>NC_046334.1:49199044-58441544 GCF_000738735.6 Corvus cornix cornix | reverse complement strand
ACAACTTTCCAGGTCCTTGCATTCATTATGGGAAATACAGACCTTTTTCTCTGCTGCTTTGATTGAACAGTCAAAGTTTCATTGTTGTCACTGTGGGTTGTTTCTTGCCTGTGCCATGGAAATACCTGCTTTCACTCAGATTTCTCTTTTCCTTCTGCTTCCCTTCCTGTTGCTTTATTTCCTTGCTCCAATAGAATTTTAGGGAGTTTCATTTGTAGCATCCTTCTCCCTTCAGGGCCTGCCCATACACCTTTCCAGCCGTGAGAGCCAGCCGAGAATGCTGCTGGCCCTTGACTGGAAGTCTGTAACACCTGCATGGATCAGTGCAGCTTTAGAGCCTCATGGAAGAGCAACTGCCTTTGGGAAAAGGCAGCACTGGGGACATGAGGCACTCACAGATCAATGACTCCGACAGAGCAGAGTGCCTTGCTCAGCCTTGACAGGCCTTTGCAGGAGCAGGTTCTCCCACCTCGCGGTTGTGTCTTTGCCTGGAGGTGGTTTGGCAGGCACAGGTTTGCCCTGAGCTGTGTTTCAGGCTGGTGACAGAACTCTGGTGCCCAGATGTTGCTGAAGGCCTGTCTGCACTCGGCAGCTGCCTGAGGAGATGCAGCACAAGGGAGCTTGAGCTCGCACTGAGCGTGCACTGCTCTCACCGTGGGTATCCCACCCACTGTGTAGGACAGCAAGCTGCTCCTGTAGGGGACAGGGACCGTGGCAGTGCTGGCTGATTGTCTTAGAATCACAGAATCATCATAGAATGGTTTGGGTTGGAATGTTAAATGCCATCCAGTTCCACCCCCTTGCCATGGGCAGGGTCACGTTCCACTACACCAGGTTGCTCAAAGCCCCATCCAGTCTGCCCCAGACTTCCATTGTCTGACCACCCTCACAGTAAAGAATTTCATTCTAATATTTCATCTAAAGCTGTCTAGCTGTCCTCTTTCAGTTTAAAGCCATCACCCCTTTGTACTTGTCTACTACATCACTGTTTTCCAAATTACCACTTAGTACCTTTTGTTTGTTGTTTTTTAATCCAGAAAATCTGCTATTAAATCCAGTGTATTGACACATTGAACATCATATTAACCATGCTTCTGTGCAGTGTTCCTAAATTATCCCTGGGGAGCTCTAAATCCATCACAGCTTCTCAGCTGTAAGAGGAGAGGGAGAGCAGTGCCACATGTGGTAGGTGTGAATGGCAGTTCCCTAGCTTTCTATTTTTGGTGATGTTGGAAGAGTTAAAGATTTGTTTCCCACAGCAGTGACAGTAATTGCACTGGCTTGTTTTACTTTTGTTGTTAGTGGTAGGGTTTTATATGCCATCACTTTCATCGGCGCTTAATTGTTGGCAGAGAGCCTCAGCTGCCAAATTACCTATTTGCCACGTGAAGGGCTATTATGTCGTTTGCCTTCTGAAGAAGCTGTTCCATTCCAGAGTTAAGGCTATGTTGTTTTTTACTTCACACAGGTACTAAACACTTCTCCATCTTGTGTTAAGTATAAACAGAAGATCAGGTTGTCCTTCAAACCACCGAGCGTGCTGGTGGGAGAGAAGGCTGCCGACAACAGGGAGCTGCCGCCCCCGCACTGGCAAGAAGGGATTCTGAGGTAGCACAGCAGAACTGGGCAGAGATTGTTGTAGCTATGAGAGCCACCAGCTGACCTGAAAAACAAGCAGAAGTGATCCACCTGCCAGCACAGTGGGCAACGGGAGGGTGGTGTGTAAAGCTGTTCTATTTTTTTTAAATAGAAAGTATCATAGAGCAGAGGTCTAGGTCAATGTTCTGGCCACAAACGGCGTCTGCAGTAGCTCACTGATCTCTCACAGTAATCACACTGATTTTTCACCAGGAGCTCTGGTGAACATTGCCTGAGATTTTACCCTCCATACCTAAAGGGCTTTGTACAGCGGAGTATTGCTGCACTGCTCCAGAAGGCAGGCACTGGGGCAGGCTGGCTGGGTAATGCAGGGAAGAGGGGACTGGTGGGATGTTCTCTCCACATCTCTCATTTTAACAGGTTCAGATGTCTCTCAGTTTCATTTTCTTTCCATCTGCTTTACCCTCAGGTTCATTACACCCTGGTGTTGCAATTTACCCAGAGCTTGTGGACAGATGAAGACTTAATGGGAATTTTATCTTAAGTATATCTTCTGCTATGCAGAAGCCTGATGCAGAGCAGGGACTTGAACCAGTGTACTGACATTTTGATGAATTCACTGATCACCCACTGCTTGTGCTCCAGAGGTAGAAGATCCGTAGTTTACTCCTTTCTGTCAGAATTAAGACTGCTTGGTTCACTAAATTTGTTGTCTCTGTGTCAGATGTGCAGCACAGCAAAGGGAGAAGCTGCTCTCCACTTAAGCGACCAGAGGGCCTGGCCATGATCCCATCTCCCTGCGATGGGTGCCCTCCTGTGGACATGAAGCCACAAAGGGGAAAGTTTGGTAAAGCCCCTGTTATCTCCAGGACATGAAATGATATATTCAAGACATTACTAGGATATGCATGTGCTCCTGGATCTGTTTAAATCCTGTATCTGTAGTTTCTAAAGCAGGAACTATCTAGCTGGCTAGCTCAGATAGAGCATCTTATTTCCTTCTTTCTTTCCACTGAAGACTTTCATCCTGCTGTACTGAACTTGACAGCAGTGTTGGGAGGTGCAAAACACAGGTCATCTAGAATATTGTGTCTTGTGGGAGGAGGAAAAAAAACCAACATAAGGAGGTATTATAATTTCACTGTTGTGGTGTGCAAAACTGTCAAAAGAGCCCTTTGTCCACACCCCACTGAAGATGTGAGGCTGTTGCCCACTGAATTGGTTGCCTCTGGGATGGAAAGTATTTCAATACTTTGAAAATGTGCAGATATTTTAATGTTTAACTGGGGAAGGTGTACAATATCTGCCATAATCAGAAAGTGCACCCACAGACAAGTCAAACATGACTTTATTGTCTGTGTTTCACAATTGTGTGAGAAAACAGTTACAGCGAACACTGTCCACCTCTCATGCAGGAGAATCCCACAAACCTTATAGAGGACATTTCCTACATATGCTTTTGGAATAGGACTGGCAGCAGCTTCAGATCACGTGTGGGCCTTCCCCCGAGAACTGAATTTCAACCTTTAAGGTTAAATTTGGGTTGGCATGACACCCTCTGTCTAAGTTACCCATTTTGCATGAGAACATGGTCGTTTGGCCAAAATTTCAAATGCTGTGTACAGTGATCCTGTAGGGACACCCATGAGAGAAAAGTGCTTCTGGGAAGGACAGCAGTTTTATACTGAGTTCTTTAATGCACATGACTAGTAGTTGCCTGAAATGTTACTTCCTTGTACAAGATAAGAGTTTCTTCGAGCAGAATTCAAAATCAAACAACATGTATTACAATAAATACAGTCAGGGAACTTCAGATCTATAAAGGTAATGTGGTAAAAATTGGAGTCTAAATGAATATTGAAAGGAAATGATTGAAAAATAGGATTTCATTCACTATTTTTTAATAACTCATTCAATGCTAACAATAATCAGGAAAAAAAGTGTTTGGACATCTGAAAATTCAGAGATAGCGTCCAGTGGTTAACTATGTCATCTCCATTCCTAGCCACAGGTAGCTCATAGCTGCAGTAACAGTTTCATTAAATTCCAGGTATGCCATCCATCCTGCCCTCTGCTTACCGGAGCTTTGCCACAGCTCCTGTTCCAGCCTGCTCTGGGAACTGAATGCACCCCAATCCGGGCAGGGCCAGGGACTTTTTGGTAAATCTGGTTGCACTGCCTGCTGACATCAGGCTCACACTTCCAGCATCTGGGAAATAAATCACTTCATCTGATGGTCTCCTGGTCCCCAGCACCGGTGAGACTGTATTGCTTTGATTGAGACAAGTTGCTTTGATTCTGCTATTTTGCTTCGTGGCTGGGGCAGGGACGAGGTTTGGGAGCTGGGTGTGGGGACAGAAGGGGGAAAGTTTGGCAGCCTCTTGACTACAAGGGGAGAAAGATATTTTGTTCTGGTGTGTATACAGTTACGAATTCTGATTTATCCTAGGAACTAATTTCTAACTACAACCCTCAGCATAAATGAAAACTTCCCTGTTGTGTTTAAAAAACAAATCTTATCTACGTCCCTGGAAGGCAAAGCCCAATGCTGGCACGATAACACACAAGACAGGTTGAACTAGTTTGGTGCAGCTGAACTTGTGAACCAGAGCTGGATCTCATCCCACCACTTTGACGCATAGAAGGAGGAGTCACATGGCTCTCCTCACTAGGCCGCATAAAAACACTCTCAAAGACAGTGTCTGGAGCCTGCTTAGACCAAGGGGGCTGAACATGACACAGGAGCTGTTTCCAGAAGAAGTAGCCCAGTGACAAGGCTGGTGACAAGAGAGGGAAACCTACAGCCATGTACAACGTTGGGATCAGTGGGAATGGCTGCAAGCCCTCCAAAAAGTCTTCAATGCCTGTATCCAAAGGGCAGGAATGACTATGGCTTTGACACGTGCTGTTGATCTCCCCCGGTAAATCTCAGTACGGCCAACAAGACTGCTTTGTGTACTTGCCTAAAATTAACTTTTCTAAATATCTGAAGAGTATAAGTGATGGAGAAGAGGCTGGCTCCAGGAACTGGCACCTGGAGATGCCTCTGTCAGGTCCTTCCTTACCATGCACCAATCCAGTCCCACCTGCAGACAGTTTCTATTGGCCATACTAAGAACTGTCATGAATGCTTGACCCAGTGCTGGGTTGGCCAGGGCATGGATGTAAGATGAAGCAGTTTTACCTCATGCCCCCTCTTTGGATGGAACAGAAGTGACTCTGACTAGAGAGACGCTCAGAGGTCTGGCCTTGAGCTCTCTGTAAGGGCCTATGCTGCAGAAGGCTATTTGATGTCTGCTTGCTCAAATAGAAAGCTGAAGACTTTAAAGGTTCCCCAGCTTTCCATAGTGAAGCTGTCATTTAGGCTGTTTAGCACCAAACATTAGATTTGCGGTGTTTTCCAATAACCTACTGCATCATCGTTTACTCACATTACTAACACTCCAGCAGATTTCAATGACCTTTGCAAAAATAAAATCAGACTAGATTGACGTATTTGCTTTAGAAGATGCTAATCAATATCTATTTTGTTAGCCAATATGGTTATGTCTCCTGTTATTGTGATTTATTTCGTTTTTGTTGACCAAAGGTGGTTGAATGGGTGATAACAGTACTGGAAGTGGCAAGGGTTAATAAATTCAGATGAGGTTGTCATCTTATTACCAGAGTGCAGGAAGTGAAGCACAGCCATTTAATTAACCTAGTCGCAATGAATTTTATGCAACACGCAGTTAACACTTCATCTATTAAAACCACGAAGCAGATGGTAGTGAGCAGTTTTGTCTGCCATAAATAGAGTACCAATTTAAATTACTTGCTGCACAGGATTTTATTGGATGAAATTATCTAGATATTAAATGGTGAGATATTTAATAATCTCTTTCTTTTAAGTCATGCATATATAAGACTCTTGGTCCAATAGTAGAAAACTCAATTATGTCCATGAAATCTCCAATATGGAGAGCTTAAAAAAAAAAAAAAGACAAAACCTTGATGAATTGACATTTCTTCAAACTCCAAGGCCTTCGGTCATTGTCTGTGCTAGAGAATATATATCCCATTATAAAGTTTTACCCTACTTTCTCTATCTGCGTAAGAGATTTTTATTATTCACATAAATGGGTAATCCTAGATGACTATTAAAAGGCCCCATTTCTCAATAGACCAGCAGTTTCTCTCTTGCTCTTGAAAAATGATTGTGATAAATATTACCAAATTTAACATTTTCCTTTTCATTTCCCACAGTTAGGAAGAGTTATGTGAGCACATGACTCCACATATGGGCAAGGGGGCTGTATATCAAAGGCACTGTGGGCAGCTTGGTGCCTGAAGCTGAGTAGCCGCTTTGCTTGCCTGTCTTTTATCCTAGGGAGGAGAATGTAAACTTTAAAACCCCAACCAACCAAACAAGCAAAACAAAACCCAGTTGTGTGATATGGCTTCACATGCACATAGCAATTTAGACATTTCTGGAACTTGCCAGCTCTTGAAATTATTTCATGCACAAAATTGCTGCCCTCATATAAAATACAAGGCAGAGGAAGAAGCAAATAGGCTCTCCTAAAATCATGATTGCCTCTGGACTGTGTGAAATCCATTTCGTAGCAGAGGAACAAATGTTTGTTTGAAATCAGAGCAAAATCCTGGGAAGAAAAGCAAAGCCTGAGCCAGCAGAGCAAGTAGGTCGCTGCACGCCCAGGACTATGCAGCTCCCACAGTCCTAGGCAAGGGCAGAAAATTGTCTTTCCACCCTTCAGAGAAAACAAATCTGACCGACTTTCCTTTGGCATTCTCCTTCTGCCTCCAAAGACAGAGGCTTGTCAACAAGGCTGTGCTTCTGGTGAATAGGGTTCATTAAGCCCGCAGAAAGCCAGAGGGTGTGCATTCATTTGTTTGAATGACTCTCGGAGACTCCTTTATTTGAATGACTTTTTCCTTAGAGAGACAGAAGGCAAGTGTGTCCTTTGTCACCTCCTCTGATTGCTCTGTCCACTGAACCGCTAGCAATAGCTATCAGAAAGTCTCCAGAGACTCGAAGCGTCACAATCCATGACAAAGGACATAAATTGCTCTTTTCACAGATGACATCCCGCTTTATCTCAGTAAAACACAAATCTATGTTCAATGCCTGAAGAAGTCCTGGAGCATTACTCCACTGGAGCAAGGCTTCATGGAAATATGACTAAATCAGAGGTGATCCTTACACAATCATCCAGGGAGATTTTTTTACATTTTCTATCCTATTGACCTCCAGCAGAATTCAACTATATATTGGTACCACCCCCACCCTACTTAAGCAAACTGCCATAGTCCTTTTTCAGCCCATCAATTCAGGAAGGAAGGACTTCATTTGTTACTGAATGTACTGGCACAGGTTTAGCTTGGCTGTAACAAAAATGAGTTACGTATGGTCCCAAATGTAAGTAACATGCAAAAGAGACCAAGAGTAAACTTTTTGAGGCACAGTAAAACCGTAACAAAAATGAAGGCTTTCCCTGGTGGGCACATGGGATTAGCAGTCAATGTTACCTGCTCTCTGGGGAGGGGCATGCAGAGGTCCCAGCACCAGCCCCTCTGCACGAGGAGCTGTGGGGCACTTGACAACTCTTTATTCCTTCATGTGCGTTTTGTGACCAAGGCTTAGGGACTTCTTGAGGAGGCATGCAGATCTAGAGATCATCCCATCACTTCTGGGAGAAGGACAATCACATTACCTTTGGGCAGCCACACTCACCTCCAGGCTGCCACAGATTTCCACAGCACTGGGACACAATGCTTAAAAGGTGGGAAGGAGAGGATTGAGGAGCAGAACATGGCTTTTGTTCAAGCGGACAGTGAAATCAACTTTGGAGAGTTCAAAACTAAATTTTATTTGGTTTCCATTCAAACATACTATGAGTTAATTGCTTCCCAGCAATTGCTGCTGTAGAGAAATGGACAGCCAGCCAGGTGGAGGAGACAATGCCCTAAGTCACAGGAGCTGTCACTGCTGCAAGGGGGATCTCTGCCCTTAGGCATGTTAATACCCCAAGTTTCAGAGTGGCAGCTTTTAAGCTGCTGTGATTTTCTGTCACTCCATGAATACCAAAGCACATCAATATCCACAGCCTAACAGTTTCTCCCCTTTCATTAAGCATCATTAACAGGGTTTCCTATGACAGTAAATAATGAAACACTATAAAACAGTTTAAAATATTGATTGGACATTGATGAATATTGATTGGAAATTGGTATTGATTGGATATTGATGCTTTTGTTCAGATAGGTAAATATTACAGGTCAGTCTGAGATGCTGATGCATTTCAAGGCAAAATGACCAGCCTAGGCCGACTCAGGAGGTCAAAGTCAGGCCCAGAAACAAACTCTTGTCTCCTAACTGCCAAGTCAGTGCTTTATCAACAAAGTGCATTGCTCTTTAGTATATTCATTTATAATGCAGATTAGGTAGATGAGAGGAAAATTTAATCATTTAGAATGACTAATAACTATGCTAATGTGTTCAGATAAAATAAGCATTCACATATGCTGAAAGCCTTTATGGTGTAATAAACTTCTGTTATCTTTTGAGGCGTGCAGTACTTTGATTTTCATATACCAACTCCTTTTTATTTCAAGTGCTATAAAAAAATGGTTTTTTAAAAAGATTGCAAAGCTTGAGACTCCTGAATGCCATTTCAGTAGTGCTTGTGTGAAGTGCTGACAAACTACTCCGAACAGTGGGCTCAGGGGGCTGGGGTTTCTTTGGCTGGCTGGGGTTTTTCCTCCCTGAAAATGTGTGTCAAACTAATTTGAAGACTTGCACTTCAGAGATGGCAAAGAGCTTAGAGGGTATTGATTTCAATGAGTTTGAAACTTTGTGTGTACAGAAATACTAATCCCCTTTGGAAGTTACTTTTATTTTCCTGCATATGACCAAACACATGTTTTGGTCCCCTAAGTTTCTGTTGTTCTTCCTCGTAACACAGACGCATTTATAAAACATTTTAACAGACCTGGTTGCTAATCACGTGCCAGTCTCTGGCACCATGTGTGACACTCACAGTCATTCCTCTGGCTGCAGTTTCTTGGCGACATTCTTCCCACTGCACTCACAGACTCCACAGTTTCAGCTGTCAAGGTGCAGGTCAGGCTGGATGTTTTAGGAAGCAGATCCCTTTTGCCTGAAAACATCTCCAGGTGATGCTGCAGCCAGTACAGGAGGTCAGCCCTGGCGCCTAGCAGGCTGCTCCACCATGGCATGGTCTTGCCAGCCTTGGGGAAAAACATGATGCTGTTCTTTACTCCTGCACTGCACCATTTTAAGTTCTCCTGTATGGAGCACTTCAAACACAGAAAAGTAAGTGAGAAGTCATGGGAAAAAATAGTGTCTGAGTGATACAAAACCCAAAAGAAGTGAGCATTCACTATTAATTTTAACCTGCACTGATAATAATTTAAGTCAGTTTGGAAAAAATCAACTGTCTTTCAAGAAAAAGAAAATATAGCAAACACAGTAATATTATTTGTTTAATCTTCTTCCTTTGAGAAGAATGAAATATCAAAATACCTTGTCTATCAAAGGAAATAATTACCTGGCAGAAGGCAATAAATGACCACATATTAAAAACATCATCAAGAACAATAGAAAATCTTGGGGCCTGGTTTTCCCTTACAATAGGACAACAAAGAATAAAATTAAAAAGCATAAAGCAATGGTGTCTCATTCTGGATGAAAGCACAAGCCTCACCAAATGCATTAAAACAAGGAATGTGCCCTAAAATAGGAAATGGGGCCTCTCTACCCAGCTGACTTTTGTGAATGAGTGCAGAGCGCTCTATAAAGGGATGGTTGCCAGCATGAGGAAGGCAAACGCTGTGGAGGGCATCATCAGGGAAAAATTAGCAGATGTGTCTACTGAAGCTGGGGTAGAAAATAGAAGGAAGGCTGACTAGGAAAGTGCAGATCTTAGTTTGTCAGGCAAAATTGCCTACCTGTTCCCATCTCCGTGGAGATGCACGGGTTATATTTGGTACTTGAGATTCTGTCATTCGCACTCCACTGAGTATTGCCTGTGAGAACCTGTATTTATATCACAAGGTTAATTAGTCATGTTGGAAAGCAGTGCTGCAAATGGACAGGAAGGGACAGACATGCCCAAGTCTTTCCTTAAATACTCACTGCCAGTGTTTTCTAAGCTCTAAAATTCAGCTTCCAATGGCTGTATTCTTTATGCAGAAGAACTATGGAAAACAAAGGGCGATGGGAGGATTTTCAGTATTTAACATTTCCCTGCAATCATGAAAATAGCCAGGAGGACTAACAGCACTGGCAGGCAGAGGCGAAGCTGCTGCAGGAGCTGGGTGTGCAGGAGCAGTCCCAGCACGCCATGCTGGGTGCCTCAGGTGGTGAGGAGCTTTACACAGACAACTGGGTTACGTTCCTCATCCTGGCACAGGCTGAACCACTGTAGATAACAGTCCTCATCTGCTTTTTTCAGCTCCTTAGCAGAAATGTCACAGATAAGTGCAAGGTGTGAGTATTTAGGAGGAATATTTCCTTATCTTTTAATTAAGAATGTACAGAGGTGGGTTGATTTTTTTTTTCTTTTTGCAAGGTAGGTAGAGTAGTAGATTTTTCCAGTCTAACCTTTATAGGCCAGGCATGTGATATGTGGTAAGAGCCATGAGAGGCATTTAAATTATCTCTTTTGAGACCTTTTCATGCTTATTTTAGTTTCAATAGAATTGGGTCTGTTCCATATGTCCTGATTCACTACAGGATGCTTTTCTTGTCGGAGGAGTGGCTCTGTTTGATCAAGATGGTACTGACCTCATTTGTGAAATCAAGTATCAACTCAGTGTATGGGGAAGTGTTTCCCTAGCACAGCTTTTAACAAAAAAATTTTTAAAAGAGCAGCTTAATACAGGTTCTATTAAGAGTAAGCCAAGGGGGAAAAAGAACAAACCTTACGTAATGTCCTATCACACAGACATTTGATTTTCCATTCACCTGATAAAAATCTTAATCAGAAAAAGCTCTCGTCTGAAATAAGAGCACCATGGTATTTTTAACAGTCTTAGTCTTCCATTGACGTGAGAATATAAGATGCTAAAATCATAACAGTAAGATTGGATAGCTCTTGTTTTTATTTCTGTGAGTGAGAAAAATTGTTATTATCATCTGCATGTTATTATGCCTTATTCACGGACCAGGAAGCCAAGGGAGAGTTTTTGCTTCATCACCACTGACCAGACATTATCAAGGTGTATACACTATGTGAACAACTCAGGCCTCCTTTATTTTAACAACTGAAATGTTCACAAATGACCTGAATGATTTAAAAAAAAAAAAAAAAAAAGAGTGAAAGATTTATCTGAGGTGTCCTTAATAAAGAGCTGTAAAAATATTGGCTGACTGCAGTCTATGACTATATTTAGATATACGTTTCTCTAAAGAATGCAATCACCAAGGTATTAACAGTTGGTTTATGGTGTTGACATTTCGAATTTATTTCCTCATTCATGTGCATGTGGGATAGGACAAATAAGTACCTGGAAGAAGAGAGTTGGGGATAGGCTGGGGAGGGGGCTGTGTGTCCACTCAGCAAGAGGGTATAAGACACTCTGCCCACCCAGGGAAACTTTGGGAGAAGTGAGCTACCCCCTGTGGCCCAAGGTTGTCCTGCTCAGGCAGTACAGACACACAGAGATAAAGTGAATCTTTACCCTGGGCTTTTTCACCTGGAAAAATTCCAGCAGCAGTCATCCGGCACTTGCCTGAGAAAGCGCTTCTGAGGGGCACACAGACCTGTGCCCCCCACGCCCAGGCCTGCTGTTGGGGGGACAGCACACGCACCTCCCGTGCCTGAAAGGAAATGAGCCCCTGGAAAAAACACAGCACAACTTCAGCCAGTGTGCAGCCATCAGCAAAACATGCCAGGATGGGCACATTTGAGCAGCACAGCAGTGTTGGCAGCCGTGGGCTGGAGTCTTCTGCTGCCGCCCCTGCCAGCGCCAGGCCCCGGCGCGGCCCAGCACACACGGGCCCAGGTGGCACGGCCTCGCGGCAGCTGCCATCCAGAAAAAAGTCCCAGGGAACGGCTTTCTGGCACGGATGGGTAGACTCTGTCTAGCCTGCAGCAATGAACATGGATGGGAGTTAGCTGGTAGGAAAAAGTGAGCAGCAGCATTTTTTGGATCAGCAGCTGGAAACAGAGAGGCCACGTGGGCTGTTTCTCAGCTTAAGCATCCTATCCGAACTCTGCTTTTAAAAAGGGAAAGTACAAAACATGCCTAAAATCTGACAAATGGTGCAGAAGACTTTCCAGAAAAAGTACCTTGAGGACATCTTTGTAGAGTCATCCACTCATGCTTTGGGAGGCTATGAGTGGGGCTAGGGTGTATTTCACATGGTGCAGCACTGCACAGACAGTAAAGGGCATTTACATTCTTGTGCAAAGCATCCAGGTTTGACCATTGTTAGAGGCAATATAATATTCCCCACTACAGATGTATCCATGGCACACTCTGATATGGCAATTTCTGTTGCAGTGAATTTCCAGAAATATGGGGAGTTGCATTAATACTGGAGCTATGGCAGCAATAGCCATGGCAATAGCTCCTCAGAGTTGCTTGTCCCAACTGTTAGAGGGATTCTTTCTGCCTTGTTTTTCTGTTGCTGTTTATAAATTTAGGAGATGCACATGATTAAAGTGTCTAGATCTGGAAATCATATTTTAATCTCAGGGCGTGTGTCAGAAAGAGACAGGCAGAACAGATTAGTTTCTGAATTAGTGCTGGTAAGAGTTCTACAGACACAAATTTGCAGTCAAAAGGATAGTATCAACATTTAATTTAAAAGCCTCTTTAAGGAGTTTCATTGCCATATGTTGAAAATCTAATCTTTAAAAGAGACAATATCTAAAAGTTTGGCTTACTTCTCAAGTGTGTCAATTGGTATTTTCCTTAATTTGACCTATTTATCTTAAAACATTTATAATCTGTTAGGGGGACATTCATAGCTAAATGTCCAATTTGGTTTGTTTGTTTTTTAAATCTGTCACTCTGTTGCCAAGAAATTAAAGAAACAGATGCCACTCTTTTTTGAAGGGCTCCATTAAATACAATGTCTTACCCACCATCTGCTGGATCTGCAGCAGCAATTAACAGCTACACACTATTCCCAGAGCAGAGCTGACAGCAATTGATGGTGCTGGGATCCTGGCAATTTCTCCTTCCTGCTCCTCACCCTCTCTCTTCCAAATACCTATAATACAGTATTTCTGCATAAAGGAATGGGTCTTCCCAGAATAAAAAGGAATGAGTGATTCCTTTTTCTTCAAACTGTTGTGGATGAAAGTCCTCCCCAGGCATTACACTTTTTAAACAAAGAGCATATTCAACAATAACAACTGAGCCAATAGATGTCTGCAAAGGCTGCATGAGCAAAGTTTGTCTGACATCTTTTGGAACAAGTCTCCTCTGCAACAGTGTGCAGCTGTTCTGAGGAGCCAGGGGCTACAGCTGCACACACGCAGGCTCTTCCCATCTGCACCACTGGTTCAATCCCACCTGACTGGGAAGCTGTTGAAAATTCCTCCCTCTGTGTGATACGGGAATAGCTGGGGAGGCTCTGCCTAGTGAGCAGCCATGAATCATGAGCACTGGGTGTGATTCATGTTCATTGTATGACAGCCAGGTAACTGGCTTTGTACCAGTAAACCCTCTTGGAGATTGAGTCTTTTATTGGCAAGTGGCACTCTTAGTCACAGGACAACATGAAGTGTTTGGATGCCCTTTACTGACTGGGGTGTCAGCCTTCAGCCTACAATCCAGTCCTTTCAGCTGAGCATATTGATTAGTAGCCAAGTCCAGTTGTGCCAGGGAAAGTTTAAATTGGTCATTAGGAAAATTTTCTACACCAGAATGGTTGTCAAACACTGGAACAGGCTGCCCAGGGAAGTGATAGAGTCCACTTCCACTCCCTGGAAGTATTTAAAAGACCTGTAAATGTGGCACATAGGGACAAGGTTTAGTGGTGGACTTGGCTGTACTGGGATAAGGGTTGGACTTGATGTTAAAGGTCTTTTCCAACCTAAACAATTCTATGATTCTGTGATTACTTACCTTGGAACAGAAGAGCTTCCCTGGCCTTTTCTTCAATGTTTGCGGTGATGGCACTGTGGCTTTCCTTGGACTACTGGGCCTGGACATTAGTTTTGCCCTCCCTGGCTTCAGGGGGATTCTCAGGGCACCAGAGAATGCACTAGAACACATTTTTAAAAATCTGTGTGTTTGATGCTCCAGGTTTTTAATCGATGCAGAAGTCCACATGCAAATAGATTAGCCAGCCTACTCCCTTAGCTACTGGCACGCATTCTCATAACTCTCCAGTGTCAAGGTCTTCCTTAAAAGACAATGAACTTCCTCCAAAAGGTATATTTGTACAATCTGAGAGAAATTCTAGATGCTGCAACAGTGTATAGCTTTATTTTCAACAAGTTGTTTGCACTGCTGTAATGGCAGAAGGATTTCTGTGCCTCTGTCTGTCAGGCTCGTAGCCTGTCCTCAGCACAACTGCTTTCTTCAATGAGGCATGAAGAAAATAAAGGAACGTCAAGGTTTAACATTTCAGATGCTCAGCTTTGCCACAGTGTCAGGACAGACAGGTGTGCATTATTTTGGAAATTAAAATTTCCATCCTGATAATAAATCTGTGTAGTAATTATCCTTATTGCCCTGTATGGTGACTGTCTGTAGAGGCAATCTGAACTTAGAAAAGGCATCTCATAAATCAGGTGAGATTTAAAATCTTCCAAGAGTTTGTAAATCTTCCCAGGATTTAGGGATTAATTGAAGAACAGACAGCTTAATACATTAACCTTTCACCTCTGCAGTCCTGAGCTCAAAAGCTGACTTAGGTCAAGAAGTAAAACAATAGATTGGTGATTTTGTCCTAGTCCTTATGAGTGCTGGTTAGCACTGCCTGCAGTGCCCTGTTCAGTCAGCAAGGATTTGCTTTGGGGGGTTGCATGTGTCTTGTCTGCTGCTGGCACTCCATTATGAGATTACTAACTTAAGTGTTAAAGGCACGTGCCAGAGGAGAACTGTTAGCAGGCTATGGTGGCTGTAAAAAAGGTCAGGAAGCATCAAGGACAGCCCTAAGTAGTTTGTTTCCTAAAATTGAGCCAGGTCATTGAAGGGATTGCAGGGATGCTGCAACAGGCGAGGATGGGAGGGAAGATCCCCATCAGCCCTTCTGCGGCTCTGCCCAGGCTGGTGAACGCTCACACTCATTGTCACTCCCCACACTCCCACCCCAGTGCTGCCTGTGCCCTTCTCACAGGGCTTGCCAAGAAAGCAATTTTACAGGGACGCAGTAAGAGAAGCTGGGGTGAGCAGGCCTTCCTTAATTTCTTTGTCTGTGTCTGAACACAATAAAATTCAGCAGCATGCAGCAACACAGACCATCCTTCTCCCAGTTTCCTTTGTCTTGTGGAAGATGGGGACACTGCAGAGGTTCTGGATTTACCCTCAGCTATGTGATAACAGGGTGTTCCATCACTTGGCAGTGACCCTCAGCAGCCTGTCCTTGCTGCCTGGGAGCCAAAGTCTGCTTTACAGAGATGGTCCAATGCTGAAGGCGAAAGTGTAGACAGCATCCATGAAGGTGGTGGCTTCTGTGAGTGGCCAGTGGTGGTTGAACCTTGCCAATGGCCCCAGCTTGTCAGCAGTACATTCCCTGTGGCTTAGCACTGACCACTGGTGGCAGAATACAGTGTGATCTGCACCTGTGTCAAGTCTGGGGAGAGGGACTGAGCAAAGCCAGTGTCAGCAGCAGACATCTCTTCTGGGGAAGTAGCACTCTCTGAGTCCCAATCAAATAGCACCGGACTGGGAAGTCACTTGGTGTGACCATCCCTCTCTGTCGGTGTACAAGTATACCCTCAGATTTATGTTCCTCACAACCTTCAGATCACCCTTGAGAAATATCCATGCAAAAATAAAAATTGCCCAAGATCCCTGTCTTTGACTTTTTGACCTCTCCCTTTCTCCACAAATATCCTGTCTGCTTGGGATTTGCCAGCTGACTGATTAGATTGGATCTGATCTCTGCTCTGAAAGGACATTTGAAAATAACGTCATTTTCTGGAACTCACAAACAAACACACATAATCTACATTTCCAGTGTGGGGTTGAGTTTTTCGGTCTGCTTGGAACAAATGTCATCCTGGGGGTTTTTAACCTTACAAAAATGCATTCATTACTGATGCAGGTCAGAGGTGAGATTAAAAACGCACTGTGAAATCCAGTGGTAGAAACCTTAACCATTTATTTTCTTCCCTGGGATCTTCTCACTTGTTCAAGCTGGTTCAAAAGCACTTGGAACATATCGACAAGGGTTACATGAATGAAAACAAACCTTTGCCAGCAGCAGAACCAGACTGACAGAAACAGGACAATAGTTTTTTCATGCCACAAAAATGTTAAGCAGCATACAGTTTCATGTGTGTTTCCACTTTGCCCCTTTGCCCCTCCTGACTGAATTATGAAATATTATTTACTAAAAAACATTACAGTTCACTTTTTAAGAGAATTAATATGATCAAAGGGTTGGTTGAGAACTGATGATTGAAGTTCCAACTATTAAAATGCACATCAGTGTGCAGGGAAAATAAAAAGGCACTGAAATTATTTTCAAACCCAAGCACCAGGTGCATTAATTACATTTCATTGCATGTTGGTTTATTACTGTGGTCACTTGTGCCTTATGATCTGCATTCACACCTGCGTTCCATGGTTGTCTTGGTATTTCACTAAACAAGATGAATATTGGCCAGATGGTGACTCCAGTAGGAAGCATTTCACATAGATTTTCCTGCTCTGCACAGTTGCCTGTAAAGGAATCCTGAATGTCATGCTACACCAAAGCAAACCCATATCATATCTGTATCATTTTGAGATCAACAGCCTTGACAGCATATTTAGAAAGGATCAAATAACAGACAAATCAAGGCCTTCTAACATGGATCTTGCTAATAAATCTCGTGTGTAGCACAACGGCATTGCTTGTAGCAGCATTGCACCCTATGGGGTGACCCTGCCCTGTGTAGAAACATAATTCCACAGAAAACTGGGTCAGCTCAGGTCTGAAACACTTAGCACAGATGACTCAGTGGTTTTTTTGGTGTTTTGTTTTTTCTGCAGGTTGCACACATGACCTTTCTTCCATAGTACAGGTTAGTTAATGTACAACAGGCATCCAGCCCCCAGGAAGTGCCACAATGAGGAGTCAGGACAAGAATCCCACCACGCCTGGCACCTTGGCCTTTGACCAAAGTCAGGAGCAGTTCAGGAGAGGTGGGAGGGACAGAGACCTCACTGTGCCTCTTACTGGCACTGTCTGGCTCTTGTCCAACACATCAAAAGTTACTTGCTGACCTGCAACAGAAATAAACAACAGATCTCACATTTCATGCTGGCATAGGATCACACTGTTAAAAACTTGGACAAACCTTCTAAATTTGCAATTAACACCTACCTCAAACCCACCTCACCTAAAACACACAGCATCATTCCAGGACATTATCCAGTACTGTCTGTGAGCTTTGCTGTTGCTGCAGGACATGTAGAAGGTTTTGTCTGTGAGAGCAAGATTTTTTATTGGGGACATCCATGTTCATGGCTTCTTTTAGTTGTCCTTCACTTGCAGATGTCAGTCAAGGACTGTGACCGTAGCAACTGAAGTGTCAATACAAATTGTCACACAATCAGAAGCATTGAGTTTTCATGGTCTCTGTGGTCTTGTAATGCAATTTTCTCCCCCCTGGGTATGCTAGGAGGAGCTCAGGGGGTACACCCCGTTTTTGCCAGCTCCCTCCTCTGCCCACTCTGCCAGGACTAAGCTGTGCCACTGGCCTGCGCCAGAAGCTTTTCTTGTTCTGGGGGTCTGGAAGAAACCTTTTCCTACCTTAGAGCAGGTAAAGGTGGGATGCTCTGAGTGTGCTCCTTGCAGAGTGTGGTCCCTTTTCTGTTTCTGACAGAGGGTGAGCAGACATGAAGGAACTAAGGGGAGAAAATGCAGCCAAATAGGTGGCAGACTGGGGCACAAAGAGGGCACATAGTGTTGGGAATGGGAGCAATCCCTGAGAGCAGAACATAGCAATTCCCAATAGCTGGCTTTCTGAGCACTGTCCTTGATGAAGTGGGTACAGGCACAAAAAAGCCCCCCAAAATGAACACAGTCACCAAGTCAACACTGTGATGTGTACAAAGGAAGGCAGAACGTGAAGCACAGGGCTGGCCAGCTGCTGAGCTCAGCCCTGTGCTCAGCACAGGTGCAGAGCACCCACCGACCCAGATGGGAGCTGAGCCCAACCAGCCCCACAGCAGCTGCAGGTGGTCAGCTCCTCACCCTGCTGATGTGCAGGGATGACCCTAGAGGGGGCAGATACTGTCCCCTCTTACAGATGAGTTCCTTGGGCTGATGACTTTGTTGTTCCTCACAGAGGCACACAGCACTGGATCCAATCCATGAAAACAAGAAGCCAAAAAAGCGTGAATTAACACTCCCAGCTTTCCCCCAGGCATGCTTCCCCCAAGCTGCTGTTTAAAGAAGACCAATATCTCACTCTCAAGAAGTGTAGGCAAATCCTATTACAATTTGAGATTAACCATCAGTCAGATAACTCACCAGTGCAGAGATCAAATATGAAAGATGCATGTGCTATGTCACCTGTTTAGCAACCTTAAATTAGCTCACACGGGCGGATGGTGCTGGCCAAATGGCAGAACATGTGCTGCAAATGGAAATCAGAGTCAAAGCAGAATCCTGTGGGATACCCCCAGCAATTTTAGAGCAGCTATCTTATTACCTAAGCAATTTTCAGGGACAAGCAGAATTCAGACACAGCCAACAACGCTCTGTGGTCCAACCTTGGTGAAACTACTTCATTATTATTTCAGTAGTGCCTGGAGAGCTCTATCTGCTGCTCCAGTTTCTCTGCAAAACCTCTTCCAACAACCCACAATAAAAGGCATCCCTGTGAGGACGGGCTTACAGTTTAATTTAAACAAGGAACAGCAAGTGAAAGTAACAAACAACCAGAGAGACTAGAAGGGAGATGGTTGATGGAAATGGTGGAAAGCACTTGTCCCTGGAGTCCCTGTATGTGTACACACACATACTAGATACAGATTAATGTGTGCACAGATATTTCAGAAGCCCCTTAACCTGCATATAAGACATCCAGAAATAATTTATAGAAGAAATTCACTCATAGGGTGGAAGGCTGGAGGATGGGAGATATCTGCCTTGCTCTTTGCTGAGGATGCAGTGTACACAGGTGGGTTTCACTTGGCTTTTTTCATCCCACAAGCAGCTTTGGAGTCCATAGGCAGCAGTGACATACCTGACTGGACTCAATAATCTTAAAGGTCTTGTCCAACCTAGACAATTCTATGATTGTATGATTGAAATCTCTCTTGTTTCTAAGTGTAAGGAGCACATACATTTGAGCCTTGGCCTGGGAAGCAGGAGAAATAAGAGTACTGTGCGAAGTGGCATTGACATAGTTTGTGGTATTGTCTTACAGCCATGAGCTCTTTGCTGCCTGGGACATGACTGCAGTCAAGCTGGGAAGCAAACAAATTCAGCAAAATTCACCTTAAAGGGATCTGTTTGATTCTATATTGTTTAAATATTTCACATTTCTTTTAAGACTTGCTGAACAACTACTGCATGGCCTTACTTCTTGTAGAGCCCCCAACCAGTTGCCAGCTTCAGCAAGCCCTACCCGTGTGTGTAGCTGAGGAGGTTCAGCCTGGCAAAGCCACAGGGAAATCAGCATGTCTTGAACTTCTCCTAGGGGGTTTGGATTTAAGCCAGTTTTTCCTTTTTCCTAGGGCAAACTAGGTGTGCTTAGTCCATCTTTCATCATCCTAGCACCTGGCATCACATTACAATAGGAAACAGATTGTTCAGGTACACATAATGCAAGAAGGATTCTCTAAAAGTGAAAAACAGTTTGCAGAGATACTGATGGCAACAGAATGCTTTGAACATTTCCAGGATTGTATTTGCTCAGGGCTCAGGGATTATCAGAGGAGGCACAGTAATACCATTGAAGTGCAAACAGTTGTGAATGTGACTGTTGCAATCAAAACCCAGAGCCTATTTGGAAGTGGCACCTTAAGAAGCAAAACCACGTTTTGAAGAGGCCACTCCCAGAAAGAATAATAAAAATTCCCGTGTCAGCAGCATATGCATCGCTCTCAGATGAGGAGATTCCTCCTTTTCCCTCAGCCCCTAGGAGCACAACATGCAGGAGTGTCTCCTGAAACCCTGACAACGCGCAATAAAAATTCACTTTGAAAAAAGAGCATCTCTGGTGATGTCTACAGGCTTTTGACTTTGCTCTTTCCTTCAAACACCCCTCGTGATGCTGAGCACACATTCTCTTGGCCTATTTGTTCCTGGCAAACAAAGAGCAAATTCCCCTGGGTACAGCAATCCATTTTTAACATTCTGTAATTATTTAGAAAAATGTTTTGATAGGAGAAATGAAAAACTGGGGCACTTCAGGTTCAGGAGAAAATTCTTGGAGCATTATGTGAAACAGGGACTTGGAGTCTCTTTATGTATGGCACTACCTCCAAAAAAAGGTCCACCTTTTCTGCTGTGGCATTTGAATCTATTTGCAATTCATAGAACAGCCCTGTCTGCCTTTCATCACCAAGTGCAGAAGGCACAAAATTCCGAAGGGTCTGCTCTGAAATGGTGAGGGAAGGGAGAACACAAGGACTTTGCTACAGGAGCACTGCTGGCAGGACAGGTGCGAAAAACTGTCCCTTTCTGAGCTATTGTCTCATTCTGTCCTCCCGAAATCTATGGGACTTCGTATGTTAATGTATCCTTTTTGGAAGCCCTCTGATGGAAGACATTGCAGCAGAAAATATCAGAGTCCTTAGCAGGAGACTTGAGTGCTGTGAATTATATGGCCCAAAGGCACACAGGCTTGACACAGGCAAGGAACTCTGTCTCCTGCCGTCCTCTGCCCAGCTGAGAATGTCAGGGATGAAATGTAGAAGCTAAGTGTCAATTCAATTTTCCTACAAGGGTATATTTTTCTTTAAAGAAAGCACGGGCAGAAAACCACTGGGATCAAGGCTGTGCATTGGGTGCACAGCAGCCTGGGCACACACTGTCTGCCAGCTTCAAAACGGGTCACCCCCTCTTCTTTTTCATCCTCCAGTATTAGTGTTCATCGTCTGTGACACTGCTTTGTTCCCGTCTGTAGGGCTGAGCCACTGGGACTGGGAAGGTGACTGGTAGGTGTGGGGGTGGGGGGCTTTGTACTGCAGAGGGAGGTGTGGGAAGGATGTAAATGCAAGGAATGAAAAAAAAAAAAAAACCAAACCAGAAATGAAAGTGTTACAGCTCTGTTGTCCTCAAAAGACCCATTTTCTTTCAGGGAGACTGTAAAAGAGAAATAAAGGGGAAAACATCCCAAACTCAGTATATGCACTGCCATCTCCTGGTGGACAGAGAGCCCCGTCCCGCCCTGCCCCGCTGGCTGCCCTTGTGTTACAGCGTCTTCAGTCACTGCAGAACAAATAGCGTTGTCAGGAAAAGGCCCTACATGTATTTTGCTAGTGCCCTCATGCTAAAAGTGGAAGAGCATCAGGCCAGATGGGGTTTGCTGAAACCAAGGACGAAGTCCCGCATCCTGTGGTGGGAGCTGGGTCCATCCCAATGTCGGTCATCAACATCTATGACACCTCTGCTGCAGCTCCTCTGTGGCAGGAATGATGTATCAAGTAGAATTACAGAGCTTTCAGCAAGCGCTTCAGCCTTTAAATATAATTTGTTACTTAGAAAAATCCTCAAGTGCAATCAAAGCCACAGAAAATATTAAAACAGAAAATTAAATCTGTTTTAAGATGGATAAATTGTGGTACCAGCAGATAGACATACTGCCATTGCCAGCCAAACAGCCAAAATTCTGTGGGTTCATGCTAACCAAAAGAAATCATTCTTTTTAACAATACTTTTCATGCAAGAGTAAAAAGATTTTATGGATACACAGAAAGCAGAAAATGCATTACAGGGCTGTAGGGCACAAGACTGGGAGAAAATGCAGACTGCTCCAGCTCCCCACTGCAGGGACAGCATCTCCCCCTACTTTTGCTCATGTTTCTGAGCCAACACTCCAGAAAAGCAGCTGAGATCAAAGCCATGGAGGGAAGATTTCACTTTGCCTCCAAGAAAGGGATTAAAGTATTTGAAAATAAAGTTTAGCTAAGATACCTGTGATTTGACACAGTTTTTGGAGGAGGAGTTTCAGCCCCTTTCCCTGCCCTGCAGATGCAGGTTTCAGGCAGCATTCCCTGCCTGGCTTCTAAAAACATCACTCAGCAGTTTTAAGTACATCACCACCAGGATCAGTCTCTCTTTTTAAAGTGAACCTTTCAAAAGACACCTGTCCCCAGTGACGCAGCATGGCCAAGTGAGCCTGTGGCCCATGGAGCCATTTTAAAGTTTCCATGTTTGCTTGCATCTGATGGAGCTGGTATTGCATACACCTGTCAGGAGTTGAAACCTAACACACAGTGGCACATGGAGAGGAAATATTGCGACAGCTTTTATTTCTGAAATACACTGAAGAGAGACAGAGTCCGGCAACCGGGTGCAGAACCAAAAGGGCAGGGGAAAAAAGCAGGCTTGCCCTGAGGAAAAGCTCTTGTAGCATTTTTCCAGAATTGCCATTTTTCTCTCTTGCTGTTTTCAGTGTTTTCATTCTGCCTACTTCAGCCCCTGGGTAGAAAAAAAGAGAACCTTTTAAAAGAGAAAATAAATCCTTTCTTTAGTGAGATGTAGGTTACTGATATCTGCCTGGTTATAAAACCAAACTGAGATCTCTAGCTCAGGAAAATTCCAGTGCATAGAAAAGCAGATTTCTTTTGGTTTGCTGCCATAGGTTGGGTGCATCTCCATTCCTGGACAAGACAGTAGCATTCCTCAGGATCCTCAGTATTTCAGCCTCTCCTTTTTGCATCAGCACTGGCACCTCATCAGACCAACACCACCATGAAGAGGTTTGTACAGGCAAGTGTCCCACACCGAGCCCTTTCACTGAGCTGTGCTGGGGAATGGGTGGTGCCCACCTCCACCTGCGCACACACACACAATACACACACGCAATACACACACACACACACACACACATATAACCTTACACCTGATGCTCAGGTCTTCCCTCCACACACTCTCCTGAGACAGCTGAACACCACTCATGCACCAGTCATGGCTGCAAGAGCCCTGCTAGTGAGCAGACTATTTGGGAAATTTCAATTTTTGCCTGCATTGGTTTCCCTGGAGAACAAATGCAATTTGGTGTGTTGCTGTGATTCTAGAACTCCTGATCCTCCCTGTCCACCAGATGATGTCTCCAGCCCAGACCAATGTGGGTTTGCTACCCAGCCACACCCAGCCACCTCCCAGGCATATGGCTGTGCCTGCACCAGACACGCGCACTCCCAGAGACACAGGCTGGTCCCAGCACCACTGTTTCTGAGGGACCTGTGCTAGGCCCTGCACCATGCAGAGCAGCTGAGGAGCGCCTGGGGCTCCCAAAGGCGAGGGATGGTGCCCAGGCTGGAGCCGAGGCCAGCTGCAGGTTGACTCATCATCCTCAAATCTCCCAACAAGAGGATGTGGCTGGGTGACTTTTAGCACTAAAATCATAGGTTCATAGAATGTGTTGAGTAGGAAGGAAGGCATCAGGATTGAGTCCAACTCCTGGCCCTGTGCAGGACACCACAACAATCACACCATGAGCTTTACTAATGCCTGTCATTTTGAGAACTAGCTCATACATGCAGTTGTGCTGGCAGCCCTGAGAAGCTGATGAGTTATAGAAAGGAGGAAAGAGAAAAGGAGAAGAACCTTTCAGCTCTTTAAACCAAAATCTGTTGAGAGTCAAGTGATGCCATCACAGTTCAGGTCTGAATAGTATTATCCATCCCTTTTGCTTATTTTGCACAATTACAATTGCTTTTGTAAGCACTGACAGAGATTAAGATACCGCAGATCTTAGAAGAACAAATGATGTACTGCTAATTTCTGAGCATTAGAGAGAGAGGTCACATCTGAATGATTAGGTTAATTCCTGAGACCCCTGCTCATATCATACAGCTACCTCAATTAATTTAGCTATAATGGAAGTACATATACTACAAACATAATAACTGTCGTAGTTCATCATTTAATTCATCTTACAGTTATTGGATTACTTGCCCTCCCTCAGAGATCTGGTTTATCCCCAGATAAAGCTGCCTCCAGAGTGACAGGAGGGGCCCTGCAGAGCCACTGTATCCCTTGCAGTGCAGACAGTCTCAATCACTCTCCCTGCCATGACCCCCTTGCCGCACTAAGCCCAGTCCTTGGTCCCACAGCAATGTTGACCTTCCTTACTGTTTGTCCCCTTTTCTCTCTCAAACATGCTTGTATTTTCCCCTGGCAGCTTCTTCTGATCAGGAAGAAAAGGAGGAAGAGCCCCCCCCCCATCATAGCTGCATGTCTGATCCTTTGCCTGCCCCACAAAACCTTGATGCTGCTGCGATGCTCGCTGAGAAGTGCCAGCTGTCCAACCAGCCAGTTACAAGCCAACAGTCTTGCTCCATATTTTGCAGAGCCCTCATTTTAGTGCTATTCTGTGCTGTACATAGGTACCCACTTTTTTACCATAGACTTTTTTATCTACAGATTATGTATAGGCACTACAACTTGCTGGTGAGTGTGCTGTTTGTTGCCTGATCCTTCCCTAGCTCTAGAGCTGCAGATAGACCAGTATTGTTTTGGTGTAATGGGGGCTTCAGTCATACCTGCAGCTCTGCGTGGTGCCTGTTGAAGCAGGCACATGGCACATGAACTTTCCACTCCAGAGGATTTTACTCTTTTTTTTTTTTGCAGGGCAGCTACCTCAAAGATAACTCAATCACTGCTCTGAACTCATAGACATTGCGACAATACCGCTGCCGAACAAAAGCAGGCTTTGATTTATGCAGTGGAAACAGAGTGGGTGGAAATGTCTCAGGATTCAACAGCCTGACAGTTTTAAAGCTTATCCTCAGTCCCCATAAATTATGTTTGAATTAAAAGACAGCTTGGAGCAGCAAAAAATAAATTGGGGTATTTAATGTGTGTGTGTGTCCCCATCCGTGTGCCACACTCTAACCTAACACTACACTCACATCTTTCAGATGGACGCAGCATTTCCAAGCTTTCATGTGAGAACACATTGTACTCCCATTTTGGGTTTCTGAGACAATATTTTTCGTGCTCCCATTTTGGGTTTGTGAGGCAGAAACAGAAACCACTGCAGTTCCTGTTTTTGCAGAATGAATTTGCTTTAACCCAACAGTTTGTTTAATTTACCAAAGCTTTAGATGCTACACCTGCAAAGCACATCCTCATATAATTTTCCGACAAGCAGGAAAGAATCCAATAGGGAAATTAGCTTTCTTTTTCTCTCTTTCTTTTTTTGGTGTAGCAAAGCTGCTTTTCAGTAACGATGCCAAAAATTTCTCTGCCCAAACAGTGAGTTTACTGTGTTTGGCTTTGAGATGTGAATATTTTTACACAGTTTCTAATCTGCTGTTATTTAGTAACAGTTTTTATAGTGTTATTTTCCTGCACTACTTGGAGATTGCAGACAGTTCACAGAGATTTTTAGCAACTTTTTGAGTGGCCTATTCTTTACTGCGTGCATTTGTGCTTGAAAAACTGAGAACAAATTGGGCTGGAGGATAGAAAGCCTTTAGCACTCTCGGCTGTACAGAAAAGCTTGAAAATATGGGCTGATTTCATCTGAAAGATTCAAAAGCTAGAAGGAAATGAAGACTCTCATATATATTGTATTTAACATTTTATCATTTGGGGTCGGGAATAGCTGAATTCATGAATTTTGCATGTTTGGAAGTGCTCTTGTTATAATCATAGCCTAAATCAAATGTAAGTAGCAATAATCAGATCTAGTTTGGGGAGATCACAGACAAGGAAAAAAAACCTTAAACTACTTGTAAATGTGCAAATGAAAGCTTTCCAAATGACCAGATGAGTGAGAGAGACAAAAGAATGACGCAAACCACTTTTAAATTGGGTCTGCTAACAATTTGATCATATATTCCAGGCATGTCCTATCAAAGCAGTTGCTATAAACCCTCAACACAAAAATGAAATGCACAGCACAGGTCTGCACATCTACTGCTGAAAATCAGACACCTCTTTTGATAAATACCTGCCTTTTTCTGGAGTAACATTCACTTCAAAGGCTAAACAAAAGAATGATTCAAAATAAAAACAACATCCTTAAATTTTCTGCAGTTCTGAGCTGTGTTTAGCTCTGAAGATGCAGGTTGTCTGCAATCATGCCACACACCTCAGGCTGTTGCTGTAAAACCTGAGCTTTCGCCTCTGCACAACACTTCTCTAGTTTTGATTTATTTATTTTGAACATAAAATAGCCTGTCAGTTGCAAAAATTAAAGATATTGGAACACTGCCTTCACTACATTAATAAAAGATCCTTCTAGGATCTATAGATGATGTGTTTAGGGTGTACTTCTTTATATGTTTTAACTGAATGGCTTTTACATGTGCTGATTAATTCCATCACTATTTTAAGCTAAATGCTAAGATAGCTCACAAATGCTACATTTTTCACCATTGTCTCAGACAAATATCATACAATAGATCCACTATTGTGGAGCTTCAGAAAACCCCATCAAGAGACCAAAACAAAGAAAGGAAGAAACTGGTATAAATCTGAACATAATCACAGTTTAGGCTGAGAGCTGTGAGACTCACGTCACCCACTTGGTGATCCTACAGATCTCCCAGCAGTGCAGGATGGCTCAACTCTAAGAAGAACTGTAGTCCTACTATTGCAAACTGTTTTCTGGATGCTCTAGGCTGTTAGATGACTGCTGTGCCCATCAGGTCTTGTGCTCAGCCCCCCTCACTTCCCTGTCCTCTTCCCAGGGGTGGTAGGACACCACACCAGCCTTCCCCCAGCAGACCAGCACCAATGTGGCCATGGTGGGAGTGATGGGGAACAGATTGACCCTACAGGTCAAACTTCTTCCCCCTGTTGCTCATTTGTAAAATAAGGATAAGCAGCTCTGTGCTCCCAAAGGAGATGTCCTGAGGAAAAATAGATTAATGGCTGTTAAGTATTCAGGTACTGTGATGGGTACATTAGTACCCAACTCCCCAGCCTGCAGATGGCTGCTTTAATCCCACACACCAGTAAAAATGAGTCTTTTCTGCATCCATTTCCTGTCTTCTTCTTCTGCAGCCCAATCCCAGCTTCTTTGCCCAAGCCTTTGTGTCCCCACTCCCTGTACCTGCCCATGAGCTAGGTGTAAATGGAAATAACCTCAGCAGCACCCAATTCACCCCATTTATAGTGTGAGAAAAGTACTGTTCAGCTTTACAACAGTAGCATTTTGTAGTTTAAAAATGGCATTTCAAATGGTTATTGCAAATGGGCAGTAAACTGATAACCATATTGCTTCTTCCATCTTACTGCTTTTGTCCCAAAAGGCAGATAGCATTCTTGTTCTGCATTTAGAGATTTGATTTTTTTAAATTATGTATCTTGAGGTCAAATTGTTGGGGTTTTTTTCAGTAATTAGCTATAACAGCAACCTGAAATTCCACTTCCAAAAATAAGCTGATTATTGAATTTTCTATATTATGTTACTAATTGAAATTTTTGTAAGTAGAAACTGCAACAGAGTTCTGGGAGCTTGATATTGGGGAAGTAAAATGTGTATTTGATTCCACTCAGGAGATTTTTCAGGTGCTGGCAGGTGATTGAACAGGTACTGGATTCCCATAACTGTATATCCAAAAATAAATAGTGAAACATTCAAAAGCTCAAAGTGAAACATTTAAAAATAAATGTGAAACGTTAAGACCATTCTTGGAGGGAAACAACAAGCCAAATTACATCTTAGCCTTCAGCAGCAGGACAGACGTGTGCCATGCAGCTGCTATTGCAAATACCATGGGAAATTAGCATCACAGATCTCAAAAAAAAAATGGAGATGCTAACAAAATGAGAGATGAATGTATTCCTTTGAGTGCAAGGGCTTTGAAAAACAAAAACAAAATCAAAAACAAAAATGAAAAAAAAAAACACAAAAAAACCCCAAAACCAACAACAAAAAAACCCCCAAAGACCCTTTCTTCTTACCTTGTTTTTTTTAAAAGAGGTATCTTCTAGATGATGCTGTACAAAATTTCCCAGTTCCACATTTCAAACCTGGCCCTGTGGTTCATCAGATAAAACCACAATCAAATCCCCAGGCAGATGCCCAAATGATAAAGTTCTTGTCCTTTTACCTGCATGCAAGGTACTGTGATGTGGCCAACCAGTGCCTGAGCATCCAAGGGCATGCTCAGAACCATCCTTCAGCCACTTCAGCAATGTTGCTAAGACTAGTTCTTTATCTTTCTTTTATTAGTCATTCTGCTGTCATATCCATTTCCATAATGAGGAATTCATTTACCAGACTAGTTTGCAATGTTAAGGACTATGGATGGATGTACTTTCATGTTTCTTATTGCATCAGGCAATTCAGTGCCTGGGTTTAGCTCTGCTGCCTTCCCTGCGCATTAAATCCCTTTTAAGATGCCTCTTTTCCTTCCTCTGCAACTTTGACTTGCTTCCTTCTCCCAGCCCAGCAGATGCCTCTTGATCCCTGCAGGCATTTGTGAGCTCCCTGGTCCTGTCTTTCGCCTTCGCACAGCCCCAGGGGCTGAAGGCTTCCCACCAGAAGGGCATGTTAGTGTACTTTTCTCACTCTGACCTGAGGCAGTCCCTGAGGCCTGTAAGTGTAGAAGATATTGCCAACAGCAGGAGACTCTGAAATGCCAGTTTGGCTTTGCTCGTCTCAGTTCTGTCCAGGCACGAAGCAGGGTTCAGATCTGAGCTCTGCTTTTCTTTTGGGTTTGTCAGTTTGTTTGTCTGTTTTTTGTTAGCTCTGAATTCTTATTCAGAGGTTGCAACAATTCTCAGCTTCTCTGAGTTTGGGAACAGCTGGGTTCAATGGTTCAGACTGGAAACCCAGGCGTAAATCATCCTTTTTATGGTCTCTTATCTTGTGTTATTTACAGACCAAGTCTGCTATTCAGCCATGAAAGCAGAAGATAGTGCTGGTGCATCAAGGTAGTTTGGCTGCCAGCTGCAGAAAAGAAAGAACCCCATGCCAGCTGGTTTACACTGCTTTTCATGACCTTTAGTGCAGTTAGCACTGAAGTTTCCTCTGCTGTAGAATCGAAGTCTCATCAAAATGACTTGCTGGAGGGTCTGCACCCTCTCCAGCAGGGGCAATACCATGTGCAGAGGGAGAGAAGGCAGCACTGCAGTCAGAGTTCAGCTGGCCAAGACATGGCCTCAGGGGACAACTGGTGAGATAAATGTTTGACAGCCAAGATACCTTTTGTAACAGGAGGCAGAACAACTCATGCTCTGTGTGCCATGAAGGGGGACTACAGGATTGGGAAGCTCTGGGTCTCCTCTTTCACAGCCAGCCATCGCTGTCCCCACACAGTACAGCCTCATCCCGACATCCTGCATCCTTCCCTCCTACAGCAAACCTTCATACCAGCTGTGTGGACAGTCTGGTTTTGGAGGGGTATTTCCTATATTCAGTCAAGTTTACTAAAAAAGTGGATGCTTTCCAAAATTAGATGAACTGTAGGCGAGGAGGGTTCATTCTTTTACTTTAATATGAAAGATCTCTATGCTTTAATAAAAGACACTTTCCTCTTTTTTTGGTGGCACTGACTCCAAGTCTTGGTCCTTCCAAATGCACAAAAGTTATGCCAAGAAACTGTGATGCTAAGCTTGTTTTAGGGCAGATCAGCTGACCCATTTTCACTGATGTCCTGGAGAAAACAGTTCACTATTGTCCTGGCTTCAGAAAAAAACCCCAAACCTTTCTTGGACAGAAACATGTAATTGGAATATTGGGGGGACATTGAAGCCTGCCCACCGGGATATGATGCTCAAAGCGTGCCTTGAAGGATGTGTTAAACCAAGGAGGGCACGTTCTGACCTGATGCAATTCAGTGTCTTTGCAGGTGTGTCCACCCTGAGCAGGTTAGGTGGGTGAAACATCAGTACCAAAATCCCCGCCGATGAAGGAGAAGCTTTCAGAAGAGCTCGGTAACCAAGCAATTCTGTTTTAGCGTCAGCAGTCTGAGCCTGCTCAAGCTGGCGACACACATTGGAGGTAAACTGTGAAAGGAGGACACAAAGAACTGAAGCAATGGGGGACTGAACGGCGGTCCCAGGAACGACCAACCATGACGGCATTTTCACAAGTGCCACCAGAGGGCAATAAGAGGCAGAAAACGAGAGAACCTTGGGCTCTCTGGGGATGGGCAGCTCTCGCCTCCGGGCATGGAAGGTCCTTTGACTTGTCTTAGAGAAAAAATGTTCCCTGTGATTTGCCTTGCTCACCCTGCATGGGAATTTGGGAGGACTTTACATTTCAACCCTTCATAAAGACTTCTCTGCGCCTGGGCAGTGAACGGAGCGCACAGGTACCACAGAGCCCCTGCAGCCCCGCGCAGGGACCGGGGTTGTGCCCGCAGCTGACTTGGGAAATTCACCTTCCTTAAGGACAGAGCACAAGCATGTTCCTAAATCCTGCTCGTCTGGGGCAACACACAAGCTGCAACAAGCACAACCAGCTTTCTGCTGGGTTGGTTTGTTTGTTTGTTTTGTTCTGTTTTCTTTTCTAATGGGGTTGGGTTTAATTCATTCACAGGGAAAGTTGGTTGGATGGCTGTTGTGGGGACTGCGGCTGCAGAGGGAACCACACAACCTTAGGCACACAGGGCAGATGTGTCTGTGGACCTCTGGAGCTGTGAGGATTTTCCATGTCAGGAAGAAGGCTATCACCTCCTCACATCCGTGCATCCCCCACATCTTCCCGTCTTCGCACTCCCCTGCCCTGAGCACAGCAGCCCAGATCTTCCCTTCCCTGATGCAGCACATCTGCTGCAGAGAGGCTTTCCCCCATTGCTCAGCAGCAGACACTCCCCTCAGTGAGTGACTTGGGAGCAGTGTTTCGATCATTTCTCACCATGGATTCCAACTGTGACAATAGCAAATGTTGCTTTTACATCACCTTTTTTTCTCTTTTCCTAGAAGTTTGAAAGCAGCAAATAAAGTAAGAGATGGATTTTCTGGAGTACAGCTAAGTGGACTCTTCTATTTCCTATGCTTTTTCTTTGAGGAGGGGGAAGAGGAACAAATAATTTACTCTTGAAATAATTTAGAAGCAGCAGATGTGAATTTGTGAACTCCTACTGAGATTTTGCTTTGAATCACGAGGAGAGACGCTGGGATTTGGAGCCTCCCCCCTCACTGGGGAGTGTCCTCACCCTCTCAATGATAAAATAATCTTCTCTTTACCTAGTCTGTAAAGCTGAACTTATGTCAGCAAGACTCAGAGGATCCACCCAAGAATATTCTCACAGCTGAACATCAGGGTATTTTCCTGGAGGGAGGGACAGATTCAGATATTCTGAAGCAGAACGAGTTGTCTCCCATGCTTCATGACAGTCACATTTTTTTGTTTCATTGCCTTTTAATACCAGTATTCAAAAAATTAATATTTTGCTCCAACTCAAAGCAGCCCTTCCAATTTCCTCCATTTAATTTTGGTTTTGCTTAAAAAAGAAAAGCAAATGAAGTATTTGAAAGCAGCTGAGCCAAATTTTTCTCCCAATTGGCAGCTAAATGAAAAAAATCCATGAGCTGCAAAACTATTATCTAGACTTTTTAACCCCATACGGAAAGGTGTCAAATAAGGATGTTTTAAAATAGCAGATTACTTGTTTGTGGGTAAAAACCATACACACACAAATTCTACCACAGAGATGGAAAGAGTAGTTTAGCTTATGTGGAAAATAGAGGGAAGTGGTCAGTAAGAGAGTTACCTCTTTTTGTGTGTGCTGGTATACAAGCAGAAAGGTCAAGCCACGCTCCCTTTGTATAGAATTCCTTGGTGCACTGAGGCCTTGTGTTATGTTGGAGGGGAAAAAATGCTAATTTTGACCAAGAAGTTATGGGAAAAAATTTGCCTCTTTCTTTCAAGTGTTGTTCAAACCCATTTGATATCTCAACCCATCTAAAAGTTACTGTTTCTCCTTGGGCTCCACACTGGCTTCAGGAGGGGACCTGAGGATGGGAGCAGCCTGTCCCTCTGGCTTTGGTACCACATGCTGTGGTGCTGACTCTGGATGGCTGAGCAAGTCCAGGGAAGTACACACCTGTGCACAGTGGGATTCCCTTCTCCCTCCCTCCCAGCTCACATGCCCCTGATGCCAGAGGGATTCCCCCCGCTGGCTTCATCAGCAGCTGGACATGGCCAGGGTAACATCCCGTCCAGGTGGAGGTTGCTGTTTAAAATGCCTGCTAAAAGTAGCTAAAATACCCTATAAAAGTCATTCCAGTTTTCAGGTTTTCCATTCTCACTGGAAGGACAGGCTTTTAGTGGCAGAGAGGGTATCAAAGAATGATCATTAAAGCCATGGTCGTTCTCTCCGCATTTGGGGCCATTTAGGAGCCAAAGTAATTGTGTCTCTCACAGATGAGCCTGTTATGTGTGAGTCCACTCAGGCACTTCTGGGCTAGCAGAGCAACCCTTAATGAGCCCTTTTAAATGCCACAAAGAGGCACAAAGACACATTACTGCAAAAAAAGATTGAGTCCATGATTTCTTAGCAATTCCTAATGATGTAATTCTTTTCCTTTGCAGCACTAATACTCCTGGGTTGTTTGGCTGGAGTCACTTAGGAAACTTCAACAAACTTTGGAAAACAGAGCTGCAGAAATTAGAGGTTTCTCTCATATCTGTGAGGTTAATATATTCACAGCACAAGTAATTGCTGTGGAGTTAAAATGATGTCCAGAAAATATAAGGGGTGGAGAATGGGGACATTTTGGAACAAGAAAAGAAGGATATTTGGAAACTTTTAAAATAGAAACCCTATAGAAAACAGGTGACCTGAGACACAGAAAGGATATCCTCATTTTTCATCATTAGAAACAAACAAGAGCGTAATTAAAAACACATTCCAGAATACTGATCTGTTTATTCACTATAGATGGTCTGAATTAGCAATGGGTTAGGAAACATAGAAACACAAGGATAAAAAAATAAGGGTACTTAAGACTGGATTTTTCCTTTTAGACTTCCATATCCAAACACAGACAAGTTTTTTAACCTAATGCTGTATGTTCTTCTCCTTGCTGGGGTGAGGTAGTTAAACAGCCCTCAGCCTTAGCTGGGAACAGTGATGATCTTTGCAGCTTTCCAGGCTTGTTACCACTCCAGCTTCTGCTGTGTTCCATGATTTTCCAAATTCCTTGCTGCTTTTCATATTATATTTGTACCTTCATTTCCAAGTGGTCAAGGCTGAGCAGCGGGGCTGGCTAAGGAGAGAGGGGAGAGGACCCAGCCTCTGGCAGTGTCCCATCCCTGGGCAGTGAAGCTGCAGAGTCCCTTGTTCCTGGCAGCAGCAAGGAAAGCATTAGCACTCCTCTCTTCCCCTTCCTGCCGCTTTTTCCATAAACACCATTTGACCACACCTATGGACTGTTGTTGCCTTGGCCTGGCTGAAACCACATCACCCCACCAGCCAGTTTTGGGTTGCTCCCCACTGCTGCTTCAGCACCTGCTCTCCATCTGCACCATGCTTTGCTTTACCCAAGCACCAAGCTTTGCTCTGAGAGCAGTGGGGTAGGAAGGAGCAGAGTTTCCAAGACCCTTCTCCCAGTTCAGTGCTCCAGCAGCCAGGCTGGGCAGCCTCCATCTCTCCCACAGAGAGGGATGCTGAGCCACAGAACCATGAGAGGTGGCTGAAGATTGAAGTATCTTCTGCTTGAGGCCAATAAAAACCTAGAATGAGGACTAGTAGATTCTAGCCTCTGTTTCTTTAATTCAATGAAATGTATCCTGCAAACCTAAATCAAACTCCACTACCTGGGAAAGTTTGTGCACTCCCTGTCTCAGCAAGTGGTTGCAGTATCACTGCCTCCAGCCACATTCCTGAAAACTGGACCTGAACTGGACTGAAACATGAACTGCAGTATCTTGTACAACCCAGCATAGGCCACTATCATTTGCTCTGGGCTAGGCAGCTTGCAGAGAAGCAGGTAGTGATGCCAGGGGGTGGCAACATATTCAGCCACCCAGGTCTAACATGCTGCCTGACATGGGTGGGCACCTCCCTACAGCATCCCGCTGCAGGCAGTCCCTCCATCCCTACTCTGTCACAGCCCTTTTCATTACCTTTGATGCATTCTGAGTCCTCCAGTGACACTTTCAGCTTGTTAACTAGGCAAATGAAAGATCTAACCTCATGCTGGGAGTGCCAGGCTAATGGGCTGAATCTGCCCAGGAAGATGTCCAGCAAGCAGGAGGACCAGCAGGAGCATGCAGCTGAGCAGGACAGGGTGCTGAGGGGCCGACACCCTATTTTAGCAGCAGGGAACTGCCAGATAAGGTCAGTCTGTCTTTTGGATTGTACCCTGTGATAGCTAGCTCCCCAATGCCTGTGTATTTGAAAACCATTTTGTGCATGGGCCATCATGACCTGATCCCCAGTCTTCTCTTAGTAACTATACTCAGCTGCACGAAGGAAGCAGTAAGTCTCCACCATAGCAGCACACCTTGAGGATTTAGGATAAGCATTAAAACCTTCAGCTGTTCCTGTTGAGGTTGCTAACTTAAATTTCTGATTCTTCTGGTATATCTCTGAATGCATGACAGACAAATTTTTCTGCTAACCAAAAATAAATGTTCCAGCCTTTCAAGACAAATTGCTCATTCTGGTCACTGCTGTTATGCTTCCTCAGCAGGTTTAAGTAGTCAAACTAATTGTGACAGTACTGATTTGTTTGTTCTGAACCAAAAGTTTCATTACAGAAAGTTACCAGCTATATTTTGTTACCCTTAGTGTCAGAGAACTTGTATAGGTCAGGAAATGCATAGAGCCAGCAGCCTACTCACTTGGAAAGGTATGTGTAGACAATAAAGTTTTATGAACAGAAATTTAATGGCATGGATCTTTCCAGACTTTCCAAAGAGGCTGAGCATAAATTATTTTTTTAATGCAGAATCCTTTTAGTTAAGTATCTGCTGGTAGCACAGGCTGCATCCTGCTCCACTGCTGTACAATGGGGCCATCTGTAATTAATGAAGCTTCAACCTTTCTGCATTAGTTTTGTCTAAGCTTTGGGGGAAGGTGTCAATTAAAAATTAAAAGAATCCACTTTCCATTAAATTAAAGAGCATTTAAAAAAAGAAATGCCACCCTCTGATAGCAGTTTAGCAGACGGAAGGATAGTCTAGCAGCCAGCCAGAGAAGGAAGAGCAGAAATGAATATACATGCGTATCCATATGTAGTGCTCAGTTTTCTTGAGCAATTGCCATTTTATCCTGGAGTAACCCCCACATCATTTGCAGGGGGGTGTCAGATAATGCTTTCTTCAAACTCAAGCCAGCTGTACCACAGTCAGGGAGAACCATATGGTGCCTCATGTGCAAGGCTGATATTTGCTGGGTTCTGAAGATAGTTCTAAAGTCTGTCTCATGGCATGAGCCCCAAGCTGCACTTGGCAGCTGCCCTTTCTGTCTGGGAAATTCATGGATCAAGGGACACATTGGGTGGGTTGGAAGGCAGGACATTTTCTGAATTATGTAGAAAAGCTGTCCCTCTTCAGGTTAGAAACTTTTTCAGTTTTGCCACTCATACAAACCACTCTCAGCAGATAAAGTAATTGTGTATTTTTTTTAATGCTTTTGTCTTCCTGGTTATACATTTCATTAATTCAGTACAATTCCTGTCCTTCTTGGAGTTATATACTCTTTTCTTATCCAATTCTTTTTTTCTGTATTGACTAACTGCTAGAACTTCATCATGAGTTTTGAGACTGGGTAACTGTGCTGAGACTCATCCAAATGCTGTATTTCTGTCTGGACAGGTCTGCCAACATTACAGCATAAATTGTTTTGCGTGTACACTTAAAAACTCACTTTTTTGGTGTTTGAATTTCTTTTACATGAGTTTTTTCACATATACTCAAGGCCAATAGAGCTTGAAACACTTCCATAAACCTCATCTTTTAGAGGTTTGTGATGTTCTCTGCACTTCCTTTACTTTTGAAGGACTCTCTCCTTGTAAAATATGATTGGAATAGATGCACCCCTTCACATCCATGGACTTGGTGTCTTTTTTAAATAGCATTTGTCCAGGGGAGTTTTAGATGCAGATTAAGAGCTACCCTGAGCATGAGAGAGTTCAAGTCTACATCTCTTACTGCTCAGGAGGGTGCCTGACCATCAGGCTGTGCCCAAAGGACATCTTCTACCCCTCTGTGTCATGCTGCAGTGGAGAAGTTGTAGATCCAAGGGTCACAGAGTGAATACAAGACTTGTTTGCTCTTTAGCCCTGTCCTCAGTGTCCTTGTTTGGAAAGGGCATGTCTTCATTCCCACTTGTGCTTCTGGGGCTGCTTTGGTACCCATTCCTAGCACTAGCAATGTTAGTGTTAAAATAAACACAGCACTGACCCCTGCATTTGTTTAGTAGTTTGGAGCTGGAAATGTGGCAAATCTGAACATGTACATGGGCACAGCAGAGTGGGCATATTCTGGAGAACCTTGCCTGATGGCTGTGATTAAATTCCTAACTCTGTATCAGCTCGTTTATCTCTTTTTTTCCCTATTCATATTTCTGGGAAAAAAATGATAGGTTAGAGGAGATTAGACAAGGAAAATATGGAGTTTGGGTTTAGATGTGTTAAATTAAAGGAATTGGCAAGGTAGTTAGAAAGAAACTGGAGAGACCAACAGTAGAAGTTAGATCATTGTGAGAAACAGGAATATTAACTGCTTTGTACAGGGGTGATGGGATCACATAAGATTATTATTTTCCAAAAAAAAGATTTATCAAAATATTGTAATATCATCATAATTTGTCAGCAATTGTGAAGCCCAGGTACCTCAGGCAACTTTTTGAATTTTACATAATCTTCAATGTCTATGGGAAATACAATGAAATATGCCCTGTTCTTAATTGCTTCCTTTTGCACCACATTTTTCACACAGACTTGGCTGTTGGCCTTTCTTTGCTAAGTGAGGGTTTCAACAAGTGGAGAAGATGGATGGCCAAACCAATCAACTCCAGAATATGAACAGGTCAAAGCACTCAGTGAGCACACTGCGGACTGCTTCCAGATAACCCAAGCATAATGAATCAGATAACTTGCTCTTAGAACAAACAAAATAAGGAAACTAGAAAGTAGTTCAAGATGGTAATGTTTTCTTTATGACTTGAAGACCACCATGCATATCACTGTGGAGTACAAAACAGGATAAAAGTCCTTTCCTGGTCTATCCTGTTGATACAGAAGAGAACAAAACTAAATAGTTTGAATTTGCAATGATGAATAGATTTGTGTCAACATTTAAAGTAAATTAAGACTGATGTGTGCAAGCAGAGAAATGTTGTTAACTTTTTGTATGGTTATAGCTTTCTTCATCATAAGGGTTTTAGATGAGAGGCTTGCAGAAATATGACCTCTGTATGTACCCGTAAGTCCTGGGCAATGGGCACAGCCGAGCAGAAGGAGCACAGTAGTGCTGCCATGGTCTCTCTTTGTGGTTTCTAACATCAACAGATCTTCATTGCAATAACTGAGTTAAAGCCTAAGATTTAATGTTTTGGTGGGTAGTGCTGGGGAATTCCTGCCTGCAGCTTGCCAGCAGCAGCAGGGCTGTGGGAACTCCGCTGGTGCCAGGAGGGCACAGATGAGAACCCCTGTAATGGCAGAGGGGCCCAGCCACTGGTACCCCAGGGCCAGCAGAACCTGCCTTCTCACCTGGACAAACTCAGTGCATCTAGGAAGGGAAAACTGTTCAGAATGATCAGAGGAGGTATTTGGTTGCCAAATCCTCCCAAATCAGTATGTGTGCTAATTTTTAATGGGTTTCTGTTGCTTTCAGGCTTATCTTTAGTTGCTGCTCTACTGCACTTGGCAGGAGAGAAATAAATACAAGCCATTATTGCTGCACTATCTTGAATACCAAGCATGTTTACATTCCATCTAGCTAACATGAGTAGGAGATAAACTGGCAGCTTATTCCCTCTTTATTTACCAAAATAAAGGAGAGTGATAAGTGGAGACCTCATTCAGAGGAGCCTGTGGTGGCTCTGGAGGGTACATCTGTACAATCACATATGAGATAAAGACAATAATACTGCTCTGAAAAGGACATGAACTGACAGCTGTGTATTTTATTTCTATTTCCATAATGAACAGTTTGTGGGGATTTGGGAGAAATAAAACCCTGGGTATTTAGTGAAACATCTCTAATCTTGTGAAGGAGCTTCACCTCAGTCCATGTAAGATCCTAACTCCCACTCAAGTAAAGTGGAGGTAGACCTTGTTGTAACTTTGAGGAAGAACTTGTGCCCAGTGATATTACCCTGGCACTTTCTGAGAAACACGGGTGTCCAGCTTTGGGAGAAGAAATACTTTGATCGGCATTTGATACAAAGGCCACTCTCTCTGCTTTGGGAAAACAGACTAAGGGGTAGAAAACTAACTAGAAGATCTATACAGAGCATTGCTTTTTGCAGGTATAGTCAGCTTACAATAGCCCCCCCTCCTTTCAGGAGCCTTATAAATCTCACTGGCTTTCAGTAATAGACTGAGGTGTCAAAGCACCTTTGCAAGTCTGGGCTCTGGTATTTAAGACTCCAGCTGGAAAAATGTGGTTGAAGGCAAAGGGAAGGAGAGGCGGGGTAGAAAAACTCTCATCATGTGGAGGTGTAGGCATGTGAAGTGAAACTCCAACTACAATTTTAATTGCAAATGTGTAGTGGAGGCAATGGAGCTGCAATGCTCTGCCCCATTAAGACTCCAAGCCCTAACACTGGGGTGATCTGACTCACTGGAGGGTGAGAAATTTAATGTGCTGTACTGCTTGCCACAAACAACATTTGATTTCAAAACAGCAAGTATACCAGAGTTGTTCCAAGCTGTTCCAAGAAGATAAGATTTAAACCCAGCATGCTAGCTTTACATTGGTGGCTAATGATTGAATGGAGGTGCAGAGCAGAAGTATCTTTAGGTAGGTAATCTCACTGGGTAAATGAGATTTGGACTGTGTTTTCTAACAAATTTAGACTTAGAATAAATTATATTTTTTTTTAAATTACAGGCCCTGTTGGAATTTCACTTTGCATCTCACATAGGTAAAAAATGCATGGGTAGTTAATCCACTAGTACAGAGCTGCCTCCCTGAGGTGTGCAGCCCCAGCGCCTGCACAGTCATGTGGACATGAGCTGTTCCCATGGATCCGTCCCCACCCTTCAGCCATTCACTGGATAGGCATCTCAAGATGGATGCACCAACTAGGAATCATAGAATTATAGAATGGTCTGGCTTGGAAAGGACCTTAAAGGTCATCTAATTCAAATCCCCTGCCATGGGCAGGGATGCCACCCACTAGACCAGGCTGCTCAGAACTTTATCCAGTCTGACCTTGAACATCTCCAGGGATGGGGCATCCACAGCTTCTCTGGGCAACCTGTGCCAGTGCCTCACCACCCTCACAGTGAAGAATTTCTTCCTAATATCGTATCTAAACCTACTCTCTGTCAATTTAAAGCCATTCTCCCTTGTCTTATCACTACATGTCTTGTATAAAGTCCCTGCCCAGCTCTCTTGTAGGCCTCTTTAGGAACTGGAAGGTGCTATAAGGTTTCCCTGCACTCCTCTCTTCTACAGGCTGAACAACCTCAATGCTCTCAGCCTGCCTTCATAGTAAAGATGCTCCATCCCTCTGATCAGCTTTATAGCCGTCCTCTGGACTCACTCCAGCAGGTCCCTCTCCTTCATATGTTGTGGGCCCTGGAGGTGGATGCAGAGCTCCAAAGAGGGGTTTCACAAGAACAGACACAATCGCCTGCCTTGACTTGCTGGTCACGCTGATTTCTGGGCTATAGAGGCACATCGCCAGCCCATATTGAGCTTCTCATCAATCCAAAAGCAACACCCCTTAAAATGGGTCCAGAGTCATCATGAAAGCAGTACCCCCTAAAAGCAGCTCTCCTATCCCTTCCTCTTCCATTGAGCTGTAAATGCCAGGAGCTAGTGATCAAAAAAACCTCAAACCAAACTGAAAGAAACAAACAATAAAAAAATCCCCCAATGCTCACCCATCACACTAAGCAAAATCTTCCATGTGTTTTGACATCTTACTTCTATGTAATAACTGATTCTTCTCATTTAGGGCCACTGGACAATTACATATTTTTGTTTACCTGGATGAAGCCAGTTTCCTGTATGAGGGGACAATTAGGCTTCTGGGTTTTAGCACTTTGTGACCTCCAAGAGTGCACTGTGCCATTTAAACCTGCTCATTCTCTCAGTATTGGGGAAAGATGAATCCTGAGCCTTTACACCCACATCTTGGCAGTCAAACGGAGCACTACATGGATGTGAATCCATTCAGCCATAGCACAGGAAGAACCCAAATCCCAGCATCAAAGGATGCTTCTCTTTTTAATGACACAACATAATAATTCCTTCCTGCCAACAAAACAGCTTCTTAGGTTCACAGATGATCGCTTTTGTTTGATTGTTCATTCAGATATTTGTGTTGGAAACATCGTTTATACTTATCAAAACCTGCTGCATCTTAAAATGTCTTGTTCAGAGAAGGGACTTAAAGAAGTAACCAGGAAAATTTATCAGCTGCTTGCCACATGAGAGGATTAAGGACCACAATTTTTCAAGGGTGTGACAACTATATTCCTTACAGCACATGCAATCTCATGCAACTCTTACAAACAGTCATGTGTTTTGTCTTCAAGATGCAACAATCTGTTATGCAACAAATGTCCACACACACAGAACCATATGAAGACTTGCACTCACAGGTGAGCCAAGATACATTTTCTTTCCCTTTGAAATTTCCCTGAGATGAATGATTCCTTTTTTCCTAACCCCTCTGTTGGCTGTTCTGTTGTACCTGTTCCTGGTTACAGTTCCTGGTTCAGCTGTTGCAGCAGGCAGCTCAATCCTACCTCAGCTGAGTCTAGACAAAGCCAAAAGCAAGAACATCAGTGTCCTGGTGAAGTGCTAAAATGCGCAATAGTTGCCTAGAATTGTAACTTTAAAGGGATTAAAAATGAGCCTATCACAGCGACCAGTGAACAACCCTATGAAAATAAAATCTTCCTTCCAAAAAAATTCAACCCGTGTTTTCTGTTAAACACTTAATCCTCCAGGGCTTGCAGAAAACTTTGCAATTTCTCCTTCACTTTCACCCTTGTTTCCTGCCTCCGGCCTGGAAAGTCTGGTAAGAAAATGAAATGGATTCAACTTCTCCCTTTTAAGATTTTTGCTGTCTTGGAGCTCACATCCCTGTCCCTGTGACAAAGCTTTAACTGCATCTTCCCCCTTAAACCTCTTTCTGTATAACCTAAGAGTGGAAATTCCAGCTGGTTCTTTAACTTGGTGCTGTGGACCACAGAAAACTATTCAGGTGGTCTTAGTGGGCATAAAATGTTAACATCTTAGAAGAAATATTTTATTTTAATTATTGCTGCTATAAAATTAGTGTGATTAATCTTATTTACTACTTCACCAATAGCTATTTAGCTTGAGTCACACTCCTATGAGGCAATAAGTGAGGAAGCAGTGAGGAAGATTTCCAACCCAGAGCTAGGTATGAATCAGTGACAAATCCCAAGTTCATAATTACCACCAGTCTTCTCCACAGACTGTTAGAAAACACAGGGTTTTTTTCCAATGTGATGGGCAACATTCCTTACTTCCCCCAGAAAGACTCATCAGGAAGAGGAAGCACCATCTTATGATTCCCTAAACAGAATCTGAAAGAGATCAACTGAAGGAATGAGGACAGCAATCTTTGGGTAATCTTTAAAACTTCTGTTTAATTCCCACAAGGATGCAGGGGCAAGTTTCCAGAGGTGCCAGTACCTAAAAAGATATGCTTAATGCCACTAAGTGAAAACTAAGATACAAAATAGGAATATTGAAGTGACAGGATAGGACATCATTTCTACTTTCGCTGTTGCTCACCAGTAACTAAGCTCACCAGCAGATCCACAGAGCAAAACAAAAACACTCTGATAGAAATACTTCAGGGAAAAATTGAGACTTGTAAAATCATATATTGAAGTTTTCACAGTACCATATGATTCTGTAACAGAGTTTTCTATATCCTGGTTATACCATTTAGCACTGGAATTAAAGTCCATTAGAAGAAAGGGAAAAAAAGTTTGGTTTTCCTTAAACCCTTTATCCCAGAATTAGGCAGTATTTTGTCTACATTTTTGAATGCACAGGACTCTGTTTTTTAATTGTCAATTTAAAATATGAAATACTTAATATTTCAGTGTCGTGGAAATTAGAATATCCAAACAAATGATCTTTCTTAGCTATGTCACAAGTGGCATTCCATCGGTGACTTGCTTTTTCACAGAAGATTCATTTCCTCTTTTAGGGGCATAAAACACCTTTGAAAATTTCAGCCTAATATTTCCATCTTCACTTTCATTAGTTTTACAAGAAAATATGGCTCACAAAAGCAAAGTCACTTACTAACAACCACATGTTCCCTTAGCATCAGCAGGTCAGTTGGATGCATTTCCAAAGGTGCTGGAAGATTTGGAGCACAGCCTAGGGTAGGCTTTTCAGGACCCTCATGTCTTAAACAGAAGTTTGTTATGGTACCCATGGAGAAACTCAGAGACTGAAATTTCCCAAATCACAATATTTTATAATTTTTCTGTTTGCTTGCTTGCTTTTAGCTACTCTGCAGAGCAAAAGGGGAGTTCATAAATGTAAGTTCATAAATGCACACCATGTGTGTCAGGCATAACTGGCTGAAATAAATTCCTTGCAAAAAAGAGGAAGTCAATATGGGCATAGGCAACTCTCCTATAGGAGCAACACTACACATGCTTTACTATCTTAATTTGAGCAAAGCAGAATAGAGCCATGCCCAGTAAGTGGATGCCTTTGAAAACCATGCCTCTATTATTCATGTCTCTATTACTCAAGTCTCTGCCTCTATTATTGACCGTGTCTCAGAAGGTAGGATCATTGCCAGGAATGTATTTTGAAGCTATCCAAAGCACCAAGTTTGAAACTCTTCAAAATCAAGCAGTTTGTGGTTGTGCTTAGCCATGACCCTCAGCTTGGGTGTCCCAGCCACCCTGTGATAGGGGCACCCTGGATCACAGCATAGAGGAAGCCCTGGAGGAAGCCCCTGGACCTGTGCCCAAAGCCTCAAAACCAAGGACTGGTGACTTGTGGCCAATGCGGGGACCAGGTTCCTTTGGGAGCTGTGAGCACTTCATGTATTTGAGGCTGTCACTTCTTCCTGCATTTTGAGGCAGATGCTGCTCCTCCCAAATCCCATGCTGAGGAGACCACATGCCAAAAGCAGCATGATTTTTTCCTCTTCCCTGTGCTTTTACCAAGAAGGAGATAGCTTAGCCCACGATGTTTTCCAAAGATGATATAAACATTACCTCAGGGAGGCTGTGCCCCCAGTCCTGTTAGGACTCTGTCACACCACATTAGTCTGGGGCACAGGCTTGCTCCTTGCTCCATGGTATAAAACAAGCTCCTTCCAGAAAGAGTTTTACAGCAACCTCGCAGTTGCTTCAAATTAGAAAAATTGGCAGGTGGCCAAGGAAAGGAGTGGGAGCTTGTTCAACTGAGACAGACAGTTACAAAACTCTGTGCAAGAGCATCCAGCCTCAGATAGGTTTTCACAAAGTACCTTTTTTGCCATCCCGGCATTTAAATTTGTTTTAAAGGATTTTGAATCACCAAAAATTACCTGCTGGCTTGAATCTACAACTCTTATACTACCCAAACGGAGCATGTTGCTTTCCCTGAAAAATCAGATGTCATCTACTCAGCTGTGAAGGTAAGTTGTAACTGATTCTGCTTTCCTGAACTGACTTCTCTGAAATGCATTTGGAGAAGGGAATGCAATAGAAAGTTCTTTCAGAAAAATGCATATTTTTGCTGAGATACGTATGATTCTGTTAGAAATCAACTGTTGTGGTATCTCAGTGAAATCTGCTTATGAATCTTCTCTTGTAATAGATGAGTAATAAACTTGGACGTTTATGCACACAACATCTCCATCATAAAGTTAGCAGACAGATTGTTTAAAAATCAAGGATGTAGTTTTCTGGGAAAAAAAAATTAAATGTCTACCTTTCACAGAGTTCAGGGTGATTAAATTACCTAAAACATTTTAAAATTGTTTCTCTATCTAGCGTTAATCTTACATTCCACCAACCCAGACCAGAGACTATTTGGGTTTTTTTGCTCATGAATGATTCCATCATCATTCCAAATCTTCACTTTAACCATAGTTGCTATGGTTTCATTGAAACATGTTTTGCAAAAAAAAACCAAAAAAAACCCCTATAAATACCAAATAAACGGTTTTGCTTCAGGCTTGTGCTTTTGCAAAGTTAAACTCCTGCATTTAACTTATTAAACTCTCACAAAAATATCCATTGGTTATTTTGCTGGTGTGTTTCTTCTGCTTGGTTGGTTTCTTTTCAAAGTCATTTTACTTTTTGTGTTCCCACTGCTACCAGCAGTGTGCTTTGTGCCTATGAGTAGGCTGGTGAGAGAATGTGTGCTGTTAAATACAAATGAAATGCTGAGTGTAAGTGATTAATCACAATCTTGGTCTGGGTAGCTGAGAGTATAAGTGGATTAGCAGTTTCAAGCTCCCTTTTTTCCGCTGGGTCTCTGGTTACCATTACCCAGGAAAGGCTGAGGCAAGCATCGCCTGCTGTCCAAAACCTGATATTCACAGTGGGGGCAAATTTCTCTCACCCACTCATTTTCAAGGAAATGATGAAGGTTTTCAGGCTGGAGTTTTAGGAAAATATGGGTGTAAGAACAGCATTACCCACAGCCCTTGGAGCTGTACAAGCTATGGAAATTCAATAACAGGAACCTGCTTCAGAAACCACACAACTATTGTATTCTATAGCATGCTGTGTTTAAGAAGCAGAAAATCCCTTCTTCCTGTCGTGCCTGCTCCCTGTTTTCCCTGACTTGGTACAACTTCAGCTGTGCTACTGGAGGAGATTCACCCTGGTGAGAATGGAGGGCTGTCAATGCCCCTGATGCTGTCTTCCCATGGATCCCACTGTAAGAAATGTATTTAAGAGTAGAGAAACACAGAGCCGGGAGGGCAGGGAAAAGAGTGCAGAAAATCAAAACTGGAAGTGGAAGGGCTGATATGCCTGCTCACTGTCATGGAGGAAATCCTAAAATCCTGTTCACTTTGAAGCTGCTGTGTTAAGTTTGTGCCGAATGGGAAGCCCACCATCACCATCCTTGCTGAACTCTGGAAAGGTGGAGCTAGGATCACCTCCATCAGGTGGGTGAGGACTACATGGTTTAGAGATTGGGAAGTGTATTCCCTCTCTCAGTGGTTGCCTATTCCTTGTCATTCCTCTACAATACTCCGCCAGTCTCATGAGTGGGAGTAAAGGTGGTAAGGGCTGGTCCTGCTCCATGTTGCTTAATGATACAGGAGACAGGAGGGTTTCTGAAACTGAGTATCTCAGCCAAAGGGACTACTTCTGGCTCAGCAGCAATGACAGGGAATGATGCAAACAAAGAAGGTAGTGTTTTGTTATTTCATCCCCTTCATCTTCTCCACACTTCCCTGTTGCACTTATCCATGTTCAGTCACTGTGACAAGGTGAGGAGGTGTTGTAATTGCTGGACTCTGCCTAGCAGGCTGCTGTGGCCAGAAAGCTCAGCGAGGGTTTCCTAGGGCCATGTGATCAATCGCATCCCGGAGTCCATTTCGGACAGCCCCGCGATGTGGCTTCGGCAGCCAGCAGCATTACAACGCAGTGGTGGTAAAGAAGGTAGAGAAGGGTCTCTCATGAGGGCTTGAGATGGCTTTAATAACATCTTGTCCCATCAATGTTCAGAGGTAGAGAGAACACGTGGTCTGAGTGTGGGGTGCTTTTGTCAGGGGCCCAAGGGTGGTCCCTGGGCGGGGTTGGGGTACAGGAGCAAATAGGGAGAAACCGAGGGAGCGGTCAGGACTAGGGAAGGGAAAAGGGGGATCACAGAATCGGGGTTAACAGGCTACCACAAGGAGGTAGATGGAAACCCACACTTCAGAGGGCTGGGTTTGAGTGCCTGCAGGAGAAGTTCTTCAGTCCCATTCACAGAGCTAACCTATATACTTAGTTCTCTGCGACATGTCCATTCAGAAGTCTCTCCCATGCACTGGTAAGCCTAATTTTCAGAGTCCTTAAACAGATGCTGTATGAACATTACATAAACTGTCATTGCATGATCAAAGAACATCCATGTTACCAAAGGGACACACTACAAATGACAAAAATAGAATTTAGATTCACCAGAAAAAGCTCACAGGGAAGCGAAAATCCTAAGGCTGCCTTCTACCCAAATATTGGTAATTTAAAAAGTGTTTCTGGTTCAGAGAGGTTGCTTGTCACAGATACAAGACAGGTCAAACTCCATTTTCACTGCTGAAGTGGGTTCTCTGTTAACCAAAAGGACAGCAGAGTGATTATGTGACTGCCTTGGCAGAGAAATCTAGAGATTTTGCAGGCTCATCTTCATGGTCCTACCTGGAAAACAAAGGTTGCAAATGAGATAACCACTGGGCAGATTTACATTTTAGTTACAGACATTGGGCTTCAGCTGTCAGCAAAGGGTATTTATTTCTGCTCCCAGACTCTCTAAATTAAAAGGTGCACATCAGTAGTAGTTTCTCTGTTGGGCTGAAGAAGGAATCTAGATTACTCTGATTTCCCAATGCTGAAATAAACAGTTCATGTTCTTCATAAATTAGGATTCACCTTGCACTTCTGGAAAAGCAGTGTGAAACTATTCTTGGTTGTCTACCCTCAAGCCTCACCTGATGTTGGATGCAGAAGGGAAAGCCCAAAGTGATGAAAGCAGAACAGCAAAGTGCCTGATTCAAGTCTTCAAAGATACTTTACAGTTTCACTAAACCTTAGAGTGGGAATAGCGCAATATGTCCAAAGAGTCTACACATTTCTGTGAGGTTTAGGTGTTGGGAAGAACAGAATTGTTTAGTATAAAACTAATCACAGAGGATAATGAGGACCACTTTTAAGGAAGAATAGGCTATGAATAATAGGAAACTTCAGACTTCAGAACTTCAACCACGACATCGACCGGATAAGTTTAACCCATTGTGGTGCCTCCTTAAGTCTTTCCCAAATTGCCTTCATTATTGCAAGCCCTACCCCCTTCATCTTCCTGTTGCTTTCCCACCAGCTAATATGCCCTACCTCCACCCCTCTGCTTTGCCCTTCCCGTGGCCACACTCCCCAATACCCCTGTTGGGATGCTTTCTGTTGCATTGCATTCCCCTTTTATTTACTCCTCGTTACCCCTTCCTCAGCCACATAACCCCATACCCCTGTCATCTAACTACCACCCCCTTTTTCCCAAGCTTTTAATTAATAAAGAAAGGGAAATTCAATGAGGGAGGGAAAGGAAGGTCCCCCTCTTGAAATTTTGCAATTTTTTATTAACAATCTTGTTTGAAAACCTCTGCAGAAGCAGCTACCCGAGCCCATACCCGCACCCAACACCATGATGCCCAGCACCTGCCTCACCACTTTCTTCTGGATGCTCTTGACAACATTGGCCGTAGATGCTTGGTTGGCAGTGCAGCCCAAAGAGAATGCATAGCAAAAGCATCCATGCCAGCATCCAAAAGATGAAAGACTTAATCATAGAATTGAAGAAAGAAAAACCACCTGAGTGGTTTGAGGACTTGCTGGGACACTGGGGATTCACAAAGTGTTTAGCTTCACTGTTGAAAGTTGTGTTATAGATTCTTTTAATTGTTTTTTGTTGTTTGTGTGTGTTCAGTTGCTTAAAACCTTTGCTTTTGAGATCCCTAGGAAAAGCCCTTTTAATTAATATAGAAGGGGGAGTTGTGGAGGGCGATGGGCCTGATGGACAAGGAATGAAAGGAGTCCTACAGTGGGATAAGTCCTAGGTTCCTTTCCAGCTTATGGTGACTGAAAGGCTTCCCCCAGAATGCTTTGTTCTGTTATGTTAATGCACCACAGTTCTGCTCCCCTGGTTGGCTCTGTTGGCCGCCACAACCCTTGTTACCTGATACGTCCTCAGAGTTTCTCTATTAGCTCCCTTACCCTGGACCCCCCATTGCTCTGCCCCGGGACTTCTCTGGAACCTTGCACGAGTGCGGATGCATTAAATCTCTCCTGTAGAACCCTGTGCAAAAACTCTTCTTGCTCATTGTCAGACTGTTTTAGCTGGCTATCCGGTGTGTGTGTGCCAGCATGCTGGCTGCACCAAGAGGCTTCCTTGGAGGCGCTTTTGGGAAGGTCGCAGCATGTTACCAACTAACAGAACCGCAACAGGAAACATATCCTGGCAGTGAGAGATATACAGTTTAAAAAATAATCCAGAGGGAAAGAAGGGAAAAGTCTCACTGGCTGGGATGCTTCACTCACTCTAGGCAAAGCTAGCAGAAATCTGTGGGGAGCAATTTTTCCTAGGCTGAGAGATGTGATAGTCCATATGTTGTGCTGGCTTTAAATGTATTGGCTCATCTTCAGTCTATCTACTGGATTTGTCTTCCTCATCCATGTATCACATCTTTCAGACCCAAATGGGGTGCAGCCTACAGAAATGGAAGCCAAATCTCAAAAACTTAATGGAGATAGTTGATTATGTTTGGACACCATCAGGCCACCCATCCTATTTTCAGCTGACATTCTCCCCCTCTCTTCTGGAGAGACGTCAAACCTGAAATAAGACATCCTGCAAAAAACAGGAATATCTCCTTGCAAGAGTTCAAGGTTAAGTTAAGGGAAGGGATAAGGAAGGTTTAAGGAAGGGAACTGTTCAGTTAAGGGGTTGGGTTTTTTTGATGTATTGTAATCCACGGACTTTGTTTTATTTCTCTCTCTTTTTTTTTTTTTTTCTTCAATAAAGATATTTTTCTTTCAGGAAAAAATGAGAGTGGGGAGAGCATTAATAGCTGAGGTGGGACCTGAAATGTTGTTTAAAAAATGTGCAATAAAAACAGGGAGTGACATTGCTATAAAACCAAGGAGAGCTGGAAGGGCAGAGCTGAAGAGATGAGTGTCCGGCCTGCTCACCCCACCTCTCTCCATTGGTCTGATGGGCCTCGTGACTGGATTCAGGCCAGCGTAGGAGTCCCATCACTGCAGCACAGGGGAAAGTGATTTGTGAGCTGATGAGAGAGAACCTCTCTTGTGTTTTTTACCCCTTGGAAAAAACAGAGAAACATGAACTTTTTCTGGATTTGTCCAGGAAAACTCTCCCTTTTCTTGGAGGGGGACTCTCCTGGTGCTGGAACATACATCTGCTATTCTCACTAGCAGTTACGACTCAAGAATAAAAGTCTTTTTCCTTTTCAGGAGTCTATAAAAACTTGATGTTATGCCAGCCTTGCTAGCCCTGCACTGATGTTCCTGCACAGAGCCACTCTGCTGCCTTTCAATGCACCTGGGGATTGAACCTACTTCCCCAACACATCCCAGACTGCTGTTTCCAATCCTTTTTCACTATCACTAAACAGCAGAAATACAGAGAAGCATGTAGATTGCTCTTTGCATCCGTTCCCTATTCTAGACACCATGTTAGTATTTATTTAACAGAGCAATTGGCTCCTTTGAGTCTCTGTGAGTTCCAGCTCTGCAGAGATGTGCTCTGAAAGTTATCTTCCAGAGACTGTCCTTTTTTGGCCCCTAAACCTGAGATCATAGCCCTGCATTAGCAACCCTCCCCATCCCACACATCTTTGCTTGTCTCCTCCTGTGAATTACCAACCTGGTAGCCTCCTTCTCACAGACATTCAATTTTCTTGGTGTGTCTGTGTGTGTTTACCCAGGGTAAACCACTTTACCACTTCCTCACAGGACGTTCCTGAGGAGGGCCTGCTGGCAGCCGCTCCTCCCCAAAGTTACAGTGGCTGATGGGCCATCCTGTAGCGCCACGATGCTGGCCGGGTGGCTAGCTCAGGGGCCGGGCACCAGGCAATAGCCCTGTCTGCCGCAGTAGCAGAGGACGGGTGCCGAGGGAGAGCGGGAGGCTAAGCGAGGTCCAGGCAAGGCTCACTTTAGCCACTGATGGAGAAGGTGCAGGGAGAGATGAAGCAATGAGGGACTCTTCTCGGGGGGGACAGGAATGGGTTTATTGCAGCTGGAGAGAGACAGGCCAAGAAGAGCAAAGAAAAGTCTCAGACAGGTGGTTTTCTACCCCACTGCTCAGGGTGGAGCAATCATAGAACATCCAGTAACAGAACAGACAAGGGGTGTTACATAGGCAGGGATACATACAACTTAACCCATGGGGAGAGAGGTAGGCAGAGAGGGTGAGCACGGGCCAGTGGCAGAGTGATGTGGTGACCAAGGGATGGGAGAGCGGTGGCCATCGCAGACGTGCAGGGTGTCACGTCTTTCCCGCCTTGGCCAACAAACTTTCTTGCCAGACAGCCTGAGAGTGTCTATGTTGTGGCGGGCAGCTATCTTAGCGTTCCTGGGCCTCATGAGAATTAAACCACTGGACCTTTTGTCCAACAGGGTCCAGGACACCCTGGCAAGAGCCATGGCTCACCGCAACACTGTAGCCTGCTCACATGATCTGGGAAGGCACTCTCCAGCTTCTGGACACTGATTTCCCAGTGGAAAGGCCAAGGCTGCTTTGGCCTCTCTTAAGTTACTGTTTGTGTCATTCAGTGCAGACATTCCTGCTAGAAAGTGGTGATACATATCTGCAGATGACCTCTGAGCACCAGCTTTGCAGTGAGGCAGCAAGAAACTATTCCAGGGAGAGGCAGCAATTTTGTCGGGAATAAGATGGTCTATGCTCCAGCAAAACAGCTAGCATAAAGGCCTGGTGTCTGGATCACAGCTCCTGCTCCTTTCCTGGAAGAAAGGAATTTTCGTTTCTTTCCCTATCTTGGGTAAAGGGAAAAGAAAATAAAGAAAAAATGTTCCATTTACTGACTCAACTTCATCGTCATCAACTTTACCATGTGTTCAAGTGTCCCACATGGGAATGCAAAGATCAAGTAATGTCAATAGTCAGACACATGGAAGCAGTTTAGGCAGGATGAGCAGGACCAGTGGTCCTGGCTAACTGTGAAACAGGTTTTCCTATTCCTTCTCCCCTCCTTCCTGCACCCCCAGAGAGAGTGAGTACTCTCGGTCCAGGGTTGGCCCTTGGTGTCTCAGAGGGGCTGTGCTGCATAGCCTCCATGGACCTCCATGCTGTGCAGTGAATATTATTTGATTCTCTAGAGAAGGGGCTTCATTTCTCTGTATTTTAAGCTTTACGGATGGATTATGCTGCTTTACACTGGACCAGGGTTTTGGAAGCTGCATTGGAGACTGCCTCCAGCTTTTTAAGGAGAATTGAGAGTTTCCTCTGCAGAACTGCCTAGGATGGCTATGTTCATGCTGACAGGCCACTTACCTCAGTCCTAATTCAAAATTTCTGGTCATGGAGTTTCTCAGACAGAAATACATGACCTTGCACTGTGTCACACCTGAACAGTGCAGCCTGCACTACCAGGAGCTGCCTAACTTGTAGGACCTGATCTGTGCAGCTGGTCTGAACCTTCCTGGAGTGTCTTTCTCTGACAGATCTAACAGAATATGCAAAAATTTTTATTAAATACAGATAATCCTTAAACTCACCTGGAGAAAAGATCCAAGAAAAAATATAAGGGCACCTTGGGAACAGGAGTTCTTAGAAACCACCAATTATCTGTAGGTACAAAAATGCTGTTAGTGAGGATTTTCTTGTTATTCTCTAAGTCCGTGAGAGACTTTTCTCTCTCACAGAAGAGGTAGCAGGGAATGTAAACAACCAAGCCACCTGCAACATTGGAAAGTCTTGTTTATGGTATAGTAGAAAATATTTTGATAATGGATGTTTTAGGATTTTGGCCAATCACCCCCAAGGGGTGGCTGGTCCTTTGTCCAATTAGACTATGAAGAAAAAAGTCTATAAAAGAGTTTGTAAAATAATTAAATAAATCAATCTTGCTGCACAATTCCTGCCTTCTGGATCTTCTCCTCCTCCTCCTCCCTATGGCTGCGGGACATGGTGATATACCCTAGGGCCCAGGCCTGCGGTAATAATTATCTTGTATTCTCCCTCTCTGCAGTCATGCTCTATCCTTGAGAGTCAGGGCTTCTATCTGAGACTTTTGATTGCCAAAGGCTCAGAAAAAAATGTCTGAATGGTGTGTGTAAAACATCTGCTTCTGCAACCCAACAGGGCATATATTAAATCCCTGCAGTGAAAGTCAGGTCACAGCTGAGGTCAAATCAGTCCTCACAGTTCCTTTGGTATGTGTGATATAAGGACATGCACAGATCGGGTCTGCTGTGGGTGCAGCTCCAGGGATGCCCAGGGCATATTTGGATTGCTGTATCTGGCAGGTTTTAGCCCCAGATTTCCCCTCCTGCAGATAAGGGCTTGAAGCCAGCAGGGTTGTTTTCATACCTCCTGAACAAGTTAAACACCCATGAGAAGTACTTTGATGTGATGTGTCTCTTGGCCATTTCTAACCTGACTCAGCAATCAGGAAGTTGTATCACCTCTGCAAGGATAGGCGAGGGTTGTAAAACATCTCCGTTCCCTTAGTTAGGACCATTTTCTTCATCAGAAGGGATGGCCAGGACACTCATTGCCATCAGTGCTCGTGCTTGAGCAGCCTCTGCATCGACTCTGGCACAAGCTTTGGATTCCTTAAGACTTGATGATCCCATAGCAGAAACAATTTCTCTTGCATGGAAGAACTGCCAAGACACCCTTAAAAGGAAGGCTCTGCCAAGAGAACACTGCTGGAGATGCTCACCACTGCTCCATCCTCCCCAGGAACCATCCTGAGCAAGCCCAGGAGCAGACGTGTGTCTCCCCTGCCCCACCGAGCCCCAGTGCAGAGGGGAGACAGCCTGATCCCTTCAGACCCCATGGCCAGAGCTGGGCAGGACCATGCCCTGGCACAGAACCCCCCCATCAGAGCAGCCCGGCCAGCCATGTTCCTGTACACGCCTCCATTCCAGGCTGTCAGCGGAAGCAGATGTTTCTAATTTATCACTAAAACCAAACAACTTAATCCACCAAATATGCAGCAGTGGGGGGTGAGGAGGGGCCCCTTCACTTAAAGCTGATTTATAAATTGGACGATTAAGCTTAATTTGTCTATGAATAAGGCAAATCTGTGTCAGATACTGTTACTAATGCTTCCTCCCCCTAATTTTTGCAAGTCCTAAACATCCAAACCCTTTCAACCTGAGGCGGTAGGACACATTCCCGTTCTGCTGGCCAAAAGCATCTGGCACTGTTTCCTTTCGTCAACAACTCCAATATTTATCTATTTAGCCCTTCAGAACATTATTTGGGTGTAACAGATGTTGCAGCCCTCTGTGGCACAGGTGCCAGAGGCAGGCCTCAGCAGCAACCCTAGTGTACCCCTTCTTGCTTTTGGGAGTGTTATTTCCCCTTGGCTCGCTGGTAGTGATGCCTGGAGGGCAGCCTGGCACCAGAGAAGCCTGTGCTGGAGGCCCCTGGCAGTGGGGACTGTGCTCAGGGCTTGCACAGAAACAGCATCTTCCTCACTCCACAACATGGCTGAAGGCCCTGATGGGAAGGGTCCTGAGTCCAAGCCCATTTCAGATTAGACTGAGAAAATTACTGGGTTTGCCTATTTTGTATCAATCCTGGAGGTCATGGCTAACCTCAGATCATCTGTATTTCAGCACATGCACAGCTATCAATCCATCCAGCTACAAACCCTTCTCCTACAACCAATACAGATGTCCTGCTTCTGCTGACAGCCCTTCGAACCACCAGTTCCTACTGCTCATAGCTTGTGTCGTGGTTCATGAAAAAGGGTTCTTCTCCACGCAGCTGGCACTCAGCCACAGCATGTCTGCCATGCACAGCAACAGTGAAGCAATAGCAATGCAGTAGCCTTAAAAAGATCTTAACAGCATAAGCCTTGTGTGTCTGTGAAAGGTAAGGGGAAAAGGCAACCCCAACCAGCAGTAGGATTGTCAAAACACCTGGGCATCCACAAAACAGAAAACACCCGGTGCAGGAATGGGAGGGCGTCCTTGTGTATGGCCTCAGCAGCCCACAGACCCCCACCCTGTGGTGCCAGGCTGGGAACACCAGGACAGCAAATTGCCCTGCTAAACCTAGCCTGGTGACAAGGGGAAAGAACAGCTGTACTGATTTCTTCAGCTACATCTCTAAAAACAAGGATTTCATTAAGTGTCCTTGCCTGGTAGACATTGCAGTGCTCCTTATTCCTCATAAGCCGCTGCCCCTGCTGCAGAGAGGGACCCAATGGCACAGACTGACTCCCGGATGTCACACACAAGAATAAGTCCCTTCAACCCAGGCATGTGGGTATCTGTACTGCAGCCATGGCATAGCACACTGCTTTTGGACATTTGGGCTTTCAGGTTTAATTGCAGAAGTGGGTTGTAAGAAAATGCAAAATAGCCTTGTATACAGCTCTCTGCTGGGGTCACTGCAATGGTGATAAGGCTGTGGGATGCTGTTGCAATGACCAGTGCCCCTCTCCTGAGCAGTCTCTTTGGCTGTAAGCAGGATCTCCTGGGGTTGTAGCAGTCAGGAAATGCTTCTCCTCCATTATTTCTATTAAATGGTAGCATTAGACAATGTACCAGAATGTCAATGAACTTCTCTTCAAGTCCAAATATCAGGTAGGCTAAAGGGAGGAGTGAAAAGGAGAACAGAAGAAAACCAGAAGGAAAGCAGCAGCAGCAGCAGCAGCAGCAGCAGCAGTGGGAGCAGGAATCAGAGCCCTTAGTGCTCTGCTACAGCTGCTACATTCCCATCCCTCCCATACACAATATGTATAGAGAAGCTGGAAAACAGCGGGTTTGAGAAGAAAACTGAGGACACCTGGAACAAAACTGAGCTTGAAAAGAGCTGAAGCAATTCTAGTTTTTGTCTAACAAAAGAAAACACTTTTTGTAACACAGTCCAGACAAGCCTGTATCACTTTAACAATTTTAAGCTACATGCAATGGAAGCACCAGAAACAATTTATTCTGCAACACTGCAGTCTGCTTTTCAGTCATGAAGCCTTTTCCCAAATGAAGAGATGCCATTCAATTAATTTTTACCAGTGATACAGCCCTTTACTTCTTGAGAACTGGGCTGGGCTTCAAATGGTGATACACCCTGTAAGTGGCTTCTCCTCTACCTAGTTATAGAGGTGCCTTCCCTCATTCTGTACCTGTAAGGGATGATCAGAGATATCCTCATGTCTGAAAGCTTTGTACTTGCAGGAAGGAAACTAGTTGCAGCTCATTGCAAGAAAAGAACATTTTACTTTGATGTTTTAGATTGCTTGGTCTGAAATAGCCTCAACCTCACTCCAGACCTGCTGAAAACTGATGCATTTGAACAAACCAAGTTGTTTCAGATTTCCAGATATATCTTGTATGTGATATTCTGAGGCCCTGGATTTTATTTCTGCTTATTTTTTCCAAGGTTATAGAGAAGAAAGGGCTATAGATTTAACTAATGGGAGATTTGATTTGTGCATAAAGGACCATTTTCTTAAACTGTCAAAAGATTAAACATAATGTTTTTCAATCATGTTCAAGGTACATGAGCAGCAGATTTTTGATGGGAAAGTGGCACAAGATACTGATAGAAAGCCTGCTCTCTAATTCCTGGGGAGTTTATTTTGCCTTCCTACCTCTGATGAAGTAGCAGTACTTGAAATAGGTTTTGCTTTTGGCTGAAAATACATCCCACAATGGAAGAGAATGGATGTCCTTGCCTTAAAGCATCTCCAGGCTTCATCCATGTTGTCTGACCTCTGAGACAAACAGCAATTTAATAAAAAATCCTTTCTGACCCTCAGATGGAAGATCGCACAGCTCCTCAAGTAGAGGCTCAGGACATTTATATCTGAGCATGAAACTTTCTTTTGATGGGTTTTAATGTTACGTGTTTTTGCTATTCCTAAATTATACAGCTCAGTGAAGCATTCAAAAACAAGTGTTCAGCCCCCCTGGGGTATGGTACAAGGCTTAAGGATAAGCTTTGATGTGGATATAAAGCCATGGTGGCTGTCAGATCCTGAGTCATTTTCCAGTGGCACCAATGTGACCAGAAAGGGAATATATATGCTTCCACATAGTTTTGAGCCAGAACTTCAACTTCTGCTGCTGTAAACTAACTATGCTGCCTTTGCAATCAGTGCAGCAGTACTGGTGTATATCAGCTCAAGAATTAGCCATTCAGATTTCAAGACTGAGAAGTAATATGGGCAAGATATTACACACTACAGAGTTTAAAAGATTTGCCTTTTACATTTTAATGACATATTAAATTATAAAGTCAGAATTCTTCCTTTTTTTAATGTGCAGTTTGAAACATCAACAGGAATTTGCAGGTCCTGAGTCATTGCCCATTTTTCCCTAGTCCCTACACTAGCTGAGACAACATGAGTTAGTATCATTAGCATCTTGCCTCAAGTGAGAAATTGCTGCAATCCTAACTTGGCTGGCTTGGCAGGCCTAAGCAGGTATGCAGCAGAGTGTCTAGAATGGGGGCTGGCAGTATGGGACATCCACCATAAGGGTTGCAAAGGAGCTTAATTGGATCCCTCTAGGAAAGATAACTAGTCTAGCATACATCTGTGGCCCATGCCATATTTTTTTTGGTTTTCACTGAAGTGATCCATCATTTCCTAGCTATATGCCACATATATATATATACATATATATATATATATATAAAACACCATGGTGGGACCATGTATAAAATAGCATTACTCACCAAAAGCTAGATGTAAGATCAAAGTGTAAGGGCCATGCTTATGAGCCACTCGTTTAAATATAAACATTCTTGTCTTTCAAGAATATACTGTCTCGCCTTTCAATTCTTCCCAAGCCCTCCTTATGTATGAACTGAATTTCAAAATGAAAATTGATTGCAGGTGTCTAAAGTGTATTTTTCCAGGCCTTCAATTTAAACAAGTTACAGCAATACTCACCTTCATACAGTTTTTGATCATTATGATATGAATTCTCACTGACAGCAGTAAAGACCATGGGGACCTTTCCTCATTTCCAGAACCAGCTTTTATTAATTTGGATCCCATTTTAGACTGTCAGAAGGGCTGTTTTTTAAGGAGAATCATTAATTTGATGATCCCTAGTACAGCTGCCTACCACATGTACAGCAGCAGTGTTAGCACTTCTTCATTTTCCCCCTCTTTCAGCCTCAGCACTGGAACCTATTACATGGCTGGCATCTCATAAGTGCTGCGTTACATCAAAAAATTACCTCTAATAGCAAGGTAGCTATTAATAACTAATAGTGCAGAGAGCTGACAGCAGGTAGGATGCCAGCCCTGAGAGATGACCACTCAATTTCTTACTCTGCACAGACTGTGATCTCTGGCAAATGTCATCCTTGTGCCCTAGGTCCACATCTGTAAAATAAGATACAATGTTTTGGCTTCCATGCCAAGTAAGTATAATCAAATGATTGGGTGATCAGCTACGGCAATAACCATGAGTTTGTAATTACTTGGGATAAAAGATGCAAAAGTCCCTCTGGATCGTAATCACTGATGCATCTCCTTGCTCTTGGAGGTAATGGGGGTCAGGTGTGTTGTATGGAATGGAAACCTCTGAATAATAGTCATAATTGAAGACACAGCTGCCAGCTGATTTGACCTGCTTAGAGCAGATGCTGGATGAGATTAACTCCAAACGTCCCTTCCATCCCAAATTGCCCTTGTGACTCTGTTCTAATGCCGCACCTCTACAAATACATTCTCTCAGAGAACTGGGGACTGTGGTGCACACACCCAAAGCAGTGCTGCAGGACACAGCCTGCCTCCATCAGGGACAGATCAAGCCGTGATGGTCTGAACCGATTCAGGGCAGTTTGATGCCTCCACCAAAAGCACTTTGGTACTTGTGGCCCCAGACTCATCCGAGAAACAGTATAGGTGTCTTCAGGTGGAACTGTGCCTCCATGGAGCCAAGCAATGGCAGGTTTATCTTCAGATTAACCACCTAAAGGTAATGAAAGTTTACCATGTTGGGGAACATGCTCTCTAGTTCACATTTACCTGCCATTTGATCTTACATCACCACTGCATCAGTATTTCAGTCCTTCTTGCCCAGCCTTTATGTGAAATAGCAAAATTAAGCCTTGTGGTTCCTATGGACTCTCTGTGTGGCATCTCTCATGAAGTAATAAAGTGTGGGCTTTGCAAAAGCCTTGTGCACTGACATTGGAAATAATAGCTTCTGGGATATGTATTTGGGGTTTTTTTAAAAGCAGTGAGTAAATTAGACGATTTCCAGACAGAGTCTGACCAAAGTAGTTTAATGGACTGTCACATCACACCTGAGGACCTACTTTCTCAGGGTCTCAGAGATAATCATAGTGCCACAGCAGCAGAGCAGCACTCCCAGCCTGCAGACAGCACAGCACAACCAATCTCTTGGGTAGAAATATAAGTAAGAAACATAAGACTTTAATTTAAGTATAAGGATCTACACTTCCTCTGGGGGGGAAAAAAAGAAAGAAAAAATATTTTTACATTTTTGATGTGGTTGATCATGACACAGACTTCACTCTACAAGTCTAGTATTTTTCTATCTGTGTTACAGCTCATGGGGTCCTGACCAAGCTTCCATGTTCACATTCACAATTGCAGCTGTAACTGCAACCCTTATGTTTGAAACTGTTTTCTTAGCTCTGCATAAACATCTGTGAATGTGTATACAATAACATGCAGTAAGGCAAATGACATTTGCAGTTACCAGCTGCCTTCCAGTTGTGAGGCAACATTACACATGGCTACAGCAGAGTGGAGCACCCAGAGGCTTGCAGTGCTTACACAGTCGTGGTGTGGCTGAATTGGGCTGGGGATAAATGACATCATCCATGCCTGGGGGCTGCGAGTGCACTGCCCAATGGCTTGTTGCTTCCTTAGTCAAAAGCCACATCCCTGGGGCAGAAACCGAGTCATGCCTGGGAGTAATTAATTTGCGCTCAAATTAGTACTGTGGTTTAGATGTCCCTACCAAAATCAACTCAGATCGGCCCTCAGAAGTTAGGTATATATTCTGCTTGCCTCAAAACACTTCACAGAGCAGCAGATCACAGGTCCCAGGCAGTTTTTGAAGTTTAGGCTCGTGTAGTTACGGACAGAAAGCTGGACAGCATCCCGACACGCCCCACTCGCGGGACTGCGGCCTGCAACCTGGGCGTGTGCGAGCAGTCTCTGTGCCAAGCCGTGCTCCTACACAGCAGATCACAAGGTCTCCAACATCATAAAACAAGGTTAAAAGTCAAAAATGCCAGCTATTTTCTAAAAATAGGAAAGATGAGCTGGGAGAGAGGGAGAAAACGCTTCCTTGCCGATGGTTTAGCAGCGGGAAAGAGGTCCAGCACATCAGGCCCACCTCAGCGTGGCCCAGCAGGGGAGTGCTGCACCCACCTACGGAAATGAGTCCTAGGGATGAGACTTGAGCCCACTGAAGAAAAAAGGTGTTCTGGTATCTTAAGAACAACACTTGCTCTCACACTAGATAGCTTTCAAACATGTATTTTAATTAAAAAAAGAAAAGGTAAAAAGTTTGAAATTCAAGATATATGATTTGATAGTGCCTCATACTTTGAAACTGTTAGTGGAGAAAGGAAAAGTGAAAAGAGCAGGAAGAGCTGAAGGAGCCAAAATTAATTTATTGTGGATTTAGGGTTTCAGTATTCAACAAAGGAAATGGATATAAATGGAAACTAAATTGAAACTGAGGTCTCTCTCATTCAACAAAATATATTACTGCTACTAGCCAGCTACAATATGGAAAGACAATTTAACTACTAATAAACAACTTTGAAGTTGTACTTGTGTTTTTGTGTCTTAATAAAGCTGGAAAAAAAAGAAGCAACAATAAAAGCAAAACCCAAATCTTAAGGTTCAAGAAAAACATTGATAACAAGTATATAAAATGTGTAGGGAATTTTTTCAAGTCCACTGTTCACACAAGGGAATAACAAAAGAGATCATTTGATCATTGTTCATTAAAAACCATTATTTCCTTAATCTAGAAATGCTTGCTAAAAGTTTTGAGGGCTTTTCTATTTGTTTCTTTTATGTTTACATTTCATAAAGCCAAAAAAATCACATTTACAATATTTTAAAGTTTGATTCTAGACTGTAAGCTTGTTTCTCTTTTTCCCTCTTTTGCTACTGAATACAATGGAATGAATGAGGACTTTGATTTCCCTTCTTATCTTCTGCTCCTTTAATGTGGTTTTTTTTCATCTTCTCTGTAAAACCTTCGTCCTTATCGCCTGAGAATTATATGACTATGTTTAAACTATTGTCTTTATTCTGGTAGATGTAATTTTTAAATGAAGCAGGATTTTTTTTCCTGAAACCTTACATTTACCTATTTTAAGCTACAAAATCTTTTTGCTTTTCTTCTTTGTCTCACTAGTTGTTCTACTGAGGACTTGTTCCAAAAGCTATGCTTGTTTTTATGAAGTTTAGTAAGTTTAAGTAGCCAAAAGCAAAGAAAGAGAGGAAAAAGTAGTAAACAGATCTTTTGCGGAGAAAAAAAGTCTGAAAACCACTCATTTTGCTTACAGGGGATTCATTGCATTTATAATGTTCAAAATGCTAAACTTCAGTATGTGTTACATTTCCTGGCTGGGATACAGAGATGTTCCCAGAATATCGAGGTCTGAAATAGAAAACCAGCAGTAAACTCATCTGGAACACAAGGAACCTCAGCAGAGGGGACAGAGCTTGAGAGCGCTGCCACTTGGGAGCCATGAACTGAAATAGAGAAGCCTGTCATCTTTGTTTTCTTTTTAAAACATGTGAACAAATTAAAATCTAAAAGCAAGCATTGTGTTTTGATTTTGCTGTGCCTGTGCTAGCAGCATTGCTCTCGTGCCCTCCCGGTGCAGAGCACACATGCCACAGCTCCTGCGCTCCCGTCGCCTGCTCTTATGTTACTGCTCAAGTATGCATTCAGAAAAGAGCCAGCAGATATAGTAGATTTATTCTAGTTGTTGAGGTCAAGGACTCCTTTTTTTTTTTTTTTTGATTCTGCAGAGAGGGAACTCTTTCCTCATAGCACCAGACAGGCTTTCTGCTTTGCAGTCTACTGTCAGTGCACACCACAGATAAAAAAACATCTGAGAGCATTTTTAAAGGATTTATCAATCCAAAGCACCGGTGAGCTATGTGCTGTCTCCAGTGTCAGAGTTAGGAGGCTTTCAACAAGGGACGATACCTGCACAAAGTGCAAGCCAGAGGCTCCAGCTGCTGCAACCTTTTGCAAGCCATGTAAGTAAAGGGCTTTATTTTGCTGAAGCAAACTGTATATTCTCTTGCCTCATAAAAACTCTGAGATAATCTAAACTTGAGATGAATTTCCTAATACTAGTAACATTGCTATCCTGCTGTCCTTTTGAATAATGCATGTATGTCAGCACAATAAATAAGTATCCTACCTTGTTTTGCTTGTGAGTCTTGTAAGGAGCAGAATCTGTAGCACCTCAGGCAGGCTCTGTTTGTTTTTCTGATCACTGACTGTTTCTGTTCTCTGTTTGTGATCAGCACAGAGACCTTTCTGATTTCTCTGATTTCTTTGATTTCAAGGACAATGAGAAGCAGGCAGGGAAATGCAAAGGCTGTTCAAAGGAAAACAAAGAGCATAAAAGTAGTTTATAAAGTGTTGTCAGTGAACCCAAAAGTGGTATGTAACCCCCAGGTTGAACTTGTGGTCTTGTAGGATTTTATGTGCTTTATAGTGAGGTTTAAGGGGTCACAGATTATGTGACTAAGAGGAACGTGAAATAACAGAAGAAATATTTTGATTGCTTTATAAAGTGTAACTTTATGTTTGATAAAATGTAACTTTATGTTCAAGCTCACATTTAAATCTGTCACTTTCTGTATAGTTATCTGCAGCTTATGGCAGGGGACAGATCAACTTTCTGTGAGCTTCACAATATAATTTAAAGTCATGAAATATTTCCTTGTTCTTTATGTAGTTCATATACTTATTGGCATCAATAGGCCTAGCAGAGAGAGGTTGAAATGCCAAATTTCTCTTCCTGTCTTTGAAGTGCTCCCTGCCATTTTGATTGCTGCCAATATATATGGTGATAAATAAATGGAAGCTGTATTAGGTTCACTTACCAGGTACAGGTGGTACTACCCTGAGACAGAAATTTCATGCACTCAGAATTCTCAGTGTCTTCCTGTTCAGAGAGTCTCTAGTTCCCTTGCATTCCATATTTAAAAAGCATCTGATCCCTATGACTTTGCACATTCTATTTGGCTCACACTTTTTCCCAGTTCCCAATAACTTTTAATAGGTCCTTTCCCCAGACCCACATGTCTGAAAGGTGCAAACCTGCCCTCCAACCCTCACAGTGCAACCCTCCAACCCTGACACATACCCACAGGTACCCAACCCAACTTTATTATTGCAGATACTCCACTTCAGTCACCTCTTGCATCAGGTGCTCAGAGGAACATGGATGCTGCCCTAAATACCTTACCACCTCTCCCAGCCCTCCTCTTTCCCTTCATTTCCATGGCAATGCAAGATCAGCATGCGGAGAGAGGCACTGTCCCTTAAGGGAGATGCCCACGATTCTTTGAAGGCCATGGGAAGGCCGTCCTTGACGTCAGCCAGGCAGTCAGACCTGGGTGCCAAAAGAGCAAGGAAATTAATAGACCTGCAGGGCTAGGAGATGCAGTGTGCTGCTTCCAGGGATGTTAGGGAGTCACCTCCCTGAGCGAGGATGGGGAAGGGCTCTGTTGAAAGAAGTTTTCAGGGTGATAAGGATCACACCTTGAAGGTGCACTGGCAGGAGCAAGTCAGAGGTGAACAGGGCTGGTATGAAAGTCAAACTCCTCTGATGATGGAGGAAGAGGATGTTGCTTTTCAAGAGTGTTTGGAGAATGAGAAAAAGTTTAATTTTCAGCACAGAGATGGGTAGGAGGTGTTTTCTTTGCAATACAAAACTGTCCCATACCTAGCTGGTGCAACCACACTCCAGGGAGAAAACAGCAGTTTATTATACTTTTTGAATTTATTTATATTTATGTGTTCTCTTGGCAAATGCATCTCTTGAGTTCTAAAGCTTTCTTCATATAGTCCTTTGCTTTGAAGCAACAGATGTCAGTGATAAGCAGACGGTTATGGCTTTGAATTTGAACATCTTTAAATGCTTTGTTGCATATATTTTATGGTGAGGAATGCACTCTGTCTTACTATGCAGAACTTATGTACTAAATGAAAAGTATCCATGTCTGGACGTTTGATGTCACTTCCTAGCTCACAAACCAATAAACCACATGTTTTTCAGGATTATTTGCTATGAGATATTTTAATCTCATTATTCAGCTCGTGTTTTCAAGTTTGCAACCAACTGTGAAATGCTCTAATCTGATGTGAGCTCAAAGAGAACAAGCAACAAAAAAAGCCAAAGGAGCTGCCCCAGTTGTGAATTGCATTTTCGCTCTGATGTATCCTGTGAGCAGGCTGAAATCTTCCTCTTGCACAATTTCCCAGAGGAAATAATGCAGTGCCTATGAAAACCAGTGAACAAAATCTTTTGATCTTTCTTACTCTAAACCTTCATTTTCAGGAGGTACAGCTATGAAATTTGATGAGTGGAGTACCTAAGAACGTAAGATCTTAAATCAGGAATAAATCTGGGAACACAAATGGAAAGAAGAGATCTGAAATAAGAAAATAACTCTCATTTTCTTTCAAGGAAAAGAAATCATACAAACAGATTTCATCCAAATGTTTTGCTATTGGATATTAATTTACTGCTCTAAAAAAGTTCTTTTCTCCCTCTCTGCCTGATTTTCATTCCTGAAGAGTTTGTTTTATAAAGAAATCACTTGACATGACCTGTGATGTGTGAACTATTTAAACTTTATGTAATTGATCTTAAGAATGGATTATTGCACATATTTTTGAAGGCATTATTAATTATAATGACACAAGAGATGTTATTGCATGGACTCAGTGCTTATACAAGGCACCAGCTTGCCTTGAAAGAGGAGAAATGCCTCATTTCAACCAAACTTTGGAGTTTTGCCTCCATCTTTAAGAAGGAATGGGGCTGTTGAAGGATTCATGGTGCTGAAGGGGTGCTAGAAGATCTCAATGGTGATGCAGGACCTGCTCTTTCCCTCTCTTTTTCCATCTGCGTCCGATTCTTCTTGTAACATTCTCCTTTCTCACTTCTTCAGGATACAGAATCTCCTAATGCCAGGCTTTTCCAGAACACAGGTTTTCCTCAAATCAGCCTCTCCTTACTCCACAGCACCATGATTGCTGTTCAGCCTTTCTGGTGTAGAGAAGGCTTGGGCTGGAGAAGGGGCCTAATGAGGGCAGAACGCCCCAGCACAGCTGGTGAACCAAACTGTCCACCTGTTTGGATTTCAGTTGCTAATCCCCATCCCTGCAGGTACAAATGAAGTAGCCCACATGTAAGCAAAACATGAAGGCTTATGACCCTTGAAATCTGATGCCCAAGGCTAAGGGATGTTTTCATTACTGCCTTGCACTTAATTACTGTCTATGCATTTCCTGGTGTTTTCCACACCCAGATATCTTCTGGGACTGATCATTACCCAAAACAGCAGTAGACTGACAAATCCAGTAGTTTGAAAAAGAGACCATTTCCTCCAGTTCCACTTTGAAAGTTTTAAGATCTCTTCTGTATCCAATACTGTAGAGTTAAAAAAAAAAAGGAAAATTATTGAGGTGTTCTATTTTAGTCTATTATTTGACAATATCAGGTTTTCAGGTTTAGAAATCTACATACAAATGAGAAGGAGTTGTGAAAACTTCTGATTGATGGGCTTCTGACAATTCTAATTATTTAAGGACTGCAAACATTCAAATACTTCAAAGGCAGTATTTTGCTACCTGACAGCAGTGTAACTCAGAGAGTGGCTCTCCCAGACAAATCCTTGCAATATGAAGAGGTTACGATCTGATGTATGATACACTTAGACTTCTCTGGTGTCTATCTCAAGACCATTTTCTCTTTGTGAAGCCCTACTATCCATTAGTGCTCTGGTACATATGCACATATACATTTAGTTTGCCAAATATCACCTCTCAGGCTTACAGACAAGAGGACTGAGGCAAGACTCAATGACTGTAGAACTGATATCTTACTAAAAGTCTGCAAAGATGCAGAAAACTGAAGGTAGTTTTCCTGAATTCTGGAAATATGTGTCCATCTGTGGCCACTCATAGATAAACAGGTTTATTGTAAAGAGGGAAAGAAAACAGCTTTTAATCCTTTCCATGGTGCTGTGTGCCTCAGCTTTCCCATAGGGTCAGAGGCAGAAAAAACCCGTCCAAACCTGCTGGAAAGCTCTCAATCTAAGTGTTGTACAAGATAATCAGCAAAACTGACCACAAAGGACCATAAGTAGCAGAACATCCCCAGATGAGCAGTGTGGAGAGCTGAGAGCAGTTACCAGTATTGTGATGCTTGTAGGGGAAAAGCTCTTGGCGGGCAAGGAAGCAGTGCAGTGACATATCAGTCTGCAGATGCTGTCTGGAAGACAGCAGAGCAAGTCTGGAAGCTGATCTACGTGAGCTGCTGTGGTGGAGGGCTGCAATGGGAGCATGGACTTTTTGCTGGGAATCTGCTGGAACAAATACCATCATCCTTAGTTATCAACTGATGTTTGTTAATGCAACTTATCTTTGAATGACTGCCCATTTCTGAACTTCAGTGAGGTGACTTACAAACTTGATATCTTAAATATAGCTGGAGAAAAGAGTGAAGGGGAAAGAAGGAAGGGGAGGGAAATCTGCTAGCATTCATATTCCAGAGGGAATTAATTCTGTTGAATTTTTAAGGTTTCCTCTGTGGCTTTTAAGTTATTTGCTGAAATCTACACTTACATTCATGCAAGATCTGCATCCAGCTTTTTCTAAAATAATGTTGAAGCAGACTATGTGGTAACTAAAACAATTTTTTTCTTTGAATGTCATCTCTGTTTTTGTTTATCAGCTGGTGCTCTAGCAAGTAGTTCCTGCCTTGAGGGGCTGTTGATAGATAGTTCCCTGAGATAGCTCAGTATCTCAGCTACCTTGTTGCTGTGAAGTCCTTTTAAAACACAGAGGAAAATTTCAGTGTTCACCACAAATTGATTTTGGAAGTTATTGGTAGTTCAGATCCTTGACAGCACTGAAGGTGCGTGGTGGAGCACGTAGGGAAAGTGACAGTGCAGAGAGTCAGAAGAAAGCATTGGGACTGTTTGGGGATTTTTTGGTGACAATCAGGAACCAGATTCAGACTCACATGCTTGCAACAACAAGGGCACTGCCAGGATGCCCTGATCACTGCCTCAGTGCATGAACAATCTCCCACCCACGTGCACAGTCATCAGCATGTCCCCTGAATCTCCTCCCCGAGAGGAAAAAGGGAATCCTGGAGGATTACAAAAATTCTTCAGGGTACAAGAGAGCAACAAAATGAATGTCTGAGCATCCCAGGTGGGCAGAATAATCCCCACTTACAGAGCTGAACATTTGGACACTTATATGACTATTGTGTTGACCATACCATGGCTGCTGCATTCTGCTCCTTAAAGAAAATGCTCTGTATTCATGGCCATTCCTTATTCAGGAAGGAAAATGTTCAGATTCTCTGGTCAGACTGGCCACCAGTGGTAATAGAACAAGAGCATATTAACTGGTAATTGAGATATTTTATCATTATAATGATGCCTTATGAGCCAGGAGCTCATGTCAATAATTATTGAGATTCACCACATACACCTAGAATTTTGTGAACTTCAAATGTGGAGTCATCCTTCTTTTATTTATACCCACTTTTGAATATTAGTTAGATTTGTATAACTTAAGTGGAAATCCGAGGAAAACAAAACTACAGCTTCTGGGGATTTCTGCTTAAATGGAAATAGTTAGAAGATGAGAGAGAGATATGAACAAAATACCTGTGGGGTTTGACAGGTGACTCAAATACAATATTTTTTAAGAATACACATGAACTCAGCACATGAGGGAAAGAGTCATCCTCACAATTACCTTCCTAGTTGAAGAAAATTACAGTTTCAGGTCAACAGCATGCAGAGATGCCTGGAAGGTGTTGCCAAAGACCATCCCAACAGTGCATCTATGCTGTATATATCGCATTTGAAATTAGTCAGCAACAACTATGTCATCTTGATTTGCATGCTAATAAGATGGTGTAATGATGCTCTGGAGAGATGGATGAGTTAGCTGGCAATAAAATTTTTGGCTTTCCTGAAGTACTGAAATTTCAAAATTCTGAGGGCTATATTTCTCTGACTTTGCACCCTGTCTCTTAAATAAAGAAACATCCCACTGTGGCCATATCTATGATACCTCTTCAAGGAGAAAGGGACATCACACATTTCTTTCTGAAAACAGCAGGTGCAGAAACTAAGATATGGACATTTTTTCATAGACATGAGCTATGACAGAAGTTTGCACATTATCAGCCTTCTCGTTGAGAGTAAGTCTACATTATGGTTGAGAACAAGCTATGTTTCAGGGCCTACTGGTCTCTGAAACAGAGCACTAGACCCTATTCCAGAAAAGTATCAGTTCAGGGAGAAATATGAAATGCCTTCTCATTGATAAATGTTGTTTCCAAGACAATCTCTCTTTGAGCTACAGGGGCATTTCCAAAATATGAAAGGATCCTGGCTCCTTGCAGACAAGGGAGGGATGTGAAAGACCAGAGAGGCACCTCTGCACATGGGATGGTGATGACTGGTGATCTGTCTCTTTATGGCAGATGTCTTTTGACATCTTTTCCCCTCAGTGTAGCCCTTCCTCACTTTTTTTTTCCCCTCACGAAAAGACTGACAGAAACCTTCAGCATCTCATCACTGAGAGAATTTTTCAGTGCAGTATTTTATAAATCGTATCTTGCTACATTTATGGAGTTCTGACCACACTTCTGCAGTCAGGGCTATGGGCATATTTGCTCATACTGATTTCACTGTAATGCTAGATGGCTGCCCCTTGTTTTAATGAGGTCTTAAACTTTTTCCCTGTTGGTCTGAGCTGGTATTTTCCAGATTATGGGAGTACTTTCCCTAAACTAACAGCGTGTTACATATTGTAGCACTGTCATGTCTTTGAGGGCTGAGTTTTCATGCAGGTGCCTAATGCTGTTCTTGAAGATGATGCTCCAATGCAGACAGGATGTTTGGCTGATTTCTGCTTCAGATGGCTTTTACCATCTTTTCTTTATTGCTGCCAGGGTTTTCTCTTGCTTCCCTGGGGACGCCAGATGCATCTAATGAGTCAGTCCAGCTTCGAAGCTGAAACAGGTCATGGACAGCAGCCATGTGTTGTTCAGATTCTTGCATGGAAGGGAATTTCCTTTTTCTCTTGCTGGACCAATTCACTCAATAAGAACTTGTTTTAGATCAAATTGGCATTGCTTTTAGCTAACTGGAACCTTTTCTAACCTTATCCTTAATTCCAAGTTTTTATTATATGCTAAAAGAGGAGAGTTGCCTTAAAAGAAAACTGGTTCTTCAGACAGTGTACCTTGCTCCCAGCTTAAGTGATAGGAAAAGGACTGTTTAAACACAAAAGTCACAGGCTGTATCTGGTGAAAAATTAGACAACAATCAGAGGCATGCTTCTCCCCAGTGTTGCATAAGTAGATATATAACTTATAGTGTACTGCAACATCACAGCAGGTCTCCCAAATTGAAAAAAAAAAGAAGAAGAAAAGACTGCCATACCTTGGCTCATAAATCCCTGAATGTGTTGCCTATGTTGATTAGTTACTTTGATTTGTGCTTCCCTGAACAGCTCATTTTTCCCTTTAATAAGAGTTTGGCTTGTAAATTGTCACTTGCATTTGCACCAAACAGTGCAATTAGGCTGGAGTGACAGAATATATTACATTGTTTGTTTTCCATTATGTTTATTCCAGATGGTTTTTGTCACTGACTCTTTTTCTGAGCTGGGCTGTTAATAAACATAGGATAAATCTGATGAATAAATTTGCCTGCTTAGTACAGATCTGTGGTGGTGGCTGAGATGGGGTTATGCTGCTGAGTAATGGGTTCTCAGTAGAACTACAGAAATGTCAATTCTTGCTCACTTATGAGAGGCAGACTGTGCCCATGGTTAGTGAGGGGTTAAAGAAGATGCTTATGTGCGATTTTTTTTCCTTTAAAAGACATAAATTTAAAATTTAAACTGAGGTTAGGATGAGTTCACAGTTGTGATGCTTTATTGCTTCTCTGAACAAAGGAAATGTTTTATGGTACATCTACAGAGTGAGTACCTGCTCTCAAGCTTTTCATTGCCAGGAAGCTCCTCTGTGCCCTTGAGTCAGCAGTTTCAGTTTTTGTCTTGGTTCCTGAACAAATACTTCTTTTCTTCTTCAACCATCTTGTCTCTTCAAATAGAAGTTGTTCAAAGTCCCTGACTAGGCTGGAGATGCAAAATTGATTTTAGAAAAATAACTGGAACATTTTGGAGAAAACATATGGTATAAAGAAGAAATGTGGATGTCTACAGGGCAGCAGGACTTGTCTTAATCTGGTCACTTGCCAAAGTGGTGTTGACTGGAAAAAAAAGGAAAGCTGTGACAGCAGGTCTTGAAAAAGTCATAACACTTAAGGAGTTTTCCAGTAGTGGCCTCTTAGTTTTTCCATCACAAAGGAACATAAGAAAACCCAGCATGAAATACAATATGGTCTGTCCTACCATCTTGCAAGTTTTAAAAGCTGCATGAGAAGAGGTTGCTTAGCAGTGGGATCTTGGTTAAAGTGGGTCTTAGTCAAAGAGCACATTTTTTAGAAGATCAGCTAAAAGCAGATTATAGTAAACAAATTTTGTTTCTACTAACACTTCCCACTTTCTCTGAACTCTTCCAGAGAGCTTATAAGCAGGAAGCTGCCAGCAGTGCTGCCTTTTGTCAGTACAATGGCTTCTCACATGTCTGTCAGCTGCTTAGCTGCGCTCTGAGCAACAAAAACAGTGTCTCTGTCTCTGAGGGTAATGCAAGGCAATGCTTCCCCAAGTGAAAAACCAAGTGATGAACACTGGAAGAAAAAGTTGTTCATCTGGACTCACATGGACCCACTAGCAGCAGGCTGGGGGCCCAGTCAGTGCTGTGAAATGGGTGGCCGTGGGTCTCAGCCACAGTGGAGAAGGGAAAGTTTCTAGGAACAGGACTAGACAAAGAGGGGGAAGGAGAAGTAAGAGGTGTGGGAGCAATAATTCAAGAAGGCCCCAAAGGAATGGTGAGCTAAGAAAGGCTAGAAAGACATGGCTGTTTTGGTAACTGAGGTATAAGGAAAATGAGGATACAGCCTGTACCCACAGCACTGGGTGCCTGGCCAGGCTGCGAGGTGTGAGTGTTAGTCCTTCTGGAATCAATTCAGGACATTCCAGTGCTTGAATTCACATAGTAAAATTAAACCTTGTGCCAGGCTAGTTTCTTATGGGGCTTAGGCTCTGCTTTTTGATTCAGTCATTTAGGAATGCAAAACTCCTCTACCAGGTCTGGGCTTTAACAGCATCTTTGCTTTGCCATCACCAGACTCTTGCTGACAGTGGAGCAGATTCATGATAATGAAAGGTAATCCAAGATAGTGATAAGGTCATGAAATTCATGGCAAAAGGTCCATGTCTGCCTGCAGCTGCTCAGTCATGCTGTTTCTGTGGGGCCTGATTCACCTCTGGACTGTGCTTTGCTTTCTGTGTGTCTTACCCACCATACTCTTCCTAGGCACTCCTGCATGTCCACTTGCACAGTGGGGCAATGGTGAGTCTGCTCCACAGATGCCGAATTAAGGCTGAGTGTTTACTGTGAAATAAGATAAATTAACAACTTGTATGTCAGATTCCTGAGTGTTTCACTGGTGGGGAGGAGAGTTTAGCCACCCCCCACACCCTCTTTGTATGCGGTATCACACTAAAATGCAGCAAGGTACAAGATGGAAAGGAGAACTTGGAGGCAGCAAATGGGGTTTGGCCAGGATAGGTCTTGGTTTTTGTAATTCTGAACAATAGTTCCTATTTCTGCCACTGAAATCTTCATTTACCCCAGTTCCTGGCCCTTGGAGGCCTCCAGTGAGTTTCTTCTCATTTCATGTCTTTCTCTATCACACTCCTTTCTTTCAAGCTGACCATGATCAGATACTTTCATGTCACTTCCCTCACCCCCAGGCGTTCCTTTGGGTGGAAGATGCCTTCAGATTTCAGAGTTATGCTTCCTCTGCTCCCCGGACCCACCAATTTAATTTTTCTTAGGGTCCTTGAGTCTGGCAGTACTCTGTAATTCTCATACTGAGAGGTGGTCTACTAAGAAGGTACATGAGGAAAAACATTGTGATGTTATTTTTTGTCCTATTAAAAAGTGGAGAAGATGCAGCGGACATGATGTTTTTGTTGATTTATTTATGAGTAGTTCCTATTCAAAGGAGTGTGAGAGTGTCAAGGAACATGGACCAATTCCTATTTGATTACTCCCTGAAAAACTGGAAATGACCATGATGTAGTCTGATGACTTCCTCTGGATCTACAATGGACCATTCTAGTGAGAGCATAGCTCAGTCCACTTATTATACATCACATCTCAATGGACATGGACAATATATGCAGTGTGTTAAAACCCATCTGAATGCTTATTAAGAGTTCAATAGCAATGTTTTTTACTGAGGATTATTTAAAAATGCATTTTCTTTCTTCACTACTTCCATCCGCTCTCTTTTGGTCTTCTGTGATTATTGCTGTATTATTGCTGAGCACCTTGGCCATACAAATGGGCAGCAACTGCAAAGTCTTTAGTGAAGTTTGTGAAGTATTTCACCCTTCTCATTTTATTTGTCAGAGGATTTTGCTGCCAGCTTAGACTTTCTGAGTCTTGTCTTTCTAACTCCAGAATCCGTTACTGTATTTGGAAATATTTCATGTAGAGTTTTGAAAGAAAAATAATTTATTACACCCAGAAATTATGTCATGAACCCAAATTGATTTTATCCATCTCCTTTATGAAAAGGATTTTTTAGCCTGTTGTAATAAATTTTGATAATAATTATTTGATGTCTGCATTGACCTTGTTAACACCATCCAGGATGGTATTTTAAAACTGTTAAGGAAAACTGTTTCACTTAAAGATCAGTTGCATAGCGATTTTTGTAGCAAACTCAAATAGAAAAATGTTCTAGGTCTATTATTAGGCTCTATCCAATTCTACTCATGCCATTAAAGATGATTCATAAAATACTGCACATGTGATCCAAGTCAGCTTCTGTGCTTTTAGCTTGCATAATCCTATAAACCACACCAGTGCCCATATATCACTTGATTCACATCACTACCCCCACATAGTGATGCATTGCAAAACATGCAATAATGTACTTGAAGTTGATGACCCCTTCACCTAAAAAAAAAAAGAAAAGAAAAAATATGGAAAAAGTGCCTGTGCTCTCAGTCAGAGGAGCAGAAAGCAGAAGAATGACATTACAGCATGAATCCTCCATGGAGCTGGACGTAACAGGAGCTACACCTTGCATTGAAAATTTCATGAGTCTTCTCCCATTTATTTTCATCTCTGTAATATGCTAATGTGTTAGCTTTACAGTGTAGCATGCTGCCAGAGCACTGCAACAACTGCACTCAATGCCAGATGCTAAAAAAGCTTCTTGAAATATTACTAAATAAGGTATTGTGAATGTTCTTCATGGGAAAAATAAGTCCATTCCCTGAGCAGTAAGAATAAGGGAATCTTTCAAGTCTAATAGCTGTTTTTCAAGAGCTTGTGCTTCTTTATGGTGTTTTTCTTCCCTTTCATTTAATTTCTCTAACTTTCAATCCCATCTTCATAATTTTTTTTAAACTAAAATGATCTATAATTTATTATTGCTTTATTATTGTTTGAGATGCATCTTGATACATTCAGAGGAGTAGCAACATACCAAGATTTCATTATATGAGAAAATCCCAGTATCTGAAGGCTAGTTATTTGGAAGTAAATGGTGCTAAGGGCTAAAAGTCAGTACTGTTGCTGGGTGTGTTACTATATTTCCTACATAAAGGGTGTTTTTTCCAGGATAATAAAACACTTTCTGCAGGTTGCCATGATGGCTAACTGCCTCACGCAGTCTCTGGCCAGGAGGAGAGGACTGTACTCACTTGGTCAATGGGAGCAAGACCTGGCTATGAGGGAGGGCAAGCCATGGGTCCCAAAGGATTATGATCATAATGCTAACATTCAAAGCTGGAACGCAAGATACTTTCTTCCATGGCAGGGTATTCAGGTCTGGGGATAATTATATGGCAGCATAATTAAATGCCTGCATCAGCCTGACTCAGTCCTCTCCCGAAGGGACCGTGCAATAGCCCTCGAGGCAGCACCAGCCTGTTCTTGCTCCTTATCTCCCTCCTGCCACATCTCCTCTACCACAGCAGGCTCCTACAGAAGACCCAAGGGCCTTCTCAGCACTCACCTGGCGTATGGACACTGCAGAGCTGTCCTACCTTGGGCTGGCAGGTTTCACAGCACGTGCTGGGTCTGTTGACCCTGCATGTCGTTATAGGGGACAGGGGCTGCCATACAACCCCTGTTTCACAAAGGGTAATGAATCACAGCCAGGGAGACCCAGGCACAAAGGCACCACAGCACTAGCAGAGCAAGGACACAAGCTGATGAAATATCTCTTGATCTCCTGGTCCATGTGAAGGACTCCTGGATCCTCCTGAGGCTGTGCAGTGCTTGCCATCACCTGGTCACAGTATTGCTTCAGAGAGAAAACAGATAAACCCCTTCCATCTGAAACATCTTCTGTCTACCACATTAGCTCTCCCACAGATGGGCCAAGATCACTTTATTTACTATTTAAAATCTTTAACGGAAATTGAGAAGTCTCCAAGATCATCACCAAAATGTGCAGTGGGGACAAGCAGAAAACCTAAATTTATCACTGGAAAAACAAAGACAATACTCTTGTGAGTAGTTGGAAACCAGTTTGGCACTGCAGTTACAGCACTTCAGTGTCTTCTTTTTTCTAAAAAAATTTTTTTTCTCAGTCTTCTTCAAGTCCAATCAGTAATCATTTGTTTTGTTGGGTTTGTATTGGTCTCACAGTTTTCATGTCTCTCTCATTCACAGCCTGACTTCTCAGTTTGCTAAAGGACAGCTGATAAAACTCAGTTTCAGATAAACCAAAAATTACATTTATGCCATAAATACCCTCTGTGATTATGGGAAGACACAGTCAGTCTCTTTTCATTGGCAGTGAAATCAGTGCATAAAGTATGCTCGAATATAATTGTTCTTTGTTTTCTCAAGGATATCATGCCAAATTCTCTTTTTTCAGTACTGTCCTTATCTGAACCTTTAAACCCTTTCTTTCTAAATGATGAAAAGTAGTTCCCTGTATACCCTGTAAAATCCTCTGCCTCTCCTTAGGATATCCACATCCACTACACTCAATAAAGAGAAGAGTAAAAGGAAATATGTCATCTCATGAGCACAGCAGTCATACCAATTGCTGCAGTGAGATTTTCCCAGCTGCTAATGATTTACAATGGAATCCTTATCCTTTTAAGGACACTCAGCTTCTAAGAGTGTTCAGAAATATCTTAGTTTATGGTCTGGGCTATTGGAAGCCATTATAATCAGATTGCATATTTCACTGGTAAAATCACCAAAGATCTGGATCCTGAGGATGTACCAGAGATGTTACAGAATCACAGAATGGGTAAGGTTGGGAGGGAGGTCCTCGAGTCCAACCCCTCTGCTCAACCAGGGTTCCCTAGAGCACATTATTCAGGATTGTGTCCAGACAGCTTTGAGAAGGAGACTCCACAACCTCTCTGGGCAACCTGTTCCAGTGTTTGGCCACCTGCACAGTACGGAAATTCTTCCTCATGTTCAGGTGGAACTTTCTGTGAAGCAGTTTCTGCCCACTGCCTCTTTTCCCATTGCTTGGCACCACTGAGCAGAGCCTGGCTCCATCCTCCTGGCACCTTCCCTTCGGATACTGACAGACATTGATGAGGTTCCCTCTCAGCCATCTCTTCTCAAGGCTGAACAGGCCCAACTCCCTCAGCCTTTACTCATAAGAGAAATGCTCCAGTCTCTTAATCACCTTTGTTTCCTTCCTCTGGACCTGCATCAGGAGCTTCATGTCTCTCTTGTACTGTGAAGTCCAGCACCAGCTCCTTTCACAGAGCTGGTTACCTTTCACAGTGGCTGCAAAGCACTCCGAGTAACTAGGAGCTTTAATTATGAATTAACAACTGAACCAGAGACTGCACCAAAGCTTCCATCCCTCAGCTGGAAGAAAGCTGGACTGCAGGTGGGGGTCAGGTCGTGCAAGTCACCATCCCCCAGTATCAGGCTGTTTCTTTGACTCTGAGAGGGTTTTGGAGAGCAGCAGCGAGGCTGTTGTCACTCAACATGAAATTTCCATTATGAATCATGCTGCAAACAGAACAAGACAACAACAAAGTCTATTTGTTTCATTATGTTTTAAATTTATCCATACTCTATCATCATATTATAACCATCACAGTGTCTCAGCAATAGCAGGATGGTGCACGATGGACAGACCAGGGCATCTCTTCCTTGCAAGTAGCTTTCAAGAGTTGTAAGTGTTTTTCTTCTCTCTGTTTGTGCTTTATGAGTATTAATTAACTCCTCTGGTACCACTGCAGGGCAGGAAATCATTGCCCTCCATATGCAAATAGAGAAATGAAGCAGATTATATGATTTGCCCAAAGCTAAAAAGAGAATTGTTATCAGCACTAGGATGAGAACTGATGATTTTTCTTAGTGCCCTGTAACGCAATTAGCAGAGCAACCTCCCTTCCCCTCATCCTCTGCTGTGTTACCCTCCACCTGCAAATGGCACTGACTCCAGCAGTGCTTGATATTTGAAGCTGCATTTTGCTGCTAAGATTAATTTCCCCTCACGATGACTCCAAACAATACATTTTTGCATCTAAGAGAAACATTAATATGTGCATTTGAATTACAGGGACACAAGAATCCCCTTTAACCTCATCATGAGCCTGATGCTTAAGTAATTTTCCAGGAACAAGCTGATGCTACAGCAGCATTTTTTGTGCCATCTAGTGGTTGCAGAAAATCAGCTGCCAAGCTCTGTCCCAACGTGCCACCCAGCGCCAGTGCCATAGCAAATCCTGCTCCTTCTCTGACAACCCCTGCCCCGCTTAGGGCTGCTTGTGCCTCTTTTTCTTTTGCTTCTCCTGTTGCCAGTGTTTCACTTGGATGGCTGTGAGCTGCTAAAACTCTGGAAAGCTGCAGTAAGAAGTGGTCTGAAAAAAGAGATAAGTAAACGGATATTCTCAGGAGCGCTCTCAGCTTACATATATGCTGTGTTTCTGTGGAACAGGGAACACTTTCTTCACTGCTTGGAGAGTGTGAAGGAAACTGTGGGGATTGAGGCAGCAATCAATATACGCAGAATAGTAGTTATTATTTTCCTGAGGAGGAGGAGGACACAACCAGGTGCCTTGGAGAAGGGAGCTGGCTGCTCCACTGGGAAGACCACCTTCAGGGAGGACAAGCAATGCTCAGAGAGGACCACAGGGATGGGGCTTAGACCTGCGGTTATTTTCAGCCATCTTTTTTATTAACTTCTCAAAAAACACAGAGAGGGACTAATTTCTGTGTACAGCCATGATCTTTAAAAGCACAATCAAAAGAAATAATTCCCTAGCAAGGGCAGTAAGGAAGGGCTGCACCTCACATATATGCTTAATTACTAAATGCCTTAGAGTTAAGGAAAGCCAGAGAGCACCATAAGCAGTAGTGACATTTTTCCTATGTTTTAGTATAAGAAGCATTTTGTAAGGGATTTAAGTTGCTTTTAATCTAAGACATTTTAACTGAGAATAGTCACAAGAATAAACATGATAGTTCCTAATGCAGATAGAGTTTAAGATACAAAAAGCATGTTTATTTGTCACAGTTGACCTTCGTGTTACATAGAAAGTCCAATACCATCTGCTGAGATAGTTTTGGCCCAGTGAAGCTAAGCAGCTCACCAGACTTCATCAACATTGCTTCATACTTTGCCTGTACACACATTAACACATTTGGTAAAAATATAACAGCTTGATGAGAAAAGCTTCCGTGTTTGGATTGGACTGCCTTTGACAATCCTTCAGCATCCCCACGGCCCTAGCTCAAGCCAATGTCAAGACCTTGGTAAATGAGCAGTCCAAAGACATTGAGTCTGTGCCATTCTCCAAAACTCCTTGCCCAGAGGCCTCACACCATGACCAGCAGTGGGACAGGTTCCTACTCCCACCCCAGCACAGGAAAGCTGCAAAGAGATGGTCTTCTCCAGATCCAGCTATGCCAACCCCAGCTTGTCTCCCATGTTCCCACACTGTCCCCTGGCTAGTTAGGGCTCCCCACTCCCTAACAGATACAATGCACCAGAGCAACAAGGGGTCTCATTCCCACTGGACTAATTTTGACTGAAAGAGGCCAGGAGATGCATTTGGAGCACTCAGCAGAGCTGACTGTGTGCCCAGGAGGCCAGAGTGGGCAGGCAGGCAGTGACCTCTCCCATCACCACCCCTAAGGTCATGTCTGCACCCTGTTTAAGCCGAAGAGGATCTGGGATGGCTGTGCCAGCAGAGCTTCAAGGGCAATAACCTCCAGCAGTGTGTCTTGTAATCTTCATCTGGCACAGCTTTCTACAAATAGAACATCTGTCCACAGCCTAAAGAGATGTTTCAAAACTGATTTAATTAGACCAGCACAAGCACCCATCTGGATACTTTTAGCTCTTTGGCTCTCATTCACCTAGCAGACAACAGCAATGGATAAAAATCATTTTCACCTGCCCCAGTTGCAAAGTGGTCAAAAGGAAAGGATGATGTATCAGCCACACCAGAATCCTAAACTTTTGACAAATACACATAGTGAATCCTGATGAGGTGCATTATGAAGTTGCCACCTGAGATCTCCTGCCCAAGGTGGCCACATCTGCAGAAGGGGCAGTGGGGGAATGTATGCCTGCAGCCATGCAAAGCCCAGAGTCTCAGCCCAAACAGCTGATTCCAGTGGGTCCAAAGAGCACAGGAAGGGGTTACATTGCACTGTGCCTTGGTCAGTCATTTACTACATGGGAAGCCTTCCCTTAACCTTCTGGCTCTTGCATTCCTCTACACAACAGTACTGGATAGCAAAGAATGCAAATGATTTAACGCAGTGTCAGATGGGTTAAACAGCCTATGGAAGTGGCTAATCTACAAAGAAAGGGAGCCCCAGCAGGACAGCAGCAACAACCTGAAGAGGGATAGTTACATTTTAAATTGGTGCACAGGTTTTTGCAGCAAGAGACTGACTATATCCTTAATTTATACAACTCCTTATTCCAGCTTGGGCCAAGTTAAAATAAACCAACTGATTCTAGTCGAATTAAAATATCAACTAAGGATCTGGCATTTATCTAGTAAATTATTTGAAGACAAACAAACGCATGTTTGTGCACAAATGTTAGAAAAACATATCACAGAGTTTAAAAGAAGAAAAAAAATCACCTATGACAACTGAAAGCATCAATCCTTTTTCAGCACTCTTTGGAGGCTGCAGATAACCCAGGTCTCTACTAGATTCTTTTCTAAACTACTAATAAAAGGCTACAGTTTATATTAGTTTTAATGTACCTCATGTTTATTATCCATTGCTAAAATGCTTTTTAAGAAAAAAACATTGGAATTTTAGCTAGTTTACAGATGGTAGAGATAAAATTGGTCTTCAGAAATCTGGGTTTAAAATAGGATTTTCATGGAGAGGACTGTTTAAATTTGCTAATATTATCCAGTCTGTCTATTTGTAAACAGGAGTCAAAAGTTTACAAGCTTTAGCCTGTGATAAAAGTAACTCAGAATGAGGGAAGACCATGAGCAATGGAATCCCCTGTTACACTGGAGCTGCTTTATCCAACAGGATAAAGATCAGACAAGCCACAGCAAGGGGCAAGCAGTGAGCTGAAAGGAATTGATGCCCTTCAAAATTTTTTTGTTGTTTTCATGGAGAGACTAGCATTGGTAACTCATCAAATGGTCAGGTTGGACTTCACGTGCCCTTGGCGTTTTCCTGGTATTTAGAGTAGAGCAGGATGGTAAACAGGCATGTACACAGTCAGACAGAGAGACCTCAGGATTCCTGAGCTGTCTGCTGTTTCTGGGCCGTGGTGCAAGTTCGTGGGCAAGAGGGATGCTGCACAAAGCCTCCATCTGGCCTCTCCCCACTGTGGTTTTAGCTGGCATTGCAGGTGAGAAGGCTGAGGAGCCCCAGCCATGTCCTTCTGCTCCTTGCATGAGTCTACTTGGAACACAGATATTCCTCCAGGCAAGAGCACAAAGTCCCCTTTTGCTTACCCCAGGGAGACTTGCACAGCCTCTTGCTACATTATCTGGCTACATTCACTTTTCCCTCTGAGATACCAAAAGCAAGCTGAGCTACTGACCATTTGTAATCAGGAAACAGCAGCAGCATTATGTCTGTGCCACCCACTATACACAGAAGCTCTTGGCTACCCCAGCGGTTTCCAGCTCTCCATACTTTTGGGCCTCACTGCAGCACACATCAACAAAGCAGAAACATGTAAGGTTTAAAAAATTGTAGAAAAAAGAAAGTCCATGGCTTACAAATCAAACTCCAAACCAGAAAAACCTCTTTGGTTAATGGGATCCTCATTTTTGCCAAACCCACTCTTTGCTAATAGTCAAAGGTGAGTCATTGCTTCCCCTCTCCACAGCCAAGGGTCTCTGGAGAGGAGTCTATTTTGGCTGTGATTTCTTCTGTACAAGTGGTACCACCTGCACAGCAGCTCAGTTTCCAGGACTCAGAAGAGAGATCTTATCTTCAAAAGCCCACAGTTGAAGGGGAGGTAGCAACAGTGCATGAAGCTTGGGGCTATGCCCTACATCCCATGGCCTTCCCACAGGTTCTTCCTCTGTAACTGCTGGCCTACTGCATCCCTGCCAAGGTCTGAAGACAGGCTCCAAACAGGGAGAAGTGACTATGACATCTGGGCTCATCACAACTTCAACATTCTCAACAACAAACACTCTACTTCAGCCAGATTTCTGGCAGGAAAAGCAAGTTCCATGTTTGACATTTCCATTTAAGGACTTTTCCCAACCATCTTTTAACTCAGCCAGCTATAGCATCACACAGAGGAAAGAAGCCTTCACATTGCCACCTCCCTTCCACCATGCCACTTTTTGGACGGGTGGCCCTTTTTGTCCCATATGGACATGGAGAAATATAAGTTCTGGAGGAATAGAAGTGCACCAAGGTGGCCCTGGCTACTCCTGGGCTTCTTTCACATGCTGCTGTACCTCTCCTTTCCCCTCACCTTCAGCCTTGTGTCTAGCAATTAAAGCGAAAAACCCAGAGGAATCCACATCCCAATAGACCGGGAACAAAGGGGAAAAGGGTCTTTTCCCCACATGCCTGTTGGGGGAAGGACAGATCTTGACCTTTGGGCTCCTGGTGCTCGTAGGAGAGCTCAGCAGTGTCAGGAGTCCAGCAAGGAGAGGAGAGCTCTGTGCTGGCAAGCACGGTAGGAGGAGGAGAAGGAGAAGGAAAGCCACCCTGACCGGGAATGGCAGTGTCACCACACTGTAACCCAGCCAGCACTGTGGCTGTGACATGCGGTCACCAGTCACACCACTGTGTACAGCTGGCTACTCATGAGGAGCAAAACAAGAGCCTGAACAATCTGACAGTCTGAGGTCAAAACAGATAAATAAACAAACTCGGTTCTGAATAATAATGACACATCTGTATTAAGAAATCATGATTGTTTTGTTAAAAGTGTGCCAATGAAAGCAGTATTTTTTACAGTATTTGAAGACTGTCCCTTGAGCTGTTCGTAGCAAGCACATAGTTTATGCAGCTTTGATGAATTTGAAAGGGTCTTCTTCTTCCTATAAGAGCCACTGATGTCACCTAGAAAAACATTATATATACTACTTTCCTTGGCTTTTAAGTCTAGCAGAATGACAATTGCTACAGTGGGCAGAGGCCAGATAACACAATTCAGGCAACTGCATTTTTTGCAGCTGTAGTTCCGCATTTTTGTTAGAGATGATGGGTTTGCACTGACCTGAGGACATAACATGAAAGCTGTTCTTGTGTGTCCTTCAGAATCTCACTTAGTAACATTAATACACTACAGGAAAACATCTCTTACAATTTCATGGACCATATAATGACTAGAATTTTTAATTGTAAATTTATAATATTCAACAAAGAAAAACCTGTGGCTATCATAATGTTACTGCCTTTCTGAGAAAGGTAACATACTAATGAGCAGATTAATCACTGTCTCTTAAAGCAAGAAATAGAAGAAACCAAATGAAATTATCAGTCAAAAAGATTTAAGGGAGACAAAAAGGTTTAAGGGAGACAAATGCCTTCTGTGCATAATTAATTTACAAATTTACCAATTATGAGAAATGTTGTGAAAAGCCAGAGTTTAAGCTCCTTCCAAGTTTATGGATAAAGAGTCCAACAAGGCTAACAAGAAAGCAAGGACTCAGAAAGTGTCTCAGTTTGGAAGACCTCAGCTGCAGAGGAAGCAGGAAGATAACCTCCTGGGAAGCATTGCTGTGCTGCCCAAATCCCGGGGAGGACTGCAAGAGCCTGCTACAGGACACTGCCCAAGACAGAGGGTACAGGGCTAGAAGGGCTTCTGATCATATTTACCAGAGTCCTTCATAGTAACATTAATTCCGAAACAGAGACATAATGAAATGGCTGTTATGGATGATTTCACAATTGCCCCAAGAGAACAAGTTGGGACACCAATTAATTTTATTGAGAAGGAACAGCAGTGGCTGATGAACTTCTGCAAAGACCTAGTTTCCTGAATTAACAAAATAAGCAGAATAGATAAAAACCATAAAAGAGCAGCTATGCCAATAAAATTGTCTCCAAATGAAGTGTTTTGATATTCTCTCCCACGAGCTGATAAATTTATGAGACCTACTTTTTTAGCTTTACAGTGTGTGTATAAATACATATATATTTGAACAGACATGCATTCAAAGTTTTCCAAAGACAGAGGAAAAACAGAAGCCTCATAAGAAATCACAGCATCTCACAGGCAGAAAAGGAGAATTCTAAGCAGGAAAGACATGACTTCTGAGCATAGGAGAGTTTTCAATTGCAATTATCCTGTCCAAGACAGGGTAATTTAAGCAATAAACAAAATCTCAAATATCAAACTAGAACTTTCTGCAGTGCCCAATGAAGATAACTAAAACAAAGATAAAACCAACAAAACAGCTTATTACATGTCAGCTTACTGTTTATCAGCTAGAAACAAATCTAAGTACATTGTTAATTTAGGCCATCAGAGAATAGATCTGTATTAGAGAAAATTAATTCCATCAGTCAAAGTCAAGTAGAAAAAAAAATCTTTAATAATATATTTTACATAAAATGTATTCACCACACTCCAGGGCATTGAAGAAAAGCTAAGTGAAAACAGGACTCCTTTGGCTGGTAAATGTAAAGATATGTATGTGCATGCATGCATACACACATGTACACATACACTTATTTTTCTGTGATGAAAATATGCCCTGGCTGAGGGAAAAGTGACTGCCTGAACTGATCAGAAAGCTTTAAATTATAATAATTTTTTTCAGTTTTACATCTTGATCCCATGCCATAAAACTTAAATAGTTTTATCACTGAAATGAAAGGTCATTTTCACCAAGGCAAGAGAAAGCTTCTCCATGTTTTATGTATTTCAACTTTATTTGCAAGTCAATATGTTCTGAATCTCTGTAGGTTTCCATTAAAGTGGAAATTGCAAAACCCTTTACCCTGATGGAAATTTGAAGCTGATATGCTCTAAGCCCTGCATGACTCCTCTTCTTTATATATATTTTATTTGTATTAACAATTATGTAAGGAAATTTCTGGAGGACAGATCATTAGAAGTGATTCTGGCATACTGCTTGTCTCAGACTTGCCAGAATTTCTTAAGAAATAAATTAAAATGAAGGTCACTGTTTAAAATGCAAAAAGGCTCATTGCAGTCTGCTGCCATGGAGTTGCAACTGCAAAGTAACACTGAGTTTATTGTCATCGTTGTAAATTATATCTGCAGATACTTGGGAGAAGCTTGAGCAAAACTCCAGACACTACAGTAATGGAGAGTTTTATACCCTGATTATGGAATTGTAAAGAGGGTTCTCTACAATCACTTCTCTTTGTAAGAAATACGTATATTTTGGCATAACCCAGCACATACCAGTACCTTGGGGTGTGTTTGCACTGCAGGTGCACCCCAAGGCTGTGTCACCCATGGATATGACTCTGTGCTGCTACCTGTGTGTCCTGCCTTCTCCTTCCCCAAGGGAAGCCCTGTGATGCTGTGTCTGGACAAGCCAGCTGGTGCCCACCCCCTGGGCGCAGTGCATCACTCAGCTTGGGGTCACCCAAAGGGACACTTCCTGGCTGTGCACACTAATGCTGCTCTGTGTGGTCAGACGGCTCCAGCTATGCTATTTGCTACACAGTGGCATCTCTATCAGTGTGGGGAAGGCCAGCTGGATTGGGGACATCCTAAGGTGACTCTAACACTCTGTGATTCAAGGTTAGGTGGAACTTGTTGGCAGACTAAGATCAGGGGAAATTAAAGTGAAAATGAGATTAAATTGGTTGCTAAACACTCTGTGACCTTCAGACCATCTGGGAATGCCCATTTATGTCCCATGGAGACTGTGCTGGAATCACATCCCACCACACGCAAAGTAAAGCCCGCTCCTTACCAGACAAAGGCCAGACTTTCCTACTGAAGAGTGGCATGTTGACTGACAGCTGCAGTTTTTTTGTGCTATTCCCTGGAGGAACCCAAGGAAACAAACACTTCTCAGACAGGATGGATTTCAAAAGAAACCAGTCCAATTATTTTTGCAAGAAGTTAAGTGAGAAAACACCTTCTGTTTTGTTTCTGTCAGAAATGACCGGTTATCAGATGCTAGACCTCATCTACACTGTAATGAAAAAATTGCAAGAATTATGCTGACTTCATCCATTCTAATCTCCCATGAGAAAATTGATTTGCAATACAAAATCGCACTTCACAATTGCTTAAGAAAAGCAAAATTTGAAAAGTGCTTTTGAAATTACCTGCTTTTACATCAACAGAGCAATATTACCCCTGATATTATTGATGTTGTTGTTTTACTGGTGAAGAAATAGAATCATGTAAGATTAAACAATTGCCATGGAATAGACATTTCTGGTTGAGGAACAGAAATTAGATCTCCTGAAAGAAAACTCTGTGCTCTGTTTTCTTTCTTCCTCTCTGTGAATTTGATCAAATGCCACTAATAAAAGAGAGATTTGCATTTGATTTCAGTACATACAGAAGCAGACTGACAAATAATTATATGTATCAAATTGAAGTTATTATATCACAAAAAAACCTGTCATTCTTCTAAGTGAATTTGTGTCAGACAAATTTGTGTCAGACAAATTTCTGTCAAACAAGAGAAGACAAAACCCTCTCCTCTCCTCTCCTCTCCTCTCCTCTCCTCTCCTCTCCTCTCCTCTCCTCTCCTCTCCTCTCCTCCTCTCCTCTCCTCTCCTCTCCTCTCCTCTCCTTTCCTCTCCTCTCCTCTCCTCTCCTCTCCTCTCCTCTCCTCTCCTCTCCTCTCCTCTCCTCTCCTCTCCTCTCCTCTCCTCTCCTCCCCTCCCCTCCCCCTCCCCTCCCTCCCCCTCCCCTCCCCTCCCCTCCCCTCCCCTCCCCCTGAATTGTCCAAATCAGAAACACAGAGGAAAAAAGTTTGTCAGTGTTATTTCAACATGAAAGAGATCTTAAAACAGATTTTAGATTTTTATGTGTTGTAAATTTTTTTTTTACGTGTTTTAAAATATTTGTTTTCAAATAAGCAAGCTTGACACTTCACAGTACATGGCAATTCATGCATTAAACAAGCTCTAAACAAGTTGGACTGAGACTCTGCAAATACAAACAGTTTAACATAGAAATGATTCTCATCAGGAGACAGATGAAAGCAAGACAAAATTCTGAAGGACACAGGTTGTCTACATGGCTCAGTGAATGCCTCAGTGGGGAGAGGCATAAAGATCCATATGGAACTATACAAACCTTGGAATACCTTGTGCTGAAAACTCTTAATTCCATATGTGTAGAGTGAACTTATGCTGCCAGACTGGGATCACCATGTTTTCTTGCTCTTTGAATAAGTACAACCTGCAACCTCCCAGAGGCCTGCAGGCACTGACATCCCTGAAATCGCTGCCAGCTTCTCTTGGAGTGTCCCATTACCCTGCCCATGGTCCAGGACCCCATTTCAGCCCTGCTGACCCCTATCCACAAGCTGATATTCTGGTCTGGCCTCGGATGCCGGGGTTGCCTCTGGGGATGGGCTATTGTTGGTGAGATCCTGCCTTACTACCCTGTTCCCTGTAAGTTCCATCACTCCCGGTCCTAGGGAAGAGCCAGCCCTTGCCCAACACAAAAACCTCCACAAGATATGAAGTTGTAGAACATCAGCTTAATCAAGTAGAAATGCAGGTCCTGAGTGAGTGCTTGCTGGGTACCAGTTGGGTGCCAGAGGTACCAAGGGTAGGCTTGGGTGGAGATAGCACTCCTGGGAAGTCTGCTGGGAGGAAGGATGCATTGTCCCTTCTGCTTTTCTATGGAAATAGCAATATTTGTTTCAGTAAGAAAATATCAAACCATACAAAATTTAAATGGAATTTTATTTTATAGCTCCTAACTGTTTAAGGCTTTCTTTCTAATGTGCATGCCCTTCTGTCTCACAAAGAGGTCAACCTCACTGAAAATAAAAGGTCTGATTTAATCAGGAAGAAGCATACTTTAAAAACCTGTTATTACCCAAAAGCAGACATTACATAAATTTTATTCTATTTTTATATCTTCCTGGCTCCAATCTCCCGAATCTGACATTAACCATAACAATCACACATGTGACTAAACTAGGCCAAATTCTCCTTTTTCTATTCCAATATAAATATGGAAGTAATACTGTTGAAGTAATAGCTTTGAGGTAGACTCCCTTCACGAGAACAGGACTTTTCTCAGAACAGCCAGAATCAGGAAAGTATGCTGATTTTGAGGCCAGGTTTTTACTGACAAGTTGGAGCACTAAACTGGAGACCACCAGGGTTGATGTGAGAGCCTGGCAGTCCCAGAGGCTGAGGACACAGGCTAATGTTGGTGGCATTTTGAAAAGCGCATGAGGTTTCAAACCTCTCATGCCATTTGAAAATGCCTTAGGCTTTCAGAATTTCAAGCCCCGCTAATTTACAGTAAAACATCAGCTTTTAAATGCATTTGTCATTTGTGCTGAGACACAGCCACTCATACCTCTGTGAGATTCAGATTCACAGTCACAACCTCTCTCGTATGTTTGACTTCCGTTTCTTGTTGAAGCTCTATCTTTGCTGCTCTTGAACATGCCAACATTACACCAAGGGTCTGAAGATGGAGACCTTGCAGCTAACTCTGGGCAGGGAATACTGCTGTGCCCCATGGATGTAGTCCTGCAAGAAAGTGGCCAGCATTGACATGGCCACAGGCTGCTCAGGCATTGAGCCCTGTCAGGTGTGCACAGCCTGGGTCTCACATTGCTGTCCTGAGCAGCTGTGTTGTCCAGGTAGGCAACACTTCCAGTTTTCCTCCTGGAAAAGCTAACAGCTTGGTGTGTTACGAGTGTACCCTCTGTACACCTAAAAGCATTGCTATCTTAACTATAACTGGTTTTGAAAAAACTTACTCATGTCAAGCCACGGACAGATTATACTCTTCCATGTGCAGCAGAACAGGGACAAGAGACTGCCACTCAGAGGAACAGGGCTGCTCCCTGACCCAGGTCACAGCCTCCACTGCTCCTCTGTCAGAGAAGTTTATGGGCACCTTCCCCAACTTGCTTCAGGAAAAATCAATCAGCTTAGTCCAATCTAAGCCTTTAAACTTCTCCTTTGGTCTTTGCCTAGTTCCGTGTAGAATGTAGTCCCTGGCTGGATGCCTACTTTTCCACACATTTCCCAGAAAGGCACAGTGCCAGGGTGATATCATTTGATGAACTTACAGAAGAAAACAATGTGCTGGGGGAGGAGTGTCGTTTTGAGGGTCTGGAAGTTTTTCTCTTCATGTTTTTCTTCTTACATGGTGAACACTCTTCTTTTGTGTACCAAAGGAACAACTGGGTGAAGGAGAATCCATCTTCAGAGGTGTCCCTGATCTAATAAACAACATTTACCTTGAGGGCATGAGAATTAAGCCATGCCCAGGGACTGCAACATATTCGGCTATATATCCAGTGAAGTTCCCAAAGTAGTTCTTGTTTTGCTGGCTGTCCTCCATCAGTCCCTCCTGTGCAAAGTGATTGCTCTCATGAGGGCAGCACTCTATGGACTTCTGCTCACAAAGCCCAGGTGGGAACTCAAGCAAGCACAAGGCACAAGGCTGTCCCCATGACTTGTGGCAAGAATCTGTGACTTTTGTTCTTATTTGTCCCCATATGCCCTGCAGTTTGATATTTTATTTTTACACCCTGTTTTTCCTCTTTCCAGGCCATCCAAAATGGTTTTCCCAGCCTGTTCTCTATTTCTCCTCTATCATCACAAGGTTGGCAAGGCAGAATGATGTAAGACAGGAGATGGAAACTTTCCTGGTAAGGGCTGGAGAGGAACCAAGAGAAGGCAGCCTGCTTGAATTGAAAGGCATTCCACAGGAGATGGGCTCATTGCTCTAGGCATCTATCCACATCTTTAGATGCCTACATGCTTCCATATGCTGTATTCCAGTCCAGATTCATAACTAACCCTTCAAATTGTAGGTCATCACTGAAGACAGCTTCTAATTTATGGCTCCTGTCTCTTTATTTTATTTTTTAAAAATAGAGAAAAAATTTCAAATACCTGAGGTGTAGGGATACTCATATTCTGAGTCTTCCAGTGTTAAATCCTGGCCATTTTTCTCTACACGGCAAGCAAACATGTTATTGTCTCCCTGTTACTTGCCAACTGTAAGCAATTGGCCTCCCTTCCTGGCTTTCTGTCAAAACAAATTCTGTCATGTTATATTTATTTGTGTGTTCTGGTAGAACTGGCAGTGAAACTGCTTTGCCTGCCAGCATTCTTGTTAAAATTCCCCCCAACTGAGTCAAGCTATCTCACCAATACACACCTTGACCAAGTTCTCGGGCATTTTTCAGAAAAGCAACCTTCCAAATAATGGGAATACCTGGAGAGACTGTTTCAAGTCAGACACTGAGAAATAAAATTGCTCCCACTCTTTTGGTATTTTGAAAATCGAACATATTAAACTTCTGGCCTTGATTACAAGCACTTGACTTTTCATGAAGGTTTGAGACATGGTTGAAGAAGCTGACTGCATTCAACTTAGTTATGAAGATTGTTCAGATATGACTGACTACAAACTTAAGTGAGTGAAAATGTTAAATGTCAGCACTGCTAATGAGGCCTTTAAGGATTGTTTTCTCAGAAATATTTAGCTAATGGTCCTTCCCACTGGCTGATTGATTCCTTTGGGCACCATCAGCCATTCTGGTACTGAAAATCAGGAGTTCAGACTGCTCAAAAATTGTCAGGTCACTTTCCCCTTCTTACACAAGGGAAAAAGAACAGTGTAAAGCCATGTGAAATTGCTGGATTGTGTAGCTAACCCAAGCAGTGTGGTGATGGCCAGCTGTGGTCTTGATTCATTAGAGTAAGGCATGGTCTTACAGGTGGCACTTTGGAAGTTCAGCATAGCCCCCCTAACACAAAACAAGCTGGGAGATGCATAAAGCTGTGTCCAGCTGAAGGTGGATGATCATTGTGAAATCCATGGGAAAAAAATCCATCATTAAACTTATATTTTAAATGGCATAAAAATCATACAGAGCAAAGGAACTGCTGAGTGTGGCATGCCAAACCATATGCACCTGTTTCTGAGGCTTTGTAGAAAGGTGAGTGGTGGTGGCAGATTGAATGGCAGGCTTGAACTCTTCGGGCATGTGGACACAGCTGACTTTTCTGGATCATGTCTTGTGAGGGAAAAGACTGGCATAGCCCAGGAGATTTCAAATGAATTGTTGAGGGTGTCTCTCTCTCTGCTTCTCATCCTGACTTATTACCTCCTTATTCAACTTGTGTCTCCTCCCACAGTTCCTGGATGGGAGAGTTGGGGCAGGTCTGTGAGTCTCACGGTGAGGATTCATGGTAGCAATGTGAGGTAGTACAGGCCTTTGCTTTTGGAAAGCCAAAGGACTTATAGACTATCTTGTTCTTTACCACTAATCCATTTCCAGGGCTGCAGACAGAAAGGGCCCATAAGTATCACAACTTCTCATCTACATCTTTATGCACAAGGAAGTTAAAACACATCTTCTACTGATTAAACAGCTCTGTGTGTGTATTGGAAGTGAATTCAAAGCTAGCAAGGCAAGACAAAAGTAAGAACACAGTTAGGGTAGCTTGTGACTAATAGCTACTGGCGCTTGACCTAGCTTTTATTTTTAACAGATTCATGGGAAATCTTCTACGCTTGTTTCAAAACAATGCCAGTTAGTAAATTTTAGAATTAGCCCAACATAGTTGAACAAGTGAGAAATATTAGATCATATACCGGAAAGTCTCAAAGCTGGGAATTTGTTACAATCCCTTACTTTGTAAGTTTAAAAAAATGTTAATAACATAGCCTGAGTATACCAGTAATGAAATGAGATTTCCTAATGGCTTGATGATAAAGATCCTCTGATGAGCACCTGGCTTCAATGGGGATCTAACTCACGGAGTATGTTCTCAAGGGAGATCATAGAATCACAGAACAGTTTGTGTTGGAAGAGACCTTTAAAAGTCATCTAACCAACCCCCCTGCAATCATCAGACACATCTTCAACTAGATCACTTTGCTTAGAGCTGTGTTCAACCTGGCATTGAATGTCTTCAGGGATGGGGGATTGACCACCTCTCTGGATAATCTGTTCCAGTGTTTTGCCATCATCATAATAAAAAAATTCTTCCTTCTATCTATTTAAAATATACCCTATTTTAGTTTAAAGCCATTACCCCTTGTCCCATCACAACGGGCCCTACTAAATAGACTGTTGCCATCTTTGTCATAATTACCACTTTTAAGTACTGACTCTCTCAGCACGTCTTCATAGGAGAGGTGCTCCAGACCTTTGATCATCTTTGTGGCCTCCTCTGAACCTGCTCCACCATGTCCATGTCTTTCCTGAGCTCAGGACCCCAAATCTAGATACAGCATTCCAGGTGGGATCTCATGAGAGTGGAGTAGAGGGGCATAAGCACCTCCCTTGAGTTGCCAGCCACGCTGCTTTGGACTCTTTAGATCTGCCACCATCACAGACTGCAACGAGGTCCAGAAAAGCTTTTTGAATGTTTTTCCAATATCAAATGAATGAGATGACTTTAAGAATAGTGATGGAACAAAGGAATCTGCCGCTCACTTGGAAAATCTGTATCAGAAACCATTCTGAGCAACCTGGTCTAGTGGAAAGCATCTCTGCCCACAGCAGGGAGGCTGGAACTAGATGATCTTAAAGGTCTCTTCCAACACAGACTGAGCTATGATTCTATGACTAGAACTGATCAGCATGTCCATCATCTTCCAGTGAATGCCTTGATGTGCACTCTTGCTCTACCTAGTGGATTTGAAACCTATTGAAATGCTATTTGCTAAACTTGGAATAACATTATTCTAACCCTGTGTTTATACCATTTTCATTATTATTTTTGGTGATGGCTATGATGAAGATGTCTGTTATTGTTCTGAAGAAGAATACCATGTGCTTATTCTGGCTTTCAGTTTTTGGAAAAATACATTGAACTCCTCAAATGTTGTTTTTCCCTGAAGAAAAATCACTTGGCGTATATAAATGACTTTGTTTCCTACCCCGGTTTATGGACAAAAGTTTTTATCTTTGAAAAGGACAACCAGAAGCCAAGAACAAAGTGTTATTTATGATTCATGTTCTGCCTCCCAGTTAACTCTCTGTGAACAAATATTTAACTGCAACGTAAGTGACTCCCGAGAAAGTGATCCGGGACATCTATTATACCCTCTAACTTCATAACCCCTGTGGACTGAAATCTCTGATTTTGACCTCCTAAATAAACCTGAAATTTCAAAAGCCACAGTCATATGTTCTTTTTCATCTTTAACATTTCAGTGGTGCTTTTAGAGCACTCACAAACAGGGGGCATGGGTTCAACACTGTACTTCCTTCCTTGGTCTGAGGAGATTCACACTTTCCAAGAGACTGCAATAACAGACAGCACCCTCACTCCTTTTAAAATTACTACTACTATGCACAAAGAAATGCAAGAGTCTGAATTCAAAGGGCAAGAGAAGTCCGGATTCTCTGGCTTAATGCCTGGTTTCCCAAATGTCATTTTTTGGCTACCATCATTGGAAGAAGCTTTTTGTGTTCCCCCCAAGACTAAATTCAGGCCTGTAAATATCACCTGAACATTATCACCATTTTCTCCCTAGCCCAGCTCTGTTTGCCTTACTGCATTCCCACCATTCAGCTACACAGCCCCATCACTCCCTCAGACCCCCAATACATAGATGAAAGCTCCATATATTGTCCTCTATGCCTTATCCTTCCCAAACTGGTTCTCCAAACACAACGTCCCAGCCATCTAAGGCACAACCCTATCTCAACAGCCCCATTCCCCTTACCTTCCCAAATGGCATTTTTCCCATGGTCTTTTCAGAAATACATGTCCCAGACTAATTAATTTCCTGTATGCACATGAGAAAAACAGCAGGGGATGTCTAGGAGCTGGAGACGGCTTCACGCATCAATAAGTTACTGTCCAGCCATTGACAGGAGCAGCTGTGTGAAGGTTTTAACTCCAATCTGTAAAAGATCCTTGACATAGGCAAAACTAGCAATTGTTGAGATTGTTTTTGCTTGGCTTACATGCAACCCAGTGTGGGAACATCTAGCCTACTGATTCAGACTTTCATCTGGCAAAGGGCAGGATTTTTTTCCAGTCCTTGATCCTTAGGTCATGTCTCCTTCTTATCCATCAGCTTTGTGTAAAATGCATACGCAACCTTAAGCATGAAGTCCCTCCAAGCTGTTCCCTCCTGGCTAAATGTTTAAAGTTTTTCTTCTCTGCAGAGAGAGCTTTGTTGTGCCTGATTTAAGTCCTGTGAAAATCTGTGAGCTTTATTTGAGTACGCTCAGTAGTACATCAGAGCAAACGTCACTGTGAAGTTTGTGCTTGTAGCTAACAACTGCCTTGGAGTTATTGTTTGCTGCTCTGCTGTTCAGCATTCATATGCTAATCCATTTGTGGAGACTTCTGTGCCTGACTGTACAGCTTTATCAAATGACAGCAAAATTAATAGTTTGGTTTCTGCCAATTTGATGCAAGATGTCTAAAATGAAAAGCAGAATATATATCACCAAAGAGAATTTTGGAGTATTGTTTATTTCTCTCCAAATACAATATTTTCATGGTTTTTTCTGCATTACCACTGATACCATAGCAGTTTCTAATTTTCTACTCTGTAAAATGAAGGATTCTTCATAAAGACTGTGTATGTGTACATGCATGTGTATACACATATGCTGATCTTTTCCCTGATTAATAGATCTGACCATACCACCCATATACCATTTGAAATATCATGAACTGAAAATAAATGTAACAGCTTGGGGCTTTAAATATATCAGTTAATGCCAATCAGTATCACAGAGAGGGGAATGAAAACAACAATTTCTAGATTAAAAGGCTCTGAAGAGGGAGCTGGACAGGCTGGATCAGTGGGCTGTGGCCAGTTCTGTGAGGTTTAACAAGGTCAAGTGCCAGGTCCTGCAATCCCAGGCAGCGCCACTGGCTGGGGACAGAGTGGCTGGAAAGCTGCCCAGTGGAAAAGGACCCAGTGGGGTTGCCTGTGACAGTGGCTGAATATGAGTCAGAATGTGCTCAGGTGACCAAGAAGGCCAGTGGCATCTGGCCTGTATCAGCAGTAGTGCGGCCAGCGGGACCAGGACAGTGATTGCTCCTCTGTACTGGGAACTGGTGAGGCCACACCTCAAATCCCGTGTTCAACTCTGGGCCCTACTTCAAGAAAGACATTGAGGTGCTGAAGCATGTCCAGAGAAGGGCAGGGGAGCTGATGAAGGGTCAGGAGCACAAGTCCTGTGAAGAGCAGCTGAGGGAGCTGGGGGTGTTTAGCCTGGAGGCTCAGGGGAGACCTTATCACTCTTTACAACCACCTGAAGGGAGGTGGTAGCCAGGTGGGGGTCAGTCTCTTCGCCAAGGGAACAAGTGACAGGATGAGATGAAATGATGTCAAGTTGTGTTACTGGAGGTTTAGTTTGGGTAGCAGGAAATCTTTCTTCACAGAAAGGGTTGACAAGCATTGGAAGAGGCTACCCAGGAAAGCAGCAGACTCACTATGCCTGGAAGTGTTCAAGAAACGTGTGGATGTGACATGGTTTAGTGATGAACATGGTGATGCTGTTAGGTGGATGGCTGGACTTGATAACCTTACCTTAAAGGTTTTTTCCAACCTTAATGGTTCTATGAATCTATTATTCACTGTAAAAAAAATATTGACTGCATTTCACAGATATTTTCTCAATCGCCCATTCTATTTCTTCTTTTTCTCCCCACAGAAACCAGGGGATTCTGATTTCCTTGAATGCTATAAATTAGCTTTGAAGGAATGGACAGCTCCAACAAAAAAGCCCACACAAGTTTTCTGAGAAGACAGCAAAGGAACTAGAAAAAACAGGTTGACTTGTAGGTTCTCACCCGACCCATGACTGACTCTCTGCTAATGCAACACTAATTTAAGACACCTTTGTATATCAGGTACTGCAATTACTCAGCGTGTCACTGTTTGTACAGTTACTTTTCTTAAGTATCCCAGTATGCAGCGGGAAAGAGAAATCCAATTTCCACCAATATAGTTTATGAAAACACCCAAATACTATCTTTAAAGGTTTAAACAATTTTCTTGCAAGATATTGCAACACAGTTCATTATATATGACAGCCCACGCCAGACTTAAAAAACCCAACCTGTTAGCAGCCCATTCACACTCCACCATCCCCTGCAGGGCAGGGCAGCTGCCTGGTTCCACCTGACCGATTAGGGTGAAGTGTTTATTTGTGCTGTTTCCAAGGGGTACTGAAGCTGTAGTTCTCTAACTGGCAGCCTTTCTGCAGCTTCGGCAAGTTTCTGCTGAAGTTATTTAAACTGGAGATTCATTTGCCACCATAAGGGCAAATTTCAAAATGAAATGAAGGTGTAAGCTTTATCCTCACTACAGGCACATTCCTCTAGCACAGACTAACTCCCTCCAGCAAGAGGGCTTTTATCTGTAAAGCTTATGTAGGGCCCAAAGACAAAATAAACTATGCAATCAAAGGTTTTTGCATTGAAAAAATCCAGATTATTTTTTCACGTGTCAACAAAAAGGCTGATATTCACCAGTTAGACTATGTCAGTCTACAGATCCTTACTTGAAAGACATACAGCAACATGTACAGTGCCCAGAAAAAGCTTCAACCTGACACTTTCCTCTTTCCCTCCTACATGGATTTTGGTAATGCAGAAATTCCAGGTTCAGCTCTGCACTTCTACCTATGCATAGTGCATCACAGTGTCACTTATTTGCATATTTAGAGCGATTTGCATGTGACTAGAGTGTCTTATTCATATTTCTTTTTCCAGATCTGAGAATGTTTGTGTTGCTGTACATTACAAGTTTTGCCATCTATACAAGTGAACAACCTCTTCAAAGCCAGACCAAAGGAGAAAATTACTACACCAGATATATCTGTAGCATCCCGGGTTTGCCAGGCCCTGTGGGACCCCCTGGAGCCAGTGGATCCCCGGGGCCACATGGACGCATTGGTCTTCCAGGAAGAGATGGTAGAGATGGCAGGAAGGGAGAAAAAGGTGAAAAAGGGAGTGCAGGTATTGAATATTTGTGTAACCTAACACAGTAGTACAAAAAAGCAAGACCCTTCATCATCACTGTTATATATACACATATATGATGAAAGTGTGTATGTGCCTGTGTGGGTTTAACTGCGATGCATGTGTAAACATAGTGAGAGAAAGAAAGTATGCAGATATATTTTAGATATGTCTAATATGCACATACTGATATCAGTATAAAGAAATGTAAATGCACAACCTTCCTTCACACAGATGCTAAGAAAAATCTGGGAAGAAGGAAGCATCTGTGGTGTCAAATAAATAGTCTCACCTGTGCCATTAGCCAGGCATGAAAGAATAGCAGGTACTTAGGTATTCACTAAAAATGCTCTAGTGCACAAGTATCACTGCATAGGTAGCCACGCTGCTGTCCTTCCCATCAGCAGTGCCTGTAGTTCAGGCAGCAATAGACTGATTACATATAAAATTCTTTAACGTGTAATTAAGACACATGAAGAAAAGTAGGAACATAGAAACAAAGGACCTGCATGCTGTGAAGCCTGGTAATTTGTTTCAACCTGTCATTCCTTTTGCAAACTTACTAGAAAATTTTGAAAGTTTTTCTAGAGTATTGTGAAATTCTGACCATGTTTTTCTTGTTTGTTCAGGCACACACAGTAGCCCACACAATCATTTACTGAGGTGATATGTGCAACGATTAACTAACTTAAAATGTTTTTGAAGGTTTAAGAGGAAAGACTGGGCCATTAGGACCAGCTGGAGAGAAAGGAGACCAAGGTCAGTCTGGTAAAAAAGGACCTGGAGGATTGACTGGTGCCAAAGGTGAAGTAGGTCCAGCTGGACCACCTGGACCTAAGGGAGATAAAGGAGACCGAGGAGAGCCAGGTGCACCAGGGGTCTGTAAGTGTGGAAAGATAGTGCTGAAATCTGCCTTTTCTGTTGGCATCACCACAAGCTACCCAGAGGAAAGATTACCAATTGTATTCAATAAAGTCCTCTTCAATGAGGGGGAGCATTACAATCCGTCCACAGGAAAGTTCATTTGTGCCATCCCAGGGATTTATTATTTTTCTTATGATATCACCTTAGCAAACAAGCATCTTGCGATTGGGCTGGTTCACAATGGGAAGTACCGGATCAAGACTTTTGATGCGAACACAGGCAACCATGATGTAGCATCTGGATCCACAGTGATCTACCTTCAGCCAGAAGACGAAGTATGGCTTGAGATCTTCTACACTGATCAGAATGGTCTCTTTTCTGATCCAACATGGGCAGACAGTTTGTTTTCTGGCTTTCTCTTATACGTTGATACAGATTACCTTGATGCTTTATCAGATGAAGATGAGCTCTGAAGCAGATGTCAAATGACATTCAAACTGGAGGCCCCAGCACAGGAATTTATTTATCTGTGTGGGGAACACAAAGTTGAATGAAAAAAATATCTGGGAGTTCATTCTCGTTTTGATTGGAACCAAATCTGAGCTCGTAAGGATGTTTCTAGAATCTAGGATGGATTTTTTAACGAACAGCAGGGATATCAAAATGAACTGTAATTAGCAAAAGACTGCATCACTCCAGGACTGACTCTTCCCTAGAATTATGTTTCTAATACTATTTAAACAAATTTAAGATACTGTACATTGGATTTTATATAAAATGTATTAAGTTGCAATTTAGAAGGGATATTTTGTATATTACATTAAAGAAAAATTGAACAATAAACTGCAATATCATCTTTGGTCATTTTAAGACAGGCTAAAACCAGATAAAATATTGAATTTTTTGAAGGAGAGGAATAAAATAGAAATGACTGCTTCAGGATGCCACTGCTCAGGTCACAAGGACAGTCCCATTTGATATTTACACCAAGAAATAGCATTCATACTTAACCAACCTCCCAATAAGTACATGAAGATTTGTACTAGCTGAGGGCAGCCATAAAAGACTAGAACAAAGCTATCAAACATATAAAGAAATTAAAAACTGGAATATCTGAAAACTTGGTGATAGTCAGCATTCAATGTGGGTATTTTCAGTGTAATTCCAAGTGTCTTTGCTATTCTTTCAAAGCCATCTACTATCTTTATGAGAAATGTGGAAAAAAAGTATAAACTTTTGCTGAAGAAAACTGTGGATGCAAAAAAATGACAGGACTCTAATCACTAATAAGAGTAAATTATATGAAACAAAGTGAGTCACATCATTAAAGCAGAAGTTATATTTCAATATGGCCAAGTGCAATGAAATAAATGTAGGTCACACACAGGATGAAAAACTGCATTCAGGAAATCAATGAACTTGGAAAAGGTACATGGGACCTCATGGATCTAAATAGGAGTAATTAAAGTAGGCTGTTGCTATGGCCCTTTGGATGTATGATAAATGGAATCAAAAGTAGACATGAATAGTAGTTACCTAGGAAGCTACTATTTCTGTCAGTGTTTCAAAAACTTATTTGAAAGTTGCAAAAAAATGTTTATACTTCTATTAATGGGGTTTACACAATAGATGTAACAAAGTCAATTTACTTTTCTTGTCAATGAGGTTAAGAGGTGATTTAATCACTGTCTGCACCCATCTGGAGATAAAATATCTGATAGTACCTGGCACTTCCCTCTAACAGATAGTAGTACAGAAAGATCCATTGGTGAGAAACTGTATCAATCCCCACTGGAAATCAGGAAACCATTTTACCAGTGGCAGTAACCAATCATTGCAAAAATATCTAGGAACATCATGAGTTCTCCAGCATTCAACACCAGCCAAGACTGGCAATATTTCATTGGGTCCTCTTACTTTCCAAGAATTTACAATCTTTTATTCATTCCAGATTTACACAGACCTGCTATTTCTAACAGTTATTCAGATATTAAATGTTAGTGGTCTGTGTTGCACAATTCTTGAACCCACTTTAGTTATGACCAAGGCAAAGGGAAATTTCTAGGTTTTTTTCTGTGTATTTGACTGAATTAAGAAAGTTACAACCAGACAAAATGACACAAAAATACTGCTGAGGTTGCAGAACCAGCATGATGGTTATGTATGGAACATTAGTCTGTGAACTCTGTATCTGTGCTCTCATTTCCTCCCACATTAGCATGCATGGCTTTGAGTACATGACTGCTGCTTTATGCAGGGAACAGGTGCAAAGCCCTGACCACAAATCAAACTGGCAATGCTTCTAGAACCATTTTTTATTTGACAGTGAGAGATGTCTGAGAGAAGACAAAAGTAGATTATTTTTCTAACTAGACATCTAATTTGTTAGTGTCATACAAGGGCTGCTTTCTGTGAAAAATATGGAAGAGAACACTTAGAGATTCAGTTTATCACCCTGATGTACAATCATTTATACATCTGCAAATTAAGGACAATATGAGTGCAAAATGCAGGCCAATCATCATTTGCAATTATGATTGATGCCAATTCTTCACAGACATCAGTGCCTATCTGAGGCACAAAGACCATCAGCATTGCTCAGTGCTGCCTGCACTGAATTCCACAGGACACAGCAGAGGATCATACCGAGCCCATGACTTCCATGAAGCATAATTCAACAGATGCAGGACTGGACCCAGAATATGTATCATGCAGGAAAAGCAACTAATAGAAGTTTTTAATTAGATTATTATGTTAGAAAATATGGAAATTATTTTATGACCTTTGAATCAGTTTAAAGTTTATGTTAGGAGTAATGAATCAGTTTTATTAGAGTTAGAAAATCTGATAAGCCCAACCTTAAGGAAAGAGTATGACTGATTTTCTTCAGACTCTAGAGAAATGCATTTGGTAGTTATAATACATCTGGAAATTTTCAGACAAAGCTAATTTTCCTCAATGAAACAGAGAAAATTTACAGCTTTATAGTGAAATATTCCTGGTTGCAATCCTAACTATAAGCAAACTGCTCCCATGTAATAATCTGTAAAAATGAACCCAATATAGAAAAGACATTTTAACCACACCTATGTTGAAAATGACACCATGGGAATAAGTAAACCAAGAGTTATTGCTTTCCTTTTTTTAGCAATTTTAGATTTATGTTTGTACAATGATAGAGAAGTAACTTTAGCTTCCCAAAGTTTTCCCATTTGGATTCTATACTTTTTTGAGCAGTTTAATATTTTGGCATGAAGAGTTAAAAGTAAGTAATTCTGTTGAATTATTTCTATAGGTTTTGTCAAGAAGAATACTTCTACTACACATATGGACAACATATGTATACAAATACCATGTGTCCCTGCCCTCATTAAGGGTCTCAAGAGATTATCTTAAAGTAAATCATTGCTCTTGCTAGTATATTACTTGAAAATAGATCAACTTTGATGACATGATATTGCATTTGGGGTATTTATCTGTCTAAATTTGAATTTATATGGAAAATATCTTGGGCTGATGTCTTTCCACAATTCACACCAGTACATGGGGAGGTCTGGTTTGTTTCAAAACACTGTAGGATAACAAAGAGCAAAATGTCTTCAAATGATCAAATTTGAAATTAATCAATGATTTCTACACAATATATTGGTCATTCTAGACATGCCATAATGCCATATAAAATTAGGCATCCAGATCAAATTAGTCATCTAGACTTTGCCTACAGTCCACAGAGAGAAATAAGTGTCATCAGAAGAAACTCCCGGGAGGAAACATGTCTTTATGCAGCACCAACTCTTGGGCTTCCTGATCGAGGCTGCAAGAACTCATGCAAGCCTCGAACCATCCGTACACCTTCAAACAATATTAAGGACATCAGTGTTCCTGAGATTTTTAAATAAAAGTATATATATATTTACTTGGGATATATGTATGTAAAGATAAATAAGTAAAAATAAAGTTATTTGAAACAAAACAGCTCTCCACAGTCTTCTACTCTTTCAGACTTTCTTTATACTTGGTAGAGTGACATTAAGGAAGAAATCAGACACAGGTTCCATTGCTGAATATTTTTAACCTAGATAATTAATTAAACATTTATCTACCTTTTCAATTTTTTATGAGTGTATTATATTGAATAAATACTTTCACTTTCTTGACTACTGGTATTTGTGTTCAGATGCTTAGGCTGTTATACAAATTTTTTTTGAGCAGTAAGTCCTCTTATGTCCTTTTACAATGTTGAGGCAATATAGAGGAAATAATTAGTAATGGACATCAGTACTGACAACAATCTACATTCTTCAAATCTTTTTAATTTTACCTAACACCATTTATGTACTTTTAGAATAAGAAAAAACATACAAAATGGGAAGCAACTTACTTCATTTCCTACCAAGTAGGTTACATTAGTTGTTGCAGTTCATTTAATACTCTATTTACCTTCTACAGGTCACCCACTAGGTTCTGTTCATATTCATTCACTAAGATATTTACTGAATAAATTAGTTTTCACTGACTGGTTTATTTGTTGATTTATTTACCCATTGGCAGGTAATTCATACTCAGAATAATTATACTAATGCTGTGCTAAGCAGTTTGGCCAGCAGGAACTTCAGTTTTATGTGGAAACGGGGATTGCTTTGTATAAGTCTTTCAGTAGCTGATGAGTCCCATCCAAGAAGTAACACATGAAAGTAAACAGGAAAAAAATAGAGTTGAGAAAGCAATATACCATTATCTTTACCAATGAGTAATGCTTTCAAGAAGAAATTTATCCCTTTTAGTATAAACTATCTAGACTCCAGCTCAGAGAGCATTTAGAGGTCATATACATTTTCCTGTAACTCATTAGGTCAACACTCCCAGCTGAGGTTACGTAAGCATTTCTGAATTTCAGAGGTATGATTCTTCCTCACATCCACAGGAAGAAATTTCAAAAATACTATCATGAAATTCTCAGTCACTGATACTTGGTTTTTTCCTAGCTGCACACGTCAGATCAGTTCATGAAAGTTGCTACCTAGTGCAAAAGAAAAATTAATTAGACATATTATATGTAGGGTATGCCCAGCCACTGCCCTGGAGGGACATCTCCTGAGATAAGGAGATTGCTCAATCTCCCAGCAGAACTCCCCTGGGAAGGCAGCTACTCTTCAGTTACAGTGAGAAGAAGACAAACCCAGAATCTTCTGGGAGACCCTATGCAGATCCTTTGTAGCCCATTGGCCTTTACCCTCTGACACCCACCCCCTGTATCCCTATAAAGCCAGGCCCCTGCCCCTTCGAGGGCAGAGAGAGGCTCGTCCCTGGCTCCCCCTTTGCCGAACCAATAAAGCTGCCTCGTGCGGAACCAGCCACACGAGCCTCTCGTCTCTCTCTGGTCTGGCCTGGAGGCTGCCCTGCAGAGCTGAGCTGGAATCACGAGCTGACAATCACTAAAGAGCTGACAGCTTCTGCACAGGCCCTCCTGGCCAGCAGCTGAGGGAAGACACCAAACCTCGGGAAGACGATCTCTTTTGGGACCATCTCTCCGGACTGGTCACCTCTTCCTCGGTCAGAGCTACTGACCCCACACCAGCTGCCATAATTATACACATATCTTTTAATAGCAAATATTCACAAAGAGAAAGGTGTCTTGGATTATTTGGCATTTGGATATTACTCAATTCTGAGTATAATTTTGGCATAATTTTGGCAACTACCTGCGGGAAGAGGTGTAAGCAGATTTTTCCTCTATGCAGATTGTTCTTGCAGCAGCAAGTATAAGTATAAAATTTCTCTTACCTGACTTAAATCTCTATAAAAGTTCAAAGATCATTGTGAAGGTTAAATTAGTTGTTGGCTCTCCTGTCATCAGTGCAAAGAAATAGGTGGGGTAAATCTCTGTTTGGATGACCCTGTATTAGAGACTTTTATTAAGAAAGAAAGAATCAGGAAGTACCCATGTCTTCATATTACCTGTATCTAAGTTACTAATTTAGGTTACCCTTTAACTTTGAGATGGCAAAAGTTAAATAAGATGACTGCTCTTCAAGAACAATCTGCTAAGTAGAAAAATTGGCATAATTTAATTTGGTAATTTATATGTCTCAAAATTAGAGAAGAGATGTGGATTGATGAGAACAGAGAAGTACCCTGATAATGATGGAAGTGACCTCTCAGCAGATCTTCCATAAAGTATTGCTCAAGTTCCTCCTGGGACAACTTCAATTGAAGTAACTTGGCTAGTCTCCAGAAAATTTTGCAATGTATTAAGATGGGCTAGCCATCCTCTCATGCCTCTAAATTCAATACACTTAATTATACATAAAATATTGAAATTTTTGACGGTACTGAAATGAATCCTGGAGTGATTCTAGTTACACCAAAGTAATAAATAATAAATTTGTTTCTTTTCAACTTTAAAGCACCTGTCCTAAATACTAAATCCAATACAAAATTTGTAAAATCATCTCTCTGGTAGAATAACCTTGTTTATGCCATCTTAACAAAAGGACAAAAAATACTGAATTCTTGAAAAATATAAATGAACCATGGTTCTCAGTGGGCTCTAAAGTGATTGTTTTGCAAGAAGGTGGGATTTCTAGAAATGAGTGAATTGCCTGAAGGAAATGTACTAGCAGTGATTTTTCTTTCACTACTTTCAATGAAGTGTTATCTCTAGGCTCAGAAGAAAGTGAAAAGGACTTAAAATTTTGAGCTAAACAACAATCTCTTTCATCATCTGAGAACTTGCCTACCACTGATGCTGATTTCCCTTCCATGCACTACCTGCATTCATGCACATTTTGTCAGATGTTCTGATGTGTGAACACAGACTTCCAAACTGCATGTGACAAATTACAGGAAATGTTATTTGTGATTTCTGTCATATTGGAGTCAGATGCAAACAGTTTAAAAATAACTAGAAAGAGCTGAGTTTTTCTTTCTCGTTTGTAACCTCCCTGAAACTGGGATCACTGTAGAGTTGCACATAGTACCTAAATCCTATTCTAAGAACAGAGCAACATGTACTCTTATTCTGTAAATGCTGCATGTGGCTTATAACATTTGCTGTTTCCCTTCTGTTGATTTTACAGATTTTGACTTTGATTCTAGGCAGGCAATAAGAAGTGTATATGGCAAAGCAAGCTTAATATTATCCTCAAAGCCTGAGAAATAACTCCATTGTTCATTGTCCCCTGTTGAGTTTTAAACTGTTTTAACTCTGAACTAGGGGCCTATGATGCCACTGCCCGCTCCTGGGGCATCCTACATTAAGGGCACTATAAGCTGCCATCTACTCTGCCTGTTCTTAAAGCCAGCCTTGACCATCATTGACAAAACAGTGATTAATTGCCAAGTGTGATGTCACATCTAGCAGAGCAGAGCAGCTCACACCATCTTATGTGGATCACTGAGTCTGCTGCCCTGTGTAATCAATGGCATTAGGCCGGCCTCTGTTTTTATAATGCTGACCAAGATAAATGAGTTGTTCTCCACCCCAGGAAACATATGTGGTTCAAATTCTGTGTGTCTCCTGTGAGCAGAGTCATTGTACTGACGTGTTTTTAAGCAGCTTTCCATCCTGTTAAGCAAAGGCTCCTGACTGCTCCTTTAGGTTCTCATAGTAATGTTCCTCACATAAATGCTGTTCATATTTGTCCATTATTTAAACTGTTTGTACAACTGTTTCTGATACTGGAGTATATTTTTGGGACACAGACCTATTAGCAAAACAAGATGTTAAACCTGAGCTCTTGCCAAAATTTTGTATGAAGTTTCACCCACTGGATCATTTCCACAGTCCCACATGCAATGACTCTTAGCAGATAATAGATGTGTGCTGTGCATGTTACCCTAAGAAACCTGTCCTCCTATTACATATCTTTCCCATTCCTGAAAGCTGTTGTCATGTCAGATGTTTCTAGCTATGACAGTTCCTCTTCCACAACTAAAAATGCATACTCCTAATCTCTTTTAACTACTATGGTTACTTCTTCACGTGGTCTCCTTCTTAGGATAGTATTCAGAAAGGAGAAGTAATTTATCCATCTCTTTTCAGGTGATTCCAACCACTAAAACTTTGCAATTATAGACCTTCAGCTGTTACAGGGACTGTTTATATACAGACAATTATAAATAGGTCTAATAACTCAATTTAGTATTCACAATTTTGTTTATTCTGATCATACTAGAGATATTCATACACGTTAACATAAGGATTATTTTGTTGACAATTCAGTGCAGCAGAAAAGACCCCTCTCTAGACTTGACAGGAAAGTTATAAATCCCTTTGTAGTTACAAAAGTAAGGAATAGTATATAAGACAATCCACATTTCTACAAACCATCTCACAGTGCTGACATTTCTGCCATTCCTAGTATCTGCATAAGCTGACTGTGAGCATTTAACAGGAAGATAACCTATCCCTCCTCTATTTCTCTAACAAGGGCTTCAAGAGTGTGATTCCCTTTAAGCAGGCTCTAAAACAACTATCATAGCCTTCATATCCTTATTTTTTCCTTTTTTTTTCTGCTACAGAAGTATAAAGGCATATTGATAACTCTATAAAGTTATGATTTGTCTTACTTGTTACTCTGAGCATTTACTGATACATTTTTTAAGCCTTGGGTGGCAAAAAGCCTGTTTGCCAATAACAGCTTCTGAGAGATGGTATCTTTTTTAACTCTGCTATGTTTCCTGTAATTTTTCCCCCAAATGACAAGCTAAGAAGTCTGCTGAGGCTGATGCTGATTTGTAAAGGTCACCTGTAAAGAATAATGCACCGTTGTCCCCTGATGCAGCTCCAGTAATTACTCCAAGTATTTTACTGCATTGGAACACAGCAGGCACTAGAAAAACAACTGGCTACTAACCGTCCACTTCAAGGATTTATCCCTACATGAAGTTTTCAGGGATTTTTTTCAAAGTGGAGCTAAGTGTTTCTAAACTAAACTAAAAAAAATACTTACTGGAATGTTTCATAAGGTCTGAATTAGAGGTTTAACACCTCTCTTTAGTCAACAGAGTGAACCAGTCTCTTTTATAAATGATCGGTATTTAGGAATCACTGCTCTGTTTCATACAAGTCCCAAGAAGGTCTGTGCTGCTCCCTTACTTACTTTAGAAGAAGTACACGGAAATTAAGCCAGATAATTTAGAAAATTTGGATACTCAAAGTTAGGATGAGGGACTATTTTATTGTACTTCAGCCTGAAATAACCATCCTTGACCCTGTAAAAATATACCGTGGATATTTGCTTTTTAAAATCACTGCAGTAATGGCAATGGTCTGCTGGAGCTGCATCCTCTCCATATTTTATTTATGATTTCCCTTTTAGTGTAGATGAAATTGTTTACAAAAAGAAGTTTGCCAGAAGTGTTTTAGTGGTTTAAGCAGGAAATCTGACTCTTTCTCTTTAAAAGCAGAGCCGAGGCACTGCTTTTACAGGGAGTGTGATGTTTGGCTCTTGTCTGTGATCCAAGAGTTGCTGTATAAGAAAACCCAGGTAGGAAGCAAACATTTTCCTTAAGCTCTGTTTCAGTGTCACTGCATTTTCATGAATGAGACAGATTTAAGTAACCCAAAATCCTCAAAATTATTTTCTAGGTACTATTGATGTAATAATTTTTTTTAAAGAGCAGTGAGAGAAACTTCTCTGTGTTTCTGTTGTTAGTTTTCAGTGCTTGGAAACCACCTCTGAGCTAGTGGAGAGCGTTACAGTTCTTGCATCCAGTTGTTTACTACATTTTAAAGTGTCTGTTACAGTACTTAACTTCAAGAAATGCTACCAAATTGTTAAAGAAAGCTGCCATAAAGCACTTCTTCAATGTTGTCAGTGTTCTCCATTTACATGTGCCTTTAGGAAAGACTGTTTAAATTTGATACAGGAATCTTTCATATGCACAGCTGTGAAAAGTGGAATAAGTAACCCAAGACTCTCTTTTAAGCTCTTCTCATCTGTCAGTACCATTCTAGTTAATACAGATTTGCATAATTAATTTCTGTACAAATACACTGCAACTATAAGTACCACTGCTGGAAGCAGGAACCCTTAATGTGTTTTGGATTTGTATTTTTTTAAATTCTATTTCATATAATCATAATTGATTATATCAATATATATATCAATAATTATATCAATATATATAATCATAGTTGATTAAATTATCTTCAAATTATTGGTTAAATACATTTAGTCTTGCGTAGGTTGTAAAACCACGAGGTTGTCCTGTTTCCTCATCTGCAGAACAGCTTTTTATTCTCATCTGCAGAACAGAGGTAATTGTGTTTAAGCAGTAAAATGTCAGAAGGGGAAAAGAAACCCAAAACTCCTATGGTATGAGGAGATAAACAGTAAAGATAAGGCAAGATGCTTTTGGGGCATCAGTAGGCTTTAATCTAGCTACCAACCAGCAGTGTGTGCTAACTGTGGGTGGTGTTGGGACTGTAGCCACAGTGGGACACATATGTTTATATATGTATGTGTGCATACACGGGAGATGGATGAATATACAGGAGACAGATAGATCCTGTATATTATACACACACAGAGAAGAAATATATATATCCCCTATATATATATATTCATATACACACACAGGAGATATGTAGAGATATATATATGCATGTATGTATATCTAGATAGATACATACAGGACATATATATAGATAGGTATAGCAGATATATTCAAGAGATAAATACGCGTATATATATCCTATATATATGTATGTATCTATACACAGACAAAAAAAAAATGGAGATAGATATATATATATATGTATGTTTGTGTAAAGCCCGCGCACCCGGTGTCCCCCTGTCGGTCTGTCCCCGGCCAGGTCCCTGACGCGCGCTCCCGGCCCGCGCGCACCGGCGGCACCCCGCGCACGCGCGCTGGCTCTGCCCCGCTGAGGGCCGGCTCTCGCTCCAGGCCCGGCCGCGCTGACGCTGCCATCGCCTTTCCCTTCCCGCTGCAGCCGCCGGAGGCTGCGGGTCCCGCCGGGCCGCGGGCGCAGCGCAGCACCACCCCACCATGTCGGCAGCACGGCCCAGCGACGCCCCCCCGACGGTGCGCGGTGAGTGACTCGCAGCGGCGGGGCGGGCCGGGGCGGGGCGCGGGTGCGCCGGGCTGCGGCTGCCCGCCCGGCGGTGCCGAGTCCCGGGGCCGCGGGCCGTCCGTGCCGGCGCTGCTCCTTGGGCTGTGTCTCCGCTCCGAGGTTCCCTGCGGCGCTCGAACGGCAGCGCTGCCGCGGGAGGAGCGCGGGGAGCCCCGCTCTGCTCCTGGCGGGGCTTCCTCAGGCCCTGCTGGCATCCGAGGGATGGAGGGGTGTCTGTGTTTGTCAGTACCGAGTCAGCTCGGGCTTTGAGCGGACAGGCAGCGCTGCACTCGAAAGATATGCTCCTGTCGTATTTAAATATGGTTAGATTATGAAATGCCCTTACGTTTTTCAGATATATTAGTGTAGACGTGCAGTATTTGTATAGCTGAACGTGAACTGGCCAGTCATCCTTGTCTCCATCCCTGGGAAGGTGATGGAACAGATCATTCCAGAGGTCATCACCCAAGCATGTAAAACAAGGTCATCTGGAGTGGTCAGCATGGATCTACCGTGGGGAAATCAATCTGATAGCCGCCTATCATGGCACGGCAGCGTGGGTCAATGAGGGGAGAGCAATGGGTGTTGTCTGTCTTGACTTCACAAGGGTTTTGACACTGTCTCCCACGGTATCCTTGCAGGTAAGCTCAGGAAATGTGGGATAGATGAATGGAGAGTGGGGTGGATCGAGAACTGGCTGAATGACAGAGCTCAGAGGGTTGTGATCAGCGGAGTAGGAGTCCTGTAGTCCATGGCGTTCCCTGGGGATCCATAGTGGGTCCAGTCTTACTCAGTTTGGTTATCAACGACCTGGACAATGGGATAGAACCTTAGCAGGTTTTCTGGTGGTACAAACCTGGGGGAGTGGCTGATACACCTGAAGGCTGTGCTGCCATTCAGTGGGACCTTGATTGGCTGGAGAGTTGGGCAGAGGGAAACTTAATGAGATTCAACAGGGGCCAGTGTAGGGTCCTGCACCTGGGGAGGAATAAGTGCAAGTACCAGCACAGGCTGCAGACTGACGTACGAAAGAGCATCTCTGCTGAAAAGGACCTGGGAGTCTTGGTGGGTGACAAGCTGTCCATGAGACAGGAGTGCCCTTGTGGCCAGCAGGCTGGTGGTATCCTGGGGTGCATCAGGAATAGTGTGGCCAGCAGGTCCTCCCCCACTGCTCGGCCCTAATGAGGCCACTTCTGGAGTGCTGTGTCCAGCTGTGGGCTCCTCAGTGCAAAAAAGACATGGAGCTACTGGAGAAGGTCCAGTGGAGGGCCATGAAGATGCTGAGGGGTCTGGCCTATTTCTCCTCTGAGAATAGACTGTGGGAGCTGTGCCTGTTTAGTCTGGAGAAGACTGAGAGAGGATCTCATTAATACAGGTGCCAAGAGGATAGACTTTTTAGTGGTGCCCAGCGACAGGACAAGGAGCAATGGTCATAAACTAAAACAAAAGTTTCACTTCAACACGAGAAAGAACTTTTTTATATAGAGAGTGGCAGAGCTCTGGAAAATGCTGCCCAGGGAGGTCTCCTGCTCTGGAGATATTCAAAACCCACCAGGCCACGTTCCTGTGTAAGCTGCTCTAGGTGACCCTACCTTGCCATGGGGGTTGGACTGGATGATCTCCAGGGGTGCCTTCCAACCCTAATGATACTGTGAACCTCATAATTTGTGCTTGAAGTGTTTCTCATGGGTATGAAGATGTATAGATTTATTGACGTGCTATTTTTACTGTCACACATGAAATACTCCACTTGCAAAGCAGGAGAGTGTAAGAGTGATGTGGTGGTGGGAAATTGCTAGAACTGTATGTCTAATCTTACTGAATGTGTTTATGGTTTACTTAAATAGGGTACATAAAAGATCTAATTAAGAGTAGGATATTAAAAAATCAGTGGAATGAAAATCTAGTGAAGTATAAAAATACTTAGTTTTTCATCAGTGTCAAGTTTTACCAAAATAAAATATATGTATTGTCCTTAAACACATTTTAACAAAATATGGTACAGGCAAAATTTTTAAAGACATTTACAATTTAGGGATGTTTCTGGCTCTTCAAGGTCTATGTACTTTTCTTCTGAATGTTTTTTTGAGTCTCACTATGCCAGCTTGTGCTAGGAAGTGATATGCTGTTGACAGATGGACTCCAAATAATTTTCAGAATTGATTGCATGGGGAAATCAAGAGACACCCTCTAGTGATGGTTCTTTTCTTTTACAGAAGCTCATTTTCCAAGAATAAACAGAATAGCTCAGCAGTACTCTTGAGAAGAAAACTAGCCTCTCATTTCCCTGTGTGATAAATGTTTTGATTTCCTAAGTATTTTGCTCTGTTACATATTCCGCTTCTGAAATACCTGTAATTTTGCAAATTTTGTTTGATCAAGTGAAAAGTACAGCATGTGGTATTCTGGATAGACTGTAGCATTGGTTTACCTAATTGCAGTATAATTTATCCATCTGTTTGGTTGGGTTTTTTAAAATTGCATTTCACATTTTGAGAGAGACTATACCTTGAGCTGAAGCCTTCATGTATCTATTCAAAACTTATTTCAATTTCCCCCCCTCCAGGATTCAGTTTGACAGATTTATAAATAATTTAAATTACTATGTTCTGTATATTATAGTTTTGAATATGCTGACAGTGCTGTGAGCTACTGTGTTGCCCATTTATAAAGTAAAAGTAGATTTGAGTTTCTCACTCCTTTTTTAGAGTGATGATCTGTGTATGAATTTCTGATTATCATTTTCTTGCCAAGTGATAACTAACCATTTAAAAAATAAAAGTAATATCCCCCTGCAGTCTTCCAGGTGCCATTGAAAAGTTCTACATTGTCTGTTTGCTCCACTATCTTTATCTGTAATGCCTGTGATAACACATCGCCTCTATTCTGAGGCCTTTTTAGTTTGTCATAGTTGTCACCATATTATGTTAAATTTGTGGTGTTAAAAGTATACCCACCCCCACACTGCTTTTTTTTATGAAAAGGGAACTGTATTTTAACACAAGGGGGAAGTAGATAATGTTTTTTATCAATTTGTCACGTCCCTCAAATAGGTGGTTTATTTTCTTCTAGCATGGAATGATTATCATTCTCGGCCCACTATGGCAAGTTTTTACTGAAACATGTCCATCAACTTCTTCACTTAATATTCAGCATAATCTCCGTACTAGTCTTTCAAGCATTCAGTCTGTTTCTACTATTTTTTAATGCAATCTGTTTGCAGAAATTCAGTATTTTACTCTAATCCAATTATATGTGTGCTTAATGCCTTTTTATCTTTCTTAAATGGAACGACATGGTTATATGTCAGTCCACTAGTCAGACTAGTAAATGAGAGTTTCAAAAGAAGAATTGCTTTAAATAAGAAGCCCATGTCTGATAGTTATTACCTTGTGAAGCCAGCACAACTGCAGTGTTGCTGTATCTTTTTCTTCATTGTTGGGTTTGTGTCTTACTGTGCACTTACGCAGTTGTTGTATCCATGAAAAATACAGCAGTGTTTCTACGATCTATGCTGGAAATTACCATTCCTTATTTTCATTCAAGTAACTGATGCTTGGTCACAGCATTAATGTCTGTCTTGTTCCTGGTTTCTGCATGCTTTGGGATAACATGCAGAAGTTCTGAGTCTGTCAGTGCAGAGAACTTTGAAGCCACACAGAGATCTAATGGGTTTGGGCCTCTCTGAGTGCAGATGAAATCAAGGGAGAACACTTACTAGATGACATTTTCAAGTTCTCGGGTTTAATTTCAGTTTGACTGTCCAGCAAACTTGTTAGATCTGACTGACATAAAACACGGAGCCACTGTAGGATAATGACACTTCCAATGCAAAACATGGTGTGTGTTTTTTTTTTCATACAGGCTTGTAATGGTGATCTTGCAAAGTAATATTTTCATGGATATTAGTTTTAGTTTGTTCACTTCAAAAATATATTTCGAAGTTAGGCACAATTTAGTTGGCTGTAGAGCACATTCACATAAGCAGAGCAGAAGTTTATGTCCAGAGAAATAAAGTAACAAAACCTTTTTTTTTTTTAATGTGGTCATTTTTTCAAAAAACCACAGTATCTCACAGTATTTGATGCATTAAATTACTGCAACTACCAAAGCCTTAAAATGATTTTCATTATATTTAGAAAAGATAATGACCCTGTTGTCTCAATGAACTGATTAATTCATAAAGAATTCTGCATACAGAGCATGAGTTCCAATACTTTATGAGGTGCTTAAAGTATCAGCAGATTGTTTCTGTCCTAATTTTGCACGTTTACAATGTTCACCTGGCATGTCTGGAAATGTCTACAGACAATTGTAAAGGATTTTAGAAGATCATCTAATCTGTGGCTTTCTAGTTTTCATTTATCAGAATGGAATTGAAATGACACATTTGCTGCAATGAAATAGACTATGTTTTTGCATGCTAACTGCACAGGATAAAATGGTAGAAAAAATTCACAAGAGGAAAATCAAAAGGTAACTCTAGACCAGCTTCTCTGTTGAAAGATCTTTTGTAAGTCTTGATACTTGGGTTTGGTGGGTTTTTTTTTTTTTTGGTTGATGGAGTTTCTTTGAGGATTGGGGGTTGTTGGTTTGTTTGTTTTTGTTTTTTTAACTTAAAAGCTTGCACTAGTGAAGGTTCCATAACTGTTTAAGGGACTCAGTTCCAGTGCTAGAATACCCCAAAAGTTAAATTTTTTTTCCAGTGTGTACCTACCTTTCATATTGCAATTAAAGTTCATCATTTCCATCTCCTGCAGACAGAGCCTTTCTTCTGTGTGCCACAGTCTTTCATGAGCCTGAAGTTTTAAAAGTTGAAGTTTTTTCTCGATTCCAAAAACTTTTCAAAGGCCATATTTGAGCAAATGTGACTTTCCAAGAATTCTTGCCTGTATGATCTGTACACATATAAACACTATTGCACCATTCAAATCATTAAGAAATGTTTTAGAGCTGTTAGATTGAGGCAGACCCTAAAAATTCCTGCAAAATAGGGGTTTGCACTTTGCACCTTGTTCATTCTTTTGAAAGTTTCCAAATGCAATGAATGTTTCTTCTCTACAAATACAGGTACTAAATTGTATAGTTTGGAAGTATTAGAATTCTCCCAAATCTCTTGATGATTCTGAGTAGAATCAGTAGTAGTGAGGTTTATCTTAATGTGTTTTTCTTTTCTAAATGATGGTGGACTAAAAGTGTCCTTAAGCATTTCTTACAGTTGTTCATAGTATATAATGAAAGGTAGATCTGTTGCAGTTTAAAGGCCTTTAAGTGATACTTTGTAAGGACTGGATTCTGAGAAATGTTTCATTCACTCAAATTTTCTCATGCAAGTTCTTTCTGTTGGAACATGGGACTGTGGTATAAATGGTTTCATTTTCCATAAATTTCTTTCAGAAAATACTTAATTTTAAACATGTTACCATTTTTTTCTGTTTCAGAGTTGCCACCTGTTCCTTCTACATCAAGGACAAGCTTTGCAGAGCTTTCTGTTAGGCAGCGAATGAGAGAGAAACTAAAAGCAGCAAAGGTGGGAATCCTTCAGAAGTCCTGTTTGATTGACCTCAGTCTTATAAGTAACACCCACTTCATTTTACTTGCTCTGTGCTATGTGAATTCGAGTTGGGATATCTGCTTTTTTATTTCTGAAGCCGAAAGTGTACTCAGTTCATCAGTACAGTTATGTTCTGTATTGCTATATTTTTTTTCTAAACTTTATATTTAATTTGTTTGTAATAACATAAAAGGTATTGTTGTACAATCAGTACAAGTTCCTTCTGTGCTGTTTGTCAAAAAATTTCTTACACTAGTTTGAAAGCAATGGTTTCTTTGTATGTTTACTGTACAATTTAATAAGGCCTATTAATATATGGATCTGGAAAATCACTTAAGCTGATTTTATAATTAAAAGATTCTGTCCCTAACACAAACATAAGTAAGTGTTGAGTTCCTGGAAATTACTATAGCTTTGATCTATTTCTATTTCTGTTGCAACTAAACATTTTTTCCATTTGTTTGCTTAGACAAAAGCTGAAATTACTTTATCGCGAGAAGACCCCAGTCCACAGCCAAGGCGTTTAAAAGGCATCAGAGAAAGAAAACCAGAAGTCAGACTGGATAAAACGGTAAAAAAGTGCATTGTGTCTTGCTGTTCTTATAATAAGAAAGTGAATGTGAAACATGAAGAAAATCAAAGACTGCACACTCTTGAAGATGAATTCCTTTTATCAGACTTATACTACTGTTTGGGAAGGAACTGTTCTGATTATTGTTTTTATTGTATATATTTAACAGTAATAATTTGCTTACATTGTAGTATAGACATCATGTGAAACTTCTGTCATTTAGAGGTTCATGACTTCTGTTGCTTAAGATGCCTTGAAGTATTTAAAATTTACAGTAACAGAAAGGACCACTGTAGTACAGCTTTATATAAATGTGCACAGTGCAATTGCTAAATGCTGGCTATTAACTTTATGTCATTTTGTTGTATTTCCTTGTTACTATTTTGTATTGAGGTTTTTTTGTATAAGCGTGTTCTTTGTTAGAAAATGAATTTTGTTTTAAAAAAACAACAGAGGCTCTGCCTGTGCAGAACTGGCGCTCATATTCTTCAGAATTCACAAAGAGACTGCTTGCCTGTAGAAAATACGTTCCAAAGAATTTGTTATTCCCAGGAAATAACAGCATATACCAGTAATGCCTTTATATGGAATTCTAAACAATATGGTTTAGCCTGGCTAAATTGCTTGTCTAGGGGAGAATTGCCATTTCATGTACATTGTGGGAAGATTTTTGGCAATGTTATCTTATAATAAGTAATTATTACAGCTTTCAGTTAAAGTAATACTGGTTTAATGTATTCATAGTAGGAAAATGCAGAAGTGATACCCTTATTAGAGTTGTTTATTAATTTCATATCAAGTATATGTGAAACCTTCCACATGTTGGTTTTGTTTCTTGTACTTACACACACGGGAGGTGTTTCGTTGTTAAACAAGTGGCCATCAGATTGACAGAGTTTGAGATTTTCTTTCTGATATTATTATTTTGAAGTATAGGTGTAATAGAGGTAAATTTGAGCAGTGTCTTCCGTCAATCTAACAATTCAGGCCACAAGAGGAAGAACAGATAGAATGGTAGATGTGTTTAGGTTGGTTGAGCCTGATGAAAATCTCTTTGAAGCACTTAAATGAACTTGCTGAAGCAGCTTCAGAGCCAGTGACCTTTACAGTGGCCTGTGTGTAGGGACAGATAAGGCTTCAGAGAACTGGGAATGGATAAACATGATACCTCCTTGCTTGAAAAGGCAGGGGATTGTCACCCATGGAGTTAGAGGGTAGCCTAGCAATAAATGTTTGAGAGAATAAAATAAATTATCAAGTGTGTATTTCAGCACCCAAGCAATGAACACCACATTTCTTAAACAATACCAAAGAGAGTTTTCCTGATGGCAGCAGGGGTTGTCTGAGAAGCTCCCTGATTCCCTTACCTGGGCTGCAGCCCCTGCCAGCAGCACCCCTGACACTGCTGCCCAGCTGGGGCTGTCTGCCCGAGGGAAGGGTTTGCGTTGCTGCCTCCTTTCTCTCCCTTTGGACATTAGCATGTGATTGATTGCTTTTGTTCAGGAGTGCAGAAGCAATGATCCAATCAGCAGTGAAGACAGCTACTGTCATTTAGGCAATGAACCATCTCTTCATACTCTACAGGCTATTTCTTGACCCAAAGGAATTAAATAGTAGTCAGATGTATCTTTTAAAATAAATATGTAATCAGTTTGTTACCACAGTGGCAATGTTTCTCTTTTGTTATTTTTTTTCTGTAAAAATGCAATATCTTATAACTGTAGTCAACTGTATTTTTTTATAATTCACTAAACGTATGTATATGTTTTTATGCAGTCTGATAATGATAAATTCAGGGAGATGCAAGAGGATGAGTCACACTTACCATCAAAAGTAAAGTTTGGTGATACTGTAAAAAAGCTTAAGCAAAAGTCAACAGTAAGTACCAATTCCTCCATTTCAATAACGATTATTAATTTAATTTAACCTTTATGTGGTTTCATGATTCTGTTTGAAGAAGCAGACAGAATTCATTCTTAAGCAGCAGAGGTTTTATTTAATTTACAAATTCACAAGCAGTATATGCCAATAATTGAAGTATATAAAAGGAACCTTCATCAAATATAAGAATGGCTTTGGATCATTTGATTAAAAAACCAAAAAAACTAGTAAACTATCCATCTGGACACAATTACTGGAGTTTGCAGGAATAATATGTCTTCTGTTTAAATCCTTTTTATAGAATGCCACCAGTTGGCAGTTAAAGCATTTTACAGACTAGTATATTGATATTAGCCACAAAGTACTACTGTTAATTCTTTTCTTAGGGATTCATCCTAAAGCTAAAGGGTCCTGGGTCCTTCAGAGACAAAAGGCCATTAGAAATTTCTCTTCATATCATTTACCTGGGTATCTGCTGTATGGTCAGAATTTAAACTTTGGTGTTTCTGATTCTGGTTTATATTTAAAACAATAAGCATGTTAAAATTAGACCAGGTAACCTTTTAAATAACATTTTGCAAGAAATATTCAATGAAGTATATAGCAATAGAGAAAGTTCCATGTATCGTTGACAAATTTCAGTTAGCTTCAGCATTTGAGTGAGTTCTGTTTGAGATAATTATTATCTTGTAACGAATGTTTATACATGCTGCTGGTTCATATTATTAATGGGAATATTTATTCACTTGCCCTAGTTTTCTTATAACTGCCATAATAAAGTATCTTTGTCTTCTTTTTTTAGTTCCAGAATGATTTTCCTTCTGAGGAAGAAGCATATAATTTCTTTACATTCAATTTTGATGCCGTACCAGAGAAAATCAAAGTTGGAGCCAGGAAAAGGAACGGATTAAATGAAGAAGAGGAGGTAGAAGAGGAATGTGTTGAAACTCGTGAAGATGAACAAGAGGAGGATGAAATGGTGAGAACTATAGGATAAATGTTCATATATTTTTTCAGAGTTCTGTTAATTTTATTAGTCTATACATAATGGCATCTTGAGTTTCCTAAAAAATTCTCAAAGTGTACTTTCTCAAGAGACTTTCTTAAGAAACAGATGAACTAACTAAAGAGATGTTTGCACTTAACCTACAGGATGAAGACGTGCGCCTAGTTAAAGATGATGATTTATTCATAGGGCAGACAGATGAAGATCTTCTGGTAATGAAACCTGTTGATTGTGAAAACTACTCTGAGCAACTGAAAAGGGAAAAAGAATTTCTCTTCATTCCCAGCATGTTAGCAGGTGTGAAGACTGTGCTTATCCATTTAGTTCCTGGATTTTTGTATAGCGTGGCACCCTTTGATCTGCTGAAAAAATCTTGCATCAACTGTCTCTGGCAGCAGAGAGATGTTTAATTGCAGCTGACACTAATCATCCAGTCAAGTGCGAAAAGGTCTGACAGCATGGATTAGCTGGGAACATGCACACCTCAGCAGGTCATCACCTGCTACACTGGCAAGCATACTCAGGGCACCTCAGTTGCTCAGGGGTAACTTCCTCACTGCTGGCTGTAGAAAGTGCAAGGTGCTGGCCTCTCTTCTGCTGCTATTTAGTGTATGCAGCAGGTTACAGGTACACACATCTACCTACTAAGGATGGCTCATGCACTGTACATTGTAACTTAGACTATTTATTCACTTGGCTACATCTGCAGCTTATTCCTTGTGGCGAGTTTGTCATGAGTCATGCAACTAACATAAGGATTTTTGGGATTCAAGGAGCCATTTTTGCAAAATCTGAGTTTGTGAATTAGTCAATATTGATCATATCTCTGACCTTTTTTCCTTATTCCCACAGAACTACAAAGTACTAAAAAATTGCTTTATAATATCACTTGATATTTAATATTTGAACTGGAAGAAACAGAAACAAGTCTCCCAGTGGCATATACCAGAATGGTACCAGTACAGCTTGCAGTGCAATGTCAAAATATTTGACATTGTGTGCCTCTGTTTTTTCATGTCTTGTAATTTAGTTTTGACTACTTCCTGTGTGATCCACTGTGTTCTGATTTAGGGGATAACTTTTATTGTAACCCTCAGTATAATCCCTCCATGTTTTGAGATTGCTTCTTGAAAAATACTGAGTCCATACACACCGTGAAACAGCCTTGCAGGCAGGCCTTTTAAAAGAATTCCACCTGCTGTTATTTGGCTAACATAACTCTTTATGCATGTTCTGTATTTTGTATGAGACTAGCTTAAGGAAACTGTTTATTAACAGGAGGTCTGATTAATCTGAAATTTTCACTTTCCTTTGGAAAGGCTTCGAAATGCTCAGTTGCTACTCGAGGTTTTTTACACTGTTGTGCAAGCAACCATTAATACTAAACTCCACTAAGTTACTTGAAGTATTTTTTGATGAGGAAATTTTTTAATTATCGGTTTATTAGAATTGTGACACTTCGTGACACTTTTATGAGAGATCTGTCTTGATTAAGAAAAGGACCTGTTTTAATTCTGTATTTATTTCTTTTTTTCCTATGCAGAAAAATACTGCTGACAGCATACTTAATATGCAGTGCTATTCGTTTTAAGAGTTAACAAACTAAAACTACAGTTACAAGATATTTTACATGGTTTTCTCTTTAATTTCTCATTAGTGCCTACTTCTGAGAAGATACCTGGAAATATGCAGCCCAGGTACCTTGAGGATGAAGGTCTTTACATAGGAGAAAGGCCCTTTGTATCACAGTCTAATCAAAATATTTTAGAAAACAGAATACTCAGACAGGACCAAGTAAGTCACTGCTACCGTTTTAGTTGTAACTTTTATCAGTATTTTATTTATCTTTATAAGTATCTTATTTTTGTTATAGTTAAGCAAGTGGATGGTCATTCTGATATGGGGCTTTCATCTTCAAAATGTTTGGCAGCATCAGATGTTGGGAAATACAGATTATTGTAGGAGTGCTTTTTTAGTGTAACCCCATTGTCAGAACACGAGACTGGGTCTTAAAAAACTGGTTTCCTTTCCTGGCTCTGCTTGTAGCCTGCTGGAGAACAGATCACTGATCAGTCTGTAAGGCTAATTAAATATTGGTATAGATTATCACAGAGATTTTAGAATCCTTTCAGATTTTTAAGAATGTCTTATGGAAAGACATGGGAAAGTGGCTTGGATATATTTTGTCCTACTGTATTATCTTCCTATACACGGTAAGGTGTGTATTGTTCAGTATAGACTTAAACTCCTGAGCAGCAGCTGCCCTTTATATTATATTTTTTTATGATTCTTCATGTGCTTTTGTGAATCAGATTGGGAACATTTGGATCTAAAATTTTTGAATGGCCAGTTTCAACCCCGTTAGTTTTCTGGTTGACTTCATGGTGTTACCACATCGACATATGGCTCTCGGGTCAGATTAAAACAGGTATGGAATTAACAGGGTAGGGCAGCATCCTTGGACAGCTGCACTGGTTTAAGCTATATATGGATCCAGGTAATGAGAACAAAGGGAGGAATTAGGACAATGTCAAACATGTGAAGCCATGGATAGCAATTGGTGTGTAAAATACTTACCTAATCTGCTTTCATAGATGTTGTTTAAGTAGTTCAGGTTGTGGAATAGAAGATTTGAGAGATGCTTTATTAAATTATCTGACCTGCCATTTAGCTCTTGTGTAAATCAAGTCTTATAATTCTTTCAATTTCAGTGATTTAAGAAAATAACATTTAAATAAGTGATGTGTTGACTTTTTTTTTCTTTTAAATGTGTAACACTGCACGTGGAAAGAAAAACCAGTATAATCAAAATGTGAGCAGCATCTTGGTTTTTTTAATTTCAAAACTTACTTCTGGTATATTTGAGGATTTCATTTTGTTGTATTAGGAAAGTTTTGCTTATTTCAGTCACAAAAAATTCATAGTCCCCTTTTATTCTGTATTTTTTGTAAGAATTATAATTTTGCAAGTAAATTCTTTATAAAGTAAGAAGCAATATATAATTTTGTTTTCCTTTGTAGGGGAGAGAGTGGTTTGGTGATGATGGCAAAATCTTAGCATTGCCTAATCCAATTAAACAGTCTTCTACTAGGCCTCCAATATTCTCACTTGAAGAAGGCATTGCACCAGAACTTGAAACAGTGTATAGAAAGGTAGGCATATTTCATATATGTGATTCCTGAGACCCAGTATCCCAGTTCTTCTGCACCAGAAACTCCAGTAACCTGAAGGGTTTTGTGCTAAGAACCATGACTATTGTCTACTTTTTGTGATTCCATATCTGTTCTTTAAATGAGCTCTACTTTTTTAAGAATACATTTGTTTTTTCCTGTAAAAATGCATACAAAAGGATGAAGAGTTTAGCTGATGGTGCTGGTTGAAATAGTAAAATATCAGTCCATGACAAACACATTTAAGTCTGTCACTAGGATCCTTGTGAGGCACCCTTGGATATTCTCATGCCAAAGTAGGGTAGTTCCTATATTAGTGTATATATAAAGTTTACTCATGTAGACAGCAACTAATTTTGAGTTATGTAGCATCAATTCAGATATTTTTGGGAGGCTGTGAGATTTTTTTGGTTGTTGTTTTTCTTATTTGTTTTGTTTTGTTTGCAGGGTTTTTTGTGGTTGTTTTTGCCTTAGTCACAGCATACCTACCCTGGCGAACAGCAGTTTCAATGTACAATCAGTACAAATCAAAATAAGTTTCAATTAAAACCATTCAGCAAGCTTGAAGCAAGCTTTAATTGTTCTGCTTGTTAGAACTCTATTACCCTCTTGGAAAAGCTGACTTTTAAGACTTTTAATAGAGTGTTCTTTTGGGACATGGAAATGTTTCTGACTGTTGCTGTTGATACAGATTTAAATGTGGCCCTTTACTTGATGGTGGTGATAAATATGAAATCCACAAGCTGCATCCAGTACCACAGATCTATCTATGCATGGAGCTTTTGCAGGCAGGAGAAATTTACTGTTTTGATCCTGTAAAGATAGGCCAAGAGCGCTTATGTTTCAAGAACACCATGTTTACATGGACAGTGACATAGAAATATCTAAATCACTGTGGTAAAGTACTGAGCTTAAAGGGTCCTTTATAGGCAGAAGAATAAAGCATAAGGAATTCAAAGTTGTCATTTTTATGACAGATTGTATCTTATTAAACATTTTGATGAGAAACAGAATGTGGAAGGATCAGGTGGACTCAAGTGTGTTTCTTGGCCCATTATATCAGATCCTATAAAAGAGCTGTGCAACAGTTAAATTTCCCTCCAAATCCCTCTTTTTCCTTTTCTCGGGAAGAGACTGCAACAAACACTATGTAAGTAACAGCTTCATCTTCTATGGTACCAGAATATCTCTGATGAATCTCTTGTGAAGGATCCTAATAAGGGAGCAGGAGTAGTCAGGCTGGAAGCAGTGCTAATTCTCTTCTGATTTCAGTAACTTGAGGATGTAAGCCATGGATGTCTTTTGGTTGCAGAGGGTTGAAGCAGACTTTTTAAGCTTTGTTGCTGAAAGCTTCTGTTGGCCTTCATTGGTCTGAATTTCCCTGGCGTTAGAATGGGGAAGCAAGTAATGTATTTCCTAATGTACACAATCTATATGGTCTACAAGGAGAGCTGTTCTGTGAGAGCTGCACTGTTTATCCCAGAGCTCAATTCTAGGAGGAGATAAAGCAATACTAAACAAATGTGTCAAAAGAGAACTAGCAGGCTGTGATTTTTCTAATCCAGTGTCATTGCCTTCATTGCTCAGCAAAACCTTCAGTACAGGAAGATGACTTCAGCCTCATGTAGGCTATAAAAATTCTGTTGTGTAGAATATCCATGGTAGTTTTGTGCCACCCACTCATCAATAAAGCAAAAGGTTAACACAGTTTAAGGCTCAGCATTTAAATGTAGGTAGTGCTAAATGGGTCATTTTCTGACAAAGAAAATCTTTGAAAGATACTGTTGTCAGCGTCTGTAAATCCAGTTTATTCTTTTTTTCTTTCAGGCAATAAAAATGACATCTTCTAATCAGTATTTTGTTGGACCTGGAGATTTTCAGGGGCTGTTTCAATTGGATATTGATATTTCTGGACTGATATTCACCCATCATCCCTGTTTTAGCCGTGAGCATGTGTTAGCAGCTAAACTGGCTCAGTTATATGATCAGTATTTAGTAAGAAAACAGAAGAATCTTACCAAACTTCTCACAGACAAGGTATTTCTGTTCTTTGTACCTTATTGAGACAATGATGTGACAGTTTTAGGTAAAAGTGGAATTTGTCAGAAGTTAAAAACCTAAATGAGGTTGCTGTGTGTTCAGTGCAGAACTGCATTTTTAAGATTAGGAATTTCTTTGAGCTTTGGTTTTGAATTAACTCTGAAGTAAAAGGAATACAGTAACATTTGCATAGTATTCCTTAGAGTATCTAAAATGTTTTCCAGTGAGTGACAGGTCAGACATTACAGGATTGTATACAGCAGCTCTGATAGGGAGACAGCAAAAGACATTATTCAGTGATGGAGGGAAGTTAGTGAAGTTTAGTTTCAGTTATCAAATCAAAGTGAAAGGAGTCAGTTTAATTTCACCAAGTTTTACAAAAGTAGAACCCATTTCCAGGCATGTATCTGTGACAGATGCTGTGTTTTAAATGCATACTGCTGTCACATTTCCTGTGCCACTCTTGTGGACTCTTCTGTTTTTGGCTCTATTGCTGGGTGAGCTTGACTGGGCTGCTCATGCTCTGTGTACCACCAGTCTTCCTCCCTCTGTACATTGGAAGTAATGGTAGTGGTCTTCTCTGGTGTAAATGTGTACATGAACATTAGGCATTGTCAGTACAATTCTGATGTCATCAAGCCACACAAGAATACTTGTCTGTTAAAAATTAGTTGGATTATAAGTACATATACATTCAGATTTCCATAAATTAAAGGTGATGATTTTCTACATTAAAGAACTATTATAAGGGAAAACTAATCATTGTATACAAGCTCATTTTTATATTAGTGTAATGAGGGTCAGTAGGTGGTATACAGATACTTCTGAATTTTTAAATAAAGCATTAGGCTGTAGTTCTAATGATGGACAGGTATTTCATACTGTGTCTCAAAATAATTCCTTGGTATACTTTGTTCTGTTCGTACTTTTGAAGGATTTGTCTTAGTGCTCTGTGAAATAGGACATTAGGGCTATCCATGTCCTCATTAGAGGAACCTATAAAACCACAGAATCATTAAGGTTGCAAAAGACCTCTAAGCTCATCAAGTTTAACCATTAACCCAGCACTGCCAAGTCTGTCACTAACCCATGTCCCCATGTGCCAATCTGCACATCTTTTAAATACCTCCAGGGATGGTGGATGTCCCTGCACAGCCTGTTCCAGTGCTTGACAAACCTTTCAGTGAAGAAATTTTTTCCCAAGATCCCGTCTAGCCTCCCTGGAACTTGAAGCCATTTCCTCTTGTCCTATCATTTGTTATTGACAGGAGAGACCAACATCTGTCTGCAGCCTCCTTTCAGGGGTGGTTTAACCTGGAGAAAAGGATGCTCATGATGGTCCATAATTATTGCTCTCTACAGCTGCCTGAAAGGAGGCTGTAGCCAGGTGGGGGTCAGTCTCTTCTCCCAGGCAACCAGAGACAAGTCAAGAGGACATAGCAAGAAACTGTGCCAGGGAAGGTTAAACTGTGCATCAGGAAGAATTTCTTCACTGAAATGGGGATTAGATATTGGAATGGGCTGCCCAGGGAAGCAGTGAAGTCACCATCCCAGGAAGGTCAAGAAATGACTGGACTTAGTGCTGTGGTTTAGTTGACATGGTGGCGTTCTGTCAAATTCACTTGACAATCTGGGAGATCTTTTTCAGCCTTAATGATTCTATGATTCTGGGATTTTCTAGAATTACCTTTAGTGGCCCTTCCTAGTCCCAAAAAAGGCTTTTGTGAAAGGTGGGGGTTTTTGCTGACTTGAGGTCTTTTTTCACCTGCACCTTTGATTCCTGGCTTTCAGAATACTCCCTAGATCAGTCTTTCCCCTTGATGAGATCTGTTACAGTGATCAAAGTTAGTAAATCTCCCTCATATATCCAGGGATCCTAATTAAAATGTCATGCTGAAGAATCACTTCACAGACCTGGCAAAACCCTGTAAACACAGAATCAGGACAGTTCAGGGTTTTCTGTCATTAGTAACTAGCTCTTTCCTGTCAAGGTGCATTACACTGGATGACTTGTTAAGCCATCTGTTAATTACTTTTTTGTTTGTTTGTTCAAGCTGCATGCTTTGAGGAGTGCTGTGCAATACAGTATAGAAGGTGGTGGTGATGGTGTTCCTGTCACTCAGCAAAGCATATCTGAATACAAAATGGAAATCAGGTGAGTATGAATTCATTAAATTGTTGGTTTTTAAAATTGTATTCCTTTTTTCCTTTACATGTTGCTACAGAGTATGATTCATGTCAGACTTTTAAATTCTATTATAAATAGCTCTAGAAGAATTTTGAGGATTTAAGAGTTGTCACTGATAAGTGGCATAAAACATTATGAAGAAAATACAGTTTAGGCTGAAATTTTCATTCAAAAGTGGTCTAATTTGATTACTTTTGTTAATTTCTTAGTAGCTACTTACTGGTATGTTTGTATAATTAAATTTAATTAAAATAAAGTTTCAGTAGACTTCAGCTAGATGCACAAAATTTTTACAATGCAACATAATTTTTTGAACAGACAAAACCCCTAGTTTTTTCCATCCTCTTCCTCATTACACAAGTGTTCTTGATTTGCTTCCCATTCTTAAGTATTTTCGCCATGTTTTTGCCAATGGCTTAATACAAATAAAGTGGTAGAATTTTGTTTTACAAGATTACAGTTATTGTTCTTGGACAAAAGCTGGGTAGTAAAAATACATTACAGTTTTTGGCTCAGTAGTGACAGTTTGTATTATTTTTGGCAGATGGACAGTGATGAACTGTAAGTGTTAGCAGTATGATAAACAAGAAGTTATTTTGGACATCCGTGCTGAACAGCCTTTTAACTAGTAGATAATAAAAGTCTGAAACATTTTCACAATCTAAAAGTAGGCAGTAATGTATTCATTTAAAGAAACAGAAGTATAAAGTGATGTAATGGGTCATATGATAACATAATATGAAAAAAAAAATTTTAATAACAATTCTACTTTCAGCCTTGAAATTTACACCTGCTAAACTTATGCATCCACACACTCCTCTTACATTGGGAATTATTTCTTCAGATTTTCGTTCTTCATGTACACTGTCTTGTAATACATTGGTATCTGTACAGAACATAAAGTAGTGTATCATTCATTATTTTATACTGAAGGACACAGACTTCCTTCCATTGAAAATGGAATAGCTTTTGGCAGTATCTCACTAACATACCTGCTAGAGGACAAGGAGCAGGAGGTGTGCAGTTACCATACAGTACCTCAGAGACAGGAGCTCTCACCAGAGAAAGCATGAGAATGGTAATGGGAAGATTCGCTGTGGGAATCAGATTCTTGGATTTTGGCATCAATGTGGAGGCTTGCTTGATAGAAATTCCAATTAGAAAGAATATGCCTTCTATGTATCTGACGTGTTTTTCTAGATCTTGAGTGCTTTAGTTTAGTTTCATGCTGTTACGAATCTGGAGAAACTCAGCTGAAATCAGTGAGATCAGTGTTGCCTAAGTAACATGAAATGAGTTTGGCTGGTATTAGTCTAGGGCTTTTCATATCTGTATTTCTTTCTGGCTACATCTCTGTTATTGGAAGCTGTTACACATATGAAGTTCAGATGGGCTCTGGAATTTTTTGCTGTCATGGTATTCAGTACTAACTTGGACCACTTATGTTGGTAAAATCATCTGACCTGCCTTGTCTCTCTTTCAACACTGCATTTTCCTGATGGTCAATGTAGAATACTCATGAGAAATTACAGACATGTAGCATGGACAATAATCTAATTGTTTCCTCCACCCTCCAATTACATGACAGATGTATATGCTTTGCATTCTGAAGATCAGAGCTGTAGTTTTCCATTGGCTTGAGAAAGAAATGTGGTCTCAATACAGAAAACTTTTGCACATTAGTAATTTCAGCCCTCCTGTCTTCATTTCCTGAAGTAGGAAGCCAACGTGTGCTGTGGATTCTATGATTCAGGTTCTTGTGGGTGATGTATTTTAGCAGAGATGATTCTCTACTGAAAGGTCGTGCTTCCAAATCCAATACATTAGATAAGTGTGATTACTGATCTGTATGTTCCTCCTGCCTTTTAAGTTTCATCTTCTAGCATCATCTGGTAGACGAAAAAGAAAAGGTTGCTACATGGATAAGTAATACTCGAACTGCTAGCTAATGAAGTGGAGAAGTTACTCATGTTGCTTTCTGAAAAGTCTGCATTTCTTCTTTGTTTACTGTTTTCACTGAATTGGCTTATGCTGTTAAATGATGTATGATGTCTTCTCTCAGCTCTAATCCAGCCTCTGTCTTCCACATTCTCTAAATATTACAAGTCCTAATACGTTAGTTTACGTCTTTTTTTTAATCACAGACTTGTTTTTCTACCAAGATAGTAGTGGAAACAGCCTGTGCTTGTGCTGCATGGACATGTACATTGGAAGTGTGTGATGGTCATTAAACATGCTAATGAACAGCTCTTTTACAATCAGATTAGAGGGTGGAAATGTGAAATACCTATTCTGAGACAAAAGAAAGGCTGTGTTAATTTTGTTTGTATTAAGAATCTTTTATATCTGTCAAAGGACTTACTACGTTACTTCATCTCTGCATGTCCTTTTTTACTGGCGCTAGAAGCACATGAAGTTTAAAACATCTTTTGTAATGTACACGTGCACTAAGCATTACTTCATAGCAGCAGTGTAGGTTTCCTGGGCTGTTGTTTACATGAATTTACTTTAAAGTGTTTTTAATTATGTACAGCTGTAATAAGCATTTCCGAAAACTTTGAGATCTCTAAAGAACAGACTTAATTGAAGTCAGATTGTTCAAAATGAAAGAGACTGGAATATAGGAGGAAATCAAATCCTGCAATCTTCAAGTCTGGGTTTTATGCTCCTTGGATTTAAACCACTGCAGCCATCAATCAACCTGAAACCCCCATCACTTGGCTTTTGGTATTCCAGTTTTTCAATCTGTTGTTCCACTGAGTTAGACAATTCCAGTTGATCATGTGCTATGTATGTGTATTTCTAGACAAACCAGAAGACTTCGTGATGCTGAGCAAGAAAAAGATAGAACGTTGCTTAAGACCATTATCAAAGTTTGGAAACAAATTAAATCCCTCCGGGACTTTCAGAAGTTTACTAACACACCCATGAAACTTTATTTGAGGAAGTATGTCTTGATAACACTTTTTGTACTTTATTTGCTAACAGTAGAGTTGTAACAGGATTAGTTAATTTGGAAACTTAGAATTCTGATATGCAGAAGTAAGACTTTTGAGCAGTGCTGGCACTGTTGAGCCTGCCACTATTCCTTTTGAGTCTGGGCAAGATGGAAGGTTAAAATAAGTAATTACTGTGGCAGAAAGGATTTTCTACAGACTAATGAGTAAAGAAAGTTACTATCCAGAATTAACATAATTACTCTGTCTGCTATCAACTCTTAGAGTACCCATGCTAGTCTTTTTAAATAAAACACACTTCTGATATAATGAAACTATTCATGGAGAAGTAGATTTCTGTTATATATTACAGACTTAATTGTAACCCTTATGTAATTCTATGCAACATGCTGGTAATTGTTGTTTTGAAGGGAAGAGGTTGATCAGAAATCAGATGAAAAAGCATATGAAGCAGAAATTCAGGCTGAAATAAAGGAATTACTAGAAGAATGTATGGAAGAATATGAAAAGAAAATGGAAGAGCATAAAACTGAGTTACAAGACTGGAAATCTTGGAAGAAGACACAGGTTTGTTTAAATCATTCAATTTCACAGAAAAATAAAATTATTACTTAATGTGTCAAAAATTTGTCCTAATACAGAAAAAAAAAATTCAGGAAAGTTATGCATAAGTTTTATAATGTTCAGGTACATTCTGTCTACTTAGAATTTGTTGGTCAGGTAATTCTTAATTAAAAAATTAAAATGTATTAGGTTTTTGTGCAGCACTGTTTTTCTGCTATTGATTTTCAGCACTTCAATTCTTTCTTTCAGTTTGTTACTTTTGCAGGATTCCTGTTAATTTCATGCCTTTCTTGCAAAGAAAAAACATGGATGAATTTTGTGCGTGTGAGTGGGGTGTTTCTAATGAACAAGCAGTTGATGTCATCTCATGTAAATCTATGTTTGGGAATGTCTCACAATGTTCAGGAATGTCTGACTGAAAGATTTAATTAATATTCTAGCCTTTCACCTCTGAAAAGCTTTATTGCTAATAATGTATACTGTAGTTAAGGTCTCAGTTGTGCTTTAAGGGGATATTGAGAAATACAGATGCTACAGCAACACACTGCAACAGGATGATCTCTGAAACAGACTGTGGCAAAACCAGGTTTGCTTTCATAGTTAGGTGGCAATGTACTGGATACCTCAGGGTAATGGTGATTATACTTGATTATAATTATTGCCCAGCTTGAACACCCTGGGTTTTTGGATACCAAAGCAAAATAAAGCCTAAGGAAATGCTTCAAATACAGTTTTCAGGAATCTAGTGTGTCTGCTGATACTTTCATGGAGAGTTTTTTTATGTACATGCAACTGCTATGGAAGGCATTTAAAATATTTGAGAAGAAGCTGATATGCAGGAATTGGAAATTCCTGTGGGATTTCAAGTGGGCACATGACTCATTACCATCATGTTGGTTCACTTGTAGGATAAGATGAATAAATGTAAACTGTGAAATGAAGGCAGGTAGTTATGAACATTGATCCTAATGCAAACTGTTCATCCACCGGTTATGCCTTCACAAATACCATTGTGGCATCTTTTTATTGTGCTAGTTACAAACTATCTTGAGACTGAGAAGACTGTGGTTCTTTCCTTTTAGAGAAATTATCTCTCTGTCATACCCAGAAGTGCTTTATTTTATTTTACTCAAAGTACTTTTTAGCTTTGTCACTGTTGTTGGTTTCTTACTAGTACAGGTCACATGAATCAAAGACACTAGAGGTACGTGAGATTAAATACATTTAAAAGCAAATACAAGAGCAAGAAAGATAACATAAAATTAGGCAAAGAAAGAATATTTCGTAAGAAAAATATATTAACAAGTTGTTTGGCTTACTACTTTAGTTAATGAGGAGAATCTGTTTGCTTTCTTTCCTATTATTTTTTTTATGATGTCTTAAGTCATGAAGTGGCCAGTGCTTCCAGGCAAGCTGTACTTCCAAGTAATCTAGATGTCTGTGGAAGGAGGAGCTGTTTTGCAGTTGTTTAAAGCTGAACATGCACGTAAACACTGGAGTTCTACAATTTAGGAGATGCTGAAAGGCATGTTCTGTTTGTTTATCCTTGTTTGGCATAAGGAAGGGAAGGGATCATTCTGCTCATGCTAAAGATACTGCTAAGCTAAAAAACTTGTGCTCCAAAGTTTGTGCATCTCAAACAACTGTGTCTACTGGCTGAGTAACCTTCCTGTAATCCTAACAGAATGTACATGGTAACTCAGGCAAATGAGAGCTCAGCATCTAGCCAGAATGTTCAAGAAACATGCTGATTTTGAAAGGTGGTAGAGAAGATTAAGTAAATGTTTTGCTTGGAGCACATGATGGTTTTGAAGCATATGAATGGAATGTATTGCTGAATACTGAATGTGATGTAGTTCTTTACAATGAGAAAAATCTTTTGGGTGTGTGTAATGCTAAAATTATACTGTCGTTTTACTGTACATACACCATCTGTGTTTTAGCACTTGTGAATCAAGAGAACAAGAGAAAAAATTGCAGAGATTAAAATGAGTTCAGAAAGAACATTACTGTTTTTATATGCAGAAGTCCAAGAAGAAAAAGAAGAAAAAAGATACTCATGTAGATGAAGAATCAGAAGAGTATGAGTTTGGTGAGGAACGTATAAAACCCATCCCACCTAAAATGGCCAATAACCTTGAAATAGAGCAGCAGGTTAGACAAAAAGCTGACAACTGCAGAAGGAAACCTGGAGAGCCTATTCTAGTTCCTGAGCTGACTCTCTCAGGAAGCGTAACTCCAACTGAGCAGTGTCCTCGGTAAGATAAATGTTGGCCAACAAATTACCTTATTTGTGATTTTCTGTTATTTTTAATTGCTTGTTTATACAACTTCAGAAGCATGAGCGCACCATTCTGTTTAGCCTAGTGATGAGACTTCTGCTTCTGAAGGTGATATAACTTAATTCATTTTCAAGTCACATATAACCTTGTACATAGTGCCCTTAAAAATTTAATGTCTGCACATTCCCGTTGAACCTTCTGATACTCCTTGAGCATCTGCACAGAACAGTGGTGTAGATACAAAGAAGCTGGTTTCAGTCTAGAGTCTAGGTCACTGCTGGCAGTACCACTCTCACTGGCTAGTCCTTTATACTAGGTCTGTGCTGTAGATAACAAAGGGAAAAGAAAGAAATTGTGTAATAAACCAGAGATTTCACTCTGGATAAGAGAAATAAATGTGTTTGTTTTGTGTTACTTTCCACATTTGCACACACAATTTAAAATACATCTGCTGGACTTCAGTAATTTAAAAACTGCTTTGTTTTGTACTTAGTTCACAGATAGCCTCATCAGGGAATGCTGCTTGGCTGTTGTACTCCCAGTGACTAAAAACTTCAAAATTTGAACTCAATTTGATATCATTTGTTGTGCTTTGGAGGAACAGAGTGGAAGGGAATTTTTTTTTCCTGGATAACTTCTTTTCTATGGAGTTAGCTTTAGTGGATCCAAAGTTTGACTTTGGTCATTTAAAAATAATTTTATAGTCACGAGAAGATAAAACAATCGTTAAATAATAGTTCTACAGTCATTCCTGTGTAGTGATATTTTTGGAGGAATACCATCTTTATTTAGGTGGGTTCTGTCTCCCCATGAGAAGTCAGATTTTCATTAAAAAACAAAATAATAAAAATGTTATTAAAAATTATATGATGGCTTGTTTGACATATTTACAGAGCAGAAGTTTTGCGACGAGAAGACGTGAAGAAACGCTCAGCATTTATAAAAGTCCTTTTCAACTCCAAAGAAGTGTCAAGGACTGTTACCCGACCAATAAGTTCCGATTTTAGAGTTCACTTTGGACAGATTTTCAATTTACAAATAATCAATTGGCCAGAGAGTTTGAAACTACAGGTAGATGATGATTTATCGCAATAACTTTTAAAAGATGATATAAAATGTAATTACTCCTGTAATGCTTGTGTTTTGCTCTGCGATAGTGTCATAAAGACTGAAAAACCTGTGAAAGACCCTTTGTAAATCATCAATCTTAAGCTCCTTCCTTGCTTCTTTAGTCACAAACTTTTAACTTTGGTGCTATGTTTTTGATGCTTATGCTTTCTAGATATATCTAGAACAAAACTATATGTTGGATGGGAGAAATTAAATAATTGGCACTTGTGATTAAATATGTTAATGGATTGGCCTCTTAACTTTGGAAAAACTGATTTAGGTTGCAGATCAAATTGCTAATGTTTTATTAAAACATTCTTTTCCACACAGTAAAACCATCATAATGTTTACTGGAGGGGAATAAGAAAAAAAAATAATTTGTAGTAATGTCCATAACTCCGCTTGACTTGATCACCAGTGCAGTTAAATCAAGCCACTACCACTCCCCATTCCAAGTATGAATTAATAAATGATTCACATGAATACTTTTCAAAGTTAATACAAAATATATTTAGGGGGAGCAGAATCAGGATCCTACTTCTCCCTTTATAAGATTCCTCTGGTTAGGTAACACTGGTAGTTCAGGGGAGGGTGTAAAAACCCCTTGTCTGCTTATTTATTTAACACACAAATTGAAAAGGAGAAGGAATACCATTTGCCTGGGTTAAAAACGTCTGAATGGAGGAATCACTCACATCACTCTGAGCCTGCAGCTGGCTAGGAAAGAGAGAAGCAACCTGCAGTGCTGCCAGAATGGGGACTGTGTGCCATACCCTGCCTTTCATGGTAAGGGAGAATAAGTGAGGCAGAATCCCTCCAGAATCTTCACCTGATCCCAGTGACTGTGTCACAAGCAGTTGCATATTATACAGTGATTCTCTTTAAAGCCTAGAGCTTGTCATACTCGTGTTAGGGGCATTAGAAAAGTGAATAGGGTAGACTTTTAGGAAGAATTCAGATCAAGTAAGCCACTGATAGCTGAAATATCTGCTACTTGAATATTTTAGAAAGGGAATTAATACAATTGCCCTAAATTACTTATTTCATGCTTCAGCCATAGTAAAACCTTTTCTCTCAATACCCTGCAATATGTTTTCAACTTGTCAGGAATGCACATGTAAATTTTTTCTTCTGTCTGTCATCATGGTTTTTTTCTAGATTTATGAAACTACAGGTATCAGCAGTACCACCTTGTTGGCTGAAGTGTTCTTACCTGTTCCTGAGACTGCAGTTCTGACAGGCACTGCTCCTCTGGAAGAAATAGAGTTCAGCAGTGATCAGCGTGTGATGTTGGACCATGAAGGAGTTGGCAGTGGTAGGCACTCTTGTCTTCCTCAGTTCAGCATTTCTCATTTTGCTGAAACCATGTAGCAGTAAGAGGTTGGAGGTTTCAGAGTAAATTCTGCTAAGAGCCTTTACAGGTTCTGTAACTGAGTCTTCCATAATAATAATGATTCTTATTATTGAAGTTTGCTATTGAATTTTTGTCTCTTACTACTTTTAAGCTCTGAATAATAAAAATGTGTCTATTTATTATTTGTCTTGTTGTATTAGTGGAGCTTTACGACCTATAGAAGATGTTTGGGGTTTTTTGAGCATTTGAGTTAATCAGGCCTCTGACACTGCAGAGCAAGCAGATATCAATCGTTGTAGCTCCAGTGATTTTAACGCTTTAAATCACTGAAAAACTGTTTGTAGAAGTGTATATGCAGAGTAATTTTTGTCCTCCTATTTGCTTTGTTGACAACCTGCACACACCTTTTCCCTGGGGCTTTAGGCTAAAGATGAAACAAGGGAGAGATAGGAAAAGGGGAAACAAGAAGAATACAGAGTAGCATATGGAACTTCCAAGTTTGTATAATGAATTTGAACAGCATTGTGAGATGACTGACTTGCATAAATTTGCTTTATATAAAAATACAGATAAAGCTAGAGCAGAATAGATAAAAAACTGAGGAGGAAAAAAACAGGGTAAAAAAATCATTACAGCATGTGTAAATGTCACTGACTATGATGACCAAATTAAAACTGTGTGTCAAAAGCTTTAGGACTGACTTTTCAATCATACATAATTATTTTGACTCTGAATTTCTGTTTTGGTAATAAAAGTATGCTGAATCTGAAAACTACCAGAAATATTAAATGGTGTGCATCTGTGGAGAAAAAAAAAAGAGCCTTTGTCATAGCCTTTCCTTCCAACTCAAATGGAAGGCATTTCTGTAGGTGTAATGGAATCTTTCACTCGTTGTAGAACAGAGTTCTTCCCCACAGCATGCAGCAGAATCATTGTTTCACATTAACATTTTTATATAAAGGCACAGGTTATTTGACTAGTCATTTTCTAGAAGTATTTTTAGAAATGTTAAGATATGTTTGAATGCATAAATATACTACTTTGGATTTTTCCCCCTTTATAGGTGTGTCCTTTTCATTTGAAGCTGATGGTAGCAACAAAATGAGTTTAATGACCTCGGGGAAAGTATCCAACAGTGTCTCTTGGGCAGTTGGAGAAAAAGGAATCCCCTTAATTCCTCCGGTATCTCAGCAAAACACAGGCATTCCAAGGTAATAAGATAAGAATTTTCAGTGATTCATGGGAAACTGGTTATATTAGTATTTTAAAAAAATGCACTTTCATAGTCAAGAATTTTCATTATCTTTTTCCTTAAATTTAGATGCTTTACTCTCTGCTATAACCCTCTGCTGATAACTTAGGGTACATATTTGTGATAAATATCTTTTTGTTAGAAATTTTACCTTTAACATATTATTTCTAGACAGCATCAAAGTTCAATTCAAGCTGATTAATTCAATTTTATGATTTTCTAATAGAAAGTGAATATATTGTTAAGGAACCTTCCTGTAATCATTTTGCTAAGAGCAGAAACTCCAGCTCTTTCTTATCTGGAGTGCATTTGGAGAAGCTATATAATTTGCCCTGAGGCTGAAAGTTGGTTATTGTAGATTATTTGTCCATTCTGTTGCTTTTGTATAATTCCATAAAGTCAAGGAGATGATACATAAAGGCTGCTTTTGTAATGTCCTTAGGTACCTTCACTGTAAACCATTAAGAGTTTTCCCATACTCATTAATATTGAGCAAGTATTAATACTTCTTCCAGCTGATCAGTTTGCCAGCTTTTTATTTATTTAGAGGCTAGACATTGGCTTACAAATCACTCTCTTACTATTGTTGACCAAGCTGCAGCCATTCAAGTATTTTGCTGATCAACATACCAGTATTCTGCTGACTTCAGTGAGACTAGAATAACTTGAGATTAAAATCTAAAGATGCATTCCCAATGGCTAACTTTAAACTCTGGAGACTAATCACTGTAATAAATGGAAAAATGAAGACTTTCAGAAGGAAGTTATCTGTGAAATACTCTTCTCTGAAACACCTTCTGGTTGAACAGCTCTCTGTGGTTTTCCATTGTCTGTTGGGAAGGTTGGAGACAGATTTTCGTGACTAATGTTAGCTTTTGCTACCCATGAGCTTTTTAGCACAATTGTGATTCGGGTGGCATTTGTTCAAGACTGGTGCCTAAAGATAAACTTGATGTTACTGCTTTATCTGCTGCTCCAGTAACTGCTGGATATTTGGCTGATTCTAACCAAGCACAAGACAGATCTGTAAGTTTTTAAAGGTTTCTTGAAAATACTCAAGTAAATAGAGAACAAAGACTCAAACTAGCATCCCTAACAAGAGAAGGGGCAGCATCCACTCCTGTGGCATTTGGCTAATAACTCACTTGTCCTGGTGTTTTGGGCTTACGTGTCAAGGTTTGAGTAGCAGGGGGGCTTCAGAGGTGGCTTCTGTGAGAAGCCAGAAGCCTGGTGATCAGGGCAGTGTACAAATGGCCTCCAGACTACCTACCATGCTTCCTTTCTTGAGAATACAAGAAAGTGAGCAGGAGCATCCAGAGGATAAAGATTTGGGACTTCTTACAGGAAGGACCATAAGCAGTGCTGCATCAGAAGAGAGAAGGCTGCAAGGGTTTCCCAAGCACAGGCAGTGTCCTCTTCAGCCACCATGCAGTCTGGACATGACAGGCAGAGCAGAGTGCTGGCAGCGGTCCCAGACATGATGAGAGGATGGTTCAGGCCCCAGGGTCTATGCAGAAACAGCAAGGAGGGGCAGAGATGAGGGCTACAATGCAGGTCTGAAAGCACCATCCAGGAGACAGGTCCAAGACAGGAGCTAAGATAAGCACTAGCAAGGACTGTATGTTTTAGAAGTTCTTTGTCAAAACTTTTATGTTACCTTCCACAGTGTGAGGCAGTTTATCTTCTTACTTGCTAGTATGCAATGTGGAATAGCGTAGGTGTATCAGAAATGTATCAATAAGCACCTTATTACTTTGTATAAAAGTTGTCTTCCACCAGCTCCTTCATATTTCACCTTGACTTTGCAATTGATCATTCCCTCAGTTCCATAGCTACAACTAAGAACTGTGTACTGGAATTTACTATTCAGGTTGTGGGGAGCTTTTTGGGTTTTTCTAAGATTGTTTTAAATACTTTCTTTAGATTGCTAAATCAAATGTGGTTTAGGTGTAAGTTCTGTCAATTGTCTTTTTAGTGCTTTAAAAAATATCGATGCTATTGCATCCATCGGTACATCTGGCTTAACTGATATGAAGAAACTAGCTAAGTGGGCAGCTGAAGCAAAACTCGATCCAAATGACCCAAACAATGCAGCTCTGATGCAGCTGATCATGGTAAGTGATGTTTACAGAGGTGAAGGGCTAATGCAGCTGTTAAACTCCCGGGCACCAGGATCTCCCCAGGCAATCTGCATGCATGCCAGGGAGGTAGCAACATTTGAATTTGTGATGGACATACTTGTGTGAATGTTAAGAAGCAAAATATCTACTAAAATATGATTTATTTTACTATATCCATATAGTAGTGGGTTGTTTACATATTAATGAATATGATTTATTAATCCATTCACTAGTGGCAAAAAATAGGTAGAAGGGAATGTGCCTACAGATCAGTAATAAATTAAAAACAAAATACAGATTTTGTGTTTGTTTTTTCCTTAAAGTGCAGGGGAATTTCCAGTGTGCTTGTGTGGTACTAAATAAAAAGCTGCTCATTAGTGAGGATTGCACAAAGAGATTGTAGGTGTTGTAGAAGCTTCAACTTTTCTAAACAACAAATTGAGGAGCTATTTACATAGCTGCTTAATTTACATGGCTGTTTATTTACATAGCTGTTTAATTTACATAGCTATTTACAAAGCTGAAGTTCTGTAAATGGATCTCCTTTACAGTACAGCTTCCTAGGTTACTCTGACATTTTACAGTTTTCATACTCTCTAATCTTTTGTTTATGATACAAGGAAATAGAATTTTATTGTATTCTGTAACATATAATCTCATATGCTTTGCTCAGCAAAACCCAACTATAAAATACTTGATGTTTCAGTCTGTGTGATCCATTTTTATTGCTTTTGCTTAAAATGAACATTCTTGCAATATGCATGTACAACTTAGAAAAGCTGTTTTATAGATTTTTGTCACTCTGTATGAAAAGGTTAATATTTTTGTTACTAATTTAGATTACTACAAGCGGAGAGGCACATGTTCCTGATTTCTTCAGATTGGAACAGTTGCAGCAAGAATTTAATTTTGTTTCTGATGAGGAGTTTAATAGATCAAAAAGATTCCGACTCTTGCAGCTCAGAAACGAGGAGGTGACAGAATTCCGAAACTATAAGCAAGTCCCTTTACATGAACGAGAAATCAGTGAGAAAATCTTCCAGGTAGAATGTTTTCTGAAATACTTCTTTTCTAGTTTAAGTGCTTAGAATATTCGACTTGCAGTTACGTTAAGTGGTCCTTTAAAGAATGTAAAGCTATGGTGACATGAAAAAAATGAGAATTTCAGTCCTTCAGTCTTTTCTAGTGTTATTTCATCTAGTTGAAATAGCTTCCTTCCAGGGCAATATTTCCACAGCTACAGTGTGTTAAGAGGTAAATAACACAGAAACACTGCTGTAGACACAAATGTTATAAAACAGTTTTTGTTAAAGTTGAGAGACTTTTTTTTTAAAACTGATTTCAGATATAGGAAGGTAATTCAGAGATAATTCAGGCTTAGGCTTATTAGCTTTTGAGCTCTTTTTGAGGGGACTGTTAGAAGCAATGACTCTAACAAGAATTAAAATCTTTTTTTGTTTCATTAGAGCCTATGTTACAGATATTTCTGTTTTAGTATGTTGCTCCAATTACCTTACTCTGTCCTTGCCTGTCTGTTAATTACCTTATTGAAATGCAATGTGTGCATTTTTTTTTATTTGGGTTATACTTCAATTATTTTTATCTCAACTCTGTTATTAGTGTAAAGTCATGCATTTTTTTGTTCTTAGCAATTCGTGTAGCTAAGGAGCATTTTAGCGTGTTCATTGCCTTAGCAGGATCAGAATCATCTCAGATTCTGGCAACTGCTGTCTCATCCCTTCTTCTTCTGACATAGATTTATTTGAAAAACTCCTTTCTTCCTTTCTATTGGATGATATGTTTTTAAAAAATATATTTATTAATGCACTCATATCTGTCTTTTTGCAATAAATATTATTAATTTTTACATTTGAGGTTAGTTTTTTATCTTTTATTTAAAGACGTACCACATCTTTGGTATACCTTTCTGATCCAGTTTATTTTATGGACTATTTTCATTCATTTCATGTTACCATTCAAAATTTGAAAACCATAGTTGAAGAATTATTTTGATGGGGGTTGTTGATTTTTTTCCATTAAGGTTAAATTGGATAAACCCATGATTACCCATTCCAAGTTTATTTTATATGCTGTGGTCTTCAAAACTAAGTTTCAAGTGATACTGTATTTCCTAGTTGGTTTACTAGCTATTTGGCAAAAAAGTCTGTAAATTCGTAGAATCATGGAAATACTATTTGGAAAATACTGTCTGGAGATCATCTGATCCTGCTTTCTACTGAAGTGGTGGTACTGTTGCCAGCACTAGATGAGGTCAGCTGTTTATTTGTCTAGCCAAGTCTTGAAACCTCTAAATGGGAGACTCCACTGCATTTTAGGATAACCTGTTCGAGTGCTTCGCTATCCTTCCAGAGATTTTTCAAAAAAAGAAAAAAAAGTCACGTCCAACCTGAGCCTTCCAAGTTGTATTTAATGGCTGCTTTCCCTTGTTGTACTGTCTGGAACTAGAGAGACAATTTTGGCACCTTGTTCTTTGTAACTGCCCCTCGAAAAGTTGTGGGCAGATACTGCATTGCTCATTAATCTCTTCTTCACCAGACTGATGAATTTGAACACCTTGCCCAGTGCAAGAAAGACTCTGAAATACTGGAATAAGTCCAGTAGAGAGCTACCAGAATATGTGCCGGGCTGAAGCACATGACCCATAAGGAGAGGCAGAAAGGACTAAGGTGGCTTTTGCCTAAGCAGGCAAGGCTGAGGGGGTTTCTTACTGCATCCTTCAGGTACCCAGCAGTGCAGAGAAAACAGAGATTCATCTTAGAGGTGAGATGATGATAGATACAAGTTGCTCTAAGAGACATTCCAGTTAAATATAATGAAAACATTTTTCACAAAGAACGGTATTCAAGTTCTAGAATTTATTGTCCATCAAGTTTGTAGAATTGCCATCTCTAGAGATACTGAAAATAAAACTGTCCAAGGCCCTGAGCATTCTGATTGGAGTTGTTCCGACTCTGAGAGTTCGGATCAGATGACCACCAGTAGTCTCTTCAAACTGAAATTATTCTAAGATTCTAACCTCTTCTTGTAGGTCACGTTCTGTAGGCCTCTGCCTGTCTTAGTAGCACTTTAGTGGATCCCATCCAGTGTCTCCACCTGCCTCTTGAACCGGCAGCTGCAAACTGGCTGCAGTATTTCATGTATGTCCCCTCAAGTGTCAGGCTGGAGACAGGAGTCAGGCTGCTAATTTCCCTTTGTCTGTAGGACATGCTGATCCTTATGTATCCTATGGTTTGCCTTTTGCCAAAAGAACACGTCTTTGGTTGTCATTAAACCCACATTTATTTCTGTAGGGCTGTGCCAGTGCATGAAATTATTCCACCCTCAATACAGAATTTTGCCTTTATTGAGGCTTCAGTTGTCACAGTCTTAAGTTAGCAAGAGCCCTCTGAACTATGGTTCAGCCACTCATATTAACCACTCTTCCTAATCATGTATCCTTGGCTAAATTGCTGGCGGTGCGTTGAGTTTCCTCATCCAGGTCATTTGTGAAAAAACTGAATAATGCTGGCCTATAATCAATTCCAGGGGCACTTTGCTATTTAGAGCACACTAACTAGACATTGAGCTGTTCATCCTTACTGTTAGAGCTCAGACCTGAAGATTAATTTTACTGAGTACTTTTACATAACTAGCTGTGGTTCTAAAGCCAGTGTGATTTGCAGACTGCCATTAAACCTGCAGATCCTGGGAGGTCCTCTTGACTTGTAAGTTCTGGTTTTTGCTTGGAAGCTGAGTGTCAGCTCTAGCCTTTTCTTAATTTATAAGCCACTTTCCTAAACTCGTGAATAAAAGTTGCATCTGTAAGTAGAGCTTTCCCTGTAGTCCATCAGAATAGTAACCACAACCCTGAGAGATATCCCATCAACATACTTCTCCCCAAGAACCAAGTGCAGTTCTACTCACCAAGTGAGTTTTACACCCTATGAAAAGTAGTTACTAATTATTTGGAAAAGTACTTACTAGTATTAAAACACAGTTCAGACCATCTTCCAAGAATACTGCGTCATTTCTGCTTATAAAATACTCTTCCTGTTGAAGCTGCAATAAGTGACTCCACTTCCAGTTCAAATGGAATTTCAGTTTATAGCAGCAGGTCAAAGTTCAGCTTTAAAAGAAGAGAGGGAAATCTTCAAGTTATTTGTTGTAATTTAAACCACATGAATCTTGTAACTGAATGGAATTCTTGTCTCTATTTCTCTATTCATGGAAGTTTAGCATATATTGTATAAACTAGCATTAAAAATAGCTTTTCAAACTTCTCGCATCTGCTGTGGTTTGCTGTGGTCCATACATTATTATTAATGAAATACTTAGCATTTTTCTTATATGTGATAAAGCACTGAACATATATTGAATCACAAACTGTAATAAATATCTTTAGGACTATGAGAAGAGAGTGAAAGAGAGGGATGTGATTGACAGCAAAAATTACCTAGATGCACACAGAGCAGTTGTTGCCAACTACCTACAGAAGGTAAGATGCTAAATATATGGACCCACCATATTCCTGTAGGCCGTATGTTGCTTCTGTACTTGGGTACTTTATTTCCATGAATACTAAAACCTGATTCATCTCTAAATACGACCTACAGACATCTTTAAAATTCCAAGTTAGGCCTGAAACTGGTGTAACTGAACAAATGGAGGTCTGTGTTATATAATGCTATTGAGAAAGATGCAATATACAAAATGACCAGCCATTCTGGATATTTCTGTCAGTTCTGTAAATTCTTCTTTGCTCCGGTGTCCCAGAGATTTGTACTGTTGAGTCCCAGGAATTCAGTGATTTCTCTCTCCTCCCTGTTTTCCTTGTTGTAGGCTGTGATGCTAAGAACTTAATTATCTCCATGAAAGCAGCCTGAATCACTTCTAAAAATCATTTAATGTAATACGCAGTGTCTTGTCCTGCAGCCTGAGGCAGAGGGCATATTTTCCATCACATTTACCTTCATTGTGGTATTAGAGTAACATCTTCCCCTTACATTGATTTAATTTATTCTTCTAGTTTTCATTACATTAAGATAATATTCTCTTTAATCCTTAGGGAAAAAGAAGGAAAACATTCATCATCTAACCAAGAAAAGTTTGCAATTTCAGATTGGCAGAGTAGCAAGTGCAAAACATGGCTACCAGTTTCTTACCAGTTGTGTAAATATCAAAAAATGTATCAAATTCTAGCCTGCCAGCAAAACATGAAGTATGATGATAAGGTTGAATTAAAGTAGGACAAAACAAATTGTTGGTTAGAAAGAATACTTCATGAAAGAACCATAGAGAAAAAAATGTTTAAATCTTCCAGGCAAGTGCCGAAGTCCAGATTCAGTATGATAGTATAAAAAAATTATTTTTGACAAAGCTGTCATATCTTTGTCAGCCCCGTATGTTTTGCATGGCATTGAACATATGGGTTTTGTAGCACACTGAGTAGTAGTGAAGTAGTACAGAATAGCATACATTATAGTACCTTTGTTTGCCTCTTTTCATAGATTAAATACAAGTAGCCTTTTTAAAACAGCTTTTCACTTTTATAAATTGTCAGATGGGCTAGAAAATTAGATTGCTCATATCAGAACTGAAATTCAGTTCACTCTGAAATGTGATCTTTGTATGTGTATCGCTTCTGATGTTGTACTAGCACAGAGTATAAAGGCATTACTAGCATTAGTGGTAGGAAAAAAGGACAAAGGCAATATTCTTTCAGTCTGCTTCCACACAGTTGTTGGGAGAAGAGGGAAGACTTTCATCTTTGTGCTTCACTCTACGACCTCAGCAAAGAAATGAAAGGAACTAAGAATTTTAAACATTTATTTGGAATCACAGTATTTGTAATACAGGTTTCATCAGTTCTGTAGTCCAGAGAATTTCTTTGATCCACATAACCAGTACCATATAGATTTCTCTACAACCTTTTTTGCAACTTCATTTAGATACTGAAAAGAGATGTCTGTTAGTGTCATTTATTGTTGTAATTGTTTCTGATGGTAGGTTGTAAGCAGATGAAGACATAATTTTTTGATTGTATGTTTTCATATATTCGTCTATGAATCTAGCCAGTATGTTTCTAGAGAAGCATTATATTGGTAAAATGAGATGCTTTTACATTCTAAAGAAATGGCTGGTGGTAAGGAATTTTTTCTTCAACTGTGACCCTCTTAGAATTGGGAAAAATGAAGAATTTGTATGTGGATGTTCTGTTTGTGTTTAACAGACAGAATGCAAATATTGGCAGTGGTTTGGATTAGAAATGCACTTTTGTCTCTTCTCCCTCCCCATTCACAGGTTCGAGAATCAGTAATCAACCGTTTCCTCATAGCAAAACACCATTTCATTCTCTCTGACCTTGTCAATGAAGAGGAGATTCCAAGCCTGGGGTATGAGAGCTATCCTTATTTTTTGCAAATAAAAAAATTAATGTAAAACCACCAGCTTTTTTTATTTCTCTTTTGCAGAGTGTGTTGATGTGACAAACTGATGTGATTTTGTGTTTAGTATAATAGATAAACTTCCAATCACTGTGTATACCTGTGCCAGTACAATGTATTGATAAACAAAGTGTGTAAAAACTTTTTTAAGAAAAAGTCTGCTTTTGACAGAAATAAAGTGACAGTGTGTAAATAAGATTTAACAGGATATAATGCATTTCTGATGAGCTGATCATTGTCCAGCTGGTGCCAGATTGAATATTTCCAATTATCAGGCAAGTGTCAGAGTTAGTATCATTAGTACTGGTTCTGTAGGTGATGCCTACTTACAGCCAGTGCCTATACCCTGCAAATAATGTGCAGTAGAGTTTTAACTGTCATTTTCTTTATTTTACTTCCCATGTACTTCTGATGCTGAATGTTGTCATATGCTGTTTATGTTCAAAAAAGATACCGAGTTTGGAAATTACTGCTTTTTTCTTCTAAGATTATTGTTTCATTTATTACTTGAGCACTTTCTTTGGATTTTTGTTTCAAATCCCATACCTGTCGATTTTCACATGTATCAGTCATCACAACATAGATGACTCTGCTCACTTAAAATCTGTGTAAGTAAACAAGTTGTGCAAGTTATTTTTTTCTTTCATGTAGAAGTTGCTTCTGTTCACTATAAACAAAGCACCCTTGTAATACAGTCGAAGTGTTTTTCAGCCAGCTGTATAAATCTAAACAGTCCCATCTGCTGGAGATACAGAGACTTGCTCTCTTACAAAAGACTTCATGCTTAGTTTTAGTTGATGTTTTCACATCACAGTAGAGAAAAATCTGAACAGGACTACAATTAGCTTTTTGTTTAAAATAAGATGCTTCATTTGTATTTTTTCATCATGAATCCTAATTCGTATTGGATTCTATTTGCAAAGTTTTATGGTTACTGAATTCCAAATAAACAGTGGTTTGTTTAATATTTACTTAGTGAGATATTTCAGTAACTCATGATTTTGTGTTATTTTAAAAGTAATTACTGAGGGGGATTTATTATATATAAGGAAGAAATGCCATCGACTATCAGGTTTTAAATGTGATTTTTGAATGTCTGCAGTTGATATCAATGATGTAAACATTACACACATCTGTATAAACAAAACATACATCTTCATTTTCTTGTTTTCCTATTTGTTTTCTTTTTTCCTTTGGTTCTGCTTTGCCTTGGGTTATAAGTTCTGAGGGTCCCGGGTATGTTGTGGTATATTGATTCTGCTTCCTTTCTGTAGCCTCTTGTTCAGTGTACATAGCTGTGTAGTTAGATGCTTTGCCTCTTCTGTACAGAGGTTATCGTAATCTCCTAGATCCCTTGTTTACAGCACTGTAGTTTAGATCTATCTTGAAGCTGTGTAATTGTCTTGTTTGCATCTTACACAGTTTTGGGGAAAAAACACCCAAAATAGCCAAACTTTTTTGCACATTGAAGTTATAATTCCTGAAATATAAGACAGAACTGGATTGTGCAGTGCTAAACAATTGCAACATTTTGACATTTCAGAGAGTTTTGTTTGGCACTAGCAGGAGCAAATATTTCCTTTTTATGTTAGTGCATAATTTTCATGTGTCACGGTAACACTAGAATGCTGGATTCTATGCAAAGCTGACTAAATATCTGGTTTATGATTATTAGTATTTTGGGACTCAGCCTCTTTAAACTGGCAGAGCCAAAACGACCGTTAAGGCCAAGAAGAAAAGAAAGGAAGAAGGTCACAGCACAGAATTTATCAGATGGAGACATCAAACTGTTAGTGAACATCATTAGAGCCTATGATATTCCAGTGAGAAAACCAGTGATGAGGTATGTTTAAATGCTTGTTTCCAGTACAGATTCATTTTCTGTCTTCTGCTGTTTTGAGGATGGATGAAGGAACGGATGTTGCAATGCAGCCATGTGTGTTGTTTTGATTCTCATAATAAAAACATACGTATATACATTTATCTTTTTATTAATGATGATAAAGAACTGATATTTTGTGAGTTTGTAGATTAATATAATAGTTTTTCAGTAGCTGTGAAATTCAAGACATGTTTTACCAGAAACTGTCTGAAAGATAAGTTACAGCTTTGACAGCATTGTAACCCTGGTAATATCAGATGAATTATACCTTCAGCTAGCCTCTTGATAAAACTCAGGGAAATTTTATTTCATAGTATTTTAATTAAATACCAAAACCAAATATTAAAAAATCCAGTTCTTCATTGTGGGATACTGTATTTTCCTCCTGAGTGTAGCATGTTGGTCTTCTTCTTGATGAACTATTTAAGTTAATAGTCCGAGCCTAATGTGGCTCTAATTTTAAAGGTGGCCTTTCCATTCAGGCACATTAAGACAATGCCTGCACTGCATGATGGTGGGTCATGTAGAGACACTGAACAGTCTGTTTCAGTTCCAGAAGCAATTATTAGTGCAGTGTTCTCTCTCTCTCCCCTCAAATGAATACACCTTGCATTTAATTCAGAGGTATTTCCAAGCTGGCCAGTTACAGAATTTAGCATCATCAGCTGTTCTATCTCTTACTGTATTACAGGTTCTGTTGCTCCTGTTAATAAGTTGATACTGAGAAAAGCAATTCATTGACAGGAAAAAGAAGATTAAAAATTCAAGCTGCTTCTACATGAATAGTTACTCTTTTATAGTCTGTAATGTGATGTTATCACAAAAAAAGTTATGTGGATGTACTATAAAAATAAATGTTTTAACATTTATTTTCTTTTACTTCACACATGGGTCGACAAAACTGTAGTATTCATATGGATTCTTTTTTGCCATAGAGGCTGTGCCTGAATACCATGAGATCTACACTGTTCACAAATTCTGCAGGGATTCAGCTACTTGAACTTAAAAACCTGTAGCTCAAAGAGATTGTGTGGGGTAGGCAAAAAAAAGTCTGCAGTTGATAAGCTCTTCAGAAAAGAGAGCCTCCGGGCACAAAGTACTCTTCTGCAACGAGGCTTGTAAGAAGTATATACTCGGTAGCCCTTTCTGGCATTTTATTTGTGTTATTTGATCAAATAAATATCTTCCAAAGCTTAAAATTGTAACAAAACCATCGGGAGTATTTCCAGAATTCTGTATGGCTATTAGAGAATGTGAGGGATTCATATTTTGTAATGAATTTTCTGTCTTCCCTGGTTGTTGTCTGTTTCCTCTTGCAGCAAACTTCAACAGCCATCGAAATCTTCAAGGTCCTTTAACGAGATGTTTGCAGCCTCTCCGTCAGCTCAAAGCCCACCTAATAGCCCAGATTGGGCATTCAACCAGGTATATTACAAAATGGACATTTTCTGTGAAGCTGTGAGCATTCCTCTTTTCCACAGACAGTAGCATTCACCCTCAGAAACATACCTTATTGGCAAGGTTGCCTTGCCCACTCCTTGATCTCCAAAAAGAGAGTAAAGCTGCAAAAGGTTCAGAGAAGGTGATGTCAGATACATGGAACAGCTACTGCCCAGTGAAAAATAGTGGGGCTTTCAGCCAGAACACCCGTAACTGCAAGTGGAGGAGAAGGAATATGGTAGAAAGTCACAAAATCACAAATCATGTAGACACTGGATAGGGATTGACTACTTCCTGGCACTACAAGTACAAATGTGAGTGATGGGCAAAGGAAGCTGGTAGGAGTTAGATTCAAAACCAAGCTTCAAAAGAAGGTTGTGGTTCTTCATTCAGCAGCTGGTTGGTGCCCAGAGAACTCGCTTACATGTATTGCGGATGAAAGAGGTTTGTTTGTGCTGAAGTGGGTATTAAACAAGTATTTGGAAGAGTGATCCATTGGGAGTTACTTAATAGAAAAATCATTACAAACTTAGAAAAGTCTTTCATCTGAAAATGTTTGAGGTCTGGGAGAGTAATAGGAGAAAATATCATCTATGCTTGCTCAGTTCTTCTGTATATGTTGGCTGCTGGCTGTTTTCACTTTGGGTCCAGTACACTCGTAGTCTAAACCAGCACAGCCATTCTTATGGCTGACACTAAAACTACAATTGCTTGCTATTTAGAACTAAATTCAGCATCCTTCTGAATGAAGATGAAAGACCTTCAGGGTTTTTTCCTCGTTTTCTTATGATTTTCCTTCAAAATTACAGCTTTTTGAAATGTAGAAAAGGTTCTGGCATATGCATTTGAATGTTAATGAAGGCATTTTTAATCACATTAGGGGTTTGTTTTATCTAAATGAAGTTGCTTATCTGGCATAGGAACCAGTTTCAGGGACAGCCAGGATTGTAGCTGTAGGCTTCTTGGATTACAGATAAGAGGATACGAGTGCGCTTTTTTCCACTGGTGGCTGGATCACATGTTCTGTTTCAGTTACTTTCCTTGATTAGATAGCCTGTGGCTTTTTCATTCTCAGGAGAAAATGTGGTTTTGTCAGTGCATATAAATACGTCAAGTATTCTGAGTACACATAAACTTTTGGAAATGGTAGTGTATAAAATATTTTTAAAAGCTTCATAAATGCTTAGAAGCCCATGAAATGCAATATTTAAGGTGTATAAAGTTATATCTGGGCTGGACCAGCCTGATCACCAGAAATTATATTTTTCTAAATACATTAAATGTGTAATTTAATGTGCTCTTATGAATTTCCACAGAGGTCTGTTTCCTTTGTTTCGATACCTGTTTATAGGTTTTGGTCCGTCCTTTTGTAGAAGTTTCTTTTCAGCGAACAGTCTGCCGGACAACAACAGCAGAAGGTCCAAGCCCCAGCTGGAATGAGGAACTTGAGCTTCCATTTAGGTATGGCAAAATGAAACCAAATTATTTCTGATTAATAATAACTTAATTTGAGCATGCAAATTTATCCACATTTTCCTGTACTGTTCAAATCACTTTTTTGATTTCTTTAACCTCTTCAGAGCTCCTGATGGTGACTACAGCACCCACAGTTTGCAGTCGGTAAAAGACGAAGTCTTCATTAATGTTTTTGATGAAGTACTTCATGATGCTGTAGAGGTGAGTTCATAATTGAAGGACACTGTACATTACAGAATATTGTGAGCTTTTTGAAGTTGACAGAACAAGACTTTTCCATGTAGTAACTTTCCCCCTCTTGTCCTTCTCTCTTCTCTCTTTTATCATTCCTTATGATTTTATATCTAGTCAATACTGCAAGGTTGTAGAGGGAGAAATTTTTACAGTGCTAACCTTTGTACAAATTCAGCTTGTACCACGTAAAATGCTGCTAGAGTTGAACACATGTATGTAGTATGCTTTACTGATATTTAATGGAATTGGTGATCCTAAAATTGAGAGGCATCATGAATTGTAATCTGAATTCTGTTCTTAACCTTAATCAGAACTTTTTACTTCATTCCATATGAGTGATCCAGTTCTTGTATTTTTTACTAACTATTTTGTTACACTTTGTCTCATCTTGTTTTACAAGCTCTTTGGTGAAAAAATAAAAAAACCCCAAACCGTCTATTGGTTGTATGCATTAATTGATTCGAATGAGACAAAAATTGCAAGTACTAGTAACAAGAAATTTTTGTAAGCTCTCAGTGTGGGCATAACTCCTTCCCCTGTTGAATCCAATCAAAGCTTTCCTAGTCAATTCAGCATATACAAAAATAGCAGCACTCAAAAATCTTGAAAACATAACCCAAAAATAAATAATGCACACACTTCACTGAGAACAGAATTCTGTCCTCAAAACTGAAATGATACTTGATGAAGCAGAAGGAAGAAAGCTACACTCTTGAAATTTGGATGTCATTCTAGAGATTTTTTTCTTAAAATAAGTTCTGGGCTGATCATACAAGATTTGGAAATCTCTGATAGGCAGTACACATGAAAACAGTTTTTCCATTTCACAGGGTTTAGTTAGATTTTCATACCATTTTAACTTCAAAAAGCTTTACTAAATACAAGTAAAATACTGCATTAGAAGACCAGAGCTTCATTTACTTTGTCTGAGAAGACTCTTGTGGACTCCTTGTCAGACTTTTTAAGTTCTCTATCACAGGTTATAGAGGACTTGAACCCTCAAGTGCAAGCACATTGTATCATGGACTGTGATGTGCTTATGTTTTCAGCATCTGGTGTGCCTGAAAGGTGTGCAGAATAATTCTGCTGCACTAATAATGGAACTGATACTTACAGAAAATTTTTAATACAGAATTTTTATTAATGCCTTGATTAAATTGTTGATTGAATTAAAGGAAGTGAAGCTGTCTTATAAAGTGTTTTGTTGGGCAACTTTTTAATAGGATGATCGTGAAAGAGGAAGTGAAATCCACACTCGTATTGAGAGACACTGGCTGGGATGTGTTAAGATTCCATTTACTACCATATATTTTCAAGCAAGGGTAAGTGATTTTACTTGAAGTAAAATACAGAACTGAGAATGGAAAAGGGCTGGAAATGGAATGTCAGATTTAATTATATTCTTTGTAATTGTTAGTTTATTTTTATGGAATTGTTTGAAGATGTCTTTGAAACCACTGGGATTTTTTGGACAGATTTGGTGAGTATTTGCCAGTAAGTTCAAGGTTTTGAAGGGAGAAGTGATAAACAAAATGTACTCAACAGTGACAGTGCAGCCTGGCTTCCTTCAGTAGCAAGGTTAAAAGCACAGATTTTTAAGACGCAGTGGCTTTTGAGGTCTCTAGTACTGCACAACTCTGATAGATGAACTAGGAATAGAATCACCTAGGTAGGTGAGGAAATCTGACCAAACATTTTTTTCCACACTTCTCATGAATCACCAGATTTTCACCTTTGCCTCTCCCAATCCCTTCTTTCTTCTATTTTTAGAACTTTTAAAGGGAAGCTTTCTTCAAGAAATAGCAACAGTTAGTCATGGGAGTAATAGTAAAACATGCACTTCTTCACAGAGGAAAGACTTTTTTTGTCCAGCCGCTCATCCTGGACTTAGTATAAGGAAACTAATTCTTTCCATTGATAGTCCTATTCCATTGTAATAGTGCTGTGGGACTTCCTCTGCGTGGCAGGTGCTTTTATGTGTAGATCAAATCATCTTCTCACAAATGTCAGAATCTTCATGAAGTAAGAAACTGAGACATCAGTTGCATTCCTAACAACACATTCATTTGCTCTTTTCTGGCTGTATGGGGCACTTCTCAGAACCTTAAGGACTTCAAGAGCCTCCCAGATTCTTTGGGTGGAGGGTAAATCTAGAGGAGTCTCATTTAATTTAAGTGCAGTGCTTGGTGATCAAAGTGGCTTTCTTGGGCTGTCTGCAAGGCGTAACAGAAAGTAATTGTCGTGGGATTCAGGAAAGCATGGGATTCTTTTCATTGCTGAGGAATTTTGGACAGTGTATGTCTAACCAGGCTTAGTCCACTTGTTTCTGCTAGATCATTAATAATATGCTCTCTTCAGCTTGGGAGGTTAATCAGTTAATTTATCTCTTTGAGGGTTGTGGTTCCCCATATAATGAAGCTTACACTGATTTTAAAGAAGGTGTAAGTAGTAAGGTCTGACCTTCTTTTCATGAGTCCTTGGCCATCCTGTGCAGACAATGTCACGTAATGTGACCACCATTGCTATAGGTCAACAAACAAGAAACGACAAGATCCGATGCTCATTTTTAGGGAATTGTTCCATGTTGAATGAATGAAATTCACCTGAGAAGTGTGAGATTTAATGGGCAGACTTAACATTTTAACAGACTGCTTACCAATATGTATTGAAGGACACAACCACCATCCACAATCCATCTCTAAGGATTTCCCATACTGATGTCAGCCTCTGTTCTTCATACTTCTTCTTGGTCTTTCTGTTGTAGAACCAGAGTAGCTCCAGAATTCCTGTCAGATACATTTCTGACTCCTTTGAGGAGGTGTTGGAGTTTGTGATTGCCTAAGCATAGTGTGAGTGCTTGTACAGATCTTTCCAGCAGTAGAGATTCTTTGCACTTGAACAGGATTTCATATGGAATTTGAAAAAGCCTGATCAGCATAGTGGTTGTATCAAGGTGCATCTAGCAATTAAATTTCAGTAGCAAATGAAGCTTTTTATCATCCTGTTCTAATATACTGCAGCAGAAATTTTGAGTGATATATTTAGTTTTCTCCTCATCAAAACTTAATTTTGTTCTTAAATGTTTGATGAGCCATGCCAGTGAGTCATCTGTTCATTTTCCACATCCACTGAAGATACCCTTTCTGGTGGCAGTTGCCTTAACTGTGTCTGAATCAGGAGCTTAATTTTTTTCTCCTAAAACTGGGTACCTTCACTGTTGAAACCTGCCCAAGCAAGTGTGCAGCCTGCCATCTCTTGTCTCACCCAGCCCTTCAGAAAGACCTTATTCTCTGTTTGTGGTGGCAGGGGGAGCTGCAAAGGGCTGGTGAGTCTGTCAGGGTACTTCCGTGGGGAAGCTGGAAAAATGGGCCCAGTTCCAGTTCCACCCAAGAAGCATCAGTAGGTTCTGCATGGAATGGGGTTCCATCACTGAGATGCTGGAAATCATTCCCATGTCACTCATAGGCAAAGACCCCTTGGTCTGCTCCTGCCTTGAGAAGCACAGTCCTGCAACCCGTATTTTGCCAATTTTTCATTTTTCCAGGTAAATAGAGCTATGTAGAGTTTGCTGTTTGAAAGAAAAATAGTGAAAGGCTGGCACTCTTTTCTTTCTCTGTGAACTAGTGTATATGATTTCCATTTTATTGAATATTAGTGTTCATAATATGCAAGAGAGGCTGAAATCAAGTTGTGATTAATATATTTAACAATATGATATCTCGTGTTTTCCCCACAGTTAATCAACATAAATATCATATTCTCTCATTTTATTATTTTGTAGCTTAAAATAACAATCAAAAGAAGAAAATATGTGGACACAAGTAGCAAATTTATGTGAGAGGGAACTTCTGCTTTAAATGAGAAATATTTCTCTATATCTATTGTAGATTGATGGTACATTTAAGGTCAATATTCCTCCAGTCCTCCTTGGCTACAGCAAAGAAAAGAACCTGGGAATGGAGAGAGGTTATGATTCTGTGCAAAATCTGAGCGAGGGCTCATATATAACACTGTTTATTACCACTGAACCACAGCTCATCCCCGGAGAGTCTGTCAGAGAGAAGGTAACTAATCAGTAATTCATCAAACTCTTGCTCATTGTTTCCAGTGGTGCAGTTCTTGAGATGCATATTAATAGGTCTCCTTAGAGTACCAAAGCAGATGAATGCAAGTACAGGACCTTCATACAAATTCGGAGTGGTTTATTTCAGATTTTTTATCTCAGTTCAATTTAATTAGATGCACCATTAAGTGAGATGTGCACTTAATGCATGAGAAATAACTTTGCTCAGTATCTAATTTTAGTCTTAAGAGAAAGCAAATTTGCATTCATATCTGTGAGCAGGTAGTTTTTCCCTGTACTTTTGTAAACAGCAAAGCATTCATGTGAGTATTTGTGAACAGTGAACAAACAGGAGATGGCAGGTGCAAAGAGTATTTTCTTGCTTCTGTGTTTATACTGTTCAAATGAGCATTTATTATTTATGGCTTCACGCATGCCTCCAGATCTTGAAGATAATTTTTAAACAGCAGCTGCTATTTTTTTCAGTTTCATTAGTAAACCAGAAGTGCCATAGACTAACAACAATAGTTGTTACAATTCTTTGCTGCAGCTCTCCAGATGCAACACATGCACTTATTATAGAAAGCGTTTGCCGTAAAATGAAAATAACTAACTAAATAATTTGCCATCCTTTCTTCCTATTCCTGGCCTGCAGATAATTTGAAATGCTTGTGTAGTATTTTAGGATGCTAAGCATAATTTTACTTTAATTTTATTATATCTTTTTTGTTTCTTTACTTATTTTTCCTCTCTTTTCTGCTGTCCTTCCTGAACCTCTATATAGATGAATGAAATGCTTAAGAAGGTACAATATTAACAAATCAGTTGAGATATTCGTGTTGTTCCCAGGTTAAGATTTAGCTTGGGGTTGTGCCATTCAGCAACCTTTTTGCAGTTTGTGTTACTTGACCGTGACATAGTAATTGTTTATTTGCCAGTAATACTTGCAGTAAATTGCTGTATTTAAATTTATAATGTGCCAGAGGCTGTACTTTTCTGCTGTTAATTGTGGTTGAGAAGAATCACCACTGTGTGCCTTCTCTGCTATCTTGGTGGTCTAGCTGCAGGCCAGTGCCCAGCTGTTCCACCTCAGGTTAGTTTGAGAAGAGTAACAAATGACAAAAGTGGCTTATTTTAAACAAAAATATTATGAAGGATGAACTTTAATTGTCTGCACCACTAGAAGTATACAAGGAATTCTAAGTAGATAATTTTGACCAATCCTAATACCTTTAAAAGATGAAATCTTTTAAAGGTAACATGACAAAATAATTGTCATTGTTATATAATTAATATGTGCTTTTGAGTCCTACACTTGCTTCTGAAAAATCTCATTTAAAAAATATGGAAATTTTAGACACTTCTGAATTAAAAGGATTCATCTGAAAATCACTTGAACCTTCTCTGCAAATATTTTGGCATTGAGCAGAGTTGTTGCAGTATTATTTATATAATAATCACTGGGATTTTATGCATGATGTCAATTGTGGTTTTAATGGAGTGCTATGGGAATAGCACATACGATTAGTACCTAACCATAATTGTTTCCTTTTGACTTAATATGTGGTGTTACATCCTTATCCCCACAGTGTTACTTGGCCATAACTTTCACTGCATTTTTCAGTGCTTTAATAAAGCCAGCTTATACATATAGACCATTATGGGCACTCATAAGTAAATGCAAATTACGTGATTTTCCATTGCCTTGACCTTTCTTACATGTCTGTAAGTAAAACTTTTTACTACAAGGCAAGTTAAAAATGCTATTAGGAAAGAATTTAACACTCTTTTTATTGTCCTCTAAGTGGTGAAATATGGCCAAATATAGTAAAGGCTTAAGTCCAAACTATAAATAAAACCGCTTTTGTATAAATTCTACTGTCTTTTGAAGTTTGATACCCAAGAAGATGAGAAACTGCTCCAGGCAGCAGAAAAATATGAAGCTGAATGTACATCAAAGTTTCCAACCCGCCAGTGCCTAACAACTGTAATTGACCTTGATGGGAAAACAGTTTTTATTACCAGATATATCAAACCTCTGAATCCACCACAGGAGCTTCTTGATGCCATCCCAAATAGATCTCAAACAGCAGCAGTAAGTACTGAGAAAAGCTTGTAAAGTCTCTGGGATACAGCTTTCAAGATGTTTGTTTGTTTGCCTGTGCATGTGCACATAAGCAAATCCCAGCTTTGTGTCTCTCCTGTACAGCTACACCTTTTGCAAAGGAAAAACTACAGTTCAAAATAAAGTAGAGTGACTATGTGTAATACACGGTAAATCCAACTGTAATGATACTGTAAAATATTATTTGTCTTCTCAGGGGAAAAAAGTAAATATATTAATGAGTATTGTCCTTTAAAAGACAAAGAATTATGCCAAACCTCAATGGCAGTAAATCATATCAGTCTTTGATACAAGTTCTAAAATGAGCTAATGTTACGATCCAGTTTAAACCCAGAAAAGCAAAGAAAGCTAAGTCTCTGTGCGTAAACCGGAAAGAACTTAGAAGGTTCAAAATATTCCCAGAAATGAGATTAAAACCAAACGAGGTTAGATGTTGATGCCAAAAAATGGATGTATTTTATTTAACAGTAAAAGAGGCAAAGAGAAGGGAAGAGAAAAGAAAGAAAGAAATGGAAAAAAGAAGTGTGCGTGGGGGGTGGGGGAACAGGGAGAGGTGACAGGGGTTAGGTGGAAGCATCCAAGGGTCCCAACGACGTCTCGTTGCTCCCCTCCATCTGCTCTGCTGGGGTGAGGGTCCCCCGTCGCTGCCGTGGCCACACCGCCACAGGCTCCGCCACGCCGCCACACGCCAGCACACCACACGCCAAAGAGGGCAGAATCCCGTGGATTAATGTACACTTTGGGCCAGGTGGGAACACCCACGTGCCTCCTCTTGCAGGGGCTGGCTTGACACTGTCCCTTGCAACACTGAGGGTCTGTTGCATCATCTCTGGTGCTCTGGTGCAGGGTCTGGGGACCCCTTTGAGGGGGGCCCCTGTGATGGGCCATGTCACCCCCTTCTGCTGTGGATAAGCTTCCCCCCCCAGTGAGGACCCCTCAGCTGGGCTCCTCTGCACAGGGGAGGATGGGCAGTCACTGCACCTCTGACCACAGGCTTTTCCCAGATACCCAAAGCCTCTCCTCCTCCCACCCTTTGGTGGAGGGTCTGTGTGAGCCTGGCAGCTGATAGCCCTGGGGCTGTGGTCTCCACCTTGGAGGTGTTAAGCCTGTGCTTTGTGAATGTCCCCAGCCCCTGTTACTTTATCTTATCTTCATCAGTGAGCAGTGTAAGGCCTCAGTCAGGGTGTGGTAGTCTTCTTTGCAGCTTTTGTAATACAGTTTTAAAAGTCCTTTAAGAAAATGTTTAAGTCATAAAATATAATATTTCAGTCTCTGACAGCTAACTGCTACTGTAATGAGGTTATTCAGTGTTTTGTTATTGAGTGGAAACAGCAATATTCTTCACATCTAGTATAATAACACCAGAATATTATGAATTAAAGGATGACTTGCTCTGTTTTGTTTTCTTGCAGGAACTGGTGGCTCGATATGTTGCTTTGATTCCTTTTTTGCCAGATAGTGTGTCATTTGCTGGAATTTGTGATTTATGGAGTACATCAGATGTAAGCAACGCATTAAACAGAAGTTCTTTATCCTCTTGAATGTGATGTAGCATCCTAGTGGCCACTGTTTTTGGGGGGAGGTTGTAGTAGATTAGCTCTTGAGGTCCCTTCAGACCTAAATTATTCTGTGATTCTGTTATTGTGAGGACTATTTTTCTTTGAGACATTTATTTCAAAGAATAAGGACCAAAGCGTGAAAAAAGTTGCTCATTCTGATCTGAGCCAAAAATTTTATCTTTGATAGGTTGAAAGTAGCTAAGAATACCTTAGGGCTTTAAAGCATCTCCCGTTTTTTCCGTTATAAACCAGTCCATAATGTCATAGTCATGTGCAAGTGAAGGGATGCTGACTGATGGAGACTTTACAACTAGACTTAAAATGGATCATTGTCATTCCAAGGAACTGCAAAGAAGACATTGCATGTAGTGTCAGCAATAATGGGATATTTAGCCTTCTCTGTCACATAAATCCTGTCATTTAGAGAATAACGGCAGACATTGTTGATCACAGTTGAAGTTTTTATCATCTCAGAACTTTCCTGAAAAATTGTCTTTCTAAAAAAGACAAAGACCCTGGTTCTTGTAATAAAATCTCAGGTCTCATGGGTTCTCACGCCATTAACTCTTCATCCTGTGTGTTGAAGCAGTGACCAATAAACAGTAAAGATCAGTTGCAAAGATCTGAGAGGACTCCTTGCTTCAGATGTGTTAAGAAACATTATCAAATGTTGTAAGTTGGTAACTGCTTAGAAAGACCTTTTTTTTTTTTTTTTTTCTTAATACCTCAATTAGCAATTTCTTTATCTTCTGGCGGGAGATGAGGAAGAACACGCCGTGCTCTTGTGTAATTATTTTCTTGGTATGGGGAAAAAAGCCTGGCTTATCATTGGAAATGCTATTCCTGAGGTAAGAAGATTCTTTCATTTGGCCTAAGTATTAACTTTTATTCTGTGAAGTCTTTGGCCCCCAGCAATGGATAGTTGTTTATTGCTGGGATGTTTTTCCAGGATATTATCTAAACATTGGTGCTGAGAACTGATTTTTTTAGAGAAGCAAATAAAAAATTGAAAGTATATTTTAGTATATGTCTGGGTTTTTTCCTGGACCTCTGTTTCCATGCTTAAACTCGTAGTAGTTGTCATCATAATATACCAAATATCTGTAACCCTTGATTTGATTTTGGCTTGTATAAATGGTGCATCCAGGACAAATTGATGGAGACAGTCCCTTCATAGTGGCTCAGTCATGGATACAAGGACTGTGACAGAGTTTGTGTGGGATTTGGTACAGGTTCAGAGATTATAGGAGAGGGCTAGGGGCAGGCCAGGGATTGTTAATGGTCACACACATATGCTAATTCTCTCTCTGGCTGATGGCAGAGCTGCAGCAATAGCAAAGATAGATTGGTTCAGGCTGGACAAGTCCCTCTCCCTCTGCCCACTGTAATGCAGGCAGTGTCTGCTCTGCCTTGGGCTGCTGGGAGCCACTGTGGCAGCAGTTTGTCTCAGACTGGCCCAGAACTGAAACACTGAGGTTGTTTTGCCCCTTGGGAGATGCCTTTGTTCTCAGGGAAGCACTCAGATTTCCAAGTAACCAATACTGCTCTTTTCAAAAAGGTGGTAACTGTTTACAATGCAAATTTCTATGTACCTGTGAAAGTTTTGCTGCAGAGAATTTTGGTAAAAATTTCTGTCCAAGCTAGTCTTTTAAGCACATTCTGAGATACTGCAGTGACAGGAACAGGTACTCAGATACATTCCTTCCCCTCAAAGTCTGATGGAGATGCTAGTCATTAATAAAGCATTTTGTAAGGAGGGGATTTATTCCAGGTATTTCAAGATACCTTAACAATATAGGAGATGACAAGAACATGGAAGAGCAGTTTAGGGATTCCTGGCAGAGAATGTAGAGAGCTGGGAAATACCTTACATGCCTGTGAGGAAGGCTGATGGCTGAGGCACAGAGTGCGCTGCTCAAGTCCTTCAGTTCGGAGATTGCCCATGGATGAGAGCTGTGGCAGTAGCCAGGTAGGACGTGTTGGTACTGAAGCAGCATCTGGTAAACATTCCTGTATGTGGAATTTCACATCTGTTTGTAGCTGAAACAAGACAACTTTCAGAATCTGTATGTTAAGAATAGCTCAGAGCTCTGTATGTCTGACATTTCTCTGCCACATTATTATGTAAGTGTTGAACTGTAATGAAACTGTAAACTCTTCCAAGCAGTTTGCCCTAAAAACCACTATCAATTTCAATTGTAAAAATTTAGTATTCCAAAGAACACAAAGCATATTGTCCTTGTAACCAGTTTTCAAACATCTTTCACATTCTTTATTTTTTTCTTTCCTAGGGACCAACTGCATATGTATTAACTTTGGAACAAAGTCAGTATGTAATTTGGAATCCCAGTACTGGATGTTTTTATGGGCAGTATGATACTTTCTGCCCCTTACAAAATGTGTACTGTCTGATCAGCTGTGATAATGTAAGTGTGCCCAGTCTTGTCACATTTCTATACATGTAAGGGTCAATAACTTGATTTTCTTTAACCTTTGGCATCATTTGTTCATCATTGTAACTATATTTAGGCTATCATTTATTAGCAATATTATTCAATCTTAAGTAGGTTTTTCAGCTCCTTTAGATACTTAAAATAAAGATTTTTTAAATCAGCACTTAGGTGGACCAAGAGATCTGTTAATATTTTTCATTACTGAGTTTTACTTACATGCTTCCCAGAGTGGATGGCCTAAGATTAGAGCTGCTTAGTTGAGGAGTAGTCATTCCCCAAAGATAATAGTTTGTAGGTGAAATGTGACTGAAAAATAAGAAACAAAGTATAAAGGAGTCACTTAAGTTGCCCATGTGACACTGGGCACAGCCTGAATGGATCAATGTGCACAACACAGAGCTGGCACCTCAGGGCACAAAAACAATACAGGTTTTCTGCCTGGCATCAAGTCTTCCCATTTATTTGCAAATACACAGGTAATACTAGTGCATGTTCATGATATATTATTCATTGTGTGGCTGTAAACTCTCCGAGATAGTGGGGGGAGAGATTGTAAGAGCTGTGCTGCTCTGGGCAGGTGAAGGAGAGGCCACAGACTGGGAGCTGAGCCTGTGCTGGGAGGGTCAGAAACCCTGGGAACTGTCCTCCCAGCAGCATTCCCTGACTCGGTTGGAAGCCAGATCTCACATGTTCTGGGGACACAAATAGGGACATGATAATGAGGTAGAAAGATGTGTGAAAGTCTGAAAATGAGGAAACAGGGCAAACTTACAAAAAGAACCCTAGGGTTTATTTGAATGGAAGCTGGAAGTTGAGTTTAAAAGTTTGCTCCTCAGTTTTTTGGAATGCCACACATTATGAGTTTTGTTACTTAATTTTCTATGTTCTATTCAAAACACAGATCATGACTTTAGATGAGAATTTAATATTCTAAAGCACATTTATTTTAAAAGTAGTCAGTTCTTTCACTATAAAAGCATTTTGAGGAGTGGCAGAGTTGTTTGGTTGGGGGTTTTTTAAGCAGTACTAAACCTACAGTTAAGAAAACTGTAACTCGATTGTTAATTGCTGGAAGAAGCAACTAAGGACTTGAGCACTGACTTGAACTGCAGAGCACAGTATCTTTCAAGGCAACTAATTCCAGTCTCAGTGAGACTGAGCAGGTGTGCTGCATGCACCACAGCCACACCACCTCACATCCAACTGGGGCAGAACCAGCTGTCCTGGAAGCATCTACACAGAACCTCAGTTACAAAGGGTCGCACACATGATTAGCACATTTACATAGTAATTGCTGGTACATTTTGCAGCCTTAGCAATAGTCATTTAAAGGTTGTTTGAACAAGAATGCTACAGTGCTTGCACGCTCCAGACCAGGAGCAGAGGCCAAAATGAATGTCTGTAAAGGAGAGTGTGAGATATGGGTTCCACCTGCTGGCAAAATCTACACAGGAGCTGTGTCTTGTGTGTCTGCAATCTCTGCTTGTATTCTGCAAGATACACTTAAAAGAGCAGTGGCACCAGGGTGCAGCAGCTACCAGGCATCACAGCCACAGCTGCACTGGGCTGGGCTTTTGGAAGAATTTAATCAGAATTCAGAAAAGACTTGTGCAGCAGTCCAGAGGGGTAGAAATGCAGCTCAGAACAGGAGAAAATTGCTACAGGAGGTTAACATTATATAGTATTTTATTGCTATGTAAGTGGAATGTGTTCTGTAGGTGTGATTATATGCTGACAGCTAAACCAGCTTTGCTTTCCTGTAGATTTGGTTTAATGTGCAAGAATATGATTCCCCAGGAAGGATAAATTTTGATATCAGCAAACCAAAACACTGGAAGCCTTTCTTTTCAAGAAGTTTGCCATTCCCTGGTCTCCGCAGCATTCAGGTATTGATGGATCTATTGCCAACTCAATTTGAGGGGTTGAGACATCAGAGACTTGGTAGAAAGAAGCAGATACTAAGTTCCTTGGACTTCTTTAGTTAAGTATATTTATGTAATAGCACTGGTTTTTAAAAAAGATTTCCCACTTCCTCCTTTAAAAAAATGAAAGCAGGAGTACTGCAAAAAGCTGATTTTATACAGAATTAATGCTTTTGCCCTCTGTCTATGTAAGATCTCAGGACAACAGTGAAGTAAATGGGACGTATCTTTAACAAAAATGTATCTCAAGTAGGAGCTTGGTATTATAAAGAAAATGTCGACTTTTGTCTCATGGCTAAGGCGGCATTTTTTCAAGCTGTATGAACATCCTAAGTAAAAGGCCATAAATTTCTGTACAGTTATCAAAGGTGTAAGCAGTTGAAATTTACTGGGGGAAAAAACCCCCAGCATTACACACAAATATCTAGTTAAACCTTTATCATGTCTCTATTAAGGAATATATTATTTTAGCATAATTGTAAATTCCTGTGAGCATCATCAAGGCAGAAACTCCTGAAGTTACATTGTTATATGTCTAGAAGAGATTGCATGTTTTAATATTTGTTTTATTTATTGCTAGCCTGAAGAATTAACTTACGAGCATTCGGATATGGCAGCTGCACTGGAACTACAGAGCAGGTACTTCTACCTCCAAAACAAGTGCCATCAGTGCCGATACCAAAGCAATCCCAGGTAGTCATGCCTAGACCTAAAAACCTGCTCTGAATACCAGGAGAACGGCCCAAAAAATCAGAAGCTATTGTTTCAGGGCTTTTTAAAATTGTCTTTCTTCAATAGAGATTGCGAGATAGAAAGAACTAATCAATCATTGCTCTACCATTTCCCAAAAAGCAAAATGGTGGGGGGGGGATGAGAGGAGAGAGTGTAAACTAAAAGAGGATTGTAAGCCCATGGCCTTCCATGCAGGCACTGACAATGCAGACATTACTACACAGCTTTGTTGGCTTCTCTGCACTTTTAGTGAGCAGTAAGTTTAACCGAGGTTCTCAGAATCTGTACTGTCTGCCAAGGGAGATTAGTTCAGATATCCAATACTAGAATTGTAATAACCAGTCTTATCTTATTGCAGGATTGAAAAAATATTAAAAGATAAGATTATGGAATGGAGACCAATGCGCCCAACACGTTGGAACAGATACTGCACCTCCACCCTCCGTAACTTTTTGCCGCTGCTGGAAAAAAACCAAGGCAAAGATGTAGAAAATGACCATCAGGCAGAGCTGCAGAAACAGCTGGGAGATTACAGGGTACACCTGTGAACATAAATGGCTTGTGCATAGAAGCAAGAAGTGAAATCCCTAGGATTTAGTATTGCCACTCCATGGTATAGAAGAGTGTCCTAGGCTGGTTATTTCTTCTACTATCAAAATTCACAAGAGATTTTATACCAAAGATAAACCATTGTAATATTTATAGAGTGAAGCAGTGATGATCTGGTTTATTTCATTTGTAATGTTGAAGATAAAAAGTTTCTGCTGAACATAAGAATGCAAAGTTAACTGGGTGCAGTGTTGTTTTATTGCTGCACAGTAGCCACTACTGCCAATACATACACGAGTGCAGTCTCCCAGCAGCAGCTGCTATGGGGCTGATTGGTGCAGCAGCTCTCAGGGTCAGTACAAACCTGGTACTGGTGCTGAGTAGTGCTACACACAGTCTATTTCCAGGAACCCACACAATATGCTTTTCTTCAGTCTTCACTCTATAAAGACAGAAGAGAATTGACTGATGTGTTTACTGCAGCCACTGATGTGCCTGGTGCATTCTTCCTCCAGGCTGTTGGAAGGGCCTTCTGTTTCCCACATGGAACACCTGTGGCAGTACTGGCAACTCTGGCCAGCCCCAAAATGAGTTGAGGTTTCAGTTCTGTTGGGCAGGAGACATTTGCTCAAGTCCCCAGCCAGGAGAACACAGTGACTTAAAACCACCACAAGACAAAAAAGCAATGAAGTTCTGCTGTGTGTTTATTAATGTAACTTTATTCTAGCAGATTCTAAATAACTTCACTTTGAGCTTAAACCAAATTAAAGAGGAAAAATGTCAGAAGCTTGCCTGGAGTGTGTGAAAGAGGGAGGTGTTATCAAAATACAAACGTAGTTTCTTCTATTGCATCTCCTCAGGCTGGCAATAGAGAAGATAATCTGTTTTACTCAGCATGTAAACTTTTTTAAACTATGTATTTATTCAGGTGCCTTCACCTTTTCTTCTTACATATTTTTTTTCCTCTTTCTTTTTCCCAGGTCTCTGGCTTTCCTATTCATATGCCATATTCTGAAGTGAGACCTTTAATAGAAGCTGTACACAGCACGGGAGTTCACACCATTGATGTTTCCAACGTTGAATTTGCTCTAGCTGTGTATGTTCACGCTTATCCCCAAAATGTTCTCTCTATATGGATTTATGTTGCTTCACTTGTGCGAAATAGGTAGTATAGACCAGTCAGAATCCTGCAAGAATTTTGCTTATATAGGTGTAAATATAAGATTTCTCTTACTGCTGAACTATTCCAAGTATTTAAAAATCAAATGAGAACATGATTTTTTGTAGCTTTATTTGCCCTAAAACCACTGAAGATACTAATTACTGCTAAGGAAGAGACAGATAGCTTAAATTTCCAGTACTAATAGGTGATTTTTATATAGTCTTTTATAGCTCCCTGTGGAACCTCACACTCTTAAAAGCATTACACATGCCCACATATAAGTGACAGTACAGAGTAAAATGTTTCCTTGGCACCTCTTCAAGAGTACTTTTAGCTAGTCAGTTTATCTACAGCCCTTCTTCCTCTTCAAACACACTTGTAAATAAAAAAATTTTCCTGTACCTCAGTTTCTGAATTTTTATCTATGAATAAATTTCATGTACCAAAGAGCCATCAGTAAAGGCCATACTTCAGTTTTTAAGAGGCTGCTTCATATCCTACTCTATATTTTATATCTGTATAATGCCAGCACCATTTAGAGGTGTAAGAAATTTTCTTAAGAATTTAAAGATGAAAGATTTAATAAATATTTATACCAAACCTTAAGCAGAAGCTCATTCCTTTTATAGAAGAATTTGATTAAATTACCTAGGAGTAGGAAATACTTGTCTGCAAGTTAGCACACTTGCAAGTAAAAGATTATCAAAAGAATATTTACTAAAAATCAAATTCACTTATTAGTATGTAAGTAGTTGTGCTATTAATACTGATATAAATACATATCCTTTTCCTGCTGTTATCTTGCTAATCAAACTCTTCCAAATAAAAATGACAGTGGGTTGAGCTTAGGAAGAGCATTCATCAGGACCCTGCACTTGCCTTTGCTGAATTTCAGATGGTTCCTTTCTGCCATCTCTCCAACCTGCCCAGGTCCTTCTGAAGGGCTGCACAGCACTCAGGGGGATCAGCCCAGAACTCCTCTCAGCTTTGTGTTGTCAGTGAACTTGCTGAGGAGGCATCTGGGCCTTCATCCCAGTCACTGATGAGTAAGTTAAATAATAAGTGAGCCCAGTATTGAACCCTGGGGGACACCGCTAATGAGAGGCAGCCTTCTAGGATCTGCTGTTCAGCCAGTTCTCAATTCACCTCACTGTCCACTCATCCAACCCACACTTCTGAGTTTGCCCGTAAGGACGGTGTGGGATACAGTGTTGAAAGCTTTGCTGAAGTTGGGGTTGACAGTATCCACTGCTCTCCCCTCATCTGGCCAGGTAGTTGTTTCATCATAGAGGGAAAGAGGGTTGGTCAAACAGTGAATCCATCCTGACTATTCCTGATCCCTTTGTCATCCATGCAAATAGAGATGGCCTCCAGAGTGAGATACTCCATTACCTTTCAGGGATAGGGGTGATGCTGACTGGCCAGTCATTCCCTGAATTCTCCTTTGAAGACCAGGGTGACATTTGCTTTCTTGCAGTCCTCAGCCACCTCTCCTGATCTCCATGACCTTTCGAAGATGATCATGAGTGGCCTCACTATAGTGTTGGCCAGCTCTCAGCACTCATGGACTAGTTGAGAGTCAGGGGTTGCTGCCACAGGTTCCCTCCCCTTCTACAGACCCCACTAGAAAGTACACTGTCATCACATAATGCTTTGCTGAACAGTGATGACATCTCCCAGGTTTAGTCCACAGTGTACCTGCAGCTCTTTCCATCCTCAGTTGTGTCTCTACCAGTCTGCACAGAAAATACCAGCCAGCAGTCAGTAGAAGCACCTCTGGCTGCACCTTGCCAGCCTCAGGAAGGAAAGTTCTGGAAATAGATACAAGCAAGCCCACTGCGTACATTGTTACCAACAGTCTCAGCCAGCCTCACAAAAATGGCGATCCATCAACCTTTGGGCACAGTCAATGCAGCTTCCCTGAAGGTAAGTTGCTGGATCAGTGGTGTCCTTCTGTAGGCTTCAACTGAGCACTGAACATTCTGCTTCTGGCCCACAGTCAGTGCTAACCACCACCAGCTGACTCCACAGTAAGTCTAAACTCACTGGTGTTTTCTTACTTTACTCTTCAGTTTAGTGTGACCAAGATGGTGCCAAAACTTGCAGTTTATTGTAATCTCCAGCTCTGCCTGCACACCAACTTCCCAGACACCGAGAATCTTGAAAGCTACTATGTCACCATGACTGCTGTTCTAAATAAATACTACTCAAAAAAATTTATCCAATTAGGAAAACAGGTAAAAATTACTTTCTGTATTGTAAGTCCTAAAAATTAGGCAGGAGAAAAGAAAAACCTGTCTGCGTTCTAGAAAAGCAGCCACCTGCCCCTCCTCTGCTGGAGAAAAAAAACAGCCTGCAACTGTGCCACTCATGAGCAGGTGGCCATTGAACTTTACAACTTGCCCTGAGCTACGTTACTCATCCCTCACACAGTGCACACACACTACTCATATACGACTCCTCTCTTCCTAGGACACGTTTCACTCATCACATTATTCTCTGCTCCCTGCCAGTCTCTACTGTCCAGAGAGGAATCTTTTTAACTATCAAAGCAAGGGGGGAAATGCATTGCTGTCTTTCATGTAGTTCAGATGAATGAAACCTGACTTTCTTGGAAGCTGTTTCAAAAATGCAACTTAGCACAGTTATGGGAACCATAAAAACAAACCAAAAGCCCCACACGTACTGGACAGTTACAGCTCTGTAACCATGACAACACCCACCCACCCCAACCTCTGCAGCCTTCTGGCATGGCACTTTATACCTTAAAAGCATAGATATTCAACTGCTGCATACACTTTTTTATTGGTGGGAATGTTTTATTTGAGTACGTCTTTCAAGCCCAAATACAAAACCAAATGCAAAAGGAAGGTGGCAATTTCCCTAATTTTGCAATATAAAGAACGACTTCAGGATGAGAGGAAAGGGGAAGAAAAAAGGATCCTAAAGATGTATAATTGTTACCCAAATGCAAACAATACAATTCAAATTCTCTGCAGAGGTTTATATTGTACTTACGGATTCAAAATTAAAAAAAGAAAGTCACCTAACACAAAATAATTCAGTAAAGTATATTTAAGTGCCAAAATTTGAATAAAGTGGCATTAAAAAAATCTGAAGATTTTCCCATCTTCCCCAAATTATGTAAAATAAAACCCAACACCCTTCAAGCCAAATGAGGTTGTGAGATTGTTACAACACTGTACAGTACACTCATAATTAAGATTTTGAAGTTGTGGGCAGGGTCAGGCTAGTATAACAAGTCTCACTCCAAGGATTGTTAACACAAGATGCGAACTGTAAGTAAAGTGCATGAGAGGAAGCCTGCTCAGCTAAATGAAGTAGACTGAAAGATCAGAAGTCAGCGGTCATTCGCCAGAGCGGCAGCAGGCCCGAAAACCACACTGCAAATTCTGGCATCCACTGGCGGTTTCAGCATGAGGACCTGCACAAAAACAAAAGAAATGTGAAAAGAAGAAAAGGCCACTTACTTAGATTCATAATTCTCATAACCTGGTGATTCAAAAATGTCTCATTTTTTACAATGCACCACACTTCATTCAGCACCGTGAAGTCCGAAACGCTGCCAGTACTATCACGGTGTAAAAACCTCACTTGGAACAGGTATTTTTCAAGAAATTTTTGCTCCATAGCTTAGTTCCATGAAGATAACACATCTAAAATGACACAGAAGTACCATGAGCAACACTAAAAGAGCAACTTTAAGCTTGTCACAGTCAGCTTTCAGAACTGAGCGTTTTTGACAATGCATTTTTAATTCCCATTTTTTAAATTCAGATGATGACATCGTGGCATAACCAAAGAAACCATAACCTCCAAAACTGTGTCTATGATAATAGAAACAGTTTTTTAGTCTGGAAGGTTCTTTTTTTCTCCCTGAACACCTTCATCGTTGGCCAGACTCTCACATACTCTTGACTGGAAATTCGAAAACTAAAGAGAGAATCACCTTAGTATCGCTGCAGTCATCAGAAGCTGTAAGGCTAAAAATGAGCCATTCAGAAAGAAAGAACAAGTTGCAGGCACAGACAGTACAAACCAACACTGTAACTTGACCCACCTCCACTTACCTTCACTTACCCCTTTCATTTAAAATGTTAAAGTGACCATGAGATAAGAAATTATTGTATTTATTCAAACAGGATTTTATTTCCTGCAGCCATATGCCTGCTTTGAGAAACGTTTACACTCAGGTTGGCTGACCTCTGGCACCCAACAGAAACTGGAAGTGGGTTGCCGAGCCAACTCAAGCTGGTAAAGACCTAACCAGGACAACACAAATGTTCCCCATTTGTATAAGAAACAACAAGTATTTCAGGTGTTTTTGATGTATTTAGAAATACCAACAAAATCTTGTAATGAACTAGGGCACCATGCCATGTCTGGCTTTTTTTCCCCCCCTTCAACAGTAAAGTCATAATTCAATTAATTTCCAAGAACCTGGTGTCTTAAAACCAGCTTCCTACTTCATGCCACATACCAGTAAGCAATACTCTATACTGTAATTAAGTTAAGATGCATGAGACTGAATAAAACAAACCTAAAACTATAATGAAGGACAACAGTTATAGTACAGTGAACTTTTCATTGGTCAATAAACTCATTTTCCTTTTCAAATCTTTTCATTCACCTGAACTAAATTTTGATCCTCCACGTCACTTACGAGCTAGAGTTTGAAAGCTTCTTCGTAAGTCCTTTAGAAAGGAGACTCGGTGCTTCTGAACAGCTGGTTTAGCAGAGCATGTTCTGTGCAGCAGCATTTTCCAAGTCGTAGCTGACCTTCCCCAGCATTGCCACAGCTACGCAGCACAGCAGCGATTCTGAAGCAACTGTCACATTTCTAGCAAACTGCTTGTTGACAAAATGTACAGAACCACAGCATCCCAAGGAACGGAATACTCAGTATAATTCAGTATTGTTTTCCATCCTTTTCTTGCTCATTTTAAGGATGCTATTCCTCATGCTCCTAACTGGAACATACAGACTTCTAGGTCCGACCAATGCTCCATCTAGCACTACCTTCACCACTGGCAACAGCAAATGTTATCTAGGGACGTGATATAAACCTATCATGCACACCTTTTGTGGTTTTCCAGCAACCCCAACTACTGCAGCAGGGACACTGAAATCCATTTCCTTCAGTATTTGTTTACGGCTCAGTTGTGCATGTGGGTTTTTTAACCTCTTTCTAAACCTCTTGACACTAACTCCTTCCACAATTCCCCACAGGAGCAAGTTCCAGAAGCTCACTACACTGTGCAACTACTTTAAATCACCTACAGCTTCATCCAATGCCCATGAACTCTAATACTGCAAAATTTGGAGAATTATCACTGCACATTCGCCTCATCTACTGCTTTCCCAGTTCTGTAAACAGTCATGCCCTTTTCAGCCATCTCATTCCCAGATTGAAACATTCCAGCCTTTTGTGTTCAGTTCCCTAACTTTTTAGTAGGCCTCTTCTGTATCTTCTGTAACTCCGTTACATACTCTCCTCAGGATGGGGAGACCAAACCCGCATGCAGTGCTCCACAAGTGAGTGCCCCAAGGCTTCCAGGACCATGCACAGCACCCTCTATCTTGCTCTCACCACCCTGACGATGGTAACATTGGTGGCTTTTTTGGCTGCTGCTGCAAATAGGAAAGATCTCAGAATTAGCACCAACAGCTCTCTGAAATCATTATCTCCACACTGCAACTGCCAGCTCTGAATTCAGTTTCATAACATCACAGTTTGATCATTCCCAACCACCCAGACCTTTAACCACACATAACGGCTGTAGTGAGGCTTCTTAGCAGTCCTTCTGGAAATCATCAGCATCAGTATCATTACTTGAAGACCACACAGCAGCACTCAAAAACTTGGAAATTACTGTGTGCATTTCTTACACCACAACACAAGGGAAATGCTGAGTAAGACTGATCTCACCACATAACTCTTGGGAGGGGAACAGGGAGAAAGCTGTCACCCCTCAGGTTCCTCCCCTGAACAGTGACCATTAAGCCCTTCCCTTTCTTCCTATCCTTTAGTTAGCTTTCAGTTTTTAAATTTAAACCACTCTTCCAGCAACTTAAGATCCCAAAAACTTGGATATTTCTGAGTAAATTGGATCATCTGAAAAGCTTATATGTTCATTTCCCAATTTATTAGGCACTGACTTACAAATGACATTAAGCATATGACAGTGAAATTTCACCCTTCTTCCTACACTGCATTTCTTGCCCCATGTCTAATCCTCACACCATCACTAACTTTCATTTATAGCCTGTGATAAAGAATTCTGATAAAATGAAATATTCAGGGTTCAAGCACATCTTCTGAAATCTGCCCTCCCCTGTATTCTTTCTTAGCATATACAGGTAATTCCCATAATCTGGAGGGTATTTTATGCTCTTATTATAACAAGGTAGTAAGTGTCATTAATGGTTGTTTTAACAGGAAGGCTGTCAGTTGATCTCCTCCATCACAGGTCATTTATCTCCTCTATAAAAGCCCTAGTGCTCCTTAGTTTGTTCTTTTTTACATTTGATACAGACAGCAAAATTCAAATGCTGGGTTTGTTTCCCTGACTTTATTTACTACCACTGACCTTTGGCTACACCTCTTTGGCTTCGTAACCTCTGACCTCCCCAGTCTTTGCTATTGACCTCATTTGGACTAGACTTTGTTTTTGAATTCTCTCTAAGTTCAAATGGCCTCTTTAATCTTGCCAAAAACACTGTCTTCTGTTTCCTTTGGAATCTCTATATGAGGTCTCCAATTCCTCTCACCTCACTGATGCATTAGGTTAAGCCATCTGGTCAACTGCATAACTTTCATATTGTCCAGTGTGATGATCATTTCAACCTAACAGTGAGGATGAATCACAGAATGGTTTGGGGTGGAAAGGACCTTTAAAGGTCATCTTGTTCCAACCCCCTTGCAATAATCAGGGACATCTTCAGCTAGGTTGCTCAGAGTTCCTTTCAGCCTGAAGCCAAATGCCTCCAGGGATAGGTCTTGCACAACCTTTCTGGGCAACCTGTTCCACTATCTCCCATTTGCATTTTGCCCACTACTGCTTTTGGCACAGCCCAGTTAGCAATGCACTGTGTATCTACGAGGACACTGCTCCACACAGCAATTCCACACACTGCATGTGTTTTGAGGACCAGCTGATGATTTTGACTGAACTTTGACAGTTTTGATGGGCAGGTAGAGCAAGAAACCAGTGGCTGTTTGCAGTGTCAGGTTCTGGCTCCTGTAATAAGACATCTTGACAGGGATGATGAGCCAGTTACCATCACTGCTGGACTTAACAAGGAGCCCAAAATGTAGCCTTTTAAAACAACATGTGACAGAAGTGTGGGGAAGGAACAGCACATGCAGTGGATCATCCAGAGAACTGTATTTCACAAGGGTCCCTCTGACTGTGAAGGCTTAGTAAGTGCTACCAGTGAAGTGCTAAATGAAATGTGTTTTGGGTTCACCTGGGAAAGCAAAGTTAATCAGATTCTCATCTAACCTGCCACAGTCTATGTTACTGATTTAGTTACTTCTAAACTGGATTATTGTAATGCTCTTTACATGCATATCTGATTACTCAGATGCTTAGTGGACTCAGAATAGAGGTGAGGTCTGTTTACTTGTGGTGAACGTTTAAACACGTTTGGTACTGTAAGAGAGGAGCAGAGCTATTTGATTACTCCATTTTGTTACATGTACTAGCAGAACAAAAATTAGTCAAAATTCCCTAGGAAGAAGTTTGGCATTCCACCAAGAATACATGACAACACAGACCAAGACTATGGTAAAAGAACCACTCCTGCCAGGGCAACTGGCTGCCACCATCATACCATATCCTTTCAGAGATTTGTGAGTACATTGGTAATCTGTAGAATTTAGACTGAGACCTAACTCTTAGAACACCGTGTTCCCACGTAAGTCTGCATGCAGTAGTCCACACATCTTAAAAGAACTTGCAAAGTCTTGGCTCCACTGCTGAAAGACAGATCAACTATGACCAGTGGGACTCTAAATGCCAGAAGACTGAATCATTAGAATCACAACTTTATTTCATTAATGCCCTATTTCTTTAATTACAGCACCTGAGGACTACATAATTAAAAAAAAAAAACTAGAAACTGAATCATACTTAAATGCTGCAAAGAGCTACTGCTGCAGAAATTACGGAGCCCCATTTTTCTAATCCCAAAGCTGAAAGCACTCCAGGCTTTGAAACTAAGAATACAGTCAGAAGAATGGACACAGCTGGTCAAAACAGCCTTAGGAAAACAAGAACTCAGTGGCAAGATGTAACTCGAACATTAAACTCTTCTTGCTGAGTTCAGTGTGATCCACAACCAAATTTGTTCTAGACAAATTACATCAGCCATTAGAAGGGATGCATATTGACAGATTTGTTTTCAGCTGCAGTTGAAGGTTATCTAACTCCAGCATTGTGAAAAACAGAAGAGATCCTAAGTATGCAAACCCAAAACTGAAGTCTAACTAACAGTAAACAAACAGAAAATAGATCTGAAGTATGTGCAAATTCATGGTTTCTGGCCATAAAAACTGTACCATGTTACTGGTGTGCAATAGCAGTCAGATTCAGACCCAACTACCTCACCACAGCTGCTCTACACCTTTCTAGTCTTGCTCTACTAAAAAGACAGAACAGCAGCTGTTGAAAACATAAAAACTGCAACCAGCGTGCCTACCTATGTTGTGCAACACATGCATCAAGCCCTCCACAAAGAAATTCCAATGAAGCTGGCTTGTGTGTGAACAGTCCCATCAGGCTCAGTGTTTATAGAAAAAAAAAAATCTGAAAATAAACCACAGGTAAAAGTAAAGCCCCCTATTCCTTAGCAGATGACAAAGTTGTATCTTTATTATTCATGGATGGCTAAATTCCATGCTGTTGGCTCCATTTTTTTTTCTGCAAGACCGGTAAGTTTTCCAACCTCTGATCCCAAAATACACCTACTTCCCTGAAAACAATCACTGATAAGCTGGTTGGCAAAGAGAATTATGATATTATTTTGTACATGCTAACAGATCAGTAAGCTTTGTACAGCAGTTAGTAATACAATCTAAAAATGGCTTCAGATATGGATTGGTTTAAATGAAACAGCTATTGCTTTCCCTAGTTACTTTAGAAATGCCAAATGATACAGAAACAAACAGCTGTTGTAGGAATCCTGCTGCCCACAGAATGGGATAAGGCATCAGTTTCACACTGAATAGCCCTATCACAATGAAGTTTGAAAATATAAGGAATGAAATCCAGATAAAACTGCAGGGGATTAATTTATAAAGGCTATTTTCCATAAAGCCATAACTTCTGAGATGACACTATTTCTCAACATATGTAAGAAGTCAGACCATTACAGCCTCACTGTCCTGTGCATTTCTCTCTACTGGAGTAGCTGTTGATCCAAAGGCATGCATGATGCTTTAGAGAACCAAGCAGAACCAGCAGGCAGTAGAAGGAAGGAAATAAACAGGAAGAGGATCAGACAACTTTACAGAATAATTCAAAAATATTCTGTTTAAATAATCTCTTGAGAATACTATGGAACAGCCAAGCTTTAAAGTGATGGACTCACACACAGCTTTGGGCATTGTAAACTAATACAAAGACCTTATGGTGTATTTTATAGGGACAAAATGAAAACCAGAAATGTCTGAGGACAAATTATGTCTAGTATTACAGACAGAAGTATAAGCAGAGGATCTTGCAAGCAATCAGACGTAAAAGGAAAAGGCTTCTAACTGGTCTTTGAAGACATCTTTAAAACTCAACAAAATGCAGGTAAGAGTCAGTGAAGGATTTTAAAAAGAGAACCTTAAAATTTTCAGGTGGAAATGAAAGACAACAGAAAATAGCTTTTTAAATGCTGTAGTCCAGATGGAATGGAAGGAAGTAACAAAAAGCAAATGTCTCAAAAGAAAAAAAAAAAGCGTCAATAAAGTGCAAAAATTATAGAAACAAAATATGACTTAATACTTTCACTTCTAATATTATAATCCAATCCAAGCGCACCATCTTTTATCAATTTCAATGGATTGATATCCAAATATCAGTACATATTTACTTGCAGTACCCAAGCTCTGGCAGCTGGTACCCAGGCTGGAGCTGCATCTCAATACGGATGCAAATTATTCAGCTGGACACCACAAACTTCCAGGTAATACAATTTTGTTTTACACACAATTAGCTTGCACAATCCTCTGAACTCAGTTATTATCCTTTTTTTCCCTTGCCTTCTGTTGCACTTACCTGTTTTAAATTCACACATGGAAGACAAGTCACACTATGGTTCCCATCTCTAATGCTAGGAATGCTTATTGGACCTAACGTAACAGACTGAATTTCAGTGTGGTAAACACTGAAAAGACTCACACCATGAACAGATCTTACGCATTTATCCAGATCCTTCTCCAACTTAGATCCATCCCTAAGTTACTCACTCAAGCAAAACCAGAAAAAAAGCTGAATTATATTTTCCATAAGGATACGTGATGGTAGGATCAAAAATATCCTATACCAAAACTAGTGCAATAGGGGAGGTTTGCATGACAAAACACACATCACTTGTTTCCCAAAAAATCCCTACTTTGGTACCAACCTAATGAAGCCTCTGTCTGAGGTTATGACCATACTGAAAACATACAACTGCATGGTTTACAGTGCAGATAGGAACAGGACAAGTGTGTATTAGCAGCTATATGGAGACTTACTTTCTACCACTGTTAGTTATGCTAAACTAAGTTAAGAGATACAGGCACTAAAAATGCTTTCCTATGTAATACAGAACTGTAGTAGTGTCATGCCAAAAAAAAACCCCCAAAAAATGAGGAAAACCTGATTTAACAGTTTCATTTTGTAATTAATCTGTGAAACACAGTGCTGCACAGACATTTAAAAAAAGGTGTGGTTTTGGTGTTTTTTGTTTTTTGGTTTTTTTTTTTCAAAAAATCCTTACACCAAACATCACTCCCCAGAAAAGCATCGCATCTTCATAAAAAGACATTACCGTTAATGTTGTCACAGTAGTAAAAGTGTTCATCTTTTAGAGAGGGGCATGCAGAAACTAACTCCTGCAGGCCTGCACCAGTTACAGTGAGACACCCCGAGAGGTTCAGGTGTTCCAGATGCGGCAGTCCTCCTCCCAGAGTCAGTGCCCTGTGGACACACAGAAGAGACGCGTTAGGAGCCCGCACGGCGCAGCACTGGCAAGCGCCCCACTGCATCACCCTGTCACAGACCCACTGCACCTCATACAACAAACACAGCTCTAACGAACCACGGAGTTTTAAACCTGGCAGTTCCAGACCCTCTTTTAAAGGGGGATCACCCCTGAAGCCATCCAAGAGACCTGGAAAATCAACAGATTTCTACATAAACTAACAATTCCTGTAGACAGACTTTAAGCGGGAAACGACCTTTTTTATGGATGACACCAGAGATGACCAACTATTTCAAAGAACTACAAAGCCATTCTTCAAAATACCACTGATTTTGGCAGCTCTTCCAAGGTGACGTATATTCCTCATCTCACGCTAAAACATGACACTCCCAAGTTTGGTGCATTATGCTTCCCAAAGTTTGACTCTTTTTTTTCTTAAACTTACTTTGGTCTCCAAATTTGTGTTTTCCTAGGACTGACAGCAGAGCTTCTCTCTGCCAACGCACCATCTTATTATTCAGATGGAATTCTCTAGCTTTCTTCTGAGTGCTAGACAATTTGGCTGCTGCTGCAACAGGCACACAGATGTACTGCACCTGAGCAATTACTCCATGTGACCCTGCTCGCTTCTCTGTGAGCTCAGAGAAGCCAGCCCAAGTTCAAGCAGAAACAAGCTCACTCACCTGAAAAAAACCACCAGGCTTGAATCACCAAACTGCAGATTCAAGCCAGGACATAAAACTGAAGATGCCTTCAGAGCATCACTGTACAAGTTTCTCTTGTCAGCAGGCAGAAGTAGAACTGCTGGCCACAAAACCAGCTATTAGGTAACAACTTCTATGAAATAAATGAACTGGTATGTGTTTCTGTTAGGGGGTTTCACTCCCTTTCCTCAGGGACTCCAGGTACTCTTGTGACTACAAGAAGCACTTGTTGCAACACACTCTCAGCTCCTAAATACTTTCACCCAAAAAGCACCAATGGGAAATCAACAACACAACTAAACCCTTGCCATGGCTCAGTGACCAAATCTCCCTTTGCTCCCACATTACTGAGTCATGCAAAACCAAACCAGTACTAAAATAAAATACACACAGCACAACCTCATCAGCACCTAACAAAACTCATCAGGACAAGTCCACTGCAACAATCCAAGAGAAACAAGCACCTACACAAAGCCCAGATATCTGAACCACACCCTGAGGAACAGTAACACTGGTGAGTTAAAGTGTCAGAAAAACCAAAGGAGACATCTGAACAGCTGGTACACGTGAACATCAAATGGGGACAAAACCTCAGGAGAGAAAAATCAATGCCAGCAGCACCTCACACTATTCCTCAGTTTACTACAGCAAAGAGCACAGGTATGCATGAAGTATTCCCACTCCAAGAAGCTTTAATTAGTCTTAAATGCTGCAGCACACCTGAGCAGGAGGCTGCAAGTACCTCAGCCTCATCCCATTTTCATATGAAGTAGTAACTACATTTTTCTGACAATACAAAGTATCAGTGGCAAATAGCAAACAGAAAATTCTGTAACTCATGAAGCCATCTCAGTGTTCAAGTCAAACATTTTTTTCTCCTCCTTTAACTGTTATATGGGGTCATATTTAACATGTTGTTCTGCACATACAGAATCATCATAGAATCATTTGGGCCGGAAGACTTGATATAATCACATCCAACCGTTAACCCAGCACTGCCAAATCCACCACTAAACTACATCACCAAGTGTCACATCCTTTAAATACCTCCAGGTATGCCGCTTCCCATGGCAGCCTCTTCCAATGCTTGAAAACCCTTTCAGTGAAGAAATTTTTCCTAATGGCCAATCTAAACATCCTCTGATGCAACTTGAGGCCATTTCCTCCTGTTACATGAGGGAAGAGACTGACCCCCATTGGGCTATAAAACCACCTGAAAGGGGGGGTGAAGAGTGGGAAGATCTCCCCTGAGCCTCCTTTTCTCCAGGCTGAGCCTGCCCAGCTCCCTCAGCCACTCCTTACCAGACCTGTGTTCCAGACCCTTCCCCAGCTCTACTGCCCTTCTCTGGGTATAGTCCACTGCCTCAATGTCTTTCTTGCAGTGAGGGGCCCAAAACTGAACACAGGATTTGAGGCGTGGCCCAAGAACTGCCCTGGTGCTGCTGGGCACACTACTGCTGATACAGGCCAGGTGCCACCTGGGCACACACTGGCTCATGTTCAGTCACTGTCAAACAACACCCCCAAGTCCTTTTTCACCAGGCAGCTTTCCAACCACTCTGTCCCCAGCCTGTAGCACTGGGGTTGTTGTCACCCAAGGGCAGGACCTGGCACTTCATCTCATTGAACAGACAATTGGCCTCAGCCCATTGAGGCAGCCTGTCCATAAATTATGTCATTATCCAGACAGGTTAATCAAGATGCTACTCCAGTTTTACAAAGTTTCAAGCATATTGGCAGGCATTATGAAAAAACTGGTGAATCAACACAATTTCTTAACAAGAAATCACTAAAGCTCAAATCTAAAAGCATTAATACTGTCTGGAACAACAAATTCACAATAATACTTCAGAAGATAGATATAAAAGATTTTACTGTTATCTCTGAAAGAAAAGCTAGAAGAAGTTTTCAAGTCTAGTACTGTAACTAAGAAGCACTTAAAACTTACCAAAGTTTCTTCAATAAAAATGTTTCTACTGAAATGAGGCAGAGTCATTCCAGAATGGCCCAACAAATAAAACCAGAAAAAACATCCTGCAGCAAAATAGCTTGAAAATGTCTCCTCACCTGAGAGCACGGTCTGTTATCTGGTAACAGCCTGACAGACTGAGAAACTGAAGAACTCGTGCAGTCTCTTCATCTGTTTTTTCACTCCCAGAGTACACAGAGTCTTTTTTCTCTGACTGCTTAGTCCTTATTGGTTTTTTACACAGTGCAGAGGACTCTGGAAGTGCTCGAATAGTTCTTAGTCCTGTCCCAGCACAACAAAACGAGTGACCGCAGTAAATCAAGTCAGTAGAAGCACAGTGCTGCTGCCACCCTCTAGTCCTTAATCCATAAATGTCTCTACTGTAGCACGATGCAGAACAATTAATATGGGATGTTGGTTCCATAAGACAAAATCCTTCAACATTTCTGTGTCTCCACTCTGCAGCATCTTCAATGTCAGCTAAATCATCTGCATCTAGCATCCACACATAAGCAGAATTGAAGTTTTCTGAGCCATCAGGTTTAGTCCAGTGCTGCTCACCATCTCCTCCTTGAATGAGGTTTTCATTGCTGACTTCATGCAAACAATTATATTTCTGGTTGGACTGCAGAGTAATCTCTCTGTTTTTCCACAAAGTCTTAGCGTTCCTGTTTCTGCAGCTTTTCAGAACACCTCTGTTATGATGGGTTGATATGATACCCAGTGCTCTGGAAATCCTCTCTATAGCCACATCTGTAATTTTTTCACATCCAGACAGATCAAGGTGGCGTAGATTTTGACAATACCCAACCGAACACCAACTGAAATCAGGGGAAAAAAAGAAGTGGTTTGGTTTGTTGGTGGTTCAGGTTTTTTGTGTTTTTGCTCAGAAATAGCTGTTAAGGCTAAATATATGAAAGAACATTTCACAAGTAAATTCACAAGTATTAATTCACATAATATTCAAAGAAGCTACCCCAGACAGATTAGATTTGATACTCCAAGTGCTCTATATATGCCTAGAAAAATCATGTCTAGAGAAATGTGAAATCATTCATGAATCAGTAACAATTTGTATTTCTCCATATACTGAGACTTAAAAGAAATCCGACTTTGCTATAAACTGAACAAATGTTTTAATAATAGATCAGATTGCAAGCACCAAATACGTAACATTTTCAAAAAGCAACCGCATTACACTCAACAGAAGCTACCAAGAGACATCTGAGTTACTAAACAGTTAACTTCTCAAAAGGCTGAAAATACTGAACCAGCAAATTTCACCCACACCCACCCCCCCAAAAAATGTATCTGAGATTCAATATTCAGTTCGAAGTATTGCAAGAGTTGTAATTTCTAGTATTTTGAGTTTCTCAAGCTTAGCAGTTTACACATACTGAAATGCCAGTGTACTTAGATCATATGTCCTCCTGTCCTTTCCTATTTCTCTCAGGAATTCTAGATGGAGTCCTGAAACAGCTCCTGCATACAATATTAATTATTCCATCATTAATTAGAAAACAAACTTTTTCATTTTAACAAGAGGTTACTCCCTCAGTCTTATCTTTTTCAAGTGAAATAGAAATTTTATCTACAGTAATATTTTTACATTATTACCTATAAAAGTATATAAGGGATTTAACTGATCTTTACCTATCCATAGTTAATGTTACCATCATTTACTTTCTGTAAGTAATTATCTATATTTAGAGCAAGACAAACTCATTTTCTGAGTTACAAATTGGAGTGTTGTAAATACAGATATATGAGGAGTGGTAAATAAGGTAAATTTTACTAGATACTGACAAAATCTCACAAAGATTCATTTCTGAGCCCTGGAAATTCTATAAAGCTTTTATTTCAAATAAACTTCTTGTACAAGCTGAAGAGTGTTGCTACCAGCATCCATGCTGGCAAGATTTTCTGCGGTGTTCACACTCCCTGAGAGCACCACATGATGTAAATGTAGAACACTGAAATACCTGCTGAGTTTCAATACCACAGTAGGACCCATTGGTGCAGGCTCTGCATCCACACACCATCCCACTGACATCAAGGACATTCCTGCAGGCCTCAGTAAAACTCAGGAATCCATAGTCAATATACCTAAGCCTTAGAGCTTTGCCTACTGCTTGATTTGAGTGTCTGAAATAGCAGTATTCCACACCCTACCAGCTGTAGCAGACCAAGGAACTTCCTTAACTGAACAACTCCATAAAAATCTATGGACAAGTTGTTAATACCACAGCAAAACACAACTATTGTTATGGATAGCTACACACTGATAGGTAAAAAGCATCCAATAGTGAAGACAGAGAATTTTAAAAGGCCACTACAAAGTTACCTGTTTCACTTGGTATTTCAATGACTTGTTACTCTGGTTTAGTTCTTAGTCGTAAGTCCCATGGGAGTTCTCAACCTGAGTTCTCTTTCTTTCGTTATTTGGCAATGGACTAAGAAATGTTTGAATGTTTCCCCCCCCCCCACTTAAAAAGCTGGATTTAAAGGAAACAACAATTATCTAACCTTTCAAATACAGAGTCTGAAACATCAGTTTGAGTGAGATCCAAATATTCCAAGTTGGGGCAAAGCTCCAAGATCTGTCTAACCTGAAAAAAGAAAGGAAAAGAATCAGTAAAGTTACAAGTCAGTAAGGTTGCACACAGTGTCTAGAGACAACCTGCAAATTGCAACCCACTTACACTACCCAAGCACGTCAGTTATTAATTAAAGATTGCATAGCCACAATTATTAAATGCAAGTTTCAAATTACACACCATTTTGCTGGACACTGCAGAACTGTAGGCCAATACCAGTGTCTTCACTGAGGAGCCTACAACCGGGAGGACATGATGAATTAGGCCATGAAGTAAACGTTTTTCCATTTGTGCTATATTAATGGCAAGTGAATCTTCAGCTGCTTCTTCTGCAAATAAAGCCAGAGAGAAACACTTAATAACATTAAAGGACTTGGAAAAATATTTACTACATATTATGTAGTGCACAGGGCTACCCCGGGCAGCTGTTTCCACCAACTTGTTTTAGGTATCAAAATACTACCTCACAGGGCATTTCATATATATATACGTATATATAAATGTATGTATCTGTGATTTAACAGCTTAAGACAAATTTTATGTCAAGCCTAGGAGTGGATGCAAGATGATTCAAACTTTCTGAAGAGATGAAGCCTAGCCTTTACCTCCAGACACATCCCTGTAACTCCTCTACCTGCCCTCATGTTTGCTCTTTCCTAGACAAATTAATTCCAGTCATTAAAATCAGATGCCTGCTTCTCTCCTGCCAACCCCCATCCCCCTTTTTTTCCACTCAACTTGTTCCTTATAGCTATGGCATCTTCAGGAAAAAAATAACCAATACACCAAAATCAATTTTACCTACCAGATTCATCTATGTCAGCATCTTCATCCCATTCCTGGAAAGCACGACTTTCATCTTTTCTATTTTTCACCCATTCCTCATCAGGTTCAGTCTCAGTATCTGCTGCAGGACCACTATACCAATCACCTACTCACCACCACCCCCCCAAAAAAAAGAAGGAAAAAAAGTTAATAAAAATTTTTCAGCGCAGCAGAAACCAGCACTGATAACTTTTCAGTATACTGTGACCTAATTTAAGAGACATAAATGAATTCTGAATTCATCTCAACTAAGGCTGGACTAAACCTTAACACAATTCTTTGTCTGAGCTTTATCCTTAAGCTTCAAAAGATTCTTGCAACGGTTTCAGTACCATCCCAGAACTCATAGCCTATTATGCCTCTCTGAGATACACCTGCTGTCCTTATTAACTTAGTAGAGACCAATATAATCACAAAAATAAGTTAAAATCATGGAATACTTGGACTGTCTAGGTGCTCAAGTTCTTTCTGGTAAATAAATTAATCACCAGCTTTTAGTGTTAATACTTGGTTGCAGACATCTCTCTTTTCCTCTGGAATATCACAAATAAACAGTTAACCAGCCTGGTTTTAGTCCCTGCACATGACAACTCCGAGATCGCAAAAACCGAATTCCGTAGGTACCCTACTTAAGTACTACACAGTACTTGACAACATACATATGACTCAAATCAATACACAACCATTTTTCAAAACATCTGGATGAACGAGAAGATCAGCAACAGCTCTGCTGTTTTAGCTGGTGGAGCACACCCTCCCCCTGAAGGTTACTGCACAGTCACTAATTTACTTCTAGTTTGGGTATATTGCAGTGCTGGGCTCAGGATAAGCAGCTCTGCTGCCTCCCTCGATGTAGACATGCTGAAAAACAAACCACCTTATTCTACTACCTCACAGGGGGGAACCCTACTCCTCCTAAAGCAAGAGCAACTTCTGTTGAGTAGTATCTAAAAGAACAAGGTTTCTTATATGAATAACACAATGACAATGAAATCCTAACATTGTCAACTGTGGCATAAAAGTGTTTGGTAACATTTCTCATTGTCTTTAATATCTTCATATTACATAAGAAGCCTCAGAAGCCTTCTGGGTACTAGGAGGGGAAAAAAAGTTAAAAATTTAACTAAGCCTACATAAAACTACAGTTCTTTTCCCCTCCCTGTGGCAGTTAATCCCACCTGAGAAGCTTCCATCCAGTTTAGAGCACTTCTGCACAAACAACTTTAGTAGTACAAACAGTATGTCATGAGACCAGATTCCTGTTGTGCCAAACCAGGTTTGAAGCACTTATTTTAAGCAGTTGCCAATTATCTTTTTTTGGTGTGTGTGCAGCACTGAATTATCAAGACAATGATGTTTCAAATGAAAATTTAAGAATTTGAATTTTGAAGCCTCTCTACTCAGTCTTTGGAAGCTCTGGAACCAAACTACTGTTTTCAGGAAGATTTACCCAAACAAAAAGAAGTAATTCAGACCAGAAAGTTATTTGATTCCTCTCTACCTTGTACAAATTTTAGAAGCCATTAAGGTTTGGCCAGAAAGATGTTTTTAGTTTTTATGTATCTCTAAAGCTAAGTTATATAAACACAGCTTTCTCTCTTAAAATCTTAAAGGCATACAAAAACTTATTAAACAGCACAGTTTCTCCTTTTACTGAACTACACTGACGTGGCAGCATTGTGAAGCCTGCAGTGCCATACTCCAGTGATTCTTTAATACTCACATAAATATGGACATAAAGCTACAAACAAATACACTCTGATGACTTGCAACTGGCCTCATTGGAATAGAGAGTATTTTGTCTTTTGAACAGGTACTTTTGCAAAAGTCACACTTCTCAATAGGAAATTCTAATTAACAGGAGAGTTTGAGGGGAAAAAAGTTATAAAAAAACACTTACTGCAGAAGAAGTTATTGAAGTAATATACCTAAAGAATCAATACTAAAACTAAAGATTCATTCCATTTTCTTTGAAGCTTGAATATAAAAAGACTAGATTGTGAGAGAACATTAGAACTCCACTAATTTTAAACTTCCTTCCTGCAGTTATGCATTTTATTTCTACCTAGTAACCCAAGAAAATTATTTTACTATAGGTGTAACAGCAGCATTTATAATTCAAAACTCCTTAGATTCTTAAATAATTCAGATATTGTATAAGTGAACATAGTATTAGCATTCATACAAGCAAAAAATGGGGGGTTTTACCTCAGTAAAACTAGGTAACTGTTTGGATACAAAATCTACTCATGAGTTTCAACCAAGACAACTTCTAGTTTCTAACTTCTACAAGATGGAAGTATGTTTTAGAGATTTTTAACATTTAATCAAGTTTCAGGACACTACCCTTGTCAGAAGGGTACACCTCACATGCTCAGCTGTCAGGCTCACTGTATATGACAACCTATACTAAAACACTCTTTTTTAGAGGCTCAAAAATTCTGATAATTGATGTGCTTTCAAAGGAGCTAAATGGAACTTACCTCTGGCCCAGCGAACAGGGTAAAGATGTTTCCACAGAGATCCAGTTTTAGCCAACTGTGACCATTCAGTGCTTACTTGACTACACTGACATAACTCTTGGGGGTTAAGGTAACTGAAAATGGTCACCATTACTTCAGGAGGGAGATTAGTAATATTTGTGGTGTGCCCTGTTATTTCGGTTTCTGAAATACAGAAAGTGTGTGTTAAGTGAAGCACAGCCTCACAGCTTTAATAACAGTAGTGGAACTCCCATTTTGATGAGAACAATGAAAAGAACGTGTCTGAAAAAATTTTAACGGCTGTTAAAGATAGGTAATAGTTTGGCTTTAAAAGGCTTTCACTGTAACAACACCTTGAATAACAACAACAACAAACCAGCTCGGTTTTCTGTTTCCCACTTTCTCATCTGGCTCATTCATTCAAAAAAAAAAGGAAATTAATGCTACTCAACTACAGAAAGATGAAAGCATTACCTGCTATAAATGAAATGCTTTAAGAAAAATGCCTTCTGTTGCAGATGGTATCTGTACCTGGTTTGCCATATTCCCAGGAAATAGTACTAGCACGTGGAACCTACCAGCTGGGACCACTCTCGCTGGAAGCGCTCAGCCTCTTGACTGGGACATGGAAAAGTTCATGCTCAACTCCTTGCAGCTGTCTTGAATTTTATTTCTAGCTTTAGCTACTAGCATTGATAATTTTAACTTCTGAATGGTGATGAGCCATTCAGGTTGTAAAGTAATACTAAGTACTAGATTAGAGACTAAAATTTGACCACTGTAATTAATACTTCAACAGACAGCAGTAGGAACTATTCCAATAGCTCTCCCTAAATGCCATACTGCAAAGAGAGCTGCCAACTATATAAAATAAGAAATTCAGAGCTTTGGTTAGTGAGGCCTTTTGCTGTTTTAAGAGATTTTTAATGTTTTGTTTCAGAACAATTTCCTTGAAAAAAAATACTTCTGAAGTAGTTTTCAGGAGTCCTTCGAAATAGCAGGTTTTACTAATAGTGGGGTTTTATTTCTAAAGTACCTAAAACTTTCACAGAGAGAGAAGCATCAGATTTTTTTTTGTGTAAGAAGCTCCAAAAGTGAGCATAATGTAAACTTAACCATGTGATACGCTATTGCTACTTCAAAAAATATAATTACAGTTTTACTTGATGAATCAATGGATTTATTTGTACAACTAGCATGTTGCTGCATAAGTTACACAGAATTTTGCATGAAAATGCAGTTAAGCCTGCACAGGACTGCAAGCTATGTTATTTTCTTTCCTTTCTAAAAAATGAATGCAAGACACAACATATTCTCCTCTCCCGAAGTCTAAAACACAATGATTGCAGAATTACTACTGCTCCAAAACTGCTATTCCAGCTGGATTTAAGAGCAAGTAAGTAATGCCACAAAGCTACGTCTGTCACATACATCTGTTAAGACTCAGTACTATTTCACAGAATGGACCATGATCTTTTCTGAAGGCTTCACCTGGAGGGCAGAAAATGACCAGCTGAGTAGTTCAGAGAAGTCAAGTTTCATCCAAAAAATCTGATTACAGAGCAATTTGTCAAGTTTTTCTAAAAGGAGCAGCACATCTTATCAACATCACAAACTCAGGTCATGAGAGCTCGCTCTACGTATCAGACTCACACCCCAGCATTACACTTTTGGTACAATAACTCCTCTTCCTTGGCGCATCAATTTTTTTTTTTTTTAATAGTGAAAACCGTAAATACTGACAGCTTAGGCTGACTCAGCAGTCATAAAACATGCCTGAAGTGTACTTTATTAGTTATCCATTTATTCTAAGTTTCACCAAAAAAGGTAGTTAGAGATAAATGCAAAATAAATATCCACTTTCAGAACACACATTTCATCTCACCTATTCACATGCTGCACAGATTCATTCCCTTCCATTACTCCACACTCACAGTTCCTTTCTCATTCCTGAGAGGCCCAGGAAAGTTGGAGAATGGAGCTGGGAAGGTGAATGCTTTTAATTTGAAATATTGTCACTTGGCTAACTATTCTGTGCTATTAAAACATCAACAGGAAAAGATTACGAGGCTGTCCTGAAAACCAAGAATGAAATGCAGAGTCTGCAAATAGAAAATATCATTTCAATGGAAGTGTGAAATTAGAAGTTAATTACAATTTCCATCTGTTTACTGTATCAAATATTAGCATGGGAGGGAAGGAAGCAGAAGAAGGTTGAGAATAGGTAAACAGTGAAGTACTATCTACATTACAACCTGCCAAGATGCCCATATCAAACAGTAAAGTTTCTGAAACCAGTTTCAAAACTGGTTTGCAGATATGCCCATTTTAAAAGAACTGCTCTGCCTGTACATAACTTTAGGTATGCCACTGGTGTGGCTTTTTAGATAAAAACTGCCGTTTGAAAGTTACTTTAATTAGATGCTTCACCTTGATCTGCCTTCTCATCCACAGAGTACTTAAAGACCTTCTGAAGCTCTTCTGCTTGATTCCACTTACTGAGACCTCTGAATTCTGCAGCCTCTTTCTGTGAGCAGTGCTGTGCAATTACTTTCTTCTTAATATCTTTCAGCTCTTCGTAAGTAAAGTATTCCATCAACATTGGCTGAAAAACCTAACAAAGGAAAAAGGGGAAAAAAAAAGAACTGGTGCTGACAGAAATAGTCAATAATGCTACATAGACCTGCCAACACAGAATTTCCCATTTCAAATTCTATCGAAGTAAAACGTGTCATACAGTAAGTGAACCTAAGGACAGGACCATGGAAGTTTTGAATTCTTACCCTCTACTTTCTAACAGATCACTGCCGGCATCAGGCAAGCTGTTTTAACTGCTTTCCCCACCAGAAAAGGGAAGGGATTCAAGTTGCTTAATCTATATAACTTATCAAGGTACTCACACGGAAGGCAAAGTAGCAAGGAACAAAAACATGAGAAAAGATTTCCCTTCGACAGACTTCAGAAGATGCTTCCCAGTTTTCGGATACCCATAAATCATCAGACTGGCAGTACTAGTCTGTGTTTCAAATATAGGTCAGAAGATGTTTGGGAGTGTCAGTTGGAGTCATGAAGCACTGGTTTACAGGACCTCTCTTTTCTCATTTAAGTTTTGCTACATATCCATTTTAACCACTTGATGCAAACAAATCCCAGCCACAGTGGACTTTTGTTATCAATTTTTTCAAGAATCAGAATTTCATCATAAACTTCCAACATATTCAGTTTCAGAACACATCACTTTCCAGTCAGACAACTGAACAAGGACACAATAGTCCTGAATGCAAATTAGCATAGCAATATAATTTAAAAACCAATGAACCTCTAAGCCATTTGTCCCTATTTAGTCGTTCCAAATCCCAAGGAAGATCACCATCACATCTGAAGAAAATTTTTACCTACCTCCTCTTCCTCTTTCATATGAGGAAGGAAATCCCTGGTAAAGGCTTCCAATCTCTCCTTCAGCTGTTTCGCATAGTTTAGCTGTTCATATTCATTCTGAGAAGAAAGCAAAGACTAAATGGTTACCCGATCTCATCCAGTCCTTCAAGGATTGAACTGTCCAATAAAGCAGTGGTTCAAAGGAAAGCCCATTATGCCCTTCCCATGCATGCAGTAGGTTTGCTCTATTTCATGGTAAGAACGTGTTTACTTAATGACGCTGACATTCTGTACTGGCCTGTTAACAGGCAGAGAAAAGTATTCCCTTCCTGCCTGATTCCAACTTATTTTCTTAGCATATATGAATTCATTTATCTAATCCTATTTTTACTTTGGAGCAAAGACTGAAATCTGCCAATCTACAATCTCACACAAAGTACAAAGTAGTAACAGACTAATTTAAGTATTTGTATGGTTTGTATATGAAGTATTCTAGGATACAACAGTTCTACTTCATCTTTTAACTGAATGCATTTTACCTTAGTTATTCTAAAATTCTAAATTCCAAATTAGAAACAAAATTTATAGTCAGACATGCTGTAGAGATTTTTACTTTGGAAATTGAAAGAACTCTTAAATAATAAAGATGTAACTGACATTTAAACATTCAAGTTAAACCAACCTCATGTAACAATCTGTTAGCTTATTCTCTGAGTTAGCAATAAGAAGCTGGTTCTGAAATCTGCCCAGTAATTGCAACATATTGAAGTTCCTCCTAACTCTTACTGTAAATGTTGTTTTTCTTTTCAAACTTCTACAACATCAAGAAACTCTGACTACTACCGAGACAAGCTTAAGCCATCAGTTTAAATTAAACTAATCACTCCCTAAAAATAGGTAAACATTAACTAAAGTTAACATATCTAAAGAGAACTAAAGAAATCTGGTTTTGCACACTTAAAAAATGAAGTAACAGAATAACACTAGCATCCTATCAGAGAAGGTATAACACAAAGCCAAGTGTTAAATTGCCCTCTTCCACTTTCCTTCATTTCTTGTTTCATTAATGGGCACAAGATAAAATTTAAGGTTTATTATGCGTAGGGAAAAAATTATTTGTAACGTTCCCAGGTCAAAACCAAGTGTAGATGGTAAAATGGAGTCAATCAACTGCACATTTGGTATTTTCCTTACTGAAAATCTGGACCACACATACTAGAAATGCAACATGGGATGTCAAATGACTACTGGAGACTCTAGTTCTTAGGGGCAGGAAGAGGGAGTTGAGCTGGGTACCCCAAGAGAAAGACATGGAAGAATTCAAGAAGACTTCTACTGGAGAAGAACTTATATCTAAGTCACTGTCAAAAAAGCCAGCTGGAGAAAAAATATTTAGAGTTCCTTGACGACTGGATCATTAACAGGACTGCTGACCTACAGATTACTGGAAGGAGTACATGACTCACAGAATAAAACAATGCTGGTTTTGCAAGTCTGGGAATCAACTCCATTTCTGACAATAATACAAAACTGTGCACCACAAAAAAAAAAAAACCCTCAAGGTTTCCTAACAAAGTAAAATCGCATTATTTCTATAGCCAGAAACGTCTGACCAGTTAGCAAAACAGCCTCTATATTTTTGAAACTTCCATGCTGTCTCTCCAAAACACTTCCAATTACACAGTGATGAGCATCTGTCAGAAAACACATCTCTGAAAAGAATTTTTACTAGAAATTTAGTAACTGTGGTGAATGGCAAAAGAATTTGTGTTTCAGACTAGAAAGTATCCAAAAAACATACATGTTTCTTCTTCCTCCTTAGTTTATTCACAGAGAATATTAAGATGAGTCAAGGCAAACTAATACGTAATCACAGCATGTTTCCCTCAGGTCACAAATCTCTCTTATAGTCTACTTACCTTTACATTCTTTAACCCTTTCTCAAAAAGGCTAAGCATCTCTGAGAGTTTGTTGTCCGAGTGCACATTGTACACTGTCCGGCTACGCTGCTGAAGCAAACCAATGATACACTCATTTTCAATCTGCTCATGCATTTTAAATTCCTTGAATGTGGCATAAAGGGATTGCAGCAGAGCCCGAAAATCATTGTTGTTGGAGAAGTTGGTCTTGGAAAGCTAGGAGAAAGATAAATTCATAAAAAACCAATGAAAATCATGTCAAACTCAAGTGAAATCCTTAGAACAGGTATTAGCTCCAGGGATTCATCGCTCCCCTTACTTATAAAAGCTAAACATCTTCAGCTTTTTACATAAAATGAAGCCAGTAAAATCAAGTTGTATTTAAGCAACATACACCAAATCTTGTGAAACACTGAGGTAAACAAATGTAGATAGATTTCCTGGCAGAAGTCAATGCAATCTCCCCAGCCCGGCAGATTACTGAAAGGCTCAGCCCTTTTCCCAGATCCACATTCTTGTCCATACCAAAAAGCCATTAACATAGGCCTCTGAGCCCATCTTTCGGGATGTATTATGCACAAGGAATACTGAGTCCTACCAGTGAATACAAACTGTATCAGCAGTTAGAGAAGGTTTACAATGGAGCAAAACCTAACAAGTCAAGACAGCACAAAGTTCTAGGTAATACAACAGGGCAATTTTTACATGTGTACAGTCACCGCTGGCAACAATACATGTTAAAACTGTATTTTCCTTTGGTGAATGTAGAAAAACAGGGTCTTTTCCATTCTTACGCTTTACTCCATGTGCAGCTTCAAGAACCACAATCCACAGCAGTATACAAGACCAAGCATTCTAAAAGTAGACTTCAACTCAGAAAACAAGCTACCGGAATATTCAGAAATGGCTTAGCTACGAAGACTCTGGAATCTATAGGTTTTACAAGAAATAGGAATCTGAGACATACATATTCATACATAATACTTACATCAAAAACAACTACAAATTGAGATATGCAAAACATTTTTTCATTAAAAACCCCCAAATGTACTTATTCATTGTGACATTGCATTGCCACTTCCTGGCAGCCACCAGCAAAATGCAACTGAAACACGCTGGACACCTGCCAAGTCCTTATGCAACTCCAAGTCAGCTGTACATACTGTACATTACATGCTGTACATATGAGCAACATGACTCTCATTATGAAAGACAAATTTGCTTAGCCTCAGAAGAGAGAGAAAACAGGGTGAAGTTTAAGAGGGTTTTTTGGGTTTTTTTTCCAATACACTTTAGACCAACTACTGACAGAAGTCAGAAAAAAACTGAAGTCTGTAACGCACTGTTAGGATTTGAGGCATACATTGTTATCTATCCCTAACGGGAAAAGATCTTGGCTCCAAAGGCCATTTCTACCCTACACTCTTTCTGTATGCAATTTAAGAACATCCGTTAGGAATGGATTGTTATAGAAGCCACTGTAACATGAAACACTTGTATATTCACCTCTGCTACTGAGGCTTCCAGCAGATATCCAACAGACTAGGAACTGTGGAGAGGATACTGAAGTTAAGTAACTATACTTGAATCAGAAATCACTGTATCAAAAAGGTCAGCCAAAGCTGAGAACAACTGGTTTTTGAGAGGACAGGTAGCCTAGCAACAAAGCCACTTGGTCAGATCTGTAATTTCATTACCAGGACTGATGAAGTCTCATGATGGGGGACCAAGACATTAACAACTATTAACAGACAGCAGTTACTCCATTCTGAGGTCCACTTTTCACCAGCTCTAACAAGGAAAACTAGTGCAGGAGTTTAGTAGTGCAAGAAGAAAACCACAGACCCCCAAACTCAAAGAATGGCAAGGGGGAGGAAATGGACTGTATTAGAGAGTTTTGTTGACTCATCAAAAATATAAAGCACAGTGCATGTGAGACCCCTGAACAGGCTTAAAATACACCACGCTATACCACAGCCACCAGTGCTCAAGATACTTGGGAGCTTTCTGCGCTTCTGAAGACATTACATTTAAACAGCTGTACATTACAGTACAATTGGTTCTGTGTTTGGAATGCAAACTCTAATTGAGGAGCAGTACCACAAGAGCAACAGTTTTGGTGGCTCCTGAAATTTAAGAATTATTCATAATCCAAACAGCCTGAGCAACTGTCCAAACAACAGTCAGTCCTTTGTATTGTAAAGTCTGTTTGAAACATTTCAGAGACCTATGGCTGATGCAGGCACAGTCTAGAAGTAGCCAGGAGCTTTTAAATGGAGTACTAACTTTATTTATTAAACCTTTATTAAAAGAAAATAAATGATGCAATTAAAGCATAGCCAGGCATGAAAAATCTTTGTAGGTCAGACAATCACATGCCAGTTTTAGTTGAGTCTCTAACTCACTGGACTGTAACAGAGCCATTAACATAGTCAAGATGAATGTACAGACTTGTAGCAAACACCCATCTTTCCTTACTGAAAGATACTGTTTAATTTTTGTGCTTTAAGAACAGTATTAACAGCAACTGCTATTTAGACAGTGTTTCACGTTCATGACACTCAACTGAAAAAACTCCACATTCAACTCTTCCATCTCCCTTGTGCCTTTAGCGCTTTCATTAAAGAAATGAAAACTTTCTGTCTGATGAAGACAGAGACATTTCTATCCACACGGTTGTGAATAAATAAGGAAGCTCAAGACTGCTAATTAAATCACCAATCAAAACACAGTATTTAATTTGGTTTCTGGAAGTGTTTTACACGTGTCAATGTGGAAAAATATCTTCTTAGAAGAAGAAAATTAATTTTCCAGTAACGTTAGTTTACGGTGAGTAAACTGAAACAGTTTTTTCCTACTAACTATGCCAAAAATACATTTAATGAGTGAAAAATGTTTGCTTCTTCCTTAAAAATATCCAAGCATACTATGAACCAACAAGGAGAAAGCAGCAAAGAGGAATAAAGAAAAAGTACACTGCCCTTATCAGACTACCACAGCAGTAAGCAAAGTTTATGCTGCTTGCTAACTTTCCCAGTTACAAGTATTCCCAACTACAAGCTGGAAAACTACAAAATATGAGGAAGGAGAATAGGAGAGGAAAATTTGATTTTTCTACTCTCCCAACAGATTTCACAAATTTAAAATGGAGTAATTTCTCAAGGTTTAAAAGTTTAATGTGGCTACAAATTCACAAACCGCTTAATTTCAAATGAAGGTTTTCCCTATCAGCACCTGAATTCTGAACAACCACTAGCGTTAAAAATTCGGTCTGAAATCTAAAAAGAACTGAAGACATTTTTTTCTTCCTGGTCTTCTTGATTAGTTGTTGTTCTTTTTCATGTGTCATCACAAGTAACATTTTTGACAGACCATTCCTCTATATTCTGCTTTCCATGTATAACCACATTAAGACTTATACAATCAGCCGATAGCAACAGGATGTGAAATAAAAGACATAATATTCCTGATAATCAATGTCGATTTCTAACACCAGTTAACTCAGCAGATTTAAAACTAATTTAAAAAACAGTAAAATACTTTTCATTATGGAGCTGGTAGACCGTTCTGATTAAAAGAAAAAAGATACCAGGATAAATATCAGAAAAGAGTTTTTCACCCACAAGGTGGTTGGCAACTGGAACAGGCTCCACAAGGAAGTGGTCACAAAACCAAACCTGACAGAGCTCAAGAAGCTTTTGGACAATACTGTAAGGCACATGGTGTGACTCTCCGGGTTGGAATTCTTGCACGGGGACAGGCGTTAGACTGGATGATCCTGATGGGTCCCTTCTGACTCAATACAGTCTATGATGCTAGTCTATGATTCCATAAAATAAACCAAATGATTTTTAGAATAGAACAGCACCAGAAGAAAAAGCAGCAGGCATTACTAGTCAGCTATGTATTCTCCCAGTTACATTTTTATGTATTAGCACTCCGCATATGCAACAGCACTAAAATTCGAAGGACAAACCCGGACTCTGCAGAGGTATTATCTCAATTTCAGGCACAAGAAAATGGAGGAACAAAGACCATAACAAGGTGCGCCTGTGTCAACACCAAGAGCATGCAGTTTCATGTTGTACTTAATCTGCTTGGAAATTAGGGCATGGGGATGGAGGAGGAAACACACAGAAGGAGCAGCCAGCCCTGCCTCTAACTGTACATTCCTGCTGCTTCCCTGGAATATGTGGTAGCAATTATGCAGCTGCAAGATGAACCCATCTGGTGTACTAATCCAGGGAGGAGCTGTGCCTTTTACTGGGCTCATTTTTCACCTGGCTGGAGCACTACTAATGCCCAGTTACAAGCCATGTCTTATTTAGGAACCCACAAGAAGCTCAGTTTATACTGTCCCCAAGGAAGAACTCGGGTGCCAAGGTAGCCTAGCCAAGAGAATGACCGTCCTCAGTGTCACCTCTCCTTGGCTTGCTCTCATACGTAAAGGTATACGAGGTGAACATTAAGGGAACTAACTAAACTGCTTCCCACTCCCTGTTCATGTGTATGAAGCCTAAATCAGGGGAGAATCAGTTTTCTACCCGGGGCACTTTTCCTGGAAATGGGTCAACCCAAAATAATAGCAATTAGTTAGGCAGGAAGGACAGGATATGGCAGAACTCAACAAGAAATTCAAAGCTTTCAAATGCCCTTCTTTCTGTTGTCTTCCCTACGCAACCCTGTCCTGTGTAATCTTCTCAGTTGTTTTGCAGCATCACTAAAATCTTGAAATAGCTTTTCAAAAAACCCAACTAATCAAACAAAACAAACAAACAAAGCACAAACCAAAACCAATCAACAAACACTATACTAACTCAAAGATTCAGGCACACAAAATTATTTTGTTTTCAAAGAACACTAGCAACAGGGAAGGTAAAACCTCATATTCTATTTTCAAAGGCTAACCTCAATCTGATAAATGCCAAGCATAAGGGAACAATGAAAAAACCTATTGTATTTCCATTTTTAATGGTGTCTTCCATATTACTGTCTTGTACTACAGCCACAGTCAATTTTGTCTAATGAACACCTATAGATGAGGTTTTGAATCATGAAGAGCATTTCACAATGAGATATGAATAACAACATGGGACTAACTCGATCAAGATTTTCAGTGATGCAACTGCTACAAGTGTCAGATCCCCTTGGGGTTCACAGTAGAAAGCACAGCTCAGGAAGCATTGATAAAATTAGCTAAGCCTCCTCCACCATGTGACTTCCACAGGTAGAAGTCTACCAAGGATAGAAGAACAAAGGCTGTCACCAGGTCTGTAGAGAAGAAACAGAAATAATAAAAAATTTAAAACCAATTAAAAATCTACTAAATATATGAGCTATGAGGGCCTTGAATAAAAGCAACTATGCTGTTATTTATCTATCTGTGTCACACTATTCTAGATGCCATGGAAGACCTCTTTCCTGTTTTATATCCTCAAGGATACAGGCTCCTACTAAGACCTGGTCTTCCAGCCTTCTGTGAGGTCGTACCTGAAGTCTCAAAAGAGAAATCTCCCACTGCAGTAACTCATTAAACAGAACCACAGCAAAAATGTCTTTGCACCTTTGTATCAGTCTCACTACAATTTCCTAACACAAAGGTAGACATTGGAAAAACTCACCACCCCCGTTTAACTCATCTTGGGCACTAACTGCAAAAGCAAAAAGCCAAGTCTCTCAAGAATTACAGCTTGCACTATTTAATCAGTTAAAGCATATTCTAGGATACCTGCACAAAACCTCAAAACCTGTACTAACACTGATACACTCTGATTACAGTTCCTGGATTTTTAGAAGGGGTCAATTTCTTTCTTTTTTTTTTTTTTTTAACACTGAATGTGAGAGAATAAATTGTTTCTTAAAGCAGAGAAGGACAAAGGTGGGTTGTTTCTGCTCTCCAGAGCAGACTGGGAGAGAGGATGAAAGATCAGAGCACTATGTGAAGGGTGAACAGAAAACTTTTTTTTCATACAATGCAAGGGCAAAAACAGTTAATGAGCAATTACTTGGAGAAAAAACTGCTACCATGTCTGGCACAAGAAAATACCCTCAGGTTTTTCTTATGAAGGCAAAAAAGATATAAAAGCATCTGGTAAGTAAGAAAAAATAGGTGTTTCAATAGACAAAATTAAAGAAATGGTGAGAAGATAGCAACAAGTGCTAAGAGTGTCCTGAAAAAGGGAGTGAAATTGCTATGCAGGTCTGAAGAGCCTCAATAAAACTCCAAACACATTTTATCACTGTTGTCCCCCATTTCAGACCTCCTGTGGCACTTAAAATACATTTATTTTAAAATGTAGATATTTAAAGCACATATTCAGCATCCATAACGTAAGATGGAAAGATAACTTGTACGGCCCTTGATGAAATAAGACATGGACAACAAATTGCTTGCCTATTTCAGGATGCTAATGAGGAGATTTAATTTCCTTCCACACAAGGAAGAAATTTCCTTCCATCTTTTGCCTGCAGTGACAGCATAGCCCACCATTTGCAGACTTACTAGGACTAGACACCTCAAGTAGCTCTTTCATTCTAAACACAGGTGAAGGCAGATGCTCAATGCTACAGAACATTAATTGGGAATAACCAAATACTATGAATTTCTAAATCAACACACACTTATTTGAAACAACACTGGCACTGTACTGAAATATTGAAAAGGGATTTCAAGAGAAGAATGAATGCTTTAACAGCATTTTTTTTATTAGAAACACAGATACACTTATCTTCTTGGAACAGGCATTTTCTGTTCTCAAGGGCATCAAGGGAAAAACATTTCACTTTGAAACAGTAAGTCCTAAGTTAATAATTGGTCCAGTTTCTCAGATATCAGTCCCCCTGGCTGCCACAAAAAGTGTGATCTTAACGTGGTCATATAATGCCCTGTCCAATGCTTTACAATGCCAAAACTTCACTCGGGAGTGTTTTTCACTCCTAAACAGTTCATCATACTACAGATGACATAAGAAAATCACCAATTTAACACAAGAAAATTCTCTTCAGCAGAAGCCAAAGAATGCAAGGAAGAGAATCAACAAAGATTAAAGAGAAATGCAAGTTATCAAAAGATACTTTCTAGGTGTACGGAAGTTTTGAAAAGAATCCTACAAAAAGCCCCCAAAAAACCCACCCAAAAAACAAGAACACTTGACTGCAGGTAAGTTGAACAGAACAGCATTTAGATTTCAAACTAGGAGGACAGAGAACACAGATTGTAAGAGAAGAAAAGTGATACTTTCAGCCAACTATTTAACAGGAAAGGCAGATGACAACAGCAAAACAATGTCTTCTTTGCTCAAGTCTTCATGAAATAATTAATTAGGAAAAGTATTTATGGCAATTAATTTTTAGCAAAGAGTCAGAAGTGTGGACTAGAAAAGAAAAATACTAGTTAAATATTTATGCAAGTTCAATGTGTTCAAGTAAGTAGAATATGAAAAAATTGATCCAAATTTCCAAGAAGAACCAGCCAAATTACTGAACCACGAGAAATAACTGCAGAAATCTTTTGTAGAAAGATGAGATCACAGGAGACTGAAATCAGGCAAACAAAAGAAGGACCTTAGATGTTTTTGCTCAAACATGCAAAGGTTTCACAATAAAGCTGAGCTATTAAGGCAGCTGTTCCCCCCTGCCACGGTTCATCCTGTTCCCTTCTCCCATACTGACAATCTGGTTCTGGAGCTTGTTTGACCTCTTAGTGAGCCAGTTCTACTGAATCACCTTTCGATTCAGTCCTTTAGATGAACTAGCTGCTCATCAAGGTGCCAGACAAGCACAAACGATATCATCAGCAATTAACCCTTCCAGCAGCAGCCAGTTACTACATCCACTCAGTCACAGTATGAAGTCTCACACTAGTTTTGAGACGCAGACAAAGACATGAGAACAAGTCATCAAACACAGATAACTAACTGCATTACAGCATTTAAGAGTGCAGCCATTTTTCTGGTTCCTAATGTACTCTAAACTTGCTAGGCAATTCTGTAACACAAAGATTTGAAAACATGCCTTGGCTGCAGTAACTCCACAAGAGAGCAGGAAGTTTGAAATCCCACCCTGAAAGATCAGCTGTCTTGTTTCTGGGGAAGGCCTAGCCAAAATTTAATCGCAGTCTGTACATAGCCCACAGTCTTGTTACTTGAGTAGTCCCGATCCTGAAACTCTAAGAAGTAACAATTGGCCAGCACAGATTTGTTTAGAAAAAAGAATCTGACTTCCTTTTGATAACCAAACTACTTAAAAGGAAAATGATACATGTTACAGATCATGATTTCTCTACAGTTTTTGGTACTGTTTTGGCTTACAGCAAACTGACTGAGTCTGCAGGAAATTGCAGGGTAGCTCAAGCACTTGCAAACAGTGCTCTCAAACCCAAGCTACCAGCGTCCAGCCAAACCAAAATGGGATTTTCATTATTAGCTGAAATCTGTGTTGCCTTGTTCATGACACATACAACACTTTCAGGCACAGCTAGAAAAGCTGGTAATACACAAGTGGCACATTCTCGAGTGCAGAAAACACAAGACCATAATGCGACAACAGGAACTGCCTCACTGGACATCAGCATACTGACTTGGACAGTGCGTACTGCTACATATAGGATAGGAGTCTAATGACAAAAATGAAAGGGAATTCAAGCATCAGTCCTCAGAGAAGCATGGGATTAGAGAAGCACAAAGAGAATATGCTGCTGTTAAAAAAAGACTGCAGAACAACAAATCTGCTCTACTCGGTACCAGCCTTGTCCCATTCTGCACAAGATTTCAGGAAAACACAGACATAATTAGGCTGAGGTTTCACCGTAGCTTCAGTCAATCTAGTTGCTGGCTGTCACAGTCCCACTCTCTGCCTCCCACTGGCTTTAGTACTGATCTGACCAGTGGTTGCTGGCAGCACTACATCAACAGAAAACCTACCCCGCTTCAAAAAAAAATGTTTTCTGCCGGTTTAGAGCCTTTGTGAGTCACTTCAAGCACTGATGGGAGCAAGAGAGGCAGGCAGCCGTAACAGCAGCAGTCAGATGGCTTAAACTGTAAGAGAATGGCAGCTTAGTCCTGACAAAAGCAACAAGTACGCTGAGGTACAGCAAGCGTGACCCACATAATGAAGTAAAATGAATCTGTTTGCTTAAGCCAGAGAACACATAACTAAGATGGAGGACACGGCTACAATTGCAAATCAGCACAGGATCTTTCTGAAAACGAAGAGGTTCACTAGAGATGGGAAAACAGAATCTGCTCTATTTGTAGCAAAGATGACGTCAGGCATCAGGACAAGCATTTTAGCTATAAAGACTGTCTGCTGTAGCACTCCACTACCTACAGGGGGGACATCCTCAGAGCACTTAACGAATTTTCTTATCATCAGAGTAGGAGACAGATTTGATAACAGTGTGGATTTCCTTACTAAACATAATTCTACTTACTGTTATTATCCAAGTCCAGGGCACTGTATACAACACAGGTAAAAATGCCATTTAAGAACACAGCAAAGGTACAGTGAGACCTTTGCTAGCAACAACTAAAAAGTAAGATAACCTTCCTAAAGCAACAAACAGCTTTAATGTCCAATTTACTGTTCCGTCTCACACGAAGTCCTGGAAGAACAAACTAAACTGTGTGTCTCTGTCCTAAAGGATTATTTAAGTGTCTACATACTTTATCCATCGGAAACATCAGAATCGTTCTCCTGAGAAGCAAAGCACAGATGAGCCCATTTCACCCTCGCTAAGATGTGGCGGAATTTACTTAATTCAGACGCTAGCAGCAACTACAGTGTACAGGGAACCCGATGAACACAGGTAACATGCAATTCACAAAATAAAACAACCCTCAAGGTCAAACAAAACTTATAAAGAGCATGGCTTTGGAGATTATATTTGCCATGTAAGCAGAACTACAGTCTTACCTAATTACAGCATCTCAATCATACAAGAAGAAAATTCAAAAACAATCTGGAAGTTTTTCTGGTGCAAAGCTACCATTATAAAAGTCACAGACCTCAAGTTCTGAAACAGGGTTAAAGCATGCAAAATTGAATGCTTTAAAAAAAAGTGCCATTCCTTCATTCTTGCACTTCTTCAAAGGAAAAAGAGAGCAAGCAAATTCCTGTATAAAAACTGCTAGAAAATGAAAGGTTATGAACATTACAAAGTAGGTAGTTTTAATCAAATTTTCTAATACTTAGGAAAACCAGTAATTGCTCCCTAGGTAGTTTTATCAGGCATGGTAAATTTAGTCAAAACTTTGTGGGAGGCTCAATAAAAGTGACAAAAATGCCTCTCTAGGAATAAAACCCGAATGACTACAAGATCTGGAGGTTTAAATGAAACTTGTTCAGCTGCTGTCTACAACATGCTGAAACGGCTACCAGGGGTCAGTGAGGAACCCAGGTGTTTGTTTCCATTCAAATAAAATCCGCTCTGTTATGAGATCACAAATTTTTCTGCCGCCACAGATTAAGTTGATGGCAAATGTACGCTCAGATGAAAGGCAAAGTGAAAGAAACTACACAAGGTCTCCCCTTCTCCTCCCCCTAGATCCTGTGCTCAGCCTGTTCAGTTAGCAAAACCCGCAAAAAACAACTCTAGGTCTTCTTTAACTATTAGCAAATGGAACAGGCTCACAAAAGGACCTGGTGAATCCCAGAACAGTGAAAGGTAGCCTGTGGAAATCGGGAAGGAAGCATGAACTTTCCATGCTGCTAGCAGCAGTAAGCTATTATAGCTGCCTCTCATGTAACTGCACCCCTCTTTTAAATGTCTGTAGCCAATCTGGTTCTCCAAACAGGCATTTATGCCCGAAGATGGGAGGCACAACTTCTTTCAGTAGGAGTGCTGGCTGTGAAGTATTTGCCCAAAACCCTCCCACAACACTCAAAGCTGCTGCAGAGAAGTTTGCCTTTCAGGTGACACACCAGCCTTGATTACTTAACTACCCTGATGCAAGAATAAAAACTACTTTTGCCCACGAGCAAAATAAAAGAACATACCTAGAGTATCTTTAAGCCGCTCACCAGCTGAACGCTGTGCACAGAACCGCAAGCAGGGTCCCTGGCAGACCGTGAGTGGGCAGCACGCCCCGCGCCCGTGCCCAGCCCGGCTGATCGACAAACCCGGCCGGGCCGCGCCGCCCGCCCCGGGAGCGCCAGGCCCGCGGGCGGCTCTGCCGGGCTGCCCGGGGCGGCGGGGCGGGCGGCGCGCTCCCTGCGCGCTCCCTGCGCGGCACCGCCGCCCCTCAGCGCCGGGCGGAGCGCAACACGGCGCCCGCCGGCCGGCCCGGCACGGCAGCGCGGGCAGCCCCGGCCCGGCGCAGCCCGGGAGCGGCAGCGGCAGCCCGGGAGGGGCCCCGGAGCCCCGCGGCAGCGCAGCGCAGAAGTTACCGGCGGGGCCGGGGCGCTGACAGCTGCGCACTCCCCAAACCCTCCCGCCCGCCCCGGGGCAGCGGCACGGGGGCCGCCCCGGCCCGCTACCTTGTCGCAGTAGAGCCCCACGAGCTGCTTCATGCGCCAGTGCGGGGCGGAGAACACGTCCACCTCCTCGGGGAAGGGAGCCCATGTTCTCCCCATGGAGCCGCGCCGCGAACGGCGGCGCGAACGGCGGCGCGAGCATCCGCACCGCGCGTGCGCCCGCCCCGCGTGACCGCGCCCGCAGCCCCGCGCATGCGCGGCTGGCCCCGCCCCTTCCCGCGGGCAGCGGCGGCCCCGCGCCCGCCTTGGCTGGGGCGGCTCCTGCTGTGGAGTTCCGGGGTGTGCGACGAGTTTCCCCTCCGAGTTACAGCCTTAGGTCCGTTCAAGTGAGCTGCCGTATTGCACGACTCGAAATCCGATGGTTTGGCAACGCTAAGGTAGTAGCTTGTGGATGTAGAAAGCAATTTACAGAATCAGTTAGGTTGGAAAAGACCTCTGAGGTCATGGAGTTTAACCTGTGACTGAGCACATTGTCTGTTAGACCATGGCACCGAGTGCCACTCCCAGTCTTTCCTTAAACACTCCAGGAGTCGTGACTCCACCACCTCCCTGGGCAACCCATTCCAATGTCTAACCACCCTTCCTGTGGGGAGCTTCTTCCTAATGTGCAACCTACACCTTCCCTGGAGCAGTTAAAGACTGTGTCCTTTTGTCCTATTGTTGTTTGCCTGGGAGAAAAGACTGTCCCTCACGTGGCTACAGCCTCCTCTCGGGTGTTTGTAGAGAGCAGTAAGGTCCTCCTTGAGTCTCCTCCAAGCTCCCTCAGCTACTCCTCACAGGGCTTGAGCTCTGTTGTCTTTTCTCTGGACATGCTCCAGCAGCTCAATGTCCTTCCTGAATTGAGGGGTCCAGAATTGGGCACAGGATTTGCGGTGTGACCTTCTCAAGAAAGGCCCTAGGAAAGAAAGCTTTTTTGTGTATACGGCGGTATAAAATTTACAGTACCATTTTGCTGATATTGATACCACATTTCTAAAGGACAATTTTATTTGTATTTTGCAGCAAGAGAGACAGAGATCTCCTGCTTACCCAGCAAGGAAACCATGGGAAGCTAGGTGCTGAAAAAAGCATACTATGCTATAAAACACAATGGTTACAGAGACTGCACTGAAAATGTGCATTTACATGAAGTAAAGAAAACACTTGAAATATGCTGAGGAAGTGACAACATCAGGAATAATGCAGATGTGGGCCGATGAATTGGTGTTTGTGAGGGAAGATGAATGATGGGTCCTAAACTGGGCTGCAGCAGGGAATCTGCACCCAACCTTTTGCAGCATTTGTGCCGAACAAGTAAAGTTATGTTTGTTTAATATCCAAGGCAAATGGACCAGAAACACCTGCCTGTCATACCGATCTGCTTGTGGAACACTTCAAAGTAAACAGGAACACTGGGAAGAATTGAGGATGCACATCAATTTGACAAAAGGTGTAACTGTCAGCCAACATGTAGTATAGTAAAACTGTTGACCAGCATCATGATGTTCAGTAAATGTCACCAAAATGCATTGTCAAACACCCAATAGATGCAACAGGCCTTTCTGACTGAAAACTATTACTGTACAAAATCTATGTTGCAGATATTAAATGTATTACAGCTAGCTAGTTCATAGGTGCAAGCAATTAATTGTAAACATGTTGAAATTCTGAGCAAAGTCACGTGAGTTTTTAGTTCTCAACATACTAACGCTTGGGAATAAAATGCTGGTAAAAGTAGTAAATAGTGAACTGAGCAGAAGAGATCATGTTACAAGTGTTATCTAGCTGACGCTGTGCACAGTAATCATTTTATCTCTTTATCTAAGGAAATGAGGCTTAAGCAATTCCAGTATTTGGTGTTTCCTTTTCCATGAATCATTTCCACCTCAAAGGACTTTTGAACACACTGACCAACTTAGCTGTATTTGCAAATATGTACAAACCTTGAAAGGTTAAATTCTTACAACTTCAGGGTGGGAAAAAAAAAGCAGTTACACATGAGGGAAGAAAGGAAGGTGAAGCAGGTGAAGCACAGGTGTTATGCAGCTGCCTAGCCAGCACATGGTTGTATTTACTGCTTGGCTAATAAGCAGAGCACTGGATTTGGGCTTCAGCCTTTCACAGAGAGTGTGCCCTGGCACACAAGGGAGCAGGTAAGACCTTGTGTTACTGCTGTAGGCAGACTTTTGCACTACAAACCCTTGAGAAACAATGTTTGAAGTTCATTGCTTACAGAGGAGCTTGTGAACACGAGCTGTTTCAAGGTCCTGTTTCCAGGCCTAAAGCACATAGTCATACAGAATTGAGGTTATTCTGCCAGAAATTCGTGCTTGCGTAGTAACAGAGGATTAACGTTCCCACCTGTTACACCTTCCTGCTGCTGGAACTCACCACTCCCGTCTGATAGAAATAGAGAACATGTTGGTTCCTCATCTTCTGGGGCTTCAGAATGTAAACATATGCTGAATTTCATGGTTGGTTATGTTAATATTCAGTTTGTGAACTACAGTATCTCCAGAGCAGATATGCTGCCAATTTTCTGACTCTCCTTCATGGGCGATAGCATCTTTTAGGAGAGAGAGGGACAGAGAGCAAGGAACAGTGATCTGTATCCACCATGAATTGACAGACCTTGGGAGGCAAGATGGGCAGCCAGTTCGTGGCAGTGAATTACAATACTACAAGAGAAATTACCTGATAATGGGATTAAAATACTGAATTTTCATGGACTAGTTTGAGGGTAGAATTGGTAATTTTTTCATGAATTTATATTGGGAGAAAATTCTTCATTAATGGAACAGAAAAAAATATCATGAGATTCAGTAACTGGAAGCTAAAAGTAGACAAGTTCAGGCCAGAGCTAAGGTTTTACTCTCACGGCTGTCAAACTAGTGGAACCCTGGGGGTTGTTAGTTTAGCCATCATGTGAAGTATTTAGAAAAAACTAGGAACATGAATTAAAAATGGCTGTGCTGAGTCAGATCAGAGGCCCTTCTGGCCTGATGTTGTGTTTCTAGAAGTTGCCAGTGAGGAGAGGAAGCTCGACAAGGGTTGCAAATGGAGATCCCAGCAACTCTTGTATCCAAGTCCTCTGGGATGTTATGACAGATTGTCTATCTTCTTGGAAACCCACATCTTCTTCCCCAAGATACTGTGTCTTAACCTAGTGTGTACTTGGAGATATACTCAGTATCTGTCTTTATGACTTCTTATACTGTGTATTTTAAGCAAAAGTTTTAGCTTTGATGCAAAAATCAGTGACAATTTCTGCACATTTCTGTATAGAAGACCACAACAGGGATGCCTCTCATTTCTGTTAGACGCTGAAATTACTGAGCAAAATTTGGTTGCAGCAAAGTTGAAAATTAAAAGAGAATGTTCTTCCATGGACTATTGCACTCTCTAATCCTGAATCCAAGGTAGTGGCTTGAAACCATTTGATTAATGTGCTGGTGCCCTATCAGCATGGACATAGAGAGGCTAGGAAGAGAAATAAGAAGAAAAAGCATTAGAGAAGCAAAAGGAGTAAAGTACATAATTTCCTGTGTCTCTACCGTATCACGCACAAAATTGCATATCCATTTCTGAGTAAATCTGGCTTTCATGAAGACTCTGCTGCACGTAGCAAATCATTTGGTTATTTTTCTGTCACATTTACAGCAGAAATCCATCATCAGCAATTTACTCAATGACTAGCAAGATTTTTCCCTCAGTAAAATCCACCCACTGAGCACCAGTGTATCAATGGAAACGTGACATGAGATAAATAAATACACAAAAAATAAAGAGTTTTATATTCACTGAGGCACAAATACTTAATAGAAAGAAAGAAAAGAACCAGCATGCTCCTCAGGGGTGAGAGTTCATAAACAAAATACTTGGAGGTTGAAACATTATTTTTTATTTTTTGAAGGGAAAAAAATAATGTGGTTGTATTTGCAGCAGTGCATACCAGAGAGTATTTATTCTGAAGATTAGATTGATTGTTGCCATTTGATGTTCTAACAGAGTACTTAGGGAAGAGAACCTGGAGGAGAATGACAGCAGAAGTTGAAGACATTTGTTTGTTGCACAGGATGCAAGTCTTAATCCTTATGTTTCTTGTTAAGATTGATTCATGACTGCAAGGCAGTTTTTTTCACAGAGATATGATGCACATATCATCACACCAAAATGTCACTGTCACGATCCAGGGGAGAGATGGAAAAAGAGCTGGCTAATGTTACCCCATGTGTGATACAAGATAACTTGACGCCTTGGATATTTACGCTATCACTGCTGTACCTGCATATTTTAGATTTTTTTTTTTTTTTTTTTTTTTTTTTTTTTTTTTTTTTTTTTTGCTCGCTACCATTTGTTTATGGCTTAGGAAAGTGTAGCACAGCAATGAGCATTAAGCGAACCAAAGGCATCTGAAGTATTCAAGTGATAAGGATTTTTTTTTCCTTCAAGAAATATACTGCAGTTCTCCTCAGTTATCACCAGGTGGCCTTAAAAGTCTCTTGTTTTTCTGAAGTGGGGAATAGTTTAGACATGAGGAAGTGATGTATCCCTGTGCTGCAATCATTCCAGGAAATAGCTGGGTTATAGTTCCCAGCAAGGTTTATTTTTCCGCCTGTGTCTTTTGTGTACTGAGCTGTAGCTAGTACTGAAAATATTAAACTGCAGGTTTCCATTTAAATTGTATCATTGAACTCTACTTTTTTTTTTTCTTTCTTTTAAGAATTTGGATTGTCAAGAATTCATGATGATGAGCCTTTTTTTCCCTCTTTTATTTGTCTCTGTTCTGTTTATGAACAGCTTCTCAGGAGTGCAGGGAAGGAAATGGAAAGGTGAAGGTACTACTAAAAACCTGGAAAATATTGTCATTGGAAGATGCTATGATTATATTAGAATTGTGAACCCTGCTGTTGGGTAAGTTTTGTTTGTGTCTGGATTAGTTTTTTATGTTCTGTACAAAATGGTTATTAATCAGAAGCCTGATGTTATGCTTCTAGCCATGAAAGTGATCCTGTTGAAGCCAACATTCTTTTAGCTGTCTGGAAATAACAAAATGACTTTGGTGGATGTAATATTTTAAGTAAAGCAGTGTAACTAAGGCAAGATTTTTAATCCTTCAGGTTTTTATTTCACATTTCTTGCCCCTCCCCCCCTTACCTTTTGTAAGGAGAAGTGCCAAATCTGACAGCATTCCTGGGAAGACCAGCTTTGCTTTTCCTGCCTGTATGTGAGGGCATGTACGAAGGGGAACACCTCACTTTATAGCTGTCCTGTGGTACTGAAGGAGACTGTTTAGCTCATCCACCTGAAAAATCAAGTAGTAATCAACTGCTCAAGTAGGATTACCTGTGAGTTTTCATTGGCTGTGCTAATTACACAGAATTGGGGGTAAATGACACACTTCACTGAAGTGAGCACTTTTCTGTCTTCCTTGTGTTGTAAGGGCTTCAGTAAAAAGGAAGAAAGCAAGAAGGACAATGTCGTGGAGTTCAGCCCTTTATTCTGCCACTAAAAAGTTGTCCTAATAGTGTGAAGAGGTATTTGCAGAAGGCACCCTGCCTGGTTTCCTGTAGCGTTGAGTTGCTGTCTTAAACAGGATTACCTTATGTTGCAAATATCACCTCATTTCCCCAACCTCCCATTTTCAGTTCCTGTTGCAGAAGAGGAAGATAAAGGGCTTAAAACAATTTTTTTTTTGCTTTTAACAAAGGCAAAACAATATATTTCTGCACAATAACACTCTTAACTTTTCAGAAGTGTTCTCTTTCAATCTTCTTATGAAGGAAAAAGATCGTCCTAATGCAGATAACACAGTGCTTGAATTTCAGTGGAACAGTTAAATCTTGACAGATTTATAAACATGTCACAATGGAAGGTGAAAGTAAACTTTTAAGTGTAGATTTCTACATTTCTACAATATAATATGTAATATAAAATACGTGAACTTAGTTAACGGTTGTGTAGGTAATCTGGTCTTGCAGTAGTCTCTAGATAGGTAGAGCTCCTGTAGGACTTAACAGATGTCACTTCATTTATATCTGAAACAGGACATGAATAATAATACAGAATATGCTAAAATGAGCAACATAAAGGACAGTTACTGTAGAAATTTTAACTCTATCCTTAACTGGTTTGGACTTTTAGACATGTAAATGCAATATTCTGGAAAGCATTTACATATGGCTTGTGTTTATGATAGTTTTGTGATCTAATGAATTCTGGTGACATTTTCACAATATGATTTTAAAATTGAGATGTTTTAACATGTTCATCAGAATATTCTTGCTCAGGATAGCATGAAGCCAGGCAGGACATTAGGACCACTTTCCTGAATTTAGACCAGAAATGGCATTATTAAAAGAAGAGCTACACAATTGATTCCATATAATGTGGGCATATTTCTCTTTCCCTTAGATCTATAAACAAATAATGTAATCCAAACAAAATGGAAATTTCATATTGCACAGGTGCAAAACAGATATTCTAATTATTTATAGTCCTTTCTGTTCATTGGGTATTTCTTAGTTGCCCCCTGGCTAGCTTTTATAGAGACATGACCACCTGGATAGGTTTTGCTCCTGAATTTATGTGCAAATTTTCTAAAAATACTTTGCTAACATAAAGGAAGCTAGCAAAACTTGTCCTTACACTGCAACATAGTTAAAACATAAAGGTGTTTATAGGAACATAAGAAAAACTTTCCCATGTGTTGAAACAGAATATGCAAAATGGCAGTTAAAAGAGGCATTTTACAAAATGCTATGGTCGTGTAGAAGTGAGGAATTTGAATGAAGATTATATTTGACATTTCCTAACAGGAGTACCCTAAATAGCACAAATGTTCCTGTAGTGCTTTTCCTCCGTATTTGTTTATTTGTAGGATATCATGGAAGTTTCGAAAACAATTTTTTTAACTAACTAGTATGACATTAATCTGACTTACAAGTGTCTACTAAGATTAGAAGGAGTTGTCCTGAACTGCAGTCCTTCCCCACCCTGTAGTTTCAAAAAGTGTTTTTGCCAGCTAAGAAGTTTTGACTATCAGAGCAGAATAATCCTTTTGATTTACAAGCTGTTCAATCCTGGATGAGAAGTCATGGGAAAAAAAGGCAATATGCAAATTAACCAGAAAATTACTGATGGCTTCAACTGTCAAGAAAGATGTTAAAAGTTCAGTTGATCATAACTTACAAATACTAACATAAGTGCTTCAAGTAGAAAGCTCTTTAGCAAAATGAGCCCTAAGTATACACAATTGTCAGAAGCTAAAGTATAACTGCTTGAAATCAGAAATTGCGTGCAAATCCTTTTATTAAGTATATCTATCCAAACCTTGAAAGGACTGATCAAGGATCATATTGCATCACTGAAAATTTTCAGGTCAAGATCCACATCTGCTTACAGTAGATATGGAAGCATGACCAGAGTTTACTGTAAGAAAGTCTGTGGTCTGTTTCCTGCATAGCTCATCGCAAGAGATCCTTTAAAGTGTCTGTGACATTCAGTGTCACAAAGCAGCTCCCTAAAGCACCTGTGCCAGCAGAAACCGTGCTGTCTATGGATGATGCTAAATGAGCAAAACACTGTAATGGCAAAGTTTGGTTTACTTATCAGGACTACTATTGCTCAAGCTAGAGCTTTGCAATGACAGCTATTCATGTTAAGAAAGCATCTCTGTCACAATCATTATTCTACCACTGAAACTTTTTAGCAACTCATTATTAAAAAAAATAATGCCCTAGGGTATATTACCATGTCCCACAGCCGTAGGGAGGAGAAGATCCAGCAGGCAGGAATTGTGCAGCAAGATTGATTTATTTAATTATTTTACAAACTCCTTTATAGACTTTTTTCTTCATAGTCTAATTGGACAAAGGATCAGCCACCCCTTGGGGGTGATTGGCTAAAATCCTAAAACATCCATTGTTAAAATATTTTTCTACTGTACCATAAACAAGACTTTTCAAGGCGGCAGGTGTTTGGTTGTTTACATAACTCTGCTACCTCTTCTGTGAGAGAGAAAAGTCTCTGACGGGCTTAGAAAATAGCAAGAAAATCCTTGCTAGCAGCATTTTTGTATCCACAACTCATCCTACACTTGAATCTGACATTTTAAGAGTAATATTGCCTTCCAGCACTGTTGGATATTTAGCTATAGTTTATTTGAAATGGCTTTTTGAATCTAGAAAATTTCAAAGAAAGCTTTTTCTTCAGTATTTCTACAGTGCTGGATAGCAAACTCACTGTGTATACCATACCTACTAAGATTTTTGTTGAATCATAATGTTTTCCTAATTCCACACTGTAAATGTTAATATTTTCCTTGCTACTTCTTCCTTATCTGCTGCAGTTATGACTCAGAAGACAAGATCTCTATGCTCTTCCTGAGCTACAAGTTTTTTACCACCCTGACTTCAGTTTTCTGCCTTGATCTTATATGGATTTTAATTTGGGTATTTGAAGGAGTTAAGAGCAAATAATTTTGTTGTTCAGCTTTGAAAAAACCATTTTGCTATTTGTTTGTTTCAATGATTACAGTGAGAAGAATTGTTCACAGATATGGGAAGCATTTAAAAATGCATTTATTAACAAGGATCCTTGCAGCATTCTGCCTAAGGATTATGAATTATTTATCAACCTGTCATTGCACACAATTCCACCTAACAAGGTAATAATTTTTTATGTTAACTGCCCTGTGATGTACAACAGATTTTACATGACACAGTTCAAAACTGACGAGTCATTCTGTGGCTGACTTGTGAGTCATTCTTTTTGACCCGTCTGTAGTTTATAAACTAGACTCAGGATTGATAGCGTGTTTCAGTGTGTTTGGCTCCATTTATTTTGTGCAGTAACTTCTCAGCAATGTCTCTCTTTTCATATTACAGAAATTCCCCATTTTTCCTTCTGTGCTTGGAGCTGTGCCATAGTCCCTGAACTTCCTACTGTTCCTTAAGTTAGATGCTCTGGCTGCAAATGCTGTGCCTGCTATCATCTTTTGCTTTTATTCCTCACAGCTAAATCTCATGACAATTACATGTTAAACATCGACATACTGAACAAGCAAAAGCAGAAATGAGAGAGGACATTGTTCTGTGCCAGAAGGCAGTAAGGGTTTGATGTGCTGGCAGTTACAAAGAAGTGTGTCAGTGCAAAAGGCGTGTTGTGCTTTAAAGCAGTTTTTCCTCTAGCACAATTAATCCTCATTTCTAAATGATACAAGCTAAACCAACAAATACTACTGTCAGCTTAATTCATGAGGAGTTCCACAAACACAGAAATAACATCTAGACATATGATTTTCTTCACACCATAAGCCAACAGAGCAACGTGAGAGATTTCTGGTAACGTATATCTGGCTTATAAATATCTTCCTTTTTTCTCCTTCCCCGAAATCTGTCTGCTGAGACAGACAAAGCTAGGCCTAACCATATTTAAAACAGGTCTATATCCCTTCTCATCAAACTAGTACTGTCCCTCAAGTCACTTGTGATCAGAATTTATGCCTCTCTAAAATAAACAACTTTGTTCCTTTAAAAAGATAGCTAACATTTCTGATTATTAGCTTGATTTTGAAAGAAAGACCAAAACATGTTTTAAACTGTTTTCAGTACCCCATAATCTCATTGTGTCCACACCCAGATGTTGGTACATTTCTTCTCTATGTTTTTTTTCCTAGTCTCTCTTCTGGGAAAATAATCAGCTACTAGTCAATCGCTTTGCTGACAGAGGACGTCGCTACATGTCTCTGGGTGATACTCTGTTTGGCTTCTTTGGAGATTTTCTAAACTGGTGTGGGCAGGCAGACAGCCCTGGTAAGACAATGAGTGCTATGTTAAACATTTGGCTGTAAAACCACAATGGAGACCGACTGCTGTGCTCTGGAGGAACTAAATTTCCTCTTACCCCACGAAAAATCAGGGATAGCTTCACTGTCTTGTTCTCGCTTGTGTTGTGTGAATATTTAACACTGCAGTCAGGGGAGCACACAATGAAATCTAAATGGTGCTGCAGTGGAGATAAACCTCTTTCTCAGTTACCCGAACCTGGAGCTCTCGGCATCGCAGGAACAGAGTTAGAACCACTTCAGCCAAATTACTGAACCCACAGAATGTCACTGTGTAAACTACGAAGGATGGAAAGTTATTGAAAAAAATACAGCAGTCAGCTTTCCATGCTATGTCAAACGATCTTGTGGGTTCAGTGAGAAATGCACAAATATATTTAGTTGCTTTCTAAAGTCACTTTTTATAGTCGTTATCATCTCTTTGATACCACAAATCACATGCCTTCCTACAGGACTGGACTATGAATCCTGCCCTACCACGTTGGAATGTGAAAACAATGCGGTGGAATCTTTCTGGAGGATGGCCTCAATCACTGTAAATAGTGTATTACTGCTGAGTTCATACATCTGCGAGTGTGTCTGGGGTGGTTCAGGAAAACATTGGCAGTTCAAAACAGGTTTAAACCTGTAACTCTGCTGGATTATTTCCTCTGGTACAAATACACTGTTTTAGACTGGCGGCAATGTTGTAGTAAGAAGAACATAACTTTAACCTTAGCTAGATAATGTGTTAAAATTCTGTTAGCTTTGTTAATATAAAGCATATACTAAGCACAGTAAGCACATTGTGTCTACTGATTACAGGTCCTAAGTGACATTTGACACCCTTGCTGGAAACGCTTTACTCACAGATCAAACTCAACAGAGAATGCCAAAATGCTTTCTTCTTGTGCTGAAGAAACTACTTATAGATATGAGAATGTAGCTTGAGTAGAACCATTGACTTTAACCATGGTCTGTTTAGTTCCTGTCCTTTTTACTGCAATGACCTGCTAGGGTGCTAGTCTAGTATTATTTTTGCAGTTCTTATATTCTTCATGGCAAAATTCTTTCCTTGGTCAGTGTTGTTTGCAATAAAATACCAAGTCATATGACAAATTGTGAGATCTGAAAAGCACTGTTATCTATTGCAGTATGCACAACACAGCTCTGGGGTGATACATGTCTTGTTGAATGGTTCTGCAGACGGAGGAGCTTATCCACAGCCCGGGTAAGAAAACTGACTGATTTATCTGTACAGAGTCTGATGACTAGAAAAAAGAAAATCAGCCAGTTGTTTGGGTCTTCTGCTGCACAAAGCATGGGAAGTGTAGCTGAAAGAAACTGTTGCATCAAAGTCTGCCAAGTTGTGGGGACAACTGTTAATTGTCCCTAGCTGAAGGAATTAATGTGTAGTGGATGGAAACAATCCTTTCAACTCCTGCATTTTACAAACTGCTGTGGCAAGCAGGGTGAATGCTCTTTGAAAGCTGCCTTCAAGTCAGTCAATATACTGTGGCAAAATGTGTATGTCTTCAAAAAGCTGAGTGTTAACAAAATTTCTCTTCAGGGACATGTCCAAGTAGAGGATATTGTTACAAGGAGTGTACCTTTTGTCAGGCCTAGGAGCAAACTTGGTAAATTCTAAAGGGAAAGTATTTCTCCATGACCAAGACTGGAAGTAGTTTGAAACCTATTATGGTTTCAGGAAGCAATAAAAAAAGCTTGTTGAGGAGAACAATAGCAAAGATGAGCTTCCTCTTCTCCTTAGTTCCTTTTAGATTAAGTACAGGTGTATTTTTCCTGATTCATGAGTGTACACCATGCAGAAATTCATCTAAGCTTACATTCAAAATTTATTGTAAAAGTACACCCTTTAGAACTTTTCCTATGTGTCTGTAGTGACTGCCTACCTGTGGTAAAAAATACATCTTTCATTACCTCAGCAACTGTCCTGTCCAAGGCAGATCAAAAAGTTACATCTTTTAAAAACCCATAGAAGAGATCCTCCTCCTGTGTGTTCACTGAGGACTAAAAATGACCATTGAAAAGGCCATTTTATCCCTGGATAGGAGAGAAACAAGAACTGTCTTTTCCAAAACACCTACTAAGTTCTTACTCTGTCCCCCAAAACATCCATCTCTGTACACAGCTTTCAGCTAATCGCAAAGACATACGTCTCCTTGGGTTGATCAGGTGGTCAGCTGGGATCAAATCTTCTGCAGATGGTAATACCTGTCAGCAGGCCAATACCCAGAATCTAGTATGGATTCCTTATTTCAGAAATGGATTCCTTATTTCTGTTAATTTACAGATTCCTGTTTTCAGAAACATCTTACACACAAATTAATTCCACCAGTTCCCTGGGTTGCCAGTCTGGTGGTATTTTAACCAGTGAAATCAGCACTGAAACACAGCCTGCCAAGGAGAAAACAAAGTCAGTTACTCTGTCTGTTTTCTTTGCTGTGTGTCTTCTGGTCCATTTATGACTGAATTTGTTTAAAGAGCTCCTGTTAGAAAGAGGCTGGAAGTTGAATAATTAATAGCAGAAGGTAATCTGACAGATCTGCCTGTCTTCCTAACCATCTCTCTGGTCTGTTTTCAAGTACTTCAAAGCCACTTTCAAAGTTTATCCAGTTTTAAAGTTTGTACACTTAAATCATCATTAAGTCACATGATATTATTTCGGTTAAGATTTATTTCTCATTTCATGGAAAAATAACTTTTCTCATTCACACAGTATGAATTTAGTTGGCAGATTTCTTTAATAATAGTCGCCAGTTCAAAAATGGGTTTTACTGAAGTCAGCTGTACATTGTTCCTCCACGGTTTCTGACTCCTCTAGTTAAAGATTTCTCCAAATTTGGGAGCAAGCTTCTTTTTTCTGGCAATGACATATGCATGAATGAGTAAATGAGTTGGAATCTTTATTTTTTGTCATGTTTTCACTGTGTGTTGGACAGGCTTGGACACCTTGGACAGATGGTAAACCTGCTGTTGCTGCTACTGGTCTCTGGTCAGCCACCACTGTACCAGATTTGACCAGAGAGAGCAACTCTTGGTATCTGCATCCTCCTGTTCCACTTCTCCAGAAATTTAAAATAACTTGCTGACTTCATGAACCAACAGACACTGGCAAGCAATACATGTCCTGTGCTTCCATGTCAGAGCCCTGGTAGTTTGCCTGAAGGCACTGGGAGGACAAACCCACATTGTCACTGCTGGTCTCATCCAGGAAGTGGCAACTGACAGTCCCTTCTTCTCTGTGGAGATCTCAGAAGATTTAAAAGGGCTAAGAGACGCTGTAGTGCTGATATAGACATTTAAGAAGACACTTGATAGGCAAATGGCAAATTAGAGGAGAGACCTAGGCCCAGACTTGGGCTAGGCATTCAGTGAGGACACCGCCCTTATAAGCTTTCTGAGGAAAAAAACCTAAAAGGTTGGAAATCATTACATTTCATCTTGCTGAAAGGGTTAGAAATCTCTGGCTTTGAAATGCCAGCATCTCACCAAAAAAATCAATCTACAGACATTAAAATCAGCCTTTGGATTTCATATCTTCTTAGATTAGATATTATGAAGAAGTATCATATGCTCTTTGTTTTGTTTTTGCATTTTTAAAAGTTCATTCTGGTTCACTTTTAGGTGAATTCATTAAATTTAATTTTCATGTTCTTTATAGTTCTAATTTTTTTTTTTTTCTTGAATCAGTTTTTTTGCAGATTATGAAATACCTAATCTCCAGAAAGACAGAATCTCACAAGTTGTCATTTGGGTTGTGGATGATATTGAAGGACCAGATATGTAAGTTACATCTTCAAAAAAAAATTAGTTTCTCCCTTTTGGACCTGTCTTTAAAATTTCACTGTATCTTTCTGTTTGATTACATTTGCATACTACTTAAATTAAAGTGTTTTAGGTGCTTTCATGAACAAAGAAGACACAACCTGCCATAGAAATAAATTCTAATATTAGATCTGGAACCAGCTCTTGGTTAGATGTGTGTGTGGATGTCAGACCTTGAATGAAGAGAGAGCATGAACAGTTTTACTAAGAGTCAATCTGAATTTCAGATTAAGTGCTGATGAGTGATATTTCTTTCACCTTGCCATATGCATTCTTTTCATTTTCACCCATCTTAACTGCTTAAAAATTTGTAGAAGCAGACAAATACCAACAGGGGGTCCTTTTCTCTCAATAATTAATCCAGTAATAAATTGTAGGCTTTAAAAGTGTCTTAAATTTGCTGGTAATTTAATTAAAGCAAACAAAAAATAAGTAATAAACAAATGTAACAAAACTGATCAGTCCAAACAGAATAGTCTGTTGTGTATTTTGCCACAATGCTGTGGAGTCTACATAGCATAGTTCAGATTCGCATTTCTCAGCCTGTCTCTCTAAATCAAAGAATCATACCCTCTGGGAGGAAAAAAGCCATACAGCTCATCTTTGCAAAAGTTGGCCTTATTACAAAAAGAAGTTAAGACAAGCACTGAATGTTAATTTATCTTTCAGTTAATGGATGCATGGGAATATTTGTGTATTTTTATTAATTTTTTTCTATAATTATTTTGTTTGTCTCCTTATGCTTCTTTAGCCATGGGTATTTACTGCCCAGCAGATAAGTAGCACTGGCCTTAATACTTTATGTTGGTACAAGTTTAGAGGTCTCAGTGGGTTCTGCAATATGCTAAACTTTCTTTGCTATTTGGACTACAAATTAAAAAATCAGTGCTAGAAACAGGAGCTGTGTTTAGGACTGTTTCTGGGTTTTTTCTCTCTCTTTGGTTTTTTTTTTTTCTGTTATTCAACATTCCAGAGAGAGAACAAGCTTCTAAAAACAAGTATAATTCTCATTTTTTATAACAAACTTACTCTGTAAGGACAGGTAACATCAACTTTACCACTACCTAAATAGTTGCCAAAGAATATTACAAACAAAACACTTACAAAATTGATCGTTTTCTGTCTATTAAATATTAAATGTGGGATTATTGGTTAATAGAATCTGAAAATGCTACACTGGCTGAAGCTGATCTTCCAGATTCTGTAAACTAAGGATAAGTTGTGAAACAACTGTAATGTAAGCAAATGAAGCATAAATAGCAATGTACACTCTTCTTCTGGAGGTGTTATGGAATACAGAAGAGGCAATGTAATGGGGATTTACTTTGCTGATTCCATCAAATTCAGTGAAATTATATAACAAAAGACTTGCACTAATATTGAAATCCTTCCTCACAGAGATTCCTGTGGAATTCATAGTGTAAAGATATTAGAAACCAGGCTGAAAACTCTTGGTTATGATGTCATTTGCACTGACAATAACAAGTAAGTGAAAACCTTTTATTAATATGTTGTGTTTGCAGAAGAACCTTATCTATCTTGATTCTTACTGTTCAATACTGAAGTGCCATTAGTGTTGTGTCTTCAGGAAGGACTGATATGTTGGAGGGATGATGTCACATTTTTCAGACTTGGCATTTTTTGGTTATGAATTGAGCAAAACACTACATCTTACTGTATGATTGAGTGGAACATTGTACTTACACAATGTCAGACAGAAGATGGCCTCATATATTTGGATTCAAAATCTAAACAACAGTTAAAAACACTATTGAATGTCTGCAGAATTACTAGTTATTCACAATGGGTTTCACAGCTCTAGTCATTCCCATGGATTGTAAGATAAATTTAATGAAGTGAAGGTTTAAACATGATAATACTGTGAATTTGTTTCATTTTTTCATGGTTTTGGTTGGGTTTTTTTTGTCAGTTGTCCGCCTGAAAGGTGCTAAATAAAATGGTATTTTCACAGGTCTGTAATGTTCTTACTCTGCCTGGATAATCCTGATAATTCTAAGTGTGCCCTTGCATCGTAAGTAAGAGGAGTTCAACCTGTCCTCAGTGTCATAACAACTGAATAAATTATGCAGAAGGCAACAGTTCAACAGATCCCACCTCTGCCACCTGTTATATATTATGCATATGCAATACACAGTGTTCTTGAATTTGTTACTTACTGTGGATTGAGTTAGCAGTTTCTAGTCACAAATTGCACAGCTGTCTGCGAGCACCTGCTATTCAAAATTAGGTGTTAATGGGTTCTCACTGATCACACAGTAACACTGTATATCATTGATGATGTGAAGTTTGTACATATCACTGTTCTGATATAAAATCTATTACAAATTTGAGGTTGCTTTCATTAATATCATTTCTTGAATAATCAAACTATAGATCAAATGTCAACAGATCTAAAGGACATTTCTCCAGCTACTGGAATTTTCAATTCTAAATTTTGAGGAAGTTTCCTTTTAATCTTCCATTTTGTGCAAAACTTTATATTTTAATGTATTTAGCTTGGGCCAGTGAGTTATCTACAAAGAATGCAGATAAAGTCCAAGACACAACTTCTTAATTAGCAGGCATTACTCCTAAACTCCCTACTTATCCACATTTATCTTTATTATATAAGGAGCATTAAATTAATTTATTATGTATTTCGGTGAATTCACAGTAAAGATTACTGTTTTCAATTCTGACTTTGTTTCTTAATCTATATGGTGTTGCATAGGTACACATAAGATACTTGAACATTTGAATGAGAACTTCCTCACTGTTTGGAATTTTGTAGCATATATAGATATATAAACACTGATTCCTATTTATATTATTTTTATGGATAATGCATGCTGTATTTCTTACTGTCCTTTCTTCCCTATTCAAGCACACACAAATTTTTGTTTGTTAATACCTGTGTGATATTGCAATGATAACTTCTGCTATGAAAGTCTTGATTTGCTGTCCCTGGTAATGGCAGCAGAGAGGTGCTACACCAGCTTGCCTCCCTCTGGGGAGGGGCTGTAGTGCTTCATGCAGCACAGAAAAGGAGGTGGGTATCACCTTCAGGAACATGTGTCCAGTTTTTGGTGCACACATACAGAGAAAGTGAGTTCCCTATTCTTGCTGGTCACTGAAAACTTTTACTCACCTTGCCATGCAACATTTATTCTCACAGGCAAATTACATCCTAGCACCAGCATATAAATGTTATGAAAATGGTGGGTTTATAGATACCACTGATAGCTCCAGACTTCTAGGCGGCAGATCATAGCACAGACTTCCTGTTAAGGCTTTGATTGGTTACAAAATGCCACTTGCACAATGGATTAAAATAGGGTTTTCTTGTGCCACTGAATTCTAAGGCTTTTGTTTACATGTCAAAGGAAAATACAGTTATCCCCTTCAAAATAATAGCTGTGAACATAGTGACAATATTAACAAACTGGAAGAAAAAGCACTTCACAGGACTTTGCAAAATACAATATTGTGAGCTCTTAACAGAAGATTTTTCTCCTCTCCCAGGTTTTAAATATTTTTCCTCAAAGTTTTGTGATGTGGGTATGTTACTCAGCTGAGGAAACCTGGATGAGAAGGCTTTTTGGAAACCACTAACGTGTCTTTACTTTCAGCTAAGTGATTAGCATGCAGTTCTGCAGTATTGCTACTTGGCGTTTGCAGTGTGCAAGCAGGGGAGCAGCCTTTCCATCCATGTCGGTGCTTAAAGTAACATAGTCCCTGGTGTATTTGAAACACCAGTCTCACACTCTCCTGGGGTAGCTGCTGAGCAACTCAGCTGTTCTCATCCTTCTTAGGAAAAGTTTCCTTTCTTGTTTCCTTCATGAGCATTGTATTCTATCCTATATGCATGGCACTGCAATAAGTTTGATTCATTTCATATCTATCCCAAATCACAATAGAGCTTCCCAGTCTGAATGCAAAACTATCATTGCCTCTCTCTGAAATTTAAGTAACTTAAATACTACAAGCCAATGAATACTTACATTCTTCCCAAAATCACTTGATTCTCTGCAGTAAATAACACCACCTCCATTGAAACTAGCTTCCTGTTCAGAAAGAGCCTTAAGCAGATGCATGTAAATTATTTGATGATGTATCTTTTTAAGTACGTTTTCTGTGTGGATGGATCCTTGCTCTGTGATGGTCCATTAACTGACATGGGGGCAGTTTGGTCAGTAGGGGTATCACTATTTGGAGGGTGTATCTGTTAGGAAAAGTTTCCCGTGCAGGGTAGGTGTTCCCAGTGTTCATACTTCCATAATAAACAGTGAAACAGGCATGCAGGCTCTGATGCATCCCATTTCATGAGGGCTATTTGCTATTACAAGGCTGATAGCTGCCCTCTCAGCCTCCAGAGAGTTATGTCCTGAGCCCAAAAATATCAGAGTTGGACAAGTGACTTTTTATGTCACCCCAACTCCTGTTACATTGAGAGAGCTGGGTCAAGGTAGCAGAAGGATGGCCTAGAAGGTGCTCTAATGTACTTGGGGCTTCTTGCATAGTGGTAGTGCCCCTTAACTCCTCGCCAGACTTGAACTATGTTCCTGCTAAGTCAAATTTGGACTTTGGCTTGTTAAGGTGACACCCTGATGTTAGAAAAAACTTGTGAGTGAAAAATACCCACTAGATGGCATAGATGGCTTACAAATGTAAGCAGGAAGGAAGCCAAATGCAACCTGTTAGTGGTGGTATGTATTACTTGCATTATTGCAATGTCAGGGAGACTTAGAAGTGGATCTGCATACTGCTGTACCAAGTGCTGTGAAAATACAGTCCTCCAGGACCACTGCTGTCTCAAAGAGCCTTTTAAAATCACAAGCATAAGGCTAGAGATGGCAAATGGATGTGGAGAGACAAGAAGGCTCTTGTGTGAAGGTAGAAAGAAGAGTTCTCAGGGTTTTGCAAAGATATTCTGTTTATAGAATCAGGACAGCCAAAGGGAATCTGTTGGCAGGCTCATATAAAGAAACTTCTAGCTTAGCACTTGGACCACAAACTTCACCCTTGGCAACAAACCCCTGATATTTAAAAGAATCCTAACTCAGCTCTGGGCTGTGAACATCCTGTTTGTTTTCTCTTCTTCAGATCTGCACCAGCAGCACAAAGAGGACCTATATCTTCAGACAGAGGATGCAGCTGGAACAAGCTCATGATTGTTTCTTTTGTAGGCTTTTTGTTCAGATTTGCTTTAGTGTACTAAGTTAATCAACTGAATCCATATCCTCTGTTTGCCTTAGCTGGATATAAATTTGGCTTCAGCTAATTTCTAACTGCAGTTTCACCCTGCTTTTGGGACTGGCAAACCTGCATATTAAAACCTTGCTTACTAGATACTGGGTTCTTTTAGTATCAAAAATTATCCCACTGCTGCTAGAAAGCCTCACCCTTCATTTTCTTTTCTCTTTGTAGAAGTTCATTGCTATTTCCTCTTATCTTTATTCTCCAGAATTAAACTGAGAATAATACCCCCTGTTCACATATTTCAGAAAGAAAAGTGACACTATGCCTGTCATACATCACCCACAGAGATTACTTGTTTGTAAATCCATCCTAGCATTTGACCTTTGAAACTAGATAACTGATTATCATGTTTTGGGAAGGCAAATCATACATTCAGGTGGGAGAGATCTTAGATTGCTTACTTGATACAGGAGGCAATAGGTAAGACAGTGGAAAAGTAAACTCATTTTCATAAATGGTACAGTACTTGGGCCAAACTTAAAAGCTAGAGTACAGCAAGATTCTGGCTGCATACTTCCATACAGTATTTTACCACATAATATCAACTGCTTCATCATCCACACAGCTGTTCCTCAGCTGGCTGTTTCCTGGCCACTGGATAGCAAATAGTCAGAAATACCGGATCTAGAAAGTTCCACAGGTTTTTCCCCACGATGTGATTTATGGTATATCAAATTCAGATAAGAACCTGCCAAGTCAGACATTGGCCTGCTTGCAGTGAACTCAGATAGCAGGGTTCAGAATACACTGAGAAGAGAGCAGATGCCATCCTGAGGTTTCTTAAATTACTTATGTGAGTTCCAGTGTTGCAGCTAGATGCTCCTCTAAATCACCGAGACATCCAGCTACCAAGCTGACACATAAATCTTCAGAAATAAATAGTTGTTCTACTAGAGAATAACTTCATGTAGATAATTTTTGGACATTCTGTGTTAGCTTCTGCATTATTTGTGTTTGTTTTGACTGGTTGCCAGGAAACTGGGAGAGGATGTTCCTTTTATCTCAGAGAATCTGATTTAGGGGTCCATAATAGATTTACATCCTTTCAATCCTTGATACAACTGTATCATGTTGTATGTTTGAAAGATAAAATAGTTAAAATATGTTGCTGTTGCTTATTTGTCTTGCTTCCCTGCCTGTAATAATCTTTAATTGGGTTTTAATGCAAATCTCTTTATATTACACGCCTGTTTGGGTTTGCCTAGGTCACAGGTGAGTTTAGGCTCCAGCTTGAAGGATTTTTTTGTCTGTTTCAGACACAAAAAATACTGAAACTACAAAAGTACTGAAATCAGAAGTTACAGACCTTTGAAAATCCGGGCTGTATTATGCCTCAAAATTGTTCCCTATCTGTGCTGTAACTTTAGTCCTTTGATTGGTTCCTTCAACATTCTCTTCATTTTTTATTGTTTTATTGTTTCATGTTTTATTATTTACAGCAGCTGCCAGAGTAGTAAGAAAGGTATCTGTAACACAGTCACATCTGAGATAGCTAAAAGCAAGCAATTTTGATCAATCTTCTATTTGCCCAGAGCAGATCACATCATGACACATTTTGGGCCACAGGCTGAAGAGGTTGTGTGTGTGAGACTCCCAGGTGTCGAAGCCGTCATCAGGGCTGGTGTGTCCTACCTACTGCCCTGTATGTGACAGTGTGTGTGAGATCCAGAGAGCAGCTCAGTACCATTAACCAGCCATGTGCCTCTTAGGCAACTTCCATCCACAAGCCAAGCATCCCAGCTGGCCAACTTTTGCTTTCCAGCTTATGAAAGCTTTCCAGCCTCTGCGCGTAACTGACTCCAGCAGCACAGTCAGTGCTGGCAGTTACACATGGTACCAAACACACTGTAGAAAGTGCTATATAATTCTGTTTTGAAAAAAAATAAAAACAAACTAAGTAGGATAGCTACAATTCAAACAATCGAGGTTGCTTACTGCGTAACCTTTTGTCAAGAACAGCACACTCAGAACCTCCTGCAAGGTTTTCTTATTTCTAATGTTCTTTCCTCTTTTCCCATTACTTCAACTCAGTAGCAAAGACAGCAATTTCTTTTCTAATACCTGTTCAATAAAGTGACTAAACTTGCTTAAAAATCTTGCAAAGATCTGTAAAGATTTTTAGCTAACCAACTAATATAGCTAGTAAAAAAAAGCAACAAGGCAAATTTCTAGATGCATATGTTTCCTGAGATCTTCAGAGGCAGCAAATTTCAAGCTGAGTGTGAATCATTTGTTCTGAGTTTAACATAACAGTTTTAATCTGTGCAAAAGAACAGTGTGACTGGCATCTCGGAAGCTAAGGGCAGAGGTGTCAGCAAAGCAAGAAACAATAAGGTCATTTGTTGCTCCCAGAGGGAGGGAGAGACATGAACATGTCTTCTTTTTATTTCTACATCTATAAGGATGTGAATATATTTACAGATATATGTTACACCTAAGTGTTGACAATCAGCCAGGTGAGCCTGTGCTATGTCTTGAACACTCAGGAAATGCTCTGATTAGCAATGTCTTATGTAAGAGCTGTGCCAAATGGGGAGAAATCATAGTGTCCAAAAGGCATCTGCCCTTCTCCTTAAACTCATGCAAGCCTGGGAAAGTTCACAAATATATATTCAAAATGTTTCAACCATTCCTATTTGTACTAGCAGTACTATAAAAACGGCTGTCTCTGTGTGTGATTTTAAGGGAGAAAATGTTTCAGATGAAAACAATATGTATATCACTTAATTTTGAGTCCTGTTGGATGCCAAAACACTGTGTAGATCTACTAATACCCAACTATTTATGGCAAATGAAAACATCATGTACAGGAGCATTACAAGGTGTTCTGCATTTTTGAAGACAGACCTGTGGAAGTTACCGAGACAAAGGCAGTATTTCCTGCTGTGCCCATTTTGTGAACCACTTAAAAACTCTGTTATCTCACTTTCTTCATTCCTATATAAAAGTAAATATAATCTCCCCTCCTACTAATCTGGTTGGTGGGGTTTTTTTGTTTGGTTTTGGTTTTGGTTTGTTTTTTTTTTTTTGCTACATGTGTTTCAGTCATTGTATCTGACAAAAGCTGAACTAATTCAGAGTAGTTCCTTTTTCCAGCATGTATGTGCATGCACACATATACATCTGCTCACACCTGCTCTGCCTATTTTTAAATGCAAACTCTTGAGTGCTCTGGAGTAAAAAGTTATGAGAATAAAGCAAGGACAACTTGATCACCTCTCTGGCCTTTTTATACTGCTGGTGTTTATTTTTGTCATATTGGTCTTGACGTGATATTCAGCTGACATAACTATGGTTTCAATCGACAATCTTAAATGTAGTGAAATGTGACCTGAAACTTGAAGAATTTGAATAATACTTTTTGTTCCATGAAATCTAGTTCTTTTGATAGTGTTCTTCTCAACTGAATTACCTAGAAATAATTCTGATGTATTTTGCTTCAACAATAATGTGAAGTGGAAGAAGAGTGCTTTTAGCAGAGCCAAGAAGTTTGGTTTAAAATAGCTCAGTATGGGGAGGCACAGTATTTTAATTTAGCCAAATGTCAGGGTGGCTCAAACACTTCACAGGTTTTTTTTTGATTTTCAGGTTTTTCCTAATTCCAGCTTCTGCCCAGTTTAAATTTACTTGCCATTTTATGTAAGAGGCAAAGAATATAATCTTATCAGATTTTGTTTATAATCTGCAGGCATCTGATTTCCTAGTTTCCTGAAAATTATGAAGACAAGCTCAGAGATCCTCATACCATTACAGGAGCAGCACAGTTCCAGTGCAGGCTGGCAGGGAGACTGGTGCAGGAAATTGGAGCCTGGGAGTGTGGCACGTATGTCCCCTCACACCGTGCCAGAGTGCCTGTGCTGCCTGGCTGCCCCCTTCCTCCTACTTTCTCCCTTTCTCTGCAGCCACAGCTAAGGTGAACCTGATCTCAGCTCAGATGAGTTACTCTGTATTTTTAGCAGAATGTGTGAGCAGGAAATGATGTTGTTGGAAATTCTGTAAGAGGAAAACAAAGGCGGAAATTATAGCATACATTTCCTTTCAGCAGGAGGCAGTGCAGTGAAGTAAGTGGTCTCTCACCTGTGACCATTTGACTGGGAATAGCTGTGGGCTGTGGAAGCAGTAAGTGTGGTAAATTCCCTGACTGCAGACAGAGACAATCCTCCAGAACTCCTCCAGTATGTCCGGAGTGTCTTATGCTCTTAGTTACAATACTTAACAAAGAAATATTTTTAACCCAGTAACTGCGTTTGTCTGGGCATCTCTCAGTGATTAGACTTGATATGATTTGGCATCAGGCATGAGTGCTTTGATAAATAATTAACAAAGGATCTAAGTACTGTAGACAGAAACCAGAATTATAAATCAAGACTGTGACAAATGCTGGATTACCAAACTGCAGGAAGATATTTTTTTTCCCATTTGCAGCAGGTAAAGTCAGGAGTGCTAAAGAAATGAGGACTGTTCTATCTGGTACACTGTATCAGAGTACAGATGGGGAAAAGCTCCTAGGTCACTTCATGCCATTTTGAAGAGCAGCAAGCAAAGAAGCAAATAAGTAGAAATAAGTATTGCATGGAAATTTCAATTTTCTGATACCGAAGTCCAACTATAGGACATACTGGCCTGTGTTAAGTTTCATTTTTACTTATCTGTTTGCTTTGATGAAAGGTACCACAAAACCAAGAGCTGGTATTTCCTCAACTTAGAATGTATGCTCTGGGCTTTCACCCAGAACTTTCTGTCACCACTGCACATCAGCATGGGGTTATATGACATGTATCACTTGACATGTATCACTTGAAAAGTAATTGAAGACGGGAAGCATAACCAATAGCCTTGTAAAATGCAGCGTCAAATCCCAGACAAATATTTATACACATGTATACAAAAGCATATCTTACATAGTTGTCAACTAGAAAGGATCTTTGTCGAGTTTCTTGGTTTTTTGACCTTTGACACATCCCATGAAGCCTTTCCAAGCGGCATGCCTACCCTGTATAGTTCTTTTAGGAGTAATTGTGCTGTTTACTCACTCCTGGAGTCACAGAGCCCACTATCAACTTTGTTTCCTTGGCTGCCTCAGTGGGATGGGAGCCTTTTGGGTATTTCTCTTCAGAATGTGTGAGCAGCATAACAATTAGTACTGGCTAGAAAACAAGCACTCAGTTTCATGAAAGTTGGTGAGATTACTGCATGTGCTTTTCCTCTGCACTAAATTAAACCTTGAAAAATACTTTGCACAGGAAAAGTACAGCAGCCTTATCATAAATCATGAAAAAATCCCTCATTGATAGGATGTAGCTTTGGTACAGCTCTCACTTACTTGCAAACTCGACTATCACAGCTGTTTAATTTTTTTATAAATTAATTATGTCTTTAAAAAATACTTTCTTCATATCCTGATTCAGGTAGAATGCATAAGTCATTAAACATGGGTCTCCCACTCTGCAGAGCAGTGCTTTAAACAATACACTTTTGAATGTGTTTTTCTAGTTTGCCTTGGACATAATTTTCTGACATGTCTAAATAGAAAGGCATAACAATAAGCAGTGAAGGTGATACAAAAAAATGAAGCAACCTGTTTCCCCAAACTGTTCTGGAGCTACTCCACCTCCCTCTGCACCAGAGCAGTGTGTTTGTATGTAGGAGATCTCTTGGCATGTTGCCTTGTTCCTTGACAAAATCAATTTGCAAACCCCAGCTATAACTTTGTTTTGTTACAAACCCACCACTTTGGCTAAAGAGAAAAGAAATTGAGAACTGCAAAATACAAGAAGTAGCACTGGGGGCAGCAGGAAATTCTTCAGGAACAGCAAAGGATGCACCTGTAGAAGCTGCAGGCTCTCCAAGAGAAGGGGAAGGAGCAGATGGGATGACACTGAAGACAGCCAGCAGGGGAAACAAGCACAGAAATGGGAGGAAGACACTTGGTCCAAAGAGAGAGAATGTTTTGGACCCTTTGGGATCTTTGTTTACAATAAACAAAGTAAAAAATCAGTAATTGGAGTCTGTCACCCTGTCTCCCAGAGAACAGACAGTGCTGTCAGGGCTCCAGCTGGCGACACGCGAGCTCCCACAGCCAACACGCGGAGAAGCCAGTGCTGCTCAGACAGACAAGGGAGAGGAACTAGGTTGTGCATGTCTGCACAGAGAATGATCAAGGAATAGCTGTTCCCAAACAACCATTCCCTGGACAGGAGCTTTAAATGCACATCCAGTCATATTGTTACTTATTTGTAAGGCAGTCAAAACTGCAGTACAATTTGAAACATCTGAGCTGGACAGATGTCACCACTTCTGAGACTGCTTAGGGTATGTCTATGTTCTTGTCAGTGCATCTCAGCAGTAACTTGATTCTGCTGAAATAATATGACTGTTCATAAATCACATCCTAGAAAGAAACAATTTAAAATCTGTCATTCTAGTGCCATTTCAGCAGAGCACACCACCAATGGAAAAAGCAGGGAATTAATTCAGGAATCTTAAGCTCTGTTATTGGCCTTGAAAAGTTCTTATCTCTTATGGTGTCTCCATAGCCTGGTGTGAAACAATGTCATAGAAAGGATTTGATGTAGTTTTCTATGGGATGTCTGGTAGGAGTTTCCTGATCAGGAAGGTTTTTAGAGAAATTAACATATATATATATATATAAAATTTTAAAAAGCTGTTCAAAACATCCCTGAACCATTAATTAAAGAAGAACTTCACAGGTAAACAGGCAAACAGAAATAACAATCCATACGAAGACAAACATACCTTACCTATCCAGGCAATCAGAAAGATTTTGTAAGTTAATTTACTGATCAGGAAAATTTAGCACTTACTGATAAAAGATATCTCATCAATGTTAAAACACAGTGTTTGAAGAGAGGAAAAGATACTTTGCTTCCTTTCTTCCAGTTGTGATCTCCCATGTGAAAGTAAGGACATTTGGAAGGACACAAATAAGGTGAGACAGAGATTGTATTCTAGGACTCAGGGACTCAGAGTCCACAACGTCTGCTTTACCAAATCCCAAATGGAAGTAATTTTTGGGGAGAAAAAACTAATTTATCCTGACACAGCCTTGCTATAACTCTTTACCCCAGCTTCCCTTAATATCATCAATTTCTTCCAAAAATATTAATCTAAGAGGAAGCATTTCTTAAAAATCTTTACAGAATCATGTGGATGGGCATCAGAACCTTGTTGTAAAAGTCTGAACAACACAGCTCTCCATGAGACACTTCTGTATGCTAGAGCAACGAATCTCCCAAAAGAATATCAGGAAGTTATCCAGAAAGGATAATTTCTTCTACTATCTAGAGGGCATTGTCAAGAAGATAAAGCTATACTCTTTTTTGGGGATGCACAGTGAAAAAACAAAGGACAATGGTGAAAAAGGGAAGCAAGGGAAATTCTGATTAAACATTAAAAAAAATTACAATGAGATTTTGTGACTTCCCAAAAAGACTCTCAACTCCTCATCCACAGAGGTTTTCAAAACTGTACTGAAGAACACCCTGAGTAACCAAATCTAACCTTACACTTAGCCATGATTTGAGCAATTGCTGGGGCCAGATAATCTGCAGATATCCCTACATCATTCAGTGATATTTTGAGTTTTCCAAGAATGGCAATGACTAAATGTCTTCTTTCTGGAAGGGCCTGTCACAAAGACATTGTCCTCTTTTTTATTTCATAATGCTAATGCAAAACTGGAAAGACAGCTTTATTTTTATAACATCCTCAGCCACCCATAGAATTTTAGCAGTCGTACTGGATGCATTTATTTTAAAACCTGATGGCTAACATGTTTTATCAAGAACACGTAAAATTCTAATTTAGGCAGCACAAATAATATTCCACAGCATGTTGCATTCACAGTCAACCTTAAGCTACCTGGAGGTTCCTCTTATATGTAATTGACTTCAGCTATTGTCTTCAAGGAAGCATTAGCTAGTTTTCCCTCTGTCTTCAATTCCCTAAATCGCAGTATCTTTGGGGACCTGTCTGATAAAGTTCTTTAGTTCCACTAGTTAGTCTTTAGAAAACATTCTGTAAATCATTATCACAAAATGATAGCTTCAGAGAATCCTAGGTTGAGTCACCTCTCAGAGACAAGAGTAGCTTTGCAGTGAGCCAGCCTGTCCTTAGACTCTCAGATGTGTCTCACCTGCACACAGGGACTTGTATTCAACAAGCGTGATTAAATGGTCCATAACTCAGTCTTTACTGTGGGTAGTCATTTTCTGCCCAAAACTCCTATGTGAGTGTTGTAGGCACAAAGACCCTATGAGACATGAGACCAGACCTTGCCACTGAAGAGCATGTTAGGTTTTTGAGTCACCTCTGCTTTATCAGTGTTTTTGAGACTGAGTCACCTACCCTGTTCAGCAGTGTCCCCCTCTTTTTCTTGGTGTTTGTTTGGCTTTTCATGTGTCTGTGGAAGCCATTCCCAGTGCCCTTCTACACCTCACCAATTTTAACTTCGATTTAGGTTTGGCTTTCTTAATTCCTTCCCTGCATCTCTGTCACACACACAGGGCCAGCTAGGACTCCTCTGGTCCCATAGTTCCTGATTTTAGAGACATCCAGGTGTTGCTACATCCAGAATGGACCCTTAGAGACACATTCACCCCCTTGCTCCCAAGTCATGTCACCTGCTCACCAGCTCACACAATCACTCCCACATTCACATTCACTGCAGCCACCAGCACCAGGGACATGGACCCACTGCTGTACTCCACCCCTGCACACACCTGTGCACACACAGACTGGAAAACCATCACCCAGGGAAGACCTGGGAAGGAGCTGGAGAAGTGAGGACAGACTGCCCCAATCAGGCACAGAGCACAGCCAGGTAAACTGACCAGCCAATTATTCATATGCAGTTGCCCTTTTTAGTCCCTTACCTGTCTGTTTTACCACTCTTGTTCCTCACAATCTACCTAAATCCCTCTCTTGTCCCACCTTTGCTTCCCCTCCTAAATGTCTTATTCTAAGTCTTCTGTAATCATGATCTGCTTTTCTCCTGTATCCCACAACATATCCCAGGAAGAAAATCACTTGCTTTCCCCACCCTGCCATTGCCTCTCCAAGCTCCCTTGTGGATGTGCAGATAAGGTTTGCAACATAATTTAACAGTCTGGGAAATGCTTCTACATTCCTCCCAGAGAGTCCGTTCCTGCTTCTGCTTGCTCTCCCCTTATTCTTTCTTCCAGCATTTGAGCTTGGTCAGGAATTCCATATTTGGCCAAGCTGGACTCCTGCCAGCTTTAACTTCCTGCCCTTTGGCTACTCTTATGCTTTGAGATTGTCCTTGAATCAACTTGCTCTCTTGGCCTCCTTTGATGTTCGGTGGCTCCTGAGCATCACATCCTGGCTCACACCCACCAGGTCTCTGGAGAAACCACAGTCATTCAGTGACAAATATTTCTGTCACACCAAACTGTGCATTTACAGTTCTGTATATGTTGTCCTTCATAAAACCATTTTTCAACATTCTCTAAGCAGTAATTTTTGACCAATACTCTGTTCTGATCATAAAATTTCCCACCCTGCTGATTGAAATGGGTCACTGATTCCATGAGTTTTGAGAAAACTACTACTAGATCAATTCATCCCCAATAAAACACAGGGGGGCACCACTCCTCTGCTGTACCAGGTCACTGAAACACAACCCGCTCACTGCTGGTGCCCAGCAGTAGAGCAGTGGACTGATCTGCCCTGAGAGGTTGGTTTTGCATATACAAACTGCAGAAGTGGGGCTGAGGCAGAGAGCTGCAGAAGATGGCAAAAGAAGCTGTGAGCATGGAGGGGGGATCTTCATGAGCAACCCAAGCAGGTCCACAGGGCACTGTCTAAGCTTCTTCCCATTTGCAGATCTGAGAGGTGATTGACAGATGGACCAGATCATCCAGAATTAAACAGCTTTGTGCTAGTGGCCTTATGTCATGTCCCACCCTGCCCTTCAACAGTACACAAGTACTGTATTTGGGAAACAGGAGGGAAAGGGGATGGGGGAAGGATGTTGGTGTGAGCCTGTGCAAATACAGGAGGGTTTTGTCTTGAATCAAGAGTTCTCATTTTAGAGGTGGCTTTGTCATGTGCTGTTGTGCTGGCTCTTTCTGATTCTACAATTCCAAATCAGTGTATCAGCCTTGAGGTGCAGTCCAGCATCAAGCTCTTTATGTGTCTACTTTTCCACATTATTTACATGGAAAGCAGAAGCACTATAATATTTGTTAGATTTTATATGTATTGTTATTTTTTTCTTTCCTTATACCCTCAACTTCCTGCTCAAGTCTTGAGAAGCAACCAGTATAGCCAGGCGTGCATGTAGGGTAGCAAAAAGGTCACCAACAAAAGCTACAAGGCACAGTGGTGACATTTGGTCCTCCCACACTCTCCTTGTGTGAGAACACATAGGAAAAAATAGTTGGTTCCAGTCGAGAGAGCAGAGTGCATTATTGAGAGGACACAGGCGTTGTGCTCGGCAGCATGGGCTGATCCAGCACTCTCGTTTCCCCACCCAAACCCCTCTGCAGTGCATGAAACAAAACAAATCAACTTCCACATGGAAAAACAGGCTGCTTACAAGTAATACAGATGAAAGAGATGGAAAGCCCCAGCAGCCTGTAGTGGGCAAACTACAAATAATGACTCACCAATTTCTGGGATGAATTCCTGTCCCCTAGGTCCAGCAGCTTGAGCCTGTTGCTCTGTGGTCATAGAACCACAGAATCACTTAGGCTGGAAAGTCTTCTAAGATCATTGAGTGCAAACATTAACGGGTCAGCTGGGTCTGCTCTTGCCTGCAGCACTCCTTGGAGGACTTGTGCATGAAGCAGCCTGGATGACTTCCCAGTTCCAAACCCAGGAGGGTTAACCCCAAAAGGTACCCTCAGCACGGAGCAATGTGTGTGCATCCACAACTAGATGCAGCAATAACAATGAGGAGAGCTGGTGTTCTCCTGCACAAGTGGCAGCATGTACAGCCGCAGGTAATGACAATGATCTGCCCCATACCGCTCCTCCTTCCTAGAGAAGGGTAATACTCATCATGATGACCTTACTTGCAGTAAAACTAAGAATAAAGTGGCCATATTGAGAGCACTCGGAGTCACATTTGTGAGTAATATAGGTATCTGGACTTGGGAAAGTAGTTTCACACCACTTTCTATCCAGCAATTCTTAAATATAAGGATGCCTAAGGTCTAATAGCATTTCTGTTTGCGCTGCAAAGTCCGGGGTGCTTAAACACAAATGCATTAGCAAGTCCAGAAGTGTCCACTCAGAGGCAGATAGCAATTCAGATATTACCAATTTTCTCAACAAAGTAGTTCAGGAGCACCCCCTCACAAAAATTCAGTAGCAGTGAGACAATGTGCATGCCCGCGCACACACAGAAAGCATTTCTAGTTTTGAGGACTGGTGCACAACTAATTTCTCTCCAGTTTTTCAGGATACTCAGAAGAAGCATTCAGGACTGAAATCTTAGATATTTGAAAAGCTGCAAGTGTCTAATAACAGTGAAAATATAGCTATGTGTCTTTAAACTCAATGGTAAATTTTACATCTACATTACTGATTGGTTCAGTGAACTACTTAGACATAGGTCCAGTACAAATTAAATCACAAGGAGACAGGAATTCAATGTATTAGTCCAAAGTTATAAGATAAATGCAGCAAACCCTCAGCTTTAGTTGCTTGGAGGAAGCAAAGTCTATCTCTACTTTCTACACAATTTAATGCAGGGCAGCTGTGTGCTAGCAGAGCCCTGAACTTTGTATACAAACCACACAGGAAACACAGAAAGGCTATGAACTTTCAAACAGCTTCTTTATGCAGCAAGGCACAGAGAGAAAAGGAGGCAATATCCTTTCAGAGAATTGAGAAAATGCTGAAGAGACTAAAAAAGGATTATAAACCATTATGGAACATTGTAGAATCAGATTATCTAGCAAAGGTCTGACAGCCAATTACCTCATCCATCAGATAGATTTTGTGATGCATCTGCACCAAGTGGTGTCAGTTGTTTCGCACAGCACAGGGTTACTGCTGTTTGCAGCCTTGCAAGTGGGAAGATAATTTCCCCTGAGCCTTGTTTGCAAAAGAAAGGAGGCCTGTGCAATCACTTGGTTTGCTTGTCTGTTCCTCTGTCAGCCTTTTTCCTCCCAAATTCTTGTGAACTAGTTAGCCAATTTCAATCAGAATCTTACAGACTGGGCTGCAGAAGTCTTCTTTTTTTTGTTGTTGTTTCTGTGAATGGAAGCCACACTATCCTGTTCTGAAGAGATTAACCCTCCCTGATAACTGATACTTAAACCTGAACATATAATAAAGCATTTTGTCATCAGAAGTAATCTAAGAATTTACAGGACAAGCAAGTGTAATTAGAGTAGAAATCTGTGTGAAGTAACATAAAGTGATCAAGACAATACAACTATGAGGAAGAAGAAAACTGGGTGACATCAACCAAGTGAGCAAAAAAGATTTTGGGTTGGGAAGGCTGATGCTCAGTCCATCTCCAGGCAGCTCATCTGGTAAGCAGGAGTGTAACATGTCCCATGTTCCCAGCAGCAGATATGGCTTTGAAGACAGCACAAATGGGCTATTTTTCATGTGCTTTAGATGGCCACCAGTTGAGGTTCAGAGTTAAGGCACCATTGTCTGCCAGTCTCTTTGTCTGCCTATAGCTCTAGATTAGTTGCAGTGGGGGCTGCCACCAGGAAAATAAGAGAGCAACTTACAGGTTAAATAACTCCTGTATGCTGCAGTTCATGCACTGAGCCCAGAGGACAGCTCACCAGGAAAATTTACATTTTTGCAGTGCCTGCAGAGGAGGTGAAAGAAAGAAGAGCTGAACTGGATGCCCAGACACCGAGTTACAACAGCTTTTTTTGCAGGAGTTGGTGTGTGTGAGTAGATGGCACATATTCACAGCTGTCACTTTGTGCTAGCTGGTTTCCTTGTCCCAGCCCATTTATCACTTTGTTTTCAGTGTCCATCTCAAACCTTCTCTAAATGTTAAGACAGCATTTGCCCTGTGAATTTGGGAAGCAGTGAGAACGTTACAGTCACTGCTATTCCAACAAAATCCAGGAAATATCTATGTTCCTTAATTATTATAGCAGCTTTTACTCTTTTCAGATTAAGTTCTCTCATTTGTAAGCTCTGCTGAGAAGTGACATCCAGAAGTTACAGGTGTCCACAGTAGTGGGAGTGTTTAGTGGCACTGTGAATATTGTGGTTGTTTTGGAAAGATTCAGTCACACCTGCTGCACACCACCTTTTATCAGCAATTTCTACCATGAAGGATTCTTTCTCTTCTCAGCCATGCTTTGAGTGCCAGAACTATCTACATTTGACAGTAAAAAAAGAAAAGGATAATCAAAATTTTGAGTGATCAGGCCTTGGGAATAGCTGGAGGATGATCTTTTATCCCTAGTTGCCTCAAAACTATCATCCACAGAACTTACAGATAGAAGTGGGAGCTTGCTGCTTTTCCCATATGATACTCCTATGCTGATGGATAAATTGTACTGAATACAGGACCATTTTTATCAAATTCCCTGCTGCAATACATGGTGTCAAGGCAGAGGCTGGCAATTAGGTTCCTGAAATATTTCCGTCTTCTGATCTTTTACACCCGCTTTCTAATCACCCCACCTGAAGGTTTAGTGTAAAGGCTTTCAAAAAGGTAATACACACACCTTGAAAAGATTTGTTTAGATTTGGTGTCTTGGAAATTCACACAGCTCAAAGGACTCCAGAAGTTGGCTATCTGTTTATGAGATACAGTGCTTTCAAAAACTGTGATTTTCCTTATAGAATGCAAAAATAAGCCCCAGTAAAACAGTTCAAGAGAAATAGAGATCCATGAGCCCTTAACTGCAATCATGGGGGAAATCCTAAGTTTGGATTTCAGCAGGGTCCTGTTTACAGTACTGAATTCCTGTGGAATAAAGTCATTTAGCTTAAGGTCATTGGCACTAGGAAAACTGCTTAGGAAAAAAGTTAAATCCAGCTCACTCCACAGACCTAAGGGAATGCAAGGCCCTTGCACTGCTTTTCACCTCCCTTCAGCCTTCCTCATTTCGCTTTATCTTCTGTTCTTTCCTACCATCCCATTAAGGGAATAATGTCTCATCTCTTCTTTGCTGAGGCACTGTTATTATCTTAATCATGCCTCTTGTGGAAATACTCGAGGGCCAGAAAGTTTGCAAGGAGTGATTTCATGCTCACATTCATGGTGGGAAAGAATCTACCACCTTCTGAAACACTGGGAGTACGAGCTTTTACTGTTTTTTAGTGCTGCCTGCTCAACTCTGCTTGTCCTATTTATTCACCCTGATTAGGCTGCCAAGGCTTACTGAAAGGAAGCTTGACATTTACTCGTCTTTGACACTCCTTATGTAGTTCGAGGTCTTACAAAATCAGCAGCAAGGACACCTAGAGCCTTGAGTCTGCACTCACCTTATTTGCTTATTCATTCTCGGTGAATCAATGTCATATCTGAAGAGAAGAAAAAGTTTACACAAATCAGGCTACTGAAAAATAGCGGGTTTTAAGTTTTAAACCTTTAAATTAACTATTCCATTGTTCCACTCTAAAAGTGAGTCAGATGTACTGAAGCTATGTATCTTCAATATCCAGAGCAAGCAGAGATTGCAGTGTAACTGCATAAACTGCTTAGGATAACTAGCTGGTTTTCCCAACATGGTATTTTCTTAGTTAATGAAGCTAAAATCACAAGTAGAAAATGCATGCAGAAAAAAAAAAAAAAAAAAACAAACCAAAAACATTAAAATCAAGAACTCCTCTTGTACTTGTATATAATAAAATACCACACAGTTCAGCTGTCAATACCATACGTTCACATTTACAGGATGGTGAAAGTAAAGAACAATCATCAGAGCCTGTCAAGGCAAAACCCATGTGCTTGGTGAAGGGAATACGGGGAAGAACTTCCTTTATGAGCTAATTCTTACAGAACTGCCTCCTACAGATCTTCCTGCACTTTGTGCACTATCAGCAATGGGGACCACAGGAGCCACAAGCAGTGTCATAGAGAGAACACTGTTGTCTCTCTTATGAAGAGACAATACTATTAGAACTGCCTGACCACTTCGGGTCTGGCAGCCTGATGTGTCCCTTTAAGACTGAGGTTTCAGTTCTGTGAAGTTCACATGATTTCTGGGAAAATGCTTAGCATACCACCTGCCAGTACAGGCTTTGGTCAGAGCACTGCATTTCTCAGGTCTTTCAAAACCACTTTGGCCTGGCTGAGATGTGTCTCAAATGTCCTTTCTCACAGTCAATCTGTTAAAGACAGGTGCTTGGTAAGCAATTATTAAAAACCTATGAATAATTTTTAGTTAACATTCTGACATTGCATAGCTTCTTTTGTTAAGATTTTGAGATTTGAGCCTTATTCGGTGTTGACTTTTTGACTAAGGAAGTAGAATTGCCCACTTGGGAAAGTACAGTAAGGAACTAACTTCCCTCTTGCAGTGAACACTTAATGCTTCCTTAGATGATTTCACACAGCCTCAAACATCCATAATTTACATACTTGTCTTAGAAATTCATGTGACAGCTAATCCAAGCCTGTGGGCAAGGAAGAGAAGTAAAATAACCCACTGTGTGTTGATAAACTATGCTTTTATAAGTACTGCGAAGTTGATTCTGCCTTAGATAAAGTCAGAGTCAACGCCTGTCTTTTGCAAACAAATTAATTTCGAGCAAACAGACTGGGGTGGTTTGAATGAATCTTTTACTCACACGTTAGACAGAGCATTTATTTGTCGCTGCAATTATTTGAACAAGGACTCCGGGAAATTTACGAGTTATTTCCTGGGGTCACTTGTGTGCGTTCCCGCCGGTAACCTCCCGAAGCTTAACTCGGGGAGGTCATGGCAAAGTAAGGCACAGAGGGCGAACAGCATCCAGGCTCTCACCTTCCCGCCCCGAGCCCCGAAAAGCCCCGGTCTGGCTCTAGACCCGGCGGAACGGACGGAGCCCGCGGGGCGGGGGCGGGGGGAAGCGGCCCCGCGGTCCGGACCCTGCCCCGCCGGACCGCCGGCGGCCGCGGTCAGCCCAGGGGTGCCCGGACAGCCCCGGGGTGCCCGGAGAGCTCAGGGACCCCCGGAGAGCCCAGCGCTCCGCGGACAGCCCCGCGCTCCGCGGGCGGCCGGTGACCCGGGGCGGGCGGGGGTCAGCCCGGCCTCCCGGGCATCCGCCGGGGCGGGGGCGGCGCGGGGTGACAGAAGCCGCTGTCCCTCGGCGGAGCAGCTGCCGCCGCCCCTCAGCGCGATGCCCTTGCAGCAGGGCTCTGCCCGGACGCGGCAGCGCACCGTCCTCCTGGTGGGGATCGTGGTCCTGCTGGCCGCGCTCGTCCTCGCCGTGGTGCTGGCCTCTCTCCTGACCCATGGAAGGCACGAGGTCAAAATGCTGAAGTGGAAGGACAGGGGGACCACCAAGAACTTGCAAGAAGTCATCCTGGGAAGATGCTACAACTACATCAGGGCGCAGTACCCAGAGCTGGGGTGAGTAGAGGTCTGGGTCACGCCTCAGGTGTGAGGTGAACAGAACTGTCTCTCTCCTCCACCTGGCCGTGACCACTGGGTTTGCAGTGGCAGGGAGAAATCAGGGGCTTAAGACTCCTGCTTCGTAGAAAAATGTACAGGCAGAAACTCGGTGCCCCAGCGGTGGCTTTTTAAGGAAACTACCTGGAGAGGCAATAAAACTAACAGTAATCCTATGTCAAAACATAATAATGTTTTTCGCAACTTCCCCAATGCCTGCTGAAATAAAAGCTTGAATTCTAACAGGTTTGAGTACATGGAGGTGAAGCAATTTGCTGTACAGCTGATCTGCCAAAATCGTGTAATGTGACACTGCAGTCCTGTAACCAAAACTACACAGGAGGGAGGGAAAGGAGAAGGTTCAACACAGATTTATAGGACAGACAAAAATGTTAGAAAAACATTGAGAAGTACCTTGGGGTTATTCAAAACTGATGTTTTTAGCATGTGGGTAAGACTTCCCGATGAGCACAGACAGCTTGCATGGAGAAATAGAGGTGGATCACAATACCAGCTCAGCAGTCCCAGGCAACACCTTAGCCCGGAGGTGGTCCTTGCTCAGCACATCACAGTGGGTAGTGCAACACCCCAGGCAGCCCATCCCTCCTCTCCTGCAGAAGAGATTCCATGGGCCCAGGTCTGCAATAGTGTATTAGAGCTGAGAACTGATTTTCTGATCCCTTTCTTTGCAGAGAAAGGGAAAATATGAAATAACGGGATACTGGGGCACCCAGACCCTCAGGACAGGAGCCAGAGTAGCCAGGGTCTCTCAGCAGGGAACCATCCATCCCTTCTGTGGCACCAGCCATGCTGCTTTGTGTCTGCAGTGAGCCTCTGGCAGACTTTTCCAGCGCCCTGGCCTGGGTGCTGTGGGGCTGCCCCACACCTTGGCCAGGTGACAGAACCATCCTGGTCTTTGTTGTAAAAAAGGCAATTGCCACCACTTGTTTTCATGACATTGAGCTGATGAGAACAAAGCTGATTATAGTTTGCTTGCATTTGGGTTTCTTTTGGCTTTGGATATCCTGTGCTGCATGAAAAAGCTGATTTGCAGTATTTGAAGGGTCACATGGAAAATCATGACCTGAGGGCACAGAGACTTATTCATGCTTTACATTAAATATTTGAGTGGCTTTAGTGAGGGGAAGAAAGATTCTTTTACAAATAAAATTTAAATGCTCCTGAAACTTGCAAAATCATATGCATGTTTCTAATAGGATACATTAATTTATTAAAGAAGTATACACTCAATATTTAAATCTGATATTGTCTTCAAGCCTAATAGGCTTTATTACATGGGCACATTTCATTCAAATTGGGGTGCTGAAGATGTGAAAGCCACTTTTGTGTGAATATGCTTTCAGCCACTGCCACGTATGTTTTCACTGGCAACACAGTCTGAATCTGGACCAAGAATATCACTAGGGATGATTTGTTTAGGCAATTAATTCAAGGACAACTTTAAAAGTATCACAAATCCATGATCACAAGTTTTCTAAAAAGTTTGTTATTACAAGGGGTAATATTTTGTGCTATTCATAATCCAACAATATTTAATTATCTTTGTGGCTGTGAGCTCACTTTCTTTCAGATTCAATGACTTCTGTATAGTAGGACCCTTTTTTGTTTTATTTTATTTAAGAGACAATTGTTTCCAAGGCATAGAGCACAGAAGAAGAAAAATATGCTTGTTTTGTACATCTGAAATGTTCAGAGGTTTCATGAATGGAGAATTAAATCTAGGTGCTTTTCTGGGAATCAAACCCAAGATTGCTCATTTCTGACCGCACTGAGCTCTGTGCAGTTTGTGATGTAACCAACCACTTCTGTCACTGGCGCTTTCTGATAATGACATGGGTGCCTTTAGGACACATCAAAGAGTGGGATCTTTCATCCATCTCTCTTTCATCATTAATGTAGGCCTTGGATCCTCTGTTGTATGGGATCTGTGGTGCAATTAATCAAAGAGAATAGGAACAGGGAACTTCTGCAGGGAACTGCAGAAATATGGGCAGTCTTATGAGCTGAGCAAGCTGTGCCCTATACTCTGCCAGAACTGTTGCTGCCGCTACTTCCCACCATGGGAACTTCACTATCTTGGTTAGAAATCTTTTCATTTTGTCAGAAATTTGCCCATACTCTGTTCTTGCCCTTTTAATCTTACACTGATACACACATTTGTTTTAAAAGATCTGCTTTTAGGAAATTAATGGGTATTTCCTTTTATTTTTACCTTTTTTTTATATCAGAGTCAGTAAGTTCCACCTTTGATGATATTTTCTGAACATAAAATCTATTCACTGTGGTAGTTAGTGAGCGTGACATTTACAACGTTTTGGAGTGCCATATTTCAAATTGGAATAGCTGGCAGGTTTTGAAAAATAGGGGGATTGTTGACATATAACTATGGATTTTATACTGTTTCTAGCTGTCACAGATGGATTTATCAGAGTTCACAAGTCTACAGCCCCCATTTAGCTCTGCTGTTGCAACTGCATGCTGTAAATCATGTGAGAAGGCCTCTGACGGGCTAGTGTACACCTTCATTATCACAACTCTTCAATCCTTGAGGATACCTCCTTGCACTCTCCCTCAGCTTACTGGAGCCCTTACACCATGCCCAGCCAGCTGGCTCTGGTCATGCTCTTCTCTTTTCCAGTACAATCTTTGGGATGAACCCCAGCCCAATGAGGCCACTGAAGGGCTGCTGCTGTCTGCAGTCGAGTTTTGTAACCACCTCATACAACCTGATTTTTTGTTGATTTGATTTGCTTACTCTTCAAATTCATCAAAACTCTGCATTGAACTTGCTCATCAAAGGACATTTCTTTGGTACTGCATTACAACATCTCCTGGTAAAAATTTTATTCAACTGCCTGTGTGCAATACAATCCTCAGGTTTATTTCTGCTGCTGGCTGGCTGACTGTTATCATCTGTACACATTCAATTTCCTCAGTCTTCCTGCATAGAACCGTTGTCATGACAAAGTTCATGAGAAAGAGGAAGGGAATACCAAACACTTCAATAAAGCATTGTCAATATTAGCCCTCTTTTTAAGGACAAAAATGTGGATGGTATAGCAGCAGGCTTTGGAGGGTTTGTTCCCTGCACATAGAGTCACACACCTACACGCTAACAGTAAAGAACAACATTTCTCTTTTGAATTCCCTGGAAAATACTGGCTCCAAAGCAATAGTTTGTCACAGCTTGGTAGTCTTACCTCTTTTTCAACATTAACAGAAACTAGAAGTTCTGATTTCACTGGTCTTGTAAAAATCCTGCGTGGCCATCAGTATGGGCGGCAGTTTTGGCTGAATAAAACCAAAGGCAGTTTGAGCTGAAGAAACAATTTGACCTCAAATCACTTCGTCCTCTCCTTCCCAGTAATACGGACTCCCTCTTGTGGCTAACAAGCCGCTTGCAAATCTCACCTCCAGTCTCATGCAACGCAAAGTTTCCAAGAATTTATCCCTGTTGCAGAGTGGGGAGCACAGCGGGCACTCAGCACTGCAGGCTCACCTGCACAGGTCAGGGCACTCAGCAGATCCGTGCTCACAGAGACCAGTTGTGGTGAGACAATAACTCAACCATCACTCGGAGGATGCTGCTTATGATGGTTTGGCACCTCAGTGCCTGTTGGGGGAGGAAAAGTGGCAACACCTGTAGCCGAAGTTAACTGGTTTAGGTTTTCTCTTCACTACGTTTGAATTGGCAGGCTGAGATCAGGAACCATCAGCACTTTGTGACCTGGGGAAGGAGTGGAGAAGACACATTATCTAAAAGGTCATAGTCACTAATGCCCAAAGCATAAATGATATGTTTTTTGGATCTAGAAATAACTGATTTTACATTTGCAGCTCGAGAGAATTTACATTCCCTGCTAATGACTGCTCCCCCCTCATATCTGCTGTTACTTCTCAGTTGTAAATTCACAGAAACACAGAATCAGAGAATGGGTCAGATTGGAAGGGACCAGAGAGGGTCAGCTGGTCCAACCTCCATGCTCAAGCAGGATCATCCTAGAGCACATTGCACAGGGTTGCATCCAGAGAACCTTGCAAGGACATACTATTTCAAAATTGTTTGAAGTCAAACCAGCTTAATTTTTGTCTTCTGACAGGAAGAGAGTACCAAGGACACAGACAGGGAGCAGTTTCAATAACACATGTAACTGCCAGGCCCAACAATGCTACTGTGCCTGAATAAGCAGTGCAAAAACCTGATGATGAAGCTGAAAGGGTAAAATTTCAATACAGTTTTAATGCAATCTTGTGTGGACACAGAATATATTTTCCCCTTAAATATAATTAGATCAACCAATGTTGTTTTTATCGTTAACAGCAAATTCTGTTGTAACAAATTTTAAGAGCCTATAATTCCATTAAATTAAGTATGAGTTGGTGCATGTCCAGGAGAGCTGTCTTCTGACTGCACAATCATGAACACATTTTGGCTTTCTATTCCTTTGCAGCCTGTAGAGATGGAGATACATTTTGTCAAAAAGAACATATGGACCATGATTTTGTATGAGATACTATTGCATTCACAGCATAATTTCTTCCCGAAAGACATCTGGGGCTTGTTGTATGCTTACTTTTGCATTTTGCCTTTATGCTTTATTAGGCATTTTTGATCTAGTTTTCTTGTGTTTGTTCACTGATTATTAATACTTTCCCATCAAGCATGGTACTAAACACCCATGATATGATTCATTGTCACAAAAATCTTAGCTTTATTTTTTGTAGACATGATATTATATTGAAACTTACCTGAGATTTGTTTTTTCATTAAGAAAATATGCCTTACATAAGAGAAACCATTACTGAACCAGTCTTCTGAAGAGTACAAATTACTACCCAACTGTAGGGCATTAGACCCTCTTAGAGTGCTCTGCAGATTTCTAAAGCTTCCTAATTTGATATCCATCAAACTGCAAAGGATTTAGTGTTTCTTTGTTTTTAAGAATACACTTTCTAGAAAAATCTGTTACCATTGCTGTGCCATCTTTTTTGGTCCCAGAGCAAAGAAAAGGCTTTATATGCACTGTCTGTGGAAAGAACACGGGGGCCTGGTGACAAGCTGAACATGACCCATTCAGTGTGCCCTTGTGGCAAAGGCCAGTGGTGCCTTGGGCTGCGTGAGAAGGAGCATTGGCAGCAGGGGGACAGAGGGGATCTTTCCCCTCTGCTCAGCCCTAGTGAGATGTGTCTGGAGTGCTGGGTCCAGTTCTGGTCTTGTCACTACAAGGGAGTCAGGGACATACCTGGAACACATCTGGTGAAGGACCATGAGGATGATTGAAGTGTCTGAGATACAGAGAGGGGTTGAGAGAGCTGAGATTGTCCAGCCTGGTGAAGGGAAGGCTCAAGGTGATAAATACCAGGTGAGGGGAGTAAAGAAGAGAGAGTCAAGGTTTTCTCGATGGTATTCAGTTGCAGGACAAGAGGCAATGGGCCCTAACTAAAGTTCAGAAAATTCTATTTAAACATAGGGGAAAAAACAGGGGTTTTTTACTATGAGGGTGATCACAGAATGGAACACGTTGACTGGAGATTTTGTGGAGGCTCCATCCTTGGAGAAAATTCAAAACCAGACTGATGCTGGTCCTGAGCAACCTTCTCTGAGCCAGAGACTGGACTAGATGATCACCAGAGGTGCCTTCCTTATCTTTCATCTCTTAGGAAATGCTTTTAGACTTGTAAGAGGTCCACTGGGAAACTAGGACAAACAGCAGTGAAAAAATGTTTTGGCTCATCTCTAATGGAAATGGTGTTGATATCTTGTTCCTACATGTTTGTCTCTCAGCGTTAAGATGGGCACTGTATCATCATAATAACACACTGCTTATTAAAATACCCAAATCCTAACATTTGTGTATGCTGTTAATGTTCCCCTCCCTATTTCATGTGCTTGTGTGCTGACTTTAATACCTTTTCTGTGTTAGCCTTTGTTATATGAAACATGCATAGCTCTGTTTTTCATTTCTTCTGTCCTTCAATGTTTATAGCAAGGTTTTCTTATACCATTGTTCTTCCTGAAATTGTATACAAGTGACTTCAACTGTTCTTGTAATTTCTTGGTAGCAAAGACATCATTACTAATATTAACAATTGTTTGAGTCTTACTTAAAAGTACACTTCTCTTGAAATATGCTGTACTGAGCTTTTATGGGGAACTGGAATATAATGTTTCATAGGCACAAATAGACAGAGATTAGTACATGAGAATATAGAGGCAGGGCTACTGGCTATGGAGTTTGTCCTTCAAGAGAGTCCTCATTTAGTTTAAAGCTAATTCCCATAAATACTCAGGGCTGTAAGATAGAAGTCTATTTGGGTTTTATTGTCATCTCTTTCTAAAGGAAGTTCATTAGAAAGAATTAATTTTCTTTAAGCAAGAGACAAGTTCATAGGGCAGTGGGTAGCTATCATGTATTTGTTCTTGAGATAACTAATCACCAGCATATTTATTTCTGCCCTTCTGGAGTATAAATGCCACTACTAGGCTATGAAAAGCCATCCAGTTATGTGCAGAGCTCAGGCTCAGGTCTGTGTGGGAAATCTACCCTCCCATATTGTAACTCCACAGACAAACCAAGGTCTGAGAGTCCAGCAGATTTAAGGGGGAGATGTCACAAGATACATTGCCTTTTGTCCATGGCCAACATCAATGGACTGCTAAAGTACAGAAATGTTGTTGAGATCTGAATTTATCTCTCACTTTGACAGTCATATGTCAACTCACCTGTCAGTTTTCTACATTGAGTTATTATAATATAAAAATTGTCATTAAATTACTCTCTATTTCTCATATACTCAAACTTTTTATATTCATTGTGCAGTGTTTAGGTATTTAATGGTGCAAGATTCCACAGAATTTCAAATATTTTTTCGCATTTGGGTTAGTCTACCCATATTGCATCACTCTATTAAAATATCCTTGCAGTCATAATCTCCTTTGGTTTTCATCCCCGATACTAGAGAGAATATTATTCTGTCTGTGCTGGCCTTCTACGCGTTAATCAAAAGTATTTGCTGATGAAATACTTCTCTACTTAGTTTTCCACTGTAACTCTTTGCAGCTGTTTAGTCGTTCTCAGTCAGTTCTTTGCCTTCTCTCTTGTTTATTGATTTTATAGGATTGACTGTACAGGGCAATGTCTTGTGGCTGTCTAAATTATAGCACCACCCTAGGATTGAAATTATTAAATGTTTTTATGAGCTTGTTGCTGAAAAGGGGAATACTGTTCTCTCCCACTATTCCCTGCTTCAGCTCTCCTGTAACGTCTGTAGAGATGTCAGTGAAAAAAACCCATACTCAGAGGTGGTATCATTCAGCTGTCATTGCCAAGGTACGGCTAAAACTCAAGAGCTATTTAACACCTCAGAGCACCGTGAGGAAATATAACTCTGCTTATCCATAGGGATAGGAGGAATAGATCCTTTTTCCCTCTAGGGTCAAATGAAAGTCTGTCTCAAGTGTCCAAGGATTGAAAACATATGCTGAAGATGCATTCTGTCATCCCAGGAGATGACAACAAAATAAGGAATTAGCAAGGAGCTCACTCACAGTTGAACTAAATCTCTGATTTGTTCCCTTGTCTGTGTCCTGCTCACACAGACCACCCTTAAAGAAGGGATTTCTCCCAAATTACTGCATTTATGCCACATCCCAGTAGCTTTAGTTCTATTAAAAACAAACAAACAAGCAAAACAAGACAAGGCAAAACAAAACAATATAGTGAAAATTCACGTTATGGGGGGAAAAAGTAAAGCTTCATTCAGCTATTGAATATTTCCCTGCTGTAACATACTTTAATTTAGATCGACATACTTTAATTTAGATCACTGTTATAGAAGTGTTTTTACAAGTTTAATATTAACATTAAAACTCTTCTAAAAATACCCTTTCTGATCAAGGGGCGAGATGCCAGCTTAAATTTATACCCTCTATATCTGTTGATGACATGGCCCTCACTTGGAAACTTAAACTATAGAGCAACTATTACCCTCTGTCAAAATGCAGTCCAGGTGAGACTTCTGCCCTTCTGGAGGCTCTGTTCCACTTACAGAGCATCTCTGAAAACACCATCTGCTTTCGCAGCTTGTTTTTCACCCAGGGAGGCTGAAATCCAGGCAGTGAAACAATCTGCTTATGTAGATGAACTCTTCACTGGTTACAGCTGCCACCTCTTGGCTCGACCCTTCCCGGAAGGGTGATAAGGCTCAGTGCTGTCCTGCAGCACCAATTCCCGACTCACATAAAATACTCTGGGAGCTATAAACCAAAGCCACAAATACTCCTGCCCTTAAAAATCTTCTTATTGCTGCCAAAGGTGAAGGACTGGTGTGATGAGGAGCTGTTACTTGCTCCAGGTCATTCCCTGTACAGGATCATACAAAGCCCTGAGGTGCACCCAGCAGCAATCTCAGTACTTTTTCCAGACCTCCAGGCTCCCCCTCTTTGCCATGCAGAATTTAATTGCTCTGCCTACAGGCAGCCTTTCCAGAAGTCACCTTTCTCTGAGGCAGGGTTCTGGGTCGCCCTCTCTATCCCCAGTCAGTTCCTCCAATGCTTTGTTTACTGATTTTTGAACTATCTAACTAGCAGAAAGCAATACTTACCAAATCAAGCTGCCAAAAAAATCAAGCATGTCATTTTCATGTTGACAGAAGTCTGTTACCTTAAGCGTTATGGTGGCAGACACTTTGCAGTAATCAAGCTAAATGGGGAACGAGAGGCTTGTGCTTATTGAAGACACAGAGATTGACAGGCCTAATTTTTTCCTTCATCTTTTTCCTTGCTGATTTTCCCCCCTTCTATTATCCTAAGGCTAAAACCAGCAGACAGTAGTGTCCTCAAACCCTCAGCAACGACAGTGTTTTGGCTGACCTCTCTTAATTCACATCTGTCTGATTTTTAGGACAAAGACACCTGATGGGAGGGTTTAGGTGCTGCACTAACAAGAAGGAAGCCGATCCCTCGTACACACGGCCCCATTTTCTAACTCCGTGCCCTGGAGATGTGTCGCGCTGTCACCCGGCATGAGGAACCCGCGCCTTTGGGGCTGACCTCAGCTGCTGCCCCTGGGGAGCTCCTTCTCCCGCCTGATGGCAGTGTTCTCCTTGCTTTTAGCTCCAGCTCAGCTTCACTCCGGAGACGGCCGACCACAGCTGCCTGGGCTGTCCTTGCCAGCAGCTCCAATCAATCTGCTCCAAAGCAGCAGTGAGACACGGCAAGGCTGGAAGTAGAGACGGGAAAGCTGAAGAAATAAAACCCCAGAAATGTTTAGGGCAGAAAAGGTAGCAAAAGGGTTCTGAGTTACAGAGGGCTTCTTCTCAACACAGGCATAAATGTTACTGTTCCTTGCATAATCTCGGACATAAAGACATAGCTACACATAAGCTCGCATGAAAAACAGATTGGATATGGATGTACAGATTTCACTGCTGTCTACAGCCGCCACAGCTTACCAAAATGCAGCAGATAAATTGACACAGGCAAAGAGGGGTCTGTTAGATGCAGAAATGTTGCTGTGCCGTTTCGTTCCTTTGATGTGCATTCTCCTTCTGAGATATCTGGGCTTTTACAGGTGAAGCCCATGCCGTAGATCCCCAGAAGAGTGACAACTGGCTTTATGTCTTTGAGGAGCTATGTTATAACCACAAATATCTTGCTGACTTTTTAAAGGGTCAGATTTCTGAGTGCTTAGGTTCATCACAGTTTTGGCTTGCTGTGGTAGCAAGTGAAAAGGACTTTCTTACACAAGTTTCAGAGGTTTGATCACTGCACGGGTTAGGTACATGGGCTCAGGGAACTGTTTCCAGCTCTAACTTCAGAGCGTCACCACAGAGCCACAATTAAAATTTCAGGCTGTCCTGAAGCCATTCCAATGCTTTAGAAATAAAATTCTGGACCTTGGAAAAGCTGATATTGATTGCAGGGGAGAACAGGTCTCACCAGTGAAGTGTCTCTGCCTGGAAGGGTGATTTGAAAACATGGGCAGAGTTGGTTGAGTTCTTCAGAACAAAGTCTGGAAGTAATTCTTTACTTGTAAATTTGAAATGGGTCCCATACTTGAAGCATCTCTATCAAATTCTTGAGTAGAAAACTAGAGGCAACACAGCCCGAGGGAACGCTGCCCTTCTTAAGATATTTTCAGCATTCAGTGTCAACCCAGTGCTGAACTGAGAGTAAGACATTCTTCATGGTGTAACTGAAATCAGCAGGATGAAACTTATCCTTGATATTAAACCAATTAAATCAGTTTCAATTTGGGATAAATTTGCTCCGTCATGTCCAGTTGAAGAAAAGAAAATAAAATTGTAAAGCAAAGAAAAAAAAACAGTGATTTACCAGATAGCTCAATGCCATCCCATTCGTCCAGTGTAAGGCTACTCTTTCAAGGTTAGCCTGACCAGTGTATAGATATGCAAGAAATAATGATGCAGAAGCTGTCCATTTTTCTAATATGCACATTAAAATTTGGCTGCTGGGATAGATGCTAATGGAAATATTCTTGGCCCCAGCTTTCACTTGATAAGATTAATGTGATATTCATATACAAGGCAAATGGATAGAAATACTCAAATTTATTGGAAAATGCGAATTCTATCCCAATGTAGGGACAAATGGAGGATATGCTTTGCAGTATGTATAACATTTGGATTTAATATGGAAAAGTTTATTTGTATCCCAGCCCTTATTGTATGCTATACTGAGTTCAGGGTAGAGTCTCTGGCTCAAAAATGTCTTACGGCAAGTTCTTCAATCCTTGTTTTCCAGAAAAAGGTTGCAGTTTTCAAGTTTATAGATTTCACAGCGTTCTTTCAGTTAGTTATTATTTCACTATTACCAGCATTGCCCAGACTCTATTCATAAAAATAAAACTTGAAAAAATTAAACACAAATTTAGAGTATATTTATGTTACATATCAATGAATTTGGATTTAATATTTCAGAGTCTATAGTAGAAAAAAAGGCCTTAAATATTTCAGCATAAACAAAGTTAGCCTCAAAGGAAGAAATCCATTATGCCGAAAGAGATGACATTATGATATTTGCAGATAGGATGCAGAATTATTTCATATACAACCCAAAATACACAAACAAAAACCAGAGAAAGAGAGCACCCAAGGCCCACAGCAGAATTATCTGAATTGGATGCATTTTATTAACTGGTAGAGTGAGGATCTCTTTTGCAGAGATGGTTTTCTTTCTTTTGTATATCCAGAAAGAAAACTAAGTCAACACATTCTATGACTTGGGAGCAGCCTTAAGAGAAAAGTTTGTTTCTCCGGCATTTTTTTGGCAAGGCATATGTTCAACCTGAAATTGTTCTTGCTGGAATTTTTAGCATACCACATGCCAGAAAACTTCTTATATTGGTTCAGAAGGCCTAGAGCTACACCAGGTCTCTGCCCTCACCTCTACTCAGTGTGAGTTAAATGCGGCATACCAGACAAATATTTTCTTTCTGTGCTGGAAAAAGGATCAGGTGAAACCTTATTAACAGAGTCTACCTCAACAGTGAGACTGGAAAGAATGGCATGTCTTCTTGGAGCTGGGATTTGCAGGTCCTCAAATCTTCTCAGTGCTTATCATATGTAAACCAAAATCACAGTTCTATGTGCCCGGTAGTCTCTTGAGGATGTGAGATAAAATTTGTGCTTCATATCAGAGAAATAGCTTTCCAGTGGCAAATCAATTACTTATTGTTATTCATTTGTAAAAAAATACATGTTGATAGTTGAAAACAGCAAAAATAAAAGTTTGTTTAGCTTTTGTATTTTTTTTTACATTGATGATCTGTGCTTTTATTTCTAAAACAATGCTGAAATTGCCTAGTTTCCATAAAAGCCCATCTTTGTGACTTACCATTCTTCTGTGTGCTACAGCTAACAGTACCACACTGATTAGCAGCTGTAGTAGAGACTCCTCCGTTTGCAGGTTATGACCTACAAACTTCTGTGATATTAAAGATACAGTCTGGCTTAGCTCTGCCAGGACTGTGCATAAAGACTCTTCTCTCAGGTATTGGTGACACTGACAGACATCATCCAGTGCTGAGTTTGGTGTCTTGAAAGGACAGAACATTGATGCTTTGGATTAGTGACTCAACAAACTGTCTTGGCATGATCATGAATCTCCTGGATGGTTTTCTTTGTGCCTCTCATGGCTCTGAGTTGAGCCTAGCAGCAGAAATGCTTTATATTGTGTCTATCTCCTACTTCTCTACTTTGGAAATAAAAAAAAGCATGGTTTTTTTTATGGTTTCTTGAAAAATATTTTGTATTCTGAGACCCAGCATAAAAATTTTGCCACATGAAAGGATAGATCACCAGGTACCCAGCTGTCACCTGTGGCTGTTAACGCTCTTATATAAAGCAGATTTCAGGAGTAGCTTAAAAAAAAAGAAAAAAATTACTGCCTGGAGGACAAATCATTTGACAAATTAGAAAGTGTGAGCCATATAAATGTCTATGAGATGTGCCTGTGCTTCCAGCCAAGCCCTACAAATTATCTTTATGATACCATTGACAGTGCAGAGCAAAGGGGACAGCTGCATTTCTATAATGTCACCCCTCAGTCAGCAGGAGCCCTCTCTTTTGGATGATTCAGTGTCTCCATGTTGTAATCCTTGGTGGCAGAGAGAGGTATTTACAACTTCCCAACCCCTAAATAAAGTACCAAAGTTTGCATGTGGGTTTGCATGGTCTCTGTGGGTTATTTACACTTTGCAGCCAGAGAAAGGTTCCTCCAGGACAAAATTTAATACACCCAAGTTAAATCCTGCTAAGTAAAACATGAATTCTTGCTGACACAAGAGTGCAACAGCAATACAATGACCGTGCTCCCTGCAGCATCCACAGTTTGGCTTCTTAATTCTACAGTGATGTAACTGAAAGTGCATTTAGGCTCTTGAATGAAAGATAATAGTCCTGTTAAAAATCATCATTGTTACTCATCTTTATTTACCAAGAAGTAAATTTGGTTCATATAAAAGAGAGGTGTGGTCCCTAATGCAACTGGGGCTGGCTCTGTAACAGACTGGCATGACATGAAAGGAAATTTGGGATGCACCAGAGCTGCCTCAGTTGGCCATTTAGCTGGAGACCCTCCAGGCTGACGTGCCCTGTCCCTGCTCCCAGGCTCAGTTTCAGACAGCAATGTACAGTGGTACCTGATCTGGATCCTGGTTTTACGTGAGCAAATCCACCATGCCTCTAGCAAAGCCAATAGCTGCAAATTAGTGCATGAACAAAAATAATCTCAGCTAAAACTCTGCTTTTGGTTTGGTCCCAAACAGCTAAATCACTGCTTTTGTTTTAGATAAAATTTATATTAAATTTAGTTTTATTTTACAGATTTTTTTCTGTAGGGTCAAACTCTCTGCAGGGAGACACATGGGCATATTTTTGGCTTGCTGTATCTGAGGGGATAGCATCCTTTGGCCATACTTTTAAAATGTACAACCTATAGTCTGAGAAGCTATTTGCTTCTCATGATTTGGTATGAATAATCAAGAAATTTGATCTTTTGGTTATGTGAAATCAGCATGGATCATTTTAAGGGATAAGAACATAGATGACATTTGGATATTGCAATAAACAGTAATTTGAAATGCAGGAGAGAGAGAAAGATGATTTGGAACTGTTTATTCCTCAGTATATATTTACTCTGCTGAAGATACTCTGCTTTTGTAATGGATCATATATTTGGTGCCTGAGCATAGTTGGAATTCTTCTAACATCTGGTCCAGAGTGTTTGACTAGAACAGAGGGAGAACCTTTCACAGACACAAATACTCATAAATATTTATTAACTATGTTTTAATCTTTCGGCAGAGATAAGGATTGCCTAAAAATATGGGAATCATTGAAAGATGCATTCATTTACAAGAATCCCTGTAATATCACAGCAGAAGATTATCAGCCTTTGATGGAGCTAGCAAGTCATCCTATTCCCTGTAACAAGGTAACAATGCATGGTGGGCTGTGGTGGCATGGCAGGTCTGGGCAGTGTTCTGAGCGGTGGGATCTCATCCATAACAACTGTGAGGGTCTGTAGGTTGGTGAGGATGATATTTTGCTTTTGCACTTATTGCCACAGTCCTGCGGTTACACCTTTGGCCCCCCGTAACCCTGTCCATGCCCTATTGCTGGGAATCATCCCTGTGTAAGGCTTGCCTCAAGCCAGTACCAAGATCATCCCAGTGAAGTGACACAAATGTCCCTGTTCCCTGAGCATATGGCTCTCTGTAAGGAGCAAGCCATCATGTCATTAGAGGGACACTGCTTCCAGAAAGCTGTTCTTCCATATGCAGCTCAAAAGCAAACAACAAATTTGGTATATATCCTATGAGAACTAGTCAAACCTTTCTTTCAAAATCCTTTAAAAGCGAAACATGTCCCGTTCCACAAAAAAAACCCCACCCAAAATACTTTGCAAATGAGAGTGTTCAAATAAGAACTGACTCACCAGGGTGAACTTGCTGCATTTTAATATAAACTAAAACTCCTTCGTTATCATGAACCTTCTGGTTTTCTCCTGAAAAAACTTCTGACCAGCTCTAGTATAGTTATCACTCACCAGACATTGTACCTTATTTCACAGTCACTGTTTTGGAGCAAGACAAATGACCTTGTTCATCGTTATACAAAATCCAACCAAAATTTCCTTACCTTGGAGGACACCTTGTTGGGTTATATGGCTGATAGAATTTCATGGTGTGGAGACCCCTCTGCCCCAGGTAATTGACACCTAAACACAATCCTTTTCACATTCTTTTCTAGTGATTTAGTTTAAAACCTTAACTGTCCAATATTTTGGAAGTCTGAAAATAATACCTATTTCTCAGATTAGATTAAAAACCACAGCTTTGGATGTTATTTTAACACCAAGATGTTGCTTGAACTATGGTGACATCTAGACCTCTTTACTTAGTTTCCTTGCTTCCACCCTGTGACTCCTGTGGGACAAACTGCAAAACAGGAGTGTCATTCAAACAGGACCTGGCCACAGGCCAGTCAAAGTGCTGGGGCAGTGTGCAGGTGCCTTGGGGGTATCACTGCCCACATGACTCCTGGGTTGGTGCTTAAGGCTTTAAACTGGGCTGGAATTGCTGAAAATGTTGGGCAAAGCTTAATTTTTCCATGCAATCAGACAGCACTTGTCAAGAGCCAACCTGTTTCTCACATTTGGGACTGTGTGTTTTCCCTTCTCAGTTTTCTGAGAATTATTTTTGGTATGGGGTCTGCAACTCCCTCCCTGAAAAGACTGTGAGCAAATGGGAAGACCTTTGAAGAGATGCAAATTCCTTTTCCTCTTAGAGCCCTCTCCTCATGTAGTCTTCTTGGTAGAGGGCAAATCTTTTTGCTCACAAAGCCACATAAGCCTTGCAAAAATATTCAGTCTAACCTTAGCTATTCTATAAATGTATTTTTTCTCAGGAATCAACTATGAATCTTGTCCGAAACGAAGTGAATGTGAGAGCAACCCTGGCTCTGTGTTCTGGAAAATGGCATCCAAGATGGTGAGATCTAGAATAAATCTCCCTGAATCCAAAAGCATAGAAGTGCGCTAAGTTCCTGACATTGCCAAAAAATGATATTGCAGATTGGACTTAAAACATGGAATAGTAGAAGTTGACAAAAGCTTTAGCTCCCGATGTCAAAAATCATTGTGTTGGAATCCAAGGTCCCATATTTAATGTACAGTATTTAATGTCCTTATAGTTTGGGCATTCTTTTTGTGGACAGAGCCTGAGTGTCAGTGTCTAGAACAACCCTTGGCAGAGAGCTGGAGCTCTGCAAGTAATATTCACAATTATAGCAATCACCTTAATTAAATCACAGGACTTAAATTGATACAGTAAAATATATTTTAGCATGCTAATGTGGAAAGCAGTACCCAAATTGGCACAGAAGTTTTCCAAGAGGCTGAGAATCCCCTTGCACTTCCTGGTATAAGCCTGAAGAGCACATCCTCCCACATCAGTATCTGGCAGGGTTCCTGTGATGTCCCCACCCATAGACACATGCCAGCTCCCATCACAAGAATGAGATCCTGCTGGTCCCAGCTAAACAATTAGCCTGGCTTTGTTGAGTCAGCACTTTATGGGAACAAAGGGCCAGAGAAAAACCTGATGTCCTGTATAACTTTAATTTTACATGTCTCTCAAGGTTTCACCCTTGGTATGACTATCAGTAGGTGACTGCTCAGGTGGAAAACAAGCATTCCTGTATGCTCCAGCTCTCATGTATGTAAGAAAAAGTCTACTCACCATAAAAAAAAGAAATTGTTTTGTGGGTAAACTGGAAATGAAAATGGGTCGGTTCCAGAGTCTGGGAGAGATAAAACCACCATACAGACTGAGCTTTTGCTCAGGTGCAGGCTTCCTTCCTTCTTGAAACTTTGCAGCTCTCAAGATCTGAGTTTGAGCCACACTATTTAAGAGGAGATGAAAGATTTGATAAGTACAGTCACCTGCATAAAGTTTTTTAAAAATTCTTTGTCTTATCAATGGATTATATATCTAGAGTAAGTACTTTATAGACCTTAGTAGACTTTAAATATTTGGACGTGAGTTGTAAAGAATAAAAAAGCAGTGATTACATGATCCAGTATATCAAAAATCAAATCAAACAAAACTCAGTGATGAGTTTTAGTAAAATACCAAGAGAGAAAAATCCCAAGCCACAAAAGAACAAAGAGCATGAGTCACAAGGAAACAAGTATGTCATGGTCTGTGTGTCCTTAAACTAGTGGTACCTCTGTTCTGGCTTGACCTTACTTCCGGAGCTAAAGCAGTCATAGGATTATTGTGAATTACTACAGACAGTTGTCACTGCTGGGGCTCTGGAAAGCCCTATGGAGACTGAAACCAGCCAAGTTGCTGTACCAATCCCATGCAACCTTAGACAGTCAATTCATAGCTCCCTAATGAGGCTTTATCACACTTTTGCCATAGACTTTGGAGGCTTTTTTTTGCACTGAAATGTTCTGCAAAAATATTGCCCAGATCCTCTGCTTGTATTAGACAGTTTTGAGGACACCAGTGAATTCTACCAGCCCCAAGTCTGACTTGGCACTGCATGTAGGGTCAGAGTATAATGTCCATTTGTTTTGTTCAGTTTGCAGAATCAGCATGTGGTGTGGTTCAGGTGATGCTGAATGGATCAATAGAAGCTGGAGCTTTCAGAAGCAGCAGGTATTCACTCAGCACACAATCATTCGTGTTTCTGTGGGGCTGCATGTGGTGTGTCTGCCTGTGAGTCCCAGTGCAGAAGGCTTTTTGGTAAATTCACCACTGGCTGATGTAAACCTGATTCTTTTAACTCCTTCTATACAGACACTGTAACTGAAATCTTTCCGAGGGTATGTAGATGGGGTATCCAGTGCCCTCTCACTGCACAAAGTAACTTGATTATTACAATTTCTTTGGTTTTACCCCACTAGATTGTGCATCCTTGGGCTGCCTGGCTGGAAGTGCAGTCTTGATTAATATCAAAAGAGGAAGAATATGCTCTCTGAGGAAAGAGCCATGGTCATTTCCCTGGCACCAAACCAAATCAATAGCCAGGAAACCAAACAGGAGAAGAGGCATTAAAGATGGCAGAAGTTCAGCTTGTTTCTGTCTGCAAACAGTTTCAGAAGTCCTCCTGAAAGTGAAACAGGAATGGGGAGAAAACATTTGCCCATAAGGCAATTAAATAATCTATGAAAATCCATTGGCAAGATGATGTTCTCTCTACTGAGTGTAATAGCAGCACTAATAAACACTGGTATTTGGGGAGTGTACTCTCTACATCTTTCTGAGATAACTAAGAGTGTTTTGCTGTTTTGTGCTCCATTCTTACAGCATCTTTGGAAGTATTGAGGTCCTTAACCTGAATCCAGATAAAGTCTCTGAAGTGCACATTTGGCTTATGCAAGACATTGGTGGACCCCAGAGGTAAGTCACACTGGTGCACAGTGATGAGCAGTGTGTGGAAGGCATGGGGCACAGCTCACATCTGACAGTGACATTGTCTTAAACTCATGAAATCTGCTCTATGTTCACCCTTTAGATGCTTACTCTGCAGGAAAGAATAACGTTTGTACTGTTGTTTCCTCTACTGTTTTTTGTAGGTACTGCTAAGTTATAGCTAAGACAACTTAGTTATAGCTAAGACACAATGACATTTCCCTTGCTTTCTAGAGGTCCCATGACCTTTAAGTTCCTCTTAACCCCACTGAGCTCCTACAGATCTTTGCTATGGGTGCAGCACTGAAGTCAGAGACCAGGCTGTTTGCAAGGGTAAACAGCTGGGAAATATACTTGTCCACAGGAACAGCATAATTATCCTGAGCACAGCCATTTTTGACTGCCAGAACAGGTTGTGGAGTCTCCATCTGTGGACATACTCAAAACGTAACTGGGACCTGGGCAACCTTCTCCAGCTCATATTGGTTTGACTAGGTGATGTCAAGCAGTCCCTTCTTACCTAAATGAGTCTGTGATTTTTAAGAACAAATCTGTGGTTGAAATGCTTACCATGGAATTACTGATACCAGAACAGTGACCTCAAATCACATCTGAGCCTTTCTGAGTGATCTTTTTCATCCCAATTAGATTCATTTGCAGATCTATCACATTTCAAGCACTAAGCATGAGGCTCTGTGCCTTTGACCCCTCCTTTCACAGCCAGTTCTGTGGCTCCCATCGTCATAATGCACTGCCACAGTTTCCCCCGTTCTTAAGGATCTCCATGACAGAAACAGCAGCCTTGGCGCCGCGGATCAGGAAGCAGGCTGTGATGATGCAGTGCTGCTTAGGAAGGAGTGTGGACCTTGGTCAGACAGCCTCACTCTCTGACACAATTCCAGCTCCAGTGTTGCAGCCCCTCCCTTTAGCCCAGACACCCAGAAATGTCCCCGTTCCACATGAGCTGACATACCTTCCATGGTTCACAGGTGTGCATCTATGCTGGGGTCAGCATACCAGACTTACTCTTGTCGTCCTTTGCATAAAGGTTTGGTGAAGAAAAGGACATCGACTAATCTTTACATCCGTTTCCCCAGACATTGCACTGGATCCTTTGTCCCATGATTTCCCAACATCAGAAAAGCCATCATGCTCCCCCTCAACAGCTTCAAAAAGACAGTGCCCTGCCAGCCCGCTTGCTGGACACATCCTTCTCCTGTGACAAGTTCATAGCAATTCCCTTTTTATTTTCTTCTTGCTTCCAAGGAGAGAGAGGAAGGGTAGCCCCAATAGTATGTATTCCTTATATCTTCTGGTTTGTATTCCATGTTGAATCACTGATAGCTTGTCAAGTCTAGTGAACAAAAAAGAGCTTGCTTTGCTTTCCACTAATGTCATATGTTAGGAACTGGATTTGCCCCCAGCAGTAGAAATGTGTCCTATACTCTGGATGAGGAGATGATTTTTACCCTGAGGTAGCAAGTATTTTGCTGTGTCTCTGTCTGTGCCTATGACACTTGTCAAACCTCTGACTACAGCTTTGGGGCCCTTGGGCTATTAAATTAAATTAAGCATAGAGATAAAGATTTTGTAGGTATGAGAGTGCTACATGTTTCATTAAACCTTTACCTGGATGGGAAAGAAATACACAAGTTAGGGCTCCTACCAAAGCAATAGTGGTTGAAACAGCCTCTTGTCAAAATAGGGCAGCAGCAGCAGCCATAAACTGAGTCAGACAGGAGGTAGCTGCTTCCTCCCATGCTTTCTATCAGTGTCCTCCTATCTTACTTCCTATCTGAGACTTGGCTGCTGGCTTTCATGATTGGCCTTTTCTTATCACACAGAGGACTTGATCCTTTTGCCCTTTCACAGATTTCAATGAGCCTTATATTGTGCTGCTGTGGATGGAAGCCACCAGCAGCAAAGGAGCAGTTCTAGAGCACCCTAACTGGAAATGGGACTGGGTCATTTCCCACAGATGTCCTCCTGCATGAAGCTCTCATGCAAGATGCACAGCTGAACATCCCATAGTTTCTACCAGCAAAGGCCCAATGGTAGCAAAGTTCCACAAACCCAATGGACTTTATAGCACATTAGCAAACAAGCTTTTAAAGAATCTTACCTATAATAAAGCATGTGGAATTTAGGTGAGCATTTTGTACACACAAGGAACACAAGTAACTGAAGTCTTCTCTCTACAGTGAATCCTGCTCAGGTCATTCCATTCAGAAGTTAATAAGCATCTTAGAAGAGCGAAACTTTAAGATCATTTGTGAAGACAACTACAGGTAATTATCCACTCATAATGGTGACAACTTTGCTAACATAAAACTAATATTGCAGGTTAACAGCAAGCTAGAGAAGACTTCCTCCTTCCTGCCGTGACATCCCTCCAGTGTGGCTGGGTCTTTCTCAGGGACTTCCAGCCAGGCTGCAGCCCTGGTGTTGGCTGGGTCTGGGGCTTGCTCTCTGCCCTATGCTTCCCATTGAGCATGTTCAGTTGTTTTCAGGGAGGGAGAAATCCAGCTGCCAGATTTTCTTCTGACTGGGCTTTTACCTAAAATAATCTGAACCAAACAGGCAGCTTTCCTCCCTGCTGCATACAGATAACACAGGGTTCCAAGGGTGGTCCTTACTTCCTTCACCATGGTTTGAGTGTGCTCTCTGTCCTGCTGCTTTGTCAGAGAGTGAGGCATGAGACACGATAAGCATTACTAATTACTATAATTTATTATTGTCAGCAGCTAAAAACAGGAGTCTGGGAAACAGCAGCCCAAGTCCTGACTTGTCTGAAATCTCCATCTTCCTGCTGAGGAAATACAAAAGCCAGAGACCCTTTATCTCTCTGTGTGGGTTCAGAGACCTTCACACAGAGCAAAATTGTTCTTTAGAGACATTAGAAAAGCAGCAAACATTCAATATTGCTCATATCTTATCTGTCAGGAACAGCTTTTCAGTGTCAAGGACTCATACTGGGATAAGAACATTTACAAAGTAAACATACATTTCTATGAACTTCTGAGTTTGTGACAATAGTTTAAGTAAGGAAAAATTGGTCTGCAAAGGAGACAAATGATAGGTCTTTAAATCTGAAGGCAGAGCAAAATGTTCCTGTCTGGGTATTGCTGAACCTGATTAATGGGTGCTCTGCACTTCGTGAAAAAATTAGCCCTGGTGTAGTGCATAAATCTGCCAAATCATGTGCTTACTTTCTCTTTGGGTAAATGGAACCTTTTACCAATACTCCCAGGACTTTTAAGTAGGTTCAGATTATTTCAGCCTATGATGAAATGGCCCACGGGGCAAGGCAGAAAGGGGAAATATATCATAGCTTAGACCCCTTGTGTCTTAGCACAGGAAGGTACCTGGCACACCCGTTGCTGTATCTCACAACTCACTTCTGAAGGTAAAGTAACAAGTATGGCTTTTTGTCAAAGCTCAGCTAACACAGATATAAACAACTGGATTGAACAACATGGACAATTAATTTTATTATGGGCAGAATAATAAAACAAGAAATTTACAGGTAAAGCCAAACTTCAGACTGTGTAAGTTGGCTTCACACCCCTACACTCATTGCAAACAGAAACGTGTGGGTCTGTACCAGCTGGGCATCTGGCTTTTCATGCCATTTAGCAACTGAAGCTGATCATTTTCTCTTGCTCTTGTCCATGTCAATAGTGTCTTCCAGAAGTTTCTTTAAAACTAGATTCACTGGATGCATTAGAAAAAAACCTCATCATATGTGACATTCATAGCAACAGCTTTCTGTTGTAGCATTAGGGGTTACCAGTGAGTAAGCCAGATTGTGAACTTCCAGCATGGCAGGAATTCCACAGTCTGTGCAAGACATGTTGCTTCTTTTTTGCAATTATTTTTTATATTGCAGCATAGCTGACATGCTGTGAGGTCAGATCCTACTTTGTTTTCTACTGACTTGCCCTTGTCCCTAAAAACACCTAAATTACCTTTCTGCAGCAAGATCAAAAAGAATTACCCTAAGAAAAGCCATCTGCTTGATAAGCACAGGTGTAACACGCACTTTGACTTTCACATTGCATTCAGTAACTGTGAAGTTACTCTGTTGTACTTGCAAAGTGGTTATTAAATATTTGTTTGGTTTCATTTCTTATTTCAGGCCTGTTCAGCTCCTTCAGTGTGTGCATAACCCTGACCACACAGACTGCAGGCTTTGCACCAACGGCACAGCAATTCCATGAAACAGAGTCCCCCGCACTACTGAAAAATTTCATTCCTTGTGTGTAAAGCTGGGAAAGATGTGGCTATATAGCTAAGAGTGATAACAGTAGCATGGTGTGTACTGAGTCCATAACCAGAAATCCTTGCTGTGGTACTAACAGCCAAGTAGTGGGAGACAATACCTGAGGTGTGATACTGTACACACACACACACAAACACACTCTTTCAGATGGGCTGGGCCTGTGGGCAGTGACTGAGGGCAAGTGCTTTGCCCTGGTTTGCTCCCTCCTATACAGCTCCCCCCTATACAGCTCCCCACTGGTACAGAGCAGGGACTCCCTGGGGCATGCACAGAGAAGAAAGAGACTTTCTAGGAGAAGCAGAACTTGCCCAGATCAGCACTCATCTTCCTTCCTGCTGAAAGGTTAGGTAGGAAATGACCAGGACATGCGACGCTTTCCCTGCATCCCAGTGCAACCTTCCCCAGAGGGGAACATTGCCCACTGGCACATAGTATAAATCATGGCTTTCCCAGGTACTGTGACACTTCTGAGCAGGTAAAGCAAGCAATGGAATAGGCAGAGTGGTTCTTGCCTTTTAATGGGTATCACAGTAAACAGCTGGTGGGAAGACAGCTGAGCTGAGCCAAGAAAAGAACAGAAACTCCTCAGAGGGTTGCCTGCACCTGTAAGAACTGCTGAGTGTGCAGCCGGGAGAGAAAATTGTGAGACTGACTCAGATAGCTCCATTAAAATCCTACTGAATATACCACTGCTGGTCAGATTACATTTTGTTCTTAATATAGAAGTAAACACTAGCCTCCCAACTTTCATAAAAGGTCCCTCAGGACACAGCTTGAATACTGTGGAATCCACTGGAATAGAAACAAACATCAAACGGTTGCCACAGTAAGGAGTCTCTCTTGACCTCAGTTTCTGCAGTGAAAGGTGGTGCCTTGAGGTGTATAATTCACAAGCACCAACACGCCATAGTGCACTGAAACAGCAGGTTTCACTGATTTCCTTTGATTTCTATTTTACCAGTCTGAAGTGCAGTGCTTATAGCAAAACAAGTATCTGAGGCCAGCTTGTGGCCATGGCTGTAGTGCCTCTGTGCAGTGCCATTGACACTAAGTGAGCAGAGCAGCCTTTGCTATAGATACACTCCTGGGTGCTGAGGTGAAAATGTAACCAGCAGTTGCCAAGTACATCCTTATGGAACTACACAAGCTGGTGTAACTTTGAGCGTCTCTAGATAAAGCTCGTCTCTGTAATAGCAATAGAAGGCCTGCACTGAGCCTGGCTGGACCAACCCAAGACCTCACCCGCAATGTTTACAGTAAGTGAAATGTATTTTTATTTGCAAGCTGTTATGTAACCACTTAGATGCATCAACATAGACACATACCATACTTAGAAATAGGTTTTTTCTGACTATCAGTTAAAAGTTTGTATTCATGCTCATTTTTGTACTTCTTCTGTTGCAATATAAAATATTGACTGTAAAATCAAGATCTATAATAAAATTGCTGATGACAAATGTTGTTAATTCAGTTTCACATTGTATGTAACCTCAGAAAGTTAAGAAAGAAAGATTCCTAGAAGGCCAAAATCAGTCACTTCCTAAAAACAACTCAGAAATCTGCTCAAAGTATGAAACACTATATGCAACCACCCAGGAAAGCACAGAAACAGAGCCCATCCTCCCCAGGCTGTGTTCTCCATCTGATACAGAGAAGACACCGTTTTTGTAGGTGGCTGGAAGTGAAGCATCCTGAGTCTTTATCTTGAACATAGACATATATATATGTATTGTTCTTGGCCATAGTAGTTAAGAAAGATGATTGTTCTTATCAGTGGCTGTGTACTAAGATACTAAGAAGCAAACTGTGCTTTTGGAGGCTGAGGTGTGCAATTAATATGGGCAACTGTGTGGAGTAAATGATGGCTTTGTAATGCAGGTGGCTGGCAAGTCTGGGCTGCTTGGCTCACATACGTGGCAGAACATGAACAAGCTCATTTCCAACAAACATTTTTATTATGCGTGATCACACATCTGAAATGCTGTGCAGACATGCCCTACCAGACAAGTATACTTGCAAATCCTATTGCTCTGCTGAAGATTTATCAACCAAAAAAACCTCTCAAACCAATACAAAATGTTCCAAATTCACAGAAAATAAATAAAAGGAAAAGTAATTGCCCATTTTTCCCACTATGTGGAATAAATGTTTCTTAATATGGTTTGGAAAATGCTTGGTTTTGAAAATATGCTTTTAGTCTGACAAAGCAAACTCTCATAATTCATTCAAGGTAAATAGGCTGGCTTGTGCCTCAGGCCCACATCAAACACTGCTAAAGAGTGCTACCCAGAAACACGAGAGGAATCTGAGTTACTGTGTGACAGGGTGATATCGATGTTATCACTCCCAGAACCACACAGAGCTGGAAGAGGTACTTCTATGACCCTATCATGAGAGCAGTGCTGCTCCCCCAGTCTTTGAGGCACTTAACCTGACCAGAGCCTGCAATCATTAAACTTATTAGGAAACAAATGAAATATAGAAAGGTTTGTTTTCCCTGACAGCCGGCACTTGGTGTTATGTTTGATTTCATATAATTATAGAATGGTTTGGGTTGGGAGGGGGCTTAAACATAGTACCAACCCCCCTGCTATGGGCAGGATCAGCTTCCACTGGACCAGGTTGCTCAAAGCCCTGTTCAGCCTGACCACAAGCATTGAAATATGGGGAAAAGTCTTGGAGAGGGGTTTTGATTTTGTTTATATGTGTATTGGCAGCATATTGTGCGATGGCTCTGAGTCCCCCTGGACTCTGGCAACAGGGAAGTGGTTTTGGATGGAATCTGATGCAGTGGCAGCACTGCAGTGTTTATCAGTATGAGGCAGAAATTTCGCCTTGCTTTTTTTGGGCTACCCTTCTTGCAGGTCCCTGGGAAGACTCCCTGATATTCAAAACAGTGACCCTCAGACACTGTCTTGTGTAAAAGAGCTCAGTAGAAAGAACAGAAAAATGAGATCAGCAAGCATTCAGGTAGGAAACCCTGTGAACAGGCTGAATTTCAGAAGCTTTCTCTTAACAGCAGTATCATTTACAGGCTTAAAATGACAATTAAATGGACTAAGAGGCTGATCCTTCCTTTTAAAGAGCTTGAAAGGTGTAATGGCTAATCCAAAGAAAATTCTTTGCATGTAAAATATGAAGGCTGGTGAAAAGATTAAAAACAAATAGTATGGCTGAGTGGTTATCCCTCTGCTTTGCCAACAGAAATGTTTCATTAAATTCCTGATGAACCAAGAAAGGCAAACGGTCTGGGATAATATTTTTTTTCCTTGCTTGTAAAAAGGTCTTATATCTAACAGAAAAAACCCCAGTTTTTTAATTTGAAGAGCATGTTTATTTTCAGCACTGCACTATGGAGCAGGAGAGGCCAGCTGCCTGCTTGCTGGTCCTCCTCTCTTGTGTGGCAGTGATTGCCCAATTCAGAAGACCCAAGAAACACACAGAGCAGCATGAGCTGCACACCAGCATATTTCACAGCAACACAGCTACTTTGGCCCTGATTCACTTTGTTGCTGGGATTTGGGTGTGCATGGAGGGAGAGCAGAGCAGAGAGAGTTAAAATCCATGCTAAATACTTTATATAGGATTGCTATCATTTAAGGTTAGTCACCTGAAAGTACAGACTTTCTCTATAAGCGAAAGAACAAACCAGACACCTCCTGAAAGCACTTATGCTGCTCTGCAGCAGTGAGGGCAGCACAGTAGGGATGATGTGCTCTCCAACACAAGATCCTTATCTCTCTCCACTCCCTATGAAAGTTGCCCAGATTATCAACTCAAATTTATAAAATTAGCTTCCAGGTGGTTAAAGTTGCATAAAATTAATCTCAAATATATTTCCCTGTGAGAAATATTGTAAAGCAGGAAAGGACATCTAAGCATCCTCTCACGTGCAGCAGATAAAAGGTTTTTGGAAAATATTCAAATTTCATAATTTCACAATCCATTTTCTGAGTTTCTAAAGCCACGGTTCTAAAATTTGCTGACCATTTTAGGAACTGACTGTGTGATAATGAAGTCTTCTGAGCATATCAAATGCAGTCAATTAGAAAAGCTGCTTTCTGCTAGAGAAAAATAAATTGTTATCAATCTGCTGACTCTATTTCATATCTTGTTTTCTGTTGACTGCTGAATATCCAAGACTGAGATCACATTTGCTTGATTTAGATTTTTCTTTTTCTGCACATGCCATACTTGCTTAGATTTTTTGGCCTTTTTTTTCCAATTTAGTTACAGAAGCACAGCCAAAATTGCCTGATGGAACTGCCATGGGAAAAATCTTACAATTTCTTTCCTATTGCCTAATGGAGTGAAAATGCAACAGTTGTAAATTATATTTACACCTTAAATAGCTTAAAGGGTAGCTTAAATATGAGGAGGTGGGGTTTTCTCAATGAATTTAGAAATTAGTCAATGCAAGAGTGTGACAGTAATGTTTTGTAGAGGACTGGGAAAACTGGGGAAAAACATTTTTCCATTTGTACTCTTCTTGGAATACTAATCAAATCAATAGCTCTCCATTGCAATTAGACCTGGGACCTCTGCAGCTGAGTTCTGAACCTTCAGGGAATGAACAAAAGGCCTCTCGTCTGAAAACATCAGCAAAATTCTGGTCTCTGTGGGTCAGACACAGAGGGGGTGTGTAACTCACCAAACAGTCATTTGGAGCCACGTAGGGATGGATGATGAACTTCTTGATGATGAGGCCTTACACAGAGCCATAACTTTGTGCTATAAGAGGCTACATCCAGTGTTAGGTGACCAGAAGGAGCCAGCTTTGCTTCCCTAGGTCAGATTTTCAACAACATCAGTTTGTGGTTATGTGCTTGGTTTACAGTAGGGAAACAGTAAGACTAAGAAGAAAGGATAAAAGAAGTAAACAAATACAGATAACTCATTCTTTATGCTAAAAATGCTACTAGAAACAGGAAATAGGAAGACAGTTAGAGTTTCAAAAAATTTTTATCAGATGTTCCTAACTTTCATGAGTATTATCAGACGCTGTTGATACGTGATATGTGGGGCTGCTTCATGTGAAGAAGAAAAATAATTATACATGGCTTGATACGTTTAAGCAGGTCCTGGGATTTTAAAATCCTTTTTTCATTAATCAACTACATTTTTTGTTTGAGCTCTAGCTGTATTGAATGTACTGTGTAGACAGGGATGAATTTCTGTGGCTACTAGGGACTTGCTGTGGGACACTGGGCAAACAATTAATCTTCAGATTTGATATTTCCTGACTGAATGACTGGCAAGATAAGGTGGTATTTTACAATTTTAAGATCATATGGGTTATCATAGTGTCTAAACTGTTCTTATGCCTCTATTGTGTCCTCAAATTGTGCTTGAGGCTAACCCAACCTTTGCAGAGCAGCGTTGGTCTTGTGCTCTCTGATAACATGAGGCAGTGAAGCACTCACTTTTCATTACAGGCTGTTCCAGCAATTACCTACCACCATTATGGGACATTAATTTACAGTTTGCCTATATTGGCCTGGATGGATAGAGCTCTGAGCAATCTGGCCTAGTGAAAGGTGTCCCTGCCCACGGCATGGGAGTTGGAATTAGATGGTCATTAATGTCCCTTCCAATTCAGGCCATTCTATGATTCATTCTATGATTATACTTAGGTGTTAACAACTTCCTCTTGTATCCTGTGCTAAAGACAACTTCTTCTGTGGGGAAGGGCAGCTCCTGATAGGAGTTCTTAATCCAGGCACTTTTCATTCTCTTTTCCTGGTGAACTAGAGATCAACCTTTGTAAACATTTCAGGATGATACATTTGCTAGAATCTGTGTCTTTTTACTTCACCCTCTCCAATTCTTTATTATCCTTTTAGTGCAAAGATTCATCTTGTATTCCCTGTGGCCTGTTGACTGACCCAGCTAGACTGAAATTCAGTCCTTACTTTTCCTGTGTTTATCACTAATGAGTTGTAATAAAACGATTGCAGAAGTATTCCCAAGTTTGCTGGGGCAAAGTTGAGAGGCCGATTCTCTGCTATATAAAACCAACCCAGTTGTTGTAATAACCAGCAGAAGTGGGTGGGCATTGAAGTCAAAATACTTGGCTGCAGGGATGTTTCAAGGAACCTCTCTTTCCAGTATGTCTTTCATTTGATCTATTTCACACATTATTTTTCATAATGTAACACCTTGGCATCAATTAACACACTATAGTAGTCAAGGTTTTTTTTCAAATTTACACCAGAATACTTTCTTATCATTGGACCATGATTAATCGATAACCAAATAACCTTTCCCTTTAATTATTAGCCCAAACATTCTAGTTTAACACAACTATAACAAGTTGATTTTTTTTTCTAATCCAGACCTTTTGTCACTCCAACCTCCTTGAGGAAAAGAATTCTACACAGTAATATACATTCAAGTACAAATTATATGTATCAAGCTTTACTTATCAGCCTTCCTTAAGGCCTAAAAGATCTCACCAGCATCAACATTTCTCTATCTCAATTTACCCAGAGAAAAACAGTAATCCTGGGAAATTAAAGACTCTTTACCAATGTCTGAGTTATTTCCTGATCTGAATACTAAGTTGAAGCACAGAAAATCATGGAAATATAGCTGTAGACCTGATGATGCTCTGCAGTCACCTTTAACTTCCCAACTCTGCTCAAGTGCCACAAGTGTGTTCTGTTCCACAAGTGTTCAATTTGGCCATAATTCTACAATTTTTTCCTGTTTATGCCGTTTTATTCAGTCCTCCAGTAAAATGTCCATAACTAAGATGTCCATAACTAAGATGTCCATAACTAAGCTAAATGGAAGGCACAGCACATGGACTGTGAGATATAACTGGACACCGAAGCCAAAAAGAGATGATCTACATTTCAAAGAAAAGGAGCAAAATCACTTAATATTTGATGTCCTTTTGGTTTGGACTGTTTGTGTTCACATCTCACAATATTGTCTCAAAGGAGCAGAGATAATTTATTGGGAGATGACTGATTTTGATCTCAGGAAGTACAGCATGACAAATCGTGCCAGTTTAAAAGTAATTGCTTTTTAATTGCAATGTCAAAAATTATACAGTCCCACAGTAGAAACATACCAGTCTGCCTCTCTCAAATTGCCTTTCACTCTTTCCACTGACATAATCTTCAATTAGCTCAGGAAAGGTTACTGTGGTCATGACTTGACATGATAAAACTTGATGTAGTAAATTAGAAATGAATAGGAAATTATTCATATATCACTCCATGTATTATTTTCAGCAGCGGGTGGGTTGTACTGAATACTAATGCCTGGGCTGTCCTGTGAGCTGACAGGCACCTGGGGGTCAATGAACTCCAGGCAGAGTCTGTTGCAAAACATCCCTATCAGAGATAAGAATGTTGTTATTACCTGAATTCAGTTAAAGCTCCAGGTAGTACTGACAGGGATATTCCAGTTAATCATTACTGAGACAGAACCCAGCCTTTTGTGCTGCTTTGTCCCCAGTTCCGAGTCCAACCAGGAAACAGCCCAGCCCCACACACATGGATAGAGCAGAACCTTTAATGTCCTGACTGTCCTACAGTGGCCCAATCCATGGCATGCCAGAATTCCTGATGAATACCGTGGTAAAGAGCAGTGATGACAGTGGAAGACTACAGAGAAGGAGAGCATCAGCCATTCCCTGGGCCTGCTCAAGCAGCTCATACCTGAGGAAGAGGAAACAACAACTGCAGGGAAAAGAGCCCCCAGCAGCTGGATAGGAGCCCTGTCACTAGAGAGCCAGCATTTCCCAGAAATAAGAGCTGTAGGAGGAGTGAAGAAATATGGTGCATCATTGGCAGTGGTGAATTTTTATTCCCTGTGTGATTGCCAGGATTTTTGATTGCCATAGAAAAGTCAGTGCTTGGTAAAAATGATGTAATCACTGAGAGGTTTCACCATGCACCCTGCAGCTGAAGTGCAGCCAGAGGAGAGGGGGATTAGCCAGCTTCTCTGACCACTTTCACACTTAACAGTCAGCAAAGCCCTCCAAACACCCACATTTTTTTGATACTCAGCAAACGCAGCAAATTTAAATAAAAATTCATTGCTTGAATGAAATAATATATATTTATTGGTAATAGACACGCATTACTAATTATGATGATGGACTAGCATAATAAAGAACTTTTAATTTTGTAATTCTGTATTTCCCTGTCATGTCTATAGTATCTTAATACAGGTCTCAACAAAACCACAGCACTTGTTACCAACTGAAACAGAACAAACTGTTCCCTACAGAAACATTTTTTCATGGGATGTTCCTGCCTGCAAAATTCACAAGATAGTCTCAGGTAAAGGCTGTTTTCCTGGCTGTAGTACTGAGCAAAAAAAAAAGCTGATTAATATTAGATTTTTACCTGACTGCTTCAGTTTTAATTTTTTAAATTTTCTGCAATCAGCAGCTTCTGTGAAAAGTATGCTCCTTGCAAGCCATAGGGTTATTTCGGGTAAGTCTTTCAATGAATATAACACAGCAGTAACAGAAACCTAATCTGTGACCTATAGGACCTTGGACAATGGCACACATCAAAGGCACCTGTCTAAACTGCAAGAAGCACAGATAAGATTAGCATTGGTGTCACACACTCCTAGAGCTGCTGCAAGTTTTTCTCTGCTCTCTTTGTTTCCTCTAAGAAAGGTAACATCCTTTACTGTGGCTGCAGGCAGCATGTGAAATGACACAAGCCTGTCCAAAATATGTTAATATACTATGCATGTGTGGTTTTCTCTCAGCTATGTTTAAACTACGAGGTGCCCAGAATCCTGGGTGAATGCTGAAGTCCTCAGAGAAATCCAGAACTACATTTCTTGTATGAAAAATAGGTGAAGTTCAGGCAAGGCCATGCACATTGGTCTTACAGTTTATTTCCCCAAAGGAAAATCATGGTCCAACACATTTCTCTTTCCTCCTATCTCCATAGTTTTTATTGTAACAGGTTTCTGCTGTTACTAGCATCAAGATATTGAACATCCTCAGGCAGGATGAGAGTGCCTGTGCAGGGTTGCTGGTGAGCTGAGCCTGTGCAACCTGCCCGTTGCCTTCGGCAATGCTGCTCGGCATGACCATGGCTGTTGCTCTGCTGCTGCTCATTATTTCCCACCTTATTCCTGTCCCAGGTCTTGCTGCTGCTGATCCAAAACACCAACACCTTGTTCCATTAGGATACTCTGTACTGCTGCTTGTAACCAAGCACAGCAAATATTTAGTTACATGCAGTCAAACACGTCCCTCGCGTCCTGAGGCACTTCATCTTTCTTCATTAACAGATGATATAGAATGAAAGAGTAGTGAATAACTGCAGGCTTTTGACTGAACTGAAGTCTTAGGCGTGACTGTTTGAATATTTAATTCCATGTTTGATCCACCTCTTCATATGAGGGCCATTGAACAAAATGTCTAGCACCAGGTGCCATTACTTGATTCTATTGTTATGTTATTACTGCTCGTTGATTTTTCCAAAAATTTGGGTGAAAACTAATATTTTATAGGTACAGCTTTGTGATAACTGTGGTGTATTCCAACAGCATTTAACTTGAATTCATGTCTTCCCTGCAGTGGAAGCACAAGCAAAGTTCAGCTGTAAAATGTATGAAAGAGATTAACCTCCATCTCTGGGATCTTCTTGGGATGTGGTGCTTTGCCTCCAAGGCAGGATGAATACTGCAGAGCTATCAGTGTAGTCTAGAAATCTAAAGTAACAGTGAAGCCAAGGAAGTTATTTCTTGCAAGATACAGATTTCAGTGATTTAAATGTGGATGTAGAAGACATGAAACTTTTCAAATTGTGCCAAAAATTGTAGGTTTTGCCTGTGTGTTTCAAAAATCTGCACACAGTGGTGGTGGCTGGGATTGCTGGCTTGTTTCATTTGTTGCATCCTTTGGTCATGAATTCTGAGATGCTGACCACAAAAGAGGCACATGAATTTCCCCGTGGTTGAGAAAAGGTATTTTTGAACTCTTTTTCCAAATTGAAATTTACCTAGCAGCTCACCAGTAATGATATCTTCGTCAGACAGACTTCACTGCCTATTAGCCTCCTAGTGAGACATCTCCTTAAATCTCAGTGAAGCAAGCTGGATTCTGGAAAGGGCAAAGAAAGCATTGCTCATATGTCCTACTTGTTGCCAGACAGATGCATATCCAATCTGCAATAAATCCACTGGGAAGAAAAAGAGCATTGGTAATTATTTTCCTACAATGATTTTCAAAAGAAATTTCTTTTATAACTCCTGTCTGGAGTCCCTGAGGTTCCTGAATGGTCTGCACTTCGATGCGCTGCCCAGATTGTGCCTGTTATTTGTTGTTTCCTGTGCACCAGCAGTACGTCTGTTTGGTGATTTAGTACCATATGACTAAATGGAACACAGTAGAAAGAGCACTAAACATCCTCCATCAGAGCTCTGAAGCATAATTCAGTTCCCTCCATCTCGTCAACTGATGGATCGAACCCAGAAACTCCCAGATTCCATGCAAATATCTTTTCTTATGGCATTAAGATTTCAGAGGCCAAGTTTTAGAGCACGTTGATTGATTTCTGAGGACCAGAGGCATTTGGAAACACCATCACCCCGAATAAAGGAGAGCAAATAGGACCATGAAGTTGTCTAGTCTCAAAGATGTTTCTTACAAACATCAGATATCCTGTCATCTCTTGCACACCTGCAATTGGTGGATGAAAGCTGAGGTGACTATGATGAGAAGTAAGTCATCATAGTTGGTTGCAGTAACAAGAACATTTAAACTAGTGAGAACATGCCTAAAGAATGCAAACATTTTAAGTGTTGCTGCAAACAGTGAAGTTTGTTTCCTTCTGTATATAAATTAGGAGGGATACTGTGACAGCAGCTGCTGGGTTAGACTACTGCTCACTACCAATGATCAGTTGAACTGATCATTAACACCCTTAAGAATGTCCCATCATCAGCAAAAATCAGGATCCATCAGCCTAAGAGGAGGAATAACACTCCATGATAACTGGATGTCCCAGTCACAACGCCAGCCAGAATGAATATGTTTGGATCTTTTTAAGCAGACAACTGTTCCCTATCCATCAGGTCAGGTACATTATCTCTAGGTACCAGTGGGGTCATGCTGACTGGAGTGTGTGCTGAAATCCTGCAGCAGCTGTGTCTTGTATTCATGAAGAAACCTAAAAGACATAGCCTAAAATACATGGGATATGAGAGTGTGGAAAGAGAGCTGTTGAGAGATAGGCATTGATTGTGCCTCTGCTACTTTCTCCTTTGATCCTGTTTTCAGTCCTTCAATTAATTCTGTTAGCAAGCACCTAATTATTTGGCCACCTCTGACTTACTCATCAATAGTAAATTACAGTAGCTGTTTCAAAGGATAAAATTAATCCTAATGATAGCCAAAGTTACTTTTGAACTGTACTTAGGCAAGTCCAGGGCAGCTTCACTAGCATTGAATAGATATATGTCGTTGAAAACAGTACTCTTGTAAATGGGTGGAGCTCAGCAGGAAAACACAAGGCCACTCAAGGAATACGAATGCAAAGAGAAGTCAAATTCAGCATTCAAGAGATAGGAAGGATGATATGTAGAGTGGTGCTATGAGGAAAGTAAGAGAGCTTTGATCTCTAAATATCTTTCTATGCTTCTAAAGGCTGAAGCCAATAAGCTAATGGAAATGTCAGCTGTACTCTTGCCAGACCTGGCTACAGGAGCAAGTGCGGGGCAAATTCAGATGAGCCATGCAGGTATGATCACAAGTTCCTACATTACCAGTCTCAATTTTCTGTGAATTATACTTTTATTCACAACTAAGCATCACTCCTACAGAATCTCATGTGATCGATCGTTTCTTAACATTTCTGTTGCAGGTACATTTTCGCTCCTTTTAGTTTGAAAAAGTCAACTTTACAAATGTAATTTCTACTAATACTGCTTGCATTTGACTGCCTGGTATCTGTTCCCTCACAGTTTAAAGCACTTAACTGTTGTGGATCACCCTTATAAAATTAGGTTAGAAAGCAGTTCTTAAGGTAATAATAAATAGGGGGCTCTTTGTGTTTGGAATTTGGCTTTTGAACTGCTGGCGTGGACTTAATTTATGTTTTTAAGCCTTACTCACTCTGGGAGGGCAAAGACACTCCCATTTACATAGGCTTCTGTGGATTGTAGTATAAAAGAAACATCCAGCACAAGGACGTTCAAGATAAAACCACTGGATACCAAGATTATGTTTCTAATTGTTAATATGAAATCTGCCTCTCTGAAAACAACTTTCCTGCCTTTGTTTTTAAAATATAACTTTTAACCTATTTTTTTTAATGTCTTCTCTCTAAATATCACTCGGAAATTGCCTTCATAACTGGTCCTCCTTCAGACTTGGGGGACTTCAATAAATATTTTCCCAGTCCCTTGCCTATGTGAGATCACCCACACCAGAGTATTAACAGTCAGAGCACAAAGCAGTTTAAGACAGTGAAGACAGCTGCATCTGATTGAAATTCTGAGAAGAGCTTGTGCAGCACAATGTAATTACTTCTCTGGACATTGGCCAGGACATCATCAGCTGATGTCCTCACTTGTAGTGATAGTGGCCTGGGAGCTCTAGAGACCCTGTACAGCAACCAACCTGATCACTAACCCAGGTGAGGGGTTGTGCACCCCAACACCCCATCTGCAGCAGCAAGTGCAGCCCATAGTACTTCATGTCATGGGTTTTTTTGAGACAATACTTCCTTTGGAATTGCACATAACCCAGCATCCCTGGTGTTCCAACTGTTCTCTGTCTCCAAACTTGCCTCTTTAGCTTGCTTCTGTGTCATCTGCCCGTGTGAGTGAGGAATAGAGCGTCTCTGAGTTTAATGCTCACCTGGAGGCCTCCCTGTTGGACACTGAGGACTGCAGGCTTTGTAAAAGCACTGGGAACTGAGCTGCCATGACACCAACATCTGTGGGGATTCAGCTGCTGTGGAGTAGCCCAAAAGCAGCGCAAGATTTTTCAGGGAACCACACCACCTCTAGAGTGACTCTAGAAACCACAGCACCTTCAGGCAAAAGATGTAAAGGTAACTCGTATTATTTAAATAATATTCTATTATCTGAGCACACTTATTACGTATAATTAGTGCACATATTATGGATGTATAGAATGCATTCCTGTTACAGATAATATTGTAATTCCTGCATTTTAAGATTAATTTTAGCATCAAACGTTCTGGCTGGCTGGAACAACTCTCTTCCTTGGCATACACAAAAGACCACAGAGTACTTAAATGCGCACACTGGTGGACGGCTTTGAACATGTCACAGGCTCTCATTATATAACAAAGTCCCTTTGATGTGTGTGGTTGTTGCCTGGAGATCAGTGTGAGACTTGCATGTTCCACTGGGTTAATTAAGTTTATCATTTCCATGTGGGGCCTGGTATGATCTGTGGCCAAGGCAGACAAGTAGCATTGGCTTGATGGGAACTTTTCACTGTTCTTCCACCTACTCACTATCACTTCTTTAAAAACCAGATATTTCCAGTGAGGTTTGGAAGCAAGTTTGGAAGAGGTTCTTGTAGCTAAATAAAATACATAATTTACATGGATAGCAGCATCTTTCTGAAGAAATCCCTTACGTATCAATCTGTGTTAAAGAGATAAGCTGGGCCCTAATGCATCCTTTCCTGCTGCTGATGCCTTTTCCTGGTCTTAAAATCAAGAGTCATACATGGTTAGAACGGGAAAAGGGGTTTTACCTTGGTATTTATTTTAAGGATCCTTAGGTGCACACGTCCAGGTCAAATGCACCGAAATGCGCCCCACCAAAAAAAAAGCCCACCCCGAAAGATCAGGTATAACATTATAGGTTTTACTAATTAGCGTATCTATCAAAGATTCCCCAATGAGAGGCTCAAGTGAGCCCCCCTCCCCAAGGAACCTTCCCCTGGATGGTTCTATCTTAGTTTACAAAATGTGTTCTGGAGAGGACCTTGGGGTCTGGGGCACACTGATCCTTAGCTATGAAGCTTCTAGAATATTTAGACTCCAAGCTTGACAAACAAGTCCAAGAATGTAGGCAAAAATCACTGAGAATACAGAAGTTGTAAAAAGGTATAACAGGAGTATAAAAGAAAAGGCAAAAAATCTTCATGGCATCACTACAAAGCTCTGCAAACACATAAAAAGCTTTATGATATGGCCAGTATCCTCTCTTTATCTGTCACCATGTATTGTCTCACTGTAGTAATAGCAATGGAAGGAGCAGGAGAGACACAGAGATATCCCTCCAAGCCCTCCAGGTGTTCAGTGTCTGATAATCCTCACCTTACTAGGAGGCTTGCACTCTGCCTTCTCCTCTCTGGCTCTTTGAAGGGAGGTCATGACTGCAGCCAAGGTTCAGAGTTCCCCTGCTTGGTCATGGAGGGAGCAGAAAGAAGTTTCAGGATGCTAGAACACAGAAATGCCCTAGGATTTGCAGCATTTATGGTGATAACAGGCAGAGGACATGCATGCTCTCATCAGGAGCACCATCCAAGTGACAAGATTGCAAGGAATCCCTGCAGGCTGGAACTTGCTGAATTTCCCATCCTTGAAGCTGGATTTTTCCTTTTGAACAATTCCTGGTGTGGTATCACTCTTGGAATAACCTGGAGGAGCAAACTATGTAATATATTGAATTGGAATGCAAACCTGGCAAAGGTACGAGTGAGGTGCAGCAGCAACCAACAAGTGTTGAGCTGCATTGCTCGGGGCAGCATCAGAAAAAAATAAGGGAAAAGTGAAAAAGGGAGTGGAATTCATTATCTAGGTTCAGCTCTGTCCACACAGAGTGAGCACGGCTGTGCAAAATATGTCTTGTCTGAACACAGTCTATACTATGGTTGGTCAAATCCAGGTGAGGTGATATCAGGTGGTAGATACCTATTGGCCCCCTCAGGGGAAGAGGAGGGTGGGGAACTACTGGAAGCAGGAAGGTTGAATTACTCAGTTCTATTCTCCTTCAAGCAGTCCAGCAATACATGAGATTAGATATGTAATCTGTCCCGTTGCCAAAGTGGTAAATGAATAAAGGAGGTTACAAAAGGAGCGGAAGCTCATTCAAATGAAATTGTGTATGAAAGTGGGCATAAAATATACTGCAGTAAATAGTAATGAATAAAACTTTGAAGGAGCTGACATTCTACAGGTTCTTAGGTAGTGCTGTACTGCCAAAGCTATTTCCTAGACATTAACATTATCTTCCTATTTCCTAGTGAATACAAAGAAACATGTAACTTTGTCCAGATAAAACCATCATATGTTAGGAGACAACTGTTGAAAAACTCTCTAATTTCAAATTTGCCTCTTCTCTTTTTAAAATAAACTAATTTTTGACTCTCCTAAGTTTGAGGAGAGTTTAAGAATTTGTGGGAGTACGCGGGGGTTGGATCTATCTAAAAAGATCATGCATCATCTAAAGCATTTACAAAATGTATAAGTATTCCATATTGCAGGAGAAGAGAAATTCCCTGAAGCTTCATGTCTGAAGCTAAAATGAATTTACTATCTTCAAAATCCTATCTTTCTTCCCAAGCAAACATTCAAATTATAATACCCAGGGTTGTCTGGAAAACAAACTATATTGCTAATAAGTAAGCTAATTTTTCACACAGATACTCCTAATAATTTTAAAGTATCTAGAAGTTAGCTGGATATCTTCAAGAGCAAATCCATGCAGTTCTTGTGCAGAATGGTCTAATCATGAGGCGTGGGAGAAGGGAACCACTGGAACTCTAGACCTCTGCCTGGTTGCTGATCCAGCCACTGATTTTCTTCCCATGATTGTCAAGGTCATCCAGCCTTCCCGTACCTTGTTTCCCCGTGTGTAAAATAGGACTGATTTTTCCATAACTCACATTAACACTAAGACGGCTGAGGTTGTTATCTTTTCAATATGGCAGGACAGAGGTCTTGAACCACACAATCAAAATTTAAACCCGTTCATTGCTTTCCTTCACTGCGGTCCTGCCTGCCCTGCTAGAAACGGTGTTAGAAAAGTCACTACCATCAACTTCTTCGAACATGAAGTTCTGACACAATGACAACTGGTCCACTGGGACAAAGAGTCAGAGAATAGAGCTCAGCTGTGAACTTTTTCATGATGAGCAGAGGTCCTCAGATGAACAACACCAGGAAATGTTTTATTGATGTTAAGTAGCATTACTCCAGAATCACCAAAGTTATACCGACTCCAGTGACTCTGTAAATGCCCCAAAGAAAGACTCATACGTGATTGCTGTCAAGTGATTGTGGATGTTGGCTGAAACACAAGGCTTGGTAGGTGCAATGAGACCTTAGATCCTCTTAGCCATAGAGTTGTGATCAGTGCAATTATAGAAAAGGCTGTAATGAAGTTAGACTCCAGATATATTTGCCTCAGACCCTGCTATTCTGAAATGCACCCTTCTGAAGAACAATCAAAACTATACACCCATGGAAGTAAAAAATTCCTTACTTTGGCTGAGACAGTTTTGACATCTTCACTCTCACATTAAGCCACCTTCTGAGGAAAAAGGCTGCACAGAGACCCCCTTTTTCTCATGATGCTCCACAGTCCTTGCACAACTGCTTGCATTGCAGGAGAAATGCACCTGTGAACTGCTGAGAATGAGCATGTCTTCCTCCAGCAAAGAGCCGCATGTGAAGATAAAAGCCAGCCCTGAATGGAAACAAGAAGATGAGGCAGAAGAAATACAGTGCATCTGTGGAGAGGAACATGCAACTCCAGCACATGGGTCCAGGTGCTGCAGTCCTGCACTCCGAGATGTAACTCACATCTCTGGAATCCCGGGCTGGAATTTGCTCTGGGATATGTCAGTGGCCCGATGTGCCTGCCTGGCTGGCAGCCACGGGAGAGCAGTGCCTTCTGGCAACTCAGAGCAGAGTGATCGTGCTTCAGGCAACAAAGTCCTCACCAGAGTGCTCCCAAGAGTAACAGCAGCTAAGGGTAGATAGGATTGGACACTTTCCAAAATATCTGAAGCAAGTAAACTTCTTAAGTCAGGCCAGCCCAGTGCTCTGGTTATAATCTGGAACTAATAGAAATATGTCTGTATACCAGAGTAGACATTAATAACTAACTACTGCAGTGTATGGTTGCTTGGACCAAATAAAGCTCCTAATACTTCCTCTGCATTTTTGACTTTCTCATCTCAATTATCTCCTAATGGAAAGGGGTGTAGAACAACACACAAAGTGTCTAGCAGCTGCAACTTAGCTGCCCTTTCTGTATTTATGAATCTACCTTAATAGTAAAGAGATGGTAGCTGTTTTCCCACCCTACTTGGCACCACAATGGCTGTGTCTTCCAGCCTCACAGCTATTAGTGTTGATGGCCCTTTTTACTGGAATTTTACTTTGCTGTGGGCACCAGTCCAACCAAATTTATCCTGCATGGCCTGGTAACAGCCAGTGTTTCCAGAGGGCATGCAGAGACTGGAACTTCAGTAGGAAGAACCTGCTTCTTTATTTGCCATTTGTACTTGGTAAAATACATTTGAATCCTTCTCAAACACAGTTTGCCTGACTAATAGCAGCATCCCACATTCAACTCATAACTACCCCTCTTAAAAATATTCTAGCAATGACATATTTACAGAAGGAAACAGGCTGTATTTTCTCAAGAGACAGAAATGCTAGTTTAATTTGCTAGAAATGATCAGGGAAATTGTTTTTCATGAAGTTTCAAGTTTCTTCAAGTGGACCACTAGCAGAAGACCATACTTCTGTGTTCAGATCCACAAGAAAAGTGTAAGTTGTATTTTACATTTCCTCCAGCTGAAGTTTCAAAAATTAGCTAAGATCAATTGTCATTATTTAACTCTACATTTTCTAAAATCTCTGTTCTTGGAGTTTTGGCTGGGGTTTTTTGTTGTGGGTTTTTGTTTGTTTGGATTTTTTAATACAGATGTAGTTTAATGAACAGAAAAATATTAGTGTCGTCCATACAGGAAGATAAAAGAATATAAAATTTCAAAATACCATGCAGGCAGTGTCGAATATGAGTTCTTTAGCTGTTGAATAAGGGATCCAGACTTGGGCTCATGTACCAACTTGTATAACTCATTCTATCCTTGCATCTCTGTTTACCTACCAGAAAATTAGTACAATGTGCTTCAGACTGTAGGAGAAAAGAGGGAGTTTATATTTTTAAAGTGTTCTGACATCCTTTGGTGAGATTAAAAAACTGAAGATTTGCACACTTATTGACAAATCAGAAAATCTTATTGCCCTTCATTACTATGATGATGAAAATCTAACCACAATGTAGCTCGCTATCAAAACCTGAATCTGCAAATCTGCAGAAGTATCTTTAAAGCTACTTTATAAACAGCACTTCACCTAGATACTGTGAAAGATCGTTCTTTGACAAAGGTGTAGCACTTTCAGAGAAATCTAGTAAAAACAGAGAGATAGAGTAGGAGCACTTTTAATGTATTTTGAAGTTTATTATTTTTATTATTTTGCAGTTTTGAATGTATTTTGAAGTTTATTTTTCTTAATAACTTTTAGGTCAAAGGCATTGTACATAACCAAGAAGTGCATAAGTGCATGGCACTGAATTCATCACTTTGGCTAGCACACCTCAAAGAGGGCCAAGGAGATTACTGATACACTTCTGCACAGAGTATGTAACATCCACTGGTAACACATCCATTGGGTAGCAATCTGTGGGCACATAACATCTATAACATCTTCAGCTATGTTAAATGTAGTCTGTTGTGTATATACAAAATCAGAAAAATATACTCCTTCTTGCTTATATACACTAATAATAACATAAGAATAAAATCTGGAATGGTTTGCAGTAACTCAGATGAGACCAGACCTTCATGATTCAGAGCTTTGGAAACACCTCCTCAGCATCGTTTGTCTTGGACCATTGTAATAAAAAAGTTGCAGAAGGAAAGCAAGCTTTCTGGACAGTATTCCTCAGCCACCTTTTTCTGGTCAATGTAATCTACATCTTCAACACAGTCTTGAGGACTGTGTTCTAGCTTATTTTCAGTCACAGAGGCATCTGCTGGAGTCTGAGCAACTTCTTTTGTGTGATGCATTTTGTTCTCTTTGGCAGGACCCACTGCTGTTAGTAAGCTTGAGTGAGTCAACCTGAGGTGAGCACTTTGTGGGCCTTTCCTACATAATTTAGATTTTAGTACACTTTTGGGGTCTTGACAGATCTGCTTCTGCTTCTTTAGGGATCGGGAGACTTGTTTCCAGTAGGACTTCTGGTTTGCTGCATACTGTGCACAGCTAGAAGGTTCACCAGAGAATTCACACCAGAACTCACTGTCACCGTGCTTGCACTGTACGTGCACAGTAACAGCATTTGTGTCCGTCACTGACCAGGTGCACTCAGCATTTTCTTTGGTTTCAAACTTGCCTTTAGGAGATGATTTTCCTCCTTTTGACTTCTGCCCTTTTTCATTTCCTTGGTTAGATTCTTTCTGGTTTTTTCTACCATGTTCTATGCCTTGTCTTCCCTTTTTTCTTTCCTTCTGTCTTTCACAGTTGGCTAGTAGCAGCTGGGAGACCAGCATCAACACACAAAGGAGTCCAAAGCTTTTGATCCTCATGGTCTCTGTTCTGCTTGTTATCTGCCTTCGAAACAGACAAACAAACAAAAAGATAAAAACATTTTCACTTAATGCTGGATTACATTTGACAGTTGAAGATTTTCAGATATGGCATCGCACTGCTCTTTGATACCTATTAAAGTAATGTTATCAGCAAAATGATCTGTCCTTTGTGTAAATAATACCCGGTTTAAATACCATTATGAATTATCCTTGTAAGTAGGTGTGGAGTAACTTCCAGTTACTTAGTTATCTGTGCAATGGGGAACAGAAAAATCACTCCCAGGACACGCTGCTGCCCAGTGACTGAGGTACCTTAATTAAAATCTCTTCTGGAGTCAGAGAAGGAATTTGAACCTGGGATTTGTCAATTTCAGATGGATATCTTAAGTTATAACAATAAAGCAGTTGTTCCCACAATCTCCCATTTTGCAAAATGACTCATAAGCATTTTTGACTCCAACCTCTGGTTATTCTTCGAAAATATGCCAGACAGAAAAGAAACCATTTGGTTCAAGTTGAGGAAAACTGTTTTGAAGGCATCCTGAAAATCATTGTAATTCACTGGTTATGCCAGTATTTGAAATTTGCTGTGAAAAAAAGTTCCAGACATCAAAAAGTAACTACTGATGTATTCTTTTCCACCTTGACTGCTAAACAAACAGAACTACCCTTTTGCTTTTGAAGATAACCTGAGGTGTACTGGGCTCTGTTTAAAGCCACCAAATCCAGGGATAAATGTGAAACTTCAGTTTTGAAATGTAGCTAGTTAGCAAATTATTATCAAGCTGATCCCTGCATCTGCAAATTATTATCTGCTGATCCCTGCTTATTTCTGTAGGTGTTTGTCTTTATAAAGCAGCTTTGAGAATCAAAGAGGGGTTTAAATCTGGCATTATGATGATTAAATCCCTAGATATATTTTTAGATGTTTCCATCATAGTAATTTCTGTAACCAAGTTCTTGTGTTCGAAAGCAGCAATTCATGTGCAGCCACGCTAATAAGGAATCTATTTCAACATTCAGTTACCTGCAAATATCTTTAGTTAAATAAGTTTAGAATGTAGAATACACTGGTAACAGCTTGTGTGAGCAGGCCCTACTTAGTTCTTACTTGACTTGTTTCATGCCTTATCCTATACACAAATTCTCACTCCATAAACCCCTCTTTAGGGAACCTCATATGGTATTTACACTTCTGTTGCAAACACAGAAAATAACATGAAAATGAATAAAGATTTGACAGTAACCTTCTGCTGCAAGTGGAACAGTGCAAAAGTAAGATAACTAAGATACATACCTTGCACAGGGCTCGGAGACACCCAAACACAGCTCCTGATGCAATTCCCCTTTTTCAAAAGAGCCGGAGCTTGTTGGAAGAGCAGTGCGGTATTTATAAAGGCAGGGACACACCTTCAGGTCTCCAGTAAGACTGTTACAACACAATAGGATACTTCAGTGCCATGTTCACTTACCTCTGACACACCTCCTTGGAAAAGTGCCAGTTCTCATTCTCAGAACAAAAAAAAGTGCGGCTATGGGGGTGACAAGGTGTGCTTGCATAATTTAGGTGTTTCTTTAGCCAAGTCCTTCCCTCCTCATGAACAACAGTAAGAACTTTATCAGATCATGAGCTTCTCTAAAACATTTTTTACCAGCTATTGAGGGATGTATCCTGCAACGCCCTTAACATGTTGCACTATCATCGTGTTCAGCAGAAATTGATAATGATAATGACAACAATTCCACAAAGCATTTCAAAGTTACCTTTTGAACCTTTTGTTACTCTGTGTCACAAAAAAGGTATTGAAGAACTTTAAAAACCCAGAATAAGTAACTATTTAAGTAGCCAGTAATACCAACCCAGAGGAGGGCCACTAAGTTGATCAGAAGGCAGGAGCACCTCTTCTGTGAATACAGGCTGAGGCTGGAGATTCAGCCTGGAGAATAAAAGGCTCCAGTGGGATTTTACAGCAGCCTTTCAGTACCAAAAGGGGGACTACAAGAGAGCCAGAGTGGGACTTTGTACAAGGCATGTAATGATAGGACAAGGGGCGATGGCTTTAAACTGAAAGAGGTTAGGATTAGATTAAATATGAGGAAGAAATTTTTTATGATGAGGGTGGCGAGATACTGGATAGGTTACCCTGAGAGGCTGTGGACTTCCCATCCCTGGAAATGTTCAAGGTCAGGCTGAACGGGGCTCTGAGCAAATTGGTCTAGTGGAAGGTTCCCTGTCCATGGCAGTGGGTTGGAGCTAGATGGTATTTAAGGTCCCTTACAACCCAAATCATTCTAGGATTCTCTGATTCTATGGCTGCATTTAGGACAGTGTTCATTATGGTGAGATGGTCATAAGCATGACACTCAGAAACACATTCGAGCTCCTGCAGAATTAGTGACAGAGAGGTCTAAGGTTCAGCTGCACAGCAATGATCTATGCTCCTCCCTCTCTGCCAGCTTTTGTGTATGTGAAGAAGTGTGTTACATCATGAGCGCTCATTATGGGACCAGAGTGAAAGAACAAGAATTAGATAAATATAAAAACACATTCAGAGCTGGGGATTGGCATCCCTCTTTGTAGCTTGGTTGCTTCTGAAGAAGCTTCTTGGTTTTACTGAAGAAATGTGAGGTATTAGTTGTATATGCTTGGGAAGTACCAGAATAAAAGAGGGATGCAAGAGAGAAAAGCAGAAACTAGTCTAAGATACAGGCAGGTATTCCTCTTTGACTCTTTCCCATTTGTATTTGGAATAATACAAAGGGACAGAGCTATAGGCAAGGCATTGCCTGGACTGGTTTGGCAATGAGGAGATGCCAGATGTTCTTCATCTGGAAAGGGAATTTTCTTGCAGATGATGTTGTGATGATTTTTTTTGTTGGTGTTTACAAAATGCAATGAGGAGACTGTTAACTCTGTAAAAAAATCAAACAAAAACTAGGAAGAAAAAGTGCAACTCTGCAATATGTGCGGGACAGAAATGCGGAGAATGGGATGCATTTACTTGAAATCCAAAGGGTTTGATCCATGTATCAGGACTATCTCCTAATCTATGTATGTGCAGCTACCTTTGATGCGTTTTGATTGAGTTCAGCCATCAGATCTGCCTTGTGCACTTTTGATTGGCATGAGGATGTATGAAACTCTTCGCAGCAGTCCACTAAATGTGAAAGATTTGTAGTTCACACTGGCAAGGGATAATTAATTAGGGGCAGGGATGACTCAGGGATCAGAAAATATATGATAACGTGTCAGGTTGGAAGGGAATCAGAGGAGTAGGACAATGTAAGAGGTAAGTAAGGGAGGCACTGTCATGCTTGGGAATCCTAAACTAATACCACATAGTGGCACAGTACCATCTGAAGTATTTAGTATTTAGCAGGGATCCTCAAAACTGTGCAGCTGCATTAGTGGGGCTATGTGCTGTAGCTAATGAGCCTCTCATCAGGGCTAATTACTCTGGAGACAGCATAAAGCCAATGGGCTATGCTAACCTCATGTTCTGCTACTAATTTAGGTACAGTTTTAACATGCCCAATTGCTTGGGTAAACATACTATAAATTGATTCTTTTTGACAGATGAGGGTATAGGTTCATCTGTAGGAGCTTTGAGCAAGCTGCTCCCTTGTCAAGGAGCTGCCAAAGCCAAAAACCTCACCAAACCATCAAGACATTCTTCCTACTGTGGCTGAACAATGTCTCCAGATAGGTAAGAGAGGAAGGTTACAAGTATGTAAGGAACCATGGGAAATCAGACAAGGCTTACAGAAAGGAGCTGTGTGTTCCTGTCCCAGCTTTGTCACAGACTTTCTCAGAGATATTCACTAGGAGATGCCAGGTGTTCTTCATCTGGAAAGGGAATTTTCTTGCAGATGATGTTGCGATGATTTTTTTTGTTGGTGTTTACAAAATGCCATTTATTGTTGAAACCAGCCACAAGATATTGAAAATATTTAAGCACTCCACCATTCATCCCCTCCAAAATTGCCTGTTTTGATGGCTTTGACAAGCAAAATAAGTTTCAATGTCAATCTCAGTTCAGCTGCCCCATCATTGATAGGACATAGCAGCCTAGTCCTACTACTTCATAAAAATGGGAGAGGACAGGCAGAGAAAAGGCTGCACAAGTAAAGATCTGCTTTCTGCTTCTTTGCTGCTCCCTCCCCAAGGCTGTGGCAAGCTGGACATGTCAGCTCTTCCTGTCTTTAGCATGCAGAAGCTTCTGTAGAGAATTCTGCAGTCAAGTGTTTGTTGATACGGGCACTATCATCTTTGACATAATCTGTCTTGAGCCAGCTGGAGTTCTTGCCTGACATGCCTAGATGATTTCAAAATCCCAGTAAACCAAGATTTACTTATTTAGGTGCATAAAAGACAGCCTTATTCTATGGAGGTTGGTCTGGACATCAGGCAGCTTCATTGCTATGCCTTCAGAATATCTTTTTGGTTTGTTTTTTCATTAGATATGAACTGATGTTTTGTGGATGTCTTCTACTGACCTGGGCATATAGTACATATTGATCCTGTACCCCAGAAATCCTTCTGGGAGCTGTCCTATCAGGTGATAAGAACAGTCACTTTCTTCAACTATCAACTTGACAAGAAAGTACACAAAATTAAAGTATGAGCTCAATTTCTTAGGTGCTTAATTAGCACCTAATTGCCAAGAAAATGCTGCTGCAAAAATCTGTTTATTATATGATTTCCAAGAAAGCATTTTTTTCTTTCTGTCATGCACATTTTAAAATACACCTTAGTTGCGCCCTTTGCTGAGATGAAATGCTGTTTGCTTGTAAACTGCAGGCACAGTTTTGCCACAGAACAAACAATGCAGACAATTCATCAAAAGACAATTTGATCCATGTAACAAAAGGCAAACCTGAACAGCTAATTTGGCAAGGTAGAATTTATGAAGACCTGTTTAGTTATTAAAACAGAAAGACATAGGAAAAAATTGGCAATACTAGCAAATAGAGGTAATCATTGAGAATTACAAGCATGGATACCCAAATCCCAGTGTAAATTTTGTGTGAAAAATCTCAGTCCAGAGATTCTCCCGTGCCTTTTGACTGAAACTTCAGACAGGTAATTAGCATCTTTAAGTTCTCGTCAGAACTGTTACAATTAAATGTAGACAGTGTCTTTCTGCTGTTTAAGCAAAGAGAAGAAGTTTTATCCTTATTCCTAGCTATGATTCATTGGTGTGGAAGAAGTATAGTATTTCTCAGTTCTTATTGCTGCTTAAATATTATCCACACATACGTATTTTTTATATAGGAAATTATTATCCTTTATACTACTAGTTGCATTGGTGCATTATTTGCAAACTGCAGTTTCTTGTGGTGTCATCTCTGTGACATCGTGAGGCTCCTGTTCATTCGTAGTTTTTTCATAATGGAATAAAAACTAAATTTTATATAACAACAGTAAATTTTTAATTTGATTTATGAATAGTAAATGGTTGACTGAACTCCTTTGACCACCTACAAATATGGCACCATAGAATATCAGCTATTTGTCAGTCATATGTGTGGACAACAGGATGTTGTTCCCTGTGCAAATGCGCAGGCAAACTGAATTAAAACGGATCCAGCATCAGTGATGTGAAGAGCTACTTACATTTCAAATTAAAGTCCATGAGTACTGCCCTGCAGCATTCAAGCAATTTTTGGTGTATAAGTACACACATCACTAATATGGAATTGTTACTGTAATTAAAACAAAGTAGCCTGTTCCTGTGCTGTTCACTAACAAAATATAATCAGGCACAGGCTGTGGGTGTGCATCATTTTGGTGGGAATACCTGCTGAAAGACTAAGCCTGTTAAATAACAGATGTGGGAGTCACACCTCTACCTCCCAGGGCAATAACCTTTTTATTGTGACTGTGGGCTGAGCTCTGGCACGGCATTCCTATCCCTAGGTAAACAAGCTTCAGGCAAGGAACTCGTAACTTGATTTCCTTCTTGATTGTGTGAGTCGAAGATTTACAGAAGACAGTAAGCCAACAGCCCTTTTACACAGCAACAAAATACTTGTCACACAGGCAGTGACACCATTGCCTGTGTTCTGCATCTCACTGCCTGTGCCCAACACTTCAGAAGAATATTCCATAGACTACTGGCCTTTCTCTGGAAGAGTCTGGTTAATTTAAAATGTGGTGATGGTTTCAGTGCACTGAGATCTGCTAATTAATTATTCTATGTGGAGGCACAATTATTTGAAAGAAGTAGAAGCAAGCTCATCAGTTAACGATTTTCAGTTACTTCTGACCTGGGGTAAAATTCGTATCAGATAAATAAATATGAAAAAAAGGCACCAGATTCTCTCTTCATCGAGTCCTTAACACTGTCCGATTATTTCACAAGCTGGCCAAAACTGACAACTGAATTTGGCAAAACAGCATCCAAATGAAAGCTAGTATCACAAAACCCAAATAAAAAGAAACAAACGCTAGTTAATTCAAACAAGTGTTAACTGTAAGTTAATCACAGAACAACAGAAACCATATGACTGCTTTATATTTTAAGCTAATAAAAAAAGAGCACTTTACAAGATTAAATAGTAAGGGTATTTTATAGCAAACTCCAGTTCATGCAGAGGTTCACATTTGCATTTAAGAACTAAAATCCTGAAACATTAGCAAATTGACTGAACACTGCTGCTTGATGCAGTGGTTATCTCTAAGTAATACTAACAGCTTAATTATTTTATCCATCATGTCCATGTCTGGTATTACTGTTTACCTTCTTCATCTATGAAGTCAGTAGTTTTTACTTGCAGTGTTTGTTTGTTTACTTGATGCATTATGTTGGCAACATTATGATAAAATTCATTACTGCCAAGGTTCTGTTCAGCAGAAGTTCAGCCCTCTTGGCTCCCAGCTCGTGCCTGGCAGTCAGCAGTTGTTAATCTGTTACTGACCTGCTCACTGAACACTGTCACATGCAGCTGGAAAAGGCAGAGTTTGCTTTCAGACCTGCAGAGCGTTGCTTTAACCCTGTAGGCAAGGATAGCAGTGTTTTCACAAAAAGAGAAGTGCTTTTAATTAACTCAAGCAGATCCAAGCCCATGATGGAGCATGACCATTAGGAATGTTTCTGAAATAATGAGGAAATCCCTCTTGTTAATAAGATAATACAGACCAAAAAACCACATATTATACAGAAGACCCAAAATTTTGATGCTAAATGGAGTTTACATTTTGATGCTAAATGGAGAATGTTTCATCTTGGCAGGAGGAGGCCTTCTGAATTCAAACAAGGGAAATTTGAGATGTCTTCTCTCCCTTAATTTTATTGTGAAAGAGTGTCAGACCAACCTTAAAGAAGGTTTTTCTTGACTTTGAAACAATTCAAAGAAGTATAAATATTTGCCATTAGATAAACATGATTACCCTATTTTATACAGGATGTTAAATGCTGATGCCATGATAGAAATGATTGTTAGTATATGAAACACAAGAGTTTGTGGTAAACATATCCAAATCTAAGCAGGCCCTAAGATTTTGATTGCTTCTGATAATGCTACAGGATCACCAAATAAGAGATGGTATTTGAGAGTAAAAAACTGGTTTTTCTTCTTCTGTAGGATTTATCTTTCATGTAATACATGGAATTTAACATAAAAAGAAAAAAATCTCAGAAAAGACTCCCATGAAATAAAGGGATACTAGACTGAAATGTGTTTCAAGGTGATTTTTCCAATCTCAGGAAGAACTTAGCCTCAAAACTTGAATTTATATATTTTCATTTACTTTTGGCTCTAATACAAGTTAATCACTTCCCTACCTTAAGAACCGCTAAAGATTCTCCAAGAACAGTCATTTCAAAGTCCTGTGGTTTTATTTGAGCAGGCTGGCTGCCAGTTTTATTAGCATAGATTCAGGATATTCAGGACATGCTCAAGTTGGTTTGGCAGTCAGGAGAAACAACTATTGACTAATTCCTTAGTCTGCTAAGACTTTCACAGCTTAGAGAAATGCAAGAGCCTGTCTGTCTGACCAGAAAAGCTTCAAAAATACAGCCAAACAAAGGATGGGTCTCTTACAGAGAGATAAAGTGAGTAAAATAACAAAAAGATGCCATTGTAAATTACTGACTGCCTTGAGTCTGCTCAGGGTAATTGCAAGTCATGCATAACTAGGAGAAGGCAGAAATGGACACATCACATGAAATCACCAGACAGTATTGCTAGAACACGAGGGCTTGTCCTGCTTGCCATAAGCACTGAGCCTGATGCTTCAAACCCTTTCAGCTGTCATGAGTGCCTGAGCTCCCTTTAAAGCACTGCGGTGAAAAAGCCCCCATATGCTTTTGCAGTTGAAGAGCAGAAAAACAGTTTTGCATTAAGGCAATAGTTGTAGAGTTACTTCAGGAGGATGAAGATAAGAGATGAGATTCAGCCCTCTTCTAGTTATAATCTACCTTCTCATAAAGGTAAGATTTATTTGTCTTAGTGGGAATTTTAAATGACTTAGGTATTTGTTTTAGGGTTTTTTCTGATGTATACACTGGTCAGTACTGAATTACTTCATGTAGAAACAGCAGGAATACTAATTGATGCTGCCTAGGTGAAGGGAACCAAGATCAGCAAAGGGTTTTAGAGTGGAACATTTAAAATACTGACTAGAGCAGTGGTGAAATTCTTCCACACTGTGCTGTTGTTGCAAAGTGTCACAGGACCAACATGAATGGAGTTGAAGACAGAGTCTGTACAGGCCAAGATGTGGTATATTAGAAGGACACCCTTTCCCAGCTGCTGACCACTTTTTTGAGGTTGTTTCTGGATTTCTGTAAACCACACGTGATCTGAACCTTTTACTTTCAGAAATCAAAGCAGCTTGGATTTCCTTTCTAATTTTTCTCTAATGCAGTCCTGGTCAGAATACATGGACTTTCAAAAGTCTGGTAATTATATCAGTGATAGCTCTGGTCTTCATCTACTCTTATGAGCCTTTCCGTAAAGCTTAAGTATGTAAATAAATTAAGCTGTATCAATAAATATACATGTGCATATATACACAGCTGATAATATAATATAATGTAATAAAATGTAATATAATGTAATGTAATATAATGTAATATTTATAAATATTGTATATTTACAATATAAAAATATTGTAATAAGCATGGAATAATTCCTTTATTTCTGTTACATTCATTAATATTAGGGGTCTTTTTTGTATATTTGTTGAAAAGAGTGGTGCATATTCCATGTGGAGACAAAAGAATGGATGGTTCCACCTCAACTAGGAAACTATACTGCATAAACCCTCGTGAGTTTATCAGTGCCTGATAGTTCTGCGAAGTTTAGCACTGGTTCCAAGCACAGCAAGGTGTTTCTAGCCCTTGCCAAGGAATAAACATTCGTTTCATGCACACTTTTTAAGTACAGTGGGAAAATGGAAACAGGAACCAAGAAATTGTTCCAGGAAAAGGAAACCAGGAAAGAGGAATGGAAAACCAGGGACTTCATGGTGTAGGAGACTGTGCTGGGTCTGGCTTTTTATAGCAGCCCATATGGTGCTGTGTTTAAACTTGTAACTAGAACAGTGCTAATAACATACCCATGTTTTAGCTGTCACTAAACACCACGAAGGCCTTCTCTGTTTCTCACTGTGCTCCCTCTCCAACAAGGAGGCTGGGGGTGTGCCAGAGACGGGGAAGGAACACAGCCAGGACAGCTGACCCCAGCTGACCACAGGGATATTCCATACTGTATGACATTGCACACAGCAGTAAAACTGGGGGTGGTCCTTCTAGAGTAACCCCAGCTTGGGGACTTTCTGGGCACCAGCCTGCTTGGGGGAGGTGTAAAGTAAATGTCTTTGCATCACTTGCTGTTGTTTCTCCCCTTTTCCCTACACTTATTAAGGTGTATTTATCTCTACCCACATTCCTTCCTCTCCATTTCTCTCCCAGTTCTCTCCTCCATCCCTCTGGAGAGAGGGAGTGAGTGGCTGCTGGGAGGCTTCACTGGTGCCTGGGGTCACCCCCCACACAGACTTCAATACTACAAATAACAGGAATTTTTATTTCAGTGGATTCCAGATGAAAAGGAACCAACACGGAGTTCACTCCCAGGACTTTTTTGTCCCTGAAAATACTGATGTCCAAGCTACACTGACACTGCCTTGGCTCCTAAAGCACAGCAGCTATCCCAGGAAAGACAACAAGAAAGTGCAGCCACAGTTGTGACAACTATTTTGCTGAGTTAGATTATTACTTCTTCTTTTGAAGAAGCTATTTCAGCCACACCAAAAAAGTGGTCTTGGGCTAACACAAGCCATGCCTCCACAAGGCACATCAGCCCCAAAGTGTGACCTATCCACTGACAGGATTACCCGTAAGGTTTATCCTCCATGATCCTTGGGTTATCCTTGAAAGTTAGTAAGTATAAGCTGTGAGGCTCCAGAGCTCACATCTGGAAGGAGCTCTGAAAACTCCTGCTGAAAGCTCAGCAAGTCAGAAGGATGACTGTAAAGGTCTGCATTTCACAGCTGCTGTGTGGGCTGGCAGCGCTCAGCATTTTCACATCTGACACAACCCTCTGAAGGCACAGAGAAAGGAAAAAGGAAATAGACAAATCTTCTTTGCCATTTTCATTTTAGTGATCTCAGCATGTTCAGGTATGTAATGAATCAAAGCCACTAACAAAGTAAAAAATTTCCTGATCCATCTTTCCAAGTTCTAGTGCAACTTGTTATGGTTAGCAAAAGCTGAAAGGATGCACATACCTCAGCATTTATGATAGATTTGGGTGTTGCTCTGTTAACCTAGAGAAGATACGATGTCTCTGAAGTGTTTTTTCTTGGATCATTTCTAACTCTACAGCTCCTCCATGTGGAGATCATCAACAGACAAGAAATTAATTATCCTAAACATTAGGTATTTATACTTTTTTTCTTGATGGGATTGCAGAGAATTAGCAATATTCTAAATATTTAGGATATTTTTTAGAAGTTTCAGTCCTGTTCAGCCCGAACTTTTCTGAAAATGGGTGAAAAGCAGTGCATCAGAATGTCACTGCTGAAGGTGCAGCATTACAATTCCAATTCTAGTTTAAATTACCGCTTTCACCTCTGACATCACATGAATTGCACCAAGCTACCTTTTACTCATTTTTAATTCTATTTGTTCCTCTGTGCCTATAGAGGAATCTCACATCTATGTCCTGCTTCATGCCATCAGGGAATTCAGGGATTTTTCTCCTGTATGTGGGTAAAGAGGACCTAAGTCCTTGTTAATGGACCTGCTGGTTGGGAACAGGACTGAAAGCTGTATCCATTAAAGAACAGCCTTCCCATAAGCACTTCCCACATTGCCTTCCAACAGCCTTCAGAAACGGAGCCCTAGACTATTTAACATAAGCTTTAATTACTAGATGGTGAATATTATCTGTGTATTATTGATGGCACAGTCCAAATGACTTCGGTTCTGCAGAGGGATCTGGAAAGGCTGGATCAGGGGGCCAGAGGCCAGCTGTGTGAGGTTCAATAAGGCCAAGTGCCAGGTTCTGCACTACAGTCACAACAACCCCAGGCAGTGCTACAGGCTGCAGGCAGAGTGTCTGGAAAGCTGCCCAGCAGAAAAGGATCTGCAGGTGCTGTTTGACAGTGACTGAACATGAGCCAGCTGTGGCCAGGTGGCCAAGAAGGCAAATGACACCTGTATCAGAAATAATGTGGCCAGCAGGACCAGGGCGGTGACTGTTCCCCTGTACTGGGCACTGGTGAGGCCACACCTCAAATCCTGTGTTCAGTTTTGGGCCCCTCACTGCAAGGAAGACACTGAGGTGGTGGAGCGTCTCCAGAGATGGGCAGTGGAGCTGGGGAAGGGTCAGGAGCACAAGTTCCATGAGGAGCAGCTGAGGGATCCAGGGGGTGTTTAGCCTGGAGAAAAGGAGGCTCAGGGGAGACCTTAATCACTCTTCAGAACTACCTGAAAGGAGGCTGTAGCCAGGTGGGGGGTGGCTTCTGCTTCCAGGTAACAAGTGACAGAGCAGGAGGTCATAGCCACAAGTTCTGCCAGAGGTTTAGATTGGATATTAGGAAAAATTTCTTTACTGAAAAGTTGGTCAGGTATTGGCACAGACTGCCCAGAGAAGTGGTGGAATCACCATCCCTGGAAATGTTCAAAAGGTATGTGGATGTGGCTCTTGGGGATATGGTTTAGTGGTGAACACAGTGGTGCTGGGTCAGTATTTGACCTCAGATCTGCAAATAAATGGAGCTATCCAATTCCTTTTGACAGCAGTATAGCTGAGCTCAGCAAAGCACCCTTAGACCCGCCTCATTTCAGCACCGCTAAAAGCCTAAAACTGCTCCAAACTAGGACAAGCTGCTGACTGAACTGTTCTGTATAACTATGGTCTACACCAGAAGAGGGGTCAAAGGCTGACCCACTGCCATGGTAGGGGGTGAGATGGGGTGCACCAGACAGGATCAAGAATAAAAATTGTAACATTTGGACAGCTTCTGAAAGAACAAAAAGATTTTTGAAGGTCAACGAAATCCATGAAATGATCTCAGAAAATAATTTCAAACCATAATTAATTTAAGCATTACATAAAATAATCACACATGGCAAAAGGCACTTTATTCATTGCTGTTTTCTTGCCATATAGACACTTGTAAATTTTAGTTTTGGAATAATCAATGAAACCTTGGCATCATCAAAGGCCCTTTCCTGTTAACTCATCAGTATGTTCTCTGTTGATACAGCTACTCCAGACCAGCTGCTTTAGTATTTGCACAAAGCTTTTTTGAAATATAAAAACGCAGACTAGGTTTAATATTCTTTTTGCTCCTCTCCTTATCAGCTTTTTCTCTCTTCTCCGAATCATTGTATTTAAGGTAACGAACAGAAAGAAGTGAAGAGTAATGGTTTTAATTAAGTATAAACGTAACTAAACCAAAGAAACACTGCTACATTCAGATGGGAGATTTATATAAAACTGTGCTGGCACACATAGGCAGGTCTGTATTCACTGGGCACAACATATATATTAATGGCACACTATATGCATTAATCTGCACTTTGCAGCATGACACATTTATGTTTGGAAGAACAGATATGCAGGCAGATACAGTTGCAAGCAGCAAGACCTGAGAAAGTGATGGTTTGCAGGGCAGTATTATATCCATGTGCATCAGCCCCTGATGACAGAGCCAAACGCGTGGGAGCCCTCTCTGCATGTTTGAGGCCTAAAGCTGCGCCACGTGAGGGACAGGCTTAGTTCCCATGAGTGTACTCATCGAGCAGAATTACAAAACTGTGTGTTAAATTTTTGCTTCTGCTTAAATACACACATAGTACTGTTCAACATGCCAGTTTCTGTTGACACATCTGCTGTCAAAGGCTCCCTTACATATCTCTTTTCCTAACCTTTTAAAGACTGATGACAATACATGTCTACATCACACGGATGCAAGAAGCCACATTTATATGCTTTTTCTCTTTCAACATCCTGAATGTTATATGTTAAATAAAAGGGAATGTGGAAATAAAATGCATTACAATCTTAAACAATACCTACAGCTGAGAAATTTGTAGCTGAGAACAGTATTCCTTTGCATAAAGTTTTCCTTTCTAGGTCTATGGGCTGACAAGTGATGCACTCACAAAAGCTGCTGTAGAAAGCACACTAGCAATTAAAATATTCTGTGTGTCTTTATATGGCAAGAATAATTTTTAAAATAAATTTTATATAATGCAGAAGAAACACAGACATTAAAAATTAATTATCTGAGGATGTCCTTTTCAGGTGGATTTCTTCCTGTCTCTCAGATATTTACAATGTACCTTTCTTCTCACAGATGCTAAAGTCAGTCAGTTTTCTACACTGCTCTCTAGTCCAAGACAGTTGACTTTTCCTTGCTCAAGTCCTTGACTTTTCTTTGCTCAAGCAAACTATGCTGTAGCTGCAAGGTAGTCATATACTACTCTTTGCTATTTGAGTTAAACTAAAATGTAGATGTTTAAAAGAGCCATGATATACCTAGAAGAATAATTTGTCTCGTGGCAAAGATTAAAAGTAATCTTTAATTTTGGATCCTGTGTTTTTTCAAAGTCAGAAATACTTATGACACAATCATCCACCAAAAAAAAAAAAAAAAAGAAAGAAAAAAGAAAAAAGTAAAAAAAAGAGACTAATAGTGAGGAAGAAAAAAAAAATCGCTGGTTCCTTCAAATCACTATGATTGTTTCTATTGTGCTTCAGATGAAGTATGTTCCTGCCAAAGAACACTGCTGCTGCTGAGGTGAAATATGTAGAGTTCTATAAAAAGTTTTATAGTTCCCTAAGGCAAAGGGAAATGGTGTTTCTGATTTCTTTCAGCTGCTGACTTACCCTGAGCCAAGAAGATGTCCAGATGCCATGTGATCAATATGAAGCAAAACCAAAGGATAGTGAACTGATTCCAACTATGCAAAAGATTTCAGGCCCAAGAAGGCAGGGGAGACACACGACTGCAGGTGATATTCTGTGTTGCTGTAGTTTAATGGCTCTTACCTCTCCTTGTCTGGTCTATTGTGAAAAATACCTCCTGTCATCCTGGAGTAGCTTGCCTTCATGCAGACACTGTGTGGGTTTGTACAGACGGGCTTTAAGAACAGCTCTTGGAGCATCTCTCTGGTGAGAGGAAGTGGCATGGGATGGGTCACGGGGGACAGCAGTATTTGGGGAAGGTCTTGGGGAAAGACAGACACCTTGTTCTGAAAAACCTCATCTCCACATGCTCTGGCATTCACCTTTGGGGCAAACCCACCTGCCCATGGCCCAAGTTCAACAACGTGACTTGAAAGACTTTGGTGTCTCTCCTGCTGTGGCCCCCATGCTCCAGCAGGGTCCTGCCAGCCACCCCTCCCCTGAGCAGAGCTGCTCCCAGACAGTCCCTGAAGAAGAGCCAGAATCCAACACCCAGCAAACCCCCGTCCTCAGCACCGTTCAGCACCCCAGAGCCACGGCCCAGCACTGCAGCAGGGCCCCAGAGCACACCAGGAGCAGCCCCCAGGGCTGGCACAGCTGCTCGCTCCTGGGCCAGGCAGCTCGCTCTGGAGGAGCCTGCCTGGAGGCCATGTGAATTCCTGCCACGCAAAAACAGGTGTTGCTCAAGCACTTGGGCTTCAGCTTCATTTGTGCCATCTGAGGCACCAAACAGCCATGACAGGCTCAGGTAATGTTTTCTGCACACAGATGGGGAAACCCTACTCCATGGTCCTACTCCTGTCACTGTCCCACACTGACCACATTATTCTGAGGGCACCAGATAACCTTCCCCAGCTGCAAACACACATTTGTGGATTCCCATGCTAAATTTCTGGAGTATGGAAGACAGGAGGTCATCTCAATACCTCGATGAGAGCACCCATGTGGTCTGCACTGACTTGGAGCGGGGTGAGAGGGGAGGATGGGGGCAGCAGTCCTGCCCTCCTACTGTGCCGGTTGGCAGAGGAAATGGAGAGGTCAGTGCCTGAATTTTGCTCACCATAACCTTCATCGGGAAGCTTCTAGCCCTCTTCAGTTCCTAACCACATTCTTCACTTTATTACAGCTGCATTTGTTGGAGGGCCCTCACGTTGCACCAGTAAGAGAAATAAAGGGGCAACCAATGTCACCACTGCTACATTAATTTTTACAGGCCACAGCAGTAGTGACAGAGCAATGCAGAGTTTTTTATGTCTGCAGCCAGCAGAATCTCTGTTTCCCTTCTTGACTACAATCATTGTGAGCCCTGAGGCAGCAGGAGCCACCATGGAAGGGATGCCTGTGGCGAGCAGCGGGTTATGCTAACAGTTTTATAACCTGCTGAGGAGGACGGCAGGGAGGGGAACACAAACTTCCACTCCAAATCAGACACCCCCTTAATTTTATGCTTTCTCTGGACATACAGTAGCACAGCTACTCAGAAAATCCAGACCTGGCCTCCTGCCCATTGTTCAAGCCGTTTAATTTGTTTTCATGATGGGAAAGTGAACAACATGTCCATGAGGTAACACCAATGTCTTGTCATCTACTGACTGCACCTCCTCCACTTCAAGTTCTTACTCCTGTTCTTGCGTATGTACCACATACTTTTTGTCACTGTAAAATGGTCTGTGAAGTCTGATTAGAACAATTCTCATTTGTAAGGGGAAAAGCAGAGAACTCCAAAAAAAACCTCCTGTGCTATGTCTGACTCCTCTTCCAAGAAGAAAGCAGAGACTGGGAAAAGCAACAGCAAGAGAAACAGAAAAAAGAAATTGACAACCATACAGAAGCAGGAATGGCAATGGGTAGCTTTGGGAAATTTTAGCTTTTCCTTTGTCCTTTTATTTTTGTGGGAGACCTCTATCCCTAAAATCCATGAAATATTAACCATGACATCTGCTGAAAAATCAAGAATGAAAAATGTAATGCTGCAAACAACACAATGACCAGAGAACACACCTAAACAATTCTCTCGGAAAACACTAGAGTGCACTACTGTGTAGCTGTAGTCAATTCAGACTATGTTGCTTTAAACTTTGTCCAGTTGATCTTGAAAAGCTCCACAGATGGAGATTCCAGAGCTGCTCCGAGGAACCCACTCCTGTGTTTATCCTCCTTAATGTTCTCCCTTTCACTTAGTCAGAACCTCACCTCTATCAGTTTTTGGCCAGGATCTCTTCTCCTATCACATACATCAGTGAAGAGCCTGGCTCTGTATTCTCTATGGCTTTCTCATATGGATTGAGGGTCAACTATTAGGTTCCCTCCCCAAGTCTTCTCCAGGCTGAACAAAACCCATTCCCTTGGCCTTTTCTCACAGGAGGGTGCTCCAGTCCTGACCATCTCTATAGCTCTCCATTAGACTCACTCTAGTCTTTTTTGGATCTTAACTATGTGTGTCAAATTCACAGGTTCTCCAAATGCTTCATTTTGCTTTTCTTGGAGGCTTCCCTTATCAAAATAGCAAATACTTGTGATGCTTCTATGGCAACCTAAACATGAGGATTCTGAGGCAGGCGGACACCTCACACTGCACTGAATCGTCAGCAGAAGTAGCAGGCCTGGGTATCAATGGTCTCACCTGCAGGAATCCAGACAAACTTTTTTGTCTGCTGTTCCTCTGTCAGGAAAATAAAGACAAATTCCACCTCCACTTGGATGGACTTCCTGAGGTACTTACATATACAGGACTAACTAGTTTACCTCAAAGGAACTAACAGCAGGTCTCATTCATTCATGAGGTACCTCAAGATTTCACTAAACCCACCACAAACACTTCTCAATTCATCCTTTCATTAATGAATAGCACTTTCATACTCAGAAGGAAACGGAACTGTCACTACTGTAAATTTCTGATGCTAAACACAATTAAATGGTAATGTAGCCAATACAGTCATGGTGCTCTTACACTGAAGTGGGGTATTTCAGTTAACATCCAATTTTTAAATATTTTGAAAGTGACCATTATATTTAACTGACTTGCTCAGGGTGCATAGCATTGCCTAATGAAATGCAATCCATGGCATGCATCACCTTGGTCCCAAAATCTTCACCTCTTTCTAAAATGTGGTGCTTAACTATGATCCGGAGTATGTTACAAAAAGCATTTCATTAAAGGGGGGCCATTGGTGCAAGACTTTGATTTCTGCTTTCAACGGTGAAACTTCAGGGGGTCCTTCCAGGCAGCACAGTACAGGGAGCCCTTTGCAGCACAGCTCTACTCTACTGAAATGAGATACAAGCTCCCTGGGAAACAGCGTGCTAGCATGTGTGACATCTGTCCTCTGCTGAGCAGAATTAGTGATTGCCACGAATTTTAGACTGTATCAAGAATTCTACAAAGCATCACACAACTCTGCCACCTCCTGAGCTGACTGCATACACATAGAAAAGGCCATAAAGGCATAAAGGGGAAAATGTTCTTCTGGGGAACTGATGAAACCTCCTTTTTTCTCCTGCTAGCAGTATGGTGGGCAACCGATTCTCCCAGACTTCTGCCAGTGCAAGGCATTATCTCATTTTTGAGGTCATTACTGCTGTAGTGGATACTACTGCAAAACACTCACTCTGCAGAGTGGATTTTGCATCGTTTGTAACAGGAGTTTTAAAATATTTAAAAGCACACCTCAAGAAAACCCACAACCTCCCCTGAACATTGCAAACAGTTCCCTAATATCACTTGGATGCATTGTGCATGTTTGCAAATCAGACAATTATATTAATTTCTATGACAGTATTAGGTGAGTAGGTGTACTACTACATTTTTTATTCACAGCACAAGAGCCTGGTAATAGCAATTGAGATCACAAATGAAAACTAACCACATTGGATTCATGGCAGAGAAAAATACAGCTTACACATTTTATTAGCATTCAAATTACATTTCTGCCTTGTACATACGATCTTCTGCACTGATCCTGCATTCGTGACTTGCTATTCTTTTCCATATCTTACTATTCTTTTCCATATCTTTCAAGAGGTTTGAAGAAAATTATTTCAAGTTTTTTGGTACAAGGCACAAAGTTTAATGACTGGACAGTCATGATCTGGAATTGTGTAGTGAGAATTACAAATCTGTGAGTAAAGATGGAGAAGTACTTCAGTGAACAATATCTTGCAGAAACTTTGCAAGGCAAACACAGAGCACTATTAAATTCTACAGTATGAAGTTTTCCAGTTACATCCCTGCTGCAAAGCTCACTTGGGAACAAAAGAGATCATTGTTAAATAATAATCTGAACACAATTGTGTTGTAATCTGACAACAGGCCATTAGGTCTTGTTTTGTGTTTTGAGGAGATTTAGGCAAGTGCCCAAGTTGCCAAGGGAGTTACTTTTCCGAATATCTACTGAAACCAAACATTAATAGTGCCACTAACAGGTCCAGTAATACCGAAATCTGCAGCTGCAACACTGGTGAACACTTTTGATTTGCTATGTTCTGAAATGTATTACTACATTACTCTCTTATTTCTACATTTTTTTTTCCTGCTGGCTGAAACTCATTATTGTAATATAAACCTCGTAACATTGAAAATATTAATATTCATGAAAACTTGTTCACAGTGGGAAAGCAATGACTCAGACCTGTAACTTCTCTTACACATTCTACCAACAATCTCTTAAGAAACAAGTGACAACAAATACTGTGACTTTATACAAACAGCACCAGCTAAAATTTCAAGAAAGCACACCAAGTACCTTTACAAAAACCTTATTTTTATTGTTTGCACTAACTGTATCATCATTAACAGCTTTCAACTCTAACAAACTGAAGCAAGTCAGTACACACAAATACCTATGCAAGGTCAAGCAGCTCCTTGGTTACATAAATGCCTTGGTGTGTAACAAGCCTAGGGGCAGTTAGTTCATACTAACACTTTAAGCACAGTCACTCCAGTTTCAAGCATTTTTCAGTGCTGTTAAAATGTTTCATTTTTTCTTTAAAAAGGAAACAGCAAAAAGATTTATAGAAATTACTCATTTTTAAACCAAAATTCTTATTTCTAAATTATTAAAATGCAGCAAGGACCATTCTTCAGCCGTAGTAACTTTGCTCTGCAAAACAAAAACAAAAAAATGAAAACAAAACAAGAGAAAACAATCAGTCACTTTGCTGTACTAGGCATAAATTATCCTTAGCAGCCTAAACGTTTGCCAGCTCATACTGTATATATTCCAATTTCTTTCAAGTTTGCCAGGTTCACTCACCAGCTCCTGGCTTTCTCTCTGAGTTGGAATGGAAGGGGTATAAAACTTATCACTTCTGCAATAAAGGGCTTTGCTTTTTTAAATGCTGGCTGAAAACCTGAGACTTATCAGACAAGTGCCTGAATGTGATCTCCTATCACCTCTACAGTAACAGACTCACAAACCAAGACAGTCCACTTGGGTTTACTCATTTCTGCAAGGGGTTTATGAACTAATTTTTTAAATTAAAATATTTAATTATTAACTAGCAGTTTTGATGGATAAGCTTTGTTTTCTCAGTTTTGGAATGTAGTTTGTTCCAACTGATACATTTGGCTGGATCTGATGCATTTGTTATTTATCTTACTTCCCTGTTGTAAATCCAGAAGTCAGCACAAGAGGGAAGCAGTGACAGAAGGCAAAAAATCAGCCCAATTCCAACAGTTAGAACTGAAATACTGTAAGATTAACAACAGATTAGGCAAACATCTCAGTACATACTGAAGACTTCACAGGAGGCTGTAAGGGAGTCCTGAACCAATACAGATCACTGGAAATTTAAGCTGCCTAGCCCCTCAAAAGCCACAAAACAGGCTTTGTAATGTTAGATTTTAGCAAGTGAGGTTAGCACCTCCCCGTCCACATCCCTGAGAGGTGCCCAAAATCAAAGCACAGTAGAATTACTCTTAGGTATATTCTACTGTGCTTCCAGATTACTTTTACCTGAAGCAAATCCTTAACCCCTAAAGATGCCAATGAGGTAGGAGCAGACACCATGCAGGGATTCCCAGCAATGTTCCCGTGCCAGTTTCATTGCTTCTGTTTCATTTTCAGACCCTTGACCATGTTGGGTTGGGTCAGAGTTTTGCCCCGCTTCTCTCACAGGAATGGAAGCTTTCTGGACTGGTTTTTCCTGGTTTGCTAGATCTTCTAGCTCCACACCAGCAGCTATTTGCCTCATGAGAGCCTCTGGGGGAGCCTTTTGGCACATGGTGGTCTTCAATGCTTCCATGGATTCACAAGCATGTGGGATCTTTCTGAGTTCCGCGGCAATCTGATTCCAGTAGATCTTTGGATTATTTCTGAAAGCACGACAGACTGATGGCTTGCCAGTGAACTCACACCAGTAGGACATGCCTTGGCTTTTGCATTCAATTCTAAGTTTCATCTCATCATCACCACTCATGGTCATTGTGCAAACATCTTTGCTTTTAGTCCGAAATTTGATTTCTTCACCATTGCTTCTTTTCTTTGGCTTCAGCTTCTGTCCCAATCCTCCTACACCACAGATCACAACCAGGAAAAGGAGAGCAAAGCTCTTCATGCTGAGAGGAGCAGACCGAGATCCTTGAACAACACAATCCAAGGAAGTGAAAGCAGTAAGTAAATGGCTGCTCACAATTTAAACTCTTGGTGCACAAAGAAGCCTCTTCCCAGCAAAATACAGAATATAAGGGTTGGGCCTTTTTATAGAAATAATAAAACACACTTCAGTAGGCAAGTACTCATAATTTATAGCCTGAGGGAGTGTCAAATAACCTTGGGAGTGTGAACTCCTAAGAAGGTAACAAGACAAGTCTTGTAAATGCAGTTAAATACAGAACGACAGTTGTATAACTGAGAAGCACATTCCTATCCAGGATGAACATGTCATATTTGATTTTTAACAGATATTTTCCATTCTCCAGCTGCTTTATAGCTATCTTCATGCTAGAGCTTGTAAGACCATATCAAAGTAAAAAAAGACCATATCAAAGTAAAAAAAAGATTTCTGTGGATTTTCACAGTAAGGATGCAACTTTAGCACTTCTTTTGTCTGCACATGGCATGCAGTGGGGATGCATGGAAGGATCAACTGCATGTTCTTTGAGCCATGGAAGCAATACGTAAGCAAGAAAAGAAATAAAGCTTGAACAAAATAAGGTATTACAAGCCTAAACATTCACCAAACATTTGGAAATTTTATCATCATTTTTCACACCACAGGTCACTCAGCCAACAGAGCAAGACATCAGAACTGACTTACACAGGTCTCAGCAGCAAGGAACAGACCACAGAGCATGTCAGACAGATTATTTGTGCTTCATTGGTTTGGTTTTTTTTTATAGATATTTTCCTCTTTATAACAAGTGAGCTGTAAAACTGCCATAAAACAAAGGCAGGAGAACAGAAATATTGTAGTGCAGAATCCTGTCCTAGCAGTTTCTGCTGCAGTGACTAAAAACAGAGCTAAGGAAAAATCCCGATAACTCCCTTGGCATTCGGAAGGTCATGAGGAAAAATCCCTGCTGTGGCAATCCACAGTACTTTTCTGGCTATTAAGACCCCCACTAGGCACTTCTTCCAAAGACACGTATGCTACAGCCAGCCTGACCTGACTAGTTCCTGGAAAGGGCTATTGGATTGTTTAGTTGTGCTTCAGTAACTGTGGGGTGCTAGAAACCCTGGGTTTAAGACTGGCCTACATAATGGAACAGAACAGCATTTTGTGTATTTAGTCACTCACTAGGTAGTGCTAAACAAAATACCAAGGCAAAAACATTCCTTTAACACAGATGGCAAAGCAGAACACCACCACCACCAAAAGCTTCTTTAATAGAAGAGGGACAAGAGCCCCTTGTTGCTGCGGCAGCCCAGATAACCTGAAAGCTGCCTGCGTGAAGATGTAGCCACCTGAACAGCCATTCCACGTATCCTCAACCTTGTTCTTCCACTCAATGTGCCACCAAGTTCCCATGACTAAATACCATTTGACAGAGAGAACAACCTTGTTTTCATTCCTTCTCTACAACTATTTTAATAACATTTCTAGCAGAGACCTTATGTCTAGCTTCTTTCCATTAGTTCCTCCTGTCTCTTTCAAGGCACAGTGGTGTGGCTCCAGCCAAGTCTTAGGACAACAATGGCATAAGCCTACTTAAGACTTAAAATTCTCTCTTCTGTTGTTTTCTGGGGAGTCTTCTCACCCTTCAGCCAGCCAGCCAGAATAACCTTGTTCCCCACCTCACACTTAATTTCAAGGATTTCAAATCCCTACTGCAAGCACTCAAATACCCCCTAATATTTGACAAATGTATTACACTTTGTTATGCACAACAGTACTGAGAATTTAGAAACTAAAGACATCTGTCTCTCTAGTTGTAATAACTGCTGGAGTCCCAAACAATTTAAAAATTCATTTATACCAGTTTCAGATCTCTTGTTCTCAAAGTTTTTCAAGTCCAATCATGAAAACAAATAAACTACAAGGATAAGGAGAAATATCAAAGCTTGGACTCAAATACATTTATGTGTTACAGCTATTAGGTTACCACCAAGTGTTTGTCTCACTCCCATCTAACATTTCAGTCTTGTCTGCCTGTGCTTCAGATTAAACAGTTTGTGGTCTCTCATATCAGTAGAAAACAACTGTCCTTTTACAAGGTAAGCTAGGATGCCAGCAGTGAACTCTGGGAGGGAAGTACCAGCAAATGTCTAATTCTGCTGTCAGTGCTATACAGAAACAGGTTACAGGATATTCTGCACAGCTCATTAGCTTGAATACTACCATCTTTGCTTAATTCACATCCTTGGAGGAAGCTGGAAGCTCCCTCACCCGGAGTAGAAGTTCTTTCAGTCCTTCCTGCTCCACAAGTAAAAGTCAAATATAGCAAAAAATTTTAATCGGGGTAAAGAAATTCACTCTCGTAAGATTTTAACTCAGTGCAACTCTTCTGAGAGATGTCTGTCCAACAAAACAAGGGAGAACCAAACATAAAGTAGTTAAGCAAGTTCTTTTTTATTTAAATGAACTGGGAACATTTTCTCAAATTAAAAATAGAAACTTTTAAAAATCTGCAGTTCTGAACATTACATATACACATATGCTACATACTGTCAATTAGAAATGTTTCCATTTATGACATAAAAATGAAAAATTTAAGGTTATTCTGGATTAAAGACTGGTGTCACCTTTCAGCATTTCTTTAAAATTGTATTAATGACTTACAGGATTATCCCTACTTCAAGACAATGAACCCTGTTTGAAACAAAGTTAACAATGCTGATAGATGAAGAGATACTATTTCAGATCAATATATTAACTACTTCACTTGCTGGAAAGTTTTACACTGGTAACATAGTTTTGGCCTTGTTGATAAATTCTGTTACGAACTAATTCAGCAATTCAACCATCTGCCTAAATTCAAGGAAATAACTCTAATAGTACAAATGTTAACTCCAATTGCTAAACAGATTTGAATTCCAATATTGTAAATCACAGTTTAATATTATTTAGCAAAAATACTATCACAGCCTCCAAAAGAGCCACAGTGATACTATTAAGGACATTACAGAAGTGGGTGTGAAAGAAGAAAAGGAAGACAGAGGATGTAAAGCATTCTAAAAATCGCCAACACAGGACATCCCTCATGCTCTTTATGGATACTACTGAACTCTAGAAAGCTTAGCTTTTTCACTATATTAAGCATCCCGCACATTCCCGACCCTCCCACCCAAAGTTTAAAAACAAACTTCTCCAAAAAGTCCCTTTCAGATCTATACAGCAAAACCCACTAAGTATTAAATAATTAGGGGGGAAAAAAAAAAAAGAGAAGGGAGAAAACGAAACTGCAACTGAGCTTCTCAGACACACAAAGAGACACCGTGGACCCCATTACAATTCAAATTTAGCCCAATGTAGTCATTCAAGAGCACCAAATAGCAACACTGATCATGCTGGTAAATTCATTTGTGAAGAGTATTATACAATATTAAAATCTTAACTAAACACTTAGAAGTTTTAAGAAAAATGTATATACAAAAGTCTCTGTATACAAAATGTATTTTTATGTAAACGTGTATGTACTGTATTTAACACAAATCAACAATTTAAGATAAGACCTTGAACAATTGTCAGAGAATTTCTAGGCAAAGGCTGTTAATCTAATTAATTTATATACTGTGATGTAAGGTAGAAAGCCCAGTGTAAAAAAGTAAAAAAACAAACAAAAAAAATTAATTCAAGCCTTGAACAGTGGTTGGTATTCAAGAGGCAGTGCCCTGATCACAAAATATTCTGTACAGTAGTTTATGGCATAACATTCAATAGTACATCTGGGATTTACAGTACAGCTGACATAAAACAAGTGGCTCAGGATTTGTCAGATGAATGGAAATGCCAATACGCTTGGAAGAATAATGATGTACTCCCACAGATGAGTCTTGAGCCTCATTTATATAGCCTGGAAATAATAACAAAAACGAATCAGGAAAAAATTTATAAAGACTGAATTTTAATTTTCATACAAACATCAATATGACTGAATAACTTTTTATTTTCAGACCTTACAGCACACTCATGTTGCAGAAATCAGAGAAGCCTTCCTAAAACAGTAAAGTAGTAATAGATCTAGAATTGACTTAAGGTTATTACTTACCCCTTAACATTTCCAGTATGTGTTACCACTGTTCCACAGAGCTACACAAGAAAAAAAAAACCAAACAAATCTGTCATATTCTTTTGCCCACAAACGGAACAGAAATACTGTGTCTAACTTAGGTGAGACAAGCTCAGTTGGCCCAAGATAGTCTCAATTTTTTACTCATTTAATCAAGAGTTTTCCAAACAAGAGGAAAGAGATTCATCGTTTTCTCCACCAACCTTTCAGGTTATCTTTGCTTCATGATCGAAATAAATACCTGGACTGCCCTCTTTTATGAATTTAATCCAGCCTCGTATTTTGCTCTCATTGGATTTGAGGTTATTTGTGTCTTTGACATGTGTACAAAAACACCTGTGTGAGACACATATACCTCATACAGCTCTCACTTGTACTTACATATCTTAGTGTTATAAAAATATTTGCATTTCTTTTCAGCAAAATTATCCAGTGGATTTTGAAGGATAAAAAAACCCCAAATCCAACCCTGTGGGATTCTTTAAACCTGCAAAAGCATAGGTGTACAGAGATCTAATCAAAGTCGTATCTCTCAAAGTATCTCCAAAAATAATTTGTAGGAAATGAGAAAAATAAAGGATAGCATAAAAGCAAAGAGTATGCTGAAATGAAAATTAAAATTAAGATTTTATTCATATGGGAATGCCATACTGAGAAATTGAAAGCATGTATGCCACAATTATCAGTTTTTCAAATTACCTCAGCACATCAGAAGACAGCATTGCTTCACACTGAATCTTTAAATTTATCATGGAAGCCCATTTTGAGTAACTTCAAATTTAGGAAAAATAAATCAGGACTGAACAAGTGGATCTTTGTGTAAAAGATTATTTTATGCTAGTAATTTTTAGGTTGCTCAGCAATGCTGAATTAAACTATTTATCAATGATTGAAATATCACAAGAAAACATGCTATGAACGTCAAGAATATTAACAGTCATATTAAAGATTCAAAGATCAGAAAAGGACTTCTAAGGCCTGGAAAATTATTAGTTTTCTCTTTTGTAAAATATTGAATGTCCTTAAAACTGACAGTCCTTAGATATGCCAGTGGAGAGCACTTTGGACTTAAACTCTTTGTCAGTTAATGTGGGGAGTAAGCACCCTTAAGTAAGTTGCAGAACAGACCGCAACAACTGTGATCATAAATATCACTAAAAACATTGTTATGTAAAGACTTCCTTCAGAAGGAGATATGGAATGAAGATTGGGTCAGAAAATAGTTATTGTAAAATACAGTTCTAAATCATAATAACCATCATCATTATCATAATCATCATCATCAGATGTAACCACGAACTCTGGCAAGACCCAAACTTTGAGCTCTCTGTATTTACCTGTTATTTAAAGCATAGTGGTATCTTCTCTACACATACTCAACCTATACATTCAGTCATGAAGTTGCAAGGCACAGTGAGCTACAAATTTCAATCACAAATTTAATCCTTCCTTAAGCAACTTTCAAATTTTGCAAACCCAAATAATGAGGTTGTGTGACATAGAATATTAGCCCCTTGGAAACTGAGTCTTACAACTAGCTAATGTTTTACAGCACAGAAGCTGTAGAGGCAGAAAAGAACCACAATGTCCTCCTTTTTTTAAACATAACTTGAGCTTCTTCCTTTGTGATGGCACATCCTAGTCCTACCCATGCACAAACACCCATTTTCTATGTTCATGCTTTCTGCATACCTGGATCACCTGCCTTTTGCAAAGGAGATCTCTTCTCACCATTTAAAAAATAAAACTACTCAGGAGTACAAATGCATTCCCATCCTATCACTTTCATCTGCTATCAGAGCATTTTAATAGGTTTGTCACTTTAGGACCACCCACTGTGCTGACTAAATACCTGATTCATGGATTTTGAGATCAAATTTAAGCAATTGCTTTGCTAAGTTGCAGGAAATTGTTTCCCCACTGTAACAGGAAATTACTACTATATCTGCTGTTATGTAAAGAGTATTTGAAAAATATACATCATACAGCATTTGCTACAGTGAATAATCATGCAAAAAACCAAACAGAATTAAGAGATTCACTTTAAAGCATGAAGAAAATTGAACATGTGATTGAAAGAGAAGCTGAAGTAAGGACACATGAAGGCATGCAGTTTCAGACTTCGTTTACCTTGTAAAAACAGGATTGTGTATACCATATAAATGCTCTTTATGATAACCATTATTACCATTTTCCGTACTGTAATAAAATAAATACACCAAGAAAGACCGTGTTAACTATAAGATGTACTATGCACAATATGGCTTCTGACATGTACATGGATGACGTATTATATGCAAAGATAAACTGTGTCTGTACAACAGAATATAACTTTTCCTTTGTAACATTCAAGAGTTATGGTATAACTATAATTTTACATTTTATAGTATTTTTATATTCTCCAAAAATCAATCAATTATTTTTCTATTCTTGTTGAGTTGGAAACTCTAATATAATCTATCACATCTGATGAAACAGAACGTGTTACCTCTTTTGAGGTAACAAGTTACATTAAAAATATAAACCCTCCCACATTAATAAAATAATTTTAATAAATATTAGCAAAAATGTCTTACGTTTTCATGGGTATATTTTCGAAACTAAAAAACACAGAAAAGCAGGAGTAATTAACTAGACACTAATAAGTGAGTAATTTCAGCTGTACATGCCTGTTTCCACTCTACTGATTTTGTGAACATGCAATGAAAAACAACCACTGTGAAATGTGAGAAATGCAGTGCACAGGCTAACTGAACAATGAGCAAAACAAGGAGTAGAAAAGAAAACAGTAAAAAAAAACTGATAGGAAAATACGTAAGAATAGTTATCATAAAGTAAAATGCCAAGTCCCTGAGACAGAGGAACTGCAATTGAAAAAGGAAAGACTGGTTAGGAATAACTAAGACAGCAAGAAAGCAAATAATTAATTCATGGAGATTACAAATCAGGCGCAATTCACCTTAACAGGTTACTTTGCAAAGCTAATAACTTGCACATTTGGAACTTATTTATATAAATGCTGCTCACAAAGTTCTGACAACCTCATTCTGGTGTAAGATTCCCACAGTCAGAGCCAGCACTATCTGCAGTCATGGCAAGTCAAGGCTACCAAAGGCCACCTGCATGAACCACTTTGCAGGCACTGACCCAAACCTGCAGCATTACACATGAATATGCAGTTCTAATCTGGCAGCACAGGTTTAAGGATCGTAGAGCCTTCACATTAAACACCAGAAAAATCATTTTAATCCATTTGCCATTTAGCTTACTTTGGAATATATACTTACTCATCATATACATCCTCTGTATCCATTCTGCGATAGTATTTAGAGAGTTTTACAGCAAAAATTATGGCAGGAATTAGAAACATTGAAGAGCCTCCCAAACCAAACCAGAAGGTATTCTGAAACAAAAGCAAAAGCAAAATCAAGGAAAAAGAGATCATGGAGAAAACTAATCAGTAAAGTACTGAACCCTTGCTTGATATTCTAACCATTGTTACCAAAAGAACACAGCAGAAATTAGTTCTTGCAGTTCTTGTCAAAATACGAGTTTCCAGCACTTTCTCAAGGCACTTTATAACTTGCTAACTGCAGCCCTGTTTGGGTAACTAATTTCATTATTATACAGTTGAACTGAGCTATCACCTGATGTTAAAATGATGATTTTTCAAATTTGATTTGTATTGCCTGGAGGCATTTTGACTTGGAAGTGACTCAGCTAAGTTCTATCATCAGGAAAATCATGGTCCATCTCTCACCAGACCGTTAATGGCTCCACAAAGGGGAACAGAAGCTCTGTAATCTATGAGCTAATCAATGAGTACAACATAGATTAGGAGGTTTTCATGGTTAAGCATTATCAAGATGAAACATTTCATGGTTAAGCATTATCAAGGTTAAAGTGTTTCGGCTTTAACTGCTTACATGAATTACTAGTAGTATGATTAGGATCTGGCTAAAGTGCCATAAAGCTAAGTAATAGCTAGGAGGCTATTACTCCCCAGGCACAAACTGTCTTACTTTACCTTCAATACATGCTGTCTTCTTTCCAAGCTCTTTTGGCAAGATGAAAAAGCCAGTATTGCCCTTCTATCCTGCTACAAGTCATGCTCAATGTCTCCAATACACAGAAATTAGTCAAGATCTGTCTGCTGCAAGTCTAGTGATAAAACCTCATTCAGGTTTTCTAGATTTCGGGAAAGATACCTGAAAAAGTTTTCCATTGGTACTTTCCACTCGCTTCCTGCCCACACCTCACCCCTCTACCCTGTAAGTTAGCAACAGTTACAGATGAAGCTGCAGATAGATCTTTATGCTTTTCCATTTTCCATTTCAAAGTGGTTAAGAATCAGTTAATTTTACAGAATTCTTGCTAATAGAACCTTAAGTTTAGCAAAAACCTAGAAAGTGCAGCACTGGTTTGTCTTTGGACTTGATCCAGGATCAGAACATTTTCCTTGCATAACTTTGTATGTGATACTTTATTATCTTAACTTCAGAATAGTCTAGCCAGAATAATTAAATGCAGATGTATGTTGAAAGAATTTTCCCCTTGATGCCCCAATTCTGAGTAACAAAATGTTTCTTACCACAGAATCAGCTATATAGCTGCATAAAAAAATATCTACTGCTGTATCTATCACATTGGCAATAGGCTTGCATGCTGCTACTTCCATGGCAATCTGAAAAAAAGATTAAAAAATTACAGTTTTAAGTACCTAACAGAATAAAATAAGAATCTCTAAACTTGCTTACAATTACAGTTTACTAAATTGTTATGTCTTACCCTATCCAAATTCAAAATAAATACCAGTAGGATATGCTATCAACTAAAAGTCTTTTACACATCAGCTTACTTTCTCAAAGGCTGCAGCTGAAGAGAGAAAAATAAAACAAGATGCTAATGACTTCAATTTGGACTATGAGGGGTCAGGTTCAGTGCAGTATTAGCACAAATGGGGGATTTCAGGCTAGCCCTGAAAATGATACTGTTAAATTTGCACTGCATTCCAACCAACACAACTCATCACTTCCATTTGGCAAACGCAAAAGAACTACAGGAGACTGATTTTCCCACTTACAGTAAGTACAAACATATTAAAACCCGAAACTATAAAACACACTATAAAAGTAATATTATTCTTTTTATTACTACTACTGGTTAGCTTTCTTATTTTTTTTAAACATAGCTTCTCTCAGTGAAGTAAATGCACCTTACCGACTCCTTGACCCACTCAATGTATTGCTCAAAGTAGCCAATTATGGTATCCATGTACTCTTTTGTCTCCTAGGACAAATAAAAGAGAACAAAAGCAAGTTAATCTCTATCTCCATGACATCATAAATTAACATACTTTGATCAAGTAGAGCTTACCTGGACAATAACTTGAGAAGCGTTGTTATTTATGAGATTCTGGGCAGCATTAACAGCACTAATGACATTTTTCACCTTAACCTGGAGAGGAAAAGATGGTGTTTAATATAAACAAATGCCCCTCAGGCTGTTGCAATGGCTTTACAGCCACTGCCAGGAACCTATTCTCTTGATAAACCAGTGCCACTGTCTTGTCAAAACTTGACAAAAAATGCAATTCCAGACAGAACAGGAGCTTGCCTAAGGATTCATGATCATCTCAATATTCTGTCATTACTGAAAAAAGATGTATCAGTGGTTACGTACTGGTATGTTTTCCCAGATCCTACAAAATAAATTTATATATGAGGTTTGGTTTTATCTTCCACTCTCTTTCCTTCCCGTAAATGTAGAAATACTTAAATCAATGTCTATATATACACTACAGACACACATAGTGCACAGGAGGAAAACAGTGGGCCTTATACTATCACAACAACTCTTGATGACTGAAATAGGACTCTGCACAGCCAGAATACACCCCTAATCAATATCCTGAAGGACTGAGATGTTTTTTCAATATATGTACAACCCCATAAATTCTCTCACAGAACACACACAAAGGATGGTGTACACAGAGCCTGAAAATGTACAGATATTTCTTAAATATACTTTGGAGTCAAACATCATCCCTTTCTTAACAACACTTTACTTCATGGCTTCTTCCCTCCTCATCCAGTTTCAAATCACAGATTCTAACACATACCTAGCTGCTGTGCTGCTGTGGATGGGTGAAAACTGTAATGGGAAGCCGTGAGGTAGGTTGGCCCATAAAGCTGTTAAGACTCTGACTATACCACTAGTGTGGCTGGATTCTTGCTACCAGAGCCAAGGCAGGCTGGTGGCAACAGAAAGCTTTGCTTCCAGGGAATTAACCATCCTGTTGCTCACTCTCTGGCAGAGCGAAGCCAGCTGGTCTCACTGTGGTGCAGGCACTACTTAGAGAGGAAACATGGGTAGCCCTGGAAAAGCCTCTATGCAGATCCAGGATCCCAGAGCAAGGCTGATGGTGCAGAAGCAGGAACATAGCGAGTACAACCTAAAGAAACAGACCACAGTGGGAGCTGGGCACAGAACAAAAGGTGGTTACGGATGTGAATCACAAAGCTCTCTTTGATCAGCTGTACTTTTGCACTGTGTTTTGTGGTTGTTCTCCCCAAGTTTTGCTTTCAAGGATTCCAGAAAAAAACCCCTACATTCTGAGGATTCTAGAAAAAAACCCCTACATTCTGAGGAAAATGAGTAACACACTATATAGAATGGTACTGAAGCCTATTTTATCACCTGACAATTCAGTTTACAATTTATACTCCCAAAAACATCCCAAATATTCTTCTTATTTTTCTTTTTACGCGGAAGAAAGATCTAAATCCTTGTTAGTTCCTCAAGGCCTTACAATCTCTTGCAGTAACAGAACAGCGAGAAATAGAAGAAAATGGTACTGAAAATATATGCTCTGCATATGCAGTAGAAGGATTTAAAACACAAAAATGTTCCTATTGTCAGAAAGAAAAGCTTACCATAAGTTCAGATGATGTCCTCTTCAGTAACCTAATGCTCTGATTTAAAGTGCTCTATTGGAAAGGAGGGAGAAAAAAAGCTTCAAGTCATTACTACAGGTAAGAGCCCACCTGTTTCAAGCTTATATTCATGCTTTGATCTTCTATAGATTATTTTGTTATTAATACTACGTATCACACTATATACAACAGTAGCAACAGCTGCATTAAAATTGCATTGTGGGTTTAATCATTGAATCAGTACTCCACCAACAGCACTGATTTAACTGAAGTTAGATGTAACAAACTAAGAAGAGTTAGTTGGAGGCAAGACAGAACAGTTAAACTCAGACCCAAGTGTTCAGAGGATTCTATATTGTGCAATTTCTGAAGGGAAAAAGCACTTACCCTAGCTTTAACATATTTCTTGACAGTCAGTTTTGTAAAAGAAAAAAGAGATGAGAATAATTAGGAGTTAATTAGGAAAGAACAGCACAGAATCAGAGTGGACCAGAAGACCTAGTATTTTTCTATAAGTGGGGCAGACACACTATATCAGATGCTAGGATAAACGAAAATTCTTCACGTTACGTAGAGAAAAAAGCAACACCTAACATGTAGGAGAGTCACAGCTTGATACTATGCAGTCTGTGTCAAAATCAGGCAGAAGCAGCTCTTTCACATCTTTCATAGCATCAATAAAAAAGACTTTGGCTCTTCATATACTCTCAGGAGTTTCCAATTTTAATACTGTTAGGTAACTGCTAGCTCCAAGAAATAAATTGTCAAAGTGATAATGGCTTTTATTACTGAAGACCAGTAACAAGCAAAAAAAAAAGAATTAGTGGTTTAGGGGGTTTTAGGGTTAGAGTTTTGTAAAGTTCTCCCCTGCTTTTTTCTTCTATTCATATATAATCACAAACAGCTATAGAAAAAAAGAGAAAGAAAAAGGCCAGTATTTTAGACAGCATTATAAAACAGCAGCATTTTAAATAGGAAAATTATTTATTAAACACATACTTTAGCCAGATTACTCTTCATTGACACAATCTGCGCTTACAGCAGTTCAGCTTTCTAACCTTAGAGGTTTGTATTTTCTACAAGTATGTTTCAGCATTGCTTTTATGTTTTACCATAGCTTGCTCCAGTGGAACGACTTGCTGGTTATGAATCATTCGAATGTTGTTTGCGTGTCCTTTTAAGGCATTTTCCAGTGCTCCTTTTGGCTGCAAAAAATGCAATTATGCAGTATTGTTCAGTAACCTCAAAGCTTTCCAACATAGCAAAAACAATGAAAGTTACACACCCACTCCAGAACAGCTCATGCTAAAAATGGGATATGGCAAATGGAATTCCTCAACACAAGGAGGGGAAACAAGTCACTGTATTAATAATTCAAAACTCAGCAACCAAACCAGATATATTACCTTGCTTTTCTGACTTTAACATTATCAGGACAGATTTAACTGAAGAGAATTTTCACATGGTGCACTAAGTCATTTTAAATACAGAAGAATGAGCACATCCCCCTCACACTCACTACAAGCCAAACCTCACTGCAAGAACCCTGCAGCACTACACCCCAGCTGGGACAAGCATCTCCCAGTTTTGGAAATGTGGACATCACCCTGAGGCACCCTCTGCTTTCTGAAGGATACAGAATTTCAAGTATTTTTCAGCAGTCACTTGGAAGGACACCTGTGAAGGGTATTTCCTATTTTTGCGGCTCCCACCTTTCAATCAGAAGATAAGAGTTTCTGCTCTGATTTTCAAGTCCAAATGCCTGTCTGGAGCTCATGCCCATTGCCAAATCCTATAAAACTTGGTTTTACTCTCAGATATAAGTTTATTTTCCATTTCCTTTTGGTGGCAAAACCATTTGGCTCCCTGCATACACACTGAATACACACTGCTAACTCCATTTTGGATACGTAATAATAGCAGACCTCAGTGCTCAGAGATGTATTTGCTTCCTGTGAAGTGTTCATGTAAGCACTAAGCTGAGTCACTTGTGCAGTTTCGGGAAGCTTCATGTCCTTTACTGACAAGGTGAATTCATTTACCTAACACCACATGTTGGTGGTATTGCTCCCCCCTCCATACCTTGACCCCTTGGTTTGATCCAAGTTTTATTCCATTTGCTTCTTCCAGTCTAAAAAGCTACATTCAATTTTTTGTAAGGTGCCAAAAGATGCAAACTAGACACCCAAAATTGATTAATTCCATAAGTTTTTAGTTTATTTTTTAATTGATGGTTCTAAGAGCTATCACTAGTAAGAAAGTGAAATTATAAAATATCCTTGGAAACCAGTACCATTTTTTTAACAATCTAACTTTTGCATTACATATATTATTGGGTTTTTTTTTTAGACATTTTAATGATTACACTAAATAGCATCACAAGGAAGAAACAAAAACATACACTGTAACAGTGAACACATTTACTTATATACACAATTATTTGTCTTTTATATGAAAAAATTACTCTGTCTGATCTATTCTCAATTCTGATGCTTTCTTAAGTTTCTTCTACAAAAAATAGTGAAAGCAACCTACCAGCACAATACACTTTCCTTTATGGAACTATGTTTGAAGAACCCCAGCTCTCACTTAAACCCACAAGCTGTCTAACCTTAATATGAGTGCAGGTGTGACAGGAAAAAAACCCTAACCAAACAAAAAAACCCAGCAACAAGTATGATCAAATTATGCAAGAGGTGGAGCGAACACACCAGGAGCCTGGTGCCCTCCTCCACTTGAGGAATGGATATCTCATACATTCCAAACAATGTGGTCTCACTCTGCTGTGTCCCCCAGCGATCCAAGCAATTGTAGCACATGTGCAACGTAACTCTTCCTGTTGCATCGCAGTGGAGGAATCTGTCTTGGGCCAGCGTCCAGACCATGACCCTCATTCTGAAAAGTGAGTATGGCCTGATCCTGACACACATAACAATCAGATAACTGAACAGTCACCATCTGTTAACACGGATCTGTGCCACTTGCAGATTCATTTGGGGGCAATGTTGTAGCAAAACCCTCTGACCACTGTCCTGGCATTCAAAAAGCCCTTCAGAGGAGACAGTTTCCTCTGTGCATTCTCCCTCCACAATAGGGCTCCAGTTCTCATTAAAGTCCTTACAAGCTGCCACAGTATTAATTTTGGTGTTAATTGCAAAATCTTCTGCTCACTAACTGAAAAAAAATTAATTCAAATAATCTTTTTCATCATGAGCTAGCCAATTTTTCTTCCAAATGGGACTCTAAAATGTAAAGACCATAATAGGAAATACTGAAATGAAGCATTCCCCTCATTTCTCAAGCAAAGAGTGGAATTTAGGAAAATACACTTTCAAAGCAGAAAATGTACAAGAGGATACAAAAACCAATTTAAAGCAACATTTAAAATACAGCTCATATGCTACACTGTTCTTCAGTGTTTTTCCTTACATGACATTATACCATGTATCTCAACGTTTGAAGTACAAAAACTCTCTCATATAAAGTCTACCTTGCCATGTTATTATGCTTACATGGTATATAAGTGATATATTTTATGTATTATATTGCTGAATTGAACTTACCAGCTGGTCTGCTCTTGCTTCTAAATCATTAGCAAATGAGAGAAGATCAACCTTGGTAACACTTTTATTGATCTGAAACAAGATGTGAGCAGTAAGAAACGGAGTATGTTGTTATTGCATTTACAGACAGTTTGCACTTAACTACACCACCTACTCTGTCTACTCTTTATTTTTTTATATATATATTGACCTTAATTTCTCAAGTGCTTTTTTCCCAATTTTTATGATCCTCCAAAACATGATGTTTCACACTAAAGCAGATTTTGCTGTTTTGCCTGCTGGTAAACAAACATTTTACTTTATATTTTGTCCCAGTCATGTCTCTAGTTGACTACAGTCTCACCTCTGTCAAATATGCTGAGAAGTCTATCCCATCTATTCCTGAAGAGCTGAAATTCAGAAGATTCTCCTTCCCAATTTCATCCAGCAGAATGATTTTGCTGAGGTTTATCTGAATGTGTTCAATTCTAAGTGCTACATCTTCTGTATACTGAGAGAGAAACAAAAGAAAGTACAAAAGTAGCTTGCAACCAGCACAGATTCTGCTATAGCCCCTGCCCAAAGCATCCTGCTTTTGCTGACTCCTCATTTCCATGAAGAAGCACACACTGATTTTTGCTCACGTCAGTGTAATTAAGTTCAACAGAATCCACTAGGTAATGTTGGTGGTAATGTTCTTCCCTTCCCTGCAGTATCCACAGTACTTAGCCACTCCATGTTCTAACCAGCCTTTGCATCTTTCATACCAATGGATTACTTGCCTTCCATTCTGTTTTAACTAACATCTCTCCAGGAAAGGTTATCCTTTAAGAATATAAAGTTCTACCCCTGGCCCTAAGTAAGGAAATCTAGAGAAGTCAGTATCTCAGTTGTGGCCAGGACAGACACTCCTCTAAATACCTTTAGTGGTGACTAAACGTGATTGGTTAATGTTACCTGAACTCCTCCTGCACTGCACCCAAACTATGTTACCCACAGAGGCTGCAGAGCTATAGCTGAGGAGTCTGAAAATCTGACTTCCTTTGCAGCCTCCTCCATTAGTCCATCGTGAAAACTCAAAATAATTTTCCCTCTTAGTGAATCTTCCTTGTTCATTTCCATCATATATTATCTGGGGCAGGCACTATATCTATTAGGTGGGTATAATGCCTGGCAGAATGGAACACGTATCCCCAGGGGGTTGCTGTAATGAAGACAGGTATTAAAGGCAACCCCAAAATTAGTACAGTTCTGTAATGACAGTGTAGTCATATATCATTACAGCTTAACTGAAAAGACTATTTTATCCCAACTACTTCCAACCAACACCAGAATTTCTAGAACCAAGGTATATCATATCCTGGATCAACATAAATCTGACTGGAATCAGAGGAGAAGACACCAATACAGGCATTTATATAAAAAGAAAACCGTCACTGAACACCATAAGCAGCCTTTGGAAAACAGACTTCAACCCTCCATGCAAGTTTCAAAGTTAAAAAAACCCGTTATTATCAGCACATAAAAAAAGCACATCAGAAAATCTTCCATGGCCCACTGAGACTAGTAAAAGTACTTCATTTGTAAGTAGAATTCCTTCTTTCAGATTAGCTTGAACAGCTCTTGCCTCCCTGCAGGATGTTTTGTGAATAAAAATCAAAATCCTGTAAAACCACGACGTGCTATATGGTGTTTTAAGAGCCAATATCCTTCAGAATCATGCACTCACTCATAGTTTCTTTACTTACCATACTAATATTTAAAAGCTCATTGATATTAAACAAATGCTCTAGGTGAAGGGAAGTATAAATTCCTTTGTTTTCCTTGCAATCACTGAAAAAATACAAATACACAGATCAGCCTAAAAAACACCTTGAGGATCAAGTATTAACAGAATGATTAACAATGTTTTCTTATTCTAAGAAAATCAGTCCTTTAGAAAAAAAAATACTGATTATATTTTTTGAAGCTCAGTCAATAAGAGAAGTGATTAACAGTTTCTGAAAGATGCAAAGTATTTTATCAAATAGCTTGACTGTATTGTCATACAGTACTATGCTGACTGTCTCTAATAACTCATATACAGGAACAAATTGCTTTTGCTTGTGAATCACTAGAAAATCAGAATGTCTTTTGGAACATGTGTAAATTTTGGATGTGCCTGAAATATGAAGCATAAAAGATACCATAAAACCAGTATGTGTAAATTGAATGGAATAAAAAAGAGTTAAATATGAACTGAATTACATCTTAATCATAACTCTAATACCTGTACACTTTTTCAAAAGTCAAGTTAACATTTGGATTTTTAAAGATGATGCCAGCAAGATAGTTTTTCCAGTGCTGATTTAGTAAGTAAGGTGTATCCAAAACCTAGAAGACAAAATTCAATAATGTTACTATAATTCCAAGTTTCCTTAAGTATTTATTCATATGTGGTCTTTTGACACATAACCACATATAAGCTTATCACCCACTAAGGAAAATACAAGCAAAACAGTGAATTCAAACTCTCTGGTGCAGAAAACAAATATTAAACCTCTCCATTACCAAGGAACAACTGAATCAGAAAAATCTGTCTCCAAAAGAAGACAGGCATGCAAAGTAAATTAAACCAAGAAAGGATGAATGTCTCTATTTGGTTTGTAAGGAGGAAGTAAAACCAGATCCAAACTCACTCTAAGCGTCCTATAGAAACGACATGCCATAAAGAACTGACACGACCACTGGGACTCATGGGGATTCTATTAATTGTTTAATAACATGAATAATCTCACCTTGAATAAATTTTTATCTTCAAAGGGCTCACAGACCAATTTTTCTACATTTCCACCTGTGACAAAAGTGAGCACCACTACAACCATCAGCACCCAGGAGAAAAGAAAACTGAATCCAACACCACTGAAAAAGAAGTTTTTGCTTTATAAGAACACAGTGTGTATACATATACGTACACATATATATACATACTTGGGGCAATAGTGAAGCCAACAGTTAGCAGCTATAACAGATATGAAAACTGATTGATGGTTGAAATTGCTCTGTTTCAAATACGTTCTTGCCCTGTGAAACATCTTAAATGTTTCAGACCTGTAAAGTCTTCAGCTAAAATGCATTTGAAACCTCACATTAGCATTGGGCATGCAAACTGTTTGAGGAATTACATTTAAGGGCCACAAAACCATACAATTTTCTTTTTTAAACTCAACTATCTAGCCTTGTGCTCTCAAAAAAATTTTAGACTTTCATATGTTATCTTCCCCTGCACTCAGCAGAAACTACATTAAACCACTACAAGGCACTTTTCAACCCCAAACATCCAGAAACGCCCTCAGAAGGTCAAATGCTTTTGTCTCCTTGCATGGCTTTTCTTAAAATTTTGACCAAATGTTCAAGTCTACTAAAAAGTTTTGGATTTCCCCTAATATATTCTATTGTCTGTCCCCGTTTTTACAGATTCCAAAGAGGCTTGCACAGAAATTCATTAGCCACAGCACTCACCTTACAATGGTAGATTCAAAGGTTTTATCCTTCAGCCGTGATCCTCAATGAAAGAACAACCCCAAATCCCCAAGTCCCTCAGTGTAAGCATGTGAAATCAATATTTATTTCTATTTTTTCTCTGCAGATATACCTATGTAACAAACCAAATTCTTTTCATATCTGTGTCCTTCAAAAACTCAACCAAACCAACCTCCTACAGGTGCCTTTATTCCCTTTTTCACCGGTAAGTGAAACTTACGCCATAAGAAAGTTTCCTCCAGTGTTGGAGATACAGCCTCTGGTTGTTGGAGAAGCATGTTTATCATAACCACAGGTGCCACATAGCAATCCAAGATAGTAAAAGACCAGAATCAGGACCACCATGCAGCACAGAATGAGACAACCCAGCCACCTAAGGAATAAAACATAAAGGTCTTGGTTATTTTCACACAAAGAACATGCTGGAGACCTTCAGGAGACATCATGCAATACTCTATTCCCAAATGTCCCACTTGTGGTTCTGTGTCAGCAGAGAGAAGAATAATTTGCTACACTAGCGTGTATTCTGGGCCAGCCCACAGTCACTGCCGGATCGCAGTCAGCTGCTACTGAAGGACTGGGGAACAAACGCCACAGGAACAAGGTGTTCCCAACCCCAGTTACTGCAGGTGGACTGTGCTGAAGTGTCAAAGTGCTCCACGTGGAGCACACAATTACTCAGAGGAAGCAGATGTTCAAACGGTAATTCAACAATCAATGGAAAAATTTATGCATGTGGACTGGCCATTGGTCATGAAGTACACAGTTGCTCTTACTGTGAGGCTTACTAACATTTTGCACACCGTGTCAGACTTGTAATTGTAAATAATTATATTTAAGGTTGTAAAAACCTAGGCTTTATGTGTTTGTGCTGGACTGCTATCAGTGTATGAAACAGTTAATGGAACTTCATCAGGAGAAAAATCTTGGACAGGAAATGAACTTTCATTTTTATTAATTACATCACATAACAGTTCAATCTGTCCAGGTAGCTGGAGAATATCCATCTATTCACACATTACATATCTATCCTTTCATCCTCTCCCAATTCCCTCTGCACTTCTTTTTCCCTTCTGTTGTCACTTCTTCCAGCTTTTATTTTTTAAGTTCCCTTTTCTCTTCCCTGTACTTTTGTAGAGAAAAATCTGTAAAAGAAATATTATAATGAACAAGCACAGCCAATAAGAAGGAAAACATGAATGCTGACAGGCATATTTATAAAAGGAGACTTATTAAGAACTACATATAATGCACTTGTAATTAAGAAAGGAATGGATAGAAAGTAATTTGAACAACTACAGGCTTATTGGTTTCATTTGTACTTGAAGTACTGTTAGGTTAGGTTTGACAAAACCAGCATTTACATGCCATGTAAATGAGATAATGTTCTCTGTAGCAGAATAAAACAACATGTTTATTTGATTAAATGCAGTATGAGTTTCAAAGAAAATATCAATAAATTTGTCAAATTAAGGCTCACCACAAAAACTGTCAGATAAGAAATGGGCTACAGGTAAGATTCTAAGCAAGTTTCTAAAGGTTCAGTCTTCTGTTCACTTTCATTTATCACAGCATTAAAGCCAGCAACACACATTCTGCAGCAGTGGAACTGATTATGACACAAACACAGAAGCAAGTATTGATTATAAAGTCAACTCAAGTATCAAACAAAATGTAGGGAGAATTTGATGAACTTGAGGACCAAAATGACTAAACTGGACAAAGATAGATGGTATGAAATGAAAAGCTTTACACTTCAAAACATGAGGTTACTCAACTATAAGAGACACAAAAGTCTCAAAGAGTATGTTTTTCTCAAGGTGCAATCAACCACAAAGACAAGTACTACACCAGTAGGGGCAAGCACAGGTGCACAAAGATTTACAAGGTGTGAAGCGGAATCCCTGCTACTCCTCCTCTGCAGTACAAAAGGTGCAGTAACAACAGATGGGCTTTAAGGCCTCTCTGGTCCTACACCCTCACGATTTGCCAGCAACTCAATGAAAACAAGACCTAGATAAAAGGTTACCCTGGCATTATGAAACAATCAGTTCCTTTGGGTGTTACGTCTTTGACATCTACCTGTATCTATCGTTCCTGAAAAAGACCCGAAGGTCTACAGAGTAGAAACTACCTCCTGCTCTGTGGTGAAACAGAACCCAGATATTGATTAGCTGCATTTTTGGCTTTTACCAAAATGCCAGTACCAAACAACTGCTTTATAGCAACTTTTCTTCACTGTGTTCATCATTAATAGTTTACTTGCCTTTTCAGAACAGTAAAATATTATGAAGTATTAACAGTGGGTAGCGCCTCAGTCCTGCGTTATTTCTTGTACATACCTGTAGAAATCGTACTGCTCCATGACTGGAAAATAATCTTGAACATATGCCTCACTCTGTGTAAGATACACCATCAAATCTGCTATAATCTTCTGAACAGGGAGCATTTTTGTGAAGGTAGTAATATTTGAACCAATGGATTCCAGCACACTTTTGATATCTAAAAGAACAAACATATTTCACTGTTACAGATCCATAGAGGAAATTTACATTCCGTGTATGCATTATAAAATGCTATTAAGCCATTTGCCACATGTAACAAACAAGCCATGAAGACAAATGTAAGAAAGACACAAGCAGGCAACAAAAGCATCAAGCTTTGAAGTAGCACAATGGCATTTCAAAATGCACACTTTGTTTTTAGCATTCAGCTTAACGATGAAAGATGCAGATGTTGAGCCAGAGTTCTTCCTCTTTCCTCTCATTGTAATGAATGTGTCACTTTTTATCTACCCAACTTAAATCTTGCTTTTCATGCAATATTGCAAATGGCAACACTGAACAAGACAATTAGCCACTAAGTTTATAAAGGTGAAGAACAAAATCTATTCAAATTCCATGCCTTGGGAATACAACACTCTGAAAGAAATTGGACTGTCTATATTGAGAATCTATACTAGTTATTTTCAATTCTATTAAAAGAGATTACTTAATGAACTCATTCCAGTTAGTTAGCAACACTCCTGAGGTAACAATCCATTAAGCCATTTTGCCCGCAGATTATGACCAATCATGCTACCCCCTCTACTTACAGTTTAGATAGACACTATTTAGATATACAAAGATACGATTAATTCACTTATTATACATATTGTCAATGTGTAAAATGGAGTTTCTCTATACTCTTCCCTTCTTTTAACTGGAAACATACTTGAAAGAGCAGGATGCATAACTGCAGGCTGTCAGTTTGTAGTGGGCAACACTTCCTTCTTTCTCAAAAAACAACTGGACAAGTTTTTGTCTGTTTTGATGATTACCCCTCAAATCCAACCAGGTAACAAATCACAGTTGTTTTAGAAGTTAAATGCAATTAGTTTAACAGATAAATGCAATTTTTTTCTAGTAAACCTATTTATTTTACTCGGTTTTGTAACTCAAACTCAGTTTTTATATAAGCAATGCCCCAATAATTTACAAAAAGATAAATTAAGATGTTTTGTCTGTGTTTACACATCTCAGATATGGAAAATGAGTAAATCTGCTCTAGTTTTCCTAATTCAAAGTGTAATTTCCTAATTCAGTTCTAGAAAACCAGCTCATTACAGGCAACTTCACACAGTACACTATGCTGATATCTATACTGTGCTTTACTGTGCCCAGGAGAGGAAGAAAAAAAAACAAGCCAGAAAAACTTACAAGGAACAGCTGCTTATATAATGCAGAACAGGTCCACAGTGCAAGAACAAAAATTAAAACAGGTTAGTATACATACGCTGTACTACCACACAGGTACAGTCAAAGAGCAAAAAGTGTAAAGCCCGAGTAACAAAACAACTGAGACAGCCATTTAAGTTATCCTTAAGGCATATTTTGACTTCCACTTCACCATCCACTGCATTTTAATACAGCAGCAGGGGGGTTCAGCTTTTCTAACATCACACTCCTAAATATGTCACAAACGCATCAGTCAAGGAAAATTAGTTTTTCAACCAAATAAAGCATCAGTGTAAAGTGAGGATCACAGGATTTCTCATTACTTCAGCAGTAAAAAACCTAACAGATAAAACTCCTCCATAAAATACCATATGGTCTATTTTTAGATTTAATTTAGGGTCCTCACCAAGACACAGCTGCTTTCTACATTTTTGTTTTCCTCTAGCACCAAATTTTAAAAGAAAATTAAGTTCTACATTTCCATTTTTAATGATATTTAGCCAAGGAAATATTACCAATAAAAGAAAATAAAAACATTAAATAAAGTGAAAAGATAGTTTGTCCTCACCCGATAAAATGTTCCTGGTTTGATTCACCACCAAGTCTGGAGTATCATTAAATGCTGCATAACCCTGGGAATAAAAGGTAAAAAAAATATGGCATGTTTCTCAGTGACAAATTGTTTGCAGGTTTTTTTTCCCTTTATTCAAGGATCAAAAGTACACATACACTAAAATGTATATGGTAATACTAAGAAAAATATGGTTTTATTACTGCATATTAGAAAAGGTGAAAGTAAAATAGGAACTCTAAGCATATTTCAGATTCAGTTTTGTCTCCAGAATATTCTTTGGAAAAAAAAAAAATCTATATTTAAATACATATGAATGAGTCACAATCATCTCAAATTTTGTTGCCTGCCAGATCTATCTCATCTAAAAGCCAGAACATACATATGAAGATTCACTAAGTGAAAGGAGTTAAAGTGAAAGGAGTTACTCTGTACCAGCCCAACACCTGTTTGCAAGTCTGTGCCTTCCAAACATGAAATGCATATTACAAACAATGAAATCCAACTGCCTCTAAAGATATTTCAATGCCTTCTTCAGTGAGAAGGGGAAAGAAGGGGTCCACACCATGGGGGCCAAGCTCAGTAGCTCATTTGGACAGAAAGGAGAAGCCATTGCAGTGGATGCTTTAAGCCTTACTCCCTGCAAGCCTGATCACTTCAGAAGCAGGAAGGCATCTCAACCCCGACACACAGCCTTTGGTTTCAGAAAGTGCTTTCTATTCCCAGCACATGTTTTCAGATTCCTAGATTTTTCAACTGCTCAAACTAAGCCATTCTTTTTCTAGGTGAAAATCACAGTGCTATTTGGAAAGTCTTGCAAAAATACTAATAGCAATTACACTTGGTCCATTACACCAGATTTAATGTTAAATATGTGCATAAAGAATTTGAAATAAATATTTCAAATAGCTGGAATACAATAAAACTATACAGAAGTATAATTTTATCAATAAAATACAATAATCAATACAATAAAAATACAGGAGATCATGGATTTTTTTATTTCTTTAGCTTGAACCAAAAAGTAGAGAGCATACTACCGGATCCACGTGTCTGCCTTTTCATTTTTTAAGGACTGTTCTTTAAAGCAGACAACTGACAATACATTTTAGATCTGTAGTATCCTGGAGCTACAATGCACTACATTCATACTTTCAAGTGCTAAATCTTGGCCAAACAATGAGAGATATCCACCAAGAAGCAGGCTGAGGTGGCAACAAAAGAATTCTGCCTGAGAAACTAAGGGGAAACAAGTGATACACATAGCGCAGTTTATTAATTAACAGTTTAAAAATCTGTCAAGAAACGTACCTTTTGAACTAGACTAGAAAGGTCTATTTTAAGGACATCATTGACCTTTGCAAGCTGTGAGTTCACGCCCGGCAACTAGGAAGGAAAAAGCATGCCTAAATCACATCGAAGTAGCAGTTTTGCTAATTCAGTAAATATTTCAAAGTTAGGAGAAAGGGTAAAGAAACTAGAGTGATCTGTAGTAGAATCTTCCTAAAACATTCATGAAACCTTTGCCGTACAAAAGCAAAGCCCAACCCTCAGTGTTTTTGGGAGAGCAGGTTATTTCACTGCGCAGAGCAGCACTTTAACATAGCTGCTTGACACACTGTCTTGGGGTGACTTTGTGATGTATATCCCCTATCGCTGCCCCATGTCCAGAAATTAATTTTGTGCCTTTCTGTGCCTTTAAACCGAGCCTGAGAGCAGGGAGAGACAAAACCGAGGGAACTTTCTAAGCAGTTTGTTTTCATGTTTTCAAGGACACAGAGATAGCGATGGCTCTGTGTTCAGCTGCGGCAGCAGAGCGAGAGTGGGGAAAAGTACCCCGTTTGCTTTTCGTCAGTTTTTTCAGCTCCTTTTTCTTTCTCTGGAGAGAGACAGAGAGCTGAATTTTTGTTTTCCTGGGAATTTGTTATTTCCTTTTTTTTTTTCTCTGCTGGACTGTTTCAACATCAGAATATATCGGGAGGATTTTCCACCAAGGCCTTGGCCCTCGAGGTGGGTCCACCACATCGTCCCAGCTCCAAGGAGGGGGAGAGAGACATCTACGGAAGGACTCTGAAATTTTCCCAGGTTTCTCTCAGCAGAGCGAGAGGTTTTATTATTTAGCATCATTATCGTTTTCCTGTGTGTGGCTGTAACCTGCCTCCTCTCAGAGGATGTATTTCTAAATTTGGCCAAACCGGAACAAATTTAGTCACCCCAAGACACACACATTTTATCCTTTTCTACACAGAAGATGAAAACAGTGACTGGAATTACCCAGAAACACAGAAAAAGGGAAGGTCACTTATCTCAGAAGTGACAGCACATACCAAGCCACTGAGTTGCAGAAATACTAATGGGCTTATTCAAGGCAATCACATTCTAAGAGTCCGAAAAATATTATTAAAAGATCTTACCCCACTAAAATTGGCGTTGATGTTCAGTTGACTTAATGAATTCCTGATGATATTGCAAGTTGAAGCAGCCTGAGCTGCATTGCATGCAGAGTCACTGAGGGTGTTGCTTAGGTGCATTTTAACATCTGTCAAGTTGGCATGAAGTCTCTCTGTTCCCTCCTGCAAAACCTCTACAGAGACACTCACATTTTCCAGAGCTTCCTTCGTTTCTCTGATGGCTACAAGGATATGAAATTTTTTAAAAAATGCTTTTGTTAGAAAGCAGCCTAGAGATACACATATGAAGAGAAAGGGTATATGCATAAATGATACGATCTTCTTAACAATACTGATTTAATTACTGCCTCCCTCCCAGAAAAACCCTCTAGCACAGAATATGTACTTTATTACATGTGTTTTATTGCACATAAGAACACATCACTTGTGCTTTCCTACAAAGAATTAATGTGCTCAGGTTGTTACTTTTATTGAGATTTCATCCACTTCCTACTTTTCTACCCTTTCCCCATCTCTCCTTCCTCAGCAGTTTCAGTAAAGAACTTTAACATTTGGTCATTAGAAACTAAAAGCCCATATCCATCAAATTGGATTTTCAGTATTTTGCTTATAATTCAACTCCTAAATCATATAGCTGCAGGATGAAAGGTAAGGAGATCATGTTGCATCAGGCAAGCATTAATGAGCATCTGGCTTTAGATTCTGTCCCAATCACACCAAACAAACAAAAGGAAATGAAATGTACCCCAAACACTGAACAGGTGTTTAGTAGACGAAGAACCACACAGACACTACTAAAAATACACAAAGTTACTAAAATAAAGTGCACTTCACACCACACAAGGTTTTATCATGGTTTTTACCTTTGATAGCCCTTTCCACTTTGACTTCAAGACAAATAAGAGAAATAAAGCAAAAAAAAGGAGAACGATGACAAGTGAATGAGAAGGAATTCATGGGTGAAAAAAAAAACCAAAACCAAAGTGACTCAAGTTCATGGGTGTGTTCCCTTTGCTCTGTAAGCTGTACCTGATTCCTGAAAAAAGAAGCCTTAAATGGAAAAATAGTAAAGGAATATTTTCTTCAAAGGGAGAGAGAACTAAGAATGAGTAATGCCAAACTCAAAGATACAATGAAGAAATGCTGGTTAGCAGCCTTGTAATAATCTTGGCAGTGTACAGAAGAAAATCCCTGACCTGTCGAAAACTAATCTGTAAATAGTTATGGCTACAGTAATTACGTAGCTCTGAAAGGACAGTTTTCCTAGCATCCCTTATTATTCAACAGAAAGGGACAGCAACCTGGAGCAGGAAATTCAAATTTCATCTCTTTTCAATGACTGCCAAAACTAAGTATCAACAATAGCATGTAAATTTTGATTTAGTTTTTAAAGGTATTTATGAATCTTAAGATGTCTGAAATCCTCAGTTTCAAAGAAACATCAAGGCATGTAGAAAAATGGTAAGTTGACTCATGCATAAAGCTATTCCATGCTGCGCCTGTTTTACCATGGCAACAGAACGTTATACAACAACATGTACACCTTTACCTCCTGCCATTGTCAGAGCTGCATCGAGTGCAGGACGTACTTCTTTTCCCAGCTGTTCTTGAACTCTGGTTCCAAGCACAGGTCCAACATCTGTAGTATGGAGAGATAAAAAAACCCCCACATTATACATGGTTCAATTTAGACTGTCTCAAACTACATGCTGTCAGACTCTTACTTAACAAATACATATACTGTATACATACATATATGTATGTTTATACATACAATTTCATATATATATACACATATGAAGAAATATACATATATAAATATACATATATTATTGAAATTTTTCTAAGGCCTGACAGTCAGAACTTAAAGTGACAGAAGGTAATGCAGGGATGCAGTTCTGCTTTAGCTAGCTATAGGCCTATAAATGAAAGTAGTAAATCAAAATATGGTGGAAAATATTCAGCAACACTTGACCACGCAGGTAAAGACACACAAGAGTTTCAACAAACTCCACAATATATATTTCACTACATTTACTACTTTTTTGGGAATAGGATTTTTCCACAATTTATCTTAAAGAGGTCCAGCATCTGGACAGGAATTTTGTGCCATACTCTTTCACTATACACTGTGTTTTCGTAGCGCAAGAGAAACTAAAGAATGGGTTCTTTTCCCTTCTCCTGTTCCTCGTGTATCCAGCAACATCAAGGTCACCCACAAGCCAGACCTGCCAGTTAGCTCTGCTGAAATCCCTTGAGCATGTTAAGCCCACATCCCCAGCCCCTGCACCCTCATGCAGTCCATCCAGCACAGATACTCACAGACACAGCTACCCCTGCCTCCAAACCCTCCAGTCTCACTGCCCACAAACAGAAATAAACCTTAGTTCAGCAAAGCAACAGAGAAACACTGAGCAGATTTGGCTGAAACATTTTTATGTGACGCATCCTTTAGGTGATCACTGGGTCCTCTCCATTTTCAGATCACAGTAAACTGATTTTTCAGTTGTTTTCCTTTTGATGAGATGGGAATATTGCATGGTACAAAAGCATCCCTTACTGTCAGCACTATCATGTCTGGCTTGGGATGAGAATTTTTACCAAGCAGAAAACACTTTTCAGCATTTCCTTAGGGTGGGCAAACTGAACTCATCTACAGTTCTCTAGAGGTTTCTGCTACTGTTGATTCCCTTAGAAAAAAAATCCTTAGAAAATCCCTTAGAAAAAGCACCCCAGGTGTCACACACTTAAACCTGGTATTTCAAGAAAATAAAAGCTATCTTTATTTGTTGATTACTCTCATAACAGATCCCCCTAGGTTCTGTTAACTAACATCATAAATTGGCCTTGAGAACATATAAACATTTAATTTGAAATTTCCATTTGGAGTGGCTAAGAAGGTTCAAGCTAATACTTGAAATGCAAATATCAATTTTTTATTATTATTGTTATTGTTATCACAGAGTTAAAGATTACATCTATTTTTTTAGACCAGACTGTTCCTCCTGAGAACTAAGTAGGAAGACTACTTAACTACTGCTACTACTACTTTCACAAGCATATTCAGTGTGCAATAAAGCCTCACACAGATAAGACACATTAACCTTTGGGTATGCCAAGTTGGCTGCATTGAAAACTACCTTTAAAATACATTTTAAACCTACACAGAAGCAGAGATTATGGGCATAGAATTCAATTTATTTTAAGTGGCACAATGCCACAGTTGCACAGTTTGAGCCCAGAAACAATCCCTCATTTCATCAATGCAAACCTGTATACATTTATTACCAACTGCTAACAATGCACCTTGAATCATAATGTGTACTGACTATGGCCAGCCCATTCTATTGGGAATTTTGGAAAGTGAATCTTAGATTTAAAAAAAAAGAAATGCGTTTTCTGGTTGTTTTTGTTTACTGAGAGCTTTAAAAGTGATGCCTCATACTGTAACTGTGCTGAAGGGGAAAGTGCAGCAGTTCTACTACAAGTTTTATCTCCTGCTCTTCAGCTGCTCATTCTGAAATGGCAAATACATTAAGCAGCTTTAGAAAGAAGATAAGCTTATACCTCAACTCCTAGCTAAACAGAGGACAAAGGTAGAACAAGAAAAATACACAGAGATCTCTCTCACTGGAACTACCACAACTGCTAGTAGCTCTGTTCCTTGATATTTGGCTCCAATTTAAAAACTGAGGAAAAATATTTCAACCAATGCTTTAAGTATTAGTGATTACTGACCAATTAAAAGGAAAATAAAATATTAGCCTGGATTATTGCATAATAATTCAATAAAATACATTTATTTTGGGAAATACTACACATTATACCATCTCTGAGACACTGTATGTGAAAAGGATTTTAGTCTCACTTACCACCGAGAATAGCACTTCCATTTGAAAACTGTATTCTCATAAATAAAGTTTTGCTTTGCACTATGAGCTAATTACCTCATCTTACTGAAGCTTTTAAATACACATTGCTAACCCCCTTTAAATAAAAGTACTTACTATTTAGGTCAGAGAGTGCTTTATCCTTAGTAGTGTTGTACTGGCTCACCAAGTAGTCAATTTGCTGAGAAGAAGATGATTAAAAAAAACTATTAAAAGAATTGAAAAAAGAAGTAATGCTTTTCAATGTGTCAAATTGTCACTTTGAAACAATCAAAATATTTGTGCAACCTCTCCAAACACTGGCCTTCTGTTTTCAACTAAGTATTTTATTTGCTTAGTAGAACTGCACATTAAAAAAAGTGTCTAAATGGGACATCTACTTAATTGGAATATCTCTGTGGCAAATGATTCAGCTCAAAAATATTAAGTAGCAGGAACTGCGGCCTTATGAATGCTTCAAGTCAGTCAGGCCAAGAAGGTTTTCCATGTCTTCAACTCTGTTACTTGATTTTCTCGTGGCATTAGTTCCTCCTTCATGGAAAGACACGGCATTGATGTGGTGGCAATTTTGAAACAATTCACCAACCAGACTGATTTGTATTTGGGCAGCCTCTCAGAGCTTCTCTTGTGGAAAGGAGTCAGCTGCTCTGTCTTAATACAAATGGTTTTCCTTACTCCCAAGTGGATTTGGCCTTGAGCTCTACCGAGACACCATAACAATATAAACCAGCAACTCAGTTACCACCAAATCCTGGGTTTGGAGAAAAGGCTAATAAAAAACAATCCCAAGTGGAAATCTATACTAATTTTGAAAAGACATTAAATAACCTTATTGATTTCTGCTTGGTTAAAATAATGCACTATGAATTTTACCCCAGCTGAGTTAAAAGTGATGTAAAGGTTAACATGCTTGGACATATGGATTTCCAATTTTAAGCATGATTCAAATGTGTACCAAAGTGTAGCTGGCTTGCAGTCTCAAACTTTCTGTGAAATAAAGAAAAGAAGGCAAAAAATCCACCCTCAAAACAACCTATTGATCATACACCAGTGAATCTAATTAAATTACAAAGTATGAAGTGGACCCCTTTTTCTAAAACAGGAGAAAAAACGTGAGTTTCTTTCTAAGAAGGCTGTAGGTATATTTTTGCTTATTTATTTTTTTGGTCTACCTAGGTTAACCAAAGGACTAAAATTTTGCAGGGCTACAGGTTTAGCATTGTCTCCAACAATGTCACAGACAAAAGGCGATTCTGTATAACTAATAGTGTTATAGCTCAATACTCAGGGTCTCTAAATCTCCTGTAACATGAACTCTTAACACAGGACTTCTTTTTCAAATCCTCTTACATGCTGTACACACCTCATACCAGTGAGTCAAGGACATCAGTTTGAACTTCAGAGCTTTATAGCCTATTAGTGGGATACTAGAACTTTCTTCAAAAAATTGAAATTCTTCTCCTTTCAAGAAATTCTTACAAATGTGTGTGTATATATGATACTCATGCACCTTGTCTGGCAAAATGACTCAGGAGATACAGTTGATGACTGCATCAGCACCATGTCTAAAAAAGAAAAGGTACTAATTCCACGCTGAAACTAAAAAACTACTTAGTGAGACTTTGACTAACCTCTGGCAAAAGTATTCAAGTCCTGACACTTTTAAATTTAGTCATTCAGTGGTTTTATTAACATTTTAGCTATTGTCCGCTTTTTTCTCTATTAAGGTGGTTACTTCTACATAACAGATTTTCTCTTCTGATGTTCCTGATTGTCAGCACCCAGCACACTGTCAAGGGGACTCTGGTGTTCTCTGATATGACTGAATTGACCCCAGCATCAGCTCCAGACTGACCAAAAGCCCTCTGCTTCAAGAGGGATTATTGGCATGACCTCCACTTCTTGCCATACACCTCCATCACCCATCTGGCACAACACCACGCGCAAACAAGTTTGGGGAACAACTCCAGATAGGAAAACATTTTATGGTATCCCCCAGATGTTTCCTGTTCTCACACAGCCCTGGTTAGCAGAAAAGCAGCCAGAGTTACTGTGACTGAGATGCTACTACACTTGTGGATTCCACATAACTGCATGGATTCCATCTATTGTTAATTTATCAGTCATGTGAAACTAAAACAGATTAATAAAATTAAATTCAAATAATTAAAACTAATGAAAGTCAAGGTAATGGAACTGTCAGAACTTTTTGTCCCCCTACAAATTCACTAAGAATTGAAATTGCACATTGTCTACAAATCTTCCTAACTAGCATTTCTTTTTTTTTTTTTCCCCCAAACACAAAACAAGATATGCAGAGGACTGTTTATGGGACTCTTAAGGAAAATTTGAAAGAAAAGAATCTTTCCTGTTCAGTACAGTGTGACTCAGGTTTACAAAAAACAGTCAAAAATATTCCTGGCAAATAAGTTATTGTGGCTCTGTCCCAGAGCACACAGAAGTATGCCCAAAATAAAAGGAAACAGGAAAGAGCAACAAGGAATCCAAGTTTTCATGTAATTCATTTTTTTTTATGTTCCCCTTTCAAAACCTTATTTTTCCAAATTATTTATCTTCTGCTTGTGATCTACACTAGTTCAGCAGGAGGAAAAGGGCCTACAAGCATCACAGCAGCACAGTACCAAATTACAGCTCTGAAGTTGTTCAAGGAATGCTGATCCATCAGGGTAACTCCCAAGCACTTACTGCTGTATGAAAACATCTTACCTTGCACCATTTATTTTACTTAGTGAGACCGACACACAAAGAATAAACAAAATGCTCTAGGTGTGATTTATATTAAACAGAAAGAAAGAATAATTTTCTGCAATATTTCTTATTTACACCTCTTCCCTCCCACCCTCATTCCCCATAAAGAAAAATTCTTTACCGCTGGAGTGTCGTTAAGGAAAATTTTCAGATCTTTAAAATTACTGTTAACCAGTTTCTTTGCTCCTCGGACTTGGTTAGTTAAATGCTGGTTGGCAGCATATGCACAGAGCACTCCAACACTACAAAAAACATACATAACAGATATTTGTTAATGTAAGTGCACATTCTAACATAAAACAGAATCAAAAAATTATAGCCAGAAAAACTTCAACATTATCAGAAGAAAGAAAGGTCTCCAGAAATCTACACATTCTCTTTTTCTTAGTACAGGCTCTCACATACACCATGAGGCAGACTAAGCCAGAAGGGCCAATATTGTACTACTAATTCAAAAAAAACAAAGGAAAAGTGATGTTTACCCCAAGTCTTCTGAAGTTATTAATGTACAGCTACTAATCCATTTGCATGGGTACTGTCAGAAAATGTGTATAGCCTAGGTAAATTGTATGAGACTTAGAAACATTAGGCTCTTTTACAAGTATCATTAACCTTGACAAATGCTTCTAAGTTAACTGTGAAAAGCAGTATTTTTCATTTGATAACTTCAGCAAGATTTATTCATAATAACACAATTTATTTACGTAACTTCATGGATCTTTCAAAAGCACACAAGCAGTCCCTATTAATGCTAAAGTAATAAGCATTTCCTGCTACTGAAACAAAAGGTGGAAAGTGAGCTAGACTTCCTGTCAGCACTAATGATGATTATTTTGTATTTGATCACCCCTTACCATAAAGTTCTCATTATGGCACGACAGATCTGCACAAACAGTAAGTAAAAAGACAATTAAAGGTCCCATAAGAGACTTCAAAGCTCTCTTATCATACATGAACCTTACCTTTTTGTTTAGATTTGGTGTAAAACAGACTTAAAGAGAAGGATGAATTTTGTTCTTAAACATCTCACATTCACAACAGCTAACCTTGCAGACAAGTACCAGAAAAGACAAGAGTAACCACCAGAGTGGTAATAGCCTGAAAATCAGGCTGACTACAAACCCATCTGATGGGCTAAGCCCTAACTCTGCGATTTAACCAGTAGAAATCTGAGATCCAGTCACCACAGGCAGGATTTATCCCTCAAGGGCGGACACTGCCTTGAGGCCGCAGTCAGGTGCTTTACAGGCAATTTCTGGTTGGCACATTTGTTCAGTCTCGTACTTTGTATTGCAATTCACCAGCTCAATACTAGAGAGGCAGTACCCTGAAAGGCCATTATGGACATCCAAACACAGGAGAAGGGAATCACTAACACAAATGGTACCTTACTCCTGCCTGACTATCAGATTTCCTAAGTTGGGGTGTCAAGAAGACTTAGATACTAGTATTGTTAAATAAGACTTAAGGAAAACCTAAACCAGGCTGTCTATGGGGAAAAAGATACATGATAAGTATAACTCTTGCTCCAAAGAATATTCATTCAAAGGAAGCCATAATACAGCCACATAAATGAAATGATGGAGAGCCAACCTAAAATAACATTACTTGTGTATCCTGGCAAGACAGAAGCAAACACCCTGATTTATGATGCTCCTCTCAAAACTAAACCTTCATCTTTATTTTGCTTTTCCTACTTTAGCTTTTCCAAACAATGTAAAGGCTTGTTCTCCTGGTAAAACTGGTCTCAAGTACAAGAATTTGTTGCTCTAAAAAATAGTCTCTGAAGGAAAAGTCTAATTTTAAAGCAGGTTACAGGGAGAGATGGCAAGACTACATGCTACAGGTCGGGTCTATTAGGATTCCTTTACTAACATTTTTCTCAATATACAAAAATATGCATGACAGGATGACAGAGTTTGACATAAAGAGGTTGCTTTTCTACCCAAAATTTCACAGCTATATCTTCAAAACTGACTACTAATTAACCTCCCTTGAAGTCACTATGGAACAAAGGGACACACAGATATATCCTCCTACTTAACCTACAGCAAATGGCATAGTTTTATTTCTACTATGACCAACACTCAAGCAGCCCCTATTATCAGCTACCTCCCGAGGAACGAGAACTGAGAATGCCTAAATACCAAGGAACTGAGTAACCTTCAGTTCAAACCATTCTATAATTCTATGACAAGCATAGCAAGTAGTTTAATTTTGGACATAGGCAATATATTATTTCTTTTCACTCTACTGTGATGGCAATTACTACCAAAACTCTTCTAGCTTTTCTTTGTTAATTAGAAGACAAACTATCTCAAGCTGTCAGGAAAAGCAAACATTTGTATATTGCTGAGGCTCAGAGCTAATAACCACATCCTCCTTCTTTAGACAGAGAGCGTTTTTATGTCCTTTCAATGTTATGCTCAGAGATCAGAAAGGTCAACTGGAAGCTAACAAAACAGTACTTTGTAAGAGCTCAGCACAACCATCTTTCTCTTCAGCATCCTAAATGGAAGGAGTGGGAGGAAACAAGATAGTGGAGATACTTCAAGCAGCCAAGGTACTCAGAACAATTGTGACTATACTCAGGATGTAACTAAACAAATACACAACATGAGAGGAAAAACCTATTTATTATGTAACTGAGCCTTGAGCCAACATTCAACAAGCTGCTATGAGGAGAAAGTCGTACAGCAGAATAAGAAGGACATGCCTTTTCTTTAACAGGTTAAGCAAATTGTTAAAACAATTCTTCAGGAGTCCAATATTCCACACTCAAGATTCCTGTCAGGTTTCACAGATGGATATAAATGTTACTAAACCAGTTGTGGGGGGAACCCAAGCTTTCCCTTTAGCTGAGCTCGCAAAAAATTTCAAGTCACAGAATAGAAACCCTGAGCTGATTCACATATTAAAAGAATACCCCCTTCCTCGCTACCAGATAATGAATTTAAGAAGATAATGGGATAGAGATTTCTGTTTCAACTTTTCCACCAATTCTTTCAGATAATGTTGATTTCCAGGTTCTGAACAACATGTATTACCAATCCTACAAAGCCAAGAGGACAAATGTGAAGCCTGATGGCACTTGCCAAGATGCCAAACACCATTCTGTTCCTCCAGAGTTGGCTTTCCCTAATATCCATCACCTCAAGAAAGAGGTTATAACACAAGCCCTCTTGGAGGCACAGAAAACTGACTACGTGTTCTTCTATTCAATAGCCAGGACATTTTCTATTACCAGAAAATTTGGTATTGCAATATATACTTTCTTAAAAATCAAACATTCCTCCCTTGCCTTTATAATGTACAGAACCAATGAAATTACATTTCTTTCCCAGAGAAAACATGTTTGCCTAAGCTTGCAGATGACTAGCAAGTAAGATGTCATAGCAAGCCTCTGTCCCTAAACTTTCAGTTAACATTTGAAGAAAAGCATATAATTGTTTCCATTATAAGTCTGGAATATCAAATCTGCTTAGCTATGTATTTGATAGGCTATTTCTACATCCCCTGCTATTTAGCAATAGAACCTTACTTTGTAAGAAAACGTTTATATATAAAAGCTGTGAACTACCAAAACCACTGCATTTTTGACTCAATCTATAAAGAAGTATTTCAAACAGAAAATGACACCCTAAAGGCCTATTAAGATAAACAACTGCATATGTAATCACAGGTTTTCTGACTTCTTTCTTATACCCCTCCGTGAGGAAAGCATACTTCTCACCTTAAGCCCCACCTGCAGAAAGCAGATCTGGATGAGTTTTTTTTTTTAATTGAAAGCAAAAACCCCAAACTCACATTTCCTTTACACATCATTCCAGTAAGCTGAGTCTAAAACCTCATTCTAATTACCAGAGCACTACATCAGTGGTAAAGTGAGAAGAAATGTTCATCGTAATTAAAATCTACTAGCTGAAATATTCCAAAATCTACATTAACAGCATATATACGTCGGTGTGAACCTGCATCCTGACACACAAGAAAAACCATCCCCATGTTACTAGAGTTTTCTAGAGCTGTTGCCTAGATACACAGTCTATTGCAAGCTCTACAATCAGAGTCTTTCCCCTACTAATACTCTCCACTGTGCATTTAACCTGTCTTTCCCAGCCAAGGAAAGACAGTTTGGAACCATTTCTCTGTATCAAGGACTGAAAAAAAAAATTAGAAAAATAAAGAAAAAGGAAAAAAAAAGGCTCAATGAGAGAATCCCAGAATGTCTGGCACTGCAATAGAGAGAGAAAAGATGGAGAACATACACTTAGATGGTAATCCTAAAGAAGTCCTTAGAAATCCCCTTAGAAATCCTTACCAGTCCCTCCAGCAGCTGTCTACATGTACATTCCACAGGAGTGCCTGTAAAGCAAAGCTCTGCTGGCAGAGGCGTGGGTTCACAGTACTCTGAGGGATGCCAGCCTTGCTAAATGCATCTTCTGAAGCAGCACAGCTCTGGGTGAAGGAGTCTGTGACATTCCAGTCACTTGGCAGGGGTTTGGGAGACCTACTCCCAAAGGTGGCCTCCTGTGCTGCATGAACTTGAAATTATACCCAAACAATGACAGGACCCGCCTTAGTAATTTCATTGCACATCTCAGTGTAACCCTGTATTGGTGGACATCATTCAAGTTTTCGTTCTTTTGGCTCTGTCTGCAAGTAGCCATAAATATTTTACTCGCACAGGACTAAACTCTTTTGGTTATTGTCACAGCTTATGTATTCAGCTCTGGCACAGTCCTTGAGAAGTGTGATTTTGGGAAGAACTGCAGGTAAACCTTCCACCTAAGCTGAAACTGCATAGGAACTTTGGGGGAAAGCAGGTAAATCCACAAGGAGGCTTTTTGAGTACAGTACAAGACATGTAGAAACAGTTTTAAGCAAACCTCAGGCTTCCTCCAGTATTTTTTGTGGGGAAATAGCTGCCAGTAAGACTATCCTTTTGTGTTACAGCACAGCAGTGAGCAACCTGACATGGGCTTAAATAGATCCAGGCATGGCATCTTCTCCTCCCTTGTGAAAGAAGATCCAGGAAGGGCAGGAAAATCTCCCTTTGTACAGTGGCATACTGGAGATTTGAGCCCTCAGTCAGTCTGGGATCAATAATTTTAGCCCTGTAAAGTTCTATCTTGCCACGCACATCACTCACAGCATTAGAGACTTAACCAGGGAGTCATATGACATCATCTCCACTCAACCTGCAGAGTGATCTCAGGCCAACCTCTGCCTTAGGGTAAGCATCTGATACTCTTCATGTCTCACAGAAAAGAAAAAAAAAAAAAAGCAAAAAGAAATTAAAGAGGCAATTTCCTTTGTTCTGGAAAGCGTATCACTAGGGATCACTGATCTGCTAATCATGACCTGGGAAGAAGCATTTGCCTGTGCTGGGTATTCTTAATCCCACAAGGATAGCTGGCAGCAAATGCACAAGTTAAAGAGACCAACAAGGGGGACAATCTCTTAATTTCTCTACTAACAGGCAACATTCCTCAGCCATTATAGCCAGAAACCGCATCCTGCAACGTGGTGGAGAGACAGCTGGCAGGCTCTGTGACCTACCTCCAGTTTCAACATGCTGAGAGGTAATTTACTAACTTACTGTCTTGAAGGTACCCTTGAACTATGAAGATTTGTCCTGTCATCATGGCAGGGATGCACCTATCACCATACACCATTCAGTTTTCAGGTCTTCAAATTCTTGAGAGCCATGTTTGTTAGTGATGTCTGGGAGAAAAGAGCATATTCCCATATCTGATACCAGCCTGACCTCTATTTGAGCATAAGCAAGGTCACTGTTTGTCATGACACACAGTAATAGAAAAAAAATAATTTAGATTACAGTGAAATGACGAAATACGTCCTATCTGACTGAACAGTCACTGTATAGATCAAAAGACTTGTTTCTTCTTTTAATATCATCACAAAATAGGGATAGTTGGCAGGTGAAAGCAAGAAGCAGCTAAAGGAAAACAGAAAGCCTGAAAGCAAACAACATATTTTGAAAGCAGGAAAAAGTCTTGACTGTAGTTCCTCATCACCCATTACACACCCAGCACAGGAATATGCTCTTAACACCAAAAGTGCAAAAATGTCTGCAAACTCCAGGATTTACAAGGAGTGCATGCATGGTTTAAGCAACTCAGTACCCAGAAGAAAACCCATTGTTTTGAACTAGTAATATTATCTGGAGTACTACAAATACTGAAGGAAGTCACTTACTTGCTTTTCTTACCACTACAACACTACCAAGAACAAAGCAGTGTGTGGTATCTGAGGTTCTCTATGGGATGGGAACTGAACACAGGACACAGTCTCTCGTGTTCACAACTCTAATGTAACATTCTGCAACTGCTGTTTTGAGACTGGCAAAAATGTCAATTGCCAAATACAAACATAAGTTTTTTGTTTGTTTCACACCTACATTCTGCCTAAGTATGTATGTAATGACCTGTGGATAGCAACAGTAGCAGCATTTTTATAATACAGTTACATTTTCTATAATAAGCAATAATATTACTTAGTCTAAGAAAATAATTTCTGCACCTGTAGGCTAATACAATATTATTTGTCATATGACACTGCAAAATAAGTGCTATACCAAGGTTTATATCATTCTCTTTATCACACTTGCCTTATTATTAAAGAAGCAACAAAAAGAAATGTTGCAAAACAGCTCCTCTGACAGTCAGCATTTTTCTTCTGTCTTTGATGCATTTCCCCACCACAGTTGTCACAGCAACGACACATACAGAAGCAAAGTCCCACAAGAGGCAGTAACAAAATAAATAGCAATCCCAAGGCTGCGGAGACTATAAAACCGATTTCATAGTAGATGGCCTGTAATTCAGACAAAAATAGTGGTAATAGCAGGTATCACACAGTAACTGCAATCAATATAGAGCAAATAATTAAAAATCAAACTACAGACTAAACCATCTACTAAGTTACTGAGGTTAAGGACTTGGTATATTTTGTCAATAATTGACAACTTTTCTAACAAAATGATACATAACATTGTAGATACTGATAGCTAATAATTATTTGGCTAGAGTATTAGCTAGGCAAACTACAAGAGTGAGTGCTAAGAGAGCAGTAGGCTCACAAGAAGTAAATGTGAATCAATGCAATGGAGACAGGTTAAAAATGAACACATCTGAACTCTCAGACCACAAATTTACTGTTTCTCACATCTGTTTCCAAAAAGGCTCCACAAATGTCAGCAAGGCTAACTAGAGCAACACCTCATCGGGGGAAAAGGACGCTTAGCTTTTTCTCCTTTTTATTCAGTTAAGAGTAGAAAAATTCATATGAACCCCAAAGGGAAGTATTTCTCTGGATGATCAATTACCATGGCAGAGGTTTCTCCAAACTGCTGAATTTAAAACTGCTTAGGGACTGGAAAACATGAAGAAGCAGACAGATTTTAAGACCTCTCAGGTAAAGACATTTATTCTGCTGCCAAACAGCAAAGCAGCAGCAACTAAAAGGATACTTTCAAAAGCTGGCAGGAGTGAAAGGGAAGGATGCAATGCAATACCCTGACTTGTTTTCACACTGCAAGAGCCCCAGGACCAAGAAGCTGGGCCAGGCAGCCCTGGCACAGCCCTACATGAGGCAGTGTGGCTCCCAGGGGACAAGGTGTGAGTTGGCCACGCTGTTTCCCTCTGCTGAAAACAAAGCCCAGCTGAAACCGGACCAGGGAGGTGTCTGCACACAGAGATAGCACAGTGTGGGCACGTCCCAGGGGTCTTTCTTCCCTGAAAAATCTCTCTTCTCTTTTCCTTTCCCAATCTTAGGAGAACTAATTCTCACACTAGTACTTTGAGTCTTCTTCTGTTTTACAGATCCACCAGCACAAGGGCAGCTTGGCACCAAAAGGATGAAATTGAGGCTGTGTAACTGTCCTGCAAAATAAGTTACAATTTCTCACAAGATATCAATCATGCTCTAGTTCCAGCTTTGCTGATGCCCTTCTTCACAATCCCTAATTACCAACTGAGCCAAATACAGCAACTATCACCATTAGTAGAGCTGCAAATTTCTGCCCTAATTACCAATTCTAGGATGAAAACTATTCTTTTAATTATTATTTTTAACTGCTGGTTAAAACCTGTGCTTCCTTCTGAAGAATATGAACTACATGCTTGAAAGAAGAATTTGGCTGGATTTTGCGGAAGAGTTACTGGGGTTTTTTCTAGCTAGCTGAACACTTCAAAAATTATATGACAGCACACATTATTTTAAGATAGGTTAGATGGAAAAACAGTATTTAAAGTAACATTAAAAATGGTTATGGATGTTTTAACAGAAGCAGTGCAGACATGGTTAGTTTCTTTTCAAAGCTGTACATCTACCATAAGACGTTACCTGAAGAGTCAGGACAACATTTTCTGGCTGCGGAAGTCAAAACAAATGGAGAATGTGTATAATACACAGGCAGCATGCACAGAAAACAAATCCCATGAATAATGAATAATTAACCATGACTAGACCATAACAATTAACAACACAGAAACAATAACAAATAAGCCACGAAAGTAAAATAATGCACAGAAGCACCATTAAATAATTATGGAAAAATATTTACAATAAAACACATAGCAGCTATTTTCTGGTATCCTTGGTGAGTGAAAGGAATCCAGGATTTGTCCAACAAATCCTTCCATCTTAAAACAATGACAGACCAGTTACCTCCACACTGAGCATCTATTTCATATAATTCCCAGTATATCTCACAGAAGGCCAGAGATTGCATTACTTTGTGGTTTGGTGATTTCTTCATTAATTCCCCCTGTCATAACTGATATGATATTCTTGACTAACTTTTTCTTCTCAGTGCTTATTTTATTTTAGTAGGTCCAGTAGCACTTTTGGGATCTTAACACATTACACAAAATATTCACCCTAAACGTTTAATTAACCACGTAGAGGTTCCATTTAAATTATTCAAAAGAAAAAAAGAAAAGGCATTCAAGAAAGACGGAATAAATCTATTTAACAGTTCTTACCTATCTTCTTATCTGTAAAACCAGAAAAACACTGAAAACTAAATATTCAATGACAGAATTCCAGAAGAACTCAATTTCCCCTTTGTTTCCACAGTAGAAAATTAATTTCTTGTGTTTTCCCCTTCAAGTCTGCATGCCAAGTTCACAGCTGATAGTGCTTTCCCCTTTCTCCTAACTGGAAGAGAAGCAGATCAGCTAAAGCTGGCAAGACCCCTCAGCCCAAAGTCTGATGTGTGAGAATCAGAAATTTTCAAGTTTTATCGATTTTTTTTATCAGCATCACACACATCCTTTTGAAACCTCTACTGTACAATACTACTTAAAATGTTCAAAATCATATTTTCTTCTGTATTAATGGAAAGATAATGCTTCCCCTCCCTTAAGAATCTGGTACCAAATATGATTTTGAATCATGATGTTTCAAGCACGCAGCCACCCAGCAGAAGCAAAGCAATGGCAGCAGCAGCGAGCTGGCTCCCCTGAGCAGGCACGGCTCAGCTGCTGGACTGTTCTGGCAGACTGCTGCCCCTGGCAGGGCACAGGGAGATGTTCATGGTTAGAGTCCAACTGGGAACACTAGGACACACAGCACAGAAGTGGGAAGGGCCTCCTGGGTCACTAACACATTCTACAAATAGGTTTAAAAAATGATACAGAGGAATGACAGTAGAAATTTAACAGGATAAATAGGAGTAGCAGATTTCCTGCTCCTGCTACTGAAGGGCTGTTCTCAGTGCTTGGTGTGAGCAAGTCTTCTTCGCACATGTCCATTTCCAGCCCCCTTGCTTCTGTGCCAGAACTATCTTTTGCCGAAGAAGCAGAACCTTCTTCCTGGTGCTTCCTCTCCGTATATATTTTAAAAGACTAATCACACCCCTTATCAACTCTTTTCCCAAGCTAAACAAACTCTTCCATTTTCCTCTGAAGACCCGCAGGTTTCCCAGATCACCCTAATGGACACTTCCTGAACTCATCCTAGCCTGAATTCATTCTCCCTGAATTTGAGTGATCAAAACCACAGGCAAACATTTCTAACTACTTATCCACACCCTTCAGCGGTATTCACACTTCCCTATCTCCATTGGAAATTCTTCCAGGGGCACATCTATAGTCATGCTGGCTGTTTCACAGCTGACTCTGGCTGATGTTTCTGTCTTCTGAAGTACCCTCTACTTGTCCTGATATATTTTCATTTTCCAGATTTGTTTCAGAGTTTTGTACCGTATTCAGGTGAGAATTTGGACTGATACTGGCCTGTATCTGTCCTGCTTCTTAAGAACTCCTAATATTTTAACTGCTACCCTGTAATCACATCCCCTACACAGGACTAGTCTCAGATTTCTCATGACTCATGTACTAGTTACTAAATACTCTGCTTGTGGTCAGGGATACCCCCCTAGAATCTAACACTTTTGTTCTGAGACTCTCCCATCCAAGCCCTATCTTACATTCTTCCCTGGGTATGCAGGAACAATCTGTGATGCACCACTCTCTAGAGCCCCATCAAGCAGGTGGGATCAGCAAGAGTCACTTGATGCAGCATAACAACACACACATAACCCCCACACCAGGATGTCATGCAGAACTTATCAAGCTACTGGAGAAACAGGCTTGTTGCTGGGAAGACATGGAAGCACCAGTAAGGCTATTCTGATTGACAGCAATAGCTCAGTGTCTGTGTGCAAGTACCACACTCATCCTCCTGACAGGTACACCATACTGCAGGGACCAAAAGCAAGTCGCTCATTTGAAGCAACTTGTCCATTGCCTGGGCACAGTTAAATTCCTACTGCAGAAACTCAGCTCCTGATTTGAAAGTGGAACACTGTGCTCCAGAACAGCCCAAAACTCAGATGCACATTCCATTCCATCTACTTACTAATATATAAATAGCATATTTATAATATAAATTCACCTTTTTGAGAACAATAGCTGAAGCTTACATGAGAGCTAAGCAGTAATAGTTCTCCCTAAGTTTTTAAAATAAAAGCAGTATTTTTCAATACAAAGTGTCTTCAATCTTTGTGCAACAATCACATTACAGCTGGAATTTTTAAGTCATCCTTAACTATGAATAGTTTCTTAACAGTGGTTTGTGGAATTTTCTTTGTAATTGGTCCCACATTTTTCATGAAAATGTCATACTTGTTATTCAAAAATTTCCTGTTTGTATCCTGTTCATATAGTTTTAAAATACTAATTCCTGGTTTAGAAAAAAACACGAATTTCAAAGTCATAGTTTTCATTATTTTATGCAGATACACATAGACAATTTACCTTTTGATAATCGCCCTGTGAATTTCCAAACTGCTGCTGTGCTAGTTTTCTGATGAGATCTGAAAATAAGCAAGAATATTCCACAGTTTTAAACAACATAATTTACAAAAGCGGAGGAAAGAGAACAGTATGAATTCTACCGTTAGGTAGACAAGATGAAATTAAGAACAGAAATCAACAGCATAGGCAAGTATGTAAGTGTCCCCATAAATCTGTCTACTAACAACATCTCTCCTCAACTGCGTTTTATGAGTTCACAAGAATATAGCCAGGTTGTCTATCAATTAATCAGTTGCCACTGAAATACAGTGAAGGTTTTGCTGAGGTCATCCTCTGCACCATAAAATCATTATTAAAAGTTCATCACAAATGTATCAATTACTTGGACAATGTTTTGGCTATCAGCTTTGCTTCCCATTTATGCCAAGTACATAAGCGCATAAATATATAGACATAAACAGAGCATCAGATACATAATGCACAAAACAAGCATGCCAATGATGACTTCTTGATTGAAGGGTACAAAGAAGACATTATCTTGCCAACATTATCCCAATCTTTTTTCCCCTTTTTATTTTTATATTTTCTTTTTTGATCTCTGGATCAACAGTGAGTACGTAACACCACCAAAACAAATCAGAAAGCCTAACATGTTACTATTTACTGTGCATCGATCCAACACTCATACTAACTTACTCACAATATAAAAAAAAATACAGCAATCTCTAAAAAAAGAGTAGGAATTTAACACAACTAGTGCCACCTTCAGTAAACCCTGGCAGCTGCAACAAATGGATCCCCTTCTTGGGACATCACCAGCCTACCATAACTAAGGCTTTGGCAACCCTATGGGAACTAAGCCGGCAACTGTGGCTCCTGGTCACTGCTGTGACACCCTGCACCTGAAGGAGCGAGGCACCACCAGCTCTGCAGACCCTCTGCCTCAGAGAAGCACCAGTGGCCCAGGGCATGCTCCATGCTAGGCTGTGTAAAAGCAACAGCGTTTGGACATTTGGGAGAAATAACTGACTGAGCTTCTGGTCTCCTCTGATAAAGAGAAAGCACATTAGGAAGGAGCACTCTACACCTCAAAGAGCTCAAGGAGGAACTCTACCCCCCACACTCCCACAGAGCTGAAGTTCATCCTACTATTGCCTTGTTTTTAGTCTCCCATGTGCAAATGAACGAAGTTGATAAAAACCTCCAGTAAGTTATCCAACCTGGGGATCCATAAAGGACCTGAAGGTGTGAAAACTGACTGCTCTCCTCCCAAAAATTTAAGGCCTCTCAGAATTTATCGTAGCACTTGTGAAGTATATTCAGGGAGCTCACAGGGGCTGTGATCTCACTCCTCTCTCACCCCACACATGGCTCAGGAAAACAAATTCCTAAGCAAGCAGTGTCCGTTAGGTCTCCCTCCTCAACATCCCACAGTGGGAACATGGACTTGACTGATTGAAGACATCCTGAGGAGCTCCTCACAGAAAACTGTATCCATGGAAAGAAAACACACAACAGCAAAGCACCAACTGCTGCTTTAAGGCAGGTAGTCCCTGCAAGGGAGCTGCAGCTAGCAAGACTGCCAATTAAAAAATAAAAATCTGTTAATGCATCACTGAAGTGCCAAGCCACAAATCATTCCTTGGTTGGGGAGTACATTCCAAAACACTCACAGAGTGCTGGTAGTAAGTAAGCAAGGACTCTATGCTGAGGTAACCTCAATTTGGAAAGACCATATATAAAGTACAAGATAAGGCTGAATCCCACAATAAGAGAAATAAAACCAAAACATATGCAGAATAAGCACCTGGGAAGCTCAAAAGAGCTATGATCCCTGCAATTTTTTTCACGCTCTGCATCTTGGGAGTCATGAGACTGCTGAAAGAAAGTCTCTTTCTTTCACACCACTGTATGAGCAACACACAACTGATCCACTGCTGCAACTCTAAAACATCTCGCACGCTGGCACCAGCCAAGTCCTCCCTGCATTGAGACCATCCCAGGCAGCATCTGTGTTTCTCCGGAAGTTTCAGCAGCAAGGACATACAAAGCCAGGTGAGGAAAAACTGCACAAACCCCAGCAGTGTAATTCCCACTGGTTGTTGGACATTTTTTTCTTCCTGTTGACATCTATACTACATAAGTAAATTTAAGAAATATGGCTGCATGAAATAATAAATGCAGTAATTTTTTTTTTACAGCTAGATGGCTTTCAGCATATAGGAAAAGAGAGAAAACAACTCTCTTGTTTACATATTGATTCAGCTATTTAGCATTGTGTAGCAGCCACTGATGAGAAACTTTGACCAGCTTCAACCAGAATGTGATACGATGGAATAATAAAGAAAAGCTTTTGTGATCCTCAATGCATGAAGCAGCACAGACTGTGTGCAGGTGATCAGATGCAGGAGCCAACTGCCCAGGATGCTGTGGCATCACTCTCCTTGATGCTGCTCTGAAGGGAACCAGAAGAGCCCCGAGCAACCCCCTCTCATTTCCAGGCTGCTCCTAACTTTGAGGTTCATTTTGCTTTGGAAAACAGTTGGACTTGATGATGTCTGAAGGTCCCCTCCAATGTGAATTATTCTAAAGTTATCCTACAATCATAATGACTTTCTGTTGTAAATTATTTAGTGCAGTAGTGAAAACACTGCCAGGAAGCATTTAAGAAAGCAAGACTTTATTATTGACAAAAATGTCCTTTGATACATTTCCTACTGTTGGGAATTGGTACAAGAAAAATCTTAAAAGCATTAGCTTTTCCTGTTAAATAAAAATTGAATGCTTTTACCCATTCTCCTAGTTGAGCATCTCGTCCCATAAGTTAAACATTAAAAAAAAAAATTTCGCTAACATGTTACATTAAGTTTTACATACGTGTATAAACACACACACACAAATATTTATGGCCCTCTGTAGGAATAAATTATGCATATAAAAGTAACTACTCAAGAGAAACAGAATGGTTGAGATCAGAAGGTTCCCCTTGAGATCATCCAGTCCAACCTTCCAGCTCAGGCCAGAGTGACCGACCCCCCACAGGCTACCCAGGGCCACAGCCAGTCAGATTCTGAGTATCTCCAAGTAGAAGAGACAATACTAAAACAATCAAACCAAAACAACCCAAAACTTGCTCTGATTGCTTGTGATAGGCTTAAATTGCTCAGTGTTGCTGATTCACAGTTTTATTTATACTGTTTCCATATTTTATAACCTGTGAGTAAAAAAAATGTTACAGAAGTCAATCTAAATATACTATGACAAACTTATGCAGAAAATAGCACTTCATAACTTTTTTTGAAATTTAGACTTTAAAGGTGGTTTATCACAAGGTAAAACACTTTTAGGTTTAACAATAAACAAGAAAGCCTGAAAATAGGTACAAAAGGTTCCCACATGGACTGATTAAATTTAATAGTAAGAACAATACAGGTTTCACGCACAACACAATGGCTGCTACACAGTCCATTTTTTCCCTTAATTTTCCAGAATGTGAGACTGCCCTGCTGAATAAAGATTCACTAAAATTACTTTGCAATGATTTTTCAGAAGTAACATGATGCTTCAGGGTGTTTTTCTAACCAAGCAGCACACAGTGATTGACCAGTCTTTACCACAAATTTATTATTTCAATAGCTTTCAATACCAACATGATTAGATGTATCCCCAGTTTATTAATTTCAAATGAAATGTGGAAGTTGTATATATTCCCATTAAAAAAAAAACAAATTTAGTTAGAACTGAAGTGAGAGTGCCTGCAGTTACCCACATATCTGTAGGTACAAACAGGCCTTGGTGAAAAACCTGCCTACTCATTGCAGGAGGGTTGGACTAGACGATCTTTGAAGGTCACTTCCAACCCAAACCGTTGCGATTCTACAGGTTTTACTGCACGTTGATGGCAATCACAGTTACTACTGCAGAGCTTAAGGGTTAAATGGGGGAACATCCTGTGCCTGGTGCTGTGTAAACAGGAGCTACATGTAGCAACACTGCTCACTGTAGCACAATGAAAAGACAGCTCAGCTCACATTTTATTCCGCCTGGGATTCTGGTCTGCTTCTATGAAGCATCTTTCCTCCCTAGCTAGAACATCTCATCTCTAGCATTCAAATAAGCTTTTATTTACAACTGAATTCAGGTAACACCACACAACTCTCTCTTGCATTATTGGCAAAGTACCATCTTGAGGCTGATTTCTGTCTCAAATATAAAGGTGTTAGGAAGGTGTCATAAAAAGTGGTGTCCTTTATTTTCAAATTAACTGGATTACTTCTGAAATCTTGGCTTGACCAGTACACGTTGTTTCACAGGACCAGTAATCCTCGGCTTTAGCACAGAACACATTTTATCATTGGGGTTAAAGAGATTTACCTTGTGAGGCTCATTCACACGGCTAATCACACCACTGCTTTGCTGACTCCTTCCTGCTCTCATCACACATGCGAAGTGCCATCTGCCCTAGTAAATCTAACTAGCCAGATGAACTGTTAATTTACCAATGCAATTTGTGAAGAAATATTAAGTACCTCTGAGGATCTCCAGTTAAGAAAACATAATCACTAACTCCTGAATTGCAAGAGTACTGTGTATATACACTCAATATCTCATTACTCTGGCAAGAAAATGAGGTTATCACTAAGTGTGTTTCTTAGAATTGGTCTACAGAAAGGGGTAGCAAAACTAATAGAGATTTTAAAATAAGCTGTCTGTCTATTAAGTACCAACATAAATTAATTACAAATTCTTCTGCCAAGGAAGCTTTTCAAATCTAGCTGACAGGAAAATAGTTGGAGTAAAACCTTTGGGAATGCTATGCTTCCACTTCCCTCAAAAAATTCTATTGAGCCAGTTCAGCTGTAGTGCAACTCCAGCATTAATCAAATTATGCCAGAAATTAATGTCTTTTTATGCATAATATATTAGGCTTCTATTCTGAAAGGTCTTCAAACAAGTCAATAAGAACCATGACTGAAGCACTCATACTGCACTAAAAGGAGATTTTTTCTGAACAACAGGGGAGAATTACATAGATAATACCAATGATCAATTAGTAACTACTTTATTGCTATCTCATTCTCATGTATAAAACAGTATTTCGGTCCGTTCCTGTTCATCTATAATAAATAGAGTCAATGGACTACATCCACACTGAACAGTTCAGAACTTCTCTGAATATAGGTCAATTAGTCTGAAATGAATGAATTAAAATGACTTCAAACTTGTTTGTTTTCCTAATTAGGAGTCACACTAATGAATATCTCCCACAAAGCCAAGAAAACCAGGAAAGCCTTTCAGACTCAACAGAGACAAAAACCTTCCAAGTATCTTAAAGCAAGTTTTATGGCAAGTTCAGTTTATTGACATTTTAGAATACTTGCTTTGACTTGAGTGGAGCTTTGGTTGCTTCCCCAAAGCCTCAAGCCAATAGCCTCTACCAGGGCCAGATTTGGCTCCCACTGAAGAGGTCTCCTTCATAAGGTAACCCAAGGATACCTTTGGTCCCCTTTACTGTCCCTACCTCCATTACGGCTCTGCTCACTCTTGCTGTTCTAAATCCCACAGCATCGCTTCTCTCTGGTTCCACTGCAGAGCAAGGCGAGAGCTCAGGAATGCTGATGGCTGAAGAATCCATCATGCACAGTTGGTGATTGCAGAGAGGGAGGGCCCTGACACACTGCTCATCCCATGCGCTCTGTCCTGTCTGTGCAGAGCAGGAAGAAAACTCACTCTGTAGGACAAGTGGGAAGTCTCATAGACAAGGAGATCTTCCCAATTCCCACACAATAAGAGATCACTTTGGTCCACAGAAAAGGAATCTAATCCAGGCATTCACTCATATAGTCTAGACTATTCCTTTCCAACTTCAGATTGCAAAGCTTCACTCCCCTCTTCACAATATTTTCCTCAGACAGACCTGGGACACAGCCCTTGTCCTTAACTAAGAAACACCCAGCCTCCTTAGATAATTTCTCCCCCCTCTTTTTAGGCAAGGTCTCTCTCTATACAATTAACTTTTTTTTTTTTCCCCATTGAGTTACTGGGAACATCAGGTTGATTCCGCTTCCACCCTCCCATTCCTTGCAAGAGGCCATTCTGACCCTCTTGCCTTTGAGCACAGCTCCTGAACAACACACTGATCTTCCCTTGCTTCTGTAGCCCACACACAAGATCACCTATTTCCATTACAGATGTGGTGAAAGGAAATTCTCTGTTCAACCACCTGTCTATTCACGTGCATTAAAGAAATAATGAGCAAAAAATCACCATGCCTTCTGGACAAGAAAAAAAGGCAAGTAAGAAAGGAACTTTGCTGCTGTACCTCACCACCGACCTGCAAAACAAAGCCATAGAAAGTATTATTCCACAATACCCAGAACAACTTGATTGAATGGAGGTCAAAACCCAACAAATACATACTAAACTGCTTAAGTATTTTACCTTCTCATCTGCTTTGGCAATCTGTCTTGTCACCCTCTTCTGCCTTCTGTATACAGTGTCCTCTCATCAGCAGGATCACTGTCCATTCCCATTCTTTGACTGCATTCTTTAATTACATGTTGTTATCCTACAACACTCTGGCTGTCACAAAATCCAACAACACACAATATGACACAAGCAAAAACACAGTAAATACATTTTTAAGGTCTCGGCAGACTGGTAAAGCATATGCTGCTTTATTTATAATTGAAAGGACAAGCTACCAGACCACCTAGAAATGCACCTTAGATTATACTGCATGCAGTGCGGGACAACGTGAGAGAGAGCAGGCAGCAGAGATGCAATATGAAGCAGATAATGAAGAGATGAACAGCCATAAGCAGGGTTGAAACTGCAGGAGTGGCCTAACAGGGAGAGCTTTAGCTAGAGCACAGGTAGGACTGAGCATGGTGGAACTGCTGAAGACAACGAATTGCACAGCAGCAACAGCTTCCAAGGTAACTAGAATGTGAAATTAAGGAGAGTCCCACCCTTCCTCACAGGAAATAACATTGGGCCACTGAAGAAATAAATTATACAGCAGTGGATCAGATAAGACTAACAGTCAATGAACTTCGTTCTGAACACAAAAATGTTCCCCACTTTCCAAAAATGGAAGCTATTAGTCAGGAAGACCAAACAGGTAATTGAAGTCTTCCACAGGAAGTCTTCACACCTTAGAGCTGCCCCAAACTTGAGGTTATTACCTTGAGGTTACTCTTTAGTGCAGCCACATTTTCTGTTTAGGCACATTCTGCTTTCCATTGACGTGCACTGACAACATTAAAGAGCCTGGCCAAGGAAAATGTTTGAAGAAAAAAAGAAATAGCCACAATATCGACCGTTACAGGATGCATGGAAAGAAAAACTTCTTTGAAAATAAGCTTTGCAGGGGCTTTCTAGTTGTTCCTTAGTACAAAGAAAGTTCTGTTCTTGCTGAAGTTTTGGAAGAAGAAAAAAGACAGAGAAGCCTTTAGAAAAATCCTTCCTTAGGAGGCTGCAATGAATTTGCATGCATCATGCAGACACAAAATGAAGTCGAAAGCTTTGAAGAGGTATTCCACACAGAAAACTGCATTCTGTCTTTTTCTGAAGGCAACAGAACTTCTGTAGCACACTGTTTCTGCCACGACAGCTATTTTTTGCCACTTGCTTTGTTGGCAGTAGCTACCTCAAGTTCTCCCTAGGCCACCATCTGGTAAGGATTTACAACAGATTACAAGCAAAGATTTAACTTGCTGCGCTGTACGTTTGTCTGGCTTAGCACACTGCACAGGCTGAGCAGCTTCTTGATAGATTGGGTTGTGTAGACATACTGGACTTGTAACTTTGATCAAAGCAGTAAATAGACCGTATGAGCACCATTTTTCCTCTTTCTTTATCTCCTCAGGAGTTGCTGTAAACTGAGGAAAGCACAGAAAATCCTCTCTTGCATAACTTGGATTATTGGAAATATGAACACAGATAACTAATTGGGAATGACATGCTGGAGCCCTGCTGACCAGATTACCTCAGTGACTGTCATTCTGGCAGCTTCCCTGAGACTCCTCAGAATTCCCTTCCTCTGCTTCCCCATTTTTGCAAGGGCCACAACTTTCCATGTATGTTTGATAACTGGGGCATACACATTGGTTCAAAGTACTACAGGGACCACTGGCTCACTCAAAAATTAAAGCAAAAGTAATGGTTGCTACTCTGAAGACAGCTAATTAGGCCTGATGCTTGGATTTATTCAGTACAGGTACAGCCAGGCATCTTTCAGCTGAGTTAAACAGCCAAAGCAATACTTAATAGTAGTAACAATATTCACATTCACAACTGCAATCACAATTTAAAGTTCACCAAAATAAAATAATTTGGTATATTTTCAGTCAAAAGAAAGATCCTAACTACGTTATGATGCAATACAACTCATAATTTAATCACACAAGTGTTTTTAGGTAAGAAATCTGTGTGATTATTGAAAAATGGTATCAAAGTAGGTTTGTGGGGCTTTTTTTTATAACCAGCAGGCTTACACTAAAATGTATATACTTGGTCTGCTTGAATGGCTTGTTACCCTCCACGCCTCCAGAGCTTCCCCAGTGGCTCCCTCTCCCTAGTCCCACCTTTGTACCGCCCCCGTGCCCTCAGATCATTGGTTCCTGATGCTCGCCCGCTCCAGTACAAAAACCCTGGACCCTGAACGGGTCGGTCTCTTTCGCCTGTGGTCTCCCTTGGCAGCAGGATGCAATAAACCATCATCCGTGAAATACCATACGGGAGAGCCCTCCTGACTCTTTGCTTCTGATAACACGTGAGCTATCCGGCTTGAATGTGTGTGTGTGAATCCGTGCCTTACAGCTGCGCGGGTGAAAGGAGTGAGCTTGCTGCAGTGCTATACTGCACCCACCGGAACGATCCCATTGCCAGGGATATTGTCAGGAACTTCTTAGCCAAAGTCCAAGTTTGGGAGGCCACTTAACGCAGTCTGGTGGGTGCAGTACACTGGCTGACATTTGTGGCACCTGGTTTCTCTTCTAACATGTAGGTAACTCAATTTGGAAAAAGGAAGAAGTATACTCAAAAGCTTTAATACATGTATGGAAAAATTTAATATTGTTAAAAGGATTACAAAACCCACTGAAATTAATACTTACACATTTATTTTGTTCCAGCAATTTTTGAATATTGCGTATTCACTTGGAAAAGACACCACTTCGGTTAAGATCTGAAAGTTACACAGACCATCTTGAGAGGCAAAAACAATAGTGAGAAAAAGGAGAGGAAAAAATACTGTCATCATTTTCAATGTAATGAAGCATTGACTACAAGGACTGTGGAAAGATCTGTTGCAAAGATCTATCAAGCTGTCCTTACTTCAGCTGACATCATTCAAGAAAAAGCCATCACTGAACAAGACTTAGGAGTTTGTTTTTCTGTGAACAACCACCTAAGCAAATTATCAGACAAACATAAGAGGGCTAGGCTGTGCTATCTTATTATGATGGTCTGTAACAAAGAAAAGAGAGGCTCAAATGACTGCTTTTCCAATAGCAGGCAGTCTCTGTACAGTATTTCACATAATTAACTCAAAATGCTCCATAACAGCCAAGATGATGAAAGACCTGAGAAGTCCCTTAGAAGGTTGTGAAAACATAATTCCAGTAAGTTCAGTGACATCTCCCCCCGTCTCTCTCCCCATCAGTTCCAGAGCTACAAGTTAGAAATGAGAATGAGGTTCAGCACTATGTGGATAGCCTGTAAAAATTAATTGAAGAGGCAGGATGGACAGCAAAGTAGTAACCACTGCTAAGCTGAGAAAAGGATGGTGCCTCAGCAGAGTTGCCTGAAAACCCATAAGATGTTTGCAGTTGCTGGTAATTTTCGAAGAGGTTCACCCAAGGTGCACATTACCAGACAATATGGCTGATCCAAAAGCTGTTCTGTCCCACCTTGTTGCTGCCTGTCCTGATCTTCCCCTCCCCCCTCCCAAAGACATGTGCTCTGAGCTCCTTTGTTCCAAGCGCGGGCAAAGCCAAATGTAACTCAGACTCTTCAGCAGTGTCTGATTGGCCGCTCACCCCGGGTCCGCCCCCAGTCCTCCCCTTTCCCCTTCTCCTAATAAAGATGGTCGAGGGGAGGCAAACGCCCTCTCTCAGCTCAGCTACTTTCCTGGAAACATCTCTGGTCGTCTGTCTCATTTGAAAGCTTCTAACTGCAGGGAATTGAGCGAGCAGGGAGCTATATTTCTCCCTCTTTGCTTCTGCTGATGGTATTTGCTCTGCAGCTGATTCAGGTACCGATTCTAGAGCTACTAAAGTGCTAGATCGCCCTTGCTACCTCTCAAGGCTGCTCGAGGCTTTCTAAGGCATTGAAATACAAGCGCTAGCCGGTATAAAGCTGAAAAGATACCTTCCACACCACCTCTCACTATAGAAGATGGTGCAGATATGCTCTGCAAGTCTCAAACAAGCTATCATGCTTTTAGTGGTACTAAAAGTACAGTAATGGTAATTATCTAAATATATGCATTTCTAGAACACGGTAACTTTGCTTTTTTTCTTTAAAAATATGCAAACCCCACCAATGAAGACTCTTTACTTAGAATGACAAACAAACAAGGCCATGTTCACTCACAATACCATACGGTACTCACACCCTTCCCTTCCTCGTAGCCAGCACCTCTGGATTTAGTTGCATCCAGAACTTATCCCCTGTGCCCTGAAGCAGGGAATGCCGCTCATCAGCTCTCTGGTTATACCTTTTGTCTCCCTCTAACATCCCCAGGCAAACAGAACATGGTCAGGACAGTTTTAAGGACTGTCCATGCTGTAACTATCAGCAGGTTTCCTGAGTTCCTCAGTACTCCATACCAAATATGCTCAACTCACTTGCCAGAGATGTTCCCACAGACAGCATGTAGTCATCTCATTTGGAAGGGGGAGAAGGCAGTTTAGAGTTGGCAGATATGAGCTGTCTTAATACCGCACAAATGTAAGCCTATTTAATTTATGATTATTATGAAACTCCAAGAGGCATGGCTGTCTGAAGTACCCTGCAGGAATTACCACAGCCATCTGTGCTAATGCCACTTTGAAGTGCCCTTTCCATGGAAAGTAATCCAATGCCCTCAAATTCTACCTGAGGTTTGTTTTTGTCAGTTTCTCCCTTCTGTCCTAACAGTGTTAAAATTGTAAAGTTGAACTGATGTTTTCCAATTGCTGTCAAAGTATGTTTTTTCACCTAGGCACAGCTGGCAGGCAGTATTATACCAGATCAGGGCAAGCACTGAGGATACTCTAGAGAAAGGATTCCAGATGAGCATAAAGACCAAGAATTGCAGATGATCAGCTAAGCAACACTGATTTAAAAATTACTTCTGTATTTTCCACATAATACCTGTCTGCAAAAGAGATTCTTTGTTGATGTAATCCAAAAGAAGTGGGCAGGAAGACATCAGAGAAGCCTTAACATTTGCAACTGTAGTTTTCTGTGATAGCCTCTAGTAGATAATCTATGTAAGCCTCCCCTCCCTAAAACCTATCTCCTCCCTGCCAGCAGAAAGTCCTTTTGACAAGCAATCTGTTAGCCTGCCATTTTGAATAAATCAGGGGAAAAAGAATTACTTTTCTGGTGCCTAAGAAAATTAAAAAGCCAGACTTAAATCTGCTTCAGAAATGTTCTCAGGCTGTTCCTCATTTACATGGGCATGTCACCAAGCAGAGCAGCTCTTAAGTTCCCAACATGAAATGAGCAGTGATTTTTTTAAACACTATTTCCTTAAATGTATATAAGTGGGCAGAGAAAAGAAGAGGCTAAATTATCTCATATCTTCCTGCTGCTCCATCTTCCCCTGTATTTCCAACATTACACACAAGAAATTTCTTTCAGTGTATACACCACATTACCAAGCAAAGGAGCACTGCTATCCCAGTTCCCCACCACCACTGTGTATAACACCTGTCACTGCATTTTGCAGTGTACCTGTCACACCTGCATTTTTGATATACACACTTCAGCCACTATTCTAAATTCACACTACAGCTCTACTCACAGCTGTGGAAAAACACCAGAGGGATGTGGTGAAGGCACTGACTGTCGCTTGACAACAGAAATTAGCCAATCTAACAGCTAACTTACTAATGGGTTGATACTGCTCTTTCCCTCTTCTCAGTTCCTGCACAGTTCTACCTGGGCTCCCAACCCAGCTCCAGGATGTAAGCTTCAAGAAAACTAACCCACATGCATGGGGGGTAGCTATCAAACACTAGCTCAAAAAAGCAGTATAACACATCCAAACAAAAACTGAAACTTCACACAACTGGAAAAAAGGATATCCTAATTTATGTTTTTATGAAACATCATAATGGCTACAGGTACCTGTGCAAAATTTTATGGTGCTGGACTGCAGCACCTGCAGAGTCAGAGCCGCAGCACCGTCCTTTAACCTCATGCAGACATGCCTAACCTTCCTGGGAAAATCTTAAGTTTAAAAATAAAAGGGCACTACTAACTATATATAACTGAGCTTATTTCCAAGATCCAGACACATGCATTTGTTTTTGTAGGGGAGCTGTGGAAGACTAACAGGCAGAGAATCTAGCTTCACACACACACACAAAAAGTAATTCTGCCTTACTGAGTTTAAGTGAGGGGGTGATAAAGTGTTTTGATTACTTGCTTTAGAACCTCACACTCAACACAGCCAGTAAATTTCAAAAGTCAGTATCCTAGGAGCTCATCAAACCTACCCAAAACAACAGGGTTTTGCTGTGCATTTTCTATTACAGCTATACTAACTACAGATACAGTTTATTTTCAGATCAAGTTACAAGTTTCTTCTTTGAAATATCTGGGAATAATTTAATTGCTGAATACACTCACGTGCTTTATTACTGAGATAACACAAGACTAACTTGCTGAACTTCACAATCTGCAGCTGCTTTAAAGGCTGACTAGATGAGGAGAAAGAAAGACCAAAACGGGTCAGACACAGGATGTGATATTAAAATATTCAAGTTCTGACCTTCAGTCTGATTAAACTGTTCAGCAAGCAAGATTCCACAGTCAGAAAGATTTGAAAGATGTAGTCCAGATCTAAAAATCAGCTCATTTGTGTTCCCCATAGCAAACAGTACATTTAACTCTTCATACTATCTTTTGCCCAGAAAGTACCTGCATTCAACAGTTGATTTTTATGTAAAAGTTGTACTCCCACTTCAGCAGAAACGCTTACCTACAATGTAAGTCAGAAGCTGGAGAAAAGCAGTTGTAACTTTACTAGTTAAGTTGTCCTGCAGTATGTTCAGGTACCGTAGGGTAAGGTAAACAGGCTTGTAAGTTTTTGTCTCATTTCACCTAAAAATAGGAGCAGGAGCTTTATTATTCCCAGCTTCTTTCCTTTGTGAACTCCTCATATTTCTGTTACAAGACACTAGCTGTGAAGCCGAAGACTTGCTGGGCACATCCTGCTGGCAACTGGAATCTCAGATTAACATCCTCTTACTGCAACTAACAACTGTTTCCATGGGAACAAAGACAAAACTATGATAATTCATAGCAGCCACAGCATCATACTGACCATGTCCTGTCCATACCAAGTTCACATCTGAAGGTTTCCAACACAAAAGATGACAAGCACCACCTCACAACCATGAAGTGACAACTTTATAAATAAATCAATGCTGCAGCTTATGACAATTTCTACATAAGAAAAACTGATTATTTATTTTGTTAGATGTCCTCTTTCTTAGATAAGTAATAGAAGCAACTATAATTTTCCTATTATCATCTCTTTACGTGGTATTATTAACAAGAAAGAAAACGATGCCTCTGTCTTAAACAGTCCTCAACAAAAGGAGTAGCAGCGCAATCATTACCATGGAGGAACAAAGGCACACTGAGATTGAAGTGACCTGCTGAGCCTCAGGTAGCAGACCAGTGACCAGTCTTTTCCTCTCCAGTGTTATCATTAACTCGAAGTGGAGGCTGCTTCCCTGAATAAGTTTACACTTAAGTAAACTCACTCCCATTTCCAGCAGTACATATTTGACTGGTGGCATTGAAAGCAGAATCTATTTAGACTCACTGAAGCACTGCAATCAGATATCCTAATTCATTTCTTCTGAGCTAGGTTCTTGCCATATCCAAGGAGCACAGTGCTGGTCTTAAAAGATTCAGCAATTTAAAAAAACTTAAGGTGTTACAGTTCCTTGCCCTGGTTCTGTTACAGTACTTTACGTAAGAACTGTATTTAATCCAATTAATAACTTACATATTAAATCTAAACTTAAAGTTGTACTTCCACAAACTTGATGGCATGAACAAATTTAGAAGGGAATAAATAATTACTTATCTAGATGTAACTAAAAGCAAACCATCTTACAAAATGTTTCTTGACTGATTTTTTTCATTAAATGAAGTGATCCCTTTCAACTGTTGAGACTTAGCAGCATGAAATTAAGAATAACGTTTCCCAAAGACTCTCATGTACTTCCTATTTTGTTTTATTGTAGCAGTATAAAGCTCACACTGGCTTTCTTCCTAAAAGGCATACTTTAGACTGAAGGAGTATGAATGTTATCTTGTAACATATTCAGCACCATCAGAGCACTATTGCAAGATGACTTGCAAAGGCAGGAATATCTATATGCAATTAGACAATCCTATGACTTCTTTTCCTCCCAGCTAAGAGTACTAATAGATTAGAAAACTGAACATTGAGTACTTCCAAGTATTAGAAAAAATACAGGACTACTAAGATCAAAGGTCTAAGTGATTGCTGCCAAGGCTTGCACACAAATGATACTTTTCTATGTTGTGGTTATATGCAATACACTGGGGCATCAACCTGGAGCTAACTCTTCTGGAGCACCAGTCCCATTAGAATGATGAAGTTTGAAATAGAAACATCAAAAGGCTTGCTTTCTGTGCCCATTTGTCATTACGCTTATTTTCATCTCTGAATCAGAATTAACTCTATTTCAAGCCGGAATTTAAAAAACCAAACCAAACAAAACAACCATTTTAAATATGTAAATACACCATTAATACGCTGAATGTGAAAATAGAACAGCATATGGCAAAAGAGATTATGGGGATTAGCCAATTAAACAGTATGACTCAAACCGACATGATCCATCAAATCTGTATTTCGCAGTGAAGTATGAGGGGCCATGGGAACACGACTTCACCTAATGCAAATAACAAAGCCAAAGCTCTGAAAAGAACCGATTTGGCAAAAAGTATCTTCAAGGAAGTAAGAAGAAGTATGAGATGTTCAAAGCTTACAAGCTAAGAACATTTACAAGCTAATTTACTTTTGGATGTCTTCTTTAATGCTGGAGTTCACAATACCTACTTGACGTAGAACTTATTAAGAGCAGTCCCACAGGACAATAACCTTGATCATAAAGTCTATACTCACTAATTATTCACATGCTTAGGACACAGGACATTAATTCTGACATACAAGATTACAGACCAAATTCTTGGTAATATACAAACACAGTAACCGTCTCAGTGAAATCAAGTTTCCACAATCATAAGAGAACAAAATATTCAAGCAGGGCTTCAGGCAGAGTGGAGGCCTGCTTTTAGGAGCTGCATGCAGATGGCAATCCTCACCATCAGGTCTCACAGAGATGCAAATAGTTCACCCACATGTTTAACAGAAGCAAAGAGGCAAAAGAAGCAGAGGTATCCGGAAACAGTGCTTCCCAAAGGTGAGATTACTGTCACCTTCATGCAGCTGCCCTCATTACATCTTGTGTAAGACTTGCTCAGAAGACAGATCCTGCAGGAAAACAGGCCAGGATATTCTGCTGGTTAACCCCTGGGACTCTGAGCACTTGTCTAAATAGAATTCATTCATTCAAGTTCAGTTGAGCTCATTCTTCTACAGTTATGTCAGAGATGCACAAAGAAATGTCAAAAATCCAAGCAAACAGCAGTTCACAGATATACATGCATGTGACCAACCAGACTAAAGAATTTAAGGCTTTGTATTCCTAAAAGTTTAAGCGAATAAATTGAAAGCTGTATTACAAAACAATATAAACACCTTTTATACAGGTGTTTATATGTTGTTATATTCCAAAAGGAATCAGTGAAAAACCAAAGTCCTTCTTAGATTTAATTAAAGGTTCACCTTGATATAACTTAAATGCCAGTATTATACCAACACATTAGCACTTTTAAGAGCTAAATGAAACAAAAAGCATGTTGAAAAGTTAAGTTGATAAAACTACCACATCCACAAAAACACTATTTCCAAAAGCACCTTTTAATCAATGAAACCTCAATAAGGTTGCACATACTTCTCCAACCTCTTAAGTTTTCCTTTAGAAGGAACAGCTTAGTAGGAAATGAATGGAAAAAAAAAAGTCTCATTAAAACAAGTGCAGTTTCAAGTCTTAACCTGACAGCTTTTAGAGGAACAAGAAGCTACACAAGGCTAGGTAATGGAACTGCCCTTACATAAAACTTGACCATGGATGCACATATGTGGAAACAAATGAAATTTATATCAAATTTCCTGTGCTAAATCTTATAATATTGTAACCACCTGTTTATCACAATATGCAAAACTCAGAGAGCTGTCCCTTATGGATTTAACGTTAAATACAAAGCAGCTTATCCCCTACTTCTATCTCATGCTGTTTCAGTTAAGAAGACAAGCCTCAAATGCATCAGTGACAGCTTTGAGATATGTAAGCAAAGTTCCGTGAAATTTCACCAACATTTCATTTTCATTAACAACCTCCTCCCCATTATGCTTAGCAGAAAAATATTATTTTACACAGAACTGTACACATTTCCTAGCCGTAACACATGCTACTTACAAAGTCCTTCATATAATTTACTTCCTAATTATGGCCTTGGTATCTACAATAGGGTGAACACATCAATAGCAAATCTGTATTTTAAACAAAAGTAGTTTATCTGCTTACCTTGAGGAAAAGAATTTGGCTGCACTAAGTACAGGAATGCATGTACTATTTTAAACAAAATTCCTATTGCCCCAGGTTCATGGTATGCACCTGTATCATACGTCTTGGCTGGTACAAATCCAAAATCCAAAGTTCCAGGAGGTGGTTTGTATATAGGCTGTACCTCTGAAATAGTACTTCCACAAAACAGCAGCAGCAGCAAACAGAGTTCCACTGCCATAGCGAGCAGTATTCATAAAACTGGAGGTAGAGATATTTGTCCGACCAAGTCTAGAAATCTTCCAAACATTCACTTGGGGGGTAGCTTTCTAACCAGGAGAATGCTGGTACACTCTCACACCTTCAATTCTTAAATGTATTTTTACTTCCGAGTGGTACAGCAGCCTCTTGTGGAAATGACTCAGCGCACCATCTCTGGCAAAAAAAAAGAAACAGCTCATTAAGGTGTGTGCAAGCAAATAGCAAAGTGCAAGACAACCTGCAATCTTCTCTGGAAATTGAACATATCAACAGTTGCAGAAGTGAGCCACATAGGACAGGAAAGAAAAAACTGCTGAGGTTTGCGAAGAATATGTTATACTACATACACTGTACTTGAAAGAGGTGGAAAAAACAATTATGCACAGTTCCAGGTCAGTGAGTTTTCAAAAACAAAGCAGAACTTCGGTACAGCTCCAAGGGAAACAAAACTAAAGAAGCAGTGTATGAACTGCACTTCTGACTAAGTACAATATGTCATGTCACAACAATTACACAATGCTTTTAATTACCACCTGATGGTTCTATAGTCGATGACAATTATTACAAGTCATACTCTGTATTCTTTAATCTACACCTTTTAGCAAAACCTGCAATCCTAGATACTCTTAACTGTCTTCCAAGATTGAGGAAAAAATAATGTATCATTGAAGTTACCAAAACAAAACAAAAAAACCCCAAAAAACCCAAACCAACAAAACATCACCCTCTTGACAGATGACAATGGGTGTCAGCAATTACCTTCTATTAATTCAAGCTATCTCAAAGCTCTCCTTAGGAATTGAAGAAGTCAACAATTTTTATTTACAGCTTGCTAAAGCTGACTGTCATTAAGATAACTTTGGATGGTTATACATGTTTAAGAACATTCTGAATCTACAAAATCACAGGAGCCTGATCTACCACTACTTAAGAAATGTCAACAGACACACCCCTGGGCTTCCAACAAATCAAGCGACCACATCTTGATCTACAAGAACCCAGGTAAGACTCCTCCACTTCGGCGTGCAATAGCAGCCTCTGAGGAAACAGACCGAAACCAACCAAATAGAAGGCAACAGAAAAGCTGCTGCCCTTCTCTGATTTTGGAAGCTGCACACACTTGATGAGTGTGCCAGGGAGCACCACACTGACTTTCCCAGCCACCGGACCAGCTTCTCTTTGGGATGCCTTTGGTGATCCCCCAGAGAGCCACTGACTGGGCCGTGCGGGAACTCACTGCTCATGACAAGACACCACTTCCAGCTGGGGAGCACCAAGCACCAACTGCCTTTCCCAAGCACAGCTGGGCCTCTGCTGCCCTTTTCAGCAGCACTACTCAAGAGAAATGCTTTCCGCCTCCACCTTGGTGTTCAGACCATTCACTGGCAAGGAACGACAGCAAAATAACACAAACACCTCATGGCTTCAGTCAGTCCAATGCTACACCAATACCTTGACTTCCAAGGTACTTCCAGGTCAAAGAGATGCTGAAGACAGAAGACTTAAAACCTATAGTGAGACTTAAATCTCTCCCATGCTTTACAGTCTCTGGTAAAACACTAGCTACCTTTCTGAAAACCAGTACTTTGCAAGAAGTCAAAATCACATTGTAAGCTTGTTTAGTAGTCTGTGCTGCACTCAAAAGACAGATCAACAAAAATATGGAATAAAGGAATACCGGATCAGATCAAAGACCTAGAGACAGTTTTGTTTCTCCACTGTTCAAATGAGTTAAGAGGGAACACTCGAACCTGTCTTTCCTCCTCATGGCTTGTGAAAACCAAGAAGAAGGAACAGTAATAATGCTGTGATTAGCACAATTATCCAACCCTTATTCAAAAAGGTGATGTTAGCAACCACTCTGAAATATGCTTAACACAAGCACACAGTAATTTAGAACATATAATACCGTGATTATTTCCCTATCTGGAAAAGAATGTTCTGTTAAAGATTAATGAAAGAAAAACAAAGTTCAGATCCAAAATATTAATTTTCCTCCTTTAATTTTTTACTAAGACTAGTTTTCTTCAGCCTAAAACATACTTTTAAGTGAAATTTTATCATATGCACATCTTGCTCTGAGGCTGGACACAGAAATGGTCAGAGAGTGAAAACTGCTTAGGCTGCATTTTATTATCAAATCTCCAGAAACTCTACAGCATAAAACATGACAAGACCACAACTAGGTGAAAAAAAAATTATTTTGCCTTTATGACACAACAGTGAAAATTGTGCAAGTTTGATACACTACTGCTCTGATGCCAAAATACTTTTTGCTTTTATATATATTCTTCATATATGTTCATAACTCTGTGGACTTTTATTGTATAGTTACATAGTTTCCTAGCTAAATCCAGTACTTTTCCTATTAGACAAATTCCCGAAGGCCTGTTCTAATCTTGCTTCTTCTGGGAAGCAAGACCGAGCCACCTTCCCAAGACATTTTCTCATGTTTTAGACAAAAAAAAGGTAGAGCTAGTAGCAAGGAAGGGGGGGCTTCAGAGGGGATCAAACCAAGAGGGGAAATGACTTCATTAACTGTTCTTCTAACTGGGGATTCTTGTCAACTATGCTAATTTGCTGAACTTATAAAAGTTCAAAAAAGTGTAAAAGCCCTTTATCACGTGTGCATTTTTGACACATTTTCAGCATGCATGTTGGTGTGCTGTGCACCTGGAGGGATGTTGATTAAACAGTAACCACTTTTTATCACCTTAACCTTGTTTGGCTCTTGATTTTAGGGGCTCAAAGGCAACAGTTCAATTTGTTCTCCTTAAAAAGGGATTTGAACAATTTTCTAAGTCAGGTTTAGTTTTCTAGAGATTTCTGAAGTACAGTTGCAACATTTCAGTGAGTCAGGAGAAAAAGCTCACACATGCTAACTGAGCCTTGATTCCAAAAGTTAAGGAAACTGATATAAAAGCATCCATTTCAGGGAAATGTTAGGTGTGGTTGTGAAAGATGAAATTGACAAGAAGATGACTTCTCTAACTGGTGTCTTAAGGCAAAGCTCTCTGTAGTGTGCTCTGTTACCTATTTCTGCCCTCTCTCTAGTCTAGTATAAAGTTGTCCTGGGTTGCAGTGTATTCTATTACCATCCTCATGAGCTGTTGAAACCAGGTGGGGCAGTGTTTCCTTGCCTCCTCCCCCCAGACCATCTTTCTGTTAATGGCCCATCATTGTCCTGCCGCCTGACTCAGAGATAACTCCCTCCGGACTATCTTCTGTTAATGAGCCTAATCAACACTTGGCCTCATGACTCATTACCCCATTGTGAGATGCTCCACCCAGAGGGAGGAACCAAGCATCCCATCGTGGATATAATCTGAGATGCTGAACACCAGAGACAACCTTCTCACTGGATTTCCAGAGGACAGGAACTACACAGCCACCACTGGAACTCCTGAGGAAGAGCAGACCCTTTTCTACAGTATCACCGCTTCAGAGGACTGCAGCCACCATTCTACCAGACTGCTACAACAGGGAGTCAGGATGTATCTTGACTCTGTCAGTCTGAACCAGTGTTCTCTTATTTATTTTTTTTCCTTTTCTTTAATTTCCCCATTAAATTGTTATTCTGACTTGGTGCCTCCCACTGGTTTGTTTTCAAACTAGTACAAAAGTACACACAACTTTTTTTGGTAAAATTTAAGACAATTTAAAGTCTATCTTATTGCACAAACAGGCAAATAAAACACTGTTAAAATGTTCTCCCAATATAGGAAAACAATCACTACACCTGCCATAAATAAGTAGTCATGTATTAACCAAGACAAAGTGGGCAGTTTTAAGACAAGGACACTACTGAAATTGCAAGGACACTCCGTGTGCTGCAAAAAAACCCAATATTCTGCTAAGTGGAGAAATGTAAGTCTCCAACTCAACATAGTTTTCAGTCAAGCTTTTATAAAATTCAGGTGAGTTTCCTGCAAATCAAAGGATCTGCAGAATTATGACCACATGTTCTTCCTCTCTCTTTGCTGGCAAATATATCATAGTAAACATGGAATATACAATCTTACTGGACAATTCCTCCAGACTGACACCAGTTCTTCTCTATACTACATAAAACACTAATATTTTCAGGGTTACATTAATAATAATAATCAGGAACTTGCAGAAACACTATTAAACTTGTAACTTAACATGCCTCTTAGCATCTAATATGTATTCAACCTACCTAAAAATAACTCAGATGTAAAAAGCTCCAAGCAGTTCTCCTTTTCTTAATATCTAAAAGAAACTTAGCTGGGAGCATATTTGTAGTTAAATATGCTAGACAAACAGCATTAAAGAGGAAAAATCTATCCATGAAATCTGTAATTCTGAGAACTGCAAGAATGACATACACAGGAGTGACACAAATAAAGAGAACTGAATAGCAGTTTATGCTAATCTTCATTGCAGCATGTGGCCATCTCATTTCCTCAGACACAGTGTGGCATCACTGCAGTCAATGAGTTACAGGAACTGCCAGTACAACTCTCCCCAAGTTCAAGTAAACAGTGAATGAAAAGAAGCTGTGTGAAACTTTGAAATGCTTACAGCAATTATCAAATAAGCTACCAATTTCATTACTACACACCCTGTGAAGTACTTAACAAGTTAAAATGAATTAAAGATTTTCATTATTCTATGTGTGTGGTTTGCAAATGTCCATTTTTAAGACTCAAGCTTTGCATTTTATTCTGTGGTTGACACTAATATTCTATACATACAAGTCACTAAGCATAACTCCTGGGGTTTTAAACACTACCTGTGGAGAACACCATCACCCAAATCTGCAGCAGCATTATCATCTCAGATATATCTTATCCTGTTATTAAAAATACTTTCCAAAACCAACCTCTGCTTTAAGTTTAACAAGGGAAGAGGAAATGAGAGATAGATGCTTTAGTTCAGCAGCTTCCATGATACATCAGCTCTGAATAACAGAACTCAGAGGCAGCATGATGTCCAGGTCTTTGTTCCAATGGGACTGGCCTCCTTCTGTTTAAACACTGCAACCCATGCAAATACAACACTGCAGTGCAGCGATGCAACGATGATTAACCCCGTGAACTGAAATTCAGTCAACCAGAGGCTAGACTGCTACAGCTCAATGGGGGAGCCTGCTGGCAGTGAACCAGGATGGGCTGGGATGGTGGTAGACGCAGTTGTCCATAGGAAGCCCACACAAAGGTTCTGAGTACATTTGTTACATTTTTTCAATTACACATTTGAAAATCCAAGTCCATAATCCCCTTGCACCAGTGCCAGCAATCACCAGAAGAGAAATTAGAACAGCCACAAGAACACATTTACAGGCAGACTGAAACTCCTAAGTATGCATAAAAAACCAAACTCAGACCACCACCTTCCCATTCCAGAGACCCCATACAGCAAGCCAAGTTAGATACCGGTAGGTTAAAAAGGTACAGTTTTCTGTTACAAAATCTGCCCTAAGCATACCAACAATTACAACCTGTTGCCACAGGAGGATTAAGAAGCAAATAAACCTAATAAGCACTAGGGACTGCAGAATAGAGCTTGGCAGCACTGAGAAAAACTAAACAAATAGCATCTTCCACATAAGGCAGCCCTGGTACCCATCTGACTTGCCTGCTATATATTCAAAACGAGTATGTGCTCAGGTCAGGAAAAACTGGATATTCAGAATCCAGTTTGCTTTGAGCAGCTTCTTACTAATTTCAAAATTAATAAACTTAAAAAGCAACATCAAAAAATCCTTCTGTTTTACAAGTCACAGCCATTTGCAAGCAGAAACACACCTGTAAAAATTCCAGGTGAGATACCTTCCCCCAAGCATAAGCAGGTCTGATTTTCAGCTGACTGCCTAAATATTTCAAGTACATTTTCACTAACCAAACAAAATAATTTATTTAACTTGATTTTAAGTGGTGCATTTACCCCAGTATTCATAGAGCATTCCTTGTTAAATTACTTTTCAGCATCACATAGAACATTTTAAGACACAGTAAGTCCAGCCCATAAACAGGCAGCTTTTGGCAAATGTATACCGATGAGCAGTCTGTACATGTCCCAACACCTAGGTACTGCAACACGACGCACGTTTCCCACTAGCAGCTGAGACCAAGCCTTTCCTTCACCTTCTTTCCAATTACTTGAACTGTAGAGACCTCTTCCTCTAACACGCTGCCTAGTCCTTATCTGCAAACTGCAGAGGAGCGCGGGTACCGCAGCTCTGCCTCTGCGGGAATACCGACCGATGTGGTAGTTTCTTCAGCGGCTCCTCTGCATGTGTGTGCGGAAGACACAGCCCATGTTTGCTACCACAACTGCCCCTTCTCCCCAGCTCTCGGATGAGGTCCGCAGCTCACTCCACAGCTCCCCTCTGCTGAGCAAAACCTTTGGCCAGCCCCTGTGGGCTGGCGCGGTCTGCCCAGGTGCACAGCGAGCAGCCACCGGCAGCACCGCCTCAGGGAACTCCTCCGAGGCGGGCGGCATCCGCCGCAGCGCTGCCGTGCCGAGCGGGGAGCCGGCAGGAGCGCACGGGCCCTCTCCCCGCTCACATCCACCGCAGAGCCCGGGCTGGGGTTCGCCTCCCTACCCCCACCGCCCCTGACGAGCCGATTTCGAGGACAGCACAGCCCCAGCCCCGTCCCCGTCCGCCTACCCGAGACTGCTCAGGCCCCACCGCCCGCCTCCCCCATCCTCGCCCCGGGCAGGTGCCCTCAGCGCCCGCCCTCCTCCTCCTCCTCCCCGTGGAGCGGCTTCCCCTCTCCCCGGAGATCTCCGGGGCTCTCCCCGCGCAGCTCCCACCGCTGCTCTCCGTTCATCTGCCGGTGGCTCACAGCTGTCCGTCCCCGACCTCTCCCCAGCCGCCGCTGCCACACACGGCCCCCGGGGAGAGAACGCGCACCCCGTGCCCGCCGCCCCGCTCTGCTCGGCGGGCGGGCCCGCCCTGGCTCCCCGCGGACCAGCCGCATCCTCCCCCCGTGCCGCAGCCCCCTTTCCGCGGCCAAACCCGTCCCTCCCGCCATCCCGCTCCCCGGCTTTCCTCAGCACTGATCTGCCCTCCAGCCGCCCCTCTGCCCCCGCCTCACCCCGCGCTCTCAGGGCGCCTCCATCCCGCCGCTCCCACAGGTCGCTCTCCCCAGCGCCTACTGAGCACACCGGGATCTCTTCCGCGGGCAGCCCCATTCCCCCGGGCACCCGCCTCCCTCGACGGCCACCCGCCCCCCTCACCCAGCTTCCCACGGAGCTCCGCCGACCCGCTCCCCCGCCCGCCGACCCTCTCCTCCCGCGAGGGAAGGGGCCGCGCTCTCCCTCCCAGGACCTTCTCCCGCCCACAGCAGGAGAAGGCGGAGGAGCCTTATCCCCGCCTGCTGCCCCCCACGGCCCCGGCGAAGCTGCCCCGGGACCCCTCCTCACGTACCCCCCCGCCCGCAGCACTCACCGGTCGAGGGGGGACAGCGAGCCGGAGGCCAGCACAGCACCGCCCGCTCCGCCTCAGAGCGCCGCGGCTGCTGTGGTGGCGGTGCCGCCCGCGCATGGATTACGGAGGGCGGGCTCTGCCCCGGGCCGGGGCTGCAGGACCACCCCGACAGGCCGGGATGGAGGGGGGAGGAAGAGGAGGAGCGTGAGGGGGTTTAACCCCGGCGGGATGTGCTGGGCGAGAGGAGCTGGAGACAGGGAGATGCTCTGTGCCGTGGCTGGTCCAACACGGCCGAGCGGCTCGGGCTGAACCCGCACCCCTGCGAGTGCGCGGCGATCGCCGACCTGTTGCATCCCGGGCTGGCTCCTGCCCTTTTCCGGCCGGGAGGGGCCTCCGCCACGCCGGGACCCGTGGCTGGGCTCCGCCGAGGCACATCCCTCCTCGCCGTCCCAGACGTGGCCGTGCCATCTTCCCTTGGTCACTTCCTCTGGGGGTTGGTTCGAGGTCAGGCGGGTTTGCTTTTCCCATCAGGATGACTTACCCCATTAGCTTTTGAAAAAAAAAAATCCTGTTTTACTCCTCTCGAGGGGTGTCCTTATTTCCTGATGGGTTTGGCGTGTTCTTTAGGGCTGTTATCTATATTCCTAAGTGTTCCCTGTTCCCGAAGGCCAGGGATTTATTAGTAAAATGAGAAGTGTTTTTCTTACAGGTTACAGTACAGTAACATACACTTTCAAAGGCTGCTGTGCTTTCCTTCTGCGTTGTGCAGATTTTTTGTGCTTTTGATTTTTATTTGCAACTTTGGTGTATTAATGTAGTTCCTCTATTGCAATATTAAAATACAAACATGATTCTTGCCTCTGTTACTACACCCTCTGTTATTCAGCATCACAAATGCATTGCAAGATAAAGCAAGAATTTTTGCTGAATATCCAAGGTTATGCTGGTTCCTTGGAAATCTGTAAAAAAACTGATGGAGAAAGCAGTTAGTCTCCTTTTTGCAGGCAGAAACATATCAAGACTAGAGCTATGGCAGCACTCTGCACTGCTAATTTAAGCCTGGCCAAACATCGAACAGTTTTCCCACAAGGTGGTATTTGGTGTTGCTGAAGTCTACCCATATTTCAGCTCAGGGCATTTGCCAGCAATGTACATCAAAGAACAAGCTGCCACTCTGGCTGCACATAGAACAGTTATCCTGACCAGAGCTAATCTTGGCTTGTTCAGCAGGAGGATATGTAAAGGCACAACCCAAAATGGAGTGGTACAGAGCTCAGAGAAAGGCTCTTGTCCAAGTTCTTTTTGTAGTTGTCATAGGCACCCTAAGCCATATGTCAGAGGGACAACACAGTAGCCTTGGGGAAAACAGAACACCTTGACAGATGGACCAATGTCTTAAATTAGTCAGATAGTCTGAAAAAGAGAATTACAGTTCCTGTCTTAAGGTTCGGATGGAACTTGTTCTAAATACATGAGAATAGTCCTTCCAAATAATGGGTCATGAGTGTGCAACACTAATGAGTTAATTGTTAATGAGACAATATGGTGATTTGATTCCCTTGCTTCCATTCAGGGTTAAACCAGAAAGGCCAAGTCCTTCTGACCTCAGTGACTAACTGACTGACTTTAAAATGCAGAGAGAAGGCATATGGCTACAGTGATAGATATCTGCAAGGGTGGAATAGTCTGTAGGGACTTGAAGAAAATGTGGGAATGCAGAGGAGAAGAGCGTGGAACAAAGCTGCAGAAAATCTTGACTTGCTGGAGCCAAAGACGTTTAGATTATTCTCTTGAGTTACTAATTTATACAAGTTATAGGTTTTCTACCATTTATGGTAGGCTACCACAGTACTTCTGGATGAGAAATGCCTGTAATTTGCATAAACAAGGACATGAAACTAGAGTTACAGGAAAAAGACACTAGCTTTCAGAGAAAAATTGAACCTGAGTTAAGACCAACACTGCTAATGGAGGTATTTCTTCAGCAGACTAAGCTAATACCTATTTTATGATTAGTATTATCCATGGATGACAGATCTCCTGTTTATTTTCATGGATGTTGCTATCAGTATAAGAAAGCTTTCCAGTCATATCTGAGCTTCTCTCTACTGTTGGATCTAGCCTGAAATAAAGGTGCCTAAGGTGTCTGGAAGTGACTGAATTAAGATAATTTATATTGTATTAGGTACTGAAAATGTGTTGTCTGAGTAGCACCTAGTTAAGAGCTTGTCACTGTGAGATGGTAAATGGAAGCATGACCTCTTCAGCTGCCTCCAGATACATTGCTAGCAACCCCAAGCATGTGTCTGATCTGAAACCACTCCAAGCAGCTGGTGACCTTTCCTTGATGTTTATTCTCTGCTATCTGCACATCAGGTAGAGGCAGACAACTGTAAAGTGGGAAATACTGCACCAGTTTGCTGCCCTTTCCCTCTCTCCTTGTGTCCCTGCATCCAAATCACAGCTGTGCCTGGGCTTACTTAGCTGCCCACTCCTGTGGGCATGGCGAAGGATGTGCTGGTCTGTGGTTTGCCTGCATGTGGAACAGTCACATTAGAGAGGCACAATGTGCAAAAACAGTCTGGAGTCTTAGCAAGCTCAGAGAGCATCAAGAAAACTTGTCCTTGAGGGAATGCATCATCTTCTCTCTGTGGTCCTTTGTGCCTTATTAGGGCGATCGGGCTAAATTTAATCAGGATGTCTTCTAGCTGTTCTTTATGGCCAAAACTTTTAAATGATTGCAGCACTCAGAGCTGTGGTCAGGTTCCCAAGGCAGCTGAACCCGTAATTTCTCACATAAATGAGGAAGCAGTCTTTCAAATCACAGGACAGTAGGTGATAAGGCCTCCAAAAACCTGCTATAAACATCCAAAACAGGAACAGCTGAATGAAAAAATGTGGCCCATACTCTGTGGTGAGAATTTGAAAATCTGGCTGCTTATCAATTGTCTCTGTTATCTCAGAGGAAAATCCTCAGATAACAGGAAGATACATGAGATTTAGAGCTTAACTATAATGGTTGTATCATGTTATTGATTTTTAAGTAGAGCTTGTGATTAAAGGTCTATTAGATAAATAGCCTTTTTTGTTAGTTGGAGACAAGCTAGGTGTAGTATCGCCTGAAGAGGTTTTAAATCATAACTCCAAACTTTCCACCTCCCAAAAAGAAAAAGCACAGGGTATAAAACCTCTTAAACCTCTTACATTGTGTTTAGTCTTCTTCTGGATGTTTGTTTAGGGAGAGAAGGGTGCACGGAAGTGTGGGAGAGGAGCAGCATGCCTTCCATGCACTAGGCCTATGGAGGAAAGTGATTTACATACCCTTAGCCAAGAACATGTCAGAGCGCCAGCATCCAGCATTCTGCCAGCATCCCAAAATTGAACCAGTCTATGTATCTATCCCTCTTACCATCTCTACCCATTAGCCTGATGCCTGCCCACTTTGCTCTGCTTTCTGTGGGTTACAACCCCTGAGTCCTTCCTTCTCCTCTGCCACGGTGCACCCTGCCTAGCTCTGCCCTCCCTCCTGCCACTCAATACCACCCTTCCCTTCTGGGCTGGCTTAGCCCTTTGAATTCTGCCAGCCCTCCCAATTAGTGAATACTGCCCAGCAGCACTCACCAGCTACCTGCATAGCCCATGCCCTCCTGCTCAGCTCCCCATCGTCACTGTTTCTCCCCTCTCTGGCATCCACAGCTGCAGCCTTCCTCATCCTTAATTCTTCTGTGGGATGCAAGGCTTAAAGGATTACAGGCTGTGTGAGTTCACAACCTGAACTCCAAGCTGTGAACTCCTTGAGGCTGGAGACGGGCTCACCCAGGCTCTGCAGGCTCTGTGAGAGTAGAGAACTGGGGTTAGAGCAAGCAGGAAGAACATGTTGCTGTATTAGACACAAAACATGTAAAATTTGAAAGAATTATTGGAATCCATAAAAATGGTGGGAAACAGTACGACTGCTGTGTGCTATACTCTTGACATGTATTTGCTTAATTTCCTACTCCCAAGGAAAAATAAAATAATGAAATGGACAATGTTACTCACATTAATTCTCAAGCTTAGAAAACAATGTGACTTTTCATTGTAGACCTTTGATTCATGTCAGTTTAGGATATGATTTCAGTAAGGATTGCCTTCATTTAAATGGAAGATTTATATCACTTTAGGATGCCTTCAGAGAGTTGATGTTTCGTCAGCTACACCTGTCTTGCCATTACACTCTGTTGTGCCCCTTTCTTGTGACTGTGATAGATCTGCATGTCAACTCGTCAGGGAACTTAAAAATTATAGTCGCTGTTTTTCATCTGAGGAAACAAACCAGTAGTAGTTGCTATAACAGATTTCACAGCTAAGCAAAGATACAAAATGACAGGGATTACATGATGCATGTACTTGGAGCTTGTAGCTTCTTCTATGAGCTCCGCTCCCACCCACCCACCCCCAGGCCCCCCCCCCCCCCCCAGACTCACTCTGTTTTTCCATCATTTCTGTGTTTTATTTCTACTTGCAAGCTTTGACTTTTGGCATCGTGATAAACTACAAAGTCAGGAATGCTTGAAACAAAAATGGGAAAGGTACATGTCTTTTCGACACTAGAACAAAATTAGTAACCCAAAAGAAAATCAAAATGTCTTTGGCTCCAGCAAGTCAAGATTTTCTGCAACTTCATTCCATGCTGTTCCCCACATTTCCACATTCTTTTCAAGTGCCTGGCTTGCTTCTGAGTTTGGTAATAGGTTGGGGAGCAATGGCCAACTATCACTCCAGATTTTGGTTCCAGCTTCAGCACCTCACACTGCTCAGGTGACGAAAGGTCCTGGTCAGCATCTCCAAGGTTCTTTCTGTGGGAACTGTGTACTGAGTTGTCTGATAGCTGACATGGCCGTATCACCAAGGGCATTTCAGTTTGTTAGAATGCAACTTATGGCTTTAAATAAACACTTTCAGATGAAGTCCTGAAAATCTCCTGTACATGTGTAATTGCACCTGATAGAAAAAGAGACTTTAAATCAGGATGCTCCTGTTTACCAAACTTGAACACATGGTTTGGTGCCTTCCCCTTCGGAAAGGAGGATACTGCCGTGGGAGACATCTGTTCTCAATACGGGTAATCCCTTGCTTGTGACCAGTTAAGCACTGGCTACCAGTACAGCTGTTTCTTCTGATATACTGGTATCTTGTGGGGGACATACACGCTTCAGATGGGCTGGGTCCCACAGGCACAGGCACAGTCACAAAGTTGAGTCCTGGCTAATGAACTCATCAGAGCAGATAGTGCTAGTGGCCAGCAGCTGTATGTGGGACAGCACAAGCCTAGACAGTGCTCAGGCTACTGTCATGGACAGCCAGAGATGTGAACTGATAGATTCTTTTCCACTCTTGTGGCTTGCTTATTTTGTTTATTTTTTAATGAATGCATTTGTAAATTTCTTCTGAAAGCCAGGACCTGAGATGGACTGCTTGGGAAGAGGTGAGAGGTGCTGTAATACATGGTTTCCACAAACTTTGAATCCAATAAAAGTATCTGTATGTCAGTAAGAAAAGAACACTACAGAAATATTTAATCAGCCAAACCAAGTACACACATGAAAGCTATCACAGAAGCAAAGTCATTGATCTGGATAGTCACTTGTCAGGAAAAAAAGAGATCAGTTTTCATCTCTGTGACCCTCTGACAAGCAGAAGCCCCCTCAGCACAGGGTGACTATCCCATGCTTTCCACAAAACATAATCCTACCTCAGGAGCTTAACTGCTGCAGTGACCTTCTTTTGTCTGCTTGCTCTGTAGTAAATTCTGTCTGACGTTAGTAAAGAAGATTGGTAGAAGGTTATTTTTAATATCAGTATAAAATAATTTGTAACACAACAAAACACTAGAAAGGGAGGCATCCGTTCATTATGTTTTCAGGGAGAATGACACCACCACCTACAGCATCTTGTATTGAGCTCATAAACAACATACATCGCAGGATTAACCTGACAGGACCCCTTTGCTCTAGTTTCTATTATTAACTTTACACCTAGTGCAAGTCTCCTCAAATGAACTATATGAGGTGTAACAGTTTATCTAATACAGAATATACCTTAGCTGTAAATTTATTAGCAGGGTAGCACAGGCCTGGGTTTTATAAGCCCTTCACAGACATGTGCTGAGTACCTGATCCCTAAGGTTCTTACAGTGTGAGTAGAGAGCAATTTTTATCATTGTTGAGGTTTTATGGTTTAGGTGATGAACTTTTCCCTCCCTCTCCTCAGGTTCACCTCCACACTTAAAAATCCCCCCAACATTTCTGTCCTTCCCCATGCCAAGCTTCCAATTTCCACTGAACAGTTGGGATAGCAGCCTGCTACCCACAAGCTGTTACCACACAACATAGAAGTGCAGCTTCTCCCATTTGCTGCCTCACAGCTCCAGCTCCCTCCTTGGTCTTCTCCAGTTTGATATAAAACCGTTCATTATGGCTGAGCAAAAGACTACAGGCCTGATGATAACATGATCCAAGCAAATTGACATTTTTTCCCTATAATGTAATTAATTTTTTTTTTCAAGGAAGGTATTTTCAGAATTTTGTGAAGCTTGGGTCTTTCTTTCCCTGATGTTCTCATTAATTTATTATTTCCTGTATTTTACCTTCCTGTTAATAAGCTATAAGAGACCAAGAAATTGTGAAGTATTTCTACTGTTGAAGCATGTAAGATATAAAAAAGAAAAGCTTTAACCCTGTTCCTTCATCTTTCTGCATGTTAGAATATCAAATGATTTTCATATCGTAAGTATTGAATATATGAACACATATGTTGGAGGACACCTGAGGTTTGTCGCTTTAAAGTTAATCTGTAATCTTAAAATGAGCCTGAGTTAAGAGGTAACACAGCTGCATTTGTGCAGGCAGCAGAGCAAGAATCAGCCTCATGCTCCAAGAGCCACAGAGTGCCTCTTGGTTCTGCCCTGCTGCAGGCTACAGCTTCCATCCTTCTCTGCTTGAGTTCACAGTTGAGCTGATGAGTACAGCAGGGGTGCATCCATGTTGTTATGCTTGTTTGCTCTTTACTCAAGTGCCCAGTCTCTGGTTCCATAAGTATGAGTCCACATGAGTCTCCAGACTGGTACAGTTCGAGGAATAGTGAAGTCTGGGGGTGCAGTTTGTTCACCTGAGTACATCCTGCAGTCTGCACCCTTTGGCCTGGGATTAGAGGCCTGCATATACACAGAAAACAGACATTGCACCCATAATCTGAGCAAAACAAAGACTAACTTTCATTAGGTTTGCTCATCACCTGCTTTCATAAAAGGGACTGCTTCAAATCCTGCACTCTTCGGTCTGCACTGCATTCTGTGGTCAGGTGTTGTTTAATAAGCTCCTTGATTTATAGGTTTTTTCTTTTAAGACTGAGAGGACTGTTCTGATTCCCTTGCATGTGATTCATATTCACAACATACACAAATCCCTGAAGACTCATACTAGTTTCAATACTAAGCTAGCAGGTATGGCAGACTCCTGGGAAGATGTACCTGGGTTTCAGATTAGAGTAGACTTTGGTGTACTCTGAAATGTCTAAACATCTTCTCTCATTATTAAAGACTAAAATTTTAGCCTTGACCTCGGTAGTCTAGTTTAATTTTCCAGTTTATTTTTCACTCTTTCAAACAGCCTCACAATAGTGATGACCAGTGTAGTGGCTCCACAGTACCAGGCAATACCAAAGAATAAGGTGTGGTACAACTCAGTGGTGATAAGAAGTCTTCAAGTCTAACCTCTACATCTTGGCCCAACACTGTTTGGTGCCATTTGACCTTTATGAGATTATTTAGTCTTTTCCTTTGACAAACTGAAGATATTATGATAGTGTAGCACCATTCTTGAATCTTGCCAGGTAGGACTTCTATGTTTTTCTCTTTTTTTCTGAATTATGTATTAGAAAAAAACATGTTAAATAATAAAAGAAGTTTTAAAAAAGAGGGTCTGTACTTGGGACAGGCAGTGGTCCAAAGTGGACATGACAGATAAAAGATAGGGATTTTGGAGCCAATTCCAACTAGAAATCAGCAGTATTCTCTTCAACATATGAAGCCTGCAAATCCTCCACAGCTGCTAAGGTAGAAAAGGCCTTTTGACAAATCTGGAAGCCATTATTTATTATTCTAATACTTTATCTATAAATCTGAGCCTCACTCATATTGTGGCAGTCTTTCTGCTCTTTAATTCCCTGGACATTGAGTTACAGATATTTGAAGGTGAGGTCTAATAGCTTAGAGCTTGGATTGCAAACTCCTGTTGCCATTTCTCTCACTAAATGGATACTTCATTAAATTCCTCTGCATTTCATTCTGCCCATTTGATGAGGCAGTCACAGAAAGGCCTTAAAAGGGAATTAGGGGCATAGGCCAAGTGATAGTAATTTTCACCATGTTTTGGTTAAGCTTTCTCTGTTTCTGTTGCACCTTGCTCACCCGAGCATTTGCCTCTGTACAGGCTTGAATATTTGCTTTTGCATATTTGTAGTTGTTACCCTCTGCTATTTGTAGAAAGGAAATAAATAAATTCCCAATTTGTGCTGTAGTTGTAGAAGCAATCATCCTATAAAAAGTAATCCACAATTCACTGCAGTAAAATGTATTAGTTTATACATTCTGTATGAGCTGAGAGTTGGTACAGTAAAAGCATGTAATGAAAAAGTGCACATGAGATGTGTTTTGAGCTTTCCTCAGCAGCTGTTTCATATTATGAAACATGCACAGTGCAGTGGTTTTGTAATTGGATTTAAGTAGTTTGCAGAATATCTCAATACACAGAGCAAAACCCAGAAAAATGTTATAAAAACTTGTGCATAGTAATTCTGCCCAAGAGTTGCCAAAGAAAGAGCAGAGAGATCACATCAAAAATATTTCCTGCTTATATGAATCTACAAAAATTCCCAGAAATACTAGGAAGCATTCCCTGGGATGGGAATGAATACAGTTTACACTGAACTCAACAAGAGGAGATATATGTGTGTTTAGCTGTCGGCCAAATTTTAATTCTGGTATATATCAAATGTTATTAGTTTATACTTAATGACACAGAATACCACATAAACTTGAAAAATTCTTCCAGTTGAATTTCCAGTCTAATTTTGTTTATATTATAGTCCTTTTGATATTTCTTTTCTGTAAGTATCTTGTCTTTTGCTTTTTACTGAGATGCTTAATGTTTTTTTTAACATTGAGGTTCTTCTGTGATGGAGGAGGGGAGATAGTATTCTATAATTGGAAGCTTAAATCACAGAATCATAGAATACCAGGTTGGAAGGAACCTCAAGGATCATCTCATCTAAAATTCTTGGCAGAGGCACTTAAAGATTTAAAGTATATTATTTTCTCCCTTTCTTTAAGAGGGGAAAAAACCCCCAAGATATTTTTGCTGCTGAAGCAAGGATTTGCAATACTATCAGGGGCTGCTGTTCTATTTGTGAGCTAAGATATCTCTCAGTGAAATGGCTCAGCTCCCTGAGGTTCTCAGAATTCCTGTTATGCCTTTGCCAGATTCACAATAGTCTTGCATTTGTTACTTCACTAAAAAGAAAAAAAAAAACAGAAAAGGGAAAATTATGTGTTTGGCCAAAATAAAAAGGAGAAATGTGCATGGCTGAAAAGCTTCAAAAGCATTTCCATAGAGCACCTGTGTGCTGAAGACTGCTGAGGATCATTTACTGCTTAACCAGGAGCTGTCCATCCCAGGGCTTGGAACAACAGACATGGGGATGGACATTGAGAATCTAAAGCCCCTCACTATGAGTCTGTCTGTCCCCCTCTTTCTCACCTTGAGGAAAACACTGCACTTGCTGCAGTTCACTTTACTGGCTGGCAAAATGGTTAAAATAAAACTTGTCTTTTTTCACAGCTTTCTGCTAACATATATTTCAGCAGCGCTTCTGCAGCCCTTTTTTGAAGAGCACTGTATGGTACAGTACAGTGTCTTGGGAAATCACACAGATAAATGCCATGTTTAGAAACGATTTTTCTGTTAAATGAGATCACAACTGGTTAAATTGCTGGATAGTTAAGGAATTCTTGCTCTTCTTGTTAGATAAACTGACTTTTATTGCAAATAGTTCTGTCTTTCTTAATCAGTCCCAGGAAACCCTATAATGTCAGTCACTATTAGCATTTGCAATAGCATTAAGAGCTTTATACAAGCTCATATTAATCTGTCTAGGTTAACCTTTGTATCCAGGCTGCCTCAGTTGCTTATTTCAAATCTGCAGAATGTCAGCTCTTCTTGGTGGGCAGGAAGAGATTTAGCACAGATTTAGCAGTGCTTTGATCATAGTATGAAGTAATTTTGAACTTATTTGTGACCAAAATAATTTCTCTAGAGCACTTTTATTCAGTCTTATCAATTGAATTATTTAATCAGCTGGAGCAAACTTGTAGCCTCTCTCTTTCACTCCAGAAGCTGCTATGAAGACCAGATGGCTATTAAGACAGATAGTAGTGTCAAGAATATTACATTTCATTGGAACAGTGGATCTCACAACAGGAGAAATACCACAGGTGTAGAGAAACAGAGTGGGAAGGCCCCAGTTCCCTCTCCCAGCTGCAAAGTCTTCCCAGAACATCCTAAGACACTTGTCCAAACTGCATTCCAGCACCTCCCTTGAAGTCAGTGCCTCAGACTGTGTCCCTCAGGCAGTCTGGTCCAACACTTAATTATGCTCATAATAAGAAAATTTTTGTAATATTTAACCTAAATATTCTTTGCTGAAAATTAGGTTAATTTCTGTTCATTCTTCCCTCAGTGGACATGGGGAATAATTGATTGTCGTTTTTGTAACAGTGTTTGAAATACTGGAACATGCACTGAAACATGTTATCATGTCTTTTGCCTGGTCTTCTGGTTTCTGGATCAAAGCCCAGTTCTTCAAAGCTATCCTAAGAGTCATGTTGTCATTTCTGTCTTGTGACCTCTCTCCAATTTGCATGTGTCCTTTAAAACATATAGTTTCCCTGTGTAAACATGCTCCTCCAGTTGAGAGCTCCTTTCCTGACGAAAGCAACCTAACAACATCCCACATCATAAAGAGCCTCTTCTTCATGCACGGATGAATCTGCCTCTTGGTAGGCGCTTACTCAGTGTGTGTATTGGTCCCTGCAATATCCAGAATCTCTTATGCAATACTGCTGGTAAGGCCTGTATTTTCAGGGTTGGGGTTTTTTTGGGTGCGCGTTTGATTTTTTTCTCCCTCCTTTTCACTTTGCTTTATTTGATTTCATATATTTGATTTAGAACTTTCCCAGTTTCTAAAGACTATTTTGAATAATTCTCTCTCTAAAATGCTTGCTGTTGTCTCTGAAATTGGCATCAGTTGCATATTTTATAAGGACAAACTCCACTTCTTTATCTGTAGGATTGAGGAAAGTTTTGGAAGGCACAGAATTGGGCCCCCAAAAACTCTACTTGAAACAACTTCAAATATTGTCACTGAACCATTGATTCTAAACGTCCTGTTGAGTACAATGAAAAGAATCACACACCATCAGTATTCTTGGTTGCACATGGATCAGGGTTAAACATTGTTTTTTGGGAATAGCACAAAACTAGGAGTAAGAGAGGTTTGATTTTGTTGGTTCGTTTGTCCCCAACTTTTAATACATATGTCAGACAGTTCTTATAACCTCTCTTTTCACTGATTTCCTTGTCTGTAAAAGCGAATCAAAGATGCTTGTGAAGTGCGTGCCTCCTCAGGGGAAGACGCTATTGCAGCGCAGGATGTCAGTGGTTGGCCTCTGGCCCTGGAATCACTCATGCGGTTGAAACAAACAGTGCTGGGCCCAGTGAACCTGTAGGACATCCAGTGTTGGTGTCAGAAGCCAGGTCTGTACCGTGCCCTGGTCTGCTCAGGACTCTTTGCTTCGATTTCCCCTTCTAGTGCCTGGCAGTGGAATGCATGTTTGTGCTTGGCTGGCACTGGTGCTGTGTGAAACGTGGCTGGAAGCAAATTCTAATTGCAATTCCTTGTGTGCACCTGGCACAAATTTCAGCACTGCTAACATGTAGCAGTCACCAGTAAAAAAGGGGGGTGCGACAAGATTGTGTTCACGGTTGTTGCTATGATTTTGTAATTCATATTAAAATAGTTGTCTTCTTTTCGTTCTGCTTCTAAGCTTCCTGAGAATGATGCAAACCAGGCTTTTAAACCTTATTTGCAGAAAAAGGTTGTGATAATACAACAGCTTGAAGCCACCGTGAGATTTGGAATCATGGGGGTAAACAAAACTTGTTCCGAATAAAAATGTGCTGAAATGCTTGCGTGGTGCCCCACACAGCACCGGGTAACCGTGCGAGGAGGCCGAGCACAGCAGCAGCCCTGCAGCCTCACGCAGGGGATGCACTGCTGTGCCAGGGACCTGGGGCTCAGCCCCGAGGGGTTCCGGGCTCTGCTCCCACACCTCTTCAGCACAGCCTGTCAGACCCTGCCCGGCTTCTCCCTGCTCTGTGGTGCTGGGCTGACTGTGATGCTGAGCCTTCGAGGGGCAAAGAAGAAATGTAGATGATCCTGGAGGAATGATAAAAAAACCTTGATGTTTATAACTGGCTGCCTGCTTGCTATTTAAACATGCAGGGAGACATTTGATAAATATTTAAGTAGCACCAATTTATCTAGTGCTGTACATGTTTAACAAGATGAATACTAAAGAGGATAAATAGATTAAGATTTCCAAAATGATTGTGCCAAATGTGTCTTTTTACTTCAAGCCTCTGTGTAGCAAGGATGTTTCCACCAGTGTAACTATCGCTTAATATATTAAAAAACCATGTGCTTTGAAACCCCAACAAGCATATCCTGCTCCAAGGTAGCCATGCTGAACTAAGCAGTATTTTGTGCCACTGCAATACTTCTATGGTGTATCAACAAAACATCTTCAGGTCAGACCAGGCTGGGGATTCTGTGCCTCTGCTCTGGCTGTCACCTTGAACATCTTTGTTCTCACCTTGAAAGGCTTTGCTTTGAAATGAAGATGGTTTTAATGTTTAATATTTCCCTTGCACACATGCACACTTGTCTCAGCAAACTCACATGTAAATACATGTGTACATACATTAAATGCGTGACCTCTGTGTATTTTTCTCTCAGTCACATGTGCTGAGGAGTAAGTTTGAGTGTGGAAGATTAGCTTGAGTACTTCGTATGACACATAAAGCCTCCATGAATCTCTCTTGATTAGTTCTCCTACCCTGACCCTAGTACAGAGGTAAAAATATTTAATGGCCTGTACTAAATTAAGTAACACAAGACTGTGACTCAAGTATGCATGACTAAATCTAGTTTAGTGATTCTTGTGCTTGAAGTGTGTCATCAAGCTACCCCCAGAAGAGAATGGCTTAGGTAAATACACTATGGGATCAGCTTGCAAAGAATCACATCTGAATTCTTGTTTATATTAGTCAAAACCATGCAAGACCCCCCTGGCAGAGCTGGGCTTTTGCTTCAGATAGTAGAATACCCGTAAGAAATGAAATTACAGTGCTAATATTGAGAGTTGGTCCCTTTTGTTGTGTTTTGATTGAGAAAAAGGCTGCCTCCAGCATGACACCGTGCAGCTATCATGGCCACTGAAATCAGGCAGCAGATTCCAAATATATTTTAGCCCCTTTTTTGTGCTTTTATTTGCTTCCCCCACCACACCAGAGGAGCTCAGCTGAGAGCTGAGTGTCATGTTAGAAACACAGACTCACATCCTCCACAGAGGTTCAACTTCACATGAGTCAGGATAGCACAAGACTGGACCAAGTCTTCTTGACAGACCAGAAAGAGCTGAACTTCTGTTTCCTTGCAGTAAACATTTCCTGATACAGCTCCCACTGAAGAATGGGGCAGAGCTGCCTCTGCCCCCCGCCAGAGCAGCCTTGCCCCACACAGCCGAAACCCTTACCAATTCCTCTTCTTGAAGGCAAAGGTGGCAGTGGCTGCCTCTTGTGGGGTTTTAGCTGTCCCTGTCAGGTTCCTGCCTTCAGCAGCTGCCTCTTCTGCCCATGTACTAAGCCTTAAGGCTTCACTTAAAGGAAGGGGAGAGTTTCCACATGGTCTGGTGAATTCTTTTTTGGAGCTATAAAAACCTTAAAAATGCTTTAGAAATTACACTATCATGTATGAGAAATATAGCCTATACGTCCATATATATAAACCAGGATTTCATATTAAATGCATTTATCTTCATTCTGTCACCCATAGAAAGTTATTTTCACCATTAAAATTATGCATGACAACTTGTTTATCCATTCTGAATGCACTGGATGGGAACTAGTTTTCCCTATTCAGAGATGAACATACATCACCTTCAAACACAAATATCACATATATTTCAGATGCTTCCTGAAAGATTTAATTCCTTCATCAATTTCTTTAGACAGAATGTCAGACAGGGACAAAACTCTGGGTTCTGTACTGTGGAAAGATATTCCTTTGGTCTTATTAACACACTGTGAGAGAGAGGCTGTCAAAGCTCCCTCCACAAATGGCAAGGAAGGGACACTTCACCAGTGAGGCAATAAAAAGCTAAATGGGAGGCTACCAAAGCCACAGCATTATTTTATTTTGGAGCAACTTGCCAGGACGGCAGGAGTCCTGGTGCCTCAGAGGCCAGGGGCTGAAATACAGACCAAAACACTGCTCTCAGCTGGAGAAAGACCTAGGCCTTCAACTAAGTCCCCCCCAGTTAACCCGTGGAAATCAAAAATAAAGTAAAGGAATTTTCATGTCCTCTGTAATTGGAAAAATATGTAGAGGATTTATTTTATCCAGATTTCACAAGATCTGGTTAATTTTGCTTACCAAAGCAAGAGGGTCTGAAGAAGAATTCCCCAGTATGTGGCCCCTCTTGGAGACAACACAATTTTTCATGCTCCTGCTAGGCAGAATTACCTGGGGGTCCCTCCACTGCCAACACTATGGCAATTACCAGAGCAGAGAGGCAATAGATAAAATATCAGGATATAGAAAACACTAGTTGCCTACTGGCTTCTGTATTTACAATTGTTTTGCCCCAAATACGAACACTGTAGTCTATTGCAAAGAGCCATTTAGGGGTGTGGAAGCAGAGGAAGAGCTTGGGGTAAATTTGTGCTGCTTTTGAGTGAAGTTTCAGTAGCATATAAACACTGGCAATGCTCAACCTCTTGCTGTGAATATCTTTTTTCCCTAGTCCTGGGGTGAATTTCAGTATGAGATATAGCCTTTAGAAAAACATTAATTAGTATTTCAATCCACAACATGTAGCTTGAGCCAGCTGTTCTTTTAGATTCATCTACAGCAGCACATGCCCATTTCTGAGATTTTATAAATAAATTAGACTGTGTATGTACTTGTTTTCAGTTGCACGTAAAGAGGACTCACATTTTATGTGAATTTTCCCTCCAGCAACTGAAAAGTTCAGTATTTGAACATCCTGCAATGGAAGCTCTCATCCATTTTTTTTTTTTTTTGCAAAAAACCCCTTGTGATGAGTGAGGACAGGAGAGGTGAAGGAATCATCAAAAAACCATTCCCAAATTGTCATACTGCCTTTGTAATGGCTGCTGGAAGCTGTACATGTTCATGTAGAAACTTACTTTGAGCATTATTGTCAGGCTCTTCCTGGCACGTTCTCTGTTTCATAAGTAGCAGTCAGAGTTACTAAGTGATTGTGCATTATTTACACATCAGTGCTGTGCAATTTCCATCACCCACCTACAGAACCATCCAAATTCAACAGCACACTCGCCTATTCATTATGCATAACTTCCCAAGTCTCAGATACACACTTCAGGCCATGCTTTTCTACATTTTTTTTTCCTGTTTACTAATTTACGCCTCCTTTGCCCTACAAATATAAGTAATTAATTCTGAATATTTTATGCAAAATGAAATACTAATGGGATTTGAGTCTTTCTGATAAGGATTCAGATTTCCTAACTGGTATTCATACAAAACTTAGTCTCTAGGTTTCAAAATAGATGTGATCCACAGTGCAAAGCTGCTTAAAGACACAGAAATAACAATGCTTAAAAGAAAAAAAAAAAAAAAGAGATAATAAGTGTCGCTCATGCAATTTCTCAAGATTTCTTCCTGAGCAGGAAACACTGTTTCTTCCCCAAGGAAATGACAGTGCTGAAACCTCTCCCATTACCCGTTTGGAAGAAGATTAAAAAAAGGAAAAGTCCATCCTCAAGCTGACAACTGGTTCATGCTGCAACAGTCATGTTTTTCAGTGTTCATGGTGTTCACCATCGAGGCAGCCAGGTTAAAGGCAGAAGACCCTCCCTCATCTGTTTTGGAGTAACAAGCACTCTGAAGTCATAAACCGCCCCTCCCTCGCCCCCAACCGACCAAACAATTGTTTTAATTTCCAGTTGAAAAGAAACAAAGATATTTTTGTTCAACCTGGAGCCTTCTCTCAGTATTTTCTGGATGCACCCAGTTATGCCATGAAAAACAAGTTTTTAGCAATTTGGTGTTTCATGCTCTATGGCCACTTTCTCACTACGTGCAGTTTGGTTGACTGGGGAAATTTGAGTTTTATTTGCACTCATGTGATATTTCCACTCGATGTCGTAGTCCATATCATACCTTGCCCTCCTCACTCAGCATCCCTCTATTACCCCTATGGGGGGAATATTGCCTCCAGTATGGCATTCATTGATCTGGGAGATCTCCATGCTCTCAAAATCAAATAAACTATTTCTATTTACACCATTATGTTCTAGATAATGATTTTTTTCATACAATGGGACAAGAACTCCAAGCCTACTGATGCTAATAGCTAAAGCAAAAGTGTGGACACCTCTAAGCAAGAATGAATCAGGGGCTATCCTTTATTTGCCAGCATGCACCATAAAGAAGATCCACAGGAAGAAGGGTTGACTGATATCCAAAAACTGCAAGCCCAGTGCTCCACCTGTACCTTTGTCAAGCATCTAAGAGACAGCCAGAGCTAGTGCTGCCTTCACTTGTGCAGGACTACAGTCCCTGTTACATGAAGGAATCCAAGACTCTAATTCAGACACCTGTGGCTGTGCAGAGTTACACTGAAATCACCTGTACAGGAACTGCAGCTTGAAAACAGACAAGTTACCTGCCAGAAAATTAGATATCCCAGATGCAAAGACCCAATTTTTTCAGGACAGAATACTTACATAAACACCGGGAATTGACTGGGCTTCTTGTCAAAATAACATACAAGAAGTTTAATTTGTTTTCTGAGTAACTTGCCTTATTTTATTTGGTTGGTTTGGTTTGGTTTTTTTTTTTTAGTAGAGACCTTAGAGGAAATAGTGATCCTACTAGAAGTATTTTTCAGATATTCATCAAAAGAATTTCTGGTGACAATGGTGGTTTTTATTTCTGAGTTGGACATCAGACAACTACTGGGCAGAGCAGCACATAAACCTGGAAAATTTCTCACTGGAGTCCTTTACAGATATCAAATTCTAGCTCAGTTTCTCAATTGTTGACAATCCGTGGGGATTATATGAACTACTCTTGCTTGTGTGTTGTGCAAGTATCTTCCCTGATCATTAGAGCTATGAGGAATATTATTGAGTCTGGGAAACAGACAGAGGCAAGTCCAGCAGGATGGGTCCAGAGGAACTTCCTCTGGCAGAACTCCAGCAGCTCCACTCAAACACTGCAACAGCTTGTGCAGCACTGACTGAGTCTCCCTTCAGAGCTCAGGTTTCCAACATATGGTGGCCATAAAAGGGCACAAACAACTTGCATTAATTGCACAAGAGATAAATAAGCAGTAAAAAATTTGGAAGATCAAAGATGGAGAGCTGATTAGTATCAATGCCAGATGTTCTGGAAAAAGTGGTCCTGACTGGAAATCAGAAATTGTTGACAACCCAGTGTGTACACTAATTCACAGTTGCATTTATCTCCATCTCTTCACTACTGCCAGTGAAACAGGGTCTTCTTTGGAAAAGCAGCTGCTGTTTGGTGTGCTAGGGCACTGTCCTTGTCTCTGATGACCTCCCTCTTCCACGTGGGTTCTCCTGTTAACCCACAGTGGAAGCCACCAGGTTAAATAAGATACCATTAGGTTAAATGAGGTTATTCAGGTGTTAGACGGGCCTTGTAGCAGGAAATTAACAAACTGAGAGGAGGGGCTGGATGTTAAAAAGAGTGTCACAGTTTAGGAAGGAGAATGTGTGTGAAGCCCCACAGCAAGCGTTGGCAGTCTAATTCAAACTCATTTCTTTCCAGCAGTTTCCAGGGTTTACCACATTGAAACCGTGCCCAGCAAAGGAAGAGGACTGCTGTAGTAAAGTGGATGTGTGTGCCAGTTTCAGCCAGGGCAGGGTTAATTTTTTACAGTAGCCAATTCGGTACCATCTCACATCACTGAAAGGTACAGGAGTGAGGGACTCGCTCGCTTTTCCAGGGCAGGGAACAATGGTGTGGTGGGGAAGAGCTGGCTGATACTTTGTTTTGTTTTTTCTGTGTAAATAGTTTCTTTGTCTTATACCTTTTATTATTAATATTGTTGCTGTTACTTTCGTTTTCTTATCTCATTGTCCTTTCCAGTAAATTGTTCTTATCTCGCTCTGTAATCTCTGCCTTCTCTCTCCCACCAGATGAGGGGGGGAAGGGGAACACCATCTGGCTTGGGAGACTCTCAGTGGAGGGGGAGGTCACTAACTTAGGGAGCACCGTTCCTCACTCACGACATTGTGTTTCCACTGATTTCAAGAGGAAGGCTATGAATCTTGGTAAGTACAAGGCTAAGCCACAAAGCTCACTTGGGCATTGCTTAAGTAGGTGCAGGTATGAGCACAAGGGAAGAAAGAAGAAGGAGGGGGCCAGGAGGACTGCCGTGGGTACAGTTGCAAATGCACACATAGCAGGACCCTAAAAGAAAGCCTGTAAAGACAGGACTCTGGGTACTGGCTGTAAGGCTGATGAGATGTTAGAAATCCTGTTTGGTCTTTTTCAGGCTCTGCTAAACAATGCCAGAGTCTTTGCCAACAAGCAGCATCCTGTTAAAGATGGATCCATGTTCACTTTCTTCCTGCAGTTAAAACAGTCTGAAAGACCTTTCTTATCTTTCAGTGTCTTGGTTCAGTTGTGCAGCAATTCAAAGTGAAACCGATGAAGATGTTAAGAAATTCCTTGAGTTACAAATTAAATCTGCACTACGATCTGCTTTAGAGATTGTCCTTGCGTTACCATGAACAAGAAAATGAAGATGAGCGTTGTATTTTTTTCAGACTCTTGTAAAAAAGACTTCCAATAAAGCTGTCTGAAATTAAGGGAATATTTAGTGTTTGCATTAAGGACTGTGTGAAAAAGAGCATTTGTTTCAAACGGTGTTAGTACATCTTTGATCAGTTCTATTGATGCCATGAACATTTTTTGCCTTTTCTTTAATACCCCTGTTATACCTTTTTACAACTTCTGTATTCTCGGTGCTTTTTGCCTACATTCTTGTCTTGTTTGTCAAGCTGAGAGACTAAACATTTTAGAAGCTTCGTAGCTAGGGATCAGTGTGCCCCAGACCCCAAGGTCCTCTCCAGAACACATTTTGTAAACTAAGATAGAACCATCCAGGGGAAGGTTCCTTGGGGAGGGGGCTCATTCGACCCTCTCATTGGGGAATTTTTGATAGATCTGCTAATTAGTAAGACCTATAATGTGATACCAGATCTTTTGGGGGAGAGGCGGTGTGCATTTCGGTGCATTTGACCTGGACGTGTGCACCTAGGGATCCTTAAAATAAATACCAAGGTAAAATCCCTTTTCACCTTCTAACTGTGTTTGACTCTTGATTTTAAGACCAGAAAAAGGCATCACTATAAGCTAGAGGTGTGTTATATTTGGATTTTGAGACAGAAGTGTTTGATTTGCATTTTTTAATTTTCTTGAAAACAAATAAATTTGAACTACAGCTTACTCAAAGTGTTTGTTGAAGAGAATTGGTCTATCAAAATGCCTGAACAGACAAAAACTGCCTTCTTCAGCTCAAGAGAATTCCTGTGCTATTATATTTTCATGCTCCCATTCAACTTCTGCAGATGAATACTACTAGAAGGAAATGGTCAAGTTTTCAGATCATCAGTTACTGCCCTCAGGTGTTCACACAGCTGTGGTCGTTCCCAACAGCAGCTCCCCTGAAACTGTAGCATAGGGGCTGGCCTCCACTCAGTACAGTTGTAGTCACCAGATAACAAATGCTCCTGCTAGAGAGGGAAGTGCCTTCAGAGCACACCCCCCAGCATGTGACCTGTGCTGAATTTCATTCATTTTAAAGAACCATTTCTAGGTTGGGGCTGGGCACAGACATACACATTGATGTGTTGTGGAGAATGTTGCTCAAATGAAATGAAAATAGAGAAAAATATGCTTTTTCAGTAGTTACCCAACCTGAATTCTACTGTTTGCTTTCTACTACAGCCAACAGCACCTTTCAGACAAACAGAGGAGCTGCAGTAGAGCACGGCTGCCAGTCAGAACTTAAATGGTAAATATGATTAATGCATACTTTACCTCACCAAAGTGCTACAATCATTTTAATATTGCCACACTAATTTGGTCCAATGGTACATCAGGTCTGGAGAGACCTGCCTTCTCACTTCTAATTGTACTGTTCAAAGACACAGATAAATCATAAGGTCAGGACAGAGGAAGACATATTCTTTAAACTTAGATTTCTGAATTCTCAGATATGGATTAAAGAAGGAAAGAGAAAAAGTGTTCTCTGTGTTATCAGATTATTATTCGCTCTAGAGGACTGTATGTGAGTGTAAACTCAACGACTTGTGACAACAGTTCAGCCAAAGTAAATTGTTCTGCAAGCTGTATATTTGCAGGGGGTCCGATGCTGGTCAGCACCGGTGTGCCGTGACCTTCCTAGAGAGAGCGTCCTGCAAGGAACAACTCTTCCAAGGGTGGTGGCAGGCCTCTCTGGGCAGCAGGGGAATTCAGCAAGTGTAGCAACTTCTCTGCTACAAGTGATACCAGCTCTCCTGATTCAGCTCTTTGTGAAATCACCCAAGGCGAGCTCGGGGACAGAGAGACAGGAACCTCGTCTGGCTGTTCCACAGAGGTGGCTTTTATTGTCCAGCAGCCCCTGTGAAGGAAAGGCCAGGGACAAAGGCTCCCTGGGTTAGGGGCAGAAACAGGGGCTTTTTATGGGAAAGGCAGGGAGTGGGGTAGAAACCAACTAGCCAACTGGGTACAGGCTATTACCATATAGAAACAACACATGCTGGGGGCGGTTCACTTTGTCACCATGACCCAGAGGAAGGTTGCTTATCTTTGGGGAAAGTCTTTTTGCCTTCAGGCCTCTGTTCTCCAAGGGAGTGCAGAGGGCTCTTGTGCCAAGGGCTCCCAGCCCTCCACACGGTATGTCAGCTAACCCTGCTGACAATCGGGTCTGCTCTAATTGCTGCCTTGAAAAGAAGCTGTGCACAGCCGAGGCAACTCAGTAACATGCTCATTACAGACATGGGAATTAGGGGTTGTTCAGTTCTTACCATGATTGCTCTTAATAAGCCCATATAATTATATGATAATATGATGCACAATTTCTTCTATGGGTTCTCTGCACTAAAAGAGCATTTCACCCTGGGAGAAAATGCTTAGTTAATGCTAAGGTGGCAAGCCTCATTTTTGCACTGCAGTCCTGCCACTCTCACAACACTTGTGCTTGCTGTATTTCCTAAGGCTGTGACTCCTGGGGCCATCTGATTGTACAACAATCTGCAATTTATGTATTTATTTTAGAGAAAAACTCTCCAGTTCTTAGGGCTACAGAAAAAGCCTCCAAGTAACTACCACTAATAAAAAAGATGTCCTGGAGGTCAAAAGAAAGTGGCATTAGAAGCCTTTTGTTTTTTGAATCTCATGGTGTGTATCAGTCATGGTGCTTCAGACAGGGGTGAACCTGCCCTGCATTTTATCCGCGGAGAATAGATAATCCTGAAACCTGCTCTGGAAATTGCCTTGCACATTTCCTTGATGAAGCCCAACACAATGAGTAAATCAAAAGTCAATCAAAGAGTTTCTTTGCTTCAGGCAAGTGCTGTTCTTTAGGATGGACCAGTGCTATAGGTCCTTCTGGCCTTGTTCCTTACTCTCAGATTTTGGGTCAGTGAACTAGATTCCCTGTTCTTCATTTCATGGATTTCTTAAGCAGAAATAGTCTTCTATGTCCCACTGTGAGAGAACGTGCTGCTGTGAGGCTTAATTGAAATTTGTTGGTTTTGATATTATTGGCTGAAATGTGAAAGCATGATATTACATTTGCACAGGGATTTACTGCATATTTCAAAAAGCAGAAAGGACTGTGGTTTAGACGAAAGCTGTTACAGAATTTGGGGTATACATTTTCATAAGTGTATCACTTTCAAGCAGACACAGGCTTTTTAAGTAGTGCCAGTTGTTTGCTAGGGGAGTGGCCCAGAAGGATCTATAGTATATTTCCTAATTAATTGCTTCAGATTAAAGGTATCTTTAACTGTTACTGCATTGAAGGGCAAGCTATAGTTGTGCTTTTAACTTACAACCCAAAAATTACTAATTGAATTTGTTTTAATTAGGGAAAGTCAGCTACAATTGAGGAGCTGCCCCACATAATTTTGAAGATTTTTGTAAATTGCAATGCCCTGGAAATTGCTACCATTTCCTTGATAGCAATAGTGTGGGGTGGGTTTTGTGGGGTTTTGGGTTTGTTTTGGGCTTTTGCTGTTTGTGGGGTTTTGTTTGCTTGTTTGTTTTCATTGCCTTGTTTGTTTGTTTTTGTGGAATTTGTTTGTTGGTTGTTGTTTTTATTTTAACAAGTATTTGACTTTAGGTTTTTTTCATTAGATGTTATAGAGAAGATTTGGGTCTTTACACTAAATTAGCATTGTATAAAAATACATTCATTGCACAGAAAACCTGTCAGGGTGAAGTATGTCTCTGATTCTTTGTGGTGTGCTGGTATTGCACTAAGAATACAGGCTCAAGGACTTAACTTCATGCCTGAAGTATTTTTTTTTCAATTCTTATCCAAAAATACAACATCCAAATCTTTGACACTTTGCTGGAAGTGTAAATGTAAAGATTATTGAAGTGTAAAGGAAATCAGGCAAATCTTGCAGCTTTCATCTCCTCTTCACAACACTACATCGAGGATTTCATGTCAAGATAGTGACATCGTAAGTGGAGCTGATACTGCATCTTAATTGCCTCCTTCAGGTCTTGAAAGAAAGTGGTATTTGATTATCTGTAATCAAGGTGTCAGGGTCCTAAAGCCAAACCATTGATCCATATTTATGGCTATTACACCTTAATAATGAGAAGTGCCAATCTCAACAGAGTATGCAAGAGATCAGTTTCATAAAAGTACTCATGTGCTTAAATAAAATTAATTAACATCTAAATCTTTTTAAAGTCTAGCCCAGACTTGATGCAATTTGGCCATGCTGCTACATGAGAAACATCCAAACTTTATGCTGACAGAGACAACCTAATGATAGATTTGCTTTATTGACTATAAGGTACTTCATTAGGAGCATAACATGGAAAGGAAGAGTCACTCCGTTGGTTTTGTTCCAACAGAAGGTTTTTGTGAAGCATTGACAGGAGGATGGCCTCCAGTCTTGGGATCAATCTGACAAAATATGGAGAGCCTAGAGGAAAGAACCTTAAGCTACTTTAGTCTAGGAAAAGAGGTGATCAAGAAGACATATGATAACAGTCTTCCACTAAAAATATAGTTAGGAAGGAAGTGATTTGTTGCTCACTCTACCTGCTAGGGTAAGGAGACAGGAAATGAATGTATCACAGGCTTCCTCTTCTTCTGCTTTTAGTAGGTAGCACCAGAATAAAGATGGTTTATTATGCTGCTCCAGTATCCTGCCAGCAAGTAAGGATTCACTCTGTGTTGTAGAAAAGAAAAAAGTGTCTCACCAAAAATCCAAATTACAGTCATCACTGCAATGAAAAAGCAGCAGGGACTGGTGAAACTTTCAGACGGGTGAGATAGAAGGGCTCCTGCCCAGGAGATGTGTTCTCTGCACCCAAGGAGCACTAAGATAGCCAAGAGTCACACAGGAAGGGACCCTGGCTGATCAACTACGGTACTTACAAAGAGCAGGAGAGAAAATAGTAGTGATGCTGCTCTAGACTTGCGAATCCTAAGCCTTCTGCTCCAGAATCAGGTGAAGCCAAAAGCTTCCTGGAGGGAAGCACACAGGTGATGTTTCCAAGATGGCTTTGTCAGCCTCAGCCATGGGATGATATTGCATGAGCTGTTGAGGAAGATGGGAATCTTCTTGACAAGAGAAGCTTCTTTGCCTGTCAGATTTCCAGGATGGGGAGGCTTTAAGTCAGATGTGGGAGAAAAAGAATAACAGGAGTCCATTTGTAAGCAGTAACAGTTAAACCTCAACTAAAGCCGAAGGACCAGAAAAAATCAGGTAGTGACTGTAAATTCAAGGGAAGGACAGGTAGGAATACGCCTGCACAGAACATTTCAGATGCTTGTGGATACTGCCTGAGCTGCACACCACTCCATCTCCCTGGGACAGCAAAGCACAGGGACAGAGGGAGAGCCACAGCCTTTACCCTGTGTTGGAGGGTCATGGTGGCTGACTTTGAAAAGACTTCTCTCTCTTGTTTCTCATCACTGGACATTTAGGACATCATAAAATGCTTCAGAGATTTATCTCATATCTTCTCTATTTCTGCTTGAGGGCCTTTCGAAACATCACTTCTGGTGACAGCTTAGCACTTTTCTCCTTTTACCCCAGAGGTAATCGAAAGCACATCGATAGGACTTTGCTCATCATGAGAGTTTCTTACTTTATTCATATCACCCTTCTTTGTGGAAACACCACACTAAGACAAAACACAGCAGCACAATCCCACCATTCTCCCTACCAAATATACCACCAGCAATTTCATGGGATCTCATGAGGATCTTGGCACCTAAGTACAGAGGTTTGTGAGATTTTTCACTTATCTTAGGTCTTCTCCTTGGCACCAAACCAGAAAACTCTGAAAAGTGGTTAACAAAGTTGTTAGCAGATTTCTTGTGATTTAAAAGAGCAATCTTTGGAAAAGGGAAAAAGGAAATGACAGAGCAAACCAACTGCAGTCTTCCACAGTTTTTCTGGGCACATAATCAGATTTGGGTTTTGTTCCTTTCAGCATTTGAAGAGTAATGTGATGATGAATGAAAGCCAGCATAAATTTGTAAGATCATTTCAAACCAGTGCATTTCCCTTCAACAGTGCAGTACACTGTAAGGGGAGAAGCAGCAGATAATCACATATGTTCACTTATATGAGGCCTTTGATACTCTTCTATGTGATATTCTCAAACTAAGGAAACAGTAGAGATTAAAATTGCTTGGAGCAGTTGACAAAGCTTCTTGGGAAATCCTGCTTGGGGAATCACTATTTAATCATCACACAGCAGTAAGATTCGGCAGGGGTCTCTTCATGCTCCATTGCCACTCAGTGTTTTCAATCAGTAATATTGGTCAGGTGCCAGAGAAAGGTGAAGTGCAGGCTGTGGATACACACTACACAACAGGAGTTTAAAACGAACTTGACTAAGCACAGAAACAGATGGCAAAAAATTGAACCGAAGCAGCTCTAATACAGGATTTTCTATTTTAGCAGCAGTATACTACAGCACAAGTGCAGGCTTGGGAGTAATCAGGCAGTTCCATTGGAAGCATATAGTTCCTGCAGCACATTCAAACTCTCCTGGGTCAGAAGTGGCATCCTGTTTTTAAGAGGTAAATTCCATACCAGGATATGGCAGCTAAAAACTGGCTGATGTAATCCTCAGGTTCAGCTCAGCTGGGATGGAAGGTATCAGCTGGAGTTCTGTGCTCAGAATGAGCATGGGGCACGCTCTCCACACAAACAGAAGCTGAACTCATTGTGGGGGTTTAGCAAGAGCCTGAAGGGAAACACAAAGCAGCCTCAGCTGCCAAGGATGCAAGAAGAAAAGAGAGGGAGAGGCGCAATCTATTCTCCATGCCAAGGATGGACAAAAAATAGGGAGGGTTAAATTTCAGTAAGGAAGACTTAAAACAGACAGTAGGAAGGTAATAACAGCATTTGCAGTGCACATATTTACTGTTCATGAACATACAAAAATGTACCTCTGGAAATGTGCACCCAAATGCATGTTCCTCCTATGTTGCACTTCATGGATGAAGTTCTACATTTTCAGAGATTAATTTCAAAAACTCTGTTTTCCCCCCACTGTTATTTATCAGCCCCCTCCTTCCTTCCTTTTTTCTCTTTTTTTTTTAGTAAGTAACATTGCATATACGTTCTTTGTAGATCATTAGCAACCATATAAATGACACATGCTTTAGAAGCCCCAGTCTGCTGAGCATTACCCACAGTGGGCAGAAAAAAATTCCCTGGTTATTTTTTCTGTGGAAAACATTATTCTGAACAATTTCTCTTCAAGACACTAGGAAAGACTTTCAAATGCTCCATAATATGCTAAACAGAATTAACAGGTTTCATGAGGCTTTTAGACCACAGCTTCTCCTTACTTAGGGTGATCATGCTATGATTTATAGCTTGTAGAATTTATAGGATTGTATTTGAGGGTTGCCAGTTGTCCTCATCCTCATATTACCCAGTAGTGAAATCAAAATGCTGATAATTTGATGCCCGTGTCACTATTCACCACAGGCTGCCAACAGCTGCTCTGGGTATGAGACAAACCCAAAGCCAGAAATTGTCTTTGGAAGAAGAAAAGGTAATTACTATTAAAATAAGACAGCCAACACTTTTTAATAGCCCAAGAGCCCTTCCCAAGAGGAATTCCACTGAGAGTATTTTCCTCTACAGACAAGATTTATTCAGTCTTTTATCTTAAAAACACCCCAAAGCTGCAGATTATGGCCTGGATGAACACTAGAATAACCAATGAAAATCTGACATATCCAAAATGACAGCAAGGATACCAGATTTAAGATCTATCTCATTTCTTTGGTGTTTCAACTCTAAGGAGAATTTATAGGTAAACCAAGACCTGCAAACTGAGTATGAAGTGTATTGGTCTCTTACTCACTGTGCTCTTTGTGCTCTCATGGACAGCTCACATCAGAGCTAAACCAGAGATTTTTTTTTTGCTCCTTACTGTGGTTGTATGATACTATGGAGCTTGTATTTTTGTTTCCCAGGATTTGCAGTTTAGTTGCTGTATCAAGAGCTTAGCACACCTACTACCCCCAGGCTCCTTGGGACAAAAATCCACATTACTGAAAACTGGGACTATGGGAATTTTAATTCTTTAGAAACTAGACTTGTCAAGTCAATTAAATAAAAACAATAAAGCAAATGGTACATGTATTCAGACCAAAAGCGGAAACTTGCCTTATGCAATTTGCCATTTTGTACATAAATGTATAAATCAGGTAAATCAATTCCACAGAGTTACTCTGATGCCATTAGCAGAACATCTATGCAAAGAATCACTTACTAAATAAACACTGGGGCTTTGGTCCTTGCTTTTGAGAAACAAGGGTATAGCACAAAAACTGGCTGGAGAATTTATTCCTTCCCCCATGGAGGCCAAATAGCTCATGGTCAGCCAGTGAATAGCTGAACAGGCACCATAAAGCATTAACTCAGATGGAGCAGAACTCGCTCTACTCCAGTGTCAAAGAAATTTTAAGTGACTAAAGACAACTCAGATTTTTAGATCAGCCCACCAGGTGGGTCCTCTCCTATTGCGTTAGGGAGATTGCCTCCCATCAGTGGCTAGGGCTAAGCTTCAACACAAGGTTCACTTTCATTGCAGCTACACCTTGAGAGAGTCCAAAGGGCACAAAGCATCAACCCGAAAACAATGTCCCACAGCTTCCAGGTTAGATAAACGCAATACTTCAAGAATTGTTACCAGAAGAAACTCACTTATCACAGCTCCTGCTGCCTTGGCTATAGAAAGGTGGCTGGTGGCTATATTGCTGCCTTTAACAAGTCAAGTTCAAATCAAACCTGCAGGAAAACTTTGGTCCAGTGCTGTCACCAGGATGTACTTGGTAGCATCAACTCACACACCTTCCTGTGTTGATTTAGTGTACCAATCCTAAGAATATGCTGGATCTTAAGTTTTATTGCCACACTTCTCAGTGCATCAATTGCATCACTTCCTAAGAATCCACAATTCCACTCATTTTAAACTGTCAGCATCAAAAAAGTGATTCCTGAGCTGATGCCTTAGGTTTTAACTTCCGTATTTTTCAAATCCTGTACTGCCCAGTGGGTAACTCTGAAGTTTCTTGTAGCCTGTTAACTTCTGCTCTCTCATGCTGGGTAGACATAACAAAACTTCTCCAGGCCTGCTCTCCAAGGACATTCAGACTGTCCTAGGCCCAAAATTTGTAAACCAACATCTTAAGAGGGGGGTGAGCTTGGGAGAACTACATCATTAACTGAAGCTTTAATTGGAGAATTAACCCTGATATGCAAATGAACCAAACCTACAAAAGTGTGAAGAACTTGTGACCTGGGGTCCATCTTGGGGTCCATTTTGGCAGCAGCCTCTGCCTCCCCAGGGGGTACCTTTGAAGGCCCTTCAAATAAATACCTACCTCATTCCCTTATTCTTGTCTAGTCTCTGTTTTTAGGTGGTCTCTCAAGGCATCAGAGCTACCTTGATACTTAATGTATTTTCAGGGACAGCTGACGAGGAGCCTACAAGATGGAGAAACTTTTTACAAGGCATGTAGTGACAGCACAAGGGGGAATGACTTCAAACTGAGAGCAGGTTTAATTAGACATTAGGAAGAAATTCTTTACTGTGAGTGTGGTGAGACTGTAAGAAATTGACCAGAGAAGTTGTAGATACCCTATCCCTGGAAGTGTTCAAGGCCAGGTTGGATCTGGCTCTAAGCAACCTGGTCCAGTGAAAGGTGTCCCTGGCCATGGCAGCGGGGTTGGAATTAGATGGTATTTAAGGTCCCTTCCAACTCTATTAGCATCACAGGCACATATTGATATTGAAAACAGTCAACAAAGTTATTACTGCTGTTGTCCAACAAACTGAGCATGGATGGGAAGAACAACCAACATAAAACCTGAGACTTCCTTGAACACCAAAAATTACGGTATTAAAAATATACTGCCTTGCAACATAGCTGTCATACTACCGATCTAAGATCAGTAATTTCTGATATAAAAATGTGAAAGCAGTAAACACAACATAACGTATAATGCATGCAACGTGTTTGCCTATGCAATACAGGATTTATCTAGCAAAGCTTAAATAGAACTGCACGAGTCAGCCTAAAAAACCCTAGAATCCCAGGTAGTGCTGCTGCAACCCACATCTTTGTACTCACAAAAACCTGACTCCTCTTTCTCCCTCTCCCCCCGATGCTCAACACCTCCTTGCAGTTCATCGGTCAGACAGAACTGCCTCCAACTGAGAATGAACCTCAGCTCTGCTTGATAGCATCACTCTCCCAGGCAGTGGTGATGAATGGAAGCCATGACAGCCTACACAGCCTGAAGCTGCAGCTGTGAGGCACAGGTGGGAGGCAGAATTACAAGGGCACATTTTAAAATCTGAGTTTATTTCATCACAAATACGATGAGTGTTTTGGTCAAAATTGAGAAATATTTTTAAACCCTATTGCAATTTTTGATTTTTCTGTTATTAGAACTGTGAGCTTACTAATGAGTGTTCTTTGGTGTTATGTATTTATGATCTTTCTTACAACTCTGTTGGCAGTGTTTTTCTAAATCTGGGTATACTGAAGTCCTAAAAGAAGCCTAACTAGACTTAGGCTTGGTAGGTATGATTGATGAAAGTTACTACGAAAAAGACATACAGAAATGATACATCAAGTGTTCTCTGACAGCCTTCAAAGTCTAAACATCTTACACCATTATATACAGGAAAAACTTCCTTGAGATAAAGGTGGTCCCACCGCAGCTCCCTCTGCCAGCAGCTCAGTACTTACACAAAGCTATTTGCTTCCCTGGAGCAAAATTCAGGCAGTCCTAATTTCTAAGACAGAACACTTGCTCTGAAGAAGTTTTAAAAGCAAATTTTGTTTAGCATTTGTGAAGAGCATTCTGAAGCTATGACTCCCCAGGACTGAGTTGGAACAACTCCTGGTTTACTGACAATGGAGGAGCCCAGTTTGTAAGACAAAGTGTTGCAGTGTTTCAGGAGCTTCACAGAGTTTGATTACATTTGTGCTATAATTAAGTTGCATCCATCCTTGCTCACCACCACCAAGAAGATTCACAACTGCAGCCTAACAGCTGTGGCACAGCAGCCACAACTGGGCAAATACTGGCTTTAACAACAGTGACCTCATCAACTATGCTGGGTCACAGAAACAGACTTCAAAATGAATTATTAGACTACAGAAAATTTTGCACGACAAAAAATCAAGACAAAGTTGAAGTTTCAAACTCACTCTAAATTAAGGGGAGAGTAAATTAACAGTGTGCTTGTGATTGTAGAACGACTATGCTTGAGGGGAAATTCTGCTTGGCTGATGAACATCTGAAAGGCTTCAAAAGATTAATTAAATAGTCCTGTCAAAACCAGTTGTTTCTTAATGCTCCCATAATGGATAATACTAATTATGAATATACGCTGTACTCAATGTGTGCTTTTGGAATTAATTTGGCAAGTGTGACTTCAGCTGAAAAATCACTGCTTGCCTAGATTTTATTTTTGGTGGGATTTATCAATTGAAGAACTTAATTTATTCACTATTTAACCTCTGATGCTCTTATATATATCACTGTTAAGACAGAAGGTATTTGAGAAAACCTGAATGAACAGCTGTATCTATGGATGAGAAATTTGGTGTTGCTGGTTTTATTTGTTTGGGGGTTTGTTGCCCCTCAGCCACCTATAGAGTTCTGAGAGGACCACCCAGGGTCAGAGAAGCAGCTCTGACCTTTCATTAAAGGTACACTGCTAGATATCCAAGGAATCCCTATAAATCATGAACAAAAAGATGACAATCAGAGAGCTTGCAGCAAGAGGAAAGAATGAAGTGTGATGCCCAGCTGGGCCCCACCAGCCTTTGGGAGTTTAAGGGGAAGTGCTGTGTTTGCAATGCCCTCCACAGCAGTGCCTCGAGTACTCACTCCTTGGCGTTACGGTGACCCGAGGGCAATGCAGTCGCACCTCCACAGCAGGCAGGGATGTACCAGCCACACCCCAAAGCCCAGCTGTACTGCTTTAGACCCAGGCACCACAGTTCAAGTGTCAAAACAAAGCCCCAGGAGGATTCAGGCCGGGACTCCTGCCCCAGTGCCGTGAGCCATTACCCTTCCACTGCCACCACTGTGTGCTCAGCGAGGGCTTTGCCTGTGCTGAGCCTGCATTCACAGCTGGCTTTGCTGTGTAGGTCCAAGTCCAGTTGTAGTAACTGACTACATAAATTACAACTCCCCTAAGACACAGTAGTTTTTCATTCACATGGTGTGCGCCCTTAAAAACCAAATTAATAATAGGTTTCCATCAATCTTCCGTCTTCCTACAAGTGGCAATAACCAACTGCTACAGAAATAGATCTGAAGCCATGGATAACCCAGTTCTTATGCTCATTTGTGTCCCACATTTGCAAAGATCCTACTCTATGGAAATCGGAATTTAATACATTAAATACTTTGCAAGATCACCAGCTCTGAATACTAAAAAAGAAATGTCGACGCTGTACTTTTCCTTTTTTAAACAAATATTACAAAATTGAATTTTATTGAGTTTCACACAAGATGCACTTATAAAATTGATACAGAATGTCATTCAACAGAAAAAAAATGAAAGCAATTTCAAGCTTTCTTTAGCAACTGCTAAATAATTATAAGATACACCAAATTGACAGGTAATCTTAATTTCAACGTGTGAACATCTCCAATTAGTATAAAATACACCAAAAATTAAAGATTTTCAAATTTTTTCACAGCACAAGTCCTTTTCTTTTTACTTTCATCCCTGAACATAACCACAGATTTCAGCCATTACACCCACTACTCTTATGGGAGAGGAGAGGCTGAATGACTGCGTCAAGGAGTTCCCAGCAGAGCAGAGCACCCTAAACTGTACAGTAGAGTTCTCTCATTATCCAGTCTGCTCAGATAAGTAACTGTCCAACTGCCTCCATCTGCTGTGTTACTGCAGTCCTGCAAGTTTCAGGGATTAGCAGATACATTAAACTTTCAGATGTTCATACAGCAAATAAACTTTGGCTTTCCCATTCTGACGAATTATGAAATTAGCGAAGAGCAAATTGTCTTCATTTGTTCAGCACTGAAGTACTTTTATGATACCTTCCCTTGGAAAGTAAAACTGGTGCTTACTTGAATGTCTGAAAGGCATTTTGGAAGTTAATTCTGTGTTTTAACAACATATGAAGAGTTTATAATTACCTAAGGGATCTCTTTTGATACAACTCTCCAGCATATGTTTTGAGCTCAAATTTAATCCATTCTTGGTCTGAGGATTCCAAAACTTCTTCTGTCGACCCTCCCAACTCTGCATCTCACACCAGAAATTAAGATGCATTGTAATGCTTAAATGCTCTTTATAGATCTAGTCCATCTACTTGACTACGACCAATCAATTACATTAAATGGATAATTATGATTTGATTGTCAGTATGAGCTTTTATAGGCATGTTCTCAGGCAAGTTAATACACAGATGTCATTCTTCTAAGAGTTAAATGCAAAATGCAGTGCAATGTTCTTTTCTGCTGTGTTAATGCCATACATACAGTTCCAACACAACCCTTGTTTGCTGCAATAACACTGCTGTTCCTTAATATTAGAAGTGCCCCTTTAATATTTTTTCCTACAGCAACAAAAAATCCTCAGCTTTTAAAAATAATTTTCTAAATAATTTGCCTTGCAGGACACACAACACATGAAATGAATATGCTTCATATTTGCCCAGTTAAGCAGAACCTTCATTATTGTGATCTTTCCCTGGCATTTAGTATTCAGATAAAATACTATGCAGTAAGTCTTTCACTTAAAGGCAAAATTTTATTCTGATTACAAGATTTTCAAGATACATCTTGAAAAGATTTTTGTTGACAGGAATAACTATCTTGACTTACTGTTTTATGTACCAATGCTTTATGCGTTTGTTGATATAAGCACAAGTTTTGAATTCTGCTTGCAGATGTTTAATAAAACACAGTAACTGGATAGGCAAGCTTCCGGTCAAGTCGCCACACATTTCCAGGAATATCCTTACACTGGAGGAACCTTCATGAGAAATAGTGTTCTGGAAGCATGGTTTCATAATGCAGAACAGGGTTATGCTTTTTTCCAGTCTGTTTTCCAGAAAATTGATACTGCAGCTCTGCCACCAGGCTAGAGACTCACGATCCACCACATTTTCCAAGAGGCAAGTTAAAGACCGCTTACTTGACCTGACCAGATACCAAGCCAAGTTACTTGTAGAAAGAAATTAATATTTTTTTGCCATTAATAATTTAAGTTTTTAAATAAATATTTATGTGCCTTTTGGCAACTGTCCATTCTGGTAGCATCTGCTGTCCCAACAGCTCAGTATCCTTAGCATATTGATTTAAAAAAAAATAAATTCTTAGTCAATTCTGTTTCCACAAATAGTAAACCTGTCTATCTCCAACAAGTCTTTCTTTGCAGACCTGTGTTTTAATTCTGAACTGTCTTGGCTTATATCTTTTTCTTCTCCATCAGGAGTTGTCAGAAATTGATCAGAATTGCTTGTTACAAGTAAAGATGGCATATTCTCCTTCTGATGCACCGGTTGACTGGTAACTGATGTAGAACCGTTTTCATCTGTGGAAATTCCTGTTGGAACAGAAGACAATTACAAAGGTAATAATGAGTTTAACACAGACATATTGATACAGTGTGCAACATCCAGATTCATCCAAAGCTATCCTGAGAAAGTATGCTGCATGAAATCAGCAGAAGCAACAGAAAAATGCTTTCTGGAAGCCACTACCTCTTCTTAGCTTTACTGTAAGAGAGCTCCTTTTCTGATTTAGAAAACATATAGAAAAAAAATAGACAGAAAAAACAAATTCTCCAGAAGCTTAACTAATCAGCAGGAGCATAAGCAGCAGAAGTTAGGACATACATGCTCATTTTTGTTGGCTTAAGCAAAAAGATTTTTGACAGTCTTTGTGTGAATCACACAAATGTTTTCTACAGAAATGAACAAAAGGAATCTCCGTGGCAGGAACTAGATGTGCCTAATCCTCTACATAAGTACAATAAACCTGCCTTCTCCAGGGATAGCTAATAAATGACTCATGCACTGCTACGCACTTTAATAGCCCTGGGCCCTAAAGCAGTGCTATTAAAGATGTCTATTTTTATTCCTGTCTCTTACTTCAGTGGAACTGAACACTGGCTTCATTAACCTAGGATATTGGTAAGTAATATCCATGTGTTTTTTCCATATTTTGTTAAAACATTTAAAGAATTAAAATGCACAAGCAAATGACAAGGAGATAGTAAATAAGAAAAAAAATTATTTCCTCCTCAGTAATGATTGAGTTATTGTTTCTAAAGGAATCTGAAAAAATCTTGACTGATGTGGAGAATACTGCAGACAGCCCAAAGAAATGTTATCTGTCAGAAATGTAGCACTATCCAAATTACTACAAACACTTGTTTCTGCAGGGCATCTGTCCACAGTATGCTATCTACTACTTGAAGGTACATGGGTTACCCTCTACCATCTATGCAAGTTAAAGGTACTGAACTTGCATTGAGAAAGGAGACAAGTAACTTTAATTCTAGAACTTGGTTACAAATGTAAGTATTTTCTAACCCAGCAGCTTCCAGATGTAGCTGGTCAGCCTGTAAATGATTACTGGTAATTAGAGCTTTCATCCCTCAAGAGCACGTTTAGAATTTTATTCTTCAAAATTTTAACTGTTTTTGTGGACAAAGGTGGAAACTCTTTAGAAAATTAACCGACAAACTATAAGCTGGCACAAAGGAGAACAGACTAATTAATTCCCTTACCCTCATCCTAATAAGGGTTGAGAGCCTCTATTGAAAAAAACTTGATAAATGGGGCACAGAGATTAACTAATATTGGGGAGCCCAGTAGTAATAATACAAAAACTGAGGAAGGTAAAATCATTCTTTCACATAATCAAGATTTCTAGTAAATAAAGAGCTGTTAAAAAAAATACAAAACCCCAAAAAACTGTAAAATTGAGCTTTTTCCATCACCAATGGAAGCTAGCAATACTCTGAATAAAATCCACAAAAGCTTTTTGGTTGCTGCTTTTTGCTCAAAATCTTTCCATTTGAGAAAATAAGCATCCCTGCTACTTTAGCTCAAAAGAGTCTTCAGGATTTACACACTGTAAGTTTAAGGCTCAATATAAGTAAGTACAACTCACTAAGTCTCATATCCAAGTGTAGTAATAGAACGTTTAATTAAAACGTATCATCACAACAGTTCTCTAATGAAATGCAAAAGACATTCATACCACATTCTTTCATCATGAAAGTAACACAGTTGAATGAATTTAAAAGTGAAAGTCTGCACCAAGTTTCTGCCTGATGTGATTTGACACATGTGAGATGTAGAGGTTTATGACAAACACTGACAGATTCTTAACTCTCCCCTTGCTGGCGAGACACTCTGACGACTAACAAGCACCTTGCATTTCAAGCTGTTCAAGTTGCTGGCAAGCCATGGAGTGAACACAATAAAAGCCTCACTGTTAAGTTCTCTAAGGCTCTCATTGAGCTTTTCCCACAGGAAGATACAATCCAATTCAGTTGACGGGAACAATGAAGGTTTCTGTTTCCTTCTATAATGTGTCACACAAATACAATAATGCCATATTCCCATGATAAATGAACTGCTAATGCTGAGGACCTGTATGCGAAAATTGTGCTACGTAGACTTGAAATGGGGGAAAGACCCACTGAAATTCCTATCTGGATTTCATAAAGCTTTTCATTAATATGTTCATGACAACTACATTTAATTATACCTATGCATAAACCTACCATGTTTTACATTGATTTCCATGAGAAATACAAACTGCTTCCCTACTAAACTTAAGCACTGTCACAGATGATGTGTAAATATTCACTTATTTGTGCAGTGACATGGCAGAGGGGCTTGGACTAGATGGTCTTTAAAGGTTCCTTCCAACCCAAACCAAATCATTCTATGATTATGAATTTAAAACAAAACCATGCTTCTGTTCCAGTGTTTCTATCACCTCTACATATCAGAGTGGGATCTTGTCAGAGATATGAGTATTTATTACCAAAAGAAGATGCCTGAACTAAAAGCAATCAATTCTATTACATTTACAGACTTGTGTTCACAGCTGTGATATGGCACAATTAAGGTCCAGCAACAGGGTTTGTGCAGCAAACATTGTCATGCACCTGGTTTAATATTAAGCTTAGTCTGAAAAAACTTCACTGAAAACAAACCAAGGCAGTTAGCCTTACCTTGGGTAGATTTAAATGTGCTTTGCTGTTTGCCAGCTGGCTTCCCTGGGGTGGCAGTCAGGACAGGATTGAATAATTTCTCCTCCATTTTTGCTTCCTTTACATACTGACATGATTTCCCCAGCAATACAATGCTGTTAAGGACTTTGAGAGATATTAACCTGGAAAAAAAAATTGTTTACATATTTGCATTAGCGTATTAAAATAATTGCATATTATTCATACTGCAATTATTAATATGAAAATAACTGCATATGGTTAGTGCTGTCTTAGAAAGATTAGCTAACAAATTAAATCCTTTCAATATCAAGATCAAAAGGTAGTTTCCGTTTCCTAACAAATTGTTTCAGATTCAATGCTTAATTTTCTTTTTCCTCCAGAAAGCATCTAGAGAAAAACATCAAGTTTTATTATTTAGCTAAAGGACTACAAGGACAGTTAAGCAGCCATTTAAGACATCAAATATTTAAATGAAGAATTAAAAAGGGCCCTCCACAGTGCAAGTTCAAAATAAATGCATCCAAATTAAGCGCGCCCAGCCAAGGATCTCTAGTAGACTTGGAACCACAGGACAGCAAATATAGAACCACGGAATCATTAAGGTTGGAAAAGAGTTCCAGGATCATTGAGTCCAACCATTAATCCAGCAATGTCAAGTCCAATATCTAGCTTTTACAAACTACAGGCTAACCATAAGAAGTCCTTTTTCACATCACAGAAGAGAGTCCCTAAAACTCAACAAATCCAAAGAGGCAGCACTGTATTACCTTCATAGCACAGTTCAGTTGATGGCAGATTCTTTTTCTACTATGACTAAATCGCATCACAAACTTCAGCAAATCACTAAATCCCTTTTACACCTGCCTCCTCATCTGAAGAAAAGGAAGGCCTCAACTACCATCAAGTGCTTTTTTACCATTCAAATGAGTTTTGCAAAATCTAATTTCCATTACTGGCACCACATGACTCACAGACCTTTGTCCACTCCAGGGAGCGAAGGCTCATTGCAGAATGACATGGAAAGAGTGATCTGTTCTCTGCAGGATGAATGAAATATTCTCTATGCAAATAAAGCTATGTAACAAGACTGAACCAAATGCAGACCCTGAATTCATTCTCCACTCTCTGGAAAGTCTGTTTATCGTGTACATCACTAAGAGACTCAAAAGACAACTTGAAGTGAACATTCACAGATCCACGGAGTAAGTCTAACTGCTTAATCACAAAGTGATCCAAGCACACTCCAGCAGCAGCTCCCCTATCTCTCACTGTGTAAATGTAATCAGAACTTGTCACACAGAAAAACAAACTACACTGCATTTTTAAGGGAAAAAAATAATTTTATTTATTCCATTTCAACAGAGAAATGGAAGAATACGCAGAGCGCTTTCAGTACTCAGAAGAAAGTAACATTTTAGAATACAAGCAAACAAAGAAGGTATCATTTTATACAGGTTGAAAGCTGTGCTTCTCTACAATTTTATTAGATTATTAGGACAGATTTTATTTCAGAGAGTTGAGCAGCTCTTCTTCATTTTTAATGTTTTAGAGGTGTTTTTCTTATGCTTCTTATGTAACATGTTTTCGTTCTGAGAGAGTAGGTTTCTACAGAATAGTTTGACTCTGATTTAATGAGATCAGAAGTTGAAAAGGCCATAAATCACCACATCACTGTATCAGTTCCAGCTTCTCATGGAAAATTATGCAAGTATTTCCAGCAATTCTCCTTTATTCTTTTCTGCCAGCCTACCCGTTTTTGGCAAGACTCTAACTACAATTAAAGCTTAACTACAGTTGTTAATTATCAATACAAAATTAGTTCACCTGTAGTATAGACTCAATTCTTTGCCCAGTTAACAGTTTCAGATTTTATCATGTCATTTCTCACATATCTATGCTATTACGTATGTATTCTATAGATATTCTCACATCTGATAAAAAACTTGAAATTTATGTTCAGAACACAAATTACTTGAAAGATGCAAGAGGTGAACTAGCTCCAAGTCTGAGATCACAGCAGAAATGTGACAGACACAGAAGAAAAATCTGCTCTCACTTTTCAATAAGGACAAAATAGACCAAAATGTATTTACTTTTGTGACCTACGCCTTTAAAGAGCAGCATTTAATACTTCATGTTAATCACATTACTTTTTTCTGCCTTCCATTCTCCAAGCCACAGAGACAGTGAAAAATCCAGGGCTGGGGTGCAGCAGTGGAATAGTAGAGGTAGGAAAATATTACATATATTGGGAAAAAGGAAAAACCACTGAGCAGGATTAAAGTATGACCTTGGTATACCACAGCTTGAATGTGATGATCAGGGGATAGTGCTTTGAATTATACAAAGCTGGCTTTAGGAAGAACATGGGCACAGCATGTAGTATGCTGGGGAAGAAATCAAAGTATGGTGCAGAGGAATGTGGCTAGCATTTTAGCATTTGGCCTATATGCAGTATCTCAAAGCCTTAGTTATCTGACACTAAACAGATGTGTCCCTACACTGATGTAGACAAAAACACATCTGATCAAGCTCTATTTTTTGCAGATTAGGGTCAGATTAGAGATAAGAGTCTACCTATTAATAAAGAATGTGTAGTAATCCTGTTCTTTTCATAAGCTATTGTAGAACAGTAGTCTCCTCTCTTCTTGCTGAACCACTGCCCCTGACTTAGAAGTCTTACGCTTCCCAAGCCTCGCTGCCTTCACTTAAAACACAGTGGTAGGGCACTGGAAGAGATACTCCCACAATACTGCAGGCAGGTTCTTTTTCTGTCAGCAACTTGAAATACTTAATTGTTTATGATCCATTTTGGGATGATTCCAAAATGAATCAGTACTGAAAGACAACAAACAATGACAGTGCAGTATACAGCTCTCGTAGAAAGTGGCCATCCCCAGATAGTACCCAGCAAGCGCCCCAAGACAGGCAAACTAAATTGGATGTAAAGTACAGTTATGCATGTCTCAGAAGTACCTATCAACTGGTGAGATGTTAAAGGTAACACAAGCATGAACTGACTTGGCAGTGAAGGGATACTGAAGGGATACTTGCACATCACTGATTATGGAAAACAAATTGCCATAGAACATTGTATTTCTTAACTAAGATCACTTACTGACCACACCCTTTCCAGGAAAGGTGAGCCTTGCATTTACTTTTTTTTTAACAGCACTTTCCTAAAGCAAGTAAACTTTGCATTTAACTACCTGAGAGAAAAATTCATGAGCTGCTCAGAGCACTTCAGCTGCTTATTTTTGTTGGCTTATTGAATCTTTTGGTCTTTTTACAGAAGACTTAATTCCTTAGAATTCAATTTCCCTTTTTACACAGAAGTATGGTGCTTGTCTCTCAGATTCTGTCTTTTTGCAATGAGTTATTTCCATTACTGAAGTTACTTATTGAGGGCTATAATCCCCCAATGTAGTCACAGTATTTAGGGACAAATCTACACTCTCAATTTCAGATTATGAGCATAAGGGTTTTACATTTATGTTCTTCTGAATATAAACTGTGTTTATACTTATATCTGGAAGTATCAACAGAAACTTCTTTCACATATGTAATCAAATAATGGTGAATACTTTTCAGTTGCACGGATTTACTTACCCACAGTAGAACAGCACAACACAAACATAAGCTAAGACTCCTTGTACTTTTATTGAGCTTGTTACGACTCTGATGAGCTGTTTTAAGAATAAAGTTAAAACTTAGCACACAATTATTAATAGAACATTGTAACAAGACATTTCTTATTTGGTAAATCCAAGAAAAAGTAGAAACATTTACATTAACAGAAACTTAGTCTAATATTCCCCTTGGTAGTACTAACTATTCCAGATTTTGATTTGAACAAATATTATACTAGCACTTAGTTGCAACTTTGCCAAAACCAGAGTCTGACAATGTTTCCTTAACACTGACTTTCAAGTAAAATAAGAAGTGGAAAAAACTTCCAAAACTCAAGGGCTAGAAGGAGAGTTAACAAATTTTGAGGAAAATGTCAAGAGATACAACACAAAACAGAATCAGTGTTATACACTACGCTAATCTTATGATCACAAAATTTTTTTGTGGACAAGGCATATGACTCCCAAGTTTCACTAACAAATGCAACCTGAAATTTCAGTTTTACTTCACTAGTTTACGCAAATCCTGTGAATAGTATTTTTCCCCATCTTTATGGGAGAACATTACATTTAAGTTAATTCACACTGATGTGAAGAATTTTTCTTCCAGGAAAATTGTGAATTAGCATATTTGCTGACAAAGCAAGTACAGATTCCCAGCATTATGATAACTACTGCTTGTCTGCACATGTGTATGGGGAAAGTCAGAGCAGCTATTTAGAGAAAACATTCTGCAATAGTTAATTCAGGACAGCATCTGGACACAGTTCCATTAATTAATTAATTCATTTTATAGCAGCATGTGTGTGTAACAAAGTCAACTATTTCAGAGTGATGTACTCAACAACAGCTCAGGAGCTCGTGCCCCATATAAAAGAATATTGAGTCATTAAGCGTGCCATTACAGGGACAGCCACAAGGACTCGTATGAAAAAGCTAAATAAACTGCTACACTACTGCTAACCTTCTGGCAACCAGCTGCTTTGACTATTCCAAATGAATGAATAGGATAACTGCCAAAAGGAATATGCTTAGTAAACACAGATGTAGTTTAATTCCACTGGTACAATTCAAGTTGTTACAAATTCTACAAAATTAATATATATTCAATTTTTTATGAAAGGCTGAGAAACAGTAATGCATTTGTGAAGTCACAAGTAGTATGTGATACAGGTTATACTGAGCGCTAGCTCAACCTTTCAGCATCATTTCAGTTACTTCAGATGATAACTTCATCCTCAAAACATCCAGCCAGCTATCTCAGATGGACACATTCTCAAAGTGAGATCTTACTGACAGAAAACTGATAGGAAAGATACAACTTACTAAAACAGCCAGTGGAAGAGGAATGAAACCCATTCTTCTGGAAACTGAATCACTATAATCTGTATATGCCTAGAAGAAGAAGAGGAAGAAGAATGAACTACTTATGCAAAGAAATGAGCTTATTTCAGCTTGGCACACCCTCCAGATAAGAATAAAGCTCTGTTAACAAACACTGTACTGGTATGAAGTGTACCTATTCACATTTTGGAATTCAAATGGAGATAGCTGCACTCTCAGACAAAAATGTAATACTACCATGACCAGTAAGATTAGCTTCAGTGCTCTAAATCAAGAGCAACTGGAGTATAATACAAATCTCTAAATCGAGAGCAATTAGGACACTGAATCCAAAGGCACTATGATATTTCGTCTGTACGTTATTACCAGCTTCGAGACCTTCTTGTATTAATTTGACTGATCCTCAAATACTCTACAGAAAAAACTGTTACAGGGATGAAAGAACAATTACCCACCACACTAGCAATTTTAAATCATTCTACAAACATCTATAATTAGCCTTAAGGTAACTTTGTTAAAATTATTTTGAAAATGTTTTTACATTTGAACTCAAACTCAAAACACAACTATTTTGCATGACAGTTTGTCTGCCGAATTGAAGATCACACCAAAGTTAGTGCCTAAATGATGCTCCTTTATTTCCCACAGAGGATCCTTAGGAAAAGTAATGGAGTTTTCAAAACTAATAAACTGGGGTTTTTATTATTAAGAAATTATTATTAATTATTTGTAAGTGAAGGTGTCTAGCTGTTGGGGTCCCCACTGCAACATCTAGCTTCTTTATGAGGTTTAACTACTGCATTCTTCACAACAGCCAAAGAAACACACCCAAGAAAACTACAGAAATCATTGTAATAAAGTTCATTTAATAGTTCAAGCACACATCTGAAGTACTGATGAGTGGAATGCTAACAAGCGAACCCTTATGAGTCCTCATCCATGAAAGGTGTGCTGTAAACAGCTTTCCAAAAAATGGTACTAATTAAAAACACAAGTGGTCTGTGTGTTCTATAAATACCTATGCCATGACAGTAACATGCATAGTGCAAACATCATCTATACATCTGTGCACCCTGTTTGTAAAGAAATATAAATTCCTAATGAATACTATGTTTTAAGCCAACACAGTTAAAATACCATGGAAAGAAGAGTAATCTACAATTACCTTGTTAAGCTTACTAACTTCCCATGTATCTCAAAAATGTTACAACTATTCCCTTACTGTAAGGGTATTTGGAAGAGACTTCTCAGCAGTATATTAAATAAAGCTCAAACTGACCTGAAGAACTGGATCAAAAATAATATAAATCACAAAGACATATTCCTGTTCTCTCTTACTAAAAAAAGCAGAGTAGAGTTTCAGCACTGCAGGAGTGTAAAACCACTGTATGTATTTCTTTAAGCGTTTGTTCCAATATTCCCCCCATAACAATTGTGTTAGTTAATACAGGAAAGTGCATTTCATTTTCAGGCTTACATTTTTCTGTCGACTGCTAACAAGGTCAAACGCAAGACTGGCTCTGTATTCACTGTAGACCTGGAAAAAATCCAGCACATCAGATGTGTGATTAATTTGTTATTACACTTTAAAAAAGCAACATTTTATTCTATTCATAAAATATTTCCATAAAATATTACAAACTTATGCATTTTCTGAAAGAGTCAAAGACAGTTTTTCTGAGGTCTAACTGCACCTTTCAAGAGATGAGCCTCTATTTCTGCAATAAAGTAATTTGCATATATGTACAACAAACGAACAACACTATGCTATGTTTTAGGAATTGAATGTGAATTATTAAGTTACTGAATTTCAGGATCATCAGAAACACAAAATAACAGAAATCACATTAATCACATTTAGTTTTTTCCCCCCCAGTTCATAACTGGTTTTAAGCTACATGAAAGCTATCCCTGGGATCAAACTAAACAAATGAGGGAGCTTTCTTATATACTAAGCAAGTGATCCTATGAAAAAAGCAAATTGCATTTGAACATGAATATCAAGTTTTTCCTTCTCTTTAAAACAGTTCAGCATATTAAGAAAGAAAAGCATCTATTTTAAGGATAAGTGACAGGACAACCTGCTCTGCAGGTGTTAAAAATTCTGGGAAAACTCTGACATAGCAACCATAAATCTTTAGAACTTCTTCATACACAAACCCCATAAAGTTTATTAAATAAACCTTGCAAAATTGTCAGTCACTACCTCCATCCTCCAGCTGTTTCAGCACTCTGAAGCATGCTACATTTTTGGCTACCATGACTTCATTACTGCTCTTTTCCACACTCTCTATGCAAAAGTAGGGCATGCATAAATGCCTCTGGCATAAGGGAGCTTATTAAGTGCATCTATTACACTTGTTTCTACACCACACAGTGTAGTTACTTTAGAGATGCTGAAAAGGACAGCACTTCACAAGTTCTGATCTCATTTCCTGAAAAGTGGTTTTAATTGTGAAAAGACACTAACTCGTATCTTCACGAATCTATCAAGTGTGCTTGAATTCACACAGTGTGGAACACAAATGGCCAATGTATCATGCTGCAACACACAAGAAGCAACCTCATCTACTGCTTTAAAAAAGAAGGACTGGGTAATATATGCGACCCAAGAAATTTCAGGAGTGGAAACTAACATAACCTACTTCATATTAGTGCTCCAGGGACAGTGGGAAAAAACTTATCTGTGATTTCAGATTCCACTTTTAATACACATGCAAGAATAGAGTTAAAGCAGCCTAACAAGATGTTTTTCCAAAAGCCTGAACTTTAACCTACAATCCATTTTGTTAGGAAAGGGTACAAGCTCTGTCTTGACTGCAAAACAAGCAACCTTCTATCAATTTAACAAATGATCACTTCACAAAATGATCTGCCAGCAATGTGAATTTTAGCTATTCCATAAGCTGTTATACAACACTTGCAATAATTTATGGATCTGGAACTACTAATTTAGAAGCAGGTGTTAGTTCCACATTAAAAAGATCCTCAGAAGTACACTGTATCAGGAAATTAGCAAGCTTTCCCAAGTGATTTTGTATATATGAAAATAACAATTTTCAAGTTTTCTGCACTGGAATAAATTTTAGTATTTAAAAAATATTAGCAAAATTAAATACAATTAAAAATAGCACCCAGCATTCCAAACAGGATACCTACATCTGCCGTGATGTCATTGAATTTTGTTATAAAGGCGTGTTTCACAATATCCACTGCAATTTCTGAAGCAACCACCATGCAAACATCCGGAAATAACACCCAAAGATGATCTGAAGGTTGTGAAGAAAAAAGGTAGGCCATTTAATTTGATGCCAGTATACAAAAAAAATTGTAACACTTCTGTTCAACAGTGAAAAATCCTCACGAGTCTGAAGAATCTGTAAGTTTACATCATCACTGAGCATATGAGTGTGTTAGTTTTTCCATTGCTGTCCTAAAAATTTATCAGTTCTGTACAATCAGACCACAGTTGGGATCAGGTTCTTAACTCTTCACTTTGTAAACCTTTACCTCTGGTAGGAAGACAACTGTTGCAAGTACTGCATACTATGTGTTCAGGATGTGTAAGACATAGACAAAGCATCTGCAGTTTTAGATGCTTAAGGTAAAATTTAGGCAGAGTGGTAAGATTCAGGCAAAATACATCACACAGATCAGGGGTCAAAATTATTAAAACAATGTTTTAATAAAATTGGTATTTTACATAGTATTTATTAAACATGTCATTAAAATCTTACGTATAATCAATATTAGATTAAGAATTGTATTTTTAACATAATCTTTATCACATTTCAATCTCGCTAGCCTCCCAAAATAATATTTTCTCCCAAAATAATATAATTTCTATAATATATCCTTCATTCACAGTGTACTTCAAGGAAAGGAAAGGGCTGGGAAGAACACTGATTGAAATTCCAGACACTGCTTGAAATATAACTATACATGTTTATAGCATAACAATATGTATTTCTAGCAGAAAGGACACAGTCATTCTTAAAAGAATACCAGAAATAGAAAACTGAGAATCTAAGGTATTTGACAAAATTAAGATTTTTTAATTAAATGTCTTGATTACCCTTATCTTTCAGATTGAGGGAAGAAGCAAGAGATACAGCTCTTAATAGCACAGGAACTTTCTTTTAGTTTACTGACCTGGATTCCATGAGAACTGTTCCATATTTCTCAGACATACAATTAGTAGCAGCACGTAATTGGTGAACCTCTCCTTTATATCTGGATTAAAAAAACCAGAACCTGTCAGCTCCAAAGAAACATTTATTTGCATACACAATTCTTGGATTAGGTAACATTTTCCACAAACTATTTAACTGGATTTAAGGGGTGGGGGAAATGCTGAGAACCCACCATGGACTGGATTTCTGCAGCAGGTTGTGACCTGGGTCTGACCAATGCTGCCTCAGCTTGGGGTTCCCAGCAGCAGAAGGGACTTAAGTTGTGACTTACTATCACCTCTTCTAATACATTAATAAAATAATCATCCTTCTTGATAAAGTCTGTGCATTCCTTCTGTGAGTCACAAAGAACCAGCCCCTCCTGTTACTAAAATGTTGAGTATATACCTATCTGTCCTTTCAAGCTATTAGCAAGGTAAATTTCATTTTCTACAGATCATGGATATCCAAATTGCTGTATACTGGGTTCAGTAGAAGGAAGAAAAAATGTTTGAAGACAACTGTTACACCTTAGCTAGAAGGTTCCTACCAGTCATTCACACTGCCTCCTTAAAAGGGAACAGCAGGATGTGTCAGCACAGTTATCAAAACTGTAAGCACTGTAACACAAAAGCAGTCTGATCAGGGACAAAGTCCTATGACTTGCCTCCCAGACAAGGCAGTCTTTTTTTCTACTTTGGTGTCCTGTCTCCAGGAATGATACATACAGCTTACTTCAGGAAGCATCACATTTTTTAGCTTATTAAAAAAAACCTTCCTGAAACTGTATTATTGAAAAACAGGGTAAAGCCTAAAAGATAATGTCATCACAATTTAGGAAGTCCAAAGAAGTCTTTTTAGAAGATAGGGCTATTAAGAAAATCTGTGTAGACACCATTTTTGCTTGTTACACCTGTCAGTAACCACAAAAATAATTTCTTTGTGGGCCCTCCAAATCCAAAGGGTTCATTTTCTTAAACAGCTCCAATATTGTGTGGGATTCTACCTACTGGTTTTGGGAAACAAGAAATAGAAATGTTCAGAAGTACACACAAGGATTAAGCTGGCTAAAATAATATTTGACTTTGTGTCAATAGTTTCCATCATCTCTGACTGACTACAGGCCAACAAGGCTTGTGACTGCAGTTACTACAGTACAATATCTGTCATTTTAGAAGAGCAGTTTGGAAATGCTGGCAAGTCTGAAAAAATGGAGCAAAAAGAAAAGAAGAAATCCTCCAGGAGAAGGAAAGAAAAACAGGATTCAAGAAGAATGAGATTTCATGCACAATATAAAAAGGCACATCTTGGGCTACATAAATTCATCTGTCAGTATGAGCTGGGGATGGCACAGAGGAAGCACAAGCTTTCAAAACAGAACGAATGGCATATATATTGGGGGGGGGGGGGGGAGAAAAAGGAAATCTTTTAGTACAATAAATTTAAAGCAGAAAAAAGGACATAAGTAAAACCTAACCATAATTTCTTGATTTCCTGCTAATAACACTCCAACAAGTGAAGTACATCCTTCTATGCTTCTGAATTCACAAAATACTGCTCAAATGACCAGAACACAGTATTGTCTGAAAATACAAGATATCACTTGATGCTGTCAGAAATGAATGAAAATGCAGTAAAGCACTCAATGATTTATATTCTTTATCATGCCCATTAGAGACTTGGAAATAATCACTGAGTTTTCAGACTTTTGCCTAGAATCTCAAAATGGTTTTATCTTCTATTTCCCACATCACATACTTCCACACTGCTATGATACATCATTGGTCAGCAATGCAGAAGAAACACAGATCTCATCTTCAGTTCTTCAGGCCCCAGGGAGGCCTGTACAGATAGATATTTTCAAGTGGGAAGTAAGGACCTTAATTCAGGCCTAACATTAAAGCATGTCTCAAGCTAATCCTCCAAACGTTTATTACCTGCTTGGTGTATGTTAGCTCACCAGTCGACAGGATTAAATTGGGAAGGCACATTTTGGGCTTTAAATTTCCTCTTACAATGCTGTAATAATACCAATTTTTTCTTCCACTAATTTCTGAGACTGGGTGACAGGCTGAAACCTGTTTTTCCTCTCTGCTTATTTTCCCTGTTCTCAGTGGCCTCCCTTCTAATCTGTTATCTCTGCTGCCACAGCTGTTCAAGGCTGTTAGGAGTGAGAGGAGTAACTGTGGCTGCTCCTCTTCATCCTCATCCCTCCCATCAACTGTCAGAGATGCAAGCAAGGGAGACAGGGTACTTTACAGGAGCTTCAACAGGAAACTCAAACAATGCAAAAATTCATTTCATTTCTCACCCTCATGGACAAGGACAAAAAAGGCTTCAGGATATCCAAAACAACCACTGGTAATCAGTCCTAAATACGAATTAAAATTTCAGAATACAAAATATGTACCTATAATGTTTCATCATTTATTACAAACTTATCTGATGTTGTATATGTACATTTGTTTTTTTTAAACCGGTGAGGGGAGTTTCCTGTACCATGCCACTTCTTAGATGATGTGGTGAGCTACAGAACAAGCAAAGCTACATCCCTGGATTCACAGTTGCTCATGCTCTTAAAAACAACAAAGGCAAAGTATATCACTGTATTTGGGAATTTGGCAGAACAGTTTTGACAAACCACCAGTGTCAGTGTTCAGTTGCAGAGAGCACAGGTACTAGTAGGAGGAAATCATTCTAATCTGCTTCAGCATAACGAAGAGTAAAGTGGAAAGAAAGTGATCTCTTTTCTTTCTCCATTGTGACAATCCTTAATAACACTGATATAAGCCATTTCAACTCAGCTTTATGTGTATTCCACCAAGTACAGATGATAAGCACATCACTGTTTTTCTGTTAGGATACAATAAAGCTTCAATAACCCTTGCCATTATAAGACAGGTTTAAATGAGAGCCAAAATGACAGACCAATGACATTTTAAATGGTCTTCAGCTACCTCCACAAGCATGTGATTAAGAAGCTTACTTTCTCAGTGTTTATGATCTTAAGTGTTAAAAACCTGACGTATAGCACTAATTCAGATATATTTATTCCCTTGACCAGTCTCTTGTCAGCACATACCATGCATAGTGCTGATGACATATTGTGCATGAAGTCTGGATAGACATCAGTGACAGGTGCTACCCCTCAGGGGGTCCATACTGGGACCAGTGTTATTTGATATCGTCATTAATGACATAGATGAAGGAATTGAGTGCACCCTCAGCAAATTTGCAGATGACTGAGTGCTGAGGCTGCCACACCAGAAGGGTGACATGTCATCCAGAAGGACCTGGACAAGCTCAAGAAGCAGACCCATGGGAAGCTCAAGAGGTGTAATAAGACCAAGTACAAGGTGCTTCACCTGCGTTGGGGCAACCCCAGGTATCCACACAGGCTGGGGATGAACAGATCAAAAGCAGCCCTGTTGAGAAGGACTTGGGGATTCAGCGCGATGAGAGGCTGGGCAAGAGCCGGCAACGTGCGCTCACAGCCCAGAAAGCCAAAAGTGTCCTGGGCTGCATCCAGCGCACTGCGGGCACCAGGGCGAGGGAGCGCATTCTGCCGCTCTGCTCCACTCCGCTGGGACCCCACCCGCAGTGCTGCATCCAGCTCTGGGCTCCCAGCACAGGAAGGACAGGGGCCTGCTGGGGTGAGCCCAGAGGAGGCCACCAAGATGATCAGAAGGATGGAACACCTTTCCTATAAGAAAAGGCTGAGAGAATTGGGATGACCTAATCGTCAGCTTCCAGTACCCGAAGGGAGCCTACAGAAAAGACGGAAAGGGGCTTTTTACAAGGACATGTAGTAACAGGATAAGGGGGACAAGCTTCGAACAGGACAGGACAAGCTTCAAACTGAAAGAGAGTAGGTTTAGATTAGATATTAGGAAAAAATTCTTTACTGTGAGGGAGGTTGCCCAGAAAAGCTGTGGATGCCCCATCCCTGGAAGTGTTCAAGGCCGGGCTGGATAGAGCTCTGAGCAACCTGGTCTAGCGAAAGGTCACTTCTGGCCACGGCAGAAGTGTTGGAACTGTAGATGAATTTTCAGGTCCCTTCCAACCCAGGCCATCCTGTGACTGAAACACTGCATTCTCATGCCATGCTGAAGCTGCACTCGAACCAGGGCTGGCCCTGAAGCCTGCCACACATCGTAGTACATACTGCCCATACACAGTTCAATTATTTTGAAAGATGACACTGTATTTGCTTGTGCTTCTATGCATCCTCTAGTGGTGCAAGTAACTAGATGTGATTAAATCTTTTCAACTGCCTTTAAGTATGTATTTCAGTATTTTGAGAAGGGGAAAGGAAGAATCAGACATTCCAAGACCTAGTACATTAGACCTTAGTGGTCACAAGTCAAAAAAAACCCACAATACACCCTTTTCCATTAAGGTAAGTCACGTGTGCCTATAAGGGTTGCCATATGAATAGAAGTGGTAAACATTTATTTCAAAGACATGTGATGCACATATTGCCATAAATGCAATAAAGGGAAAAAACCCAAGATATACCTTTTTTCCTCTAAGTTGTATAAAATAAAGCCCAAAAAAGGATTGCACATAGCCAAATCAGATTTTAAATACTTTTGCTCCACTTGCATGAACTCTGCCATTCCAATTTTAATAGAATTCTATCCCCATATTAATAACACATTCTGCCCTTCCATAAATCCTCCTGAAAAATAGCAACACATACCCAGCGATTAATTTCCAGTGTGTCAGAGGGTATCATTGCTTTTAGAAAGCATGTAAAAGACATGAAACAAATGTTACTGGAAATAAAGATTCCTGGCACAGCACTGCATCTAGTATGGACTAATGTAATTAATTAGCCAATATCTCAAACTACCAACTACTGAACCCTGAAGATCTTGGGTACTTTTGCAGTGGTAACTAAAAGAGGCAGTGAGATCACAGGGAACAGATCCAGAGGTGGGGTAAATAGTCTTTTAGTGCTAGCTATTTCCTTCCAGATTCCCTTCCAGATTATGTAGAAATCCTGAATCAGGAAAGAAAAAAAAAAATTTTATCATGTTAATCCCACTGTTTATACATTTAGATCAAAAGCTAATTATAAATCATAGCATGTAAGAAGTGAAACAAGATCTTTTAGTTTACATCTCACCAACTCCTAAACAGCTGTAGTGCCAACTACCTCTTAACAACTGACCAGAGCACAAGAAAGGATCAAAGACTGAACAAGGAATTACCAAGGATTCACCAATTTTAAACACCGTCCTGCCCCTAAATCCCTCATCCTTAAAATGATTAGAATAATGGTATTAAAAAAACCTAAAGTCACATGAGAAAGCAGTTTGAATTTCAAAGACCAAAGGTAAAAATAAAGTCTATTCAATATTGTCATCAAAGAGACTGATAAATTTGGAACCAAGAAGAAAGAACAGAGAAGTAAAAAAGTACGTATCTATAAAGAAGAAAACTGAAGTTTGTCAAAGTTCAGAATAAGTACGTTAAATTTTTGAGACAAGAGATCTAAAAAACAAGGAAGAGTCACGCCTAACATCCAACTGAAGGAAATAACCTAATGCACTACATCTAATGTACTTCTCTGTATGAGGTAAAATTGAATTTCGTGAAAAAACTTAATTTAGACCACAGCTTGAAATTAAAATAAGACATTTAAAAGCATAAAGGAAGGCAGCATGCTGGGCTTTCAGCAGTGATGGAAGAGCTTCTCTTCATAATTTGGTCCCCTTGTTCTCTAATCCTGACCCTAAAAAATTAGTTTACAGATAACTATTTCAAAAAGAGAATATACTATTTAAATTTAGGGAAATATTTCTTCCTGAAACAACAAATAAAAGGTTTTCTTGCCTTCTGTAGAGAAGTGTTTCCAAATGGCCACAGTGTTTGGATTGCCTGGGTGTACATAAATTTCCTTGTAAAAGTCAGGGTGACAATGCAAAAGTAGTTTTGCTGCAGCTGAAAAATCAAAGCTGCGGGAGCAGCAAGGCTGAAATCACAGACTCTGTAGCTGCAGTCTCAAGCAGCTATACAAGCCCCAAGGTCTTTGCTGACCTGCCCCTAAAAGATAACAGGTTTAGTTTTATTAGGTAGCAATTAACCAATGTATATGTCATGTCCTATTCAATTAATTTTTATGTAGATGATTCACAGTTATTTTAGTCTTGAAGGTTTACTGAATTGGCTGTTGAAGCAGAATTTTAAACAGTCATACCAAGGTGAGAAAGATCACTGACTCCATCGACACTAAGTCCAGAAATGTAAACACTGGGAAAAATAGTACAGCCACACATCAGCTTGCTATCCACCGACTGGGGCTGAGCACGATGCCAAGTGAAAATGATTTCACAATTTCCAGATCTAAACTGGTAGTTCGGTGGCTCTTCCTATCCTGATGTCTTCCTACATAAAAGCTTGAGCCAGGCAGGGCTCAGCAAGGTATTCCAACGTGTGATACAGGACGTGTCTTAGAAAGTACTGGACAGTTCATTTCTGTTTTCACACACAACTTGCTTTTGAATTCTAGTTGTAGTAACTTCCCTTGAACACAGTATCTACTCTTGTGGTCATTGCTTATCTTTTCTCCTACATCATATTTTTCTTTTGATTAACTTGTTAAATGAGAAGGGAGTTTCACCTGCTCATGGGAAATTCCTCAGATGCCCCTGTGAGATTCATATTGTTCCCCTCAAGAATAACTATATTTAGCTACTGTGTATTAATCAGTACCTTTACATTGAATTGAAAACACATTTGACAACAGTAATATTTTGAGCTGAGTCCCAGAAAACGTGGGGCATGGAATCCATTCACTGTGTCCAAGCTTAATCAGCTACTGCTGCCATCACTGCCCTACAGCCAACTGCAGACCTCAGAAAACTACTAGAAGAAGCAGAGAAAGGTGGGAAATATATGGGAGTGCTTAGATTTAGTGTTTCCTTTCAGAAGTTTAGTTCAGTCCAGGCATGCAGTTTAACCACACTGTGTTCTAGGACACACAAGACACTCCAAAGGGTAACTGGAAGCTCAGCTGACAGGACCACAGCCTCAGTTCCAGGGTAGGATAAAGTACTGGTATAGCATGCCAACACAAGATGCACCATCATTTCAGCTGCATCAAATGAAACATTTAAAGGATACCAAAGTGATCAGAATACATGAATTGAAACAATATTGTTCTATCCTTACTGAAGCTGTGATGCAGTAAACCTGTTCAAGTTCAAAAGAGGTGAAAATTTCTACTAAAAACCTGCCTGTTATTTATCTCTGTGAAGAAAAACACTGCTATTTATAACCATACTGAAAAGTGTTTCAGGAAAAGTTATCTGCTTGAAAGGAATAAATTAGCTTGTTTTGTGCACTCTTCTATGTATGTACTCACCGCTTCCATCCCCACACTGTCTAATGAATGGCAATACTTCTATCAACTGATAAAGGGCGACCTGATACTGCTATTATGGGCCTTCAATACTAATGTCCAGCAATAAAATATTGATATCCTTTTCTTTTTATGGAGGAAAATTACTAACAATTTCTAATATCAGTCCCTTCTTTATTTCAACATAAAAGAGGCCTCACCTTTAGGTAGGAGAGCTAGATCCATAGCTGTAACTATTTCCTGCATTAATAAGAAACCTTATCTAGGTTTTCTGTCAATACTTAAGTAAATTTCACTTTTAGCGTTCTCACTGTAAAGTTAAATACCTCTGATTTAAAAAATGTAAGTAATTAAATCTTGGAACCAAAAATAATACTATTATCACAGAATAAACAGATTATCAACACAGCCAGGAAGATCTTTTTGGTGGGGTTTAACAGCATCTATGAGGTAGCTTAAAATTTCTGTTCTATAATTTCTGTGATATATTTAAGGTTTTATGTAAATAGCCTTTCATCCAAAGAACTACAAAACATTTGCAATGTAATATTGCAGTTTGCAGATGAATTAAGACAAAAGTCACATCAATATTCAGAACTCAACACCTGATGTAAGCCTGTTGAAAATTTAACTCATGATACAAAAATATGAATCACCTGTTTTTAAGTAAGTAGCTATTTTTTTTTAACCTACTGCACATTTGAGTTATCTGGTTTAAAATCTGTAAGCTGGAATGAAAAAAAAATATTCTATTTTCTTTGCTCATATCTATAAATGAAAGTGGGGAAATTCAAATCAGATATATTGAAGAAATTCTTCAATGTGAGGGTGGTGAGGCACTGGAACAGGCTGCCCAGAGAAGCTGTGGATGCCTCATCCCTGGAATGCTCAAGGCCAGGGTGGATGGGAGCCTGAGCAACCTGGTCTAGCAGAAGGCGTCCCTGCCCATGGCAGGGGGGGGTTGGAACAAGATGATCTTTGAGGTCGCTTCCAGCTCAGGCCATTCTAAGATTCTACAAAACTACTACAAGCAAAGAAGCTCTAGCACAACATTAAAGTGCAATCGCTCCTACTGGCTTTGAAATCACAAATTCAATAAATATTTCAAATGGCTGATACCAGTATGACAAAGAATCTCCATCAAAGGGTACCTGAACAGCTTTTCCTCATGAGACACACTGAGTACGAGTTCCCAGTGCCAGAAGCATGTTTCCTAAGTACCCTCTACTATTACCTTGAGAGCATATTAAAAAATTAGACTAATCTCTGGTATTTCCATCACATGCCAGCTACTTTGTTACATTGGTTTTTGTTTGGTTGGGGTTTTATTTGACTGGAATTTTTTTTTTGCTTGTTTGTTTAGGGTTAGGTGAGAGGTATTTCAAGATCCACCCTCACAGCCACGCAACAACATGCATTCTGAGATCACTGTCAATATAGCACACTATGAAGTTAACTTTTTGAAAACAGAAGACTTGATCACTTGGAAGCATGGGTACTTCAGCACAAAGCCACTAGGCTGTTTTAGCACCTCAAATAAAAACTTGCCATAAAAGGAGCAACAGTGTTCCTTGAAGTGGATCTCCGTTTCATCCCACTGAACCAAAGAGTAAAAGGGGTGATGAGGAATTCAAGTCAGAACACTCAAATTCATCAAGGTAAAGTAATTATAGTAAGAATAATATTAAACACATTGAATACATTAAATACATTAATGAATTAAATAAACAGCTTTTCTTTACATTTTCTCCTGATCAGCACTGCTATACATACCACTATTTGACATTTGAAAAAGATTGTTCTTCTCAAACTTCTTGAAAACACTTCCTTTTATTTCGACAAACTGCAATTTTTAGAAACAGTTAATTAGTTTTTACTGATAAAAAACTGATATAAACAAATAATGTTATCAAAAATATGTTAAAATATTAATATTTAAGACATTTGATACACAAAGACAAGGGATTCTGAAACAAATTAGGGTAGCTATATAATAAAGCTACACACTTACATTATTGGACATCATGATGGTAAGCAGTGATTTATTGTGGGAGTTGAAGGCCACATTAAGGGTTGTTGCTTGAACCATTATAAGAATAGCATGCAGGACTGCATAGCAGGGTTAAGGAAGCATATTTGAAATAATTTTTCTGCACAACAGTACTGAAGAGCACTGAACCTCAAATTTCCTATTTTGCTTTCAAAGTTTAACAGGAAAGTTTCCATATCCCTGTAAACCAGACTTACAGCAAGACAATGCTTACATGTATGTAATATACCCACAGTGTTTTGTAGCATGTAATAATAATGATGCTAATTTTTCTTGTTCTAAAAGAACCCAATGACATAAGTCATGAGAAACATCAATACAACCTGAAGAAAAAAATCTGAGGTAAAGATACAGAATTAGCCTAAAGATTTCAGAGAAAATAGGGAAAAATTGTAAGAATTCCAAATTCATCACCAAAACTATTGGACTATGGTATCTCTTTAGATTCATCAATTCATTGTAAGGTTACTTCATACTAAGAACATTTGCATCCCGCATATGTATGAGTTTATCCCTTCAAGAAAATATGTTCAAGCTAGATGCATTTAACATTCCACTAAATAACAAAATCCCACTATCTTCAGGGCCCTGTGGCCCAAAATACTCAAATACAAATCAGAAACAAAAAATTTTCCATGAACTACCCAATTATGGTTTGTCATTTTACTATAGGTACACCATTCACCATTCTGAAGGGATTTTTTTTAAAGCAGGTGGTACTGGCAGTCTTACTTTTCAAGTAAAGGAACACTGATTTAGGAATACTATCAATTTTTCAAATGTATTAAAGTAAAATAATGCAGAGCAATTACTCAGTAATTTAGCTTAGGAAAATTTTGTGATTTATCAAAGAAAAAGGATACAGACATATAGCACTGCCATGAAGAAGTGAGGAATCACACCTATGTGAGCTCTTTTTCTTTCCTTAGGTTCTGTAGCTGTCCAATAAAGAGCATCCAAAATATCTTGTCCAAATGAAGAAATCAGACGATCAGCCACCTAAACAAGAACAACTTTACTGCCTTTTACTGCCTACCTTTCTCTCCAACACTTGAGTATGCGCAGTTCAAGAACAATTCAATCTAGAAGTACAGCTCAATCTAAAAAAAGTTTCACATATCTATCACTTTTGATTTCTTACTTATTCCATTTTCACTCTGGATTTCACAGCAACCCTGTTCCTTTTGTATATTCATCAGTTTACTTTCCCTTTCAAACTTACTATTCCCTTTGCAACAGTATTTGTAATAAATAATCATAATATTGTTATCTTAGATGCTTTCTTGAAAGACATTCAAGTACAGTTCAAACCTCAGCCTTTGATAAAGCAGTATGTATCTTGTGTTAAACTACCTTAAATGTTTTTCCCCATCCCTCTGGGCTTAATAGGAAAAAACCCCCAACAATGAAAAGTGAATTCCAGATGACAGGTAACATTTGCTTACAGGTACAAAAAAGACTGAATTAGACTTGGCTCGACTGCTTTCTATATACTGAAGTATATACTTAATGTAAATGTCCGCATAAAGCAGAACTCAAAACTAAAAGTACTATAACACAAAAACAAGCGATTAAGAGGGACTTGAAAGTCTGCCAAAAAGGGAAAATACGCTGAAAAAACAGACACCTGAAGCGTAATCCAAAGAATATAGGCACAAATAGAAAAAAGACCCTCTGGCAGTAATTCTAAATATAGAAAACATATGGACAGCATTTTGAACTTGTAATTTAATACCACAGCAAGAAAGGTCACAGGGAGCTCCACCAGTTCCCAACATTTCATCAGCAGCAAACATATAAAACTAAAAATCATTACATGGAAGAACGTTTTTTCTGCCTATACACTGCATTTCAGTCATTTTAAAACCAAGCTGCACAGGCCAACAAAACCAGAACTTCAAAAATTAAACTTGGTATATGTCTGGCTTAAAAAAAGAGCTATCTCTCACTGCTCACTAATTCAACCAAATGGAAACAGTTATAGATGAAAAACTGATTATCTCTACTTAAGAAAGGCAAGTAGTATTTTCTCTTAGTGTCTTTCTGTAAAACAACAATTTTGGAAATGTTAAGTCAACGTAGCAGCAATGCAGAACCAGGTGCACAATGTACCTGCAAATATTGATCCTACTAAATAGAAAGTAAGTTCCTGGGACAACACAAATAAACCTAGACTTAGAATCATTTCCTGACTTTTTAAATTAAGTGTTCTCAAGGTAAAGATACTGAAGTGAGAGAAGTCATATTTATTCAAGACACTACTACTGAATGAAGTTTCCTAAAATATTAAAATTGAATTAAAACGAAATTTTACAGGATGCCTCAAGTAAATATACAGTGTGCTACACTCTAGGAATCACCTATGAAATAAAATGAACAAAACCATGAGCTGATGAATTATCATAAATCTGAATCCCAACCCCATCAGTTTGAGAGATATTTACAGTGGCACTGTTTTCGGCTTTTAGATTTTGTAAATTGAGACTGCATTATTTGCTTCCTGCTCATTGTGATGACCCATTGAGTAATTATAGCTGGTGTAGTAACATCAGCTACAGAATGCTTAAGAGTTTGGTAAGTTTTTGTTCACAATATTGTGAGGGTTTTAATAGATAAAATAGTGGCTTTGCTTTCCTTTCTATTTAAGCAGTCCTTGGTTCTTTGCTGAAAGGATAGAAAATATTAAAACCCACCACACAATATTGTTGCTTGCTTTTCCAAATATGACTTACCTAAACCCTACATGCCGGCTCCAGGCTCCAGCAGAATTCCATGGTGAGTGCTGTCACCAGCATAACGCACACTGGGGCTTCACAAGGAGCAGGAGCCGGTGGGTCTGAATCTAAAAAAGAAAAGTGTCATTTAAGCCAAATGTGCTGAATGCTCCCCTTAGCCTGTCAGTTGGGAGCATTCAGCACATAATTTGAAGATTTTGCATTCCTCATATCTCTCCAGGACACTACTCCCTGGACTTGCCGACAGCCGAAAACATTAGGACATTGTAAACATCTCTGCTGCTCAGTGATTTAATTAAACTAAAAAGATCTTCCTTATTTTGAAAACTTGTGAAAAAATGTAAAGTGCATTGCTTAAAAAAAAGCATATTAACAGTTCCTTAAAAAGCACTGCTTGCATCACTAGCAAAGACTTTTAATAAAAATCACCAGAGTAGTCTAAGCAAGCCAATAGTCAAACTGTTGAAAGCTGACTATCAACCAAGTCTTCAGCGGGATCCCACGAACATTTTCTGATAATATTGCTGCAACCCGTCATGGTAAAAAAAGCCCCTTAAAAACATGCACTCTGCTTGGCATGTTGGGTTTCATGAGACACCATGGAAGTTAAATACTGTTTCCAAATTCAAAGACTAATATCATTTTTCTAATAACCATGAGTAGTAACAGACTTCCCCCTTTCCTAAAAGGAACAAACTCATGCAGCACTTTCTTTAGTCAAAACACACGATTTTTGTTCTGCCAAATACAGCAAAGTAATTCAATTCCTCATTCCAGAATGGCACATGGCTTCCACTTCATAGGAAACACTGCAGTATTGCTTCAAATTATGTAGTAAGCACATAAAGCTGAGAAAGTACAAGCATGATTTGAAGTAGTCTTGAAATAGAGAGAAATTACTATTTTGAGCACATGGATTTATTTAGTAAGTGATAATCTCTCATCAATTATGAAACTATATATGGATATTTCCCCACACAACTAAAATCCAGATAGTAACTCAGTGCCAATTTATATTTGTACATGTTTTCCAGCAAATGTAAAATCAAAGACAACAAAAAACCTATGAATAAACAACTGAGGTGGCTTGTAAGATATTTATTTCACTTAGTATAACAAAGTGTGTTCCTTATGCAATATTTTCACATTTTATGAGGAAAGAACAAATGCCTTCTGACAAAATATTCATATTTTGCAGAGTGTAACCCTGTTTCAGCAGTCTTCAAACAAACGTACAACAGATGTTCAAACAAAGATTAATATGTCATTCAGAAATCCCGGAATCCTAGTAGAGTAACTTTTGTGTACAAAGCTCCGATTGAGTCCTTTTAAGAGGTTGTATTCCTACTATGTCCTATATTTACAGGATGGAGGTAAGATTGCAGCTATGTAAACATTTACTTTGTGAACCATTGATCATAGAAGTACAATAAAAATCTTATACTTTACATTAACAGCAAAACAGAAACTGGGTTTTTTTTGCCAGAATTTCTCGTATCTCCCAAAACAGAATTTCCTTCTCTTGTGTCACTACATTCATTCACCCTATTGCTTACATACTCAGGTTTTCGTCTGCTAGCCAGGACTGAGGTTAAGCAGTAATAGGTGTCCTTGCATACAATGAAAGCTGTATTTCCATAATGATGAATTAAAACCCAAATTCCATGTTTTCTATTATCCTCCTTCTTTGCTCTCTCTTGGGATCTTATAATTATTTCAAATCAACAGTTTCTACTTTTCTTGGCAAGTTCAAAATCTCATTCACTCCCTGACATTTCATAAGACACTTCTTCTGTTTCCATTTCTCAAGTTTCTTGCTATGAAATTACTAAGCTCCATAAATCAGGCATTATGAAGCAGTATCTAAAAACTTATTGTTCACAAACCTGACTGTTTCATGGCATCTAGGCTTATTATCATAGGTGTGTGCAGATTTGTGAGAATACCACCTGTGCCACATGCTAAGTACAACTACTGTAATACAAAATATTTTAGATAGTCTGAAAAAAGCATGCTTCATATTCTGATGCCAACATTCTTACCTCAAGCATGTTATAGATGATGTAGAGCTTTATGACAGACTGTCCCCTTATCAGATGATACATCATAGAGTAGTCAACATAGTGCATCATGAAGTAGCAGATGACCAGTATAACTCCTTTGAGAATGTCACATACCTGAGCAGGTTGTAGCAAACGTCTGTCACTGAAATACAAAGGGCAAAAAGCTCCACTAAATGTCATATACCCACAAAATACAGATGTTACTAAGTCGATATGAATTCACAGAAGCTGTTCATCATGGATATATTTTAATGTCATTTATTATGCCCCTTCCCCTGCCCTTCACTCCAACACCATGACCATGATACACATTTATAGATCACACTCATGAACAGGATCACAGTCTCTTACTCACCACATCCCTGTAATTAAAACACTGTATTTGTTGAGAGCTCCCACTTATTAATAACCTTCTGCATGCGTGCCCTTTGGTTTCTAATTGACCTTCCCTCTTCCAGCCAATTCTATGATTTTGACTTCCTCAGGTACAGAAATTGTATTCACTATGATCACAAAGAAATGAAGCCGTCATCTTCAATTTCAGTATAATGAACCAGATGCTGAGGAACAGGTAGTAAATTCTGTATCTTCATTTAGCTCTAAGCTCTGCAGCAGTAAACGCAAACAATTTGACATCAGAGCTTGAGGCTGATTGTGAACCAAATGCAGAACTTTTCTATCTATAGACCCATGAGTAACCCAGGAGACTAAAGGAATCATTACATAATTTCTTCCTATAAAGTAAAACTACAGGAAGAAAATAGCTTTATCTCAATTCCCACAACAGTAGCCATAAGCACAATAAAATTGCAAGGCAGTATTCACTTGTCTATTTATTTAGTTTAGTATTAATAGGATGCAAAGCAGTTAAAAAGCCTTTGAATTACATCAAAAGGTTGAGAATCAAACACAAAAAGAAGGAGGAATAATTTCTATTACATATACTACTTTTTAAATACATTGAAATGCTTTTACAGAAATTAATGTTTCAAAGAAGTTGGAAGCAATTAGCAGAACTTAAGATACTAATTTTCAATTTCTGTATTCTTAAATCAGTAGGCCATCCAGTGGTTAGGCAATATTCCCATGAACTGATAACACATTTAGAAAAAATTAAGAGTTATCTTGTAAAAAAAAAATCCAAACAGTTACTTATGACCTCTGGAGTCATTCTACAGACCTGCAGAGAAGTCAAAAATCCCTGCTACCTCACTCATTCTATTTAAGCCACAGCTGGAGTGCTGTACTTTGGGTTTCTTTGTTGTTTTCCATTTGAAAGAAAAACGCCCTGAAAACGGCATTCATGCATTATATCACTCCTGGAACCACACAGTGACATTCCAGGCAAATAGGTCGTGCTCTTGCTGGGAGTATGAGCAAGAAAGTTTCCAGAACTCCCCGATTTACAGTATTCCGCTTTCTACAGAGAGCAACTGCTACTTTTATTATATACTTTTTACTTCATTAACTGCATTAAAATTAATTACATTCTGAATAAAAGAATTCAACCTAGTCCAGCATACCAGAACTGCTTACAGTGGTTTCCTCTCCCCTAAGAGATATTTTCTTGCTTTCAGAAGTCATCCAGTAACAAACAATATCCACACCACATCTTATTTCAGCCTAAGTCCTCGAAAAAATGCCTCAGTGAATTTGCTTCCTTTCTTCAGCCCACAAACTGAGTTTTAACTGCAAACACCAATAAAAAAAATTAAACTGAACACGCACCTTTTGCCCACTGCTTAAGAAGCCTATGACTGTCTTTGCATGACACAGAAAAAAATGCACCCTCCCCAACCTGCAAAATCACACTTTGAAAGCTTACTGCCTTATTTAACTACATCTGACTTAAATGATTATACTTATTAAAATATAATAGTATATATTGAAATGTTCACAGGACTTAAACAAGCCCATGATTATGATTACTGCTCATATGCTGAGTAACAGCATATTCTTTTTTCTCCAGTGTGCTTCCATTTTGGAATATATTCAGTCATTTCTGTACAAGTCTCCCAGCCAACATTCAAACTCTGACATACAGACAGGGATACGGTGGTAAAGGACGTGCTATTATTCCACAATAGTAATGCCAGGCCTTAGCACGTGAAAAAGAGAATCAGAATTCATTACTCAGAAAATTAGCATCTTCATTCTTCCAGCCAACAACTACTTTACGATTAGAGAAGTAGTGAGTACCTGGCAGACAAAACCTGATGAACAAAACAGACACCTGCTTCAAAAGTTTGTCTTTTAAAAGTTTGGTAAGGTACCAATTTTAACGACAGAATGGTCTCTTACTGATATGCACTAGTGAGTAGAATCTGTTTATGAAGCTTCTGAAGCAGTCAAGAAAGATTCTCACAGGAAAATGCTTTGATGTCCACAAATCAATACAGACTGAAAATATCACGTCAAAGGTTTTCTGGCTTACAAGTAACATCAAAGATGCTCAACCACCAGTACAGTCACAAGTTGCAGATGTTCTGAGCTGTTAACTCTATCACTCTTCTGCTTGTGCTGATTTTCATCCATATGACTACACTCAAGTAGAACCAACTCAGGAGAAGCCAACATAAATGCAGACAGCAACCATCACAGGGGAATACAAACTCTGAGAAGAGGCTACATACAATCAGCAGCACAACTGTTCTTCTAAAGGTGGTGTCAACTCTGAAAACTATCTCAGGAGACTAACACTGTGTGAAGTTGCATACAAACTTGCACACAGTATCCTATACACTGGAAAGATTAAAAGATTTTCAGAATGTGCTGCGTACAGAACAAACTTGATTATCACTGTGATTCAATTCAAAAGCTGCCTTAAAGAGTCAGATCAACTGCTCTTGATTGCTGTGCTTTACAGGAATTAAACTTTTACAGAACAGATCCCATTCAAATAATGTTTTTAGAGAATTTTAGAATCATTTAGGTTGGAAAAGACCTTTCAGATAATCGAGTCCACCTGTTAACCTATCACAGCCAAGTCCACTACTAAACCACAGTCTATGCATCTTTTAAATAACTCCAGAGATGGTGATTCCACCACTCCCTGAGCAGCAGCCTGTTCCACTGCTTTACAATCATTTTAGCGAAGAAATTTTTCCTAATATCCCATCTAAACCTCCCCTGGCACAACTTGAAGTCCTCTTGCCCTACTTCTCAAGGTGACTTGGATTTAGCTTCTCAGTAGTCTGTCTGTATGTCTAGGAAAAAAAAACTGCAATAAACAATATTTTTTCTGATATTTTAATTAAAAATACAATATATTAATGTTCTATTCGAAGTTCTACATAACTCCTTATCCACATGAGAAGCAGAAAACAGCAGTAATGCTGTGACAACTGCAGAACAAGAGTTCTGGTTTGGGCTGGGACAGAGTGCCTTGTCTTTTTAGTAGCTGGGTTTTTTTGGATTTAGTATGAGAGTGTGTATAACAGACTGAATGGTTTGGTTGTTGCTAAGAAATGTTTACCCTGAGTCAAGGGTTTTTCAGTGTCTCATGATCTGCTAGTGAGGAGCTTCACAGAAAGCTGGCACAGAGTGTACCCAGGACAGGATGTCCCAAACTGGCCAAAGGGATATTCCACACCACAGAGCATCACACACAGTATATAAACTGGGGGAGTTACCCAGAACAGGGTCTATCACTATTTAGGGACTGGCTGGGTACCAGGCAGTGGCTGATGAGCAACTCTGTCACTTGTTTCTCTTGGGTTCTGTTAGACTCTCTCCTTCTGCTTATCATTACTATTATTATTATTAGCATATTTAATATTATTATTATTAGCATATTTTGTTTCAATTATTAAATTGTTCTTATTTCAGCCCATGAGGTTTACCTTAACTTTCCAATTCTGTTCCCCATGGGTGGGAGATGGAGGGAGTGAGTGGCTGCATGGTACTTAGTTGCTGCCTGAGATTAAACCACAACATCTTAGTCACAAAAATATCCCCACGGTTTCAATTCCTCAGTTTGATGACAGCAGAGCTGCCAGCATCTCAACCCCCTACTCAGTAAAAGGGATTACTGCAAAGATTAACTACAGAAAACTACTTTCCAGAACGTAAGAAGAGTAAGATGATCCCGGCATTTAAAATCTATTCCAGTTTTCTTTCACTGTACACTTAGGAAAGACCCCTTCATATTGACTAAACAAGTAATCTACAGCGTACCACTAACATGTTTCCAATTGAGAGAGATTAACCATGTCTACTGCATAAATCCATAGAAGCATTTTTATTGTAGCAGAATCATCTTCCGCTCTGGTTAATAACATTTACAAAAGGATTTTGAGGTGTGGTTCTGAATATAAAATGGAAAAGGGACAATTATTTCCTACAAAGACAAGGAAATCAAATAAATGGATTAAGTCTAATGCTTTGTCACCTCTTGGCAAATACACAGAACTGACTGCAAAGCCTGCAGTAATGAAAGGATGTAGTCAGGGTTCAGTGAGAGCTGACCATTGCAGTTTTAGTGTATGATCAGGCTCACACTGGTTCAAGCTGTATTTGTCAGAAATCATTCCTATCCCTTGCATTAAGCTGTTTAATACATATAAACACACACAGGCTGATGTGATTTCATGCCTGTCATAGCATCCTAGCATTCTGCATTCATTTTTCTCAATGCATGTTTTCACTTATTGTCTCCAGTAACTACTCAATGCCAACACTAAAAAGTACTGTCAGGACATCTTAAGCACTAACTAATCAGACCTCGTGATTAATATCCCATACAAACTCATACTGCTGTAGTCATGCACATCATGAGTACTACAGAATCTCAAAGAAACAAATAAAAAAGCTCATATTGTCCAAGCTATGACAACTACAAAAAGGTCAAGAAGCAAACAAGGAAAACATAGCTTAGTGCTGGTAATTTCAATACCTCACTTGAAAGTAGGGACCCAAGTTTTAAGAAGTAACATTACTGAGCCGATGTGATAACTCAGAGTGTGATATTGTACAACTTTAGAAACCATTGAACAGAGGTATGAGAAGCTGAAACAGCTTAACTCACTTCCAAACAACTCCCATTTTTACAGCTGTGTATGAAGTATGACACAGAGAGAAAGATTTCACATGAAAATTACATATGGGTCTTTTTTCCTCATGAGTGACAAAATGAGAACAATAATTAAAGAGCACTACAACTACACAACTTTAATCATTCTGGTAGCAAGGTAACAAAACAGTGAGCAGTAGAATCGCTCTGCAGATAGCAGTTAGTCTTTTCCTTCAAAGCTATCCCAGGCATACAGTGATGCTGCACAACTGAGTGAAATATTAACACTTGCCTGGCTTTAATGAACTCTGCTCTTAGAAGATAGTATCATGAGAGCCTTTGTCCAAGATGTAGTTCCTCTAATATCCTACTAGATTCCAGAAATAATGTTACATGGTTTCAAAATTTGGCTGAATATAATTTACATTACAATTTTCACACCTCAAACCAGTAAATAAAAGGATTCAGGGCATCTGGACTGTCCTTTAAATGAACCTTATTACAATACATGATTTATATCTTTTCACCTTATTATTTTCTGCCATTATTTGAGCAACCTGGCTTAGTGGAAGGTATCCCTCCCCATGTCAGGGAACTGGTAATCCTTAAGGTCCCTTCAAACTCAAACCATTCAATGATTCTATGATTATTCCATTACTACTTCAAAGATTTATTGCTTTAAGTCATACTCTTTAAGATGCTCTTTACAGAATTTTAAAAGTGGTTTCATTATGCTAAGTCTCAAGTTCCCACATCAGCTGTACAGCCTAGACTATCAAGGAATCAAATTTTAAAACTTCTTCAAACAGCAAAGTACTTTTAAACTAAAGAGTAAGGCTTATCCATTCTTTCTACTATCCACTATGTACAATCTTATCTTGCTTTACTAACACTGAATACACCAAAATGTTTAAACATGAGATGATCCTTCAATCTGCATGAATTCAGTGAAAATCCAAGCATTCCTCTACAGAGACTCTCTCGCACTGTAATGTTAACCAGCAAATTTTGACAATACAGAAAAAAACCACACAGAGACTTCAACATTCTACAGCATGTACTTAACAAGATGTTCAACCTCCTCAGCCTTTGGGTGTACTTATCATTACATCTACAAATTGACAGAAAATCTCCACTGAAACAAAGCCTTACTTCTCAAAATAATATAAACACAGAAATGCATACTTAAGGGGATATACAAGCTTATTATTAATTTTAACATAAAGTGATGTGCAAGCCATACTACTATACCTTCCTACTCCACACCATGCTTCTGCTTCAGCCCAGTCAATTGTTAAGAAAGGAAGCATGCCAAGCTCAATGCTTATCCCACAGTATTTAAAACAGCTGAAAGTCAAACTATGGCATAATTTCTACAATGCACTGACTGAAATAACCAAGAACTAGGAACTGGGCATATCAGTCTGTTACAGAAAAAACCAACTTTTTACAACACAATAAAAATCTAGGTTTAATACTCATGCTTCAAACTTTCCAATTTATGGTTTGTCCATCATGAGACAAACTTAGAAAGTATAAATACAAGTCTTTCCTCTGTTTAGAAAACCACTGGATCTGTGTATGCCTTCTCCCTTCGGAAAGCTAAAAGCAAACAACTTTGATGAATTTTAGGAAAAACAACAACAACAATTTTTTTTTCCCAAGATTACTTGTAACACTTGCAAAAAAATCCCATGTTACAAAATCGTGTTACATTACGATCCAAAAAAAGAAGAAAAATCTAGTGTGGAAAACCAGTGCTCACCATAAGCAAACTCCTTAAGTAAGTGAAAGTTTAAGGAACGAGTTACCCGTCTGTAATTTTCAAGGTATTTCTATTTAACATCATACTCAAAATGCCATGATCCACATTTTATACTGTAATAAGAATTCTGTCTCCATCTACTGGTTGAAAAGCATTAGTTTTAATCATCCATACAGGCCATGACTACACAGATGGTCATTCTACTGATCCTTAATGTTTGCTACTCAACAGCATGATGGATTTCATAGTATTTTCCCTTTAGTTGATTGAAGAAGCAAACCAGCTCAAGGCTTTCAGAGTATTGGTATCTACACCACCAAACTCTTCAGCTGTACAACTGAAGTTACTCAGCATCAAGCAGAGCGCTATTAAAAATAAATCACAGTTTACCTACATTTCTCTTTAATACGATCAAAATCACAAGTAGCTAATGCTTAAGCAAGTAATTTCCAAAAAAAAACCAAGACTGTGTGTTAGGTATTTTAATAAGCCTTGCTTATTGAATTTAAAGTCATTAAACTATTTGGAACATGAAATGCAACCTGGACAAAAAGAAATTTGTTCTTGCTGTATAAAAAAGTCTAAAAAAAGTCTCACTACAGCTGTTTCTGGCATGTTTTTCAGCAACTGTCACTACAAAATGAACAGTGCTTTCACTACATTGTGTAATCTGCAGACAAGTACACTTGTACTTAGTTACTTTGGCATCCAACCCATATGCACTCTGAATATATTATTTTAAACTTAACTGCACAGACTGTCATATGATTTCTTTATTTTTGTCTTCCAGGCCTCCTGGTGCTCCTCAGTTCTTCACTAGTCTGATTACATACGGTTTTCCAGTCACCTTTTAGAGTTGTTTGGGTTTTGATTGTTTTGCTAGTTTTTTAAAAATCAACAGGCATTCAAGATTTTTTTCTTGTTTATCTATACAATTTCTGCATTTTAATTGGTTCCTTTAGTTTAGACTATTTAGCCTCATACAAATAATTCAGATTACTCTAAACAATTACTCCTTTGAAGTCAACACATATAAAATTTCCAATACTGATGTCATATATACATTAAAGATATGAATACACTATCACTGCAAAAATGTTTTAGACTGATATTTTCATCTTAATAACATACATACATATAAAATTTAAAGCTTTTGTAAGAGTAATGTTTCTATAAATGTAGACACTTAAAAACCCTTTTTATATAGGTTTATTGTTCAGCTAATAATGCACTGAAAAAGTCTTCCGGCATGTTACAAGTTTAAGCATGTATTTTACAGCAAACCCTTCCTAACTACATTATTCAATTGTAACACTTTCAAACAGTTAGGCAGCCATTGAGGTTTACAATATATTTCAGTTATTGATATGATGGTCTAGTTAAAGTTTTGCTTAGGTGTCTTTTCTTTCTCCATTTTACATCACAGACACTTGCACATAAAATGAACAACAGGGTTTTGTTATGCATGTAGTCTTTATCAAACTGTCAATTCTTCAATGTATCCTTCCTTAATGAACTGTGGTGTCGCAAATCTCTAATCTTACATAAAGGACTAACAAAAATTATTACATTAACACATAAGGGGATGTTTTCCTGTTAGCATAAGTAAAGATGTCAGGGAAAATAAAATCCAAGCAAGGCTGCCTGAAGGATACACTTGCCCACATAACTACACACTAAAATTTTTTTAAATGGACAATGTGATCTATTGGAAATATTTTCCTACAATTATGCTCAAGTTTGGCTTCAGGAAAAAAGCTATTTTGATCAAATCCAATTTCCAGTTTGAGGTTTTTAAAAAGAGGTGCACCTTATAATATGCAGGACTTCACTGTTTTAAAATTGTGATTATAAGAAAAATATGTCCCAAATGAAGAATTCTAAGAAACTGAGAGCTGAGCTTGCCAAGATTAGGTGGCATTGCATTTCTCACACAATAAAAAGCCTCTACATGCACACAATATAGCACGAGACCATGCTAAGAATGAAATGAAACCAACCTTGCTGTTAGGCCCCAATGAGAGCTGTCTCAAAAAAAATAAAAACAAAACGAGGTTTCAAATAAGTGACAACTAGAATAAGCTTTCATTAAGCTTTTATTTTTTAAATAACAGAATCAAATATAACTCAAGTCAGTAAACAAACATATGCTAAAGTGCTATATTTTATTATGCAGGGAAACACCTGTAAGTCTAATACTAAGATGAACTTTCAGAACTCCCTGAGATTTAGCTTAAGCATTACAAAAAACCTGCTTTAAGTACACACAGAAATATAGCTATGAACCTGACTGAAGCAGTACTTAGAAGACATGTCAAAAAGCTTAAGGCACTATAAACTGAAGTACAGCAGGGGCTATAGTTTTTCCAAGATACCCTTTTTTAAACTGGGCCAAATTGGTCCTCAGGCAGTCTATGTGAAAAATGCTTTAAATCTAAGATCACAAATTAGATCCTATTTCCACAATGATGTAAAGTTACATAAGAAAATATACCTACCACAAATAGCACTGAATCAGTTTCCTGTGTTCATTATTAAAACTCTTCGTTTCTCCTTTGAGGTATGTTTGTTAATTTAGCTATACTATTCATTTGTAACCAGTCTTTTTACTGATTACATGTAGATGTGTGAATTTGGCTGACAGCACAGAAGGAAAAAGAAAATCAGGACTTACTCACCAAGGAGGAATCCCTGTGACACCACATTCCATCCTATAAAGGAAGTGAAAGTGCTCTTCCCTTCGGTCTGATTTACAAGAAAGAAAGAAAGAGAAGGTTGTAATGTTGCTACACTATGCACTGTTATGGAAAGGAGAAAGGAGTACTTGATCTGAGAGTATACTACAGAAAATAATGAATGCATCTTCCTTTTTTTGGTTGGTAGAAAGCTAACATTTTGGTGGGCAGATGCACAACTTCCTCAATGAACTTCAGATGACAATAGGAAGTTTATGGATTTCATAGCTAAATTCCTTAGCAAAAAAAAAAAAAATTAGGCTTGGGAATAAGTGTGCAACAGAGGTTCAAGTTTATTTGCTAGCCTGATATTATGAACAAATAAATAATGTCCATAAGAATGCCAATGTACTTGTTTGTTTTATTCTTCCTGATACGCTTTCTTCCTACAGTTTCTTTCTTGAATTAATGATGTTCTATTTATTTCCTACTGAAAAACATGAACCTGAATTCACAGGAAGTCAATGGGAATTTTAAGAGGTACATAGAATACAGCTGAAGTTATTGATGTTATTGCTGACAGGACCTAAATTTACTTATTTCAGAGAACAGAGTAAAATAAAAATGCAGAACATGTATTTATAACCTGTATCTACTTCCACATGAAAGAATTCACAGATTCACAGAATATTCAGAGTTGGAAGGGACCCACAAGGATTGTGAAGTCCAACTCTTAAGTAAATGGCCTGCACAGGGATTGAACCCACGAACTTGGTGTCATCAGCACCATGTTCTAGTTCCCGGTGGGACTCAGCACCAGTGTGAGGCACTGGAGGTGCTGGGGCATGTGCTCACACAAAGCAGGATCTTGTTTGGCTTCCACCATCCTTGTGCTGCCCTCATCTCTTGGGAAGAGCCCAAAGGGTCCTGGACCACTCCCAGCAGTGTGGGGTGGGGAACCCCCCGAGATGAGGTGTGGGGGGTGTATGTGGGGGGGTCCTCTGGTAAAGGTTTTGTCAATCAATCTTTATGTATAAGAAAATTCATAATCTTCTACTGTATTTTCTTGAGAAAACTAGAACTTGGAGGAAAAAAAAAATTCACTTTCCATAACAAATCCTTTCTTGCTTGTGGAGATGATGTAAAATGCCTTTAAACATAATTAAACTGGGAGTCCCATCAGAGTTTCACTAACATAGAATTTTAGCTTTCATGTCATGGTGTTTTACAAATAATACAAAAGAGCTTTTCCACATTCCCACATCACCTTTTATTGGTATGCAACATATCTTCAAGAAAAATAATAAGTTAGCTCTATGAAAGAGTTTCAAAACATGCAGCAATATTAATCTACTCAGAATCTCTGGGTCTGAGGTATTGATAAAAAAATTGCCTGAATTGTAAAATGAAACTGTACTTTTCAACCACAAATAGAGGCAGTTTTAGGAACCTGTCACCAAGGACTGTAATTCCAAGCAGAACTGACTCTACCAGGTCTACTTCTCTGTCTACCTTGGCACATACTTTGCTGGAACAACAAACCTTTTATGCTGTCAAAGAATATTTTAATAAAGTGAGAGTAGCCTACAAGATCCAGAGACAATAATTTAGGAAAGTTCTTTTCTTGACTCAAAAGAAAATACAGTAGAGCTGACTTTTCGCAATTTCAGAGGATGTAATCTAATTTTGTGAAGTTTGTTAATTTTTTTTTAAAAGCAACCTGCCACTTACAGAGCACAGAAGTAATGAAGTTGCACCTGCCAAAACTACCACGTGTTGATTCACCTTTTGTCAGTTTGATCACAGTAATTAAACCAGCAGTTTAGTTCACTCAGTGATAGAACCTTGGATTCTTCTGACTGAAGTTCTTGAAGTTTTAAAAAAAATTGCTTTGTGAGCACCAATATAGCTCTGACAAAAACACAGAACTATATTTGCTCAAAATGAAAGATCAAGTGATGAGGAAGGATGATTTAGAAGTCAAACTGAAGTGTTTACACTGTCTAGGCAGAAAAAGGAAACTATTTTCTTTAAGATACATTACTCTTTGTTTCCTTCTAGAACTCTGTAAAATGAAATATTACAACATGTGGAAGAGGCTTTAAACCACTTCCCCTATATTTAAGCACTTCACATAATATACCATAGATAGTAATTAGCCCATTTATATAGAATGTGGTTTTACTGTTTTAAAGAAATAATGGGTAATACAATCTTTCTCTACACTGAAAAGAGAAGACAGAATTATGAGGAAATAAATAAACTAAAGAGTAACCTGGAAGGGAAACAGAACACTCACTGCTCAATTACTTCACTGAGATGTTAAGAAAAAAGTCAAGATGAAGGGAGGAGCACTTTTATTTACTACACAGAATGGAATATGATGTGGCAGGTTCAAATAACAACTAGTCAACACTTATTTGATATCTGCAAGGAAGAGCAAGCTAAAAGATAAACAGCCACCTGCTTTGTAAGTACCTTTTGTAATTACAAATGCGCTTTACCTATTCAACTCTATTTTGTTACAAACACATAAAAATGTATTTCCTGAGCTGGAAGAAAATCACAAATATCTTTTGCTGTAAAAAATAAAATCAGCATAACTACAAAAAACAACAAGAAAACCCCTATTCAGGCTCCAAATATTTGGAAATAAGAATCATTTAGATCTGAAGAAGTTCCATTACATACTATAGACATAAAACATGAATGAATTAGACAAAGCCTCAGATACTGAACAAGAAGAGACTCTAGCAAACTAAATTCCAAACACATTGGAGGAAACTGTGACGAAAGAAATTGCTTTAGGAGTTGTTACAAAAACAAAGCCTTCTTCACTCAAGATAATCTCAGATTCACTGCATCTTACTTGGTAACAGTTTAAAGTTAACACAATCATGTTCAATAGATGCAACCAGCTTCTATTGTGCCCTACACACAAAATACTCTCAAGCAAGCAGACTAAATATTAGCATTGCAGGTGCATGTATGTATATATACACATATCACATACATGTGAGTGCATATGGTGTTTCAAATGTCACTTTCTTCAGCATATAACAATATATTGAACAATAACCAAAACCAGCAACTGGTCTTTGAAATCTTTAATTGTAACTTCAGAAGAGCAGAAAATTTCTTTGCCAAAAGCAAAGCTGAGTTTATAAACCAGGAAGAACACTCTTAAACAGAACAGCAGTAACACTGAAATGATACTTTGAAATCCATTACATTTACCTGAATTTAGTAACAGCATATATATAGATGTCTACAAATAGGCACATAATTTGCCTTGACATTAGTCTAAAACCAAATAGCTGTCATTTTTATACAGCTAAGAAAACTCTCTCGACCTAATAAAAGTCTGAGGTTCAGTTCAAAAATAACAGCACAATAAAACATTAGGCTGCCATCTAGCGCCTATGTTAAACATCACCAAATACAAACATTTCAACTTTAGCTTGTATTTTAAAATATTACTTTTTGCAACTAGCCTAGCACTTGCTGTAATCAGAACATACATTTCTAAACTATGCATCTAAAAGACCTTCACATACACAAGACAATACTGATAATGCAAATACAAGCAACTTGATTAAAAAAAACAACTTAAAAAAAAATCAGTAACCATAAATCAACTTCAAGTTTTAGAAAATACAGAAAAAAACCCCCAAAACATGAATACAAATGCTCCTTTTATTTTAGGCTACACTTAAAGCTTATGCAATCATCTTTACTGTGAAGTAGCAAATTTTATGAAAGAAATTAATTCTATCCAATTTTTGATGTCTGTGCCAGAAAGGTAAACTAAAAATTTTATGTATTAGCAACTTCTTAGTACTGATGTGACCAGAAAAGCAAGGCTGAAAAGCAAGATGTAAAATTTCTTAATATTCTGGTTGGTTTTCCTCTCCATGTTTTACTCCCTAAGATTCTTCAGAGGAAAGAAAAGAACACACTTTATTCAGGGATCTTTTCAGCAAAGTTTTCCATGAAAATAAGGAAAACTTTCATTGTTAAAAAACAAACAACTTCTGTTTCAATATCAAAGAGCCTATCAAAAGACATAAGCCAAATCCAAAATTTTAAAACAATGTTCAAGTAGATGTTAGATAAAAGAACACAACTATAAGGTAAGGTTACATCTGTCCTTTACTAACCTGAATATGCCTAAGTGGTGCTGTTATCAAACTGTTGTGTCTGAAGGAAGCAACGATGACAGTTAGTGACTGCTGGTAAAGCTTAAAGGTCCCACACACACCTTTACTTTGGCTAGTTTAGATAGAGACTTCTATTTTACAGTGGCAGAAGTCATTAGTAGTTCAAACAGCACTGAAAGGCCATAAAATGAAGCACACACATAAACGGTAAAACATTATTTAAGGGTATCAACACCTTTCTCTTGAATCGACTTACCGTAAGCCATAGCAAGGCAAAGTGATGAACCGGAACATTGCCAGAAAAACTCTCAAAGGAAGCAGGGTGAACACATACAGAAAAGCATCCAGGCACAAAAAGATTCCAAAAAACATCAACTAAATTACAAAAATAAAACAGAAGTATGTTAGTAGTTTGTAAAATTTACAAAAAGTTTATAAAGAATTGTTATGAAAAATACATTTACATAAGACTAATTAACCAAATAAGCAAAATATTCTCACTTGTTCAATAGCTGAACTGTAGAAAAATTAACATGCTATGCATTTGAAGACTATTCAGCACAAATTCTGCACCACAAGGTCCAAGCAGGGAAGGCTTCTGTAGACTTTCACAGCTCACTGAACTTAGTCTTTATTTAATATATAAACTGCACTTGAACGTAACTGTAGCTCATTTTCCAGGAGTGATTTTTGTCTACAGTTACAAAAGTTCATGTTTTAACCTTAGGGGGAAAAATCCACAGAGCTGTGTGTAAATGTGCAAAGCCATTTTCTGCCTACCTCCTTTTTCAATCTTATTTCCTCCCCCCAAAAATTTTTCTATTACCTTGTAAATTTTCTATTGCACAACTCATTACAGCTGTGGTAAATCTCCTTCAGAGAATAACCACCTTTTTCATACAAAGAATATAAAATATGAAGAGGTAAACTTCCAGTTGCCCTCAGTTTGAATGTTTTATCCTTAATTTACAGAAACATTAAAGCCATTCATTATGGCTACAAGCTAAGCAACTTTATGATAATTTAACTAGACGTAAACTCTACAGTTCAAAAGCTCCTATATAGCAGACTCTCGCCACATGACATTTCTTCTTTATCTGCTCTTTAAATGATTCTGTGGTTCTACCTGAATGCAAGTCTAGACATATGCTCTTATGCTTCTGTCAGACCATGAGCTAGTATTTTTTTCTCCAAGGATAATCCCATAGAAGCCATCTTAACTGCCTACACAACTAAGACTAGCAACATCTAAGCAGACCTAGATATCCATGACGGATATGCATTTACATATGAAAGTTGTATGTACTGCTGATGGGAAAGGAAGATACTGGGGTGGGGGTGTAAACCAAAGTACAAGTAAATTACTTTTATCTCTAACAATCCCTTTGCCTTTCAAAGTACCTTCTTTGTTAGCTTGTGCAATGGCCAGTTCCATGTCCCTTGAACACTCTTACACCTCATGCATCCTTGTAAGTTTGAAAGCAATCCTACAGACTGCACTCCAGAACAGCAATCCACAAGCCACATAAGATGACTGATTCAGGCACAACAGCACTGCCATCATCCCTGAGTTTTTACTTTCCCTTATAATATTATTTCAACCAATTCTGCAGTGGTAGAATACTTCAATACCATCATGATGTTAAGGTCTCTCTCATGATATTCGCTCATTCATCTCTAGTACAATTTCCTAAAATTTAAGCATTTTGAGTTGTTATTCAAAATTATTAGGAGCAGTGGTTACATGAACTGTGGATAAATTTCTGCACCGCATTAATATGCCATTAAGCTACCTATTTCTTTTAAAATAACTTTTGAACTAGCTGTCAAATATTCAAGCACTGAAGATGACTGGAACTGAACACTTACTATTTTTAAACTCCTTAACCCAAACAAAACAGAAAGCCTGTCATTTTGCATGTGTTCTTTGAGGACATCTTTACAATCTCGAAAACAACACTACTTTTTCTTTTAGATTTAGACGGACTTCTTCTCTGTCTGAGTGTAATGAAGTTTTTTCACATTCTATAAGCTTGCACTAGTATTTGCAATTATTGTTTAGTGTACTCATTTTCCCAATGTTTTTACCACATGCACACAATGAAATATAATCAGCGCTGAACCTTCTACTCCTTTCTGTAAACATTGTTTTTGCTGCTCCATTCCAGATATTGAGGAACTAACAAAAAAGCCTACAGTGCTTTTCCATCATCATAACTGTAATTTAACAAAGGAGCACAAAGTTTAATTTTGAGATCAACTGGAAAGTGTTACCTTAAGATGGCAGGAATAGAGACCACCTTCTCATTTAGTGTAAGTAACCTACTACAACAAAAAGTTTCCACTGAAAAAGCATAAAATGCTTGAGTGGAAGTAGCGCTTACATTGTAAATTATCTAGTTTCTCTAAATAAAAAAGGAGTACTCAGAACAACAACAACAAAAATACTACCCTTTGAACATTACATCCCTCTCTAAAATTATGGATGTTAAATAAGTGCCTATTTAGTAATACCTCCCGAGATTAGGCTTTGATAAATTTACTCCAATTTATTCTCACTCTACCTGATTATAGTTTTCATTCTTATTCTGCAATTGATCCTATTAGGCAGTGAACAAAACAAGCCATTAAGAAAATTCTTCCCTTCCTTTACTAGTGTCTCACATGCTTTATTTCAAGTAAGAAGATTTTTGTATCACGTAGCCAAGTGGTTTCTGCAACAGGTGATGATCTGTACAGTATTTAGTAGATTTCTAGGTGCTCAATTTGATATAGTTAGTATATATACTAACATGGACTAAGCCAATGCAAAGAACTAAAAAATTATTTCATAATCTCACAGTAAAAAGATAACCATCGCTTTTTAAATCTCTTTATTATTCAGTGTCATAATATTTCATATTCAAAGTACAAACTGAAGTTCGATTTACCATGTATAACCCATCAATTGCACCATTTACAGCATTAGTATTATTTATAAAAAGACTGGTGGATATTACATGTTCTTACACACTGAAAGTTTTATTGAAAAGCTGTGGTGATGATCCCTCAGAATAATTTCTGTGCCTAGGAGACAGCACACAATAATCTACATAATTAAAATGGAGATGATGTAAAAATGCTGTATCATTCAACTGAGTCTCTACCATAAGTAGAATAATCTATCATAAACTGGAATGGGTAAATACTGAGGATGTGAAGACACCATCCCTGGACACGTTCAAAGCCTCCCATCCTGAACAACCTGTTGTAGCTGACAGAGCTTTAAGCAAGGGCATGGACTACGGCATCTCCATGGATCCATCCCAATCTCATTCATTCTGTGATTTTCTGCAGTAACTGACTGGCAATTTAATTTGGTTAAGCCAGGCCTCATCATGGCTGAAGGATGAATTTAATGATACTGATGGGGGAAGATGAGTGCTACTGACCAAGGGAATCCTACCCACCCTTCCTCCCTCCTCCACTGCTCTTTCATCTATAGTTATAAAGCTCCCCTTCTGTCCTTGTGTAGACTCTGCATTCTCAAGAATATTGGCTGAACAAGCCAGCTCACTATCCTACCACTCAGAGTAAAAGTGAAAACACTCAATGCCGAATTAGGAGCTGATTTAAGTCCTGGAATGGTCCAACAAGCAGCACAGCTCATGCAAAACAGGCAGTATGCATAAAGCAGGAGACTATAGTGGGAGAAGAGTGAAACAAGCTTCTTCCTTCAGTGTAAGTTAAATTGATTTAGCCCTACGTAACTTCATCCCTAGAGATTTTGGGAATTTTATCAGTATTAATTTTAATGTTGTCATTACACTGCAGGCTAGCCAAACCTTATTACCAATGTTGCCTTACTCATCATCCTTGAGCATACTGCTGCTGCTGCCACCTCCCAAATCAACATGGTTAAGCCAGAATAAAATTGGCTCACTGCAGGGCCAAAATCAGATCGAAGCTGACATAAAGGAGGTAACAAGAATCCCTCATGAAGGGCCATAACACTGGGACAGAGAGGGAAGATGTGGTAAACAGTGGCAAGAAGCAAAATAAAAGACTATGAAAACCTTAGAAAAACTCATCTGTCACCATATTTTTATACGACTGGAACTTTCCCACCCTCAGAGAATTTTACACTGGAAAAAAATCTTTGGAACAATTTTTTTTGATGTAAAATTACATTTTGCTGTAAAAACGTTTCTTTTGACTATTCCTTTAAGTATCAGTGACATCTTTATATTTGAATTAATTTGTCATCATCTGCACTTGTTTGTCTCTGCTAATAACATGAGCTGCCAGTAGCAACAGGTAAACAGGCAAAAAAACCCTGAAACAAAAATGTTTAAGTTAGTAACGTTGAAAAATAATCATTATAGAGGTTTACATCTTGTTTTTGTAGAAAAAATGTTTTAAAAATAAATAGTTCTTTAAATAATTTATTTCAACAGATTTCATCTCTAAATTGAATCAAATGTTAAAGCATACTTCACCTTTTCCAGTTCTTTTGGTATCCGCATGCAAGTGTACACTCTCTCTCTCCGCTCTGTGTATTTTGCTTCATTGTGTTCAAGGAAATAACCTCTTGTCAGCTCAGCACTGATGAATCTCAGCAATGAAAGATCTATTCAGAAAAACACACAGGAAGAAGACACTTCAGGCATGACCTCCAGAGGGTGAGAAGCTGCTATACTTCTGTTTCTTATTACTTTCTACATGTTTCACTTATATGGCTTCTAATACAAAAGGTTTCTGCTGATGTTTAAACAACTTTGTATGGAAGGAGTTATAGGAGATGCAAGTCCGGTGCTCTCCCATTCATTTCCCTGCTGCCTCCCAACAAACAAGCTACTTTTCCCAGGCAGACATCCCACTTATACAAAACATTACTCAAAGTCGCTACACAAAATGCAATATGCTGAGTGAATCTAATCCTCAATGCATTAACAGTCCTCCCAAATTTACTAAACTCTTATTTTTGACCTCTTATAAGCTATTTTCTCTCCTAGTAACATTAGCAACTTGTTCTTTATTTTAAAGAACAGCTTTCTGCAAGAGCAAAATGCTCACAGATACCTGATCCCAAGCGATTCAGTGCACAAACAGTACAAGCACACTGAACCTTTGGGGATCAGGTCTTTCACAACCAAAAAGCCATCAAGCACGTACAGGTCTCCTGGGTTTTAACGGCTGTAGGTAAATAACCTGAAGGCTGACTGACCTGTGTTTAAGCTGCTCATATGGCTTCTGAAAAAGACTTTGTACAGAGTAGTCTTGCAAAATTAATAATATATGAAATTATAATTATGAAATTCAGGCTGTCAGCACAGGAAGGTTGAACTTAAGTTTCAACATTCACTGACAAGGTCTGACATTACCACCTCCTTGTAGCACTTAAGAAGTGACAGAATACTACAATGAAGTCCAACATCTCTGGTTATTGGCATTTTAAAACAGAAACTTTTCAGTGTTCACAGAACACCTAGAAGATGAAAATCACTTATCTAGACAAACAGATGAAAAGCTACAGACACTTACTGTGATACAAGCACATGTTACAAATAATAAATTCCAATTTTAGCCAAAGTCTTAGGGACTAGAGGAGGGGGAAGTAACCTTGCATGGTAGAATGCTCTACATTTTTCAGGACAGGAAGAGGCTGTATATCCTTAGTAAAACGGCTTAGGTAACAGCTGTTAAAAGGGGAATGCAAGTACTGACACTGTGTGAAGAATTCACCCAAAACTGTCTGAGGCAATGCCTTCTCAATATCCACCATGTCGAAGATGAAGACTTTAACAGTAGCCAGAATATTAGGAAGAGTTTTAAGGCAAAGAAGGAATCAGCTCAAGCAGAAGTACAAAAGAAGCAAAAGAGGGTGTGTTTACAACTTTCATTGCCTTGGGTAGGGGGTATGATTAGAACTCGGGAGGATTACAGGCACTTTGTTGTTTGTGGGGGTGCATTAATATTCTCTGTATGTCCAGAATTGTCATTTATCATGTTGCTGATACTGATCACAGCTCTATAACTCATTAACTACCCGTTAATTATGTATTGTTAATAAATCATGATTTCCTTTAAACTATGAGAACTGAACCTTTTTCCCATGTATGAGCTTGTCACTGGATAGTGATTTTGACTGATCCACTTCTACTAAGTATGCCAAAACCACTTGAAGCCTTAAAGGCATTTATTTTAAAACAACGAAAACAACATGTTGCTTAACGAGTAGTAAAAAACTAATATTTATGTATAAAGTTTCAATCAAAGTTCATTCCCTGAAATAATGGCTCAGATCTCTAGCAAACTTGTTTTCTGGAATCTTCCTTTGTAACACTATCAGTTGTAACTTTTTTGGTTATGACAATTCTTCCTTGTTTAAAAACTTGAAAGTAAAAAGAGATATGTATAAGCACACCAAGTAACTACTCTTAACTGCCCAGGTGTATTTTCTTCCACCTCAAATAAACAACCTTCTCTAGCTTAGAGATAAAGCAGTCTCAAACAACTGAAGTTTCCTGCACAGTAAATACATGCATATGGGCAACCGCCATGGAGTAACTTATGGGTCCCTGCCAACTTCAGATATTCTAAGATTTTAGCTAATGAGCTATTTGTTCCCACCCCTTCTTACCTCACACAAACTATTTTACAGGGCTGTAGCTGAAAACCAAATGATTTTAAGTTTTCAACACCTTAGACTTTCATGTCCTAGATATTGAGGGATAATCAATCCTCATGACTGAGGCTGATCAATACACAGGCTCCAGACTGTGACTGCAAAATCATCTCTCCAGTGACAGAGGATGCACTGGAGAGGGCAGTCATTCAGCCACCTCCCTTCTGAGCACTTAATGCCACCCAGCACCAGCCTCAGCTCTGCCAGCTGTGAAACAGATTAGTGGCTGACCCTGTAGGAAAAACACAGTAACCAAAAGAACAGCATGAGACATCAAGGCAGAACAAAGTAATAAATCATTTCAAAAACAGCTTAATTCTACTATCAAAGCATCAAGCAACATTTTCTTTTAAAAGTAAACTCTACCTCCCACTTCAAATTCCTTCCCTACTTCAAATACCCCTCTTTTGCAGTCAGAAAGTTTTAGACTGTGGCCCAACCTTAATCTGTTCAAATAGCATACTCTTAATGCTTACAGCATGCTCAGTTATCTCCACACCTCAGGACAGGAAAGCATAAGCATCTTCGAAAAACATAAAAGGACAATAATTCCTTCAAGGTAAGAAGATAATGATTTAACTAAGTTATAGTTCAATGCATAGCTGCATGAAGGATAACCATTAACCAGAAAGGAGAGGAAAAGTTGTGGAAACATGAAATGCAATGCACTTCAGTAAGTTTCTATGATATAATCATAAATTTAATCCTAAACACAACAATTCCAGGCACTCACTTCATTCCTGTCAATCCTAAATACACCCTTCTTCCACAAGCATGCCAATCAATCAATCAAGAAAATATATCTTTAAAAAAGTATTCTCTTCTCCTCTAATCAACTTCTCTTTACAGTACCAGTCCTGCTTCATCAATGTGAAGAAAACCCTACTTCTATTATTTAATACATTGCTACCCTTAGGTGAGTTAGAATTTTTAGTTACTCAGTCAAGAAGCCCGTTCTTATGTTTTCTTGCCATGAAGTGTCAGAGAGCACCAAAGATTTTTAACTATTTAGAAATTTCAAATCAACTACATGAACATAGTTAAGTATTCTCCACCATCTCCAATAACAATCCCCTTTTCATGAAGTTATTTGTTCAGTTGTTTTTCAGGCACATCAGTATGTAACTTGATCATTCTTTTTTTTCACCTCAAAGTAATTCATACTACTACAATCAGGCCAATTCCTTTATAACTACGGAAATTACATCAACTTTATGTTCTGCAGTGTTCATCAACACCCCAGAACTTCAATCAATGATAACGCATGTCCGACGAGGTAACACATAAGAAACAGATAGCACACCCATCAAACTCAGAAGGAAAGCATTCAATTGTTGGCACATAATTAAAGTTAAATCCTAATTCCCTTTTTCTTTTTTTTTTTTTTTGATAAAGACTTGGGTTATCACATTCAAGCGAAGACTGAGGGAGAAAGCCTTGAAAGTTTAACACTTCAGGCACTTTCCAAATTTTCAGCGAGCTAATCAATTAAGAATACAGTGCTAATAAAATTATTTATAACCTTACCAACATTAAATTAGTCCTGACAGACTGACAGTTTTTACAAAAATGGCAGGGCTATTTACAAAAATTACTTGGTAGATATCTGAAATAACCAGTTGAAGTGTGAATGGAAACATAGCTGCAGATTGGTAGCAAAGGCATGACATTTTCCCTTATTTTTCCTTATAAATACCCAATTGGTAAGTTTCATTTACCTTAAATGACTTTTAATAACCCGCATACAACTTCAAAGCTCTAACGGCATCGTTACTACCAGCAGCAGAGACAAAGCCCCCTGTACTCACAGCTGTGAGCGTGTAGCAAGAACTGCTAAGACGATGAAACATTTCTAGCACTTCAGTAAGAAAGGTGAGCGAACCCGCAGCCTCCCGGCCCGCGAGGCTCGGGAAACGCGGGGCCGCGGTCTGAGCGGCCCCTCTCCACTCCTGTCACCCAGCGCGCCCGCTGGAACCGGGCAGGTATCGAGCCAGACAGCCTGAGTCCACCTCCAGGGCACAACACACCTCCACGGATGATGCCCGTGCTGCTTACAAACCTCCTGACCAGCAGGAGTTGACAAACTGCGTGACGGGGCACGGGGACCCGTCCGCCCGCGCTCCCGTTCCCCAGCCGACTCGTGCGGAGAGCCGGGACACAGCCGGCCACGCCGAAGGGCTCCACCGCACCGACCCTGCCACTGCACGGACCAAACCCACGGGCAGGGGGTGAGGGAAGGCTCCCTGCAGGCCGCCCGGCGCTCCCGGGGCCCGCTCGGTCCCGGCGCACTTTCTGAAGTCGCTCGTCCAAGTTCGCACGGGCGGGCGGTGGCGCTGCCAAGAGCCGCCCGCCCCGGGCAACACCGCCACGGCCACCCCGGTCCCCCGTGGGGGCCACCCTATCCCGAGGCCCCTGCTGCCGCGAGGAGGAGGCCGCTCGCCCCTCACCCGGGAGGCTCCGCTTCTTCTTCCTGCCCCGGTCGCTCTCGTAGAAGCCCAACGTCTCCGTTCGCTGATGCGGGGACGGCTGCCCCGGGCCGGCAGCGGGCGACCGCGGCTCGCTACTCCCCCAGAGAGTTTTCGGCTCCCCGCGGCCGCTGTCCTGCCGCCCGTCGCGGCCGCTGTCCTGCCGCCCGTCCCCGCCGCTGCCCGGCGCGGCGGCGGCGGCGGCGTCGGCCACGCCGGCCATGTTCGCCGCCCGCTGCGCGCCCGCCGCCCCCGCGCCGCGCGCCTGCCGGTGACTCATCACCGCGCGACAGCCGCGGGCCCGGCCGCGCGCCACTGCCCCGCGCGCGGGGGGCGGAGGCGGGTGGGCCGGCGCGCCGCCATCTTGCCGCCGTTAACTCCTCCGGCGCCGGGCTCCTTTCCCAGCGCGTCCTGCTGCTCCGCCCCGAAGCTCCCCCTGGCTCTGTGGACCCTGCAGGCACAAGGCACCAGGTTTGCGTAGGGGGACAGACCTAGCGGGCCCCGTAACGTTGTTCTCAAAACGCGTGTGATGGTCACGGTTTCACTCCCCTCCCCCTTACCCACGGGCAATGGGACAGCAGCTCAAAGCAGTTGCAAACAGCGTGACTAAACCTTGAGCCACGCAAATAAAGACCTTGTTCAAAAATGGAAAGCGACTGGTCAATTATTAACTTCAAAGCCAGCAAGGTTTCAGTGAACTGCGGAGCACTAGGTGGCCTGGGCCGAGCCCTTGAGGTCACAGCCCGGCGCTGCCCCGGCTGGGGCGGCCCTGGAGGGAGCCGCGGCTGCCGAGCCCGCCCCGCCCGCCTCGCACGGAGCTCAGCGGGCCCCGCGAGGCTTGAGGAGCCTGCAGAGCTCGGCGAGCCCCACCATCCCGAAAAACAGGGCCCGAAATCGCGTGGCTCATGAAGTGCTGGAAATGCTGTTTGTTCTGGCAGCGTGGTACTGGCAGTGATGAGGCTTGCCAAAGACCATACTAGTGAAAAATAATTGTTCCTGCCACGGACTGCTTGTAATTTGTACACAAACATGATTATAAGAAGCAGGCAGCTCAAGGTAGCCGTGAAGCACTTGTTTGCAGGAATTTGCATGGGCACGAGGACAAAATACCTGGCCTGAATTTCAAGTATGAGTTCTCCTTCACATTCAGTTCTCGTGTTCTTATCATACATTCACAGGCCAGTCAGCTTAATATTTAGCCACTCGCCCTGGGAAAACAAAGAATGCTTTATTCTTTCTTTGGAAGGCCATAGTAGTCTTGGTCTATGACTCTTAAGTTAATTGTACAGTTGTCTCAAAGAGCATTTCAGGCTTTGGATAGACTGGATGTGCCCGTTTCCATTGCCATTAGTAGTGCTAAATGCCCCAAATCAGGAATTTTCAGGCCAAATCTTGTATTTTTAATCCAAATTTTGTATCCAGTCCAATTTTGTATTCAATCCAATTTTTGTATCCAAACCCAAATCCAAATCTCCTATATTCAGGCGGTGGAGTGCTTTTTGCAGACAGTGATATGGTGTAATAAGAGTATCATGCAGGGGGCTAACAGTGATAGCTACTACACTACACATTATCAGTCTGGAGTTTCATCTTTTCTCTTTAGATGTAAAAAGTAGTTGGAAAAATAGGATGCAGAACAAAAGCTCAAAAAAAGAACTGAAAAATTCTCTCAGCTGGTGCAGTCTATACAAAGTTACATGATGCCTTGAGAGATGTTCTTCTCTCCTTTCAACTCTGTATAAAAGTTTTATCCAACCATAAGAAGCATTGCATGATATTTAAGGACAACAAATTGTCACAACCTCGTTATCAGTCGTACTGAAAAGAAGGTTCTTGCAGCATCAAGCATCATCTAACATCTTATTCGGGCCCACTGAGAGGCTATCCAGTGAGTTTCTGGCACGAATTGTGACAGCACATACATTTTTCTCTTCAGGGGTTAACCCAAGACAACCTTGCCTAGTTTACAAGATCTTCAGTTTTCTGCTTGAAGTAATTCAGCTGAAGGCACGATAATATTATGACTGCAATACGGTTCAGCTAAGAAAGCAGTCTACTTCTGACACTTCAAAACCACATTGAGCAGGTATCTTTGAGTTTCTACCCATGGAGTCCTCTGCATTTTTTTTTTTCTGTATTTACATACAGTTTATAACCATCATTTGCAGGATTTTTAGTATGTTGTTCTTCACATGCAAATACATGTGTATTCCAAATATTACATGTGATATTTTGGCATGGTGGGCTCCTCTGGAAGGTCAACTCAACTGCAGCAAAAACCAGTGTTTAGGTATTTGAGACCTTGAACTAGCCAAGACAGAAGAGAAAAGTCGCCTGGTGAGAAACATTAGCAGTGTTCATACAGGAAGTAGTGGTTCATTATGATATCTTCTGTTGGGAGTTATCTGGAACCATCTGCTGTTTTGGCATAAAAAGCTGAATTTTTTTGCCTTCCATAGCTTATCTGCTTTGAGACATGCTATCGAGTGACTCTGCAGCAGGTCAGAATCTGCTTTACAGTTTCATAACTGTTCACAAATCTTTTTCCTGAAACGATTTTCTTAGAACAAGACACAGCCCTGTCAATGTTCCTACAGCTGCAGGTCCACCTTTTCCCCCCAAGAGATAATTAGCAGGTAGGGAGGAGAAAGAGGATTGTTTCAAAAAAATTACTGTCTCCCAGGAGAAAAACCCAGTTTCATTCATAGAACAGCAAAAACCACTAGGATAGTGAATACAGAAGCAAGGGCTACTTAAATTGTATTAGAAATGTCAGTTCTATTGATCTTTGGGGCTTTCTTTGCACAAGCTACTTAATTTTTTGGCTTAAGTTTTCCATACATATAGTAGACTAATGTTTAACTACCCAAAAGGTATCTTACACATAATCATCACAGAGGAATTTTTACTAATTTGATATTGGAAAAGTTTTCCTAGCACTGTTAAGTATTAAAGCCTTTATAGTGTGTCCAGCTCAGCTGTGCTTTAGTCCCTGAGTACTCATTGCTGCAACTACTCTCTCTCCTAGTGAGGAAGATTCTTTTATTCTGAAGAACATTTCACATGATTTAAAACTCCTCCTTTTCTGTAGTGGATTTTTTTCCCCCCACACAACTCAACAAAAAGTCTCTAAGAAGAAGACTCACAAAACGCATAATAAGGTTTTTTTTGTTAGAGCTTTTTGCTGGTAGAACTTTCTTGTCTTTTCAGACCTTGCCATCTATGTCATTCACCCCCACCAACTCAGACATCCCTCTTATGAGAGATGATATATCAGTGATGTGTGTTAAAAAGAGGTAAACTAAGATTTTATTTTTAGATAGTAATAGAAACATGGAAAAGATCTATCACCAAAATTACATTTCATGTGAGAAGTAAATTGTGGACATAGGCTAGGAAATGTGAAAGAAGTCTAGAGAAACTCATTGTTCTGCCCCAAGCAGAGTTAAGTGAAACAAGAATACATTAACTAACGATAAAGAAGAGGCAGGTGTTAAAATGATGATAATAACAATGCACTACTCATAGCAGTGTGAAACAGTTACGAGTAACTGCAATACTCGTAACTGTGTGAAAATATCTGCTTTCTTTCCATTGTAAGCTTTTTGTTACTGGTGCTCAAACTTCTTTAGACTTTGCAATATTATACAAAATAGACTAGATACTAAAAATGCATGGTTTAATTATTTAATTTCTTGAGTCTCCTGCAAGAATTATCTTGAATTATGATCTTCAATGTGATTTTCAGTATTTTTTCATTTTTAAATGTCATTGCCGTGTACACCTTTTGTGAGGAGGCAAGTTAACAAAACTCATGGTGAATTCAAAGTGCAATAATGCTGATTTATTTCCACAATAAAATATTTTTGGCCCATTTGGTAATATAAACAATTTATTTTGTGTTGGGTTTGTGACTTTTAGTTCATCAATACACTTATTATGTGGGTGCATATTCATTCTTCTACTAAAGGCAATGCATCTCTTAGCAACAACTAATATTAACAAACTTAGTTCTAAATCTTTCAGAGTTGCAGCTGTCATATATTTGCAAGGTACAAAAGTATTGGTTGGAAATATAATCTAATTCTGTCTCAGTCAGTTGTGTTTGGTAGCTGAAGTTAAAAATAGCTGTTTACGCCCACAGGAGAAAAATAGAAAAATCCTGTAAAGACTTTTTCCTCCATTTTATATTCAACATCTAAGCAGCACATTAATTTTGCATGGGATAATCTTCACATATGAAAAATAATCAGTATAAGAAATTGTCGTATTTTCTTAATTTTTTTTTTTTAATCTCAATAGAAAATACACAATGCCAGAGTTTAATGTATTTTTTCCTGTGTTGTAAGCTCACTAAAGATTAGGTTGACTCCTAGGTAAGCTTAGGGCATTACTCAACATCAGCATGTCCTTGAATAATGAAAGTACAAATCATGTTATGCAATAGTACAGTACCTGAAAGTCGGGTTTGACTTCTCACTGGTACATTTCCATTGTTTGTTTGCTTTGGATACCTCATTATATAGAACAGGAGCTACTGCACAGTTAAAAATCAATGGTGCTTTCCAGTGGCATCATGATTTTCCACACCCGCCATCTTTGAAAGTTTTGGAGAAATAGTTCTTTGGAGATACTTTTATATGGCATTTTTTCCTGGGACCGTAGTTCAAGCAGAACTGAAGGGAAGAGGTACAGAAAGTACAGTATTACAGGTTTTTAAATGCATGCACATATTATCCTAAAAAATAAAATTGATAATATTATTTGATTTTTATTAAGACTTCTAAGAGCTTCCTAGTGTAATATTTTTATATCTCTTTTGCTGTAAAAAAAAAAAAGTCTTGAATTTTTTTATCAAGACAATACTTTTTGTGTGACAGTGTTTTCCTGCCCGTGACCTGATCTCCATTTCTCAGTGTCAGGATTTCTTCAGGTTTTATATCTTGATCAAAATGCCACAGCTAATACTTAAACTGCTGCCTCTGTTGGAGTGCAGATATCTGAACCTCTGACAGCTTTTATGTAAGAAAAGCAACAAAGCGTCTTTTCAACAGCAGCGTCACTGAACTCTGTGATGGGGCATTTCCCCATGAAATTGAAAGTAAAGTAAAGTTTGAAAGTAAAGTAGTACCAAGATTCCTAAGTCTCTTCAATTCCAAGCTACTTTTATCACAACCTTCACCCTGAGATGCTGGAAGGAAGGTTTTGTAATCTTTTCTCTTTTTTTCACATTATGTATCTGTATCTGCATAACATTCAAAGATGGCTCTATACATGACAAGATAGTTTTAAGTGTTATAAAATAAAAGTTCAGCTGCCTTTGCCTCCATCTTCAGCTGCTTCCTCAGGAAAGCTAAGCCAGACATGGTGTGAGAGGACTAGGTGGGAGAAAATCAGTGGAGAAAATGCAGATGGAAAAAATGGTTTTAAGGAGCTCCAAAAGTCAAGAATTAAGAAGAGGAGAGCACCTGGAGAATAGGGTCTCAGCATCTAAACATGAGTTTCCTGTACCTAAGAATGAAACTTCCAGTATCGTACAGAAAGTGGCTGGTGTTTCATTGAGGTGTCAGAAAATAAGTTACCTCTAAAAATGGGTTTCCTAATGTATGAGTTTCAATCTAACAGTCTTCATATTTTTTGGGTCCAGGGAGCAGAAGTGAAATGCCATATTTAGAGTGTCTGAGATTTTATGTCTGAATTTACAATATGTGTTTTCAGTCATGCCAAACCCAAGTGGAGATGGAAGTCTCCGTTATAAGAATCATTAGCAATCAGGTTTGTTCTAAATGTCCTATTGATTTTAATAAGTTGAAATCTCAGCTCAGCAAGAGGATTTCTATTATGATAATGTATGAACATGTATAGGTATAGATATGTAGTTATGTATAGGTATACATACATACAAGCTTTGTGCCTAAAATTAGGTTGTGAGATCTCTAGATCTTATTTCTCTCTCTTCTGGGAAACATCTCTACTGAGAAGAGAATTCAAATGTGTTAGATTTAAACATAAGGATAACTGTTTTCTAACTTAAGGCAGTAAAAGTCATAGAATTACAGAATAGATGAGATTGGGAGGGACCACAGTGGGTCATCTGGTCCAACTTCCCTGCTCAAGCAGAGCACGTGGCGCAGGATTGCCTCCAGACACTTCTTGAGTATCTCCAGTGAGGGAGACTCCACAATCTCTCTGGGCAACCTGTTCCAGTGTTTGGACATTCTTCCTCATGTTCAGGTGGAGCCTTCTGTGCATCAGTTGCTGCCCATTGCATCTTTTCCCATTGCTTGGCAGCACTGAGCAGAGCCTGGCTCCATCCTCCTGGCACCCTCCCTTCAGATACTGACAGACATTGATGAAGTTCCCTCTCAGTTTTCTCTTCTCAAGGCTGACAAGGCCCAGGTCCCTCTGCCTCTTCCCGTAAGAGAAATGTTCATGTCCTTTCACCTCTCTAGCCCTCCCCTGGACCAGCTCCAGGAGCTCCAAGTCTCTCTTGTCCTGAGGAGCCCAGAACTGGACACAGCACTCCAGATGTGGCCTCAACAGGGCTGAGCAGAGGGGCAGGATCCCCTCCCTGCTGGCAATGCTCTTCCTAATGCACCTTAGGATACCATTGGCCCTCTTGGCCACAAGGGCACTGGCTCACAGGCAGCTTGTTGTCCACCAGGACCCTCGGGTCCTTCTCCACAGAGCTGCTTTCCAGCAGGTCAGATCCCAGCCTGTGCTGGTGCCCAGGTTTATTCTTTCCCAGATTAAGGACCCTGAACTTGCCTTTGTTGAATTTCAGATGGTTCCTTTCTGCCATCTCTCCAACCTACCCAGGTCCTTCTGAAGGGCTGCACAGCACTCAAGGGGATCAGCCCAGAACTCCTCTCAGCTTTGTGTTGTCAGTGAACTTGCTGAGGAGGCATCTGGGCTTCATCCAAGTCACTGATGAAGTTAAACAATCCTAGGACCAGTACTGAACCTCGGGGGACACCACTCATGACAGGCCTCCAGCTAGTCCCCGTGCCACTGATTATCTGGGATCTACTGTTCAGCCAGTTCTCAATTCACCTCACTGTCCACTCATCCGGTCCACAATTCTTGACCCTATGAGGGTGTTGTGGGAGACAGTGTTAAAAGCCTTGCTGGAGCGAGAGTAGACAATATCCACTGCTCTCCCTTTATCCATCCAGGTAGTTGTTATCCCATGAAAGGCAATCTGTTTGCCCAAGCATGATTTCCCTTCAATGAATGTATGCTGCGTACTACTGATCACCTTCTTGTCATCCATGCAAATAGAGATGGCCTCCAGAATGAGACACTCCATTGCCTTTCCAGGGATAGAGGTGAGGCTGACTGGCCAGTAGTTCCTTAGGGCCTCCTTCATGTCCTTTTTGAAGACCAGGGTGACATTTGCTTTCTTGCAGACCTCAGCCACCTCTCCTGATCTCCATGACCTTTCAAAGATGATCATGAGTGGCCAGCTCTCTCAGTACTCATAGATGCATCCCACCAGGGTCCATATGTTCTTCAAAAATGTTGAGCCTCCTGTAGGACTAACTGGATCAATTAAGAGGTTCTGGGACACTAAGTTTAGATTTCTGTTTGTGAAAATCATGGTTCATTTCGTAATTATACTTGCACATGAAAACTATGAACTATAGCATACACAGAAAAGGAAACGTATTGCTTATAAATGTATGACTAATGGCTTTGAGATCAAATCTTCAGTTACTGTAAGTCAAAATAAAGTAATGACCTTCGCTGGACTCATGCAGTGTTCATGAGGTTAGGACTGGTTTTGAAATATTTGAAGTTGGAAAGGATAAATGTTTTATTGTTTAATTGTTATTTGTTATTTAAACGATGCTAGAAGAGGTACACTTAATCCACTATGCACAATATATTGGGGGTGAAAAACCTTATACAGAACTGCTTTTCATGAACACACATACTGTTTTTATATATATAAACACAAAAATGTTTATTTACATATATATGACGACAAAATGCTGAAAGCAAGGTCAACTTTATTGTTTTAACATTAAAAATGTTCTAAAATCCGCCATTCTCTTTCAGGAAGGGGTTCCGTGCCATGTTTTTTAATAATACTTATCCCTTTAGATTAATTTTTGCCTTATTTATTGGTTTTGTTATTAACTCTTACAATCCAATTGTCAAATGTGAGAACAGAATTTGGATCAAATTCAACTCTAAATAAATTTCAGTAACACCAATATAGTCTGTATGATCTTTTATAAGTTAGTATGCAGGTGTACAGTTTTGATATATTCACAAATTATGTCTATCAATATATCAAATTGTGTCTATCAATAGCATAGTTAGAGCATCAAGGGAGTGATTTCTTATGTGCTAAAGACCCTCAGTAGCAGCTTGATGAGATAAGAACCCATCATCAACTGGAACTCAAAATTTCCTGTCCTTTTTTTTTTTTTGCCCAAGTTTTATATTTTAAGCAGACAATTTTAATTTGGCAGGCTCTGTACAAGTCCAATTATCATTTGGAACTGCAGGAGGATTGCTCTACTTTGATGAATAACAAGATGCACTGTAATGTATTGGGATTGCTCTTTCATCCCTGACAGTTAATAAAGAAAGCCACTTGACACTGAAAATGCTTGATATATTCCTGCAAAGTAACCCTACCTGCCCTACATTTGCATCAACTAGCACATTGACTAAATATGTCTTTCCTTTCCATTTTCAAATTGCTACTGTTGGGAGGTTCTGTAATTTTCAACAATTTATATGCCCCAGAGTCACATTTTGAGTTGACAGAACTCATGGAGAGACATCAAGAGTAAAAGCTGAGATTCTGTTTGTCAGTTGCTAAGTTCACATTTGGAATACCAGAACACAGGTATTGGGGAAACCATCAACAGTTAAAAAAAATCTAGCAATTTAATTGAAACAAAATGAAATATATCCCTTTTTGGAAAATCTTATGAAATTACATTTTCAAACACAGGCAGAGGACTAAGAAAAAGTAATGTAAATTATGTATCTAAACACTATTACATTTAAAGTACTGACAACATTCGAGTTAGCAGGATTTACTGTGGAGTGCTAGATTAACTTCTATCTCAGCCTTATGAATATATGCTTCTTTACATTCTTATGGCTAGTTTTGGCCTAAAAAACTTGCACCAATATGCATTGATATTCATGTTTGTTTAGAGCACCTGCACACAGAGATGCCTGTTCACCTAACCAAGTACCCAATATTCCATAGAGGTGTTGATGAAAACAAGCATAGACCAGCAATTATCCAACCAGCTTGCACAAAGATGACTCCCATGCATATGGATATTTTTGTAGGCATTAGTCAGCTGCTTGGTTATGATAACTTGATCCAAAGTCTGACTCTGGAGTTACTTTAGTGACCAGGATGCACTATTTTGGGTCTGTATTATAAATCCCTATAATATAATTGCTGACAGAACCTTTATTGCAGCATTGCTAACAGGTCATTTATGATCATTATGGTCTGCTAGAAGATCATTTATTCATTCAACCCGAGAATAAATGCTTGATACATAAATTTTAATAATTGTAGCCCTGCCCAGTCAGGATGACCCTTTCCGAATGACTGGATATTACATGACTCATTCCCCCTTTTTATATTCCCAGCTGGTACATTCAGTTCCCTCCCAGTGCTCCTATATTTCACAATCCATAACAATCATTTTCCCATTTCCCTAAGTGAGATTGTTTGAAATGAAATCAGGAGACTTATAAATTGAAATAAGAACAGCTGAATGCCTGAGTGTTTCCCCTTGGATGAATGCAGAACTATCATCTTAATTGAGAGCAGCATACTTTATGGTAATATACAGAGTATACCTTCTGATTATCCGCAGAGCACAAGCATACATTTAAATTGGAGTCCCTGATATGGACTAAGAAAGACATACCTGAGAATTAGCAGAAAAAAAGTTAATGATATTCACAGAATTACTGTGCCTTCTTATTTACTGTTTCCATCTCACAGCATGCTCTTGACTTCTGATGCTGTGACTTAAGATTACTCATAATCTCAAATCACCCTTTTTTTTTTTTCTACAGTGCCTCCAGGGCACATCTTGTTTTTGCCCCCTTAAACATGATTGGCTCAGGTCTTCGGCAGCCAAACTTTACAACTTTGCCTGAGCAGTAGCATTGTGGGCTTTTCAGACCTCTAGCCCAACTTGAATGAGCACATTTAATGCCTGGCTGAATCAGCCACATGATGAGCACCACAGTACCCAGAAGGCACATCCAGGAGCTGTGTGTTTCACTCTGGAAAATAACTGGTGCCCTGGGAGAGAGAACACCCTCCCATTTGTTTGCAATGGCCGCTCAAACACTGTTATGCTAGAAGCCGTCTGTTCTAGAAAGTTAAGGAATAGACTGATCCTGGGCCAACTCTTTCTGTGCAGCTAAGCCCAGTTTCTATGGGCTTTCAGGGATCATTGAGCAGATAATTCAGACCTGAGAAAGTGAGAGCACTGTGTCCTGCTGGGTTAGAGGCATTTGGAGGTGGCAAGCAGTTTTGCAAGGGAGCCACTTGTATTTAAAATTTTAGATCTGTGTTGTAGAGTGTCATTTTAGATACCCAGGCTTAAAAGCTGGAGCTTAAATTTATGTGTGGGTTAACAACTGGACTTTGTCTTTTGTGGGAAATGGATTTCCAGGTTGGGAACTACTCTAATACGCAGTTTTCCCATTTACTAAATATAGCTATTCATTTTAATTTGCATGAAGAATATGGATATGTAAGTCTTCAATTACTTTAAAAGCAGGGGTACGATGAAGTAATTAGTTCAACAAGGAAATGATATTATGTAGTGGAAAGCTTGGTTTGCCAAGGATCAATTTGTTGACATTTGAATCCAACTAGAAATGAAATGCGTGGAACAAAAAGTAGAATATTTTAGTAAAAAGCCATCTCATCAATTTGGATACAAATTAAAAGCATCCCTGCTTCCCAGCCAGAGAGGCTAAGTAAGGGATTTCTCTGCAGTAGAAGACTCACAAATGACCATTTAAAATATGAGAAAAATAGAACAGTGTATGACTAAGGCATAGGGAACAAGCATGTTTCTTTCTTTATTCCAGATATAGAATCATTATTCCTATAGCACTTTTTTCCTATATATAAAATGAGGATATTGCTACATATGCTACCTTTTTACCAGAACTGTGAAGCTTGATCCTGGAACATAGAGTCATAGAACAATTTGGGTTGGAAGGCATCTTAAAGGTCATCTAGTTCCATTCTGCTGCTGTAGGGTGGGGCATGTGTGTTTGTGTGTGAAGTGTATAATGAGTGTTGTATCTGTGAAATTTCTGAAATCCTCAAACAGGAAATACTACAGGAAGGGAAGTACCATAACTTTGGTTTATATCTGGATTTCCTTTGCATGATGGCTACAGTTGTGTATGTAGTCATATAAATTCATTGCATCATTCCTACAAATAAAGCACAACAAAATTTTGTTCCAAGAATTTTACTGTCTGAACAGGTGATTATAATAAATACAAATGAAGTGATAACCATGAAAAATGAGTGAACTATGAGGGAATGAAGAATACAGCTGTGAGAGGTAAAAAAGCAGTTACTGTGATAGACGCATTTTGTTACTTTGTCCGGGAAGCAAAAGGGAAGGACAAGGTGCTTTTTACAACTAGGAGGTTTTCTTCCTCGGTACAAGATAGATGTGAAGGTCGCTGATGTAACAAGCAAGTGAAGGATTACATGAATTATCCAAAGCTCAATGACTTCTAGTTATTCTTGAAAATAAGAGCAGTTTTTAAGTCTTTTTTATCAACTTAAGCTTGGATTTAAAAGTTATAGGCCCCGCATGAAAATTTTACTTTCATGCTATTCCTAGAGTAATATAATTACAATAAATTAACAAAAGCCATTAATTTCTATTCTAATTAAAGAGAATGGTAATATTTATGATCATTCATATCAGTGTTGGATAAAAACTCAGCAAAAGGCTAGCAAGGGCTCACTTTATCATCTAGAGATTGTGTAATCATGCCTGTCAGAAATAAATACATACATATATATATACATATATATAAACCCCCACCCTGCTGAAAGCATTCAGACTATCTCCCCAACTGAAATTGAATCAAAATAGGGATAAAGAAAATTCCTTTTAATACCATATAGGTATGCTGGACAACAGCTTCAAATAGCAAATGAAGCTATAATATTCAGAATTGAATTGGCAAAGATTCAGTTCTGTCGTAAGAATTAATTTTCTTTTTTTTGGACATGAATCAAATTTTAACTGATGAGAGTTAGAAAAATGTGCCTATGGGGCCCCTTTTTATTCCAGCCTGGTATGCTTCAGGATTTCTTACTCTTTCCTCATAACAAAAGAATTGGGGTTGAAGATAGCCTGCTGGAGACAGGATACTGCCTCATGGTAAGGAGAAATCTCATCAGCTGTGGCCATGCTTATCTGTTTATCCAAAACATGCACAGATTTTGTCAATTCCAGTATAACAGGTCTTTCAAGGACTACACAATAAGCAATTACCAGTAGCTAAGAAGAATTCACCTCTTAAAACCAAAATGGGCCCCCAAGTGACTGAGTGCTGCCTTTCCGTGTTTGCTCTCCTGTGGATGAGCTAGGTCAAGTAGCAGACTAGTTCTGGCGCATCTCATGTTTCTCCTATATTCTACTTTCGCCCCCTTTTGCAGCTTTGACAAAATTGGCAGAGAAGTATTTCAGGCTGACAGAGGTCATTCATGTCTTGCTGGTCGGTGTACACTGGTCTCTACCTCACACTGCTGTTGTAACCTGGACCACACTGGAGGCAGGACCAGGGCATCTGACTCCTCCTGGGCTTCTGCTTCCATGTAGTCCTGGTGGCTTTCTTTTCATCAGCAGTCAGAAAGGGAAGATTGCTTCTGGGTGACTCTCGTGTTCCTAATTTGTAAGTTGTGAGCTTATGCCATTTTGAAGGTGAAGCAAGTGCGGGGACTGATCATGCGTGTGATGAAGAAATTCCATTGTGTCTGAGTATGTGTGGATTATATGGGTATTTTGGAAACATTAGTGACATAGCATATTGAATCTGCATCCCTGCAATAATGGTAACAGGCCCTCAGTCTCTGTTTACATTAAGTGATTAACACTTTTCGTAATAATATGAAGCATTGGGAACTGAGGAAACAGTCAGCAGTTAAATATATTTTGTATTCTAGAGACTTGCCACAGCTAGGTTAACAAAGAATGACTGCATGGCCGAACCAAAAGGCTCCACAACGCACCTGTGTGCAGCTGGTGGTACTGACACACTGCATCTGCAGAGCCACTGCAAGTTGTGTCAAAGCCACTTTGGGGGAATATTTGAAATAGGAGAAAAATGTGCCCTGGGCAGTCTATCATTCTACCTGTGGCTTGGCTCTTGTAAGCTCTGGGGGGAAAAATAAGCAGACAGCACAAATTATGGGAGACATTTAGATTAGGCAAGTGTACACCAGGGGCTGCACACACCTGTGGTAGCATATATACTTTTTAATTAGGACTTTTCTTGTCTCTCTGTTGATCTCAGGGACCTTCAGCTAAGAACTCTGTTCACTACTCGGTCTTACTGATGTGTCCAGTTATTTATGAGTTACTCCTTGAGTTTTAAAAATGCATCTTTCACTGCACTGTATTTTTTATTTTCAATGTGGACTTAGATCTACATAGTTGCTAGTGAAGAGTTCTTGCCAGGAGTTGAATTATCACTAATTCTCTGACATGGATATAAATTTTGTGTGCTTGTCTGCTTATAAGAACAATTTCTCTTTGAAGGACTCACTATGGAGAAAAGCAAAAGGTAATCAGATTTTAAAAGAAAGGCCTGAAATTCTTTAGGAAAATGTAAACTAAGTATTTGACTATGCTTCTATAAAATGTTTAATAAATTTAGCGGCAAAAGTAAAATGTTTTGGGCACTGCTAAAAAACTTCACTGTTTATAGTGTAAATCAACCTTAACTAAATCACGTAAGCCCAAATACAAGGTATCAGAAATCTTTAATTCTCTGCTGCCATCTTGTGACTACTCCTGTGACCTGCTGGTGTATAGCAAAATCCTAGCACTTGAAGTATGACTGTACAGCTTGGTGGAGACGTTTTACTGCAGTACTCTTTCTGTTCTTATGTGCTCAGTCCATACTGAACCAATAGCAGGGAGAAAGAGAAAATACTTTGAATATTTGTGCTAATGCAGTTATCAGTAAGGAGTGCCAAGCTTGGCTGTTGTTGATAGGATGGTTACTCAGTGAAGTCATAGTCCTTACACATTTCTGAGAAGGAACCTTCTGTAAGCATCCATTGAATCAATTCCTGCCTATAGGTAAACAGATCTACCAGAAGCCCGTCTTCAAAACTCCCTGGAGAATGTACCAAGTGAGTTTTTCTGTCACTGTGGGAAAGCAACATGAAAACCAGCCAGCCTGTGAGTTCCTTCTCCTCTCTGTAATGTAAAAAAGTGGACATTTAGCATGGAAGGAAATTTGAGCTTGAATTAGATGTTTTAGAGCATAATATCCTGCTGTTCCTGCAGCTTGGCTTTGAGAAGTCTGTTGAGGATGAATGAATTAGCACCAGTAAGCAAGGTAGCTCTTAGCTGGCAGTAAGACAGGCAGTGCCATGCACTGTAGCACAAGCACAAAGCACAGACAGCATGGAAAGCGTCTGCTTTGGGTAATGCCACTCAGGTTGAAGATTTGCACATGAAGACACACCAGCTTTCCAGAGGTGGGTAGATGGTAGAGTAGATAACTATGCTAAACCTTCCCACGAATCATACTGTGGGAACAAACTTTCGAACATGGAGAACATACAAAATAACAACAACTCAAAATTATTTGAGGGTGGAAGAAGTAATTTTTGATGCAAATATCATCCAATAGAATCAGAGCGTAAATTGTCTGAGGATGAATTTAACTTGGAATTTAGAGAAAAGTGGCTTATCACTTAATTAGTGAGATTCCAATATGGCCAGCTAGGAGAGCAAAGGAAGCCTGGATACTAATAGGTTTAATCTTGTTAAAGCTGTTGAAGAAACACTGGCTGGATTTCAGGTTGCCTGCAGTTCAGTTCAGTGGTTGGTGCAGTTAATCAGACCCAAACTTTTGAAAGCTCAGATAAGAATTACAGTTATATAAACAAATGGAAAGTGCTATGTTTGAATAAAATATTGTAAAACACCCCAACACTTGACAGATACGGGTGTAGCTTGAATTGGAAAAGAGGAGAGCCCGAAGGACACAGAGCTGCATGCACAGAGAGGAATATGAAAAGAAATGGAAGGGACATGAAAGATTGAGGCCTCTGTTTTACTCATGATGGGTTGAAACTGGCAGATTTAAACACCACTGGATCTAAGCATGCCTAAATTTATCTCTAACACTGATGAAACCTGGCAGATTCACTTTTTCCCTGGGAAGTGCACCTGTAGTGAGGTGGAGGAACTTCTGTTGGAAGAATCTGTGGTTTGTAGCTTCAGTTTGGAAGATTGCCTAGGGAAGAGTGAGAAGTTCAGTTAAGATACCACATGGTATTGAATTTCTCTAAGTATTTTCTGTTTTCTTTGTTCACCTTCAGTTTTGATCAGATAGTACATGACCATGGTGAATTAAGAAATAATGTTTTGTGGAAACTAGGTGGAGCTGATTTTTCAGCACATGAAGCAGGTCTGGTATGTTGCTCTCTGTATGCAGCATAAAGTGCATGTTTTATGTACGCAGATGATGCAGGTATTACCCATATTTCATGACTCACACATTTGCTAAACTTCTGTGAATGCACTGGTGCATTTCATGATGTATCTGAGCTGACATACTGAGCACATTGTGTACATGGGCAGAGTGACAGTTCTTTTTTTGTTAGAAGATATTTTCAGACAGCTTGAAGAAGGCAGTGGCAACTAGTTAAGTGAGTGGCAGAGATGGAGACTGCATTGAAGATTGACTGGTGAATAAAGTCTTAAAGGGAGCCAGGTGTTGCTCTAGCAGATATTTTGAACTTACTGAGTTACAGCACAGGAATATGTAAGATTAGTGTAGGAGAGGTGTGGCATTTAGCAGATCTTTAGAATATTCCACTGGATGTTCCACTCTCAAGTTTTCTGAAAGTTTTCAATACTTACAATACTGACCCATGACTCATTTAACAGAGGAGATTGCTCTGTTTCTACCCCTCTCTCAAGTCAAAAATTTGTCAAGAGCTTCCATTTCTGCTTGTATTTGCTTTTCCATAAATTTTACTTCCATAACCTGAAATTTTCCTGAAGTCTTATATTGCTGCTTACTCCAGCTGTCTCCTTCATAGTTCAGAGTGTAGGCAGTCTATGTACTTTTCTCCTTTCTAAAGTCATCTTCTAAAGTCACTTATCACTTCCCTTCCTCCTTTTCTGCCTTAATCCTGCTTCATTTATGTTCTCTTTGTTATATCAGTTTGCAAGAGGCAAACACTTATTTTTTCCTACTCCATACAATCCATCACACACTATCTCCTCTGCCCAGATTCAGAGGGGTTAGCAAATGAATACTCTTCTGTGAGATTTCCATCTTCTGCTCAATGCTAATTAAAATGAAAGAGGTGATGACCTCAACATTAGGGTTAGGAAGAAGAATATGTGAATATGAATGAAGTCCAACAACTTTTCTCTGATGAGGAAAGTACCAACTACAAATGCTCATATAGTAAACGTAGATACAGCAATGCTCTATGAACATGTGTCCTTCCCTGGTTTAGGTTATGTTGCCTGAATACAACGTAGGTGGATCATGGCTAATGCAACAATGTTTCCATAAATCATTTCCAAGCAGTATTCGCTATCCTGCAATGTGTGTAAGAAAAAAGACAAGCTTTCGGGCACATGATGATTCTCCGGCTGTCCTGCACAGGGTCAGGAGTTGGACTCGATGATCCTGATGGCCCCCTTCCAACTCCACATGTTCTATGAAAGTTAATCTTTTTTTGTAGGTCGTTGAACATGCCAGACCTCAAGACTCTGCCCCACATTTCCTGTCCCTTTGAGGGACCCTGTTTGATTAACCTGCTTCCAATGAGAAATCAACAGATGAGGACATTATCTGATTCCACGATTATAAATAACTGTTAAAAGATTTAGATTAATGCCAGATTTAATATAGTGCTACTTCTACAGCTATGTTTCAAGTGTGTGAACACAGAATGGCCTCATCTGGGCTGGTTTTGACTGCCGTGGTGTTTTGTCCTCCACAGTGTAAGGATCCTGTGGCCTGCATCTGACGACAGGATCAAAGACAAAGCATCAAAGACAGGAAAATATAATCTATGAAGCAATAAAAATCAGTAAGCTTCATGGTGAATCCCTCCACCCCTTTGTTTACACACCTCCAGATAGCCAGGAACATCCTGCTAGATAAGATGTTTTTATGTTATCTCCAATTTGTATTGCATTAGACAGCAAAGTTACATGGTCTGATGTGTTTTTACATGGTCTGATGTGTTTTCCTAGGGATACACTCCCTGCTTGTTAACTGGATAAAACCTGATATTAGCTTGGCTTTGTTTAATTTCTAATGCTATTTACTCTGCGATAACTGACTAACCTCAGTTAACATTGTGAATTGTTTGCCCTGTAATGACCAGATATTCCATTACATTATGTAAATTATTTGCATAGTGATCAGTATTTAATGTTATTGGTAATTAGAATTATTTGCCTGCTGGTAATGCTATATAAATGATCTGTCATTATTCACAGGGCACACCTTACCAAGATCTCTAATGAGGAAAGCTGCAGTTTAATGTCTCTAGACTATTGACCTCCTCTGGGCCATTGTTTTACATCACAGGGAAGTGGTTTTTGTATTTATTGATCAGTCATTGACCATTACCATAAAGACCTGGGGCTTTGTAAATGTCTTTATTCCTTGATGTAAGATATCACCAGACTTTGAGTCACAATAGTTAAAGCATGTAGCTGATAAAACTTGACAGATTTTCACACTTGCAGTTTTAAACCACATGAGAAATTCCTTCTCTTGAGAAGAAAGAAGTTCCATAATCCACACCTCTCACATTGGTACTGATAGAGCCAAGGGCCCATCTTTGCCAAAGGAAGATTTAAAAGACAGAGGCTAAGGAGACCCCAGCCAGCTGAGCATCATCTTATTCAGGAAAAGACACTTCCGAGAGGAAGCTCTTCTTCCCCTGCAAAAAGCCAACTGAGAAATTACTCACTTTTATTATTACTCATTTTTATTAGGAAAATATGTTATTACTCACTTTTATTAGGAAAATACACTTTGATTCACTGTATATTCTTCTTGCAACAAATTACTAGTAAACTAGTTAGTGAGAAGAACAACAGCAATAGACTCAACCTCCTTCCTACCCCTATTTAGACTTTGCTATGGCTAGCAGAGAATCCTATACTCTTGGAAAGCTGAGTGTCCATTTAAAGCTAGGTGCCAGAAAGACACAGCTGTGAGCCCTGCAGTGATGAGCCGGTGTGTAAGAGCAGTATCCACACCACACACATGTAGCGACAATTTCTGTGTATAGAAAACAGAACAGAACCATTAACTGCCAGCATCTTCAAGGTAGGAATTAGAGCTTAAGGCCCCAAAATTAGGATTTAAGGTGCATTTCTATGCCTTGGACCTCCAGATCATGAACCAGTATGTTGAGCTCATATGAGAAGTCTGAGGAAGACTTTCACATACCCACAGTAAGTGTAAAACCTGAATGTTTTGTCTTCTCAGGCTCTGAAGTTACTTAAAATCAGACCTGTTTGACTAATATTAGATGATAGAGTTATTCACAAATGAGACACTACTCCGGGACACTTTCTGAAATAAGACTCATGCCTAGGAAAGAGCCTTTCATGTGACTTTACTGCAAAGCATTTGGTGTAAATACTTTTTCTAAGTATCTGAAAGAGCTAGAACTGTATATGAAAATGCAAATACTTGTCACAACACTTTCTGTAATTTTTGTGGAATAAAGAACTGTTTACCCATATAGTGATTCATTCAAATTGCAATGCCTGTTTATCATGCTAAAAGATTTGAATAGTCTGAAAGAAATATTTGTACTGAAAAGCTTTATTTAGAATCAAAAAGAAAATAGCTGAAATGTACTGAACCAGCAAATGTATGCTAAGGAAGATCAATGTGAATAAAATATGTCTTTTAATATTTTACCAGGGGAAAAAACAGCATCATTAATGTTATTTTTGATTTTGGCCCTCTGAAACGGTCTTGATTTTGCCCGGTAAAATTAAACCATAAGTGTAATCAATTGTACAAGGGAGAAATGGATAATAGAGGAATAGGAAGAACAAATTAATATATATAAAAGGCTAATTGAGGATTGATCGATGCAAATAAATATAGAATGTGAATGATTTTGATGAGCCTTTCTCATGAAACCTGTGTGCTTCATAAAAGCTGAGCTATTAAAGTCAGTAAAAGGTTTGGAAGACAAGTGTTCCTACATTCTTAATAAATAAAGACAAAAAGAAAGGGGTGAATACATTTCAAAGTATTTGGAATTGTTTGCACCACTCTGTACCCGTCGTAGGATACCTACTAACAGAATTAGGCAGGCAAACAGTGAGATGTGCACACAGCAATATATTGGAAACGTGGTGGGTATCTTTAGTTATTCAAAATACAGCAGCTACCTTTTTTGTGAAGCCAAAAAAAATTGAGGGAGCAGTTTGTGCACTAACCTTGTGCTTTCCTCACACAAGGACATTATGTTTCTCCAAGTCTTTTGATAGACATGGACCAATTGCCCTATAATAACAAGAAACCAAGGGAATGTGTTCTATGAGTTCTGTGAGCATTTTGCTAAAATAGCAGCAAATGACTTTTTCTATGAATGTAGGGATGGATGTGTTTTGCATTTTAGTTAATTTCATTTCACTTATTTTTTTCATCGACAAATGAAACCGTAGAAGAGAACATTTTCTAATTTAGAGTTAGATTTTTTTCCTTACAATGTTTCCAATAAATGTATTTCAGTTTAGGTTAGAATAGTGCCATCTATCAGACAGTGCCTTCAGTTGAAAACACTGGAATCCCACAAGCATGGGCACTGGGGAGATGCAAAGGGTAGCAACAGTCCTGGTGCAGATCAGATGTACAAGAAAACCAAAGACACAGGTATGTTTTAAAATATGGAAATCCAGACTCACATATTAGCTTTTCCAGTGTCTGTGACTTTTTTTACCCCAATTGGTCAATTAATGAGGTTGGGAAATGCCTTTGTGGAATCCTCTGAGTCTCTGCACACAGGCGGACAAAAATAGCAGGGAGCACAGAAAGGCATTGGAGAGGAGAGGTTGTTACAGATGTTGTAGTTTCTTGAGGTTTTTCAGGACGTGTACAATGTGGGAAAATAGTCCAGCTACACCCCTGTATTTATTCCCTTCCAAGAGCTGGGCTAATCAGAGTTTACTTGCAGGAGTTTGTATAGAAAAAGAATATGAGAGGAAACAGCCTTATGGTCTGGAGGGGAGGGATAATGCGGACTGCCATGTGTGCTGGATTCACCACATCCCAGATCCCTCCCGATCCTCTTGGCAGTGGAGGATCAGTCTCTGTGCAAACTGGGGCATGATGATTCTTCCTGCTGTAAGTCTTCAGACTCTCTTTTGCTCATTCTCCCCGAAGAATCTGGAGGATTTCTAGCCATTCCTTTCTTCTCCAGGCTGAAGAGACTAGATGATTTGTAGCTACTGGATTGATGCCACACTGCAGAGACTGAAAAACTGCCTCAGCAAAGAAAATGGAATTATATATACACATATGCTAAAATACAGCCTGTACAGAAACTTACTAGCACAGATAGGGAAATAAGTGCAAGAAAATACTGACAAATACTACACAATAATTATTGAATTTATTAAAAAAAAAATCATAAAACTGCTTGCAAGGACTGGCAAGTGTGTATATTATAAAATAAAACATATGGTACTCCCCTAACAGTTTAGTTCTGAGCAATATTGACCAAACTTTGCTTGGCCTTCAGCTGAGAAGTGGAAAAAAAGGTAACATCTTAGTATTATATGTAATACTACCTTCGTGCCTCCCTAATCCGTAATGGAAGCATTAATCACTGTGTCTTTGTCATGGCAGCAGGGCAGTTTGCAGTTTGTGTGGGTACTTGATTTATAAACAGCTGATGGCCACTGAACTGCATCAGTCCACCGAACAGTACTTCCTTCTGCTTTGAGTATAAGTGCTACAAAGCACCAACATTGTATTTTACCTAATATATGCAAGGTTAAATTTGTAAGCTCCTTAATTTTTGCCTTTCTTTCCTCTGGTTTTCATGTCTTGCTTTTTCTTCCTCCATCACAAAAGATATTGTTGGTCCCAGTACCCCAGCTCACCACCTTGCTTCAAAGTCTGGGCTTCGCTGTGTTCAAGAGCAGGATCAGCACACTTCTACCTTCCAGCACGGTCAAGGTGAGCTCCTGTCTCAGCTGAGAAACAAATGGCATGGTCCTCCAGCCTATTGTCCTTCACCTCTCTGTAGGTTTCCACTTGTCCCATGGGTTTCATACAAGGTTTGGAGTTTTGAGGTCTAGTGCAGATCCTTTTGGACATAAGTGCCCAGTATAGCCAAACTACATAGTTGCACTGGAAGGAAAAAGGAAGGGGACTAGATTTGCATTTTGTTCTTTCGCAGATCTCTAAGAACTGGGAGACTCAGAGCTACAATTTAGAAACACCTGGGCATTCAGAGAGAGCCCCCTGCTCAGCCTCAGCTCCAATTCCTTGTTTGCAAAGTATGTATCCTGTCTCCAAAAACATCCGGCTCCATTCTCACCAGTGGGTGGAGGAAAGTGGCTCCATACCTGTGGTGGCACAGCAGCTGTGGAAACCCACACACTTCATTAATGTGCTTACTCTGTGTGTCATTTCTGCTGTGGTCTGCTCTGCAGGGAGATTTTGCCCATTTTTGATGAAATAGCTGTGTCCCCCCTTTTTTGATATTGTCTCATTCCTTAGGCCTCTTCTGTGCTCTGGTCTGCAATTTTTAAAAGCCAAGGCTGTGTCCAAATTTCTATTAATTAAGAGATTGACAGAGCAGAGATTACTGCATTTTGTAGTGCTTAGGAGGGTATTGCTTTGGAAACTGTACGCTGCTATTCACCATTGCCTGTAACAAAGCACTTTTTTTGGGTTAATAGTGTCTAGAAAGTAATGGTTAAATTTAAAGCCTCTCCAGTTCTGTAGAGTGTGTTAAGAAAAAGAAAAGAAAAAGTCAATCACTAGAAAAGCCTAGGTTTTTAATGCTTTATCTCATGTCTCTTGGTAAGAGAATGAGGGATGTATTCACACATATTTGAAGAGTGGCTTGAAGAGATAGTGCTGCCCTACAGGAGCTCCTGGCATCAAAGGGTATATATCAAGGCATAATGGGATGAAATTAGGCAATAAAGCTAACCAGATAAGTAGTCTTTCATCCTGGAAGTACATTCTAAATGTTGCATAAACGAAATAGCAATTGCAAACTTTTTTGGGGGAGGATTCCTACCAGCGAGATTTGCCAGGTGTGGGTGGGGACAGAAGAAGGGAGGCTGAGCTTTGTCCTGGCCAGCACAGCGTGGGCTCCCACGCAGCCCTCTGCCACCCCAGAGCAGGTCGAGCTGTGTTCCATGGGGTTCACTCCCCAAGGAGCCCAGCTGCAAACCCTGACCCCTGTAAAGCTGAGCTGAACCAAAGCACTATTACAAGGCTCCACCCTACACTGGTGGAAAAATCCGTAGGGTAGGACCAGAAAGAGAGCTTGGCCCAGAAATCTCCATGAAGCCTTGGCCCAAAGCCCAGGTGGCTCCATGGGAGCCCATCCCTGCCTCCATGGGCATCCTGCCAGCAGCAGGGAGAGCAGGGCAGGGGAGGCATGGTTCCATGGGCATGACACCATGGGCAGCGCTCGGCTCACGAGTGGGGACACAGGGAATGACAGCGTGCAGTCATTTGGGCTGTAGCCACCATAAGTGATGACAACAAATTACTGATCCATTTCTCACAAGAGAGTTTAGGAGAAAAGGTGAGATGCAGCAGAGGCATATCAGGTCGTGGGGCTGCAAGAGGGGGGGATTGGGCTGGTTTGCTTTACCTCCTTTGACTTTCTGTTATTTTTCAATATAGAGCTTGTATTATCATAACTATTTATTTTAAATGCCTGAAAATTTAAAGGATAATAGTATTGCGGTAAGCAGAAAACCATTTCACCTCCACCACCGCCCACAAGATGGAGCTCGCAGCTCAGGAGCGGGGACGATGTTCTTTGTGTCACCAAAAAATGAAATGGTTTTACTCTCACCCTTTTCTAATTTTTATCTTTTGCTAATATAATGCAGATTGGTTTTATACATTATTTATGGAGCCCAGAACTAGTATAGGGAATGCTGTCACTCATTTTAATGATTTAGATATGTTTTTTATTATTATTATACTGTATAGACCTTGGAAAACCTTCATTTGGATCCCATTTAGAACACAGGAAGTTGCCCAAAGCTTGGATGTGAACCTTAATTTACTGAAATCCTTGTAAGGCTGAGAATATTTACTGCTGGCATTTATTGCTCCTATGAGAGTTAGAGTGAGAGAGAGCTGGGGGGAGAGAATGAGAGGAAAGACAACAGTAACTTCAGCCAAAAAAGCAAAGAACATATGTTGGAGTTGTGCTCGGCTGCATGCGTGCAGAGCAGGGTAATCTGCCTCTGAGCTGCTCTGCTGGGACAGGAGGTGCCTTACTGCCTCTCAGATTCAGGAGAACCCCACCAGGACTTATCCTTTGAGGAGCTCAATCTGCTTTTTCTAAAGCTTCTCTTTGTAAAGTGGGGTTCACAAGCAATTAGGACACTTGGTTTGATGTACCCAAAAAGGGCTGGGTTCTCTTTGTGCTGCAGCAGAAGTCCCTTTGGACTTGCCACTGTGCTCTGCACACAGGGATTTTAGCTGTGCAGAGTTGCAGAGGTTCCAATGGTGCCCGAGGGAAATACAGCGCACGACCCCAGGCAACCTTGGCTGGAGACAAAGGAGAGCTGCACACCCACCGTTGTCTTGCAGGGGGTGGAGAAGGTGACCCAGCGACCAGTAGTAATGGAGGCAGGAAAAGACCTCTTAATTTTCTTCCTCTTTCCAGTTACTTTGTGCCTGCACAATAATAAATAAGCCTATTCAAGCTTGGTTGTTATAACTTACAGAGAAAAATATTCCTAAGATGGGTCAGTCTTTGCTCAGGTAATGAGTGCAGGCAATTTCAGCAGTCTCCAGCTTTTCAGAAAATCAGAGTTCTGCACTTCAGGAAAAAGAACAGGTGCCTCAGTAAATCCTGTAGCCTTTTTTTACTTAAAGAAAAGCAGAGCAAAATTTTAAAATTTTTTTAAGGTATTTGTTTTATGCTCCCCTGTTCCTCCACCCCTCTTTCATTCAGCTGCTTAACCTGCCTTTCAACTGGTCTCTCTGGTGGCTTGTTTGTCCTGCATCACGACAGCTAAAACAGCTAATAAAGCAGCTGGCAGGAGGGTGAATGAAGGGACCATGCCAGCTACTGCTCCTACTGTGGAAAAAGACCCAACAGTAAAGTTTTATATGTCTACCTTGAAATTTCCTCAAAAACCTGTATATTATGGAGAGTTCTTAAATGAAAACACTGTTTTGTGAATCTCTAAAGAAATACAATACATTTTCTGAAGAGCATTTTAATTTAAAAGATTGCCCATTTACATGAAATACCCACAACTGTTTGTTACTATTATTACTGAAACAGCTTTTGATGATATACTGTCATTATTTTGAATTTAGTTATGCTTTGTTAGTATTTATTACTGGCACTGTGAAAGGATCAAGGCGTTGCTCAACAAGGCATACCAGTGCATGGTGAAGAGACAGCTTTCCTCACAGCCAGAGTTTAGTCTTGAAAGGAAGCAGGATGGGGTGAGCAAATGGGAGCTGGAAAAAGCAGAAGAAGTCAGTCTATGGAAAGCTGTCCCCTCTAATAGGCTCTATATTGCATGCAATAGCTGGGTGGGGCCCAGAGACACAAGATTATTGCCAGGGTCTCAAATAATATTTCAGTGAGACAACATGATTCAAAGAGCAAGTACATACAATTGGAAGATCTGTGTTCATGATACACTATCTAGATGCTTACAGTATAATTTTAATCATAGCACCACATTGCCTTCCACATAAACATCTAACATCTCAGTAAAGGCCTCCTGAGGTACCTTGAAAGATGTGCAGGTAGCTCAAAATATGCAATGTCTGCTCCCAGAATTAGGAAAAGTGAAATGAGGAGAAGGAATTTGCAATTGCTTGTAGAGCTGGAAGGTTAGTGGTCATTCTTTATCTCTTATTGTGTGAGAGGACACCCACCATGAACAAACTGCTAGGCACAGTTGTTCATTTTTAGATTAAAATGTCATTTCACATTAATTTAAAGGATTCCAGTGCAAAATGTGGTGGTATGGTTTAATTCTTAATAATCTTGTAAGGATTACAATTTTGAGAAGATATTTAAGTGTTGGAAGAGATAAGGAAATTGGGAAAATTCAATCATTAGAACTGTTTAGAACAAGTTGGACAAATGTCTGCCAGGAATGACATAGGTATAGTTGATTCTTCCTTGTGGCAGAGAAATAGACAGGATGACCTATTTACTCTGTTTTCAAGGACTTGTGTGTGACTAGCTGCAGGTGCTTAAGTGCAGAAAATATTCTGTGTCAAGGAAAAAGACCAACTGCACTGAAATAAAGTTCAACTTAAGCTCAAGATAAACAAGAAGTTTGCAGAAATCATGTAATTATCCAAAATCCAACATAAATAATACCTAAAATTTCAAAGGAAATTGACCTTTTAAGGAAGTGCATGGAAGATAGTATGAGAAATGCTCAGAAATGGCATCCAAGACAGCTCTGCTGTCTAACATTATCAAATAAATAAATTATTCCAGTGAGGGGCATTGTGTGTTTCTAGTTCCAGATTCAAATGTTTGCCTAAAAATAGAAATTATCTTTTTTTCCCCCCCTTTCTGTCATCATAGTGTTGCCATTAAGAATATAGCCAGCAGCTACTTTCATTAAGAGAAGCCTGTGATCTCAGCTGCAGGAAGAACAATGGAAACATGCTGTTCTTCTCAAAATGCCTCTGTGGATATAAGCTTCTAATGCCCTGCTTTTTCATCGTAAGCTCTCTGCACACCAGCACTGCAAGCCTCAAAGCAGCCAGGGAAGAGCAGGGTTAGACTGGATTTCTGGGTCCTCTGTCCCTTGGCATGGGCTGGGGCTGTGCTGGTGGTGTCAGCAGGTTGAGCTGCAGGATGACCAGGCTGCTGCTCTGCATTGCTTTTGCCGTGCTGGTGCCATGGTCTGGCTGACAGCCTGCAGACTGGATTTCTTGTCATCTTTCCTAGGAGCGCACTCATCCTGTACCTCATACCATATGCTACAAAGGTACCTGGGACTGGTGGGCAGCCTGAGTTTTTTATACTGTGGACACTGGGAGCTCAGCTGTAACCAATCCTATGTCCCTCTGTGTGCCCTCAGAGAGCCAGGGCAGGGAGTCTGGTAGGCTGTATTCTGGCTCTGATCATTTAAGCAGGGTATAGATGCAGCTTCATACTGGGAAGTCACTTCCATTTAGGAAAAAGCAACCATTTTGACAGTTTCTTTCCCACACTGTCCATTATTAATTTTCTCTGGTTTTGTATTTTGAGTTCTTTTACTCAGAGTTTGAATTAAAATGCAGGAGATCGAGAATTCTTGTTCAGACTTAGTTGTTTATTATATCTTATCAGTAATACAGCTGCACAGTGTGCCTCTTAGTTGGCAGGGTGGAAAAAGGCCCCAACTTCTAACTTTCAAGGCCTTTTAAAGTCTAAATCAACCAATTATGAAATACCAAGTAATATGTTTTTACTTACAATCCAATAACTATCTATTCATGACCTGCAACGTGGGTTTTTTGACCCAATAACAGAGTACTTAGTTTTGTGAAGCAGAAGGAGAAATGAGGAAGAGCTAATCCACACCCAAAATCCTCCGTATTGTTACATATATATATTATTATATCCCAGAAACCTAAATTCTCTAACCCCAGGGTTCCAACAGTCCATGAAATTTTCTGCAGAAGAACTTCTCAAAACAACAGTGTTTAAGGGGGGAAATGATTGTTAATCCTACAGCATTGTGTTAGAGTATAGGGCACAGTCTTTCATAGCTTTAAGTACTTCAAGAATATAGAGAATCCCCTATTTTACTATGATAAGAAGATCAGAGGAACAGAGCAGTACTTTATTCAAGATAACCTTTTAAATGAAAATTAACTCCCAAACTGACTGCCCTGGTTTATTTATAAAACCCTAAAAGTGTATATAGCTGTTTTGTGCTTTCCCTGTTAACGAGGGGGATTTATTTGGCAAGGCTGTGACCTTCTACTATCATTTTTTTGAGGTCTTCATTGACTGCTTGATGTACCATTGAGTTGACACTGTTTTACTTCAGGATATCAACTGCTAGAATGACATTGTCTTGTTGGCTTCATTTGATGAATTCTTGCAGGTGGGATTCAATCGAATGCGTAGCAAGCAGTGCACAATGACCTGATTATTTATCTTGTCAAATGGAGTCCCTGGACATAACTATCAAGCTGCCATTGACACTGGAATATAACCAGCTCTGTATTAAACTGTCCAGCTGTGATGTGAAGAGTGCACCAATTATTTACTTAAGAAGCATAACACAGAGTGCTGAGGATGTTTGAGAGACTTGAGAGCCTGGATAGCATGAACTGCTGCCTCAGTAGCCTCTTTGAGGCTGTCCCAGTATCACATTTTCCCGAGACTGCTCTAAAAGGTCATGTTTACATCGTACTTAGCACAAATTCATGGAACATGCCCACAATTGGTGGGTTTTTATTTTTAATGATTTCATCAGTTCATTCAATGTAGCATGGTACAATCAGCTAATGAAATTTCTAGATCTTTCCCAGTGACAGCTTTCATCAGGCTTCTTTAGCACAGTTGTGGTACCACTGCAACTTGAAAGGATCTGCTACTGGTGCAGCATGTTGCAGTTTAACCTGTCAGGCAGCTAAACACCACACAGCCACTTTCTCACTCCCCTCCCGTGAGATCTGGGAGAGAACTGGGAAAAGGGTAAAACTCATGTGCTGAGATAATGACAGTGTAATAGGACAGGAAGGCAAGGGAAAATAGCAATAATGATAAAGGGATATACAAAACAAGCTCTGCACAATGCAATTGCTCACCCACCCACTGACCAACGCCCAGCCAGTCCCCAAGCAGTAGCTACTAGCCCACAGCAAACTCCCCTCTATTTTTTGTTCACTATGATGCCAAATGATACGGTATATCCCTTGGGTCTTCTGGGGTCAGCTGCCCTGTGTGTGTCCCTGCCCAGCTCCTTGTGCACCTGCACCCTCCTCATGGACAGGCAGTATGAATAGTTAAGATGTCCTTGACTTAGTGTAAGCTCTGGACATCAACAACTAAAACGTCAATATTATTGTCATCCTAAATCCAAAACACAGCACAGTACCAGCTGCTAGGGGGGAATTTAAGTCTATCCCATGCTAAAGCCAGGACACCCCAGTTTTCCTAACAGAGCTTTTTCAATTTGTTGTTGAGTTGAGGCAACAATGATGTGAAGACTTAATGATCTTTCAGTCATTAATGTCAGCTTTAGCCAGTGAGACTTGTGCAAAAAACATATACTAGCACTGGAGACTTGACATGTCCAGTCTACCTCCTAGAGCTGAATGCCTGTAATATCTAGCAGACTTCTTTGGTGAAGACCAGCTGTAGAGGAGGATGGTGACTGGCTACATCTCTGAAGTAGCTCCATTTTAGAGTTAACTGTTGACCTGACCCTCTTTGGATCCTGTATATTTACAACAATTATATAAAACAATAATTAGCAACTTATCTTCACTACAATCTATTTTTATGTAGTACAGCTTGTGCACAAGTTTTCGATTAATTTTAACTACATGAAGAGTTAAGAGAGTCTAGTTTTAAGATTATTCAGGTCAAAGAACAGATGTTAAATTTCTTTAAATAAACAGTTTAATTTTAGCACAAATTAACAGATTTGTTTATTAATGCTTAGAACACTCAACCTGGTTTTAAAGGATGAGAATTGTAGGATTGGAGAGGTGCGCTCATTTTTTTTTGTCCATAATAAAAATGGTAAATCTGTGCTCTAGAAGCAAGAGAGAAGTCTCCCTAAACCATAAGGTTGTGACCAAGGTCTTAAGAGCAGAGCTGAGAACCTGTTAACTTTGTGAGCAGCTGGGGCAAGTAAGCCTTTTTCAAGGAGATTCTTGAAGTTGATACGTGTTACAAAGGATTTGCTGTGAATTGGACCCAATGCAGGGAGTCCCTGCAGCTGGGCATTGCCTATTCTCCATCCTCCTTCCTCTGACAGGCAGCCCAAGAGCAGGGGGGCTGCACATCCCTCTGGTGCCACACTTCATCCCTGTGCTACCTCCACGGATTGTTTTCGGCTTATCCTTTAAGTACTTTGGTCATCATAAAGTGGTGTGTGTGATCCCAAGCTATGAAACCAAACTTCATTTTAGACACAAGAACCAGCTTTGAGAGGTCCCCTATGTTTGCAGAAAATCTAAGCATCAAAAAATGCTGTATATTAACACCTATCAAAGTCTGTGATTCCTGGTATTCATGGAAATTAATTGGCTGTGTGAAATCTGAGAATTATACAGATTCACTGCTAGAACTAAGTCACAATTAGTGACAAGTGCTTTTACCACTAAAAAAGCCCCATGGATTAGGCCTTTCAGAAGAAAGAAAACCTGCTTCTGAACTTTTTGCCGCAGTTGGATACTCAGTCATAGAATAGTCTCCATACTGCCAGTACATTTACAATGTAAACGCTTTCTTTTCAAGGTCAGGGTTTTAAAGCACTAGACTGCTATTGAAACTGCAGGGGCAGAGCCTGAACAATTCTACTGGTTTTCTAAAAATAAGGAGCTTTATAGCTAAACTGCAGGATGTATTTTAAAAGAGTCTCAACATTTTTCTTTTTACTGCTACTTGTATCCCATCTCTACCAATTTTTACTGCTTTACACAAAGGCACATTTATCGCAAGGCATGGCATAAAATCAACACTCTTCCATCCTAGCAGTTAAGCCCCATCTTACAATGCTTGTGATGTGCCACAATATTCAAATGCATTAAAACAAAACCTGACCCACCAGAGGGAATATGGATTTACAAATAAAGTGACAGAACGGGAGAATGCCTGCTTCACTAGTTCAGACTCCTTAGCTGCAACTACTCTGTTGAATTTTGCATTAAAAATGTCTTATTTTAAAACCTGCATCCCTCAAATATCTCTGAGGTGTGAATGAGGCAATCAGTTCTTTCATTATAAATGCTTAATTCTAATCAATCAGGGCTTAGTATTCCCAAACCTTTAGAGTGCTCTCGTGCAGCTTTTGCAGTGCTTGAAAGTGTTTATTGACCAAAGGGTAAAATGCTTTTTCTTCTTATTGGAAAAGTTTTACTGTTAAAATACTTAGCACTAATCCCCTTAAAATACTGAGGACTAGTTTCTGGTCAGTTTGTAGCTAGGTGTACTGACAGAAAAACAGTGAGGTCTTGGCACTCATATAAGGTTACCAAAAGATTGTCTGGGGTTGTAAGTAAAAGATCATATACCTGCTCATATCCATACTTTCCTGGAGGCTGTGACAAATGGTCATGAGCTTTCAAGTTTAGAGGACAGCTCAATGTGTACTTGGCTGTCCTTGCTTCAGATTTCAGGGTGAGCTATTGTGCCTGTATCCCAGCTCGCTGATTTGCCTGGCCCAGCTGCTAAGCACTGTCCCAACGTAAAGGCCAACAAGTCAATTTAAGTGCCACCAGTCTTGCTTTCCCGATCCTCTCTGAGAACCAGGACTGAGGAAAAGCAGATGATGGTGAAAACCCACCCACATGGATAACAAAGACTCATCTCTCATTTTCTTCTGCAAGATTTTCTCTTTTTCTTAGTACCACATTTAAAACTGAAATACTTAAGCTCTCTTTTATAGATATCTGAAGATCTTGTTCTTCAATTCCAAGCAAGTCCAATACTGATGGTGTGTTATTTGTCATTAGCAAATGTGGTAAAATGGTAAGTTTTATGTACAAACTCTTTTTTTTTTTTCCTCTATTCTTGTCATTTAATAAAAAAATAGATACACATGTAGATAGTGTACATAAATTTTTTGAAGTCAGACTAAGTGTGGCAATTTAATTGTTCCAGTCCAAGTATGTCTTAGCTGAATTTGGGTACTGGAGTGTAAAACTTCATTTTCATTTTCTAAACATTTTCGTTGCATCTGCATCTTTCAACCTTTTTTTCTCTTTAATTGCTTCTATTAAAATATGCAAAAAATATAAAGGGAGAACTCTATAAATTCTTTTAAAAATAGCAGAATTGTAGTTGACAAAATTGGTACAGCTTTTAGGACACAACTCAACTAGGAAATATTTCCATTCTTTAGCATATAGAAACTTACATATGGTTTGCTATCACTGCTGCCCAGCACCAAAGCCAACATCTCAGTCTGTGCAAAGAAACAGGAGGACAGTCAGCAGGTGGGCTCGAAGCATGAAACAGAAGGAGGGAGAGGGAGTGAGTGGGGGAGAGACTGTGTGCATATGTCCAGAGGAGTTGAGTAGTTAGAGCATCAGTTAGTGAGATGAAGAACCAAGATTCATACTCTTCTTCTCTATGATCCACAAAATGTGCTTAAATTCAGCTCCACCAGATCCCCCACGGGCAAGTTACTTGGTTATTCTGTACTTTCCAAATTCCAAATGAATAAATAAAAGATATGTCTTGGAGCAGGAATATTCTGTTCATGTTAATTAACAGTATTCTATATGTTCTGCCTCTCTTTGTTCCTGTGCTAACTATATCAAGTGAACAGCAACAGTGGGACACCTGGAAAATTTCATCCTGAACTGACCCAGGGGATGGAAGATGTTGATTGAAGTTTGTGCTGTGAATGGGAGCAGAGTGTGTTTGCAGGATGTGTCTCATTCCTTGGGATCCCACTGAAGGAGCACACCTGATCTGAGTTAGGTGCCCAAATCCAGCGCCTCAGCCTCTATCTCCTGGGGCTTGTCTTCTCCTCTGAACAGCAATTGTGTCCAGTAAAGCAGCTCTCTCCTCTCCCACAAGTGCTCTCTGTTCCCACAGGTTCCTAAATCAGGAAAGGAGATGGTATTAGATGGCAATCATCTACAAGTAAGATGTTTCAGTGGCTAAGTTGAGGATTTATTCATAGGTTTTACTGAAATCAGGGGGAAATGCTCATCTAGATTCCTCTGTAAGTTAGCCCTTAGGAGTTTCAATAGGAAAGGAATGTCTGGGCATCATCTGTGTTATTAAAGTTTATTTTTGATGCCTCCATAGATTTTATAGTTTTGCAAAAACACATAGCAAACATGGAATTTATTACTCATGGTTCATCCAGGAAATGTGTCATAGTACAAGATGGACTGAACATAAAAGAGTATATGGCAATGGTCTGTAAAACTGTTAAATAGATCAATAAATAATTCCAGTGATAGCATATTGAATTGCAATAGTCAGTGAAAACCAACAGTTTCAAAATGCTGAATTTTGCTTTTGTAATGACTAAGTCTGTGTCACTTCACCATAAATACTCAACTTTAGCAATTATCATCAAGGTCTTATTTAACAAGTTTCTAATTTTTACAAATGTGTTTTACTGCAGTAGTGAACTGTTGATACAATACCTATTCTTTATCCCTTGATGATTTTAACCCATAAGTTGATTATATAAGTAAAAATGTCTGCAGGGATTTTTTTCAGTAAGTCTAAGGAATAGGATGGGGGAGTAAAGCAGTGTTTGTTGTACTCTGGGGATACAGAACTGAAGGTCCCCCAATGTTTAACTGACATCCAGAAAGCTGGCAGCATCCAGTCTTTAGGGAGAAGCTCAGCTCTCCTAGCTTGTCTGGGTAGCAGGATTTGTTCTAGGACCTTTGCTGTGTTACTTGGTGTTTACGTGGGGACATCTTCAATGCTGTAATGCTGAAACTTGTAGCACCACCCTTGCCACCCATCCATCTCAGTGATCTGAGACACCAGATGGAAGGAGGAGTCAGACACTGAATATACATTCTCAAAGGGACAGAAGACTTCCATACCTGACTGGGAATCACAGGCAGCTTTCCAGGGAACGGAGCCTGAAAAACTAAAGCATTTCATAGCACTGGTTTTAGAAGAAGTTAATTGAATATGTTAAAACCAGACCACTGTAAATTAATTTGTGTAACAAAAATACCGAATAAAATATGTAAAAAGCAGCATAATTTTATAAATGTAACAGAAAGAAGCCTAACACCAAAATTCTTTATAAAGAACATAAAATCCAGTAATAGCCAGCTAGTAAATTAGGCCTAAGTCTTGTCCAAGCTTTTTACTGTTAAGGTATGAAGAAGTGAGGACCTCTTTTCCCTGCAGGTGACGACCTTCAGCTGCAGAGGACTGCTGCTTTAAGGCGTGCAGATCTTTATTATCTAATCATTAACACCTTATTATACAAACATTAATACAGGCTGCATTGTTAAAAATAAGGCAAATGGATGTATTTCCAGGCAGACTAGATCTACGTGCATTGATGTGTATTCTGGGATTAGCTAAACCAGCCTGATTTAAATCTGTGGTCAGTCCTACCTGCACCAGTTCATTCCTTTTTGTCACCTTGATTTTTCTTTTTTTGTCAGCTCTTCTGACTTAACTTTAGCAAATACACTTACTTTTTAAAGCACTCTGTAAGAAAGTCTTACAAAATTTGCAAACAGCATTGCTGCATCTCCTCAGACATACTCCTTCTGCCTTATTCCTTATGCCAGGATCAATCTCTTTTTGTTTTTTAAGTTGATGTTTGTATAGCACCCAGTCTAACAGGGCTTTGGTTTCTCAGGTGCAGCTGCATGGAGCAGTAACCCAACAAGATATATGAAGCAGACAGGTATCATTTAAGGCCCGGACCAATGAAAAATGAAAACAGAAGCTGAGCAAAAGCAGAAAAAACACTTTTACCCTCGGAGGTAATCAGAATTAGCTATTAAACCATGCACCAGACAGGTGGCCAACAGGGACTGTACCCATCAGATGTGTTCATATTAGGCATGAAATATATCCTCATAGTGCCAAGAAGCTTACAGCTCTGGGTGGTACCTAAACAGGCACCAGATAAAGCTTCTGTCGGAAGGGGAGTGTTCACTGTGAGCCAAATGGACTTCCCACAGTGGGAAAATATTTCTAGGTAAAAGTTTATAGTGAAAAAAAATTTCATTATAACTTGTTAATTTGGACACAATGCTCAGCAAAGCTCCTCTGTTTCATGAGTCTGTTGTTAGGCTGGAAATTAAAGGGTACAATTATAGCCACCAAAAAAAAAAAAATAGATACAGGTATGTAATGCTTTCTTGTCTGTGACCCACTCAATAGCTTCCACAGATAAACAGCCTGGCACATGGCCTAAAATCTACACTCTCCTATTAGGACAAAATTGTCCAATGACAACCTTTTATAGCTTCCTTTCCTTTCACAAAAAGTAAATTGATTTGCCATGAAATTCCTCTTCATATCATGCTGTGTTATTCCTCATTCCTGCATTACATTGTCTTCTCTAGATAAATTACATACACTAAGTCTGTAAGGTATATGGAAATTCAGCATTTTTCTAGGTTTTCTAGGTTCTCATTCTGGTTTGTCCCATTCCCCACCACCCTTCCCAAGCCCCCAGACCTTCTTGAGCTTTACAATAACACTTTAATGGTTTTGTGATCTACTCAGCACGAACATTGTGGAATGAGTCTGGAAGCTGTAGTTCACTACCTATATTTTAATCCAAGTGGAGTAATTTAATACAAATATCGGGTTCAACTTCTAGATACATAAAGTATGTTGATGTTATCAATGAGTTACGAAAATCACTTCAATCCATAGGGAAATAATTATGTATGTGAAAAGTAGAAAATTCTAGAGGAACCATTTAATGTTGAGAAAAAAATATACCAGACCAATGGCTATTGCAACAACTTTTCATTATAACAGCAATAAATTTTCTGCATTCATGAGATATGCTGATAAGACAGAAAGTTTAGTAACTTATATTGCTGAAAGTTGCACAATCACCTGTAATCCCAATTGCTTCCAGTAAGTGTACTAAGTACCAACTGCTTCTGAATAAAAAGTCTGCGGAAAATTTAATTGTTACTTTTGTTTGCCTTGCACATTATTTAAACAAGAGTTTGCACATTCATGGCAGCAATTTCTGTCTCTGAAAGCAGTAATGATTAGGTCTCTGTAACAATAATAGGAGAAATACAGTTTTTTGTATTTTTAGATAAATGTTTCCATGTTATGAAGTATTAATGCCTAATTACATGTTTCAGCAAATAATCAAGTTTTGTTTCACAGTGCGAATATTTATACTATTTGATCTGTTTTCTTAGTTCATCCTAATTTTTGTATAGATATATGTATATATATCCTATGGTAGTCTGCACCAAGCAGCTCAAATTGGCATGAAAATATTACCTCACATGTACATTAAAATGATTTATAAAATGGAATCAGTAAAAGAACCCCAAGTGGACTATTTATCACTGAAAAAGATCAAGGTTTCTAACACTTTATTTAGTTCATTTACATATCCTGAGCCGGAACTTTAACTGAAACTCACTTTTCTTGCCTTCAGCAGAGCAGATCTAGCAGGGACGAATCATGAACCAAATCTTTGGTCTTGATTCTAATTTTGGTGCTAGCTGAAACCATGAGCTGCTTTTTCAGTTGTTCAGCTCCATGTTGAAGCTAGAGCAGACCTTTAGGGAAGTGGCCATTTCCCTGGAGAGTACAAGTTTCAGCTCTACTCTGGGCCGGTTGTAGAAACCTTAGCAAAGGTCTCACAGTTTAATAATGTCGTGATTCATATAAATATACATGATTACTGTAGATCTTAAAGAGGTCAAGGGCTTCTTTGGGTTGGGGGTTTTTTTTGTTTGGTTTTTTTTTGGTGGTTTTTTTTTGTGTGTGTTTGTTTTGTTGGGGGTTTTTGGTTTGGTTTTTTGTTTTGTTTTTTGTTTTGTTTTATGATTTGTTTTGTTTTGTTTGGAGGTTTCTTTTTTTTCTTTTTTTTCTTTGTTTTTCTCTGTAGCTACTTCTGCTACTGAAAGATCTTGTCTTTTTAAGGAATCTGGATTAGCAAATACTAATTCAGAACATGTTGAACTTCTCTACTCAAAAGTACCCATAGCTGTGTAAGACCATGTCATGTTATGCCACCCAACACCACACAGATATTTCTGAACTTGGGGGGGACATTTTGTGACATATTATTCTCACTTCTGGTCCTGGAGAAGGCTTGGACTGGCACTGCTTTGGGTGTTTGCACTGGAATTCACTGGGCTGCACAGAAATACTTGTAGCTTGGGGTGATCCAAGCCTGGATATAAGCCCAATCTGATCCCTCCAAGACATACAGTTTTCTCCATGGACCACATCCTAACTTTGGGGTTGCCTTCATGTTGCAGCCTGGGTGCTCACTCTTTGATGACCATCTGTGCAAGAGGACTCTGTATTACGCTGTACTCCAAAGGTCATTTTTTGCAGTGTTGGTAGCACAGAATGATTGGTTAGGAAATGCCGCAGGGCTAGTGTGGCAGTACAGGGCTAGTACAGGGCTACGTGAATAGATAGTTCATTAAGCATTGGTAGAAAAGTAATAATAATATATGTTCCTAATGAGAATTGGGTGATTTACCTTTAAAAGGACCTTGAGTTTCCTGCATTTTGTCTTTTGGTACTTGTTCTGCTTCATGCTATGTCGGCAGCATGTAAATTACTGATAAGATATAATAAACAATCTGAAGACCGAGAAGATCCAAAGGTCCCGTTCATCTCTTATTCCTGGCAAGGACTTTCTCCCCCATCCGGGGAGGACATGTTGGGGTCAAGAACCCGCACACAGGCCCAGGCATTGCCGGATGCGGTGTAGATCTCAGTGAGGTTGGTTCCAATACCTGAATTCAACCTACACCCCATCTGCGGTGGAATTTCTCTTCACCTGAGTGTGTGTTTTGTTTAGGCCTTGTTTTGCTCCTTTGTTTGCTTCTCTCCATATGAGTGTGTAAGGAGGGCTTAGGTAAGGAAAGGAACAAGTGCCTAGTCCAATCCTGCATGCTGTTTGGATATGTCTCTTGAAGTGACACTGCTCGTTCCCATAGGATGCCCCAGATAAGTCAGCAGTGCTCTGCTGTCAGTGGCATTAAAAAGTTACACCTCGCTGCTGCAGCAAGGGCTCTTGTCCTCCCTCACAGATGAGACAGGCAGTGCAAAGGGCTCAATTCACCATTAATGGGTTGCAAACTTTGCCTTCTTTTTTGTGCTCTTTTAGAGTTTGTAAGTTATTGCTCACGTACACAAATGCTCTCTTCTGCTTTGGGAATTTTAAGCAGCTTTAACTTCTACCAGTAGATAAGTTTTAACTTGACCCGTTCTGCTCAGCCAAAACTGCACCAGTTTGGCCAAGCTGCTGGTTTTATTTGCTTTTAGGCACATTTGCACAGTTTGTTAATATGCTATGAAAAGCCTAAATATCAAATTACACTATCTTCACATTTCACTTATGCACTCTTTAACTTCCTACAAATAAAATGCTCTGCATCTTATAGTCCAAGCTACCTTTGTGCATGGCCTCTGTATTTTCTGTTTATTTAGGAACAAGATTGAGGAATATCAGACCATTACAAATGCTGGTTTTGAAATATACTCTTGGTATAATTTTTGGATTATTCCTTTTTATCACATCTTAACTTTGAATATCAGAAATCCTTCTCCCGTGGATAAGAGTAGTTATTGCCAACCTAATTTAAAATGGACTTTAAAATTTCAATCGTTTGAGCTCTTTAGATTTGATTGTGTATGGCTTGTAGGATTATAGCTTCTTAGTTTTAATGTCTATTTTTGAATGCTGGTTTGGGGTCAATGGTTAGAAACTCTCAGTATCATTTTTAGTTCTGAAATATCCTTTTGATTTACATGTCTGAAGTGACAAAACCTCTTATTGTTATCATTTTTGAAAAATTGCCAATATACAGCCAAATCTTTCACTGCTTGCTGCACAGAACTGGTTCTTGCCTCCGTGTACTGTAGAATTCATTATTGTAATGCCTTGTTTACTTACATTTCTTTCTTGTGATAATAGGCTTTTCAGCCTTCAGCATTCAAGGCCTTTGTCTGCAGAGGAAAAGAAAAATCAGGCAAAACATCAGGCTCTTTCATCAAGCTTTTCAAATCTCATTTCAAAAGTTAGCTGTTAACCATTTCAGCATCACAATAGAGAAACAAAAACCTTCACAATAAAAGATCCAGAATCAGAAATACCTCTGCAGGGAAACAGTTTTTGTTCCCAAAGCTGTTTTGATGCAAAGCATATCTTCCAAGATGCATATCCCCCTTTCAGTGGTAAGGGCTGCCTACCTTCACACGCCTTCTCCAGTGTATTGCTTTCGATAAAGTCAGAAAATGATGTGGTAGCATCCTTCCTATTGTCATTCTGTTCATGGTAGTAAATCCAGCGAAGTGCCATATTTAACCACTGGTCTCTACTTCCCTAAACGCACAACGCCAAGGCTAATGTGTTTCAAGAAGCTGTTGAATAATTTCCAAACAATTATACTTATTTTTAAACCCAAAATATTATCTGAAAAAAAATTACTGACATTATCAATCATGTTTTATGCAAAATGTTTTTTTCCACTTTTTAAAATAGCAAGTATTCACAAAATGTTATTTTTTAGCTGTAAACGTATTTTGTGTGACTATTAAAGAATAAACTGGGCTTTCTTTACCATCAACAAACCTGTAAACCTGACAGTGCATGTAAACTTAATAAGTAGGGTTTTGTTTTTCATGTAATTTAAAAAAGTTTTGTTTGATTGTTTGTTTGTTTGTGTTTTTTTAATTCTAACTTCACTGCTGTTATAGTTCCTCAGGCTTTCCTGTTTTAATACCATCTTCATGATGCCTTTAAGCTTGTGGTACCTTGCTGCTTTGATGTCATTGATATCTGGCTCAGAAGAATGTTTTAGAAACTTGTTTTTAATTTCAGTGAACACAAATAAGTGATTTCAAAGGAGTAGGCAAAGGGCAAACTTGTCTTTCTCACGTTGGACCCCCATCACATTTCCCCAGAAAGGATCTGCTCATCAATTGAACATTGCTCATTCTGGGCCCTGGACATGGTGGTGGTTCAATGGGAAGGAACAAGAGAAATGTGTCATCAGGTGTTTGAAGATTACATAGGAAAAATTAAAGTTCATCAGTCTCCTGACCGCTCAGTGCTTGGCTTTGCACCCATGAGCTCTTCAGGCCCATCTCCATCATCATCGGTGATTTATTTGGCCACTCCTATTGTGAGATTTTTGTGATTTAGTCAAATATAAAGTAGCTGGTCTGAAACGTTCTGTGCTTCCTTTCTGTCCCATGTGATACTTTTTGGAGATCTTGGGAATCAGTAGTCAGATGGCTTTTCCAGAGTTAGGGCTCCCTTTCCAGAGTTAAAACACTGCTTTTTAAGAAAGTCTCTAACATGCTCATAATTATAGCAGAAATTGAAATCTGGCCAAGGGGGTTGGTTTGGCGTCAATGACATTCCTTTTTTTCAAGCTCGTGAAAATTCATCTGTGTTTTCTTCTTGCCCTGTTGTGACTCATCAGAGTTTTGTGACCAATTGTCAGTAGATTTCACCTACACTGTGCAGACTCCATCTTCTTACAGCTCCTGTCTGCCACTTAGACTGTTCTGTGCCTGAGCCATCCCCCAGCATAACCAAAATATTTTATGGGCTGCTCAGACTTCCCAGCAAGGCTGCAGCTCTGTTGAAAGTGATAATACTGACACTGTCCATACCAGCGAGGTGTTGCTTCTCAAAGACTCTTGTTCTACAGCAACTGTGCATCTTCCAGTAGATTGATGAGGACTTTCAACTCTGAACCTCTTGAATTTATGGTTAGCTTGGGGTTCGTTTACCTGGTGCTTCAGCTCTGGCTAGACACTTCTAAAATACCCAAGCTCTACATATGAATACCTACCCTTCCCCATACAACACAGTCCACCTGGAAATATGTCACAGGCCCCATAAGCATAGTGGGAGAGTAGTTTTCCTTTTTCTATTCCTGATGTAGTATTTACTGGTGGCTAAACACCATTAGCTGAATTTCAAGCTTAAAAAAGCAAAAGCATATTTAATATGGAATTTGAGTGTTTTAATAAATTGCGCACATTTGAAAATAGAACATATTTCTATTTTACTGTAAAAAATAAACAACCCTTTGTGAGTTACGGTAAGGATTCATGAAAATAAACATACCCTATGCTTTCTAAACATCTTATCAATGAATAATAAACTTTATTTCAGGAGTCTTGTAATAATATAAAGAGTTGAATCTGTCTGGAAATGTATTCTTTAATGAGTGCATGCTGCAAGCACATCCATCTGTAAAGCTGAACTTTAGCATTCAGGTAATAACTGTTCTGTCAGTTTGGCATCTATCTTATGGTCAGCAGTATAGCAGTAAAATAATTAAGAAATATTAAGTGTCTTAAGATCCTCCATTTGAAATGATGCATTAGAAACAGTGTTTTTAAGTTATTTTTCATTTCAGTGTTGGCAGATAAGTTTCTTTTCCTTTAAGGCTTCTGGAGCTTGGTGAAGTCCCTACATTCTGTGCATTCCTGTGGGTTTTGAATTGCATTTAATGGGTGAACATATGAACATGTAAAAATGCTTTACCCCCTGCCATAAATTATTCATACCAATAGGCCACTCCTGCTGCTTCTGCACAGCCTGTGGAAGTTGGACACATGGACAGACTGATATTTCTAAGAGCTTTAGCATGAATCATGTTGGAGAGGTGTTAAGAAAGCCAGCAATTCCCTAAAGATGGAGTGTATGTGCTTTCTTCTTGGAGCATGTGCTCATAAGAAACTGTCGACTTATTCCCCAAGTAGAATGCATTTAAAAAAAAATCCTCTCTGTACATTAAGTAAAACACTTCAGCCATCATTAGCAGGTCTAAAAGAGAGCAAGAGCATTAAAGATAATACTTGCAAACAAATTAGATATGATCCTGAGCCTGCAACAAGCAGCTTTCAGAAGGCATTAAGGCAGGATGGAGACTGCAGGCTGTAAAACACCAAATTCTTCTGATGAAGAGAAAGGGAGAGAGGGAGAATGAATATGTGAAGTAAAGGCAGGAAAGTTCATTGGTGTGAGGATACTGCATCCCCATAGTCCAGAGCAGCTTCAGCAGGCTGGCTGGGGCAGTATCCTGGAAAATTAAAGCAGAAGTCTACATATACAGCTGGTAGTTTTCTGGTTATATATGAAAGTCTTGACTATGGGTTTTTTTCCCCCGTTTAATTTTGTGATGTCAGCAGATCCCCATTCAGCAGACAGCAACCCTCATGGATGGGATTTGCACACATCCACAAGTACCTTGCTGAATTAGGGCTAATGGCACTGACGATATCAGTATGTGAAACCACAGAATAGGGGTGCAATTGACTCGTAAACCAAAATTCAGAAAGCCGGTATTAAAACCTGCAAAATTAGTTAATATTTTGTCTTGGCACCCTCAAGCAATGGAAGGCAGATATATGAGATTTTAAGCAAGGACTCTAAAGAGGTTTTTAATTGCGCTTTTTTTTTAACTTTTATATTTTTTGTCCTTGATTCTTTTCTACTCATGTTTTTAAAACTAAAAACAGTGTTATTTAAAATAATTTTCTCTTACACCAGAAGATATGAAGCTCTATGGCATAAAACCAAAATCATTATTTCTCCCATTAGGAATTACTTCTTCATGAAAAAACAATATGTTAAACTTAAAAGAAAAAAGATACAGTTCTTCAAATCTTCAGCCAGAACGAGAGGAAAAAGCCTTGGAAGTGCATATCCACTGCACAGGTAGAACAATCTAAAGTATGAGGTCAATGTACTTGTGCAATATCTAAGGATTACTGTAGGATTCTGGATGTTTCCTTTTCTTAGTTCCATGATTGCTCATCTTAAAATAAAACAGATTGAAATTGATTGGATTTCCTTACATTTATGTAATTAATATATCCTCATTAGAAATCAATTAGCTCTGATAATTCCCATTGGTGCCATGGTTGATAAACTAAATGCCAATCAGTGTAATAAAAACAGTGAAATATAATTTCTTGTTGTTCCAAGTGATGATCAACTAATCAGCAGTAAATTTAATCAGAACACATTAACATCAATCAGTCATATTAGTGCTTGCAAACTATAGTAACCAGCTATGTCTGACAAGTTATGGAAGTTTTTCTATGCTCAATTGTAGGCCATATGCACATTCAAGTATATGGGTTTTATGTATGTGTGCAAGCAGTTTAAACATATAAGACTATAAAATTTCCATGAATTAAGTAGTTAACCCTGTAGTAAATGTCTGTTGCTTGAACAGTTTTAAAATCTGTACTGAGCTTTACTGTTAATGGATCCAAGAGATGTTTATAATGAATGCCAGCTTTTCTGCATGTCCTGTAAATGTGTCCATACCGCTTGTTCAGACAGAAGCTTTAGTCTCTTCTCCCTTTCTGGTGGGCAGTAAGTAGGGAGAAAAATGGACCTAACTGATGCATTTCCCTGGATTTCCTTTCCTTAATTTAACAGGAGAAGATAAAATGTGGACCCCCACCTGGATAGGACCTGGCTATCAGTGGGGACGCGGGCTAAAATTGAAGTGGCTTTTAGGGCATTCCTAAATTTTTATTGGGTTGTTTTCATCCCAGTCACCAAAATTCAATATATTTAATGAAGGACTTGATGTCAGGTATATAGGATATGTGGGAATTTATTAATTTCTATGGTGTAAATACAGGCTTCACTATTCAGGCACTGACCTTTAAGATGCACATATTTGCAGTATTTAATTCTGCACCACACATGTTCATGGTAATGACTGAAGACCTGAAGAAGCATTTTGAAGGGTATTCATTTGATATTAAGAGAAGCATTTTCATTTGTCTTCAAATAGACCACAAGTGTACATCAGGGCAGTGTACATCTATTTGGTGTTAGTTTCTATGGCTGAATGGGTATTTTGTAGTAAATAACCTACTTAATTGTTTTAACCTTTCTCTGTTTGCATATATTCTGAAGATGCTTTATAATTTTCTTGAATTAGTGGAAATTACTCTTTTAATAGGTTCTCTGAAGATTACCTGTGGATTGTTTATGTTTGAAAGACTCACTATTCAAAATTAAAAATGTAAGATAATTTTGAACTTCACTTGCTACATACATTATTTCTATTCACAAATTAGGAGCGATTTCTGATGAAACTGCTCTGAAATACAAGTTTAAATCCACTTGGTGAATAGTGTCATTATTCTCAAATATTCTTCAACACTCCTGACTGTGAACTCATCTGCAGGAATAGTCACAGAAAGTAAATGGAATGAAGACAAACAGCCAAGACACATTCACTGTTTTACTTGAGTGAATATTCTTAGAAAATATTTAGAAATATTGGCTCTGTTATTATTTATATAAATATTCATACAAATCTGTCTATCAGATTGCCTCCCTGAAATTACTCAGGCCTTTTTAGGAACTTGGAGAGAAAAGTCTCTTAAAAATATATTTCTGCACATTTTCCAGACGTATAATAGGCTGGATATGGCCTTATAAATTACAGGCTTTCCCATACTCATCCAGTCATGGGGCCAAATCTCAAAGTTAACTTTAATGGGATTTTGGCTCAGCAAGGTTGGAGGAAGGGCAGCAGAATTTAGCCTATGATTTATACTGCTTTCAAAAATTGCTCAGTGAAAAAAAAATACAGCAGTGGTACTTAGGTAGTACAGTTGCATGTAATTTATTTTCTGCATAACCCACATGAAATTGAATAAGATATAAAAAAGTCACATTTTTGACTGAAGTCTTACAAATTCTAGCTTTATTGAAAATAACTACTGGCTTCTCGAGTTGATCAAGTAGGGCAAAAAGTGGAAAACATCTATTCATTCAAATGTGTTTTATTTGATTATTTTTATTTTTTAAAAAAAGGAATTGTATTTCACAAAATACACTAACATATGATAGAAATTAGGAAATGTACTGTAGCTGTGTTCTCAGCAGGGATGAAAAATGAGAATGCTCTGGCAGTCTAGGGAGATAGGGTTCAAACTCCAGGGCCAGCAGCTATATTAGTCTCTAGGATAAAAAGACTGATTTTCATTAAAGACAGTGGTACCTGCTGCCTTAAAAAAATAAAATAATTTAAAAAAAAATTTGTATATATAGGAACTTCCTTTATAGAATATCGTAAGTTGGAACAATTACCACAAAAAAAACTTCAGTAAGCTATGAGCTTTGGTAACTTTTCCATGGACTTTTATATGCACGTGGGTGTGTTTGATGACCAGATACCAAGATAAGGTGGCAGTCAAACCCTGATGTAGTCAATTCAAACAGATTTGTGGCAAATAAATGGAATTCAGTGAATAATATTGTTTATTGACTTCCTGAGATAAATCTCAAAGTAGAGCAAACCAAAAAGCAAAGCAGAGAGCTGCCTGCAACCATTGGGGATTACACCCAGCCTGCCACCCAAAGAGTAGCTGCAGCCACAGAGGCTTTGTTGTGCACCTAAGGAATTAAGCATCCTCTGCAGATGACAATGGTACAAAATGTGCAATTATTTATATACTTTTACTTAGGCACAGTATTAATTCTTCTTAAGGAATACATATATTGATTAAAAGACCCAGGGACTATAAAAAAGCCAAATCACACCAAACCCCCAAATGCCCCAAATTTTAATTGCCAGCAGTTCAGTCAAACTTGTGCCATGTAGCCACAGGGCTACTATGTGCCTGTTTTTCTCTGCATCTGAGAGACACTGGGTTTACATTTGGAGCAAGGATGACTCAGATTAGACATTGAAACAGATTGCCTGGAGCATCTTCAGTTAAGAAGAAATTAGATAAATATTTGTCAGAAAGGCAACAGATATGGGTAATCCTGCCTTGGTGCAAGGGGCTGGCCCCCCATTGGCTTCCCAGACTTATGATTTAAAAGATAAAGCTATGTATATAAAGTTACAGCTTAGGTGAAACCTATATGTTCAGTAAAAAATAATTAGAATATACTAACTATTATATTCTTTTGGCACCTAAAATTAGTTTTAAATTTGACCGAAAAATTTAAAATTTATTTCTCTAGAGGTAAATACAAGAATAATCAGAGATTTTTTTTTTTTTTTTTTTTTTTTTTTTTTGGAACAGGGATGCAGTTGCTTTAGGCTCAGAGGTCTACACTAAATATTTAGAATTCCACTAAGGGCAAAATCTCTCCCTCTCATGCAGTGTTCTCAGAAATGAGGTCAGGCATTTCTCAATCCCTGGCAAGAAAACTTTCTGACTCATTACTCCACCACAATGCATCCAGAATTTCCACTTGGGTCCCAGTCAAGTTTTTCAAATGTTTTGGAAAAATATATCTTTGACATCCCAAGAAAGGGAATATAGAAAAGATGTCATCCCAGCGTGAAAGGATTAGAGTCCTCTTAGATTTGAAGCAGAATTTCTTGCAGTTTCCAAGATATTATTATTTATTAATTTATGCAATGGGCTTCACAAGCACTGAGGTACTTTATAGAATTAAAATTCTCTTGCAAAAACACAGATGTGAAAGTCCTTTTGTTACAGACACTGCTGACGTGACCAGCTTTCTTGTAAGACCCACATATCATCAGAAATCCCCACTAATTTGGCACTGAAATGACTGAGCTCCTCCTGCATCATTGCTGAGGACTTCCAAATTCCCCAGAGCTTTTTGCCCTGAGTTTAAGACATCAGGTACTCACTTCAAGCAATTTGAAGACCTCCTGTGTTTTTCTTAATGGTTGAGCCTATATGCTTATGTCCTGAAATGAATGCAGCTCATCCAAGCCTGCCAAGCAGTACAGAGTTTTCTGGGAGGTCTGGGATTCATTTCTGAACCATAAGCCTCAGATTTCTTTTCCTTATGACTGTCCAAGATCTGATCTGGGCACATCCATTGCAAAAACATCTTGATGCATTTCCACTCCATCCCTCCGTCCACACTCAGACTCCAGCAGGTTTGAAGGTGTTCTGGTCCAGGTCCTGCTCAGAGTAGGTCCAACCATAACTCTTGTTCTGTTTTTTCAGGGAGCCTGTCTTAAATACTAGCTTTGTTCCTTTTTTCTACTTCCATTTTTTTTGTTGCCAATACATTGCTTATATAAAACTCCTGAAAGAATTCTTGTGGACAGAAATGGACTTGTGTCTGCCATGGTCATAACCATGCAGGTAACTCAGGTAACTGGCACTGCTACCCACTTTTGTCGTCAGAGAGCCTATCTACCCTGAGACTGGTTACACAAGAGGTGTCACTGTGAGGGCTCAGGGTTAGGAGGGAGGAAAGACAAAGGACAACACTGAGCTGATGATAAATTCATATTTCTACATCATGTATCCCTTTTAAGGAAAGGGGGAAAATGGGGTAAGCAAGGGCTACTCTCAGTGTTGGACTTGAGACAAATTAAAACCTACCCCTCAATAAAATGGCAATACTAGAAAAAGTTGATGGACACATAACCTTTTAGTTTGTGAGAAAGCAGGCGAGATGTCCTGCCCTGTAAAGTGCTACAAAGCAGCTGCAAGGCAAGTAGCAAGAAGAGGCTTTCCTGAGAAGGGAAGCCCTGGTATGTGTACATGGCTGACCACTGATCACCACTTCCCCTCTTCTGTCTCTTCTGAATTGCTCCTATAAATTGTAATACTGACATTGGTACTGGAAGAACAAGGATAAAACGTTTGTATGATCCCCAGGTGGTCCCAGACACCAGACAAGCCTCTTCAAACACATTCATACACCTACATGGTGGTGGTTTCTGTTTAAGCTTGAAGTAAGTAAACATGTATAAAAAATCAATTAGACCTGGATCAGTTTGTGATCTCAAAAACGTGGAATTATGCTTTCTCAATTAGCTGTTCTGTGCTGAATTTAACAAGGCGTAAAGCCGGAAAAAAAAGTACTGCTTTGCTTCTTGCATAGGACTTGTCCTGGAGCCGGAGAGCCCAAGGGCTGGAGGCTTAACACCATTTCATACCTCTGTCCCCACACACTAGAAAGGCCATGTATGCATGTATCCCACTGCTACCACTTCCAGTAACCACATCATGCAATCTTGCCTGGAAATTTCTCTCTGACAAAAAGATACCTTTTCCACCCCACTGATTTCATACTAGAAAGCAGCAACAAAAAATCACTCATTTAGCACCTGATTATACATCAAGGGCAAGTGGCAACACGCTGCTTTAGAGAAGGTAAAGTGTCATGCTAACATATTATATTCTAATATTAATAATCTGATTTAATATTTAATATTGCTTTTTGGTGTTTAGATAAGAATTCAGCAAGCTTTCTCAGCCATCTCCCACACTTCAGTTTCTGGAATATTGTGTGCCCTGTCCCTCACAGCACTTATTCACACATTAGGAAAATATTGACATGGTGTTGTTATCCTATTTGTGCAAAGGTCTCATCTGCTGCTGACACGTCGTTCCTTTAATCAGCCATAAGAGTGCCGATGTGTCGCACAATCAGTGTCAGACGTTTACAAGCTCGACCCAGTAGCTCTTCAGCGTGCACAAATCCCACTGACTGAAGTGGGAGCTTTATATGTTTAAGGGCAGTAGGATTGGAGCAGTTCCAGCAAATGATCCCTGCCTACATTCACAAGGACAAAGTGAAAACTCTTGACTTTCAAACAGCATCACTGGGACTCCCTACACCATGTTTTCTGTCCCTCTTTGGTTTTATGTAGCAATGATTATGCTCATTCTCCACTTTTTTTTTCATTTGGGTGTCACAAAAACTTTTTTTTTTCTTCAGTCTACTACAGAGTAGTTCCTGGGAACTCAGCCCCCCCAAGGTTTCCAGGATCAGGCCCCAACTGATACCATTTCAGGAAATCTCAAGATAAGAAAAACTGGCTTTATGCCAGAAAAATGATATGCATAGATTTTTTTCTTAGACCAAAAAGATTAGGCCTACTTTCCAGAGCTTTCTGATTAGTTAAAGATGTGCCTCTTCAAAACACTTTAATCTCAAAGTAGCATTAATGTTTCCCCCCTTTTTTACTGCTCTGTTTTTGTCATTATAAAAACCTGGCATACATTTGCTTTTTCTTTCTGAAAGAGCTTTTTCCTTATTTAAAAAAGTTTAAAAGTCTGTCCATTGTCCCTCACTCACACAGAGCTGCAGCCCAGGCAACCACACAGTTGTAATCCAGCCAGTAACTCCCTAAGCTCCTCAGCAGACAGGTCAGACAAAGCTCTCCCTGTGAGCTGCACTGGTGATGGTTCCTGAAGCAAGGTTTGTGGGAGAAAGCCACAAAACCAGGAGTATTGAGCTGTTACACATCTCAGCTGCTTTCCCTACTCTTGCAAAAGGGGTTGTTCTTATACTGGGCACTGCAGAGGACAGTAGTGGTAGTTTGCTGGGCTCCCAGTGTTTTTTATAGCTATTGTGAGTTTTCAGAAATTTGTATGAAAATGAAATCTCACCAATTTATTACTGTTCTGGTTTTGTAACCTCATGATAAATTCATGAGCTGTACCCCAAAACAAACACATTGCATGTTGTGTTCAAATGACAACAAACTGAGGTGCTGAAGTTAAAAGCCTCATTTTTCACTTCTTACCTGAGCAATGGGTTCAGGTAGACATCTCTGGGGCACTTCTTGGATTTTTGGGTGGGATGAGTCAGCTAATAGAAAAACTTCCTTTCCCTAACAAAGACATTATCACCTCATAGTTTATTTTTGACAAGAGACTGAATACTTAAAGCTCTTCCCTCATATCCAACTGGGTTCAGAAGTTTTGCAAGACTGAAGAAAACTAAGGGAAGAAACAGGGCAGGTAACAAGGAAGGAGTGGCAAATAACAGGCTTGCATATACCATTCTGAACAAGGATTTTCTGGAGGCTGTATTTTATTTTTATGGGGGTGTGTGTGTGTAATTTAGATTTTGTTTAGCTTTTAAATTGCCAGGGAAAGAACAAAACAGGGAGCAACTTAAAATACACATTAACTTGGGCTCATCTTACCTTCAGCACTCTTTTGGTGCTGTGTTGCTACATTTTAAGAAGAAAAACTATCAAAAGGGCATAAAGCTTTGATTTGGAATTGAAATTTCTCAAAGCTTCAGAGTATGTGAGGTGAAACATGTTCTTCTGAGCAGGTCAAATATAGACCTCAGTTCTCTTCACATCCTGGCATAGTCAGGGATCTGCGTTTTCATTTAACCCCATACATGTCTCTTCAGGTTCTCTCTTCTCTCCTGGGGATGCAAGGAATAGAAGGGTTGAGGGGGAGAGGAATTTATTTCATTAAAAACCGGAGAGATTTTATTATATTTTTCTGAAGTGTCACAAAATTAGAAAATGAATGAAAGGAACAGTCATTATGACATCTTGTCATTCCTATTCTGCCTTTCCTCCAGCTCCCATAGGCTGCACTGAACATGCAGCTATCTGCAGATCTGTAAGGTATGAATCATCTCACACATTGCCGAGGTGAAACCTGGCAACTGCCTAACAGCACTGCTGCAACACTATGGAACATTTTAAGACAGGAAATTAAGCATACCTGAGCCAACTAAAGCCACAGGGGGAAGTTTAGATGGACAGAATTTAATTACCCAGTTTGGAATTTGGCCAGGTCACCAAAACTTACACTCCAACCTTCCTGTAAAGTGCCATCGGATCTTTAATACTAACAACTGTTCAAAACATCAGCTTTAGATCTGCTCCAAATGAGAACAGCACTAGAAGTCATCCAAGACCTGTTAAGGTATTCATTTTCTACTGACTGACAGGAAGGGTACAACATACTGATTCACACAAACAAGCTAAAGTAAAGCACAGCAAGCAAAATACCTCTCTCCTAGCAGCACTGGAGGCTTAAAGTTTTTAGGAGAATTCAGTGTATTTTCAGAAATGTATCAAGTAAAAAAATTATTTATTTTACTATCTCAGCAGTCAAAACATCTTTGTGTCCCCCTTGCAGAGCCCCCATATAAACTTCATTGCTCAGCCTCTTGTTTGTTGCCATTTGTAGCATGGAAAAGGGACACGCTATAGTGAATAACAGTGTGTTGGCTTTAAAGGGAAGATTAACTCCTGAAAGTCTATACATTTTCACTTCTCCCATTATTTTTCTAAAGCAAGCTGTATACTATTTAATGTTTATTTGTGGTGAAGATGAAAAATTCTTTCTGTGGGTTCTTCAAGAAGAGTAGGATTTCTACAAATCACAGTTCTTGAAATTCCTTAGGCTGAGGAATTATGTCAGCCCTGAAAAGCATGGGTTCATTATTCACATCGTGTTACTCTGTTGACATAATTCCCTAACAGACTGGGACATGAGGTGTCCCATTTTGATACTTCAACCTACAGTCACTGCTTTTGCTTTCTCTAAATAGTAAACACTTCTGTCTCTGAGTTTCTGTTTTAAAAAATCCTTTGAGCAGTACATCTATATAAAAAAGAAAATCTGGGTTAGCTGTGGTCCACCAGCAATTTATCAAGCAGTATTAGTTATGTCTGTGGGATATTTTTCATTATCTGAGGATTATTAATAGAGACACTATATACATAGTGATTATTCCTTGACTAATAATTGAGATAATATCAATATAAAGCCTAGTTTCATTAACACCTTAGCAAAGAGACTGTGATGTGAGGGGTTTTTTTTTAATTCCCTCCAATTTGTAATCAAAAGTTATTTAATGGTAGAATCAGTCTTTACTTATAACTGAGGTTGTGGACTTTGGGAGTTGGCAGAGCCAGCTGCTGGGCTGCTGGGAGCCAGACTCTTTTTGATCTTCATATTGAATGGTTTCCTTTGATCACCTAGACAATAGATCATAAAAGAACAGAGCTTTTACCCATATCTCCCTAAATTTGCAGGTAAATAATGAGATGGTCTGAACTCAGGCTGGAGTGTAAGATTTTTAACAAACAATTCTCGCCTTTGAAGTAGACTTAGTAAAATTAGCATATAAATGAGCAATGCTGCTACATAAGGACATGTGGCTGAAGAAGAGGGATAATTGGACTGAGGGGGCTAGTTTCTAAATGAGGTCGTTTGCTGAATAACCGGCAGTTAGACTACAGGTGTGTTCATTTTGTGAGTCGAGGATGAGAACTGAATAATAGGTTTGCTCAGGTTGGGGACCATGGCTGGCGTGGGAGAGGACTGGAGCTTTGTAACTGGGCTGGAAAGTGCCAAGTTAGGTGGGAGGCAGGGCAGAGATAGACCCTGCCTCTGCAGGAAGAGGCATTCTAATCAGTGCTGTGGAGTCAGGCTGTGGTCCATCACACCAACATTCGCCTCTGTCATCTTCAACTGTGCAGTGCTCTGCAATATGATCATCGATAAAGCTCCTCAGAGCTCCCTTTGCTGTGCCTATGAAGAAGGACCATTATGCTGAAATATCTGCACCAGTGGCTGCTGGCAGGAGCTGCATGAGATGAATTCACTGAACTCAAAAAGCAAGAACAAGGATTTAGTGTGGTGATAAAAGGTTAACATTAGAATTTTGAGCTTCAGAGCTTTTTACTTCACCAAAATCAGTGGAATTGCCTGCCCCAGTGGGAAACTGCCACCTTGTTACATGGTACCTTGGACTCTCTCCCCTCTGCATGGCCAGGGCAGCTCCCTGGGACCAAAACACCCTTGTCCTTCCATGGCAGGGACACATGGCTGGAGCCCTCTCAGTAGCAGTGCTTCCTAATGTAGTAAATTAAAAAGAAGTTAAATTAAGTACGGATGTTTTGAGACAGCTTTCAACAAAAATTTCTCAGTGTGCTTGAAAGAATCATGCTCAGTTCACTTGCTCCTTCATGCAATTTAACAAAAATCAAACTTGAGATTTATAGAGGACAGTACATGGATGGGACCATGATCCCAGTAGCACCTGAATAGCAAACAGGACAGTGTGTTCTGTGTGGTACAAAAAACCAAGCTCAAATTCCCCATGACTTGCTTTGAGAATAGATATAGACTAAGTTTTTGCAGAAAACATCAGCATATTCTGGAGCCACTCAGTATCCTTTGGCCCAGAAACTACTGAGATCACCTTTACCCTTCCACAGGACATGAAATTGGCCCCTCTTCATTGTAACCCTCCTGTAACATGGGAGGTTGAAGGCTGAATCCAGCTCTTCAACATCTTAAGTGAGTGTTAAGGGCAATATTTTTTTTAACATATAAATAATGTTTCAGTCTCTTCTGAATATATGCTGAAAAAAGAGTTTCTGTACATCAGATATTCCCTCCTTATAGTACTCCTTTCCTGCCCTCGGAGACCTGTTAGGACAGGACTTGGTACTGCTAGTGAGCACAGCAACCCTCTGGAACCTTTGGCTTGCTGCTGAAGCGCCACCTGAGGCTTTTTCAAGAAGTAAAGATGGGCATAATGGGCTAGCTGCAGCAGCCAATGATGCTGGGAAGAGCCAAGTACCTGCTCTGACATAGATGAGTGAACCAAGAAGGGGCTTTGGGGAGGATTTTTGGACGTGCTTGAATATGGGGACCTCTTGGTGGGTTTGGACAAGAGGAGTTTAATGCTGAGCTTTAGAAGGTATGGGGATGGTAGAGGCTGCAGGCTGTCCAGCTGGACCTGGGCATGTTCATGTAAAGGACCAAGGTATGGAGAAGGTTGAAATGGATGGGTTCAGAAATAGGAGCTTTGTCTCAGGAGGTGGGGAGAGCTGGGGTAAGGGCTGGGGCAGGAGGGTGATGGGCACCAAAGGAAATGGATTTATTAAACACCTCTGACTTAGATGTTGTGTTTGGGGCAATCTCCTGTCCTGTTTTACTTCTCCTTCCTCCCTGGATTTTTTTTTTGTTTTTGTTTCGGGTTTTTTTTGTTTGTTCATTTGTTTGTTTGTTTGTTTGTTTTTTCTTGCTGGCAACAGGAGTAGCCTAGCCCAACTAAACAGAGGTGATTGGTTCCAGAAAAATTGATATGAACTTCTTCTGCACTTCTGAAATCTTTCTGTCCTCACGTCTTATATTTATTAGTTCAAAGTTATTCACCAAAAGTTGACCTGAATTCTCAAACTAGTTTTCTTCTGGCAAATAAACTCTTCACTAAAAACATATGTGCCCATCACTACACTAAATGCAGGCAGTCTATTTACTTGCTGTTTGGCTGATAGCTGGCCCGTTCCCAGCAGCACAGAGGAGATGGAAGGCATTATGAAAAGCCTTGAATATTGCTGGCTGAATAGTCTGCAAAAAAGGATAAGGATGACAGGAATGAAATCCTAGCACTGTTAAGAGGCACTTGGAAGATTTTGCTACAGTTTCTATTAAAAAAAAGTTAAAAATTCAGTGGAAATTACACAAATAAAAACCATGCACAGCACTTTGAAACCACACCAGTGTGACACCATAAATATGTGGGAATTAAAAAAAAAAAAAAAAGGACCTTAGTTGTAGGCAATTCACTTTAATGGCTCAGCTCAGTATGGAATAACCTCAAAAATACATTCCAGAACTGGTTTCTTCATCACATGGAGGAAAGGGGCAAATAGAACTGCAAATACAGAGGCACAGTGTCTGCTAGGACTTCACTGCCTGGCCACTGCTCTAGCACAGCTGAACACATTTCGTGGTGGGGCAGAATCTGGCCTTGGGCTGATGGGTTGATCTGGAAGCTGCAGGCAGAGAAGGTGCGATGGGATCACCTTTATGAAAGTGGGAGTTGGCCGAGAAGCTGAATGTGGAACTGGTGTTCAGCAACCCTGTTGTTACAATATGTAGGGGCCCTCAAGGAAGTTACTGTATCAGTCAAAATATATTCAATAGTAAACAAGGGGTGAAGAGGCAGAGAGCAGCAACAGCCTCCAAAAGGAGCTGAACCATTGTCCTGGGTTTAGCTGGGATAAAGTAATTTTCTTCATATGGTACGGTGCTGTGGTTTGGATTCAGTGTGAGAATCATGTTGATAACACACTGATGTTCTGGCTGTTGCTCAGTGGTGCTTTAAATCAAGGACTTCTCAGTGTCCTGTGCTTTGCCACTGACCAGATGCACAAGAATCCAGGAGGGAGCGTGGCCAGGAGAGCTGACCCCAACTGACCAAAGGGCTGTTCCATGCCACAGGATATGTTGATTTTATAAACTGGGGGGGGAGCTAGCTGGGAGGCACCAATTGCTGCTCAGGGATGGACTGGGTATGGATCAGTGAGTGGTGAGCAATTGTAGGGTGCATCACTCGTTTCTCTTGCATTTTATTCCTCTCCTTCTCTCATTTTCATTACAATTGTTATTATTGCTATTATTATCATTAGTATGATTATATTTTACCTTTAATTATTAAACTATTCTTATCTCAACCCAGGACTTTTATATTTTTTTTCCTTGATTCCCCTCCCCATCTCACCAGAGAGGATGTGTGTGTGGAAGGGTGGGTGGGGTGTGAGCAAGGAGATTTCTGGTACTCAGTTGCCAGCTGGGGTTACACCACGACAACTGTGCTGTGCCAATAGCTTGATTTGGAGACACCAGCAAGAATTGTGTAAAGGTCTCCTTGTCTTTAGGCTAATGGAGTAGCATTACAAAAAAGGTGTATATCCTCTAAAGACATTTCCCAGGAGAGAGACCATGTTGGTGGCTCAGGCAGGTGACACAGAAGGGGGAGTTTCCATTCGGGGGGGTACGATGGTTTTAATCAGGGTTTAAAGCAGGTGACACCTGCTCTTGGGGCCTTCACAGAACTGAAAACATATCTCGAGTGTTGATGAAGTGTGGAACAGAAAAAGAGCTTTTATTTCCATACAGGGGAACCATTTGGTGGTATTGGGAGGGAAATATTTCACTAGGAAATAGGAATAGTCATGAAGGAAAGATATAGGAAACAGAAAAATCACAGGATGAGGTAGGCTTAGTAGCAAAACAACTGGGGGGTTGAAAAATTACCAGAAAATTGATATTCTCAAAAGTACAAGCAATAGCACAGGCTCCACTGAAAATGAGGTTAGTTTTGGAAATTAACATCACATCTGTCTAGTTCCAATAATCCTTGTCCATTTTAAAATGGAGCTCATGACACAAGATAGCTGCTATAAATAATCAAATACATTATAACCTGGACATATCCTCTACATCAAATAATCCTGCTATAAAAACTGAGAATAAAGGAATTTGCTGGATGACTAGCACTTAAGAAATTGTTCCCTGGTGGGTTATTTGCAGCCTATTCTCTACTTCAGTAGGAGTTTATGTTGAATAACTCACAGCTGTGGAAATACCTGCACAATGGAATTTAATACTGCTAATAAAGGGATCCAAATTGGCCCAGCTCCACTCAAGACTCACGAATGTTAAGACAGACAAGTGTCTTGGGTTGTGTAAAAGGCTGCGTGGCCTCAGTGCAGGACTGTGGATGCTCAGGAAGAGGGGCTGTGCCCGCTGCTGAAGGGTGGGATGGGGTCGTGGATGAGCCAGGCAGCAGAGTGCACTGTACTCCTCATCAGGGCACTGCTGGCTTCCCACCAGGGACCATGGATGTGCCACAAAGCCAGGTGAGCCCTGAAGCCTTTTTTTTGTGTACAGAAAGTGAGGTCCTCAACACAGTCCTTTTGTGGGAATTACAGGAAACTGTGGTTTTTAGGAGCTTCTTGCTGCTCTGTATACACAGAAAGTGCCGTAGAGCCACAGGTGCACGCAGTGGCCACAGTCCAGTCAGGGTTATCCAGTTCTGGTCACATTTAAAGAACCAGCTGCCATAACAGTATCCTGAGATGAGCCCTGTAACTGGAAAGCCAGAGCTGAAAAGCCTTTACCCCCTTTTTTAAAAAATTTTCTTTTTTTTTTTTTTAGGTTTTTTTATTGCAACTCTCCTGGATTAGTCTATTTTCAAATATTGAAGAGGATTGAGGAAGGAAGGAAGGAGAGGAGAAAGATGGAATAACTGATGCTTTGGGTGATCTATATCGTTCTATATCATTCAAATGTCCTTCAAACTACCTCTCTGCAACGTTTACAAGCATATTTCTGTAGAGAGCTGGGCAGGATGCAATCTGTGTAATTCATTCTTAAGCGTTGTGGCTTAGTCAGGAGCCTTGAGAAAGGAAAGTCATCAGCCCACCCCTGGCAAGTTCAGAGGTGCTTGTATTTGATATTTTACTTCCAGCTCAAAAAAATTTTAACTGTCTGTTTTAAACTGAAAACATTTGTGGTGCTTGTAGTTTCATGAATATCACATTTGGAAAGAAAATTATCGAAGTACAACTTAAAATTTCAATGCCTAGAAGGAACCAAAAGAAAAAAATGCATTCTAACCAAACAAAAAGGTTTTGGTTGAACAACAAAAAAAAATTAAAGAATCAGGATTTTGAGAAATCATTATTTCTGTACATCTACTCTGAATATTTCACAACAGCCTGCAGTCATGCAGGCAGACATTTTGCAGTGACAAATTGCTAGCAACCTTTCCCTAAGGAAGGCGCTGGTCTGGAGGAGACTGTAGGATACTCAGATGGAGGGTGAGGTGCAGGTAGATGGCTGCAGCCAGGCTTTTAGTGTGACAAAATGACTCTGCTGGTTTTAAGGTAGGGCTGTCCCTGTGTTTTTCTTCTACCTCAAAGGTTATTTCAAATTAATCCACCTGTTAATCAGCTGAAGGAGGTTGTTGCAGTTAAGAAATCACAAGTTTTTGGCACTGAACTGCATGGTCACAGATGATTAAAAAATAAAACAAATGAATAAAATTAAAAACATATTAAATAAGATCAATTTTCCATTTTCCCCTTTGAGTCTTGACCTTGCAGCTATGTGCCCATCCTGGTACATGGAAGTGCCTGCATGAGGCCCATTGCTAGGTTTCCTTCATTACTGATTGCAGTTTTCTTCCCCTGTATATGGGCTTTTCTTGGAAACTGCTGTCTTGTAGATTGCCACTTTCAGAAGCCTCAGACTGTTTGAAGGCAATTATTATACAGACCACTCCTTCCTTCCCCAGCAGTTCCCCTCCCTACTTGAGAACTGGCCATGCTGTGGGTCTCACAGAAAAATCATAGGACTCGACAACTCCCTTTCCATCTTAAAAGCCCATATCCCACTATTACATGGTCTTGAGCTCAAAAATGTTGCCTCCCTGGGGAGTGCCACTGTTCAGCCTCTCATTATAACCTGGCCATTAGTATTTCTTTCCTCCCTCTCAGGAATGCAACTGGCATCTACAGTAAAGCGAATCCTGCTGCGTGAAATTTGAGTTAGACCCTTCACAGGGAAGCCCTGGCTTCTATAAAAAAAGGGTATATTTAAAAATAATACTTTCTGAAAGAAAGAAGGCTGATACAGGTTATATTTTTTTTTGCTTTTAGGCTGAAATAGCAGCAAAACAAACAAAGCCAACCTGAAGCTCCCCTCTCTGTTGACACAAAGATCAGCAGAGAAGATAGCTGCAATATGCAAAAATGAAATTGCATTACTGCTGCAGAGCTCAGGAACCACAATAAAGGTTCTTGATTGCTGTCCAGGGACACCTTAGCAATAAGCCCAGCTCCTGCAGCACTTCCCACCTGATTCACATTGGAGGAGCTGGTGGTCTAAGCACAGACACAGACACAGAGCTGCTGAAAAACTCAAACGGAACGATAGCTGTCTCAGTAGTTCACCCTTTGTTATCATCCTTTGGAACACGAGTTTAACCTGGAGGGGAGATTTCAAAGAAGACAGCTGAAAATTCCCTTTCTGAATGGAGTTTGCAGTCAAAGACAGACACAAGCCCCGGTATCGATCACAGTTCCTAAATTTCACACCTTCTGTCTGCTGAATTTGATCTCTCTTGGCAAGCCGGGAGTAACCCACCTTGGTTTTGATGGGTTTGTCTGCGGGGAGCACATGCGAGCCCTGTGTTCTGTTCTGCACATGGCCAGAAGAAGATGGAAAGTTAAAAAGTTTGTGCAAAATGACAAATAAATTTTCATAAGCTATCAAAGAGAGATGGAAGAAAATAGAATGGAAGAAAACCTCCAGCATCTGAAAGCACCAAACACCAGCTCTTAAAAGCTTTTCCAATACTCAGACCCCCCCAAGAGATTACTCAGGGAGGATGAAACTTCATGTGATGAAATGAGAGTCACAGCTGAATGCGATAAGGAGTGTTAAATGCCTTCTTTATATCAAGCATTTGCTAAAACGTCTCCTAATGCATTACAAAGGAGATGCTGACCTTATACATTATAGCTGTTCAGTACAAAGTTATACATAGCATCTCAGATGAATTCAGAGTTGTTGAGACAGAGCTATTAATTAAACTGCAGTGATACACAACTTGAGGATCTCCAGAGATCAGGAGGAGCTTCTTTTAACATAATATAAAATACTGCTACACACACTCTAACAAGTGCTCTGCATGTCACCTTCCAACTGGTATGATCTTGGACATCTGAGAAGTACTTACTGGGCACTGTACAGATTGAAGAAAAAAGAAAGAAGACCCCAAATATTCCCAAATTAAAAATCCTCACCCTCATAAAATCCCCACAACTGCATACAGTAAAAAAAGAAAATGAACCTGAAGAAATTCAGACTCCAGGCATGAGCACTGACCTAAAGGATCCTGAATTTGGTTGTCTAACAGGCATGGAGGCACACTGGGTGTGCATTTATCTGGTTCAGCTGAAGCACATTCCCTTGCTAATGTGAAGTAACCTGTAACCTGAATTATCAGGGATGGATTCAGTATCTTATTCAAAATAAAGCTAATCATTCTCATCCTGATCCCTGTAAAATTGATGGAAACAGAATTGGGAATTTCTTGGGGAGCTGGAGTGCTTGTGCTCTGTTGTAGGTGGATGCTTTTTATACAGTTTTTGACTCTGTATGCACAAGTGAATTATTTCCTGATGTCATCTTTAGTGCATAATGGTGTTTTAAAATGTGCTTATGAATTAAGACTGCCCATAGACCCATTAAAAATTATTTCTTGATGTGAAGGATAAAGTTCTTTTATTTCAGAAGTGATTCACAGGGTCGTAGAAGAAATGCTTTTACAGTTAGATTGCTCCATCACTGTTCCTAATAAAGCCTCTCCCCTTTAAAGAACTGATACTAGTTGCTGTCAAAATAACGTGGTAAATTAGATTTTAATACTGTGAGCATTCAGTGGAAATTCATATTTTCTCAAGAAATGTATGAGTATGGTCCATAAATTTAGAGACTTGCACAAGCGACTCTCTATCTAAAGGTACCATCTGCCATTCTGCAATGCTGGGGTACCACCAGGCTTCCTAATAGAACATAATGACATGCTGGAGTAACATCAGTTCTATGGGATGTTAAATATTCAGTAGCTCCTCTTACATAGTAGAAGATTCAGGCCTTAGCCTTGTATAAAAATATGCTGTCAAAAAGCTAGAAAAAACATACAAATCATCCAGTCCTGCACAGTAAAACCAGCTGCTGGGGTTACATGTGCCCCAGGGCAGCTTTAATTTGGACGTGCAATACATCACCATAGGGCTACTTGATCAGAGTTGCAGTCTCAGGAAATATTTTCAGGACTATTCAATTTCCATTAGCAGTTTCTCCAGGATATATTAGACACAAACTGGGTTTCCTTCAATATCAATCATTTATGTTTTCTCTTTCATCCTGTCTGTGCTAAAATGGGATTTTCATGGAGGCTGTGAAATTGCAAAATTTAGTCTGTTCTATCATTTAGACTCCTTCAATGGTGTTTTGCAGCCATGGCTGGGTAGGGAGCCTCTCTCCACCCTGGTGTTGGAGAACACCCAGTAGTGTTCAGTATTTTCCCTTTCCCTTTGGTGGTTTCCTCCCCCTCTAATCCTTGTGTCTTCCTGCACGCTTCAAGGCTGATCATCCTTGGCATCTCCAGCTCTCAGGTACGGGGTGCTTTTGCTCTGTTCCCCAAGGACGCAAGCCAGTTACGCTTCCCAAACCTTTGAGAGCAGTAACTTCTCCAGGACCAAGGTTAAAAATTAGTCACGACTTTCACAGAGGTCTGTGATGCTGAAAGAATGCAAATACTAGTTATACCTCCCAAGGTCTCTTCCAGATTTAATTATCCTACCATTATCACACCCATACAAGGATGCCCAATGCAAGGATGATGAAACCTGAGAAAACCTGCTTTCTGAAAAGACTACAAAGTGGTAAATACTGCTTCTTTTTGCTTGTTGTGAAAAGAAAGAGAGAAAGAAGGAGCTCTAGGAACTGAAATATTCTCACAAGGCGCAGCCAGTGAGACCAGCTGGTGATTCACGGGGGTTGAAAGTTCACTGAGAAATGGACTTTGCTGAACAATTACAAAAAAAAATAATAATCCCCAAACAAAACAATTCAAAGAACAATCAAAACCCACCAGTGCTTATGACTCTTGCATGGTTTAAGTTCTTTGTAACATCAACCAGCTTGGTTCAGTGTTCGTATTTGGTCACTTTACTAATTATATGATTCAGCTTTTCCAAGTAAAGTCCTGGAATTTCCTCCCTCTGATTTGCAAGGGCACTTCTCAGGGCCAGTATTTCCCTCCATTTAACTAAAACAAACAAGAGCTTTCTTTTTGAAAGTATTTCAACATCATGAGATAAGTTTCCTTCCTCCTTTTAATAGCTTCAGAGCTCCCCAGGGGGAAGTGCCAAAAACATTATTTCCTTCCAAATTCTAAGAGAGATACAATGTTCTGGTAGGTGGTGAGATTAGATTACAGTAAAATTAACTATTGGTTTCAAGCTTTCATTCTTTAGGCTGCAACCTTATCTCTTCCAAACCTGTTGTTTGAACTCACCTGTGGTGTTTATTCACCTTTCCCACTGCTCTGTTCCAGGCAGTCATGGAGCACATGGAAGCTGCAGTGTCAGTTAATGACAACCCCCAATTGAGAGCCATGAAATCCATTAGTGCATGTGATCGATGTGCTTTAATCCTCAACCTGTGGGGAGAGTTCCTGAGGACAGGGCATGAGCACTCGGGAAGAGAAATTGGATCACAGGCTCCATCTTGATGAGCTCACCATGTCATTTCAAACATGGTACGAAGAGCCTGCGCAGCAGCTCGGGACGTGGGGTGAAGGACACAGCAGTGAGGAGACTGCGTGTCCAGCTGCTGTCCATCTCAACCACTTCCTCAAGCTGGCCCATTTTGGCCATTTCATTTACTAATAAATAAGTGAATAAATAAAAACAGCTAGCTGTGTCTGTTATTCACCCTAACCACAATAGGGTGGATTGATAGCTTGTAGATGAGGGTTTTGAGGAGATATGGAAAAAGTGTCCTTCAAGATTAATTCAAGGACAGCACTCTAAGGAGTCTGTTGCTCATTTTTCAAGCATTCCTGTGTTTATTTACTGAAACAACAGGAGTAATATGACATCATAAATCTTTTAAAAATTGAAATAGTAATGCCAGTCTTGAAAGATTAATAATAAGGAACACCTTTTAGAGTGTGCTCGTGGAGATGTAATATGAATGATTAGTGTTTCTGAACATTAGAATTACAGTGTATAATTGTAATGTTATAGTGGTTATGTAGAAGCCAGAGATCCCTTAATGGAATACATTGTGAATTTAATTATTTACATGGAAAAATCAGGGCTGATATAGTCACTGAATGATAAAACTACAATTTCCTACATACAAAGGAGCAGCATGGCTATCCACATTTTTTATTTAGCTAGTTTAAAATTCTGTAGTGGATATCCTTTGTGCTCTAGAGCTTGGAGTGTCTTTTGGGCTATCTTCCTTTTAGGCAAGGAGTACCACAGGTGCCAAAATTCACTGAACAAGGACTTTGCTTTCAGGACCATGGGCCCAAGGCTGGTTCCTGGGGAAGGGAGAGAGCTGTCTCTCACCAAGAACCAAATGGCCACACAGGGTGCTTTGCCTTGTATTCCTTCTGCAATGGTGGTTTCAAAACTGTTTGGTGGAATCACATCCAGGAAAAGCATTATTAAAAAAGTATGTATATATGCTTAGGAGACACATTTCCTTAGGCTGGCTTCTGGGTATACATACAGCCACTCAGAAAAAACCTAGGAGCTCTTTAACTGCTCTTATCATGTCAGCAGTATTGAAAGTCGAGTTTCAGGGAAGAACAAAACATCACTCCCCTGCACAAAAGGCAGGATGGTGTAGATTCAGCATCTCTCTGCCGACAGTTCTTCCTGTGTTTGCCACTCGCAGGGTGCACCTTGCAGGGCTTCCCAGGTGCCTCAGGATGTGGGAGTGTGCCTCTGTCCTCTGGCTCAGCCATGGGGCTTTGCAGGCTGGGATGTGCTCAGAGCGGCTGCACCACTCCAGGGCTTTCGCTGGCACCTGTGAACAATTGGTATGATAGCAAAGCAATGAAAGAAGGAGGATTTTTAAAATCCTCTCATCCTCAATTGAGGGAGTCATCATAAAACTATCAGACTTAATTTGGCAGAGTGGAAATGCCTGCTCTGATAAGCCCTGGCCCTGGACAGCAAGGGATACAAAGTTCAGGACGGAGGTGCTCTGGCTGGACTCCCTCACACTTGGCTCTCATTGCTGTTACTCACCTGTGGTGCTGCACATTGTTATTGTTAGAAAAAGAGCATCAAACCAAACTGAGCTGCAAGTGATTCACACCTAACCATAAACCTTCCCTTTAGCTGGAAAAAGACTGCAATTCAGTGAAACACTAATTCCAGAAATCCCTGGTGCATGATACTGAACACGGGTGTATGTGTTTTGCATGCAAGGAACTGTAAATGCACTGTATAAGAGCACATTTGTTAACACAGTTTATTGGCACACTTATTGGCAAAGCATACATAAAATACAGTTGTATTATATAACACACTGACTCACTGTGTCTTTACATGATGAGTTGAACATATTAATATGTAAATGAAAAAAATTAGTTTCTTTTATAAAGTTTCACATAAATACACCAGAATATAAAACAAAACAAAACAAAACAAAAAAGTAAAACAAAAAATGAGGGCTTTACAAAAATATTATACAAGAAATATACTATGAAAAGAAATAACAACAAAGCCAACTTAGATACAATAATAAAAACACAAAAGTTTTAGATTTATTAAGCTGCCCACAAAGTTAATGGATTACATGGCTTTAAAATATCTGGATCGACAGCAATTTTACAAAGCATAAACTCTCATAGGACTGGGTGTCTTTTTCCACATAAAAATATTTCTCATGTCTTTGATGAAAAAAAGACATTTCTTGTTTCAGTATTTTTATTAAATGATGGATAGAATATCTACTGGCATCAGCTAAATGTAAATTAAAAATGCTGGATCCTTTAAATGATTAACTGATGAAAGAAAAGTTAAAGAACGAACAAAAGTACTTTAAATTACTTTTCCTTAAAAGCTGATCTTTTTCTGAAACAAGAAATTTCAGGTGCAAGTTGAAAAGCAGAAAATATATTACAATTGTAAAAAGTTTTACATAGTTACGTTAATGAGATCCTGAGCACTGATGACTTGTTAAAATATGGCCATTGTTTGATGAGGAAAAAAACAACCCCTTCCAATAAAATGCACTGTCAGAAATTTGCCATGAGATGCTGTTTAATTTTCACTTATTTTAATTGAGGTCAGTGCCAGTATCTAGTTGTATGAGAATACTTCCAAGGAATGTATATGGAAGCTTATACAAGAGTTTTCCCTAACGAAAAAAAATTGGATAGCTTTAGTTTAGAAATAGATACTGTATCATTTGAAAGGTGTTTCTTTTAAATTTTATTTTGAAGAATGCTGTGAAACAGTAATTAATAACCCACTGAGGTATATTGCAGTGGGCATTGCTGCCAGAATAACCTATTGGGAAGCTTGTGGTGTGGGGTTTTCAGATTTAGTCTCCTGGTTAGCAGGAGGTTTGCTGTTCCATGGGCTGTTATTTCCCAGTGCAGGTGAATTGTTGAAATCTTCTTCATCATCCATGCCATTTGCTGCATCATACTGTGTATTCTCTAATCTAGTGATAAGCCTTTCGTCTTCATCCCCAAATTCGCCTCCCATCAGGGTTGGTTCTCCTACCACCATCACATCCTGTGAACAGCACCCAATATTTGTTATATGGAAACCTTGAGAGAGAAAAAATCAACTTAAAATATTATGTTAGAGAATTTGCATCTCTTAACTTTGTGACATTTGAACAACAGAGTTAAAAGTTCCCACATAGTAGGAACAAGGAGAGAGGCTTACACTTTATTTCTAATTTAATTTAAAAACTTCAACACATCTCTATAGATGCATGCTCATGGCTCTGGATCTCAGAAACCCCAGAATGGAAAAGCAGGTAGGCTGAAAAATGTGCCTGATTTTAAGCAAATAAACAGGCTATGAAACTGCCTTTAAACTTCTCCTTGAAATATTTAGCCTTTATCCAGTAAATCCTTCCTGAGCCATTTTCTTTGGAAAAGCACCAGGGTGTATCTCAGTTGGAACTTGGTGATATGCGTATTTTAAAAGTAGTTTGAAAGAAACCACATTTCTTATCCTCAGACTTCTCAAATGTCGAGCACAGCACTCTAACAAAGATGGTAACTCTCTTATCCATAGCCAGCCAAGCCCTTTTACGCATCCAATATACTTGACATTCTGCTACTTAATTATGGTAATTAATTTAGGTAAAGTTTTCGATAAAAACAATGTTCACACTGATTTGACAATTTGCATAGCTAATTAAGTCATTAGCAAAAACCTGCTGATTGCCAACAAGCCCTGAATTTACCATCTGTTATTTCATGGTGCCTGTCACCTAACTCCATGTAGGCAACCCTGCCGCCAATCTGTGCAGTAAGAGGACCAATCTGTCCAGCTGGTACCGTAAAAGCAAGATGAAGAGTGCTAATTATAATTACACTGATGAAGCTAGTACTCATCAGAAACTAAAGCATGCAAGAAAGAAAGAATTCATCTAATCACTGCTTTAAGTACAAATTGTCCTTCCATGAAAACAAGTAAACCGCCTACTGTACTCCAGTGCATCACAGATTTGCTGCAAAAAACCTAAGCAGCATGGGATAGAAAGGTGCAAACTTGAGATTGGAAAGCAAAGGTGCAAAGCCAGAGAGCTCTCTTGTTCTCTCTGTTCAAGGGAGAATCAGGCTGCTGTGCTAACAGCTAAAGAAATATGTGGGATGCATCTGTTCATGCAGCTCAGGTGTCAGGGCATCAGGTAGTACTTGGTAGAAGTGCAGTAATTCCAGATGTCTAGCTTTGTTCCTGCTGATTTAACAAGCCCTTCCAAGAATCCTAGTGAACAACAGATTCATTTTTTAAAGGATCTGTTCCTCCTTGTTAATGTAAAAAGGAAAATAGAAGACAAATATTTGCATTTAATAAGGTTTCTTTTTAATCAGATATCTACTTCCTTCACCACAAAACAATACAAATTATTGCCTGCAAGTGTTTACACCATTTCTTGATATCCCTCAGCAAAGGCTGGCATGCTACAGAAGAATGTTTGTGTCACATTTTCAGCCTGTGCTATGTAAAAAAATTGTGAGTATATGGAAATTGTTACATTATTTCTTCTTCACTTTGTCTGTCTTGTTACTCCATATATCCATAAAATATTTGGTTAAATAAAACTCTCACACAGCTTTGCGACATAGAAGTTCAAAAGACAAAGGTGTTCATAAGCAAAAGTTTATTCTAATTTACCCCGTCGCTGTGAACAACAGGCAGTATATAGTGCGCACTGCTGAACCAGACCTGATCCCATTGTGTTGCGAGAGCATTAATGACAAAAGAGACCTGGCAGAGGACAGCAAGTTGGGTGTGAGTGTGCAGTGTTATATGGCAGGCAAAAAGGACCACAGTGGCTGGAACACAGTAAAAGTTCCTTTTACTTCAACATTCTTGAGGACAGGCCTCAAGTTCTCTCTGTTGCAATACCAGCAAGAGGTCAGCGACTCAGATGAGACTTAGACAAGCGCATCAAAAATCAGTATGGGGCTACAACAGCTGGCTCAGGAGGCCACGTGAAAGAATTAAATATGTATTACATCCACCAAATGATTGGGAGGGGGAAATATGCTTAATATCTGCAAGTGCTGAAAGGACGACAATCACTTTAGGCCAATCTGAGGAGATGTAATAGCGTACTAAGATGGCATTAAGTAAACAAAAATGTAATCCCCACTGCTAAGACAATATTCCTGTTCCTGCTAATGGCAGGCTGAGGATTAATGACCCCACTGGAACAGTGCTAGTTTTGCTGCTCAGGTCACCTAACACTAGGCCGGGAAAAAATCTCGATCTGTGGCAGGAAACATTTGTGCATCAGTGGGAAGATGTTCAATAATTTTGCAAGTATTTCCACCTCTAATTTCTCAGGTTCATTTCAAATATTATTCCTTTCATATAATGACTCCCACTGAGAGAACAGTTTGAACTGTTTGTATTTCCCTCCATGCTATTGAGTCTCTCTCTTTCTGGGAATTGAACTACAATTATATTGAGGTTAGTGGAGTTTTCCCTCATTCTATTTAAAAGATAGATATCACAGCATTAGTTACAGGACATCTGAAAAAAAAATTCTTGACAATCTTGCCACTTTAGTTATAGCAGGCAAAAATAGTGTCTCAGGAAGCGCACATGCTGTTTCCTCCCCAGAGGATTCTGCTCCTCAGACTGAAAGCTGAAGACCCCACCAAGTGCACCCCATTGAACCTCCACTCACTAGATCCCGTGCAATGACCACCAACCTCTGAGGAGGACTGGAAGTGACTCCTTTTAGAGCCCCTCAATGCTTCTCCTTAAATTGGCCAGTGGGGGTCACTGCTGTTGAATGACACAAGGCTCCATCCCTCCCAGGGTTGAGGCTGCAGCTCTGGAGTGCTCCTAGCTCCTGCTCATGGAGTGAGAAGCAGAATCCAAGAATTAAACCCTAGTCTCTTGCATGGCAGCACACACTGCTATGGCCTAGTTATGGTAGCACATATTTGACTAAATTAGTTTAAAAAAGATTTAGACTGTAGTCACTCAATCTTATTATTTACTCTGTGATTAGAAACAACATTTTTGGTCAAGGAATGTCTCATGATAGTAAAATATGGTTGCAGTGAAGCACTGTAAATAAAGCAGTGGTTGTTTTACATTATGTGATAGAAATGTATTATTTTATAATATAACCACAAAAGCAGCTTTCATGTATATCATACCTTTCATCCTGTAATAACCCTAGTTGCCATCCAAACTTAAATTGATACATATAAACTATACACAGAGATCACTTCAGACAACACTCAAATGCAAGCACTTCTATTTAACAGACTGGTCATTTCTAGGCTTCATCTTTTTTTTTATACCAAGCCTCAAAATTTAGCTCTGCCCTGCCCAGTCAAATAACTACACTTTTTAACTTGGGATCATTCTGTATCTAAACAATGTCTTAGTGAAGTTTGGAGGTAAAAATATCTTGTGGGCCATGTAAAATTCCCCATCCCTGAGCCTGCCATCTTTGCTACTGTTAATATGTAGCCTCAGTAAGTGTGTTACAGTGATCGATTTGTAGCTCTGTTGTCGCAGTCCCCAGAAGTAGACAAACAGCTCTTCACAAGCCTAAAATAATTAAGCATGCCCGGCACTCTCAACTGTATCATTCAAGCACATCTCATACTCCAAGAACTGAAAGTTGCACTGGTTTTAGCAGCTAGCATATCTCTAAGTGCTAAGTCAAAAGAAGAAGGGTTCCTCCTCCTCCTTCTTATAGAATTGTGTTAATGGTAATTATTTTAATATTTGGCTTTTTAGTTCCTTGGCACAAAAATTATTAATGACTGAGAGCCCCACTGCTGCCCACACCCATAATGGTCACTGCTTCCATGAGAAAAACATCAGACTGATGTTGGAATTGAAATGATCTTTAGAAACAGAACTGACATTTTAATTAGGTTTCAGAGTAAACACTTTCTAGAGAAAAATCTTTCACATCTCATCATAATCCTCACTGTTAACTTGACATTCTGGCCTTGTTTGGAATGTTTTTCCTAAAGTTTCCTAAAACTGGAAACAAATTTATTCTCTCTCATCTCCTTACTACTAAATCTCAGATTCTGAATTGCACAGTTCTGAGACATGGGATAATTTCTGACACTAATCTCTGGCCCTGGAACTGTAGCTCTGGTTCTACAACATCCATTACAAACCACCTAAACCTCCCCCGTTTCTGAAACACGTAAGAGATTGTATTGCTCCTTTCCACATTAACAGGGCTATTTATGCATTTAGTTTCTGAGGAGCTTACAGAGAACTACAAAGAGAAAGAGAGATTACTGAGGTATGCAACTTGCTTAAAGAGTGCAAGGAGGTTCTACTTAAGACTCTGGATGTAACAAAGAATGTTTGATTTACTCAGTAGCATGTAGTGATGCTTTATTCTTTCCAACACATGATATTTCACTGGGTTCATGGTTACAGCATACACTCAACGAGATCTTCATTAGTAAATGAAAGCAAAATCCACCTATTAATTTCTGTGGTAATGACTGGGAGCAGCATAGAGCAATGGTTCTTAGGAGTTTGTGAGAGTTGTGGATTGCTACCAAGTTTCAAATATATGAAAAAGGATCGATGTGCCCTTTTTTAATTAAACTTAACAGAGAGTGATATTTAAGTGAAAACAGCTGTACAGACACCTTCTGATGACCATGCTTATTCCTGTAATCCACAGATCACAGTATACAAATCACTGCTCTACAGTACAAGGGTTTGGGCTTGCAAGGCTGTTGTATTTGAAACAGGGAGTATGAAAAATGCCAAGGAATATGATTTTAGCCAGTAAGAAGGCTTGAAAACTGAGAAAAGACTTGGGAAAATATTGCAGCTGGATTCAAATACTAGAGGAAATTATTAATACTGTGTAAGTGACAAGACAATTACACACCCAAATTAGATAACTGATTTCTTTACAATCATAGGAAGGCTAACATTAGAAAGCAGGTTTTCTATGAACCTTGCAGAAGGACTCTCGCCCATCTTCCCTCTTCGTCTAGAGGAAAGTAGAAATTGGCAACTCCAGTTTCTGCCCAGTGGGCCTTCTGAAGATCAGATATGATTGAGAACATGAACAAATCCAAGTTTAAATTACTGGCATCTGCTGAGACTAAGGCAGCTGAGTGGACTACTGCTTCTGGGTCCCTGTCCTGTCCATTTTCTTTATGCACTAAAGCCAGTCAATGCATTTATGGGAAGCACTGGCAGTACTGAGCCTGCACCCATGAGAGCCTGAGAGAAGAAAACTTCTGGTGAGAAAAATGTTTTTGTATTTGTGCTATTGGACTGACTTTAGCAGCACTAAGTTCTACTGCCAGCACACTACAGTGTGTTGCCTCAGCACCCACAGGATTTGGGTCAAAAGCATCACTGGACAAGCAATGGACCAACCTAAGCACGAGTTATGTGGTGCAATCATGGGGCGTCTTGGCTAATTGCACTTGTGTTAAGAATGTGGGAAAAATGTAGGAGATATGTAATACGTAGAACAGGTATTAAACAAGGGACTTGGGCCAGAAGAGTGATGCTGACAAGAGATACTGAAGGTCTGCAATTTGAGAACTAACAGAATCCCAGAAACCACTGTTTATCCTACCATTGTAAGAGAAAATGGGGGCAATAGAGTGCAAGAGACGGTCAAAAGGACAAAGCTTTGTATTTTATTTACCACAGTTGAGAAAGTTTAAACAATAGTTTAGAGGACGGACTGAAAGCGAACCTTTTCAAACTACTGATGAGAGGGAAGCTACCCACCCAGTAACAGAGACCCTTCAGATGCTTTTATGGATTGTCATTAGAGATGTATCAGAATGTGCTAGCACTGTGGAAGTGCTAATAAATGTAAGGCAACACAAGGAGCACAAATGATACTGATTGTTTAGGCTTCACCAGCTGAGCTTCAGGGCTCAGTGCCAACCTGAGCCATGCATGGAAACATAATCATGTCATTTCACTTTCTGGGCTTGGCTCTGTATTGTCTGCACTGTCCCTGCCTGGAGAACTGATCAGAAAATAATGCAGGTAGAGGAAATGGCACAACCTTCTCCTCCTACTACTAGAAGAACATCTATGTGACCAGTACCATTCCCTCATTAATCAAGGTTTCCTCAGCCCAGTGTATTTATGTGAAGAGCTGGAAGGAGCTGTGGGGAACATGACAACACTGTGAAGATTCAAGCTTTGCCATAGCTGATGGTATTTCAGCTGTTTTCTGGACACTAATCTGAACATGGGACATTTGCCTCTCCAGGCATGAAGACCTCATTATAGAAACAGAAGTTAATGGTATGAGTATGAGTGAGAAGTGTGGATGAGGTGTATGGTAAGTTCACATATTTGCCAGAGTGTATGCAGCATTAATATATGGGCAAAACAGAATAATTACTATGTCTTAAACCAAGAAACATCACATAGAACAGAGGCTAAGAAAACACTGTTTAACCAGGATTGATTTACTATTGAAGTTAAAACAACACAGAAGCTTAAAAGAGACAGGAAATTAGATGTGATTATGGTGGAGAGACTGACTTTGCTGGCAGGGAAGAAATCATTGGAGAAAAAGAGAAAGTTGGAATACAGGACTTCATAGTAATCCAGGTTTGATATTTTGCGGAGCTCTCCAGAGAGGAGGATGAGAAAAATGGAACTGAAACTAGCTCTGGTTATGTGACTCATCTGGATAGAAGATGAGTGATTCCATTCCTCTTCTCTAATAAGGAGAGGGGAAATGCTTTTAACACTAAAAGGGAATGATTTCAGTAGGGTGGGGCTTTTTTTCTACTGAGCAGAAAAGTCCCATTCACAGAAAGCTGTATGGCCAAATGAATATTTTAGTGAATTGAAAACTGCCAAATTATGTTCAAGGATCTCTTGTCTTCTATTGCATGTAAGGGAAACCAAACGTTAACTACCAAATGATACACTTTAAGGTACAGTTATGGGAAAGAAACAGAAAGCAAGTTACTGCTACCTGCAGCTATCTTCAGAAAGCAATGGCAACAAGGTCGACTTCAAAGAATGCATAATTTTGAAGAAGCGTGGGGTAACATCTCTTTATTAAACTGAAAAGTGTTGAATAGTTTTACACCGAAATATCCTCCTGCTAAAATTATTTTGAGTTCTGTCTACTCTACAGAGTGGCCAAACCATCAATTCCATCTGGTTTGCTATCTTTGCTGTGGGGAAGATGGGAAGAGCTGTTAGTATGTCAAATCGAACAGCTAAGCATTTTCCCCTTTGCAGATGGAAAGGAAAAGTGTCCTAAAAATGGAACCTTATCCTCAATACAAAAGAGTTTGGACCATTTTGCTAATCTGGTACAGAAATCAAAGAATATTGAAAAACATTGAGTATGCAACATCCTCAAAGTAAATGAAGGCTAAAAATCCATCCCTCATACCATAATAAACTTCACAAATATGTCTCAGATGCTCAACTATCACCTGTATCAGGAAGAGCAGCCTTGACTACTTCATCTGTCAGGAGTAGCCTTTCAGTACCTGAAGTCACTTTCAATATCAGTGGGAGTGACAGGGAACTATCAGAGGGCTCAATCACACTCAAACATCCAAGTACACGTGGCTACCACTGAAGCCAACAAAAGTCCTCTCTCCAGGGAGGAGCAGGCTGAAGAGAGGCAGGGGGTCAGATTCTGATCCTGCTGAACTCTGAGCAGGGTGTAGCTGACAGAAAGTGATTCTACTGTCTTTTAAAGTTGGAGGCAGCATGGAACTAGCTAGTTGCTCAGTTTTGCACTTCATTGCTGTTTTTTCTTAAATACGGTTGAATATTGATCCAAAGGTTTTTCTGGCAGACACCATCAGTGGGGCAGAGTGGTGCCTGCCACCAGGAGATCAGGTAGTCAGCCTTCTGACTGCTTTCTGCTGCCAGAAAAACACGGAGATGCCTATATTAGGGAAAGAATCTGACTCTGGGGATGTGAGCCACGTGAAAATTTTAATATGACAAGGAGGAAATATGAGTTTAATGTACTGAAGCCCAACGCTGTAAACCAGTGGATTGCTAAATCAGTTACTAAACAAAAATCTTCATTTCATTTCACTGGTGTTAGTCTACTCTTTTTTTTTATCTGGATATTCAAGCTTCCTAGGGAAGTGTCTGCTTTGTGCTAACAAAAGGCCTATATTCTTTGTCAGGTTTCAGAGGAGACCTAGCCCCTTCCTATCTGCTGATCAGAAAACCAATAAAAATCCTTGCATGTTATTCCCAGGATATGACTTTATGATTCCTATAATATCAAATTAATTTCCCGAGCTTTAAAATGCATAAGCTATCTCCTTATTGACTAAGGCACACTTTGTCACAATTTGGGGTCTGATTACCCCCATATTGTGACTAAGGTAGTAAATGTGACATTATTAAAGTGCTGATACAGTTGCTACTCTGGAAATGACTTGGTGTCTCCCTATACAATTAGGATGTCAACAGTTACAGCTAGAAGGGTGGATAAGCTGAGAGTCATATTCCAGGGGATCTACCCTCTGCAAGTGGAGTGGTTTGACACAGATATAACCTCTGCAGGTAAATTAATTCATAACCTCTTCCTGTTCAGCATCTGAACCTGGCACCAATTAGAGGTAAGGTACTAACGCAGAGAGACCAGCAGCTTCCTAGGGGCAGCTGTCCTGCACCACTGGGACACATCCTCGCTTAGGACCTGGCAGATGGAAGTCTCCAAGGCTCATGTTATGTCTAAAAACACAAGGCCTAATCTGAGTCCCACCACTAGTGGAGGGACTCCCCCTGACATAAAGGGGAACTGGCCCAGGCCTTTAAAAAATCATATCTGATCCTCAGGATGCTTCTGTTTGAGGGTCCTTCATTAAAGCTGCATTGCAGAACAGCTTCTTCACACCTCTCCACTAATTCCCCAGCTTCCACAGCACACTGTGCAAGATTGCCTTTTGCTTGTGATAGTTTTGGCTCAAGAATGCACCTTCTTTACAATGTATGGAAAGAATTAAAGCACCGTAAGTGATTCAGGCCTAAAAGGAAAGTGAGACTTACAGGTACCTGACTTGATAGACTCAGGTTTGCAGCAGCTGACTTTTTCTTGCTGTTGGTACTATTTGCATTGTTCCCAGCACTACTGTTAGAAGTGCTGCTGGTAGAGTTTTTCCTTTTCCTCCGTTTGGTTGTTGGTTGTCTTGTGGGTTCTGCTGCAATAAAATGGTAAGAAGGAAAGCAAATGGCAGATACTGTAAAGTGTGAACTAAAATGATCCATAAGCAGAAGTGCTGGAATACTGTTTATCTAGTTTTAAATTACTAAGTTTAATAGTAGTAGTTGTGTTAGATTTAACATACAAACCGTAGAATGATATCTGGACCCAAACCAATGGAATCTGCTTTCAATTTTTTATGATGGATTAACAAAGCTTACTGTTCCAGCATTGTCTATAAAGGTACTCAAAAGCATTTTACCGATGGGAGTATCATGATAACGATCATTATGGTCAAAGCGACTGTGGAACTTCCTGAAGGTCATACAGCAAGAAATGGTGCTAAACAAAAATCCAGGTCTTACTGTGATGTAGGGTACAGCCTCAAATGACCCAGCCAAAGGCTAAAGGAGCTTTCTACCCTACAGCTGCCGTCAATGTGGCACACAAGCAATCACCCTTTGAGTTCCTCCTACATCCTGTGTGGGCTTCACCTTTAAAACTGCTGCTCCCAAGAAAACCCACAAACACTAATTGCTAATGCCATTGCCCTGCAAGCCTTCAAAACCCAGACCAAATCAGGACAGTTACACAGCTTTGCTTAAATTGGCAAAGCACAGAGGGGCAATTGTTCTTCTCAAAATTTGGCCTGGGCACCAGTGTGAACACTATTAGATATATGAACCTTTGTAATCAGAAAAAAGAGAGAATTATTATTTTGAGGTATAAGAGCAAGGAGATTAGGTCCAGGCCTGTAAATAACTTGATATTAGTCTCAAAGACAATTAATTATGAATTGTAGCTGTAATTTCAGAGTCACAGCAGGAAGCAGGATTATATAAACGATGAATTCTAATGGAGCCAGTAGGCATTTTGCATTCCATCTACACATATTTTTGTACTAAATTATATCCTAGTCATAGTGAAACCATCTCAGTGTGCACATCTATAAATCAGTAGTGTCAGACTGAAATCATAAAATATCAGAATAATTTTCAGGCTTGCTTTGGGAGCAGTGTTAATTTTTATTACTTTCCTTTATAAGTAAACTTTCCCGTTGCTTCTCTATTAATTTAACTATAAAGTAAGTGGAATATTGGAAGTGAAACATACCTGGTGGGGCCACCATTCTCTGCCATTTTTGAAATAAGCAAGTCTTCAAGCAGTCTCGAGGACTTAGATTGTAAGTTTTATGTCTTGACATCAGTTCCTGCATTGGCTCCAATATTACACACAACTGGAAGAAAAAATCAGAATAGAACAATGTCATCCAAGCAAAGCCTCCATTGATCAGTATTTACATAGCTGGAAATTATATTTTTGGATTTTTTTTAACTCTTGCTAACAGAGCATGTCTTCTACAGTTCAGGTTAATCTGCACTGGGATTGCAAGATCAAAACTCTGAATTGGGAAAACTTTTGCTCACTATTTATTATCCTATGTATTTTTTGGATATATCAGATAACCTTCAGCTCTAGTCTTCCAGACTACAGAGATTTCAGAAGACTAGAAAATGTTCATGCTTGATTGCCAAAGATGCAAAGATTAATTAATAAATAATAAAATTCCCATAGTGGATTATCATTCCCATACAGCAAAATGTGTTCTTCTGACCTGCTGCACACCACAATGAGAACTTCTTATAAATGATCTTTTATTTTGATATTGCTTTCAAAATAATCCAGGTAATTTTGGGCTTTTTTGTTATATGAGGACTATACACACTCTTCCTATCATATGAATGACACATATGAGAAAAAAGGAACCATTTTATTTTTCTCATCTGCTTGAATGCTGAATATATAAGAGATTTCTGAAAACATGGCATTTCAAACACCTTTTTTTAAATAGAGTCTTATATATTTTCTATCTGTTCACTTAATAATTAAAATCACTGTTCACTGCTTTTTACTCCTGTTAATCCTCACAGCAGATCCAGCATAAGGAGCACTGAACTGCTTTCTATTTTCTCCTGTTTATAACCACAGAATCATTTCCAGTCATTTAAACCTCACTCAAAGCCATTGAAGGCTACAAAATTGCACACATGTAACTGAGGGCTTACTCTTGCTTGCTGGACCCTGGGTTTTTAGGCATCCTAAACAAGGAGAAAAAATCCAGGTTGACCTGTAAGTTCTACCTGAAATTTGCAGGGCTAGCACATAGGAGGAAAAGGTTCCTTACTTGCAAACTGAGCACATATGATAAGGAAGTAGCTGGCAGAGAATAAACATGGAGCCTGCGTGCCATTTTTAGTCACTTTTCAAAGCAGAACTGCATTTAGAAGCAGGGGCAGGTTTGGCTTTTTTTACCAACAGAAGTAGGGCAACAAGTTGATCAAATTATTAGAAGCTAGAATGGCAACTCAAGAAAGGCGTAACTTAAGCAAAGTCTTTTTTTTTAATTATTTACTTAATTTTAGAAAGTTTTGCTGAAGAAGCATCTAGGATTTACTTCAGCAGGAGATGTTTTCCCTTCATTCTTTGACAAATATGTAAGACAGGAGACAAATTCTTCTCTCTGGGCTGCAGAGCTGAGCAATGCTCCATTCACCCCACCTGCACCCCTCTCTCATTCATATAAATGGAGATGCAAAGTATGCAGGGAAAATAGCTGAAAGGGAGCTGACATGAGGACTAATTCAGCATTTAAATATTACTGTGTATTGGCACTGCTGTTTGATGAGCCTTTCATTAGCAGCAGTTAAAACAGAGATAACATAAAGCAGCAGGGAGAATGAAGAGCTTCAGTATGAGAAATTATTTTTTCCCACTGCAGAAATTGAATCTGCAGTTGCCTCATTGACTTTTTTCTTACATAGTTTTTACATATTTTTTGTAAATAAATATCTACAAGATAATCGAATAGACAGAAAGCTGCTATCAGATAGTGCACTTCGGGCTTGGATTTTCATCTAGTTCAATATTCTATCAAAAATTAAGATCATCAGGTCCTAAAATATATACAGGATCCAGTTTATGCTGTGAAAGAGGTGTTGTATTTTGAGTTCATATTCAATTTATTCTGAAGCCTGCAGGTCCTTGCTCAAGTTTTGTGTGTCTGTGTGTGTGAGAGAGAGAGAAAGAGATTCATGATCATAATGGACACCATTGTTTTGGCTCTCAAAAGTCTGGGTTTCTGGTATGGCTGCCTAAATTTTCTCATTCTGAGCTGATAGCAGCAAGCATGAAAAAGATACTTGTGATAATTCTGAACAAACTAATTACCCTGGGCAGAGCACTAGACTCACATAGCTCTACTGCTGCTGGGACTAAAAATACATAAATATATATGTACGTTCTTCCAACATTTCCTCAGGGACACTTTACTCATGACATACTTACTCTTCCCTAGATATTTATTATTGGCAACAAAGAGAATGTTTCTTCTTTATCATCTTGGCAAAGATGTTTGCTATTGTGCTCTGACCATAATGTGCACTGAGAACTATGCTGTCCCTGCAGCCTGTGGATATCTTGACTGCTAATCCTATATATAATCTCTTTCACTTCACACACAAGATTAAAATGGAATACAGACCCAAAATGTAGAAATGCTTGACTGATCTCACATGCATAGAGAAAAAAGTATGGGCATGGAGGGCCCTACTCTAGGATGTGGGAAAGTCTCATCTTCTGGATACCTGGGAGCTGTATCCACTCACACGAATTCCTCGTCTGGTTTTTCTTCCTCTAAACTCTGAAAATTGTAAGGTCAGCTTTGGATACCCGAGTAATAGGAGGGCATTGCACTCTATAGTTTTAAATGCATGTGAATTGGGCATAAGTGTAAAATACTTTAAAATGATTAAAAATGATTGATAGCAAATTTCACAGTCTTATTCAGTGACCTCTGAGACCTACTTGAAATCTAAAGTTACTCAAACCGAAATCCTTGAAAGAGGAAATGATTGTGCTCCAATTATCTTAGGTCAAGGAGCTTGCCAGTGACAATCAGTAGCTTGGTTTTTTCAAAAAAGCCAGATCAAAAATGTAGGGACAAGATGCATTTAAAAGCTTGGTTGGCCAAAACCACCTGCTGTCTTTAACCATGATGAGCAGGTAACTGGCAAGCTGGGTTGACAGAGTGAGCTCTTAAAACAAAGCTAACGAAATATTTCATATTCCTGCATTCATTGGCATATAGAAGAAGCCTGAGGCTTTAACTGTCTATTCCCCACAGATCATCTAGTCTCCCTCTGTGAGATTTCTTCAAAACACCCATTTTAACATTGTTTCAAGCACTGGATAATACCAAAATGTACAAGTTTTTACTATAGTACTATATTAATAATATTTGGAACACCAACAAAACCAATCTCTTCTACAAGCAGTTTCTTCACAGCTTGAAATCAGTCACCCAGGAAAACAGCCTAAAGACTTCAAGGATTTAGTGCGGTGATGATGTATGATTACAGAAATAGTTTCTACATTCCTAGGAATGCAGAACCCTTAATGGCAATGCCTAACAAGACAGATATTTCCAAGTTCCACGCTTAGGCAACACTAGAGGTGGGACTCAGATGCATTCACATACGTGTCTAGAACTAGGTGATGATGCCCTAGATGATGCTGGATCTGATCCACCAGATCACTCTTGCTGTCCCAGAAGGACACAAAACTCCATGTGGATGTTTCAGGCACTAGAATGTGTCCTAATTGTGTGCACAATTGAACAAAGCCTAAAGTACAATGAAAAATATTGTTTGTTTTAGCTTTTAAAACATATTTGGAACAATGTGTATCATAATAGATTATATACTTTCCCTTTGCAGTGCTAAAACCTACTGAAAGAATTCCATGATGCTTAACAACCCAGCATTATCAGAATTAGTTTCTAGACATGTTATCTGACCTCATAGTAAAGATGTCTGACCATTACTCAGAAGCACTGCTGTTTCACTGTCAGAGCAGTGAGGTGGAGCCAGCACTAGGCATGAACACAGCGCTTCACACTGAGAGATCACTGGTATGAGCAGCCTGTGTTTGTGGGTGCCCAGTACACACTGGGACCCGTGCACACGTTTTGGTGCTATACAGACTGGCAATGACTTTCCTAGAGTTCCATGTGTATCCTATGGACAATTCATCAATTACAGGGCTTGGATCCAACTTGACAAAATGGTAAAGCTATACCCTTGGGGCTCGGGGAAGTGAAAATAGGGAACATAATAAAGCACATGTTTGGGGGTTGGTTTTTCTTTTTTTTTTTTGGTGTTAGTAAAACACATCTGAAGAATTAGATTTATTTTTTAATGATTTTTTTGGAGGACAAGACTAGCATTTACAGGTTTCAAAAAACTGTGTGTTTCAAGAAGGGAGTTATACAAGGAGATACCGGCAGCACTGCAGACAGGAGTTAAAGGGTTCTGAGAATATGGATCCGCACAAAATTTCCTGCAATACCTCAGTTATCAGCAGAGCCCAAACTGGCCTTCATCAAGGAGGGGTCATAATCAGCTCTGAGATCAGTCCAGTCACACCACGAATAGTTTTAGCCTTATGATTTTTGTTCTAATGCTGGGTTTTTATTCTATTCTGAGAATGGATGCTCATTCTGGAAGCAGTGAAGATTAGCAAGAAAGACCGATGTGAAAGCTCTCTTTTACCTTTTGCATACCATAAGCTAATGTATTCTTTTCCTAATTTAATTAGCGATTACCCTCCTCAGCGAAGCCTCTTGCCTCCACGAGGATTTTTGCGTTTGCGGTAAGGAAGGCTGTTCTGCGGTCGGTGCAGGCAGCGCGGTCCTGCCGGCGCTGAGCTGCAGGTGGCAGAGCTGCCCCAGCGAACAGGCTCCCCTGCCTCCGTGCCAGCAGCACAAAGGAACGGCAGCCGTTCAGCGTCTTAATGCTTTTTGCATTTTAAAGAGAAATCGGTGAGCCTCGGGTCTTGCCATACTTAGCTGGTGACACTACATAATCACCTAGCCGGTTTCTTTACATCAGGAAACATATCTAGTCAGTAAATGCCAGGTGGCCAGCGAGTCCCATGGTCTACCAAAAGGAGCAAGTTTTAAGTATCTTCCTACGGTTGCCCATTTTGTCTGTATACATGAAAGTTTCACTAAGTACAATTTTAAAAATGGAAATAACTAAAATTTTTCATGTAGATGACACTTACAAATGTTAATGTACAATGTAACATCAGTTTTTTCTGAATGAGCCGACAAGGAATGAGGCAGAGATGAGAGTGTTCTCTGAAGTTCTACTGAAATGTAGTTTTAACTCTTTGATGCTTGAAACTTCTCCTGGTCAAATGCCTGTATTAATCACTTGAAAATTATAGGAACTGTTGCATATTCAGAGCACATGTTGATTTACAACCCTTCCTAAAAGTGACAAAACCCCCATTTGAGTGGAGTATTAATCATTGGCTAATATTCAGGTAGGATGTTGACAGTGAAGGTGTACCTGGAATACAATGTGCAGCCTTGAAGAGGTTGAGTGCTTTCTTGCAGAGCTCATTATTTATCCTCCACAAAGATACTGAGTTACTAACCAACGAATCTAAACACACTGACGTTTTATTGCTATGCTGAAATGCAGTCTTCCCTCTACACACCCTCTATGTGCTCTAGAGAAAACAACTTCAGCTAATGCTGATAGAGAAATTCTGGCCACAGTGCATTTCCCTGGGAAAGGTCCCATTTCTTCAGTGGGGTGGGATTTCTGAAAAGAACTGAAATGTCTCTGCACATCCACATCCTCTGTTTAATGCACATCCACAGATACATGTTTCCAGAGGTCCATGATATGTTACTGATATACCTGCAGTGAGGAAGGGGACACACTACGGATATTTTTTCAGGCCCTGTAAAAAAGCCCAAAAGTCTGACTGGAAGTCTGACTTCCTGGAGTGGTTTCAAAGCCTTGTATGAGTGCTCTGGACCCCCAGCAGCATGGCACTGAAATAGGAATGCATTGCTGCAGTCCTCAATACAGTTCATTCTTTGGAGTTAGAGAAAGCTTATAGCTCAGTTTAAATTCCTCTGCTCATGCTTGTTTGTCAGAATTAATGTAAGTATCATTCCCCTGCAGAGCAGAGGGAGGAATGAAAATTTCCTAGGAACATATTGCTGCTTCTTTCACTGGCCGGCTTGCAATTCACTGCTCAAAATAGCATGTGTTTTTTAAGGATCACATGTGAATACAGAACATTTTCATTTTAAAAACCATCTTTATTTTCCATTAAAAACATGGAGATATAAATGAGAAATGTTTGGGGGTTTTTATGAACTGAAAGAAATGAGGTGATTTTTTTAAATACTTGTTTTTCTAGAGGAGAATACTTTGGCTTTGTTCTAACCTCTTGCCCAGTATGTCAAGTCAAATACAAGTCTCTTGCATCAGTACAGTGCAGTGGACCAGCTATATCCATGGTCCTTCCCTGCAAGATGAACTTTAAGCCGAAAGAAGGGGCTTTGAGATTCCCACCACTGAACTTACTATTCCTGCTACCTGCTTTCCCTTTTTGAAGAGCCACTGTGCACTCCCGCTGAGATGTGGAACTAATAAATGTTCATTGTACATCCCATATAATGATATACATGGAATAAATAAATGTTCAATTTTGACCGTAGTTAGTGTAGCAAGCAGCAAATTCAGTAACTGCTTCAACTTAAATTAAAAACCCAGATATTTTAACCTGAATATTCAAATTCCAGTCTGCACAGGATCGTTTATTTTAGGGAAACCTTAGATGATCTTTGGGACAGAATGAAAAGCCAGATCTTAACCCCAATAGCTTAAGTAGTCCAATACTACAGAGTAATCCCTAGCTTGTTTACAGTGACTACTGTTCTCTCCATATTTCCAATTCCTTCTGTGCCAAAGATTTTTTAAATTGGCTGTGTATAAACAGACGGAAGTCCTCAGGTTTGCTACATAGGTAGGAAACAATATGAGTTTTGAAATCTACAAGGAGGTGGGAAACTGCTTGGAAATATGGTATAGGCACGCTTACTGTATTTACTCCTAAAGACATTTGATTTAAACAGATAGCAATGAAAAGGTTTCAAAACTGTTACTAAAAATACTTCCTTTAGGCTTTGACTTAAAATCTCATTGAGATGAATAGAATCACACCCCTGAAAGAAACTGTTTTAGACTAGATCAGAGCTCAGCAAGGCAGCGCTGCATCAGGTTGAACTTGGCTCATATTTTAAGTACAACTCCAAACTCATATAGAGTGGATATTTTGTGCTAGCTTTAAAAAATACAGCACGAGTTTCTGCAGCACAATACCATAGCAAAAGCAGATTCTGGGACAAATTCCATAACCTGAGATTTACAGGGTGTGGGATATACTTAATAGGCATCACTCAGCATGGGAGAAGCTTCCATGTTTTGTGTACCATGCTGAGTCAAGAAATATTTGTACTTACAATCACCTAAGAAGCTAGAAATTAGAATTTCCAGCTTTACACTTGCAATATTAATGATCATTTGCATCTACAGCTTATTATTTGTACAATGCCAGAGATATATACATATTTTACAAAATACAAAGCCCCTTGTTCTAAAAAGATTCCTATCTCAACTAGATAAGAGGTAAAATACTAAGCCAGGAGTATTTTGGCAATAGAAAGGTATGCACATAAAAACCACAATTTCATGTATCTATCTACAAGTCCCTTAGGACTACTGATACATATTTAAATAGTTCTCACATATTGACACTTGGAAATATGGCTGTTTTGCCTGCTGCACTTTATACAAAATGTCATTAATTTCGTTGATAACTTGGTTATTTAGGAAAAACGTCTGCCACAAGGCTCCTGGCATTCACTATTCCTTTTGTGTGTGTTGCCAACCCTGGAAGACACAGTGGGATGACACACAACTGCTGAAGCTCCATGCTGGAATGACTAGTAAATACTCAGCACTCAGTAATGTTTATTCATCCTATGCTATGCCCTGAATGCCAGTCTAGGACTCTCCAGTTTCTCACTAACACCCAGAGGTAGCGAATGATTTCTCAATAATGCAGTATTCAGCTGCTCAATTGCTCCCAAGCTACATAGCTCATCATGTTTTTACACTGTTCTGTATCTGCAGCCATTTCAATTCCCAGCAACATCCCAGCAACAGTGATAATGGAAAGAAGCAGCATTCATTTCAGGTAAGACTAAGCTTAAAAAACATGTTTTTTCAGGCAAATACTATGAGTGGGTAGGAAACAGATTAACACAGCACAGCCATCACCAGCATTGCAGCTAATTCTTGTTAGTGTTGCACCCCAATTTAATTTCTCCTTCCCTCCTTCCCTGCCCCTCCCTTTTTTTCCCCCCTCCTTTACACATCAGCTAGATAACAACTCCCACCAGTGTCCTCTCCTCCATGCACTCTGGTGCAATTCAGGTGCCTATGGAAACTTTGTTAGCTCTCGTGGCTATTAATTCTGCCTTTCCTTGTGGCGGCACCATGACAGCGTCAAAACTGTGCACCTGGTCAGCAGGGAACCCAACCTCCTTTACAATTCAAAAAGTTTCTTCCTCCTTCCTTGCATCCCAGCAAGGACTGCATGTTCCTCACTCCCTGCAGTGTGCCCAGGCTAGCAGAAGGGCTCTGGTTTTATCAGTTCCAGAACCAGGAAAGCATTCCTGTCAATGTCCCTGCTCCTGCAGAGCTGCTGCTGAAGTGCTGTGCAGACAGCTGAGCACACTCTCCCCTGAAAAAAACCTCATTTGAGGGCCTACTTAGCATCATATTGTACTAAACTAAGCATTTCTTACAGTGGATATGATCAGTCTTAGTGACATCTTCAGTTTGTAAGTAATGAGTGGTGTGAAGCACCTTCAAGATGCCACATAATGAATGTTGAACTGGACAGATGTGCTCTCCTTTCCTTGTCCGAGGGGAAGCTGGAGTGCATTTGTGGAGATGAGTTTGACATATACCTTATTTAGTTATCACTTTGTCAGTATGCTCATCATTACAGCATGTGCTGCAAGGAATTCTGTTTCAGAATATTTTTAAGCATTAAAAAAATGTTTTAGGGCTCTCAGTCATTGCTGTAACTATTTGAAAACCCTCTCCCCTCAAACTGAAAAGTTTTTCCTTGTGATTTTGCTTAATCTTTTTATTTAAGATCCATAGTTTAGGAAGGGTTTAGAAAGGAGATCCACTGCTTGTAGTTTTGCTTCTCTCTTTGAAGTTTTAATACTGTTTTTTTAAATTTCTATTTTTTGGGTTCTTTGCAAGAACTTTGCAACTTTAAATGATTCACTCTTCCTCTCATTCCCAGACACTAAAAGAATGTCCTTTCAGCAAATTCTCTTTTTCCTATTTACCTTCTGTACAGTGGGGAGATGTTTTGAAAAACCCCTCCTTCAACAGCATCACACACAAGTCTTATGGGCTTTTAATTTTGTTTCCACCAGCTGGGCTCACAGTTCTTCCTACACCAAAGTGAATAGGGAACGTTATCTGCTTCCCTTCCCTTCCCTTGATGACAAATCAGACAAAGTAAGGGTACTTGGTTTCAATAACATAAGTAGATAAGAGTAGATATTCCTGGAAGCCCAATGGCAGAGGCAAACTGCATTCAGTTGCTGTATGTATTTTCAGCTAATGAAAATAAAAGGACTTATAGGAGGAGTCTCATCTTCCTCCTGATGGGCTTAGTTCTGAAGGCCATGAAAATCTACAGTCTGAATCATCTAAATCTTGTTTAACATTGCCTAAGTCTTCCTTATGGATCTCCTGGAACAATCTGGCCTCATCCAAACGGTACAGATGGGTTTTTTTGTCAGTGAGGACAACCTACTTGAGCCTTTTCCTTCAGCAGAGATCCTAACTGCAGAAAAGGACTAATACATCAAGTCACAAGTTTGTATCATAAAGAAAAGCCTTGGACACCCCATCATATTTTGTGATTCTTCTCTCACAATTATCTATATAGTCAGTGATCAATAGGAAAGATTTGTGTCTTACACATATCAGATAAAAATTAAGCTCTTAAATGATTTTAAGAGAGACCATAAAATTTATCTTTGTAATTTAATTTAACATTAGTGTTAAATTACATTGCAAAGTGCATCATGTTGACTGCATGATATGATCTTTTATACTGCACTCAGTATTGCAGTGAGTATCAATTTCAGAGAGCTTGTCAGGACAAAATTAAATTTTAATGTAAATTGGAGCAGATTCATTAATTTCAGTCTATACTGGGTTTGGATGGAGTTCCACTGTTAGGTAAGGTTTAAAGCTGGTCTGTAGTAATTAAGAGGAGGAACTAAGCATTTTGCACCAAATATTTTTTACTTAAGCCTTGTCCTGTGAACTAATACCTCATCTTTTAAATCCAATTATAGGTTATGAATTGACATAGAAACCCAGTAGCTATTGTTTTATCTCAACGTGTTTCAGTGGCCTGGTGCAAAGCATATGGCATTTGAAAGCTCTCTTAATTTCATTTTCTCTAGATAGTTCAAAAATCATACAGCTTACAATTTGTTCTCATTTCAATATTATTGCCTCTGCTTCTAACACGATCACCAATTTTATTTCTTACACAGTACCAAGTTAAAAAAAACAAGGGTGACTTCGGAGACTGTAGTGCACTTCAAAAGAGGTTTGTTGCTCTCTTATTCTTTGCCAAGCACAGATATTTAATAATCAGAATTCCTTAATAATCCACCATCACAGCCAGTCCAAACAGTATCTCTAGGAAACAGCATCGGAAAGGTCTATTTCCTTGTTTGCCATCTCCCATCACTATCACGTGTGATGTTGCTGCATGACATTTCCTTCCTCTCTATTTCTCCAAAGGCAAACATGTTCCTATTCAGCAGTTCTGAGTCAAATCCTAACACCTGATATTTCTGATATGCAAACTGTTAGCTTTTTCTATTTGTGCAACAATGAGACCTTATCAGTTTTGCCGCTTTTCATTTTGACTATGAAATGCATCCACTATCACTCTTCACCTGTGTCCCTGGCAGCTCCCTTAGGTTCAGATGGAAGCTGGTATGTTGTTTGTCTTGTTCAAACTACTGTTGATTCAAAACAAATCACAGTATTATAAGAAAGATCAAGAGTGTAAGGACTGCATTTGAATGCTGAAAATTTTTAGTGTGCAGCTGTATTACAACTTGGAAATAAGTTTAGAAATGTTTTCGAGGTGAAGCGGTCTACAGACAGCAAATGCTGACTTAAAGTTACTGAAAGCAGACCAATAGGAGATGCTATGCCTGGCCAAAATGCAAGTCCAAAAATTTAGTGGTGAGATTGAAGTTTTTGGTTTGCATATAATTTTTGAGGCTACTTCAAAATATGTGACACAGATGAAGACAGTCTCTATATTGAAAAACAAAACATCACATTCACCTTTGATTTTACAAATTCACTTCCATATGTTGTTCTATTTTCAGGTTTCCTTGTACAAGAAATCATCTCTCCTTCATACAATAGATACACATGAAGATTCATACAGACTGAGGCAATACAACTGTGATTCATCCTTCAGACTAACGTGTACATAGCAACTCTAATTTTATTTACAGCCATGAAAAAAGAAAGCTTTTTCCAGAATATAAGCAGCTAGCTCTTCTGTGTCATGAATCTCTTTCCCCATCCATATAAAATCCTCTTCTTTCTATACTGCAGCTCAAGCACAAATGCAGTGTTTTTCACATAACCAGTTCTATTTTTAGCCTGAATTGTAGGAAGTCTGCAGCATTAATAAATGGAAGAGAAGTACAGAAGTACACTGCATGGTAATGTGCCAATGCAAAAGCTACCTTGGCCTTTAGCCAGTGAACTGTGGTTAGATGTTAGAGCAATCAAAGTGAAAACACCACTTATAACAGAATGATTAATAAGCTGACAAACTTCCATGCATTTATTTCATACTTTTTGAATGCCAACCTTATTAATACCAACATATTTTCTTTTTATTAGTGATATCTCTCAGCCTGAAGGACAGAGGAGATAAAATATATATATACTTATATGTATTTTTATACCTGCAATTGAGGTTTGCTTAATTCTGTGTTCAAATAAAAAGGAGGATACTTTGCAGTGCAGACCTTGACACAGGAAAACAAGGAATAAGGAAGGAGCTTTTCTTTATAAACTAATATTGTGACTCCAGTAGGCATAAAACTCATTGTTTCAAGATTTTCTCTCTTATTGACTCTGCAATTCCCTTGTCTGGCCCCAAAATTCAGAAAGCAAAAATGCTCCAAAGCTGTTACACAAAGGACAAAAGTTCACAGTTCTTACAGGGACACAGTCTTCTGTAATCACTTCTCACCCAATCCACAAAACTTGTCCCAGCACTGTTATGCTGTGGACAGATGGATGTTTATATAAAAGACCTTGTTCCTGAATAAAATTCCATTTCGGGGTTATGTAAAAACAGCAATTACTGGAAAATGGAACTTTTTAATTAAATGTATTCGAAGAAAGTAGGGATTAATGACTTTAAAGTAGGGAGTATTTAATGCTTGCAGTCATAGATCATCCACTAGTGAAGCTGTATTATCACCATCAGGCAACAATGCTTTTAAGTATTGATGGTGGGTACGTTAATAAGGCTTCAAATGTTTTCATAGCAATATAATTAGCAACACAACTAATGTATACTACACCTATTCTTAAAATAATGCCGTATTAACCTTAACTCACAGCAACCTCTTCAAAATAAATAAACATAGACTTCAGATCAGGCTGGTTGTCCCTTGGTCCAGTGAAGTGAAGATTTGAAACATCGAAACTTTTAGGCAATGCTGATGTGGTAGGGTACGGTTCCTGATAATTACACCAGAAAAATGTAATAACGGCCTATCTGATTCGCTGATTTGTAGGTAGGAAGGAAATGATTGCTTTGCACTTCAATTAAATACAGGCAATAAAACATAGGCAAAATTTTATACTGGCTCTGAAATTGTGCCTGCACAGATCAGAGCCTGGGTCATGCACATCTTAAAAATCAAGCTCTGACTGTGTACCTCATATGGATCAAATACTATATGGTGAGAACAGAAACCCACGCACAGAAGTCAAGAGAGAAAAACCGAAACACCAACATTAGCTTTGTTTTTCTGTGAAGAATTTTATTCAGGTACAGGAAAATCAATACTTGTCCTCTGACTGTACACAGTGTACTTGAGCTGTTCTGTCAGGATCTATATAGAAAACAGAGATGGAATTTTAGGTGGGTGGATATGATGATCAGGTGGAGGTAAAACACAATGGCATGTGTGGCCCCTGCTTCCCAGAACGACTGCATCTCGCAGTGCTGTGGGGACATTGTGTGGGGACACTGGCACTGCCTTACACCACCCACTCAAAAGTGCTGGTGGTCTGAGTGTCTGTGCTGTAAAAGTCCTCCCCAGGGAAACACATGGCAGCTGCATCTGAATGGGGAGAGTCCAGCCTCTTCCCACCCACCCCACCCTGCAGCACAGCATAAACAGAAAGAAGGAGAAGTACCAACAGTACCAACAAACTGAGAATTCCTACACACATAGAAAAATCAGATTGCCCAATCTGATTTTATCAGATTGGTCACTTAATAAATTAGATACCACATCATTCTGCTGCTTTATAATACATGATGCTGTACCTCAACTTGACCTCCCTGCACTAGTCTTGAGAGACATGAAATGACTAAAATCTGTGCTCCCTCTTTGTCCATGTCCAGAGAGACTTATGCCAATAAGCTAATAAGCAAACAGGAAAAAACAATCTTCTTAACCCTTCCCCTGCTTCTGGTTTTCTGTCCCTGGTTTATGACCCCATTTATGTGCCCTGTAGTGGTTACTGGCATCATCACATGCTGCTTGGTGTGGCTGCTGGCTGGTCCTGGTGTGTGCCTTGAAATGTCTGTGTTGAATATCTGGGTTAGTTGTACAGGTGAGTTGGAAAAAGGAGAGAGCAATGACACACAATTGTTTCATAAAAGAAACCTGTCAAATTACTTAATCCACAGACTACTTAGATGAATAACTGAGCTGCCAGCTGAAAAGGAAATGTATTTTCTGGGAAGTCTTTCAAATGCATCCATTCATTTGAAGTTCTCAGTAACAGCAATATTGAGAAAGGTTTTCTGTGTGTGTATCAGTGCTACCAATTGCACTGCAGCACTGCTCTCAAAGCTGTTAAAGTGTGTCACTAAGGTTGTGCTTCAGCAGCACAGCAGCCCTGGTGTTAAAGCTCCTGGCTATTGGTGATGCAGACAGCTGTGCTTGTAGAAATTAATTTGACCAGTTCAATATTTTTCAAGAAAATTTGACAGATTACTTTTGTATCAGCATGCTTCATGGTGTACAGGGAATCATCTGCCAGTTTCATTCCAGCATCAGATCAGGTATTGTCCAACACAGACAACAAAATCAGCCTCAATTCCACAATGGATGCTCTGTTAATATAACAGAAATGTAATTTTCCTCTCATCTGAGCCATTCTAAGTTTATATGGCTTGATGATCCAATGCACAAGGATACATTGCTAATGGTTATGACACCACTTATGGATAAATGATAAAGCACAATACTCCCAAATGAAGCAGGTGAGGCCTGTTCTCCAGCCCTCAGGGAGGGTGCCAGTGCAGCACTTGTGCACACACAGCTCAACCCTGCCTGCTCCCAGCAGAGGGTGGCCCCTTCACACTTTCTAAAAACTACTCTCACCCAGGTTGATCCGAGAATGGCACCAAGACACAGTTTGGGAGACAGTGAGGTGGCATGGGATAACTTAAGAAAATGTGCCAACAGGTCACCTGGGCAGATGTTTATATGGCAGTTCTCAACTCATTGCCATAGGTCTGTCTCATTTACTAGTGGAAATACAGGCAGGGAGCATCATCTAACCAGTGACAGCTACAGGTCTGGTGACTGGAATGTCTGTTTGTTTTCCTTAATGAAGAGGAACTGGACTAATTGGACAGACTGACATTTCTGGATGAGGAAGCTGAAATCTGTGGTCTCTTGCAAATAGCACTGTCCATATATTACTGATGCACGAAGACAGTGTGCAGTGGTCCCAGTGCTGCTGGGGTCACTGCAACTGTTATTTCCAGAGTGGTCACAATGTTTTTGGAAGCTCACAAGACACAATGCCTGTTGCTGGAAACTCTGACCACAAAAACAACTACAATTTGGCTTTTTAAACTTCATTTATATTAAAAAAAAATACAATTTACACCTTCTTATGTGAGCAAGGCAATGTGAATTTCAATTCTGGCACAAGGCTTGGGTAATTTTGCCTATGCTAACACATCTATTTTCTTCAGTCAGTTCAGTGCTTTTAGACAGCAAGGACAGATTTTGAACTTTTTTTGCTAGTGTGATCACAGTAATGTATCCTCTATCTTCAAAACAGCTTTTTAATGTGTCCCAGCCAGGACTGAAAATATCACACAAGTCACAGAACAATCGTCAAATTCTCATTATCACCCCTAGCATCAGGAGAAGACAGTTTTATGGAGAAGGAGTTACTGAGACCTCAAGATTCCTGTGGTGTTTTCCTTTTTTTTTATTTCCATGAGAAAATAGCCTCTTGGTAGAGCATATAGCATCCAGAAAGACCTCTCAACAGTTCCCCAAACCACTCTGTGTCCCATCTATATAATAAGGAAACTAATAATTCCATAATTTGAAATGGGTACTGTGAGGATACTTTCTGCTCTTGCCAAACACCAGTTATGTCTCAGTGAAATTGAAGCCACTAGGCTCGCTTTGGCAGTAATTCAGTGAAGTATAATGGCCCATGATATGCACAAAGTCCGACAGAATTCTATTCTGTTGCCTTATGTCCTTTAACACCATCTCTCTATGAATCAATGATGCTTTCATGAGTATTTTTGAGGTTTTCTGACACTGCAGGAACTAAAATTTAAAATAAACAATTCCTACTTCTTATTGCATTTTAAAGGGACCTTTCTAATTTTTACAGTCATGTTCCAGAATATTGTCCTATTCAACACCAAAAGAAGAGACACAGTTTCCTCCTTTTTTTTTCCTTGCAGCTAAACCATAATTTTTCAAGTCTTTAAAGATGGGACTGTATTTGCAGATCTTATGTGTCATCTCACACAAGGAAGCCATTTATCACCAATTTAAACTTCTGTGCAAATGCCTTTTGACTTCCACAGCCATTACCTTTTGCAGCACAGATTGTTAAGTGTAATTATTATCAATTAAATAAGTAACAATTAATTTACATTTCTTGTAGCAATTAATATTACAAGGGAAAAACTGTAACCTCCAATATTTAAGCAGTCTTGATGAAGAGAAATAAACACATATTTTCAGGGTTTGAAATGGGTTCGTTTATACTAATACACCATATGACACTTCAGAGAGATGCACCAGCACTTCCCAGACTACTGGAATAACGGGATCTTTTCCTCTATTTTAGTGTTCCTGTGTTTGTCAATGCAGAAATCCAATATCATCTTTTGACTAATACACATATTTTACAACAGTATCTGAACAACAGAATTTCTCAGGTTTTGATCATATTTTCTAGGAAAGTATTCTCAGTAATATTAGTGATCTGAAGATCAGCTGAAAGGTTCCAAATGTCTCTCGCATGCTCCAGTGAACACAAAAGATTCTTAGCAAGTGGCTTCATTGTCTAAACCATCTAAACACAGTCAGTCTGTGGCTGTATCCTGGTGACTGTGTCCAAGCCCCAACTTTGCAGGTACTCACTCACAGCATCCATGTACATTTGAAAAATTTGTGCTTCTTGTTCTCTGCCTAATAGGAACCATGCTTGTGGTTCCTATAGTTGAATAGCAATTCCTGTCTGAACTAGACTCCAGAGTAAGTTATATTAAGTTCCATAACCTTCCTCACTTCTAAAAATGGTAAATGAAAAAAGCAAATCTCTGAGGTCTATGAAGTGACATCATTCTTTCTTGCCTCTGCTGGCTGCAGGTTTGTAAGCACCCAGATTTTTGTTTTCATAGCTTTCTGAAACAATTTTATTTTTCCAAATCTATTTCAACACACAGCCCCATGTGCCTACTATCCTTTCCCCTTCTGATATTTGGTTCAGCAGATGGTGCAAATGAACTGGCATATACAGTATTTGCTTAATCCTATGCTCATCTGAATTGCTGTTTTGAGACTAATGCAGATGCTTTATTCTTGTGAATTGTCTGCATTATGTCCTTGCCCATATTGTTTGATTTATCTTGTTCTTCCTGAGTGGGTTCATTCTGGGAGGTGCTGCTGAAGAATCATACAACTTGAAGTGTGTTGGGGTCCCTCCCCCCGCCGTGTAGCCCTGGCAGAGGGGCCCTGAGGGCACAGACACGGGGCTTCCCTGCCCCTGCTCAGCCTCGTTCCCATTGGTTGGTTTGTGTTCCCTGCGCGGGCAGAAGGACCCTTGGTCCCCTGACTGGAACAGTTCCTCAGCAGAGCCCCGGCCATGCGGCTGGAGAAATAAACATCTCTGAAACATCTAGCAAGAATCTGTCTGTCCATATATATTTCCTTTCCACGGGACTCCTGGTTTGATATATGCGTGTTGCAGGATCCCCACTGCAACAGAAGTGTCCCTTAGTTATCTCCAGTGAAAGGTGGAAACTCTTGCTAAGAAATTTTCTGAAGTTTATGAAATGGCACCAGGTATAAAGCACAGCCAGAGACAGAGAGTCCCAATAATTAAAAAGATTCTGATATTGAATGGGAAAGTATGAGATAATTATGGCATGAGTCAATTGATCAAGACATGAGGATAAATTAGTCTGCAGAAACCACTGACCAGCAAAGCTTTAGCAGGAATATGCTCTTTCAGATTGCTTGTTTTGAAGCTTTTAATTAGTTTTGCAGACTGCAAAAGAACTCTAGTCTGGGTATTCTGGGAAGCAATATGGTATGTGCACCACCAAGTGAACATTTAGGGTGTGGAAAACATAAAAAATTATGGTGATATTTTTATGTTCACTAAGTATGCCCCAGTGTCCCCAACCCTTCATTAATCTGTGGCTAAGTGGAGAAATGAGTTAAACTTTTCTTCTGAAAAGACTGCAAGTATTTGTATCCAACCTGTGATTGAATGGTCCGTAATAAGTTGAATAAACTGCTACTTGGGAAAAATCTTAATTCAGAGACATGGTACTCATTGACTATTTTCTCCTTCTTCTCCCCCTCTCCTGGAAAGCAAGGCCAGAAGCAATCATGTGGAAAGTTTAGGAAGGGACAGGATCCAAAGGAGCTACACTAAGGCTACTGTTTCTTAGGTGGCAATGCCAGCTTAAGCAGCACCGTACTGTCCCACTGCTGTGCAAGCACTGCTATTTGTGTGGCTGTACAGCAAAACAGCTGGGGGAAGAGATCTGTCCAAGAAATAACTAAGGAAACAGGCATCATGTGGGCAGAAATGTGTGGCTGAAACTAGTGATGTGGGGCAAATGCTGCTTAAGAAACTGTACAGATGGACAATCCACGTGTGGGTTTCTGAAAGCAATCGGAGAAAGTTTTCTGCTTGGTGATAGACAAAGGCATTTTTGGGATTGTGTTCTGAGCCAGATTCTTGCTAGCATCTTTAAGGAAAGCTATCTTATTTTAGCTCTTATTACTGCTGATTATCTCTGCTCCCCAGAAAGGGTCATTCTGGCACAGAGGATGATGTTACTGTGGAGGCTTGTGACTCTCAGGTCCAGACTTGGAAGAGCTCTTGGGGATCACCCTTACATATCCATGAGTAAGATGACATAACAGCTGAGTACCAAATCTCTTTGGCCAGTAGCCAAGAGAGATGACAATAAAAAAACCCCTACACTTAGTTCTATATTACATTTAAATTACTTTTTATCTGTGTATGACTCTTCTAGTTTTCCCAGTAGCCAAGTATGGTGAAGAGAAAGTGTCATTTAGACCAAGAATTTTCCTGATGGAAGTAAAAATAATGGTCATTTAACTGTCAGGCTGAGCTAGAGCAGTTTTTCTGCCTATTGTTATAGAAGCTGTCCTCTGATCCTGGCAGAGTAGCAACATTGGGTATTCACCTTCATCTAGGGTTTGGTATTAGAGTACCATGTAAAGTACTAGGGACATGCAAAAATACCATGGTTGTTCAGCCATTTAAGATTCCAGAGAGTGTATCAGAGTATTCCCTGAGCTTTGATACTCTACAACCTCGTATTCTGTATTCAGAATTTAACACACCACTGGGTTCATGCCACGATAGAGAGAGGCTGCACCTGGGCATAGATAAGGTTAAATCTGTACTTTTCATGGCTTTACTTTTCATGCATGTTGAAAATGTGTAACCTCAGGTTTCCCCCATACTTCTTTAGTACCAAGAAGGCAAATTAAAACAAGCTGGCCATGGCAGAGCATAGGCATATCTGAGGGTACACAAGCTTCTCCCCCAGTCACTGGGTTTTACTGTGTGCACAATGCTGCATCCATTCCAGAGAGGATCAATCCCTATGCCAATTCCACTGACCAGTGGAGTAACAGATTTGCATAGCCCCTTACATCTGATAGAGAAAAGTCTATCTTCTGGGAACGACCACGTCCAAACATCGTTTTGGGGGGAATTCCTGGAACCTTCCCTAAGGAATAAAGGTCAGCTTGTGTGCCAGGGTGGGCAGCACCCAGCCAACTGCCAGCCCCATTGAGCACTGGGGCAGCAGGCAGGGCCACAATGCTGCCTCACTCCACCTGCACAGCAGGTCCCTTAGCCAGGAAGGCCACTGTGGGCTTGTTACAAGATGTGTAAGAGGCCTAAATCAAAAATTCAGAGAAGAACCTATATTACAAATACGCCCTACCATTTTATGTGGGAAGAACAAGCAACACTCTCTGCTGGTCACAGAAGAAGAAATATATTTGCATGGTCTCTAGGCAAGAGTTTGAGCCACCTAACAGCCTAGCTGTAAAAAGAAGCACTATCTTTTTCCCCTGTTATTGACTACAAATAGCCCAAGGTCACCAATAAGCAAAATGAAGGCTCAAAATACCAACTCCATGTGCAGGCTTGAAACAAAAGTTAAAATTATATCAAATCAACAATTACTCATTCCCACGGTGTTCCACCTGCCCTCATTAGGTTAAAAAGAACAAATGTCAGAGATAACATTCAGGAAAAAGGTGTTCTTCTGATAAGGAAAATAGCTTTGTAGCAGTTCCTTTGGGGGGGAAATAAATAGTCTTCCTTCCCTCCTTTTAAAAACAGACCAGCTGATCTATTACTAGATTTGTACAAAGTTTTGCACAATAATGTCCTTAAACTGCTGTGTCTTGGTAAAAAGAAACATCATAAGGTCCCAAGATTATTAACTCAGTGATTTCCAGAGAAGACTTGCAGTTTACATGTACAAATATCTTCCTAATTGCTAGTACTGCAAACTCTTGCTTGGAGTTTGAAAATCAAGCTGTGTTCCTTCTGTTTCATGTATCAACACTGCACTTGGCCCTTGACAATGCTGTTGTGAAATGTGACTCAGAAGGGAAGAACACCTCTAATCTGTGCAAGCTGCCTGACTTTGCAGCACAAACAGAAGATATGAAAAGGTAAATTCTTACTTTACTCAGACAGACACGCAAAGACCAGAGGTATTCAGGAAGGAGCTGGTTTTGGTTTGGGTTTTTGTTTGTTTTGTTTTGTTTTTTTTTTCTGTTTTTAGCCCCATTTTGTGCACCTAGATACACATTTCCAAGTGTTATAGGTTCTCCATGGCATTCAGGAGTTGTCCTCACATCCTGGAATGTGTTCTGCTATGTACCAGTTGGTCACTTTGCTGCTTGGCTGCCACATGCCTGCCTTCAGTCCAAGCAGCAGGCCTCTTCCAGAGAGACAAGTTTCTTTCACTAATAGAAGTGTATATGGGAGTGGAGTAAAAAGAGACTGCCATTTCTCCTGTTAGCTGACAGGGAAAATTGTTATTACCTACTGTGATCCCAGTACACAGGAGAACAACAGCAGCATTTTCCTGTGACAGAAATAAAAGATGCACACAAGCGTGTGTTTCTGTTAACACAGAAAAAATAGCTGAATGAAATTGTGATAATGTTATCAGGAAAAAAATTAGGAGAGCTGGTCTTAAAGCTCATTTTTGATCAGTGACCTCAGCTGTAGCACTAAATCAAACACCAGAAAAAAAGGCATCCCAAAGTACCTACATTTAAGCATTCAACTCCAAGAGTATAAGCCACGGAAGTGCTGCGTTTCACCAACCTAGGTTGAGGTGTGCGTCGTACATACTCCAACAATTCAGAATTCACAAAACATCGTGTTTAAGACTGTTAAGACATAGCAACTCTAGTAAATGAAATGTGCCAGCACAGTTCTCTGGCAGTGAGGCCAACTGGCAGAGAATGTCCTGCCTTCATAAAGTTAAGCCTTCTTATGCACCAAGACAGGAGACTACATACAAATTCCCTTCCAACGGTGGACTATCATGCCAACTCTTGAATTGAGGAATTCTCTAAAAGTCAGCAAATTAGGCAGGAACAGCTCTAAAAGAGTATAAACAGTTCATTCAGATACCCAAGAACACCACTAGACGCTGTTTAATATACAAAGATGAACACAACCTGAGGGTCTTGAAAAGGCAAATGAACTCTAAGTCTGACATGGCTCAAGCACATGAAAGTACAAGTTGTGTATACAGAAGAGAAACCACTAGCATCTTCACTCCAACCTGCCGTTCACTGTTCAATTAAAAAGATGAATCCTGAGGGCAGACTGAAGAAGATAAGTCCTTGTTTTTATTCAGCCATGCTCTCCAGCAGCCAGAACAATCTGACTCCTTTTTTGACCCAGGGAGCCATGCCCTCCTGGTTGCATCATGGCCCAGCCTCAATAGGTTGCTCACAGCACCCACTATTTTTTTTTAGCCTGTTCGTGGTGTATGTACACATGAGGCTTTCAACTCCCTCAGGTTAAGTAGCATGTTGGCCCATATGTCAAGAATTTAGGGCAAGGGTTCTAGAATACCAGATAAAGCCAGGCATCGCCTCCCATCTCTTGTGCTTTGCTGTACGAATAAACAACATAGTGGCCAGCTGAAACCAGGATGGCACAGATGCCTGTGATGTCCCAAGCACCGAAATCCAAAAAGATAAGCCTCTAGATGAAGGCTGCAGTGAAGCCACTGTGTCCGACTGTGGCTTTATGTCCTTGTAACTATCCTTAGCTCCTCAGCTGTGCAATGGACATAATGGCTTTTATAACAATATTGCTAGAGTGAAAAAAATAAAATGCAAAAACATTAGATATTACGATGATGGCAGTGCAGGTAGATCTAGATTTTCAGAGTCCACAGAAAATGAGAAGGCATAACAAAATTCATTATATGGAATGGCTTTACTATGCTAGAACTTTCAGGCACATTTTCAATGATGACATGGGCATATACTTTAGTAAATGTACACAGACATACTTTTTTCCCCTCTCCATAATTATTTCTATTTTATAATAGTGGCAAGAGGCTGCAGGCAATGCATTTTCTTGTATTTTTTGGATGGCTGAAGTCATCTGGTTTTCCTGATGCTATGCAATTTATTCAAGGTGTTTAAGACTGATAACCAACCATAGATGCACTCCCTAGACTTTCCCATTGCTGCAGTAACATGCTGCCTAAAATGGCCAACAAATATAAGGGTGTTTTTCTTCAGCTGAATTGACAAAACCACAAAATTTTATATTAATATAAAAATATCTATATGATAAGCAAAAAACAAAAAAAGTCATCACAAATTAACCCCTCTGGGGTTTTGTTTAAGTTTTTTGAGTGCTTCCAAGTAGAAAGTTGAATTGTTCATCACCAAAAGCATTTTCTGTACAGTCACAATTCCTATGATATACCAGATTCACACAGCCTTATTAATTAAAACACAGAAAGCTGAGTGTCATTAAATGGGTGATTCTAACAGCCCCTGCAGCTAGGAATAAAGTAGCTAATGAGATCTGCCCATATTGCCTTATTCCTAAGGCACAGACCACCTTTAAGCTAGACTGCAATGACAAAGGGTTGTTTCCATCTTTGTATACATCACCTTCCATGATTACACATATAGATGAATAGCTTTTTGGACTGCATCTCTAACTGTCCTCAGACACTGTTTCAAGAATTTAATTCTGGCTTTACTAGTAGGAAGCTGAGCAAAGATGAACTGTATTAATTGTTTGGAAAGGCATATGTTTATGTACCTAAAAGAAATGAGCGTGAGCAAAATGTAAGCAGATCACCTTTTAAAAGCTTTGTCGAAGCAAGCTTGAAGAATATTAAATGCATATACTTCTTTAAGTTTTTCTCTTTTTGACCTGATTTTTTTTATAACTTGGTATAATTCCACTGAAATCAACAACCCTCTTGTAGCCGATATCCTTTGAAGTTCTTTCTAATCTAATTTTTGTTCAGAAAGAAACTAAGAAAGAAAAAGAGCAAAACTTTGAACAATGAAATCAAACACTGGAAGTTAAAAATGTAAGCTCCCTTTAGGTTTGCTTGAGAATATAAATTAGGGGCAAAAGCTGGCATGATACATCCATCTTGAGAAGTACTAAGCAGCCACAACTTCTACTAACACAAAGGCATTATCAAGGACCAGTAACAGCTTTCATAGCAGGTATCAAAAAAAGCTGCTTTCCTCTTTAATTTCATTTAAAGGAAAAGGCGAGAAAAAAGCCTAAAATATCATTCCAAACCAATCAGCATTTAAAAAGTATGTTTTATATTTTGACCCTTTCAATGATTTCTCTGGTTTTCTTTGCTCTTTAAGGAAGTGGTCTTTAGCAGAATTTGATGCAAGAAATGTGGAAGGACAGTGTAAGCAGAAAAGTGAGAGCACCTCATAGACAGCATCCTTCTCAAGTCCCCTGGAGGGCTGCAGTGCTTTGGTTTATGTGGGTAGATTTTGCTCCTGCTGCTTTTCCCCTTGCTTCATGTATTTCTAATCCCTGCTCTAGTAGTCAGTGAAAAAGACAGTTCTTGAAGCCTCTGTGGTGGGTTTTTTGGTCTATAAGGGAGGCAGCCTTTTCCCTTTAAATAGGGTTTGAACTCAGAAGAGCCTTGAGAACTGCTTGGCTATTTCCTTGTGTTCTCAGCAGAAGTGAGAGACCAGAGGCTTTTGGAGCAAACCGTGGAGGTCAGACCATGACAGTGTCCACATGTCCTTTGCTGCTGTGATTAATCTGATGGTGTTCACACCTTGTATTTCTACAGGTAATGAAATATGTAACTGCCACAGGAGAAGCTTCGCACCCACTTAGTCACTCTGGAGAAAGGTCACTGCTTTCCAAGATGTTATTCTAGTTTGCATAAGTGTGTGATGGAAAGCAGAAGTTTTCCCTATCATTTATTATAGCAACAGAAAGCTTACTTATGTAGTAAAGTGGCCCACAGTAGGAATCTAAATATTAAAATAAGACTACAGGAATCAACATATCCTTATATTAAACTAGAAAGAATTCAAAGAAACTGAGAAATAAAGAGACCAGATGGTCTTCATAATACAATTAGACACCAAGAAGGTGCCCCAAAGAAACAAAAAGTATCATGAATATTATATTTGGTGATAACATTGAAAGACTTCAAGAACATATGTTTTGTTCTGAATCATTTATCATTCTCCTTACACTGTTAACTATCATAATGGCCAAGCTGTATTTCATGTTCTGTTTCTTACCACAATTATTTTAGTAAAATTAATTCATTTTTAAAATTACATTGTTCAAGGGCACTTAGCAATAGAATATATGATATACTCTCCTTTGTATGGCTGAACATCTCATCTCACACACTGCTGAAGAAAATCAGTAAGGCATCCAAGGATACACTAGAATACCACCATGATGTTGGGATAGTAATAAAATACAGACTTGCTATTAAATAGACTATAATATTTCAAATGATACCATAGCTCTAATATACCTTGTCAAAAGCTAATCACTGAAAAGGTCTAGTGTGGTGTTTAGAAGATGGAAATTTACTTCCTTCCTTTGCATATCACTATTAAAAGATTATTCCATTTTATATTTCATTACTTGGATTGGAAAGTCTCTAGAAAGAAACCTCTGCCTTCTTGTAGACATGGGACCTACATTCCCATGCATTGTGGTATGCAGCAGTAATACTGAAAGGCTGGACTAGCAAAGTACTAGAATGAGACAAGGTCTGCTCCAGAGTACTGTGATCCCTGCCTAATCACCAATAACATTTTGTTAGACAGTGATTGTGTTTAATTTGAAGGCTTTGGTCCAGCATGACCAAGTCCAATCCTGCTTTATAAAAGAAATGCTATGAAATCATAGCTAGGGAATACAGCTGTGGAGTTTTTTTCATGTGACTCATACTTACTTTATGTAAAACCATCTTATCTTGGATAGAAATGGTGCACAGTCCTTTAATTAAATCAGCTCTAAGTTTTGCCTGAATGATTAATAAAATGAGAAAATTCTCTGTCTTGCTATGAAAGCGCTATTTTTTTTGTATTCCTTCATTCTTTTCTTTGCTTAAATTTCTTCAAATCAGATCCCCAAGTTGATATTTATTCCTTTGGGCTCACCTAAAAACTATAATCTGTGGTTAATCAAGCTAATTTTCTTTTGTCACAAAACTCAAAAAGAAAAGAAAACCAAAAAAGCAATAAAAATAACCATTTGTTGTTGCTGTTCATGAAGCATGACATTTTCATGGCTAAAACTGCCTAAAGGAATAGAGAAATTAATTTCAATAAATTGGGTTTTATGTGTATAAAATACCTCTGAACAAATGAAAATGACGAGATGACATTTGGATCAAAGGAGATAAACCCATTGACTCTAATGGATGTTGAACTGGATCTTCGATTAACAAACTGCCTTATTATGAGTAATCGTGAGGCAGCAACACCAAGTAGAAAAGGTAACAAAGCACAGGATTAAGGAAGCAATTCAGAGTAGGGAGGAATATTTAACACAGCAGAATTTTTTAGCTGTGCAGAACACAACACTAGAAATTACACAATATTTGTGTCAATTCTCAATGTCTTCTGCCTCCACTCTGCTCACAAGCCTTATGTGGACATCAATACAGGTCTGGTTCAGCACCTTTGCGGATTGGTGCTGCCTATGAATTCTCCACATTACATCCCATGGGTCTACCTGAAGACACAAAACCACAAAATCATGGGCTTCCATTTATGAAACACAAAATCATGGGTTTCCATTTATGAAATTGATACATCTGTTCATATTCCCTTTAATATCAACAGAAGGTATGCTTAGAAATCAAAAGGAATGCACTGATCTACACATTAATGTAGGACACCAATATTCATAAATGTGTGCATACAGCAAGGAAAACGTTTACTGAAGTTTTCCAGTAGGAGAATAATGACAAATAATTGCAAAGGTAGTGAACAGTATGGTTCAAAGGACACCTACAGAAACGGGTGTTCTGTTTAGATTGATATGTAAGTGTATACAGATAGAATTTTCTTTTTCACCCAGAAGTAGTGCAAAAAATCAACCTTGTCTCTTTATGCTTATTTTGTTTTCAATTCAAGTTTTGTAAATTATGATAATCTGTTCTGAGCAGCTACCTACTCTAAATTCTACTGCTGAAAATCAGTAGTCACTCTAGTGAAATGAACACATTTAGAGCGGTGTGAAACAATAATAGGTCAGATACAATCAATATAATGTCCCAGATCCAGAAGAATGAAACAGAAATTTACAGCTTCATGGAATCCTACTTAGTCTGTAGGATTCCCCAGCTCTTTCTTGTCTTCTTCTATCAGTGTTGCCAAATTTGGAGATGAGGTCCAGCTTTGACAGATTCCAGCTTATAAAAATCCATACTGCTGCTCTGTTCTCTGCCCAGCACAAGTATCACTTGGGGAGCTATTAAGGATGGTCATAATTTAGGTGAAAAGGATTAGATTAGTTCTTTCATAAGATCAGTCGCCTGACCTGGCTCCAACAGTGCTTGCACCAGTACAAGGGAGGTGACCACAAGACAAATTTAGCTTTCTCTGTGCCAGTCTCTAACCCAGACTAATAGTCTCTAAACTATTTTACTGCTTAGAGTCAGATTTTGGTATTTAGGGGTTCTGTCATGAATATAAAATGGAGAGGTTACAGATTAAAAAATGGAAGTATATGGACTAAAAGTGACAAAGTGGGTGGGTATCCTCCATAAACACAACAATCAGGGCATCAACCAGAAAGATAAAGGCTTTTAAGAAACATCCTAGAAGTAGGATCAAACTCAATAGCCCAGAGAAAACTTTCTATTAAAAAGTCAAATTTCAGCTTGAGATGTATCAAAGAAGATCTCTCCAGCAGTGATGGGCAAACAGTAATGCTGTTTTACATATAGAAAGAGCAGCAGGGGAAGGGAAAGAAAGGGGATAAGCAGGCTAACAAGTAAAGTTAACTATGTATAGAAAATTACTTTACAAGGTTATACGAGCTAGTTGCTTGTGATATCCCAATTGATATGAAATTATCTTTATGAAGGTTAAAAACATGAGTGCGTAGGCTACAGGATTCCCTTTCTAAATGAAAAGCAAATCTTAGAGTTGCATAAGCTTTCCACAATAAATAGTTTAGGTTCTAAACCAACTCCTTCCAAGAACAAAGATTTGAACCACCAGCTTTGCATTAAAGCCTATTTCTTGACCTCTTTGGAGCACTCACTCCTCCCTGCATAAAAATTCATGCCAAATACTGATGGATATTCAATATTAAACAACTAATTAAAATTTTTGCTGTTTTCATTGCTTTGAACAAGAAGCTGGTTTGGGCATTTTCAGGTCTTCATACAAATTGTACCTCTGCAGGTCTCATTCCTAAACTTAATTAACAGTTATTATTATTTATGACTGTACTGCATACTAGTCCAAGCTTTAAATTGGTCTTCTAAAAAGAGAGCCTGTGGCTGTGTTCTTGGACTTTTTTTTCTTCATCTTTTTTCTTTTCTGAAATAACATTATTAGTTCAAATCTTGTAGCTTGTTTTTATATGACTAGTGCTTTGTCTTTGTCTTTCTTTTTCTCCCTTTTACCCTTCTGACATTTTTAATTTTAAACTGCTCCAACCTAACTTCATTCTGATTTCTTACTCATAGATGCTTCAAGGACTCACATTACTGATTATCATCCTTCCATTCTCATTAGTCCAGACCTTAATTTTATTTCAAAGGTCATATGGTCTGTATGTCCAGTGAGCACAGCAACTGCTTGTCTTCATACACACACATCATTCTCCTTAACTGATACTCATGAGCCTGGCAGTGCTCTTTATGTGAAAACTGGCCATTACCATCTCCAGAATACTGGCAAAAGCTGCCATTTCTGCTAAAATCCCAATTTGTACTCTGATCTCTGTAGTCTCTTGTTCTCTATTCCCATTCCCCACTTCTCACTGACTTCTGAAATTTCTGATACTCACAAACACTAAAATCTGTTTCTGAGTCATTAGGAGCAGAAGAGGACACTAATGCACCAGCTTACTGTACTCTCCAGTCTGGTTTAAAATTGCCATCTGATTTTTTTTAAATGCTTTTGGGTTTGCTCCATCCTTTTTTGTTCCTCATGTGCTGCAATTTTCCCATTTGTTTTAGCAAAATACTTAGAAATCAAGGGATGAAAAGCACACCAGTATTATTTCTAACACTATGAATATTATCTTTCCAATCCATGTCCTAGCCAGGGGTTGCTTCAGATTCCATCTTTGCTTTAGAAAATTTCTAAGTTGGTGCTTAATTCTCTACCTGTCCCATCTTCTGCAACTCTCCCATCCCTGTTCTCTCTGATATTTCATGCTTATGATGAATTAACTCCTGATATAAGGATTCTGTGATGTTCTGTCTTTATTAAAAAAGTGAAAAGCTAACATTTGACTGTATGAGCTTTTGCAAAGAACACATTTCTTCTCATTTATTATTCTGAAAGTAACATATAACTATCCCTAAAGCATTAGATACATAAAAGAGAGGAACAGAAACCACTGTGATCATTACTAAAATAAATGCTAAGAAATTACATTACCAGAAAACCTTGGCAGAATCAGCTAATTATAGTTGGCACAGATAGATTATGGATAGCCAGCTACAGTAATCTGAATCCTTCTGTGAGAACCCTCTGGTTTTGACTGTATTTTCCTGTGAAGAGCTACCCCAAGCTGGATTTGTTTAGATTGAAAAATTCCATTATTTATAGGAACTAAGACTACAAAATATTGTGTCTGCTTTCAACATCTATGGTACAGAGGATTCTTTAAAATGTCGGCAGCTTTCTTATGAAAGTCACCAAAATGATTAAATGACCCAAACCGCCTCCTTTGAGTGCTTGAGAACCCTTAATAGAACTTCTCATTCACATCCAGTAGGACACAGCATCTGAACACATCTTCTGTCTCCCTAGCACCCCCCATTCAGTGCACAGCACAAAGCTAATGAAGTTCCTCTGTGCAGGGCTTCACTCGTAGTTATTGAAGACATGGAAACATAGCAGAAGCAGGGGGCTGCAGAACAAGAAAGGATAGGCTTTGGAGTAGCCCAGTGCTGCTGTAACAAACTGCCCTTGTTCCCAAGCTGTACTCAGTCATGGAAAAAGAATTTTCACTAGTGTGTTTCCAGAAACACCATCTACTTTTTCAAATACATAGCCAGCCTTAGACAACAGACTGCATCCAACAGCAATAGTTTTGTTGTTAGTACATGGGGCAAGATAAAATCCCAAGTGCTCTGCAAAATGAGGCCCTTGCTTTCTCAGAATGGCCACCTCCCACTAGCTGTCCCCTCAGACTGCCCCAGTGCCCATCCATGTGCCTTAGCCCCACACGTGTGCATTGGAATAACAATGCCTCCTTAGCTGGTAGGAGCCATGCAGCCATTACGGTTTGCAGCTGAGATGAAATCAGAGAGTCATTTATGTTGGGAAACACCTCTAACATCATCGAATTCAAACACCAACCCAGCACTGCAAGGCTGTCACTAAACCATGTCCCATAGTGCCGCCTCCACAGGTCTTTTAAATACCTCCAGGAATTGTGAATCCACCACTTCCCTAGGTAGCAGAATGATGCTGGGGAAGAACTGGCAAGAAAATGAGTAGCACTGAAGCACTTGCTACAGAGTGAGGGCTAGTCATCCCATGCACTGCATGCAGTGGGGAGTCTGTGGGAAACACACTGCCTGATGATGTAGTTCAATGATGATGACACAATGTAACTCATAAAGGGAAATGAGTTCATATTGCATGCATGACTCTGAATATAGCATTTATTTTCCCCCAAGCACCTGACGTTGCGTCCTTAACATGTATGCATGTAAACTTTCTCCTTCTTCACTGAAGATACACCAACAGCTGTAAAATAATGACTAGATAGATGCCACGTACTGTTATGGATTAGGAGCAAAATAGCTCCAAAATTATTTGAGCTCATATCTTTCCCATGCTTGAAACCATATTTAGAAAATAAAATTTCCCTGCACATTAAAGGAAGCTGTTGCATGTGTGTCTATTTTGCATGTGCAAAAGAAAATTTTGTGTACACAGTGGGTATACATACAAATAGCTTTTGATTACAATGTAAGTAGTGCCTTTAGAAAATTGTGTCCAATTAAATAATTCTCATTATCCTCCTAGCAGAAGAAATCCAAAAGTGTCTAGCGAGGAACTAAATTAGTGAAAGTGAGGACTCAGAAAATATTGTCCTCTGTGTAGCAATAGTGACACCTCGTTATTGTCTTATATAGAAAACAAACAAATTGGATAATTTGTAGCTCAGATAAGCAAGCCCTGGTTAATAGAGTCATACAGGATGTAAGGGGAAATGGGAGTGCGCATTCCCCTGCCTAGATTCCTCTCCTGACGCGCTCTGCCATGCTAACTCTAACTTTGCAAGGGGCAGATGCAGATTTAGCTCCACTAACATCAATAAACTGGCTACCAGAGCCAGTGTGGGGAGGATGCAACAGATACATGTGGGGAAGAGCTCTAAGAAATCACTCCAGCCCAGCCTGTGAAAGAAAGCAGAGAAAAATTTTGAAAACCAGCTGGGCAAGATGCTACCATATTTCAAGGCTCAGGCCAGGTAATTCTGTCTAACTGACAGCAGGGGCTGACCTTTTAATAGTGTCAGAAATTTTAAGAGAATGAATCATTTTATAGATGGCAGCAAGAAATATCTGAGCTCCAAATTTTGAAGAGTGCAGCTAGTATAGAGGTATTGTTTTTAGAGTACATTCAAATCCATTATGCATTGAAGCTATAAATAAAATAGCTCAGCAATTAAAAAATTGTGTAGAAAAAAAAGAAGGTAATGTGGGGAGTAAATTATTGTAGCTTGGTGGAAACTGTTCTTCTCAATGTTATCTTCGCCTTCAAGCTCTGTACAGGATTCCTGTTCGTTCCTGGACTCATACTGACTGAGACTAGGTCTTGGCCTTATTATCTGGTAGTTCATAATATCTACTACTTGATGACTTGGTAAGAAATTACATTTTAAAAAGCTTGATATTAATTTAAAACCTACAAGATTTTGCTCATTATTTCTGAGACAGCCTATTCAACTCCTAGTCAGCAGCTACAGCAAAGTATGCTGACCCCATTGATGAGGTAATCAATTATGCTGGAACAAAACAAACTCATAACTAGCAAGAAAGGAAGCGTATGATCTTACACAGAGCCAGAGAAAACAGAGAGAAAGACCATTTGGCAATTGACATAGGACAAAACATTTCATTTCCAGGTTCCAAGAAGATATATTTTAAATTTATATTAAATATGATGTACAAAATCAATGTTCTTCTATGCTGGACAGCTTTACTTGTAGTGAATGAAGACAAATCAGGGCACACATCCAAAGCTGTGGCTTTACAAGCATGTGGCACTCAGGAATGGAGGTTTACATGCCAGCAACTGCAATTATCCCAGCTAGCAATGATTTAGCATTCTGTGATGTCTAGAGCCCAAAAAACACAGGCTATGCTTTTATATCACAACTATCTGAAATCCAGGTTTAAATTCTTCCTTTAAAGAAACTGCAGCACAGCTTGCTGCTGTGTGCACTTTGGAGAAAAAAAATGATTAATTCCGCCCATCAGTGAAGTTTTTGCTCATGAGTATCACAAGCCTTTGCTGTGTGCAGCAGAAAAAAAAGAAATAATTTTTATGCTTAGTTTCTGATCCTTATTCAAAACCATGCAACAGTGCTAATTACTAAACACTGGGAAGACTGAATAAAATATTATAAAATGCTGACTTAAAAACCAACAAAACAGAACACCTTAAACCTAAGTACATTTACATTATTTTAGTGCATGATTTTTAGTGGATGAGCTCAGAAAAGATTTTCATGTTAAAATAAACAGAGGAAAGTAACTGGAAAAGAAACAAATCAAAATGGAAATACACCATGTAATACAAGCTGCCATGATGAACCGAGCATCTGAAAAAAAGAGCAGAATGATCAATCCCTCACCACAAGAAAAAGAGACATGTAAAGATTGGCTTGAGAAAAAAAAGATTTCCTCTTGGAATCACCACAGCAGGAGCCAGAGGAAGCTTTGCACCCAGAGACCTAATGTCATCTGTTAAGCTAACAAAACTAGTTTGGAAGAAGAAAAGAATTAAGACTTCATCTTTTCATCCCCTTCCACTTCACTGCTCATCTCCCTAGTGCTTATCTTGATCCCAGTTTTCTTTTTCTGGGGTTTTTTTCCTCCCTCTCCCTCTCCCTCTCCCTCTTCCTTTCTTGCTTTTTTTTTTTTTTATGCTGACAGAGGGAGCAGCATGGGTGCCTGATGCCAGCTGCCTCCTAACTGGAACCCTGCCTTTGTCATTTCCAATGTCACATTGAGCAATCACAGACTATTCCAGAGAGGACCCAGAAGGGGTCAGTGACAGAGGTAGTGCTGGGAATTCCACCTGACCCTTGGGGCCCCGTGGAGGCTGCAGAGTCCCGCGGCTGCTGAGGGGCAGCCTGAGCGCACGATGCTGCGTCCCATCGCGCTCAGGGGATCAAACACCGCACAAGGGGGTCAGTGTCTGGTGCCACTGCGCAGTTTGCAAAGAAACCACGGAAACAGCCTACCTAAGTCAGACACTTTCTGCCCAGTTTGCCACAAGGAATTTCGCTAGGACATGCTCTAGGATGCCCTGCCACAAAACAATGACAGTGTGGCTGTAGGGTTGCCAAAGCACAAGAGCTGCTCTCTGTACCAAATCACGGACTAAACTAACCACGAGAATACAATGTGCATTACACAGACATGTTAACCTTACATTTACACATGGAAAAATCCTAATGAAATGTATTATTCCTCTGAGGTTTTATGCCATATTCTTCTTTCAGTTACAATAGACCAGACCTGCCCTGCACAACTCAGGCTATAATTTGAACAGTAATTTTTACATTAACACCACATAAGCAACAATCAGCAATGGTTTATGCAATTGGGAGAGTAAATACAACTACAAGCTATCTATAAACTGTAGGGATATAGTGAGAGAGATCTCATCACTTGTCTCAGTTCTGCACCCTGTCTCCCCTGGAGTTCAAAACATTCTGGGGACAGGACTCCATCCATCCATAGGGAAGGTATTACAAGGCTCATAGAACTGAATGAAGTACAGCTAAATTACAGACTTAGGTATAGCTCTTCATTAGGCTGAAAATAACTACATTTTATAGTGTTCATTTTATCTTTTAAAAGTGCCTTGAATAATTACTCACACAATTAAAAGGAATAAAACCAGATACTCTTGCCCAAGTTGGCTTGGTGTATCATTGAGCAATTTCCTAGAAACAGGAAAAATCTGAATTTGAAGCTTGAAATATGAACTCTACAAATCTGTATTTCTGTGTATGTATTGTAAGCCCACACCAGGGAATACTTTCAAAAATAAAAATAAACATCTAAACTTTGAATGCACTTTAGGGGTCAAAAAGCAATGGAAACAAATGCATTATTTAATCGTAAAAACCGCACTCAATTCAGTGCAAGGCTAAGGAGGAAGCTCAGGCTCTCAGAGGCATGTGAAGTGAGGACTGCTTTGAGGGACTGCTGCAAACAGGGCTGGAGCTGAGCTTTCCCTCAGCTCTGCCTCTGCCTGGAAGAGGTGGCAAGGTTGAAAGGCTGGAGAAGACAGGCAGCTTTTAATAAGAATTAGCTGCCATTTTCTCAGGCACAGTGAAACAGAGAAGAAAAATATTGGGAACTTCTTGCTTACAATAAAATAAAGGCATTACTCAAAACTGAGAAGAAAGACTGTTAAAAAGAGGGGCTACTCACACAAGGCTTGGAGTGAATGATAAAATTCTTAGCTTTTTTAATAGCCTATTGTTATCAGCTACATCCCTACTACGGTGTCTTTGTTTTTCCTTCACCCTCATTAAGGGTTAGGTCAATTTCTTACCTGAGTGACACAGGCTCTGCTCTCATTACCTTGACTCAAAGCCAACAGTACTTTTTAAAAAATACTCACAATAATCATCAGCTATGGAATGCTTACCCTGAGGTAGTTGAGGGTGAAGTTTGTCAGACCCATTCGAGTGATGTTTTTGGACAGCTGCTCCAGCACCTGAGGGTCTTGTGCCTAAACAACAAAGGAAAAAAGAATTTTCACTTTGCTTTTCATTGGTTTGTTTTTGGTTTTTTTCTGTGTGTTTAGTGGAGTGTAGGAAGGGTTCCCTGAAAAGCAGTGCCACTGCTATGGAAAAATTACACATTGATGCTAAATTTATGTAATAAGCTGGAGTTCCATATGCATAGGAAAATGTAAAGCAGTATTGGAGCAGACTAAAGACTGTTCTCTAGTATGTTCCTTTGATCCCTGCCCATCCATTCAAAAGATAGACCTAAGAGGTCTGGTCATAAAAGTGAGCATGGCCCCAATATGCTCACTTGCTCAGGAAGCAAAGAGCTTCCTGAGGGATTGCAGTACACTTTGAGCCTTCTATTTGTTGGCTGGGGTCCCAGGACATTAGACAGAAAAAGGCAGGAATAAGAAACTTATCATTTTCTTTTTGTGGAAAGAGACTGCCGCAGAAAGACCTCATCAAGTATATGACATTAAGCACAGTCTGGAGAACCCTTCTGATCTAAGTTATTTTGCCAGAATTAAACAGCGAAAAATGCAAGTATAGTGCTTCCCTGACCCTAGCCAGGATCTTTACCTGTGAGACCAGCCTCCTCTTTAAAATGAGATTAATCTCGTTACAAAATTAATATCTGCTGGTTGCTGTCTAACCTGCTTCGACTCTGAATTGTAGAAGTCCCCTAAATACATAATGTTGATCATGGCCATCCTCATTGTCCCTTAATGGGATACTGTTGAAGAGTCCAGTTGATTAGTCCCCTAAAACAGCAGATAATGCTGGGACAGAAATGGTGGGGCAGGTTTTCACAGGTGTTTTCTTCAAGCTTGTAATAGCACTTTGAAAAAAGGTCCAGGTTGCTTAAGCGATTTAAAATTCCTCACTATGAATATATCTTTATCTATAGATATCTAAGTAACTTGATGTTAAAATATAGGAATATCTTTGGGTCTGTGTTCTTACCCTTTATAAAACCATAGTCCTGCACCTGATTTTGTATATTGGGGCATTACTAGTAGGAATGGTTCTATGGTGAAGAAATGAAAGTGTTAATAAAAGCATGTTCTTTGTTTCTCCACAATTTACCTTCTTATATTTTGACTTTAACTTGTAGAATATTTAATATTTTAATGTTTCATTGAGTGTGTTTTCATCCAATAACAAAAGAAAGTCATGAAATGTGGAACAAAAAGAAGGTCTGGATTAAAATTCTAATGGCTTCTAAGTAAATATATGGCAATTTCTTATCTTACGTCTATGCAAGGGTAACATCAGTTTCTTCATTTAAAGCTTAAATATCATTCGTACCTACAACGATGAAAATTCACAGACTTAGGTGTAGTTCATATCAATAAGAAGAGATTTTGGACCCAAATCATACAGACCACCAAGTGGGATTAAAAAGAAAATTACGTGCTAAAACAGAATGAAAACATAGCAACAGTGGCAATAACAGAGCACTGAGAAACAAGGGAGTGATGAAAGAACTTGTAAATAGACGTAATTGCAGGCAAACCAAAATATTTATAGTTAATTGCCTTGGGTGTGAAATTTGCTGGAGCTCTTCATAAACCTAATCTCATCTCTTTGCATTAGGTCAAATGAATAAAGGATTACTTACATGCATGGCTAGAATGCTGCGTGGGACTAATTCTCTGTATTGTCTAATAGTAAAGTGCCATGTTTTTATTCTCATAAGATCATCAAAAGTAAACTCCAAGATAAGACGTCCTTCTGTGCATACCTAGAACACATAAAATGCATGAAATAAATTCCCAGGAATTTTGTTTTCAATGGTATTGTATCATCGATTAAACAACATTCAAAAATATCAGAGCAGTATTCTGTTGTACATCTCTGCTAGATTAATTGTTTTTTGTCCTCTTGGGGAGAAAGAATGAATGTGGGAAAATTACTTCATAGGCCTTACCTCAGAGACAGTAACTTATAATGCTATAGATTTTATAGCATTTTACAAACATAGAATATTGTGCACTTAATCTTGTTTATTGCATCAATTCTCTTTGCCTCATAGTTTGCTACTGCTAATTAATGACTGAACCTCACAGTGGTGGTGGCTGTGGTGCAACTGAGTGCACTCGATGGCAAGTTGCTGAACCAGTCATTCCCAACCTGTTTTAGACTGCCCTTTCCTTTCTACAGCTTGGCATATAAACCTTTCTTTCATGTCCAGTTGGAATAGGCAATGCCCTGAATGCCTGGGGCCAAAACTGGGTTTTTCACTAATTTTCTCCTTGTCTTTTCCAAGTGTCCTTGTCTTTTCCAAACACTTTGTCCTGTTTGGTTTGTTTTTTGTGGTTTTGTTTTTTGGTTGGTTTTTTTTTTTCATTTCTTATCTAGTTTTATTAATCCCCCCTTCCAAGGAAATCCAGATCGGTGCCCATCATGGAGCTCTATTTTCCTCACAGGTTTGAGACTGAGGGGAGCAGAGGAGAGCCAGGACAATGAAGCTACTTCCACCAAAAGTGGCTCACACAGTTTTGTGAGGAATCTTCTGTCTAAGAAAGGACAGAAGACATGGGAGGAATAAATGCAGCAAGTGGGTACTAGCTATAAATGAAAAATAAAATAAATTACTGGGGACTTTTAAACAACTCTTCACAATTTTATGTGGAAAAAGTACATGGTTGTGGTCTTCTTTAAGGTGAAAAATACAAGCCCAGCATGATATCTTGACTGGGGGCACTGTGGAGTACTGAAAATGATGTCTGATTTGAAAACTGACCATCACTGTTGATTTTTTTTTTTAAATTGGATATTTAGACTTACAACCCCTGTTCACAGTAAGCTTGCAAGTGCAGGGTACAGAGATATTGTGAAAACAGGGTGTAATGGCTTTCAAAAGAAAGGGTTTCTACAACTTTAATTTTAATACAGCTAGTATTTGATTGAAAAATAACCACCCCAGATTCAGCTGAGTCTATTGAGCCTTTTTACAAGCTCCAACTCAGACTTGGCGAGCTCTCACTTGGTCAATGTGTGGCTTTTCTGGTTAACAGTTCACTTTAATGCCCTTACAGTTTTTCTTCCTTATTGTTTCTGCAAAAATACATAGGTAATTTTAACAGGCATACTATATAGACAATTTCCTGTAGACCTGTGAAGGAGAATCTTGCAACAGGTTCTCATCTGCCCTTTTCAACACACCTTAGTGATGCCTTCAGATGTTTAATGTGCCTTATGTTTCACCCTTATTTTGATTTTCACATCACCTGCACTATGATGAGAAATTACACAAGGGTACACATGCATACACATAAGGATTCACAGAAGAAAAATATTTTCTATTAATGTTACTGTGTCGAGACCGAAGATCCTGGTTACTGACCAGTTAATGTGAAAACATTTCAGGTTTAAAATAATTTTTTATAATAAGACCTGTGGCTTCTCAAATGTTTCTTCTCTTAAGCTCACATCGCCAAAGCTCTTAGCAGATTTTAGGCACTGGCATTAACAAATTTTAATAGAAAAACTTAAACGCATTCCTCATATTACAGTGGTAAAAATTTATACATCTTATAAAGGAATTTAATTTCCTTATGTAAAGTAGAATTTTACAAATTGCTTTTAATCAATAAAATTGGCACAGTTCTTATTTTAAAAGGGCTATTTTTTTTCCTGAAAGCTGCTTTTTACACAGAATCCAAAAAATCAAAAGGGTCTCCAATTAAGAAAACATTTTCTGTTGTGCTGAATTCATGTTACCGTACTGTGAGCTCTGACATTTTGTTTCTGTGGTAACCAAAATCAGCTGATTAGTTGGCATGGCAACAGAAAAGATGTAATCCCAGCAGACACACTCTAATCAATGCCCCCAGCACAGATGGTCTCCGGAGGATCAACAAGAAAGAGGCTGGCAGGCATTCAGTGTATCACGTGGTTGCTCTAGACTAGGCCAGGAAAAAACTAAAAAAGAACATTTCTCAAACTAACCAATAGATTTTTAACCCCTTCACTGCACTTATTAATTGTAGGAATTTCAGCTGCTTATGCCTATGAAAACCAACTTTGGTCCTGTGCCTTATTGCTCACAATCTCATTCTCCCAACACTGGGCATCTTTATAAGTGCTCCCCCTTTATTAACTACCATTTCTCAAACATGAGTTGTTTCTTGAAAAGAAATCTAAAGCTTATACAAATCTGGGCAATGTCTGGTATTATTAGTAAGGATTAAAATCGCTGAGTTTCAAGGGCTTCACCAATACAATCCAGCTGATGGCTGCACTGTTGGGAGCAGGAAGAGAGCAGTGAGCACATGAGGTGCCCACTGCTTTAGTGGTCAAGGCAATGCCCACCTCTGCCATTCTACTGGGAAACAAACATTGATAAGTGTAGAAAAACAATTTGCCTACACATAAAGTGGGAGTGCCAGAGTTGGAGTAAACATGGTGAAAACAGACTTAGGAGGACTCCTAAAACTTTCATCTACCTGAAGAAAAAAGTGGAGCATCTCCCAAGTAAACAAACAGAGTGGTCTTGCCTTCAGTCTTCTACAACATTTTATGTATGCCATTGAACTGTTATAAATTCTTTATACTACTTATTTATATCTTGATAAAAAAAATTTAAAGTGTGTGACACTTTACAAGGACCTCTCAGCCTCTAAAGACAAGCTGGACTATTCATGTTCTTACTGCTAGGCATCTTCTGGCCATACTTGTTCGAAAAGAATTGGAAATGCCATTTTATGTATTCATCCAATACTGCTGTATGCAGTGATTTGCTCTAACTAGCAAAATGTTGAAATGAATAAAATACATTTGATTCTTGATTCTGTGGATTCTTGATTCAATACATAATGAAAAGTGTCACAGTCTGTTATATCAGAAGTTAGTGAATTTTCAGCTTAGAATTTTCTTGTGAAACAGAAACAGTTTGTAGTTTTGCATTAAACCCCCCCCCCCATGGTAGTTTCACTGGGTCAAATTCAGTTATGATCCAAGGAGCTACACAGCCCATTGCAGTGGGGCTTATTATGGGAGGTCTGCTTTGTTCCATCACCGATGCTGTGAGAGTAGGAGTTTACCTTTGAGTACAAGATCTGTGCCTTTGGTATCTCTGCTAGGAGTTAAACAAGCACAGCTGAGACAACATTCAGCTCTAACTTATTTCTGAGAGAGTAATATATTCTCTTCTCCCCTATTCCACCAATTACTGTATTTCAGATTTGCTCTTACTAACGAGCCATATTTTAAACATACGTGCATTAAACCCTCCTAATTTTTCTCCTAGAATCCAAATCACATCTCCACCTGAACTTTTCCACCAGGGCACAGAGGTTTATATCGGAATCTGCCAGAGAAACGTCAAGGCTGAGGCAAGCTGTGCACTGCTGGGGCTGCAGCAGACAGAGAGACCCACTGCACACAACAGGACTGTGCTGCGGGGGGCAACTGTGGTCCCCTCACAGGAGGTGGGCACCCAGCCCAGTCCATACTGTCCGTTCATCTTTGACTTGCTGGATGCTAACCTCCTTTCCAAAATAACAATGCTGTCATGTGCTGCCATGATAAGTAAAATAATCTAATTGCATTGAGAAAAGTGTACTGTATTTACTGGTTAAAAAAACCCAAACCAACCCTCTTTTATTTGCTATTGCAATAAAGCTAACACAAAGGGAAATGACACAGAAATCGCTTTAGGGAGCTCAGCAGTGAAGCAGCTACTGTGTAACTTTGGCACATCTCCTGCCCATGGCCAGGACTCACAGCTTCTCATGAGCAGACAGGTGGAAAAGAGGTGCTAATAGGAATATCTGGTCTCTTCTCTGTCTATCTGTGTGTAAGCCACAGGGGCTGGAGTGGGCTCACACTTCCTGGCTCACCAGGGCACCACACACCGGCAGCTTCCTCTCCTCTGAGCCCCACCCCAATGGGAGGTGGCAGAGAGGGCCCTGCAAAGGGATGGGACTCACATACGTGCTAGAACGGCACAAGCCATGTACACTGTAGTCATGATGCTGTCAATAGCCAATGACTTAAAATTAAAACCTCCACAGTCATGCAGGCCAGGACTAGCTACCATGGATTAGCTACCTTCTCCTGCTGCCCCTTCTCCTTTTGTTCTTTGCTTCATGAAAAAGTTACAGATGAACAGGTACAAGATGGAAGATCATTATTTCCTGTTAATATATTAAAATGTATTCACTTCCATATTGAAAACAGTTTACTGATTTTATTTTTTTTGCTATAAGAAAATTTTTGTTTTAATTTTTATTTTTCACCCTTTTGGTACTGCTGTTTTATATACATATGTGGCACCAGTTTTAATTACAGGACTACATGTGCCCTATGCATGAAGATTATTCACTATCAATTACAAATATTGAATATTCACTAACTGTTTGATCCAGAGTGTGTTTCAATCAATTGACTCCTTCCATTAAGTTCGTTATCCTTTGGACTGGCATCCTACTGTATTAAATCAGTATTTTCCTCGAGATTTATAGTTCTTGTACTAGCTAAGTATCAAATGTACCAAATGGTAGGTACCAGCAATGTGAAATCTCATAGTTGCCTTAAAATCAAACCCAGAGTAAAGGAGATGGGCAGGCTGAATTTAATTCACATAAAACTGATAATTCTGGCAACCTGGCATTACGTGCTTCTCTTGCAAACTTTCTGGAAGAATTGTAGGAGATACCCACAGAATTTTCCAGTCACATAATGAATATAGAAAACAGTAATTAAATGGCTCCAAGGGTTTTCAGAATTAGAAATAATCAGTCTACCAGAAAAATTCAACAGCCAATATTTTTCACCCTTATACACACTAAAAAAGAAAAAGAAAACCAAAAACCAAAAAGCCAACAATATGTTTTATTGAGTCTTCCCTGTTACCTTGGTAAACATGGGTTTTCCATGCTGAGTGACCATGGTGCATTGATCACAGTCCACTGTGATAGATGAGTTGTGGTATGACTCTTTTGAGTGCTTGAGAATGTAATACAGGTCTGTTACACCTCCTTCAAAGACAGTGCTAAAATAACGAGGGATGAGGGTCCTTCCAATTGCTGTGAGGAAAATACAAAGCAGAATTCAGCAAATGCTCTAGGTTATAAAATTTCAAACCATTTGCTAACAGCACATGAATAATTTTAAGTGCAATGAAATCAAACTTTCATTTAACGAATATAATACATTTTCTCTCCCTTTTGTAGAGACAAAGTTGTGCCAGCTCCCACTGAAATCAATGAAAATGGCTGACTCCATTCAGAGGGAGTGGGCTCATCATATTTAATCTTTTTACATTGATGGCAAGTTAGAGTCACTCTTGAAACCATCTGCAAGGTTTTTTGTTCCAAAGTAATTATTACATGAAAACCCACATGATGTCAATTACTACTGAAAGCTGAATATTACCCGTAAGTGTATAAATCCAAGTGGTGAATATTGACAGAAATATACTTCTACACACCAAAAAGCAAAGCACTTTTTTATAAGGAGGTTGTGTACACATATGTTTGTGTGCAGGGACACATATATTTATATGTACCCACCCATACATGCGCACACACACACACACACACATGCACGCTTGATTCAACAGGAGGGCTACTACTGAGAAATCAGAGTACTGGGGATTGAAGGAGGACCTGAGAATGGAAAACTAGAATGCTATACAATATATGACTACCCACAGGTCTATCCGGGATCTCTCTTTAGACCAGAATTTATGTCATAGGCTAGAAAGTCTGAGCAGACACCTGCACTCCCTTACATGCACCACTTAAACCCCAAACTGTGGACTGAAGGTAACCAATTCAGCAACACTTAGGCAAAATTCTCACTGAAGTCACATCTCTCACTTCAGTAGTAGAGTCAGGTAATTTTTACAAGGTCTAATTCCAAAAATGTAGTAGTGAGAGTGAGCTTCTGAATGTGCTTCAGAAGCACGAACTAGTAGCAGCACTGACATCAAAGGCAATTACCTCACATGCAGCTCATGCTTTCCATCTCCTTCTTTACAGATAAATTTGAATGTAACCACAAATTGGTATAAGAGAACACTTCAGTTTATAATAGATGGATACTTCCATACCAAATGACTCATTGCTTTGCAAGCATTAATCAATCCACAGTAATTTTGAGTGGTGGATACATAAAAATTGCCTCCATTTTACAAGGAAAAACCAAGCAATCTAAATGTTCTCTTGGTAGAATGAGATAGGAAAGTCACCATCCACAGGCAAGATTAGAGTTTATTAGTTCTTAATTCTAATTTGTCTATTAGGACTGTGTGGTGACTCATTCCTCCCTCATTTGCTGTATAATTTTGAGAGTGTTTTCTAAAAAAACTATTTTCATAGAAATTTTGCCAGAATATGAACAAAGGCTCCTGAACCTAAAAACGCATTTGCAAATGGGTGTTGCAAATTAAAAAATAAGGCATTTTCAGAATAGTTCTGTGAATACTGTTTTTGTTCTGTGCATTGCAATGTGGAATATTGTACAGGCAGTCATAATGCATATTGTATAATGAAAATATGCAAATATAGAAAATTAGGACTTGTTAAAGCTTTTGCTGTAATATCAGATATCAATGTAGTTTAATGTACAAAAATATACCACACTCTCTGGAAGTGGTTGACAATCAAGTGAATACATTGAAAGACTGTTATACGACTCTAGATCCTAAAAAACCCCACCCACTAACCATGCATATAATAATTTTCTACAGTCTTTTAATTTAATTTAGAAAAACTGAAGTCCAGTGTATTAGCACAGGATTTAACTCATGGTTTAACTCAAATTTCTTCATGTTGGTGTGGTATATAGCAAAAAGTGAAATTTACCCATCAAGTTAATTTCTTGCTCCCCTAAGGCTAATTAGTGCAAATTAAATTTCCTGCTAATCATCTTAAGCAGCAAATGGGCAATATGAAAATCCAGCATTCCTACTGATTGTGATAAACCTCTATTCATGTGACTTATGCACTGCATAAATATCTTGAAACTATTTAACTGCAGTTTATAGACTGTTCCCAAAGTAGCATGGTCACGTGGCGTTGCTTTTTGCCCTGTATTTACAGCTACAACACATTAAAGAAGGCTAGAAGTACATTAAATAATTTATTCTCATTACTAGTAAGCATTTTAATAAAAATTAATTCCTAGGAAGCGTTATCTATGTTTGCCACAGGGATATGCTACTGTGAAGAACAAAGTGGGAGACCAAAAGGATGAAGAGGAATAGAGGTGCACACAAGGATATGGTCTGTGGAACCTGATTTTCCATGACAGATGCACGTGCAGACCCTGTCAGTCTGTAAAACTGAAAATAACTGATGCAAATATCCAGCATAAATGTTTATAGCTACATATTCAGCTCCAGAAGAAGCAGTAATGGAAACTTGTGTTAATGAGCAGATCTGCCCTCAGCTCACTATGTTGCTTTGCCACAAAAGACTGAAACATGTTCAAGGTTTTGGTTCTCTTCCTGAAGCACTCAATGGCTTAAAAAGATAATTTAATTTCTAGGATAAACATGCAACTCTACAGCAGTAACAAGGTTTTTTGTGCAGGAGATGGCATTTCCAAGAACAACAAAGGGCTGTGGAATAGCTCTTACGAGGCCTAGAGATCATCCCAAACTTCAAGCATTTTTTTAGTGCAAAGGACTTTTCCTTGAATTTTTCTCTTCCAAGACATTATTGTGTAGATGAGTATGCAAGCACATATGTGTGTGTACTCCCTGCTTTGCTGCATGCATACATACAATCCTTTCCTGGGCAAAAGAATGGGAACATGGCAAAGGTGCTTTTCTTTCCCTTACTGCAGGTAGATGGACACGCTCATGTGTGGATGTACACACTCCACTCTGTCTCTGTCTCTACATGTCAACAAGATTTCAGCAACACCATGTAGCTTCCGTTTGAGATAGCAGAAGGATACTTTCTAGGAGCACCCTGAAAAATGTAAAGGCAGGATTGGATATAGGATTGTGGCCACTTCAGGATGTGGTCCAGCCATTCTTGTGCCAGTGAAGTGAAATCACCCCTTGTAGAGCACAGAGCAAGCTGCATGCCAGGTTGGCCTTGTATTTGCAATTCCCCAGTGGCAGTCACAGCAATAATGGAAAGTATAGTCTAAACAGCACATCCAATCCCACCAGTGGGACTGAATGAAGTTTTATGTGCTACTGCAATTGGAATTCCTTTATATTTTAGAGTGTATTCTGTGGGTTTTAGTTCACAGAATACATGTTCGAGAATGTGTGTCTGTGCTCCTCCCTACCATACCACACCTCCCTAAACAAGCATCACATAGACCCAGCACACAGCTGAGTATGGAGAAGTTCTTGTAATTTCCTTTCCTAATGTCAGGACTTTATTCTTTCTCCAACCTTTTTGTTCACCCACCCCTCTGGTCCTATTGTCTGTTTCCTCAGCTTATGGTTGGTTGCTTATCTTCCAAGCTCACTGTTCAACTTCCAGTATCTCCCTGTCTTCTCTCCCTCCTCAAATGCTGCCCCTTTTTCTTTCGCTGCAGGAAACTCATTAACCTATCCTAATTCTACATGATTTCTTCATTCTTCTTACTTAGGAAGGCCCAGTTATTTAGTCTGTCTCTTTGTTCTCCTCCACACTGCCCAAAATGCCAACTTCACATACACTTTTTCAGTGTCCTTCCTGCCCAGCCAGGCTTCCACAGCTTCTTGTCCCAGGCTCCCTGCCTTAGCAGCCTAAGCTTTCCTTCTAGATCTTGATTTTGTGTGTTCCCCCCTGCCACCCCTCAAATTCCCTCTCTGCACACCCACTTCGTCTCCTCATAACAGCAGATTCTTTCTCCAAATTAATCTCATATTTCCTTCCTTCCTTCAGCTTCTCATCAGCCAGAGATCAGCCAAGAGGACCTCTTTACTCTTGAAAAAGGAAAGAGGTTTGGCCTTGCCCAGCCAAACATATCCCCATTCCCTATATTTTTCTCATTGACTTCTAACCCTCCCTTACTCCATCTTCTCCTTTCATCTGGCAGTTCCTATTTCTCTCTCCTCTGTCATATCAATGTCATCTGGTCCTGATTTTTAGCCTCCTTTTTTTTTCCCCCTCCTCTTTCCTTTTCTTTCCTCTACATTCAGGTTAAGTGCCTTCCTTCATAAGACCACCCAGATCCCAGGTGCATCTGCCAGCAGTGTAGAAGGGAAGGTTTCCTGCTCTTGCATGCACCACTGGCTGAGCCTTCCCTGTGGGTTTTGTAATGAAAATGACCATGGTTCCACATAGCCCTGAGCTACAAAATATCTAGTTACTCTATGTAGTTGGCATGTGGATACCCCACTGGGCTCCTACTATGTACCTGGGAAGGCAGATCTTGGAAATTTCAGCTGTCAAACCCTAGTAAAGCCTGCACTGAATACCTGAGAATGGGTACCTTTCTTTTCCGCAAAATATTTAGAAATCTGCTAAATTCAGTCAGATTTGCACGAAGAGGACAAGAGGGATACCCCTACCACAAAGGTGAGCAACCCTACTCCAAAGCATACAGATTTTTAAACATTTAAGAAACAAACTTGCAACACTTCTAACATGGAAAAAATACCTTCATCTATACAAATAACAACAGGCTTTTACTGTCCCATTACCCAGAAAAGACCATTTAATAGTGTGAAATGTGACACCCCACATTGCAAGATACTGTATATACTAGAAGGAAAAATCACCTGCACCTCAGCATTCAGGCATTCATTCCAGATCACTGGAATGCTGCTTTAAATTATCATTTTTTCCTGGGCAGCATTCCTCCCTAGCTGAGGGGGGATTTCTTACGAGAAGTGGGCACTGCCACTTAATCTTTGCTGAATTTTGCTAGCAGTTGCCCAGATAGCAAAGCAAAGTAACAAAGACCAGCTGGATTTAGCAACAGGAAATAGTTATTTATATGAAAATGTCTGTAAGAAAGGCATATCTGAAATGAGTATTTTGCACAAAAAAGAATGCTGTCATGCACTGGCATGACATAACTTTAGCTTATTTTGTAGCATGACAGCTTGGCTGCATGTGATTCCATGTAACTTTTCCATGGATCAGAGACCAAAAAACAATTTCAGAATTAAGTAAGATAGATTTGTGACACCCCCAAATATGAGTGGTCCAGAAATCAATTAATTCAATCTATGAACATAGGCAAAAAGCTTTATAGGTCAGTAACAGTTACGTTATATATAATTCCTCAAGTATCACAGCTGGGGAATTCTAAGGAATAGAATGAAACCATATGACATATTAAATGGCCCAAGGCCTGCTTCTCAAGGAGGGAAGCACTGAGGACACACTCCTGCTTTTTGGCCTGGGCATGCACCAATGATGATTAGGGTGTCCCTCTCTCACCCTGATCTTTTAGTTTATTTTCCCTTTCAAATATGTTTGCCTGAGCATAAAACACTTCATTCTGTCAGGAATATGTATAATTCTAGAATTGTTTTTCCATCCCAAACTGAGCCAAAAAGTCCAATGATCTCCAGATGGGATTGTCCATAACTTGTGAAGTTTAGGGTTTTTCCAAGCCTCAGATGAGCTGTGGGTAGAAAGCCAGCTAAAAAAATAATTTACAATATAATTTTGGTATCACCACACGGTGTGGTGGCGATGGTACTGTTGGATGGTTGGGGTTTTTTTCCCTGAGGAAGGCTTGAGTTAAACAGAAAGTAAACATGTTTTTGTAGTCCGCAGGAAACTGGTATTATTTGTGGGCTAGGAATAGTTGAAGAACATTTCCTCCCTTTGTGTGCCAAAGATAGGCTGTCAAAATCTCAAAGCCCCCTCTACAGAATGAAGGGTCACGGCCTCTTTGCAGAAGCAGGGCTTGATAGCAAACCCCTCCTTGCTCACTGAACTGCTCATGTGTTACCTTTACAGTAGAAGCTCTCAGAATCAGACATTTGGATTTAGCATATACACCATGTAAAATAACTGCCAAGTTGGTGTAGAAGAGAAACAACGGAAGTGTTAACCAGTGAAATAAAAATATTGGTTTTATTGCTCTCAGGCTGGTTTTTTTTTTTGCAGCTTGAATCCTGTCAAGTCCTCTGTCTTTAATTAAAGCTAGGTTATAAAATAAGTAATAAAACAGAAATGAATAAACCCCAAAAAATATAAAAGATAAAAAGCCTTTAACAGTTACACAGAATCAGCAACAGAATGAAAAAAACCACTCTCTGCCTATAGCTCAAAGGAATTCTGGAAGCTCTGGTGCAGCCTGCAGCTGATTATCTCATCAACATGATATAGATGGGCTCGAGAAACACTGCTGGTTGGAGCTGTGGATTTTTTTGGCTCCCAATACAAAATGTTGAGTTGTCCCATAAACCTCTAGGCAGACTATGAGAGTCTCTTGCTTGAAAGATTATCACAGTTGGATCTCAGTAATTAAATGGAGATGTAACTAACTCTCCTCAGCCAGATGCAGGGACTAGGGAAGCCAGGAGACAGCAGCCCATTGATTGCAAATGAACCTTCCTGGGCACTGCAAAAGAGAGCATGAGCTTTCTGTTAATTGTTAATTGACATCTCTGGGCATGGCTAACTAACAGCTGCATGGGCCAGAGCTTGGCATGTTCATTTACATATGTTCCTGTAACTGAAGTGAACAAATCAGTACACACAGAGCAAAACTTTGTGGAGTTGCACAACACATTGCTGCTATTCTGACTACATTTCTATTTGCCCAAAATTGTCCCAGTGAAAGAGCACATCAGCCTGTTCTTCCAGACATGGTCCATCTGGCTGCCATGTGGAGGGAGGAATCCCTCTCTGAAGCTGGACAACAGCAAAGCTCCAGTTTTCAGTACTGTGACCTGCTCTCTGGAAGAGCTTCAAGGCAGGATGCTCATGGGACTGCTCCTCCACCTCTGTAAGACCTTATCTGCTGAGTGGATTCAAACCCAAACAACACAAATCTGTCAATTCCTAGGAAAAGCTGCTATCAGATTTGATAGTGTGGCATGGAAGGCAGTGAAAAGACGGTCTAATAAGTCCAAATTCTGTCTGACAGAGACATGTGGGCCATGTTGATTAAACCACCCACATGTATCCAAGGCAGAAGCTGGCACACACAGACCTGTCCTTTTTAAATCCCTATCTAGTGTGTAAGATTGGGCTTCTATCATGTAGGTTACTTTTAGAATAAAAATTAGAATATGTGATTAATTTCTGCTTATAGAAATTTTTAGTTATTTATACAAACTAGATATTAAGTAAGAGTAGAGGTATGATATAAAATCTATACAAATAGCAATAATGATAATACTGTATTAGAGAACACTAGTGTACTTTTAATAGTATTATAACAGTAATATATTACATTGTATTCGCACATTCAGAAAACATACATATAATCTACCCATATTATAACTTTTAAACACCATGAATTTTGGAAGAGAGGGGAAGTAGTACTTCCATATGGCAAAATCACACCTTTTAAGGAGTAAAATTAGCATATTCTTAATTAACATATTCTTCCCATGTACTTAAAATTATGGTTTTATTTTTAATGATCTACTTTGCACCTTTTGGATATTGTGGAAATCTAATGTTTCTAACCAGTTTGCCTTTGTTCTCAATTTTTGACAAAATTACAAAGTAGAATGTGTAACATGGATTCAGTACTGTTATTCAGTGACTTGAATCCTTCCCACAACCAGAACCCAATGGTTTTGTTTAGCTCCATGACACTTTCACACTATATGCAGTATCTTATTTACTTTATATCAACAACATTGCCTACAGTTAAAGGCTATAACCCAAATATTAAAGCTTATAAAGTTGCAAATGTATAGGTTTTTTCTCTCCAATTCCTTCTAGCCTGTATAACTCAATCATTGTGGTAGGTCTGACCGTGCCTTTTCTCCAGTATTTTCTAACAGCATTTTACCCTTGTGAGGATTTGTGTGTATAATTTGATTCACTTGACAGTGTATTTCCTTTTTTCGAAAGAGTGTAACCAGCACTTCAATCCTCTAAAACACACTTGAGTCAAGAGCAAGTGACAGAAACTATGACAATGAGACCTCAGCTTTACTCGCCACACCTTATGACCCTTATTCTCAACAGACACATAATCTGCAACTCAGTCCTAAACCCTTCATCCCTCTGAAGAGAGACAATATTTCGCTATAATTCATTTTGGTAAAAACATTCACAACAGAACTATAAACCCTTCTATATGTCTCAGCACAAAGCTAAACTGCATCAGCGTAATTTTTAATTAAGGTTCAGCCAGTCTACAATAAAATCTCCTCCCAACCATTTTCTTTTTACACTGGCAGCTGACCACCAGTCTTTAAAGAACTGCTCAGTACAAAATTCATTCATCAGATCTCAAGTATTTCGGCCTCAGGCTAAGAGAGTCTGGACCAGGGAATGTAGAGAGCAAGCAGCAGAGTCCAAGATCCCTTCCACAGGATAGCACCTGGACTTGGAGAGCACCTCTGGTCATCATCCCACCCTCCCTCAGAGAAGGTGCACCTGCAGTGGCGCGGCTAGGGCTATGTCCAACTGGGTTTCGAGTACCTCCAAAGATGGAGCCTCCACAGCCTCTCTGGGTAACCTGTGCAAGTGTTTGACCACCTTTGAAGGAAAACAGTTTTTCTTGTGTTTAAATGAAATTTTCTGTGTTTCACTTTGTGCTCACTGCCTCTTGCATTACACTGGGCAATACTGAGAAGTCTGACTCTATCTGCTTTACTCTGTCCCCATCATATATTTACTCACATTATAGGCTTCTCCAAGCTGCAGAGTCTCAACTCTCTCAGCCTCTCCTCACAGAGCAAATCCTCCTTAACATATTCATGTCTCTTTTCTGGACTCACTCCAATATATCCATGTCTTGCTTTTAAGTGGTGAGTCCAAACTGACTGTCTTACACCAGATGTGTCTCACCAGTGCTGAGGGAAAGATCACCTGCCTCAAACTCTCCCTCATGCAGCCCAGGAGGCTGTTGATTTCTCTGCTGCAGTGGCACATAGCTGGCTCTCAGTCAACTTCAACTCTCGGCTCCTTTCCTGCAGGTCTCATAACCAGTGTCTGAACCTGAAGCACAAAGCCCTGCACAGTTCCGTACCAGGTTCAAGCTTTAATTTTTTTCTCTGTATCCACTGACAACACTAAGTAGCCTGCTACTTGATCCTAAAATGAAAACTCAGAGCCCATACAATTTATTTTTTAAACAACTGAATTAGATTTCTAATAGTACAGAGCAGGCCAGACATTGAAAAACTCAGAATTTGTCATGGCAGGCAGGTTTATCAGGAAGCATATGGTATAAGCTGATTTTTTAGGCTGGAGGGGAGAAATGTTTAGGTGGATTACCCATGTTCTTGTTCCACAGACAAAAAGACATACCTTAGATGAGGAAGCTCCAGTTTTAACTCTAAAACTTCCATGTCTTATAAATCAAAACCATCACTCCCATGATGAATATTTATCAAAGAGAGTATTTGTGTTTGCATAAAAATTCTACACTCTGAATGCAAATAAAGCCAGAACAAATGGTTTGCCTGCTTGCAGTATACAGCCACTCACACTTCTGTCTTTGCTAATCATTCTGTTTGAAGAAAGAGTAGTTCAGTTAACTTTGTTCAACAACTGCAAAGAAGAAAGTTTTAAAAGCAAACCAGAGAGGTTATTCACAGCTGTATGACAAACCACTGTCAAAATATAACAAACCACAACCAAACCCAAGCGGAAAATGACAAAATGTAAGACCGTAAAAATGATGGAAATGGTGCAGGACAGGCATTTTAGATGAACAAATGCAATCTGTACCAGCATAAAGGACCAACACAGCAGAGAAAATGATACCCAGAAAAGTTGTCTCAAGAAATAAAGGCAAAAACATAAAATTCAAGTGACAGGACACCAAAAGGAAGGGACAAAAACCAGGGAAACCATCCAGTTGCATTAAATCAAGCACACCCCTGACCCCTGACTTCATCTGACCTAGTAGAATGCTAAACAAGGCATGAAAAAAAAAGAATTATGTAAAAACATAAGCAAAATGATGTTAAGATAAAGTGATATTTGCTATACCCTCACAGACTGCCACAATTCTTTTAAGCAGGTACTCAAGCTGGTCTGAGTCAGAAGGTAGACAAAGACCTCAGAACCAAAGCTTGGCTGCTGCAGAAAACAGGTGTTTGCCTTTCTGTGGTGTGTTCATGCTGGTCGTGGGTTAAGTGACCAACCCACATATTTCACAGCCATCCACTTGATTAATCACTTATTGGTCTAAATCAAACAGTTCCATGAAAATTAGGCAAATCACTGGAACCACACCAACTACCACTTGCTAAGAACTTCGCCATTATGCTGGTAATCTGCCTTCCCTTTCCCCTTCCTCCCCCAAAATTGTATAAATATTCCAATTATTGCTACAAAAGCACATAGGAAGATCTGTTGTGCTATATTTTCTGGAGTGAAGTTGTTCTGGAGACAGATGTCTACAAATATAATTCTACCAGTTTCTCATCTCCAGTCTCTCCTCTGAGCCATGTTGAGATGGGAAGCTGAGGCAGAAAAAAAAGTCTTACACATATTCTAGAAATACTATTTAACACATGCAGCCTGTATAAGGGAAGAATAAACAAATGAGAAAGTACTGATCTCAAAAATGCATAGGTCCCTTTTACCCTTAGAAATGCTGGAAGAGAAGCTGTGAGTGACTGAGACAGAGTAGCATTTGTAGTGCAGGGCTTTTCCACTTCTAAAGTTCCTGATTTTCATCCAGGCAAAATCAGCAACATCACACACGTTTAATTAGCTGAAACTCTGATAAATTCTATTTTTGGTTTCAGTCCTGTTTGTATCTACCAGAACAGCACCTCATGTCATCACCACCATGCCCGATGGGAAGCCTCAGGACACCACTCATGATGTGAAGTCTGAGGACAAGCACAGGCTGCTGGGACCTCAGAGGGTTTAGCTCAGACAGAATTTACCTTTCTTCTTGGATGCTTTCTGCAGCTCTCTACAAGCTCCCTTCTACTGAGAGATAGCAATAGCAGTACTTATGGCAGCCAGTTTAAGTAGTGGAAGCTACTCCTTCATCGTGGTTAGTACAGTGTAAACATAGCCATGAATGTTTCTATACAGCATATTGTAGGCAGACACCAACTTGCTCTGCTAACACTCTGAATAACCCAAAAACTACATGTTTGCATATCTTGGTATAATGTCTGAGGACGGAATTCCTGTGAAGAGACAATATATTGCTTTGGGCTCTGAGATGATGAAAATGGCCACCCAGCATCTGGTCAGCTTGTGTGTGTGTGTGTGCAAAACGGGCTCATATAGGCATTTGTCACACAGGCACAGCTGACCTCCTCAACACTAAGAATTCTTTTCCTGGCAAGACTGCAACCCACAGACTGGCCATGTGAAAGAGAAAGATAGTCCTTTCCCTGAACACAGGACTTTGTGCTCAACCACTGTCAGTCAAGCATCACAGCATGGTCCACATTCAGGTGAAAAGTATCAGAGGTGAAATGGGTTGATATGTGCATCAAAGAGGCGATAACATAGTGGGGAGTGTGTCTGGAGAACTGGTGGGAGGTGAGGGGTTACGGTGACACCATAAAAGATATACATGGCATTCTCAAAATCCTCAAACTGCATTAAGCACATGTGGATTGATAACCAGCATGATTTTTCTGGTAATTTTATGCTGTAGATGTATGAACAATATCTCACCAGTGGATAATATCAGTTGTCAGTTATATACATGTTTTATAACTACCAGAACACTCTTTTTCAAAAAGCTGTTGGTGGTTGGCTTTGATTTCTTTTCTTCTGCAGCAAAGCTTGCTTTCCCACTCTCTTTCAAGCTCATGGAAGCTAACTGCAGAGAAAGTAAAAATGGTATTGAACACACTGGACAAAATAATTAGAAAAATAGTCTACCATTTAAAAATGTTTTGTTGGTTTTAAAAGTGTGCCTTGTTTATTACTCTTAAAATGAAGTGCCCTGTGTTCAGTTATACAAATCAGATGTCTGACAAAATAACACGAAATAACAAAGAAGCACTTTCAGAAAAGGGCAAGCAATGTAGCAGGTTTATAAGCTTCAGTCAGAACACACATTATACGTAGTTTTTAATAAAATTTAATGCAAGTAATGCAGAATGCTCTTAACTCTAAAAAGGTAACGTCAGTAATAAGTACTACAACAAATCTGTGCTGAAGTTGAAACAACCACTTCCTATGTTTTCTGTCCTTTTAGTTGTATGATACATTTTCTCACATTTCCCAGAGAGTCATTACAATATCTTCTTGGAATAGTTTTTCTACAATGACTCACTGTGATTTCTGGAACTACCATAGGTACGATAGAGTTCCCATGACACTCTTGAACTGTCACTGTTTGGACAATTTCAGGGACTCCCTGATCATAGAACATCACCACCACCACCACACATGATCAACCCAAATTCCCACCCGGACCAACACCATTGCTTAACAACAGACAAACTAGAAACTTAAGAAAAAAAATGGAAAAAAAAAAGGACAAGTGTGGCACAATCCTTGCCCTGGTCCATCACACCTACTTCCAAAAATAAACACATAGAAAGCTACAGAAGTGTTTGTTGCATACAATTAGACAAGCTACCAACAGCTGTTGACATCCAACTATAGTGACAGTGCAGGGAACCCCATGCTCCAGAAGCCACCCTAAAACCTCTTATTTAATAACAGAAAAATACATACAGACTTTATTATCTTAGGCTGAAAGCATATAAAATTTTTCTCTTGGAACATATTTTCCTACAGAACTTCAAGAAAGAAATTCAAGGTGGGAAGCTCTTTTCTAAAGATCCAGCAATAACTTTTATCTATCAGCAGTGCTTGATAGGGTTACAGTGCAAGTCTCCCAAAAAGAATCCCTGTTGACATCGAAGAGAATGACCCCAGATAGGTAACTCAATGCTCTGATATCTTAATATGTATATGACCATGCAATTCAAAATACTTCTTTGAAAAATTAAATAATTTTTTTCAAAATCTACCAATTAAAAAACTTAAAGAAATCATCTAAAATGGAAAAACTAATCTAATTTGGTATACTTCGAACTCATTATGTTAAACAGGACTCTGCATAAAAATAAAATACTCCATCTTGCAGTGTGAACATGCAAATATATTGCTGTATACATATGTATTTGAAATATCCCCCTGACTTTCAAATAATTTGTACATATCTCACAACTAAGAACATACATTTTTTTAACATCAGCATTGCAAACTCAACTCAGGATCTGGAAACAAATTCGTGTGCCAGCTACTGCAGTGAATAGCAAGCTGACTTACTTGTTTACAAAGCCTAACACCATGTAAGAGTAAGCTTGGTAGGTACCAATTCATGCTTTCATTATGCAACAAATAAAAAAGGTGCTGGAATAAAATGCAGAAAACACCAGCACAAAATTGTTCTGTTGTTCCGTTACACAGAAGAGTAAGAGAAAGTAACACTCCTACAAAGTTGTTTTTTTCACCATAACCATAGAAAAACATCTTTGCCTAAAGTCAACTTCCTTCACTGCATTAATACACTAATACATTAATATTTGCAAATATTTCTCCCCCTGTTAATACTGATCTTATTTCAGACATTATTCACAAATACTGGCCCCTCATGCATCTCCACTGTAACAGCAGGAATTTTGTTTGCATAATGATGAGGAGAATTAAAAAAAATAATTTTCATTTACGTGAAGTTAGTCACCTAAGAGGTGAGGGCAGAGGAGGAGTGCTGTACTCTCAAGCAGACCAGGTAGCTGCACTGTTTCTGCTCCACATGCTTCTGGATTATGCCAAAAAAGCATGCTGAACACAACTGGAAAACATGGGCTCTACTCTGCAACTGCTTTCTAATATTAAATGAAGCTTACATATTTTTTTTCAGCAAAATTGAGGATTAATTCAAAACTGTCATTTTGCTATGAAAAATAGAAATGGAGGAAAAATTGCCCACAGTGATGCATAAAACAATTTAGATAAATAGGAGTTGTTCCCAGACCTCTGCACAAGCCTTGGACTGAACATGACATTTAAAATTTTTTTGGATAAGTGCTCTTTTATTTCATACAGTACTTTAACCATATCACTTCTATCCTCCTGTTCCTAGAATCAGCACAACTACAAATATAAAATAAAAGGCTGTTCTTACATACCTCACATCTGGTTAGAGTTAGGAAGTGCTAAAAATCATGTGAGGGAGTTTATTCTTTCAGGCTGTTGAGTTTGAAATTCTGGTTGTTTCTTGCTTTTGCAAGAACCACAGAGGCAAATGGTCCTTAAAAAGGGATGGCTGTTTTGCTTGCCATTACAAAAGACTGAAATTACTTTGTTGGACTGAGCTATGGCTTTGAACTTAGCAATAGGTCATTAAATATTTGAATGTATGCAAGATAACACAGAAAACAATTCACAGCAACCAATGTGATATTAAAACCTCTCCTCCCCAGGCTTTGTACCCAGCAAGTGCCTGCACTGACTGCACAGTGTGCCACAACGCATGTCACATAGCTGCAGACAAGATTCATGGGGTGGTTTGGTTTTGCCACGCCATACAGCCGAGTCTCACCTGTCACTGCCCTGACACTGGTACAGGTATAGGGCCCCATACTTCTGAAAGAAGAAAATACCACCCCTCTCTTACAGCATGTGCTTTGTGTCCACTTCAGGAGCCATACACACTTAGCAAAGTAATTCTGAATTTCTCCAGGATAATCATCTATGCCTACACACTCACGCAGCATTCTGCTGGGGTGGAACAGGAGCTTCTAACCACACACACATTTTGTTGGCAAAGCAGCATGAGTCTGATTTCCCAGAGCTATTCCCATGAGGTGGTGTGCAGCATAGTCACAAGCAGTGGCTCTGAGTGACTTTTGTCACCTTTAATGTCTCCTAAAAATCCACCACTTCCAAGGCAGATGGCAGGCTACACCCCCAAAGAGCAACTTCACAGGAAGCCTTTGCTCTGCGTGGGGATGCTGCCTAAGGAAGCTGAACTTTTGCTCCTCCTCTTCTATTTCCACCTGCTTTTTTCCCCTTGAGTCTCATCACTTGTATGTCATCCCATTCACATTTTACTCCCATGTTGTAAGCTGTCTGCTCCATTCAATGTCCTTCAAAGGGGTACTCACACGGAAGTCACTCACAAGGTCACCCAAAGCATTTCCATTGAAGAATTTGAGTTTGCTGCTTGTTTGCTGTTATTTGTGCTCTGTATGTTCTTAGTAGTGATAAATGCACCCAAACCTTCAGAATCATCAGAAAGGTGATGGGAATGGTTGAATTTCAAAACACAGGTTTTCATGCAACTCTGAGAAGATTTAAGAGCAAATGGTAGTATTAACATAACATTTTTGTTTACTGCATCAGTTACAAGTCACACTTGAGGAATGACACTCTTAACAGTGTCAAGAAAAAGTGGCGTTTACTTTATAAGGAGTAAATTTTAACCCAAATAGGATCAGAAACCAATTCTTTTTTTTTTTTTTTCTTCAGAGAAATGTCTATGTTTACACTCCAGTGCCATAGAAAAAACTTCCAATATCTATGTTGTGGGTGTCTTTTTTTGTCTCCCCAGTGATTCCAGAAATTAAGAATATTTTGATATATTCTATAGTCATCTGTTTTAAATAAAACATCCTTTATGTAACCAGCCAACTGACGTGGAATAATCATCTCCTTTCCATACACCATGCTAACTGTACTGACTGTGGTACATTGGGGTGACATGTCCTAGGCAAATGCCACGTTTGCAGACTAGTCCCAAGAGAATGACTGCCAGTGGATGTTTCTTAAAGGGCACAGTGAGATGACAATTATGGGGGATTCTTCCAGCTACCTGCCCATCTATGAATCATTCTCTTAGATTTACCAGGAATTACTACATTGTCTTTATTAAAGGTGATTCTAAGCAGAAGTCTTGCTGAAACATTGAATAAAAACTGTACTGCTGATGACATTAGATATGCTGAAGGGAAGAGTCATTGGCTGCTTCTCTGCTAACCACAGGAAAACACTACTGCAAGATGGATGATCCATATTAGTGATACCACAGTGGTGTCACTGTGATGGAAAATTGTACAGGTTTTCTTTTTGTCTTTTTCACTATTTTTTCAGAATGCATCACTGACAGTAGTAATATGAAACTGCTCTTATTTGAAATGTAGTAGCCTAGAAAATACATAAACTGATGCCAGTGTGTCTTCTACAGAACAGAAGAATCCCAGGGGGCTCCTGTTATAAGACTGTTCCAGTACAGGTCAACTGTTGCAATATTCAGCAACCTAAATATCATTAAAGTAGTTATTCCCTACTATGTCCTTTCCTATCTAACACCTTTTTGAGCAAAAATTTTGATGTTTCCTCCAGTACATGTTTTTGAATATGCTGATCTGGCTTCTTGTTGCAAAACACACGGGTGATACGCAGAAATGAATCTTGTGTTTCCAATCCTACAAAGTAGTGTGTTCATGTGGTTCACTCTGCACCACAGTTTTGCCTCCTGACTCCTCTGCATGGGTACAAGAGACATTTACTTTGTATATTACTTAACTGGTAAAATTAGGATACTCTTCCCCCAAAAAAGTTCTAGAAATGTAAGCTCACTTTAACAGCAATTTTCTATATGATCTGGCACGAAGTTACTGCCATGGAAGGCACTGACAACAGGGAACAATTCCCTTCCAAAGTTGAAAGATATATTTTAAAACCAGGAAACCAACAATTGTGTTTATTCATTTATGCTTTTGAAGCATAAATACAGAGTCCTCCCCGTCCCCAGCATCACTGGGGACAATCAGTGGCAGTTCAACCCTTCCTGAGCCTTTGAACAAACTTTCTTGTAACTCTTACAACTTAGGCTGACTACATACAATACCATTTTATTGCTGCAATGACTGTCAATTAACGTATGCAAATTACAAATTAAAATATGCAAACCGTATGTAGATTACACTTATTTTTAAAAGGCTCACCTAAAGAAGGGGATGTAGCTGTCACTTTTAACAATTGCAAACACCTAATAGCAAACGCCTACATGTAAAACTGCTAAAAAGACACATCCATGGTGCAGCGTTGAAGCACATCTGAACTTACATGCTCTTTCAAGATGCAAAATAAGTTTTTTTAGGATTCTTTTTGGCATTTGTTCATGATGTATTGCATACATATGCCTACTAGCAAATGCTTTAAAACAGGATATCTGGAAATATTGCAACAGATAAGTTTGCAGAGAACAACTTTTCCACTGAATATGTAAGCGAGCACATAATGCTCTATGACACAGACGGCAAGTACTAAAACCCCTTGCACCATGAATAAAAAGGAATGACTTGGCTTGGATTATTAAGTCACTGCTTTTCTCTGAGAGGTTGAGCCTGGAAATGGAATCACAAACTCATGAGGAGCTCCAAATTCTTAATTTATCATCATTTTCCCTTGAAAATCTTGAGAGAAAATTTCAAAGCCTTGCCCATGTCCTCCATAATGTCCTATGGCACACAGTAAACTGGGGGCAATTATTTAATCAAGAAGCAATTAATTATTTTCACTCATGTCATAAAGACAGGTACTGAACATGTGGGGAATTGAAACAGAAAGCCTAAAATACTTTCCCTGAAAATACTGCTCTTACAGCCTACTTCCTAACCTACACACAGTTTGACAGAAGCGCAATTGTAGGACAGTAAGTGTTACTGAAGTACTTATAGCAGCAACATTCCAGGAGCCGTCACAGCAGTACTGGGCAACCACATATTACTCAGGCAATCCCTCTTTACACACAGGCATGAAAGACACCATTATAAATGTCTCATCCTGAAAAGGGTTAAGGACAACTTCTTCATGTGAGCAAAGCCCATGCTCACAGGCAAACACTCCCAGGAGGCAGAGCGGGAACAGCGCAGGACATGACCAACCTTGGCTGCCTGCTGTCAGCTCGCTGGGAGCTACAAGCCCAGGAGGAGACACCACAGTGGCCTTGTGAAGGCTCCTGCCCCAAACAGGGCTTGGTGGTGGCTGAAGCTGCCTGAGCAAGGCACCATGTGACAGAAACCCCTCTGTGAGGTCCATCACCTCCAGAGGAAGAGCAGTACCAAACAACAGGGAAGGTCACTTCTAAAATAACTACAGCCGTTTCCTCATGTGACTGTGCTCTAACAATGTGGTTTGCAACCATTATTTAATTGTAATTTCAGCTAACCATTTTGCAGTAATTGATGGCTGAATAAGAAATCCAACAACTGCCTATATAGCTGAACAAATTATACTCTGCTTATAATACCTTCTTAACTCAGCCACCCACTATGGCTGAAATATTTGATTGCTAAATTGATTTTTCATTAATTTAATCTTCAAGGATGATTATTATTCTGAAGCTGGACCACACACAATAAAAATAGGCATTTTATTAGTCATATAGTCACAGGGCAATAGGGAAAATGGCATGAGCCTGGGCTGATGTATAATTTGTTGTTCCAATGCCAACTTGCAGAACACCATTACCTCATCACAGCTGGTCTGATAGAAGCAAAAAGAAATTTGGGTCTCATTAGTCCTTTTAAAAATTCTTGACCTTGAAAATATGAACGTACTTGGAAGAGATTATTAAATAGCTGTAATAATAAAAAATAATCTCAACACTGAAATTTTAAATTAAGGAAAGCTCTTTCTCATTTCAGAAGACACTTGTTATCAGGAAGACAGTGTGTCCTGAAAGTACCCTGTAATAGTTTCACAGTAAATAAATGTTTTCAAAACCATGGAATGTCACCACCATAAAATACACCCTTGCAAAAATTATAATCAATTATCAAAATGCCTTTAATACACTTTACAAACACATGCCACTGAAACTACTCACACAAATGTTTGTGGGAGAGCTAGAGGGAGACCGTGATGCTTTACCTATGAAAACTTGCTAGGAAGAAACTATGCCTACTTCAGTGAATAAAAGACATGGCTATCAACATAAATTAAGGGTCAGTGCAAACCATCTCAAAATTCCTACTTGCTAATGTTTTTTAATTACTTCTTTTTTTCTGGCAGTCACCATTTTGTAGGTCTTAACTATCCCAGCAGAATACTGCTGACCTCCTCATGGTCTAGAGAGGCCAGTTTTATTTCTAAGGTTAATATTCTCCCCTTTGGCATGAATTTCATTTTATTTCTGGAAGTAACCCAGGCCCAAAAGACTTCAAAAGGATGCCCATCAACTAATGAATTAATAATCTACACCAAAAAATGCCTAAAGCCCTGGACTGACCTGAAACTAGTAGTGTCTCAACCAGATTAGACCCACCACAGGTCTTTAACACTGGATCTTTAAAAAATGGAAATAGAGAAGAAATGAGGGAAAACTAGCTTCTCTGTAATTTCTCTCCATATTATGGGTACATAAGAATCATAACAGCTTGTGTGATGAAGTTGTGAGGAAAGGAAGTGTAGTAATACAAAAGATATAGATGGTTCTTGACATATGTCCTTTTTGCTGCTTAGCAACGTGTCAGTGTACTGCATTCTTTTTCTGTTTCAACTTTCTACCAAAAGGATGTTTATACTGGAAGAATTGATTTTTTGCAGAACCCTATGCACAACCTTCTGCAGAGTCGGCAATGGCAAAGCAGTGGATACTGTGCTCTGAATAGACCCCAGAGGGTTCTGTAATTGAAATACTAGAATATTTTTCAAACAAGCCAAGTGCTCTCCAGTAGTGTGAGCCAGGCAAACCCAAGATCCTCAACTCCCTAAGAATTTTCTTCTCCTTTCTTTTAACAGCAACTCTTGTCATACTGCTTCCCCTCCCCCACCCTCAATCTATTACTGTAAAGGAGTAAAGTGAAGAAACACTTCATAGTTGAAATTAGGTAACCTTTGCTCTATCAGAGCCTCTTTCTTTTCTTGCATATATTTTTAAAATTATTTTTGTTTCCTAAGGTTGGAATAGCCCGTTACAAGTATATTTTTAATAGGAAAACTTTCCTGTACATTCAATTGTTACTAACAAACATCTCAGGATCAATATTTTTAGCTAACCGGAGCCTTCACATTTATTATCCTGATAGAAATGATGTGCATTTGAATTTCTACTGGTGAAATTCATGTTGCACGGATCTTAACTTCCAAGGTTCCTTTCATATTCTATGCCAAATTCAATCTCTTACTTCAGTAAAAATTACTACCACAGTTTTCCAGTGAAGTAGTTGTAGAAGTTTGCATGCAACAGAGAGAACAGACACTATGTTTTTTGTATTTTTTTTGGATTGCACTTGTGTCAGAAAAGAAGTAAATAATATCACTAAATTTTACTGGTATTAAAGGTGTTTTATATCCTCTTAGAAGACCAGAAGTTTTGTTCGCACCCATTTTCTCTTTCCTTTGCCAAAATTATGAAATATAGGTTTCACATAAATGAAAATAATTCCATACTTTTTTTTAGAATGCAATGTAGCTTTTGCACAATAGTACCTCCTATAAATACATAAATTTTCTAAGTCTGAGTACTTTTGAGCACTGCTGCAGGTACGAATGAGAACATTTGAGTACTTTTGAGCAATGTAGTTCTGAATAAGAATTCTCTTTCCATACCTCTCATGGAAAGTTTGTCTTGCTGTTGAATATCAGTTTGAGGTTAAATAAGTTGGCACAGTTTGAGCAAGCTGTATGCATCACATATGATGCATACATAGGTGATTAAGCAATGAAGAACATAAGACTTCATAAATCTGCTTCCCAAATGACTCAGCAAATCACATCACGTGAAAATCACACCATATAAATATTTTCCATGAGTTTACTGAGCTGTGTCTTAAAACTGGTCCATTTCTCTCTTCACTGATGCTGATTCAGACCCCACTGATCACTAGAAATATTCTTTTAATTTCCAGCCTATATTCACTCATGTCCACTTGTTTTTAGTCTCAAGTGTCACTTTTCTCTGACCCTGCTGTTTCCCCGCTGAAGAGCATGTGGACAGCAACCCATATATTACTGCACTAAACAAGCCACAACCTTTTACTTTGTTTGCAGTACATTTTGTTTGCTTCCAGATCATTCTACTTGCCCCTATAACCCTTCCTAACACTTGCATCACTTGGATTTAATCTTCCTTAAAAGCGGGTGTACAGTTTTTGAAAAAGCAAGCTCTCCAGTGCTGCTACAACATTAACACTTCCCAATCTTCACAGGAAATGTCTCATTTGATACTTTCTAGGATCACATTGCTTTATTCACAGCTGTATCACATCGGTTACTCATAGTTATTCTATGACTGATTGTTACACACAGGTCTTTTGCCTCCTCTGTCATTTTCAACTGATAAGTCTCTAGCAGAAATTCTTTCCAGCAGGCCTTAAGTGCCATCAGTACTCTTAAATTTAATCTTATTTCTATTACTTTAGTCCTCAAGGTCAGAATATTTTTCCTGCATAATATTCTGATCATCCTTTATATTAATGATGTCTCACAATATTTTGCCACCACCAAATTCCATTCCTCCAGTTCTACATTTGTTCCAAAACCATTAATTAAAATGTTACATAAGTACTCTAGATTGATCCTTGAAAAATTCCACTGATATGTTCCTTCTACTGTGACAGTTCTCCATTTAACATAACCTGTTGTTATGGCTTTTTTAGTCAGGTCTATTCCATTCTGCAGTGCCACTACTAACATCCACCTTGTTCAGCTGGACTATTAATTTCCCATGTGTGATCCTGTATCAAATGTTGAACTTTGACTAATATCAGGCCTACCACATTTTCTGAATGTCTAGTTCTTCAGTGTAGACTGGGATAATAACCTTGATAAATCTATGTCGCATTTGTTTGAATGTTCTAATACTGTGGTTGCATAAAACTAATTTAAAGGTCAGACAAAATGAGACTGTAGTAAATCACCTCTTATGAAAATTGTCATTAAAGAAACTTTATTTCACAGCAACCTACAAAATAAAGACAACTTATATGCAAAAATTTAACTAAAGCACTTAAAAATCAGCTATTAACCAGCAGTGATCTAAATCAGTTGTAAGAAAAAGTATAATTTATAATGTAGATTTGGTATAAAGCCTTACGATACAATGTGTAGCAAGAAATAAACATTCTTATATGAACCTTTGTTTAAAACATAGCTATCCTCCTATGTCTATTAACAAACTAAGCATTTTGACATATTCACAATACGAGTTGAAAAGCACAGATCTGGAAAAATCTGTCTAGCTTCTTTCTCATTGACTATGGAGCATAGCAAGAAAATAAGTGGTAGACAGAAAAATTAAAAATGACAAATACATGAATTTTTGCTCTTCAAACAGCACATTTTCCAGGCTGGTTACAGACTTGATTAGTAGCTGATTAGCATTGTACTCTAGCAGGGATTTTGAGTTTGCTATTGCTAGAAAGTAAGTGAACATAGCTGCTAGCCTAAATTCAGTAGTTATTATGTGGCTGTGGAAAGAGTTTTTGGAAAATGTTCTGCGCCACTGGACCCATTTTTTCCTGGAGCTTTTTAGATCTTTATGGGGGAACTGTACTTACCCAGAAGGCAACCACTAAGCACTGATAACAAGGAGGTTTCTGAGAGCATGTAACTAAATTAACACGCCTATCCACAGCTGAAAGGAAGGTCTGACCAGGCTGTAACACTGCAGCTTGCCTGAGCTTTAAACATCACGTTGAAAGCAGCCACAAACAGTGAATATGGCAGTATGCTATCTCATTTGAAAGGATGTTCTGAACGAAAGACTGCCCAGACCCAGACCAGAGGCCAGCTGTGCCTCGCTGCCTTCTCCTGCTTTCTGGAACTCCACAATGTCCCATCTGGAACATGCTGGGGGAGCTCCTGCCCTTCCTGATGTGATGGAGGCTGCTGACATGACCCCGCATAACTCAGGAGGTGGGTATGACAGCTGTGTGGCTGCCATACGGTTGACTCCTGATTTACCTGGATCACAGGGCAATCACCTCTGTAGTCAGACAATGGGATGAGGGGCCACCAAACATTTCCCAAAGGAAAGCCCATAGGTTTGGAAATACTGCCAAGAATATCAAATCACCAGTTCCCTCCAGAATATTACGTTTAGGTCAGTTCTGCAGCCTTAGCTCCAAGTGACTTAAAGATCTGGGTGTGGGATGTTTAAAAGCCTGTTTAAAGCTCAGGAGTGATGACCCTTTTCCTTTGGTGCAGTGTCTATCATATGAATAAAGTTAAGTTTCTGCAAGAGCTTCCTTCTCTCACTTCCACACTTGAAGAACAGGTTTTGAATTTATGTCCTTCACCATGGAATTTATTAATATAAACTTGCAATGTAAAATGTTTCTACAATTTAAATATGATCTATCCATGACAGTGAACGGGTTCCTGTCATCATTGAACTAAATTTAATCCTGTTTCCCAAAATTGTTACAGAACACTAAGAAATGCTGCTGACACCTCAGAGATTGTTTGGTTATTGGAATTAGTAAGACCTTCTGGTACGCACTGTAGCATACATGTAGGCAAAGTTAGAACTTTCCAAGAAGGAAAAATAAAAAAACTGATTGCAGACAGCAAGAGCAGGAAGAAAAAAAAGAAGCGGTCTGAAGACTGAATCAGATCATGTTAATTAAAAGATGAAAACTGTTGCTTTTTGAGTGAAGTTATTAGTGAGGACTTTCAGGCAGAACCTATTTTGTCCTACAACTTCAATATCAGAAATTAAAGTTCTAAGGTAGAGTACCAAGTACATTGGTAAGCAACAGCTGAAAAATTGAGGAAAATCAGCCATTTCCTAGATTACCACAGTACCTTCTCTTATTTTCTGTTAAAATGTTATATATGTATTCACCACAGATACAGTTGAATATAAGAGTAACTCATGTTTTCCTATGCGATGAGCTAGACTATGCATCTTTTTCTAGAGCAGCAACTTACATGACTGTGGGGTTGAACTTCTCCACATGCTTTTGAGCAGTGCTTTTGCATGGAACTACAGCAATCTGAGCAGGCAAAGTCAGCGGGGATGGGCCCCAATATTTCACGTTATGGAAAGTAACAACAAAATAGATAAAAATAACAGAGTTCATTACTGCACGAGTTACTTCTATTACTAAAGGAACTGCAGGTGTCAGAATAATTCTTCATCTGCTCTACATATATCACTGGAACTTGCACTATCTCTATAACAAAGTTGTCTCTGTAACTCATCCTGTGGGCACATGCATTTTACTGATCTCTCTCATGGACAGTAGTACATGTTTGCTCACTCCTTTATAAAATTCCTTTCCAAAAGAAAACCCAAGCAAGCATGGGGATACAATCCTGTTCTGTCAGCTTAAGAAAGGCTCCAAACAAAAAAGGAATCTGTTCTGTAACACACTGCCTTCATTTCTGTGATTTCATGAATGAGAGAGTCTTTCCCCAGACTTTCCTCAGTAACTGCAGGGTTTCTGTTCACAGCATTGTATTTCCCCACGCCAGAGCAAGGCAACATGGCACAAGGTAGTGCTGACCTGGGTCCTGAGGAAGCACCTCAGTTGGCCTCAACTTACACGCCTCACATATACCAGACCAGATTCTATACCCCTGCCAACAAGCAAGGGGTGCCCTGGGTGGTATCTGGTCTCCTGATTAGCTTCTAGAGGCTGCCCTGGTATGTCAAGCATGCACAGATGGAACATAATCTACTGGTCAAAATCCTGTGTTTAGATTAGTTGAAAGCCATAATAACAACTGCTTGCTTGCAGGTATAGTGCAGGAAAAGGTCTGCAAGAAATTTCTTCACACCTCTGCACAGTGGAGTGGATATGAAGTAAATAGAATTTAACTCATCAAAGTGAGCTTCTGGTTAACTACTACCTCTATTTTTTAATTGTTTTAATTATTTTAATAATATAGGCTTAGTTTGCTATGGAAGAAGAATAATTAATGGTTTATTCATACAGATACAATGATGTCAAACAGCATAATGAATCTGTAACCAATGTTTAAGCTTAAATAGCTCACTATTGTATAAACTGTTACCTCATTATTTTATACATATGTCTAAGGGTGTATGTCTGTGTACACCTACACAAACACATTCCAAATATAATCACCAACAAATCTTGATTATAAAATGAAGGGAAAGCTTTAAAAATCTAACAAGTATTATCACATAAATTTTAGAAAAATTACACATAACAGACCAACATGCCAAATAGCTGTCTTAACAGTTTATATCTGGCACTCAGATGATGAGTACCTTGTAGTTAATAGTCAAAGATGTCACCTAAACAGAATGCTTTTCAGATGTTTTAAACTGCGTAAAATTCAATATACCCTTTCTAACTTACAGCTTTTTTTCAAGCTAGGGGACAATGTCTATACACTTTAAATCAAATAAATAGCTGCAAATCTAATTTGCAGATTCATCATACACAAAGCTCTTCTGAAAATTCTTAAGCGCTGCTTTTGCCTATATACATAATATGTGAACATACATATTGTACAGCCACCAAAAATATTTTTATAGGATTTTCATCCCTCCCAAAGGACTTTCAAATCAGAATTCAGGATCTGAGTTTTACATCCTCATTTTGAAAAATCTAATGTTCCTTGCCATTTATGAGGCTTTAATTTAAATAATTTAAAAAATACATTAATTAAAGATCATATGTAGAAGAGTAGCAACATATACCTGGACATGACCTACAGGATGAATTAAAGGAAAAGCTGAAGTATAATCAACACACTGCACATTTTGGTAAGTCAGTGCTAGATTTTTCTCCGAGAGAGAAGCGGTTCCTGCTGGAATGTTATTTAATATGGTAGAACAGACTCTAACCAGCTGCTCCTTTTATATCCAAGGAAACAGAAAAAACAGACTGGAGATGTCTTACTATTACTTTTGCAAGCTGTTAGTTTGAACAAGCTACTTACAATACAGAAAACAGCTATTGATTCTTTAATGAGTGGAGTACATAGCACAGTATTTGATCTTGCATGCAAGGCACTTCTTGTAATGGAAAGTTATTCTAGAAGAGAGTACAAAATTAATAAACTATTAACAGGAAAAATCAACAGCACACAGATGCAAAGGTAAATACCAAAAAATAAATAAACGGATAATACCACTGCTGGTAGATTTGTGAAGAACCTTGCCTGTATTATTACATTAACTGCATTAGTCATGTAAATCATAACTAGGTTAAAAGAACAAGTTTGGGTTTTTTTCATACAGTGATAATCTTTGTATTAAACCAGCTAAAAGTCAAACTTCTTCAAATGGAACAGTAAACCACATGCTGATGCATAGCAGCAAATCTTATTTCCAAAGCCAAAAAAGTTTCAATTGTAAATATTCAAAATGATTTTGGCTATCATAATTTTCCACATATCAAAGATTATTAATTTTATTATTACATTGCCTCTTACAGCCATACATTCTTAATTTTATCAACCCAATACAGAATTTGACTCTGACAGTTAGAAGCTGAATATTGTCATAAGTATCCAGTGTCTCTGCCGACCACTCACTTGGTAGTTGACCAAAAATTTTCCAAGGAATCCCAAAGCCTTCCAGTTTTAATTAACAGATTGTATTTAGCATTCTTCCTGACCAAGGGTATAAAGAATCTTGTTAAATAGCTATAGTAATCAGATAAAAATATGGATATATTGACACTGTTTCCCCTCTTAAAATACCTCTGCTAACAGCAAAACTCTCTCACCTGGAGAAGAGCTAGAAAACCACCTGACAGAATACTAATTCTCAATACTTTTATGCATTTACAAGGTATCAAATGGTATTAAAACTGGCCAACTACTACACTAATGTACCTCCCCCTGGAAAGACTGAGGGGTTTATTTCCACTTTTCTATCACAGTGGATCTCACGGAGAGTGCTACATGCTTCAGTGCTGGATACACATTAGTCCTGTGGCAATTTTCCTGGAATTGCACATTTGAGAGACTCACATAGCCTAGAGATAGATTAGTGATTAACTGATATTTCTTATAAAATCCTAGGCTGGACTGGCTGAATGTTGACAGCAAACAGATTTGTACCTAATGCAATGGAGGAGATATTATTTAAATATTTAAACTGTATTTAGGACTGTGCTTTTCATCTGCAAACCATTTAGTAATCTAGGTTTCCTTTATGAGATTATGGGATGTTCACTGGCATATCAGGTACAAAACAGAAAGGCCAAATTGCTGAGCGACATCTTCGTCTTATTTCTCAGGGATTGTTCTTACTTCAGGGGGTTTTGTGCAAAAAGCTAGGTTTAGCATGTTTTTGGGGCACACTGCTCCATTTCAGTGAGTGCAAATATATCATCTTCCCTCTTTTATGATTCCTCAGAGAAGTGACATGGGGTTAGTGTGTGTTTACAGATGTTCTCACAGTAAAAGTTGTTTGAAGGAAAATATTCAGCTTCTCAAGCAGGTTACATGTAATTGTGTATTACCTGTTATTAGGTACAAACCCCAACAATAGCAGCACAAAATTCCTGTTCAATTATATGAGGCATCAGGTGTCATTCAAAGGACAAGATCCAGCATAGAACATGACAAGCTGAATGTGTTGGGATATCTAGTGAAAAGCTGGGTATATCAATTCGATTTCAGCTCAGGGATGATGAAGGTACTTTCTAATGCTTCTGTGCAGGGGTGAAAAAATGATGGCAAGAAGCCCTTCTCCAAGCACCAAAACATGGTGTTAGGTACTAAGGATCCTATTCTCTTAGTAATAAGATTTTATGACTACTTCAGTGTTTTGTAACTGTTTTACTTTTCATGAGACTTTAAAATTAAATGCAATTTCAAAAAGTTAAATACTCTACTGTGGGTTTACATTCTGTGTACATCCAAAACAGCTGTCCTGTACATTCCCTCATTAGGCACCTAGGGAATGCTAATATTAAATACAAAACAGACATGTTTTTTTTCTCTTTCAACAGTGAGAAGTTCAAAAGAATAAACATTTTCTATTGTTAATTAAACAATACATAGTCATATTATTCAAATCCATTTTCAAAACACACTGGCTGACTACAGAACTGCATAGCTGAGTCACACACCAAGACAGAAGTCAGTAAAAATTACAGCTGTCCATTGCAGCTGCGGTATCCATTATGCTGGGATTTAACAACAGAAAATAGAAATTCCACTGGAGGCCAGAAAGCTAAGAACTATAAATCAAGCAAGTACATTGCTGTTGCACTTCAAAATGACATCCATCCATTTGAGATACCTAAGTAATGGACAGGCAAATTGTGACAATATTAACAAAATTCTTAAAACACACCATTGCAATTTTTAAGGATACAGTTATCAAGAACATCACATTCATGTGACTTTTTGTATGTGTCTAATTTTAACATAGAGATGCAGGGCTGGGTTTTCATTCTGAAACTTAGCATCTTTGAGATGCACAGTGCCAATAGGTGTCTTAACAAGGGCTAGAACTGTGTCTTGTTATATGAAACTGAAGAGGCTGGTGGGTGTATCTGTCCCATGTGTCACCCATCAGGCAGAAAAGGGAGGAACAAGAATGTGTCCTTTAAGGATATAGTAAGAGAAGGTTTTTCAGTTTTGTGTGATGGGATATGCATGTTCCCAGGGATATAACCTACAAATAGAAGCACCCCTAAAAGAAAGGTGATGCACAGATGAAAAGTTATATGCCTGCAGTTTAACTTAACCTTAGTTGGCTATTTTTGCATATGGGTATATGCTCAAACTAAAAACATCTAATATATTAGCATAATTTTTCCCAGTAGAAATTAGGGTGCCACCTAAGTGCTGACTTCAACTTTAAGCTCCTTAGGAGACAGCAGTTCACTTGATCCAGCCTGAGAGGTACTTCTAATTTTAGGGGCCTAATCTGACCCTTTTGTTCCTCATAATCTGTTGGAGATTCTTCCATTCCCATCTCACCAACAAAATTGACCTTTAAGTTAAAAAAAAGCCACCAGTCTCCCAAAATTTCTCCTTGTACCACTACAAAAGACAACTTGGGGATTGGAGGAGTTCAGAAAGAACACTGGGTTTCTTGTGTTGTCGTGGTGTTTGGGCTCTGGCTGAACTCCTAGTGAAATCCATGGGATTAGCAGGCACTGGCTGTCAGCTGTGCATCACAGGCCTTCATAACTGGGATTTCATAACAGTTCCTATATGGGCTGATCAGCACAGGGAGTGTAGTCACCAGGAAGAAGAAAACTACAAATGATTAAGTGTTTGAATGGAAGACAGTTTTCCCTTCCAAACCTCTGGATCTGTGTCAGGTCCCTAAAATTACATTCATGTTATATGGCTGATTCCACAAGGTCTCAGCCTGTCCTCAGACTTATCCCAGATGGATTGTGCCTGAAACATCCAGTGAAAACTCAAGCGCTGTGGAATGGAGGGGTCATCAAACAAACCACAGCTTTACTTTCAGCTGCCCAGCTGCCTGGGCAAGGCTTCAGCCCTGAAGGACTATGCCATAGGGGAAGTGTATCCCCAAAGAAACAGTCCTTAGCACATGTGCTTAGTGTTCTTGGGACTTATTTCCATGGTATCTTCCAACACCAGCTCTGGTGATTAATTCTGCCTGCAGGTTGCAATTTCTCCTCCGCAATTTCTGTTATTTACCTCCTGTCCGATCCGAAGATTGTTTTGTATTATTTTATTGTAGGTAGTGGCTCTGTTTCACATGACTGAACACAGCCATGTGAGACAGGACATGCCAATTTCTCACCTTTCTAAGGGTGGCCTAGCCAGTGTAATTGATTCAATTGCTATCAGAGTCAGCTAGCAATTACCTGGCTGAGTGAGAGATCATAACTACTTTTTAATTAAAAAAAAATCAAAAATTATTTTTATTTTTAAATAATTTCAGTTATTCTGGTTGGTTTTTTTGTTGTCAAAATATGTAGGAAATACCTAAATGCTAAGAAAACTACTTCAATTGAGGAAGAGATATATAAATATTTCCATTTCAAAAAGACTTCACAGCTTAAAGACCTGCTGTTAGTCCTTATTTTTATGTAATTCCTCATTTCTCTTTTCAAAAACCATAGTATGATTTCAGTATGCCTGAAAACCTCAAGAATTGGATTTTTGTTTCTATGGAACAAAAACTTTTCCCAATACTCACCCTTTTCCATTTATCTGAAAATGCATTGTATAGAGAATTCAGAGTCTCTATGAACTGCAGCATAATAAAGCTCTTCTAAGTTTCTTTTGAAAAGTGGCTGGAGCTCATAACTTTCTGAAAATAAGCTTGTTGTTATATGCTGTATCATTTCAGCACCAAATCCCAGTCCCTGTTGCCCATCCATGCCCAGAGTTGAGTTTTTCCTTTAACTTCACAGCCGGGAGAGTTCAAACAGATCAGACTCTTGGTCACAAAACAGACTCTTAGGGTATCTGTTCATGAAAGGCTCTTTATGCAAGTAGAGCCAAGTCAACATATGCTCCAAAGCAGCCTCCTCTACATCTGCATCTCAGTAAAACAGCAACTGAGGCTTCCACCCCACCCTTGCCAGTAGAGGACTCATGCACGCAAATACTCCCTCAACAAGCAAAATGTAAAATGTGTGTTTGCATGTATATTCTCTTCCTCTTCCATAGAAAGAAAAAACAAGAAAAAAAAAGACTATAAACTACAATAAATTTAAAGAAAAAAAAACCAAACCAACAAAACCAGGAGTTACATGTAGATTTCTTTCAATATATACAACCGTTTTTACACACAAAAAAAAGCATGAAAATGTAGAGTGCTAGGGTTTATAATTTTATTGTCAGTATGTGTGAAGCCATATTTTAAAATATTCTGGATTTTCAGGCAGGTGAATTAATAATGTGAATACCACATTAATATTGTAGGACATGATTCTGCAAAAGAGTTATGCATGTATTAAACTTTACTTATACAATAAGCCCCATTGAATTCAGGAGCTGGCTTGAAAGAGTACTGCAAATGATACAGTTCCAAAAATAATGAACTGCATTATTCATTACATGTATAAGAAAATAGCACCGTATATACATATGTATGCTTGCGTACATTTTTATTGTAGACAAGAGCTCCGGTTAAGTTTGCCTAATATTTTTTATTATAATACATTGGTTTCAGTTGCTTACGTCTTTGCCAAGCTGTAATTTTTTCGCTGAAATTTTCCAGGCTAGATGTTGCCTCAGATTAAATTTTATCTTTTAACTTTCAACAAAAGGAGTTTCTGTGTCTCCAAAAGAAGAAAGCATGTTAAAAAGACATGTTGTTTGCTTGTGTTAAAAATAAAAAGTCAGAATCTTTTCCTTTACTGGGAAGCTCGTATATCTTGATGGGGGAAGCAGGAATGGGAAGTATGGAAGGATGAAGATAAAGGGTAAAATACAAAAGTTTCCCTAATATCTAGAGTATGGTTTTACTGTGATTGAAAAATCACTTCTCAAAATTCTGATTACTAATGCAATTCACAGACATGCTATGCCTGTCCTTTTTTTTCTCTATCTATATTTCTCTCTGTGCCTTTATATTACAAACACATGGCCTCTTCCTCTTGTTTGCACCAACTCTAGTGCATGTGCAGTCAGGTGGCAAGTGAGTTTAGGGAGCTGCTATGGCAGGAAAATAACCAGCATTTAAAGTAATTAAGCTTCTATGGACCTGAACTTTGAAAGAAGTGATGCAAATGAAGCTGGGAGAGGAAACGTAGGAGAGGTAAAAGAACTATTTAATCTAAAAGAGAATGTTGATATGATCAAAAAGAATAGCTGTAAGCAATTATGGAGAAATGTAAACTAGAAATTACAAAAGAGCTTTTAAGCATTATCACCTTGTATTCTAAAATAACTTTCTGCCAGCAGTACTGAGAAAACAATCCTAAATAATGGAGCTTGACCAATTTAATAAAGGGGTGATATGACATGGTGGCCTGTGGTACCACACTACTGGACTTACTGCATTTCTCTGTTATGCCCCCTTAGTAGTGGCATTCAGAGCCAAACTCCCTGGTCACAAAAGCAGCGTCCCTTGATGAGCACCAGCGTGATCTGTTGATGCCCTCTAGAGCACGGGAGAACCCGGGTGGGCTCAGTACAACGTGTACCTGCGTCTGCTGCCAGCTGCAGCGGCTGTAGGTGCCTGCAGCCAGGCTGTAACCCACCACACGAGGCTGTCGTGCTGAGAAAGTCACAGGTTACTGAGCCTGTCAATTTCTGCCCTCCTTGCACTCACCACTCAAGTGCCTGCAATGGGTGCTAATGATGCAAGAGCACCCTCTCAGCATCACATCAAAAACTCAAAAGTTACGAAACTCTGTTACTGTTGCTTTTTCAATTCTAAAGTGCGGTCTTGTCCTTGTGTTCCACTTTTAATTACATGACCTCCGTTTATCTTTTTCCACTGGTGGGGGAAAGGATCATTTAAAAACATTCTGCTAATATACTATATACGTCCTGACTTAGATGTGAAAGTAGTTACTACCTGTGAAACTCATTTCAACACATTTCTCAGGCTGCCACGAAGGTAACTCTCTACTTCAGTTCCTCATTTCACTGCATGCTATAGTTCATGCATTCCCTTAGGACACAATTTTTATTTTTAGAGAAGCCTCTATTTGCTGACTGTTGTGAAAGGAACACTCAGGAGATGTGATTAGCAGTCACTTGTTTCAGTAAACATTGAATGTAACATATGCCTCTCAAGTAATGTGTATCCAAACATACAATTTACAAATAATTAACATCATGTTAATTAGTCACATTAATTTATGCCACTTTGTGGAATTATTTCCTCAGAGTCTTTAGGAATGCTGCCAGCAGTTTGAGCCAAAGAGTGTGAAAATTTGCTTGAAGTAACTGTTGTGACTGGCTGTGACACACAGCTTGAACAACAAGCGACGAGGGGCCACAAAGCCTGACTGAAGAGCGGGGAGGCGCCGAGGTGGATTGGCGCTGACAGCGCCGGGCGCGGGCAGCAGCCGGGGAGCGCTCCCCGGGCAGGGCTGGCGCACACGCTCGCGCTTCCCCGCCTCCTGCCCCACGCCTCTCTCCAAAAAACACGCGCAGGAGGTGCTCAGCAACATCCTGACAAATTCTTGTAATTACTGGGGGTTATTTCAAAGGATGAATCTTAGAAAAAAAAGCTGTTGAAACCAAGCATAACTTCAGAACTGATAAATGCCAAAATTAAGCTTTAACTTCTCCAAAACAAAAGAGAAGCCATTTGGAATACTGGCACAATCTCAAAAAAAAATCAGGCACGGCTATTCTTAAATGTGTGAGAATAGAGCTACTAAACACAGCTGTACATTTCAGTAATACAATATGAAATGTGCCTTGCATAGAAGAAAAAGAGTTGCTGTCTGAGATTTGAGATGGTGAGGCCAAACACAGTAAGAAACAAAAGAAACTATCTGCCATCACTTATGTTTTGTAATCAATAGTTCTGCTTGCATAAGTAATGATGCATTGGGATTGCTACTGTTTAATTTTTAGGAAAACCAAAATTACTCCAGATCAGTAAATGACTGGGCAAAGAATAGCATCACCAGTTTCTCCTAATACACCTGAATTCCAAATTACAGGGGTATTAGAAACATCCCAGCTCGCACTATAAATTCATCACATTTCTAGAAGAAAAAGAGCAGACTGGAGAAACATCTCAAATGATAAATACATGCAGCATTCTAGGAAGGCCATGCTATGACTGATAATGAGACACCCAGAGAGTCAGGCAGATACAGGCCCTGAGAAATGCATTAAGAATCTTTTTTTATTAATCCTTCCTCCTGTGCCAAGGACCATGAGCCATGATGTTAATACAAACTGACTTATGCAGAGTTTAAAAAAACTACAGTGTTGTCCCAGACTTGGGGTTTCAGTGCAGGGAAAAATCCCCAATGGTGCCTGTCTTGCCTTACTGCAGCATGAGCACTTTTACTCTCCCTCAGACAGACACAATACTTCAGTGAATGACTTTAACTAGTTGCTGAGAAAAAAAGATTTTCTGCTGCTGCTGTTTGCACACCTCTTCAGAAGCAACTGCTGGGACTTTAAAACAGAAATGAAGACAAATGGTACGGGCCTGATCTGTTGCCCACTGAAATCACTGGACAAAATCCTCTTTTCAAATGATCCACGTTTCGGTTTGCACTGTGTACTCCTGCACAGCACTTATATGTAGGAGCATATTAGCAAACCGCAAGCTGTATGGAGAGGGACAGGTAAGAGTCCCACATACAGAGTACATTAAGATGAGATAGAGATGACACATAAAGTTTTGAAGCTCTCTATCACCTTTTATACACTTATCCCACATACAGCTATAGACAAAAGTATCCATATGCATACCACTGCATGTAGTATAAGTAAAGAATTAGTTTCCCCAGTCCATCAAAGATACTTTCCCAAAAATATGGGAACCATTGCAGGTTATCTAGCACAACCAATTCAGCTTGCTATAGAAATAAAAAAATAAGTAAACAAATACTAAATCATACATATTATATATAATTTTATATGTATGTATATTTATGACACCCACTATATTCCAAGCACTACAAGTTGTTTTGGGGGATGCTTATCTGGCTTATTTTTTCTTTTATTGTCTTTATACTTTACAGATAATTAACCAAACTCTTGCAGAACAGTATCTGAACAAGTGAAAAGTACTGAGTAAAGCACAGAATGCCACTGAGAATTTGAAAGAAGGGTATCTTTCACACAGTTTAGGAGGTTTGATCTGCCCTTCCAAGTGATCAGGAAGAGAGCAGTGCAACTCTTCTCAATATAAAAGCTCACTTAGTACAATCACTCTTACTGCACCTCCATTCCAAACTTATTTTAAATGCTAGTAGGGGTATCCTGTCTTTTATGTGAGCAGATGATAAAACATCCATTACTGCCCAGATATTTTTGGAAGAAGATGTCACAGAACAGAAGTATATATTTCAAGGCTTTTCAAGGAATAACTTTAATGACTTAGTTCAGCTTCTTTAAGGTTGCCAACATCCTCTAAAATAAGGACATTGAAAATATTTGTGTAGGCCTGGATTCTGTGCAGATGCCCTCTGTATTTGCACGGTTGTGGTACCTTCCACTGTTGAGTATGATTTTTTTGACAATTCAATAAAATTTTCTCCTAGTCATTTTTCATGCTAATTGTGAGCCTTTTGCTAGAGCAGCCAGTCCTGCTGAAAAGCCCCCCAGCGCATTCAGGCATGTTTGACCATATGGCACCTTGTTGTATTCAATAGAAACTCTACAGTTCTACCTAGTATTGTACCATCCCTCAGCCCCCTTCAATGGTTGCTGCTGTGCCCACCTGTTGTCTCTCATGCTTTTGAGTGTAAGTTCTTTTACAGTCCTTTTTTATATATAATTCATTACATGTGCATATACATCAGCCACACAAAAGGAACCTAAGAACTAGATGGCCACAAAACAGACCACATTAGAAACATGTGTCATTAATTAATAAAAAATCAATGGCAGTTATGCTGGAGACGTTTTAAGAGAGAAGAGTCTAATGCAGGAGACAGTAAATTAGTTTCTAGTTTGGGTTGAAACATCATTTTCTAAATTAGTTTGAGTCTAATTTATAATTAATACATGCTGTGGCCAAAAAGAACTGCTCTGATCATCTAGTCTGACCTTGCCTATACACAGAATAGAATTTTCCTGAGATGCAACTCTTGTAAGAGTTATCTCATTTCATTTTAGTCTCCAACTGATGAGTCTGCCACCTTCCCTGGTGAGCTGTTCCCATGCTAAATTACCTTAATACAAGGAAAATCTGTCTCCTCCGAGGCCAAATTTGTTCAAGTTCAATGTTTACCCACGGGACCCTCATGTGCTTTTGTTTGTGATATCTAAGCTTCCAACAAGCCTGTCTTCCACAGGTAATTATCCATGTCCAGTCCTAGAGTTATGTCTCAATCACAAACTGACTCAGCTCCTTCTGCTCCTCAGATAATTCCTCTAAGACTTTTAATTGTACTTCTCTGTGCCTCTTGATCCTATAGCATTTATTATACCAGATACTGTTTCACATTTTCTTTCACTACAGATGGTAAACTTCTCATTTCATCTACCATTTCATCTCCTACTTCTCTTCAAACATTGAACAGAATTATTAACTGAATGTTTCTGTATTTTTTTGGTTTTTGTATTATTTGATTTTATATTCTTCATATTCCAATGGGCCTAGTCTTGGATTAAGGTGATTTTTATTCCTAATATAATTTAAAATCTTTCTTGCTATTTTAATTCTATTTCTACTTCTATCTCACTGATTTCTTTAGCTTCTCTTCTTCGCTGCCTGCATTTTTAACCTGTAATTTAAATTCAGTGCTTCTACTTTCACTTTTCCCCATTACTTCTATATTTATTTGTATTACTTTTTAAAGATAATTCTATATGTCATCTATCAGGGACTTTTCAGAATGTTTTTCATGTTTTTAAAGTCATGGCTTTTGGATCCACCAGGACAATCTCTTTCAACAATACCAAAGACTTACAATTCCAAATTTAAATATAATATTGCCATCTTTATGTCAGGAGAGACTTCAGCTTTGGTTAAAAAGTGGGATTTTTTGAAGTATGAAGTGTAGACATTATTTGCTGGTGCAACAGTTTCTATTCACATATATAATGATCATGAGTTGCATATGCAACAAATGCTTTTCATACATCCAGTGTTAACTCCTGGTTCATCTATGGAAGTCCCTGTCCTGAGCAGTATTTCCTTTGCTAATGAAAAAGGATCTTAGCTTTAGGAATTCAAAGGTACCTCTGATTCTGCTCACATCCAAATTCCCCATCATGCTGCAACTTGGGAATCTTTATGTTCACTAGGATTTATGTGCCTAACGGGGAAAGCCTTTTCTTAAGAGTGGATAAAGTTTAACAATGGGTGCCTTAGTTGGAGAGAAAGAAAGAATCTGGAATTTCATTTGTTATCTATATACACTGAAAAATGATAAGCCATGTGCCTCTTCAGAGACCTGGAGAGCTTCTGGCTCATATTAAGATGAATAAGTGAGATAAGAATGAAGGTATTATTTGGTCATTTCCTGAAACCATGTAAAATCATTCCCTGAGGTACACTTCTCTGACTTTTCTCAACCTCTTATTTACCTAAATTTTAATCCAGCTCAACTGTTTTATTTAACCACTCCACAGTGGAGAGCACTGTAGGGCCCATATAACATTCTTCCATAACATTCAGCCTAAATCTGCTCTTTTTCTTTATCTCCCTTTCAAACAAATGGACTTGAGCTTTCAAGCAATGGTGGTCAGTCCATACCCACTCAATTACAACGCTTTTGAAAAGTCTCCTGGAAGCAGATTCCTTCTTTGTTAAGCAGTTTTATGGTTATGCTGTGGCAAAGAGGTGGTGTGGTAATGAATCTGGGGGCAAAGTCACAATGTCTCTCAATACTTTGATAATCTAACATCTAATGATCTCAACATCTAAGAACAAAAAAATGTGATCTTGGAGAGAACAGCATGCTTCCTTCATGGTGTGTAAAGCTAAATGTGTTTCTCAATGTTTACATACGGATGCAGAAAAGATAGCCTTTAAATTCTTATGTAAGCAGAAGCATAAATAAAGCTAGGCACACGCAAGGAATTCTTATGAGAAAGGATTCAAAACAGAGACATGAAATCTCTCATGGGTGTGGGTTTTCATTGTTGATGTGGTAATCTTTCTATCTGGTTATCACAGAAACAGGCAGATGCATTCAAAATCGCAGTTACAAAACAAATTTAATTTACACAGCCAATCCTCGGAGCTGTATGTTTGCAAGTGCAATATGTACTATTCACCTGATAGTCAATCACAACTAAACTTGTAAGTCCCTATTAAAAAGGGACTAAAAGCTTCTTCAGTGCCTTGATGCATATGCTCTATAGACTATACCGATGAGTTACTAACTATATTAAAGCCCATACTGAATTGAGAGCACAAATTTGTTGTAGATATTGTATATTTATTAGTTTCCAGGGAAGATTATAGTCTAGAAATAAAATACAATTTTTAGTGTTCCTAGGATCCTTATGAGTGTCCTCATGCAAGTTTTTCTGAAATTTTTGTTTTGTTCCAATTCAGAGAGTTTTTTGAAAAATGAAAATTGGACCCAGTTTCTTTTTAACAATAACAGACTGAAAAAATCTGCATGTCAGGGTGTAGTAGGTTGAAACATAGTTGATGGACAAGCTGTGAGACAAGGGTGAGACTGGATTCCATGCAGGGGGGATTGGATGCAGGGAACCAAAAAGATTCACCCGTTTAACACGGGACCGTGTGCCTATGCGGACAATGTGCATCTAGAATTTGAAACAGCCTAAACTTACTTTAGATCTTAGGCTATAAAGTTATCTTTGTACAAACTTATGATCAAACATAAATTGTAGGAAATAATTTATAATGAAATCACAGGCAGTGGCTGCAAGCGTAACCAAAGTGGGCAAGGGTGATCAGCAGTGAACAAGGCAAGCAGAAACATATAGCCAGATTCTGCTCTACTGATATGGAACCACACAACCTGGAATCCAAGGTTACTTTTAAATAATATAGAATTAAAGAAGTACTTTAAAAGGCATTTATGCTGTATTTTCATCTCTTCATACCGTTTTATCTGTACATGAAAAATATATTGTCAATGGAATGAAGACAACAAGGGTCTAAAGAAAACTTGGGGTTTTTTAGCTTTTTCATCTGCTTTGAAATCCTCCTTAGACATATGTTTTTGCTTAAAACAAACAGAGGTGAATAAATCAGTTGATCAGCATTCCCCTAGAGCTGCCTGCATTAACTTTCTTGGCATGATCTCATCACTTAAGTCAATATGACTTAAGAGTTTCTCTAACAGTTTATTTGCCTCTAACTCTATACTGTTCCTGAATCTAAATTTCAGTCTACTGAACAGAAAAATGGACAGCCCAGAGATTTACTGTCACAAGAAGGAGAAGTTTTCCTTGCAGACCTGAAATAGGGAGCTGCTTTTTTTCAGACACAGAAGGTTCTCCATATGGTCAACTTTTTGTTTAGTAAATCAGAAGTATTCCAGAAGGAAAGTAATCTTTGTACCTGTACCTAGGTATTCCACATTACTAAATCCAATACATCTATCTCTATTCTCTCCAGACTTCACTACATATCATTTGGCTGAAAAGGCCAGACAGTCTATTTGAAAAACTGTATTGTGGGGAAATGCCACGTGGATGTGTTTGGAGACACTGGCTCTTTTTCTCACCACTTGTGAATGCATTCAGGGAACAAGGAGATGCAAATCACCAATTTGTTCACTCAGATGTTTACTTATTGACTTATTTTCCTAAGTGACTACATACTTACAGCCAATAATGAGGCCTTCGTTTTCACCTAACAAAGGCGCATTTGGAAACGAACAGATGTAGGATGCAATTTGGCAGCCGCTGCCTGTCCCCGGTAGCGGGTTGTACAGCTAGGCAGAGAGAAAAGAAGAAGAAATGCGCTCATACTTAAATCCTTGCATCGTCCAAGTGGGGGGCCGGGGGCACCCACATGAGCGGATCAGCTTTTGTGGAGACCCAGGAGCGCGTCGTGGCTGGAAAGCGGCGGGGTCGCGCTGTGCAGCACTGCCGAGGGTGGGCTGTGCGGCCGGCGGCGGGGCCAGCAGTGCCGGCAGCCAGGGGAGCGCTGAGCTCCAGCGAAGCCCCACGGAAGGCGGCTGTGTCCCCTGGGCCATGCCCCGCCGGGAGCCGCAGCCAGGCGGTGCGGGACACGCAGCAGCCTCCCGGTGGTGCCCCCGCTGCCGCAGAAGGAGCCTACAGTCACTGCGGGAAACGAGACTGAATCAGCCGGGGGCACTTCGCACAAGAAAAGACTTTCTGCATCAGTGAACAGATTCTTTCCCCCCAGAACCACTCCTGGCAAAGGCTAAGCTTTCTCCCAGGTCTGCCTCAGCCTGCTGCTAACTAAGCATGAGCAGGTAGCAGCACAGCCTGGCGTGCAGTCTCCAAGGGGCCCTTGCTTCCCACAAAAACTGGCCATCAGCGAAACAGACAGCAACACATATTTTTGCTCTAAATCAGCGCTCTCCGATGAGATGCCTGGTGAAAAGCATTTGCACTGAAGCAGTACAGCAGCGGGAGCTCACCGGGGCCCCTCAACCCCAGCGGCACATGGTGCTGCACCCCACCTTCCCTCCTGGGAGCCCCGGCAAGCTTAGCCGAGAGGCATGGTATTCACTCATCTCAAAAGTACCTGAAACCCTAGCAAAACACACATTTTAGCATTCATTCAAAGAAGATAACTGCTTGATTCTCTCCCTTTGATCAACATTGAATTTCATAAAACAGCACCATTTCAGATCTACACACAGAAATTTACTTTTCTACGCACACTACGTTATCCTCTTCTCATATAAACAGAAGTGCTTCTAATTTTTTTTATTTTGGGTTCTGGGTTTTGTTGTTTAGTTTGGGGTTTTTTTTTTTCTGTTTGACTTACTTTCTCCCTGTTCTCTTCTAATTCACATGTGTTACTCCTGAACACTCCAGTTTTCTTAGAAGAAATAAATCTAAGGTCCTGACCACTGGGGACATTGGAAATCTTATAAAAAAAATTGAGGGTAAAGTGTTAGTTTTGCCCAGTTAGCCAAAATCTAATTTGGGTTGTCACATTATGTCTTTGTAACCTTCCCTTGTAATTTCAGCTGGATAGAGCTGCACACTACTACTATCCTTTGTGTAAAAGCCGCTTTCTGTGCCAGGATTTCTGGTGCAAGCAATTTCAACCCTTCATAGATTGTGTCAGACCTTCAAATTTCCTTTTTGTTCTAGTGAATTCTTTCTCAGACAGATTATCCACTGACATCATCAACAGTGTTACCAAAACAGTGAACAAAATCTGAACAAGCACAGTAAGAACACACTTGAGCAAAGTAAGCATGCACAGGCTTAAATTTAAGCATCTCTGTGTTGAACTGGTATAGTGAGCAGAACTGATAAAATGTGACTACATGGAAGTATATTATTGTCCTATTTTGTCTCATCAACTTCTCATATATAAGAAATGAACCTATTAAGACATGAACAATAATAAAAAAATATACCAGACTACTAGCTAAAAAAAAATAGAAGAATGGTCTCTTGATATTCTATCTAGCACAAAAAGCAACCTGTCCAGAGCAGAATATTTGGTCTCCTGGGGAAGAATTAAGAACAGCTTTGAGTTTTGTACAAGCATTTGTAAAGAAGGATTACACATAGTTGATTATTTTAACTTTAATATTTCTGAGCAAATTCCCCATTTCTCACCAAGGAAAAAAACCCACAGCATTCATCTGTTTCAGTGGTTCTTTACAGCAGTTTTAACAGAACGAAGACATAAATTCAGGACCAATAGTCCTGTTGATATTTAGTCTACTTAGCTACAAATACAGAAGTGTTTGGTAAAAGACTGCTACCAGTTGCTCTGTAGTGCATTTCTGGGGAGAGCAGCTGCACTTTGGAGGAGGCTTTCGTGAGCTACTTGCCCTAATTAAGCTTTAATCTACAAATCTCATTTTGTAGATCAGTTTGTATAGCTACAGTTGCATTTAAAATTACCCTTAACTTTGTACTGGAATAAGTACAGGACAGGAACAAATATTTTCAGATTGCTTTGCAAAGTTTTAAGGCTTGCACTTTCCAGAGTAAATTGCACAGGAGTCACATAGTTACAGTTGTTAGCACACAGAGATTTGCAAACACTCTGCTTAGAATCAAGTTGATCTCACATCTTTCAGTAGAAATTTTTTACATTTTTTTAATCCCTATTTTGTTAGTAGATGTCATATAGCCAGCAAGGCACATTCCTCCAATTTTAAGTGCTTAGAATACATTGCATCAGGAACTTGGGGGTTTTTTTACGTCAAAATAGACTGCATGGAGTGGATGGGTCCACAATGAATCAGCACAACAGGAAAACAAAAATAAAAATGGATACTTCTTCCCAACAGCTTGTTTGACTAAATCTATTGCTGAAACAAAAACACATCGTTCCTCTGCCCATCTTCTCCAAACACTTTACACTAACAGTTTACAGTGTGTATGTTATAAAATTCTTACAAACTGTTGAAAGCACTGATGAAAACAACCTCCTTTTAATATTGAGTGGTGATAATTGCACAGGAACGCAGGCACAGGGCAAAAGCATGGTTTGCATGAGGTGTCAGCCCACTTCCTCTTGATTGGTATGGAATTAGTAGCCAAGCAGTGGAAGTCATTTGAACCCCTTTTCACCTACATGTGTTTTCAGTCCATACCAAGCAAAGATGTCTGATTTTCAGCTTTACCCATGACACTGGCTTCTTCATGCAGAGAAAATATTAAAGACTTTCAACTCAGTTTATAGTCATAGACGAGTAACTACATACATTCATGCTGGACAGAGTTGTGCTGTAGCTTCACCTGTAACAGGGGCATGGGGGATAACACCTTGCATCATGCAAGTCAGACAAAAGAGCTGCAGTTTGCCTCTATCTGCCTTTTTCTAGCTGAGCCAACACAGACCACTTCTGCAATCACAATCAAAGTTAAAATGAGTGACTAAAACAATGATAGCTTCTGTAAGTGTCAGATCCACCTATATATAGCATACCCTCAGTGTATTTTCCCATAAATCACATTTAAACATCACAGGCAGCACCAGCACCTGGGCAGGAAACCTGCAAGGGAGCCTAAGGATGGCAGGAGAGAGACTGCAAAGTCAACAGAGGCCACTTCTCCCCAGGAGCCTGGACTGCAGGCCTGTTTTCCTCCTGCAGTGCTTTGGGCCATCAAGCTGTTGGACATGCCTTTTCAGGGAATGTAAAAGTCAAGAATTTTCTTAAAGCCACTCCATAGAGATCAGGACCCCTTATACACAGATTTTTCCCATGGCATGGTAACGCTACTGCTTTTACTGAATCACTCCTAAAGTTTCTGTGTCAAGAGAGACCTTCCTTTGCCAGGTGTGCTGGTTCCTGCACTGTGCTGCTTTTCTAGGCACATTTTAACAGCTGTTGCAGCTCATGCATGAGCTGGCCACTATGATTCACTTTTTATTCTACAAAAATAAAGAATCCTACCTATTCTCCAATAACAGCCCAAATCATTTCAGTAGGACTAATGCAATCTGTAGTGTTTCAGACCATTACTCTGAAAACAGCAATTGTGTTCTGTTTTATAAGTGCCATCTATGTAACAATTTAAGTTTGTAAATCACCTCTGAATCCTTTGTGATGAAAGGTGCTATATAAACTCAAGCTATTATCATTCCTACATTTCACTGTTCCATAAATGAGATACTACAGCAGCTCCACTCCAGCAATATGTTTGTGATCACACAACCCTCCATCCCCAGTATTTCATTTTTACTGGAATTAGTGATTAACATGAACATCACACCCTTTTCTGTATCCCACTTCTCTTTGGGGTTTGGATTTTATGCCTGGCAACAGTGCACTGTCTTTCTGTAAGTGGTTTCATTGCAATCAGAGAAAAGCAATTAAATGGGCTATTAGGATGCAAAGTGTGCAGGTCAGTTCAGCTTCTGCCAGGCAAACCCACCTTAAAAACACAGCCCTTAGAGTCCCACCCTTTTTTGAAAGATTGAGGAGACTGTGGCAAAGCACCTTCTGAACGACTGCAGCAAAGCTCCTTTACAAACAATGGGATTATTTCCATTATAATTGATTTACACAGCCAAAAGTTAAGGAAGACAATTGGTGATTTCTATAAAAAGTTTAAAATAGGAGGCAGTCAGTGTCCTGGTCTTCATTCTCCTCTGTTTTCCCCACAACTTTTCTTTTTTGTTTCCATGGGTTTTCTCTCACCAGGGCCCTGCTGAGCAGATCCCATTTGGACAGTTTGTTATTTCCCCTCCTTGTTTTTGATATGCCACAGCAACCTGAGGGAGCCAATACTCAAAAGAGATAACAAGCTGTGACAAGTAATGCATGAAAAAATGGCAAGGTAAAAGTCATTTGGCAGCATCCAGTTGATATCTCTCGGCAGTGAGGGAGAATAAGGTGCACCAGACACACTGCCGAAATTTCTGTCACCAGTGTAAATTAAGCAACATGGCAAAAGCAATCAGAGAGTTAAAAGAATCTTCTCTTTGCCCTTGTTCGCCTCATTTCTTGTTTTTCTCTTAAACTGCACCACTGGGATGAACCACAAGACTTCCTTTCTCCTTATTAAAAAGGCAAAAACTGCTTATGCAGCAACTGCAGCAGGGCTCTGTTGTTAGCAGATAGTAAGGATGCATGGAGATGAGCTACAAACAGTATCCATATCAGCGGAGACACTTACGGGGAAAAAATTGTTCTGTGAACATTACAAATTCTGGCTCTAATTAAACATTCATCTCTCACTCTTCTGGGGGTGGAGAAGAAAATCATTGTCCTTTTATACTGCAGTTAAAAGTGGAAAACATTGCATCCAGCAACACGAAGAAGAAATATTTTTCTATTCTGTGACAGCAATGAACGCTGAGGGTTATGCTGACTGAAGGTAATTACTACAGCTCTTTGCTTGCTCTTTAAAAAAATAAAAAGAACTGTTCATGCCTTAAAATACTCCTTTTTAGAAAAATCTGTAAATCATTCTGTGATATAATTTTTTTAAACAGTTGGTACAAGTGCAGACATGATTCTCCCCTTGCTGAGCTTCCTGGCCTTAAAAAATATACTTGAAGATACATATATATGAAGTTGAACAAAGAGACACAGATAGAGAAGGAGAGGTGTTCCCAGCTGCGATCAGGTTCACTGAGGGAATTAGATACTCCTCCTTCCCAGGTCTCTGGTGAGGTAGATGAAAGGCATCACAAGTTTCTTAAGTGTGGAAAGAAGAATAATCCAAACATTAAATAGGGAATGACCAAAGAACCAAAAAGGACCAGTCTCACCTGAATCTCTTTCCTGCTTTGTCTCACAAAAACATTCGATGAGGAGTGCAAAATCGTAGAGCTAAGCTGCTTTATGAGAATAACTTAATGACATTTTGGAAGGGCTTATACACTGATTTGGGAACATCTCCAGTTTGTTTTTTCCTCTTGCCTGTTTAAATTCTTTTTCTGTTATCTGTGTTTTCCTCCTTTTTTCAGATGGTGAATCCTCTAGGGGTTCACTGAAGCCTGAAGTTCTTTCTTGTGGAGGAAAAGGGAGATGGGGTTGTATGTATCTATAGTAATAAAATGTTCCACATGATTGATAGAAATATTTCTGACTTTTCACATGCACTTGGGAAAGGCCTCAACTGCCCAAGCCCATTGTCCATACTATGCTCCCATTTGGCTTCAATATATAGGGAAAGGGAAGACTCACTCCAGCGTTTTTGAAGATCTGATAGCAATACACTGGAGCTCACTTCTACAGAAACATGTGGCACCATCCAAAGCAGAAGATAAAGAGGAGAAGCAGTCAGTGCAGAGGCAAAGAATCATAGAAGATCTTGAGCTGGAACGAACCCACAAGGATTATAGAAGTCCAGCTTCTGACTCTGAACAGGACAGCCCCAAGAGTCACACCATGAGCCTGAAAGCGTTGTCCAAACGCTTCTTGAACTCTGTCAGGCTGGTGCTGTGACCATTGCCCTGGGGACCCTGTTGTTAGGGAATACATTCGGTGCAGTAGCTCAGTGGGCAGCTGCAGTGTGAGCTGCAGACTGAGATCTGGGGTTGGAGCCCCGGGCAAGAGGCCATGAACTGCTGAACTCTTGCATGACAAGGGATACGGAGATCTGTGGCACAGACACTCAGAGACACAGCAGGAGCTGACTACCCAAGACTTCCACCTGATTATATTCCAAGAGTATAAAAACACTCATTTTTAAGGCCCCTCGTCAGAGGCACCCAGCTTTAACTATTTTCTTATTGCATCATGAAACTATTTTAAGGATCGAGACATCTGAGACTCTGCTATGGGAAACCTGGGGTCAAGGTAACAAAACCTGATCTGACTTGTGGAAGTGTGGGGTGTGTAGCTGGAAATGGACTTCACTCCTAGCTCAGGCAGTGTCAGATGGACTGCCGGAGTGGCTCCTGGATTGTTAGGGCAGTTTCCTTAACACTGTTTCAGTGCCCAGCCACTCTCTGGGTGAAGAATCTTTTCCTAGTATCTAACCTAAACCTCCCCTGACTCAGTTTAATGCCATCCCTTCGGGTCCTATCACTGGTCACCAGAGAGAACAGATCAGTGCCTGCCTCTCCTCTTGCCCTCAGGAGGATGTTGAACACCACAGTGAGGTCTCCCCTTGGTCTCCTCCAGGCTGAACAAGCCAAGTGACCTCAGCTGCTCCTGGTATGGCTTCCCCTCAAGGCCCTTCACCATCTTCATTGCCCTCCCTTGGATGCTCTCTAACAGCTCAATGTATTTTTTATATTGGGGTGCCCAAAGCTGTCCCCAGGACTCGAGGGGAGGCCGCCCCAGTGCAGAGCAGAGCAGAGCAGAGTGGGACAATCCCCCCCTTGCCCAGCTGGCAATGCTGTGCCTCATGCACCCCAGGACAGGGTTGGCCCTGCTGGATGCCGGGACACTGCTGACTCATCTTCAGCTTTCCATTGACCAGGAAGGACCCGCAGGTCCCTTTCTGCTGCACTGCTTTCCAGCACCTCATTCCCCAGTCTGTCCATACATCCAGGATTACCCCATTCCAGGTGCAGATTCTGTAATTTGTCTCTGTTAAACTTCGTATGGTTGGTATGAAATGTGCAGTAAACAAAACTGGTCTTCAGGGCCCTGAGAACCATAATTTCTGTGTTTTCAGATTACCACCATGGACTCTCTATCTCCCTTGCTATTTTTGGATGGCTCTGCAAAAGTTAATCAACATAAAACAATACAAAGTGACCACTGAGCCCAAAAGATAGGAGTAACTGCTTTAACAGCTTCTCATCTACAATTGCTACTGAGGAGAAACGCAGAAATCCAAGTCTGAGAAATGGCTTAAATCTAAAATAGTCTTACTGAATTGTGAAATCTCAGATGAAAGATTAAGACAAAACTTCATTGTAAAACACTGGTGTTCATTGTATAAGATTTGTTCATGGTGCCAAATCAGTAAATCCATTGGATTTCTTTTTCAGCCGTTCTGTCAAAAATTGGTCACCTTGTTTCTTACATGCACTCTAAATTTCTGGCCATGGAATTCTAATGCCCAAACAACTTATGTAGCTTCTGTATGGACTAAGACCTAGATGGAAAAATGACCAATTTTCTGCTATTACAGTTACTACATGGTAGTGAAGGAAACAGAAATCTGAGATTTTATTTCTGGCTATGTGAGAAGTATGTATTTTAGTGTGTATGGGCAAGACTGCTGAACAGAAAGAACTTTGTTTTTCCAAACAAGTGGATAAAAGTTGTATCTCTCATCTCAATTCCTCTCTCTGACTGGAGAAATCTCCTGCAGCCTTTCAGAATATTTATCTGTAAAATGAAAAGAAATGGTTTGTTTTCCTTCTAAGTCTTTTAGTATTTGTAGCAAGCTGAAGTGTTAATCATACCACTAGTCTAGCAAATTATGCATGAAAAATGATGGGATTTCACTGAGCTAAAACTGCTATGATCCAGATTGTGTTAAGCATTACAGAGACCTGTGTTTTAAAGACCCACTATTTAATTTCTGGAAGAACTGCCAGTTATTTTCCCTTATAAAGGAAAATGAAAGTAAATACATTTTAAAAATAATATTAATAATGAATAGGTTATTTTGTCACTGACCAGATCCTAGACATGCATCTTTCAGAGTACTTTCAATCTTTAGCCCTGCTTTGAGAAAAAGAATTGAGCAGGTGGCTTTTAAACACCTCTAGCAACCTAAATATTTCTATGATTCACTTAACTGACTAATTTTGGTTTAAAAGGGTAGAAAGCCTATGCCCATTTTTCCTTACCTAAGGATGACAATCCTCAGAGTTTGTAAACTGAGCTATTAAATGAAGCATGGGTATTATAACCCCATCATACTTGAAGGTTCACACCACACTAGGAGGTTAAATTAGCCCCCCCCAAATTGACAGAAGTTATTTTTGTATGTTCATGAATCAGAAAAATGCTCAAAAATTATTTCTACAAATAACCAAATTCCATTTAAATATGAAATCAAGGATGAAGAAAACCTGGTTTCACTTTAAGTTACAGAATAATTCCTTAAAATAATATGAACTCAAACATTTATTGGTATTGCTAAATTGCAACAAACCTACACGTGAGGTAGAGGAGTGTACCATAAAGAAATAAAAAATAAATGCCATTTGTTTTCACCTAAGAAAATAAAAGAGAATAAGACTTATTAAATAAAATTTGTTTCTATAACACAGTATTCTATGTGGCTCTTTACCATATTACTAATTTTTCCTGTTACGTAACCAACATCACTTGTGTATGAAACACCAAGAGACAGCTACAATCTTCTTCTTCACTTTCTAACTCAGGTCAAATATTTGTGGAAGAAATGTGTCCTCAAATTATAAAAATACGTTTGCATTATATTTTTCTGTCAGTTTGATAGTAGAATGAAGAAAATGTTAACTTGATCACTAAAATTACGGTTTTATTCAAAATGCTATCAGAAAGATTCATTTATCTATCTGTATCTTCTGACATGATAGGCAATTAAGTAAAATAATTATAACTTAGAATTGGAATTATTATTTAATTTCAGGGCTAAATATTCAGATAAAGCTCTTCATTATGTAACTTCTGCTACTATTTCAATTGTTTTGATGGAGAGGAATTTACGAATACAACCCTAACTTTGTGAAAATCTTCAAGGAGAAGAAGATTTACCACCATGAATAAAAATGTAAATGTGGACACCCTCATAGAATAAGAGTAGGAATTGCTGACAAACCTGAAAATTAATCATTGCAGAAAAAGATTCTATAGGCATTATCTTTAATAAGTCTCAAAGTTACAAAAGCTTAGGTCTGAGCTCAAATCTAAAATTAAGTCACAATAAATTAAGAATTTAGTTCTGATTATTGTTTTAATTTGCAATCTTCCCCACCTAATTCTGATATGTATGCATTAGGTACAGTTTTGCTCAGATTTCTAGTAAAATTCATGCTCTGCATGACCGTATCAGTCTTCATCTCCTGGGAGTCAGAGACGGTGGCCTGTGTGTGAGAGCATGTCTTCGGCTCATTGATAGTGCCCTCAAGAATGCAGTCTACCACAAATGATTAGCTGATAATTTTACTGAGAGATTAATGATAGTTGATTACTTTCATAAATAGCAGGTCCTGGAATAAGGATCAACCTTCATATGATTAAAGGAAAATTCTTAGTGTTTGCAGAAGAAAACCAAAACTGAACCAGCACACATACAAAATATTTGAAATTTTGTGGCCAAATGTAAAAATATTATGTTCTTTAAACCTTATACTATTTTGATCTATTGTTTATAAGCAGTTAGTTTTGGGCATGCTAGTTAAACATTCGAAAATGAACTTGTTTTCTGGAAAAGTATGAACTTGTTTTCTGGAAAAGTTCATTAAACGGATTCTTTTTTGGAGCTTAAAACCCAGTGTTTTGTATTCTCTATATGCAGACTGAGAGCTCCCATATTGCTTTCACTCTCAAAAATAATCCCACTCTGACAGATTGCCTTAATCTCAAAAAATAATGCAGTAATAAAACCATTGTTAGTATAACATTCACATATATTCCCTTCCACTTTTTTTCAATAATAATGCCCAGATTCTTCAGATCTTGGCATTTTGTGTTTCGTAATTTTGTTGCTGCTGTTTGGGGGTTTTGCTTGTTTGTTTGGTTTTGTCCTTCACTGGTAATCTGAAAGGTTTGAGCCTTCAGAATCTCATTACAGCTTTCTTGTTTCAGATGACAGAAATGTCTGATGGACAGAGGATGCTGCTGCTTTCTGTGTAGACCAGCTCAGGCAGAGAGACAAAAATGTCTGCATTGCTACTTGTAGGCTACATAAATACTTTTAAGGCAACAAAGAACCCTGTACTAGGGTGCCCTCTTCTTTCTGCAGGGCACTACAGCAGTAATTACTTGCCAACCGTGTAGTTGTGCCTAAGTTCTGTCACCTGCCTGAGCTACATCAGGAACTAAAATTTCTACTTCTTCAGCTAAAGGACTAACACAGAAACATCAGAAGAATTCTAATCAAGCTGTGGTATAAACAAGGCACATAACCATAGAGGCAATGCCATTTGCCCTAAACATGACAAAATGATTGGTGAAAACTGGCATTTTGATACGTTCCAGAAGAAACCTGAATTACAACGCCTGCTCTTTCTGAGGTGGCTTTTCAACAGTCCCACTGACTTCACTCTAAGAACAATGCATGTATACCGATAAAAGAGGGTTGCCACAGTCTGTATTTCAAGCAGTAGTCCAGAGATGTGAAAATCAAATTGATGTTTGGTTGAACAACTCAACAATTTTACAACACTCCTTGCTGTCCCAAATTTATCACATAGGAGAAATATACTACTCATACCTGGACTGTATTGTATGTGTGAGCAATCCATTTCTCTTAACCCCTTTCTCTAGTCCCTAATTCACCAAGAGTCCTTTGTGAGACAAACATAATTGTCATTATTATATATACTGTTATTGTTTCATTGAACATACTGTTATTGCTTTATTATTGTTATATTGACAAAATGATTGCTAAACCACATTAGAGCAGTATTTATGACTTAGCATTCAAACCATTTCTTTCTCCTGAAATCTACTGGAAAAATAATGGCAGGGAAGCTACACTGAGGACTCAAATCCCTTTCAGGCCATCAGGATCTTTACTGGAGGACTGAAAATAAGGTTATTATCGTAAGTATATTTAGCACATGTGAATTTCTCATCAGATAGTGGTCAGAGGCAAAATTAGCTTTGAAGCAAGTCAATAACTTGAAGAGTCAGACATGTTGGAGAATGTTTAAGAAATGCCACATAAATTAAATACAAAGCTTAATATATTTTCAAATTGTTGGCCTGTCTGTGATACAATTAGTAAAGATATTTAAGTTTATCCATAATGGTACAGTTTTCTCAAATATCAATTTCCTTCTGCAGGAAAGAGAGAGAAGTTAATTTAAGAGCTGGTATTCATTTTTCCCAAAACATATAATTCTGTATACAAAAAAGATTCACTCCTGAAACACTAATGCACAGAAGAATAATTATATTAGGGATGTCCTGTCTATGTTAATATCTGACAATCTAATTAATATGTTTATTTATTTCAATAGGGTAACATTTCTCTAAGTTATGAGAACATCAACCAGTCAAAAGACAGCTAAAGATTATGAAGAAAATGAAACAACATCATTATTACTGCCTATGAGCAGCTTGCAAAATGAAGGCTGGAGGCAGGAAAAAAGGTGCTAGTGTGGATGAGGTATTACACTGAAAAGGAAAAACGAAGTTTGATCCAATGAATAAATTGACTGGAGTAACTGGAGAAGCAGAAGTGAAGCAGCTTTAAAAAAATATTCACAGTATCACAAGGAAAAAATACAAGAAATTGAATGGTATTCTTTTTGACTTTGGCTTAAGATGGAAGTTCTTAAGTATGTCATCTGGACAGTATAGGTTAAATTACAGGTAGATTTTATGTAGGAAGATGTTGCAAACAGATTAATTGAGGACATAGAGAGTTTGTCTACTGCTTATACAAGATCCAGCAGAAAGTTTCAAATGTGTTTTACCCATGGATAAAGGATATCTGGGAGTAGCTCATCCCCTGGAAGAGCAGTACTCAGTTAAACTGAAGTTCATGACAGAGTGAATTCCAGACAACATCCAGAGCCTGAATTCCAGGGTGCTGCACAGTGCACGTTTCTTGTCCGGATCAGCAGGGGTCTGCCCTCCTGCACGCTCCATCCCTGCTTATATGGGTCCTTCAGACTGAGGACATCTCAGCCAAGAAATCTGGCTGGTCCAATTTCCTTCCATCTTATATTACTCCTCCCAAAGGACCTGTCAGAAGTTCTTCTTAACCATGTCAGTGAAACAAGAGAGCATATTTGTCTCAGTCTTTGAGAAATTCAGTAAAAGTTCACCATTTTCTGAATCCTGAATTGTGCTGCTGCTGAATATATACGTATTTAATATGGAACCAACATTTACATTGACTAATCTCTAATAGTCAGTTAAACTGAAAGAATTACACAACTTCAGAGAAACTGGAATGAAGACACTGGGTTCCATTTTTTGCTTCATCTCTGGCTTTTCAGGCAAACTTGGACAAGTCATTATTTCTCTCAATGCCCTGCAGTTCACTTCTACAAAACAGACATACAAACAACCTATATACAAATACCAATAAGATAGGATACTTTCTCCTTAACAGTGTTACATTTTACTTAGAATGAATCCTTTCCTCCCAACAACCAGTATCTATAAAAGGGTTAATTCAAAAACACCCTCAGAAACCAGAGAACTACAGGTACTCTTGATACCCTGAACATGTAATATTTATAACAGTCATACAACTTTAATTTTACTTCTTTGCCTTAGAAAAAAAAAGAGTGCAATTTTTCTAAGCACAGCACTGCAGAAAAAAAAAAAAATGAAGCGCTCGTTAGTTTGGAATTTTCCATTCCTTTTTGCTTCTGCCTGAAAGGCAGAGGACTGTGGGGGTTTCATAGTGGAAAGAATTTAGGCCTGTCTCCCTTTGACTTGCAAATTTTAGAAACAGTGCGCTATCCATCGAACCGGTTGGCAAGGATTTAATATCCCTAAAGCCGGTCATGAAGCATTGTCTCCTCTACCTCCTCCCTTCCTCACCCTTCAGCTTGTGTATAAAAGCTCAGTGCATGCAGAATTTACACTCATAACAGTGGTGCTCACTAGTGTCACTATAAAGTGTCAGGGTAACAGCAGTTAGAGGTCTGGCAGTGATAACTGCCATAAACTCAGTATTTCCTTCGGCAAAATGATGCCTCACCTGTTAAAACTCATGCTGGTGCAAAATATGAGATTTAACATCAAATGCATCAAATACCACAATTAAAAAATATTATTTTCACAATATGGATTACCAAGTGGTAAGATATTTTCCCATCAGATTTTTAGCACTGTATCAGTAGGCATTTATATGTCCTCTTTTCATAGTTTAGCGTAGGTGGTAAAATAGGAAACCTAAAATACTAAAAAAAAAATATAATCAAAAATACACTATCACTGAATTCACTTAAAAAGCTCTTCAGAAAAAAAAATTTTGAAACAATTCCACCTGTTGCCCTCAAACTACAGAGGAGTTCTACCGTGCCCATCACAGCAACTATATATAAAAAAAGCACTTGTCCTGTATATGCTTGTGGAGTTTTTTCCCTCTTTTTACTGACTTGTGCTTTGAAAAGCAGACTTTTCTGGTGAAGGATCTAATTAAAGAGACAAGCATGTCTAATCTAAATTTGTGTCCATTTTTAAAATTGCTTGATTAGTCATAGGAACAGGTAGGCTGAAGGAAAACCTGCATATTTATTGTGTCACAACCCCGCTGTACTTTCAGGGGCAAAAGGTAATGTGTACCTAAAATCCCATTTGTACATGTTGCTCTCTCAACTGGACATGACCTCTGAATGTAAAAAGGCAGGCTGGTACAGACATTATCTCCCACAGGGGGAAATGGTGGGCTGCTTATCATCCCATCAACCTCATAGCCTAAGTCACATTTGACATCAAACTAAAGCTGCTGAAATGAATGACATTTGCCTATTAGATGGTACTCAGAGCCAGATGAACTAGAAAACTCAGGTAGGAAGATGGTGCCACAGAGGAAATATTGGTACTTTGTTTAATGACTACTGTGCTCTCTTCAGACCATGTAATAGAAGGAAAATAATATTAATACTTCAAAATTCATGTGTCATTTCATCAGAATCCATGTAGAGACAACAGGAATAGTTAAAGACACAGTCTTTTCTATTCCATTACCTGTGTTTACACAGTACTAGAGTTTTGTATGCACCTAGTTGTTCCAAAATAAAACAAGATTTTTAGCACAATGATTAGAAAACCATCTGAAATGCACAGCATGTTTTGTGTAAAAACTCACTATGGCTTCACATTAGGTGTTAGAAGTTCTCTTGAACAAACTATCAGATATGCTGCTCTCAGTTTTTTCAGAGGATGAAATAAAAGTCCTACAGCAGAATCAAACCAAGCTCACAGTCCCATTTTCCAGTAATGTTAATGGACAAGGTACAGCAAATCAGCAACAAATGGATCAGCAAAGCAACCTTATCAGTAAATCACTTGCTACACTCTAAATAGTTGCCTTTCAAAATGTTTCTTGCATTACTTGAAGAGCTATATTGATTTTATATCTATCCCTGAACTTGTCTGTGTTTAAGTTTAGAGTCTGGAAATAACAGTTAGCTTTTAATAAAGTGCTATTTATACAATTATACTGCAAACAAGGCTGAATTTCACACACACAAGTGATAATCTGCCTTCCTCCCTTCCAAAGAAAGGAGAGTACTGACAGATATGAAAAGATATGTCTTTTTTTCTTTTTTTTTTCATTTGGTGGTATTGTCTATGTTTTTACTTCCTGCTATGGATCAAAGAAGGAACACCTAGTGGCTTTGTTTCTTCTCTCCTATTAGCAGGAAAGAGTAATCTTTACATAACCAATAATTTATTTACTGACATTTGCAAGTTCTGGGGCTAAAATGATTTGGGCAACTTAATTACGCTTTTTTTCTTTGCAGCACACTTCTGGAGATGTTTTACCTTTGGAAACTTTTCCAGTTTTCTTTTCTTGGTTTTTTTTTCTTTTTTTTTCTTTTTTTTAATGCTCACAGTGACATCTTGTCCTTTTGCTAGAACAGAACTCAAGGCTGGGATCCAGCTATTGAGCTCATTGTTTCAAGAGGCACCACCCCATTACCATTTTGTGCCATGCTGCCCATATACCAGGTGGCCAGAAGAATGGTACGATAGCCAGTCAAACAAAAACAAGTGAAGAGATACCAGAACTACTTACACTCAGTCCTAAAGTGTCTATAATTTGATTCTAGAGAATGCTGTATATTCAAATAATATTAGCAACATTTTACAGCTTTTGACTGTACATCATCTTCCAACATTGTACAATGAAAACATCTCATTGTCGTAAATTGTCATCTCCATTGCCCAGCTCCATCCATTCTTGATAAAAACACATATTAAGCATTTTTTCCATGCAGCCTGCCCTAGGTTAACCAATTAACAATATAATTAATTTAGTAGTGAATACGATGGCTTTGATATTGTGTGGCTCTGTACTGGGGAAGCCTGGCAGCTAAAGGCCTAAGGAAGAAAAGCATCCCTTTTGAAATCTCTGTGGGGACCAAGTCCAATGGGGTCAGGAGCATTACTGGCTCTGACAGAGCAGGACAAGCCAACAGGCGGCAACAGGCCTGAGCAAGCGTGAATGATGTGTCTATTTGGCAGCTTTTCTGGAGAAAACAGCTTTGCAATAAAGACAAGGGAAATATGAAAATCACCGTATCCTTCTATGACAGGTAGATCTATGATGGATCTGCCCTTGGTCTGGCTCTCTGATCTCTACCAAAATCCTTTGGTGAGGAAGCTCTGGTGAAGGAAGGTTCTTCAGGGAGGGTTTGTACACCTCTCTGCACACAAGAGAGAAGCTGCTTTGCTCCCCAAGTACTGGGCTGATTTCAGAACCCAGGTTTATGGGCAGGAAGTCAAGCCAGAGCTGCTGCAGGGAAGTTTTATGGAGACTGGATCTGACCCTGTTTGAAGGGGTATGTCAGTCAGTGTCTATCACAGGAATTGCAATTGGGTAGGGCTTCAGACAGTAGAATTGCACAGTGTAAAGTGCTTGGACCTGCCACAGAGCTGGCCTTTTAAGTATACATTGAGTTCGACATTCACGGATGGGACTGAAGATGTACTTCTGAAGTGGCAGCCAGGTGATGTAGCTGCACATGAAAGGAAGTTCAGGGCCCAGTCAGGGAGAAAAGCAGGAGCTGCGCCAGAGCTGGGGCCAAGGTAGAACCCGTCAGAGCTCAGGAGAGCTGCTGTCTGTCCAGGCAACAAAAGCTGTTCTTGAAGGAACGTGCCACAGATTCCTTCTTCTGTCCTATGTCATCTTATCCTGAGGACCAGTTTGAACATTACAGAAGAGAAGATTGTAGAGACCCTATTGGAAGGCTAGCTAAATTAATAAATTAATAAAAAAACTAAAATTAAACTTTAGTAAAGGACTGGGTGTAATATGTTATCTTTGGAAAGATGGCTGGAAAAAAACCCCACTAATCTCTAATCTGAGGAAAATTAAAAATATGCAAGATACCCAAAGATGGATTTCAAATACTTAAATGGGGGATTGATGTTATCTAGAAGTGAAGAAGCAGAGGTAGAAGATGTGGCAAGTGACAGATTAGATAAAGACCCTGCTACTTGGTTCATGGTGTATGTGGCATGATAGATCTGCTGGATTATCTGTAGTGTGACCATAATGTAATTTCAAATCCAGAAGAGGCTAAAAACACTTGTTCAAAGTCTTTTCCTTATTTTGTTTCTCTGGGGTAGAGTAACATGACTGTGTGTGTAGGAGAGCCTTCTTGCTTGTGTTAGGAGCATCAGTAAGGAGTTCTCTGAGAGCTGAGGAGAAGAGACTGCCTTTGCCTTAGCACCTAAAATCTGAAAGTTCTTTCGACATGTCCCTCATACCTTATAAAGTCCAGCCTCAGGTGCTTCCACCCATTTTCAGCAGCACATTGCACTATACTCTGCCCTTTCACTAAATTAACCATATGCACAGTCTTTCCTCTGCTACACACCCTGTAAGCTCAGAGAATAAAATTTTGTTCTACTTCTCAAAGGTTTACAGCTCAGTCAAATCAAAAGCAATTTTCTCTAAAAAAAAATAACAGCCCTTCTCCTTCATGAGAGTTATTTCCATGCCAATTTCAAGTTTCTACCTACAGCTGAACAAGCTGTCAGAGTCCACAGACATTCTCTGTAAATGTGGAAAAGTATGTTTTATCTTGGCCCCTACCAGAAAATGGCCCAACCTGTGACCAGGCACAGGGGATTCCCAGGTAGGTATGCAGCAGGAATATTTTTGCCTCCAAGTGAATGCTCTGGCAAGTTTTAATTGACTGAAAACAAGAAGTTCAAATGAAAACTACCATGCAAGTTTAGCATGTAATGCAATCCATAAGAGCCTATAATTGCATCTGAAAATTTGCTAGTGACCCTTCTTCAAATAACAGCAAAAAAAAGGCGCTTGAGAAAATGAGCTTCGTTTTCATGTTTGTTTTCCATGCATGGCAGAAGTTGCACGTTACCAGTTTTACTCTTCCCTGTGCAAAGGCATTCACTTGCTCAGCTCCTGCCATTTGTTCAGGCATTGCAGGCAGTAACCAGGAGGAAAGACCTGTTTTAAGGTTCAGGATAATATGATTTAAAGCCACAAAATGCGGCAGCAAAACAAATGGATGAGTTCTAAAATCCTGCAGTCCTCGTGGGCCTTGGATTGCCATTGCTTGCTCTGCAGTATTGAAAATCAGGCCACCTACTTATGTCCTAAAGAGAATTAAAACCTAATTGAGGTATCTTCTTTGGAAAATCCCTGCCATCACCTTTAAGCCTGTGATTCTACTCCTTAAAAAGCAAATCAAACCAGCAAAAATGCTAACTCTAACCTAGCAAATAGTAAAAGTATCTTGCCTTTTCAGAGACTGCTTGCACTCAGATCCTGTCTGACATTTACCTCATGCAATGTGGTCTAAGGTGAAGAAAGGAATGTTTTTTCCCTTCATCACAATTCCAATTTTTCATTTTGTGTGGAAAAAAAGGCATAACTAAAATTCTGTTTCCATTGAGTGTTTACAGGGTTTTATGTGAGAAACCAAAGGAGTTAATTTACATCTAAAACCAAATCAGCACATGCAGGAACTAAAGCATGTGACAAGTCCTGAGATACTTGTTTGTGTATGATAATAACTTTATGTATTTATGTGGGCTGTATGCTTTCTTTGGCAGACAGAGTCAAGACACAATTTGTAAGAGATGCAGCATGATAGAGTCCATCTATCCTCTAATAAAATAATAGTAAAGGTACATACAAACTTTTCTGCTTGGTCATTTTCATTACTTCTGATGTTACTGAAAGCCTAAACTAATATTAACTTCTGTATTATGTACGATTATCCCCAACATTATATTATATAACCTTAAAAAACCTCAGAGAAGTCAGAAATAATTAAAAACCAATGTAAAATAACCTGAGTATTGTTCTGCATCAAGTTGTTTTCTTGTATTCAAATATTTAAAATTCTAATATCTAACAGGAATATGCACAACTTTAAGAAAATACATGTGTACATATGTGTATCTATATAATTAAAAAATTAAATTTGCACTCCTAAAATTAATAAATCCATCCTATTAGTGGCAGTTAACAGAATTTTCTGGACTCGTTCTTTTCAATGGCAAAGCTGAACACACTTTCAGAGTGATAATTTCTAGGGTTAATTGTCATAGCTTCCTTGACGCAATCTTCCCCACCAGCTTTATTTTATCTGCCAGAGCACCAATATGCCATGATTAGCATAAATTAAACTAAATAAATTCAGTGAGTTACTATATTATTTTATGCTAATCCATTTATTTATTTATTTTTAAACATTTCAAGGTTAGGGATGGGTGAGCACTGCGATGGCGAATTCCTAACACCAGCTTGTTCAAATTCAGCTCAGAAGTGCTTTAAAACTGTGGGTTTTTTTCAGAAATGTTAAGGAGAAAAAATTCGGTGTGAAAAATGTCATCAAGTACAAACTGCTCTATCATTACATACTGACCTTTTACGGATGTACTGATGGCACGCTACTGTGAGGCAAGGAACTCAGTATGTGCAACTCAACAGCACAGAGCAAGGGGAAAAGAAGCTCCAAGTAAATTTGCTTGCATGACTCACATAAGAGGCTTTCCTGGTGTTAATAGATATATCCTGACCTCCTATTGCCCCAAATACTGTTCTTTCAGATTTTAGAAAGGAGTTCGCACATCTCCAACAACTGGTTCATGCCAGCTGCCCGCAACATTACTCACAAAGGCCCTCCTTGTGAATCTGCTGACAAGTAAACTGGAGCCAGCTGGAGAATGGGGCAGTGGTGCACATGATCAATCAGCTGACCATTCGGCTGAGTTGGTGCCTCTGTCTGGTCTGAAAGGAAATTTTCTCAACAGAGGAGTGAAGAGCACATGTAACATGTTTATCACTGACTGACTCTCTCTTCAGGAGAAGGTCTAACTCAAAACTATAGTCAACCAATGTTTGATAAGACCAATTGTTCAAGGTAAAATATTCCATCCTATCTGTCAGCACAGCTTATGCAAACACACTGTACCACATCATGTAGAAATGAAACCAGCAGTGAGATTCATAAACCACTTTCATTTGCTTCTTGCACATGACAGCACAGTAAAGACATATGCTGTTCTGGTTTGTCAAGTGTGCATCAGTGTAAGAGGTGATGGGTACAGAGGCAGACCTTAAAGGAAACGGAAAGACAGGATGGGATTTTCATCAGAGAGTTTTAATGAAGTAAGCGGGTAGAATAGCAGAAGTAGAAAAACGATGGTGAAATTGTAATTGTTCCAACTGCTCTTGCACAAGCACTTCAGTTTTTCATTTATTGAAGACGTTAAAATTATCTTTGTTCTCTATTATCAAATTTTAAATTATTTTCTTGTTTTTCCAGTTATATATAAGACAAATTGTGACTCTATTCCAAAGAAAATGAAGAAAGAGTATGACAGTACAGATAAAGATGAGACACAGTCCCTGTGTAGGCAGGGACAGAATTAAACACAAGGGTCTAGCCAATAGCAGGAAAAATAAAGGCCATGTCCAGAATGCACAGTTAAGATAAGAAAATGCAAATTTTAAGAGCCCAGGATAGAGAACAGACAAATTGATCACTTAAAGTATGTCTGTATAGTCTCTGCCAAATTAACTGATAGCTATAGGCATCTTTTATGGTCTTTGCTCAAATTAAGTGCCAAAGTGGCAAATGATCTCTGCGTGTTCTGAGCATTTCACAGTAACAGAAAACAGATGAAGAAAACCTCAAATAAGAACAATGTCCCACTAATAACTTACAATTTCTACTAACAATTCAAAAACAGGTGTTGCAAACTGACTAGTCTTGCTGGTGGACTGGCTGGTCTTACCATATGTTTCTTTTCTGTGTATCACAAGAGCTAATGTTTATAGGGCAGGAAAAATACATGACAGCACCTTCTGCCATCCAAAAAGTGTATGCCAGCAAGAATTTGAACTGAAAGCCTTCAGTTTGGAAGTCAGAATGGACAGCAAGGAAGGGTTAGGCCTTTACTTGGACCTTCTTCATTTTCAGGGCTCATATGTTGTGGATGCCAAGTCTCAGACAGGTCTCTTGTTTTGCTGTCCACGAGGCTGCTCCTTCCCCAAATCCAGCAGCCAGATGTGAGCCCTCCCTGGGTGGGCAACTGAGATGAGTGCTCTGGTTAAAGCTGAGGTAACCCTTGTGATATCAGCACCACAGCAGTCCACCTTGCAGGACCCAGACCTTCATGAATTGCATGAAAACTGTTGTCATTAGTAACTGTTGACTACGGAAACCAGTTTAGAAATATGTATGAGTTTAAAGCACTTGAAAAAAGGGCAGTTAAAAAAAAAAGCACGAAAGCAGATACTGGATGCATTGTATCACATAAATCATAGTAGCTTTCCTTCACAATGATTTTCAAGATGATATCTGAAAGGATCAAAACCTGTAAGCATTAAGAAGGGTGTTAGATGCTGAAAGCCATCAGAATCCCTTGTTCTATCACTCTGAATACATTATTGCCTCTCACTTTCTAATGCTGAAAATGGATAGATTTTCAGATAAAAATTAGGAGAAGCTCAATTGCACTCCCTGTCTGAATTCTTAATGTATGCATTTTCATAATATTTTGTGCAAAGCATTCAGGGAAAAAATCGCATATATTTATGGTCAAATTACTGGCAGCTTAGCTTTTTAAATGTTGTAATTTAATTGTTTAACAGTAAATTATATTTACAGTTTGTAATGTAAAGAAATTCTTTTTAATTCAAATAATAGTAAATAATACGTGTATAACAGACATTCTGTTTAACAATGAAAGACTATTTTCACAACAGATGAAATTTACTTATTTCAGCTTGTATTTACTGGTAAACAGTCTCACAATAATAGAGATTGTTTCCAACTATAAATGTGTGCTAAAACATTTAATTGTGGAATCTTGTCATATTGATGTACCGTAATAGAACGTCATAAAATCATTTTCCAAATTGCAAACTCAAGCATAAAAATTAACTTTATATACTAAGGAGGACGGGTTGAAATTACTGCTATATGGTCAGAAAGTAAAGTTCACTGGTTAAAATTTTGATTCTGCTTAATATATTTTAAAAAAGAGATCCTAAATTTTTCGGATATTTCTAAAAGAATCAGAAAGAATTTAGGCCTCAGTTCTGAGAGGATGATCTCTGCTAACAAATGTTGCTACTCTGCCAAGCTGTTCTGACTTTAGTCCTCTAGGGTGTGCAGAGGCAGACAACTTTGTAAGATAAGGGCCCTTATGTTAAAAATTCATAGGAAAGCTCACGTTTCTACCATTTCTGAGGTTCTGAGCAGATCAATGGAATGCACAAAACAAGACAGTAAGACACAGTAATTGTTTCCTGCTGACTGACACTCCTGGGAGCAGCACTTGGGAAATAAAGAGGGTTAAGGATTGCCACCAATACCCAATTTTGGGGCATTCTTTGCTTCCGGCCTGAGACAAAGCAAGGTCTGGAGACAGAGAGTCCGTATTCTACTTGCAGGAGCAAGCACATGAATCCCTTCAAAGGCCCCTAATGAAGTCAACATGCTGAGCTCAGCCAAGGTAACAGACTCCTTAAAAAACAGGACACAGCTATGTTGGAACCTTCTAGCAAGCAAGCAAGGGTAAACCTCTGGTAATTAATTCCCTCTGGTGTTGGCCAAAAGCCTTTGTGCCACAGGGAGGCTGGCCGTGCCCAGAGCAAGGGGTTCCTCACCAGGCATGGTGGGCTCAGTTTAGAAGTCCACACCAACCAGCACAATAGGAAACACAGAGCTGTGCAACACTCCTCTGCTTCAGGTCCTATGGCATGAATGTGCCATATGAACCCTTGCCTAATCTGGGGCTGCAGCCACTCCCACTGGAAGCTTTTCCCTTTGGATTAAGTCCTCAATGTATACCTTTTTGTATCCAGCACAACCTGACCGTGAATTCCAGTGGCCAGCAATAAGAAAGTCACAGCAACACGGGGTTTATTTCACACAATCACAATTACCCTTTTGATACTTTTCTTTCATTTATACTGGAGACTCTCAGCTTGCTCTCTATTTCATCTGCTTCCCAGAGACCGAATTTACCTCCCTTAGCAATGTTTTGCCCCATAAATGAACACTTTGTGATAGGTGCACTACTATACCTTACATGTGACATTTCCTGTAGAGTAAAAAAGGCTCTTAAAGGGACTTTGTGACTTTACTCTACTGAAGCTGAAGAAGCCCAGATATAATTAAGGATGGCAGTTGGCTGGCAGTCCCTCAACAGCAGCCTCACCACGTCAGTCCTTTTAAAATCAGCAAAATAAAAAGCAGGTCATTCAGAACTGTGTTTTGGGGCCAGACACTTGCAAGAGAACTGAAAATGATCTAAACTCACAGCCTGGTACCACTCAAAATACACCACAAAATAAAACATACTTATTGATATTTTGGAAGTAGAGGTTATCACAGTTGTATTTCTGAAAGCTCTGAATACTATTTTCTGAGATTTTCCTCTTCCTGTATAGCCAATGGTTTTACTCATATGTATTCTTTTGAGGATTACGTGAGCTACCTTTACTCATGTTGAATAATATTGCATTCAACACACATCCCCGCTGAAGCTGATACAGGATTGGGTACAGCTAATATAAGGACTAGCTAATATGAGGTCTGACCGTTACTACTGGAAAACTCAGACAGCATCTTAACCTCACAAAAACCACAAAGTGCTTTACAGATTGAATATGCAGCAACTGATCACTCAGGCTTAGGTGTCCTCAGACATCTCTCATCAGTTGTACATGAGGTATGCTAAGACTACAGCTAAGATGGCACATTTTCAAACATAAGCTGAAAATATCTAGAAGTCTTCTAAAATGAGGGACAGTCTAGGTATTAAGAGCAAAATCAGCTCCCATCTTTCAGCTGTTTTAAGTCACTGACAGCTGGTTCAGTCTTCCTACAAGTAGCTCTAGTTTATTTAAGAATTCTTCGTTTTGCCTGTACACCACTTTCCATTTGCTATTTCCTGCTTAAAGGAAAAAAAAGAAAGGTAGCTCACTGAAAATGTAAATTATATAAATCCTGTATCAGAAAAAATTAAAACACCTAAGTCAAAAGTATTGCTTTACTTGTTTTGAAAATTACAAGAGTTGAGACCCATGTGTCCACGTGCTGCCCCAGAACTGTGCCAGAGCTCTGCTCACTACATCACACTGCCAGCAAGAATGCTGCTGAATTACTCCTTGCAGCTTTCTCTGCAATGGAAATATTCCTTGCAGATTTTCCTTTGTTTAGTCCATTTTTAGTCAACTGAATTTCCAAGTGGTCATGTTCTGGTGGATGAAAAAGCTGTTTTCCAAGTGCTGCAGGGAAACATGATTTTATTTCTATATTTGTTTCCCTTGGAATTTAAAAATAAATGTGACCAACATCTCTATCACAGGTTCTGAAAGAAGCTAAATTCTAGACCAAGCTAAAAATTTATTTTAAAAATATCCATTTCTTCCAACAGTGGACACAACAACTTTGTCAAAATAAGAAAGTGAGCAGTACTGCTAAAGTGATGTGTTGTCCTGCCACTCCGCCTTGCACTTGCCTGGCTTTCTTCTATGCATTTAAAAATAACACAGATACTTTCACACAGAGCCTCTCTGTGATGCTTTTCAGTAATCTGGTCCTTTGCACTTCCAGCTAATGTCTAATGCAGGAGGTCCCAGCTCTGTTGTGAAGGCATCTGGTTCAGCTTCACAAGCGAGCAAGCTGTGAACTGCAGAGCGTGTGCAGGAGCCGCACTGTTGGACTTTAACAGCAATTTTCACTTAGCTCTCAGCACCCAGAAGCCACTTTGCATTCAAGTGATCCTAACTTAAGCATAAGGCATACAGTACTCAAAAGAAATAAAATGAAAAAAAGGGAAATTCTACTTCTGCCCGCACTGAGAAATCTGTTGGCAGGGTTGTGCATTCCACTCCTGTACAAGAGACAAGGAAGTACAATTTTCATTAAGCTTTCTAACTGTGTCACAGCAAAACTGGAGCCATGCCACTGACTTATATTCACCCTCCAGTAAAGACGGCAGCTTGCTCCACCTCTTGTTTGACTTGAAGGATTTTATCCAGAACAGTGGCATTTTTGCAGTGAGAACTGTGCCTGCTAATGTCATGGTGGTCTAACAAACCCTGTTTATGACAAAAGAAAGAGTGTCTAATTATGGCACATTCCTGAATACAATGAATCAACCACAATCAAGGAGCAGGATTTGATAAAGTTCTGCCACAAATTCTGTTTCAAAACTCCCTGTTTTCATTGTGGAATGGACACATGAAAATCAGGCTCTGTGGGGGAAAAATTAACAAATCTTTGAAAAAAAACCAAAGCTGCATAATCTGTGGTATTTCAGTTGGTCTTTATCCGCAAAATCCCAGATCTTTGTTTAAGCTACAAACAGACTATAAAAATCAGCTTGCTGGCCTCTCTCCTTATTATCCACATCCCTGCACAAATCAAATGAAGCTTTTGCTGTAAAGCTGATAAAAAACACCACACACATGAGCGAGCTGATGTATTTAAAAAGTGGTTATCATTTCTAATCCTTTCCTCTCTCTCCAGGGAATATCATATTTCCAAGGAACACATAAAACTCCACCACTGAGCACACATCAGCACTTACACTTGTTTTGATTAGGGATTTTCTAAAATAACAATGAATGAAGTAGTCTGGCATCATCGTTGATTTTTAGCACCTAGGGAAGCAGTATGACAGTCATCCAATTGTTTGAAATCAGTGAATAGCCAAGACCAGTTCTGACAAATATTTGCACTCACTTAATCTATTTCAAAACCTCAAAAAATTAACTACAGTACCTGGTTTGATATCAGGTGGATGTTTTTGCCATTTCTTTGTAGATAACCTCCTTTGTAGAACCCCATGTGTAACCCAGAGCAAGAGAAGTGGTCACAGATGCTAAACTAATGCCTGAGCTCTCTTAGCAGAAACTGGGATTTGTTTGACAATCAGGCTATTGACTGAGATGCTTTCCAGTTCTACTTTTTTGCCAAACAGAGCAAATTTTACTCTCTAATGTAGACATGTTCAAATGATTTATCTAGATCCACTCTAGATGACCAAGTTTAGATTCATGAAAGGTCTAATGCTCATTTCACACAGATGTAAGTATAGTCTTGCAACTTGCCACAAGTCAAGGAGTGACAATACTGGGAAACCAAGGTGGTGTAAGATCCAGGTCCCACCTCCTAGAATTCAGTTTTTCAAACTGATTTGTTACAGACTTGAGCCAAAAAAATGGAACTTGTGCAGAGAGGTTTAAATGTCTCTCTTCACGTTGTGCACTGTAGAACTTTGTCCACACAAAGACTGTTTCACAAATAAAACTGCAGCCATGAGTTATGATTTTTAGACTCTTGAAAATACACACACACACAAAGACTATAGAACAGAAACAAGCACTTAATTTAACTGACAAATTTCTGATGGCTTCAGAATGGAGAAAGGTGCTTCTTCAATGTGGGCTTGAGTACAGTGAGTCTTACATTCACGGCAGCGGTTTGTATGTCAAACACCATTAGCATTTCACGTTGTGTGTGATTTTTAACTTGTGCAACACACCACATGCATTATGCTACTTAGATTCTATCAATTTAGCCATGTCATAAGAGCCTCACCTTTTACACAAAGGCAGTAGGCCATTTATATTTACAAGCATCATAGGGAGCAGGGTGAGGTAACAGCCCGCTCCCTGCCAGGCAGTGGGTGACCTTGAAAGCAGAAAAGGACAAGGAAATGGAGATGAATCTACTAATGCAAGAAGTCTTTGCTCTTCTTAAATTTTTAAGTGTTGGTAAACAGCAGGAACAGCACTTTAGAAGTAGCCACAGAAATTTGGGAATTATGAAATATCAAAATAAAATTTACTCAATGGATTTAGGCCAGTAACATCTGTAAAATTTTCTGTAGGCCAGTAACATCTGTAAAATAAGGTCCTCCTGTTTCAATTTCCTCTGATACTTCTTGTCTTTTTTTTTTACATTAAAATATATAAAGCAAAAACTCAAGCCTGATTTTCTGCAGAAGCAGTACAGAAAAGTAGCTGTTTGAGAAAACTAAATATAATTGAACATGGATATGCATTTTAAAGAAATGGAAACAAAACTGACATTAGAGAAAGAATAAGCATGTATTCCAGAAAATTCACCTCCTTTAGCTAAAAGAAGTTGTCAGGGTTTTGGGTTTTTTTAATTTGGCAATTTCTGTTAAACAAATAATCAGATAAAGCAAATAAAAACAGAAGTAACACCTGTGTAGTCTGACATGAGCACAGACTTAAATCGAATTCAACTTTTAACAGCTGCCCTCAGGTGCCTGAGGAATCATAGCAAGGTAATTCAAACACTGTTAGGCCAGTTTTCAATGGACAGCTGAACAGCTGATAAAAGTCATCTGGACAATCAAATACTGCATAGTTCAAGATATACAAAGTGGTGAATATATGTAAGCCCAATCAGTCTGAATGACAGATCTGCCTCCTCACTGCCTAGTTTTTTGTTACTGTTTCTGACAGCTATATATATTCCATTTTCAAGAGTTCAGAAGTCCAGGCCCTATCTATTTGGCATTTTTAATTCACATCTACACAAATGTCATGGTATTTCTCTAGGGGGAAAAAAGTGTAGAAGCTGATTTTTGTGCCAGCTAATAAAATTATTGTATAGTTCATTCAATTATATTTTCTTAGCCATGTATCTATATGGATACCTAACAGTTACAAGACAAATGACAGACACAGATAAGATAATGCAGTCTACACAAGCTGTCACTACTACCTGAAAAGATATGACTGAAGAACTGGTATGGAAGAGGCTTGGTCTTTCACAAGGACCTAACACGTTACCTCTCCTACCTCAAATAAGACAGCTATGAATCACTAACAGTTTAGCCACACAAATCCAGGGCACAACCGCCTTGTGATTTGAACAAGTATTGCCCTTTTCTATCAGATATTTAATACCAGAGAGACACCAGAATTTATCTTCTGCCTGTAAGATGCTTTCTCACCTATGAGGGATTAGAGACCAACAGTATTCTAGATGCTAAAAACTTAACAGGTGAAAATGCTGGCTATTTGCATAACAAGCTTTTTCCATGGCAGAGATTTGCTTTTTAAATGTGCTTTGATATAGAGGTCTGCATTTTCAACTGCACTAGTAATATCAGCCACTTAATCTTAGAGTGGCTTGCCACACACATGCAGCATTTATGTCATCTGCATGCCTATGACAATCCTCCCCTCAACCGTGCAAGTAACTTCCACTGATTTTGTGGAAAATTAATGTGTTGGAATTTTGAAAATGAGGGCAGTTTTTCGGGCCTTAGACACAAGCTTCAGAACACATTCTAGGACGCTATTGTGGAAACTTGCTGTCCACATTCATCATCCTCACAGTGTAAAGCGATGTCTTGGTAATAAGGAATGGAGATACAAGAACACATGTAAGTAGAGCTGGTGTTGCAAGCAAAGATAAACACTTTATTGCAAACATCATGACCAAAATTCATACCATCTAATTCCATCTAAGATGTAGATGGACTTCTATTTGCAAGAAGGTCAACTAGAAAGTCTTTGCAGTTGATTTGTGCAGAAGGTAACTCTCTGATGAGCCTGGAGGCTCCCAGAAGCCATGCATGTCGAAAGACAGCTTGAGCTGTCTGATATCCATCTACCATGTGTGGCAGTGTTTAGGATAGGCAATCAAAAAAAGCATCTGAACTTGTCCAACACAAAAAATCTTACCTGAATTAACTGTCACAATCTGAACAGACAAGCGTTTGATCCTTCGTTAGCTGCATCCCTTAGACCTCCACTTGTTGAGCTGTAACTTCAGTCACAAATCACAGCAGAAGGCAGCACCTTATTTAGCACATACAATACATTGTTTGCACAGCATTATCTACATATTTTGGTTATGAATTAAAGAAGAAAAAAGTTTGCAAAAGCACAAATTTTCACGACAGTTACTGGACAGTAATCACTGTGTATGGAATTTTCTAATCTCCATGATGATAAAAATGTCAGAGAAAAAAAAATAAAACAAGAGCATGGTAATTTTCCTCATAAAAACTAGAGGTTATATGAAAAAAAGCTGAAAAAGACTGTGTGCTCAAATGGAAACTGTCTCTTCTCCATTGATAATATGATGCAGCCAGACATACTGCAGAAGATTAGAAGGAACCTGCAAGGTTTTATTACTTTGATTTTTAGCTCGGTGCTACGTAAAATTAATTTGTATTTTGCACCAGAAAATGCATGGCATAGGATTAATGATGGCAGTGTGGAAGAGAGGATTTTTTTCTCCTGTGGAAGATCTGTGAATTCTTCTCAGACCTCAAACAGTACTTACAGCAAGAGAAAAATATCTGCTTTGTGTTTTGTGGTGCTACACAACCACAAGAAGCCCAGTTGAGATCATGCATGCTTTCAAACTTCTGGTTACATAGCTAGACCTCATTGAGTCTGATCTTAGTATCAGATTTGATCTTTTAGAATGATAAGCAACTTAGCACGGTATTTGGCAATTTCCCAGATCCTGAGAAAACAACAGTTCCCATGCTATTTCAGTGCCTTCTATCCAAAATGAGGCCAAAAGTAGCAAAGGTGACAATACCAGAAAAATAAGAGCAGTAGGTAATTGCAAAAGAAGTGATTAACTAAAGAAATAATTTTCTTACTACACAGGGTCTTGTCCAAAGCTTCAGGAAGGGTGGTCTAAAGAAAAAATCTGATTTTTTAGTGGAATTTCAGGAATTACAACTCAGAGGATTTGTGTTTTCTTCCTATCATCTATATATAGCTAGAGCAAGACAATTCATATTGGACTCATTATTTCCAGAATTTTTAGAATACTACTTATCCAGGTCATACATTGTTGTTCATAGGAGACAAGACCTTGGAACACTCAAAAATTAGAGTAAAAAAAAAAAGAAAACTCCACCTTGATGTCTACTTTAAACAAACCCCACAACACAGAGACTCACTATGTTGTTCAGGTGCTATGTTTCTCTGCATGGCCCTTATTTACTGCAGGACAAATACTTACCCTCAATTACACCCTAGCAATAAACACATTTAAAAAAGTATTTGTGGTTTGTCCTTCTGCTACGTCCTTCTGCTGGGTTTACCCCCCTGGCAGATACTACAGACTTTTACAGTCCCTCATTTCCCCTGTACCAGATACCCCTCAAGGTCGCAGGTCCTGTTTCCCTGGCCAGCCTCAGAAGTGACCTTCTGTTTCCAGCTAGAAGAAGAACTTGGTCCTGTGGTAGGACCCCTGCTGTCTCTTTTCATGCACTGGAGAGGAGAGGATAAAGTAAGTGGCAGGTAATGGGAGCTTGGAGGAGCTCAGATGTACAAATTCTACGCAAACAAGAACAAGAAAACTGTTCCCGACTGTGTTAAATTTGTAGACTGTGACACTTTCTGAGATTCTGAAGTGTAGTACTGTTTTAATTCCAAAAGACACTTGTCTGGCCACAGAGATATAGCACTAATGAACACTTGTGTCCCAATAAACTTAAAAGAAATAGCACAGTCTGATCAAACTTCAAATGAAAGGCAGGTGGTCTTCAGTAAAATTCTGCATAGCCGTGTATTGCTGTTTGAACAGGAAAAGAAGGTCTGCACTGAATTTGCCACTTCTTACTTTGGCAAAAATTAATAAAAAAGAATCCTAAAACTCAAAACCAGACAAATCCAGATACCTTCTAACAGATGGCTCAGTTAGGTGGGATGAATCAGTAAAGTCCTAGTTTCAAAGCATTTCAAGGATCATAGAATCATATAATACCTAGAGTTAGAAAGGACCTTAAAGATCATCTAGGGATCCTTGTAACTATAAGCCTAAAAGTGCATGGTGAGGGGAAAGTAGGCTCAATGCCTGGAAGGTAAACATTCCCTAACAGGAAAAACAGATGGTTCTTTCTACTAAGAGGCAGGGAGCAGTTCCTAGAGCCAATTCAGCTTCCAACCACCTGGGAATTACGGTCATCCTAGAGGTTACCAGGGGGGACTTCAGTGTGTCACATAGCATGGTACTATGCACTGACAGCTTAGGAGCTGGTAGGGCTAACGAGTCCTTCACAGAGGGGATCCAACAAGCCAGAGCCCCTTCCTGCCCTCTCCCACTTTTATGTTCTCAGATTATGCAGAAAGTCAGGATGTGAAAGTGTGTGAAGGAACTGGGCACTCAACGGCCATACAGAAAGAACTGTCAAAAAACCATTGACTACTTAAGATGTCATGTTAAGTAACAGCAAAGGAGGACTTTGAAACATCACTACTCATCCTCCCATACCTTTTTATTTTTATTAGACAGAAAATTGGGCTATCCTACTCTGCAGCATGTCTAGAGCACTGGGTGGACTACTCTGATGAGATATATCTTTAGCTAAGCATCTTATGACCTTTCCACCATCCTGAACTAATTTTCATTGCACTTTTGGCAATGGACAAAATTGGGTTTCAAACAAAAGGAGGTTCTCATGTGGTTCATGGGAAAACAAATAATAACTTGAGTCACTTGTGACATGTCTTGAGGAATTCAAGGCATCAGATTTAATCGCCTACATTAAATATATTATCCCTGGAATAACTTCTTCCAGTTTTGAAGCACCTGAGAAAATACTGTGAATTGGAAACTTGAGGGGGATCATCTTTAGTGCCACTGCAATTGTAAATAGCAATGATGGCAGACAGATGAAAGCTTCTTTGCTGTTTTGAAAGATAAATATATTACAGAAATCATAAAAGCATCTTCACTGACAGCAAAGGAATCTATACAAAAGCTCTGTAAGAATAAACCGGATATTAGCTGAGATTCATTACTGCTGCCTTTGTAGATGTCTATATTTAAGCTAGTTCAGCAACAGGATAAACCCGATTGCTGCTATTCTCAGTGAGCACAAGGCATCTGACATGTGAAACAGGAAGTTAGATTTCTTCTGGAAGAAGAAAAAGACGAAAATGTAACTTTTAAGAAAGGTTTCCACTGATCTAAGTCTGTCAATGGTTCTCAGCAATCCCACTAAAGAAGTCTGAAGAACATTTGAAATAGGAAAGAAAAGAAAATTCCCTTTGAGGATTTGTAGACATTTTCACATCATCCAAGGAAACTTTACATGTTTTGTTAAATGATTTTTGTGTTATCTGCCATCCCTACAACATGGACCACGTCTATCATTAGTCTGAAAAATAAACGAGTTAAAAAGTTGATACATGTTTTTCCATTTTTAAAATTTTACCAACCAGAGTTAGAGAGAAAATGGACAGGCAAAAAAAAAAATCATATACTCCTTAGTTTGTACTGAGACAGGGAATTCTTACCATTTCTGTAGTGCTGGTAGCACTGGGCAGAACTCATCCAGACACAGGCAACTATGATTTACAATGCTGGTGATGAAGGAAGAGGGACTGATACCATCTACCTGGACTTGTGCAAAGCATTTCACACTGCACTACACAACTTTGTCTCTAAACTGGAGAGATATGGATTAGATGGATGAACCACTCAGAGGACAAGGAATTGTCTGGATGGTTGTATTCACAGGGTTGTAGAAAAGTGACATTCCTCAGGAGACTGTCCTGGGACCAGGGCTGTTTAACACCTTCATCAATGACATGGACAGTGGGATCAAGAGCACCCTCAGTAAGGCAGCAGATGACACCAAGCTGTGCGATGGGGCAAGGCTGGATGGAAGGGATGCCATCCAGAGGGACCTGGGCAGACTCAAAGAGATGATCTGGGGGCTGGAGCACATCTCCTATAAAGGCAGGCTGAGAGAGTTGTGTTGTTTCAGCCTGAAGAAGAGAAGGCTCCAGGGCCTTATAGCACCTTCCAGTACTTAAAGCGGGCTACAAGAGAGCTGGGGAGGGACTTTTTACAAGGTGATGTAGTGATGGAACAAGGGGTAATGGCTCTAAACTAAGAGGGTGGGTTTAGATGAGCTATTAGGGATAAATTCTTTACAATGAAGGTGGTGAGATGCTAGAAAAGGTTGCCCAAAAAAACTGGATGGTCCATCCCTGGAAGTGTTCAAGGCCAGGCTGGGTGGGGCTTTGAGTAACCTGATCTAGTGAAGGTGGTCCTGCTCATGGCAGGTGGTGGGAACCAGAAGATCTTTAAGGTCTCTTTCAGCCCAAACCACGCTATGATTTTATAACTAAATATGATATAATTTAAAGTTTAATAGTAGAAATAAATAATGGAAAAATAGAGTGGCAAATGATGAAGGGGAAATCTAAGAAGGAGCTGCTTACTTCAGACCAGATAACCTAAAACTAAGTCAAAATTTCAGACCAATATTTTGACAAAGAGTGCTGGAGCTCTGCCATGAATTAATGAGAAGATTATTTTTCTTTAAAAGACACAGAGCTAACTGGACACTAGCTTAACAAGGTAATTATCAAATGAAAGAGAACTGTTGTATTGCTGTGAACCTGCATAAAGACTTTTATAATTACTGATGTTTTGGCCTATCTTTGTTTTAGAAAACCATGCATTTTAATGTATTTGCATAAAATACGTTCAGCTACGTTGTCTGAAATAGGAGGTTTACTCATAAGTAGTCAATCAAATATTGTCTTTCCTAGACTGTTCTTCAAATAGGAAGGCTATATATGCATGGCATTTTACCAACTTTGTTGTGCCAGAAAAGTCAGTACATTAATAATTATTTATGAAAAAGCAAAAGTATAAGTTTCATAAATGATGACTCTAAACCCATAAAACAATGTTTTCAATAATGATTTTTCTTTCCTCAAATGGCTGTATATAATGGCAAGTATGGACATATTAATGGCAGGTTTACATGAACACGTCTAAAAATTACTGTAAGAGTTATTGGCCTCTGAAAATTTTGCTCTGTGTCCCTTTGACTCATCATTGCACAGGTAAGGCACAAGAGTATATACCAAAAGCCTGTTTTTTTCCCAAACACTGTTGACTTGAATATAATTAGTGTATTAGGACATTGAGATGCTATTTTCTTGTTGCTTCCTTCCTTAATAACTAAACTACCTAGACATATGAAATATCGTTTCTTAAATTAACAGTGACAAAAATGATATAACTATGGTGGTATAAAGAAGGAGAAGAGTAAAATACAAGCAGCTGAAAAGCTTCCAAGAAAAAAAACCTGTAATTTTTTTCAGTGAGAATGAAAATCTTACAGTAATGTGCACTTGAAACACTGTAGTGCTGTTGTAACACAGCTATCTGATGCAGGTTCCCAGGTCTTTTCCTCTCATATTAGAACTGTTCCAAAATTTCAAGGTAAAAGACTCATGGTTGTTTCTTTCAATCCTGCTCAAATTCAAAGCACACAAAAGAAGTACAGTTTAGATCCTATCAACAGGTCTAGAGAAATGTGTCACGGTCTGGTGAGTAAATGTATCAGTTTCATAAAGACAAATTATATATGCTGTGCAATTCCAATAAACCTTACTTTAAAAAAGAAGTGACAGAAGGGGAATACTCAACTGACAAGACATGCAAACTAGAAAATTCTCACATGCCAAAATTATCTCATTAAATCCTTGCTTAAAAAATGGTTTTAACATGCTCCCTGTAAACAGTATCTTTTGTTTGCTGTCTCTGCTATTAACTAGCACTTTCAGTAGATTCTAAGAGTCTTTAAATAATCATTCAACTTAAACAGACTTGAATGAATATCCCATAATACACTATGCAAACAAGCAAAAATAAAATACTGACATTCTTCTCCTTTCTAGTAGGACATCCAAAAGTTGGGTAACGATGAATGCTGGTCCTTGCTAACTCTCTTGCAGGCCACTCACTTCATTATTTTCTTGTAACAAGATGCACTTGTGGTGGCCCAGCCCATTGAAAGCTCTGTTCCGTAGACTGTGCCATAGCTCTCACTTCCTGCTTCTGCTGAGAAGCTACGCTGCCATTTCCCACTTCTGTCCTAGCTCGTGTTCCCCATGGACACTACCCTCATTTCTATTACTTCTTTTGTGTGCTGCAGGTGACCAGTGCACTGATCAGAATGGCCAGGTCCACACATCTGTGTTCAGGATAGCAGTAGCTTGCCAGAGAGAAGCAGGCATTGATCCTAATTCTAGCAGTTGCAGCAAAAGCCTCACCAAAAGCTAATGTTCCACTGCAGTGTGCTCAGATGCCAGGGGTTATTCAAATTGAAGCTGACAGCACAATCTTAATCCTGCTTCTCCGTGCATCTGTATTGCAATAGTACAGACTGTAATTACATGATCACATATATTTGCACAAATGAATTTGATAGTATACAAATTTAGTACAATCTAGATATATGTGTGCACCTTTCTACAATCAAGAGACATATCAAAGTATATTAATACTTATTTGAAATCATGCAGTCCACAATATATCTACTGACATATTGGTTACATTCTGTTGAAAAAGTTATTGCTAGGAGCAGCCAAAGTTATATTTATTATATCTGAGCTCTCTACTGTAGAATCACATCATCAGATCCTAAGTAGGTCTTTTGTCTTTGTTATTATTAAAGAGAATTGATGGAGGGAAAGAAGCTTCAGAAGAAAGTATTTTGGGATTTAAGACTGGCTTTCAAAGTATGCCAAGAGCATGCATGATGACCTTATTCCCTGAGGGACGTAGTTTCCACACAGCATTCCAGGACCATCAGATGGGACTAATTCCTTGACCCAGCGTGGGGGAAAGTGGGTCCAAGCAGCAAAACAAGCTACTACCAAGCCTGGCCACTGGCATTCTCAAAGGGAGGTCAGCAGCCCTGGAGGGGCTGAGGCACAGCTGTGGAGCAAGGCTGCAGACCTCACAAAGACTAAAATAAGTGAAAAGGGTGGGAGATTGTGTGCTGAATAGTCTATCTTTTCCACAGCTCAAGAGCAAAAAAAAAAACCCAAGGAAGTGTTTGAGGAAGAGGAATTGTCATCAGATCAGAGAAGAGCATTGTCATAGGAACATGACTGGTGCTGAATATGTAGAATATACTCCTCCAGGACTTACATGCTTTTTGTGGAAGCAAGGGAGAAGAACAGAGCGTTATTACATCTATGGTATAAATGATATCAAAAGTAAAATTAAATGAAATTTTCAACACAGGGTGGCACACATGGCACCTGGCAGGGTGCCTAATGAAGGCATTTTCACAAAAGAGTTCCTGTTCCATACCTAAATTTACACTCACTTTTTAGCTCAGTTAAGGAACGCTTTTCTGAAGTCCGTGGCTGAATCACCTCACTTTGGGCCATGATATGGAGAGGTCTCCAACCTCACAAACTGTACCCCCTTCACAAGAAAGGAGTCAGATGGACTCCAGGAATGCACCTAATGCATGCCAGCCATTAACAGGCAGGTAGCTCACTAGACTGGGCTGGATCTAGCCTGAAATAAACCTCTGCAAAACATGAGCTGTATGGCAGTCATGCCCTCAGCACTGCAATTCCTAATTCCTACTGCACAGCACCGCCTGCTAATGTCAGCATAGCATCCAGCCAGCAGCATAACAGATTATAAATTAAATCAACAAGCTGGCTCTGAGGGTACTAACAGTACAAATTCTACCTCTCTGAAGGTGGTTGGAATGTATTGTCCAGACTTTTTCTTTCTATTTAGCCAAGAACCTTCTCCCTACCATAATACAACTCCCAAGTTGTACACAAATTCACACTACAGCCTGTGTACATTTCACTAAGATAAGTTTAACCCTTCTCAGTAGAAGATACCCTCTGTTTCATTTGCATTTTAGAACTATTAACTAGTTCCATTAGTTGTGCATGCACAATGGAGAAAAGAAGTATACTGAACAAAAACAGTCTGGAAAGGAAAGACATTCCTTTGTTTTCCAACTTGATACATCTTTTCTTGGTGCAAGTCCATGTGGTGGTTAAAAATCTCTTTGCCTGGACATTTTCCTTTTTTTATTTTCCTTTTTTTCTTTTTTTTTTCCTAAGACCATGACCTGGAGCATCCCTTTGGATTACAGAATCGGATGCACAGCCAGCCATGCGTGTGCAACAGTCCCTAAGAGCCAAGCCTCAGTAAAAAAGCTGGTGCGCCTACAATCTTGAAACAAAAATAGCTGTCAAATCAAAGCTAATTTGCCACAAAAGAAAGCACAGATCCACAGTTAGGGAATACCAAACTAGTCTGAGTTCAAAATTGCTTAAAAAAAAGTGACTTGATTTTATAAAAGAAAAGTGTATTTTTAATCTCTCTAATATAATTTAATAATGGATGAATTGATTTTCCTTAAGGCTAAAGGTGGGAGTAGGGTGGGGGGGAAGAACAAATAGAGGTATTATCAGTTCTTGAGAGGGAAAAAAGTTTTAGAGTCTGTCAGCAACTAAAAGAGGGGAGGGAAACACAAACAGTTATACAGCAGACTGCTGCTATCCACATGTGCCATGAAAAATACGTTACTTTAATGCTCCCTGGACTAGGGTTTAATTTTACCTTAGTTTAGTGAATTAAATCATGTACTACAAAGGAATTTGGATCTGAATGAAAGGAACAAGATTGATATCAGGATGAAAAGTAATGCTGTATTAATTCACGTTCAGACATTAAAGACAAAAATAAAATTGAATTACACAGTCTTCTAATATTTCTGGACTAGATAAAATTGTATATAAAAACCGTTATCATAGCCAAATGGAGTTAGGAGTAATGGATTTTTAATAGACACAACAAAATGGTCAACATCTACTTTCAGGTACCCAGTCAACTACATCGATGGAGTTGACTCAAAAGCTGCCGTTGGACAGACTGCTGTGCACTGGTGCTTCTCTGCACATATTCCTGTACTATATCCAAAATGGCAAGCTGGGATTAGCCCAAGTCACAGATAAAGAGCAGATGTTTGAAGCTGAATGGTGTGGAAAAGGTAACACTGATAATGAAGGAATAGCACTTTCAAGACCCTGTAGTCAACACAAGCCTCTTTGGCTGAAGGAACACTTATGTGTAGGCAGTTTATGCTGGAGCAGAGCTATGGCACAGACATCACCCAGACTCTGCATGTGATAGTGCCCTTCAGCAACAAAATTTTTTCAACCATTGACTGTTGCTTCTTGGCTGGGTGGCAGCACGGAAACAGCCCTACACAGTGAAACCGCAAGGTTGCAGGTAATGCCGTGTGCTGTGCCATTATCCCCTCAGCTGCCAGAGCTTACTTGCAATCCTTCTCTTGGCTTTCTCATACAATATAAAACCAAGATACCAACACTCTTAACGACCAGAAACAAGATCCTTCAAAGAAGAGTGTATCTGGAACAATGGACCTGGACTAGAACTTTTTCCTGCACAGGCAGAGCTGGACACCAGTGTCTCAGGAGCCAGGATATTCCCAGCAGTCCAGTAGAAGAGTAGTTTGAACTCCACAAAAACAAAGGAATATCATAAATCTCAATCATTTTATTCCGAATCCAATACATATACCTATAAACTGTCCTCTCTGATGTAAACTTTTAGTAGTATCTATATATTGAGTTCATTTGTCTTGAAAAATCCTAAGCAAATACTTCACAGAGACTACCTCTCTGTGAAAATAAGGAGAGAAGAGACAAGAAATGCAAGGTACTGCTTACACTGCTATATGCACCAGAATGAACTTAAAATAGTATGGCGTAAAACCTATATGGATCAGAATAGTGGAACAGCAAAATGTCAGCAACATTTTAAAGGTAATATAATTTGGAGTGCAGAATTCAATATGATAAAGAATGATAGTCACTGTATAATATCTGAGCCTTCCCATATATAGCAGACTTTAAAAAAAAATCATGACTACATTAATTCAAGGCAACCTTCAATATGGACCTGGGAACAGTATCTCAGCGTCCAGAATCAGCTTTTGGGTCTATTTCTACTAATCATGGTGCTGCAGCTGACCCAGTTTAAATGTATTTCTATAAAGATTCCATAATTTTTGGTGATGTTGCATCTTGTATTCTCCTAAGCCATTTAAAAATGTTGCACTACAGTAAATACCTAGTGCCTAAAAATAAGGTGCATCATGTGGAACAGCTCTACTGCATCATAGAAATACAATGTAAAAGTCTTAATAAAGTTTTATTTTTACATTAAACACAAGCATGCACATTTTAAGTAATAGAACCCACACTATATCAGGATGCATGTTTGTGTATTTGACTATGTTCTTTTTGTGTGTGCATACAGGTCTGAAAGATTAAATTCGTGGGTAGAGGAGCAAATATGTAATATCTGAATTTAAAGAAGATCATCTGCACCTACAAGACTTGTCCTGATAGTGTGCTAGAGCCATGAACTATGCCACACCACTAACTGCACTGGTAAGAGTAAATACACAACATAGAATTTATAAATTATTATAAAGTCATCACAATATACACAAACTTCCCAGAACCATTAGGAATTATGTTCTGAATCATCTACACCTGAGGATACACAAGGGGAAGAAAAAATCTGGCCCATTGTTTAGTTACTCAGTGCTCTAGAAAAGGAAATTTGCTTCTAATACCTTCAGGCAATCCATGTGCTCTGAAGTGTTATAGTTATACCAACTGTGGATAAAACTACTACACTTAATTAAACACCTCTCTTTGTTTTAGAAATGAGATGACAATATGAAAATATCCTCTACCACAAAACTTGCATATTTTTTATGGTGTTGCTTAAGTAACTCATAAAGTGAGGTGTTTCACTTCTGAAAAAAAAAATGAGTCTAACAAAAGAAAAGAAACAAAATGAAAAATGCAGAAAAAAAGTTCTTGACTACTAAGGGAAACATGAATATTCTAGCCGAGTCTTGCTTCTTACAGGAACTCTGTAACTATGTTAGAACATTTTTCTGCAAGATCATAACATATATTAACTGATCATCTTAAAAATCACCTGATAGTATTAAAAGCTGAAGCAATAACAACTGAATATTTTCAATTTCATGAAAAAAATTAAAATATCTCTAGTATAGCAACATTTTTGTTCTCAATTAAAAAAAAAATATATATACTGTATTGACAACATTTGACGCCAAACACAATTATTCAGCAAAATAGAAAAAGTACTGACCAATTCCTCACAATTGCCATTACACTATGCACACAAAACAAATAAGGAATTATTTAACATGAGTTTAAAAGTAGTAAAAAGTTGGTTAATATTTTGATGTAAAAAGCAATTGATTTCCATTATTTTGCACGGGTTTCCATCTTTTTGTTAACATCACCTCCAGCAGAGAGAAAGAACTGAATGCTACATAATTCAGACCAAATGGGTGAACTAAAACCAGCCACAACAAAGGGATTACTTGTATTGGATAGGGAAAAAGCCCATAAATCACTGTGATTCTCTCATGTAAATTTTGCCTTTATTCTTTCTGCTTTCTGAACAGACCCAAGACACTGCTAATGTATCATGTCCTGTGATATTAAGATTTCTCCCAAAGAGGGCTTATCACTTAATCTGTTTATACAGCAGCAGAACCAATATGATTGACTGGGGTTTCAGAAATTGCAATTAGAGGCTCCATATAATTGTGCAATATTCACATTAGGAGTTAGTAGCCCTTACTACATCAGTAGCCCTTTTCCATGTGCCACTTCACAGACATAGGGCCTCCCATATTGATTTGTACAACATGCTTAGTTACGAGCAGAAGAAACCAGGGATCCCCCTTGTAAGATATCTGATATCTTGCATTATTTGTAAGATAGTTGAGAAAGAGGTTGATAAAACAGTTTTCATTATAAACTTTTCCACGGAGTACCTAACTGAGGCTGTGTGTGTACACACAGGCAAGACACACAGACACATGTTGCATGTGCCTGGCACTTTGCAGTGAAGCAGCCCTTCTTTGTATTTTGAAGGTATGGATAATTCAGAGGTGCAGGAACACTAAGCTAGCTACTAAGACTGCAGCTGGCAGAGGTGAAGGTCTAATTCACATCTGCTCATTGCAAATCAGGAACTATTCCTTCAACACCTGTCAGTAATACGGAGAAAAGAAAAATGCTCTTTCTGAAGGAAATTGGTAGAAGATTCATGTGCAAAATTTTGCTTAGCTAGCAGTATTAGAAAAACATTATTTCTACTGCTCACAATTAGAAATAGTAAGGTGTTTTGAATCACAAAAAGTTTAGCATCCAAGATGAGAAAATTATTCCAGAACTGGTTATGATGTCTGAGACTGAACTGAACAGGGGACTGAAAGCTGACACTGGCTCTGGGACCAGTGTCTTCAGGGAATCAGAGGTGAAGGTCAGACAACCCCCTGATTACTGGAGGGTCCACAACCCCCCCAGGGAATCTCTCCAAGCACCTCATTTTTCTCACTGGTAAGAGTGAACCCCTCAATTTTTTTTTTTTTTATGCAATTTAAAGCCTGCATCTCTTCTCCTGCTCATCATAGCTATGGAAACAGACCTTATGACTTTCCTTGATATGTCTTGTTATTATGTCCCATTTTCCTCTTTCCTTTTTGCCACGTCTTCTCTTCTGCAGACTGACCAACTCAAATTCTTTAATTTTCCTTAGTAAGTCTTATTTCAAGACTTTTCCCTTGGACACTCTCCAATGAGACTACACATGTCTGTACAAATGCCATCGAAAACATGCATTCAGTACAGACAAAGAAAAGGCAATCCCAGTCAGTAGGAGAGATACAGCTGGTGCTTCAAAATACTGGATTCACCACAGATCAACTGGCTGGGAGAAAAAGCAGATAAAATCTATGTATGACAATTAAGAATCTGTTAATGAGACTTCCTAAGATATCCAAAAGATGCAACTCTAATGTGAGAATGAGAATCACTTTGGCAAAAGAAGTTAGTAGAAAAATGAAGGAAATAATTAGAAGAAAAAAGTCCGGATAATTATGATGACAATATTAAGTAAAAACAAAGATAAAAAGGGGGAAATATTCTGTAAAAACATATTATGAAAGATAAAATATTAGAAAGAGATGCTGAAGTTGGCAGTGAAAAATCCATACCTGTAAAAGGTAGAGAAAATAAGGCCTTAAAATTTATCAAACCTTAGTTTAATTTGGGAACAGAAAAGCTTTGAACATCGATATATGATAAGCTTTTTTGTTCTACTTTTGGAAAGATGTTGATCTTGAGTGAAAAGTGCTTCCTAGTCCATCAGCAACTAAAATGGATCTTAAATAGTATCCGTGAGAAGTAAATGTTTTGAAATCAGCAGTTATAAGGGTTTTTCTCACATTTATATCTAGTTTTATAAAATACTAATTAAAAAAATAAAAGAACTACATAGGGAGTTTTAACAATCCACTACTGCTGTGCTGATATTTAAGGGACACTATAGAGTCAGGGAACAACATAACATAATACACTTGCTTGATATCAATCCAGACAAAATAGTAAAAAAAAAAAACTATATAGGATTTAACTGACAAAGATTGAAGTGAAAGGGATGTAATTAATGCCAGTCAACATGGGTTTATGCAAAATAGGTCTTGTCAAACAAATCTCATTTCTTTGACGAGCTTACAAAAGTTTGGGTGATAAAGATAAGTGCATGGGTATAATACACTTAGACACCTGTAAAGCATTCAACTTACTAGTGCTTACTTATATTCTTACTAAAGTTTATTAATAGGCAATTTTCATAGAGCATAAGTAAAATTGATTGAGAACTCTTTAAAACATCAATTTTAGGAAGTAATTCTTAATTAGAAATCATTAGCTGGAGGGTGGAGGGGCTAGTGGTGATTCAGGCAATTCTGGACCTCTTACATATGATTTTAATGAAATTTTTACCTATATTCTGAAATTAAACTCAAAAGTATTGCCAAGAAACTTCGAAAAAATCAGAACTAGAATAGTGGTATATAAAGATGAATACCAGGGAGTCACACAGAATAATCTGTCTCACATAGCTAGGCCAATTTACTGTGTTGTACCTGAATGCTCAAATCATGTTTAATGACCGTGATTTCTTGGGGAAAAAAAAATAAAGGGAAAAAGAAAGAAGATGTTCCTGGAAATAAAACAATCTGTTTCTCTTGGCAAATTTAATTTTCTCTTTAAGAGTTACATGAGAGAAACTAGATGACAGTTTTAGAGAAACCTGGGGTGATAACGTAGCATGCTGGCCCCTCAAACCACCTTTTTGAAAATAATTATGCAAGTGGGTAATGTGTGATGAACTTTCCCTGTTTATTCCCAAACTATTGTTATAAGAAATATCCACTAGATATAGCTTCCCACCATTAACCCTTGTAAAATTTTTCAGTAAAGGCCTATGAAGTTATCTGCATTGCACAGGTTATAAAAATGGGGACAAATACAGAATGAATGTGATTGCAGCTTCCTTGCTGTGTATTAATTAAATAATTTGTAGTAAAATCTAAAATACACTTATGTAATATATTCTAAAAGCACCCAGAAAAACTTAGATAAGCACTTCAAAGCTGATGATTTTCCCACTTGGCCCAAAGTTCATTCTGAAACTATTGCCCAGAAAACTCTTTCTCTCTCTCTCTCTCTCTCTCTCTCTCTCTCTCTCTCTCTCTCTCTATCTGTCCATCCATCCATCTATCCATCATTCTTTCAAAAAAATCAAGAAATTAAGAAAACTGAAACAGGGTTCATAAGCCAAGAAGAGAAAATGGAAAAAACCAGCATAAAATGCAAAGCATGGTATAGTTACCTTGTGCGTTCCAAACACAGACTGCAGTAGAAATTATAACACAAAGTACATATTCAATTATCAGCTACAGATTCAGAGCACCAATAAAACTGAAATCACTATATTTTCCTAGGGATAGGGAGAGCAAAGAGCTCAAATTGTTCCTTTTGAAATTTCTACTGTGAAACATTATGCAATGCCATACAAAATTGGGTGATGAAAGCCTATAAAAAGTGCCTGAAATTCTCAATATACTCTACATCTATAAGCTTAAATAAATCCATTTTGAGGACTCCATCATATCTAGCACACATGAAATTTTTTTACAGCTACAAATGTGATAGCTCATGCTTTTGCTTCCTCACAGTATATAGCTCCTCCATGGGAGAAATCATTTAGTGAACAGAAGAGAAACGTAGACAAGCTCTAATTTTCTGTACAGTGGCAACTGCATTCATTATGTGTTACAGTAGCACTTTGCCCTGAAAGAGTTAACTTTCTAGCTCCTATTCTCTGCAGTGCTGCATAAACACTGCACATTATTCTTACTGAGCATGCTTCATCTTTCCTGTCTCCACAGTCTTGGGCTGTCAATCACCTGTCAGTCCCGACCACATCAGCACAGTGCGCATCACCAGGCTGTCAGCACAGCAGCTGATGAGACTCTGCTAAGAGCTGTCAATCAAACTTGTTTCTCTTATCTGTTCGGGAAATATTTTGTCTCTGAGAAACAAAGAACCTGGGCAACAATGGATCAGAGTCTAGTATTTACTCTTTTACAGGGATAGAAGCCTCTTAACAGGAAATGAATGCTTTATCCACAACAAGGAAACAAAAATTCTGCTCCATTAGGCATATTTTCTTTTTTTGGTTTTGTTTAAATCCTATTTATTTCTTGACCAAACAAATCACGGCATAATACATTAAAGCAAATTTCTTTTTGCTCTCACTGTAGAATGAACTTAATGTGTTTACTTCTTAGTTTCTGTTGACTATAATTTAATGCAGTGTAAGACAGGTAGCATCTCTGGTTTGGGGAATCTTTCCTTGTCTTTAAGCATTGGAATGTGTGAGGTTTCTCTCCATCTCAGGGCAGCCAAAAAGCCAGACTGGAGAAACGCATAATTTACACCTTTGTTAACTTAAAATACATCTTTGTTTTCTGCAGCATTTCTCATTAAAATTTCAATGTAGAATTCAGTAATGTGAGTAGGGTTCATAGATAATAGCAGACCAAAAGAATAGCTGAGGGGTATAAGAAAGTAGGAGAAAAACATATTTTCAGTGGTTGTTTGAAAGAAGAGAGTATCTTCTTTCTGGAATGCTGTGCCAGGGAGAAAGAATTGCAGAAGGTAAATTTCTTGCATCTACAGAAATCAAATACTGAAGAGAGACAAAAAGAGCTGCAAGGATGGGCACAGCAGCTACTTCTGGTCTGGCACAGAATCTCTGCAAGAAAAAGTTAAGCTGGGCTTTCAAGTCACATCTATCCAAAGCAGAATATCATTTTGCACAGATAACTGGTCTAGGTCTAACAAACCTGGCAATCAAATTAATTAACACCGGTGGATCCCGGAACTAACAAACCTCTGCTCTTCCCAGGGCATAAGTAAGTACCTTTACATGTTGTGCCATGCAGATATAGGTACATTTAAAGCTAGCTCGAGTATCAGCACATAATGCTGCCTTATGTGAAGCAAAGTAAACATAACCCAGTGACTTGAAATCCCTATTTTGAACAGTATCTATTTTTTCCTACAAAAGAAAGAATTTCAGAGCTGGCAGTCAAGGAGAAATACTGAGAACAGCAAAGGGGGAAAAACTGCTTTTCTCAGTATAGAAAGGAGTGCTGAAAAACATGGTAAAATGAATGAAAGATTTAAAAATACTTTGTGTTTTTCATAAAGCTTCAGTTTTAGGCCATGAAATTAAATAAGCAACTTAGTTTTCTGAGATTAAAAAAAAAAAAAAAAAAAAGTGCGTTTACAACCCTTACTTACAATCTCTTGGACAAAACTGTATTTTAAAAGTTAAAACAAAAGGCAAGGCAAATAAAAGAATTTTTTAAAAAAATCTTCTACCCCTTACACAAATACTGCAGGCCTGCTCTGAACATTTGCATTGGCTGTGGGATTGGACTGTTCAGGTAAGAGCAGAGGGCAGAGAGAGCCAGCTGGGAAACAGGCTGTGACAGGAAACTCATAGAAAGGAAAAGTTTAAAGCAAGCACAGGAAAAAAGCTCCCAAAGGAATTTGGGAACTGCACTCAAGATTAGTTCCCAGCAGCCTCCCACAACACTCTCGAGGAGCTTTGCAGAAGGAACCTGGGGCAAAACACCATGCCTCTTCATGTCTCTAATGGCTTAACACAAGTTCTGGATAGCCCCTGAGAAGGAGGGAACAGGACTGGGAATTGCCATAACCCAGAGAAAAATGAGGCCATGGACAGCAAAAAAGTTTTTGTCCTTTCCACACATGGACACACACAAGGGGTTTTTTTAATTTGTTTGTTCCAAAAGAGAATATTTTAGTTCTCAGAAAAGGAAACCATTGCCAAAAGGAAAAAAAAAAATAAGGTGGCCACCACAACCAATGTCAGAGATGTAAGCAAATCTCTCACAGGCTGAAGCAAGACAAAGACAGGCAATTTTGACCTGAATCCTAGACCAAAGGCAAGAGGTTGGCATCTTTCATCACTTTCAACTTTACAAACAACTTCTCAAAGGATGGGTATTTCTCTTTTCCTGGGCCTTATCTTGGTTCCCTCCACTACTGTCTGTGCCTGGAAGAACAAACAATTTGTCTTTTCTCTTTCCTTTCTGCCAGTTCCAATGTGTTTAATGCCCTCTACATCCTAAAGAGCATACACAGTAGGCAAGGAGGCAGGTGTCTTGCTGGCGACAGCACAGATGAATAAACTTCTGTTTCATCACTTTCAAAGCTCCATGTTTGGTGCTGCAACCACGTGCCATACACTGGCTCACCTAACAAGAGCCACAGCCCCTGGCCAGCAATTTCACCAGCTTGGAATAGAGGTACTGGGTCTCATAGTTTTTGGGAGATGCCAAGAGCATCCATAAGGGAATAGCATGAGCATGGCTTGGGCAAGCAAAAAAGAGACCTGTAAGGGGAGCAAACTGCTCTGCTTTCAACTCCTGGACATGGTTTTGGACACAAACTTCTCAGCTAGGAAGAGAGAGCTACTCTTAACATACAGCTTCCACTCTGCACCCACCACAAGCAACACCAAAGGTGTCCCCAAGCAGGGATTTGGACAGCACAGAGGCCCCAAGTCTGCTCTCAAAGCCTTCTCAAAGGACAATGGAAGTCTCAAACTGGAACAGCACAAGCATGCTCTTCAGAGTTTCACTGAGTTGGAATACGACTCATGTGAAAAAGATTCACACTAATGATGTAGTTCAGAATTACATAAATAGTAACTAACAAAGAAAAGGAAATAGGAATGAACAGCAAAGAGCCCTAAATGCAGAGCTTCAATTCCAGATGCTGAGAATAAACCAAAAGCAACAACAGTTTGTGGAGAGATCAGGAATTAAAACCAGAGGAAAAAATCCAGTGTACTAGTCACTTTTAAAAATATGACTAAAGTAACTTGGGCTTTCAATCATTCTTCTCAGCAACAATGCTAAGAATCACAGTATTACCCCATGCCAACCTGTCCCAGTTACAGACAACACAACCATTATCAAGCATTTGTGACACCAGGAGTATTTTACACTTTGACAAATACTTTCATATGCAGTACTGTTTTCCAGAATCACAACTCCCTCTGATCTAACTGGACATTAATTGCTTTTTTGCTGATGTATCTGTGCCTTCTGGACTGATAACACAACTAGCAAATTGATATCTGACAAGTTGACTCAACCTAATCAGGACAGATCAGCTGTTACCAATGGTGCTATAGGCTGTAATTTGAGGACCTTTACAGAGTTATCACTTGCTTTGAAAGGCAAGAAACTGTAATTCTGTCAACACAAATCCCAGAATGTACATCCAAAGTGGTTATTTTTTCTCCAGAAGAAGGTAACACTTGTCAAATAAATACCTGAGATAATTGATAATAGGAATTAGAAGTATGTGAGTGATACTCTGACAATCAGTCACTCTCATGAAAGAGAAGAACCTCGCAAGATTCAGAACATTAAGTAGAGAGCACAATCTGTCACCATGAAGCAGGGGTCACTCTGAATGGAGTCAAACAATTGGCAATGCATTTTTTCAATGTTTACTTCTCTCTCTGTTGCTTGGTGCTAAAGCTAAGAGAATGATTCACTTCAAACAATTTGTTCGATGAATGTTATCCCTTTTTGCTGCTCAGCATATGCAGGCAATGGATACCAGTGCCATCACTTTTATTCACTGCTTCACTTTTATTCAAGCTTTCACCTAGTGCTTGATTGAGAGTATTCTAGACTTCCACTGCTGCTCAGACAGCATCCAAGGCTGGTCCTTAATGTGTGCAAGCAGCAGAGATCCACACAGTTGATGGAATAATACTTATCTACATCAGCAAGGATATAGCTTTTAATTTGTTGTTTTTCTGATCCCTCTTTAAATTTGGAAGCCCTTCCAGCAAAAATCCTGGTACTTGCTACAAAGTTCCCATGCTGTGAACAAGTTTGCCCACAAGACTCAACACTTGAATTTTTGCAGAAAACAAATTAACAAAGAGCGCAAGCACAGCCATAAAACACATTAATTTAAAAAAATCCAAGGATTGTATTATTTGCTTCATTCCACTAGGAAATGATTTATTTTCATGTAATAAAATTCAGAGGAATTCCATAAAAAAATGGATTCCCAATTAATGGAATTCTTTAATGTAACTTAACAGTCACTGAATATACACAAGTGACTTTGTCATTGCCGGGGTTGCATCTGTCTTGTACAGATAAACTGTTTTTAGAAACTCAGACTTAACATTAGAACAAAAAATATACATTTCTTACTGTATCGCTTTGGTCCATCTTCCAAACAAAATGAAAGTGTTAAGGTTGCATCATCTTCAAAAAATTCAGTTGCAAAGGCATCCCACCAGAGGTTGTCACTATCCTAGGAAGCAACAGATCATTCACTTAACAGGAGGCAAAATGAAAATATGTTCATCTGTTGTAAAAGAAATTCAACAGGATCACACCTAGTTTGGCTTCTTCACCTATGGTTTTGGGGTGCAGATGTCTATATGATATTTCAAACTAATTTTCCTAGATAAAGTTCTAGTTCTAATTTAGGAAAAAACTGAAGTGTTTAATTTACTGTATAATAAACTGTCTTTCATTTTATCAAGCATACCAAATATGTAAAAACTTTCTTTTCCATAAAGGTTTTTTTTTCAAAATGTTAGATGTGGTTTTATAAATCAGTTGCAAATAAAGCAATTACGACTTTTCCCTCCTTTTCTGGGCTGTATGTCTCAAATGCTTGGTCCTAGTAATGAAAATTTCCTCAGTACTTAATTCTATAATGCTACATAAGCTCATCATCAGCATGAGATGACAAGAAAGTTATTTAGAAACTAAATATAATGGCCATTCCACTCCAATGCATTTAATATAAATACAATGCTACTGCAAATTGATTAAATACCAGCTAGTTACTTAAATATAATTGTGAGAAATCTTTACTTTCAAGTGTGATACAAGAAGTGAAAAAAATATGTTAAGATGACTTGTGTATACTTAGAGTAAGACACATCTGGAAAATGGCAATTATTAAAACAGTGAACAATGTAAAACATATACCAACACAGCACTACAGGTAGTTTCTTGACTTTAACAATTGAACCAGGCCTTTTCATACCTGGATGATCAACAACAGGCACCCAAACCTCAGTGTCTAGCACCTGAGCAAGTGGTTCACCTTGCCAGGGTTTTCACAGAAACTGGGCAACACAAAACCCACTAAATGTTTCATTCAAAAGCTATGGATATATTTAATAGCTGGATTAGAAATTTTTGGTACAGTCTCTTCTGCTCCTTTGAGGCCCCGAGACTTAAATCACTTGTAGCACACAGGGTCAGCAACGGAGCTGGAAATACCCTTCTGAAGATGCCCCAGCTGCACTCTGCAGAACCACTCTGTCCCACTTACAGCACCTTCCTTACAGTGTGCAAGGCCTGGTTCGCTCAGCACAGTGAGGCCTGAGCACCTCTTAATGCCTGAGCAATATAGATCTAAGCCAGAAAACATTTGTTCACTTCACAGGAAAAAAAATCTTGAAATAAAGTGCCAACTTAAAAGAAAATATGCATCTATCATAGTCATTATGTGCACATGCAGAGCATACTGGAGATTTTAGTTCTGCTGCTGTGATGATGTTACTTTTGGATTTCACTCCAAAATGTTGAGCAAGGTATACTTTCTGCTTCTCAATTTCACTTTGATTTTTGTCAAGCATCCAATGGAGAAATGGTAAGGACAGGTTTGAACAATCTGGTTCCTACCAGAGACCCTAGAGAGACTTCTTGTCTGAGTCAGAGCCTGTAATACACTTTCCCTGCCAAGGCTCATCCCACCTGGCAGCGACAGGACCATACACCCCTGCCATTCAGTCACACAAAGAGGTATCAAAGCTGTCTCCACATCTCAGAAATCTGCTGTCACAGAGTTGTTGTGCTTTCCTGGGGTAAACCTGATGAGTGTTCCCACGTGCAAACACTGCTGTGTTGAGTAGCCAAGCAGCCACAACAGTAAGCATGAAATACACAGTGGTAAGAATGAAACATATGCACAGGTATTCAGCACACCTCTGCATGGGACCCTGCACTCAGCACAGCCTGGGGGTTGCATTACAAGCCCATACAAGAGTGTATTGTCCAACAAGTACCTCTGAGCTACCACTCTGTCATTTGGCAAAAGAGAGGCTGCAGTACCATTTAACCTTTTGGACATACTTTTCATAGGGAAGGAAGAGCGGAGGGAAAGATTTCAGCAATGCCACAGATCACATTTGCAGCTCTTGTTAATGCAGTAGTTGAGTATCACTGGAGCTACTCATGCAGCATCCAATGACATGGGAACAAAAAGGAGAGCATTGCAGAGCCAGGATGCAACTGCACACAGGAAAGACGGAGAAGAGCAGGGAAAGTGCAGGGCCTCACCTCAAAACCACACATATTTGCACTCACGCCGGCTTCCAAGAAGTGTTGAAAGCAAGGAAAATGTGGAAATGGAATTACTGCGGATTCCCTCCCTGGTTAGATGAAATATCCAGACTCTTTCACATTTTGAACACCATCCAACATCTTTATCGTAAGCTTTTGCATATTTTAGGTGAGGAAGAAGGAAAAACATAAAATGCAACACCCCACCCCCAGAAAGAAAACCCAGCCTTAAAAAAGAGTATATAAATCCTGACAAGCTTGGATATGCTCTGCTGTTTAATTTTCTGTCCCACCCTTGTCACAGGTGGGTCCACCTACTCTCAAAGCCAAATGTGAACAAAACCAAATGAGGTGTCCCCAGCCAAACTGAAATAGGAACCAGTTATTAAAAAAAAAGAATTTTTTTTTCTTTTTTTTTTTTTTTTTTGCAAAAAGGGGATGGTGAAAGCAAGGCTGCCCTCAGGCATCTTTAACTTATGCTTTGACAGGTTACGGGGGATTTTGCCAGAGTAATTATTTTTCTATTCAACAATAATGAGAAATTACCATGGCAACCTCCCTTTCACATAGTGCACTCACATGCTCAAACATTGAAATAATGGCCTAAACATAACAAAAAAATATTAATTCTTTAAAAATATTTTGTATTAAAATAAGCTTAAGGATTAGGTCACAGGAGAGAAGAGGGCAGAGACAGCCAGCAAGTTGGGTCAGAAGTGAAGATGCCATGGTGCTGTGGCCAGGTACCCAAGCAGCAAAACGTCTTCTTCCACAACCGTCATTGTTCCCTCTGATCCCCTCCACCCCTGGTATTAATTGTAATTTGAAGCATGGCTCAACTCTGAATAGGGTCTCCAAGTAAATGGAATCCTACGGTTTCAATATTTTTTCCTGACTCTGATTTCTTTGGCAAAGGTAATCAGATTTAAGTACAATGATGTTCTTTTTCCCCCTCCATCTAACAGTCCTGTATGTTCACTGTATGATCTGAGAGTCAAACTGGGTTCTTTACACCTTACACACTTACATGATTAAGAGTCTGCAAGCTAAATGAGGCTTTTCCACTTGCCTGTGATAGATCTTGCAACTGGAATACGAGGCCAACTGAGACTATGGCAGTTTCTTCAAATTCCTTTATTTTTGTTCAATGACTTGGAAGGCAGAGTGGACTGACATAAAAAGTCAGTACATGAAATCACACTTGAAAGGATGCAGATACCTTGTAGGACAGAACTGGAATTCAGAATGATTTTGGTAGATTGGATAAATTATCTGAAATGAAGATGAAACTCAATAAAGTGAAGGGACAAAAGCACAAAAACAAAATGGGGTATAACTGGCTAAACAGTACTGTAGAAAATGATCCAGATTATAAAGCAAATATGTCAGCAATCAATTGCTCTTGGAAAGAAAGGAAATGTCTTAGATACAATAACCTTCCACTCCAGCAAACACATCTCTGGAAAGACTTCAACTGCAATAGTCTGTCCACTTCTGGAGTACTGTGGCAAAGCCTGGGCCACACACTCTTAAAGGATTTAGCTGAAAACCACAGGAATGAATAAGTTTAAAGACACATACAAACCAACCAACCCTAAAAGACTCAAAAAGAAGAAAGGCAGAAGGATCTAACTGTGTTTTGTATAAGACAGAAGAAGCTCATGGGGAACATGATGACAGACCTCAACTATATGAAAAGTTTGCTATAAAGAAGAGTGAACACTTGTCCTTGGTGGCTAACAAGGAAAGAAGAAGTAATGATTGGTTCAGTTTGCTGCCATTGCAGGTTAAGTGGTTTAATGCCCTGTTACAGAATTTTAGGCTAGTGTTTTGCAGAGGGGAAAGAGCTGCAGAGCAGGACTGCTGTGTTCCCAAGAAGAGTGCATATAGAGATCCTGCTGCCTATGGGCCTCTGGCAGAGCTGCCCCTGTACAGCAGCTCCACAGCTCATGCCCAGTGAGAAGCCAGCTTTTGGTTTCTTCCTCACATAGCTTTTGGCTGCATATGTGTAACAGGTGTAAATAGTATATTTAAACAGAGTTATGGAAACAAATAAATACGATTCTGAATGCACACAGGAAACACATCTGTTCTGAAGTCAGACTTTTTTTTTAATAATCACTTTTTAGAGAAAAACTGCATTTTAACCATCAATCTTGGCACTGGACAAGGCAAAAATGAAAAGAGAGAGTGTGCTTGGGAGCTACATTTTACTTCTGGCACCAGCAACCCTTCCCTATTGACACTTACTATTTTCAGAACTCTATACATCTACATTCCTGTTGGCAACATATATGTGTCTCATATTCTTTTAAGTTAATGTTGCACAAGGAGCTGCTGTCTCCCTAAGGAAAGAATGGCATTCCTTCCCATCTCCTGTTCCCAGGAAATTAAACTACACTTGAGCTTTCAAAATGCAGTTCAAGATAAGATTTTACCATTAAATACACCTGTAAAAACTGCACAGCCATTACAAATTACAAAACTCACAAGTTTCAAAAAAAATCTGACATTAAAGTTTATACTCAAAGCATGTGGGCAGAACATGAAAAATAAGATGTCCAACTACAAGAAACCAATAATTTTCCCCATTACTTTTAAATTAGACGCATCTTGTCTCTACCTTACATATTTAAGATTCCAATACAAATTTCATGTGAGTAACAAATTAATAGGGATCTATATATCCTAATTTTATACATTTGGAAATTTGAATACTCATCTGTAGATCTGGCTCTGCAAAGCAGTTTTATAATCTGGCATTGGGTTTTTTGCTATTTGTATACATTCAGTATGGACTACAGATGCTATGAGTCCTAGATTGGTTTTCCTGGAAACAGTATGAACAGAGTGGAAGAGTGGAAGCTCATGTGTATGTAGGTGGGAAACCCATATACTCAAGTGGCTGTCTGTTATACAAGAAGATGCACACTTTTCTTACATTCTCAGTATCTTTTCTAGGAATATGTGGTACCCCACAGCTAGTAAAAGTACCTGAAAAAGAGGACCAATCTGGTTACTCCGGGCTAGTTTTTAAGAACCACTTCCATTGCTTTTCCATTTGTTATTCTATCTCATTTATTTTAATTTCAAACACAAAACATATTTTACACAGAATTAAATATACCTTTAATCTTGCACCCAGTGGTATTTTACAGAATCTCTCTTTCCCTGCCAGCAATGACCGACTCTATTCCTTCCATTTGTTATTTCACACATATTCACAGTTTTAATGGTGTTGCTTTCTTTTACTTCACTTACTAGTGTGGCTGGATTCCATATCTCAAACAATGTGTAGTAAAACTGGCTGAAAGGTTTTAAAACTTGGCTTTGGTCATAAGTAGTTGTCTGTTCCATTATACACTTGCAACTTCTTGCCAAAACTCCGCTCAATGCCCAAAACATATCAGTCTCTTCAGCTCACTTAATAATTAATTAAATTATTGTTTACATTCCACTTACGAACTTATCTTCAATTGTACAGTAAAGAAACAACACAAAGTTCTGTTTTACTGAAAAGGCAAAATATAGTCATGCAACAGATTCCCATAGCAATACCTCCTCAGAGAGAATGACTGGGGTACAAAATGGGGGCAACATCTCTGTTTCTCACGTAAATCTGGAATAGGTTTAAAAATCCAGTGGAATGTCAGGGAAGAGCTCATAATAGGGAGTTACTCTTACACATTTACTGGAAATGCCTCATATATCAAGGATCCTATTTTTATTGCCTATAAATCATTACACTATCAGGCAACAGAAAATCAAACATTAATTATTTGACTTCAGATACAAATAGGAGAAACAAAAAAAAAGAAGAAGAAAAGGAGAGAGGCTTTGCAAAATACACAAATTGATTTATGCCATTTTCTTGTTGTACTCTGAACCCAGGCATATGAGAATCAGCATCATTACAGCAAAAACACTGTGCTGTAATGACACTGGCCATACAATTCAGCTTTGCAGATATATGTCACAAATAGCAAGTCCACACTGGGAAATTTACCAGGGGTTCAGATTAACTGAAACATGTTGACACTGAAATAAGGACAACAAATATTTTTCTTGTGTTCAGAAGGATGGTTGACCTCTTCCACTAACATATGCCCAAATTAGATACCTTTTGTTAGAATAGTTGTGGGAAACACTCACTAGGCTGGCAAATAGCAAGACCAGTCTACACACAGCTATAAAAGAACTGTTATTCCACAACGTCTAAGCCACCTGATTTTTCCATCTACACAGGTGCTACATGTATAACAATTTGGATATCCTTTTAAAACTGTAGTGCTTAAAATTACAGAGATTTTTAACTTGTCAGGAAAGGGTAAGACAGAGACATACCTGGTTCAGTCTAATAACAGAATCAGAGAAGAATGCCTGGTCTAAAACCTGTTATTTGTCAGTCTTTAAATTTTACTGGAGCTTGTGGACAAAAGAAAAATGAATTCTTAAATATCCACTCTGTGCATGTTTGACTATTCACCTGCAGCAGACAGGAGATTGCAGTTTAATACTCCTCTGTAAGCAGTACAGAGCAGAAGGAGTTAACTTATGAAATGTGTCATTTCACTGACTTCTTTAATTTGAATTCATTATTTCCATTCCTGGAACTTGTGCACAAGAACGGATAAGAGAAAGAAAGGGGAAAAAAGAGCAGTGAAGCTGGGTTCAAGACACACTCCACTGCCAATTCCTTACTGCCAACATGGCATCATCCTTGAGATTTCTCAGCAGTATCATCATTGACCAGCAGAAGATGCTCTTTTGTCCTTTTTAAATATATGGGATAAGATTGTATTTGGTCTCTAAGGATAAGACCTATATTCTGGCTGTGAGAACAAAAAGATGGGCACTAACAACTAGATTGTGCAGTTTTTAACAGAAATATCCACTTCCACCCACAGCAGAGTATCTGTTAGTACTTGATATATATACAGTGCATACTAAATCCATATTCAAAATTGTTTTAAATTTGAGCCCTTTTTTCAATAGGCATGAAAATGTCTCTAGCTGTCTGGAAAAAGTAATAGATTTTCTTAGTAGTATTCTCAATCTACGATCATTGCAGACAAATCACAGACCTAAGTTTTGTGTTTATCAAAAATGAACCACAGTTACATTTCTCTATTCTGCCACAGAATACCCCACAGCCTCTGCCTTTGAGAATAGTTTATAGAGATGGAATATTGTGTCTATTATCTACTGTACTACTGTCAGCCATACAAATGTTCTTATTTTATTCTGACATTTTGACCTGGTTTCTTTTTTACCTTGTTTACTTCCACCTATATGAGTAAATGGAAGCTGCTATGCCATCTATCCGAATGAAAAGACAATAACTAGTATTGCCATGAGTGAATATAGAGCATCAAATATTATGTGTCACTAGGGCACAGAAAAAAAGTCATATTCCCAGCAATATTAGTAAATGAGTCTCTCTAGGTCTATCTACCCAACTGTACCAACTCCCAAGGCTCTAAAATTCAGTGAACGCTAATTCCTTTATCATTTATTACAGTGAAAATAAAATTATTACTGACAGCATCTAAATACTACACTGGAACATGATGAAGACAGTCCTTGACACCTCCATTCCACACTGGACTCTCCCCACCTCTTTGATCACTGAAGTCTCGCAAAAGCACCATGTGTATCAGAGACAAGTACAAAGCTGGGACGTTCAGAGGTCTCTGATACTGAAAAACTAAAATCTGAACTATGATCTAACAAACTTTACTTTGAGAGGTCATAAATGGCTCTTCAGCTGAGTTTAAAAGCTTGTCCTGCTATGTAGTGTGCCTTATTCTTGTGCAAATCTAGTGATCCAGGTAGGAAAGGAAAACACAGGTAAGACAAACCATCCTTCCAGTTACATTCCAGATTCTTGCAGAAGTATCAAATAGTGAAAGGGCTAGGTAATGCAGCTACAAAGAGTTGATTTTATCATAAAAGAAGATTATATGGATTGAAAAGACATATAGTGAGGAGATATATATCTCTATACACACAAAGAAGGCTTGAGAGGGATTATTTACAAGGGCATGTAGTGACAGGACAAGGGGGAATGGCTCTCAACTGAGAGACAGTAGGTTTAGATTAGCTATTAGGAAGAAATTCTCCACTTTGGGGTAATGAGGCACTGGAATAGGTTGCCCAGAGAAACTGTGGATGCCCCATCCCTGGAAGTGTTTAAGGCCAGGTTGGCTGGTGCTCTAACCAATGTGGTCTAGTGAAAGGTGCCCCTGCCTGTGACAAGGGATTTGGAAGCAGATGATCTTTAAGGTCCCTTCCAACCCAGACCATTATGCACAACTCTAGCACAACTACAGGACTTTGAGAAAACTCTTGCTAAGAGTCAGCAAGAGACTTTTAAAATTAAAGATATGCTTAAGTGTTTTGCGGAGCTGGGGTCCACCTAAGCTTTTGCTAGTCTGCAAGTCTAATAAGCACAAGATTATGATTTCCTATTAAGCTTTGCAACCAGGTAAGAGCATATAAAAATTATGGGCATCTCTAAACAAAGAGCTGTTATTTCTTGGGAAGGTACAGGAAGTGGAAAAGATCAAGTATATTGTATATCCTGTCTCCTATGGAGGACAGGTAATCTCATGCACAAAAGTTTAATTTAGCAACAACTAGTCAGAAAAAGAGAACACAATTAAGAAAGAAGTGTTGAAGAAACCACCCCCTTTCCTTAAAATTTACAACCATACCTGCACTTTAAATTACATATACTTTAAATGATATATGGCTGCATTTCATTGTTTAATAATATAACTGTGGTTTTGGGTGTCCAGGTATCAACCAAAGAAATTGTAAAAGCAGTATATAATTCCAGACAGTACAGAGAAGTAAACATTATGGCACCTTACAGAAATTTTGGCAAGAAGCAATGGTAAAGCACAAATATAATTCTTTGTTATGTACTGGCAATAAAAAACCCCCTCTATATCTTTGCTACATAAACAGTGTGTATTCTTTAAGCAAAAAACCACTGGGGTAATTAACAAGTAATTTCATGAGAGAGATATAGTCACCTGCAAATTATGTTCCTTAAAAGCTCATTCACATTTTTTATTCAACTCATATCAGAAGCTCCACTCTCATGATCATTTAAAAGATTACTTCTTTAGTATAGCAAAACTACACTCCAAATGAATTCCTGTATTCATTCTGTATTTATTAGGACTAGTAATCACAGTCATTTTTGTCAGCTGGTGATGTCACTCCATCCACAAATATTATCCCTGTTAAATGTGTTTCAGAATCTAAATTCTACTTAAGAGAAAGATAAGAAAAAAGATAGTGCTGAGGTATTAAGTTATTGAGTCTATATTTTAGACTCTACTTACTTGTTCCAGTTTTCAACACTACAGCATAGTATCAACTGCAGTGGCCATTTGAACCACTAATTAGCTGCAGTTGTCAGATGCTCAGGTTTTTGAAAATAATACAGCTATATTTATTGCTTATAATTTTAAATATGCAAACACATATGCATTCAAACTTAATCAAACATTAAGGCAGAAATTTTCAAAGCTAATTAAAAGACTTACACATTCATTTTCCATTAAATTAAGTGGAAATCAGATGTTGGAATATTCTATGCAAGGCTCCAAATCCCAGCATGGAAATGGAACTTGTTACATTTGCTGAATCAAAGCTAGAGGGTGACAACAGGGCTGGGATTCATTTCACTCCAAGACAGTTGTCTAAATTCAAGTGAGATAAAAAGCCTCCTGGAGGTATCTGTCTCTTCACTGTCTGTAGAGGGAGCCTAGAGAATGGTTCAGTCTAGCCATGTAACTTTTATAGGGATAAAGGTAGGTAAGATAAATCCTATTCTATATATTCTATCTACCAAGAATTTAAAAGTCAGGAAGAAAGCTGGTTGAGGCTTTGAGAGCTTAGTGAAGGACAAAAATACGTGAAAAGCTGGGTGAAACAACTGTATCTACTTTGTCTAGATTTTTACAGTCTTGGCAGGAAAACCTATAAATGATGTTCAAGTTTTTTGCTCGCAACGCTCAAAGATCTCCAGGCTGCCAGGTTCCTGCTGCTTCATATAAAAAGCTCCAAGTGGCAGACAGAAGTTGGAGAACTGGTTAAAGATTTCTGCCAGTATGAAATGCTTTAAATGAAGAAGATGTGATTATTTCCCTGGCTTCCTAACTTTACTCCCTGGCTAGCCACAGTTGCAAATAAAGGCCTTTAAGCCCTGTATTTTTTCTCATACTGTATTTGGACACAAAATTCCTGTACAAAATTCAATTAAGCTAGGGACAGAATTGCTCGTATGTGTCTTTCTACATCCTAGGTATCTGAATTATCCGAAATATAAGGAAATCCTTGGTCAAGACAACACATATCAAATACTGACATTTCTCATGTGTTATCCTGTGACCATCAGATCACTCAAGGGCTCCGTTTCTGTGGTGTAGCACTCCCCTTCTCAAGCACATAACGCTCACTACTGGGCATGCACAGCCAAGACTGATTAACGAAGGAACAGTCATCAGGAGTTCAGGTTGCTTTGACGAAGTGAGGATGGGTTGGGCTCCAGACACTTGCATATTCTCATTATACACAATGGTTTGCAAGTTTTGATGGTGAGAAGCACAGGGTAGTACACTTTTTAAACCAACATTTGCATTTACAAATTAAAAATCTGATTCAAATGGAGATGTCTGAATCACCAGCTTGCCATGAAAAAAAACTACTTAGAACCAAAACTTTTACTGTTATTGCTGCTATAATATTGTAGAACAGTGTAACAGATCACTGACAAGGCTGTTACAGTTGCTAAATCAAAGGATATACTGTACTGAAAGGCACTGAAAGAAATAGAGAGAGAATGAAGCACAGAGGTTGTGATAACAGACTGGGTTTGTGTGTTTGTTTTAATTATTAACTTTAAATTTTCACTTCAAAAGAAATGGGAGAATTTATGCATGCCAAGAAGTGCTCCCTTTCAAAACTCGGTCTTCACTGAGCAAAGTAAGTAAAGCTTTCTTCTAAATGGCATCTCTTATCTTGTCAACCTCATTTAAAGTAAAAAGGCATCCACAGTAATAATAAGAATGCAGCTTGGTGAACAATTCCTTTACAGAACTCAGCCATTACATACTGTAACAAATTAAAAACTCCAAAAGTCTATGCAGGTCCCCAGAGAAATGCTATTTAATAAAGCAAACACTGATATTGAATGTGACAGAATTCCATTTGCTTCAGAATTCCATCCAACTGAGTTTGGCTGCAGCTGAAGCAATTAGAGAAAGCTGTGATTTAATGATTATGCTAAAACCCTAGACAAACAAAGCTCTCACCTACCAAGTGGCCACTTAGCTGTATCACTACCACTAGAATATATAAAAATCCTTGTAGGATTTCATTTGCTGTCAGCCAACTAGTAACAACATGAGCAATTATTTACTAAAAATGTCTATTTACTAGCTACCCTAGTGCTTAACATGAAAAATGTATAAATCTAAATTTAAACAAAGTAAGCAAGGCCAAGTGTGAACTACATATGTCAGGGAATCACCCACTAAGGTCATCCTTGTAGCTGAGACCTGGTATGATCCAGTTGAAAGCTCGTAACAGGTAATTTTTTTCAATGTATATCTTTATGTCGTATATGATAATCTACTGGGGCCTCACCTCTGGGTCCATAAACATTTAATGAAATTTTAAACATCTTTTCATTACAGCAGTAGCCTCCTATGAACTAGTCTGAACACTTCAGACTCTGTGGACCTGTTAAATCAGTAAAACTGATTCACTTACCATTTCTTAGTTTTCCAGAAGTGGTATTCAGCCTTTCCTACTTTCTAATGCATTCAAAATTTCTCTGTGTAAAGTTGTAGGACATAAAGAAGTATAAAAAAGTGACAATTCAGAAAACTTGCTTACAGAAAACTTGTGAATTTGCTTGGAAACTCTAGACTTTCTTGCTGTATTCCTGCCAGCCAACAAGCTACATTGTGAAAAAAATTACTGATGGTCTTTCTGATTTTTCATTTTTACTTTAGTCAGAGAGCCAATTAAGTAACACCTTGGACTGCTGATGTAGATTTTTACCCTCACTACCTTCCGGGTGAAGGCATCTCCTGACAAAAAACCCCTTGAAAAAGCAGTTTCCTTCCTCCCCAGCTAAGGAATAGGATCTAGAGACATGCTGCATACCTATAGCCTAAAAAACCTAGCACTGTTGATAAAAAATTTTTAAAACCACAGAGAATATGAAATCTGTGAGAAAGCTCAAACACACAATACTATTTTAAGAAAGAAAACAGTTTTGCATAACATGGATAAGTATTCACAAAATTGCTGCAGAGGAGACTGAAATAACTTAAAAAGCTCACAGAAATGCACCTATTGAGCAGCTCAGACCTATTTTCAAAGATCTAAATCCTCATGTCTTAACAATAAAATATACTGTGGATATACCAGCGTTTGTCTGTTTTGTTACAGGTGTGCATTTCTAACTAAAATATACAATGGTCGTTCAGAACACTAAATTTTTTTTAATTACAATGTGTTCCCCCAGATTTCCATAAATCCAGAGCATCTACAATTTCAGAGCTTTTCTAAAAGGTTTGTGTTCAGAGTACTAAAGAGCCTGAGAAGGCAGCAATAGCCTTGACAAAGCCAAGAAACTACATGGTCCCATTTCTGGGAATGTGTTAACTGCCAGAGGAGCTGTCATCTGAAAGTGAGACGGAAAATCAGAAAAGATGCAGTGCCAATGTCTTCTTAGACTAGGGGAACCTTATGTCAAGCTCAGTCCAGAATATATGGATCTGAATCAAGCAGCTTGTTTTCTACTAGTGCAATGACAACCACTGTGAGATGTTATCATATTTCTTTGCACAATGTTTTGTCAGAACCTACAAAATTAGTTGTAGCTGGATCACTCTCTAGGTCCTTGAAGAAATATTATATCAAAATATCACAGATGCTCTTTGGAGGGTACTGGTTTCAGGTGCTAACTGTTCTTAGGATTCTCCTTCTCTAAATGAGTTCTTCCACAATCACTTGAGTTTTACACCTGATTTCTGTCTGGTACACTGAAGGATCATCTCTCCACTCTAGAACAAAACTTCTTTTTTTCTTTTCCCCCTCTTGCTTTCTTAGTTCTACCTTCTGATTTGTAAAGTTTTTTTCTAGAACCAGATGCACTGATACAGACGCGCACAGACACTTTTTTTTTGTTGGTACTCTCAGCTTCAGTAGTAGCGTCTCCTGGATTAGGTCATCTGCTTCTTAAAATCATATATCAGGTTATCCCTGTTCTGAGGCATTCTAGAACGAATCTGAGCTTTTGATAACTTCCACATGTGAAGTTTGAAAGCTGCAAGAAGCCCATCATGAACTGCCAGGTCAGCACAGAGCCCACCATGTATCTCGTGGCCTATCAGCAAGGACAAAGGAGTGTATTGAGGATCAAATATGCTTTGTATTAAGCAAGCAGTTCCTTGTTCTGACTCCTGTGAATGTGCTTGTTCAGTAAGGTACAACATCTGGCAAGGGTCAGGTCTGGACTAAGTTCCTTCTGAGTTGATTCAACCCTCTCCAGTACAGCTGAGAATCACAGGCACGTCCAAGAGTCTCAATAGACTTGCAGAACAAGTACGGAATCAAAGCAGCTTCCCTGTCTCTCCCTGCAAATACTCATGCACCTTGATCTGAAGGGACCACAAGCAGGATTACTGTCAGTATTCTCCTCATTCCTCTGCCAATATTCCAAGCACTCATTAGAATCAGTCAAAGAGGTGACACCAAACTCCCCAGGGCACATGACCTAGAAACTGCAGAGATACTGAATATATCCAGCTGTATAATGTAGCATGAAGCAGATGAAAGATCCTATGGGTTGTCAGCTGATACATATTGATATAGATGATATAGATGATACGGATATAGATAGATATAGATATAGCTAGATATAGATATCAACTGAATCCAGTGGTCAAGATAGGACGTGAAAAGAGAAGTGTACCCTATGTTGTACATGATGAGTCTCACAATAAAGAATTCCCTAGGGAAATATCTAACCTATCAGACCATCAGCGGCAGTGCCTTGCAAACATAAAAGGAAACATGGTGTTCCACAACATTCCTATGATAATAAGCACAGCAGTCAGGGATAATAAATGTCTCCTTAAGAAATGTAGGGTGAAAAGGTGATACAGTATGAAGTAACCATTGCTCTAAGAATTTATGCTTCCTACTTGAAAAGATATTTTTGTACTCCTAGAAAATGTCCACTTGCCAGGTGTACTTCGTAGATTTAAACAAGTACTTTCTGTACTTCCAAGGTGTCCATCTTTTGGATTTTAAGAGAGAAAAACTTGTAAGTAACTTAAACCCATGGTAAAATAAAGAGAAACAAGTTACAGTTTTCCACTTTGACTACAACAATCATAAATAGCTCTAAGGAAACTACTACTCATCGTGTTTCATTATAAAAAGGAAAGTATTTTTTTCCATCCAGATAATGATCAAAATAATCCTGGATACCTTCCTGATCCACAGGGTCTACCCGAGGTGAGATGCAGCAGTGTCTGTTCTGCATGGTGTAGTGCTTGAAGCACACAGATAGAATTGTAGGTCAACATTTGAAATTGTCAGTGTTTAGTATCTGTTTCTTGCTACAAGCTCAGAATAACTCAGTCCTCTATTCTTCTGCTGTAGAATTTGCACTCTGTAGCTTGTCCTATCAAAAAACTAACTTGTAATCAAAGTTCTCAGGTCCTCTAGGTAGACAATAAAGTGTGGGGTTTTTTTAAGAACAGGAGTCTACCCTGATTGTAGCCACGGTTGCAGAGAAAAGCTAGAGTGTCATGAAATACATTTAAACATGACCAGTGGAAAAAAGAGAATTCCAAACTCTTTTCTTCTTCAATAGGATGACATTTCAGCCAGTGGCATGATCCTTCAGAGCCTGGCTCTGCTTGGTAAAAAGCATGGAGTGGTTTACCTATTTTAATTGCGCATGTTCATTCTCATGGCCATCAATATCAAATAACTGGAAGCTCACTTGGAGGCACGGTATTAAGCAGAATATGAATTTCTCATATGGAGAAGAAACCATGATCATCATTGGTATTCTCTTATCTCATTCAGCTTCTTTGATTTGAGCATTGGTATCAAAAGGAAGTGACCTGAACATATTAAAGATGATGCAAGTTTCACTATTCCCAGTTGCACATAACTTAAAAATTAACAGTTCATTAATATCCAAACAGATCTGCTTTGGGGAGACCTGACCAGAATTCAACACTAGATTCACAAGCATCTGAGAGAACTGTCTATGTGTTTTTAAGAAGGCACAGAAGCAGCTTGTATTCTACATTATTTCCATTGCCTTCACCTGCAAAAGTGGTATCTCTGCTTCAGTAACTGAATGACTAGATAGAAATTTAATTGTTTTTTTCTCCAGTTATCAAAGGGACTGTATTTTGCACCAATGTAAGAAAAGATCAGCTTATTTTATCTAATTCATGACATACTACCCACTGCTATGAAGAGAAAGATGGCAGTTCCCATTTCCTTCATGCTTTGATAGAGAGTCAACAAAGAAGTAATACAAACTGACAGGTTTTTATGACTGACCTCCTGATACCTACTGGTGCATAAACATGTAGTTGTTAGAACTTATCACTAGGGCCAGGGTTATCCCCTCTTGACTAGGAGTCTGCCAAGTAGTAAATAAATAAGCTAAAAATAGAGATCCAAAATAACGTGGATTCGGCCCCTAAAGTATCATGTCCCAGAAAATCTCCAAACAGGAGAGCTGAGATTTCACCATTTTCTTGTCTTTAGTTTCCAGATGTTGCACTAAGCTCGCTAGGTAGGAAGGCCATCTAGATGTCTCTCCCATGCTGAGAGGTGTCCCTGAGGGGTCTGTACTGGGACCAGTACCGTTTAGTATCCTCATCAGTGACAGCAGGATTAAGTGCACCGGCAGCGAGTTTGCAGACAACTTAAAGCTGAGTGGCGCAGTTGACACACCTGAGGGATGAGATGGAATTCAGAGGGACCTGGACAAACTCAAGAAGCGTGTCACGGGAATCTCATGAGGTTCAGCAAGGCCAAATGCAAGGTCCCACACCCGATCCAATGCCCACAATATATGGGTTTTGGAGGGCAAAGGAGGAGGAAGGAATGGTTAAATTTCAATGGGTTTAAGACCAATCTCATGGGCTGAATGCCAAGGAGCAGTCAGAGACCTTAAAGTCCAGTTCACACAAGCCAAGACTGCTTTGCAACATGACTCAACATTTAGTAAGTTGAGACATTCACATCATTTACTTCTAAAGTGGCAATCCCTGTACAAATTAAAACATTAACAAGGGTGAAGAAGTATCCCCAACCTTTCCCAGACAAAATTAAGAAGAAAAATAGACCTCATTTCTGTGCCTGCTTTTTGAGAAGAAAATTTTAGGTTCCTGCCCTCAGGGATTTAGGTAGGCAGCTGTGTCTGGGTGAATCCCAGCTCTGATATGATGCTGAACTTCCACAAAAAAACCCCAGAAAATAATCCCCCTTTCTAAAGACTACCCCATCAAGAGTTTCGTGCTCACCTTAGCAAACGGCTAGTTTGAAAATATGCTCTGAGGTCCCTGGCTTTCACACTACACCTTACATGGAACCAGCCTGTGGTTCCATTTCATTCTGAGGGCCATGTACCTCAGCTGTGAGATTACTAAATCTTACTTTTTCCCCACTTAACTGGTTTTAGCTAACATTTAGGCCTCTCTGCACATGAGAAATAATCACCAAAATAAACAAGAGCTTTCAATTTTGAGTTTATGAGAGAGGAATACTCCAAATGTACTATACACCCACTCCTAAGAGAGATCTGTGGCTGATGTGAGGACAATTACACTAAAGAAAACTCCACTGACTTAGGAGAATCCCTTCACTTTCTGTGACAGAATCCGTGTGACAGAAATCAGAATGTGGCACTTAGGGCAAATTTGGAACTGACATGGCTCAGAAATGCTTGAAAGGTGCTGCCTCTGAGAGGGGCTTCCTATGAGTTCCTTCCAGGGGGAGAGCATGAAAACCTCTCTGATGGCTTAGCTCTAGAAGTCTCCTTGCCAGGTACCTGCCATATGCCTAAAGGCATTAGAGAAACACGGTTACATTTATTATCACAGGACTAGCTGGCTTTGTCAGAATACCTGAAACAAACCCCACATTTTTTAATGGCCTGATTTGTTTTTGCAGAAAGCTGAATCTTGGTATATGAGCTGTCATATCAGATTCTACTTTATTCTTTTATGTTTACAAAGTATTGCATAAACAGGAACAGCTGGTGTTGATTAATAAACACGGGAGTTGTCTTGAGAGTTTAGGTATTATTTTGCCAACATTTAAGTCTAGTCATTTGCAACAATTGTTCTTTTCCATAGTGGGCAGTGGTCCTACTGCCTAAATACAAAGATATTTTCTAACAATACTAATAATGTAATTCTGAATTAGACTTAGAAGAAGGATCTTATGTGCATAGGTCTATCTATTCATATATCTGTGACTGTGTCTTCATTCATCCAGAATTTCTTAGAGAATGCCACTACATTCACTGCTCCAACTTCCTGTAAAATTACTGTAGCCTGTTGTAAATAGCCAGGCAAAGGCCTTGGCCTCTATGACAACCTGCACATTATTTGCACATGTGAGTACCTTGAAGTAAGATGTGGAAATGCAAAGAGTTGTTGAACTTAATGTTTAACCACCTTAACTGGGGGACATTTTCCTTCACTTCATTCAGAGTACAGTTGCCAATTTCTGAAACAAATATTCTCCTGACAACAGTCTCTTCCTTTATGTTATCCTGATTTGCTCCCATTACAGAGGCATGCTGTGCACTGAAGAAAGCAGGAATCACATGACCTAATACCATAAGATCAGTTAATTAAAGATTTTTTTATAAACTAAAAGATGCCAAATAAAGTTTCATAGGCAAATTGAATTCCTGCATCTCCAAGTGGTGGTATTGAATTTTTTTTTGTGAAATGGAGACAGTTTTTATCTTGTTCTAAGTTTCAATAAAGGAAAACCTAAGACTCAGTTAATAAATCATTAAAAGATAGCAAACAAAGGGTAGAAATAACTGGCAAGCTTTCACAACAGAAGAAAGCTACCAGCCCAACTCCCAAGGACCTGAGATGTTAGGTAGAGTCTTGTAGGACTTTGAAAGAAGATGGATAACAACATGAAAATCTTTACCAGGCATGGAGAGTCACTCTGGCTAGCTGATCTGAATGCAAAGAGTTGTGGGAAGCTTAAAATACTAAACAACAATAAAACAGCAGAGGGTATTGATGAATGCAAAGTACTGCATATGAGGGAAGACAATCCTAATTAGATCTAAACCACAATGGACCTAGCTATTATCACGCGGCACAAAAATCTCTGAACCATTATGGATAATTCCATGGAAATGTTGGCTTAATGATATGTAGTAATAAAAAAGGCCAACCACATGCTTTCAGATCAGAAAAAAGGTAACTGGGGATGGGTACAACAGAGGTTTGCAAGTCATAAAAGTTCTGGACTTTCTTTTCTGTGATTAGAGAATTATTATTCAGTCTAAAAATCATCATTGTAATAAATAAATTACAAAAAAAAAAACAACCAAAAAAACAGAGGACACTTAATAAAATTAGCTCACAGTTTTAAACCCAGTTAGAGGAAATCATTTTTCATACAATGCACAAGCTGTAGAACTCATTGCTGCCGGGCTTCAAGTCACAAGCATAAACAAATTTTAAAACATATTAGGTATATTAGCAGAGGCAGAATACATTGGCAATTCCTGAATGCAGTGCTCCAGGCACAACCTCCCATTTGGGATGAGCTGATATATCAGTAAAAAATTTTTGGTCATTTCCCAGTTTTGCTCGCTTATCCTTTCCCAATGCATCTGATGCTGGTGGCAGGATAGTTGACATCTGACCCTTCTTCCCCATAAATCTTTCCTTCTGCAAAGGCTGATTCCAAAGCCTGATCTCCTGTGCCGTAAATACTAAATCCTGCAACTCCCTTTGACTTCCCGTTTCACATCAGTGTCTCATCCTCAATTAAGTGTTTCTCCGCTCATATCTCTTTTCCCCTTGCTTTCCACCAATACTTCCAGAGACAGAAAGATTTCTTTTCTCACTTTTTCACTCTCCCACCTGCCTTCATTACACTTTCTCAAAGACTTTTAACTTCACACAATGTGATGCTTTTCATAGCAATTTTATAAGACAAAGAACACCCTCCTGCCAAATTTCAAATCCTTATTCCCAAACAATGGGATGGGCAGCAGAGGGAGGGAGGCAAAGCTACAGATATTCAGAGCAAGGTTTGCCAGGACTTTTCAGTGTGGTCCAAAAAATATATATATTCCTGCTGCCTAATGCCTGGAAATGTTTGAATAATTTTTTCTGAAATTTTCCAAAACAGATTCAACTAAGAAGAAAACTAGTGCGGAAAGCTTCACTTCATAGAGATGCCAAAAAGTTAAAGTCTGGCAAAGCTATCAGCAATTGCAAACTGGGAGCTATCACGGAGAACATTAAGCAACCTTAGTGAAACCTTATCTATTGCAGCACCAAAGAAAGCAAAATGTAGTACAAAATGTGATTATGGATGCATTTGATATAATGAAAGCACAGATTTCAGTTATAGGTTTTGGTAATCATTTCATCGCACATTATTTTAAGAATGCATTATTTTATTTTGCAAGATGTCATCAAATTAAAAAAATCCTTTGTGTCATGAGCCAAGAGGACTCTTAAAACTAGAAGTAATGGTAACACCAGCCCTGGCAATGACTGCAATGAATAATGCCCTGCAATTTTTTTTGTTTGCAAGTAGCCACAATTTTTTTTAATGACTGTATTATGACTGATTTTCAAAAATGGGAAACTAGCCATATATAAAATGTGTCCTACTAACTGAAGAAAAGCCAGTTTTAAACACAGATAAATAAAGGGCTTCACATCTGAGGGTGGAGACAGTAATTTACCCTACTGAGCGCAATTCACCTTCCTGGTGATGGCCAGCAAGCACCAGCTTTCAGCCTCTGGTGCCAGAATTCTTGCAGGTCATGATCACATCAGGGCCTGTGATGCACCTCCCCGTATTTATGACCTTTCAGAACTTCTCTGTCACTAGCCTAAAGGTAAAGGCAAGCTATGTACCATGTGCATCCTCTCCCAATAAAAGCTTCCAAAGGAAATTCTGCAATAAACTTCACCGAATTTTACAGAGATTAAATATTTAAATCTTCATGGGTTCACTCCAACTGGGCTAATACTGGGGTGATTTGGGCTACTGTAAGAGGACGCAGTGGACAACTGGTCTGTGACTTGCATTTGAAACATGAGAAGTTATTCTGCAGGCTGAATAAATGACACTGGAAAACAGGTGACAAAAATATTGCTCAGAGGAAACCCCAACTCCTGCCCCACTGTTTACAGCCCTGTTTTCCCCATGAACCAGCCAATATACTAGCATTTAAAAATAACCTTGCACTGTGAATTTGCTGTCAAGTAGCTTCCGTTTTTTAAGCTGAAAAGAATTTTAAGTTCAATCACAGCAGAGCCATTCTCAGCTGGGTTTGATTCCTTTCATCAGAAGAGATTCTGATTCTCAAATTGAGGAGAGAGAATTCAGGTTGTCTGCTCAAAGAAGGAGCCTGCTGGACAGGTAATCAGAAATTTTTTGTTGTTGTTGTTGCTTTTTTCCTTCGCCTTTTGAAACAGATCAAATTTCATACAGAGGATCACGGAGAAACAATACACATGGAAGCCTAGAATAGCATTTTTGCAGAAACAAGTTTCAGGATAGAATAACGCTTTAATTTTTTCCAGGCGTCCCACAGTATTGCTGGCAAGCCTTGAAAGCTGTAGAAGAGCAAGCAAACGGATTCCAAATCTCTACCATAGGCCAGATTGTATTCAGCCCTGCATGGGACTGAAAGAAGCGAGCCCAAGGGGAGAGAAAACAAAGAACCTCCTCCTGTGCTGAGGCATAAAACAGCAGGGAAACATGAGCACTGTCTCTTGCAAAGATGAATCATGACATCAGTTTCTCCCAAAAAGGGCTGGGAAGAGTTCAGGAGTGACTGGCAATTATCCCTCCTTGGCAGTGGCCATCAGAGCTGTTCAAACATGAGAAAACATCTTTGCAAAGGACTACTGCATTTCACCTGCCAAATTTCTTTACAACTCCTGAGAGAACCTCAGCCAAAATGCACACTGAGACATCTTTAAAAGCAAGCCCTTCCTCTTTTAAGCTGTGTCCAGCACAGGCCCCAGTATCAGTCAGCTTATGGAAGGGATGTCTTAATCCCATAAGAAATTCCCAGGAACAAACATAAATGTATGGACTGACTACACAGACTAGACTTTGAAGAGATTTTTGGTGGGGTTTTTTTTTGTTTTGCTTTTTAAAGAATTTTACATCTATGATTGTAGAAGCTGAGGAAATATTATTTCTAGGAGAAAAAAGAGCTTTGAGTTTTTTAGAACACTACCATCATATACTTGGAAAGAAGTAAAATATTCTGTCATTCTCACTGTGCAAGGCACAAAATGAAGAATGGGTGGCTTGGTTTTGTCACACAACAGTTGAAGGTAAAACCAAAATGTGCTTCTTGCTCCCCTATCTAGAAGACTGGTATGATTTTACACCTTATCCTTAATTCAGTTAAACATTTATACAGCATTGTAAGGACTTCTAAATTCAGGGTCTCTAGTAGCAGATTTACAAACTAACTAAAGCAATTGAGTGTCTTTCTGCTGAAATATAGCCTCTTTTTGACAACACACTGCTACTTATTTAGCACATGTGCTTTATCACTGTTCATGTAAAACAACTAAACAATTAAAGCCAAGAAAATGGGTCAGATTGGAGGGTGGGAATAAAACCATCTTCCTCACCACCAAACAAATCCTTGCCTCTGAAATCCCCTCTCTTGCTTCTTCCTATTTGTTTATTTGTTCATCCAAACTTCTAACTTTTCTCCTAACCCAAATTGTCAACTACAGAGGATAGCTGATGGATAATAAGGAAAAATAATTTCCTGAAGAGACCTCATGGTCACACAGCAAACCATGTTCCATGTCATAACTTATCAATCTACTCATATGAAAACAGTTTCCTTTTTAATTGCATGAGCACAAGACCCCTTTATTTTCAGCAGCATTAAAAATAAACAGTATTTTTACTAATGTGCTTTTAAGTTATAGGATGTCTTCTTTTAAAAATAAACACATTGGAAATTAGTTCATCAGCGTTAAATGAAGATATGCAGAAAATTATTCAAACAGTAGAAATGATCCTTTTGCAATCATCAACTACAATTTGCAATTCACTCTCTTAAATGATATTAATATTTTAAACTGGTAAAACATCAAAACACCACAGTAACACATTTTTATTCTGTACAGCTTAGTTCACAAGTGTTCGACTCTTGTTGATATATTGTGACTTTAAAAGTTTTTCACATGCAAACACAGGTGCAGAGGTACATAGGGTACATGGTAGCCTGTAACAAAAACACCACCAAGCAATCTTCCTCTCTCAGCTGCATATATGGAGTTTCATCCATATATACCAGCTGTGGACGCAGCAGCATGATCATTTGTTATAGCCAAAGAAATGCCAAAATTCTTATATTATAAAAAAACCATGCAGCCCTTACAATTTTAAAGTAGGATACATTGATGCATCCTTCACAAACAGTCAAACAACTAATCTCGGCGACACAGAACTGTTCACAGATTTTAGCTCACGTCTCTCAGTGAACACTCCTTTCTTTCCCTTAGACTGGCCCCTGGCATGTTTTATATGAGGATATTTAATAGACCCCATCAGCTCATAGTACACAAGGCTCAGAATTGGTTGCCTTTACTGAATAGGCTGGAAAAGCTGCCTCAACAAATCTGTTCATGCTTAAGATCTGGTCGCTGCCAAGTGACGTGCTCAAGACGGATGCCTTTCCATCCTCTGCTGTTAGTTTAACTGCACATTCACAGCAGAAAGGACAAAAGATAGACTCTACAACTATGCCAAAATGAGAAGCAAGACTAATCTTAGGCCCAAAATTCAACCCTACTGGGGCAGAGCTGGTGTCTAATTTTCTCTGACACAAGAGATTTGAAACAAAAAAAAAAAGAGTCCTGAATTTCATCAGTCTGCAGGAGTCTGAGAGACTTGAGAAAGCTCAAGCTTAATTAGAGATCTTCCTTCTATTAGTCACAGTAAATACATTCAAGCAATAAATACATGTGAGCAGAGGAAAAAAAAAAGACATAAAATAATAATAGATGCAAGGTTGACAGTGGGGCAAAACTGATGAAATTGCTGGAGCTTTCTGTCCTTATATAAAGACCCAGTCATGCTGCCAAGGTCAGCTGGAGCTTGGGTTATCTGTTGCCTGAAGCTACTCTACCTTGTTTATCATTCAGAGATCATTGTTCTTCAGTTGTTTACGTGGATTTATTCCACCCTTTTCTTCATACTGTCTTCCCTTTTCAGCTTGCAGTCCCTGCAGCACACACCAGAAGCCCATCCTGGTTGTGCACCAAGAAATCCAGACTACTCTAATGGGAAAGAGCAGCATTAAGTGAGAACAGTTTTCCTCTTTAATGGCGAGAAAGAGACAGAGAGAAGGTATTTAACAAATCCTTTGTGAAAAGTGAAAAATTTACTAATTACTTTTAAGGATGGTTCATGTATCTAACTGCTGGGGGGATATCATCTAAATATCTTTATCACCATAAACAAGGTAGTTAAACAAAACAGAGTTTTTCCTGTATTTTAATGCCATTTAATACATTACATTTATCCCCACTTCAGAGATTCATCAGAGGGAACAAGATAAAGGAGAAATGATGGAGGGGAGGAAATTAAAGGGGAGAAAGAAAGGCAGATAACAAGGTGTATATTTTATCATACACATAGTAGAATAATTGAGATTTTAGAGTGGAGGTTTTAGGTACGATTTTTACAGTGAAATGTTGTAAAGAGTTGGGCAGGGAAAGACCAAGAGACCCGAATCTTCCATCATGAGTGTTACACTTATCTTTCGCATCACTTAAAACCACTGCAACATAAGCCAAAGCTTCCTTAGTCCTTCTTTAAGGTCCGTATCTGTAGAAAACGTTACAGGAAACACATGCAATACACTGAGTTTTCACAGGAAAAGTTACACCAATGGGCAGAACCAAACCCTGCCATTAGCAGCGCCAGCTCCCACTGACTGAAGAGGGAATTGGATTTGCTTCTATCAAAGCTGACTTTGGCAGAGGTAGTCCCAAAAAGCCATGTATTAGGCTTCCTTATCCTTTCCTCTCTGTGGAATTTGAGATGATTTTTAAGCTGCTGCATGACTTACATGCCCCTGAATGCAAGATACAGAACTAATTTAATATTTTGCCTACTTTGCAATGCAAAATGTTAATTTGTTGTGCAAGAAAGGGGCAAAAGATTTACATTTTGAAAAATAACAATTAGTGTCATTAATGTAGCCATTATTTTCTGTTCAAGTTTTGTTCCAGCTATATTTCTGTATTTCAGGGGCATTTATTTATTTATTTTTTCATTGGTTCCAAAATTTTTTACATTCTCCAGGACAATTAGAACTTGCTGATGAAATAAGTAATGTATAAAACTTCAGGATAAAACTACTGCATATATTTGGAGGACAGTATGCATAGAAGAAATTACTGTAAAAATCTAAATCATCTTACTTAGACATGAAAAACAACCACCACTGGAAGCCTAAGGAGCCTAGATTTTAAAAAAATTGCTTGACACTTGAAATCAGATAGGATCAGTTCAAAGTTCCTCAAACACTTCAGAAGAACCAACTAAAAAAATGGTTCTCCTCTGCCTAAATCTCGTACCTTCCATTATATGTGTTAAACCTATTTTTATAATGCAATAAAGTTTATACAGCAGAATAAGTGCACAGCACAGCCTTTGGCGATGGGTCTTCTGCTGTAGAAAATAATTTAGTGACAGAAACGTCTGGCAATTTTTTATCAGAGAAGAAACTTCTTTTTCTTTGAGAAAAAAAAGCGCCTAACGTTTTGTGTGCACACAAAGTTCATTCACTTTCCAAAAAAAAAAAAAAAAGAAAATCAGTAAAAGCTTTGAAAAGCACTTTCCAAACAGTGAACCTCATCAGGAATGGTTGTATGTCCCTTGTATGGGATTTACAAAATTCTTTGCGTGAACAGCATTAATCAAGGTCACTACTTGATTCAAGGTCACTATTTGATTCAAGATCTGTCCCTACGCCATGTCAGTTGTACAGCTTTGGGAAAAGATCTCTGAACCTCTGTAGAAAAGACTACATGGAAATAGCTGATAAACTGGTATTGATTTTCACATATCGCCCTTGTCAAAAGGATTTATTGATGTGTCAATGCATGTTGTGGCAAGGATCATAGCAGGATAGCTTTAAAGGATTTATGGTGAATCGACAGGCGTTAATACACTCTGTGGTAAATAACTAACAAGTACTGTGTATATTGATTCTTGTTGTGTGGTCAATGGAATCTTTAGCCCACTAATTGTTCATATTGACAAAAGGTTCATGATCTAAATGAGCAACAGAACATCACTCCTAACTAACATTGCTCCAAAGATGCTTTTCTTCACCATTCACCCCCACCAGGAACAATGCTTAAACACAGAAGTATTTATCAGGACTCTGCCTTACTAACTTAGCTGGAGCCAGGTTAGTGTTTAGATCCCTGTTCTCCATCCTGCTGTTGTTCCATGCAACTTTAAGCATCTGTAACTCAATTTAAAAGTTGCAGAACAGTTAACCGTGGTTACAACTTTCATCTGAATTATTTCTTACTAGGACTTCTAAGTGGGCATCTTACTTCAAATTCAGACAATTGGATTCAGAACTATTAGTGGTTTATTATTTTCAACATTTTAAAAATTCAGTATTTAAATATATGTGGGTACAAAGATCAGACAACGGTTTGATATCTGCAAAGAATTTTCTGAGAAAAGTATTATTTTTGTGTTTATATAGGTGTGTGTTAATTCTTGGCAGCTCAATGTCTCAGCTGCGACTTTTAATTTTATTATCTACAAACAAAGAAATAAACAATTAAATAGTTGTAAAAAGATTTATCAAATTTACTGCTAGTGTAAAATCAATACCCAGAACTAATATAGCTGGTAAAGTAATTATTAGTTAAACAATAAGTAAAATTTCCATTCGGACTTAAGCAGGACTAGGTAAATACAGTGTGTGTATCCAGGGCATTATCGATTCATTCCATTAGCCTTGCGTCTTCCACTGAGTAATAAATACAGTTTACAATGTTTTTGAATGTCTGTCAGGTCAGCCTGTCTCTCAGTATCTTAGACACATAGAAAAAAAAATACACTCATAAAAACCCCACTACTCCAAGACAAAATAAACAAAAAAAGTAGGCAAGCACTAATGCTTTCCCTCTAAAGACCTGAAAACTGGTTTGTACCCATCTTTGTCCTCAACCACTTGAAAAAATTCCAACATTAAGTTTATCAGAGTTGGATTAATTTGTGCCAAAGACAGAAGAATAAATTAAAAACTGAAGGTTCCTAAGAGCAAAATCAGGTTTTTTTCTTCTACAAACCAGTCTGTATAATTCAAGATAGGGATGGGATTTCAAATTTAAGTTTAAATGCTGATGGATGGTATTGAAATTCAACATTACCTTCTTTGTTTGACTTTTTAAAAAATTGTTTATTTGAAGTTTAATTGTGTTTCTGTCTTTCTAAAGCAATGTTTGCAAGCACATTTAAAAAGTGCTTTTGCCTGAGCAGTGCAGATTATTATTGCCTTAAGTTTGCTTTGCTTTCCTAAAAGGGCAATTTGTGGCTTGTGGTGAGCAAGCTTGTGGTAACACAGGCAGTCTCAGTGTCTAGTCTACTTTAAGGAGGGTTGACTTGAGATGGCACTTCTCATCAGATCTATACTAGCCAGTCATCAGTTTGATACCTACAGAAAAACCCAACAACTTCCTAAGTAAATATTTACCAGTTCAAAGCAGGCAGCCAACCTGATACTCATACATACATCGAACGTATGGGCAGAGAAACTGTTTCTAGCACATAGCAACAAATGCTACATCAAGTAATTTTTAGTAAAGTGCCCTAGAGTTAAATCTATAAATGTATTTAGTATTTGTGTTGTCTTGAGAACTTGAACCAGTCTGTGTTACTGAACTCCCTTGGACCTTTTATTCCCAATAACGTTTAGGTAAAATTACGTAATTAAAAACACTGTTTACTGAATCCACAACAAGTCAGGGAAAATGTGTTCATACATTTTATCTTGGCTCAATTAAAAACCTCAATATACTTTCTGATACTGATTAATAAAACTGGGGTATGTGTTTATGTATATGCCTAAATTCCATTTACTTTAGCAGATCTTAACAGCTCTGCTGTATAGGGATCCTTTTCTCCAACAGAACCTACATTATAGGTAGCTACTGGCCTCATTTCTTTTTTCCTATAAATTCTTACCATTATATTATAAAATTATCTTTTTGTCACATTCAGGTCATGTGTCTTAGAAGCAGTGGATATGAATATAACACACAGCCTGAATACCTTATATCTAGGGTAACAACAGCAGCAAAAGGGCACAAAAGGAAGTTCTTAAATCTTTCCAGCATTTTTTAATCCAAGGTCTCATTTCAGAAACAGAAAGCTATCGTTTAAGTCACACACACTAACGTACCGAGCACTGATTTAGTTATGAATAAATAAATTTTAACCTGTTTGGTCAAATTGTATTACTTAATTCACATGCTACCTTCATTAAGATCTAGCAATCCTTCTTACATCATAATACATAAGTAAAATAGGAAGTTATTAATGAAGTATACTCTGGAGGGTAATATAACCAATATGTCCTGGTTTGCAGGGTTAGAAGGTATGACTAATTATTGGTATTGTTCTTTACAACCTCCTGATGAGATTAATAATAAAATACCACATGGGACTTCACCATCTACTGCTCAGTTCAATATTTAGCTGGCAATTTAGCTTCATCTGAATATAATTTTCAGCAGCTCCTTAGACAGCCAAATGTTACAACTAAGCAATACAGGCATCCGCTGCAGGCAGTGTTGTGCATACTTTGCAAGAAGCAGGACAGGAACCAGTTAAAAGTGCTAAAAAGGCAGCACAGAGCAATGTGCTGCATAAGTATCCTGCATCTAAGAGGCAGCATTCAAAGATGTAAAATGAAGGAAAAAAAAACCCCAGTTCTTACAAGTTATTTGACAGACAGAAGTGTAATTGGAGAAGTCAGAATGATGTATGACCTTTTGCTGGAATTTCTGCAATTATATCATAGTTGTCTACAGTGCCCTACAAAAACCCCCATATTTTCTAAAAAGCAAAAGCTAAATAACAAGGAAGTTGCAATAAATGATGCTTAAAAGCAATGCAAAAGGAAAGGCTCTCATTAACAAACTTTGGGACGCTTTTTGATATGCAGATCCTTGGTAATTGTGACAATTCACTCTTCAAAGAACTAATTTTTTTCTTCATCTTGTTCAACTCCATCAGAGCAACATTGAGTCCTATGGCACAGAATAACAGCGTGGCTGAAAGGCGAAGATTAGTAATATAATGCTGACCAAGGGAAGCAAGATTTGGAAAAGAGGTTTTATACCTGGTAGATAACTAATATACCTGCTTCATTCCAGGCCAGAGCCATCAGAGACAAAAGCAACCTCGGAAGGATGGGTTTATCCATCCCTATCTTACACTTCTCCAATCTCATTAGTATTTTGTAAATTTTAATATGCACAGTTGTAGAATATTTTAAAGAACAAGAAAGGGATTGAACTGAGAGTATTTTGATAAAATGCACTTGACAATGATGCATATGGTGTTTGCTGTGGACATCGCCTGGGCTGATGACAGAGAAGACACTGAAGCTCCACCATGAGATATTTTATGTTTTCAGTAACTATCAGCACTGTCACTAAAGGCTGATCTGCAAGTGTCTCCTGTGTCCAATTATCACTACCCGTTTTGGTAAATGACAAGCTATCAGGACAAATCTGTCTTCCAGACTCCTTCTGGGTATTTAAACATAGCAGATTTCCCTGTTACAAGCTAAATCTGTGGGCATAAGCACTATAAATGCAGTTCACCAAATTTATGGCAAGACTGCCTTTCTTCTTTTGGAGACACCAAAAACCCTTTTATGGTTTGAGTACAGTTTCTCTCTTTTCTTTTTTTTTTTTTTTAATATAGAGATGGTTTGATTCTTTCTACACCACATCAGGTCAGAGAATGAAAGCAGGACTTCAGAGGAAACAGGTAAATCAACCCACTTTCAAAGTGACTGTAATTTGCAGCAACAAATAGGATTCTAATAAATAAGCATTTCCACCTAAATATTCATTTCCCCTGCAAATCAGCCCAACATTATAACCCAGTCTCTTCAAATTACACCGTGTGCCACTCTTTGCTGGCACAATTTGGGCTCAGATTCAGACTAGTTTCTTTGGGCAGGACTGTGAGCTATTTCCTAGGTCTCATAGAAGACAAGCAACAGATTTTCCAAAGAATCCCCAAACCTGGATGCTTTCCCCTGGGAATGTTGTCTCCACTGGACAGAGAGGCTTTTCCTCTACTGTACAGGAGATTGTCTCTCTTCATCCACTACTATTCTTATCTGGGAGAAGAGGGAAATAATAATAGAAGATTTACCTCCTTAAAGGCTTCCCTGCTGATGACAAATGTCTGTTTTTAAACATTCCCAACGTTACAATTTTAACTGTAATCTGTAATGCATTTTTAATTATAGGTGCCCTTAAAGATGTGTGTGAAATTCAAGTGTGCAATTAATCTTACTCCAGCCACTGAAACACACTGCCCTGAGGTGGCTGGCAAGAGCTGTAGGGCTGGGTCCAGGAGAACTCTCACTGCTGCTTTCTGCAGTGCCCATGTTGGGGGAGAGATGGGCCAAAGGAAGAAATTTCTATACAAGCTTGACTGTTCTCAGTGTCTTGGTTACATTCTCCGGTGTCATCCAACCAACAGTGCACAGAAGACAAGCAGCATCCTAGAAAGGGTGCCCATTTGTGTCCTCAGGCAAGCCTTCTCTGTAAACAGTAAGGCAGACATCTCAGCTACCTTCTCAGGCTCCTCAAAACCACCAAGGAATGGATCATTTCACACTTAGACTTCAGTCACATGTTTGCTGTGTAAGTACAGTCGAGAGACTCCAGTCAAAGGCACAGCTCTAGGCAGCACTACGACAAGGAAAAGCTGCAAATTAAGCTACCAAACATACTCGGGAGGCCACCGAATCTCCCCAAAAGGTCTTAAAAGTAGTTGAAAGCCGATAATCCCCAGAACCTCTGGGATACCAAGTTCTGTGCCATTCCTGCTTAGCTATCCAAGCAGATTGCAATGTTTATTTTTCTTGAAGTACATTTCCAACTGTTTTCAACTTGAAAATATTTTCCAAAACCCTCTGGCCCTGCCAGGAGCAAACGTTTTGGTGCCTGTCAGGATTGGGGCTCAGTGCTCAGCTCCTCTCACTTTTCTTGTTCTTCCCCCGTGAAATGGGGAGTTACTGCTTCTTCCCAGCCCTGTTAACCTTGTTTATTTAGATGGAAAACTTGTTGGGAGAGAAACTGTCTCTCACCATATGTATGTAGACTACTCCAAACAATAAGGCCTTTGCCTCTCCAGGCACTATCAGCATTTAAGTAAGTAAGCCAAGTGATGATAATTCTTAGAGAAAAATGCAGGGAAAATAACCTAAAAATCACCAGAATTGACATAAAACTCTCCAGCAGATGGGGGCCTAGCACTCCCTGAGGGCCCTGCTTATGCGAAGACCAGTTACTTGTAAACATTTATAAATTCTGGCAAATATGTACAGACTTCCACAGAAGCAATTACATTCCCCTTCTCTTGCATCAGAGGCAGCTGGTGCTGTCTGAAATACTCCCCATCTTTATGCCATAACTACATACACATATACGTCTGTAAAATGGGTTTCTGTGTGTGCTGATGTGTTGAGGGCTAGGAAGAACTCCCATGAAAAGATGGTTGTAAGAATGATTATTTTTGATTAAAGTATCACCCATGCAAGACACACAAAGCAAAGGTGTTGGCTTACTCAAGTTACATTAGGTCTCTCAGCCAAGTTAAGTTACACTGCTCATTTTCTGGTAGGGGCATTTTATCCTAAAGTTTGCCTGACAAAATAATGAGAATCTGTTTTCCAAGATACAAAAAGACAAGTTATAATTCCCAGTCAAGTGTTTCAAGTCATAAGTCATTTATACTTATAAATATACTGGCTATTGAATACTGTAATAAAGTAATAAAAATCAGATTCAAATTAACAGACTGTAATAAAATCAAATAGCAAATATAACCCTGTCATGGTGAAAAATTAAAATATTATAGGAAGATAATTATTAAAATTATCTTTACTGATAGCAGCAATCACTAAACAAAATCAGTACTTTAACTCCCATATAACAACTATACCAGCAAAAAGGACACCCAACACGATCACAGCTGCAATAGACAAAAGCCAAAGAAATCTAACCGGAATTAGACACCCGGCTTCCATCTGCTGCTCTGAATGGCTCCTGACCTGACAGAAACCTGTAGCAATGAGGTTTTCATTAGGGAACAAGCACTGAATAACTACCTGAATAAATATGACTTACCTGTAATGGCATATTTCTAGAGAATACAGATGCAAAGAATACAGTGAATACAGATGGTGCACAAAAGTCACCACATAGTCTGAGAATTAAAACTCTGCCTTCGTATATTTGGGAATACATATAAGGACAGTGGATAAAGCAATCAAGTATTTACCTTACACTGCCTAGTGGTGTCTGTCTGTCTGCAGGCTTTGAATCCCTGTCCCATGGCTCCCAGAAAAGCCCTCAGAAGGTTGCAGGGCTGCATCACTGAAGCTGGACTGGCAGCCCCTCAGCTGCAGAGCTGCTGTCAGGGATCAAGCACCTCCTGATCAAGCACACCACCAGCTCAGCCCTTTTTGGCACTGTTAAAAACAAACTTTCCAGCACCCTTCTGATTTTGTACATTCAGCAGCCCCTGCACAGCACGCAATAATCCATCAGAACAACAGGTTGTTATTTCCATGTTCGCATTCCCAGTCCTTGCAGTGCACTGAAGGCTGATGAAGATTTCCCAAAGCATTAAATGTGATCTGAAGAGAAGCACCTTGATTAGTGAGGCACTGAAGAGCAGCAACAGTCATACAACTCTGTCACTCCAAAGAGTGAGGCCTGATGGCTGTTATCTGTTCTCCCACCAAGATGAAGAGGAAATTCACTTGGTATTTCTAAAGTACAGTTTTGCTTAATTATGCTGTCTGATCACTTTAAATGCCTATTTGCACACAAACATTGTACAAATGACCTGCAGGAGAACAAACTAACTGATAAGGGTGACTATGCAGATGGGTTTGCATCCCTTTCAACACAGAAGTTATTTACATCTATTTTGAAACATTTGAAGCATCTGAAGCTGTGCTGTATCCTTGCCTCATGTCTGGATCTAAACTGGATAGTCCAGATTTCAGGCTTTGCATGAAACTCAACTGCATGTCAGTCTGCTTAGAGAACAGCCACTCTGTTCCAGAGAGAAAACAGCCCCCTCAAAGCCAGGGAAAGCACCTAGTGCTGTCCTGCTTTGTGTCCAGATCAGTCTGGTGGGACTTCCCCAGCAAAAAGTAGCCAATGCAGCTGTAAATATGGTGTGCTAAAATTTGCATGTAACTCTTGAGTGTTACTTAACCTGCCGAGGTAATGAGCTGACTGAGTGGAAAGGCAGCAGGGGAGGGTGAGGAAAGCGAGGCAAACAACCACGGCCCCCGAGGTACTGTTGGTACCAGGGGCTGTTGCTCTCCTGAAATAGATGAAGCACGTGAAAAATTGAGGTCAGAGTGGGAAGGCCTGGGGAAGAGCACTGCTAGGAAGGACGGTATAAGAGACAAGGGAACAGCCATGAAGGCAGGAGTAGCCAGAGCAGGGAACACAGCCAGGAATCATGTTGATTACTTATTTTTAAGCAGTCTATAGTTCACAGTTACAAGCTGTGCTTCTACAGACAGACAGTGATGGCTATTGGAAAGTTTGTACTCCAGATATACAGAAAGCAGAATCCTTGAATGGATTCATGTATAACTTATGTAATTTGTTTTCTGTGTAATAGTTCCCCCCTGCATGCTAGAATCTATTTCTTCTAATGCAAGTGATTCTTAGTTTGCTTTCTGGGCTACAAATACAGTCTGCTCAGGGTCCAGAGAAGCTCTCGCTCTCCCTTCCCCCCACGTTCACTCTTATTCCAAGTCAAGCCAGTGTAAGGAATTTTACAAAATGAGGCAGTTATAAAGGAGTCAATATCACATTACATTTACATTTTAGGGAGTTTTAGGAGAGGTATACAAGAGTATTGTTCATCTCAGCTTGTTCTATTTAGGGAGGCTTAGAATAACATTGCAAATGACATGTCTACTCCGATAAAACACTAGAGGGCTTGGATGCCATCTCGCACTTCGGCAGAACAGTAAATACAAAGAGCCTTACTATGGGAATATGAATATTCACTAGCAACAGAGAGAGGTGAATTGTTATGCAAGTGGCAATATCCACTGCATACACTGAAATTCCTCTTGCTTCACTCTAATGCACAATGTTTCTCTGCTTTTAGATGGATGTATCTGGATATACTTTGTGCCGTTAGCATTTTTATAAAATCTGGCATGAACTGATTTAGTTTTAAAAAAACTGAATACCACATTATTTGTAATACATTACATTAATCAGCTTGTTATAAACAGCTCAGAGAAGACATGTTTTTCTACAAGCTTAAATACTTTCCTCTGCAGAAAGTAATTAAATACAAATATGAAAGCTTAGTGAGGTGTAAAGTCTCATATTTGAACTTCAAGTGATGTAATTTTAAACTGACCTAATACTATCTTTAGTCTGATTATTTGAAAGTCTCAATCATAATATTTTTTAAAGTACCTTATAATATTAAGGATCAGAAAATGGGGTTAAGAAATTCCCTGAAATGTGTAAGGGAGGTCCAAGGTCCATATCTGTCTTCAGCTTTGATACTCAGCACAGCTATTACCAAGCCTCCAGGAAGAATGTCAATAAAATAGCAGAAAAACCCTCCACTAGTAGATCTGCTGGAAAAGTGTCCACCAAAGACACTACTTCATCACCTGGACATAGCAGGAAAGCCAAGTTTGAAGTCATACTATAATCACTGGATGGACTTTGCAAAAAAATAAACCATTGAGAATGGGCTAATGGAAGAGAATAATCTGGACAGAGGAAGTAATACAGAAAAAAACCCCAACCCATTACTAAAACACATTATATTATTAACTGTTACCACATAGTATGACAAGGCAAATAAGGAATAATTTAACTGAAGCATTTAGCCATTTCTCCTGCTTGCAACTGTCTGCAAATAGGCTCCTATTATTATTATTACTATTACTCTTCAGAGTTGCTCAATGAACAGTGTATTGAACACATCTCAGCACATAATGTTTGCAACTGCTCACAGGGCATATTCCTTAGATAATTCGTTAGATGCAGTTCAACATTTGCACTGTAGAACAGTCTCTGTAAAGCACAGAATAAAGTTTATGTTCCCTGACTAGCTAATATGAGCTTATAAACAATTTTTACCTGCAACCCATTGCAAAAATAATTTTTTTAATTTAATCTTGGCTCTATCTTCAACAATAGAGTTTTACAAACCTTCACTTCAGCAATTCCTTGGCAACAGAATTTTTCATTGAAAATCATCACAATGTCTACAGTTGAAAAAATAAAAAAGCCTGCAGGTGCATTGTGATGGACTTTGGTCTCTTTACATTTAAATTTGCAATAAACATAAGCCCCAAGAAAAGGCTTCAAGTGTCTTTTTGTTGTGTTAAGAGACAGCAAGGAAAAATACTTCCATAAGTGCATCGAGCCCCTAAAGCCACTTATGTGCCATGTTCTGCACATGGTAGCAAAGCATTCAGAAGTGAGGCAGATAATATTCTACAGAGATGCATTAGAATACTTCTCAATTTAAATTTCTCAAGACCTCCATTACAGCAATAAAGCTCACCCCAGTAATTTTACCCTCCTGAATAGGCTGAACATTAACTAAATCAGAATCAAACCACTGTGCGAAGCTTAAAAAAAAAAAAAAAGCTAAACCAAAGCTTCTATGAAGGAACAACTTCCAATAACAAACACAACTTTTCTGCTATTCTTTCTGAAAACTATGACTCAAATACATGTAATATTAATGGCTGAAGTTTAATTAATTAAATTACTGTGGTTTTCACCTGTTGCTTCATTATGATTGGTACCATAGTCACTATAAAGCAACTGTAATTTGATTGAAAGGTACTGCAGTACACTGAGATATATAAATACAGAATACTTAAAATTGATTAGTTGTTCATTAATTCATTTTAGCTGATGTTTTAAATAATGGATAATTGTCTTTCTTTAAAATTTCAGCCCATTTTTACTGAACTATCACTGTTTCAATGAAAAATGCGAATGTTGATTTTAAACCTAAATTCGGAATTGAAAAATGATATTGATAGGAAAATATCACAGCAATGCCACTGTGTGTCACAGCCCATGGATAATCAGTGGAGCATAGCGGCGTCTTTACTTGCCATTGGTATTTGGTCCCATGTAGACCTTATTCCACATTATAATATGCCACAATCCCTGACACCAGCCCTAACGGCCACACCTGTTACATGGATAAGTGTAGGTTTTTAAGACATTTGGATGTGAAAATCATTATATTCTGGGAAAGAAAGGTTCCATCCTGTAAGGTATCATGACCTAGTTCACTAAATTGCTCAGAAGTTGATAGGAAAATTCAGGCAATAGAATTTTAAAGTGGTGTTCTCAAAATACCCTCTGAATTCCTCAGTTACCTTTTGCCACATTTATGTCAACCAGGCTACTTTGGTGCAGTTATCTACATGTGGGCTGCTTTTCTAAATTTCTTGTAGTTTGAGAGAAAGAGATGCTCTGAAGCTGCAATTCATTGTGTCCATTTCAAATGTCCACATTGGAAGAAGAGCTGTTTTCTATGCAAACATGTTTCTCTCCAGTGATCATACATGGAGTCTAGAAAAGTGACTCAGAGGTCACCATCCACATTTGGTCAGGTGAATCCCACTCCTCTTATTTGAAGTCTCCTCTTCTGCACATAATCAGAGCTGTGGTCAGCGTGCTGGGGAGCAGGGCTGGATCCCAGATTTCCTTACTTCAGGTGAGTGCCCTACTCCCTAACCTTTGGCATAGTCTCTTCTCCAGCCCCAACCCTGCTTGGTAAGCACAGATGTAGCTCTCTGGGTCCATTTGCTCAGCATAAGCAAGAGAGCTGAGGAACCTCTTCATCACCAGCACCTTAAACAAAGAAGTAAATTTAGGCTAGAAAGGGATAAATGGCTGTTCCAGGAAGAATTTGAACCAACAGCCCTAATGAAGTGTTCCCCTGAAGACCAAAGCAAAGAGAAGATTTACAGCTCCTGGTTTTGCTCCTGTCTTTCTTGGTGACTAGGGTGGCAGGTTCCCTGTAGAGTGTCCTGGATGCTGTAAATCCCGTTTTGAGAGTGTGGCTAAGCAGCACAGATGAGCCTGTCCAACAGTGCCTTGTGTCAAAATGAGCAGCCTTTCAGTCTCCTGCTTTTGGGTTCATCTAACTCCTCTGTGGGCCAGGTAAGCCATTCACCTGGCAAAACACTGCAGGGATTTGTCTGTTGGTTTCCTGTGGTAGCTTTCTGTTTCTTTAGCAAGGCCAATCAATTTGTGGAGGAGTTCAAGTTGTGCCATTGCAACTGCAAGAGTGGGAATGGCTGGAGGGAGACCCCCTTGACAAGAACCAGGAGCTTAAGAGGTCATTTATGGAACAGCCCAGCCAGGAACAGGGCTAAGTGAGCTCCATCATTCATCCCCCCCCTCATTCCTTCACATTGCCCTCCAGCCTGCACTCAGCCCCTTCTTCCCCCACTTGTGCTGCAGAGGCACCACACAATCATTGCAGCTGGCTGATGTTTGTTCACTTTCCAGCCCATTTCTGTGAATTGATTCCAGTTAAAACCAGAAGCCATCTTGTTTATAAGAGGAAATGATTTCTCAGAGAGGAGATAGAGACCAAACAAGAGTTAAATGGGCATAGCCTTCAGCTGAGGCTAAGGAGTGATCCATTTGCTCTGGATACACAACTGCAGTCCCAAGTAGGACAGAAAGAAAATGAGCATCACTGGGCCTCCCTCCTGGCTGTCTTCCTTCCACAAGGAAGAAGGAATGATGGAGTACTCAATGCTATGTAGGACTGAGCTCAAAATACTATTACCTAGCCTGACCAATTTTGGCATATTTTTCCATTTTTACCACTAGAAACCACAAGACATCCATCCTCTAACAATTAAATACAGTTAGCATGAGAAATTACATATTTCTTGGCAAAGCAAGTACCCTGGAAAGTTAAACTGGATTTTATTTCACAGAAACATGCCATCCATACACTTGTTAAAATTCAAGTGAACTATAACTAGCTCTTGCATTAGCATTTAGGAGCTGACTTAAATTTACAGGAAAGCACCCCTAAACAGAGAAGAATATTATGTGCTGTTTCAAATGTTTTAAAATCTGGTTGAATTAAAAAAAATGTGATGACAGCTATAAATATCTACTATGTCATAATTCTGAAATGGGCAGTTATGCAGCTTTGAACAAAATGCAGTCACCTCAGCTTTTCTGGATGATTTATTTTATCTTATTACAGACTACTTACACCCTGCTCTACTGGGTGTTTTTTCATCTAGCAGAAAAACATATTGTTAGCTATATTTATGAAAGTGTATACATATGCATATTATATATATATACATACATACATGCATATGTGTGTATATATATATTGATCAGTCAAAATCTGAAAATTTAACTCTTTGGACCCTTAAATATTTTTAGCTGTACCAACTGTAAGTTTTCTGGATAACACTTAAACACTTAATGCATGAAACTACATCAAATACACAATTATTAAAAAACAGTTTTGAAAGTTAATTCAAATAAGGAGACTAATTTGGATTTAGATGGAAACAACCATGACAACTTTTAATCTGTGTTCTAAATTATTTTCAAAACTACATTGTTAGCTGCTGTTGCTGATATACTGCTCTGAGTACACCAAGTATCTCATCTTCCACTTAAGACTGAAATATTTTCCAACCAGGAACCTTCTGTGTGATAGTAACTTTTGTTTCTTAAATTGTGTGGTAAAAGCAAAAAAAAAAAAAAATTGTTTCTTTTTTTTTTTTTCCAAATTTGTAGCTGATGTGAGATTTCACTGGAGACCTGAGAAATTCCCAGGAATCTATAGTTTTGGCAGGTCTCTGGCTACTACAGGAAAACCTGAAGAGATGCATAATGCAAAATTTTGCACATTTTCTCTGGCAGCGAACACAGCATTTAAGTAGTCTCTATCATCACAGAATCCATGAAAACAAAAATTAGAAATAATTAATTGAAATTCCTTAGAAAGAAGGAAAAAATTCAAGCCAAAAATATTTGCATTTGACACACACAAACCCAATCAAATTAGTCTTTCATTTTCCTCAGTTGGTCTATCTGGAATCTTTCCCTGATCTGGGAAAGTTACACAAATGTTTCTTCTGGCATATGGAAAAAAGGCAGGGCAGGCAACAGGGATAAGCTCAAAGAAAAAGTCACCATCTTCAGTGAGAGCAGTATCTTATGCCTGCTAACAGTGTTTCTTGGGAGCTGCAGCTTCTCCCTGCTCTTCCAGCTTCACAAGCACTAATTTTGTACGCTATGAGTCACAGAGATGAAAAGTGTGGGCACTGCTCTGTAGCAAAGAGCATGCAGTGGAGACAGGATTTTATTCCTCCTAAGAATTAAACTGGGACAGGGGAAGAGAAAAGCATCCCAAAATTGGAATTTGGAAAGACACAGGCTGTTCATACAGAGGGAAAAAAAGGTGAGAACTGGCAGACAAATTACAGTCAGAAGCTTGAAGATTTGAATCTGTGTGCGAGTGTAGGTGCAAACTACTGCAGTTTTTTTGGCTTGGCTCAGAAAAGCAGTGAGCTGATGGATGAAAAATCATAACTGAAAAGACAACAAAAAGATATAAACAGGCAACAACAACAAAAAAACCATCAAAGGAAACCAAAGTGGAAGCAGTCAAGAAGACAAAAAGCAGGGAAATGAGGTGACTTGGGGTTGGTGCTAGAAATAACTTAGGGGAAGCTAATATAATAGCAACAATTCCTCTAAAAAATCCTTTCTCAGGAATCATTTGCCAAAACAAACAACATTTCTGAGGATTAAAAAAAAAAAAAAGGAAATGAGGATACTAGTTCTCTGTCACACATTTGAAGAAAAAATAGAATGACCAGCAGAGGAGGCCACTTGCCTCAAGAAAGATGTGCAGGTAGAAAGGAAGAACGTGATCCCTAGGTCAAGGAAAGTAACCCACCCAAATCAGCTGAAAGCAGCCCCTTCCTCGAAATACATCTCGGTGAGCTCAAAAATTTATGGTCATGAAAAGAAACTGGTCAATACAATCCAGGAGACAACTACCACAAAGATACAAGCTATTTTTGCAGAACTTTGTCCACAGTATTAAAAACTTTTCCACCTAGTCAAAATAGCTTGTAATACTGCCTTGCAGGACAAAGTTTAGCAGCATACACTTATTTCCAGTAATTCTCTAGCACGTTCTTAATGGTATAAATAGCCTCCTTCAAACTTGTTTAGTCCAATGTTAAGGCTGTGTCCAATGTTAGTTGTGTCCAGTATGCTGATACCTGTGATTCCCTGAACAGCCATCCTTAAATGAGGGAATTGCATAATGTAATTGCCTGTACCACAAACAGTTGCTCTAAAATAGCATAATATTTTAGAAGGGAACTGAATTCTTGTTTAGCCACCCTGAAGGTAAATAGTGAAATAATGAAAAACCTTCATTTTTGAAGTAGAAGTTGACCAAATATTCTGCAATTTTGTAGCAAATAAAAACTTTTAAAAAGGGTATTTCCTTAGTAGGACTGCTTTGTAATACTGATGAATTGATATTTGCTAGACAAAAATAGCCTCTGTGTCTGAGAGAATGAGCAAGAAAGCAACCAACTTCCCTCCCCCACCCCTTTGTTATCCATTTCTAGATCTACAGCCACTGCAAGCACAGCATCTCCTGTATCCTCCTATACCTTCCTGACTCCATACAGGATATCCACTCCAAGGCAGCCTGATTTCCTAAAACAAAATGTTTCAAGATTCTTGTATTTATTATATCTGTCTATAAAATGCCTTTCTGCAAAACAACGTGCTCTCCCAAAGCCGGGACAATGGCCAGGGCATCTCCTTGGTACCAGAAAAACACACGTGCAGAAACCTACATTTAAGCAAATACCAGACTATGTGAGTGAGGCTGGTAAGAATCTAGAGATATATATACACATCCTAAAATTTAGTTTTTCACTTGATCTGATTCACATACATGAGAAGTCTCTGTTCCCTACTGACAAAACAGGAAATTATAGTCCTAAATTTGGTGCTTAAAATTAGGCAGTATGAGCATCCTTGTAGCCGTCAAGAAACTACACTATTATTCTTCCATCCAGTTTAAAATGCTCATCTCTTGCAGACTTACCCAGGGCCACCCTGCCAGCTCTCTTATTAATCTAGAGAAGTTTTGCCAGCCACACTGAGCATGGGCATTGCCATCTCCAGCAGGGCTTTGCAGGGCAGGCTTATGCAAGTAGCAAGACCAGCATCCACACTGGGATAAACTGCAACTAATCACTTAGTGCTCGCAGATGGATTATGAGAATTAAATAGTTAAGGCTTTCATAGCATTTTCAACATATCTATGGCACTACAGCTCTGCACAGAACATCGCAGAAATGCCTTTTCCAATAAAAAGCAATCATGCTGCATGTTTACAAGAAGTCCCCACAAGGCTTCCTCTCATCTTCCTACTTTAATGTATTCAGCATCTCCAGTAACACTGCAAGGCAACACCTCCTTTCTGGATTAAAAAAAAAAAGAAAAAAAAAAAAGCCGGGAGGAATAAGCTGTTTTAGACATCTGCAGTCATACCTACTGCCTTGAACAGTTCCTTCTATATAAGGTGAGGTATATTCTGGGTATGGGTGATGAAAAGCCTTTTGTAGAAAGGCTAAAATACGTGACCTAATCAACTGCATTTTGCCCTCTCTATATATAATTCAGTAGCATTAAATGCAAGGAAAGAGTATCACTCAAAGTACAGTATCACAGAATCACAGAATGGGTAAGACTGGGAGGGATCACAGTGGGTCATCTGGTCCAAATTCCCTGGTCAAGCAGGGCCATCCTAGAGCACGTGGCACAGGATTGCATCCAGATGGTTCTTGAGTATCCCCAGTGAGGGAGACTCCACAACCTCTTCCATGTGTGGTCACTGCACAGTAAAGAAGTTCTTTCTCATGTTCAGGTGGAACTTCCTGGGCATCAGTTTTTGCCCATTGCCTCTTGTCCTATTGCTTGGCACCACTTAGAAGAGACTGGCTCCATCCTCTTAACACCCATCCTTGAGATACTTACATGATTCATGTATTCTCTTCATCTACTTGAAAGGAGGTTTTGATAGATTACCTAAGCTCTGTGAGTCTATCAAAAATATAGTCTTACTATTCATTAACCTCAAGGACAGAACAATTAACAGTGCTGGAAGGAGCAGAAATACAGATTCTCCTTTTCTAGTTTGCTTAACTTGTAAATCCGTCTTATTAATGTCACGTAATTTTGCACAAGTAGATACAAAAACATTCATAAAAATAATCTTTTGTATTAAGATATTAAAAACATATCAACCAGACAATACAAATCATGGCTAAGAAACATCCTTCTGTCAAAAGAAAAAGAAACCAACCAGTTTATTCTGACAGTTTCTGCGGATCTTTGATATCAAAGTCTTTTTATAAGACACTGACATTCATCAAGTGGATGTTTGTCAAAGTACATTTTCCAGATGTCTAAATAAAACTGGTTTACTTTGATGAGTTTTATACTGATAGCTAAAGGTAGAATACAAGCGTTGTTTCTATTTGCAGCTCTTTACTTCAATGGCTGGTAAATTTGCTTTAATGCTCCATCTATTTTTGTTGTGTTTTTTGAAAATTAATTTTTAAAAACCTTATAAAATGATGAAATCCCTCACTGTATACTTCAGAAAAAAATCCCAAAACTCTCCTCTGGCTTGCACATTTGCAACAGCAGAAGTAGCCAGTTGTGAGGATCAGATGGCACAAGGTGGTCACAGCAGAGGACAAACTCCAGGGCATGTAATGAAGAGTTTAACCCTGTTCGTTTGAAATACAGGGAAGCCCTGGCATTGATTTCAACAGCAGGAGGACTAGCCCCACTGAGAAAGGCTTTGCTCAAGACAATCAGCAGCCCCATGCCCCACAGCCCCACATGCTGAGGGGCAGGGAGCTGACCTGCACACCTGCACTGACACTAGTGTTCTTCCTGCACATGTTTTGGGTGCACAGAACATCTCCATACATTCCACGGAAGTCCCTCCTGTCTGTCTTCTTTAATTCCATTTGGTCTGGAGGCAAGTTTTGGCCTGTAAGACATTTTTTTTTTTTAAATTCACAATATATACTATGAAAATTAACCTTCTTCTGAAAACTTTTCTTTTTTTCAGCGGTTCACAAGTTCCTTTGTTACACAGATCAAATAAAACACAACATTTATTTTAAAACTTAGTGGAAGACATTGCTGTACAAAGTAAATCTACTTACAAAGGTAGCAAACTGTATCATCAATAGTTACATTTCACAAACTAATCCAAATAGTTTTAAAAAGAGGGTTGCTGTGCCCAGCATTTTTTATAAATATTTATCTCAGTTTACATAAACCAGGATTTAGGGAATGGAAAAAAAGCAAAGCCATTTCCATGTGGTGACATTTTTACTCTATTTTCACTGTATTTATAATTTAACTGATGAGGATAAATTGACTTATTCTTCATTAGTAGCCAGTCAGAAAAAAAAATAACTTGGCTGCTAAGTACAGGCTGAAGCATAAATAACCCTGCAAAATGCCTGTGGAAATTAACTGAGTGAGCTGAGCTAAAAACAAGGGACTAGAAAGAATTCCCTATCTGTAAGGAGAGCATGAAGTAACTGTGTGTATGTGTGTTGATGGGAACCACAGCGAGGCCCTGTGGACCCCAGCATGACACACACACCAGAGAGGCTCCTCCTTGCACAGCAAGAATTTCTTTGCACCCTGATGTCACAGCCAGTTCCTAATCCATGCTGCACCTCCCAGAGACATGCTTGCAGAGCACTGCAGTGATGGGGTATTTTATCTAAATACCATTCCTAAACAGATAAAAGTGGCCTTACTCTAGGCAAGCCTTACTCTAAAGCTACAACTCCTGTGCTGCTGCAGCCTTGGCTAGAGAGCTGCCCCAGCTCCACCCTACCCAGAGAACAGAGGGCGACAGTAAAACACATCCATGATGCACAGAGAATAGGAGGATGTCCGTAAAGGCACACATACAACCCCAAAAGTTCACATGTAGGGGACTACATGTGCATTTTGAACAGCATGAGAGCTTTTCCCAAGTCACATGCACTTTGAAAAGCATTATTGGCAAATCAAGCTGTTTCATGAATACTGAAGTCCCAGAGAATCATAAAAGCTAACTTCAAGTAGTTTTTTCTTAAGAAGAAACAGATGAACAACCTTCTCATTTAAGCACAGTTAGTTTATGAGATATGAATTTACAGAATTAAGTAATTTTTTGTCTTTGTCCTGCTGGAGTAACACTTGCACTAGGAAATTAGGCAATTTTAAAGTTACAAAGCAGTATTTTAGCTGAAGAGCTGTAAAACTGAGTGTCATAAAGGGTGTTGTTAAGATTCATTTTTAATCAGATATAAATTTAACAAAAAAATTACTTTATTTTCATTTGGCACAGGATCCAGTCTGCAGCAGTCAGTTATCTCTGTCGCCTGGAAGGAACTCTGGGTAAGTCACAGGAAAAAGGTGGGAGCATTGTCGTGGTTTCCTGATGGCCAGAACACTGCAGTATTGTTTTGCTTTGCTTTTTTCCTTTATTTTTTTTAATTTTTTTTTTTTAAAGAAGGGGTTATCACATCATGTCATAATTATTTCTGCAACATCCTCTTTCCATACAGGAGCTGATGCACTATTTATTGACTTTGAAAACTGCATCAATATGTATGTGCAACTCAGTACTCTTAAATCTAAAAACAAAGTCTAATCACCCAGCAATGTTGCTTTTTAAAGATACTTCTTGCACAGCTTTGTATGCTATTTCACTAAAAATTCCATTTTAGACTGTTTTTTTTTATTTTTAAGTAGTATCTTAAAGTTCCAACTATTTCACTTTTTGTCAAGATGCATTATTGCCTCAGTTTTACTGAAGCACAGAATTCTATCATTTACCTATAAAAGAGCTGAGGTATTTATCAGCAAATTAAATGTCTCCTGAAGAGGTCCAGGAGACTGTATAAACAGAGTTTACAGAAAGCTAACAGGCATACAGGCTTTACACAAGCTCTGAGCAGAGACACACGTTGCCACACACTAAACCTGAAAAGATACAGGGAAGGAATAGGCAGTACATGTTACATACAATTACTGTGGGTCATGTTGCCTGCTTCTCTCCCCTAATATTTGTAGAGGACATACAAAGCTAAAAATTAATATAGTACTTTAAGGCACATTTTCTTTTAACAGCGTCAATGACATTTTCTCTCAGGCTCTAGGGGTTAATTGAGCTTTGTTTTTTTGGGTTGTTTTTTTAAGAACTGAAGCATGGGGAGAATCCATGTGATTCAATAGAATTTCAATATTTTACTGTTGAATTGCAATCTGTGATGAGGACTGCTGCTCTGAGTAGGGGAGAGATCCAACACTTGAGGAGTATAACAGATCCAACATTCGACATATTCCTTTAATGTGTGAAAAACTGCCTTGTTAGCGAGAACAGATTCAATATTTCAGTGCAGTATGAACATTATGGCCAAGATATTTAAATCTGACTGCTGAAACTTACAACTAAGTCTGAATTAGACATTTCAAATTAAAGTAGCCAGATTTAAGAAAAAAAAACACTAAACAAAAAAATCAACTAAACAAAAACTCAAATATAAACACAACAGAAAACTAACAAAACCAATTAACATGATCCAGAGGTGGCCTAGAGAAGGAGGGTAAAGGCCGAGGCACGTAGTGTAACAGATCTTCAAACATGATCAACAGGCTGAAGGTTTCAGTAGGGATGCCTGAAAGGGACCATTGGAATAAAATTTCTATAGAAATTTCCTCCTGCTTTTTCTTTATCACTCTGGATTGTTTAATGAAGGATCATAGCAGGATTACATGGTTGATTCTATGTCTTCCTCCTTCATAATCTGTCATCCAGTGCTAAAGGAGGAAGCTGAATTTAAAATGCTCCTGTATGAGAGGTGCCTTTCTGGTTTCTATTGGTCAGCTATGGATTCCCTAATAAATCTGCCCAGTGTAGCATCAGCAATTTATCAACTCTTATCGACAAAGACAAGCATGTTAAATAAAATTACACACCCAGAATTTTCCTCAGTTCTTTGTATGTTTTAGGAGTCTAATTTCAAAACTAACAAACATTATTTATTGCCACAGGAATGGTTTTACTGCATATTCCCCACGTCCAAATGAACAGGTGTTGTTCTACCTGGGGAATGCTGAGTGCTGATTAGTGATCAGGCTGGTTTATCGTGATATTTATGGGTTTACCCTAATAATTATGGGATTACAACCACTCTCAGAAGAGGAAAACCTCCTGTGGGAATGGAGAGTACAAATAGTCCACCATGGGGAGAAGGGTTAAGCTGAATCATGCACGAGAAAAAGAGCTTGGACTAGCATTTCTATGTAGTGTTATTTTAAACACACACACACTAATAAATACTAATAGACTGTAGAAAATGTGGCATGTGTGAGGGAATTATATTTATTATTTGAATGAACTTCAGTCTGCATGCAACTTTTGTGAACATAAATAAATGTTTGCTGAAATTACTAAAGCAGGAGAGCTATTTTCTGGATCATCCTCCTGAACTATTAAGCCAAAGTTAACATGTAGATAGGATGAAAATGTCTAAACTGTGTTATTCAGTGTACCAAATAACTGCCTGTAACTGAGTCATGTTAAGCTTTTGGTACTTCTATTCTTGGTCTCTGAGGCCAAAAGGATCAAGGCAGCATCTCAGTCAACAAGTAATGGCCAACATTGTTTTCAGCCACATGAAAATAGAAGTGGTCAGGAAACACTTCTTTTTCTCACCATCAGCAGTTTTGCTCCAAATACTGCACAGGTTACTTCACACTCACATAAGAATTCTCTGCTATTACAGCACACAGAGATTTCTATACAAAGATAAATGGTTCTTGGGCTGTATAAATCAGCTTTCCATTTCTTTCATGCTATCACTTAAAATTATGGAGGTGGAGAAGGGCGGGCTTAAAACTTTCCATTCCAAGTGAAGTCTCATCAGCACCAGGGAGTTTCAAGTTTGAACAGTGCAGAGTTCAACAGAAAATGCAGACAAGATAACCAAATTCAGATAATATACCCAAAATGTAGAGAGTATAACCAAAGTTTGGGTGTATGGAGACTGTTTAGAGAGTCGCAGTAACATTAAACAAATACAAACAGTTATCAGATGAGGGGCTTTGCCACCCAATCAGACTGTTATGGTCATGGAGAGGACCCTATCACAGGGAGGGAGTCATGTGGAACGAACTGCCTCTGATACTGTGTTACAATTTAGAACAAATATGCGAACCAAATCCAAAGTCTAAAGGAAAATGGGAGAATAGAGACAAGTCTAGGTTGAAAAAGCCTCAGCAAAGGCAAGAGATGACACCATTGAAAAAAGGAAGGCTTTTTATTCTGTGGCAGCAAAAGAAGCCTAGTAAGAGGTGGACACCTGTTATTTTCTGTCCTGTTCTTTTTTTTTTTTTTTTTAATTGGATGAACAATTTTTGCAGTCTGAATCCCAAGATGAAGATTATAGCAAATATTCTGACTGTTGTATTCATAGTACAGGTGAATAGTTGTGCACGTTCTCAGGATCTAACTTTCAGCCTGGTAAAGCTGTTCCTTGTGAAAGTTGTTCTCTTTCCCATGGGAAATTCCCGTGGGAATTCAAGGAAATTCAAACTCTATCAGAAAATAAGAGGAAGACAAAAGCCCTCAACCATTCTTTCTTCCTTTCCAGAACTCCCAAAATATCTAAATTTGAAGTATTTTTAAAGCCACAGCAGAGCCAAAGACATTCAGTTTGGAAACCACTATGTTGTCAAGGGGAAAAGGAAATGAAACACAGTAAGGGAAGGGGATGCAGAAAGACAACAAGATTCAGTACAGATATCAATCACCAGCTAGCACTGGAGCATCCTGTGCATTGACAGCTTCTAAAGACATCAGGTTTTCTGAACCAAAGGTGAGAGAAACCAAGGAAGGGTTAAAAAATAGAGAGAAAAAAAGAGAGAAAAATAAATAGAGAGGGAAAGAGAGTTCTCAAATGCCAGGCACTTTGCTTCCAAAAAGACATAAAGCAGATATGGATGAATACTGTACTACAAAAACTGAGAAAGTAAAGAGCTTGTATGGCCAGATATCAAGCAACATATGTGGTAAATTGGTCATGCCTGAGGAAGTCCCTCAAAACTAACACAGTTCTCAGATTTATTCCAATAGTAAATTTTGACCCCTGATATTTTTAGCTCCCCGCTGTTTTCTGTTCTAGCAACAATGTGCCCATAGTTCTGGCAGCAATTCATACTGCAAATACTCCCTATATTAAGAATCCTGTCAGAATCACTAAGCACAGTGGAAACATCATGCCTAATGCTGCCTTGTTACACTTAGTTGTGTCACTCTTGCTGTTTGTATGGAGGGTTGGAGTGGACATATAGTGCACAGACGTATTATCTTCTTAAAGAATAAATGCAAACCCCCTGCATTTCACACACTCTGGAAAGCTTAACACAACCTAGGGCATGAGGATGGAGTATTTCTTTGATCTGACCGTGCAACCAGCAGGTCTGACATGTTTGAGCCAGTGGTGTCTCCTGCCTTAATGAGGCAGATTGGTCCTGTACCCTACAGTCCCCTGGCTGTGAGCTTCTCAGCACCACCCTTTCTTTCCTCTTCTACTTCCCTTCTTCCATCCAAACCATCTCAGGGGATTAAAAGGTGAAACCTCTCAGAGCTGTCATGGACACTGCTAAAATGTTTTTGAGCTAAATACATAAACATGTATTGTCAGCAGTGGATTTTTAATTTTTCTTTCCCTCACAAATATTTTCAGAGTCACTTTCTGGTACATGAGTAGTCTACTAGAAGGATTCTGCTAAAGTCACTGCCTTTGGGAGAAGGTACTACACAGCAACCAACTGCAGCAAAGCTGAGGCCTGCCCTCAGCTATACAACTTCCGCCTTGCATATTTGCCCATACAGTTTCGTGTATGACTTGCTCTACACTGGTTTGTAGAGAAAACGAACTCATCTTCCTTTACTATTAGGCCTTTCACATAGTTCTCTGTACTCTAGTCCATTCCTATGGGGCTTCATGAGAGAAAAATACATGACCTCTTGCTACTGCAATAAGTCCTTCTCAGCAGGTCTGACTAGCCTTTTAAAGCTCCTCTATCTGATCGTGTCATCGAGCCTCTTCCTGATCAGTCTGCTTCATACATCTCACCTCTTCCCTGCCTCACTTCTGCACCCAGCCACTTAGAGCCTTCCTTTCCTCTTCTGAGTTGTGCCAATGACCGGGAAGGGAAGCTGGCAAGTGAGCATGCAACCACCACAAAGCAGGAAGAAAGCAACAATGGAGATGAAATCCACCCATCCAGCTAAGTTACAAAACCATATTGTTAACCATCCTGCCTCCCTGACCCCATTTAAGTTTCCTTACAAGGAAAGAACAAACTAACTGTTTCCATCCCTGGTGGGGAAGGAAGAGAGAGATATGATTGTTGTTGTGACACTTGGGAAGTACTCACGTACAATGGCAACGAGTATTAACACAAGATCCTAGGCAGGCAGATTAAGATGTTCTTCAAAATTTGTTTCACTGTAAGAGAGTGATATGCCAGCCCATCAATGAGCTCTGAGCAGGGGCACAAGAGTAGTTAGATGGGCTGGAAGAAGCATGTGATTCATTTGTTAAAGTTTCACTGTCAGCATTGAGATCTTCACTCCTTCCATTCATCCAACTTATTTCTTAAAATTTCATGCCATGAAGAAGGCTTGCATGCTTGTGCTAGCTTGTGACACCCTAAAAAACAAAACTGCAAAGCCTTTTCTGACATGCCAGCCTGTGAGAGCACTGACATGTGAGAAAGTGTTCAGTCTATAGATGCTCTTTCTGAGTTTCTATGCATATTTCACTCACTGTCTTTGAGAATTTAAACAGATAATGTCTGGCAGTTCAATCAGGCATCCAGACCTTTTTTGCCTTTTTTTGTGTGTGTGTGTGTCTGTGTCTGTGTGTGTGCGGGTGATGATGATCATTTTAAGTCTTTGTTTAGTATTTTCATCAATTAGCAAACAAACTTGGGAGCTACAATCACAGTTAAAGAAGTTCAATGGATCTGTGTTGAGATCTCTAAGCCTGCATATTAGGACAGAAGACAGTGAACTGGTTTATTTATAATCCAGATACTGCATGATGGAGGTAGTGTTTAAAATATGACAGTGAAACCACACAGTGCATCAGTTTTTGTTTTTGTATATGCAGACACCTAAAAATTCTAAACAGAAGATACGCTAGCATCTGTAAGGCAAATAAAGGCTTCCAACAGGGAGATTTTCTTCCTAGTTTCCTTTTATGAAACCCTTATCAGTAGTCCTGCCAACCAGTCAACCAGTCCCAGAAAATCTGTCCAAGAAATCTACCACAAACAGAAGAAAGGGAAAAAAAGAAAAAAAAAAAAAAGAAGAAGAAGAAGAAAAAAGTATTCCTATATTTTCACTACCAGGTAGAAAACACTATGCCAATTTGAACAATACACAATAAACAGTGCTAGGTATAGAAGATCTTTTAAAAAAATCTTCTATTTATAGCACTACTGGCAAGGGATTCTGATGTCTTGGTTTTTTATATAAAGCTGACAGTATTATTTTTAACTAAAATTTCAAATATGAATCTTAGACAAAGTCAAATGGGGACTGTGGATGAAAAAGCAACAACAGAATTTTCTAGGAGTTTGCCTTGTGTATTTTCAAATGCTCTACACTTTCCTAAGTGATATTAGACTCAACTATGAGAAATTCACAAGACCTGAACCCATACTTTTCATAGAAAATGTACTCATTTGCTCCTTTTGACAATATTCACTTGCTGAGAACACACAACCTCTATTATTTTGGTAAGAGAACTGCCACTTTTAGCTGCAGATAATCCTAGAAGTTTACAACATTTTTCTTTCTTTTATACACATATTCTTTTCTTACATACTCTGGGGCAGAAGAGGATCTTGCAGTATCATCTCCTTTTACAGCTACTTACATCTATAAGATATCAGATATATTTGTGGAGTCTGTCCTTCACCTTCTCTTCTCTATATTAGATCTCACAGAAAATTGTCAAGTAACATATTTCAAGCTATTTCTCAGTTATGGCCTTTGCATAAACATGATGGTTACAGGCCAATTGCACACACTCGTGGTAGATTTTGTTGATGAAAGAACAAGTTACTGTATTGATCATCACTAGGTGACCCTTCTTAACACTTCTGTTAAGTCCAGAGGAATAGTCTTCTATGAAGAAAAAGAAAATAGATTTATTTAAAGCAATCCTTAGTATTGGAGCGTCAAAGCTGACTAATCTAAATAGCATCTATCAACTATCTTTCCTCTCTATTGATTTACAAAAATAAGAGCCTCCAGGCTGTTCTAAACCCTGTTCTAAAGCTGTTACTTTGCCAATATTTTCCTTACTCTGCTAGCCGGCCCACAGTACTATTGAGTTTGGATCTGTTTTTTCATGGTGCCCCCAGGAACTGAGCAAGAGGGCTTGTGCCAATCTGTCTTTTCCTGATCTCTCTTTCCAGGCAGTCTGGCCAAGCAACACAGAAGAGATGGCACCATATCTTCATGTTTGTGCCCACATAGCCAGGACAATCAGTTAGCTTTAGGGTCTGCTTTAGTTTTCAGAGCTTTGCTGGCATTCCTGTAAGTGAAATTACTCTGGCTAGTTTAAACACCTATCATGTGTGATGCCTAAAGTTTAAAAATGTGCTCATTTACTAAACTGACAGTCATGTAAATGGCATCCAAAGAGACAAAAAAAAAAAAGGAAACTGCACAGCTATTTTAGTGTTTCATCTTTGTTCACAGTTTGCAAATAAAAGCCTAGACTGGTTGCTACTATAAAAGCAAACAGACTGTTGAGTAAATATTTTGTGTTTTCCACTTCCATTTTACCAGTGCATATTCTTGATTGCTAAGTAGTATCAGTTGTGTGGGCACAAATATTACCTATTGGTGAAGCACTTAGTCATGATGGCATTATCTTTTTTTCCCCCTCTTTCCTATTTTTTTTCTCTCCACTTAAGCAGCTTTTCTCCTCTGAAGATCACTAGATCACCAGATAGCAATCCACTCACATAAGCACAGTCAAAAGATGCCCTAGATAAAAGATTTGGGTTATGATTCATGTGTGCAGTGAATATACTATTCAGGACATTCTTCACTGAGACCACTGCATTGCATATTCATTTGCAACACAGGTATATGTTGAACATGGTGATTGTCAGAATCATACTAGAAGAGGTTTCTTATTAACCCATCATTCACAACAAAAAAGTCTACAAAAAAATTAACCTCAAATTTAGAAAATTCAGAATTGTGAATATATTGGTTTGTTGGGTGCTGCTCCAGAAAGGCTAAGAAATTATCTGGAGAAGTACAATATTAATTACTGAACTTCACTGGCAAAACCATAGCACCATATTATTAACAGTCTTTCCAGGGCTGGAAGAGAAGAGGAGTCAGACCAGAGCACAGCACTGAGGAGGTCTAGGTCTAGGTCTGGGTCTGAGAGCAAGCTGGGAAAGAAACGGTACTGCTTAATAAATGAAAGACAACCAGCATGGCTCATATGAAAAGGGCAGCAATCAAGAGGGACACAGAGGGGCCAGACATATTTTTAACAGCTGAACCTTAAAATAGGTGAGATGTGAGCAAATGAACCTTCTGGTCATGGCCAGATTGGCTCCAATATCCATTGAGCTTTAATATGGTCTGTGGTGGAGCACAGCAAATTACAGGTACTGCTTCAGTCTCTCTGGCACATGAGCCAAACTACTGACAGTACTAGTAAGTAGGTAATTATTTATTATTATTTCATTCCCATGTACAAATGGCTTGCCAGTGCAATGCAGGAAAAGAAATGTAATGGTGACACTTCAGCCAGGCATTCTAAGTAAGAGTTAACCTAAGTTTGCATTCAGTCACATAATTTATTAAAATATAGTACAAGACACATGATTATTAAAGTGTTTATTGAGTCTGCATTAGAACTGCAGGAATTATTTATGTAAGAAATAGAAGTCTTGTAGATCTAGACTATAAAGTACCAATTGGGTAAGAGAATATATGTATTTAAATTAAAGACTGCAACTATAATTTTGGACTTTCTTTCTTATTACAAAAGCAAAATAACATCTTTGCTCAGCAAATAAATTCTTAAAAATCAAGAATCAGTCCAAGTGATTCCATAAGTCACCTTGGGATGACATGCTGTAGCAATAACCAGAAACAAAGAGAATGTCACAGACACAGAAAAGTCACTACAGTCTTTTTCTTAACTCACGAGCAGAATTTTAACAAGGAGATTGTACAATTCATCAGTACCTCTTTCTAGACTGCAGACAGCTAATCGGGTCTGTGGTACGGTTTTTCAGGGCTATTATTATTATTATTATTATTACTACTATTATACAATTACACTGTGATATGAAACTACAATGTTTTCAAAACATAATAACAAGTATCTAAAACATATGTTGATGAAGATGTACTAGTGTGCCTCCAACATTTAATTACCGACACTTCATTAAAAAATGTCTACAGTCCAAAGAGGGGTTAGTTAATGGCACAGATTGATAGCTAAAAATACAACCTCATACCCAAGGATTTTTAAACTAGACTAATCATAGAAGTTAATGATTTCCCCAAATTTTTCTTGAATCATGTCTCAAGAGTACGCAGATCATTTTCCCTTTTAAAGGCATCTAGATTTCACACCATGGCTAGCCATGGCTCCTACATGTATAAACTCAAAAAGTAAGGTAAGAAGTAACTAATACTCAAAAAACTTCGAGGACAGTTTAGACAGTAAAAGTGCAATGAAAACAAAAATATTTAGGTCTTAGGTTTTTTTTAACAGAAGCCATGCTTTGGTACTCAACATAGAGTAGATTGCGGAATAGCACAATAATTATGAAACTATTACATAAAAATTAATACAAGATTTTTTTACAATTTTAATAGAAATTAGTAGTCCATGATTGAAAAAAAACCCCATAAATACAGATGTTTCATAGAATCATAAAAAGGGTTGGGCTGGAAGGTTTCAACCCCCTGTATTAGGTAGGAGCAACTTTCACTAGACCAGGTTGCTCAGAGCCCCATCCAACCTGGCCTTGGACACTTCCAGGGATTTGGCATCCACAACCCCTCTGTTCCAGCACATCACTACCCTCACAGGGAAGTTCTTCCTCATACCTATCTAAATCTGCCCTCTTTCAGTTTAAAGCCATCCCCCTTGTTTTATCACTACAGACCCTTGTAAAAAGTCCCTCTCCAGCTCTCCTGCAGGCCCACTTTGGCTACTGAAAGGCTGCAATAAGGTCACCCCAGAACGTTCTCTTCTCAGGCTGAACAACCTCAACACTCAGTCTTTCCTCAGCCTTTCCTATTTAAACTTTTCTCAGCCTCTCCTGTTTAAAAGAGATCAAGTTGTAACACTGTGGGAATTGCATCTGAGAAAGAAGTAATGCCGAAAAAATTCTAGAGACTAAAAATTTATGTATACCAAACTAAACATTACCAATTATTACACACAAGGTTATGTATAGTGATGATAGTAACAGAAATACTTAAGAAGAGTGAGTCTAAAATGAGAACTTAGAAAGGGACTATGACAGGTATAAAACTTCACATGAAATTTAGTACTTGATTTCAGGAAAGAAGCCCATCCAAACTCAGATCAACCAAGGCCAACTTATGAAAAGTGAAAATATTAAGCTCTGAAAATACACAATTGTTCAGATGTGTAACATGTATTTTTTATGCTCTTATATTGTATCTATTTCATTGGCTGTATTCCAGTAGAATAAGGTTTACATAAAAAGCTTTGCAGTGTTTTTTTTTATTATGTGAGTTCCTTCAGATCCCCTGCAGCAGCATAAAAATTTAACCATTTTTTGTTACTAATCTAAAGAGAAGTTGGCCTAATTATATTGGTAATTGATTATAATTAACACAACATAGCATAGTTAACATGACACTGGCACTGATGTTAGCCCCAAAGATTTACTCAAAATCTGAACACAATTCAAAATGAATGATAGATAGGATTTTCTAAGACATTTTTCTGTTTCATCATTTTTCTGTTGTGAATCACTTCACTTAAAATATGTAAGATGTCTAATGGAAGAACAACTTTACAGGCAAAAATTTGACAGGACTGGGGAGAGAGTTGTGATGTAGTCTGTAAAATGTGGTGCATGTTCCCAGTAGGAGGAACAACCTGGAGACACAACATGGAAGAGAGAAGAGGGCACCAAAGGAGAGATGAAGCAAGAGAGCTTGCAAAAAACAAACATTAACTGAAAGCACCATTTGGAGTGACTTCAAAGCAAGTCTATGAGACTCTGCAGACATCACCGTCTGTCACATACTTCTAAGGATTTGAACTCTCAAGGGGCTACTTCCTGCAAGACATGTACATCTTAACAGAAGAGATTAGAGATACATCATGAACTATCTATTCCTGACTATTTATCATGATAAACCTGCCAAGTGCATTAAATTTGCATAAAAGGATGTGGTCACCTTTAATAAGCCACCTATTTCTCGATTTCTCAGTGACAAAAACTGAATTGAAACACATTTAGTAAGAGTGCTGCAACTAATCATTGAGCAGGCAATCTTTCACAGAACTGCCACACTATGATCTAGCTCCAGGATTTTGTAAATGTGCTCTTTCATTCATAGCATAAGTTTAAGTTGCTAGGTATTACAACATAGTGCATCTCTCTAAATGAATAAGAAATGCCAATTTAAACTTGTAAAACAATAAATCTCTCTTACAATGTCACTTAAAAGGAAAAACCCACAGCACTGGTATTTTGAATGATAATCGGTGGTGGAATCATCTGTATTCATTGCAGTTCCCTGTATCAGCAATGTAGGTTCTGGGTGAAACTTCAACAAATTTCAGGTTTTTTTAAGTTTTTCTGCTGATGTATCTAACATTTTCATGTGTACTTGTGACAACACCCAAAGGGAAATCCTGAAGGGTATTCAAACCTGTGCAACCTAGTTAACATTTGTTGATAAATAATATATTAGCTTTCCATGAGTTACTACTTCAGTATAGTTTTTTAGATACATCCTAATGGAGTTTTAAATGTAGCTCATCAAGGTAAGACAAGTAAGCTAAGTATGTCATCTTTGCTAGAGGTTATCATCCAATCTTGAACTTTCATGTCAGGTCACAAGAAATTTCAAAATGCCCTTTTAAAGACACTGTATGCTACACCAGGAAACCCTTTTGCTTTTACTGTTCCCTTTGGGTTAGTAATGTCTATAAAGATGGTATTTAAACATTTGCCTGTTCATGGTCACTCAGACCAGTATATTTGCTGGAAAGTCACTTCTGAAAACCTTTCCCTTCCTAAAGCTAACACTATTTACTGTATCATTCTCCCATTTCCCTGAATCCAAAAGTAAAGAACAGAAAATTCTGGTAAAACTCACTAAGGGAAGCAGATCTTGAATGCACCTGTTCTCTGAAAGTATTCATCCTTTTTTCTTTCTCTTCCCCAAAGTGACATGATTTCCAGTTAATTCTTTCCAGATGTTATGTTCGGAGTCTTCAGTGAAATCAGCAAGCCACAGAAAAAATCCCAAATATATTTTACACGAGTATTTCTGCAGGATGGAAGAGACTTGGCCTCAGCTGAAGGATCACTACCTGGTACTGCACTCCTCTTTCCACCAGCCACTATAAATAGGACTTACCATCTTGCTCCAAAATGCCTGTAATGCTCCAGTTCGTTAACATGGATGACAAGATCTCCTGTTTCTAGTGACTGGTCCCTGTGACAACAGGATACAGTTCCTTACTGTTGGCTGACTGGAGCCCTTCCTGCAGCTTCGGCTGTGGGTGCTGAGGATTCCATACGCTGTATGTGCAGCCGTCCGGAGCCTGCGGGCCAGCAGCACAGCCATACTGCAGGCTGCCCTCTGCCAGCACCTCATTAACGACAGCAGTGCACACGATTCTGCAGCTTAGGAACCAAATGTATTGGCTGAAGGAGGAGCAAGGCAGAAAGATGTACAAAGAAAGCATCAAGAGTCTGCAGGCCCAGATGTTTCAGCCCCAACACAAGAATTGCCTCGTTCAGGCGGAGATGCTGCTGTCGAAGTGCAGGGCTGTCCTGTGGAAAACCTGATTGCATTCCCACCCAGGCCTTTCTTTAACTGACCTCTGAAAAAGCCCAATAGCTGCATTGCCTATTGTACCTAGGTCAGTCTTTAACTACATATTTACAGTCTGCTAGATACTGTGGTGACAGAGCATCTCAGAGGCTGCAATCCCCTAGCCTGCACCCCGCTCTCTCCACAGACTCCAAAGGAGCACAGGAGAGCAGAACAGATTTAGCAGAGTTTGTGGAAACGGCCTGGGCCCCTGGTCTAATAGCCTCCTTCCAAGTGCAAAGGCAAGCTAATAACCAAGCACAGTGTCCTTTGATGAGGCTGTGGGCAGGGGTGTATTTGACAGCAAGAAAACTTCATTCAATCACCTACCACTGAAGATGCAGCAAGGTTGCACCTCCAATGCATAGCACATAGAAGGGAGATAAATGCAAGGGTGAAGCATTTTCTGCAAGAAGTCATGAGAAAATTGAAGAGTCTTATCTTTGGGAACAACTTGGTAAAGTCTTTCTGTCACCACAATAAACAGATGAACCCATGTTCACCACAGTTATCCCCTTCCTAGAGATTCCTCTGCAATTACAGAGGTGGCGTCCCAGCTTTCCAGCCCAAATCACTTCTCCTTGCAACTGTTTGTGTTGTGAGAGCTTTCTTTAATGGATTCATGCTCAAAGCGTAAAAGCCAAGCAGCCATACACACTTCAATATTTAAAAGCATAAATAGAAATCTTAATAGATCCCAGATGTTTCATTTCCTCCAGCCCTTGTCAGTGATTGAGTTGGTGCTGATGTAGATGATTTTTTAAGATCAGTGGTCAGTTTGATGCTGAAAAAAGTTTAGATGTCTGGGAATTTCAAATGCAATTCCTAGAAATAAATAAAGTACATCTGTGAATGCAAGCGGCTGTTATTTTGTAAACTTATTTTATGGCCTGAAATGCACCCACAGGTTTTAAATACAACTGAGTGTGACAGTAACATTTTGTCAAGATATATAAAACCTTGTAGATATAATTATTTCAATCTCATTTTCTCAGCAAAAGAACTCAAAGGTTCATAGAAATAACAAACTGAAGGAATCCATACTTTATATGACGCTGGTGATATTGAAGCTAATGAAGAACTTGCTATTTATTTGAGCAGAGCTCAGATTTGATAGCTGTATCCATTTTTCACTTATTAAACCACCAAGTTACCATTTACCATACCAAGCAAATAAAGCACTATACAGAAAGCATGTCTACAAAAACAAGCTGCTGGGCCCAGTAACTCAGATCATGCTGCCACACACAAGTCTGCAAGTGCAGTGAGCAGCTCAGTTCTCTCATTCTTGTTTTTACTTATTTTTCTTAGTCTCCTAAATAGAAATAAATGTGGGGTGGGGGAGGGGAGGGAAGGAGAGGGAAGGAGAGGGAGGTTGAAGCTCATATTTAGCTTGTACAGACCCATGATGTGTGCACTTGACGTCATAAAAATGCTGTAAGTCTGCCAGGTCAGCAGCCACAAACCCCAAATGCTGCCAGTTGCAGACTACGCAGACACTAAAAGGCTATGAATTTCATTTTATCATCTTTCCTCTTCCCAGTAAGGCAGTAGAAGCTAGCACCTGCTGGAGGAAAACACTGGAAAATATTAACTATGGATATCCAGGATTTGGTTTTGATCAGTATTAGAATAACTCCAGTGACAAATCCTGTAAAATTTGGTTTTTATTAATACAGCTAACAATATAGGCTTTGTAGTCCACTTTTCAAGGAGTGTCGATAAGCTCGGCTAAATTACGTACTTCGTACAGCCTGCCAGATCTACCTGCTATTCTGCTAATTTATGGGCCATACATTTCTCTCCACCTAAATTCTGCTTGATAAAAACTTCACTCAGTTTCTGTTATTTGTTTTGCTACACACTACTCCTTAATAACGAGTGCTGCTTGTTCTTATCTGTGCTCTATTACACCTTCCACATTTTGTGAAATTGTAGTGCAAACATAATATAAGCCCCTGAACACAGTTTTATCACAGAGCCAACTATGGACAACACTGAAAAGCTGAATATTTCCTGTCCTTTTGGAAAATCCATTAGAATAGGCAGGTTCCACAAACCCAAGTTTTTGCTGTACCAGCTTCTGCACCTTGTTCCAGCACCTTCATATACAAAACCAAATGCTCATTTTATTGACTTAAACAAGAAATCTTTGCATGGGATGAGGAGCTGAAGTTACAAGATCAAACTGGAGCAAACCTAGGAGGCTTGTGATAGAGAAAAAGAATACATTTTTTAATTTTTTTTTTTTATCACAACAGCACCACTGGCCTACAAATTATGTTATTTGCAATTGTGCATCTGTGTGTCATCAATCTCCAAGGAAGGGAAAGACTGCTGGGCTGAGCTCTCAATTTATGTTTCTCAGTTGACTCTTGTAATCACACACAGTGTTCTCAACCTTACTGCAGCTATTCTGGTAACAAAATTTGCACACCAGGTGGGTTTAACCAAGTTCCCATGGTCCTAATAGTTTCGTATACTTCCTAATAATAATCTTGAAAGTTATATAGGTAGTTGTGTCTCTAAAAAGCCACCTTCAGCAAAATTGGGAGAGTTCTTTCTTCTCAACAGGAAAAACATTTTAATAAAGTAGCTAGTATATGCCTATAAAAATGGTGAGAAAAAATGCTATTTAAAAAAATTCACCTTTTTTTGATGCTGCCTTTAAATGTGGCATTAAACAAAGCTAAGGGAATTCTGGGGTCCACAGGTGATGAAAGGTGCCAAAACAGCATGGACACAGAGCAGGATCCCCTGACAAGGATCCTTGGTCCTGCAACACTGTAACCCGGATAAGGCATTAATATTCATACTCTAAACTGCGATTAGAAAGGAGGCTGGAGCTCTGTGCAAGGGTGGGCCTAACCCAGCAGAGGTGCAGCGAACTGCTTCGCTGCCTTATTGAAATTCAGTCCATCTAATTGATACTGCAGAAGGCAGTAGCATAATGAAACAGAGCAGAGATCACTTCAGTAGTTTTATCAATCTATGCTCTCCTGCTCCTGACCAATACATAACCCCACACAGGACTTCACTCTTTCCAACTTCAAGCAGTCCTAGGAATGATTTAAGTTTCTATAATATGGTAACTATTAAGATATTTCTATTAGATCACCATTCAGAAATGTATCAAGACTGTGACTTCCTTCATTTGTACAATACCAAAAATGTATTGGTTTTGCTTAAGGTAGCAAAGTTTCTTTCAAAATGACAATTTAAACAGCACCTTTTCCTCAAACCCAGAATAAAACACTTATAATGACCTCATTTATTTGTGAGCAAATACAGGTAACACCTGTTAAAAAGCAAAATCCATTAGACTCTGGGTAGTTTTGGTACTGTAAGTAGTCTCCAAAAGGCAACAGATGTGGGGACGGGGGAGGGGGAAGTTCATTTTGTCTTTTTAATATTCAAAGTGGGTCTGTTCTCACTGGCTAATTAAATCAGTAGAGTGCAAACAATAAAAGAAAAAATAAGTGTTGCCTTTCTTCCCTAGAACAACCTCCCTGATTCATCTCTACTTATTACAAGAACTTAATTTATTACCAGACTTTACAATATTCCTTCCCCAAATCATCATGAAGTAAGATACATATTCCACAGCACCAGTTCCCATCATAAAGAATATGCTTTTCCTGTGGAATTTAAGATAGAATGTTTTTTCCACTACTAAGAAAATATGGGCTTAGAATGAGCTTCTTTGATTGACATGAAACTACTGAAGAATCACACTTAAAAAGCAATAGATTTAATAACAATATCAGACGCACAAATCAACCAGCAGAATGCTGCCTTAAATATATTTGTAGCTGCTTGGCAAAGCCAGTAGATTTGTATGGGTGTCCTGAATTACTTGAGAAGTAACAAAATGTGTTAATAACATTAAACAGTCGTCTTCCAAGAACTTAAGACTATTATGGTACTTTCTAGTCAGATAATTCCTTCTAGTGCATAAATACATGTAATATCAATTAATATTTTTTTTTATTTATGACATCAAAATGTCAAAGGTTTACATAGATTTGGGTTTGAAAGTATTTTAAATACTACTAACAACTTTTAGCCTTTAGTTACTTACAATACACAGCACAATAATAAAAACATGCTGCAGATACAGAGCAGAACTCCACTGTTCTAGCACCGTACAAGAACAGAGAAGGTGGCCCCTGCCCCAAGAACCTTACAGTTAAGGTGCACATTGTGAAGACAAGGTAATATGAGTATCAGTAACCACCTAATTTTATGAGCATAATCAATATACCTGTGCATGAAATAAGGCAGAGTCCTGGGCTGCTACCTCTTCCCACACCATCAAGTTAAATGCAAGTTTGGGCATGTATGTCTACGTGTTATGTTTAAGTGACAGCACTGTGGACATACCTAAAGATAAGGGACAATAAAGGGATGCAGACCCTTCACATCATAAGCGTGTATTCAGCAATAAGGTACTATTTGGCAACAGAAGGCAACTTTTTCAGCCCAGTTGTTACCTAGTTTTTGAAAGTATCAGAGCCAAGAAAATTGTTATGGGACATAATGGATGAGTTTACAGGCAACTGCTCTCAGATGCTCAGGATCATGGTGGAAGAAAACATGGACATGCTTGTTTGAAGATGTAACATGTGACAATCAAGACACTATTGTCAGGTACCGTGAGTTCCTGAGCATTTATAAATGCACTGTTCTTTCTTGGCTCCATGCACTACTGGCCTAATTTTAAGTTTACTGATAATTTCTCAGCAAAACACAACTTCACTGTGGTTAATGAACTATCCACAGCTGAAAAACAGATCTATTTAATCCCAGATTCACGGCTGTACAGACTTACATGCTCATTGCCAAATGCTAACTATAACCTAGTTGAACATACCATTTAGAACATACTCAGTATCAAAAAGTACTCTGCACCCTTCAAGCATTCTTTTGGTTAACCAAATTAGTGGTTGCAAACAAATAAAATATTTACTCTGTACTGCATCCAAAACCAGTGTTTCTTTATGTAATCTGACTGATGAGCAAACACCAAAGTCATGGAGATAATAGCCGCAGTTCAGACTTAGCAAAATGATGCCCCAGCTTATGCCACTTAGCAGTAAAATACATACTATAAAGACACAAACAGAAATGAGCCCACTAACACCTAATTTAACTGTATCTTGAAAGCACAGTATAGTAACCCAGACAAGAGATTTCTGTTGGCATTTGAATGAAAGGACATTTGTCAATACTCATTAACCTCTGGCTTTTACCTGCTAGTTTTCAAAAAGATGCTTCTGTTGGTTCACAAGCCACAAGGTGTCACAGTGGCTCAAGTGGTAGGATTCTTGTCAGTCCAGACACGCAGGTTGTGGCTTCAGGTTACATACCAGAGCTAACACCACTCTGTACGAGGAAGTCTGTGCTACACTGCATATTTAGAAGCGCAGCCCTTTGGATGCAACAATCAGTCAAGGTGCAACTTGGTTGCCTCAGGATGTTTTTTATATGGGCATTAAACACTCTAACAGCACTGTCAGGGAACAGAAGTACTTGGTGTGCTGGCATCTTGACCAATTTTTTTACTTTGTATTATTAATCCTGCCAGTGTTAGAAGTACTAAAAAGAGTTGAGCTAATCATTCATATCAAATAAAAAATTTTATGAATTCCACTTTGTTCTACCAAGGGTTTCTAGGAATCAGTAACAATTTATTTGAATGCACCAATTTTTCAAATTTAAGACATATTTTTGCTCATCTTTCACAACAAGCAGTGTGCTATAAGCATGTAATATTCTGCTAAAACCATATGCTGTAGTTGGTCATATATTGTGTGTTACTCTTTTGCATCCTTGACTGGATGAGCACAGATGGAGCTAGAGCTTAAAATGCCAGGAAGCTTAGAAAATTTTTACCATTTTTCTAATGTAATTGCACACTAAGCAGGATTCCGTTCCATGAAAAATTATGCATATACATCATATTTACTGACTTGTAATTTTCCCATTGCAACCAGCCATTGTTATTAATTTGCTTTACATTCATGCACCAGCCAGTCCTCACTGCAAAGCAATCAGAGATTCTTCTCTTGTGGATTTAACTTCTAAGTATCATGGTTCTATTTGGGAAGTAAACTCAAAACAGGAAACACTGCCTCTCAGCTTAGCCCATATAAAATAAGCAAATTCTTTCAAGAATGGTTAACAAATTGATATTTGCATTCTGCAATTATTTGTAAGAAGAAAATCCCATTGATCAAACATTCACAGAAACGCATAAAGAGCATGAACATAGCCAAAGCAAATTCACTGCTAAACTCAAGTGAATTGTCACGGAAATTTTTCATGTAGTATTTGTTGCACTCAGGTAATGAACATTTACCCAGTGTGTTGGCTTTTCATGTCCCATTATTCATGCCAACACATTCATTAAAATGGGCCTATGCTATTTAACATAATCAGCAGTGTGCATAGGTGTGGCCTTCAAAGAGTTATTACCACAGTTTACAGGCATGCTGTTTATAAATACAAGCAGAACCCCAGTCAGTGCAAAATGCCAAGTTTCCCAAAAAACATATGGTAATTTTTGCTGTGTAAAATGGATAGATGCACTATATAATGCATAATTGCATCACATTATATCTGAACTTCTAATTGCTTAAAACGATACTTCAAATCACATCAACATTATTACCTAATTACCCTAAGGGTTAACTGATACTCCAGTGATTAAGTCTAGGTGGAAGTGATGGAGCTATTGTATTGCTTTCATCCACTACAGCAAAAGGTATGGCTGCAAACACACATCTCAAATCCGTATCCTGTGAATGTTTTCAACATCTTGGTATGGAGAAAAAAGGTGGAAAAATGAACACCAAAAGGAAGGAGGTCCCTCTTGCAACATGCTGAACAACAAGAATTATTTTCATTTGCTCTAAAGGAACTATTTTATATCAGCTCTTTTCCTTTGACATTATTGTGATGCAAAATAGAGTAACATGGTAACATTTTTGGTACTTAAACCAGCTACAAGAATTATGGAAGATGGTGAGTGACAGTAATCTGAAAAGGCAAGTTACTATCAGAATGTGAGGGAGTAAAACAGACAGCTGTAGGCCTTTCTCCACTGCCAAATGACCCATGCATGAGACTTTTGTAAACCACAGAAAGAAAAGATAGCATTCTAGGTGTGAGGCATTTCATATTCCCCTTTTCCACCTATAAAATGCTGTCCTGGTTGCAAACCTGGAGGCAAAACAGGTGTCATGCCTGCCTTGCCCACCTCACCTTGGAGCATGTCTAGTCCATAGATGATGGTTAGGAATGCTGGTGCTGCTGAGTGCCTTCCTAAGGGATGAAGTATGCTGAAGGTGCTTCAGCATAAGAAGAAATAAAATGAAAAAGTTTCACTCTATTTACTTTCCTGTTTTCTGAGCATTTTCCTCTCTTCAAGTAACTACTGTGTTTAAAGATTTAGAATATTTCCTTTTGTATAATGTAGTCATTAATATCCCAGAAATCTCTTTGTAACCTGCTCTAGGACAGATGGCAGCTATTTGTCTGATAAAATCTTCTGCTAATGGCTGAGGCAAAACTACACAACTGGAATAAAAAAAATCACAGTAAGGTACATAAAATACTTCAAATGTACAATGTGCTTAAAGTCATAATTTTCTCGATTTACTACTTTAGAAAATAACCTAATAAAAATTTAGCTAGGAAAAAACTAAATGTTTGAAAGTCCAAAAGGAAAGTAAAAATAGTCCACTGCACCTGTAATATAAGACTGCACATAATACTCAAACAGGGTCAGTTGTTTCTTCCATGTATTTCATTTTTCAAGAATAAGTAAAGTGCATCTATTATTCAATCTAGTGAGTCTGCTTTAATCAGGGGGTTCCAAATATGATCACTTTTAAACACACATAATGTTTCTTTGTCCTTTGAATGCAACACATAAAGTCATCCAGCCAGGCACTGCAGTTCTTTTGGATGTTCTAGTCTGCAGCTAGCAGTTGGGTAAAACTCATGGGATCTAGACAGATACCAAATCTGCTTTATGTGAGTAATCTGATGTCAAAACTGTACCCACAGATTAGATTTCCCCCTCCCCTTTTTAAACACACATACAAACAATGCTCCTGCTTAGCTAACTAGGCCTGGCAAGCTTAGAATTGGGGAGGATGGATATCAACAGGTACTGCAGATTACATATGACAGATTTACAGCAACATTCCAACTCATTACATGCTCCAAAGGATGCAAAGACCTAACTATTTGGCTTGCAGGTGACTGGACAGTAGATTTTAAGTACATTTAGAAACCTACGTAAAGCTATGGCTTTACTGCATCAGTTCTGAGTTTGCCATTCTGCTCTGGACAAGCACCTGAATGTGAATATTGACAACAGAAAGACCTTAGGGAGAAGTTCTAGTGTGATAGTTATATTTTGGCTGTAGTTATCTGAGTTCCTCATAAAGAAGTAGTCTGCTATGCTCAAGTCTCATGCTTCAACCCAAACCATTCAGTGAGTCTGTGATTGAAGTCTGTATGCTGAGGATGGGAACACCCCCTGGCCAGCAGCTTCAACATGGGCATGCCTTATTGTCAATGCTGTAGAAACATCAAGGTGGTGCCAAGCCGACCTAAGTCTCATGGAGAGGACAGCCTGTTGCTGTAAAATTTATGGGCTTTGTAAAGGCTCCACAGTACCAACAACTCTTGAATCCTGAAAAGGTGATAGGTTTAGAAACACACCAAGTCCTACTTCATGTTTAGTTCTGAAAAGGTCTCATTTTTCCAGAGCAGTTGGTTTTTCACTAAGCTTTTAAGGCATGGAAATGCTGGAGTTGTTTCCAGAGGCATCAGCTGTTCCCATACTGAGGTTTAAGTTCTGCAGGTGGGTCTAGCTGATTCCCTGTTACCTCAGAAGTACCAAGTGGACTCTTCAGCTTACATCAATAATTTAAAGGCTTTAGTTTAGTAGGGCATGGCTGTCAACCACGATGTGATAGAAACAGTATTCTGACCATAAAGTCCTTTGTCTCTGAAATTCTGACAGTAACCAAACACAGAAAGAACGTACCAGGGAACGAAGAAATATGCAGGTCTAGGGAGAAGATTTTAGCCAGGGATTTGGGGATGTTTCTCTCACTATTAATTTTTTCTAATAAGTAAAACCAATTGAGACCTGGCCAACAGATCCTGCCCTACCACAGTCTTTTTTGGAGAATAATTATCAGCCTCTTTGGGGCAACCTTGCTCCTGCTACAATCACCCCTCTAAGGCATCAAGCAGCCCAGCAACAACTTTTGGAAAACAGCACCTGGAAAAACTGGGGATCTATCCTGACCTGTTTACACAGAACAGTGCAGGAACGAAGGCTCTTATTGTGGAGGAAACAACCGAACAAAGTATCAGCATGAAATGCCTGTTTATAGTAGATATGCAACTTCTGGCAAAGAGATGAAAAAAAATACCAATTGAAGTAAGAAGTCCAGCTAAAAAATACTGCAAAGAGTTTAGCAACCTTACCCCTTTTAAACAAAGAAAGTGTATATACCAAACCCAAACTATTTTCTTTTTTTATCTGATCTTGCAATCTTACTGCAGGCAAAACTCCAGCTTAAATAAGAGCACAGGACTGGGGTCCTTGTTATGATCTCTATTTTGTTCTTTCTCACTAACCAACAGCTTCTATTTTGGAGACTAGATCTGCATAGTAAATCTTGTTTACATCAGGGAAAGACGAAGTTTAAGGGTTTTTCTAAGTGGATTTACAGCTTAAAGAATAAAGAATGAAAAAGAGAAGAGTAGCAAAGGTTTAGTTATAGAAAATTATCTAATAAGCATCAGAGTGATTGCAGGCAAGACCCATTCTTACACTTTTGCACTGACTCCTTCTCCACCCTCACCAGCCCCTACCCCCAAAAGCGGCATGTGTGCAGTTTCCATTCTATTATATGACTTTTTCTTTGGAGGGAGGTGGGCAGGAGCAGCAAGATATCCCTCATCGTAAGCTAAGGATCAACATGTAAAGGAAGTGGAGTCTTTTTTTCTCCCCTGGCCTCATAAGAATTGTTAGTTTGCAACAATTTTAATTGAAAACAGCTGCAACTGAAATTTTTTTAACGGATAAAAAACATGTATGAAATAAAAGACAATCAGTAAAAAGAACCTTGAATCCATTCTGAAGTCAGTGTCTGCCTAAAGGCATTCAAGGGTTTTAACACTGACCTTTTAGTTTCAGCAAAGCTTGGTTCATAAGTACTCTCAAAATACTTTACTCATGCTCCTAGAATTGCTAAGTATTAGTGTATTTGTGGGTGAAAGAATATTTCCCCAAAATTACTTTGAGACAGAAGTTTATGTGTTTTCCCCTCAACAAAACAAACTCACTGGACAAACTCAGACTTATGTACACAATATGAGAGATCTGTTTGCCATACTAAGTTGCTAGGCGAACAAATGTGATGTCACAACACAGATTTTTATGACTAATCTATTAAAAATGCATCAGGAAGAAGAAGATTATTTCATCAGATAGCAATGTGAGGAAGAAAAATAAGACACTTTCATTAAACTGCAGAAAATTTGTTTTGCTTGTTTTACTTTAAATATTAGGTTGCATATGAATGTCTGTGTAAGCTTCCAGTTCATTTAGCAGCTTTTAAATCATCATAACACCCTCCTTTATTTTCCTTTTAATTTTCTTTATATATTTTTCCATCATGAAATCTGTTAAATTCACTATACAGTTTAATATGAGTTCAATATATTTGATTAAGCTGATTGTCTTTAAAACAAATATGCTACTAATCAAGGTTTCTAGTCACCCCTAAAACACTGCTCTTAGCCAGAGGGAAAGCTGTGTTTTGCATCCAGTGGTGATGTAAAGCATAATCTCTTGTAGTGACAGAGAGATACAGGTGAATTTAATATATTGTGATACACAAAATTTCTAACAATACAGGGGACTAAATAAACTAGTGAAAGGCTCGATAAATTTCTTTGATTACTGACAATAAAGCAACACCTCAAACTTTAAACTGTCAGCAACTTTAAGTGATCTATTCACAGCACACTGTAATGTTACTGAATAATTATATACAAAATATAGTCACCATTTTTAAGTGTGAGAAATTTCAAATGATTAAAAATTAGAACAGAAAAAGATCTACAACATCAAAGAGGGAAAAAGGTGCCTTTTTAAACATCAATTTTTATGAAAAACAGAGATATTTACCTATGTTGTGTATTGCTACCTAGAACTTCAGAAACTGCTGGTTATGCCACAACAGGATTCCTTTCTTGAAATGTTAAACTAACAGAGATATAAAAAATACTAAGATAAACCAAGTATGAGTGAATGGGAAAGAAATCCTCAAAACCACACACAGAGTGAAACAGCTGCATTTTGTTTAACCAGAAGTTAATCAACTATGAGAGAAGTAAGCAAGATTTATCTTTATATCTGCCAGAGATTATTAAACATTTAAATATTCATTTTACTTCTTTAAATAGGGATTGTTGCTGCATTACAAAATGTCACTGGATGCTCCCCAAATATTATTAAGAAAGCATGTATTAATTTAGAAAAAAGTACCACCACATTAGATTTCTTTGAGCAACTTTTAAGGAAGGTACACTGTTTAGTAACTCAGACTCCCTAATTTACTTTAGATCACATAAGAATTAGCTAGGTGGTGGACTTTTGCCAGTACTTACATCATAAAACCACCCCCTGCCTGGGTGTGATTGGAATTCTTTGCCTAAGAATGACCCTGAATTTAAAAAGGCAGTTGTAGGTTCTGTCTGAGGAACCCATAAAGTTATAAGAAGTTTGGAGAGTAAAAGTTTGCACATCTAGCACAGGCTAAAGCTGCTAATTCTTTACTTTCATGACTTCCATTTCTTCCTAAAGAAAACAAGAACAACAAAGATAGCTATGCTGCATCTAAATGACCTTTCTTTATCACTCTGTACTTTGTCTGCTTAATACACTGAGCACATCCTTCACACTGACTGTTATTCCCTTCCACCCAATGCTGACAGAAACCGGAGTGGAAGCAGCAGATTTCTCAGGAAGGGTCCCCAAGCCCTGAGCCATTTTAGGGACACCACTACCACCCCCAACATACCATCAACCCTGCTTCTGGAAGACCAGGAACAGAAATGGCATTTACTGGTGGATTCCCCAATGGTGTTTCTACCAGCCTATTGGCTTTTTTTTTTTTTTTAAATAATTTCTCACCTACCTGAAAGCTTTGGAGAACTGTTACAGGAATTCACTAGAAAGGGAAGGGAGAGGAGAAAACAGATAGACATGACATACAGATACTTCTTCCATAGCCTCTCCATCCATCCTCTGTACAACTTCATTAAATTATGTATGTTTTGCTCTGCCTTGGAGCTTCCACCACTGCAAGGGACAGTAGAGAACCTGGCTCTACAGGGTTATTAAGAACATTTTTATTTTTTATAAAACCAGGGAAATCCCAAAGGCTTTCCATGGATATATTTGGGATAACAGCTGTAGTTTCCCATTTTTTTCATGCATCCCCATTTGCCACTGTCTCTCTGCACAAGTTGGGTCCATGTGGAATCTGCCAGCTTGCTACCCCCAGTCTTTTGGAGAGTTTCTTTGTAATTCCTTTCGCCTTAAGCTGCTTTGCCTGCGCTCACCTACCCCCTGGGGCTCACAGAGCACAAGCAGCCTCCTTCAGAGACCAGTGCCTACATTATTCCAAAGACTGCCTGAAGAGAAACGTTCATGCAGTAAGCCTGTATCACCCAGAGCACAAGCACATTCCTTCCATGACATACTGGGCTCTGGATTCAAAAAATTTAGAGCTAGTTATATATGCTCCAGAAGCCTTCACCTACCAATCCCAAACATGCTTGGAAGTGCATAAAACTGATGTGAAACTTCCACTTCTGACCTGCTCAAGAAGCCAGCATTACTCTTTACAGACTGTCCACACCTAGTCACTTTAGTGTCCCCAGAAACTAGTTTAATTTTTTTGTTTGTTCATTAAGGAGATGTTTTAATTGAAGGATGAATGAGATGAACTGAAGTTAGCTAGAAAACACATTTCAATGGACAACAATGCTTACAACACAGAGCTTATAAACTAAAAAAACAGAGAACCAGAATGCAAACACTGAGCAATCACAAAGCAAAAGAATTTTTATTCTGAGCAAATAAAAGAAATGCTGGAGCATAAGGCCTTCATTAACTAAACACTGTCTGTCAAAGTAAAATGCTGCTGAAACCTAGCAAGGCACTCCTAGCAAGGAAGAGTGGGTTATTGCTTTTTGCCCACATCAATCCATCTGAATTTGTGCAGCAAAAATTGCAGTTAAAGGCGCTGAAGTTTAATTCAGCACATCTCAGCAACGAAGGAGGGGAAAGCTGTTTCAAAAGTCCCTCAAAAACTTTTCTAGTGTAACATCCATAAGGAAGCTACAATCAGGAACTAGTCAATTATTAAAAGTACCACTAAAATAATATGTTAAAAGGCTAAGATAGCACTGACAGCTTTTAGAGCAGGTTGTATATAAAGCCCTGAAGAAATCACTCAGTTATACATATTTGCTCTTTTCACATGAAAAAGTCTATAAATTATTCCATGAATACGTACAGGAATGCAAGGAACAGAGTTGCAGGACACTAACAAATAATCAGTAGCAAACCCCAGGAACCCCCTCATTCTAAACGGCAACAACGCCCTGCAACCAACAACTTGGGGCAAAACTGACAAACACTTGCCATGATTTTGGGAGCAAAGAGCTGCTTGGAGTTCTTAGCCAGCACAAAGTGTATTACCAATTACTCCCCAGCAACGTTTTAAGCCTGGCAGTGGTAACAGTGATAGAAAAGCAGTTACCCCGTGGCGGTACCCAATCAGAAAGCAGGTCACATCTCGTTAGCTGTATCATATACATTAAACGTCACAGATTCTCCATGGCTTAGCTGACAATTCAGGCATGTGTGTTTTATTTTATGATAACCTCATGTTATCTTAAAGAATCACAATACAACAAACAGATCAACCAGAGACCCTTCACCATGCTTTATGGCATGAACCTGGCAGATATTTGTCACTATATAAAGCCATTTACTATAAAAGATTCATACTTTTAAAAAGTATTCTCAGGGCACCACTAATAAACTACTATGAAAAATTGCAGCACCAAGAATGTTTGCTGCACAAACACAGACACATGGACAGAAATGCAGCCTGATTCACTTTCACTTCAGCAGACTTGAAAAGTGTGCTTTATTTAACCATGTAAATAACAAGATGCAGCCCCCTTTTTTTTTTTTTTTTTTTTAATGACAAAAGCATTTCCCTGTCCCATTCAGTATATTCTTTGTACTGGCTGATCTGGATTTTGAAGCCAGGGTGTATAAACCACTAACACATTATACAAAGCATAACCAACAGTGAAGGTAGTTTACATTACTGGGTACTTTTGACAGCTATACGATAAAGTAGTGAACTGACCATCTCTCTTGCTAAAAGCAACAGCATTCTAAATGTAAACACAAATTTCTTTTGTCGGTCGTCCCAAACATTTAAGACTACTTTAAGAGTAGCCCAGGAATAAGTTTTTAAAACTCCGCTCCTCTTTTCAGTTATCATCCATTTTTCATTTTAACGAGTTTACAAAACAAAAGCAGAGAAATGTTCGTCTCTCCCCCTAAACCTGCAACATTCCAGAATTAATTTTGTGCAAAAGCCGAAGCAATACTTTGCAATATTATAGCTGTAAATGCCAGCAGGACAGATCCTGAGCAAACAACACACTAAGGCAAAGAAATTTCCTGAGACCAGTATTATAATCAATCCTGAAGTGCTGTACTGTAATTTCATGATTTCAGCCTAAGCTGGTATCTCCTCAAAGAGTTGCTCTGCGTGGAAACATAATGAGGGATTACCCAATTAAACTACTAAATTAATTAGGGTTCATGCCTGCATATACTGTACTGTCTAGTGGGACGCTTCAGCTGGAATTCGGGCTGAAACCTACCACGGTCCATGCACAGGAAAACAAGGCTGGGGGACTTACCTCCGTCCGCGACTGCAGCCTCTTGTTCATTTCATATATTCGGTACTCTGGTTGCACCATGTATGGTGTGTGTCTCCTATAAAATGGGCCAAAAGGAGAAGAATAGAAAGGGTCATGTGGTGTGCTGGACATCTTGCCTGCTTGCAGAGATTCAAGCTACACAGAGTATCATCAACATCCATACAGAGCACATGGGCTGTGTGTTCTTCACAGTACAAAGTAGCGGCGCGCACACACACACAACACATCCAGGCTGCACGCACTGGCTGGGGACTGCTGTGGGAGCCCGCTCCGGCGGAGACGGGCGGGGGGGTGGGGGGAGCGGGAGCGCACAGGCTCCAGACACGGAGAGGGAGGCTGGATAGCTTCAGGCCACCGCCGCTCGGTTTTAAAGCAGCAGTTTCTGGAGGGGTCATTTCCTGTCCGCGCTGCCGACTAGTTCAGAAATGCCATCCCCCCTCTCCGCCTGGCAGAGGTGCGGGTTGGGGTTCGCTGTCCCCCCGCAGGCCCCGCCGGAGCCGCGGCGGGCTCGTTAGCATATAGGTGGTTTAAAAGCTGCCTGAGCCAATCACCCCGCGGGTAATGTCAGAAATGTGATTACTACAAAATACATAAACACAGGCCACGGCCATCCCGCCGCGGGCAGCCGGCGCTTCCCCCGCGCCCGACGGCTCCCGCTGCCCGCCCGGGGCGGCCGTGCCGCGCTGCCCGGGGCGGGGGGGCCGCACCCGGGCACGGCAGGGAGGGCGGCCGGCACAAAGAAATAACCCCGCACGCCACACTTCACACAATGGAGAGCGCTCGGATGCCAGCCGCAGAAACCTCCCGCAAAATGGGAAAGCACAAAGGGGCGGGTGGCAGAGCGGGACCCCCGGACAAGCACCGGCAGTGCCCTTTGGCGTGGGTCAGCCGTACACAAATGGGTCATTTTAGACTCCGCTGTCCGGCGTAAAGGCGTCGGCAGCTAGGTGGGAGACTGCTCCCAGTTTTTAGGATCACTGCTGGGCATAAATCCAGTAGCGGTTAGAAAGCGTTGCCAGTGAATATCTAACATTGGGGAGGGGGGTCCCGCGGGAGGAGGGGAGAGCAAGGGGAGGAGATCACCCTGTGGAAGTGAGGGATGAACTTTATCTGTTGAATCATACTTGCAGGAAAGTGCTGGGAGCGGACACCACGTGAACGAAAAGTCCTCAAAATATAGAATAAACAAAATGGGCTCATCTGCTCAATGGGTAAGTGCAAGGTCTAGGAGGAGAGCCTTCAAATTACCTGTACGAAAAAGTCCTCGAAGCACAGACTCTGTCCTCATACACAGCTGTAAAGTATCAGGCATTATTTACAGTACGGAATAAATGTAAAAACAACAATAAACAGCGCTGAATTAATCTCTCATGTAAATTCATTCAAGCAAATGGAACCACTCTAGGAACAGATTTAGTTAACTAATATGATTAAGAGAATAACAATCAGCTGCAGCCACAACGGTTCTCAGTCAGGATGCTCTGCATGAACGCTGCGGGATCGCCCATTTCGCAGATGAGGAAATCAAGGCATGCGCCATTACTTTTTCTAAATTTTTGTAATAATCCCGAAAAATATTTGAGCATGATATGGCTTTACCCACTGTCAAAATTTTAATTCAAATCTGACCGAATGTTGGAATATTTTGAGACATATTTGAAAAATTCTAGTTTTCACAGGCATTTGGCTAATTCTGGAAAGTCTGACCTCTCTTTTCAGGATAAAATATGAAAGTTCATACTTTATATTCTACTGACCACTGATCTGGATCATAATTTATCTTTGCCCTACCAGTAGTTGTTTAGCAAAACTATTTCTGTATGTTCTTATGGAATAACAGTTTCCATAAGAAGTGACGTATTGAGCTGTTTTTATAGACTTCCCACAGCTTCTGTCACTAAACACAGAGACAACAGATAATACATGAGGAATGTCACTTCTCTCTTTAAGAGCACCCCAGCTATGTAGCAATGCTATACTGCCAGTCCAGTACCATCAGTGGAGGTGCTGAGTTTAATAAATAGCATGTGGAATGTTTGGCTCAATATTGCTGCAGAGACTGTGACATTGCTCTGCCAGGGTTCCCTGGCCCCATGAAAAGCCTGTAACATGGCTACACACCTAGGAGAAAACTTCCCTGCATCCACCTTGTACTCTAACAGATCCCAACAAGGCTATCTTAAAACCTAAAACCAAAACAGCCAGAAAAAATAGAATTACAGGACTAATAAACACAATATTTATAGCCAAAGTGTGACATACTTTAAAAAATGTAAAAAAAAACCAACCAGAAATCTACCAAGTTACAGATTTTACTTTCTTCGCGAAGCAAATCTGAAATAAAACATATTTGCCCAAGAAAGGACACACTGTTTTCTGTAATTAAAATGGTGGAATTTTGCATAGGTTGAAAGCTATTTCTGTTTTAAGGACTTTTTGATTAAGCTAAAATTCACTGTTTCCCTGAAGTTAAACATAGCATTTATATTAGTATTCTTATTTTGGCTGAGGTGGGGGAAAAGGAAGGAGCAGTAGGATTTGCTTTCATGATTAGGAACCCTGGATACTCCCCTCAACCCCCTTATAAGAGCTTCTGTGTACGGGTCTAGCACAAAGCAAAAATATGCAGTGATATTTTAATAATTCCCATTGATTAACTGGCAAATTATCCCACACCTACAGCCCACCAGCAAGAACCAAGTCCCAGGGTAGGAGCCTGCTAATTACAGGCTCCGGCAGCTCTTCCAGTTGCCTGTTATCATCTAGAGTAGTGTGATGCGCAGAACAGTAAAACAGAAGGCAGAATCAAAGGAACATAAAGTTACAGGGATCCTGACAGTGTCATCTCGATTCCCACTTGGATCTTCCGCCTTTTAAGTTTTGTGTGTGCTCTGGGGGCGTGGGTTAGTGGGCGTGCAGCTGGCCCCATTGCCTGGGCTGCTCCAAACCCCCTGCACCACTGGCATCAAGCTGCTACCCAAAGTGGCTCAGGGGTCGAGGGCAAATGTCTGACCCAACATTTAGGGTAGTCAATAAATTCCTTAATCTGGAAAACAAGTTTAATGTGAGCAGAGGAAAAAAAGAGGTGGAGGAAAACAAGAGGAAGAGACTAGTCTTCCCAAATCTGAAAATGAGTCTCCTCCTGTGGCTGTGCCTATGCCTGGCTACCAGCAGATGAGGAAATAGTGTGTGCAGAGCTGTCTTTACATGGGTGTATGCACGTGCAAATACTGCTGCACCTCAAAGTGGCGAGACTTACTCCAGCACCTGGAGGCCAGAAAGGAAGGACTGGGACTTGTCCTTGGTTCCCCAGTCCCCAGACCTGCACACTGCATTGGCTTACCCCAACCCTGCCTGGATGCTGCACACAAACACAAAACAAGACACCAGAGCAGAGAGAGGCCACCAGAGCAGAGGGACACAGGCTCGTGATTCCTGTCTGGGTGGACGTGTGCCATCAGACCCCACCAGCAGACACAGAGCCATGTTTTGTGTCCCTCTGGCGAGGCACTAACCACCACACAGCCCCTTGGCACCCCAGAGGAGGCGTGGGATAATCTGGCTGCTGTCTGGCTGCTGGATTGCCCTCTCCTGGGCAGAAACAGAAGGACCCACTCAAGTCAAGGACTCACAGTATGACAGCTCTGGAGGACAATTTCCCTTCATTTCAGGAGAAAGCATGGCTGTGGTGGAGCAGAAGGGTGCATGTCCTCTGCCTCTGCACACACCTTTAGTGCCTGTGAGTAGGCAAGTTGCACTACAGTAGGAGCAAAAACCAACAGCAGAAACTTCCAGGACAAAAGCAGGGAGCCAGAAAGGGTGAACCAGAGCAGTTTGTTCATTTGTCCAAGCAGGAGCACCTGGCACAGGGGGTCCCGCACAGCCTGCACTGGGAGGGCTCCTGTGCTGCCACTGCCACACCATGCCACAGACAGCCCTGTGGCACTGCCCTGCCGAAAGCACCACGTGCGGCTGAGGCACAGCCCTCGCTTTGCCACGCTGACAATCCAAGCAGCTCTGAAGGCTGCACTATTTTTAATAACCGCTTAGTAATAATAATAATGCAAAAAGTGATACAGCTGTAAATAGGTGTAATTGCTGTATTTATCCCTAGTATGTGTTGACTGTTCAGTCTCTGTCAGAAATCAGGTTTACAAGGATACATTTAAGGTGTTTTGTAGCTTTTGAAAGACAGTAGAGACTGATCTTAGTTAAAGACACATAGCTTATGAAGAGATAAAAACTACAGGTACTTGAATATTGAGAATGCTCAAGTAAACATGATTTGTTTTTTAAAAACTAACAACACTACGTTTTCAAACTATCCTTTGTTTGTACAAAAACCAGATAGCACTGAAGACTTCTGATGGAGTCGCCTTAGGTAAAAGAACAAAACTGTTTTCCTGTGGATGCTCAAGAGTGACTAAATGAAATACGCTTATCAAAAGCTGGGATGCACAATGAAGAACCACCAGCAATACCCAACCATCTGTAATACATACTCAACTGCAGAGCTCAAACACAGGATTTTGACAGGCTTCAGGTTACTTCCATTCATTTCTACAGCTATAGAATAGAGTGTATCAGATGCTTGGAATTTATAGGAAAACTACAAGCTGTAATTTGTTTGCATTAAATATTAATACCTTGGAATAAAAATATATTCCAGAAAACAGTGCCCTTTCACAGATAATTTGTGGGCAGGAAACCAAATAAATCTGTTCTAGCCATTGTTAAAAATATTGACTGAGCTCAGTGTACACTTCCAGACTTTTTTTCAGGTAGATTATTTTTTATTATTGTTGTGATAATTTTCATTTTCTGACATTAATGAATGACATGATTATTTTTATCAGGAGGGTTTTTAAAAAATCCATAAGTGGGGCCCACCAAAACTATTGTGTTTCACAGTTTATAATGGCAAGAAGGGTTCACATCTTTTAAATGCTTCAGGATTTTTGCAAACTCAAGCCCACCTTGCATAAATTACATATAATTATAACTCAATACAAATGAAGATTCTAAGAATTCTCTTCCCCTGTTTAATCCTAGTAAATTAGAGTTACAGCTCCAGCACTCACTAGTGATGCTAGAAGTACTTCTAAATTTATGATAACACAGAAGGGATTTTAAATATTTTTAGTTCTTCAGTATACACAACATCTTTGTCCTCCATCAAAATGGATATTTAATTTTGTCTGGAAACTTTATGAATGCTCAGCTGAAAGCAGTCTTTGAGGAGCCTGCCCATGCCTGACTGAGCAATTTGTCTGCTTTACTCATCCAGTACCTGCACAGCACCTGAAGGACACAGAGCAGGGGAAATAAATGTGGAACAAATTTGAAGTGATGAAAATCTTATCTTGATGTTAACATTGATTGGCCTTCTAAACCCACCAAGAGGTAGCAGAAAAACTGACTTACCATCTCTCCAATTAAGCTGTGGTAAACCAAAGCTGTGTTTTAAGTGTCCTCTCTGTGCCACTGCAGAGGGATACTGGTCTGTAGGAGTTCCCAGCTGCAGTCCAGCTGCTCAGTTCACAGGAGACTCATGCTTTAAGCCTGAGTGGCTTCATTTTGTTCCTCACCATGCTGTCAGTGCAACACCTGAGTGGACTTGGGCAGCCTCCATCTACCCTGCATCACACCTGGGCACTGTAACTACAAAGTACTTTGTGACCATGTGAGAGGGACTACTGTTAGGGGAAATAGGTGCTGGGAGGAGAGGATGAGGTCTCAAGTGTGACATATTCAGCCCTTGGCCTCCAGGGGAGCTTCTCGGGGCTGCAGCAGCCTCAGGAGACCAAGGAATATCTGCCCATTGACAGCATCTACCACACTAGTAAAACAGCAAAGAGATTTAATATAGCTTGGTTTTGTTGAGTCTCTGAGGACGCCATGAAGGCTGCTTTCGAGAATCCAGCAGCTTCAAGAACACTTATGTCTTGTTTCGTTCCATCTCCCCACTTTCTTTCATATTGCACATACTTGCCCACAGCTCCTCTTGAAGCAGAATTCCTTTCCCATGAATCATACCTGCCTTGATAGCTTCCCACCCTACATAATTCGGTTTCCCCTTCCCCACCCCCTGCCTGGGGATACATGCTGCTGAAGTTTGGGTGGATTATCACTGGAGACTGATGCTGGGAAGGGTTGTTTGAAGCAACTGAGATTCTCCACTCAAAGTGCTCAGCAAGTTTTGCTGAGTGTGTTTTCCCTGAAGAAAGTATGAAGAAGTGATGCTGAGGATGGTGAATTTAGAGCAGTCAAACAGGGGAAAGAAAGGGATGAAATTCGTGTATTTTGCCTTTGGCAGCCATCTCCCAGTGGCTGAGGAAGAAAACAGCCTTCAGCAGCAGAGAAGACAGTGCTGCAGTTTATAGCATTGGCAGACAGCCAAAAAAAAATCTCCAAAGAAATGGTGGGGGAGGCTACAGGAGCAGACTATGGTCTGGGAGGCTGACCCTCTAGCAAAAAACCAGACAGGTCAGGAGAGAGGAAAGGGCCTGAAGCATCTGAGCCCCTTTCTGATATACTAGTTTCCCTTACAGACGAGCTAAATATGAATTAAATGCATGTGGCACAGTCACTCAGCTTTAATGTATTGTGCAATTTTTTATTCCAAATTTCTTTAGTCTATCTCAGTCCAAAGCAAGAATCATTTTAACTACCCCTCAATATAGTAAGAAATAAACAACACTAACTAGACTTCAACATACTCGTTAAGCAACCCTTCCTCCCTAACGTGGGTCTTAGAACAGATATGTGAATATGAAAAAGGGATGCTCATTTTGGCTAGTGATTCACCTGACATATTCATTCTGGGTGGCTTTTCCTACCTGGAAAAGCTTAGTATTCCTTCTCCATAACCAACTCCACCATACTGATTTACCTGTTACACACCTCACCGACTGCTCAACTTTCAGCATATTTCAATTAGTTGAAAGATTACTTTTTAAAGGACTCAACTGGGAGCACTCAGCTTTGGAGGCATTTCTGTTGAGTGCTAATTAGCAACTAGCTGACTGTCAACTTTTCTTCTTCGAAGAGAGGGTAGGGTTGGTGATTCCCATCTGAATTACCTGGCAATCAAATACATGTTGAAATTTATTCATTAACTTATAATAATCATCCCTAGCTTCTTTGGCAATTTTCATCTTCAAAGCACTTTATAAACATTCATAGAGACACTGTGGTGATTAGCACTATGACAAAACTGTGCAACTTTCTGCATAGGGGTCTCTCTCCCTATTTTACAGGTGTGGAAGGTAAGGGAAGGTTGAATGACTGAGGAAGTCAATGGCAGAAATATAGTTATACCTCAGGAAATTATGACTTAAGGATTTGCCTTTGGATCTTGCACAGCAGAGATGTACATACTAAGCAGAACAAGTCAGGGATGTACAGGAGAACTGGTGCGAAAGGGAATGATGCATGGAGAAATTATGTGCCTGGTACCAAGGTGGGATTAATTTATGACTGATTTGGAACTTGTAACTATGCCTTTACCATGTAACTGAAACATGGTCCCACCAAATCCTGGACTGCATTCAGCATGTTGTTTTGAACCAATTGTCATGCCTTACTACAAAACATGCAGTGCCACTCTGTTTTATTTATTCAGTTATTTTAACACAAAGTCCCAACCAATTGTATAAAGAAATGTATGTTGAAAAAATATTATTTACTACACAGATTTTTTTCACTCTTTTAGTTCATGTTTCTAATTTATACTCCATTTTTTGTAAAGATTTGATCATAAGCGTTTCGATCTTAATTTGATCTTAGACCTTTGTGCTTGGAAAACACAAGCCAAAACTTGCCAGGAAATGAAAGCATGCAGAATACAATTCATTGAGATTCTGGATATCACCGTTTCAGGTACTCTCTCCACTGTTTTAGGCTGTACACTCAATATGTAAAAAATGCAATCTGTTACTTGTATGCATATTTTGCAGACACAACATATTTTTTTAATTTGGCCTTTAAAATTTAAGTACATGTTATCATTTTAAGTTTTATAATTTGAAATGTTACCATGCTCTGCAGTGCTTGAATTTTGCCAAGGCCTTGTACAACTGCATAAATATGAGTGAAATAACCAGGAGTTTTGCTTGGAAAATCTGATTATGCTGCAAGAGCAAAATGTTCCAGCTCATGAAGACGAAAGACTGGCTGTGCCTCTCCTTTAAGTGAATAATGAGTTTGCACAGAAAAACAGAGTCTAAGGAAAATATATAAAGATATATAAAAATATATAAAGATGAGCACATCTTTATCTCCTCTATCTCATAGATTCTGTTCTTTCTTCATCTCATACCTTCCAGGTATGCTACCCAGTTACGTATATCCAAACAATGACCAAAAAAGTGAACACGTATCTAATTCAGCATTTAAAACACACCAGATGCATCTTAAACAAGTCTGGCATGCACATATTGCAGAGTGCATGGAAAGATGCTGACATCTCTGGAGAAGCAGCAGATTTGAGCTCCCTCTGATTTGAAACTTGGCCCACATCAGGAGCTGCTGTCTCTCATGGAGACAGGACACCACCAACCAGCTACTCAATGGCAGCAGATGCATCTCCCAGCTTCAACTCTCATTGCTACCTTTGATTTCTGATTCTAAGTGTGCATTCTGCTCTCTGCTGTCTGCTGTCTGCTGTCTTCCCAGCATCATCCCATTGCATGGATTCTGCAGCCATGCCAGGGTGCCTTTTATACTGGTGTATTAAAACCCCACAGTTTTAACAACACAATGTTTTGTGCATGAAGTACAACAGCTTGTGGAATTCCTGTACATTTGCCATATCTCCTTGCTTGTGGAGTTTGAAGTTTGAAGGTTATTGATTAGAAAGCTTTGTTTCTAATTAGACAAACAGAAAAAACCTCCAGAACCCTTTATTTTTGCTTGACACTCTACCCAAGGAACTGGCACAACACTCTTGTCTGTAGCATGCCTTCTTAAGTGCAACTATCCCAGTAAATATTGCCTGGATTTCAACATCTGGTTCACATTAAATAAAACTACAGATGTGAATCCAATAAAGGTAGAAATTTTGGAGAGAAGATAAAAGTCTTTAAATTAGCCATCAGGACATTTGTGTTAATTTGCAAAGGCAAAAAAGCAAGTACAATTATCCCAGGACCTGCATGTCTTAGCTAGAGTGGGTAGCACAACAATGCCCATTATTTTAAAAACAACTAATCCTTAACATGATATGAAATTCTGGACTGAATTCGGGCATTAAGATTCTAAGTCACAATATTCTAGTTTCTTGCATTTTTAAACTGGTAATCTTAAGATTTGAGGAGAAGAATAAATGAAAGTGTGTGAGAAGGGACATTTAGTCAGCTAAAGAATTACGAACATAATGAGGACAATTACAGGGCTGTTTCACATTAACAGCATGAGCACTGAAAATTTCCTAAGTCTTCATACAACCTTTGTATTTCATGTATATACATATGTTATAATTGCACCCTAGTTAGTCAGATGCATTGCACAGAGATCAAAACAAAGGAGGTGTTCGCACACCTGGAGTTAAGTCTGCCCTGAAATATGCCATTGAAAAAACCCAAACATTTAAACCATTTCACATTTTGATTAACTGAGTTTACATTTTCAGAACTTCTTTGCATTATGGACCAGACCAAAGTGTTTGCCAGACATAGCTAAGCTCACTTAGGTTTTTCTAGTGAAGTAATAAAAAGAACAATGGGATGGGGGTGTCAGGATGAGTACGTGACCAGTGTGTGCAGTCAAGTTCATGGAGGGACATATTCATGGGTTGTGTCCTTGCTGCTACTATTCCCTTTGCAGAGTAGGTAGTTTGTATATGATCTGCAGTCACACCTCCATTTGGCAGCTGAGGGTTCTCTATGTAGTTTTAGGGAGCACATCTGATGGCAAATAAGTCAAAAGTAAAAATAGTCATCCCAAGACATAGTTGTTTTAAGTATTCTATACTTAAACTTCATTTTTATTAACTTGTACAGAGGAAATATTTTAAAATCAAGTTCTGTTGTTGAAAACTTATCCAGACTAATTTCTGTATGTTTACTGCTTTTACCTCTTTCACTCTTCCCAGAAGGTCTTAGTTGTAACTATATGTGCTATGGCACAATTTTAAGCATTTGACACTTTTGAAATTCTAAAATTCAAATTCCAGTTAATGTCCTTGATTCAAAACAATCAAATTGAGTCACTGGGAAAATCTTTAGAGAAAAAGTAGGCGTTTACAAAGACAGAGGTTACATTTGGCATAGTCTCAGTGTGGCAACAAGGCTGTAATATAAAAAGGAGAGACCCCTTTGCCTCATCTTCCAAAGTTTTTATTTACATGTATTTGGGGTTGTCATGCATCTCTCACAAACATTCTTCAAAGAGACTGCTCGTTATGATGAAGAGTTAAGAGGTGAGACTGAGTTGGGAGATTGGAATAGCTGAGTGACTGTACTAGCTATTTCTTACATTTTTTAGAGGGTGTGGTGCTAAATGAATTTTAACAACCCAAAATTTAAGTTAATGGTGTTTCTTGAAAGAAACTGGGAGCATATATCATGCATACAGCTTGACATAATATATTACTAATTTCAGAATGTCATTTCCGTAGGCATATTTTGTGCAAATCATATTCCGCCATTCCTACACATATCATAAGGGCATGGGATCAGTGGAATCTGGTGGTGTGTATCAAGGCAGACACACTCTCCAGTGTGTTTGTGACACTGATTGCCCAGCTGTTCAGACTGATGTCCCTAAACTTTCACATGTCAGTTCATGAAGCCAGGTCTTCTTCTGCTGGCAGTGAGGTAAAGGGGCAGGCAGCACATCCCAACACCCAGTTAGAGCATCACTGCAAGGCTCACCCATGGGATCCTATCCTGCAATGTAGACATAATCTTCATCATACATCGGTTAATACTCATTAGCAATGGACCACAGTTAGGGATGGGCTATTTTACAAAGGCTGGAAAGTATATTTCAGTTCAGCCAAAGGCAAAGACAGAAAAATGCTTATTTTGCTAAATCCTAATGAAGCTTCTTCTTCATCATAATCATCATCATCCTGTGCAGGGGCAAGCATCATCATTCTCCCAATACAAACTCACCTTTTTCATCTGTTCCATTTAATTCTCAACTTTCATTTCCCTCTAATAGTCCGTTCCTTGCAACTTATCCTGAACCAAAATACGTTCTATCTTCCCTTCAATTTCAGATATTTCTGAAACACCTACTAACTCTTCCCCTGCCACTGTTTTTAGACCTCTCCTCCTACCCAACATCTACTCTGTTTCAACACTATTCCTCCATCCTTCATCAACATTTACTCATCTTTCTTTATCCCCTTGACAAGTCTCAGCACTTCTGGCAAAATGCTGGGGGAAGCTGCAGCACACAAACCTTGTTTGGTCACAGCAGCCCAATGATGTATTGTGCGTCATCAGTCCCACAGAAACCCTGAAGGACATAAATATGGTAATGGCAGCCAGCCCAGAAGAAGCTATCAGATCTGTTGATATTCTGCCAGGGTTTTGTGGGAGACCAGGAAAGGTAAGGGGGAGTACATGAGAAATCAGAGAGATAAGAAACTTGGAATCATATGGAAATCAGTGGAAAGGGAAAAAGCATTGGCCTTTATGGTTTTGTTTAGGTTTTTGAAAAGGCAGTGATTTAAGATGGAATATTTTTATTTTATAGGAAAGCAAAGTGCTGGAGGTTAAAGTTTGATACCAGGTTCACTGTCAATGTGAAGATATACTGAAAGTTTACTCTACTGCTACTGTGATCAATCATCTGCATTTAGGTCACAGTTCCTTGAAATATTCAAGACTTGGATATAGCCAGAGGAAAGAGAGGAGGGAATGGTGTCCACAACAGGATCTATGTGGCTTGTAGTCATCCCCATTTAACCCAGAGTTATGTCCATTCAGGTGTTCAACCAACTCCCACTCTGCTGTTAAGCTAAGTAGGTTACAGGCTTCTGTTTCTCACTAATACAGAAGCTTAGTGGTGGTGTGGGGGACATGCCCCATCTTGTGTATTGTTCCTTCATGAGAATTGATCCTAATTTTAGAACCCTTTAATAATTCACAAATAATGCCCTGGATTTTTATTTTATTTTTACTCTTTAATCAGTGATTGAAAATCTTACATTCAAAAAGTTCATTTAACAATATTGCCCAGACTAACCTAGAGACACACATGCAGACAGCTCAGATGAGTTTCAGACAAACATCTGAAGTTTTGAATTGTAATTTGAGCTTAAAATCCTGCCTTTTCAGATTTCCTATTCTTGGTGAAAACTGGACAAAGAAATACCAAAATAAAATGGGAACACTTTGTCAAGTAATTAAAACCACATGAGATCGCATAGTTGAGAAAAATACGTGGCATAAGAAAGTTTTCTGTTGACTGTTGCAAGGCATCAGTTACTTCTGATTCCAAGTACATGTCTCAGCTGTCCTAAGCCCACTTTAAGGAGCAGGTTTATATGGGATGTTTCTTATGGCCAGGCTGCAAGGTCTTGCTTCATCTGCAGGAGCTCAAATACCAGATAATTGCAAAGCAGGAGAGGACAGGCCCCAATGCGGTTTCAGTTTGCTCTGATCCAGGCTAGCTGCTGCACAGGACAGGACACGTTCTGCTGGTCAGCTTAGACACACTGTATTTACAACTGTCATTTTATACAGGTAATCATTAATTTTACACTGTCAGTCACTCATTTTCACAATTCTGGGTCTTTTATTTTCCCATTTATTTTTTTATTTTCTGCAGCAAATGATATGTGTATTTTACAGACAGCAGTTGGTGTTTTAACTACTCATAATTCAGTTTTGAGGGTTATGAACCTTTAACAAATCACATCTTCTGGAACAATATTCAAATTCAGACATTTAATCCTGTGTTATTGAAAGTTAGTCTCCATTACACTGTGCAGTATATTCCAGGTAAATGCACTATGTGTTGCCTGATTGACTTTAGCAAGTCTTTATAAGAGCATGTTTAAAAACCAGGTCAGCAATAACTTAGCCTGTATCTATCTTTCTATATTACTTGGTTGTTTTTTCTTTTCTTTTTTTTTTTTTTTAATCTGACCAGCAGAAACCTGGTGTCCTCATCTCAGCCAGCTGTCATTATCCCTTGGACATTGAATCCTGCTGCTTCTTCTGTGTTCTATATTTGACGCTGCGACTTCTCCCGAGGGAAGAGCAGAGCAATGTCTTCTTAAATACTAAGCTATAATGTCGTGTTTATGGCACGCTCCTAGGAGCTGTGAACCCCTTAAGCAGAAGAGGGGAAAAAAAGTTACATTTCCCACTTTGTAAGCCAGAGCAATTGAATAAACAACGGGTGGAGGCAGCACCATTCCATATTTATGTGGAGACAGTGGGACAGTGAAACACATATGAAGAGAGTGTTGAATGTAATAATCAAAACCAACATTGGCATACAATAGACCACCCAAAACACAGCTGTAACAGTTTTTCAGCTCTGCCATGGAAACAATGAATAGAAACAACAAGCAGAATAGTTTTGAAAATAGCATTTCTACATTTCAAAGTAGAATCTTAAACTTTGAACCAACTGGGATAGTATTTAGAATCTTTTTGCAGATATAACTTTTGCTGTGTGAGGTCAGCTGTGCTAACAGCACTGGGGAGGCATAGACCCTAACACAGTGATAGGTTCTGTGTCCTGTGCAGGAGGTAGGTATGTCACAGAAGCTGCTCTAACTGGATATTTCGTGGTATTTAAAGAATTGCATTCAGAGGTAATTGCTGTCAATACTTAATAAGAACAACCATTATTTTATATCATACAGACATTATTAAATTTAAAAAATTGATTTAAATAGTTTTGAAGTCTTTTCCATTTTCACTCTGCTCAAGAAATTATGAGCTACCTGGAAGCAAAAACACTTTATTCCAAATCTGTGAAATTATGACCAGAGTAATTTAGCAGAATTTCCCTTACAAGCCCTTGGTGTGCCAACCTTTGGTGTGCCAACCTATGGTTTGGCAGATGTGCACTAAGAAAAGGTCCAGTTAATCTGCAGCCTGGAGTGATCATTGTTTAGATTTCCAGGGAGCCTCTGCAAGACTGACCATGATCCTGTGGGGTGGCTTGTGGGGCCGCCTCCTTTCTGCTGATGCTGAGTGTCAGTACTTGGGATTTTCTTATCATAGGGGAAGGTTCTTCAGTCTATGTGGGAACTTTGCCAGCCCTGTCATATAATATTCACTACACTTTATCCCAAAGCTGCCTGAATAAGAAATTATCTTTTTTCTCATGACCTCTTCTAGAAACTTCACCAGTAGAATACGCCTCCCAAATGGAGGCACCTATTTTTATGCTGACAAATTCCTCTGCTATATAATAGGGCATAAGTGCTTCTGGTTTTGCATATGAGCTCCAAAACATAGCAAGAATAAGGCTAAAATTTGTGAATTTCTCAACTTCAGAGTGCCTCAGTGATTAGTTGCCCAGCTTTAAATACGTAGACTTTGATTTCCCTGGGCTGTTGCTCATCAGCTGCTCCTTCAGATTTCATCTACAGTGAGAACTGTCAGTGCTTCAGATACCCATACCCTAATTTTCAGAAGCAGAGCCAAGAAATTATATTGAAGCTTAATAAAATAAAGATTTTCCCTATTCCAAGTTGAGGGAAATATTTGGAAGCATCAGGAAGAAAGACTATTACCATGGGAAATAACTGAGTGATGAAATCCTTTGCCTAAAAGTGCAAAAGCCTGAGGTGCAAGGTTCTTCTTTGAACCAAATGGTTCGAACCCAGATCTTCTCAGTATTGGTTGCATAGAGTAGTAGCATATCTTTCTCTTATTTAAAAAAATGCTTTCCCAGTTGAAGTGAGACTTTCCATCCAAAGCAAGGGTGAATCTAATCCTATTTTAAAAAGTTTTGATATGGCAGCACTTTCCTCTGACCCCTTTCTTCTCTCCTGCTCTCCCCAAAACTTTTGACAAAAACAATCGAAACCTAAACTAGTTTTTACTTTAAGCTTGACAGATGAAAAAGTACTTTCAGAAGGTGGTTATCACACAGAAAAAAGAAAGAAGTTCTCTTAAGTTTGGTGAGCCATATAACCACTAAAGACTATCGGCCATCTTCCTGCTGTCCTTTTGCTGTGCAAGAAGAGAGCACTGAGTACCAATTAACTTTGGCAAGTCATAATGCTGGGGGAAGGGTTCCTAATGCCAACTTTATTTATTAAAAATCAACATTGGTTCTTTGAAAATCTTCCAGCCTCAGCCCCACATGAAGTAGAGACTCAAGGGAAAACTAGGCTGCAGAGAAGGATCTTAAATCCCAGCCTTAGTGGAGCTACTGTGAAAACAGGCAGAGTTTAACAACTCAAGGGCGTTCAAGCTGTTTTCCACATTTGAAGACATTTAATGGTGTTCTAATGGGAAAAAAATGTAAAATGCTGTTATGTGGTGTGACTTGTAAGGCCTATGTGTGGCACTACGACATTTAGCACTGAAGAAAAGAAAAATTATATGGTAAATTAGGCTTCTTTCTGTAGTAATAGAAGTCTGTAGCAACATAGACATGAATAAGCACAACATTTATCCACAAATTCAAGATTTAATAAAAATGTAAGGGCTTTTCTTCCCCTTTAAGTAGAGTGGGAAAAAAGAAAAGGCAAATTTTTTCCTAAACTTCTGTGCTTTCTCACCCCCAACATCTCAATCTCCAGTGGGCACACATAGATCATGTCTGTCTCAGAACATAAACACACAGCAGTGCAACATAAGAATCAAAATTTACAGATGAATCCAAGGAGTGAAACCAGCTAACAAATGTATCGTGTTAGACTTCTGTCAGAGAACAAGATTTTTATCAGAAATGCTGTTTTTCAGAGGATACCAGGAAAATTTTCTCTTAATAAATTTCCATCTTATTGAGAGCAGCTAAAGTTCTGCCAGTCAGAGGGAATCTCCCAAGGGTATGTCTTACGCAGCTCTCCTACCACTGGATTAGATGTATAGACACGTTTTAAAATACAGTGAGCCCAGAGTACCTCTGAAAGTGTGTTTAGGTATTAAAAACACACAACACTGGTAGAAGTTTGCCTCATTTTGAAAAAGATTCACTGCTTTGTTTATTGCAATCTTTTCCCCTGAATTCAGAGGAAATGAGTGTGCATAATTCCACATTCCCTGGAAGGCAAGAGGCAAACATTGGTCTAAATAGTTTGTGGTGGTGTTTTGTAATTTTCATGAATCGAAGCTTATTTTTTTTACTGCATCATCTATAATGTTTTATAAATCTCTCTCCTTTCCCTTTAAAAATATTTAGAGAAAAAAAGAACCGTGTGTCATAGGGTATTAGCTGATTAGTTCATTCAAACAGTGCTAATTATAGGTTTAATTGCTTAAATGTGAAAGTCATTTATTTAAATTAGCTGCATCAAACATACAGTATGCTCAAAACCTGAAACATTTTGGTACAGGGAACCGGAGTTATATTCTGTAAACAGCACATACAAAATATAAGATGAGAAACAATGTGCCTCTATGTACTGATCGGCAAACTCATTTAAGCCCCAAACTCCCTCCTCCCCTGCCTCTGGGGTCGGAAAACAGCCTCATTTGAACAATGACTAATGGAATGCACTGAAATGTGTGAGGGTTGAAAGGAGAAATACTATTCAAGCCAACAAACTCATTTCATTTGTGATTTAGAGGGGCTCTGCACCTTTCCCCTGAACTCCTTCTGAGAAAGAATGAATAGGCATCTCAAGGTTATGTAAAAATGGGTATTTCGGGTGGAAAACTGTATTGGTTTTTAAAATAATAAATGAAGAAATAAATAAAGGTTTGTTATGCCATAAAAATACCGCAGGGAAAAGATGTTTACACCACAACAAAAAGGTAGTCAGAGCTATAGTGGCTATAGCAATGACTGAAAGAGTATGCTTGTGAATTAAAAAATATGCTGTATTAAATACACAGCATGAGAACTATGATCAGAGTGCAAGAGAAGGGCTCAGATTTTTAATCTGAGAAAAAAAAAAGGAAGAAAAATCAGAGAATTTTAAAGAACAGAAAACATTAGATAATTAACACATTGAAGAATGCCTAGCTTCCAATCCCTCCATCTTCCTGTGTTGACAAAGGAATGCATATAGACATAGACGTTTATTTTTTAAGAATTTTTTTTTTTTAAGGAACAAAGAGATTCAGAAGAGCTAGATTCCCCAGACATATCAGTTTTTGTGCTCTGTATCTCTGTTTGGTCTGTAATCAAGTTGTATCTGAATGTTATTGCATTTTTCTAAACCTTCAAGTTGATATTAAGCCCCAGTTTTCTCAACAACATTATGGAAGTACAAACAGCAGCAGCGGCAAAGGCTGGGGTATGCAGAAAGCTCCTCTTAATTTAATAAGGGTTTTTAAACCGAACGCTATGCACCATTGACTATGCAGGAAAGCTATTTTTTGCTGCAAAATTTCCCAGCTCATGAATATCCTTGTATGCTTCTCTGTGCACAGCCTCTCTCCGTGCCCTCTTTTCCTGCTGAGAGGGTCATATGGCCACAGGAGAGCCTGACCCCCTGTTTACATTTCACTGTGCAGATTACACAGTGAAGAATAATACTACAGCTGGTTACTGCTTACAATTATTTAATTTAAAAAAACCCCAACCAACCAGCACTTTAAAAGCAGAATTTATATAAATCCATCTGTCTCTGTGTCTCTTTCTCTTTCCCCACATGCAACTTGCTATTTATTTTTTACTTGTAAATTTGTACTCATTCATTACAAGCTTCCTTTTGGGTGGGGAGAATGTTTGTACTTTTGCTCCATGCAATGGAGCCTTAACTTGAAAAGATTACAAAGTTAATAAGGTTTGGAAAACAGTATTGTCATATTTCATATAAGCAAAGTAAGGCAGAGAGAAGGTACAATCCTAACATCATGCAGCAGTCAGTGACAGAGGAAACAGTATGCTCCCATGCATGAGGCTGAGCCAACAGTTCCATCTCTAGTTTTTAGAGACCCCTACCCTCCTAGCACACAGTGGTCCCCCCATAGAGAAGCAGGTTTGAGGATGCTAAGGGAAAATGCAGTTAAGTATAATAACCCAAGCAAAAAAAAGTACCAAAAAAAGATAGTATTTCAAATTTAGAAAGAAAGTCCTGGGTAGATTTTGCTGAGATTAAATCTAAATTGAGTGGATTTCCAATGTGATCAGGGAACAGCATGTTAAGAGAGAGAGTTGGAGACATATCCTCGGGGGATTTATGTGGTTATACCTCCAGATGATCCCAGGGCAGTCGGAAAATGAGATACAAAGGGCTCTATTCTGCCCTCATTTGCACAGCACTTAACTCTGATTTTCATGCCGTTTAAACAAGAATGTCATGTAAAGTGTCTTGATCATTGAAAATGGTGCCAAATACATATTCTCCCCTCAAGATTACTGTATGCAATTCAGATCATGGGACATCTACATTTGTAGAGCTGGCCTTTAGAAAAGAGGTACAGACATTAAAATAGAGGTTGTGAGGAAGCTAATCTGAATTGGCCTGTTTCTCAATTACTTAGCCAACATAACCATGTAAATTACAGTTTCTTTAGCAGTTTTACATTTGTATTTGCCAGAGCAAACTGGTATTTATATACTAGACATACTTCATATAAATTTCAAGGACACAAAAGAAACACTCAGAATGCCATCGTTTAAGACTATCATCTAATTTGCTAACGTGTAGATCTCTAGTATTGCCAGTAAGATCCAGGAAAAGGGAAGTGTCACATCTTCCATACATTATATGATATCATGGTAATATGTCTCCTCATTTTTAGGTGTTTTAAAAGCTTAGCATTTCCCGGTTACAGGGAGTTATGTTGCCCTCTGGATAAAAGATGGAGAAATACATGGCAATGCTGACTTTTTGAAGGAAAACTATTACACAATATAATAAATACATGGTATGCTAGTCTCCATTTAGCTCTGCTGTTAGATGTTGTGAACAGGCCTGTTTTATCTTATTCCCACTTTTATAATCCTCAACAACTTAAATGATTGTGGGACAGCCAGCTCAAAGGTGTTATAGTATGTTATTATACAATCATATTTCAGTCATTGACTAATCTCCTTGTTAAACACCATATGTAAATCAAGGTGTGACACCAGCAGGTATGGTCCTGTTCTGGAGGGGGCTGTACTTTAAAAAAGCCCATCAGAATCTGTGAAGGCACATGCTACAGGCATTCTTGAAAATCATAGGCAGCCATGAATGCAAAACACAAGATGAGGTCACAAGTCTCTTTTCCACCTTTTATTGACACTTCCTCAGACTGAGATGGTATTAAATTTAAGATGCCAGGTAAAAGAGCCCAGCAAAAGAATCCATCAAGTTTGTTTGTCCAGTGTTATGCACTTGCATTACTGTCTTTAGATACTGTAAGCTGACCTGAGGGATGGGCATTACTCTAAAGTTGGCTCAGGCTCAACTTGAAATGTAGCAAAAGCCCTCATTTGCAAAGTATGAATAAGAAGCAAAGTGGGTTTCAAGGCTCAAACTCATGCTCGGAACATGTGGAGGAGCCTTTAATTATTCAAGAATCTCTTCAATACACACTTTAGTGCATTTCAGTTTACGGCTAGATTTTTAAGTAGTTTGTTGCATATTTGGCCACTAGAATCATGTTCTGTTTGGGAAATAGAAAACGATAATGCAACAGAACTCAGAACTATGTGTTACAGCATCAGAGAAGCATTTTTGTGCCCCTCCATTTTCAATCTCTATGAGTAATGCAGCAAATAGATTGTATGATGCATTATAAATTACATGATCCATCATAGTAATCATCATCACTAACCAAATTATATAGAACATAACATGAAATACTAGTAAATATTCAGTGAAAGCCAACTTTGAAATTATGAGTCATTTTATTCTAGGAGTTAGTCCTAAAATAAAAGAGAAAAAAGTATCATGTAGTCTACCTATAATCAAAACAAAACACAGCATTTCTGTTATGTAAGGTCTAAAATTGAACAGCCAAAGACCTATTTTATTGCAAGATTTTGAGCAGTGTATATACTTAAGAAACTAAAAACATGTTTGGAATAATTTATAAAGAGGTATAAAAAAGGCAAAATTACTATACTGTTATTTCTTCTCTAGCCTATGGGATGAACTTTGTGGGAATGTTCAGTGAACACCCTTTTTTCCTAAGAATTCTCAATGCGCTCTTCAGACTAAAAAAATGCAGATACATGTCAAAGTAAAAATAATGCCCAATGAGAAGGGATCAGGCATTAGCTTTTCTTCACCAATCTCAATTAATTTTCAATTTGGATTTGCTGTGAGATCTGTGGGAGAGATTAGAGGGATTCTGGCTGCAATGCTTTTCCCTGCAAGACACCTCTCTGTGTGTTATAAAATGACCAAAAGGTGGTGTAGGTTTGGAGTGAACATAGTCTTTTCCACATATTGTCTAAGAATTTTGTAAAGAGAACGTATGTCTCAATTTTTAAAAGCTTTTTCTTTTATAGAAATAGAAAAGTTGGTAAAAACCAAGGCTAGCAAGAGAGTCTAGTACTATTTTCTTAGTCAGTGAGTACTGACTTGAACATTATTAACTTACATCAAAGAAGGCTCATACCCTTAACACAATATGAAGAAAAAAGGTATCTGGCTACGCTGGCCTCATGTTTCATTGTACTATCACATCACAGGCTGCTGCACTGATAGAAAAAATCACATATCCTCTACAAAAGAAAGAAGAGAAATGTATATATAACAGTCTTTGGAAGTTCTGTAAATGCACATTAAGTGCTGACTGCATTTTGCTGGCACAATACATGCCACTCTGACAGCAAAGGCACGAAGTCATGCATCTTTAGCAAAGACAATAGAGAATACAGGATTTAAAGTTGCCATTAGGGAGCACAAGTGAATCAGGAGTAGTGCTTCTGATGGGATTTCTCTTTGAATTTTTGAAGCATGATAATGTAACCAGAGTAACAGCTATTCTCTTCAGCCACATTGAGCACAGGTAGAGTGGTCATTTCTAAAAATATAGAATCATAGAATCATTAATAGCATGCCTAACTCAATTCTTATTTCAAATACTTGTAAAAGGAAGAAAACACCCCAAAAACCTGAACATTAAAATAACTCTTGCCACTTAACAGAATTGCGCCATGGTAAGAATGTTGCTGTCACAATAAAAACTGTTTCATGCTCCCACAGTAGTTCTATAGAGGGGCATTGCTGCACCTGTATAATCCTTTGGGCTGAGAGAAAGACTAACCTTTCTGCTGTCTGCCTGCAGCCAGATGGTGGGCTCAGGGTGGGTTCCAAACAGCCAGCTTCAGACAGACAAAGGCTAAGTCTAGCTTTTTAGAAAAATTCATGAGACCTAAATATGTACATTTTCCCTCTCAAGAAGTGACACAAAACATGGATAGAAGGAGATAATTATTTGCATCCAAAATTTGCCTGTAAGGATAGAAAGTGGAGGGGAGTGGGACATGCACACACCCGTGGTGACAAGGGAGATGAGGCTTGGTTTTTTTCCCCTGAAGTGGGACACAGGTCACACATTAATTAGATAAAGTCTTATGTATTGTGATTGTTTTGGTTATGTATGTAGATATATGTATAGACAGATACATTTATGATCGCCAGGGGTCCCTTCCAACCCTAACAATTCTGTGATTCTGTGATATACTTAATTGAACAGGGGACATTAGAAGCCATATCACTATTTAAGGCCTCTGTGTTCCTGTAAATACAACTAAAAGCATGATCCCAGGGTTATGCAATGTATTTCAAGTACCTTGGGTGCATATGTGCTATTTCAAAAATTCCATGAGTTTTATTGTGGTGTATAACCTTTCACAAACACTGGACAAACCTGTGTATGTAGGTAGAAGCACTTCAGTGGAATTGGCAGATTTCAGCTAATCTAATAGTGTAACTTGATATGTCTTTTCTATTTAATGTGTTATGAAAAAATCTAAACACAGTCAAGATTTTTATTTTATTACTTTCATTTTGCCTTTCTTCCAGTGTTTGCAGTAGCATGAGCACTGAAAGCTGAACAAAACCCATAATGTGATGTTTAAAACTGTTACCATTTTTCAGAACTATTTTTAGTAGGTGGTAGAGATTGAGAGATTGTTTTCTAAATTAAGAGTCCAGGATTTATGGGCAATTTGAGGGGTACCTGGAAAATCAAAAGGAGTGGGAAGGAGAGAAAGAAGCAATGGTGTTGTATTCCAAGGAAGAAATAAAAAGCTTTTGTTGTCAAATTCTTATTACCAGGATTTAGTACTTTTGATTATTTATTTGAGCAAATACCTTAACTCATTCATCTCAGTCTTGAAATACAGCTGGAAAAAGCCTAGGTCAGGCTATCAGCTTGACCACGAGTCCCTGATGAGGTAGCAAGTGAAATAAATGTGACATCCCTTGAGTGCTGCACTCAGATACTTGAAATTTTGCCACTAGGATGGAGTGGCGTGGCATACTAGTTAAAACACAGGTCTTACAACCTCAAGTACAAAGGTGAAATAAATATGTTACAAAATCCAAGGGAATATGGGCACAAGGTCCAGGCTGCCTGTACCTCCCATCTGCCTGTACCATCTCCAACTGCTCATCCAAATTGAAAGGAGACTGTGTGTCTTGGTTTGAGACAAATTATGAGGAAACATCTGAAATTAATGGGTCCTCTAATAGAAGACAGGTTTCAGCAGCCCCTCCCCCACCAGGTTTGGAAATGGCAGCTGACTTCAGGGCTGGGCCTTTTTCTCCCAAAAGTAACCTAGAGCTGCTCTAATATTTTACAGAGGTTTCTGTGGAACAGTCAGTGCTGTCTTGCTATGTATGGAGAAGCAAAGTCATACAGGAAGCACCATCACTAATACTGTGTGTCCCCATGGGAAAAGCTTGTGCTTTGCTTGGTAGGGTTTCAGAGTTGTGGTCACTGTTGCTTTTGACATATGTATATTGTTAAATATTTACATTAGGGAGGATAGGGTCAAAGAAGAGTGCCGCACAACTGGAGCAGAAGGCAGTGAGGTCTGTGGGGACTTTTTAAATTTCTGGAGTTCATTCCAACATAAGATCAGCCCTGGAGAAAGTTATCCTTTCCACAGGGATGAGATTCCCTTTTAATATAGAGCGCTTCACTTTTCATAGAAGTGTAGTGAGCAACAAATCCCTTCCACATCTCTTTATATATCTTGGGCAAGGCAATGAAGTATACCTTTGTTGGCGTATAAGGCAATGAGGTACCCAGCTGAATCTAAGCAACAGCTCCCTGATTCTGATTTAAAATCTAAGGGGAAGCCAGTGAAAGCATCTGAGGACATATCTTACATTCTCACAATAGGTTGCCTTGTTGAAAACAAAATTCTTTAAAAAGCCTCTCTTCTCCAAGGCTCATATGTGTTGAAGACAACATAATGGGTTTCCTACATGTTCAGAGTTCATACAAGAGTAACCAATGTACAAGTATCTGAGGGTAGATCCTCAGCAGGAGATGACAGTGAGAATTCCATGCATAAACTGCGTTCTGGGAGGTCAGCATCTGCCAGGGATTCAATTGTAATGTCCACCTGCAGCCCCAGTTCCCCAGGTCCATGATGTACATACTGATGTACCCAGGAAGTTAGAGAGGACATGGGTGTAGGTGATGGATGGGCAGCTGGCACGACAGAAGGACGACACCCTGCCTAGTCCACCCTGTGGATCTGGGCTGTTTTCTGCCCTCCTGGGAGGCAGGTGAGGCAGAGCACCTTGGGACAATATTGCATCATAAAAGCAAACCTGCATTTACATTTCTTTCAAAAATGCATGCGTGGCATTCTCTTTCAAAATTACACGTCTAGTAGTGTGGAATAGATGCCCTCAGGATGCTATTATTGGCCAAAGATACTGATAATCACTCACCCAGCAGGTCCCCACTCTTGCTACAAATGAATCACTTCCAACATTCTGCTTTTGTCCTTCTTTCCCATGTAATTATTCCTGAAAATAATCTCTCATCAAATAAGTAAAACCTGAGCACAGCCACTCAAATTCCATGAAAATGAATATAGCATTTCCTGAAATAAACTAACTATTTCCTTATTTTTCCATGCTTCAATTTTCAACTTTCCTTCAAATTCACATTCCATGCCTGGTGCATTTTAAATGAAAGACTTTATATTTAATAGATTAGAATTCTTATTGTTTGTTCAAAAGTTGTCAAAAAAATTACTTAGCTGTTTCTTGAGGAAGAAAAACTAAACTTTATTTCTTTTAAGACAGAAAAACTCCAGGCATTTTAAACCATACTTCTTATTTCACACTCATGCCACACAGTGTACACCTCTTTTTGTAGTGTTTTAAGTGTAAACATCTAATTTTAACCAAGTTTAAATAATTTATTTTACTTCACATCCATATATTTGAGAATTTAAATATAAAATATTGAATTTTCATTTACTTAGTGTCCAGAGGGAATAAACAGTGTATGAACTGTCTATAGTCGCATCCTAGTAAAAAGATCATCAAAACCCCCTAATATTTTCAGATTTTTAAGAGAACATTTCTTGGGAAGAGTTGAAGCTGATAATTTACACAGGATCCTGGAAACTGGCCCAGAGAACAGAGTTCATCTGTAACATATAAAATAATGCTAAAAACCAGTTACATGTGACCTATTTATTACATATCCCTATATTTGGGCAAATAAACTCAGCTACTTTTGACTTGTGAAGTACAGAGTATAATTTGTATTAAACATAGCTTCATGCCTAGTTGGTGCAGAGCAAATGCCTTGCAGTGGTGCAATTTGACAGTGTTACAGCATGAACAACCCGGACAAACAAGCTCTGAGCAGTTGCCCTCTTTTCCTGACAGTTTTAGAAAAGCATTTTATGGCAGTAGCAACAACTGCCTATTTCTTTTAGCTGATCGAAATAATGTATTATTGGCTAATTAGGGAAGAGATACTTACCATCTTGAGATATGGTTTACTAAACAGTTTCATTTACTGTTCAGTATAGTTAAAATTTTAGTACTCCTGATACAGTACCAAATAGGCTTAAACAACTGTGACAGCTGTGAAAGAGGCAGACATTTTTGTTTGACTATTTTGCAAGCTTCAATTAAATATCTGCAGTTAAGGTACTCTCATAAAAAGTCATAAATTTATTCTACAGTAGAAAATAGAGCCAAAATAATGTTATTTTTTTAGAAGTTGCAGGAATGTTTAGACTAATTAAAAACAATCTCAAATATCTACTCTTTTATAGGTGCAGGGATTGTGGTAGGTGGAGTGGAGACTGGGAGACAGGAAATAGCCTCTTGCATGCACACATACACACACCACAAACCTGCTACTACAAATCCTAGCTACAGAGCAACATACATTTTAACATCAGTGCCACAGGTATATCTCAAAGCCCTTACTGAAACCTTATGAGCAGTCCACTGTGGTGGAACGAACAGGAAGATGGGTGCCAATTCATGTGGGGAAGTGGATTAAGCGGGAACAGTTACAGGAATTCTTGCTCTGTACTCTGTGTCCCATATCTCTCAGTAGCTGGTGTCCCCAGAGCCAGGGCACACAGAAGTTCCATAATCCACCACCAATTTATTAATCTGAACCATAACAGGAGAGTTTTTTAAATGAGATCTTTCCCAGCAACTAGATAAAAGCAGACAACATGAAGGCTAATACTGGAATTAAAATAGGTTTAAACCTATGAAAGATAGCTGTCTTTGCTTGTGCCAGAAGGATTTTTCTTTTCTTGGTGCTTTACCATCTAAAGAGAACTGTAAAATCTCTGTGCTTACATAGCCAGTGAAATTTTTTGGGAACATCTAGATTAAGAAGCTTGGATATCAGATAAGTTATCCTTAGGCCCAAGGACAAAGCTGGTAGTCCAGGTTTGTGTTTGACAAACCCAGAGAGCAGGAACTGTTACAAGGTGCAAACTGCTTACTTTTCTTCCTGTCCCTAAACTGGTAAAGTTTACTTACTTTATATAACTCATGTGAAATTTAATTGCCGAGCACACTTTTTAAATTCTAGCTCCATGTCTTTGCTAACACTTGTCTTTGCTGAAGTTCCTGCTGGCCAGGTAAAATGGTGAAAAAAGGTGTTCTCAGTGAATAATAAACTTGCTGCAGAATGCACTGCAGTAGGGAAACAAATAGCTCACAAAGATCAGAAAGAAATGTTTGTGTCTAAAACTGTTGATTATTCATTTTCAAAATAGCTCTTTTGCTTTTACATGTCTTTTAAAAGGAGTTAAACAATTCAAAATTAAATGAAATGTTTTCTCTTAGGTTCATCTGTCAATTTTAATTATTTGTTTCCCCAAAAGCAGACAATTTTTTTGAATTCTAGAACAGACCTCAGTTGCTTTCCTAACCCAGTTAAATTCTTACAGTCATTTCCATTGAGAAGAAATGCAGCAGCCCAACTAAAATTGCAAAGAAAATCTATAACTAGACTGCAAAAGGGCATGTAGACAAATAACTATATGTTTTCCTGATGCTCTTGCATTGCCACTGGAGGTATCAAGCACAAGACAAGAAATCAAGGAGGGAGCATGGATCACAGTACCTTGCTGAGGAAAGATGTCCCTCATTCATATCTGGCATAAAAGACCAACCAAAACTGAACATTCAAAGACATGAATTGGAAGATTTTTAGGAAGACTGCAAAATGCAAAATATATTCTGTCAAAAAAGAAGTGACACTCTTCCACTAGCAAATTCCCAACATGTCATTCTTAATTTGCTGTCTAGTTTTATACAGAATGTACATCGTGCCTCTTTCACTGATACTTGTAGAACCTGGGACAAAAGTATTATTAAATGCCGAAGGTCTGAACTTGAAATTCAGTTTCTATTGCTGCAGTTTACCTGCCCAGTTGTGCTTGGGGAACTTTATGATTAAAATATTATCTTCAAGCCATAACAGCCCAAGATTGCTGTAAGGTTTCCAAAATCCTAGAATTTGTCAAAACTCTACCATGCATCTTTCTAGGATTCTCTTTGGCAAGCATCAACACAAACTTAACTTAATTTCAAATTTGTACACACTTCTGTAGAACAAAATCAAACCTGTGGTGACCGAAGGGTTGTGAGTAACCTGAGAGAGTGATCTCTAAATACATGATAGAATTGAAAATGAAAGTAATAAAACTGTATAATGAAAGGATGTTGTTAAATGTCCATTAGATTTAGGAGCGTTTATTTTCATTATGTCTCTGATACTGGTTTAAAATGGGCCAAATCGAAATGTAGAGGCATATGCCTTCAAGAGAATTCTCTGTCTTCAGAGAATTTGCTAATGAGAAAGCTTTAAGAGCCATTGAGTTAGTCCTTGGATTTGGAATTGATGTATCTGCTCTTTGCATCTTTAAGATGCTGCACAAACTACCTTAATTACTAAATAAAATAGTTCCGATCTCAGAGGAGAAGTATTATGTATTTGGCAAGAAGAAAAGGAATCTTATGAAGCAATCTAAATGCCTTCAGGTATTGCAAGTACAATCACCAGTGAGGTATGTGCCTGCAATTCAGAGCATATTTGGGCCCATTTGATGCAGTTAAGTATTAATTATTTCATTTTTCTCCCTAATAGATCAGTATAGAAAAAAAAAAAAAGGGGGGGGCTGCACAATGATGTAGAATGTTACAGAACTTGCCCATCTGCCCCAAAATGAATGCGACTATAGTTAGTCAAGCATAGTCTATTCTGCTTCCCCCTAAATAACATGATACTAGAAAGTGATCATGGCCAGAATATTTCTCAACAAACTTCCACAAAATACTGCAAAATACAGTGTCATGGACCTGAACACTTCACATACGCTGTTAAAACAATCATTGGGGTAAAAAGCCCATAACTACTTCCTGAAAGAGTCCTATAAAGAAGGATGGCAGTGAGCCATGATGGTTTCTTTGGTAGCAAATACTTTCAGGCCTCCCCTGTGAAGACTGATGCCTTAAAATAAGCAGACTGCCAAGTCCTCCTGCTCAGGAGTTCTGTAGATCAGCAAACAATTGTCCATGAGAAATGCTGTGGCATCAGTGGTGAAGGCAGCAAATGTACCTAACAGTAGCAGATTTCACTTCAGCCAAGCAGCAGTATGATGTGTGTTTAGGGGAAAACAATCAGAAATTCAAGCTTTGCCACCTCTTACTGGGGGTTATTTATCCCAATGTGAAGAATTTAAAAGGTCACAAAGCCACAAGGCTTCCTCTCCACCTGCCTTTTGAAACAGGCATTTGTCTTCCTTTGAATGGAAGACAAATGCCTGTTTAATCATTAAATAAGCTTCAGCAAAGCAAATGAACTTAGTTATTTCAAAAGCAGGAGAAGTCTAAATTGTCTCCTAAACTCCTTATATTCAAGCTGCCAGGACAGTTGCATGCTGTTCTTTCTTCCAACAGAGCCCTTTTTAATTCCTTATTGCTGTCAGTTTCCTTTTATTTCAGGAGTGAAGCTGTGACAGGTAGTGGGAGCCCTGCGACAGGAGGTGGTGCAGATTGCTGCAGACACGCCAAACTACCTGAGGCCACTGGAGCTGCCTCACGGTCACCTGGCCACTGCAGGCACTGAGACATCCACGTGCCTTCCCTCTGGATGCTGAGCAGCAACATTTTAAAGCAGCCAAATCCCTCTTTCCCCCTCAATCTCACTTTCACCCTTTACCCAGAATTGGTAAGGAATGTGCAGTACCTGTTTTTAAAATGCAAATTTACCTAGGTATTCTTTTAGCCAGGGGGGTTTCTTAAAAAGATTTTTTAAAAAGTCATAAATTACTAAAGAGACCATTTAATGTCTAAAGTAAATCTTTCCTCTGCTCTTATTATACCAGTTTGTTTGTTGGCCTGAAAAGTTGCCAAGCTGTGTGACTAAAGAAGATGAAGCACAGCCTGGTCTTCAGGGACAGACAGCACATGGCAGCATGATGCTGTCAAGTAGAGGAAGCATGCAAGGGCAGGATTTTCTTTTTTTTAGGCTGGTATCTGGAACCCCATTTATCCTCAGGTAGGCTGGTTTGTTTGCTTGTTTATTTATTGAATGTATCTTAGTCTAGTGAAAAACCACCATGATGCTCCCAAAGCTGCCCCTCTGGGTTCTGCAGGAATCCATCCTGGCAGACAGATCTGCAGACTTGGAGGAAGTTCAAGTATTTTCCAGTGTATCAACAAATATGACAAGAAATCCCACTATATTCTGAGTGATGCCATAATAATAAGTGAGGAAGAAAGTAGTAACATTAGATAATCCCCATAGAAGACTAACTCTTTGATCTCCAGCATTTACATGCATGCCTTTACACTTTGTACATTGTAAGCATTTGATTTCTTACCAATAAAATACAGCTACAAACTCCTCTTGAATGTTCCAGAAATAAAATTCTCCTTGATCCTGTTATATGCCTTCTAAGCAGTGAGGGAGAAAAGTGAGGCCTCAGATGACCATGATGAGTAAATGAACAAGTTATCATACAAATGCCAAGAACTAATAATGTCTATTTAGTTTAGCTGCTTCTAAATATTAAGTCAATTACGGTTCTGCTTTTTCTACAAGAGTCAGTGCATTATCATGATTTTAATTCTTTGTCTCCAAACACAGAGGCAAGCCTGACACCAGGGCTTGTGTAGATAGGGAGTGTTAATAAAAACATTTTCATAGCCCCATTTCTGTCTCTGATGGTAACTAAGCCTAATTTTGTAAACAAATTTTGCATCAATTCATGTGAATAAAATCCATCCTCCCTTGTGTCCTTGACCTCCCTAGGCCTAGAACCTTTTGATTTTTTCTGTCCTGGAAACATTCACATACTTGAGCAAATGTGAAATAATGAGCTATGACCTCTCGCGATACTGCTTGTCTGGTTACATCAGTGAATTTTCAGCAAGGGAGCTATTTCAATGGGTGTCAGTGGAAAGGAAATGACTCACTAGGCTGGCTTATAGCTGCTTGTAACTACAGAGACTGTTAACTAAATCCTAAATAAATAGCAGTAAATAATGGAAAATAAATCATGTTTCATTGCTAGCACTAAAATCCAGTACATGCATTATTAAAATTAAATGAATGCAAATAGTCAAAAATCTCTGAGCAACTATTTTTTTTTAAATGAAAGAATGGAAATTTTTTGATGACTATCAAGAAGAGAGAGGAAGAAACAAAGAGAGAGGAAAATCTAAAAGGAAGACATTTTCCAGGCTGTAGTGCCAGAGTCATTCTTTCACAGGCTCTACATCACAGAAAGCTCAGATTCAGAGTTGAAAATGTATGTCTCCAAAATACACCCATCATGTTTCAAGATTTCAAGCAGGGTTTATTCATGGCTGGGAGCCACAGTGGTAAAAGGAAGCAGTTAAAACCAGGGACATTATAATGCATATTATGCATTGTCTCAGCTTGACTGTGAACAACTAACTTGAAAATGAACATCAGCTAATTAGTTGCATACCACAGAGGAAGCTTGAGCCTATTTCATTTACTGCACAAACAATTTCAGACTTTGTTCTTCAGCTCAGAAGAGGCATAGCCCTCCACTGCTTTCTTGGACGTGGATTTTACATGTGACATGGCGATGCAATCTGGAAGAAAACAGAAACCCTGGAAAGCCACAGACATAAAAATAGAGATAGGAGAATTTTAGCTTCCTTTCTACTTAAGCAAGTGTTTGAGAAGCTGAAATCTGGATCTTGCTAAAGAAGTTTGCATCCACACCACAAATGGCACTGCAATGTAGATATACCCTAGGCAGCTGAAAAAAAAAAAAAGCAGCTCCCTCTAGTACCACATACTATTTAATTATAACATCACGCAGCTTAGCTGCTCATCCATATGGATACTCCACACTGAGTTCTGTGCTGCTGTGGGTACTCATCTCTCTGAGCAACCTCACCTAAAGCCCATCTAGTGCCTTTATATTGCAGTGAAGTCGCGATAGATGTATCTTAAGCTTGTGCTTTTCTATGCTATACTCCTGTCAACCCCATGCAAATGATACCACCATTTTTGAAATACAGGTACTCCAGTTTCCCCTCTGACAGACTACAAAAAGTCCAAATTTGAAGTCTAAGATGGTAAGGGCAACAGCATTTTTCTGCTAGCTCTGTGCAATAGCTTGCCTGAGAGGCAGCTGGCTACTGGGAAGCTCTGTGAGCACTACAATATAAATATAATGAAATGACAAGGTTCTGCCATTTCTCATCCTTGTCACTAATTGCATACTTTCACAGCTCTCTCTGAGCCCTAAAACTCTCTAAACACCAGAAATGTGAAAGTTTTAGAAGATGACTAACAGCCTGAGAAAAGTTGGAGTTACAGATTGGGAAGGCATAAAATGGAAATAACGTGTGACTGCAAAAGAGGTCTTTTTAAGTTATTCTTACCACTCCCATACAACGTCAGCAAAGTGTGCAGTGAAGTTAAGATCAGTGGACACAAGCTAACTTGTTATTAGCAAGGCTGAGCCAAAAGCCCCCACATTCTTTGGTCACCTGTGGTGAACACCTAGACCACGCATCTCACTCCTAATGAAGAAGTAAAAGTGCAAGGTGTGTTGCAAAACTTTTCTACTAAAGCAGGTCTCTTCTTCTCACGTGCACATACAGAGCTTTTGAATAAATGGTGCTTACCATCACAGTAATTGTATCAAAAGACCCAGAATTTGATTCCATTCGTGATTCCAGAAGTTTAGGAAGTGATAAAACTAACAAGAGCAGTTCAACAAGGCCAGTGTGTGACTGTATGTCATATTGGCACTTCAAGCACATGGCAGCATCAGCTTCATAGAGGATCTTTTGACTTCGCACTCGAAATTTCTCTTTGTTTTTTCCATTTCATGGACTAACAATGCAAGAATTAAAGTTAGGAAAAAAACCTAATTATTGCTGAAATTTGACTACATGGACCAAATACAAGCACAATATTTATGTCACTGATCATCATCTATGAAAATGTTGAACTAAGTCATAGATGTTACTGATGGGAAAAATGCTTGTATTTAATGAATTTCAAAATTCTCTTCCTACTCCTAAAACTATGACACAGTTCCACATCAGAGCTATGTCACTATTTTTTTTCCTCAGGAATAACAATACATTGTAGTTGTCAGTCTGAATTTTTTTGTAGTTCTCTAAAATAAAATCTTTCAAAGATAGAAACTGACCTTTGATTTCTTTCCCTTTGCTAATACTCTCAGTTTTGTTGGCATGAGAACATAAACACTAAATCCCCTAGAGTGAAACTTCCTTCTACCTTTTTTTATATGTAGATTGAACATTTCTTATTCTATCATTTGATTTGTGAAACAGTTTGTTAAGTTTTCCTCCAAAGGAATGTTTTTATTGATTGCTTGCATGGCCATGAAACATATTTTCTATATTACAGAAATGTTTGCATTTTGTCTTTGTAAGTTCAGAGGTAGAACTCTAGTAACAGAATTTCATTTTTATTTTCATCTAATGTCTATATTAAGGCTCTCCTAACCTTTAAGGCAAGCAGTTTCAAATCAATTAGGTTATTTTTCAAGAAGGATGCTATGGAAGAATTGAGATTCCAAGTTAAATTCTATTTACTCTTTCACAATCATTGACACATTTACAAGTGATCAGCTAGGAAAGGTCTGGACAGAGTGAACTGAGTATTGTAATTGAGAGTCTGAATCAGAAAAAAATAAATTAGAGACACTGTATAAGAATAATGATAACATCTAATGATGATTTAGCTTTGTAGTAGTGTTGTAGCATACATGAGAAATAACCCATAAATATCTAATAGAGTTCAAAAGAAGTGATAGAAATAGAACACCAACAATATTATCTGTTGCATACTAATGGAATGAGAGAACTGGAAAGTAAAATATTGAGTATTTTTCTGTATTGTTTATGTTGGATAGGAAGTTAGGCAAGGTCTCAAGAAGAATTTTTCCCATATAAAAAAGTCTGAAGGATTTCAGAGTTTTATGCTTGTCTGTGACTTTCTAATCACTAAAGATTAACAGCACTGATATTCATTAAAGAAAACTCAAATAGGTTTCCTGGGAGTAAGGAATGAAAGACTGGACTCATGAGCTATCTGTTTGAAAAAGCCCTGACAGAAAAACAGTTTCATGTTGATAAGCTGTGATCTTTGCATCCTCTAATTATGTCCAGCAGAACATACCTTATTTGAGAGTTGCACAGGCATAAATATCATCAGAACTTGGCTTAATACTGTCACTAAACCTTCTGTAAGGAGAAGACAAACAAAAAGTGAAAAAGCAACACTTTTGCAATATTTCTTTGTCAGTTATACAGCACCTTAGATTAAATCAGTTCTTTTCAGAGTGAGAGACAAAGCTAAGGGCTCAGTGGGTGAGATCCAAAATTACAATGGTCACACCTCTGCAACTGGAGAATAAGTAAGGCGAACCAGAGCAGTGACAAAGATTCCTCAGCTGCTCCCCAAGATGTAAACCAGAAGACAAACCACCTGTTGAATACCTGTTAAGAACTACAAAGGCATTGCCAGGGTGCCAGAGATGCAGCTAGAAAAGCAAATGCTCAGCTTGAAGTTGTCCAGAGATGTCAAAAACCACAAGATAATCTTTGGGTCCATAAACAACAATCAGAAAGAGAAGGAAAATATGCTGTTGAACAAGAGAGAATTAATTTCACATGCCACGCTGAAATGGCAGAAGTTCTTAACACTTTCTTCACCTCTGTCTTTGCCAGCACTGTTGAGCCTCAGGCCTTGGGAACATAAATCCAGGTTGATGCAAACACAGCCACAATCAAGGAAGGAAGGCTTGGTGTGTGAACTATTACAGGGGCTTGACCCCTAGAAGTCAATGTTCCCTGACAATGTTCACCTGAGGGTGTTACAGAGCTGATGTTGTCCTGAGGCCCTTCTCAGGACAGTGGCATCCTCTTGACAAGTGTTACAAGACAAATATGCATAATTCTATATATTCTGCTTGTGAATGGAAGGGAAGATTAATCCAGACCTGGGTGTTAGAAAACAGTTTCAGGTAATCTTAGATGAGCATGGTCCTACTTACAGAAGTCTGTGGTATCCTCATGGAACAGAGAGATTTTCAGAATTGTGTACTTCAGGCTTAGACTTTGATGGCACAACACTTATAAAAATAAAAATCCATAGCACATACATCTGATCCACATAAAGTCAGAAAAAGAAAAACAATCCCAAAACCCAGAAGAAAGCAGACTAGAGCAAGGATTTTAAATATATTTTTTTCACCAAGGAAACTCAGAAAATCACTGGAGACATGACGCACTTTTTAGCCCCCTCCAAGTACCAGTTGCCTTTATAAAAATTTCCAAAAAATAAAAACTTGGCTTTTGGTAAGAATGAGGGCTCCCCAGTGAGAGTTTTAAAGACATGAAGACATTAGAAACATTTGCAGCCACTTCATTGATTTTTAAAAGAAACCTAAACAATGCAATTCTGTCAGCTAATTAAAATGGTTCTCTCCAGTTGCACTGAATTTCTTTTGGAGGATCGTTACTTTTCTTGCAGCAAATTTTGGTACTTTGTTTTAAGGTTTCAGACTAATGGAAGGAAAGTTGAGGGGAGACAATAAAGCCATGCAGCAACACCAGGTACACAGGAGCACAGACCTTTTGGTACATCCAGTTAAAGCAAATACCATCGATTGAGCCAGGACTTGGATGTTTTCTGATGAAAAAATCTTATAGACAGTATTTCCAGAAAGAATAATATCATAAACTATACAAATAAAGGAGGTGGTATTTATCTTTCTTCTTATGTCACATATTAAAAGAAATAGTTATGAAGGACAAAGTTTACTGTTCCTCTTACCACTCAACAGGGGACAGCTTCTGACCCTGTCATCACGCAGTACTTGTTAGTGTTATTTCTTACTGGTATTCCCTAGGCACAAATGTGATTAAAAAGACTTCTCAAAGGTCACTGGGCAGAACGTCTATTATCTGTCCTAAGACATGAGTTACAGAAAAATAAAGGAGTGAAAAAGATGACTGACCCACTGACTAAGCTGAAGTACAGGACTTGGCAGACGTGACCTCCAGACCCTTCTCTGCTCTGGCAAGACAGGCAGATGGACATAAATGTCTTCAGTAAGTCTTCAACATGCATAAGCATTTCAGCTTTTTTTTTAATCCCATTTGATATTCCTCTGCTTTCTCAAGTGTCTAGACATCTTTGAAAACCTGTTACCTAGTCTCTGAAGGGATAGTGTTACTACCTTATTTAGGTGCTGAGACTCCTGAACAGTTTTTTCAGAGATTAGGGTAGAAGCCAGGAAGGCTTAAGTTAACAGCCTGACCTTTTTTACAGCCCATACTGGAATCGAAGGCAACAAAGTGAAGCCTAACTTAGACAATTAAAGCTGGATGGTATGAATTACATTCAGTTTTCAAAATGTAGCTAATGTACTCACTTATTCAGAGAGGCCTGGGGCAGATTCACACATTAAAGGATATGAAACTCGTATATTATGGTAATGGAAACCATGAAAATAGATGAAGATAAATAACCACATTTGAAGAGTGCACCCCATGAATCTGAACATAAAGTCAATTATTATATTACAATATTTAAAAAACATATTAAAATGTTAACCTTATAAATAGCATCAAAAATTCTGGTATTTTAGGTTATTGAGATGAGAACCATAGATTGGAACTGAATTAATTAATGCAATAACAATCAGAAGAATCAAATTTCTGTTATTCCTAAGCACTGGGGCCAAACAAATAAACTCATTCATAGTTACACCATTCCACAGTGCTCCCTCATTTCGTGCAGAGCTATTCATGAGTCTCTACCTTGCATTCCTGGAGCAAGCTCTGCTAAGGTATGAGTAGAGGCAAGGAGTCTGCCCACATCTCTGCCAGGGCTCATCCACAAACGAGGTAATCTTCCTACAGGTAATGGACAGTTGACTATAATTGCTCAGGTTTTTTAAGTATATAAACCAGAGACAGCTAAAATGAGACAAAGGGAATGTCTCAGATGAAATCAGATGTGACCTTTTCAAAATGGGGAGCATTTCAGTGATTTTAATTAGAAGCCTAGGAACAAGAGTTAAATAAACTTGAAGATACCTGCTCTTTCAACTGAGCCTGGTGGGCTGGTAGGAAACTTTCTCTGCCTGCTTTACAGCACATAGGTTTTATAGCCTCTCACTCCACTAAAAAAATAAATAAATTAGAAGCCCCAAGGCAGCCACATATTTAGAAGCAATGAAAACCCAACCTGCCTACCTCTAAAGCATTTAAAGGGAAATGTATTTGGGCTTACTACCCAGGAATGAAAGCATAGCAGAATGAATTAAAACATTGTGACTTTTCTGTAATCTACATTGCTGCTCATGGCACAAGTCTGAAGATCCAGAATTCATTCTGTGTTTCTTAATATTTCATAGAAATAAAGAATCTCAGTGCTAACAAAATTAACATTGTGAACAAATGTATCTCATTACAATGTCAAACTATGTAAAACCACAATGGACCATTCCAGGGGAGTCAAAACCAATTAGTTGTATCAGAAAATCTACCAGACTACAAAACAGAGAGGCCTGTGAACTTCTGCAACTGCTTCAGAGATTAAAGAAACTGCAACACAGCATGGGGACTAGAGATAAAGTGAGTGGGTTTAGAAAGACTTCAAGGGAACTGAGAAGTTCATGCCCAGTTTCAAAACATACCAAAGTTTAGAACTGACTTGCTAAGCAATTTTAGACTGTTTCTCTTTTTAGAACTAAAATCATGCTCCGAGCCCATAATGTATCGCTCATTTCCCTAAATTGACCACCAATACAGGACTCTGCCAAGAGAGTGATCTCTTCTCCTACTCTTTTGTGTCCCTGTTCATACTTTTATTCCCCTTGTGAATCCTGAAATGGAAAGACAATAATCTAGTCTGAAAGCATGGCCATTTCTGGCCTTAATTGTAGCTAAAATCACTCATTAAAAAAAAAAAAAAAAACACACAAAAAAACCCTAAAAGACCCAACCAAAAAAAAAAAAAAAAAAAAAAAAAACCCTACAACCAAACCAAAACAAAAATACCTAAAAAATATTTCTCTACCTCTTTGTTTCCATGACCATTACCAGATAAACAGATAGGTCTCAAGCTCCAAGTCAGACAAGAAAAAGGTACTGTTTCTTAGTATGCTTATAGTATAAAGCACAAAGGATGGATGATCACAAAGTAAACTCAGCTATAGACATTTCTAATAAACACTGACTAACTGGAGAAATGTGTCAACCCAGGACTATATGCAGTCTTGAGCTCATGCAGTGCAAACTTGAGTGACTTTCATCACAGAAATACTAGGTGAATGAAAGATTAAGCTAAAACAAGGTAGATCACTAATAAACTCAAAATACAGAAGCTTTATGTACCTGTCTCCCCATGTGCATTTTTAAAGTGCATTTATGTATATATTAGTTGCTGTCTTTCACTCCTGGCAAGCATCCAGCATTGGCTGGCTGTAGGAAATGTTAAGCAACCCCCACCCCTGAATAACTACTTGGCATAGAAGGATTGCTTGTAACTTGTGCAACATGCTTCATATTAAGGACTCCTCAGCTTCAAAGATACTCCCGAAACTGGGAATTAAGTACTTACATTGCATGCTTTGCAAGTTTAACTCTGTGCCTCTTGATCATCATCAAAGTTGCCCTACAGAAATATTCCTCCCTCAATTTGATACCAGTATTTGAATTAAAAAAGATTCTGTACAGTATTTTAAACACATAAAAGGGAGCACTTCCTAGCATGAAATCTGGCTTGCTATCATACTGATTTTGTGGTCTGCAATTCTAATAATAATCATAAGCCTGTTTATTGAGGATGAGGAAAGAAAATATTGTGGAGCAATGTAACTTACAATGCCCATTAAGGGCACTCCTTTGGATTTTCTTTGTTAACTTTTTTGAGATAAGCATCTCTTCTAATCAAAATATGAAATCTGCTCTGCTGCTTCACAAATGAAATACCATTTCTTGTGTCTCATGCTTGTCATTTTCACCCTTGTCCAATTTGTTATCACATGAAACTTTCACATCAAAGAACAAACTTTGTAGAGGTTCAGTTTTGAATTTCTCCCTCCCTCTTCTTTCTACTGTCTCTATATGGAAAGGAGAGGGAAAAAATGTGAGGAGGAGTCTAAAATACATTAGAAATACAGAAGAATTAAAAGACTTTTAATCCAAATTAATATATGAAGGAACTTAGCTTTCCAAGGTAGCCATTTCCCACAAGAGTTGTGTTCTAAATGATGCATTTTCTATAGCTTAGTGGAGAAATGAGTGTTTCTATTAAATTTAAGAGAAAAAATCCCTGCTTTTTGGTGTCTTGACATAAGGAGGCATTTACTTGGATCATGTATGCCGAACATAATTGAAAGACAGCTATTGGTGTGTAAAAAAAAGATTTGCAAAGATGGCTAATTAACAGAAAATAAAGACATGCATTTTGTGGGATTTACCAGAAGAGATTGTGTCCAATATCCAGTGGAGTCAGAGTTTGACATCAAGCCTGGTTTTATTAATCTCATCTTAAATACTCCTTGCTAGGTTTTATCAAAACACACATCACCCTACATTGTTGAAAGAAAATCCTTGGGGTTCATTTTCCAAATTTAGGGTGAATTTTACCTCAGTAGTTTGCAGGATTATGAATATCTGCTGAATGGCATTGTCTCTATTTTCAGCAATGGAATTCAGTAAAATCTATATTCTGCATTAGTTGCAAATTTATGCAAAGGGATATAGAAGAAATCCAGCAGGTCACATTAAAACTCTTTTAATCTAATATCTAATCTGTGCAACTTTCCAAAAAATGCATCTGAAAAAAAGTCAGTGTTATTTAGCTTAAAACAGGAAACTGAACAGAAATTTAAATGACAGGGGTCTTTTTACAAAGAGATAGTGCCATTTTTTAGCAGAGACATTTCTCTTCACAAGTTTTTCAAATTATATGTTCTTGTGAAGGATGTTAAATGTCTGGGTTGTAAATTTTAAATTGTCACTGCATGATGAACTCCAAGATGAGAAAGAAAGGAAAAAATTACTTGTTTTTAATTCAAGCTGAACATAAGCTATTGAAAATTCATATTTCATTTGTGGATTTTGCTCAAAATTCACAGGAGCTGGAAGTGCTACTTCAAGGCTAGCTAGCAGAAATGAATCAGAAAAAAAAATCTGAGTTGTGCTGCTATTATTTCACCATCTTGAGGTAAAAATTAGAGCTAGATGAAACTAGAATTTTCACTTTCTAAGAAATTTTTAATAACTTTTTAAAATCTGCTTACAGTTAAAAAAAATTCTTTCCTGATAACCTCCAGCTATTTAGTTCAGTTTGACTTTTGCATGATGCATAGTATCCAAGCAAATTACAGTGTTCTAACCCAAGAAGTTATACACATTCTGCTGTGATTCCATCAAAAAATTTTAAAATGAAACTTCATCAGAAATGGCTGATTTCCCATGCAAAGTTTCATTCTGAGAAAACATTAATTTCCAAGAGAAACACTCTTGGCCAGCTCCAGAAAGGATGCTATGCTGACAAAACACAGTAAGGTTCTACCTAAAATTTTATGTCTGTAAGGAACATAACATTACTATCTCAAGGATTTTCTCCAAAATTTGGAGTCTCACTTGGTTTTGCAATAGTTTAAGTTGCAGGTGTTTGACAGGAAAATGAGAATGACAGAGTCTTCTCTAAGGATCAAGAAGATACACTTGGTTAAAATGGACGTCAGAAGCTTGCATCAACAGCATCAGACTTGAAATTGTTCAGAGAACTGTGATCCTCTGCACCAATAAGTCAACTTGCATAGCTTTGGGCAGACACAGTCTTTTTGTACATCAAGCTACCCACAAGCTGTTCCTTCTAGGGCTGCTGCAAGCCTCATTTAGCTCTCCTAAAGGACTCTGAATCTCCTGGAAAAAAAAAAGATGTAAGCTATTGCATACTGTCCAAATCAGTCTTGGCTTAAGAGATGTTTGTCTTGGAAACAGTGAAGTGTCCAGGCATGTTACTGCAAAACCCCATTTTTTGCAAGAGATTCAAAACAAAGTGCTGCAGTAATATGGAGAAAGCAGTTAGTTTACCCCCTTGATTGCCTTGATAAGAGGATTTGTAATTACTGTACCAATAACAGATAGAATAGAGAAAAAAATATTTGCCATCAAGCCCAATTTACCACCACAGGAGAGAGTAATGGAAAGGCTACTGATGGATTAACCAATGCCTCTTTCTTCTCACTCTTCTTAGACACGACACACACTGATGTGGGTTTATATATTTTTAAACAGAACTATTATGGATCTTTTATGTAGTGGAAGTGTTGTGTACTCTAATTCAAAAGGGATTTAAGGAAACCAAGTAAAACTGAACAACTGGGGTGGGGAAGGAAGGGAAATAAACTTGAACACGTATTTCCCTGTACATCAGATTGAGAAGGGCATAGCAAGAAGCTTTCTGCAGATATGAAACACAATTTTTATTTATAGATGTGTTTCCCATGTGTTCACCTGTGGAATTCATTCCAGTGTACCAGGAAAAAATATTGCAGTGGCCTCATAGCCACCATTTGCTGCACACTCCTGGCAGTTTCCAAAATGTCTCGAAAGAGAATGCATTCCAGCTGTCTCCTGCACTCATCCTCTGCCTGAGATGCAAGCGTAACAATGCAAAGAGAACAAAGCTACTCCCCTAACAAAGGCAGTATTAAATACTGGCAAGGAAATAAGAAACAAAATATTCTTTTCAAACATAGGGAAAGCACAAAAGTTCACATTTTTTCTTCTGCTTGTTTTCTTAGTAAGGGTTTGTGTATCTCAGAGATTAAAAATGTAACACATACTTGCTTCAGTTGCTATGGTAATTCTGTGGGGTTTGGGGTTTTTTTATTATTATTATTATTTAACTGAATAGCACTGTAAATAGCTGTATAAATGTCCAGAACACAAAATACAGCTTTGCCCCAGGCATCTTCTATTTACACACCCCTCTTTTTTGGCAAAACTTCATTATTGTTGCTTTTAATGAATATGCACACTCTATGCATTGAAGCAAATCTGAAGCAGAGAGGTACAGGAAATTGAATCCCCACTAATGAACAGCATGGTATTTGAGACTGTTTCAGAACCCAAATGTCACAGGTGTTCAGGTGGAAATTATTTGTCATCTTACGAATTCAGAAATGGAGGGTTATGAACAGGACTTTCAGAGTGATCATCATTTCAATATCACCAATTCACCACTAGTGGAAAGGAACCCCTGTGGTGGATGTTCTGGAGACAGTTAGGACAGAAACAAAGTTTGAAATTAGCATTCGTTGCTATGCCTCTCTGAGGGAAAGGGATAGTCCCATGCATCAGAAAACTTTGCAAATTAAAAGTATCCAAAATCTTGAGCATGCCAGCAGTTTTATGAGCCAAATTATCTAACTTAATAGGACACTGACAGTACCTGTCAAGCATCATTAATAGCAGAAGATGTGCTTTTCTGAAAGATTGGAGAAATGCAATTGAAGAAAAAAAAAAAAAGAGAGAGAGAGAGAGTCAGACAGGACATCTGTCTGATGAGGAAGGAACATCTCTCCAAAACTGGTTTTGATAGAAAAACCTGTTCAAGCACAATCACAGAAGTGCAAAAGCATCACTGCAGGTCTAGTCAGATCCATGCTCCATGTTGTACCTAAGTGTGGAAGCGTTTGTGCTGTGTGCCTGTGTGCAGGCAGCGCTTCTCAGAGAGCAGGGAGAGGTAACATATAAACACCAATCCATCAAAGTGTGGGTGGAGCAATGCTCTGGAGAGCAATTTTAGCATGCAGAAAGATGCAGAATACTAAAGCAGCAGGTTATGGAAGGAGAGCTGATTAAAATGAATGGTTGGGGCAATGCAAGGAGAAAAGTAAAATATGAGACAGCAAACAGCAGACAAAAAGGAAAGGGAAAGTAAAGAGGCAATAAAATAACATCTTTCTTACGGGACATGTGGATTGGTTTGAGGAATATTGTATCTTTCTACCTTTTTCTGGTGTTATCCTAGGCCTTGTACATCTGCCTTTTCTGAAGAAGCTTCAGATAAATTTAGTCTTCTCAGAACAGTCCCTAGACCACAGTATTTTGACTATGTTCTGAGTCTCTTATGCAGACTGGTTCCCTCTGTGCCATCCTCCACAACTCTGCACCAAGTGGGATAAATAAGTCTCCTTAGCAAAAATAAGAGTTATATTTAACAGAAGGAATGATTCCCTTAAGGAAAATGTGGGGGTTTTTAAATATCAGTCTATCTGTAGATATATTTATGTGCCTTATCTAAAGGCAAACCACTTCCTGAAAAAATTGGTAGGTCAATTTTATCCATCCACCTCATGAATTCTCCAAAAACTCATTCATCTCTCTCCTCAAAAAGTCAAATTGCCAGTTTATCCTTCTGCCTCCTTCAATTGTCCCACCTGCTTTGATTTCTGAAGCTGAGTGAAACAAAAGGTAAAATTGACCAGCCTGTATAACCAGAACTATCCCTGAAGGCAAAGGGTTTAGGAAGTGGCTAAGATGTGGCTCAGCCTTTCATTCCTCTCTCTTCTCACTTTTGCTCTACTTTGCTAAACACATAAATCTGTATTACAAATAATCTATAGCTAGTATTCCATTTAACATAAATGCATCAATTCAGATTAGAAATATAGTGTGCTTTTTGAAAAAAAAGCAATGAAGTAGACATTTTTAGAGCAGTTAAAAGATATAAACAAAATGCAGTTTACTTTCTCTCTTCTCATGAAGTTAATGCAGAGTTTCTCCATCTCTCAAGCTTTCTCAAACTGTAAAAGAATTAAAACACACTTCTTTATTGCTTCCTCTTCAAGTGTTAGTTATTCAGTTGCCAGGGTAACATGAAAAGCAACTACATAGCTCCAAAGTACCAAGGTTCATACTGCCTGATAGGAGTGATATAGGAAACCAACATGCTGAACAATGGAAACACATTCCCAGGCAAAAAAAAAAGGAAAAAAGTAACTATTCTATATATAAGGGGAACCCAAGACATGACTTTAAAAGTTATTACAGAGCCTCTTGAGCAATGCTGCTATCTCTATTTATTATTCATTGTCTGTATCCTTCCCTTGGCATCACTTCTTCCTCTCCACTCAGGACCACTTTGGAAGACCTGTGCTGTTAAGATGCAAGGAACTGACCCAACTGTGGTCAGAACCTGCACACTCTGATCCCAGATTCTCATGATTACAGCTTTATTGATCACATGCTACACCCTCAAGCATTAGCCCTGATCTGATCTTTGAGATACCACCTCTATGCCTGGCTTCTGTCATATCAATAACTACAGTTAGAGCTTCCCCTAGTTGGGCGCAATTTTCCCCTCACCAGCCCTGTGGAAAGCAAAATACACAGAGTGGATGAACTTAGCATTTCTAGCCAAACTCTAAATATGAACTGTTTGGTTTTGAAAATTAAATTTACTGTACTTCAAATATCAGTTGGTCTTCAGGCCAGGAATACTGCTGTTTGAAAGGCAGCAGTCTCAGCAAGGATGAGGTTTTCAAGGGAAAATGAAAGACAAATCTGGAGGACTTGCAGCTGTGTGCTCCAAACTTGATTTTAGTATAATTGCTATTTGTTACTTGGCAATGTGGGCAGCTAAGTGGAAGCCACAAGGAGACTGAAGTCAAAAAGGTCTCAAAGAGATAAGATGCAGGAAGCCCACACTTGCTCATGCCACTACAAAAAATGATCCAGACTTCTGAGTATATGCTCATATGCTCATAGGAGGGATGCTGATGGCTTATTATTGCTTTGGATCTCTTAAAAGCATCTAGATTTCAGGAGAGATTTGAAACCATGTTCCTAGCAAGTATCCCAAGACCTAGTAATGCCAATGGCAAGGGCAGGCTAGCTCAAGAACAGCTATTATCTTCAATATATTTATTGGTGGTTGCTATTAAATGAAAGGAACTTAGTATATAGCTATGTCTGTTCTTAATTGTGAGCTGGGCAAGCAAACAACTAGAGACACCTGTATAAATCTTATTAATCCTTCACTGAATTTATGGCATTTTACTTTTTTTGCTCAATTTGTTTTTTACTTTTATTTATCCACTGTTGAGAAATCCTTCTTGATAATTATGGATATTTTTTCAATGTACAAGAATTCAAACACTTGTTAAAAAATTTGAAAATACATCAGTTAGAGCTCATATGGCACTACCAGCCTCTCTTGGACTTCCAGGATTTTCAGGCTTTTTTAGAAGGATAACTATTGCTAAGTATAAACACATTGAGGTATTACTTTAAAAATTAAACATAAAATTTCTGATTATATGCTTAGCAAGAATTTTGCTTTGATTTTTTCTTCATAAAAATGTTCATGTCCTCTCAATCAAAAAGAAAACAAGAGAAATATTCATGCCTGTATATTAAGTAAGCAATAGTTTAACAATTAATCCATCCATGATATTTAGATGAAGTAAAACGTATTAAGTGATGTTAAGGAAATACATAATTTATAAAATTACTGCTATGAAATAATTTTTATAATTCTGATATACAATATTTATACTGTTATGACATTAATTCCTAAATTAGTTTTGGTGTTACTTACAAAAGAGTAGATTTATACATGGATGATGAGCAAAATTTTATATAGATCATATCCATATAAAGGCATATTTTCCAATTAGCAGCATTTTTTAAAAAAGCTTATGTAGACCCACAGTCTTCCTAGTAGCTTAGTTTGGGGTTTTTTTGTTGAGATTTCTTGTGCTTTACATTGGGATTTTTTTGGCTTTGAAATCATTACTGAGATAAAGTCTCCAGTACAATAACCCTAGTTAATGTTTGATGCTTTCACTTTTCTTTTACATCTCTGATGTTCAAATGTCAGTGATTTTAGCACTGAATTTAACCTTTACACATTTTTCTCCTGCTCCCAAAACCTTTCTAGTTCTTTCCTCTGCTGGACTTGGCTGACAGTAGACCAGAATGCATCATGCACATACACACATTGCTGTTCGAATTCCTTCAGGCATTTCATGGCAAGTCTATTGAATGACATTGTTCTCTCAGAGGAGGCACACAGAACCTCAGATCTGAACGCCTGTTAGATCCCTCAGAGGAATGTTCCAAACGAGGCAAAAGCCCACCTTTGTGGACTGTGACAACCGGGGAGGTCCTCAAACATTTTACTGTTTCTTCACGAGTTTCTAAGAGTGAAGCAAAGAACTTGTAACCCTTGTGGTGCAAAAAGCTACATTCACTACCAAACTAACACTAAAACCTGGAAGCACAGTCAGGAGCTATCTCTTGTGAATCATTCCTCCACTGGATAACCTCAAGCAAAATCTAAGATAAGATATAAATCTATATTGCCTGTGCTAAAAAAGTAAGTTGTCTTTACTTAATAAAAGACTATTCTGCAGTCTAGTATCGCATTTATAATGTCCATCTTACCCTGGATAAAGCTGACCCTTTTTTAGGGACTCAAAGTAGGAACCAGATGTAGATTGAGGTATTCAAACAATTTCATGTTCTCAGTAAATGTTAAGTAGAGATAACATGAAGACATTTGTGATCCATTTCTAGTTAACTATGGAACAATTGTTCTTTTTCAACACCTTTTTTATCCTAGTAGCCTAATGAATCTCACATAAATGTTCATCCTCATTTTAGGCAAAATGAGGCAAAGAGAAGGAAATTGAGTGGCTCCAAAAATTAGAGATGCACTGCAGCAATTGCAGTGCAACAGGTCTTATCTGTTGTTTTACCCATTGAGTCATGTTGCTTCTTTCAAAAATTGAAATATTAATTATTGACCATGCATGGCAGGGTGAGTGCACTTTTCCTGATCTCTGCCTATATGGCTGAATTTGCTTTTCTGGAATACTATTACATATCGCTGCCTCTCTGTCATAGGGAGAACGCAGCTGGTTTCTGAGTTTCTGTGTTCTCTCTGCTAGAGAATTCTGATTAAAACCTCAATAAAAATAGCAGTTTGTCAGCTGATGCATTCCATAGGGCTAGCAAACATCATAATGCTTGGTGGTAAATGGTTTGCATGGATGTTTATTTAAACCTGGCCAAGCCTCTCTGGTTCTGGAAGCTGTAAAACTCCTAAGGCTAGGCTTATGAAAAAATTGTGTGCTAAGAGGATGAGCATAAATTCCAGACAATAGAAAGGAACTTTGCTTAATGTAAAAGACACAGACAAGTTACAAGCCTGGGTCCAGTCTAAAACTGAAATAGTTTGAAAGGGGATTTTCTTACAGTGCTGCCATCTATGAGTTTGGCTAGGTCCCAGAAAAGTTGAAAAGAGTCTTTTCCACATTTTGATTATTTCTACTGTTAGTTTTCTTCCACTCCCAGAAAGCAAGATCACAAAATCCCACTTTTATCACGCATAGAATACAGTATAAGCCCTTAAAATGAAAAAGAAAAATGCAGGTGACCAAGAGTATCCGTTTTTTTCCTGGCATCTTACTCACTCATTATAGCCACATATTTAAATGGTTTGGTACCTCATCTAACCAGGTGCTATCAGCAAGTCTATGAGAATTTCTTGGAATGTGCATCACTGAGGAACTCTTACTTTGGAGCTAAACTCTAAAATAAAGACATGATGTTAGTAAAGTTTTAATTCACTCACACGTTCTCAAAACAGTAGGTTTTCAGTGATACTGCTTAACTGACAGAACTGTATTAACATTATCTATTTATATATACATATATATATATATATCTACACATATGTATGCATGGCACACATTTAAAATTCATCTAAACCTCCATTGAAAGAGATCAAATCTCTTCTGAATTTAATGGGAGGGGGCTCAGGCCTTTCATATACCTACTCTGCAATTGGCATTTATATGCCTTCATCCTGTTCCTGATCCAAGCCTAGTGAAATCAATAGAAAATTACATCACTTGACTTCAGCGTAAGAACAGTTGGTCATTTAGTCAAAACTGGTAGCTTGAGATCATTTCAACAAATCATCAAAAACCAGGGTGGGAGAAGTGAGAAGTCATCTAGTCTATTCTCTGCTTCAGCAGGGTATCAAATATAACTACCATATTCCTGACAGATGTTTACCCAATCTGCTCTTGAAATCCCCCAGTGACAGTAATTCCATGATACTGTTAGGCAGTTTCTTCCCAAACTAAAATATTCTGATAAGAATCCCTAATATCTAGCCTGAGTCTTTCTCTCTGCAGTTTATGACAAATATTTTCTCTACCTACAGAAGGAAAAGAGTTTCTCCAGTTGATTCACGTCTTTCTCAAAGTGTTACGCTTGTAAATAGGCACAGTTCTCCAGCTGAGGCAACATCTGTCCTGAGTAGATGAAAAAGATGGACCAGGCAATAGTCATGTCTCCATCCCAGTAAAACAGCTGACCTTTCCCCAGCAGTGTGCCATTGCTGATCTGTGCTACCACTGATAAATGTTCAGCTTGCAATGTGCTGTGTTTCCCAGACCTCCAAGACCATATCTGCGTCCTTTGTTCCTTATCTTATCTTTATGCAATTTTTCATACCCAACCCAGTACTTCTCTTCCTTGAACTCCATGCTTTTTTTCAGATTGAATTGTATATCTTCCTTCCCAAGACTTTTGTTTTTTCCCAGCTAGGAACTGTGAATTTAGTACATATGCTCTTTCTCCTGCTATTCACTTCATTACCGACAACATGCAATTCACCACACCCAGGAGAGATTCTTGCAGAACCCTACTCAGTATCTGGCTCAACACATAACCTGCCAGAGTTCAAGAAGCATTTGGACAATGCTCTCGGGCACATGGTGTGACCCTTGGGGTGTTCACTGCAGGGCTGAGTTGGACCTGATGATCCTTGTGGGTCCCTTCCAGCTCATCATATTCTATGATTCTACTGTACATACTGCTTTCCAACCAGTATTTTATTCCGTTTATAGTGATTTGATTCCGACTGTGCCATAAGACAGTGACAAAAGCCTGGGTACAAACAAGATGTATGACATTTATTTACTTCATATTTATGCTCTTTGTTACCTTATTAAGCAAAGAAATTAAACTAGTTTGACACATTGAGTTTATAAATCCATGTTAGCTCTTATTCTTTCCCTTGTTACACAGCTGTTAACAAATCTTTATTATCTGTTCCAGTGCTTTTCCAGTGACTGTTGCTAAGCTGGAGGGTGTGTAAGTCCCATTGTTGTTGCTGTGTTTCACAGGTAGGCAATGCCTTTTTCTTCCTCCTGTCACCACATCCCTGAATGAACTGCTCGCTCAGGGCTGTGACACTGCTGACACCTATTCTTGAAGTACTCTGTGGCAAACTTCATTAGGTCCAGCCAATTAAAATGGACATACATTCCTTTCAAATTCATTCATTAATTATTGTTGTGTCATCCCAGCATGTGTACAGAACTGGTTTTGTTGATTTTTTTTAAATTCTAAACTAATCTTCAAAACACTTTATCTTGTCTTACCAGGATACCAAATACAATATGAAATGCCTAATGCATGCTCTGATTATTCCCTGAAGCACTGTGAACATTACACTGACTGACACATCAGCAATAAAATTCTACACAGTAAAATAACTCACCGAAAATCTAACATGTTAATTACAGAGGCACTTCTTTGCAATAGCCCTGAATAGAAGATAGATTGTGAAAGAAGCCACTAAAACAAATGTAAAATTTAGAGTATTTATTCTTTGCCGTTCTTAAATTTCTTTAATTGAAAAAGGGTTTTTTTAGTAATTATCTGTGAATAATTAAATATTCTAGGTCTACTTATTTCTGTATTTTTCTGTTTTCCTAATAGTCATCCAAATCTCAAAGACATAATTTTAAAAACATGAGTGGTAAAGACATTAAAAATATTTTTGTGCCACAATATTAATTATTTTAGTGGTTACTTGATTCAAAACAATTTTAGTATATAATTGTCTTTAGTTCCAGAGACTGCTCTTTACTACAGATGTGAGTTTCCTTTAACTATTCACGAGATGTGCCCTCATGATGTAAAATATATTCCAAAACCTACATTTTTTTTTAATACCAAGGACTGCAAGTAAATTGGTAGCCCATAGTAACAACATATGTTTATAATTATGATTACCATCAGGGAATTCAACCTTACTGAAGGACAGAAAAGAGGCCCAAGCAGGGAAACCTCAAAAAATTTATGGAAAAAAAAAAAGAAGGGAAGGAGAAAGTTGAAATGGGAAAACCACTCTTGAATAATGGAAAAGACTCAGTTGTAAAAATAAACACAACTTTCAAATGACTCTGCTGCAAAAACTCCAATATTTTAGTGAGCAAAATATTTAGTAACTAATTATTTTCACTATTCAACTGATTTGTGCAGTGTTCTCCTTCTAAGCCCTAAGCATAAATTCTCTGAATTTGTCACAAAAAAACCTGCTAACAGATCAGCTACGTGGCAGCAAGAATAAAATGCTGCAAATGCTGCTTTATGTTATTAATATAGTATGCATACATTTAAAAGTGCCATAGCTAATGCTGAATTGTTTCCATTACAAAACTCATTTTATGAGTGTTCAATAACTCAGCTGTTTGAAATCACACTGAGCTGAAGTTGGCAAGCTTCACTTGTGTGTGCACAGAAGATAGGACTTTTACAGCACATAAGTGCAAATCTCTAAGTTGTGGGTGAATCCTGAAAGATTCACATTTAGAGTTTAGCTTGACTGAGAAAAGCCCTCAAACCTCTTGGATCTAATGAAATAAAGGGAAAATACTGCAGAATTGCCACTGCTCAGGCTATTAAAATCAGCAGGTTCAAAAAATAAAAGTTCCTCAGGGTTACAGGTATGCATTTATCAAGTTATTTTTTAATCTAAATAAAAAATCCTACTTAAATTCAGTAAGTGGATAAGACATATTACTTTTACAAAGAGGTGATAAATAATGAAAATAAATCCCATTTTAAGATTTTTTATTTTTGAGATTTTTCTTTACTTTTTTCCTTAGATGAATGATTTTCTAAAGAAACTTCAGGCTAGGTAAGTTTTGCAATTTTAAAATTAGATAAAATCTAAATAACAGGTATCTTACATGATCAAACCTTTTGAGGTAACTTCAAAATGGTGCTAGACTTAATTCACAGTGACTTCTTTTATGCACCTTGTTTTATGTAATTGAAGAAAATCTCTTCTCATGTTGAAAAATGACTGAAGCTGTAGTACTTCTGTACCTCTTCACACTGTTAGGGTAAATTAGAACATAAAGTTCTTGTAACATTGTGGGAAGCACCTCGCTTACATGGCTCCAGCCTCATTCAGCCCTGGAGAGGCCACACCAGCTTGATAAAAGCTCATCAGAGTTAAGGGAAGGAGAACCATTTCACAGTTGTTTTGCAAAAACAAAATAACCTGAAATTCATTATACCTGCAGGGCAGCGCCAACTCACAGGACTTTAAAGATGTGTGTCTTCTAGCCCCAGCTTCAGGATTCACATGGTTATGATTGAATCTCAACTTTCTTTCTTTCTTTTATTTTTCTCTTTCATCATTTTTAAGAATTCCATTTCCACACTTCATGGTTGTAGGAAAAAATGTCTGATAAGGACATTGTTCAAAAGCTAGCGAACAGTAAGAATTCAGTTCAGAAACTGGAAAAAGCTGCAAAGAGGCAGATCTTCAATAACATACTGCACATGTCCTCCGGAGTGTTAGGTAATAGAAACTTTAAATTAAGCTAGCTTCTAGTTGAACTGTTGGTGATTTCTGATGCTTAATTGGAATGCAAAAAGATTAAACAATAATAAATAACAAACCTCATTGGAAGCAGTGTCATGCACTATTGGTCAAACATGTTCATTAATTCTCATACCCCAGGGTTTACATTTGAAGAGGAAAAGCTATGGACTGAAGTTTCAGGTTTTTTATTTAGTGGTCAGGTTCTCCTCTGAAGTGTTTCTGAAACACGGTAACCTATCTAGAAATTTCTAACTTCATCTAGAAATAGTATTGCTACATTCAGCCAAAATAGTCATTGCCCTTTGAGTCATCCAAAGCTCTGAAAGGCTTTGGACACTGGTTCTCTAGCAGGCAGTGATTTAACAGAAAGACCCCTATAGGAAGAAGTCACATTGATCCAAAGACTGACTGCACTTAGACAGAGGTGTAAGACACAACTTTGTGACAGAGCCAGAAACAGCACCTGTAAATAATTTTCTGTTAAAAGAAACTTTTGACCACATGAATTTCCTGGAAAAGAGGAAACTGGCACAGAAAAAAATCCTCCCTTTGAGTTCTTATTCCTTGATTTTGCTTGGAACCTGAGTCCTCAAACTTATCATCGTGGTAATTACTGGCTACTTCTGGCAAGTGTGAGGCTTTCTTTAGACTTTTTAACCCAGCTTTCAACTTTTTCCTTTAGTCTCACAACAAAGGTAACGTTCCATTACTACATAATAAATAGTAAAGCCAGTCTTATCCCCTAAAAATTTATTCCCAGTAGAAATGACTGACTGGAGGGCCCCATGTTTCTTTGAAATGTCTTTACATAATAGTTACATGGGAAAATCTTATGAAGATCTTTCATGCTTGCCTATATAATGCTGACTTTATCCCTGCACCTTGGATCTGAACTAGCATTACATGATCACTAACAAGATGAAAGCAAATAGCCCTTCAGGCTTTGAGAAGTGGGAACTGATCACAGTTCCAGTTGACTTCAATGGTTCTTTGTGTGCCTCACATCCCTGTGAACCACATCCTGAAATACTGAGCAGGTATGTCTTACCAAGGATTAATAATCTTAGCAACACATTTTTATTACTGAAATCAACCCTCAGAAGCTAAAATGCTCAAAGTTATTCTTATATGGGAAAAATTATGTACATATCTGAGGAATGTATGGCTTATAGCCTCTATATCAAAGAACTGACTGGCTTGTTTCCAAAATATGTGATGGATTGATTGATTTGAAAATAAATCCGAAAGATCTTTTTACAAAATATTTAATAAACTGTATTTTATACCCATGAAAATAATAATTGGCATGATTATAAAATTAATATATTATTATACATATTAAAAAATCTTTACAGTTTCAGCTTCACAAACTTTTGGGAATTTAATGATTGGAAATTGTGACCAAAATCACATACACTGTTTAAGCATTTAAATAAATAGTATTTGAAAGTCATTTTATCCAGACCCCTTACATTGCTGCTGACTGATAAAACAATCAGACTTGAAAACTGCAATAATAACATAGTAAAGAAACAGTTGGGAATAGGAATATTGCAGGGAATAATACTGCATCTGGGGGTAGAAATCCTTATGCAAATTATAGGAAGACCTAGCAAAGGTCCCCAAGACTTTAAAAGTCCTCTAGATCCCAACATTGTTTCAGCTTTGAAGGGTTGAATGCACTCCAAAAACTGACTTCCACTGTCTGCTTGTTGTCTGATACTTGTGATTTATAACAACTGAAACTTTTTGCATTCTTTAGGCTGGTTCAAGCTGTTTATGACTTGTTGTGTCATAGGGCTGGGACAAGATTTTATTTGAGTTCATTAGCCCATAGACCCCTGGTGACAGAGGATTTGGTTCTGCTTCCTGACTTACGGGGACACCTTTTCCTTGATATGGGGAGAAAGATATTTTGTATTTCTGTTTCTTCTGACATATATACAATAAATTTATGTTTAAAGTATGCATTAAAGATGTCAAAGAAAAAAAGAGAAGTATTTAGAAGAGCTTTTGCTTAGAGATTTAAGTTCTTTATAAACAAATACTTTCTTCAAAGTTATATTGCTTCCACTTCATCTTGAGAAAATGGTGGGGGGTCACTGAAACCTCGGATGGTCTGAATGACTGCAGTATTGAAGTATGATTAGACACCAGGTACATGGGTGGCAGTAGAGGGGCACTTATCCCTCTGCAACTAAAGTCACAGGGTGACACTCTCTGCTGAAGACAATATTCATTTTAGAGCTTGGAGGCAGAGGATCTTGAATGGAAGCAGACCAACGTGCTATGTGACTAAGCCCACAGCAAGGATCTGATTTTAAAAACCAAACCCACACACCCAAAATATAAAACAATAAATTAAACCAAAACCAGGATAAAGTACTCCTTAACTTTCAAAAGTGTGGAGGAGAAATATATTGTGGGGTACTTCCATTTGGAAGGCAGATGTGGAAACTCTCACCTAACAAATAACAAACTTCTTTCCTGCAGTTCAGCCAACAGTAGCAGTAAAACAACTTAAAAGAAGTTGAACTCAGTATGAGATAACTATTTTAGATTGCTTTTAATATTAACTAAGGTCAAACTATAAACTACAGATAGGATGTATAAGCACGATCCATTGATTTCATATAGACAGAATTTGAAATTACTAAGAACAGATGCATTTAAGATTTCCAAACAGCTAGTTTCCCAAAGATGCAGAAAGGTCTAAGCAGGACTGACTGGGTAGGAAAGTTAAAGGTGACAAATAAATAGAAATAAGAGGGTTTTTTAAAGCTTAATATTTAGGGGGAAAAAGCACAATTCTTCAATCCAAATCCAAGGAAGGACTGAGAAGAAAGTTAGAGGTAATCGGAAATATCCAGGGCTTACAGGGCTCCTGGGTGGTTTTTTTATTTCTTTATTTTGTTGGGGTTTTTTTCAGTTTTTTTGCTAAGAATATTCTTATAACAAAAGGGATTTTTAGCAATGTATTGATTATTTCCAGAGGACAAATTGCTAAGACATATAGAAAAACCTGACACATTCTTTAGCTAAGACAAAAGGTAACGTACAGTGACAGTGGGATGATATTTTTTTAAATGCATTAGTGACATAGTTGGGTGTTAAAAATGTAACTTGGTAGAAATATTCTGAACTCAGTGGATCTCAGTAATCTTCACCCAGGTATATTAAAGGAATGGCCAAGAAAATGTTTGTCATACTGATGTTAATCCATAATAAATCTTGTTGTATTAAGGAAATTCTAGATGATTTGCAGAGTGCCACTGTGCAAATACTCAAAAAGTACCAAGTGATAAAATCAGATAACTATTGCCCCAGGTTTAATCCAGTGATTAAACTAATGGGATATCACATAAGGTACTAACCTGAATAGAAATTAACATTAAGAAATCTCAATAATGCCAGTTAATCAGTTTTACTGATAATAAATTTAATCAAATCTGACTTATTTTTAACAGATTACAAGTCTGGCAAAAGTTGAAAAATTGATAAATATAATTTAATTGAATGCAATATACTTAACCTTTTAATAGGGCACTAATTTTTAATGTGTAACAATCCAATTGAAACATGAACACTCTACAATATCGACAAAGCCCATATTATATGAATGAAGTCCTGAACAACTGACCAGTTACTAGCACAAGGAGTTTGCAAGGAATCCCTAAATGTGGATATTTGTATAACCCTATTCTGTTATTATTATATACCCTATTCTGTTTGGCTTTGAACTACTCAACTTTTTTTGTCTTTAATGATAATTTGGAAATAGTAATAAGGTCACTGCTTGTCACATTTCAAGTTAAAACTAAAACTGAAGGTATAGGAAATATCTAGAATAAAGAAGAATGATGACCATCCTGGGGGCCAATGCTAATATCTTTCAGACAGCAGATATCTCACATTTAATTAGCTTCACATTGTGACTAGTGTCTGCACTCCAGTATGCACTCCATTGACATGTTCCATGTATTCAACTGTACAATCCTCTTTTCCATTCTTTTCCAGTAGAAGAGAGCTGAAGGGGTTTGTATGGCATGTCCACACAGGGCAGGGAAGATCAGAGATGAATGAACGTGCTGGGATGAAAACAGCTGATGCTATTTGGGACCCAAAAGCAAGGCTGGACTGACACAGGAGTGCCAAGGCTGGACTGCACAGTGCTCTACCACATGACACTGGGAATTAACTGATCATCTTACTCATTAAGGGAATTCCCTGCCATGCTCCCCTGGGCATCAGAGGCACACACATAGAGTCTCAGAGCTCGGGCCACAAGCCACCGGTAGTGATTTAGTCCAAGCTCCCATATATTGAAAAACATGGAATGTCATAGTTTCTCTGCTACAGAATGTAAAAAACAATCCTTATTTATACAGGGAGAGAAAATGAGACAAAGGATTTGCACAACTGCCATCAAAGTCAAAAAAATCATGTTGTAATAACCACTACTTTTGCCCAAAATAAGCTACTTTGTGCACTGAATAATGTAACAGTTAAAACCACCTCACCTTTTTTTGTTACATAATTCACCACTCTTTCCAATATATGAACTTCTTTTCTCAATTCTTCCAACACAACCCTCCACCTTTTTTCAAGTGAAGGACTTAATATCTGTAATTCTAATATTTTATGGTTTATTTTTGCAAGAAAATTTTAAATGGATAAATAATGAACAGAAGGTAATTCAATCTGCAAAAGAATGGTAAATTGAAAGAGACGATAGTTTACCAATGAATACATAAGAATCATTCAGCAATGTCTGTAGTTGTGACACTGATTGGTTAGTGTATTTGGATCCTGGTAATTTCTCTAGGAAGAAAAAGTGAGTAGACAGCAGAGACCAAATTACTAAATTATCCTTTTACGCTTTTATTTAGAAATGTAAAATTCATGCAGACAGACTTTGAATAGACTGGATTTTAACAGCAAAGTAGTGCAATTCAAGCTCAGGCACCAGCTAGCAGCAAAGATATTTTTCACCATCTGCTTTTGGAAAATCCAGATTCTTGTTCCCAGTACAGCTCCCACACATTTTCTCTAAGAGTGTTCATCTTCCATCCTAAAAAATTTTTAACCTGGTAATACTTCTGAATTCAAAACCATGTGTAAATTCATGTACCTTTCTTGAAATCAATAGCAAAGCTCACTTAGACTCCAATAAGGCCAATAAATTGCCCTTTAAATTTTAGAAGTCTGAAGTTGGCCATCTGGCTCCAGATGGTCTGAAACTACTCTTTCAGGACTGATTCTCCAGAGCTATCTTAGAGAGCAGATTCCATTCCTGCTGGGATTGGAGCCATCAAGTCTAGGGGCACTTCGCCAAGACAAATAGGAAGCCACTTCTACCAGCAAACAGCCCACCTGGTTTTCAGTCAGTACTCCTTACCCTCCCTTTCACCAAATTGCTGACATTTCTTTTACTAACATTACACATACCCTCCCCCCTCAAAACAGCAGTGCCCTAAATTAGATGCAAATAGCATTCCTGGTCATTCCAGTTTTGTGTATCTCTGCATTATTATTGGTGTATATTCTGAATTGTATCTGTATATATCATATACATATATATGTATCAGACAAGAAAGGCAGGAGACCAGCATGGCTGAGTAGAAACCAGCTGGTCAAACTAAAGAGAAGTATGGTTGAAGCAAGGACAGGAAAGTCACCCGGGAAGAGTTGTGTAGGGAGACCAAGGTGAGGCTGGAACTGAACCTGACAAAGGAAGCAAAGACTAACAGGAAGAGCTTCTAAAGGTATGTTAACCAGAAAAGGAAGGTCACAGCAGGTGTATCCCCCTAATAAACAGTGCTGGAAAACTGGTAGCAATGATGAGATTAAGGCTGAGGTACTCAAAAACTTCTTCAGCTCAGTCTACAATGGCAACCTCTCTTCCACACTACTCAAGTGGATGGACAGCAGGATAGGGACTGGAGGAGCAGTGCCTTTCCCACTGTAAGAGAAGATCAGGTTTGTGACCACCTGAGGAACCGGAATGTACATCAGTCTATGGACCTGATAAAATTCATCCCAGAGTCCTGAGGGAATTGGCTGATGTAGTTGCCAAACTACTCTCCATGATATTTGAAAAGTCACAGTAGTCAGGTGAAGTCCCAGGTGACTGGAAAAAGGGAAATACTGCACCTGTCTTTAAAAAGAGGGTAGAAAGGAGGATCCTGGGAACTACCAACCTGTCAGCCTCACCTCTGTGCCTGAGAAGATCACAGAACAGAAGTCGTTCTCCATCAAGAAGCTGTCCATGGAGGACAAGGAGGTGATTCAAGATGGCCAGCACAGCTCCACCAAGGGCAACTCCTACCTGACGAACCCAGTGGTGTTCTGTGATGGAGTGATTACACCAGTGTACAAGGGAAGAACTAAAGATGTCTTTTATCTGGACTTCTATCCCAACTTCTATAAAGTTCCCCACAACTTCCTTCTCTCTCCGTGGGAGAGAGATGGATTTGATGAGTGGACTGTTAGATAACAAAGTAGTTGGATGCATCCAGAGGGTAGTGGTCAATGTCTCAGAGTCCTGATGGACATCAGTGATAAGTGATGTCCCTCCCAGATCCGTACTGGGGCCAGTGTTATTTGATATCGTCATTAATGACATAGATGAAGGAATTGAGTGCACCCTCAGCAAATTTGCAGATGACTGAGTGCTGAGCTGCCACACCAGAAGGGTGACATGTCATCCAGAAGGACCTGGACAAGCTCAAGAAGCAGACCCATGGGAAGCTCAAGAGGTGTAATAAGACCAAGTACAAGGTGCTTCACCTGCGTTGGGGCAACCCCAGGTATCCACACAGGCTGGGGATGAACAGATCAAAAGCAGCCCTGTTGAGAAGGACTTGGGGATTCAGCGCGATGAGAGGCTGGCAAGAGCCGGCAACGTGCGCTCACAGCCCAGAAAGCCAAAGGTGTCCTGGGCTGCCTCCAGCGCACTGCGGGCACCAGGGCGAGGGAGCGCATTCTGCCGCTCTGCTCCACTCCGCTGGGACCCCACCCGCAGTGCTGCATCCAGCTCTGGGCTCCCAGCACAGGAAGGACAGGGGCCTGCTGGGGTGAGCCCAGAGGAGGCCACCAAGATGATCAGAAGGATGGAACACCTTTCCTATAAGAAAAAGGCTGAGAGAATTGGGGATGACCTAATCGTCAGCTTCCAGTAACCCGAAGGGAGCCTACAGAAAAGATGGAGAGGGGCTTTTTACAAGACATGTAGTAACAGGATAAGGGGGACAAGCTTCGAACAGGACAGGACAAGCTTCAAACTGAAAGAGAGTAGGTTTAGATTAGATATTAGGAAAAAATTCTTTACTGTGAGGGTGGTGAGGCCCTGGCAGAGGTTGCCCAGAGAAGCTGTGGATGCCCCATCCCTGGAAGTGATCAAGGCCAGGCTGGATAGAGCTCTGAGCAACCTAGTGAAAGCTGTTCCTGTCCATGGCAGAGGAGCTAGATGATCTTCCAGGTCTCTTCCAACCTGGGCCGTTCTATGATTCTGTGATATCTTCATATATATATATATATATATTCAGTATATATTTATCAGTATATACTCCAAATTATTTCCTGTTAATACACTTGCTACCATAATAGCAAATATTAACATATTTTTATGTTTTTCAAAACAGTTTACAATCCAGAGGGTCTGCTGCACTCCAGTTTACTCTCAGTTCAGAAAAAATGGTTTTTTGTGTGAGCAGGAGTAAATGCAAACAAACCAAGCTTTCAGTCTTGCATACATGTATCACTCAATTTTAGTCCCTATAATTCTCTTCATTGGGCAATTATGTTTGCAAGTGTTTTATTTACTATTTATAAACTATTTCATTCTTCTGTGTAACATGATTCAGCGGTCATTTTTTGCCAAAATTTCTTTTAAAAATTCATGTGTATTTATAGCAATGTATTTTTAATGCAAAATGGAACAAAGGCAGAAGTCCTCTGCTTTTTTACAGAAAAAATGCTGTTACCCAGCCTCTAATTTTCACCACATAACCTCATCTGTTCTGCAAAGACCTCTTGAAATTCATTCTATGGAATTAAAAAGAAGTTACATGTATACTGTACACTGATGGTGTTTTAATGGAAATAATGGAATTGTGGAGGTACTGGATTGCAGAAAAGCAAATGAAGGAACAAAATATTCATGAAAAATAAAGAAGAGTTATGAAATTTACTCTTGCATAAGTTTGACTTCTATTCCCAAGAAATGAATCTGAGTTAAAAAATTGCAACCCTATTTCAGGATAATAGTAGAGCTGACTGAATAACAAGAAAAATATTTCATAGAAAAATAATTTCAACATTGTTTCTATTCCATGGTGTACTGAAAGTCAGACCCATTTTCTGTTAAAAATAAAAATGAATTTTCACGTTTTAAAATCAATATGAGAATTAACACTGAAACCTCAGCTGAAGCTAAGCAAATTCAAGCTAGGGAAAAGATTTCTGCAGTGAACACAATTAACCCCAGAGCAATTTACCAAGGTTTGTAGTGGATTTTCTATTATTAGAAATGCTTAAATCAAGACTGGAATGAGGTGGGGTTTTTTTTCTGTCTGTTTTTTTCACCCCAAAAAGATCATCTATCCTTCAAGCAGAACCACTGGACTTGAGGTAAGTTCTAAATGGGTTCAGACTGGACAATGACCATGTGAAGACCCATCAGCCTTTAAAATTCATTAGCTAAACTCTACAAAGGAATAGTTAATGACATTAGGAAGAAATAGCTTGGGACTTCATTTGTGTCAAGAATTACACAAATGTGATCATGAGGTACAGCTTTGAAAACTTTTCTGAAACTGATTTATGAATACCAATATTTGCAGATGTGCCTAAAATCTAGTTAAAACTGATCCCAAGTGGTCAATAAGAAGATAAGGACAGTAATCAGTTTGAACATCACTAATATTTTGCATATTCTGTTACCTATAATGCTTTCAGGCTCTTTGGAAAGGCGCAAAATCATTATTTTCCACTTTTTATAGCAGGATGAATTGAAGCCCTGATAAATAAGGTAACTTCCCTAAGGCCATACAGCTTGTCAGAAATAAAATTATAGTCCTCGTATCGAATTTGCTTCTCCAGCCACTAAGCGATCTGAGCACTGCAGCCCTCTTGCTGTATGGGTAGCACAGTATTTAAGGAAAACTGGGTTTTGAATTATGTGCCTAGGCCTCACTTGTACTCTCATATGTAGACATCATGTGTTTCCCAAGCCAAATGTTTCTTTTGCAGAATTCACCAGCCTAGACAAAAGTGGTCATTCGTCATCTCTCATGTGAGCTACGAGGGAGGAGAGATGAAGAAAAACAAATGACATTACTGCCAGTCAGAACATCTGAATCGCCCAGTACATTTACTCCTTTAAATATCTGCTGTCTTGTAATCTCCTTGGAGCCAAACTGAGTTTTATTCTGTTCTTTGTATTGCAGTAATGCACTTTTGGCACTTAATAAATGAATAATGATTTTCAACAGTATTCAGGAAAAAAATATCACATTTCAAGTCACTGTTTGACAAGCATGACATTGACTGCAACACTTATCAGACAGTATTTGGAGTCGCCATCACAAGTGTTTAGAAAAGTTTCCTAAATGCAAAGGTTTAACGAACATTTACTCTCAGAACTATTACAACTCAGTATGTAAAAAACCCACTCTTTCCCCTGAAAAATCTCATTGTTAAAGATGTTTTATAGTCTTAAATATGTTAATTCAGTGGAGTAATGCTCGAGTTTATACACAGCCATCACCCCTCCTGCACACATGAACCTCTCCCCATAAATGTGAAGGTCAGGCTACAGTCAGGGAAACCAGTCTGAGAGGCTAAGCATCCATTTGGCAGCCCAAATGCACACCAAACCACCTCAGCTCAGGCAGTCCTCTCAAAACCTTTTCATAATCTTTCATTTTTACCCCAAAACATCCAGATCGTCTCCCACAAGTCTGCAGGAAAGCATCATTAAGCTTACCACAGCCCTGGTAACCAGGCAGGAGATCACAAAGTCCTAGTGCCTTTATATGGGGCAACTCTTGCCACAGGAACAGCAGTTAGACACACTAAAGTCCTGTCTTGCAAAGTAGCTACTCACACCAAGTCCCTGTCTATGTTCTGAGACAACTCCACAGTAAAGGAAGAGCCCAATGCAAAAAATCAAGAAAGTAGCATTAATATTAACACTGGTGAAGGCTAAACTAGGTATAGTGTATAATTATCTACATAATTCAAGTGAATTAAGAAATTACTTCAACACAAGATAAAGAGATCTACTAGTAAAAAACTATTTTAATGGACTTTCAAAAGTATTTTGAACAGATATATAGAAAGTAAATATCTGTACCTGCTCATAAATACTGTGGATTATCAAGAAACTGTGACACTTTGCACTCAACACTAATTTATGCATTCAGGGAACACAATCTTATTTTCCATGGATTTATGAAGAAAGATGGAACACACCAAGTGCACATTTCCAGTTCAGATTGTTTTCCTAGACATGTGCCCTGAGAGCATTTGGGAAAATCATAGAATCATACAGTGGTTTGGGTTGGAAGGAACCTTAAAAATCATCTCTTCCCAACCCCCCTGCCATGAGCAAGGAACACCTTCCACTAAAAGGTGAAATGAAAACAGAGATTTACCAGTTCACTTACCACAAATATTCAGTGTCAAAGGGAAACAGCACAGCAACCCTGGATTCTATCCCTGCCTTCATAAAAAGTCAATGTTGTTGTCACATACAACGACGTCGACCTAAAGGAATTCTCTCCTTTCTACTAGCAAGTCATTGGAGAGCTACACTTGTATCATGATTATTTCTATTATATTTGTTATATATTTTAAAAAGTGGTTCCTATTTTTATATTAAACCCTTGCCACAACTTCTCCAAGTCACCTCCAAAGGAAAAAAAAATACTTTTAAATAATTTAGATATCCATCCACCAGAAAAAGATTCAAGGTCTGTGCAGGGCAGTTATTCTGTCATTTTCACAAGTGGTTTAAAGGCTTATCTGAAATAGAGCTGAAAAACTATTTTTTTTCTGCTGCCTAATAAATCTAGATTAGGATGAAAAAGAAATAAATTGCACTTAAAAAAAAGGTAAAGCTCCATCACAGTGCAAAAAAGATTTCAGAATTGAAAACATACCTCTTGGCAGCTCCTAGAACTTCAATTCCATCTTCATTCTCTTTGACTTTTAAGTATTCACTACTCCAGCAAGCTCCTTTATTACTTAGCTTTAAGATTCCTTTTTTCATAGTCCTAGTTTTGTCCTTTGCTTCTTGAGTGTGTCAGTGGAAATGTGGTATGATCTGCCCTTGAATTAAATATAGTAAACAGCTCATTGGAAATTAGTTTCTGGTCATCTGACTGAGCTGAGCCTCTAGATTAGCTGCTACTGTAGAGTTTGCCACTGGGCTGAACCATGGCAAACAGCACTTTTGGTTATGTGTTTCTATGAGTAATTTCTCCTTCAAAGCTGAGAAAAACCACCATCGTTTGGTATAACAAAAGGGTGAGAAGCAAATGAAACTACCAGGATCTGTATCACCTGCATAATACATTGAAGGGGTGGTCTGCGGCATGTGAAATCAAACAACAGCAGTGAGTTGCTCAATTGCTTTTTTTCTTCCAACACCCTGAAATACTGTCTTGCCTCAATGTGCCTTTAATAATATCTCCATTCTCCTTAGATAGATTGATATTCCCACAATTATGTAAAGAAAACATATTTCTGCTAACTTCTCTGTCTTCATGCATTTACAATTATAGAAGCTGTTAAGACTGATAGACCAAACAGGAAAATTTACCTAACTTTTCGTAGGTTAAATATCTAATCTAATCTAATACATGTCTGTGTTTTGATAAATATATGCAACTACATTAAACATAATTTGCAGTTGTATTTTTTGTCCCTCAGACAATCACAAGTTACAAGACTAAGCAAATTACTGGCACACTGCTATGGTTTATGACTTCTTGGTTTGAAAATTCTGAGATCTTACAGTTTGTTGTATATCGTGCCAAACTACATGGGTCCAATGGCTCACTGGTTGATGACTTCCACTTCCGTAAACAAAGTGCCTTCTCAGAACTTCACAACAAACTATTACATAAATCTCTTACCTTATTGAGCCCCCGTCCCCCATTTCATTCTGATAACAACATGAATACCAAATTCTTGCTGCTGCCCTGCAAGCACTGATGATTTCCCTTAGACTGCCTTGGCATGCAGAGAGAGCACCTCCACCAAACTTTTCAAATAACATTACTTTATCCTTTAAACCTTTTCTTAACTTTACCTCTGCAATGGTATTTCCAAAACTCTTCCATCTGGTATTGATTAGGAATAAAAGCTTTACTTTAAAATTCCACTGTGTTAATTCAGCTCTTTCCCACTATAACCTCATTTCCCTGTTTGCATCCTGGCACACATACTGGAGGCATCATGGGACCCAGAGACAGAGGTTGTGCCTATACTTGTAATTTAAATGTGCCTGAGACTATACTATGGCACTGAGGTAAGCAAGAAGAGAATGCAACCATATTATAAACCATGTTGAGCATCTGAAACAGGGAGGACATGTGCCAACAGCCTGGAGGGAGTGGTCCCTCACCTGCACCAATTCCTGGACTACATGTGGGAATCATCTGGGAAAGTGCTACTGGGGCACAGAAAAAAGCCCTGCCAGGAACTGTTCACCCAAAATATCAGCAGAATGGCAGTGCTTGGGAACATCCTGGATGCTGCTTAATTTACAAATACAGCCACAGCAAACTTTCTTCTTCCTAGTTGTCCATATGGGGCTTAAAAGAAACCCATGCAGGTGTTTGATTAGGTCCCAGGTACTTCTGTAATATGTAACAAGTATAACCAGGTAGAACGTACTTTTCTGTAGGAAACAGTTGTTTTATATAACTTCCCAAACTGAAAACAATACACCTACAGGGTCAATGTCTTATTCTCATGGCCATATGAAAAGATCGTATGAAAGGAGCTGGTAAGAGATCAGACACTGAAGCTGATTCCAAGTACTTGAAAACTGAAGGCATCTGAATGCTAGGTGTGGCTGTGTCTCAGCTGGTACAATGAAGTACAAATCATGAGAGGTACTGTTTGATTTAACTTGAGTGAGTGTTGCCAGCAGGTTGAGGGAGGTGATCCTTCTCCTCTGCTCTGCACTGGTGAGACCACACTTGGAATACTGTGCCCAGTTCTGGGCTCCCCAGTAGAAGAGAGGCATGGATATACCAGAGAAAGTCCAACAAAGGGCCATGAATGACAAAGGGATGGGGGAGCCTCGTCTGTGAGAAACCTGTGACCGTTCAGCCTGGAGAGGACAAGGCTCAGGGGATCTCTTCTATTTATATCAATGTCTGCAGGAAGGGTTCATAGAGGACAGTCAGGCTCTTTTCAGTGATGCTCAGTGACAGACAGGAGAAAATGGGCACAAACTGAAACACAGGAGGTTTCCTCTGAACACCAGGAAATGCTTTGTTACTCTGGAGGTGTCTGAGCACTGGCATAGGTTATTCAAAGAGGCTGTGAAATCTCCAATTCTTTCAGATATCTGTCTTATGGAGAAGGTCCTAAACAACCTGCTTTAGGCAGCTTTGCTTGGTCAGAAGTTGTGGAGAAGGTCACCTTCCAACTTCAGCCATTTTGTGCTTCTGTGATTATCAAATTTCCCACTCTAATAAATTTGAATCTTCAGGTGAAGTTCAGCAGAATGCTATTTCTCTCATATCTATGTATTAGTTTAGATGCAAACAGAAAATCTGGATGCTGAGGAGCTCCACGGGGAAAATATTCACCAACAACTGCTGAAACAAGTGATCAAGTCCTCGTCTCCATATTGTACAGACTTACAGGTGGTTTTTGGGGGTGGTTTTTTGTTTGGTTGGTTTTTTGTTTGTTTTTGCTTTTTTTTTTTTTTTGAGGGGGATAAATACCACTCCAATGGTAATAAAAGTAGTTTTCAGATCTATGTTCTGACATGCAAGTTACACATGCAGGATTTCTTCAGGCATCTACGATGGGAATGTGTGACATAGCATACTATTAAAGATAGCAAAATGCTTTAAGTTCTAAGGTTCATAGCCTTGGTAACAATTTAAATAACCTGGATAACAGAGAACATAAAAATTTCAGTGGCAAGATATGAATATATATTCTAGCTTTTGACATGTCACTTTCAAATGCAAACAGAAATTAATAGAATGAAAAGAAGAAAATGTCATGGAGTGGAGACTGCGGTGCACTTGTACCTTTTCTATCTATACTTTGGTCAAGTGGTCCATTTTTTAGTTCCCTAAATTCATCATGTTTTATGTTTCATCTTACATGCTTTACTGATGGCATCAATATAAGCAATATTGTTCTTAAAATATTTTCATTTCACCTTAATGATGTTGACATCACTACAATTCCTAACTGATTCTTTTGTTCTTTATATGTTCATATCTATTCAGGTATACTTTTCAGCACTCTCAAAAAACCTATTACATTAAAAACTGCTGTGGTTTGTTTGTTTTTCAGAGTAAGGTTAGTATTCATAAAAATGCTATGACAGCAGACATTTAACTCTTTAACTGAAAACAGAAGAAATGCAGTTCTCCAAGATTCTTCACAAGTATGTCTCAATCCTACATGTTGAGACTGCACAGATATCTCTGTATCTAATAATTTTCACCAGAAAGGATGTAAAAGAACACCATCACAGATTACATAATACGGGTGCACTTTTCATGAACCTGAATAAGACCAATGGACTGTTTCAACTGGACAAGACCATCTTGCATCAGACTGCACATCAGCACAGTACTCTACATCTCATTACAAAGTCCTGAATGCATGTTTCAGGGGTTTTCAAGCGCTGAAGTCAGTAGCTCTCTTGCTGGCAAATATAAATACATTGTATCTGAAAGAGACAGTGTTATGTATTTGTCAACATTTTCCTTTCAGTTTGGCAGTGTAAATTCTGAGGATGAGTGAGTGAGTGGATGGGAAAAGAGCCCAAGTCACACAAGGGAATTGACATATCAATGCCCATTGTTGACTAGAAGCTCCTTAGCATGCTGCTATGAATCAACAGACACTTCTACTTTCACACTTACAGAGATCTGTTATAAAAGACATCTCAGAGCTCCGTTTCATCTTGCTTGCCTTACAATGTTTATATGCTGCCACTGAGACAGAGAACAGATGTGATGGATTAACTAGCAATAAATCATATGGCAGTGAACACACAGCATTATCATTCTAAAGAGGTAGCATAAAGTATTGCTCTAGAAAAAATGAGAACATTTCCCTGTAAATAGATGTTGCGTTGTCCCATACGTGACCATCCCAGCCTGTGTCCCAGTCTCCAAACAGTAGTGCTTTATTTCACTTTTAAAAACTGTAGTAATTATTCACTCAGGTTCAATGAAAATTGAGATTATTCACAGTCTTCAAAGTTGTGATACTGAGCACCATGTCCCACCATTTTCTCTATCATTAAAGCTAATGAAGAAAAATTTTCTTACGACTGGTAGAACTCCCACCAACAAAGCAGCAACAAAAATGAAGCCCTGCCAGTCCAGTCACATCCTCCCCAGGGAGCACTTATACTCCCCCGGCATCTATTTTCTGATGGCAAGATGCCGACTCCTACAACCTCCACAAGGAACCCAAGAGTCATAACATCCCTCATTAGTATTTGCACACCATCTGGTGACTATTACTGAATTAACTTCTCACAGAAAATAAGTTTTTAGAATATAAGTATAAAGTTAAGCCTTTGATATGAAATCTTACTCTTCTTCTCCCTCTCCCCACCCCAAAAACGGAAGAATTTAAGAGAAGAAAGAGGAGTGTGACAAAGATGCAGTTAAAAAAAGTAAAGATTCTTTCAAGTGCCCCCATTGTCCTTCTTCCCAATTTATGAAAGTATAATTTAGTGCACACATGGGCTGTTTGGGTACAGCTCTTACTCTGGTTTAGTTAAATAGCATGCACACTTGTTGGGTGATGGAAAAAAAAGAGTGATAATTTTATAGTTACTTTACTCCAATCTACCTTTTTTTCTGTGAAGATACTCCTAAGATTAAATCCCTGTGTGTTTCATTTGTCCCAGCAAGTCCCAAGGTGCTGCAAGGGCTTTCAGATTTTGAAGTTCATTTCCCCTGTAGTACTACCCTGGGAAAAGAGAATAAGGTAAATCTTCAGGTTTGAAGTACCAGTTAAGGGAATTTTTTTCCTTTGGGAAGGGGGAAAAGCAAGAATGTTTTTGTAGTTTGATTTCTTTGCATTTCTTTTAGTGCTATTTTTTTCAAAGGGAAGAAAATCCTTGCAACACATAACCAACCATTTGATTTCACTGATTGCAATTAGAAATTATCACCAACTACTATTTAGAGCAAAGCTGTGACAACGCAATATAACTGACATGGTATTTATTAGTTAAAATAGAAACAAGTTCTCCCCAAAAAAAACCAGTGATATAACTATCTATTCAGATAAACCACTGGGTTTCAGAGAAGCAAAAGTTTTGATGCTATGGAAATTTTAGGAAAAACAGCTGTTCAGGTTACATGCAGCAGTTATCTTTTAAATGAAATACATTGGTAATATTAAAGGAATTTTAATGCAACTGCAAAAAATTAAAAATAAAATACCAAGGACCATATGGTACTGCCATAAAACATTTATGTCCAAATATTTGCTCTCATTCTCATCCAATGAAAACAAAGTCCCAACTAGGAAGCAGAACTCATTTCTCTCTAACAACCAGTAAAATATCCCCCTGCCAAATTACAAACTACAGCAAGCAAATTCCTCCTTGCCAATCATAACTGAAGTCAAACTTTGTCAGAGAGGGCAGGACGTATTTCAGAAGTTGGACCAAAACATTTTACCATTCACCAAAAGACCCCACAGTACCTCAGTCCTTGTACAAAAACTGCAGTGACGATGATTTTTCTCACCAAAACACTTAAAGTCTTAATATATTAACACTGAAATATATGGGTTAGTGATGTCCAGCATAAGTACAGCTGTTTGCAAGACCAGAATCTAAGCACAACTGATGATGATTTTTTTTCTTAATCAGTGCTTTAGCCAAGAGAGATTGGAAGCTATTTGAATTGCAGTCCTGGAAATGTTAGATGTCTGATTTCAAGTTTAAGGGATCCAGATTCCACGGGTTAAACCTCTTCAGTTATAATGCTGAACATTCTGGCCCAAATCCAACAAAACACTTAAACACATGCTTGACCTAAAAGAGACAGCTGCAGAGAACTTAAAAGTTAAGAATTTACAGGACCAAGGAAAGAATGCTTAATACCATTCAGGATCAAGCCTAAATACCACCAATATCTTTAAGAGACTTTGATTTCTGAAGGTTCTTCCTTCTATAATTTAACACAGAGCTATATCACAATCTGACTGGTCTGTTCAAACCTGACTGGCATCAAGTTCATCTATATTAATTTTCCATAAAGAAAAAAAATGAAACCCTGATGAGTTTTCTGTAATTTTGGAAGGGGAGAAATGTAAGCCCTGTCTTAGTCTAAAGTAGGAGCATTGAGTACAAAAGGTGACAACAAAGCGTGCTGATCTTTGACTCAGTACAACCTAGCCCTTAATTTAAACTATACCATAACAGACCAAGATGGCATTGTAATTAAAAGAAATTCACACAAACTCAAAAACGTAAGTAAATATCAGACTTTTTAAAAACAAGCAGAAGGTTTTCACTTGTGGTTTTGAACAGACCTTTTGCTTTGTATAAAATGTTCACCAAGTATATCTCATGTACAGACTCAACTGAGTTATAAACAGTGCTGCTCATGCAATCACACTCATCAGAGACTCTGTTACTCTGGGTGTCACTGCCTAGAGCAGCCAGCTCAAGGCACACTGCACTTGCCCTGAGGGCACCTTTGCACCAGGCAGTGGAGCTCAGCACCCACATCCTCAAAGCAGAATTCACCAGGCACTAGCACCAAATTTGCACTGATTCAAAGTCCCTACAGCTGTGCCTTCATAAAGGAGTTCTTAAAGGATTCATCCCATCTGAAAAACAAGACTTACTAAACATAGTTATACTTCACAGTGCCAGAGCATTGCTACTCCATGGAGCTGAACCACTCTCACTCCTGACCAGCACCAGCGTGCTGGGTGCTCAGTGCTTAACTCCCAGTGTGTCAGTCCCAGGGGAGGGGGCAGCTCCATCCAAAACCCTCATCAGTGAAAATCATACTCATGTCCCACGGTAATACAAGTCACAGTATTTTCAACTAATTCAACCATCTGTCTGGTTAATATGAGGTGGCTTTAGGCCTGAATTTCTTTGCTGTTCTGCTTTGACTTCTGAAAACAGTCTTTGAATCATAAAATAGTTTGGGTTGAAAGCTCATCTAGTTCCAACCCCTCTGCTGTGGACAGGAACACCTTTCAGGTTGCTCAAAGCCCCATCCAGCCTGACCTCAAACACTTCCAGGAATGGGGCACCCACAATTTCTCTGGACAACCTGTTCCACTGCCTCACCATCCTCACAATAAAGAATTTCTTTCTAATATCCAATCTAAATCTACTCTCTTTCAGTTTCAAGCCAAAGTGTCCATTCTTCCATAATTCTCAGTATTTTTTTCCTCATGCATATAGAAGGAATTATAGTCTTCAGAGCCACTTCAATGTAAACGTAGCACAGACTTTAAGAGAGGAGGATATCTATTGTTTTTATGAAGGCACTATTCATTTCTCCCAATAGAAAACTAGTTTGATTTTTTTTCTCTTAAAAAGGGAACTAAGCTGCTTCCTACAGATTCTTATCAGAAAAAAGATAAGGCTGAAGAGGCACTGCTGTCATGAAAACTGACCCTTATATGTAACTCAGAATGCAGATGCTTTTAAAAAAAATCTGTTTTGAACAGGAGCACAGACTTTTAACAGAAAAGCCTATTTATGTTTTCTGCAGTGAGAAATCATAGAGTTAAAGAACCTACGTAAGTTGTTCAAATTATTTTGAAAAGTGTATTACAATGATTAATTTAAGAAAGTGCCCTCAATTTCCAGCTTCAGAGTGTTGCTTTGCTTTTGTCTGTAACCTTCTAGAATTTTCTTCCCTATTTTAGTTCTTGTACACCAGGACTAAGTAACCTCCTCTGATAAGAAAACAGATGGAGATCTCAGAATCTTTCATTGCAAAGCATGTTTTTAAAAAAATTGTAACCATTCATTTTTTTTTCTTCTAACACTCTCCAAAGTATTTTCTTTCTTGAAAAGTGTGTGCCAAAAGTGAACTCAAGGCCCCATTGGATTTTCATCAGACCCCCAAAATAATATCATTTTCCTATCCTTTACTTGAGATTTCTCCATTTGATATATTCAAGCATCACATTAGCTTCCCTACTGTGTTAGCTGGCAGCTCACCTTTAGCTGATTATTTACCAGAACTCAAAAGCCTTTTAAAGCCACAGCCTCCCAGAACAGGGTCTCCATTTTCCAAACACTGGCTTTGTCCCAAATTCGTCTCCATTTGGCCACACTACAACACACATTGCCCACCTCCACTTATCTAAACAAGCAATCTGAGCTCACTGTTTATCAGTGATCTGTCATGCTCATCTTCAGCCACTTCCCCTACCTGTAATACTTATGAGTAATACAAATTTTCTATCCAAAACAGTGTAATTCAATAACAAGTTGATTTTATATCAGTCTGCCAGTTAACTATGAAGCACATCCAGTAAAGTTCTTGGCACATGCTTAAACCTTAAGCACTTTACTCACACTAATGTTAAGTACCTTGTTGCCTGCACACCCAGGACTCGGCTACAGAAAGGAAATAAGATACACCAGCACGATCGATCTGTACAGACAGGACTCCAGGTTTGGCATGTCATTCAGAGATTTCAGGGTAGCCAGCAATAATGTTTAATACAAACAGAAAAAGCTGAGCTCAGACTGAGAAACGATTCATGAAAACAGTGAATCCTTTGTATAGAAAGTGTTAGGATTCTTTTATCTTGTTCTTGTATTTTGTATAACACCTGTACATGGAAAAGCTGGGGTTTAGACAATAAAATACTTCTTGCTCTAGATATTTTTTTTTTAAATTCACTCTACTTACATAGGAAAGGTCACAGCCACTCTGCTTGCACTGTGCTTGGGAGGATTAATCCCCCTACCTGGGCTTGTATTTGATGATACACTTTTGGCTTAGAAGAGAACATTGTTTGGAAAATCTGTGTTTCTATACACCCTTCCCCCCACACCAGCTCACAATTTTTAGTATTTCTATTATGATGATTGGGTTTTAAAAGAAAGACCATTGTTACGAGTTCATGACACTCCCTTTGAAAGAAAACAGAAAAAAAAGGAAATATGTACAAATTTACCGTACTTATCCTGTTTCAACTCTTAACATGCTGGATGCTATCTTAAAGGATACTGCTTAGTTTTGCCTTCAAACTTGTCATTTCACAAACAGATGGACAAATTTATTTAAAACCTGTCATGACTTAAACCATCAAATACCTTGTATAAACACATCAATAGAATTTTCTGTTGTCTCTGTCAGAGGCTATAGCATTGGTCAAGCTATGGCTGGACTACAGTAGGGATATCGATTAGCTCTCACTTGTTCTCTGAACAAAAAATTGCATTTCACAGATAGACATTCAACAGTTCATCCAGACTAAATCCAAGATATTTTTGTATTCGTCATCACATCCTGTAGATATTTTTAGTCTTCTTCAAGTTCTCTGAAAGGAGGTACAATGTAAATGCTGCTTTCTACGGGCCACCTTTAAAGCAAGGGCATAGAGCATTACTTCATCTTTCATTATGTATATCGCACATTTCTAAATGTGATATCAATGTAGTGTAAGCTGCTAAATACATCCTCATTAGCATATATGTAGAGTGAGATTTGCTGCTACTTCCACAGCTAGCTAATGCCGCATCTTAGTGGTATTACCCAGAAAATGTAAATTGGGGAATCCCTGATTTATCTTGTACAGCAAAAAAAAACCAACCCGATTTACAATTATTTAGGTTTTGAAATCTGTAATATGGGAAGAATGGCAGGGCAAAAATGGGCTGGATGCATTTTTTCAAATGCCATATGTGAGAGAAAATAAATTCCCATGTTATTTTACGTATTTAGGGTATTAATTCTACTTGGGTCACAGGAAAACAGCTACATTTTCGTTAATGAAATGCTCTTAGGCTAATTTCCATTTGTATGCAAGCAACATCATCAGGTTTAGTACATGCACACAGTCGTACATACTTACACCGATATCTGCATGAGAAGAAAGCGAACAGGCTGTTGATTTATTACACACAAATTGAATGAATAAGATAACATTTTATTAGCAAGATACCATTATAAAAATGACTATAAATGGATACAGTACAATACAAGTGGTATATTGCCTTATCAGTAAATCTACTGTATGTTAGGACCTGGTACATGTTGTAATAAAAGATAATTAAAAGTACTGAATCACAGAACCATACCAAGAAATAGCCCAGTAACAAGATCCATTAGTGAAACAATATGTACTGCCAACCAGGTTCAAAGAATACAAAAAAGTGAAGTCAATTTCTAAGGAAGCATAAAGTAAATCTAAAGTCCAGGCAGTAAAAGAATAAAGAAGGGGAGCATATTTCCAACTTTCTCTAAAAAAGACTAGAAAATGACTTGACACCAGGATTTCTTGTTTGAGGACTTTATCTCATACCTTTAGTGAGTATATTTTTGGAAAAGTGGTATTCACGCTCTTCAACTGTTGTAACATAGCTATAGAAATATTTCAGAAGGCTTTTTTTGTAGTTTGAGGGGGTTTTTTGGTTGGGTTTGGTTTTGGATTTGGAGGATTTTGGGGGTCGTTTTTTTGTTTGTTTGTTTGTTTGTTTTTATGAACAGGACTGTCTAGCTTTGGAAATAAACACTGTCTTCTGGTCCTCGGCCCTGCCCCTTTCCCCTCAGGTCAACTGCTTCCCCTCCCTCCCTCTGGCCAGTTTAATATGGAGATGCTGCCTGAGCCTTGTTGTACAGAATAAGCACACAATATTTTCTCCTGGGAGTTGGTTCATGCAAAACACTGCCCTGCTGAGAGAGTGGAAATTTACCCATAAGACATTCTTCCAGCAGCAAGACTCCAGAGGAAACCTGATCAGAATTTTTAAAGACATGCCGTGATTTTCTGTATAATTCATTCAAAGTTTCAGGGAGAAAAAATATAAACCAAATGTTTAAGGTTTGTTATGTTTGGTCTTGACCAGAAACAGATTGAGATATAGTCTCATTTGGGGATAGAAACTGAGAAGACAGCAGTGGATCATTTTCCACAGATTTTCTGCTGCTATGTGTTCTGTGATTTCTTTTTGGGTTTTTTTTTCCTCCTTCTGACTATCGGTTTATAGTCTCTGCAGCACTTCAGCTGATCAATACACCAGCTCTCCCCCTTCCACACACAGGCAGAATCTTACTTGTTTTAAGACATGCTGGTGATATTTGCAAAGTAAAAAACATTTTTACTACTTAAGTTTGTATCACGGATTCATTAAGAAATTATACCTCCAAGTAACATAGAACATAAGAAAGGTGATAATTTTTAAGTTGTTATTTATTAAATACACTTGGAAAATTGTAGGAGGATAGTGAATATAAAATCTCTTTTAAGAAAGAAACCTTTAATTTTGGGCCTGATCCAAAGTCCAATGAATGCTGCTCCTTACTTGTGAGTTTGGTTCAAAGCAGCTTTATTGTTTAATTTTACCCTGATCGATTTCAGCAGCACAGCTCCCACAATCTTTTATTATCACAATAAATTTAACTTTTATATTTTCATAGTATCTAAAAGTTGCAACTAGGGTAGGATCCAGTATGCCTAGTACTACTTAGAAATACTCCTTTTTAAATTACAGCCCCTTCCTTCTGAGATTTCAGTTGTTTAGTCAGTTTGCAGATGACACAACCCACAGCTGCACATGCTGGCATGATCAGACCTGATGAATCAGTGAAGTTAGCCACAAGAACAAGGACTTTGCAGAACTAAACTTTTATATGGCAACATCTTTAGGAGACGAAACACTTCTCACTTTTGATCTTAAGCAAACAAGCATCCTTATGTAAGATACAATACTGGGAACTTTTTTTTCTCCCTTCTCTTCCTGCAGGGGTAGGGAGATTGTTTTACCCTTCTCTGCAGCAGTACTGAGACACTACATACATTCTGGTGAACAGGTGTCTCGGTTTTGGAGAGTCCCACCTGAGGGAAAGTCCCACCTGAGTCCCTTCGGGTCTTTGAAATACCCACTCTGGGGAAAATCTATGCCCAGAATACACGGGGCCCCTGGGCCAGTCACAATACAATGTTTCTTCCACTCATTTCCAGTTAGGCTCACGTCGGCTTCAAGCAGTGTCAACTGCTGCGATCCCCCTGTCGCTCCAGAAATAGAAGCTGGTTCTGCCCCCACGTGCCTTGATGGAATCCAGGTGCACTGCACGCCCGTGTCAACCAAGGCTTCGTATTTCTGTGGTTCTGATGTGCCAGGCCATCGGACCCACACTGTCCAAAAGACACGATTTTCACTGGTCTGTACCTGGCTAGAGGCAGGGCCCCTCTAGTTCTGGTTATCATTTGAAACTTGAGCTACTTCCCTTCTGGTAGAGCTCCTTCTCTCAGCATTACCGTTCTTCAATTCACGCACCCCCGCTGCCAGGACAGAAGTTGGTTTTCCATCCCACCTCCTCATGTCTTCCCCGCAGTCACACAGGAAGAACCACATCTCAGCTCATGGGATGTACCCTCTCTCCCTACCCGTGGGACGTCTGCTTCTGGTAACAGGGCCTCTGGTCTGCACTGATGTGATTTGGAGAAGGCCCTCTTTCAGCTCCTTCCCGAGTTTCTGATGAGTCTTGTCCACCCTATCTTCCATCTTCTGTATGGTCTCTGACAGACTCTTTTCCACAGCTGCAATTCTTGCTTGTGTTGGGCCGTGCCCAGTGTCTGCATATGCCCGGAGCCTCCTCACCATAGAACTCACTGTCTCATCCCCGTCATTCCACGTCATCATTGCTAAAGCAGGGGCATTGCTTGGTCATCTGAGAATATGATCTCTATCACTGCCAGTTCTCTCAGGCATTGAATCCCTTGTTCCATGGTTTTCCAGGGGTTTAGCTGCAGCTGGAGGTCTTCCTGGCACAGGTATCTTTCCTTCACACTTCTTAAGAGCCGTGTTCAGAGACTGAGAGCTTCAGGGCCCCTTGTGATCCCTTGGTCAAGACTTAAATCACGTGACAGGGATCCCAAATGCCTCGCTTCAGTGCCATCCAGAATTGTACCATCACCTGCAGCGTCCCAGATCTGGACCATCCAACTTAATATAGTTTCATCATGCCATCAGGTGTAATCTTTCCTCAGGGTACGAAGGCTCTCTATGGACAGGGACTCAGTGATGATTTCAGGTTCCGATTCCTCTGCTGGCTGTGAAGGTCCTGGCTGCCCATCATCATCCACTGAGCGAATGGATTTGGCTTTGTGTTTCTTTCTCTGGACAGGGACAATTGTTATTGGTTTAGGCTCCCTATCTGCTTTAGCTGCAGCCAGAGTGATTGGGGTGTCTGCTGGCTTATTCTCCTGCCCCTCTGGCTGTATCTTCTGCCCTACAGTATCTAGCAGTGTGTGGTAAGTGTTAGCCAGGACCCAGCACATGGCAATGAGCTTTTCCTTTTCATCAGCGTTGTTATTGCAATTTTCCTTCAGATACTTCCCTACCTCAGCTGGATTCTGAATTCCTTCAGGAGGGAAGTTCCAGGCTACTGGGTCAGAAAACTGCTTCAGGGTCTGGCGTATGTCCTCCCATACCCCACACCACTTAAGATTTTCCACAAGTGGGGCAGGTGTCTGGGCAACCCCTCTGGAAATCTCAGCCCTTATTTCAGACAAGCTGGAGACCACATAGAGAAACCCTGAAAGACAACATAATAAGAAAATGGTATCTTTGACATCCAGGGGAAACTGGATGACACTTTCAAAAGGTGACGTGCCAGATCTGAAGGGGAAGAAGGAGATGAAGAACTGGGAATTATCATCCCCTGCTTTTCCCCTAACAAACTGGGTGTAATTGCTAATACATTCCAAAAGGAAACTACCAAGGCTGGAACGGAAAAACAACATGACATACACATTCTTGATGGTTTCCATTACTTCCATCAAACTTCGAGAAATCACTAGCACCAGGGATATCAAAATGGCAGTCATGATTCTTATTCCTCACTTATAAAAGGTGTAAGCCAGGCACCCAACTGCCCATAGCTGTGGACATGTACTTATGGTTAAGTTCCACAGAAAAATTATTAAATCAAACAGCATGGTCTTACTGCTGTAGTTCAATACAAAGTGATTCAAAGCAAAATGGTGTTGTTGTTTTTTTTTCGCTTTCACATGCCCCTAAAATTGGGCGCCAAATTTATGTCTTGGTTTTGGAGAAAAACTTCAGGAGGAAAGGGCCTCCCCTTTTCCTCCACCAATAAGACAAGTGGGTCACAAGAAGTGAAAGTGGGAAAGGAAGCCAAACTGTTTATTAACACATAAAAAACCAGGGTAGAACAGGATTAAAAAACCAGGGTAGAACAGGATTAAAAAACCCCTCAAAATATAACAAATTCCCGGAGAGGGAACAGACATATGGGCTTGGACCAGCCGGGGCTACCCCACGGGCCCACTGGGGCTGCCCCCGCAGGCTCCCCGGACCGGCGAGGAGGGAAGGGAGGCAGTGAGGCAAGGGAAGGAAAGAGAAGAACAAGAGAAAAAACCAACAGAACCTTTTCCCAGCTAGCTGGAACACAAAGGGAACCAAAAAGCAGCACAGTGCTCCCAGTGCACTCCCCCCCGAGCCCTTGGGCTGAGCCGTTCAACCGCCCCTCGGGTCCGTGGCTCCGGCCCCGCCCCCGGGTCCATCCTAAAGGCGCAGCGTCCTCGGGCATTGAGCGACAGTTAAGGAATAAAGCAGCTTCATAACGTCACCCCAGGACAACAGGTTTTTAAAATTATATTAGAAGTGGATCTAGGAGTTACAGAAGTGTTGTGAGGGAAGGAGAATTTAACAATGAGAGTTCAAATTTGGTGTATGTTAGCAGGAGAAGATTGAGATGTGATTACAACAGTTAAGATCCTTAAAAGAAGAAATCGCCAAGCTGTAAATGGCTTCTAAATGCTGCAGAAACAGGTGGAACAAGGAGCCATGACTGGATTTTATATCCACATAAAATAAATGTGAAAAGGAAAGTACAATGATATCAATGGCAGCAAAAGATTTTTGGAAGTACTGAGAGAAGTGGTGGATTCCCCACATCCTGATAAATTTGAATCAAAATCAACTAGAAAATCAACACTAGCCAAACAAAAATAACTAATATAATTTAAGAGATAATCATTGAAATTCTGTGGTCTAGACAAAAGACATCTAATTACACTACTGATAAATGTAAAGATCAGAATAACTTCTTGTTCAGATGAAAATAGGGATTTTTATTTCATTTTGGTACTAAGAAACTTATATTTCTGTTAAAAAGTTTCTACTTTGGAGAAACAACCTCTTGGGGCACACGCATATATCAGCTCCTGTAGGGTACTTGGTATTCCACTCCAAATCCCATTCTTTGAACTCCACATTATTAGTCTATTTTCTTATCCCATTTCCTAAGGACCTCCCATAGTTACATCACATTTCTGACTATTCATTGGCCACATATCACTTTGTTCCCCTGTCTGTAGTGAGATATTATCTAGCCTGGGGGAAGTTTTTTATCTTGCCCAAGTGTCCAGCTATAAAATAATGCAAACATAAAAAAGAGGAATCACAAATTGTGACTAAGAAGACACATTTAACTGTTGTAATGAAGTAAAATTACTCCAGATGAACTGTAGGTAGTCAAGGTAAAATTTGATTACTTCCATTATTCTGAGATGTACAAATACTATTCCAGTCTCCTCTGGTCTGCTCCACAAGAAAACCTGGTACCTGGCAGAATCAATGAGGTGCTGAATCAGACCAGCTTGAATCACAGCTGGAGGATTAGCCTGTATCAAAGGTGGAGACTCTTTTAAGTGGGTGGGACCAATCCCAGTAAGTATGACATGATGCATTGTAATAGAACTTAATGAGGGTTGGGGAAGAATTTAAGCATTCTTGGGAACTGGTGGTCTAATGTTTCTCTGCCTTAGGGGCATGTACAATGTCATTCACTTAGTCACCAAAAAGTAAACATAACTCTCCATTCTTTCATATGATAATGCAGAAAGACAGGCACTATGACTACTTTATGTCCCTAAGCTTAGCAGAGTAATTACTCACTTCATTCTCTCTGCTCTCTGTGTTCCACATGTACCACAAAATAGTAATAAGACATAGGTTAATAATCAAGGAGATTAATTTTAAGCAGGGATTTTTACTAGCTTCTGGGAAGATATGGTCCTCTCTCATTCCCACTATTCCTCTGTGTTTTGATGCAGAAGCACTCTACTTTTGCATGGTTTGAATTCCTCATGATGGCATGCTCTACTTCAACTTATAAAAAAGCATTAACACAAAACACAAGTCCCTCACAATTGGCCCTTTTACCTGATGTCCACATATGTTTCTATCATTTTATGCCTGTGGGTGGAGGTCTCATCTTTTTGAAACTTTCTCTCTGACTACTCAGAATGTTCATCTCCTGATCCTCAGAACATTCTGAACATCCTTCTTTTCTTCTCATGAAGGCTGTGGAAAATTCATTAAAAACTAGAACACAGAAAAGGTGTAACCTATTATTATTTATTCTCAGTTTCAGGATTTTTGCTTTCCATTCTTCCAAAAATCACACTCTGTGGAGATTCTACATCTACTTACAATCAGTTTAAACAGTTCCATTCTTTTATCCACACATCCAGTAAAACATTTCTTAAGTTAGCAAGAAAAGTTAACCTGGAACAGTGGTCCAACTATTAAGGTCTAATAGAATACGTGCATAGATGTTCTGCCAATTATAAAATATTCCGTATCTTCTAAAAATTCAGGTAGTACAGACCTTTCTAGACCTTAAAATTTCCTCTTGTGCACAGAAGAGCTTGCCTCTTTATCCTTTTATTTGTTTTGTTTTTAAAGTGGGAACAGTGGTTTAAAGTTATGTCTGTAAGTGGGAACCAGGACAGTGATTTGGAAGGGGAATACACAGCATCTTCTTGGAAACTAGTGTACAGCATTTTATTCTACTGTTCAAATTCATGGATCTTCTTTTCAGCAACACCACAGTAAGTAAGAATATGTGACAGTAACCTTGTGAAGAGCAAATGACCACAGGCTTTTCTCTAGTGCTAAAATAGCTTGCACATGGACAAGAAATATTACTTTGCCTAAATCCAGATGTCACACCTGTTACAGCTTCAGGAAAAGGTCCCAAAATAAGGAATACAGTAGCCTCAAATTCATTAAATATTGCTATGTATGAAGATATATAGAAATCTTGGACCAGAAGATATGTTGATTTCCAAACACAGTCCTAGTGAGCAAGGAAATTCACTGTTCCTTAATTACTGTGCACACACAGTATGGATGACACAAGTGTAGTGATTTGAAAGCATAAACCTGAGTATAGAGCCTAAACTCTTCTTTAGATTGTATACATTGGACAGCAGCCATGTCTTGGCAGTGAGCAGTGTGTATTGCATGTAACAGAGTACAGCACAGGGATCGAGTAATCATAATCATATGGAAAACATTTGTTTTACTTGCATTACAAAAGCAAGATTCACCATGAATCTACTGGCTTAAAAGCTCTTTAGAAGATAGTGGAAGGCAAAGGAAATAAGAAGGTTGGTTAGCAGTTCCTCCAAGATACCTCTATTTCCATGTAAGTTAATTTTAATAGGGAAAAAAATATGTACCAATCATGTATATCTATGCCTCTCTATAACATAAGATATAAAAATTTATAAGAAGAATGCAGAGGAGTGTGTATCTGTCTCCTTGAACGCAGAGGAGTGTGTATCTATGTCCTTGAACAACTGCTTTGAAAAGTTTGCTCAGGTTTTTCTCTCCCCCCCCCCCCCGCCCCCACCCCGCTCAGGCTCAGTTTAAAGGCACAGAAAGGCACAAAATTTATTTCTGGGCATAAAGCAGCGATAGGGGACACACATCATAAAGTCACCCCAAGACAGATCATTTCCTTTGAAAATTTCCTTACAAATTCCTGCTTACATTAAAATTTTACACCAAGCCATACAGCCCAATATAAAATGCATCAATTAGCTATGGCGTTTGTATGCCACACTAATAGTTACAATATGAAAATACCTATAATGCATGAATTAGACAGATAACAGGGATATAAATTTAGACAGAAATTTGCCCAAACTGTGCAAGTTAAAAAAAAAATCTTATTTAATTTCCATTAATGTGAATGAGAAATAAGCTATTGGAAAAAGACCTTTCTAAAAGCAAAGAGCAATTATGCTTCATTCTCAAAAGACCACAGATTCCACATAAAACTCACAATGCATCACCAATTATTTGGAATTCAAATTGCCTTATTGTAGCAATTGAAACAATCTCAAAGAGTGCAAAAATTACCAAGTTGAAAAATCTATTCTTTAAAGTTTATATGCATTCATTTTGCACATAAACGACCTTAAAATATTTCAGAAGGTGCTGTACTTTTTAGTTTTAAAAGTAAAAATAACATCTATCACTTTAGTAACACTGTTAGACATCTTTTAAATAGATATTTAACAGAATTACAGACATGTTGGAGAAGATAGCTTATATTCACTGAAAAGGCTACTGTAGTGCATTAGTCTTTATCTAAAGTAATAGGATCTTTTCCATGTATTAACGATCCTCCATACAAAAGATTTCTTAAAACTTTTTAAACAGCTTTATCAAGTCAAGGTTACAAAGCACAAGTGGGTAGCTAAATGATACATGGTTAGTGAGAAAGGTATTGCCTGAATCCATTTTGATTGCTTGAGGAAAAAGAGGAATTTGCAAGGTTTGCTTCTTTAAAACTAAAGTATATTTTAAAATTTACAATAGCATAACAAAGTGATAGTCCTGTAGTGCAGATTTTTTTACTATCTCACTTGCTTCTAAAGAATCTTTAGCAGACCGATACAATTTAAGCTGCAGTGCATTGATTTGTCCCTTCTGACATGATCACAGAGACCAGCACTACACTAAAACCTCCAAAATTTGTTGCTGACTTTCCATTTGCAGCTCTGGTAATTGCAAAGTCTAGCAAAGGCAATGCTAATTTTATGCTATAAATAACTGTTTTAAAAGCAGTTTTTACTTAAAATATAGAGATATATTCTGTTCCAGTCAAATTCCTGTTGATACAAATAACAGCTGTATTTTTAAGGTGGCTAAATATATATATTCTAGCATTTGCACATCCATGTGCACATTTGTCTACCCAACACCCATCATCCCACCAATGATTCAAGTACTAATAAATGTGTATTTTCTTCTGGTTCCCACTTCTTTGTCTTAATCAAGAGCGTCCAAAAAGACTTGTACACCTACACCTACAGTTTGTCCATTTTTCTGGTTCAAATTTCAAATCACTCAAGATCAGGAAACATAAACCCAGGCATTTGGCAAAGCACCCAAAAGTAATAGGAAAAAATATGTTTTGTGGAACAAACGATGAATCAGTCTTTTATTCATTTTTCTGCAAGGTTTGTAGCAAATAAATGAGCCTTTCTTTTTGGTGCTACCACAGCATAAAAAGAGAATCACTGGAACATGCTGGAATAGCCATAAAAAGTGAATAAAAAATAGCAAGAATGACTCTCAAATGCCTACATAAAGCTAAGTCAGGGCTATAAAAACTGCTACATCTAATTCCATAATTTCTTTCTGCGTTTTCATGCAGTCAGCCATTCTGAATTGTCCTGGAGTTTGCTGTCCAAGGATATTGGAAAAACCCTTATCTAATCCATAATAATTTTTTTTTTATTATCATTATTTCCTATTGATGCCATCATTGCTAAAACAGGGTGTTAGCTTCAAACCTAATAATTACCAGAAGAGGGTGTTCACCCTTTTACTTCCCCTCCCACAAGATTTTTTATAGACATACATTTCATTTGATTTTCTGTACACCCCTTAACAGTTTGTGAATTTTCATTTCTCTCTAAGATATGAATATATTATACCAAGGGATATTATATAAATGAGACCATTATTCAAAATGAGAATCTTCTCTACTAACAGCATCACTATTTGCAGAGTACGGGACAAAATAAGTGTCTCCCATGAGTGACTAAATGCAAAATAAAAAGTAACCACTCAACTTTAATAGTTTAAAAATGCTATTAAACATAATGGCTCTTCAACATTCAAGCAGCACTATGTTTTAAGTGATCTTCATTTTTAAAGATCTGTTTTATTTACATTTGAAATATTGATGGTGCATAAAGTTCTGTTCATGTAGTAATGATAGTCAAAAGTATTTAAAATAATTGACACAAGACTGAAGCCATAAGTTTGTTCTGTCCCTAGGATGAGACTTCAGTGCTAAAAATGTAAATATCTGAAAAAATAATAAGAAACACCTACTCTGCACAATTCTTGAGAAAGCATCTGTGACTTTCTTAGTAACTAAAAGGAGAAATATCAAAGCATAACCTACCAGGTTATTAAGCAATAAAGTAGTAACTCAATCTGGATTTTTACTGGTCAAGGAGAATTCTGGCTCTGGGTGTATGTTCCCAGAAATTAACTCTTTAGGTAACAACCTTATCATTGAAAATTCTGGATGTAGACAATCTGTTTCAAAATACCACAAAGATCATGCTTACATTTAAAAAGGTAAAAAGATGGAAAGATTCTTTTTAATTTGCGATGCCATCTTTAAAAATAAATTCACATTGCTATTTCTTGTGTTGCCCAGGACTGAAAGACAAAATCGTCAGGAGCCAGTACAAGTGATTTCCCGTATTAATTTGTCTCCTGATCCCAAGCCTGGTGGCCATGCCAGCAGTGTCCAAATGTGCTCTGAGCTACAGCACAATTTGTGGGAAACCAAACAAATACACACGCCCCTTTACAAGAAAACAAAAAGACTACAGGTCAGATTTATGATGCCACAGTTACTAATGTGCTAGCAGCATACAAAGCTGTATGGGCCTTGAGTAAGCCTAGCAAAGGATGTGAGGTGGCCAGATCCTCAGGATCTGTAACTCCACTGAAATGTGTAACTGGAAGGAAAGCAGGACACACTCAGAGGCCACAACTGCTACATGTTGTGAGCATAAGCTATAAATTACTTAGCCTTAATCTCTCTTTTACTCAGTTGAATTTATCCAAAATTTCTGTATAGTTCCGTGTGTTCTTGAAGAGCACTCCAGCTTATTGCTTTTCAGTGTAGACAATTGAAAAAGAGAATGGTTACATCCGCTCACCGGAAATGTAACCAGCCATAAGCACTGCAGGCTTTGTAACATGCCAAGAGCATGTGTAAACTCAGAAAAATTCTCAAAGTTATACTAGCCTGGACTGGGAGGAAGGGGACCAAATTAATAGCCTCTCCAAAATAAGCCAAAAAGCAGATCAAGAAGTCACTGGTTAAGTAAACAACAGAATTGTCATTTACTGGCTTTCATTCATTAGTAGCTTTACTTTGTATTTTGTAATCAGGAAAAACAAACACTTAGATCATCTAGAATAAATATATATTTATATATGTGTATACATATATAACTGAATATTTATTGTAGAACAAACAGAAAAATTTTCTTTTTCAAACCATGTTTTACTGTTAAGTACAATAACTCTAGAATGGTTTTACACTCATGAATCAAACAAAGACTTGGAGTCAATCATTTTAGAAGCAGGCAACCTCAATGCCATTAGCACTCATAGGAGTTCTCTATAGAGCACCAAAAGTATTTTGGGGAACTGGTAATCCAGACACTCAGGATGAAGGAAAAGTTCCCTATGTAATAAGTAAAAGCAGTAAGTGGCAGTGACTCACTGCAGTGGGATATTCTGCAGTGCTCCCCAGACTTTTTTACATCAACTTATTTTTCATTTGTAAATTTCTTAAGGTAGCATTTAAAAGACCAAACAGAAAGTGAGACCAGTTGAGGTAAATGTTCCGCATACAGATAGTTAAAAAACCCCCAAACATACTTTTCATGGATTTTTGCGAATTATATAAAGTCACAGGACAGGATAAGAAACAGATTTAAATTACTTGTCCAATATCACACAGCAAGTCAGGGACAGAGCTTAGAGATAATCCAGACATATATCCGTGTAGCAAACTATTTACTTCTTTGCTTCCCGTTCCTTACATCCCTTCCTGGGTAGGTACAGCCATTTACATGCTTCAACTGCCAACATTTTGCTGATAGCTCAGTTGTGTATCTACACTCACATCTGATTTCTGTCCAACCAAAATCACATCTGGCATTTCCAACTGGAATAACTTAATATTAAAACATGGACACCTCTAATTTCCATTCCTAACTGTCTTTTCTTCATACAGTGTCACAGTCAATACCACAGTATTCTTTGCAGACATGATAAATACCTCTCCTTGCACTGAAACCCTATCACCTGACATTCCTCTTCCTCCAAATCATTTCTACACCTGTATTTTCTTTTCTTTTAGAGGCAACACCCTCCTGTCATTTCATAAAAGTCTCCATATACCATTCACAAGCACAGCGTGTTGTAAAATGTAACTGTGCTTTTTCTGATCAAACTCCTATATACCAGCAACCAGCTCAGCTTTTCTTTCTAGGATCTGGCCTTTTCTTCAAGGCCCTGCACCGCTCTGAGTGCCTGCCTCATTCACATCTCCTCTGTTTTGGTTGTCATGGCTACAACGCCAGCCTCACATCCAGGCTTCCTTTTCCACACTGGAAATTTAGCATCACAGAAACAGAGAATCATTAAGGTTGGAAAAGACCTCCAAAATCACCACCCTACCTTTGACTGAATACCACCTGGTCAACTAGACCATGGCACAAAGTGCCATATCCAGTCATTTCTTGAACACTTTTGAGAATGATTACACCACCACCTCCAGGAGCAGCCCATTCCAATATCTGACCACTCTTTCAGTGAAGAAATTCTTCCTCATGTCAAACCTAAATGTCCCCTGATGTAACCTGTGGCTATGTCCTCTTGTCCTGTCACAGTTGCCTGGGAGAAGACACCCCACCTGGCTACAACCTCCTTTCAGGCAGCTGTAGAGAGCAATAAGGTCCCCGCTGAGCTTCCTCTTCTCCAGGATAATCCATCTCAGCACCCTCAGCTGCCCCTCATAGACTTGTGCTCCAGACCCTTCCCCAACTCCATTGCCCTTCTCTGGACTTGCTCCAGCTCCTCAATGTCTTTGCTGAAGTGAGGGGTCCAGAACTGGACACAGTTCTCAAGGTAGCCTTCCTACTCTCCAGCAGCTTGAAACTCCTGCCCATCTTAGTGTTGTTGGTGAATTTACTGAGGGTGCACACGATCCCCTCGCCCAGGGTCTCATGGACTGCCAGCATATTTCTTACAGTAGCCTTGGAATGAAATTTGGAAAATGGATGGAGGGGGTGTGTGTATCTTACTTTCACAGGAATATTTTCAGATCAGTGTGACACAATAGGCAGGCTTCAGGCTACATTCAAACCACAACACACATCCATTCAGGCTATTGCATTGCATCTAGTGCAGAACAGCTACTTGGACAGCACCTACCTGCTTCAGGGCTCCTGAAAATTACACATTTCTATGAAATTCTCTGGGAAAAGAGAAGCAGCACCTTCTTCCCTTGTACAGCCTGCAGACTCTTGTAGCTACTGCCATTTTTGAAGCAGGAAGGAAGGCAGGGACACTCCAACATGAGATCTATTGCCTTTTTTTGGGGAAGAAAGAATGGAAGTATCTTCAGAAATCCACAGCTGGTGTTGAATTGTGGATACTGGAAGAGATGGCACAGCCAAGATATCCAGGAACTTGTGGGAAGGTGAGGAAGGGATAACACCTCATAAGCAAAAGTGAGACATAGCTACAGCAGCACAATCCCACAAAAACATCACAGAGCTGAGGCTGTAGATTTTGGCTCAGCTGTAATCACATGAAGTGATTAATCTTAAGTATCTTCCATGTCTACTTTTTATCTCCAACTCTCCCTCATGTAATGTCACTGGAGCAGATACCACATTTCCCTTTGTGTCTTAGGAGAAAAAAATAAACTATATGTGTATAAAATGGCTGCTAAGCTGCAATCAGTACCTCTAGGGATCAGGCTATTTTATGGCATGAAAGTTTTAGATTACTGTGAAAGTTACCAACCTCTACCATTGATTGGAAGTTTCATCACACACATAATGTTTTTTATCTTGCTTCTCCTAGATTTTAATAATGTCTCTAGTTTGACTTACAGCCCTTATACCACAAAATATTAATAATTTCAAAAGAGATATGATGAAGGCAAACAAATCAGGGGGTGTTAAGTTTTATTTACATATATATGCTCAATTTGCTTTATTCATTGATTTGGTAGAGAAAACGTGAAACAATAATTCATGCTGAATGTACTTGTTCCATTGTACTTACCTATCCATTGCTGCTGTTAATGTGGCATCAGTTATCAGCCTTCACCTTTTAACTGTGTTAAGTGGAGGGAGCAAGAAGAAAGGGACAGCCATCCATTGGCATCAGTGGCATTTTTCAATATCATGACAGGTTCTCATTCGCATGGTAGCAACTGCAGTGAAAATAGGTAGGTTTACACCTGTTTTTCCTTGAGGGAGAATAACCCAGTGACACTGGGCAGAGCACAAGTCACTGCAGGAGTGGCAGCCTGTCCCTCATGTAGGCATTGTTGATGAACCAGAAGAACTGCCTGTAAAGTCCTTAAGGCTGTGACCTTAAAAGATGCAGTGGCCAATTAAGTCTAGGGCTTTTTATACATTTTATTTCCTTCAACATTTTTTCAAGGCTAAGCTTTGATGCTTAGGGAAATGGCAAACCAAGTCTTTCCTTATCTATCATATAAAGACATGGAACAATGGCTTTCTAGCCACTTACTGGTTCAGCACATGGGCACGTAGGCACAGAACAAAAATACCTCCCAGTCTTTGGGGAGGTTCAGATCTGGAGCTCTCTTGCTGGGGGTCATTGTCTACCTTATTGTGAAAGTAATGTGAAATGACAACACTTCCCAAATAAAAAGAGACTCCTTTTCTTTTTTAACTTCAGTGTAGCAGACTAAAGGATGAAGCAGAATCCTTATACATCATGGTTACTTTTCTCTCTATTTTAGTGAAAACCAAGGAACCTTCCACGTTCTGTCAACCCAGGCAGTGAAATACATATGCCACAGGTCCACTGTTGTCTGCACAGTCACATGTGTGGGCTGTTTGAGTCCCACCACACTGCACTTATGGAATTTGGTTTTCTCTCCAGGGTTCAGCAGTGTCTTGCTTTGTCTCTCAAACAAATTTTGTCTATACATTTTGTAGTTCAAACAAAACTTTTTTGCTTTGGTTTATGTTTTTCACATCAGGGATATCAAAAATATAAATGTATAATTCATATCTCTTCCAAATCATCTAAATCTGCTTTTCTTCTGGTACGTCCATTCAAGCCTATCTCTGCCCATCTCACCTTCCAGTACTTGAGAAGATGCTTTCCATTTCCTCTGACCAGACTTGATCAGGAACAGCTGGCATATCTCAACAGATAACTCATTTTTTAAAGAGCCCCATCAAATATTTTCTGTTTACATTTACAGAGTTGTTGCTATGTCACTGTTAGTCTTTGAGTTCTGGCCCACTGTAAAGATGACTAAATCAAAGTAAATAGACATGCAATCAAAAAGAAACTGCTTGTTTATGGACAGCTTCTGTTCTGGAAACAGTAACACCGAGCAAAGTCCAAAAGCTGTTCATGGGACATTGTCACTGCATGCCATGTAGCTCTCTATCCTAGGCACCCAGGGATGGTAATTAGATTTTAGATAATGCATTTCTATCTCATATAATGTAATTCTTTTTGTGAGAATGAGACACTGGTGTCCCTAGTTTCTTCCCTGGTGGCTCTGCTCTCAGGGATCAGATGCTGCTCTCTTCTCTCTCATGGAAGAGAAGCCATGAATAAATACTGCTAAGTTCATTCCTACTTTTACAGACTTTAGTGCTCTTTATAAAGAGGTGTCATGGTTTTAAGGACAGTTATGGACATATTTGGAAACCAAAAAAAAAAAAGAAACTGCTACCCAGATAAGCAGCCAGGGTTCCATAGGAATCAGGGCTCTCTTACGTGCTCTGAACTTCAAAATTCCACAGCACCTGTTGCTGCTCTTGTTCCCATCAAACTAATTCTTTGAGTGAGCAATTAGAGTTTGATCAACATAAAATCTGTGATTTTTCTAATTGTGATTCATTACATCTTCTCTAAATTGATAACTCTAAGAATAAAGACTAACATTTTCAAACCTCTCATCCGAAAATATTACAAAAATGAGCAATGCCCGAGCTTCCCAGAGAATTCCTGCAATATTAACTATACTATTGAACAGACATTTATAAATCAAAAAGGTTGCTTCCAGATAAGACATCTTTAAGGAAATACTTAGCCTTCTTTAAATGAACAATTCAGACTTATTTCTTATTTTAAGACATTAGCAGAAGACCACCTAGATGCCAACATTTGCTTTAGAAATTATACATTACCATTTAACATGGAGAATAGATGCCTATTTATGCTCCAAGCCACATAATATTTTTACAGGAATATTCTATAAAAAAATTAAGCTTCCCAAACTGAAATACATTCTACATTATGTGAGGAATGAATGAAAATGAAATACACTTCATTCCTGTGTGAGGAGTGTTTGTGGAAAACTGCAAACCAAAGCCTATTTAATCTAGTGCAATTTATATGAATGATCTCATAGCCACAAAATAAGTCCATGTTCAAATATTTCTGTGTTAGATATCCAACAAATATGCAAAATGGCATTTGTGCAATGCACATGGATGTTGATGTTACAGAACAGCAGACACTCTGCTTTGAGGTATTTTGAAAAGAGAATTTACAAACATTTATTTTAGGAGGTCAATAGTGCATTCTCTCTGTTGCCCAAGCTATTTGTGATGCTATTAGTCAGGGTTATTTGCCTGCATCTATGCTTATTAAAGATTTTTAAAAGCAAACTTTAGTTTGAATTTTACCTCACCATGGAACAATTTTATTTTTTTTTACTTTTAGAATTAAGTCTTCTAGTCAGCTATCCCATAATGTCTGCAAAGTTTCATTTTACAGCACTCATGTTCCGGCACTCTAAAGCACTTAGTACTGCAAACTCCAGTGCAACAATTTGCAAACTTAAAGTTAAGTACATATTTTTTGGGACCTGGGCCTAATACTTCCTTTCATTGTTTGTATGTATTGCAAATGCTTTCTGTTTCCTTCTGGATGCAGGATAGCTAATTATGTTTCGGTCCCTGGGCATCCAGCAAGCATAAAACAAAACCACAAGCTTATGGCTCTTGCATACTGCAGTTTTGTCCCAGTGCAGGCTGGCTCAAAGTGCAGCTACAGCCTCCCACTCCAGAGCAGCTTTTCCCCAATATCCAGGGAAAGTAATCTCCTGGCTATGCTAACAGCCATCCAAAAACCTACCATATAATCTAATTGAACTATTGATTCCCAAGCTAGGCCTCCTATTTAGCATTCCAGAGAGAAAGAAATGAGAGAGAAAAAGGTTTTACAGACACAGTAACACAGTACCGCACAAGCCTTCCTTAGCTTTGTTTGCTTTATGTTCATTTATCATAAAGATCATGTAAAAAACGTAGTTACGATGCTAATGACAGAATCCTACTCCTCTGAAATGTGTTCTTTTTATTTCAAACCACAAATTCTTAAGCAGGGAATAGACATTTTTCTTTAATAAGAAAGAGTCTAATGGCAAGGAGGAATAGAAGAATGGAAAGTGCACCATCACAGCATCACCTCACATTACTTATGTGCCTAGACAGCTGGTAGCACTATCAGTATGACAGAATCTTTCTCAGATGGTTTTTTTTTTTTTTTTGCGTGTTTAGTTTGTGGGTGTTTTGTTTTGTTTTAATTTGAGAGGAGAAAAAAAGGAAAATTCCAACAGAAATCTACTTTGACTTTCATTCAGATTGAAAGATCAACAAACTCCCTTGACAATTATTTCCTATGAATATTAATTAAGTTACTACTGCAGCGTGTTTACCAATCTTTTAGAAATAACACAAGCATTATGGGGACAAGATATAAGTGCTATGAAACTAAAAAAATATTTTTAACATTTGACCAATAGAGATCCTAGTCTAATAATTCTGCATAGCTTTTTTACAGAAATCTATGTATGTTGATAGCAATGTGTGATATTCCTCCATCTTTTTGACAAAGCAGGCCAGGATTATTTATACCGATATCAAAGATATGTACTTACAAAAGTATTCTGTACTGGTAGCTGATCCCAGAATATTTAATTAATATAACTGAAATAAGAAAATGTATTCATTTATCTAAATGGCATTATGAGAGTCGTTCTTTCTTGTCAAAACATTTCCTTCTATCATAACTTTTTTAAAACGAGGGGTTAAAAGCATTTCTCAACTGTTTCTTGGATAGATTTATGTATTTGGAGATCTTTTAAGACATTAATTTAGCAACTTCAGGAAGGTGAGTTCTTCACAAAATAATTTAAATTCAGCTCCAAAAGAGTTTCTAAACTGACTTTTTAAAGGTAGCTTTTGTCAGAAAATAACACTGGGGATTCTTCATACCTATTCATGGCACCTATTTTTAGTTTTCAGGCTATAACAAACAACTTCCTATCTGCTAGCTCTGAAATTTCCCTAAATAGTTAAACGTGTTGATATTTAAGAGCTACAGTTTACTCTAGTCTCGTACTTTCAGATTCAGGCAATGAAACTGAAAAACACAACAACGGGCAACAGCCTAAACTAGTATTGCCCCTGCTGGTTTTCCACTGGGATTATAAAAGTGTAAATTTTAATCTTATCTAGGACAGGAAATCTTCAAGGGAAATACTTCTTTCTACTTGTGAGGTCCACATACATGTAAGGGGAATGGAGTGACATAAAAGCCCTAGAAGAGATTTCCCCAGAGAAGGAATTACCTCCTTGGGGTCCCTTTGCAAGCTGTGATGAAGCAGCAGTTGTGTGAAGACAGCCAAAGAGATCTGTCAGAACAAGTTTTGCAGTGATTGCAGGCAACACTGCACTTCCAAGGCAATGCAGGAAAGTTACTATAACTGCAAGAGTGGTGATCCTAACTTTTGCGGGCATCACTTCCAGAGCAGTCAAGCATTAGGTAAAAGGAGCCAAATTAAATACCATAATTCCATTTCTTCCTAAGAGTCTTAAAAAAATCTTAGCCTGCATTTTCAGTGAGGACTGTGTGACAAACACTTTGCACAGCTTAAAAGCAATGCTCGCTTCTGCAGAAGAACTCTTGGGGCAGGAGCAGCCTGAGGGAAAGAACAGCCCCAACACAGTTGCTCCAACACCAGCCTACATCATCCAGAGATCCATGATCCATCTGGGGAGAGAATAGCTGAAGAAGCAGTGTGGGAGCACAGATATATGGCATCAAGGAATCAGTCAAAAGACAGGAGCACATATATTGCTCTGCAGATATTTGAATATTTACCTCAAAAAAAAAATCAAACAGGTACTCATGTCTGTTCTGAAAGGAGGGTAGGAACATTACTGGTATTGTTAATGCAAAAAGGGTCTTTTGCCCATGAATTTTTTTCAAGGTTTTCTCATGAATAATAATCAGCCCTTGACATTTTGCTTACATTCTAAAACTGGTGTAGTAGATAACTGTTGAGGTCTGGCTCTTGTTCCATCACATTTTGTAGTTATTTACTGATAAACTCTATTCAAATCACTCTTGACAGCAATTTGGTCTAATGTGATGAATACATCTTCTTTGTGAGAACTGTCCATAACACGCACAATGAAGAGGACCGTGTGTGTGGTGGTGCAGGTGGCTCCAGACAACGTCTCCTGAGAACTCAGACAACCAACTGTGCTAGTCAGAAACCCAAGTTTAGCATGTAACTTTCAGTCATGCTGAGAACCCACGATTCCTTTGTTCTGCTGCTTGCATGTTTTCCCCTGATTGGTTAATGTTTTTCCCTCTTTGCTTTATGTATGAGGTTGTCTATATTCATTTCCCAAGTTTAATATGTATCAGCTCTAGAAAGTTCTTTGTTCCTCGACACCCCATTTGTTCCTTCCCTAAATCCCTCCTTGGTGTTATTTCCATTGGTTCCCTTGCACTCAACCCTGCCTCCTGTCAAGTATCCCATTTGCTGTATCCCTTATCCCCGCCTTTCCTATCCCGACTATAAAATCCCTGGACCCCTGTCAGATCCTCGGCTCTCCCTCCCCTCCCCCCCGTGTCTAACGTCAATAAACTTTCTGCTTAGAAATTACACGGAGAGTCCCCTCTCTCTCCCTTCTTTGCCTCTGCCTGCGTGCCTTCACACCCTATTTAGGGACAGCCCCCTCGGGTGAGGAGCGCACCCTCATCTGCCTGCGCTTCTGTGTGTGTCTGTGCCTGCCGTGGTGCAGCAGTCGGGTTGTGGTACACCTCCGGGCTCTGTTTGAGCTAGCACGCAAAAACCTGACACGTGTGCACTCCTTTTAGTGTTTTTTCACTGTTAGAAATGGTGGCTCTGTGCTGATGCCCAGGAACATGTCTAATTTCTCCTAATTTACCCTTGTTGACCAAAGCCTATGGATATTAGAGGAGAGTTCAGAAGTAAAGCCCAAGACACCCCAGCAGAAGGCTACCTTAGTTTTCATTCTCTTCAACAGCTAACAAAAATCATGAGATCATCATCTAACTGCTCTTCCATTAACTGTGCATTTCCATTCTTCTTAATTATAATTATTTTCATCTTCTATTATAGAATCATCGAGAGCATTTTCTTATCAGCTCTGTCATAAACTTTCTAAAATATATTAATTCTACATCACCCCTCCGTACCTCAAACTTTGAGGACTTCACCATAACTTCCAGCACTATTCCTATTGATATTTAAATCATAAAAACATTGAATATTTTTGGTTGGAAGGGATCTTAAAAATCATTCAGTTCCAGCTCCCCTGCCATGGGCAGAGATACCTTCCATGAGACCAGGTTGCTCAAAAAATTAATAAAATATGGAAATCCTGAACAGCTCAATAGAGCCTTGCCCTATTCAATAGAAAGACCTGGAACTTTCATTCAGGAATTCAGCTGAAGTGGAACTGTATCCTGTTCACTGGAGTACAGAGCAGTTGTCTGCAATGTTTCTCTCATGTTTCAGCAATACAGAAATTTCTTGGCCTAGTCAAGTTCCTTTACTATGTTGTTCTGTTGAAGTTTATTGAAATGGGTTCTGGCATGACATGCTTTTGCCCAGACAGGCCATTTACAAGCAAGTGCAGCTTCATCTCATGACTACTGATGAGGTATGGGTTTTGCCAGGAATGCTGAAAAGCATCTTTAAAAACACTTTGGAAAGGACTTAGGCTGCCAGCTCAGACATTGAAAACAAATATTTTAGCCATCCACAGTCTTGTAATTCACTCCTTCCTCCTTTATAGGGCATTATACTTCACTGATGTACCCAAAATAAAAGATTTTTAAAAATACTGATTTTGAACTGCAACAGTTACATGCAGTGGCCCAGCAGCACTATGGTCCACTTAATGAGGACATTCGTGGTGGCCACCATCTCAGGGGTTCCAGGCTCCTTTCTGGAATTTGACTACTTAACTAGCTTCTTCTTCTGAGGCAGCCTCACTCTTCTGCCTGATTTCTGTGCTTGCCCCAGAATATGAAACTGAAGATTTTCAGTTAATAAAATCTTGGAGATTGCCAGTGACAGACAGTATTAGTTCCAGTGGTGGTAGCACAGTTCAGTGAACTACTTCCCGTTAAATAGCACATAATTATGTTTCCATTTTATCTTTTTCTCCATAATTGCATAAATTCAGAAAGCCTTTGCAAGTGTAGATTTTTTTGAAAGGAACTCTGCATTTAAGGGGTTAAAATGACAATATTCTATTAAATCATCTTTTTACAAATTGAAAAGTGTCATAGACTACATGGTAACAATGCTTCTAATCAAACTAGTGAATTCTTTCTAAGCAATCATCTGAATGAGAAGTAGAGAAATTCTAGCTTTTAAAAAAGTCTTATATTGTCATACTTATTTATTCTGAAAATTGTTTCTTTTTTTGAAAAGGTGGAAATTTGAGCTGCCTAACACAATCACATCAATCAACAAACATAGTATTTTGACTGTATCTCCTGCTACAATCCTAGAATTCAGTCTTTTCTTGCTTATTTTTCTTTTCTTCTTCCAGACTGCTTTGTGACACCTTTAGTATGAAAGCAGCCAAATAAAATCTGCCTATTCTTTCCAGTCTTCTGAAGCTACCAGAATTATAGGGAAAGAGGATGGTAAAACTTCCAAAGGTTCATTACATTATACTCATTGTCTGTAAGTACTGTTTTACTTGCTTCAATTAATTTGGCTTTACAGTGTGCAGAGGCAGCCTGGCAACTATACTTTCCCCCTGCAAAATCATTGTTTCAGCACTGAAGCAATCCTCTCAGTCACCCATCCAGCAAGCACATGAATCATTAAATTCTTAGTCAGAAAAGTTATCTGTCTTTTTGAGATGGCAAAGTAAGTGCAGAGGAAGTTCTTAATAGCAAGAAGACTTTGTTTTCTATATTTGAACTTTAAAAAGCAATTTTGTTTGCAAGCAGCTCCAGAAGAACAAGGTACATTTTGCCCTACGTGCAGGATTCTTGGGCAGTGAATGTTTTCTAACAGAAAAAGAGGTAACATACTTCCATTTATACCTGCACACGAAAAGAATATTCACTAACAATGTACATATGCTCACAGATCTACAGTATTTTTTAAATCTGATTTCTCTAAGAGTTCTTAGAGGGTAACAAAGCAGTGCTTGAGCTGTAAACAGAGAAGGACCAATGACAGCCAGAGAGCCACGAGGCCCTTCCATCCATCAGTCAAGTTGTCACTACTCCTTCAACACAGGTGAACGAATGTCAAACAGTATTTGCAGCAAGTTAAGCATTCCTACAAGTGTTAGCAGGAGTGTATTGGCTTCAGAAACCTGTTTAAACCTTTTTTTTTCAGGAAGAAAAACCTTGGAAGGCACATAGCTTGTGTGACATTTTTGCTTTAGATGACTGGTTTCCATGAGGACCTGAGGTAGAGTATGAAGCATTAAGGGACACTTGCAAGACCACAGGTGTCTAACACAAATAGGCAGCCAGTGCAGGGTTGTCAGCGAAGATAGTAACCTGGCACGAGAAATAATAGTAGTGAGTAATTGAAGCAAGGAAAAGGTGTGTCAGATAAGACAGCTGAATTGGCATGTGAGTCTCCCATGACATACAAAGAGACATCAGTTTGGAGAATCAGACTCTCTTCTGCCATCATTCAGAGTCTCTTTCTCCTCCTCTTAAACGTAAAAGAATCAGACAGGCAATACCATGTCTAGCATCACTTGTATTTAATCTTGGTGATCTGCAGATACTCAAGCCCACTATCTTTAGGGCAGGGGCCAGGTAAATGAAGGGGGTTTTTAACTGTAATGCCTAGCTTGGCTACAATTCTGACAGCAAGTTATTGTTTGCTTCTGGCATTTCTTCTCCTTGGCTAACACATGAAATTTACATCACTACCTTGTTTACAGTAGAAGTTTAACCTATTCCAGAAATACATTTTATATATGTATATTTATATATCTATTCCTTTGCACAAATAACCCTCCAGTTTTCCCCCCGGGGAAGCATTCAGCAAGGAAAGTGAGAAAGGGCCCTTTTTCTCCCAGCACCCCTTGTGGCCAGCCCGCAGTGCCTCTGTGAGGCTGATCTCCTGTCACCACCAGCAACCAGGCACTGGGACAGTCTCCTTTGGGAGGCTACCATTCCTAAATCACTTCCTTCAATGTGCCATCATGCTGTACATAGAGAGGGACATTTCTACACTGCCTTCTCAAAGCAGTTCTTGGTCTAAAAAAACCAAAATTACATAGGTTTCATGGCAGACAGCACACTTTATAACATTAAAAAAAATAAGTAAAGTTCTGTCCACAAGGGAAAAAACTGCAAGGGATGGAACCCAGGAGATTATTTTGGGTATGAAGCTATGAGATACTTTTAAAATAAAAAACAAGGAAAAAAAGGACTAGGTAGTATATAAACATGACTGAGGGAAAATAAATATTCAGACAAGTTCGGCTGCTTCATTATTTCCCCCGATGCTTTTCAGACGTCTTCACTCTCAAGCACTTTAAACACATACCAAAAATATTTGTTACTCCCTTAAGCCATTTTTAGCCTACCTGCCTAGTGCTCAAATACAATTCCTTGCAACTGCAAGCTGTAGTATTGTGTTAATAATTTTCCCCCAATTCCACTGAGGTACCAAGAGAAACTTGAAAGGAAAATCAAAAATTAAAAAGGCAAAGGGATCTTTTAATATATACTGTCAAACAGCTGTGAGGCCTTAATCCTAGAGGCCTTTTTTTTATCCTTCCGTAACACCTACTCAAGATTTTTCTCTACAGCAACAAAAAGATGCTAAACCCAAAGAATGGATTTTTGAAATGTGATTTTTTAAAACATGGTTATTTCAGCAAAAGTTCTCTCACTGACTTCTTGACAATGCCCAGAAATCGTACACAAATTTGATGAGGAAGTGACTTTAGCCTGTTACCACTTAACCCTATCCCCACCACCATTTCCTTGCTCCAGGGCATTTTTGCCCAGCATGCAAATTCAGAGTTGTTGTCAACAGATGGTTCATGCCACATTTTCACTTAATCATCACAGACCCAAGCTGGAAGGATCCTTGAGTAAGATGCACATCACTGATGTTTGTAAAATCTTTATGTCCTTATTCCACTACAAATACAAGCTGAAAGGCAAGGACTCAGTTCTTTAGCATGTTAAATACCCCATGTACCCTGAAACAGACAGGGACCAAAAATTCTCCGTTTGCTGAACACAGTGTAGAGGATGGAGACTCGGTGTGCCCACTTTAAATCTGCTCTTCTCTGCACAAGCACATGCCCCTCAGCAGCTTGACATAAAGCAGTGCAATCCAGGTAAAATGACAGAAAACAAAAGATATCCAAGGCCTGATTTTGGTTCATTTTTCCCTGTGGTAGTTAAGAGGTGGGTAGAAATGTGTCTCAAAGGATATTTCTATTAGCTCGTTTCATTAATTTATCATTAACTCCAGTAAATACCAGTACTGTTCTTGTCTATATAGGGATAGTTAAAAAAACTAAACCAAATGAGCATCTAATAGGAGTAATTGAGCTATGTTTAAGGAGTTTCTGTGAAAGTCATAATTAAAAAATAAATAATGTTTTCATTTAAAAAATAAACTGACTTTAAATTTCAAGTTATGACAATCTCTGTGAAATGTCCAAGAGCAGCGTGAAGGTGTCTCATTAAAACCTTAATACTACAGCTTTTTTTTTTCCAAGCTGAATTTATTGCAGTAGCCTCTGAAGACCAGGGAGAGGAGATATTCTCTTCACTACTACTCATCCAGCTAGAAAACTCAGTGATTAGATAATGAAAAACAGGGCAACCACCTGCAACCTGAAAAAAATCCCAACTTATTTTCTCCCTCCATGATTAGGGCTAGAATTAGGCATTAATGGATGAGATCTACAATTTCTAAATCCTGGCAGACTGAGTCCCCCAGAAGGTATTACATCAGTTCCTTCATTGGAGAAAATATTTGTTTTGTTAAATAATTTTTTGTGTGTGTGAAATGTATATTCATGAACTTATTTACTTATACATTCAGTGTATTTAAATTAACTGAATTTTTAAATTCACAGGAACTTTTTATATCTATTAACTAAATTTCAATTGCTTCCAAAAGATGTCCAGAATATAAATCACTAAAGTAGTAGAACATTAAATGCTTGAATCTACTTCAGATAGTAATCTGAATATATGCTTCTTTCTTATGAATACCTTAAATAATGTGTGTAGGGCTAACCAGCAAGTGTTTCTTTTATTGTAAAGGCAACATCTTGTAGCAAATCAACACTCAATAGCAGCTGCAACTTTCAAAATACAAATGTACTGGCTATCAACTGGCACAAACTAACTCTTCTTTCAGAAAGTGGTGGGAAGAAAAGCCTTTTAAAAGTCTATTACTTGAGACAATTTTTTCTGGCTTCAGGCTTTAAATCAGTAATAAAAAAGACTATTTAAATTACTTTCATGTCAATCCATCCACCATGATCTGCAGAGAGCTATTTAAGAAGAGAGAGACAGACTAAGGAATATCTTCACTTGTGTTACTGTCAAACCTGGTAAGGTTCATATTGATCATGTCACATTAATATTTCTTAAAACTCATATTTTTGCTGCATTCATTATTTTAATGGAGGAAGATATATACATTATTATGAACACAGATGATTGGCTAAAAGAAAGGAAAAACTTTTTTTTTGCAAAATCATATTAAGGAGATGACACATGACTTAGAGCCTCCATTGCAGTAAAAAGATAGCAGCACCAATTGTCAACAAGCAGAAGCACAACAGATAGATGATTACCCCTTATTTCTCTAATACACACAGCAAGACAGAAAATAACATGAAAGAAGAAATATATTCTGTAAATCAATTAAAAACTCAAAAACACAAGTACCATGTACCTTGTACTATATAAAATAAAACAATTTAAAAACACTAAAAAGGAGATACTAAGGTGTCTGTAGAAATAATTTTCAGTGAGATCAAGAGTCTGAAATCCTTTCAGAAAGTACTTCAAGGCCCAGAATGTTAAAGATGTGCACTGCTACCACCTTCAGTCTTTCCCCCCATCCTTCCTCCATTTTTTAAAATCCTCTCATAGTAAAAGATCATTAGAGACGTTTATGGACTATCCATTGGACAGTGGCACTCATGTCTTACTTAATTTGGAACTATCTAGCAAGTACAATACACCCTGCAAAATACTTGCCAGCAGTGATGAAGAACTATGTTTGTCTGCACTGAATGCTTACACTTGACCAAATACAACATAACCTTTGCCTTCCTGTGAAGTAAAAGTGGACATAAACAGTCTTCCCAGAAAGGAGAAACCACTCTGGTACTCTTAGGTACCTGTGATAGGGTTGTTACTGTGAAAGCACCTAACAAGTTAACCAACCACAGTTAATTCAGGGTTGTTCCAGTCACTTCCCAGCAACATGAGACCAATGAAAAACAAGTAAAATCACTATTCAACTATCACAAAAAACCACTCATGTCACTATCTGGGCTTCAAACCCCCACATATCCACCCAGGCTGGCTCTGTACTGGCAACTTCCTTATCCTTTCAAAATACATTTTCCAGCAGCACAGAATTCAATCAGACCACAAAGTTGTAGGTCTGTTCTCTTCCCTCCCAAAAGAATAATGTGGAACATCATTAATAACAGGCCAGGGCTGTCAGCAATATGTGGATAGCACCTATTACAGTGCACTCTTGAAAATAATTACAAATACAAAAAATAGCCACGTGGCAACACCTACAGCAATCAGGAATTAATCTTGAACTTGTGCATCCAAGAAACCAAACATTTTCGGGCAGACACAAACCAGTTCATTTAAAACAAAACAAAAACAAAAACAAAACAAAACAAAAAAAAAAAAAGAAGGGTAATGTGTTCTGGTTTTACAAGAGCTGATACCTCTCTCTACAACTGAGAGGTGACAACAGTGTGAGATCTATTTGGTCTGAAGTCTTAGCTAAGGGTTTTCTCTATTTTTAGCAGCAGTAACAATAGCAAGTGGATGAAGAACTGCATGTTTATATTAGACCACAGAACAAACTTGCCACATCTTTCAGTGAATTGCCCAGTCTTTCCTTCATCTGGTGACACCTTGCCATGTGAATTAGCTCACCTGTATTAACCTAACTCCACCTTAAATGCTTTATTTTCAAATGAAAATACGTATTTTTAGGCGCAGAAATACAGGTAGTAGGGGGAAAGTAGAATTTATCACATCAGAGTACCTAAATAGGTAGTTGGGATTTAAGTTTGTAAATCTGACTAAATTTATTTTGGCACATCCATTGCTTTATGACAAATTAAAGGAATGGTTCATACCTTACATGGCTGACATCACCAAGTTTCAATATTTACACATCTCCAAGAGTCTCAGGATCACAGATACACATACAAAGAAGAACCAGCTCTGAGAAAGCTGGCACATTTGGAAAAGGTACACACATCTGAAAAGCAGCAGACATGAAGAGAAAAAACACACAAAAATAAAGGAATCCTGAAGGTACTGTTAAAACAAAATAGCAATGACTAATCTGTATGTGAAGCCTGGAAATTAAACTCCAGGACAACAGATGAAAATTAGGGGATGGATGGAAAAACCCTTTCAGACCAGAACAGCAACTACCCTGACTCTCTGGCCACTGCAGACTGAGGGAGAAAAGCACAGTGCTGCAGCCAGATTACCCTGCCCAAGAATCTTTGCACAGCTACTCATCACCTCCAAACTGTACTAGGACATGTGCATGAAGGGGCTGGCAAGGAGATTGTGTGCTGTACCCTCTTCTTTTTCACTTGAAATAAAGTCAAGTTCCATTTCAGAGAATCAAGCTCTTCTCAACTGAGGTATAAAATCTGCTGCTAAGATAGGGGACTCTGTCGATAATCAAGTTAGACATGAATAGGGGGAGGGACATTTCCTTCTGTTATACCCAGATTTGCCAAATTTAGGTATATTTGTGACATTTGAGACAGTTAAAGCCATCCATCAGCATCTCTGTCACTAGCTTTGGGTTTGCAAAAATGGAAACAAGATGTTGCCTTGGAATGCAGCTTTGTAAAATTCTGCAAATTAAAAAACACCTCACTACAAGTTTCTATATACAGCTAGAAGCTACTGCTGTAACATGATAAGCAAGATAGGTGCTATCGTACGAATGGTCATTTAATAAAATATTAATAGTAGGATCCTGAACTTACTCAGATTAACTTTCCTATTATTTACACAGAACATCATTAGGCTATCAAAACAGACCACACTCTAACCCAGAAAAACAAGCAGTGTGCTGGGGGGTGGAAGGAATCAGTATTCTGGTGCAGTAATAAAGGTTTCTTTCTCCAATGATAATCTACTCTGTATAATTAAAATAGCTCAGACTGTTGAACTAATTTTCAGACTGGAGGTTTCTTCCTGTAGCAACACTTACACACAAAGTTTCTACTGCAACTGAATTTAATCGTGAGCCTAATTACAATTTTAATGAATATCTTCAACACTGCATGTAAACTTGCACTTCACAGTCTTGCTATCAGAGCATTCTTAGAAGCTTTCTGCAGTTAATATAAAGGATCATTCTGTGATGCTCATGGTATGGCAGTATTTTTTAAAAGACAGCTTAAACTATATTTGGCCAAATTGAAATAATGTTTAAATTAGGACTGTAATAATTTTAAGTTTTAATATGCATATTTTAGAATATTTTTACAATACATTTAATTAAAGATGAGAAATTTGGGTCTTTCTAATCAAGTTTTACCTTCAGAATGATCCAAACTCTATCTGTTAAGTTTCCCTTTTTGTAAATATGTGAGGTTTACTTACAAATTTTCTCACCAGAGGGCAAAAAACAATACAGGAAATCCTCTGTTTACAGGAGAGAAGACACATTTAATAGCCAAAGCCTAAAATTTGCACCAACAAAATACCAGTTCTAAGGTGGTTGATTTTTTTATGTAATTCTAGTGCAGTGAGCTAAAACATCTGTAGCAGCCCCACATAAATCAGATTATTTTTAATTAAGCATGAAAACTCACAATTCACCATAAAGTTTCTTCTTCTATATACGGTTTATTTTATTTTACACCCCCCTCCAATTTGCAATGGCCAGACTGACGGACCATTTGCATTACCACAGCACAGGTTGCTGGTAAAATAAAAGCAACCTGGTCATCCAGCAGTTTGCAGATGACTTTTCTAGGTCCTAAGAGATTGTGACAGATTCGAGATGACAGGACGTGAGCATTTTGTAGCAGTTATTGGTGTACCCATCAGTACTGAAGTCATCAATATGGAATAAGCATTTTGGTGTTCCAGGGTTAAATTTCTGTTTAGGTTTCTGTGACAGCCTATTCAGATGTGCTGAAGGTTTCCATAGTGAAACCATTCCACCATTCCACCTATATATTTCAATAGAGAAAATGTCTTTCTTATTTGCTTTAGACTTTAAATCTAGCAGAAATATCTTCAATCACAGAGCACTATTCCCTGTTTTTATACAATAGCAGTGTATAATCACTTCTGGACATTTATAAAACGATGTTGAAACCAGTTAGCTTTCTTGTCACATTAGTCCTTGTGGGAGGCTGTCCTAGAATCCCACTGATTCACTGGTAAGGAACCCCCATTCCATGTTATCTGTTAAGTGTCTGTGCAGGAGGATTCCTCCTCCAGAGCCCATCTTCTTGTCCCCTGCTGCAATGTTTGCAACTTCTGCATTCCTGGTTCAACACAGAGGGTTCTCTCTCCAGCTCCAGGAACCCCCTATGCCAGAACTAAGCCTCCAACCAGCTGTGTCTCACATGTGGCCCTAGAAATAGGCTGCAGTGTTATGAAGCAAATGGGGTGCTCTGTTGAGAGGAGTCTCATGAGAAATGCTGCTATTCCCAGCTGCAACTCTGACTGTGGATCTCAGCTCTTCCCACCATGCTCTGGATATCAACAAAGATATCTGCTATTTAAGATTAAGGAGGAAAGCAGTTCAATACAAAAACACTTTTGGTTGTTTGCTTTGCTTTTCTTGCTCGTTTCCAATGCCCATCTGTATACACTAGGTTTGTTCTTTTTTTTTTTTCCATGACTTGCATTTAGTTTCATGAAGAAAATTAAAATGTTTTTTAAAAAAGAGTTGCTTTTTAAAATTTAAAATTATATTGAGTGGTGGAACTCTTTAATCTGTGCATTTCATGGATAAATTAAGCCATGTTTCAGTAGAAACGTGACTGCTAGAAGAAAAGAAGTTGTAATTTAATTTACTTTCCTTTACTCTGGAGAACATCACCTCAGTACTGGATCATTTCAGCTGTGCTGAAAGGACCAGGCACAGGAAAGGGGAAGACTTTGTTTTTCTGTGAGTCTTCTACTTCTAAACATGCTCTAGCAGATAAGTATCTCTAAGCGAAGATATATATAAATGTAAATATAATTTGCCATACTCTCAGTGTGGAGGCCATTTTTCTATTTGAATAAATACTGGTATAACAATACTGTCCAGAATTTGGAAAAAACAAATAAAAAAACCCAAACCCAAGAAAACTAAAGCTTTTCAGGGATTTGCCAATGTTTAACCACACTTATGCTTGTAACATAGTCCAGAGGTATTCGATGAGGAGGTGACGAGGGATGAAGGGCACAGGCAGAGGGCAGTTTGTTGTACCTCACACACATAACACAAAGCAGCTACAAACAAAACTGGATGATGGAGGTCTTCAGGTGTGATTTCAGGGTTTGTCTAAACTGATCTAGCTGCAAAGCAATGCAGAGAGGTGTAGTTGTATCCCCCTTGTTCCTACCCAGATTTATGTTGCCACTTCTTCCCTCTGCCTGTTCACACATAGAACCTCATCTTTCAGTCCAGCTGGCTGGCAGGTCTGGCTGACTGTGCAGCTTTACACTGCAATATAGCAGGATGACTGCAGGACTGGACAGCCCAGAATCAGGACAACAGCTTCTCTGAAGGTGGCAACATCTGCTCAAACTGCTGGGAACACCTGCATTATGCACAAAAGCTTTACTCTGATTTCAAGTTAGTAACTGATGCAGTAATGACATTTTTGTTCTTTAAATTATGCACGCTGTGGAAGAATGAGGGAACTAAAAGCACGAAGAAAGCTGGAAACATCCGCAAAAAGGAAAAACATAAGGAGGTTCACGCAGCACTTCAGATGTACTTGCAAAGAATAGGAGCCAAAAAATGAGAAGTTACATGGGAGGTGGTCTGATTTTTCACATAGCACTGGCTGACTCAGAGCAAAATGTTTAATAATTTTCAGCTATCTTAGAGAAGTGGAAGTATGAAGCAGTACCAGAAATTCAAGGAGCGCTGCATTCCTTGTAAAAATGAAACACATGAAGTATGTGCTTTTAATCAGGACACAGAAGAATGTGAAATTACAGAGGGGGTTTTGATCAATCTAAGCCAATTTTACAAGTCTAACTAGGACCAGATACAAGGTAAGATTGTAACTGAGATCTGATCATTTTGGAAGAAAAACTGAGTGTTCACTGAAAAATGCAGAATTAACCCTGAGCTATGCAATTATAACTTACAACACAACTATAGTTGTCCAATACACGATAAAGATTAGGGTATTATGAAAGGTAAGCAATTCTCTGACACTGAAGTCACAATTAAGGATATGCAACAGAAGAACACTGGCATAAGATTATGGGTGAGTTTCAAAGTTTGCAGCCATTATGGCAATTAATGTAAGCTGCCACAACAGAAAGAAGCAAGAAATTAAATGAAATAGATTAAATTGATTTTATCACTTCACAGTAGTTTGGAAGCTCCAGCAACATGGGCTGCTGACAAGAAAACACCACCTCTGTCAGCTCACTGCTCCAATACAGGTGAATAGTCTATACCTTGATTTTAACCAAGCAGGACATTGCTTTCGTGTACATCAAGCCAGCCCATGCACCAGGGAGTAGTTAGGAACAGGTAATGGAACATAAATGCATAAAAAATGCAACTTACAGGAATGACTGTTCCTTCTGGGGAGGGAACTAAGCACTAAGCACATGGGTGAGAAAGAAAATGCAACATCAGTAGTGGAAAAGAAATAATTGTTACCATGCTAAAAACTCATCCTACATTCAGTCTCATCAAGCAGATAGACCAAAATTATTAAAGAAGAGTTTGAATCGGTCTTCTGCGGACAAAGTTCACCCCAGAAAACAAAATATAGCTAATTCCATGGCCTGTAGAGATGTTGTTCTTAGCTATGCCAAAAGAGGAGCCCAAGAGACAAATTGTTCTGGGTGTAAAGAGAGAAGCAGATAACGGAGTGAGTATACACACTGTGCATCATTTTTAAAAGAGAAGAAATAAAAGAGATAGAGAGATCAAGACCATACTTTATGTACAGCTAAGTTACACAGCAAGGAGCAAGTGTGTAAAATGCAGGCATTTTTGCACCTGATGAACAAAAAGTACTGGTAGAAGTGAAGGAATATAATGTAATTAAAATATTTTTTGTGTATGATGTGAGAGGTTATAGTAAACAAGGTTTGATAAAAAAAAATCATATCCATGTATAACAAAAAAAAGCCAACCATTTTTTCATAGTTCTGGGAATTCCAGTCAATACCCAGTTATATCTGACAACACAGTTGTTCATATAAAATACACATAGGTTTTTAGATTATCTTTTAACTGGAGAATAGCAACAGAAAAGTATTATTAGAAACTCTAGGCAATTTTGGCAGCGCCACCAATTAAGACAAAGCAAAATGACAGAAATATAAATCTCACATGAAAACTACAGAAATATAAATCCCATATAACAAAAAAACAAATAGGAAAATCTTTATCTTAGCAAGGCATTTAAGCAAATTAGGGTAAGGTGAATAATCCATAGGGAAAACTGTTTCATGTATTACTCTTAAATGTTGGGATAAAAATTCTAACACTTCCTTTTATTTCTTCCAAGTCCCTTGCTAGGTTTTTCTGGAAAGCATTAAGGAGTACATCTGATTCTGGCTCAGGTTTTTGGGATAGATCACTGGAGGTTTTCTAAATTGGTCGGCAGCAGATTTTGCCAGCATTCATCTCAAACTTCCCTAGCTTTCTCCAGGGTGCAGAGTAAGCTGGATCAGGTTTCATATTTAAATTAATTTGGAATTGCTTGTTCCAAAAGTGAACTGGAGTTTGCAAGTTTTTCTGCTTTCCTTTGCTGAAGATGAAATATTGCTTTCTGCCATTATACTTTTCAGAGTGAGTCTTCAGCCTTTCAACCTACCTACATGACCAGATATTTCTTGCCTTCTACCACAATTCATTTGTGTTCTGTTCTAAATTTTTCTTAACCAAGTACAGTTCTATTCCTGTCAGATTTACCCAGCTCTGAGATCCCATCTGCTTGGCTATATATTCTTTAACAGATTCTGTTTGCTTTATGCTGACCTAGTTCAAAGTTACATTTGTTCATTGACTGTTCTGTACTCTACCTTCTCCCATGTTTATTTCACAGAAAACTGTATGGGTTTGCAGTTAGGTTTTTCACCTAGGGCATTTTTATAGATTAGAAACAGTACAAATTCAAGTAATGATCCCCAGGGACCCCATTTAATACTTTACCTAAATTGAAATAGCTTCACTTACAATCACTTTTTATTCTATATGGGTAACCACTGTGCTATTCATCTAATTTCATGTTACTAGATCTCTTAAGTCCTTGAAGCTCTTTGCTGTGAGCAGTCTTGTGACAATGCTTGCTGCTTAAATACACCCCATTATACCCCTGTGGTGTACATCTGAAATATACTGTGTGTACAAGTCTAACATTACACGTGTTGGACCACCTAATGATTTTTCTTTTGCTTATGCCTGCTTTGTTTATTAGAAAAGGAAAGGATTTCTGCTCTTACAGTCATAACGTTGCTGTTTTTACATGCAGGAAAAATACAGTGATGAGACTGACTGCCATTTTTTGGCTCTTCTCTCTAACAAGTGGGTTTGGTTGTTCTAATTTGTATACTCAAAAGCACCATCATTACAAAAGACCTCATAGAAAGATCTTAAACTCCTCCTGAGTTGCATCTACTTTTTGAAAGCTTTACCATTCCCCACAAAACTGAGATATTTTACTGGTCATTAACACAGAGCCCACTTTGAGGAAGCAGATCTCATACCATATAAAGGCTCTAAAATACAATGATTCCAGTGCAAGCTGAAGTAGAGACAAGCTAATCTAGCAGCAAGAAGAAAATCTCCAAACTAAACAAAAATTTTCATGCTGACTGGAGGGGTGGAAGGGAATCTATGACAAGTCAAGCAGAGAAGCAGGTCTGACGCACCAGGTTAGTGTAGTTCCCATCGTCAGAGGGAACTCCAAGCTTCCAGAGGCTGCCACTTTTCTCTTTGATGGGAAGACTACAAGTCAACTGAAACAGCTCAGCCATTTTAATGTTCTTTTCCCATCTTCATCCAGTTCTTAGAATAAAAGAAGCATAAAATCATTAATGTTGGAAAAAGACATCTGAGATCGAGTCCAACTGTTAAACCAGCTCCACCTTGTTCACCACTGAACTGTCCCCAAGTGCCACATCTACACAACTTCTGAACACTTCCAGGTGTGGTAATTCCACCAATTCCTTGGGCAGCCTGTTTCAATGTCTGACCACCCTTTCAGTGAAGAAATGTTTCCTAATATCTAATCTAAATGTTCTGTGGAACAACTTGAGGCCATTTCCTCTTATCTTGTCACTTCCTACCTGGGAGAAGAGACCAAGCCCCATTTTGCTACAACCTCCTTTCAGGTATTGCATCATTCTGTAATTTTTTTTCTATGTCTATCTGATACACCACCTGATGCATACCACCCATCATCACTTAAAAATCATTCTGGTCATAGCTGAGAGGACAACTGGACTTGATCCAGTAGATCAGTCTATCCGGCCCATTTCATTTCTTATCAAATAAGAACCTGTGCATTTTTTCATGTTACTGCCCATGCTTGGAGCAGTGCCCTTAAGCATCTTCAAAATTGCCTCATTATCCTGCTTTGAACTTTATTTGCATCGAGTCTTGTGCTGAGGTGGGCTGGGGAGGAGAGGACAACAAGAGCTAAAAGCAGGTCCAATGCAGGTTACCTATTCAGAGCGACAGCAAAGGGCTGAGGTAACAAGTAAAGAATAATTTTGCTGCTCTTCAGAAAACTGAAGGATTTTTTTTACCAGAATCCATGAAATAGTGTACATTAAGTTTAGCTGTAAAGCCATAACCCTGGAAAAAAGACTTGGCTCTAAAGCAAATGTTTTTCATATTCAGTTCCACTTTCCTGGTATAAAATATTTAAGAAAACATAATTCGATTTAAAATAATTCTATGAAAAAGTCATCTCATTCTTGTCTTTTATATGTATCACAGTCAGACATTTCAAAATTATTTCATCCAGCACAAGGCTTCCATGTCCCTTATGTTGTAAGTAATCAGTACTTGTGAAAGCCTACAGAACTTACACTGAAAGGCAAGACAATGAAAAAAATAAACCTTCTTACTGCATTAAAAACCCTCTTCCTCTTATCTCAGTGTTTGTACTGTCACCAGCTATTGGAGAATGTGAATGTTTCTCCATAAAACAGATTAGTGCTAATGAAGTCTCTAGTAAACCATGTGCAATTTCTGGCCCTTCTGTCTGTTGAGGCTGTGGAAATACTCTGCTCTTAGTGAGATTTTAGAGAATTGTAATTATTTAAGAAGTGTGAGTTCTTGGTGTTGCAAGTGACATTGTAGTTTTGATGGAAGGACTTTATCAGACACAGAGGTTTTAAAACCTTTCTTAAAGAAGGTCAGTTTCAATTCACCTAATGTCCTCTCAAAGTTCATTCCACTCCCAAGACCTTTTGTCCCCAGACTTTACATGTGCTTCTGCATCAGGTTTGTGATGGAGAGAAGAGAGAAGAGAGAAGAGACATTCTAATTCTCAATCTCTATAAAGTAAGAAATGGTTTAGCTGAGAACAGAACATTGCAAGTTTTATAGTTCAGGAAATTGTTTTTGCTAACCAGTAGAATTTATGGAACTATTTCATTTGAATTTTTAAATAAAGGTTTTATATAATCCAAGTTTTATATAACCTATGTTTTGGCCTAAATAGGTTTCATAATAATTGCATCCTGAATAGTTAGGCAGATTGGATCCTTCTTTTGAACCTGGTATTTTTGAAATATGTAAGATATATATATAGCAAGCAACCACATCATGTCCATCTTAATTCTGATCTTTAATGCTGCTGTCCTGAAGACACAGAGGTGGAGGATGCCCCAAATAAGGAAACTTTTCCTTTGGTAGCAGTCCCACTGCTTGGGCCTTTCCCAAAACTGGTACTTACAAATTCTACCATACAGCTGCCCAGCTGGGCAAAATCTGCGAAACTTTATGTAAGGCTCTTACATAGGGTGGATTTGTTTGTTTGTGTTTTTTTGGGAGGGGTTTTTTTGCCACACTGCCAAGGAGAATGATTGATTTTCTACTGGCTGCAGCAGAGCCAGTTTTCTTCTGCTCAATCTGTTTTATGGAGGTCACTGAAACCAGCTGATGTCTGATATAAGCAGGGAAGGAGAAAGAAATTTGAAGAGAATCCTAGGCCAAACACCACCTTCTTTACAGTGCAAACAGGAACCAAAAGGATCCTGAGTCCCTCATCTCCTGGTGTTAACAGCATCTCCTTTCTGTGAAGTCAGTACATTTAGCAACTGAACTTAATAGAACAAAAGTTTCCTTTTGTTTCCATGAGGGGAGCATGAGTCAGCTATCCCTCAAAAAAAGGCCACAAAGAAACTCCTTCATTCCCAGAGATGTTCCTGAAAAATCAGTACCCTAATAAGATATATAAAGACCAGGAAGTAGATGCTGTAGGGAAGTGCATAATTTCCTCACACAGAGTGCTCTACTGGTGGTCTTCTTTCCTGTTCCTTGCTTCTCCGAACACACCAATCTGTGCTCTGCCAGATAAAACTGTCCCACACAGCCTCCAGCTATATCTCTCTGATTCTTCAGGGCCAGAACACCCACATCCATTCAGAGAGATTGGTCTCATGGCAGTCTTCTTTATGAAGGTTCTAATTTTTAGAACTGTTGGGAAAATAACAAAACAACAAAAGCAAACCTACTTCATTCTTTGAACGTAATTAACCTTTTGGAGAATAATCATGCTGCATTTCAGAAGGTCAGCAGTTAAGGGATGAGCACTTTAGCTTCATCTCACCAGGCAACATACTCCCATTGAGGCCACAGGGTATCGAGTCAAGTCTTGGGTCAAATTTAGTGATTTTCCAGCACAGTTCACTTCGGTGCAAAGTGCAGTTTTGTTGGGGTTTTAGTGCAGTACATTATAGGGTCAAGCATGAAAACATTTGGTAATGTTAACATTTGCTAAGACCATCTTTTGGCATTACTCGTTTGGTCTGCCAAGGCATGTAAGTGGATGCTCAAATTATACTTGGGAATGTGTAGCTCATATGTAAGCAATAGAATCTTTGAGTTTCAAGTAAAAACTAAAGATATATCTCTGTATTGGAGTTTTGTGAGGGGTTACTATTTATACATATTTTTCTGTTTCGAGAGTTTTTATCTCTTACAGGACAAATACACCCAGCATTATTAAATATTACAGACATACTAACTTGTATTACTTCTGCTTTTTTATTTTGGTTTCTCTTTAGCTTTTCTTCTCATTTATTTCAGAAAAAAAACCCCTATGAACTGTTATTTTGAGCTTTTTATGCAGTGTCTTTTCTTGTTCTATTTTAAACATATTGGCAATCCCAACAACAATCATTCACTGAATCTGTTCCTGGCATTTTACAACCAAGAGCTAAGTTGTTGACAGAGTACTGAGAAGATTTTTTTATTGGGGACACTGGGAATTCCTTAAAAAATGAAGCTTTATCCCTCCAGTTCAGTTACCTGGGGATTTCTTTTTCAACCTGGTTAGAAGCTAGAATACCATTTCCAGGCAGAACTACTCTACTTGTGTCCCAAAAGGACGCTGTTTCCTGGTGTTAACCACCATAATGTTGAACCCTACATTTATTCATTTGAATCTTAGTTAAACTGAGGTTTATCTCTTCTTGTTCTTGATCAGATTCTTAACCCCACCCTCACCTCAACTCAATCCCATTTATTTCAATGTCTTTATCTTCACAGAAAGGCAAAACTTATGAAGTACAAGAGATCTGCAAGCCAGTGATTTAGCATTAAGGTTATTAACATACCTAGCACTGACAATTCTGTTTTCTGCATTATTTTGGATTTTGTTTATTTTCTTTCTTTTTTTCCATTTTAGCTCTTTTAATCAGTCTTCAGCCATGGAACATTTTCTTCGTTTAAGATTTGCTTGAGTAGCTTTGGAAGAAAAATTTTTTATTAGCATTTCACAGCAATTTTGTTTTATCTTTAGTTTATGGTTCAGTCTAAATTAATCCTTGGTTAAGGCACTGCATGGCTCTATGGGGCATTTGACATGCCTAACATATTAATGGTTCAAAATCACCAGTCATTTCCTTTCTCTATCCCTTGGTTTATCTCTCTGTGTCACGTTTTAAGTAAAAAAGGCTCTTTCAAGATGAAGTCCATGCCTATGCTAAGAACAGGGTCTCCAGCATCAGAAGCATTTACAGATGTTACACTACATTCCAAGATGTTCTATGTGGAAACCTTTTGAAATTAACAGGATACATTTCATTACTGTTTGATGGATATCCTTGTCTTTTTCCGACAGCTATTTAGCACAACAATTTTATATACAAGATTTTTATTCAACAGGACTTACCAGCAAAAATCAAATGTTTTAAATTTCAAACTGCATAGTAGGCATTTAAGATGAAAATATTTCAGCAGTGACTAGTTTCTGAATTACTTCCTCAAGTTAACTATATTTGTAACAAGTTCTGTCTCCACAGTACCACATGCAGACTTATCTCCATGACGAAGTTTATTTTAGAGGTGGAAAATACAAATGACTTAGATTCAGATATTTATATCACCTGTTTCAGTTTTAAAAGGAAGGGGTGAAAAAAATGGAGTTACATTTTCTCAGATTTTCTTCCCTTTTCCAAACAAACAAACAAGCATCTTGAAACTCCAATATGTTGTGGAATTTTCCTTTTCACCATTCATAAGGAGAGAGAGTTGGTGTTCACTGAAACTACATCGGTTTTGGCTTAATTTCCATCCACTGGGTGTGAGGGGGTTATATTTCTTGTTCTAGAGTAATGATGACAGCACTTAGAGCACAGGTCCATCTAGTCCTGTCAGTACTCTGGCTGTAGCCAACAGCATGAAAACACAGTGTTGCCTACCCAGGGACCCTTGAGCCTCCATGTATTTCCTACCAAGAGACAGGGTCAGCTGAATTGATGGTGGATTTGTGTGGGTTTTGCCATTAATTTCTACAACCATTATTTAAGCCCATTAAGTACACATTTCTTTGTATATGCATAATACATAATATACACAGAAAACACACTGATTTGAAAATTCAAGGCAAGGCATTTCACAGATACCATGCATCACTTTTACTTAAATTTTAATGTGCTCCATAAAATGAAGAATCAAAGCCTTAAGGTTTTCTTAGGATCACTCTGAATTCCTTAAAAGCCAAATATCAAATTGATTTTTTTCATAATCATATTCAAAAATACAAATTTATCAAATTGTATGCTCTATTTAGAAAAATATTACTTGAAGCTAATTTTTTTTTATATTCTAATAGTACGGTAATCAACAGACATGCTGAGATGCCACACAGCATAACCAGACAGTTGTAATTTTGTAATAGTACTCTAAAACTTCTTTTAGCTAATAAAAGTTACCTCATGTTGAGCACAGAAGCACTTTTGCTCTACACAGCGTTGTACAACTGATGGGCAAGATCTTCACATCTGAAGTAATATGAACAGTGCCTGTGGATATTTACATGTCATATTAAAGATTTCTTCTTGTGGAAAGTTCTAGCTACAAGCATGCAATAAAAATGTAGCAGTGAAATCTGATAAATGAATTCACGGGGTACTTTGCCAATAAGTAGGTTCCATCCCCAAGTGTGAAGCCATGTCTGAGGGCAACTTCACTATAAATGAGAGGGCAGGAGAAGGGAAAAGCATTGAAGCTGATCTTGCCTTGGGGCTACGCTGTGCACTGGATCAATAGCTATCATTAGCAGAGGTCTCTTAGAGGAAGCTGGCTGCCACAGCACTGACATTTAACCTGTGTCATGTGGCACCATGTGCACATGTAGAGAACTTCAAGTTTAGAACTGGAAGACAGAAAATGAAAGATTCTTAAGATAAATAGCAACTCCTCCCTGGAATTTGAGTAGTTGTTGAGCTTCAAGCAAAAGTAACCTCTTGTTACAAGAGATCAGTGAAGTTACAGCTACTTTTAGTACTACACTTTACACATTTCAGCTAGTTATGTGTACTTGGAATCACTGGAACAGAGAAAGCAGTGCACGTCTGCATAAACCTCATTATCAGTTGAAGGCATGTCATATTCATTTGATTAATCTCAATTTGCCATTGAATCTCATTTCATTCCAAACATGTTGTCATTTCAACTAATTTAACTAAAATCCCCCCCCGAATAATGATCTTGCCAAGCTTGGTAAACACGCTGTTTGTGTTGTTTATATTGCCTGCCTCAACTGACAGCCCTCTCTACAACAGTCTGTATTTTTAATATTGTAGCATGATCACAAAAAACTGAACATAGAGATAGCATACACATGTCCACAGAATTAATAACGAGATCAAAAAAATTTTAGAGAACTATTATCTGCATGTAGATACAAACTCCTTTTGTCTCCAAAGGCACTGAAGAAATAAAACCAGACTGTTCCTGAATTCTGGATGCCTTCACATATGGCAGCCTAGTTCTAGACCACATATGGTCTAGAAAACCCTCTGAAGGAATAGATTTCTCATAGTTTCATCATTGTGCAGTCATCATAATAAAAGACAATCCCGTAACTCCAAGAAAGTTATAGTCTGAATAGACAAAAAGGGAAAAATGGAATAAGCCACAAAAAAAATTTGACATATCCAGAAATTAGTTAAGACAGGGTCTGTCAAGTGCTATTCTAATACCACAGTCACCAATACTCAAACAACACTACTACACATTTAAGCACTGTACTAACACACATTGTTGCTGATTCTTGTTTGAGGATCTTCTTCTCCCATCCAAGCAACTACGTTTAAGAATGTCATGCTTGAAAGTTCACAAACACTGAGGACGGTAATTCTCCCTGTAACTTCATCCCTTTTGTTCTAATAGAATGCCAAACACAAAATTTTGACTTCCAGATTTTCCCTCAAAATTTTTAGGCAGTAGTCCTTTGCTATATGAGGCATAACAGAAAGTGTCTGCTGTGACCAAAACAATTATAGAAGCAAACTCTCACTGACGTCTACAGAGGAAACAGAAGACAGAGTAATTTCAAGCAAATTACAGATCTGTGGTATCTTCCAATAGGAATGAACTAAAAAGAGCTTTATATGCATTTTGCAATTTATTTCTGTTGAAAAAGTAGCCAAGATGTCTTTGTCATGAGGAAATGAATATAAATTTCCTCATAAATACCATGAAAGTTCATAATCTTGTAAAATTATCTTCACCCCATGCTGTGCCTGATGAAAATAGGGTAATAAAGAGTCCTTAATCTGTCTTCAGAGAGGAGACCCTCCATAGTTAGGATCCTTTTCACCTTTTCCTTGGTTTCCATTCTTCACGCACACCCACCTTGCAATCACTGAAAACCTCACCTTCAGCTTTAAAACCCTTTCTCCTCAGTGCCTTAGAGCCTCACAGGAAACGGGCCCAGAAACCCTTAGTAATCCTGGTAAATCAGTTAGCAAGCTGCAAACCCATTTTTTAATTCCAATATGAGGATGGGTTTCCTTTGATCTATTCTGGTGCACACTTAAGATTTTTCTGAGAGCAACAACTACAGAGCTGACAGCAATGTCTTTTTGCTCGTACAGCTGATAAAATATTCCTTTTTAGCAGTAAATCATAAAAGAAACTGATGATTCATTACTAGGGTTTTTTAATTCATCCCCATCAGAAATTTTTCATGGTGTAACTTTGTAATTCTGGTGACTGCTAAACAGTTCAGAAAGAAACAAATTCAACATTTGAGAAATAACTGCTACATCAAGTGAGAGATTATTTTAACACAGTTCCTCTCCTCCCCATTTCCCTTTTACTCCACCCATCCCACTGAAGTTTAATGCCACAGAGGTAAAATGCTTGGAACAAACATGGAGTTCCCTTTTGTGCTCAGACTCAGTAGTACATCCACTTGAAAAGAAGGATCTAACCACACTTTGAGGGGCTCTTAGGTGAAACTGCCCTGAGAAATCTTGCTTTCACAAAGTCTGTCTTGTTTCTCAGGCTACATCCTCCATGTACCCAACTACCACAAATCTAAGGTGGCAAGAGCCTAAATAAAAGCAGCCAAGAATTGGCCTAGAAGAAAAACCAGGAAAATGGGATTGGTGAACATTTTGTCATACCTAAGGAAGCAATGCCTGCAATACAGAATAAAATTTATAAATATTTCTTTATAACAGAAGACTTTTCCTGAGTGGCTTTAAAGTTTTTTTCCTGAAATCTTTGAGTATGTTTAAGCCAACTTTTCTAAAGCAATAATAAGAAAGAAGTAACAATAAGTCCCATCACTCGAGGAATTTAAGTTAAAATTCGTATAATGAGATTCATTTGAAATCTACTGGAGCTGACAAAACTGGAAAAGTAAACCCAGCAGCTTGGAGTGAAGTCCACTTGAGAGTAGGTATAAGTTATGTGAATTCAAATTTTGAGAATGTGAGAAATAAATACTTTTCATTTTTAAAACAAACCTGAAAAAAATAATGAAGACTAATTTTCTATTTCATCATTTTTAGCCATAAATTATAGTAAACTGCTGATTGTAGGCTACAAGCTAAGAATATCTTTATCAAGACATTTGGAGGTAAGAATCAGTAATCTTTCTTTTGTACTCTTCCCCCATCCCCTCTTTTTCTTTTAAATCCTTCCTTTTGGACACACAGAAGAGATTTTCATTGTGTTGAAAAAGAAAGGAAAGCCTTAAAATATAAAAAATTAATTTTACTAGAAAGCTAATGAATGCACCATAACCCAGATTTTCTATGGCTATTGCATTAGGGAGAAAGAGTTATGAAGCTTCATGCTTTTATAAATTTTGTTGAGCTTGCAATCCTGGCTGAAGGAGAGAGCAAATTCTCAGGTGCTAAACATCAAATTGCTTATTGGAACAGCTGCTGCACTGAGCTGAGTAAGCAGGACATGCAGGGAGTGGCTTTTTCTAGGCTAATCTTTGACCAGCATCAGTGCTAACACTTACAAATTAAAATGAATATCTTACAATTAGAGTATTGTAACTGTTATTTCCTTTCCACTAAATGTACAGATAGAAGTGTTCTTTTTGCATCTCTTACTTTTGGCTCCACTGTTTTTGTCTCACACTGGCTAGGCTCTGCAATAGGAATTTTATGTTTCCTATTCTCCAAGCTGTAAAATCTGAAGGGTTTTTTGTTGTTGGGTTTGTTTTGTGTTAGTTTCTGCTTTAGAGGGGTAGGGTGGTTTTCTTGAAAAAATGTTGCTTGAACTGGGGGACTGGAAAAGCAAATATTTTTCCCTTTTGATGAACAGTGAAATGCACTGGGAGAAAGACAACATTAGGAAACTGCATACTGGTTTTCCTCTTCCAAAGAAAAGAAATTCTTAAAATGTCACTAGCTCACTAAACCCTCTAAAGTATAGATCATTTTTCTTTACATTACAAAGAAAATGTTCACTGATTTTATGGCAGATGGGCAGGAGATGTTAAATATCAGGAAAGGATACAGATTAGATTATTCAGTATTCAAGTTCTTTAACTTCCAGATACGAGTTTGGGTTCTTTTATTGACTTAGGATGCAGTTAGGGCTGAGCAAGTATTAGTTGCTCTGTGATGGAAACAAGATTAATATTATAGATTAAGATTAACAAGATTAAAATTATTATTATAATAATTAATACTATTAACAACCTATTTTGGCTGTAAGGTAGGAGGCAGGGGAGTGCTGGTATACATTTCACTGCAGACCCTCTACATTGACAAGCTCTGCAAGCAGGTAGGAGTGACTGAAGTAAAAGGCATGATCCTGAAGAGCAGGCTCCATCAGACTTGCATTAATACCTCTACCCAGCCCCCTTCTTACTTTCAGGCTTTATTTCCTTAACCTTTCATTTCACTCTTCGTGTTTCTGCTTTTTTTTTTCCCTCCAGTGAAGTAGGGGTTCCGCTCCTGCTGGGGAATAAAAGGTGCCACTCCTGAGATCTCCTGCTCACTTTGAAAAACGAATTACCAAGAAAGTCAGCTTCTGTTTCCAGCAGGTTCCAATTCATGTTAGGAGCCTGCAGGAAATGGGCACATTGCAGCATCTGATTAAAGTCTTTCATTGCTTAGATTAATGCAGGGTCAGATGGTGAAAATTCTTTCTGTAATAGAAAGCAAGCTGAAACAAAGCTAAAAAGCCTTTTCACTTAAAACTCAAGCACAAGGGGGAAAAAAAAGTAATCCTAATAATTATATGCATGCTTTTGAAAACTCTCCTAAAATGTACTTTTTTCCCCCAACTGCTAAAGGGTGTCCATATTCTAACCACAAACCTTCACATTTCAATAATTAGTGGGAGATAATTACCTGGAGATCAAAAAGCAACTTCTATACCTTTTCATCACAATTAACAATAAACAAGCATAAAAACACTAGAAGCTTGATTTATGAAAGACTAGCGATGCATTCTAGGGCACATCCAGGACGTAGTCAGGCCTTCCCTCTTCACAAGCAGAGACAGAACTTTCACGTTTTCTGAACTACTACTTCCCACTAATTTTCATCACAATCCCCTAGTCAAGCAAGAATCCTGCCAATCACTAGCTTGATCCATAATTCTGATACTTCATATGGTCTTAGTGTACCAGCAATCACCTTCTGCCTTCTCAGGGTCTCAGATTTCTTGCCCTTTTAACAACCCCCTCTGAGATTTAATCTCCCAGGTGCTTCCTGTTTGCAGATTGTGCAGCAATAAACAACATCAGTAAGTATGCAGGTTTGCTATGTACTGCTAGTTGTGAATCTGGAAGCAGAGAAGAGGTCTGAGAGAAGGACAATGATACTTTTGCACATTGTTTTGAAAGCTTAGTAAAAAACTACAATTATATTTTATTTCAGTACAAAGTACCTTTACAGACACTTCATTTACAGAGATGTATAAATACTCTCAAGCTAATTCTCAAAAAACATTCAGTTGTTCTGTTGACCGCAGCAAAAGTTGCCCTTGGGCCATTTAACTTCCAAATGAGCTACAGAAAAAATTTAGGAGAGTCCGATTAAATGTTTCCTGAGCAGACAGTTTTTTAAATGCCCAGCATAGAAGTGCCTGCAAAATAAGTGTCTTGTCAAAGGAAGTGTATGCTTACTTTCCTGTATAATTAATTTATTTTAAAAATATTCCTAGATCAGACATTGGTGTCTATTTTGCAGCCAAAAGATACTTGGTGTCTTATAGTTTAAGAAATGCTGACTGAAATGGTGGGAAAATGTTACTTTTTGGAAGTTCACATCATCTACTTGTTTTCTCAGAGTCCTTGTAAAGTTTAACCTAAGTGTCTCTAAATTACTGTATTTTCCTCTATTTGAATTCTAGGTCTTTGCTATGTTTTTTAACAGATAATCTTGCAAGTCTTGGATGCTCTGAGGGCCTTCAAAACATTCTGCTGCTGTGTTTCCTTTTATTGGCATGGCAATTATAGTCAATTTCCCAATCTTGGTGTTGACAAACAGGTGGCAACCTCAAACAGACTCTTAAATAAGCCTCTTGTCATTTTCCTGGTTACTTACTCTCCAAAGTCAGTCCATCTTTGCTTGCAATGTTTTTATATATGCAGGTAAAACTTAGGTACACAATGTCAAAATTTGTATGTAGTAAAATGGACTAAGGTTTTAATTCCCTGCATAATCTGTCTCTTCTTTTTTGAAGAACACCATCCACCAAGCAGTGACTGTTCCTACAGACAGAAAGAGCTAAAGCATACCCTTTTCATAGATGTCTTTGTTTGAAAAAGAAAAGAAATTTTTTTTGGTCCTTTTTATTCCCAAGATATTGGAAAGAAATAAATGCAGAATTGAGAAAATAAAACAGGGCTGTCTTCCTGAATCTTTCTGCAAGCTGTTGTGACAATGATGCTATTACTCAGCATATTCCTCATGGAAAAGGGGACTGAATTTCAAAACTGATTAAAGTCTCTGCTAGGAAAAGGCCATAGACCTCAGATAAGAATCCAGCCAGGATTCCTCAAAAATTGTCCCTACAGCAGCTTAATGCATAAACAGCAGAAGAAGACACTACAGTTATTGACAACAAAAAATGACTCAAAAAGCTAAAGATTGACATAGCAATCAGAGGGGCTGTGTGGCACCCCTCCAGTAGTTATTGGCATAGCATAAGAAAAATGGCACTTCTCTTTTGCTCCTCGATAGCGTGCATGGGTGGGGGGTAAGGTGATGAAGCAGACTATCACCATCAAGAATTTAATACAAGGTATTCATCCTTTTTCTATTTTTTATGATCATGATTTCACATTGTAATAAAGAGAAGAACTGCTATAGTTCAAACATACATAAGTCAGCACAGAGGCCAAAACTGAAGATGACTTAGCTAAGCTATGAGGTTGCTGATGTGAGCTTGCCTATATAGGAAATCTACTGCAAAGTGAGCTAGAACACAAATTTACAGTATGTTATTCCTTTCAAACAACTATTCCTGTGATGGTGAAAAGTAGCTTTCTCCAAACAGAGCAGACCTTATGCCCTACCAAAGTCTGAGAAGACTACATTGCATTTGTTCTTCTCAATAAAAAATGTCTGGATGATTTGTTAGTATAAACCAGCAGATGTACTGTGGGGCCACACCCTAGCTAACCTCACAGGTGTATTCTGTATAAGATATCCTCTGCTTAAACAGAAGATAGAGAAATTAGTTGCAACTCTAGAGTATCCAACTATATCATACAAAAAGGATAAAGTTTAGATTCGTTCAAGCATTATCAATTCACTTAAGCTACTTCATTGTTATATGTCATTTCATTTTTCATTATCAAAGCCCAGGGTGTTTAAAAGGTCCACAAGAACTCTTCTCTCCATTTGTTTGCTGCTATAGTTCAGCAATACTTAGCACCAATGTGTGCTGGCCCTTTGGCACTTTTCTTCATCTTTAACATAATTTATCAAAGGAGGGAGCAAAATACAAGTTGATCAGTCTCTCTGGTTTAATTTAACAAGGCAGGTCATAAAGGCTTTGTTCCTTGACCAGCCATGCCAAAGTGCTGCTTTCACATATTAATGTGACATGACTTGTACAGTCATAATTACTATGACAAGATAAAGAGAATTAGTTAAAACTTAATTAAAACCACATGCCTTACAACTGTGACCCTGTACATATTTAGTAACTTTACTTCTTTGTTTCTGGTTTATCAAAAGGGGAAGGGGTCCACATGAATTTCCCTGGTACTACAAGTGCATCAATTATGAAAGAAAATTAAACCCTGATCATAAATAACCAGATAAGAAACAAACCTGAAACAAGACAAGTACTCTGATTCATGGTTAGTAATGAATTTCTTTGCTGATACCTATGTAGTAAAGCAGCAATACAGGATAAACAGCAATGCCTCTTCTACGGGTATGAGAAAAATTGATCAGTGCAGAGGTAGGGCACAGAGATGGAAATCTGCAGTGACTCTGTCGCATTATTGGTAGCCTTTTCAAAGCAGGCATTGCTGAACAGCACCATGAAGAATAAAAATAAGGCTTGTCTTTTCACATCACAAATAAGGGTGATCAAAAGGAAACAACAGCTTTCTCTGGTTTATCATCGCTCTGTACAGCTCTGTAGAAAGCATAGAGGGAAAGCAGATAAACCATATTGGACTAGGCTAAAAGTTTAACCCTATGCAGTATACTGTAAGTGAGCAAAGTCAGTCTAGTAATATGTCCTTTGCTTTAGCAGCTACACTGTTTTCCTACAAAAAAAAAAATTTCATAGGATGCCCTGTTGTCATTTATAGTCACCTTCTCTTTTCTGTTAGGCACTTCCCCAAGGGCAAGACCACATTATTGTGGTACAACCCATTGGCAGCATCAGAGCAAAACATAATCCTTTCCAGGTTTTGGCTGCAGAATAATCTATCTATTCTTCTAGTATTGTAGAAGTCATATGCTGCTTTGAGTGCAGACATGCTCAGTATGATCTGAGCTCCATTGTGACAAGTTCCCATCACTTGGATTTGACTGTTTCAATCAGCTTTATGGGCTTCTCATTTTCAAGAGCAAAAATACTTAGTATGTGTCAATGTGTTTCTTAACCCTTGTTCACCAGAAGAAAATAATGGAAACAACTACAGGAAAACAGAAGAAAGCAAGAGCAGGAAAACTCATTGTCCCAATGGGACAATTGGCTCCTTCTTGATTGAGGTAAAAAAGTGGCTCATCTCCCACACTGGTACTACTGGTACCAAATGAGCTCTGGCTCTAATACGTTTTGCAGCTGTTTCTAATCCTGCTCTAACATGCTTCTGATGAGCAGTGAAATAGTTAACAGCACATGAATTTACAGTGTAACTAAGTATCAGCATTAATAGTGCTGAAATGAATGAGCCTGTCACATCTGTCAGAGCTATTGTTTCAGGCCCCGGCAGGCAGTGCCCGCTCCAAGGCTCACAGCTAGGGGCTGGCTTGTGTGAAGAGCATTCCAGCACAGGGAACAGGGTGTCTGCACCAAAGGAGCATCTGGCTTCTGTTGCACCTGCACAATGAGACCTTCTCCACTACACCCTGAAGCTAGAAGGGTGTGTATACAGGAACAGTGCAAAACTGTCTAAAAATCTAGGAATTTAAGGACATTTATAAGCAAAATTTATGCAGTCGTGTTTCTGGTTTTCTTTGTAAGGAAATGCTGCAAAAGCAGACAGTTCACCAGACTCTCAGACCTCCAAGTGAATCTGACACCAGGTCTGACCACTTCATAGCTCTTATATGCTAGATCAAAACTAGCTAGTTCAGGTGGCACTGGTAACCGAGCTATAGCAACACGGAATGTGACACCACCTACCTGCTGAGTTAGTCAGCATCCCAAGGGTGAGCCATGCCATGGTCATGCCTTTCTGCAGAAGGCTAAAGCAGGCTTGTAATTCTTTGAAGGTGGACACATAACAATAGCAGTCCAGTTATTCTATTCACATTACATGAAACAGAAAAGCCTCACAAGAATTAGAAAAGGATGCAACAAGGTTTTGCTTCTGCCCAATGTTTTGACATATTCTCTCAGATTTCTTGGTGTATAAGAGCATTTTATGAACATCTTTTGAAGGGGAATCCATTTTTTTTCTGGCTGCTGGATGAAGGGGAATTATGTGAAATGCAGTCATGAGGTTTTGAAATAGAATTAGCAGATTGAAACTCCTAAAAGTAAGAATAATAAAAGTGAGAAATAATCCAATCAATAAAGTATAATCCCCGTTCTCCTATCCTGAGTGTGCCACACTGCAGCTAATTCAATCAGAGCATATCTACACATCAATTAGACCATATCTATATTAGTATGACATTACTGTTATGTAAACAGATTATATGTGCCTGCATACTATAACGTATAACACACTATTTCACTGTAAAGCTTCGAAAGCAGATGTTGCTGTATTTTCAGACTGAATCTAGCACCGCCTCATTCTCACAAGTTAGACAAGTAGCACTGACAAAAGTCCTTTTTTTTAGATAGACTGAATCTCAGGCGAGGGAAACTACTGCAGTGATTTAAGACATTATTGCCTGCAGTTCTTTACCTCACCCACCTGGCAGAGGGAACAGCCCCCACAGCAGAGACAACAAAAGCAAACTACGGTTCACGGATTAGCACAAGCCTGTTTTCATTAGCAACTTAAGAAAATATAGAAGAATGTGAACTGGAGCATCCATAACAAAGATCCGTGTTCCTTGATGCTCCCTTACAGCAATGCTCACTTATAGCAATGAGGTAAAGTAAAAAATTAAGGCCAGTAGCATCTTGTCTCATTTCAGAGAAATCCAGACTTGTTAGTTGGAGTAGGATCAGCCAGCAGAGCACAACTTACCTGGCTAACAGAGCTATGCCAGTGAAAATTCACCATATAAACATGCACTCAACCAATTTAGAACATTTCTTAATTACAACTCAATTAACAGTGAAACTGATATCCTGCAAGTTGCACAAAAACAGAGTGAAAAAAATGAGGCATGATCTGTCTTTACCTTTTAAGGTGGATGTCCCTTAGTGACTAACAAAATCATCAATATCTTGAACCAAATGCAAATGTTAATAAGCTGAAATGCACACTTTTATGCAACCCTGTGACAGCCATTGGGATCTACACATTTATAAAATAGTGAAACTCTTTTGGCAGCAAATCATCTGCAAATGTGGAAGATGTGAAAATATCTTTTTTTGGCCCAGCAGTAACACATGAAGTGTAGCACTAAAGAGAATTCCAGATAGCAATACTGTTTGAAAGGCAAAAAAATATCAAGAACGGAAAGGAACGTTTAGGGCTGTAGCAAGGCATGGCTAATCTGAAGACTGGTATAAATAAAATTCCAAATTAAGTTTTATATTTTTAATTTACAAAACACTTTAATTTTGGGCCACCTTGTATGATGTCATTTACTTAGTAAATGCCACAGTAGCAAAGTAGACATTCACAACAACAAAATCCAGACCGGAAAATATTCAGGGAAAAAAGTACATCTATGCAGCCCAAACCACAAAAGACACTAAATACTTTCTGAACAGAAACATGACAGTGTCAGTGGATACACAAGAGACAGAAATATGTATATAACCCATATAAACAAGGGATATATTTTTGCTTTGAACTTTAAAACCTACCAAGTTTAAAGCACTCACTGGGAACTACTTACCTGCCGTTTTACAACTAAAATCTCTCTGATCTTTGCACTGCTGAAGGCGTTCCTTCTTGCTCAGTCTACCCAAATACAGTCACTCTTTAACCTGTGCAGTACTGCATCCCCTGTGCTTTCAACTAGAGAAAAATGACAAGACTGCCATATGTGTTATGTACGTTGTAGCCAGAGCAAAACCTCAAAGAGTTGTCAGGAGAAATCTCCCTTACACCCATGTCTAATATGAAAGCACAGGACATGTCCTACTGCATCAGACCTGGTAGTCAGCCTGTCTCCTGCCACATCAGAGACTCTGTTCCTAACCCAGGAGAGCACATCAGGCTGCCCACTGCAGCTCATTCCTCTCTTTTTCTCCCAGCAGAGGCTCTCTTTGGATTAGGGATTTCAGAGGTTCATCCCTGTCTCTGTCTTTAGCATCTGCCTTGGCCTCGATGTAATTTTCTCCAAGCCTGTTTTCCACGTGATGATACCATCTGTCTTCTCTCCACAACCTCCCATGGCAACAATTGAATGAGTTCACCATCCATGATGTAAAAAACCTCCTTTTTCCCCAGCTTATATCTGTTACTATTTTCAGTGACCATCCCTAGACCAACTGTTGCTGCATTTGTTGAATAACAAATGCATTCCTTGCAAACATCAGGTATAACAGGTTCTGGTTTTACCTCTCCTAGTTGGAAGGTCCTAGTCTTTTTAGTCTGTCCTTGCAATACAACAGCTATCAGCCTCTCAATCATTTCAGTTGCCCTCTTCCGTAATTGTTCCGTGTCCTCCACAGAGCCCAAAATGACCTACTGTGGGTTCTTTAAGGTTTTACACAGCATTAAAATGATACCCAGTCTTGCTCTCAAAACGCTTTCTGATCATGTCTGACAATTTTTCTCTTTTCTGGCTGACACTGTGCATTGAACCAATTGCTTCAGAGTATTGAAATCAGTGATAACTCTCAAGTTCTCTTTCCTGTGTTGCAATTACAAGATCAGCAGTACATGTATTTAAATTCAGTTTTCTGCAGTTGCGTTACCGTACATTTATCTATAATGAAGTTCATTTGACACATTTTTGTCCCCTTACTCCATTTTGCAAGGTGTTTTAAGAGTTCTTCTGCACTGGTGTGGCATTTGAAAACCTGGAGGTCCATGAACTTGGAGATTTCATTGCAAACTCCCCCTAGGTCATTAATGAAGGTGTTGAAAAGGAATGGTACTAGCACTGACCTCTGGGAGTCTCCACTAGTGACTCTTTTCCTTTCTGAAGTGGCCTTAAGACTCACCTTTCTGGTTCCTAACATTTAGTCAGATTGGAGTCCTCAAAAGGACCTTTCCTCTTGTTTCTTCAACAATCCCAACTCTCTTCCTCCTGGGCTCTAGGCTGTACCAACAAAAAGTGATGTAGAAATAGTCTCAAGCAAGCAGCAATATCTATGGTTTCTTCACCCAGATCCTTTGTGTACCAGAATATGCTTTTCTTAAAGGTCTCTTGCTACAATGTTAAATTTTTTCTGGCCCCTCCTTTCACCTCTTAATTTTTGTCTTCTAAACAGTTCCACAGCTACTTGTACCAACTCCCATCTTTCCCACTCAAATAGTCTTTTTCCTTATTTCACCACATCATTTGCTTTACTGACTTCCAGTGGATTAGAGGGAGTCCATTTCCTGTGTTTAAGAGGTATACTATTTTCTCAAAGGAAAAATATCTTGCTCAAATCTTCTATATGATTTCCTTTAAACAAAATATTTATATCAATATTTTAAAGAATATTTAGCATAAGAGAAATCTGGGTAATAATTTCATAACCAACACAAATGTCTAAGAAATTATCTGCCAGTTTGTGACTTGGTTACATTTTCTTTACATAAATGATTTACAGATGAAGTACTAAACAGACCCCATTAAAGGGTTTTTTCATCTAGCTAGAAACTTGCTGCTAGCTAATCTGGTACAGCAGCACCCATGTCAGAGGGGAATGATCAAAGTATTGAACTAAAAAATAAAGTAAAAAGGATTGGGTGACAACATTTTGATGTCTCATTGAGGAGAGAGCAAGGCTCGAAAACAGCTTTTAACATTTGGTTGTACATTCAAAACTCAGTTCCTGTGTAGCATACACCAATTAAGGAAGGAGGGGTTATTTGTTAATACTATCTAAACTATTGGTGTTTTTCTGGTACTTATTAGCACCTACTTGTCTTCAATGAAAAGTGAATATTTTTGATAAATGAGGTCTTTGTTAAAATTTCAACACTTCTGGCTACCTTCTTCATGATAAACAGAGGCCAGCCCGTTAAGACAGGGAAGGCTCTCCCCTTCCAGCCTACTCAGTTGTGAACAGGTATCTCATAATTTGGGTTAGGAATTAGGAGTTGCTGTCTGATGACTGATGATATTCATAAGTCTCATGTAATGTTGATAAGTTCTCCTGTGCTGCTAGCTACAGCAGGTCACATAACTTGACCTATTTACTGCAGGGGTATTTCAAGATTCACAATCTATCTGGCCTCATTATAGCTATTTCTATAAAACTGAGGAAGGTCAAACACTTCTAACATAAAACAAACAAACAAACAACTTTTTCTCCCTTAAATGATCAAAGGGTGGAGCCAAAGGCCTGCTCTAAGTTAGAAATGAGAAACAGGGAAGGAAAAGAGGTAAAAAGAAGCAGCATGAGAGATTTTGGGACCTCCTTTACAGACCTAAACCTTTGCTATCTGGAGACAAAAGAGATAAGTCTGGCACAAAGTTATCTGACACCTAATTCTCACTATTAAGGCATTCTTTCTAGTGCCTTCTTTGTTTTCTCTGTAGTTTCACTCTGTAGACTGCTATACAGAGGCAGGTTTATACCTTTTCTTTTCTTGCAATGAAATCGAACATTGATAGCAAGGCAGATTTTACTTCATTGTAGTTCTCATATGTTTAGACTAACACAAAGAGGTAACAATAAGCATTAACCACTTCCCTTAGCTAGATTTTGTCAGATTTTGTCTTCTGATTACCATGTCAACATGACAAGAACCAGAACAGGTCTAACTAATAATGATGAAATATAACAAGATAGTTACAGATGAAACATTAACATTGAGACTGTTTATTTTTCCACCTCTGCTTTTCCTGAGTTACAAGGAGGGAAAATCCAGTTCCTGAGAGACTTTTTATTGTCAGCTGTGACACTGAAAAAAAGAATATTAGGATTTTGAATCTTGATTTATGCTTTTGAAAAGCATCAATGTACAAGCATCATGGGGGTTTGTTACACAGATTGAACTGGGGTTGAGGCAAAGATGGGAGTTAGAGGCCCACCTGGAACTAGAATTCCAGGGAAGTTTTCTTACTTCAAACACTTATTTCAGGTTAAATGAAATATGGAGGGGTATTTATCTATGACAATTCAAGGGGCATTTTTAGTACATAGTGAGAACATGGAACTAAGGAGACCTGCTTATGCCCTGAAGTCCAGTGTTGAGACAAATTATCTTGGGTTAATTTTCCTGGAAGAAATAGACCTGGTTACTGTCCATCTTTCCACTGTCTAACACTAAGCAGAGAAGATTCTGATCTTCAATGTCTTAGTCCCCAGCAACAGGAACTATTACGAATCACTAACCTTTTCTCAAAGATGAAATGGGAAAAAAAGTCAAAGAACTGAAATTTTAAAGTAGTAACTCACACTTTCATATTAACTACCCCTTATTCCTCTGCCCTTTACTTGTAAAGAGATTTTTAAAGGGAAACAGTCCTGGTGATATTAAGGGTGATATTAAAGATGGTAAGAACTGTTCTTTTAGCAAGAGTTGATATGGATGGGAAATGCTGTTAAAGTTCAGTGTCACTTCCTTGAAAACAAAACCAGACAAACACGCACCTAAACGTGAGGCAAAAAAACAGCAGAGGCAGAAAATGCAGTTTTTGTTGACAACCTCCCTGGTGACAAAGGCAGACACTGCACAAGGGACTACTACTGCTACCATGGGACTTGAGTGACCTACACCAACATCAACCTGCTTAAGACATTGCTTTTAGTTGCTTTCTAAATTATGAGTACATGGCAGTGTCACAAAAGAGACCTTTTTAGCCATAAAGGTCAAAACAGAAGGCAGAGAAGAAAGGGCAGAGGTATGAGGCTAAACCAGACAGAAAAAATAGGAGAACTAAATACCACAGCTAAGGTGCTTCCTCTGGTTCAGAAATTTTGTGTAGCCTCAATAAGTGGTCTTTGGAGTAAGGCATCTTAGTAGCAAGTATTCTTAGTAGCCAGGTGCTGTTATGATGGCTGACCCCTCTTACTTCAGTCTGGTTGTTGTAGCAAACCCAGTACTCGTTGGGATGTTGCAGTGAGCTTTTTGTCTGCATGCCCTGCATCCAGTCCTGTGAACAGGAGAGGCAAAAAGGTACCAAGAGATGACTTTTCTTTTTACCAGAAATGCATGTAATACAACTCATAGGTCTGTCAGTAAGACCTTTGTTTTGGAAAAAATAAAAATCATACTGTAGTTATATGAGACAATATATATAACTTAAGGATTCCTAAATAAGCAGATTTAAAAGCTGTATTTACAGATCTTACGTAAAAGCTTTTACTCACTCTGGCAGGTCATATTCAAAACTATTTGCATTTTCAGGTTTTATTATGGATCCAATATTGCCTGCCTTTCTACAATCTTCATAAAATCAGTGTAAAACTAAGAAAGCTGGCACAAACTTAAGACCACATTCTGATTAAATGGACAGAAATGCAGTTGTGTGCTTGTGACCGATCCAGATCTAATTTGTCTTGCTGGATGTTTCTCCAGAACACAGATATGGTATTAATGATCATGCAACCATAGCCACAGTCTTTTTTTTCTTGCTTTGGCTTTTGCAAGCAATTTTATATAAAACCTGGATTGGATTTTTTTTACCTCTGACAAGAAGTCTAGGTCTCTGCTAAGCAATGACTCAGATTCAAATTCTTTCTGTCTGATTTAGCATGAGGATTCCTATCAAAATCTCCAAGCAGACTGTACAACAACATTCTTCCACTTCTCTCAGATTGCATCATCTTTGCAAAGCCCCATTTTGTGCTATGTTTGCAAAAGACCACTCACATTTCTGTGTCATGACCTACTTCATTAGTCTTCCTTCTCTTAAAGACTAGGCTTTCTTTTAGTCCTGGGCAAAGCTTCTCTACTTGGCAACTGAGTTAAAGACACTCATCTTGTTCCTTTTGTCTGCCCTAGGTATTGCAAAACCATGCATGGCATTCTTAGGCCCAAGATTCAGGCACGTTGGGAAATATCTTCCAGGTAACTTACCCATGAAAAGTAAAAATCCTCTGATCTGTCATTGTTCTTTAGGCTACCAAGACAACTTAAGCTCTGTCTCCAAGGATAGAGGCATTTTATTAAAGGTAGGTGCATTGATGAGAGAGTTACAACTCCCTCCAGCAGAGCCACAGGATAAGGGTAGGTGATGTCAGTGGTGTGCCTCTCTCAGGTTGTATGAGAACTTGGGTGTTCCAGCAGAGCACAGTCAGCCGGAGATACACCAGTATATGCCAGGACCCAATTGCCTAGACAGCAACTTTGCAGAAAAGGACCTGGGGCTCCTGGTGGCCACCAAGTTGAACAAGAGGCAGCACTGTGCCCTTGCACCAAAGAACTATCACATTTCCTTCACTACATCAGGAGGAATGCTGCCAGAAGGTGGAGTGAGGTGATCCTTCCACTCTGTTCTGCACTAGAGAGGTCACACCCGAATGCTGTGTCTGTTTCTGAGCTCCTCAGTACAAGAAAGATATGGAGCTACTGGAGAGAATCAAGTGAAGTAACACAAAGATGATGAAGGCACTGGAGCATTTCTTATATGAGGGAAGGTTAAGTGCTGGAACTGTTTATGGAAGAGAAGGGTCAGAGGGGATTTCATTAATGTCTACAAGTATCTAAAAGGAGACTATAAAGAAGAAAGAGACAGTGGTGAACAGTGACAGGACAAAAGGCAATGGGCAAAAACACAGAAGGTTCCTTCTGAGTATCAGGAAACACTCTTTTACTGTGAGGGTGACTGAGCACTGGAACAGGTTACCCAAGTAGGTTGTAGAGTCTCCATTCTTGGAGATATTCAAAAGTCATCTGGACATAACCCTGGGCAGCCTGTTCTACCGGACTATGCTTTTGCAGGGGGGTTGTACAAGATGTTTTTTATTCTGCATACCTGCAAGTCACGCTTTCCCACCTTTAAAACTATCCACCCCTTGGTTTGCAGTGGGCTCTTGGAGCAGCCTATGCTGCAAAGGATATTGCAGCAGTTTTGTAACGCTGTAACCTCTCCTCCCAGCAGGCTTCCAATGCCATGCGTTTGTGTCAGGATTTATGCCAAAGGAAGCTGGCAGAACCCCAAGCAGAACCTCACATGGTGTTTTAAGGAGTCTCAGAGGTATCATGTGAAAAACAAACTCTCTCAACTACTGCTTGTTATGGTAGCACAGCATTTCTAACCCTAGACAGGCCCAAATTTAACTTCATGGATGTAAGGAATCATAATGCCAAGTTCCTCCCCATCTGAAAAGGGCTTATATTGGCATAGTTGATGAAACTGATATATATTAATTTTCTCCTTCATCCTGGCCTCTTCTTTGAATTGCTGCTGTTATTTTACTTTCCAGACCCTCATTTCTAAACCCATCACCACACCTGCCCACTTCACCCCATGGATGCTCCTGTTCCCATTCTGAGAAATGCAGATTTGGCATCTATTGTTCCTTCTGAGGACTAAAAAAAAGCAAAACCCAAGTGATCCTGAAAATGCTTGTGACTTTGTACCAATTAAGATATTCAATTATCTGCTTATTTGTTTGACCTTTTTTGTTCCGATTCCTTAAGAGTTGTTATTTTGAGAAAATCTAAACTTCCATTAAATATAAAAAGGGTTTTCTTTTTGGCAGAGAAAAGTTTGAAATTATCTGATTATATTCTATTCTCAAAATCTGAAAGATTACTATAAATATGTCACCACTGTTAATTTAATTTAACACAAAAAGTCAGGGTGAAGGAGAGGGATGGGAAAGGCCAGTACTTTTCTAGCCAGAAAAGACAGGAATACTGCCTCTTCAGGCTTCTCATCACTTGACTGCTGTTCTGAGTTGAACCTCAGACAATGTGTGGCTTCTTTTTCCATGCAGAAACACTGGGCTTGGAAGGAGTTATACAAAAGTTTATTGCCTGTAAATCAAGCTCTGCCTGCACAGTTCACATTCTACTCCAAAAAATAGGAGAGGATCCAATTGGAATAAGGAAATCTTCAGTTACTAACACTTCCATGACACTTTGATGCAGTAGATTTAGATTGTATTTATTACATGACAAAGAATTTTGATGTACCTCTGAGCATGAAATATGATCTCTTGGTGAACCACCATTGAAAAAGCAGTTTGTGTTCAAGTGCTTTTTTGCGAAATTTCACCTGATTCAAAGAATCTGGATTTTCCCCAAGGTGAATCCCATATTCAGAGGGTGAAATCTTCCTAACCTCTGAAGCAGAAGAGGACAGCAGGGTAGCAGTGGTGCTTACTACAGAATTACTTACTTTCCTAGTCTGTGGAGAAAGACTTGATAGAAGCCCTTTAGAAGTTGAAAGATGCCTAGGGACATACAGGGGCCAAAGTTTAGGAGTAGTTTGGCAGAAGAAGCCAGTCCAGAACAACAGTGAACTGGGGTCTTTGTTCCTGAAAGGCTGCAGTCAGAGCTAAGAGCCCATAGAAACGTTTAACAAGAGCAAAAGTGACCAATAGGAATGGAGAAGAAATATTACAGTAGATTGACTCCAATTTGTATTTCTTAGTCCTCTACTACTGTTTATTTCTTAGTCGTGTCTTACATCTAGTACATCTATACTGTCTGATTACTGTTGAACGTTATTTTCTGTTTATTTCTTAGTCATCTCTACCTCCCTATTATGAGGAATATCAGATGAACACATGGATCTGTGGTCTCATACAGTGAATTTTTTCTTATATTCTTGTACTGGGGACAGAGAGGTGAAAGGCTCTAGAGCTCATTAGTAGTGTCTGGTGATATAAGCACTTACTTGAAGCTGAAAAAGACCTTACTCTCTGCAAAGAGAAACCATTTAAATATTAAGTGTTAAACATTTTTGGCCTTTACAGAACTCAAAGAGGCAAGAGGGTCCATTCTTTCCTTGAATTGACAAAACTTTATCTTCTACACTGCTCTGCTTGTTGAACCTACACAGCCTGCAGCACCCAGACTGTGTACTTTTGAAACTATAAACATTAAACAAAATGCAAATAGTTTTGAAAAAATTCATTGCAGACCAAATATTACTGCAAGGGCTAAATTCTTTTTTAAGTAGAACATCCAACAATAGAAAGCCATTCAAAAAATAATTCCAGTGATCCTTTCTATGACTATTCTGTAGCATGCTGTTACTGTTTTTCATGCTTCATCCCCTGTGGCCATAATAAAAGCAAGGTATTTAGCTCAAAAACTTATTAATCACAACTACCACTTCTTTCATTCCAGGGAAAAAAATGAAAAAGCATACAGAAAAAGGAGTTCTCATCTCTGTGGACCAGCTTATATAGAGGAGATCAATCCCTACATCTTCAAATCCCCTTTGCTGGTGGATTGCATGGTATTGCAGCAGTGCTGGTGTGCCCACTTTCTTTCAAGCCCCACATTGGGCACCACTAATTATTTATGCCGGTTTGGAAAAATTTGGAGGAAAAAATATCCTCTGATAGAAGGCAGGTTACAACCAGCCTTCCCCCACCAGGTTCAGGAAAGATAAGTTTTCCTTGGAGGAAAGTGAAAAAAATAAAAACTATTTATTTAATAAACACACAAGAAAAGGATAATAATGCTAAATAATAAAACCTCTCGCTGTGGAGAGAAACCTGGGAAAATTTCCGAGTCCTTCCATGGCTCACGGAGTCTCTCTCCTCCTCTCTGGAGCTGGGTCTTGGGCCCACCTTCAGGGCCTCAGTGGAGAACTCTCCCGAGGTGTTCTGATGTTGAAATAGTCCAGAAGAAGGGAAAAAAACCCCGAAGTCCCAGGAAAACAAAGTTCAACTCTCTGTCTCTCTCCGGATCAAAAAAGGGCCAAAACAACTGGCTGGAGAGCAAGCAGGGTGCTTCCTCCCGCTCCTGCCGCTGCAGAAGCAGAGGAGTGTGTATATCTGTGTCCTTGAAACAACTGCTTTGAGAAGTTTGCTTCGTTTTTTTTCCTCTCCCCCCTCTCAGGCTCAGCTTAAAGGCACAGAAAGACACACAATTAATTTCTGGGCATAGGGCAGCAATAGGGGATACACATCATAAAGTCACCCCAAGACAGCTGGACACCGCAGCTGGTCTTCTTAAGAAGAAATTGCAGTCTAGTGTTTACAGATATTAGAAGAAAATAAAATAATATTTGTGTTCGGATCACAAAAAACATAACTCCATGTCCCTAGATAAAAAAAACATTCCCCACGTGGTTAAAGCAACATGTGTAAGCCCCTACATCTATGGTTGAGAATGACAAAGCTCTCCCTACCTTCCCAGCAGCAGAATCAGAAACCTCCATGCAGATTCAGATACTGCCAAGAGACAGGAACATAAAATGGCAATGCAGACAAGCATAGATCAGCTTTTTTGGATAGTTGGATTCTGCCCTTTATTTGGCCAACCTTTCCCAGATTCTCACTACTAAGAGATGCCACATGTGTGCAGTCATGATGCCTAGAGGCACACAGGAATGGCAAGGTTTTCAGATATTTTAACATAACTTCATGGGAAATCTATTACTAGGCATGCTAGTGTCTAATACATTCCACTTTATAATGCACCAGAAGGTGAAGATGCAGGGATAGAACTGATTCCTCTCAAGTCATGTTGCAGCTACTGGCTCTAACATCATCCAAGACTGCCCACAAAAGAGAAATAACAAAGTTTGTGAGAGAACAAACATTCTTGAAGATATGACCAATGGATACATCACCTTTGTAGCACAAGAGCATCCCAGGGCATGTAAGAGAAAACTGAGGTGCAGTCACACACATCCACAGTTTGTCTTTGACTGTATTATACCTCTCTCCATACACATAGCAATGACTTAGCCTATGGGAATAAATGGAAGTTATCTTGATGCCTAACTGGGTAGTAGGACTGCAGTGCGGAGTGAAACATCTAAGCAAAGGAAACAATACACAGATATTTGAACCACAACCCCTTAAAAGGAGTCTTGCATGCTTTGCCCTCTCAGAAAACATGTTTAATTATTTTCCTAATAGTTGGATTATTTTAGGAAAATATTTGAAATTATTAATTTTAAAATGCTGCAGTGAGCATTTCAATTACTATTATCCACTTCCTCCTCTGTCATGCTCAGGGACTGATGACAATCAGAGAGCCCAGATGCCAGTCTGTATATTATAGTCTCAGCCAGGGTATTTGGCTCCTTGGCGAGATCCACAGGCAGTTATTCTGGCAGCTCTCAAGTTGTCCCTGCCTAGAAAATGATTAAGGCTGTTGACTGACTGCTCAGACTACCCTGTTCTTGACATCTGGGCTCTTCTCCCCTTCCCTAACTTGTAACAGAACAGCTGTTCTGTTCATGTACTGCACTTGTGCAAGTGTGCATCCATTCATTTATTAGCAAGGAATTGAGAAAAGCATGTTTATATAGATCCCTTTTAAGTCACAAAACATATCATTATCCCCTAGTCTAGCATAATTTCCCATAAATTGGAGAGAAAGTTTCCCAACAAATAGATGGAGAAATAACCACGGAAAGCCGTATCTGAGAAAGGGTCTCTACACACATGTAGGTGTGTAGCAGGTGATGCATATTGCCTGTTGGTTTCCTCTGGAATCTGAAGAACACTTGTTTTAACACGTGCCTAAGAAAGTTGCCAGATACTCTGTAAACGCCAGCTCTGACCTTAGCCACCTCTTTGACTTCCTGCACAGAATTTCCTCTGCATCAAATGGGCCAGAAACACTCCATATGTGGCTGATGTCTCAACACCATTGGCCTTAAATTCTTTATTATTTCTTGAATGCAAAGTTTCTGAGGTTCTGTGACACAAAGGGAAAAACATTATCCCTGTCTTGTAAGACTTAATCTAAATAAGAGAGAACTCTTAGAGCAGACATTCAAAGTAATACCACACAGCACAACAGATGAAAGGCCAGGCTCAAAATTTCATCACTCAACTCTGCTATTATCTGACATTATTGCAGAACATGTGTGCTTTCAGTAAAGCCAGGTGTTCATGTAAAGATTTTCTTATATTACCCACATCAAGACAGAAAGTGACAAAGATCAGACCTGTTTGACACAATCATTCTGTCCAAAACCTTAGCATAGATGACAAAAAACCACCAGGTGCTATAATGGAAGTGGTGGCTAAATGTTTTGAAGAAAGCTTGGACTAAATGCACATGGAAGTTACTGTAAGGTTACACACAGATAGATATCTAGCACTCGTAACTATTTCTGTGCCTGGTCATGCTCAGTAACTCACACACTTAAAAGGGTAAGAATTTGGAGGAAAATTACTTGTGTTTACAGCCAGGAGGAGAATGCAGTTAGGTAGTTATTGGGGTGCAGATGGCACGTTTTAGCTTTAGCCTGCTTCGTGGCAGTGTGTGTATATACCCACATGCTTTGAGAAGTAACTTTACCCCAGCAAATGGGCACAATGATGTGGAAAGAAGTGAGCAGAATTCCAGGCACAGCTGGAATCACTCAGTTATGACTGCAAGGAAGCTGGAAATGAAAGCAACTGATACGGGAAAGTTGTTAAAAGGATTCAAAAGTAAAAACATGGTCTAAAGAGTCATTTTCCAGAGAAAATGGATTGGATCAGTAGGACAGAATTAATTGAAAAATCTGAATATTGATATGGGTGAAGTATCTATTTCCGTCAGATGTGCTGTCCTAGACTGGCTTACTTAGAGGATGCTCCCTCTGCAACAGGACAAGGAGACCTAGTTCAGATGTAAACCTAAGGATAACCTACCCGGGCATTTTGCTTTTTATGCTTCATGGTATTTCAAATCCTGGTCTAAATTCCCATAAATGAAGAACAAACATGACTACTGACTGCCTACACATGCCCATCTGCTCAGATGGCACAGCTCCCACTAACAATTTAGTTGGGCAGTTTCACTGAAATCTAGGTGCCAAACCAGCATACGTTTCACAAAGATAAGTCTCTATGACACTACAAGCACCATTTCCTCTGCAAGATTCCCTTGTCTGGGACAGGTTTGAAGATTAGCCATCTAATGCTTCCCTGTTAGCTTTGTTTCATAGGAAACAAGATAATGCAATCACAGTCTGACTCCTGATCTCTCAGTCTGCCCTCTTCTTTCATACAGAAGTTTGGCAAATCTCAAACAGATTTGACAGAAGGGCAATGGTTTCAAAGTTATTATTTTTCTATGCATTTTGTTAAAATGAATGTCTGGTTAGAGGAGACCAGTGTTCAACTGTGTAAACTAAATTCTTACTAGACAACAGAAAATCTCCACAAGTGATTGCTGTCTTACCTGTGGGAAAAGCTTCTGTCAGAAGTTCACGGGTGCTAGACAGAAGGGAATCCAATCATTAGACACAATCCATAATAAAGAGAACAGCTGCTCACAGAACAACTTGGTTTTGATCACAGTTCTCATCAAAGTATGCGACCAAACCAAATACCTGAAGGCAAATACTGAAGAATCCCAAAGAGTTTACTAGCATTTCTGGCCACCACTCAAACACTCCATGTGTGTAGTAGAATAAATTGGCAGCACTCTCAGCTTGCACAGGGCAAGAACAGTGCCATCCACCTACACGTAGCAAGAGTGCATCAGAATATCTGTTGGGTTTTTCAGATTTTTCAAGTTCCTCAGTAATTTCCTAATGAATGCTGCAGAACTTGGAAAACTCAGCAAGCTCTCTCACACTTTTCTGAATGTTCAGTGTCATCCATCAAACACTTGGCCACAGGAGAAAACCCATTCAATGAACAAGTCATGGACTTGTACAGTATAAAACAGGCCTATATGACAGCTTTCCCTGGCTGGTACAGTCCAGTCCAAGTACCTTGAGCCATTTCACTGATAAGGCTACTTACAAAGTTACACAAAAACTCTCAGTCAAAGGCACGGTGAACTCTAAGGACCAACAGCAGCAAAGTGAGCTGGTTTTCAGTCTCAACAAATGGCAGTGCAGAGTGGAATGAGGAAATACAGGCTACTTTCCAACCACAGTGATAACAAAAAGTGACCCATGCATACTGGCCAGGAGAGAGGGCAGTTGTTTATTTTTTCAGCTTCAAAGGAAACCCAAATCCACAAAACTCTCAGCATAGACAGGTGAGCTCTACAAAAGCAGCTGGTGTGGTGAGGGGTAGGGAGAACATTTGTGCTTGTAGTGTTGATGCAACCACACAAAATCAGTCCCAGCTGTCCTGGCTAAGAACAAGGAGGCAAAGGACATGAAGAGAACTGGATTAACAGTACTGAGTGGTATGGCCAGCGCCCACAGCATGCAATTAATATCATCCTGGCAAGAGGAAGGAACATCATCCCATTTCCTTTCAAACACACTGCTGCCCCAGATGATCCACCTCTACCAAGAAGTCTGTGGCGAGGAGCAAAATTTAATCTGGATATCTGAACTGTATTGGCGTCAAGAGTATTTGTGTTCCCACCATGAGACCTGCCCTAAACTGGAACCCTCCCAAACTAGTATGTTGCTGTCAGAAAAGGCAGACCATTCTTACAATTCAGAATTCATTAAGAGAAATAATTTTTACTGATTTGAAATGACCATTTTGTACAATAGTATTTTGATTTTATTGTGGTTTTTGTTTGGCGGGGAGGGTTTAAGAAATAACAAATATTTTCTTTGGCAAAACTAACTTTAAGATTAGCATTATTGTCACTGTTATTCTATCCTGGGGAGAGCATTCCCATAAAAAAGAGTGAACTTTCCAGGTATATTGTCTCTTTTGACCTTGTTGGATCAAATACAGCATTGTTTCTATTTACTGATAGTTGATATACTACAGAATAGCTTCACTGGAGTTCTGTGTGTGAACAATGTCACTGGCAGTGAGAAACAGACAAATACAAAACAGACCAACAAGTTATCATTTTGATTTTTCTAACACATTCCTTGTGTTTTCTGAGAACCTTTTACTCTGTTAGATAAAAATGGAGAAGATTTTTGAAGGATCCAATTTTGCTGGCAGTTACTCCTCAAACAAAATCAATAACTAACAATTTTTAGTAGCGAAGCTCTTTCAATTGGAATGGCTGCAGTGCATGTGCATAAACTGCAGTAATGTTTATTGTATACCAGGATGGAAAAGCTAGACTTTAGATTGTGTAACTTTCCACAACACAGTTTTCCTGAGGGCTGTTCAGCTCAACAAGCAGCCAAGCAAAGGGAGGGCGAAGGCAGCAGATCTGTTTCTCTCCAGCTTGAGATGAAGATGAGGCCCCACCCAGCAAACCAAACCTTTGGCATTCATCCACATGATCCTCCAGGCTAAGGAAAGAGGAGCCATGAAGCAATATAGCAGTACAAGCCCTCCTCACCATTCTCATTCCGGTGCTTGCTTTTTCACAGGCATATACTGCCCTACACAGTAAACAAGGCTGTCAGGCTTATGGTCCTCCATAACTGTAAAGTAGCCATGCAAACCTGGCTTCTAACATGTTAGCTTTTACTCTGTTTCAATGTGGCAGAAGCTACAGATTTTTCTTATCCATTCCTCACTGTGTCCATTGTTCTGGACACAAACAGGGTAGCCTCTTCAAGACAGACAGAAACACATTCTGTTTCCAAACCTAATTATCAGTCAAGCAACAGGAAGACTCTCTCATCTGAAATTTGAGAGGTAATCAGAATTCCCTCAAATGACAAGATTTTTACTGCAAGATCAATGTGCAAATAATTTGGTAGAACATCACCATCTGGTGGATACACCCACTGACAATTTGGTTTAAATTTTTTCTTTATCTCCCTTGTAGTTCTTCAGCACACTGAAGAATATTACATCATAAGTTCACAGAAAAAATACATTCAGTCCATCCATTGGCAATCTGTAACTTCTTAGGACAAGACACAAATCTGCAAAGAGGAAGAGGGGTGTGGAGAATTCCTATCTTCGTATACCATCATAGGTGGCAGACCTGTAAATAGAGTCCAGACAGGTGAGGCTACTCAACGACTCTTCCAGGCTACCTTGGAAAGATCCTATCCTTTGTGAAAAATAGCATACACCTCCTCCAAAGTCAGAGAGAAAATAGTATCTGGTTACCAGTTGGTTAAACAGTGCATTCCACACCAAAGCTGAGATTTCTTTTTCCTTTTACTCTCAGAACTGAGCAATTAGTCTCACTGTTGATAGAAATCATCTGCTTTGCATAGTCCCTACTCCCCAGCATGTCAGCAAGGTGCAAGATGCCACCCTTTTCACAAGCTCTAACTGGATAGTGGAGAAAAAGGGGAGGAAGGCAGGCAAAAAATGTCCATACTGAATTCTATGAAGGAATTCTGTCAGCTGAAAATTGGGCTCCCTAAAAACACCACCTTAGACCTTGCATCTCATATCACAGAATCACAGAATGGGTAAGGCTGGGAAGGACCACAGTGGGTCATCTGGTTCAACCTCCCTGCTCAAGCAGGGCCATCCCAGAGCATGTGGCACAGGATTGCATCCAGATGGTTCTTGAGTATCTCCAGTGTGGGAGACTCCATAACGTCTCTGGGCAACCTGTTCCAGTGCAAGGTCACCCGCACAGTAAAGTTCTTCCTCATTTCAGGTGGAATTTTTGGAACTTCCTGGGCATCAGTCTCTGCCCATTGCCTCTTGTCCTATTGCTTGGCACCACTGAGCAGAGCCTGGCTCCATCCTCCTGGCACCCTCCCTTCAGATACTGACAGACATTGATGAGGTTCCCTCTCAGTTTTCTCTTCTTGAGGCTGAACAGGCCCAGCTCCCTCAGCCTTTTCTCATAACAGAGATTCTCCAGTCCTGGACCCCCAGGTTCTTCTCTGCAGAGCTGCCAGGTCAACCCTTAGCCTGTGCTGGTGTCCAGGGTTATTCTTTTCCAGGTACAGGACTCTGCATTTGCCTTTGTTAAATTTCAAACAGTACTTCTCTGCCCATCTCTCCAACCTGTCTGAAACATGATGCTGAATATGGTATTTTCTGTCTACTTTATTTTCCTGTTGTTGTTTTAACCAGAAGCCCTATCAAAGAAACCATATACATGGTAGGCTAGATAACTTTCTCATAGCATTATAAAAACCCAGGGTCTTTTCAGTCTGTTTCCCATTTGTAGGAACTCTCATCCTACAGTTTAATGTAAGCCCCAGAGAAATGAGCTTTTTGTGATCATTTTCTGTGTCTAGGTGTTTGTCTGCATGTCTACCTGCTGTTTTCAACCAAAACCTGAGAAAAGGTAGCGGTCTCTACATCCATTATGTTCTGGCAAGTTCCATGTAACTATGCTGATACCTAAATAATGGGATGGATCTTAGACCATCAGGGAGACTGGTACAGCACAGAGACTGCAGAGAGTGTGGAGCTCAGACTCCCAGAGACAAAAGTACCCCAGTCACTGAAGAAAAACATAGACAAGATATTGTAAGAAAATTAAGGCTTCCATTCTTCCAAACTAAATACTAAACCCCATAGCCTCCCATCACAATTTACCCCAATGCCTTTATACTGTTTGTAACTTACACCTTTATTCCACGAATCCCTTAGCCTGGCATGTTTAAACTCTACATTATACTGAAAGCAGTATGTACTTGGCAAAGAAAAAGCATAAAAATCAAACTGATTTCATTAGAGATGTATGTTGTGCAATTTATATCATAATATTGCACAATACTAAAACAGAGGTAAGAATAACACAAGAAAATCTTTTTTGTGAGATTTTACTTAATGAAATAAAACCACACACAACTACACAGCTGCTTCCAACTGTGGTTGTCAGAAGTTTGTGCCATAAAGTTTCCGTGAAAGCCTGTGATGAGCAGTGACAGGGTGAAGTAAGGCTCTACAACCACTCAAATAAAACTTTAAACACTGACAAATAATGGATTTAAAAATAAGAATTTTCAGGTGCTACCAAAAAAAACCCCCAGAACACCACCTATTTTAAAAAACATAAAACAGTACGAAGAAATGGATAAAAACTAGCACTAGCACAGAAAATCAAGAGTTAACAGCAAAGCACTAATTCTTACTTGTGAGTGTGTGGGAGGTCCCACGGCAGGATATGACCTGAGAGACAACCCTGTATGCTAAAAGATTGTAAAGTCTCAAGGAGAATCAAAACACCTGAGCAGTGTTTGAAATACCTAAAGTTTTACAGTATATTTAAAACAAAAGATCTTCTAAGGACAGCCAATATGCATATGCAGAAGATGACAGGAAAACAGGATCAATAGCAGATCAGAGATAAACACATCCTTAAGACACTGTCAATAAAAAGAAGTAAAATTTTCGTTCATTGTTGTAGCAAAAGCCACTTTGAAAAACAAAAACCTGTTTAAAAGCAATTAAGCAATTTTACAGAAATAGTCTGGGATTTTGTGCAAAGCGAGAGAGACTCCACACTTGCCTCATCTCCTAGAAGCATCCCATATTCTTAGATGTGACGTTGCCATGACAACCACAACTTGGTGACCTCGTTATTTCAACCTAATCCTGCTTTGAAATTATAGTTGCTCCACCCTTTTGCCTGGCTAGCCTGATAACATAATCATTGTAAATGAGGATGGAAAAACACAGCAGGATACCATTCCCCTAGTGACATGGGACTAGTCTCACCTTATCGGGGAAACAGAGCAACAATTAAACTGCCCAAATCTAAACACCCGAAAGTAGATTTTTATTTTTGTTGTTGTTGTTGTTTTGTTTGCTATTCTATTTTGGAAAAAAATCTAATAGCTTGTCAGTGCAGGGATTCAGTTTTGAATGGGGGCTTTTGGGGAAATTCCTTTTAATTTAATTTAATGTCTTTATCAGGAAATTAAGCAGTAATAAGGGGTAGTTCTTCTTAATTATGCATATGTTTCGACTAACAGCTGGAGGAAGATTTAAGATATAGACAAAGAGTCAGGACAGAACTTGTTTAGCTAAGTTCAAGCTTGCCTTGCTCTATTTAAACTGGTTAAAGCAGTGAGTACTACAAAATCCCAGCTGCAGATATTGTGGAACTACTTAACTATGTTTGCTCACATGTCACAGGTAGATTACTGTAATTCCACGCTTATTACACATGTGGACAACAACCATCCTGATGCTGTTGCAGATTTGAAGGAAACACTTTCGGGGAGGTAATTCAGAGTTTTCTAAGTACATAGGACATATGAAAGCTAGATGAGGAAGAAGGGGAGCAAATAACTTTAAAAGAACATAAATTTGGAGCTGTTGGCATATGGTCCAACTGAAGTGCCATAGATTTTAGTTCACAAAATCATTTTGGGACTGTTCTTACATCCGTGTGTCTCCCTCCATTTTCTATCAGTCTAATTTCTCCCTTTCTTGGTGTTTGCATGCTTTAATCTGTTTGGGGACATATTTTACATTGGAGGTTGTGATATTGCATGAGACTTCTTGAAGGAACACCCTGCACAATGAGGCAACTAAATTTGTAAATAATGGTCATTATTAGAAGAAGATGACAAAAAGGAAGAAAGACAAGCTACTTTGACAGAGAAGTATAAAGAGGTGTTAGCTTGCTAAGTATGGATACAAGACTTCTGTTATTATGGTTATTTTCAGAAGAGTAACAAAGATTTCCTCAATCATAACCTTATGCACCCCTGCCAGCAAAGGGGCTGAGTCAGCCTCTGCGGATATGAGCTCACAATTCTAGAAGGAAACTCTACATTTTAACATTTGGAAAGTTGTAGTGCTAAATTATTCTTTCCAGCTTTCATGTCACAATAAGAGAAGTTGGGTGATGCCCTCTAAATCAATCACCAAGGACTCCATGCACAAGCAAAGGTACCTACTGGGCACCCATGGATTCAGTGACCAGCGAGGAAAACCTTTATGCAGAAAGTGCTTTATTAACAGTATAATCCAAGTCTATTGGAAGTCTGAGGTAGCTGATGAAGTAATAAGACAAATAAAGTAGTGATTTCTGGTAAGGCACAAAAAAATCTTTTGAATCCTGCTGCAGCAGTTCTTAGGGATAATCTTCCTGGATAACCAATACAAAAATCCAAAAGCACTATAGCCATGCATTGCAGGTACAACATGATGAGCTGAAGACTGAGCTCTTTTCTCTGTGCCTTAAAAATACCTTTGTATTCACAAGCATCTGCAACAGGCAGGGCTAAATCACCACTTGCCTCTGTTTGAAAACTTGCCACTCCCAGCAGAGAAAATGAAACCACTGAGGGCTTACACAGTCACCTTCACATAGGATCAGCACAAGGTGTCTCAGGCACAGAGAACTCAGCTTTTCTCCACAAAACATACCAAAACAAACAAAAAACCAAAAATTAAAAAAAAATTTTAAAAAAGGAAATGGAAAGAAAAAACCCACACAAACAAAACCACCAACAAAGAAAAAAAAGGGAAACAGAGAGACCACCAAAACACACAGCTCATTTCCTCCATGAAGGGACCCCTTAACATACCCTTGGCCTTCCTTCACCTTCAGGTGGCGTGCTTTGCTGCCAATATCTAACCATTAAATGATTAGAAGAGATGTGAATGTAATCATTAGATTTTTTTTTTTCTTGAGTTGTTCAGCAGTGGTTAGAAATCAGTCTCCATTAAAATATTTTTCTTGAGCTCTGTTGAATCCCAAGAGCAGAGAATAGACATGAGTAGGAGATGTTTTTACAGCACTGCAGCAAAGGAAGCAGGTTTTCCTTCACTAAAAGGCCAAAGTTCATTTTCTTAGAATAGCAGCATACATTCCAAAATGGTGCCTCACATTTACCAAGAGCTATCAGGGAGCAAGTGAACAAGATTTATGTCCAGATTCAAATTTAGTTCTCCTACGTACAATAGTAAAAGGCCAGACCATTCAATACTTAATCAGGTTTGGAGTCTGATTTTTCCAGCCTTGCCTGAGATCACCATATATCTTGTGCAGGCTGATTAATCCCTCTAACTACTGATTCTAACACATGAACAGGAATCTAGAAGCCCCAAATGAAATTCCAAGCAGGAAGTGTACTTTGACAATTGATTTTTGCATCTACAGTCTGACTTAATCTATTACAACCTAGTTTTCTGTACTCTTTTCAGAAAAAGGAATATATTTTCCTTGTTACAGTTATGTTCCTGTATTTCAACAGCTAAAATCATTTTGTATTCAAAACAGCTAACATACAGGGTGGGAGGGAAAGAATTACTAACTCTTCCTTGTGCAATTTAAAGTGGACTGCATAGCAGACCTCTTGCTGAATTTGGGGGACACGATTCCTTACTGACACTGCTATGGAATCAGTAGGTATGAGTTTTTACAGACAATACAGAAGTTATTATACACAAACGATTTTCTGCTTCGCAAAAATTTAAAACAGAAATAAGAACAAAGCTGTGCTTCTCTCCTAGATCAGTAGTGACACCTAGTGACCAAAGACTAAAGGAACCACGCTCCAGAGGAACCGATTTGCACTGGGCTGGATTACACTACAAAAACTGTAGGGTGTGGCAGGACATAAGCCAAATAAAAGCTGACATTAGCTATGGGGTGATTTAAATTTACACAGAAACGCTGCATCTGCTTTAAAGAACAATGTTCTGCAAATCAAATAGAAAGGAAGGAATGTTTTCATAAGCAGGAAAGAAACCCTTTGGACAAGTAGAACGTAATTACCCACTGAAACCTAGGAAGGCTCTGGGGCAGAGCATTCCTACACATGAATGATGTCCACAGTACAGTTCTAAAGTTCTAAAGATCTAATTTTTCCATCTCATTCAAAAAGAGTGCAACTGCTCCTTATTATGGTCCAAGTTGATACAGAAAATCTCACCAACATAGCTGTAGTGCAATGTATTATTCCACTTAACCTACACCAGAGCAGACCTCTCTATATCTTGACATACTACTTTATAATAAAAATTACTTGGTTGCTGATCGTTACCTGGATCAATGACTTGTGGTTGCAGGGCAATGCTGAAAAGACTACTGTCTCCTCAACAGGCTTGTCCTGTATTGTTATGCACTGTATGTTATATGGCTTGGGAAGCACTACGCATATGTTCCCCATAGAGGTGGTTAGCCCCAGCCTCTAAGCCACCTTCACTTTGGGCCATGCTAACCACACAGTAACCTTTTCCCAAGTGATGGTAACACTGAAGCTGCAGTAATGCTTATCACTCTTATGGAACCAGGCTCTGCTCCTGGGGGAGACGATGCCACTTTCTGCCTAAAAATCACTCTTTTTTCCCCAGCTTTTCACCAGGTTTAAGATTTTTAAAATGCTCTGCGCTGCACTTGAAATACAAAAAGTTTAAAAGATCCCCAGGAATAATGTTAGGAGACATTTCAGAGGAAAACATTAGTCAAAATAGGGGAAGGGGGGAAAAGAATTTAAGGAAGAAAAACCTGAGCAAACTCCAAAGTAGAAGAGATTAGCAGAAACCTTATGCAATATATCTCAAACTATACTTATAGTTGAAGAAATCTTTTTTTAGTCTCATAGGAACAAATGGATATTCAAGCGTTCATCAGTCTCCTTTATCTTCACTTCGTGCTCATTTCTCAGAGAAAAGAACTCCAAGTTGCAACACAGTAGAGATGCAGGCTTGTAATGTCCAAACTGGAGAAACTGTGCTGATTCATTAAAGGATGTTGCACAAAACAGGTAAAATCACAGATGACTAAAGCAGCTGAAAAAGGACTTGGGTGAAAGGAGAGACATCCATGACCAGCAGCAGAGAGATCATGAACCATACAGCCAGAAAACTTACAGATTCTGGGAGTTTTCAAGACACATGCACTGGGAAATGTGTTCAGAAATACAAAAGAATGCTACTTGTTCTTTGATTTTCTGAGATAAGGAATACTGGGGACTGATGACAGAGAAGGTTTAAGAATTTTGTGTTACCAAAAGAGGACAGCTGCAACCTTGACCGATAAAAAACCAACCCACACAACGACTGGCAGTGTCAGAAATACATGTCTTGTTACACCCAAAAATAATCTGCTCACTACAAGCAATTAGCCCCATATCGCATTAGAATTCACTTGTGCTCCTATCTGTACCACAGTATCATATAAGATCCCCTCAAAGAAAGAGGAAAAAATTCCAACAGAGACCAACTGATTATCACAATCTAAAAGTCCTGGAAAAGTCCTCAAAACAAGCACAAAGATCAGAGAAGGGGAAAGGTCCCATGTTTCCCCCTCATTATGTCTTTTCCTCACTGCCAGCAAGATAGCTAGAGACAAGCCAGTTACCTTGGCCTCTTTTGTACAGAACATAGGTAAGTTTGAAGAGGAATAGAAGTTTTTGTTGATTCAATCTGTCAGCAAGCCAGTGGTTACTTCTAAATGGAGAAGCAGCATAGACTTCTGAACTCAGGAGAACCGCTCTCTGTGTGACTGGTCTTTGATAAGCAGCTTTCACCCTGGCCCTGAGTCTCTGTAGTATAGCTAAGGGATCCATGGGAAGTGAAATAGAGCCATTATTCGACCTTTATGAAATTTCTAAGAGTCAGAATCACTACTGGAAAACCTTTAGGGGCCCACAAAAACGAAAAACAATGACAGCTATTGCCTTAAATTAGCAGATCTTTAGTTTTGTTCCCGTCTTCAATGTGGGCTGGCTGTGACCTTACAGAAAGTTCACTGGGACATGTTTGAGGTTAAAATAATCAGCTGTATATTGTCACATCTCTTATTTATACCTTAGGTTGAAGTGAACTAGTTTTAACTTGCATTAAGATTTGCAGCCTTCATTATGTGGTATCTTTCTTTATAAATATTGAAAGAACGGTCAATATCTATTCATAGCATAATTTATGTATTTGCTAATTACTGTAGCTTACATCTAAAGTGAGGTGGTCACACACTTGTTAGCTCCAATTACAACAGAAAAATCATTAATCATAGCTTTATAGTACAGAATAGGTATTGTAGGTATTAAATAGGTGTTTAGCTTACTGCTGTACAGCTATGACATCAGTGTGAGTACCTTAAATAACAAGACACTATAAAAATATCTGGAATGTCTTTGCTGTTTTCAGTTTCGTGATCTGAAATGCTGAATTGCAAAAAAAAACCCAGGTGCACACGAACTGGGGGGGATGAAGGAGAAAGATTGTCTTGATGTTTCATAAAATGAAAGTTCAATAAGAAAGCCCTTTACCTCCATGTAAAAATTCAACTTTCCCCCAAATGAAACAGAGCATTAAGATTCAAGAACATAACCTTGTAATCAGATCTATTATTTCTTTGCATCAACCCTTAGATTCTTTCCTATGTGGTTTTTTGCCTAATGATCTTATCATTAAGCTCAACAAAATTGAGTGTAATGTACTGAAAATACACTGAGCTGATACTGAACTTGTTGACGAGGAGTGTAGGCCTGTTAAAATTGACAAAACTGGCAAGTTCTCTATTCCCTATTATTTTATTGCTCTTTGGTTCAACATGTAGCTTTGCAAGCAAAAAAACCTTTATTGCTTACTGGTTGAAAAGAAAGATCATACTCAGGAATACATTTCATTAGTCATGATTCAGACTCCTTTATCAGTTTTCTTCTTTGATGTAAATTCCAATTTGTTAATGGTATGTAGGTACAAAGGCAAAAATAGAAATATTTCATGGAGTTCTAGAGACTATCACTGACAAACTAAGGTTATAACTCTATTTTTATCTCACGGAGGTGATATTTTCTTAAAAATATTTTCTTGGAGATACAGGAGCAGCAGAGATATCAGCAAAAATTTATGCTTTGGTTTTAGTAGTGCAATCACTGCTAGACTGAGTGCTAAATGCATGGGTTGCTGCCCAGATTGTTTTTGCTGAAAAGCCACTGGAAGATCTAGTTCACTACATGACCCCAAAAAAACTGCACTAATGCAGCAGGGGGTAGACATGCAGAACTGTGAACAAAAAGCCAGGAAAAAGAATGGTACACTGCCTAAATCCAGAATTTCAAGACCATATGTCTAGGCAGCAAACTTCTACCAAGCAAATCTGAATATTTAATCTTTAATTCCCTTGACCACCTCAACATTTTACAGAACTAGACCGAGAACCACATCTATCCGAAAAGATATTTGGTGATCTGTTTCAAAAATAGGCCTGTAAGTAGTCATAAAAGCACAAGTGAGGGAAGTAAATTTGGGCAGAAATGACTGAATAGATCAAAGGAAGGAAGTGTTCAAAACAATTTAACAACTAACTGCCAAAATTATACTGCCCTTCCTGATGCTGTCTGTTTCCAGGGCCAAATCAAGTTATATCCAACACAGCCTGTGCCAACCCTCAGAAAAAATTTGAAAGTACTTCACTCATTTAAAAAAATATTAAATATTAATAATCCAATAAATAGGCCACAAAAATACAATATGCATAAATATCTACGCATTAATTTAGGTTCCTAGTGTAAAATATCCAAGGCTTCGCCATTTATTACATATTGCACAAGTCAAAAGAGTATTTTACCAATCATGAAACAAAAAAAAACTCAAAATGAACAAAGCTGCTTTGTACATTATGATTATAATGCCAATATTAAATCCTGTTCATGTACCCTTTTTTATATCTGATTCCTCTCAGTCCTTTTCCAGTCCAACCAGAATCAGGACTATGTACTTTATCTCCCAACTAGAATCCTTGCATTTGCTCTAAAAGGAGTCACAAATTGATTCTTCACTCAAAGTCAGCATGTGAAAAGCTTCAAAAGAAAAATTCTTTGGCAGCCCAAAGTTTTCTTTAGCAGTATATTTCCAGCCCTACTCCAACCAGATCTCCAGTCCTGGTGGATTGATTCTGCCCAGCTTCAAACAGGGACTTTCAAGACTGACACTAGTACCTCATATCTGGCAAAATCTGAATATTTAATATTTCCTTACAGAAAAGCAGGATAGCAAGATCTCTCAGATAATTAGGGATTTGCTCACAGACCCTCTCTTAGCACTGAAACAGTCTTTAATTTTGCATGGGGAAAAGAAGAATTGTCAGAATTTTTCAGACATTTAGAATATCTTACCATGTGCCTCAGGGAATCCTGGCTGGATCCTGTGAATGGCAGTGACACTACTACTTTTGACTAAACTATGCCTGCAAATTCACCAGAAAGGTTTCAGAATGAACTGCTACCGGTTTACCAGTTGCCCTACTTTCCACAGAATTAAAACAAAGCACCTGAGCCTAGTTAACCACTAACAAACAAACCTTGAACGAGGTCTAAGTCTGCTTCCCATTAATATAATTTGTAAGTAATATTTTTGCCTGCAGGAAACATTACAAAGAAACCACAAAGTTGCCTCCAATTTCAAATTAGGAGCTACTTCTGCATTTAGTTGAAATAGTTTCACATGACTGAGGTGCAGTCACATGAGCTGTAGTCATGCTGTCTGCATATACCTGAAGATGTGTGAACCTTTTCCCCCCTCTGCTTGCTTTGCAAAGTAAAGGCATCTCCTTCCAGCTGTAGCTCAGACTGCTGTAATCCATTCCTTCCTTGCTCCTAAAGCAGATTAAAACAGGCTGCTCTTGTCCACTCAAAACTTCAGCTTCTATGGTTCCTCTCCTCAATAACTCTCCTGTGCAACAAAAGGTACTTGTGCTTTTCACATCTGCTGCAGCCTTGGATTTGTTTGGATTAATGAAAATTCTGATCCTGTGGATAACAGCCAATTATGTCACTGTGATCCCCTCAAGTAGCTGAGAAAAGAGGGAGTTCTCTGGCTTGCAACCCTCAGATTTAATACTTCTAGATCAAGGTTAAATTTGGCTCCTGATCTTCACTTTGTTCTGTTTTTGGAGAGGTAGAATACCTGATGAACTCTAAAATGTAAAACTTTTGTATGTCTGCTTCTAGTACTGTTTTGGTCCTACCTCATTTCCCAAGTATTTTACAAAAATTATAGTTCTTGTAATTTTTATAATTCATGTCCATCCAAACTACAATCAAGTACATTAAGAGAAATATGTCATTAAAAAAATAAATAGAGAAGATTGAAATAAAAAGTATTATTAAAGAGCAAAGGCAGATGAAAAACTGAAATTAGCAACATATTTTTCAAAATAACACAATATTTTCTGTTTAAATTTTTGGTTTATGTTCTTCTACATTTTTCAATTCCCATTTCAAGATAAAGTATGATGAATAAAAATTTGTTCCAGAGAAGTGCACCCACAATAACACTACATTTAATTTTATGTTTCCTGTTCTGCTAAAACTTTTTTTATTCTTTAATTTTATTTTTGACAGCTGGGGGAAGGGGAGACACTGACAACCACACACGAAATGGGAAGTCCTCCTTGTGCTATTTGTACACTATGGAATATAAGTGCCTCCTAACTCTGCAGCTGTGTGGCAGACAAGCAATGCAATTGTTTAATGTAATTTAGTCAAGAACAGCTAAAGAAGGAAAAACCTGACTTAGGAAAAATCAGAGACAGATTCCAACTTTGCTCATTAAGGTTTAAAGAAAAGTGCTTTATATGCCTGAATGACTGCCTTGGCGTGGTATGCTGCTTTCCAAGTCCTGAATTTCATGCCTTTTTTTCTTTCTAAAGCTGATTTCAATTTTGTACAGCATCCACCTAGAATTACTTGTATGTTTTTAATTTCTCCTTTGACTACACAACTTAAACAAACAGGTTTGGCTGGGTGGATTTAATCAGAAACAGATAAAAAGTTTTGAAAATGAAAAGTAGATATGCCAAGTGCACCAAAGTGAACTTTCATTCATTTACTCCTCCTTTATTTCTGTTATTGGATAGTTTAGCACTCAGGTTTCTCAAAGACCTGAAGTAAAAAGAAATAATGAGCACCAAGAATATTGAACTTACATATCAAATTTTTTCCAGAAATCTTAAATTAGAAGAGTCAAATGGAGTGTGTTGTCTGTTGCAAATGAACTAGATGAAGTTGAAAATTGAACTAGATGAAGTTGAAAAGTAAATGGGAGATAAGTAAAGTATCAAAGATTTCAAGATTTCAAGATTTCAAGAAAATGAGTTTGACTGCTCTGCTGTTATCTAAGGGTCTTTTAATGCCCTAAATGGTTCTTTATTCTTTACTACCACAAGACAAGACTGATTTATTACAACAGTGTTAACACCACTTTAGAATTTGAGTTTATTAGAATAGAACAAGGTAAGTTGTTTGAAAAAAATTGAACTCCCTCTGCAGATAAAAACGTTGAGATCTTTAGATTTGAAATTGGGTTTTCCTAGTTTCTAAAATCCTGGTTTCTTGGTCTTACCATTGAAATAAAACTCCTTGACCAGACTCAACTGACATGAAAAGTAGGATTGGGTCTGCAATGAAAAGGACTTACGAATTCAGTAAGTCCATCTCAGTAAAAAAAACCTAGTCATGTAAAAATTAGGGGCATGTTATACTTCTACTTAAATTCAACTCCGAATATGTGCATTAAACAAGCATATAAAATGTTCCATTTTGGGGGTCTTCATTTAAATATATCTGTGCCGAAAACTGGTCATTAAGTGTGTTAGAAATTGAAGCCCCATTGAATTCCCAGCATTGTCATCGTCAACTGGCACTCTACTGTTGACTTTTGTAGAATCAGGATTTCATCCAAGACACTACAATCTAAAACAAGTTCTGAGAAGTTTCAGCTGCTATATTTATCACAAGAGGGTTTTATCTTGAAATTATAAAAAGTGAGATTATACAATTTACATTATTTTTCACTGCTAATAACTTTTATTATTGTGTATATCTAAACTGTTGAATCAAACAACAATTATAGAAGTAGAGACACCAGGCTTGCAGACCGTCATATTTTTGTATAGGGACTCAGATTTCACATTACATTCGCTAGAAAAATAGACAGAAAGAAAATAAAAAGTGACAAAACCCTCTGTTCCTTCCAGTGTGCTTAGAACAAGGGAATAATTTCCTCCCCATCATCCAAGTAGTAACCACCAAATAAGAGTAAATAACCTCCAACAATTTTCCAAGAGTCAAAAGCATCAATTATTCCACAACCAGATGTCTACTCCTTCTTCTCAACTTGTAACAATTTCTACAATACAGTTATGTGTTAGTCAAACAAAACAGACACAACAGTACAAAACCTCAGGCACAGCATGGAGAAATGGAAAGGAGAATGTGGAGTAACTACTGAACACATTATAGTAGAGCATTTGCATCCAAAACCTTGCCTATATTTCAGCCACATCCCTGCAGAGGCATCAGTAGGTATAATAGAATATATTATCTTCCCTTACTAAACTTTCCTGTGCTATTCAGTATTGAACAGAAATTGTCCCTTTTTAAAATGTGGTGACAGTTGAAGGACTACAGAAAACCTACTAACTGAAATATCTGCATGCTGTATGAACTGTCCCCTAAACCAGAGAGGAGGAAATCAAGGTACAGCTGGAGAGTCCGGTTTCAGTAAAGAAGTCTTAGCTCAAATGCTATGTGTAACAGAAATTCTCAAGCATGATCAAAAAAATATCAGCTAACACAACTATTAGCATGTTTCAGATTGCTGTGTAGTAGTTTTCACACATCAAAGAAATTAGAGGAAAGGACAACAGATGAACAGCAGGTAAGATTCAGTGTCCTTGACTTCCTCTTTGTTTTAGCTTACAGGAATTCTTACAGTAAAATGATTATAAAAGAAATCCCATGATTCTGAACAGAGATGCCTATAGGTTTTTGGGTAGTGTGGGACACAGCACATCTCTGGTAGCTGACTACAGAAATAGCCAGTGATTTCTCATTCTTTTTGTCAGTTCTCAGCATATTTCTACTGATTTATGTGTTAAATCAAATTTTTTCCAATCTTCCCTCAGAAATAGTTTATGGCTAAGTATTGATGTCCATGTTTCCTTTTACACTGCCACACACGCATGAACATGTAACAGTTCACATACAGATGTTTACTTTCCTCAGCCATCTGTTCCATCTGAAACAAAAGAGAACACAGAAAATGAACTCCCACTGTAAATCTCTTTCGAATACATAAACAAACAACTGGGTTCTCAACAAAAAGTCTGTTGATATTCACTGTGTGTCGGAAAATATTGCACTTTATGGATGACTCAGAGAGTCAGATCCCTGGTCTGAACAGTGTGGAGTATTGGTAAGATAATAATTAAAAATCATGAGTAATCATGGGATAAGGGAGCACACAGATCACTCCAGAATTTTTATTTGCAGGATGCTGTTCTGTGTCTTTTTTTTCTTTATAGTTATAGGTGTTTGGGTTTTTTATTTTCAGACAAACCCACAACTAAGAACTGTATTGGACATAAGCAGATGCAGTGAAGGGTGATAAACTGAGAGAAATGGATTTAATGAGAGACTTGAACAGGGAGTGTGGTGGGCAGTGCCAAAATCTTAAGAGTGTGTTTTCAGCTGTGGGGATGAGTTGGCCCATAAAGACTGAGTCACAAAGCGGCAGTCAGGTAAGAGTTACATGCAGAGGGGGCATGAAGTGGGAATAATGAAGTCTGGAAGAGGTATACACAACAGTATGCAAACCAACAGCAAGAAAGAATTCTAGTTTGGGAAGGCCATTAAGAAGTATATGAATTTGAGTCAATGAGAGAAAAGGGAGAGAACCATATGAGAGTGAAGTTTGGTGTAGAATCTGTTAACTAAGAAGAAAGTTCAGTTACTTGGTGTGACTGGAAGACAGTGGAGGAAAGGGAGAAGAAGGTACAGCTGCTATAGTACTGTCAGAGAACTGGTTCTCGTGAATATGAAGAGATTTTGTCTACCTGGAAAGAGTTCTTATCCATTCCTGCCTCCTGATCATATATCTGCATGGAGACCATACCTTTACTTGTTAGCTGGTGGCCACAGCTATCCAAGACTGTTCCAAACTTTGGTCCTGAAAGTTTTAGAATGTCCTCAACCTAAAAACTGAGCAGGTATAGTTTACCTAGGGTACGATCTGACCCCCAAATAAATGAACATAAGTAGGTTCAAATCTCACTGAAGGCAACAGTAACACCTGGAGCTGAGCAGGTTCACTATAACTACTGACTCTCTTTACACTGACATATATCAAGTCAAATTTCCTCACACACCAGCCCAGGTCTCACTACGTGTTTCACTTGGCTCTTACTACATTAGCACATGTACTCCTGCATTGGAGTGGATATAGCTGTAACATAATACCTGACTTCAGGATGAAAATTTTCCATTTTATACTCTCTGAAACTAAACAACCTGACAAAGCATGAAATTTCATGCAACTGAGCCAATCAAATTCATATCCTGCAGTCAGGCTTTAAACCAGAATTGTACCTGGGGACTAAAATCCAGGCCTAGAAGAGATCAAGTAATGCAACCTTGTCTCTTATTTTACATGATAAGAAAACTAAAGAAGCAACAAAATCCCAACAATGACAATACTTAAACCTGGAGTTTCTGTAGAGGTATTCCTACCTTAAGTTTCCAAATATGGATATCTATCACACGCAACAGCCTACCTGATCTCCCTGTGTACTAAGTGACAAGTAGTCACTAAATGAGGAAATTTTGTTGGTTTCTTTTTTTTATTTGTCAAGGGACACTGTCTGGTATTACAGCATTTTTCTTTTAATGAGAAATTATGATTTTGAAAAATAAATTCATTAAATATTTGCACTATAAAACAAAGAGCAAAAATGCTTTATCTGTAATATTACATTCAAAAAATATTTTGGCATATTTGATGCACGCACACGAGTTTGGAAAATAAGAGTAAAAGTTGACACTACTACAGTAATAATTAATAAATCTGTTAAAACTTCCCACATATATAACCATCTAGATACATTCATAGATACCCAAAGAAGCACTAGCCAAACATGATCAGACCCAGGAAGCAGTTCAGTGATGCTATTACGGTATATATCTATGAAAGCTGACTCATGTTGACACAGCAGCTGTACCACAGGAAGAAAGCTAAGGTAGCCCAAAAGGGTTAACCTACACCAGATTGAAGTAAGAGTTATGTTACAGCAGCTCATTTACATCTGGCTCATGAGCCTGTGCACTGCACTGCCCTGCCTTTCCCAACACCGAAAATCAGAAATAGCCAAGACAAAGAATGAGCTTTTGAATACCTTGAGATTTATATTCAGTCCTGTTGCTTCTGGGTGAGTTTTCTATCTGACCTCCTGCACTATAAAAAGTGTTCATCTTTAACATGTGAAGCTTTCAGTTTTTAGAATGGCTATGTTTTACCACAGTGAACAAGGTTTTGTGGAGCAAGACCAGCGAAGTAGGACATCCAAGCCAAAGCAACTTAAATTCATGCAAGTTCATGTTAAAGGGAAATGGCAACGCCTCTCTTCTAGTCCTTTTATTAGGTCACATTATTGACAATGTGCTTTTTCTACAGATGTCTTAGGCATAAAATAATAATATTACACCACATATCCAAAGTAAAAAGCAGAGACACTCTTCAACAGGAGACAAGGTACATCTTCAGGTGCTCTTACTGGGCACTGGTCTTGATACAGTCTGTAACAGCCGACCTCATGGCATAAAAAGACTCAAATAGATTGTGCTTCGAATACTTATCCTTGCTGAGTCTCTTACTCCTGCACTTCAACATATATACACACACCTTATACATTAATCACTAGGAGTTTACACACAGACTAGTCATAAACACCTTTATTTTAGCAACACTGGTTCAATCACTGCCATCTTGCTTTTGGTTTACCTCATTCAAAATAAAACCCCTCTCCCTGCTTGCTTTGATTTGATATAAAACCCCTTTAGACTCATTTCTGTTGTTCTTGATGCATTCTGTTCTAGTCTCTACCTGGATATAAGCCCACAAATTAATGCTGATGCTGTACTCAGTACTGTGACAGCATTAATAGAGCACTATTTTGTTGTCCACAATAAGCTCCCTCTTGTGCCTCTGGTGTTCAATAATTAGGCCCCTTCAGACACACAGTTTAGTTATTATGGTTCATCAGCTTATAATGCATTATTCTAAATAGCTGCATTTTCATTCTTTTTTTTCCCCTTTTCCTTTTTTGCTGTTAAATTTTAAAAACTCAGATAATGGAAGTGAAAAGAATTACTCACCCTTCCTCTCGATCTAACATAACGTTTATGGGAGGCAGGGAGAGCAGGAAGATGTTCCTGTGAAGAGAGGAACTTGAACAGCTTTATAGGGCAACAACCTAGGAAGAAATGACAAGCCAATACCCACATTTACTGTTTGTAAATCTGAGCATTGATTCTGCTTTCACAAGTGGCTTTCATCAAATGCAAATCAGAAGCCTGGCATCTGCTTGAGTAACCAGGCAGCCCTGTCCCCCTTTCAAGGGAACAAAAGCCATACAATCAAAGGGTTTTAAGAGGATGGCAAACTTATTGTAAGCTAGAAAAGGTTAAAAGTCTGCCAGGGCTTAAACATACCTCTCAGAACTCCCAAGTATGGAAACACTTCTGACCTTTATGAATTCTTTTTTTTCTGTGAAATGTTCCTGTATATTTGAAACATGATAAAAAGTGACCAAACAGGAGGGAGACAAACTAGTTACATTTCTTAATTCCCAACTGATTTTGAAAGCTTCAGAAAGCAAACTCATACAGTTTTATTTGTTCTCAGATTCCAAAAATCCTGCTCTGAACAACAGCACTTTGGCTGTCGTACAGGACCTACCTGTGCTCCCCCGCATAAGTGACAGATCCTCTTCTGTAAAGATGGGTAACAACTTTCCCTCCAGACATGCTAATTCCTCTCTCAGAAGTCTTCACTAAGAGTGGCACACCCTGAAAAATGGCTGAATCACATCTGGGTAGAGAAAAATATATTTTTAATAACATTTTGATATTTTAAAATACTATTTTAATAATATATAACCCTTTCAGATGTATTTCTGTTGTTCTTCTTTGAATTAACTGAAAATTCACGACTTCTATTTGCTTCAGTGGAAAGCACCCTTTCCCAGCAACAAAGAAAATCAGATTACTATTTCTACTGAAAATCTCTGAACAATGTCTAATACTAACTTCACAAGTGTATTTATTGTGAAAATAAAGCCTTTTGCTGTATGATAAGAGCATACAATATAATTTTTTAAAAAATATATTAAGACAATGAATTCATCAGTGTCTTTCTAATAGTCTTATTTCTCATTCATTTGGGAATAATCACAAAGCTTATCCCAATGATTATGAAGTTAGAAACCAACATTCAAAGACTTGTAATAAGCCTGAAGTGTCAGTTTGGTAATTTTTGAGCTTTTTATTTAGTGATTGGTTCTAGGTTCCAAAATAGAATACCATCTCACACACAAGTTTAAGCTTCATAAGAACAGGACTTGTCAATGCTGTTAATAACTAGATGGATAATAATTCACTCTGAGTAATGTCTGAAGGACCCTGCTGCTGTGAGGAGTCTTTGTAAATATAAACAGTTTAATTTAAAACAGGTCTTGGTTCTAATGTTTTGAATACAGTCTAACAGTGCAACCTGTGCTGTCTTCTGAAGGAATCATAACTCTCTCAGGTGTTTAGAGGCAAATATAAAGCAAAGGCTGGCAATTCTCTAAGGCAAAACCAGAACAAGAAAACAGCAATAGGAGGGAGTTTTGGAGTTGGGTTTTTAATATGTATTAGGAACTACATAAATCAGATTATGAAACTCAGTGTCACAAAATGTCATGGAGCCCAAAAATATAAATAGAACTGAAATTAAATCATGTGGGCTAAAGGAAAAATCTATTGCTACCTATTGGACCTGCTGGTACAAGTGTAAGCTCCAGGTCAGCTGGACATACTAAAACTCACCGGGCTTACCCTATACTTTTTCTCCTTTTAATTCTATGTTTGCAGCACCTCATATTGGCAGATATCTTTGTTGCATTACCCAAGGAATAAGTTTGAAATAAACAGCCTTCTCTCTGAAGCATAGGGTCTGGTGTTCATGTAATGCAGATACAAGTGATGAAAATAAAAACCAACCAAAACAACCACCCAACACAAAACAAAACAGGAATAATGATTTAAAAATAAAAGGCTCAAGAATAGGATCCCAAGTAGGAAATAGATTCTGTTATCGTTGTAAATATAGCAGGTAAAAGACTACTTCTAGGAGGAAATATCACATAGAAACAAAGCATGAGTGGTAATTCTGGACTAAGCATCCTGCATTCTGCCCATTACATCTCAAAGACTATCTCCTGTTTGCTGCCAATGAGGATTTCTCCCAAACTCAAACCCCTTACAGAGAGCAAGACGGCTACAGAAAACAAAGTGGAAAGATCAAATGATCCCAGACTATAACAAATGAAATAAAGGAAGAGGTCAAAGCATCAGAAGTGGAATAGCAAGGGAACTGATGAGGGATGTAAAACAGAGCATTCCTGACAGCAACCCAAGTAGCTGAAGGATGCTGCCAAGTGATGGTCTGCCCAGGAACAGAGACATCACCATCAGAATGAAGGTACTGAGCTGAACTCAACATCTGATATTGAGCTGGCACTTCCATCCAACCCACTAAAAAAGTTCTTAAGGCAACACGATCAGGAAAAGAAAAACAGAAGTTACATTATGCTGTCTTTCAATACAGTATCTTGTGTTCAGAGGTGATCAAGGTTTTCCCCACAAGGACTTCTGTGTTAAGTACCGTCACAAGACCTTTCTCCTCCTAAAAGCAGCATCTGGATTTAGTGTATCTGTTCAAATCAGACCCAGAAAAAATAAGAAATTCCATGCTGAGTCATGCTCAGAATAATTCTTACCTTCTCCGTGATTCCTTTCAGCTGCAGATATTAGACAATGTTTCCCGAGATAGAATGCAAACAAAGTACTTCATTATTAGTCCTGCAAATAAATCACTTTCACAATATCAGCCTTGCATAACTTTTATTCATCTAATTCAGTCATCTGCATAATAACTGGTCTTCCCAGACTCTTTGACAGAATGACAAAATGTAAGAACAAGTGTTAGGGTGGCATGCTACGTTTGTTTAAGATAGCTATTCTAGAATGTCTGCAGTAATGCACAATGCACAAAAAAGATGATAAATTTTACCAATGTTATCCAAAATGCTGATGGCCTAATGTTAAGTGCAGTATCCTTTCTTAATATGCTTACACAGGATAGACCCATGTAATATGAACATGATACAGTGATAAAAATTAAATAAAATAGACTTTAAACTACTGTATCATTGTTTTCCACATAATCCTATGGTTTTAGCCAGATCCCACTGTATTATTATCAGATAATACGTGCTGATTATTTCTTGAAGTATGAGTGAGAATTTTTTGAATTGTTAGTTTCTACATCTCATTAAGTCAATAGGATACTGGTGTCTAAACAGTGCTAGCTCCCTCTCATAGGCCAGCACACAGGATAACACAGATTAAAGGTTAGAATCTTCCTAGTCTCTTTGATACTTTTAATGTTGTCTCTTACTTTAAAATTAGAGCAGTAACTGTAAGATTTTCAAAGACATTTCAAACAAAAACATCAAATATTGAAATTGCTTTAACTTCTCACCTTCTCTTCTATCATTGCATTCACTTCTTTCTCCTCCCATACACACAAACACATGCAAACACATTCTCACACACACCAAAAAGGAACTGAAAATTAGAAAGAGTCAACATTTTTTAAATGTGAACATAGAGAAATATACTCTCATAAATGTGAAGCTACCAGGGCTTGAAGTCTAAACATTCAACACATAATTTGTAACTTTAATCAACACATCTCATTTTGCTAATGCATACTGACTGGCTGCCTGAGTGCTAATGAGCGTCCCTGAATGCTAATGGCTCTGTGAAACTAGATGGCCTCTGAGCATCACATGGATTATCTGAAACTTATTTGCATCTCAGATTCCCAGCACCATTCAGCTTCACCTCTCTTTGACCTTGACATTTTATAAACCAGGGAGAACAGTTGTGTTATGAAAGAAAAGCCAAAACTGAACCAAAAAATGCAGGCAGGCATATATCCATCTAGAATACATTAGAAACAATTTAATGAATTGAATGTTCTCACACTAGAATATGGTCTCTCTAAGTCATTATACATCTTATCTCCCCTTTCTTTGAACGCTAATGCTTACAAGACATATGCTTAGGAATTCAGTGTGTGTAACCAGGAAATAATAAGACAAGGATTGTGAGAAGAGTTAATCCTTTTAGAACCAATTGATTTGTCAGCAATTAAACATATTAAATATATTATACATTACTGCATATATTACTATGATGTAATATAATTTTATATATATATATATATATATATATATATCCTAAAGTCAGCACAGTTGAAAAAAAAGACAAAGCTTCAGGTACACAAGACCTCCTCCAAATCCTATCCCATGTATTAAAACTGTATATTCCCTTTTCTCCAACATATAACATTTATTTGGTGATGTGTCCTGTAACTTTGCAAAAGCCCCACCATCCTGCTCCAGTGAGTAGACATTGCATCACTGCCCTGCTTTAAAAGGAAACCTGTACTCAAGGTATTATTTCACTGCTCTGAATGTCATAGCACGGTACAAAAAGTCAGAAATATTTTCCCTGAAAGCTCTTTTTTCTTTTTAGATTGTGTTTCATGTTGGGATTTTTTTTTCTGTGAAGAAATCCATAGATACAAATATATACACATGCACACATACAATTACATATTACATATTTGCAGGAAAATAAACTTTCTTGTCTGTAAAATGACATGAAAATTATAATTGAAGAATAAGATGCAAATATTATTTTAAAATAAACTGTCTTTTTACTTCTTACTACCCTCAGAGTAAACAGACACATAACATTCACATGATAATCAGATCTGTTTCCCAGCTTGAAATACAGTGGAAGCACTTGATGTATTGTTAAAGTCAAAACCCAGGAGAGGCCATTAGATCATCTGGTTTGATCTCTGCAGTGTACAGTCCATTTGACCACCAAATTTAATATGGAATCCTTAAGATGTGGTTGGCTCAAACATACCTCCCAAAAAGGTGTATGACTGATCTGGGAACTTCAAATCATGCAATATCCACACCTTCTTTGCATGTTTGGTTTGCAATGGCTTAATCACTTCTCCTCTTAAATTTATTATTATAGAAGCTTTTGATACATGGAGAAAAATAAAACTAAAGATCTGTAGGCTTCTGTATCTGCTTTTCCATCCATCCAAACACACTACCATTGGCTACCTTATCCAACATGTCCTTTTTCTTTTAATATTTACATTTTCTCCCTTCAGCTCCTCTGAATTTTGTCTAGTATTTCAAGATTTATTAAAAATTACCAGCATGCCAGATGTCTTCTTAGTTCTTTAAAGACTGTTTGGTACAAATTATCTGCAACTCTAAAAGTGTTTATCCTTTAATATCTATCTGTGCCCTGAAAAGCACTTTCTTATCCTCATGGAATGCAAACACATAGTTTTCCAAGTACAGAACAGAGAGTCTTACTGAATATTTCTACATATTCTTTATAATTATTAAGTATTAATTTATCTCCAGTTGTTAATGGATCTATAGCACCTCTAGGATTTCTCTGACTCCTCATTATGATTAGCTTTTGGGTTTTCCCCCATTGTCCTTGGATTCCTTAAGAATTTTCTAGATTTTTTTATCTTCCTAATGATGTACACTGCCATTTATTTGCCAAAACTACTTTTCTGTAACACTATAAAATGACATGTCCTACATGAAGACAGCTGACATCATGAAACTGTCTCCAGAGACAGTTAAATAAAAATCAAGTTTGGATAAGACTGAAGACAAGTTTTTTAAAGACAAAGCTAAGGGATCATGGATTCTTCTGGGAGAATTCAAACTGGTGTCTAAAACAATGTCACTGCACAATCAAGAAGCCTAAGACCCCTGCATTAACAGGTTATGATATAACCTTTATGAAACACAAGTTAGTAATGAAAGTTTGGTGAAACAATTAGATTTGACATTGTAAGGAACTTTAGCTGATCCTAACAAGGATGAGTGTGATGCTTGTTACAGTCATACATGGTAGGTACCAACATCTGCGACAATCACATCAAGAATATATAAAGAAAAAACTGTAAGGTAAGAAAAAAGCTGACATTTTAGCAGACAAAAGCCTATGTGAGTAACTTTACTGGAGAAGTTAATTGTTCTGGATGAATGCCTAACACTTTGCATAATTCTCAAACACAAAACTTTATATTACAAGTTGGACAAAAAAAATGAATAAAAATTAAAGCATCATAATGTATAAACTCGTTGTATCAGTAGTAATCAAACAAACATAACAGCATCTTGGACTGATAAGATTTATTCAGAAGATTCCCATTAATACTACTGGGAATTCATTGCAGTAAAGCTTCTAAGCAACAGTGGTAGAATAATATTCCATAATAAATTACATCAGGTGATGTTAATTAATTTTGGAGTCTAAAATAGTTGCATTTCTATTCTTTGCCTTCTTATGTTAACAAAAAAATTATAGATCTGAAAAAATTTAAAAATGTAAACTTTGATTAATTTTACGACTTCCAAATAATTTGTTACTATCTTAATATGACATATACAAAAATAGTCCTATCAGATATTTAAAGAATTTTGTGAAGTTTTAATTAGCCTGACAATTTTCAGCAGCTTGTCACCTAATACCACAGTGTAGTCCTCACTGTTTCCCACTTCCCCGTAAGCTGCCTGAGTTTTGCTCACATCACACAAGAACCCACGCTGTAGGCTGGCTTTTGCAACCAGTTATGTGTTGCTGTGGTGGGTTATGTAAGGTGAGCAAAGGACCTTGCCAGATACTTAATTCTCCAGTGTTTCTGGCAACACTCCCAGGGCACACAAAAGTCAATTCCTCATCCCATGTTACCTGTGCTGTGTTACTCCAGAACAGGGACTCCTGAAAGAATCCCAGTAGGACAGTGAAACTGTTCCAGGCAGAGCCCACAGGGACATGGGGCAATTCACTCTTCTCAGACCTACTATTCCAGGCTTTCTTCAGACCTCTATTTAACTTCAGCTCAACTCAGATTCAGGTTTGGAGTTTTTCCCTACATGGGTACAGCAGCTAACGATTTTAAATGTTAAAAGAGGAAAAGAATTAGGGAAGTCAGTGGTGTATCACAAGGTCATTCATCCACTGTGGGAATGTGGGAGAAGAGTGGCAATGATTGCTTGTTGGAGTTTAATCTGTGCCTTGATCAACCTTTGCATTTGCCACTAACATTTCTGCCATCTCCTGGCTCAAGCAGCCAATGTCAAACACTCCCTACTTGAGGTGTTTGAAGCAACATGAACAGGGCTACTCTGAACCTGAACTGCAAAGAAATTCTCAATTTCAGTAAGAGACCCTCTATTGGTTATCAAGGAAAGCAGTTATTATTATTAATATGGTGTTATTCACAAAATAGAGCAGCAGCAATGACTCAAAATATGCTTGTCCTGCATTCTGGCATATGGACCATGTCAGTTTGACCTGCACCGCCTTCTGTGGGCCACATCTGGAGCTAGATCAGGAAACTGATGCAGGCTGAATGAAACTGAAGACATAAACAAATGAAATACTAAAGATAGGTCAGGCCCCAAAACTCTCTTTTTGCCATATTTATGGCAAGGATACATGTTGCATCAGAGCTAACTTTCAAAACTCCTCAAAAAAATCAACCTTTCCTCAGTTTTCCATTTTCTTTAAATAAATCATACTCTGTGTATTTTATATGTAGGAAAGGTATTTTGAAAGTTTTCTGTTCTTTAAATATTTTTTCATTTATTTTCTAAGAACATTTTTCCTATATAGGCAACCCCCAGGGATGAGTAAATTCAGAGTTTCTGAGCCAACTTCTGCCCAGGTTAGATGTCTCTGGAGCTTTGGGACTGTTATGTGCTGCTCATTACAGTTGCCATGTAAATGCTGGTTTATAGTCTCTTGAAGCATTTGTCTCATTCTCATGAAAACACATGAAAACTAGCAACACCTTGTGTGGCTGACAAAATGAAGCTTATCCTTTTGTAATTAATCTTATTATCTCTAATAATGGCTTTAGAAGCTGCTGCACAAATATCTTAAAATAACTCCCTACACCACATTTTAATCCCAGTTTAACACGCCCTTCTACTAGGGAAAAGAAATCCTATTAATTCGTGATAACTTTGTGATACACAGAAAAAGGTGTTGTCTTCATTCAAATCCTTCTCCTTTTCCACTTAAGACCTAAAGAGGAATGGAGAACATGGGCAAATCTGCAATGCTAGTAATGTGCTAGTAATCCACTAGCACACCAAGCACTTCTGTGAAATGTTACCCCAAAACATAAACTTTACATTTGCTGTGTGAAATTGTTACAGACATTTTGAGCATTGATGCCATGTCTGCACCCCAAGTGTCAGTGTTACAGGTACACCACAGCTAAAACTATTTCTTTAGCTGTTTAGTCTTTAAAGCATGAAAGCTTTATTGCTACCAACTGCATCATTTTGGGCACATTTATTCTGCAGAATAGTAAGCTTATAGTTTAAATGAATCTTTGGGAGACTTTAATCTTTTTTTTTTTATTTTGACCTAACATTTTATTTTCCAATCAGGTCGTATTAAAATAACAGGCAAATTATTGGCAAATTTCTATATTTTAGCACTTTATTCAAGTTTTATCATTTATAGAAATTATTATAATTTCCCATAAATTCACAAATATGAAAAATATTGATGTGTAATCTGTTTTTGACAAAATTTGTAAGTTTTAAGATCATATTTCCATTTCTCAAAATCTTTTCATTGCATTCCTAATTTGTAACCTAAATTACCTAAAAATGACAAGATAGTTACTTCTTAGCAGGAATGAAAAGGGACAAGTTAATCTCTTTTACGTACAAAAAAGTCAGTTTCTTTTAGATACAAACAAACAAAAAATCCAGATCCAAATAAAATTCTCTCAGCTACAGCTCTCAGAGACAAGTAATTCTGTCGGTTTTCACCAGGTATTTTTCCCCTGCCTTCCTCCAAGGAAACAAGGAGATCATTAATTCTACAGTCAGCAGCTGAAACCAGTTAGTCTGACTTCAGACCTTACTGATCACATCCCTTGTGCTCAGTAAACCCCAGACTACAAAAGATATATCACTTTTCCTTTCTTACTAGGAATCAGCATTCAGGAAAGAGCACTATTCCTAATACAAATGTGCATTTCCAGTTAGACCATGCACCTCTGTGAGTATTTTGATCCAAAATGCATGGCCCTATAAGGAAGACAGAACATAGAGGCAGTAATGACAGCTACATATTATTTTTACAATATGACTTTTTACATTCAAATTACAGTGCCATGGATTTAACCAGTCACACCTCACAGCATCACAGAATTACAAAACAGGAACAGTCTTCGCTGTAATTTAATTTAAAAGAAGTATAAAAAAAAAAACCTTTAGAAAATATTGGTTCTCCTGATCAAGATCAAGACTACAAATTAGAAAAAGCAGTCTAGCTTCTCTGAAACAGTTAAACACTAAACTGCTAATCTAGAGACTTTACAGCACACTAATTCACCAGCTCTCATAGTCTGATAAAGAATGATTTTAAGGACAGCCACTCAGACTGTAGGATCTGCAATCATTTTGGGCTAACGGTGTAGAGAGAGGACAACAAGAAAGAGAGGGAAGAAAGCAAGAACATCCCTAAAAAATAATATTCGGGGGTCGACCATGCAGTGTCTTGTCATGATGAATCAAACACATCTATCATACAGTCACTCTGCAGCTTTCTATAAAGATTTTTATAAAGAATGCATCTTTTGACTTGCAGTTTATTTAAAATCGTGCATTTCTGTGGATCCAAGCTTGACATTGATTTCTCAGCAACCTATGTGATATGGAAAGCCACTTCAGCTATAATACTGTAAAATGATATTTTGTCACATGGTATTTTACAAAATTCTCATGGAAGAATGTGTGAGAGCTCTTTAAAATGCAAGATTCACCACAGGGGAAACAGCGGTTAGCTCTGCAAAGGAAAGAATGTCACATGGCTGAACACATTCTCTCATTATTCCCAGAAGCTAAAAGAGTAGCTAGAGGCAGAAAACTGACAATAATTATATTGCCTAGAAACTGACAGCATACATAAATCTACTGTATTAAGCCTTTACTCATTGATTTACTTTCCAAAGCTCATTTCAGCATTAGCCCAGAAGTAACACTGTTCAAGGCACTGCTCCTCAGTTTAAGGGAAATTTGGGTAAATTTTTCTTCCACATACTGTGATAATTAACGTTTTGTATGGCTGCTCTCTCTATCCTGTGGCAACCTGAATTGCCATGATTTTTGACTGTAATTTTCTTCCTTAGTAGGTTGTCAGTAATACATGAAACAGAAAGCAGGCATGCTTAAAGGAAGAGTAATTCAGCCCTTGTTGAAATTGTTATATTTACAGCAAAAGCCTGAAGTGATGGCAAGACAGCTGTTCAGTCCTGAATGTCTGTTTATGTCAAATCAGAAGAGCACAGTGCAATCAATCTAGACCCAGCAGGACCTTTTACTGAACTAATTCTGACATAACACTGGAAAATCAAAGTTGTAACTAAGTAAGAAAAATAAAGGTTGGTGATGCTACACAAAAACCGTTAGCATGGTACTGTCAGAATGGCACACACTGAAATTACCTCAAAGGCCAGTAAATTTTAAAAAAAGTAACTTTCCTTTATTAGGTGGCAGATGCAGCCTGCAGTATCACTGCTCCTTCAGACTCTGTAGAACATCAGTCACTGATTGGTCCCAGGATGGAGCAGAGAAGCAGACAAGCCCAAGTGGCAGTCAAGGGGAAAAAAAAGTTTTAAATTTCCCATGTTTATGAAATTAGCATTGCTATTTTGCTGACATTGCTTGAGTAAACATCATACCTTTGGTGCAGACAGATTACAACTGCAATTAGAAGTCTGGAAAGATGTTCTATCAAATCAGCTTATTACTTACAATGATTCTATTATTCTGAGATTTTTGTACACATTTTCATGCATTTACCTTATTTTGGATGTCTAATTATTAATATGGTACCATATCACTTAATGACATTTCAAAGTCAGAAAGAATGTTAAGAATATTAAGACTTCCATAGCAACATCTACTGCATATAGTACATTACAAAGTAAAATGTACAATTTTTGGAGGGATGAGTGTTTTTTCTTCTATAAGTCTCAGGCTATACTGTGTCCTGAAAATAATGTTAACAGGTCTGCATATTGCTCCTTGCACAGGGATTTAGTGTTATTTGACCTCATAATCAAGATGAAGAAAAAAAAATTGAAGTCATTTCTGTACCAGATATTTTCATTATATTTTCATGAATAGAGAGGGATTATAGCATTGTCTCTTTAATTAATCTACCCTATTAAACAGTTAAAAAACCCCTTGATCTTGCATCAATTAAACTAACTTTTATAGACCATTCACTGGTAAACTACTGTTTCAAAGTTTTCTAATATACTATCAATTAAATATTTGGTTGGGTATTACAGGCATATTGCCTGCAAGTTATGAAGAATAAGAAAATCTCATAAATATTTTGGTTTACTGTTCTTAAAATATGTTATCCTAATTAAATATTTCAAGAAAATATTTTCTCCTTATCATATACAGAAAACCTTTTAAATTAATTGATTAGGGAACAAGATTATTTTTGATTGTGCATGTACAGACTCCCAGCAAAGCCAGTCAAAACTACTACTTTCTAGCCCCATAAAATACAATGTCCCAACATGATCCTTGGCAACTTACACCTCTCGCTCTATAAGTACAAAAGTATTGTTTATATTTAAATGAAGGGTAGTGGTGAAGAATTTAGATAAAGAATCAAGATCCCCTTGTTCCTCTCACTTGTTCTGTGACAATGTGCTAGACAGGCACAATGTTGTTCAGATTCTAAACAACCACCTTCTCTTGTTGCCTGAATTGCGCCTATTAATTCTGGCTAAAATTCCTCCTTTCCTATTCCTATGCTTCTTGAAATTTCATATAAAATAAAGCTGTCTACCACAAGGAAAGCAAAAAGCCATTCCTTTCTTAAGAAAATTGAAGGAAGATTCACAAGTGGAGGAGGGTGAGGAGAAATTCTTGTGGTGTTATATGTTTGAATCCTTTCTGTCTAGGGAGATTCACCAGGTTTTACTCCATTAATCCCTCCACCTAGAAAAAGCTACCCCCTAATATCCACTCTTTCCCATTCTTTCTTCATTCATCCTTTAGTCGGGTTCCTTAGTCCTAACTCTGCATAGTCAAAAAGTAAACAAATCAATGAGAAGACAAGTGGGTTTAGAATCAGTGAAATAAAAGTCCTATCTCCTGAAACGCTAGGGCAACCATCTGCAATCTTCACTGGATTCTGCTGACAGCACCGAACAGCAAAGAAAATTATGTACATTCAGAGAATATGAGGAACCCCGTACTAACCACACTGATTGTCCTGCCACTTGAACAATGTCAGTGATGTTGGTGATAGAGGAAAAGGTTTGCATAAACAGTGGCAGGAGTACAAAGAATTAAAAAGGAATGAGGAGAGTTGGAACGTGCGTTGATAGATCTTTAAGGCAGAGATTACATAGCATTTTGCCACTGGGTGAATGTAAGAAAAATATTTCTTTTATCTGGTGTGACTAAATGATTTTTCTTAAATTGGCTGTAATTTGGCACAATACAGCTATGTTATGCAAACAAAAATGTTTATTCAGTGGTTTTGTTCTTCTGTTTTGTACTTAGCAGATTGTAAATGCACATTTTCTTAATATTTCATGCAATCCTTGGATTGCCAACATTCAGATAAAGTGTATTTTCAAAGACACGGTGGACTGGAAGGGAATTTGCATCCTATGTATTGGTATTAATCAATCTTCCTCCTATTCCATGAAGGGGGAAGCCACATCCTAAAGATGATAAATCTTTTGAAATAAAGAAGAAAAAGATTTTTTCTTCAATTACTTCTGAATCAGTAACTAGCTCAAAAGACAAGTTTCAGCATTTCTTGGTAAAACAGATGAGAATTTTTCCATCTGTTCCTTATAGAAAACCAAATTTGGTTTAGTCACAATTTTATTTCCTTTTAAGTATTTGCAATTTTTACTGCATTTTCCCCATTTCCTTCTTTTTTAAAGAGGAAGGAAAATGTGTACACCAAAATTTCCTCAGACATACTTTCTTACTGTTTTCTGCATTTCATATACATTTACACACCAAAAACATTACGTAGAAGTAAAGGAAAGGGACAGGTTTTTCCCCATCTGAAAAAGCAACTTTTGAAAGCTGTTTGATAGTTTAATGTAATATACATAAGAATAAAGAATCTTTTCTCTAATTTCACAAAATGCATTTATAATCTATTTACTACTTTCAGTCAGCTTGAATCTCCTCATTACAGACTTAGTTGTTAAAAAAAAGGAAAATTTCATTCCATTAGTGCTAAAATAATCTAAACTGGCTAGTAATTTTGCCTTAAATCAAGCCTTTCAAACATTACAAAGTATTAAATTACCTTTTCTTTTCCCTAAATGAGCTTTTAAAAAGCATCTCATCCTACTCATGACTTTTCTTTCTCTCTTTCTTAAAATAGACTGCATTTAATTCCACTGAAAAAGAGAACTTTCTTTGGTACATCAAGTTAACTACTGAACATAATCACAGAAAAGAGATGTCCAAACCAGAATATCCACTGCTCATTTGAGACAAACAATCAAATCTTCTAAATTGCTTGAAACTTTTTGTGTCAGTTTGTGTGCATGGATTCATCTCCCTTTTGAAATCTTTCAGTACACAAAGGATTCTGCCATTATGTTAAAATTATTTAGAGAATAGCTGCTAATGTGAAAATTAGTGATTTTATTTTCGTAACGATACCAGAACCACCCTGCTAAAGAATTTGATTAAATCCTTGTTAAAGACTTCTGTCTTAAGCTTGGACTTCTAAGAAACCTTTGCAGAAAGCTGCTTTGATTTTTGTATAGAAAACCAGTGAACCTTCAGTGGTGAATCATTGCTCTGAAATACAGTATATTCATCCTAGGGTGTGTAAATTAAGTTCCCACTTATGCCTCATAGTGCTTTGTTTGCCTCCCTACGTACTTTTACTGCCACAATATATAAATTCATGTCCTGGGTGATTTTAATTGATAAATAAATGCCTATAGAGTGACATCTGATAATTAGCGGATTAAATCCAGTTTCCTTATGCTGTGGGGTAGTTTCTGGCTGTGGCTGGGGGATTGGAAGTAGATGGTCTTCAAGGTTCCTTCCAACCCAAACCATTGTATTGAAAACTCATTTTAGTCACCAGTAACTAAACAGGAAACAAGTACCCCTAGAGAAATCCCATGGGTTTTGGCCCTAGAAGGTAAGGGGAGGCCAAGACAGCTGGTCAGTATTCAAGCATCACTTCCAGTGTATTCCAGTGAGCAAGAAATCAAGCAAAGTGTGCAGGAGATCTGCATGGATGAGGAGGGAGCTTCTCAAATGGAAGAAAGAAATGTATGGGATGTGGAAAAAGGGACAGGTCACAAGGGAGAGCTATAGGAACATTGCATGCAGGGATCCTGCATGCAATGTTCCTATCTGTATGCAGAGGAAGGCCAAGACCCACTTGGAATTGAGTTTGGCAAGGGATACCAAGAAGGGCTTCTGCCAGTACATCAGCAGCAAAAGGAAGACTAGGGAAAATATGGGGCTGCTGCAGAATCAGATGGGTGTCCTGCTGATGGAAGACACAGAGAAGGTGGAATTACTGAATGCTTTCTTTGCCTCAGTCTTTACTGCTGAGGCTGGCCCTCAGGAGTCCCTGTCCTGGTAAGAGAGGAATGCTGGAGAAAGAAAGACTTCCCCTTAGTCACAGTTAGATTAGAGATCAGCTAGACAGACTTAACAGCCATAAATTCATGGGCCCTGATGGGATGCACCCATGGGTGCTGAGGGAGCTGGCAGATGTTTTTAGGACACTCTCCATCATCTTTGAAAAATCATGGAGGATGGGAGAGGTGCCTGATGATTGAAGGAATGCCAGTGTTACTCCCATCTTCTAAAAGGAAAAGGGGGACCTGGAAAACTACCATCCAGTAAGCCTCACTTCCATCTGAAAGAATAAAGCTTAGAGGGCAATTTAAGGCTCACAGAATAGGCTGTAGTTTACATTTACCTCTGTCTGATAAGGCTGTACATGGCAGAGGCAAGAAAATGTTGCTGTCTTTCTCTCAGAGTATTAATAATAGGAGGGATCATTAAAAAAGTTACCAACAAACTAACAGTGCAGCTCCTGGCTTTAAGGACTAGAGGCAGGGAACTTAGATACACTTCACCTGTGATAGAAGAGAAACAGTTCTCTTCATGACTGAGAGCCATCATTCAAAACATCAGCAACAGCAGAAATATTTCATGGAGAAATGCAAGAACATCTGCTAAATAACAGATTTCTCTAACTACTGATGTTTTTCTTCTTTTCTTTTTCTGAATCCTATCTCCTGACCTTAGAAAAACCAGTTCAACCAGTGTCCTTCTTGAGGACAAGACATGCTACTCAAATACGGTGCAGCTTACTCAAGGGGCGGAGCAGACACACTGTTAGGATCAGGTACTGCATGACCAGCAAAAACATTCTGCAGCAATAGGAATAGCACAGAAATTTTGTAGAACAGTCTACAAGTCTCAGCAGTCTACAAGTTCTCCCATAGGTGTCTTCAACATACCAGCTGTCTGTGCTCCCAGCTCTGAAGAGTCTGCTCACACACCAATGGCTACTGCCCCCCATTCTTGGACACAGAGCAGGTTTCTTTTAAAAAAAGAAAAACAGTGATGATTTCACATCAGACGTGATGCTTCATCACATCAGAATTTCTGTTTCCCTCTCCTCAGGAGAGAGAGCCAGAAACACATTTCCAAGCTGATGGTTCCCCCTCCCTGTGCAACTCTGCCCAGCACTCCACAAGGCAGGAATTAAACCACAGGAAGGAAGGCACTACAGGGACAGCATTGAAGAGACACCTGAAAGACACTGATCCTAGGGTTTATACTGAAGTGGTTGAGCAGAACAAGCAAGAACCTGAAGTAGTTTAAAGACTGAAAAGACACTAATTATAAAATAATTGCAGTTTCTCAAGGGCCAGAACTGGTTCACAGCTGTGTCTCCTGCCTTAGCTTAATCTCTGTCCATTTGAGTTGACAGTCTAGAGACAATGAAGATATTGTGCTCCCCTTTATGTGGCACTTATTTTTAACCTGTGTTTTTCATATCTGCACTTTTTTTCCTTCAGAGAAAGTGAAAAAAAAGTGAGTCCTTCCTATATAAATAGTTTGCAATTAAAGAAATGGGTAGTGTGAGTGGGAATTACCCACTTTCCAGTTAAAATCTGAAAAAAACTTCAGCGATGCCAATTTATTTTGCTTTTTTTCTTCCTCTATAATGTGTGTCTAACATGCTACATTTTTAGTCCTTACTGCAGCCAGCTACAAATCATGTGGCTGACAGTTAAATGGCCGCTCTGACGATGTTGTCTGATGTTGCTGAGGCTTTGGTATGCCCCGGGATGTAGGTCACTGTTAGTGCACTGCCTTTCTCATATTCTTTGCTCCCATGATGCATTTATATGATGGTGCTTTAATGTGACACTCTTTCAAAATAGAAGTCGAGAGATGTAAAATCTGTTTCCTACATAAATTATTTTTAATCTGTAATTTCCATGACTTGACATCTGCCATCAAATGAATATATCTTGTTGTTTTATTCTCAAGACAAAGGCAGATTGTTGCTATCTCTACTGCCAGCACTCATCTCATCATCTTTAAACAGCCTTATTCCTGGTTTCCAGAGGTGCAAAAGAGACTTGTAAGGAGCAGAGTGTTGTGGGGGTTTTACATAAAGAAACATTGGTGTTGCAGTGGAATGAAGAAAGCTCCTAGGATTAGCAAGGCTTGCCCCTCATGTCACACGTGGTCACATCACAAAATACTTATAAATTTAACAATCTCCATCTAGAACACAGGACAGTATTTTACCTCTCTCTAATCCCACTGAAAAAGCTGATCCAAAACCTCATAGATCTAACGACTGGAACCTTATTCTAATTTCTAGGTTGACCTGTCTGGTTAGTAGCAAGATAAAAATGCAAAAAAAAATATAAGAACTAGTGTATTATACCACAGCCAGTCCATCTGTCTTGGCATTTCCAACAGTGAGCAGTAGAGGCCATTTGGGGAAAGATATTTAGAATCAAGCACTAGAAGAGCAAAGAAGAGACAAAGTTGCGACAGAAACAAGCATGTTGAGACACTAATTCCCAACTGCAACCAAAATAAAAATTAACTGAATAAGTGTATTTTCTTTGGTCCTGTTCCTTTCTGAACACTCTGAGCCTCTGAGAGGCATTTCAGATAAGAAGATTACAGGTGCTTTGTTATCAATATTTTAAAACTGTTTTTAAGTAGAGTAAATAGCTCAGGCTGAACCTTGACCTATGATGCCTGCACTTTTGCCATATCTGGGTTAATTTACAACTAGTCTGTATTCCAGTTGGAAACATCTGGCTTGATTGGGTGACAATGGATATCACTAAACCATATTCAGGGTCTATAGGGACTTCAGGACTTTGTATAGGTGGAAGTATATGTTTTTGAAGATGTTTGACTTTGGCATGGCTACAATTAGTGCCACTGGCTAAAAAGAATCATAGATGTGACATTAACACTGATAGAATCTGATCTGAAACTTGTAAGATCAACTTTTTCTATCTTATACCAGTTCACTTGACAAAAAACATCCTATTAGCCAAAAATTTACAGGCGAAAAGTTTAATTTTCCAACACTCATTTTTCAGTGAATGGAAGACAAGTTGGCTTTTGAATATTGGCTCCAAACAGCTCCATAGGTGGGGCTTTGTCAGGGTAAAATTGATGGTGAGTAGCAACAAACCAGACATTTTGTAGTTTCATTTTCACTGCACTTGCCATGAAACATTTTATAACTTCAGGTTATTAAGCTAGAAGCAGTGGGGAACATTCAGTTCTCAGGGCACTGAGAACTCAAAATGCCAGTTCAATGACCAGTGCAAGCACTGAAGCATTGATAGCTACATTCAGAGTCTTACCCCATGTGATATTTCATGACAAGTTATCTGAATGTCTTCTGAAAAATGGAAAGAACTGAAAGAAGACTGAATTTCATCTCTTACACTCCTTAAAATAGAGATGAGAGAAGCAGAGGTACAGAGTGTTTTTCTGAAAAACAGTCAGCGTAATTCATGACACACTGTGGGAGGTCTGCATTACCACAAGGAGAATCACAGAATGGCCTGGGTTGGAGGGGACATTAAGGATCACAAAGTTCTAACCCCTCTGCCATGGGCGGGGACACCCTCCACTAGACCAAGTAGATCAGAGCTTCATCCAATCTGGCCCTGAACACTTCCAGGGATGGGGCATCCACAGCTTCTCTGAGTGACCTGCTTCAGTACTTCATCACCCTCATACTAAAGAATTTCCTCTTAATACCAAAACCTACTCTTAAAGTTTGAAACTGTTCCCCTTGCCCTATCATTACATGCTCTTGTAAATAGTCTCTGCACCGTTCTTGTAGACTCCCTGTAGGTACTGGAAGGGCACAATTAGGTCACTCCAAAGTCTTGTCTTTTCCCTCTGGATGTGACCATGCAACCACTTTCCTATCCACCTAACAGTCTTGCACAGGGTTTTTTCCTGAGGTTAGCAATACAAGATAACCTTGTTTGTTCAGGAAGTACAGATCAGGGGTTAAAATTTCATCCTTTCTAATAGAACAGGTGTATTTTTTCTATCACCTGGTTGATAGTTTCAACTGTATTGGACATGGACCAAGTTAGTTGATATTTTTAATGACTGCATAAAGAACACATGGAATATCAGTTCCCTGAACACAGAAAGAATCAAGAAACAGAAGAAAATACTTTGCTAATATTCATGCTTGTTTTACCTAATTCTTATCTCAAATTCACCTCTCTTAAGTGTTTTTTCCCCTCTTGGACATAAATCCATGATTTCCTTCTTTACCTAGAACATTGGTCCTTCAGTATGATGTTGATACCTGCACAAGAAACCCTGAAAATTAGTGCTAGTACAACCCTAGGTTTGCTTTTCTATTCAACATGAAAACAGGGGCATTGCACAGCTCCACTTCTAGCCATATGTTCTGGGCTTGTATGCTTACCTTCAGTTTGAAGAGTAACCCCATCTTTCTCATGTCCATGTTTGTTCTTAATTCACCCATCCATTTTATCCCAGTCTTCAGTATCACCATCATCCTCCAGTACTGTTCCCACTTGCTCTCCATCAGAACAGACTGTGCTCTAAGGCTCTAGCATAAGTTCACCCACATCAGAGACCCTTTCTTGTTAACACTTCCACTTTGCTCAGCAATCCAAAGAAACCTATAATCACAGTGGCTGGAATCATGCCTCGCATAAAGGGTTTTTGATTGAGATCTCAAAAAAATGAAGAGAACAAAGAATGATAAGTTTAACGAGTAAGTGGAACAAAACTACTTAAGATCAATCCCTCTTTTTTCCTGTTGAACTTCAAAATTACCCTGTCAATGCCACCCTCAGCAAAAAAGTATTACAGGAAAAAAACCCTAGCATTAGGAATTTTCTTAATTATAGCATGTTTAGCTGCAGTCAGTCTCTGCATGAAATCCACACAATGCAGCCCTACACAAAGGAGTTGCTCTGTCTTCATCTGCTCCCTGTTGACTATGGTTGAGGTGAAATTAATGCATTAAATGATGGAATGTAACTCAAATTTGCTACAGCTTTTAGAAAGTGTTAATCCTGAAGGTGTTTACCCAAGTAATTTTGTTGTAGAAGATGTATGTAACAGCAGACGCACCTGATATCTTTTTCTGAATAGAACGTATTGACTTTAACCATTTAACAATTGGGAAACTGGAAGTTAGAAAAAGAGGAGGTGTATCCCCTTATCTGAAATCTAGTGGTATTGGCAAGTTACTAAGTAAAAGCTCAAGAGTTAAGGAGAAAATGTTAGTTTGAAAACTCAGCCCCCACTGGAAATGAACAGTGGACACTTGAAGACTGACAATTCCTGTTTTGTTCCAATTTTAAACAGTATTTCAAAAGGTATCAGATCCTCATGAGACAATTAACTATTACCTTGTCTGAAAATTCAACTCTTGCTCTCTGAAAGATACAGTTATCCACCTCTGTTACTTTGAATCCACCTATTTGTTTAGCCCTGGTGACCGGGGGCTGCAGAAGCCACATGCCTGGGCATGATGCAGTGCTGCCCAGGAGACTGCTGTACCCAGTGCACAGCAAGCAGCCCACAGCTGGGAAATTGTCCTTGCCCCTTCAAACAGTATTTCATACCATCTTCTGTCTATACAGGCAAACACCACTTGGCCCTTCCTAAGAGCCACCAAAAAAAGATTCTTAAATGCATACATGACTGCGTGCCAGCTAAACAGTTCCTACATCGTTAATAACCTGTCCTCCCCACTCCGTTTATCCTGCACATGATGTCCATGTCTTTTTCTACAGCACTCAAGACATTTGTATGCTAAGCATGACTTATGCTCATCTTCTCTACCAGCATGGTGAAGAAAAACCCCCTCTGCAGCAGGAACATGGTGCATGCCTGCAATCTCATCAGATGAGCCTTCAACCCACCCCCTGGCAAGGTGGCAAAAGCAGAGGCACCAGGGGACAGAGCAGCAGGCAAACCAGTAGGCAAAGTGGAGGAGAAAACCATTAGAAGCACAGCACCTCAACCTCCTACACTGCCTGACACCTCTCTGAGCAAGTCTGCTCTGAGAGACCACAGGGAAAAACAAGGGAAGCTGAGACTGGGGAAGGGTAGATGTTTTTACACGTCTGTGTGGCCTCATATTGCTAATACCATGGTTTCCCTACATGCTAACTATACAGATGGTGTAAAGGCTTTCAGGGTAACACTTTGGTAGAAGAAAGGCCTGAATTTGCAAACAGGATGTTTTTGGGGGGCTGTAAGGAAAAAGAAAATACGTTATTCACAAAATTTTGTCATGTTAAAGCTATTTATCAAGTAATGTGGATAAAGTAGGTCATTAACCCCTGCTGGATTATGGACTGATTTTTTTGATTAGTGCAACCAATGCATGAGGCACTTAGGGCATACATAGCTATGTCCTGCCGCCCAGGATATGAGTCACTGACTTTGAAACTAGAAGCTGGCAGTTTAGGAGTCTGGTCATTGTTCTCATGGAGGGTGGAAAAAAAATCTGGACATCTGGTCATATAAGAAGGATCTCAACAACTGGAAAAAATATCTTCCTGGGGGCCCGAGATGTTTTCTTTCAGGTGATATTTGTGTATGGTCTTAAATAAAAAAGCTAACTATCACACGAACTCATGTTGATCCAGAATTTACTATGAGGGCCATTTCTTTTATAACCTCAGCCCTGCCTCACTGAGATGTAAGGATACATTGATAGAAAGAGTTATTGGTTTGTTCAAATTTAAAATCAACAATGTATTTTTAAATTCCAGCTGTGATAGTCATGAAAAACTAATGCCTGTTGTCCTGGAGAGAAAATATTACTACATACTATCAAATACACAGGTAAGTGATGTCCAAACTACCAAGCTGAGGTAGTCTTTGACACAGCGCTTCTTTTGCAAATCACCAAATATGACTGGTGGTAACAAAGTGGTCTGACTTTGGCTCGTGGTCACAATTTTACATTAAGTTCAATGAACAAAAGAGGTATTTTGAGTTTCTATTATTGCACCCACAGAGATAACTGTGTTTCATTCATATGTTCTGATGCATCAGTAGATCTCAAAGCACTATAAAACGGTCTCATATATATTTGGGATAAGAGCCACAGATACAGAGATGTATTGAAAGTCTTCCACCAGACCAGTAGCCAAAACAGAACCAGAAACCGAGGGTTTCAATCTTAAGGTTTTACTATGCTTTCTATTTGTAAGAATATCCTAGTATGTACTTAGAAAGTGCTTAAGAGGAAGTTCATACAAGGAAAGTACTAAGATGAGTGGCGTGGTTCATATCTACAGGAGGCACTGAATAATGAATATTAAACTATAGAAATGACAGTTGTGTGTCTTGCTACTTTTTGTTCCCTCCTAAATAGCTTTTAAAAAAAATATTATCCATTCCTCCATTTCACAGGCAAAGGAGTTTAGACTTTAATACTCAAAACCCCACAGTAATTAATTTTTGTCTCCAAATTCCACCTCTTTGTTAATACCAATCCAGTCTGAACAGATGCTGGCTCTTTTGTTTGGGTTAGGAAATTCTTATACCCTTATGTGCAGTACAGTAGTTAAATAACCTGTGTGCAAGCCCTTAAAGCTGTGTTACAAAATATTGCCTTTCCACTAGCTGATAACATGTCAAAAGCAATAGTACACCCTGCTGTGGGACTCCCTTCACAGTCTTGACTTCTTTTTTTTTGTTGTTTTCTTTTGTGCATGAGTATGTCTGTGTATTGAGAGTGGTGGTGTTTGTTGGGTGTTGCTGCTATTTTTTGGTTTGTTCTGCTTGAAGCTGATGGATTGGTTTCTGGAACTGGTATAGGGAGTAGGCTGCATGTGCTTGGTGTAAGAAAGGCCAGAAGGGTGGGACTGTGGGCACTAAAGCAAGAAATGGGGATGAGCCTCTCAGTAGAGGCTGTAGCATGGTTAAAATCTTCACTTTGATAAAAAGATATTCCTTAGCAGTAATCTCCCGAATTCAGTGGAAGTCTCTGCCCTCTACTGGCATTCCTGAAGATCAGCCTTGTTTAGCCGTGGGAGTCTGTGATCATACCCTGAGAGCCCTCACAGACCGTGTTGGGACCAGACGTATTTATAGAGCAAATCCTTTAGAACATGGTGTTTCAGGAAGTGCAAGAATAACAGCATCTGACAGAGATCTAAATCTCAAGTGACATTTGCTATTGACTTCTGCAATGCCTTTCAGATGTCTGCCTACTTCTCACCTTGTTCAACACTGCAAGGGTTAGTCTGAAGCATCTCCACATGCTATTGCAGTCCCCATCTGTTTTCTTCCAGTGAGCCAATACGAGGAAGAAGAAAGATGATAAATGTTACTTTTTGTTGTGGTAGTAGTTTTCATTCCACTATTAAAAAAAAAAAATCATGCTTGTTTAGCATAATTATTGCAACAAAATACTTTAAAGTGCTATTTGGGTTACTGTAGAACTGCACCTGCTAAATGACTCAGCTATCATTGTATTTGGAAACTTCCATTTTCCTTGGATGTGGGGCATGATTCTGAATCTTTGTTTTGTGGCAGGTTTTATTAAATAATTGGTAAAAAACTAATTTGCTCATGAAAATATAACCAAACAAATTAAACCTGTTGGTAAAATACATTTTGGACTCAACCCTGTAATGAACCAAAGGTTCTGCAAAGCAAAGGGACTGTACACAGGTCAGGCTCTGCAAGACAGCAGCCATAGTCCAGACAGCAGCACAAGTTCCCACACACTTAGCACCTGGAATGTCAAAAACAAGCTCTTTTCCAGTGCTCAGAGGTCTTTGGATTTATAACGGTACTACTGATATTCTACTGCAGAAGCCTTTTATGTGTGCTTTATTAAAATCTGATTTCTCTAAATCTGTAGGAAAAAAACCCATTCATACAGAGCAGGCCTGTCCCCACTGCCCTGGCTTTCTGACAAAGCTATGTTTTATCCCTGCACCTTTGTATCAGCTGCCATGTGCAAGAGCCATCCCATTTTGGGGAGACTGGAACTGTGTTTAGGGCTGGGCCATGCAATTGCATCACCTTCTCCAAGGTGCATTGGCTTGGATCTAGAAATAATTTTTTTCAAGCAATATTACACTTGTGAAACCCAGAATGCTGAGCACAAGTGGGATGTAGTGCAAGAAGGACTGATCTGATGTGATTTGTGTTTTATTTTTCCCCAGACCTCACTGACTTCCTCCCTAATAAACAGCGCACATCTTTGAAGGAAGGTTGCATAGGAAAACGCCCTACTAAACAGGCTCTGGGCATGTGATTTTTTTGGTATGACAACATCTGTACAGTCCTAAGTAAAAAAACACAGTAAATTCAGCTGCTTAATACACCTATTACATTCCCTTAAAGTAGGATAAGTGTCTAACTTCTGCAGTATTAGCGTTGTTATTCGTGCCATATAAATAGCAAAATAAAAATATGAGCAATTCAGAGGTTCTCATCAACACTAGAGTGGAAATTCATCCACATACTTATGTCTGCAATAAGCACTAAGACATCCCTGCCTGACAGGGAGGTTGGACTAGATGATCTTCAGAGGTCGCTTCCAGCCCAAACCGTGACGTAACTCTGTGAAAATCTTCACAACAGGCCTACAGTCTCCAGTTGTAGTGTGTGGGCACTGAAGGGAGCTCATCCATATGGAACACACCCACACAAAGACACATCTAATCACAGCACAACCAGATCTCTGGGCCAGCTGAAGAAGCCAGGCAACCCAGATGTTTGCAGTGGCAGGGTGGCTTTTACTCCTAGACAGTTAACTGAAATTAAGTTTAGAGAGATACAGGATGAAACTGGTCACAAAAAGCCTCTTCAACATCAAACTCCTCAGGTTAAATCTCTCACCTTTAGCAGCAAGCTTAACAGACACTTGCCTCATTGTCACACACTCACCTCTATTTTCACTCTCCAGCTTTAATAATGTCATTTTTGTATCTTTCTGCTCATACCTGAAAACTGATGAAAGTTAATCCAGAAGTTTTCCATTCACAATTATGCTTTAACACTATTCACTCTTTTAGCTAGCTTGGCAAAGGGAAGCCTTCAAATCATGTTAGTTTGTAGTATGATAGCTACCCCCTTTTCCAGAATAATTGAGTAGCACCCCAGGGTTTCATTCCCTACCAGTGCCTTGCAGTTTTTGTCTGTACCCTGAGCCTGTAGAAACTGCTGGTGCAGCAGCATCATTGTGAGCTTTTCACTTAAAATCAAAAGCAGATTTACAAATTGACAGTCCTGGACCATTTCGACAGGACAGAAAAATTCCCCTCCACCTCTGCATACAGCAAAACAAAACAAGTAAAGAGACAAGAGACAGTCATACCAAAACAGGCAACCATTCCATGTTAAAATTAACATGGGCACATGTGAGCTTTTCCAGTGGAAAGAGGGGAAAGGTTTCCTGACTCATGGCACTAAATCCTTCCCCAGCAGAAGCCTGAAGTTAATAAAAACAAAAAAAGTTCAGAGGGAGAACATATACACAACTTTTTATATTTAATTGCTTTCAAGATGTTCCCAAAAATCCGAGAGTACTCATTCCATGTAAGTCTATGCTCAGAACAGGTAATGATTGCACTCTGCATCTGAATTGTGTTTCCACATAACATGGTTGAGTTTAAGAAAACATTTGCTCCAGCTGAAGGCCTGCCTCTGTGCATGGCTAGTAGATCTTTGGCAGAAACACCATGCACCATGATCAGAATTAAATAAGTAAAAAAAAGTTAAGTCCTTTACCACAACTGAACTGTACTTTCAACTAAACCAATTAAATGTTATCAAGATATTGGGATTACAGTAATGGAGACAACCAGTACATAAAACAGTATACATTTATTTAGCACAAGAAGTTCCATTTTCAAACAGAATTGCATTTTTTCTACTTCTTGATGGCACTTTGCTTTTCAAAAAAAGTCAAGAACCATCATGACTAAGAGAAAGGCATACTATTCATTTGACAGAATGACAGTTTTATCCTTCAACTGTAGGCCTGAGAGCAGCTTATGAACTGTAAGGCAAATTAAGAATTCCTTCTCAAGTGAGTAATCTCTATTCAGTTTCATTAACTCAAGTGGAACATTCACAAGAAAAGTGTTACACGACGAGGATATGATATGTGCCTGTGGTGTTCCCTATGGCTACAGACAACATAATAGGCAGGGGTGGGGTTATAGTCTCAGACAGAAAAAGACAGAATACTGAAAGAGTTACAGTAAGTTGCCAGAAACACTTACTGACAGAGAAAAAAATCCAACCATTATGTATGCAATCACATGACATAGTTAAGCACAATTCCCATTTCACAGAAAACAGGTAAGTTGCCATATAATGCTCAGGACTAGGACATCTACAGACTTCAAAGCCTGCAACTTTCGTTTACAGACAAGTTGATATTATTTGGTAAACAAATGCTGATAGCTCACAACTGACAACACAGAAGTATTACTTGAAATCTGGTTCAATTAACGGAATAACTACAGACACTGGATACAGAAGACCATTCAGATTATACTGGTGGACAGATTTTCCACAGCTTCTCCTTTGCTGAAGTTTCATCACTTTAAGTGACTGACATCAAAGATGTGCTGCTGAAACTAGTTCAGTCTTCCCACCTGTAGTTATCACCTGGATTAGACTGCCAGAGCTTGGTCGATCCTTTCCTGTCATCCAGTTATAAAAGGTTCTGTTTTAAAATAAATGGATAAAACAGGGTGAGAAAGAACAAAAAAGTAACAACTACTATCAGGTATATTGACAGGAAGAATAAAATACAAGCCTATTACTTTTCCTTCTGCTCTCTCTGGTGTTCTCTGTGTGATGTGATCACTGGATTCAAACCCTCAGAACTGGACAGAGGGTCCAAAGAAATTCAAGGGGCTTTAGAGCACACAGGATTTCCAAAACATCTCAAAGGAAAAGGCCAGGAGCTCAAATTGTCAGGGTGGCTAGGTTTTTTCCCAATTAAAAAAATAATTTGGAAAAGGGAAGGAGGGGCTACTTAAGTTGCTCTTATAGCATATATATAAAAGAAATAAAGTTTTATGGCTAGGATAGAGTTGCTAAACCCATTACTCTGACAACAGGCCATTATAACATTTCAACATTTAACTGTGAAAGTGGTCTCAGTGGGAGGAAAAAAAGCTGTAAGACATCCAAAATAGTGCTGAGTAAGATGGATACATTCTAGGTAGCAGACCAGAACACTCCTTATCAAAACACAATATAAACTCCTTCCTCAAAATAGAATAGAGAAAGTGAAGGATATTTTACAGGTCCTTCAGCCCTTCCAATGGTGCAGACATAGCAATTGCCATATTGGAACAACCCACTATCCAACAAGAGCTTCCAGGGCACAAAACGCAAGTGCCATATTGGAAAGAATTTCCTGCATCCTTCCCAAGATGCAGATGTTGCCAACAGATGCTGATGCTGCACAGGCAGTGAGATTTTCAGTTTTCAAAGCTGGGGTTAAATTTTAGGAAATTAGAAACAAAACAAAACAATCAACTGAATTCTCCTATAAGGATAAATTACTCAGAAGTTAAACTTAAAAAATGAATTTGCAAATCTGCAACATCTGGCTACCCCGTCTCTGGAGCACAATAAATTAAGGCTCTTTTTCTGAACATTTTCAGGCCAGCTAAATTCAGTTGATGGGGCCTGTTTTAAAGAGCCTCGTCAGACAACTGCAGAGGCTTCAACTAAACAGCTGCAACTGCAAATTTCCATCTCTGGCATCCACCTTAAAAAAATTCACAAAAAAGGAAATCTGATGTCAGAACTAAACTACTCAGCAATAGGTAAACTCAATTTCACTGTCAGTTCTAAAAGATTTTTAAAACATGTAAAAATTCACCCTCAGCAGAAACTCTGATACTCCCCATCCCATTGCAGAATGCAATACTCATGCTGCACCTTCTGAGGAATGAGAACAGTAAGGCAGATAATCTCAGCCTGCCGTTACATAAGATACAGCTGCAGCTTCAGCATTTTGCAACATCATTCAGGACAAGTTTTTGTGGATAATACTAAATTTTTTTAAACAAGAGCAGGAATGTTGCCAGTTGAGAGAACTGAACTAACATGCCATAAACTGGGCAGTAAAGAGTGTTTAAAAGAAAAAGAAACCCACCCAAGTTTACATGCCTATTTGCAGTTTATCTTTAAGCCAGGTGTCTCCTGCACCTGCTGTCTGCAATTTAATTTGTCTACAGGCTTTAGTAAATTCTCTGGCTTCCAACTGCTTAAGGCTATCTTCCTTGCTGAAATAACTCATGTATACTGAAGTTGATGGCGTTAGGCTAATTTTCTCCAGTTAGGAAACCTGTGCAATTAAACCCAATGTGATTTAGAAAGATAAACAATAAGATGATGGAGGAAAAAAATCCACCCAAATCCAAGACACCTATTTAAAAAGAACAGGCACTGAGATGCAGCAGCAAGAGGGACAGTGAGGAACTGCTTAGTTATCCCACAGATACTCACTCTGCAATGAATTCTAAGGGTGTCCAGGAGCTGAAATCTGCATCAGGCATTGCTTTCCTGTTTGCTGGCGTATCTAAGGTAACCCTATGATTAAAAAAGATAAGCAAGCCTTTTATTTATATATCATGTTTCTGATGAGCACCACCTGCTTCAATTCACTGCTGTAACATGCTTGACTTTTACACCATGTGGTATGGATTTCCCTTGCATCCTCCCCGTGTGTTAACAGAACGTAGTCATTAGTTTCAATGTATATCCAAGGCTCCAACTTAGAACCCCAAGCTTCTGGGCTCACCGACGAACTGTCCATTGGGGCCAACACTTAGCTTGCAGCTCCCTTCCCACCTCTCTCATCCAGACAGGGAATGGCAGCAATAAGCTTCATGTACTGCACAGCACATATGCACTACATCCATGCTTTCGAGAGACTACATGCACAAACATAGGAAGTTTTAACTTTGACAATACATATTTACGCTACATACAATGACATGAAAGGGTTAACTTTGCAGAACTCCCTCACTGAGATACTGTTGACAATCCAAGGTATATTTACCCTCTCAAAAATTCACTTAAGAACAGAGTTTTGCATGAGAACTACACAAGAGCAGCATGTACAAGAATCCAGTGATCTTGGTGTCTGCCTGCCTGTAAAGCTCTGTAGAAGGTGGTGTCAATCATCCAAACACATTTAATGCCATTCTTGTCTGACCTGAAGAAGTGTGTGTGAGGAAATCAAAAGAAGGGAGAATTCAGGTAGTGTACCAAATCCCTGTACAAAACTCTCTGGTCTTAAACTTTGGGTCCTGAACTAGATACGGACCTGGCAAGAAAAATACTTTTAATTTTTGCAGCAGAATTGATAAAATTAAACATAGTGAAGACCTACTAGGCCATCCACTTTTTACTAGCTTTCCTGATGCAAATGAAAGCAGGACAATACTAGCTAAACTTTCTTGGTCTAATTTTACCAATCAAGCATAGATATGCAGCACCATATGAAGAAGCATCTTTAATCAAATGAAAACCTTTGAAGTAATCCTTTGCCTTACTATTATCACACAGCTAAGTCTAAAACTGTGCTGAACAGTTCATCTCATTTTTACAGTTCTGTCTATACTGAAATAAAGAAATCAGACAATGCATGGCTACAGTTAAACTGGTTAAAAGTAAATCAAATTTTAATCCTAACATCCACTACTGTTTTGCAAAGGCAAAGAAAAGAATGTAATCATATTTAGGGTGACTTGTGTAACACTTTGTTCATCCAGTCAAGATGCCCCCTTTCTCTGTGAGTAGTCTGAGAGGCTGGGTGCTGTGAATAGGACACTGCAAGCATATCTGTGTGGCTGTAGGTTACAGCAGTAACTAAATAAAACAACACAGGCAGAGACAGCTAAGCAACCACTTACGGTAAAATGGCAACTGCAGCAGAACCAGATGGCAGGCCACTGCTGGCACCAGCCAAACTCTGACAAAGCTGGTGCACTGCTCCTTTGGCCATGCCATAGGCAATCATCCCTGAAAATCAAAAACCGGCAAATTAGAGCACAATCAGAACAGCTCTCAATATCAGCAGTAACATGACAGAAACTAAAGACTGTTTGATGAATAGTAAGACCACTTACCACAGCCAGAAGAGAATCACACTTTTAAAATACATTAAAACAAAAAACTGATAATAATAAGAGGGCTTTAGTAGACATCCAGGAACTATCACAGAACTCAGTTAACTTAGCACTACAGAAATAAGCAGCTTACCAAGTCAAGCATGTTCAGTCAGTGTATCCAAATGCATCCTGAAGGATGTGACCTACAGGGCTAAGCTCACAAATTTAACAGAGTAAGTCTGAAGATGCTCATAGATTTTAATAAGGCACTCTTCTATTAATTTTAATCATATAACTAAGGTATTCGTGAGTTTGGACCTGAACAGATACAGATCACTTCCCTTTCAGATCTGGAATTCACTTTGTCAGCACCCCAGGTCTGACAGCCCCTGTAGAGAAAGCTACAAAAAAACCCAACCCTCATGGTAGAAAATTAATAAATAATGTGCAGGGAAAGCAAACTTCTTCCTAAAAACTGTTGTTTTCTAGGCAGACAACATTTAGCAGTGTCAAAGCAGCAGGAACCAGAGCATAAAGCACACTGCTCAGGTACAAGATCTGGACAATCAGGGTGCTAGAGGTCTCAGATGTCTCAAGGCATGCATCTGTCAAGAAGTCCGGACACAGATTAAGCAGCTAAGAAAACATGAATGTGTTTTGTCTACTATAACTGAATGTCTTTCTTCCTACCCATCTATACAGCTACCCCACCCCTTTCCAACATTCCTGAAGACATATTTTGAATATAATAGAAATACATATTGTATCACACCCACTTTTATTAGGAGCAATAATGGACAGCACTAGCTAACTTATTTTATTGTTATGATAAGAACATTCATGTGTCTCATATTCCTCTCTCATCTTGCCTAAACTAAACATTCTAAATCTTCTTAGAAACCTTTTCATGCCTGATACATTTCTCACACTGTTTCTGTCACTGTTCATGTAATTTTCAGTGTTCTTCAGTTTGCATTATGCGAGGCAACATTTTCTCATAGGAAAAGAAGAATCTCATTAAGAGCAAACAAGAGAAAGATTACTTCTTCCAGAACAGCCAGTCATAACAAGGCTAATAAGGCATATTTGCAAAAGTTGAGTAACAACTCTTTCCCAATTCTTCCTGATGTTAATAAGTTGCATGTGTTTGCCCAAAGCACTGCTGTGACTTTCAGAACAATTCAGACTAGCTGAAACTAGCTAGTTCAAAACAGGAAGGCACATCGCTTTGATTCCTGTGTTGTGGTCCCTATCACCCAAAACCACCCAAACAAAAACCATGAAAGTTTGCCAGAATTCACTTTTTTTTCATTTGTATATAGTTAGTCAGCAGTTCACTGTAAATTATTTATCTGCTTATTCTCACAAAATAAACCTTTTATCTTTGACTATAGCAGATGCCACTATAAACACAGAAGATTAATCATTAACTAGAAAATATATAGAATATTTTTGCCTGAAGAGTGTTAGGCAAAGCTTTCAAGAATATTCATAAATTGTATATGTTTTAAGATCTTAGTATCTGTGTCTTAAAAATATCATTGAAATGACACTAATAAAGCTTGGGAAATAGAAGTATTTGTCTCCAACTTTCCTCTTGCTGCCTGTGGGCTTGTGTGTTGGTGCCTTTTTTTTTTTTAATTTTAAATTGCTCCCAGATTTCTTCCTCCATGCAGACCAACATGGTTGAGGAGCAAGATTAAAAATCCAATAAAGCTCCTATTAAATAGCTAGCGGAGTGCAAAGCCAACAATCAACAAGCTTATCTACATCTGAAGCAAAGGTAGACTAAATCAGAACATGAACAGGGCAAGCACGTTTATCAGAATCAGCTGCGTCATCACGAACAGAAAGACTGGTCAATTAAGGACTCTGTATTTCAGAACACGAATAGGAAATTTAACTTTGTCTAAACATTGTACTTACATTGCTGTGTGCTTCTAGTCTTCATTATTTTCCAAACTTTTTTCTATACCATATACTAGACGAGTACATTTCGCCAATGTACGTCAAATATTATTTTAACACTGATTCTATGTATTTGCACCACGGCTTCGAGAGATCCAATATTGCTACCTGTAAAATTACACTTTCCTTACACGTTTCAGCAGCAGTGTCCCACTTGTGCTAGACGTCAAGAACTGGGGTGTGAAGCCATTGCTTCACAAACAAGAATGCTCAGATAAACAGCCATCTCTAACTGCTGGTGTCCCTGCAGCTGTCATGCACTGCATTTTACCTGGGGTTCCAGACAAAGCAGCTTGAGCGCCTGTCAGAGTCAAGAGGCCACCTTCTTTCAGATGTTTTGTGGCAAGGTGGCTGGAAATAGTCGATGTCCAAACGCTCTGCTTCCACATTAGATCACAGTTTTTGTATAAAGCTGATTAGGAAGAGAATTAGTGAAATTAGTCAAAAGAAGACTTTTAACTCTGATTTCCTCACTGTTACACAGAGTGCAACAGCACTATGAAAACATGCTTTCTACCATTTTTTACTTCCACATTGTAAAATATCATTTATATCTTTTGTATCTCCTTTCTCTTTGAGCCTGTAACATCCAAACCAGAAGGGAGAAGAAAAGGACACATTTTACCAAATTTACTCCAGACAGAAAAGGCTATTTTTCTTCTTGTATCTCTACAGTAGTGGGCAAAGTATAAAATTTCATTCTGAATATTACATGTTTGAAAACCTCTTTTTAAGGGTTTTTTTGAAGGTTTTTTTCTGTAGCATGATTAGGCAGTGCCTTCCAATACTGTATTGCACAGTAACAGCTCAGAGAACTGCAGGAGGCAACTGAAGTTTTATGCATAAAGCAATAACTTAGGAAACAACATCAATATTTCTACCCAGCACTGTCTTTTATAACTTGCCTGACACCGGTAATCTCAGGAAATGTCAGCTCATAGATAATAATGCTGAGCTCCTTCAGAATGCACATCAAAAACTTTTTGAAAAAAATTAGTGCATCAACAAACATTACTGAAGAAACTAAATGCTGTGCAAATTTAACAGACAGCAAAAATTCAGAGAAGCACAAAGAAGCACTGTGACTGAGCTATTTTGTACTTTTATGATTTTGTCCTCTTCTGGACTCAGGAAGAAAGACTTTTAAGGACTTCTCTCAGCTATCCTTCATGTTTTCACCAGCATGGCTGTACCAAAGGCTTACACTTGGCTTTGGCGCTGCCTCCAGCCCATCCTCCAGCTACACACAAGATCGCATCCACCTTTTCTTCACCGAGAAGTTTTCCAACTTCTGCTGTCACCTTCAACACATAGAATAAGAATATACTGAAAACACTGAACTGATAAGGTAAAGAGGTAAACACCAAGAATGCCCTAAAGTTACTTTTTCCTACTTATGTATTTGAGTAACACAAGACAAAGCAATTTAAACAGCTATAGAAAATTAATATTTATGATCTATGAACTCAAAACAACAGTGTTGAAAAATAACTATAGGAGAAACTCAGATGGATGAAAGCCATAGAGCGTGTGATGTCACTGGAAATAAGGGATCATCAGAGCTGAAACTCCTGACCCTTACCTCTATCGTTAAAAATTATTATTGACTTGCTTTTGGCAGGTTCTCTTCCAAGTATGGTATTGTTTAAGATGGGGACGAAACTCCAGGTCTGACTAGGACTACTGGCGTCACTTTTGATGACGGTGCAAGAAAAACAACTAAAGATTAGCCTTCTTATTGGTTCTGTCTAGACCACAACCATCAGTTTGAGCCTGGCTGTTAAATTTGAGCTTGTATACTTTTAGGTATCTACAATTTGTTCTCTTTCAAATGTAAGATCTCGCAGCTGGTAATGAATTTGTTGGCTACAAATTTTCTCTGTCAAAGTAAATAGCAAACAATTCATCTCTCAACAAGAGAAAAAGAACCAATAGCTTTTGCAAAGACTTATTGAAAATTGTATTGCAAATATTCTATGTTACTCTTTCGAAGCTTTAGGGGTTGTGTAGATATAAAGAACACATATTGGGTAGATATTCAGTATATCAGTAACAGAAATTGGTTTGAAACTTAAAATGCAAAAACTAAACCCTATCTATTGAGAATACAGCAAAGTATTTTTTTAGGCTGTCTTAGATACTCCCATATTCACTTTTGTGGAAACCAGTGTATTCTCCTAGGATCCCTTGGGGTTTAGGTTCATACGCTTTGAGCATGCCATCTACCTACACACAACACATTTATAAGTCAGGGTATTTGAAAGAAGTGCTGCATTTTAAGATGTCCTTACCCATCTTCATTACAACCCACCTGGTTCAGTCTGTGACTTTTAAAAGTCAAAACAAAAGCAAAGCAAAACTGCCTTATGTGCTGAGCCTCCAATATCCCGGATCAAGCTCTTTCTGTGTATTCAGTTAAAAGGAATTACAAAAAATTAAAAAGAAGCGACGAGCAGAAGCTGAAGGACCTTGAGTTTCACGGTATGGCCGCACGACCGCCACCGACTGCGCTCCTGCCTCCTGCATGGAGCCGAACCCATCCCTCCAGCCGCCTTGCTCACCGCGGGCGGCAGCGAAAGAGATGCTCACAGCCGCGGCGAGGCTGCGCGCATCGCCCGGCCGAAGGGATGCAGGCACCCGGGGGAGGCTGCCTGGGGCACCGCCCCACCCAGCACCGGCCGGCCCGCACTCGCCGCCGACCCACCTGCTCGGCCTGCTCGGGGAAGGAGTCGGTCGCCCTCACCACCACGTTGGCGCTGGCGTCCGCGTTCTCCGCCAGGTCGATGCTGGCCACCCACTGCCACGGCGAGAGGAACGCCGCGTTAGCGGCCCGCGCCCCGCAGCGCCCGGCCCGGCGGGGCACGGCCGCTCCCCCGGGGGGGGCCCCGCCTCGCCACCTCCCAGCCCGGCGCTTACCCAGTTCTTGGACTTGAAGTACCGCACGCACTGGGAGCCCAGCGCGCCCCTGCCCCCGTACACCAGCACCCGGCCCGCCGCCATGCCCGCCGCTGCTCTCCCGCCGGCGGATGGGCCGCCCCGCGGGGCGGGCGAGGGGCGGCAGCGCCCGGTCGGGGTGGTGCCAAGGGCGGGGCTGGGCCGCCCGCCCGGGCCGTGCGGAGCCGGGGGCAGGCGGAGGCGGTGAAGTCCCAATGCTTCGGCCGAGCCACGCCAGGGGGCCGTGTTACCAGTCCTGCTGTTAATTAAGTAATTAGTGGTTCTGAAGGTCCTCCCAGGGCTCGGGTAGCAGTAACCGTAGAAGTGTGCGGGCAATTACGGCCGGTTTTCTGTAGCGCTCATGGATCGCACCTGTAGCTTGAGTTACGCCGCATGAGTGCCCTGGGCTACGGCACGGCTGGCCAGGCCACCCCGGCTGCGAAGGGCTTTGTGCGCCCCGCTGTAATTCAGAAGATTCCAGACCCATCGTTTCTGCCCTTCAGATAACTCTGCCTGCAGTGACATTTAGAAGCTGGGTGGGAGCAAGCGCCGGGAAGCTCAGCACCGCTCAGGCGACAGCAGAATCCTCCAGCCAAATTACACTGTTTTAATGCTTTGTCCCTTGCACACAACTGTTTACCCACTTTCTTTAATAATCTAAGAAACTGGATTCTTCTCGAAATTTTCTTCACATGAGGTTACAGTAAAAAGCTTGATGTCATTTGAGCAGGACAATTAAACCCTTGAGGAAATATTAGACAGGCCATAGAGATAGAATTACTTACTGCAGAAAGAAGCATCACTGGGCTACAATGTAATGAAGCCCTTACTTGCAACCATTTCAGGATGTTGCAGGAAAATGTATTTTTTGCCTTGATTTTTAACCATACAGATTAATTGCTAGACCTTCAATATACGAAGAGAAGTATTTTGAAATGCCTGATATTCGGCTTTGGATTTTGGAGCATGATGAAAAGTGGGAAATACAACTGACTACTGCAGATAGGGCTTGGAGATGATCCCTTGAAAGCACTAGGATGCCTGGCTGCTTTAAAAAGACGTTATTTTCCTTGGCTTCTCTAGTAAGTTTTGTGTCTTTTATCTTGATTGTTGTTGCAATGGGGACCCCAAAGTGGATGACTGGAAAGATCCTTTGCAAAACAGGAGCTGATTTGGTCAATGCCACAGATCCAGAGCTGGTCAAGTTCATTGGAGAAATTTACTATGGACTCTTTCGGGGCGGCAAAACACGCCAGTGTGGCTTGGGTGGGCGGCGTTCCAAATTCACAAGTAAGTACAATTTTGGTTGAATATTTAGTCTAATGTCTAGTTGGAATTCAGCACTTTATTCTTTTTGTTTACAGAACTCGTAGAATGCAAATTATTATTATTATTAAATAAATATGCAGTCTTTATGGTTTGGTGTTTGAGTGTGAATATAAAATTTCTATCATTTCAGGAGTGATTTTTGCTACAGTTGTACTCTGTAGTCCTGGAATCAAGATGGGAAAAAAGATCCCTAGGGATAGATGGAGAGTTTCCTTTTAGCCTTGTGAAGGGGTTGAAAGTCATTTGGAGATGACCCTGTAAATCATACTTTCCCCTTGACTGACTTTTTCCTATGCCAGGTTTTGCTTTGCCATCTCTCTGCTTCTGTCCTTGCCTTCTCTGTTGAACTCCTCTGAGGTTTTTTCCCTTTAAGAAGCAAAGATTTATTTAGCTGGCCACATTTTTGTATTTCTCTGGCTGTCATAATGCAAATGTCTACCATAGCACATACCACTAACTGTATTAATAATGTTGAAGAAATTCTCACCTTCTTTTCTATTAAGTTTGGAGACAATAAATTGCTGAATTCTTAACACTTGTAGAAACTCTTCTAAATGTATTCCTTTTAACGTAAAATATTTTCTTGAGGTCTTGAAAGCACTGAGCTGTATGCTCGATAATTTCCACATTTCAGTCATCCTGTTTTGTAGTGAAAATGGTAATTTGCATTGAAGATTTTTAGTTCACTGTACAGATTTCCTGCAACTTAAACCAATATGAGTTGAAGCTGCTGCAGTCTCACCCTCTCCCTAGCCCACAGCAATGCTGTCCTGTCCCAACCTTTGCATTGCCTCTGGTAGTTGTTGTGGTGAGGTAGTTCAGAAGTTAAAATGGCCAAAAATTTAACCTACAAAAATAAATAATTGTTTTCCCACAGGATCGTGTCTGACTACACAACTGCACAAGCACTTCTATAAAAACTTGAAGGCAGGTGTGACTGTGGGACTTGAGAGGGAATGGAGAAAAGAACCAGAGCAACCTCAATTTAGATCAGCATGACCAGTTTTTAAACTGGATTAATTTGGACTGGTCACTTTTAGAGTAACCAAATTATTGCTCAAGCTCTGACTGCAGCTGCAACTGCATGACATGGACATAGCAGTCATGCTCATTCAATCCCAGTTCTTTCACCCCATTCTGTCAGAGATGAAGATAAAGGTAGCCAATCTCCTTTAAAACTCTGTACAACTTTCTGGACTATTTAATAAACTTTCAGATTTTTTCCTGTGTAACCTGAGAGGAAGGCATAATGTTCCACAGTCACACTGGAGCACATTGATATGCATTTGGAGGACATGAGCCTGCACTCCTTAGACAAACAGAGCTCTCACTGAAGGTAGTAAGAATTCTCCATTAGAACTGTAAAACTGGGTCATTAAGTTCAGTAGGCACAAATACGCATTTTGGTCAACGAGTGTTCCAGAGATTTTCCCTTTTAAATATTTTAATAACTCTATTGAGTTTGATATTTTCACAATACTGTTTTCAAACAACAATACACAAAGTTGTTACTTTTGCACAATGGTGAGCAGGACTGGGGATTCTGTGTTTGACATGATGTTTTTCTGGTTTGAATTTCCCCCTTAATCTCTAAGCATTCTGAATTTACTGGGGAGCAAGAACTGTGAGACTTTTCTTGAGGGATGTAATGATATAAATGGGACTTCACTGGCACCATAGATCAAGACAAAGCTAACACCTCATATGGTGCAGTATGGCAGTACCTCTGGCACTTTGGAATTCCAAATTGAGATAATTTACTGTTATTGGTACATCCCCTTTCCCTCTGTTAACATTCACTAGAGTAGACTTACGGCTGGCACACTCGCTTTTAGCTGGGACAGTGACAGCATGACTCAATTGCCATAATAGGTATCCAGTGCTCTTTTGTACTCCTCAAGATGTATATCTGGCCTCCAGCTGCTGCATCTGGAAGTGTCCCATATATAGTGCAACATGTATGTTAGACCCATGGGGTTGTTATGATGGTCCTAAGACACCTAAGTTGGCATAAGATGCTTATGTTTTGACAACTGAGTCAAACCCTGAGAACAAGCTGGGGAAGCCACACATTTTGCCTGTGCATAGCAAATACTGCTGGATTGTGTCAGGAGTCTCCATGGAAATATCCTTCCCATGGATTCTTATTTCTGCATACTAAGCCAGACCTGTCTTTGGGACTTGGCTGCGAGACTCAGAAAAGAGACCAAATAATCCTTACAACTGCCCTAAAATCTCTGATGGTTTGTAAGGAGGCTTAATTCCGTGTGCTTTCTTGTTACACTGCCAGTTGTTTTCCAGTCAGAAAGCAACCTAGTTTTTGGATTCCCATTTCTAATATATACTTCTGATTCTCATTTAGTCCCCTCGTTTCATCTTGTCAGTCTCCTGTAGCTCCTCTGTACACCAGGCCCAACTATAACCCCAGAATGAGCTACTGAAACAGATCTGTTGAATCACAATATTTTTGTATGGGATTTCTACAATATGATTTTTTTCTACAGAATCTACTATAATTCTGTCATGTCATGATCAAATTGTATGCCTGATGTTCATGGTGACATCCACTAACTATTCCTGCCTACTTTTTAGGTGGCTTGTTTGGACTTTGGGGGTTTTTTGTCAGTTATGCAGCACAGGAAGGAATTTATTTACTTATTTGTTTATAATATAGTATACCTTCTTTGTAGTAATGTTTTAGTAATTAGGCAGTAAGTTCTTCAAAACATGTATGAGTGTGCAGTGCTATGCTGAAGGTCTCTTTTTGATCACCTTGTCTTTTAGGGTTTCCTCTCAATCAGCCTCTCTCTTTCCTCTCAGTCAACATGTCACCCACAATTCCCTACTCACATTTCTTCTGATTGTGTTACTGAAGGGCTGCAGGATAAACTAAACATTCAGGTGTACATTTCCTGCTGCTGGCCAATCTGCCCCCCCCCCCCTTCACCTGTTACTGTGAAGAGAGAACCAAGAAGATTACTGTTCTCTAGAGACAAGCAAGTGACAGTCTGCTTAAGGAGAGTTTGTGCCTGTAGCAAAACATGGGAGCACTTCACCTAAAGCCTACCTGACTGCAATACTTACAAGCTTCCTACATCTGTAGATAAAACCCTGCCAGATGCCCAGAAAAACATAAAGGGGCTATAAACATGAGATGAGAAACCAAGAGGAGAATCTTAAAGGGCAAACCTGTGGGATTAGGATGTATGAAATCAGGGCAGATCTCACTGGAGCCAGCAGTAAAGGGAGGAATAGAAAAAAAGAACATGAGAAAATAAACACAGGAAAAAGTGATACTATTTTAAGCAGCAAGGGGCCGAACAAGGAAACTGAGACTATCAGACTCCAAATGGATGAGATTAAAAGCATGAGACAGGAATGAGAAGCTCAAAATCAGGAGTTTGGTACAGAGAAGAGAGGTGAAAAAGAGACAGGAAAGTATGCAGCAGACAATACAGCAGCAGAGATAAAGACATTAACACCACTAGATAAATAAACAGGACTTAAGCCTGAATCCTTAATCACAGATCCTGTGTAGATTATTCCTGTAGCAGAATATCCCTGGTTTATCTGATGCACTGAAAAATAAAGCATCATGAACTGAGGTGTGTGTAACTAGCTGAATTCCACATCTCTGTAAAAAATAGTCTTGCTTAAATATAAACTGAATTTGAAGCAGCAGCACAGTGTGATGTTTACCATCATCAAGAAAAAGCTATACACTGAATACACCATTTATTTTTCCTTGACAGTTTTCCCACACATGGTGAAAAAGTTGAACACAGGCCTGCATGTGATGATCATAATATTCCTCTGTGTGGCCATTTTCTTTTCTCTGGTCAGTTTTGGATTCTGCATTCTTAACACAATAAAAGTTCCTTACCGGGCTATTAACGGTCCAGCAGGAGCATGCCTTTGGAACTTCCTTGCAGGTAAAGTCATTTACCAGTGTTTTTTTCTAGTTACACTCATAGAAAATGATACAAGTTCCTTCTTTTGCCTTGGTAAATACCTCTTTGAGTTAAATATTTGTGAGCACAATGACGGTTGCAGTGAATTCTCACCTATCAAACCAGAATTTCCAGGTGGCATCTCAGCTTATTGCGTCTAGTCAACATTTAACAGGAGCTATGAATGCCAGCCTTTAGGCTTTGTGTCACTGATAAAAGTATGTTTGCCCATACAATAAAGCCTAAGCATTCTGAAGGTTTTAAGCCATGCTTTTGTCTATCCTTACTCTGTAGAGTGCTCACTGATGTATTCAATAAGTCTTTTGAGGCACAATCAAAATGTCTGTATTGTTTTGATTTGATAATGGTAAATACTTCATTTTGTTGCAGGTGGATTTGTAGTACTTGCAGTCACCAGCTTCATGGCTGCTGTGAAACTTCATCACCTCACAGAAAGAATTGCCAATTTTCGGGAAAATGTCTTTCGGTTCGTTATCTTAGAGGAACGCTCTGAAGACTGTTTTTGGATTTGTGTGGCAAGTGCCACAGCACATGCAGTCAATTTGCTGCTAATAGCCATTAGTGGGATTCATTTTCCTAAAATTAAGACTAAAACAGAAGAAGTGAATGTTACGGCAGAAGATATCATGTACTAACAAATCTACACAAAACTATTTTGGTCAAGTGAACTGTTGTGATAGGAACAGCTTCTTGGCTCTTCAGCCTTTGTTCTGGATAGATGATTTACATATAAACCTGAGTAAAGATGTCAGTCTACAATACCAGCAACTAACATGTCTGTGAAAAAGTAAAAAAACTCAAATGCTATAAATATCATTATTCTCAAAATGGACTGATATCTGCAGTGTATATATGCTGTTACTCAGTTTTTAGAACATTTGCACTTTGGCATATTTTAGAAAACTTAGGTAAAATATTATCTCATCAAACAAAGTGTCTTCTTTATTTAGAAAGAAAACATGTTTATCACAAATCTTTGAAACTATAAGGTTATTTCAAAACAGAAAGAATGTATGTTTGGCATTCACTTTCACAGAATTATCTAGAGCATGTTGAGAGGGACATATAAGTTATGTTTGATGATGTTATACAGCATTGAAAAAGAAAACATCATATGTGAGGCTAAAGTTAAGGGGCAGCAAAGTCTAAGTGTGTGTGAAATGTTTTTAAAACAGAAATTATCCAATACCCCAAGGCAAAGAAGTGAGAAATGTAAAGTATATGGGAAGCTATTAGTCTATGAAGAAAAAATTCTTAGTTGCTAGATGAATGTTTCATTGCAGCTTCTGGAAATAAAGTAAACAGATTAAAGGTAATAGTGCTTTTAGATAACCTGGAAAATAATATTCTGACAGATTAATTGTCTTTATAACTGCATTAATTGTTAAGTCCATCTGAAATCAAGTAAAAGTGATGTATGATGAAACACTGTTGAAATGAATAGAGCTGGCTAAATGGATGGAAAAGTTGCTTTCTTAGGAAGTACCATGGTTTTGACAGGGATTCAACCAGTTCATGGGTCACGAGGAGTGAATATTTTTGAGAAAAGAATATGGAATGTACCACTAAGAATGGATACAGTGATCTCTACCATCTCTGGGTTTGGCTCTACAAGGTTAGGAGGATTATGAGTGAAGCAGAAATTTGTGAGGGTGCCTCTGCAATAGGCCCTAATAACCTGTCTTCTTCAAGACACTATGAGCCACTTTTTTTTTCAGGAGGACTAAAATTATTTTTAAAAATTTAAGAGACAGAAAATTATGATGAGTCTAGGGAATTCATTTCTCAATGAAATAAAACAATTAAAATTTTAGCATAAAAGAGACTCAATAAATCAGAAAAAGTGATTCCTATTTTATACCACCCTCTTATTTCACTGTTCTTCTGATTTTGCTGGTGCTTTCACTCAGATTGTACCTGGGCCACAACTCCAGAAAGATGGTCCCAGTACATGGACAGGCAGCAAACAAACCCAGTCTATGAAAGTGTCTTAGAGGGTAACAACACAGTACTGCCGGGGAAACTGTCCACAGAGGCTTCTGTGGTACCACCATCTTCCCCTCCCAGAAAATTCTGAGTGGCTTTGAAATAGAAAAACTTGAAGTGCAGCATAATTATGCAAGTAGGAAATGTAATACTTGTCATTTGTACTCTTTCTATGAACATGTATAATTTAGACGTAGTTACTGTACAGAAAGTATTATATTGTGACATGTAACTTAGCTTTTACTAAATATAGTTTTCTTCAGGAGGTGAGAAGGAAGCAGATTGTTAAATCCTCCATATTAAGAGATTGCTTTGAAAATGCTTTTCAGTAATATTAATATGCATGTATTGCAACACATTTTCATACTGATAATAAACTGGTTAATGGCCTCCAAATTTCCACCCCTTCCAAAAATATTGTTGAATAAGAATCATTTAGGACTATTTAGGTAAGGACAAGATTAAACATTTGTTGGAGTGGATTCCTAGATAGGTCACAGTAGCTCTGTGGAAGAACCTGTAGAATGCACTGTATAGATGAAGTTAAAGGGGGATGGCTGGGCTGATCAGCATTTTAATTTCTTGGTTTGAATCAATTCAACAGTGGAGCATACTCTGCAGTAAAGGTCCAAAAGAAGATTTGTCTTACAGCAGATGTATGAAGCATCATTGTGGGATACTGTACCTGCACGAGTAGAATGACCAAATAACATTATCACCCAATGACAGTGTTGTGACCTGTGAGAAAGCAGTATTTTCAGTTCAGAGTGAACAGAAGTATCGCCATGCATGAGCTAAATTTAATGAAACAGATGTAAGGCTAAATTAACCTTTCAGCTGCACGGGTTGTCCGAGCTTAAGCTCTGCTAAGATACACTGATAGGTCAATGCATGGAATATTTGCCCTGGGAAATTTTATCTGCAGAAAAAAAGGTTAAATGCAGTCATACATATTTGAAATGTACAATTACAAAGCACATCCTGGGGTTAACAACAGGTAAGATTATCACTTAAACCTTTTCAGCTTTCCCTTGTACATCATAAACTAATTTCAAAAACGTGCAACTTGATATATGTGGTCTACTTTATTTACACATTTTTTATTGTGCTTCACATAGTGTATCTGATCATATGCATGCTCAACACGTGGAAATTAATACTTCTCTGGGGGCACTTCTTACCTTGGAAGATTTGAAATCCCAGAGGAGAACATTTATGAGCAATATCTGCCCAGAACTTTGAAGACGTTATGGGTGTAACCTTATCTTTCCATAAAATTAAAGACATCCTCATATATCCCAAAAATACCTACTTAATTTGTATGTGCAGAATAATATATAGAAGCACCATGTAAGTAGAGAAGCTATGGAGTTCAAAGAACTAAGGAACTGCTCATTGTATCCAACAGCCTTGCCAAAATAAATTAAGCTAAAAATCAATTACCACTTTGATCCTTTAAATAATATGATGGTTTAATGTTTAAAAAATGTATTTTTACAAGATAAATCAAATTGGATGCCATTTGCCTCAGTCATTATTTCTGACTGCTGCTGTTCTTAATAAAACATGTTATTTGTCTCTGTACCATGTACTTCATGGAAACAGCTGGTAGGTGGGAAATGCAATGGACTCCTAGAGAACAGGCCCAACTCCTTCTACATCATGTTCTGCTGGTTTAACAGTGTAACTCCACTTAAAGATGTATGGAAAAGCAAACATTGTTATACATAGTGTCATAAGGTGTCTTATTCTCTCGTATAAAAATGAATTACTTAAAATCTATGCTTCACACTTCAGGGACAGGGAAAGAAACAAAAAAGGTCTGGATCACCTGAAATTAAAGTCCAGTGCATGTTCAATGCTCTTCAGACTGACAATACAATAGCTGTCAGCAAACTCCAACCAGTTCTTTTCCATGCAGTGCTTTTGCTGAGCATATATCTACTTCTGACAGTACAGTGACAGAATACAGATCTCGTATTCTGTTGTGAATTTTCCTGACAAAATATAACCACAGTCATTCTCACCATTTTTTTTTATTTTCAATTACCACCTTTTTATTTCTATTTGTAATTTCAGCCTGAGATTGTTACTGCTTTCTCATAGAAAATAACGTGCGTTTGCAATAAAGCTTTATTTTTCCTAAATAATTTACATTTTAATCTTCAATATGCAAATTAAGTATGCAGTATGCAGACCAGGGCTGCTTAAGTCTGTGAGAAACCCCCGAGAGAAGTACGACCACGTATCTAGAACATGCCACGAGAGGGCAAAAATCCAGTGTGACGCCGAGCCGCCCCCAGGTACGAATGCTGGTACACCGGCAGAAAACCCCAGCTCCCGTCCCCGGGACTCCCGGCCTAGGAGCGCTCCGGCGGGCGCGCCCTTCCCTCCGCGGCCGCGGCCCCGCCCCTGGCGGCGCCGGCTGATGAGGCGCGGTGCGCGCCGGGCCCGCCGCTCGCCCGCCCGCCGTGCCATGCTGCTGCCCTGCGTGCGGAGCGGGGCTGCGCGCCGCCTCGCCCGGGACGTGCCCCGCGCCTGCAGCTGCTCGGCGCAGGGCCCCTCGCCGCGGGGCCGCAGCCGCGGGCCGGCCGGGAAGGTGAGGGGCTGCCCGCGGGGGAGCCGGGGCGGGGGTCGCGTGTCCCTTCCTCCGCTCGGCCCGCGGCTCTCGGCTGAGCCCCGCGTGTGCCCCCCGGAGCTGAGTCAGGAGTGATGCGGCTCCCTCTGCTTCTCTTGGGTGTGCCAGACTGGAGGTCTGCACTGGTGGGGATAAGCTCTTTTGTATTTAAAATTACTGATTGAAGGAAATTTTGTCTTCATGTGCTCGGCAAAATTGTTGTAAGTTTAGTTACGTTGTATCTGAATTCTTTTTCACACTTTAAAGTAGTTGTAGTAGTTGATCCTGGTTTACTGAAGAGTTATTCTGTTCATTACGTTAGATAAATTCAAAAACTGAGATAAATAAATACAGAGGTAGCAATAGTTTGAACAGTGTGCTCGCTGCCTCTCTGATGGGTCTCTAAATTTCATGTTGCTTACATTAACGCATGTCCTTTTCTAGGGTCTTGTTCTGGGAGTCTACTCTAGTGAAAAGGATGATGGTGCTGCCCAATTCACTAGTGCAGGAGATGCTTTTGATAGGCTTCTGTCCGGAAAGCTGAGAGCACTTCTGTCCCTGTAAGTGTGTGATAAGCTTCTGAAATGGATTAAAGTATCGACAAATACCAGTAGGAATGGTCTTTTTTTTTTTTTCATTATTAGTGTCTGTGTCCATATCACTGTCAGGCTGGTATTTGCTTCTAGAGTTTGAAGGGGACCTCCCATGATAAAACCAAGCACTGAGCAAACATGCAAAATGTTCATGGGACCCGTCCTCTGCTGTGAATCAGCACAGAGCCAAGCATCCCGTTACATTTGTGTGGCGCACTGCGTGGTCATGGAGTGAGTGTAGTACTGTAAGATTTATCACAGTAAGGACCTCTGTATTGAAAGAATGCTTTTGTGTCCTAGATGTGGGCCACCTTTGAAGAAAGGCAAAACACGCATATTTCATGGTTTGCATCAGGTATGAACTTTGCATTTTTGTATGCTAATTGATTGATGTATGAAGTTTGCCTTTACATCTAATTTTAAGCTGAGTTCACTGCTGTGCTTGTATAAATGGCCTACTCTTCTTCTCTCCTTTTGACCCTCTCAACTCCTGTTCTGCACTGCCTGTATTTGCACAGCCTTTTGCACAGTCCTGTACTCCCTCCAGTGTGCTGCAAGTGGAGAGAATGTAAACAAGTCTGCTCCAAAGGTGCTGTACTCTGAATAGCTGTTTCCTGAATAAGCTAAAGCATGGCAGTTTTGGATCTGACATCTGTGCCTCCTGTGTCCAGGGGGGGTGAGTGTGTGAGGAGTTACTGATAGGTACAAAGACCTTCCAGACCTGACAGTTCTAACACAAAGTACTCCCATCATATGCTTTTGTCAGAGGTTTTAAGTCAGGTGCTTGAAACCTCTGAAAGTAAGACATGGGACTGTTTTTCAAGCAGGACTTTTGTCTGCACAGACATGATAGATCACAAGGTATGAGGTGAGGATTCATCTGCTCAAAATCAGACTTTTGGTGCCATTTGAGAAGCCGGGATACCTCTAATGCATATATGTGAAGCTGACCAGTATGGTATGATTTGTGCCTTTTTGGAGTAGTAGCTAAGGCCTAGGCAGGCATGTGATGTGACACTAAGTGTCCCTGTCTAAGTAACTGAATCTCACGCTAGGGCTATTTAAGTAATCTGAAATAAAGCCATTTGTGGTGAGTATTGCCTGCCATGTATAAATTCCTGTGCAGACATCCCATGCAGGTGACACTGGACTTGGTAAAAAGGCTCTCAGAAATTTCATGGAAGTTGAGTGCACTGAAAGTCCCATTATCCCAGTTCTGCATGTAGAATGGGCTCTGAAGTGAGTAGCAAATGTCTGCAAAAGAAGACAGGAGAATGTTAACTGGTATCACTGGTTTTCTGGATAGCTAACACAAGTTTCAGCATTCTTTTGACTAAAAGACTTTACTACAGTGTAGCAGTTTGAAAGCTAATTGTTAGAAGTTGACAGAGATGGAAGGGGAAAGCCTAAAATAATCTTAATTTTTTTAAGAGCTATAGGAGCATACACATATATATATGTTCACACATATATATATGTATATAGCTTTGAGTTTTATACAAATTTGACTTTGCTCTTAAAAGGCTTCTTTAATCCTCATTGCTTCTTTTTTCCTTCCACTTGCTTGCAGTTTATAAGGCAAGCATTTAGTCTGCCATGCTACATTGTTTTCCTGAGTTCCGGAGAGGTGTACCTCTGTGCAGCTTTCGTTTGCTACCTGGCAAATTGTGCCAGCAGACCCCCCTGAGATGAGCTAAGACACTGAGCTTTTGAAGTTGTTTTATTTCCTTGAACATACTACTGTGCCAAAAAAGGTTACAATTCTCCAGATCAGTTCTGTCCTTTCTTACAGCTTGAAAGCTGGATCTGCTTTCCAAGGACTCTTAGGCTTGCCATTAGGAGTATCAAATTTACCATGTGTTGAGCACAAAGCCCTGTCTGGTCTGTGCAATGCACATGATTATTAACTGGACAACAGAATAACTGACTGCAAGCCTGTGGCAAATGATTGGGAGCACAGGACAGCAGCACCATACTGGCACTCTTAATGAAAAGTGCCTGATATAGAAGAAGTACTGCATGTATTTTAATGATGTGCTTAGTTTGATTTGGAAAGTAAAGTCTTTATAACAGCTCTGCTGTGGCTGTAACAATGAGAAATGAATCCATTTGTGTTTTGACTTCATCTAGGACTTTCCAAGTGTAGTGGTAGTTGGCTTGGGTAAGAAGAATGCTGGAATAAATGAACAAGAAAACTGGAATGAAGGCAAAGAAAATGTTCGTACAGCTGTTGCAGGTTAACCATTTTAAAAATTTTTTAAACATTTTGTCTATAAAGCAATTGCAGTTCTGCAGCATGTTCCATTTTTGAAGACCAAGTCTAGATATGCCTTTGTTTTGAAATGCACAACTTACTGCATGGTTTGGTAAATGCATTTACTTGTCACTGATATTCATGTAAATTTTTCCTTAGTGAGGAGTTATCAAGAGTGTAAATCAAATCTGAAGACAGGAAACTGCAGTTATTTATATCAAATAACTTTCCTAAACAGTGTGATATTGAAAAGGCACTTGTCTAATTAGTATTTTGAAGCCTGGGAGCATCAGCAATTCACTTTATGGTCACTCTGTGCTTAAGTATGCACATATATTTACTTCTGCCACTTCATAACTGAGATATTTGCATTATAAACTAACATCTTTCACAACATCAGTACTATGATTCAGCATGTTCTCTGTAGACAAAGGAGGGCTTATCTTAATCAAGGATGACTGCTGGATCTAAGTGTGTAAAATAAGAATTAAAAGAGTTCTCACTGAAGACTTTATAATCTGTGATTGGATGACAACTGTATGTCCAAAGTGCTAGCCTGTAGGTGCCATTAACATTGTTAATTAATATTAACACTGTAGCTGACATAAAACACTGTTAAATTACTTGGGAACAAAATAGAATTTATGGAATACATTGTTTTATAAAAGGGTGTATAAACTCATCTGGAAGAAAAGAGCAGTCATATTCTTGGCAAAAATCTAAATTATGACAAATTTCTAATACCTGTAGATAGTCATAATTCATAGCACTCCAGAGTAATAGAGCCTTGCTTTGCTCTAGAATGAGCTTAAAGGAGTCAGAACAACTTTGATTTTTCCTTTTTTATTCTTGTGAAACACTTTTATTCGTGTGAAACACTTTAATTATTATAATTTATCAAGTGGTATTTTTAGTAAAAGTTTGTCAGTGTATGGTTATTAGCATTTTTAATTATTCTACTGCATGATCTCTTTAACTGACTTACTTATAAACTCAGATATCTTCAGTTAAAATTATCTTTGCCTTGAAATGGCCCACTGATCACCTCAGACACCTGTTTTGCTGTTCTGTGCAATAGTTGCCCTTCAATTCTGTGCGTATTTTTCAGTTGGCTGCAGGCAGATCCAGGACCTGGAGATTCCTTGTGTGGAAGTAGATCCCTGCGGAGATGCGCAAGCAGCTGCAGAAGGTGCTGTCCTTGGATTGCATGAATATAATGAGCTGAAGCAAAAAAAGAAGCCTGTAGTTACTCCTCAGCTACATGGAAGGTGATGGCAAAGGAAAGCTTGCCTATTCATTTGTCTGTTTGCTTGCTTATTTATAAAACTGTGTGCGTGGCATGCTTGTGCATGAGAAAAACAAAACTGAAAGAGTAGGGCTAGCAACAGTACTCTTGCTAACTCCTACTCATTTGAATTTCCTGAAGAATTTTACATCTCAAGTATATTTATAGTGTTTGTTCTGTGTTTTGATGCCATGTTCAGAGGTTAAGGGTAAATAAATGCTGCTTCATAGAAAAGAAGGGCCAGAATAAAAGTAGAAGTAAAAAAATACCTGAAGAGTAGTTGTCATATACAACAATTTGGTACTGTGTGCCAAAATTCTGGAGAAGAGGTGTTTCAAACTCCATAAATGGATAAATCCTTTGGAGAATCAGGAAATACTAACTGACACCAGACCAATGCATTATGGATATATTTTACATAGTTCATTTGTTATATTTTCATTCACAGAGTATAATGCGAGAAGCTGGGGTTCTTCTGGTCTCTAAATAGACATCACTTACTGGAGACCAGAAAGTAGAACCAGAGCTTTTGGTTTCAGAACAATTACCAGAGTGGACTTTGGATATTTTGTATAGAATATTCTGTCATGCATAGGGGAGGTATTTCCTGTATGTACTTTAAACAGGAACAAATCCTTCCTTTCAAAGAAGTAAATGAAATAAAATAAAACCCTCTTGATTAAGCATGTCTAGATAAGCTATATGTAAAATAAACACTCTTCCCATTTTGTAGCACAGCAGATAGTCTGGGGGCTGATTAAATTCATATTAAATAAACATTTCCTGAAAACATAGATGGTCCTGTGACCACTTACAACACTGGAAGTAATTTTATTATATAGTAATTTAGGTTGGAAAAGACTTCTGGAGGTCATTCAGTCCAGCTCCAACTTGGATTAGGGATAACCTGGACATTACATACAACATTAAAGTTTGGTCAGGTTGATCAGCCCTTTGTTTAGTCCATATTTGAATATTTCCTGAGCTGAAAATTCCACGTCCTCACTGGGCCATCTGTTCTAGTGCTTAACTTGCCAGTTTCAGTGTCAGCTGACATTTGGCTTCTTAATTACATCCCTCCATATCCAGGCAATATTTCTGTATTCCTGGATTCCTCTACCATTGTCCTGCTCTTTTTAGAGGCAGAATCCAGTTCAAGGCCCTACTTTGTGATAACTTATAAAGCAAGTAAGTTGTCTCAGTAAAATGAAAGGTTTTGTACTGGTTGTCTGGCAAAGTAACCAGAGAGACCTCCCATTTGCTACACAAGCTCTGTGTATGTTTGTTCTGTCATTTGTTGGTGAAGTGCCTTGAGTGCACTATGAAATGAGATCCAAATTCCACTCTTATCACATAATCGTATTTCGGTAAAGGCAAAAACAGAATTGGAGACTTTTATATGGTAAATAAAAACTTTCAAGGCTGTTAATGTGATTACAAACTTTGGAAAGGGTATTAAACCTTGTGGTTAAGGATTTAAGCCAATCTTTGGTTAGTCATGATTAGGACAAGACCTAAAGAATTGGATAGATAATTTGACATCTGTCTGCTCTCAGATTTTCCTAGCTTTCTCTGAAGTATTTGGCACTGACTAGAACCAGAGATGAGTTACTAGACTAGATTCCTTGTGGTAAGATAACTGTGATATTCTTAACTGCTCCAAATTAATGATACTGCATTTTAAGAAAGAGAATATGTGAATGCTGACATCTTACTTTTGCAAATGTGTATAATTCTGATCATTGTGTGTTGTTGTTCAGTGCTGAAAGTGAAGCCTGGCAAAAAGGTGTTATCTACGCTGAGGGACAGAACCTCGCTCGGTACCTTATGGAGGCTCCAGCTAATTATATAACTCCCATCAAATTTGCTGAACATATTGAACAGAAGCTCAGAAGTTTCAGCAATGTAAAGGTCCACATAAGGTAAATTCCACAGAAATGATTCTTCTGTAGGGTAGAGGACCATAACAGTAAGATAAGATACCTTCCAGGTTATTCAAATCTCATTTTCCCTTTGCTACTTCAAATGACAAAAGCAGGGAGAGTGTTTGGGGAAAAGGTATGAGGGGTGTCCAGAATGGAGGCTGTTCTCAAGAATTAGAAGATGAGCTGTTAGTTTGCACAGGAAGCAAGATACTGTGATGCAGTAAAATCATTACCTGTCAATTAGTCATGCAGTCAATTACTGCTTAATTAACACGTGCTGTGAAAAGAAGCCTCAGTGAACAGAGGGCTAATATTAATTACCTTTTGTTTTCTTCCCAGGTGGGTTTTTTACATACCTTTCCTTTTTTTGTGTGGATGTGGTAATAAAACATCTTCTATTTATTGCTGTTACTGTTGGGATTTTTAAAATAGCTTTTAAAAATGTGAGATGGAGCCATAAAAGCCGTTGCAAGTGGATTTGCACAGCTGGTGCTTCTTGCCCCTGAATTTCTACTTTCTGCTCATCAGTGGAAACAGGCTAACTGGTTGTGCAAGTGTTGGAGGCTATTTTGTTGGCAAGCAAAAGGCTGAGGGAAATCTTGCTAGCAGAAAGCTAAATGTAACCTGCTGCAATATTGTTACTTCATATGCCTTTAGCATCTATAGCCTCACAGGCAAGTGAAAGATAAGTGTTTCTGATGCAGAAACTGTAGACAAGCTGTTGTTTTTGGGGTTTTTTTTTAAACAAGATAGAACAAAAAGAGCAACTTTGAAGTGGTTTTCTGCCTCACAAAAATGGTAGTAATGGTTGGATTTAAATTACAGTTTCCAAAATAACTAACTAAAATGAATTGGTTTGTGTACAAACCTTCAAGAATCATGATCTCTTAAAAAAAAACCACCTTGGTCAAAGTGTCCAGTTGAAAAAAAAACAAAAAACCCAAACTAATATGTTTTTATTCCAGACCGGAGTCTTGGATAACAACACAAGAGATGGGAGCATTCCTGAGTGTAGCTAAGGGTTCAGCTGAACCTCCCATCTTTCTGGAGATTCACTATTCAGGGGGTGCTGATACAAATGACTCCCCATTGGTATTTGTAGGAAAAGGAGTTACATTTGACAGGTATGTATGCTAATATTTTAACTACTAGAGGGAGAAAATGTTTTTCTGCTATTCATGTTCAACAGGGAGATGCTTTTCCTTTGCTCAGCACATCTTCCAATGCCATTCCACTGAACTTGTGTTATATAGTAGCTTGTGCTGTCTTTCCTGGGGAAGAGACAACATCAGTTGTCCAAAGTAGGAATTAATAAGGTATCATCTTGTAAGGGGAAAAAGGAAATTCAGAGGGAAAGAAAATAAAGAAGGTGCTATTTTTTTTTCTTGTCCTGAGCAAACCTGTGGATGAAGAATTTACATGTTTAGAATTGCAGTATGTCACTGGACATCTAGATGATGCTTAAGGAAATAGAAAATAGTTCATTCTTTGCAGCAATTCCTTATAACTACTTTCCATGTCACATACTACTGAAGAATTTATCAGTCAGTTCCCCATCCATATGTTGATTTTACCAAGTGTACTGTTTTTTTCTTGTTTTGTGCACTGCTGTTATGAAGACCAATTAGTTAGTCCACTGCAGTTTACCTGGACTTTTGTGGTCTCCTAATGATGAAGAAGTAATATTTTATCTGAAATGAAAACCCAGATACTTTGCTTTCAGTACACTTACTAGGGTTGCAGGAGTATTTGGAGCACCAGGTCTAGCATTTACTGGTATTTGGTGTTAACACATACTGATGGACAGAACATCATCAGTGTATGTGACATCGAGCTGTTTGTTCCAGCGGTGGCATTTCACTGAAGCCGTCATCGGGTATGGATGCAATGAGAGCAGATATGGGAGGGGCAGCAACTGTCTGTTCAGCCATTGTGACAGCAGCAGCTCTAAATCTACCTCTCAACATAATTGGTAAGTGTGTTTGTGTGGAGAATCCAAAAATCTTAGTTCTACAAAGTTTTGTGAGAGAGAACATTCCTAGTATTAGCAATGGTAAAAGCCATGTAGAAACATCATGGACACTTGCACACCTACTTCTCTCATTCCCTTGCTCAACCTTTCTTCCATTTTTACTTGCATACAAAAACACTGCTATTCTTTACTTGAATAAAATATTGGAACACCAAATTAAGATTTTTAAGGTATGATATTTAGATCTTAAGTGAGAAATGCTTGTCAATAAAGTGAGTGCCAATCCTTCATTACAAGAAGGAGTGTGCATGTCTGTGTAAGCAGACAGTATGAAAAGGAGTTCGCTGAGCTACCTCCATGAGTGCTTGTCACAACTGAACAGGAAGAGGGATCAGCTTTAGTTTCATTAGGTGACTATCTCAGCAGAAAACTAAAACAAGTGAAACCAGTCTGCTGATGCTATTATGTATGTGCAATGTTTTTTTTTCCAGAAAAAAAGCTTATTTTTTTCTGCAGAGATAAAATTAAATGTGCTGATTCAGACGCTGTGGCAAGACCAGCTGGCAATGACATGTAACATGTTCTAGGATAAGTTTTAGTTTGAGAAGCTGAACTTGGGAGTTAACTGGTACTTTAGTCACTTCTATGCTTCAACCAGAAGAGGGCAGCGATGCCCACACGCATCCTCACAGCGTTCCTCACCTTTGTGTGCTATGGGAAGGGCTGGCAGTGGAGCCTGTACATTCACACCACTGAGAAGTGGTGCTTCACTTGTGGACCTTGTGCCAGGTGCAGGTTTTCCCTAGGAGTGGTGGAGTGCCTTTCATTCCATGATCCCAGCTGTAGTTGCAGTTTTGATGCTGAGCCTGTTTTTTTGCTCATTTCTAGTTGCTCTTGGTGTGGCTGGAGATATGTGACAACCCCGGACCCCTCTGGACATTATACAATGAGCAGAGTTCAAATGGCTCAGAGTGTTTATTTGAGAAGTTTTTAATTTCAGAAAGAAAGAAGTTCCATGTGAATAATTATATATGGGAGACATAATATTTATTGCTCCTCTGATATGACTTGTCTGGGAAAAAAGTAGAAGAAAATCTTAGTGATAAAATAGTGTAGGTGAGAGAGCATGGTGGTGCATCATGCACCACCACGAGTTTCCCTGATTGAAAACTGGACCATGTGTCTTTCATTAACCAGGAAAATTTGGATTTTGAGCTTAATTTCAAAACAACACTTCTACTGTTTTCTTAAGGAGGTGTTTGGGGTTTATCTAAGTGGGGTTTTTTTCTATAACTTTTCTGAGAAGAAAATTAGTAATTCACTTTTCTTTTTGTCTCTGAGGTTTGGCACCCCTCTGTGAAAATATGCCCAGTGGTAAGGCAAACAAGCCTGGGGATGTAGTTAGAGCCAAGAATGGAAAAACAATACAGGTATGCCTGTGAAACTTGGATTTTGAGTACTTTTAATGAATTGGTGTAATCAACCAAGTTGACTGCAGTCAGAGTACGTTTGAAACAAACCCTTAAAGATAAGCAGTGCAAATGTACTGTTTTTAAAAATGTAAGAAGCATGTTATTAACTAGAAATTACTATCTTAGGATTTTTTTCAGATATAGATTGAAGAGATGAGGCATGTTTTATAAATTGCTAGGAAAAGCTGCAAAGTAAGGTCATTTACTGAGCGTACTGGAAAAGCTTGTTTGGCACAAGAGGTTGTTAAAATGCTCTTACATACAGGCTCTCAGTCTGAATGAATAACATTAATTGCTTCCAGCAGACCCTTCAGAACAATTCCTTGCTATCTGGAGTAACTCATGAGAGTAAGGCATCCATTTTCTTCTGATAGAACCAACGTCTTTACACTGCCAAAATGCTCAGAACAATCAGAACTCTGAGTCATAGGGGCTGTTTGTTCAAAGGAGCTTGCCAAATCAGTATCCAAGATACATATTTTGTATTTATTACAAATGGTTCCATACTCATCTAATAGAATAAATTGTACTGAAAGTCATTGTGTGGTAGATCACTGATTTAATGCAGAATTAGATGGGTTAATATTTCCTTCTGTCTGAATTTCTGTGATTCTGCCACTTTTGACTTGCTGAACCTTCCATTTCTTTGACGTTCATCTCTGAAAACTGAGTTCAGTCACCCTCTGCTTTGAAAGGGAAAAAGACTGGCCATGTATTTCCCCACCAAGAAGAAATTTGCAAGAAAGTGCTGGTAGCTCAGAGCGCATGATGCAGCCTATGTGCTCCACTGAGGCACCTCTCCGGGCTCTTCTGAGGAGCCAGCAGTACAGAGACCCAGCATGTGGAGGAGGTTGCAGTGCTGAAAGATGACTTAACCTCAGCTACAGATATGCTTTTACTTTATAAACATTACTGCATATCAATACTATGTTTTCTTCTTTTTTTTTTTTTCAGTGTAGTTTGAGTAAATTTTCATTACCTGAAGTTCCTAGGGCCTCTATCCAACAACTATTTAAGATAATATGTGAGAAATACATCAGTGAAAGAGATGTTTACAGTACTTTATCTGTTTTTTTTACTAATTTTGCCCTTGAAGGTAGATAACACAGATGCAGAAGGAAGACTGCTCTTAGCTGATGCTCTCTGTTATGCCCACAATTTTAATGCAAGGGCCATTGTGAATGCTGCAACATTAACAGGTAAGCAGTGTCCCTTCCCTGCTCATTTTGCAAGTCAGTTTTGTGTTACTTATTAGTTGGGCTGTGGATTAGTTGCACTGTGTATGTAAATCCAACCTTAATTCAGAGGCAACTGGGATGATTTTGCATGTTGCAGGACAACAGCGAGCACAGCTTGTGTGTCTCTGGAGTGGGGAGGGGACACGTAGGACATGCAGAGTACGTGCTCAGCAGTGGAGATGAAGTTGGGCTGGCCCAGCCCAGCTGGAACCAAGAGCAGAAAAACCTACACAGCCTTCAATGTTTCTGCACAGTGTTTCCCTGTGCTTCTTCCATCTCTGAGCTAAACCCTCCCAGCTCCCAGGGCTGTGTGATGCAGAGGTAGTGGCGTGTTCATGGAAGAATTCTGCCCAGTTCATATGGCACAGACCACTCTGGAGCTCAGGTTCCTGAGCAGCTTTGCTGAATGCCTGAGCTCTGACGTAGCCAGTGCCAGTACGTGAGCTAGCTCAGGCTTCCATGATGACAGGAGAGTCGTCATCATCTTCCCCAGAACTGGTATGACTGAAGTACCTCCTATGTTTTGTGCAGTTTGCATACTTCTAGGCGTTTTGAAATGTGTTTTAATTGTTTAATCTCTACAGTTGCATAATAATGAGGTTGTAAATTTAAATTTAAAACCAGCAATTGTGTATGCAGCTCATGAACTCACTAACAAGCTGTCATGGGTGAGGTGACTGTAGCTGAAATAAAAGCAAACACGGAAGAGTAATTCCGACAGGACTCCACTGTGTTGCTTAATGAATATGCTAAGCAAAATAATCATGCTTATAGAGATCTCTGCTATAGATTCACGGCTTTAAATTATGTTCCATCAGTTTTACGTGTTCAAATGCTGTGGAAAATTTCAATAGACAAAAAGGAAACTGATTTTAAGATTGTTGGTTTGTATAAAAGTGTTCCCACCTGGGATCCTTGGGCACTGAGCAGGAAGAAGGAGGGCTCCCATAGAAATTTCTTTGACATATTTCGTTAAACTACTTTTTTATTTTTTTCATCTCACTCAGGATTGAGTGTTGGTATTAGAGAAGCAGTTCTGGGGCATCAAATAGGAAAATATGTATGTAATCTCTAGTATTTTGATAAGGATTATTTTAATAAAGTAAATATTTAATAAAGTAAGTTTACACATGATGTGCTAAAGTCGACTTAAGTGAAATTCACAAAAGAGAAGGTATGAGCTCAAAAATTATTGAGGTCTATAAACTGGAAAAAGCCCACTCACTTGTATTTTCTACATGAAAATAATATCTAGATTTATTTTAGAGGATAGTTATTGTTTAATACATTATCTTAGAAATATTTCTAAGAAACATTAAGCTGAAATCAGAAAATTTAGTTTCATGGGAAACAATATAATTTTATGATTTCTTGTGTCTTTTAGACTATATAAATGTTTTAAAAATTGTTCAGACTTTCAAATATGTGAGTGTACTAAAGTCTTCAGGTTTTACAGTCTGATTAATTCCTGTTACTGATAATGGGAGTTAAAACGGGGAAGTTCTGTGAGGAGTCAGGATGCAGGGAATAGCTCAGGTTCACCTTTGCCTTTGTCATATAAGCTCGAAGGTGTTTCTTTAGGTGCCATGGATGTTGCATTGGGATCTGCTGCAACTGGAGTGTTCACAAATTCATCTTGGCTTTGGACTCACCTCTATGAGGTAGGCCATCTGCATTATTATTAAATCATAATAGTAATAATTCAGTTATATATCTTATTGAAAAGTTAGTACATTACTGAAAATCTTTATGCAAATTGAAAGATGTTATACATTTTGAAATTTTAGAGGAATGATGTCAATCCTATATTTACTTGAAAACAATGTTGACTATTACTAGCTCTTCAGTGAGATGTAATATCATACACCAAACATCTCAAGGATCTGCATGTTCTGATAACTTACTGCATATGCATAAGCTCTGGACTACTGGCAGTAATTAGTTCACGTTAAAAAGATAATTGATCTTGCTTAAAAACATGGAGACAGAAATTCAGAGAGGACTTGTGAGTGGCTGAAGTGTGATGGATCAAGGAAGCTTCTGAGGGGAAGAATTTCTGTTGTCAGGGAAAAGGAAAAACAGATAAAAAATGTGGTCTTTTGATGTTGCCTTTTGGATAACACCTAAAAGCAGGATTGCCTGGTTTGTTTTGCTAACAGTGTATTCCCAAAAACGTAATATATTGGGCTGAAGATTTTTAGACTGATAAAACCTAAACAAAAAGAAGCATGCATGAAACCAGGGCTTACAAGTGCAGTAAAAAAAAAAAATAATAATTTTCCCAAATTATGATTGGTTTTTTTTTTCAGGCCAGCATTTTGACAGGGGACAGAGTTTGGAGGATGCCTCTTTTTGAACATTACACAAAACAAGTAACAGACTGTCCTCTTGCAGATGTTAGTAACATTGGAAAGTACAGCAGGTAAGATGAACCAGTATCTTTCATGTGCCCCTTTCTTTCACCGTATTTGTTTAATATGTGTGCTGTTGGAGTTGCTCTGGAAACAATACATTTTTCCTCTTCCCACAGAGCTGGAGGAGCATGCACAGCTGCTGCTTTCCTGAAGGAATTTGTGACTGCCTCTCACTGGGCTCATTTGGATATAGCTGGGGTGATGTCGAATAAAGATGAGGTGCCCTATCTTCGGAAGGGCATGGCAGGGCGACCCACGAGAACGCTTGTAGAGTTTGCAGCTCGATTAAGTCAAGATAGTCACAATGCCAAATAAAAATACGTGTTCTAAAATCATCCACTCTGCCTTAAGGAAAAAAAATCTTAAAAGGTATAATTTGTAAATGAATGCCTCAAGCATATTTTCACTATGACAATTAAAAATGCATTTTATAAATTATTACTTGGGTAAGAATATCCCAACTTTGAGATTTGTCATCCCATATTATGCATCTTAAAATAGAAATTATTCTGTTTGAACTATTAAGGTATTTAATACCAAAACATGATAATGAAAATTATTGAGATGCCTATTTTATATGTAAAGTAGGCATAATTATTGTAAACAATAAATACCTTATTTGGATGTAAGTTTTGATTGAGAGAGAATAACCAATAGATGATAGATGTGCCTCAGTTTTGGGTGAACTGTAGGTGGTGTCAACAGTAACTCTGCAAAGTTGTTCATAAAAACACCATTCTGACATTTTTTCCTTAGACTGCTGTTTGTATGTACTGAGGCAGAAATGGTGCTGCATCATTTTAGGCTGTTGCAATTAGTGTGATCATCATGGCTTCAGCACAGAATTATGTAGTAAGTTCTGAACATGTCAACAAGAGTGTATCTTGTAACTCTTTCACAGAAAGCTAGTGAATGCAAGTTAGTGTTTGTGGGTTTTTTAGAGGAATCTGCTGCCATCTCACACGGCTTTTGTTGTCCTGATAGTTCCTGTCTTTACTGGTGTGAGGTGGCCACACTCCAAGCAGGGACAGTATTCCCAGAATCATTCAAACGTCAAACAGACCTGACACTTAAAACGTGGGCTGATGTTTTCTTGACAGTTTGGGGGATCCAAGTCTAGAAGATGGGGATTTGTTTCTGTTTAGGGTGGGGTTTGGGGGGTTTTTTGTTAAATGTTGTGGAACAAGTGATAGTGAACCAGTGCTTACCCAGGCTCACATCTGTGAGATGCAGGCAGGGCAAAGGCAGGAGAAGGATGGTCCCTCGGGGAAGAATGGCTTTGCTGTCTCTGCTTGCCTTGTTCCAGCAAGGCCAGTGGTATCCTGGGAAGAGTATGGCCAGCAGATTGAAGGAGGGGATCCTCCCCCCCCCTCCTCTGCCGTAGTGAGGCCACTTCTGGAGTGCTCTGTCCAGTTCTGGACTCAGCGCAAAAAAGGAGCTACTGGAGAGGGGCCAGCAGAGGGCTGTGAAGAGGATGGAGGGTCCAGAACATCTCTCTTATGAGGAGAGACTGCAGGAGATGGGCCTGCTTAGTCTGGAGAAGAGAAGACTAAGCAGGGATCTCATCAATATATTAAAGTATCTCTTAGACACGTGCCTAGCGCCAGGGCGAGGAGTGATGGCCATAAGCCAACCCACACGCAGTGGTTGCCCGAGGGTCCGGCCCTCAGCGGCGGGGCCGCTCCGGGTCCGCCCCTCTCCCGCCGCATGCGCGGCCGCCTCTTCCGCCATGGCGGGCGCGCTGGGCGGGATGTTCGGCTCCCAGGCTCCGGGGCCGCCGCCGCCGGGGCCGCCCGGCCCGCCCGGCCTCATCCCGCCGCCCGCGGGACCGCGCAACCCCAACAACACGCTGGTGGACGAGCTGGAAGCCTCCTTCGAGGTGAGGGGGGGCAGCCGCGGGCGGGCGCTGTCCTGCCGGCGCCGGCCCTGCAGCCGCTCAGCGTGGTGCTTCCCTCCCCGCAGGCCTGCTTCGCCTCGCTGGTGAGCCAGGACTACGTGAACGGCACGGACCAGGAGGAGATCCGCACCGGTGAGCCCTGGGGAGGAGCAGGGCCTGGCCCCTTCCCGGTGCAACGCTGCTCGGAGCAGTGGCAGGAAAGAAACCCACCCGGGAATGACCGGGGTCTGGTGGGAAGGTCTGACTGTGCCAGTTGGTTCCTGGGGTTGGGTGGGTTATTACTGGCGTGCGGTGAAACGCGTGTTTCAAGCACCTGGGAAGTGATGTGATGCATTTGGAAGCTGTATGAAGCATTAACGGGAGGGGGGAAGGGCCAGGCCAGGCTGCACAGTAGCGGTGCTTTAGGAATTGAGTGACGCACCTCCGTGGAGGCGGAATAAATATTGGTATGAACAGGAGATTGAAAAGTGGCCCTTGACTACTCTTTAGAAGTGCAATTGCCCCTGAAAATTTTCTGAAGGTTTACTGAAGTGGCGTTTCAAAACCGGCATAAATGCTTTTCAAAACTCCTTTCTGCATTATTTGGTCATATTCATTTGCTGGCATGGAACAGCTTTTATTACCAAAACAGTAGTGTGTAATATATGAGGGCAGAATATTCTCCTCAATACGGGCACATTTTAGAACCCTACATTGAGCTTGTTGCTTAGGCATGCAGAAATGTTTTCTTTATTCACCCAAGTTCCATTAATTATTTTATTACTCCTTGTCAGAAATAAAATAAAACTTGGGAGGAAGTGTTGTCCTGCGCTTCTAAAAGAACTTGTAAGTTTGTAAAGCAGTGTTTTACACCGATGCTTACTGGTTTTATAAATACATCATTTTAGATATTCTGAAGATTTTCTTTCTAGAAAGTACTGTGAAAAGTGTTTTTAATAGACCACTACCATTAGCAGCCTGGAATCTTATTTTTCTGGAACCTGTTCTTTCAATATTGTTGTTATATGTTTAGGTGTTGATCAGTGCATCCAAAAGTTTCTGGATGTTGCAAGACAAACTGAATGCTTTTTTCTACAAAAAAGACTGCAGCTATCAGTCCAGAAACCAGAACAAGTAATTAAAGAGGTATGTTAATTTACCTGTCTTGTGCTAAAGCAGATACGCCATGTACCTTAATCACCTTGTTCATATTAATTAATTAATTAATTTTCTCAATGTGATGCTGTACCTTAACTTGGTAGAACTTGACTGTTTCCATAACTCTCACCATGAACCTGGAGAAGGTGGATGCCTGCTGCTCTGTGAAATATTGGAACATGACTGATAATTCATTGGAAGAGACAAACCAGTTAGTCAGATTTTGCTGGAGGTGGTGATCTCTGAAATATGTGACATAGGTGAACAGCACTAGTGCATTCACAATGCTTTCCCTCTGTAGCACTAGACACATCTCCATTATTCCATTTTTCCACTCTAAGATCAGCTTGAAAACTCAAGGTCTAAAAAAGTTTTACATGCTCTTTATGTGAGGTGGTTATTCTTATGAATACAGTCTGTTTACTAATACACAATTTTTTTCATCCACAGGATGTTTCAGAATTAAGAAATGAATTGCAGAGAAAAGAAGCATTAATTCAGAAGCATTTGAGTAAACTGCGACACTGGCAACAGGTCCTGGAAGACATCAGTGTGCAGCACAAAAAGCCTGCAGAAATGCCTCAAGGTCCATTAGCTTACCTAGAACAAGCATCTGCGAATATTCCTGCTCCAATGAAGCAAACATAATCTTGAATTTTACACAGCTCAATATTTTAAAAGCATTCTTTGTATGCTTTCTGTATAATGTAATTTGTACTGCAAATATAGTTAAAACAATTAAGCCAAATAAATTATCTTTTATTACAAAAGTATGGGTTGGTTTTATGTTTCCATGGAAAATATTCAGAGTTGCTGTTCAGGGTGCTTTCTGGTAGAAGTGTGTCTCCCAGAGTACATCCTGTTCCTTCTAGAGAGGGTGGCCCTTGCTCTCCTCTCTGTCTTTTTGGTATGATCAAAATACTTGCAAAGATTAGTGTTTGATTTTACTAGAATATTTAAATGTTTTGTGAACCAGTAATTATCCATGAGTACTACTGCAGAAACACCCTTAAGAATTGTCTGTATGTAGGTCAGACACTGTTTTGAAGTGAATTGTCATTCTCCACCAGACTGGCTCACCTCATGGAAGGTGTCTTGCAATACACAAATTTGGTTCTTATAGGATGAATTGAAATGGAAAAATGCACACAAAAGGGTGGGATATATAATACAGGCCTAATCTAACTGATGTTCTGTCTCTCAGGCTACTGTAGAGGTGGTCCAAAGTACCTACCCTCAAAATAAAGACTACTTACTCATTGTGGAGGTAGGGTCACCAGTGCTGTCCAGTATACAGAATTATGTTCAATTTCAGTGCTCTATTTAGTAAGTTGAATGTAGCCAAAAAAGATTTTGGAGGTAGGAATAGCAAAAGAGTCCTGTCTGTACTACTAAGCAACAAATTTAATTCATTCATATAACCACTTCTGCATATACCTTTATAGGGGCAGAGTTGAATAATTAATTGTTGTAACCCTGGAAATAAGAATGGTTAATTGGGTATTGAAATTCTTAGTGTTCTTGGGGCAGCGTGGATGAGAAGTAATGAAAACAGCACTGCACGTTTCCATCCTCACAGATACCAAAGCACCAATCAGTGTTACTGTACACTAACATCTCTCTTGATTACAAGTATGAACAGTGCCTTTTCGCCAAATCTGCTGCCAAAGACACTTTTCCAACCACACAGTTCATTCTGGAAAACATACTGGACAATTGGGATGAAAAGTATTGGCCTGTGTATTGTTTTTGCACGACCTGGTTTTTGGTAGCAGGGAGGCCACAGAGATGGCTCCTGTGAGAAGCTCCTGGAAACTTCTACCATGTCCAGCAGAGCCAATCTCTGATGGCTGTGAAAGATGGACATGGCTGAAACTGGGCCAATGAGAGAGGTTGGTAATGCCTCTGTGATTACATATTTAAGAAGAAAATAAAAACAAAGTCACACAGGTTTTGGCTTCTAGTCAGAGGAGAGGAGGAAATGAGAACATGTGAGGGAAAACAACATGGTGACACCAAGGGCAGTGGAGAAGGTGGGGGAGCCAGGATTCCTCTGCAGGCTGTGGTGCAGACCATGGTGCAGCAGGTTGTCCCCCTGCAGCCCATGGGGATCCACGGGGGATGCAGAGATCCACCCACAGCCCGTGGGGGAGGTGCCCGTGCCGGAGCGGGTGGATGCCTGGAGGAGGCTGTGATCCAGGGGAAGACCCGGTGGAGAGAGGGGGCCCTGCTTCCAGGCTGGAGCAGTCTGTCCTCGGAGGACTGACTGCACCCTGTGGACAGAGAGAGCCCCGGCGCAGCAGTCTGGGAGGGCTGTGTGCCCGTGGGAGGGGCTCAGGCTGCAGCAGGGGCGGTGGGGCTGCTGCTCCTGAGAGTGGACCCGCACTGGGGAAGTTCACGGAGAACTGTGTCCCGTAGGAGGGCTCCCACGGTCTCACCAGGGGAAGGACTCCTCTCCCAGAGCAGCAGAAGAAAATCTCGATGATGAACTGACCAAAGACTCCCATGCCCTGTCTCCCTGTGCTGTCGGTGGGAAGGAGGGAGGGGCTGGGGGAAAAAGGTGTTTCTAAGGGCTTATTTTACTTCTCATTATCCTCCTCTGATTTCTGTTAGCAATAAATTAACTTTGTAACTTTAAGCTAAGCCTGTTTTGCTCTTTAATTGTTTTCTCCTGGTCATTATCTCAATTCATGAAGCCTTTGCTAACTTTTTTCCTTTCCCTCCTCTGCCCAGCTGTGGCACAGGAGGGTGAGCAAGCGACTCTCGTGGGTGCCTGGCATTGGGCCAGTGTCAAACTATGACAGCCTGTAGAAGTGTTCTGCCCTTCCTTCCACCTTTGCACCACCAGTGAGATGCAGTGGCTGTTTTGTATGAAGTGTTGGCATCTGTTAGTGCAGGTCTTGCTGGCTGTTGATGTAAGAAGAGGTTAGGCTGGAGGTACACCTCTTTGCACGTGTAAAATCTTTTTAGGTAGCTGGGCCCTGCTGGTCGAAATTAAATGGGGATTCAAAGCAATTGAAGAGGAACTATCCTGTCTTTAATAGCAGGCTGCTAGTCGCACATTTTTCTGCCGTTCACATTTACTGGGTTAATTACCCAAGACAGCTTCTTCATGAGTTCTTTCCTCCCAACAATGAGTTAGCACGATCTGATAAATGTAGCCATTCCCCTGCTTTGCGTTTATATGGGCATAAAACTAGTATGGAGATAAAAGGTACAAGCATGCAGTTGCCGTCACTCTGGAACTTGGCACATGTCTGACTTAATTCAGCATGACATAGAACTCTTCTGAAAACCATAGAAATTGGGTAATTTACAAACCACAGAAACTGGGTAAGTTACAAACTTTAATGCTCATACTTACACATCATCCTCATTTATCAGGCTGATACATGTATTGAAATTCAATGGGTATATTACACAGCAATGCTGACTATACAAAACAGTTTATGAAGCAAACCAGAAATTATTTCTAAACCAGCCTGCTATAAACATGCTATTTTTGATGGTGTACCACATGCTGTACAGCATAACATTCACTTAACAAAAAGCAATAAATGTTAAAATTACATTATTAGATGCAGAACTTACTTTAAACAGCTGATGAAGCAAGTGTGTAAACATACAGAAGATCCTTTTCCAGCTGGTGCCAAATTGACAGGATGTATCAGAGTCCAAGTTGCATATTTAATTGTGTAGTGGTACAGCCTCTTGATTAAAAAGTCTTTTCACATAACAGTATCCAGACTTTTTCTTTTTCTTCATTTTTTACAGAAATTGTTAAAAAAATGCATTTTTCTGAAATTCATGCCTATAACTCCATAGTTACTAGATGTAAGAAAGTGCAGGTATTCCTAACTATTTACTTAGAAATTACATCATTTTTTTCCTTCCCTTAAATCATCTATTGGGTTATCATTCATAAAAAAGAGAACAGGAATGACTTTTACAGTAATTCTGAGAAGTATGCAAATAGTTTGCTTTAAAATGAAAAATACTTAGTAAACCATTCTTGGTGCTGAGGATCTTGGTTTTGGTCATCTTTGGTTTGTGGTGGTTCATTGCCATGTGTCCTGTGCAAACAAATAAGCACTAGCATTACCGTCCTACTTACGTACCATCTTATCAATATGTAACACTTTTCCCAGGAAAACTCATGATCCTGTGAATGGTTCTGTGCTCACATGAATGGATGAGACCAAAAGGTGCCAACTACAGTTTTAGTGGGATTTGTGCCAGCCAGGTAACTGGGCTAGCAGCACCGGTTGTAACATGAAGAAAAGCATGAAGCAGAGCCTAACAGCTATGGAGAAACATTTGAACATAGTTCTTAACTTGACATCCCAAAAAATTAAACAAAAGGATGCTTCAAGAATATGAAGTCCTGAAAATCAGAGAATGGCAGCTGCAATTCACTCTTAAAAATAGGAAATACAATTTATGCATTAAAAATGTTGGATAAGAGTTCTATTTGAAACAGAAAAATTTATCTGAACACTACCTGGCATTCATAATCAATCCTATTACATAGTCCCCGATTTTCCATCATTCGGGATTTTTTTAGCGTATGATAGTGAATAGGACTTAACTTTCAATTGACTGATGTAAAAGAATTAAGCAAGTAGCAGCCAAGCTACCCCGAGTCTCCCTGCACATTTGTTTCTCTTTAAAACAGAAATCTCATTTGCCTTGGCAGTCATCTGGCATGATACAGCATGTTTGTATCTTTAAGAAGTGGGAATTGCCAAACAGGATCTAAGCCTGTGTCCCAGGTTGTTTTTGTCAGTAGTCAGCACCATCTGCCCCCAAGGAAAGAACTCCCTTGTACATAATGTACAGGATAACTAATCTCCACCACGAGATAGGCGAGAAGGCTGGATTTTGTCCTGAAATACAATGGTAAGGTTTGGGGACTTTTTAACTGGATATTAGCTACATACATTTTTAACTATTTCTTGAAGAGAGAGTTCATGTTATAAAACACTGAACATTGTTTAAATAACTGATAAATTTGAAGAATTTAAGCTCCTCAGGGAGAAAACACCAAAGAAGTTTAGTTGCTAATCAGTTTTTAAGTCTCTAACCTTTGCCTACATCAGCCTAGATTCAGTCAAATATCTCCTAAAATAAAAACATGCCATCTATGTCTACCAAGTGCAAGGTGAGGCAATAAAAATAAGAAGGAAGACACATCCTTAACAGAACCACTGAAAGATGCCATGTTCACAATTAACTATGTTCTTAGTTAAATACTTGCATCTCCTTTTCTTTTCTTTTTTTTTTCTTTTTTTTTTTTTTTTTTTTTTGTGGGTATGTGTGTGTCTGTGTGTGTGTTTCTTGGTTTGGGGTTTTTTGTTTTTTTTTACCGGGGGGATTGCAAGCATAAACTCTGCTGGGCAGGGATTATAGCCCACTTTTGCAGTAAAGTTCTGGGTCTGTCTGCAGAAAACCAAACACACCGAGTTCACGGCGCAGTAGGAACCTTACATCGTTGTGTATTTCCAAATGTCTAATGTGTTTGAATTGCCTATAAGATTCTAAATATGAATTCATTTATTGTCATACAAAAAGGACAAATACCTTGTGGCAGCACTGCTGTCTGAGGACTGTATTGATGGAGAGCCCACCCTGAGGCAGCCAGGACTCCGGTCTAAGCTTGTAGATTTTGTTATTTGAGGAGCACTTCTTTTTGATCTCAAGTCACAGCTCAAAAAGCTCTTTGCGTAGGAAGCTAAATTCGGAACACTGACAACACGACTGGGCACCTCAACCGTTTTCTTCTGCTGCTTTTTATTGTAACAGAAAACTTCATTACATACACATTTTTTACAATTTATAGTATAAAACCTCAACAATACTTCATTCCCACATGTCTTGTGAGGAATACCCAAATAGGAAGACTTCTTTTTCTATAGGCATTTAAATTAAATTCTCAGAGTATGCTGTGAGTATACATGGATTTTGTCATCCAATTAAAACAATCTCTGTATTTGACCCTGAGATTTTTTACACACCAAGGTGCTTTCCACAAACTTGACTTGCCTTCTTTCTATGGCTATTTGTAGACAGTATCACACAGAGGGGCTGAAATGACAAAGGGCAGATACCAATCAACTCAAACTGATTCGTAATTTTCCTCGATGCTTGCCGATTAGTAACTCCCAAATCTGCAAGAAATGGCCATGCTAATCCCAGTGGAAGACTGATGTCATCAGAGTTTTAGTGTTTTGTATCAGCTTAAACACCTGTTATATATGTTGCATAAATACTTGTACTGAATTTCTCTTATGCTCAACAACTGACTGTAGGCTGGCTTATTGGAAAGAATTCTGCTGAATAACATTATCATAAAAAATTTTTAACACTTTTATTGTCCTGATTGCCTGTATGATCCAAACAGTAATAAAAACAATCACGACTTGTGATTTTAATTGCATTGCCCATCTTACCTTTCTGGAGGGAGTCAAGCATACTGTAGTAGGGTTGAAAGAAAATGACCGATTCCTGTAAGATTCAGTGCCAGCTGCAAGTGAATGCTGACATTTTCTTCCTTCCTGAAGGGAAACAAAGTTATGTGTATGGAAACATGTATTTGTTGGAAGCTGGTATGGAAAGATACATTTGCCAAAGTATTCCAGAACAGAAAGAAACAACCAGTCTGAAGCAATGCATGAAACACTGAATAGAGCCTTTCAACAGATTCCAAAACACAGATGTACATACAAAAAGCAGTCTTACCACCAGCTGCTCGATAATCTCTTCTCTCTCACTTAATTCATCTTGCAGACATTTTATAAGGTGTGTATCTTCAGACGTGGATTCCCACTTTCTTGACTTTTCTTCTAATTCTTTAAGTCTGTACCAAAGAAAATGCAGACCAGAAAAAAAACTTCTTCAGATCATGTTCAAGAGACACCTCAGATGTACTCTTCCCTAAATTCCAAGCCTAAAATACAGGGACATAGCCAGTCCTTTCTGATAAAACAGCATTTTTTAAAAATGGGCATCTGTACATGGTTTACATAGAAGTACACAATATTCTGGAGTTCCAAAATAAATTGCCAGGGTTAATCCACAACTTCTATCCAGTGTAACATCCAGCCCCTTGTGTAAAATAGTAACAAGCTTGCACATCATGTTGCTAGTCTAGTTTCTTAAAGAAAAAAATCAGTGTTACAGTATCAATACACATCAATATTCATCTATTTGTTCTCTTTCCTGACCCAGTAACTTTAGAATCCTCAGAAATACTAAATTCCTGTAACTTTCATTAAATGAGGCTTGGATATACACCCTGCTTTAGTAACCCTGCTAAGTCAAAATCTGTAGTCTGAGTTCAGCTTTTTAAATTCCTTTCTCAGGGGAAAAGATTCAAATGCTATTTGATATGGAAACTCTTAGATATGGTGTAGAAACATACATTTGATTGACCCATAAGAAGACAAGTAATTATGTAATCAGCCAAGTTCATGAATTTTGCTGCTTAAGAAACTGAATGCTATGAAGTTCACCTGCCATAACCAGGACACATACTGAGAAATGTGTTACAGAATACAAAACACCATTTTGTGGGGTTTTTTTTAATGTGTGGGAAAACATCTTTGAGAGGACCACCCCCAACTCTTATCATCTTAGAGTTATCTCAGAGTTTAAATAAAAAGATAAATCTTTACATCTGAAAAGTTTAAAGGTTAGAGGCCTGCTTACATGCCAGGTCTCTCTCTGGGCTTCTGCTGTGCAGCTGGGATAAGAGAAAAGGATGAGCGATATATATAAGGGATTATTTCTGAGAGGTCTCTTCTGTACAATCTGAAGCACCACAGAACTTCTTCACAGGGGGCTGAAAAGTGCATTTATTTACATGAGCATCATTTTCCTTGGAAATTTCTAAGGGAGTGAGAATGAGGTTAAGAAGCTTTTACTCAACAACATTGCTCGGCTGAACAAAATTAAGTACAAGATCATGGATCAAGGCCTCTGGTATCCTCTGCGACAAAGATGAATTTTCATTTCATAAAATTTCTAGATCCGACATGCAAGTTTTAATTTAGCATTATGAAACTTCATGTATAGTGTTTTCGATTAAACGATATCCAGAATTTATTACAATGTATCTGGGTCTTTTTGGTTTGCAAAGACAATACCTATACACTTCTATTTTGATCCTGATAATATTTTACTTATGATTAATACAAAAACTGTACATAGTAAGAATAATAAATTTAAACAGAACTCATTGCCAGCATTAGCCAGAGTTTATTATTAAATTACTTACGCAGTTTCTAAGGAGAAAATCTTTGCTTGGAGATGTGCCTGAGTGCTGCTGAAATCAGATACTATGTTGTCAACTTCCTGCCGGTGATCTCGTTTCATTATGTCCAGTTCTTTTTTATGCTTGATATTGAGGTCTTCTACAAGTAGCCTTTCACTGGTATTAAAATATGTCTGAATTCTCATGTTTCAATACTAGTTTATGATCATTGATCAAAGCATGCAGTTTTGAGGTGTTTTATTGACTGCAAAGGTAGTTAATTGGGCAATGATCTCGCTTCTGTCTACTGACTTGACTTTGACATTTTGACTGCAATCTGAGAAAAAACATTTTAACACTTAGGAAGAGAAAAATTATTTTGAAAAGTACTTGACCTTCACCCTTCAGGAAAGGGAAGATCTATTCTGTATAATGATGCTATTGATATTCTGCCTAGGGTTAGTTTCTACATTAATGATAAAACATGACAATAAAGTACCATAGGGACTTATTTGTATTAAGAAAAATTATGTTGAAATATCTGGGATTTTAACATGAGGCTCTCATGATATATTTCACTACATCATGGCACCAGAAACATTTAATACTGCCTATCATCACCATCTTAAAAAAAAGTGAAGAATGTTGTAACAATGCTATTAACTATAACATTTATCTTTTTCAGACAATGTATTTTGAAAGACACTGATATGGTTAATACCATAAACTGAAAACTAAAAAAATGCCTTACATTTTCTCAAGCCTAACTGTAAGATTGCATTCTAATACCAATCCCAAAAGCAGTAGGCATCTATTGAAGAATCATAGTTTGATTTTTGTTTGGTATTGCTTTGTTAAACCTTGGAGAAACTTTTTGATTAACTCAATAGAGAGCCCATGTTTTATGGTTTACTGATTAAAATAGATGTGCTCAACTTCGCATATCAACAATTGTAGTTTTCGCAAAAGACATTCAGTTTACCTTCTGTTTTCCCCTATTTTCTTTTTAATGTGTTCTGAAGCCTGTTTCACTTGTTTCTGAAAGGCTTCAGGAAAGGCCAAAAGGTCCATGAAAGACTTCTCCCCTTGAAATTAGAGCACAGCCATGGAAGTGACTGATTTGGCACTTAGCATAAAATAAGCAGCAGAAGAATAAGGGTAAAAAAAGGGAGAAGAATCCTTGAAATGAATCTTCAGGAGTAGAATATTCTCCTTCAGAATAGCCATTTTGGGACTTGCTCTCTCTTCTCATAAAAACACCTTTGTCTGCTCTCATCCTAATCCTTGCAAAAGCTTTCTGTACTGGAGGCGGAATTCACACAATTCAAGAGAATAGAAAGAGGAATTATTACTTCAGGCAGATTACTGGTTTCATTTACATGGCAAGAGTAGGACTAGTAATTTTAAATAATTTGTTATAAAAATTTGTCATATGCAAATAACAAGCCACTATCAGCTTTCAAATCAGAAAAGAAACTGGCATAAGACAGGGGCACAGTTGTTAAAAGTAAAAATAGCAGTTATTTATATGCACCAATTTAACTATTCCCCTACACAAATTAGTAGTCCTGCAAAAGCAAAACAAGAGCTGCAAGTTAATGTTTCAGGTCTTCCATGGGTTAATTTCAGACCAGCCTGTATGAGGTGCCTAGGTCCACTCTGATGGTCTCTAGGTCCTACCTCTGGTTATTTGAAGGATTTCTCCTTACATAATTTCCATTAATGCTTCCTTCTCAAATGCTTACTTAGTAGAGCTACACCATTTATTCCCTGTAAAGAAAATCCTCCAGCCCAGCAGCCTCAGCATCTGAAGCCTTTTAGACCTCATCGCTGACACGTGAATAATTCTTCTCTTCATGAACAGAGGCTCTAAATTCCTTCAAGGTAGCTTGAGGGCATTAATGAAACTCTCTGGTTTGCAATTCTTTCTGTTGATCTTGCTTCAAAAGCTTGAAATGAAATTCACTTTGAAGTAACTCTCCAAAGAGTGCCATTGCAAAAAAAAAAAAAAAGTTTCTCATTCTTTAAATAGCTACTGACTGGTAGACAGGAATGGAATTACTCTGGCCACTCTGCCAGTCTGCAGAGAGACGTTCTATCCATTGAGTGTTTTCTCTAGATTATATGGGTCATAATTTTAAAGATTCTTTTAAAGACACACTCTTCAGAAATCCTTTTATACATACAGCTTGTGTAGTTAGGGGCAGACTTTCTACACCATTGTAAAAATTAATTGAAAGGTACGCACACACCAGATCCCTCAGTCTCTCTGCAAAGAAAATGTGTTAAATATGTTCATCCAGAAATTTCAAAGGATTCAACAGCCATACAATTGCAGTGGGCAGTGAACTCAGTCTTGTCTCCTTTGTAAGTTGCGCCAGGGGAGATTTAGGTTGGATATTAGGAAGAATTTCAAAGGAAGGGTGATTAGCCATTGGAATGGGCTTCCCAGATGTGTTTAAGGAAAGACTGGACATGACACCCAGTGCCATGGTCTAGTTGACATGGTGGTGTTTAGTTGGATTCAATGATCTCAGAGGTCTTTTCCAACCCAATCCCAAATTGATCCTGGGATTCTGCACTTTTTCTGTACACAAATGGGAAGACCCATTTGCACCACTTGTGCTGTGCCTGTGGCTACTCGAAGAAGACATGGTTTACCTTCTACAAGACGGCCAAGACTTAAGTCACCTTGCCCTTCCTGTGCTCTGACAGCATCTCACAGCGCCAGGCTCACCATCAGCCAGAGGCACTGTCAGCGTCCACTGACACTGCCCTTACTCCCCCTGTGCAAAGCTGGCTGCTACAGCCAAAGCAAACTCTTACAGGGTATATATGGCACTCTCAAGTGTCCTCTTTGGAATTAACAGTCCATTGGTTTCAGCTACAGAGAGTATGTATAAAAACCTGATATTTATTCTCAGAGTCTTGATATTTTCTTGATAGCTCTTTGGTGAGTTTGGGATTTATGTCTTCCAGTGCCTTTGAAAGGCTGACATTATGCACGTTTTCTCAGGTCACTCCTGTGGGGATACACTAGACACATTTTTCTGTGACATACGATGAACGATTAGTTCAAATGTATCTATTATGGCTGGAGGAAAATGTGAAATTAACTACTGCTTTTGCAAAATTCCTAGCTTCTAAAATTAGTACTTTAGAAAGGAAAGATTCTGACATGCATCGCACTTAGAACACCACTCATGCTGGCAGTATTATTGAATCTCTACATAGCACTGTCAAGTGTGAATTCAAGGCAAACCTTCTATGCTGTTGATCTCTACCCTGAAGCTGTGCAGCTTCTTGCTTCTGTGACTCCAACTCAGCACTGAGTAGCTCCATTGTGTCCTTCAAAAGTAAATTCTCTTTCTTGAGTTCAGAAATTTCACGCTGACATTTTTCCAGTTCATCGTGAAGAGATCTGATCTGGCTTTGGCTACTTCCTTCCTAAGAAAAAGGTCAAATTTAGTTATTCACAGCCCCTTATTTTTAATATTAATATCTTCCTGGAATTGCATGCATTTAATTTTTGTGATCTGATTTTTCAATTATACATGCCATGCTATATATATGCAAGACAAAATCAGTGATCAAAAGTTCCTGAATATATTCTATAGTCCCCACAGAATTTATTTTATTGTAACATTCATTCATCTACTTCTTTTGTAGATTCTGATCTTTAATTGGAAAGAAAAAGTCTTCCCATAGGGAAAAAATTATAAACATTTAAAGTGAGACATAAAGGAAGAAAACCCATTCCATTTCTGGAAGAGACTGTATACTTTTGTTATCGCTGGAGAGAAATTTGATATTATTGCTTTTGCTAAACACAACATGGCAATGAAGTACAAACTGGTCCCTTGCCTGTTGCTTCTTCAGTGTCCTCACACTCCTGAGCTCCATTTGTAGCTCTTCTATTTGTTTCTTTAGGTTCATGCATGATGTCTGTTGCTCAGAGAGTTCCATCCTTAGAGATCCTAGTAACAGTCAGACAGACAATCATTTAGGCAGTCAGAGGCCAGCTGGATGGGAAAGGCAGATACAGGGAATATAGGTGAAAACATTAATATATTACATTTTGCTTTGTTCCTCAACTCCTCCCCATTAAGCATAATGGCTTCCTATTACTAGAGAGGTAACTCAGCTGAGCAATAGTGAGATGATATGGAGCTACAATAGCAATGACTCAACGTCAGAGTCGGAGAGGTCATTCTTTGTCAGCTGTATTGCAGACTACATCATCGCAATTGTTTCTTCTAATCTTGAACTTTACTGGAGCACCCCTCAGCTTCCCTGTTATTTCCACTGGTGTTTTATAGAGGGCCATAATGCAGACTGAGACTCTGGTTTTATTAGAGAAGTACAACGCTTATGTAAGCTCATCTGTCATATACTGCAACTTTTGTGTATATTACGTGCAAGTTTTTCAAGTACAAGAAGAAAAGAGTTTCTATCTCTGTTGTCTCCCTACAATTTTTCTTGAAGAAGAGAATCTATTTATTAAATTTATAAACTTTAGAGAGAAAGAAATCTTTCTACCAAATTTTAATTACTGGGGGGACAAAAACCAAGAAGAAAATTCACTTTGTACTTTAAATACAATCAAATTATTCTTTAATTAAAAAACATTTTATAGATGACCTTTAATCACCTGAGATTAAACCTGGAGATGTTAGACATCTTCCTAGTGCAGTGTTGTGTTTACTTCTAAACAGTTTAGGGCACTTCGAAACTGCCTAAACAGTACATAGGGAGCAACTGATCTCCACTGCTGAACTCAATAGAACAGAGTTGAAGCACATACAATAATTCTTCTCAACATAGAAAAGAGTAAAGTCATATTAACTAATTATAATTTTCCAATCTAATATGACTGATAATACATACTTGAATGTTGTACACCAGATTACTCTCTCAGCAACATTCTGCTGCTGACAATTGAGGGCTTGGCTAACAAAGAATATTAAGTCTATATTGTTGAAATTGCGGGGTATGAAAGAGGAGATTAACAAAGACCTGAGTTCCCAGAAGATGGGAAGGAAAATGAATGGGATAAAAGTCAGTGGTTCTCAGCATATATATAATCAATCAGTAGGAGCTGTGCATGACACTATACCTAGCAACAGGGTTTGCTGCTTCTGTATCTGCTCAAGTTCATCATGTAATTCTTTCTTTGCTTTCTCTTCCAAGGTTTGTATTTCCAGCCTATGAGACTGACGTTGGATCTTGAAAGTCTCATTAAATTCCTTTTTCAAGCGTTCTTCTGCCTCCTGGAAGCAAAAGTCCCCCCCAAAACAAAGTAGTTGGAGCCTATTTATCAGCTTGTTATTTTACTTGTAATGCTAGGATGAATATGGCCTTGCATTGTAGAACTTTAATTTTCATCACCACTTCACAAGACACATTATCAATGCAAGTATAAAAATGAGCTGAAGTTAAATTTTAACACTTAATAGGTACAAGATAAATTGTCAGGGTATCGCCTCTCAGATTTGTTGTGCAAGATGAAAGAATAACACCGACATCTTTGCACTATTTGACATTAGAAAGTTTTATTATTCAACATACAAAGCCTCCCAGATTTGACCTGTTTGTCTTTACTTATCACAGTGTGTCAGAAAAAGGCTTCTAACTTTCCTTGTGTCATTCTTGGCTCAGGCTTCCACTGTCATTAGAAGTACTGCTGGTACACTGTAAATGATGGAGCAGTTGCTCTGTAGGGGTTCTGAAAGCAAACTCCTGTCCTCTGTTTCATTCTTACCACCTCACTGCCTTCAGCTTGGTTTTGCCAAAACTGGAATTTTATTTGGAATATATAAACAGGATATTAAATTCTACTTAGGGTGGTTTTATCACCTAAATTTCATAAGGTTCTCTAAGCTATGAGAACCAACAGGGACATCTGAACTCCATGTCACAAACACATGTACATTTTTCAAGTTGACTTTTTCTTGAACAGCAACAGTCATTAGAACTTCAGTATATTGCATTCACATTTTGTCACTGAAATCAATCCGCTTGAACTTTTAAAAGCTTTGGTTATCCACTTATTGAATTGATTTCTTGAAGGTATATAAGGCAATACACATCCCCATTCATGTCTATTATTCTTCTTAAGTATTTATGTATAAATTAATAATGGATGAAAAAGAATAAAACTGAGTCCTGTTATTAATATACTCAGGAATTCCCTTGTATTTCTGAAGCAGGTGCACAGATAAAGGAGGTTGTATTCATTGCAGCCTAACTGTAGGGTATATTGTATTCGCAATGTGGTCTAAGTTAAAATGTTAAAATTATAAAAATAAAACAATAACCCCACAAACCACCAACTAGCCCCTCTCAGCCTGATGAGGAGGAGGTTTCAAAATCACAGAACAATTCTTTATGTGCAACAATGGCAACCCATCATTAAGCTAATTGGAGGTAACTGAGTTTTGATAATTGGCTCTCACTTAGATGGTTTACCCCATAAATATATATATTTATATATATTTACATTAGTATATAGTAAACTGACCTTGAGTTCCTGATTCTTGCTCTTCTCCAACATTTTTAAGATTTTTTGATGTGATGCCTCCAACTGCAGTTTAACATTTTGGTTTTCTTTAATGGTGTTTTGAAGATCCTGCAAAAGTGTCTCTTTTTCTTTGTTGGACTGTAGATTATGTTTCTTCAGTGACTCTTTGAAATTATTTGCTTGTTGTTCTAATATTTGCTTCAGCTGAGACACCTTCCAGAAAAGTAAGTCAGCAGGATAGGATTAATGGCTGCATTCACAATGGAGAGGAATTATGTAAAGCTGAATAGATTTTATGAGCTTGTGTTGCTCTATGAAAAAATAGCAAAACGCTTGTTTTGTGCAAGGAGCCCTTTTTCAGTGAAGAATGATAACCCTTTTGCATATTCTGTCTGTTGCTCGTCAAGTACTTTTTAAAAATTTCAAATCATCTCCATCTCATACGTGCAATCCATAGCTCAATTTGCACAATAATATGGCACAAACCAGAAGGCAGACCTAAGGCTCTGCTGAAACTATCCAACAAAATTGATATATTTAAATTGAAGGAGCACCTAGCTTCATCTGCCTCAGACTGAGTTTAAGTTCACTATTCATCCAGTTGTTTCTTGGCTTCTTCCGTTGTGTCATCCAATTAAATACACACAAAAATATTTGTCTAATCAAGTTAGTGAAGAATAATTGCCAAATACTATTTGTAATGAAAAGCATTAATTGTCTTTAATATATCTGTGTAATGGGATCTATCTGTGGCCTGGATACACTCCAAGAATAGGCAGATGTCACAGCCACTTGGCAACCATACTTTTGTTTCAAGAGCTGCTGAAATTTATTACTTTTTTAAAAAATGTGGTAAATCATAATATTTAATCAAAGGGACACTTTGGCTTCTGGTTACAGGCAAAAAAACTACTTTGTCTTCACACCTATTGAACTCAAGCCAATGTTTTCCTATATAAAGAAAGGAAACACTGAAGTTTTTAGGTACTGCAGTTCCTTATAAAACTAACCTTTGATGTGAAACACTTAACGCTACACAGTCCCTCATATCAATTGACACAATATGCATTAGCATCACTACACTCAAGTGTGCATTTTTTTTCTGGGCTTCCTGAAAATACAGTGACTGAAAATAATTTGCCAGAGAAATATGTGGTATATTTTATAATAGAAAATTTTGAAACAGGAGAAATGTTACTAGGAATAGTTCTTAAGCAAATTAGTCATTTAGGCAGGAAAGATGAAAAGAGGTCTATATAAACTTCATTTGCGGTCACAATGTTATAAACTTCCCCAACTCTTCACAGACAATTTTTGGCCCAAAGCACTTCTAACCTGAAACAAGATCATACCAACTAGAAACAGGCTAAGCCGGGAACACAATGTAGTAAGAAATCAGATGGAAAAGTAGTTTTAAAACCACTATTTTTCAGTGAATAAGGGGAAAGGCCCTACAGAAATGGATCAGGCATACAAACACATTCTCATGAATCCTGTTACTTCTAGCATATCAGAGGTTAAGAAACAAACATTTCCATCCTATCAGGTTTCCTCCTCCTGTCTTGCAATTAAAAAGGCTTTCAAACAAACCAATGAAAATCCTTTTCTGGAATGTTTTGCAGTGCCCAAGTATTTTATTTCACTTCCTGGTTTCTAAACAGATAGCCAGACCCTCAATTTGCTTAAGTTGGTAAAGCAGCGTTTGAGCCATGAAACCATGCCAACTCACATCAGTCCAGAATCTATTTGGATGCTTTCATTATTAATGAACCAGCAACACTGTGGGATTTTGTGTTTTATAATGTCTTCCTGTTGCAAAACAAAAGTTCTTGAAAAATGTGTACTTTAATACCATTAATAATTCACTTTTATCCACCAGAATTGCATAAGATCTCAGAGACGTAAACATTACCTAGATACTGTATAAACTCAAGGCAACAGCATCTTTTTAGGTTCTGCTGAATTCTTTCCAAATTCCAGGGTTATGTTTGCACTTGACCTTTCCTACAACAGCTGATTTTATGTCCCACTGTCTTGCAATTAATGAATAAATGAACAGCTATTACTAAAAGATGACTGATAATTTTGAAATATTTCAGAAGTCTTTCAAGTTTCATTCATTTCTAACCATCACTGTCCTTCTTCTGGATTGGATGGCTTGATTCTTTTGAAGAAGTACTTCTCAGACTTGGATAGCCCATTAATAAAAATACTTGGCAAGTATAAGGCTGCAAACGCCATCACAGCTGCATCACCCATTTGACTCCTGCTTTAACTATTTAATTCACTGTGCTTGTAAGCACATTTTCCTCAATGCATTGCTAGGGTATGGATTTAATATAAAAGACTTAAAATTGTCTCTTCATGCAGTATAGAAAAGCCACTGCAACTGAGAATTTGTTCTGATTCAAAATAAGGTGCCCAGATGCTACAGAGTTTTACTCCTACTATGAAGCTACTCTATCATAACAGTAATATGGCATAAGAAATAACAACAAAATAAAGAAATTGCATTCTACTGGCTTTTTTAGGCTTATTTCAGAGTTACTTCAATTAAGTTCACAGTAAACAATGTTTCTAAACTTGTGGCAGCAGTTCCTGACCAGAGGGAACAGTGTGAACACAGTCTTTGTCTGCTATTTGGTGGTATCTCCAAGATCCATAAAAACTATGGGCATTGCTGTGCTAGCACTGTTCAAAGATGTATCATGACAAGGTGATGTCTGCACTTCCATTTTATGTATCTTCTAATTCCAGAACAGAAGAACAGAACCATAGAAAATTCTGAGTTGGAAGGGACCCACAAGGATCATTGAGTCCAACTCCCGGCCCTGCACAGCACCATCTCCAAGAGTCACACCATGTGCCTGAGAGCATTGGCTAAACACTCCTTGAGCTCTGTCAGGCTTGGTGCTGCGACCACCTCCCTGGGGAGCCTGTTCCAGTGCCCAACCACCCTCTGGGGGAAAAACCTTTCTCTAATATCCAACCTAAACCTCCCTTGACACAACTTCAGGCCATTCCCTTGGGTCCTGTCACTGATTACCACAGAGAAGAGATCAGTGTCTGCCCCTCCACTTCCCCTCATGAGGAAGTTGTAACTGCAGTGAGGTCTCTCCTCAGTCTCCTCTTCTCCAGGCTGAACAGACCAAGTGACCTCAGCTGCTCTTCATACAGCTTCCCCTCAAGATCCTTCACCATCTCCATAGCCATCCTTTGGGCATTTTCTATTATCTTTATATCTTTCTTATATTGTGGCACCAAGATCCTCTAACACATGCTGAAGAAATCCTGTAGTGCAAAAGCAAGGAACTGGAGGGCTCTAATCAGTTAGCATTCAACCCACAAAAGATCTCACATCCTTCTTTCCAAATGACTAAACAGATGCAAGTCTGATTTCTTTATTCAAAAAAATCTTATTAATACAGAAATACTGCCACTTTGAAGTGCAACCCCGGAGAGATGACATTATCATGCTTCTGTCTACTCTGCATAGTGCTCCAGCTATGTCAGCCCAACCAAAAATGGGTCTTAGGCAGCCAAGGAAGCTATTTTTAGATCTAAAATTGTATCCAGGTTAGAACTGGATTAGTAACAGCACATTGCCTAACCTTTGAGGCGGAAGCTCTGGGCTGAGCCATTGCAAAGGTTCCCAGATGGGAAATATGCCCTCAGTGAAACATAATGTTATATAGTAAATGGTGTTTTCTTGGCTGTGAATATTCATGTACCTATAGCAGGAAACTATTACAAGTTTAAACAACTTCACTACGCTGGCAATACTGCCGAGTTATTAGTTCAGAAAGTAACTTTTGAAGTAATCAAGAAAAATGCAAAATTTCTCTTCAAATGGAGCATTTCCTTTTTGAGAGCAGTTAGATTTTAAGATACAATAAAATGTTTTTTAGTGTATCTGTTCATATTTACCATGGCATTGTGAACATAACATATGGCATGCTATGTACCATTTGATATTATATATTTATGTTTATAGTGGCAATAATTTCCCATCACTCTCTGCTAATTTACCATGATCTTGTGATGTGAGTGGATGAGCAGTTAGAAAACAGAGGTTTCTTTCATATTTTACTGTCCTGAACATGTGATTTCAAGAAAAGTAATTTGATGACCCACAACCTTATTTTTTGCATCTGCAAAACCTGAGGAATAATTTCTTCATGTCATAAACCTTTCACTCTGAATAGGTCAACATAGGTTGGATTGACCCAAAATTCTCTCAGAGTAGAATCTGTAGGAAACAGTGGCATGCAGATGTGTAATGAAACTTAAAAAAAGACAGAAATTTAAGAACATTAAACTACACTTAAATTCTGTATTTGTAAGACTGGGAAATCGAATGTCAGAATGTCACTGTTTGATAACAGAATGTATAAATATGTTTTAATGGAGAAATGAAGAAGAAAACCCCATGCTGCACTCATAACTAGTACAGCTAGTATAGCACAGATGGGAGAAAAAACAGGAGCTGCATATCGTGAGTACAGCACATGCCCTGATTGCTGGACCATGCACACCAAGGGGTAGTCATGGCATGTGGGAAAGTGGAGGTAGTAAAGGGAGGACAACATTTTGCTTAGCCTCCTGATAAGCCTATCTGTCCTTTCTCTGTCTTTAAACACTCAACAAGAGCTTATTATGGCCACTGAGAATCTATAAATGTCAACTGAAGAAGATCTAGGTCGTCAGCTTTTGCAGAGTTGTTGCTATACAAACTCCCACTGAACTTGAGGGAAGTGAAACTGGTTAGAATCGGTGAAGATACATCTCTATGCATCAAAAAAAAATCAGAAAGTTAACAGGAGCTGTAAGGAAGATTCTAATCTCACTTTGTCCTGTAAACGAACAATCAGAGTCACCCTGCAACCCTGATAAAGCTAAACTCCTCAGATTAGCACATCTCCAAAGAGTAATATATGAAATAAATAGGCTTGTCAAAACCTTCATAGATATTTAGAAGCAGTTATTTCTGTTATTTCTATCTGGAGTCCTTGCATATTTTATTGAGTGATAGACACAAGAAATAGTATTAAAATCTAATCCAGAATCTCTCAGGATGAAAAATGAAGAGACCTTTTATTACTGCATTAAATTTATGCCCAGTTTACCTCAAGTGAAGAGTTTTGAAGTTTCCCAGTTAGTACTTCTTTCTCTTTCTCTAGTTGCTTTAGTTCACACTCGTATTTTCTTTTAAATTCATCTAGCTGTGTCTGAAGCTCCTAAAATTAAAAAAAAAAAAAGAAAAAAAAAGAAAACACAAGACAAGAGCATGCAACAGCTGGGACAAAACATGCAGCATGAAAAAGAACACATTTCTTCTACATTAACCTAGATAATACATCAGTGTACACAATAGTACATGCTACTGTCCTTTAATGTCACTCATGTTATTCAATTTAAAAAACATAAACAGTTTGGTTTGGCTCTTTCTAATATTAGTGTGAGACAATACAGTTCACATGTATAATGTGTCATCTTCTACTGAAAGCTTCCCTAAGGTGTAAAACTGCACAGCATGAAGAGTCAGACTGTTTTGCCTTGATGTTAATGTTCAAAAATAATTTAGTATGCAAGAGTCACCCACAAGATCTGAAAAACCATAAATGCACATTGGCCATATAAATAACAAGATGACTAATGGGCAATTAGTGGAAAAGAGACTCAAAGGAAGCAATATCTGATAGCATTCATAAAGAAAATCATGGTGAGGAAGTAGAAATAAAATAATAATAAAAAAAGGAGGACTATATAATCACCTTGTTGCTGGAAATAGTTAAAAAACCAATGATAGCCTTGATTTTTTAACTATTGCAAGACACTGACCAAGAGCTTGTTGCATTGTTTGTAGCAAGTGTTAGCAATTACTTATTGGAGAAAGACTGAATATACAACTTCTAGAAACTTCCTGAAGTGATATGCATTACAAGTTTATTAGTGTGCTTGCTCTTCCTAGTTCTGCCAATTTGCTAACTCAAAAAAACATTCTACCGTGTCTTCAGACACTACAAATGAAGGAAACAGGAAAAAAAATAACAATTTAACACCTCCCCCATCCTGTACAGCTCCTTCTCACATACCCCATCCTGTTTAAAACTCAAGTAGCAATTAAAGGATGGAATTAAACAGATACATGAATATTGCAAGGGAGGAATTAGCTTTAGTCTTGCCTGTACAAAAGGGAGAGGATATAAAAGTCTTTTTGATTAAAACCTGAAGATCAGGTGCAACATTCCCACTTCAACTCTGTCAACTGACTTTCTTCTCTGTATCCTAATTTTTCTATCTGGAAAAATAGATATAACACTTCCTTAACAGTTGTTATAAGCCTTAGTTGAATAAGAGGATATAAACAGCATCAATAATGAAAAAAATTGTAATTTTATTTAAGTTTTACTAACTCAGTATTTTTCTGATTAAATTAATATGAATCTCTAAGAAGATATTATTATAAGCAATAATATTTATTGCCTATAAATAATAAATGTCTACTCCTATGCCTTTTTTCTAAAGTACAAAGAGTTTGATACTTTAATTCGATCTGACTCACATGAAAAGCTTCAGCCTGGCATAATTTTAGGCATGTGTGTACAAGATAATAATAAGTAGAATACACTATATAAAAGGCAAAGTCATTTTCATAAGGCTTCAATAGTGTAACGATGTACTTTAAAGCACTGCATCTTCACATACTGATCAAAAGTGAGCCCTTCCTCAAGAAGATAAAACAATTTACTCACCCAGGCTCAATTTTGAGAAATAAGACTGCATAAACATATAAACTCCACCAGTTTCATGGAAATTAATTCTTCTGACAAACACTAAACACAATTCCTAGTCTCCAAGATTGGGCAGGTACTATGAAGCTCAACATTTAGGGACAGCAGCTGCTTGCTTTTTATGACTTAACAACTTGTCAACAAGTGTTTGATTATTCTCAAGTAAATGTTGAACTCAGAAAGTTATAGCAGTGTTAACTGCAGAAAATGGGTAGAAGTTAATTCTTAACACAAAAAAGGGTCTAAAAACCACTTCACCAGTAGTCTGTTTGTCGCATTCTACAAACTGCTGAACTTAATCTTCTTTTTCTGTCTAGAAGATTTTGACAAACACACAAGTCCATTAGGAGTAAGAAACTAACTTCCCCCTTTGCTTACACTCAAGTTTGGCAAATCACTTGGACATGCACTGACTTGTGAGCTCCACTAATCATTAAAACACATGCTGAAAACTAAACATGTGTTTCAAGGTTATCCTCCATTTTAATAGAATTCAGCTCACATTTAGGTTCCTACTGCACAGAAACATTAGAGACTGCAAATTTCCTAAAGCCAAAGGATTCAGTCACAGACAGCAGCTCTGATGAGAGTGAAATTCTTTGAATAATCTCTTAAGCCAGTTGCTGCTAATGCATATCAACAACAAAAATAACAGCTCAACCACTTAAAACACACTGAAAAAAAGGTATTGCTCAGGTAAGTTGTTTGGATCTACAAGAAGATGAGGATTCTTTCTGACTAAAGTTAAATAAGGACATATATATGTGTATGTGTATGTATATATATATGTAAACATACAAATACTATACATATATAGATACAGTATTTGTAAACTGTTGTAATTTCATTGGTAACACATGCAGTCTGAATTAATTTACCAACACTTTGCAGAACTATATCCTCTGCCTGAATAATGCAAAATTTTTATTAAATCAATTTATCTGAATATTTCACAGAAGCAATCCATGACAATTTAAGTCATTGTGTTATTGTCATTAAGTCATTGTGTGTTATTGGAATAACACCCACAATACATTCTTCTTCAGGAAGGATCTTATATAAATCATTCCAACTGCCACATGCAAAGCATGCAAGGATAAGTATTGCTAAGAAGGCCACTTATTACATCAAGGATAAATTCACCTTTCTGTCTTTGGAGCTTTTCACAGAAATACATCAGCCTGCCCGTTTTTTTTCTTTTCCTGATTTTTTTCTGTAGCAAGAAAATCCTGGCATTTTATGTTAATTCAAAGTGCCTACAGTAAGCATAATTCAAATGATGTTGCTGTGACCAATAAGATTAAAACCAGATGAATTAAAGCATCTATAAATAGAAGAACATTCCTACCTTATGCTTTTTTTTTTTCAGATTCTATGACGTTTAAGACTGGCCTGATTTCCTTTGTATCCTGCGTTACATGATCTACCATCCCTTTTAACAGCTATTCCTTCAGAAAAATCTTTTCCTTATGGATTTCCTGATGCTTGATTTGACAAAGAAAGTTCTCTCTTTTAGTCATATCCTTCTCGTAAACGGCTACAGTTTCCATAGTCTATAAAACACACTAGATGTATTGTATGAAAAAAAACCCCCAGGGTAGAACTCTGGGGTGACAGTAGTCTATTTTGTAGTGAATATGCTATTTAGGTGGTAATATTCCATTGAAAAATATTGGCTTTATTTTAGTTAAAAATGTAGAACCGTACTGATTCAGGATGGTAAGCCTCTTCTGCAGTCTAGGAATGATTTGGGGTTTTTTACTGTTCTGGTTTGAGCTTGGGTGTGTAACTCACTTCCAACCATGCAGGCTCCCACAAGGACAACCTTAATCCTGTGAAAAAGTACAGTAGATGATTTGCTGATTCTGATGCAAAGTCTAATTTTCCTGAATGGTAGCATAACAATAGTTTAAGAGAACTAAAAAACTAGAAAAGATTCAGGGCTGAACAGTTGCTTAAGGGGAGATACTGTACAGAGGGTACTCTCAGGATACACACATTCCTCATTTTGCTGAGTTTATTCCTAGTATCATTTCTGCACAACTTTTCAGAATAACTCTTTTCTATACTTAAAAATAAATAAATCAGTATTCCAACTTGACCTCAACAGAGAAAGTCTGCCTTAGACATTGTTCTCTTTAAGGTTTTGGTTACAGAAGCAGTTGAACACCATGCCCTGGTCTAGCCCAAGAATGTCTGTAGCTCCTCTGCTGTCTTTGCAGCAACTCATGTGCTTCAGGTTATGAACACAAGTCAGTGCTCCACTGAATGAGCTCAGGGATCTGGGAATCTTACAGGATTGACTTCTGTACAATAAAGCCATTAATCTTAAAAGAGAAACTATGTTGATTTCAGTACTTTTGGTATGCCACATCTTTGAATATTTAAGAGCAAATCATCTGTTAAAGTCCTTGCACATCTTCAGAGCTGCTCTTTTTCTCTCTTTGGTACAAGTCATTTGCTGCAGATGCGTTATTTGATGTTTCAGTTCACCTACTTTATTAACAGCTTTGCCTTGGGAATTCAACATAGTTTTCATATCTTCCATGGTACCAAAATTTACATTTCAAGTAGCATAAATAACTTGCAGAATTTCCAATATCACTGACTACTAACATGAGAAATACTTTAGAATGACATTAATGAGCATCTTACCTGCTTTATGCAGGATTTCCTTTTCTTGATGTGAATTTCTCTCTTTGACTACACTTAGATCTTCTTCCTCTTTTTTCACTATACATTTTGATCCCAGAATTTCTTGCTGTGTTCGCTTAAGCTACACTTCCAAATCCTAAAATATGCATGACATTACTTCCACGTTTATTACATATGTAATTTTCTTGTGATAAGAAATAAATGGTCATTTTCTCTCTTGGTGTTCCATGACATAAATCATGTACAGAGCTGGTTTAAATGCATTTTTTGCTCTTCCATATGCTTAAACTGCCTCTGCTGCCAGAATATTTTTGATGTGGAGCCCTTCCTTCACATGTAGTTGGCATCATTGTAAAGTGAATATCCATCAATAGTTACCATCTAAAAGATGTCTGAGATTATCCTAAACTTTAAATAGGTTATGCTTCTATTAATTTCATGACAACTTATGCCAAAAGTTAATGAATATTTAGGGTTAGTTAGTTAGTTAGGGTTTTTTTCAGTTGCTCAAATACAACAATTTGTAACATAATCCATTACACAGGTGCCTAAACTCAGAAAAAATTGGGTTCTACAGACTTTGCTGGGAGTTGTCTTTCCATAACTAAAGAAAAAAAATTGAACCACATTTAATGTTCTGTTTCTGGAGGTTCTAGTTTCAGTTTCAGATGTCTAGGATAATACTGCAATACTCACTCAGATAAAATTGCCATTTGTTCCTATATGAATGACAGGTAAAACCTCAGGGTTAAAACTAACTTGTATTTAACACTCTCTGTAGCTCAGAACTTCAAGGTAAGCTTGTTACTTTTACCTCTGGCATATATGTCAGAACTCTTCCAAAACTAGACTGAACAGATCAGACTTAATGACTTGTCAAACTTTGTATTCTCCCTTCTACAGTAAAAATAATAAATGTGCACTAATGCAATACCATTCATCATAAGGTCTCAAACCTCTTGGAATACACTAAGGAGAAAACAGAAAACTTCATCTTGTTGAAACAAGAGCCCTTTCATCTTTCAAGCCTTATAATAGCTTTTCCTGCTAGTATTTACTAATGATCAAAAGTATTTCTGATTAAAAAGGTGTTTCTGTTTCCCTGTCTGCCATTGTCCATAGAAGCCTGAAAAAAATGTATTTAATGGTGGCATAAGAAATAGACAATTTAGAAAGGAGAAACTTCTATTTTTTTTATTTAAACTGTAAAGAAACAGAAGATAACATCATGTCTAACTCTTTCCCTCCTTCCAGATTTATCCTAGTCTGAGGGTATCTCTTCAAAGATTCAAGGCAATATTCTCCGTTAGTATGTAAATCAGCCTCATTCCACAGACTTAGAGGATTTGAAATGTACGAGCTGAGCATATGTCCTTCAGAAAATATTTCAGTTTTATCCAGTTGATACTGAATTTAGAAAATAAGTTGTTAATGGCACCACCCTCTTATTTCTACTTCCTATAATATTTTATATTATTTATTCCTAAATTATTGCATTTCTTATACAATAAATCAGAAGAGTAAACCATGTGCCTAAATTTTCATGTGTTTATTCCTCATTTTCCCTGAATGTTACCTAAAGCACCCACAAAAAATAAATCAAAATCTTCCTTTCTCTCTTCCCCTCTAATGCTTCCAACTTCTACAGAGCCAGGATACTTTTTAGTATTGAAACAGATATTACAGATTGACTCAATTTAAAAAAAGGGCTTATCTGCACCTCTGCCATTCATTGTATCCTCTCCACTTTTCTGTAAAAGATAGAGGTTGTTCTGCTACAGATCTACACACTGAGACAATGAAATCTGAATCATGTTGGGGAAAGTGTATTCAATTCATCCTCTGATCTTGTAAAACAAAGAGGCAGTACCTGTATTGAAGGCTGAACTCCCTCTAAGAACATCCTCAAAGAAGTAGATCAGAACTCTGCATCATCAGCAAAATGATAGTGGCAAGCAAGATGTGAGGGCAGATGGTGAAAACATTTAAGAGCTGTCTTGGAAGAACACAGCTGACTGGGCTGACCCTGCTATCTGCAGAATTCTGGGGCTCTCTTCGTCTAAAGGAAGTAAATCTTCTCTCCCATTAGGGAACAATTCTTGTTATTTTGTGATACTCCAAGTCTAGACCTTCAAGGTGTTTTCTTATCTAATATGCAAGATTGCTGACATAGGGCTGGGGGCATGTCTGGTAGGTGAGTTTATGTGATGTAAAGGACTAAAAGTATCAGAAGGAAGTTGAACTGTTGAGGACAGAGCATGGCTTGGTGCTCCAATTTCAGCACTGTTCATCAGCATCTCTCCTGAACTCTGACCTCATGTACCAAAAGCAGCTGTTTGGCAGATTGCCCATGACATGCCAACCTCTGAGACTGCATCTGACACATGATGCAACCAGGAAGAGTCTGCAGAGCTGTGCTGCAAATGTGTGAGATACACAGCGGTGAGGGTAGGCAGGCAAAGTGCAAGGTGAGAACTAAAGGCAAAAGTCTCATGGCTCAGCACATGAAACTTCACAAGTGTAAAGAACACTTCATTAAATGGCACTTGGTACAAGCCACTGCTGCAAGAGTCATACAAACAAAGCACTTGATTCCTAAACTGCCAGTTCAGGTCTCTTATCTAACCCTGTTCATATCCATGCACTGAGCTATTTGCAACCACAGGGAAAAAGGAGGAGGTACTCCGTAAACACTCACTGGTCGTAGTAGTGCCTGCTTGCTGTTCTCGTCACATTTTTGGGCAGGAAAGGTAAAATTCTGTTCAGCCAACAGATAAATTTTACCTCACGGGTCCCTCAGGGAATACAGTCTAGTGTTCAAAGTGTTCTCCTAATGAGTTACTAATCACCGTAACTCTTTAAAGCTGTGAGCATTATATCCTATCTCCTTTCTAAGCCTCTAAAATTGCTTTATTGCTTAAAAAGCATTTGAATCAACATGATATTTAAAATAGCCTCCTCTCCCAAACTTTAAAGAATTGATAATTTTCACTTTCTCAGGCAGAGATAGGGATTGCAGTCTCATACTCTACCTGTATTCTCTCCTTCAGCTTCTGGGAATGCTTCTTCCTCTCATTTATCTTCTGGCATTTCTCCTCTAGGTCTGTTTCCAGCTTCTTTACCTGCTGCAGCAAAAAACCTTCCTCAGTCTCTGAGCTCTTCTTTTGCTCTGTTTCTTTTTGCTGACAGTTTGTTTCTATCACAGATTGCTGCATAGCTTTTTTCAAAGTCTCTTTTTCTGTCTCATAAGGGGCTTGCAGTTTGCTTGTTTTCTGAGTATATTCTTCAGTTGCTTTCTGGTTCTTGCTCTTCAGGTTTTCCATCTCGTTTATTACGGTGTGTCTTTCCACACTACATTTTTCATCTAAATTTAATTTTGTATCTAGACTTTCTCTTCTAAATGCTTTGCATTCATTTAGCAGTACATCAAACTCCTGATTTAAATGTAGAAGTTTGTTTTCAAAGCCTGCATTGGTATCTACTGTGTCTGTAGAAAGGCCCGTCGGTGCTTGTTTCACTTTTATTCTTGACTCTTTCACTTCTGCTTGCTTTTTACACAATCTTAACTCTGCCAAGGCTTCTTCCTTCAATCTCTTGTGTTGTGCTACTGAAATTTCAAGGGCCTGAATATGCTTTCTCAGTAACTGTTCTTCTTCAACTTTGCTTTTACACTGGAGAATCGTTTCTCTTGTCTCAGCAAGAATATTCTGAATTTCTTCTTCATGAGCCTCTCTCAGAGCCTGTATACTGTCCTCATGTTCATCATTCTTCGTATTCAGGGCATATATCACCTATCAAACAAGAAAAATAGAAAAGTAAGTTATCTTGTGAACAGTAGCTATTAATCCAGTTACTGTACTTATCAAGGTGTTAAACACTAAAAGAGAATTACTACTATAGATCAATATTTTTTTTTGTGGTGGTGGCTCTTTGTGTTGTTTTTGGGGCTTTTTTCCGCTAGGAACAGAAGGGACAATTATAAACTGCAAAACCTTATAAGAAAGGAACACAATACTGTGACAAACAGTATTTTTTATCACTTTTTGTCAGAAATTTCTTTTTTATTCTAGGTAAGTTGTCACTTCATGTCACTAGTTTGATCTCTAATACAAGGAAGGAAGTTGGGTCCCTTGTCTAGCTAACTGACTCCTTACTTGAAGTCCAGTTCATCTGTCCTTCAGTGCAGCAGGACTACTAAAGGCCACATTGCCTTTAGCATGACAAAGTGCTGGGGACCAGTAGTGGCAAATCTGAACAGTGAAACCTGAGGTCCTGACATCCAGTTCACGTGGACCAAAATCACTTCGTGATGTAAATGAAAGTATGAAAAGCAGATTAAATTCTGCACTCCTGGCTCCAGTCAAAACACCATGGAAGATGCACTCCTAGAAGTCACATTCCTGACAAGTTCGTTTGGTCAGCATTCAGGGTAGGTATTACCTGACTGCAAGCATCTTTTGACTTGATTCTGGGAAGTGTTCAGGCAATGCGTTTCAGGGTTTTTCCCCACCATTTCAGTAACAGCTATAAATCTCAAAACAGCTTTTAGCAGATCCAAGCGACTCTCTGATGACAATAAGTAATTTTTCCAAACAACTGATTTAAACCCTGTAATGTTTTATTTTCTTTTAAAAAATGCAGAATAATAATTTTCACAACTGTAAGACATTATTACCCTAAGCAGGCTTCATCTTTTACCACAACATACACCAAATATCTCTCACAGAAGCTGTTGTACAAGCACCCTACTATTTTTTCAAAAATAAAATGCAATTAAAAGCCCATGGTAGTCTGAAATGAAGAGTAAATGTCCATGTTAAATTTACAGGACAGCTACACATAATTGCACAACAAGTAACTGCCTTGAAAAGACACATGCTTGTCTTTTCAGATCTCCACTAAGACGTATGGGGGCTAATCCAGTTTCTACTGGACGTAGTTATCTAACTCAAGGAGAACAACACATTATGTAAGAAGGTTTTCCACTTGCTTGGTTGGTTAGGGGTTTTTAGGGATAAATTACTGCCCTAAAAAAATAGGTTTGGAATCTTTACACAAGTTTGACAGACATTTTCAGTCTGGCCTGAGCCCACAGAAGTTAATCAAAAGATTTTTAGACAGTGTTTAAGAAAATCGTAGCCTTAAGTAAGTAGATAAATAAATAAATACAGAAACAAGGTCACAATTATGCTAGAATTGCAGCCCTATAATCTTCAAGCCTTCATCAGGGCAAGTCTCAATTGAGAGTCCAATAAGTGTCTTGACCAGAATAAGTGTCAGAAGCCTGCAATGTGTTATATAAGTCCCGAAGATGTCTTCAGAATTATTGAATTTGTTTATCTATGTCCTACCACTTTTTGTGCTATCTGTATATGAATAACATATTGAATTTCAATCAACCATAAATGAAAGCAAACACACTAATATATCTTGTGAGTAGTCAACTTCCTCCCTGGCTGTAATGAATTAGGTACAGAAGCCTTAAAAAGTCACAAATACAAAACATGGTCTGAATATATTTCTGGATAAACATTTGACAAAATAGAGTAACAGCATCATATTTCAGAAGTATATGAGATAAGAAGTTATTATCTACATTTAGATAGGTATATTCTGGGGCCTTAGATTACAAGCCATTAATTCTTCTCTGTTATTTTTAACCATTTTCCTTTGAAATGGAAATAGTTACAGTATACTGAGCAGATTTCTTCATATCACTAACTAAAATCACTCCATGAACAGCTCTTATCAATTCAGGAGACAGACATTAAGACTCCAGGAAGATTAGTCTTGCCCACGTTTTCCACACTTTTTTTTTTTTCCAGTGACCAGTAATTAGGTTGGGCAACTCTTCAGTTAGCTAGGCCAGATGCTGATGATCATATTTCTATATTTCATTCCACCAGTAAAACAGAAATGAACATCTAGCTTTTGTGTCTCAGTCTTTCACTCAATGATAAATTTATCTAGTAAATCACCATGGCCTGTCTCATACTATGCTGTGTTCAGGTTGCCTCTAAAATCTGACTCTCTCATACAGGTTTCCCAAATTCCACTAAGCATTAGACTACCACCAGCATGTTAAGTGAGTTATCTAAAACAATGGAAGAAACTGGGCTCCCTGCCCCACCTATTATTCCTGCACACTGTTCAGTAGTGGCTAGAACCACAATGAAGCATTTTGACCTGCATGCCCTTAAATTTAATCTTCAAGCTTGAGTGCTGAAACTGACTCTTCCATATCTTAACCTTCTTAAAAGATTTAATTTTGAGACGGCTGCTGCTCTGTACTTTATGAAATTTAAGCCCTTCACACAAGCCTTTCACTCCCTACTGAATACAGCTACTATATTCCTATTCCAGATACCTCATTTTGAAGACTGCAGTTATACGAGATGAATCCGGTGCTTTATGTGCTGAAAAATTATTTCAGACCTGTGCCTTGTGAGTGTACACTAATGTACACTAATGTATAAATCTCTTAACAGTTGTGTTGATAAACAGCTTTCAATAAGCAGCTCTAAAACTGATTGTTTGACAGTACAGACAGAATAGCTTTCAAATGAAAAGAGCACATCACTGCTCTTGGAGGCATTAGCATAATACCAATGGCTTCTGCCTCCTTACAGTTCTCCAAAACCAAATGGATTGGGAAACACTGTTGAATTTATAGCACCTGAGTGTTGTATGGCAGGTTGGTAGAAACATTATTACACACATAGACTTGAATATGAAGAGTGCAGTGAATGCAAATAATTCTTATTTGTCCCATTTTATCCTCCAAATGCTGTAAATCTAAATAACATTTCCTTTCTCATTTTCCTTATGGTGATGTAAAATAACAAACAAACAAGGAAAAAAAAAAAAAAGGAAACATTCAACTGCACCTCAACAGTGAAGACAGAGCTAAAGCACTGAAATAAAAAAAGATTCTCTTCCTACAGTAGTGTTAAATACTATTCTTAGAGGAACCTGACTATCATAATGAAAAAAATGGTTCTAGCAGGTTGCTTTTCTAGCTGAATAGGAAGCAGAACAATTTGGTAGGGAAGGTGAGGAGTGAGGACGTTAAGATGAATCGAAGAAAAGCAAATGATCGTAAGTGTCCTTCCTTCAGGCCCAAGCTAGTAGACACAAAGCCCTCCTGACAAAAAAGAAAAAAAGAAACAAAAGAATGAGAAAAGGCCCTGGATGGGGATGCCAAACAGGGTACTCCCAGCAGCACTCAACACAAAGCAGGGAAGGAGACAAACTTCTATTACTGAGGAGGAAGTTTTTTACAGGCTAACTGATGCCAGCTGACTCTATGCATCATCTCCTTTTCACTAGTAGCAGCAGCATCTTGTCTTCACTAGCAGGTGAACTTGTTTCTTTGAACTCATCTTTGTCTACTTGCCAACCAGACCAAAGCAAAGTGAGGTACTGATAAACATGTCAGCCTTAAATGGTCTCTTTAAAAGCAAAGGACAGAGAAATTATCAAAATCAGCTTTGCTTATTTAAACAAATGGCTCCTCTATGCCTTAGCCTCCTTTGTCACCAACTGTAAAGGCTTTCTAGAAAATAAACCCATCTCCAACAATTTATTAATTAATTAATACTCTAACCTGTCTCCCATGTTCTAACACTGAAGAATAATGTCTTTTAATTAAGGTACAGGCCTAGGCTATGATTACCTACAGTGCTGATCTAGTTTTACACCTAAGCTGATTTCATACATAGGTGATAAATTATAAATGATACTGCTCTAAGGTATGACCTGGGACCTAAAGAACTAAGTCTCACCTCTCTCCTTTCATTCTCTGTGGTTCCCTGAAATCACAGGAATAATTTCATGCATCCAAATACTTACAGCAACTGTTGATAACATAAACACATATGTAGTGTCGTGTAGTATAAGAAAAGCTTTAAAACAATTGTCACTCCAAACATCCCAAAGTGTTTCAGAAGAGGTGTATTGCTGGTATCCTGCACCAGAATGAACCCTAATTACTATAATAAAATAGGATTTTGCTCCAGAGGGTTCTCTTTTATTTCAAGGTAAATCTATATCCTTGCATCCATGATAATAAAGCCCTTCAGACCCCAGAAGGGTGATGTGGTACAGCACAGAGGTAGCCAATGGCTCTGTATGAGATCCGCCTGTGTTTACATGATCTGATGTCTCTTGGGCAGAAGCTCATGGTGCAATGTGTCACCCTCCTGAATGCCCCACAGGCTTTCCTTATCTAGAGATACACAGTAGAGGAGGGCAAGTTGATCTTACATTCTTCAAATTTGAATATGTTGCCCCTTTTCCTACACATACCATGTATTACAGTCAGTCCAAAAAATACAATGAAATACTAAAATGTATCAAGAAAGTATAAGCATAAAATGTCTACAAGTTTCTAATATATTTTGGCACAGTTTTTGACTTTTTCTGCCACTCCTTTTGCTTCCCTCCCCCCTTTAGTTTAAATCTAATACAAGAAAATAACACAGGTACATTTATTTGGTCCCATTTTTTTACCTTCTTAGTTTTCTGCTTAGTGTAGTGTAATACTGAGCACAGAAAATCGTAGTTTAGTGGTTTATGTATTGCACTCAATCTCTCAAGTGTCATCTAACATAAAATGAGCTCTGGCCTAAATTTTACTAAAGAGACATCCAGCTGTCCCTCATCTGTATTTTACAGTTTCTAATAAGCTAAACAGAATAACTGCCAGGCAATTTAAGAATTAGGAAGGTAAAACTATATTGCAAGAATATTTCCACAAGCAGAGCAGGTGCCAAAAAAGGCACCAATAATTTCAGGAAAGGAAAAATAGGCTGTAGAATCGCAAAAGTTAATTGGGAGTCCAATAAGTGTCTTGACCGCAATAAGTGTCACAAGTCTAATCTGTGTTGTACAAACCCCAAAAATGTCTCCAGAATTACTGAATTTGTTTGTCTAACAACTTTTTGTGCTATCTGTATAGAAACAACGTATTGGGCACCAATGCTACATCCCAACAATTTCAGCAAAACAAAAATATATTGTAGAATCACAGAAGTTAATTCTAGAAAGAGACTCCTCTGCTGGGAAAATCACAGGCAGTTTGCTGCTGAAATTGCTTCTGGAACTGTTCAATAAAACCGACTCAACTTCAATCCCTTCTCTTTACACTGGTCACAAATCCATCTGCTATGACTGGTTGTAAGCAGTGCCTCATCAGCATGGCAAGAAATAGCTCTTCCTAAACAGTTAAGGAAACATTAAAGACTTCTCCAGATCTGACATGGAAATTCTGAGAGAAACTGGTGGTTCTGAAAAACAGCTACCACAGAAGGAGGTCTGAGGAGGCCACTAGTAATTACTGCAAGGAGATGACTGGAGAAACTCTACTTGTTTCATTCTCAGGAAGATGTTTCCTGCATACAAGAGGGGATTCATCTCACCCAACATCGTCCATTACTTCATCACACATCTAATCCAGGTTAGTCAAAGGAAAAAGACAGGTTCCTCCAAAGGACAATATTTTCTTTCCCAACACAGATGTCTAAATTGGGGAACAGAAGTGAAATTGCTTCATGGGTTTATATCTCTTTTGCATATCCCACTTCCAGCTCTCCCTTCTTCTACAGAGCTGAGAGTCCCATGCAAAGGGAAAAGAGTTTTCATATCAGAGGCTGAAACTGATAAATTGCCTGTTGTCTGGGGTTTCTCTCTATCCTGCACTAGTGTCTCACTTCATACTGACTCCATTTCTATATACCCATTTCATGCTGTTTTACCAACAATTTACAAACCAAAACAGATATTGGGTGTTTATTAACTGAATGCAGTTTATTTTATCTTCCATCTAAATTCCTTATTTCCTTCCATTTTGTTTAGATGTTTATGACTCTCTTTCAATTAGTAAAATCTATTAATTTTAATGTGCTGTTTATTTTTACTTCCAGGTCATTACCTACTATGTGAGATGATGCAAGATCTAGCCCAGATCTTTGTAGTATCTGCCTCCCTACATTATGATGTTGTAAATCTTTTTTACAGCTCCTGGCTCATGTTGTATCTTATATGTCAAAATCCTTTTCTACATATACTTGAAATAATTTTTCAAAACACATTATTATTTTTTGTAGATTCTGTATGCAATTAAGAGCTAGAATAAATAAAATCAGTCAGCATAACATTTACATGAAATATATTTCTACTTTGTTATCCGTGAGGTGATTCGAATTCATCTTGAGCATATTTATCAGGTTGAGCTGTATTCAAATGTTGTCAGAGGATCACATTACTTTTCAGTAAAAGCTAAATTAGGTCAAATGTCTGTCTATTAAAAACCACAGAACTAGATGAAAACACTTGAAAAGATCATGCTTGGACACTGAAAAATCAATGTCAATAAACACACACACGTATGTAGGCAAGCAGAAAGGCCAAATCGTTTGATTCCAGAGATCTTTCTCTTCACATTTTGCAGGCTCTGTCTTGGTGAAATGCTTGCTTAACTCCTTAAGATCTCACATATCCCTGTAAATCTTAGGCTATTACAGTCTTGGACAAGTTCAACTTTATCTTGGGAAGCTCTTTCAGATGTATAAAGTGCAAGAAGTAGAGGATCTCTCTGACACATTTATATCTATGTCCTCTGTCCATTGTTGTCACTGTAGACCAGTTGAATTTTTAGTACACAAGTGAAGTTGCCAATTCTGTGTAAGTAGAAGGGGAACGAAGACCTCATTTGCATGAAATTCACTGATAATTTAGCTCTGGTTTTTCTTGCATATCAAGCTCTTCTAGGATATAAACCTATCTAAAACTCATAGAAGTTTGATCTCTATTATGCTTCAAAAATAGGAGTTAATCCATCTCATCAACCAGATTTAAGTACAGTGGTGATAAAACTCATTTGCCAAAATAACACTCTATTTTGTGAAATGTTTCATTACATCCCAGACTTTTAAAGAACTTTAACGAGTCTAAATGGCAGACATATATTCAGTGCTTTCAAAAGTTTTGTTTGGTTGGTTTTTTAAATTATTCTAGATATTTACCTGAAATTTTATGCTTCCAAAACACCTTTCTGATTTGCAGATTAAGGTAAAGTAACATTGTCCAATTTTACAAGAAATACAGTACCCAAAGAGACTTGTCAAGTAAGCTCTCACTTGATTCCCATTTTACCAAGTATTTAATTTAAATATAGTAGAATTTGGAAGTCTTGAAAATATAAACTGTAGAACTGTTGATTTAATTACAGCTTGAGGTGAAATAGATTTTTCCCAAACAAATACATATTTTTGTAGAGACAAATATTATAATTTATTTAAAACACAGTGTTCATTGCAAGTTTTGCCCTTTATGTAGACCTGTGATAAACATAGATAAAATGAGTCTTGTTTCTTCCTAATCCAAACTAAAGCATTACACAGATTGGATCAAATTCTTACTCTCCTGTAGTTTGCATTCTCAGAGAGGATTTTTTAAAATTTAAAAGATTTCTTTATACATTCTAGATACTTTGCTAATTAAGAAAAGAAACCACCAGAACCCTCAGATATCTATGAATTTTTAACACCAGTTCTTGCTGGCACCAAGATTGAAGTTCTTGCTGCTGTAAGCAAATTCAACTAAAAGATCACAGGGATTCAAGAAGTGATTGTAAAATGTATTGAATAAAAATCTAGTTAGGGCTAGGAAGGATTAAGATACTCTGCCAATCTTTGGAAAATCTCACAGATCAATGCAGGCAATGAAAACACTTTAGGCAAGAGCACCAGATGCATGTCATATTCCTGTAACTCTCTGGGCACCATCAGAATCAAAGTGTTTTTAAAAGATATTTTAAAAAGATATTTTTCTTTCCATTTTTCTCCTCACTTTCAAAGCAGCGTCACTGGAGCCCAAGTCAACACAGTGTTATGAAGCTAAAGGGCTACATAACAATACACATCATAATACTACACTATTACTTGTGTATCCAGGACATTTTTACACAAACATTTGTAACAGTAAAATGAAGCTAGATTGAATACAGCCACTACTCACATTCCCATTCCAGGAAGATATTCTTATTAAGCATATGTGGGACACCTTCTGGGATTGCATCAATGATCACAAAACCAAGAAGGTTTAACCACCATTTATCAGCAGAAAAAGTGGAAGCAGTCTGCAAAGAGTGTAATGGCAATGTACCAAGTTGCATTGCAATGTCCTATAGTCTACAGACAATTCATTATTCTTATGAAATACTAAGGTATATCAGCATTTAGTAAAAACATATAAAAGTACTAGCTATAGTTCCTACCAGCTTTGTTATCAAATTCTAGTAGTTGTCTCTTGCTGAATGAAAAAAAGTAAAACAATTAACTGTAGTCTCATACTTACATTTAAAGGTAGCTCTTCTATAATGCTCTGAGAGGGTTATATAGTAACAACCAGTCAGTGGTTAGGCATAGCTGGATGCTGTAGCTTCCAAAGATAATTAAAACAGAAGACTTCTCTGGTAGTAACCTGTTTGAAGTTAAAGCTGTATTTTAAGTGCCTAAAAATCAAGTCAGACAAAGTTCTGAGTGACAGCCACATTAAAACATATAATCTTCCTTCAGAAGAATTTCACCCAGGTCATTATCTTAAGAAAAAAAGAAAAAAAAAAATCCCTATTTGAAAGTAGACAGTCAGTTTGTAGTTTCTTTAAGAAATAAAGACACTGTTTCCTCAGTAATAGTTATGTGTGTTCTGCTGTCTCCAAGCTTTGGAAGACAAATGAATATACATTAAGTAAAATGCCAAGTTTGAACTAGCACAGCGAAGTTGGAGCTATTGTGCCCCACTCGGGGGCTGGATAAATTAACTCAGACTTGGTACTGCACTAAATACATTCACAGACTTCCTGCCAGCTTTAAGCACAAGCCCAAAAAAAACTCCAAAACTCACACGCCTGTCTGCTCCTACTTAAAAGAACAGTAGTTTTCAGAACCAGACTAAAAACAGTGTGGTTGTGTACAGGCAGGAAAAACAGTGAGACACTTAACATGTTAAGATGTGACTGTAGAGGTGGCAACAGAGGGAGTTCTACCTCAGTGTTACAGCTGTTTTAATAAAACATAGACACTCTTTTAACTAATGAGGACGTGACTGCTGGGGGTGGGGGGGAAAGAACATGATACTTCATGGAAAAAAAGGACTTTATATACAATATTCAATGCTGGAGTGTTCAAAAGCCTAAAAAAAATCTCAAAATGTTTACATAAGAATGTCTTCAACTGACTTGGCACTAACTTCTAATTTGGGTATAATTTTCGCAATTGTAAAACATTGGCATGTACATACTGGTTAAAGGAAATATTAAGAGAGGGGTACTATTATAGTGTCACTGAAAAAGGTACTTTTAAATATTACCATAAAAAAAGAAAGAAGACGAAAAAGCTATAAGCTTGCAATTTTCTTCTGTGCAATTAATGGATCATTAGATATTTATTACCTATTGCCTGTAATTTGCATACTAATAATATGCAAAACATGTTGTATATAAACATTAACTAGGATTCTTCGATAAAGAAACTTGAATTTATTATGTACTCTCCATTATAAATTAGTCTTGAGTTGTCAATTACTAAGACCATCAGATTTTCTGCAAACCTGGTACAATTAGTGCCAAATTTGTATGATAGGGAAGTAATTCCATACATAGATGTCATTCTTATACCTTGGATTCATTTAAATGATAGCTTCTACCCATCCAAACAAGATACCAGATTTTTTCCTAATAGAAGTATGGCTGTAATACTGCTTTTGACCAGCTGATCAACACAATTTTATGACATTGCACATGCATTTAATAATCCAGGATTTTCTTTAAGGGAGGAACTTTCTGTAAGGAAAAACACAGTGGTGACAAGTTAAGGAATTTTAGCCTGCACATTCTTGTCACCTCATAGGCAAAAATAATGCTAGCTTTGAAATCCTGATAGCAAATTTTACACAAAATAATGAAAACAAATATATCATAAAGTACCTGGGGCTATTGATAGCTGATTTTTTTGGTCTTGTTAGCACATAATTTAAGCAGTTTTATAAATAGATTCTCTCTATTTGCCTACATGGAAATAATTTTTTATATTCCTTGTGCAAAGGAAAAATACTGTTGCTCCAAAACCATGATCCTAGTTTTTATTCTATTCTATTTTGTTTCATTTCTGTAGAATGTTGAATACCTCTCTAGAGACCTGAGATCAAAAAGCCTCAAGCACACAGGAGAGCTCTGGTAGCGTAATAACTAACTGCAGAACAGCTGAACCACTGTAAGCATTGGTCACTAAGTACCATTAACACATCACAGTAAACAAGGTCAATAAACTTAAACTATGTGAAAAAGGCAACATATTTCAACACGAACATGAATAGACCACAGAAGTGCTCTGTTAAGGGTTACCCAGCTGTTACATGCTTCCAGAATAAACCATTATAACTTGATCATATTTCACTTCTAAACCCAAAAAATGGCTGATAGCTTTATGGCAAATAAATCAGGAAAGGTTAAAGTTCTAATATACAGCCCTGCTACAAGACACTGAAGTGGTGTAAACAGTCTATGCCCTCACACACGCACCAGGTCACCTGCTAATTCTTCCGTAAATTTCTGCCCACAAGAGTGAAGCTAACAGAACTAAATATGAGCATACATTTTGTGCAAAATCAGCCATCCCTCCCTTAAACAACTAAGGAAAGTGGGTTTTGCTTTTCTGGCTGATTTTCCACTGCAGCTTATAAAATAATGGTCATATTTTCTATCTTGCTGACTGAGCTGAGGGGCTAAACCTCCTAGTCACTGCTGGTGATAGGCAGTCAGAATATGTAACATTTTGAACTGCTCCACACAGAGTCATTAAGGAACATCTGCCTATGCTGGTGCTTCTACAAGAGGAACACACTTGCTTCCCTTTGACATTTCTTTCCCCTGAAGGAAAAAGAGGGTTCATGTGTTTTACTAGCAATTAACTTTTCCTTGCGTGAGCACTCTCTTCCTCTGTTACAACTCACAGTATACAACATATATACACAAAATTCTTGCCAGACTACGTGACTTTTTGTTCAGTAACAGTCTACTTGACCAGTAATACTGCAATTTAAAAAGTGCTTCTTACAACAAGGCTCCCAAATTCACAACATAGAGTCAGATGAACCCTGAAGGAAAAAAAGTATTTGAGAATAACTGTCTTCTCTCGTTAAAAAATACCCCTCTATTGGTATCCAGGAATTTGTTTCTAAGAAGGAAACAGAAGTAGTTTGTGGCTTAGGTAGCTCTCTGATCAGCAGCTACCATCACCTTCCTAGTTATTCATATTAGGCTTGGTTTCAGAACTCAGTCCAGAACAGCAGATTTGGTTTGAGCCCCACTGGCAGAGGTTTGAAAAGAAGCCTGAATAGCAAGGATATCTGCAGTATATCTAGTTCTTGTCGGCTCTGTCCAAACTGCCTTTGTTAATGAAAGCTGATCCACTTTCCTCAGCACTCCTCTTCAAGAGTTCATTAGAATTTCTCATCCTGTTTCAAGTGAAAAGGACTATCTGGAGAAACTATAAGCACATGAAAACCCTGTTAATAACCAGTAGATGTCAGAAATCCATAGCTTGAAGCAGCAGGGAGTGACACCCAAAGCATCTTACAAAAGTCACCATGCTTCTTAAACTCCATGTTATTGCTAAACAGATACAGAAATACAAAGAACTGGGAAGCATGACACAGCATGCCACGGGTCCAGCGTCTGATGGAGGAGTTTGAACTTCATTTCTGGTATTACTTAATTACTACTACACAGTCATGCATTCTGCTACAATCGAATACCATACAAATACACTCATTTCAAGAGAAGTGAGCTACAAAACCCAGTAATCTGTGGCCGAAAGCAAACAAAACATTGCTAAAAGTTTGTATTTTTTGCTGCTACAGTCAAAAATGTGCAAACCAGAAAAATGTATGACTGAAGGTATGAAAACTTCCTCTATTCTACCTTTTCAAAACCAGAGATAGCAGGGCAGTGGAGTGGGAGCAGCTCTCAGAGTCTCTGTCCAAATTACCTGTTGGGATTCCCTGTATCAACCAACATCTGAAGACATAATCAGCACTACATGCAAGGATAGGAACTCATCGCCTTGCCCAGTTTGGTTCCTGTTGATACCTTTATGCACTTCTCCTTTGCCTTTAAGAGTAGGAGGAGGCCCCTAATGACTATGTAACAAACAGAATGGAAGATCTATATCTTATACCTAATTTACACATTTTGTATTCATCTCACCTGGCACAACGCTGAGTGGATGAGTAATGAGATCATTATCTCCTCATTGATGAAAATCTAAAGTCACTGAGACAGGAAGCTGCAGCTGTGCAACAACATAGCAGTATTGCATACTAGGTTAGAAACAAAAAAGGAAAGTACTGTGGGGCATTTAAACTTAGGAGGGATTTTATTATAATCATTCTGACTGTAATATAATCAAGAAAACAGTGCTTTAAAAGGGAGCTCTCAAAATTCCCAGGCCAAAAATTATTATAACAGATTTCCCATATAGCTATTTTTCAACTGATCTGGCGTCAGACTTTGCTTCTTACATGCTTGCTGCTGGTACTGCATTAGTCTACCCAGAATTCGGAAGGGAAAGCATATGATTTAAATTCCAGTTGTGCCATGAATTCTCAATAAGTATAGTGTTATTGCAGAGAAAATTGCTTCTTAAAAGCCACATTCCAAAACAGAATGATTTGCTTTTCAGAAGTACTTTTTTGAGCTTCAGGTATAAATCATCTTTATTTCAGATGACTGAAAAGCATCTAGAGGGGAAATTCTATTAAAAGTAAAGAAAACAACCCACACATACTTTAATAGTAGAAATTTAGCAAAAGACATCTGAAAAACCACTGCAATAAAATTTTGCAACATATGGGCAAAAAGTAAGGATCCTACTGTGCACAAATACTATTAAACAAACATACAATCAAAGAACCTGTAAAGTAAGTATTGATATAGTACAGTAAGTAAAAAATAGGAAGCATATGTAATTAGAGGTAGCTCTTGTTTATGTATTGATACACATGATGTACATTATCACACACAGTTATCATGAGATGAAAATGATGGCACTGTAACTAGTAAGCCATTCTAACTTGAACACCTGAATGACTTCTTATTCTTTGGCCTGTATTTTTAGTCAATGTTTTTTCATTGCTTATATGTCTCTGTCAATTGCAGTGAGGTTACAGAACATGTAAAAGCTGTATTGGTAAACAAGGGTAGTAAACAAGTTTTTCTCACTGATAAAGATGCAGCATAAGAATAGGTTAATAGGTAACTACCATTTCCTAGATATTTTCCTTATTTCTTGACATAGTGTGGAAAATACAGAGTAGTTCAGTATTGACTAAAAGTTTTAAGTACCATATACGACGTAATTTAGTCCTGCCTCTTCTCCAGCTCCTGTCTTTTGTAAATGTCATTCAAAGTATCTCTTCTTATGCACATCAGGAACAATTAGCTGCACATCAAAGAGTAGTATTGTACTGTAGTACCACGCATTGGCTGTAGCTTTGCAACAACATTACTTGAGAACCTATAAAATGCAAATTACTTGCAGTCTTCGTAATTCTAGACGAAAAGTGGATACTGTCAATCCCTCCCAACAGCTCCCAGACAAACCCCGCGTCTTCGCGGAGCTGGAGCCCTTCTCGCTATGGTCGCAGGGTAATTAGAGCAGTTCAGTGCGAGGTGTCCATCGTCTGCCACAAAAGCAATCCCTACGGATGGGCTGTAGCCCCCGCGGGGGAACTGGAGGGAACTGGAGGGAAGTTTGCGCACACCGATGTTCTCGGCAACAGCCTAAAAAGAGAGGACCCGTTTTTCTTCCCTCCTCTCAGACAGGGGCACCAGAGGAGACAATTCCGAGACACCCCCGACACCCCTGGCCAGGGCAGCCTCACCTCCCTGGAAAGACTGCAGCAGCGAGACTTACCTTTGTGAGCTGGGCAATCTTCTTGCACATTTTCAGGTGCATTTCCCGATTGCACTCCTCTGCCGAGCTGCTGCGAGCGGCTTTAGATCCATTGCAAGTCCCGGGCTGCTGAATGTTGTTTATTCCAGAGGCCATTAGGCTTGAATTTTAATCACGTCTGTCTATGTACGCTCCGGGTAGCGCGAAGCCGGCCCCGCTGCTCGCCCCTCCCGGCTGCGCGCACTCACAGCCCCGGCGCTGCAGGAACTTCAGCCCCGAACGGGGCACGCTCCAGCCGCTGCCGCTCTCCCTTCTCTGCAGATGTCCCAGTCCTTCAGCAAAACACCCAGGCGAGCAGGCAGAGAACAGCATGTGCAAACATCCTGATTGGGATTTTTTTTTTCCTCCCCTTCTCTTCAAATGGTTGAGCTTCCGCCAGGAGAAGACGCCAGCGGCTGGGTGCTACAAATTCCCCACTGGAGACGCTGAGCCAGCCTAGAGGCAGTAGCACAGACATTGCCAGGGATCTGTTGTAGTAGAGATTGCCTGAAGATTAAATCATGCTGCGTTTTTAGCTGCCAAAAGATGGCAGAGGTCATCTGAGAAGAGAATGTTGGCACCTTTTATAAGCTCTGCTATTTTGGCAATCCTCTCTAAACCAGGATGGGCCCATAAGTGATGAAGAAAATCTTTGCTCAGTTTTTGCTGCTGTGCTGAAAGCAGAGTGGAGCCAAGGGGCACATGAGCACGACTGAGCCCAGGAGCTGTGTCCAGGATCCAGCCTGCCTGCCTCATCCAAGGAGACTGTTCCCTTCAGTTACACTAAATGCACTGGAAAGGTGCCTGAAGAAAACTGACAGTATTACAGGTCTTTTTTTTTTTTTTTGCCAACGTGCACACTGTTTCAAAGAGATCAGGCTTGTACATGTAAAATAAATAAAAGGACAGAAAAGGCAGAAAAATCAGCACAAACAAAAGAGGCAAGCTATTAAGATAATGGGATTTTTTAAGAGAATGCTTCAGTGAAGCGTTATGTGAAAAGAAAATTGTTAGTGAACACGTTTAAACAAGTCTAGAAGAGAAGGAGAAGTAGGAGAATGCCAGGTAAGGTGAAGTAAGAGAGGTAGAGAAGAGGTAAAGGGAGAAAGAACAGGTAAGGGAAGCCAAGAGCTGCCCAACACCCCTTTAATGTGTCACTGCAGCTAGTACGAGAGACCCCAGGGAGCTGCCAAGGGCTCCATTTCAGGTCCCGCCAGAGGGACCATGAAGGCTGCTTCTTCCCTGCTGCCCCTACCTGGAAAGGCAGGCAGCTCTCCAGTCTGGTCTCCTGCCAGTACTTGCCATCCTTCTTGGGTGAGAACCTTCCACTTTGCTAGTAGTGGATTTAAAAAAAGAGCTTCCCGAGGACTATCAGAATTGGGAAGGGGGATTGTCTGGTATCAGTTAATGGTAGGGCAGAAGGAAAACAGAAAAACCTTGGTGAGAGCAAAGAGAGACAAAGAACTGTTAAGAGTAACACTCCTAAATGGAAAAGATCACGGCAGAAGAATGCCTACAAGGCACTGGGGAGAAGGAACATTGTAAAGATGTAAGAAGATAAGACCTTGGGACAGGGAAACCAAACCCTTGATTGCTGGGAGAAAAGGAGATACTCTAAATCTCCAGGGGCAGAAAGAATCTTCACTCCAGGAATGAGATGAAATGAAGACTGAGAAATGCAGTGTACAAATGAAAATGATCACAGTTGCTGGGAGATGCTAAGCAGGGAAATGGTGTTTTGCTCAGAAAGAATATTGATAAGAAAAGGCAAGAAACAGATCCTTGGACAAAGGAACGACAAAGCACAGTTTCTTTATTCACTGGCACTAGTGTCCAAGATGCTGCTGGAACTTCTTTTGTGACTAGGACATAAGGACATGCCACTACCAGCTGTCTGACATCTGACAAGACATGTACTCACACATAAGTTTAACGCGGGTAATATTTTATAATACCTTCTCTCAATTCATCAATTCGAGAAAAAGCCTAGGAATTTAATGATATGTAAAGTTTTGACTAAATTGACAAGTTTATTAGGACAATCAAGAGAAGAGCAAGGGCTGGAGCAAAGTCCTAACACACTGTTTCCTCAGCAAAAATAGAACAAACTAAGTGAAAATACAAAGAAAATTGAGAAAATGGCAAAAGCTTTTACAAGTACTTACAAGAAGTTACCTGTGTTATCACACAGGTGGACAGTAACATTCATGGTTGTTCTACTAAACAGCAGAGGACACACTAGACCTGGATGCAGGGGTGGATAGAGACTTGAGACATCTATATGGGCATAGCAGAGAAGAATAGCACAGATATTCAGGCACATTGGAAAATGAATAAACTACTGCGATATCTTCAAGCAGGCTGTTTATGAATTTTGGGGAATTAGAGTGAAAGAACTTGAGGCTTTGGTACAAAATGATGTTTTAGCAGAACATAATTGGTCACTGGTAAAGTATTCTTAGTCCAGACAAGACTCTTCAGGCAATACTTCAAACACCGGAAAAGTTTCAATCAGATGTTGTGCACCAGAAAATGAAACAATAGAACATAAATTTACAGGTGACTCAAGTTCATTAGTTCCATTACTCAGAAAACAAAAAAAACCAACTTAGTTTCAATAACATAATTTCAGCAGATAATGCCAGAATGTTTCAATGAGCATTTAACATTTTTCTCTTCTAACTGATCTATAAATAAGATGACAAAACAAGGATGTCACAAAGCAAGTATACAAATACGGGGTTTGTCAGAATCACATTGAACATAAGTAGATTACAGAGTGTTTGTGAACTTGGGGCAGTAGATGGCAAAGACAGTTTAAAATAAAAATCAAAAGTATAACCAGAAAATGCATACACTCCTGCTTGAATTATTATTGCTAACTTAGTTTTCAATAAATTGTGAGAGAAGGTGGTCATGTCACTACAGTTTTTATAAGTTTTTTATTAACTGTACACAGGTTTGGCTATATTAACTAATTTCCTTTTAATAAAAAAAAAAATGAAAATCATACATGAGCAAAAGACTATAAACCTTCCATTTTTGATATCTCCTGCTTGTTGAATATGCAGACTATATAACTTCTGCAATCTCCTGACTAGCTACTATTAAAGGAGCCACACCCTCAAATTTCAAGACATAAAAAAAGATATTCCTATTGCAAATGCTTAATACATAAGTTTGCAGCTTTGTTTAACACATTACAAACAGCTTTCCCAGAACACAATTAATACGGCCCAATTCTTTCACTCTTAGTCTGAATACCGGTACTACTGAGCTCAGAGAGATTTTTTTTTTTAATACACAAGAGCAAAGCTAAACTGATCCCCTGGATTACACTCTACTGCTCTTTTGCAGTCCAATAAAGCTTGCCTTTGAAAATGGTAGAACAATACAGTTAGTCATTAACTGTCATGTTATGTCAGAACTGATTGGATGGGACCTTGGGCAACCTGAGCTAGTAGGTGGCATCCCTGCTGGTGGTGCTGGGGTGGCAGCAGGAACTAGATGATCTTCAAGGTCCCTGCCAACTCAAACCTTCCTGTGATTCTATGTTTCAAATGAAAAAGCTATATTATTAAAATTGACTTCAAACTTCTCAAGTTACTGTGTCAACAAAGGAAGACACACCCCTAAGTGAGATTCTAATTCAATTCCTAAATCACCACCCTCATTTTTGATCTCCACTTACATTCACTTTGGTTCTAGAGTAGCTTTTTGACCGCAGAGCAGAGAATTTAGAAAGCATTTTCTCCTTTTTTTACAAGGGAAAAAAAAAAAAAGGGAAATAAGTATAAAAATAACAGTCAGAAGACTCATAAAAATTATCCTGCTCACCTGATTCACTATCCCGTTTCCAATAAAACTTGTTTTGGGATTGAGTGCAAGAAAAATGACAAATATAAAGTGTTGCCACTGATACATCTTGGGCAATTACCCACGTTATACATAATTACATATAAAAATATTATATATAACTACTTTATATTTTTAATTTCTTCCCACCTCATAAACCAGACAGGATTCCAAAAAGAGCAGAAGGACTACTGATTTCCTCATTGACTAAAAAAAGCAACTATTCAAAAACGTATATACAATTTTACAGCTGACTTACATATATGCAAGTTTTGGAGGAATGAGATGGACATAAGCTCTAATTCTATTGCATAATGATGGCCTAATTACGGATGAAACATTACTGTGCTTATGTTTTAAATATGGAAACTGGAACCAACCAGACACATCAGATATAAAAGCCCTCAAACACCAAACAGAATAGCATCAACTTCCATTTTTTGCAACCCATTTTTTATCCAATGTCCTGCATCTAATATTACCACAATGTCCCTGGCACACAGCAAATTTGGCTTACCCTGTGGCACTGTATTTGCTCATATAACAGGACTGACAAAGGAAAGAGAAAGGATCTAGAACAGTGAGTCAGAAGTAGACCATGGCAGATAAGGGAAAAAAGCTGGAATGAGGAGAGTGCATTGTCCTCCAGAGACTGGAGCACCATCCAAGGTTCAGTTTCATCATTCCTTTCCGGACAGAGCTGTGAAACCCCACTGGCTACAATCTCTGGGCCTTCATTACCTCCTTGCCCTCCTAGTCAGTCATTATATCCATCCCTCAGGAAGCAGCTGGTCTTTACTGAGCCCTGAGAGTTAACTCAGAAAGGGACAGAAGGTGCAGGACGGAGCTGGAATGGATTCCTGGGCCCACAGGCAAAGGCTGTGGCTTCAGGCCTCAGGTGAGGCAGGTCAGGGCTTGTTAAGGCTGATTAGTGCAGTCAAGGCCCTGAAAGGTAAGGTGTAAAAACTACAATAGCAACACTTCTATCAGTTGAACAAGGTATCTAGTATCACAGAAACATGGCCAGGATTTGTGATCCTACTTCAGCATGTTATTTACCTACACATGAAATATCATTTGTACTATGAATTTTCTATTCCTACCTGTAAACACAAAGCCTAGAAGAAATATTTAAAGCAGTCTGGAAGAAATAAATCTCACATCCTGGATGACATCCACCGTAACGGACTATAAGGTATTCCCCAGGGAAGGTCCTCTTCTTTAGACCTGAGATGCAGGTAGGCACAAACAGGCTGCTAAACATGTGAATCAAAAATAATTCAGTTTGCATTATTATTTCACTTAAAATAAATGTCCTGTGTTTTTAACGCCACAAGAATCACAAGGTTTGCTTGTCTTCCTGTTTGCATCTTCTCGGCCGTGAACAGACAGGGGTTCTATTGCAGAAAAAAATCTACACAAAGGTAATTATCCAGTAAAAATACATTAAATAGAAAGATTGTTACACATTGTATTTCCCCCCAAAATATAACCTTAAAAAAAAAAGCTCAACTTACTGAGAATTTGCTGTTGATTATAGTGGTTTTGTGATTAGGTCTGATCCATATGTTTTAGAAGTTAATAAAAAATATAAAAATCACCTTTAAAAAGGAGGTATCTTTTCTAAACATACACAAATGCATGGTAGTATAATACGTCAGGGAAAAAAAAAAGCCCTCTGCCACATAGTTAAATTATTTTTATCTAAAAAAAAATACTTTGTCTTCTGCTGCTGTCCTCCATTCTTCACACACAGCTCATATATATCCCATAATCCTTGACACCATTGTAAGGAGAAAATAATTCCAATTATTTGGTTGATAAAAATCTGCTTCTTAAATGGAACACTAGGAAGATTCAGATCTAGAACAAGACTGACCCCTAGTGTTTTTCTTTCTTTCTTTTTTTTTTTTTTTTTTTTCTCCTTATACAAAAATAACCCTTCTTCAAGACAGGTCCTGCCTGTTTGACCAGTGGTCTTTTGATGGTTTGTCACCTGTCCTTACTGAATAGCTGTCATCTCTTGACGTCCATCAGGCACTTTTTTTTCCTTTAAGCCCAAACACATATGGACGTCAAACACCTTAAGTTTCTGCTGTCCACGGCTTGTGTTCACTTCTTTGAATGCTGTCTATAACTCTGTACTTGATATATGCTCAGAATGTTTCCCCTCACCGAATCACCCCCGGTTTTGTTCCTCGTTAAATGCGTCACTAAATGCTCGCTGCACGTTCCGTAACCAGTAACGCAGCTCTGGGGTTTGAGCATAGTTATCTTTCCTGTTTTTAATGAGATACGGGGCTTATTACTATTCTCAAGTTAAAGGATTTCTGGGAAAGCATTAGGTTCACAACAAACGCTTGCAAACTTGGGGGAAATTTCCACTAGTAAGAGATTCAGTCTGGAAGGAGCACAAATAGGTATTGCATCCGCACTGTCCGCCTTCTCAGCCCCCCTCGCAGCGGATACAGAGGAGCGGGTGTTTCGAAGAGCTTTTATTATTTAGAAGGCGGCTGAGCTTTCTCGGGTTGCTGCCGCACGTGCTTCGGTTTAGGAAAGCCGACTGAACTGACTTTGCCTGGTACTCACGTCCGGAGAGGACTTTGGGAGAGCGGCTGGCGGGGGCTGTCAGGCGTACTTAACTACTTTGTCCAAGGGAATTCTGGAAACCCTCGCCCGCCTCTCCTGAGCCGCAGCAGGGCTGGTACGTGGTATGGGCTTCGGAGCAGCCGCTCCCGCCGTGGGACAGCCGGAGGGCAATCGCAGCCCCGCACGGCCCCAGCCGATCCCTCTCCCTCACAGCCCGCCCTGAAGGGTTTAGAGCACAAATCCCATGAGGAGCAGCTGAAGGAGTTGGGGGTGTTTAGCCTGGAGGAGGTTCAGGGGGACCTTATCACTCTTTACAACTACCTGAAAGGAGGCTGTACCCAGATGGGAGTCGGCATCTGCTCACAGGCAACCAGGTATAGGACCAGGGAACATAGTATCAAAATGCGCCACCTTAAGGTTGGACATTAGGAGGAATTTTTTCACAGGGTAATTAGACAGGGTGAGTCTTTACAGAAAGGGTGAGTAGACTGTCCAAGGAGATGGTAAAGTCACCATCCTTTGAAGTATTCAAGAAATGACTGGACGTGGCACTCAGTGCCATGGTCTAGTTGGCATGGCGCTGTTTGGTCACAGCCTGGATTCAATGATCCCAGAGCTCTTCCCCAACCCGATTCATTCTGCGATTGTGGGAAGATGGCGACACTCCGCGCGCGCTCGCGGCCAACGGCCGCCATTGGCCGCCCGCCATCGCCCCGCCCCGCCCCGGCCCCTGCCCCGCCTCCAGCGCGCGGGCACGAGCGCGCGCCCACCCGGCTTTCTCGCGAGATCGGGAGTGGCCCGCGCGCTTGGTTTGAAGCTGCGCGCGCGGACGCTGCGGCCGTTGCCGGTGCGCGCGCGGGGCTGTGAGGGGTCGGTCCCGGAACTGCTCCTCGGCCATGGGAGCCAAAAAGAAGCTGCTGCAGGTCCGGGAAGCCTTTCAGCTGGCCCAGAAGCCTCACCAGAACCACGCGAAGCTCGTGGTAGCTTTGAAGAGCACTTATGCTCAGGTACGGCTGCCCTTGGGCGGCCCGGCGCGGGGGGAGCTGAAGGCCCCAGCGGGTGCTCCGGTGGTCCCCTGGGGGGCAGGGGCCGCCTCCGCAGTGTTCCCCTAAAACGAACACCAGTGTGCTTAAGGAGACCCCGCGACTTAAACAAAAAGAACCCCCAACCCTCCCCAAAGAACCCGCCCAAATGCTGCAAAACCAAGCGGCTGAACTGTTCCGCACAGTTGTCTCCTGCGAACGCGGCGGGAGAGCTGCCCTCAGATATTGATGATGCCGCGGGAAGGTGTTTGGATACCCGAGATGTAGGTGTGACACAGGATGTAATGGATGGGGATGTTGACTGTCGTCCTGAAATCTGTCAGCCGGGTGGAGCCCCGTGCTCGTAAGGTGCCCGCTGTGGAGTAGCAGCAAGATACTCACTGAGGAGAGCACGACAGCGGGTGTGCCCCGACTGCTGGTTGTAGCCCTTTAAGATTTTAAATTTAATTGGAAGCTGCCAATTACAAGCCCACTTCTTTTATTTTTCTGTGGTACAGCTTTGAAAGATGAACTGGGTAATCTTTTGTTGTGGTTTGATTTATTTTTTTTCCAGTTGGATGATAAAGAAGGCTTTAATGAAAAATTCATTCATTTCCTCAAGTATGCTATGATAATCTACAGACGGGAACCAGCAGTGGAACAAGTGATCAGTTTTGCAGCTAGATTTGTTACTTCATTCTATCAGACGGAGAAAGAAGATGGTAGTGAGGAGGGAGAAGAAGATAATTTACTTCTGAATTATGTGTTTAAATTTCTGCTTGAGGTACAGTTAGCATTTATTCTTAAATGTCTAACATAACAAACGGAAACTTTTTGCAGTGGGGAAAACTTGCTGGTACTTGAGACAGTATTTACAAATTAGAGCTTAAAAAGTGAAAGCAAAACAAAGCTAGTGCTTGACTAGTAACACCATCCCCATTCCCCCAACACAGAAAGATCCATCACATCCCCCAAAATAATCCAACAACTGGATTTCAAAATTTGGGCCTTTGAGAAAATGTGAATATTCTCCTGTTTGGCTGTCAGATACGTCACTGTAGGCTTTGCTATAGGTACACTTAAAAGCATGAAATTGTGAAAGCGTGGTGGAAATTAATTTATACTCTTCTGTTGACAACAAAAATATTAAAATATCTTCTGTACAACTGTGGTTGGCATATGTATTATTATTCCTTTCTGCTTATTGCAAGTGTTACGTAGAAAGATAAGCAGTTCCAATAGCATGAACACACAAATAGAATTACACTTTCCTAAACTATTGATTTGCCATGGAAATATTATTGATCAGGCCTAAGATAACTAATCATAATTGCTAATGTCTTTTTTTCTTCTAATGTTTCATGGAGGCAGAGCAGTAAGTTGGCTAATGCACTGCAGGCTGCATGCAGTGGTCACCATGCTGCTTCCTTTGTGAAGGCACTGCTGATTTTCTGAAGTCACTGATCCAGGCAATGGGCTGTAATTGCTTTTCAGTTGTGGCTTTTTAATCTTAAAATTAAATTGGAAAGGCTTTTGGAACACAGACGTGCATATTTCGTTTACTCTGTAGAATAGTAGTCACTTAGATGTGTGTATTAATAGCCTTATGTTGGAAATGAGAAAAGTGTGATTATTGAGAATACCTTTTTCTTCTTTCCCTAAGTCTCACGATGCAAACAGCCATGCAGTTAGGTTTCGAACCTGTCAGCTTGTTAATAAGATTTTGGGAAATATGCCAGAGAATGCCGAGATTGATGATGACTTATTTGATAAAATTAATGAAGCTATGCTGATTAGACTTAAAGATAAATTTCCAAGTGTGAGAATTCAAGCTGTCTTGGCCCTGTCAAGACTTCAAAATCCTAAGGATGAAAACTGCCCTGTTGTTAATGGTAAGTAATATTGGTCTCTCTCTTTTGTCTAAGAACATTTGTTAATTTACCTTACCTTAAAGCATTTTAAAGCTTGCTTCTTTTTTTTTTTTTTTTTAGCATTGAGTAAATGGATTTTAGAGAGTATTCGTGTAATAATTCATAAATTGAAATTCTTTGCCAAAGGAGATGGAAGGTGCAAGTGTTGTGTGTGTTCAAGGGGAAAAGACAGAACTGTTAGGAGAGATCTGCTAGACAATCATACTGGGCTCAGGCTGCTCTGTGAACTGAATGTACGAGTAGGATTGTGAAAATGTCTTGTAAACTAGAGTGGAGGTGTATAATACGTGTGTTCAATTCTTGCTCTCTAAGGAGCCTTTGGTACTGTACAAAAACTCTTAGAAGAGTAGAGATGGTAGAGAAAAAACTTTTGTTGTCTTGAATTAGGATCACTTTTCTAGAAGAGATTAGTATCTCTGCAACACAGGTATCTTGATGATGTTTGTGGGTTTCTTTGTGTATGGTATGATTCTTGACTAAGCTTCTACTTCCTTTGCCTCAAGGTAGACAAAATGTAGGTTTGTACCAGCACAGCTGGTATATAAATTGTACCCTGATTAATCTTTACATAATTGACTTTTCTGAAGAATTAGTTAGTTGGGGTTTTCTGTTGTTAAGGTGCCTTCTTTGAAATTTTATTTTCTAAGTGTTTTTTATAGGTTACTTATTTAGGAGTACATAAATTTCATAGTTAATTGTTGTCTCACAGAGCAAGATGAATTCATGTACACTCTAATTAAACTAATTTTATGGTTGCTTTTAATTTTGAATAAGGTTCAAGAATATAATAAAAAAGCATTATGTGAGGGATTTACTGTAAGAATTTTGTTAGGCTTAATGGAGATTGCAGTTTTCCATTTATAGGACAATTTGAGGATCTACTTCCGAAGGTAATGAAGAAGTACAACTAGTGAATAGAGGTCTTAAAGAGCCAATATTTGGAAATATTTTTTTCCCCCGGTATATGACAAAGTGGCTATGGATGGCATCCAGACTAGCAATTTTTGGAGTTATTAACTGAAGATCCTACTTATGATTGGGACATTATTTCTTTTGACAGCATAGCTCAGCATGTAGTTACCATAAAATCAAGGTTGTGACCTTGAACAGTTTCGTAAATGATCAGCTCTGCAGGGGCAGGAGAGGGGTTTTGGTAACAGCTGCTGAATTTTTTTTCAAGTATTTTCTGTTTTTCTATGTTTCAAACTCTTATGAAAGCATTATTATGACTTTTATTTTCAGTTTACAGCACATTGCTTGAAAATGATTCAAACTCAGATGTGAGACGTGCAGTGCTCTCATGTATTGCTCCATCAGAAAGGACTTTGCCAATAATTGTAGGCCGCACAATGGATGTAAAGGAGGCTGTCAGAAAGCTGGCATATGAGGTAAATTGGATCACCTAACATTAATTTCAAAGGCTGACTTAGGAAAAAGGCTTTAAATCTTTTATTATATTTCACTTAACATTAAGAACAGTTAAATAATTTATTTTCATTTACCAAAATTTTGAGGGGGAATGATTTCATACAAGTTTTCTAGTTAAAACTGTTGAACTTGACTGTAGAACTTGCTTGATAGAAATTACTTTTGTGGTAGAATTTGTCTGTTGAAGATCAGGCAGTAACAGCATAAATTACATATGCAGTCTACTGGTTTTTATCTATGCATTTTGTGATGTTAATTGAAGCAAATTTGCTTCTCTGTTTTTACATAGTAGATGTTAGGACCACAGCAGTAGTAAAAAATTGCATGGTTTTGGTATTGCAATTTTAAGAAGTATCAACCCTTACTTATGTTTACGTGTAGAGGTAAGAAACTATGCTAACATGTCTGTTTCTTATGCAGGCATCTTAGGCAAGATCTTGAAACAAAATGTTCAATTTTTTCACACAGAATTATCTTCTGCTTTTTTTATCTTAGATGATTTTTTTTTTTAAACTGAATCTCTGTGTTAGTAGGCTTTCTAAGAAAAGTACCTACTTCTGTAATTTATTGCAGGTATTCATTACTCTGGGCACTTTAAAGAGAGAGGGTAGTTTTCGTGTCCAGGTGTTACATTCAAGCAGAGCTAATGAGCTTCTAAGCTATGTGTTAATTTTGTTTATTTTACTTTACATTTTCTTCCGTGCCTGAGGATCTGCTTGTTAATGTGTTGGTACAGTGCTGTTGGTATAGGCGTTACAGGTTTCTATTGGTACAGGATTTCTGTGGATGGTTAAAACTCAAAGTGTAAAACCATAGGCAGGTAATGAATTCGTTTGTTATAATTTGTGGAAATGTATTTTAATGCCTTAATTATTTTTAAGGTTTTGGCAGAAAAAGTTCACATAAGAGCTCTGACCATAGCACAGAGAGTTAAATTGTTGCAACAAGGACTTAATGACAGATCTGGTAAGAGATCATATGTTTCTTAACATCTTAATAGAAATGTTTGAGAGAGAATACTTTCTAGTGTGTTGGGGTGATGTGTGTGCAGCCGTGATGGCAATAAGGGGCTCGAAGGGAGTAATGAGGTACCAGGAGGTGTTTAAACTCATGAAGTCTGCTTGCTGCTTTGGTTTTCCAGGCCCCTTATAGTGAAAAAAATAGAAAAGAATTGCACTTTCAAAAAACCTGAAAGCCAGTGAGCTTTAAAATAGGACCAAATGCTATTAAAATTAAAAACCGATAATGTAATTAAACACAGAAGTAGAAAAACCTAATTAATTTGGTGTATTCGGAAATAGTTCATTACAGATATTTTTGTGACCAGTAAATGTATGAAAGAATTTGAATGTGAACATTAATACCTGTTTGAAAATATTTCCTATGTGCTTTCAGAGAGAAATCATCTCAGATGTTTTTTTTTGTTTAACTAGCTTGAATTTTCTTTTACTGAATCTTTGACCCTTATGCATTTCACCATGAAGCAGCCTTATTCTTTTTGATGTGTTTTGTACTGTATGACTCTATAGAAAGAGCCATTCAGAATGTACCCATAATTGTGTGTGGTGGTATTGCCAAAAGATCAAAAGGTCACATGCATCTGAGTGAGACAGTTTTAGCCTGCCTACGCAGAACACTGTTTTGGTTTTTTTTTCCCCCAAAGCAGCAATTATAGACATGAATTTCACAATAGAAGCTACTAGTTTTACTGAGTGCTGATGTGTAACCCCCCCCTACTTTGTTTGGAAAGTCTGCACGAAGTTGAATTTTACTCTGAGAATTTCCCTTGCTGAGTGATGTGCTACTTGGGAATTCTGAGAATTCTGATCTATGTGGATATTCACTTAGAAAACAAGACTAAGTACTGTGTTCATTGGGAACTAGAGCTCTTTAAGGTGTGTCATGTCTGCATATGTTTTTATTGCTCTACCTTTATTTTTGGCTAGCTGGGGATCATATTCTGTTCTTGACAGGAAAGGAAGAGACAATCAGATGAGTCCTTTCTTACGCTGTGTAGAACTACACTTTAAAAGACCACCTTCTTCTGTATAAGAAGTTTTAGTCACTTTGCCCCACCTATCCTGAATTGTTCTGTAGTTGCCTACTGAAGTTTGCCATGTTCTGTTTTTGAAGTCCAGCACTGAAAAACTCATGTTCTGAATTACTGTTTCTTACTGATATACTAGTTTGCTCTTTGATCTAACTAGTTGCTGCTTGTCTGCTGGCTGCCATCACTCCCCCAATAATGCTTGGTCTTGAGAGATACTTCTTTAGGGTGAATGCATTTCTCTTAGTAATCTTTCCAAACTGGGGAGGAAGCTACTTTCACTAATATTTCATGTGATCCTTCACTTGTCAGGAACAAGGATTTGTTGTATTCCCTTAAAGAGAAAATACAGCCTGTCTATGTTTTTCAGTGACATTGAGGCATTCAACATAAAGAAGTGCCTTTTTTGATCCAGGACAGATACTTTCTCTCTTAGTGTCTCTCTCTTCCTTAGGATGATTCTCCATCCCAGCTGTTGAGGACTTCTCTTTTTCTTGACACCTAGAATCACAGGGGAAGACATCTGCCAGTGTATGTAGTTTGTCTGATATCATATGTTCTCTGCTGGGTAAAACAGGCTTATATTCCAAATTGGCTATTCTATATTGCAAATATTGCAAATCCTATAACCCTGAATATATATATATCTTTATTGAATTTGCTTATCTGTGTAACTCCTGAGCTTGAGGAGGAACCTGCTCATTCAAGGTACCTACATTAAAATTTTGGATGTTTTTCCATATTGGCTTCAGAACAAGGGCTTATAATTAAATCAGATCTAGAATACATAATCCAGATTCTGCTTAGTTCTGCTTTTCAGGGTGAGTTCAGCTCTTACTCTACTGTATTCTACTAATTTATGCTTTTCACTTTCTTAGAGAGGTTTCTTATTCTTAGGACATTAATTTAGCTTTTTCAAGGCCTTTTTACAGTTCTTTTTGAACTCTTAACAATATTTAAGTGTTGCATTTATTATCATGAGTTACATATAAGAGGAAAGATGAATGTTGTCAATGTGTGTGGACTTTGTTTCCTTTATTCTGGATATTGTTGTCTGAAAGATCCTAAGAGCATACTTCTTTTATTATTCCTAGCTCCCTAATTATTATGTTTTTACTTCCACCAGACTATTAGCCATTCAACTTTCCTGCTTAAGTCTGGGTGAATGCATTAATGATGTATATATTCTGGATGTTCCCATAAATACTTTTTTCCTTGATTAAATAGTACTCTGTTGATCCAGGAACTGTTTCTTGTGGTGAGGAGGGAGTTAAAGTGTCATATGTAAACTTCATAATCCATTCTTATAATTGAATTAGTGTGAGAATTCTATACGTCAATTCAGACGTATTGTCCTGCCTCCAAAAGTGGCCAGTTCCTGAAATACAGCAAGTATATAACAATGCTTACCCAGAACATTTGGGACTGGAGCATTTCTCTTACGAGGAAAGGCTGAGGCAGCTGGGCCTGTTCAGCCTCGAGAAGAGAAAACAGAGGGAACTTCATCAATGTCTGTCAGTATCTGAAGGGAGGGTGTCAGGAGGATGGAGCCAGGCTCTGCTCAGTGGTGCCAAGCAACAGGACAAGAAGCAGTGGGCAGCAACTGATGCACAGAAAGTTCCACCTGAACATGAGGAAGAATGTCCAAACACTGGAACAGGTTGCCCAGAGAGATTGTGGAGTCTCCCTCACTGGAGATACTCAAGAAGTGTCTGGAAGCAATCCTGCACCACGTGCTCTGCTTGAGCAGGGAAGTTGGACCAGATGATCCACTGTGGTCCCTCCCAATCTTATCTATTCTGTGATTCTAATTCTGAATATTTCTTTGTTGTACAGGAGTTTGTGGTTTGCAGGTTTTCTGGGTTGAGGTGCTGTCCTTAGATGTAAAAGTTTTTTGGATATAGGTTTTTTTTAATTCCCTGTGAGGGGAAAAATTATATTGCCTCAAAAATGGGGCAGGTAGTTCTTGTTCAACTGGGTTTTTCTTTTTTTTAGGTAATGTTAAGTTTAACTGTATAATAACTTTTTTTGCAAAAAGACTTCTGTAGTTAAATGTTTTGTGAAAGTATGTTTAAAATTTGATATTTTTTAAACTTTGGTTTAAACTGTTTGAATTCCTGTATTATTAGATGCCATTAAGGAGGTAATGAAGAAGAAGCTACTTCAAGCCTGGTTACAGTTCAGTGAAGGGGATGTTTTAGAATTGCTTCATAAACTGGATGTAGAAAACTGCCCAGAAGTGGCCATCCCAGTACTAAATGCTATGTTTTCATTATCTCCACTTCATGACATTGTTCAGAACTGTAAAAACCTTGACAGCAGGTATGCAGAGCATTTTTCATTTCCAAAAGATGAGTATTCTGTATGAGAACATAAAACTAAAGTCCTTTTAACCTGTTAAGATACTGGCACATTTCCAGATGCTGTAAGAAAGTTACTTCTCTATTATTGATGCTTTTTAAAGCCAGCCAGGCCCACATCTCTGGCTTTGGAGTGCAATGCATGTAGCATCTACTGATTTCAAAACATCTGTCATGCTACTAACTGGAAGGCAAGGCACTTCATACGGTACTGTGTATTTCCCCCCATAATACAGAGTAAGATTTTGCTATTGCTTTTATTTTGCTTTTTTTGACAGTGACAATTTGTCATTTAATTTTATCATCTGAGATTAGTCTCCTACCACTGTTCAAAATCATTCAGTTCTGATTGGTCTGATTTTAATCCTGAGCAAAATGAAGCTTCCATTCTGAAGAACTGGGCTATCTGAGAATTTTTTTAAGAAGTAGATCTGTTAGACTAATGAAATTTTGAAAAGTAAGTTAAATCATTCAGTTTGTAATGAAGCTTACATTCATTTAATTTATGGAAAAAACTAGCATTGTTTTTGTATGAAGTTTCTGAGTACAGCTTGCATGATGCAGTATCAGAATGATAAATGGCTAGATTTTTGAAGTCTGTGATTTCTGTTTGTTAAATTTACATTTAAATAAAGACCTGTCAGATTAATGAGAAGCTGTCAAATTAATGATCAGTTTTCATCTACATGTTGCTCAGGTGTTTTTTGGCTGGGTTTTTTGTTTGTTTTGTATATGAGCAGTCCAAACCAAAACCAAAATTGTTGTTGATAGGTTAAAAGTAAAATGGGATTCAAGGGAGTAAAAAGTACCACTGCAGTGATACTGTCTTTTCTGTTTTGAGGTAGAATTAATGCTCAACTTAATGTTCTGCTTCTGAAAACAAAGATTAATTGCCATACTTGGCATGAAAAATACTATGAGTCTAAAAAGAATTGGGGGTCCCATGATGGATGATCTACCTATGATGGCAGATGGATAATGAGCTTACAGAGTTGCTGAGAAGCAGTCATATTACGTTTTGCATTTGACATAGTGATTGCTACTCTATTATTGTGTGAAGATCTTGTATTAAGAATGGGAGAAACAATTCATAGACAGAAGCTGAAAAATATTTTAATACAGTTGTTTCATTTCTGCTGATTAATGGTATTCAGTTTTTCAGACTTGTGCAGCAATAACAATGTTTCATAAAGTACCTGGGTGGTTGCTCTAGAAGATCTGAAAGGTTGGGCAGAATGTTTCTGCAAACTGGTGTGAACGGCCTTAATTAAAAAACTGAGAAGGGCAATGTCATGAATGGCTTGGGGAGCTCTGTTTCCTCAAGAGAGAGAAAGTTATTTTTCTCAGTCTATAAGTGTTTCTGTGGGGAATACCTTTGACCGGGTTTTATTTGCATTTGAGGAAATAATCTTTATTTCTTATTTTCTAATACTTCTGCGTATTTATTGTTTCAGACTCTTTTATTCATCTCTTCATATTGGTTTGTTTATTTTTGTTTAGAAAACTGATTCCACTGGAGGATTTAACAGCTGAGAATGTGTTATTTTGGAGATGTCTTTGTGAATATCTAAAATCAAAAGGTGAAGAAGGTGAAGTTTTACTAGAAGAGGTGTTGCCAGAACCAGCTATATACGCAGATTATTTATTGAGGTACATTGCATTTAAAAATAAATCTCTTACCACTAAAGTAGAATATAATTGTTTTATTCAAATGTTCAGGAATCCTCCAAACTCAAAGTTGTGCTTGAACAGTGATTTTAGCTTTTCTTCACTTTTTTAAAAAAAGATTTTTGAGAGATTTTTAGAGCTTGCAGAAACCGACACTTCTTCTATTGTTGTCATTTGTGAAAATAAAATAAAATTTGGCTGCTGTCTCTAAGGGAAGCATTTTTGAACTGAAACTTTCTTCCTCTTTTGCCGGCTCAGGCAGGCATGCTTCCCAAAAGCTTATGTTTGAAGGCAGTGACAGAGGTGCAAAACGAGTTACAGAACAGTTGTTTAACTGGAGGGCGCAGGAGGGTGGTAATGAATGTTTTGTTAAGGCAGTATTTTCACCAAAGCAAAGAAATGGTAATTTTTTTTTTTTTGTCTTTGTGGGATTCTTTAGTCTTAACATAAATTTTGTTTGTGAGCATGGATAATGCTGGGAAATCTTAACTAAGATGCTGTGCCTGTAAAAGAGTAAATCTTCCTGAAATGCTTATAAATCAGATCTGCTGAAAAATGCATTGTATTGATGGCTGTTTCTAATTAAAAATATGCATATTCTTTTCTCACTGTACTGGGTGTCGTATACTGGTAGTAATTAGAGAAGTCATTGCTACTTTTCAGTGTGGAATGTGTTAACGTTTCATAAACATTTAATAAATGAAGCATCTGTGCTTCCTTAGCTTTGAAATGTATATCTAATCTGGTGGGTATAAATTTATTCATTCATTCATAATTAATTTAACAGTTCACAAAATATTAGTTTTTCAAAAAATTTGTTTTTCAAGAGAACATTTGTTCTCTTTCCATCCAATCTTACTCGAAGTGCCTTCAGTTACATTACCGTTCAGGGTGAGGCTAAAATTCATCAGGTTTGCTAGTAATTGTTTATGGTATCAGCTGTCAAACTCTTCATTGTTGAGCTGTGGCCCCAGTTGTTTCAGGTAGGATTTGCACTTTTACAATCCTCTGGTGTACAGTGTACAGTTGTGCAGTGCACTGTGAGGGTGTTGGTTAGGAGGAGCAAGAACATGCAAGTCATTGGTCCTTCAGAAAAAAAGCAGGATTGTGAGCTGCATTTAGATACTCACTGTTACCGGGTGCAGGCAAAATTATTATTAAATGACCAGAAACACTTAATTTTCATTTCAGATGTTCTTAAATACTACTTAAATGCAAAGATTTTTTGTCCCAAATTTGAAGAAATTTAAAAAATTTGCTAAAAATAACAAGCTGTTGCTGACAACTATCTATAAAGCTATGGTAGAAAAAAGCATCTTTTTCACCGCTCATGTCAATATATGAATTATATTTTGCAACATTTTATTCAGTACTGAATTTTGTACATTATATGTTTCACTCCAGATTTTCTGAATATGTGTAACTTTCACTGATAGATAAAATTTTGATAAAAGAACAATTGAGTGTAGAAAAATAAAGAAATGGAACAAACTGATTACCCTTTTCATGAGTTTATCTGATGACAGATTGTTATTCAAATATGATGACATATTTGATCAGGTTAAGAATTCACTGTATACTTTCATGATTTTCTTGTATTTTGTCATGTAAACAATATAACAATTCTGAACTTGTAAAAAATACATTGTACCTAAATATGCAGAAAATAGTAAGAAAAATGGTACATCTATACATTTGTTCCTAAGTTACCTTTATGCATTTTTACAGAACTGAAATCACATGTACAAGCATTACTTGACATTTTATGTTTCTTATTGTATTACATTCACAAAATGGATTTTTAAAATGAAGTGCATTATTTTGAAACTGTACATTATTTGGTATAAATAACTTTCTGAAAAGACTGATCTATTAAAATAACATAATCATTAATTTTTAAGGTTTGTACCTAGCATAACCACTTGTTTATACAGGACAAGAAAGTGGTGGGATTTTTTATTGTGGGTGGGGGAGGAGTGTTTGGAGTGTGTTTATTTATTTACTTATTTGTTACTGTCCAACAGTGAATCTGAATGTAATTATATCTGTTCTGTTTGGATTCAGTTATCTTCAAAATATGCCAGTTCTTGGTGAAGAACAAAAAAAGGACTTTAATTGTTTTGTAAACCTGATGACAAAAGAATTTATAGGCCAACAACTGATTCTAATCATAGGCTGCATGGATACCATGGAAGAGGGAGGAAGGTAAACTTAAATAGCAAATTTGTGGTACTGAGCTTATGACATTCATGCCTAAGGACAGGCATAGAACCTCTGCTGGGAAAGAACCTGATCAAACAGACAAACTACAGTTCTAATGCTAGCTGAAATGGAAAGCAGTCTCCTTAATGGAAGTGGTCCCAAAATTGTGCCAAATATTGTCTGCTTACTTTTATGGAAAAGTAAGTTCTAATGCAGATTCAACATTGTTAGGGGAGAACAAATTCATAGTTTTTCATAAATTCATAGTTGTTTTCATAAAGTATCATTGAAATTATGAAATTACAAGACTGTTTATTTGAAGCATAGTATGTAAAAAATAAAAGGAGAAAAATGGATTGCTTCACAACAGATATAGTAAGTAGCCTGTTTGTTTCTTGTGTTTCTAAGCTATAGTCTGCTAAGGCCTAAAAGGCTAAAAATATCTTAGATACCAGCCTAAACTGGACTGTGTTATAACTGAGTCATTTTTAGAATTTGAACAGCCTTTTGGTGTGAAGTAAGATGAGCGAATGAATTTGGAAAGTCATACCATCATACCAGGCATTTTGTGAAAACTTGCAGTTATGATAGTATAAACATAGCAGTAAATTCAAACTCTCAGTGGAATGTGTAAATGTGCATAAGACTGGCAGGATAGTTTAAGTTCTAATTTTTTTTTTTTTTTTTTTTTTTTTTTTTTTTTTTTTTTTTTAGTTTTGAGTCAGATAATTTCCATGAAAGCATTCTGCAGTATTGATACTGTTCTCTGCTGGTATGATTTTTCTTTGGACAGTATTGACACCTGATTAAAAAATTCAGCATTTTCTAATCAAGAAAAACCAGGTTAAATCAGTAAAAGACAAACATTGCTAAGTAAGAAGATACATTTGGCAGTTAACGTAGCTATGGAGAAAAGTTTCTCTCATACTGTGTTATAAAGTCTTCATCTTGAAGTTCATAGGGTAGTAACTCTTATGTCTTCCATTTTCTTGAATAAGCAAACATTGTTTGGGTTTTTTTTTCTCTAATGCAGAAAGCATCTGTTGGTTATTTTACAAAAGATTCTCATTTTACCTTCAACCTCACCAGCACTTATACCTTTGCTTGTTGAAAGATTGCTCAGTATCATTACGGATGAGGACAGAAGGATTCAAGTTGTAAGTAATTGTAAAGCTTGATTTCTGGTCTGTCTTCCCCATAAATCAAATGGCCTTTATGAAGCATTGTAAAGGAAATATCAGTATTTAAATATTGTCTCCTTCCCCCTTGGGGGTATTTTTGCGGGGGGGGGGGGATGTTGTTATTATTTTGGTTTTTAGCACAGCTGCATTTTGTGGTTTTCTAGAGACCTTTATGTTTACAGATATGACTGGTGGTGTAAATGCAATCCTCAAACTAGGAAAGTTACACTTCAGAAGTCTGTTTCAGAATACTTTTTCATAGTAGATGCAAAGTGTTTTGACAAAAACATTCAAAGTAAAGATGATGTAGATTTCCAGGTTTCATATTTTTCTTCCCTCCTGTTAGCTCAGATAGGTACCTGTATTAGTTTGAAAACAAACCAGTGGGAGGCACCAAGTCAGAATAACAATTTAATAGGGAAATTTAAAAAAAACCATAAAGGCAGAAAGCACTGGTTTAAACTGACAGAGTCAGGATACAACCAGACACGCTGTTAGTCAGGGTGAGGGTAGCAGTCCGATAAAATGGTGGCTGCAGTCCTCCTGAAGTGGTGGATGTGGTTCTGTTGAAGTGGTGATCCTGTAGAAGGGTCTGCTCTTCCTCAGAAGGTCCAGTGGTGGCTGTATAGCTCTTGTCCTCTGGAAATCCAGTGGAAAGGTTGTCTGTGGTGTTTGGAATCTCAGATTATATCCAGGATGGAATGCTTGGTTCCTCCCTCTGGGTGGAGCATCTCACAGTGGGATGATGAATCATGGGGCCAGGCGTTGATGGGCTCATTAACAGAAGATAGTCCGGAGGAGGAGGCAAGGAGACACTGCCCCACCTGGTTTCAACAGCTCATGAGGATGGTAATAGAATACACTGCAACCCAGGACAGTACTTAAGGTCTTCTTCCTTGCTTACCCAGCTGAATGGGAGAAAATGGGATTGAAATGTGCTCATAGTCACATTATGTGTTGTCAAGTTGAGGGTTATTTACAGGGAATGAGCTGCTAAGAGAAACAGCATGGATGTGCTAGACTTTTTCAGAATTATAATATTTTAAATTTGGGAAAGCTAAATGCTTAGTATGTATCTGAACTGAAATTAATGGCACTAATATACTGTTTGTAACAATAGATTGCAGAAATTACATCTGAAGTTCGTGAGCCAATTGTTGCAGTCGACCAGCCTGTTGATGCTGCTGAAATAAGAAAGCAGAAGCTTAAGGTGAGCAGATTTTGGTTAATAAGAAAAATATTTTTTTAAGCTTAATGATCTCGAGTTTTATATAGTAGGTTAATATTGGCTAGTGTCAATAGTGTATCATTGGCTAATACTACAGAGACTATTATAATAATTTTCTTTTTAATTTGTGTTTCAGCTGGCTAAAATAAAAATGAAACTTATTGAAGCAAAAAACGCTTTGGAGGAATGCGTTACTCTTCAGGATTTTAATAGAGCAGCAGTATTAAAAGAGGAAATAACTGAGTTGGAACGCACAAAAAATGATCTAATAAAAGCAGCAGAGCAAGCTGAAATTAAAGAAATGCCTGTGGAGAAGGTATCTTCCCTTCCTGTATTCTTAAGTGCTGGTTATGTTTTAAAATGTCTTCATAGTTTTAAAAGAAAGTGTAGCTTGGCCTTGTCTCAAATACATTTTAAAAATTGAAGCCAAAATTTGTGGTAGTGTTCTTCTGCAAGTATAGAAGCTGATAGTATGTTCTAGCAAAAAAGGAATTGCAGTTAAACTGTTGTTTTGTCTTTGAATAACTAAATAATTCTAAAAGGATCTTGATCTTACTCTTTTTACTCTTAACAGAAAACATGAAAAGGAATTTATTTTGATCATAGCTTATAGACAGTTGATGATTAATATTCTTGCACAAAAAATGTGTGGTGGACAGGAAATGTTTATTTGGGTAGGGACAGATTATGATTAATGGCCCCATTCATCTTATCATAGCCACCATTTGTACTGATAATGTTTTTCTCTTTTCCCTGAACAACTTGAAGAATGATCCTGAAACACTGTTGAAGTGTCTGATCATGTGCTATGAGGTTCTGAAGATCATGTCACTTTCTAAAGGAATCAGTCCAATCATTTATGAAATCATTCAATCTCTGGTATGTAGGAATACAAAATAATGTTTACGTTATAGTGAAAATGGATACATCAAAGCTGACCCTTGGATGCTGGCAGGAGGGTTTGTGTTTGTTTCAGAATGACTTTGCTGTGTTTGGTGCTTTTAAGCTTTGCCAGAACCTAGTGTTTTAAGGGTGAATACACATAATGCTGTTCTGAGCTCCTATGCCATAACTGGTTGTGTCAGAGAGATACTGAAATACAAGAGGCAGATGATGAATATTTGACAGATGTGTGACAGGGCTGAATTATACTGTGCCAAGTGGGGTGCTTAGATGTCTGCTTACTGCCCTTAATTAATTGGATTTTCTATCAGCCAATGTTCTGAGAGCTCTAATAGAGAACTTTTAAGGGTGTTACTTGTTTTGTTTTGGCTTTAATTTTTGTTGGTTGTTTCTAGTCAAAAGCTTTTTAACTAGGAGAGACTGGAACTCACATGGACCTTTCTTTCCTTCCATGTACAAGGAAAGATTCCCCTCACCCTGCCTCCATTTTTTTAGGATCTTCAAAGAGCAAAATATTTTTGTATTGAAGAATAAGGCAGTGGTATTATTGGACTCTTGTAGTCTACAAGATACACTTCCTAGTTTCCATTGAGAAAAGTATGGATTTTTCTCCTAAATATCACAGACTTTTAACTGTTAGTGAATGTATGGAAAAAGAAAGGAAAAAAGTAACATGCCATCATATGAATGGTGCATCTGTGTCAGAATATTCTGTGCAATTCTTATCCCATCTATTTAGAAAGTTTGTATTTGAAGTTTATATTGGAAGTAGTCAAGAGAAGGGCAGGAAGGAAAAGTATGAAATGGCTGCTATTGAAGAATGTCTAAATGGGTTCTCTCTTCGTAACCTGGAGAGGACTTAAGGGTAAGGGCCTGAGAGAGGGCAGAAGTCATAAAACATGGGAGAAAGTGAGTGAGGATTGGTTGATCACCTCACAAACCTATGCACTAGCAAGATTAGAACAAATGAAATGAGTTGCTCCTTCACCTAATCTGTAATCTATGGAATTCCTTGTCACAGGATGTGTGAACACTTGGATATATCAAGGAAGACTGAGCAAGTTCAAGAAAAATAAATATGGAGTGATTAGGTACATAGGAACAACCTGGTAGCTCTGGTGTCACTCAGCTGCAAATTCTTGGGACCTTGACAAGAATTCTTAGGAAGTATCTACTTATTCTGTGTATGTAATTTGGATTTGATCTTTTGATAAGGAGATGATGGACTGGAGGACCTCAAGAGAGGGCATTCTTAGAATTCAGCCTGCAAAGAAAATTGCTTAAATATAGTGGAACCACACTAACATTCTTTCAGATGTATAGAAATATTCTTAGAAATCCTAATTAGTGTTGTGTATTCCAGGAACCTTTTCATTTGGTCTTTAATTTTCACATTTGTTTATTCCACTTTTCATTCTCCAAGATCCTGCTTTTGAATTGATGTTCCTGCTGGATTTTCATGTGTTAACTGACTTGGGATACTTAGTTGTTTGTTTTTTTTATCTTGAACTCCTTAGTAAATGTAAAAATATAAAGTAATGCCATTGTATTGCTCGTACTGTATCTAGCCTGGCTTTTCTTTTTTGTGGATTTTTACCATCGTCTTCTCAAAACTGTTTCAAGTACATCGAAGTGGCATCTATATTTTGTAACTTGGAGCTGGGTATTGTTTCTCTGCAAGAATGTTAATGTCTTCTATGAAGAAATGTGTAGGCTTGTTGCTTTGTGTTGGATTTTTCATTTCCCAGAGTGATCAACTTCATTTTGCTTGAAAACAAATATTTGTTAAAAACAAACACAAAGCAAAATACTCATGTGACTTTTGCCATTATTTTATTGCTGATTTCAAACAACATACTCAATCGGCGTTGGTTTGTATCTAGATAAACAGAGTATTTGGTAGTTGCCACTTTCCAATCCTGTATCAAACTAAATTATTTTTAATTTCAGGGTAAGCATATTTTAGTAGTCAGAGTTTTATTTTCAATTTATGTATCTAATCTATGTCGTTTAATATTATTGTTTTCAGATACTTCCAGGTGTAACTAATGTCCACCCAGCTGTGAGAAATATGGCAGTTTTGTGTTTGGGTTGTTGCACCCTTCAGAACAAAGAATTTGCCCAACAACAGCTTCCATTGCTGTTAGAGGTAAAATGTCTGATCAGAAATGAAATGATGGTCTTTGTGACTTAGTAAATAAATCTAGTCTTGTATCTATAACAAGTTATCATACATAGTAATGTTCTTGAAGAACCAGTGATTCCTGATTTCCTGAAGATCTGGAGAGTGTGGTTTTATGTAGATTTTTCTGATGTCTAATAAGATTCAATTTATCTTGGTAGTAGCATGTTTTTCCTTTGTAAGGTCACCTGTTGCCTTGAAATTTTCTAGGAATTCCTTATCTGTAAGGAATTCCTATTCTCTTCCAAATCTGGGTGAAATCTGTCATGCATTTGTTACTCAATACAGAAAAGAGAAGATGTAAGATTCTCTAAGCCTTCCTTGGGAAACCAAACTAAAAACGTGTCTGTGATGGCTTTCACATTTCTGTTCCATATACTTGCCTGTGATCTTGGGTGTCTGATTTAAGTTCTGAATAATTAATTTGTTTCTGGATTAAGGAAGAGTTGTTAAGTAGAGGATAAAGCAATATTCAAACCAACAAACAATAGCACGGCCAAACATCCATGGATATGGAGCATGTTGGATGCAATAATACCCACAATCCCATCCTTGTGGTGAATGTTCTGATACCAAGCTAATTATATCAAACATGGCATGTGTTAACATTTTTGACCCTGGATTTGAGGGAAGTGTGAGTGGCCATTGTGCTTTTTTAAGAGTATGTTCAGGCAGACGTTTGAGAAATGACAGCAGGTGTTGAGCTGATATGCTTGGCTCAGACAAGATAGAGCTGTCAGTCATTTTAGGAACCCAAAGTTCTCCTACTAAGTTAGCATTTGCTATTGTTTTTAATTTGCCTTTGAGTATGTCACATTAAAAGAAGTTTGTTTAGGGAGGATTTCAGTTACTTTAGTAACTTAAATTTTTGAGTTAAGTAATTATTTCTGCAGGTACTAAACCCCTCAATGTCTGTGTAGGCTGCTATCAGAGGCAGGGTGTTGGACTAAACAGATGTAGAATCTCTGGGCTAATTCACGATGTATGGTTTTACTTGCATGTAATTTGAACTATAATACATATAGTAACCTATGTAACTTTGACTTTTATTACTCTCTTGGTCCCTGTTGTCTTTTTACATACTGTTGATTTTAATTAAGCTGTACTTTTATTAAGCTATATTTCTGTAATGCCTAACATTCTGGAGCTACCACAGGCAAACAGACTTTGTTTGTCCAGTGTCTGTTTACAGGTTGAACAACAAAATTACATATCACACATGGATGCTCACTCCGTGAGTGAAATTAATTTGATTTTATATAGTGCAAATTGCATAAATGACTTGATAAATTATTTCCCAGATGGTATTATAAGTTCAGGTTTAAATTTGTATAACACCTTCCTAAAGTTTGAAAATTGGTTGCAAGTATTATAAAAGGTTTCCCAAAATAATCAATCTTATTAAAGGAAAAATCTTACTATGCTAATTTCAAGATTGGAGGTCTACTGAAAGATGATGTATTTATTTTCCTTATTAAACCTAGGTTTTACAAGTAGACAACATAAAGATAAAGCTCAGTGCTTTAAAGGCAATCTTTGATCAGCTAATGCTGTTTGGAATTGAGCCTTTTAAGACTGGAAGAGGCAAGGACTCTCAAAGTGAGAGTGCACACATTAGAACTGAAAATGGTGAGGACGAAAGTGAAACAATAGAGGAGGAAGAGGAGACTGCCACAGTTCACAACCTTCTGAAGCTTCTTTCTGGTTTCTTAGACAGTGAGGTAAGGAATTTTATAAAATTTGCCTTAGTTTTGTTTTGTTTTAAAATTGTTTTTGCAGATGGCTTATCATCCCATTGGGTTGCCTGGGAATATTATGTGATGTGAATTGAAATTAATGGTCTAATATTAAAATACCTGTCCTAGAAAACGACTAAAAGTTTGTCAGTGGTACAGACTAACATTACTCTTGAGCTGCTTTGCATTCTGTGCAGGTGTAAATATGTGAATGCAGAGAATTGTTTGGTAAGATAGAATATAGGCTATTACAGTAAAGTATTAGTGTAAAACATTATGGTTGGTGTATTGTGTATATGATGAGTTCTTTCTTCAGGATTCAGAACTTAGGACAGAAGCTGCAGAAGGCATTGCCAAACTGATGTTCTCTGGGAGGCTGATCAGTACCAAGCTCCTTTCTCGTCTTGTTTTGTTGTGGTATAATCCCGTGACTGAAGATGATACTCGGCTACGACACTGTCTGGGAGTTTTCTTCCCTTTATTTGCTTATGCAAATAGGTAATGGTCTTTGTAATTCATTGTGTGACAATATACATTGTTCTAGCAGCTTTAGGAACCTTTTTTTGGTCTTGCACAAGTAGAAGTGGCACAAATGCAAATTAGACTTCTAATTCAGACTCCTATTGCTTTTGAAATTACATAATCTCAACCTTGTGACCGTTCAGAAGACTTGCCATTAATTCCCTTTACCCCTGTGGCTTTCCATAGTATTTTTTCCTTCTGAAGCCTATAATGGAAACTATTTTCAAAGATATAGAATAAAATTAATTTTAAAATATGTGCTTTACTTATTTATGCTGTTGAGCACTACAGGTAGGCTTTGAAGTGTCACTAAAAAGTAGCTAGCAGGAATGCTTCAAAAGAAAATAATCAGTGCCCACCAGTTATCAGAGCAGCAAGCTGCTGGGTTGTGGTTTGGGGTTTATTTTTGTTTTGTTTTTGAACCAAGGAATACTCCAATTTAAATTCACAGTGTATTTATTTTGGTGGTGGACAAGGAGGTAGAGCGCTTACATAAGGGAATAAGAGCTTAAATAGTGATTCTCATCTCCTTCTACCTGCTGTAAGAAAAAAATGTTTAGCTTACTTTTCAGTAGCTGCTAGTGATTTTATCAAGTTAGAATGAACTGAGTATTTATCTGCTTTTTTTATAGTTAAGTTTTAATTTAGGTGCATTATGTTACCTTCTCTATTTTTGAAAGCAAATTGAATTAAATTTTTGTGGCCCATGTGTTTCCACATTTAAGAGTTGTAGTACAAAGGGGAATTGTCTTGTGAAGGCAGCAAAAAACCCCATAGCAATGTATTTTTGCTGTTGTCAGAAAAAAACCAAAGAAAAATACCCAGTTTCTTATAGAATGAGATTTTCCCTACTTAAATTCTTATGAAAGTAACAGAAACTGATTTCATATGTTTCCTGTTTCTCTGATAATGAGTAATGAATATAAGCTTTTAACATTGATAATCTCTTACTTGTCAATGTCATCTTCTGATGCTGTGAATTTCATTCTGGTTTTTTATGAGTTCTAGTGATTGCCCACCTGAGTAATCCTGTATGTTTCCAAGTCATTTGCAAATGAGGCAATTTCTTGTGGCACCCCATAGATGATCTTTTTCTTGAAAAAATAACATGGTGTATGTGTTAAGCAAAAATCAGAAAAATCTGTGGAGGAAAAAATCCTAAGTCTTAGTCTGGCTCACTGAGAATCTCTGTTTAGTTAGGAAATCTCATTTCTTTTCTGTCTCAAAACATTATCTGCATCCTGGATCACAAATGGTCCATTTTAAGTTGAGTAATTTACTTTCTTCAGTTATCAATACTGTATTATTAGAAGCAAATTATTTAATACCATGTGTAATGCAGAACTTGTCTGCAAAGTTGCCATTCAGTAAAGGAGAATTTGGGTAATAAATGAGATTTGGCTGAGGCTCCTACCTAAATTTCATACTGATCTCTCACTGAATTTTAAAGTTCCATTTGTTTTCTGGGTGCTGCTCTGTTAATCTTTCCATCTGGTCACAGATATAATCAAGAGGCTTACTTTTTGAAATTAAATATTTGAACTCTGAGGAAAAAATGTTGATCCTGACTTTTCTAATTAATCTGTCATGTCAGAAGGTGGTATGACATGCTAGAATAGGTCCTGTAACCACTGAACAATCCTTATTCATGGAATGTCTTCTATAGAGTATTAAAGTCTCAGGCAGCCTAAGAGGAGAAACTTCTGCCTTGTGCCTATATGCTATTAGAACTGGGGGTTTTTTTCATTTACAGGAAATAATCTGAATGATACTTCAGTAATGCTTGAACCAATATAAAGCCTTAAAGCTGCTGAAAGGGAGAGTTCTTGCTTTGGTTCTTTTGTAGCCAGTTGTAGTGCTCAAAAGGTTTTTTGTCAGATGCTTTGGCTCTGTAATCCAGTAGCAAATAATCTGAATTTTTAAAAAATCATTTGCTTTCTTAGTTTTCTCCTGTAGTTATTTGGGTTCAAATAGGAAGGTAATATAAATATCAGCAAGAGTATAAAGGCTTCACTTCAACTGTACCTTGTACTTTTTGACATCTTACTTGTTAAATTGTTTTGACAAGTCTTGTGGAACCACACTTTTAGACAACTTGCTGCAGAACCAAGTGAAACATGATTTTTAGGCTTGTTTGGCAGGAGTTATGAACTCTTCTAAGAAAAAAGCACGAGTATTTCTTCCAAAAATCTTGTTAACCACTGCATACTTTTTTTGCCAGGTTTCCTTGCTTTCTTACACAATGAAAAGTACCCCCAAAGAAAAATGCTAGCAGAAAGGAGGAATGAGCAGAAAACAAGATTAATCTATGAAAACAAATTAGAGACATGTATTTATGTAAATGTTTTCTTTTGTCCTTCAAGAGAGAATATGTCTGTATATATCAGTTGGGTTTGCAGTAGTAAGGATGAATGTTCAAATTCTTCAGAGGAAGGAAGTGTTACTTAATACAGCTTGAAATACCATGTGCTAAAATTTCAATTGGTTCTATGAAACAGTTTTGTTATCTTGATCTTGCTGGCTGTTGCTACCAAGTTTGGCTGCTCCCACTTTACTTTGATTGATGTAATGGGTCAGTGAACTTTAATCATGGAAGAGAAAACTTAATTTTGTCTCATTATGCTACTAATATTTGACTTCACTGAAACAGATCTAACCAGGAATGCTTTGAAGAAGCTTATCTTCCAACTCTGCAAACACTGTTAAATGCTCCTGCAACATCACCTTTGGCTGAAGTAGATATCAGTAATGTTTCTGAATTGTTAGTGGACCTGACCAGACCAAGTGGACTGAAATGTCATTCCAAGAAGTCTCAGGACTATCAGGTACAATATGTTAAACTGTAGGAAAATAGTACTTGTGTCAAATAAAGAACTACTCCCCCTTTGCTTAGTGCTACCTGTCTGGGCCTCTCTGGGATTCCCAGTGTCAGCAGTTGAATTAAATGAGCGCCTGTTCAGGTAATTAAGTCTTTTAGTTTGACAGTTTCCTCCCCTTTTCTTCCCTCACCCCCCAAATTTCCCCTCCTTCTTACAATTAAAAAATGCTAGTAGGAACTTGCACATGGCTAATTGTTTATATTGTGAATGTATTTATAAAAATCAGTTGGTGAATGTACTGAAAACCATGCATTTTAGGAAAATGCTGTGTAAAATTAGCCAACTGTTTAAATCAGATTGTTCTCACTGCTGTCTCTTGTAAATAGTTCCCAGCAAAATTACTGATATCCAGTTTCTTTCCTTTGCAGGAGTTAACAGTGCATGATACTTTAGCCATGAAAATTTGCAATGAAATCCTGGCAGATCCAACTGCACCAGATGTCCGTATTTATGCAAAAGCTTTAAATTCACTAGAACTCAGTAGTTCTTCTACAGAGAATCTTCTGGTGTTGCTCAATGAGATTCAAGAGGTAGTACATAAATAGCATGGTTCTTGCTTTTTTAATCTAATATTCTGATATGCTTAAAAATGAAGGGCCTTTTGTTTACTATGACGATATGACTGAAATTTCTCTTCTAACCAGTCTTTGAAAATCAATTTTTGGGTAATTTACAAATATCTGAGCTGATATCACTGGATAAACCACAGACAGTGTAACCAGCGTGAAACAGTGTGCCCAACTTGATACATTGCAGTACAGTAAGTTTTTTTGATAACTGTGGTGTAGTTATTTTTTTTTTTTAGTTCAGGATTAAGTCTTGCAGTTTTGCAGTTTATCTTTAGTTAATTATTAACAGCTGAAATTATACACCTAAACTTATCATATAATGGGAAGATCATTAGGCAACATGAAAAGGATGCTTTATTTAAGATGAAGTGGGAAGGGATTACAAGAGTTTTACTTTGGTGCTTTTATTAATGTGGAAAAAATTAAAATTAGGAAGTGCGGCACATGAACACAATGGTATATAGAAATGTTGAAAAGAATGCGGAATCCATTACGGGCATATCATCCAGAGGTAGCTGGACAGTACTCCATGTCCAGTTGCTTTACTTTTTTTCAGGTTTCCTTTTAAAAAAAATTACGAAAAAAAGTTGGGATTTTATTGCCTAGTATTGACGGAGGAAGTGTTTCTCCTTTCAGTTTGACTGGTCACTTTCATGTGACACAGTGTATCCTTTGTACAGTAATTTCAACTAATCCTATTAGTAGGCAAATGTAATAGATAAAAGAAATAGTTGTAAATTTAAGTAGCATTTAACATTAAATGTCTGTTCTCCAGAAAGTGGAAGATAAACCATGTCAAAGAGCTATTGAGAAGATCCAAATGAAATTGACCAAGGATCCTAATTTGGGCAAAAACCACTCTGGAAGAACTGAGGAAACAGGTCTCTCTGAAAAGACACAGGAAAGTGACATCACATTGTCTGAAAATACTGTTCACAATGAAGAAGGTAATTCAGGAGAGGTGTAGTAGAGCGGGTGTACAATTCAGTGAATTGTTTAGATGTTATGAAAATAAGAAGCAATAGGACTTGGGAGACAACCCCAGCTCCCTCAGCTGCTCCTCATAACACTTGTGCTCCTGACCCTTTGCCAGCTCTGTCACTGTTTTCTGGACTCACTCCAGCACCTCAATATTGTTCTTGCAGTGGGGGGCCCAAAACTGAGCATGGGATTTGAGGTGTGGCCTTATTAATGCTTAGTACAGAGGATTGGTCAGTGCCCTGGTCCTGCTGGCCACACAGTCTCTGGTACAAGCCAGGATGCCACTGCTGGATCCTGCTCAGCTTGTGGACATTCACCTCTTAGAGCTGGTCCCTTACAATTTCAGTGTCCTCAAATGGAAAATCACTGTTCTCATGCTAATGGTCCTCTGATTCAGTGGACTGGGCAGCCTGAGGTCCATCAGTAATATTAAAGAATCAGGCAAATAAAGTGCTGAATGGCTCTGCTTTTTCTCTAGTCCTGTTAGTCAGGTGACTGACCATCTTCAGCAAATGTTTGTCCAGTGTTTTGTTTGGACCTCCTCCTATTTTTACTGTACTTTCAAAAGTCCTTCTTTAGTATCGCACAGAATAGCGACGAGGTTCACCTGTAATTGAACTTTGGCCTTTTGTGCCTTCTCCCTGCATGTATGAACCACAGCTCTGTCATCTTCCTGCAAAGCCTGACCTTGCTCTCAGAGATCTTGCAGTTCCTTTTTCCTCTTGAGCTCCACAAGGAGCTCCCTGTTCAGACAAGCTGATCTTCTGCCCCACTCGCTCAGCTTCCAACACAGTGGAATGGGCTAAACACTTGCCAGGAATAGTTTATGTAGGAATAGTTTATGTATGATTGACCTTTGTTGGGGCAGAGTTACAGCTGAGTGACATTTTAAACTTCCTGTTAGCGTTATTAACTAGTTTCTGGTTTAAAGAAAAAGTGGGGTCCAATTGTGTGGCTCTTTAATGTAACAGCCAAAATTTAAAATATTGGTACTTAAGATAATCAACTTTTAATTTATGACTTCTGCACGTGTTATTCTGTTTAACAGAAAATAATAGAGATGCTCTTCATACTCCAGTTAATGAAGTTAAAGAAACTGCAAAATTAAGATCTACAAGAAGCAAAGCTGGCAAAGGTACAGTGGCTACAATATTAGTTTAATTGTTTTTAATAAAATAATTCCATTATTCCATAAAATAATACTAACTTTTTGTGAATGTATAGATGGGAAAGCCATACATACTCTGTTGTAGTTTCTACAATTTTATTTGTTTAAAGTAGTTTGTTCTGTGGAAATTTTTGTGCTGTTAACCTCTCCCAATAACACAGATTTCAAAAAAGAAAAAAGGACTGACTACAGGATTGCAGATAACACAGCCACAGCCATTTACAGTAACATACAGGTGTTTCTGGGAGAAGTGGAAAATTGTGGGGTTTTTGGTTTTGGTTTTTCGCGACCCCATTCTATCTGTGCTGACTGCATATTTCTATGTTTCATTACAATATCAAAGACTGAAGAAAGATAGATAAAAAACTAGTTAGAGAAAATAAATGGTATCAAGATACAAAAAGAGATTTTTGTTTATACTTAGGACAGCGGAAAGCAGCAGCCGAAGTGAGGTCTGTGACCAGAAGAAAAACTGGTGCAAGTGTAAAACGTGGTCCTGAAAGGTAAATCCTTTTCTCCCCACCGTCAAAACCATGATGTCTGTTCTAGCAAGGAAGTTTAATTGAAATGTTTTTCTTTCCCAAACCTGTATGTTTTGATATCCTCTGTTCCTAAAATGCAGATAAATATTTAAGAAAAAAAAATTTCTTTAAACTGGTGCTTTTGAAAAAGTGACAAGTTCTGTCAAGGAGCCTGTAACATTTTTTTAACTTATCTTTTGTGTGTTGAGTCAGCAGGTACTGTAGCTGAAAAAAGTTAAGATTTTTGGTTTACATTATTGCTCTTCTTCCAGTTAGTTTTTTTTGCCCTTTTTAATCTGTTCTGTGGAAGTGTCAATTTTTAAAATTTCAATTATTTTTCCCCCTTCACAGTTTTGTTGCTTGTTGTCCAACATGTAGTTGGACAAGTGTCTAGAAATGACTGAGAAGTGAATATAGACAATAGATTTCTTCCCTTATGATCTTGCCAGATATAAGTATTAAAACAACATTATCTTTGTCATTTTCAGCTGTGCTCAACTCTTTCTTAAGCAAGTAATCCATTTAATGTGTTGTGGACTTTATTGTGACCAGGGTCAGTCTCTCCCATTTGCCTGTTTAGTGTGTTTGCTTTGATTCCACCTAATTTTGGGGGAATTTTGCTTATTTTGCAACTGCTTGTCACTTGGTTATCTTTACTGATACTGCTATATCACTTGGAAAGCACTAATATATTCTCAAAAAAGAACAAGTTTATAATTGGTAAGAAGTATTTTTGCTCTTTCAGACCATGTTTTAAGTTCGTTCCTATAAAAGCTCTTCAGTTTGCTTAGTCTTTTTTACTTTACTCTTAAATATTCTATGTTTCAGTTGTGATCAAATTCCAGAACCAGTCCCAGTGTCAAGTTCGAGGCCTCAAAGACGAGCAAAAACTTTGGCACTGGAGAAAACTCGAATGAATCTTTCAAGACTGTTGAATGAGGCAACAGATGAGTGAAGACAAAAGAAGAAACTGCCTTTGTCAACAGTGGTAGTTAACATCAGACTTAGAAATAAGATTTTTTTCCTTGCTAGTCATATTTAGCTCCTTTTATATGAATCATCATGTATTATTCTATATTTCTGTACTAGTTTTTTAAAAACAGATGCTTTTTAATTAATTTCCTGATATGAAATCCTTCATTCACACAATAAAAACAGATTAAAATATTACCCGAGCAAAACTTGGATTTTTTTTTTTTCTTTTACTTTATAGAGAAGAATGCATCTTCCCTGCAAATAAAAATGGCTGTTGATGCTAAGTATTCCATAGTTAAAGCTGTTTTGATATTTAACATTAGCGGAGAGTGGTTGCTTGTGATGGCAGCAATTTTGAATGTACCTACTTTTATGGCACCCACTTTCTTCATTTTTATAAGGTTTTATAGCAGTAAAACATGGTCAGCAGATGTATGTATTTACTGTTCATGTTAAATAGAGTTGATCTTAATTGGGAATTCTGCTTCCTGCAGGTGTATGTCCAATTTATTAAACAATGTCAAACAATGTAAAACTGAGTAACTGATTATACAAACCATACTGAAAGTCTGTTGGTGCAGACACCAATTGTTATATAGAATCAGTGATGTGCTTTTAGAAAAGCATAAAAATATTTGTGGTACAAAATAAGATCTAGTGAAGGAAAGGAGTATTTAAGTACAGAAGGGGCAAAGACTTAAATCCTCTAAGGTCAGTCTTCTTAAAGTAGTATCCATTTGTTATTTCTTTGTAGCTCTGAAGTTCAAAACATGTAGGAATGGTCAGGAGTTTCACAGGACAGTAGTAGTCACTGGTGGCTGAGCAGGTTCACTCAAGATGGAAACACCTGGGCAGTCGTGTCCGTGTCGTGGTGGGGTCATTTCAAAGCAGTCAGAGCAAACTCACTCGATTCCTCGGCATGCACATCTCAACTCTTGATGCCAAATGCAGCTTTCTAAGGAACTTGCATTTAAAATAGGTAAATATGCTATAAATGATTTTTGATAATTCTCAGAAACAACTTAGGGACACAAATGAAAAGAAGTATTCCTAAAGTGTAATGCCCAAACTATTATGCTGTTTCCAAGCTTGTGTATAGGAAACAGGGATTGTGTTGCTTTTCATCCTTTGGAGTTTTTGTTGGAAACTTGTCAAACTGCAAAATGCCGAGACACTTTGCTGCTGCTATGTGCTCTATTCAGAAGCTTCTGTAACTGTGATGAATTATTTTTGTAATTTTAAACACAATTTTGAGGTCCTGATCTCCCTCTTTTGGTAACATTTCAAATTCCCAAATTGGGTTATGTGAATTTGTGTACATGCAGCCACTTTAGATCAGAGATGCTCTCTGTCCCCTTGAATGCTGCCTGAACATAGTTGGAATGGGCAAAGTCTATAGTTGTTTTTCTCAGTTGTAAGTCAGAGCTTCCCTGCGGCTTTAGTGTTGGGTTTTTTTATTTAAGTTACAAGTTCTCTCTCAACCTCCCTCTCTGGAGTGGTTTGTTCTTTAAGCACTACTACACTTTGAACAACTGGTGCTAGTTCACTCATACTTTTTCCTAAAATGAGTTTTGAGGCAAAGCAGGAGCAACAAATACCTATAAAGGCCTCTGGGCATGCCTTACTGAATAATCTTTAGTTTTGGCTTCTTGCTGTTCTGTTGTGCCTTGCCACACATGCAGGTTCTGTCTCTGGCATCTCTTGGGAAGGCTGGACTGAAAAGATGGGGTTTCCCTCAAGTCACCTCCCAGTCTGTGGATGCCTCTGCTGTGGATGTGTCTTCACTGGTGTGTGTTAATAGAAAATCCTTTGTCTAACTGAAGGCCCCCAGGGCTGGTGTGGGGCTGGAGTCCTGTGGGGAGAGGCTGAGGGAGCTGGACTTGCTTGCTGAGCCTCTGAGTTACCTGCAAGGAGTCCAGTAAAGAGATAGAATTGGGCTCTTTGCTGGATATGATGAGAGGCTAAAAAACCTATAAAATGAAACTCAGACCAGAACAGAAGGTGAAAAAGGCAGTGGAACAGGTTGCCTGTGCAGGTTCTGTCCTAGGAGTTTTCAAAGACAGGACTAGGTGTGAGTACTCACAGCTGACTGCCTTTTGAGCAGGGTGTACAACTATGGAGCTTCCCAATGTCCTTTTATGCCTGATTTACCCTGTGTAAACTTCAGTGCCACTCCCCTGGGAAATTTAATTCTCCTTTTGGCTTTCTTGTCCCACAGAATCCATGTGCATTAAACAGTTGAAAGACATAAACACCTTCTAAGCAGCACTAAACATGATGAATGTTTATTCTTTTAATCACATTTTGCACTTTTAATCATGTCCAAAGCTTCAGTGACTCAATACCCTCTTGGGATCTTGTGACACCAGAATTCATAACAATCTCTTTATTTCAGTTACTGGATTGCACCTGCAAACCAACAAACCTCTGTAAAGAGGAATTGCATCCTCACTTTTTTAAGGTGAATCTTTAAAACCTTTCTTTTATAAAATACAGTGACTTCCAAGGAAATTTCCTTCTGGAAAACTAGTTCTTGTCAAGTAAAGGACAGACAACTCATCATGAATTAAGAAACCTCTACCCTAGCTACTGAATGTATGACTCCAGAAAAGAGAAGTATATTATATAGTTTTATTCTAACACTTTTGTTATAGCTCTATTAATAATAAAGTTTTGATGAATAAAGTACATGAACCTTGCTAAGATCATTTCAGCATGGAATGTCTACAATGTAGTCAGCTACAACCATTTACTACTTCTTTGAGTAGAGATAAAATTTTGATTTTACATTGAATTTCCAAAGTACACAGAAAAAAATGAAATAGAAGAGCATTTACATCCATTTTAATTGGTGGCAGGCATAAATTCATAAAAACAAATGGGGAAGAAAGACCATTTAGCAGAAACCTCAAAAAGTGCAGATACAGATTTGTTGAATGACAATCTTTCACGAGATTCTCCAGCAGGCTTGGTCTTTCTTTTAGATATTAGGGTCATTAAACACTGTCACACAGAAGTTCTCAAGATAAGTGAAGATGAAAGCATACTGCAGAAACAAGCTGGTGCTTCCATACATTTCAATCCATTGGTGAAGGAGATCTCCTCAGATAATTTACCTTTGTACTGCTTTGCTTCGAGGTAGTCAGTCTCCACCTGTTACAGATTTGTTTGAATTATTACCATAAATCTTTACATGGTGACCTATGCCACAAATTACATAATATATTAACTTTCGTGCACAAAAATAAAATTGGGAAACAGTAGTTGAATTTAAAGAACATAGAAAAATCACAATACTATTAAAGGGGAACATCCGATTCTGATATAAATTTGTACTGCAAGAATTTCATGATGGTCAGATGTGAAACTTCATATTTAGAAAAGAAAAAGTACATCAAACTGAATAATGCTAGTAGTATATAAAGCCAAATCACACAAGATCACTTCAAGATCAATGTAATAAATGCTTATTATTTAGCAGAAAAAAAAATCAGGAACAATGTACAAAATAATAGTGCAAGAACAGCTGCAATCTATTTGTTCTCATCAGTTTTGAGATTTTGGTTAAAAACTTTACAGCTGGCGAGAGATGCTGCTGAAAAACTCAGATTCCACTCAGTGGGCTGATTAAGGCACATCTTTATGGACTTCAAATGTTCATTTTCTGTGTTCATGTCTATTGAATTCTGCGGCTCCGAGACTTTCACTTGTAGCGTGCTGTGAGAAAAGAAGTGGGGGTAGGAGAGGGAAAAAAATAAGAAAAAGTTTAGTACACTTTCCTCTTGCCCTGGAAATAAGCTGGTAAGAGGCAAGATGAGGTGGTGGCAGATCTTGTATTCTGCTGGGTTTTGTTGTTGTTGTTTTAGTGCATTATGTTCCAGAAACACTGAGATTGGAACCCCACTGTGCTGTGTTGTAAAGGAGATTGGGCTTGTCTGTGTGGGGATGGCTGAGGCCCTGTCCATTGGCAGTGCCCGTCCCTGGTCAGGCTCCTGCTCGTGCTATTCCTTTGCAGGAGGTGCAGTAACAGCTGGCCTAGTTTAAATCATCTCCAGCTGACTAAAGGCACAGAGCAGGAACTGGGCAAGAGTTTGGGGCTTGTTTTTATTGCTGACAATATTAATTTAGTGCAGCCATGGAAGGACTCACACATAGAGAGTATTTTGTTTTAAATCTAGGGAAAAAAGTAATACAAGAAAGGAAAGAAACCCAGTCCTTTGTGGGAGCAACTAAGCAAACTAGGACAGATATGTGGATTGAATCATCAAATGGTTTGGGTTGGAAAACACCTTTAAAGGTCATCTACTCCAATCCCCCTGCAATGAGCAGGGACATCTTCAACTAGATCAGGCTGCCCAGAGCCCCGTCCAGCCTGATCCTGAATGTTTCCAGGGACAGGACATCCACCACCGCTCCAGACAACCTTTTTCAATGTTTCACCATCCTCATCATCAAAAATGTCTTCCTTAATATATAAAGCACTCAGAAGTGCTTTAAGATATAAAACACACTCAGAAGACAATTTCAATCCTCATTTCAAACCTCTTCATCCCCTTTTATTTTACTGTCGCCCTCCTGCAGTGATTTGTCCCCCTGTGTATGATACATTGTTTCTCACCATCCTTTATAAAGCTTTTGAGAACTTCAAGAATGATACAAGTTGAAAATATTTCTGAGATACTAAAAATAATATTCTCAGTAATGTAATTAAGGGTAGGAGGTAATCACCATGCTAAAAGTTATCTGAACAGTTTCCTATCAAAGGGGTATTTAAGCAGCAAAAAAGGCTTTTGCTGCATTTCAGGAAAACTGGTTCATCACAGAGCTCAGGTGCACATTTTGAAGGCTTGAATGTGCTGCAGTGTAGTGCTCACATGGGTGCGCAGAGTAGCTGAGGACAGTCAGTGTAGGACTGTACCCTAAAACACTGGCTTGTGTCACTCAGATATCAATGACTGACTTTGATTAAGACATTTCCTGTCACAGCAAAAGGGAAAGAGCTTAGGCAACAGCTAAAATTATAATTCACTGTTGCTTTTCACAGATATCAGAAACAGTTTTAATTCTTTTACATTTTAATATAAGCTCCCCCGAAGGCTGTGTGCCTTTCTGGCATGGCAGTGAAACAGACATTTCTCGTTTACTAACCCTAGTTCCCAACCCTGCAGACTGGTGCACTGCTCCCATGCCCTGCATTTCCTTGTGTCATTATTCAGCCTCTATCTTTGGTCTCATTTTGCCTTGTACCCTTTTCCTCTGGTTGCTCTGATCTTTTCCTTCCTGCAGGAAACAGAGTGTAGGTGTAGGTGATGGACAGGACTTCAGTCAGCAAGGTTACTCTCTTGAGTTTACAACTTCTTCACACTTGGGTCTTTGCCCTCAGAAAGTTAAAGGCTTTTCTTATGACCACGGGCTTAAGTGCATATGGGAGATGGTGTTAAGGCTGACTTCTGCAGTAAGCAGCTTTCCTCACACCTACTGATTTTGTGCTTTTCAGGCATGGCCAGGTAGCAAAACATAACTTCTAACAACTACCCAAAAGCCAAATGAAGGATAGGGCAGGAATGTTTTGGTTTGGTTTTTTTGGGTTGGTTTTTTTTAAGGGTTGGGGTGGTTTTTTGGTTTTGGTTGGTTTTTTTTTGTTTGTTTGTTTGTTTTGTTTTGGGTGGTGGTTGCTATCTGAAAGGAACATATATGCCTTGGAAATCAAGAAATTGCAAACTACGAAGTAGTATATACCTGCAAAGTGCTTTAAAACCCAGCACTTCTACTGTCTTTAAAGCAGTAGACAGATAAACGCTGCTGAACGCTGGGCAAGTGCCAGACAGCAAAAGCCAAAGGTTGGGGCTCCTCATATGACCTAGCATGTTCCTTCTGAATATCAAGTAGGAATTGGACCAAGCTGGTAAGGGCCCTTTTCCAAACAACACTGTTGGTGGCAACAGTGTATCCTAGGATTTGGTGCAATTGTGACCATCATTCCTTCCCACTTGCTTGGACTACAGAAGAAAATGCTGAGTGCTATTGTAGTACCAAACAGCACTTTCCAAGTACTCAGCTCTGTCAGGGACTGCCCTACTCTTCATCTTTTAGGTCTGTACAGGTTTCTGTACAAGGTGCAATAGGCTGGACTGAATTTGCAAAACAAGAACTGAACTATGTGCTGATAATTGTCATGTGGTGATCTATTTACCTCTCAGAAAAGGACTCCAGGAAACGCAAGACTTTGCTTTTTAAATGAATGCATAAAAACAGGACTAGAAAAATGTTAATTTTTTTCCCCCCAGTTCCTCGGTATTGGTAACATCAACACAAAAAGTTCATGTATTTTAGAAAATTTTACCTTGATAAAAATAAAGTGGAAAATAATATGGTTAGAGATCTGCATTAATATATTTGTTAACCAAGAAGAACCTAATCTTTCATCTTGCCTTTCATTCCTTTACTTGTAGTGTTTTATTTTTTCGTTGTTGATTTAACAAGGTAAAAAAATGATGCATTTAAATATTTTTAAATTGAAGAATGTAATTAAAGGGATAAAATTAAACAGAAGCAGTTGAATTTCTCCTGTCAAATCCATCAATAGATTCTACTCTAAATTTTACTCCACTCTATTTGCACAAGCTCCACAGTGCATTAAACATTCCTAGCAAAAGAAGATGTTACACACAGCAAACCTCCTGTCAGGAATTCAGATTAGAGCCCGATGCACCCAGAAGCCATGAAGCCTATTTCAGGAGAGCTTGGAACAGTGTCCCCAATTTACAGCCCCTTGGAGCTCTCCACTACCAACACTCACACCAGTAAGAAGATGGAGTTCCCTTTAATTTCCTAGACAACAGGCATATACTGATCTTAGATAATGGTCTCTAAAAAGGTTAGAATTTCCAATTCTGAAGCCATGTGTTTGCCATTCCAGCAATTACCATTTGTTTTGTTTTTATTCACTTGGGACTGACTCAGTTAATCAGCTTCTGTGCATGTGATTTGTGGAAGTCAGCTACAGGTGCTTCTGTGACATGGAACATAAACTCCAGCCATGGCATATCCAATAGCTCTGTTTTCACTAGGGAATTTGAAGACAGGAAAACAGTGCTAAAATCCCAGTGAAAAAGATGAAAACCATATTCATTTTTTTCATAATTTGTATGACAAATTAGTGAGATTTCTTGAAAATTCAGTATTTTTTCTTCATCTTTAATTACACTACCCTCTCCTAGCTCTTTTCTCTAAATGGTCTTCAAGTGCTGGTAACATATTTTTTGCTTAATTGAAAAGATTTAATATTTCCCCATGTATAATAACTTATCCATATAATTCTTGTCTCTTCTTAAAAAGTAAAGAGGAAAAAAAGGGATATGGAAATGTGACAATACTTTTTGATCTGAAACAAGAGCAATCTAAAAAAGCCTCGGGGAGGCAAGTTCAGCAGCCCTTCAGCAGGTGCTCTGCCGTGGCTCTGTGCAAGGGACCTGTTCAGTCTCAGAGAGTTCTGACTCCTCTGCAGAGCCACGTGAAGCACAGAGGGATGGCAGGCGTGGCACTGAGGACATGGGCACACCGTGCTGTGCATGGTGACAGGACACACTGCTGGGTCAGTGCCAGCTGGGAATGCCCTCACGTGCTCTGGGCTTTCTTTGGAAACTGCTGCACGCCAAACCAATGGGTCTGAAACACTGGCAGTGAGGACTCCAGGATGGTTTTGTGTGTGTTGCAACCCCCGGTTCCCATATTGCGATTACTGAATCACCTCTGAATTTACCATCTTTCAATAGCACTGGAGAAAGGATGAATCGCCTGTGTTTTTCTAACAAATCACCCCAGTGTTACTCTAACCAATCTTAGCAGCCAGATCAGAGTAACATCGACGGACTCTCAGGTCCCCTGTGCTCTCCCTGGCTAAGCAGAGAACCCTGTGTGTAGTTAAGTTTCCAGGCCTGCTGGGGCCTAAAAGGATCATCTTTCCCCACAAAATTTTCATTCTATCATTAAATAAGTAGGAATAAATAGAAAGGTTTGAATTCAACCTTCTACTAAAGCAAGCAATGAGTGGCCTCCCCATGCTCCTAAGTGCTAAAAAACCCCCTGTTCTTTTCCACACTTCCTGTTAAAACTGCCCAAATACAACTGAGTTTTTTTTTTTTTGAAATGTCACATTTCTTTCTTTAGTTTTACCCAAACCATCATTATACTAATAGAAATACTGATTTTTAATAGCAGGACGGGAGATCAACACCAGAAAACTTGAGGCTGTCAAGCACAAAAGGAAAATAATATTCTTTGAACTGCTTATTTTCCATGCAGTATGGAGCCACATTCTTGTGGAAAAGCAGGAAATTTGACACCTGCTGTTGTTGTATGAAAATGATAAAGTTTCAAAGAATCTGGCTAGCTCAAGTACTATATATTTGCTGAGTTAATCTGTCACAACATGTTGAAAAAAAGTAGGAAAAATAAAAAGCAGGAATGTGTAAAAATGTCTCTTATCTGTTAGGTCAGTCCTCAGCATTTCCCATCAGAGATTGCCTTCAACGCTTTGTGTTCGTATGCTGTAAAACAGCTATGAAAGTATCACTGTAGGGTTATTTTTCTCTAACTCTTTTGCAATACTTACAGATAAAAACATCTCCTTACCCACTATGTGAGAGCAAGGTCAAACTGGTTCTTACCCTCCTGTCTGACAGAAATTCTGCAAACTGCACTTGTTAAACACCACCAGCACTGATGTGCAAACTGGTAGCTTGGAAAGTGTAGGAGCACCCATGACACACAGCACTGACTCGAGGCTTTTACAGAAAGGTTTCAAAACCACTGAGTACAAATAGTAAAACATTAGCAGAATTTAAAAAAGTTCTTTGTACAGACTCTACTCCATTTCTCAAAAAAAAGAACTAATGGAATGTACTAGGTTAAAATCTACAATGACTACAGTAGCCTCAGTATGATTTCCAACACAGATTGATTTGGTAATGTAACAGATATTGAAAAGACAGTAAACCAAGCATGCACAGTCTGACTGATTGTCTCTAAAATTTAAACTTATTTTTTCCACAATGCCAAAACCCAAAAAGACCCAAATCTACAAAGAAAATGTTTAATGTCTCTTTTCCATTTACCAAATGGATTCTCATTGTACTATGAAATAACATACTTCAGCTGTGTGGATGGAATCCCATTTGGGAATCTGAGAGAGAAGAAATGCCCTGGAAATCAATCAAAGCAAGCTGGGGAGATAAACAATATTCAGGGAGTCTTAAAAGTTAGATATAAGAGCTGAGTTTAACACAGCTGGAGTGCTAAGACAAATAAAACAGTACAAAATACCAAGAAAGGAGGTGAACTGAATAGAGACAAAGGACAGGGTGAGAAGTCAGAACCAGCCATAATGCCAGACTGAAATTATGGTGGAAAGTTTATTTTGCTCTTCAGACTAAGTTAGAATTGTTTTACTGATTTGAGGAAAAAAAAAAAAAAGAATAGAAAGAAAGGAAACAGGAATGAAATATATACAAAATATATGAGAAAGATAGTTCGAAGAGGCAACTAGGAATTTGTGAGCATTCTTGGCCTGACAGTGAAAGAGCATTACTTACTGGTAGCTATTTTCTGAATCTATATACTGAGATATCCCACTGTTCAAGCTTTAAGTTTAACATGCACAGAAACAAAATTATATGCAGTAGTAATCATTAGTACTTCATCTTCAAAGACCACAGCACAACAGTAACACCAAACAGCAGATGGTTACATCTTCAGGTAAACATTTGGCAAGTGGAATGGATGGCAATGGTTACAGAGTGCAGTTAGAGAAAGAACATGACTTTCTCCCCAAAACCAGTCAGCCTCGGAAAATTACAGACAACAGATCATAGGCAACATAAAAAGTTTAAATTGCAATTTCACTGCAGAATTTGGGAACCAAAACTTTTTTAAAAACATAAATTAATCAGGATTGCACAGCCATGGAAATACAGAGCTCCATTCTGATGGCTCCCCAAAATACAGGGCAGACTTGAATACATGTTGAAAAGTTTAAATAGCAACAACATTCCTTCCCCCTTTTTAAGTTATAATTATTTAAAGCAGCCTGACTGAGAAAGTTATGTAGAACGGTGATCTTTTGGACAAGAATCACCATGTTTTGTGGTGTTATAGACTATTTAGCAGTCGACAGAAGGCACAGGGCTCTTCAAGAACAAGGAAGTAGAATATTAATGTAAGCTGTCACTGAAGTGGGCATGAAGTAGTCATAAAATTTTAGGGCATAATTTACCAGTGATGACAGTACATAACCTGTTAAAGAAAAGAAATAATCCTATGATCTCGAATTGTTCATAGCATACTGTCTTAAAAGATCTTGGAAACAAAAAGCAGCTATGATTCCAACAGTTGAAAGGAGGCATGATTAATTTGATGATGAACATAATGAATTCTTAGCTTCTAGGCACCACCATGAAAAAAGCCTTCCTCTGATCATAAGTTCCCTGAAAGGAAACTAATTTCTAGTTATTACTAGAAGTTAGCAGCATGCAAATAAATAAATTAAAAACACCCTAAACACCCGTTGTGCAGATGAGCACTGCTGGATTTGACTTAGAAACATACTATAACAGAAGAAAAGTTTTTGCTATTTTTTTTCTACCTAATCGTAATTAAAAATGGTTTTGCATGAGACACAATAAAGCAAAGGTTGGAGGTTCAGAACAATGTGTGCTGCTGGTTCAGGTTGTTCTGAGGAAGCACAATGCCTCCAGCTCAGTGCTGTGATGAATGCAGTTATGGAAGTCCTGTCATTTGAGCTCAAATCTTTAATCCATAATAGTTTTTTGACATCATAAATGCAATTACGTTATGAAGAGAGATCATCTCAGAAATATGATGAGACAGTCCCTGGGTGGTTTATAACCCACCAGACTTCTGAATTAAGGAAGGTCAAACAGCAATTTGCAAATAAGTAATTTCCTTTTCTGAGATTTCTACTACTTAAATGTAATTTAAAACCAGCTGTGAGTAGTAAACTGATAAATAGGAAATGTCAGCAACAAATATGATACACAAGAGAATGTTTTCAAACACACATCTCCAGAACTTTAAACTAGAAAGACAGGTAACAACAACCACCACTATTGTAAGAATTGATACCTTAAATATAGCTCTTAAATATTTACTTGCATTGTAAATAAACTTCTTAAATTTTAAAAATAAATTATTGTTATTGAATGTTTTGAAAATTATGCTAAGTGCCCCAATATAAACACTGAAACCTAACTCTAAGCACTTTTTCTTTTTCCCTAAAATTTGCCCTGCATTCAAAATGAAAGACTTTACACATAGGTAAGAGAGCACAATCCAACTGAGAATAAGAATTTATTTTTAAAGAAAAATATTGTAAGTCATTCTAAGAGCTTCTAGACAAGCATTTTTCAGCTATGCTTCCATTTCATGCACAGGGAAATAATCCATTGTTTGGACCAAGATTTCAATAGTTTGAAATAAGACAACTTTGAGGACAGGCCTGTGTCAGTAAAATATGAAGTATAATCTCTGAGTATTTGTGAAATCCACACCTCAGGTAACAGAAACCTGTGATAAGATCCATCTGAAAAGACTGACTTCCCTAAACATCTTAATTTTCATGTATGTATGTATTTTAATATGAAATGTGAAAGCCTCATTATTGTAATTCCTAGCAGAAACACAATTTAGAAATATTCTACCCTGAGCTACAAAATGCAAACAAAGAATAAGCATACCTACATAAGACCTGCTCGGAAAAACGTGACTGTAGTCACATTACTCACTGATTGCTTGATAACTGATATAAAACATTCCAAACCAAGCAGAAATTCAGACTTATGCTTTGAAAGTATTTTAAGTCCTAAGTTAATTTTAAGGCCATTTCTACTGGTATGCATGAAGTAAGAAAAGTAGGTCTAAAGTTGATCTTAACTGAAGAAAGAGCTGCAGCCAAGTTAAGATACCTGCCCCACTTACAGATAAACCATGATAAAAGACAGAAGCAGATTCCTCTTACGGAAGCCCAGAAGTGGAGACAGAAAGGAGCATGTGGCAGTAAGTGGAGGATGGAGAGTAGGTGAGCTGGCACAGCCACTGAAAGAAGTTTGTGAAACTCCTGCCTGAATCTAATTTGTGGTAAGGAACCAATAAAGCTGAAAGCAGACATAAGTCAGGTGAGTTTCTGCTGTTGAAAGGATAAATCAAATAGTAAAATCTGTCAGATTGATGAAACCAAAGAAAAAAATACAGAAAAGAGAACCTTCCCTCCATAAATCATGAAGTTCCTCACTAAAGGTTCACATCCTCTTGACACAGCAAGAGACACCATTATTTGTACTCCAAAGAAATTGAAGAATAATCTAAGCAGCCTTTACTGATGTCCAGAACATGAGAGGAATCAGCATCAGAAAATGGTCCCCTTTCAGTTATGAAAAAATGCAAAGAAGCAAAAATTGCTTGACTGTCCCACAAGAACAGAATGTGCAATTTGCCATGAATATGGCAGCAGAAACTGCAACTTGTCTAAAGTTATAAAGCATCTAGAGCTGTTGGCCCAAAAGCATGGAGCTAGGAAGACAAAATCTGTTTAAATATCTTGACCTTGGAAAAGACATCTTTAAACTGTAGGGAAAAAAAAAAAATTAGTGGGTCTTCAATACAAAAAATATGGATTAAAAGGTTGGTATGGCTTTTCATGAAAGACTTTCCAAACCTGGGTTTGAAGAAATCCATGACAAAAGCTGACTGACATCTTGCTCATGGTATTACAAATATCTTGGCAGGTGTATGGACCAGACAGAATGGACCAGCCAAAGAATACAGTGAGAAACATGCAGTAAAAATCAAAACAGGAATAAAACTGGGCTGCACTTGTCTTCTGCAGAGTATCCTTTGGCATTCACAAACACACAGCTTGGGATAAAAGGAAAGGTGATACATGATCTGAGACTCAATTAAAGTTTGGTACTAAAGAAGAGCAAAGTAGGAAGACAGGATGCACAGAAATGTGGAATAACCAGAGTGTAATGGCCTGGTCTGAACCATGGTTCAGACATGGGTCTGAATAAACAAAATGAGTAACAGCAAGGCTGTGAAATGAACAACAGCTCAGCAGGACCCTGCTGCTGTACCAGGGCAGGACAGGCACTTCTGTGGCAAAGGCACAGGCAGCTGTTCTGGAGCACAGATGAAGCACAAGCCAATGTTGTACTGCTGCAAAACTACAAGTGTCATGATATGCAAAAAGTAGCAGGACAGCCAACACAGGAAGAGACAGCCAATGGCAAAGGTGTAATTTTCACTACAGGAGCTAAGCTGATGTGCAATGACTTGACATCCCGATTGGGCTCATCACCCTCCTCGAAAAAGTGTATACACCGTTCTACAAAAAGGTACAAAACTGCAGGGAAAACACAGATCATCTGACTTATTAAATGAGTAATTAATAAAAAAAGTTCAAGAAAAATCACACATTAAGAATGAAAGATAAAGTGAGCATTTAGATGAGAAAAAAAGTCAGCCTGCTGAAAGCTGGCAATCCAAAAATGGGGAAAAATGAAATAACAGATGGAGGAGATATGAAAACTGTAGCAATTCAAGATGATACCTCATGCATTGAAAGGAGAAGATGGAGAGAGATGTGTCTCAAGAACAGCATTATTTTATCAAGGTACACTATAACCAATCAAAACATTAAGTCCTAACCTGGTTAGGAGTGTGAAGTACATACTAATTATTGCTCAGTTACAATAATTTCAATCTTTTATTTGACTAGCAGTGAAATAAGATCTACTTTCTAGCTAAAATTTTATAAAGCACTACTAAAAAAATCCTTGTGAGCAACAAAGTAAAAAATCCGAAATAACTTCCCAGTTGGCATTTCAATCTAGGTTCTATTTGCAGTTTTTCAAAGAAGTGATTTTCTCTTAAAATCATACCTTAAAAAGGTTCACAGTTCATAGGCAGCACATATCCCTATACAAATATATTCAGGTACAGGTCAGTAAATCACACATTTCTATATAATTGCATTTGGTAAGACCTGTAATTTTGATTTCTCAACATTTTCCTCTGACTTCTTTCAAAATACCTAATAAAATCTTTAACTATGAAGTAAAAATTGCTAATGAGGCCTCCATAAACTTTCTTTATCTAGATCCCACCGCCAAGAATACCATTGTGTTTCACATGACAGTGAACACAGGAAGCACACACTGCCCCAGCTGCCACCAAGGGCAAACCTGCCATGCTGTGAGGCTGTAGTGCTGCAGCGGGCTGCGCACAGAAATGCAAAATGCGGCTCATAAAATATCTGGCTTCCCCTATACAGCAATTTCCTGCTAGATACATCCACCTAATTAGTTGCTGATCACAGTAAAAATATCTGTCTTAGTTAGAACCTGAAGGTTGTCAACAGCTTTCAGAAACACTCAGCATTCTCAGGGACACCCAAGATTCAAGAACATTTTAGAGAGCCTTTCTTTTTCATGTTGACCACAGGAAACACTGGAGAGAAGTAGGCTTTTGATAAGGAAATGCTGTATGGCAAAATTACTATTTTATTAAATTAATATCCCGTTATCAAATAACAAAAACATTTCTATTAGTCCCAAAGGTTGTTAAAGCAGTATCTTTAAGGCACAACTGTGCAATTATAACAAAATTAAAGGACACCACAAGCAAAAGGATGAACAGTGAATAAATGTGGCATTATATTTCACTTGAAAATCTGAAGATTTCAAATCATCAGGGGTCAGAGTAAAACTATCCTTTGATAAGTGAAAGATGAATTAGAAAAGGAAAATCTACCTAAGAATACATGCAAACAACAACCCAATCATCTCACATCATTTTAATTTCCCCCCTCGATTCCAGAACAGAATCTGCACTTTTCGAATGTAATTAACTGAAGATTCCAGTATAAGACATTTTACAAAGATCTGGTGAAAGAAAATAGCAGCACTAGCTTTAGCATATAAATGACAGAGAAATGCAAACTAAGGCACAGTACACAGGCCTCTATGAATGAAAGCATCTTTCTGGAACAGGACTATTTTCAACACCAAAATGTGGAATTGTCTCAGCAAAATGAATCTGCTCTGTCATGGTCAGATTACATAAATGCTTAATTTACAAGTTACATCTTCACAGGCTCTGTTGATTGAACTCCCTCCTCTTCTATCTAACAGCAACCAAAGCTCTGCTTTGAGGCCATAAACTCTCAACAGAAGAGAGGATTTTAAAAAGGATATGTACTTGTCATATTTTCAAAAGCACTGTGCAGGCCTTGGAAAACTGCAACTTTCTCTTCTAGAGAATGGGTTACAAAGAAAGACAGAAGATTGTCTATATTTATTTAATATTACCAGTTCCCTAAAGAAAGCTGAAAAATCTGGCCGTTTCCTCAGGACTGAGGACAAATAGGAAAACATGACTATGAGTTTCTCAGTTTTTGAAGAGGTAAAATTAAAAACAGATAGCAAAACAATACTGAATAAAATGATGAAAAAAGCACCCCAGTTTAGGTACAAAACGGGGTATATAAATCCTACACAAAGGCTTAACAATCATGGCACTAAACTACAGAAAACTACATTTCCTAGCAGGTAAAGGAAATTGAAGACCTCAGAGCCAAGCTCTTTGACAAAAGTCCATTATTCAAAGAAGCAAAAGTAAAAATCCCTAGCTCAGAACCCTCACAAGAACATGAGGAACAGCATACCCTAAGGCAATATGTAAATAACCAAAGTGTAAAACTAAACAGCACCCAAAACCTACACAGCCCACACTAGGTCACTAGAGAAAAAGAAAAGGGAAGAGTATGTAATTTGACAAGTAGAATTCCAGAGTGTAAAACAAAATGGAGCATTAGACTGTGGTATGGCAGCTGCTGTTGTGGCATCATGGGGAATGAGGCAGAGACCATTAAGATCATTAAATGAGTAAGGATTTATTACACATGTATAGCCAACTATATATCAAGTGTACCTTTCTGCTTTTATAGTTCTGCATTAAAAATGGCCCACTTACCGAGAACAGTCATTCATTTCATATTCTTCCTACATTCCTGTTAGTGGTCTTACTTTGGTTTATGTCTGCCTATGAAAAAGGAACTTCTTGTCTGGCAACTACAGTTATGAAAATTTCGATCTGCTTACTCTGCATCACCATCAAATCAAATCAATCATCATCAAATAAGGTGTAACTTATTTTAGAGCCAAGCAACCCTCTGATGAAAAGCCTTTGTGAAAAGAGCCTTCTTAAAATCAACAGATTTAACAACTGTTACACTCTGTCCCCTCTGCACTTTTCCTAACCTAGTATTTTAGATTTGTCGCTCATTTAGGGGTGTAGAATGTGGTCCTTCATGAAAGAGAAAGCTGAACAACCTGCTAAAAACAATCTTGTTTGCCACTAGATCATTCACAATAGTAGGGAAGTGATTCCCATTTGTAGCCTTAACATTACTGGATTGCACTACCATGAGACAAATAAGCAACAATACTGGAATATTAAAGCCATACTAATACAGACGTGTAAACAACAGTTCACAAAATTTTCCCTTCCAATTTTTAGAAAACTTATGGCAATGGGAGTTAAGTTTAAGACAGGTTTTGTCTGTAATATTAATACAGATGTTATTTTATCTGCACAACAAAGAAACCAATTAGACTGACAACATCAAAGTTTTCATAGTTAAGATTCTTAACTCTTGCAGCCAACTTTGAAAGGACCACAAAATTTAGCAAATTCTCATTTCAAGTACTAACTTGATTTCATTAAGGCAGAATTTAAAAACCACATTCAGACTTGACAAAAAATTAAAATTGAAAAGTCATATTCTGCTGACAAATCCAATAGATCTGTTCTAAAACTCCAGACTACTTGAAGAAAAGCCAAAATGTACATGAGAAAATTTAAAAGTTAATATTAGATGAAAATATCCTAACTTTAAGTGATAGGAATTGATTTTTAAAATCTTTTGTATGCAAACTCCCACCCTGATATGAAGGGCAAGTGCACAGGTCTGTGATGTCAGAACTGCCTGCTACTGTAGAAGGTTCACAATCTCTTTTCCATCTGTATTAAGTCCATACCACCCAAAACAGATTTTTAAATTTTTCAGTACGTTGTAAGATCCTAAAACAGAGTATTTTGTATGTCCCAGTTTTATTGCTAGATTAAGAGTTTCTCATATTTCAGCTTGGCTGTCTTGAAACCTTTTGCCCAAGTCCAAAGCATGTGAATGGGACCTTCAGTGTTACAAGTGAACCACATTGAAAACAAATGCTTTCCTAAAAACATGCTTATGTAATTTTCTTTGCACAACAGAGAATAATAGTGTTTCAGTGTTGCTAAAGAAATTAAAACTGCCAGAAGATAGATATACAGTGTAAGGGAACTGCCCCTCAACACATCAAATGCATTGTTGAAGCAACAGTTCAGAAGTCAAGTAGCAACCAACATCAAATGGATGATAGATACCCATGTATCTATCAGCCACCTTATCTTGAATACAACAGGCAATGTGAAAAAGCAATTAACTCTTTTCTGTTGCTGCAGTGAGTGCATGACTGGTTCTGGTTGCTGGACACTACCTTGAGCTGTAAGAACTCAATTGTTTATTCCTGCTTGCACATGCTAATGAAAACCAAGTATACATAAAAATCTGGTAACAACATTCTGCCACCTGCCACAATATTTCGCAATAAAATAACATCCCAACATCTCTTTTTCAAGTACATTTGGTAAGTCCCCAAGATCCACAAAAGTTGAAGAAAACTTCAAATACTGACCATAAATGTGTCTACAGCAACATTTCAAGCATGACAACAGAACAATGATATAGTTTATGATACCACTTAAACAAAAATACAATCCAAAGAACAAATAAACAAAACATGATGTTTTCATGTGCATTAAACTTCCAGATGCAGGAATTGTGTTTGAAGTCACATGCATGCACAGCTAGAAATCATGTTGCTTCTTTTTAGGGAGTAGCTATACTAGACAAAAAATGTTTGTATGATTTCCTTGGCTGGTGCAGAGAGTACACAATGTTGAATCAACACAGCAAAACAAGACATCCTTCCAATATCAGACAATCCCCTAATACTGCAACAGTAACCCTAAGAAAGAGCTGGGGTTACAAGTGTGGAGAAAACTACAGAATCATCATTCTTTGTCTTTTAACATTTCCTTTATCAGTGAACTTCCTATCATAGCCTTTCTAAAGACAATGACTGATATGAGAAACCATGGGTAAAAGGGAAAATAACAAAAACTGTAAATGAAGTAATGCAAAATATCAAAATAGTTATCAGATTTCCTGAAGATCCAAAACTAAAGGACGAAAGTTATCAGGTAGATAAAATTGAGTCCCAATTAAAACTAACATGAGACCATATCACAGTAATAGGTCTGGCATTGTCATAGAAGCAAAACATTTACAGATAAATATAATTGGGATGTAACATTTTCTCAATGAATTACAAGTATGAGAGAGCTCTTTCTTCATTTGCAATATAGAAATGGATATATGTTATCCTTTCCTTTTCTAGTTCTTTTTTTTACAGCAATTTTGTGTCAAAGTTTGAACTTCTTAGAAACAAGTTATTTATGTTGAGCTTGGCCCCAGATCAATGAATTAAAATACAGAAGAGTAGTCTATAGATAAAAAAATGCTGTGCTTTGGAAAAAGCAGGGTTACACTGAATGAGCTTAATATGAAGAATTCTACATATCACATGAAGTACAAAGGAAATAAAGCATAAAAGAGCCATTATATTGTTTATATTACAACTTAAATTAACCTTTCTGTTTATTATCAGAGATCTTTTTCTACAATATAGAATACAAAGGAGGACCTAAGATTTTGCTCTGATATTTTGAATAAGGGGTTGGGGTTTTTTTGGGCAATATATCAGATTAGCTAATAAAATATTGCTTTTACAAAGGCAGTCATTTATATCACATTGCAGAAGTTGTGCTTTACTTGGTGAGGATTTCACACCTTAGTAATTTTGTTGTAATGAGTTGAGACTTCTATTTAAGGAGATCTCTTCACCCAGCAGAAGAAATAATTTCACAAGTGTGCCCTCCTTCTAAGTAATATAATGGCCTTTCTAAGATCACAGTTGTAACACAATGTATTTATAAATACCTATCTTCAAAAAATGATTTAAGACTAGCCTAAAAAGATTCCAAGCCAAAGTATTTAGCATAGTAACTGTATATTGTACTTGTCAAAAATAATTTTGCATTTTAAATTGTTCTGTAAGGATCCAATGTGCAAATCCCTTGGAGTCAGCAGAATTCATTTGGCATGGAATGGATACTAAAATGTGTCTCTGACTGAATAATTTTCAGACGTACAAAATACTATCTTTTACTGTAAAATTACAAAACTATTACAGATTTGTAACAGAAATCATTCAATGAATTTTTTTTAAACCAGCTATGTGCTAATGCACTGAATTTATGCTTCATTTTATAATTTACCCTTCCTCACAATATGAGAAATTACACAATGAAGTGAAGTTCTGTTCCTTTTGAAGTCAATAGCCAGTCGTGACTGACTTCAGAATGCCAGAACTTGACTTCTTGTCTGTCTGAACTACATTAGTTAGCTTATCAGAGCTGAAAGAATGGTGCAAAACATTGTACGCGTTTTAAAATTGCACTTTCTGAATTATTCTGATGTTATGCAATGTTTGATTTCATGACTTTTCTGAAATTAAAATGAGTAACATGCAAAAAAAAAAAAAAAAGTGCTTAGTTGTTTGACTTCTCCAATTCTTTAGGATTTCAATTTTAAGATGAAGGGGGGAATACGAACTTACCTACTTGGTACTTTGGGTAATAAGGTGCCATTTGTCCACTACTGCATGATTGTCTCTTAAGCCTTTTTCTTAAATTTGTATCAGTGGTCTCCCATTGTGGACTTTTTCTTTTGTTTATTCTGCTAAGACCTTCAGAACTACCAGCAGGATTATCGTCCTGGTTTACACCCCTACTTAATTTTCTGCTGTGAAACTGGTCATCCAGCCTTTCAGTCACTTTAGAAGAATTAGATCCTTTAGATGTTTCCATTTCATTTCCTTGTTTCTTTAATGTATTTTGCTTAGTAGAATGGGACCTTAAAAGAGGATGTCTTTTTTCTTCCATATAGGCCTGAGTGCTTTTACTGTCAACAGCTTCAGGAGAATAAATGACATTATTTAACTTAAATGAATTGTGCTGCTCAATATGGTTGATTTTTCTCAGAAATATCCTACAGTCTTTAAAGGTTTTGGCTTTCCAAGTATTTTGAAACAGTTTATCTTGGCTTTGCTCTTTTCTAACATTTTGCTGGCAACAAATTGTTCCATTTGTCTCTGAATGTGACTTAAGTATATTTGCTAAACCAGGATGTGGGTTAAAGTCAGAAGATCCCATCATCTGTTGAACAAATGCATCTCTGGCTTCATTTTCAGTTGGCAAGAGGCTATTCTGAGACTCTACCAAAGCCTGAGTGGGCTGGATTTCTACGGTATTTTTCTCCTGGATCTTGGGTGTTTTATCATGGGTTTCCCCACTTGTACTTTTTAACAATTGGCTTTGGCAAAATAACTGCAGATTTTTCTTTTTTGATTTCCAGCCTCCAGGAGCCTGATTATAGAGCTTTTTTGTTTGTCCCCACCTGTCATGCTGCAACTTCTTAAACTCATTTCTTTTTAATCTGGCTAAAGTGAAATTACTTTTCATGCTTAAGACTGGAGACCTCACCATGTTATGTAATATTTGCAATTTCCCTGCTGGTTTTGAAGGGGAGGATAGTGCAAACTTTTTAAAGTGCTTTCTGAAAGGGCAAGTACTAGGATCAGATTGTTTAGTTTCCATCTTTATCTCTCTAGTACTAACTGCTTCTAAGGGATTGCGAGCATTTGCCTTTCTCACAAGAGAGAGAGACTGTGTTTCTGTAGTTTGCATAAACCAGGTGCAGAGTTCATTCATATTACACTTTTTCTGGAAAAGCATTTTTATAGGTGATGTTTCAAGTTCTACAAGACAGGAGTCTAAAGTGTCTGACATTTCAGTATTACAGTCTTGTTCAATGGGATCCCTTTTATCACATATGCATTTGTCAAACTCACTTCCCCCCACTCTCAACCAGGTATTAGTCATCTGTTCAAATCTATTGTTCAGTTCTTCCAACAAGGTGTCACTTGAAGTGGAAGTAGGCCACCACCTGAGAGAGGGATTTGATGAAAAAATGGGATCCAATGATACTTCATTAATGGGCCCGAATTCACCATCCTTAAGATCCTTTTTAGCATTTCCTGAATTTCTCGGTTCTGAGGTATCTTTGGATGCTGTGCTCTGATTTGACTGTGTAAGTTTCTCCTTGCGCTCTTTAGTTTTTTTCAAATGGAGTTTGTAAGATTTATGTAGTAAGGCACTTCTACAAGTAAATGCACTAGAAGATGCTAATGAACGCAAAAAATGCAGTGAAGGTTTTCTGTCTCTAGCAGAATGTCTCGATGGAATTCCACGTTTTCTTGACACTGTTGTAGTAGCATTGTGTGATCCATCCTCTCTAGAATCTTTCTGCACGTTCTTTACTTGACCCATATTATTGCACAGTTGATTTTTTCTTTCCTGTGCTATGTTTTTTTCTAACACATTCTGCTGTTGTAAAGGAGGCAAACCATTGCTGATGCTCACTTTTCTTTCCTGAGGTGAAAGTCTACTGACAGTCACTGATATGCCGGAAATTTTTACTTTTGCTGGCCTGCCAGGTTTTCGAACAGTGGTTAATGGTTTCTTCATCTGTCGTATAACATTGCTGCAAGGATGTGGTGATGTCAGATTACTCTTGATAGGCCTGACATAGTCATAACCAGAGACCTCCTTTTCAACAGAAGGATTCTGAAAGGCTTTTACCATTTCAGTCAAAGCATTTCCACTTTCTGCATTGTGCCTTGCTTTGCTGGGATCATTGGCAAAATTAGAATCAATGTGTTGTGTGGGCAGAATGCTGATGAGATTTAGATTACCTTCAGAAACGTGTCTCTTAGTTCTTCTTGACCTTCCAAAAACAACTGTCACAGTAATATTTTTGTTGCTGTTAACGTCTTCCATTATTGCTGCATCAGACTTGATGCTTTTACCACCACAGCTAAGTTCAGGTCTAGGTTTCGTGCTTCCACTCAAGTCTACTTTTGGTTTAGGAGGCCGTCCAATAGGTCTCTTAACCTGCTTAACTACTTGAGGACCTATTTTCTTTGGTCTACCAGGTTTTCTTTTGAAAACTGATTCACCGCTACTGTTTGATTTCTCCACAACTTCTTCATTTTTTTTTGAGTCATTTATGTTAACCTGACCAACTGGACAAGAGCTTGTAATTGCTTCTGCATAAACACAGCTTGACTCCTCCTTCACACCCTTTTCACTGTGATCACAACCCTTCACACAGACTGCATGAGAAAGGTCACCTGTGGCCTGTTTGTCTAACAAAGCATTTGTGTGCCCCTGAAACAAACAAAGATCTGTGCTTCCCTTAGAAGATGCAGCTGCAGATGTCAAAGCGTATTTGACTCCTTCATGACTATTAACTTCTGAGACAAACATAAGCTTAATAGGACTAGAGTAGTTTAAGGGAGATGAGATCTCCCCAGTTTCAGATGTTACATGCAAGTCCCCATTACTGGAAGCTGAACCAGCTGAATTAAAGGTCAGAGATTTCAAAAGGCCGTCATTAATTTCTTGATCTATAACTGTTTCTTGTGTGTTTGTTGTGACACAAATTGCTTTGATTTTACTGCTGCTTGGCACATGTGAATGTGGAAGGAAGCTTTGTCCCATGCATTCCATTTCACTCAGAGTGAAAGGTAAGCCCCTTCTAGTAGCTGGGTTCATAACCTGTTCATAAGTGTTAGCTTTTAATTTTTGGCTTATTTTGTAACTATCCAACAATGAGTTGCTAGTCTTTCTGGCTAAGTTTATTGTATCTTCTAAACGCTCCACAACAACTTGCAGATTTGTGTCTCTCACAATTTTGCTTATATTTATGTCACTGCATCTTTCAGCATGAACATTTTTATTCATTTTCATTTTTTCCAAACTCTTCAAAGACTTTTTTGCACTGGATGACTTTCTAAACATAATATTGTTTGTCACATACACAGAGTACCACCCAGGAGGCACAATGTTACGTTTAGTTCTGCCCAAGATTTCACTACTCTCATCCTTCAGAGAAATCTGACCAGTCTCTTTTAAGGTTGCACAATCTCCTTGTGTATTTGGGAGTTTCGCCTGGCTGGCTGCAATAGCACTGTTTTCTGAAAGAACTAGAAAGCTGGAGCTGGTCTGAAAATTAGCAAGAGGTAGTTTGAAAGACTCTGTTTGGTGTACTGGAAAGCACATTGGTTTGGTTTGGCAATTCACACATGGATTACTTTCAAGATGTTGCAAAGTCTCATCTTCTATCACAGTAAAACTATGTATTTTATTTGGATGCATTTTATCTTTTTTTTTTGTAGATTTCTTTGCATTTCTCTCAGAAACAGACTTTTTTCTTACAAGAGTTTCATCAAGGCTTGCAAGCTCCCTCTTGATTTGCAAAGACTGTCGTCGAATGACTGGTGAATCAGGAGAATTATACGTTGCAAATAAAGTTTCCTGACGCTTGCGAAATCTTGTCTGGATAATTTTATTTTCCACTTGTTTATCATGTTGGCGAAGTAATTCCATAAAGCTGTAATCACTTGCCTTAGCATTATGCAAAAGAGAAGTTATGAAGTCTCCTAATTTGACATCATTTTCTGGTGCCCTGTCACTGCTAGAAAGTTTTACAAGATTTGTTGCTAGATCTGTAGTGTCTATTGATTTCAACTTTTCATTAATGCGGTCCATTAAATCTTGAAAAATGGCAGAATGTTCACCTTTCTCAGAGTTCATATAACCATCATTGCTTTCTTGGTCTGCTGATATCGATGTTCCATCTGAATATTCAATCTCTTTTCCTTTGCATGTTTTACCTTCATACTCAAATTCCCCTTTGCTTCCTTCAGCTGGCAAAAGGGATGGAGGCTGGTTGACAGATATTTCAAGCTTGTTGTTGTCTAAAGTTGGAAAATCCATAAGCATTCCTTCTGACAATTCAAATTCTTTGCTGTGTACAGGTGATAGTGGAGGTGGCGATGGGCTGCGGGATCTGTTTGAATTTTTAACGCTGCTTAAGAGGTCACAGTCCTTAGCTGAATATGTACATGCTGCTGCTTTCACAGAATGACTGTTATAATTTTGCAATTGGTCAGCACAATACTTAGGACAACTACATGCTTTGTTCACCATTGTCTTAATACATCCAATTGCTACAGCTTGGCATGGCAAAGAATGGAAATCTTTAATACAAACAGACAGAGGTGGTAAACAAGTGTTTGGCCTTTGATTTTGTAAACTGCACCTTTGTGCCAGCATGTGTCCATTGCAACTGCAAAATGGAACGTGAACATCCTCTTCAGTAAGGGAACTGGGAGTTTCAGAGTGGACCAAATGTGTTTGCTTGCAACTGCAAACTATAGGAACATTTTCATCCTGTATTAGGAATTTTAACATAGCCAAAGTCTGTTGCCAGTGATATGAACAAAAAGACTCCAAAACTTTGTTTAATGTTGATTTTCCTTTTTCCAAATTAGCTGTTTCCTCTGAATTTGCATCAGCTGTTGAGCTTGAACTGAAAATGAAAACAAATCAAAACAAAATATAAATTACAGTAAAACACCACATCTAATGTTTGTTATAATGGTTAAACTCAAGCCTAAAACCCTGAAGTTTACAAAACAGTTCCATTCTAATTGCACTATTCAATCATACTTGCAAGTGTCACTGGCAATGATGTGCATCTTATCAGTGATAGCACTAAACTACCATTAAGAAAAATAATCATGAAGAAGTTAGAGGCAAAAAGAATAATTTGAAATATAGCTTCTTGATCCTAACTGTAATTACAACGTTAACTTTTTGATATTTCAAACTATCTTAACCATCAATGAAGGAAAACATCACCAAGACCAGGTGAGCTTGGTATTACTCCCATTTCACTAACTGAGGCACAGAGAAGGTATGTGACTAAGGTTCAAGGTTATGGCAGAGGAAAGAATGGGTCCATCTCTCCTGAATCCCACTCTTAGATATTTAAATACTCAAGTGTATTGAGCACTCTTCAGGATACACTTAAAGGTATTTCTAAAGACATTCTTATTTCTATATTTATTTTTAAAGAACACTTAACAAGCTAACAGAAAATAGAAAAAATAGCCTAGCGCTCTTTGCAGGTAAAATTTTCCCTTTCAGTTTTTAAAAAAATTGTAGTGGTGCATCATGAGCTTTTTATTGCAATATATTAAACACACATGTGTGTGCACACACAGAATCCTTAATTAAACAGAGAGAGATAATCACCACTGGAATAAGTAATTTCCAAGATAAAAGTTTTAATGTCAAATACAGGGTAGGCCTACATTTAAAGACTTCTGAGCAGTTGTTCTCAAATGTATTAACTAAAAAAGAAAAAACCTTATAAAATACTACTTTAACTATTTAATCAATTTCTTATAAATTATTAAAACTAATGTCACTACTTACCTAATCAATCATTTATACTGAAAAGTTGAAAATTTTCCACAGTAGAAATTAATACAGGTATTTCTTCAATTAAATACAAAATCCTTACACTGGATAGCAACTATCAACAGATAGTTAACACCTAGTTCAAATGTTTTACTGAAACCAATTGCATGAGCAAAAAATGTTAGAAGAATTCTGTTTTAGAAAAGTATGTATTGTTTAAACATATCACCAAACTCTGAACATGACACTAACTTTTTTTTCCTACTATTATCCCCTGTAATTTTTTTGTATATAGCCTATACTTCGAAAAATTTTCATTTTGATTTGTTTTACAACTGTATTGATCAATGAACGAACTTATTTAAAATTTAATGTGCTGTATTTAAATACAGTTACATATGCATTAATTAAGTCATACCCAAAATTATTAGCATCAATAATAACTTTTAGCTTCAAGTTTGTTACTGGAAGTTATTACACGCAAGTTTGTATTTTTATTGTCCTACATAGATTTTAAAGTTTAGAGCTTAAAACCAGCCAAGTCTACATAATAATTCTTCATGGTTTTTTTCCTTCTCCTGTAATATTCAGTATGAAACGGTATATATTCAAAACAGGTGTCTGGATAATACTAACTCATAAAGGTGTAAGATAATTCTGATGGTATTAGTTGAAGTTGAGATTATGTTTAATAAGTCTTAAAAAGAAAAAAAACCAACCTCTTTGTACTTGCAATCTAAAGCAAAACCCACATTATTCAAGGGAACGTCAGTGTCAGGATTTGACTGGTTTTGAAATGCCACTACACTGAGAAAAGCCTGACTGTTGCAACAACAAATTCAGGAGTCACAAGGTGTCGAAATGTATCACTACACTTGTAAAAAAGAAAACTTATTCTAATAATACAATTAAGGATAAAAGGTAATTGCCCTCCCCGCCACCATGATTTTAATTAATGTTTTGAAAAGCCATTTTAAAAAAAACAAACGCCACTAGGCCTTCATCTTCAATATTTTGTTTGTAAACCAGAGTAAATTTGTTAAGTACTAATTTGCTAAAGACACAGCTTTATGCAGTCTTTTTTTATTTCTAAACAGGTACCTTTCTATCTGTCTAGACTTGCAAGATGTGTCTATAGTTTCACTGGAGAGCTTTAATTGTGGATGACCTTTATCCTTAACTGCTATTTAAAGTCTATTCACTGGTGGAAGAAACTTCTGGAGCCTTACAACCTTCTCAAAGTGAGCAACCAAAACATCCACAGGCCTCAAAATTATTTTGAATTTGCTATGTGGAGATCGACTTGTTGTATAAAGCAATATTCTGATTATCACAGACACAATGGATATTCTTCTAAAACAATTTCTTTCCTGATTATCTACCCTTGTGTGACGCCTATAATCTGCTTTCCCTTAACGTGAGTTAGTTTCTAAAGCTGATGGACAACTTAACTTCATCTATTCTATTGCAATAGTACCACAGTCCAAATGATCTTCCAAGTTTGTAAAAACACATCGAGCCCTTACTCAGTCACCATTTGGAAGCAGAGCTTACTACACAAACAAATTCAAGCATTAAAGCAACACATTTTCCTTGAAGTGTCTCTCTATAGAGATGTCAATGTATTTAAACAAACTAATTTTTAGTAGCTTTTCAATACAGCTATGGAATTATACTTCAGTTTCCTGTAATACCTTCCTGTATCTCTTGAAATTTGTGTTGTCACATTGTAGTTTAGGCTATCCTCAGGATAAAAGGCTTAAACAATAATTTCATAGAAGGAAGACCTATCACTTTGACAAATAGCACACTTCCTCCAAACCACACACAGAAAGACGGCTGGAGAGAGTGGGCAGGAAGCTGAGGGGTTGAGAGGTGAGAGGATCAATATGCACTGCTCCCCTGGTACCTTTTGTGCACAGTATTGCTCAAGAGAAAGGTTAAGCATGGAATGATATTATTTCCCTTCTGGCAGATAGGGGTAGTTAATAAAATGGAGTGGGGATTGACTAGAGTCCAAAAATGGCACAAAAGCAGCAATGTGATAAGGTTAATTACCAGACTTTCAGTGTATTAATTTACATATAAAGAAGTAAAACTTTGCCTCCTCCACAAAAACTATCAGGGAAGAACTCTACCAGAGGACTCCCAAAAGAGGCCCTTCCCTAGAGGTCTATCGATACTCTGTCATCTCAGTTAGAGAGAAGCTAGATCAATCTAGCAAGATCTTTACAGACTGGGAACAGGAACAGAACTGGAACAGAACAAAGTTTCAAGTACTCATACAAACAGCATGGAATTACTATAGAAATATAAATCTGTCTTATAGAAATGTTTGTTTTCTGACTTCATTAAGTAAATAAGTACCTCAAAAAAAGGTATATACTATTTATAATTTTTAGCTGCAAACTAAAGGGGGTGTTAGAAAATTAATTTTCTGATTTTCTTCTCATTAATGAGTAATTAATCAATTCTGAGAAAAGAAACCATCCTTCCTTAAAGCTACTATTTCTGATAAAATTCTCATAGTAAATTAGTCATTATGAGCTTAATTTGTACAGTTCTTGGTCTTACGCCACTGCTAATCAACTTGTGCCTCAGGAATAAGTCAAATAAGTCAGTGTACAGGTTTTTGTTTCTTTCTTTTTTTTTACTGAATGAGCAAATCAATCACACATCAGTGTTGTAAATTTATGTGCAAAAGCATTGAAGTGCTTTACTACAAATTACAACGTAGAAACACGTTAACTAAACAATTAAATTCATACAATCAGATTTAGGAATATAACAACACAAAGAAGAAACAGAATTACAGTACATTTACAACACAAGACAAATACATGGAATTCATTAGAAAATATTGTAATAAATAATTCATGAATTATAGTGCAATTGATTTATGCATAAATATAACTAATTGCCTAAAAATCAGTTGTTAACAAAAATCTGTCAAAAATCAAGGCAGCCACAGAGTTTTACTAAATTACTGCGACAATGGAAATACTGCAATTAAAAAACAAATACAAGTATTTGTACTGTAAACAACTAAAAAAATCAGTCTCACTAAAGTTAATATACAATTTAATATAAAATTGTCATTAGCTACCAGAAATGGTTTAAACAGCTTTACTGAGCAGTAGTTCTAAAAACAGAGGCACTGTTTTTTAATATAAAATACTTGAGAAACATTCAAATAAGTAGAAAGCATGTAGGGCTTGCTTTCGCCTTCATTTAAAATTCTGCTGAAACAGGAATTTTCACAAATTGTCAATTACTAAGTAGTGACTGGTAACTGAATTTATAAAACAGTTCAAAATGTATAATTTAAATGACATTAATGAAATACATAGGGGTTGGGGAAGGAGAATTTACACGTTTCCCTGCCTTTCCTTAGTTGTGTAATTAAAGGTTAGCCTAATAATTAGAAACAAATAATTCTGTTCTTTAAACACTTACAGGTTGAATATCATCTATAAACTATCAAAAAATATTTTAATTGCTATTTCTGACCAAAAAATAAATACAAGTACTAAAATGTTGAAAATTAATTATAATATTACATACAAAACTACTGAGTATTGTTAAGTCAATAGTAAAATGATCCCTGATTTTATGAATCCTGTTAAATTTTTGGTCAGGTCATCTTTTAAATGATATAAAAAGACTACTGTCACTTGCCTTCAATATAAAGTTCTGACTCAAACTTTTAACAGTGTCTGAGGAGTAGAAAACATCAGTATGGTACAAATATTAGGCAATGTATTCAAGCCCCAGATTTTTGCAAGTAAAACTGTATAAAGACAGACGTTGAAACTTTTAAGGTTTTTTCAGCTGCATTTTTCAGTGGGGATATACTCACAAATTAATCCTGGCCCTCAAAAAATATGGCTTAATTCTTTTAAAATGAACGATGACCCTGACATCTGCTGTTCTGCAAACTCCTTATCAGGTACAGTTCTGCTTAAAATCATAGAATCACAGAATATGCTGAGTTGGAAGGGACCCACCAGGATCACTGGGTCCAACTCCTGGCCCTGCACAGGACACCCCAAGAATCACCATGTGCCTGAGAGATTCATTCTGTAATATGCAAGTAAACCTTAATGACTGAAGAAGATTCAGTATAGATCTGAGAGACCAAAGAACTGAGATACTGGTTGTGCAGTTTCAAAGGATTATTCTGTTCTAAAGTGGAAGTTGTCATTTTTTAGTAGTGTTAATAGATATGGGCTAGATTTTGCCATCAGTATTGCAGCATGCTCTCCACTGAATTTAATGGCAAGTTTATCTATAAATAAAATTACCTGATGTGGCCCATACATATCTAATGTCCCATTTAATTTCTATAGTTAACCCATACACATGCAAATTTAAGTGGGGGAAAAAAATGTGTGCATGTGCACCGCGTGTATAAAAATTGGAGAAAGTATTTTTCTATGCCAAATTAGATACATACAGAAAAAAATACATGTTGAGAAGAAAAGGGCATTGATGTTCAGTAGTGAATGTATGAAGCAAGCCCCCATTCATATGTAGACATATACTTTTGATATTACATAAAAAAATTAAGTGTGATAAAAAGTCCAATGTGGATACTTTGAAATTCATGTAAAAACTGCAATATGAAGGTAATTGGTCTCCCTTAAATTCTGTTAAAAGTTATGTGTTTAAAATGAACTGCCTAACTTCTAACTACCAAATTTATAAAGAATTTATATTATTGAAAGTTCAAAACAGCTTCACTGTTTCATATTTGTATTTCTATCAAGACCCTGAACTGCAAATTTGGTTATTAGCAAGATGATAATGTAACTTGGTATTCATTTTGATAAACTGAAAATGTTTTGAAATGTCACAGCAGCAAATACATTACAGTTACAGTGAGGTTTTTCAATAGGAGTGTGACACAATCCTTAAATAAATTTTAAGTAGTCATAACATCAACTAACCAGCACATTTAAACAAAAAAACAAACAAACCCAAACCATTCTCAAGCTCATTCTGTGCACATTATGAACATGCTCTGTTGCATTCCAACTTTCTTTTTAAACCTTACAAGTTACCTTAATTGTTAAACTAAAAAGGAAAATTATGTTAAAGTTTAAATTATTTTATGCTCTTAGTATTCCATCTTATTTCATATTTAATAATTCTATAACTACAGTAATTTCTCAGATTTCATAAGTGTACACTTTGTAAACACCAATTTCTTTCTAAACCAACAACAAAATTTTCTTAAAATGATAAAAAAATGCAGTTTATGCCTGCTAAACACACATTTTTGTAATGAAATGCTTTTCTTACTTGTATTGGATATTTAAATAATGAACGTTTTTTCTTTCACAGAATGTACTATAACCTACTAATACTTCACAAATCCACTTCCTTTTAAGGAACTAGCTTTTTTTTTTTTTTTTTAATCCCTTGCTGTGTAAAATCTGAGTTACTTACAATTTATTGCAAGTATTCTGTGAACTACAGAAATCTGCTAACCCTTGGTTGTGTACTTCCATAATAAGATGGATAATTGAATGGGTAAAGTGGTTCTTCACCAATTAAAAATTATGCTTCACATGACAAATACTTGTTTTCCCAAAACATCTTTATGCTAGTGACTACTAAATAAAACCTGAATCTTTTCACCTATTTATACAAGGATTATATTAAATACACACTATCAGAATTAAGTGAGCAACTCTGTAATTCTGTCCACAGTGAAAACCCTGAATAAAACTATTTTTCAAAAGGCATGTATGTGGTTTTTGAACTGTATAATTTCATGTCTTCTGTCAGAGTGAGCATATGTATTTCTCACATAGTGTGTGTATACAGACATACATACACACACACAAAACAATTCTCTAACAATTATTCTACACAGGCTTGCTACTATTTTTGCAGCTGCCAGTCCCTGAATCTGTCATATTAAATAAGCCAGTATCTGGTAATCGGAGTTTCTTCTTCGGTGGAGTCTTCAATGTTCCAGATCTTTCTTTTACTTTATATTCTAAAGTGCTGTGAGGTACCCCATAAATTCCTTGTGCTTTGGAAACACTCATTTTCCCACTCATTACCATTGCAATTGCTTCTTCCATTATTTCGTGGTCATACTGCCGATAGCGGCCACGTTTTTTCCTTGGTTGCTTATTATCTTTACGATCCAAACTATCTTCTGTATTTTCTGAGGTTCCATCTACTGTCCCATTCTTAGCATTAAGACACAAAGGAGAGAGGTCCCCATGCAGAAAGTAGGAGTCAACACTTGAGTGAGTTACAGGTCCAGAACATTCAATTTTGTTCTGTTTAGGGAGGATATTTTTCAATTTTTGAAGAGCTGATCCTTCTAAGACTGAGGACGTTTTAGAAACGTGGTACATAACATCCAGAAGACCAGCAGTATCAGACTGTGGTTTGGACACAGAACTTATTCTTAGCTGAGGAATTTTTAATTGTACAGTAGGACTTGAAGTTTCATACTGTAGATTTTCACTTTTTTCTTTAAACTGAGTGACCATTCTCTGTAGAGTTAACTGGTGGAGGTAACTGGAAGCTGTTGGGAATTTTAATTCTGAGGTTTCAAGTAGACTGAGTTTACTTTTTTCTGTGCGCTCTGCTTGAGCTCTTGCCCACAAGGCTACTTTTTGTAGGACTGCACAAGTTTCTTTACTGTCTTTAAATGAATAACTATCATTGAAATCTCGAGTTTTATTTTTAAAAGGTGCAGGCTTTCCTGCTGGTAAGGCTTCTAAGTGGAGAAGTAAAGTTTTTTGAGGTATGCCATAAAGTATGCCTGCTTTATTTATGTCCAGTGCTCCAGACTGAATGTCTTTCAAAGCTTTTGAGAGCAAACCATCTGCAAACTCAGCACTTCTTTCCACATAGTCCTCTCTGTTTCTGTGTAGTCTCCTGGATGGATGGAATGAAACGATGGTAAACTGATGTATGAGAGACTCTCACACAGCTATGGAAGGGAAGGGTCCACTCCTTTATTATACTCCTTGCTTCGGTAACATCACTGCTTCTGATACTTTTTAGCCTTTGAGATGTGGTAGTTAAATGATTATCCTAGCAAAATGTTACAGTTCTGGTAGGACAGTGTGTCAAAAATCATACCGTGGCTTCTACAGCAGCCCTTCCAAGAACTTTATATCCTAGCTCAGTATTTGGTAATAGTCTCATGTGCTTGCTATATTCCCTTGTTCACATGCTTGCAGAGCAACACTGTTATAATTTTAATTATACAATTAACGTTCCATTAAATACCCAAATCCTGAAGGAGTTTTTGTTAGTAGAAACGTGACGTTACCGCTAAACAAGTAATAAAAGAGTCAACCCCCTTATAGAAAAATTTGCAGCAAAAAGTACATAACTACACACAAACATCCCAGACTTACACAAAACTAGGCTTTCTACAACAAGAAGATAAAGTGCTGTAGTTAACAATCAAGTCCATTTTTCGCAAAATAAGACACAATTTTAAAAACTTCTACTCACTATTTACAGCTCACTAATTACAAAGCCATTCATTTTCAAACTTTTTCATATCAGCAAATTAATAAAATGCACTTTTGTATCATTCAACAAATGCTGCTACTGTAGTCCTATTTGTAATAAGTTATTTGTAAGACGTACAGGTGACAAAAAGGGTCCTGCTATGGCTAGTGGATGGGAGGATGCCAAGATCATAAAATCCAACAAAACAATGCAATTCACTAATTCTGTGGTAGCTTTCAGCAGATGCAATAACATTTTCCTTGCTGAATAAAGAAATTTAACCATTTGCCACCACACACCATAGTCAGAACCATGATGCAAGTATAAGTATGATGATTAAGAGCTCTCTCTCACACACTTGCTCTCTCTCTATTAAGGAATATTATAGATAATAGTAATTTAACTTGTTCATGTTAGTTAAAGAAGATTTTACATCTAATTATTAACATGGTCATTTTTGTCCAAAATTGAAGTTTCCTAAATAAATTCTAAAAGAATTATTTGCATTTTCTTCTACTAGTCTCTTACTTTTAATGTGTTATGTAATCAATTTTCATGTAATTTTTAGTAACATGAACTAAAGTTTGGTGATTGTTCTGATAACTTTTCTTTAAACAGAAAAAAAAGGAAAAAGACAAATGAAACATATGATATATACATAGACACACACTTATGAGTGACAAAAATTCTTTTGAAAGCAAAATAGGAACCACATGTGTGTGCCAGTATATACAGGTATGTTATGAACATAAAACCTGGCCAGAGAAGAGAAGAGAAACCTGGATTGTCTTTTTGATAAGCCAAAGAGTCCTAAACGTTGCTTACCCAGACACTGAGTTTTCAGAACACAATGGATCATATTTTGGTTCTTCCAACCTTGCGCTTTTCTTTGTAGAGAGATCTAGCACTCCATCCCCTGCAAAGAACGAGTAGTGATGATAACAGTGGTTTTAAGGAAGATCTCAGAGATTTTGTCAGCAAATGGTTTTTCACCTATGGCACAATTTTCAAATAGCTACTTTATCTTGTAAAATTTCTGACACCTTATTCCATTAACAGTATCAGCCATCAGCAAATTATTTTGTATATTTGATTTGTAACCAAACTTTTTTAAAATTGAGGGGGAAAAAAAAAAGTAAGCCATTCAGAAATAATAAAATTTAAAAGAACCCGTATTAAACAAACATGACTGCTTTCCTAAAAATCACATATGTATCTATATTGCACTGTTTACTTTCAAGGCAACCAAAAGACTGCACTTGATATTATTATTATAATATAATAATAATAAATAAAATAATGTATAATTATTATTCATATTTACATACTGTAAACATCTGATGCTGAAGTTGAACTTGACATAACTAAATCCTAGGCTTACAGGATAATGCAAGTTAATAAGAATCTCAGGAGGCCTCCAGACCAACCTCCTGCTCAGAGCAGGGTCAGCAATGACACCAGACCAGGTTACTGGATGAGCAGGTACCAGTAACTGGGTAACTTCCCAGTAACCAGTAACTTCCCTGTAACTGGGAAAAGAGCTTGAGCCCAATATAGAGTTCAAACACTTAACTATAGGTATTTCTCCAGCTGCCTCCACATACATGCAATAATGAAATTAGAAAAATGAAAGACCTAAACTGGGGTGGAAGTCCACTCTGTTAAATCACTGGTAAACACTAAATTCAAGATTTATACTTGGCTGTTAAAGTCTATGAGTATTGAAACAGAACAAGACACTTTTTAAAAATTAGTATTTAAAAACATTAGCAGTGAAAATACTCCTTTTAAAATTTTTTTCTTATTAAAAAAAAAAAAAAAAAGACATTTAAATTTTAATTAAATACCCTAAATATAATTAATTTCATACCTTTCTTCCTTGGTTTTCTGTTTCAAACTTGGGCTGTTTTGTATGCCTGAGCTCTGCGAATTCAATTTTGAGTTTCAACATGTAGCTCAACATTCAACTCTATAATTACCCTTATACTACCCCTTATTGCATTTACAGTGTCATTTTCATGTTACTGCCTATTATTTCTAAAACATCAATCAATTGCATATATTTTCCCACAGCCTCAGATGCAGACAATGAAGCACTGGTTGAAGGATCCAAACGCCAATAGTCAAATAAGAAAATTGTTTTGGTAGCCCTCCTTTATACCAATAATGCAAAGAAATAGAGTTCTGTGTAATAATCAAATCCAGATATTTGTTTTGGACTGCTTTTTGACTGTTCTTCCACAACTATTTTGTACTATTTGAAGGAGGTTAAAGAGAGAAAAAGTAACATCGTAACTCAGCATTAGGGGACAAATATATATATATGCCACTTGTCAAAAAAGTGGTTCCTTTTCACTGAATACATTCCTTTTAAAGTCTTTCTTACGAAAGTTAAAAGAAGGAGTAATGCTAATCAACCTTCCTGATGCATTGATATTACAGAAGAAAAAGCCAATCAAAAACACTACAGAAACATTCCACATGTACTTTTTGGCCTACTCAGGAATACCCAAGCTCAACCCAAAGCCCCCGAGTTCTGTGCAATAGACATTTCATCTGTTGCATTCTGTCAGTCAGACAAAGTACATCTCCCTTTCTTAAGTGCTTTTGTGTCCCTTTCACAACTGTTTCTCTATCTTCAGTCGATACTCTTAGGCATTATGACAAAAATTTTAGAAGGCATCACTGGAGAAAAAACTACTTCAAAGCTGACAACTTATCAAGCAATAAAGAGCTAATTGTCTCTCCAACAATTAAAAAAAAAAAAAAAAAAGACAAAGCTAGCTGGACTTTTAGGAAAAGAAAAAGCCCCAACACACAAGCAAAATCCAAATGTAAGATTCCATAATGAAAATAATTTTCATTCCCAACCTTTCAGAATTGGCTATGACAACACAAGGCTAGTAATCAGTCGAAAAATGACTAAAAAAGACCACAGTAACGAAAATTCAGGTTCCTGAAACAAAAAAATAGATACATTTTGGGCCTCTCAAGGGTAAGCGGCACTGAAGTAATTTGAGGTTCAAGACAGTTGGTTCTCCCAACACAGCAAACGCAAATTCATTAAGTACATGACACCTCCCTGAAGACAATGCTTTATGGGAAGGTGATACTCAGTAAAAAGAATCATGCAAGCAATTTGATATGCATAAAAAATACCAGATAAAGTCACTGCACTACAGACTTTTATTTAGGAATTTCACTTGAATTAAAAAAAAAAAAAAGCAAACCAACCAACCAAAAAAAAAAACCAAACCAAACAAAAACAAAACAAAACAAACCCCTAACCCTCACAAAAATCCACCTCGAACTGATAGGAAAATGAGAGTATTTGCTGTAAAGCTCTAAGACATAGTGAAACCCCACCTTATGAAATGAATGTATGTATATATACACAGTACAGTCGAGATGTTCACTTTGGTACATTAGGTACAGGACCAAAAACTTCGCAAAGAAGCATCCTACAGGTGGACTATGAATCCTGGAAGCTCGCTACTTGCAAGGTAGAAGTAGTCTTCTCTAAGCTGAGCCAGAACTTTCTATTATTTCTTACAAATCAGCCAAAACAGGTATTACAGCAAGAATTCCGGACAGGAACTGAATTACATCAGGAACAGAAAAAACACTCTGTAAGGTGGTTTTAATAAAAGATATGAAATTACTTCCACTCTTCAGGTGAAGCCATGCCTACTAAGAAGTGCATCTTCATAAACAATAGTATATAACACTGGATAATATAGAAAAACATATTAGATGTTTTTCAGGGTTGCTACTCATTGTCTTCTAATGGAGCTATTTCTATGCAAATTAAATTATTCTGATCTTCAAAGAAATGGCTGAACCTCTGGCCTTTGCTTCTCAGTACAAGATCATCAGGTGCAGCAGTACCAAGACTAAACTAAGTGTGATCAAAGTTCGTCTTCAAAATAATCAGGACCACAATCACTTGAAACTCCTCCAGACTAATGATGTTATGGAAACAGGCAGGGGAAGAGAAAGAAGCAGAGACCAGGTCAGCCTTGAATTCCTACAATTGGTATTTCTACACTGATTTCTAAACTTCTGAGTTTTTTCTGGGTTTCAGGAAACCTCTCATTAGCTATTATGAACCATCTTACTAGATCTGATAACCTACTCTACTCAGTCCTCAGCCTCCAGGCAGGGGAAGCCCTCCACTCCTAGTGTGGAAGAGCACATCAGCCTGGCTGCTACCTGCAGCTCTTTGCTCTCCTAGTACCTGCTATCACTGGCTTAGGGATCTCAGAGATTTATCCCTGCGTACTCTAGCCTTAGTTTCTGGCCTTGGTTTTGCTAGCTCTGAACTTGTCTAAGGTCCTTTGTGAACCCAGTGACCCATGACCTCCCATCACAGCAGTTCCAGATGTTTAAAAACTGTTGAACAAAACCTGCCCATTACCTGTTTCTTCCTCTGAGAATTTTCAGCAAGCCCTACCAACTCCTAATATAGTGAGATTTAGTAAATAACTCCCCCTTTACCTTATCCATCCACAGGATAAGGGGTTTTGTAGCAAGAAAACAACAGTCTTGTCTTCAGTACTTTTCCGGATGGTGACCTGCCTTTTGCTATTTTCTGTGCTGCTGAACCCAGAAACAGTTTTCAGGAAACTGTCAGTAAGAACATCAAAGCCTTTTATTAATTCTTAACTACCACTTTGAGTAGCCCCTTTCGACTTGAAGTGCTATTTTGTAACATGAAAAAATGCCAGATGAAAAGTATATGGCCATATATTGGGCGATCATGGCACAGTCCTGGCAGTATGTGTGAGGACTGGCCAGGGACTGCCCTGTGCCGGACACAGATGGCTGGCTCCCACAGCCCCACTGCAGGACACAGCCACTTGGGTAGAGACTCTGGAAAACTGTATTTAAGAGAGGGGAAAAAGTGCCAGATGGACAGAGAAAATGGGAACAAAAAGAATGAGAAAATGGCAGAGGTAAGCCCAATGGCAGAGAGAAACCATTAGGTACAGACTGTGGACAGCTCACACCCAATTTCCTTGCACTACAGGGGTGGTGGTGGTGGTCACCAGGGAACCTGGAGTGAATCTGAGCCTGGGAAAGGAGGGAAGAAAGGCAGGGTTTTAATGAGTCTTTTTGTTTTCACTACCTGAATTAATAATGAAATATTTATATTAATAAGCAATAATTTGCATTATTTGTTCCAAGCAAAGTCTGTTCAGCCCATGATGGCAAGTGGTGGTACGCAACAACCATGGCCTTATCTCAACTCATAAGGTCTCCTTTCTGTTCTTCTCATTTTCTCCCCTGTGCCATCATGAGAGAGAAGTAAGCAAGCAAGCATCTGACAAGGGGCTTGGCTGTGACCCACCATGGCAGCCAGGGAAGAAAAACACCTACTCCCCTCAAAAATGTAGCTTTTTAGGGTGACTTTCTCATTCAAAAGTATGAAACTGTTTCTTGAACATATTTACAGCTCATATAATTTACCTTTGAGAACATAGCATGCATATCTTCAAAATGCATAGTATTTTCACCAATACATGTAGTAAAAACAGGATCTTAAGGAAAAGAAGTTTATTTTCAGTAAAGTTTGGAATTCTTTCAATATACTGCCAGCTATGTTTTTGATGTCTTCCAGTCTATGATGGCTCAATGAAACACGGGAATTAGGAAAATTTGCTTGCGTATTTTCACTGTGCTTACACACTATCATTGGTTCCAGAAGATCCATAAACAGCTTGTGCAGCTTGTGCAGCTAAACCAGCAAATTATATATTTGTACTGCTTCTACTTCTGACTCTTAGAGTCACTTTGCTTAGAAGCTTGAGGGCTATCAATTCTCCCATATCTACCAAGGGAAAGAAGCCTCTGCATCAAAGTTAGCTGCTGCTAGGAACATTCCTGAAAGAGCTCAGCACCATGACTGCGCAAGGAAATAAGTTGCTGCAGGATATTCCAAGACCGTTCCTTACTCACCGTTTCATTTTGCAAGGATGCTGCTTTTTCATTAACTTAGTCTGGAGGAAAAGCAATATTGTAAAAGCACACAGTAACACCCCACTTTTGTTAGTTGCAGTACATGGAAAAGAGGTTTTGTTTCACTATACAGAGTATTCCTTTTCAAGTCCTGGACAGTCTTAAGAGTTACATGGATTAGAAAAAGGAGCAGGATACAGGTATTTTTGGAGACAGCTGCTGCTAACTGACTGACAGTGAAATGATTGCCTGATTACCAGCAAAGTACACAGGAATTAAAGCACCTTGCTAAATTACCACACTTCCACAGAAATGCAGAGGAAAGTAGAGCATGCTCTGGGACTCCACTACCAGTCGGTGTCAGCTGGACACACCTGGATGCCAGTGCTTACACACTCATAGTACTAAATGCTTCAGTACCAGAGGTGCAGAGGGTTGACCTTGGCCAGTAGCTAGACCCCCAACTCAGCCCCTCTACCACTCCCCGTCCCCAGTGGGGGGGGCAGGAAGAAATAAGATGAAGATCAGCAAGATAAATACAGGGAAATTACTTGCCAAATACTATTACAGGCAAAACAGACTTGGGGAAAATTCATTTATTGCAATTTACAACAGATTTGGATAAGGAGAAAAAGATAAAAATTAAAGTGCTTCCCCACCCCTATCTTTTCCCAGGCCCTCCTCTATTTTCCCCCATCCCCAGATGGCATAGGAAAGAAAGTCAGTACAATTCTTCTCTCCAGCTCCTTCTTGACAGGCCACATATCCTTCAGGAAACACCCAGATGCTCCTCTGAGGGATCTTCCACAGGCTGCAATGTGAATGAGTATCTGCTCCATAAGCTGCAGTGGGAACACATGCTCCACCAGGGTCCTCTCCATGTGCTCCACGGAAACGCCCTGGAGTCTGGAGCACCTCTATCCTCCCCTCTCCCTCACCTAGTTCACTGTGCTGTTTCTCACTCCTCTGCCTGTCCAGCATTTTTGCACTTTCTTAAACATGCTTTCACAGCAGCACCACGAACCCAACTCGTGTGCTCCACCTCAGCCTGGTGTGGGTCTGTGGCAGAGCCGGCTGTGCCTCGCACAGGGAAGCCACAACAGTTTCTCACAGATGCCACCCTACAGCCCTCCGCAGCTACTAAAACCTTGCCATGTAAGCCCAAAAATCAGATGTATCAGGTCTGGAAGCGTCAGACCTCAGGATTTTTTGGCTTCAGAGATGGCCTCCAGATACTGGACTAAAGTAAGAAGCTTTCCTTAATGGAGGAACTTCAGTGGCAGAGTATCTTTTCAGTGCTGAGCTAGCACTTAGCTTGGATCTGCTCAGTGCAAAAACAATTGCTTCTAGTGATCTGGAAAACAAAGTTTACTCCTTCCTCTCAAGCCCAAGAATCACTGCCACACAGGACCAAGACTGTCTGTTTTACTATTTAGATCATTCATTTCTAAGACTACTACTGTAAATACAAAGCAGCTCCCTAAGCAGAAAGTGAACCTAAAGAATTTATACTTAGATCATTATCTGCTTAATAGGATTTAAATTAAAAGATTTCAACTTTGAGGATCCATCAAAGCAATGTACAAATTTGAACTTCCTCCTCTATTACTGCCACTTCATTTGGAAATTGTAACAGGAACTACAAATAGCAAATACTAAAGAGAGTTGCATGACATTCGAAAACATGAGAATGAAACCATGGTACAGCTTTTACGAGCCTCCAGACCAAAGAAGTATACTATGTTAGACAGAGAATTATACATTTCAAAAAATGATCCAATTAAAAAAACCTTCATAATTCCCTACTGTAAGCATATGACACTTCATTATAACCAAGATTTCTTCAGGAAAAGTACAGGTGCAATAATAATAATACATAGTCCCTGACAAAAGCTAACTGAAATAACTTTTTCATGAATCTTTGCACATAGAACACAACGCAAATAAAAAGAGCAACCTGACATTTTTCATCTTGAACTTACTTGCTTGTGTTGCCATCACTACAGTGAAAAGCTGAAATAGCTCAAAATTAACACATTCATGGAAAACAGAAAGCACAATACAATTTCCCTAGTAGGTAAGATGTTCAAGCTACCTTTCTCCAACTACAGTCTTATTATTTCACTATTTCTTCTCATTTCGGCATCTCTTAATTTCACAGCAAGACTACTACCTTTAACATCTAAAAAGCACTCCAGCAAACATGACAGTCTAAGTTCTGAGACTCTGCAGTGTCTTACATAGTTTAATGTGTAACTTGTATACTGTGTGTGCTGAGCAACTATTTTAGACTTAGGTGTTTCACTGAAGGTGCACAATTCTAAACTTGTTCTTTAGCCTTACTGTAAGAAAAAATCCAATGATATGAAAAGATGATTTAAATAAGTCAATTTCTTTATATTTTAGATTTTTCTTAGACAAAAGATGAATGGATTTTCAGATAAGGGTGGCAGCATAACATTCTTCCTGTCCCTGCCCACCTTCTGCCTTCCCTTTTATTTCTCAAAGATTTTTTTGCGGCTCAGCAATGACCAGAACCTGCCTTTGGTGACTTTGCTCCCTCATGAACATATAAGACTAGTTATTTATAATCAGCTGTTGAAGTAAGCAACAAGCTATAGTGCTGATATCATGAAAGAAATTTTTATTGCCCTTGCCAAAGAAATGTGCTTCAACCTGACCAATTATAAACCTCTAAAATCTGTAACTGATCCATAGCAAAATTACATCCAAGTACAATGTGTGTTTTCTCAGGATTTAAATACAAAGTGTTTACTAAAGCCTGGTATGAACTAATTTCCAGTGACCATACAGAATAAAAGCAGGAATTCCAGTATTTCTTAATGCTTTTGCTGTCAAAGAGAAAGGATGCATGAAATTTAACTTAGAATAGATATATTTAGCATGAGAAATCCATCAGAGCTCCCTGTCCCCAAGGATATCCAATTAAAAACTGCATCATTAGGTACACACATACCGAATCTGCTCTCATTCTGACAATGTATATTAAGATAAACAAACAAACAAAAACCCTGAACAAAACCAAAAAAACTTAGTTCTGGCTACTTTCAACTTTTTTAGTATGGTACATGACATACATGTCAACTTTTCCCTTTGGTCTGCAGTATTACAGGATTAACACGGACCCTGGTATCTGTAAAAGACAAAAGCTGCTTTTGCCACTGCTTTCAGCTGCACATGACAGCCACAACCCTTCCCAAAAACTGCTGCTAATCCAAATCTAGTTCAAAGTCCAAAATGCTCTTGTGATTATAGTGTTATCAGTTTTGGATAGCAATATTCCTTGAGGCAAAGCAATTATTTCCTTTTCATAAAAGATAGTGAGACAGACTTTATTTTTCTAAGTTTACTCTGTTAAGAAAGCGGCACTGATCTATAATGATTAAGGTATGAAGTATGGAAGTTTCCTCCCACATTAATCTTCTTTTCCAATCATTCCTACCAGCCTGTATTTAAAGAATCGAAGTGTTCAAGAGCTGACACAGACTGAGAGACATTTGCTCTCTAAAATCCTAGTCTCTTTTTCTCTTTTCTCAGGCTTCTTGACAGCCATTTCTGCAACAGAATTTTGAACCACTGTGACCTGTGACAGCACAGGTGAGAGGGCTTAGATTCAGTATTCCAAAGCTGAGAAATTTCAGTGCCACTTATTTAACACAGGCACTCAGAAATTAGAATACTTATCTTCTAATACACAATACGAAAAATGTTTCTATTTGACATGGACATTTGTTTTTTAAGGGAATAAGATGCCATGAAGTAAATAAATGACAGCAAAACACAGATTATCAGATACAGAAATTTACCTTGCTGAGTATTCTGTTCTTGAGTTCGATTCACAGTGAGGTCTAGAGGGCTATCCTGTTCTTCCTGAAGGGAGTTTTCCGTTTGGTTCATTTGGATACTTTTACACATCAGACTTGGTTCAAATGATGAACCATTTCTGTTCTCTTGAATTTTGCTACTTTTTGAAATGTACTCAATCGCAAACTGACGGATCATTTTTTTCATTAATTCCTGAGCAACTAGGGGAATGTTAGGATCACAGTTCTGAGGAAGATCTGGAAATAAAAAACACAGGCAACAGATACATTAAGAACCAAACATAATTACTTTTCTTATTATAAGTATTTCCTATAAGCACACAAATGAGTTAAATAAGTACATCTGTAATGAACATATTAATTCGGATGTCTAACAAGTTTCTTTAATGAGCATTCCTAACTGGAGGTCACTTGGAAGAACATGTTTAGCACAGACTGTTAATTTTTACGTTACTCGTCTATCATAGCATGCAAGTGTATGCATTACTTATGGGAGTCAGATTCTGTATTGTTGGCAAGTAAGTTGACTTTTCATTTACAGACTGTTCATTTTCAGTTCTGAAAATAAAGAATTTTGAATACAAACCAAAAAAGTAAAATAAGACACGGATTAATACAGAAAGAAGTTACTTTCAGAGAACAGCCATAAGAATAGTTTTAAAGTGTAGTTCTATAGATTAGTCCTCTTCAGAACATATAACAATTGGACTTCTGAGGAATTGATCTTAAAAAGGAAAAAAAGAAAAAAGAGATGTGTTCCACTCTCAGACTATAATCCCCATTGCAGGTTCAGGATTGAAATGTCAAAACCAATATGATGCTACTTGAAATGTCCCATACAAGCAATTGAATACAAACAAAGTTTTAAACTTTTACTGTAAAATCTTACAGGATTTTCAGGACATTTTCAAAGTGCTAGCAATGAAAACACTTGGGAGAAAAGCTTTATTTCCTATTCTAAACTGAGTGTATCCTATTATTTGCTTGTGCATGTAACATTTCAATGGACAGAAGTATTTCATTTTAGAAACAAACAAAAAAGGACCAAACATGATACATATGGCTTTATTTTAATGTTATTTATCAGCTAGAAAAAAGCTAAACTTATTAACAAGCAAAACAAACTACAATTGTGAATCACCAAAAAGAAACCTAATAGAAGCAACAGAAAAAACAAAATGTAAGTGTAACTTAGCATAAATAACAATGTAATTAAGAAACTCACAGTAAACTGCGCTGTTGCATTGATGACTGCAACACACCACAAGACAAGCACAATTGACCATACTCAGAATACTGTGTTTTCCCTTAAATAGGCAGTAACAGTAGCACTTACTTCACTATCCCACTCTTCCTTCTTTCCTTCAACTTTACACCTCTCCTATCACAAATATCCTTTTCAATATTTTAACCACTGCCCATGTTTGAGTTCCTAGGTAATGAGTGAAATAGTTTTCAATCAAGAAGGGACAGGGATTTAAAGCAAGTGTGAAAGTGGTAAAGAAGAACTAGCTTTTAGGTAAGCCCTGATTCCCTGGAGGAAATACCAAAGGACATGGTTCGGTAGTTACTGGGATAATAAAGTTAATCTGAAACAGATAAAACAGATTATAAACTGAGTTTTGTTTTCATGGAAGTGAAGAAACTGAAAGGCCTGGGTTAGGTAGATGTTTGCATGCAAAGTGTACATTTCCGAATACGAAGTTTGGAGGATCACACAGCATATTTGCTCAAGCATTTTATGCCAATGAAGCTTTATCCATCTACTATCCAGAGAGTGACTGCCGGCACTGATCAAGAAATGCTGCTCAAGTTTAGGATGAATGTGCAGAAAATCGTCTGCTTGACTGTTTCAGGTTCATTTAAAACATATACCATTTGGAGAATTAATTTTCACCAACAGAACATTGCAAGGAATTACAAACCTGCACCTATGAGGTCTGATCTCTATAGCACAACAGGGCAGCTGACTGATTGCCCAGATGCTTCCTGTCAAGACCTTTTGGTCAGCCTCTCAGCAGTGCTTGATGAGGTACAGTGAAGCTCCAACATTTGCAAGACATCTTGGCTTGAAGAGAACTTACCCAAGGCATGACAGAACAAATCTGCTTATGGTTAAAGCTCTATCTTCCACCAATCTTTCAACTAGATCTCTATCAAAATATCTAAAATTGACAGGTGTTTCTCAAAGATAAAAGGTAAAATTCTAAGTATGAGATAAAATTCTAAATGATGGATAATACCTACACAGAGAAAGATCTTTCCCCACCATGTAACCTCCAGGCATAGGTATGCTCTGTTTATATTGCTATTTCCTGATTCCTAAATAATGAACCCAATAAATGTTCAACTGGAAGTTACTATCCTAGAGACACACTTAGAAGTAAAGAAAATAAATTCAACAACAGATATTGGAGCAGTAAGGCAATAGGTGTAAAGTACTAATGTATATGCAAAATACGAGAAAAGAACACGGGAAGTTAAGAGACGAAATTAAATAACTGAATTATCTAGGAACAAAAGTGTTTGCATGACAGGGAAATGGTAGTTCTAGACAATGAAATTTACTGATCAACAGTTAAGCTTAAAAAACCAAAAATTTGACTGCCTGTAATCAGAAACTCATACAAAATGAATTACACAAAGCATTATCAAGACTGAATATGTGGTCTGGAATGACCCTGCTTATATAGAGCAATTAGTCTCTTGCATGCACACAAGAAAAGCTTCTTTGACTACTTCTGGATAACAGGTGATTATCAGTGCAAATGGGAGAGTTATTTTACTTTCTGGTGTGATCTGTACCTTTAAGAAGCAAAAGACCAGAGAATATAGGGGACCTACCATTAGCTGGAAAGCACAACAGCCTGGAACAGATTTCTCCTTATTAATCTCCATCCCTGCATCAATTTTTATAAAACTGCAAGACAAAACTAATTCAGAACTGCCAAGTTTCTACTGCCTTTCTATTCCACTTTAGACTCTTCACATTGGTAACGGCCAAGCATATATTTCTTTTAGACACTTGGAGGAGAAGTCAGCTTCTCCATTAGGAGCAAAGTCACCTTTTGACCTAGTTAGAATAATAAAGGATTTATCTTTTTGTTCTTATAATATTTTCTTTAGTATTAGTTTAATTTTTTTGTAATAACTTCCAAATACTCCCTATGAAGAATAAATGCAGCAGAATTTCTCATATATTCAACTGCTACAGCTATTGTCAGTTTACAGATTTTAAGTTGATTTAATCTAAAAAGGTAATAGGAGGGGGTGATGTGTGTGTATCTCAGAGCATATACACTGAAAGATGTGCTCCCAGGGTGCCTCTGAGGTGCTCTTGCTGCTAAATGCATATTCAATCTACAGGGTTAGACTCAGGTAATCTAAACTTACCTGCCATAAATGCAAATAGTGTTGCTATCACATTGACTGTTCTGTAATGTGAATCATTAACTGGCAAGTCATGGTGGAAGTACCTTGGGAGGTCTGTAGTAAAACTGCTTGTTCAAAGTAGTCATCTATGAGGTCAAATTGGGTTTCTCTGGATTTTACCTAGTTAGGTAAGGAATACTTCCATGGATGGGAGACTCTACAACCTCTGGGTGCTTGTCCTCATTTTTCCTCACATTAAAAAGAACCTCTCATTTCAACTTGTTTGCAATCTGTCATTATCCTGCTATGCACCATTGTAAAGACTTTGACCCTGCCTTAAAATCATAAAGTATCCTGAGTTGGAAGGGACCCAACAAGGATCATCAAAGTCCAGCTCCTGGCCCTGCACAGGACAGCTCCAAGAGTCACACCATGAGCCAGATTATTGTCCAAATGCTTCTTGAACTCTGTCAGGCGTGGTGCTGTGCTGGTACTGTGACTTCCCTGGGGAGCCTGTTCCAGTGCCCAACAGAAGAACATTTTCCTAATATCCAGCCTAAACTTCCCCTGGCACAGCTTTGGGACTGAGGCTGACCTCAGGTCTTGTCACTGGTTACCACAGAGAAGAGATCAGAGCCTGCCCCTCCACTTCCCCTTACAAGAAAGTTGTAGACTGTACTGAGGTCTCCCCTCAGTCTCCTCTTCTCCTGAAAAAGGCAAGTGACTTCAGCCACTCCTTGTATGGCTTCCCCTTTAAAGCCCTTCACCATCTTTGTTGCCCTCCTTTGGATGCTCTCTAATAGTTTAACATCTTTCTTTTATTGTGGTGCCCAAAGCTGTCCCCAGCACTCGAGGTGAGGCTGCCCCACTGCAGAACAGAGCAGGACAATCCCCTCCCTTGCCCAGCTGGCAATGCTGTGCCTGATGCCCCCCCAGGACAAGGCTGGCCCTCCTGGCTCATGTTCAACTTTCCATTGACCAGGACCTGCAGGTCCCTTTCTGTGGTGCTGCTCCCCAGCATCTCATTGCGCAGTTTATTCCACCTGAACATGGAGAAGAACTTCACCCATCCTGTGATTCATAGTTGTAATTTTCCACTACACATGTGACATTTGTAATTAGTCATATAAAATCTTTAAATGCAATGAAACATATTTTAGGGCAATAAAGGTGTTAGATATCTGAACTTAGTATCACTACCAAATATTTCTTAATTATTATCAGCAGATGGCACCAGATATACTTGGTATGACCTGAATAGGGTTTTTTTTCTAAGATGCTTTATTAGGTGTTGCGACTATAGCTACTTACAAAGTTTTAAATTTACATGCCTACATCTGTTTAAACTCCTATTTTTCACAGTTGATATAAAATATGAAGCAGCTGTATTTAGTCCAAGGATCACGTATGTATATGCATACTACTTCAAACCCAGTAGAACAGTCTCTAAAGATTTAGAATAAAAGTTAGCCCTAATGTTCCTCTAGTTTCTCTCAGATCACTGCAGACCTGATGTTATTAGGATAAAAGAAGGCTGAATTTGTATGATATAATTTGATTTTTTCTGCTTGTGATTGTCAAGGTAACAGTTTGAAGGCAAGAGAAGAGAGTAATAAACATCATGTAATCATGACTAACGGCAATGATTTAATTCAAAGCTCACATTTAGGATTAATACTTCCTCAGTTTATGTGCTGCACCAGTTTGCAACTATTCAAATCTGTACTATTAACTATTCTGCACATTAGGTGGGATCACTAGACTGCAAAGTCTATGGTGACAGATTTGATGGACAGTTCAGAGTTATACATGGATTTGGCAGGACAATGAATAAGAAGTTAAAGCTCCCAAAATAGTATTCCGTAACAGTATCCCATTTATTGAAAACGAGTACTTTTTCATTAAAAAGCCAACCTAATGACTTAATTTCTCTTCTGACACAATACCAAAAGGCAGTGGAAAGCAGCAGGGAATCACAATCCCCTTTGCACCCTACAATCCTCTTGTGTGAGCAGCAGGACTAAGAACACCCGATTGCTTCTCAGTGTGTTTCATAAGCTCACTCCATCTCTCCCCTTTTGACAAAAAGGCCACATTTTCTTGTAACAACCCCGCCTCAATAGCCACCAAACTGTCCCAGAGATGCTCTTAGTTCTACTTGTAAGACCACTCGGGTCACTGTCAGATTACCAGCACATCAAAAACGGAATACAACTATTTATTCTGAGCTATGTATCATGACTAGTTCAGTTAACTTGACTGATCAACAAACAGAAGGAAAAAGGTTCACTCTTTTGTTGTCATAAACATTCTACCTCTTTTCTTCCTCTACTCAGGTTGCAATTTTCACTACTCTATATCCAGTCATATTTCTAAGAATCCTCGTAAATGTAGTTGAAATGATCAAGAAATTCAGAGTCAGTGAAGACAGTAACACTGGCAGGTCAACACAAAAAGTATGCTTTACCTCCTTAAGAAAGCAGCTGAAACCCCACTAAACATTCTTTATAGAAAAGCTGTCATAGCAGTTTACTGCACAAACTGTGTCAGAGCTCTCAGTGATTACAGAAAACCTTCCAGATTTTGAAAGGACGAATTAGATTTCTTAAAATTATTAATAAAAAGAAACTTCAGGTTGTGGATGAAGTGTGCACAACTCAAAACTACACCTCAGAAAGTAACACTTTTTTTAGTCTAAAATAATGTGTGCATGATTACATTGTCACAGGTTTCCTAAATGAAATATACATTGTCCAAGAAGCACAACTAGCTTATGACAGCTCTGCAACTGAAAGAAAACTACAAAAAGAACTGGTGAACTCAGAGTTAAATTCAGGTATATGGTATGATGTAAGAAAGCCATATTTATGAATGGAAATATTTTACTACATGACAGAGACGTCTAGAAATAGTAAAGAGCTTTAAAAAGCTTACAGGAAAATTACTTTGGGATAGCAAACATGGTACTGAAGATACTTGTCAGAGCAGCCCAGAGAAACTGGAAAGATTCAAGTAATCTCAAACATTTTTCCTGTAATTTTGTGCCTCAGTTCCTTAACTTCTACAAGAGCTTCTCATGCGTCAGTCTTCTCTTGGTGGATCACATCCTGAAGACAGAACCTGATTCACAACTAGGGGTTTTTTTGTTTTGTTTAAAGACATCACACTAATATTGCATGGAAAAATGAACTTCTAAGAACACACAATGTGGATTACTAGAAATAGAGAAAATTAATAGTCTGTGAACAAAATGTCTGACCAAGCATTTAAACAACTGTGGTTCTGCTATATAACAATGATCACGTCACATTCTATAATAATCATAGTAAAAAAAGACTTAATACGTATTTTTTAAAGCACACTGTGTTTTTCCCTTAACAAAACAGAACAGTTGAACTTCAGCATTATGTAAGTGGAAAAGCACCAAGTCTACTCTGCTTACACCACCAAAACGGTAAGGAGAGATGCCATACTTGAGAAGAAAGCATCTGGGTTTCAGCTACATTGTTTAGTGGCAACAATCAATGTCTTATGACAAGAAGGACTTTGGATTTGCTGACATGTCTGCTGAGCACAGGCCTTTCCCACAGACAACTGACTACCAAACTCATCTTTCACTAACACAGAATGAAGTTGGGTTCCTAACAGGAAGTCTTTGTTATTTACAGCATCACAAGGGTTTACCCATTTTGGCAGGAGTTCTACCATCTTCTATCCCAGATTCTACAGACAAATTGTCATACATTAATGTTTGAAGGCTGTATGCTCCAGACAACAATATATCATGGCTGCATGTTTCGAGATCTTCTGAACTAGTTTCCTGACATTAAAAAAACCTCCAAACTCACAACCAAATCCCCTCAAACTAGTCTGCAAATTAAAAAAGCCAGAGTAAATAAAATAATAAAATAAAATAATGGGACCGACAAATGAACTCTCTAATTTGCTCACTAGTCTTAGATGTTGTCCATAGAGGCCTAAATTAGCTACAATAGTAAGAGAGTAGTTCATCTTGAGGAGTTTGCAATCCAAACAAGTGTTACTCTGTTTTAAAGAGCCAGCCAAGAATTCGACATTTTTCTGACAATGACAGCACATCTGGTTTAGGACCAGGTATAAGAACTACTCCTTAGCTAAACAATAACTGAAAATTTTTTTGGTTCCTTTCTTCGTAAGTTTATACTTGCACTGAAAAACCTGCAAAAATCAGAAAGCAGACTTTAGATTTTCTTTGTAAAACTCTTCATCTTCCTCCTAAAATCCAAATCAGTTTCTTGAATACCTCATAAATTGGTTTCACATGCCCTTTACATTTTTTTTCCTTTTCACTTCCTGTAATTTGAACAGCTTTATAAAGACTCTGCTAAAACCTGAACTGAAGCAATACTCTTAGTAAATTCTTACCCAAGAATACAGAAGTACTTCAGAGAATCACAAAAAACCCTGGAAGTTTTGCTTTTCAATAGACAAAACCTCTTTAACCTAGCATTATTGATCTTGCAGATCAAACCTAAAGAAGGTGCTAAAAGCCAAATGTTCTTTGTGAAAAACTTCACTTAAAAGTCATTCACTCTACTAAGGTGAAGTCATGCCAAGTTTCACTTCTCCCATGACAGAAGTTCCTCTCAAGGAGTATCGAAAGAGATCATCTGCAGCAGGAGCATAAAGCAGGCAAACATTGAAAAACATTGTACACATCAAGACCAAGAAGAGATCTGACAAAGTAGAAATTTGAAGGAATTAAAATACCTGCCTAGGGAGATGCCATGCAACTGGGCCTGTGATGAGAACATAGTAAGACTTTAAGAAGTAATGAAGTGCCAACTTCATTGGCCATTGTATTTCAAATGGAAAATAGCTGGTTTGAATGAAAGCCAAGAGTCCAAAGGATGGACTCAAAATGCTGTTGCATTCTATTTCAAGTTCTTTAAAATGAAAAAAAGCAAAATGTAGACAGAGCAGACACAAAGTCTGTACAGAAAAAGATTCTACACACCCCAGGTTCAAGGGCATAATAATCTCTCCTGCTACAGCAATGTAAAAGGGAGAAAACAAACTTTGCTTTTTTCTCTCACCTATGTGAAGGAAGAGAATGTGTCTGACTAACTCTTTGTTAAAAGCAAGAGAGAGCTGTCACCCTAGCCATACTCAGCTATTCTGACATCCACATACACCTACTAAACCCAAGAAAAAAATCAGTGAAAATTGTAGTTCCTGCATTCACAGTAACTTCATTCACATTTCTTCATTCACATGAATTTAGGGAAGAAAATGAGTATTTCTGCTGCTGTTGACAGTGAGTAACCAAGTAACTTTCATGAACTAAGCTGACTTGTCACTCACTCATGTACTGCTGTATCTTGATGAGTGTCAAAGAACAAGAACAGTCAAAGAATTAATGAGCTACTAAATACTGTATTTTGACAAGAAGTTTTAACCTCTAACTTGGATGTATTTGAAGGAGCAGCTTTTGTGCAAGAAGATCCCAAATTCTATTTTGCATTCTGCAAAACACATTTTCTCACCTAAAATGTTTTTCCTGTAGAAAGCCAGAAGTGAGAATTTAGGAACAGAAAACGTTTAAACGCTTAAAATTCTAGAGAATGACACCTGAGGTTGGGATGAAAACAAAGTAGCAGCTCATGGTAAAAAGAAAAATCCGATACAATTTATGAACAGGGATTCAAAGGAGTGACACATAATGCATCAGGACAAAGAGGAATGGCAAGTAGGAAGAGTAGTACTTCATTTGGTGATTCAAGTAAGAAAAAGATTAAGGAAAACCAAAGGAATAGAAAAGAGAAACAGCAGAAACATCTATTTCAGTAGATAAATAAAAAAATACTTAATCAAAATTAACCCTGAATAATTTGATTCTTCTAGGTTTTTTTGTCATATTTCATAATACAAAAGACTTTTATTACCTTTCTTTCGAAAGAGTGCATTTAGATAGTTTTCTGCTTGGCATTCAATCTTATCAGTGTTGGACTGGCCCTGAGATGACAGTTCCTCTGTAGGCGTTGACTGTGAAGAACCGAAAACTGATGCACGATCCTAGAAAACATATGAAGATCATAACATCTTTCAGAAGTTAGTCTGCTGGTAGTAAAATATACCATTAAATTATTGAATGGAATAGAACTACTAAAATCAAACTACCTTGAGTCAAAATGCAAAATTAACTTATTTGCAAAATTTAATTCTCTGATTCTTACTTTCATACCAAAAAATGAGTGTTGGGAAGTAATGCTTAATATAATGCTCATACTTACACTGGCTGTTTCTTTGTGTAAATTACAAAAGGAACATTTCTCATCCATAGACCAGTCAGTTAGCTCTTCTGGCTCACAGTCTTAAAGGAAGAAAAGAAAGCTAGATGTTTTAAACAAGCAAAAATGGATTTTGAGAACAAAATACACATCCTAAAATTCTCCTAAATAAATTCCATCAATAATATATGTATTTATTGGCACAATGCATTCAGTTGTATTCAATTCTTCAGATACTATCAAATTCTTGTCTGGCTTGTACAGCTCATCTTACAAATAGCAGAGAGTGCCTTTCTTAAAAGGAAAGGTAAACTCAATGTAATGTAGTAATTAAACTGATTATCTGTCATAATTAGTGGAGGCACCTGAATACTGCAAAGAAAGCTATGAATTTTAGACATCATTCTTTTTAACTGAGGTGTGCAAACTTGTAGTAAACTAAGCTAAGAATTAGAATATGGACTCCTCATCATGTGAGCTACACACGTTGTACTTACAGTATTGTAACTGATTTGATATCATTCCTATAGGTAAATCCAAGCCTTACACTCACTTGTAGCACTTTATTTATCTAGAAAAGTGCTTTATATGTTTTATCAGAAAATGTACTTTGGTCTAGACGGAATGCAGGACTTAGACTTATATTGCCTATATAAATTCCAGTCTTCTACTGAATGGAGACACATCATCTACTTTCTTTAGACAACTTACTAAGCCTCATTTCAAAAATTAAGAGTTTTCAACCAATACCCTTCTCTTCATGAACACCATTTACTTTAACACTTTTCCCAAACCAACGGTGCTAATAGTTAAAACTAAGCTTCTAATTTTTTGTTTAAAATTGCACATGGCAACTTATTCCAGTTTACTTTTCTGGCAATATTATTCTTGTATCTATGAACAGAAACTGCTTAGGTATTTAGCACCTTGATGCATTTACAGAGACTAGCATTACCCCCTTTAAACTTCATTTTGTGGCTAATCTAGTCCACCTGGTTTTCCTCGTGAGATTCAGCTCCATCTCTTCTGCACAAGTCTCACTTGAACACCTGTTTCCTGAACATGGGGACCAAGACCTCACGATTATGTCTTTTACCTTTACACCAGACTTCCTTACACTGCAGGCAGTACTGTTCCTACAGTGTCCTAGTTATGCAGCAGCTGCAGTGTTTTGGCAGGTGAATGCAAACACGATTAACTACAACACCAAGGTCTTCTCCACCCTGTTCATTTCCAGTTCATGTGCTTACAACCTAAACAACTTTTTCACCCCGCATTATTAATTACTAGGTATGTTTCCTCCTTGTCTCTGTACCACTAAATTACAATCACAGTTCTGTTTAGGGCGGTTCTTGAGATTACCTGCTTTTAATAGCACATGATGGTAGCCAGATCTTGGCTGGCTGCCAACCCACCCCCCAACCCAGGGATGCCCTCATTCCCCTTCCTCAATAGGGCAGGGGTGAGGAAATAAGATGGCAGGGGAGAAAATAAGAAGGAGAAACTTGTGGGTCAAGATAAAAACAGGGAGATCACTTACCAATTACTGTCACAGGGAAGTCAGATTCAACTTGGGGAAAATAAATTTCATTTACAGCCAATAAAAACAGATTTGCATAATAAGAAAGGGAAAACACTAAACCACCTTACCGCCCCTTCTTCCCAGGCTTCAGCTTCACTCCTTCATTCCTGACTTTCTACCTCCTCCCCCACCCCAAACAGTGCAAGGAGGATGGGAAACAGGCTGCCCTCAGCTCGTAAGAGTTCCTCTCTGCTACTTCCTCCTCTTTTTCCCCTGGTTCCAGCTTGGGGTCCTTCCCATGGGCTACAGGCCTTCACAAACTGCTCCAGTGTTCTTCCCACAACTACAGCTCTTAATGAACAGCTCTAGTACGTGTCTTTTCCACAGGGCACAGTCCTTCAGGAAGGGACCACTCCACAAGAGCCACAGCTCCTGCCAGAAAACCTGCTCCTGCATGGGCTCCTCTCTATATGCTGCAGTTCCTGACAGAGGCCTGCTCCAGTATGGGATCTCCATGGGCTGTAGCTTCCTTCAGGGCATCTCCACCTGCTCCAGTGGGTCCTCCATGGGCTGCAGTGTGGATATCTGTTCTGACATGGTCCTCCATGGGTTGCAGGTTCTACATGCTTCACCATGGTCCTCTCCATGAGCTGCAGGGGAATCTGCTCCAGTGACTGGAGCACCTCTCCCCTCTTCCTTCTCTGACCTTGCTGTCTGCAGGGTTGTTTCCCACTGCCCACTGTCCTCCACACTTCTCCCACAACTGCTGAGCTTTTACTTCTTCTCAAAGATATTATTAAAAAGGCAAAATCAGAATAAAATGACTCTGAAAAATAAAGTTTTTTCAGTTGAGCACAAACAAAATGTAAGTAATTCCAGATAATTACTTGAACCTAGTTTACTCAGATCTAAAATACTAATTTAGAACAGAATTCTGTATTAATGTGTTATATGCTTTCAGGGATGCAAAACAGTAGTTTTTACAGGTTGGACAGCTGATGATCATGAACAGACATAGTATTTTTCTTGGCTGGACAGTAACAAGAGATAATGAGTCATTTTTGCTGAATTAATCTAGCTGTCCCAGCCTGTTAGAGCTATTCCTTTAAGATGTCCACAGCATAAAGACAACACTATTTCTTCATAACAAGTTCATTGTTTTCCTTGCAACCATGAAAAATTATTTATGAACCTTGGGATTCTACACCTAACTCTAAGACAGGTTTATGCTTTCAGAGAAATTCTTCTGCCTTGGAATCTTGAATTTCCACTGGTAAAAGTCAAACTAGAGAGCAATCCTTGTGTATTGCCAAAAAAGCAAACCTTGAGAAACATCAGCTCTACATAACACTAAACCCTTTATTCAAAGTAGTACAAATCATGTACAACATATTAAGTCTGCCAGTGCGCTAAGCAAAACTGACATCAGATAGCAGACACATACAAGATATATCAAATGCTGGACAGCCAACAGTCTCAGGTCACCACCACAGGAAACATCCTGAGACCACTATTAAATTTTTAACTACAGATAGGCAGCCATACTCTCAGAAAAGTCAGAGGCACAGACAGCACTTTAAGCAGAACAAACTTGCATCGGCTGCATTGAATTTAGGATGAATCTTCCCTCCCCATTTTATCTTGCTTGGGGGTCAGATGATGAAAGATTTGCAGACAACCTATAATGCTTGCCAGCCCATGAGAAAAAGTTGCTAAGACTGTGAAAACAGCATTTTAATATTAAACACAGTACAGATTATTATTATATTGACACCAAAACAATTTAGCACAAAGCTGTTAAATTTGTTTCCATCTTTTAAGAATAAAATGGTGAACTTGGACAAAAAAGAATTTTTATTCATTTAAGAGATTCAAATCTTTGTTTCCCCAAACCACTTTTCCCAAGAAGTAATGCTGAATTAAGTAAATTAATCTGTAGTACTGAACGGATTCCATGTTTCCATCTTACAATACTAAATAATTATCTAGTATATCTAAATACAAAATAGCTTAAAAAATTCAAGCCTTACTTTCCAGTATTTTCTGATAATAATAATAATAATTTTCTGATTATTATAATAATAATCCCAAAAGATTTTCCAGCTATTTATGACAATTTTGAACATATCACCCCCTTTCTTTTTATACAGCACTACCGCTTCCTAATAAGTACATTAAAACAGCTGAGGTGTTTACCAAGTACTTCCTATTTTTAATTTCATAAAAACTCCAGTTCTATTAGATTTGTGTTTCTAATATAATTTTTCACTACTATAAATACTTCAAAACAACATAAGGAAAAATAAAACCTTTCATCCTGTATAAAGAGGATCTTTTCCTGGAAAAAAAATTAATAATGAGAGCTGCTTTTCTCCAACAAGACAGCTTGTCCTCAGTGGTTAAGAGAATAAAACCCCAGGACATAATTCCCCCAAAAAGAAAGTACACACATACCACCTGATTGGAGGAAAAGCTTTTTAACAGTTTAGCTAACTATCCACAAGTAGAATGTAAAGAAAAACAATTTATATGTGAATCTACTTATAGTCATTTTGAGCTAAGGCAAGGATTAGAAAGCCCTAAAGATTCATTGACATAAGAAGCCTCAGTTCAGAGCATGAACCAAGGTCAGATGCCAAGATACAGAACTTGACACCTTTGCAATCAGAAGCTGCAGAATCCAAGCAGTCAGGAAAACAAACTGGTGCTGAATAATGGTGAGAAGAACCATTTAAGCAAGTCCAAAATAAATCCTACACATACAAGAATTTCAAGATACAAAACAAAGGTTTACAGGGTATTTTTTTTGGAAAGTATAATGGTCTAGCAAAGCTGAAGTGTACCTTTTACCATTTAAATTTAAACTGTCATTACAAGTTATTATTCACTCAAGTAACTTTAAGAGAATACAATACAATAATTTAATCTACAGACCAAATACTATTTCAAGACAGGACTAAGGAGGAAATATATCAATCATGTTACATTTAATGCACATTATTGATTTTTTTTTTTCATGTCACAATAGATAAAACCACGAACGCAAGAGAAAAAATGCTATTGTAGCTAAGCAGCATATATTTCAGCCAATTCTCACACATTTCTGCACAAGAAAGCCACATAATTTCTTGAGGTATGTTTGAGAAAACATACTCTTGCTGCTAATGAGCAATAATATTGCATGTTGACAGTATAAGTTTAGTGGTTATGATGAAGAAAATGAACAGCTTAAAAGATGCAGTAATTCAGGCACATTGCTTAGAGTCTAAGAACATGAGTTCTAATTCTACCAGCTATCTTTTAACTAAGGAAAATGATTTATTTTGTATCTTAGTTTCATTATCTGTAAAGTGAAAAGTGGCACTTATGACAGTGGAAAGATTTGTACAGATTTTACTTGAGAGTTCTGTACTAATCTTTACAACCAAATTCAGATTTCAAGTCAGAAATAGCCCTGTATACTATATTAATAATAAAGCTGACCTACACTGTGCCAGTATAAACAATTTCACATGGCATTATTGAAGTTACAGACACTATATCTATAAAAATGAACCAAAAATAGTAAGGTAAGGTGGGCATCCCAACCTACCACGCCATGTCTCTCTTCCATGGTTGGCTCCAGAACTAAAATCAATTTTATAGATGCGTCAAACATGGAAATAGGCTTTAATTGCACATTACTGACAAAAATTTTCAGAATTTGAAAAAAAAAAAATAGCTCTGAAACTTTACATTTTAGATAAACACGAATTTAATTTGCAAGACAAAGTCACAAGGACATCAAATAGCAAAGATGTGCAAGCAATGGAAATATCAGATTTTAAATAGGTAAGAAATCTTCAACAACATAAGGCAAATAAGTTAAAAGTTAAAGTTAAAACTTTACCCATAAGATAGGCCAAATACCTGCACACATGAACTCTAAACAAGCAATATAAACTTTACTGTGTAGCATATCACGCTCCCTTAACTGTAGCACTTAGACTTTGGCCACCCCCTCATTAGCTCAGTACTTTCTGCCTCCTTACCCAAAAACAAAAGAAAAAAAATAAAGAAAAAAGAAAATGTCAACTCTTTGATACAAAAAAAAAATAAAGCTTTAACCACTAATCAGTGTAAAGCCCAATACATACAACCTATTGGAATTATAACCTGGGGAAAAAAAAAAAAAAAAGAGGTACTGTAAACTTATAATAATATCCTGTTTCCTTTTCAAATGTGCTTATCACAGCAGATGGGAGTACTACTCATGAAAACAAGCTCTAATCCAACTGTACATATTTATTAAATGTTTTTATGTCTTATTAGTGGCATGCCTAGCTTGAGACATGAAAAAATATTCTGAAAACATCAGCATTTCAAGTTCCCCCCCTTCCCCATGAAAATACTGTCTTATGCATATGATATAAGCCAAGGAACTTGCACAATATAAAGAGGACAAAACCATAACCAAGTTAAAGCAATCACTCCAAAAATATCCTAAACTAAAACATACAGTACATGCCACTCTACCCCACGTACTAGCACTAAATAAGTGATACACTTTCCAAATTACACTATCAGACAATGAATTGTAAAGACATGGGACAGAACATTTTGAAGGTTCAATAACAGAAAGAACATTTTCTTAAGACATAAAAAGAACTTGGGAAAACACTTCTTGCAAGACTTCAAAGCAACAGCCCTCATGTTGGCAAAGACAGATATATCATTCCACACTTAACTAAGGACTTAGCTGTTATTGACAGCTATTCCAGCAAAACCAAACCCATTTGGACTAATGTTAGGTCTTATAAGGTTAATGGAAAAGGTGTGTATATAGATATACACACACACACACACACACACTGACACACGCACTTAAATACAGCTATGACTTTATACATATATAAAGTATAATAAAAATAAAAAGCTTGGTTTATATATAATAAAGATGTAAAAAATATGAATATATAAAAAGCATAAACTTTCTTGACCACTACAAGACCAAACTAGCATCCACTACCTTCCTTCTACCAACTAATGTCAATAGGAAGCTGAGCAGCTTATCTTCCCTTTCGAAAAGATGCTCAAAAAGAAAGTAGGAGATGCACTATTCCGGAAGAGTAAGTATTTCTCATGAGAGCTTCACAGAAAAGCTTAGCTAATCCAAATTCCCCTGTATAGCAACAAAACCTAGGTATCATTTTACCTAGTGTTTTGCTTATGCACAGTATTGACAAGAAAATGAGTAAATGACCATTGGAAAGAAAAGCATTGGAAGATTTCCTTTTTTCAAATTCAATACATACTTGAAACTACCTTTAGCTAGAAGAAAAACCGGTAAGTTAAGGTCATTGCACTAAAAGCTGGCTCATTTACCTTCAAATAAACTGAGGTCTCTTCGTAGCCTTGGTCCATAAAGCCCTTCTAAAATACTTTCAAAACCTGGAGACAAAAGAAACATTTAAAACAGTAAATCAAAAGTTTCTTGAAAGAAAGCAAATTCCAGAGAACTGGCAACCAGTATCCTCAAATTCTCAGGACAATTTCAAAAATTGTTACATTTATCAAACAAATATTTACTCATTCCACTATAGGACTACTCAGCAGCATTAGAAGATAAAAATAAGACAAGGCAACTGCCATCTGCCCACAATCAGCCTATTAAGCCATGCCCCAACAACCTCATTAGACTTAAAATAACTACCACAGAATCTTAAAGGTGGAAGGATTAGCCTCATTGATCTATGTAAGTGAACGAGTTCCTCTCTTAGCAGGAGAAACAAAGTCATGTACAGAGAGAGGAAAAAATAAAAATAAATGAAAACTTCAAGATCAGAAACTTCTCATTTAAGATCTCCTGAAACAACATAATCTGAGCAGGCTAATATTTCTACGAATAGAAAAAAGCAAGCTTCTTTTGCTTCTGATACCATGACAGTGCTCTCTAGTCCTCTGTATCCATACAGAAACGTTTTAAAACTAAGGATTAGATAAATCCAATTATTTTACAGATTTACCAGCTAGTCTGTTTAGGTATTTGGTAAAAATCACATATTTCAATAAGGCAGATGAGACACAGAGCAAATAAAAGGATTGAAAAATAAATAAATAAATAAATAAATTTTAAAAAAACCCCAAACCCACAAAAAAATGCATGACAACTGATGAAATATGGTAAGAATTTACAGCACCAATATAACAGAAGTTTTGTTCAATATAGAAACAGCTTCCAAGTTCCCCCCTTTCTCCTTTCAAATAATAAGCTTACTTGAAAATAAGAGGATAATTCAAAGCAGCATTTGAAGGTTCTCATTCTTTATACTAAAGGCCTGTCTGTAGCTATTTTGCTAGACCAGAACTTTGCAAGACTATTTTATCATCACACCACAAAAAAGATACCAAAATCTTCAGGAAACAACTGCCATCAACAAAGAACATTCAGAATCACAAAATTTGCTCATCATGTGATGTCTTTTAAGACAACACAACATCCTGTTCTCTCACCAAAGACTGTATCTACTTTTTGGTTTAGATTGTATGTGTACTAGTATAAGGAAGAATAAATATGTACCATATTTAAAGCAGACAAGGGAAGCTATCTTAACACGTAGGAGCTGTTTAGTTTGACAGGTCAGTTTTTTTATAATTTGCATTGCAAAGTAATTTTAGTATATGGACTATATTGCGAATCAATTATAATCTCGACAAATCTGCTATTTTAACTATAAATGGATTTATACCTTTATATCTTGAGCTATACGGATTTTATCTTCCACTTTTGTTTGTAATAAATATAGTATTATGAGACGACACAAATTAAATGACAAAAGCACTGTCCTCTCACAAATAGATATACACATATCTTTTAAACAGTCTACAAGAACTAGAAAGCAAAAAGCCCAAGGCCCAGGCACACACTAAAATTTACCTTAAAGCATCATCCAGTGACTCTTAGATTCAATGTAATGTAAATTCACATCATATTAGCATTGCACAAATTCCCTGTTCTTCTGGCTTCAAAGGGTTACAGACAAAAAAAGCAAGAGATGAAGCCTGAAGTTAAGACAGCAATTCTCCAAACACAACAGACCGGAAATACAGAACACACCATGTGTATTGCTATGACCATTAATGTTACAGACTGTGAGCCATTTTAGGTCAGCAGCTGGTTAGGTTCTGGCAAGTTACTGTCACTGGGTAAAGAAATGAATGAAGCAGCTCTTGGAGACAACTCCGCTTATTTCAGAAGAGCAAACATCAACTCCTACTTCGCAAGACTTTGTCAATCAAACAACAGGAAGATTATTTACTGTCCTAGCCAGCACCCAAAACCTCCTTGGTCTTTGGACATCTACCACCCTTTCCACCCCGTGGAGGGTGTTACTTGTTTCTGCCTTTACTTTTGTCCGTATCTGCCTGCCCTACTACCTGCTCCTGCCTATGCAAAACCATGAGCACAGAAACCCCAGCTCTGTGAAGCAGCAGTTTGTTAAGGAACAATGCAATCTCCAAACAGACTTCCATACAGCTTGTATTAAAGACGGCAATTTACACAATTTACAACATGAATTTACAATTTACAACACTGGGGGTTGTTGGGTTTTTTTGTTGGTTTTTTTTTCCTTACCCTGAGGAAAGGACACACCAGCCTGCTTCTTTGCTAATTCACCAAACTTAGCTCCATCCTACCCATCCAAAGAGTTGTTTCTCTTCCAAGTCTTACAGAACGGCTCCAAAGAGCCAACAGACTTAGCCTGCACGATCATTTGCTTCCTCACCTTTGGATACTGGATACTTTCTTTTAAAAGAACACTTACTTGTACAACCTATGAACATCAAGAGAATCTTTTTTCAGACCTTATGCTAAAATTTTCCCAGAAAGCACTTGTGTTACTTCCAGGCTCCACAAAGTACTTTTGCTGCCTCTCAGCAGAATTGATACAATTTAGTTTAACCTAAACATGAAGATGTATCTTAGTTACTAGTACTGACGAATGAATGCTGGCACTGATTCCTAAAATGTAACCATCTAGACACAAGCACTTCAATAAACCTTTGCTTTTCTTCTTGAGTCAGTATGCTTAAGCAAACAGTAGTAGCAGCTTTGGAACTCTCCAGAACCTGAAGTGTCTACAGAAACCAGTCAGAAATACACTTTGCTTATATTTTTTATGATTCACTAATAGAAAAACTCTGCTTTAAAATAATTTTACAGAATTTTCTGTCTCTTGGTGGTTGATTGCCTCTTTGATTCCAAACTGCCTTTTGAAACTGTTACTCAAGATCTGACACTTTCTAGCTCCAAACTGCAAAGCAACACTTGGCTCTAATAACTTGCAATACCCTGATCTGTCAAACTCCTTATTTCTCTAATAAATTTATCTATCTTCATGTAGAAAGAATCAGCTTTCTTTATTACCTGACACCCTTTAAAATCAAAGATGGGTTCCTCTAACTGTCTTCATAAGTAGAAATTTGTGATTCAGCTAGTCTCTTAACACAGTTACAAGTTTCCAGATTTGGCATTTCTGAATAAAGTTGTGAACAGGGTTTTTTTCCCATATTAACTCTCCCTCCCTCCCGCCTTTCCCCACCAACTCTACTGCTTTTGGCACTCAGGGCTGGGATGGGACAGGAACTCCCATGAGCAGGGAGGCTGAAGCCGTGACCTCCAGCAACAGGAAGGGGGCTCTCTTTTTCCATCGGTAGCTATTCGGGTACCAAAAAGGCATACAGCCCAGAAACAAGATCTATCAGGTTTGGCATATAAGCCTGACCCATGGGTCACAGACAAGGCCACCAAAAGGAAGCAACAGGTGACAGTAACTGCAGACTCCCATGGGGCTTCTCTCCAGCAGCTAGACTGGCTGTCTTAAAAGTTCAGCTGTTTGCCTCTGCCCCAAACCCAGAATGTTGCAGTGGAACTCTTACGGCTCATCTGGCCATTGTAAATATCATCTACTGTGCACCTACCTGGCCACAACGATGCTGCCAAAAGTGATCTTCAGCAGACCAGAGCTAACTACAGGAGCACAGCGGCAATGGTGAACGACACCATGTGTCAATGTAACAAATAACAGAGCCCAGGTGCTGATCCAGGGCGAAGGCTTTCCTAGGGCAAACAAACATCCTGTGGGATCAACATCTGACTACATGGCTGCAGGCAGGACATCAGCTCTCACAACATTAAGATCCTTTGAGAAACAGAGTGCTTGAGAAAGACAGGATCTATTTGGTAATGCAAATCATCTCTGCCAATGGGCTTGCCTCACAATGAGCTCTTCAAACTAGCTTTGTCAGGAAAGTGGAGACTGAAGCCTAGAAAGGAAGAGAATGGCAGAGAGGGTAAATGCACACAAGGACCTTACAGTCCCCCCGAACAAGTGGCATAAGCAGGGACACACCTTAAGCAGCTGTATATGAATGCATTCAGCACAGGAAGCAAGCACCAGGGATTATAAACCAGAGCACGTAGCAATCTTACTGGTGAGAGTTCACACAACTGCACAACTGCACTGGATGGATACTGGCTTTTAAGAAAGCGGAAGTGAGAAAGTCAAGGACAGTGCTTAGATTTTTAACTTAAACAAATGGAGCCTTAGTGTGGAATGGGCTACAGGACAGTTGAAAATCTACAAGTCAGGATTCAACCAGGTGAACATCATAGTGAACATCTGTTACAGACTATACAGACTGCCAATCAAGGGTTAGTAGATGAAGTTTTCAAAAAAAAAAACAACCCCAACCCAAAAAACCACCACCACCAGGAAGAGAAAAAAAGAAGGAAGAGAAAAAAGGCTGCACAATCACCAAGACACATGCTAGAAATGCAACATGCCAGTGCACAAGCAACCCAGGAGATTCTGTGGTGTCTGGAGGACAGACCTGCCTGAGGTGGTGGACAAGCTCAATAGAGGAGTCACTATCTAGTTGCTACTTATCATTAAGAAAGAGTTAATCAGTGATGTGACAGTTAACAGTGGTCTTGGCCACAGCAGCCATGAGATGGAATGCAAGATCCCAAGGAAAGTGAGGAACTTAAGTAGCTGAGTAATTTTCTGTGGGCTTTACATCCCTCCCTCAAGATGGGGGGAGCGCAGTGGAACTAGAAGTAGGATGCTGTACTGTCTTGTCTAAACCAGAAAGTCTTATACGGGCCAAGGGTCTATGGCAAGGTTTTTATTGAGTTATGCTACTGTTTTATAAGTCAAAGAAATTGCAAGGTGAAGAGCAATTACTGCACAATTAAAATTATACTTTGTGAATTCCTATGTTATTTTAAGAGTCTCTACAAGTTTACTCAGATTTAAACCAGGATTATTGGGTCCAAAGGAAGTCTTTAGACTGTCTTCACAACTTTTTATTTAAATCTTCTTAAAGAGAAGGTACCTTTCAGCTGCTCACAAAACTTAAATCAAAGTTTTCCGTAATGTTTTATCACTGTAAACTACTTAGTGTCTGAGACATCTTAAAGCCAATCTACACATTAGAGAGCTGCTACATATGAACAGTGCAGGCTGTAAAATTCTTTGTCATGAATAAAAAGTGTAATAATTAAATGGATACAGTCCATGGAAGCTTCCAACACGTCATGCCTTATACACACTTAGAGGTACTCCAGGAATGTACAAGGACTCATGACCAGATATACCCTTTCTTCATCCTACTCCTCACCAGCAGCAGCATGGCTGTCCATTATAAAAGCCTCTTCTATTCAGAATCTCGTAAATAGCCACATGGTCCCTGTCACCCTGGAAGCAATGGATAGCCTATGTTGCACTAAGCCTAGAGAAAATTATGAGGTGAAGATTTACAGAAATTTTAATGCAAAGTTGGTCTAGGTTAATTTTGGAAAGATATAGTAATTGAACAGTTATACAATATAAATTGAGGTCAGACAGGTACAGATATACATTGGGTATTGTTTTTCCAAAAGCTTTTATCTCCATAATGTTTCTGAGAGAAAATAATTACTTTAGCCTCGGAGTTGAACTCATCACCTTCTCAAACTGCCCATCTCCTCCTTCCCTCCCTACATCCTCTAAGTGAGGGGAGACTGCAAGTATGTTTTCCAAAAATATGAATGACTCAGACTATGTGTTAGAAGAACAGCCAAAAAAAGAATAAATATCATGTAATAAATGGAAGCTGACATCTGACTACTGCTTTCAAATGAAACACTTGGTGGGTCTGAAGATGGAAGCAGTATTTACTCTCCTGTTGGGAAAGGGAACAGCAATATATGCACAGGCTGTATTAAAAAGTTTTTGATAGGTTTGGTACACTCCGCATCATATTAATTTCTTGATTCCCCTATTCTTGTATATGGCCATATTAACTCCTGTATTTGTATGTTCTTTTCAATTGAAAGTCCATTTCATAAAAGTGATGCATTTCCTTTCCCCTTTGACTCTTTGTTCCTTTACTAATCTTTTTTCTTTTCCCCTTTTCTTGTTTATGTTTAAGAAGTAATCCAATTCTAGGCCTTTAGCTACAAGGCTTTTTTTTTTTTTTTAAGCCTACTGTATTTGGGATATTTTACTAAAATTTAATCATTTTTAGTTAAAAAATTTACACAAAGCACTTTTGATTTGTTGTTTACTCAGTGCTAGAACACAACAATAGTAAATCCCAAGCAGTACCTCACAAGACTCCTACAAACTATAATAATTACAACTGATGCAAGGGGCATATGCAGGCACTTGTAACAGGATAATTGGGAATCCATGTAACCAGGTACCATGCTGTTAGACACTGTGTTTGAAATAAGGACAAAGCTCCAACAACGTTAAAGGAAAATCCTAGTAAAAACACTGTAATACAAACTGTCATCATACCAATAACCCCAAAATAAGCCACCTTTAAAAAAACCTTATGCTTACACTTGCTCTCCCCTCCTCTGATCTGCTGCAGCTGTTTCCAGTTTAGGAAAGTACAAGCTTTTTATCAGTTCATCTGCTCAAAGATAAAAGTGAAAATGCTTCTAAATAAATTCACTTTTGGTTTGCTATTTTTCCAAGCCATAGAGACTGTTTTATTTGTACCTCTGGATGCATAGAAGAAACAGTAGATGAATGCTCCTTACAGGGATAGAAAAAAATTTAAATGAAAGAGGGAGATGCTTATCAAGATTGCTCATCTGATTCATAGTTACTGGTCTATTTTTCGTCTTAATGTGAAAGGTTACCCTTTAGATGAGGTCCTGTTATCCTCTCTAAGTTCCTCTATGGGTTAAGGAATTTGGAAGACTCTGGGTGCATGCCAATTAAGTTCTGCTTCCTCCCTTTTTTTCCAGCATATCATCAGTTAGGCACAGGGTAAGACTGTTGGCACACTGCTTCGAAGGACAAGGCATGCATGTATATTTTTACTACAATGAAATGAGACTTTTGGCTTTAAGCACTATGGCCTCTGGACTCTTTGCAGGAAAAAAAGAACCTTGAGGCTCTGTAAAACACAATTGTGCTAACCCACCTAGGAAAGTTAGCAGAAATGTATGTTAAAATCTTCACAACTTCTGTGTTCCTAAAAGTTAACTTCTATCACCCTTCACTTTGTGGCTTACTATACACCAAGAGTCACATCTGAATTATGTTCAAGTTGTTTTACTGAAGTCCAAAACACTTGTTATTTAGCTTCTTACATAAAATCAGGCCTCATCCCTACTCCTATTTAAGATCCTGTTAAGCAACAAGCATCAGCGAGGAAGATTCATGTATCCTTGTTTTTTGAATCTAATATTCTCAACAGAAAAAACAAAAGTTGAAAAAAAAAAAATCGCACATTTTAAGCAGTGTGGAGTTTAGCCCATTAATGTTCAAAACTAATGTGAAAGTAGGTTCAGAACTGCTGATTTCAATTCTTAAAAGGCTGCAAAATTTAATAAATGGTCTTTAAAATGTAATTAGGAAAATCCAAAGAATAAGATTACATTTAATGAGATTCGGCACTGTACTGCCAGACACAGCATTAAAATTAAACTACCTTTTTTTATTTTTTGATGTGGTAATAGCTACTATTACTTAACCCAGTTGTTGATAACAACTCAAGAGTTCAATTCCCGTTTCTGCATCTGCCTCTGAACACTTATCTAGTTGTAATATAAATTCTGTTTCCATTCTGAAGTCATACAACCTATATTTTGAGTTGGTATTTCTTAATCTATGAGGACTATTACATAACTTGTATGAGGAGTCTCAGAATCTAAAATCACATTGGAAAGAAATTCTGGACAAGTAAGGACCAAAAGACAGATCCTGCACACTGGCTTATGCCCCAGCCTACAGGCCAACGTTCCCCATTACCTGCCCCCTACACCCCACACACTTTTATTTAAGTAGCAGTAGCTTCATGCCAAGGTATAACACACAAACACACAGTTCTGAGCTGAAATTCACTGACATTAACTGACATTACCATGAGAAAAATGGCTTAGATTTCACCCCACTATCCTTGTTACTTTGCCCTGTTTCACTCACCTGAAAAGCAATTCCTTTTGAAAACAGCATGTAATTCAAAAAAGTACTATATCTAAATAAAAAACTTCATTTATCCTTCTCCCTATTCTGTACATTTTCATGACCGCATTATTTAGCTTGGCCCAGTACAGGAGTATATCTGGGGGAAGTTTTGTGGCTTGCATTACTAAGACAGCTACCTTGGATTAAAACAATCATACCACAGACAGAATTCAGCTTCATTAGTTTCATCAAGTACTAGAACAGCCCTTTAATTTTTGGTTTTTTAAAAAGTACCCCAGGTAGACAAAGCACCTGTTGCAGTTTCCCTGAAAGAAAAACTTCTGCTTTTCTTCATTCTCTCTCAATAGTGCTTCAATATTTATTAATAAATATTACTTATCATTAATACAGGTGCAAGAGTAGGAAGCAGTACTTTGTTTCGGCTTACTTAAAAAGGAAGAAGTCATCTGCCTTTCTTACAAGTTATCCCTTTCACAGGACAGTTACTTGGAGCTCGTGTTCAGTCATCTTTTAGTTTCTAATCATGTTAACTTACAGCCTTCTGAAGTACACACCTGTATTTTCCAGGTGCAGCTTGCACTCTGTTGTCCACCATTATTTGCCACTACAGAAGAGAACTGGTTTACCTGAAAAATGGTTATCTGCTCCAAACTTCTGCATTTTTTTTTGCATCCAACTGACAGGAAAATAAAATTAATTACATCAGAAACTCAAACCCCTTAAGAACATGTGTTTATTACTCAGCCATCACCAACTTCCTTTGATGTATCAGACCACTCTCAATTATTTAGAAAATATTTTATGATCTTTCTGTAGCACTAATTCAGAATTTTGGAAAAACATAAAATAATTACATCCATCTTTTAATTATACCTAGTTACCTTTCTCCCACCATTAGGATATAAGCAGCAACTCCCTTACAACTTGTTAAAGGAGAATATTCTGTAGAGAAGACAGTTATTTTAATATTTTATAGAGGTGGAGCAGTATGTTTAACAGAGAAACTTAAATTAAGCATTAACATCTGTGGTCGTTTCTTTTGCCTCTCCCTTCCTTCCACAGGTCAGCAGCTGTCCTCTTTGTCCACTGCCCCCCCAACCATAGATGGATTAATAATTTTAGTCTTGTTTATATATTGACATAAATCTCAAAGTCATGGGTTTTTTGCTGTTGATGGTAGCTTGTTTTGGTTTGGTTCTACTTATATACTTGCTTTTAAATCCACTACTACAATCTGGAAAGGACTGACTTTGGTATGAAACAACTGAAGCACTGAGCTAAAAAAAAAAAAAAAAAAAAAAAAAAAGGAAAAAAAAAATCCCCAAAAATACAAACACACAAACCAGTAATCTAGCACCCAATCACCTTTTTGCCACTTATACAAAAAACAATGAAGTAACTTCCTAGACAGAATACTCAAGACACAAAGTATGACAACAAAAGCAAAAGTTATTATATCTTTATTCAAACGTTTTATTTTTCCTGTTTGTAATGTCACTATAGAATATCTATTCTTAAAATACTTTATTTGATAAAGTGTTGGCCAGATTATCAGGTAAAAAGCAACCCATTTTTCTTGCGGAAAAACTCTTGAGACTTAATTTAGGACAGCTTTTGCATAGGAATGGAGCAGGGAGGGGGCTTCTGTTGAATATGTTGTCTAGATTGAAGCCATTTCTTGCTTACAGCACTAAAAAAGTTCTCTTATAATAGAAAGTTCTAAACATTTCACTTAAAACACTCATTTTCTTTACCATATTGATTCAGTTCCCTGAGCAAACAGGAACCAACATACCAGAGATTCCAAAATGAAAGGGAGGAAATCCTCTATTTAGACTCCAATACAAATTCCAAACCATAGCTAAAATGATGCTCTTCCTTCTCTGCAAATCTTGACTCCAAGAACTAATGCAGCTGAGGACACTGCTGCTGCCAACAAGACAGGGTGACCAAAGCTTGAAGTGAGACTACAGAACAATTTCAGTTTTAACTGCTTACTTTTCACTTAGGATAAAAAACCTTGGTTTCAGCTCTCTATGCTGTGCTTTACTGCAGGGATGAAGACAGTGATGAAATACAGTTTTAGAAAAATATTATGTACATCAAAAGAACTAGCTATAACATTAAGCAGTTACAAACATTAAGCGAAATACAAAGAGGGAGACTGATATTGGCCATACTTCAGAGGCAGAACAAAAAGAGGAAATGTCATGCCTCCCCCCCCAGTTGTTCACAGTTTTAAAGAAAAGGGTGGCAGCCAATGGGGGTGGGAGGGGGAAGTTTTGTAGGTTAAAAAAAGACTGCAATGAGCATCAACTCTGAGTTCAGGTATTTATAAATTACAGCAAGAAAAATGAGGTTCAATAGAAAGGGAAGCATCTCCATTCTCCAAAGTAATCTTCTATGCCAATGTGTCTTTGCAGACTTGTAAACCGGCGAGCTCAACATGACACCTCTTACTGTACCTTCCAGACATTGCCAAAATTAAAAGTAGATTTAATTTCTAATGTAGTAGCCAGATATTCTGAGAGACTTGTGTTATTCAGGATTTAAAAGGCATAAGGAAGACACTTCAGAAGTGACTATACTGCTCTGTGGATAGGGAGAGAAAAAAATGCTACCCCAGTGACAGTTGCTAAAACTTCATTTCTGTTCTCGCTAAAAACTCTGTTTGAACAGTAATCTAATCCCAGCTGCTGCACTGGGACATTTAAATATGGAATTGGTATGAATATTGGTGTTCTTCAGACTCTGACGCTTACCCTGCTGCCTTTCTTTTTCCAAGTCTCTACATCAGAGCTAGATAGATACCAACTGTTACTCAGAACAGTGCTGGCAATAATTTGACCAGTTTATATCTTGTATCCTTAGAGAAGGAAATTCAGAGGGAGGAAGTCACAGTAAAATAAGATGACATCCAGCTTGGAAAAATGCTCATGACGTCCTCATTTGGTATCAGTTTAAGTGTTTTACAACATGAGGAAAATAATGCCCAAGAGTAAGACACAGAAACAACCGTCACTTTCAGAAAACCATGTGCCTAAAGCATGTGATTGTTTCTTAATCATCATTTTAAGATTTACAAGAGGGTTAAAAAGTTTGGCTATTTTACCTAACAAGTTTACAATCGTTAGACAAATTCTTTTCTACATGAAGGCCTAGTCAGATGTTCACTAAACCACAGAAAAGTCAAGTCCACAGTGAGTCTTTAACAATGAATAGGTCACAACATTGTTTTACTATTATGCAGTATCACACAGCGAACCAGCATCTGGGAGAAAATCTAGGAGTCAACTAACAAATAAACAGGTCTTGCACACTTCCTGGATTATCAGAATCAAAGAACATTGGGCTTTCTGCTAAGAAAAACTGTTAGGAAAAAAACAGTTACCAGAAAACACCAGTTCACTGAGCCAAAAAAAACCAAAAAACAAAAAAAAAAACCAAACAAAAAAACCCATTCCTAGCCTGATGGGCTTTTGAGAAACTGAAGTTTAGGATTCTGTATTACACCATGTGTCTACTGCAAGCGAAAGAAGTTACAAGCCTTCAGAGCATTCCATGAAACTGATGCCTGACACTAAGTTTTACAAGGAAGAGGAATTTCAGAAGAGAATCAGTTTCAAAGGAATTTTCAGGTTTCTTTTCAATCATAATTTCTGTGTCACTCAAAAAACCTATTCCCCACAAACAGCTTTGAAATTATGAACTGGAGAAAAGTCATTCTTCTGTCCCAGCAGATCCATCTTCCTCCTATTCAGAAACTATTTGTGATTGAGAAACTATTGATTTTTATTATTTAAAAAGTTTGAAGTTGACTGAAATCCTACAACTAGACTCCACTGAAATCAATTGATGCTTTTCTCACCTGCTGAAGCTCCAGAAGGCATCTTGTATCAAGATACCAAACTATAAAATATTAAGTGAACTATCAACTCTATAAATCTCAGTGTTGCATTCTTCAAAATATTTATTTTCAAACATATCATTAACACAAATGCTGAAACCAGATTATTAAAGAACATTTCAATAATCCTAGAAATACCAAAATGTTAGCATGAAATGAGTGGAACATACCTTTTTAACAGTAGTTAATTACTTTTTCTGCATTTTATAATATCTACACCATGTATTTTCACCTTTTAATTTACAGCTTATTTTTACAAATACCTAGTTTTAAAAAAACAAATCGACAAAATCCCCCAAAAGCTCCTCTAACAGCCATCATTTTTTAATCCAGCCAGAATGTGGCTTTGCAAATTAGACAAAATTTAGAGCTAGCAACATGTTAACAAGAAATAGACTTTTATCTATTTAAAAACTTCACTTCAAATAAAAATTTTTAACTATGCCTATTTCCTCTAAAAGATATTTTCTGGTACTCAAGGTTAAAATCGCTAGTGGCTCAGATGCTCCAGTTAGATTGAAAGAAGTCAGCTAAACAGTGATTTCAAACCAGTTCTCAAACATGCTCAGTGAATAAAAGAAAAGATGACATTGCTCAAGGCAGGTAGGCGGGGTATCCCAGCTTACAGGCCATGGACAACCAACCTGGAATCTGCATCGTTTAAGTCAACATCTGTTGAACGTGCAGAATATACTGAAATGAACAGACAAAAGTTTCCAATTGTTTAAGTTTTGATTAAGAAGGCTGAATCCCTTCATTTCCCCATGGAGATTAGAAAAGCAGAAATATAGAAACAAATACTTTCAACTCAAATTTTAGCTTCACATTAGGCACTCTCATCAGATAAAAGGTGTCACATAAGAAGAGAATAGGAAAAAGTCAGTCTCTGGGATTTGCATCTAATATTTGACACAATTCAAAGATTAAGCAGGTGTGTTTGGGTTTCTTTTTGTCTAGTTTTTTTTAAAGCAATTAGAATGCATCTGTAAACACTTTTGATAAACTTCCTCCCAATCATTAAATGGCACAAGATAAAGTAAAAATGGTAAGCTTCAAAGTGCAGGACTTGAACCTATCTGCAGTGGAACATAATTCATATAGCACTCAAATTCAACCATAGACTAGATCTGAGAATTTACTGGAAGATTTTTCTAACAGTTGAATTTCTGATTTGACTCTACAAAGCTCACATCACTAACAACTGTCCAACCTCAGTTGGGGAGCAGGGAGTAGAACACCACAAAGGAAAACCAGATACATTTTTTAAGTACCTAGGGGCAAGATTCTGAATACCTGAATCATGTGGGGAACAGACAAAAGCTCTTACACAAGGCAGATGGGTTTAAACAGTACCTCCCCTGACTCAGAAACACTCTGTTCCTTCTGTATTCCAGCACTGTCTCTTCCTCAGCAAAAGCAAACATTCATTATTTCCACAGACAGTGATTCTCACTTCTAAATTTGTTAGTCTGCTTTAAAAGCAAAGAGATACCTCTTCACTTAATACAATGCAAAAAAAGAAAAAAGTTGATGCCCCTGTTTTACCCCTTAAACAATTCAGCACAAATTCTGCACTAAGATCAAGCAGCTAAAAAAAAAAAGTATTTGAATCAGTTGTTTTGGGGTTCACTTCTTTTTCTCCATAAGAACCATAAATTATAAGATAAATAGAAAAGGTAGAATCTTTAGCAGAGTTCATTATTCCATTCACAGTTTAGTGAGTTTGTTTGACCCAAGAGAGTCAAAACCCATTGCTTCCCGTAAGTCTCACGCAAGACAAAATAGGAAACTTCAGTACTTTGAGCTGATCTATAAGTAGAGTACTTTTCCCTCTTAATGAAACAATTTGGAAAGACAACTGCAACCACTTAGAGAAGCCAAGTGAATTGCAAGGTCAAGAATACATTTATAGTATTTCTTAAATGAAAGGTGTGATTACAGTCTGTATTTCCAGCAAGAGGGAAACTTCTGCAGGAACCACATAAATCTCAGTTTCAGCATTCTGGAAAACTTCGTATAAAGTTACTTATCTGGTACCAAATTTCTCAAATCAGTCTCATAGGTCAAGATCACTCATATCTCTCACACAAAGAGCAAAACAGCATTTATTACTTATCAGAAAGGTTGAGAACGAAAGAGGATAAAATGCCTGGTTGCCACTTGAGATGCAGAACACATGAAGCTGTCGAGTATCCAGTTTGCAACTGGCCTGAATGCCACTTAATCAGGTCAGTTAAGGGCAGGTGGAGAAGTGCAGCACCACACAGAGCAAAGGAGAGTTAAAAGCTCTTCAAATACACCATCCAAATCACTACCAAGTTAAGTACTCCCACAGACAACCGCAGAAGAGGCTGTTTTGGCTCTGTAGTTTATGATGCTGGTGGCTAAATGAGGCAGACAAGGCAAGTGATGTGATTCCTCAGTCCAAAAAGATGTCAGGATCTCCTCAGACAATATGAAAGAGCAGGAAATTACTTCAAGTTACATCAAGTAGCAGCCATCAAACTACTACTGTATGTAATAACCTGGAGTAAAGGCCTTATAAAGCCAGGTATGGGCCAGCAAAACCCCTTCCTGAACCACTGGACAAGTATTCCTAAAGTCACCAATTAACAGACACATGCAGCAAGTAATATCACAGACTTCAATAACCTAAACTCATCATGCAAGTTTCCTCAGGTCACACTACAGAGTGCTTCTCTCACAGCTTTTTCTCCTACAGTGTAACTGCAGAAAGCATTGACTACCTAAATGAGAAATCCATGATGTATTAAATTTTCAGTTCATCCTTTGAAGGTTTGTGGGACAAAGAGTGCTTGCCAGAGATGACAACAGTAATTTAGACATGACTGCTTTACAGACAAATCCTTCCTCAGAAACTCTGGTATTTTAGGATTTACTAAGCAGTTTATCTCTGATGTGAATTCTCCAGTAAAGAAACTCTTTATGTTTTGCAGAGAAGCTCTAGCTTTAAGAAAACACTCTGTTCTGTACAAGTGACATACCAAGGTACTAAGTATCCAGGACTCATCCACCATTTCTTCTGAGGGGTATGTATAAAAGTTGATCTAGGGTCGGTGCTGAAGTGCAGTTTTTCACATCAGCACTAAACTCAGAGCCCTCTGGGCACTTTCAACATTTCAAGATAAGAACCAACACCACAGGTTCCAAATGGACCATTTCTTATTAAATCCTATTTCACTAGGCTAAAACCCATTTGTTCAGGAGTCAGTAGACTTTGACAAGGATGCAGATGGGAAACAAAGGTACTTTCCAATATATCCTAACCAGTCTGATGGTCTTGTTGAAGAAATTCTTTCTGAGAAGGTATAACATCTGGCATTTCAAAAGCAAGGCCAGTATCGGTTTAAGGAAGGGTTTGTTGTTGCTGTTTAAAAAGCAGTAAGGGATTAAAGCAAACTGCAGTAAGGCACATAAGAAAAAAGAGAAAGCCCAAAAATCAAGAGCTACCTCACATTCTTCTGAGGTCCTTAGACAGCTGCGAGGGAATGGTGACATGAAATAGGAGTGCACGTTTTTGGACACCATTATAGCAGACTGGTATTAAGTGCTTATGGCATATACATCAGTTAGAGTTAGGACAGATGTGCTGTCACAGTTTAACCAATTTGAACACAAATTGGCATCTCAAGACAAAACTTTGTCAAGCCTGTGGGGAGTTGTGCATGTAAAACAGGCAGAGAACTGACAAAAAAGAAGGAAGACAAGAACAAGCAATGCTGAAGAAGATGGTCCAGCCTCAAGAAGACAATTTCCTTACAAGAAAGTTTTACCTTGCTACATTTTACATTGTAAAGAATCCAATAAGAGCTGCACAGTTGAAATTACTTTGACCAAAGGATCTCACTTCCTGACAGACCACAGGACAACTATAATTGAACAATTCCTCAGATTTAGCCATCAACAGAAAGAGGTGTGGCAGGACTTCATTTAGGAAAGCTTTAAAACTCTCTTAATATCATGGGAAGATCTCTGACATGAAAAGCCACAACAGAGCGGAACACACAACAGGTGGCAAAATTCTCAAGTAAATAGGGATCATAGAATGGCTTTAAGACTTGGGACCTTAAAGCTTATCTAGTTCCAGCCCCCTGCTGTGGGTAGGGACACCTTTCAAAATGGCAAAAATGAGTTTATAAACCGTATTTCCCCAACAGCCATTGTACTGTATCACTTTCAATTTTGTTTTTAGTCAGTTAAATACTACTCATGAAAGTTGAAGGATGGAGAGAAAGATAGAGACAGTCCAGGAAGAATAAAAAATTTGAAGGAGCATATACCAGAATCACAGGTAACTCCACAATCACTGCATTATTTTGAATAATTTTTGAAATTTTTTGAAACAGTTTGTCACAGCTAGGACTCAAGCTCATACACAGAACAGTTTAAGTCAGCAGTAAAACTCAAACAGATTCTATTTTTTTTCCCCCTCATCAGTGACTAACACCAGAATGACCTACATCTGAAGTAAGGTCACAAAACAGTAGCCATTTGATAATCCTCCCCCATTTTCAGATTAGGGGGCTTAATAGCTACACTTAGGTGAAGTCAGATCTTCACATTTAGCTGGACCTTGCTGTGGCACACTCTGTTCTGTGAGCCAAACTGCCAGCTGCAATCACAAGCAGGGCTCCTTTAAAGCAGTCTTCTATAATCTACATTATATATGGCAATACTAATTCATTGTTAATCAAAAGATGTCCACCAGTTTTACACCCCTAGTATTTCTACCTGGCATTACTAAATGGTGTAGTGCTTTTAGAATGGAAAATAAAACTTTTAAATAAGATATACAAAGCTTTTTGACAACAGTTATGAAAAGCAGGAACATATTCAACCCTAGATTAATCACACTGCCCTCTGACTTATTAGTGCATCAGCAGACTAGAAATGCACTAAAGTTAGCTTATAAAGCTAAATATTCTAGAAAATTCCATGAAAGTCGAATTATGACAATGAGAACTATTATTCACGTGTGAAACTAACTAGCCTTTAATTAAGATGATTTGAAGAAGCTGGGAACTGTGGAAGGAGAAGATAAATACTTAAAATCTGAAAATGAAGCATTTTTAAAATAAACTAGCAACATTTTACAATAAAACACACTGAAAACCAGTAATTTTTCCCACTGAACAGCACTTTGAACATGAGTAATCAAACCCCAGGTGCCACAAAAGCTAGGATATCTCATAACTGGATGTCAGGACTCTACTAAGTTAGAAACTGAAAGGGAGGAACATAGTTAAAGAGGTCACAAATTCAGTGAGCTCTCATTTACCAACAAACTTAAAAATAAAATAAAAAACCAATCACATCTAGTGACATTTACCCAACTCACACTCTTGCAATACATGCTGTTATGGAAATACAAGCCTGGATGGATGCTGAGAACGAAACACAAGAGCAGTAGCTGAGATGCTAGAAGAATTTTGCCAAGAATAGGACGTTTATCTAAGAAGGGGTTAATCCAGCTTCTCAAGATACTACACAGGAACCTGGACCATGCCAGAAGTGGAAACAAAAAAACCACCCACCTGACACGTGGCTCTTTGATCTGCAGAGTGACATGCTGCTGACCATGCCCCATAAAAAGGAATTCAGCCTCCACAGCTCAGTGCATTTCTGCAGATTCAGAGTTCTCTGCTCTTTGCAATACATCTCCTGCGCCCTTACACACTCAAACAGATGAGCCACTACCATCCATCTTCCCTACTCTCCCCTCCCTTCTTCCTGGCTCCTTTATGCCTTTAGTGAATGGAAGGATAAAGTGGTAGATTAGCAGTGGAAAAAGAAGAGATGTACCACATAAGTTTATACCCCCAAACAAGGCTGTGTCTGATTTCGGTTTTGTTTGGTTTTGTGTTCTGTGGTTTTTTCCCTAAAGTATGGTAGCTGAATTTAGAATGTCATCTTTTCAGAAGTTTGATACTATACATGAGAATCACACCAATCCAGTTTTGTTCCAACCTCTATTAATGTTCCAACCTATCTTATCAAAGTTCCCACCAAGCACATTCAAGAGAGCAAGGTTCAAGAATAATATAAAAGACAGTGGTTCTAACTGGGACAAAGAATTTTAAGTTAGTGAAGTCTATAAAGCTCCGCCTGACCTCTACACTCTACATAAACACACTGAACTCTAAAGGTTAGAATAACAACTTTGTTTGAAGCCCTGATACTTGAGTCATATTCAAGAAAAAGGGATCCATTGTAACTGTCTACTCAAAGCACCCATATAATATAGCTGAAAAATAAAAAAAGCAAGGGTGGAAAAGGAAAAGTGGTACTAATTTTTCCCATTTTAGCTGTAGGCAGTACAAGCCCTAGCTATCTGCTAGTCGCTGGAATACAGCTCCTCAACAGCATACACTGATTGGACAAATTGATCAGCATAACACATTCCTATTGTTATTTCCCTTACATAGCAAGACAGTTCAGGAGACTCAACTAACAGAAAACCAACCCAGAGCAACAACAACAAAAAAACTTACAGTAAGCCTCCAAGACTAACTTAAAACAGAAGGGCAGTTCACTGTTACACCAGACAAGTTCTACTATAAAGGGAGAACAAGTGGAAAGATCGTATTGTTAGTGGTACTGTATTCTCTCTCATCAACAGTCTCATTGGTTATGACATTCTTCAGCCAACTTAGTTTCCAGCTCACTTCAAACCCCCAAAGATGTTGCTAAAATAAACAGTTGCTAAAAATCAGAAGCCTTGTCCTCCCCAGTAAAGCTACTTACACTTGACTCAGGAGAAAAAACAGATACATTGTAAACCTGATTAGAAAACTGATCCAAGTTCAACTAGATCTGACCTTCTCTTTCCTCTTCTTCCTCCTGCCACGTCTCCCCTCCTGTTTTCTAGGTTAGTGTTAAGTTAGATTAGTTTTACAGTCTAGTTTGTTGAACTGTTTAATAAATGAATGCTCATACCAGTCAACATAAATCATGAAGGTAGGCACAGTGAGTTTAGAAAGAAAAACAATAATACCGTGTTATGCATCAACAACAACAAAAAAATCCCCTGAAAGTTACCAACCTCAAGCATTAGAGCACAGTTACTAAATGCCAAATCAAGGGAAGAAATGAGAGGGAGTTGCAGTGACTTTATTTGCACTCCATGGTTTTGGTTTACACAAGTCCCAGCTTAGGAAATTCTCAGTGCATATAATGTAGAAAGACTATCAGAGTTTAAATTTCTCAGCTCTCTATCAGCCACATAAAAAGTAAACAGCTACCTTATAAGAACATACATTAGGAAAGTCCAAGCTATGCCTAGAAACACTGACAAAGATTACAGTAGTTCCTGGAACACTTAAAAATTGAACTTATTCCACATACATCTAGACGTAGGGAGCACCAAAAACAATCACAGGTTTTATCAACACTACTGAAGATATGCATATCTACTGGCATGCCCAGCAATACATTTCTGTTCCAACTGCAAAAAACTCAAAGCAAGCACTGCTTGTATCCCACACAATCCATGGATTAGTCTATGTAGCAGGTACAGTTTTGTCTTTCATAAAAATTATGCTCCATAGATCCTTACAATTGCAGGTTCACAACGGATCAGTGAACTAGTACTGCATCTACTGCTAAATACACAGGACTTCCTCACTCTGCCTTTTCAACTAAGTCTCTGGGTGTCATTAATCTAACTTTTCTTGTACTGTTCTCACCACATAAATTTCTCTCAAGAGTCAATCATAAGATAGCCCTTCAAAAACACATGACAGCAGTGGGCAATTACTTCTTTCTGAGAGAAAAGCTGATGAGTTGAAATGGATTGTGAGAAGATATGGAAAAGAAACCAATTTAACACTACGTATCTGAAACAAAGATATCCAACACAAACCCCACGTGTTTTCTCTTATTTCACTCTAAAGAGTTAATGCAGTACATACACCACAGCAACTTCCAATGACCTATATACACACACTGACCATTTTTGCTCTTTTGTTAACCTGTTTTGTTCAGGGGAAATTGGGATGGTATGTTTAGGACTGTGTTCCATTCCTGTCAGCTAAACCAATCCAGTGGTTCCTTTCTGCTATCATCCATGCTGCTTCTGTTGCAAAAGCCCATTCCTATCCTTGTACTAGCAGCAGCACCCATCAATTCTTTTTTTTCTTTTGCAAATCCCCAACTGCGTAACGGCCAGTTGACCAGACACTGAGTTAAAGCAGATCAGACAGGAGTCCAGTGAATGCTGATGCAAGCATCCAAGAGGCATGAACATGCAGTCAGAATTGCAATTACTCCATTCTGGTAACAGTTCCATGGGACTTCACAATGCAAAATGGCACTTTATTGCATTCTTAAACTGCGGTTCACAGTAAGTGCTCAGTGCTAATGCCCACTGCACACTTGACTCTGTAATACCAGTTTGAGCTCTTCCCTCACACGATACCATCTTCCCTCATTACATCAAAAACTGCCTGTGAACCTGTGCTGTGATTCTGATCTAGATTTCACTCCTGTTCTTCTTCCAACATTTGCAGTAACACTGAGACTACTTCCTTGATCTGCTTCACACTGGAATCACTCCAAGGGTTTCACATCACAGCTCAAAGCGCAACAGATCCACAGGAACACCTTACACCAGTACTACTGCCCATTGTATTGGATGATGGCACTATGGCCACAGCAGACTTGTTGGCTGTTTAAAGACACTGAAGTGCCAAGGAAGCAAGAGTTCAAAGCAGGTATCATAATGAAGTCATTACTGCATGAAGTCTGTTAGTGGCCTGACAGGTAACATAGCACTGAGCAACCATAGCAATCACTAGTAGATACACAAGAACATTACAGATGTGTAGTAAAATAACTGGTTTTCCCACTACTACTATGGTAACCATAGAAAATCACTGACAATCATGGCAGTATTACAAAAAAAGGTGACACTAACCCTGCTGCAAAGTACTTACAGCCACATGGAAAGTGAGAACACTGCTGCATATTGTGGGAATAAAGATACGAGGTATTTAATGCAGGAGTGGTACAAGTGTGGGGATGCCAACAAATGAAGCAGCTATAAATCTTTTGTTTGGGGTGGAATTCCTCTTCTAGAAAAATGCAGTTTTGAGACAGCTTGTTCAAAAATAGTAAGCTGGAGCAGAAGTTCAAATACTTTAAAAAAAAAAAATTTGAAAGTCTAGATCTAACAAAACAGAATTAGATACACTACCGTACCCTAGTTTTGAAGGAAAAAAGTCTGAAAAAATGTAACAAGAGTAAAAGAGTATTTGTATGCTAGATTTCACAAGCATACAAAAATGGATTTTCACTTTGATCAAATTTCAGTTTTCATAAGAAAGCAATACCAAGGCTATTTCCTGTCAAATGTGTGCCCTTGAGCTGCAGCAGAGGAACAGTAAAACTTCTGCCCTTCCCCCAAATAGCAATGTATTTCTTTTTGAAAAAGTAGCAATAATATTTTAATCTTTCACTGAAAATGAAAGTTTTACTTAGACACTGTTACATTTTCACAACACACGGCAGGGTCCTAGCAAGATTCCAACATCCATGGTTGGAGCTACCTGGCACTTTCCATTAAAAAGCCTCATGTTACTGCTCCAAACCTCACCCACAGGTTACTGTGATAACATAGCAAAAAGCCTGACCTTGTGCTTGAAGCTTTCTTGCATCCCAGCAACTACTTGGTTTCTACTCAGTGCCTATTCATGAAAGTAATGGGAACTCAAAGTACTTGCCAACACTCTATCTATGAAGTTCAAATGAAATCGGGCAGTGGGATCAATTACTGCTTGAAGAAACCTGCAAAAATCCTGTTTCTTAAGGCTGATCACAAAGCTAGACTTATAGCTCCATAGTGTCAAAGCCTCTCAATCTGATGGAATAGAATTAATCAATTCACATTACAGAGTTTTAATCAAAGAGCACCAGAGAGCAATTTTTAACCCTTCTGATATTCACCTCTATAAAATACCTTGCAATTTAAACCACCACAGAACTCGGTTATTGGCTAAGTCAGGTACTTCAACTCTGAGCTTTCTGTCACTTTTCTATAAATACACAATTTAGAATTAGGGTATTTTGTGTTAATTATGTCACAAAGACTGTACCTAGGACAAAACATACCAGTGAGCACTGCTATGCGCAGTATTTGTTAGCATGTACTACACAGCTGTAAGGACACCAACAGAATTGAGACCTCCAGATGCCTTTTAAGAGCATCTAGTTTTGAACTCTGATTGAGTCATGCAAGAGTTAGGAGCATCCAATAAGCACAAGCCTAAGCATTTTAGGAATGTTAGTGCTCAACACAACACACACGAAGATTTCCACCTGAACAGACATTTCGTACTGAACACCTATTTCAAATTTCTGTTAATATATTCCATTCATTTACCATGTGGAGTCTTTTGTACCTTCAAGGATGTTTAGATACCAAATAAACTTTCAGTAATGTCAGTGAAAGTTTCTCACTGTTTTTCTTTTCAAATTCTCTTAGTGTTTGAGTATTTTAACACAAGACTTTAAATCATATTCCACAGATCACAAGTTAACATATTAGGCTGGCAAAACCCAAGCTTTTACATGTATGCATGGGTTTTAGAGTTAAGTCTACAACCAGGTTTTGACCAATGAACAATCTGGCAACTCAGCCCTTTGAGCACAGGCCCCTAACCATCATTAGCCCTCCAGGGAATATTATTTCAGTCTCACTGTTGTAAATATGAACACTGTCCACCCTGAGCCTGTCACTGTCTTGGAGGTGTTATCTCTTGTTCAGTTTACCACTTCTATAAAGAAAGTAGATGAGGAATCCTTGACAGAGAAATTATTTCAAAGTGCTCAATTAATTATACTACAGAAATGCCAATACCAAATTTAGTATTGATACAGTAAATGACACAAAACATCAAAATAAAGTTGCTCATCCAAAAAGTTTAGCAGAAACATTGTTAAAGGAGTCTGTGCTTTCTTACTCTGTTCTCTGAATATAATGCCTCACGAAAGATAGTAGTCCACAGAACCATATCACCTTTCAATATTTTTTTTTCATTTTGAAGAATTTTAAGGGTAGAGCAATCTGTTGGTGGTGGCAGGTTTTTTGTTTGTTAGGATTTACAGTATGCTAGTTCAAGAACTGGGGGACTACCGCCTTACCATACTGTTTTTCTTCCTTTACTACAAGCACATGATTCTTGAGAAGAGTGCCAAATCCGTCATACTCACCACTCCTTCCTCCACCATGTTGCCATTTCAGCAATCAACCCAGCCATTGTTCAGACCTTCCAGTTAATACTAACCTTGTTAGACTCTTCAAATCCTTAGGAATACTTTGGCAAGTGAGAACAATGAACCATTTTTACTTTAGAAGTTATTTTGAGCTATTGTAGGAGATTATTTTACAGAACTTAATGCAACAGAATTTCAAAGGAGTAAAGGGAAAAAAAACCCACACACAAAAAAATCCCCAGCCCAAACCTGTTAAGCGTACTGTGCCTCCATTATCCTGACTACTCACTTTCTTGACACTTTGTTTACACTCTCTCTCTGATAAGGGCTGCTCAACAGGCATGCCAGGTAACAGTTCTTAACCGAGATAGCTCTTGACTAACTATTAAACCATAACCTATGTCCCTTCTCCTTAGCAGTTGCCAACAATTTCAGGGCTCCTTTCTAGTAACTGAATTTTACATCATGAACATACAAAGAAATCATACCCTAAACTTTTATTCCAAATAAGAGAAAGCTGAATGTGAAGCACCACCACAGTGCAATCAGTGTAAAATGTAAGTAATTATGTGACAGTTTTGCACTTCGCAATTCTCAGTGACAGGATCAGAGAGCAGTCCAGGGTCTCAGTCAGAGCCCCATTCACGGTGGAGTAGCCTTCTCTGCAGCTTTTGTAATACAGTTTTGCTATAACAGGCAAAAGTCCTTCATGAAAATGTTTAAGTCATGAACTATAATATTTCACTCTCCGATAGCAACCCAAAAGGCAACTCTGAAGAAGTTCCCTTAACCCAGGAGATCTGCCCAGCAGAGGGCTCAACCTTTGGTATTTCTTTACACTCCTTCTCAGTGTGGGTTGTGCTGTGCAGTTTCCCAAACACATCTGGCAGTATGCAATGACCACCCGAATGTCCCTTCAGACTTTTAGGATTTTAGTTTAAATTTTTAAGTGAAATGCCATTAGATAAAAGGCAACCACAGAAAGTGACACTTGTGAGAGATATCCATTCTCAGATTTAACACCTTATCACAGCATCTATATCAATAAACTGGCTCTCCTATATATTCTAATTAAACTGCATTTCTATTAGAAGCATTATATAGGGCAGTAGTGTACAGAAATACACAAACACTGTTTTCTAAACAATACTATCACTTGGAGAGCTAAAAAGACAGTGCAAGCATACACAGGCATGTTAACATATACACAGGTGTTATAACAGGTGTTTACAGGTGTTATTGGGGCAACACAGCAAGATCAAGAAGCTTGTGCGTATGAAGCAGTCACCAGGTTACTGAAAATTGTAAAAAATCCACGAACTCGGACAGTGCTAATTGCCTGCAAATACAGGTATACCAGCTTGTTAGGTATTCACTTCTTACTTTGCTCTTGTCTCAAGTGCACGCAGAAACACTGAATGAAGTGCTGCTCACCCTCCCAGCCACACTAGATGTGCTTCCCCGCTCAGCCATCAGGAAGGATCGGCACTGACTCTAACACGCTACTTGAAGATCAAGGATTCTATTTCCCCAAGAAGGGAAATGTCTGCTGAAACAATACAAACAAGCAGTTCCTGGCATCAGTGCTCACACCCCACCTCCCCAAACAAATAAACAAACAAACAAAAAACCCAACCGAAGCGCCCGCCGCCCCGAGGCGGCACACGTGCCGAATGCCAGCGCGTACAGGGACAGGGGCCGGGAGGGGAGGCTGCATTTGCCCGGGCAGAGCGCAGTGGGAGCAGCCCCGGTCCCGGGGCTCCTCCAGGCGGGAACGCCGCCGGTGCCCGCGCGCCCCCGCCAGCCGGACACGCGCGGGGAGTCACGTGACCCGGGGAACCTCCCGGCAGGAGAGCCACCGGGGCAGCCCCGGGGGCGGGGGGGGAGAGCTGCCGTCGCCATGACAACTTCCAGGGGGAGGGAAAACTTCAAATCCCAACCGTCAGTGCAGGAGCGGCTCCCTCTTAAAGGCGCACGCACACACAGACACACACACAGAGGCGGGCTCCCTTCCCCCCTCCGCCCCCCAGGCACTGGCGATGGAGGAGGAGAGGAGAGGAGGGGGGCAGCCACCGGCGCTCACCGCGCGAACGACGAGGAGCCGAGACAAAAGGACCCGAGCCGAGAAACGGTCTCGGTCGGCGGTGTCGGGAGGGACCCAGCGGCCCCAGGCGAAGCTGTAACACCCACCCTCTGCTGCCCGGAGGCGGCTTAGGACCTTCGCTCTCCCCTACATACCCCGTCTCCGCTCCCGCCCTCCAAGAAAGCCGCTGGAGGTGCTCCTCCATCCCCGCTCCCCTCTCCGCCCACCCGACAGACCCGGGCTCGGAGAGCCTCGCCCGCCCGGCTGCCCGTTCCCCTCTCAGACCACGCTCGCCGCCCCGTCCCCCGCCCCTCGGTGCCCCCGCTGCAGCCGGGACACGCCGCCGCCCCCTCTCTTACCCACACAGTGCATGAGCCGGTGCCGCCAGGAGTCGAGTTCTCGGCGGACTCCCCTGCGCTCCGCCGTGCAGCGGGGGCTCCGGCACTGGGAGGCGGCGGCAGGAGGAGCGGGAGCCGCGGCGGCCATTCCTTCTGTTCCCTTTTCCATCTGCCTCTGACCTCACGCCCGCTCATTTACATACGAGCGCGCGCTCCCCCGGCTCCTCTCCCTCCCCCCCACCCTCCTTTGCCTCGTCGAGCGCGCGCTCGCGCCCCCCCTTCCCCCCGCAGCATCCGGCGCGGGGAGCGCGCGCGCCGCCTGGCGGGGTGGCTGACGCGCGTCCCCGCTCCCTGCAGCGCCCCCGCCCCGCCGCCCGCCCTGCCCGAGCCCCAGTTCTCCCCCACAGACCGCGGGCCGGGCCGAGCACCGACAACCCTTCCCTGCCCGCCACTGCCCCGCTGCCCATCGATGTCCCCCGGCCTACAGCTCCCGCAGGGCAGCGCGCCACCTGCTCCGGCCCGGCCAGGGCAGGCGGCAGCAAGGCACGCCGGGAGCTGTAGTTCGTGCGGGAGGGGAGCGGCGCCGCCCCCGAGGTTTCTCCCCGGGTGGGCAGCGCGGCCGGCGCTGCTAGCAGCCGCGGTGCCTCACAGCGCCGCGCTCAGAGCACCTCAAAAACCGGCGCGGGTCTCGCCTTCATCCCACGGTCTGCCCTGGGCGCTGCTTGGAGCGGGGCTCCTGGCTCAGGTGCCCCCGCCACCTCTTCCAGCCCCTCGCCCACACCTATCCCCTGGCTGCCGCCAGCCCCCTCCCTCTCCACCCCTGCCACCACCGCACGGACGCGGCTGTCACACAGCGGTGTGCCTTCCGAACCAGCTCGCCACATTCACTCCCTAGGGAGATTTTCAAAGTTCTCTGAACTACTGCCCAGTTCACCAGGCTGTTTTCAGCGGCTTTGCTTTCAGTCCAGTTTTTATGGGGGTGTACAGCCGGGCAGGGAGGTTTGCTGGGGACTGGCGTCACTCAGCATTATCTCCCACCACCCCTTTGGAAAAGACTAGCGTGGAAACTAGGAGCCAAATCAGTTTAGTTCAGTATCTGGGAGCACACCTGAGAAGGCTTACTATCAAGCTACAAACTGAAGTCGAATTAAGGTAATTGCAAGAAAGTTAACACACACACGTCAGATTGGATTACTTGGAGCACTTGACAACCACTTGGATGGGCGGTTGTGCTGCTCTGCACAGTCACCCTCGTGTTGTGCCCCCAGCACAAGACACGTATCCCTCCGCACGAGTCTAATGTGACAATCGCTATCCATGCCTTGCAAGAGAGCAACTAGCAGTCTTTAATTCCCCAGACAGAAAAATCAAGATCTTGCAATTTTCTCAGATCCTGGTGCATTTTTGAGTGACTCCTCTTCCCCCTGGCTCCCCTTCTCATAGCAGTCTACGTAAGCAGTGTTACTTCAGCAAGAAATTACATTTTCTGTGTTTATTTGAAGGTTGTGATAGAAAACAGGATTTAATAAGGCCATAGAAAAGACAAGGCACCATTGCTTCTCCCCGTACTCCCCTATATGGGTTGAAGGAACAAGGCTGGAAAGAACCAAATCACTCAATCTATACCAAATTTTCTTCTTGTTCTAGACAGAGCAGAGTTAAAAGCAGCAATACTGTGTCAAAACTGCACAAGAGCTTCAAGTTTGAACAATGAAGGGGAAGTAGCTCCCCACACATTCATCCCTCTACCTATCTGTGTAGACTGTCAGAAGAAACGCTGTGTGGGAGTGGAGCCCTTACCACCTTTCAGTGGAGCATTTCAGAATGGCAAGACTGGAAGTGCAGGTGAAAAGGCAGCCTGTTGCTTCCTCTAACTTTTCATCATGGCAGCCAGCAATAAATAAGCAGCAACTTATCAGTCTCCTTCTTCGCCTCAGATCTGTTGCAAGTACCTTGGGTCTCATACTGGCCTTCCAAACAGGAACAAAAATTTTCAGTCTTGCCTCAAAGAAATGGCAAAACCCAAGGTAACTCAGAGAAGAGAAAATCCACACAAACTAAAATGTAACTTTATTTGGATAATGCATCAGTTTCAAACTAATAGTACCCCTCCTGTAAAAAATTCTTTTTTGCTGTAAGACTGGTTAAAAAATATCTGTCATGCATTGGTTTCTAATGCAAACCTTACCTAGTGGATATTTCCTTCTGAACTTCATAAATATGTTCTTTATTTATGGGTGAAGAAAACATTCAGGAATTGCTTGTAGAGGACAGCCCTGAAGATCAGTTCTGCTTCCACTGGAACAAACAAAACTTGGGGAACAGATGGCAGATCACTTTTTTTTTTGTAAAACAATTTCATAAAAATAAACTTTGTCACTTCTGTAAAACAGCTAATTGAGCTTAATGCATGAATGGTGTTTAACTGAATCCCTGAGCTTGTGTGACATGAATCAGTTTCACAGGCACTCAAATGTCCCCCATCTGAGGAGTTTTATTTTGAGGTTTCTATGATTAAATAAAGAGTAGGGAAGCAACTACACCCCCCCTCTCATTTTGCAAAATTAACATAATATTTGTTACAGTTTCAAGGTCTCTCCTGTTTGAGAGACTTCTCCAGGCATGAAAGAAAAACGTAACAAAACTAAAAAGCTTGGTGGGCAGATTTTAGACAGAAGGAGGAGAAAAGGAGAACAAAAGCATTTCCAACTGAATTTTTATAGTTGCCTAGGTTTTGAACTCTTAGTCCTTCTGAAAATACTGCCTAGCAATCAGATATGCTGTAGAGACTAGTTTTCCACCACTCCCTCCCTTGGAGATGTTTTATTTTTCCGAACAAAACTGAACCAGGTAAGCCAAGGATCCTGCTTCATCAAACCTTCAGGGATGTTATTTTTACATTAACGGTACTGGTTTTTCTTCTCTATGAAAATGAGTTTCCATCCAAGAGATTACTTCTTATGTGTATTTGTACTTCATTTTATAGAAACATTTCCAGTTTTCTGGACAAGGGTTGGATCAAAATTCCAAGGCTGATTGAGGGCAGAAGCTGGAGCAGTGAGGGATAATTTCAATTTAGTTAATTTTAGCTGCCTCTCCTAGCTAATTTTTACGGGATCAGAGTGCCAGTTACTTAGAAATGGCTCTGGAGACAAAGTCCAGTACAATTTTTCTGAAGCGACAGGAATTATTACTGCTGTTCTTCCTGTATGTTTAATTTCCTATTTATTTGGGGGTAAAGAGAAGTTAAAATAGTCACAGATGCTTACAGTTTGATACCACAACCCCATCAAAATCTGACATTTTGAATTAATTTTTTTAACACATTGGGGAGATTTAACTATCTTATTGAAACATTGCAAAATTGTTCATCACCAAAACCTCTTTGTAATTAATCCCCAAAGGTGAAATTCACTCCTGTACAGACAGCTTTGCATGGCTCTTTGTCACATGAGTACTGCTTTATGGAAACTGAGGGCAATGATGAAGTGTAATTAAAACAGTCGAACAGTCAAAACCTTGTATCAAGCCTTCTGCAGATGCAATCTGCAGGTGAATACATCCTTCAGTGGTGAGCTCCTCTCTCTCATGAATGCAATTTGTAAACCTTGAAATTGTCAGTGTCTTGGTAAAACAGAAGGGGTTAAATGGTGAATTGTGTGATAGCTTTATTAATGAATATTGCAGATAATAATTGATACTTGAAAGATACACTGCAACAGAAAATAGAAGGGTGGAAATAATGACACTAGAGGATATTTCATCATAAACACTGACGTGGTCATTTAGATACAGAATCTGATAAATTGAGTAAGGGTTATTTAGTAAGTAGTGGGAATACTAGTTTGCACTTACAAACACAGACAGCAGATATGTCCACTATTCCAAGTTTGATGTACAGCCTATTCTTTTTCCTTCAGCAGAGGCAGCTGGACCAGCAGCAGTAGAGGAGTGCAGCAAGAATGCTGTGAGAGAGGGGCCAGCCCATTAGCTATCACTTCCCTGACTGTGGTGGCAAGCAGCACAGCCCAGGTAAAACTACTACTAAGCTAGTAGTTTAGATTTTGAATTTTCATAACAACCTCAATCAGTGCAAAGATACACAAAAATATGTTCATAATCCAGATGTTGCTGATATCTGGGTTAGGGGCCCTGTGAGCCTTGAAAGTTAAACCCCAAACATTTCTTTGCATTTTCATCAGTTCTAAATGAAAATGAAGGGACATTAAGGGAAAATGAAAGATCAAACTCTAATAGGAACAATTGGAAAATTTCCATTTCATACACAAGTGAAAGAATGAGCTTTTTAACAGAGCAGAAAAGTCAGGCAATTTCAGGTCTCCTCATTGGTTTTGGATCACCAGGAAGAAGTAAAATTTGTAAGCATTCCAGGTTTAGAACTTTTCTATCTCTGTGCTCATATAAAATTCAAAATAGTTTAGAAATGGTGATGGGTGGAGAGACTATAATTTAATATCAAGTATCTTACAGATGAAGAAAGAAATGATCTGTTTACACTTGAAATTTCAGGGTATGTAGAATATTGTGAGTTGGAAGGGATCCATATGGATCATTGAGTACAGCTCCTGGCCTTGCACAGGAAAGGCCCCAAAATCACATCACACATATCGGGTATATCTTGGGCTATATAATTAGTGTTTGGTGACTGTGTATTTCAGTAGAATATACAATTAAAAATACTGCTGGTCTCCTAATTACAGGGTCTGCTTTTGTGATTCTCATTGGCATTAGTTGATTCCACTGCCCGCATTTCTGCTCCTGCTATTGACCTAATTCTAAGTACATGAAACATGATTATTTCAGACAGATGACCATTTTTTACAAACATCTTTGTCCTTTGTATAGGAAGTTAAAAAATGGAAATATGATTCTGGTGTTCTAGCAGTAGTGCTGTTAAATCTGTGAGCATCTAACTAGGTGAAATAAAGTTTGTATCTGAGTGGATGCGCTCTTATCACATCATCTAATTAGCTTAGTGAAAAGCAGGCAGGCTTTCAAGAATACCAATATTCTTCATGTCCTGTCTACTTATATCAGCTACTATAGTTAAATAGAGATGTCACTTCCATATATCAAACTAGCCTTGTTTGTAGCAAGCAAGCATTATAATGAAACTCTACAGTAAATGTTTATAAAATAGATGCACTTGGTTTTATGTGGGTAACTAAAACATGAATAGAGCTCTCAGCTTATACCATTTGAGAATATACAATGAAATTTTCATGGGTTATTTTCAGGTCTTTGTTTACTGTTACTCTTTAGAGACTAAGGATCTGAGGCCAAAGGGCCGAAGGGCCACGGTCTCATCACATGCATGTTCTGCTACACAAGAGCACACATGTATGAAGGCTGCATTGTATTTAGACAAATCCTTAGAGCTAGAAGAACGATCACACAACTTTTATGGTGAGCCGAGCACACTTGATCGTAGTAAAATCATGTTACTTTATCAAATTGTTCCTCAAAGCAGAGCTGTTTCAGTAAGGTAGAAAAAAATGGGACTTTAAACAACACAGGCTTATAAGGTGAAATAAAATATTAATATGCAGCCATATGAAAGACTCAATGATGTGTTATAAAAACCAAGTAGAACAGAAACTTTTGTTCAGTACTAATTCAAAACATTTATCATTCTCAAAGTGTTCTTATGAAGATGGTATATCTTGTTTCAGTAGTAGTCTGGCAGAAATAGGTGTGTTAGTGAAAGCAGTCAGCTTGAAATGCCAAAAAGTAACAAATTACTATAGATTAGACTTCTGTTTTAATATGTCATTATTCGACTATTAAAATTAAATTTGGAGGGAAGGTAAAATCCGATATATACTCCTAAATGATGTCTCTATAGCACTATCTATCAAATATGGCTGTTTTTCCTTTCATTTAAACTGTTATCCTATGTTCCACACAGCCGAGTAATGTCACTCACTCTCTCTAAAGTTTCCCATGTGGCCATGTAATTTAAGTATGCCATCAGTAGAGCATCTCGGCAGCTGAAAATATACTGCTATTAAATCCAGAGAGAATAGATCACTAATTGCAGCTTAATATTAGAGATGGACATGAAATACTGAGCCAGCCATCAGAGAATGCACTGGTAATCCAAACTTGTGTTATAATTGAAAAGACATAGAACTGTTTATGTCTTTTTGAATAACTTTTAAAATTACAGTAGCTAAGAACTTGCTAGAGCTAAGTAAGACAATGACTGCTACTTCTGTTGCAGACTACAGCTTAATTATTATTTAAGCTAAGGGAGAAGTTTTTTCCCCCAAACCTACCCCTCTGTATGAAATGTCCCCTTGAGTAGGTTTCCCTGTATGAAAGTTGTATCAACAGAGCATGTGACAAGATACAGCATGTGTGGAGCATCACAGGAGGTTGTTCCTTCTTCCTGAAGGATTGCAATCTAAATGGAAAGGGACAGTATCACATAAGCAACACCCAGTTCTCAAGCTGGCTTCTCCAAGAGAGCCATTAGCCAGGAAGCAGAGCATAGGGTATCGCCTCCTAGGTCTCTAGCATCTCCGCAGGAGTGGATGTGTGTGTGAATTGGTGAGGAGGAAGGTGTATTCCTGTAACAGGTTTTTGGGTTTACTGCAGAAAGCCATGTTTTGGAGTCCTTTGCACGTCTTTCCAGTTGCAGTTTCCAGAATAGGCTGCAATTTATAACCAACCTAAGCAGAACCCACTATGGGTGGTAGTCACTTGGGTAAAGCAGTTTATTTTCTGTAACATCACTTGCAGAATTTTTGCCTCTTGAAGTAGAAATATTCATGGATTGATTTAGAATAACTATTTTTATTACATCTTTAGGCTTCATCTTATCAATTTTATGTATAACCTTTCTTTTAGCAGAATTGCATGTGGTTTAGGTTATGTTCTGAATCCCCCACCGATCTCCCCTTTCCCTGTTTTTCTACCAATTCCATAACTTCATTTTCAAGCTAAACTTCCTGAATTGAAAAAAAGTAGAAGAAAAAGAAGAGAAGGAATATTGTGTATGAAATTCACTATCCTTTCAGCAAAACAGAGAGAGAGTAATATGATTTCTCAGACCCAAAATAAGTTGAAAAAAAAGGACCTGGTTATTACGAAAATGCAACTCTTTCAGTAGCTAGATCAGTGTTGTGGGGTTTAGTTTGCTGTGACTTTAGATTTCTTCACATAACTGCATTCTTGAAATATTTGGGTTTTTGTCTGCTGGTTCTCAATAAGTATCTTTTCACATGGTTATAATCAATCTCAGTAGTGCTGCAAAAGTACTGAAAATAACATTTGTATTTTGTAAAGGCAGTAAATTCAACATAACCAAGATGTTCTCTTATTTTCCCTTTTTTCATACTGAGATTTTAAAATCAAACTTGGAATGTTTTTTTTTTTTGTCGTTGTTCATGTTATTTCTCAAGTAGTTTATTTTAAACTTTATTATTTTCTTACATTTACCATTTTCACATTGATTTTTAAAGACTGTTTTTGTATTAGGCTAGTTCAAAGAAAGTAACAGAACTAGTATAGACTCATATTAAGTATTCCTTTTAAGGACTACATTAAGTATTCCCCTCAGCTAAAAAAAAATGAAGTCACAGTAGGCTGAATATGGCAAACTGAACAGTTCCTCATTGGATTCCTGCTGAGAAAAATAAACAGCAGAGATGATCTACTGCAGATCATCATGAGAAAAAGCATGATATTGCTGTTGTCCTTTCCCATAATTTGACCATACTTGAAAAAGCCTTTTTAATTTCAAGTATTCATGGGTTGAGATACAAAGAGAAGTAGTCCTTTCCTTTTCTATCTTACACAAGGCAACTTCCCCTAAAAAAACAAACATTTTGAGGGTTTCGTCCTTTTCCTCCTCTTGTTTAAAATTTAAGCGTTTAATTTCCCACTGTTTGCCATGAAGGATGTTTGCACAGCTAGATATCTATATTCCATGGCAATACCTCCCCACAGTGCAGGACAAGTTGGCTGAGAAGCTGGTGTGCAGCACGTCAGAGCAATGCTGGGATCCCTCTCCTTCAGGTATGGGCCCAGTGCCACAGTGATTCAGATCTATTCCTTTTCCATCCATTCTCTCTAGTCTATTGCATTCCCTTTTGCATTTTTTCTTGCCTTTCTGCTTAGGGTTGAATCAAGGTATGTTTTCAACCTTTTCTGCACTATAATGTTTGCAGTTTCTTTCAAAGGAAAGCCAAGAAGCTCCTATCTTCTGGTTTTAAACAGAATTTGTAATGCAAGTGTTACAGCTGATGATGTTTTGTTCTTTAAGGTAGAAACTCTATCCTAACTGTAGTGTTTTACTATTAAAAATAAAAAATTAACCACTTAAATGTTACACAAACATTTTTACAAAATGAGGCTGTACCATCACTTCATCAGATTTGGCTGACAAGGTTTCATAGTGAGTACTTTTCATACCCTTGTAATAAGCCCTCCCTATTTAGTTTATTTCTCATATTCTTAGCCTTTTATGCGTTCTCACAATCAGCTTTTCCTCAGCATTTATCAAACAGGTGTTGCTTCCTTAATATAGATTCTAGTGATATTCAACTACTCCATCAGACTGGAGGATCAAAGGAAGTGCTCGGAATGTCTTAAGCCAACAGCATTTGTTGCTGATGGTTTAAGTGGTCTCTAGTCCTTTATTATTGTATCTACAGGTCTATGAAACTAGAATAGATTTAGCAAAAAAATCATTGTAGGAATTGCATAAGCTTTTAAAATCCAAAGCAATTTTGATCTTGAATTCTGTGCTCAGTGAAGGGATAACAGTAACAAGTTTCCTCCCTCCGTGCAGTTACAAAATGTTTCTTAAATTCAACAAAACGTGCTAATTCTCATCTTGCTGTTTCTTATCTCTGCAGAACTAAATACAATCACAGCATTCTGAGGTTTGGGTTTTTTTCCTAGGACACACACTCTCTGGTTATTTTCAGCTTCACAAAGCATTTGGTTAGAACTGCCATACTTTCTCTTGTTAAAGATATCTAAGAGGACTGTGATTAATGTTTAAAGAGCTCCATGTGTACCCAATTATGAAACCAATTAATTCAGTCAAAGACTAGATTAACTGCCATCTGTGGCCTGATTGTTTCTTAAATTTGAGTACTTCTGATCAAAGTTGTCATAAACAGTCTTACACAGCATGTGACAAATCAATGTCATCCAAGGATGTCTTGATACGAAGAGAGTTCATCATTAAGCGTTTAATATTATTACACAATTTCTATCACCACTCTTTACGGCATATATTATTTGGGATGCATTTTGTTTCACTAGAAGTGAAACCTTGGAGTTTGCTAATTAAGTAATGCCGCTGTTACTTATACAATAGATAATACAAGAACCATACCTAGGATGAGATGATAAACATACACACAGTAGAGGACAAAAGCCAAGGGGAAGGCATGAAACAAAAGCAAGCTGGAGAAACAAATGAAGGAGAAACTTGAATTCAGATTGGCCCTCATGATAAGACCTTCCATGGATACACAGCTGGTCACCAAACAGGCCATGCACCTAGACAGCTACTAGCTATTTGATTTTGCTTTTCTCTTTTACACTTCACAGTGACCCTTCCTACAGTATATGATGTTCAGCTGTTCTATCCAACACAGGAATCAGCTATACCATCTACTGCTAGAATTTACTCTGGGAAGCACATCTCTGCTCTGACTAGAGCAAAGAAAATGAGGTAGTAGGTTTATCTAAAGATCAAAACTTAAACAGTGGTGGAGATTGTAGAGATGGGAAAATGGTCACCCTTTAGATCATCTGGAAAGACATTTCCTCTTAGTTACAGAGGTATTCAGCCAAGCAATAACGTGCTATGGAGAAGAGAAATGCAGGTATAACAAATCTTTCTGAGCCAGTATGCTTCCTTAAAATGCCAGTTTGTAATATTGAAAACAACAAAAACACCTTAAAGGTGAAGAAACAATTCAATTCCATGCAGAATCCAGATCACCTGCAACAGATTTTTCTCTCTCAGAAACAAAACCACATATGTATATACACACACACACATAAATATCCCTATGTACACATGCAAAACCCAGTAGCAATTCCTTGTCATGCAAGCAAAGCTCACTATGAAAATTAAAGCCAAGAGAAAGGAATATTGAAATATATTCTAACACATTTTTCTTCCTTCACATTCCTTCTTATAAATATGACAAAAATTAGAGACATGGATGAGTGACGTCTTACCAGTGCGGCAAAAATATGCAAAGAAAGGGTCACTATGAGAGTCTTTCCTACTGCTTATTGAGAAGAAATACAGCTTCTTTGTATAAGTGACAGGCTAGAGTAGCTAGAGAAAGAGGTTGTAAGGAAATCCTCTTGTTTTAAGGTATACAAACCTCTAAGCTCCATAAGCTTCTTGAAGTTTCATTTTAGAGAGATTTCTTTTAATTTTGATATAGCTTGCTTAAGAAATGATGATGTAGAAATCATCTTTCCTCAAACATATTAAGTGATCTGATAGTCCTCTTGCATCTTTTGCTAAGGAGGAGTGGGGATCCTGGAGTTTATGGAAAGGTTGTTTGAAGATCTGCTCGCTTGCCTCTAACATAACTAATGCTCCTATCTTCAGCACATACTGTGGGCTTTTAGGCAGTATCATCAGATTTATTATTAAAAAGATGCAAAAAGCAACAAAACAATAAAGCAAACCCAAAACAGAATAAAAAACCCCTGTAATGTGCCATCTTCGAAAGAATCAGAGCAAAGTAAAATATATTCAAAAAATTACCGAGTACAAGAGCTGAGAAATGCAAAATGCAAGCTCACTATTCCCTAAATTAGAGCCTGTGGTGGTTTCACCCCAGCCAGCAACCAAGGCCCACATAGCCACTTACTCCCCCACCAGTGGGACTGGGGAGAGAATTGGAAGGGTAAAAGATGGAAAGCGCATGGGTTGAGATAAAGACCGTTTAATAGCACAAGAAAAACAAGAAATTAATTCACTGTTCCCCATGGGCAAGCAGGTGTTCAGCCATCCCCAGCAGAGCAGGGCCCCATCATGCATAATGGTGACTTGGGAAGACAAACACCATCACTCCAAGTGTCCCCCACTTTTCCCCCTGACTTTATATACAGAGCATGATACCATATGGTCTGGAATGTCCCTTTGGTCAGTTTGGGTCACCTGTCCTGGCTATGTCTCCTCCCAGCTTCCCATGTACAGCCAACTTCCTTGCCAGCGTGGCAGTACAAAAAGCAGGAAAGGCCTTGGCACTGTGTAAATCTTGCTCAGCAATAACAAAAACATCTTTACATTATCAACCCTGTGTTCAGCACAAATCCAAAACATAGCCCCATGCCAGCCACTGGAAAAAAAAATTACCCCAGATGAAACCAGCACAGCTATAATCAGTATCTGTTTCCTTTTTTCCCCCTTTCTTTTAAAAGAGACGCATTTCAGATTAGAAAATAGAACACAAAGGCTATTTTTATCTAACCTGATTACCCAATAAAAGCACTATAACCAGGCTTATTATGATAGTCAATTGAACTTTTTGTACATAGTTTACTCTGTGTTATGCTTTGTTAATAAATCTATGACCGGGCACAAAGAGAACAGCTACATGTCTCTACTGCTCTGGGCGTTGCACTCTGCTCAGGTGAAGTCCATAGAGAGAGGGGGGAAATTCCCCTGGGACCAGTTAACCATATTCACCTGGGAGAAGGTGTCAGTGTGAAATAATAGGATTACTACAATAAGTGATTTCTTTACTACTTGATGAGAAAAATTCTTGCCTTTTTAGGAGGGTGAGAAAGAGCCTGAGGAAGAGGACATAGTGAATTTCTATTACAAAACAAATTTGTAAAAGAGTTAGGGTTAAGTTACAGTAGCATTAATACTCAAGTAGTCAAGCCTCAGAGGGAATAGAAAAAATTTGTCTTTGTTGAGGCATTTGTACAGACTGTATTTAGTTCGGGGAATTTCTGAGCAAGAAAAATTAACTTCAAGGAAGGTTGTAGCCTCTAGGGGTTTAGAAGGTAGGGGACAGATTTGTTCTCAGACCATTTTTTAAACATGTCTCGATATTTCTGAATTTGCTCTAGTTACAGGCATAGTTTGTTCTACTTCATTATTTGTCCCAAAGAACTTCTTTTTAGGGATTATAAATCTATCATATCTTTGGGTGACTTTAAGAAAAGGGGAAAGTGAGCTAATGTCAAGCTTCTGGCTGAATTTGGGTTCTTTTTTTGTATAACTTAAAGCCTTATGTGGACAAGTGTTCGCACTTCTAATAATTCCATCCTAATTTACCTAACTGTAGGTAAAGAATAAAGATCTTTATGTTCTTGTTTTGTTCTCAGCTCTGCATCTGCAAAATAATTGTTTCTTTTGTCATCCTTTAACCATTTTTGTCACTTTTTCCAAGGTGAATGTTTAGTAAAGCTTGGTTTAAAGTATGCAAGACTGAGGCTATGTATGGTATCTTTTTGTTCTGGAGCAAAGTGTAATACCAAGCTTGAAATGTAACAGGCACAGGGATAGTTCCCTACCCCTGAAATGAAATGCAGTGAGTCCTTAACAACCTGAACAACAATTTTTAAAGAGCAAAGATCAAACTATGGATTAATAGGTGCCCTTGCTGATGCTGTAACTGTTGTAACTACATCTGTCTCAATTCTGGTGTGAGCAGAATAAACGACATTTATGGAAAGCTGGGAGTTTTCCAGAACAGCTAACAATATTGTTTCCACTTTTTATGACATTTTGGAGAAATGTCCACACCACAACAAAGGTGTGGAAGTGGTTTTGTATGAATTCAGTGAACAAAAGACATTCCATGCTGAATGACCATTTTCAAGAATAAATGTCCAGTTGTTTACCATGAACAATAGGATTATACTAATTTTAGCTCATGTTTTCTTATTTATTGTGATTTTTAAAATTTGCTTTAATAATATCAACTGTATGTATTTCCAGTTCTTTAAAAATTAACATTTTAATTAAACTGCACTGAAATTATGTCCTTGTAAATATTTACTCAGAAAGCTTCTCACTGGGGTGAGGGACAGGAAACATATACACTGAACAATTATGGTTGGAATTACTGCAAACCTAACAACTGTATCTGTTTAGCAATAGAGGTAAGAAATGATAAAAGTTGTTATAATATGAGGTAAAACAAAAAGCAAAAGGGAAATGAAATGTTTTTGTATAAATAGGCTATTGCTTAGAAACATATCAATATCAAATTACAAAAATCAAACAGATTTCTAAATAAAGTTCAAACTGGTGTGACAGCATTGAAAAAAGCTAACAAAACTAGCATGAATAGAATTTATTCAGCTTGATTTCCCTTCCTTTAACCCGAATACTTTCTTTCCCTGCTTCTGTGTAGAATTATAAAATGGAGTCTATGAAAAGATATAGTTATCAGTCATACCAGTGTATGGCTCTAATTCAGGAAAGCACTTAAGCAGGTGATTAGCTTCAGGCATCCACTTACCCACTTTCCTAATTATGAACTTAAGTGCATACCAAAAGTTCTTTCCTGCACTGGTTTCATGCTATGCCTGTTGACCACAGAGAGCACAGTGCTATCTGACCCAGTCCGAAAGGACTGTGCTCAGGGGCTGGAAATGGTCTGTAAGCACAGCTGCCTGGCACTCAGGGTGAGTTCACTGACTGGCTTCCAGTGCTCAAGCCACCTTGGTAAAGCCTGTTGTGTTATGCAGCTTGCAGTATATATGCCTCCTTCTGTTCATCTCCTCTAGTTTCTGCAGAGCATTTCCCTCTCTGTTTGTCTAATATACTGCTATTCCTTTTGTAGGGAGAGTACTACTAGATCTCAAAATCAGAGGAATTGGATAGTAGCTCAAATAAGGGGCTTATGATCATGAAGCCTAAAGTATGATCCAAAAAGACCTTATTCAGTAGCTGTTTCATTCTAGTTGCACTTGACTTCCTTTATTTCTTTTCGTTTTAATGTGTCCATGCGTCTAGACACTTGTTATTTTGTGTGTCCTGCTTGGAGTTTTCCTATGTTCTACCTTAGTCTGGCAACAATCTGGGAACCATTTCTCTACCAAATCCTCTGAGCAGCTTCATCTGGGAGGTATTCTCAGAGCATACCTAATACTTACCACAGGATTAGACCCCTGCGAAAATGCAGTTGTAAAGTATTTTTTTTTAAATCAGTGCTAGGAATCACTTTCTGTAATGGTAACTACAACAACCTGCGGAGTGTTATTGAGTATTCCTGCCTTTAACAGAAATGCCCCAATCAAAAAGTTAAATTTGGGGTCTCCATTTCTGATCCAATTTATGACAAATTCCTGTCTGCATGATGTCACAGTGTCAGTAGTACAGATAGAGGGCACATTCTCCCCAATATCACCCAGAGGTTCATGGTTGTAGATATTTCCTGAGGGAGAGAGGTTTAAATCCCTGCAGATGGAACCAAGAGTGGAGTCTGAATCACCCTGTTGAATTTTTTATTTAGGAGGTGAAGATGCATTGTCAAGGATTTTTCATAGATAACCTAGAAGCTTAAGTCTCAAGGATCACTGAATATTTTGGGAAACCCATAGAGTTAGAAGGTCAACCATTGGCAAGGAAGGACTTGATGTTCCACTATATTATTATATACCTAATAAGAAGAGAGAAACTTCCTGCCATCTGTTTCATTCACCATAGTGCTTATAATTTCTCTTAAAAGTCTTGGGTTTAAATGATTTGTACCTTTAAACATCAAAACTCCTGTAGCACTTCTCTGAACAGAAAGGCTATGTTCATATCAGCAAGAGGCTTTCTCATTGAATGTGTAGATTTATGCACTGGTGCTTGTGTATTATGTTCCTGTTATTTATATTTTTTTGAGGTTTTCCTTGGGCCTGGAGTAATCTGTCCCCTGGCCTCGATGTCTGGGAGGAGTGGACACTATTACCCATGCTTCCATAGCTTCTAGCTTAGTTTTATCTGAAAATAATTCAGATTTTGGACTCTAAACCAGTTCCATGCTGTGAAGTGGAGCACAGTAGGCGGCAATGAGTGGGAAACATGCTTGAGAACAGTATTCTTTGATTGAACAAAAATGCTAATCTAGTATAATATTCCTTCAGTAAGGATAATGATCCAATTTATTAATAGCATAATACCTTGCTGATGGTGTTGAAACATGAGCATTATTTTACTCAGGACTTTGATATGCCTGAAAGAACTATATAAGTAAAAAAGTGACAGTAACTCCATACTATCTCAGAACAATTAATGAATTCAATGACTAGAGCAATAAGTTTTTTTTGTTAAATGGGTGCTTATTTTCTAGCAAAGTGAGGAGACAGTCTTTTAGCATCTTTCAACATATAAACACAAAAATATTTAGTCGATATTCCTATAATAGAAAAAAATCCCATAAGACTTTCAGAAAATCTTTTTGAAATCTTGCATCTGGCATTTAACAGCTCTTTTGCTCTGCTGGCCACATTGCTTTTGATGCAGCCCAGGATGTGGTTGGCTTTCTGGGCTGTGAGTATGCATTGCTGGGTCATGTTGAGCTTCTCATCAGTCAACATCCCCAAGTCTTTCTCCTCAGGGCTGCTCTCAATCCATTCTCCTACCAGCCTGTATTTGTTCTTGGGATTGCCCTGACTCAGGTGCAGGACCTTGAACTTGGTCTCATTGAATTCCAAGGTATATAACATATTGAAAAGTGGTTAAATAATAGACTAAAATAAGATTGGTGGTGATCTGCTCTTGGCTATAAATGCAAACAAAGGTTTTGTGGGCTTAATTTTAGTCATGTTATTTTTCATCTCTAATTTCTTGGTTCCACATCTTTGCATGTTTCACTTAGGTTAACAGGATATTTGCTCAGATATCCTGCTGGTGCAAACCCTATGGCTTTTAAACCCCACATCTGCTGTTTGGAATTGTAATTAACTCATTGAAATGGTTTTAAAGATGTATAAAAAATGAATATATGATTTGAACAGAAAAAGAATCTCAAGTCTGCATAGAAGCCTGATGTGTGGACAGAGTGTCAGTATTAAATGCCAGCTGGGTTATTGAAGATTTTGATCATATAATTGTGATTGTTTCAGTAAATTTTATTGTAGTAAGTACACTAGGGCACGCTCAAGTCAGTATGAATCATCAGAAAGATACAAAGTAAATAAGTACTCATATAAGTAAAGCTGTAACTCAGAAGAGACAGGTAATTGTATACATAAAAGTAACATCCTTGCTGTAAATTTGTCCCCTGGTTGTATCTCCATTATCTCTCTCTCCAGGTTCTCACTAAAGTTACAACGGACATTAATTTTGCGCACACTGTGCTCAGTAATACTGCCATCTTCATCATTTATATCAGATAATTGACTTGATCTAGAAGATTTTTTTCTGTATTCTGCCTAAGAAACAGAAAGAACTTCACTTCCTGTATTCTTGCTATCAAATTGATGCCAACATAGTATAGTGCTGTTTACAGTTGCTTCCTCACTTCTTCTTTCTGTTCTGGTTCTCTACCGATTACTGTCTATCCACACAAACTATGAAGTCTTGCCACTCATCTTGCATGGACTTTGTTCACTGTATAGCCTAATATATTTTTTGTATAAACATGCATAATTACATTTAAAACTTGTGGAATATTACTTCAGTGTTACAGAGATGCATTTCTTTAAAACTGTATCAGGAAAATACAGGCAATCTTTTGAAATTTAAATGATTAATGTCATAGACTAGCTAAATTTGCAGTTAAGATAAAAAGAAATAATTACTTAGTCCTTAAAGGGTGGGAATATGAATTGAGGATTTTGTTTGAGTTTTTGGGGTATCAGTGCTAAGTATAAATGAAACATTACGTATATATTAAAACACTCACTCGTGCAATTTGTGTCTTTGGAGCCATTCTCTCACACGTGGAAGTTAAGTGGCAGGTCATGTGTGGTTTTCCAGTGTGATTATAGTGCAATTTAATACAGTTCTGTGCAGAAGGCAGCATATGAGAGGTTGGGGACTGGGTGCAAACTGGAGATTACCAGTGTGCAGTACCCACCTCCCTGAGTCTCCTGACCTCCCTTTCTGTCCCTGACAAGATTACACACTTTTGTAGCAGTGATGGTAGAGACACAGGGGCTGGACTGGAGTGCTGTGTTGAGCTGACCTTATTGGCTCTGTGGTTCCTGAAACCTCTTCTGTGCTCTCCTAACACATACCAGGAAGCTTCTAAACTATTTGCAAAACAGGGATGAAAAAAGCAAGACAGGGTAATGGCTGTTCGTTATGTAAATTTACCTTATTCTTAGAGATTCTTGCTCATTGTTAGAAACTAATTCACAATGTTTTATTTTACATATGTCATTCTCATTGTTTAACCCATTAAATAATTAATGTTTGCAGAAATAAGCCTAATCTGAAAGTCAAAGCATTCTATGTTCAGTCATGAACTATTTTGTGGCAAGTAAAATAATTTTTAAAGATGTACAGTATTTCACAGCTATTGTGAAAGAAGAATGAGAATAAGTGATTTATTTTATTCTTTAAAATAATTGTGTGATAGTTTGCTCTGAAAATTCACCAAAAATTAAGCTTTGTAGGTAGGATTTCTTATGTACCATTCTTTGATAGCTACTTTAAAAAAAAGGAAAATAAAATGCAAATTAATGTGATATTTTGAGCTCCACAGTTGCTCATTATATGCTAATAACATTTTAAAATTTTAAAGATGAAAACTGACATAAGATATAAGTTGTTAAGCACTTTAATTTTATCTGCACTTTTTGTGTCAAAAATAATTTTGATATTAAAGGACAACTGTAGACTCCTAATGACTTGAATACAGTTTGACTGTTTTCATGAAGTGCTCTGTGGGATGTCAGAATATTTAATTCAGGATGTTAAAACCATCCCAAAATGTCACAATAATTATATCACAGCAGGCAATTAAAACAGTGGAAAATGCCAACTGACTAAGTGTGTTCTCTGTTATTTAGGAAACTAATGAATGAGTGACATATAAAGCAGAAAATACAAATTATAGCCACAAAATCCCACATACATTCTAATTGATTTTAATATAAATGTGTATTAAAATAAAGCAACCAGTATTAACAAAAACAAAGAAATATTTATTTAAAGCTGCTGTTTCAGCTATAAGCTCTATAATTCCCCAGGCATTAGAAACTGTTCTTATGTTTCCCCTTCATTATTTAGTTAATTAGTTATATATTTGTGTTGTGACACTGTAATATGGGCTTGTTCATGAAGCCCTTACTAACTACAGTTGTTCCATTCACTGCACTGCAATAGTCTCTGCCAAATTCTCCATGTGTCTTTAAATTAGTCTAAGGGCAGCTAGGGGAGATCTGTGTGTTTGTGGGGTGGAAAATACAACTCCTTCACAGCAGGTCAGAGAAACTGTAAAGTCTGTATGGACTTGGGGAAGTTACAGCACAAGTAAGGATGCTGGTTCCAAGACAGAAAGCATTAGAGGCTTGGAATTCTTCTAGCAGAGTTCCTGCATTTGAAGGCAACGGGTTAATTGAAGCAGCAATTCAATAAGAGAGATGCTTTTGATTTAATTTGTACAGGGATTTAATCCATAATTGTTAAACCAACATCCTATGTTAGCAGACACTATGGAAATAAACTCACCCTATTCAACTTATGGGAAAGAAGTACTGTAAGAAGTAAATTCTTCAAAAAAAGAAGAAAAAGGAGGGATGTAATAAAGATGACAATAGGCAATTATTCTCATTAGTTAATGAGGCTCAAATAATTATTTTTACTGCAGCTGAACTTTGCTTAAATAACAGAAAACTATATGAAATGACAGGCAGAAAAATAAACTGCGAGAGGTAACTGAGGAATCAGTCACTGCTCCTATGCAAGGCTACAGTAGGCAACAGCCTCTTTGCTCCATTTTTAGGTTTTCCCCATTATCTGGGGGTCCAACAGCAGTTAGCAGAGTTTTAGTTGTTCATTCTTGCCCTTTCCCTTGAGTAGACCTGAATATTCCTGGAGGTGCAAGGCGAACTGGATCTGACAATGATCTGGTTAAAAACTAAACACGCAACTGTAATTTTCATGGACATGAGATCTATGTTTGGTGCACCATGTGTGTTTCCTGAGTGCTTTGCTAGTACCAGAGAGGGGACAGGAACAGGGAAGGGGGAAGACAGGCTCAACCCCCTCAGCAGTTGTGTGGGTTTATACTGAATTAAACTAATTGGGGAATAACGACATAAATCATTGTGTTATGTTCATAATTGCAACAGTTCAGACAGAATGAATTATAGCTGCATTGATTTGAGCACTGGAAACGTCAGCATTTAGCACTCTTTTAAAATTACTACTCTTTTCAGTTCCTTCCAGTTCCTTGACATGAAATAATCCTCAGATTTCTGTAACAGAGCTGAGTGCATTCAGTGCCTCAAAGGCATCTAGGAAAAAGAGGAACAGTTACTCTAGTTTGTTGCTTGTATTTAAAACTTAAGCAGTATTTTGCACTTCTCTGGTTGTTTTTTACACATGCAGAGTTTTGGCTCTGGTTGTGGATGGTCCATTTGTAGCTGAGTTTCCTTTCTGTGTCTGGCATAATGGGGTGGTCAGTTGTTACTTAGCCCTTGCAATGCTTGCATTTTGTGTTATTTTGAGGTGTATTATCTTGCTTCTGGCTCTATGTTCATGTTTTTCTTTGGGCAGGTTATTGAAGCTGATATATGATATCAGCCTTTGAGTATTACTTATTCCTGGTAGACCTTTACAAGCAAGAATTTTGGGTCAACTGATTACCTGTGCTACTACTTTTGGGGAAAAAGAGCCCCAAAAGTCCTACTCTTCTATGTAGTTTTGAGTCAGACTGAAGAGAAGACACTGAAATCTTTCCTCATTTGGTTGCTGTTGAATAAGTGTGCATGTCATACTCACCTGAAGGGTGATTCCTATTCTCAGAGAAGTCTGACCTAATGCCATGAGATAGACCCTGGTTTCCTGGGGATCTAAAGGCTGAGTAGTTGAGGAATAAAAAATTATGTTCTTCCATGTCTTCACACACAGACTAAATAAAATGTTTTGAATGTGTCAGCTTAAATAATATTGAAGCTCCTAGTTCTGTCACTTTTACCTGCATACATCCTTTTTTTTTGGTTATGAACATCTTCAAGAGTGCTCTTTTTGAATAATCAAGAAAAGCCTAGTTTAGTTTATTCTGGTAATAGCTATCTTAGGTAAGGACATGGGATACATATCTATTTATCTGAAATATGTAGAAAAAGCTTAAAGAAATTTATACATATATCCCTCAAAGAATTTTTGGTTTTCAGGAAAGCCAAGATATAGAATGAGATAGCTAGTGAGATTACTCGGTAGTTTCATTGCAGTACACTTTTTGTTCCACAAAGGTCAATATATTTCCCTCTCTGCTAGTTTTCATTATATAAATAAAATTTTTACACTCCATATTAAGAAAGGGATGATAATCAAAAAACCCCAAACAACTCCAACCCCTAGATGTTAGGAATTCTCCTATTAACATGGATTTTACTGATTTATGCAGCTCCGTATTTCAGTGTCTTGTTTGGTTGATTGCACTAAGGATAGCACTACATAAAGAAAGAGACTCCATGAGATCTCTTAAAATGGCAGACAACATGCACTTGCATGAGAACCCTGCAATGTCTTTACTATCTGTTCATATTATAGATTTAATGTAAAAATGTGACTTAATTGTAATTGTGAAAGGTATATCAGTAGGGCTTATTTTGTACTTTAGGACTTATTTAACATCTGTTCTGATGTTGGGAACAGCTATGGGTGAGATCCATCGAAGGAAACAATGAAAACTGCAATCCTACCTGTTAATCTGGTTTTCCTGTGTTTTTGTATATTAATCCACAATTGTTTCACTTTGCTTCACACTGAAACATAACTGATTTTTTTTCCCTGAAGTCTACCCTGAAGATAGACTTAGTTCACTTTGCAATGATGCCAGCTGCTCCTTTCAAACAAGTTTTTCTCCTTTGCTATGAAAGGATGGACCTTGCAGAGTACCTGTAAACAAGAGAGAGAAAAGAATTTAACAAGTAGAAATTACCAATTTGTGATTTCCTTGAAAAAAAATCTAGACAAAGATTATACTCATTACTAGGAAGCTCTTTTCAGTCACAAAGGCATGAGAAAAGATATTTATAGTTGACCTTTGAAGATTCATAATTCCTTTCAGTAGAGAACTATAGAATTTTGTACTAAATATTTTATTACAGTCTTATAAAAAGTATATGTCATTTTTAACTATAACAGAAGTTCTGAAACACTTTTTAGAAGACCACTGAAGCAGTATCACAGTATGTGAACAATTTCTGTTGTTTAAAAAGGTCCTCTGACAGTATTTTTCGTCCATATAAGGTAGAAGGTAAAATATTATAAATAAATTAATAAATGTCTGTCATGTATTTCTGAGCTTGAACTATGTACTTTTATCACATAAGAAATTTCTTCCTGTTATCCTGAGGGGAGTAATTTTTTTCCATTTCTTACAAAAGTATGGCTTCAAGGGTTTGGAAAAAAGGATGGAAGCAGAAAACTATAAAATAATCATTGTTTCTGAATAACAGCCAAAAAAAAACCTTTTTAAAAATCACTATGAAAGACTCCTTTCTCAAAGGTGAACTTTCTTTCTTTTATATGTGTTTCATATTCTTCCCTAGCTGAACCTGTTTTTCTAAAAGCACCATGTTACAGGCTGCTATTTTGCAAATACGTATGAGCACCTGTACTCACAGTAGCTAACCCCCTTTTAGTATTAGCTGGTTACTCAACACAGATAAAATTATAGTCACTAGGCTATGTAATATTTTGTCAATACATACATTTGCCTCACATTTATTGCTAAAGTTTAGCTACAAAGTTAAAAAAAAAAAAGCCCACAAACGTTACATTAGATTTACTAGAAGCCTTAGGAAGTTTCCGTGTCTAAATGATTGGTATTTTACCATCTTTTAAAGTATATTAATCTTCTACGGTGGAAAGAAATAATTTTAAAAAAACATTAAGACATTTATAGTAAAGTAGTCACTTCCTGGTAATTATTTTAATGTTTCCAAAAGTATTTCCAGATATTTTAACTATATTTTCTGACAAAATATCTATTACAGAGAAAATCGATAGCAGTGTTATGCACAAACAATGGCTCCAGCTCTTGAATTGAAGGAAACACAATTCATTAGCAGTTCTGAAACTGAAAGTTGCAGTGAAATTGCCTGCCCCTTTCCTGTTCGCTGTGTGGCCTGAACACTGCAGAATAAAGCATCTGTATTTGAAAGTTATAGATAAAATAGAAAAAATTGTATATCTAGTTCTGTCATTTTATGAAGAATTTTTATTTTCAAATTTGTGATTGTGAAATTGTGAAGCCAAGCATATTTAATCTAGCTGAAGGTATAGCAGTCCATACAGCCTTAACCATGGAGCTGGACAACCTCTGTATTTCTACCTTCTTTCTTGTCATCTGTAATTGGCTGAAAATTCATCATCATCATGGTATTTTCCAAATGAAAAAAAATCTTTTGGTGAAATTCGTAATCTTTCTTATTTGTGTTTTTTGAAGTGATTTTGTTTGCTTATTTGTTTTGGTTTTGTTTTGTTTTTCTAGGGGATTTTAAAAGGAATTTAGCAAATGAGAGCATGGAATTTTGGAAACATTTTTTATTTCCGATATTAATGGTTTTCTGAAAGGGAAATTTGTGGGCAGTAACAAACAAATAAAAATTAAACTCTGTGAAATTATAAAAATGAAAATACAGATGCTGTTATTTCATGCTAGTGAGGAGTACACAGCTCTACTAGACAACAGCATAACAGGGTAGATCTTGGGACTGTTGGCTGAAACTTGTCCTGTAGGTTTCTGTGCTCATAACTGAAAACTACAAAATCCAGTTAGATCTTTAAGGCTGAAAAAAAATCAGCACATTCTTTGAAACAGGATTACAGCACTGTATACACAACATGGGACTGGGAAGACATCTGCATGTTCTTTGAGAGACTTGGCACTCCTGCCACTTTTATATCTCAGTCCACGTACAATTTTCAATGATGAATAAACCGTTCATCTCAAAAAGGCAGTTAATCCTATAGGCAATGTGTTTATTAGAAGCAAGCATGAAGAGGCATGATAGTTGCCTTTAGGAACTGTAGACACGGATCAATGCAGCTGGTGGCCTGTTTTACAGTTGGGCTAGGGTCAGAAAATGCAGGTCCTCAGAATCAAGGCCTTTTTACTGGTGTCAGGTATCTCTCTTTGAACCTCCCTAAAATCTGAATTTTACATACTCCTTTCATGCAGCTTTTACCACCAGTTTATTAACATTTAATTAGGAGTGTGAAAATAATGACTACTTCATTTTGGGGGCTATACTGAAAAATTTAAGGGGGAGAAAAGGCACAGGGACGGTACCAGTAGAAACAACCTTTTAGCCTCTCAGTGTCTTAATTCTCTCTCTCTCATCTCACAGAACATGCTGATGTGCTATTACTCCAGTCCTCTCCCCCTCTTTTTCTTCTAATTCCTAAATCACTTCCATGTTTGGCTGGGCACGTAGCAGCTCATTCAGAGGCTGTCTTAGTCCTTGTATACACTGCTTGTAAAACAGGAAACTGCTGGAGTTACACTGTCTTGCTTTAAATAGGGTCATGCAATTTAGTCTGCCTTCTTCAAACAGCTCTCAATTAGCAGACACATTTGTAGAAATTCATATCTTTAAATTTGCACTTTAATGTAGTCATGGGATGAAAAGCTATTAGAAGACCTAGAGTACAGATATCAATTGACAGTACTGTTACCTAAACCTAATCTACTTAGAAAATCAGAGTAAAATTAATGTAGGAGGACTCAGGATAGAAATTGGGACATATGAAAAGTTTCTTAGGGGAAAAAGAGCAAAATTCAATTAGCTTGAAAAGCATTCTTTTATGTTGTTCAGGTCAAGTGAAGTAGATTAATTGAAACAGAATGTATGATTTCTGGGTTTATAAGATGGTTTCACATTCTATAATTGTTTCAAAACAAATGTACAGTTCTTAAACAAAAATAACAATAATTCTTGTAGCAAATGTCTGAAGTACTCGATTTCCCCTCTAATGTCTGATGTTTCATTTTTTTTTCAACAGATCTATTATTTATTCAGTTTCCTTGCTTAACTTCTTGTAGCATTTAGATTTGCAACTATAAGTGGTATGATCATTTCAGGTGTGACATTATCCTGGCATAGATCACTTACATGAACACTTTTTGGTGATTTATGATAAATACTATATTTGTGGTAATAACGTCTTTTGGCTTAATCCTAATAAGAATAATTGTCTGCTTATTTTGGGAGTAGGTCTCTGAAATCTTCCAGTCTCTTGCTTGTAATGATTTGTCTTGATCTGCCCTCCTAACCCAACCTGCCTCTTCTGTTCTTCCACTGCTCATCTGTCTGTTGGCAGAGACAGAGAGATATGAAAGGCAAGAAGATCGAATTAGCCATGACCATGGAAAGTAGGTCAGAAAGCAGTGATAGATTTCTAATGTTTTTTGGTCTGAAAGTTATCCGACTGTAAAAACCCTTTAGTATTAGTTTTTTGGCTAATTATTTTTTTAGTCAAAAATCAACTGCCACATTTAATTACTGATTGTTTCAAATTTTGATTTTTATTTGTTTCCTTCGACCTGGACAAATCAGCAAAGCTGTACACAAACAGGGAAAAATACATGTAGCTGGGATTTCCCCTCCTGTGCACCAATGACGTTATTCCAGAAGATTGTTGTGAGTTCGTTACCTGTTAAACCAAATCCCTTCCTATCTTTTCTCCTTAAGTGATTTTAAATATAAAAGAGTATTTTTTTTTCTGTTCATGAATTCCTATTATGACAGATGATTATACAAAATTGAAAAGCACTCATTTGATGTTGAAAGGTAAAGATATTAATCTAGCCTTGAGTGGTTTCAATAACCCTTCTCTTTCTTAATGTCCTCTCCTTGTGCACTGAAAGACTTCGATAGACCCATGCTTATGCCTGATCTTTCAGTAGGGAATTAGCAGGGTTGCTTAGGAAAACAGCACAAATAAATAACTCTCACAGTTGGAAGACGAGTAGCACACAGGGAATAATCATTAGAAAAAAATCTAGCATCAAGTTAATAACTGCAAGAAGCAAAGACATTTTAATCCATAACTTCTGGTTATTTGAAAGGACTGGTGTCCCAAACTTTCCAGCAAATCTAGGACTGGGCATCTAAAACATTAATCAAACACTGAAATAAATTCCATGATTTTCAGTGTTAGAAGAAGTAGCTTTGATTTTCTGTGCTGATTTTTCAACCAGTTCAGGCTTGATTTGTTTCCACTGTCACAAGTGATATTTCCTTGGCACTGCAAGCTGTAAAACGGGTAAATTGCTGTCATTAAGTAATTGTACTCCCTTGGTGACCAAGGCAGCCAGTTTCTAACCTGCTCTAGTCCTGTGCCCACTCCCAGCACTGTGTGACTTACCCTGCCAGGTTCAGTGATGGGAAATTTTTCTCCTAGAATTTGAAAAAACTCATCACTTGCTTTGCTCAGGATAAATAAACAGTCATTGATCTGCCCTGGATTGAAGAGGAGAGCGCGCACATGGCAATTTCTGTCTCTTTCAAGCTGCCTTTTGAGACAGTGGATGCTTGTGAGATATTTTAAAGTGAGAGCAGCAAAAAAGTGGAAAGGCTCCTGGGTTCTTCCTGGCAGGTTTGTGCTCCATTCTTGAGCCTGTGTCCTCATTACTCAGGGAAGCAAGGCACATGGGATCTCTGCTGGGCACCTGCTTGGACTGTCAGGTTGTTAGCAGAATTTTGGGTGCTGTCTTTTACAGTGATTGAAAAGTTGCAGTGTGTATTTATTTATTTATTTTTAATTTGTGAAAGAGATTCAATGATTCTCCTTTGAAGCAGTTTATGTTTGAAGGGTGTGTTTTAGAGTGTGATTAGAGAAGATGGGCATGTACTTTGGGTTGGGGCAGTCACTGCAAGTACTCTAAAGCACACAAAATCTTTCCCAACTGCTGCAAAAAATATTTAAATCAAAATACAAACAGCAATGTAGGAGTAATGGCAGTCTTTAATCCACCTGTTGTTGGGGAATGTACAGAAATATTCCTTACATTTACAATCTTATATGAAGCTTCAAGAAGAAGCAATAGTCTCTGTTGTCATGAGGGTTGGGCTGGCTCCGAGTGGCTCAGTGCCCTTTGCTTGTGGTACTCGTTCTGCAGCCATTATTAATATTTACAGAAGGCGGAACCTACAACTTTCAGACTTTATAGGAGGCAAAGTCTTTGTCTCAAATTTATGAGCCACCTCAGAGGAATTCACCAGTACCACACATAATCTAATAGTGTAACTATGAAATACTGTTTCAGCTTTTTCCAGCTTTGTCAATTTGTAGCACTAGGTAGCACTTTTGTCTTCTTAGTTCATGAAAGGATAGTATTTTATCAATGTAATAAACAACAATATATATACTGGAATTGACACAGTGGATCAAACCCCCAGCCAGACTTTGCCAATAGCCTGTGACAGGTAGCATAGGCTGAAAACCACAGTTCCAAAAACTCCAACAAGCAGCTACAGTAAAATTTTTTCCCATACATTAAATGCCATCCTAACGTCTTATGCACAGGAAGTGATTTAAAGCAAAAGTTTAGGTTTTTTGCCTAGATCTTTCAGCTAAATGCTTTGGAGTATCTTTAACTGATATATGTCAGAAACACTATCCCTCGATATCTAATCCTTTTTTGGATTTTGTTAAGTTGTACCTGCTATTGTAATAAGCTCCATGGAAATGTCTGACATTATGCTGTAAGTTTTGGTTTTGTCATTTTTCTGATCTAGAAACCCCCTTTTAATTTTTTGACTTTTATTTCCTCTTGGGGCAGAGGTGGTGGGGAGGGAAAGAAAAAAACCACTTAGCCTGCAAATCTGAAGTGCTTTGTGAAGGAGAGAAACCATGGTTCATTATTACAGAGGAGGACAGTGTGTGACAGTTAGAAGTCTGCCTGCTCTGACCCAAGAAATCCCTACAAATTCCGCAGCACAGTTTGGCTGTTTATGTTCTGCCTTACTAGATCATCCTGTGCTCTCTGTTGTGAAATGCAAGGCTTCAAAATAGATTAAAAGGATTATCTCTAAAAATGCTTGTTTTGATTATATGACTGATTACTCTCTAGCTGGGAGGTTTATTGCAAATGCTTTAAAAGTTTTGGGAGAGACTGGAATCCTAGTAGTCTAAAATAATAATCTGCATGTTTCCAGTTATGCTCTTTTACAAGACAGTATGTTTGGAACAGCATGACTTGGCAGTGAATCTTCCCAGACCTGACCTAAAAGATTTTAAAACTGTTTTTTATGTTATCTAAGAAAAGGGTAGGATAAAGAAGGAATTTACATATATTTATACATGTATATGAAGCTGTCAAAAGCCTCACACAGATACAGAATTGTGACTATACTAGGTGAATGACAAACAGGCTCCAAATCTGAAAATGTAATTAAGTAAATTTTTACAACAGATAGCATAAGAATTTGTGCCTCTGTGTGTGGATGGGAAAGGGTGAGAAAGGAGAGGAATAAAGATTTTATTGTCACTTCTAAGGATGAGTTGCGTAACTTCTTTGTGAGGAACATACTCTTCCCAGAATCATGGTTATAAAACCTTTTATTATTACTTGTCCTGTACCTGTTTGATGGTCTTTTCATGCCACTGTCTGTAATTGCATAAAATAGAAAAAGGCGGGTGCAAAATAGGATGATGTAACTGTTCTACATGTTACAAAAGTTAATAGTTACATGCTAGTTATACAAGCTCTAGATTAACAGTTTTATATAATTCATTGCTGGACCCTGATTTGGCTTTTAAGAAAAGTCAATCTCAAATCATCCCACAATGTATCCCTTCAGAAGAGCAACTGACAACTTGTCATAGTTGAAGAGCTAGGAAAACTCAAACCAACTTTGGTTGATATTTTTCAAGGAATTTGAATGGACAAGGAAGTCCCAATATGCCTTGTCCTACAGAGCTACTCTTTGGAAAGTGAGTTTGGGGCTTCCCAAAAATCAAAACCACTTGGTTGATTTCAAGTTGGGCTGCTAAAGATAAAGTACAATCAACCAGCTTTAGAACCTGATTTTTTTCCCCTGAATTTTCTTTTAGCTTTCTCAGCTTCTACCATATGTCCTTTTTGCTCCGCCTATTTCCTTTTAGGCAGGATGTGTGTTCTATGAGGTGTCAAAGCTGTTGTTTTGCACTAGTGGATTCCACATCACTGAAGAAAAGGATTAATCAGTATTCCAAAATATCGATCGACATTTTGACTTTGAATTGCCATATGTTTGTGTTGATTGTTAGTTTGTAGAAAATACAGATTATAAGGTATTAGATGTTCATACTAGATTTCCAAGTACTCTTCCCTGCTCTGAATACAGTTTTGGAGAAAACACTGTGCTCCAGAAGGGTGTAAGGGCACTCTTTAACATAAGCATGAACTTGGAATGACTATAAAAGTTTTTCTGGTTCAGTGCCTACAGAGTAACAAAAGTTCTCTGAGAGGTCATTGATTATTCAAAGTGTGCAAAGTCTTACTACAGACAACTGGAAGCCAAAAAGTGAGGTGTTTATTACGGAATGTAGAAGTGACAACTTCTCTTCTATCCTCTTTTTCTATGAACAAAACAACAGCCAGACTTTTCCACCTGGCCTAAGCTTTTTAGAAATAAAGCATAGAATTGCTACTGAACTAGGTCTGCAAGGTTATGCAGGCTGGGTCTGAAAAGATGTGATTCAGCAGCATCTGGACAGGGTGGGAGTTTCCGTGAAAATGCTCCACAAAGGGAACACCTAAGCTGAATCAAGATGATCTGGATTACTGAACTAGGGATTCAACCCTTTCATGAATTTGTAACACTCCTGGTTTCAGACCAGGGTATGAAAGGGATGATTCCTTTCCCACAGTGAACAGTGAGATGAGGTGCCCTTAAATATTGTGTAAGTGCTTTCTTGTGGTTTAGCATATTGAATTCACAGATGTTCTCCTCTGTTGCTGCCACTCTCTGGGACTCACTGGAGGGTTGTTCTGCTGAACTTATCACACAGTGTGTTCAGTTTCCAGTGACTATGGAAAAAGTTACCTCTTCATGTGCAGAGTAGTCTTTGCTTATGGATTTATTTTTGTGCCTGGCCTAAAAGTGTTTGCATGCACAGGTTATGCGCAAGAGTCCTATCCCTAGCACTGGAAGGCATGCTTCCCTTAACCTGCTTCTAGAACACCCCATATGCTCGTAGAAGTAGGTAATAAGAAAGACGTAATTCTATTCCAGAAGATGTAATCTGTAAGGACTGGATATAGGCAGGCTAGGAATTTAAGCAATGAGTTATGTGTTTTCATATTGTGTTGATTAGCATGAAGTAACATTTTCTGTGAGTAGTTGGCCATACCTTATTCTTAAGAACCTTTATAGGTGCATAGACTAAGTATACCGTCTAAAATTTAGACAAGTGCCATCTGATGTCTAAATACACTTTAAGTAACTACAAGTAGAAATTAAATATCTACATAAAGCAGTAAAGCACTTTTGAACATAAAAATGAGTGCCATTAGCAGCTGGAATTTGCATAGAACCGCTTTTGCTGTGCTCGGAAACTGGTACTATATGGTGGTGGAACACAGAATCAGGCTATATTTTGTCCTGTATGACAGGTGTAAAACCAAATTTTTACATTAAAGAGAAGGGGCTTTTTCTTGATACCATAACCTGAAATTTTTGATTTTTTCAGACATGAAATGCTTGCAAATTTGTATTTTGACTGGTAAATATTCCTTCATTTTCAGAGAAAGCCTGGGGTGGTGCAGAGCTCAAGTTTTTATTGATGCTGTTACTAAAGGTAGTTCAAAAGTTCTGTGTTACCAAAAACATTAAATGGCCCTTACAAGTATAAAAGAAGAAAGAAAGAAATTCAAAAAATTGTAACTTTAAAAAAAATTTGTGGTAGCATGGCTTAAATCTATAATTTAGTAGATGAATACTGTGGAAATCTGTTAAATAAAAAAGGAGTAGGCATGGAATCATATCTCTGCTTTACTTTGGACAAAATCCTATCTTGTAGCAGACATGAGTGGAATGTGCTGGTTCCTTCTAGACACTGGACTTGGTGGGTTTAGTCTGACCAGTAAGGAATTCCTTATTTTAGGGCTGGATCAAGGTGCTATGAAGAACTCACACAAAAGTTTTATCTAGTAAGGGAGAGAAAATGGTGGTCAGGTGCATGACATTGGCACTAGGGTAGGCAGGTCTGTGGATAACTGGTCTATGTTTTGGTTTCTAAACCCACAAGGTGTGGCCAAGTCATGCATTCAAGAATATGCTTGCAACTGTGACACCCTGGAATCATTATTTCCATTACATGAAAGCTGCAAGTCTCATTTCATGAGCTAAGGCCGTACAAAATCCTTTTGTACTGAAAGTTTGGGATTTGTGACAAAATGGCTGTGAGATTGTCAGCAATTAAGCTCCTGTGCAAGCAGTGTCATGTGATTTGTACACCAGCAGTGGGGTCTTGAATCTGACAGGGTTTTTTCATAGTTTTTTCAGATAGTCTTGAATAGAGTTCTTCAACTGAGAGGATAAACTCTGCTAGCCTGAAAAGCAGTACCTCTTAAATTCTTTGGGAACTAGTGGCCTTTTGCAATGTGCGGGTTTGGGCACTCTGTTGATTGTGAAAACCATGAAAAATAAAGGCTCCAATGCCCCAAGCGTGCAATATAGAACATTAAGGTTTTTCTTATGGAGATTCCATGTGTTTGGTGGTGGGTGGCTGAGTACCCTGACCTGCCAGGTGCTACGGGGCTCACGGACTCTTACAGAAGGTACTTCTCACTGTCCCAATGTCTGCCTTGAATCCTAACTTTCATAGGAACCAGATTTGCTCGACATTGCCCAGCCACAAAGACAGACTGAAGCAGCTCCTGGGTCACCTCCTGGGTTTCTTAATTAGGGCTGTACAGCCACTGAAAAGCATTGAGTGCTTAATCATCACCATCATCAGAGTGTCTGTTGTCCAGCAGCTCGAATCGAGCTTGCACCTCTCCTTCACAGATGTCTAATCAGTTCCTTAAACAAAACCCTATAGGCTATCATTTTTACCATGTGCCTTTAAAATTGGTTAATTAATTTGTTAACATGCAAAACATGTACACAAAATGTAGTCATTAGTAGCACCACATGTTCAGTACAAGCTATATATGTTTGAAATCTATTTCCAGCATTTTCCAGGCTGTATCCACACACTGCCACAAGCAGACTTTCACTTGTCCTTCAACAGACTACAGACATCTTTCCTGCCAGTTGCACAGCCATAATAATTGGACTTTGAATTTTTCATATCTTCATATCATTGTATTTATGATCTTTGCCCTGTGTCACTTGAGTATTGATCTGGTCAACATGACTCTTTTTCTGCGCTGGATGTAAGCTGGCAGAGATAGGCACCTTTTGTTATATATGTGTACAGTGCTTAGCACAGTCTTCATGCTGGAGCCACCAGAACTCTACTCCTGAAGTGTTTCAAAGCATCTGAAACTGGCAGCAGAATTTAACATTCCCACTTTGTACCCAGTTGGCATTATCAATCTGTTTCAATATGTGCCTGAGCGCTGTTTAAAGATCTGTAATAATCAACAAATTTCTATCATTAGAAAGCTGAGACTGTGGCATTTAATTTCAAAATAGTAGCATGAACGCACAATTTAAACAGGAATCACTTAGAAAGAACATGGTCTCTGATTCCTTTCCTAGAATATGCCCACTATTATGATTTGCATTAAAAATAAATTATTTGTAAGCTATGGATTCTTTAAGTTGTAAGACCTGTTAGTGTCATGTATTCACTGTGTGCAATTAAAAGTTTAGAATGACATAACATCACCAGAAATAAACATTAGAAATAATTAGAAAGTGCAGCTTTCCACAAAAAATTACCCAGTCCTGCACTGCAAGTCACACAACACCTCACTTTTGTGACTTCAGCATTTCTCTATTTGTACATCACAATGAAAATCAGGGTCCTAATGACAACTAATTATTATTGTATGTACTATGATTAAATTATAGACAGCTTCCATTTTCTACTTGACTGTCACTGCATATGGGAATAGAGATGTATTTAATAATTCAAGCATCAATTTTTGAAAAATGCATGCCCTGATCCTGTTTTATTTTTATATTATTGAAAAAAAAGCTCAGGTCACAAAATGATCTGTAGTTAAAAAAGAAAAAAATGTCACAGTAGGAAAAAGTCAAAGACAATGCACATGGCTGAATAAGGATGGCTCTAATAAAGTATCTGGAATGAGGGTAATTTACAATATACATATGGGAGGAAAAAGGAGAGGAAAACAGAAAAAAAAATACTACAGCTATGAATTACAGCATTTAATGACAGTCCTGATTAAAATATCTTACAAACCTGATGGTATTCAGGACATGGGAATGAACTCTGCAGTGATTTTAAAAGGCAGTATTTTTAATAAAGATACCTTTACTGGTCCAACCACAGTATGATAGAAAGAAGAGAGCCTTCAGGTGTATATCTTTTCTATAAGACTATCAACACCTTTCTCTGTTTCACAACATTATTTCCTGAAAGAATTGAATCTTTTCCATCAGTTTGTCAACACACTCCAGAAAGCAAATGATCTGCCGTTTTGAAGAGCCATTTATTTGTCAGAAAATCAAATCCTACTGCTCACTTTCAATCTACAATTGGATTTAATTCGGATCAGTTTATATCACAAGAATATAAAAAATTTCATACAAATCTTTATAAATCATAGAATCATGGTCTATCCTGTGTTGGAAGGGACCCACAAGGATCATCAAACTCAGCCCTGCACAGGACAGCTCTAAGGATCACACCATGTGCATTGTCCAAACATTTTTGAAGTCTTGTCAGGTTTTGTGCTGTGACCACTTTCCTGGGGAGCCTTTTCCATGCCCAACTGCCCTCTGGGTGAAGAATTGCCTACTTAAACCTCCCCTGACTCAGCTCCATGCCAACCCCTTGGGTCCTGTTACCAGAGCAATGAGATCAGTGCCTGCCCCTCCTCTTCCCCTCACAAGGAAGTTGTAACTCTAATGAGGTCTCCCCTCAGTCTCCTCCTCCAGGCTGAACAGACCAAGAACATTTTGTTATTTCCTCCAAAGGTCACACAAGAGCCTTTCCTTATGAAGAACACTGTTCTTTCATAATTAAATTTAGCCTTGTTTCTGAACCAAATGCTCTGTTGGGTTTGCTTGATGAAGTGCCTCGGTGAGGAGGACACAGCCCACCCCATCCATCTCCAACAGGCTCATAGCAGAGCACAGCTGAGTCCCTTAGCCACGAATAGGGAGCCTCTAGAGAAACATGTTTAAGAAAGATGGGGTGGTTGTTTCAATTTTTGTCTTTGTTTCTCTACCCAAATCTATTTTAATTGGTATTAAAATAAATTAATTTTTCCCAAGTCAAGTCCTTTTTACCCACGATGCAACTATTAAGCAATCTTCCTTTCTGCTAGAACAGGAATATTTCTGTCTTATTTTCACTCCCTGGCCTGTTGAAAGGGGAGTGTCAGAGCTGCTGGGTGGAAGTTTGGTCTACGGCCAAGGGTAACCCACTACAAAAACATTTATTTTCCTGAAGACAATTGCACTGTAATTCAGTTTTCCAGAAACTAGAACAAGTGTACATATAATTCCTAATTTTCTGTTTTTCTATGTTTTTGCCTTTCAGTAAGAGAAATCCATCATAAGGCACTGCAGAGTTCCATTTCTACGGGTAAACAGAGTATTTGATCTACCTTTTTTATTTATGATTTATCATTATTAACATTCTGTTTATCAAAGAACAAAACCAGGAATAACAGAAAAAAACCCCAAAACCCAAACAGACAAAACTGTGTTCTGAGGATTGCAAATGTGCAAGATGGCACAGCAATTTCCTGAAGAGCAATTAGTCAGTATCAATGACTCAGTATGGTCAAGAAGATACCTTCCTTGCTTCTTAATTGCTGAAAGTCTTTAAAAGGCTTTCCCTTTCCACCTTTTTCATTATTATAACCACTGCTAAATGTGATTACTTGAAATAAATACGTGGCTCCTCAGCAGCACTTTGGAATAGGAGCGCAGCCGGATTCAGTGCCCGGTGCAGGCTCTGTCCCCTGCCTGCTGCGGGCTGTGGAGAGGCACGTCCATTGTGTGTCACCTTCTGAAACCCCGCTTGGCTGCTTTCCCAGAGCGCCCTCCATTCACTGCTGAGTTCTGAATGGTTTTCAATTAATGTAACAAGACTAATTAACTGTATAAGAGTAGGGGTTTTCATAGCATTACTGACAATGCATCTATTTAATAGTACCTTAGAAATTCAGTGCTTCTCATTCTAAAAGAAAAGTACACAAAGCCAGTGGGTTACTGGGGGTCAAAATAAGGAACATTAATTTCTTTCTTTGCCTCTGAACCTGAACAAAGTACAAAGTTACTAGAAAAAAGTAGTCTAATCAGAATGAGACACCTTTTTGACTGGTTCTCCAACAATCTTTCCAGACAGCCTCTGCTGAAAGCAGTATCATACAGCCTTGCTGTTTTAATTCCATACTTGAAGATTATCCCTGTACTAGTACCTAGCACTCAAGAATAACTGTTAAAAGTAGCAATCACATATAAAAACCCTCTATCTCCTAATCTCTTTTTCATTGCAGTGTAATATCTTTGTGGTTAAGTTTCAATACCAGGCAGCGTTAATGATAAGTCTCCTATATCATTTTACCCAAGCTCTGTTTTAGGGTAGCACCCTGTACATTCAGAAATCATTTAAGCCTCTGTCACTCCAGCCTTATGTTGAGGTTGTCACCCAGTGTGCCCATTAATGTCTCTTTTTATTGGAGTGGGGGTACACATCACTTGCTGCAAGAAAGTGAAGTGTGACCTGGATTATGTGAGCTATTAAACACTATCAGTTGGAAACAATGTGATAACTACAACATTTTGACATTCGGACCACATACCTGAAACTGCAAGTATAGGCATCGATCTGCTAATCCTCTGAGACATCTGATTGCAGATTTTATGGAAATGAATTTTAAGAAAAAAGCTTCAACTATAACCTTACTATATAAGAAAGGTGTTTTAATAACATACTGCACTGGGTACTTAATACATGATTTTGTGCTTGTGATAAGTACAATATATAGCATTGTAATGAGTATGTGATCCAATTCATGACTTCTTACTATCATATTTATGCATGCTGCTGGGTTAGAAGAGACTTATTTTTGACAGCTAGTTGCTAACAAGTGAATTGAACTTCAGTCATTTTTTTGTCTATAATAAGAATGCTCATAATTTTTTTTTTCATATGGCTTAAATGAAGTAGTAAAAGAAGGAATGAGTAGATGAAAGAAAAGAGTAACAGTTGTTTGCTTCTTCTTATTGAATATTAAACATCAACATCTGGAAGGCACCCACTTCACCAAGAAGAAAATTTATTAATATGCAATGATATGTATCTTCCTAAAAATATTAGTCTTAATTGTAGCACTAATGTGTTGTACTACTATTTTATCTTGAAAGAATTCTACTTAATACATGAGCATTTTCAGTCTGCAAACCAAGAATGATGCCCAAATTATAAGTATTCCCTACAGTCCATACTTTTTTAAGTGTGAGGAGGGAAATTCTACCAGAAATCTGGACACATACAAGCTACAGTACTCCCTGTAGATTTTTTGCTTTGGGGTTTGGGTTTTTTTTTCAGTTGAGCTGAATCTTAAATTTTGTGGTCAGCAACTAAGTAGTAAAGTGTGGCAATGGTATTTTCAATTGCTTCTTTGTTATTATGCAGTCTCCTCTTGACCATTTTCTAATTTTCAAAAACAGCATTAGAAGTCACTAGGGAGTCCCTTCAGCCTCTTAGAAGAGAGAGATGTTTTTGACTCTAATATAAAGCCAGAGCTATTCAGAATCTGAAGTTTATGAAATTAAATACAAAGATTCCCACTGATTTTACCAAGGTTTGGTGCTCTGTAATTCTGTGTGTTTTTAGTGGTATTTATCTGAAGGAAAAGGTCCTGACTGTTTCGTGATGGGAATAATAGGTACAAAACAGGCACAAAACATTACTGTTCTGATTCTCCTCTTTGTGCTGAAGTAAATATTCTGCTAGATCCAAGGAAATGAAACACTGAACAAAGGTTGGATCAGAGATAGTTTAAGGACAATAAACTGGCCAACATAGAAAATAAACTGGCCAATGTCTACCAAAGGGCAGAGCTCCTACTGATAATTAATGGAAAGCTAATCAATAAATCACCTCTGAAGTGTAGCAATTAGCTCATTAGGAGCCACCCACTGAAACTGGTTATCTGATTAAAGATGTATATGTAACGTATTGTATATAGCACAAGGCTGTTAGTGATGCTTCTTTCACATACAATATATGAGAACTTCAGTTTCCTTTCAAACTAAAGAAACTCATAGAAAAAAACGAAACCATTCACTGCTGACCTATGTAATTCTTTTTATTTTTGTTTTAGAAAATCAGTAAGACAAATATCAACACATGTATTTTGCAATCTGTTACTATAAGTTAAAAAACATTGGCACAGAAGCAAAAAATTAGAAAAGCATTATCAGCAGCATTGCCATAACTGCCTTCAAAAACACAGCAAGCCATCGATGGCACAAGGGAATGACAGTTTAGGGACAAGAATGGAAAATATGAACAAAAAAAAGATAAATGTTTATGCTCTTCTCTTTCTAACAGCATTCCTTTTTCCATATCACTTTCATCTATGTACTTGGTTTCTATCTTTCTCCCATTTGTATGTGACAAGAGCTGTACCTTTCTTTCATGTACAAATGAAATCCTTCCAACTCTAGCTTCAAATTTTGCTAAATTTCCCAAATCCATATGATGCAAAATCCTATAATTACCAAACTTGTTTTTGGGACATTCGACCTACTTAATAGCAGTGCCATAGTTACTCCCTCCCTCCATCCCTTCCTTCCATCCTTCCTTCCTTCCTCCCTCCCTTCCTTCCTCTCTTCCTTTCTTCCTTTCTTCCTTTCTTCCTTTCTCTCCCTCTTTCTTTTTCTTTTTCTTTTTCTTTTTCTTTTTCTTTTTCTTTTTCTTTTTCTTTTTCTTTTTCTTTTTCTTTCTTTTTCTTTTTCTTTTTCTTTTTCTTTTCTTTTTCTTTTTCTTTTCTTTTCTTTTTCTCTTTTTCTTTTTCTTTTTCTTTTTCTTTTTTTTTCTTTTTCTTTTTCTTTTTCTCTTTTTCTTTTTCTTTTTTTTTTTTTTCTTTTTCTTTTTCTTTTTCTTTTTCTTTTTCTTTTTCTTTCTTTTTCTTTTTCTTTTTCTTTTTCGTTTTCTCTTTTTCTTTTTTTTCTTGTTTTCTCTTTTTCTTTTTCTTTTTTTCTCGTCTTCTCTTTTTCTTTTTTCTTTTTCTTTTTCTTTTTCTTTTTCTTTTTCTTTTTCTTTTTCTTTTTCTTTTTCTTTTTCTTTTTTCTTTTTTTCTTTTTCTTTTTCTTTTTCTTTTTCTTTTTCTTTTTCTTTTTCTTTTTCTTTTTCTTTTTCTTTTTCTTATTCTTTTTGTCTTTTTCTTTTTCTTTTTCTTTTTCTTTTTTTTTCTCGTTTTCTCTTTTTCTTTTTCTTTTTTTTTTTCTTTTTCTTTTTCTTTTTCTTTTTCTTTTTCTTTTTCTTTTTCTTTTCTTTTTTTCTCGTTTTCTATTTTCTTTTTCTTTTTCTTTTTCTTTTTCTTTTTCTTTTTCTATATCCTCAAAGTCACTTATACTTTAAGCTCTCAAATACTGTAAATTATCTTAGAAAAGTATTGAATTTGTGAAACAACATGTGCTTCCTTACATGAACCACAGACTTTTCTAGATCTCTCTGTAATATGCATTTAGGTAGTTTTCCAGTCATTGCACACTTCACAGAATCTTGGAGTCACAGAAGAGCAGAAATTGGAAAGGACTTCGGGAGATCTGATGCAACTCACTTCCTCAGAGCAGGTTGCCCCCCTCTGAGGCCAGTTTGGTTTTGAATATCTCCAAGGATGGAAAACCTGCAGCCTCTCTGGGAAACCTGTTCCACTGTTCAACCACCCTCACAGTAAAAATCTGTTTTCTTGTATTCATTATCCATTATTTATCCTGCTTAGCTAAGACCTGCCTTACTTCAGTATCTGCACAGCTTCCAAACACAGAAGGGCTCTTCAAGAGCAAGAGTAATAGAACAAATCTACTGAAAAGTTTCTGGACAGATGTACAATAATAAAGATCACTGAGGGTTACTAGTAAAAAGTAGTCTTCTTTAAACATAAATAAATTTCTATTTTTAAATACAAATCTAAAATCTCAAGTATTTGAGTACCATATCAAACATTTCAGATTAAGAAAAAAAGCAAGATCAAGCCATTAGCTCATAAAGCACATTATTTTGCTATTTAGTGTCTCTTGCATGAAGGGTGCATGAAGGAAATGCTGTACTAAATATTACTGGTTATATTCTTATTACAGCATTTCCATTATACTTACACAAAGATACTAACACATAAGTCTTACTGGCCTTGTTTTGGTTTGCTAACATTATGCCTCAAATGGGAAACTGCTTTCTTTGTAACTACCGTGCAACAAAACTCTAGAAAGGAAGCACCCTTGCAAGTGACAATTCATAACTCCAAATTCCTATCCCAAGAACAGTAACTGCATTTCGTCTGTTCAAATTCCAGGTTTACCCTGGAGATCCTTCTGACTTGAGAAAAAACTCATCCTTTCATCACATCATTATTTAAATCATACCCGGTCATAGTTATTTTTCTTGATTTCCAGTGAGACTTTACTTGGTTTAAGTTTTGTTTTCTTTTGTTGGTTGAGGAGAAAATATGGAATTTTTTCACTCCAAATTTGAGAGGTTGTTACTCCATTTTAGACCCTCTCACACTTTTGCCTACTGACACAAACACATGAATGCTCTCAAAAGGGTTACTAAGGAAACCAGAAACTATGGTAACCTAGACTAGAAGCACTCTTATTTGTCCAAGGAGATGGAAAGGAAAATGCAGGCAATGCACACTGCAGTCACACTGAAGGTCCTGATCTTTCCTTTTGTCTTCAGCTGCCATAGACCTTCTGTTTCTCATATTTCCCTTCCACTATCAAAGCAGAATTTTGACTTAGATAAAAGGAGAGAAAAATCACTGCAGTAATGTAGATGAGTGTAAATGGGGGTAAATGGATTTAGGCATTATTACTACACCAAACTGGTAATGTACTTAGTTTCTCCTTTTACCATTAGGTCAAAAATCACCCTAACTTCAATTATTCTTTTATTATTAACATTGCAGCTTGGTCAGCAGTGCACCACATTGCCTGGCTTTGCTCTGTATAGTAACGTGTTGTGTTAGCAATACTCTTCACAGAACCTCTTGTCAAAGCTGTCACTCTGCAGATGCTTATATTCACTCTCAGTTCTGCTGTCATAAATAGTCTCATGGAGTAAGAGCTACTGAGGGCTAGCAAATGCTCTATGATTGCTAAGTAATGGTGCTTCATTAGAAGTCAAAGGAGCTCAGAAGATCATTAAACTGGTCCGGAGATATTTCATTTGTGTCTTGTAGAAACAATCCTTTTTACTGCTGAACTAAGCAACACAGCATTCTCTAATTGTAGGGCATGCAAGAAAATTTAGTAATGGATAATGAAAAAATAGCAGATGTCATAATAAAGAGATTAATCTTGACCATGTTCATTCCTTTAAAGTTTTGAGAAAAGTAAGTGCTGTTTATACTGCAGGAGAAGCTCGTTTATTTAGAAACAGGGACATGAAAGTTGCCTATGGCTGAATACATTTGTCTATCTTTGCTGATGGTCTGATTTGGCAAGCTGACAGGATATTAAACAACACAAATGCAAATAGATTTGCTGAAATTAGTGTTATTATTCCCATGAAGTCATTTGAATCAGGGTTACAGGACTGGACCAGGATTGAACCCTGTGTTAGCAAAAAGTATAAATTCTGTCAGAAAAAATTGGCTACAATGTTCAAGATAAATGCTTAATGTATTGGTGCAAGAGATTGCTAGCCACAAGGATTTTTCTAAGTGAAGCATCTGGAGAAGAATGTGGATTTCTTAGTTAAACAAGAATAGCAAGTAGATTTGTAAATGTTCATGCTCTTTAAGCATGGCTGAAAATTTAAAAATTAGGAAAAGAATGTCTTTTTATAACATACATCGTGAAACAGACTAGTTATGTTATTGATATATTTTTGTTACTGCATAGATGTGGTCATCAATAGCAAATTAATTAATATCACACACAAAATGGTTGCTGAAAAACACCTTCTGAGCAGAACTGTGACATTTTGTGCATGTGAGCTAGAGAGACAAGATGATGTGAAATCCCTCCCATTTAACATACCCACTTCAGAGGTAGCCAGGATTTTGTTGCTATGAGAGAGGGAGGAAGCCAACCTGTGCTGGCTAAATGGTACACAGAGCTTTTTAGCTACACAAGCAAAAACACAAGAGCTAGGGGAAAAAAGTCTGATATTAATAGTTTAAAGGAGTTAATTAAATGGAGAAGTCATATCATAAAATGGCACGAAGTCCTCTTTGCTATCTGCATGAGTTATGACCAGGCTGGTAGTACATGTTTTGTTAGATTAGCAAATATTTACAAAGTAAACTATGATTTAGGGGATGTGAAATGTATAAATTAAGTATTAAAAACATACCTGAAATTTTACTGCTGTCATTTCCTAATTAATATTTTAATAGAAAAGTTGATCGTATCAGGTGCGAAACTATTTTCCATAATCACAATTTTGATGAATGTTATTTTTGCTTTGACAAATACTTTGTTTTCAGAAAATTAAAAAAAAAGAAAAAAAGAATGCTAATATGCTAATGTATATAGTGGCTAGGACAAATGATTTTATGCTAGGTCTATTTGTATTATATATGATATGCTAATATGGACCATTTGAATCAACAGGATCACCCTGTTTGCATTGGCAGGTTATTTATGCAAGTATGAGGCACAGATTACAAAGATATTTCTTGGTCTTTGGGCTGGAAGCACTACAGCAACCTCAAGGAAACCCCAAAAAGCCCACGGATCTTGATGGAAGAAACATTAAAGGCAGAGAGCAGAAAGTGGAGAAAGAAAATTAAAAGTAGGGACAATTCTCTCCTCCAGAATTCAAATATACCAAAGAAGGAAGGAAGTCTCCTTTGAGAGCTCCAGAGAGGTAGAAAACCTCCTTTGCTATGCAGCAAATCTGAGAGGGAGAGATATGAGGAATGGAAGCACAAGGGGAAATAAAGTGCCCTTTCCCTACCTGCTCACAAACAGCAGACAAAGCTGTGGAAAAGTGGCTAATGGTCTGCTTGATGACTTGTCAGGCTTGACTTACTTACCTGTGCTCTTCCCTGTAAGTGGAAGGGAAGAAACAAGATACAGATGCAGGTACAGGTACAGATACAGATACAGATACAGATACAGACACAGATAAATGGGCTTCCTTATGTCTTCCTTCTTTATTGACCCCCTACACTGTTATACTCTATGTCTCCTGCAGCAGCATGACAGGACCTGCAAGCTGGGCTTCAGTTTTGTTACTGATTATGACCAATGTTAAGTAAACCTTCCAGTTCTCTCGCACTCAGTGTTTATCCTACTGTGCTTTTGCTCTGTCATATGTAGTAGTTGTATTTCTCAGGGCAATTTGTTAGAGTAGCTGATCAGAAAAACAGAGGGATCATAACTTACTGCTAGAGGATTCCTTTTGTTGCCTTGTGACTAACTCAGTGCTCTCAGCTTTCAGGAACAGGGGAGAATGATTACTTGTAGGGACACATTATATCCTTGAAAAGAAAGGCATTGCTGTCTTTTGATCTAATTCAGCCTATTAGTATGGCATCACCACATTTTCATGGCAATTTTGGCTCGATGAACAGAAATAAATCCATGCCAAGAACCCCCCAAAAATGTTTGATTTCTTGTTTTGACTGTATCAGTCCAGCTGAATTCCATGTCCTTTGATGTCTGATTGATTTATCTCAATATTTTAAACCAGGCCTATTCCCCAGGTAATTGACTTAATTTAGGCAGCCCATTGTAGTTTTTCTATGCATGGATTTCATCTTCTGAATTTAGCCTTTTGATTTTCAATATGAAGCTCCAAACTAAGGGAAATAAAAACTGATGTTGAGGATGTTTACACCTTTTCTATTTCTAGCATACGGAAAATCCCATCTCTTTCCTGACAAAACCCAGGAAGATTTAAAAGCTTAAACAGTTTATGACTATTAAAAGGACTTTAGATAACTATTGATATTCATGTGTCCAAACACATTTTTTATTTTAAATTCTCTATTGCTTCTGGCTGCAACTACAGAACATGATGAGTCTACCAGCCAGTCAATTGTGGATAAATCCAACTTCTATAGCATCTAAAATTTTTACCTATTTTTAGGCAGATGAATTCTTCTTAATATGCCTACTGTACAGAATAAAGCTTCTCTGTTGAATTAGATTTTCTCTTGAATATCTGCTGTTATGATCTAGTGGTCTGTGAAATTTGTTCCAAGAACACTCATCCTTCATCTGAGCCCAGGAATCCATCCCAGCTGGGTCAAGTCTGTGTCTGTTCCTTTAAGTAGGAAATATGCAAGTCAGAGTTTTCAGCAGATCTGCTTGCCAAAGAATTCCATTTAATCAACTAGTGTGGCTTTCAGTGTGTCAAAGGCTGTTATGTCACATACTTATCTCCCCTATAATCCAAATACTTCAGTTAGTGAAAATCATTCCAAACGTCGGGAGACTGAACAGTGGCATGTTGGTTGTCCTGGCTGATCTGTTGCAAACAGCAGCAGAAGTTTACACTTTCCAAATCTAGTGGTAGAGATATAATCCTGTGTGCTGAATACATCATTCATACTTGGTAAGAAAGTGGGCTGTACATCAGCAAAGAAAGCTGATTGACCTGTCCTGTTGACCTCTCTAGGTAAACTTCTCTGTTGACCAATATCCTAAGTCCTAAAAAAAAGCTCTCCTTCTGAATGCATCTCTCAGCTCTGTGTTGCTGAGAAAAGGAAGGGATTTTTTCCTAATGTAATTAAGGGACTCACTGAATCCGCGAAGCATGACTTTTGATAAATACTACATGAATTCCAGAACAGCATTACTGTTCTCCAGTTCTTTTTAAAATTGTCTGGTGAGGATTTACCATGGGCTAAAGTGACTCCAACCCCTCATTCAGATCACTTTCCCTCCGATTGTTCTCATCACAAGTCCATTCACAATGCTTTGGGGGACAGTCCATACTGCAAACCCCTGCTCACACGTTCCTGAAAATGGGAGCTGTTGTAGAGATGGGCATGGGAGCCCTTCTGTGCCACAGGGGTTATTGGCAGCCTGCAATCCCTGATTCACCCTTTAGCTTACCCATGTCTGACATTAGAAGAGTATCCTAGTCCTTAGAATAACCCTAGATTATTCCAGTGAGCTTCTCAGCTATTTACTGTGGGGATCTTGGACATAAGATGTTCAGCTTTAACTGCAATAATTAATTTTAGCAAATGCTCCTTCACATCTTTGTCAACAGATGGTAAATTTTACTGCATCCTTAACATCATATGGGATGTAACATCTCCTTCTGCTTCATTATAAATACAGAATAAAAATAAATAGTGGATCGTTTTGACAAATATGCATCACCATTGTAACTTTAATATATGTATTTAGCAACAAACATAGTAATGGACTTTGCTTTTTTTTGCGTTTTGGCCATTGTCAGCTCTGGATTATTCTGGAAAAATGTGGCTGGGAAGCTCTAGGCTAGTGTAAAAATCTCAATGTTATGAATATTGTAAATCTGGCTGACAAGGAAAATCGTTTCATAGTTACTTGGAACATACTTAGGGCTCTATAAATCTTGTTAAACTCCAAAGGTCAGCATTGGCTTTTCCAGGTACATTGGATGGCTTTTGATCATACCCCTGGGTAACTTGGGTGCTGGGCTTAAACCTGATCACATCCTGCCATTCACACGCTGTTGTGCCCATCTAAAGCTCTTCTGGAACTGGGGTGCTTCAAAATGCAATCCTGAGGCACTGAGATTATTCTCCAGGAGCAAATTAGGGCTGCTGAGTTTACAGCCTTGGCCTCTGTAACACATAAAAAAAGTTGAATTGTTTCTGGATGAGTTTTCCTGGGATAAGTATATCTCTGTTTTGTTGTTTCTGAGATAAGGCAGGCAAGCAAGCAAGCAAATTCTGTATCAAGAGCAATAATAATTCAAAATCTGTGTAAATGTTAGTTGACTGTGTGCTTAAATAAGTAGTTCCATGAACAGGGGAACCATAGAAGTCTGTTTTTTTATGAGTTTGTATCTCGCAGTTAATTGACATTTTAACCATATTTTACTAAACCACAACATGGATTTCACCCTTCTTTGACATCAAGTGACATAAGTAGAATTTGTATAATAATTTTTAAAATGTGAAGTACAGACGTTTATAATTTTTGGTGATTCTCAGCATGAAGTCATCCTTTTTTTCAATAGCTGCAATCTTTCTTATACTTGCAAGGACCTATAATCAAATGCTGAAAAAATGTCTAAAAAATATGACAACAAAACCAATTTTTCTTGTTACCCACATCCTCATAGCAATAGAATTTGGAATGGGAATGTTTAAAAGAGTTTGCAGACAGAGGAAAGCACAGCACAATTAAGATTAAATTTTGTTTATCTGATCGCCTGGTGTGAGAGGAGAAGACATGCCATTTATTTATAAATCTAAATAACTAATTGAAATAAAATATGAGTCTGCAAGAGCAGAGAAGCATTAAACAAGATCATACAGTTTAATTGTGTGTTACACTTGCCAAAGTCGTGCTGTTTCTTTGAGATCTAATTGATAGCTGGACTCAAGCAGGTGAAAACAAGTATGCATGGGGCCTTCACCATACCTTCTATTAGGTCATTCAGTTTTTATTAAACAAGGAAGAAGAAAACTGTGCACAATGTCAACTTTTATTAAAAGAAAAATAATAATTGAAGTTCCATGAGATTATAATTTTTGGCACAGGCCAAAAGGTGAAGAAAGAATAAATAGTCTGTACTCTCCTGCAAAGGATGAACAAGCTCTTACCTTGGTATGAGCTCTCAGAAAGATGCCTTAAAAATAGGAATGAGAAGTAAAATTGTAATGAACATCAGTATATTCTGTTTTTGTTGAAGATCTTTAAATAGGGTGTCTGAGTCTCCTTATACTTGTTTTTAATTAATTTTACAGTCTGTGAAGTGACGCCACAATTTTTTTCTTGCTTTTCTCTGGCTAAGAAGGAACATAGTTCTTGTGAGTTACTATTCTGCACAAATTTTGCTACTAAAGTAGTATTTAAAATTAATAACAACCATTGGATGGATGCAAGCTGTGATAAAGCTTCCTCAACTGTACTGAAAATGTATTTTAAAATATGGAACAACTACCTCCACCCCACAGATGTAAGGAAGGGGCATTACCCAACCAAAACCATGTTTACCTCTTTTCTCAGTACAGATACTTTTCCACTTAAAATTTCTTCAGCACTCCATGAAAGTAAATTCTCCCTCCATTAAGGAACAAAAATCATTAGAGCTGAGGTCAAAACCTGCCAAAGTCAATGCTTTTGAGAAGGATGTGGGACAACATGTGGGATGATGTGGGATTTTCAGTCCATCAATGTGATGAATTTTAATTTTCCCTTGGAAAACAACATGAAATATTTACAAGTCTATGTCAAATTTTAGAGTCTTGAAGTGAATGTCTCAATAATGCCTGCTTACAATTTTTAATATATTATTTTTTTAAATAAATATAAACCATATTTAGGCACCTGAAAAAATAAAACCCCTCTGTTACTGATCAGTGCCTCCAAGAAAATAATCTCGTTGCTGTGTGAATTATTTTACATTCTTTATTCCGATGCTGAATGTTAGTCGCCCATGTCTGAAAGCTGTGGTATCACAACAGAACATTCAGTAATAGACACTTTTGAGAATTTCTAGTGGGTTCAGCACACAACCTCTTTTCTTCTGCTTTCCACTTGAATTACTGCCTCAATTCACATAAGCCACTGTTGTACCTTAGCACAGTATAGAGAACTCCATGTAAGCACTAACAAATACAGGCACAAAAGGGAATCTATTAAAGACCATTTAATACAAATAGAAAACATCTGACTATAAAGTGTGTAGGGGAAAAACTATAGTTAATTGTTAAAGCAAATTTAAGAGAATATGTGGAGCAAGAAACTCTAAGTACTGTTGGAGGTTTTAAAATTAAACGCAGTAGCATGAATTCACCACAGAACAACAATCTTTTGAAGGTTATTATGGTGGATAAATTCAACTGTACTGGAAGTTTAATAATTTGGCTTCTTTAAAGAGAGAATTCTTAGAAAGTAAGGATTTTGATTAAATCTAGAGAATTATCAGAAAACCTTCAAAGTTATGATTCTGTATCAGTGTCTTGGGATGACTTTATGATGTGTATCCCATATCGCTGCCCTATGCCCAGAAATTAATTTTTGTGCCTTTCTATGCCTTTAAACTGAGCCTGAGAGGGGGAAGGAAAAAACAGAGCAAAACTTTTTCAAAGCAGTTTGCAGCTTGTTCAAGGTCACACAGAGATAGCGACTTTTTCTTCAGCTGCGGCAGGGGAGCGAGGAAGCACCCGGCTTGCTGCTTTCCAGTCAGCTTTTTTTGGCCAGTTGTTCAGCTTCTTTTTATCTGGAGAGAGACTGAGAGTTGAACTTTTTTTTTTTTTTTTTTTTTTTTAAGGGGATAGGTAAGAGACAATCAGGTAAGAAACTAACTTTCTTAGAAGCTTACCCTTTATCAGCGATGCAATGAAGATAATGGAAATAGAGAAACAGTCTGTGAAATCCAAGAAAAGCAAAGAGGAGAGAAAAATGAGCTTCAATCTAGAGCATAGAAAATCCTTACTAAAATAGGAATTGCAGAAAAGCCATGTCTGCCAGTAAAAAGGCTAATAGAAATTTAGGGTTTTTAAAATTACATTGGGAACAAAGGAGATTCTACTAATGGGATGGCCATTATGAAGTTGGAGAGAGCTAAAATGAAGATAATGTCTCAGGAAATGTACAACAACTGTTCCTATCCCCTGTTTGGAAAGGCTGATGTACAGGAGTTTCACATGAACAAAGAAGAACTTTCTAGCCTGCTCATAGAAAAAGAGCTGATACCACTGCTGATGTCAATAACTGGATTATAGAGTTCGAAAAGAGCTGGCTAAGATATCTGGTCTGCTAGTGTTAAACTTATTAAGCATTTGAATACCAGGGAAGTTCCACAGAGTTGAAAACCAACCCCATTTTTACCAGTAATTCAAAAGGATAAAAGATGTTCCAGTTATCCTGAAAACAAAACCAAGTGAAATAATGTGACAAGTGCTATCTGATAAAACAATTGAAAAATAAGAATATGATTTATCATCTTTAATGTGACTTAAAGGAAACAGATAATTTCAAAGAGGCCTGACAGATACCAGGTGCTTACCAATGGTGAATCATCATCACATGGTGGGTTTCCTAGGGAGGTACTGCTCAGATTTTTATCAGAATGTTTTTTCAGCATTTCAACAATGATGTGAGGAAGCAAATATGAAATCAGAGATGATAAATTGTGCAGATGGAAATGTAAATAATCCTGAAGGTTTGGTTGTCATTTAGAGAAATCTGGATTGCTTGATTAGCTGGAACTATTCAAGGAATGCTCCCATTCAGGTGTACTGTATGGAAAAATGTTCATCAGCGAACTGAGACTTTAGGCAGGATGTAAAGAGACTTAAACCTACAAATGGTGAATATAGATGATAGTTTCAGTCTTGTGCTTTTTTGCTCTGTAAGTTTTGACCCTAACATTTACATATTTATAAGTTTAGGCCAACTATTTCTGTTCTTTTTAGAGATGTTCAGATCATTTGGCTATGCTTTTCTTTCACTTTCATGCATGAAAATACTTCTTGTAAGGATCTTAATAACATCAGTATGATGAAACATACATGCATGCACACACGTGTGCATCTCTTGAAATTTCAGCATGTTGACTATGGAATGTAATGGGAATAGCAGTGTAAGAGTCACCTAAGAGGTGAATTGAACATACACAGGTGTACATGGTATTTTTTGAAGGGTGGCTACAGGCTTATATGAAGTGTATTTCTTACATTAGGAAAAATTAACCTTAGTCTTCTCTCAAAAATCCTCTCTGAATTACCAGAAAATATCCCAGATTTGCATATTTTATATTCAACATAAACAGGGCATTATTTGTTCTTTGATTCCCAAAGTGATGAATCTCTTCCAATACTCATCCTTTCCCTTGGAATAAGGTGAAAGTCTGGTCTCCATTACCTATATTCTATAATCTGATGAGAAAAATATCCACCTAGAAAGTCACCTCAAACTCTTCCACAGTTGTTTTAAGCCTCCTTTTCCTTCAGTAGGCATGTTCATTTAAATATATACTAATAGATACTTGCTCCTGCAGTAGTGCTGCAAATTACATATTTTTCAATTTATTTTCTCTCAGCTTAAGTTCACATTTTTTGTTAACCTGGACTATATTTTTATAACCCTAAGTGATATCAATATATATTTTAAAGCACAAGACTTTTTTTTCGAAAGTGCCATAACTGCTTTTGGCACCACACTGCCAAGACAGCGATCGAGAACAAACACATGTTTTGGAACAAGGATCTTTGTATTTTCTGCTGCAGTTCTGTGCCTTGTGCCTGTGAAGCAATCTTTGAGCTAAGGGATTTTCTTCTCTTTGCCTTTACTGTGTTATGTATTCTTCCAAGTATTGGATGGTGATTATGTTTGTATTGTTTTGATGGAATAGCTTTAGTACAGCCCTTGAAGACTCATTTGAAGTGTCTGCTTGTCCGCTTCCATGTTCATTCCTTGCAATAATTTGTGTTCTCCATAAAATAAGTATATTTTCTAGCTTTCATAAAACTTATTTTGGTTTAGGTGACTTTCCTTGGCAAGTTTCAATTACTATTTTAGGGTAACTCTCGTTCCACAGATTTTACATTCAGATCACAAACATGTTTTTTTTTTTTTTTACTTTAGCAGAAGCTCAATCTTCCACAATTGCAATATTAGATTTTCAGGTTTATATCAGTAAAAAAAAAATAGTTACCTTATTCTTTGAAATATTACATAAAACATAGAAATTGTATTTTATTTTTAATTTGATAGTGCAGAACATCTCACATTTCATAATCACAACTTCACAGCTATCGTCCTCTGCCTTAATTAACTGAAATGTGTTAAAAACAACTACCTGCCTTAATTAACTGAAATCTTTTAAAAACAAGTACATTAGAAAAATTGCTCTTCAAATTAAAGCTGCTCCCAGTTATTCCTGTTAGCTGGTCATTGTCTAATATTGTGAGAAGTTTTTGGAAAAATCACTATGCTAGTTTAAGACATGCCCAGAAAGTAATTAAGGTTATTTGCTTAGAATTCCGTAGTAGAAAATGTGAACTACATGAAGTATGACTTTTATATTTATAGATATCATATATGTGCAAGTGCAGACAAATTAAAAAAAATCAACAGTGGACAGTTCAAATATTGAAAGATGAATGACTCAAATTTTCCAAATGTTGAATGTTAGGAGCAAATTGATGTGAGATCCATGCTCATAAAGGCAAACCCTTTATCAGGTTACAGGAAATAATGTTTGCATAGATTTATAATAAACACAGAATCTCAGTTTTAATTAAAAATCAATCTGTGTTTTTTAAAGCTTGGGGTTTTTTTTCAACTGTATCAGTAGGTGTAATAGAAGATACATCCTTACTTTATTTCAATTGACTGCATGCTCCATATTGGCTTTTTATAACATTTCCATGTTGGAGGATACTGTGGAGAAGCTGGCACTGAGACTTTGTGCAGGTCTTGAGAGACAAAGGGATGTTATAGGCTTGAGCAGGGTAGGGCAGGGTAGTGTTGGGCTCCCAGTGATTTCCCTTCTTGCTGCAAGGGATTCTCAGCTGCAGGAACGGTTACTCAGGGTATGGATCTCTGAAGGATTCCCCACATGGGCCTAAAGCCTTGATAATTTCCAATGAGGGAGGGCAAGCAGGAAATAATAGAATACAGTAGGGTGGCTCTTAGCTTCTGTGGTGTTTTCAGATGACTGAACAAGAAGACGTTGCTCTGCTACAGATAATATATACAATCATTATTATTAATTGTTCAGTTTCTGGAGATTCAGTGCAGACAAACTTGTGTGTTCCACCTTGAAATACTGCCAGATTCAGCTCTGAGTTCACAGTAATTGTAATGTTGCCCAAGGCTCATATGGGAATGTGAACTGTATGTCAGGCTATCTAATTAGTGGTCTCATCACTTCAGTAAGTATTTATGTGGGTGGGGTTCCACACATTACAAGGTGGAGGTAAAAGATTGAAAGAATCCATGAATATCCTTGAAAAGACTGACTTGATCCTGCATTGAAGCTGTGGAGAAAAATTAAAAAACTTTATGTTGAGGACATCATCTGATACATTTTACAAAACAGTAGCTGCAGAACTCAGGGAATGAAGGATGTTACTAAATGTTTCTCTATGATTCTGGGATGGGAAAGTTAGAAGATATTAATTTACTCTCTGCCATTTAGGAAAAATGTTTTCTGACAACTTCAGATTCATAAAACAGAGACAAAAAAAGTTTTTTGGCTCCAAACACTAAGTCCTGGTTTGCTATACAACTGCAAGCATGTGCCTGTAACCCCTCACCACATGGACCTGAGACAATTAGGAAAATCATTGCTCAAAGAATTATTCAGAGCGCTTCATCTTCGGTGTCTAAACTAATCTGAATTAATTGTCTAAAGTCAGAGAAGGTGGAACTAAACAATTTCTGATACATATTTTTGTTAAGAGGATTGTTAAAATCTACTGAAAATTAGTTAACTTATGGAGTTTATCAGTGGAAAAAGTCTAAGAATAATCAGGTCAAGGTGGGCATAATGATGAGAGACCAGCACACAACTGTGTCTTAAGAAGTGGTAAAGGTGATTATTTCTTTGGATCTGTAATATAGTACTTAATGACTAATTTTATTAAAAACTGTGTTTGTGGTAAAAATGAGTAGGCAAAGGTGTGAAGAGATATGTAATTTCTGTAAAAGACAAGTAGGAGGAGAAAGAGAAAAAAAATTATGTGGAGCTTAACAGAGAAGGTGAGAGAATGTAATTAAAGACAGTGGTGTTTTCTGAGGTTAGTAATTCTGTTCAAAGCTTTTATACTATTTAGAAGAAAATTCCCAGGAAGCAATTTTCCACCTGACACATGACAGTTGGTTGTTTTAATTTGTTGCTATGTATTCATGTCTGCAGAAATAATGGCCTTTGTGTACACATGACTAAGAATGTGACTGTTTCAGGATTCTTCGGAAATCAGCTTAGTGTGAAGGACTTTCAAGGTATTGACTTTTGAAGGATTTGACTTGAAATTAAAAAAAAAAAAATGTATTATATTAGATGTTTTTACTGTTACATTTTAAGAAACATTTAATACCAAACTATTGAGTGTCTATATTATGAGACGTATTTTCTTCATCAAAAATCATTTGCAAGCGGAGATTTCTGAAACAGTTGTTGCTGTCAGTTCACTTAGAAAGGGTGGATTGCTCTATTCTCAAGGATTACATAAATTTGTGCAGAAGATTTTCCCCTTTAAAAGCGTTATAATTTTTATGGTATATACTTACACTTATATTTCCCTTAGATATTTTGTGTTACAATTGATCCAATTGTAACATGAAACTTGCAGTTACAAATTCCACATATTTCTGTCAAAAGTAGTTCTCTTGAGGATGACATGAATTATTTGCAAAGCTATTTCATAGGTAAGAAGCAATTTCCATCTTTAAGGAATCTAATAATACTGTTTAGACTAGAAACTTAACATGATAATACAAGTCTTTGGGAACACACCAAACCAAATATCCTGCATGACATTGATAACATTTGCTCTAGCCATGCATATACACATTTCACTAGTTTCCGATCAGCACTCTAGTGTATTTCCTTCACTTTCAAATAAACTGCAAAGCATGAAGTTCACACAAATTTGGATTAAGGGGTCAAAAGAGATGAAACCTCTCTGGCAGGGTGTTCTCTCTAGGATGAAGCAGAAGCTTTCTTTGTGTAGAGGTAGCACATATTTTTTTCATTCGATGGATGGAAGAGATTGTGTTCCCTGGAAGAAGTCCTACATCACCAAAGGCTTACCTGGGACTTCAGCATATTTTTCCTTACACTTGCATATTCTATACAAAAACCTTCCCAAATTATACTGTACTGGAAAGCAAACTATCAGTTCCCATCTGTATTTAGGGAAGACATTACAAAATGAAAAATAATCAGAAATGAGTTGTTAAAATACATTTGTACCAGTAACTTCCTATTTTGCCAAGAATTAAGTGAAACGGGTACATATGTAGCAGGTAAATATGCTTCACACATTTATATACATGTTATATATGTATATAGAACATGTGTATATATTTATATATACAGCATATTTATGCCTGTATATATACATATACATGTTACATTTATATACATGCTATTTTGAATGGATTTTTTTTTTCATTTCTGGCAGACCGAAAATCTGAAAAAAACAGAAGACATAATTTAATAGAGTTCAAGATATAGGAAATCCAGTAGGTCTTGAATTCCGAGGCTGAGATTTAATTGTTTAAGTAAATAATTTTTCTTTCTTTCCATTAATCTGCCAGATTGGTGATTGGCTTGCCATGATCAACTAAAGATTTATAGATTAGTACTTGAATGAGTGCTACAGGCTTTTATCATGCAAAAAGCATACTCTCACTGGATTATGTAGCTCTCACGGAAGTAAATTAACCATAGTTTATATTCATATGCAAAGTAAAGCTTTCTTTGAAGTCTGTAATTATTAATATGTTTGCAGTTAAGCAGTTATTTATATAAATTGCTGGATAAGGGCTAGCCTGTTCAACATTTTGGAGAATCAAATTCGAATGTCCTGAATCAACTCCTACTGATTCAATTTCCACGGCTGTGAAATCTGTCCCTGTGGACTGCAGGAAGAAGAAAAAAAAGAAGCAGCAGCTCTGATAGTAGTAAAGAAGACCTCCTTCACTGATGAATGCTTTAGCCCTAAAACTGAGCACTGTATGAGGAGTCACCTCTTCCACAAAAGTAAGAGATACGAGAAGGTACAGAACAAAAGAGAAAGTGCACAGGAATATAGGTCTGGAAATAGTCTCCTGCATCGCCAGATCTAATTATTTGTAATTCTCAGCAATCATGCCAAGTTTAAAGGTTCCAGAGTATCATCTGTGCCACACACTCTTTATACATCTCATGGGCCATGAAATATTTCTGCATCCCATTAAAAACATAAGCTCTGTAATAAAAGTCTTAGCTAAAATTTTCCACAGGAAGAGATCAGGAGACACTGTGGCCATTGTCACTGCACTAGCAGGATGTTTGTTAAATAACCTTTCCAGATCATCCCAGAAAAAACCACTCCATATGAACAAATATTTCAGTGGCTCTTGACTCTCTGATACAAGAAAACTCTTCCTCAGTCCCACTTCTAGTGATCTTTCTAAGATTAATAATTACTGTAAATGATGTGTTTATTATACATTTTATTATGTTTTAACTTCACAAAGTGGATTCAAGCCAGCTTCCAGTTTCCCATATGCATTGATGGATGTATTTTTATCTCTGTGAGCCTGTTGTTTTGCATCATGTAATACTTATCCTTACTTAGCATCTTCATTAACATGTTCACAAGATAAATACATTAATCATCAGAAGGCTGGGGTCCACTGAAGTACTCACACAGATGGTGTATGTACGAGTCCTTTGTACTTCTAAGCCTTGTGATATTGCATTTACTTCAGCAAGCTGCATCCTTTCAGAAAGAACTAGCAGATCAATTGTTTCCAGAGCTGTGAAGCAGCAAGGTCAGGCCTTTTGCTCAGCATCTGTGTTAAAAAAAAAAAAAGTTATTGTAACCTCTGTTGACTGAAGAATACTTGAAGCATAAAAATAGTATTATTGATAATTGCTTTCCTAAAGTAATCTTAAACAAATAAACTGGAGAGCTTTACAGGGTGAAGGCAGAACAATGGGAGCCAGGGAAAGCTGAACTGTTCTGAACACTGCAGTACAATGGAGCTTCCTATAGTGTTTTGGTAGTCCTTCATCAGCCCAAGGAGACAGAGCTACAAGGTTTTCCCCAAAGTACTGATTTTCATTTAGAGTAGAAAGGATTTTTTTTGGTGCAATTTTTGGAGTGTGAAATGTATTTTATTCAAGAAGGGAATGCAATATGAAAATCTCAAAGACTCTTCACAACCAAAAATGAGGAAAATAGTAATCTGAAGTCAATTGAAATGCTTTATTTAGTATCTTCAAATATTTCTTCTCTATTTGATTGTGGGTTTTTTAAAACATTTTGTTTTGTTATTATCTAAACTTATTTTTAGTTCAGGAAAAGTAACTGTAAAATTTCCAAGCACCATGATGAAACATTTTGATATTTTCTGAACTCTTTTCATGTCATTTTACAGGTTTTCCAAGGTCAGTTCTTTCCCAATTCAAATGAATAGGCATTTTCAGATGAAATATAGATAACTGAAAGGTTACAATTTCTACTTTTAAAGATTCTTTTTACAACAAGGACAGAACTACAACTATTTATACACATATTGTTTGTGTTCTAGTATCTGTAAATAAGGCAGAATGTTTTCGTTATCAGTTGAATTTTGGGACCTCCTAATTAATATATTTTGTTTCTTGGAAAGCTTCACTTTGTTATCATGTTTCTAGTAGGATTTAGTATAGGTTGCCTGTGTTTTCTGCAGACCATTAATGCAACCACTGGCTATGCATTTAGTGTCTATAGTGTTTCCAACAGAGAATAAAAGAAGCATATAAGAAATATCCTTAAAACTGCTTAGGCAGTGGTCTGTTATTAAAGTGTTTTGGAGCCACTGCTGCCGACACTTGCTGTGTTCTTTTATTCTTAGGAAGGAGCCAGAGTTTAGTAGCAGAAAGACCGAGGGTAAGTTATTACATCATTTAAGTGTTTTAGGCATTACAGCAGCTAAATGGATCCCACTGCTGCTCTGGCATCCTGAAGCAGTTCTGTTGTGACTCATAGAGTTACTAATTAGGTTATCTGGGTGCTTTGATCGTGATCGACTGTCCCTTCGAGTCACTGGCAGTTCCTGCCCTGCAGGACCCCAGCCCCTGACTGCTTCCAGGGTGGTGTCCAGCTGACACAGGGCAGCTGAGGACAACAAAAATGTGAGCCAGCTCTCACAGCACAGTGCCTTCAGGTTTACCTTCCTGTGTCTGAGAACACATTTTGGCTCAGATTCCCCAGGATAATATATTAGGGTGACAGATGAAGGCAGAGCAAAAGTGAAAGGCCAGGAGGACTTGCAGAGCACTAAGACTTAGACCTGGGTGCCTCACTGTGCATTCAGTGATGTGGATGGGAATCAGAAGAGAGGGAGGAATTGGCAATGAAATATAACCGGAACAGTAAGGTAGCTCTATTTTTTTGATTCTTAATTAATACAGAGAATTAATGTAGCTAAGTGAAGGAATTTATTTTAAGTGAAAACAACCCGAGTTCACATCTCAGAGAGTTGTGATGGTATCTTACTATACCAAAGTTCTTAATAAAATATGAGAAAATGCTTCAGTTTTGAAACTCACTGAATCATTCTGGTGAAGTAAGTCCTATTTGAGTAAAAGAAACACAGCTTGAAGGAGTGCAAATATTATCATCCTTAAATACAATTTTTAATGCTCAAGTTAGCTAACAGATCTTGGTGGGATTTTTCAGGCAGTGTAGCAAAGGACAAGTTCTGGTAGTAATCATATAACCTCAAACTGAAGCTGTTTTCTCAATGAGTTTAAGTACAGCTAGCTGACATGGTACTGAACATGGCTTGTCCTTTGCTGTATCAGCTGCAAAATCAGCATTATATTTGCAACTGTTAAAAATGGAACGGGATGAAAATGTCCTATGTAAACAGGACTCTTGAGCTGTGGTGTAAATAAAGAGCTTTTATTACTACTTTGCTGTACTCTCACACATAATGGAAAAAACTGTTATAATATCTACATTTTGCTCACTTTTCAAAAATAATTTTGTAAAATAATGTGAGAAATGTTAACAATTCAGCTTTTGGTTTTGCTCTTGAAGGAAGGAATATATGATAAAATGACCAAAAATTAGAACTCCTTGGTCAATTTCTTAAGCAATATTCTGTCAGATTTTCCAGTCCCCCCATAAAGACTCAAAGAACAAACACATTCATAGGGCTGAGTCATATTCACACTTTACTAACTTCTACCTTAAAAAAGTAGCTTCCTCCTTCTTTGTGAATATTAATAACAAACACTATACAGCAGTCAAATTTTAGATAGTGAAGAAATAAATTGTATATGGAAAATATTTTAGAGGTCATTTACTGAAAGAGTATTAAGGAACTAACTGTAAACTCAAATGAATTAATTTTTTTTTCCTCTAACCACTAATGAAATGGTTTAGGAAATATTTATGTAATTTTTGAAGTATGATAAAATATTTTAAGTTGGTTCCAATACACTGAGCAATGGAAACTCATTAATAGCAATGAGATCTCCTCCAAATAAAATTGAACAACATTCATTTTAATCTATTATAAAATATCATAAAATACATAAAAATGTATATGCAGACTTGGTTTTTAAAAGTACATGGTAAGTTTTGGTGACCCAATTTCTAATGACATCAGAAAACCCCATCAGGAAGTATTTGCTTTGTTAAATCAGAATCAACGTTTCAGCCCACTAAAATCTGTTCAAGACCATAGGAAGCACAGAATTAATATTATAATCAGAAAGCTGGCTCAGGAATTTTTCCCCTCTTTCTTTTCTCACACTCTTTAAGCTCCAGCTGTCTTTACTTTTCCTCCTCTTCTCCTTCTCTCAAAGGAGAGAACCCTAGATGCTCATTCCTTCTTGTATGTGAAGATCCTCATACTGCATCATCTCTCAGCAGCTTTTTTGTCTGTTTTCTGCTCCCATTCTCAAAATAGGATGGGTCTAACTCTTCTAGTACTGCTCTCAATACTGAAATAACTCTACATATGACTTTTTTTACCTCTCAGCTCAAGATTTCCCCCCTTTTTTTCTTTTTTTTGGTCCATGTTTGATCTTCCAATTCTATATTTGTGGTCTTTGTTTAGGCCCCTTTGAATAAATGCAAATAGCTGGTTATGGTTGTGCATGCTTCAAAAGCAGAACAGCAGCACAAAATCAGCGCATTTGCCTGTATACATCATTACTGACACTCCCCTATCAGTCATGCTTTAGCATAGAGAGGTGGTATCTTAATGTATTCTATGAGTTTCTGCTCCACAAGCAGCTATTCAGGCTCTTTCTATGAAGTTCTTTCTTTTAGGGAGCTGTCAGGCTCTTTTACATGTGTATTGGGATTAGCTATGGCTCTGTGGATGTCCTAACCTGACAGATAGTTTTCCATGTTTCCTTACAGCAGGGAAGAAGCATCTATCTGAGGTCATATGTTGTGGGCTTCCTCCTTGGCCAGGGAGCAGAGCAGGGATTACCCATGTAGAGCCTTCCAGACTGTAACAACAAAGAAATGAGCTACTGCAGTACTTGATGTTTTGATGTTAAAGCAATTGTTCCCTGCCAGGAGTTCAGTGCCTCATTCCTCTTCCTGGGGCCAACATTCTCTGTAGTGTTCACATCAGGCACTGATGCCCAAGGCACTTTCATCACTTCCCCTGGAATTTGCCAAGTCATCCACACTGTCTGTGTTCCTATTGGGAGCCATACCCAGCCACTTTGAAGCCCTTAGGCACAGTTTGACTCCACAGATGTGCTGTGGTGACCCTCTTTTCTCCATCAGCATAACTGTTCTGTGTCTCCACAAACGTAATCCATGTGCAGTTGCTTCACCTTTCCCTCCTCCCTCAGCTTCCACAAAGTACCCTGAAGGTCTGCAGGCAGTGAGATCTCAAAGTCAGAATAAGTGGTGGGTGTTCTGAGTGTCAACTCTGTGACACACTTTTAAACAGAACAGCAAGTAAGCAGGTACTCAGCAAACACAAGGAGGAAAGTTCAGAAGGAAGGTACCTGCAGCTTAGTCAGGCTGTCTGCCAAGGTTAATATGCAAAAACAAGGCTTAAACTGAAAGGTCTAAGCATTGCTACTTTTGCTCCAGGATGTTATCCTTGTTCAAAACAAGAACTAAAAGTAAATTTAACCCTATTTCACAGGAGATTGTACTCCAGATAACTCCAGATATTCTGGAAAGATCCTTCTCTAGGTGTGTGTGAACACAAAAGAGTTTTTGTGTCATTCCTGTACATCACATCACCTTTAAGGCTCTGTTCTTCCCTTACACGCAATGTTATGACTGAAGTCTTTCTTCCTTCAGCCTGATAATTCATAAGGCTTTTAGGGTTTCCACTTCCTTTTTGGGGTCATCTGCCAGTAAGAGAGGATCTGGCAAAGCTTAGCTGTGCAATAGGGTCGAGCTAGGCTAAACTCAAGTGAGACAGTGGTGGGTTTCCTTGAAAACTATGGTGCTTCTTAAGCTGCATCTGTCTTTAGTAGGCCCTCATCAGCACTAGGACAATGCCAAGAAAAGCAAGCGAGGATTTCAGAAGTGTTCCTGTAGCTCTAATTTTTGATGAGACTGATCCAGTGACTTTTTGAGAGGGATCAACAGATTCTGTGAGATGGATGTGACAGCATCTGCAGAATTCAGGAGATATAGTATGAGGGTAGGTGCTGGGTGTAAGGCAGGCTCCTGGTCAGAGGCACATCTGCTTTCCTAGGTTCCTACAACACTGAGCTGTGAATGAGTTAGTCATCAGTCAAGTGAAGATTCTTTTATAGACAGTGTTTTTCTTGACCCTGAGATACACCAAAGGCCTGTAATCCGGTAGTGAGTATGTGTGTTTATGTCTGCTGCCAGGTTTGCCACTCCCAAGTAAGGACACAAGGAAATCAGCATCCCTGAGTAAGGCTTTCCCTTCAGCCTGGTATGATCAACAGAAATGATGGGAAACTTTAGTTCACTTGTTGGAAAAGAGGGAAGGAGAGATATAGTAGCTCTCTACTCCTGTGCATAATGTGGCTCCACATGGGTCTTCATGTTTAGGACTAGCTTGACTCTCTGAAGAAGTTGATTTGATCTCAAAAAGAGGAATAAGAAGGAAGATGAGGAGCAAGAACAGTGAATGACTGCTCTGATTCCTTTGTTTAGCTCATGCCCTCTGCTGTTCCCAGTCCTCTGCCTGCGCAGGTGCAATTGCTTGTGAGAACTGGGTCAGACAATGACTTTAAGGCTCTGCAAGGCTGTGCTTTGCTATTCTGGTTTAAATCTTAGCAATAAATAATTCAATTTATTGATTAATCTAGTTATTAATAAATAAATTTAATTCATTTTACTATATATTTAATAAGTATTGCTGGTTTGAAGTGACTTATTTCTTAACCCTCTACCTTGATCATAAACTATATCCTTCATAAGGACTGCCCCAAAATTTCAGTTTCAAGCCTCCATTTTGGATACATATTTTCAGAATTAGAAGGTAGGAATAATTTTAAGTTTGTTTGAAAAAATGTAATTGCACATAACTAATTTTAAAATCGTTTTATAGGGTACTTTTGAATTTAAAACATTTGTCTTGAAAGAAAATCATGGAATTCTCTTTAAGTTGGTGTTGGGGTTTTAGGAGTTTCCCTTCTGTTTTCTTTTTCTGTTAAAGAATTTTCCCCATACATGTTGCCAGGGGGACAAATTACTGGGTGCTTAAGAAAAACAAAAGACCGGGCCACAGAGGGAGGGGTCCATCTGGCTACTCTTTTTCACCTGGGCTTGTGAGCTGTGAGTCCCCGGCTTTTGGACGGAGAGGGAGGCTGGAAGGAATTTGTCAGTACTGAAGACTTCTGCTTTTTCGGCTGCCTTCCTTCCTTCTACCGGAGAAACCCCAGGATTCCCAAGCCCGCAGTCCCCACCCCGCTGGGAGTTGGGCTGCAGCCGCCCTGCCTTGCCGTTGCTTGGAGCCTTCACTACTCTGTAGCCCTGCACGCCCTGCCTGCCCAGACCTCCGGGGGTTCCCACTGCAGCTCCGGAGTTCGATACATCGCGTCTGCCACCCGGGATTTGTGCTCCTCCCTGCCTGTTCCAGCCTGCCATTCCAGCCTGCTGTTCCCGAGAGTCCGGGATCGGCTGTCCCAGGGCTTGTGAAGCCTTTGTTCCATCCCTTCCCGGGATCCCTGGGGCACCGGTGCCGCGTGCTCCCGAGCTCGCTCCGGAGCGCCCCCTGCAGGCCGCGGGGGAACCATCGCACCTGCCCTGCTCACCGGGAGCCGCCAGCGCCCCTGCCGGCTGCGAGCGGAACTGCACCCGAGGGGAAAGGGCCCGACAGCCGAGAAGGCTGGGACTGGGTTTGTGATTGTTTGCTGTTACTGCCACAGTTATTGTTGTTTGTTTGACGGGTTATACACATATAGATATATAATAGTAAAGAACTGTTATCCCTGTTGCTCATATATATCCTCATATGCCTGAAAGCCCCTTAATTTCAAAATTATAGTAATTCAGAGGGAAGGGGGTTGCAATTTTTTTTTCTTCCATTTCAAGGGAGACTCCTGCCTTGCTTGGCAGACACCTGTCTTTAAAACCAAGACAGTTGGTTATTTCTTTTTCGTGTGTGAGTGATTGACAGATATGTTAGAAGTTTCTTAGCAGTTTTATTGACTGGGATTCCTGTCAGCATATGCTCCTATATTGAGTGTTTCACTTCAGAACACTAATAACTTGTGCTTTCAAGAATTAAACATCATATTCAGAGTTTGTTTCCTTCTTGTCTTATTGGTTTCCTTTGAACAAATGGAACTGTTGTATTGGTCCAAGCTCAGAGTGATAGAGACCAGAGGATATTTTTTTCCCCCTTTGGATTACTTTTTGACAGCCTTACTATTTTTTTCAGATTGTTCAATATATCATTTTCCTCGCATGAGAGAAAGCAGTTATTAAGTTTTACTTGCCAACGGTGCAGAAAATGACACAAATGTTTTGCTTACTGTGCATTCTTAAAGTTCTTCCCAAGCATTAGGCATCCATAAAAACAGGGTATTACTTTTGATTAACACCAAGAGTTAGTTTTGGTTTTTATTTTTTTCCATTAAAATGCATCTATTTCAGGTACAAATAATTTAGGACAGTGTCATTAGTAAAAGTTAGTAAAATAGATGAGACATACTGTTGATCAGAGAGTCACATGCATTAAGTATTCTGGTGACAATAGGAGCCTAAGCTTGTTGCAGAGTCTTGTTGGCAAGCTCATTTTTAAAAAGTCATTATTACAAATTGCTTCAACTAGTGAGATCATATAAAATCTACTTGTACTGTAATATTCCAGATGCTTGATTACTGTTCTTCAGTGTAGTGAGTTGCCAATTTCTTCCTCCTGAGAATGTGTGACAGATTGCAGTACAATCTGTTGATGGTCTCGATTGTAGCTAAAGTACACCATTGTCACCCATGCTAAAAAGCTGGGACATTTACTGTAAATATATAATTTTGTGAAATGTATGCTAGTGTTTTGTGTTCCAGCAATTGCAAGTAGTACATGACAATATACTTGATCTGGTGAGGAGGAGAATCAGAGACAGGAAAACAAAGCAGATAATTAAAACAGCAAAATATAGTGGGAATGGTAATTCTGTGAACAGTACAGGTTGAATTGTCCTTGATGTGCGTGCTGGTGTTTGGGTGTTTGGGGAAAGGGAGAGAAAAAGAAAGAGGAAACCATACTTGTGTCAGTCCTACTCTCCATTTTCTGCTCTGAAAAGTTTGGGCACAACAGCCACCCCAGCACAAGGTTGTAAATGGTAAATGTTAACAGCCAAGTCAATGACTGGCAATAAATCAGGAAATGTGGATTGTTTATTCCCTCTTTTCCCCTGTGGAGGAAGATCAAGGATAGAAAGGCTTTTTTCTTTTTTTTTTTTTTTTTTTTATTCTGCCAACATCATAATTTCTTTCTGCATCTTGCTCTCAACTTCCTTTCCCAGCATTACCTTTCTTCTTTGAAGTTCATTAAGGTTGCAGCTCAGGGAAGCATTTAAACATAAGCACATTCCCACTCAGCAAATGACCAAGGTACCTAAAATGCAGATGACTTGGTCTGCTTCTCTCGCCCTCTCACAACTACATATGTTGTTGTTTCTTCTCCCAGCACTTAGGTCAGAAGGCTGGAGAGCCAGACCTGTCCCAGCTTTGGGTACTGCCACTATGTCACACCCTGGTAACTCATATCTTATCATAGGTTTCACATCAAAAGGGATGGGCTCTGAAAGCAGCAGTTCCTCTCCTGTGCCTGTCTTTGGCCCCTTCCCCTTGACTGGAAATTGCAGTTATGCAGCTGCAGGGCCAGTTGGCTTCAGCTCATGCAGCAGAACACTGCCCTGCAAAACCATACCTTATTTTTGTTGGCTCCGTCACGAGGCTGCACAGCCAAGATCCCAGAAAATTTTTAGGAACATACCCCTGAAGACAGGCAGGTGTTTTGGGAGTGGGACTGCTCACTCCAGGATTGCCAGTTCAGATAGAGTCCACAGAGCTGCAAAACAAAATTGTGCCCTCAGATTTCCCAAGGGAGATAGTGGTACTTCCTTCCTGCACATAGTCCTTTTGTGTTCATGGATACAACACGACCCAAAGTCATGAGATATTGATGCTTGGTTCTACTGTGTTACAACAGCTAAGAGAGAGAACTTGTGTCTTCCACATTTTAAATGCGTAAATACGGATCTCTGTAGATCACACTTATACTTGGGGGTGAGTACTGAGGTAAGAGAGAAAGGAATAAAAGAAGACATAGTGGTTTTAAACCTTTTAAACCTTTTTTTCCTTTAAACATAATTTCCGCTTGCCTGTTTTAGCTGACTGTTTTCCACTGTTTGAGGTTTTTAAAAATTTTTAAAAATTTTTTTATTTTCCCATTCTGTGTTAATTTTGAAATGTCTAGATTAACAGAATGAGGAGAAAAGCTGAAGTGGTATTTTTATTGTTAGTCTTCTACTAAGTGTCTTGGAGAGATACAATAATTTGGCAAAACTGTGTCTCTTGGAATTTAGGTGTAAGATCAGGCTCTGACATAAAGAAGGGCACAAGAATGCTTTACTAAAACACTAAATAATGTGTGCATGTTTGTAAATGTAAGTTGTTTATGGAATTCACTGGAAACAGCATATATTTATTTCAGGGTATAATTTGGTCTGAGGAAGGAAATAATGATGGTAATTCACAGCTCTATTAATTACACTGAAAATGCTATTTTTTAAACATGTCACTTTGAAAACAGCCTTTGTTCTTGATTGTGTTTGATTCCAGTAGAGAACTTCAGTAATTTCTGTGGTGTATGAGGTAGCTGTGATGCACACTGGAACAAAAGGCTGACTTAGGAATGGTGGATATATCTGGAATTACCGAGTTCTCTCTCCAGATTTAAAAGGAACAATAAAGTCAAATGAAGTCAAATAAAGTCATCCTTCGTCCCTGGCAGTTAGTGAAGACATTCAGTGGGAACAAGATCAACCTTTAGGCAAGCAAGTTGCTCAGGTCATGTTCTCTGATCTTTTCTTATTCTGAGTAATACAACCTGCTGGGAAGCCAAGCATTTCCATGTTGTGAAACAAGTAAAACCAGTAATTGAAAGGTGGCAAAATTGGTAGGTTACTGTACTGGCAAATATTATTTACACGATATTTTCAGTCTTAGGAGGACTAGGAGTGTTTTTAGTTTTAGGAGGATGGGTATAGTTTTCTGGCTAGTATTCTAGAATAGTACGTAGTTAAATTGGTGATTTAAAATATTGCCTAAATTTCAGTAAATAGCTGTTTGTTTGCTACCAGTAAATATTCAAATACATCCATAAATTCACCAGCTAATAGGCTTTCTCCTTTTTGAACAGGACCTGAACATGAACAAGTCCTATCTGTGGACTGTAACACAGATACCAGTACCAAGGGAAAGTATTTGCTGCACATGAAAATTTGAAAAAGAATCGATATATGATTTCTTTTTTACTTTTCTGGTACCAGATGGTGCTGAAAGAAGTTCAAAGAGGTCATTATAGGATAATGTGGAGATTGAGAAAAAGATTTATGACGAAAAATAAGTAGTATTCAGTAACATAGATTCTTGCTTTAAGGTGACATATTGATGATAGTTTAAATATTATTTAGTTAATACTCTGTGGTGCCCAATACTCACATGTACAAGTAGGTCTGTTGATGTCAAAAGTTTCAGGTTAATGACCTTTGTCTATTTATTATTTTTATAACAGCTATTTGCTTTGAATTCCTCACAAGATGAGCTAGCGATAGTGTTAATAAAACCTAACAAAATGAAAAGAGAAAGCTGAGGGACAGTCAAACCATTTTCTGCAGCATCTCTCCATAAGATGTTATCTCTAATACTCCAAGAAAATAGTGTAATAACTTTCCCTTGGATTCTTTTCAAAGCTTGGTCTGTTCTGACACCATGCTTAGATCCATCTGGCTTCTATGTATGCATTTCTGCTCAGACTGTGGGGAGTTTGGAGGCCCTGGCTGCTTTTTGGGGGTGAGCAACCCCTCCTTTGGCTACATCTGCTCATGGGATTTTCCTGTAAGAGAGCTCACACAACTCATGAATAGATTTCTCTATATAAGATAATTCAGCATGCAAAAATTTTAAAGTGGTCTGAGCTGCCATGGGAAAATTTTAAGGAATTCTCTTTGCTGAATGCTGTTGAGCTGAACTGACACATTTTCTGGTTCCTCTTCTTGTAGGTTGCTGGCCTGGGATAGAGTGTTCCCTGCAGCAATGTGGAATTGAGCCGTGAAGATGGCTGCTTAGAAGTGGGATGAACCCTAAGAATTACAGAGCAAAACTCCCACAATGATGACAAAATAGAATGCTGAATAAACGGTGTCTGCAATTACCCTTTATGTGGTCATGTAATATCACTTACAAAGTCAGAAAGATTTCTTCTCTTGTGTGAAACATTCATTTAAAACCTTTTGGGTTTTTGGAAACATTTTGGCTTTGTTATGATTTTTCATTATTTTCAACTAAAAAACCAAAATTAATAATGACAGATTTTGTACATGTGCATATTCATGCGCGGGAAGAATTTTCTGTAACATAAACCATAGTTTACTGTGTGTTATGTCATATTCTCTTATACCACGACCATTCTTTTGTCCTACAACAAATAGGTGTTTCCCTTTAAAGGTTAAGAAATGAGAATGATGGTAGTAAGTCATTGAGTAATATACACATTCTCTCACTTGTTTAAATTACATTTCCTCTTTACACCGTGGCTCAGCAGTGTCATGAGACTGTTGTTCCCTGGGCTAACATAATCTTTCCACACAAAAATCTCTTGATCCATGTCTTTTCTACACTCCAGTTCAGAAAGCAAATGCATATAATTTCAGTGTTGAGGTATCCTTCTCCTAGAATCTTTAGCTTGATTTATTTTCATTAAACAAAGTTTTCCTGTCAGCAATATACATGCCCTCATGTCCTTCATCGGAGAGAGAGAGAGAAATGAAGAAAAGGAAAGTGTCTATGCAGATTCAAAAGCAAAGCTGTTAGAAACCATGCTGCCTTTCAAACAAAGATCATGAGATTTACTTAGTGCGTGTGAGAACATACAGAAGCATTACATCTTTATTATTGCACATTGTTACACAGATGCATATACAAACATTCACTCATTTCACTCGCAACATGACAGCTATTAATAAGGGTGTTATTTAAAATAAATAAGAAAAGACCTGGTGCTGTTTGATGCTAAAATCTTTTTTCTGCTATTAGCACCAATGAAAGTCCATGCTTCAAATTAGCTAACAGAATTAGTTCAATTTCTTTTTTGTTCTTGAGCTTTTATGAGGTTTTTATGGGTGCTTATTTAAAAATGCACATCTGCATAATAGATTGATTTTTTTTTCTGAAAAGCAATGGCTTTTCTGCTCTTATTAACCTGAACTGATATGATTTGGGACCCGACATTTCTGAAAATCAGATTCACATCAATTATTACACTTTAACTTGTAGCATGACATTCTGAAATCTGGATTACCTCTTAAATCTCACACAGGTAAACTCCGAGATTATTTTATGACTATTAAAAATAAAAATATTGTCAAAATGTATATACTATTAAAACCAGATTTTCACATATTTAAATTATTTATTTTTCCCAGTAAAACTCTACAAGTCTCTCCACATCAGAGATGAGTAACAAAAATTAAAAAATAGGGAGGTGATGATCTGCCACAACACATTAGCCATGCATATGCATAAACTCTTCAATTAACAGATTACTGATAGAATAGAGAACTGTAAATAATAATGAAAAATTTCAGTTACTTGCCACAAGAAATGTACTGTATCAGTCAGAACAAAAAGAATGCAAGAAGGTACCAAAATAAATATTCATTATTTACTGATCAAGCGCTAAAAAACTTAAATATTGTCGTATCGATTTATAAGCTTTTATACAAATAATTTAATGAAAGATGGAACTTATAAGAACACAATTTTAATGAAATAATAGGTCTGAGTTGTCATACATCTCTTTTTATTTCAGATTATTGTTAACAATAAATATAAATATATTCAAGTACCTCTACATTTACTATTTAATTATCAATAATTTGTAATTTATCTTCTTTGCATAGGCACTCTGTATTGGTATTATAGTTACTTGTTTTTAATTAAAGTTGATGCAAAATTTGGCATATGTAAAAACCCTAGCATTGTATAGAGATAATTATTTATATGGACAGCTAAGTCTCTCATTACTGTGTGAGGTAAAAGGGCTTTTAACAGTAGGAATGTTATCAGCCACAAGTGACCAACTGTCTTCTCCTCAATAATTAAAGCAGCAAGTAAATGTACCCAAATTTAGCTTTTTTAACCTCTGCAGTTATGCAGACTCTGTACTGACTGTAGGCACTACTGAAAGATACTGGCAATATGCCAGGGACATTTCTCTCAGTCTTAAATAAATACCATAGAATTGTAATCAGCATATTGTGCGAAGATCCTGCTGAGCTATATTTATTTTCATAATGAGCATTTTTGAGCATTTGAAATACAAATCAAAATCACAAATTGTTTTTATAAAGGATCAAAAAAAAGTAAAATAGTCCAATATTTGCCTTTGAAGGTTTGCTTTTGTAAACAACTGTGATCAAAATGAGCTTTCAGGATAAAGTTATTAATTCTTTCATTCTGCTGAATCTTCATAGGGTTTTGGATCAGTGGTTTAGTAACTAATGGTTCCAATTCCCTGAATTATTTCACTGTCTCCTCTATTCTAGGAGACAGCCTTTGCAGCACCAGTCCCTGGGGAATGGGCATGAACTGAGTTTTAACCTTATCCTCTGAAGACGATTCAGACTTATTTATGCCTGGGTGGGGTTCCCACTTACAATTGCTCTGGAGCCCAATGATGTGCTAGGCTGCAAGGAGGTTTCTGGGAATAAGGGTACTGTGGTGAGTAGATGTCTTTATTTTCAAAATATGTCCTGTTTGTATAATTTTTGAAAAGTTAGTGAATATGCAGAACAACTGGAAATGAGTCTAACTGGCCAGCTGGCCGAAAAAATATATTACCAGGAGGTTCATTAGCATCTCTATTTCAGTATTGCATCCAGTTCCCTCATATTGTTGCAACTACAAAAAACCCACAGCCCACTTGAGACTTAATTCCTCAAACAGAGCTCGGTGTTTACTGACCTCAGCAAGCATATAGTCCAGATTTTTAAATGAATGTATAGGTCTCAAGATAATGAAAATCTTCATGCTTTATAGCAGACATTGCCAATTACCTGTGAAAGTGCTTTGGAAAATTCTTTAAAGCTTGTATCTATGTTGCAAAGCACCTAAATACCTCTTCACTTAAGTAAATAACTTATCATACCTGTATGAACTACTATAAACTCCTGAAAATCAAAGGCAAAAGAAGCATTAAGGGCAGCATTTGAACTGGCTGTGAATTAGAGATGCCTCTGCAAATCCAAGGGGTATGGAGCTGAGATACTCAGCAGAAGAGATTAGAACATGGCATAGTTGTATCTGGTATATCTCCCCACTTTCATCAGCTCATGGTTCGCTGTTCTCCTGGGGGCAGACAGCTCATCACCTCAATTTAGGAGACAGCAAGGTGTCAGTACGATTTGGCTCACTGAGACTTGCCCATGTCGATTCAGTTTCTGCTTTGGGGACTCTGTGTTTAAATGCTCATTAAGAAGATTTTACACTTTTTTTTTTCTCCGTTTCAGATCTATTACAGAATTATAATACTGTTTAGGATTTAGTTCACTAAGTTAGTTATCATTTGTGAAGCTCTCCCTCCCTCCACCCATTTAGACATGCTGTTTTCCTTCATTGGCAGCAGACATTCAAAGGTCACAAATTAATAACATTTAAAATGTTTTGTCATCCCACACATCTCTGTGAGTTTCTTTCAGTCGGTTGGGTGTTGACAGAATTCTGTTAGAATTGGTCAAACCCTCGCTTCCCGACTGCATGTTTATTAGATGATAATAATGGTAGCTGGTGGTTTTGAACAAAGGCTGCTGAAGTCAGCAGAAAGAATCCAATCCCTCTGAGAAAATGAATATTCAGAAAATGGTGTCTTACCAAAGATGCATCATTAATTTGTTAGAAGTGGAGTCAACATGCATTATCTGCTGTACATAGGCCAAAACTGCTGTTTGAAATTTACCTGAGCAATAAAGGGAAGAAGATCTAGCTAGGAAAGTAAATCATTGAAAGTATTAGAGTGGGAGGATTCCTACCCATTTAAGCTATCTAAATGTTTTTCCCTAAATAAACACATTGGAAATTGCCAGGAAAAACACTGAGTAGGAATTTCAATCACAGTAAGCCATGAAAACAATGGTAAAAACTTATTCCACTTGCAAGTCAGCACCAGTACCTTTCCTTCATTTTGGGTGACACAGCGCTACAATTGTTACCTGTAATAGACACTGTGCAGAGTTGGTAAAGGAAGTCTCCCTTCCCAGAAGGGCTGTGATGGAAATGAGTTTGGGCCCTCTCTGCTGACTGACATGGTTTTATGACCTGCTTATTAATATTTTTAGAGTGACGCCTCTGCCTGAATTAAGGTGCAAATGAGACCATATGACAAAGTCAGTAGTATGGGTTTTATTTAACAGTAAATGAGAGAGAGAGAGAGACAGAGAGAGAAAGAGAAAGAAAGAGAAAAGACGTGGGGGGAGAGAAAGAGAGTGACAGACATAGATTATGTAGAAAATATCACCACTCCGTGGATCCCAATGGCATCCCATTGATCCTCTCCATCTGATCTTCTTGGTGGTGAGGGTCCCCCAAAAACCACAGAGTCTCATTAATATATGTTTAAACCAGGTGGGAACACCGAGGTACCTCCCTTGGAGTGGGGGCAAGTTTGACACAGTCTCTTGCGACAGTCTCTGCATCTGTTGCATCACTTTGCATCACATGCAGTGTTCTGGTTCAAGGTTTCACGTATGAGTCTGGGGAGTGCTTTGGGGGTCTTTGATAGTTTATGACACTCCCTCAGCTGCTCCTCACATGAATGTCCTGTGAATGTGGCCTTTTGGGGGTGGGGGTTTTACAGCTGAGCCAGTTTGTGTAATGGAGGATGGGTGTTTGCTGCCTCTGAGCAGAGGTATACCCAAACTCAAAATTCCACACACCCAAAACTCTCCTCCTTCCCCCGTGGTTGGTGGGGGGGAGTCTGTGCAAACCTGGTCTCAGCAGATGAGCCTATGGGCTATCCCCCCCCCCCCCCCGAACCAGAGCTGATTTTCAGGACAGCTGTTGGGTTTGGCTTGTGGATACATTCATTCTTCTCCATCAGCCTTGTTTATTTCTCCCTAGACTTGAGATAATTAACAATAGTGTCCCCTTTATCTCAGGTTCCCTTTTCCCACAGACCAAAGCTCTACTCAGGAGGCATCTTCAGGGAGGGATGAGTTTTGGTGGTTGCAGCTTCTTTATACAGTTTTGCCATCATGGGCAAAAGGTCCTTCATAACATTGTTTAAGCAATTAACCATAACATTTCAGTGTCTGACATGGCGACAGCAGCACCAGGCGCATGGCACTGGCTCTGTTGAAGTTGGCTCTGTGGAGGAAGCCCATCTCCCTCCTTCTCCTTCATATCTCACACCAGCCTATATAACACATGCTCCTTTCCCTACCTCCACAATGTGCCTGGACACGGAGACAACCCTTGATGCAGGAATGTTCCTCTCCAAATCCCTGTGGGTACTGATGGTGCAATGGTGTGTCACTCCTCTGTGTGCCACATGCCGCTGTCCCTTCAGTTAGGAGGGTGGAGAGAGGTAACTCATGGTACTTTTTGCCACTGGTAAGACACAGCAGATACTCTAAGTCCTATGTGGGCAAAATCTGCCCCCTGCCTTGCCCTTGCCTCGGATGAGATAGCAGTGGGGTTCAAACTAGTCCTTTGCAAGTACCTGCACAAGAGATACTTTCTTGGGGAGAAAAGGGACTGTGTGGGAGATGGAAGAATTTCTCAGGATGAATTTCTCTTGCAGCAACATGTTGGTTCAATCCTGCCTAAGTGAACAATAATAAAGCAGATCAAAAGGAAGCCCAAAGCAATGGAACCACTTATTTCAAAGTCTGAAGTTCAGTCCCTATTTAAATATAGATTTATTTTTCTTAAGGTGAAGGTAACTGACTGTGGAATCATCTAATAAAAAAATCATGTATTCTCCATTACCCATAGTTTCAAAATCAGGATGTGAGGTCTTTCTAAAAGCCATTCTAGCTAAACCATAAATTACACAAACATTGAATCTATAATCAAATTTGGAAGATTATCACAAAACCTCTCTGTGGGGCTCTCAAAAACTACCTGTGTGTTATTTATGCAGTGTCACACAGATACAGTTGTGAAGGAGAAAACAAACTTCACTTTGAATACCAAGTCTGGCTGATATTCTCAGTGCTAACCTACATATCCTGGTGGGATCACTTGCATTTTACACAAGTACACCCTGAAATAAATTACTAAAACCACTCTCAGATGTCAAATTCTATAAATTAAACACATAGCTATTACACAAAAAGAGTTTTTCATAGTAATGCATCTTGCCTATCCTAAAAGTACCTGTTTATGACAATATGCTCTGATTTAATTTAGTAAAAGAGGGCATTTATAAAAAATTTTATCAGAAACATGTGTTTGTCTTTCTAGGTGAAAATAATGTTAACAGCTTTTGAATTATATACAGTATATATAGCACATTCTTTAGACCTCAGGAATAGAGAGGAGCAGCAGCTCTGTGTATGGGCACAAAAGCTGAGATTCCACTATCAGGTTTGCTTAAAATTGCTAATTTCTTCTAAATGTTGCTGTTTCAGCTCATTGAATATTATTTGGTTTTGTAAGTAATTTGGTGGAATTGTGAGAACTCTCTGAAGAACAAAATAATGTTCAGTGTGAAAAGAGGGGTATAAGTCAGACTCTACTTTTTTCCAAAAACAAATTTTGAACTTTGTATCCCTAACGTTGATCTACCTAGCCACGATCAACTCCCAAATTTGCTAGAGCTGTAGGATTTATACCTGTTAAAGATGCGGAGCAGAATTTCTTATTGTCATTATTTAATGTCAAAGTTATTTCCATCTTGGCATAATCAAACACCTCAATTCTATTGGCTTGTCTTTCTATATAACTAAACTATCCTTTTCCCCCCAGAATACTTACTGCTTCACTTTTTCAGAAAGTTCCTAGGAGTTGCTGTTGGCAGTTGATGTTTACACTGTTTTTCTGATGATTTTACAGTCAGTTTAATTGCTGTTTGAAAAAACCCATCAGGTATATGCATTTTGGTCAGGTCTCATCTCTTTTAAAGTCTCATTTTTACTGTAGCATTTACAAATCCAGGCTACCTATCCCAGAGATTGGTTTAAAATGATTACATGTTTACTAGTTCTTCCATCATTTAAAATACTAATATTTATTTCATCTATTCATGTGATGCAGTCCCACATGAATTAGTTTACTGAGCCAATGTATAATTAGTGTTTCTCTCCACCCCCATGTTTGCTACCTTAACCAGATGGGAATTCTGCTCGTAATTTATATTCCAGAGAAATAAGAGATTATCAGTGTTTGAACTATTTTATTACTTTATGTATTCTTTAGAAATTCCACTCATTTGTAAAGCAGAATTCCAGAATCCCTTTTGCTTTTTAAATATTTTAATTCCTAGCTTTTCCACACTCAAAGGTTTTTTGGTTTGTTTTGTATGTGTAAAATGTAATAGTCTTTCCTAAGCATAGGATATCTTCCAGAAGAAGAACATTTTGTTTCAGTAGTTATGAGGTTTTGTGTTTCTAAGGCATTCAAGATGTGTTACTAGTTCAGAGCCGGGATTTTGTTTGCTTGAGAGTTCACAAGGAGAAGAAAGCAAATGGCAGATATATGACCAAATTGTGTATGCTAAGGGGATTTTCAAGAAAGGTAAATTCATTGCAAACATGAAATTTTTCCTGGTGAACTTGCATACTTATTCAGTGGACCAAACCACTTGCTTATACACAGATGAATTATAATCTGCTCTGTAGGAACCTGTGGTGCTATTTTATAATTTTTCAAATGAGATTGGTACCAAATGCTACTTTATTTTCAACATTTTGAAAGTTTTTAGCTTTTAGCTAAACTATCCCTGTACTGCCCCTGTGTTCACAGCAGCTTGTTTTCCCTTAGGATGGGAGAGTGAGAGCTGGCTGTAATGACTGATCATATTCCCTCTATCTTTTACTTCCTCTACCTCAAGTATCTAAACTGCTATCAACAATTAAAGGGAATTTGCAATTCCCTGGATAATGTAAGCATTTGTAGTTAGTAATTACAGAGACTTTTCACTCTCCTGGCCCTGAAGAAAATGAGCTGCTGAGAACTAATAAATACTGTTTCTAATGTCTTGTGGTATCCTCCCAGCTGCCAATTCCCTTTTAACCATTTTTCTGATACTTCCCCACAATGACGATCTACAAAATATCCATAGTGTTAGGTGTCAGTGAAGTAAGTGAGGTCTCTCTGTCAAACAAACTGTTCTCTCTTAATAAACAAAAGGAGCATAATTCTCAGACCTGAGGGAGTGTGACTTCCAACAGAGAGGTGGAGAAGGATTCGCTATTCCTGCCTTGGAATCCTTCAAGGGTCATTCTAAGTCCTTGTACATCTTGGAGTATCTTGCTCTAGACAAATTACCAGTCAGTGAAAGCAGCTTCAGTGCCTGAAGTAGCAGCTGTAAGACAAAGGCACTGCATTGAAGCCAGAGATAGGACCCATCATTCTTGGCATTGTGTCAAAACGCAGAGTTCTAATTTATTCAGAGATTAATCCCTACCTCCAGCAGAAATCAAACTGCTGCAGCTGAGCATGACCACTGGTTATTAGGGAAGAGCAGCACACATTTCACATCTGAATACTCATGTCCATGACTTCAGAAGTAAAAAATTTGTGCAAGTTCCCCCTTTTAGGGCTACCATTAACTTGTCAGCAGTCTTTGGAAAGTGAATTCCCAAAACTCTGCATGGTCTCATGTGCCACCCTTGGGAGTCCGGAGGCAAAGCTGCACTTAATACTGACTCCGGTTGTCCCTTTCCATAGGGGTAAATATGCTGCAGAGGGCAGAGTGGAAACCTTTTAGCAGCTGATGAGAGATAGTGCTTATTGAAGCAATTGCTTTAAAATATTCCCAGAAAGGAAAATTCTCAGAGCTGCAACATGCACCTGGTAGGACTCAGAGCTGAAGGTGGGAAAACCTCTCTGGCATCAATAGCCAGGGACTGTGTGACCACAAGGTTTCCCAGTGTGTGGGAGTGAAAGACAATAATGATGATGGACAAAGGACCTGTGAGAAATCACCAAGCTCTCAACTCTCAGGTAAAACCGCTATTACTTTTGAGTGTATGCAATGTGTTACATCCTTGAGAGTTTGAAAGGAGCTTAAAACTGTTGTTCTTTGAGGAAGACTCCCCTGAACATCTCAAAATCTGTTTTCACAGAAGCCAATCAATATTTTATTTGAAATTTAGATTTATTAAGTGGCTTATTGGAATTAAATATATAATTTCTTTTCAGACTAGTTGCCCTGAGTGGGGTTTTGAGATGGAGTATTCTGTCTCTCACCAGAGAAATAATGTTCTTGTAATAAATATTTATTTTATAATTTTTTCCTCAAAACTAAGCAAAATCAGCAGGTATTTATTTCAGGGAGGGAAAAAAACCCCAAAGCAAATGATGAACAGGTGTGTTATTTAAGGCCTTTATTGTGGGAAGGGGGGAAATGGATCAGCATCTTGGTAAATGGCAAGGACCTATAGGAAGTTTCAATCTCCATTGCCACAAAGGTAGTTCATTCACTTGTGATTGAACTTTTGTTCATATTGAGAACATTTCTAATTCCTTATTTTGATCACTACTTCACTGAATGTTAGGATATTTACTTTTAGTTGGTGGTTTCAAGGCTTTTAGCCTCATTACTATGAAAAACTAGTTACTAGTGTGTTACCCATCATCTGTGAGTACATCCATCTACAGGTTCTCTTCTATATGGAACTTGATTTTTAATTTGTTACTTGATCTTGATAAACTTACTACTCTTCTGATATAATTAATTTTGTTATCCCATAGTTACCCCTTTATGCAGGTCAAGATCTCTAGGCCTATTATGCAAATTTCAGTTTTAACACTCATCTCACAGCTTGCACTGAGAACATGCTGCATCATTGGTGTATTTTCAGATGTTAACCAGATATCACACTGGAATACTGACAGCTATTTACTCATTAAATCCAAAGAAAAGAAGAGGAAGACTCTAGTGATGAAGAGACAGAAAATCTTCTAAGAGTGATTGTTCATATTAACTAAAAAAATCTTAGTAAAAGTTTAATCTAGCCAACTAGTAGGGCATCATATTGAACCCAGTTTGGGGCATATGTTTTTCAAGAGAGAGGCAAAATATTTGAAAGAACAATGAATTCAGAGTTTGTAAGATGTTGTTGAGGGATGTGGTGGGTTGACCCTGGCTGGACATTAGGTTCCCTCCAAGCTGCTCTATCACTCCCCTTCTTAGATGAACAAGGATCAGAAATACGAAAGGTTCATGGGAAGACAGGTAGACCAATTACTGTAAAGGGCAGAACAGACTCAGCTTGGTGAAATTAATCAAATTTCTCACTAATAAAATCAGAGAAGGATAATGAGAAATAAAACCAGATCTTAAAACACCTTCCTCTCACCCCTCCATTCTTCCAGGGATTAACCTTGCTTTGGATTTCTCTGCCTCATCCCAGTGATTTGAACAGGGGTTGCAGTCACTTTATCAAACATTGTCTCTGCTGGTCCTTCCTCCTCCATTTCTTCCCCTGGAACCCCCGTGGGTTCCCATCCACATGAGACAGTCCTCTTTGAACTTTTCCACTGTGGGACCTTCCTATGGGCTGCAGCTCTTTATGAGCCGCAGTAGTATAGGATCTTTCTATGGAATGTTGTCCTTTACTATTGGATCAGTGTGGATCCCCCATGGGCTCACAAGTCCGGCCAGCAAACCTGCTCCAGCATGGGATTCTTTCTCCATGTGTCCACAGGTCCTGCCAGGATCATGTTCCAGCACAGGCTTCCCATGGTGGGGAGAGGCTTTCTGTATTTCCCAGTGCAGCACCATTCAGATATATCCACCTGCTTGCCAGAGCAAGTCCTCCTCAGGTAGCAGGTGCTGCAGGGGTACAGCTGCTTCACCATGGGCTGCAGAGGAATCTCAGCTTGGGCGCCTGGGCCATCTCCTCCCCTCCGTCCTTCTGCACTGACCTTGGTGTCTGCAGGGCTCTTGCTCTCACATGTTCTCTCTCCTTTCTCCACTGCAGCTGTGCTGTTGTTTCCCACACCTCCTTATCCTAGAGGCACTGCCCTCACTGCTGATGTGCTCAGCCTTGGCTGGCAGCACATCTATCTTAGAGCCTGATGGCACTGGCTCTATTGGACAGTAGGGTAGCTTCTGGCATATTATAGAAGGCACTCAGCAGCAGCACCTCTGCCTCCCCAGCCCCCTACCCCTCCACCCCCCCTACCGAGACCGAGATGCATTAAAGTGCATACGAGTGCAACACGTGAGGGAAGAGTCAATAATAACATGGGGATGTTTAGCCTGTTGAAAGCACTATGGAGTGATGTGGTAACAAACTTCTACATGTATGAGGCTGCTGCAAGGAAGGCCTTTTCTGTGCTCTGTCCCCATGGTGGCAGAAACGAGATGAATCTCAAGCAAGAGAGGTTCAGGTGGGGTATTAGAATGAATTTGCCAAAGCTGTGAAATACTAGAATGGAAGGGTGTGAATCTTTATCACTAGAAGACTTTAAGAGCAGGCTGGACAAACTGGTCAGGTGTGAAAGATAATTGATTCTGGCTGAGATCATAGACACTTTCTAAATGTCTGAGACTTCTTTCAACTCTATGATTAGATGTTTCTATCACGACTCATGCTGTACTTGATATTCCTTTCCTTGGGATTTCATACATGCAGGCAAAATTTACCTTAAGAGCCTGCCCTGGGCTGCCTTTTCTCAGTAGCTGCTACAGTGCTGCATTTTTTGGATTTATTATGAGAATAATGTTGCTAACACAGTGATGTTTTGGTTGTTGCTAAGAAGTGTTTACCCTGAGTCAAGGGTTTTTCAGTGTCTCATGCTCTGCTACTGAGGAGCTGCACAGAAAGCTGGCACAGAGTGTACCCAGGACAGGATGTCCCAAACTGGCCAGAGGGATATTCCACACCACAGAGCATCACACACAGTATATAAACTGGGTGAGTTGGCTGGAAGAGGCTGATTGCTTTTCAAGGGCAGACTGGGTCAGTGAGTGGTGGGCAACTGTGTTGTGTAGCACTTGTTTCTCTTGGAGTCTGTTGCTCTCTCTCCCTCTTTTTATAATTACAGTCTTACTAATTATAATATTATTGGCATATCATCACCATCATCAACAACAACATTTTGTTTCAATTATTAAATTGCTCTTATCTTAATCCATAAGGTTTACCTTTTCTTTCTGATTCTCCTCCCCACAAGGGTGGGGGAAGTGAGTGAGTGGCTGTGTGGTACTTAATTGCTTAATTTATTCCAGTGAACCTTTAAAACTAGAACTTACTTTAGGGGGTGTTAAATGCCCAACAATTAACCTTACTGGCTTTGGTGAAAATAAAACAGGAACATTTCTTAAAGAGAAATTAATATTAATAGGATATTAGCTACAGAATCTAAGTCAAATCACAGCACTGTTTGGCCTTGTAATTAATTTAACTGCCTTACAGTAGGATCATTTTTTTCCAATGCTCTTACATTATTCTAATTCTTATAATAAATCCTCAATTACAATTGTAATTATAGGATAATTTACATTTCACTTAAGAAAATCATTTAAGTGCGATCAATGTAAGTATAGGCAATTCAGAAATTCAAGCATTTATTTAAGATGCCAGTGTGTTAAATAAGCATCTGTCTTGATTTGGACAGTATGTCAATTAAAACTTAGTCCAAATATTACTTAGTAAAAGTTACAGCATTGGTTTTAATTCTGTCAAATGTGGTAAGTAAAGGGAGTAAGTTCACCTCTGATTTAAGCTTTCAGAAACCTGAATGGCTCAGGAGTGGGGATACATGAATGTATGCTCCTTGGACTGAAAATAAAGATACCATTCCATGCCATGACTGAGGGAAGGGGTGGCAGTGGAAATGAAATCTGTCATCACAAGGTGATTTATTTCTCAGTGGAGCAGGAGACCTTCCTGGCCCACAGAACTGCCATGTAATTTGCACCTGACTGAGCCAGCAAGGATGAAGCCAGCCAAAAATCACTAAAATATGTTTACATAAGAAGAAAGAACTAAAAAGTGCTTCCAATACTTGCGTGAAACCCTAAAACTACCAGTAATAAGCACTATTTGTCTATTGCCATGGTAATACAATGACATTCCCGCCTCTGTGCTGTCATTTTCCATTATGGCAACTGTAATGTCACAAACACCCTTTTATTTGCAGGCAAAATATAAAAAGGAAAGGGAGTGAAACATATAGCACTACTCTTCACATGCTTTGATGCTAAAGGGATGTGCAAAAATATGTATTGCATCCTAATTTTGGCTTTGTCATTAAAGTGTAAAGCTGTTCTCTATAAATAGAAAAATTTAAATAGGTGGGAAAAATTAATGAAGAATAAGATATCTTGCTCTCTCCATTAAAAAAAAAAAAATTAAGAAAACACTCAGCTTCCTCTTGGCTCCTGTGGCCTATTTGAACTACTGGAGGACAGGTTTCCTTGGAAATTCTCAGAAGTGCAGATGCTAGAGGTGATACTTATGAGATCACCTAAAGCATTACCTCACCAGCACAAAACTGGATTTTTTTGTCAGGATTTTTTCCTAGAGAAAGTTATGTTCATAGTTAGCTTTCTTCCTTCCTCAGGTTAGACCTAAAGTTAATCTCTAAACAGGTGTTTATTTCCTTGAAGTTTCTGTAGAGGACACCTTCTCTCCTAATGTGTACTCCAGACACTTCTTATAAAGATGATTTTCTGATTTCAGTATCTTCCTCTTTAGAACAGGTAGGTTTTGGGGGAGAATTTTTCTTTTTTATAGAGAAACTGTATATAAAGAAATTTTACGACTAATCAGCACTCTAGCTTTTGTGTAAAACAGCTGAATTCACTTATGTAAATTAATACAAGTTTGCTAAACTCAGCCCATAATTTTCTATCTGCAGCACTGGAATGTGCTGGAAACTGCCTGTTTACTAAAAACATTCAAAGACTTTTTTTTTTTCAGTGGGCTTCCAGCAGCTTTCAAGTTGCTAGCCTAACAGAAAATGTATGGATGATAACTAAGGAGGTGACATTTCTTCTCCTGTTCTCATCCTCGGAGAGTATCTCCTTCCCAAATGTTTTTGTTTCCTGTATGTAAAATTCAGATAATGGTAATCCTTTGTAAAGAGCTTTGAAATCTGTATTTGAAACGTGCAGTTCATAGCAATAGCCTGCAGGCTATTACTACTTTCAAATGGACTGCTACCCTGCCTGATAGGGTAGAGGAGGTGGTGTTAATCCTCAAGACTGTAGAGCAAGGCTTCGTTCAGACTTGGCTCCCCCACGCACCAGCCTTTCTTTTTGTGCAAAGATCATCTCTTTTTCTTTGAGGAGGCACAGTCTGAGATACTGAGCAGTGAGAGATCCAATCTGGTTCTCAGTTCAGCGGTGCTAACAATAAATATAGTGATTGTTTTAAAAATAATTGTACTGACCTTTAAGAGGGCTGCCAGAATCTGGGCTGGGCTTTTTCAATGAATGTATTCAATAAAGGACATTACAAAAAGGTTGCACTTCCTCTCTACCCACAACCTAAATATAAACTGATTATACATTAAAAACAGAATAATGTCATTTATCATCAATGCAAACATACAATTACATTGTGCACTTGAACTAAATTTGCCCACTTTTACTGTAATTTTACTGTAATTGCCAGGAATATTCTAGCTCTTGTCTATAAAAATCATTGTCTTTTCTTCTCTTGCTAATGTTTCTGAGGGAGGAATGCAGGGGGTCCTTAAGTCTGAGCAAGATATTGATGTTATTCCATAAGCCTCTGAATAAACAACAGTGGTTCTTTGCTCCGTGAGTGTTTACAATTTTATTTGATTATTTTTTTTGCAGTGGAAAAGTGATTTTATCTGTCTCTAAGTTGAACACATCTGAGATTCCAGATTCTTTGTGGTCCATTTGGATATCAGAAAAGATGAAGAAAGAATTAAACATTCACTTGGGTGCCTTTTCTTTTGCCTCTGTTACTCCCTGAGGACCACCTACTATACTGGCTGCCTGCGAGTTGCCATTTCAGAGGGTTATAATTGATTGAAACAGAATCACTTAGCCTTCCATAGGCTTTCTCTTTTTTTGGTGATGGGATATTAGGGAGAGATTGCTGTAGAAATTGCTGTTTGAGTCTTTCTGCTTTTGACATTCCTTCCCTGCAAAGTAGAGCTGTGCAGCAGTGCTGCAGAAGGAGGAGGATTGTGCCCAGTAGGCCTAATGTGAATTCAAAAGTATACATGAAAGCTTAAAATAGACCCTTTTTCTCTTCTGCCCAGCCATCTCTGTTTTAATTGTGTTTCTTAAATGACTGGAGAACTGGTTACAGATGGAGAGGACTCTCCCACATGTACAGTGGCAAACTGGGCACACAAGGGAGATGGTGCTGCCTCTGAGTTTTTCTAGATTCTCCCTGGATGCCAGTGGTCTGGGAAAACCTAATGTAATGGCAGAAAGGTGGTAGAGGTGGAACAGTATGAAGTTCTAGAAAGTAGGGCTTGATTCTTATCTGCAATTATGGAAAAGGCTTAAAAAACCTCCTTTGGCCTAGCCAAAATGTAAACTAGCAGTGTACTTTGTTTCTGAGGTCTGGACTCACGCTTTGTGACAGTTCTACACTTTTGATTATGCAATATAATTTTTGGTCGTAAAACCTGGTGGAAACCAGAAAAGGACTGCTTGCTGTAAATAGCTGTGTCACTTTCCATGTGCCGAGACGTATTGATAAAATGCAGCCTATGCTATTTTGTTTTCATTTATTCTCATCTCTGTGAGTCCTGTGAGTGCTATTCACTTTGTAGTTGGTTGGGTTTTTTTCCCTCTTTCTTGTTTTTACCTCTGGCCTGCAGGTTTAAGAAAAGAAGAAGTGCTCCTTATTGAATTTCATACCACAGCACTTTTCACTAGTGATTTATTTGAGACCAGTTTTTCAATTTGTGGTTCATATAGGATGTAAGAAAATTATGTGTACAATAGTCGTGTTTAGATAAAAACCACAAGTGCAAAAACACACTCATATACACAGTGGAGCAGAACTGTAAAAAAATTTCTCCTGATATTTGCGAGGAATGAATATTATTTTAAGCTGAACCTACCTTGAAACATCCTTTTCCTTTACTGGGAAAAAGGGCAGACAGGGTGAAAAGGTAATGTTGCTTGGTTTTAATATAAAAATGTTTTTCTGCTTTAAGATCCATTTCTGAATTTAAACATATGGAATTGCAACATCTTTCATATTTCTATACCAAACTGTCAGGCAAAATTTATCAGAAGAGAACAATAGATTTTGGGACTGAGTTGTTTTCCTTCTGCCTCCTAATGCTGTATTTGTTTTCTAAGAAATTGCATGGAAAGAAAAATGTTCACACAATATACTCAGTGGTGGTAGAGACTTTGGGCTCCAATGTAATCCTGCTCTTCTCCCTGAAACCTGTAAAATTTTGTAGAGTTTTGAAAGGCAAAATCTGTGTAAGGGTTCTGTACATTTAAAGTAAAGATAATGAAAAGATAAGGTTCCTATGCTTTATTTTAAGGTAAAGGGCCACAAAGATGATCAGAAGGCTAGAGTCTCTGATCTTCTTGTTCTATGGAGACAGGCTGAGAGAGCTGGGGTGTTCAGCCTGGAGAAGAAAGGCTCCAGGGAGATTTCACTGCCACCTTTCAGAATGTTAGGGGGGCTTATTAAAGAGAGAAAGCAACCTTTTACATGGGCAAATATTGGTACAACAAGGGGAATGTTTTTAAACTAAAAGAGGGTAGATTTAGGTTAGATATTAGGTGGAAATTCTTTACTGTGAGGGTGGTGAGGCACTGGTACAAGTTGCCTAGAGGAGCTGTGGATGCCCCATCCTTGGAATTGTTCAAGGTTTGAGCAACCTGGTATGGTGGAAGGTGTCCCTGCTCTTGGTGGAGGGGTTGGAACTAGGTAATGTTTAAGGTCCCTTCCAAGCCAAGCCATTCTCTTCTAGGTAAAAAATTAAAAGCATGTCTTTTCACTTAGTCCAAATTAATTTGTCATTCTGATCTCATGAAACCTTTTGTTAAATCAACCAGCTGTTTATTGAGTCAGATATCCTTAGTGTTCTCAACTGTGCCCCATGGAGACCTTCTTCAGTTTAGCTTACACTCTCAGTGGAGAGCCAGCAGTATTTATTACAAAGTCTGAACAGCAGGATGATCATTTACAGTTTGGGAGATTCTGATGTAACCCTTTTACATCTTGAGATAAAAAATACCAGCAACATATCTACACAGAAACAAAAGATGACTCTTTCCGTAGACCTCACAACTTTGTAACAGAATGAATTACATAGGACTGGTTACAAAAAGATTGAAAAAATGCATAAACTAGCAGTGATTTTAATAGGCTTCACCCCAGAATTAGTGTTTCAAATTTGGACTAAGTTTCTGTACATACATGTGTGCCCACACTCACAAAACATTACAAACATTCCTATTTTTTTAGTGTTTCCTACAGAACTTATTATGCTTTTCAAAAGCAGAATGAAATACGAAAAAACATTTGCAGAACTGAGAAAATCACTCCCAATTCTCAGATGTGTTAATTGATGTAACATGACAGTAGAGCGCAGAGATGTTCTTTCCTATTAAGTAAAAATACAACTTATGTCAATTAAATAATTGACCAGGTGCCTCTAACAAACAGGTATATATCAGGGGAAATGTCATGTCAAGAACATTCAGTTTGAATTAGTAAAAGCTTAGAAACAACTGAGGTAAGAGAAAATGCAATGATATTAAAATGAAGTTATTACAGCTCTAGAAAACACCTTTAATTGCTCAGATTCAGTTTTACATTATCCAGGAGAAGAACAGAAGAGCATGTACTAATATTTATGAAGAGCTATGAGCTCTTCATAAATAAACTGCTTGTCCTAAAATAAAGTGCATTCAGAGATAAGATTTCGCATTAATCAACTATAAGGAGAGGATACGACTGGGACTTTCAGATCACAGCTCAGATTCTCTTCTAAAATGCAGTTCCTCTCTTGTTCCCTCAGCACATAAAGCAGCCATTTTTGAAAGAGATATTTTTTCCTACTGGTAAATTTTATTTTAAATATTATAGGCAAACCCTTTACATGAAGTTTTTAATAATACATTAAGGAATCATTCCTTTGTTTTCTGCTAGTCTTTCTGAATCAGAGTTCTATTTATTTTCCTGAATAACTCACATTCATTTTCCAGGAATAAAAATGTTCAAAAGAAGATCTTTCTTCTATTGAATTGACTTATATTTTCCTATAAACAGGGTCATAGTTTTAAAAATAATTGCCAAAGAGTCAATTGATTTGAACATGAGGCTACCCCAAGGCTGTTTAGAAATGTGGATTTTAAAATTTTAGAACTTATATTTGCAGTCACATTAGCTTATTGATCCTCTATCTGTTGGGATGCTTTGGCTGCCACTCCAAGTAAAAAGCACCACTCTGAGTTGGAAACAAGCCAGGAAATGACACTTCAGGAATAGCCTGAACTTTTCTCCTTCTCTTCCATCTGAAACGAAAACAAAAAAACCTCAAACAAACAAACAAACAAACAGCATTGTTTTGGAAAGTTCCTGCAGTTCTTACTCTGCTGAGACAGGCCTGGATAGAGTATGGCACAGACAAGTACTTCATGGTTGGCTCTGACTTACTGAGTTATGGCAAAGGACAATTCATGTTCCTTCTTATTGCAGCAGCACATTTCTGTTACACATCATTCTGTCTTTAGCTTAACATCTGATGACAACTGGGAACAAGGCAATTAGGAAGAAGCTACTGCTGACTTGAATTTTAGATACTCCATTAAATGCAAAAAATGTTATGCTCCCTGTTGAACTGTCCTGTTGCTGTATTGTGTACTGAAAGCCAGGAAATGTCCATGTTCAGTGTCCTTTGCTCTCTGGTGTAGACGCATTACAATAGTCTTTAATTACATGATTTCAACAATTTCTCATGTAATAGAATGCCAAAACATCCCATAGTTTTGAATTCTAGCTACAAAACCAAAGCTAGCTGCAGTATCGCTCTTTTTCCTTCTTCTGTAGAAATTAAATGGTCATGACATTTCTAATGCTCTAAATACTGTTAAAAAAACTTCAGACAAAAAATATGATTAAAACAAATATTTGTAGCAAATACCACATATATATGAGAAATAAACACCTTGTCAGAGTAAATTTTCCTTTTGTAATTTATATTTTAGACAGCTTTATTTAATTTTGTACAAACAGGCTGAAGAATGGGAAAAAAATCTTGTTTTCTTGAAAAGTCTCTATATAAAAATGTTGTAATAAATGTTTTGATTAAATGGATTTTTGTAATAAATTGATTTTTTGAGCTTTATTACCATTATGCTATTACTGTAATTACTGCATTTCCTAATCTGTAATTTTTTTTTACATTTTCATATTCAGAACATGCATTAAACAAGGGGAGTCCTACTCTCCTTTTGTGAGGTGAAGAAATAAAGCACAAAGACATAGGTCCCTAAGTGTCTTTAGTACTCACACTGCCTTCTGCACTGCTGTTGCTAACATAACTGGAGCTCAGGAACACCTGTACAAGCTGCCTTCAAGAACTAGATTTGGTGGGCACTGGTAGTGGGGAAAGCAGCCCGGGCTGTGCAAGTGGTCAGAGAAGAATCCTCTCTGAGGTGCTAGTCCACGCTGAAGTCACCGCCACTGGGCCCATGAGAGCAGGCCATGCTTTTGTTCTCTGACAGCTCATACACGCCAGGCTGCTGGAGAGCCACTAGGAGAGCCCACCTTGTCTAGTGGCTTGGCCACTTAACATAGATAAATCTATTTTATCTTATGCAGGCTATTCAAAGCTCAGCAAAATCCTAAACTTTCAGCTCCATTTGCAGTCAGCTGGTATCACTGCAGGCTTCAGGAGTACAGAGTCAGTACCACTGCCTTGTCTCTTAGAAACCTCTTTTAGGACAAAATAAATTTGACTCTGGAGATGCACAACTTTTTTTGCACTGTTGGGAAGGAATCTTGATATCTGATACAGATTGGATACTTTGCAGCATCTGAGGTTAAACAAAATCAGTCTAGTTCAAAGAGTACTGCTATGTTGTGAACCTAGAGATGATCAGGATGCAAGACTAGGGATATCTAATCCAAACTGTTAACCTTAGCAATGGGACACTCTTCTTGCATGTGCTGCAAAATTGAAATACTGAGCATGAAACACTAAAAAAACAGCCTCATCCTTTGTGGCTTACTAAAAATCCTTGGAACTGGAATTGAACAGTTCCATTCTTGTGCCCTTTTCAACTAAATAAAATATAATTTAGTAACTTCCAACTGCATTACCTATAATGCTAGCCAGCATGCTTGACTGAAAATTATAGTGCATTGGCCAAGCATGTGAGATTATTGAGACGATGATACTGCATAAATCTTGTCCATAGAGATGTTCAACAGCTACTAAACTTGTGTGTAGTCATTAAATTGTGAGATACCATTTTGTACCATTTTGAAATGGAATTTCAAAGTTGAATTTTGTATTTGCTGTTCTTAACTGACAGATTCTTTGTTATAGCTAGTAGATACTAAAATAAAAGGCTCAAAGTGTAGAAAACTTAGGTAGAGCTTGAAAAAGAGTATGAAGTTGTTCACACTGTTGCTGCAGAGTTTTTCATTCCAAAAGTCTTTACAATATTTGCATGATTAGATGTCTTAATGAAGAGAACAAACTTAAAGAAATTTGTACAATAGAAATGCGTCAGAATTGACTGGGAGTCAAAGAGAGGTAATTTTTATTCTGTTGTGCTGTAGTAGTTTTATGCTATATTTTTTAATTAGCTGCCAAAAATTGATCTTGAGTACTGGAGTATTCTGCTCTGTTGAGGCAAAATTTCTTGTGCTTGTGATTAAGATTTCCTACTCTAGTGAAAATGAGCTAAAATATCCTTTGTGTGCTTACAGCCCTTGAGAATTGTTTATTTTTGTTTTTGCCATCTGTGTTAATCACAACAGGAAAGTCTATCTTGTAGTCTTAATACAGCACACACAGTCCTTTTGAATAATGATGAAGTGAAATACAAAAAAATTAAGGCAAAACTAATTTTATCTCTGGAAACAAAAAGACATTTTAAAGGGCAAGCTATTATTCAAATCTGCTTATTATAATTCCAGCATGCTTCTGCTAAATTCATTTCCACCTAAGAAACCTTGGTCAAGGGTCAGAATTCCAAAGATACACAAAACTCCACCTACTGCTCTTCCTAGAGAGTACTGAAAGCCTCCTCCAGGCTCAATTTTGTGTTTACATCTCTTCCTGATTCTCTGGCCACATAGATATTAATGATGTGTACAAATCAAATTAATCTATCTCAACTACGTATTTATCCCTTTAAAATATTGTCTTGGTGGAATTTTTAAGCTCTGTTGAGATGGGAATTGCAGAGCCAATGCAAAACCCAACGAAATCAGTTTATTATGAAAAAAAGACCCTTTGCATCATTTTCGTCATTGAGAACTGAAAGTAAGTAGAAAACAAACTTACTTTTGCCTTTTTCTAATGCCAGAGGTTCTCATCTATATGTGACGACACAAACCCAATATGCAATAAACATGTTGAAATGTTGTGGCCCTTACAGTTTTGCCAACCTGAGGTAACAAAATGAGTTATTTAATGTCTTGTCTGGATCAGCCTCATTAGGAAGGACTGCGACATGTCTTCCTTATTCACAAATGGCAAGCAGAGACCGGATATCTTGTTTGTCAAGAACTCTTGCTTGTGTGGCATATTGTTTTCTCAGAATAATCTCTGCCTTGATTATTTGTGCAATGTCAAGCTCCCTTCCTTCTGAATGCATACATTATTACCTTTACTTTCATTGGCTCATATATACTGGACCAAACCACCTTTGAAGACTACTCAGCTTCTGATAATATGAAGTCAAACTGCTTGATACAGTTTTTTGGTGACATACCTGATTTCTTTATTGAGAGGCTCAATAAAAGTTTCCTTGAAACTAATTAAGATGTATCTTAATGGAAGGCTTTGCTCTCCAGTTTACGATGATTAGATATAGACAGTTGTCCAATGTTCGGATCTTCAAATTATACAAAATTTTACCTTTCTCTCTGAAAAAGAATGATGTGAATCTTAAACTTTGGTTATTACAAAATAATCAAAGGTAGAGGTTGGTATTGAACAAGATATCAGATAAAGTATCTTAAGAAACAAAACATCACCTGTCTTTTAGAATGTGAGTTAATAACACAGATCAAATCCCTAGCAGTGATAGATCTTGACATGCCTTTCCTGCCAATTTATTATCAGAAAAATTGGCAACATACACACCTCTAAACTGAAATTATCAAGCAGAATACCACTCAAATCTTTGGATAACTGGAAGACACACATGCACATGTGCATGCATGCGTCCATTTAACTTAATACACACCGCGAAAATGCCACAGGAAAACAAGTTTTGCTTCCCAAATTTGTGATGAGTGCTAGCCAGATTTGTGGTTTGTTTTATTGGGGTAGATCATGGAGTAAATTATTACTCAGTGTGCATAAGGATACCAGAAGGAGCCCCTAACTAATTATGTAGATGTATTATGATTAATAAATAATAACTGCAATTATTGAGGAATGGCTTAACCAATAAGGTCTTCAATAAATGTTTAATAGTTAAAATACATGATAAACAAAACCAGATGGCAATATAGCATATTGCCAAGTCCCACTTGTGCAGCATAGGCTATACTGCCTTATTAGTTTTGAAAGCCCAAATGAAATATATCTCAAATGTAAAGAAAAAGTAATTGGAAGGTATTTTCATTCTTTGTGACTTTGTGTGACTACGTAGTGCCCACATACCATTAGGCAGGAGTGCCTTTTTTTTGGATCATTGATTGGTTCATTGAAATTATCCATATGCTTTTGAGAAGTTGCTTATTTCTTTTGCATGCGAGATTCAGAATAAAACTCAAGAGCAGAATAGGAAAGAATATGTCTTATGCTTATATTGAACCTTTTAATAGCACATATCTTTTAGATGAAGTCCATAGCTATCCTACTACTCAGTGCTCCTGTACAAAATAGAAAGATCTATTTTCTTTTCATTGGAGCTGTAATTAATCTGGCCCTGTGCAGTTGAATTTGGTCTGGATTCCATGTTTTCAATGCACCACATTGAATGAGATTTGGGATATTTTCAACTGAGATACAAACAGCCAACACTTGGATCAAGTTCTTGAGTCCCTAGTTACTTAAAGTTGTGATCCATAAATGACTGAAATTAGTCGGTGACTTCCTATTGACCAAATGGCTTTGAGGTTGCCTTTCTCCCTAGAGTGTCCTGTGATCATGACATGACTGATCATTGACAGCTTAGTAGCAGGGTTCTCAATGTTCTTGCTAAGTTAACTTAATTAACTCCTTCTCCAGTTCTTACTGACATTGTTTTCCCTTTGTTGTGTTAGGTTCTGCCCATCATTTCTGTCATTTATAAGGTCGGCATCTAATCTATGAGAGTAATGTTTGATCTTTATGACAAAGGAATAAGAGAGGATTCAGTTTTATTCTGAGTATTACCTGTAACATATCAATTTTTTCCATGTAACATATCAAAATAGACTCAGACTTTTCCTTTAGAGGCAGCAAATGATTAGAATATGTATGATTTAATATATATGCATTGACACAACATCAATAGCCCAGTGACTAGGGTACTAGGCCCAGATTTCAGTCTAACTACTGATTCACCTAAGCTATATTTTGCCCTTGCTTTTAAGAAAACAGGAAAGGGGTACCCTTAACTTGAATTTACTTTTAGCCAAGACCTGAACAAAACCAAGGAAGTCTGTAATTATTATGAGTTAAAAACCTTGTGGTATAGGCTGGCGTTGCTTCCCACTAGCCAGCTCACCAAATAATAGAGCTTTTGATGTTTATAATTGAAAAATTTATCTTTCCAGCAAAAAAGAGGAATGGAGAAACTCAGCTCTGCTCTGTTAACCTCAGCAAAAGCAAGGAACTTGATGTGACTCCAGCCAAAGCGCTTAAGGATCTTCTGAAGGAAGTAGCTACTCTCCCTTCAACCACTCAGCCCTCCTATACTGGGATGCTTTTAAACCAGGGATAAAGGAATAACATCCTCCCATTCTCCTTGTTTCTCAGCCAATTGTCTTGATTGCACCCATTTTAGCAATTATATCCAGCTGCAGTTTTTTTTCTTGCAGGGCTCATGCCCCTTGTCTCAAGGGAAAGACAGACCTTTTCTTAACAACAGCAACAGACTGCTTTTCATCCTTTGTTCTCTCATTTTACCTTTCTTGCATTGGTAGTCTTGGATAAAATCATGTTCTTCTGTTTAGGTGAAGATCAGAAGCTATTCTCTTCACCTAATCGTGTATGAGCAAACTTCAGACAGGCCAGGGCCAAAAAAGTATCATTTAACTCATGGTAGCGTTCAAGTCTTCTCTTTTTTTTTGTTTTGGGCTAACTGGCATCTTCCTAAACAGCTCTGAGGTTTGGCTTGGGAGCAAGTACAGGCAGAGGACCATTTCTAAAAATCAGCTTTTATGGGACCTCTGTTAAAAAATAGAAGCATAAACTGTTTTGGTCTACAAGTCTCCACTGCCAGAGAATGGTTGCAAATATGTTCAGCTTCCTGACATGGATTGACATGGTGAGGGCATAAACTTGGTTCTGCTGTTGTAAATAAAGATAAAAGTACTTCCACACATAACACTTCCAGGAGCTTAGCAGAAAATACTGTAAGGATGATGAAGCATTTATTTATGAAGCTGCCCATAGTGACATAAATATCCCAATTAGAGACCACAAATTACTGGATTTATATAACAGTATGGATTAGTATTTCTGTGCAGAGCATAGCATTGTTACAGAACAAAGAAAGGAACATATTCAGTGACAATAAAAAAAACTATAAAAATAAGCCTGATAGAAAATAGCTATTTATTGTGTGGCATAAAATTAGCCCATGGAACTAACTGTCAGAAGTTTAATTAAGACATTTTGCTCAGTACAATTCAAACATGATTAGGATTTATATGAATAAATAACTAGAACTAGGTTACCTTGGTTATAATGTGCCCTTAAATCATCACAGAGTTAATAAGTAAGTTTCTAAATAGTCCCTAAGGGCTTCATACATCTTGTGCTACTGAATGTTTGCAGCTGATATGAGCATGAAGTGCCTTGGAAAGAGATGTGAACTCCCAAACTAAAAAAACCCCAAACAAACAACAGAATATTCTTTTGGATCTCTTAGTTCTTAGCAGCAGCAAAAGGACATAACCATTTTTGTACTGTCTTGTGGAAAACTGTGGAAGGCATGAAAATGCCTAATTCTGTTTACCTTTGAGTTGCAGACAGAATGGGTGAAAGGTGAAGAAAAATAAAATGGGAAAAGGGTGATGTCCGCATGCAAATCCTCAGAGACTTGAGTTGATTTGAAAATAATTTACTGAATCACTAAATGCAGGGATTAAGTATTGAATAGCAATGATAAGTATTATATACTAAAATTAAGAGCTAATTAAAATATAAAACTACTTTTATTTCCTTCCTATCTAGAAATGAATATATTTTTTAATCTGTATTTTTAATGTATTTTGCAGAAAATTGATTATGATCTGAAGGAAAATGTTTCAAAGCAGAATTTTTTAGTATATTAGTGATAATCTATTTTTTTTTTGCCAGCTTCCTAACCAAATGTAAAATAAAAAATTAAAAATGTGAATTAACTGAGACTGGAAGGTAATTTTTTTTCAGCAACTAGAAGTTTGGCTACATGTTTGACTAATAGAATTAAAGAGAGTACAGAATACATGGAAAATGACAGAAAATATGTCTTCTCTTCTTTCTTATTTTTAATGTAATTTTACAACTAAATGCATTATCTTTTCCCTTTCTAAATACAATTTTTCTCCTACTTTTTTATTTTTCTTTCTTCTATTTTGTCTGTCACAATCCATTTTTATGCTCACTGGTTCCCCCATACCTAACCCTTGCTCATCTTACTCCCAGTCTGAATTTCTCTCTCTTTCTCTCTGTTTTTTAACTCTTCCCACTTCCCTCATGCAAAAATTTTTTCTGTGACTCCCAAATTTTCTTCCTTGGGGAGGTGACAGTGATGTATCGCAAGCAGGACTGACCTTGGGAACTGAGGTTTCTTCTGAGTAATTCCAGACAGACTAATTGGACACAGTGAGATCCTTATGGGTTAAGAGAGAAGATAGTATCTCCGTCCACTAAGAGGATTTTGACTTGCAGAACAGATGGCAGGTACAAGCGGGCTCTCTCACTTCCATTTATGAGGCCCTGTATGGAATATATGTGGAAATTTTTCTTGTGGTGCTTAGAGAAGCATTAAACTCTTCTTGAGTGAAGTGGCAGAGTAATAAAGTGCTGCCCAATACATGCATTATTTCTTTTTTGTAAAACATTTATCATTCTAATTCTTAAGAGATGATGAAACTAAAGTTCAGATACATAGAATCAAGCAGTAAATGCTAATCTTACAATTACAATTAAAATGGATTATAAATCTCTTCAGAGAAGTGCTCTAGAAAGGTAATTCATGCTGTAACAGCTGGATTTAAACTGTCAGTATTTGTTTGAGATTTTTACAAACTAGGATGCATTTTACTAATTATGCTCATCAATATATACATTTGCAACTGTACCTGCACCACATGATTGTAGAAACAACAGCAAGAAACTAAACACACAGGTAGATGCATTTATTCCTGTTGCCAATGCATTCTTTGTATTACATTGTGACTTTATGGAACACATTCTGTTTTCTGAGAGCAGTTAGTTGTCACTATATGAACTAACATGAAATCAATTAGTCTTACTGTCCCCACTATGGAGCTTTTGTAATGTTGGCTATAGAATAATTTTTTCTGGTAGAAGTTGAGAAGTCTACAGGAATGCAAAATATTGTCAAAACCATTTGTATACAATTTCAGAATATTTAGAATGGGAAAAAAGTCAAAAATGCATTCAATTAAATCTGGGATTCCATATTGTGTCATAAAAACATTTTAAAATAATTTTCTTTTTCAAATTTCTCCATGTTTAGAATATGAAATGTGACTTCTCAAAACTTGATCTTTATGAAATTAAAAAATCCCCCAACAAGTGGATGTTTCTTTCATAAGAAGTTATTCTACCACTGTATCATATCAGTGGTCTATGTTAACAACACACCTTTCATGAGTTTGGCATAAAGTGTCCTAAGTGTGCAAAATACTGTACAAAAAAACCCATAAATACAGTCTCTGCCCCAAATAGTTTATCTTCTAGTCTTGACACAGCATGCCTAAAACTGGGAAAAATGATACAGAATGTAATTCTAAACCAGAGTATTATAAGTACCTTTTTTCTGCAATCTTGTTTTAAAAACCTGTAGGATAAATGGGGGGATTGCTGGAGAGGTCTGAGGAACAGATTTTGAGAATTCCAGATGTGGGAGCAGAGTGGAAGCTGGGCAGAGCCAAAGGCAGTTTGGCAGGAGTTGTAATGTCGAGGTGCTGCCCTCCTTTCCTGTAGGCTGGAGTGTATTCCTTAACACACTCCCCTGAAACTGAAGTCACCCCTTTTCTGCACAACACTTGACTCTTCAGCTGCATCTTGATGGACGTCAGAGTAAGAGAGGCTTGAAGTAAAATCTAATATCACACACACACACACACACACCCCAGTTGTAAAAAGCAATATAGAGGCACGAATGTTTCTGCAACAGACCCATCCAAAACAGTCTCTGTGTTTCAGTGTTTTTATCTTCCACAGTGCTTCCACATTAGTCCTGTTTTCAAGATCACTGTGACATTTTTACAGCTGTCATTCAAAGTAATAACACAGAAACTAGCTGTGGTTACAACAGCTTTGATAGCAATTCAGTTGCTTAAAGGAGATCAAATAATTAGAAAGTTCAATTGGTGAATTTATCTTGTGATTCAGACACCATTTGAAGATAATATTTCCTGGAATTGATGCATATCTGTGCATGTTCTGAATCCAGGAGAGATCTTTTACGTTGAATAAGAGGGCAATCAACTAAGCACTTCATTTTCTCTATCTGATCTGTTATCTAAAACATTCTGCAGAATAAAATAAGTTGCTTTTCTCATTCATTTACTTTCTGAAATCTTATGAATTAAATAGCTGACATTTCATTGCTTGTCATTCACGAGACCTCAGTTAATAAGGACTTCTCCCTACGGTTTTACTCAGTGGAAGGTTTCTACATGAGTAGTATTTAGTCACATGTAGATGTGCCTTAATAAACCTCAGTATTTCAGTTCCCAAAGCTGATCCAACACTTCACTGAAGCCTGTCAGCCCAGGGCAAAACGATGAAAAACTGCACTTGCTACAAATACTATCATGACACTCTTTTAGATTCCCTTTATACTTCTGTGAATGACTTAATGAAGTGCAAAGAGAAAGGAGATCATTAGTGAAATGGGAAATAGGTTTCCCCACCTGCAAAATGGGGATAATCATTCTTACTTTTCCTGGAGAGTATTAATAGCAGCTAGAAAAATGTGCTCTGGTTTTGTAATTATTACTGCTAGAAGACAAGCAGAATGAAATGATTTATGATATGCTTTTAAATGGATGCCCAGACTATGGAACAAATACTTTTTAGGGCTGTCTGAGCATAGTTTGCATATTAATTAACTGAATTAAGATCTAATTTAATTAAATTATCTTTGTATGGAAAAAGTCTTTTGGATGAATAATACTCATTCGTTTTTTGGTGATTTTTATTTAGTGGTTAAACAAAACTGAAAAGAGGAATAGTGAATTCAAAGTAAGAATGCTTGTGGGAGGAACACATAAAGTTAAATTAAATTGGTCCCTGGACCAGCACAAGCTGTAAAATTAAGGTCATTTAGATCTGTTACCTATTGTTGTCTGAACTGTGAATGTCTATGTGCATATACCGATGTAGAAAATAGAGTGGACTACTCAGTCTAGGTTACTGTCAATCTCTTCTATAAACACTGGGTTGTTAAAATAAGGAAGATTTTGAGCAGAATGAAGATCCTAATTTCAGTAAATTGTAGAGGATTGTTCACATGCTGGAAAAAGCTAGAGGATCTATACATTAAATTTTATGTAATAAAATCTCTATTGGTCGACATTGATCATGTAAATAATGCAATGTCTTTACTTGGCCTGTGCTTCAATGCAGCCCACTTTAGCCTTGGAATCTGTTTAACCATGGAATCTTGATGGTATGCCCAAAAAAGTAACTCCCCTGGGAGGCAGAAGGTCTCATGGAGTTCAGACACGGCTGCAACCCCTTGGACACCAGGCGCTCTGAGGAAGCTGGTGGGTCGCTTCTGCATTAGGCAACCCCACATCCACCTAACTTCTGACTCTCACTCTCTAGTGAGTTTAGATGAGATGTGCTCTTAAGTGTTTCTTTACCAAAAAACACTCACTGCAACTGCTCACATTCATCATGGTATTTACCATGTGCTATTTACAACCTGCTGTTAAACACACAACCCGAGCATTTCTCAGGGTCTTAAAAGCTCCCCCAAAACATCTAAAAACATTTTCAGTTTTCTCTGTTCCTTTCTAATATTTGAAGTGCCCTATGAACAAAAAAGGGTGTGAATCTTCATTTTTCTCGACTGCAATAGTCTTTGAAGTGTTCACATTCTCCTCTGAAATGTGCAAATTCCCTCCTCCACTGACTTCCCCTGCAGCTGAAAATACTCTGCATCTTCAGTGCCCTAAGATCTTATAGGACCTGCTTACTCACGGTTTTGTCAGCTCAGGTATTTAGATAGCTTTAAAAAATCTTGTGTGAGTATGAATCTATGTGTATGCATATGTATACATGCAGTCATACGCATAAGATGTTATGTATTGCTTTCTTAATTTGGGATTTTGAAAAATAATCTTTAAATTGGTATTTATTTTGGACCCATCCAGAAAATAAAATGATAATGCGTATGATCTGAAGAATTACAGGGGCATTTTGAAGATCTGTTTTTACCATCTAAGACCTGTAATTTACAGTGTTCTAATCACAAAGTGCATTTTTAAATTATAGAAGGCTTTAGGGGGAGATGAGAGGGATTGATATAAAAATGAAGCTGCAAAAATACAGTGTTTTACTTAGTTTAGGTAATTTCCCTGTGTTTGAAATATATTGTAATGTTCAAATCCAAATAGCATTTGTGAATTTTATTATGTATTAATTCACATCATAGTTGTTTGTGTAATTATATTTACCAGCTTTGTAGCAAATTACATTAGGAGCCATCTAGTGATTAAAATATACTTCCTAAAAATCACTCTTCATTAAGCTTAGTAAATATTCTGGATGTGCTGACTTCAACTGATTAACTAGTCACCTGTATCACAGGAGAAAGGACTTTTATTTGAAACTGCTTACGGAATACTCAGCTTGTGGTGTGCTAACTGTTGACCCCTAAGAGACATCTGTAGTAATATTTTAAAAAGGTGGAAATAATGATGAAAGATCTTATATAATCTAGCTACAAGTAGAGATACTGACCTTGCTTTATGCAAAAGTACAATGCTCTGAACATAATAATTTGTGCTACAGTGCTCTTTTACTGTATGTTTTCATTTATAGAAAACCAGGTGTGGCTGAGTTTGCCAATTAAGAGGAACTCTGGAATTATATAGTAGAGGTAAGAGGGACAGGGTAGCAGTGAATCATGGTAAGGAAGAATACGGTACATCTGTATGGCTGTGGGCCCTCCTGTAAGCACAATGACCTGGCTCCAGGCTATTCTCATGAAAGACTGGACTTCCCTCTGGTTAGAGTCCATGGGAATGTGAGGTCCTGGGGAGCCCAGGGACCCTGGACAAGAGCTAAAGGGGACCTGCTTGGACCTGGTCTTCTGAAGAGTCTTGTGCTCAAAGCAAGTAAGAAGAGTCCCCCAGGAGACCTGGCACTGCATAATCGGCAGAAAGACTGGGCTGGTTCAGAGCAATGACCTGTCATGGCAATCTGCTTTTGAGTAGTCTCAAAGGCCACACCCATATTAGCAAATGAAGCATAGTTGAAAAGAGCCCTACATACAGTGGCCAAGGGGAGAGGGAAAGCCTGCATCCCTGTAGCTTAAATGGCTCTATGGTGCCACCTGGGAATGGCTCTGGGAAAGCTCTGCCTCTTGAACTGTGCTGAGGAACTATTTGGGAAATTGTTAGCTGGCAAAGAAGTAGTATGCCAAGGACATTTTTTAGTTTTTATTTGCAATTTATTAGCACATGTAATTGTGTTCCTGTGACTGGGAAACCATCTGGACTTTAGATGACCTAACTAGCATAGGCCCAGTTTGCTTTCTTAGCAAAGGTGCTGCTTCCCAGGAGCGGCTAAGTAGAAAAAAGGAGGTGCTTTTGCTTATTTTATGTACCTGCACCTCAAATACAAAGTAGACCATGGATATGTTTAATTAAGCTTTTGCAAACACTGTCTTTTGTGGGACTGTTTTCTGAGAACATAATTCAATTCTGATTCAAAAGCAAAGCAGCAGCATACTTACTGAGCTGCTAGATCTAGGTTAATAAATTCTGCTTATTGGGAGGAATGTCTATAAAACACAGAGATGTGGAGGTAAAGAGCTTTACTGCAATGTGTTGGTCTGATGCTCATGGCAAAATTTTGATCCCTCTAAAGCCATTTTAACTCCAGTGGAATTGGGGTTTGGCCATGCCTTAACTTACTGTGATTAAACCTCCCATCTTCTACTGAAAGTGGTTAAAGACAAAGGCTTTTATGTAAAGTGCTGGTTTTTGTTTTTTTTTTTTTTTTTTGTAACTGTAGTTTATTGCTGTGAGGGTTCTGCAATTTAATTTAAGCATGAACTACCTCAACCCTTTCTGAAATAGCAGTATGCCTGCAGTTTAGCTCTGGAATCCCTGCAGATAAGGCTCCCAGGAGAAAAGGCCTGAAATATCTTGAGGAATGATTAAAAGCTTCAGTAATGTTCCATTAAACCCTGCTGCTTTTAAAATAAATGGACACTTCATTGCTGTAAGACATTTTACCTGTAGACATTCATTTGGTGTCTCATGTTTTTAAATGACTTTGCCCCCATATTGCAGTCAAACCTCAAGATATTACAGGAAAGAAGGATTAAGGAGAAATACCTATAATGACTGGTAGATTAGTAATGATAAGCAGACACAAGCTCAAATTTTAATTTCATATGATGCTTGATGTGGTTTCAGGATTTTATTGTTGCTGCTTTTCGTAGTATCAATTCATTAAAATAAGTAAATGTGGCCTGGAAGCTAAAAAGATCCCACCTATGTCTTTCAGAGATGGTCAGATTAAAGTATGTGGTTTTTTTAATAAGCACAAATGGATATGTGCTAAGTATTTTAATGGAAACCTGAAACCACAAACTTTTTCCTGCCTGTATGTTTTATAAGCAAACTAGAAGTTAGAATAGATTTAAAACTTTTGGATCTTTTGTTCTAACTTGATTGCCATTTTAAATTAATATAAGACTTTGATCTCAGGAATAAATCTGCTACAGTAACCCAGAATTTCATCAATAGTTGTGTTAATTATTAGCAGTGTGTACCTCTGTAAGAAGGGGTGGGAGATCTACTCCACAAAATGTAAAAGTATGTTGGTTTAGCATTTTTAGTAGTATAGGAAATAAGTAAGTTATTTCCATAAGTTATGGAAAATAAATTCCACTTCAGCTGTTGCTCTGAAGCTTTGGACTCATGTGATCCTGACATTGAGAAACAGAGATGATTGAAATGACAACAGAAATTTTGCAGATTATTATAGTGTACACATGTATTAATGACTGTGTAGGCTCTCTTACAAAGGCCTGTATGTTTGAGCCAATTAGGGAATATTCAGGATTAATTTTTTTTCTCTCTCTATATTTCTGTTTCCACAGACAGTGATCAGTTATTTTTTTTTAATTGGGAAATGTAGCAGGCATTATTATTTCTGCAAGCAGTTGAGGTCCTGTGGCTGCTTTAATTTTCTTTAGAAATTATGTCCAAAATCTTACCTAGTATTTGAAAAAATCTTGTCCTCATTGTGGCAATTTTGTGCCTGTCAACCACTGACTTGTGCTTCCAGTGGGAAGAAGCAGCTACAGAAAGCAAGAGTCATGGACAGAGAGGTGATCTCAGATTCTAAAGGTCAGTCCTGTGACAGAGCCCAATTAACTGGGATGGCACCACGCACTTGCCTATTTTTAGTGGGGAATCAGTGCAGAGATTGGAGCCATGCTGTGATATTCTCATGGTGCCTCAGCTGGTGGGCAGTTGCACTTGCATCAGGTGGAAGTTTCTCAGGAATACACAATTTCTTTCTTTGCTTATTTGTTGCAGTAATTCAGACAAGAATCAAGTACTGGCTATTCACATCAGTCAAACTACTTCTAAAACTGACCAGCAAAGAGCTCTGGTCAGCCCATGAATGGGAAAAAGCCATGTGTTTGGATATCCAGTTACAAATGGACTTGAAAAGCTTTTAGGAGAAGCTCTTAATAGAAAGGGGCATTGTGCAGAAGGTAGTTGGAACCAGGTGTTTTCCACTTTTTCTATTCCCTTTGCTGTTACAGCTGCTGACCCCTGCTAGGCACTGTGCAACATGAGACAGAGCTCTGCTTTTGTATGATAAGAAATCTGCTGTCCACAGGTGGGTATGGACACTCAGTGATAAGAGAAAAAAGTATTTTTGCTAGTTAAGAAGAACTTGCCTCCAGATACCTGGTGAAAGTTCAGAGACGAATAACCAATCTGATAAAATCTTAATGGGAATAGCTGATGGACTCTGACAGGGCTCTGTGGATAGGTGCTGTATCTAAAATTTTACACATATCTGCACTAATTTTTAATTTCTTTTATCTTTATCTATCTTTATCTTTATCCATATTTTTATGTTTTATTTTTATATTTTATTTAGACACGGGATGTAAAATGGGCTCATATTAACCTTTCCGAAGTCAGCCTTTCATTTGGCCTTTCATTTTCCTATGTTTTTCTTTTCTCCTAAAACTAAGACAAAATGTCGGAAGTGGAAATATTTATGAGAGTCATTTAGAAATATAAAAGAATTCAGCTGAAATGAGTTGTGATTGAATGGTCTTCACAACTGTTGTAGCAGGGAAACTTAATATAGAGTTGCCATGGAGACTGGTTCTTTGGCCACTGGTCTAACACATTACCGCCTTTTAGTTCAGCAGTATGCTATTTGCAGATGATGCCATACATGACATTAACAAGTGGTTTGCCTCCATTAAGAGGAAGATAGCTCTAAAATTACTGCACTTCTCATTAAAACAGAAATATGCAAAACTCCTTGAAGTTATTTGAACAATCAGTGAAGTGCACGATATCAGTTCACGTAGGAGCAAAACATGTTTATTGCATCAGAACTTGGGCAGACATCCCACTCAGAGCTATTGGAATGTGAGTTTGAATGGAGGCTGTCAAGGTGGAAGAAGCAAACCAACTTCTTCCAAGTGAACCCTTTGCTCAGTTTTGGGGTGAGGTTACCTTTTCTCCTATTAGCCTTTTTCAAAGTAAGTCTCTTGAGTGCAGGGGTGTTTTGGCTACCAGACTTGCACTATATCATGAAGACACCAGTTCCTTTTCCCTTGAAAGATTTATATTTATTACTTTTTAATGACATCTTATTTTGTAAATGGGAGCTGTATTTTTACCATGTGGCCATCGCACAGGGCTCTGTAGAGTACATTTAATGGAATAAATGGAAGCACACACTAAACAGAATACAGAAACTCAAGCAGAGGTAAACCACTTAATAGCAGTGCCTGTAATGAATTTCCTAACTAACCCGCCCATTTCATAAACTGATAACATAGACAGAGACTTAGCTTTAAAGGCCCTTGATCAAGCAATGGACAGAAACAAAATGAGAGACAGAGCTGTAGCTATCAAAACCCATTCTGGACAGGCAAAAGCCTGGGGCACTCCCTGTAATGGCCTGTTAGCTGGCTAAGTCAATATTTCATTCCAGCAGTCCAGCTGGACTGGAATGCTAAAATACTGAGTTCCTCAGTCCACCACTGCTGTGTCAAATAGAGCCTGAATAACATGGGGATCCTATAATTTTGGTGGAGATTTGGCTTTCTGCAGAACAATTACCAGGCACAGAGGTGACCCAGGAGGCCAGAGGCTGGATCAGGACACACTGTTGTGACACTGTGCCATCATTTCACTCTGTCTTGTACTGGCTGTTTCTGCCAGAGTGCAACAGCATCCACACATCACACATAGTTTGTAACTTTTTGTGTAACATCCATGCTTGTTGGTAATCTTTTAGGAAGGATGATTTATCCTCCTTGCAGAAATTAGGTCTCCAAATGCTAGTATTTTGATATTTTTAGAAATGTCCTGTGGTTCCCAGCACAGATTTTTGTTCAAGAGCTTGGGAAAACATGTCAATATCAGTATGAAATTTATGTATATTCCAGTATCCACAGACGTTGCTACTGTTACAGGGCAAAACTCATACTGCAGAAAATGATCCAGCTATATGCTCTGGTTTGATCAGTCAGTTTATTAAGGCTGTATTTAGCACAAGAAGTCTGTGGCTTAAGGATGTATAGCAATGCCTTTGGAACTTCTTTTTGCAGAAGGACATCATCTTCCCTCTCTGGGAGAAATGTGGATCACCTCACCCTTCTTCCCACTATGCAGAATGCCCCATTTTAGTTTCCATTTTTTTTTATTTTTCTGCAGTTCCTTTAATACTCAGCAAAATTTATAAATAAAGTGTTCATTTCAATTTGTCCTACACTGCACTGATTAATAGAACTAGTTGATATATTTTCTGTTTGTCAGAAAATGTCATTTTGCTGAAGTCAAACAAGTGTGGGAGTCTTAAACTGCCCTTCATGAGGATTAACAAATTAATAATGTGAGACACCTGTACTCAAATCTAGACGTTAGGAGTGATGTGGGGTGTAAAATTTGATACAAAATAAACATTGCATATATGGATGATTTTTAATAAATGTGAAAAATAGAATTTTTCCAGAAATTATTTTTTTCTTACTATTGATTGTTTTTGAAGGAAGGAATACTTTCAAAATCTTTAAATCCGGGGAAAAACCCCAGAGCTCTCACATTCTACTCCTCTCTGGTAATCAGCCATTAATTCCTTTGCCATACTGGTTTTTATTTTCCTGGTTGCATGAAGTTTCTTTGAAATTCTCAGAAATTTCCCTTTAAGTTCCATAATATAAACATAATTTATATCTATAGGGATATACTCCCAGTAAGCAAAATATGCTGCTACTCTGGGCTTTAAGTGGGGCCTCAAAATGTGGAAAGGGATCATTTTTTTTAGTGACTCCTGCTTCTAAAAAATTCCCAGAAAAATGATCTGTTACTGCTATTGTGAGACACAAACAGCAAAAAAATGGCACTTTTCCTCCGATACCCTGGGTCTTGTCTGAAGTCTTTCATTCTAATAAAGGTGATACACTCATACTCAGTTAAATTTTACTGCATTAGACACAATGTCTTAAAAAGATATTTTCCTTTGCATTCATTGGCCTATTAGGGCTGTGCCCCAAAGCTTGCTGGATCAGCAAAGATTTCAGTAACGTGAAGATAAATGAAGCTCGTGGTTGTAATTTGGCATGCAGTGAATGGAAAAAATGCCTGGGTGGTGGGTGGGCAAGGTGAGAGTAAGATCAGAAGCAATGTATTGCAGGTCCTGGAGAAGGGTGGGGAGGCTCTGTCCCTACTGCAGAATTGCCCCAGACGTTCCCAGGGCCTCAGGAGAGAGAAGATTTTGTCTTATTGCTGAACATATGCAAACAGCAAAGGGAACTTCTGCTTCCCACTGCCACCCCAACTGACAGCTGAAAAAGAAGGTGGGCTTCAAAACTGGTAATTGGCTTTGGCTGTTTCTTATACAGCACTTGGTGCTGCCAGTATCTGTGAGGGCCAGGAGGGACATCTCTGGTACTTAGTCAAAGAGATGTAACGCAAACACCCAACCCTTTGGGTATTTGGGCCCAATTCTGCAAATTGCCGTGCACTTCCTTGGAAGCACTCAGCATTTCCCTGACAACTGGCATCAATGACAGTCAGAACAGGAGGACCTCAGGAACCCAAAGGACCTTAGTAGCCTCAGGAGGTGCTGAGCATCTGGCTGCATGGCTGCCTCTGTCTTCAGGCCCAAGGGAGTATTGAACACTTCAAACTACTGCAGGGAAGAACAAAGCCTTTGGATAGAGTAGAGGAAATTATTCATCTGTGTAGGAAAAAAGACAACCTTGAATGATTAAGAACCTGTGAGAGATATTAATAATCACATGACTGAGCATAGTATGCAATAAAATACATAATTCATGAACTCACAGAAAAGAATGATTCACATTGCCTTGAAAATTAATTAATAAAGATGCCTGGTAATGCTAAGGATTCTCCAAGGTCCATAATTCTGAAAAAGAATGAAAACAAGCCCGTCTTTGTATTCTACTAAAGAATTACAAAATACTGATATAAAAGGGAATGAAACATGGTGTTTCAAATAACTATCAGACTTCTATGTAAACATCAGAAAATCAGTTTCCAAAAAATCTGAAATAAGCATCAAGAGAAATAATACAGCCATAAAGCAATATAGAAATCAGACAAGAAAAATTCACCAAATTTTCATGAAATAAAACTTTGAATTTTTGTTTTTAAAAAGGAGTTGCAGAGTTTTCATTTCCTGTCAGGAATGGTTGGCTAGTGCTGTGTTCTTTGTACTAAATTGCTTTGCCTCTTCTCTGAAAGACAGGAAACTTGTTTCTTTAAGAGGTTATAAAACAATACTGGAAAATTTGCAATTGTAATTAGTGGTGGCTGAGGTCAGCAGTGTGAAAAGCTAAATTTGTGAGGTGTTGGAAGCATTTTGCAATTCACTTGCCTTTTTTTTTTTTTTTTTTTTTTTTGTCAACAAAATTAATCTGGGAAAAATCTCTCCAGGGGCTGAATGAAATACCTAATTGAGAAGTGTAAGGGATAAGCCCCACCATTTTTCTTATTAGCTAAAACTTTTCTTCTGTCCTGAATTTCAGTGTAAAACACACCCTATTTCAGAAAGCAAAACATACCAGTGCAATTCCATGGTGTTTGCAAGGGCCAAACAAAAGAGAATTGCGCAGAGCAGTCCAAACCACCCAGTCCTGGTAGAAGAGTCTTTATCTCCTTTCTTTGTAAACCATAATTGCTACCAGTGAGAATTCTGTGGCATTTTGCACCTGGGCAGGATTGTGTTACTTGGAAGAGAGGGACTGTCTGTGCATCAGTACCTCTGTCAGGGCATTTCAAGTGGGACTGTGCTGGGAGTGCAGTAGTCACCATCTGTAGGACAATGTTCTGAGAGGTGCCTTTAAAGGCTTATACAAGATGATAAAGTTACTGTGGGGGGGAAGTCCTTCCACAGCCAGTGAAGTGTCTCTCTACAGCTCTGGAGGCACACTTATTAAGTGGCACGAAAGCTTTCATGTAATAAGCTCTTTTCTCACCAGTTACCATCACAGGGAACAGGAGATTTAATGCAGTGTATTGTTTGGGTAGGGAGGAGAATTATGTTACTTGCATGAAATTAAAATTCCCAAGGGTTTTTTTTTTTTTGCTAATATTTGTTGCATATAACACTATTTGAATGTGTTTGTGTGTGTGCATTACTATTATTTCACAATAATAGTGGAGACTTGGTTATAGCAGTCATGCAATTTATTTCCTATGGTACCAGATTAAATAGTTGCTTCATTAAGAATCAACAGATGAAGATCCCTTTATCAATATCATGCAGATGAGATACTTAGGTGCATATAGATAATACTCACAGAGGCATTGTGCTAAAAGGCAGGTGCTTTCTTCAAATTTATGGTTAATGAGAGACATCAAACATATGATGTTTGCCCTACTAAGCATTGTTTGCCAAGAAAGAAAAGATTTCTAAGCATTCATGCATGCTCTAGCCTATCTGTGTGAATACACAGAAGTCAAGACTGTTGTCTTAATAAAAGAGCACATCTCTTGTGGAGAGTGAAGACTGGCTCTAGTATTGTAATATTTTTTTCTGATAATGGTAATTACTTTGCTTTGTCTGCCTTGCATTGCTTTTATGAATTTAACTAGATGAAAACCTCCAGCCAGTAATGATAGCCAGCTTTCCTTTGGATCTCTGCCAGCAACCTATAATTAAAGTGTTTTCTTGAGAAAGGACCACTGTATACTACCTATTGTGCATTATGTCCTTGGAACTTGACTGCAGTAATGGAAAAAAAAATCTCCAATTTATATCATGGCTTATTTCCATGGCACATGGAAAAGAAAGAAGTGATTGGTGATGGTCAACATGGCTTCACTGAAGGCAAATTGTGCCTGACAAATTTGGTGGCCTTCTACGATGATCTTACAGCATTGCTGGATAAGAGAAGAGAGACTGATGTAATCTACTGGACTTGTGCAAAGCATTTGACACTGTTCTAAAAGGCCTCCTTCTCTCTAAACCAGAGAGACATGGATTTGATGGATGGACCTCTCTCTGGATAAGGAATTGGCTGGATGTTTGCACCCAAAAGAATTGTGGTCAATGGCTCAATGTCCAAATAGAGCCCAGTGACAAGTGGCGTTCCTCTGGGTTTGCTATTGGGATTGGCACTATTTAACACCTTTGTTGGTGAGTCCAGAGAAGGGCCGTGAAGGTGATCAGAGGGATGGAGCTCCTTTCCCATGAAGACAGGCTGAGGGAGTTGGAGATGAGCCTGGAGATGAGAAGGCTCTGGTGAGGCCTTATGACAGCCTTCCAGTATCTTAAAGGGGGCCTCCAATATGGCTGGAAAAGGGCTTTTTACTAGGGCCTGTTGTGACTAGGGCTCTAAAGAGACAGAGGATAGGTTTAGATTAGAATTTGTAAAGAAATTCTTTACTGTGGGGTGGTGAGATGCTGGTACAGGTTGCTCAGAGAAGTTGTGGATTCCCCATTACTGGAACTGTTCAAGGCCAGGTGGATGGGGTTTTGAACAATCTGATCTAGTGGAAGGTGTCCCTGCCCCTGGCAGGTGAGTTGGAACTACAGTATCCTTAATGTCCCTTCCAATCCACACCATTGTATGATCATATTACCTCTTTCTGTAGCTAGTTACCTCAGGGGACTGTTGCAAGTGAAACTGTATTTCATGGGAACGTAAAAACCATAGAATTACAGAATCATAGAGCGATAGGGACATACTAAAAATGAATATAATAAAATATCTTGCAGTGAATTAAGCTAATTAGAATGAAGGCACTGGCCCCAGCAGATTAGTGTTTGCAGATAGAATTATTGGGAGTGCCTACTGAACTTTAAGTACACACCAACACTACTTTTAAGTTTTCTGGCATACAGAAGATCTAAACATTCAAGTCTTGTTTGCCACATAAACTAATATTTCTAAACAAAATGACTTCATCGTGGCTTTAGTCAGAGACCTTTGAGAAGCTGCTGTATATGCTTAGAGCCATCAGGCAGATGGAATGGCTTTTTGTTTATTGAGAGACAAACCAGAAGAAGCCATTATCCAAAGCCTGGGCTGTCATGGTAAAGGTGGAAAAATTTCCATGGCTGACATTGTGTGTAGGTTTTTGTTGACCTCTATCTTCTGCCTAAATGAGGTAATAATCGGAAGTCAAGAACCAACCAGCAGAAATCATTATTATTTGCCCTTATTATGAGTGCTTCTCAGGTACACTGGTTACAAAAAAAATGTGAAGACTATGAATAAGAAAGTTGTCTTTTACATAAGCAGTTTTATTGTTGATATTTTAAATTTTGCGTATGTCAAACAACACTTCATATAGTTCAAAGGTACATGGATTGGTTCACACTACTTGTGCCAAAGAAATATCTGTGTTATTTACAACAACAATTAAGTTAGGATTCCTACTTAAGAAATTTTCAGCAAGTTCTGAACATTCTCTAAACTGCTGAGGGTAAGGGCCAAAAATATCTATAGAATATTGCTTCTTGCTTGGAATGCTTCAGCAAAGATGCAGTTATAATTAACTGCTACTGAAGCAGAAACTACCAAGTGTTCCTGGTTTTGTTCATTTCCTAATAAAAGCTGGGAAATTTGATGATGACTTTGTTAAAAGATTTCAGTTGTTGTTGTTGTTGTTGTTTGTGTTTTATTTAAACAAAGAAATTTAAAGCAAATCTATCAAGTCACAGGATGTGTGCTTTAGATTTATGTTTGTATTATGTCAGTCAAACACCTTGCTCCTGATGCCTTTCTGATCTTCATATCAAAGGCACCTGCAGAAATATGAAGTCAGACTATTCTTCAGGAACTGCAAGGAAAAAATTACTTTTAAAATGGACAGTATCCAGAAGCTTTCTAAACACTTTCTAAGGTCAGCAAGGTTTTGAAAGAAGCACATTTTGATAATGTTCTTGGAAAAAAATCTGGCTCAGTTTGGATTAACAAAGTTCAGCTTTTTATACAGAATTTAAAAACTGTTCCTTGCACCATGTTTTGCAATGTTATTACTGAAATGAACCTCAGTATACTGACCACCTACATCAAGTTTATTCAATTAGTTGTTTGGGAATTTCTTAATATATACATAGAAACTGTGTTGTGAATACCATGCTTGTCTTAATTTGCTTTAGTTTCTTTATTGTGTCACATTAAAATTCCAAATGGTTGTGACATATGAATCTTAAACTCTGGGGACTTTTTATTCGCAAGGAAGCTGCTTTAAGAATTGATTATTCTCTTGAGTAAATCAGGATTTCAAGTGCCATTGTGCTGGAAACATCTGTTTATATACAGGATCTGCCAACATCCCATTTCTTTCCAGCAGCAATGCCAAATAATCATAAATAATGGCAGAAATCTTCAGTCCATAAAGAAAAAAAGTATCCAGAAATTAGTTTAAGACCTGTGTAATTAATATCTCCTGCATAATCCTCAGTAGGACGTTGTGCATTCCAGATTATGTGGTGATCTAAGGAATTGCTAGGTCCAATAGTCTGGTTCCTTTGCCCAGAAGAAAATGGATCCAGGAAACTAGAATTTTGGAAGCAAAGCAGGAGAAGAAACACATTTTGGAATCTGTTTAAAAAACCCTCAAACACAAAAAACTTCAGTTGTTTATACAATTTGGAGTACATTATGAACTTATTCCTTCCATGTACCCAAATATATGGTAGATAACTTGCAGACAGGTAAAGTCCTTTTTTATATGAGGCCTCTAAGATCAGCAAATTTAGTTTTACAGGAGACTTACCTTGAGACTAGAAATTCTGCAAGGCCAGCCTGTTCAATACACCACAATGAGATGAGCTCGCTGTCTTAACTTCCAGCACTGTCCAAAACACAGCAGAGTGCTGCCAGGCACAGTCAAGTCTAAAAGAACTTTTCTCCATAGGAATGACTGGGGACTCGTGGATGGTTTCTTTAAGTATGGATATTCATCTTCTTATCAAGTGCTATCCCCTTTATTATTACTGGTACAACAGGACAGAAGACCAGAGATTTTCTACTGCAACTGTAGATGAGTGGTTTGGGTTGAGAGCATCTCTCCGACTTTTTTGAAGACTGAAAAATGGCTTGGCTAATACAATTCAGTTTTGAATTTTAACCAGCTGCTTATAGATTTCTGTTGTGGTTATCAATTTTAGACTTCTATATTACAATAACTTAGAGGCCATTTCAGACAGATTTTTTGTGCACTTTTTCCAGCTAATAACTACCTGTGTCTGTTTCTTATTCGCTTTTTCTCTCTGTTGGTTTTTCAGTTCATATAACAGTTTTTTTTTTTTTTTTTCTATTGTCCACTGTCAGGTGCAGTTTAGAATGCTTAAATAGGTTTTGCCCTCAGGAAAAAAAAATCCAAACAATTTCCTGACAATCAGACATCAATACAAAGTTTCTTTAACCCAGAGATATTAAGGATACATAAGTTAAAGTAAGCAAGTTTGGAAGTCTAAGATTCCCTCTGGAGATTATTATTTCAAAATTTTTCTAACTTGATATTACTCATCCATTGGAATTTGGAATTGAAGTTTGTAAGTTTTTTAATTGTAGATTCAAATGAAAGTAATGTAGGAATCAGATAACATTTGCAAAATGTAATTTTGATCCAGTTCCAAGCAGAACATCTTGTTGTGCTACAGATGTGCCTCAATACTAATTGATTATTTCTTTAGCAGAAAAGCTATTTAGAAGTGTTCCAAGACACAAAACTGACACTGCAACTGCCTGTATGACAGCAAGTTATACTGTGTTTTCTCTTCTTTCATCTTCCTAAAATTGAGTATGGCCAGAAGGAGTGATACAGCTTCACTGAATCTTATGCTAATGCTTTCCCAGAAAATGTTTTCTTTTCTCCCTAAATTATTCATTGAGCTATTAGGGATCTGAAATAAAACTTTAATTAGTTGTTAGAGGCTTCACAAAGTATGACCTGCTGGAACATATGAATGGAGTTGAAAGAGAGCCATCTGACTACAGGAATTGCAGCCAGCGGAACAAGACATGGGCAGAAACTTAACATCTGTTGCAGATTTCTAGTGTTTTGGGCAATGTGACTTTTAGCTGAAAGCTGAATGATGGTTTTTAGTTGACTGCATTATGAAGTACAATAAAATATATAAAATGCTGTCTTAAATCACATGTACTGTCATTTTCAACTGGTAATTTCACATTGGAATGTCCTTGCCTGTCCACAAGCTAAAATTCGTCAGTCTAAGGGCATATATCATGTTTAACAGTGCCCAGCGTTGTCTGCTCCTGAGAATGTTATTTTCAGATGCCCTCCACTCTGTATTCTGTAGCTTTTTGCTTGAAATAGAGACAGAAAAGTGAACTGGAGTTTTGAAAGCAATAGAAGAAAATTATGTACCTACCTGTCACTAAAAACCACCCCTGTAATATACTTGAAATAGAAAAAAAATTCCTATCTGTGTGAATTCAGATGGCAGTGAGGCTCAATAATTCCACAATCTTTCTTGGCTGTCTGCCTAGACAGAAACATCTCTTTGCCTTTATTCTATTTCAGTTTGTCATAGTTGCACACCCATCTCAGGCTGCAGCATTGTTCTGGTGATTTCATTTCAGGATAAAATCTTGGACTTAAGTATGAATATAAATGTTTCAGGAAAAATTACTTTCAGCAGATTGGAAAATAACAGTATTAGCATTTATTATTATTTTTTGCAGGATTTGCAAAGTTTGAGAAGGTTTATTGACAATTCTGAAGTCAGATATACTGTCGTATCTAAAACATCCACCACATTACTATTGTCATTGTGACTCAGTGTTTCCTCAGGGAGGCATAGGGATTAAAAAAAAAACCCTGTGAAATGCTGAGAGCACAAAATCCTGTGTAATAGTAATAAACTTTATGACAAGTGAGTAAGGGCTTCTGTGACACTTCAGTTAAAGTGGTGTGGGCTGCTTTTCTCAGCAGGGAAAAGATGGCATAAAAATAAAGCAATCCTCACTACTGATCTTGCAGTCCTCTTCTGCCCAGGGAAGTTGAGGTTAATTTACAAAATACGTGACATCAACAAAGAATAAGGGCAGCAGGGAGTGGTTAAGGGAGTAGAAAACTCCCTAATACAAAACTTCAAGAGAGGAGGGAAAGTCTTGTTGAATGAAACAGGAAGACTCAAAGGAAAAAGAATAGGAATCAGACCATGGTGTCACCAGAATATTTGGGAAAAAGCAGCTTGCCACAGCACTAGGACTGGCTGAATAGCTGGCTTCACAGTTCACAGATTTGTAGATGTTTTTCTTTTTAATTTGGCTTAGTTTCAAATTGGAACAAATCCATTTTTTTAAGAAAAATTTCTTCAGAAAAAAATTCCAGGAAAATGTTTTGGAAACACTGACATACTGTGTTTCCAAAACCACACATTTTCCCCTGACCCTACAGCTGCCTAATGGAACTGGCATTCATAGAGCAGCTCCATGGGAAGGCGAGGTCTGTGGCTTGACTTTGGGCTTTCTGTTTTCAGGTCAGCCACCATGGGCAGGCAACAAGTAATGGGTTCAAACTAAACTATGAGATGCCTTTTTTAAACTGAACTATGAGATGCTATTTTTTATTGTTATATGTATTTCACATGTGTTTGTATAGCTATTTTATATATATATATATAATTTATCTATTTTTCTGTAAAAGCGTCCAGAAAGAATTGTGGAACTGGTTGTAAAAGGTTTGTATATGGTTTTTGAACTTTCCACATCCCTACATAGAAATTCTAAGCATAATCCATTTAAAAAGAAATCCATGGGTGATCAAACATTTTCAATCCTACATGTAATAGAACTGAAGTAGATAGATGAAGATCTGCAAACTCTTTCATTCATATTTATTGCAATTGTTTGATCTGCATATGCCAATGTAAGCTGGAAAGATAACAGTTAATTTTTTTTTGTAATGTTCCCTGTATCCTAATTTTTTTCCAGTCTTTCTCTAAACACTTCCTTTTCCAAAAAGTTTGGCTTCTTCAAGCCAGTGCATTTTTATGCTTTTAAGATCCAAGAATAGAAACAAAAACCTTTTTTTTCTTTCCTGTGTCATGGCAACACAGTTTCAATTTTGAAATGTTCAGTGTCCAATGCTCACATTTTTGTGATCTACTTGTATAGAAAAAAATCCCTGAAAACCAAAAAATTCAACTTGCAAAAACATGGCTATTTTAAAATGACAAATAAATTACAATATGTTGATGCATACTAGCATGCAGCAGAAGTATGAATAGCTCATGCCCTTTGCAATGAATCATCCACTCAAACTAAGTGAGGAAAAAAGAGCAAAAGAATTGTGAGGAAACAACAGAAATTAGCAAAAATACAGAAAACTAGATTCTTTTCTAGATATGAAATTATTTAGAGCTCATATATATGGGCATGCTTATTTTTGATCAAAAACTTTCCTGTGATTCGATATCTGAAAAACTATCTGAATGTCTTTAACTAGCAAAGATTGTCTTGTTGCGCAGAAAATTTGCAGTTCTTAGCTGATTAGTGTTTCCAAAACATCTAACACTTTCACATCATGTCCAGAGTATGTGTTTTGTGATTTGAAGTCTGAACTGTTAAAATTACTGTGAACTATAAGAAGTTAAAATTCTGATACAACTTGGTATATTTAGGAAAACTTTACCAACTTTGTTGCTGTTTTCTACAATTAATAAGGTTCTTTCTGAGTATTTCAGTGATTAGATGAGGTAACTGAAATAAGCTACATATCAGCTTTTCCAAAGAGTTAGCTGTAACACACACTCTTGATAGTGACTGAGATATGTTTCCCTTGACCAGCAATGTCTTTGCTGGTAGTGAAAGCCCAAATGCAAATGAAAGGTGCTTCACAGTTCTCTCTGAAATGGGATGAAAATTTTTTGTAATTAAAAAATTACAACATGAAGATGAATTCCAAATTACTACATTTTAAAATTTGCAAAATATTTGAACACACAGCTGAACCCACATTTTAGATCCTTTCATTTAGATATTTATGGTTGTCTTTATGTTTAGAAGGAGAACTTATTTAAAAAGAAATTTTCTAGATTTGAAACATTCCTGCAAACAAATTTCTGAGGTGAATGAGTATGCCATTACCACAGGATTTCATCTCCCATTTAAAAAAATGTGTGAACAGTCATCCTTTGTAATTGTGTTTTCTATATATATATGTGTGTGTGTGTGTGTGTGTTTATGTATGTATGTATTTAATAGTTGACTCTCACAGTTTCAATAAGTTTGGCTTACTGCTTGAACTTCAAGGTCTGTTTTTTCATTACAGGACTGGTCATGGCAGTCACAATTTATTTCCTTAGATTTCTGGTGAGATAGATGAAAATCTTACAGTCCACTTCATGCTGAGTAAGTTTGTAGTAAAAGAACAGTACACTTATTTTACATGTTTGTGAATACATTGAACAAGAATTCACTTTTGTTGAGCATTTATACTGAGAACTCATGAAAATTTTTGAAAGAAAACCCATAAGAAATTAAAATGTATTTGAGACAGATAATCTAAGGGATCAACTAAAAGATTTCTTTGCTTTTAGCAGCAAGTTGGTAACATAACTGGGAGCAGAATTCTGGTATTTAACATGTGTATGCCAAGTTTAAATGAAGTTTAAATGAATACCTAATGCCAGCTACCAAACATAATTGTATTGAAATAACTTAAATGAGCAAATTCAAGATTTCTTGTATTTCTGTACATCTATAAAAATATATATAATGTAAATTATATATAATGTAATGTAAAAATACATATATGTAAATATGTATGTCAAGGAACTCAATATAGATTAGTTTTCAGGGTTTGATTTTACTTTTAACTTGCCTTAATATTCACTTTATAATAGATGATTCTTGTCTATTTGGGGAACTCACTACAGTTTCAAGGTTTACAAACTCTTAGAGTCATACAGTCATAGAATGGTTTGGATTGGAAGGGACCTTAAAAATCATCTCGTTCCAACCCTCCTGATGTGGGCAAGAACACCTTTCACAAGACCGGGTTGCTCAGAGCTACGTTCCAACTTGAACACTTCCAGGGATGGGGCTTCCACAGCTTCTCTGGACAATCAGTTCCAGGGCCCTACCATCCTCACAGTAAAGAAGTTCTACCTAATATCTAATCAAAACCTATCGTCTTTCAGTTTGAAGCCATTTCCCCTTGTCATGTCACTAGAGGCTCTTGTAAATGGTCTTCTACAACCCACTTTGCTCTGTATTCTGAGAGACATTTTCAGCAGTTGGTCCTTTGTAGTTTTTGCTTACTGAAATACAAAATGGAACAGTTAATCTTGTATAAATATTTGTAGATAACTGGCATATAATTTGATACTTTTCTCAATTTAAAGGAAAACATTTGAACTCTTGGTTATATTAACTGTGAGTAACCTGGAAGTGTTCCCATTTTTTAAGATGTCAGTTTACAGTTGCATTGTAACATAATCTTATCTGAACCTGTACAATCTGTTCCAAGGCCAGGAACATTAAAAAAAAGAAAAAAGAAAAGGACAAATGTGCTTTTAATCAATAGCTAATATATGTGTGCAAGACAGATTATTTTAGTTTTAAATGTGTGTTGCTATATTTGGAAATACTTAGCTTAAAATGAAATGTTAGCATGTAAGAACATGCAAAGGTATCTCATTATATTAAACAGAAATACTGTCCAAAGCTGTAATTTTCAGTGGTTGCCTTTCCTATAGTTTCTCTCATCTTGTTCTGAAAAGTCCCTTGGTAGTACCTATTGTAATAAGCTGGATTTTTCAGAATCCATGCAGGAAACTCTAATTGGGTTATTTTACCCTAATATCCCTAAATAGTATAGTATAATAAACACCAATGTGATTAGGAGATGGTTGTAGAGCTTGTGCTATAATGAAGCTTGACAGTGTCTTACTGCTCTCTCCCTCATCAGAGATCCATGGCCTGGGACACAATGATTAAAACAAAGGAAGAGCCTTCAACTTCAAATGATGGATGAAATTCTGGGATAATTAATAGATTAAAAACCCTCTTAGTTCAATGGTTCAGTTTTCTTAGTTTTAATTTTTAGGATGTCTTGTCTAGATGCTTACACATTTTGAAGTATTTGATTTTGTTTTTAGTGCAGTCTTAACTCAGAATTTCCTGGTATCAGCAAATAAATGTGGGAAGCAACCTTCCAATTTATATAGATGGAGAAATCAAGTTGCATCTCAAGTTTTGTACTGCTTGGGTCTCAGAATAGTAATCCCTTTTAAAATCAATATTGAGTTGGTAATTTTAGTGAAATACAATTCTGTTTATGCTCTTTTGAATTTCTGCTTTTGTATACAGCTTTGAAGTACTAGCTCTGCTGAACCTATAACATACTGTGTTAAAACAAATACCAAGTGCTAACCTTCCTTTCCCTCCTCAGCTCCTCCCAAGCCTTCAGGTAGCTAGCTGCTGATAAATCTTGTTTCTAGGTTACCAGTGAACCAGATGGTAACACACAGGAAAAAAAAAAGAAAAGAAAACCATGCTTTTGTCTGCACTTATTTAATTATGTTTTCATATAGTTCATTAGCGAAGTAACTTGTGCTAAAAACGTATTTTGTTCTGGGAAAAAGATGCGGCTTTTCAAAATGTGACTAAAATAACTAAGTTTTGAGATGTAAGTTCCTAACTGTTAAAACATGCTGTCATGCAATATAACAACATTTAATACATGCAACCATGTAATTATGCATAATAACTAGTGATCATTGTATATGCTGATAGGAAGGATAAGGGGGGCTGCTGTGTATTTAGCTGGTCCTCTGCACCTGCAGAAAGCAGACAACTCTTCTGACTGTGGAGGAAACAAGATAATGACAGTATGATATTAAATGCAAACATTAATTTTTTGCAATAAAATACTAGGAAGAAGTCTGTCAATTAAGGTTTGTTATTGTGAACAGCAAAATTATGTTGTTTGTCAGCTTAAAGACAAATAAAAGACTTGTGGAATGAAATCCTTAATTCTGTTTACCACATAGCTGCTGAATCCATTATTACTACTTTGAAGAAGATTTATTTTCACTATTTAAGCTTCTGTTTGGGATAAACTCTCCCTATACATATTAAACTCTACTTCGGTTCTGAAGTAAGTAATGAAATCATCAGCCTGTGTCATCTGATATTTTACTAAAAGAAAAACAAGCTGCTGTGAAAACGTAATTGTACCGATACCGAGGCTCTCAGCAGGTTATTAGCTCAGGCATAGTCCTGCATTAATGTAGCTAAATGGCTTTTGGACAGGTGGTGGCTTGCTTCCAGACAATTTGGAGTGCGGGTGTGGGGCCAGCCCATGGCTTTCTGCATCCAACAGCATAAGCACACACTGAGCTGATCGGTTATTTATGAAAAGCAACTTAATGTGTTTGGGAAAGATTAAATTCTGCTGAAATATTTGTACTAGCATAGGAATGTGGCTACCTGCCATCTGGGGCTGATGAAAGTGGGTAAAACTGCTCCTGGAGATAAAACCCAGTGCTTTCAGAGAGTGAAGCACCCCATAATGCTGAAGCTGTCAAAAAACCAGTATGTGTTATCATGTTTTCTCCATGACTTTCTGCAAGAAAGGTCTTTGGAAGAAGAGCAGTTGGAAACTATTTTCTCTCTTTAACAGGATTTATCGGATCTTTAACATAATTAAGAGCATTGTTTCACATCCTTTTTATTCTGAGCCTTGGACCAGGATTTTAAGTAGAAATGATTCAACAGCGCTGGTGGGCAGGTTCCTTGTGGCATCTCAGAGGCCACTTCTGTAGGTTTCACAAGTCGAGCTGTCACACGGTTATATTAATATGTAGAAGGTGCAAACATGAGACGGAGAAAGCCAGTCTTCTAGTTATACTTCAGTCATGATGGCTTGTCTTTCCTGTTTGAGGGAAACATCTACCTGGGATTTGTTAATAAATTAAGTACTCTCAGTAGTTAGTTTGGGTTCCTTATGTACCAAACTTTTTTTAAAGTAAAATGCAACCGGCACTGTAGCACTGGCAAGGGATAGTGCTAGCAAGTATTTGTAGTGGCTGGTATGAGCAATGTCACCCAGCAGTCACAGGAACTATCTGAACAGTCTTCCATTTCAGCACAGTACAGATAAGGAGTCAATGAACTTAAATGCACAGGTTAAAGACATGTTTTGAAAGTAAGGTCAGATGAAATTGACTCCAGAAAAACATTGATATTATAATGTTAGACTGGAGCAGAGGGTCTTACTGTAGTTACTGTTTAACTTTTAGTCTGCTGAACATATACCAGTAAGTGCATCAATAACATGATTTCTTGTTCGCTCTTCAGTTCTTGGAACATTCTTGCAAATCCAGAATTCCCCCACCGTCACCAGCTAGGTTACATTGGATTTAAATCAGTAGCTTTGTGCAGAGCCTCAACAATGCAATCCTGACTCGTTGTAGTTTGGATGGCTGCGATAGGTGCAGGGACATATTAATATTCTCCGTTTAATTTCTTTTCTTCTTTGCCTCTGTTTCGTGAGTTCTTTTACTCAGAGTTCAGATTGAAACACAGGAGACATGGAGTTTATCTTCGGACTCAAATGTTTATTATTTCTTATCTATAATATAGCTGCACAGAATGTGCCTCTGAGTTAACAAGGTGAAAATGGCCCTGAGTTCTAACTTCCAAGGCCTTTTAAAGTCCAAACTGTCCAATTATGGAATGCCAACTAATTTATTATTACTTATAAACCAGTAACTATTCATTTATGATCTGCATTGTGGGTTTTTTGAACCAATACCAAAACCACCAGATTAGTGAAGAAGAAGGAGGAAAAAGAAGAACTAATCCACACCCCAAATCCTCCGTCGTTACTAAATCCCATAAACCTAATTTTTCTACATCTCTACATATTCCACCCAGTGACATAACAAATTTCTTTTTAATTACACAGCAACAATCTCAGTGTTATCACACAATTTGGGACGCCTTTCCCAAGGCTTCAGGTCAAATGCAGTGTGCTTTTGAAGATCATTGTCTGTCAGCACTGAAAGATTGAAATTCTCAGAACTCAGGGTTCCAACAGGGACACAGTATAAGGATGCTTTTATTGAACAGCCCATCTGCTTCTAATAAAGAATATACTGACAATAATTAAATACAGTAGAATGAAGAGGGAGAACACATTCATATCGTACTAGAAGAACATTACTATACACTTAGTGCTAATGTGCAATAATCACATTCACAAACTGACAATTCCAATCAGCATTGTAGAACTATACAATTAAAGCATCAGCATAATTAAGAGCAAAGCTTTCTGATAGCCCACATTACTAACAAATGACTATAAATTCGAATAATGTGCTCATCATGAAATTGGCTGTTAATCAGATCATAATCAGGATTATTGCCAATCATAAAAGAAATTGATTAGCTGGTTTAAGACAGTGCCCTTCAGCTCATCTACAGTTCCAGGTTACATATGTGTGTTACATATTTTAATCTTGAAACCCTTGTTTTCTGAGCTTCTGATTTCCTCTGTCTACAATTTTGTGAGTTTTGTGTGCAGTTCGGGTAACACATGTCAGAATGGGTAAATGGAAGTGAGAAACAAGTCAGCCACGCTGAATTAATCAAAATTAAGAAAATGTAAAGAAGTACAAATGAAGGCTATTGACACTGCTTATATCTTTCCCCTCAGGAAAGCCATTTTCAACTTTGCAGATTTCCATTAGCATAAACGGAGTAATCTGTGAGATCAATTTCAAGCTTATTGTTAAGAGAATATTTTCACAAATATCTTGACAGACGTGTTAGAGATGACTTCTAAGCCTGTATTACTCCCAAGATGAGTGTGGACACACCTGCCTACTTTTTCCTTGGCATTGCCTTCAGGAGGTGCTTGTTTTTTAGTTTTTGTTTTGTTTTGGTTTTTTTGTTTTTTTTTTTGATCTGACTGGAAGCTGATCTTAACAGCAAACTGTTTTCATTTGGACGAATCAGCTGAACTGGTTAATGCCAGAACCATCACAGCCCAAACAGTGCACCCAAACAGGGAGGCAAGATGGGGCCAGAGGTTTAGAGCAGTTTAAGCAAACCTGGTAACTCGCTTTGAAGGTGGTCATTCTGTCTTGCACCAAAGCCTCAGAAAACAATAGGCTTCGAATGGAAATAAACACGGGTAGTTTCTCTGAGAGCTTTCAGTTACTAGTATAAAAGAAGACGGTAATGCTTGCAACTCCAAATGCTATTTTCTTACAAATAAATGAAATATTATTGACGCAATAATTATAATGATAACAGAGTTTGACTGCCTATTTATAACAGCATAAAGACTTGTTAACAGTCTGGAAACTAATTCTCTTAGCTTCAAACTGTGAATTAGTGCTTCTTTGTATTTATATATTAATAGTATTATATTTTTACTTGTAATAATAAAATAAATAACATTAATTTTATAAAACAATTATATGTCTTTATTAGACCCACTTGATACTCCTGTAAGAGGCTTTATTACTCATGTAAATCTTTCTTCCAAGTCTGAATTTGAAGCAAAACTCTTCAAGCTAAATATAGTAGGAGAATAATTGCATTTAGTAATTCCATTAAATAATTAGACCATCTGAGAGAAAAATTTATCGGATTGGTACCTGTGAAGCAAAGGGTCGTATTTTCAAGCAGAGAAATGATAAGACTACTGGCTGGAATAGGTCAATAACCTAATTGGTCAAGGTGATCATGTTATTATTATGTTAGAGCAATTCTGAGGCCCCAAAAAAATCATTCCTTGGGAAAGTCATGCAGCTATTGGAATTCAGTCCCAAGTGAAGGGCAAAGGCATTATCAAGAAACTCAACACAGATTTGCCAGGGCATATTATACTTGACCAAGCTGATTGCCTTCTGTATTGATATGACTGGTTCTTTGCATGAGAGGACAGTGGTGAATGTGATAGATCTTGACTTTCATGAGGTTTTGGACACCATGTCCCACGGCATTTTTCTTTGTAAGCTGAGAAGTATGGTCTGGATAATGGGATTGTTAGAAGAATATTAGCTGGACCAACAGGTCTGAAGTGCAATAATCCATGGTTTGAGATCTGGTGTGCAGCCAGTAATGACTGTAATACCCTGGGCTTGATATCGGACTCATATTGTTCAGTGACCTTCAGCAATGTTATGAATGGTGACACAGAGTGTACCCTCAGCACGTCATTAGTGGGAAAGCAGCTGACTGAGAGTAGCAACACCTTAGTCTGGAGACACTTGAATAAATCTGAGGATTATGCCTGGAGAAATCTTGCAAGGTTCAACATGGAAAAGTGGGAAGTTATTTTTCACTGTGCAGAATTACCCTGTGCAGACTGGGAAGTGACTGGCTGCGAGATCTGCAGAATAGAGCTGGGATGTTACAGGTGGTGCGTCAGGCTGAAGGAGCAAACAACATGCTCTTGCTGGGAATAAATCGTGCTGTGCACTGGGCTGAATTTTGAGGAGATGGGCCCCAGTCCAAAAAATCTCTATCCCCTTTACTTGTTGCTGGCAAGGTCACTCAGGAAAATTTCATTCAATTTGAGGCCCTGACATTCAAAACATGCATAAAGAAATAGGAGAGGATCCATCTGGGCTAGCAAGATGCTCTGGTACCTGCAGAGCATCTCCAAAGAGAGGCTGAAGGACCTGGGCTTGTTACTCTGGTGGAAAGGAGAATAAGGGCCCATCTAACTCCTGCTTACAACTATTTCAAGGGTAGATGTGAAGATGACAGGGCCAGGTTCTTCTTGGTAGGACAGATTATGTAGCAAGGACAATGTATATGCGACATTATGAAGTTCTCACTAGCAGAGAGATGAAGGACTGGAACATGTTTACCAGACCAGTTATGGGACCTCCATCTCTGGATATAGTTGAGATTTGCCTACACCAAGCCTTGTGGTAGCTACACCAGGCCCACTCGATCAAGTACTGACTGTAGTTCTGCTTGAAGAAGGATGTTGTATTAAATGATAATCAGAGTCCCTGCTCACCAAGATAATTCTGTGATTCTCAGTTTTGAAGGCTGATACTCCTATTTCAGACTTAAAGAAGGAGTTGTGAGCTGCAAAACTTTGTTTCTTAACCAATCAGGTGAGCAAATGTAACATACCAATTCCACGGTCTTTCCTTTAGTGATAAAGCTTGGCCTGCACCTGGTATCATCAGCATCATGTAACACTCTTCCAACAGCTTTATTTTTGATTACCGTCTTCTTTTGGATTTCAAGTCAATCAGACTGTTGTAAATGGATATGAAACTCCTGTGGTTTCCTCTGGTGATTTATTCGGTTGCTTCAGGTTTATTCTGATGTAGATGACAGAGATTTGCCTCATGTTAATGAGAACTCAGAGGATGTAAAATCAGTACTAATGTGTCAACTGCTGCATAGGTTTTATGATCATTCTTTCTATTATATAAGATTGCATGGTTATCATGAGGTCGGAATTCAAGATTTTTTGCTTTTTATACTCATGTGATAAAGACCAACTGCTCTTTTAGGAATACTGGTAGAAATACTTTCCCTGTGTAAGCAATAGATATACTTCTTAAATTTTGACAGTCAACACATATTTAGAGCTCTTATTTGAAAGAGAAGATGAACTCTCACCCTGTGCTCCTGTTCTTCTGAATACCTGTTCTAAGTAACTGAATTTTTTTGTAGAGACTGTCTGTGATATATATCAAACATAAGGTATGTTAAGTTTAACAGGCAGTCATTATAAGTGACAGGAATATACACTATGATAGCACAAGGATGTATCTCATGGAAAAGAGAGAAGAGTATTTGAATGATCTCTTCTATAAACTTTTTAAAAAAAAAATTAATATAATTGTGGAAAATAAACTTTTTTCCTTCCTAGTTAGTTGTGTACTTTCACAGCAATAAAAAGAAGCATAATAAGAACATATGGAACATGGACTTTCAAAAAGAAACAGTTGGCAAAACTGTGCTTCAGATTGCTGTCAGAATATCAGCCTTTCGGCAAGCTTCGGTAGAACAGATGGGAAAAGTCAAAACTGGTAATAGTTTTCCACAGTTAACACAGGAGAGCAAGTTAGCAGTTTAATTCATCGTCAGCATAAGATAATTGCCTTTTCGTCTTTTCTTTTAATGGTATTTGTGTCTAGGGTCTATTTATCTCTCTATTTCTATGCTAAGGTCAGAGAGTCACTGTAGAACACATGCGTGTGCTGGGGCTTTTGCACAAGATTGTGACGACTGAGAGAGGACATGAGGTTTACCTGTCACTGGAGCACTGGGCTCCATTTCATGCACACTGCCTGAAATGAAAAGCCGTGTGATAAATGGGAATGGGAGGAACGGCTGTGCCAGGTCCTGTTTCTACAGGGTGTCTAGCTGTGACAGGCTTCATTATAGCAACTTGGATTTCAGAAGCCTTTTTTTCTCAGAAATTCAATGGGACTTCCTATGGACTTAAAGACTGTGCATATGCTTCCGTTCCTTGAGGCTCATGCATTGCTGGAATGACGATGCATCTCTGTATTAAAGTGACTTCATAGGTTTTCAGCACTCTACAAATACAACTTGAATATATTTAACCTTAAAAATGGTCATATAATACAGTTTCTACTTGCTGAGATATAGTTAATATCATCCCATATGTATGTAGAACTAGGTTCTTGGTTCTTGGAGTAGGGGAAAAATTTATGCTCTTACACACTTTGAAATGCTAAAACAAAGTTCCACCTCTGCAGTGATGTCAATGGAAGCTTGGGATAATAAATATTATGTAAAATTAGGTGTTCTTGAATAGATGGAAGCTTTCTGGAATAGAGATAGCTTTGAGGATAAAGGGGTATTATGATAATCAGTGAGCAATCAGGGTCATATGCTAACTTGTGGAAGAGGTCTATATGCTATGTAATTTTAACCATCAAAACATCTAATTTGAACTAGTAAATAGTAGGGCAGTTCAATGCATAACATCTTCTGCATTGCCTCTGCTTATGTTCTTTTGTGAAAGGGCTGTGGAATCAGCAGGCATGCTGTGGTTGCTATGAATATTGTGGTGCAGCTTGGAAGAATAAAGAGCATATCCTCTTCCTTCTCTACCTGTCTCTGGTCTGTACTACATGGCTTTTAAAGTTTTCCTGTCAGAGTGATGCTGTGTGGCCAATTATGAATGTACATCGTAGGAAATAACGGTGAACTAGGCTTTATTTAAGTCTACATATTTTTCAGAGTAATTTCTGCTAAATAGGTTGAATTTAAGAAAAGCCATTTAGGAGGTAAATATCAGAAGATTTTATGAGAAATCAGTCATTTTAAAAACATGAATAATTGTAATGTCGTCACAAAGAAATAAGGCCATGTGGCAATATGTGAATTGAAGAATGAAACTCAGAAGATGATAGCTTTGTGAAATAACTAAGAAAATATTGCAGCATGCTCTTAAGGAGGGTTCACAATCTGAGCTTGAAAAAAAGTAATTCAAACTGTTTCAGCATTTCTAAAAGATGTAAAAGGAAATCACAGATCAGTAAGAGCCAAAATAGTCTTAGATATCTAAGTTTATAATGCTATATTTATTTATTATTTTACATTATGCTTGGCTCTTTTGGGAACTGTGTTTACTGTTCTTTTACTGTGTAGACTATTTTTTAATAGTTTATTTAACTGAGAATCTCTTACAAAGTACATGAGGAATGATTTGCTAAACAATCCCAGAAAAATAATTCTCAAAATATTTCAGTGCCCAAAGTGTTGTTGTTGAAATGGATGTAGGAACAAACGTAATTCTCTGATTTTAGGCATCAAAGTCAGACTTGAGGTGTGGAAAGAAATCTAAATACTCTGCATGACTTCTTAAATGATAGGAATTGTGTTTCCTTTTGCAGTCTGAAGATAAAATGAATGAAATGATGTAATGAAAACAACTATAGTAGTTTTCAGTAGCAACCGTGCACATAGTGTAGTTCATAAATTTATACCTTCCTATTACATTTCAAACTTCTGCATTTTAACTCAGTTTCTTGAACAAATTGAAATGAACAGATCTCAAAGGAAATGAAATATGAATGGAAAAAGTAGATCTGTGCCAAATCTGGTCCAACTGCAAAACTGGCTCAAGCAATGATCTGGAATGATCAGCTGAGTCCAGACACTGGAATTGGGAGCTTTCTGTCTCACTCCACTGTCAAGCAGTTCAGGATAGCTCCTGGATTTTTATTTGTTTGAGACAAAAGATCTGATGGGAAAGGTGATGAGAGCAAGGAGCTTAATGACACTGGAAGAAGAGCCTGAAATGAGAGCAAGCCTGAGAATCAATTAGCTGCCCATGTGGGACTGGGGGCTGGAACAGTCTGGGGAGAAGAGACAGAACAACACACTCTTCTGGTCCTCACAGTGTGGCGTGCTGAGGAAGGACTAGGGAGGAATAATATATTATCAAGTACTTAAACTCTCTATTAATGCCTATTGAAAAGGGAGGTGAAATGATTTTTTTTCAGATTAATCTAATTCTGCAATTTCTAGTTGTTTTCTCGATGCCAGAGCTTTGTTTTTAACATATTTTATGTGCATGTCTCATGCAAATTATGTTTCAATATATAGAAAAGTTATTATAAATTGTTTTTAATTCAAATTACAGCAGACCCGGGTTGACTGTCTGGTTTCAATTGAAGGGGAGTAAAAGATAGTAAACAGATCAAATTTAAATATGCATTTTAGTGAAATAGCTTTTCTAGTAAGGTTATTCCACACATTACCATTCCCCTGAACTTTTAAAAATAGCATAAACAGACAAGCCACAGAGTAAGGGAATTTTGCCCTTAAAAATAAGCAAAAAACCCTTTCTCAGCAGGCTTGCAAAAATGGTATTTAAAAACCTCACTTCTTCCCTGTTATTTTAAAGGCTAAAACACTGGGCATGGATGTGTTTCTGATAATTTATGAGCTAATTACTGCACTTTGTACTGAAATAGCTCTCTGGGATTAAGAATTCTGGTTGCAGCTGTGGAAAGAGAAATTCAGAATATTAATGAAGCAAAAATTTTTGTTATCTTGAGTATTTTTTATTTAGATTTTTGTATTCTATTCTTTTCCAGTATAAACTGTAAGAGAAATAGAGAATGGCAACAAAAATGAAGACCTTCCATTTGATTATTTTTTGAACTTTCATAACACAAATGGATAAGAAAAATATATACATTACTATTATTGCACATTAAATACAACTTCACCACTTTAAATTCGTTGGAATAACTGGAAGACATGAGTGGGGAACAGCAGAAGACAAAATCTCTGCAAAGCTGAGGCCAGCTTTTAATGAGGGGTATTTTGTCCTTTTTAAGTATACTATGTAGTGCAAATTAAGCAATTATTTGGAAAGATATGCAAAGAGTGTTAAGTTAATTTCCTTATGTCCTGCAAAGTATTTCTTGGTCAACACTGCTTACGTAAAATCTCTGGACCTCTGTATGTTTTGTGTGTGTGTGTGTGTGTGTGTGCCTGCGCAGGGACTTCAGGCTTCCAGTGCTAGACTTCAGCCTCAGCAGCCATCCATGTGCAAACTAACCATCTGCCTTCAACTGGAAATAACGCTGCTGCTGCTGCTAAGGACATTTTGATTAAAACTGGTGGAACCTGGCTAAGCTACCTTGCAGGAAGAAGCCAACCCCTGAAATCTAGTATTTCCTCTGAATCTTATTCCTGTGGCAGAGGAAATTCTTCTCAGCACCATGACTTGTCCCTGAGGCATTTGATTTACAGCTGATTTATGAATCTCCAGATTATTACATGTGCAGTCTGACCAGCCACTTCTCCAAGGTGCTCCTCACATCCATGCAGGAGCAGCCAGGAGCAGTCTCTCCTACCAGTGTAGGCCCTACCAGTGGCAAAGAGTTCTCCTGGGGCCTCCTCAGACCAGGGCGGGAGCAGGCTCCGAGATGACTGACCTTGGCATGCTGCATCCTGCAGACAGCATGCTGCTTCCTAAAACGTTTTTCCCTTAAAAGTGGAATGAAACTGCCACTGGAATGTTTTTTATTTCTGTCACTTCACTTAAAAGAAAGCTTTCTGAAAACATACTTTTCAAAGGTTAAAAATTATAAAGAACATTATTTCAAATTTGTGACTTAGTGCTGTTGGTGTGAGACTTCAATTGTCAATATACAGGCTGACAAAATAGTTCTGCATGTGCCGATAGTGGAGAGACCTGTAAAATATTCCTTGAGTAAATCAACATATCTGAAAGGCAATTATTTTTTTCTCTTCAATGTAGTCTTAAAAAGAAAATTAAGAAATAGCTAAGTGGCATTAACCATAATAGTTTTGCTTGGGAATCACAGCTTTTCTTGTAGGAAGAGGCTTCCATGAGGCACAGTGATTTGTCTGCTGAAATGCATAAAATTTCTCTGGATCTCTTTGGGTGTTTAATATTGACAGAAATGAGTTTGGCTGAGCCAGGGCTGTGTAATCGAATACAACAGAATATCATGACTAGCTCATGAAAACTGTAGTGGGCAGCTGGACCTCATGCTTGCAGAAAGCTTCCCCATTGTGCAGAGGCTGAGTTCTGCACATCAAAAGTTACAAAATAGAGGCCTTGTCTGTCCACACAGTTACTAGGAAAATCACAGAAACAGTTTAACCACAGCACTGGGTTCATGAATTAAGCAAAATGGTTTAAATCTACTTTGGAATGCCATTTTTCTGTAGTAAAGCACTTTTTGCATGCATTTAATTTTACTATGAATACTCCCATTGATTCCAATGGGATTCTCAGCTGCAAAAGCCTGTAGAAGTTTGCAAGATTAGCCCTTTCCCAGTAGAATTATTTTTGAATATATATTGGCTCAATAAGGATGGGAGTAGGTCTAATTTATCCAAGAAGTATTTATCAGATAAGGTGACATATAGAACCGTATTTCCAGACATATTGTTCTGAGACTCTAAACTTCAGCTGAAATTTGGAACAGGTGTGTGCCACACTGTGCTTCAAAAACTCCACAGGACTGGTTGTGTGAATGTTATGATTGACATCCTAAATGATTTAAGATGTAGTGATGTTTGCCTTGGAAACAATGCTCTTTTAAGGAGGATCTGCCTCTCTACATCATATCAGTGTGTGTATATGCATGGGTATCTCTCTTTCTCTGTATAAATATAGACTAATAGATAGATGCATGGATTAATTCATTTTTTTTGACTCAGTGAATAGCTCTCTCTATAAACAGCTGTACTGGCACAACATAGATGTGCTATGGTGGGAACTCCGTAAGATAGAAGTGCAACCATAGCTTCTCCATTACAGAAATACCATGCTTATCTTTAAGGGGCCTGAGTCCAGGGATGATACTCTGATGTTTAGTGAAGAGCCTCAAGCCTTGAGAAGGTGAAAGAGTTGGATGGTTAGGACTGTAATGTCTAATACCCACTGATGACATCAGATCATACCAAGGTCACCCACTGGGAAATGGAAAGGAGAAGAGTTTCTACATTTTGTTGGAGCCAAGTCTTTTAATGAAACAGTAGTATCAGAACATGGAATGCCAAAAGAGAAAGTAAATTGGTTCAGGGAAAAATGATTAATATATGAACCCAGAGCAGATTATCAAGTAATAATAAATTATATTTTACTTTTAATAAATAAATTTAAAATATAAATAAGTAAAAGAGAAAAAGTGAATGTGATTTCAAGTGTTTTATGGAAATACATGAAAGGATATTAGAAAGGAAATGAACAAGGAGAAGACAGAAGTTCCCACACACTGCAATTTGCTTTTAAGAAGAAAAGAAAAGCAAAAGTGGCATGGTAGTAACTAAAAACATATTGTATCATCTTTCTCTCTAAAGCATTGTCATCAGTTGCTGAAAGTCGGTTACAGGGATCAGTGACAATTTGCAACTTTTGAGTAACAAAGAATATCCATTTAAATATTCCATTGCTGCTGATAAAAATCAGGTATAGGGATCCTTGGAAATTAGTACCTGTTCCCTTTCCTTGCAGACAGAGAGGCAGAATTTCTCATACCTATGTGCTGTCAGTTTGATTGATATAACTGTGGAGAGGGAGTTCATGCTTAGTTTGCTTAGCAGTTGTTGTTTATTCAGAATTGATAATGGTACTCCATGACAGGTCTAGCTCTATTGTGGTAGTTGCAGTTCTTTCCAAAGAGCTGACATTTACAGAGTAAGAAATAACTATAAAAAAATCAACAACTATTGTATGGCAGGAACCTAAAGAATATTTATTGTTTGCTTCTTCCCTGGAATATCTTGGTCCTTTTGTGCTTGTGACTTTCCCAGGTATGACATTTTGCACTTATTTCAAAGAAACTGTTTCAAGACAGCAACTGCTTCAAAGCCATTGTGCAACTAACTTAGGAAATTGCATCTTCAAAATATTATTAAACTGCTGTTTTCAGTAGTTGACTAAGCTTGGTTCTGTCTTTGGCTTGCTGTTATGAACAACTTAGCATCACAAAAGAAAATGTTTGGCAAAAAATGACAGCCTGAGTAGATTTCTGAATGGCTTTTTTTTCCTGTTGCTAACCTAAACTTAAAAAATTGCAATCTGCAACATAAAACAAAAGGAATCAAAGAACCTAAAATGTGTTTTAATGTAAAGCATACACATTAAAAGAAAGGATAACAAATAGCAAATATCTACTCACTATTGCATGTGTAACAAATCTAGCATGGAGAAATGACTGATCATACTCTCACACACTCTTTCACTCTCACACATACTTGTTCGCATTATAAATTAATGTGGAAGCCTTTCACTGGTGAAATAGGAGAGCCAGTTGTTTCCAAGCACATGCACAAGCGAAAGCATGGGTGTAACTAATTATGCAGTCACTTGTGGCTCAGATGGAAAACAGATTAACTCTCCATGTGCCTCCTTTTCCCTCTCCAGTAGGGTCAACTAACACTTGAAGAATTGAGATACATAGCAAAAGATTTTTAAACTAGAAATGTGAAAGAAAAGGCCTGTGAAATGTTATTTTTTTAGTGTGGTTCCAGAATGAATGGATTTTTTTGTTGTAAATTCAAGCAATCCACTGGATTAGATTAATGCAAAAAGAAGCATTTTAGAATGCTCTGTAAATATATTTATATGTATTTGTATAATCATAAACTTGATCTTGGAAATGTTCGTGTAGCTTGTTGTATGTGGTTTCCTTAGCAATGTATAAACACTACAGATAAAAATCTGAGCTCTCTTTTCTTCTTTCAGTGTGAGTTCAGTTTGGAATGAGTAGAAAACATCCTTTCACTCTGTGGGTTTTTTTCATATTTAATAAGGTTTTACTTAATAGGCAGTTATATTTTAATTTAAATAGTAATTTATTCTAAATTTCAGTTCAAACATAATTTAATTTGCTTCAATATGTCTTAATTTCTTCATATATTATAGTAATATTTCTTTATATAAAGAATATATAATGAAATTATTTTGTACAGGTAATTAAACACGGTGTGAAGATTTTCTGTGAAATAATTTGATTCAAATCAGATAATTTCTATTTATTTGAGTGGTCATGACTCAAAAAACCACACTTACACTCTGTGGTATATGCTGCTACGCATCTAAATAAAGAGATTGGGATTTCTTTTTGTATCAAATGTTATATTTGCCAAAATGTAGTATTTTGTTAGATAAACTTCTAAGAAAAACAAACAAAAAATTCAACTCCAGTTAACAGAGATCATATTGGTTACTCCCATTTAGCATCTCCAGTAATTTGAGAAAGTAAGTGTAAACAGGAAGTGAGTTTGAGTGTGCTTTCTCATGTAAGAGTGTAGTTGGGCTACAGTATATCAACAGTGTGATTTCTCAAGTCTCTCCTGTGTGGTACTTCATAGTTTTGCACACAATGTTTTCATGTTCATTAAAACAGACAGTGTGAGATATGAATAGCTCTTTAGCCTGTGGGTTCCAGTCCCTGGTATGGAAAATGTTTAATAACTTATGCAAAGGGAGCAGTTTCTAAAGGTAATACTGATGAAGTCCATTGAAGGGGCTTTGCAGCTTCTGGTTCCAGAGGGAACAGATATCTTTGTGTGGACATCTCATGTGGCAGCTGTAAGTACTGCTTACTCCTGAAAATCAGATCTCTAGAGCTATGAGAAGATCTCCAGAAATTCATATGCAGTTACTGAAAATCTTCAGTCTTGATCTAAGAGGAGGAAAGAGTATATGCTTCTTATGCTTATGCACTTTGTGAGATAACTGTACTCTGTTTAGGTTTTTTTTTCATAGTAAAGGAAAGAAGAGTAAAAGATATTTCTCTCTAAGGTGATCTGGAATGTGAATCTAAAGCAGATGTACTGATTTTTCTCATTGGAGCTGCCTGTCTTTATTAAATATGGATTTGACTCTTGAGAATTTGTGCCTCAAGTGAGGCAGTATGACTACTCCTGCTGTTGTGGCAACCAGCCTTTCCAATGCACAACTGTAGTGTGGGAAGGAGTTGCATATTTATTTCCCTAAGAACTGAGCAGAATAAATGCCCAGTGGGCACCTACAGTATGTACAGGGTGCTTCTATGCTTTTGAAAAGTATCTCCTATTAAGCACTTTTTTACCCCTTGCCCTAAGGAAATCTTTAACTTCTCTTTGCATGAATATAAATACTTAAAAAAACTCCTGATAAAAAACCAAACCAGCCAACAAAAAACCCACAAAAAACCCAAAAACCAAACCGAAACAAAACAAAACAAAACAAAAAAAAACCAACAAAAAACAAACAAACAAACACCCCCAAAACAAACAAAAAAAATAAACCAAAACAGAAACCAAAAAACAAAAGGCAAAGACAGAAGAGACAGAGGGAAAGGGAGAGAGAGAGATCACCTTTCTACATTCCTGAGTCTGCCTGTGTTAGAAATCCACAGGGCTATTTACTGATAACCTTGATCTCTTGGTTACAGTAAAATCTGATACTTCTATTTCTATGGTTTTTGTTAAAGCAGACTTTGTGACTGAACTTTTCAGAGAAATTCTGAACATAAGACTAAAAAAGAACAGTAAGAACACAGGAGAGGTCAAAAATATTTCATGGTGAGCATGTTTCTCCGACGTTACTTTCAAAGTATTTAAGGAAAGGCTTTCCTTTTTAACTACTTAACTGCTACAATGAACTGTGAGAAACTGCTATGACAGATACCAAAACATATTTAGGGGATTAGAAGAAGGCAGAGACTGTATGAACAGCATCACTTCCCGTACCCATTCCCTCTGAAGAGCCGGCAGTCCTCGAATGGCAATTGCTTTGGGCCTGCTGAGTGTTTCAGGAAGAATTGGAAAACACCGCTATCTTGTGGCCGAAGGGCCAACAACAACTGGAAAAGGATTACGTCCTCACCTACCTGTTACGTCTGGTTTTATATCAAAAATACTAATAAAAATATCTTGCATGAAAACTGGAGTCTTAAAAAAAATGGGATTTAAAAAAATTCCATAGGACCTGGGATGACTGAAAAACTCCTCCAGATAAACTGAGTTTACCTCTGGGTATGACTTTTATGTTGCAATACTGAATTCAAAATATCACTGTCAAGTTTTCGAATCTGGAGTTTACAAATCTGTCTGGCTTCATATAGTTTGAGCCTGCTGACTAGACACAAAAAATGCCACTGGGGCACTGGGACACATTATCTGGAATTTTCTGAGAATATTTGTGAATGCTAGTTCATTGCAGGCTTTAGCTAAGCAGTGTTGGAGAGCACCCATGGCCCTTAGGACTGGCTGTGCACATTCTGTTCTCTAGTACTGCAGAGCAGAGCTCTTGGTTAAAGTCTGTCTGCTTTTCTAAAAGTCGTGCAACTGCTTTGCTTTCTTCCTCATTCCCCAATATCTAAAATATACAAAACCTTACCTTCCAATCTTAATTCCTCTCATATCCCTTAATTCTTAACATCCTTTCAAAGCACTGGTCATTCTGGGTCATGTGGATGATTCAACAGTGGGGCTCTAGTCAGTCCTCTTGAGCAAAATGAGTTAATGACAGGTTTTGGCTAAGGTTAGTGTACTTGGTGTGTGGATGTGGCACTTGGGGATATGATTTAGTGGTAAACAGGGCAGTGCTGCGATAACAGCTGGACCCAATGATCTTAGGGGTCTTTTCCACCCTTAATGATTCTATGATTATGAACTATGCAATATATCACAACAGGTACAAACATCCTTTCCTAACAGAAATGTTGGCAGTTCTTTCTTATGAGTTATACTTGTACTCTATTTAAATGGAAGTCATATAAAATAGAACTTACTAGGGGTTGAATTCCCCATTTAAAGTAGTCCAACATATTCTTTGGCCTGTTTAATTTTTGTAAAATAGATTAACAATATATTAATTTTTTGCCTCTGGATTCATCAGTCAGAATGTTTTTATTTCAGGCCTCTTCTGAAACCTGGCTGCCTCAGTGTACTGCATTTCAGATTAAGTCTTCTCTAAACTTGTCTCTATCCAAGGGAGCAAACCCAAAGTACCAAGTCACCGGAACAATACTTTGTAAGAATTTAAGAGATCTCTAGGTAACATTTACTGTCTGTGGTACAGTTTCTATGGTAGCAGCCTTTCGGCTGTTTCATTGCTGCTTTCCAGACTAGATCTGTATAAAGCAGATGGCAAGTGGGTTGCCATTTCAGTTTGAGTCATGCCAATTGAAATTGACAACCTCATGTTAAGTATGCTAATCCTTAATTGGAAAGTATATCCTGTTTGGAGTACTGAATTGCTGAGCTTTCATTGAAGAGGACTCTCTGCAAATCTGTTTTAATCTACTTGAATAAAGCAGACTACAGAAGCAGGGCAAATACCATTTTCTCTTGAAAAAGATACATTGGGAGGAACTGTTATGATACTTAAGATTAGACAGGAGTTGTTTTTTGTTTTGTTGGGTGGTATTTGTTGTGTGGGGTTCTTTTGTTTTGTGGGGGTTTTTAAATTTTTATTTTTGTTTTGTTTTTTTGCTATTTTAAGGAAGAATGCCTTTTTGGACTTGAGGACAGTGTTTAATGAGGCCATAAGCATGCTGGATGAACTTCAAAATCCTGCAAGTTTGGCTTATGTTGACACCTTCAGTTTTTGAAAGTGGGCTCAAAGCCATACATCCAGAAGGCTAAGGAATCCTATAGGGGCTACTCTTGCTGCTCAGAGAACTGATAATCCTAAATAGTAGGCTGCATCCTATCTTCACATATTATAGGTAAGAAAAATTAATACTTGTTTAAGTTCAAGACACTGAATCCTATGTATAGATGTTAGACACAAAAACCATAGAGCAGGATTTTTTTTTCCCATTTTTTTTCCCTATGAAGACTTTTGAAGGACAGATAGGATAAATTGACTCAAATGTTTGTGGAAGGATGGAAAAATTAATTGTAATGAACTTTCTTTTTTTGCAGTTTGAATGAGAAATTGAAGCAGAAGTTGAGGTGTTCATTTTAAGGAATAACCTTAAATGATCAGGTGATCTTCTGCAGTTTAATCTTCTTCAGTTCTTCTCCTTTACTCCTCACACTTAGTTTCTTGTCCAAATGAGAGGCTGGAGAAGATAAGTGCTTTCAAAGCACTTGAATTTTCTCATTTGAAATGAAATATTCATTTTGAAAGTTCAATGAATTTCATAAGGTACATGGTAAAATTCAAGAGTTTAAATCTCTGAAATAATTCATGGGGGGAGGATAGGCATGCTGGAAAGAGTATGAGCCATGTTTTAGCTAAAGATGGAATAAGGTCTTTATTGAAGGAGTTTTACATTATCCTAGGAGCTTTGTGTAAACAACATTCTGTTTTCTACAGATCTCTGCTAACCCAGCTACAGGGAGAGGGTGGCCCGTAACTGACAGGCCTAAGGCATAAAAAACTCTTTGTTAAAATACTGTGGCAATATTTGACTTGTTGCTTGTGCAGACTTAGCCAAACATTTAAAAGGTCTACCACTCTCCATTTATATTTTCTGCTCTGGAGTGTGTATTTTCTGATTTCTTGTGATGCTGTGATTGCTGCATGTCTGGCAATTTTTTCTCATCTGTACTTTGGCTGTATCCATGCTGGCTCTGCGAAGTGTTTCTCTTCTCTGTGGCTAGAATAAGCCATACGGATTAAAGTCTGTGGTTTGGCAGATAAAACCTATGAAAACCTATGTCTTTTACCAATGCTATATAATACATCTATTAAATAGTCCTGGTGTTAGATAAAAGGACAGAACCCTTTCATCTCAGACTGTGTAAAGAAGGTACACTTCAAGTTTGCTCTGATTCCTGTAACTGCTACATGGAAGCCAGGAGTCAGAGAAGTCATGATGTCACACAGGGACCATTTGAATTCCCACTTTTCAGGCAATCCAACAGTTGATGGGTCCACAGATAAAAGGTTAGGAGGCTTAGATGCCTCTTGTCATTTATCCTATGGTGTCTGCCACTGTAAGTAGCCTTGAAGATTATGACTAGATTATTCAAGGATATCATCCTGCCATAGTCTGGCTAACAGACACAAATGTCTGAGTGTGGACAGGGCTAGCTGATAGTTTGATGGGAAACAGAAAAGATGCAAATCAAAAGACATGCACTTTTTATTAAGCAAATGAAGCTTGGGCCTCTGTGACTACCTTTCTTGAGTTCAATCTCTACATTAAACCATCCACAAAAGAGGATTAAATTACATATGTGCTATGCATCACTTACAGATGAGCAGAATGAGTTCTGTAGAAAAATGTTTACCATTGTGACTGCAGCTGCAGAATTGGGCACATTTTCAGCTTTCAGATGAGAAGAAACATGGCTGGAAAAATAAAGGAAACCTGGCTGAAGCCCCTTTGCAGAAAAATGCTTCAATAAGCTGGTTTGGTTTATATTTTGTTCTACTTTTTCAGACACTTGCTGGAGAAGAACTTAACAATTCCATAGAGATTTGGTATCATATTTCAGTCTGTTTTAATTGTTTTGCGTGCAGTCTTGTCCTACAGGTGCTATGTGAACAAAAATGATAGATAAGCAGTAAGCAGTATTAATAAAGTCCCTGAAATGGCAAACTCTTTTATTTAATCTTGCATAACAAAGAAATACATTATTTAAATATTTTAATTGATACAGATTCATAGACCAGACAATATTTAAGCTTTCAGAGGACTTCTATTTTTGATGAATCATTATTATATGCTAAACTAGTTCTGAATACAAATTGTTCTATTCACATAAAAATATAGTAGCCACATAATTTGCAGCTTGTGGGAGTGTTAGGGATCTGAAGGAATCATGGAATGCCAGGGAATCTCATTACTTCTTTTGAATTTCATCCACACCTTTGATCATATTTTTAGTCTTGTAATTGTAACCTTGTAATTCAGGTTATAGTTCAATAGAGTCTAAGAAATATTCAGTCGGTTAATTACTATCTGTGAAGGGCATAATTTTACCTCCCTAGAACAAGTTTTGAAACTGAGCAATGACTTCTATGCAGTAAAAACTGGAATCTGAAGTCATCAGTTGCACCTGCTAGCAAAACGACAAAAGACTTAAGCAGCACATGAAAAAGTATTTTAAAACATTGCATAAATAAGATTTGATTTACCCATTTTGTTTAGTAAGGGTTATTGTTACTTTTAAAAATCTTCATGAAGTAAATGCATTTTTATATATCCTAAAGTGAAATTTAGAAATTAAGGCACACATCTTAGTTCAGAGGTGCAAGTCCATAAAGACCTAGTGTATGGAAGCTGCAGTTAGAGCAAGAAAAGTGTCCAGTGGATGTGATGACACATTTGTAGAAAGAACAGCCAAAAGTACAGAAGACGACAAGAACAAAAGTTCAAGGATTACTTTGAACTTCTTAACACTGGACTTAAAGGAACTGATTCTTCATGGCCCCTGAAGAGACCAGTACTCTCAGAATACGGACTGGTGGGATTCTGCTACTAGCACACCACTGTTCAGAATTCTCTAGCTGTATATACACTTAGCAAAACTCATCTGTTAGAAGACAGCTTATATTTGTCTTGCTTTCTGAATATTCAGTTGTCCAGTATCCTGATGTAGGACTTCAGCAGTAGCCAGAAGTCTGTTCCAGCTTTAATTTAATGTAAGTATATTAAAAGATGTCAAATACAGGTATCTGAACTTCAAGGGTGAAATATCTTATATGAAAGACAGATTGCATCTGTTGAGTGGAAAAGTTTAAAACAAAGGTTTTGAAAACAGATCCTTTCTCTGCTCTGCTCACTCCTGGTAGAGATTTTTTTTCCTTCTTGTCTGAATTCATAGGTGAGGAACTCTCTGACTTCCATGGTTGCAACAAACTATATACAGCCCTATCTCTGATCTTGGGAAAATTTCCTTCTTTCTCTTCTTTTGGCTCTGGGTTTGCTCCCTTTACAAGCATGTTCCCTGGTTCGCTCAGAGAAACTACAAGTTTTGCTCTCAGCCTATTTCTGTCTGCCAACAGAGAAGTTTCTCTCACCTTACCGTGTTTAGTAGTTTGTGGGGCTAGACCCCTCTCAAGGGTCTGCCTGACTTGTGATGAAGTGATCAGAATAACTTCTTCCTTGTTTTCCGATTGTACCATTTTAAAACAAAATGTAAAACACGAATTTCAAATAACCTAAGACACCGCGTTTTGCACCCCTCAATATTTACTGCCAGACACACAGATTTGAACTGAGGTGCAATTGGTATCATTCAGTCAAGTTCCAGTCAAGGAGTATGCATTTTCTCCTTGCAGTGTATTGTTTCATTATAAATTCAAATATATTTATAACTTTTGAACAATTGTAACCTCTGAAAAACCATTTTTGGTGTCAGTCTGCTCAACAACAGCACCTGGAATTTAATCACTCAGTCATGCATGGCCTGCCACTGCTACACTCTAGTGTGACCCTGTTGAGGGGAGGTATGGCTTTCCAGAGGTGTACTCTGGCTGAGAGGGAAAGTAAGGTGTTATTTAGAAAGCTTTAGTTTAGCATGTTCAGAATACCGACATGGTTCATGGTTTCATCTGTTGTCCCACATTTCAAAAACTGGCATGCTTTTGTAGATATGAGTGTGTGCCTGGTTTGAGCAATTCTTTGCAAATCCCTGGCCAGGATTTCCCACAGTCTGCCCATGGCCCAGGATTCCATTTCAGTCTCCTGAATCTGACAGTCCCTGCGCCAGTGCCACTGCAAGAGCATTGGTTTCCAGTGCCTCCCAGCTCTGCCTGCCCATGAGTCCTGCTGAATCCAAGTGCCATTGCCATGGGCTTGTCCAAGGGCCAGGTCACAGCCTCCAGGGTGCCCAGCTTCCTGCTGGTGAGGTGGGATGGGTGCTGGGGAGGAAAATGCCACGTTGACAGGCATACTGTGGATTGCTTTGCAGAGTTTGTGTAAGTTATTTGATGTGTTTAATGACTAGGCCTAACTTTTGTGAAACTGCACAAGAATTATTCATGGCTAATGATATCTTGGCTATATTATATTATTTTGTGTGTGCTTTTGTATGTGCATGTGTATAAAATACACAACATTTTTAGGCATTTTGTAGTAGTCATCATATCTTTAACAACTGATTTGTAAGGGACATGTTTAAATGACACTAAACCCTACTATTTAGAGTATTAATGGATGTTGTTTTCACATGCAGCTCAAATACTGGGACATACTTCAATACTTTGGGTATTTCTGTGTGTCAGCACATGGAACAATACTCCCAAGAATATTTATTGTCTTGTCAAAAGCCACAGCTTCAACAACTAAAACTGAATAGTAATTAAGACAATTCATTCTGGTGGTGGAAAAATTTTGTGCTGTAGCTATAACATTTTACAAATGCTTCCTTAATACTTTGTCAGTTCCTGCCATGTAGAAGTTGGGTAGCTCCACCAGGAATGTACTGGAATTGAAATCCATATGGAAGAAACATTGCCTTGTATGGGAAAAAGAATTCTGATGGGAAAAAAAAATCAGTTGTTTATTTTCCAGCCATGAAGTTGGTTTCATACTAGGGAGATTCTCTGTGTGCCAATTGCTTTTAAAGAAATGTCTTAAGTCTCCTGCTGTTTCATTGTCATTCTTGGATTTGATTAAACTTATGCAAATAAAGGCACCATGGATTAATATATTAGCTGCAAAACAATACAGTAATGTCGAAGATCTTTTCTCACAGTGGAAAGGATGGAAATCAACGAGAGCATGAAACAGAACATGATCTAGGGGAGAAAGTCATAATGTATGACTTGCAGAAAATATATGAGAAACCCAACTGGAATAAAAGCTTGTCACCAGGGAAAGAAATGCTCACCGTAACAAATTTTTCTATGGCTGTTTATGCTTTCAAGGTTATTTCCTTAGTCCATTGTTCAGGTTTGTGTCAGTAAACATTATTTACTTTCATATCCATTTATCTTTAACTTCTGAAGACAGGTTTATTTAAATAACAGCCCTGCTATTGAAATTGTGTGGGTATGTGCACTTCACATAGAAAACATGGAAGAAGATGACCCCTGATCTTTCAAATGTTCTATTTCCATAAGCTTTCAGGCAGAATATGGGAGAAAGGAAGGGAAAGATGCTTATACTGAAAAATTTACTTAAAATTGAGAACACAATTCAGAGTAAAATATATTACAGCACATTTGGCTTCATCTTTGACTAAGATCATAAATCTAAGAAATTTCAGAGCAGAGTGTTCACATTCTGAATATCATCAAGACTGATGTTTTAGTTTAAATTTCTTACATTATTAAAGTTGACTGATGACAAAGCCAAGCATTGCTGCAAAATAGATTTGGCATTTTGGATAAACTGTTTCCTTAAAAGAATCTAAACCCTGATTGTCTCCTAAAACTTGTACTGCCATTAGTGTGAACACTCTCTCTGACTATATTATAATAAGGCTTTAATTCTGCAGTTAGTGAAATAGTGAAACAGCTATGGAGGATTTATAGAGCATTTCCTCTTTAATTCCCTTCCCTGTGTCTTTCAGGCAAAGTTTTCAGGATAAAGTGGGGGTATTTTTTCACATGTTTTTTGAGGTGTCTGTATTTGAGTATATGAGTACAGTTTATGAATATGAGTAGAACATTATTGTTTGGACTGTCTCTAGGATTGAATCTTCACCTAAAAGGAGATTTGGTCCCTGGTGAAGCAGTTGGACTCTATATCAGTATAAAGTACTGCTTTAGTTTCCTCTTACATTGCGTTTTCAGAATTTTAAATAGGAAAAAGCATTCTCAATCTAAACTAAGCTTGTCCACAAATAAAAATCATATATGTATCATTATGTATCTATTTGACTGTGCTGGCATTTTTAGTGGAAGTAATGTCCATTTTAAGTAACAGCTATTCAACATAAACCTGAAGAGTGAGGGTTGCCCAGTAGTATTGGAACAACTTTTATTCTCCATCCACATACATGGATGGAGGAAAATATCTTCTCTTTGACAAGATCTTGTTTTTGAAATGGTCACTCCTATCTGATAAATACCCGGTGCTGTGAATGAGATCAGGTAATTTGTTTCTTTTATCAAGACATCTAAGTCATAGCAGGATTCTCTGATGTCTTCAATTTCTCTCAAAAAAATCCCCAAAAAAGTTCTGCTTTTTGTGATGTTTTAGGGAAATCTATTATCTGCAGTCTCTTAAACTTTGTCACAGTTTCAACTGGCAGTAGTAATGAGCTTCATGCTTCTTATAGGACAGGCTTCTGCAGGAAATCAATGGGCTGGTTTTTGGATTACCTCAACTGAGATTTTGGAATTTGAAATGGTTGTTCAGGTCCCACTGTGACTCATTCTTCACTTGGCAACTGCCAAGGCTCTGTCCATGTAGCGGTCAGGAGCTGTAGTGGCCTTCCCCCTGTACCCCAGTTAGTCTTGCCTTTCACAGCCTGAACAATTACTGGCCAGTGTGCACCACTGTGTCTCCTGGTGCCATGGAGTTAAAATAGCTCCAAGCTATTAATGACCCCTCTTGCCTGTCCACATCCAAGCCATCTGGCTAGGCAAAACTGAAATATTGGGAGGTCAGCATAGATGTTCAAATTACCCTTACTGAGTCTTTGGAGCCTCTCAGGTCCCAGCTGTTTGGGATCTCAGCCAGTGCAGAACCCCTCTGGGAATTTTCTGCCCAGTGTAAAAGCCAAAGGTAGAAACATGTTGTGTCCTGACTGATCTCCTGATAATTCAAAAGGTAGATGAAAACACCAAATAACTTATATATATAAAAGAAAAAAAGTACTAGTTTCTAGATTAGTCATTGCTCATGGGAGGTCTGACTCATGAACACTTAAGGCTTGGGGATGGTAATACTGCAGTGTGCTTTCTCTTTCATAGATAAAACTTGTATTCATGCAAAGTAATCATAGAAAAGTTATCCAGCTTGAAGTCCAAATTTAGAGTCACACTTGAAAGCTCAGATTGAACACTGGCAATTGTGTTATGCCTTTAAATGAAGTGTTAGAGATTACAGGGTAACACAAACTCTGCTATTTCCCTGCTCAGAACATGACAATCTGATTAATCTCTGCAGTTCCCATCTAAGCTTTCTCAAACGTGGGGGACAGAGTGGGGTGCTATGAGGCTGCAAAGGGGAGCAGCCGTTGTGTGCAGTGAACGGACCAGAGGGATACAAGCCAGCACCATAATGCCAGGTGTTAAGTAGTGCTGTTAAACCTAGGCTATGTTAAACATAGGCTAGGGTGAGCCTGTTTATGTGACTTTGAGCTGCCAAAGACTGGCCCTCAGCCTTGCCACACTGCCCCTTCTATATTATCTGTGTGATCTTTGCAGTGCCCACAGTGTCCTCTGTTGCACAGTACTGGTGTACGCAGACTCTCCCCTGCAAAGCTGCTACTGAAATCTTGCTGTGTGAGGATGTGTGGAAAGAACTGAGGGATCAGACACCAGTTTTCCTGATATTAACATCTTTCAGTCTCCTTTTGAGTTCTCAGAGCATCAGTGTATTTATCGGAGGCTGTTCACAGTTTGCAATATGGTGCCATTTAAGCACAAAGACGTCTCAGAGTAGCTGAAGCCTGGAACAGTGAGAGGCTGACACCGTTCAGAGGAGCTCCCCATGGGAGCCTGCTCTGATGATGCATTTCACCATTTCCAAGACACATGCTTTACAGCTGGACATGGGATATTGATGTTTTATCATATCTGTTGTTGCTCCTCACGCTTTTGGCTCTAAGTGGTAGAGCACTAGAGCTGAAGACAGCATGCCTTCTTCTTGTCAGCCTGTTCAAAGGAGAATTGCCCCACCTATGTTCCTAAATATACTCAAAGGTATTTGACTATAGTGCTTGTGAATTTACTCAATTCAAAACATGTATGCACAAAAGTTGGTGTATCTTTAGCAACTTTCTTAGTATGAGACAGAGCATCTTTTAGAAGCACCCACCTCTCTTTATTAATTTCAGAGGTAAGACTATTAGCTGTGAATAACTGTCTCAACTTTAGCACAAGGGCTGAAACCAGACCTGAACTGGGAGATGAAAAGCAGTGAAAGCATGTGATGTTTCTAGAATACGGTATTACTTTCATCAAAAAAACAACAAAACCCCCCCAAAAAACCACCCTCCCCCCCAAAAAAAACCCCACAAGAAAGAAAGATAGAAAGAGAAAGAAGTTTAATTTCCTCAGAATTTGCTAGTAAGCTAAAGAGTGCAAAACTGTGAGTGATGCCCACAGCAGATTGTTTTCTGGCTATGTAAATCATCAAAGTGATATTGAACTGCTAGAATAGGCAGGCAAATGACAGCTTGATATCCAGTAAGCCTAGTGGACTTTTGTTTTGTCTTGGTTTGGGGCTTTTTTTAGCTCTTGAGTTCCTCCTCGCTTCATGAGTAGAGACAGAAATTCTATGAACAATTTGCAAGTGGGAAAGCAAAAAGGAAAACTACTGGTGCAAGACAGCATAAACAATTGATCCATATAAGTCATTAATTTGTCATTCATTTGATCTCTTTCTTTATGCAAATTCACTACAACTTGAGGAAAAATTACTTGTAAATAAATTATTCAGGAAGATAGAAGCCTATCTGAACTACATGTGATATTGCAATATGCTTAGTTACTTAAGCTGTTGTTTCTTTAAACAAAAAAGAACCCCTGGATATTCATAATCATTATAATACAACCATTGTTAGCTTAATATTTGGTGGGTTAGTTTTTTGTTTTTCTCTTTCTTTTCTTTAATTTTTTTCCCAAGTGTATCCAGTACCAAATATTTCCATTTATTTAGTGAGGTGAAAAGAATTAAAGACATATATTATCTCTGTACTAAAATATTTGAGCTAAAGAAAAGACTGACTCTAATGCCAACCTTCAGCTTTAACTTTTTTATCTTTAATTAATGTCTTTGTTTTCTAATGCTTGTAAAATTTATTATATAGTTGGAAAAAGAGAGCACTATTCTTTGGATACAATACAATGCAATTTTAAAAGAAATCCCGAAGTCTGAATTTCTCCTTTAGTTGCTGAATACAATTTTAATTTGACTGGGCAGCTCCAAAGCACGCTTAGTGTATGAAGAAGAAATGAAACAGTAGATGGCGCTCAATAATGTGCAGGATTTTTAATCACTATTTAGAAACAGTAAAACCTGTTCTCTTCAAACCAAAGTATGGGTAAATTTAGTGGCATCAATGCTATAAATTACATAATTCTAATCTCCAGTGAAGGAGTCTGCTACACAAATAGCAGGCTGATTAGAGATTAGAAGCCCAGTCAAACTGTGAATTTTTCCTTTTTTTTTGCAGTGGAAATGCTGTTGAGAGGTACATTTGTCAGGTTACTGTTAAATATCCTCAGTTATATTATTGTTTGTTAATTTGTTCAGCTCTGGATTTACTTATTGTTCTTTGGTTTTTTTATCAACAACCATGATAGTCTCAACTACTTAATTTTTATAAAGAGGTAAAATATTTGGCTTGACTACAGAATGGTATCTAATTTTGACTTACTGTGTTTAAATGTGGAAACACTAATTTTTAAGATTTTAAAAAAATTTTTTCTTGTAAAGTAAGTTTCTGCTGGTCAATCTTATAATATGGGGTGTCTCTATGAAATGAAATAAGGAGAGATGAAATCTATCTCTCCCAGTATTTTCCAGTGACAAAAGAATTCTCACATCCAGTCTACTGTGGTCTTATAGAGAAAGTCCCTTTTGTGAGATGGAGGAGGATTAGGTGCTACTCTGATTTACAACTCTTAATATAACTGTTTGTTAAAACTTCTGAGCCTGAAGTCAGGTCTTAAGTGGGAAGATGGATGAAAGTTAAGGATTCTAGCCCGAACTTCAGAAGCTCAAGTTCAGTCCCTTTCTGCCCTTAAAGATGTCCTGTGTGGCCTTGGATAACTTTTAAATGCTCAGAGAATACAGTGCCAACAGCCAGACATCTCAGTCTGTGCTGAAGGTATGTACTTTAGTCCCTCTGTGCCCAAATCCTCCATTTATAAAATGGAAAGACTAAGACAGCTCTACTTGCAAGGATAAATGTTACATAGTACAGCTGTTACTGTACTGTGGGATAGGAGGTAAAGTACCTAAAATTGATATTTAACTCAATCCATTTGAGGGACTGGTGATGGAGGGAAGCTTTGTCCTGTAGAGCACAATGATGGCACTTCTACATGTATGCTAATCAACCTCCCTAAAATACCAGAAATATGGACAAAAATACTGAGTTGTTCCCTTTTGTAAGAGTTATTTTTTTGAAAGAGACTATACAAAGTCATAGTTCACTGAAATTCAGTGGGAATTAAATTCTGCTACTGTCCTTTGAAAATTCTCTGAACATATAAAGACTCAACAAAAAACCTGGAAATCAGAATTTGATTTTATGCATGACTATATTTTTATTTTTTCAAAAGCTTATTAATTGTAATCGGTGAAGAGAAATCTTGATGAAATCTCTGTTGGAATACTGATGGCTGCTTATGTAACTGTGCATCCAGTCTAATGTGTTACAATAGGTTTTTTGGCTGTCCTAATTTCTGTTTAAGACTAGCCTGTTTCCCTTTCATTTTTAATATTCCACCCAATCTTCAGCTTCAGTGCACAATTTTAGATGTCTACCAAATTCAGAATGACTTAACCTTATGCATGGTTAATGCCAGCTCTTCCTCCTCTGAGATACCATGAATCACCATGTTCTGTAACGGTGTAATTTTCTGGGTTATTTCTCATGTGAGGTGTTTGCTTTCCAGGCTCCTGTTAATGTTCAAGATATCTGTTTTCTTTCTCCAATCAATGGTTTCATTGCAAAAACATCTGGGCTGGCCCACTGGTTTAGCTTCCAGCTAGAAGCACTGGAAACATGACTGTCAGACCTGTCATAAACTGGAAATGCTCCTGTCTTTATGTTGACATTGGCACTGAAACTGCTGCACTGAAACAATAAAACCTGGACCCAAAGGAAACAGGAAGTAAAACTGAGTTTTAGAGCAAAATGAGAAAAACTCGTTTCTAAGAAATAGAATTTGTAATAAAATGTCTACAGCTGTGATTTTTTGGGGGAAGAAAGAAACTCTTGAAACTCTTCTCTCAGTGCAAAGCCTTGCCAGCCTTGTCAGAGAGCAGAATATCAAAATGTGTGGTGAGTTTCCCTTCTCTAAAAGTCAAACCACTGCATTTCTAGACACTGAATGACTACAGTAGGCCCTGTCACCTCCTGGACCACTCTGTATCTCCTTTCTTACCTCACATTTGTCTTGTCTTTTTTAGGTTAAGAACTATCTTTTCTTTTCGCACATTTCTGATGCCCAATTCCTTCTGGGTAGTGCTGGAAACCAACAGCAAAAAATGTTCTGGCATAAAAAAAGAAAAAAAATCTGCTGTTGTAGTGGCAGTATCAGTTGAGGAATGTTAACTGGTACTCCCTCGGTGCAATTCAGTAGAATAAAACAAGTAATGTTTTGACAAATACACAGAAGCAAGTTTGGACAGTTTTCCTTGTAGCTCTGAGGGTATATTTTGCAGAAAAACAAGACAAGCATGGCTGAAATATTTTCAAACCTATTCATAGGGGAATATTAATCTCCAGGAAGCACAATAAACACAGACTTTGATTTCCTTTTCCTTCCTTTTATAGACAACCTAAGAAATGCTGCAGAAAATGAGGAAACCAGAAGCCAGACAGGAAGCAATATACAGATACTGAAGCACTGCAGGTCTTGTTAGCATTAGATAACCATATGGCTCTACAGAAACCATAGAATAACAGCCATCCTAATTATAGATAAGTGATGAAAGGAAGCTTAACATTAACCCCATTAGAACAGCAGCTGAAGAGATCTCATCACAATGGAAAAATGCAGTAGGAGTGGAAAGGATGTCCTAAGAATTATACCTAAAGACCATGGAAATCTGTATTTGGTCTTACAATAGCTGTGCTAGCTTGACTGGATTTTAATGTACACTAGCTTTGTTGTAACTCTTGTCAGAGTAACATCCTGGTCCCTTGCCATGGATAGCATTTTTCAAACAGCTGCAAGTTTTGCTACCTGCTGTTCATGTCTGATGATGTGGGCTATATGTTTGGGGTTTTTCTGCAATCATGACATTAGTCAGCTTATTGAAATGCTAGATATTTCAATTTTAAGCTTTGCATACTTTTATGTGGGATGCAATTCACTTCCCTTTAGGCTATTTCCTGGGGCTAGGCAGCATTTCAGGGTCTGCAGTAACCCAGCTCCTGATGTCTTCTCTGCTGACAGTATTCTGATATTGTAGCCTATCATTGTTTCACAGGGCTGAAGATCTTTTGTTTCAAAGTAGCTGAGGAAAGGCGCTGGTGGAAACTATCAAATGCTTTCAGTGCCTCCATGTCTTGACTTTGACCCTTTACCAATCTATTCTGCATTGACTTTACCTACGGGAAAAACCTCTGGCCCACAATACAGACTAAAATTATACTAGAATTTCTGGCATATAAATTTTTCCGGTAGAAGAGGCTTGAAATCTTAGCCAAGAAGTAATAACTCATGATGCTTTTGTTTCTTTTCTGCTATAAGTCTGGAAAACGGATGAATTTGCCTGCTTGTGTACATCTACTATATGAAGATCCATGTGGTTACCCCAGTTTATAGTCATAAAAAATGGAAACCAACAAAGAAAGTCCTCTGTCTCTGTTTATAAATGTAACTCATGCTTTGCCAACATTTCTGTCATATTTCTTATATCTCTTTTCATATTCTGTGTTATGAGTAAGCAGCAAAGAAATTACCAGCTATCATGTGCTCTTAGTGTGCTCTTAATTTGTTTATTTTTCTAAAAATCATGATCCTTTCTGATTTCATTTTTGTCAATTCTCAACAGACCATCCAGTAACATTGTTGAAATACAAACTGGAGTTGTCTTGATGAGATTTTGTTTGGATCTAGATCCAGTCTGCAACAAATTGTTATTCATGCTGCATTAGAGAATGAGTCAGTACTTCAGATTTGACAGGATTAATTCCCTAAGTAGTTTTAGATTTTGGCTGTAAAATACCTAAAAAAAAAAAAACCTGAAAATCTTTTGTGAATAATGTCTAGCATCACTGGTCATGACATATGTAGATTCATTTGTCATGAAGTTTAAGAAAAAAGATATTTTAAGCAATTCCATTACTCCTCCAATCAAATCCTGTAATGAAATAGCTTCAGGTTTTGAAGTAAGGTTCAAGCTTGATTAACTAACGACATTTTCAGTTGGCTTGCTGGAAAAGGAAGTGGGTCAGAGTATCTGGGTGATGTCATAACAGATTTCTGATTTCAGAGAGATATAGTGGGCCTTGTAAACTAGGTTATCATGCTTATGTTAGCTAATACCTAAAGTCACACTTAAATGGGTATTCAGTACTTCAGGGAATTACTACAGTGTTTAGACCTCTGCCAGGAGTACAGAGACTAGCCAACTACTCTGGTGCAAGAGTTATCTCAAAGAAATATTCCAGTCTATATTTGTGTGCCAAAAGGTAAAATAATGAGCCAGTTCCCAGGAACTAAGGAAATTGCTGAAGGTAATATAGTACTAGATTGCTGCCTTCTGGAACCTAACAGAGGTGGAATCTTGCACACGTTTTTCCTCCAGGAATTTTCCATCCAATGTACTTACCAAAAGAATCCTCACTTTGAGAGAACTCAAGAAAATAGCTTCTTCCGTACTCTTAAGCCCCTTGCAGTCATACAAAAGAAAGTAACCAAAATGAATGGGTTAATATACTCGGATCAACTTCACATGAGGACACAATGCATTTCAGCAGAATCACACTTGACCTTTAAATAAATCTATAAACAATGCCTGTAAAATGTTAGCGGATGCTCTGTAACAGAAGAAGCAAAGTTCATTAAAGATTTGTACAAACAGTTTGGACATATAAAACAACCGAGCAACTGCTTTGTTGTGGTCATCTGAATCTGAATCTGTCTGGGTTTCACAAAACCTCATGTGACTCTGTGCAGGACTGTTAACATTGAGGGGATTGCTCCTTCTCTTCTTTCTTTCTTTTTTTTTTTTTTTTTAAAATTAATTTCCATAGTGAAATTGATATTGTGAGTCTGAATGAGATATAGTTGTTGTGAATACCCTGAGGGCACTAATGGTCCTTATGGCCCTATCACCTGTACATGAGACCTCTATCCACACCCACTGCCTGTGGGCCCAGGGACTCCTTTTCAACTCCACTTTTGCTGAGAGGAAATTAGGTATTTCGTTTTGGGAGGACCTAATCTATTATGTTAAGTAAAACTAAGATAAATGAAAATATCCATCGAGCTTCAAAACAATCTTCTTTGATTAATGTTTGGGAACTTGTGAAGCTTTTGATGATTCCAGGCTCGTAGAATACCTCAAGTTGGAAGGGACCCATAAGAATCCAACTCCTTGCTCCTTGCATGACTACTTAAAGCATAGAGTGCAGCTTCACTGTATGCTCAGCTATGCTGCTGCAATTCAGATCCCACATCTGTATCGGATTCAGTTTCCAACGTTCTTAGCTCATTTGTAGATGGCCTGTGTTTCTGGTCAGATAATCAGGATTTTTCTCAACTGAACTATGAGGGTAGTTTGGAAGATATCATGACGTGTTACCTGAATTTCACTGGAAGATTTTCATTAAGTACTCCAACTCAGAAAATGTAATGATGTCATCATTGCTGCCAACAATTTCTCCATGACAACCTTGTTTTCTGTATTTCAGAGGTCTTCACAACTTTCATACAAAACATTTTGGAGTACTTAATAAATATTAGTTATTCTTTGAATACCTTATTTCTTACCCATACCAAGACTCAAGGCAAAACTTAGGAGCAGAGTGCCCCACAACAGCTGCATACAAAGGAGAAGCCCATGTGTTTCCATAACAAATGACCTAGCAGCAAGATACAAGAAATTTGCACTGGACTTTGCACTGGAGTTATATCATGTGTTGGCAACTTTTAAAAAAGTCAGTATAGGTTGGCTTGCATCAGGTGTCCTCAACATGAGAACAAAATGTAAGTATCCTGCTCCTGCTATATTTTCTGACTGCTATAAGTGACACTTTCTCTGGAGATTTTTCTCATGAAATAAAACTGAGTTATTTCAATATTTCCAGATATACCCAAGAGTTTTTACTCAAACTCTTAATAAAAGTGCAAGACAAACCCTCCCACAATCCATTGCTCCATTGCCATTTTTGTCATTCAGCATCAGTACAAGGCATTCATTCAACTACAATGTATCTTCATACACAGTTGCCATCAGGAGACCTTTACCTAGACTGTGAGAATGGGTTGTGCAAACACTTTCACAGTCCAGAATGGTGCAGTTAGATTCTGTTACAGTTTACCATCATGTGACTTGCCTTAAATTTGTGAATGCTTATAGGGTTCTAAAGTATTCTAAAAATTTGTTTTCTTCCCAAATAGAGACTGTGAGTTGAAATTTTGACGCATATAAAAGAGTTATTTAAAAAAAGCGATCCAGAAATGTCCCAATAAATCCATAAGAAGTAGGACTGTACAAAAGTATTATAGCAAGGAATTATTTATATGCTCCTGGTTATGTGTCAGGTATAGCTCTTCTCTACACAGCCCTTTTTCATTAGTATTATATTTTCCTATCCCATTAAGGACTATTTTCTTTACTATTCCACTATATTGTGTGCTTTTGGGCATATGGGTTTTGATTTGTCATTTAAACTTTACTATATTTCGTTCATTATACTGCTAATATTATGAAACACATCATTATACTCATACTGAGTGTCACAGCTCCACAAGATCAAATCTCACCACTCTTGTGTCTGAATCAGCTCTGAATGAAACCAACATAAAGAGTATTTCTCCTACTGCCCTGCCCTTCCCCTGACTGTCACAAAAGATGCTAATATGGTTCTGCTCTTTTTCCCATTCTTTCATCCACGGGAAAACTTTGATATTTGGTCTCTACATTTGTCTGCTGGATTCTTTTCTGTGGCATACAGCTCAGGAAATGCCACTTCCATCCCTCTCTGGATTCTCTTTGTCTGAAAAGCAAACAAACAAACCCAAACAAAGCATATTCTTAATCCTAACAATTGCTAAATTTCAGCTCAATACAAGATTTTCCTTAACTGACACATAAATATTTATGTATAATTTTATGAATACTGAAGTGAACACTTAGATTCTTCATAGAATTCTCGTGAAGGAAAATTCTGCTATACTGTGTTTGTTTTCTATTGAACACACTTGCAGGATTTATGATTATTATTGTATTTTAATTGTTTTTTCTTACATTGTGCCTTTAAAACCCCTTAACTTTTTATCCATTCTGTGTTTGCATTGTCACAACAAAATATAGTCATGCTGCTAGTGAGTTATGAGAATTGCTGTTGATTATGCTTACATACTATGAAGTACTTACTTACTTACTATGTTAATAGTACTACATTGTCTACACACTGTTACTCCATTAAAGATAAGCTGGTGTTCCAATAGTATCTCATTTTACCTAATAGAGTGAGGACCGTGGATTTATTTTTTTGTTTTACAACAATATGAATTTTATGAAGAATGCTACCTTGTATAGTTGTACCTATATTACGGTGGCTGCAACTCATGTTTCCTGAACTAGCTTTACATTGTTTACTGGGGTAAAAATGACAGTACAGCACAGAGCAGTTGGATACTCAGTGTAAGCCAGCCATCCAAATTTATACTAAAGATGTCAAGTGTTTCTTACAGTCAAAGATGATCTCAATGCTTCTGCTGGCTCATGCATGTGTATCAGCAGAATTGATACCAGCCACTTGTGAAGGTGGGCTATGTGGCCTTTGGGGGTCTTTCAGGAGCATTTCAGAGCCTTTTGGGGTCCTTCTTCACTATATGACTACCACCATGTGCAAAGAGTGGGTCGATGTAATTGAATCTGAAATTATTAAACTGATTGAAAAGTCTTGAAATTTGAAAAATAATGCCTCTGGTTTCTTTTTGAGGTGGAGGGGTTCTCACATTTCACTTCAGTCTGCAGTCCGACAAGTTCCTGTAGGAGGAAATAACAGCAGAAACTCACAGCCAAACTGAGTAGTAACTCTGAGAAAACTGAGTAAGTAAATGGAGTAAGGGAATGAAAAGAAACATACAGTCCATCCCTCAAATTAGTGAAAGTCTGACAGTCCTTCTGTAACTATAGAAAGCGAGTACAGTACAAGATAGAAAGAGATGGAAAAGTTAAAGGAGAAAGCCCTAGCGACATTTTAACCTGTTGACCTCCATCAACTAACAATCACCTCAGAATTTAACCACCATGCCAGAATATTTTTTTAGAGAAATGGAAAGCCCATTCCTCTTGCTTGTGGTTAAACCTCAGGAAGGACCATGAACAGATCAAAATGCTGAGAGATCATGTCAGCTGTCCATTTGGATCAGTTCTTCCCCTGCCTGTGCAGGTGGATGGCTGCTGCTTGCTTTGTACTGTAAGCTGGTGGAATGAATGACAGTGTGGAAGGAGCTGAACATCCTATGCTGGCCATCAGATGGACTGAGAAACCTTGGGAGGCTTCATCTGAAACTGTTTCCCAGATGCTTAGTCCAGTCTACAGGAAGGATGTAAACCCTGGAACAGAAAGGCTGGAATTAACCTTCTCTGTGGTAGAGTATGTTAGGGTGGACCTTGTCTGACCTGCTGCTCAGGTCTTGACCGTGCATCTTTTACAAGGTGGAAACCTGAGAAAAGTCCTTTAAATGTAGCAATTGTTTTAAGTTGTCTTTCTAGATTGTCACAATGACCACCACTGACCACTGCCCAGGCTAGCTCCTGCGGTGTGCGACAGGAGTGGGGAGCAGCTGGAGGCTCTTGGCTTTAAAGCTGCTCCTCAGGAGCTCAGCTCTGCCCACGGGAGCTGAAGCTCCAGGCACAGTGGCTGTCAGCAGTCCCGACGAGGGAGAGGATAAAAAGTAGCAAGGAGGCTTGCCACACAAGACATTTCAAGTTTATTGGAGACAACTCCCAGAAGACAAGCCTCCAGCAGCTCCAGGGAACCTCTTATAAAGGGAGGTGTTACAATGGGGATGGCTTAACTGGGGACCAATAGAAATCTCTAAGAGAGGGATATGGACGAGGATAGACATTTCCTTGGGCCAATAGCCTCAAGGGGAGGAGCGAAAGGGATCACATGCCCCAATGGGGCCTCGAGGTTTAGGGGATTTCCAAAGGGGGCGGTATCTAGAGGGGTAGGGTCTCGGGGGATTGATGGGGACCATATAAGGGTAAATTGGGAGGTTTCAGATGATGGACACTGGACCTTCAGGAACAACAGGAGGGATTTGGGTGATTGATAGGGAAAGAGCCAGAACAAGGGGAGGAGAACAACCATGTAGGGAGCACCGGGGGTGCGGCTTGGGTGTGGGGCAAACCAACTGGGAGTAGGAGTGGGGAAGGTTAGGGATGAACCACTGGGGTACAGAAAACTTATATAAAAATACAATAAAGGTATCGCATCACCACACTAGATCCATATGTAAAGATTACTTATCGTGAGAATACATCGTGTTTCAAATGAAATTTGTGAAAAATGTTGCAATTGAGTTTATTTCAGTATTTCTGACATTCTTGCAAGCAACATTGAATAGGTTCTTGTGCAGACAAGTCCAGAGAAAATATGTGGTCTAACCAGAACACTCTCCTTCTGCAAAAAAAATCCTGGAGTCATCTTAACTTGCTGTGCTTCAGCTTTCAGTAAACTGAGTTGAAAGTGTTCAACCCTACTCACGGTTATGGCCAATAATTGAAGAATAATCATGTGAAGATGCATATCACTGTATCCATCCGATAATTAATAACACTCAGGTTACCTCAGTCACTTCCTTTAATGAATGATTTTATATCCCAAGCACTTGCAGCTATTTAGCATTTGAAATATGTTAATGTTCTGAATATTTGATGGTAGAAGAACATTTGAATAATTTACCATAAATATTTTTCAGACATTTTATTGTTGTTACCAAATCTGGCGTGGCCCATTTTCTGCATCATATTGCCTAAAACTGCAGCTGCATATCACAAACAAAAGAGGATTAAAGCTAGAGCAGCACATTTCTGGATTTTCATACAATCTGTTTTACTTGCTGTCAGACACCAAGCAGCTGGTATGTCTTTTGGGAAAGGTGTACCATTTCCTTTTAAACAAGCATGGAGACTAAAGTGCTAGAAGTTATTTATTTAGTAATTTATGTCAGCACCTCGACACTGCAGTACTTACTATATGTCTGAAAAGCAAACTATAAACAAACTACTGATGAAACCTGTAGGCCCCCTGCATTAAATATTATTTCCACTTTCCCATGAGTGCAAAGGTAAGTTAAAAATGTTTCAAATCAGATAGGTTTATATCTTTATCATTACGCTCTGATGGACTGCTGGCAGGAGCCTTGCCCAGCCATAAAAAATCTGCCATGAAAAATACTTCATCAGAAACCTGGAAAATTCAAACCTAGAGTCATAACGGTGACATAGTAAAACTAAATTCTATATACTGTAGGAGGTAGAAGAGGTAGGGAGCTCACACATAAATGAATTTCTTTTAACAGATGAAAGAGTGAGAAATTATACATCTACACCAGCGGGAAATAGTTGCAGTCTTCAGGCGCACAAAATGGAAGATATCTCTGTAGCTTCTGGCACTTCTGAGGGTAATATGATACTTATGCAATGTGGCATTCAACCACACTGCAAAATGCCAGCAAGAGAAAACTGAGGAAATTTTTTTCCTTAGTGATTCCTTACAGTTATTGAATTCATTCGCTAAACATCTATAGTTCCTTAAAGAAAGGAAAACAAGTCTATCATAGAATTACAGAATCAGAACCATATAAAGGCTTGTATTGGAAGGGACATTAAAGATCATCTAGTTCCAACCTCCATGCGGTGGGCAAGGACAGCTTGCACTAGACCAGGTTGCCCAGAGCCCCATCCAACTTGGTCTTGAACACTTCCAGGGATGGGGCATCCACAGCTTGTCCGGGTGACCTTTTCCAGGGCCTCTCCACCCTCACAGTAAAAAAATCTCCTCCTGATATCTAATCTAAACCTACTCTCTTTCAGTTTAAACCCATTTCCCCTTGTCCTGTGATTACATGCTCTCATAAAATGTCTCTTCCATCTTTCTTAAAGGCTGCCTTCAGGTTCTGGCAGGCCACACCCCAAGACCTTCACTTCTCCAGGCTGAAAAATCCCAAGTCTCCCAGCCTTTCCTCATAGGAGAGATGCTCCATCCCTCTGATCATTTTCATGGCCATCTTCTGAAGTTATTCCAACAGGTTCATGTCCTTCCTGTGCTGGGACCCCAGAGCTGGATGCAGCATTGCAGGTGGGGTTTCACATGAGCAGAGCAGAGGGACAGAATCATCTCCCTTAACCTGCTGGCCACTCTGTTTGGATGCAGCCCAGGATAGGTCCTTAAAGAAACAAAAACAATATGGACATTGGTATTCTGGGGAAAGCTGAACCTAAGTATGTTTTGGTAGGAGAATATTGCAGTTCCTTTTGGGGAAAATTTATGGCACAGATAGAGATACCTTCTATTTTGTGTGCCGAAATATTTCTGTTTTAAATGATACACAGGTGCTTAAAATTGAGAATAGACTGACCAGTGATGACCTGTATAGTGAAAATTAGGTGTTTTAATGTGCTCTCTTAATGTGCCTGAATTTCTCTATATACCAGACCAGCTCATGAATGGGTGTATGAAGGAGCACTGGACAGAAGAAGGGAGGCGGTGCAAATATGTATAATTTCTGAATGCTTTAGTTCCATTTTACTTGTTCAGTCTGTCCCGTTACATAGCAGGCCATAAAGTTACATTCATTGTTTGCATTCACAATGTGAAGTGAATGAGAATATTTCCTTTGTTTCTTGGTACTTTTCAGAATGGAATCCTACTTTTGTTGAAAGTCCTGACCAATGGCAAATTTTCTGCAGTCGGTCAATAAGCTCTTCCAGGATCTAGATTGGAAAATTTCAAATCTATTGATTTTAACTAATTATTGAAATGTTTTTTGGTGTTTGGCAGATTTGAATGTCCTCACATATGAATATGATAAACATGCAGAGTCTCCCATGATAAAGTCATTTTTACCTAAAGACTTTCCCTCACAAAGCAGGCCGGTTCTACTGTGGCTTCACACCCAAAGTGGTGTAGCAATGTTTGAAGATGAAAAAGAGAAAAGAATCCATGTCTCCTGCCTCTTCTTCCCATTCTAGATGGTGAAATGATAACAAGAAGCAGAATCTTATCTTTTTAAGGAGGCAATAGATGTTAAGGACTTGACTCTTATAAAAATGCAGCCTTGTTTCTCTACAATTTTGACAATAGGAGTGTGAGTTATGTATTTTTGCTGATGGATGAATATGTAGGCCTATCATCCTGTATAAGTTTGCTGTTTGTCCACAGAAAATAAACATATTCTTGCAAAGGTACAAATGCAAATAGAGTTGAAATTGAGTATCAAAATCTGGTCAGGAATTAAGACATTGTGGGCAGAAAAGAAAGGTTTCATGATTCTCTGTTTCGGTGAGTCTGTGAAGACAGTGCTTTACTTTGGAAAAAAACACCCACCAAAACCATCTAGCCAACAAACCAACCAAAAAATCCCACCAAAAACGGCCAACCCAAACCCAGAAAATTTTTTTGTTTCTAGTACTTGCCTGACATTTCCTTTCCAAACCCAAGCTAACTATAATCAAACAAATTTGGGTGCTTTACCACAATGAAATAAGATGCAAGGCCTGAAAGTGAGATTTAAGATTTCTGTGTTTTTTACTGACTGTGTCTTATAAATTAGTAAGACTGGTTTGTTTTCATTTAGAGCCATTTTCTTTTTCTATTTTTTTTTGTCTTGTGTCATATTCATGTGTATTCTAAAAACTCCTACAAAAGAAAGTCAATTCTATCATTAGATGACTGCTCTCCGAATATAAAATATTCCACAGAAGACAAATAAACTAGATAAGAAACAAAAACTGTTTCTCTTTATAATGTTATAAGTAAACTGGCAAATTGAATGAGAAGTCTAACTACATGATTATATTCAGATGCTAAGCAAATAGACTTTAAGTCCTTTGTACTGCATTTGAAAACTCCCTAAACTTGTTTCCCAGATCCCAAGGCAAAGACGTATGGTGTATGTCCAACGGTGTGATTTTGCTGGCAATAAAAGTATGAATAATGAATTTCCTGCACATGGTGAATCCGAGATCACTAGAGATGCTTTCAGATTACTTTTCTGTGTGTCTTCTGTGAAGACGGGTAATGAAACATATAGAAAAATTAATCCTGCTTTAATCACTGAATTGCACCTACACATGCAAAGTGCCAAATGCTTTCACCACTGGAGAATGTCTTTGATTTGTCTGCTGGATTATGTAGATTTAGCAGTGTCAGCTCACTACTTTAAACAACAAATGTACTTGGATCTGACTGCCTGGAACATCTCCTTGGGAAAGAATATCTATTGGCTCTTGCACTTCCCAGACCCTTGTTATAAATCTAGTTTTGATTTACAGACTATAGATGTTCTACTCTGAAGCAGATATTTCTTCAAAATATTGAAATAACATCAATCTAAAAAAATAAGGGAAATCCATGATTAAGGCTGTCATCTCATCCTTGTGTTGTTATACTCTGCAGGAGGATTAGTAAGGTTTGAGAAGAACATCTATATTTGATACTAAGCATATCCTGTGAGACATAATCTGCAGAAATATTCCTGAAAGCCAATGTAGTGGTTTGGTTCAAAATATCCGTTACTTACTTATTTCCCTTTTGTGAGATAAGAATTAGGAGAAAGGAAAACAGGTTCAAACTTAAATGGTTGCGATATAAAGAAAGAGTTTTATTACTAATAGAATTAAAAGTAAAATGAAAATAACAAGAAATTAAAGCAAACCCCCGCCCTTCTAGCACTTTCCTCCTTTTACCCAGCTCACACAAAGGATAACAGAACATGGGATTTTTGTCAGTGTTGCAGTTCTTGAAAAGTCTCTCTCTTATGCTTAAGGAAAAAAGGGTTTTCTTCTGCTTCACATGGTCCCCCAACTGCTACCAACAGCAGACCCTCCCGGAAACAATCGATCTGCTGTGGTGTAAAACATCTCTCTCATGAAAAATCTCACAGTTCCTTCACGCTGCAAAACATGAGCCATCACATGGGATTATTAATCTTTTTAAGGATAAGTTATTTTGGCCTGAACACAAAGGCTTTCTTTGCCACAAGTCTCTAAAAGCCCTGCTTCTATATAGCCTGGCATAGGCACTCTTCACAATCTTCACGGGCCACACATGAATTCTCCATCCCCCCATGTACTTCAAATGGATTAAAGAGACAAACAGTTTGTGATATTACAGTTTCTTACCATGGCCTGCAAGAAGTGTTTTTAAGCTACGCGTGAGAAACGCGGCAGTGCCCTTTTCTCTCCTGTCTCCATGCTCAGCTCCGTCTCACATGACTCACTTCTCTTTCTCTCTGACCCTGAAGCTGCCATGTTGAAGAGTGTTCTTGTTCAGGCTTCATGGTGGAGAAAGCCTTGCTCCCTTTGTGCTGCTGACTGCATAGAAGGAGACTGCATGTCTCCTTCAGTTCAGTGTGAAGTGTGCTGGCTGCAGACAGGAGGCTACACCGACTCTTGTTGGCTCCGCTGGCTCCGCGTGGAGGAGGGGGACCCACCGGTCCCAAAAAGCTGTGCTGGATGGGTTTCAGTCCCCCCCCAGCAACGCAGGGTCCGTGCCGTGGCGTTGGGAAAGGGGGGGTGGCCAGGGGCCCCGGCCCGGCCTGGCGGGGCCCGGAGGCTCAGAGGACCCCCCCCACCTTCCTGCAGGTGAGCTGGAACAAAAAAAATTCCCACCTTTCTGCATGGTTTAAATATGTAAATTGGGAGAAGCGTCATTAGTCTAAAAGACTGTCCATCAACTCAAGTTCAATCTACTACGGCTAAGAATAGAATACTCCCCAGGAAATTTGGTTGAGAATTTGAAGTAGACTCAAGGCCCTCCAAAGGCTCCATGTTTTGACTTATGACAGTGCATGATGGGGCAGTTTCTGAAGTAGTTGACTGTGACATGAATCAAATATTTAGTTGTGGAGTTACTCACACATGCATCAGAAATGGAGGCTAGTCAATAGATTTCCCCCATTCTATTAGTAACTGCTTTAAATAGTAATTCAGGATTGAAACAAACAAGGAAAAAACAAAACAATAGGTCAGCCTGCACTAGCTAATTACCTTATTGACATGCAATGTATGAACATGCTGTGATCTGACCCCACCATTTGCCCCATGTACTGGTTTTACTGTGTCCAAAATGTCAGGGAAACATTTCCTCTAAATGGTTGTTTTGTTTTCTTATGTGTGTGGATAAGAGCAGTTCTTGAGACCAAAAGTGAGCTTAAGGCATTATAATCTACAAGTACTTCAGAATTTCTGGAGTTGTGTTAGTGGTTCTAGATAAATGAAACAGCAATTTTCAGTTGTCATCTGCATTTTCTTGGGAAAAAAAAAAGGTTCTTTTCAAGTTGAGAATTTTCGTGTTTGTTTTCTGGTAGAAAGAGAATTTTTTTGAAAGCCTGATGTTTCATAAATTAACATGGTATGCCATCTACCATTATATTTGTGCTGGTAAATGTTTCCCATTACTTTTGTTGTTCAGCCAGAAAGCTGCATTTCTTCATCCATCATGGGGGCAGAGTTGAGATTAGGTCAAACAGTGCATGCAAAGTGTTTTTCAGCTGTTGTTTAAGCAAGCTTTAGCTATTTCTGCAGCTGATTTAGAGTTCTTTGATCTGTCTCATTCACTATAAATATAGACAAGATGTAACCATGATCAAGGCTGCAAACAAAATATACTGACCTTAGTTACCTCTGGGCTAAAATAATGATGGGAAGCAGGAAAGGAAAGAAAGCAGGAACAATGAATTAAAGTATAAAGAATCTGATTCTTCACTTTCTTATGCAAGCTTGTTCCAGTGAATTCCACCTAATTCTGTAAATTTACTTCTGATTTACAGTGGTGTGTGAGAGAGTAAAAGCAAGCTTCATATAATTGCAAAGAAAACTAAAAGGAAACGTGATTAATATTCTGCATTTCTCATGTACCGCAAATAAGTTAGATTAAATACATTACAATAGATTGGACCAAGGGAACGTTTGGATAAAAGGCCTCTTCATGAAACTCAGGGTCTATACAATAAAGTGTGATTTAGTGAAAAATGCTCTTGTGTGAGAACTGAGCCCATTGATTGTCCTCTGCAGTGCTCATTGCCTTTCACTCTCAGGCAGAGAACAGTCCAGCACAGTGGTAAATTTATAATATGACAATTTTACTTTCTGCTGTTTCTCCATGTATTTTTTTATTCTTGAAGCTAATTTGCCAACGTTACTATGTTTCACCAAAGAGGCAAAATTTTCATTGATTAGAAAAGCACTTTTTATAGCTTTGGGGTGTCTGACAATAAATATTGGGAAAGCAGTTGAATTAAAGACCCAATCCCCTTTTGGAAAATGGAAAAAAACCCAACAACTAAAGTTTGAAAAGATCAGAAACACATTTAAAATTCAGCAGGCTCTATTAGTATAAAAATCAATGATCTGAAATCAAGTATTTTCTAATGCAGTTGACTGTTTTTATACTGTACATCACCGATTCTGATCTTATGGGGAGATGCAAGGGCTCACAATTTGCTATTCAGTCCACTTCATACTGTCCAGTCACTGGTGTGGTTCTTTTGGTTTCCTTCCCTTTGTATCTCATTCTAGATGGGACACATTCCTCTTCCTTGAATGCTAACAGTTTTTTCTAAAACTGTTTTCCCTTCTTGTTCAAGAATTTCTCCTTTATATTCATGTGACTACTCCACTCTACACTAGTGTGGCCTATCTTGAGTCCTGTGTGCAGTTTGGGGCACAGTGACATAAGAAGGATATAAACCTATTAGAGATTGTCCCAAGGAGGGCAATAAGGATGGTGGAGGGCCTTTGCGGGAAGCCATATGAGGAGCAGCTGAGGTCACTCGGTCTGTTCAGCCTAGAGAAGAGGAGACTGAGGGGAGACCTCATTACAGATACAACTTCCTTGTGAGGGAAAAAGGAGGGGCAGGCACTGATCTCTTCTCTGTGGTAGCCAGTGATAGGATCTGAGGGAATGGCCCCTCATACCATTGTAAACCTGGAGCCAAAGGGACTTAATTTGGTGTTACTCAGATGATAGCAACTCTCCCAGTAATCAAATGCAAGCTATATCAGCTTATCTTTGGGAAAGATGTTTATTATTGAGGAAAAGCTGTCAGGCGATAAAAAAATGATCACTTTGCTGTGTAACCCATTCCAAAGGATAAATACCACTGGAATTTCAAAAGAAGAAACACTTAACTTTAATATACACTTCCAACGTACCTTGTTCTGCTGGTACAGATCAAAGCTGGTTGCTGTGATCTCCTGCTGGTACATATGCTTGGGTATTCTTTGCAAAGGTTTGCAAATTTGAGTGGAAATAAAAGAATTATGTTTATTTTCAGAAAGTGCTGATATTGGCTTTGTGTAGACTGTCAAGCAAGTGCTTTCTGCACTTAGGCTATGTTCCAAATACAAAGAGGAAAGTTGGGTGTATAGCCAAAGAGAAATCTACAGTGTGCTTCAATACATCCCCCAGACTGGATCAATCAAAAGTAAGACTTCTGAGCACACTGAACAGCATACTTGCCCTGTGGAATGTTAGCAATCAATAAATCCTGAGCCTTGTATTTAGTATTCACTGGGGAGAAATTACTTAAGAACACTAATTTGTTCCTTCATGAAATATTAGAGTTGCATGATGGAAAAAACCACTGGGATGTTTACTTCTGGAATCTAACAGCTTTGTTTCAGCTGAAATGCTGATGCTTTTGTTTTCATTATTGAAATGGTCCAGCTCATATGTACTATGTAGCTATCAAACCTAGTTTCTGGACAGAGTTGATGTCTACTTGTTATATTCCATATCTCTTATCTTGTGAAGGCAGACTTACATCCTTAAACAATCTGTAAATTCAGCTTTAAGTTCTCTAGCTATATCTGTCTGGGGAAGATCTTGATATGTCACTATGAGTTTAAGGGATTTGATACCAGTCTGTCTTGAAGATACATTTAATGTGTTTAATAGAATATACAGTTTCCTAATCATGATAAATAAAAAAAAGATTTCCTGAAATAAAATATTAAGATAAAATATTTTACCAGAGGGAATACAAATTTAAGATATAGACAGATGAAACAATTGTTTTGCCTGAAGATTGGAAGAGAGACATAAATCAAAAGATCTAGAATTCTAAACATGATCTGATTCCATATAGTCTCTTAAGTGCTGATTTACTTTCTGTGAAAGTTACAGAATATTTTCAGAAGTAGTATCCAGTCCAGAACAAGTACATGCCCTTCAGCTTTCCTGAAAATCAGACCATTACTTCATATTTGGGTTAGTTTATTGTTTGTTTTCTTTTGGTAATCTTGGAAATTTTTATTTTCCTGAGGCAATATTAATGCTGTAAGCCTGAGCATCCAACACCTTAAGTGGCATGAAAGCTGGATTCTAAGCTGACAACCAGAGTATTTGTTTTACAGTTCCTGGTGATGATAGTGGTCTAAAACATCTACCTTTTTACTCATCAGTAGTCAATTAAAAGGTTATATAAAAAATAAAAGCTGGTTTGGAATGAAGGTACACAAACAAATCTGAGGTTAGTTGCCAATAACTTTCAGGACAAGCCTACAGTCTAAGCTGCTTCTTTCTTGATTCTTCCCTGTTGGAAAAGCAAGAAAAAACCCCCCACTTATCAGCTTCCATTTGTCTTTCAACATGGCTTGCTTTAACCCAGGAATGTCATATGGCTATGCTATGGATTAAACTTCTTTTACGTCTTGTGCTCCAAAAGCACAAGTATATTCAAAATGTTCATCTTCCTAAGCCCTATTGACCAACGTTATTTACTTTCCATATCTACACACTTTTTTAGGGGGAAATAAGTTTGGATAGTACATACTGCTAACTAGTAATTTCCCTGCAAGAAGCTTATTAATTTTACCTGAGTAAATATTAAGTGTAGTATTTGTGAATTGATGTAACAGCAGTGATGCAATTTATAGATGAAATGGTTTTATATTGGGCAAAATATAGCCATGGGCAACAACATAGATAGTTGGAAGTAGTTAAAAAGAGGAAATAATTTTATTTGAATTTGGCCAGGACACAGGGACTATTACAATATGTTTGTGAGCAGAGCTATTTGGAAAACTAAATGCCTCTAAATATTCCTGGCCTCAGTTTAATATTGTATCGAAAGATGGCAGACAGTGGCTAATTTACTTAGCCAGAAATGCTACAAACATTGCCAAGGCTAAAACAAATTTAGTTCTCTCTTATTCATTTACTAAGTGAAAAGTATGTGACATTGATGTTAATGCAGTGCAATAAAAATGAAATCTGTGACAGTTTCCTACTGTCAATGGACTAGTCTGCAAACACTATGGAACCGTCTACCAGGGTAAGAAAAAACCTCAGTTTCTTAGCGTTAATAAAAATACACTGACCTTGTTGAGTCTTTGTAACAATTAAATGATGCAAAAAAATGTTTATAGTGTGCAGACAGAATATGCACAATGCATCCGCCTCTAATTTGTGGTAATATTGTCCTCAAAAGTGGCTAGAAAACCTATCAAGCATGGAAATGGAGGGATGGACAATATGTATGAGGAAATTGGATTGGAAATAGCATGCAACTCTTTATCTTTTATTTTATTTCCTACTACCCAGACTCCCCAGATGCCTGAACAAGATTATGTAATAACTTTGAAGGGTAATTAAAAGAACTTTGAAAAATCTTGCTGAAGTTAACAAGGATACCACTGTGTTTAACAGCTGCTGAAATCCTTGTTAATGTAGTCATAGAAATCTCTCTTTTAAAATAAAATATTGTCAAATTAAAATATTTCTCTATATTTCATATAGAACTAGGAGAAATCAAACAAAACACGGGTTTCAGGCAAGGTGAGTTCCAGGTAGAGAACTCTTTTGTATGCTTTGAAGCATCAAGATTATGGAATCAGACACAAATGGGTAGGAGTAACCTGCTAGGTGTATATGTGGCCCCACACAGAGGTGGACCTGGAAGGCAGGAGAAATCATCTGGAAAGATGATTAAAAAACAAGAAGTCGGACAGAAACAGGAAAAAAAAGCCCCATAGCAAATCAAGACAAGGGCCCTGATCCGGCAATATTACGTGCATGTTTAACTATACCCTTGGGACTTGTTGGATTTATAGGAAGTATTCACATAAATAAGGTGAACTGTCTGCAAAGTTGAGGCAAAGGGCCAAAGCATCTGTCCTCAATCTTATAATACAGTGATGCAAAATAAATTACCTGAAAAATAATGGAACCTTTAATTCCAGTACTCTGAGCCTTTAATTCCTCAGTGTATTATATATGGATTCATTACAGTATATGCATGGAGTCTATTTAAACAGCTAATACAGCATGTAAAATAAACTTTTCTGATGTAGGAAATACATTCTCATCTAAGTGAAAACTGAACTCATTTTATTTCATAATCTGGTTTATGTCTTCCACATGACCCAAGTGATTAGGGCCAAGTAGAATATATCTTTTGGTAATAGTTGCTGTAATAGTTGTGGGTTTAGTTTGTATAAACCTGAAATGCCATTACTAATGAAGAAAAAGGATTTTGTTATAAGCAGAAATTGTCCTTTTAAGTTAAGGTTGAAGAAACGGTAACAGTTCTTCCATGATGATAGCAACTAATCTTGGTTTCTCTTGTTGGTTAATATGTTTCATACATAAAACATTGGGGATCATATCTATGGCTGACAAAGATGATGTAGATTATTATAGTTTATTAGTCTAGAGATAATATCTAGTATAAGGCGCAAATCTACTCAAAGGTCAAACCTGAAAAAAATTTGGAGGAGATTATCAATGAGAAAGCCATTGATTAGCTTTTGATTAGTTATTTAGGGAGGATTTAAAACAAGTTTCCTGGAAAAATGCAAAAGTTGAATGCTAGACAGATATCTCAGGTACTTACATTAACTCATCCTGTGATTGACTGACTTTCTCAATAAAGCTGAGAATTATAGAAGTCAGAACAATTGTCAGAAAAATGACATTCCTTTTCCTGAAACAGCAGCTGTAAGAGAGGCTTGAACTGCCTGGATATTAGTTGCCTGGATTTAAAGTGGGCTAAACTCCAAAGTTTAGCAAGAAGGAGTTTGAAAAATCAGAAGATAATTCCAGTGTATGTGCCATTCCATTGTTGTTAAATACAACGGAAAATTTTAGTCCAGAGAGAAAGTGGGGCATAATAAACTAAGCTTAATAGCATTTGTTTATATTAAATCATCCATTTAAAGCAGGATTTGACAGTGTTGCTGAGAATGTAGTCTTCAATGTCCAGACTTCAACCCCTTCAACAGCGTCAGAAATAAAAGTGTGTGCATTTCAGATGTCTTTACTTTTTGCAGTTTTTGGACATCTGAGGATTCCATTTTCTTCTGATTTCTTTATTTTTATTGCTTTTTAAAGTGTGTATTAGGCTAGAGTTATTGCAGGTTTACTCTCTTACCTCATTGCTCTCCTAAGGCCTTTGCGATCCTTAGTGTCTAAAAATTTCATTTCTATTTTCATGAGGTGCTGGCTCTTCTCCATACTCTGGCATTTCAGTTATTCAGGTATGAGTACTGTGAGCCAGCTTAATAATTTCTGCCACAGCCTGATATTCAGAGCTTGCAAGGACATGAACTGTTTACATTAATTTTTAGCAAATGCTGATGGTTAATATGTGCTCTTCTGTTAAATAGTGAAAAAGTTAAGGTTACATTTCCCTTCCTAATTTTTATCTTGAATCCCAAAGTCTCTGATTTATGTTCTGGGTTAATAGCCCTTCAAAATTTTAATTTAGAAATCATCTGGGCATTTGGACAGAAACCTGGTATAATTCATTCGGAGGTGACATGTCCCATGCAGTGGAATACCTGCCCTAGAAACATGCTGCAACACAGTCTACCTGGTCCCACAATTGAGAAGGTGATATTGGTCAGCAGATATGAAAGAGTAGGAGATAGTCTTACAAATGGAGACTCCCATGAAGATATTTTTGAGATCTTGAGGAACATCAGGTAACATATAACTTTGTGAAGATAGTGAAAAAAAGTCTGTGGCATAGGCTGGGTTTGACCTCTGTTGTGGATAAACCCTGATTGCTGCTCAAGCTTCACACAGCCACTCACTCACTCTCCCCTGGTAGGAAGGAAAAGAGAATTAGAAGATTAAAAATGGAAAAAACTCATGTATTCAGATAAGGACAGTTTACTATATAAAACAATAGCTGCACCCACAACCAACCAAAACAAGGAATTCATTCACTGCTTCCCATGGGCAGGCAGGTGTTCAGCTGTCCCCAGAAAAGCAGAGCTCCTCATGAGTAACAGTGACTTGGAAAGACAAATGCTACCACTCCAAACGTGACGCCCCTCTCCTTTTTCCTCCAGGTTTATATGCTGAGTGTGACACCATATGGAATGTAGTATCCTTTGGATCAATAGGGTGAGCTGTCTTGGCTGTGCTCTCTCACAAGTATGTACCCCCAGTCTCATTGCTGGTGGGGTGGTGATGTGAGAAGCAGAAAAGGCCTTGATGCTGTGTGAGTGCTGCTCAGGAACAGCTAAAACATCTCTCTTATCAAATCCAAAACATAGCCTTCTGTGAGTTACTGTGAAGAAAATTAACTCTTTCCCAGCCAAGACCAATACAACCTATTATTAGAAGACTTAACATGAATTTTAAATTAATTAGATGGAGCGTGCGGCTATGATGCCTGATAGCCTCACAACCATTTACTTGATGCACATCAACCTTGTGAGATAGGAGATGCTCTTTTCCTTATTTAACTTACTAAGAACAGAAACACTGGTTAGAGTTCACTCTGACATGAGGTTTGTACCTGGCTTTGGGAAAGTCACTAATGTTGTATTTTGCAAGGCACATTCAGAGGTGTTTTTGCTCACTTAGGTATTGGGGCAGAGTCCTGACTTCACTGTGGGATTGTGCCCTGGGGATTCAAGTTCATTTGGCTTGAGCTTGTTCTATCTGACTTAGCTTTTGATATGCAAACAAATCCTAGACTTTTGACCAATGTCATTCACCAGTTCCCTGGCAGATCAAAACTTAATTCTAGGCCCCATCATTCTTCTCACTTATTACTGAAAAAAGTAACACTGAGTTTCTTATTTGAATAGTTCACAAATTAGGTGCAATTTTTTTTTCCCTTTCTAACAAGGCTAAGAGGTAAAGAGGGTATTATCTCTGTATTAGGCGTTAGGCTTTTAATTTTGCATTATGAAAAGATATCTCTGGGAGATATTCTACGAAATTCTGGAAGCTCTGAAACTCTGTTAGACCCTGAAAATTAACATCTGCATTCCAGTAAACTTCACTACTACTGTCAAGCAGTTTAAAAACATTGTTGATACAGAGGCTTATTAATTACTAGTATAGTCTTTGTAATTGCCTAGTCTAGAAATTGATGAACAAAGTCATTCCAGAAAGCAATCAATTTGGAATCTAATTTGTTGGTGAAATGAACCATATAAACAAAATGCCACTTGCAGTTTGACTAAAATGAGATGTGCTTAACGAGCCTATCATCATCTGTAATATTCATCATGATGGGTCACAGTTACATAAAATGTCATAAATCTCAACCTATGCACATAAAGCTGAAATATAAAATTGTAGTCTGAAAAGAATGAAACATAAAACAGATGGCTGCCCCATGGAAACATCCTTAAATTTCACATGTTCTACTCATTGAGTTTTGGGCAGATCAACTGAAACTCTGTGTGTGTGTGTGGTGAAAGCGGGTGTCTCTTTCAGAGTGCATTTTACCTTATTATCCATACTGGAAATTGAGACTGACTGGGGAGAAAGAGGTTCTAGATTTGAGTGACCAGATATAAGCCCTTTTGGAGTAAAATGATAAACAACTTTTCTATCTTTATTTTGAACCACTCCACAGCCAACTATTCAAGGCAAAGAATAGACTATTGCAGGCAGCATGGTGAAAGCTTGAGGACTTGCTAGCATGTGTTGGATTTTTTTTCTTTTTGTAATCAGTAGTGATGAATAAGAGTTATAAGCAAAGTTGTAAATAAAAATTATGAGGTGGTTTGATACTAAAAAGACACTCAAGAGGCTAAAGAACTGACCTGCCTTAGATAATATGAAATCTAATTTCTAGTTCTTCAGTGCTTAGCTAACCAGACAGCATGTCTTCTCTCTTCTGACTCATAACCCTATTTTTCTTTGGAGTGTGTAAAACTAAAAATCTGCAGTTACAGCTTTAACATTTAATAGTCAATAATTGGATATTTCCCAGAAATCCCCTTTTAGACAATTATTTATTAAAAGGTATCTGAAAGCCCAGGAAAACAGGGGATTTTATTAAATACAAACTGCTTTCTTGTAAAAAGTGAGGGAGAAATGTCCGGTATACTGAGAAAATTTTAAACTTTTAATTGGAGCCCCAGAAGAGGGAAAAAATTTAAAAAGATGGAAGGAAAGAGAAAAATATATTTGCTATATATTCATTGTCTTCTATGACAGATATTTATATTTGCATGATTGTATAGCTATGGATGTGTGCTCACAGAGATGCATATTTGCGTTCTGTGTTTGTGTGTAGACATATCTGCATATGTGTAGAAATATATACTTACACATGTATGCATGTGCTGAAAGAGGTGTGAGTACTCTGCTGAAGCCCTTTGCTCTGTGGAAAGATATGTTCTTTTGGTGCACAAGCTATAAATAAAACATCTGCAATGTTGCTGAAACATTTTTTTCCTTTTTCTTATTATAGGATTTTGAAGCAAAGGAAAACATCTCCGGTAGGGGGCTGGATTGTGATCTTACAGCAATATAAATTCACTGGTTTCAGTTCAGTTGTTCCAGATGACAACAGCACAACAGAATCAATCCCCTAATCACTGAAGTGTTACCTGATGGTTTTTAAGATATGAAGAGTCTATTGATTTCTGCTGTCAGAGGACAGTGTTTTACAGCAGTGTGTTTATATAAGTGAGAGAGACAGAATAGCAAATTGAAATCACTACTGCAAAAATATCTTTCTTTTTGCCCAGATAAATGTTTTTCAAAGAGAAAGTAAATATCAAAATATAGGGGGAAAGTCCTTTTGGCTGGAATTATTCTTTTCTCCTGTCTGCACTGTTGAAAAGACCTGTTTTTCAGGAACATACAGACCAGTATGTGGATTAACACAGGAAAGAAAGAGCAACCCCTGCCAAGTTAGCTCTGGCAAAAAGCTGCCACCATGCCTCTGGTACCTGGGCTAGCCAAAGGGCCTCACAGGTATCTTATTCCACTTGGGGCTCCATAGGGTGAAGGCTTGAGTCTGTCCACTTAGGAGATGGATTTGATACAGACCCTGATGAATTTCCTGAGCCCAGGCAGTTGAGATTAATTAGGACCTGTTCAATAGAGATAATTCTTAGGTAACAAACTCTGTGGGGAGTACCGCAGGGCATCTGTAGGTGACCCATTTACAAGCCCCTGCAGTGTTCTGTCGGGAGAAAGCACTAGTTGTCTAACATGCAAGGGGCACTGCCAGCGTTCCATAGTCAGATTTATTTGAAGGAAGTGGTGTGATTAGCTATTTAATTTGGAGGAGAGTTCTTGAGGAGACAGTTTGTAAATTGTTGAATCAATTAACTTTTCATAGGAAAACTGAGCTTTGTAAATTTAATGAAATCAATGGGCAGCTATAATGATTTTTTTCAAAAATACTTTATTCTAAGTAAAAATAAATTTCTGAAAATCATTATGCCTTCTTAATATTTCAATAAGAGCTCCTCTGACATGTAACAGTGTTTGAAATCGACGTGTTTGACTCTTGGCTACTTTATCATCTAGTAAAGTACTGGGAAAGGTGTTTCTTTACTTTCCTTAGGGTGTCTGCCTCACATATTTTGAAATGAACTCAGAGACTACGGAGAAATTTGTTTTCCAGTGGAAAAAATAAGAAGAATGTAACATTCTGCCTAGTAGGATTGGAGCCAAAGAAGATTCTGCTTGAAAAGCTTAGTTAATATTATCTTAGATAGGAAAGTTTAAAAGTGAATTGGCAGAAATAATCTGTGTTTTAAACTGTCATCCTTCACTATCACATCCCTAGAACCTATGTGTTTTCTGCAGGTACAGCTCACTTCTCAGATACAAATCCTCCAGGAAGCTGGCAGGCAGCTGAAGGCTCAGCTGAAGCCCAACCATAAATTTAGAGAACTTTAAATGGTTTCAGCAGCATTGTGTCTCCTGTTGTGTTTATTGCCCAGTGTAAGCAGTGCTGCATGGCTAAGACCAAAAATGCTAAATGAAAAAACTAAGAGCTCAAAACTTCTGTATTTTCTGCGTTTTTTTTCCCTGCCATTTCTCTGTTTTCTGCTAAAAATGAGAAGATTTTACAATGAGAGTATAGCAATAGAACAGTGGAGAAGAACTGTTCATTTTGCATTCCTCAAATGATTCTACTAAGTGAAGACTAAAGGAAGTAATTTCCTGTCTTAAGAGCAGGAACTTGATTAGAGTCGTTGCTGTACCTAGCCTTCTTGAGTTCTCTAATTTCTGAGTAAAAAATATGCTGAAATGACTTCTTGCATGGGCTAATTCGTAATTATAACAACTATGGGAATAAACAGTTCAGTTTAATTTATGCTAATAGCAAAGGCATCAGTGGCAGATAGATACCAGAAATACACCATCACTCTGGTAGAGACAATTAAAGATTTTCCTAAAGTACACGAGAGAAATTTATGCGCATTAGTCCATCCTTTCCTAATTTAAGGTTTATGATCCTTGTAATATCAAGATATATGAATCTCAAGGATGATGCATGTCCTTGGATAAAATTTCTCAGTAATAAATGAAGGGTAATAATTAATTATAATAAATAATGCAAGTAGAACTTATGACAAATGTCTGGCTCAGTAACTGAATAAAATGGACAAGGTTTCTACTCAGTTTATTTAATATGCAGAGATATAAGAGCAAGGAATTTACTATAAAGAATTACAGGTCCATCTGACATGACAATGAGAAAAAGAAACTTATTTGCACAATGTCTTTCCTTAGCTATTCAAAAGGTGTGTTTGTTTTGACTGGGGTAGAGTTAATTTTCTTCATAGTAGCTGCCACACAGCCATGTTTTGGAATTGCACTGAAAACAGTGTAGATAATGTAGAAATATTTTTGTGACGATGATGATGATGGGGCTTCTCAGATTGGAATGTGTCTTCATAATAGAATAACTCTGCGCATCATCCGTAATGACAAAAAATCCAAACTTCCTCTTATAATTTGTGTTCTTTGCCAATCACCTCCTGTTTTTGCAAGGACTATTTAAAAAGTCTGTCAATAAAAGTGCCGGAACCATCTGTAAAGTCTCACAGAGCTGCAACATTACAATGTCAATAATAGTGTGTACATGAAAGATAGCTCACACTATTGTCTACACACTTTAATTAGAGCGAAGCCTAAAGATGTCTGTCCAGAATTTCAGTCATTCTTGTGTATTAAATAATAATGCCTCATATACCAGTGGCAACAGAAGACACACCTGATATATCAGAGCTGGGTGGAGAATCCCTGGATGAAGTCTTTACTGAGACCAATGAAACACAGTTGGTATCTAAGTGAAATAATATTTGCCACTATTTTTAGTTTTCTGGTTGATCCCAAAATTGACTTTAGATTGTCTCCTTCCATGTGGTAATAACAAGTTTCAAGTAAGTAAAGACCCGGATAGGAAGGGAGTACACATTTTCTAGATATCAAAGGGTGTTTTTCTAGATTATTAGTAATCTTTCCAACCCATTTAGCCTTATGCCCCTTCGCTTACATACTGTAACTAGAACAGAGATACTGTCATAGCCATCAGAAACTTCAAATTTTGAGATGCTAAAGGTGCTTTAAAACACCTGTTGATTCATGGCAGTCATAGATGCCTTTTTATTATTTTATTTATTTTCTGGTAGCTTTAAGCAGCCCTAACAAAGATTTAAATTCTCTTATCTCTTGCTTTTCACCAACGGAGCCATGAACTGCATCACACCAAGGATAAGACATTTAGAGGCAAAATCAACTAGTACAGAAATATAAAGGTATTATGTTACCTTCCTTCTTCAAGTGCTATGCTCTAAGGAGTTCACTGTGGAAACCTTTGCAGAAAGACTAAATCTCATGCAAGCCCTTGTACACTGGCAGTGTTAGACAGATTGGAAATTTGTCTCCTTTGTAATGGAGAAGGTCTTTTGGCCTGGGAAGAAGGCTTGTTCTGGAAACTTCTCTCATGCAGAAGTGCTGTGTGGCAGGTGGAGTTTTCACCTAGCACCTGGAATTGACAGATTCTAATTCTGTTTTATCTATGGACATGAAAACTGGCTGAATCATGATTATTTCTCTTCTCCTCCCTGTGTCACTTGTTTAATGGATGTTATACTACTCCCTGTTTTGATGCCTTGTATATTCATGGCAATTTATATTTTTATGGAATTTTGTTTTCTGGGTACATGAAATCATTGTATTATTTCACTGAAGAGTATAACTGACATGTTCCTAATCCATACAGATAGACATTAATGCTTTTAAAACTGGCAGTATCATGTGTATGCATAAATATTTTAAGTATGAAGAAAGTAAAACTTGGGAGTTCCATCTAAAGATATATATTGGCCTTCTGGGACTAATATTCCAGGCTTCATCTACAAAATAGCAGTCTATTGATCTTGAGTCCTTCTTGAAATCTGATTTTTCACTTGCCAAAGCAGAACCACTGTTCTGTTTTATTTATAGACTCCTGGGAAGGCCACAAAAACATAAGTGGGGGGGAAAAAAAGAAAAGAAAGTAAAACCTTTCTACTTACAAGGCACAGTTAGTTAACTTTCCCACTTTCCTTCTGTTCAGATGCAAATCAGTGTCAGTATTTGTTTACTAAAAATATAAGCAGCAAATCACTGTGTTTGGAAACATTGATTTCAAGGTAAGGTTTCTTTGTGTCTTCTGGAAAAACAACACCCATAAATACTATACTTTCTAAACTGAAAATAAAAGACTGAATTTTCAGACTGTGTTTGAGAAAAAAGAGTAGCCAAAAATGCCCTGAGCTTAAAGTTGTTCATATCTATTACTTTGCTGTGAAAAACCAAGAAATGTGGGAGCTTTCATCCTTGTGAGGTACATGTCTTTCATTTCCTTGTGAGGAAATCTAGCTGTGTTGTCTTCAGTTCACAGCCAGCCTCTACTTGTTGCCTAAGTGTATTCTGGATTAATTAAATATTTGGGAGTTGGATAAATTAATTCCTTTGAGGCCCTTTCAGCATTCAATTTGTAAGTAGTGTGTTGTATTCATCAAAATACTTCATGCTTTGGGATCTGTATTGAAATTTGGGATCTGATTTAAAAAGATCATTCAGTATTCTAAAGAATTATCATTTTGCGCACTTTGTATTTAGTTTTGTGTATGCACAAATATATCGGTCTGAATCTGCACTCATTTATATATACACACATATACATATATATGTACATGTAATTTATTTGCTCAAAATCCTAAATTGAATCAGTAGCAAAGCCAAGAAAAGAGCTAATGCTTCCTAATTTTAGTGGCACTTCTCTCTTCAGTGAACTACACATAATAACCTCTGACTTAGCTTCAATTTTTGTTATTAAACAGACAGAATTGAACAAGATTACTCAGTCTAAATTAGATCAGATTCCCTAACATGTCCTGTCGTTAGATACTATTGCATAAATAGCCAGTTGCACTTTTACCCATAAAAATTATTCAAAGTGTGCAGATATTAAACACTCATGAATGTTTCATAATGGAGAGAAAGGACGAGTTTTCTTTTAAAAAAATTATTGTAGTAAAGAGGTGATTTTTTTAAACTATTCTCTTAATCATTCTTAATACAATATGTATTTGCCTAGATTTAATATGAAGCAAATTATAGATTCAATGTTTTCGCTCATAGATTCTGCTAGCTCTCTATTTGCTTTCAAAACATGTTCCAAGGTTTCTGAAGTGATTTGGCTGATATACCTTTACTGTTATTTCTAAATCTTCACCCCACTGCAACATCTAAAGCATGTAAGTGAATACATTTACTCTAATAGGCACATTTAACAGATAATAAGCTTGACATGATGTCCTTAAGTAGAAGATGTTCAGAGCTGGTTATTCAACAACATGACCTCATGAGACACAATTTAAAAGCAACATTTTTACCCCAGTTGAACATACATTCATAATTTAGCTTGTTTTTGCTACCAATGCTAATGCTATTCTTTAATAATCTGACACAGTGAAATTATTTAGTCTGAATTGCTTTGCATATGTATTGGAGCTAAACCTTAGGTTAGGTTGCTTAGAATGTCTAATAATCCTTATGGAAACGGTTTTATAAATATTAGCTTAAGAAAATTGATTTTATCGTGCAATCATAGAATGTTTTGGGTTGGAAGGGATTTTAGAAAGCATCTTGTTCCAACCCCTCTGCCATGGGTAGAGACACCTTCCACTAGACCAGTTTGCTCAAAGGCCCATCCAGCCTGGCCTTGTACACTTCCAGGGATGGTGCATCCACAGCTTCCCTGGGTAACTTATTCCAGTATCTCACCACCCTGACAAGAAAAGATTTCTTACTAATATTGAATCTAAACCTACTCTCTGTCAGTTTGAAGCTGTTACCCCATTTCCTACTACTGCATGTCCTTCAAATTCAGGTTAAAGCCCTCTCTGCCAGCTTGGCAAGCCTGTGACTGAAGATGCTCTTTTCTTTCTCTTACAGGTGGATCCCATTAACCTCCAGTAGAACACACTTCTCAAAGTGAGTCCTTTAAAAGTTATTCTTATTTATACTTAGGTCTAAGTAGTCTAACTGAGAAAATAAGTAAAAGTTTTCCACAAAGTATTTTATGACTACATTGCACTATGGATTGCTCTTCGCTTATATATAGGCAAAATTTTACTTTTCCCAGTTTATTCTTTGAGTTTAGTTTAGAGGTAGAAATTTCTGCCACTTCACTCACTGCCTATCCAGAGCTTTCATTGAATAATTTGTCTATCCATATGTTAAATTGATTAGAAATCCACCATGACCTGTAGAAGGCTAGGAGTACTGTAATCAAAGCTTGTTAATTAAGTATTTGTCTTAACATACAGTTGAAATAATAATTTGGCTAAATTCTTTGCCTTTCTTAAAAGGGATTTTGCTTTTAAAGAAACTTAGAAATCGTGTCCTTTTCCTAGGCATACAGTAATTGCAGTATGTGCAGAAGATGTAAATTCAGTTATTCACAGATAGTGTGAGAAATGATGGCAGAGTAGCTACACAGATATTGAATAATTGCCCAAAGGTCATGGGCATGATTGTGCAGACTGTTTTGAAGACCACACCACTTTGTTATCACGATACCATTATTGTAGATAACTTGTCATAACCTCTGGTAGCAAAGAAGAGAAAGTCACCAGATTTTCTCTATGCATATATGAGTCCTTTGATATGCATCCAAATCTACCCGGTAGATCATAACTATTTAGTGAGGAAAAAAAATAGTTATAGCTTTTAGTGTTTGCTGCTTCTTTTCACAGATAAAGGTGTAAAAAAAAAAATGAAATAGTTTCTATCAGTTTCTTTTCATGCCAATTTAAAGCACAAGATGAATTCTCCCTTTAACAATGGCATTAAGAGCAATAGAAAAACAAGAAAATAAAGACTCAAGAACAGCATCTACCTAACAGAAAACTGATTTTTTTTTTGTAATATATGACGAATATGTAATACCAAGGAGTTTCCTGAAATAATTGGTGTTTGGAGGGTTAAAAAATCAGTACTGAACATGAAGTGACAAGCTTTTCAAAGGAATAATGAGGAAACATGCTAAGAGTGGACTTGGTCTGTGATGTAGGCTTTACTTGGAGGTGGATAGAAAGGCTAATGTGGAGGGGTATAAGAAGATGAGTTGTGACATGAGGAATTTAAGGGTTTCTCTCATCACCTTCCCCAATCAAGTCTCCATTTCCTTTTATTTTCCCTACAGTTTAATATTGAAACAATATTATTTTAAAGAAAGGGGTGAAGATGTAATATATTTTAGTTTCCTTTTTTTTTGTTTTAATCTTCTATTTGTATGATTTGTGTTCCTGTAGTATTTCCTAGTTGAAACCCTTTGCTGGTTTTTTTTATTAGGACTCAGTGGATTTTTGTCCAGTTTTTTTATTCCAGTTACTTTGAATTTCCTCTCTTCCTTTTTCCAAGTTTTCCATCAAAACCTTTCTGAATAGGTTTGTTTCTCTGTTCTTTTTCTTCACAGTTTTCCTTAATTGTTCTTTGCTCTTCTTCAGCTTAGCTATGATTGTTCATTCCTCATCCACCCACTTCCTTGATTTACTTTTCTATTCATGCTAACAATTGCCTATGTACCTAGTTTTATTTCATTCACCATTCTGTCTCTTTCCTGTTTCACTCAGCCATCCATTAATTCAGGCCTTATTCTGCCTCACACTTGCTGTTACTTATTCACTCAATTTTTGGAATCTGGTGGAAATTCAAAAAGATTAAATGTAAAAAGGAGGCATAAATAGCAAGAAGAAAGATGCAGGCTGTGAAAAGTGTGGAAGTGAACTGCTGAGAAAATGGTGGTCAAAGAGCCAGAAAAGGAAATCTGGATTGAGAAATTCTCGGGGTGTCAGGAGAGCAGTTACTGTTTGGGTGAGTGTGTTTGGGGGAACAGATGGTGGAAAGGAGTCTTTTGGAGAATAGATAGATGCAGTGGAAAATTTCTGTTCTGAAGAAATTCAGTCTTCTCTTGGATGACCTTGATGTGTGAACTCTGTGTAGCTGAGCAAGGTCAAAAGCCTTTCTTTTAATGGTGATTGAGTTCTGGCTTTTACGTCCAAACTTTTAAAGTCGTCATTTTTAGCAAACTGCCACAAGACTACTGTGGGGCATACCAAGAGAGCCACCATCCTGTTCATCATCCCATGTAGACCTCATTTATGAACGTATGTTCTCTTGGAGTGGAACAGAAACAAATATTATTCTAAATTGCAGCAGTGAATGATGATTTAAAAATCTTACTGCAATTTGAACTCATAATCACCATCACTTATTGTATCTCAAAAGAACCTTCACAGTGAAGCTGGCTTGGAAGTTTGCATCTTGCATGATAGCAAATTATATGTAACAGCCAAATATACATAAACACAAGAAAAGTCTCATGGAGGAAGACTTTTGGTTAGTGAACATTAAATAGATAAAAATTGCATCTATCCTCTAAATGTATAGAATAAATAGTCAAGAAAGATAAAATTATCTTTATAGGTAACATGCTGTGCAAAATTTCACTGGGCTGAATGACATTATTATGGATAGGTAATATTTAAATGTTATCAAACAATCCTGAAGTTGCTAAAGCATAAATTTCTTTCTAATGAGTCTTTGCAAAAGCTGTGTGTATTCAAACTCGGCATTAATTTGTCGAATGGAGTCTTGCAGAGAAACCCATGACCACAAGATGGCAGGATTCCCATTCAAACCAGTCTGGCATTCAAATTCTGGCTACAGAACTGCGCATAGAACTGAAAAAGCTTAACATGAACTTTGCTTATTTCTGTAGCTATAATATGGCGCTCCTGCTCCAAATTTCCCTTTAATTTTGCAAAACACAGGAACTTATGAGAAAGTTGTTTTTGCATATCATCTGTCTTTATGTATTTTTTGAGCCGTGTTACTCCCTGTCGTGGGTTATACTGCCATTTTTCTGATACATGTATTACCCTATTGGAAACGATGTTTTAAAAAATAAATACGGTTCTTTAAAATAAGTGGTATCAGCCCATGTTGTTTTAGTATACTGACAAGTTTGGAGAAGACATAAATTTCCTGAAATTGGCACAAAATATTAATCAAAATATTTCCCATGGATGCTGTTCTGTAGACAGTCTGATGAGTATTTAAGAACTTTCATTTTCATATGAAGATGGACCTTTTCTTCTGTCCACTGGAGAATCCAAGATACTTTTGTTTGACACTTTTCAAAACATCTCTTTTAAAACATAGTCCATCAAGGTGAGATCTTTAAGAAGGCTTAGTGTTGGCTCATCTCTCCACCCAGGGAAACAAATATGACAACTCTATAGTGTTTTGGGAAAAAAATTATAGTACTGTGTCTTTCTGTTGTGACTCATATCCATGTTTTACACAAATATCCAGAAATCTCAATTTTCATTTAAAATAAATTTTTCTAGGCCTGAGAACTATGGTGGAAAACACTTGGAAAATAGATTGATAAATGACCTAAGGCACAAATCAAAAAGATTCACATCTTTTTGATGTAAAAAAAAGTCAGTCAATTTGTTTTGTGGCCTGACTCAAAAGCATTTACCATAGGCTTTCATAGACATCAATAAATTTTGCCATTAACATCCAACGAATTTAGACCTAAACTGAGGGTTTTTAAAACATTCCCAAGTACATTTTTAGAATAAACAGAATTTTTTCTCCCTTATGTTTAAAAACAACCTCTTCTTACTTCAAAAAGAACAAAAAGGCTAATGCACTGATTATAGGTGGAAAGAAAAATACTTTTTCATATGAATACAGGTATATTCATCTTGAAAGGAGAAAATTCACTCAATTACACAATAAGCAATACAGAGAAAATGACTTTGAAAATCCATTGTGTGGAGAGATCTAAAATAATGAACTTTAAAAATTTACACTAAATTTTTAACTTATGAAATGAAAATGTTGATGTCATTTTTTCTTTCTTTCTTTTCTAGATGGTGGACATTTATATTACTATATGTAATAACTGTAATAATAATAAGAATGCTATGTTCTTTGAACAGTGCATGACTGTCTTTAGTATCATCCATACCATGTAAAGCACAACTCTAATCTGTGATATTCCAAGCTGATGTCTTGATACATTGTTTTAATGTGAGTGCATGGTTATTACATAACACCAATGCATTTTAATAAATTACAGTGAAAGAGTGTTAAATGCCAGGTTGATTAGGATAAATGACACACCAATACTTTTATAAAGACAAATCCCCCAGTGCAAATTATTCAAGCTGAATATAATGAATACAATTAATATAATGTCCTTTGATGCACTATAGAATAACTCCACCAGGTTAATATTTTTAATACAATGGTTGGGTGTTAGGAAGGTGGCAATATCTGCTTTAGGCTTTTCCTTTTCCAGGTAATTTTATTTTATGCTTCACACATGCAAAACTTGATCCATTTGGAAAGATGCAAAAAGCAACTTAGAAACAAGATGTGCTTTAACACCACCTTCACGGTTCTGATCAGTCATTGGAAGAAGAATCTGAACCAAACTATACTAAAATTTTGGCTCAGATTTTGAGCCAGGCAGTGCTACTGGACTCAGATTCCAAGTAAACAAGTATCATAATTTTGTCCTTTACTTCTTCCTATGAAAATGGGTTTTCCATTAACGCTTTGGTACCAAGTGCCAAGGAGCTAAACACACAGCTGAGTTCCCTTGTAGCCACTGCAGAGTAATTTTTGTACCCACACTGTAAAATCATCATTAGTTTCCATTGCTTGTCAGTGGCAGTGTTAGTTCCTGTATAGATGCCAGTGTTTACCACAGCAGTATCTAAGATACTCTTTTTTTCATAGTACTAAGAAGGCAAAATAAGTTGTTTTTCCCAGACAGGTCTTACAAAAACTCCCTCAGTGTCTGGATGCAATCAGAACAACGAACTCACTGAACTGTGACTGATTAATTCATCTTCATAATTTTTCATGGTTTTTTAAAACTGTATTGCTGGAATATTCACCATAGGCTGTTATAGACATTTCAGCAACTGACATGTATGTTAAGAATCCTCATTAAACTAGGAACTGAACTGCAACAGGTAAGAGAATAGTTTAGCTTAATATCTGCTATGGAATATGGTTTTCTGTGATGTAGGCCTACTTCTTTCAGTCACAGAAATATGAAACTACATTCAGAAACAGTCATAGATGTTAATGTATATCTATCTATCTATGTATGTGTTTATGTATGTGTACAGGCTACTTTTGAATTGTAATTTTCTTCGCAGTACTTCTCATGATTTCCAATTAAATCCGAATCAGTAAAGAATAGGAATGTAACTGTTAGAGGCACACAAATATCTTAATAATCTTTTACATGATGAGATTTTAAATTAGCATCTCTCTTTTTCTGCATGTTGATGTGAGATGTTCCTCAAGGAACTAGGTCATTCCTAAGGAAAGTAATGTAATGGACAACTGCTTTAAAGGAATGTTAGTTCTTGATTCAGGTATCTGCTGAAGAAATTTGTACTTTATCTAACTCGACATATAAAAATCAAAAATTTATGAGATTGTGTGTAGGTAATTCTTGTTAATCTTGTTTATTTACTATTACTCTCTCAATGGAGAAATATTTACATAATGTCTTCTTCCTGGGAACAGCAAAAATTCCAAGAACACTTGGAAAATGAATCTTAAATTCAATGTCATTATTTAATACACTATTTCCAAAAGCTGGTCTGGAGGAATACCTGGAGTTTGCATATGATATCTAAGATGAATTATGATTCTCTGCAATGGCTGTTACTGTTTTTCAACCAAATTATGCAAGGATAAGAGAAAGATTTTGCTAATTAACTGGCAATAAATGTGGAGTTATCTGTATTGCCCCTTCCAAAATGCAGGGAAAATGTACAGGCAGATCAGGGACAAAAGCTTTAGTGTACAAGAGAAGCCATTCCAGATCAGACTAACAGCTTGCTTATGCTATTATTCCATCTGACAATGGCTGTTACCAGATGCTTTAGAGGAAAGTGCAAGAAACCCTGCAGTGAGCACTTATGAAATACTCTGCCCATAGAGGAAATTTCTTGTTAATCTCTGTCAGTGATGATTGGTTTATATCCTAGAGCATGATGGCTTGAAGGTTAAGTATAAAATAACTGTAGAACTAGTACAACTTGTACTACTGTAAAAGAGGCTGTGTTTTCCTGAGATACATCAGTTTCATAATGTGATAACAGGCACTGGCCAAATGACGTTAAGCAACTTCCTTAGAATGTTTCGGCATTTATTTTGGAGACCGGATAATGAAGGAGATCTGGGATAAACACAAGGTATTAAGTCTGTGTGATTTACAAAGAATTTGTGAAAACAGACATGTCTCTTTTTTATTACTTTTTGTAATCTTGCATACATTTAGTGGTAATATGGAAAATCTCACCTAATCTTGCTAGAATAATCATACATATTTAAATACTAGATTTTGTGTTAATAATGTTTTCTGTTCTCTGGTCATATTTCTGACTTCTGTGAAATTATTCTTTTCCTTCCAGTCTAATCTTCTCATTTTAAAAGAAGAGAGAAAAGAAAAAAATTTCAAGCTTTCTTTGCATATCATAAAAGGACAAAAAGGTGTACATCCAAACATCTCCTTCCCCTGCCCCCCTCCTTTTCTGTGACTTGGTGATGAAAAAAAAGGTAAGCCTCTAAATAATTTTGACAGTCTAATCTATCTAGGGTCATGAGAAGATCTCTTCCAGTGCTGAATGAGGATGCTACTGCGCTCATCTCTCCATACCTATAATCTGACAGCTGGAAGTTGCCATTCCCACATTGCCTTTCCCATTCTCTGCTGGACAAAGGAGTCTGAGAGCTTTGCCTTATCCACTTCAGGCAAAGCCAGTTCTCTTTTCAGACTGCCTTCATCAGCTGTTTATTACTACTGTGACTCCTTATGGGGTTCTCATATGACCCATTATGCCCAGAAGCTGCAGAACTGGCAAGCTCTCAGGAACAGACAGGAGGAAACTCTGAGGGTTGCTCATAACTTCAGTTGTCACTGTTCTTTGCTAGATGAACATCTGTCTGCAGCCTACAAATGAGCTCTGTATAATCACTCTGCTAAGAACACAGCTATTTTTATGCTTGTGTTTTTGTACACTGCTTGTGAACTTTTCATCTCCTTGCTAGTCTGGCTATCTTGCTGGATATCTTCAACTTGACCCACTTTTGTATAGTTCAGGTTTCACATAACTTCAAATCTAAAATCGTGGAGACCTTTTTTTTCTCTGCTTTATAATACTTCATATCTCATTTATATGTCTGAAAAGATTGTGGAGGAAGGTTCAAGTTAGGTAAGGCTTATTTGGATTATTTGTTCTTTTTCCTTCCACTTAGCAGCAAAGTCTTGAAATTAAGAGAGAACCCATATGCCTCTTTGGACCACAATGCACCAAGTCAAGGATTGATGTAGAAAATGTTTAATTTCTCAAGTGGATAGAAAAAAATTCTATGAAGAAGAAGGAGTTCATGAATATAAATAAACACCAATGAATTGCAGAAAATCTTACCAACTGAAAGCAACTTAAAATGGCACTAGAAATAGCTTTCAGATCAGCATAGACAACAGAGCAGGGCTGGAATATTCTCTTTGCTAAGTAAGCAAAGTCATCATCAGAGTCACTGTACAATAGTAGACACTGAATTTCCTCAAATCATTCAGCTGAGAAAAAACAAAGTAAGCAATCTGAGTTTTGTTTCTAATCAGTACCTCAGTGCTTATTGTGATAGCAGCTTCTTTCAGATGTCCCACATTTAAGACCTCTGGGTGTTACTCAAGCAAGGCAATTTTATAATATCCTTCTGGGAAGAAATAGCCTCAAACCATCTGGATATAAATACCTATATTAAGCATGTGACTGAATATAAAAGTATCAGTTCTAACGTCAATTGTAAGGCTAATGACCAAGTTACATCCTCTCTAAGTGCCAATGGTGTAGTTCTATAATGTGGATTATTCCTGCATCAACTGAATATTGGCCGACATTGCGTAATGCTACTCTAAGATAACTCTGGTCTAACATCTGGGAAAAACCTTAGAAATCACACTCTTTCACAATGCTTTTTGCTAAAAAAGTACTGGTAAAATGTCTAGAAATTCATATCAAAAGTGTTTTCCTGTGAAACGTGTGGAAATTTCATTAGCTGTAACCTCTCTCAGGAAACCTGTGTAAGCCGAACAATACCAGGTGACATGAACTGTTTTCTTAAAGGCCAGATGTAGAGTTTTATGGCTTTTTTTTTAATGCCAAAATGATAATTCATTGTGCTCAAGAGAGACATGCCTAATAAGGTCCTGATAATTCTCAACTGTTTACTGTCAGCTCAGAAAGCACGTGAACACAGTATTCATAGAAGTTCTTCAGGAGCTGGGGGCTGATCTGCAGAGCAGCTGTATTAGTTTAAAATCAAGCTTGCCAGCCAAAGTTCCTGGGCTGATCCAAACTACTTTGTTGTAAAATAGAATCAGTATCTGGAGATGCACTTAGAAACAGATTACAGAAAAATGTGGGTTCCAGAGTGCATGGGCAATGACCCCTATTTTGTACAGATTGTTAGATAAAGCTATCTTGAGACTGCCACAAATGATAAGGGTGCTCCCTGTGAATTAGAATAGATATTTAATTTGGATAGGAGATGGCTCCACCTAGTATCTCTAGCAAGAATACTTTTTTTTTCTCTTATTTTAGTAAATTTACTTCTTATCAAGTCATCTTGAAGATCAAAGTCAAGTCCTTTGTGAAACAAAGTGATGAGCATAAACATAGGAACAAATGCAAAGATTTAGGTAGACCAGTATTCTGGGAGCGGCCCACAGATAAAACTTTGAGAGAGAATAATGGAACAGGCCAAGCAGAAAGTAAAATTTTCCTGCTATTGTTTCTGACTTTTGTCAAACCATAACTCGAACACTCTGTGAGTAGGAAACTTTTTTTTAATGTGTATTTTAGAATAGCCTTGGATGAATTTTTCTTCCATAAGATTTTTCTAATTACTTCTTAGCCCACCTCAGCTTTTGACATCTCCAACATCCTGTAACTATGCATTGTACAGTTTAATTATGTGCTTTATGAAAAGTGTTTCCTTTTGTTTGCTTTAAGCCTGACACTTGATAACTAAGTCACCTAGGTTCTTTCATGATGGGAACCAGGGAACAGTTCTCTGTATACTTTATTAAAGTCAATATTTTATAAGTATCCATCATATTAATCTCATGGGTGTTTCTTTTCTACCTAGTATTTTTCATCTCTCCACTTTAAATAACAACTTTTTATCCTCCTAGGTACACTTTTCTGTACCTTTTTTAGTTCTCCAGAGTCCATTTTCTGATGTGGGGAAGTAGGACTATATTCAGTATTAAGCAACACTTGTTTTCGATTCCTTATACAACTATGTCTACCATTCTGCTGCTTTCATGATCTCTCATGAGTATTGAGCTGAAGCTTGTATAGATGTATTAAAGACTCCCAAAACTCTGTTTGGAGTGAACGTGGCTAATTTAGACTCATGACACTAATAGCTGATTTGTATTAGTGGATGTTGATATTCCTTGGATATTTCCCAAGTCCAAACACTCCTGCTGATAACCTTCTGTAGCTTGTTGCAGCTGGCTTTTCTTTTGATAATGCTAAATAATTTAGCATTTTCAGCAAAATTGGTCATCTTTTCATCAGTATCCCCAGAGCCTGCTATCAACTCTGAATAAAACAGATGTCCACATGCTTGTTGGTGTTTTCTAGAAAACTTCCTCCACAGAAGGATTTTTCATTTAAACTTGCTATTCTTTATGTCCTTATGTCCCTTAAGAAATCAGGTATCTTACAAAATATCTTTCCTATTATTCCAAGGACCTTACTGTCTATAAGAACCCTTGCTGAGGAATTTTGTTAAGACCTTTTTGAAAATTCAAGTAAATTATGTCAGCCACATCTCCCATGCTATTTTGCTTTTCAATTTTTCAAGAGCTGCAGTAAATTTGTGAGACACAATAATACACTACAAAAGCTGAGTTAATTCTTCTCATTCTATCATATTTATGTGTTGGTCTACCATTTTCTTACATTTACTGTTCTTTTTTTTTTAAAGAGGTCAGATTAACTCATGCATATTTTCTTCTACCCAAACCTAAACCTGTCAGTAGAATGGGCTGCTTTTTTAATCATTAATTCTCTCAGCACTAAGAATACTTTCAGTGGTATTAACTATCTGACAATTTCATATTTGATTTTTTTTTAGCTCATAGATGAATATCATGTTGTTACTATTCATTTTAGTGATTTGTTCTAAGATTTTTTTCACTGAGAGTCCAATTGCAAATAATTCCTATAATTCTCCCTCTGCAAAAAAGTTCCCCCTGTGGAAACCAGTCTAACCCCATCTATAGAGAACATCAATAAAAATAATTAATTCAACCATTCAGCTTTGGCCTTATCTTCTTTTACAGCTCCCCAATCACCTGTTGGTCCTATAGAGTCTTTGTCAGACTGCCTGCTTTTCATACTGAAAAGATTTTATTATTAGTTTTTTTATTATTAGTTTTCTAAACTCATAAAGAGTTCCTTAAATATTTTTTAGATGTTTTCATTATTTTATATTTCACTTTCTGGACTTACATTCTTTTCTACTTCCCAAACTTTCACAAAAACTTAAATTTCTGAAAGTTTCCTTTATACTAGTGATGCCTTTTCCTGGTCTTAAAATCAAGAGGCATACACGGTTAGAAGGGGAAAAGGGATTTTACCTTGGTATTTATTCTTAAGGATCCTTAGGTGTACACGTCCAGGTCATATGCATCGAGACGTACCCCACCGAGTCTTTCCCTGTGTCTCTGTGTCTCTCTTCTTCCGTGTGTCCCCCCCAACATTGGGTATAACATTATAGGCTTTACTAATTAGCATATCTATCAAAGATTCCCCAATGAGAGGTTCAAGTGATCCCCCCCTCCCCAAGGAACCTTCCCGTGGATGGTTCTATCTCAGTTTACAGAATGTGTTCTGGAGAGGACCTTGGGGTCTGGGGCACACTGATCCCTAGCTACGAAGCTTCTAGAATGTTTAGTCTCTTAGCTTAACAAACAAGTCCAAGAATGTAGGCAAAAAGCACTGAGAATACAGAAGCTGTAAAAAGGTATAACGGGTATAAAAGAAAAGGCAAAAATCTTCATGGCATCACTAGCAACAATTTAATGAACAACTTTTAAAACGTATTCCATAACTGCTGTTTTTATGGTTTGCCTTGTTTTTGTGAGTTGTTTTTTTTTTTAGTTGATGTCTTCTGTTGTTTGTATGAACAAGTTATTTGTAAAATTTCACTTTCTTGTGACAAAAAGGCAAGGAACACATTCTTGTGTGTCATAATGAATCTTATTAGAAACACACTCATGGTGTATATAAAGCTCTACAAACAGCCCTTAACATCAATATCAGTGTGTTTGAATTTAAGTTTTATTTTGCTTCTGCTGGAACTACAGAGTGTTATTTCTGCATTTTCTCCAAATCTTTAGAGGAATAAAATTAAGATCTGAGGTATGATGCCAGCACTGCTGATTTAGAGATACAATCCAATTTTATAATAATTGTCACAATCTTACCAAAAGCTAGATTTATTTTTATAGGAAATATGCTTCTAAGTATTTATATTTAACCAGGTGCCAAGTGAATGTTCATCATTTTAGGGTGCCATTTTAGTCTAATGAAGTAAAATCAAGCATATGATTTAAATGGTTTGTAGACCTATTTCTGTCCTGTAGTCTGTTTCCTTGTTCTGTTGGGCATCAATAGGAAAGATTAGTACTGACATAAGCAAGTCAACACAGTACACAGAGAAATGAAATATTGTGATGTAGTATGGCAAACCTCAGTGTATTCCAGCATACCTAGGACCTCAAGGAACAAACCATGTGTTTTCTGTTGAGCAATTACGTGTTTGAGAAATCTTCTTCCCAGTTTTGACAAAGACAGAATTTATTTCTATTTTTTTCCCCCCAATTTTTTGCTTAATTTGCTAGGAATCATACAGATGCTATATATAACTGACTTTCTTTCTTATGCTGATTTAGTTTCTCTCCTACAGAAAAACATTTTAAGGAATTCAGAATTTTGACTTAAAGTTTCCTGCTTGTTGAGCTATCAGGTCTTATTCATGAAAAGTCTGGTAACGTGGAATAGAGAGGACTTTGCCACTGCCGTAGTGATGAATATCTTCAAATGTTCTGCTTCATTTACTATTCATTATTTAAATGAAATCATGTTTACATAAATAGAGGTGTTTTTGCACTGATGCTCAAACTGTTTCTCAATACCGTCGCAGCCACAGATATGCCTCACCCGCCTCACCTACAGATAATCATTTTCCAACAGTCATTACTAATTGCACACACTTTTTCAATTACATTATTGGATGCTTCCCACAGTCCAAGTCTGGCACATCTGGATAGTCTCCCACCTCTTGGAGTTGAAGAAAACCCCACTTTTTGGTATTGAAATTGCCATTCAATATCTCATAAATCTGTGATGATTTAAGTGTCTAGCATTGCCCAGGGGAATGGGGGCACTGCACCAAGATGCAGGCAAACCTTGCTATTACTATGAACTAGGACAAAGGCAATTATTCATGTTGCATTTTAGTAGCATAACTCAGAAAAATAGCAGAATTTGTTTGATAAAAACATAGTTCACTGGAATTTAGATGGGCAGCTATTTTCTATCTTTAGAACTAAATCCAATTTGAGATGTTGAGAATTTATCTGTGCACCCAAATCTAGGACATGAACATACAGCTAGATGCTTAAGCTTCAGAGTGCTGTCTACTTACTGCAAAACTCTCTTCCATCTTTACTAGCCCCCTGCTTTCCTACATACAATGCACTGAAAGCCAGGGTAGCTTTGGAGAACAATAGGTTGGACAGTTTGCAAATGGCAGGCACGGGGCAATTGAAAAAGGGAGGTGCCAGTGCCATTTGTCTCAGGGTGCCTGCCCAAGGCCAGTGTTAACAGGGTTATTGCTGCAGGCTAAACGAGGATTTGTCTGCTTTCAGACTGTCTACTGTGGTAGCTGCACAGTGTAAAGTATGATCTGCTTTGTATATCCAAATTATTGAAACTTCCTTACTGAGGCATGTTCCTTCCTTTTATCTTTCTTGCTATCTGCATATGTCCATGGAATTTCAATTTCCAACCTGCCTATTCTTATACTTATTATCAACATGTGCCTTTTTTTCAGCAAAATACCTTCTATTCAGATAAGGGAATACTGATTTTTCTATTAGTTGAAATGTTGAGTGGAATTTTCACTGGGAGGAGAGAGGGGCTCTGAGTTGAAATGTTGAGTGGAATTTTCACTGGGAGGAGAGAGGGGCTCTGCTGCTTAATTCTAGGTCTCTCTCCATCCACTAAAAATAATAAGAGGATGTTTTTAGTTCTCTTTCCTAAATATCGTGGGGAATTTGAAAAAAAAATGGACTTTGACCTTGAGGTCAGATGATAATGAAACTAAAACCTTACTATTGATAATCCACTTAAGACATATTTCAGGTTGCTCCCACAATATTTCCAATCTGCCTAACCTACCTGGGTTACTACAGTCTTGAAGAGAAAGATATATAGTGGTGCTTAAATCAAACAGTCAATGCAGCAACATTATTATTTAAAGTGTACCATAAATTTCTAAAAAGTATTTAAAGCATCTGTGTCTGTCATTGTATTATCATAACTATATCATTACAGTTATGGGCCCAAGAGATATTCGGTCCAGCTAGCAGAAGAAGAAAGTGATAAGCTTGTGGATAACCAGAAATAAAGTATTTTCTATATGCATGAACAATAAGCATTCCTAACCATCATACACAGGAGTACAGCTTGTCGACATATCTGTAATGGGGCTCTATGCAAGTCATCTGATCCAAACCCTTGCCTGAACTGAAATGTGACCCAAACTTATTTTTCTAGGCCTTAAACCCCTTGGTTTAAAGCTGACTTCTGTGGATCTGTATTTTTTGGTTTTTACAAATTATCAATCCTCCTACAACTACTCCTTATCAGGAGGAGTGTTTTCTCCCATATTCAAGAAGATACAGTGAGGATTTATCAGAAAACCAGAACTGACTTAACAAAGCAGATAGTTGTTTTAAAATTTGATTCTTCTCTTGGACTTTTCATCAAAGTTTTGATGAAGAACCTTGGTGCCATTACAATATTTTACTGCAATATTCCATTTCTTTTGTCCTTATGCCCTTTTAGATTGACCTTTCCTCCAGAGTGACAAGAAACGGTCACATTCTAATGTCTCCTTAAGGCATTCTTTCTTGTGTTCTTTCATTGGAAGCTTGGAAAAACCTCTTCCATTTCATAGCATTTCTCCTTCACTTCTCTCATTAGTAAGCATTCAGCTGTTGTGAGTAATCTGTAGAAGAGATTTTGGGGTAGGCCTAATGGTAGTGGGTATGTTTAAAGTATCAGAGCCGAGGTTTGTAACCTGCCTTGAAAGTTTGTCTTTTTATTTATAGTTTCATCAGTCAGTGAAATAATGAGGAAATCCTCTGGAAAAACAGCTCTTCCTCTCTGGAAAAATTTATATATAATTTATTGTCTTATAATGCCCAAAAATGCCTTCTTTTGATATTCATTTCAGTACAATATTCAGGTTCTCTGATAACACTGCAAACTGTATACAAGTTACTGGATTGTCCTGACCAAGAACCAAGAAAACATATTTTCTTCCAGCCTTATTTGGAGATCATGAACATAAGCTTGGAGGTGACTTGCAGTTTGTGGGGTGACAAATGAAAAGAGCTTTCCAGAATAAGCTGACAAACAGCGAGAAAAGGCTGTTTTAGATCTGTACAGAAGGTCTTGAGGGAAATGGATTGATTCCTCAAATTTTATGTGTCTTTAGACACAGGAGAAAAGCAGAAGAGCTTGGGGCACAAAGGAGGAGCTCTATAGATAATTCTGAGCTATACAATCACCAGGCATGCTGGAAGGTCAGTGCAATAACCAATATTTCTTGAGAGTGTTGTTTTTCAGTCATAAATGGAAGTCATAAATAATCAGTCATAAGATAATATGACTATTGTATATCAGTCTTCTACTTAATGAATTGACAATAAGATCTAATGGATTCTTGCAAAGATTGACACCTTAGGTATTTTATTTACTCAAAGCATTTTTTAAATACAGAAGATGGTTATTGCTGCTGAAATCTTAGGAATATATAAACTTCTGGAAATGGCATTTTTTCAAATATAGTATTTTTTAATTCACATTTTTAGTAAATCATATGATAGGAGCTTTGATTCAATACTATAGAATGAGCTTGTAGTTTTGCCAAAAATGCCACAAGTATAATTTTTCTTTAGGATAGTGACTATTTATTATGTGTTGGAAACATAACATTTCCCCTTCTTTCATGTACAGTTAAAGTAATACGTCCCTATAGAAGACAAACTAATTTTAAACTTTGGGGCCCCTACCCACCTTTCCAAATACAGTTATTCTAAAACTTTTAGTTTTGATATCTGATTATGCAGTGTCATCTCACAGACATGATTTTTGTGTTTATAGTGTATAGTGTATAGTGTATTAGTGTATGACTAAATTTCAATGCTCAATAGAGCATTAAAAATACAATTTTTGATGGTAACTTTTCTTTCAGTGTTTTCTGTTTTAAACTTTTAATGTCTGTATACTGATCATATCTTAATATTTGTATCATTTTGGTGGTGTTGGTGGATTTACTATCTCTGAGATGCAAATGTGACATAAAGATATATATTAGCATAATACATTCCTTAGTATTACTGTCTATTGATATTTTCCATGATTGTTGGATTAAATTTGAAAAATAAAGCTCTTTGCAAGCAGGACAAGACCTAAACAGCTGTGACTGTGTTAAGTGTTTCTAAAAATGATCACAGTGCATAGTGCAGTGTTATTTTGTGTTTAAAATTGCGTTAGGCCTATAAAACCCAGTATGTCAAATTTGTTATGAAATAATTTGGAACTTAAAGGGCTGTATGGTTCAGGCTTATGTGTTATAGAAATGAGAATTTTATTAACATTGGAAGATGGCTGCACTGCTTCAGAAAGCTGTATTATCTTTCTCAATTTGGAATGACTTAAAATATTTTGCTAGCATTCCACTTCAAATTGTTCAGAATGGCATGCAACCACTGCAAGTGTGGGCATCAGCAGAAGAGTATCTGGCTCCAAAGATTATGGTCTTGGATGTCTGTGCATTTTCTTGGTGCTCTGGGACTTGTGACAATGTTGATTGGAGTGAAGATAATACTGCCAAGAGGTGAAGTTCACCTAATGTTTTTCCAGGTTTTTCATGTATAAATGCTTATACATGATTATTAAATAGTGGATGCACCCTGTGGTATTTTATCTATCTGTGTGCCACATACTAGGAGCTCCAGAGTGCTAAAAATTAATCTGAGTAACTTTTATTATAATTGCTACAGGCATGCTTACAACAGGCAACATACAAAGTTTAAATTAATATCTACTGTAAACTGATACAAAAAAAGACAAGAAATGCATCATATTTTCATGGAAATGGACAATGCCATGACATTGCCAAGTCCATGGCAATGAAGAAGTCAAAACATACTTCTCTTATGTAGATTTATTTGAGCAATTTTAGTAAATACCAATGGAATTCCTGATCTGGAAGAGTCTTTTTATGCAGTCTTGTTTCTAAGCACACAACATATCGAAATATTTTTCCGACTTACCACTATTGAGAGGTTTTGTTTAGGAGGATTTCTGCAGTTTTGTGCAAAGACATGTATGTGCATGGTTTACTGCTTAGGGGTCTGTTCGGCTGTGCTCCTCTTCTGGCTTTCCTGCTCAGGTCTCGTCCTAAACCAGGACAGGGATATGGCTGAGTGTGCACCTTGGCTGGAAGTTTAGTAACAATCTTGGATCCTGTAGGATTGTCATTCTCTAATTTGCTACATTTTTGATCACTTTGATTTTAAAATTTATTCAAAAGAGCAGCTGTATATTACATTTCTATTTAAGGAGGGCTCAAAATTGCTTCAGGTTAAAGTGGTTTGATATTCCATCAAGATACAGGCAAACAATGCTGACAGAGTTAACAAAAAACAGTTCTAAACCTAAGCTGGACCCTTCTCCTGGGATCAGAATTAAATACAGCTCAAGTGTAATTTGGTCTCATCCACAATGGCTAGTTAAACATTGTAATACTCATTTTCTCCTGAAGACACCTCTTGTAACATGTTTTAATCTATGTATATTTGGCCTGCAGTATCGGTCAGAAAGCAACTGCTGATGGCAGTTATTTCATTTCTAATGTGCAATAACCCAGCAGAAGCAATTCAGTGAATCACAGAAGTAGCTTCAGGGAACCCATAGGCCATAGAACTAATTTCAGCCTGTGAGTAAATAAAAGATGTGAAAGTACAGTTCCTACTTTCTCAGTGGAATCAGAATGACAAGGTCAATAGACAGTTGTACGTGAACTGTACACACTTAAAATATTGGTACTTGTATACCACATAGAGTATAAATATACAAATCCTTCCCACCCTGTCAGTATAATGAGAATTATCTTATTTACAAAATAGTGATACAATACTTCAGGGAAAACCAACATCATTTGCTTTTGTTTTAAAATGCAAATAGTTTTTGTGATTCAAATGAATTAAGTTTGGAATATATTCTGGTAAAGGCCATAGAGATTTGTTTTTGTTTTCTGATTCAGCCTGAGAAAAATATCAGGATTTCTGGTAAAGTTGTCAGTATGAAAGTAAGAAATAAAATATTCTACCAATTTTCCCATTTTTACCATATGTCAGTGGTAGTTGATATACAAAAATAGTTGACAAATTTAGGAACAAATGGAAAAAAAAATCAGCCCAAGAAATTAAATGGAAAACTCAGTTTTGTGGAGTTCTGATGCCAGTGGCTGTGAGTGATGAATGTTAGCTGGCATATGGGGTAATATTTTCTTTGGTGGCCATTTGCCAGGAATATGAGATAAGAATATCTTTCTTTTTTGCTAACCTAAGAATTTTAATATTCCTAGAATACCTAGTTTGTAACAGTGCATCTAATATGTCACAGCTGGAGCCACAAGGCTTGCAATTGGACTGGATTTTGTATTGGTTTATCAATTTATTGCATTCCTACATCAATAAGTCTATTCTCCTTAGTGAGAGAACAATTCTTTCGTCTTCTTCACTGCTCCCAAACAAAAATAAAACCATGCTGTGCAGCAAAAAGAACACACAAAAGACATCCAGAAAAATTATCTCATACAACCCCTGCATATTTACTGGTAGTAATTTATGTTATTAATCTATCTAGGAAATGAACAGACACAACCTACTGTCTCCTTCCTTGCCCACCTATCTTGTTCTCTGTGTAGACACTGAAACCTGTGCAAAGTCAACAATGAAATCAAGAAATTAGATTGTAATAAATTACAATCTCTACTTGACCTATATTGCCTTAATGTTGATAAAGTCATTTAATTGCATTTCTCTGATGAAATCTTGTGGCAGGATAACTGATTAGCATTGACTATTTTGGAAATCAATCCTTAGAGCTTATGAGATACCTTTTGATGGAATTGAAATTAAAATCTATGCCATTACAGAGCCTATGACATAGACAGCACCTCTCACTGTCCAGATTTTTGCATATGTTACACATTTTGTCTCATCATCAATTGCCTTAATTAATATTTTCCTCCTGCTTCACTGGATAAAGCTTCTCTGCAGCTTAGTAAGGGAGGAGCTGCTGTCTCTATACTCTGTCTGATTTGCTGCAGAAATGGGTAGATTTGCCATGACTAAAGGAGAAATCTTCTGGAAGAGAAAGGAAACCTTCACAGTTGAAGAAAATGAATATGCTGCTGTGAAAAAAATTAACTATCTCTGAAATTTTGCAATGGCAAGTGAGCCAATTAATCCATACTAATTTTCTAGAAGACATCATATTTGTTTTGAAAATATTTAACCTTGTACTCTTAGCTATAGCTAAATCCAAGAAATTTCTACCTTAAAAATATATAATGCTATCTAAGGTTCAGTAGTGTGAGAAAGACAGATATAAGTACACTAGAATAGGCATTTGGTGTAATGGAGGCTTTTACCTTACACATTTTCTCAGTTCCCTATTTGTTAATTGGACAGTATAATCCTCTTTTCTCACAGGACTCTGCAACAATAGATTAATTAAGGTTTGGAAAGTATTCAGATTCTAGAGTACTGAGACCCTGACTGAAGAGCCCCTGAGAAAATGAGTGATTGGGCCCACAAGGAGGTTTTGAATACTGTCTAATAAATAAGGCCCATAGATACATATTCAAAAGCGCAGAGAAAGTATTAAAAAACTGCATGTCAAATAACCATTGTCTCCCTCTCCTTCTGAGCAAAATTACAGTGTGTGATTTCAATCCATATACAACACAGTGGGTTTGTAACTTCCAAACTGGGATCTGTATGGATGAGTTTATGTGACAATGTAAACTCACAACAGCTGGATTACTGGTTTAAAGAATTTTTTGAAAACATGCAAACAAAGAAGAAGAAACTTTAACTGAACTTTTTGGGCTAGGAAGGGAGAAACCAACTGAAATAGTTTCAGTACCAAACTGTGAATAAAAACAACCCCGCCAAACAAACACAGACTTCATTTCTATGGTTCCTAGATTTCTATGGTTATATAATGACGATTACTTTCTGCTTTTTTTTTTTTGTTTGTTTGTTTGGTTTTGTTTTGATTTTTTTGTTTTCTTTTCTTTTGTATCTGTGTGGAAGACCATCAGAAATAAAAAAGGAAATGGATTCTTTTGACTTCCCACAAATGAAGTTGTTAAACAGTTACTTAAGTTTAAATGTGAGTGATTTGGAAGGCTTAATCAGAACCACATGCATGTTTAAGGTTAAAGATATTTTTTGTGGTTTAGTATTGCCTTGTTGATGACATCCAGGAAAACCCATATTCTCAGACAAAGAATGATTTAAGCTAGTAAGATATTCTGCAAAGTAGTGTGAGTTTCCTTCTATGACTTTTATGCAGGAAAAGAGCCTATTACAGTGTTTGTAAGAGCTGCACTGCACAGGTGGACTAAAGCAGTTCCCAAACAGAATTAATTTGCTTGTGCAATGCCATAAGCTTCCTCTCAGTTTCCATTGCAACCCATGGAAAAGTCTCCTGAATTTCACATAGAAGCAGGATAGCTTTACTTCTGTGTATATAGATGTAAGACAATAGACACCAATATGCAAGACATTGGAGTAATTAATTTATTTATTAAATTCAAGATGTGATCTATGAGTAATCAGATATACGCTCTGAGCTGATGTTACTATTTTTCAGCTATGAACTATGGTTTTTTTTTTTAAATACTGGACTGGATTCTTTTGCCATTGATTTTGATAGAAAAGCTTCCAAATATTAAGATTACAAAGCATCAAATAGAATACATCAAATGCAGTTATGGTGTATGTTGTTCAATTGTATCTAATTCAATCCTCGTTTGACTACAATGGAGAGTGATAGGAACTCTATTGTTATTGACCATTTACAATTATTTGAGAAATGATAGGATATGGGTTTTGTGAGGAGGGCAATTGCCTAATAGCAGTCATTTGAGTAATTCAGTAAACCTAACCTTTTAGTTTGTATAAGTCACACATGAAATCAAGGCTTGTAAAATGATCATGAGCCTTATTTTGTTATTTGCCTATAGTATGCACTAGACAGAAAAGACACACAACATTGTTATAATTGAAAGAGAAAATTAACAGTGCTTTCTTCAAGTGTTCCTGAACTCTTAAGAGGGAATGGTGGTGTCAGTACCTTTATGAAATTACAGGATGGATTTTTAATGCAGCATAGTAAAACATGAAAGCATATATACATTGTAGATAGAGATATATCCAAAGTCCTGCAGAGCTTCCCCAAGATGATGGGATCAAAAAAAAGAGAAGGGATTGTCCTCTGCCCTTAAGCACAAATGGAGTGAAGATGTCAGCTTACATTATGCCTTTGCTATGACTCTAGATACAGAACAACGGCACTGCGGCTGGGCTTTCAGTCTCTGTTTTTATAAAAGTGTCAACTTTTGTTTCAAATGCACCAGCTCTTATTTTTGCTTTCCCATTCACCCGTGATAGTCCACCAGTCAGTTTAAGAAAAAACAGTTTTAAGAATTCATGCCTTGGTGATATGAACACCTGAGCTCCCTTGTGTGTTTCAGTGCAGGAGCTAACGAGTGAAGACGGGTGATTTGTAGTGTAGATAATACACAGTTGGGTACCCCAGACGTGTGTCTATTCCTTTGTCAATGATGTTAACAAAAGGCAGGCATGCTGAGTAGTCAACCGGTGAGACAAAATATTTGTTGAATGGAGAGGTTTATTGGAAATAAATTCCTATTTTTGCTCTTCTAATGAACAGGTAAATAAAAATCACAGATAAATTGCATGTTTTCTATGAAATTTAATTTTTTTTTTTTAATTGAAAATGGAAGGCCTAATTTTTCTTTCATTCATGTTATGTTAGCTTTCTCTGGAAATGTCTGTGGACCTGAACTGATCATAGCTTTATTTGTCTTTTTAATGTAAGTGAGAAATGTAAGTAAGACTTAAGCCCTAAATTATGGAGATTAGTGGATTTATATGGGGTGAATGTAAGAAGTTTTTTTATCAGTATTTGGAGAGTTTATTGACAAGTCATATTTTGATGTGAGCATCATTTTTCAGTTATAGCACAAGGAGAGTATTAAGATGTTTGACTTGTAAATCGGAAGTATAAAGTATTGAAGATGTTAAAGACATAATTTCAAATTGCTTCTACTCCATCTGTCCTCCCTTTCAAAGTTCAAGAGATTATGTATAATACAAAGACAATGTTCCATCAATGGCCATAGAGGAGAGAACAAAGGAAAATTAAGGAATGACTGTAAACATACTACTGAAGAAGAGCAAAACCCCACGAGTGCCACATACATGTAGTGTACTACACATGTGTAGTCCAGACGCACTGATGCTCAAAAAGCAATTCAAAAGATAAAAAAACCCATTCCTGTTCTAAATCTTGATATTCAGAGGAGAAATTTATAAAACATGCTTTCAGATTGAATACTTCATTGGCGTTTTTTCCAACCCTTTATCATTCAAGCAGCATTTGTTTCCTTGTGTTTCCAATAAAATGAAAGTCCATGGAAACCAGAAACATCACTCTGTCAGAACTGTTGAATAAAAGAGTGTGTGCCTTTCATAAGGTAAGAACCAGGAGTGAATTAGCTAACAGCAGGTGAGATTTAAACTGCCATGAATTAATCTCCTAATATTTTTCTTATTTTTAATATTTGGGATAATATTTTTCTTCTAGTTTTCAATAGAAGATTTGTTTAACACAGAGCACGATGCATTACTCATACTGCATTTCCAGTCATACACTAATTATAATCACCATGTGATTAGAGTGCATGGCTGGTCAGCCTCTTGTGAGGATAGAGGAAAGGAAACAAATTGTTACAACAAACAATTTAGAAGTCTGGTAGGAATAGATCTTTAGGTAGGAATAATTTTCTGCTCAATACACAATTGGGACCCATATGCAAAGAAGGGAGAGTGGAAAAAAAAAGAAATCTGGCAATTCCAGAGAAAATGTTAGTGCATCTATCACCACTATTTCATTCATGCTGCTTCTTTGTGGTTCAGGAAAAGCATGCTTTTGGAAGCTGAAAAGGAAGGACTTCATTACAAATGCTCTGAAAGCCAGACTCATCATTGCTTTGAAGGGCTAACTACCTTTAGCAGTAATTACAAAACAACAGTAGATCTCTTAGGAAAACATTTGCAGTATTTACACATGCCTTTAATAGTTGAATGCATTGTCCATGAATGGATATGGCTAGATATGGCTATACTAGTGAATTCCTTATGACAATTTGTTTAAACCACATTAAAAGTAGCTTCAGACTGAAGGTGGATGATGTAATTAAGACAAAGGGGCACTGGAAATGGAATGGAATAACTTGAATAGAAATATAGTAATTCTACTAGAGAATGGCTACTGGTAGCACCAGATTATTTTGTTTAAAGAAACTCACAGTTTACATTTTGTGCAAAATCCCTGTGCCTTCAGACTTGCACATTGTGTGTGGAGTTTCATCAGATACCCGCCCATGAAATCAGTTCCCTAACGTGGGAAATGTTAAAAACTAGCTCCTGTACTCTACTGACAGCCCCCAGATATTTTAAAGCTGTACCTTTAGGGGGGGACTAGACACAGATCCTGATTCACATTGAATCTGAAAGACAGGATTCTTGACAGCACCCCTAGCACCACCTTGGGCAATGGAACCTTCAGCTCATCTGTGACTCAGAGGGAAGCACATCAATTACAGTGTCGCCAGCACCACCTCCTGTACTGTCTGGTTTTGCTTTGAAGAGGTCTCCTCTCCAATGCCTGGTATTGCTCACCTTATGAAATCTGACAGGATCACAGCCTAAGATACTGCAGCTACAGGCCTGCTTTGCATTACTAAAATGGTGCAGTGGACATAAAGTTTCCAGCCTCAGTGGGGGATTTTCAAATGTAATTTGAACTCTGCTTTTTTGGAAAAATCAAGAAGATTGATTAGAGTCAATTATGTAATTTAACTTGCATAATGCCAATAAGTGCTATTTCTGTGAGTAGGTGTGGTCTTAAAATACCATCGGAGAGTTTTCTTTCGAAAAACTTCACTTTTATCAATGTTGTCCCATTAGAGCAAATAGGCAAACCTCTTGAACTACTGTCTGGTTATGACTCTGCTGGATTAATTCCATTACTTGCTGTTCTTTTGTTTCAAATTTCTCTTGAGCTAGCATCTAGTCACAAAGTTGGATATCTAAAACAATAAAACTTCCCAAATTCATCTTCTTCTGTGTGGTAGCATTGCTATGCAAATGACTTTGTCAGATTCTTCACATCTCATCAGAAAGTACAGTCCTTTAAACAACAATATTATGTTGTCTAGAAAAATGTAAAGTAATGCATATGGATTATTGTAGGCCATTTGGCCCAAGAAAACATCAAGAAGAAACATGTAAAAATATTAAATTCCACTTGCACTGATGGCTCAGTATCAGTACACATATTTCAAGGGTCGGTGTGGCCCTTGTAGATTGCAATAATTCTTTTGGAGAGCTAAGCTTTGATTTTGAAAGATGCAAGGCCTAAATGATTAAATTAATAAGGTCTATTCATATTTCCCCTTTGCAAGTTAGTAAACTCACAGAGCTGTGCATCTGCTGGTCATGGCTGTACAGATAATTTCATCAGAAGCCTGTGAAATACACAAAATTAGAAGGTCAAACAGTACATTTGTGTCACAGCTCCATGTTTGAGATGTATAAATGCACATATGATAGGTGTACAATTGCAAAATGGTGTGTTTAAAACATAATAGCATGCAAATTTGATCTCTTTGCTCTCAGTATCTGTAGTTCCACTTTGTTCTCATTGATGCTGAAGATGCTCTGCTGCTCAATCAAGCCAGAGTTTGTGAGGCATGCTTTCAGTTTGAATTTCTAGGAGTAGCACTTCAGTGTGACAAGTCTACTGCATAGAATCATTTATTTTTACCAATTTTCTGAACACTGTTAGGTGGGTTTACATTAAAAATGTCTTATTCAGTACAAGTATTGGCAAGTGACAGCTCTAGATCAATACTGAGGGAAAGGGGAATGTTACCTGCCTCAGTCGTCGTACTGTTGAAGTAAGTATCTAAAAATGGTCCTTTTGTAATATATTTGTTTTCTATGATTATAGGAAATTATGCAAGAACTGCCATGCAATTTCACCTTTGCTATAATTTTAGGTTCTCTATTCTTCAGCCTGCATTTAGCTAAATTTTTTTGTGCTCTGTTTAACATTGTGTTTCCTGTGTTACTTCACGTGTCAGATCTAGATACTTGTCTATTCACTCCAAATGTTCACTGATATGAACCATGATTTTCTAGGTCCTGTCACGGTTCCTGCAGGAAGCAAAAAATGTAATGAGAGACATTATCACCACACTTTATACTAAATGTCATCTTTATTTTGCTGTTCTAGACACTCACAGATCTTTGCAAACAAATAGGGTTAAAGTGTGTTTTAATTTTCTAGACCTCTGTCAATAAGGTTACCGTTTCACCAGTAGCACAGCAGAATTTCTAAACCAGCACTGTGCAGTGATTGCTTTCTTTGCTTTCTAGTTAACTCCTATTTGGATTTTTTTTTTCCTTTTTCTCCTTTTTTCCTGGTATCATTCTCTGTAGGTGTATAGCACATTAAAAATACAGGTTGTCTCCATATCTTAGCTCCTGAGTACATCTTCCTGTCCATTAGAGAGTGATCATGTGAGTACATCTCTGACTGCCCACGGTTTAGAGTCCATAATGTGCAAATTTTTATAGTCTTAAATATTTGGGAAATATTGATCTCTGTGAAAAATCTGTCTGATGTTTGTGTCAAAAGAATTAGGCAAATTTAATTCTCAGAAAACTTCAGTAACTTTGGTCAAGTTAGCACCAACCTAATTTAGCTAACACTGTGCATATTAAATATTCCAAATATTCCTTCTATATTTTCAGGAATGAGTCTAGAATGCCATTTTGCCTCCTATCTTGTTACAATAAGTTCATAAACCCTGTTATGAAATGCTTGTTTTCTGTTCATTATCCTGGCCTCTCCTCCTCATTAACCTTTCACTGGAGTTTTCCACATCCTTCTTCACATGTGGACCACAAAACTAAGCATAGAGGTAGTCTGGTTTGCTAAATTGTATTGGGGTAAAACTTGCCCTGATTCTACTTGGTGTTCTTTGGGTTATACTCCTAAGTGTTACATGACCTTTCTTTGCTGCAGATTGCTCTGACAGTTGTGCTGATGTAATTATCCACAGTGACCCATATGTCACTGCTTTCTAAGCAGCTGACACTGTCCTGCATGATTTCCCTGTCTCTAAACTGGGGAGACAGGGATTTTATGGATAGACCAGTCAGGGGATATGGAATTGGCTGGATGGCTGTACTCAAGGAGCTGTGGTTGTCAGCACAGTGTCCAAGTGGCGACCAGTGACAAGTGCTGCTCCTCAGGGATCGGTGCTGGGACCAGCACTGTTTAACTTCCTTATCAGCAACAGAGTGGGAAAAGCTGGAGAGGGAAGTACAAAGACATGTAGTGACAGGACAAGGGGGAGTGGCTTTAAACTGAAAGAGAGTAGGTTTACCTAGGTTAATATATAGGTTTTAGATATTAGGAAAAAATTCTTTACTGTGAGGGTGGTAAGGTGCTGGAACAGGTTGCCCAGACAAGTTGTGGATGACCCATCCCTGGAGGGGTTCAAGGGCAGTTTGAATGTAGCTCTGAGCAACCTGGTCTAGTGGAAGGTGTTTGTGCCCATGGCTTGGGGTTGAAACCACATGCTTTTTAAGGTTCCTTAAATATAATAATAAAGCCATGTGCATTGTTAGCTATTGTGTGTCAATGGAACCTGAATAATTATAATATTTTAATAGATTATAATATTATTAAAATCTATTATAATATTATAATAGATTTTAATGGGTATATTCTTGCAGCAAATACAAAATTTGTGTGTGAATAATAAGCTGGAAAATAAAGATGATTTTTGTCAAGTTTCACCAAGGTTACAATAAAAAAAGTGAGGAATATGATTAATATAAAATTAGTGAATAGAAACAATTCTATATATATATTATGATTAATGTCTACATGCATGATATATGATAAAAATCTTCCCCCATGTGAAAACAGGGGTGATTTCAATTATTAATTATTCTACAACTGAACTATATGAATTTTAGATTTGACTGTGTTCCAGTTTGGCCAAATTTAGAAATATATCCTCTGAGAGAAGGCACAACCACCCCTCCCCCACCAGGTTCGGGAAAAAATAAATTTTCCTCGAAGGAAAGTGAAGAAGATAAAACTATTTATTTAACAAACACATGGGAAGGAAAATAATGTTAGATAGTAAAATCTTTCACTGTAGAGGAAAAAACCTGGGAAAGTGTTCGAGTCCTCCCTTTGGTCTCCTCGGAGCTGGGGCTTGGGCTGGGGCCAGGCCCTCTGTGCCCGGTGGAAAGTCCTCCTGATGTGCTCTGATGTTACAGCAATCAAGCAGTCCAGTAGAAAAGGGAGAAAATCCGGGATTCCAGAGAAGGAAATGCAAAGTCCAACTCTCAGTCTCTCTCTGGAGAACAAGAAACTGAAAACAACTGGCCAAAATCTGACTGGAAAAGCCGCAAGCCGGGTGCTTCCTCACTCCCCTGCCCCAGCTGGGGAAAAAAAACCTGCTATCTTTTTGTAACCTTGAACGAGCTGCAAACTGCTTTGAGAAAGTTTTGCTCAGTTTTTTTCCTTCCCCCTCTCAGGCTCAGTTTAGAGGCATAGAAAGGCACAAAAATTAATTTCTGGGCATAGGCAGCGATATGGGATACACATCATAAGGTCACCCCAAGACACAATACGCACACAATATTCTCACCCGAGTGGTCCATTGTTCTTTTAATGCAAGAAACACAGAGTCAATATTATGTCTTATTACCTGTACTATATCATTCACTAGTTGATGTCTGTCAGTGTATCTTACTCTTGCCATTCTCTCTCTTCCAAGTTAACTTGTCCAGACTACTTCATCTTCCTTTGTTCAGAATATTAAAAAATTTGGAATATGTGTACATCCACGTATGCCATTTAGATGTTTAAGGAATTTTCAGGCAGGTGCCAACTCACTTTTGAGTTTTCCTGACTGGTGGCCACAGAAATAAGAACTTCGGGGTAATTTTCTTAGACTCAGTTAAAGAACATCCAGTTAAGTTTGAAATTGGCATAGACACTCCAGGTGTTAAGACAAAAAAACAATTAGAAGGAGCAGATATTTTATGCCTGATGCTAGTTCTACTGTCTTGTGTAAATTTCATCCTTTTTTTTTTTGAGCTTTGTCAGTTTATTTCTCTGAAGTTTTGCTAAGGGTTTCAAATGAAAGCTAGAATGGTTGTTCACTGTTCTAATGGGGGGGTTATTGCCCTGCAGTTTTTTTCACATTGTCTTAAGATATTTTTTTCTCCCTTTTTGTTTTTCACCTATTTTTATCCTTTGCTACTGCTGCAAGTCTTCAATATGCTCTTTAAATCTCTTTTCCTTCTACAGTTCTCCTTTCGTTGTGTTATATATAATGGGTCAAAATGATCTTGGGCACAGAGCCATAGTATTATACTAGGAATTAATATGGACCAGTACTCTTAGACTGAAAAAATGCTTACAGTCATTTGAACACCAAAGATAAGAGAGAGAGAGAGAGGCATATTTCTAAATTCTTTTCAAATGAAAGAGACAGGATCGCTGTTTAAGGGAGTTTCAACTGAGCACAGAAACAGACAATGCAATCAATCAAAAAAGATTTATTCAAGAGTCATAAATTAGGCTCTACCTTAGATTCCTTCTGTCTCCCTTTCTTATATATCATCTCTTGTCCTGACATTGAGTCTGAAGTATTTCCTCCAGCCAGTAAAGAAAGATTTTCCAAACTCAAGAGTCCAATTAGGAAAAATGTTCCCCTGCCTTTCAGCATTGCATTATCTGAACCAGTTCCCTCCAGAGCACCATCTACAATGGAGGCATTTATAACTGAAAGTATCTCAGTAGGAAGGGGTACTCACTTATTGTATGAAAAATTGAAAACTACAGACTGAAAACAGGCACAGCTTGAGTGCTGCAATATACCTGCTTTGTGTCTGTTTTATGACTGAGGCAGTATTCAGCAATTGTGAGAGAAAGACACAGTAAAGATGGCCTGAAAAGTTTGATAAAAAGTAAGAAAAGTGGTTCCAGACCAGCTGCTATGAGAAGTGTCCACAGTAACAAGTGCTCATTCCAATTTTCAGCAAGGAATTATTTCAGCAGCTTTTGTTTTAAGAATTCCCTTGGCTTTTGAAACTGCCTCCTTCACTGGCACTTCCAGCTTCTGCAACAGCCCCTGTCCTGTGAGTTAGCTGGCATCTCCTCGTCTGTAAGGGAAAGATTTAAAAAATAACAAACTTGAGCCTCTTTCCCTCCATTGTCAAGGTTTTGTCAACAACCACAAGAGGTAGAAACATTCTCAATTGCTAGTTCATCATGCCGTGATGAATGGGTCTCTTAGCTGTGCTGGCACAAAGGTCTGTGCACCCACAGTCAGCTTGCAGTGAACTGATTTGGCTCTGAAACACTTTTCTCTCTCCCTCTCTCTCTTTCCCCCCAAGTATACTTTAAACCAGAGCAATTGCCCAGATTTGCTCTCAGCAGAGGCATAGAAGTGGTTTTGCTCTAAGAACTGAAAGGCTAATATGGTGCACAGAGAGGAGTGAGTAACATCAGAGGAGCCTCTATTGAAACAGCCTGAAGAACTGGGGCTTTATTAATGTCAGCAGGGGCTGGAAACACAGACTCCATGTATTTTAATTACATGATATATAATTTAAGTATATGTTGGATGCTAGCATATGCTGGAGAGATATCACTGGATATTTACCTTGTTTTCAGAGACAGGTTTCTATGTTATGGTTGCTCCTGAATCTTATATGTCCTTCTTTAAACATGGTATTTCTGTCTAATTATCAATTAAAACAGCCAGGCAAGATCTGACTCTGTTATTTCCTTTCAATTTGTCTGTGCTATTGGTATTCTCCAGCTTTTCCATCACTGTGAGTTCATTTGTTTTCCTTGTGACAGCTGATGTCAAGCTGATCTGTATTTATCATCTCACCTTCAATACTTGCTGGGATGTGCCACAATTAGAGCAGCTGACATTTTGCTGTAGGCAGAACCAGGATTATATTGTGTGTGTTCTCTGTGGGTTACTCAGATGAGTTACCTTTCACAAACACAGTTATTTAGATTCATTGCTAGGCAGTTTCGTGTTCTGTGTTTACACAATATGCCACTCATTTTGGATGCTGGGTTGGGTTCCTGCTCCTCTGTATTACAAGGAGTTAGTGTTGGTTGGGGCAGTAGAGAGAGAGTGGGAATGGAAGTTAGAATGGTCAATAGGATGGAAATCTAAATCAGAAACTTAGCAAGAATTAAGGTAATTTCTGTCTCACCAATATGTTGTGATTTTGCATTGTTTCTGAATCAGTGAGAGGTTGATTGTTGCAGCAGTGTCTGAAAAGTGCATCCCTGAGCCAAGCAGACCCCAAAGATCTGAGTACAGTAGCTGACCTACACTGTTGAGAACACAGAGCAGAGGAGTGTATCAGGAAAATGTGGTTCAGGGAAGAAAAAATGGCCTGAAAAAGGATAAAATAGATGAAGGTTCAAATCTGTTCTTATTTCACAGAAATCACTTGCAAGTAATTTCTATGGCTTCAGGGTAAGCATTTGACTATTTCAAAGACTAATTTAAATGAAATACTGCTGGCCTGTGATCTGGAAAAGGAGAACAAAACCAAAACCATGTTTAGGTAGCTTTGGACAAGCATCTGAAATCAAAGTTCACCTAAAATTTTAGTGTTGACCTTTCATTGGTTTAAAAATGATTGTCACTGTATTTGCAATGTTGTCAGATCCACTGACAACTGTCAACCTGCTGTCATTGTGTGAACATGTGTGTCAGCACATGGAGTTTCATGCCATCAGACATGATAGATAGAGCTAGACCATGCCAATGCCTGATGGGACCTAGCAGAATGGGGGACAGTAATAAGAAAAATGCTCAGCATCTTTGTGAACCAAGCAAAAATCAGGATACAGATGCTTAAGGTTCTTACATGAAATATTCTGGTGAAGAAAGCAAGTGTCTTTTCACGTTTCGTTTCTTTACAATATTTGGAAGCACCTTGGCTTTGTTTGAACTGCTGCACTGGTTATCTAATGATGATTTAATGAAGTGGTAGGAGATCAGTTGACATCACAGCTGCTAATAAAGTGGCAGTCAACAAAGTCTCCTGCTCAGCAGCTTAGAGAATGGAGTCTACACCTCAACTATCAAAAACTGGTTATTGTAATAACTTCGGCCTTCAGGGTGCAATGCTCTGGATGCTCTGCTCACCTTCCAGTTGCTTTTATTCATTTAGCTTGGCTAAGCACTTAGTCACAATTTCTTCCTCTATTGTTTCTCCAGAGTGTTTGTAACACCTCATCTTCCTTGAAAACATAAAAAGACTCCAAATTTTGCTTCAGGCTATTTTCAAGCGAGTTGTTTTCCCTGCATAAAATGAGTCAGTTCAAGTATTTAGTCTCTGTATATACTATGCAGGAAAGATAAAAGTCACACGTGAAACCTCTTTATGTACATCTTTCAAGAAGCAGGCTAAAATCTTGAAATCTGGCTGTCTGAGTTAGACACCAATATTTGCTCTCTGAAATTATATCTCCAGTTTGCTCTGAAAAGGGGAAATTCTGTGCAAAGCAAAAATGCTGTAAAGCTATTGTTGGCCAAATCTAGGGAGAAGATAGGAATAGACAATGAAGTCAATGGTTGGATGTAACACTGCTTGTTTTCATCTATCTCCTAACATTTAGAACCCTTTGAAGGTTTTATTTTATTTTCTTTTTCTTTTCTTTTTTTTAAGCAAGTAATGGCAAACAAGCCATTAATAGTGAGAACAAAATAACATCTGTTGGGATAATTGTTAGAATGTTTCTCATATCATAATGTGTCCTGGGGGGAGGGGAGAATGCACCACCACAATTATGCACACAAGTACTTCATGTCTGCAGCAGAAGCAGCAAATTTAAAATGATTACAGGCTGAGAACAATTGCTCCAAAATTAACTTAATTATGATAATTCACTGCTTTGTTTGTGTTTAGGGCTTAAGGTGACATTCAAAGGCTTGTTAAATAGCAAAGAAGCATAGGTAAACTGGAAGGTGCATTGTGCCACTGTGAAACAGAAAAGTCAAGAATAATGCATTCTTCAAATACTTCACAAAGAGGTTAGATAAACTAGAGTACCCAATGTTAGTTAATTTAAATACATTCTCACTGCACATAGACTCAGTCTTAGCATCTCATGTTATTTACTCTAGGAGGGGCAGGAAGATTTCTGTGGGCTCAAGTGGACTTAAACTCCAGATTTGGTCATAAGCTTAACTTTAAGGGTAAACATCATCCATTAAGTCTTCCCATGCTCTTTAACCTAAACCAAGAAATAAATTTCTGCTTTCCTTTCCCATTGCACATTTTTAATATATTTCCGATTAATCATCTTTGGCATGTAATTCCTTATACCTTTTAGCTTTTCATTTTGGTGTCTTTGCCAGTTGTCCTGTTCATTTTCTGCTCCAACAGTCAACAAAAATTCAGTTTGTTTTCTGACTATTTCAGATTTATTGGTACATGTTCAGAAAATGAGAATTTTGTTCCTCAAAAAAAAGTAAGATTTCAAGAATTGGTTCATTTATTATCAAGACAAAAACTAGATTTCTCGAGAAAATGAACCATTCCATGATTGCCAAGGTGTTAATGCCTGGTTAATTCTGAAAATATGTTAGAGACTCAAAACAGTTACATGGTCTAAAGATATACATGGGGCAAGGTTTGACAGGAGAACTATTATCTTGTATTGTCAGCTGATTTATTTACAGTAACACTCATCACAGCATCACTATTGCTGTCCCACTGTCTAACCCCAATCTCTAAGTTCTCAGCTGGATCATCACCATCCCTAAGCAGGCAAGTGCCCATCCTGGCCATTCTGGCCTGTTTGTCCTTATCAGACTCCAGCTGTGTGAGCCGTCCTGCCATGTGTCTGTGATCCTAATGAGCCTGTAACTCTGCAAGGGCAAGCAGACCTCTGATTCTTCCTGTTCACTCACTATTCTCTACGTGCATTATTATACAGGCACTTCAGATGGTGATTTCCCAGGGAAAGCGTGGGCACATTCCCCATCAGGCCCTTATTTGTGTGCATGCTTTTAGGGATACCCTTCTTTCAGCCCTGGTTTCTTGATTATGAAGTCTCTTTTGTCCACAGCATCTTCTTGTCAATCTATGTATTTTTCTGTGTGTTTTTTATTGAATTTGCTTATGAGTCCTGGTCATCATGGGTGCAAACTGACAGCAAGACTGAAATTGATATTCATTTATGCAGTGCATAACTTGCAGTATTGGCAAAATACATGTGCTTACATTATTAGACAAACAATATAGGATCTTAAAGACTAATAATGATCATCTTTCAAGGCTGTCTTGGATATTTTAAGGAAGCTCTGTGTTACTTTCCACTGCTTTATCCAACAGTAACTGAGAAACAACAGTATTTTTAAATAGGAAAATCTAATAACTTATTCCATGTGAACTTATAGAGAAAAAGAGTTACTGCATGTTTGGTTTAAGTAATCATTTTATTTCATTTAATTTTTGTATTGCAGTCTTAGTTCAGAGAACTAGTGTTTGTCTCATGTCTTCATTTGTGCCTCACACTGTTCACTACTTTTTAATTCATTACCTGAGAGGGTTAAGATATTGGACAATGATACTTTAAATATTTGGGTCATTATCTTAGATAACATGTTTTTCCCTATATTTCAGTCAAGTAGTGATCTGGAATAACAATAATTTAGACCTCCCTTCAAGGTAGACATTATGGCTAGATACTAAAAAAATGTTATGCAAATCATCGTGGTTGAATATGCATAATAGATATAAAACAATGTCCATTCAAAGACGTTATCTTAGTTCTACATAATATACCTCTCAACAATAATGATGAAAGAGATGAGCCACTCCCCAGGTTGGTTTTTTGCCTTTGCTACCATTTATTAAAATAGCCAGCTGGCAATTTCTGGATTTCTAGCCTTCAAGAGATCTTCTAAGACAGATGATGGTTAATATCAGACACCCAGTGAACTGACAGTCTTTGTTTGAAGAATATTCTATATGTATCTTTTCATTATTTATTCAGTACTCTGACAATAAAAAGGGATACTGGTTAAGTTTAACTCTATTGTGGGCATTTTTTTTGCCACATGTCTTCCCACTTGTGCGATTCTGAAAACATGTTGTGTCATAAAAGGTAGTCAAGATAATTTTAAGAGAGCTGCTGAGAGTCTGAAAGAACATCAAAGGCTATTAAATATTTCCTTTCATATCTTTAATGCATATTACATACATATAACACTTATATTGTTCTCTTGCAGCTAATGGGCTTCTAACAGCTTAATTAGATCCCCAAATTACTGGATATTTAAACCAGGAAGCAGCGAACAAGAAATGTATTTTCCTCAGAGCAGCCTGATGCTTCCAAGGAACCAGAAAAGTTTGCCATGGCAACTTTGGAGGGATGCTTTTCTATTTTTGAAAAGGTTTGAGAGATATGGTGTCTTGGAGAAACACCTCAGAACAGGAAATGTGCCAGCCAATTGTTTTCTTTGTTCCCAAGGAAAAGAATAAAAGTGTCCTTTTTCAGTGGTACATGAATTGCAGTATTTGACAGCATTGTTTTTAGAGTTTGACAAGTATCTAAGTAGTGATAAGGCTAGATATTGAGGAGGCTAAAGGGTGATCTGAGAGCTTACAGCTGCTTAAAAGGCAGTCTCAAAGCTGACACAGTCATACTCTTCTCGGGAGCACCAGATGACATAAAGGACATCAGCTGCAGACTGCACTTCCAGACATTTGAGTTGCCTTGCTGTGACAAAGAGGGCTGCCATAGGTCACTTCCAACTAAGATTTCTGGCTTCTAAGAAGAAAAAATGAATGATATTAAATTAATGCTTACAAATTTTAATTGAATACAGTTTTACCTTCTTATATTTTATCAGATGGCTGTATTAAAAATTTGAGTTTTAACATACTGATGACAAGTTTCTTATTCTTCCAACATTTCACACAGTAATGTCCTAACACAAGGACAAAACTTTTCATTTGTTGTCAAGTGCAGCTCTACAAATGGGAAGAAATAAACAGATTAGCTTTAGAGATTTATAGATTGTGATTCTGCAAAGGACAACTGTCAGCACCTAATCTAACCTCCTGACTGCAGGGCTTTTCCAAGTTATTACTTGTGTAACTAGACACATCATTTAAGAAAAAAATTTCAAATGTGATATGACATTTCCAGTGAACTTGCAAGACTAGTAATTGTAACAGTGACTATGTCTCTTCAGTCTTTGCACTTTCTCACTCATTATTTTTCTTTCCAGGTATTATCACCAGTGATGTGATGTTTCTCTTTATTGTTCATTGATAAAGGTATCAATTAAGATAAATCTGAGAGGCTTTACCATACATTCTTCTTTAGAAAAATAATCTTTTGATAGTTATGCACTGCTCACATCTCTGTGTAGAGCTATTCAGTAATCTTTTAGAATATTAGTATTTGCTTTTTAAATTTTTTTGCTTAGTTAAGGGATTCCTTTTCACATCTTGGTTTGAAAAACAGCTATTAGTTTTTCCATGTATCTTTCCCTTTTTTCTTTCTTTTGATGAGGTTTCCCACAAATTTTATATGTGAGAATTTCATTTTGATCTTCTCAAGATAGTGGGGACATTAGCTTGGGGTCAGCCATGAACTTGTTTTCTCCCCAGACTGATGAACATTGTTAAATCTGATGTCCTTTGAACACACATCAAACATCAGACTAATTTTGTCTGAAATTTTTTCAATATATCTTGCTTTATCTAAAATAAAGCATTCAGAATCTATTTCTAGCAGCGAAAAAGAGACCAACCCCTCCCTCTCCCCCCAGTACATATGTTTAAAAATTATACAGAGGTTTGAAGGGAATGTATAGAAATATTTATTTTATTTCATTATGAGAAATTAAGATACAGTTAGCCATGAACAAAATTAGTGAAGAACCAGCTTAGCAAACTGCCCTCAGATAGTTGTGTGAATAAGATTCTTCTGCATTCTTTTAATTAATATTTGACTTTCTCCTAAAACACTGCTGCTAGTTTCCATTTGAAACATACAATCTGGTTGTCTCCAGGTCTCTTTCTTCACTGTAATGGAAAGTTTTCTGTTTATCGCTTTACCTTCTAAAGTGTGTCCAAATCATGGGTGGCAAATTTTCAATAAAATGTCCTGAATGTACCACACTCTCATTAAGTGATGGAGCTTCTTCTTAAAGATGTCTTAAGTTATTGCTGATGGAGATTTAGACCGACTTTTCCAAGCTTTTATTTTTAATAGGGAAAAGGAGTATTTTCACCTATTCCTAATTGATTTTACATTAATGTTCCAATATATTTCTTCTAGGAGTATGAGGAAAAAGTACAGATAATGATCTCAACTGTACTGTGTAAAGAAAATAAATTAATACAATAAGTGGTTTCATTCTGTGTTTGTATTCCTCAGCTAACAACAGAGTGTATAGTTCTTATTGGGTAGTAACTTAAAATCAGCTATTTATTGTATGTTGTTTTTTCTTGAAGTTTGAGACCTGTAATGAAGTGATTTAGAAAACAGTGTGTGAGGGAAGCATCATGTGCTTATTCTTTATTGCTGCATCGTATAATACAAGGTTGTTAATCATTAGTAGAAAGAGTAAAGGTCCCAATTTAGTGCCCAGGGGACACATCTCCACTAATCGCTTGCCAATTGGAGGGGACACAATTGACTTTAACCTGCTGGCTATGGTCCATAGGAAAAGCTCTGACCCATTTAATCAGCTTGGAATGTGTTCCATAACCTTTCAAGTTGGATCATGGAATGTCAAGTTCTGTCGAAGACTTTATTTAGTCAACCATGACTGGTAACCTCCTTATCTTCTGCTTTTTGTGTCAGAGGAACAATAGTTTTATCAACATGTGTAATTATTTTATTTTAAAGTTGCCAGACTGTGTTTTGTCCAAATGGTTTAGAAAGATGTACCCTGACTGTGATGGCATCATATGTTATGCACAGGCTCAGTGAGAAAGTGAAATTTGTAGTTGCTTTCTTTTTCTTGTCATTTAATCTGCTCTGTAAATAGTAACCATATTTAGTGAGCTTCAATCCACAGTTCCTTCCTCAGAGACCTGAGAAATATTAACAAAAGACCCCCCCAACGTTTTGATATGCAATGTATTTTTTCTTTTTTTCTATCAACTGTAGTATATGTTATCCAGCTATCATTATTACTGTGTCATTGTAAGGAATGGATAAATTCCAAAGTTCTGATGACACTGAATGATGCTGTGAATCAAGATGTCTCTCTCATCAGTTGGATTTATTTTTTTTATTTCTGTGCACTTGCTTCATCTACCAGTTCAGGTCACATAAATTATTTTTTTTATGTTTTGTGAAATTATCTGGTAATATCTGCTGTTCTGGAAATAGTAAATCAGAGTAACTTCTGAGGGAAGTATTCACTTTGTATTTTGATCTATTCAGAAGTAGAAAATCAAGTGAAACTGCAAAACAGTGGTAGTCTCAACAATAAAACCTCTGTGTTTATTCTGTCTGATGAAACAGCTATCTGACATCTACAGCTACCTCATAAAATGGGACCACACTGATGAGCCCAAGTTATTTGCTGTTTCTCGGTTCTGTGAACATTTTGTTGTTTACAGCTCTGTAGGCAGTTTTCTTTTTCTCTTTTGCTATTTCTCTCATTCTCCATTTTTGCTGGTAAGTAAAGCTTTCTGTTTTCAACCTTTTCATTTTACAAATTGGTCTTTAAAATGCCTTGCTGACTGGATGATAATAACAGGGAAATAATGTCTGTCTAACTGTAGGTGCATTCATGAACCTGGCAAAGTAAGTGAAAGGAATAAACTGTATATTTAATTAATGGCATTTCATTTAATTTTCTAAGTTAGGTTCAGCATCAGTCTGTCATTAGGACTAAAAGGATCTATTTAAGAAACAGTATTGCATTTCCTTTAAAAGATCCTTACTAGTTTTGAATAATAACAGCCTACAAATATATTAATGATAATGAGCATGCAAAATGTTCTGTACAAAAAAAAGATCTGACAAGCATGAATGGTGACAGATGATGACCAGAATTTTCAAAAATTTATGATCACTACAATGTGAAAAGTAATTATGAATAATAAAAATCTGTTTCAATAATTAGCTGTAATGAATGCTCATAGCAAGGTAAATGAACTGGAACAATTTAAGGCAATAACGCACAATTTGCATTTTATACTTTGTCAGAACATTTTATCATCAGCAATACACTCTTATATTACCACAGTTTTCAACATTTAGCCATGCACCTCATGTTCAAGTCTTTGGCTAAGCACTGACACACATAAACAAGCATAGAGAAATAAAAAAATGATAATGAGAATTAATTACTTTAGTAAGGCAAGATTTGTTACATTTAAAATAAATATTTTCATGTGAATATTGGTTTTGTACATATGCTAACAAATCTGAATTTTAGGGCTTCTCTATATAATATGAAAACATTTACAGTGTGGGAAAGAGTCTGTCTAAGGTGTCAATATTTATTTTGTACAAACTAGGACACATCTGTGATGGCCTTACGGAATTTTCTACGTGCATTTATTCATGCTGTTTATCCCAAAAGCAAGACCTGTTTGAAGCTGCCAGGTTCCACTTCTCCGAAACTGTGTTTTAGCACGTGAGAATGAGCAAGTGTTCAGGGAACACAGAGCCAGGGGATAGGTTTGGAACTACTTTAATGTTTGCAGATCTGTCTCTTTCAAATTCTTCCCAGCAGTGAGCCATGAATTTCAGGATGATAAAAGTTACAACTGACTGACTCTCACAGTTGGACCAGAGTAGTCACTCCTGGGTGGATTGTCATCACTGCTGTTCAAGGTCACTTTTTTTCATTACAGTGAACCTTTCCAAAGGGCTGTAATTCATCATTCCTCGGAAATGTGACGTATCAGATCTAGGGTCATCTCCACAATTTACTTCAGTTCTAAGTCTTCTTCACTTGTACGTCATTCTGCCAAAAGAGAAAATTGGGGAGCTTGTTGAAGCCCAAGAGGCAATTTGATTCTCCTTTTTTGCTATTTTAAGAAAATGATTCTGAAATCATTGAACTGGTAATACTTCTTAGCCTTGGCTGATTGCTGGTTTGCCAGAAATGCTGTTCACGCTTGCATAGCCAAACTATTTTTTGAAAAGTTTATTGCTTTCTCCCTCCTATAAATCTAGTTGCTGCCAGTTTTGTCCTTAATTTTCTGAGTTTTGCTGCACTTTGCTCTAACACTCGTGTGGCAGCAGGGATTTCTGCAACATGTATAGACAGCGAGGCCCGTGGAAAGAAATAGGGACCGATTCTTGATAGATGTTTCAGAGATCTTTATTCTCCAGCCACACGGCCGGGGCACTGCCGAAGAACTGAGCAATCACGGGACAGCCAGGGTCCTCCCTGGGCAGGGGAACACAAAACAACCAATGGGGAATAGGATTGACCAGAGAGTGGGGAAACCCCATGGGCTGTGCCTCTACCCCAGGGTCCCCTCCCCCTGGGCCCCACGCCAGGGGGGAGGAACCCCAATACTCATGCTCTCTCATTCCTGAAGAAATTTATGGCAGTCAGCAAGTGTCAGTTCCAAATAAAATTGTGACCCTACTTATGCTGAAGTCTGTGGAAGTCTGTCTGCTAACTATGAAGAGAACTTAATAAGGACTTCCAGAAACACGTGGCAAATAACTCTTCTTCTTACCCTTGTTAGGACGCAGAAGCTGTCCTGAAAGCTGCACTAAAGTTTGTTTTTGATCTCTCTGTGTTTTCAACAAATACTCTGAAGCTGAGGGAAACATTTCTCAGCTTGCATTTTATAAGATGTCTTTGGAACAAACACCTTTGCCAAAGACATAAGAGTAATTTAAAATTTTATTTTATTAAAAGTAAAAATAATAGATTTTATTTAATATCAGAGAATTAATAAATTATCATATAATCTTAGGAAGGCTGGTATCATTGCATTTGGTGCAACCTTTTTTTCTATTATCTGAATTATGTATTAATGGCTATATTTTCATACTAAAGTGTAGGCTGATCCTTCCCTTAGACCACTTTTGCACTCCATTGAAAAAAGTTTTCCAGGTATACTGTCACCCGAGAAGGTTGTGCCATATGAATGAAACCTCAGGTATGAAGAAACTCATTCAAAACATCTGGGAGTCAGAGTAATTTGCTGTGGATTTGGGGTTTTTTTGTTACAGAAGTGTTTGGACAGTCGTACAGGCCCAATGGGACACATTTTAATTACTTGTTACTGTTTCTTCTTAATCTACTTCAAACAGAGTGCAGAGCAATAGTGAGCATATCATAGTCCCAGCCCTTGTTCTGTGTGTGGGTTTTTTCCCTGCTAACTCTGAACAATTTGTTTTTCTGGGTCAAGTGAATTTCTAGAAAGACCAAATACTTTCATGTATGACAAGGACAGTAGGACATCAAAACATATATACCCCAGGGAATGGCTTTAAACTTCTCCTTTTGATAATACTCTTCCTGACATGTTCAATGCATCCATCACATCAAAGCTTTAACATTTTTTTAAAAGAAACTTCTTAAGTATGCTTTTCTTAGAGAATGCATGGAGGTTGTTTAAATAATAATAATAAAAAAGAATTACTCACTTTCAGGACAGGAATTTCAATCTGCTTGAGCAGATACATCTGCTATTTTTTTTTTAAATGCCCCAGGAATAGAAGTTTGTTGTGAACAATGGTAATTTAATGTGAAAGTCCACAGTATATTAAACATTTAAAACCAGTATAGATATATTAGAAACACTAAACTGGTTTGGGCCTGGAGCTTGTTCTGGATTAAAGCATGTAAGAGCCTGGAACAAATTTACCCAGAACTAACCTTTGAAGAGGTGCTTACTTGGGTGTCCTATCTGTGCTGGGCATGACACTAGCCACACTTCTCCCTTCTGATAGCTTTATTTTGAAGTAGAAATCCTTGTTTATGATTGAGCAGAGCTTATACAGATACACTGCTCAAATTGAGAACAAGGATTGCAGATAAAGGGATAATTAGTTTGTAAAGAAGCTTATAACTTCCTCAGGATTGCCCTTTTTATACTGTGAGTTGCCACAAGCCTGCTTTAGCAAGCTGGGGAACAACCTATGAAACCACTAAGGGGCTACTGCACAGGTGAAGTAACTCCGTAAGGTGTTTAAGCACTTGCAAAAGCAAATGCATGGGGAAAATTTTTACATGGAATAATGACTTTTTTTTCAGATTTTCAATACTTAAAAACTAACCAGGCTCATCTTCTTTGTATTGTCTTGTTAATGAGTTACTTACACTGGTTCTTATTTTGTTCTCTTACACCTCTGTTGCCTTTTACTGTAACAGCATGCAACTGTTAAGAGAGATGACTAAATAAAGATTTTAGTGAGGTTTGTAAAACTCTGGTGGGAATGGATCCCTCTCTTCCCCAGGTGAGAGTCAGCCCTGCTTACAAGTAAGTTGGTATTGACTGTTCAGCTTCTTCAGCTGAGTCACATGGCCATTTCCACCGGAGGAGTCTGGCACCAGCCCTTGAGCTTCCTCAGGCATGACGGGAGTGCTGCCTGCTCAGAGGAGCAGTAGGACCTGTACCACAGCTCTGACCTCAGCACCAGGGCAGGCATCTGCCCATTCAGGGATGCAGGGCTTTCTCTCTGTACACATTGGAATCCCTAAGGTTCTGCTTCACTGAACACCCAGCAGGAGTGAAGAAGCAGGTTGTCTCGCCTCTCAAGGGAGGGATTGCATGACCTTCGTGAGAAGAAACTGCTGCTGGATCCCCAGTCCCTGCCAAATTCGGCAGTAGCTCCTAATTCAGGGCTGAGAATGCATGCCCACGCTTTCCCATGCTCCATTCTGAACATGGTCAGGGGCGCATTGCTTGGTAGAAGAGATGCCAAGGGCCATTACAAATTGTGGTTTTCTCTGCAGTTTTTCCACAGTACTGATTGCAAGTGACCAGTGACTGTGACAAAATTAGGAAAACTAAGTTCAATGTCATAAATAAATTCTCTCTCTTGAGCAATTTATGTTGAGAACACTTGCTGCAGGGTTAATTATGAATATCTTCATTGAATCCATGCTGCAATATTTACAAATGATGTTTGAATGGTTGAGTATAGTAGGATTTTAATAGCTTGGTTGAGATTCAGAAATGCAGATTGTAGTCCACTTCGGTCTAATGTATTTAAGTTGCTGCCTACAGAATCACAGTGTTTTGACCAGCATTTCTCATTACACTATAGACTTACGTTACTTAGATGTACAAGAATATTGAAGCTAGACAAATTTCATATTGTTTAGAGCAGAAATGCAGCTTGAATAAACAAAGGAGTTCTGCTACATTTATTTCTGTGATGTTTTGTTGTACTTACAGCCTTTTTTTTTGTTGTTTCAGCTTTTTGACTGGTCTGAAAAACTGGACAAACTTCATGAGATACTCCAAATGCAAACCATCAATTTAGATGCAGTCCTTAGTTCCACATGATAACTCTGTGGTTCGTGCAACCATTTTTACTTCTGTAACATCTTCTTTTCAATAGTGTTCCATATACTATGTTGTGAAGATGACAGGGGATGGTTGGTGCTTTGATGTACATTATGACATTATCTCATGGTATGCAACTGCTTATAAGTGCTGAAATATTAAGACTCACAGTCTCAAATCTTACCTGACAGATATGATTTTTTTATTTTATTGAAATTTCTTTTGCACAACATTTAAAGCTTTGATTAATCAGTTTAGTGAAGTAGCAGCTATTCAAGCTGCTTGGTGTTAAGAAAGGCAGGAAGGAGATGATGAGAACTGACTCAGCACCAGCAGTCTATCTAAGACAGCATATAAAACAGCAACATACTGTCACTTTTTAAAGTGGGAATTCTGAATCCCTGCAGGCCAGTGTGGGATTTACTACATCCTGCATGGGAAAGGAAAATCATCTGTTCTTGCAAGTTTGTGATTCGTGCTGACCATACTGGCTTTGGCTGGAACAGCTGAAAGGCAATACTTTGCCTCTATAGATGGCACGAGTGCCCACCTTCCTCTTCTTGCCCTGCACTACAAGTTGTATTTTTTATTTCTGTGAATTAAAATAATTTTGGATGCCTAACCATTGTTCCTGCCAAGCACTGACATGATTAAAATAATTTCTGATGATAAAGATAATGAGCTTACAGATCCCAGACGTCATAATATCTATTTTGTTCCCTAATTGACCCAAATCATAAATTTACAGAGTTGCAGTGGGAAAGAGAAGTACATAAATATTTTAGCCATGGTCTAACGCCTCTTTGCAGGGCCGGTGATAGCAAATCTGTAGAAAAAGAATGTGCATTCCTTTCTGATATGAGAAATTAATTTAAATATAAACCAGCAAGATTCTTCTTACCATAGATTACCACACCTCATCTCATTATGTGCCTTTTACAAGACACATGACTGTTGAAACCAGCCTGGTCACAAGTTCATTCTGCAAAACTTTCTGGTATTGCCTATCTTTTCAAAATGTCTAACAGTGCCTTGTCTCTCTTCCTGCCTTAAGCCTACATAAACGTTTTAGAATGCATATAATTTCTCCTTCCCATGCACAGCAGAAGAAAATACATAAAAGAGGAGGAAAAAAAGGAAATGCACACTGTTAATGTTATACTTCATGAAACACTGGAAATTGACACCAAAGCACTCTCTGTGTGCTTGCAAGCTAAGTCCTTATTCCTTCAGACTCAGAGCCCACGGGCTCTGTGAGAGCTTGGAGTCTGACTGCACACAACAGGTTTGCATGGGACTTTATGTTCCCTCTGTGTTATTCATTGCTACATCTATGGGAAGCTAAAGAGATCCAGAATCCCATTGGCACAAAAGTACTGTATTTTCTGGTTTAACCTGTGCTTTAATCCACATAACGCCTCGTTAGTCAGGGTTTATGGGTGTTATCCAGAGCCCATTGATCTCAGTGGAAAATTGCCCACCAATTCCACTGGGCTTTTGATCACTGCCTGTACATGTGATGCTAATTTCACCTCTAAATCTTGTGCAAACCAGGTTTGTCGCCAGCCTAATTTTTCAAGTTTATACATAACCAAAAGTTAAGTGAAAAACATGTTTCCCCTGTGTACCGGGGACAAATTCCTGCCAAATCCAGCACAAAGTGGGAAGAAAAGCAGGAAAAGCAGGATGTGACTCTTTCCCCTGCCCTTCCCCACTTCTGAGTCTGGAGAGCCACTGTGCCATGGAGGTTCACAGACTTGGCTTCAACACCTGGCTGTGTTTTCTAGCTCCAAACTTGGCCTGGCCTCAGAAATGTTTTTCCTCAGAACCATGGGTGCCTCCCACAGAGAGCTGAAGGGGATGGAAAGCTTAAGCAGTCCCACAGGGAACTTAAATCCTAATTCAGGAGTAACAAAAATTGATTCTTTGCAGCTGTGGAACAATTTTCTCTCCTGAACTGAGGGAAGAAAAGCTCAAGGAGTTCCAATATATATCTAGGAGCCAAAGTTTTTATTGTAAATGGAAATTTTTATTTGATCAGCAGCCTTGAGATATGAAGAGGATTATTCACCTCCCTTCCTTGTTTTGAGAACTAGCATAAATAATCCATTTAGCAATAATGCTGTGCCTCCCAGTGTGCTTGTTTATCGTTAGATTTCTCCAGCTTTCAGTGGGCTAGTGCACTCTGATTCCTGGCTGGATTTGTGATGCAAATGTCAGACAGGAACTCCATCCCTCTGTTTTCAAGCCAAATCTATTTATTACGACACTGGATTTGAATTATACATTTATGGAGTCGTTGGGAAATATTTGAAAATTTTAAAATTCTCTTGACAGTAAAAACCAGGTTGTAGGTTAGCTCCAACCTGAAAGTTAACTGTAAGTCCATAGGAATGCCATTCATGAATTGTTACTTTCACTGAATTTTCTCTAAGGGTCGTCATGTGGGTTTCGGCATGCATTTCAAACACATAGCCATTCTTTCCTCACTCTGTAATGTCTTTTCACTTATTTTGTTCATATATTGTATCTTTCTTGAGAAGAATCTGGGAATTTTTTAAGGGTTCTCTGTTGGTAACAAGGCCCTCTTACAGGAATAAGTACATTAAAATGAGGAACCTAAGTGGAAAAGACTGCAGGAACCAGAAGAAAAACAGCCTGTCTTCATCAATAAGACCTATGGGAATAAATATAGAAAGAACTTGTCCCAAAAACTTTCACACAGTGCTCAGTGTAGTCCAACTCACCTGACCAAAATTAATATGTCAGACACTGAAGAGATTACAAATTAACAGATAAGTCTTTGAATACAGTTGCTGGGATTCAAAAGCAACTGTGTGATTTCAGGACTACAGTGAAAGGCAGGCTTCTAGTACAACATGACAGCTGAAGAGGAGGTACTATCCTTGGAAGCAGTTTATTAGCTTACACCATCAATTTAGTTTAAACTACTACTTGCCATTGTTTAAAACTCTTATTTAAATTAAATATTTTTTAAAAGAAAAATATCAAGTAGGGTTATATAGCTTCTATATTGACACTGAGGTATGACCTCTCCCACAATTATTATCCCATCTCATAACAGACCAATAAATATATTGCTATGGTAGAGAGCCTTTAGATAAGACCTACAGAAATTATATAAGATTTAAAAAATGTAGCTGGCAGTGAGAACTGTGAGAAATTAGAGCTGTTGAGCTCAGACAGTGACAGTTAAGTAAGACCCTGATGGTAATTGGGGTATGGGTATCTGCAGTCCAAGTCCAGGAGGTGAATAGACAAAATCACATCACAGGAGATGGAACTGTGCATCTTATCTGCAGTGGTAATGTAGGAAATGAAGCTGCACAGCTTCTACAGTAAAGGAGAGCTCAAGCTTAATAGAAGGAGCTGTATGGTCTAACAATGAAGATGGAAAGAAATTGGTTGATAGAAAGAACATTGTAGGCATTGCAACTATCAATTCAAACAAGAAATGAGCCATTGGAGAGCAGCCCACTGTAATAATTAACCAGATTTTGATGTGAATTTTCCCATATTTCAGGTCTTTCTGTTTTGTTTTGTTCCCTCTCCTCCCACCCCTGCCAACCAATTTGGATATTTTTAAGAGTTATCTTCTACATCACAAGAACTAGTTTTAAAAAGCCCAGTATTCAAGACATTACACCAGAGGAGTGTAACAGACATTCTCGATTTATTGTCATATATTAGTCATATTCCTTGCATTTCTGTTTTCATGAGCCTTTGATTTAATGAGAATTTTAATGTCTGTCAGAAGTAAACATTTGTGCCTACAATGCATATGTACAGATGGAAAAGATTCAGACAAACTCATAGCTTTAATTTTCATGTGGCAGTTTGAGATTTCACAGGTAGAATATCAGCTTTTATGTGGGCAGGGTGTTCCCAAGTACCATTAATTTCAATGAGGGTTGTAACTGTTCGGTATTGCTAAATTTGGAGTGGGGGTTGAATTATCTTTTGTATCATGAGAAATGAATCACTGCACCTGAATAATAACGAATAATAATGTTGTACAAGTAAGTGAGTGCAGCAGTTCCAAGACAAGAAGGCCACAGGCCCAGGGCACATCCTATGACCCCTTATTTTAACAGGAATTGCCTGCTTGCAATATAAACATCAGCAAAAAGACTAGGCAAGGCTAAGAAAGGTATCTGAGCAACAAAACATAAAATTTATCTTTGACTTAAAAAATGTCAAAGTTTTTGATTGTTATGCAGAGTAAAAGTGCATTATAGGATGAGGTAGGATAAATTGAGTCATTGGAAGACTTTTTTTCTGAAACACTACACAATTTGGAGATAAAATACTAATTTTTGTTAGCTAAGAAATCTTATGCTTTGTACTGCTGTATTTTCTAGTTTGTCATTTATGTGACAGAGACATTATGAAATACCTCTGGAGAAGATTATTTGTATGATATTTCAAGCTGGAGAAAAAATGAGAAAGTGAAATCCTCTCAATAAAGCTTGAACGAATATTTTCTACCCAACTGTGTAGAATTAAATGGCTTTAAAAATAAAATAAAAATCAAGGTATGTTTCCAAAGTCTAATTGCTATAATCATGTGCACCTAAATCTGTCCCCAGTTACCATGATGAAATCTATATTCAGAATTACATAGCAACACCTGAATGGATCTTTTCTATAAGTAAAAATATTCCTGAATATTTCTGAAAATGAAAACTTGAAATCTTTATTTTATTTCAGCCTTTGTCTTTCAATCTTTTGACTTTTTGGGATCATCAAAAAAATGAAGAGATGGAATTATACATGTGACACTTAGATTCACACTAGATAGGCACTTATTAAGAACAAGTATAATCTTTGTAAATAACACCTGGGGACAGATAACTACCAGTTACATTGATTTCCTTTCTCAGGAATTTAGTCACTGACATTAGTCAGAGATTTATAAAGGAATAAACAGTTCTGTATCAATAGATTTTGTAGATTTTTATAGAAAAGTTTAATTTCAGAATAAAGGGAGCTTTATACTGCATTGTGCTGCTGTGTTCTTTGCATGAAATCTTTACATATGTTGCTCATTTCAGACCTGAGGCAAATGACAAATGGTTTTCAATACTAGGTCACTTTTCTGTTTTCTTCCAAGTACAGACAGAAAGTTTGTGAGGAGCTCAGGTGATTTGGTCTCTACAGATCTCCACTTACTGTTTTCATCATGGAGATCCAAATCCTGTGATATTTATAGCATTCCCACACATGTGTAGGTGTAGCTACAGTTAGACAATTGGTCCTTACTTCCATTGAAAAGACACTGGAAATGGTTTGAGAAACTGCTTCCACAGTGAGCTCAGCAGAGTTGTATTCGAGGCTCTGAGGAGTGCATGGTTTGTACTGCCTTGTGTATTCCACAGCTTAGAGCAGTCTAAATAAACTCAGGAGCTGCTTTCAGGAATGGAATTTGAACCTGTGTCTCCTTTGAGGGCGAAGTTCACTGCTGGAGGACAATATGGTGCTATAAAATGGTATTAGTTATTAGGTGACACTAGAGCTGTACGTTTCAGTGCCGGAAATGGTATTCATACACGGGGCAAAGACTCAAACTGAAAAGGTCAAGAGCTGGGTAATGTCCCTACCCTGAAACAGATTAGCAGTGCCATCAAGAAGCTTCCTTCCTTGTCTGTGCTATACCCTCAAAACATGGAAAAGTAACTCCAGGCTTCTCAGAGAAAGTTTCTCCCTCCCTTTCTCCTTCTGTGTGCTGAGCTGAGCTTCAGTGAACACTATGCACTTGAAAAGTCTTAAAAAAAGGCCTTTTGTCATGTAACCTCTCCTGGGTGGGTTGCATTCCTTATAAACAGTTTAAACAAAGCCAACACACCTTAAGGTCCCTGGTAGGGAACAATAATTTGAGATGAATATCTGAAGGCTTTTTTTACAGAAAGCTAGTCTTTTTCTTTCTTTCTTTCATTCCTTCTTTCTTTCCTTCTCTCTTTCTTTCCTTCTTTCCCCCATGTCTACAGAGGTTTATCTTTGAGAGCTTTACTTTTGTGACTTTGGAACTTCTTTGCTTCTAGTAGACTGAAGAAAATTCTTCACCAAAATATAAGCCACTTTTAGAATTATAATTCCATCTCAATTAATTTTATTTATCAGAGGATGTCTCTTGTTGAAGGACAATTCACAGCCCGTTGCTGTGGTTTAACCTGAGCCAGCAACTCAGTACAACAGGACTTAGTCCCCAACCCCTACTGTGACGGGGAGGAGAATCAGAAAAATGTAAAACTCCTGGGCTGAGATAAGAACAATTTAATAGTAAAATAAATAAAGTAAAACATGATGATGATGATGATGATGTAGAAGAAAAAGAGAAAAGAGAGAGAAAAGTAATTAAGTCTATTAAGTAAATTAAGTCTATCCCAGCCAAATCCAGGACACCCCTCTTCTCCAACACAGTTGCACTGCAAGCATAACTTTGATGCAACCCTAAATCCCTGTAAAGTCAATATTTCATGACTATCAAGATAAGAACAGGCATTGAGTTGGAATGGCATTTTCTCTTTTTAATATGAGGTTGGTCAAAAGAGCACAACATGTAAAAACAGAAAATATTTTTCTTAAGTCAGAAATCAATTTTCTAAAACATTACTTTTCTAAGATACAAAATTAATTACAAATACATTAAATTGAAATGATGATTAATAAACCAACCTCCACAATATATTGTTAGGAGGGGAAGACCTTCCCCAGCTACAGTGATTTGTCACTTTTGTTGATGGATGGAGTGCATTAAATTCTGATCTACAGTGAGACACTCTCAGCTTCACATAATCCAGCAATAGTCTGCAATGCTACTTCTACATGGTGTTTCCAGTGAACTGAAACATAGATTGTTGCCTGATCACTACATCTTCACTAGAAGACAGCTTGCCGTTCATCTTATTTAGCATAGAGTTGCAACTGGATTTTGGGGAACATGTAAGGAAATGGTTATAAGTATTTACTTGTAAAACTGTTTTTAACCTTCTGTTGAAATACTGTGATGGAAATCATGGCATAAATAATTACTTTTAATTAAGTTAGGATATTTGAGGACCACAGGAAAAAAGAATAATTACTGGGGATGTTTAATTTTTTTCCCTCATCCTTAGTTTAACTGCTCTTACTTGATTAAAGTTTTAAAGTACATTGTAGTCTTACATTTTCCATATATACATAGGGAATTTGTGTATTTAAGGGACTTTTATGTGGACCAGCATTACAGCTCTGAAGTAACATGAAAAGATGAGGTAGAGTATATCACCAAGGAATACTTATCCTTACTACAAAGGCTTACCATATCACACAAATTGACAGACCTTACATGTCCCAAAAGAGAAAGTTAATAAGATGAAGCAGTGGAGCTGAGCAAAACCACTAAATAATAAAATTACACCAAATGTTCTTCTTTTTCATCATACCTGTCTGCCATGGTTGTTAACTTGTTCCTTATATATCTAAGCTTTGTTTTACAAGAAAATCAAGGAAGTAGGAAAATAGATTTTATAACCAACAAATGTATATTTTTATACATTTCTCATAATACATACTGCAGAGATACATAAGATCTGCGATATAAATGTACCTGCAAAAGTGGCAATGCAGTGCATGCTTGTGGAAGAGAGCTTTATGAACATGTTTTTTTACTGTATCAATAAGTTCATCAGTTTAAATCACAAACTGAAGTGACAACTGTTGACATACAGTTTTGTCCATAATACAATTACTTAGTCAATGCCATTTTCAATGTTAATTACTAAGCAGATGGATACTTTCAATGAGAATGTCATCCAGACAGAATAGCAATGAAACAGGTAATCTAATTCATTTGAAGAACTATTCTATTAAAGTAACAGCCCCAAGGCAGTGGGAGATGAAGAGCACTGGTCAGGAAGAAAAGATAGCATGGTTCCATAGTAATTATAATTTTCCTTTCCAGAAGGAAAAAAAAAAGGGAATTATATTAACAAGTTGCAGGAAAGAAAGCTGCACACTACAATACTATGTAGGCTGAAATTTAAAAAAGACCAAAACAAGCTCCAACAAACCACACAACAGGTTGTAAATAAAATAAAAATATTGACATATGCCATAGGAAATACCTATGTACAACTGATATTAAATGCATGGACAGACTGTTAAGTGCAGTTTTCCCATTTTGTAACTGTGGCAAAGGATAAACTATGGGGATTAAGTAATCTTTTATTACTTCTACCAACGTGAGAAATTAAAAGGCCAATGTATTCTTCCTCCAGAAGCATCCGGACTCTTAAATTAGAAAAGATGCGTATGCAGAGTGTTGGTGATATGCCATGTCAGAGCAATCATGAGAAAAACTATTTCGCTAGCAACTGAGGTTGTTTTCTCTTTTGCCCTTGCAGCGTTCATCACAGTAGCCTCCAGCTGTTTTCCTTGGGATACAGACCTATGGCTCTGGGGCATCCAACCTCTAGGGTACAAAGTATAGTAATTTTTAATTTCAATCTCCAACACCTGCATGAGGGAGGGAGCTCTGGTCCTTGATATCATTTAGTCATTGACTTTCCTGAAAACAGGATTGAGCCAGAATACATCCCTGGGCAGCTAGAAGACATTAGGGGCTAATAAGTCTTATGATATATGCACACTATCAATTTACTATTCTAGCTTTTAGAATCTGAATACCAATAGCATTTACCCAGGGATACATGTTAAGCAGGTCCATATGGAAATATTTTCTGTGCATCAAAACCTTATACTTAGGGCTTTTGCATTGCATACTTTGTCTAAATCACTCAGATTTTTCTCAGAACTTGTATATAAATGAATAGATACAAAGATATATTGGACTAAAAAGCTTTAAATAAAAATCAAGTGTTCATAACTCTTTGCCTTTGTAAAATTGTCAAAGTGAAATTTCATTTTGTAATAAAAAAATAGGTTTAGCAGAACAGGGAACTGAAGATCTGATCTAGAGACAAGACAAATGCTTGCTTTGTGCTGCACTTGAAAAGACAGGCCTCTCATCATGCAGACAACCTTGTGAGGAAGGATTTGCAGGGACATGAAATCTAGAAGTTTCTGTTGAGTTTGTACACATTATGCTATCACAGTAGAGCTGTTCTGTTAACTATTACAGCCAAGGCATGCAGCTCACTATTTCCTAAAGTGCATTTTACTTTCCGTTGAATGTACTTGCACTTTCTGATGTGGCCCTGCTGTCCCATCCTTTCAGATGTATGAATTTTACTCATGGAAAAGCTTTGCTTTAATCTCTAAACCTGTCTTAGAACAACAGAAAATTACACTAAGGTGTTCTCTACTGGAACACTGAAGCCATGAAGGCATCAGGAGTATGTCTGAAAATAATAGCTTTTAGTGGAAAGGCTCTCCAACACTTGGGCACTGATCCAGCTGAAGAAAGGACACCCCCTGTTACATGTTATGCTGCTTCTGCTGGTATCAAGGATTTTCCTAGACTGTAAAACATATACCTCAGCAGAGAATACTCAACTAAACACTTACTGTTAGAAAAAATATTTTTTTTTTTATGATTGGATTAGTTAAACAGATTTTTCTGCAAGGGAAAGAACTGTTAAAAGATGTATTTTTTTATGACTGAAAACCAGAAGAATGAGTGTTTCATATAAAACATATTTTCCTTTTGTGACACAATTTATTCCTGATCTTCCTCCTTAGCAGATCAGTTTCTGAGGAGGCTAAAAATAAATAGCCTCCTTTAAAAACAAAACGGCAACTGAGTTAGTATTCTTCTGTGAAACAGCAATTATTTCTGACAAGTGAGAAGGCCATTAGACATGAACTGATTTTCAGAGGTACAGTGAACTCAGTCAGCAGGAGCTGTGTGTGCTCAGCACCTCTGAACATCAGGGTCAGTCTTGCAAGGTGCTGAATGACCTCAACCCACAGAAAGTTTTCTATGCTTTTCAGGAACTGGCCTTTAGAAATGAGACAAGAAATCTGTAAGCCCAAATACACACTGTGAAAATGCTGAAATGAAGTCCCTGAGCTGTCATGTTGTCCACTTTAAATGGCACTGAACTTGGCACCATGAGATCGTGAGAAAGCCACTTAACTTCCCTGTGCTCTTTCCACTTTTACTCCTTCTGTGTCTTGTCCTTTTAAACAGTACCAACACCTGAATTGTCTTCTGCTCATGAATACACTAACACTAACTGGGCTTAGTATCAGTTGTAAACCCTTATTGCTATGAAATGGCTGTTTCTAAATATGAAAATAATGAAATATATCTGTTTAGAAAAGTTGTTTTAACTTTGCTAACGCTGTGTTGTATCTCGGTGGAATCCATGACTGAGAATAGGTGACAAAACATGTGATATCCTCTTAGTTAGCTCTCTATATTCTTCTAGAGTAAAAATTAATTCTGAAACTATGATCCACTCAAAATATTTAAATCTAATTAATATATGAAAAAGGCAATGCCAAGTAGGAAAACTACAATTTAATAGAAAACTAGTAAGTACTAACACATATGGCACATCAAGAATTATACCCAGGAGAATGTATAGCTGATATACACTTTCTTGTAATGTTCTAGATTTTTTTTGTCTTTGTGCAGAATCAGGTTAGATCTACCTTTCAAAGGTCAGTGAACACTTGAGTCCAAACATATCTGAATTTTGCGGAAGATAATAATGAGGAATGATTTCAGAACTTTGTAATGTGACCATCTGTCATTTTGTCATGATTGCCTTTTCTTTTGTCCTTTCTATAAATCTCATATGTCATAGGTGCTACATCCAGTTAATTTTATAATAGCAAAAAAAAAAAAAAAAACCCATGCAATTAATATAAATATGTGGGACATATTTATAGGTCAAGGTTTCCACTTAAAAAGGGTTTAGAAAATTGACTCTGTTCTGACTGATGCTAAAGATTCTCTGGTTAATTCCTTCTTTTGTGCTTCATTTCCTGACTGTATAAAGGGAGGCTAACAGCATTTGAGAAAAAAAACCCCAAAACCCAATGTAGTGGTTTGGTCCAAAATACTCATTACTATTTACCTTCTGTGAGATAAGAATTAGGAGAAAAGAAAAGCAGGCGCCAAACTTGAAAGAATATAAAGAAGTTTATTAATAGACCTAAAAGAAGAGAAAAAAAATCATACCACACCTTCGGAACACTTCTCCTCCCCCCACCTTTCCCCCTTCTCCCACTGACAATGTAAAAAGACAATCCTTGAGATGTTCAGTCTGTTTACCACTTCCATAATAACCTTGTTCAGTTCATTTAGGGAGAGGAGTCTCTCTTGCTCATACTATGGAGACATTATCACAACGAGACAGCTGCCCGGGTTGGTTCTCTGCTCGCATGTGAGCCCCTTCCCCCGACTCGCAGCTTTTCCCACAACTGCTTTTGAGGGTCCAATCTTGAGCTACTGGGGTACAATTTTAAGGTTGAAAAAAAAGTTCTCTTCACCCATCTCTGGGAGCATTTCCATCTCTGAGAACAGAGGCCCTCCTCCTTTCCTGGGAGAAAAAAAACATCTTCATCTCTAAGACAATCTCTGGGAGTATCTCTAAGAACAGAGGTCTTCTCCTTCCAATTGGAGCAAGAGTCCTCATCGCTTCCATCTCTCCCTGTTCAAATTGCTCTTCAAATCACAGCTGCTTCCACATTTGCTTGTTTCAGCACAGGTGCTTTTGCTCACAAGTACAAGTTGAACGCTCCATCCCCCAATGCTTTCATGAAATTACAACGGGTACTCTGATATATCATAGTCCATCACCATCATAGCTTTACAACAGAACTTCAGCTTTAAGCATCTCCTCTTTCTCCTCCCTCAGGTTTTCAGCTCTTCACAGCACTAAAAGGGTTAATCTCACCTGGGCCTTGCAGCTGGAATTTCACTTATCACTGTTGGTCACATGATCTTTGCTGGGCAGTGGGCAGCCTCATCTGAATCTTCATTTTCGGCTGCACTGGAGAGGAGGGGAGAAACCGGGCCGCTCTGTCTGCACGTAGCAGGGATGTGGGGAGGCTGTGGGTGGAACAGGGCCGCACGGCTCCAGGATGGCTGTGGCCTGGCCCGGCCCAGGCAGAGCAGGTCCCAGTGGAGCCGAGCAGGTCCCGGCAGGGCCCTGCGTGGGCCCAGCCCAGTTACCAGTCCTCTGGCCAGAAGCAAGAGAGAGAGCTTCCTGGGGTTTGTCCATTCTTAAATGTGGACCACAGAGGCGGTCAAAATTCTAAGTGGCTTAAAAAATTGTCCATATTCAAACTAGCCAGCTGATAGGTTCTGTCTGGTCATAGAGGAAGCTGTAAGCACCTCTTTGCAAGAAAATCACTTTCGGGACTATACTTGCTAACCCATGACACCCAAAAACCTGAAAACTGAAAACCAAACCAAACAAAAAAACCCTGAACCCCCTCAACCCACAAATTATGGTGGGATAGAGTTAATTATTGAAGACACCTTCAGCATTCTTAGGCAGCAGGTGGTTTAAACAGAGAGATGTACTGCTTATTTACATGTCTACATCTACAAGGATTTATGGGTGCAGTTGTCCAGTGATGCTCATTGACCTTTTTAGTGTTATGATAACATAAATGTAGCCGGGAAACAGCAGTGTTTAGCAAGAGTATGGATTTTGTTTGGTATGGTATATTAGATTTTACTCCTTTTTTCCATCAGATGGGGAATATATACATTTCTGGTAATGTATTTAGTAAAACAGTGACCAGAATGATATGGCAAAATGATGAATTTTTCCTAGATTTATGTTTCCTGGATTATAAGGGAAAAACTTGGTACTGTGCTTGTGTTTCGGCTCTTGCAACATTCCTCAATAGTCTAGACTAGAAGTATGTCTTCTCCCAAGTACTGATATTCGGAAATTGTCCTAAAATGAAACTCCTTTATCAAATCCTTTGCACCACAGCCCCCAGGCAGGAAATACCAACGTGAAAAACCTTGATCTGAAAACTTTGAATAGCTTGGCTAAATTCATACTTTGACTCTTTGAAAAAGACCCTTGAGAGCTGAAATGTGTGCAGTGAATATTTAAGACCTATAGCTCACAAAATGAAACTTGACTCCAGACAGGTTTCATTAATTGGGAGAAGTTATGATGATAAGCATTGCTTTACTTTTCTTTCTTCCTAGCAATAGAGTTTGCTAAGATTACATCGTGCTCTATCTTAACTGTCAGAGTTAAAAGACTTCATGTTACTAAAGTTGTCACTTTGTATAGTCATAAAGAAAATGTACGAAACAATTTCTGTAAGTGCTTGAAGCTTTCTAACAGCTTTCACCCAGTAAGACAGGTCACACAAGGCAGTAAAGGCTTGAGATCAGCACAGCCAGCTACACCCAAGTTCCTGTTAACACATGCAGAGCTTTTATAAAGAAATGAGGCCTCTGTTCATTGAGGGGAAGGTCACAGAGATGGTTTTGTTATTGTTGTCTGTGATCCTTGCGTTCCAGCCACAAGCTGTGTTTCTATGGAATTGAATTTTGAAAACAGTAAACCTTATGCTTTAAAGATTTGATACAAAAAATATATATAGCAAGGATCACTGCTTTTTTTAAAAAAAAAATTGTTTTTCTTTATTGACTTGGTTCACTATCCTGCATACTATTTTGAATTAATACTTGCTTAGAACATGACTTTTCAAAAAGCAGAGGAGACCCTCTAAGTTTTAGATCTATTTATTGTGAACTGTTTTATTCCCACAATCTAGACCCCCTTGGTGTTCTGTGTCCATTTTCTTAGACCTTTGCTGTACCAGATTCTGAGAAGCTGATGGTTTTTTCAGTTCCTCAAAAGATCAAATTGGTAGTTAATGGGTGCCAGTAATGGTCATAACCAAAAAGTTCCACCTCAACATAAGGAATAACTTCTTAAAAATGAGAGTGGCAGAGCACTGGAAGAGGCTGCCCAGGTAGGTTGTGGAGTCTCCTTGTCTGGACACATTCAAAACCCACTTGGATGAGTTCCTGTGTAACCTTCTCTAGGTGACCTTGCCTTGGTAGGGTGACTGGACAGGGTTATCTCAGAGGTCCCTTCCAACCTTAATGATTTTGTGAGTCTGTGAAAAAATATATATTTAAGAAAAAAAAGTCTCGTATGGTCTGTCCTTCATAATGAAGAAGTTTCCTTTTTCCTGGTCAGATTTTACAGAAATTATGCTTTTGCGTGTACTGTGTTTTCCTTAGTATTGACATACTGGTCAAAAGTTTGAACTATGATTGATAGAAAAAAACAAAGTCTCAAAGAGATGTATTTCCTCACACTCATCAAAGGGAATGGCAGGATTCACATCCCAGTGACCAAAGAGCAAAGGCCCTTTTCGACGAAACAGGTTACCTGTTATATTAGAGCTCTGAGGAAGTTTAGTGAATAAAGTCCTCAAAATAAATAAATAAAATAAATAAATAGGTTACCATTGGGGTCTTAATTTATTTGGAAATAGGAGAATCATCCTATGTAGGCAAAAAATCTTAATCATTGTAAATAATCAGAGTAGTAATTAAGATAATTTTCTGTGGTGGGCATTAGAGTATTTTTCATAAGCTTTCTCCCTTTCATCACCTCCCTAGAAACTGGCTCATCAAATACACATGGAGTCATAGAAATAGTAAAGTCAGACCCCAGACATTTATTTTAGGCAGCAAAAATATATAATTGTGCAGGTCTTAATCTTGTTTATTTAAACTAATATAATTTTGTACCGGGAAGATAAGGGATCTTTATGAAATTAGAAAAACACTTACTGCCTGCTTACTGCACAAAGGTACTCCCTGGCTGAACTGGAGTATGGATTTGACAAATACTTCTAATTGGAAAATTTCTGCCCTCCAGAATGATTGGGGAAAAAAGGAATGTATCATAGATGGGATGGGACAGGCTATACTCCTGTCTGGTGATTGCCTACTGTGCAGGACCCATAAGGGGCCCCAGGAGCTAAAATACAAGTACAAGCAACTGTGAGATCCTGACCTGAGTGTGAGTATGGCAAAGATATTTAAAATATGCTGGTTTCTTCTTTCCAGGCTCAGGTCAGAGATAGGAATCATTGAAAGTTAAGCTTGTTATATTTCATCTTGAGTTTTCTGAAGTTTGGTCCTCTCTGAAATAGAAAAGGAGGTATTCTATTAGAGCTTTTGTTCTGTGTATCTGCCTTCCTGCATTGATCATGCCTCTTTTATAGAATTCTAGAGACGGGAGTACATGGGAAGAGAAATGTTTCTTTTGAGGTAAATTAGGTAGGGGGGAAACAGAAAGACATGCTTATCAAATCAGGATTCATTTGAAACTGGGCTAAAAATATGAAAGTACAGGAAAAAGTTATTACAGTGTTTGACGTAAAAACCTATATATGAAGAAAAGGCACAGGTTTCTACCTCTACTGTGGGGAAATAAGGCAAAGACAGATCTTCTTGAACTTGGTTGGCTAATTAACAAAAGACAGCTAGAGAATCCTGTTTTCCAGCAGAAATATCACATAAGTAGTGTGACTATTATAATTTTTGACTACTCTTGATTGTTGACCTATGGGGCCCTGGTGCTTACACTCATCTGGGTGGATAGTCTCTGTTAGCTTTGCCAGGTGGGTGGAACCAGACATACTCTCATCAGTCTGTGGATCCACAATGAGTCCCCTTAAATGCTTTATCACTGTTTCCCCTTTTCCATCAAGTAATAATCTGGTTTCAAACTAATGAGGATTAGAAAAACAAAGATTTTTTTTTTCCTTTTGATTACAGTGTCCTGTAGAAGCTGCTTTGGGATTTACTCTACATTTATTCAAGCCCCCTGACACAAGCTTGCAATCAGAGACAGAGTATAGATCTAGAAGAAGCAATGGCCACCAGAAAAAAAAAACAGGTGTTTTCCTTTTGTCTGGAAGAAAACAGATAAAAGTTGTGTTGCTGTCCCTCTGGCTGTCAATACATCCATGATACTTAAGTGTGTGTCCTGGTGCCATAAAAAACTTCAGTCAGGATAAATTCATGAAAAGTCAGATTAAAATCACTCTGTATTAGCCTTTTGTCTCAACTTTACTAGTGAGAGATATAACCTCTTTTGACTGTGGGCCAAATTCACTTATACCAGCAGAAAGAACACTTAAGATTTCAATGTGTACATAATCAAACTCTTATACTGTTCAGCATATGTTTTGTACATATTTTAGTGCATATGAAATTTTATTTTGCTTTTTTTCTGTTTCCCTAACAATGCTTTTCTATGTGGTTGCTGCCTTTAGGAGGTTTAATTTAGGTGGTAAATACCTCTGTAGAACAGATATATCACAATAAAGTGCTCACATAGCGTGCTTTATCCTACTCTAAGTACAGGAGAAATGTATGTCATAACACATTGCAGAAATAATTGTAGTAGATCTAGGAAGATGCAGTCCTACATTTAACCTTTACTATAAATGGGTGGAATTCTGTAGCACAAATTATTGTGAATTAAGATGGCAAGTCCTAATGATACCAGAAGCCATAGAAGCAATTTCCAGGATACTGCTTTGAACATTTACCACATAGCAGGTCCTATTGTACGTTTTCAAGGATGCACTGTAGGTTTCACCTGGTACAGGGAATAGGAGGACTGGAAGGGAATAAAATATCTGTAATTTACAGCAGGATTTTCTACTTTTACATAATAGTAATTTAATCCTAGATTAAAGTCAGTAAATGTACAACAGCGTTTCAGTGAATTCCATTACATCAGGATATATGAAATTAATTTCCACGTTGCATCCTACATAAAAGGAGAGATTGATTAATGTGTTTTTATTAGTTCATACAGCAGTAAAAAAAATGTTTCTCTATTTCTCCCTAATATTCTTGGGTGATTTGATGGAAGAATGGTTCAGAAAAAAAGAGGAAAATACAATTAATGTAAAAGTTTTTCAGATAAGACTGTCATTTGTTCGTATAATAATAAAGTAATACTTTTTATCTACTTATCAACACTGTTATCTGACACTTGGATGCTAGAACAGTGTGACCTTAGAAGTTAGCAATGAAACTGCTTTCTGTACGTGACAGTCCTTCCCATGGCTCTCTGAGCCTGTCTGAAATATTTTCATTCACATAAGTGGGCACAGTGGTTGTAGTATGACAAAATGAAGCTTGATAGTCTTTAGGAGTCTGAAGTCTTACCTGCCATCTGAAAGAGAATGTACCTGCTCTGCCTGAAATGAAGAGCTTGCCTCCAGGATTCCAGACCTGCCCTTTTACAGCTGTGACAGGACAATTATACCAAAATGAACACTGGGGAAAAAAAAAAAGAAAAGAAAAAAGAAGACTCATAATGTCAAAATCCATTCCTTAAAGCTTAAAAAAGGGGCTAATTTGAGTAAGTAAACATCTTTATTTTTCTTGAAATAAACCTTTCTGTGGTGAAAACCTTGGAAAAACCAAACAAGTAACCAGTATTTTAACTTTTTTCTTGGAAACACATATTTTATTTTCCTCACCATTATATGGGTGCCTAGAATTTACCCTGGGAGTGTATTTTTCAAAGCAGGTAAATAAAAATCTAAAAGTACAGTTGAATCAGATTTTTAACAGTTTTATAGGCAGTTATGATCAGAATACAAATCTCTTGAGATTTTCAAAGAGAAAAATCTCTCAGGAAGTTTTAGTTGTCTAACCCAAATAAAGGCTTTTGACAATCCTACTAGATACTTATTCATAATCTTCATCAGTTAAAAGCATTGGCAAATATGATTTTCAGACATAAAAATATTTTAGGTGGAACTTAGAATCTGAAGTTATTTAGTTTATTCCTATTTATTGAAGGAAAAGCACCTGGTAAATCACTAGTGCTATATATTTTAAGCTAATGCTTGAAAATTCTCATGCATTTTATTTAGGGAAGAGAACTTTTCACTGAAAGTCATCTTATTAATTTTTCTTCTTCAAAAAGACTAAGTTTCTAAACCATTCAGAATCATAATTTTGTTTGAGGGAACAATTTTAACAAAGTTTAGAGGCTTTAACAACTATTCTGAATACTTTTATCTAAAATTCAAATTCCTATAAAGACTTTCACTGTTGGTGTAGAAAATTTAGACCCATGCCACTTTCTTTGTATCTTGCTAAATACTCTTTTCATTTCAGTTTTTGAGTTTTGAATGACTAAACAGATTCCCATTCTAAGGAGCCTATCACTGTTGCCAAAATATTTGTTTCTTTAGAATTGGAATTTTGAACACAACTCAACGTTTTTCTAGAAGTTTGCAAAACATAGAATTCATTAATTTATTGTACTTGACATTTCTGGTTATATTTCTAATTTCCTTTTCCATTTCTTAGGAACTTCTTTTCCTTATAACCCTTTTTAAAAATACTTATATTTCAAACTCTCTTTGTTATACCTTGCCACTGAATTCCAGCTTTATATTTCATATAAAAGGTTTTGTTCTTTTTATTTTCACATTGGTCCTTAGTTAATCCTATTATATCTCATCTTATAATTATACCTTCCTATTCTCCTTCTACCATAACTCCTCTGTGTGACAGTTCAGAGCACTAAACATCCGTAGTGACAGCCCTTGTCTCCTGCAGGAGAGGAATGTGAAGTAAATAGGCTCATGATAGCTGTCCCCAGTGAGAGGTCCTTCATCACAACGTGTGGTGGGTCTGAGAGAGGCAAAGTCTTGTGTTTTGCACCCAGAGTGGTGGCTCGTGGCTTTTTGGAGGGTGGCACAACATTGGACTAGTGACCCTTCTGTTGTAAAAACTAGGCAGTAATTTCAGAGAAGAAGATTTCTGCTGCAGTACTATGTGGAGAAGAGGTTTTCTGATTTGCTAGACAAACCACAAGATCTGATGCCTATTCTGCCAGATTTTTGACAGTGTCTGGTTTAAGACATCATCAGAAAGAAACCTGTTCAACATCTCTGAAGCTGTGCTCTGTAGCTCTTGTTCTTACTGAGCACTGACAGGCAGGGGCAGTGGCAGCTGTGCTTCTGGGGGGCTAACAAAGGCATGGTGTGTTCCTCATCCAGCCACCTCCTGACAAGCCTGGAAAACACCAAACCACTGCCTCGTTCTGTAGGGAAACAATTTCTGTGTCATCTGCTACATCTTCTGGAGTGGTGGTTTTTCTTATCCAGAAGATGATGACTAAAATGTCATCAATACTTTTCCCACCAAGGTACAGTGTGTGGTGTCCTATGGGCAGGATAGGTAATATCACTGAAGAAGAGGAGTCTCCTTGTCTCAAATGTTGTCCTTTATGCACAGATGTGAGTGAAACTGATGCTGCTGGAAACACGTAGAAATCAGAATGACTGAATTCTGGATTCACAGAATGAATTGGTGAATATTTGTAACCACTTTTTTCTATTCCCCATTCTTCCACATGTGATAGAAAAATGCCCCTTGTTTGATTGGTTTACCCCTACCTCTTTTTTTTTTCCCGTAGAACATTCATTTCTTATTGTACTGCAAGATTATACTTCAGTAATGCATAGCTCTGAGAAGCAATATACAACCAACAAAGTCTCCTGGTGACATCCAGCTTTGATAGAGTTACAGAGGCATAGGTTTGAGATACATGAGGCATAGCGGCCTGAATTTCTTCCCAAGGAATTACATTTATACTACTGAAGTGTGGCTGGTTGTACAGAATGTATGCTCTTAGGGGAAACTAATGAATTTTACTATGTTTTAAGGGATTTATTGTAAAGTAAATTTGTTATAAATGGTATGGGCTATGCTGTCCATAAATCAAAGTAGTTGTAGTGACTTAAGAAACTGGTTCTACAAATCCATTTGTTAACAGCTGTACTGGTCTGACTGATTAGAACAATTTTATGGCAATACATATCAAGTTATAGTTCCTGTTCACAGAAGTCTGGACTGATTTATCAGGTTCACTCATTAAAAAGTTGCAAATTTAGCTGCTTTTCAGAGGAGGTACAGCTGCTTTCCTATAGCTTTGTCCTGGCTTGGAGCAGTGGTAGAGTTGCTGAAAACTATTCAAAGAAAAATATTGTTTCTTTGTCAAACCCAAATTTTATCTAGCAAGTGCTGACCATAATTCTTTGATGAGAGAAATGCAAAACTTCTCAGAAATCTTGCTTCATTTGGACTATGCTTTGCTCTGACTGTGCACTGATTACTTTTGTCAAACATTCTTTTCAAATTTATTGTTTTGATTTTTAGGCTAAATCAGATAAGTAAATTTAATCCTACAACTCTTTATAATTTTTTTTCAATTACGAAGGAAATATTTTAACCCCATCCTGCAAACTACTATTGCTTTTTAACCTTAAGGTCGTGAGGGGATTCATGCCCAAGAGCTGATGGTGAATTAAGTTAATAAATCCTATACTAGTATAGTAATAGTATTTTGTTTGAGGTAGATAGACCAGGTAAGTTTACTTGAGCTCATAAGGATGATATATAAGAACATGTTTCCACCTGTTATGTTAAGAAAGAGCCTAAAGCTACCTTAAATATAACTGGAGAATTATGGCTTCCATTCATGCCAAAATTGCCCTTCTGCTTTCCCCCCAGCTTTCTTCCAGTAGTTGAATATTGAACAGGAGATGTATTCCGATCACTGGACAAAATAATGTGTCAGAATTTGAATATTAAAAACTACCATTGAGCCTATGAATTAAAAAATTTGTCACTGGAGAATACTGAAATAAATTACTTATTACTTGAAGTAGATAGACTTCTGGCATTTTTTAAACAGTAACTGAGAAGAAATCTCTAAAAAAATGTAATATTCATTACTGATCCCAAACCTGGCACATCAGGGTTCCAACTGTAGCTTCCTGTAGCTTCTCTACCTATTTAACAAGCATTAACTGAGCAAGTATACATTCTAGGATCAGAAAAAAAATCAGTCCTCATTTAGGCTACTGTCCTATCCTGAGGTTTCCCATTATATTGCTTGTAGAAGTCTGAAGTTCCTACATCAGTGACAGAGTGAGAAGAATATTATTCAACTTTCTGTAGTATTTTCTGGCACTTAGAAACAGGATGCATGCATCCTCAGATTAATAATGATTCTGTGCAATAGATGTGATAAGTTTAAATTCTTTGTAAATGTCATTGATGGAGAATTTGAAGATGATTCTTTAGGAAAACCAAGAGAAAAATAGAAAACTGAAGTAGAAGCTTTTTTGTGCCTTTTATGAGCATTGGTTTTAAAATGAAGCCAAAGAGATATGAGAGGGGTAACTTGGCCTCCTCTTTTCCTTGAGGATCATCAGAACCCTGATCCATTTAGAGAATGAAATCTCTTCAACATGGCTGACCCTTTTTTCTGAGCAGGTCATTCATCCATGGAGCTGAGTGCAATAACTTTGCATAAATTATCAAGAATAGATATAATTGATAATGGTTAGTTGAATTATTTTTCTCTATGTCTAATGAGCTATGAGATTAAAAATGTTGAGTTCGGGCTAGAAGAAGGATAACTAGTTGGGCTGAATGGACTTTACAATGAAAAATGTTAATTGCTGGCTATATGCCCATCACAACACTTGGTGCCTCACAGCACCTCTCTACCTTTTCAGATTGGGAGATTCGACACTAACTTACTTTTGACTGAAGAATGAACTTTAATGAAACTGGACAAGGACAGTGGTGATTGGATCAGAACTCTGTTCAGCATGTAACAATCCAGCACCACACATCACCTTTCCTACCCTGAAAGACTTATGAGTGATGGACCCCAAAGTCATGGAGTTAGTGAACAGACTTTTATAGGGATGGTCCATAGACTAAGGGATCGATGTCTGTGTGTACATATAAAAGGACAGGAGAGGTGATGTTATAATGGTCAGTGTGGGGCCTGGCATGATGTAAATTGTAAGGAATAACGGACGGATACTGCCCTGGTTTCAGCTGGAATAGACTTAATTTTCTTCCTAGTTGTTCGTATAGTGCTGTGTTTTGGATTCAGTATGAGAATAATGCTGGTTGTTACTGAACAGTGCTTACCCCAAATCAAGGACTTTTGGGTGTCTCATGCTCTGCCACAAAGAAGGTGCACAAGAAACTGTGAGTGATCATGGCCAGAGAGCTGACCCAAACTGACCAAAGGAATATCCCACACCATAGAATATTATGCCCGGTATATAAACTGCAGAGGAATTGACCAGGATGGGGCAGTTGCTGCTCAGGGATGTGATGGGCATTGGTCAGTGGGTGGTGAACAATTGTATTCTGCATCACTTGTTTCTCTTGGGTTTTATTTCTTCCTCTCTTTTTTTCCTTTTTCATTATTATTTAAATTTTTAAATTAATAAACTCTTATTATGTCTGTCCACGCATTTTACCTTTTTCTGGTTCTTCTTCCTATCCCACTGTGGTGATGTGCAGCTGGTAAGTGAGCAGCTCTGTGGGACTTCTGTTGATGGCCACAACAGCAATATTTCTCACACAGTATTGTTTGGCATATTTCAAAAGTTACTGAATATGGGTTGGAAAAATGGTAGGAATAATGCTTGTTCCTACTTATTCTTAGGCGTGACTACTGTAATTTTACGAAATAACTGTCAAATCAGCAAACTTTGTTGGGTTATGTAAATACTGAGGAAAATTATAAATCTCTTTATCTAAATTTCTCTTGGTCTTGGACAGAAAAATCGGAGGCCAATTCAGCTGAAATCTAATGAAAACTAAAAGTAGATCCTCTATCACTGCTATACAATATCATAAAAATAAATTTGACAGCATAAGAAAGTTCCTGAAATCAATTCATTTGAGAAGCTCGGGGCAAAAGCTGACTGAAAAACTTGCCATTTTCTTAATGTAGAAGCATAAACTACTTCAAATATGGACTCCAAAGAAAGAGTAATAAAAGACTATGAGATGCAGATCTGCTTGGAACACCTAATACTCTCAGAAAGGATATTGACACTATAATGAATGGAAAAAGAATGAATTGATGAGCAAAAATAATTATGTATTTTAGGTGTTTGGAGATAAAGTAAAAAACCCACAAGAATTCAAACTGAGGTAGACCTTGCATAAGGATATATAACTACCATCCAGGTGTTTTATGGACGCATGGATAAAAGAAAAAAAAAGAAAAAAACCCCAAAGGATTATGAAGTAGAAAGCACAGGTTGTGCCAGAAGAAAAAAAAAAGTTGTTTTTTTTTATAAGATCATGATCTAAACAGAGAAAATACAATAGGACTGGGTTGTCTGGATCTCCATGAAGCATTTGATATGGCCATATGATATGGCTAGAATGTGTAGTCAGAGGTTTAATGCAAGTAGAAATAATTTTAGGATGATCTAGTTTCTTTAATCACCTTGACAGACAAGCAAAAAGACAAGTAATTGGGACAAGTAGCTGGGAGTCAATATAGAAAATAATTTGAGAAAAACTGAATGGGTTTGTAAATTAGAACTATAGGAATAAATCAAATACATGAAATACAAATGAATGATTAATTTAGGCTTTGATTTGACCACTGGTGTTCCACTTACTTCTGAATGGAATCTGGATTCTGAACTCAAATTCTTGAATAATAAAACAAATTATAGTGAGAATATTACTCTTAAAGAATAAGATGGAGAATTGCACCTCTGTGACGCTCAGTGTGAGTGATGAGTGTGGTGCTGCTGCAAGCATGCCAGTGGGATGTTGGGTAGCATCAACAAGTACATGACCCACAGAGATAAAGAAGCCACTATCCCACTCTATTCAGCACTTGTCCAGCCACACCCGGAACACTGCGTTAAGTTTTGCTTTACAAAAACTGCTGTGCAAAATATTTGTGGGCAGACTGAGAGAATTGCGTTTTTCAGTGTTGAGAATGGAAGGCGTAGGGGAGACCTTGTCATCACGTTCCACCATTTAAAGGATGGCTACAAGGAAGATGGAGACTCCATTTTTACAAGAAACCACAAGGAACAGACAAGGGGTAATGGGTACAAGTTACCCCTGGGGAGGTTCTGATTGGACACAGAAAGGAAAACTTTTCACAATTAAAACAATCAGCTATTGGAATAATATTCCCAGGAAAGTGGTGGATTCCTCAATGTTGGACACTTTTAATATTCTATGGGACAGGCTACTGAGCCTTCTTGTCTGGACCATGCTTTTGCCAAGAAAGATTGTACTGGATGATCCTTGAGGTCCCTTTCAGCTCAGTATTCTGTGATTCTGTGTTTTATGGTATTAATAAGAAATGTGATATACATATCTTGTACATATATCTTGGAAGATAATCCCAACAGGTCAGTGTTAATGCCATCATATATTGACCTTACAGATAGAAGAAAATTTACTTTTAATTTTTCTTAGACGTTTTATGTAGGTGAATGTGGAAAGTGTATGCTAGTACATTTTTCCTGGCACTCCTGAATTCCGTGAGATGTGATCTTTGCTGCAATCACTTGGAAAGTAATTGTCTCACTACAGCTGAGAAATTGACTTAGTAAATTCCTTAAGTCTTTTATTAGTTTCTGTTTCTAAGCAAATTCAAATTGCAAAGATGAGGCTATAGCTGAAGAGGGGAAGAATCCCACCTTGATTTCCCCCCTCCCCTTCTGTTACAACGTGTGAATTAAAATCCATACGCTTCTGTGTATCTGGAAAATTTAAGCACTGAGACACAATAAATACATCATTTATAATTTTCAAGGAACAGACTTAGAATGTTAATAGCACTACAGCTGAGGCAGGAAGTCCTACTTTTGCTAGAACACTTAGTAAAATTTTTTCCAACCACTTGGCCTATCAGCATTGATCCAGTCTATGTAGATTATGCATGACAATTTAATCTTGAATTATTATAATTAACATCAATTATTTTCTTCATTGCTTGGAAATATGCAGCTGTGCCTTCAATTTAGATATATGATAGCATACACAGAATACTGGGAAAATGATAGAGAGGAGAAACTCTTTTTTCAAAGATCAGACATCCCAGCTGAAATATGTTACATTTATTCACAGTTTGGGTGCCAGACTCTCTGTCGTGCCACCTGAACCTTGACCTAGAATGACCAAACACTAGTCATGCAAGAAAGTCTTTTATCATCCCAGTTTCTTCAGTCCTTTCAACAAATGTTGTCAATTATGTCATTTAAATATGTTGAGCATGGTGAAAAATTGCTGGCTGAGACTAGTCTTTTAGGTGAGAAATAGTCATCTCTGAACTCAGAAGACAGAAAATGAGACTCCCAGTCCCAATCTCCTTTAATTTACAATGTTCTTTATTTCCCCCCTCCTGCGTCCAGAAGGGCTTTCAGCTTTATCAGGACATGCACACTTCTGGTAGTGAAAGGTCACTGATTAATTCACTCTACAACACAGCGCTTTGTGAACTTTTCAGATGTAAATTCTATTGTTCTGCTTGTTGGAGAACATGTAACTGGAAAACATAAGCCTGTTCCAAGCTAAACCATGAATGCAAAAGGACAAAAAAGAAGGATTCTTTAAAGAAGCATCACTAATTAGGTGAATGAAATTAATCTGCAAAGGGCTTGGTCTACAAAATTGCTTTGCTTGTAACACTCTGAAGGGTTTCTACTCAGTGGTTCTCAGTGAAGTCTGTTTCCCTAAGTATAAGAATTGCAACTTGTGCTCACAATCAGGATTATTTAAGTTTTTATGAAAGGAAAACAAAGAAAAAGAGGAGAAAAAAGTCTGCTGATGAAAACTGACAAAAGCAATCATATTCATTTCATGGGAGTTGGCTTTAATTGCTTCGCCTTGGGGTTTGGGGGGGCAGATTGCAACACTAATGCTTTTTATTTAAAAGGTTCTATACTGAAAATATAAATGTATTTCATGGCATTTGCTAAACTTTAAATTCTGAAGAGATGCGTGATGGGCTTTTTTGTGCAGGTCATATTGCACGAGACCCAAACATTTTTAAGCTTCCCCAGATCAATGTAGTTTTTCTTTCCTGATGTTCTTGACATATTTCTGGGTACAGCCTTTCAGTTTAAAGCCAGGACAGGGACATTTTAATTCTAGTAAATATCTCCATAGGTAACTGCTAGATAAAATATTAACGTATTTCAGGGATAGCACCAAAATTACATTTTTCTTAGCACAAGAAGTAAACAGACACTAGATAAATCAATAAAGCACCTTTCTATATTTTTCTTCCTCTGTTTCCTTGCTTCTCAGTGCCCAACAGGATTTGTATCAGTGTAATTTCAGAATTCCAAACCCCCTTTCCTTATTACAACTTCTCTTTGCCTTTGATTTTCACTTTCTTCTATGAATGTCTTTTGTCTTTATGAGAATTGACATCTTGTTTCTTGGATATGTTTCAAGAGAAGCACTTTCTTCTGCAAAGTGTCCCTAGATTATAGTTGGGGCTATGTTTTTTACCATGTTTAGATAATTAAAGGGATAAGACAATTAGAAAACTCTTTATGTAAAAAAAAAAAAACCCAAACATTTTCATTTCTTTCTTCTCAATTGAAGTCTAATCAGATGATTAAAACCCATGAAGAGAGCATACAGGCGCTGTTCTCAAGTGCTTTGGGACAAGGGCCACATGTGGGACTAAACCAAAATGGATATGAACTGTAGAGTTTTGCTAATCTGGTGCACACTGTGCCTCTTCTGCTTTTCTGTGCCACACAAGACAGGACTTAAACTCATGCAAGAGGAGTTCTTATAGATTTCTTTGAAAACTGCATTTAAGTACACACTCTGGTGAACATATTCTGCCCCAATCATCAGGAAGAAAATAGCTGCTATACCAAGGACACACCTGATTCAGCAAGGAAAATGAAAGGAAGCATTTGCAAAGGATTAGAGTTGTTTCATGTTATCTACCCACACAAGATGGAAACAACTTTCAACATGTGAATGCTCAATGGAATGTCTGAGGTGCTTTAATGTGGTTCCTAAATACAGTTAACAACAGATGGTTATCTTTTGTGCAACTGAACTCAGTGCACTATCTCATTAGTTTGAATTAGTGTTTCTTCAAACTATGCATTTACTATCATGGTAAATCGCTGAAGATTTTTCATGAAATTGAAGTGACATTTATTTCCTCCTTTAGTAGCAAGCATGTTTTCATCTTATCATAGATGAAATTATAAAGCATAGAGAAGCTGAGTCATTTTTGTGTTGCAGGAGCCTTTACTGCAGACATTTCTCTGTTACATTCCATTGACTTCAAAATATGTTTTTAGAAACCGCAATTTAATATCCAGCACCTGCAAAATATTGTGAAGTATTAGGAACAGTTGTAATGAAAACTGACTGCAAACGTCATAACAACAGGTGACATTATTCATAACCTACAGTTATAATGATGTTGTGATGTAAACTCAGTGATTATAGATTAAATAAGCCAGTTACAAACGTGAAAATATCCTGAACTTTAGAAGCAATACAACCAAATATAATAAATCTTGCCTGCAAATGTAATAAGGCCCTTAACTGAAATGCAATAAAATCTATCAACAGCTGCAATGTATATGGAACATATTATATAGCTTTACTATGAATTATACCCCCCGCTGTTTATGGACTTCATAATGTCATGCTTTGTCTTCTTCCAGAAAATCAAGTGCTATGGAACTAAGTGTTTTCCAATTTATATTAAGTATGACAGTGTGCTAATACAAAAATGTTGAGGGTGAAAATGAAATTTTGAATCCAGATGTGCTCCTTCATCATCTGTTAGCATAAGAGAAAGGATGTGGTCTACCACATGTGGCTCAAACACTTCCTCAGCTAGACAAGGTAGGAACTGAAATGGATGTTCTGGGTAACTAATATGTTCCTCTACTCCTAGCAATATAAATATGTACACAAAGAAAGGAATTTTTTGTTGAGTGATGCAGCAGGGGAAAAGTTCAATCTGCCTGATCTTTACGTGCCTTTCTTTTTTGGCTTCTGGAATTTTATTTGAGGATAATATATATCATTTCCTAGGAAGTGCCAAGTTGTGACTTCTTTATTAGGCTCCTATTCCAAGAATTGAGAAAGAAGGTCTGATGTGATGTGTCTCACTGGCTGCCATCTGTTTGTGATAATCCTGTGCACCTCTAGAGATCCTGAAATGACAAGAAAACCTAGTACTGCGGCTCAGGAGAAACCTAGAGAGTTCTAAGGTGAAATATCAAAATAAAGATCTTGATGGTTTCTTTTTGTGCAAAGGTGACTTGATCTTCAGTCGTGCTAATCCTTTTCTAAATCCTTTGGAGGACTTGCCTCTGGCAGTTATGATGATTTTGTACTGACCCATTCCAAACACAAATGTTTCCATTGCAAATGCAATGCACAGAAATGAAACACTACATGGGTTCAAAAGCTGTTTATATTGTGCCATCTCCAGCCATGCCACTGTCCCCAGTTTGCTTTCTGTCACATTGCATTGTGGATGCAGATGTGGTGTCATATCATAGCAAATTGTTGGGTAGTCTCCTGACACTTCCAGAAGCACACAGCTCACTACTAATATCTCAATAAATAAGCCTGACAGTATTGTGTCTGAAAAAAAGTTATTAGAGAGTGTTTTTGGTAGAACTTAATAATGGACTAAAGTATCTTGCATATCCCAGGCAAGAATTAATACCTGCAATCTATCTTTTAAGGTTGCTGTAAAGAATACTGCTGTAACTCTGTGAGTACAGAGGGACAAATAAAGATATTTGGTAAAATTTGAACTGTGATCTTCTACAGGGCATATTTTTTTAAACAAAATAATGATGGGCCTAAATCCCATTAGGCACCTCTGTACATATATTAAGATGTTTATGTAAGTCCCATTGGATATCAGCAGGTAGAATCTGAAATTAGGAAAATAAAATAATAATCATGTAAAGTTTCTACAGAGAAGAAACAGTAAAAATTACTTTCAAGAAATGTAAACACCACAAAAAAATAGGAAAATTAAGAAAACTCCTTTGTTCTGTATTTTTAAATTTGTTTTAAGCTGACAGTGCCCTTTAAAGGCTGCCATTACTGTGGCTCTTGCTTTCATCTGAAGATCCATCTGGATTTAATAACCATTTAATATTTTACTGTATGTTGATTTCCAATTTGGAGTTGTGGGAGAAAAATGACTACTTTAGTAAATTAAGCCCATGTCTATTTATTTCACAAATAGTATTCCAAAATAACTCAAAATCATTTGTAAGGAAGTAACATACAGTGGTCATGTAGACTGTATTTCAAGAAAATTTGCTCAATGTTTTCAATATAGTTCTTATTTTTTAACATATTTTTAACACTTAAACATTTAGGTGGCATGAGGCAGATGCAAGAAGAGATAGGTGTGTTATTTTGTCTGAAACAGACAGAATTATCCTTGCACTAAGAGTGGTGGAGACGAGCTCAGTGGAATCATCTGTCAAAATCTCAAATTCAATGGTCAGCATTATCCCTACTGTTCTAAGAATCTAACTTTATTGCTCAACATTTTTGTGTCCTGTGCAAACTGTCATGATTGCAGTCATGTTTTAGTTTTCTGCTTAACACTTGACTAACTGTACTACTTTTGGCTGGGGTAGAGTTAACTTTCTTCACAGTGGCTGGCATGGGGGCTGTGTCTTGGATTTATGGTGACCACAGGGTTGATAATATAGAAATAATCTGGTTTTGCTGAGCAGGGCTTACACAGAGCCAAGGCCTTTTGTGCTTTTTGTAGTGCCACACTGATAAGGAGACTGAGGGTACCTGGGAGGTTGGGAGGAGACACAGTCAGGACCCAAGTCACAGTCATGCGACCCAAACTGACCCAAGGAATATTCCAGACCATGTGACATTGTACTCAGTATATAAATGGGGGGAAGAATGAGGAAGTGGGTGACATTTGGAGAGATGATATTGGTCTTCCCAAGTAATGTTATATGTGATGGAGACCTGCTCTCCTGGGGATGGCTGAACACCTGCCTGCCCATGGGTAGCAGTGAATTATTGTCTACTAATTGTTTTGCTTTTCTTGTGTGTGTGGCTTTTGCTTTCTCTGTTGAACTGTCTTTATCTCAGTCCACCAGTTTTCCATCTTTTACCCTTCCCTTTGTCTACTTCATCTCACTGGTAGGGGAGTGAGTGAGTGGCTGCTTAGAGCTTGGTGGCTAGCTGGGGTTAAACCACAACATTGAAAATAACTTGGTACTCTAAAAGAACAGTGATCTAAACTTTTGGGGATTTTTTGGGGGGATATAATCCAGGAATTATTAATTCATTTTGCAGATCCATTGACTAATGCACAGAGAGTAAAGACCATGAAACTAGATTCACTGAAGCTTTTAGATTAGTGACTAATGATTTACCAAAACCACCCATCAGCACATTGAAAAGGCTAAAAATGGCATCCAGAAATGCTCATTTCAGCATCACACATTCCAATAGCAAAACTTATTTGGGTTAGTTTGGCAATAACGACCCACTGTATCCAGGAGGAATGGCAGACCTTAAACAGTGTAGAGCATGGGTGGGAAAGGGGGCTGCCTCCAGTGACGGTCTGATACCAAATATTCCCTCTTGGAACAGAACAGGAGCTCCAAAGGCACTGCAGTTCCAGGAATACATTTATTTTCTTCCCGTACAAAGGAAAAGAAAAAGCACAGCTGCAACACAATGCAATGCAGTCCAGAAGTTCAGGGGCATCCTCATGAGATGTTGTTTTTCCTAGAGCTCTTGGGGGAGGTGTAACTACTCACCACTTCTGACTCCCAGCTGACATGAAACATAGTGGAGTATTAAATGAAACGCACAGCACTGACATTTCAAACCTTCCTTGTGCCAGAAAATGGAACACCTGCACTGGACAATAGGAAATGGATGATTAGAGTAAAGAAAATTTGTCAATTTTTAAGCATAATGCTTTGCTCCAGATTCTACAAATGAAAGCCATAAATGAAAGGCTATGGCAGTGAAAATCCCTCCAAACCCTATGTGTGTGTAACAACTTAGTTATACTCTTTGGTCACCTGGTTTTTTGATTAATATGTTGAGGCTTTTTTAATGAGGTGAAAATATGGAACAATTTGAAAACTTATACTATTTAAAGCTCCTCCTAATGACAAATGATACTTAAATACATCCAAAAGAGACAGATTATGAAAATTCCCTTATGACAGAGTTCCTATCTCTACTGTCAATAGTAATTGTTGAAGTATTGCCGTTCAACATTTAAATTTAAACCAGGAATCGCCAATCATTTATAACAACAAAAAATGTTCTGAAAATGAAACTTGGTTATCATCCTTGTCAAAGAGTAACACCTAAAATTTAAATTTTACCCCACAAGATAGGCTAAAGGGATGATAACGACAAGCTAGTAATGAATTTCTAATGAAGTAGTAAGCATGGAATTTTATTTATAATTTAATTGAAATTTCCTGGGAACTAATTTGAGAACAACATGTCATTCTACTAGGTTCTTCTTTTTTTCTTAGTCTTAAGGTTGCAGTGTCTGGTTGTCTTTGGCATGATGACATTATGAAACTTTTCAGCATAGGAAAAGATTTTTTGGTACATTCCAGTTTTGCAGTTGTAAAGAAAAATGGAAACTGCTTACTTATTGCTCCTAATTGGAAAGCTGTTATTGTTACTATATTAATCAGAAACTTGCTGTGATGTAGAGGAATTTTAAAGTATTTCTAATTTGTCATATTTCTAAGTATTTATATTTGTCAAATCCCTTGGGAACCTTATAGGGAATTAATTTTACGTTTTGTTCCTTGGGATCATAATAGTGACTTCTTTTTCTTTTAACAAGCGTCACAATAGCACAGATAGAACTTGTGATATGGAAAAGCAAAGATCTTTCTAAATTTCTTATAATACTCTTATTATATAATCATATTCCCTCTTCCTGGTAGATAGGAGACTTACACATAAACACTCAGATCATGATGGCAAGTGATTTCTTCTTTCCCTTGCTCTGGCAGTGACTCTTAAAATTCACCAAAATACTTTTGTCTCACATTAATTAATCCTGTATCTTTATATTTATGTATATATATATATTTATATGTACATATATATTTATATGTAAATAAACATAGCAATACACACCACTGCATATATATCCAAGTACATTTAGATGCTGTTGCTATGGCAGGTCCTGCTAATATCTGAGAAATAAAAAAATAAATACCACCAGAGGGCTCACAAGCTATTTTATTTTTGATGTCAACAACTGTCTAAACCAATGAACACTGAGATTTACACTTTGCCCGTAATTAATTCTTCCACATTTTTAATATTTCTGCAAAGACATCTATGAGTCCAGATACCAAGGTGAGGGTACATTATCCCTTCTTCTGACACCAGAATCTCATTTCAATATTACTATAATTTTTTTTCTTAGTAAAAAGGTTCACTCTCAGAACTTCTCTGTAGAAAAAGCAATTGCTGTCTTGAGGTTAGGTGTGCCTGAAGTGTAATACCCTTGACACTGGTTTTTAGCCTATAGATTACATGTGCATGCATGCAAGCTGATGGTCAGACACTTAGAATACGGTCCCGTAATCTATGCAAAGACAGACCCGGGTCTAGGTATATGAGTTGCCTAAATTAAACAACCTTTTAAAAAAGCTATTCAGATGACATACCATTTCCTCTTTTGTGAACTGCATATGTATTTTGTTGCCTAGGTCAGCCAGTTCTGCCTTAAGAAATAATTCTGATCACAATGCTCTTCCATGGCAGACAGCTTGCTGATCCTCTAAATGCCTCTCAGGGCCACCTGGATTGAAGTAGGCTGGCAGCAAAAAATACAGTTTGCATGTACTGACCATATGCTAAAAAGTAGGAACAAAGAAGACTGTGCATGAAAAAATGACACTGTTATAAAGTCATTAGATGGTAGGTTTGAGAAAAGAAACATAAGGAAAAACAAATCCAATATCAGACAGAACTAACTGCACATATACAGGACCAACAGCGCTCATAAAACCCCCTCTGCAGGGCATAATGTGGGAAAGTTTGAGAGATTCATCTTCACTTATTGAAACCTAGCCCCAAATCATCTCCAGTCCCTTTATTCCCTCCCCACAACCACCAGCATCACTCTCTCAGTAGCTCTTATTCTCCCTTCCTTCTTGGTTTTATTCGCTCATTGTGATCTCTACCAAAGCTGGCTTTGCTCTTAAACCTCCCTTTGATTTCTCTGCTTCTCTAATTCCTTTCCTTCCCTCTTTGTTTTCATTCCCTTTGCTTGATGCCAGAGCCTGTATTTTCAATTCTTCCCACCCCTGTGCTCTCAGCTCCTCACTACTCTCTCAGTGCTCTCCACCTGACTAATCCCCAGTACTGGCTCCTTACCAAATGCACTACTTCCATTTCTGTTCTCATGCCGTCAAACACATCTGGAATAAACTCACTTCCTCAGCTTAAACATAATTCTCTTATCTGAGCTTGTCTAAAGATTTTTACTTCTCTTCCTGAGTGAACTCTTAAGCTGCAAATTGCCTATCATTTCTCTCTACTTTATAGTTCACTCTAAAATTTTCTGCCCTCAGCACTCTGACACCTTCTGCAACACCCCCCTCACATTATTTCCCACCTCCTCCCTCTGAAGAGGGTGTAAACCCTCTGCAAGATTTGAGTGAGCAGCATCCTTCATCACCATTAGTGAATTCTGTTTTTAGTGATCAAACACAGTGATCAGAATTTAGAAATTTTAAGCAACAAAGACAAATTAATATTAACTCAAGAATGACATTTGTCTTCCTTAGCACTTTTGATAGGTTTGTTTAACCATGAAGAAAAAATAATTTTCTAAATAAATATTCTTATTCAGTTATCTTTAAACATTCTGTTTCCATCTGCTTTTCTTTTATAGCAGACATAACAAGAAGGTGCTTAAAACTTGCTTTTATTAAGAGTACGTAATTGAGACCACTTCAAAGCAAGAGTCAGGAAAATATAAACTAGATGATGACCATTGACTATAATTTCATTTGAGTTGAAAGACTTAATTGTTACACATCTTGAATGGACAGTATTCAACTCAAGCAAAAGATCTTATTTTATTTATTTTTCTTTTAAACTCTCATTGGGTTTATCTCAGATTTCTTGGTTTCCATAGATCCTTTTGTTCACAAGGTAATGATTTTCACAAGAACAGAATTGATAAAATGTTTTTCTAAATGCCCATGATATTTGTAGGCATAAGACTTTGGTACTGTGGGTTGTGCCTACTCAATTGCTACCATTGTTACCAATGAAAATAAAAAACGTTGATCCAGTGAAGAATAATATATGATTGGGAGAAAAAATATTGAATGTATTTACAACTGAACAGCAATTTGAAGCACTAAATGGAGGTTTTGTTTGCATTAGCTTAAATGGAAGATATATTTATTTCCTTTCCTTCAGAAGTGACTGTATCTTTAGTTTAACTTTCATGATGTTTATGAAATCTAAATTTTCTGTGAGGCTTCTATCTACCTTCTATTCTTATCTTGTGCCAGTTAATTTTCAGATTTAATTCTGGTTAAAATGGTGGTCATTGTTTACAGTACTGTGGTGGTATTTATTTTAAAACTATCACCTATGAACAGAAAATATGGAAAAACTGGATCTTAGGTCGAGAAAGATTTTTCTCTATGGCTGTGGTTTAACCTCAGCCAGCAACCAAGGACCACACAGCCTCTCGCTAACTTCCCCACCAGTAGGAATGGGGGAAGAACCAGAAGGGAACAATCCAGAAAACTCATGGGTGGAGATAAAGACAGTTTAATAGGGAAAGCAAAAGCAGTGCACACAAGCAAGGAAAAACAAGGAATTAATTCACTTCTCCCCATGGGCAGGCAGGAGTTCAGCCATGTCCAGGAGAGCAGAGCCCAATCACCCATAGTGGTGACTTGGGAAAACAAATACCATCATTCCAAATGTCCCCCCTTGCTCTTTCTTCCCCTACTTTATACACTGAGCATGATGTCAAATGGTCTGGAATGTCCCTTTGGTCAGTTTGGGTCACCTGTCCTGGCTGTGTCTCCTTCCAACTTCTCATGCACCGTCAGTCTCCTCACCAGTGTAGCAGTTCAAAAGCAGAAAAGATCTTGGCTCTGTGTGAGCCCTGCTCAGCAATAACAAAAAACATCTCTGCATTATCAACCCTGTGTTCAGCTCAAATTCAAGACATAACCTCATGCCAGCCACTGTGAAGAAAATTATTCCAGCCAAAATCAGCATATCTACATTTGGAATTAGACCAATTTTATCTGCTATTCATGTTGAAATTCAATTATATTAGATGTGAAAAAAAGTACTGATTAGTGGAGGCCGTGTACGTGGAAACCTTCTTGACCAGGAGACCTTTGCTGCAAACATCATCCAGCAATTGGTTTGTTGTTGTTCTTTTAAACATTTTCTAATATGCATGCACATTTAGCAGCCAAGTGTTTCCTCAAAAATCTGCTTGGCATGTGCAAAATGGATGCATAATCTAGTAAAGGAGCGACTGCAAAGAGTTGTGGATGAGAAAATTGAGTAAAAGCTGTAATACATGTTCTTCATTGGTTGACACTGAAGTAATGGTAAAGGGTGTGAGAGTAATTTGCTGGTCTGATCCCTCAGCTTAGATTCTTAATCCTTTGCCTTTGTTTTGGATAGATTCTGAGCTCTCTGGAGCTTAGTGTATTAAAAATACCCTGGTCTTGAGTCAGTCAGTTGTTTAAGATAATGTTGAACATATGCACATGGCAATGACAAAGTCAGTTCAAAGCTTTAGTTCCTTTGCTTATACCACGTCTAAGCTGAGTTAGCCCACTGAACTTCCAGTATGACCCATAATATTGGGCATTTGCTTTTTAGGACTGCCAAAAATGCTAAGGCACATTTTTATAACAATTATATGCCCTCTTAAATCAGTTTCCATTGATCTGAAAGAAGAAAATTCCAAGGGTAAACATCAGTATAGATAAAAACAGAAACTGGAGAAGGAAATAAAATTGAATAGAGAAGACTAAAATGCACAGGAAATGACAATGGTCAGTGACAGGTTTACCAGAGGGCATCCTTTTTTTCCCCCTCTTGCATTAGTGCGGTTTCTTGTGGTATGCCCTCTGTGTCACTTGTCTGGGAGGCAACCATACCCCTGGGCAGCCTCTTGTCACTTTAACCGTCTGCATCCAGCTCAATTGTCATTGACTGATAAGCAGCACTGCATGTTAAACCTAACTAAAACACTTCCAAGGCTCACACTTCTATAAAATACTTTCTCTCTGCCTATATCACTTATATTAGTATATGTAAAACACATCATTAGGAATTAGATTTTTTTATAAATGCATTAGAAGCCATTTTGTTAATGAATAAATTAGAAAAAATGACTGAAGCAATAGCAGTAGTCCAAATCTTTCAGAGCTATAGGCATTTTCACTGCATCTCTGTATTTTCAAGATGACAACACTAAATATTTCCAATAGCTTTTTTATCTTTGTGTCACTAGGATGGTTCCTTTTCTTTAGGGGAAGAATTGACACTTTAAATAGTAACCAACCTTACAAAGAATTTTGCAACTGGCGAATGCTGGAAACAATGTAAGTTGGCAATGTAAGTTTCAAAAGTTTACCTTAATTCAGACTTTACAAAAATTAGTCATATTTGCTACTTCCTTTGTAAATTTAACTATGAAATGGTCTCCTCCTGGCTGCTTCTTTCAAGAATCATACGCAATTTTTGCATCTTGGGAGCCACTGACTCTACCATTGGGAAAACAGATTCCAAGTTTTTCATTTAAGATTCGAAGTTCATTTAAGTGTTCAACACATGACACTAACAATGTTTTTATCAACCTTATTTTCAGCACAAAATTTTGGAATGATTTTTTTAGAGGATGCCATATGAAGAAGGATAAAAGATCTGAAATCAAGATAATAATGAGAAGGAATGTTTTTGCATCTAGGGCTCTGAGACAGAATTTGTTTTATGCTGCATTCTACTGTTAATTGAAAAGTATTAGTGATCTTCTGTTTATCCTCTTTTTTTTTTTTAATAGGAAATACAAAATTATTAATTCTTCATATTACCATATCTCATAAAAAACCTCAAGAAATACCTCTGAATGTAATTCTCCAAGTATATTGTTGATTTGTATGATTTAGTTAAAATCTCATAGCTTGCAAAACACCTCATGACGGCAGTTCAATTTTTCTTCTTATACTTAAATGTCTACCAACCTGTTCCAATTAATCTTGCTTTTGATGATGAATTTGCATCGCCACTTGTGGTTTCTGTTATTTGTGAAAAGTACTTTTGTCATCCCTGCATACCTGAAAACCTGACTGATCTGCAAGCATTCCAAAGTTTTAGAATTTCCTCTGAATGGTTTGCGTTATGGCAATGTTTCAGTTCTCAGTCTGTAAATTCCCTGGTTTGCCTGGGGAGTTTCACACTTGTGCAGTGTGTAAATTCAGTAGGACCTATTTGAATATTTTAGGCAAGATTGCAGGGAAAATATGAATATTAATTACTACTTGCAGGCATAACCAAAGGATATGAGAATAGATGCCCTACTAGGCTGGAGCAGCAATCTTTGTAGTGCAGTGCTCTCTCTTCAGACATGGCAGCAGGCAACTCTATCTGGGGAGAGTCTGTGAGTCTGGCTGCTCTCTGCAGTGCACTCTGCCCTTCCTGCCCCAGAACACACAGGTGACAGGTTCAGGATTGTAGAGGACACCTTCTGTTCTTTGCTTTAGTTTCTCTGTTGTTGATCTGGTTTGCCCTTCTTCTCCAACATGCAGTGGAAGCACCTTCTACAAGTCCACCACTGGCTGCACAAACAAATACTTTCCTTCAGCTATTCTAAATCAATCAGTTAGTTTAACTGAATGCTGTTCCATTCTAATACCATGGCTGTGAGTAATTTGCCTTATTTTCTACTCATTTAATGCCTGATGACACCTGGTCTAGTGGAAGGTGTTCCTGCCCAGGGCAGGGGGTTTGGAACTAGATGATCTGTAAGGTCCCTTCCAACTCTAGCCATTCTGATTCTCTGATTCTCTGATTCTATGACATAATGCTGATTGTGGGAAACTACAATGTAGTGCTCACACAGCCCAGCAATGTCTTTTCCTCCAATCTAGTGGCCCAATACCTCTCATTACTTTGCATGAACTTAACTATTTCAGACGAATAGTTCAATACCAAACTTTAGTGGTTAGTTCATACAAGAATGGGTAGTTTGAGTATTCTTAAGCTTGGGTTGAAGGGAGTTAACCAAGAGGCTGGTACTCCCATTGGTGCCACAAAAATTGCTAGTTCAGGTAACATCAATAATCAATGATGCATTTCAGTGCTTGTCTATGGAGCAATAAGTCTGTGACTTCTAGAGGTCATGCCAGATGTACTTTTATTTGACTTGAAAAATATTACTATCCCTAGTTGTATCTCAATCTGTTTGCAAGTAACTGACTGGGCACTAAAGGAGACACATAAGGCTTGATAAGGGGACACGTGAGAGTAGATGTCCCTCCTACAATACCTACCCTGCTGCATGTAAGGGAGAAGGTCATGAGGAGAGAGGCAGAGCATCTGCACAACAGTCCTGCACTCAGGAACAAGCATTTTAGGGACTAATTCTTACTGTGGACTGTGACATGAAGATAATGCTGTGTAAGGCTGTACTGGGATGTGGGCTGTACAGCCCAAGCCAGACTGTATAGTTAGCATGCCCATGTGACCTGTAAAGACTTGGCTTTACACAAATTTAAACTAAAATATAATAGAATATGTGCAAAGCTTTATTTCCTTCCTCTTGTATTTATGGCACAGAAGAAGGAAAGTGCTTTAGCAGCTGATAATTGACTGGAAATAGCTAAAAGAATGGGATAAAGTTAAAAATCCTTGAAAATGCCTCACTTCACACTATTCAAAAATAATCTGGGATCAAAGTACATAAGCATAAACTAGAATGACAAGAAATGCTTTTTCGTATTGCTTTCGCCACTCATACTCTATTTTATTTTGTGTTCTGGCTCTTAACCCTCTTTACTCAGCCAAGGAGGGGTAGAGGGGAAATAAGAACTTCTTTTTGCACAGTGGCGCATGGACAGCACACATTAGTAGTTCCTGTGTTGCCCTCAGTGAGGGGAGCTTGGGAACCACTCATCCACTGATGAACAGGGTTCAGGGAAAAGCTGAGTCTGCAGTATTGGCAGCCTCACTTCACCTGGGAGAGCAGAACGGGTGAAAGGCATGGTGCCATGTCAGAGAAAAGTACGTAAAGCCTCTCCCCACACTCAGAGACGATGTGGGAAGGAAGGTCTGGAGCTGTCTGAGGCACCGTTTCTCCAGCGCTCCTCCTGTGGCAGTGTCTACTCACCACCTGCTAGCCAGGACTCGCAGACAAATGGCACAATCTACCCTTCCTTTCATCTTTAGCACTCTAACAGCATTATGCAAATCCCGGCTATGTCCCTGGCAACCCAATCCAAAGGCAATTTTGTATGCCTCTTTTTTTTTTTTTTTTTTTTTTTTTTTTGTCCTTGTGACAGATTTCATCCCCAAAGAGATGAGTCCAGTAGAGGACAGAAGTGAAGGCTGCTGGAGTACAGTGTGTCTGGTTTTGAATGCAATGAGTTGATGGCTGCAGCCTAAGGCACTGGTGTGATTTTGTTTAAACAAACATAAGCCAATTAAAAATACAAAGAGATTCAAGGAAAAGATGCTCTTAGCTGAAAGCCTCATGGGAGAATAATTTAAAGAACAGATCAATAGCAGTGAGAGAGATTTGTTCCCATAAGACTGAAAGCCAGCATGTAACAAATCTTGAGAAAAGCATTTATAGGATTGTATTTTGTGAGTAACTGTGGCATAAAAGAATGGTGCTTTAGCATAATTACAGTTAAATATTTACACAGTCTTAGCTGTTTCCGGGAAAGCAAATATCCTTGGAAAGATGATTTTCTCCTATTCAATATATCACTGGAAGTGCTTGCTGTGCATGTGTTTATGGCAAACATAATAATTATTTAAATGCAGCTTCAAGGAAAAGGGTAGTGGAGAATGCTATCTTAAAAACAACAAATCACAAAATAAGAGCAATATATGCTACAAGTTAAAATATTCTCCACCTCATGTTCCAAGTCATGGCTTTTGACTTGCCACCACTTTCTTATTTGAGCATACAAAAATTCTTAAAAGTTGCAACAAGAAAAAAACATTTTTATAAATGACCTGAAATTATTTAGCTATGTGGGTTTTTTAAAAATCTTCCTAGAGTAATAATACAATATTTTTTGGCCTTCCAAGTATAGAAACAGTACAGGATAGTCCAGCTGCTTTTTTCTTTAGCCATCTAGTTCAGGAGTCTTATTTAGGAGAATATTTCCCCTACATTTTAACTATTATAGGTGTATAAGGGGAAATTATTGGGACCAAATATATATGTGCACTTGTGTGTCTTCCAGACGATGACTGAGAATAGCAGCTCAGTATAGAAGTTATCTGCCCCTGGAGAAATATGTTTCGCACTCTACTAAATGTTTGGGAACAGTAGAGAGATGGGTGTCCTATACTGGATCCTTACAGTCAATAACATCACTTTTCCTATAAACTTAGACCTTTGAGAAAACAGCAGCTGAAAAATACTTTTTCCAATGGGCAAAGGTTTTGTCCCAAACATGAGAAATCTCGAGAGCTTCTGAGCTGCATATTCATACATTTTGCACAGCAGATAGAATAACTTTGAAGAAAATACAGCAATTCTTTGTTGAGATTGGAATGGGAAGCTGTGAAAATTGGGTGTACACCAGGTCTTTGGTGTACATCTGTGTGGTTCCACTGCTTTACAGTGTTTGTTAAATCAGTGGTAAACAGCAGTTTGCATCAGATGAAGAAATGACCCATTGTTTTACACTGCTCAGAGGGTAAAGTGGGAGAAAGATTATTAATGCAGAGCAGCTGCTGTGGAAAAAGCCCAATAACTTAATTGTGGTGTTGTGTTCACCAGAACCATATGGGTTCCAGAAGGCATGTTTCTACTGGAAATCTGATTAAAATGCTCATAGCTAACTTACCCTAATAACACTGTTTGAGTCCCCAGCTCACTTATCCCACTCCCAGAGAATCCAAATTAACTCTGTCATGATATGTTCACTAATTTCCGGAGCAGTAGCTACTAGGACCATATTGTAGAAGGGACTGTTTTCTCTTGAGTATAGCTTGTTCCATCAGTAGGCTTGGACTTGAGGATGCCACTTGATGTCAGGAGATTAAGAATGTTACAGTGCTGCCCACCAGGAACTGGTAAAAATCCCAGGGTAGTAAGTTTTAATAAGCCATGGATGTGATACCTGTATATATATATAACATAATTCTAAATATGTGGACATATATATTCATACAACACATGCATAAATGTATTTCTTAAATGCAATGTGTATTGCAAAACATTGGGAAATTTTTTTCATTCCCTCTGAAGCATTCACTGAAAGGTCTAAACATAAGTTTCTAATGAAAGCTGAGAATACAGCCTTACCTCAGGTATTTTCTGCTTGCCTTTCAGATTATTGATGTTTGTGGTCAGGATTTCTCTAATGACTCATGACACAGGTGCAAATGTCATTAGGAAAGCTTCTGGTTGAGAGTGAAAACATGAAAAGTTCTCAATCTCTATTTTTAACCACCTAAGGAGCAAAAGCAAGTGAAAGAGTAGAGAAAAGAAGTATCCACATAAAGTATGCCATTCTATTTGCTGAAAATAAGTAGTGGAACCAGGAAGAATAGAAAAAAAAAAAAATTTAATAGGTTTGTAAAATATGCATCACATTACTAAAATAAGAGAACAAAGTTTAGCAGAACAATGAAATTTAACTAAGACATGAGATGTTATTGAAGAGAGTTTTCATACAGCATGATTACTGGGAGCATGTATTTTCCCAAGTGTTTGTTGCTACACTTGGAAGAAGCCAACTGAACTCTTCATTGTCTTTTGAACAGACCTTAGATAAGGACACATATTTCTGGCACTTTGACTTACCACTTACAGCAGCACAGGCCAAATGTCCCTTAGAAAAAGACATGCTTCTCATTTTCAAAATTAATAAGTTAAACACACATTTCAGTAGTATTCCTTAAAAGAAGATCCCCAAAATATGAAAATTTGGACCAAAATATTGGATTTTCAGTGCATAATTTTGGTTCGTTTAATCAATATAAATAGAATGAAAAAGCCCCACCGAACAACAGTGAAACTAATAAAATTTCTCACTTCCAGAGTATTTCCCCTTTGAAATTCATCAGATTCTGTGCTTATTTCTATACATATCAATGTGCATAGAGAAAGGCTTTTGCGAAAGAAAGCTAAACTAAACTTATTCAAAGTATTGATATTATCTACTATGCATCATTATTTAATCACTCACTAAGGAAAAACATTTTTATCCAAGGTGTATTTTGTGAAAGACTTCTATAGATCATTTACCATCTAAGCATATGCAGCAACAGGGAATTTATATCCATATTTGCATATTCTTATTGATTTGATGATAGAAACAATTTTTCTAATCATTGCTTTATGAAATAAAGCAGTGTTTAACTGCCACACAAGTGTCTGAAAGTTCTTTTCCTTAGATTTCCCATTGCCTTTAGCTTGTGCTTCTGTCAGTAATTGTTGATAAAGGGATAAAGTAATAGTTTGAGTAATTGTGTAATGCGATCTTCAGAGACTGATTGGTCTTTCGTTGTTGTTTAGAGACAAGATTACTCATCAGAATGCTTTTGTTTCTTTTACGGGCCACTGAAATTTATTTGATGGAATCAGCACAGTTTTTGGGAAACATCTTGACCTTTCTGAGTCTCACTTTTTCAAGCTTGGAAATAGTGCCTATTTTTGTTAATATTCTTACATATGATTTTAATTTGCATTTCTAGAGTGATTAAAATATACTCGGGGCAGGGAGGGAGTTGCGACTTGAGATAAGTGGCAAAAATTACTTACTTTTTAAATGGTCAAAAACACCTGAGTGTAAGAAAATATGCAAATAACAACCTAAGAAAATAAATAAATTCCACCCTTGGGTACCTTTCATACATGAAACACAGGAGGTGTTTTTATGTACACAGGAGGTGCACTTATTTTTCATTTGTAGTTCACTTTTCAGTTAGATTCAGGACTTAATGGGAATGGCTGCAGGGAATGTGTGTGGGTGAGTACCTCTTCGAAGTATTTCCTCCTGAAGTGCCCACCCCAATCAAGACAATGTGTTGTCCCCCCTACTGCACCTTTCCTATTGTGAGGGTTGAAGGGTCCATGCCCTTCACAATCCTCTCCCCTATGTCTTGATCTGGATATTAATATACTGTGAGTGTTGTTCCATACGTTTTCCCACATTTCTCTTTCACTACAGGTTAAAGGTGTGGCCAGGTTTGGCCTTTTGAAGAAAGTTATGACTTCACTGTCTATTCATGGGGACATTTAAATTAAAAACTGATTGGTCTGTTCTTTTTTTCTTCCAAGGAATGACAACCTAAGGGGAGGCGACCTGAAGAGCAGACGACCGGGAAGTAAAGCAACAAAGTATGCCGTGTGTATCATATAGGCTTTGCTATCTCAGCGATATAGAGATGCAACTGCTAAAATGAAGTCTGACATTGTTTTCCTCATGGCTGAGTGAGTGGCAGACCCTGGGGAGAAAGTATTAGAGTTCTCGTCTTGTAACTTAACTTCTCTTTTTGTTGTTCTGCATAATTGCTGTCACCCAGGTAAAGCTGGATTGTTTCTTCCATGGTAAATTCTCTCCCACACAACCCTTTGACCTTCAGGCAGCAAGAGCAGCAGGGCTTCTCATCTCACAGTTTGACTGAAGAAAATAACTACTTGCAGAGGAAGTGACTTGAAACAAACAATGTCTCTGAATTAGAAAACTAAGCAACTGAGTTTTTAAAATAAACTGGGACTCCTGGGATTACTTGCCTGGAATTAAGGAAAGATACAACTTTTGAAGAACTAACATTCTGCTTAATGATGTGAAGTATTAAGCAGAAATTTGAGTACAGCTGGAAAAATTGCTTAATTATGAGTAGAATTCTGATAAATGTAGAAGCAGCTCATGTTTTATAAGCAGACATTAGTAGGAATTAAGAGCTCATATTATTCTCAAATTCCTTGACATTAAAAAGTCCAGGATATTTTTAAAATGTTGAAAGCAGTGTGATAACTTGTCCTTAACAATAAATGTATGGAAAAGAATACATCTGTTTTGTCATTACATGTCCTATAAAAGAGTGTTTTTATTGATGTTCTAATAGCTCTTACCTCAGCCAAGAGTTTGAGGAAAATTTCTTGGCAAAAGTTCCTATAAGTCACCAACTTTTTTTCTCAGCTTTTCTGGGGAAAAAGCAATCTGATTTTCACTAAGGAGGTATGTTCTCCTAAAATCTTCACAGAAAATACTGATATATAATACTTCACTGTGGTGCCAATCGATTAATTTGATTTGATTACTTGCTATTAATTTGGTGACTTAATCTATCGGTATATTGATTCAATTTTAGTAGAGACATTAATTTAATTATTGCATTATTATAGTTTTAATTAGAAAAGTACAAATGTAGTGTGTTAGCTCAGTAATTGTCTCATATTTCTTTGCTGAAGTGTCTGTCTGACATAAAAATTATTTTTTTTTTTTAGAAATCCATAAAAGTGGAAAAACCTTTTTTTTTCACTGTGCTGGTAAAAAAATAATGAAAGCACTTGTAATCAGGAAAACTTGCAAGTTCTTTTGGATCCAGTTGCATGACTCAATTTAAATCAATATATAATGTCTTTTTTTTGGGAGACACATGGGAAATGTTTCAAGCAGAAACATATGTAACTACACAGAAAGAAATAAAATATAATTTATTCTTTGCAAAGTCAAAAAATACTGATGTATTTTTTTACCATTTGAAGCCATTTTGTGCCAAATACTGAAGGATTTATGTGGCATAAATCCCATGTTTTGCCAGAGTTCCATCTTTTGTAGTCATAGATTTCTCAGTTTTCCAATGTCTTCCACTACCGCTGTAAGTTAGGAATGTGAGTTTAAATCATATAATCTTAAGGAAAATAATGATGCTGACACATGTTAAACTGTCCAAGTGAAGACTTCTAGTATTTTGCTTTTGGTTTGTGTATCCTTACATGACATGAGACAGAACTCAAATATTTTGAGTAGCTAACTAGAAAGCAAGGAATTGACCATGTTCCCTTCTATTCCACATACCCTAAACTTTTGTGCTAATTCTTATCAGTGGTCTTAAAAATGGTGAGAACAGAAGCACATTTCTTAGAAAAGCTGAGAAATTTAGCATGTACCAGCATTTTACTTTTATTGAGAAGTGTGAATTAAAAGTAAAATTACGGGCATTCTATCTGACCAGAAAATGGGATGACCCTACACTTGTGCTCATTCTTCCATTATCTTCCTACCTCAGACCATTTTTCCTTATTTGTGACTGCAGTTTGATCAGTCCTACACATATAAGAAGTAGGATGTGGTCCAGGCCCTGGCATGGCAAGCAGAAATCACCTTGGGGAGCTGGGACTGTCATCCAGTGCAGGAGATAAAGTACCCCTGACATACTGTACATATTTTTGTTGCAGTGTAGGAAAAATCTGTGGGGGAAATGATTAAATGTACCCCGAAGTCCAAGTCAATAAGCAAGCTGTAATATAACTTGCTATTCCTTTGCAAGCTTGGATAGCCTTGTGCTTCTATGCCTGAAATTAAGTACTTTAAACTTTGTTTCCTGAGGCATAATTTTTTTACTCTGCATTTGCATACAGTACAAATGATCCATTTCCAGATAGTTTAAGGAAATGAAAAAGTCCTGATTGTCAGGAAGACCAAAATGCTCTATGGTGTAAACAGGAACACAAAGAACAATGTATATTTATTTTAAAAAGTCCAAGAGAATGCGCAACTAAGGCTTTTAATATATTTAATTTTTTAAAAATATCATAATTGTAGACAATTCTTTTATGTCATAGATCCTTTGCAGAATTTGACGTTTTCATTCTGGGAGTTATGAAACAGTCAGAAGAATTTTTTTTCCTTTTTCTTTTTTTCCCTTTCTTTTTCCCTTTCCTTTCCACTTTCCCTTTTCCTCTTCCTTTCCTGTTTTCCCTTTTTCCTTTTCCTTTTTTTTGTTTTCAGTTTTACTGAACAAATGGCCCTCATAAAACTCACACACAAAACCTGACCTCTTTATGTAGTAGACTAGATCAAAGACAACCTGCTTTGAGGGGAGTGCATTTGTTAAATTTTTGGGTACATCCTTTGAAGGCTGAGTTATTGCAAATGGTATCACTTTGAAAAGGGACAATTAACTTGGATGATCAGTGGGTGGCGACTATTGCCAGTGCTGCAGAGTTTGGGTTTACAAACAGCAAGGATCAAACACTTCACACCCTTCACCACAGAAATGAACCGTGTAGAGGACACAGTGGTCTAAAACAAAGCACAAGCCTACATTTTTCTATCTGTCAAAAGATTTCAGAAGTAATTCATTGTTACAGCTCCCTGGAGTGAGAGTCTGCTTGTCCATCTGATTTTTCCTGACTGAGTGCTTTAGATGTTCTCTGAGGAAAAAACTGTTGTAGCCTTGTTTCCAAAGCATAATAGTAAAGACAGGAAGTGTGAAACCATTTGGAATCCTTCTTCCCTGCTGTCATATTTTATCACTACTAGGATGTTATGGTCATGAGCAGCTCTTGATTGCAAGCCTCAGAGCTAATATTATTTCTAGGTGCTGTCTGGTACCCCTCTGAAAGATCTCTGGATTTCAGAAGTCAGCTATACAATACTTTACTTATCAGATATTTCAAATAAAACTAATAAAAAGGCTCACCAAAGTGTAATTTTGATGCCAGACTACATTACAGTGTGGGACCAGTACTATTTTGAGGAAGGTTCTGTGAAATCAATGGCATTGGTTCACCATCTTAACAGTTATATAGCTGAAACTAGAATTTAATTTTTAAGGTGTGACACTGTGGAGACCAGAAACATCTGCTGGTTTCTGCTGTACAGATCTGGTTATTGCAAATAGATTGTTGACTAAATTAATGAATCTATATCTGTTCTTAATAAAAAGCAGCATGAATAAAATTCCTTTAGAATAGCTGTGAAATATGGATTTCTAGTAAGTCTGTGAATGAAAAGTGAATGGAAGGAGGACATTTTAAATTCTGTCTGTATATATTTTCAATGTTTTGATTGTAGCAGGAACTTTTTTGAATGGAGGCAAATGTTAAAACAAGTTTTCATGTTCAGAGATAATCATTCATCCTTCACAATAGAAAAATTTAAAAGCATAAATGAGCTATGCTCATCGGCTGAGGACACTTTATGAACTATAATGAAAAGTAAGTTTGCTCAGCTGAGAGATTTTTGCAAGTTCTCCTCACTCTCCTTGAAATGACCTTCATATCTGCTTTCTATTTTGTGCAGGTTATATCGGATATTGTCATGAAACACAGCCTATGGAAAATCAGCTAGCCTAGTGCAAAGTGCAGTCAAATAGATTATTGCAAAAAAATATCACATGTAAGATACCAAGTGCTGTGATTCATAGGATTCTAATCACTTTCTTTTATGCTGTTATTTTAGCCTCCCTGACTGATTTGCATTTTGATGAATCACCACTGCTGTGTTTTAAGTGATCTACAAACACATAATATTAAAGCACCTCTTTCAGGAGCAGTGGCCACCAGAGCTTTATAAACCAATATAACAATTATTAGCTGAATGAAGCCAGATGGCACCAACTTTTTCTGTGTCAAGTTTTCTGGTGGAAGAAACTTTTCTTTGTACCTCTGGCTTTTGAGTCATACATCACGGAAAAGATAAAAAAATATTAAAAAGGACCTTTTCCCTTATGTTGGGGTTTTTTCGTTATTTTTTTGGTTGGGTCATTGCTTGTTTTCAACTTTTTTTCCATCAGCCCAAGAAAATGTGTGACCCTGCAGGCAGATGCAGCTCCCATTCCTATGGTTACCCCAGATAATACCCAGATTTAAGAGCACCCTTTCTTTTATGTTTCAGATTGGGGGAAAAGAAAGGTAGTGGGCAAAAAAGATGTGAAGCACACTGGGATTGAAGCACTCCAGCTGAGATAAACATCCCTGCTTGTAGATAAAGGTGACATTCTTCTTGTCAATAAATCACCAGCTTAATCCTCAGCTTTCTTTAATCAATTCTGGAGGATTTCCATGAGGGCACAACAGACATGTTGATTCAAATCTTGTTAATAAAATTACTTGTTAATTCAACAGCAATTAAACTGTAATGTGAACAATAATTTCTCTTCTGTAAATATAATTTCATTTTGTAATGTAAATGGAAGAGGAACAACTGAGGATAAAGACTGACACACCAATGTGTCTTAAGAAAGAGAGAATGGCTTTTTGGCAGTTCTATCTGTCAGGAGGGTAACAAAGTGTAACATTATGCTTTGCAACCTTGTTAAGCAGAGAGTTGTGAAGGAAACAGCATGGTCCTTTTAAAAAGAACTATACTTTGCAGTCAAAGCGAAGGATGCTAAGCACATGTAACGTGATCTGAAAAGAATTGTGAGTAAAATATCAATATTCCATTTTCATGTTTTGCCAGTACTAGGGAGTTTGCATATTCCAATACTGTCAGATTCAATATGTGAAAAAATAACTGATTAAAGAAAATCTCTATTTTTAACACTGATGTAGTTAAGAAGGCATAAGTGTAGGACAGAAAGGTACAAAGTGGATTTTTGGTTATCAGAAAATTTCTTAGATCTCAAAAAAGAAAAGAAAGTAATGTCCTTTTCCATTGCACAATGAAAATAAGTTCTTGTACAGTTTCTTCAGTGAAACAGGACTTCAGAGTACAATTCTGCCTATACCATATTTTATTTGGCCAACTCACTTTCCTGGAATGAGGGAAAGTGGAATTGTAAATTCCTTCTGAATCTTGGTCTGGCTTATGTCACGAAAAGTGCCTTAACTGACTAGCTAGATTTCATTGTTATCAGCTGACTATTTGGAGGTTATATTTCATTTTGTCCATACGTTCCATTATAGACCTAAATTTTTTCATAGCTAAGCTTTTCTTATCATATGTAATTCCACATAATGCACTCGAGATGGTGAACTGGCATTCACCAATGCAGTAGTGGTTTGTCAAAGCCCTGTATGCTTTTAAATTTAGGATCTCCTGCAATTATCAGTTGGAAAGATTTTTCACTGATAATTTTGGGGGATTAGCTGAAAATCAAGATCAGATAAAAATCTTTTATGTAGCAAATAAAAATCTTTTATGAAAATTTACCTATTGTTACACTAAATCATTTGGACAGCATTTGGCTGAAACATTCAGATTTGCTGAAAGGGAAATGTCAGTATTTTCTTATCAGTATTTAGATGTCTTTTTTTGTCTTTCTCATTTCTTATGAACTCTACAAATTCTTTATTTCATTTGTGAATATCCTTTGTGATGCTTAGTTATGTTAACATTAACAATCCACTAGCACTAAGAGTGAAGGAAGGTATTTTTGTCAGAGCTAGTTTTACACATTTTAGATTTGGCTGATTTTCATTGTTATAAAATAGATTTCAATTTTTTCTAATGACCTGTATCTCCCAAATGTTCCACACTCGAAGCTTGTCTCCTGTCTTCCCTATGGACTGCAATACTGGTATATGCCTTGAAGAAATAATATCTGGATCTCTTTCTTTATAGATATCAAAGTACTTTATCATAGAATTGTTATCCTTTATTTCTTGTTCTGAACCAAACATTTAAAGAGGGGAGGGAATTAAAAAATGAGTGGCATGGTGATTTGGTAGAAATATGAGTTTTAAAATCCAGATTGGAGAATTCTTTGGTCTAAGAAAAAACCTTAGATCATGCTACCTTTTCTCTAAAAATTAGAGAGGTGAACTTTATTTCAAGACAGACCATCAGTGCTGGCTAAAGGGCATGGGAAGAAATGAAAAAAACTCTGAAGAATAGCAATAGCATGACTGAGTACAGAAAAGGAAGGGAAAGGACTTTTTTCTTCCAGCTGCAAAATCCTTGCTGGCTGTAACTTTCAATAACACTTACCCATGACCCTGTCAGCTTTTAACTTTTGCTTTTTATTTTAAAAAGCACAGATAAGTAACAGATATTACTCAGCTCTTGATTTGGCTTTTTCAATAAGAAGTGAGAGTTAAACTCTGCTGCTACTGCTGTAAGTGCTATTGAAAACCATCAGCTTCAGTAATAAAACAAATCAGGTGGGAGAAGACAAGCATGAAAAAAAGCCCTCAAAACCTTATTTTTTTATTAACCTTTTCTTGACATTAATACTCTGCAGTAGGAGATTCACACAGTGCATGAACAGAAACACATTCAAGAATGAAGCATGCTTGCTTACACAGGAAATGTTAGAACTTAGTTAAGGACTAGAGGTCTCTCCCAGGATTTGTCTTCAAATAAAAGCTACAGTCAAGCCTATACAAGTTTCCTTGGCAAAACTATGGACCAGATCCAACAAGAGATGCAGGCATCTGTTAGATGGTTAAAACTAAACTTGCCATTCTGAAAGCCTCTGCTTAGCTGGCTCCTGATGCTGATATTGCCCAAGGTCCCCATATTCTATATGTTTTTAGATTACATTGCCCAAATTCAGTCACAAGTACCTCTTTACACGTGTATCTACACCTCTGCTTGATAGTGGAGGCACAAAACTTGAGCACTTCTCTCAATTCAAATCCCTCACTGAGGGACGAAGGAATCTGTGCTTCATCTTGATTTTTGAGATAAATTCACAACTTTTCTTCAATGACTGCTTAAAATAAAATGCAAGAAATTTTGTGGGAATTTTTGCCAAAGCTCAGGGCTAAAAATTTCATGTGGTTCTGTACATAGGAACTTATAAAACCAGGTGTTAATTATTGCCCACTTATAAACCAATGGCTTCTGGACATTCTTCTGCACAGAATAAACAGTGGTGGCAAGTACTTAAGTACAGCATGCCTCAGTATTTCAGTCTCTCTTCATCAGGAAGGGAGACTGAGTAAGGAAGATGCTGGACTCCTCAGACAGGAAAAGGAACTGAATGTGAGTTTCCTTCCCCTGGCATAGAAAAGTGTTTGTCTTTCTCTTCTCCTCCCTTCCTTTTTAAAATAGTATATTTTAAAGAAAAAGATTTATCCTTTCATTAAAGGTGTAGTGGGTTGGCACTGGTGGGATGGGAGACACCCACCAGAGCCGGTCTGTCACTTCCCTCTACAGCTGGACAGGGGAAAGAAAATATAGCAAAGGTTCATGAGTTGAAATAAGATCTGGGAGACATCACTCACCAAACACTGTCACAGGCAAAACAGACTCGAGTTGGGGATATTAAATGAATTTATTATTAACAAAGTCAGGATAGTGAGAATTAAATCTCAAAAAACCACCTTTCTTCCACCTCTCCCTCCTTCCCAAGCTCGACCTACTCCCCACCAGCAGTGTAAACAGTTCTCCATGAACTTCTCCAGTGTGAATCTATCCCATGGGCAACAATTCTTCATGATCCTCTGCAGCATGGGTCACCCTTTGTCCCCTCAGAGTGGGACCAGCATGGAATTACCTTCACTGGCTTCACCTCGCCTTGCCACCTTCAGCTGCAGCACATCAGCCCCAAGAGGGTTTTTAAGATCCAGTCTGAAGGTTTGAGGGGAGAGGAGGGATATGTTTATGTTTGTCTTCTGTCTTTTCCTGTGTTGCTGTTTGGAGTTTCTGGACTAACTTGGCTGCTCATCACTGGATGGCTTTTGTTGCTGTCATCCTCTTGATGCTTCTTGCCTGGATTGGGAGCCCCACCTGTTAGAGCCCTCAGGAATTCATCAAGGACTGAAAGGTAAACTGTACTAAGTTGGAAAAGAATTGAGAAAGAAGAAGCTGAAAAACTAACTACCAAGACAGCAAGGAATAGATAAAAAAGGACTGTGCTACACTAGATTAAAACCAATCATATTATCAGAAAAGTGTGTGTGGAGCTCATGGACAGGATAGAGAAACCAATCAAGCAGTGTGAAATCTCATGCACAGCAGTTGCAAAATGTATATGTACTGTATTATGGATAAGTTTTAAAATGTATAAGCAGAGTATCATGCAAAGGTTGTAAGATATATAAGTAGAGTAACGTGTGTAAGTAGGTAAAATGCATAAGTACTGTGTTATGTAGAAGTTGTAAAAACTGTAAGTAAGAAAATGTATAAGTAGAGTGATATGTATATGTATAAGATAAGTAGGTAGAATGTATAACTAAGCAAGGCTGCTCCAGCTTGGGTCTCCCACAGGGACACAAGTCCTATCAGGAAGCCTGCTCCAGCCTGGGCTTCTCTCTCCACAGGTCCACAGGACCCTGCTCCAGCACAGGTTTCCCAGGGGTTCACAGCTCTCTCTCAGGCATCCACCTGCTCAGGTGTGTGGCTCCTCCACAGGACTGCAGGTGGATCTCTGAATCCCTGTGTTCCTCCATGGGCTGCAGAGGCACAGCTGCTTCACCATGGGCTGCAGGGTAATCTCAGCTCTAGCACCTGGACCACCTTCTCCCCCTGTTTTTTCCTTTGTCTGGTAGCTTTTGCCATCTTTACACTTTACATGACTACACATGACTGAAAGCACTCCTTAACTCAGGAGGCTGAGAATATCTAAATTTTACCTGCCTTCTACAAATGTCCAGATATTTAGCTATGCTGTACAGGGTATCAGGACAATTGTGTTTAATGATTTTTTGCAAGATATAGAATATTACTTATTGTTCCTTTTAAGTATTTCACTGGATATGACCATAAATACACAACAGGCAATGACTTTGACACATTTCTTGTGGGGAAAAAAAAATAGCATAGATTTTGAGAATTAAAGACAGAACGAGAAATAGAGAATGGAAAAGCCCCTCAGTTTAATTGGTGTGTTCTATTTATAATGAGACACAGCTGATGCATCATAGATTTGATATGTATGTTAGAGCAACTGTGAGCCTTGAGTAGACAAACTTGGTGGAAGACTATAATTCTTACAGCAACATGCACTAAGAAAAGGTACTACTCTTGGTTACTTTTTTGGGTTTTAGGTAGTTGACTTAGAATGTCCTCTAACTCTATCTGAAACTAAGGGATGCTTAGGTAGTTGATTGGTTTTGTTCATATTGGCTGGAACATATGTATTTAACTTTTCTACTATATATATATAATAATAGCTGCTAAATTTACAGATGAAATGTTTTAATTCCATCAGGAATTAAGGGCTAAGCAAGGTTAAATTACTTCAGAATGACTATTTGGTTATGTCATACTTGTGTTCCAAATTATAGATAATGTTGCACGTTTCACATTTTTCCCCAAGAGATTTCAATGACCTGGTGAAGCCAGGTAAACTTACATTACAGCAAGGCAAAAAGGAATTAAAGGGAAACAGTAAAGCATCATAGCAAATCCAAAGACAGCTAATTTTATATTACTAAAGAGTCAGCAGTTTATGTAAATATTCTCCTCACAGCTTAGCTGCTTTTCTTCTTGTTGCAACAATGCCATGTGTTAATCCTAAACAGATGAGCCCACATCTCCTGTTTGTAACTATGGTATTAACTGCAGAGCAGAGAGAGTTTTAGTGTGGCATGATCTAATTCCGATGATTATTAACTACTGAAATTTGTTCAAGTGTCTTTGTATGCCTAATTTAATAGACCTAACTTTACATGTTAAAATTATTTTGTGTATGAGAAACATGCCAATCTGGGACAAGAGAGCTTGGTCTACACAGATACTACAATACTGAAACTGATTTATTTTAATTGCCTGGTAAAAGAACAAAGTAATGTGACAGCTGAATGGTGTCCCAACTAAGCTGCCCGTTGTTGATGAAGCCAGCCTGCACTCTGAGTGGGCTGGGTCTGTGTATTCACTTCTTACAAGCCACAGAGGAAAATGACCCAATTTTTTATTCTGACAACTGTTTAGTTTTAGTGTATGTGTAGTTCAATTTTCTATCCCCATTCCCCTCACATATATGGTTCCAGAGAAAAGTATCTTTTATGTTGACCTATAATGTGTCAATAAACAGTCCTAAGAAGGTTTTATATCACACCTAGACTGGGTGTCAGTTGAACAACATTTAAGCTTGATTTGCTATAACTGTCTTGGAAAACAAAGACACTTCAATTAGGTCACGTAATTCTTAGACAGCTCTTTGCTTGCTGGTGGGTGCTTTTTTTTCTTGTTACTTCTTTAAAGCAAACAAAACCTTTCACCCATCTGATTCAAGTCAAGCAAGTCAAATAGAATAAGCTCAAGGGTTACAGAGGAGCAGGGCTGTACTTATGACCTGACAGGCTGGAAATCAGTATTTATAGCAAGAAAGATTGGGAAAATCCTGTGATAGCTACCTTGAATATATCAGTTTGAGGAATGATAGACATTTCTTAGGAATTATTTTCTTCATATTTTTATCTATTTTTGTGGAGCTAAGCCAGTTTCTAATTAAGATTCTTAGTCATGTATCTCCATCCAAGAACTTATAAGTTCCTTTTTGACAATAACAATGTGTGTTATTTATCTAACTGTACATCACTGCACATATTGCAGATGACATGAATTTTTAAGGTAACTTTATCTAAGAAGAATTAAAAAGCAATTTATTGCTAATGTTCACCAGTCTACAAGTACATATAAAGCAAACACAATGCTTTCATGCATACTCTGTAATTTGTTATACATTCATTCTCTTTCAGTATTGCAGTGCCTACTATTACTTATTTATTCAACAGCACTTTTCCATTATATTTCAGAAACTTTTTCTGAAGTGCCAAAGAAAGCTAATAGTAGTTATTTTAAACTTTGATGATATTTTTATCATTCCTTTTTGTTTTGCTTTATTATCTTCTTGGTGCCATGAAACTGCCATGGCGTGAGGATATACAGAAGAAAAATGGCCAGAGCAGCAGTGCTCTTATTCACGCCAGGATGCAGATTTAGACTCACACGTGTTAGCTGGAAGCTTGCAAATATTTCTCACTGTTTCTTGGCTTAACTGGTGGGAAATCTCTGGAGATTAGTGTTTCTTATGAAGTGACTGCCAGTTTGGTCTGAAATCCTGTTAGTATGATTCTTCTCAAATTATTACTGTCACGTTCAAAGTAGTGAAGGGAAGCACAGATCCTTTCCAGTCATAGCCATGGAGATACATTAGTTCAACAACTCCTTGCTGACATTTGGAACAGTTGTGTGGGAGGTTCCATTTGCCCAATCTCAAATTTAGGCTAAAAGAAATCAATTGGAAATATACTTGATCTCTAGAAACAGGGAAATTGATATACCACACTTTTTTCCCCCCTGCCTCAATACAGAAAAAAGGAAGAAACCATGTCTTAGTAATTTTAGATGCTGGATGGTAAAGGCAATATTGTATTTGCTACTCTTTGCTACATCACTCTTCTTGCTGAGCAAATAGTGGCTGCCTAAGTGCAAATATGATTGCCACATTGGAGACTGCACAGCTGGGAACAGAATGGGCAGCAAGATTAATGAGATTTAGACTTTTTTTATACTGCCTAACTACTCTAACTCACATTCTATAACTAAAGAAAGAGGTGTTGAAAGACTAAAGCTAGTTCTTTCTGTCTAAAGTGTCCTGAGGTTCATATAGCACTTCAGTTGAGAACAAAACCAAATGTTACTAAACAGAATCAGAGGCTGTATTTTTATATTCAACATGCATTTTATCAAGGTTATATTCCCCCCCCCTTCTCTTACAAATTTTCAATTCCCTTTTACGGCAAGTAAATTAGAGAGATGATTTCTCTTTCACAGCCCATGACACTATAACAAATGCTTCAGTTTTAAAGGTCCATGTCCCTGAAGAGCCTTGAGCTTTATGTTGCTTAACAGTGGTGTTTGGATAGCATGAGGCAACGCACTATCACCAGGATCACACTGATTTTTCCTTAAGGGAATATAATCAAAGTCCTGTCTAATTGCTTTACTGTAATGTAATTATTTTTTAATGAAATTACTAATCTTTTAGTTCAAACCTCAACTGATTTGTTTAAAATTTAGACCTTTGTTTTCTTTTTGCAAATAATATTTGTATGCTATATATATAAGTAACTATATATATGCAAATCCTTTTAAAACAAAAAAAGTTCTTTAAAAGCACTTATGAGGTATTTTAAAACACACACTTTGAAAAGTCTCCATTTCTCTTACTTTAAGGAGCTGGTCTTTTAAGAGAAAATGTAAGGAAGTCTTGACTCTTGATTAAATATTTATGTGTGTCTGGCCAGTCAGTAATGTTTTATAATAGCTTTTAAGAGTCGGTTATTAAATTGCAATTCAGCAATCAAAGATTTTTGAACTACACCTGTAGGTATTCATGGCAGCAAATCAAAAATTCATAATAAATGAGATTTATTGTATAGACTTATGACACTTTCAAGTAGACTAGAGATGGAGGGGTAGAGGGACCCATATTAGAGAGCCTTGGCCTTTAATATATTTATATCTCAAGTCAAAACTGAAACAGAAAATGAAGCAAACATTCTAGTCTCTGTGCAGATCCTTCAGAGTGGGTAGTTGCATCATCAAAGCATATAAATCTTTGCACGAGAGTTAGACATATGAAAGGTTCCCTACTGCACCTAGCACAATTTTTATCTCTTTTTAGCAATATATTTTTAGTTTAGAATCAAAAAAGCACATCAACAGTTTTTCCTTAGTGAATTCATGTTGTGATAATTTCAAAATAATCACAGTGTCTCTTTTCCTTAGACATAATCATATGGCATCAGCTTAGAGCTAAAAGCATTTATCTTTAAATCTGTAAAAGGTTCAGAAACAAGACATTTAATGAACACATTAGCTGTCAATTCTGCAACATCCGTGAGTGGGAGCTTGCCTTCCAAGGACTTAATGTTCTTTTTTAATTCCCTTCGTAGTGAATGTAAGTTGCAGAAACTAAGCACTCAGTGCGGTTTCCTCTGCGCCTTGCAACGAGCAGTTTCCTACAGAACCATTGCCATAGCGCTAAACTGAGGATGGCACTGGTAAAAATACTTGCACATTCCTGGCATTCACTCTTTGGGTGCCATGGCAGGCTGCTTAGGAGAACACTGCTTTAGAATGAGCCATCAATCAGTGTGACTGTTTTCCAGTCTGACTCTCAGTTTATTAGTGAGCTAAGGAAGTATGTGGTGTAATGACAGATGTATTATTCTTTCTATTACTTCTTAATGACAATCAGTTAATACATTTGAAAAACAAGGCCTTTTGGAAACTATTGAACCAAGAGCTGTCAAAAGAGCTATTGTTGAACTTTAGTGGTGCATGTATATTTGCATATATATATATATACATACATGCAGAAATAGCATCTTTTCCCTTCTAAAAAGACTTGATCCATTGGGCTGTTTCATAGGTATATTCAGAGTTGTGCTTATCTAATGGGAAAATAAGTTTTCAGTGTTCCTTGCCCGGGACCCAGAAATTCTTCCCTTGGTAGTGTATCCACAGGAGTATCATCCCAGTTTTAACCATGAGTCTGACAGCTGTCATGTATGTGACTAAATGTTAAATATGAGAGAAAAAACATCTTGATCTTTATAAATCACATAGAGCTTGTTTGGTTAAGTAATTGAAGAAGATACGGAAATGTCTGTGTAACCAGAAACAAGGCACTACAGGAAGCTTTTATTTTTAGGTTAATAAGTAATCTTTAACTTTTAAACTGTGTAATTGCATATGTTATAATTTGATTTTATTTGTATCCATTGTTAACAAATGGTCAATGTTTATGTAAAATAACTCTCTAAGTTAATAAAGCTGTTATGGATCTTCTCCAACATTTATCTGAAATAAAAAATTTAACATTTATTGCAGTGAAACTTAACTGGAAAGGAATAAAGCAATTCCTTCTAGGAGTAAACATTCCATTCCTTGAATTCCTGTAGTCATTAGTATTGTTTAATAGCTGATCAAGCACAGAGACAGATGGGATTAAAATGCACAACACATAACCAGGAATGTATGTTGCATATTTTAGAATACAAAGTTCAGGCATAATGATGACTTACATGGGGTTCTGAGTAGCTCAACACTGCAATTCTCAAAACAAATTTTATCAATAGGTAGGGCTAAGAGAGTTGAATGCTCCAATGGGCCATCTCGATGTATATGTTACCTGCATCTTTATTTTTTCAACAAATGACTTTGTGAGAGAGTCCTACCAAGAAATCTTACATGGTTGTTAATTATGGGGAAAAGCCTAAACACATTTTTAAACTGTTATTCAGTGATGACAATAACAAGACGATGATAATGAGATAATGTTACTTTAAGGAATAAAAGTTTATTTTCATGTCTTTACTTCTTGAAGGTATGTATATGACAAAAAAAAACCCAGTATCCCCAGAAACTTTGACTAAGCAAATTATTTATTTTTCTGCCCTCCTCTGTTTCTTTTTTCCCTGCTTTGTTACTTCCTTGTTGTTTTGTGTAGAATGACGTGATAATTCTGTGACTGGAAGTGATGTCAGAAGGTTACTTTAGTTCAACCTCTGGCTCAAAGCAGGGTCAATTATGAGATCAAAAATGGTTGCTCAGGACTTTATTCATCTGGGTCATGAGAACTCTCAAGGGGGAAGATGATACCAACTCTCTGGGAAACCTTCTTCCCTGCTGGACTGTCATTATGGGGAAAATGCTTTCACTGATACCCAGCCAGAACATCTTGTTTCAGCTACTTATGCTCCTGCCAAACACCACTGTGAAGGTTCTGGCTAGGTCTTTTCAATAAGCTCCTCTAAGGTATTTAAAGGCTGCTATTAGACCCCCATTAAGGTTTCCAAGACAAAGGAGTGAAGGAATATGTGATCTTTGTAGTCTATTGATTTGTTGCTCAGTCCATGATTAAAATAACATGACTGTATAAAATTCATGGAAAGAAAAAAATGTCTTTAGCCATGTAATTAATGATTTAATACATTGCTTCTATGATGGGAGCCAGCATTCTGAACACACCTCAGATTCTTACTTTTGCTAAGATCAATTAAGATCATTTAGGAATATTGGAGAGCATGGGAATTAGAGATGAAAAAGAACTGTTTAGGGTAGTCCAGTGGGACACAACTGAGAGTGATGTGATACACTATGCAAAGGAAAAATTTAGGCTGACAATTAGCTCAATTTCTTGAATAATTTAAATCTAGTCCAGATACATCAGTCATCCGACATCCTGTAGGCCTGCAGGAAAATGAACATGACAAAATAAAGGGGTTTTGCATCTCTTTATTCTAATTTTATTGCTATCCTGAGATGTATGAAAATATTCAGATATGGTGAAGGTATCAAAATAGAGTTAAAAATAGAGTTAATAGAGTTTAAAAAGTGGTTTCCAACAGAAGAATTAGTCAAATATCCTAAGTATCTTTTGTACCATGGAGGCTTTCTCAAGTACTGAAAAATTGATCTGCATGCTTCTGAAATCTTGTGTAGACTAGTTACTTGTATAAACACTCTTGACAGTATACTTTTTTTTAAAAAAAAATTTGCCTCTGGCAGTAAAGACACCTGGGTAAATTAACACAGTTTTTAATCAAATTTATTCTTTCAGTAAACAGAGTGGATAAAATATATTTTAAAATCTGAAGGGTAAAACAAATACTATTATTCCAGAAAAAGTTATTATTTGTTTGAAGATACTTCAAATGAAAGAAAACATTGAAGCGCAACAATATGTTATTAGCTACAAGCTTACTGTTTGCAGGCTGGTGGGTTTTTTTGTTCAATTCCTAGGTGCTTTGCCAAATACAGGTGAACATTTGTATTTTATTTATTTTATATATTTTTGTTCACAGGGGCCTGAATCTTATTAATTTGATATGAATTCTGTTGACTTGAATAGCTTTTGGACCAAGCCCTAGAAAGTCTAGGAAACAGATCTTTATATTGTAGGGTTTCTTTGATAATTAGGCACTAGAATAGATAGCCACTAAAATATTTTTTCCTCTGTGGAGTACCTGAAAAGGGCAATGATTCAGTCATTGGTGTTTTTCTGATAATGGAAACTAGCCTATATGATTATATACTGTGAGAATTTTGTGTTGATTTTAGAAAGAACAGAGAAAAAGCAAAGGGCGACAACTTTCACAGTATTCTGGAAATTTTAAGGAGATGATTCTACAGTGTCAAAAGAAAACATATTTATTATAAGCACAAGAGAATCTATTCTTTCATTAACTGAATAAACCCCCTATCTTCTTTCACACAAGAAGTGTGAGAAATGTATTTCATAAATTAATACACATACTAGTAGTGCTGACTCAAAAGGTCTTCATTCTTCACAATACATGTGATTATCTCCTTTTTGAGACAGCTTTATTTTCTAGACTGATCAATGCACTCTATAGGTATAGAAGTGCTTTTCTATTATCTTTTTACCCCCTCAAAATATTCTGAGATTCTTTGCTGTTATTAAACCTTATCCTTGGTGAGTAACTATTTCTTCATATTTGTAAACTAGTGTCTCTGTCTTCCATGTTGGCACCCTCCATCACCGTTTTCTAAGGTCATCACTGAAGAAGGCAAAAAGAGAAGCTTGAGACACAAACATATTTTATGAAAAACAATGTTCTGGAGGGCTAATGCAGAGAAAGGGAAGATATAATTTATGCAAGTCTGTTTGCAAATCTGAATTTTAGGGCTCATTAGGGATAACAGGAAGAGATTACATTTTATTACTCCAACAAAGGTCCTCTTTCTCACCAGATTTCACCAACTTTCTACTTTGTTTTATATTTTCTGAAATGTCTACTCTCAAATATAAGGATATATTTTTTAAAGAATTGCCTGAAGCTCTCTTGTGTACTTAAAACTCTTTTGGTGTTTCTTGGACATGGTTTGAAAAATCAGTCTATAGCATTCCAAACAGCAATTCCAAGCATTACAAACAAAAAGCTTATTTCAGAGATTCTTTTAATTAAGCTCTTTAGTCAGCCGATATATTTAATCTGTTTATTGTTTCATTCGTTGGACTTGCATTAAGGATGATTTATAAACAAAAAAATTAAAGTGTACACAATGTCAGAGCATGTGTTTATGCAACCCACAGAACTTAGAAATTAAAATTGTCTTTCATTTCTCATATATAAAAGTATAATAACATAGATTTAGTATGGCCATATTTCTCCAATGTTTTATCTAGTTCTGCTATTCAGACTTCAAAAGGCTATTGCAGATTAGGAAATACTTCAGAAAATACTTAAAGGAAATCTTTGTCTTCTCTAAAGATGTCAGACATTAATACCTAGAAATTAATAAAACTACCCTTTACGCCAAAATTGTTGATGGGAGATATTGATATAAAGAATATTCCGGGCTAATTTAGTTCAGTACCCATCTACAAACTCATGTCATAGTTTAAATTGTACAGTTGCTATTTTTTCCCCTCAGAATTGTCTGACTCATTCTTCCAGCTAAGTAGTGCTTAATTAATGCACACAGGAAAATTTTTCTTTATCCACATTGTGGCTTTACAGTGTGGTTATTACTTATACTATTCGAATTCTATACTCAAAGTTTAATTAATGGCTACTAATGGCAAGTTCTTCTGTTTAACTCTTCACAGCAATGTATGAATATTTGACAAAGTTACTTGAATTTTACAATCCTGTAAAACCAGAGTTGGATGGTACAACCCCCTTTTCAATAAATAAATGAAACTCCAAAAATATATTTGGATCCAAGTTGTCCAGTGTAATTTTTTTTAGGGTGTTGGTATTTACATATAGCATCATATGTTTAAATTACTACTCTTGCTGTCTTTGACTGCTGGAAAATATTGAGCATTTTTTTCATTTGGGCCACACAATTTCAGAAAATGAGGATAATACAATTAACAGGCACTTGTGAAACAATTCCTCCCATGGAGATATTGAAAACTCAGCTGGACGTGGGCCTGAGTAACTTGCTCTAGATAACCTTGGTTGAGAAGGAAGATTAGACTAGATGATCTCTAGAGATCTCTGCCAAACCCAACTATTTTGTGATCCTATAATTCATCTTAGTCATTAGTCTCTTCTTTCAGACCCTTACCTCATCTGGCTATACAGCATAATCCAGCAAACTCCCTACAGTGTGAAGCAAGAAGTCAGACTTTTTACCAAGTGAAACATCATTAATTTTCTTACAGTCTCTTTCTGGAAAGCTTGAACTTCCCTTAAAATTTTGATCTCAAGTCAAATATCCACTAGGCAAAATGGGTAACTGTTGGCAAGGACAGAAGTAAGCATGGACAGGCTCTTATAAGTGAAAAAGATGTTGCCTTAAAGATACCAGAGTTACAGAACTCTGAGTAAGAAAAATGCTTGACAGCATCTACAAGAGGACAAAATTTCTGTCCATAGAGACCCTTTAATAGAGAAAAAGCATAGTGAGAGCCAGGACACTTTTAAAAGATGTGCTTGCATTTCCTTGTATTTTCAAGTCATGTTTAGATGTTTTAAATACATATGCTCTCAGTTGACCAGAGACTTCATGGGGTGAAAGTAATGGCCTGGGCTACGTACATGGTCAAATTAAATTACTGTCATGGTCTTGCCTGGCCTTAAATTCTGTGATTATGAAGACGTTTCCCTAGAGAATTTCCAAGTCATGACTTAAACCTGCAATTAGTACCACTTAAAGGAAAACTGTTAGATTGAGTTTGATTTCCCTAAGACTCATGAGAGATAAGAGGTTAAACACTGACAGCAGTACCACTCTTAACAAAAAGTCCCAGGCATGGCCTCAGGTTCTTGGACAACCTCCAAACACCACTCAGAGAAGATGACCCTGACTATTGCTTAGTTTCAACTTTCTGAAGTTCCACTCAGTTTATATTAACTAGAAGTTTAGTCCCGTTACAGATAATTCAGGATGATGACTTAAATATTAGTGTGATAGGAGAACATTTGTCACCAGTGTAGTTTTTTTTCCCATCCTGAGTTGCTGTAATTCCTTTTAAAATAAAAAGGAAAGAAATAAAAAGGGAAGTTTTAGGTGAAAAAAGCAGGGATTTTGTGTTGTATCAGCATAGATGCTGTTTTCCAGGGCAAGTTTCTACTTAGTGATTTGTTTTTCTTCTTTGATTTTCTTTTTGCTGTGATATTATTGGCCAGTAACCAACAAATAAGTAAACTAATTCTGCTTGTATTCTTACTCTACCTTCACTGTACATCTGAAGAATATTTATTTTGAATAAAATTGTCCACACTTAGTTTCTCATTAGGAGAGAACAGAGCACAGGAAGGCTAATCAATCAAAGAAACACTTTTCACCCTAATGAAAAACATACCCAAATTTCATCAGCAGAGGGACTGGACTAGGATGTACACGTAATTTGCTGCAGCCCAGTTGCATCCCAGCCCCAATGAACATACTGTACACACTTGAGCAAGAGCAAGTCTTTCCATATTAGCTAAATTTAGCGTTACCCAGAAAGATCCATAGGTTTTCTTAGTGACAAGGACATCCTGATCAATCACCATGAGGGATGGACATGTCACGCGTATGCCATTGCCTTAGGATGGAATTCTTTATATCCATTAGTCCTCTCGTGTTAGTTACAACAATCTGATAATTTTTAAACATGGATACTATTATTAAAAGACTTAATAAGTATGTTAGAAATAAGAGAATGAAGGATGGAATGGAAGTCTTACCCAGCAGTTCCATAGACTTGTTATTCTTGGTTTTAATTGAGGAAAAATTGAGTTGCATTTTGATATTCATGGTGCTATTGCTATTTTTATTAAGACCCAAACTCATTTTTACTACTAGCAGGTTAAGATATATTTAGATTGGTTTGATTTTTTTTCTCTTGGTTCATGGAGGTGCTTATTAGTCTTGTTTCAAGTGTCTGAATGTCTGAATCCTGTTTCTAGTGATTTATGACTAACTGTGATCTTTGAAGACACTCCTTTAAGAAAAAAAGTACTAAATACAAGAGGGAAGAAAACATAGTCCTGGATGAGTGGTGTTTATGAAGGTGTTAGGAATATCTGACTGCAAATGTTAACTGTTCCTAAATATGAAAGAACAATCTCCAGCTATTTATGTTATTACATCTGTTTGTGCTATATGTATATTTATAATTTTATGCATCTACTAATGAGTTATATAAATGACAAAATCTTAAGTTAAAACCACTTATATTGAGCACATTTTGGACACTGTATTTTCAGATTAATTCATGAGCCTCACAAGTATTTAACCAATACTTTTTCACTTCAAGTTTTGTCATATTTGTCATCCCCTTCAACCCTCAGATCTCTCCTCTGCGGGATTCCTTATTGGTTACACCGTCATTTGCTATATAAAAATTTCATTTTCTGTAAACTCCTTGAAGGATATATATATATATATATTCTTTTGTTCTAGAAACAGGACATGCTGGAACTGCAGGCTCCAGAATCTGGAATGATATGTGCAGCCTAAATGACCAGGAAACAAGTATTTTTAGTGCTGAAGAGGAGAACTGCTAAAAGTGCAATTTTTTTTGGTTACATATTTCTCAAGTGGATAGTACACTAAACACCCTTAAACTAACAGAAATTTTAAGCATTCACACTATTTTTTCATTTTTGATATCCTACCTCATGGGTCAGACCACTTAATAATGTTTCATCTGCTGTCTTGCAGGACAGTTCTGCAGAACACCTACATTCCCATTTAGGACCAAGTCTTAGAAACACTCATTTAGTATTAGCCATATTTTCTTCCCACTATATAATGTCTGTTGTTTTTCTGAGACAGTTTCTATAAAGGAATCAGATTTGTCTTTCCTTTCATTATAATAACTTTAAAATATAATTTTTACATATATCCACAGTTTTTCTGATTCTTAGTGTACTAGATGGATCATAGTCTTTGTTGTTCACTAGATAAAAATATAATAAGTATAAACACAGCTAGCTGCTCAAGAAATATGATTCTGCTGGGCAGCATAGGAGAGTTGGACCCCATGGCTCTAAAAAGACCTAAGCTGGCCAGCATTATCAGCCTGGCCAAGATGGTCTACCTGGTTTCCTGATAAATTCAGTGAAATTTTTTCATTCATCATCATCATTTGTGCATCATCAAGAGAACATGGATTCCAAGAAGCAAGAAAAAACATTTTTTAAAAAATCATAGCCATGGTCTAAGCAGTATGTGGATAATGGCATTTTCTGACATATTTTTCTCTAAATATTTTTTATTGGTTTATAATTTGAATTTCAAGGTAGAGTTAAACAGAGATTAGAGCATGTGAAATTTAAAACTAAATTGAAAGCATGAAAATCTAGACTAGTGTTCCCAGAATCTAAGCATTAGTTAAAAAACTAGCAAAGTAGGACAATTGTTTTAATTTAGTATAAAAGCTGATCACTGAGTACATCAGAGATCTTTTAGAAATCTTTTAATTTTCTACTGCTACTCATTGCTGAATTTTCCTCATTATGCATCCTATGTTGTTAGACTGAAATTTCTGATTTTTCCCTCCACTGCTAGTTTCTGAGCTATTTTCTTTCACACCATTTCCCCTCATTATTTTCCATAGTCTTTAATTAATGTCTATATTTGATATTATACAGCTGCAGGGTATTCCTCTCTTCTATGCCTTTCGTTATATTTAATACAATATTAATCTCCATCATCCATATCTTACTCTATCTTTGTTGCTTGGTAGCCTGTTTACCCCTGAGAATATATTAACTAATCTGACAACTATTTCCTTCTGACATTAAGCATACTGATGTATTTTTCCCTTTTCAGTCTCAATTTATTTTTAATTATAAACCTTAATTAGATCATGGTTCCTACCGCTTAGGTACTTTTTCATATGCTACATCTCTAATTGCATTCTGTTTTACTTGAGTGAATTTTTTTCTCTTTTGGCTTCTTTAGAAAGTATGACCTCAAAAAGCTCAGAATAATCTCAAAAGAGAGACTAGTAAATCATGGTTTTGCTGATTAGGTATTTTGTTTTAGCCTCAAAATGTATTATATTAAAATACATGTATCTCAAGAATTACTTGATCACAGCTCTTCATCCAAACACTTTGCCAGATCTGATGAAGAATAAGGCACTTGGACATTGTTCTTGCCATGTGAATCAGATGTGGATTGTGCACTTGTTAAATTAGAAATAGGGCAGATGAGAAAAGGAACTTCAGCATCTCTTAATGTTATTGGCTCCGTCTCGGATAGATAATGCTTATTATTATGAGGTGCTGAAGCATGTCCAAAGAAAGCCAATGAAGCTGGCCAAGGCTCCAGAGCACATCTTATAAGGAACAGCTGAAGGAGCTGGGGTTGTTTAGCCTGGAGTAAAGGAGGCTCGGAGAAGACCTTTTCACTCTTGGGAGCTGCCTGAAAGGAGGTTGTAGCCAGGTGTGGGTCGGCCTCTTCTCCCAGGTAACAAGTAACAGGACAATAGGAAATAGACTCAAGTTGCTCCAGTTAGATGGGATGTTAGAAAATAATTCTTCACCAAAAAGGTTGTGAAGCACTGGAACAGGCTGCCCAGGGAAATTATTGGACCACCATCCCTGGAGGTATATAAAAATATGTGTATGTGACTCTGAAGGACATAGTTTAGTGGTAGATTTGGCAGTGCTAGGTTAATGGTTGGATTTGGTCTTACAGGTCTTTTCTAATCTACACTATTCTATGGTTCTTTGATTCCATTTCTTCATCATGGCCATCAAAGCTGTGCAAGCTCTGTGATTGCAGTGGTAAGGGACCATACTTGGCTTGCAGGAGATGGGCTGTGTTGGCTATAATCATGTCCAGATGTTGAAACAAGAGCAGAGAGCTGTAGAGGTCTCTCTGAGGAGACACAGCTCCAGCTGGCTCCAACCAGCTACAACAGACCCATCACAGGGCACAGCTCACCTTATCAGCCAACCCAGTGGTGCCCCTGGGTTAACATGTTTAAAGAAAGCCAACACACTGCATGGCAGTGAGGAGTGAGGAACACGATGTGAGGAACAGCCCTGTCAGCAGAGGTCAGAAGGAGAGGAGCAGAGATTCTCCTGCGGCCTGTGAAAAGACTGTGATGGAGCAGGTGTCCACACTGCAGTCGAAGACCTCATGCCAGAGCAGGAGGGTATTTCCTGAAGGACTGTGTCCCATGGGTGGTACCCCATGACAGAGCAGGGAAAAAGGATGAGGAGGAAAGAACAGTAGAAAGGAAAAATTACAGGTTAACCATGGTCCCCTATTCCCATCTTCCTTGTGCTGATTGGGGCAGGAGGGGAGGTGGAATCAGGTGTGTATTTGAGTCTTGGTAAAGGGATGGGTGGGGGAAACACATTTTAGGTTTTCTCTTTATTTCCAACTACCTAATCTATTTTAATTAGCAATAAATTAAAATAATTTTTCCCAGGTCGAGTCTATTTTACTTGTGATTGTAATAGATAAGTCAGCTCTTTATCTTGTTCCATGAGCTTTTTCATTTTATGTTTTCCCCCTGTCCTTTTGAGGAATGGGGCTGAGAGAGCAGCTAGGTGGGTATCTGGCAGCCTGCCAATGCCAACCATTTCTGGATATCTGTTCTCACCTAGAGACTGAAGATCAGTGTATTTATGTTAAAGTATATATCAAAATATAGGAACCAAACCCATGACTAATATGCTTGTGGTCCATATCTGTCATTACCCTCAGTTTAATCCTTTGTATACATATTGAAAGGAGCAGTCTTTCCATAATACCCTTTATTAGTGAGAATTGTAACTCTACTGGGCTTAGTTTTACTTAAACCATTTTACATAGTAAAATTTAACTTATACAAACAAATAAAAAAAATGAATTAATGCATCACCCTCACATCTGGGAAAACAGAGTTTTGATTCAGAGTTCCTCAGGCAGAAAAATTGAGACAAGTGTTTACGGACATACATTGAAAAATGAGTTTCTGAAAATACATGGTAGAGACTATGGTTTATAGTATTAGAGAATATCAGCTTTATATGAAGAAATTAAAAATTTTACAACTGGGCAAGTAACACAGCCCAGCATTTTCAGGCTTTGTGATCTAAATTCCTACCACTATCTTCCAGTTTAAAATACATTTTCCTTGGGGACGCAGTGATGGAAAGGAATGAGGTTTTGCTAATCTTGCAGAATATTTTGAACATCTTCTGAAGATTTCAAGTGTTCAAGATATTCAGTCTTTTCCAGAATCTGTTCTCTTCAGTTCTTTATTGAAAGAATAAATACTAGAATGTGCTGTATGGTCTTCTTCACCTGAATGTCCCATTCTGTTTTATCTGTGTTCTTTCTTTTTTAATGTCTTGAAGACCCCATGTTTATTTTCCACTTAGGTAGATCCAGGTTCATAGAGACCAAGTCACATTAAATACTTGATGCTAAATCCATAAACTCCACTTAGACGTTAAAAAACAGAAAAACAAACCAAAGTGCAAAAGGTGCACCTTAGAATTTCTCAGTTGTCCTTCATAACTATAGAGTAAAACACTGAATTATAATGACTTGATAAAAACTGCCTGCACTTTTTCTCCTCTAGGGAATCACTCTTATCTTTGTTGTTATGGTATCAATAACATGATAACTATAGATTATATGTGTTCTGCCAAAGAGCCTGGTGACTGCTCATGTTTATTTTGCTGTTTTTCCCCTCCTTCTTTCTTTCCTCTAAATTGCAAGTTTTGAGCAGGCAGAGTTGGGAAAAATTTCCATTTTTAACCTGTACCAGAAAAAAAGAAACAAAATCATGGTGTCTGTTGGGGAAAACCATTTTACAATTAGGAAAATTTAATGATAAATCTATATTTGCAGTACAACAGTTAGTAGTGTTTCATTGCAATGCACCATGTGTCAACACTTGGTGATAGAAAGTTGTGTTTTTAGGCATAGAAACATTATTTTCTACTGTTATTCTGATTGTACATATTCTACAACTATGGTATTGACAGCATATTAAAATAACTATATTTTTTAAAATTCTACTCCTTATATAGCAGTTAAAAATCTGTTATAAATTCTGAAATTGGAAAGGATTTATTCTTGTAACCAGCTTGTAAAAATTAATTAGAAAGGTATTTCAAATGGTTAACAGGACCTCACTGAAATCTGTTAAGTACTTAATTTGTGTCATGTGCTTTTCAATTAAAATTTACCCAAATTCTTCTTACTAGAGTTGCGGAAAAAAATGACTTCAGGGTGTAATTATCAATATGAAAAATGCACCATTTAAGCAGTAAAGAAATATGGAGAAGATTTGGTTCTCAATAGATATAAATTTGCATCATCTTGCAGGAGTTAGCATAACTGTTGCTTTGCATAGGACAGTTGTCCAACACAGAAAGTTCTAATAGTCCCTCTACCAGAGATTTATTCAAAACTAAAGAAAATGTTTGACTTTAAATGAATCATAGCTTCACAAGCCTTGACCTCTTCCACCTACTTATCAATTCACAGTTTTTAATTTTAGGAATGGTGGCTTGGTATCATCACCAGAGTTCCACCCATTGTGATCTGACTTTGCAAGTTTCCTCTGGGCTGACAGAGCTGTGTTCAGACCTCACTGTCCCTGTCTATCTCTGCACAGGTGTGTACAGACCGCCTTTCCTAAGTCAAATTTGTCCAAATGTGTGTCCATGGAAGAAATTTGTCTTTTCTTTTGTCCAGAATGATGGAAGAAAAGTGAAGAGCTAGCTAGAAAGTTCACCCAGTAATGCCCTCGCCATGAAAAAAAAGACTTTTAGGAAGATTGTTCTTAAGTTCTAAATTTCTTTGGTCTTGTCACTTGTACAGCTTTAGGTCTTAGGTAACCTGGACCTTAGTCACTTGGGTTTTTATAATGTTGCTTTGAAGAGGAAGTTAATGTGACAGGTCAAAGAGAAAGATTATATATGGTAACATACTAAGTGCTTACATTATAGCTGTCATCATAGGAATAAATGTCAATTAGGAGCTATATACAGGAATAAGATACTAATGTCCAAGATTTTCAAAACAGAGTATCAAAAAGTTGTTTGTTGTTGACATTTAAAAAATTCTGTCTTTCTTCTGGACCTGTCTGTGCTTAATGTTTTTAAGCTTTGGTCAATATTTTTATTTAGCTGCCACATTTCTTTCAGAGATTTAAAACTGATTTTTTAACAAGTATTTTACAATTTCAGCACAGAGGTTTTCATTTGAAGATTGCTCTATTTGATTACAGTACTTTACAGTGATGCAGTTGATGGCTTGAAGCATTTGTGATGAAAAAATTCTACACATGAGACTGTAGAAACAAGAAAAGGAGATTAGTCCTTTGAATAACAGCATTAAAATTATTTCAGAAGGGTTATGAGTACTACCCAGCTAAACCCATCTTAGTACTACCTTTCCTGCTTTTTTGCTATTATCTCAGGCTACACAGTTGATAAAATCTTGTTAGTACATTGATGAGCCTGTTAAAAAGCTATACTGTATTGAGTCGTCTATTATAAAATGTATGTACATAAATCTATTTGACAGATTGAAAACGTTATTATGAAAAAAATAATCGTAAGAAAACAGACTGAAATAAAATTGGCCAGAAGGATTCCAACAATTAAAACATTCATGTGTAAAGTACTTCTGTAAAGCAGATCAAAAGAATGGATTCTTGATCCCTTTTAATTAGTGGTTTATTTTTTCAATTTATATAGGCTTTTGTTCCAGTGATTTTAAATTCATATTTCTCTCTTTGCTCTTGCAGTTTTGGTTAAACAAAGACTATGTAATAGGGACCTTGGATTTCTGCACTATTCAGATGCTTATGACAATTTTGTCTACGAAAAGGATAGCTCATTATATGAGTACGAAATCTGCCTCCACCAATCTATTTTCAAAGAAAAGGAAATCCTGAATGGCTCCCTGAAACAGGCTTGGAGGAGTGAGCCACTGTCCATGAAATGAATGTTCCAAGCCTGAACATCTGGCAGGACTGTGGCTGGATTACACTCTTGCTTTAGGGAAAGGAACTAATGGTCAATTACAAGAGTTCACATTAAGATAAAACCCTCTTAGTAACTGGTATCACTGAAAGTAATTGCCTTGCTTGAAAACCATTCTTTACTGGCTTAGAATTATGAACTCAGATTTTCCTGGTAGCTGAATTGAAATCAGTAGAGCTAAGACAGGTCACAACTAGTCTAAAGTGTAAAAATGGAGGCTCTGTATTCATGGCCATTCATGGGTCCAGCCTCTGAGTGATGACAATGGAAACACATTTTGAAGTCCGTTTATAGCCTCCATTTTCAAAATATTGTTATTTTGCAAAGCTAAATTTACGTAAGAATGCAAAAAGCACAAAGCTTGCCCACAATACACATTCAGATCACTTTAGTGGTTCTACTGAGTCAGCTGGACTGGACATGCACAAGTCCAAGTTCACATAGAATTACACTGGCAAAACTTAAATCTACAGTTTATCTCCTAGATTTTAGCATCTCATCCTTTCCTTCAGTTATGCTTTCTTATCTCCCCCCAAATGTGTGCTTATCAAACAAAACTGTTCTGCTCCATATCATGGAACTTCCCTTTTAATTTACTCTGACATAGGCAATTGCACCAAAAAAGCTATTAAAGTAAGCAGTCTGTGCTAATGGAAATCTTACTTTGGCACGTAACATCACTGAACGGTGATGGTTATGGTGCAAAAAAAAAGCATATTTTCTAAAACCTGCAGGTGTTTTAAATCTGTCTTTTAAATTGTCTCCCTTGAGCCTGTGTATGTTTGAAAGCTGACTGCTGTGTATAAGAATTATTCCAGTGCTTTCATGTCTCAATATTTTAGTGGTTTAACACTATCAATTGACATGATATGATAGATTGTTAGATTCTGTTAAGTACTTAATAGATACTTCCAAATTGCCTCAGTACTACTGTAATGACTCCTCCCACTTAAAAACCTCAAAGGGAATTAAGTGACTATAATGATATTGAAGTAAACGCTAGGCTATGAGTTTCTGTGGAGTAAAAACACAAAAAGAAAAAAGAAAACCCCAAAAGTTTTGGAACAAAAACTGAAGTGCTATACTACTTGTTATAGGTAGACTGTTTTTTGGCTACTATAGTAGAAACTGCGCAACTGATAATAGATAACAAATGTCCATCCTTCAGTCATCCTGGTCTCAATTTTGTAGGTTAAGTGGATATATTTATTTATTTGTCTTAAATTTGTTTTCTGTTTTTTCAAAGAAAGATGTCTTTTGCAAGCAAGCATGGCTTCACTGAAGTCCAATTCATATCATCGTACTAACATTTATGTAAACCCCCAGTGGTAAATATGCCCAAGTTAGCAGAGACAATGTAAAGGAGAATCCGTTATGGTTTTATAGAATCCATATAACTTAACTCTGTATTTGCACATGGAAATCTAGCTATAGTAATTAGTGTAGTCATATCACAAATAATGTGTTTACATGGTGATGATTAAAGCCATCCTATTAAATCATGCTTCTAGAAAACACTAATTTGGACTATTTTGGAGAAGAAGCAATAATAATATATTTTAAATTCCACAAATATTGGGATGACTGAATATTGCTAGTTAAAAATAAAATTACAGTGAAGGGTTCTATTTTGGATTACTGTATAATCTGCATAGCAGAGTAATCTGTATAAAACAGAATTTTTCCTCTATCATATGTCCATATGATTACACCATCATCATCTGAAATATGGACATTTGCACCAGCTGAGATTCTGAATCATTTACTGTTAGAAAAGCAAGGGTTGTTAGATAATATGTAATTATTTCTGTACTAAGAACTTGGGGTTTATCTCTTCCCAGTTCCTTTCTATCTTGCTATCAAGTTACTGATTCTCTGTGGAGATACAGATAGAAAGCAGAAGTGAGACCACTGCTAAACTCATGTCAGAAGTGGACACACTAACGCTGTTAGGCTGCAAACCATGGCAGGCAGTATGGCCTACCACAAAATAGCTAACATAAGGGAGTGGCATGCTTGGTATGTACCTGTGTTGGTTAGTGCTAGCTTTTAGTTTTGCAATGTTATTAAGAAACATAGATATGGTTGTTATAGAGATTGATGCTTATATAAGAATTTATTTTTAGTTACTGCTGAAAAGGTATAAATACTCAGCTCTGTATCAATAAAATTGGCTTATTGCATCCAAGCAACCTGCCCCGTCTCTTCCATTGCCGACCGTCACTTGAAAATTCTGTAATGTCTGGTATTTATATTTTATGTATTTTGTGTTTCACACACATATTTTCCTGGGTCCAAATACATCCATGAGCAGCACTAGAAATTTTGTCAGGGGGTAATTTCTTATTTGTGCTGTAAAGTCAGTACTGAAATAGGAGGAATTTCAGCCAAAACTGCTACAGATTTATGCATGCATATGTTGTGGCTTAAAACCAACTGGAAATTAGGTTTAAAGCAGCTGCTCCCCTTCTTCCCACCCCCTCCAGTAAGAAAGGGACAAAAAGGCAGAGAATATGGGTTGAGATAACAATATACTGGAAAAAACAGCACTAAGGAAAACAAGCAATGACAGCAACAGTGTATAAAAGAGGGTGATTACATGCAAAAGATACAAAAAGGGAAGTTGAATGTGAGTCAGCAGTGCCCTGGCAGCCAGGAGGGTCAAGCGTGTCCTGGGGGGCATCAGGCACAGCATCACCAGCTGGGCAAGGGAGGGGATTGTCCTGCTCTGCTCTGCTCTGCTCTGCTCTGCTCTGCTCTGCTCTGGGGCGGCCTCACCTCGAGTGCTGGGGGCAGCTTTGGGCACCACAATACAAGAAAAAAGCTACTAGAGAGCATCCAAAGGAGGACAAGTAAGGTGGTGAAAGGCCTTGATTGCGAGACTCAGGAGGAGCAGCTGAAGTCACTTGGTTTGTTCAGCCTGGAGAAGAGAAGGCTGGGGGTGCCTTCATCACAGCTGACAGATTTCTCAAAAGGTCAGAGGAGGGGCAGGTCCTGCTCTCCTCTTTCTGGTGACAGGACACGAGAAAACAGAATGAAGTTGCATCAGGAGAGGTTCAGGTTGATCATTAGGAAAGAGTTCTTCACTGAGAGGATGGTCAGTCGCTCAAATGAGGACTTCCCAGAGAAGTGGGCATGGCACCAGTCTGAGTTCAAGGAATGTCAGGATGACACTCCAAGTCATTTGGTTTAGTTTTCAGTACCCCTGTGAGGAACAGAGATTTGAACTCAATGATCTTTATTGATCCCTTCCAACCTGAGGTATCCTATGATTTCATATAAGTATTTTAAAAAAATGTAGTAGTGAAACTCTCCCTTTCCCTTGGTTTAAGATGCTGTTTTATCAGATATCTCTGACATTTCTGAACTTTCAGGTAGATGAATTGTATACTAGAAGGGCATGGTAGTTATGCATATTATAACCCTACATATAACTGGAACTCAAGGCAACAGTTCTGTTATGACTTTTCTAACTCAATCATTATGAATTTAAAAGGAAAATCATCAGGTTCTCAAGGTCTGGACAGCATTTAAAACAAGATAAAAGAAATTAGTGAAAAACAATTTTTATTCTTTTTTCAAGTTAAATCAGATTCCTTAAGAGAAAAGTTCAGTGGAGTAATCATATTTGAGCTGCTGGGAACTTCCATGATCACTCAACTTGCATAGTTTTGTCTCTCAAAGAAAAATACATATATGGTTTAGGTGGGTGTATTTTGGCCATGTTGGTAAAAATTTTCATTCTTTAAAAATGTGGTACTCTGCAGAAAAATTAATCATAATAGAGAAGTCTCAGGATTTTCATTATTCTTTGTGTTTTGTTGTCTTCTGCTTACAAGAATGTTGAAAGAAAAGGTTTAAGATGTTACTACCATCAGCTGAAATGCAACACTTTTTGTTCAAGTGGGCAGGACTGTTTCTTGCGTTATATATTAGGGTCAAAGTAAGACAAAAAAAAGAGAAAAAACTTCTTTGAATCCTTTAGATTATTTATAGACAGGAAAATGCATCTTTGCTCCCTTTCTCCAGAGTTATCCATTAGCAAGTCCATTGATTCCAGTAGTATGAAATCCATAGAGTTAGAGTGATAGACTCCTAATTTGGCATATTGTAAGAAAAGGATCAGCCAGCCCCATGACCATATCAGAACTTTGCTCATATAAGTCATAATTTCTTTATAGCCCTTCTTTCTAATGGATGATTTGTCACATTTTTTCTGACCTTGTTATCTTTGCCACTTCTTCAAAATCTATTACCCATAAAATAACTTTCTCTATAGGCCTCTGCCATAAATGACTAAACCCAGGCATATGAGGGTACCTTTAAAAAGTATTCTGAAAGAGAACAAAGCACCTTTCTTTTGGTTAAATCATTATTTCTAATTTCTATTGCCATGTCATTCAGGAGCATGCAACGGTGTAGGGAACTGTACAAACAAATAACAGAATGATAGCACCTTTAGTAAAAAACTCAGATCTGAACTGGATATTTTTACTGTCATGTAGAAAAAAGCTGAATCTCTCTTATACCCAGCACACCTGCAATTGCTAATGTACATGTTTCTTGGATTTTCAGAAACACATGAATGTGTCAGTCCCTGATTGAGATGACAGCTCTGTAGACAGATAGGGAAGGAGCTGTTTAAGGTTTGGTTTTATTTCTTTTGTATATTTTATTGAGGAGCAAAAGACCACATATAAACACAAACCCATTAGGAGTTCAACACAGAAAAAGATGTATTAGAATTGGTCAATAGTCTTTCTACAATAAAATGTAAAAAAATACCTCATTTTCTAGTTCCATGCGAAAATTTCAAGCCTAAAAGATGCAAGAGGTTTTCTAGTTCTTGCAAAATCAGGAAATTTCCTATGGAAGTCCCCAATGACATGAGCCAGATTTTTTTTCACATGAGCTCAGGTCATGAATAAATACCATTTCACTCAACAGGTTAATTAGAAGAAATTGGCAGCTGAGACAGAACAGAATATACAGAAATGTGATTACTTTGTATTTCATGTTAATTTTTTTTTACTTTCTTCCTGTCTAATTTCACTTGCGGCAATAGTGATTTTCCTGTTTCTTCTGGTAAGAGGATCTCAAGTGACGCTTTCATGTCAGATGGCACAGAGTTAGCGAATTCCCTTGGTAGACTAAGCTTAACAAGAAAGAAATTGTGCTTGTATTCTTCCTCCGTCTACCTTAAACACAGCATTGTATTGATATCACTCTTATAAAAATGAACAGTTTATTAAAAAATAGACCATGTTTACAGCTTTCAGCAAATATGAAAATAAAAAGAAATAAAAAGTTACTGAATCTTAAGTAGACACATATATATATAAGTATATATTAGATATATATTTAAATGATTATAAAAATATTTGCAGAGTAAATGATGCCTTTGAAAGGCACTGCTGGAAAACCGTAAGAATGATTAGAAACAAATTATACCCAAATTAACTTTCAAAATCCATCTAAGAAACTTTAGAAGAGAGATGTAGTGAAGAAACAGTTGCTACACTGTTTATCAGAAGCAAATTAACATGCAATTTTTCAGTCATCAGAGAGGTTTGTAGAAGCTGCTCCTGCTGATAGCAGTACAGTTATAATTTGCTACTACAGAAAACCTTCATCTATTCTGTGCAGTCTGATCAGTTTATTCCACAGACTGAAACAAAAGTATTCTTTCTGTGTGAACACATCTACTGGCAAAATGACCTCCATACCCTCAAACTTGCCTGGGCAACATGAATTTCTTTCTACCTTTTCTCCTGGTAAACAGGAATGTGGACATAAAATGTGAACAATATTTCTGTATTACTGATTTCATCTTTTCTTCGGCTCTCAAATCCAATTGGCATGACAGTTAAAATTAGCAGGACAAGGGCAACTGTCAAGGATGAGGCTGGCTGTAAGCAGAGGGGCTTCTGTGGCTTTGTTTGCCTGTCATTTCAGCTGCTATGTCAGCTTAAATACCATCAGTTAAATAATACAGAGCATAGCTTAAGGAGTAATGGGGCAGGGGGCACATTTGAGCAATCATCAAACAAGAATAAAATCCAGAGAGACCACGCTCTTGGGACACTGTGGCACAAGAATCTTTCACAAAATGTCAGTGCAGGCTGATTAAACAAATGCTGCTGCCAAGGCAAAGCTGATCAACCTACAGTTTATAGGAAAAGTTCACATGCACTTGTGTTATCATTCTGAAATACTATGGATAAGTGAAAAATATTACAGTGTTGTGATAAAACGTAATGTTGCATAAGCTTAAACATTTTATGTACCTATACCAGTGTTTCACATTTTGCTTGATTTGCATTCTGTTGACATGATTTAAAAGCCTTTCAAAATGGCTCTTTGCCCAGACACAGCTTGAAAGTCCAAACTCTCCCACAAAAGCAGGTGAAATTTGTTTTGCCACATGTACAGTTCCATTCATAAATCTTTGTTCAGTGCAGTTCAATTTTTTCCATTAATAATTGTCTTTGCCTGAAAAGCTATATGATACTCACCAAAGTTTTTTTTCTGCAATTCTAACTCACTTTTTTCTCTCTCTCTAATCTATTTTAATATGTATACATTCATAAAACTAATCTTCTTTTCCAGAGATGAGTTATTCTTATCCTGTGAATGTAAGAAATAAAACACAGTAAAAAAAGCATTGTAAAAGAAACTGGAGTAAGGAGTGTAAACTTTTTTCTGGATATAGACAAACTTCATGGGTACTGTCACACATTATAGATCTTAAGTTCACACTCCTTAATCAAGTGACTATCCTGTAAGTCATTGATTAAGGACTGCAGAAATTGGCTGAAGTTCCTTGATCTCAACTATGACAAGACAACAAAGGTCCACTTGTGTCTGAGGGAAAAGGAGCGACAAGGAGTGTAACCAGGCAAAAAAGAGGGTAGGGTTGAGCTGTTCAAATAGGTGCAGAAGTCAAGACAGAAAGCAGTAAAGCAAACAGTGTGCCAAAGAGAGGAAGGAATGGTTAATGATTAAGGGGTTAAATTAGATAAAGCCCAAACGAAAGGGTATAAATCGTATCAGTACTTAGTTATGCAGAAAAGCAGCCACATAGGGAAGGCATAGAAAGACAGAGGCTATAAGCAGACAGTAAAAAAAGCAGAACATCCCACTAACAATAACTGCACACACAGGTGACAAACGAAAGAGAAACATGATAAAATACAGTAAAAACTCTCTCTTCTGCACAAATGACACAGTGACAGTGCAGGGGAGTAATCCTCCCTTTCTGGGCCAATGAATCTTAGCAGAGCCTAAATAGGATATGTAATGACAGATCCTGCAGCCATTCCTTTGGGGGGGAAATGAGAGTGGTGGGAATGGGGTTGACTTTCTTATAATCTTTTCTTCTCCTAAAAAACCAAAAAAATTTATCGGAATGAAACTCTTCAGATGAATCCAAGTCCAAGAAGGGATTAAAAATCTAAGATAGCTATAGGACATGGATTGCATAAGCAAAGAGAGACCTGAATCCATGACAGTTGCAGAAGGAGAGCTGAGATAGCAATTGATTTAGTGAATTGCCCACTTAACTCATTTGCATGGCCAGTGCAGCCCACCCCTTCCACAGGAACATGGCTGGCAATGCTGTCCTCTGCTGTCTGGTACCACTTCCCTGGATGTCTTACATACCTTCTACATGCCTAGGTCTGAATTACTTGCTAAGCCTGTTCTGTGGGGCTTGGACTAGACAGCTCAGATTTTCAGTTCCTGGAATTCAGATTGTGGCTATAAACCCTGTCAGCTGAAGACATTTCAATGTAAATTACTGCATTCAAGAGGAATGCATTAGCCACGGAATGATTATATGAAACAAAATTGCAACAATGCCACAGCTGTGGTTTTGAACAAAAGCTCAAGTAATTGTGGTTGTTTTGTCCAGACCTTAATGAAATTAGCAGGTTATAGAAGTACTTTTCACATGCCTCGGCTCAAAAGCATTATATTTGTCTTTTAAGGTAAGAAAGAAAAACAGAGATATTTTCAGATCCTCAAGTTAAAGTACTAGTGAAAACAGTGTCTTTATGAGATTTTCTCAGTTGTTGGGTCTTATAGGAAGTATTCTACCTCTTTTAAAGATAAGAGAAAATTAGAAGTGGGAAGAGGAGGTGAAGCCTATTTCACTTAGGAACAATAATGTATATTCCTGGAGTATAACAATTCCTTAAGTGGTGTTCATTGTATTAGACATATTTTTAATCACTTTGCTTCATTCTCACATATCAAAAGAATAAGTAAAACTATCTATTATCCCTTCTGAATTTGTAGTTATAGTATCCTTTTCCCATGTGGTAGGTCAACAGGACTATATTGCCTTGTTTTGCGTGTCAGGGTCCCATTAACCTAATGTAATAGTTGGCACAGATTTCTGAGCAAGTTTTGTCTATGAAGTCAGGAGCAGAATCTGAGTGGAATATAATACTCTGCTAAAACAATAATACTCTCATAATCTAGCCCTCATTAACTTGTCAAGCCTAGTGACAGTCTTTAACAGCATTCATTCTTTTTATGTTTCATTTTAAGTGATTTCTTTGTAGCCATTTGAAAACCTAAAATAAGATTGTTACTCTATCTGCATTTAATAGGGAGCCATTCTGTCCATTTTTTTTTCTTTTTCTTTTTTTTTAACTGGAAAGCACTTATGTTTATTTGTAAGGCAGCTTGCCATAGATGTCTTTAAGAAATGGATGAAAGTACACATATTTTATGTATTTTTATTTTCTATCTTGAGTATATGCTAAAATGCTATAACTGGTGTTACAAGAATATTGTTAGAAATTTTGTTCATTGTCTCATTTTTTTGTCACCAAAGGGGGGTATTGGGAATTGACGGAAGGATTGGATTTCCATGGCATGACTTGTGCCACCTGACATTGTCAGTTAGCAAAATGTATTAGAGAGGAGAAAAATACAGATGTGTTTGGGGGGGCTTTGTGGCTTTCTGATTTTTTTGTCTCCTTCCATTTGCCACAATGTGAGTCCTGTGCTTTCTGGCCTGGTGTGGTTCATGCTGACACAGCCCTTTTCTCCCAGACCAGGGCTGGATACAACACAATGCCCTTCCCTTAGTTTAATGAGTGCTTGTAGCTCACCATGACTTCAGTGTCGGTTGGGATGGTCAACATCTGACAAGAGCAAACTCTGAATTCCTCATAGCACTCTCCCTTGTCAGCTTCCCTGAGGGCTGATATCCATAGCATAATGAGATTTGAATTCATCCACAAACTGATTCACCACACATCAGGCGTTCATACCTTTAAAACCCGGAATGAAGACTTTTGTCAATGATTCTAAAAAGAAAACAAACAAACAAAAAAGGTTGAAACTTCACTTTGAAAGAAATTGGAAGCATCAAACATTCTATATCTAGCTTAGCTACTGTTTCAGTTTTGAAAATGGTGTGAGAATATGCCAATTTTGTTCCTTAAACTTGATTCTTTTGTACATTTAGTACCATACCTCAAAAAATAAATACCTCTTCAAACTGATATTGCATTAGTTTCTTTTTCATTAGGTCTCAGTAACCACTTTCTACCCATTTGTTTCCCCCAAAACATAGCAATGAAAAAGTAATATACAATTCCTAATGATTTTCTGAAATACTGCACAGGTGCAAGCTGCAGCTGTTATGAGTAAACTAGATTTTGCTAAACTAGTTCAAATCCCATTGGGGAAATAGACGAACCACTGCATTCCCATAAAAAGAAAAATGTTTTCATTGTAGGATAATGAAGTTTCCATGTACATTCTACCTAGTCAAAAGGTGTTTTACAAAGAAAATTAAAGTTATCTTATAAAAACTGATGAAATACATAATCTCTTAGATTCCCCCTTTGTTAAAAGTAAAATGGTATTAGTTATACTCTTTAAAAAGCCTCACTAGCATTTTCAAATTTGAATGAAATGGCTAAGATTATGTTACAGATACTAAAATAGATCTGAAATTAGAACAATGAAGCATTGTCCAGACTTATATTTAAAATATAGAACTTTTCATTTGAACAGGTATATTACAGTGAAAATTACACTTCACTGCTCATTTCTAAATGTGTGTTTACATCTGTTCATATGCTACATCCAATCATTTGTGTTGCCAAGCTTTTCGATAAGGAACTCATCTGAAAGATTTGGGTGGTTTTTTTATTTTAAAACCCATATTGTGTACAATGATAAAGATTTCATGGAGGAAACATACACATCTTCACCTCCAGATCAACTGGCTAGTGGTGGATGAAGTTTGAGGTGTGGGTTTCTTACCTTTCCCTCTCAGCACCTTCTCAGGCTCAAGGTAACACTAACCCATGTAAGGTATGGAGACCTCAGCTGGGGTGTGGACGTGAGTAACTGAGAGAAGACATTCTATGTGTTGATTGGCACAATGACATTTACTTAGAGTCTCAAAGTTCCTTTGCAGAGAAGTGAGAAGGGCTGAATAAACTTCTGTACTAACAAATCAGATACAAATCTTGGAATAACAACGTATTTTTCACTAGAAAAGAAGATATTTTGAGGCAAAACATTCCTTCTCAAACTAAAATGTTATGCCGCTCTGAAAATCTGGAGTTCCTGAAGCACAGTTTAGCTCTGGGACCACTGCTAAAAATCATTATCAGGGCTTGGGCACTGGTAACAGGATACTCCCTCCATAAACATCTGCAGGGCTGCCTTGATTGACATCAGCCAAGGATCTGGGGGCTGCATTATGAATTCAGTTGTGCAAACTGTGAACCTGACAGCAGGTTTCTGGTTTGTAGAAACAAGAAACAGCGGGTTTGTGGTTTGTTGGTGTCCCCGAGCCTTTCAACAGACATCTGTGTTAAGGGAGAGAACATCTAGGAAAGAACATCTCGGAAACCATTTCATTGCTAGCCTTAGGGGGAGCATATTCAAAGCAGAGCAAAAGACTCTAATAATTTTATTATCTTACATGTTATTAAAGGCTTATTTACACATTCCATAGGGAACTTTTCCGCTTCCTATATTGTATGTATAATCTGTTTAAAAACTAAGAATCATCACAGACTTTGGATTTGCACTATGAAGAAGGCCTAAATTAATATTTTAGTTTCCTAATAATGCTATCAGGAATGAATAATTCCCTTTTTATATTTTTTTTTCCAGCTAATATCCAGGATCAAAAGTGGATTAATTATCTGAATTAGTCTTGGTTCTGCTTTACACTCTTTATGCTTGTCTTTAAACTACCTGAATTTATTTAAAACCAGAGTTTCCTCTGTTAGAACAGGTTGAGTTTTGTAAAAACATGAATAAATTACTATTAGAGATTTTAAAACTGGGATGTAGACTACCAAGTCATGTATAACATTTGTCTCTTTTGCTATTGTGATATTTCCATTGCGAAATCTGATTAGAATCTGATTAAACACCATAAAAATAATGTATTTTAAATCATCCTAAAATGGATTCTAGGAAAAGAAGAGAGAAATTAATTTTTTTCTACTTCTTTAACGACTGCAATATTCTGTAACTTTATTTTTGGATATACCTCATATTTTGTAGAAAATGGGTTTGAAATGGGGTTTAGACTCTGTGGGAATTCTTGCCTCCTTGAATCAGACTGGAAAATATTCTTTCCATCCTGTTGGAAAAAAACCCTCCACTTAGCTTAATAAGCAGTACTGTCAGTTATTTCTCTCATTCTGGGCAATCACATCACCTCCAGTTTTCTTAGGAAGAGAAGTCTAAGGCTACACTCTGGAAATCTATGGAAAGAACTGATGTTTGATTTTCATGTTAAGCACCTGCACCCCCTTGAATTTTTAGGTACATTTTGCTGCATATTTCCAAATTCACTCCCCTGTACATTTTGTCATGTTTCTAGCCAAGAGAAGACAAATTGATGTATTTCTGAGGCTGCATCTGTCTGAAAGGCATATCCTAGACAGTCATAGATTTTGGAAGGAGTTTTTAACAAATGCTTGTGTGTGAAAGGCTAATAGAAAGGCAAACTGTTAGCAGTAATAATTCCTTTATGAAAAATTATCGCATTACATATGTTTCAATATGTAAACCATAAATAGAACTAGCAATGGGGCCAATTAGCCTTAGTGTGTTTATTTACTTATTGTAAACTAAATATCCTCATAAATATCTTCCAGAATGAGACTGTAACTTACAAATACGAAATCTTGCAGAAGTGCTTCAGCAGACCTTTAAGATTATGCATTCACGTTTCTTTAGGAACAGCATATTTTCTGCGTGCTTTTAAGGATCAGCAAAAGAGATTAAGAATATCAAAGCAAAATATAGACCCCCTGCAACAGATCACTTTAAGTCTTGAACAGTTTAGAGAGCATACAACCACTACAGCCACTCCATATTTATTTTGATAATTGTGCCACAGAGAATGTGTTGCTTTTTACCCCATGTTGTAAAACTTAGAAGTTTATAGTCTAGTGTGGAGTAGCAGCATCAGAATACTAGAGATGGACCAGTTCCAGCGCTTATTGAATCATTAGCCTTGGGCAGAAAAAATTTAAGATGTCCATACAGAAAAGAATTTATTCAAATAATATATGAGGTTTCACTTAGACTAGGGAATTATAATTGTCAAGACTGACAGGTGATACTGCCTTCCTTCACATCTCGGTGACTTTCCTTTATACATCATGTCAATCATTTCACTTCTAAATTTATTTAAATAATGTGTTATTCCTCTTTAGAGATGTTAACCCATTAGTATCTACTGCCCTACTAATGTCTAATCACACCAGAAAACAAATTCTCAGCAAGAATTATGTCAGCAGTCAGAACACAAAAGACCATGTGAATAAAATTAAGAATGCCTAACAGAGTTTACTTAATGAAAAATATGATTCTGAAAATGACAGAGGGGTCAAATTGGCTGCTTGCCTAATATTGGTATGGTAGCGAAATTAAAGCAGAAGTCAAAAGGTAAACGTAATACATAAAAATGTTAAAAGCAGAATCATTTTACAACCAATAAAAATAGATCTTTTCAAGTGTAGAATATTAATAGTGAAATAATCTGTGCTAAAATTTCTATAAAATAATATATATTAAGTTCATTAGAGCAAGAAAAGTCTTAGGAACGAGAGGTCATTCACTGCATGGAGAAGACTAAGACATTTTAAGAAATAAGAAAGGCAAAGTGTTTAGGAACACTCCTACATTTGGTAAGAATTAATATGTCTATTGTTTAGGTGGATACATGTTGTCTATTTATAACTCAAAAAAGGTGTTAAGTAACATCTGGAGGTGATAAACATTTGAAATCATCAAGCTGGGAGAGTTGCATTAAAAAGAACCGTTGATGACATCTCTGGCTCGATAGTGTCGATTTGTAATAAATCTCAGGGATAGCAGGTAAAAAAATCCAGAAGACTGAAGGACAGTTCATATTGTGCCAATGCTCAGAAATACAAGTATGAGGAGTATGATATTTATAAGCCTAGAGGACTTACCTTTAGTTATGACAAGTGGGATACACTTTCACTGTTGAGGACATAAAGGAGAACAGCTCATGCTAACTAACATAAATTCATGGGAAATAGATATTGTTCAACAAATACAATTTTATTGTTAGTTTAACTGGAGATTATAACAGTGATCACACAATTATGGTAGTCTGTAGGAATTACAGACATGCAAGCTGAATCCCACTTTGTTGAGGATAAATAGAGAATAAATTTTGAACAGATAATAAATGCTCCACCCAGACCTTTTGGTGATACAGATGTTTGGATGCTCATGGAATAAAACTCTCTTCACAAACACAGCATCTGATCAGTGAAAACCGATGGATAGGAATGAATAGGGGAATAGAGAAAAAATACTCACTTGATAACTGGGTGGTGGTAATACCCCCTCCCTGTTGGCTGGAATAAACCACACAACTTTTCCAAACAGTGTTAGAATGCTAATATAAAAGCAAATCTTTATTGAAAGCCTTCAAGTTTCACAATATAGCAATATGCACACATGATACAATATTTCTACAATTTTATGAGGTTAGTTGATTAGTATACCTCTCAAATATTGTCCAGTAGAAGGGTGGTTGGTTAGGCAATTTTCCCCCAGGTTCTGCCCCATTGGAGCCCTCCCCCTTGGATCTTTTAGCCCTGCATTTTATTGTGTCTATGATGTATGGTGCAAAAAGTGTCCTTACTAGACTAAAGGCAAGACTAAACAGAATTTCAAGAATGTATTTTTAAGGATTTGTTAAACTATGGGAGAGGGCAGAAGAAGTACTAGAAGTTATAACTATGTATTAACAGTTACAGAGTTACAAATATATGAAAAATACATAAAATGCTAAAAATCTTTAGGCATCATCACCACTGATTATTGCCCTGTGTTGGTGGGAATCCTTATGGAAGAGTGCTGAAAGATGGTTTTACATAAACACCATTGTAGTAAGAATAACTTTCTGGTAATCCTTGCCCTCAGGGAAAACAGTATTAATACTAATGTAATGTTTATAACTTTAAAAGAAGTTATTTATAAATACATATATATATAATATGCTTTAAAAATATTTTCTTGGTAGCCTTACCTGGCCAGAGAGAAAGCAGAAAGGCATGCAGAATCCTTTCCCTGACTTCTGTGGAAAGTCTTCATGTCATGCAATAAAGGTGAAAATTTGCTCACTCTGTTCTCTTTCTCTCATTACCTATTTTTCTACAGTGATCTCAGAAATATTATGGGTCCTGTAATTTGCAAACCCATAATATGTGTGAGAGTGCATTTCACACACGAAGGGACATGAAAAGCTTGAAAAACTGCTTCATCTCATGATTTGCCTCTGCCTTTCATTGATTTCAGCTACCTGTCAGGCTCAGCTCTTATCTTCGACATTACTAAACTCTGATGTGTTCAAAGTTGTAAATTATAATAAAACTCTTCTATTCATCATTTCAGTGCCATGTGCATAACAATTATTCTAACTGCACAATAAATGTCAGAGCAAATTGTTCAGGGTCTTTTTTTGTATATTTAAGTGTGACTGAGGAAACACTGAAAGAAGGTAAGGATATTGCTTAGTTAAATGATTTTCTAACCTCATTCCATACCATAAAAGATTTTCAGGGATACAGGGATACTTTTCTTTTTTTTTTCTTCTTTCTCACCATAAAGCTGAAGAGCTGTCTGGGACTAAAAACTTTTTTCTTTCCACTTTATTGAGACCCAAGCCAGTTTAAGAAATTTGTGTTCAATAATTTTGCTTTTTTGAAGCTGGATGCCACAGGATATCAGATCTAACAAGTTTGATAAGTGATTGGAATCCCTTGGACATTATTGTAAAGTAATAATTATGTATTGGAACAAGCCTTTACTCAAAAGTCTCCCACAAATGGCAAGAGTTAAAAAACTAGATGGGAAATGGTCAGTTGTGACACAATAGATTGATAGTACAGAGTTTCAAATCTCCATGAAAAGTCCAGTGTTAATATATTTGTAAATATTCATTGAATGTTCATAATATAGCTTTGAAGTTCAGAAGTTATTTCATGAATAGACAAATACAGAGAAGGCCACAAAAAATATTAGAGGATTATGCAACTAGTAATATGGTAGCATAATGTAAAACAGAAGTAAAAAAAAATACTATTTAATCCACAGTAGAGTGGATTATTTGAATTTCCTATTCACATTACAGGTGCAGTGCATCAATTCAGGAAAGATTCCTGGGCATTTCTAGTTATCCTGACTCTGAGACACAACCTCAGAAGCTCACAGAGTTGGGATGTCTTAATGAAAAGAAGATTCAATCTGCTTAGGAAAATGGCAGTGGGGTAAATAATGCGACGTCTGCAAACTGGTGTTGCACACTATTTCAAACAGCATGCATGATTAGAGACATGATAGGTCTGAACCAGCCTAGCAGTTCCCAGATTTCTGTAGAGCATTTTTTTCTAGAGGAAAAAAAATGTCTCAAGGAATATATCTGGTCCATTTGGAGCCATGTTTTTTATTGAAATACATAAATATATTCCTATTTTTTTAGTCGTTTTTAAAGCTAAAATTTTATATCCTTCTAAAAAAAAGAAAAATTATTCTTGGCATTAAAACCACAAAGCCAGCAACAATATTTTTTTGTTTCTAGGTGAATTAATTTAAGTAGATTTGGAAAGTGGTGTTACTTCTATAACTACCAAATAACAGAGATCTACTTGTTCTTTAAACAATAAAAAAAATATTTAAAACTTTGGGAACCAAGTGAAGATTGGAAGAACAATGAAGATGTGCTTATGGTTGCTTGAGATAAATAGCTTTTACATCAAAAAACAAGCAAAATTTCTTGATGTAACCAGTTTTGTTTGCAATTGTCTTCCAAACTGGAAATTAGTGAAATTTCTTCCCTGCCCTGGAAAGCTCATAATGGCACTTGCTGCTACTGTTATATAGATATAAATAAATAAATAAATAAACACACATCTACAGTATATAAAAAATGCAGAGTTCTACTTTTCTGCCTGCTTGTGATTCAGACCATGTACAATGCCAGGTGCTGAAGCACTTAGTTGCCAAAGCCCTTGGATCTCGTTATGACTTTTTTTCATATGAGCACACTCAGGAATTAACAACATAATTGAGATTGGTCAATCTTTTAAAAGTTTGTGTCCTTGAAATATGTGCCATAATTCCCTTACAACTCCTCAAACTAGAGAAATGTCTTTAGTTTTCTGTACAAATTGGATTTGTGTATTCAAATTCAGAAAACATAATAAAAATACAGTCTGCTCCATTTAATTGAAAGTACACTTATAAATATATTTGTTTTAAACCAAAAGATGATGCTATTAGTTTTGGTGCAGGAGAAAAATAACTGGCAGAGCCATCCAATTAATCTATTTTTGATCTGATAGAAGACAGCTCTGACTTCATTCTATCAACATAATTGCAAACATTAGGCTAATTTCTAACACTGAAACTTTTATAAAAATACAAAAGCCTGGTTATATTTTGATCACTGAAAGCCCTTAAAATAATCTGTTTAAATACTGCAGTGTAGGGTCACCTGTATTTCTTCTCCAAAGCTCAAGAAAGGTCTGGGTAAAAGACCCTGATTCAGTCACCTCCTTGGTCTTTGGAGTTGTTGCAGGGTGGTATTGCTGCCACAGTATATTGCCATAAAGAAATCTCAATTAATATCTTCATTTATTGTGAAGAGCATAATGGAATGACACTACAGGATATGTCTACATTCGGATTAGGAGTGTATTTTTTTAAAAGAATCCACCGACTGTCACCATTCATTCTGCTCTCGTTTAGGAGAGGAAACAACACTCTTCTTTTATGAGCTTGATCTAAACTTGCTTCCTTACAATAAGAAAGGAATGTGCAGTGCATTCCAGGGACTCTAAACCACAAGTTTGTCCTAAAACTAAAGTTCAGAGGTCCTTGTGCTGTAGTGGGTTTAATTTTGTAAATGTAAAAAGTTAACATGAAATATTTTTGGATGTGAAATTTCTTGGAGGTTACTTTTAAATTTCTTTCTTTTAACAAGTGAAAGATCCATTTTTCAAAGAACAAAGAAGAATGCCAACAATTCTTGCTTAAAGTCAGATATTTTAGTTTAATCATGTAATACTGTACTTATGGACTTTATCTCACCAGAAATTAAATTTAACATTTGAATTAAAACTTGAAGACTAGAATTCAAATAGAGGTGTAATGAACACCATGGAAGGTTAAAACCTTGATTCCATGACACTAATGAATGCATAAGATTGGGTGTAAGAAAAGGGGAAACATAGAAGCATATAGAAGCCTCTAGCAATAATTTTCCACAAAATTTGTACTGTTAAGCTAAAAAATAAAAAAAAAAAGCAAAAAACCCAATCCCTTGTAATTTTCTATATGACTTAAACTGAGGGATTTGAAGCAAAAATAGTTGTTGAGAACTGAAATGTCATTCCACTTACCTGCTGAGACTCAGCAAGTATCTCCTTCAAATAGTCTGAGATAGCTGAAGCAAACTATTTAAGAGGGTGTTGAACTTCAACATATTTCCTGTATTCAAAATTAAACATATTTTACCATAGGTAAACAGAGTAATAACTGCCCAAAACCACAGAAAGGTCTGTCAGAAAACTTCAGCTTTATCAGGAACTCTATGGGGCTTTGGGATGTGTTTCTTGATTTACTTAGGTACTGAAAATAGAAAAGGAATGATCTAGAAAGCTCAAAAGTGACAAGACTTGTTTTAATCTTCTCCCACTGAAATCACTAAGTTGTTTGGTTTATTTTTCATGCAACTTCAGGGAGAAAAGATATGATTGTCACAATTTTCTATTTTAATGAGTCTTTTAGAAATGCACCAGCGTGTGGAGGGACTAAGATAAGACTTCTCCACGAATTAAATCCTGTTCATTCATTCAGTCTGTTAACGTTTAATTAGAATTTAATTGATTCATGGGCTTTGTGTTGATCGTTTGCAGGCATTTAGTGCCATAATTTCAGTCTGCTTGTAGATGTCAAGATTGCTTAGCAAACAATGTAAGAGCAGTAAAATGGCAGCAATTGAATTAATTTTCCCAGAGAAATAGTTTAATCATACCCAGTATATTTCAACAGAGGTATTCAATCTACTATTTTCCCTGTACTCCAGAAATACTCCTCTGTTTTAATCACTTCTTGTTTTTTAACTTATAATAAAATTCTTCAATCTACATATTTTTTCTTTCTGGGCACATCCCAAAAGCTCAAGATTTATAATTATTACTAAGATTAATGAAAGCATTCCCATTTAGAGTAGAAATGCACATTTCTTACTTCCTCCCCACCCTTTTATCAGGTAGAAATGAGCAGTATTTACTTATGTTCTAGTGTAGTTCTTAAAAGAGTGACTTGATGGAAAGAAAAAGAGAAGTGTGTTATTTTGTGTTTACAGCACAACTAATAATTCATTTTCCTGACTCTAGGTAAAAGGAATATAATATGTGACACAGCAGATTCTGCTCTTGCCGCTGGAAATATAAATTAACTCTCCTGACTCTAGGAGATTTGTGTGTAGAATTGAACTGGTGTAACTGAGATCAGAGCCTGTTCCAAAGATCTTGAATAATTCCTATAAGGCAAATGCCTTCAGCTGTCAATCTTCCAAACTGACCTGTCAGTGTCACATAATAATTAAACAGCAGCTGGCATTAGTGCAAATTTATAATTGCTATAATCCTTATTGCTGACATGTCAATATTTAACTTGCATTAACCTTTCCTTTGAGGCTTACAAATAGTGCATCTCTGGCTTGCTCAGTCTAATTTTTCATGTCGTTGCCTTGCAAGCTACAAAGATTTATAATGTCATTTTGTGATGGATACAGACCACTCCTTTACTTAGCCTTGTAAGATTCACTAACTCTAGAATACTGGTTCATTTATTTTTTTCCTACCCTGTGTGATAACTACTTTTTAACCATTTAAACAATTAATAACATGAAGGCCAGGGCTCCAATATTTAGCCTAAAAATGCATCTCTTGTGAATTTTAGACTGCTTCTTTGGATGATGACCCTCCTTACTACCATTAATATATGATACAGAGCCAGTTTCTAGAACTTTTTCAGTTTGAAATGTAGTTAAAAGAAATCAATAGCATTAAAACTTCAGGGAGACATGTTGCAAATTTTGGAATATTTATGAAAAGTCAAAATGAAGCCATTATTTTTGTAGTCCATCTTGAGACAACAATTTGAAAATTCTGGCCAGACTGGTTTTTTTGATTCATGGATGGTCTAGATGGCAAACCAAAAAGATCAAAAGAACTTGTATACTCTCTCACTCTGAATTATTCCCTACCTTACACTATGTTTGAAAGTAATAAATTGTATGTAAACTTTTGTCAGAATATATAACCCTTTTTTTTGTGTTAATCTCTATACAGTGAGGGTTTTTCTTCAGCCACTTATCATATGGAAGCTTATAAAAACAATTATCATTAGATCCATTGTTGCATTTGGGCTCAAGAACCTTGCAGTGATCACAAAATTAAATGAGAATTGGCTCCAAAATCTTATGACTGCTCTTCTGCTCATCACCCCAAAATAATAATAAAGTCCCATATTTCCATTTCCAAAGATGTCATGGTTATCTTGCCTTCCACTCTTTGAGGTTCTGAGAATTACTTAACAAGTACCTATATACTTATCCTTATATTCCTTACCGCAATTGTAATTTTATGGACTAGTATAAAAGTTCAGCATCTCCTAAATATTGCCATCTAAAATTCTCATAGCAAAGTGAAATAAAAGACTTATTATTAACATCTGTGTGTTCTCTCTTCAGCCTTATCGTCTGATCTTTCCATTATCTTCCCAATAATGGTGAATTATAGTTCAGGGCTCTTCCTTGAAAGGGCAAATTAAAATTCTACCTGGTGTAGACACTATTTCATGATTTATTGAAGTTACAAATAACCTCCACTCATGTTTATAATTAAACAATCTAATTTGTCACTTACTGTTATATTTCTGAGAGTTCTTGACTCTTCACTCTGCAGGGAATTGCTGCTCACGTCTTCCAGATTAAGTTTTAAAGCTGTATGTAAGTGTGTAGTGAATTGATAAATGCCAGGCATCATGCGTAGCGGGCACAATAGATGGTGCTTAATTCAGACTGATTAAGAGCAAATGAGAAATGTGAGCATGAAATAAATACATTATACCAGACTCTGTATGAACAACAACTCTTTTTGTGTCTGAACATTCTATAAAAGCTCTGTATTTTCTTTAAAATGAAGTAATTTTTAAAAAGAAAATGTTGCACTTCTAGAACAAATGTTTGAACCTTCTGGAGAATCCATATGTCCTACAAGTTCCAAGAATGAATTTAATTATTGCTATGGTTACATCAACACATACTGTAATATCATATAATCAGCTGTGATTTGCTGTGGCACAGAAATTCCAAAGATATGTTTTATTAAAAAAAAAAAAGCCACTGCCAATATGTTCTTGTTTTACAAACATACGAAGTATTTTGAAGTTCCAGAAAGGCTTAAGATGCAGGCTGTCAACTTTGTTTAGTTATTATGGTGACTCCTCAAAAGGTTTCAAATTGATCTGGGAACATTTCTCTAAAGAGATTTTCCTTGATTTAAGAAAACTAAAATATTTTTAAAACAAGTAGAAACTATTATTTTTACCTGTAAATCCCTTCCAATATTGTTTTTCCTGTAATTGTCTTAAATACATAAGAAATAAGTTGCTATACCCCTTTTCCATAATATATCCCATTTAATGCCCCTATACTAAATGAACACATATTTGGATTTTTCATTCTTTCTTCTACTAGATTATTCAGTATTTCCTTTTCCTTTATTGAATCCTATTTTTCCTGTAAATTTGTTTCCTGTATATCACCTGGATATCTGTATTACTAATAAATTATGCTGATCTCTTGCAAAATTTCTTACATCTTTCAATATTGACATTATGATCTTGATATTTTGATACTTAGATCTCAGAGTTCTTCATTCTTTTCCTTATTTGTACGTCCAAAGTGATGTTTACAACTCCAGATCTACCTGGCATAAGTCATTGGAGAAGGAATTAAAAGATGGCACACATTTTAGATAATGTGTCAAAGAATGGCTCATCTGTACAACACGACATACTGTTAGAAAGAAAATTACCAGAACCCCTTTCTTGCCAAGTTTATAATTTCCAAATTATTTTCCCTTACAAATTGGACAATATAGAAGAGAAAAAAAAAGAAAAATAAAAAGGAAAAAAATAAATAGCACTAAATAAATGTGTGCAGTGTTTTTAAAAAATAATGCTGAAATGAAAAATGCATTGATTTTATGCTAGAATCTCTCTCACATTCCACTAGGCCAGGTTGCTTGAGCCCCATCCATCCTGGCCTTGAACACTGCTGGGTGGGGGACATCCACAGCTTCTCTGGGCAACCTGTGCCAGTGCCTCGCCACCCTCACAGGGAAGAATTTCTTCCTAATACCTAATCTAAACCCAACCTCTTCCAGTTTAGAGCCATGACCCCTTGTCCTATCCTATACCACTGCAGAGTACCATGCACTAACAGCATCATATCCTCACTTTAACAGCTCTGTGTTTTAGAGAAGGATACAGAGCCAGTCTCCCTTGTGCTTTTTTTATTTTTATAGTTGTGCATTTTTCACTGGATGGACAGAATCTCAGTCTTGGTTCAGGCTACTTTTCATAGTCTAATCTGTAAGAAATGATTTGGAGAAGTATAAATTACAGGTCCACATCTCTAGAAGGAAAAGGCCGCCTGGAAGAATGTTCTCTTGCTTTCTTTAACTATATATGTATAGTGAAAAAAGTAATGTCCTCTTTTACTACATATGGACTCCTGGAAGTGGGTGCTGCTTTGACTTTCCAAAGGGTGGAAATTTGCCTAAAAAGTTCAGACTAATTCCTCTGCAATTATATTTTTTTTTCTGTGTGTAGACAATTACCTTTTTATTGTGCTGTATTTACCTTTCATGCTGAGTCTCCTTCTGGGTAATTAATTTGTAGATGTTAAAATGATAAATTGATACCAGTAAGAGATAAAATGAAAATTTCCATGAATTTCAGGGTCTTGAGATTAGAAGAAAAGTTTACTGGAACGTATTTGCAGTGATTATTTTATATAGATTAATATTTTAGGAGATTTCTAATATTTAAAGTTAACAATACTAACCAGATGGAATAGAATTATTGTGTCAGACTTTTGTGTATGATTTCAGTCCATTGAAAAGTGTTTTATGCACAAAATATTCACTATTGGTTCTTGTCTCTTTAGTGTACTAGATCACTGCTCTATTTTTTTCACAGATTTCTGTAGTCTTTAGTCCGTAAAGGACAATTCTAATCATCTGTGCTGTGCCTGACTGTGAAATGAACATCTGCTTAAAAAAGAGCTTTATGTTTTCAATATCATAAATTTTACCAGCCAAAACCAACCAAGCTTGAGAAGTGGATTACTGTGTAACATCAACTATCAATAGCCCTCACTGTATTTATGTGAAAAAAATTTCATCAATCCCAGAGTTGTATTCCAAGATACTAGATTATAAAAATCTTTCAGGAAAAGTAAGGGAAATCTCATAATTGCAGACATATGATATGAAAATATGTCTGGATAAAGTTCAAGAGAATATATGGTTTAGTTCTTCTTTCCATGAGGGTGAAGTAAGCGAATGAGCTGTCTTGTCAAACTCTTAGGTGTGCCACATATTCTGTTATGATAGACTAGCATATGCTTGCAACATAAAATGGTATTGTCCCTGCCAGCTCTTTCTTCTAAGTTGGATAGCACTAGCTGTTCAACTTCAGCAGGAAAGTAGGTAAATGTGGCTCAAATTGTGAGTACTACCAGGCAGAAGACAATTGGCTCTATGTGTTTGGGAAGAGTACAGCTGCAGCTGCAGCTGGTATGGGTTGGTTTTTGTAACACCTGGACTAAACAAAAGTGTCACATTCTCAATCTATGAATCGAAAAAAGAAATATTTAAGAGAGATGGTCAGTCGTGTCTTATGCTTCCCTACCTGGACAGTCTAGACTGGGAAAACTGAGGTTGTGAGATCCTGGAAAGGAGAGGTGCTGCACAGAAGAGAGATTCCCAAAAGCAAGAGGTGGTCTTGGGGAAAATATTAGGGAGGAAGGATTGAGGGAGAAGGAAGGGAAGAGAGGGAGAAGGAAGGGAAGAGAGGGAGAAGGGACGGCAAGGAAGGAAGGAATTACAGGGAGTAGAAGGTGAAGATTGTGACTGGAGAATAAAACTGGGAAATAGGGACAAGTTCCAGAGATGTGTGGACTCAAATGCTGGTGATCCCCAAGAATGGTGTGTACTGGTGCAACATTCTGCTCAACTTCCCTGGGTGAGCATCCACCTCCCATCTGGGGACTGGAGACCCAGGGAACCCAGTGTGGTGGGGGGAGACAGTGAGCAGGTATGCCAGTAACTGAGTGAGGTATAAGGGAATATTTCAGGTTTTTAAACTCCGTTAACCAAATCCAGTATGGGTTTACCTCTTGTCATCTTCTTTTAATCAGATTTGGGAATTATTCAAGTTTTTCGTACTAGAAAGTTATGTTTGCCTTACTTTAACTTGCATCTGACTTTGACTTGTCCTTTTTAAGGGTTTAGTGCGTTCTTAATGCTTAAAGTTACACTGTACTTAACAAGATTTTAAGAATTGCCTTAGTGTCATAAATGAAAAAGTATATATTTTTCGGTTGTAATAACAAAATCCTTTGATATGTAGTTCTTTGCTCTCTTATAGTTACACAGGACTGAGATTTTCATACATTACTTCAGTTATTGTTGTATTCAAGACTGAGCTCATCCAGATGGTTTATCCTACTCAGTCTGTAGTTACATCTGATATATAACCATACTTTTATATTCAACTGTGTATATATGGCTTAATTTATCTCCTATTATTTCACAGACAGAAAAGGCCAGTGCAGTCCAAAATTAATTAATTAAATTATTTAGTTTTGAAGTCTTGTTTCAGAATCAAGAGAATAAGACATAAAATTGGATCTGAAATACCTTGTGACACTCATGTTTTTGATCTTCCTTTCCCTGGAAAGGATTAAGACCTGTATATAGATACCTGAATAGGCAACGACCTCATTATTTTTTCATATTTTGTCTCATATAATTATGTCCTTCTTCAGACACACTTTTGATCTATTTTAACATGCATAAATCATATCTGAGTTTGCAGAGCAATCCGACCTTGGGAAAATTGGGCTCTGTCAGGTACAAACTCTATTTCAGAAAGTCAATAGAGTTTTGTAGAGATCTAGCTGCAAAAAAATGTTGGAAATAGGAAGACATTGTTTCTTTTGCAAAGTTTCATATGAAATTAATTTCTGAAGTCTAAGCATACCTAATTTTGTGCAGGTAGAATGAGCTACTAGCAAAAGCTTCCAACAAATACAAAAACTTGGTAATAAAACCTACTAATCTTTGAGTCTCAAAAAATAAGAGGTGAATTCCTCATCTACATGAAACTGGTTCTGAGATTATCCTATTTCCTCTCAGTCCCAAAAGCAATGCACAAGACAGGGAGCAGGGAAGCAAATACAGCTTCCTGTAAAACCTCTTGAGCCTGTATTGCAGAAACCTTAAGACTAGCAAAGCTGTAAGGAAAAAGCTAAATCAGAAGCATTTGATGGTGATTTGATGATCACAGTTTGCCCAAACATGATAATTTATCATGTGTTACAAGAGAACCATTGTCTCGTATATCTGAAAGCATTTAAACTAAATAACAAGTTTCTCCTAGCTGCCCTTTTGGATACCCACAGGTGAAGGAAAGCTTAGGACTTGCATGAACTGAGTATTCTCCACTGAATCATAAGGATTAATTTGGGTGCTGGTGAAATGAGGTGCCATGGAAAATGAGTACTTTCTAAGCCCACTCGCTGGACCTTTAGGAAATGAAGTGATGAAGTATCTCGCTGGGCCATGAGGTCAGCCCCCCTGATTTACACAGAGCATGTGCACAGCAGCTACATTAGATCAGATGAAGTTTTCATCTATCCCAAGACTCTCTGACAGCTACCAACAGCAGATGTTTAGTGAAAAAAAGCAAGAGAAATATTCTTATCCTATTTACAGACAGTAAACATAACCTTCCATCTCAAGCAATTTAGGGAGCTCCTGGCTGATTTTTCTTCAATAAACATGTCTAATTACTTTTTGCGCTCATAGTTCGGGTCTTTCCTTTTTGTGAAAGGAATAAATTCAACAGTTTACTCACACACTACGTGAAAAAATACTCTTTTTTCCTGTTTCTTTAGTTGTGCTTTACAATTTCTTTGGGTGATTCTTAATTTTCATCTTTTCCCAGGTTTACTTTTTTGTAATATCATAATTTTATCGATTTCTATTATAGTACTGTCTTGGGTCACTCTTCCAATAACTCCTTATATTTGAATTACGGAATGTCTTTCACCATCTTTGTTACCGTTCTCACACTTTTTCCAGATTTAGTAAAACCCTTCTGAAAGAAGGAGGTGGTACAACAGAATTGGTGTTTGAGATGTGCATTTATTAATCTACTGATGCAAAGAAAGTTTTGAGCCCTTCCTCAGCAAAGAGAATTTTGGCCTAGTAATACGAGTCTACACACATCAGATACTTTATAATAATTATTATTCTATCATAGAACCATAGAATCATAGAATATGTTGAGTTGGAAGGAACCCATTAGGGTAGTCGAGTCCAGCTCCTTGCCTTTCTCAGGACACCCCAAGAATCACAGCATGTGTCTGAGAGAGCTGTCCAAACATTTCTCAAACTCTGTCAGGCTTGGTGCTGTGACCACTTCCCTGGGGAGCCTCTTCCAGTGCCGAACAACCCTCTGGGTGAAAAACATTTTCCTGATATTCATCCTAAACCTCCCCTGTCTCAGCTTCAACCCATTCCCTCAGGTCCTGTCACTGCTCACAAAAGTGATGAGATCAGTGCCTGCTCCTCCTCTTCCCCTCACAAGGAATTTGTTGACTGCAATGAGTTTTCTCCTCAGTCTTCTCCAAGCTGAATACGCCAAATGACCTCACCCACTTCTCATAAGGCTTCCTCTCCAGACCCTTCACCATAAGAAAACATCTAGTTTTAAATTAAATTTAATTTGTCCCATTTAAGACTGGATCATATATGTTTATATATGTATACTTGTAAAAATACTCAGTAGAAAGGCTCAATTCATCTGAAGAAGGTTTTTAGTACTGATTCCTTATGGTATTTTCTGATACATCCTTGTTGGGAAAATTATTTCTTAACTGTGAATTTATGCTTTTCAATTAACAAAGCCAAGCTAGTGGTGGAGATTTTATCCAGGTATATTATTAGTGGTCAGAAGTTATAAATCTGTCTGGATTCATAAGTGGTACTTTACTTTAATCCATTAAATTGGTACTGCTTTAGTGTCTCTTTAGTTGTTTCAGTACTTCTGGCAGCATTAAATTTATTATAAAAATGAGCTCCTAGTTGTGAATAGTGCATGGAAGTATGCAAGCAGACAGATAAATATTTATGTTTGAGTCAAATGTATTTTATTCTTTTACACCCTTCTTCAACAACCTTAAGACAGATGAGGATTAACCTTTTGATTTATGTACAACCATTGCTAGCAAACTTATAGTAACATTCCACATTCCCCTGCTCCTGGCTTCTCATCCCTATTTCTCTTCCCCTCTTTTGGTGATCACACATCCAAAAGATCTTTGGGTGGAGCTACTTTGGTGCAATGTTGTGTTGTTCTGGAGGCAGTGTCTTTACACATGGATTTTCTTGGAAGCATCCCGGTTCTGTTTATAGGAAATTGCACTGATGTGGCCATACCACAGGTGTGAACAGACTACATTACTTTCCTGGGTCTTCAGGGTGCATACCTTGTATACTCCTTTTGCAGTCAGGATATATCTTGCAGGAAATTTTCATTAATAAATCCAACTCACCTCAGGAAATCTTAAACTCCCCAGTCTCTACTTTGAGCACCCTTTGTTTCTCTTTAAACATGTTAAATGACTGTTGCTTCATGAAAACTCTCCTTCCAGGGAATACACACATTTACTTCAGGTCTGATCTGTGGAGGAAGGGAAGGATTGAAACTGGCTACTTAGTGGATTTTGTTTCTTTTTGTCTGATTTGATAAGATTTTTGTCTCAGACAGTGTGAAGAGGTCTTGTCCCTTTTTTGATGAAATTCAATCACAAATTTTCGAGGAATTCCTTCCCATTTTCTTGCATGTTATGAATGTTTAATTCTGAATGGCAGTGGTCACGGAAGAACATTTCTTCCCTACATTCCCTTGGTTTTAATGACACCAAGCTGGAAAGCATAGAGTATGGGAGACAATGCTGTTAGCATTTGTGTCTCATTTAGCATGCCACAAGATTTCTTGTGGTAAGAACCTCTAGTTTCAGGTTTTTTGGTATCTGTTCTGCTCACTTGTTGCCATGCCCATACCATGTCTTACAATCTGTCCAGAGAGTACTGAGGGTGGTAGGTCACCATCTCCTGTTTTAGAACATTGCAATGCTTTTCCACAACATACTCTTCCTATGAATTGAACTTGAATTGGTCCAAGACTCATTAAAAATATCAGATATTTACATTTAATTCAAAATCACGATATGTTAGTTGACTGCAGAATGACAACAAAATATTTGGTTTTTTATCTCTAGAAAATTCAATCCTATCATGTATCTGTAAGAAGATTTAATGTAAATATAAGAACTAAACCAATGAGTTAGATATTAATGAATCCTCATTTAATACTGTGTGAATTTCTCAACACCCTTATTCAACAAATGTAAACTCTAAGGGTCTTAAAACCTCCCCCCCGTAACGATCAAGAGGAAAAAAGCTCTACTATGTTTAAGGCAAAGAATAAAGGACGTGCTAAGTAATGTTACCTATATCAAAGGTGGGGGGGAATCTAGGATTCTTTAGGAGTTCTGCCGGTGTGAATATGGGGAACAAAGAGCCTTGAAATGGCTTCAACTCATTATGTAATTAAAAATAACAAAGATGTAAGTGGGCATTAAGAGAAAAATTAATTATTTGTAACTGTAGATCTCTAACTCGAATGCTCAGAGTCATTACTTACTACTTACCAGATTCTCACAGGAAAGCTCTTAGAATCCCACATGAACTGGACAATTTGCACAGTGTGAATATTTCTGGTTCACTGTTGAAAATTTGTAAGGGTGTTTGTGCACCTGCATCTTATTCATCAGGGGTCTGTATGCTGATATTTTTTAATCAGCAAATCAGACCTAAACAGGAATTAGGCAAATAATTACCTTCATGGCTCTGTGACTGCATAATCAAAAAAAAAAAAAAAAAAAAAAAAAAAAGAGAAGAAAATCTTCATGTAAGATACTAGCCCATTTTTCTCTTTAAATATATGCACAGAAATATGATTGACAATTAGGAGAAAATAAGGATTAGTGCTGAAAAGAAACAAAAATTTACTGGTAACTACAGTTGAAAAAAAGCAAAATCTTAATTGAATTATCTTTCCTATGATCAGACCTGATGCAGAAAAAGGAGTGATAAAAACAGAATGAATTTTTTGACTGTGTGGGAATACTTGTGCTACCTGGATACTTGAGAGATGCATAATATGTGTAAATAAGAGATTAGAAGCATAAAAACACATTGGGATTAAATTTTGAACACAAGATTCATAAAAGCAAAACTACAAAAAATCAAACTCTTAAAGAGTTAAAGAGAAAACAACCTTATAAAGTTGATGAAAAAGTATTTTAGAAATAGTTTTAGGATTTTTTGTGAGATATGAGCACAAAGCTATTTGTTGACTTGATTGCCGTGCCACGGTAACTTTGTCTCTGCTGAAACAGAGGTTTTTCATTTTCTTCACTCTGTGACCTTTTAAAATTGCAGGAGTTCAATGGCATCCAGTTTGGAACATCCATCATCCTCATTGCAGCTGCTCCAATGTCCCTGAGTACATAGGTGCCGAAATGGGAAAGAAATTAGCAGTTCATTTGTGAAAAGTGTGCTTTCTTCTCCATGTGCCTGACAAGACTTCTGCCTCCATGTGTCTCTTGCAGATAAATCAGCATTCATACTTCACTGCACAAAACCTACATAAAATAGCAAAAGCATAGAGTAAAATATCTGGAAACAATGAAGAGAAGTACAGAAAATTATTTCAAGTTACTGAAACAAAGAAAAAGTGAACAATCAACATTATAGAAAAATATACATATTTCAATGACATGTCAATAAATAACATATACAGAATAAAATTTTCCTATATATAGTATTCAATTAAGAAATTAAACATTAAAAATTAGAAAATGAAAAATTAACATTAAAAATAGTAACCATAGAATCTTTGCCACAGTTCTGTCACTCCAATTTAACTTACACAATATTTAAAAGAAAAATAAACAGTATTTAGCTCAAAATACTAGTCACCTGAAGCTGTTTAAAGACTCATACTGTACAGGGAGCATTTAGCTCCATCCTTAGACCAAAATCCCATTTCATCATTTTAGTGGCTTTGGGTTTTTACTAGTTCCTAAAGATGCTTAGCAGAAATAAGTCCAGGAAATAGCCTTTAAGTGTAGTAGATACAAATTATTCAGAACAACATGGATTATCATACTTTCATAAGTAATTTGTGGTTCCCCATGTGCTCTGTATTGTGTCTGTGGCTGTCTAGTAAATGTAGTCTTTTAAATGGGGAGACAAAACCTTCATAGGTTTGTTCACTTTTGGAGGTTACTCCAGTGAAGGGACTTCAGGCTCAAGTGCCTGATTTGGGCATGTGTAGTGTATCACAGACAAGATTATCAAGAAGTATTCTCCTTTACCAAATTTTCAGCGTGCCTGACCTGATTCTGACACTCCCTGTGGCCTGACCTGTGTACGCCACAACATATGCTGTTATGTAGCACACAGGCTGCAGGTGGTGGGGATGGTAGTGTGTCCCCAGGCACCTTAGTGTGACAGAGAGGAGAGAAGGAGGAGGTGGTATCAGAGAGCTTTTGGAGGAAGGCATAGACACCCCAGGAAGGGTATTATGACAGAGCCAGAAGGATACAGGGATGCAGCCAACAGCACTGGCTGTCTTCCATGTCTGGGTTGCCAGGTGGCACCTCCACTGTCTGGCCAGAGTGTCTTGGTAGTCTGGAAAGACAGTAGAATGCAGTTTCGATGATAAAATACACAAGGTTTCTATAGCTGCATCTCTTAGTCTCTGCAGTGATATGGGCATGATATTAAAGTGTACAGATCCTGTGCTGGTCATAGCAGTGGCAACCATGACCTCCTTCTGATTCCCACAGCTATACTCAATAACAGTTCTTGCCAGGTGTGGCTGTTGCAACCTGGGCTGCTCAAGTCTCTTGAGTATCCACCTCTGGTGTTTCTCAGGAGACTAGCTCTGCCACTGTGGAGAACGACAATAAGAGCAACAGCATGTTCCACAGCTATGGCCTCAATGTGCCAGGTTCTCTTAAGTCATCCTCCAGTGTGTCCTGATAGTATAATGTACCCAGAATAAAATCGTGTCTCATAAGACATAACTCCGGATGTGCTGGAACAGACCGGGTTTAGATACAAGAAAAGCTGTAATTGTAGTCAAAATCAATGTTGCACTGAATTCAGTGGGAAAACTCTATTTTAGCGCATGGCACCACACTATATTGTGATTGCTGAGAACTCTACAGGTGCACATGAAAAAAGCATTACCTCAGAAATGGCATACTGGCATCAATAATTTTCTGTTCTGAGCTATTGTATAACTTCAGGTTTTCCAGGTTTTTGGGGAACCATATTTTCTCAAGTCTTATGAAGGTAAACTTCAGTTGTAGTAAGATAAAGTATCATTCTCTAAGAGTCACCTAGAGAGCTGTATGTCTTAATATGTGGAAACATTAGGTTTAATATTATGGAAAAGTTCATGATTCCATTGAAGATTTAGATGTTTCACTTTTCCTTACATTGTATACAGGCCTCAGTAAATCTTTAATTTAATAATTTCCTGTTTAAAAATTGATGTTTCAGCTGCAAGTCCTTTATATTCATATTTTACAAAATTATTAATAGAAGAATTCTCATCTATGAAGATGCTAACTGAGTCAGTGTTTTGGTCAAATTATTTTTAAAACTACGGGCTTATTATAAAACTAAGTTTTATGTGGGGAGGTGAAAATTTTCCTGGACTTTGTCTCCATAAAGACTGATTAAGACCCAAAATAGTTTGAGGCTATTAATACTGCAAATTTTTGTGCTAGACATTGCAGAAACTTTAGCATCAAACGGGCAATTAAAGAAGAATCCGAAAGTAAATCTTATAAGCTTCTAGCTCTTGGAATTCCCTAGAGTCATCAGTACTAAAAAATTGTTTTCCATGTTCCTGAAAAACTCTTACCAGTGAAAAACTGTTATTGAAAAGAAGATAGTAATAAATATGATTCCATTTTTCTTATCAACGTCCAATGTTCATTCTTATGAATGATCCCAGAACAACATTCTTCTGATTACCAACATTAAATACACTGAAAGTACACTTTTATGGTTTTCAGTTGTGCCACTCCTTATTACTCATCTTGCCATCATCAAGTAGTAACAATGTTTTTATCTTCTTTAAGGCCCCAAAAAACTCACTTGATGAGGGTTTTAAACGGACTTACAGTTGTTCATACACTCTGAGTGAGACACACAGGAGAAATACTGAAAAGATATTCTCAGGAGGTAAAAAGAACAAAACCTGACTTGCCTGGCAACTTTAGAAAATCAGAGAACTTTGGCAAAAGATTTTGTGCAACTTTCAGTCAACATAAATACTCAAAGTATTAACTTGCCCATTTAACTTAGCAAACTCTAAGCCCATTCGATTTTAAGTTACTCAAAAATTCTGAGAAGAGGGAATTAGAAGAAGAAGAAAGAGAAAGAGATAAAGACAGAAAATATATAGAAAAGGACACATATAGATACCAACTCCTGGGCTCCATCAGTATTCAGCTGATAGAAATTCCAAGAGGAGGTAGGGTCGAGACGCGTGCTCACTTCGTGCCTTAAATATCCCTTGGACTCCCTGGGCCCTTCCCCCAGGTGGGACTTCCGGTCATTTGGCCACTTGGGGGCTGGACTGGGGCTCCAGGCGTGGGGTGTGGAGAATTGCCTTCTGTGTGCCAGGGATTGCCAGGCTGGAATACAGGCTCTGGGGTGGGGACTGCAGGACAGGGGATCACTTCACCAGAGCAAGGCCTGATCAGCCCCTTCCTCCCCACCTACACACCCCAAAATATCTTGAGACATCAATCTTTCCAGCCTCTCACATCTTCATGGATAAGAATGCTATAATGGGCTTTTATGTGCTTTGTTTTTCAATTTTGGAATTTGGATTTTTTCATTTTCCTTGAGTCTCATGGGAGCAACATGAGAAATATTTTTGCCACAGTCAGCAAACAGCATTTAGGAGCAAGGACTGTGCCTCTTGAAGGTACATTTAAAGCTCTTTTAATTCAGGGCTTTCTGAATTTATTTGAATATTCAATGCCAGCACCTTGGGGAGCTCCATAAATTTAGCAGAGATTTATTTTCAATTTTGCAAGATGGTAGATGTACTGTTTCCAAGATCATGCTACAAACTGACAGATACCCTCCAGCTATTATAAAAAACCCCAGTATTTATTAGGCAAAAAAACCCCAAACCCAAACAAAAAACCCAACCCAAAAAAAGCTAACCCAAAAAAACCCACAAGACTTGTTATTGTGCCAAGTGTCTGAAGAGGAAAATAAATGTGATTCATGTTCAAAAAGGAAGTAACCTCTTTACTCACTCCTTCCTGAGCCCAAACACCTTCTGCAGTGCTGTAAAGTAAATGAATGCTGGAATTAGAACATGGGCAGCCTTGCATATACTTTGGACTGGACTCTTTTCTGTATAGGCAGCAAAGCAGAACTGCTTAAATATTTCCCTCAAAGGAATATTGTGTCCAGAGAGGCACACATCTGAAAACAGAATTTATTTGAATGTGTTTGATAGCATTAGCATAGAGATGATGAGGATGATGATGATGATGATGACGACGACGATGATAATTAGTATTAACAATAACACTTGAAAAACCCCAACAAGCTGAGATATCTCAGTCGGAAAAACCCTTTGAACATCTGTGCTCTATAATGTATTCTTATACTCTGTGAACCAAATACGTGCAAGTAACATGAAGAAGACAACAACCCATGGCTAAAGTGCAAAAAGTAGATTTATTCCATTATGTTTTTGGCTGGATGATTCTAAAACACTAACGGAGACACATACACTGCTAAGCTCATTTTAGCAGGGGCAAAAGCGGTGGGGCCCGATCCCTGCATTACATATTAAAGGGCCTGAAGCACATGCAATCTTTCACCAGTGGTATTTTACAATCTCCAAACACTCTTACCTCCCTTTCCCCTTTTATAAGGAGGCCCCAGTCTGTGGAAAAGCCTCTTAAGTCTTTAACAACATCCTGTTATCTACTCTGAGAAAATTAATTTCTTTTTCAGCGGACAGAAAACAGTCCAAAGCAAACACAAATATGTGAATTCTCTCACAATGAGTATTTTTTAACATGTCCCAGATGCAAGGTTGGTCTTTGAGGGAAAACAATTCTAAAACCAACTTATTTTTCTCTCTCCTCACCAGTCTTCTGTTTTTCAACCCTTTTTTTCCCCACACATAGTATTTAAAAGAAAGGATAATCTGCCTGTGGTACTGACATTGATAATTGTTTTGTTAGTTAGAGATAGTGCTCAGTGATGTGTTCATTTAGTCAGGTGTTAAGTGAGCAGTTAACCATGAAATTCAGACAAGGATCACAGAAAATCCTGCTATTGGTGCTTGAAGGCACATCTGTGTTTTCGTCAGGTGGTTTAAAAATGATGCCTCTGAGTCAGAAAATGAAGGTATGGTCTGGGGAAGATCCATTTAATTTTCTAACTGAACATTATGGGTATCTTCAGGTTTATAAATACTTTCTGAATTATTATCTTCAGTGACCATGGGTATGGTATGGCCAGAGAGCTGTACAGATAATGGCACTTAAGTAACCAGTATGTGGCCAGTTGGATCGCTTCCCTTCTTTTCTGCAGCTAATGTACACTCCCTTGTTGTGTACCCTTGGCTGATAGAAATCAGTGTCTCTTTATCAGCTCAGTTATTCAATGGCTCATAATAGAACTCTTTGGACTTAATTTCTTTGATCTTATAGAATGATGAAATGTTGTTTGTTTGGAGGGGGGAACAAAAGGATTCTTAATGAAGAGATCTTATGGATTCCTTTGGCTCCCACTCTCATCACTAATTTATCTGAACCCCAAACATGAACAAGTGAGGGCAACACAGAGTGCGTCACTGGCACTATTCTGACTCAAATAATATAGTTTTGAATTAGTGTAGTCTTCTGCTCCCTCTGACTTCGTACATTTGCTTATTAGAAAAGACTGAGACATTTGGAAATACCACAACATGGTTAAACATCAATGCTTCTAATGATAATTACTGTTAGAAATATGTGTCTATACATCAAAGAAACAGACTAGACATATGTAAAACAGCAAAAAGACAACCTCAGCTGTCTAAGGGTCATCAGGTTAGCCAAGAGGTACAGACATGGTGGTAAAGAAACAAAGGGAAACATAGATTTGGCAAAAGCTGTCCCTGTATTAGCACAGCCTTAAAATAGCTGTGGTAATTTTACTTTCTTTTCTGTCATATCTCTTTCAAGAGATATTTGTTCAACATTATATTAATTCTAAAATGGAGATTTTATTTTTGCCAGATAGTAAAACATCCCTGCTGAAACCCAGTAACTACAATATTTCTTGATGGAAAGTGCAAGTATAGTCACAGTAGAATGTGATTGGTCGTATTTGCTTCACACTGCCTTTATGGAAGTGCATTTGGCCTCCTGAGACATGCCAGAAATCTTAAAGAAATATTATATTAGGATGAAGATAGTGGTGAGATATATGGCTATTTTATAATATTCACTTCAAATGACTTTTCACTCCTGGAAATAAAAGTTTTCCTGTCTTTATTAAATTACATTTAATTAAATACAGTTTTAAGAATATTGTTCCACTGTGAATCTGGCGATTATATACTTTGCATAAGCAACACCTTAATCAAGTAAATTTTAATTTCAATGATTATATAAAAATTAATTTATAAGATAATAAACTATATTTCAGTGTAGTTTTTTTATCTTGAAAATTATACTGATTCTTCCCCTTCCCTGGGGAACTGATATACTTCAGAGACAGAGACAAAACAGAAATTAGTTTTCCTTCTAGATTAGGTTATTTTGAAACACACAGAGAAAAAGAGACAGGCAGGCTTTGTGTGCCCTCTATTACTTCATGTACAGCAGCCACTTTCTAACAATGGAAAACTAAAACATACAGAACTCTCATTTTAATTCAGCATAGAAAGAACCAGAAACAGGATAGCATAAATTCTATTATGTTAGACATTTCACTCATTTTATGGTCAATAGGTGATATGAAGATCAGCTCTTTTCTACTTGTTGTATTTCATCTTTATATATTGTCAGATTTTTTTCAGGAATGGATGCAAAGAGAAAATCTCAAAAGCCTTCAGTTTGTATTTGACTTCATCAATGACCTGCAATAGTAAAAAAACCTGAGGCACTAACGCTTGCTTGCTTTCTCAGTGCACAGATATATTGATAGCTGTTAACAAGCAGCTGATGCATTCAAGTTATCAAGAAATTAAAAGTAAAGTGTGAAAACAAATGTCACTTTTCTGCTTTACGTTACATTTCAATAATTTTGGGGATTATGCACATTGACCAGATTAAGATTGCAGATAGCCCTTGGTTACTTAATTTCATTTCTGGATACATACATGTGTGTTTCAGAATGATGAAGAAAACACAGAATGACAAAATGAGAGCTCTCCTTTTCTGAATCTGGTTTCCTCTCTGTGTAATGTATAGGAAAAGGACGTATTGGCACAGATTTAACACTAGATTTCATTCGTGGTTATTGCTCAGTCATCAGGCTGAAGAGATGAGAGAGAGAAACTGGTTAAGATAGCTCACTCTGATGGTAAAACTAATTATTAAATTGGGGTTGGATTCATGTCAAGGGTGGTGACTGTAGTAAATAAAGAGGGAGAATTAGACTGCAGTTAGAAACAATTTGGGTGATTAAAAAGGGACAGAAAGGCCTTCTAGAGTGACTGAAGAGCTCAAAGTGAATAAAAGGGCATATAGGCTAGCAGTCACCAAATGCACACAGAATCACAGAATCACAGAATCCAGTATATTGTGGTACATGTGTGTGTGTACAGGGTGTTTATTTCAATGAGTTTTCTAGGCTACTTTGGTTTAAGTTTTAGGCAAGCAGCTAAGTTCGAAACATCTGTCTTTACTAAAATTCCAAAATCTATTTCTGTTGAGACTGAAATTTTCAATAAAGGAAGTGCAGAAAAAAAAGAGAAAATCAGGAAAAAAGGGTTGTATTTTCAAAGGTAGCATTTAGCAATATTTTTCAACTAGAAAAAGAAACCAGTACTCCGTAATCTTACAAAGACTAAAAAGGATTTAAACACAGAAAAGAATGGAGTATTCAATCTATTGACTCTTCCTAATAAAGCAGGATTCTTCTCTTCAATCTATCTTTGAATCTAGCTTTGAAGGTTTCAACAGAATTTGTACTTGTTTTCCCACTCTTTCCAATTTATTTTTCTTTTTTCTTCCTTTTCCATTGGCTTTCTTTTGATGTTTCACAGTCTTTCTTTTCATTTCATGTTACTGTTGCTGTGGAACAATATTTACACACAAAATGCTGTTTATATGTAAAGTAAACCTGTATAAGGTATTGGCAGAGGTGTGGATTATTGGTCTGAAATGAGAAGACTTCTGCACCATTTCATTCCCACAGATGAGGTTCTTTCCTTTTAGCACCTTATGATACATCCATCTTTGTCAAAACCTATTTACGATAAATTAGCTCAGGCATATTTCCTTGGTGATTCAAGTCCTAGTTTATTACTCCTCATTACTTGATGTTCCACTCAATTTAATCACATCTGCATACTGAGAAATTGTCCTTAGACTCATTATTCTAGTTGTACTATGATATGCTTGATAAAACCAAATTCTTAGCTATTTCTACACAGTTTATCATTGTATATGTAAACTATGTTCTTTATGCCAGATCTAACACCATATCTTTGACATCATTATCTTTTTATTTGAAATTTATGAAAGCAATATGTTAAAAGTGGTGTCTGCAGTAGAATGCCAGTAAAAGTTGCCAGGAATGTGAAAGCTGTAGTTAATTCTTGGCCCATTTTCCCAGTTATTCTTTCAGCTATTTCGAGACAGGATGATTTGAAAACAAGTTTGTTAGTGCCAATCTCCAGACATCTTTCCTGAAATGAAATCTTTTGGCTAATGGGACTGAGGTCTGATGGCTATAATTAGTGACAACATATAGTTTATATTCTTGACACTCACATATTTTTGCAGTGTGGTCTGGGGTCATTATGTACGTAAGCTCACCTAGAGGTAAAATGTACACAGCAGCACAATACCTAGTGTATTTTAGGAAAACTCTCTACTTTCTCATGTTGAAATACTTTGGTTTCTGTAAGAGGAGCCAAAACTTAAAGACTTATCCCTGATTATTTCATATTCTTTAGAAAATTCATGTCTGAATCTAAACTGTCACTGAAAACAGTTACTGTAATTGGCAGCCCATGCTTTTCACCAGGATAGCTCTTCATCAGTGTGCAATAGCAAGAACTTCTTGGGATACTGTCATAGTTGTCATTCATTTGATATCTGTGGAATCACAAATCTTTGTTACCAAATTTTTTTCCTATACAGTGTAATGAAGGCTAAGCTAAAAACTAGAGCTATATAAATGAATCTCCATACTAAAAGTATATCATCTAAAAGTTGAAATTTAGGAATTCTTCTCTCAGTTTTCAGTTAAACAATTAACTTAGGTTGCACATGGCAAGATCTGGATATCCACTCGAGTTTGCATGAAAGAGTCTTAGGCTCACTTCAGTTTTATGGTTTTCATTGACTTCTAAATGCTTTGATGTTTAGAGTTTTACTCAATATGAGCAGTAATAAATAGATCTATTGTATTTTCACTGCAATGAAAAGCTACTTCCTCATTACAAAATTTGTGGTAATATAAACATTATCTAACAAAGACATTTTCTGAATCTGCAAAAAATTGAAATTGTTTTTTTCAGATTTTTAAAAAATATTTTAGTATTTCATGGTTCCAAAAGGGAAAGTAACATATAGGACACTTACTGCAGGATTTTTATTGTCCCAGAAATAAAGGAATAATCCAATTCTCAGATTTCTGTAACAAAAAAAGCTGTAGCTAATATATTGATTAATATTTTTCCTGGAACGAGAAATTCCAGAATTTGGTGATCATTCTGTCGTTGTTTCTTGATGGGAAATAAACTCAAGACATCTGAGAGCATCTGAGGGCAGATTAGGATTGGATTTTCAGTTTTCCTCCTCAACTTACTTTTCTAACTAGTAAATAATCAATTACATGCTGTCATCATGGGTCAAAATAAGCCAACACATTCTAGAAGGTTCATCAAACTTTTCTCATAAACCTTGAAGTTGTGTGTGATGAAATATATACTCAGATCCAATAGTAAGGTAACAACAAAAAATCAGTGATGGGACATTATCTTTGCCTGTAATGAGAAGATTTTCCAAAAAAAAAAAAAAAAAAAAAAAAAAAAAAAAAAGCATAGGCAGAAGAGAAGCCAACACATTAAAATCCATGAGTGTACATTCTGTGTACATTCACAGAGCTGCGCCAAGAACTCTACTGGTCTAATTTCTGTCTTTTAAATTTGACCTAATGGAAGAATACATGTTTTAAAAAACATTCAATAAAGAGATTCTTATAAGAGTTTATTGGATTTCAATATTTCAGAATGGTCCTGATAGGACACTGTATTGATAGAATTTGTCATTAAGTCATCAATAAAATATATTCTAATTCACAGCAATCACTGTTCAGGTTTATCCTTTACAATAATAGTTCCAAACCTCTTAAACTGGTACTCAGGAATATGTAAACTATTCTGTACCAAGTGTTCATTGCATATAGCTAAAATACTGGATATAGATGATACGCATTATAATAGGTATTGATTCTCTGATCAGCAGCACATGACTCTTATTCTTGTCTTAGGAAAATATAGGAAATAAATTAAAACATCACTATCCTCTGAGATTTTTATTCTCTTTTATTTGCTTTGTATGGTATATTTTCATTATTGATAATTTGGCAATAAGTCAAAAGAGTCAATCAATGTTTACCTTATTATCCATTCAAGTTTTGCTCTGTACAGAAAATGGCTGATGATGTATTAAGCACATGATTTTTTTTCAGTGGATTTCTAATCAATATGGCAGTAGCAGAAATTAGTGGGTTGAATTCAGTGACTATATCATCATGTTTGAGACACAGCAATTCACTTTCCTCACGAGCATGTTTATTTTATCTTCCCTTTCTTTTGGTTGAAATGAACAAAGGCAATATAAAGAACTACAAGATACACAGACAACTCTAACTAATATTATGAACACTTCAGACATGTTTCGAAAATGGTTTCTGTTCAGTACAGCCTTGTCTATGCTTATCTCTTTCATCAAAACCTGAAAGAAATTGAAAGACAGGCTAATTAAAGAGAAATTCAGAGACTTGAGAGTATGGATTGAAAGACTAATTACAAGTTTTTCAATACTCCCCTTTGTTTCTGTTTTTCATTTGTACTTTTCCTTCAGAAAAAAATGTCAATTTCTACTAGAATTAGCTAATAATGTTTAGTTTCTCATCCTACATTATAATTTTTTTTTCTTTATGTCTTTGGGGCTTTGACATCCTGTTAAGCAAAAAACAAAGTGAGGGAAATATGATTGTGTAAATTTGATGGAAAAGCTGTGTTCCACTGCTCAGTTTTATAAATTATGCACAAATATTGACTTACGTATGCTGTAAGACCTCCTAGAATAGGGCCCCAGCATGTGCATCTGTTGAAAGAGCCTGCCAAAAAAAGTGTGTTTCAGCCTCCAACATGTAAAATATGCATATTCAATTACAAAAAATCATGACATCATTTCAAAAAGGTTTCACTAACTTGCTGCAGTCCCCAGGAAGCAATAACTTGCGTGCCAACAACTCATGTAAGTTTTATGTATCTATTTAACTTAAACAACAACACCAAAAATAAATTAACATTGCTGCATGGCATTTCTCGCAACACACAATGCACTGGAATGCCCTCCAAGGAAGGTTCTTGCACATAACAATGTACATGCAAGCATCTGTCTCCTTCATGCACCATTTTGAGAGTAGGACAGACAACAAAAAGCACACAGGTTCAAAATGCACTTTTTTCCCAGATGTTTTTCTTTTGGATACCCTTTTGCTATAGTGTACTTGACAGTATTTTTCTCCAACTTCCTGAAAAGAACCAAAACTGTAACCCTGAATATTTATGAAAAGGAATGCATGCTTTGAAGCATTACCTTTGGCATTTTCTTTCCATGCCAACATTGAAGTTATATTTTGGGATTGAACAAATGTTTAATGTATACACAACCCTCTGAATAAGAATATGAACTTTCCTTTCACGGACAAAAAAAATGTCTTGTACTCACATTTGCTGTTCTTCTCAGTTCCTCTGTGCCATTCCTATGCATCCTACAGTCCCTACCAAATGAGTAGCAATAGAACAAAAACTCCACCTCATACCTAAAATAAATATAGATAGGCTGACCTAACTACAGGCATACTTTTAATGAACACAATTTTGAGTGTTTCGTACAGCTGTAATCTAAGATTAGAAACATATGGTTCTGGTGGTAAATTAGCACTATGAAGATATATGGCAGTGAAAATTTCATGACATTTTCAGAACACATAAAGTACCCTGGGCTTAGATAAATTCAGACCTAGCTCATTTTGAAACATGAAGGTTGTAGCCTTGTCAAAACAAGTTGGAATAATGATAACACTATAATGATTTATTGGAGTTCTTATGAGGAATAATAAGGAGAGTTTTAAATTATCATCTGTGTTAGTGTTTCATCTGCATGGGAATCATATAGAATTATGTTTGAGAATAATAAAGCCTCAGCAGAAAGGCCAAATTATTACCATGATAAAAAGACAAAATCCTGTGAAACCATTTAATTTCATTTCAATAGATTTTTTCCTCTCTGAGAATATTTATTAAGGGGACAAAAAACAATGGTTTTGGAAGGTAGCTTTATCTTCACGGCTCCACCTGCCTCAGTGCAGACCTGGATCTATGGATGCAGAGCACTGCACCAGTATAGGAAGGACATTGTTTGAGCAATTCCACTCTTATTGACTTAGTGTATATGTGCTTCAGAGATCCTTTTTCAATCTAATTAACATTTTTCAAAGAGCTGTATTTCTAGAAATACAGAGCATATAAATCAGTCCAAACCCAATTTTGAACTCACGTTTTTTAAAGTGAATACTTTCTGGGAATCAGAATTTACAATACCTGTAAATTGAAGACCATATGTGTTTGACTGATAATTTCCATTTTGCCTTGATTTTGTTGTGCCTACATGCCAAAGAATTTAGGGGCTAAGGGACTCTTTAAGTGTCTCTGTGGCTCAAATACTTTATTATTAAATTTAAATGGGAAAAACAAAGGGTAAAATGACAAGGACCAAACACCTATGGTAGGTCTCTCCCACCCAGGACTGAATGCCAGTATTTGTAGAAAAAGTGGGTCCATTGGCCAGACTAGGCTTTGATCAAGTAAAGAAGAGTTCTGCAGGAGCTATGAAAGCTATACCAAGAATTTAGATTTTGTCTACCTTTCAAGCATTAAAAGCTTCATTTGTTAATTGGTGATAATAGTTACCTTGGAAGAGTTGAACAAGGCTTTTGCTTTCCTTTTGACAGATTAAAAGCAAAGAATGGGATCTTACTAAAGGAGATGGAAAGACAGACTTCATATAATTAAATGCAGATATTTTGCCTATCTTCTGTTTAGCCTGGTTTAATTGGAGCTTTTTAAGGCTTCAGAAATGGATGAAGGAACTTTGATCAGCATGTTTAATTCTCAGCCTATCGTCAGTGGAAAAAAGAACAATGTTTAAACTCCCCTCTACCTGTCAGTAGAATGAAATCTAATGAGTAGGAAATGTATAGGAAAGCTGAGAGAGAAAAAAAATCCAAACATATGCATGGGAAATATTTCCTTCACAAAAAGATTTACTGAATATTTTTTTAATGATTCATATGATCTAAAACAAATGGAACCAAATTAAAAATGGGTTATTTGACCCATCTCTGAAGAAGATTCATAGAGTAGGCTCTACAGTAAATTACTAAATCCATTTTTATCTTAAATTTTCAGAACTAAAATATTTGAAAATAATAAATATGAGGCCAATTGTCACCAAACAGATGAGAATGTTATGGAAATATCACAGGTGACCAGAAGGAACCTAAATAACCTTGAAATTAGATAGCCATGAAATTTAGTAAGAAAATTATATGCATACAACCAATAAAACTAAGAATTTCAATATTCTGGAAATAAAGACACAAAAGATTGTGTTATCCCATTTATATCTCTCAGGACTTCTATCAGACTATGAATGATAGTGGTAGCTGAGGTACAGTATTAGAAAATGATATAGCAGAAATTGGGGAAAAGGAGAAAGTTCAAGAGGGAAAGGGACAAGCTCACTCTGTATAAACTAAACAGTTTATTTAAAAATTGGAAGATATACTACAAATGTTTTTCCCTCATTATGATCAAGCCTGAAGAATATTACTAACTACATAGCAAATGAGCAGCCCATCTGGATGTAGTAGCAAAAATACGATGCCTAGTGGAAGTGTGATGCAAGCTGTAGGTACTGTAGAAATCTTTTTAGTTTTTTTTCTATAGGCAGATGGCAAGAAAAAATTCTAGTGAAATGAGCTATAAATTCCTTTGGTACTAAGATAGGACTCCAACCAAGACATAACAAGTCTGGATTCTTAATTAGATTAACTTACAAAATCCTTGGACTAATAATTACAGTTTTATTTTCCATCTCTCAAAGGCAAATTACTTTCAGGAGCTTTGAAGAGTATGATCCTGTTAATCCATCTGTCAGTAGCTTTTTAATATAGAAGAAAATAAATTTCAGGTATTTCAATAACTAGTTAGGAAGTGGAAGGGTACAGAGGTAGAGAAAATATTTTATTCAAATTGAAAACATATACTGCCTTTTATAAAGAAGTATTAATAATGTGTCATTACCACATAAACTTTGAAAGGACTATATGCAAGGTGTAAATTCTTGAAGTTTGATACTTTGCATTCTTACTGGTGAACATTATTTTGAAAATTAAAAAAACCCGAATGCTATAAAGATAACTGTCAATTTCAAAAATATTCCAAACATTTTGAATAATAGCTTTCACAAGCCTCATGAAAATTAATCCAAATTTCATCAACCAAGGGGTTAAAATCTCGTAAACTTAAATAAAATAAGTGGGCCTTTTCATTTACAGTGAAGATAGGGTGAGTGAAGACCTGGGTATCATGAGAATCACTTAGCTCTATGTGATCATCTTGATTGTTGTTTCCTATTTTTTAAAAAAACTCTTAAGGGTAACTCTGAATGGTTCATGTTTACTTGTGCAGAGACATCTCTTTTGGAAAGATGTCTCAGGATTCCCACATTTATATAAAAAATTTCAAGGTCATAAGATGTCCTATCAATACTTTGTCCCTTACTCTGATTATTTGTCAGTAATTATATTCTGACAGAAATTTTTCCAAGCCTTAGCAAGGACAATAGTCTCTTGGAGAAGAGTATGACCCCAAGGCCTGAAGATCCTGGATTAATCTGCACCCAGATCACTTTAAAAGCTGATCACTGAGAAGCATCACTGAAGATATTAAGTAATCAGGAACTACATCCTTCCAAAGTTTTAAAAAAAAAAGTATAAAAGTAGATGTTATGTGATTAGAAAGCAAGGCAAATTTGTAGCGTCTCTTCTATTCTTCTTTTGCTATTATCAGGGTGACTTTCTACAAGGTAATTCAGATTAAAATCCCACATTAGTGTAACCTCCGCTAAACACATCTATCTTTATAACCAATGGCATTTAATTATCAACATCAAAGAAATAATTAAGAAATTCAGATCTATGTTTGCACAGAGGAATGGTGTACAGTGAAGAGTAATTGCAAGATTAACTGGTACATATATGCCTTGAATTCAAGAATGTTAAATCTGTTAAGTCATGCACGGATCTCCTTTAGATGTTTATTTGCATGCAGCAAGATGCATGCAACAACTATAACGGAGATAAACAGACCTCACAAATTTTTAGTTATGGTGGCTAAAATTCAGTAACAATAGTATGGATTGAGTAGAAATACTCCGTCTTTCCCTAAGCCAGGTATTTTGTAAGATATTTTACAGTGACTTGTTTTTGTATTTAAAAATCACGTTACCATGGAACCGATGTCTTTCTACTCAAGAGGCTGAGCAGACGTAGCATGAAGGCATAGTCCAAAGCACCTTACTATTGTAGAAAACTAAAACAATACCAAATTCTAAATTAAATCTACTTTTTTTTTTTTAACCAGAAGAGAAAGCTGAATTGCACTTCTTCCCCCCCACAGCATCTCCCCCACACCCCTCCCATCATTGACAGTAGAAACAGTTTATGAAGTGTACAGAACTCCAGGTCAGTTCCTGAACTTCTAAAGGGAAGTCAGTGTTGGGTGAACTTGTAACTCACCCTGTAAATTGAAAAAAATCTAGGTTTTTTTAAAATAAAATTTAAAAAATTAAAACGTAAGTAATTTCCTAGAAAAAAAAAAGTTCTTTTGAATACCAAGAATTTGGGTTTCTAAAACATTCAAATGTATTTGATGACCCCACACTAGAATTACTTCAGTCTAAAGAAAAATTAATCTACCAGCATGTAATTATTTTTTTGTTTCTCAGGCAGATTTGCCTTGCTGTCCAAGACTCTTCCACCTTCTATGTCTGATGTACCATAGCTCTGAATGTTGTACCTACTTAAAAGTATACATTTTTCACTAAATTGAATAATAATATTTTCCTTTAATTAAAGATACCTGTAAACATAAGTGAGAGCTTTGCCTGCAGTTTGGAATGAGGCATTAATAAGCACTACTCTAAAGAAACATAAAATGATACTGAGACCTCAAATAGAAGAAAAGTTTGGTATATTGAATATACGATCACCGGTACTTGATATTTTCTCCAATTTCTTTATTACTAAATGAAGAAATATCACAGGTGAGTGTAAAAATACGTAGTGGACAATGTTGTCAAAAAGTTTCAACAACTGTGCTTTCTTCACTGAACTATGCTATGGCAGAACAATATGCTGCTGCCCCACTGGGTGGCCCCTATGCTATACTTTTAATAGTTTTTATGTTTTCAAATATAATTTCTTTTAAGCAATATTTTGTCTAATTTATATGACCAGCCAAACCAGAAGCTGCAAAGATAATAATTTTTAACTTCCTTTCTGATGAATAATAAATGTCACATAGGAATTAGAAAGTAGGATGTAGTTGCATGTGCCATCTGCTGTGTATGGGAACAGAAGAAAGATATTAGACTTTATATTAGAGGTTTTTTTCCTAGAAACTCAAAGATGAAAAGAAGCCATACTGATCAGTTGGAAAGTAATACTACTCTCTATTAGTCATTAGAAATCTATCAGGGCTTAGAAAATCTCACAATATGACAAGATACTCTGGAGAGCTCTCTAAGGAATATCTACAAAGCGTATTTTAAATAAAAATTAATGTCATTAATGTCATACAGTCTTCTGATTATTTATTTTAATTTCTTTTCTGTTTCTTCTAGTTGCCTAAGGCCTATGATAGCAGGATATGTGGAGAGAGTTCTGAGGTAAAATACAAAAACTGGCATGCTGAATTCCCATAGTACCTGACTATTTGCAAAAGTAAGGAGAGCTACATAATTACATATTTACATATTTAAAAATTCACTTACCTACAAAAAAAAAACCCCAAAGAACTACCCACATTTTACCCCTGAAGTGGAAACTGTTAGTGTGTCCATTCTAGCTGCCCACTTGGCCTCAGCTATAGCTAAAGAGTCAAATGCTGACCTAACAATAGGCAACACGGATTAGGCTTGTCTACAAGGTGGTACACCCATGAGACATGGCAAGGAAGGAGGTGGCTGTCAGGGACAGTGTCCTCCAGGATGTGTGCAGGTGGGATGATTGAGGTGTTCCTGGCTTCAGTTTTTTATTTTACGATGATAAAATAAATACTGCATTATGTTTTCTTCTGCTTTACGTTGTTTGTATAAAATTAACGCATCACATTATTGGTCTAAAAGTCTGTCCACCAAATCAGGTTCAACCCACTGCATCATTTATTGGTTGACTTCTACACACAGATTTTCAGTTTAAGCAATTGTCAAATTTTTTTGTTTAATATCGGATGTTAGTTTTTGTTATATATATAAGAAAAATAAGAGTGGAATAAATGGAAAGATAAGCAGGAAAAGAGTGCAATTGTTTTGAAAAAGCGGTAGAAGTCAGCTTCAGAACAGTTGGTCATACAAAATAAATAAATTTGATGCATAAAACCCCTCATACAAGACGGTATTTTAATATTTACTATTACCTGTAATATTATAGGGCCTTGAGAGTGTCAACCTGGGATCAAGATATCTTTGTTGTAGAGCTTTAACTAAAGTTTCTTATAAAATACATTATAAGTCATTGTGAGAATGTCAAAATGACAATATTGAGGACAAATGGTGGTTCAAGTCAGAAAAAAATTAGCCAAAATTAAGAAATTATGAAATGAAATTAGCACTTGCCTATACACAGTATTTATTGTATGTTGGTACCATCATAAAACCTACACACAGACAATGCTATACATGAAGGCTTGTGAACAGAGGAGAAAATATAGAACTATGGCATTACCCCTGAAAATACTGCCAATGCTCTAAATTTGAACTTTTAAATTTCCTCTTTTTTTTTAAATCCAAATTTCTGTGATTTTTTGGCCCAACACTTGGGTTGACCTGGGACAACTTTAGCCTGTAAGATCACTGCAGATAACTCATGTTCTGACTTCCAATTCTGTCCACATTCCTCTCTGAGATGAAATCTATGTATGGTTCTGGGGATAAATTACTTCAGAGACCTCTCTCAGCAGGTGGCAAGGGTAAAAGAATGAAGCTACACCTGGCTGAGCTATTTCCAACCTTCCAGCATGAAGATGCTATTTCAGCAGCCCTTCTGCTGCAGATACCCAATACCCCCTTTAATGGCACTACTGGACATACCATGCAACATTTGGGTGACACTATATAGTTACAGTCTTCAAGCTATCTAAGGAATGCTTTCTCAAACAAAAAGACCCTAGGCTTTAAGGCTACAGGGGCATCATGAACAGCTCACAAGAGACTTGGACTGCTATGACACATGACAATAACCTGCTGGCTTTAGAGTGACTCACCCTGGAAAGCAGGCACATGAGCCACTCAGTTCCCCCATCTGTGGAGCAAGGGGCCACAGCTTGAGGAAGAAGTTTTTATCAGTGTAGCTGTAATAGAAGTCTAGTAGTACTTCCCCTTCTATTAATATCTGCTACCATAAAATGGACCAAAGCAGAATTTATTAGAGATTGAAAACCTGTGTCTGAAGTCAAATTTAATCTTGTGAAGTTTATCAGCTTCCCTATGCTAATTAGAATATTATGAAATATGACAAGAACATCAACCTCTGCTCCCTGCACAGTTTTCCAGTAAATATTGACTTACAGCCTGTTAATACTGAGTGCAAGCAAATAAAAAATTTGTCCAAAGCTTCAGGAGGAATATTCTGGTTGAGGAGTCACCTCCCAGTTTCTCCAACAGCAGGAAGCGTGGTTGTGACAGAAACAGGGCTGTGAGGATCACCGGATTTGTGTAGGAGCCTCTGAGCACCTACACAAAGTAAGAAATGCCTCAAAAATCACAACCCTCCCTTGTTCAGCTTGCTTTTTCCAGCAAAATCACAGAAAATAAAACTGGAAGGTTTAACTTGTCTCCTCCTGCAGGGAGGATGAGAGAGACCAACATGCATGGTCTGGGAGTATAGGGACCATGCACCCGTGACCTAGCGGGCAACAGCCCTCTGGGCAGCTGACAAGGCCACTGCTTCTCACCAGTGCCCAGAATAGGTAGGATGAGACAAATGCTGTCTGAAGGACATGCCTTTACAATGAATTTCTTAAGTTTACACATGACAAAATCTATTCCCAGAGCCTGAGAGAAGAAAAAGTGATTTGAGAGATGGAATTCTGACAGAATTATGTATTCTGTTCAGATCTATCAAAAAATGCTTGGAATTTCACACATAATAGAGCATTATTTTCAGAAAGCTATAGCAGTCTTAGAATCTTAGTCATATCATTTCATGTAATCAATTTTGTTAGCTGGCAAGCCAGCTTCCAGTCTTTTGTTTACTGTTAGTTATGCTCTAGCAAATAAGATCTTAAAGAAATAAGACAATATTTTGGCTCATTTTTAGGCTGATTTCACCCCCAGAAACAAGCTATAAGAAACATGAATAGGTCAAGAATTGAAACGCTCATCTCTATGGCATTGTGTGTGTACCTGGTGAAGGTAAGACAAGGCATATTCTACTAGAAAAACAATGGTTTGTATCTCAGCACGCTGTCCTCATGTTCTGTTGCTGTTCACTGCACACACATTCCTCAGAACATCCCGAGTTCATCAGACATGGGGTGGGCTACATGAGGAGAGAAAAAAGTTGTATTGAAATACATCATATGCAGCAGGCTTCACACACAGCTTTCACAAGTCTCCAGCTTCTGCTGACATGGCTCTAATTTTGACAAGATAGGTCAGTCTAGTTCAAAAGCTGGAACTCATTATGGCAATCCTTTACAGTAAATATGTGGGAAAAATTAACTATAATGGAATACAAATATTTTTGAGCAACTGTTAAATGCTGGGGTTGGGCCAAATGGACAGTTGGCCTGGGGCACCAGATTTTTCATATGCACACGTATTGTTAATGAGCACTTAGTCCATCTATCTGTTACCTTCAATCACTCATGGGTGCCTTCATTCTGCCTCCAGGATGTCTGAGCCAAGATGTCTCACCACAGCCTGGCTGCAGGAAGCCTTGATGTAGCCTCGAAGATGAGAGAAGGCAGCTGCAGATGAATGAATGCATGAAACTAGAGAGTGATGCAGACAGAAGTGGAGTCTGCGTGTTACCGTCTTGTGTGTTTCTGTTGTTTTGTCTTGGTCAAATAACAGTCTGCCTCTGTATGTCAGAGGATGTGGTCCCAAAAGGCAGCTTTGGATGTGAAAGGGCAAGGTGGCAGAAGGGTTTGTTCAAAATACATATTGAAAACTCTGATCTTGTTACTTTCTTCCTCCTTCCTTCTGTTCATCTGCTTCTGAAGGCTTTTGCTTCATGACTCCCCTCAAAACTACTTTCTTACAATTTCTGTCTACTTTTAAAAAACTTTGTTTAATTTTATTAGCACTCTCAGTTGAAGTGACATGTAACTTGTACAGATGTCATCAGTTCTCAATAAATAAAAAAATTGTATATGATGATCTACTCAGACTTCTGATAACAAGCAATGTTTTTCAGTGAAAATTGAAGACAGAATACAAACAACAGCTCTGGGCCTTGCCTAGGTAGGACAGTTTCTTACACATTTAGATATTGTGTCCCTTACAGCAACATTCTACAAGGAAAAGGCTGGCAAACATTAAACCAAGCTCTTAGTAAACCACCAAGAAAACAGCCAATTTAGAAACACTCAATATCGTACAAGTGACCCATTCTGACCTTCTGCAACTTTGTTTTCAATTGAAAACAATCACCAATCACCAGTTCAAGCATGCTATAGGAGTGCCTCCCCATCCAGTTAGGCATTCCCTCAGCGACAAAAACCCAAACCCACGACAAAAACCCCCGTTAAAAACTGCACATGAGTATATTTTAACTACCCAGTACTACCTAATAGCTACTTTATTATTATTCAGTCAAACTTTAAACACACAATCACGTGCAAAGAATCTGCAAGAGGCAAATTTAGAAGCCAGGTGTTTGCTTGGATTCTGAAGAATAACTGTATAGGTAAAAAACTGAGAGAACAGCTGAGTTCCAAATAAAACCTGTGTGCACTCTATGGCATTTGACTATTTTTTTTTAAGGATGAAAAGAGGATTATTTTGCAATGCACAGGAATGACCAAATAATCACCAGCATTTATGATACTGGTTTTGTTCTCATATATGAATAGTTTCTTCACTCTACTTGTTATTTGACACAAATAAAAAATTCAATAAATAAACTCTGATCTATTGCAGACTTCCACTTGGGGTCAAATAGGAAATATCAGGTTTTTCAATTATTTAGTAAGAGTGATATAAAAGTGCATTTTAGATAAAAATCCCACAAGGAATGAAGGGAACCTCAAATTTTAGAAAAAGAAGCAACTCACTAGGGTTCACTAGCACTGTCAGAGGCTAAATACATTATGAAGCAATGTTTTCAATCTGGGCCGCATGCTTGGCATGTGTGTCTCATTTGCAGCATATACTAGGATGCTGGAAATGACTTGTGGAAGTGAATTTCAATGACTATTGTAAAAGAATTAGTCATCCCATATATCTCAGGATTTAGTACCTTGTATACCTGTCTAGAGGAATAGATAGTCAGATATAGGAAAAAATTTTAGAAGAGCAATCGTGGTGATGCAACAAATGATATATGATTCTCCTCTCTCAATCACTCTAGTTTCCTCATTTTCTCTCTGGAAATCGTTTGGGGTTTTTTCAACACAAAAAAAATCTTGGTGTGCCTATCACTTTGTGTTAAAAAGATCTTCACAGAGTAAAATACATAAATTAAATTGATTATGATGTCTTTACCAAGGGAAATGACCCTATGGAAGACTGTTGGCATTTTATTACATGCTCTATTGAATATTTGTCCTGATTTCTCTCACATAAAGGCTAAGACTTCTGCCACATGTCTCTGCACACTGAAATTGTTAAATGTCGTTCTTGTATTGCCTTGCCACAATTCACTATTTACATTTCATTCTGCTTTCTCTGTAGGGTATGAGTTTTCTATCTACATCAGCCATATTTATTGGATTCTTTTTAACAAAACACCCATTTGTATCTCTCCCTCCTTTCTGCCTTTACTTATTAAATTAGGCCATGCATCACAGTAAAGGTGCGAACACAGAGTTGTTTTCATTTGCTGGCTCCCAATTAAGCATGCAGCTGCTGCACTTGAGAATAATAGCCATCCAGGAAGCCTCTGATAAAGGAAAAGCAAGGAAAGAGGTAGACAGAAGGATCCTTACTGCAGCAGTCCTCATGGATGACCTGTTTTAAGGAATCATTGGGAGCTGGCATTGATCTACTGTGGAATAGAACGCTGACCGGCTAATGAAAGCATTATAGGCTGTACATGCAAGACAAAGGTTTGGTCTTCAGTGTTTTGACATGAGGTGGAGGAGCAATGAACCTTATGTTATAAATACACCTCTTGAGAACTGTATTTTATTTTCTTAGATGTATTGAGTAAGGTGAGGAAATAGATGAAAGACAAGCCAAAAATAATACCACTTTGAAGGAATATCAGTGTGAATACAATGCAGTAGAAATCGAATTAGCTGTGAGTCCCTGCTGAGTTGTATGAAATAGCTGTTAAAGCTAATTCTCATTGTAACACATAATAGTATTATCGATTTACTTGATACATGGTTAATGAGTGTAATTTTTCAGACTCCTTGAATACAGTAAATCCTGTTTACTCTTTTAGTGCAAACCTGCCTGCTGCCTGTAATTCAGCTTTCCTTTTATTGTCTACTCATTGTTCATTCAAATAGGCCTACTCACATTCCTTCACTGCTAGGACTTGATAACATATTCTGTGGGAGCACCTGCGTGACCTTTTTATTACATCTCTGTTATCCTTTGTGACAGTCCAGTGGGAAATTTAAGAGAAACTAACAGCTGAATGGCAGGGGAGCATTAACCCCTTCAGGGACTGTACTTCATGGAAGTATTATGACACTACATCATGGTAACATGAAGAATGGGTCAGGGTCAACTAGAAAGGTCATTATGAGGCTTGAAAGCCCTGAAATTGTAAGGAAAGAGCTTTGACAGAATGGAAGAAATTCGAATGGAAGAAAGTAAAGCATTAAAAGGAATCAAGGAAGCTTTAAAAATTTTTGGCACAAAATAAGGCTCAAAGGCAACGGGGCTTTGGACTTTGAAAGGGCATTGCCTACCTTGTGGTCATTCTCATGGTGAGCAAGGAGTCAAGATATTTCCCAACTCAAAAAGGATTGAAGGTAAATTTAATTTTAATTTTGACCAGATTTTTGCTTTTACTGTCAGGGATTTTAGACTGTGTAATTAGGAGGGACATTATTAGTTAATTCCAAATTCCATTTTAGACTGTGTATATTTCCCTGTGATTCGACTACCATCCCGATTTCCCAGGTCAAATATGTTTCAAAACCAACAAAGTGGACATTCACTATGTATTTCTTCATATCTTTATGGTACCAGTATCTGGCTATCCTCTCCCATATACGAAAAAAAGAACAATAATCAAAAATCTTGTTAAAGGCTTAAATGGTTTTTTAAAATTGTAAGATGTCTTTCTTCCTTTCTGTTTTTTGTGTCCTTGCATGAGCTTGTTGGAAACTGCCACAAGCTCTGGGCATGGGAGATCATGGGATCTCCTTTTCACTTTTTTCCCAGGTTTATCTTGCAAGGGGATGAAGGATATTAAGAACTAGAGTTCTTAGAATTATCTATTTGTATCCACAGGCATGACAATGTTTTATGTTCAAGAAAACTTGTTTTATTCCAAATGTCTGCTTTGATCTGGCACAATGCCTCTTGCTGCCCTTTCTCAATGGTGCTGTCCTTCACAGTGCACACACATCATTTCTTGACAGTCTTTGATTCTACAAAATACTCCAAAATGAAGAAAATGAAAATACTCAGGACACTTTATGTAGTTTCTTCCAACCTCTCAAATATATTTGTGATGTTTAAAGGCTCAGATGCCCTCTGTCCCCTCATCAATCACAGCTCAGACTGAATGCGTTTTCCTTTATTCAAATATTCAGTAGTTCCTAAATACTAAATTAAAATAATAGCAATATAAAAAAAAGTCTTAAAATTCCACTCCTGCTACCCATGACCAACCCAGCTTTTAAAAAATTCATAAAATGAGTTTGGTACCAGTAGAGAATTTTATAGAACAGATTAAAAATGATTAGAAAATAGAATCTATTCCAGCACTTTAAAAAATCCCTACTTAAATATTCCATTAAGTTTTCATGAATGCACCCTGTCCTCCCTTTTCCAGTTGGGTCATATTATCAGTTTTAATTACCCTTCATGAGCATGTGAATACATTTTTAGCTGATGTCCTTTTCAATTCCATGCATATTTTCTATCAAATATACAGTTACAGAGGAAATATGATAAGTTCTCTATACCCCCTTATCTAAAATCCAAAGGTCGTACAGCTTATTGTTTGAAAAGCTTTTTCTTTCTGAACTTCTGTAATGATATCCAAACCCCATTTCTATATTAATGTGTGATAATCATCAGTCACAATTGTAATAATAATAGAAAAACATATGGGATCTTATATTTATCTACTATATGAAGTACCTTATTATTGGAATAGTACTATGAAGATGTAAGGTTCATGAAAATCACCAGAATTTTCACCCAGATATTGTGAGCACATGGTTTTAACCATTTCCTTTCTCTTGCCAAAGTTACATAGTAAGGAGACTATTTCTTTTTCCCTACTTTAAGAAGTTTGTATAACAAGATAACAGTAAAAACAGAATGTCCAAGTAAAAATCTCCTAACAGAAGATACTGAATGGTACATCAATCAGTAAGGGAGTTTAACTGCTGGAGAGGTCCCTCTGTGGACCTTTTGTTCTGCTTGGATTTTATTTCTGTCCGTATTCCTCTCATCTACCACATTCCTACAGGCAATGACTCTTACAAATTTATCATCAAATATAAAAACCATGAAGCTATCTTCCAAGGGTATTAGTCAACTGAAATAAAAAAAGGAACTTCTGATCTGTTTAAGGCAACACTCTTCTTCTGGGGTTGTGATTCTAAATTTTATGTACATACCAACAGTGCAATAAACTGTCAACTTTGACTCCAGTCACAAGTGCACAAATAGATCTAGACTTATAATGGGTTTTTCCCTTAAAAGTTCATCACACTCTGGGCTTGCTTTGATACTAATTAAAGACTACAAAAATGTGTTTGATATCTACTTCTATTTGTCCAGACTGTTGAAAAATATTAATGACAAAATAAATAAAAGACTAGAAAAATAATCTTGAAGTTCTTCATTATTTGTGACCTTCCATGAGAATATTTACAGTTATCTATGCAGATTAGAAGGTAATAATCACTTATAGGGTTTTTTGCTTACTTATGCCTTAATTTTCTGATTGGGTTAAGCTGAGGGGTTTTTTCATAAGCAATAATTTTCTTGTTAAAAAACTAAGCACAAAGGTATTAATTATTTTCAATACATCTGCTTTTAAATGAGGTTCTGTTTTTCTCCCTCTTTTTTTTTTCCCCTTAACTTTCCATGAGAAACCGGGATGGGGGGAAATAAAAGAAAAAAAAGAAAACCAACTATCTCATTAGAAAATCAAAGTCATTAAAGAGAAAAAAGTTCTACTTTTCAGCAATGTTTTCGATTTCATAGAATATAGATAGATTATGAATATGTTGTGTCTTTGAAGAAGAGTGAGAAGAAAGTACACCACCCCAAGCCTCGAATGACACAAACCTGTGCTCAGGTTACAGGCCCCGGAGGAACAGGCTGCTCATGCACTGCACGGTGGAGTGGGCAGGTGAGTGACACCACTGTGAGAGGCGATGGAGAACACTCCCTGAACAGCTGGTGCTCCTGTCTTGTGCGTGTTTGTGCTGCCCAGGGCAGGAGGGTCCACACTACCTCCTCCATTGTGCCATTGTGCTCTAGAACATATGCAGAAACCGTGGCTGAGCCTGGGCTGGCACCCAGATGTGTTGGATATAGGACAAGTCCAGCCTCAAGTACACAACTCAGGTTAAAATAAAATTATATATATATATATATATATATACCTGCACAACCCCACTTCCTAAGACACTTTTATCTCGACGATCATGAGGGTATGTAAACATTATAACCCAAGCATCCAAAATGGTTTCACACAGGTTCGAGCATTCCATATCAAAACACATTCAGATAAAAAGTCATACCTATCTCTGAAACTACCAAATAACTTGTCTAGTATTTTTAGAGAAAAAAAACCTGTTTTGAAACAAGATGGATTTAAATTCTTCCAAACCTGACAATGTCTGGCTTGCTCTGTGATCATAATTTAGCAGACATAAGGCCAGAAGGTAATTTTTCCCTGATGTTTCCCTGATAAAAATGAGCAGTGAAGTCAGAAAATACACCAATTTTCGCTTTATTAAAAAGCTGAAAAACATCGTTACCTGCTAGGTACCATCTCTTTGATGTAATTGAGTGTAAATAAAATATCTACAATCATATCTACAATCACTGCCTAAGAAACAAGAAAACTTAAGACAAAAAAAGTTTTGATTCATTTTTTTAAATCTCTAGAATACTTAAAAATAATTTTTAAAAACCCCAACCCAAAACCTTACCTAATTCAAAATCAGAGACTACTTTTGCTAAAACTTTGTTGAGTTGATAGGAAAATTGAAAGAGAAAAAAAAGAGCAATGGAAATAAGTTCATACAAATGAAAAAAAGATAATGGAATGTATGAGCTATTGATTTATAGTTAATCAAATAAAGCAGTTTAAACATAATAGAAGCAAGACAAATTCTAGATTGATAGAATTATTTGTGGATGTAGAAGGGGACATTTTATCAGATACAGAAAAGCAGAAGAATGGAAACATTTTTTATTACATACTTTAGAAGTAGCAAGTTCAAATATGCATATCAAATGAAGGGAGAGTATCTTTTCAGTCCACCAATCATTAGGAAGAAACAAACCCTGGTAACATGAATGGGAAGGAAATAAGGATGCTAAATAGTTTACACTGAAATCTCATTGAAGAGATAGCCAAGAATTTAGTTTCCTCCTCAAGGTTGTTCATAATTTGTTAAATAATGTATATGAGAAGCAAGTTGGTTACACCGGCTTTTGATACAGATTTCTTTCATATTTTTAACAACATAACAAATCTTTGAAATTGATCTTTTTGCTATCAGGATTTAGTACAAAAGATTTAGAATATAGCAAATTTTCTCCAAAGCAAATTACTATATATAATTAGTCGTGCTTCGTATCATTAGATCATGTAAGAGATGTGGAATGTAGGCATCCATCTCAGCTAACTGTCCAGATCAGGTCAGTACAGGTCAGTAAAGAGAAAAGGGTCCCTAGAGAAGTAGTTCATCATACCCTCAAACAGGTGTCTATCCTCCCATTGATAGCTATTTACGGTTTGACTATGTATCTTTGAAAGTTAGAACACGCTAATCTCTGTAGAATAAAATAAGTATTTCAGCATCTTCAAAAGTGAGGGATTTCTTTAAAGAGGGTTGTTTATTACTAGCAATTGTACCATTAGTGGCTGTCATAAAGAACAGAAAAATAAATGCAGAATTATTCACAATGAGTTATTAATATTTTTTTAAATAAAAATGCTTAAGTAATGACAACATTTAGTAACAACTCTTAAAAGTGAAAGGTTTAAAAGTAATTCTAAATTTTCTTGCACTAGATATTCTGAAAATAAATTAGAGCTATAAAGTGCAGAGCAATTGACCTTCTTAGATATGATATACATCACTTATAAAACTAATTGCATTTTAATTGGGTTTTAGTAAATGGACAGTTTTGCAATGAGATATTAGATTTTAAACACTTTTGGTTTTAATGAGTGCTAATTTTCCTGGTGATGTGCTTCAGCATAGAAGTATCATGACTGAATTAATTCTGCCTGAAGCTATTCTATATTTTAAGGTCATAAATGTTGACAAGTATTATAGATGATAAGGAAAAAATGATAAAAAAAATACAAAACCAGTGAAGTTCAGCTCAAAAAGAGAAAAAAAACTTGAATAAAACCTCTCAAGATATAATGGTTCTTCAAATGTTGGGAAAGGCTTTTTGAGCTGCAAATTTTCATATATTTTGAACAAACTTTAGTAAGGTTTGACCTTTTTCTCTAAGTATAGCCTCAACACAATTCTGGATTAAATCAGAATGTTTGAAATAGAAACATTTTTCTTTTTTTCTTCAGGTTCCCTTCCCATTGTATGACAGTCTCTTATTCATATGCAGGACATGCAAATAGTCCTATTGAGTTATCTTAAAAAATAATATATTTTTCTAGTCACATACTGATTTAACATCACTCTTGAAAACATTCTTATGTCTTCTATCCACTTTCTTGTGAGTTCTTCCTACCTGCAAAGTCGTCTCTTCATCAGCTGTTAGCTGGACTCCACGCGTGTGCTTTATAAAATCTCCTTGTTCCCCTTTTCCCATGAGCCCTGACCCTTCCTTCCAGGGAGGGACACCTGTTGCTTGGTCTCTGATCACGACAGCTGGAGTTAGATAAAATGGAGTATTAAGTACTCTGGAATAGAACCCTGAGAGGCTGGCTCGGGAGGCCTTTTCGTCTCGGGGTGAGCATTATTGATATTCTTTCCCAGATATTTTCTGTCAAAGTTTAGCTGCAGTATCTCTCAGGACAAAGCACAGGTCTCCCTTTCATTCATAATTTTTGTTGTTTGCCTAACTGTGTTTGGACTGGCTGCATGTGGCAGTCTGTTACACTACTAGCTGCTACCGAGTCATTTGGTTGAGGCATGTTCAGCTTTTTTAATATATTGTCTCATCTTCAGGTGTCACACTTAAGGGCTCCCAGTGCCAATAAAGGTAACTTAGCAGTTTCCATTGATCCTTATTTCAGCAATTTTACATGATCCTCTAACAGGGGAAAGGTTAACCTTAGAGAGTACTGGTTCAAAAATTTCTTATAATAATGCAGTAAGATAATAGTTAAGTAATACTATAATCAGATGTCATACTTTAATATATATATGTATACATATATATGTACATATACATATAAATAGTTAAGCTCTTTTGGGCACAAATGAGTAAAACAGAATGAATCATAAAAAATCATATACTACTGTGATAGTAATCTAAAATAATTTTCTCTCAAATTGGTATAATCTATGAAATTCATTAGCACACTTTATTCTTTATCTAAGGAAAATAAACTAATAGACTAATAAAGTAATATCTGATAGGATTGTACAAGTGAGAACAAATATATCAAAACCAGTGAGAGGTAAAATATATATTTAATGTAAAATAGACATTTGCCTTGTATGCTTGAGATGTTAAACTTCAGTCCATAATCTTTTGATATGATCAAAACACCTCCTTTATCAAAAATGCTACTGTACTCAACACTTCAAACCTTTCATTCTATATGTAACAGCAATTTTGAACTCTACTGCATTTTAGAGTATTCAAGGAATGTTCTACATAATAAAAGTGTAAACATATAGACATAGTTTATTTCCCCGTGTGTCTTGCCCTGAATAATAACTCTGAAGCTAATATTCAAAGAGGACAAAAGCACTTTAATTTTTTAGGGGCAGGAGGTTTCTACAGCTATTTCAATTTTAATATTTACAGGTGAACCCTTAATTTTTTCATCTACATATATTTCTCCTTAAGCATATATAGATACACTGATGTTGCTGTGGGGAAGTAGCATTCGGATTTCAGAAATATCTATAATTAGTGGACCTGAATGGTTCCAATTAGTGCTATTTGTACTGACAAAAGTTTTAAAACATCTGGAAAGTCAGAATAGCAATGATCATAGTTTGAATGACAAAGGGAAATTTTAACTAAAATGAAGAAGGGTTCAGTTATTGTGCAACTAAGGTGGGCAGCCTGCATACTGACCCAAAAGACCATTGAAAAGTTCATGCTCATTCAAGTAACTCGTTCAACTCATATGAAAATCAAAGATCAACAGCTCCAGATGTGCAGCTAATGTACAGGCATATTTGTATGAAAAAGTGAGCCCTGAAATGGGTCTGCAATGGAGAAATCCTATGTATGCTTCCTGTAAGCAAAAGCAAAGACTAAACAGCTGACATTCCAGCAATGCTAAAGCACTTTTCAACTTTCTGAAACTCCGTCCTAATATACTTACCTGTGTAAAAAAACACCAGACACTTCTAATAACACTTGGACAACTGGATGAAGAGGCAGTATGCGCTAAGTGCTTCCAAAATCAGAAGGCATAGTGAAAGTTCAGGGGATTTAAATTTTTTTTCTGCAATATCAATGAACTAAGCTGAGCTATTTTCCTGGAGGAGGGGGAATTCTTTTCATTATTCCAGGTGGATGACTTGACTCACTTTTTTTGTATTAAAAAAAAAACAACAAACGGTCCCAAACAGAGTACTGGCTTCCAGATAACTTCTGCTGGAACATCTGGACTATGGATCAGCACAAAGAACTATACAAAACATTAACACTACCGAATCATATGTTCCTTGAGGTATATTTGGACCAGGACACAAGACTCTACTTAGAAATCCTCAATAAAACACCTGTAATCTAGAGGTTTTTATTAAAATTTCTTCAGTTTACACACGAGGTCTCCAATACAGAATAAGCCATTGCCTTCAGGGAAGCTGCTGATAAATACAAGAACATGTCTGGGAAAGGCAGGACTTGAGACCTGAGCACCATCCAGAGAGACAACTCAAAGTGCAAGAAGATCAGATTTACGGAGAGCCTTCAGCTGAACATAAGTGGATTGAGATTTCCTTAGATTTTTTTTTGTGGAGAATTCTTTCACTCTACCCTGGCTGAAATCAGGACAACTGCTCAGATGTTATGTGTTAGCAAATCCTGCCTTTCTAGTTATCACCTTGTATTTGTAATTTGAGGGCAATTATTAATTAATTGTAAGCCCTTTTAGAAAAAGAAATAACTTTACTTTTATTCAGCTTAATTTTTTCAGCTCAGATTTACATGCAGATACAGGTACACGATGGCCTGCAGCAAATTTAAGAGCCAGGACTTGGTTAAAAATATAACATGGTGGAAACATACCAGTAACCACAAAAAGTCATGGAACTTTGACTAAGAAGATTAAGAAAAGTATTTTACTTTTAAATTTTCTGTAATACCTCAGTTGTATAAATATTTAAATTTTAAACTTATTTTTTATGGGCAAATCCTCATCTGGTATAAATCAGTGTGGCTTCTTTGAATTTGAAAAAGCTATGCTTATTTACTCCCAGTAACTCCATGTCTGTCCCTTCATGTTTTTTTATATAATTCTTTCAGAATGCCTTTCAAATTGATAGGTTATTTTCAGCTACAAGGGAAGCTGCATTCTGCCTGGTTTTAAGTTATTTTACCCATAGACAGATCTGTGCTGTCAAAACAGGCTTTTAGAAGTTGAACAAAATCCAAAAAATCCAAGCTATGTATGTAGTAAAAGTTGGCACCAGTTTATCTATACATTCTTAAGCATAAGAACAACAGCAAAATCTTCTAGAGATCTGAATTTTCAGGCTATCTTGTTTAGCTCAAGGGCAGATGCTAATGTAGGCGATCTCACACCTCAGATGTTAAGGATATAAAGATATCACATTTATGCTTTATATTTATTTGTTATGACATTGCCCTGAAGAAAACTAGCATTACTGTTAAAAGAGTAATACACATCATGCAGTGAATGATAGCTTGATCTGTCATGACAGAAGGTAGAAAACATGTGAAAAGTCTGTTATCTTCAAATTTGGCTCCTTGATCCATTAGTAAAAAATGTGTTACATTTGTAACAAGTGTAATTAAAACCATACTGATTAATTCAAGACATAACCAAACATCCTAAATCCTGTGAATAATTTACATAGCATTCTGTAGTCTGTTGCTTTATTCACTGTGTTTACTACATGGAATATTCAGCCTCGTCTTCAGATGCACAACTTCAATGCACCATGAAAGACTCTGGTAAGTAAATGCATTTTCAAAAGAGAGAGAGAGAAAAAATTAATGTAATCATAACCATTCTTCATAGAGTAAGCTCAAAAGAGGATGAACTTCAGGGCAGGACCCATAAGAATGCTGGTACAGAAGGATGAGCTAGATTGCAACCTGCAAGATGTGGTACATAAAGAGGTCTGATCGGCTCCAGATGAAAGTTAAGTATGTTGCAATAAGTACTACATGTAGCCTTCAGACCTTCATGCACTTTGTGGAGTCCAATATGCACAGATTTTTTGTCTAAATTCACTACCCCAAAACAAACAGCTGTGTTAAACAAACTGTCCGAACCACAGTGATTAAGGTTATGTCAACATCTCTCTGCAGTTTTTCTAGGGACTACAATTTAATTAGGAAAAATTTACCTCAGCCTGGAATCTAGTTCAAAGAAAAATCAAAGCTTACTTTGGAAGAAAAATTCTCTGACAATTTATCTTGCGCAGGAATGAAGGGAAAACATAAAATTAATGCTGTTTCAGGATCTATTTTGCATACACTGGATAATGAAGACATTTTTAGAAAAAATCCCATGCAATTTCAATGCAACTTTTCTTCTAGCTATTTGATGCAACGGTACTTACTACCTTGTAGATGGACATTGCCTAGGAAGTATCATTCCAAAAGCTTAAAAACCAAATTAATACACTCTGCTTTGACTGCAGAGGGAAAAATTATATCCCCTCCTGCAGTAATCCTTTTAAAAATGCCTTTCATGCAAACAAATATCAAGAAGATATCTGTCAGACCTTGGGCTACAAGCTCTACTTATATGATCATTTTGTGTAGAAGATGCAGATAGAGATGAGTGAAGAGTAGAACTCTGCATCCCTTGTGTTTTAGAATGTGATGAGGGACAGGTGTCTTATACTTTAGAAGAGATAAAAATTCTGGTTCTGTGAAAAAAAGAAGAGAGTCAGACAAAAATAAGGTGTTTAGATAAAGAAAAAGGAAATGAGAGGAAGCCAAATACAGCAATGTGCCTCTTTCTCCCGTTACCCCTGCAATGCACAGTATCTTCACTGTGCAGCCTCCTTCTGTTTTTAGAAGAGTGGGTCTGACTCCCTCTGCATTCTTGTCATGCTGTAAATGTAGGGGGGTTAAGGGGGTGGGGCTGGGGATATTTTTTTAAGTATGGAATTTGTGCAGGGCTGACAGCAAGATTAATAGAGGGGACCATAAGAATTCCTGCTGAGCACTCTATTAAGCCAATAAACACTGAACTAAGAAAAATTTGCACAATGGACCACAATGGCTTCTGAACAGCTGTTCTGGTCTACCATGTATAAACCCGACTTTTGAAATAATTTCTAAAGTTGGGTCCTCCTTACAAATAAGTTCTTCCAGTTTTCGCTATACACCAAGTAAATATAACAGAGTAATTCAACAGCTGGGGGTTTAATTTCCTTGTTTATAAGCAGAAGTGATTTTTTTCACCTTTATATCCTTGCCCATGTTCATATTAATTCCAGTCTTCATTTTCTACTGTACCTCATGCCTCTTCCCTTATGCATGCACAGTCTCGTTTTCCTTCCTACCTATGTTTTACATCTTCTCTAGAATACTTGTTTTTCTTCAGCCTTGTTGTTCTTTTTTTTTACTGTTCTTTCCTGATTTACAGCAGATCCCATTACTCCCTCCCAACTTTGCCCTTACTCTATTTCTGCCTTCAGCTTAACCTCCTGCTCATGACTCCATAAGCTCTAATTTATCTTCCAGTCCAGAGCTCACTTAAGTAAAATTTAAGAAATTTGTTTCTCCCCCACTGCAGCATTACAGAGCATGGGAGTTCCGGGGCCCTTAAAAAGGCAGCTGGTCCCATTTTGTAAGGAAATCATGTGCAGGTGCTGGGAATCATCCAGGGCTGATGGGTTTCCAGCCCCAAAAGTCATAGAAACTTATGTATATGTTTGTAACTGGGGTAGGTTTTAAGTTTTTTTCCTTTCCTCTGGGAGGGAGAGGATTGAAGCAGCTTAGTGCTGATAAAGACAAGGACTGAGGATGGTAGTAGATGAGACAGGGTCCCTTCTCATGACACAGTAGCACTGTCTGAACTTTGGGAAGTAGTTACCAGTTATCATGGATCTGCATCCATGTTACCAGTTATCATGGATCCTAGCTGTATCAGCAAATCATATCCATGACTGGCCTTGTTTAAAATAGGCAGAAAAAGAAGCAAGATCAAAATTCTTTGTAAGAATCAAAGGGAGAGTATCAGACTAGAAGGTTTACTTCTAAAAGGACATTAAAGGATAATCCTGACAGGTGATGACTATGTGTACATCTACCCATCTTTAAAATGGCTGTGATAAGCTAACCTTGAGGCATGAACAGATCACTGAAGTTGTATATATTAAATCGATGATGTAGGTCCCAGATGTGATGTCAGAAGCTAAGTCTTTCTTTTGGTAAGGGAAATCCTGCTCAGGATGATATACGACTTTTAAGAACAACTCTTGGCTTCCTGTATGTATTAGAATTTGATCTTGTATCTATTTATGGCATGAGATACTTAATTATGTGTGGAAATGCAAATCTGAGGACTGGATGCTCACCCGGTTTCTGACCTGAAATCTGTTGCCCAAAATGTCAAGTGATGAACTAAACCCACAGTTCTCTTCATTCTAGTATATAACTAATTTGAAAGGTACAGGGAGAGCTTGCAGTTCGTGTGTTAGTGGAGGAACTCTAAAGCTCATTAGTCCCACCTTGTTGGTAACAGAAACCCTGGCCCCAGTAATATGATTGTCTGATATGATGAAAAGTAACTGACTCCTTTTCTGATAAAATAACCTGTAAAACTCTCAGTAAATTTTCTTCTAAATTGATGAATTATCACTGATGAGGTATCCAGCTGTGATAGAATCCCTGAGCTATGAAAATACCTTTGTGTGTTGCCCCATTTTATATGTGCATTTGTTTTTTAACAAAAAAAAGGTTCTTAATTGTGAATTTTTGCTTGCATTACTTAATGTAAATTCAGATACATGATAATAAGATCTAAAGTAAAGTAAGATTGCTAGTATATTCATAAATTCTGCAGCATCTCAGAATTCTTGTTATATTTCCTCCATGTGATTCGTCCATGCTTTTCTATTTTCTATGGCCAAATGGTCAGTTGAAATTTCAAAAATAAGTGGAAACCCTCATAAGAAGTGGATCTGCACTTACACATCAAAATCAGACAACAGACAGTACAATAGCACTAATAAACATTTTTGATAGCACATACCAAAAATTTAGCTCTTCAGTGGGAAGAGGCATTTCTCAGACTTCCTGGGATTTCTGCAGTTGAGTATCAAAAAAGAAAGCAGTATTTCAAGGCAGTATTTCAAAGTATTTCCTTTTCACAGCCACACATATACACTCATCTTAGCTATTAGTTATTTCTCAGTTTTAAATGTGACGAATTATTTCACATGAGAAAATTAAACCAAAAACTGACAACAATGGCAATGCTCCCCTGTCTCTCTTCCCTCTGGAGAAACAGGATGAACCAGGCAATAAGCTGCAAATTTACAAGAGTTCATTTGGGTAACTGAATTGATTTTCTTTAATCCCACCATGCTCCATATTTTCAATCAAAAAGCCAAGTGTTTAACAAAGGCTTTTGCCCTGAATAGAGGTATCCTGGAAATTGCCTGTTTCCTGCGGCAGCAGCGAGATTCCCAGCCACTTGAATTGTATGAGTCAGAGCCCTCAAACAGGCCTGTGTGTGACTGCCAGTGGCAGAGTGACAGTGTTTTTCTTAGCAACTGGGGAAGTTTAGGAGTTATAATGGAAAGATTTTCAGTGACTTCCCAATTATATCTGAATATGCTTGGAGTTCTGCTTTGATGTTGCCAACATCGTATATGAAAGTATCTAAGTTTTCCAGATGTTTCCTCAATAAAGCAAAGCATTTTAACTCCCAGTGACCAAATCTTCCCTTATACATTTAAAGCTCCTTTTCAACCACAAAGAGAAATCCTAGATGAATTAAATCAATAAAATTACAGTTATGCAATTCTGTTATCTGTGTCCAAGCTGGGCTGAAGTTCACAGCACTGAATAATCTAAGTTTGTTAAGATCAAACCTTTTCCTGGAAGGGATATACACTGAAACCTGTCCTCTTTGTACCTCTTGGAAATTCAGATACATTCATCTGTTGGTGATTTCTAAAAGCAGTTTTCAGCTGAGGGAAAGATCAAGCATTTTTCCTCAAGTACAATTTTAGGCCCCAGCTAACATCACAGCAATGTTATTTCCTATTAAGTTAATTTTTAAGCCTGAACCAACGAGGTATTAAAGAAAATTTTAGAAATAATCAGGATGTTTATACACAAATTTCATGGATGCTGGATTGGCTCTTCAGAGACAAGGATATATGTGTTTTGCAAAGAATATATCAAAAAAGCAATTGAGAATAATTTATTTTTTTACTGGTTCTGTGTCTAAGGAATTCAGAATTTGAGAACTGATGTCATAAAATATCTGTTATTAAAAGGGCAGCAATGCTATTCACAGGTTTCATCACTCCCAAGAAAAAATTTCTAACCCTCTCTTGGAAAAGGGCCCTTTTAGTGCCTGGTGAATTGAAATTCCATCAACAAGAGAATGACTTTAACACAATACTGAATTAAACTTGCATTACTACCAACCACAGATGGAACTTCATCTGTTGTAACAGCTACAATATTTAAGAAGACTCAGTCATTGCACTGAAAATATTTAAGCAGCCTTTCATATATTTTATGTATGTCTTATGGTAACCACCAACCATAACAAAGACTTACTGTCTGTATTTTCATCTGAATAGCAGAAGAAGAGTAATTTTTCAAAATTATTTGAAACCAATCATTTACAAGTTTATTCATGTCACTGTTTTGCAGAAACTTTTAAACATTTCTGCTGAGAAAATCTCAGTAAATTATTACTATTAAAATAATAATTATTATTATTTTAACGTTTAAATGAAATAATTTTCCATCACATGTGGTATTATGCATTTATAAAAGTTTAAAATATGATCAAATTTTTTTAAGACTTAAGGATGAACTGTGGTGCTGCTGAGCCTGATTACAAAACACTCATTGATACCTCTGCTGGTCAAGATTTCATTTTAGTCTTCTGGGTTCTCATCCAACACCTTTTGGCCTATGATGCCCTTTGGGGATGGTTCTAGAGTTCCTTCCAGTCACGTTCAGCAGCAGTTACTGACACAGTCACCTCCTTTGGAAATACATCAGGGAATTTATATTTGTGCATGCAATTGCATCCATTCCATCTGCAAAAAAAAGTTGACAAATCACGACTCTTTTTTCTTTTTTTCTTGCAGATTTTCACTCTGAACTTTTGCAGTGTTAAAAGTGCCAATCATAGAACCAGACAGTCTAGTGTTGGGGTAAGTTTACCATAAGTTACCATAAATACCTATAAATCACCAAAAACTTCAGATTGATACAGAAGGCACATTTGGACTTTTTGTGATGAATAAAGTCCCAATGTTAGGGAAGTTTTGGGTACTTCCTTTCAGAGGGAAATAATTTCCCTTAGGCTAAAAAGAAGAGGTTGAGAAATCAGTGGAGAACCGTCGGCAGTTTTGTCCTTGACCAGAAGAGGTCACCCTTGTGTGAGGCGTAAAGTAAATCCAAACCCTTTACCCCTTTCTCTAGTTCATTAGAAATTAGGGGCTTTGGTCTAAATGAAAGATATCATATCCAACTTTTCCTGAATTTGGGGGAGTTTTGGAATCCAGGTTAGACCCAGGTTCCACACCTTGATCCTTGGTTTTCTGAACAAGTTGGTTTTGCTTGTGGTATAGATAATTTTCAATCTTCACCATTGCCTGAAGGTCTTCACTTGTTCCTTCCTGTGATGAGATTCTCATCATATCTTCAGCTCATGTAGGTTTCAATGAAGAAAAATGTGTCTGAGAACAATTTTGTTACATTAATTGATACTTGTTGAAAGGTGAAAAGTGAGTTTCAAGATATAGATTTCTTTATTATTTGATATTCTTTTTTTAAAAAGGATTATTTTCAATCTTACAAAACATTTCTTTAAAACAAAAATCATTCTTATAATCTTTGTTTACTTCCCCTGCTTTTGAGAATTTGAAATGTAAGAGATGTATTCTTATGGGTAATGTACATTCCTCTACTCCTTGATTGGGTACAAGGGTTTCTAATGCAAATTCAGTTCATCCTCTTCTCTCTGGGCACAAAACTATGACTGCTCATCTGAGATTTATTTTTCCCTTTTTTTCATTCTTTAAAAGAAAAGCAGTGTCCTTTCATACATGTAACCAAGATCTGGAAGTCTGCCAGCATCTGTCTGACTCATCATTTTCAAAAGATGCTGTGAATGCTGGGAACCAAATTCTAGCTGTGAGAGTGAAGGTAAGACACTTGAGAGCCAAATTCCATTGCCACTTTACCATTCGAGCTCAAGCAAGAATGCAAAGCAGAAAGCAAAGCAGCTCTTTCTGTTGTTATCCTGCTACCAATCCTCACAGAGCCAACATGGCTCTTTATACTAAGAATATGAATAATGTACAAAAGAATTTTAGAAAAATACCTTTCGGCTAGAAAACTGAGACTAATCATAATATTGTTTTTCATGAAAATAAGACTTGCTTTGAAGTATTTATGCTACTTCCTTACTATTCCCTTGGCTATATTTTGTTTTCATAATGTTTATTCAGTTAACTTAGTTATTTTTATACTTGTCTGGTCTTAATACTTTCTCTTTTTCCCCTTTCTTTTGATTCATGCTTTTTTCAGTTTTCTCAGGCTGATTTATCTCTGTCAAGTATTGATTCATAGTGCAAGGCGTCGGACATAAATCCATTACTTATGGTACGTCTATTGCTGCAGAAAAATGTTTCACATGGAGCTCAATTTTTTTCCCAATTTTAAACACTATTTTCCACTTATGGAACATTAAGACCAATATTTAAGCAAAGCAAAATATAACCTATGTGTTCAATTTTTAAACCTATACAGTCCTAATTAAATATATCTTCAGACATAATTCAGGAGACATTGCTGCTGGGGATGTTCAGATATTTTAAGCTGAAGTCATAACCTTCAATTCCTATGTAAATTAAACCTGCGCCTTCATGGACCTGTCTATTGCTTCTGATAATGCCTGTGATGAAAAGTTGAGACGTTGGTTAACATTACTGTAATATATTTGAATGGTGCAAAGAAAATATTAGCATTGTATCAATGCAGACAATTAAAATCTACCGGAATCATCGTTGTAAGAGGCTAATATTCTCACTGGGTATATTTAGAAATAAATTCTATCTCTGCTACTTGAATATGATGTAGGGATGGGAAATATCTAAGCAAAATTATTAGTCTTTAGATTTCTATGTCTTGTGGCTACATATCTTGTGATAAAGAACTTCTTGCATCTATTTACTCATTTCTTAAATTTGTACTATCAGAGATAGCTCCCAAGTGGGACTAAGATTTTATGCTTTTAGTGTTCTTTTCTGTTCTGTTCTGACACATAAACACATATAAGCTTAAGTCAGTGAAGTTAAGGACAAAATTCCTGTTCATCTTGGTAGGTTCAAGATTTCACCCCAGCAATCTTGAGAGCACATTTTTTTGATAGTAAGTAAAACAAACATTAAAACTCGCTAGTTTTAAGCCACATTACTCATTGCAAGTCTTTCTGTGTAGATTGAAAACTATCCCCTGGTTTTTTTGGCAATAAAGGAAAATTGGAGGCATTTGTATACTAAGTACAGTGTGTAAATGATATAACATTCATCAAATTCTTTAATTTAAGTCTATTGAAATAATTGTTGTTTGCAAAACCCCCTATTTTTTCCCTTCATTTGATAATAGGAGTAGATTAGAAACTGATTGAAATGTCAGACTGAACCTTACAGTCAGCTAGAGTGAACTGTCTAAATATCTTAAAATCACAGCATGTCCTTCCTGTCAAGTGTTGAAATTTGAATAATATTCAGCCAAGGATTCATATTTACTTCAATTAAATGCATTTAATAATGTAAAACATAACTTAGCTGTTGACTCAAAGGTGTGTATGGTAAGAACACTACTTCCACATTTACGCTCTCAGTTACTCAAATGAGGAACTAGAACTGTTTTTTGTTGCATATTACCTACGTAATTTCTCTAAAACTAGAAATTTGCATGCATTCCCAAGTTAGAAAGTCAGCAAGTTACTTATTCCCCTTCTTTTGCTTAGTGTATGCACACATCTTCTATCACACAGAAAACAATTAATTTGTCAACCCAAAAAAGCCATTAACCTGAAAGAAAACATTTCGCTATGATCCATGGATCTATGAATCGCATTCATCACATGGATCTAAGATGGTGTATTTCTGGTGAATGCTGGACAGTGTGAAAGAAACAAACAAGTACCCTTTGCAATATTCATCATGGCCTTTACAGATTGCAAACTGAGCTCAACTTCTACTTAATTTAAATGCACCAAATATTATTTTCCTTACCAGTAACATCAGGCATTTTTTGATTGATAGTGATTAAAATATTGATTTGGCATTGTCAGCACACATTCAAAAAACTAAACGTGACAATGTCTGGATATTATCAAAAGTGCAAAAGAGCACTTTCCCCTCTCATTTTTCTTGATGTGCTTTTAACAGGCAAATTCCATTTAACTTTATATCAGGTTTTGATGTGAATTTTGTTGATTTGGATCTGGAATAACCCTGTGGAAAATCGGGCACTCCTGTATTCATTTTTTTTTTTTCTTTTCCAATTAGGCTGTTGTATGTTTATTATAGCTTATAGCTGCTTTTCAAATATAAATTTGTTTTATGTGGGATATACCATATTTAATGCTCCACTATTATGTAATTGTTTTTCCCAAACCTCTGGTATACGAAAATTTGATGATCACCAACTACCCTTTCCCCACAGTTTTGTAAAAAAATATTATACATTGAATGCTGTCTGACAAAAAGAAAATATATACCTGGAGTAGAATTGATCTTATTGAACAAGTCAAGCATTAAGCATCTTTCTACCTGAGAATAGCATTGTGCACCCAAAATGTTTGAATGAGAATTCAAGGTCACAGCACTTCAGTCTAAACAGAATTGTTTGACAGAGAATCCTGGCCAAAATTTAAAATATATCTCCCTGCTTTATAAATGGGTTGTTAACTAAATTCTTCCAGAAGTTCTAAGGAATAATGATCTTTAGTATTAACTGTTGAGATTCTGCTAACATCAGATTTTCTGTAGACAATTCTGCTTGAGACAGAGGTCTAACAGACTTTGACTTCCATACTGCCTTCAGATGCCACTCACTTCTTTCTTCCTTTCTTGCATTATCAACCTTAATTCTAGAATATTCTTTCTTCAGAGGATCTTCAGACTTCTTCCTGAATTAAATAAGCATAAAATGCAACAGTTACAGTCACAGGAGTAAGTTTTACTTGTTCATATTCAGCACAAAAATCTCTATGCCTCCATGCCACTGAGGTAGCTTTTGGAAAATACCATCCATAAAGTAGTAAAAACAGACATGGGTGCTTTAAAGTCCAAATGTTGCTGACGGAATTTCTTTTTAAAGTAAAGACTTTTGTAAAGCATAATCAGAAGAACCATATCTTCATGAGGTAGAAGAATACCTGGTAAGAAGACGCGCTGCCAGCCTTCTCATCCACCCCACCCTTTTTATGACAACGTGTCTCCAGAGATAGCAATTGTATGTCAAGCATGTTAAATGCTGGGAAGGTATCTTCAGAGACCTTGTGCATGCAGCATTACAGGTTCAGCAGCCCTAACATATTAGGATTAGTTGCAAATACTAATTCAGTGGTGACTCTCCATTTGCTTCTGCCTCTTCAGTGGCAAGATTCAGCCAACCTCTGCTTCACCAGCAACAGTTCTCCAGCAGAGGCTGAACTCCTGCAGGGGTCCTACAGGAGCCTGTGGACTGTTTTTGGGCACTTGAGAAGTTGGTTCCCAGTATCAGCTTTCCTTCTGCTGTGAGTAGTTAACAACAGCCGTCCCACCCTATCCCCCTATAGAAAGTAGTGCACTAGAAAATCCATGCTCCTTTTCTAAAAAACAACCGAAACAAAACAGCAGGGAAAACAATCAACTGTTGTAATGAAAACCATCCCCACAATTGGATTTATTTATGTATTTTGAAAAAATCTTGAAATTTCTTTCCATGTGAGGATATATTTTAGATGTATTTTAGACTTTTATAGCACCAACACTTACCACTGTGTAACTACATCTGGGTAATTTGTGAAAAAACTCTTATTTTCAAGAGGGTCATGAATAACTGTCTTGCTCCTACTTACTGTCCCCTCCTGTTCCAGGTGATACTTCCTGGCATAGACATGCATACTTTGAAGGGTAGCAATTTTTCAATATAGGTAAATGGAAGACAGAGAAAGGATGGGTGGGTGTTAATATTTTCACTGTTTGTGTCTGAGACCTTAGTCCTGTGTAGAATAGTTACCTTGTATTACACCTGCAGAGCAAGCCTTTGCTCTTGTTTTAGGTACTCCGTTTTAAAACCAGTACATACAGCACAAAGATAGTTAAAGACTCTGGGATAAAGTGGGCATACTGAGGGAATCAAATTTTCAGTAAAATCAAAATCTTTGGCATATCAGAAATAGCAGTAAGTATATTATTTGTACAACCTCTACCCTCAATCTGTTCACAAAAATGACTGCCTCTACTTTTTGCTACACCTGCAAAAAATATATGAGTGGAAAAAAGAATACCTCATCTGGAGATACCATACCAAAGCTAAGCACTGAAAAGGTACATTACTAATGTATTTAAGTATATAGAGAGATTAAAATAAAAATTATAAAATTAATCAGAAAACAAGAAAAGGCAAAGAAAAGCAAGAAAAAGAAGACTCCATTCCAGTGAGACAGAAGATCTTTTTTGGGAATGGCTGAATCTTGGGTAACTTGTTAGTTAGTAGGTAGATGAATATGCAAAAACATTTAAGGATTCATTTTTGCTACAACTTTTGTAAGCCTGTTACATTAATATATAAATTCTAATCAGGTTCTTATGACATCTTTCATTAAGTCCTTCTCCTTGTTCTATGAACAGGATTTGAGGAACTAGAGAATTCAAACAGGAAATCTTAACATTAATTTACAGATCTTTGTTGACAATTCAATTATCCTCCTACCACCAGAGCAGACTTTTGGAGGTTGATAAGCAATTTGATGCCAAGTTTAGTGTAGTCAAAATGACAACAAACACAGTCACGAATACAGCTGTAGTTATTCTAAACTGCTGATCTTACCAATATTTAAACGAACAAGAAGAGGGTACAAGATGTTAAAGAGTGTCTTATTTTGAAATCAATCTTCTGTAGCTAAGATACCCTAAAATAATACTGGTATATGGAATACCTGAAGTTGTGCTTTTCAGAAGTACTGAGAACAACGAGGCATCGAGATACCAGTGAATGGGAATTGGGAAGATACACAGTTGTGGATTAGTTTCCTTTCATGATTTCCACTTAGCTCTCCCAAAATAAACACATATAACAAAACCAGAACAGACATTTGAATTATCTCCAGACCTTCCTAACAGGAAATATGATTGCCTCACACTTTATGAAGGCAATCTCTTTGTTAAGAAAATAAATAAGAATGTAAATACATAGGAAAGCATGAATAGTACTTCAGAGAGGAAAATCTGTGCCAGTTCTTTACCAGTTGTTTACAGGGAGAGGCTTCTTGTCTTCCTCCTGAAAACAGGAGGCAGGGAGGAATGTGGGTCAGGCTGGGAGCTACAGAGGGGTAGCCAACTGCTTCTGTGCCCTCTTCTGTGCCCTCCCCTTGCAACACTAAAAGTATAGTCAAGTATGGAAAAGCAAAAGGGAAAAGTGCTTGTCCATGCTAAAACTTGCTGCAGTACAAGAGTTCAGGAGTGAGTTCAGTTGGAGAATGTAGCTTGTCTTCTCTAAGCTGAAACAACCTTGGTTACAGAATTAGAGAACTGTTTTGGTTATAGTCACCCACATACCCCCTGCGATCTAGGTGAAGTAGAGTAGCTCATCCACTCAAAGGTTTAGAAAATTAAACTGAAGGATCAAGGCAGCTCTAACATTTTTTAGCTGGTGAGGGTTTCAGCATAAAGCTTTGTAACAGTCTGTAATGCTTTCAAGCATTACAAAGAAAAAAAGGAAAGTTTGTCCCTCATTGCCTTCATTGGTGATTGTTACCTCCATTTCGCGTTTCCACCACTGGGTTGTGTTGCCAATGCAAGCTTCAATGAAGATAGGATGACAAATATTTTCACAAATTTTCTGATTTTCCTGTGAGATGCACCCCATTCCACTGTCTGTTGAGTATAACTGTCATAAAAGAAAAGTTAGAAAAAAATATAAATCTATAGTTGTTTTATAAACCCCACAAGCTATTAGCCATAAAATTAAAATTATTTTAGACACCACAAACTTTCGGTGTAATTCTCTGATATAATAATCTTAGATATGTAGATGGGGGTTGGCAGGCTTTAACATGCTCTTACAGCTCTGTAACTGTTGAAACTCTTGCTTATTAAGAACAATAAAGATTTAAGGGGGAAGGTATTTGATTATGACCACAACTGGATTAAAGGGTGTTCTGTATGCAAATTTTGAAATTCAGTGTTGAGTTTCTTAGCCTTGCTCTCCTCTGTAGCAACAATTTTCCCCACATGTAGATGGAGAAACATAAGAGCTGATTTAACATATGCCAGGCTGTGAAGGTGGAGAGCTGTTTAAAAGCACAGTCCAAGATCAAAGCGCTGCTGTTTCAGCCATACACCCTGTTTTTATCTTCACTTTTTTTCCCCTGTCAGCAGCAGAGACACCAAATGTATTTCCACCAGGAGATCCCTCTTACTCTTAGGTCACTCTTAGATACTTCTTCTCCTGAATGATTTGTCCTTAAAACCAGATGGCACTGGTTCAGAGCCAAGGTATTGGAAAATTTGGTGTGTTCTATTTATCACTTTTATCTGTCTGCATAACTTTAATCTCTATCCCAGTTTCTAAAGGGATGTGTTTAAACATTCCAACTCTTCACATGTACTAGTCCTACAGCACAAAAAAAATGTGAATTGTGCATGACAAAAGATACTGCATTATATTGTGGTTGCCTCACTGTAAGACTTTTGTTCTGCTTGGTTTTGTATGATGCATTGAAATATGTATCATCACATACAATTAGCTGGTACTGAATCAAAAAGAAATCCTTTGTCAGTGTGGATGGTAGTCTCATGGTGACTTTTGTGGGAAAAAAGTTTTGGTTCCTTTCTTTGACCTAAAAGCTAAAGTTCATGACCTTATGTAGACAAGTTGATAACAGACTGATTTCTTCCAATATGTAGACTTTTTACATAAAAAAAAAATAGTTTGGAGAAACCTTGTGAGGAATGAGACGCAAGAAAATATCTGAAAACTTCTTTTTTCAGCATTTTAAGACTAAAATTTGGCCTCAGAATTCCCTCTTTCCTCTGAACCATGCTGAGAGTATGGCTTCTTGCTCTTTTTCTTAGCACTCTGACAGATGTTTGCCAATGGATTTAATGGCTACATAATAAAACATGATATGCACTTTTTATCTGTTTTATCAGAACTGACTGGCTTATAGCAGGAGGGGTAGAAGGAAGCATACTTTGTTACCTGAGTCACTCAAGTTCATGGATCAACGTATTAATTCAAGTAATGAAAGGCAGCAGAATAATGATAAAAAACAAACCTATGAAGGAATTTTGATGAGGGGAATGCATATGTTATAGTATATTCAGCATGAGCAGAGAGGCAAGGCACACAGCCAAAGGTACTAATATCATAAACCAGTGCAGATAAATCTAGAGGAACCTTTAGCTTCTCTGCAGTTTGCTCCTCAAAGAACAGATAACCTTTCACAGTGGATATGAAGAACAACATATACATTGAATTTGGATATTTTTGGTTTTTTGTTTGTTTGTTTTGAATGGAGACATTGAATAGAGAATAACTTTTCTGGGTTACAAGAAACTTGTTTGGTCTAGAAATTTTCAAACAGAAAGGAAAAAAGGAGCTGGATAGCTCTTCATTACCATGTCACCCCATCCTCAGGTAGATCCAAGGGGGATATTATCCAGCCAAGAACCATCACTCTGATATTTTACTCAGTCCACTTCTGCAGCACCATGATTTTCCTGCCTTCAACAGAGACACTTATGATTTTACAGACAAGAATTCAGTGATGATTTGCCTGGACAATGCTGAACTAAAAGCAGAATAAGCAGTAAAATAAAGTGTATTGGATTTTCACACCTATGTGGAGCATTCAGCTATGAGTATTATAAGTAAAACTAGGAGGACACCATAAAAATCAATAAATAATTCAGAATTAACTGGGATTTGAACCCAATGGGAACAATTTTATTTAACCCAGCAAACTGTGGACCAGATGCTAAAGGTGAGTTTCATGCTTTCTGCTGTCAGAACAGATTTCTGTCCTCCCCTATGCAACTCCTTCTCACCATACACGTCTGTTGGCTTTCTGTCAATGAGGGCATTTCTTTTTCTCCACAGTGAACTAATTAAGATATCAGTAAAGAAACACCATTCTCTCCCTCCACCACTCAAGTGGATAATTTCTGATCATCAGCTCACCCACCAGCTATCAGATGAACAACAGTGAGGAAGACGTGAGGACTCTGTGGTTGAGGATGGGAATCCCAGAAACTGTTGACTTTTTTGGTAGGGAAAAAGTATCAGGCTTACTAAACTCTGCTGTGAAATCACGAACTAAAGCTTTAGGATGGATTTTGAAAACAATGAACAAGACAGAACTTGGTACAACAGAATGGTATTAAGCACTCTGGCCATAAACCAGCCACAGACACAACCCTGAGTTTAGCTGTGATAAGCATTGGACTCAACCCTTGGGCCAAAAGAGAAATAAATCCTTGAGATTCCTAATCAAATCCCAAACTATACTTTTATTTAAAAATGTAGAAAGTATGGATTTTCTTTACAATTACAGCCAAAAGAGAGGGAAAAAAAGGGGTTTCAGACAATTGGGCTTTAAGTTTTGTACAAACTGCAAAAAGCTATTGATCGCAAGAGCTTAAAAGATAAACATTTTTAGGGAAAATATGAAACCTTAAATTAAACATAAATTTTAATATTTCCTAATTATTAATTTATTTTACAATCTTCAAAACAATGCTACCTTATCTGACTGGAAGATACTTCATGATCCTCAGTAGCCTGAATCATAATCATAAGAGAAAATAAGAGACTAATACTGTTTTTCAGTGTTTTAACACTGATTTGAAGACGCTAAAGTGGCAATTTGTGACTTGTTAGAGACCTAACAATTTTGAAAGTTTTTCTTTTTGTCTGTGAAGCAAAATAATTAATATAGCACTGTAACTGCAACATGATTAATCACAGTCAGCACTCTGCAGCTGTCACACAGGGAAGCCGGCCAAGCAAGCCCACCAGCACTAGTCTGGTGACCTGACCCAGTGTGATGAATGAGAGGGCTGCATTTGGTGAAAGACAGCAAACCTGGCCCTAAATGTATGAGTGTGCAATTCCAAGGTGCGTGTGTCTGACAGCCAAGAAAATTGTCTCACTGGATACCTGAGGAATTGCATAGGGGAAAGTGACATGTTAACTATTCTGTGTTAAAGCATAATGACTGATTTATGCTTGTAAAGCAGATAAATAACAGAATGAAAGCAATGACTATTTTTATTCTCATGCTGCCAGTGGTGTTTCTCTGACAGTCCTATATTTCTTCTGGGAAATTCAATTTTAATACTTTATCTCAGATAGGGATTCCAGACATACCACACATATTAGCTGAAATTCCATTCCACTGCTCTTCCTCCTCTGCCTGTCTGCAAAGCCTACATATTTCCAGTATTCCTCATTTTTCTTGAGTTGGATTGTACTTTACAAATGCTGATCAGATCCTGCTCTGTCAGTCCACAATAACATCAACAAATTGAACTGCCCTTTTTTAGAGGGCATACAATACTGATTTCACAGATGTGTATCATTAGGCAACTAGTCACAGAAAAATGTGCTCTTGAGGTCAAAGCCTACACAATCTTTATTTTCTTTCCTTCTCCCCCATATGTGATCATTTGTGTCTCAGGATGCTACAGCTCTTTTTTATCTCATCTGCCTCAAACACAAAGCAAGCTTGATAACTGCCAAAACTTGCATGTCTGCAGCTTCACAGCTGTGATACATATGCTTGAGTGGCAATGACAGGAGAACATCATATTAACTGAAGCTCAAAATGAGAAGCTCTAGGCCACCACCAACTAAGGGACTGCACAAATGATGAGATGATCAAGTAATCTGACCTTAAAGAGTCTTTAGAGACAGAGGGAATCATTCCAAATAGTCCTCAATGCAATTAGAGAAAGAAAAGAAAAGCAGAGGAAGTGCTACTGCAGTAAATATCACTCTAACAAAAGGAAGGCAGAAGAGCAAGAAGAATAGCTGTATTGGGAATAGAAAGGAAACATTTTCTGGTTTGATATGAACATTAAACAAATAAATAAGGATAAAAGGTAAGGAAAAAAATGCTATGGGTTGGAAATTACTGGAGGGAAGACATGTTAAGTATACAGTGACCTGTATTATGTTTGGACAATGAACTACATAAACTGAAGGTTTTAATTATAATTTTAACTTTCTAAATATAAAAGGAATAGGGATTAGCTGTCAAAATACTTGGAAATGTTTAGCAAAACCTCAGGCGCACATCTGAATGGCATTATGTCCTCATGAGCTCATGACTAACTTTAAATCTAGCCAAAGCAAGCAGCGCAATTTTTATTTCTCTGTGCATCTGAGATACTATTCCCCACAGAGAGGAAACAAAGAATCTAATGTAGGGATAAAAAAGAGGTATAAACAACTATAATGTTCTTATAATTATTGTTTTTACTGATTTTTTTTTTTTGACATCTCACTGTCTTCAGCTATAGAGGTCCAAAGAAGAAATTTAATGATAATATCCAACAATGTATAGTTTAAACCATAACAGCAGTGTTATTTACCTCTGTAAATAAACTTAATAATAAACTTAATAAAAGACTGATATAGCTTTGTAAATATTTCCTTCCAGGTCAAAGGGGTGTAATACTTGCTCTTTATTTAATACCAGCAATTCCTGAATTTCCTTATTTTAACAGAGTTTTTAACCTTTACCAATTCTTAAAAACTAATAAAAGTCAAAAGGCATAAACAGTCTTTACATTTTCAAATTCCAAACTTCATATTATCATATAAATTTTAATTGTGTTTAGATCCAGTCAACTTCCTGACAGACTGACTGAAAAATGAGAATATTTGGACAACCAAAGGTGTGAAAAATCCCCTGCAGGATTCACTGAGCATGTATAGTGAATCAGAGACTTCATCAGTTCACTGAAAATCCTAAAGCAGAAGCATCTTGCATTATGCCTCTAAATATGCATTTTGCTTGTCTATTTTGCCTATCATCAATGACCGGTTCTAATTCTAAGTTTTGTGTTTTCCTTTCCAAATACCTAAGAGAACAGATATTCTTCTGCTGATGTAATGTCTCATTCTTTACTGTAAGGTATGGAATTTATTTGCATTCTTATTTGTGCTTTTAATTATTTTCTGAGTTGTATTAATATTTGCTCTCCTGAGTTAAATTGGTTTTTTTCTGTCCACATTTTAAACCCCTGTTGGATGTCCTTTTATTATGTTGCAATCTTCCCTCGGGTACATAACTTCTCTCAATTTATTAGCATCTGCAAATTCCGTTAATGAGCTGTTTGCTTCCACCTCCAGATCACTAATGAAGATTAAATAAAGCTGGATTCTGCACTAACCCTTTGTGTCCTGATTCTTCAGCATACCACACCACTGATTCAAATGAAGTGACAGCAATATAAAAGTGGGGGGACTCTGGAGATTTGAACCCTGTGGTTTGAATGTGACTACTTCACTTGTTTTTGGCTCTGGATGTCGGTAAATTTTTTTGTAATCTTGTAATCTATAGGCTAAGAAGAATCCTGGAATGAATGTCCTAAGCAATGCTACATGAAAGAATATGGGACAGCTGAATAATAATAAATTATGATACACTGGCCTTCAACTGAGCCTATTTCAAATGTAGATTTGGGTATCTCTCCTGACTCTCTGTTACAACATGCTGTAACTTAAAGAGAATCAACAAGCACACAGAAATAATAAAAGTGGATGTTAAAAATTATTGTAATATATAATGCTAAACATATCTTGCAAAACTTTGGGTTAAGAATCCAAAGAATTGTAATCCAAAATGTGGGTAGTCACTTGAAGGACGCAATCAATTAAATTACTATGCTGAAGTAAGATGCAGTAGCAGAGGAAGAAGAAGTAACACTTCCGAATAGAAACCCTTGAAATAAAGAAGAAAACAAACAGATACCATTGCTGATAGAGAGAAATGGGAACATGCATAATTGACATCAAGAAGACTTAGAAATTAAAAATAAAAGGAAAGGAGTCTGCTACAAAGCATATTGACAACAAAACACCAAGAAAAGGCTACAATTTTCTCAGATCTCATCTATAAGACTGGAGTTGTATCCTCTTTCCAGTTAATGTCTGTTCTAATGGTTTTCTCTCCTCTGAAAAATACAAATTATATGCACTAGAGTATTTCTGAAAAAAGTACTTTTTGACCTCATGAGTTGCATATCAAAATTGTCATAAAATCAATAGTCCCCAAACTCTTGGAATCTTTGGCTATGGAACCTTTATAGCTGACAGATGGAAAAGGCTCCCAAGGGGTCCCACTGCTGCAGCTTGTAAAAGGTACATGTTGCATATTGGAGACTCTCCTGGCTTACTGGCGTCGCTTTCCCAGGGGATTAGATACATGCAAACAGAGACATTATTTTTATCCTGCCTCTAGTCTTCATGTCAAAGCCCACTTGGGCTTCTTAGAAGCTTCTTTAGTCATTTAAATGGGTTTCCTACTTTTCTAAACATCATCACAGGGCTGGATTGGGTTAGTTCCAAACTAGCAGTGGAAATCTACCCCAATGTCTCAAAAACATAGTGTATGATTTTAAACTCTGTCTCAAGGGGCACTGAAAATATTCAGCTATGAAATCTGGAATCTCACTTAAAACTTGTTAGTTAGGTATAAACATTATAGTCAACATTCTTAGTAACGCATGTCTGTGCCTGCACAGAGTATGGAGGCCCTATGTCAGGAGGATACAATCCCTGCTTATATCCTAGACTTCCTAGGAGCTCCTGCAGTCATTAATTTCCCCACTTCAGTTCTCATCTTGCTATTTAATGTCAAACTACAGAATGAAGAATTCCATAAAATGCTATTTTCTGTGCTATGTACAGCCACCACCTCCCTTAACAGCATTGTAGCTTCTTCAACAATGAATGGCACAGGAATATTTATTTATTAATTTATTTATTTACTTGCTTGCTGATAGTCAGGTATTTAGGATTTCTATTTTAATTATTTCTGTGCTGGAATGTATGATAGCATATGAGGCAGCTGTGTTGTCATCACAAATAAGACACTGAATAAGTCCCCACTGGCATAAATTACTGCATCTATGTTTGGGCCCCCCAGTACAAGGAGGATGTTAAGGAACTAAAGAGCATCCAGCAAAGTCTGACTAGCTGATCAGGACCCTGGAGCACAAGAGATCATGGGAGAGCTGGGGCTGTTTAGTTGGAATAAGAGGAGGCTAAGGGCAGCCTTATAGAGCCCAGATCTGTTTGAAAGGCAATTAACAAACTGACAGATTGTTCCTCATTATCATTACATCCCCTGAATATTTTCCTAGCAAAATCACTTAAGAGTTATAAATCGTAGTATGATGCACAGGAAAATCTTTTAGATTTTTCAGATAACACATGACTGTTTCCTGTTCCTTGATCTGGTAAATCATCTTCCAGAGAAACTGAAATTGAAATCGTGGTAACCTCTGCAGAAATTTTTAATCTTTTACTTGTTTCCAAGAGAAAGGTGCATTTACAGTGACCTGATGCCTAGTGTGAGATTAGAATATTTAGAGGAAAATGTCTTCTCTCCATTCTACTTGGTGAATAATTATGCCTCTATTTAATGAGGTGATGAGGAAATTTAAAGGCATAACCATGAACTGTGTATAACTGACATAACTTATGAAAAACTGCCTTGAATTAATAGCAAATTTAAACTCTATTCTAAATCCTTCACATCTCCCACAGTCTCCCACAAACTTTGAAAGGTTCCAAGGCAAATTGGAAACTTCATTTGTCCCTAGAAAGATGGAGGGCTTAAAATCACAGTGATTTAAATTATAGGGTGATTTTTAAGAATTAAAAGGCTGCTATTTTAATTGCATTGATATATGTATCTATATCTGTATCTGTATCTATATCTAATATATATCTATATCTAATCTATATCTATATCTGTATCTATATATATCATTGTTACTTTCTGATCTACTAACTCAATAAATGCCTTGCAAACTAAAATATGTAAGTACTTTGGTGACATCTTGTTTTAAAGTAAGATTTCAATAAATATATTATGAAATAAATATATGTTGAAAAGAAAGTAATGAAGCTTCCTCCTTTCTGCTCCTGGAAGTCAACAGGAGTTTACCATTATTTTGTATGGGAGATGAGCATCACATCAAGGTGTGATACTTTTCAAGAACCTACCCCAGAAGTACTGGAACATAACTTAGTCAAGGAAGGGAAATGATGAGATTAATTGGGAAAGACTGGACAGAAAACTGTAAAAAGTGGATATTAGAACAAATTCTCTGAAAAGAGATCTCCAGCAGACTCTTTTTCTATTAAACTCAAGACTAGCACTGTCATCAAACTGACAAATGACATTCAATGTTTTAGTCAGGATGAAGAGCACCATACTACCATTATAGGGATAATTTGTAGCGTAAGTACAAGCATCAGACATGCTTGTTTTAGAGTAGATGTAATTCTCTAAAGTGAACCAAATGAAAATGATTAAAAATTGGAAAGCATGGTTTATAATCAAAGACTCAAAATCTATCTCTTTAGAGTATCAAAGAAAAGGTTCTGGAGAGATTTGATCACATTAAATCTTAAGGGACTGAAAAATTTCCTAACAAGGAGCTCTTCAGTCTTTCACGCATAAATGTAACAAAAGACAAATGGTAGAAAAATTTAAACCAGGAATATGTGAAGATTCTTAAGTAATAAAACTTAGGAGCCATTGGAACAGACTGCTAGCAGTATTGTGAGTTTTCCATCTCTTTAAATGTTTCCCTTCTAGAAGTCATCCTCTTGTTAAAACACTACTTAATTCAGGGAGAGACAGGAAGGAAGGTGGACTACATGCTCTGTGTGTTTTCTGGCTGAATAATTCAACCTAGTGTATCATTTAAATCAGTCTATTACAAATAACTAGATATAACACAGATGCAAAGAAATGTCCCAATGGCATGTAAATTTGAATATGATAGAGAATTGTTTTCTCAACAGCAGAAATGTTATCTGTTGGCTGTGATGGCTTCTTTCTCTAGTTAGGGTAATATGTGAGGTATTGCTTGTTAACCTCAAGCAAATTTTATCAAACTGCCTTTGATATGTTGAACTGTTGAACATCTCAAAATTCTCCTTTTCCGTAAAACTGTGCATACAGCTCAATTAAAACTGTGGGAACATGAAATATTTTTTAAAGTCCTATAAGCTTTGAAAGCCTAGAGAGAGCTTAAAAAAAGTCGTTTCAGAACTCCTCTTCCAACAATGTATAATGCACTAAATTAAATATGCTATTTTTATTCTGAATTCATGTAGCAAAAGTGCTCTTACAAGTTTTCCAGATAAAACAGCTGATTCGTATATATAAAGTTCAAAAGAATTTTTTCCTGAAGGGTCCCTGTCTCTGCAGTTTAGATCTTTAAGAAAAAGCTTAGTGCAGCTCTCAATTCAAGATCACATCTTATGAAAGTTCAAAAGAGCACAAAGTAGACTTGGCAATATATATTTTTGTTGCCACGCATGTTACTTTTGCTCTTTTTTGTTTTCTCACATTGCTTTTTAGAAGAAACTTATTACTGAATCTGCCAAGAATGCTGCATTTAGCCTCTCAGAAGATGCTAAACTAGCTAAGTTTCAGGAAGAAGGGGAAAATCTTAGAAGATAGTAAATTCTAATAAACTTTCAGATTTAAAAAAAATAGGGTTAAAGATTGAAAGAAAATTAATATTTTAAAAAATGTGAAATACTATTTATAATAGAGTCCTTATATGCATTTTTTTTTTAATGAGAAAAAACAAAGGGAAAAATTGATTTTCTTGAAATTTTCTTGAAAATTCTATTAACTTACACTCTTAGCTATCCAATATCTAAGTGTCAGACATTACATACAAGGGATGCTCAAAACAAGGGATACTAATAATTCTCACACAGCAGGCTTTAGGATATACTCAATTTGAGTAAGAATGTATTCTTTCATTTGAGTTTCCCGTGATCTGATTCCTTGAGAAGGAGATTTCTAAATATCAGAGTAGTGACTGTTAAAAATAATTCTCTACCTGGACTAATGATTCAAGGTTAACACAGAATATATTTAGAAGGGATGATGTTGCCTGCAAGAACATGTCAAATTTTCTTTCAACGCTAATTCTGTGATACTGTGTCACTTCTACCACAATGGACATGAGGTTGATTTATCTTTTTCCTCTTTGCAGCTTGTCTGACAACTCAAAGATTCAAACAAGTCCATCACGGTGACCTTTGCATCCTTTCTTTGCTCTCCTTTAGAATTTCCCCTGCTAGTCAAAATCTTTTTTGAACCATTATGTCCAAGATAGGAAAAACAATGGCCAGCAATAGTTTTAAAAGGCCACTTAATTTATTTTGCAGTTATACTATTTATACCCACTGGCGTTTTTTAACAGTGCTGCATTCATGGTTCACACTCAGCCTTTGACCTGCTAAAAATTACATGTCAGACTCTGCATTTGTCCTTGTATTTTGTCTTTTCAAGGGTTATTTCTGCAATGTTAGGATCACACTGAATCCCAGCACTGTATACCTGCAGTCACTCCCACTGTGTAAACAGGGTCTGTGTTCCATGAAACTGCTAGTAGTAATGTTCTTGAATAGCTTCCATCCAGAGCTTTGTGGAATCCTGCTTAGACAATTCTTTTAAGTTGACAGTTAACTTCAGAACTTTCTTCTATCCATCTGTATGCTCATCTTGTGGTGTCACAATGACTGCCACTGACCACTGCCCAGGCTAGCTCCTGCGGTGTGCGACAGGAGTGGGGAGCAGCTGGAGGCTCTTGGCTTTAAAGCTGCTCCTCAGGAGCTCAGCTCTGCCTACGGGAGCTGAAGCTCCAGGCACAGTAGCTGTCAGCAGTCCCGATGAGGGAGAGGATAAAAAGTAGCAAGGATGCTTGCCACACAAGATAATCCAAGATCATTGGAGACAACTCCCAGGAGACAAGCCTCGAGCAACTCCAGGGTACCCCTTATAAAGGAGGAGTTACAATGGGGATGGATTAACTGGGGACCAATAGAAATCTCCAAGGGAGAGATATGGACGAGGATAGACATTTCCTTGGGCCAATAGCCTCAAGGGGAGGAGGGAAAGGGATCACATGCCCCAATGGGGCATGGAGGTTTAGGGGATTTCCAAAGGGGGCGGTATCTAGAGGGGTAGGGTCTCGGGGGATTGATGGGGACCATATAAGGGTAAATTGGGAGGTTTCAGATGATGGACACTGGACCTTCGGGAACAACAGGAGGGATTTGGGTGATTGATAGGGAAAGAGCCAGAACAAGGGGAGGAGAACAACCATGTAGGGAGCACCGGGGGTGCGGCTTGGGTCTGGGGCAAACCAACTGGGAGTAGGAGTGGGGAAGGTTAGGGATGAACCATTGGGGTACAGAAAACTTATATAAAAATACAGTAAAGGTATCGCATCACCACATTGTGGCAGTTTCAACTTGTCATGCAAGACATTAGAACTCTTAGTGGAGTCAATATATATGACACTATACTGAAGAGCATTAAATATCTCAAAAGAAGAATAGATGACATTTGATTATAAAAATTGCTTGATTCTTATTTCCATGTTATCTTCTAGGTAGTGAAAATAATGTGTTTGATTAAATATTTTTTTCAGGAATTAAACTTAGGCTAATCAAAAATTTATCAATTTTTCCCTTTAAAAATTCTGTCTCCACGACTACCTTCTTAAAGATAATTCTTAATGGACTGAAGACAGCCTAAATCCTCTAAGTATTCTAGAGTGATTATGTTTCTTTCAGTCACGGTAAACTGCAGTCTGTTGTCCTTTATCTGTGAGTTGTCTGTAGGAACAGTCAACATAGTAATATAGTTAGTGCGGGAATTGGACATAGAATGGTAGAGTTTCACAAAACCAAATTTGTTTTCCTCAAAAAAAACTCTGTGCTGCTGTGGCTGTAGTACCGACCCAATAGCAGTCTTATTCCTGGCTTATGGCTCTGGTGTTCTTAGCACTGATGCAAAATAATCCTGACACAGTAGAAGTATTCCCACAGCTGTCATGGGGAACTTTCATCTAACACTTGAAACCTATATAGAGGAAACAAAAGGCTGACAGCTTTCATCTAATCATCTTTACCTTCAAAGTTAACATTATGCCAGTAGGCCTTTCCTCTGTTGAACAGTCAGGAAACAATCATGTAAGTCTCATCTTTAACGGAAAACTTCCTTTATGTTAGACAATTCTTCCAACTGAAAATGGTTAAGAGTTAGCTAATGAAGTACCATCCTTGCTGCCTCAATGATGGTAATATTAGTTGATTCACTGCTTTAAAATTATCTGAGGTGCTCAGAGACTCTGTAAATAGGGCAAATTAACAAAAGCTAAGACAAAAGGGTTTTCTTAAATTTGACACTTCAACGATCATTGTTTTAACTGAATCTTTCAGAAAGGTTACATTTGTCAGATTTGTAGTGCTGCAAAATCACATGTTTGCTTGGATGGCTGGGTCTGACCGACCATGCCCATTCATTTCTCCCCAAGGATGTTTAAATCAGATAACAACTATTTTTGTTATAAAATGATTCCTTTACGTAGAAGCAATTGGGATGATCATTGTTAAGATGTTGCATCACAGCTGTTTACATTCACACTGGTCAAAATGCAGACATTCACCTGCTCCTCTGCCATGTCTCTCAGATCTCCTTGGAGCATGGCAAGCATTGGGGACACAGTCTTTTTGCTCAATAAACAATCCTTGAAAGGGTTGCACACAATCATTGTTAGGCTCTATCAGCTTAAAATCCAGCTTTTTTCCATACCTGGATTTCTTACTGAAATTGGACAAGATAAAGATATTTCTAGAATAATTCTCATAGGTAAACTGAAAAATAAAAAACAAAACACAAACCAACCAAAAAAACCCCCAATAAACAAGCCCTCAATTTTTTTATGGTACGTGCAGCACAAAGTCTGCTCCATAAAGCATGACTCAGTTTTTTGTAAAGTCATCTTCCAATCCTGTATGTCACAATCTTCACTCCTTTGAAAGAGTGTCCCTCTACCCTATTATTATTTGACAATATTTTAAAATCCGAAATTACTAATAGGAAAGATGACTAATTGAAGCAAGTTTTAATTCTTTTATGGCACCACCTTGAAAGCTACAACATGAAAATAATTGAACTGCCGGAGATTAATATTGTTGTCAATTTTACTTCAGATGAGGTTACATAAAGGATAGAACAACACTTCTAGACATTAAAGACAAAAAAGAAGTAATAAGTAAACCCCAGGAATGCAGTGGAAGGAAATTCAAACCCGTTATTTACTTTACATCTTTTCGTTTATTTGCTAGTACATTTTCCAGTCTTTCTGAATAGTCTACTATATCTTCTATTATAGTTTTGGAGTTATTTTCACAATGAACTAAAAGAATGTAAAAAATACGTATGGCTGAAAAGCATCCTGCAATAGTAGAGCAATTCAATGAGAAGTGGTATGTCAGAAATAACTACTCTCTTGACTATTTTTCAGTGACTAAATTTCAAGCTGACAACATTTATTTTAAACCAAATCTCTTGTAATTTTTGAAATCCGTAATAGTTACCTATGATATTTTTTAGTGAAATCTATAGCACTGATGCTGGTCCTGTTGGAAAAAGCTTAGAGGTATAAATATTTCTTACTTAAATACTTCAAAATTATGTTAAAATATTTGCACTTAAGAGATGCTTGCTAATTTACTGAGATGACGTGCACTGTGGGTTTGCAGTACCATTTAGTAAGACTTCATTTATACACTTATAAACTGAAGAAAATTTCATCTCATGCTTCATAGAATCATAGAGTCACAGAATTGTTTGGTTTAGATGGGACCTTTAAATGCCATCTAGTTCAACCCCCCTGCAGTGATCAGGGACATCTTCAGCTAGGTCAGGTTGCCCAAAGGCCCATCCAACCTGATCTTGAACGTTTCCATGGAGGTCCTGTAGCAAGGACAGGGGGACAAGGTACCATACTAGTCCTGCCTGGATGAGGCAGGAAAGCAGGGGTAGCTGACCATGGTAATCAATCTCCTGAGAGACACTTACAAATATCCCAGACTTATGTCCCACCAGAACTGAGTTTGTGGGGCATCACAGAGCTATTCAGACATCCTGGCTTCTGCCATCTGCAGCCATTTGCAGAAATCCTTAAAGAGCTTGAATGAAGAGGAAAACCCCATTTTACCTAAACAGAAAACCTCTTCTAGTGTCAGAGCTGGATAAATCATTTCACACTCTTTGTCCTGGACTTGCTGCCACTTTCAAGGCTGTAAAAAAATACATGAAATAGGTTTCACTCAACTCTTTAGCCCGTGTGATATTAAAGACTGATAGAAAGTAGTATTTCTAGTGTCCAACTCAAAAGCAGCATGGTGAATTTCTTAAATTAGAGAGCATAGTCACAATTTAGAGAATTATAATAGTACACTATATGCTTCAGCGGTATTTTAATGCAGTAAAATTGTACATTGCATCAAATAACACAAGAATTGTATGATTTTATTGAAATGACTTATCTAATCATGCCTGGTTCTCTGAGTATGATGTGAATAGTTTCAATTTACTATAAAGGAAGGAATCCTTCTCTAATATAAATCTGTGGTATAACTAAGGAGCAAATTAAAAATATATTTTTTATTCTTCCTTGAGAAGAATCCAAATAAGCACATTACGAAAAGCAACATGAAGAATAGAAGGTAGGAAAATGAATATGTTATATATAATTGGCATGTTTGAACATCATTTACCGTGCTTCCTATTGTAAAAAAAAAATCTGTTGTTTTCCTTAAGGGGGGCATCTTTGAAGAACACAGGGTCTCCACAGCTCAGTAGTTTGCAAGTCCATCTGACAGAATACACCTAGAGTTGCAGCTCCAGTTCCTGATTTGAATTGCCAAATACTTAATGTTTCCTATCATGATGCCCTCATCTTTGAATAAGCAGATACAAAACATCTCAGTTCCTTTGTGTCCATTGCTTTGTAACATCTTAAGTCAGGCAAAATGTGCAAAATGGAAGTATGTAAAGAAAAACTTTACTATTTATACTCAGGCACCTAAAGAGGTGGACTGATTTCTCAGCCTCATCCAGCATCTGTAGAAAGTGAATCAGTTTGCTTTAGTTTCCAGTAAATAAGTGACCATGAAACAGGAAAATTTTGATACAGATTGATTAGCAGCTTTATGCACTCTATACACAAAGTAGGCTTTCTTGCTGTTCTGCTGGTTTCATTTTAGTCCTATGTCTATTTTATGGTTTTTCTATTCTGAGTGAACATGTTATTCCTCTAAAGTTAAAGCTGACATTTTTGGCTAACCTTTTCACATGGTTTCCCTTCCTCTGCCAATGTTCCAAAGCTCAGCCACTAAACACTTACCCCATATGAGCTGTGGTGACATATGAAAAAAACCCTGAATATTCTTATTTATTTTCCAGTGCTATCTTGATGCATAAGCAATTAGATAATATCCATAAATATATTTGCAATATTCTCCTTTCCCACTGAAGTTTCTTGCCAAACATTAGGTGGGGGATTTAACTGTAAAGGTGACCCAAATCTTTCTGCTTATTAGCTGCTGTGAGGCAGCTTGTAACAGGTAAGAGCCCCAGCTGTAAATGCTAAAAAGAATTGTGTGTCTGAAATTTAGCTCTCCCTAACTTCAGGTGTACAATTCTTTCTCATACACCTACTTAGAGAGGTGCAAACACTTTATCGTCTTTTATGAACCCAATACACACCACTATCAAGAGGACTCACTTTATGATCTGGAATGAGATTTCAGGAATGTGGTGTTATCCATGCACTCCTTTGTCTCCCTCTGGAGATCCAGGCATGCTTATATCCCTGCTGTTGCCTGTTAAATTGTACATAAGCTGTGAGCAATTCAAGTAATGACTCTCATCTAGCTTTCTCACATTAAAGGGACCCCTTAGATTTCAAGATCCATCAGCAAAGGATATTTTTTTCTTTGTACAGTGACTGGAGATAAAAGAATCCGGGATATATCCATGGTAGAGGTAAATGGTAATAACCTGGTTATTGCCATTAAATGGTCTTTGCCTTATTTCACAGAGGGAAAAAGAACAGTGAATATATATATAGCAGACAGTTTAACTCTGGAAAACTCAGGTTTCTGTGTTTGGAATGCAAACACAAAAGAAACCTCGTGTTGATCACTGTAGGATGAATGTGCAAAGCTCCAGCAGTTTCAGTTCCATACATTAGTTTGGCTCTTTATATCTTCATTTTTGGCTGTGAATAGATCAGCCTTGGTGTCCTGGTGCTGCAGGAGTGAGGTTGCACCTGACTGGAGAAGAAGCAGTAAGAGAAGGCACCCAAGAAAGGGAGATTGTATTTTCATTCTTTTTTCAGTCCAGATTTATACACTGAAGGCATTGAAAAATTTTGACTATACACACTTCAGGTGATGTTTTAATTGAAACTGAGACAGTAGTTACCTATAGAGGATGGAGAACTGGAAGCATCTTCATGGGCATAGATACTGCTTGGAAAAAAAAAAGCAGGTCCTTTCTAGGCAGTTGGTGGTAGGTTAAGAGTTTTTGGTTCTCATCTCATAAGGTAAATGATTTATTCACCTGGTTATCTTAATGACACTTTTCTGAATACATTCAGGTTTGAATTTATATTTGTTAAGTAGCATCTGCTGCCACTGCCCACAGAATTCCAATTGAGGAATCACTACAATTGTATGGTATTTCAGAGGGCATCCTTGCAAAGATTAAGATACCTTTCTTTTTTTCTTTTTTTTTCAGAAACATCCAGTTACTGTCACAAGTAGTCTTACAATCAATTCATATTCCCAAATACTCCTTCCTGTTGTCATCTGATAAGATCTTTCACATTTTTGCAAATATTTGCTATGTCTAGAACATGAAGAAACCGTCTTACGTATTTCAGAGAGAAAAGTTTGATTTTTAGAATGGGAAGATAGTAAGTAATTTGTGTACATAATTTACCCTAAAGAGTACAATTGCTTTATTTGAAAAGAAACTAAATCAAGATCTAGTTCTGTGTATTCTATGGATTTGCTATGACTTTATAGAAATGTTACTGAAGCTAAAACTGTAATCAAAATTTTATTCACATGAAACATACCCGGAGATGAAAAACATGCATTATACCAGATTTCTAATAAGAATTTGCTTCTTTATTTTTGTACAATTCAAATAATTTATCAAATAATTTTTCAAATAAGTGATTCACTTAGTGTAATTAGTTCTTCACAAAAATCTGAGGGTTTTTTTCCAGCTGTTTACACAGTGGCCCTATCCTGTCATTTTGTGATTAATTTATTCACTTACTCCTCTTTGAAAAATTACGATGTCTAATCAAAATTTTCCTTATCTATTTTCTAATTTGTTAAAATTTCTCATCAGTCTTCACATCTTGCAAGGTAAGAAATACTGTCCATCATGAAAGCAAAACACAGAACATACTTTTGTAAGAAGAAAGGAGTAAACTGACAGTTAAAAAAATAGTACAACTAACCTACAATTTAAAGATCAAGAGACTGACATCTGGTTTTAATCTTTACACACCCATCACCTCCATTTGCAAGAAAATTAAGAACCTCACAAATAGCCAATCCATGAGGAAGAGCTTTTTAGTTTGACAGTTCATAAGTAATAATGTGTGAGTCCATCTTGTTTTAATTCTATAGGCTATACATATTCATAAACCCCCAAATTCACACAAGTGTGTAAAAACATGTAAAAAAGAAAAGTAATCTTTAATTGGGTAATGAGTAACAGAATTATTTACTAATTGGGTGTATTACAGAAATGTGTGTTCACACCACTGTACTGTACTTAAAGACCTTGCCAGTGATTCCAGCAGGAGCTCACTAGCTTAAGAGCTTACTAATTTGTGATTGTATAGCTACAGAAAAGACAGCAGCTCTGATTTAAAAATTACCATTTGTTGTAATTAGACAGTAATGCAGTCTAATTGCTTCAGATATTTTGTACATTTTGTTAAAAAAGAGAGATTATTATTACACTCAACTAAGCTTGAAAAAGAGGATATTTACCCAAAAAGAAAAGCATAGCTGGCTAATACTAAAAGGTTTTCTTTACTGTTCCAGCAGACAATTGATTTGCAATTAGAGTTCTTCTGCTATTCCAATTACATTTCTCCATTTGATTTTCCAGTAAAATGGAAGGTAACAGACCCGAGTATAATTTCACTAATATAGATATATATGGGGTTTGGACTTTATCTGTCATATGTTTGTTTTTTTTTCTTGGACCACCAGTACCTTGTCTGCACATTTTTGGGGGTGTTATTGATGCTAGATATTTCCAAAAGGAAAAGTTAGAAGAACCAGCTTGTTGGTGATAACAGCCTGATTCTGGGAAAAATCCACTCTTCCTCTTGTTCATGCGCACAATTTTTCCACCTGCCTATAATCCTCACAAAGGAACTGCAGCATCAAGGAAGACTGTTTGAATTTTTCTGGTTTTCCTTTTCCAGCAAGAGATACAGATGCCTTTAAGGCATAAACATTTCTTGGGCTTATACTGAAAAACTAGGAATGAAAAATGTCATAAATACAAATATTTTTCAGACTAGACAACATTTGATACCTAATGTTTCTGTTTTTAGACGTACACTGGGTTATATAAAGCTGTGAGGGAAAGTGAATAGATTATGATTCAGAAGAAGGCATATGAAAAAGTAGTTTCAGGGCATGACTAGGCTCTTGAGGACTGCTTAGTTTACTGGGAAACCTGCATGACAGGGTTAAAGAATTGAGGGCCATATATACTTGTATACCATTCTTCCAAACAGGCCTACAGACATCTTAAAAGCCAGTTTAGATAGTTCAGATAAGACCAGTCAGTCAACTCATAGAAAATGTGTAGATCATTTACCTTTGGCATTTACTCTTTAGAATAAAGAATTCTGGCCAGGGAACCTTCACCAAATTATGTCCTACTCTCAGATTTCAAACATCACTCTAACATCCAAACAAAATTATATGGCTTAACACGTTACCCTTCCTGCAGTGGGTGAGTTTTGCCGTCAGCTCTGTTTTGTACACAAGGATGTTACAGCTGGGATGTTATACCTTCACCTTGTCTCTAATGTAGAAATAAATCCTCTAGTTTCATCATTTATTTAAATAAAAAGTTATCACTGCCAGTTAGTGCCTGTGCCTCTTCCTGGAAATTTATGTCATCTGCCAGAAATTCTTAAGCCAAAACCCCCAGGTCTTGGTCACTTAAAAATTTAGAAAAACAACCCCAAAAACCATTGTGCATTTAATCCTTTTATTATTATTATTACTATTATTATTACTATTACTATTATTACTAGTAATGTCTCTGGGTGTATAAGAACTGTAAATCAACAATCTGACGTAGCATGGTTCAGTTTTTTCCTGCCTTTTCTGAAATAACAGTGATATAATTTAAAGTGTTAATCCACATTAAGATGCTCGACACCCTTTCTATTCTTAACTACAGGAGAACAGACCAAAAGTCCATCAGTCTGGCACCTTGCCACTATGAGCAGCCCCTAACAATGGCTTCAAAGGATGGTGTGAAATCCTCAGAGTGAACCTTGCTCCACAGAGTGTTTCATGAAGGAGATAAGACAGAAATTCTGTTTCAGCCCATGTAGCAACTGTTTTATCTCCTAAATCTCCCAGTCAAAGCTATTCAGATTTTAAAAGTCTACTGATTTTAATATACTTATTTTTAGCTATACCTGTAAAATAACCATCAAGGTAATATTTAAAAATGATCATTTTAGGAGAACACCTTCACACTCTAGGAAATGCAGCATCCATTCAGACAGAATTACTACTGGATCTTGTTTTACTTATTTCGTAGAGGGTAATTCAAAGATTTCAGATAGCTCCTGAAAACTATATTACTGACAAACAGCATGTAATAGTTCATTATAAAAAACACACCATCACAAAATCAGCAATCACTCAAAGACAGCCAGCATTTTTTCACCTTTACATTTTCCAAAGGGACAGTAGAGGGTTAAAAAGAAAATTTTTAAAAAATTAAATTGCTTTTGAGCTAAGCACTTGTATGCCAAGTCTCAGCATGGAAGGAATTTTAGCTGCTGAGCAACCTCATACAATAGTGCTTTAGAATAGAAATGCCAAAGAACAGACCCTTAACTACAGTATTGTAGCTCTGGTATGGGTGCCACTGTGATGAAAGTACTCTGATATAAAAGTGTCTGCCATGAAAATAAAGACAGAGAGACAGCTTTGTAGGTGGAACTTGGGTTCTTTTATGTAAAGACTGACCCAGGCAGTCAGAAGGGGAGAGTAAGAGGGCAAGGACCACATTATTTGGGCACGTAGCTGCCTGAGTGGAGAGTCAGGGAAAGTGTTGTGCAAAAAGGGAATTATTCTAGCATCATTTCCCACACCTGTGGTAACATTAATGATTTTTCACAGCTTTTCTGTTTGTTTGTTTTGTTGTTTTGTTTTGGGGCTGGGTTGTTGGGGGTTTTTCCCTAAGATCAGAATAAGGTTATCTACATTGTTTTAAATGCCTCATGCAAAATCTTCAGTGTGGTACTTTTAGAAATAATATAGGTCTTAGCTTAGTAAAAGACGACTGAAAAGCATGATGTTTTAATAAAGACAAGTCCTTTGTCCTTGAGCAGTGCAGATGATGTCACATCAGCCTCATAATGTATGCAGAATTACCTACTTAAAAAAACTTACGTGGAGATACTTGTGGCTCTCATGGAAAAAGGAGGTTTTAAGAAGATTACAGACCTAATGAAGAGAAACTTAGATGTTAGATAAAACAGTGACTTTAAAGAGAAAGACTTTAGGATTAGCTGAACCACTTACCACTTATTTTCAAATATTTTTTTAGATGAGATTTGTTTAGTTAAAAAGCAAAGTTTTAAAGGGAAAGAAATAGCAACTACTAAAGTTCTGCTCTGTTCTATTTAGCAGAGTAATCATGGTGGCATTCGAATTATTAATGAATATTTCAAATTTACATACTCTGGCTTACATAAAAAAAACCTTTTTTTAAATCTCATATAAGATAAACTAACTATATTAGCAAAGTATTAATGGTATTCCTTGCAAAACCTCTGTTGGGATACTGAAGATATTGTGTTAGTCAAATCTTCTGGGTTTGTATTTTTTTTTAAGGGGAAAGAGAATGAAAATTCTTGCTAAGAGCTGAAGAACTTTTAAAAAATAAATTCATACCAACTGCTGAATATTTCTTTTTGTTGTTGTTGCCAGGTTTGTCACTCAGTGAAACCCAACTTCCTATGAATTCAGAAAATTATTTGTGTCAATGTGTGCTGTATTGCCAAAGAGCAGTGAACCTATAAAACATCATCTGTGATTATTTATGAATACATGAATGTACTTCATTTTATGGGACTTGGTACAGTATGGTTTTGAAATAGAAGGCTCATGCCTGAATTAATGCAAATAAATTAGAATCCATGCAATTACACTGACTGTTGATAGCTCCTCTCTAGCAGCACCAGGAGCTATATGAAGATTTTGCTAGTCTTGTGAAATAACTAGAAGCTAATATTGTAGGTAAGAAATTATTCAATCCATGTAGGCTAGCCTTTGCTAGACAATATTATATCTTTGACAACTTCTTTTCTCTCCCAGATTTTATCTTGCAAAAATTATATTATCTGATTTTAATTCATTTCCTGATACTCTTTTAGAACCAGGTGGTATTTAGCTTAATCTAGACTGTCAATATCTGAACCAGCAGTGTGTCTTCTAGCAGGGAATGTCTATATATTAACCACTTTAATTTTTACTGGGTGGAGTCTAGATTTTGCCACTTGAGGGCATCCTGTCATAATGTTCCATTATAAAGACGCACATCTAAATTTTCTTGAAAATAATGTGTTTCTGTCAAAACAGTGGTATTTTTCAAAAGTGCTGATGAAGCATTTGAAATTTGCCACACTAAATAGGCATTTCCAAGACCATAGATCAAAGTGGGTTGTATTTCAGGAAAAGCTCTGTCAACAAAGAAGGATAAGTACCACAGGTACGAGTAGACAGAATCTGCCTGGCAAGCAGCAATGTAGACTTCACAGTTGTGTAGAAGTTTTGACAAAATTCGGTTACAAAATTTGGACCTGTGCTGGCAAGGGTTTCAAACTGGAAAAGACAGCAGGTTGAGATATAAAGGAAACAACTTCAGTTACATGAGTTTACTACACTTTTGTAAGTGTAGATGTATGACAATTACACATAAAATACCAACTCTCAGATGCTTGAAGATGTGACCATGTTTTGACCAAATTCTACAGTGGCTATCACACCCAGATCATATAATCAATTGTTCTATTAATCAGTGATATTATAATTGTATCATTGTGCAGATTTATACAAGAAGCATCATAGTAAATTTTTTACTGTTTTGTTTCTTCAATTTTTGGTCACTTACCTATGTAAAAGAATACATTTTAACATACAAGGTTACGTACAAAACTTTCAGTTCTTTATACCTTTATTATATCTGACTTTGATGCTCTCATACCACATTTACTTTGTGCTGGGCTAGAAATTTTGAAACTTAGGGTCACACAAGTTGCAGTCACTAGGGGTAACTAGTCATGAATTTACTAGCCTTGGTGGTAAAGCAATGGAACATGCCACATTTATTTTTCCTCTCTGCAACAGCTTCCTCCATACTGAATAAGGTGCACTGATTATGGGCTGTGTCAATGTAAGATTTCCTCTTTCCATACTTTGGCTCTCAATCAGCCTTTTTTCTCTTCCACCTTATAACTTTTCTCCACCTAGTTCAGAAACCACATGCTGTCCCTTTATTAACCTGCCATTTAATCAGCCCTTCTCACTAAGCCCATAAACACAACCTTCACAATAAAACTTTATGTGCAAGAAATGTGCTTCTATTTAACAGCCAGTTTAACCTCTCCGGTCTTTCGTTTTTCTTTTCCCCTTCAAACAATACTCACATGGGGAAAGAGACTCATTCACACTCTTTTCCACATGTTCCTTTCATTTCTAATCACAGAGCTCAACTGACTGAACTCCTTCCAAGGAGGATCTCAGACTGCTGTTTTATTCTGTATTCTTCAAACCACCCAACTTCTTCCCAGTCTCCCCATTAAAACCCTGACCCACAGCTGTAGATTGGCTGCTCTCTTTTGCTGTGGTCTGTTCCATATTTCTTATGTTCCTGTAGAAAAAGGATTTGGAAGAGCTGCCACCTTCAGATTTCCATGTAAATGAAGCCACCACAGTATTGCCACTGCAGGTGTGAGGATAAGCCATTGTCAAGCTCCCATTTTCCACTGTGAAATGCCTCTGACCTCCACACTCTGCTGGGCTGTGGAAATGGGCTTTCAGCTCTACCACCCTACTGCATCATGTCATAGGCCAACTTCGTCTTGTTGTGATCCTGTCACTTGTCCTCACTGTGGAGCAAAGGGTGCAAATGAAGTTCTGGAGTTTCAAGTTGACACCTATTATTTAGATTAGGCCTTGCAATCCATTTCTTTAGCTTGTTGTCCCATGAGGTCATCCACAAAGTCTAGTTCTTTCATAAGACAAACACATGCCCAAAGAGGTCTGGCATTTTCTGGTGAATTCTTGCACTTTCAAAAATGGTATTAAAATTTCCTTCTAGCACTCCTTCTAGCATGAGAGCAAGCTAATATGTTCATTCATCAGGGACAGCCTCTTGATGGTACAGCCACTGTAGCAACACACTCAGGGAAGAAGGCCGGAAGAATCATCTCAGCAAAGCCTTGCAGACTGCTCATCCTCTTCTCATTGCTCTTCCCCAGGCATTTATCACTGCTTACTATTGGAGAGATGAATATTTAGTACAGCCTCACACATTTGCTTTGTATAAAGTAGAGATTTGAAAAAAATCCCACAAACCATGCAGATAACTTCCCTGATGATCTAAGAGAAAAATAAATATCACTTTATCTGTTTCAAAACTTCTTAGCAACATCTATCTATAAATATGCTGGGTAAGGAAAAGCAATTTCTCTTTTTCTGATGCATTTTATCATGCACACAGGCAGAGGTTCACCACTGATTCATCTTGTTTCATAGATGTCATCTCTAAGTTATCAAACGCTAGTGCTCTCTCTGACTCTTGTAGTTGTAGGCTTATCAACATCTCACAGCAACCCTAAATCCATGCAAAAAAATACATATTTTATCTTGAGCACCCTGCTAATTACAGAAGGGGGAAAAAAACCGATACTATTCAATGATATTGTAATAACCTAGGTGATTGTATGGTTCCTGTTGCTTCCTTAGGTTCAGAACTGTGTGATTGCACTGCCTGTCAAGCTTAAGTGCATCTGAAGAGAGATCCAGAGAAGCTTTATTTATATAAATAAATACATAAATATATAATGTAAAGCAGTAAAATTTCAGATAGGTTTTGCATTATCTATTGCCATGATAGGCTCACTCAGCTGAAGAATAGCCACTGACCTGGGACTCTGCTCTGTCAATATTGTCAGGAAAATGTGCACCCATGATGTGCCTCAGATTTTTCTGGAGTGGTTGTAAATCCATTGGTTCTGAACATTAAATTCAAAATCCATATTATTTATATGCAAGGTCAAGCTCAATCTTGGCTGGAACATGTAGTGTTAGTAAAATAACAAATATCTCTTTTTCTTCACGTGTTAGTTCAAGCAGAGTCTGAAGATTTTAAGTGGCAACAATATGCAGCATTCCTATTAAAATTACAGAAGAAGATTGTTTTGTTTTGGTACTTATTTTGCAGATATTTCCTGAAGAAAGGCTACTGAGTACATAAGAAAGAGTGAAGTAGCAAGCTTATTATATGAGTTCAGAAGCATCATTATGTTTCATTCAATACTTTATTTTTGCTTTCCCTGTATCCAGTCATGAGGAAGTCAAAAAACTTTTTAAAATAGTGTCTTACTTCTAGAAACATATTAATTTCCTGTAAATATGACTGGTAACAAATAACAGCTGACTTTATTTACTAGGGTGCATTTCAGTACTGTATTCAGCCATTTTCCAAACCATGAACTTTTCAATATTAGATTTATTTCATTGCTCAAAACAATTTTTGTTAAGTCTTTTGGTTTTTACCCTTGAGATTATTAGAAGAGGCAAGAACACTAGCAGAAGTGAATGTATTTATCAAACAGTTTTTGTTTTCATTTAGTTTCGTCTCCCTGTTATCATGACTACTTTAACCTGTCATGACTGCAACTCCTTTCACAGATCTGAAAGCAGGTGTCTGCTCCAGGGTGTCTCAGACAAGTACCTTCAGCTACATAATGACTTGCCTAGATTTTTTATTTTGCAAATGGCAGGCTTAGAGAAACCTCTTAGATTTCTATTCAAAATATGGAAAATTATGCAAATTATTGAAAGTTAGAAACAGGAAGATGTTCTGTTGGAACAAATATTTAACCCTCATGTGCTCACTACATGTCAGTGACTGAAGGATATGCTGCCAGTGATAAAGAAAAGAGATCTAGATCCAGCCTTATATGCCTTTCCACAGCACTAGAGCCTGATCTATTCTAAGCTTTGAATAAATACATCCAAATACTTGCAAAAGATCAGGATTTTGGAGGAGAACATTTCTCAAGAAAAAAGATTAAATTTGGCTTTTATAACAGGAAAAAGAAATCTGGAAATAACAAGTTAATGGTTTATAATTCTTTTTTTACTTTAGAAAAAGTTTGTCCAGCCCATTTAAAACTCATCTAACATTTTGCATAGAAGATATTTTCTCAAGCATCTTAAAATACTCCAAAATTGACTCTGGGGAATAAACTCTGCTCCATCCAAGGAACAAGCTGCTCATTCTCCATGAAATGTAATGAATGCCATGGCCTTTTTAAGTGGCACAGGGGAGCTATTTATTATGAAAAGAGAAGTAGAAATAATCCTGGAATCCAAATAACACCTTTGACAATAAATACCTCACTGCACATGAGCTCTCAGAATTCATTGCCATCTGAAAAATTGTACTTCTCTTGTTTACATATACTCTATTTCTAACAAATTTTTCTTCTCTTTAAAAAGAATTTATGTTTTGCTGTGACACTGGCATTACATGTCTCTTGGAATTTGGGGTCACATTCATGAAGTCAGTATCAGCCTATCATCAGGAACAAGTGCAGAGACACCTGTTTCCAGCAGCGTAATCCTGAGGTTTTTAAGAACTGAGTAAATAATATCAAGTTAGTTCAAATACTGTGAAGAAAAGATCATGATCATACATATGTGCTTAATGTCAAGCGCATAAGTAGTCCTGCTATCTGTGGGATAGGATCCACTGATGGAAGTAAATATGACTGTATTGACAGATTTGGACTGCAAGTGATGAAAATTTGCTGAGAAGACAATAAGATTAAACCCCACATTAATTATCAATTTATACTGCTATGTGACTCTTCAAACTTTGAGTGACACTGTTCTCCACCCTACCCCCATTTCCTGAAATTGGTACCCAGAAATACTCTGTTCTGTGATGTACTGGCTCTTACCTTGGAAATGGCATTGAACTGTGAAAAGAGAGCTTGAGAGCTCTTCCTGCAGAAATGTAGATTCACTAGTGCACTCCAGAGAGGCCCTTAGAGTGGTATAAATTGGTTCAGGAGCAAAATGGGCAGCTGCCAAATATCATATAGTAATGGTCATTACATATCTTTTCACTCACTGCTGACACATGACCTCCTCTTATATTACCACAATGGCCCATAATTAAAGAAAAATAAAATGGCTAATCAAAAGCAACATGTTTAATTTGCACTGTTGGTCACGGTATGCAGAATTGTGGCTATGCTGTAAATCTCATTCAAAGATGGAAAAATTGTAGGCCATGCTTGTATATGAATGTCTGCTGTCTCTACAGATTTTCCTACTTTTATGTTTGTATAAAAACCAAAACAACAGATTTTAAAATGGAATTTTATTAGTCCATGGCTATTTACTGATGCTAGAGACTAGAGTCTATCTGTGAAAAAGCAATTCCAACACATTTAATGGAAATAGATATTTATACAAATTTTCTCCTTGTTTTATTAGCCTTATAAAAAGAAAACAATGCAGCAAGACAATCCCTCTTTTGTGTGTTAGTACCCATGTCGATAAAGATACACAATAAATTCTTAAGAGGGAGTGTTCTATATGTTAAATTTTGAACTTTGTAGAATGGTTTTGGATGCTGACACTTCCCAACTCATCATACTACTTGTTTTGATATCAAAATATATGATTTAAAGTATTTTTTCTTAAAGCAATGACTGTAAAAAAAAGGAAAATTTACAGCCAACTTCTTTGCCTATATTAACATTATCTGCTACATTTTGTATTGCTCATGCTAATTATGAACTGATAGAGTACAGTGTAAAACAGTGTAGAGTACAGAGAACAGTGTCATTCTGTTGACATCAGAAATTGGTTAGGAATATTTCTAAACTCATCATATCTTCAGGAAAAACACACAACTTTTAAAAAAGTGAATGTCTGCTCTCCGTTGAAAATTTCTCCTGGGCAGGGAACCATGACATGTGAAAACTGTCATATCAAGAGACAGAATCATCTCTTTCTATCCAGGCCTTATGGCCTCTGCAGATTTCATTAGAGAATGGCATTGAAATGATACATGGTTTTGAAAAGGCCACTTAACTGCAAGGTCATTGATCTGTTGGTCTTCTTTAACGTAATACTTTTACTGTTGTTAAATCATATACAAATATCATTTTTTATATTCCATATCAGAATTACAGAATCACAGAATATGCTGAGTTGGAAGGAACCCACAAGCATCATAGAAGTCCAACTCCTGGCCCAGCTCAGGACAGTCTCAGTCAAACCATGGGCTGGAGAGCATTTTCAATGCTTCTTGAACTCTGTCAGGCTGGTGCTGTGGCCACTTCCCTGGGGAGATGATGTTCCAGTGCCCAGCCACCCTCTGGGTGAAGAACGACTTTCTAATATCCAGTGCAAACCTCCCCTGACACAGCTTCAGGCCATTCCCTCGGGTCCTGTCCCTGCTACCCACAGAGAAGAGATCAGTGTCTGCTCCTCCTCTTCCCCTCACAAGGAAGTTGTATATTGTGATGAGGTCTCCCCTCAGTCTCCTCTTCTTCAGGCTGAACTCTGCCAGGCAACTATTCCCTATATTTGGTTCTTTGTAACAATTAGCTGAATCCCACCTTTTGATTTCCTAGATCTGTCACAGAGCTGGAAATATGAAGAGGACATGCTTCAGGAACCCATTCAAAGAGCTTGTGCTCTTGCATGGCCTTTCTCTAAGGACAAAAGATATCTTCCATGGCAGAGATTCAGCTCTGGTCTCTCACTGTGAGACCTGGAGGGACCTGATAAGATGCATCCCAGTGTCATCCCAGATCCAGTGACTAAGTCTGGAGAAAAAAAGTCTTTGGATGACCTAATTGTGGTCTTCCAATACGTGGAGGCTGCCTAAAGAAAGATAGAGACTTTTTACAAGGGTAGGTAGCGATAGGACAAGAGGCAATGGCTTTAAGCTGAAAAAGAGTAGGTTTAAATTAGATATGAGGAAGAAATTCTTTACTGTGGGGGTGGTGAGGCACTGAGCATCATTCATCAGTGTTTAATGCCAGGTTGAAAGGAGCTTGAGCAACCTGGTCTAGTGAAAGGTGTCCCTGGCCATGGCAAAGGGGTTGGAACTGGATGATATTTAAGGTCCCTTCCAAACCAAGCTGTTCTAGGATTCTATGATTGATAATTCTATGACCTTGCTTTTGTTTTCATCCAGGTTTGACATAATCCTTTCTTTAAACTTCACCATTTGCCCATTCATTTCTGCTGTGGTTAAAGCATTGTAATCAGATTACAGTCCCAGAAAATTCTTCTTCATGATTCCACATGAACTGGAAAAATAAAAGAGATAAATAAGATAAATAATAAATTCAAAACTGTTGTGTATGACAGCAAAAATGCTTTACTCCTTTTCCCTTTCTGTGGAAGGTATCTTTTCAGCTTTATACCGGCTAGCGCTTATATTTCAATGCCTTAGAAAGCCTCGAGCAGCCTTGAGAGGTAGCAAGGGCAATCTAGCACTTTAGTAGCTCTAGAATTGGTACCTGAATCAGCTGCAGAGCAAATACCATCAGCAGAAGCAAAGTGGGAGAAATATAGCTCCCTGCTCGCTCAATTCCCTGCAGTTAGAAGCTTTCAAATGAGACAGACGACCAGAGATGTTTACAGGAAAGTAGCTGAGCTGAGAGAGGGCGTTTGCCTCCCCTCGACCATCTTTATTAGGAGAAGGGGAAAGGGGAGGACTGGGGGCGGACCCGGGGTGAGCGGCCAATCAGACACTGCTGAAGAGTCTGAGTTACATTTGGCTTTGCCCGCGCTTGGAACAAAGGAGCTCAGAGCACATGTCTTTGGGAGGGGGGAGGGGAAGCTCAGAACAGGCAGCAACACCTTTCCATATTAAAAGAAAAAGATATGTATCACATTTAGAGACTGTTATATTAAAAATAATTTGAGTCATACTTGCTCTTCTCTGAAGGAAAATATTTTTTAATTGTATTTATTTACTCATTAAGATAGAGCAAAAAAATTTTCAACTGAATCCATGTAGGGAAAAAGAAGTTGCTACAAGGTCACACAATACAGAAAATCTACAAAATGTGGCCACATGAAATAGAGTTGTCTTCTGGATCTGGACACATGCTGTCAACACTAGATCCTGCTTTAATTCCAAAGGTTTCTGCTTAGAGTGCTTTCTGTCTTGAAGTATAATTAGAAATTAAATAGAGTGATAAACCACCTATGTTTTAGTATTTTTTAGAGTAAACATCTTATTTGCTATTAATGAAAACTTTACTTATTTTATTTATTGTGTCTCATAAGTGATTGTTTAGTGAACAAAACCCCACACTCTGCTAACCACTGATTCCATGCTATCTTCTGTTGGGTCCCTCCCCCTGCCGTGGAGCCCTGGGAGAGGGGCCCTGAGGGCACAGACACGGGGTTTCCCTGCCCCTGCTCAGCCTCGTTCCCATTGGTTGGTTTGTGTTCCCTGCGCGGGCAGAAGGACCCTTGGTCCCGTGATTGCCTCAGTTCCTCGGCAGAGCCCCGGCCATGCGGCTGGAGAAATAAACATCTCTGAAACATCTGTCAAGAATCGGTCCATAGATATTTCTTTTCCCCGGGCCTCGTTGTCTGATCCACGTGTTGCATTTTCCCCACTGTAACAATCTTCTATTAGGAAATTCACTTAAATATATGTATGTTTATATACATCAATATGTTTAACCTGGTTTTGACAAGGTATCTTCCTAGTACCTTTTTTGTTTCTAACATTTCTCTCATTTTGCCATATGGAATGGGTACATTGCATAGAACCGAAAGACAATGAACACAAAAACTAACTGCAGGAGAGCAAATATAAAACTGATTAAAGAGAATTTTACATAACATATAATTCACTTGTACTTGAGGATAGCAACGTAACAGATTTATTGAGGATATTGAGGATAGCAACGTAACAGATTACAGGAAAAGAAAAGGTATGTGGATGAATAAAAAGAAAGTTTTCAATTGTATCTGAAAAGACTAAGAAATTTTGTAAACCCTTACAGATATGCTGTGAAACCACTTTGTGAAATGACAGTTTCATTTTTTCATATAAAATCTGAAAGTCCTCAGTGATGGTTTGCTGTACTAGCCTTCTTTCACACTGTCAGGTGGCTCTATATCCACACTATACTGAATATGAGAACATCATAAGTTTTTCAGAAAAAGAATGCTTTAGTGTGACAGTTTTGCTGTGAAAACTGCCATTGTTTTTATTTAAAAAAGAAAAAAAGAAAACATCCCCAAATAATATCTTCAATAGTTACTGAGCAGGAAATTGATAAACATACATATGTATCCTTGTGCTGTGCTCGTAAAATGTAGTTGTAGTGCAAATACCACTAAAAAATAACCGTGCAAGTTAGTTTACTTTGCCAAATAATGCTTTCTGAGAACATCTTAAGTTAGATTTGTGTTGAGAGGAGACTGATCATTCACTTGGAATGAAAATTAATTTCATAATGAAAAGTAAATCAGTTGTTTTCTATTTTTATATCAATAAAGCAGGGCATGTTTCACACCACCAGCTTAACTGTAAGACAAAGCTCTTTGAAGGCTAAAAGAGAATAGAGAGAGTTTTCTAGTTTTTGTCTTGGAGATTTCAGTATTATTCCTTTCTTTACACTCAGTGCTCTTTGCTCTACCTGGAGTTCTGAGCTGAGACAGACCTTTGCAGAGATAGGGATTGTTTGAACTTCAGATATGTGTGAATTTGATATATGATGCACCTCAGCCCTGCTCTGCCATTGAACTCAGTGACACAGCTTTTACCATGCCCACACATTTAGGCTATTGTGTTTCAAACCACTGTCTCCAGTCTCACTTATTTTATTCCCATATGTTTAAGCTCCTCAGGGCAACTGCTATATCCATCTATTTTTTGCAAGCTACTCAAGAGCCCTTGCATCATTATAATGTGTATAAAAAATTAACAGAACTTCCTTCCCCATGTTTTCATTTCTCCTTGATACTTTCTCTCCTTCCCGATTTACCCTCACTTCTGTTTTCCTTCCAGAGTTTCTCCTCCTAAGCCGGTCTGTGCTACAGGAACATCAGACTGGTTCTCCTGCCTGCTTAGCCCCACACTCAGCACCCTGTGATAGCTCCCACAGGATGGAGAAGTCTCTTCTCTGACCATTTCTACAAAAAATTTCTAGCTCCTTCTGACTCCTTGCTTTTAGTAAAAATGGGCGGGGGGTGGGGGGGGTGGGCGGGTGGTGTTTGGTCTACTAACCACAGTTGTGGAAATGATTATTGTAGTGTTAACGTAATAAAAAGAGTACAGGCCAAAGACTTTTAAAGAATCTGAAGTGAATCCTAGAGCTGGATTCACAAATTCAGACTCACTTTGTGGTTCCTTTCTAACTCCATTCATAAAGTTTGGCTATCAAAAACCATACTGATTTGCCAGTAATGAATCTCCAGGGGGAGCAAGTATTTTACACTTCAGCTTTTAAGGTATAATCTAAGGTATATAATATTATAATCTGCTTTAAAATTATATATTTCTTATTTATTAAAATGAACAAATAAAGTGTATGCCAAGTGACTTTGATGTAATATTTTCAGATATGGATCCTTGATTTTCAGAGTTACACAAAATAGAGAGTAATATCAGAAGTTAAATTTTTTATTTTATCTGTCACGGGTAACTGATGATATTTTTCTGAATCATATACCATGAAAAGTAATGAAGTGTAACATTTACTTGAGACAAATTTCACATCAAGTACATAAAATAAAAAGCCTTATTAAAATGTGAGATTTATTTATTAGTTGAAAAGTAAACATATAAAAGATATTTTTAATGTTTTTTTCTGAAATCCAGTAATTGTTGGAACATTTGTTATTCTCTTCATTTAACCCCACATATCTAATACAGGAATTTTAAGCAAAAGTCTCGGTTTCTAATACAGTCATAGCAGAGAAAGCAAGAGTTTGCCATTGTTCTCTGAAGGAAACAAAACCATTAGATAAGTTAAAGATTTCAATTAAAAAGATGTGGGTAGTCCCTGACAATCTATCTCAGCAAAGTATAAACACCTGGATGGGACCTGGAGAATGTTGATGGGCAGAAGGACCATCACAGGGAGGAGACACATGCTCTGTCTAGGAATATGAACCAGGGAGATTGGATCACAGCAAGGAGAAGAAAAGGCTTGCATAGAGGCAGTGCTGTGTTATTAGGTCACTCCTCAAACTTTACCACATCCAGATCAGGAGAGAGACCAGCAGCGCCAACACTTAGCAAGAGCAATTTTTCCGTTCCTTGAGAAGAGTCCCTACTTTAAAACATCTCATTATAATGTTCAAAGATTCTTATCCTACACAACAATTACTTTCACAAGCTGCTTTTTACTGAGATTTTTTTTTTTTTCCCCCTTTGGGAATGTGGTATAGAGTTATCTAGATTGGGCAAAGAGCTACACTAACATTACTGATCTGCTTCCAAAATTGAGCTGGCTGTGGGAGAACATTTTCCATGACTTCTGGTTCTGAAGTGGAGACAATGAGCCTCTACCTGGTACAGGTAGAGGCTGTTCTGGTATTCTGAACAGTAAGCTTAATTTAGTTACTGAACAGACAAGCAGCTCATGAGTAAAGGAGACATAAGCAGGAGGGTAGGAACAAAACTACTTCTGCAAATTAGATTTTTTGTCCCAAGAAAGATAAATGTAGAGGGAAAAACATTTTATATGTAGTAGATGTAACCTTTAGAAGGGCCATGAAATATATAGGCAATAAAAAGAAAAATTAAAAAATAAAAGGAAGCCATGTGTTATTCTATCTTGTGTTATTCTATGAAGATACACTTCATTTGCAAACTAGACAAGGTTGGTCCTATCAATAGAATGTAAAATCATGCAAAAGACATGAAAATGTCCTCCATTTTATTGACAGAACTTCCTCGATGGATCAGAATCTCTGCACATATGGTAACCAGGTACTGGAAGTTCAGGGTTTGCTTAGCCATTGTCAAACTATATTTCAGACAGGACTGGTAACTGCAGCTGTGTTTAAAAAAGCAGACATCTGACTAATCAATTCTGTTAGGTAAGCTTCTCATATTTTTCAGATTTCTTTGTTGGGAAACATACAAAAATGAAGGTCATGTCCAAAAAAACCTCAGATATGAGAAAGTCTAATGCAGTAGATTTATTGAAGAGAAACTGTGATAAAAAAATGATGGTTCAAACAACGCATGAGAAGCAAGTCATGGAGAAACTCCAATACGATTATCTTTTTTTCCAGAGCTGAAAAAAAAAAATCTGAGAATGCAGATGTACTGGACACATAAAAAACATGAAATAGTCTAAAAATCAAGCAAAGATCACGTTTATTTCTAGCAGGATGTTAGAAAACAGAGGTGTCATCAAGTGCACTGTGATCAGAGGAAACAACAACAGGACTTGAAAGCAGGAGTAAAATAATCTTAATTTATTAAACATTACGTCTAATCAGATTCATGTGCATGTCAAGATGTCTTCAGTCTAATTTACTAAAATCTGGACGTGCAATTTCAGACACTGATAAACTGCAGGTATAAATACGAACCATGGTAAGGTGCTTGTGTTTGCTGTGCACTCCAATTAGATGATCAAATTATTTGCTGTTGATTATTGTGCAAACTATATCTGAATCACTGTGTGCAAAAGAGAAAAATAGGTTCAAAAGATTGCTGCTGCAAATGGCAGTCCTGCACTGTTATTTCAGTGAACAGGAGAGAGGAAATTATTTTCTGTATCATCTGGTACATGGAATTAAAAGCTGGACAGATAACACATAGGAAAGTATGTCTGCATTTGAAGTGTGGGAAGTAAAGAAAATAACAGATAGTAACATCAAGCTGCAAAATATTGTTTTTCTCAAATATCCATTAATGTAAGATTGATAGCTCAGTTCAGACCCTCTGGAAAATAGAAATAAAGAATGATGGATTTTCACCTTGTCATGAACCTCACCTTATGTAAGGTGGTCAAAAAATCTTGAAATGAGAATGGTGGAACCCCTAAAGCCAGCAAGCTTAATAAACTGACAAATTTATGAAAATACTTACTATGTAAATGGAAAATGTGCTCAGCTCTTACAGATACAACTAACAGTCTAATATGGGATCTAGCAAATCACTTCACAGCAAAATTTAACAGAAACTCTTTATGAATTCCGTGTCACCTTGGAAAAGATTCCTGATTAATACTTTCTATCAATCAAATTTCAGACTGTTTTTTGGAACTGCCTTCAAATTTCCAGTCCAAAAAATTTATATAACTACCTACTTTTATAACAGAAAGCAAACAGACTCAAAGCTTACATGAAACAGTCAAACTCTTCCCAAACAACTGGGTTTTTTGAATACAACCATTTTGATTGCAAAATATTGTATATAAACATTTTACCCTTATTTTGGACCCTTTTCTGTAAATAATTTTTTTTTAAGGGGACAGAAAATCGGTTTCCTAAACCTCTCCTTTCCTTTTCATCCCTTCAGCTTCAGTAAAGTGAAAAACCTATGAGCAGATTTTTCATTGAACTGAATAGCACAAGATTTTCACCCAAGAAGTTGGTTGCTCTTTTATGCCACTAGGACAAGTATTCTGCTCTATGCCAAAATTAGAGGCTCACAAATCTGATGTTCTGATCAATGTAGCACTGGGTTTTCTGGTTACCATAGGAAATTAGTTTTTTTAAAGTATGAAATTTACAGGTAATCTAAATGGCCTGCCCCTCAAATTTTGGATTCCTAGAATCATAAAATGGCTTGTGTTGGAAGGGAACTTAAATTTCACCTAGTTCCAGCTATGGGCAAGGACAATGTCTGTTAGACCAGGTTGCTCATAGCATCATACAACCTGGCTTTGAACACTTCCATGGATGGAGCTTCCACAACTTCTCTGGGCAACGTGTTCTGGTGCCTTACCACCCTCATAATGAATAATTTCTTCCTAATATGTGATCTAAACCTAATCTCCTTCTGTTTAAAGCCATTTGCCCTTGTCCTATCATTACATGCCCTTTTAAAAAGCTCCTCTCCAGTCTCTTTCAGGGCACCTTCAGGTACTGGAAGGTGCTTGTTATGAATTAGATGTGGGTTTAAATAAGTCCCTGCCTTTTGCCCATGCCTCTGGCAGCAGGCAGTAGCTTTATTGAGGTGGCCAGCACCCAAAGACCCACCCTCATTTGGAAGTTCTTTTTCAATGGCTGATTCTGTCTATTATAGAATGAATTATTTATTTAATAGACACAAAACTAACAGACATAAGACTTAAGACAGACTATTACTACACAGGGATAAGACAAAAGAGGACAACTAGTATTATACATGTGGGGTTAAAGGTACCATTAATTTTACAGCTATGGAAGAAATAATGTAAATTAGGATCCAATGTTTCTTACCATCCAATTGCCGATGGAGCACACATCGAAATTCTTTCCCTCAATTCCTAGGAAAGTAACCGTGGAATCTGAGTCCAGACTCCAGGAAGAAGTCTGGCACACTTTCAGGGCATGTGCAGGATGCCTGCACACATCTGCCTCTGTGATAATCTGTAGTACATTTATAGTGTAAAACTGACCTTTTGGTCACCTATGTTTTTTATCTCTTCTCACATCTGTTAAGCTGGCAGACCTTTTGGCACGAGGAGATGATACCTGCTGAGCCTTGCTCGCCCTGTGGTGGGGAGAGGGGTGATATGCCTTGCCACAGTGCTCTAAGGTTTTCCTGTGGCCTTCTGTTCTCCAGCCTGAAAAAACCCCAACTCTCTCAGCCTGTCTTCATAGGTGAGGTGCTCCAGCCTTGTTCTGGTAATTTTTGTGGCCTCCTCTGGACACGCTCCAGCAGGTGAATGTCCTTCCTGTGGAAGCACAGAGCTGAATGCCGTACTCCAGGTGGAGTTTCACCAGAGCAGAGTAGAGGAGAAGAATTCCCCTCCCTCAACCTGCTGGTCCCCCTTTGTTTAATGCCACCCAGGATGTCATTGACCAAGAAGAAAGAAGAATTTTATTTCAACAGCTGAGTACACAGAAGTAAAGATCCTGGTAAAATTTAAATAAACAATGTCAACACTGACAGATTTTGCAGATACCTTTTATTCTTCACAGTTCCAATTTTTCAAACAAATATCTGATACACAACAAAAGATGATTTTTCCTTAAGCAAAAGCAAGTAATGGTAAAAATTCTCTCACTCCAAATAATATTTGCAAGAAATTTGTTCCTGATGCTCAAAAGGAGAGAGGAATGAGAATTAATTTGTAATAAATCTATAAAGACTGAATGCTAGAGTACTATATCAATAAATGCATTGCAAGATGAGGGTCTCCATCTCCTAAGAGACACCTCAGCGTAGGACAACTGGATGGTGAGATTAGACCTGAATGATGTCTTACTATCCTGTTAGTGAAAAAATGTCAAAGGTACCTCCAGGCTTTGCTGGGAAGGAGAACTTTGGCAGATCTCCAGCCTACCATTTGGCCTCTTGTCAGCTCCATGGTAGCAGCCTTCTGTGTGCAAGGGCTAGGGATAATGGTCTGTTTAGACAACATGCTGACTGTGGTACAGAACAGAGAGCTGTTAGCAACGCAAGTTGATTTGGTGAAAACAATTCTCAAAAGCCAGAGTGGCTGAAAAATTACCAGGAATCAAACCTGGCTGCTTCCCAGAAAACAAAAGTTTGTTGGATTTGCTGTCCTGATGCCTCTGCTTCAGAGGCAAAATTTTAGACCTTTCCAGGGTATGTCCAAGAATGTATTTGGAAAGTATAATGGCCATCTACTCTAGGGGGACACTTTAAGTCAGTATAATTAAATTGAGAGATGCAAAATGCATGTTAGGTCATCCTATCCATCTTGTCACAGAGGGAAGGAAGGCACTGTGATCTGAAATTCATTTGTTTCCTTTCTCATCTTCTTGCAATATTTCAGAGTAATGGGTCCACTTGTTTGGAAGGCAATAATAGCCTTATTATGAAGTTTTTGAGTATGAAAATTATTTTTCAATCTCTTGTACTGCTGGTTATGTACAAATACAGAATATTCTGTGCCCCACAGTAGTTACTCCCAAATTTAGGCCACTGCAGAGAACCTCTCTTCCTACATTCATATTTTCTTATTTCACCAATAAATAATAAGTTAAAAATGCAATAAAATATTAAATTCTTACTTCATAAAATATTTTCTCCATCTTTTTAGCAAAAAGAGAAGTAAAACTCTTGAAGAAAAACAGAAAAGCTTTTTGCCATTTTCAAGGGTTTTTTTAATTTTTAGAACAAAATTAATTTCTTCATGAAAATAGTTACCTTTAAGAATTCCCCTTCTCAATAAAAAATTTGTTTGGAAAATCAACAGATGCCCTTAACAATTGAAAGGTGTTTACTTGCCATATAACTTGTATTAGAATATGTGAATTATTAGAATATCCTGTGTTTCCTAATTGTCTCTCCTTATTGCAATTTTGGTGCCTTCCATAACTAAAGAAATAGTGAAAATAAAAATTGTGTGACTTCCCATTCAATAGCTGCATTATGTCACACATTAAGAGAAAGGTTCTGAGGGAACTGTTCCTTTTAACACATTGCCCTCTGGATATACATTATTAGACCATTAAAACTCTGTAATGTTTTCTGTCCACAAAATTTGCATTCCCACAAATATATCTGCAGTACCAGAGTAAAGTGATTTTTAAATTTGGCTTTCATAACACTTAAAGAGTGACAGAGAAGAAAAATCCATGGCATGTTTTGTCCATATAAACATGACCTTGTTTTGTTCATTTTGATTCATGGAGTATTTTTAATGTTATATGGCTGCTTCTTTTAAATGACTTAGCTTTATTGAAAGCTTTGCGAAGCAGGAACCAGAATAAGACATGCCTCTGGACTCAGGATGTTGATTTCAACAGACAACCTAAAAAGATTTTGGAAGATTTAGAGAGCTGAGGCAATGAGAAAATGGTCAGATTCTCACATGATGGAGATTGACAAAATTGCTTCTTCAGAGAAATATTTAAAATTTAAAAAGTTGGGAAAAGGTGAAAAAAAGGTGAGGCAAATAGCAAAGCCCAGAAACACAAGTTGAAACTAACAGATTTAAGCATTTTTCAGTCCTATCTAATCTAGTGAAAATAAACCAAAAGTAAGAGTATATAAGCATTTGTGGAACAAAAATTAGGTATTAAAAATTAGACATCAATGGCATTGCTTAAATCCTTTTACATCCATGTAAATTCTTAAAACATTCTATTAGAACAGCAGATATGCAGTGACTTTTTTAGATTAAATGCACTACAGATGTGGCTACAGTAATTTCACAGTTTAAGCCTTGGGCACATGGAATTTAAAACAGAACTTCATCACTATAACATTACACATTCAGTTCTTTCTTCACTGAAAAAGCCATGAAGTGGGTACATTAACTCCAAACAATCATTACTTTAGCACAGTACTTCTCAGTGCTAGCATTTCTATTTCCTTACTGAAGCATTATGGACTTACGTGGCCCCTATTATTATAGCTCTCTCAACCATTTCCTATGTATTTAGCTGCCCAATTACTCTGTGAGACAGAATAAACCCACTTATTCCTATTTTATGAGATGAGGAAACAGGACTCGGAGGACTGGTGACTTATCTAAGGTCACACAGCAGCAACTTAAACTCAGTCTTCTCAGGCAAGAGGTTCTGTGCCTTTATTTCTGAATCGACCTGCTTGAAATAGTCTCTGCATTGTATCTCACTAAATACATTACAAATCAAAGAGCTTATTGCTAAAACTAGAGCCTTTTCTCACAAAATATTGATTTCAGAACACTGACTCTTTCAGAAAAGAAAAAAAAAGTGTTGTCTAACCAGTTATATCTGGTTTACTTGGAGAAGTACAGTTTTTATATAATTGCAAGTCTGCCATGCCACATAACACAATAATTATTATTTACAGTATTAATCCATATTTTCCGATTTTAGTGTCATTCATATCAATACTAACAATGGGTGCACCTACAACACATCTCAGCCCTGAATGCGCAGTACTTTGTGCCTGCATGGTAGCACACAAGGGATTTCACTGGATGTCCCCAAAATGGCACTGTTCTGTGGCACTACAAAAAGCAGTCCTCTACTATTGGCCAGTTTCCCCTCTTTACCAGTGTACAACAAAATGCTTTATGTGGTCAATTTTTTAAAAAAAAAATTTTTTCTTGCTAACTAATAACATACACTGTCCTTGATTTCTACAGTACTGTCTTGTTAGACCTCTGTTTTGTTATAAACACACACAAGCTGACACACAAATACAGACAGACACACACACCTCCCTCTGCTACAAAAATTTTCTCTTGAGCTCCACAGTAGCTGAAAAGCATTAGAGCTGACATCTGTATATGGGAAAAGCATGGTATCACATAAGTTAGTGAAGTTGCACCTGCATTATCTCTGAGAACAATTTGATGCAGGCAGTGTGCAATATGTACTCACACAGGTGTTCGTACAACACACATACTCACTGACATTTGGAAAAGCATCATAGATAAATTTTTTCATAGTCATGACAGAAAATAATATGTGATCATTTTTGATAGTTTAGGAAGAGGCAATCATTGCATACATTCTTAAGACTTCTCCAGTTTCCATACATCGACTACTTTCAGTTAAGAAAGTTTCATCCTATAAACCTTAATGTATCCAGACTAGACAGGCAACTACAAATGCCCTGTACACTGGGTAAGATCTGCAGTCCCAAATCTTGGGAGAAGTTGGAAATAAATTTTTGTCAAAAATCTGCAGAACTTTTAAATGGAAGCTGGAAAATTCACTCCAAGACTGAGACTAAACTTCCAGTTTACTCATCTCAAAAATAGGGAAATGAGTTTCAATGATTAAAGAGAACTGAAGTATAAATCTACGCGTATAAAAAAATATGCTCTCATTTTATGAAACTAATTCACATTATCCATTTAGTGACCTAAGGACAGAACCAGATGCAGTTTTTCTAATAAACAGATGCACAAATTGCCAAAACATATTACCAAAACTTTCTAGTTATATTACTATATTTTCCCTGCTTAAGAGGTTCAGGAAGTTCTCATCCTGGCAGAAGAGAGGTAATAGAATTAAACTGACTTAAAGTAGAACTTGGCTTCCCTGAGATGCAAAGAAGGTGGGAGACTTTCTATGTGAGCATTGCCACTGCTCACACAGAGGTGGTGTGAACTCCCTGAACATAACAGGGCTCAGGAGGTGTGATTATGGATTAAATTCTCATTCCAGGTTACCCTCTATAATTGATTCTCTGAAAGACAGCTGGTGCTCAAAGGCAGAAATTTAAGGTTTTCTGACTATGTCTTGCTGAAAACTAGCAGGAAGTTAAGTAATCCAAATCTAACTTTAATTTTAGTTTGCTAAAGGGAAATTCCAGGAAAGAGAGGGCAACTGTGAAACTGCCAGGCACTTCATTTTGTATTGGGTCCCCTTTTCACATCTGCAATTGACCTAATATGCATCCTCAGTCCAGCTGCTTCACTTAATGCCATTTTAACACCACATGTCTCAGTGGTCTATTAGTGTTTGACCAGCTTCATAGTGCAAATTTGTAGATGAAAGTAGCTTTCTAATATTTTTCTTTGTTTTTTCCTACCTTGAAATACAATGTTTAGTAAAAGACTACAAATAAGCATGAAAAGCAAGATATGACATAGCATATCTGTTCTGCTGTTTCCTTTTCTAATGAGTATTTTCTGAATGTGATATGATTCCACACCAGCAAGAGTTGTTTTCAATTTTGTGCTGTTATGAACACAATACCCTTAAAAGACATTGTGAATGAATACCAATTTGTTGAGAGATCTATTAAATTTGGAAAGTGTTCAGAATGTTAACAATTCCCATAAAATAATAGGCACATAATATTTTCTGTACGGTTTCTTACACCTGACAAAACAAATAAGAGAAAAAGTGAAAAGAAACATCCCATCTAGATCAGCTCACCCAGCTCCGATGTGAAGATCTTCGGGGGTTAGTAAAATTCATCAACTGGAGAATTATCATGAGAGCACATTCATCCCAAACAAAGACATTTAATTATACCCTGAGGTTTTGAACTGTTTGCTTCAAGCAAATTCCAAATCTGCTTGAGGCTTGGGTATAAAGTTCATCCTGTAAAATAGAGCGATTTGCTTAAAGGTTTATTTTCCTGGGAAAGGTGCTTTGCAGCTAGCCTTCCTCCAAAACAAGATTCCTGCAGGGCCAACCCTTCTCCCTGAGCCTAGGAAAGCCACCAGTAGCTTTTTGCAAAGTGATATGCAAAAGGCCACACATTGAGTTGGTGATGGAGCCAAGACTGCAAACATGGGATATCTTTGTGTGTTTGTTTTCATTCTCCCAGAATAAAACTTAAAAGAAAGCCTGAAAGCTGAAAACTCTGCTTTGGAAGGGATGAGTAACCATGAGACAGAACTTTCTCTTCCACAAAACACTGGATGCAATTCAACAAATGTTTTAGCCTATGTCTGTTTTGAAGCAGAGGAGGATGTCAAGAACATACAGAAGCCCATATTTTAGCTAAATCTAAAATAAGAGAGCAGAGGTTACATGGGAAAAAAATTGACAAAGAGTCACAAATTTTAATTGTTTGAAACCTATCTGCGTGCTCTAAGTGTTTGTGCTGGTGTTTCACTTTCCAGTATGTTACAAATCTATTGGGCTGGCATCATTGTAATGCTAGGAGAGTGTTTACAAATCCATTATAATGACATTATGTTATGAATACTTTTGTATTAGTTCCATTCTGGTCTCAAAATATGCATCTAAGTGGAAAGGTGCTGTTGCTTGCAATACAATTGTTGTAGCAAATACACTTTCTTAAATGTCAAATGAAGATATAAGGAGATGATGTGCCTACGAAATGAATAGAACACACTGAGTTACTGTGACAGAGCCTGTCATTAATCACTACTGAGAGATAGTTAATTAATGTTTTAGTGCTAGTGCTGCATTTGTAAGAAGGTACAGCATATGCAAGGCAATGTCTTGAGACCCCCCCCACCCACGATGTTCCAAGACAGGAACAAGAAGAACAGCTCTAGGCAGCCTGAAGTCAGAGGTTGCCCCTACCACATTCATTCGATCACCCAGTGGTTGCAAACCGTTTGGTAGGGAAGGGCACCTTGTCAGTGGCGTGTGTCCCACGGGCAATCCCCTGTCATGTTCATTACTGTTGACAGCACTAGCAAGTGCCCTTGTGCTAATGAGAGGGCAGGTAGCTGGCTCCCAGGCATGGGCATGTTGCACTGTAGGATGGATCCCTGCTGCCCAGTGCTGACAACTTCTGTGCAGGGCATTTTGTCAATGTTACTGACATCTTGCCTTTTAGGAGTACATCTGGTGTTTGGGAGAATGCTGAAGAGTCATCATAACCTGGGAAGCTGCCTGATGGGTAATGAATAATCACAGTGAATAACCCAATGCTTCCCAGGCATTTTTTAAAATGTAGGCTTCATACACAATAAATAATTAATTGATATCCTATAACTAAATCCTCAGATAAATGCAAGGATATGATAAGGTCTTCTTTATAATTATCAATCTCTACTGCTTTGACCTTGGAAGCCAGCCCAGCTCCAGCTGCCTTTTGCTTTCCTTGCTCTTCTCTTACAGCTTTGGCCGACTTCTATTAAGACCTTGAATTTTAACTTCCTAGAGCCCTCTGTGTTTTGTAATGGAAATGCTACGGCTCAGCAATACACTGCTGTACATCTCCATGGTCCTTCCATAAGTTTGCAAATTCTCCAAGCCAGAAAACACAGTGAAGTTCTGTTTGTTACTCTCAGGTGACCTTTCAAATGGCCTTTCAGAGACAAATCTTTCACTCTAGCTTGTGTTTTTTCTTCCCTGAAGGCAGAGTCAGGGGCTGTGTAATGATGACATTAGCATATCTTGCAAGTGCTATCAACTAAGGCAGAAAGGCAAAGGAAATGGAAAGAAGAGCTCTGTAGTCCTGAATGCATCTCTCACATGCCCCTGGATAGGTCGGTCTATGCTGAACTGTTTTGCTTAGGCCAAACTAAGTTAAAGGGATTTCATGTTTACTAAAATAATCTGAGCCTAGTTAATGCCCTGTAGGTCAATTCATGTAAGTTTACTTTCTGCACTCTTATCAAGCTGAGAGGTGCTGCTTAAAAACGGGCTATTTGTGAAAAAAACCCCAAACATACAAATGCAGCTTTCAAAAGGGTAGAAAATTAAATCCATGACTGGGCCTTTATATTATTTGGAGAATTAAACACCTTTGAAAAGTGCAGACAGTCAAATCAAAGTTGTCCTGAAGTTTGCAGTGGTGAGAATTATTCATAAAAATTATAAGCTCACATACTATTAGAATAAATACACCAATGTTTATCAAGCAAGTTCAAAAATCCTTTAGTGAAATCTCCAGACATGGGAACAGAAAAACAGTAAGCTTAAATCTTTATGTAGACAATAAAGCAAGACTGTGATTTGGTTTATCAATCTCTTGCCTTCAGTTGTCTTTTTCCCCAGCAGAAACAGCTGGGAGTGCGAATCCTGCTCCATACAGAGCATAGGACAAGAATTAGCCATGTAAGAAATATTAGCTGATGGAAAGATGCAAGGCCACTGGCATGAGGCCTTTTGGGCTTTTTAGCAGAGAAATTTAATCTCTTGAAATGTAGACACCAGTTTAAGAAGTGTTTTGAGGCTCTTGATGAGTCTGAACATGGTACTGAAACATCATTTTTTAAGTCCAACTACTAAATGTATGGCCCAATTCGCTTATGGCCCTTAGGGGCTGGACAACTTCAAATCCAAAAGACCACTTTGCTTCTCCAGAAAGTATCTATTTGGAGTTGAACTTCAATTGATTTGTTCAAAAAGCAAGAGTCTGGCTTGTCAGATATGACAGTTGGATTGACATGAAGACTCTTCCCCACCACAGTAACCTATATCATCGATATTTAATGTCTGGATTCCTACTCTGCTCTCTCAGACCAATCCATATTTCTTTATCAGTTCAGTAGACATTTCATTGTTACTTGGTCACAAATTGCTTTCCTAAACTGCGTGTTTGATCTTGTTTTATAATCTGCTGGTTTGTGCGTTGGGTTTTTTTTTTTTTTCATGTGTTATAACTTTTCCTTCTTATGTAGAATATCTCTAAATAGACAAATTTGGACATTACTAGCCTGAAACTTCCTGCAGATAAGTCATGAAGCTTTATGGGCACATTTTTTTCTGTGCAAATTAAAAAAAAAATCAAAAGTATAAGCATCTTTCAAAATAAAAGTTTTAAAATATCATGAAAGTGTTGTTATAAATCCGATTAGAAGAAACATCTGTGAAATATTTTCTTCAATGTTCACTGCCTAGTGTCAGCCTACCAGTGTCTGTTGTCTTCCAGCAAGCTGTACTGCACTGAGGTTGGTTGCTGAAATCCCAAATGACCTGTAAGCCTCAATTTTGCTCAGACACACAATCATCTTTTGTCTCATTCACATTTTTGTTGGTCTCTGAGTAATTGTACAGGCACAATCAGGGAATTATAGTGTGCTGCATTTAACTTCACAGGCATGGCAAGGATGGCTGCTCTTAACCATGCAGCTTTATTAGATTTATGGAATGTGTTCTCTTTTTGTGTATGTTCAAAAATTGTCAGAAAAAAGGAATTGCATGTTGAAATTATTGTGAAGGTCTCCACCAGGGTTACTGGAGCATAAACATGAGAGCAGTTTATTCAGCAGGACTTAACAGGAGAATCTGGAAAGTATTGTGTACAGATGAGGGAAAAATAAAATAGCAGAAGGTATTCTGAAAAAGCTTTTCCTGGGTAGGTGTAACTGGCTCTCACCAGGGTGTGATGAGCTCCTGTTCAAGGCAAAGGAGGGAGGGGTCTACAGCTGGAATCAAAACAGAGTCTGCTGATGGTTCATGGGACTGATCCTGAGAGGCTTAGGGTGCCATAATTGAATCAGCATTCCCTTTTTCTAGTATTATATTCTGTTCTGGATTTCACTCGTTTAGGATGTGTTGGATTCAAGAGCTAGTGACATGTTCAGGGAGTACTCTTGTCACTGGATGCCTCACTCGTGACTCCTCTCCACTGTTTATCCCACTTCCCTCCTACCTAACAATGTAGCAACCACAAATCAGCTTTTCTGTCTTGTACACAAATAGTCTGGATGGTTGTTCTTGGAGACAGGTACTTTAGGCTTGTATATTTCATCTAATCACTTGGTAGATTTAAAATATATGGAAATGTGTTAGAAGAATTCCTCTGTGTCTGATGCCTTAGGCAGCTAATGTTCCTTAATCAGCCCACAGGCTAACTAATACTATCCCGTCTGGTTTCTTTAATTCTCTACTTATAAATTGACTGTAAAAAATGAACAAATCATGTCAAGCAACACATATTCCATTTAAGCTCATGATCTCTGTTATATTATCAACTTACTAAATTGAGATAATGAAAAAAGATAACTGTGTATAAGGTCATTGAAAATTTGCTTTCCCTTATTATAAATAATTCCCATTTCAGTTTTCTTCACTTCATGCTTTTAACCACCTAGTTGATTTTCACAATTTGGTTGTTTCTTTAGTACTTGCATAATATAAAGTAGCACATATATTTGGTGGATATGTACATACATACCCACCCACCAAAGAACTCTATTGTAACAAACCTAGGCATTAGTTCAGCAAGTCCAGTAATGATGGCAGTGTGAAAACTTTCATTGTTGCACTAGACTGGAGAATCAAACTGATGTGTATACATATATATGAGTATACGAATAAATTAGAAACTTTATAAAATTTCCAATAGAATAATGGGATCTGTAAGAAACTACCCACAGATGCCAACTATACAAAGACTTGATAAAGTGTCTGCAATTTCAAATAATTTGTGCATATGGTTACATATTCAGTTATGATTTGTGATTAATAGCAATATTACCCAAATACCTCAATCAATACATTTATTTTTCTTATTTCTTGGGTTAAAGTTAAATTTTACCTTGATTTGGTTGTACTTGGAAGCTCAGTTTGAGATACAAAGTTTACGAAAACCTTTCAGAAGTGATAAAATAAAATAGTTGACTAATATCAACTATATTAAATCCTTCTAGCTACATGACTATGGGAAAAAAATAATATAGGATATTTTGACTGTTTCCTTTAGAATTCTAATTCCACTTTATGTTTAAGTAACTATACCATTAGTGAAAGAGAGGAAGAAAGAAAGAAAGAAAGAAAGAAAGAAAGAAAGAAAGAAAGAAAGAAAGAAAGAAAGAAAGAAAGAAAGAAAGAAAGGAGAGAAAAAGAGAGAAAGAGAAAGAAAGAAAGAGAAAGAGAGAAAGAAAGAAAAAACAAAGGAAGGAAGGATTAGGAACCTACTTTTGTTAAGGGTGAAGTCTGGTTTGTGTTAAAATGAATACACGTACAGTTCTTCAAAGAGGAGAAATCAACAAGGAGATGTATGTCCTCTTAAGATTCATATCTACCCATTTGGATTTAGCACAGACTGCATTTTATTGGGAAAACTATTTACCCTTTTACCATGTTTTCATAAACTGCTGCTGTATGACACTGCTGCTATATGTAAGAGTCTAAGAAAAAAATAATTTTATTAAATGCTTATAATTGCCCTTCCAATATTCCTGATTGGTAAGAATTAAGTCTATCATGCAGGAAAATAAATATCTGTAGTCCAGGTTATAATAAAAAACCACTACTTCTGTTAAATTACTTATGATCTGTAAAATATCACATTTTCAAATATTTTAAATAATTTTTTTGGGTTCTTCCATCAACTCTTTTCCAAACACAGAGAAGAGATAGTTGAATCTCAATGGATCTATGCAATATAAATAAATTTAATCAATAGACTCAGAGGATTAACTAGCTGAAGATAACTTGAGGATATTTTTGAAGTCTAGAACCATAAAATTGTTATGTGTTTGCTACAGCAATACCTCATGATTGTTATTGAAGGAAGTACAAACCGCTTTAAATAAACAATGTTTCTGGCATTTCTATATACTAGCATCTCATCCTACAATGCTATTTAACTAAATAAGAATTTCTATGTAAAGTAATGACATAGAGGTCCAGAGTCCCTTCACATCTTTATGCTCCTTTCAGGAAAATATTGTCAAAATATATTATCATCAATATATTCATAATATATTCTGAATTCTTATATCTGAGTGAGAACATAAATAATTTTTTAGTAGACTTGAAAGTATGGCATCACATTTTGCATATGTTTGTTAAGTTTTTGCCTAATTCAGCCTTTTTGTCTATTTAAATTCCAGTCAACAGTGATTGTGGTTTTACCTAAGATATATTCTGACCGTGAGAGTTCCTTCATTACTTGCCAGAGGCATTTTTTCTTCATCTTCATCATCTCAATGACTTATCTAAGCATATGAAACTATTCCAAGACAGAACATACACAGCTTCAGACTGTATAATACAGGAGCATCATGGGAAAGGAGGCTCTGATCCTAAAACAACAACTTTTAGATAAATGTAGTTTTCACATTGATAGGAATAAAATTAAGGCTGAAATTCCAAAATGCTGGGAGCATTTTTGTGTTTCAGTGTTTAGAGACTCATAGGTGTTATTCCCTGTGCATGCAGGGCATAGCCAGAGATATGATTCTGGCTGCAGCAGATCTGGGTTAAACCAGAAGTAACCTCCCTCTCACTGCTGCAGGTTTAACTACTCATCTACTCAATAAAACACACTCTCTATCAAGTGGGTTGAAAACTTGCCTTTCATAATCAGTTTTCAAAGATTTGTTGGTGCTGTTTTTCATGCTGTTCTCTCCTCTGGGTTGTCATCTCACCTGCCCATGCCAAGAGCAACACACCTTGGCCTGTATTGCACCAATGCACATGGTCATGAAACTGCTGTGACACTGATCAGCACAATGACAAGAACACACCTAGTTGGGTCTCTGGCCACTCAGATCACTGCTGAATGTTACATGGCTTGGGGTTGAAGATTTTGAGAAAAAAAAGAGCTTTTCATTCCTTTCCTTCTCCTGATATCTGAAGAATAACTTAAACGTTCTTCTAAAAAAACATTTTTGATAATGGATTTTATTAAACAGAGTCCTCTTACAACCTGTCTTGAAGGAAATGGTATCTTGTGAATAGCAAGGAACACTTTGGGACAAAGTAGGGCTGTATTTAGACATTAAAAAAACACTATCCAGAACACAGGAAGGGAATGGCAGGTGCTTTTAGTTATAGGGAAGGATTAAGCCAAATGCACACTGAGGCAAGAAGAGTTCTGATTTCAGGGGCAGGGCAGATTGCCAGATGGAGTGTGTAATTGAGATGAAGAAAGGCAAAATAAGGAATGAAAAACTTCAGTAGCTATTTTAAGGTTGGGATACAGAAAGCAAAGGAAGAATGCCAAAACCATGTAATGGTAAGGGCAGTCTTCAGTAATACATGAGAGCAATTAGATGCCGTGTCTCTCCCCTGTATTGAAGGGTCGCTACCGTGGCCTTAGATTAATTATTTTCTTTCTTTTTGCTGTATTTCTTTGGACAAGAAAATCTCTTTTCAGGACTGTGAGGATAAATGAGTTGACGATTATGAGGAAGACGGATACTCTAATAGATACTCTATATATCCTGTGGTATATATATATATTACTCATATTGGCCCTGCTATTAGAGTACATATAAATATATTAGAGTATATATAAATACATATAAATATATTTCCACCCACAGGAGAAAAAAAGGGATCCATCAACAGAGCTTGAAGTGAAATCCAACCTGTGGATATCTATTTCCAAGCCAAATTTAGCAGTGCAGCTCAGTCTTGTTGGGTAATACAGATCCGAAATATATAAGAAGGTAAATTTTGGTCAAAAGATCTGAGGTGATATATCAGTGTGACATTGACTTAAAATTTTATCTAGAATTATGTTTTCATTATTCAAGATTCCCTATTTGAGAGAGGAGTTGAAGGAAGAATATTTAGAAATAATGTCACACTGTATTTCAAAACAATGAGCACCCACGTTGTGTAATTCATTAATATATTATCTGCTACTAAGCCATACACATAGCAAGTTGAATTTTTCTGTATATAATAGAAAAACACTCTTTCATGAAGATAAAAAAGTCACTATGTTGTGTGAAAAATGTCCAGTAGACACAGATATTAAAGAGAGATTCTCCTCACTTTGTTGTGAGAAGACAGAGGGTTTCATCTCATTGTTATGGAAGCTCCCATGAGATGCTTTTTGTAATCAGCATATTCACAGTCCCTTTGGGATAACATTTATTATTAGAAAAATTATTGCAGCATTTGAAATCAGAAATAAAAAATTTATTACAGGGTTTATGAGTAGAACATGAATCTCTAGTGAATACAATACACAGAGAAGTGAATTTATAATAAACTGTATAAAGAAGTACCCCTTTGAATACTTAACACACTCTACTAAGTCTTGTAAGTAAACTTTTTGTATTAAATTCCAAAGTCAAGGGTTCAAGCTGACCTCAAAGACCTAACCTTCCACTATATCTGTGAAATATGTATTATTCATCTAGGCCTTAGCTTAGTGAAATATTTCATCATGAATATAATTATTTAAAATTCTTTGTTGAGCTACAGTGAGAACAGCATAATGCAGAATTCTGTCTTATTTAACAAGGTGATAAGTAATAATTTTATCTGTTTACTTTTGGCATTTTTGAAGAAAGAAATGCTGATAACGAGTTTTGATTTTAAGTTTTCTTTTCCGGCTGTTTGTAATAGGTCCTATGGCCCTACTTTCATAAATAATTACTCAAAAATATATCCTACATGAGCACCTTTTGCAAATCAATAAAACTGTGCATTTAAATGAGCATAAGAAACTACTTGTTCAAGCATATTTGAAGGATGAAGATGTAAATCCACATAGGGAGTTAAAATGGGACTGTACAAAAAGAGACTGCTACTCTCTTTACATATTACAACTAATTCTAAAAAGAATGACTATATCTTCCTGGAAATATTCAATGGAAGAAAATTGTTAATGGGGAAGGCAGAAAATAATCTGCAAGAAGATTATCCTGGCAGCTACAGATGACAATATTGTCAGAAAAGCGTGGATAAAAATTAATTAAGAATATATTATATAACCAATATAATTATAAGATATTAAATTATATGTAAATTTTATATTATATATAATATCATTATATTAATTACAAGATTCATAAAATAATATTACATATTTCTTCACAGAAGTAGTATGCTTACATTGGCCACCAGGTTAATTTTCTCAGTGTTTCTCAGCTCCCTAGATTGCATCTAAGAAAAAATTTCTGCCTTTATGGACATCATTAAGAAAATGCTAATTGCTAGCTGTGAAGACAGGATTTTGCCCTGGATGAAAAACTGCATACCAGGCAGGCATAAGTCCTGTCCCTGGGACAAGAAAATAGGGAAACTGTTTCTGAGACTCTCAGTAAGGCTCTGAAGGATATGGCTAATACCTCCTGAGCAGATGACCCCATGCTTAGTCTTTCACATACATCCAGCCAGCTACACTGTTAAAAGGAAAATTCAGGATATATGGAGCCAGATGTGCTGATGACATGAACTAGCAGCTGCTTTGGAGTCTGAACTGCCATACCAGATAAAATCTGTCCCATGGAGGTTAGCACAACTGACCTCTGCATGTGTGTGGCTCACAGTCCTCAGTGGTGAAGCCATCAAAGAAAGCTGGCGTAGCAGCAAGAGTCAAACCCAAAAGAGAACATGGTGCATATTCTCAGTCTTCTCTCACATTTTTGATTCCTTCTCTCTGGATGGCACAGTAAAAATTATTTAAATAAAACAGCATCCTGGTTAGGAAATGCAGAAGAAAAGAGCAACACAGAAAATTTTCATAATTTTAATATATTGAGTTCGAGTTAGGTGTGGCTGAAACAAGAAAAGTACTGAAAGTACAGGGCTAGAAACAGCAGTTAGGAACTGCACTTATGTTACTGAAGAAAATATTACCCCAGCCACTACATGCTCACCCACTGAAACTAAAGACTGTCTCACATCATGATATTACCATACAGCACTAGGCATTTATTTTTGCACTGGTGTTTTTGTTTTGAATTGAGGTAATTTCAGTTCTTTTGAGGGTGAAACTTAAAAAGGTTGGCAAATGAGCTGTTTCAGTGAAAGAACTCCTAAGTGCTCTTGCTATGCAAACCTCATGATTGTAAACACCTCTGGGAGATTTCTATAATTCTTTCTGGTCAGATGGTAAATACCATAAAATCAGCCTCTTACAGTGTTTTTCTGCCCTGACTTGCTTGTGGTCCCAGAGAAGTCCCAAAAGAGCAAAATGAATAAATAAGCTGAGTGAAAATTTTTAGACATCAGGGAAGATTTCCATGAAATTAATTTAGAAGACATATTTGGTGTGTGGAGGGTAGGTTGCTATTTTGTCTCTAATATTTACTAGTAATGGAAAGGAGAACTTAAGGACTTTTGGAGTCCTAAGGCTGGTTCTGAAGGTTTTTTGGATAGCCATTACAGGGTCTTGTACATCATTCGTATGAGTTTCTGATTTTTTTAACAGACATTATTACAATTAAAAATTCCCTTCTAGAAAAGAACCCATGACAGGAGGTTCACAACTTGATGGTTTTTAAGGTCCAACCCAAATCATTCTATTACTCTATAAGTAATATGGAGACAGTCCCTCAATTCAAATGGGTCGCTGCTTCTATGCTTCCAGGCTTCTCTGACCAGTGGCCAGAATCTATATTTGGATTCATTCTTCAATCATTTCCTCTCTCTTCTCTAATCCGCAGTTTAGCCTCTGCTGTGCTGGTTTATATTTATTCTGCAGAATGGCTAAACATTCCAATTCTAAAAGAAATCTCCCCATTCTCAATCAAACTGTGTACCAGAAAGGTAAGTCATGAAATAATATACCTTTGCACAGAAGCCAAACATGTGGCAACCACCTGAGAAAGGAGGCTATGAAAGCAAAAGCGTGTCCCGCTACTGCAACAAGAGCTTTAAAATATTACAGTTGCCTTCTGGCCTGTAAAAATAATGCAGGTTTGAGCAATACCCTAGAGTAAATATTCGTTTATTTTCCCATGGAAGTTTTATAACTTTTCTTTGTTTATGACTTCAAAGCCCCCATTTGCTTACCTTCCCAGCGTTTTCATATATTATAATTTCTAGAATAAAATGAGATTTTTGTACTTAATGCAGTTACTAATGCCCTGCTAAAAAAAGATAGTATCCATACTTTTAGTGCAATATTCATGTTTTCAAAGCAATATGGATGAATGTTCAATTTCAGTTGATTTCAGGGTTATCAAGGATTACATACTACATTAACATGTCTCTATATAAGTATCCTGTAATTCAAATAAATTTCTGGTACTGAGACTGTAACCTACTTCAAAAATAGGGGTTATTCCCTAAATCTTATGATACCTCATGAGTAAATTTCATGAAAATCTTTTGTAATTAGCATTAAGTATGTGAAGCAAAGTATAATCACATTGCTGTTTTGTTAAACCGTTATATGCATATTACTGTTGTGTTGCTATCTCTTTGCGTTGTGACAGAAACAGAGAAGGTGTACTAAGCTCACCAGGATGATATTTTGAGGATCACATTATGTAATATTTATTCTAATTACGATTCTCTGCTGGTTCATGAACTGTTGGGCCAGCAGGTTTTTGTCTACCTGTTGTTCTCCTGCTTGTATTTTAAATTAAAATTCTGAGATCAGCCAGAAAAAAGAGAATATTAGTATTGGTCACACAAAGGCAGCCTAAAAAATAGTAGTAGTGGTATCAGTCATAGCAGCAGTATTATAAGCAGTAATATTAATACTAATACTAATTCTACTAGCATGGAAACCTGCTTTAATGCATGAACTATTTCTTTGCAAGTTGTCACTTAAAAATAATCTATGAACACTTATTGGTGCTGATCAGTGAGAAATGTGATACAGAAAGATTCCTGATGGATCAAGATGGAAGTTTGAATATTTCAATAGAAAAAAATTTAGTAAATAGCATGCACTCTTTCTAATATGGTCTTTCTTTGACCTGAAAGCAGCAGCAAAGCATTAGGCAATCAAATAAACCGAACTGCCATTACAGTTAGGGCATTTCCTTCTACTCCTGGGCAACATTCTTCTTTCAACAATTCAACTCATTTCTCCCTGTCTTGCATTAATGGACATGGACAACAATCTTAATACAGATATTTGTAGAGGGTGTAGTGAACTCCTGCCTGCAGGATTTTATACCTACTTCTCTTCTCTTATCTTTGTAGTGCTTATGTAGCCTTTCAAGGGCCTTTCCTGCATCAGGTTAGCATAACAATTCATAGAGTGTATGGAAGAATTTCTTTATGGTGATGTATTTGCTTCCTGGTGTAGCCAGGACCTTTTGCCTCTTTAGGTCATTGCCATGAGCAAAGCAGAGAAATAAGGGGTTTATTTAAAGTTTACAGCCTTGCAATGATTTCTATAAATAGCTCACTTCAAACATATTGAGCCATTCTGCTCCTGTAGAGCATTTTTTTTGTTAGTTTCTGTGTTTTATTCTTTCATTGGTGAGAGTGTTCTTACACAGATAGCATGTCACTAGGATTAAAAGGATGTGGTATATGTGCACGCGCAGTGGAGAATGGACATTTTGTGTTCAATACAAAAGGATTCAATTGACATGTGAAGAGGAATGGTAGGCCTGACTTTAAATGCATTTCCAACTACGTGTATAAAGGTTTTTCTAAAGGCATGGTGAGAAAACAGCTATACCACATAAAGCAAGATGGAGAGGACATGACAAGTATGCAGAGAGAGTATGCCACTAATTAAGTCTTCATGGAAGGGTAAGCATTTTTTTTTAAATGTGTGCTTTAAATATAATGTTTATTGTTGAGGGCTGAAATATAGGGAGAAGGATTGTACACACCACAAAATTTAGTTGTAGTATAGAGTTATGTACTTTTTAACTTTTCAGATTTTTATCTTTCATCTTTCTGTCCCCCACCTCTTGCATCTTCAGTATAAAAAATCTGTGCATATTCTGTTCCATCTTCACAGTTAATTGCTACTATGGAAAACATAAATTCCCTCAAAAGACATGCAGCCAGCAACACAGGGCTGCTTTCCTGAAGAACTGTGCCAAATCAATCAGCTATACAAAAATGTGTTAGTAGTCAAAAGGCTGAAATCAACCCACTGTTAGTAGAAAGAATACATAAAAAACTTTTTGGAAACAGGTCAAACCCAAGACCAGCTCCAGCCTCTTTCTTAGTCTAGATACTGTGCAGAGTTCTTCTAAGCAGACTGGGACAATAATATTTCAAATTGAAACTCAGTTCAGAAAGTGTGTATGTATAGGAAGGGATGGGTTTTCATATTGTTCTATTTTGTTTATATTTTTTCTTTTTTTGCCTGATCGGCAATATGAACTTTGAGATTTTTAATGTCCATATGAATTTCATATTACTAGTCATAAGATAAACAGAAAACGTACACTTCTTTGAAAAGCTGGAGAATTTCATTGTACACAACAAAATGTGCTGTCAGTACTTACCATCCTTAGCATCTCTTTAATTATTACATGTCCTATGTAGACAGAAGAATTGTGGATTTTATTTGTAATGGAGAAATTGGGGGGGGCTATTCTCTCTTGTTCCATACTTAATTAGCTCTGTAAAAGTGAGAAACTTCACTTATTCAGCTGGTATGGAAAACCATTAGTTATGAACCAATCCCAGATCACAAGTTTCCACTTGGGATTGTAGCTGAATAGTAAATCAAACACACGTGACATAAACAAGTGTTCTTTATTACAAAGGCTTTCAAGTATAATTTGCATCATAAACCAAATCTAACAAGATGCATAATTTTGCAGGCTAAGAAAGTATGATGTTTATTCATTTAATATCATTTTGAACAATGTTATTTTAAAACGTGACATGAGAAAACCCAACTATTACCTAATGAGTTTTGTCCCCTAGACTGTGGGTGTTGAATTACTCTGAATTGTTTTGTCAGAATTCCAGATCTTAGATGATAAGATATCAGTATGCAACTAGGCACTAACTTGCATTCGTCCTGTTTTGACTATGTCCTCTGCATATTGTTAGGTGACACATCTCCTCTAAAGTGCAGAAAATCTTAGGTCTTTAGCTCTGCTCCTGGGAACTCGCCGTAAATATACTTGTGTTACGCTGTCTTGAATTTTTTCCTAATCTAGTCTGCAACCAAGATAAAAGGCAGTCAATATTCAGCATTTAAGCTGGAAAAAAATTCAAAATTCCTTTGTTAAGCAGTCCATAAGGTTAAAACATATGAGAGATTCAATGCTGAAAAGCTTCCTCAAACTCTCTGGCTATGGAAGGGGTATGACAGCAGATGTATGCTGTCTGCATGCCATTAATTTTATATTTCCTTGCTCTCAAACATTTGTTTACTTAAGTAGAAACTTCCTCTTGGATGGTCAGGCTTTCCAGCATTAAAATTTGTGAGGTCTGTGAGTTTGTATTTTATCTATGTTGCAATATCCTTTTAAGGCTTTTTCCAAAGAGTCTAGTTTCATGCCTGTTAATAATTTTTCTTTTCGTGACTGAAGCTAAGAATCACCATTCCAATGCAGTGTGAAAAATGTGGCTATGTTTATTATTAACAAGACCATCTTACAAGATAATCTTGTTAATAATGCAAGTCACACCAGTGCATAAGATTTTCTTCTTGAAAAACTTTATTTTCTCTGAAGTCTTTTCATCTCATGGGACTACCTTAAAACTGTCACTCTATAAATTACTGCTAAATTATGCAGAGGAGTTTGTAGAGAGGTTTACGGTAAAATAAATTTTGCTTAATAATCAGTTCTGTAACAGTTTTTATGAAAAACATATGGGAAAACATGTTTTGTGCATGTTAATTATGTCACACAGAAAAACCCCTAAAGTTGTGGGTATAAAGGGGATCACATAGCCTAGGAGAATTAGGGATCCTAATTCCTCCGCTGGTGCAGGATCCTGCATTTGCTTTTGTTGAATTTCAGATGGTTCCTTTCTGCCATCTCTCCAACCTGCCCAGGTCCTTCTGAAGGGCTGCACAGCACTCCGGGGGATCAGCCCAGAACTCCTCTCAGCTTTGTGTTGTCAGTGAACTTGCTGAGGAGGCATCTGGGCTTCATCCCAGTCACTGATGAAGTTAAACAATGCTAGGACCAGTACTGAACCTCGGGGGACACCACTCATGACAGGCCTTCAACTAGACCCTGTGCCACTAATTACAACCCTCTGGGATTTGATGTTCAGCCAGTTCTCAATTCACCTCACTGCCCACTAATCCTGCCTATGAGGATGTTGTCAGAGACAGTGTCAAAAGCCTTGCTGAAGTCAAGGTAGACAATATCCACAATTCTCCGCTCATCCATCCAGGTAAATTTTTCATTGTAAAAGGCAATCTTGTTGGCCAAGTATGACCTTCAATGAATCCATACTGACTACTGATCGCCTTCTTATCATCCATGTGGATAGAGATGGCCTCCAGAATGCAGCACTCCATCCTTTCCAGGGATTGAGGTGAGGCTGACCGGACAGTAGTTCCTGGGTTCTTCTTCTTGCCTTTTTGAAGACTGATACCTGCTTTTTTTTCTTTTTATTACCAGAGAGAAAAAGGAACCAGAGTTACAACAAAAGGAAAATTTAGTTGAAGCTTTTTAAAACATGAGGTGAAAAAAACCCTAATTTGAGGTATGTATAGTAAAAAAATAAGGAGGAATACTCCTGTGCGCTAGAAGGTATGCAGCATGCAAGATGTAAGAAATGCTCTGTTCTCCAGGCAATGGAGATTTAGGGCTGTGGATATTCTTTCATCAACAGTGTGCCAGCATTGTACAGAGCAGTTCCAAATCAGATTGCCAAGGGTAAAAGAGAACGATGCCTTGCTGTGCACCACTCTAGTTTTTCTGAGAAGTTTGATATAACATGTGAATTTAGGCTTTCTTTGCCTGAGTGATTCATTCCCAGTAGGAGAGATAGTAAAGTCACCTTTTGCTAATGGCATTTCTCTACAACTTTTAATTCTTTTTTTCATATCCATTTTGTTTCGACACATTGATTCCAGTTTAATGATTCATTTATGGTAGTTGCTTACCAGCAAAACCAATATTCTGGCAAGAGCCTTGGATGGGTTTTCCTAACATGTCAGGTGTTACAACACATGCATTGGTTTCATTCCAGCACTTGGCTTCCATGTGAACACATCAGGAAGTAACCCTTCCAAATTTTCTTACTAATGACGGAACTAAACTGTAATGATTCTGTATGTAGTCCAGAACCCTTCAGTTTGGTTTCTCAGAAGTTACAGAAAACAATCACAGCTTATATACAGATCAAGGTGAGTAATGGGTATAGCCAAAATCGAGTATGGCCTGAGCATGCTGCAATCAGTGTGAACACAACATAAAGATGATTTAACTGGTCTTGTAGTGGAAGCATCAAAATTGTTGCTATCATTTGGTGTGCTGATAGGCCTCTTGTCTATGTAGTGACTTTTCTTCAAAGATGACAAAATACTTCAGAAAAATGTTTGACCAAATTGCAGAACGGACAGGGGTTTAGAAAAAGATTCCTGCTCAGAAAATGGCAAGAAGAACCTATGTCTTTTATATTGGATCACACAAAAAAGGTGGGACTGAATTTAATGTAGGCCAATGCAAAATGGGTGGTTCCAAGGCATTTTTTTTCTCTTTTTCTTGCTTTGATTTGAATCCTTATTTATGTCAAAAGTGCATTGTTTTTTTTCCTAGATGGATCTAGGTTTCCACATGGTCCAAAATCTGTGGAGCAGTCACAATACTTTACTATGGTCTGATGCAGGATAATGGATACAGGATTCACTGTACAGATCCCTATTCAGCAGACTTGGGAACACACCCAAGTGCTTATAATTTCCATCCAAAATATGAAAAATACTAGTGTTTTAATGCTACTTTCAGAAAGTGCATTAATGCAGTTAAAATTTTTTGAATTCAAAAGCAAAAAAACGGAGTCTTACAAGTCTTTCTCCTCCCAGTCTTGTACTCTGTATGTCTATATAATCAATGAAAGTTATAGTGTATCCTTTTTCTTAAATATTCTTAGTTCTCTAACATGAAAATAGACTCACTTTTTCTTTTCCAGAAAACATGTTCAACTAGTCAAGATAACCAAGTTACAATGGCCACTTTAGTGAATCTAGGTGTTGCTCTGCTGTATATTCAAGGGCCACAGGATAGTTACTATTACAGAGATAAGAAAAAATGTGATTGTTGATTGAAAATATGAGAGCTACATTGTAGTTCATGTTTTATACTTCAGTTCTTCTATATATTTTCATATAATCTCACTTAGTAATATTTTCTCCTTATAGTGCTACTGTCATGCCATGTTCAGAATCCTTCCCTTCTCCCTTTACAAATGTAGAGAAAAAGAGATCATTATTACGAAGAGGTTGATGTGACATCTACTAGCTTAGTTGTGATTAAGGTTTAAGCGGACATTTCCAAAGTTTAAATTCACTTCTTTCCACAGAAATGTAACTGATTCACACCTTAAAAGGAAAAAAAGGAGGGTAAATTGACCACTGTGAGATTGCAATAATTTAAGTATAAAGGTTAAAGCCAATTTCAGTTAAATCAATACTAAAATCCATTTACTTCAGATTAAGTGGTGAACCACTGCAATTTTTCCATGCAATAACTCACTTTTAAAATAATTATTGGGAACAGGAAAGTAGAAAGATTCTGATCCCACAGAAAGTTTTGATTAAAATGAAAAAAACACTATCCAAAATTTTATTCCCCCTTTTTTTCAGGTAAAAAAATACTAAACACTCATTATCTTCTTCATTTAAGTACAGCTAAATTATAAAGACAATTATTCAACAAATACTGTACCCCAAGTCCATATAAGCCTCAAACCATAGGGAAACTGTCAGTGTGTAGGATTAAATGGAAGGGTGAAAGAGGTAGAAAAGGAAGTGTTACATTAAAAAGACTGCAAGGTACTTACAGATGTAATTTTAAAAAATAAAATTATAGTTAACCTACATCGTCCCATTTTGAAAATGCAGGAGAATAAACAGGAGAATAACTGGTAGAGGAGTAATACGGAAATAATGGAAAAGAAAGAGTTCACTGATCTCTATAATGACACTTTTCTCTCACAAAACCAAACCAAACTGAACCATTCCAAAATATAAAACAAAACCAAAAAACCCCAAACAAGTTTACTAAATGTATATAAAACATATTTTCTTTTCAAAACATACTGTCAAAGAACTGGTTTTCATATATTTTGTCAATCTTTTATTCTCCCCAGGTACTCTTCTCCTTATGCTTGAAGGTTTCCAGCATTAAGAATCCAATTGCTTTCTCAATTTCTCATACGACCATGAGGTTTAAGAGAATATTTTACAATTGGTGCTAAGAAGCTGGAGCTCCTGTATCATTTTGATTGTTTCATTAAGCTGTAGGAAATACAAGTGCTTTTCTTTCTTTCCCCCCTTCAGATTCTACTAATGTTTCATTCTGAAAAATCACCAAAAACCTTCTAGTGCTTGGAAGTTTCATTCTACTCAATATTGTTTGGAGAGAACCAAATCTCCACTTAGTAATGGAGAGGATGTTAACTAATACATACACAAGGCGTGCTTTCCCCTTAGGCAGAACATGCCCTTCATTCAAAGAAAGAATAGTTGTGAGATATAGAAAGTACAATTTGAGAGAAGGCTTTACAGCCCCCTATAAAAATCACTAGAACTGAAGTGTTCATGAAATGCTGTCTGTAAGTGGACAGTGCCTGAGATAGTTCTATCAATTTGTGCTTTTTCATTCCTTAGCAAATATTTCTTAGATTTCCTTAGATTCCTTAGATTTCTATCTGCAAAGGGGTCACACAGATCACCTAAACCAGGAAAATGTGGAAAAACAAGGCAGTGCCACTATGACTCCATTTCCCATCTTCACCATTAATTTCATTTACCAGGTGAAATTTTAAAGACTCTTGATTGTCTTTTATTATATGCTTATATTGAATTTCATATAACAGTGAGTTGACATGGTTATGGATTTTTAGGAATCAGCATGATTAATTAGTATTTATTAGCCTTTACAATTATATATTTAGAAGTACCTCCAATTAAACACAGTTCTTACGATTCTGCATCCCCATAAATGAAAAGCCTTATCTAGACTAGTCTCTGAATAGATGTGGCATGCTTAGGATGTATTGTGCCTTAAAGCATGTATCATGCTGTTGTCTCTGATGCTGTCAATTACTGACATGTCATTAAAGCACTGCTGTCACTTCCTAAAAACATGGTCTTTAGGGCCTGTCTGACTGTATGTGTGTGCAAGAACAGTGGCTGGCACGTTGGGGGTGTCACTGGAATACAAATGACTGTGATTCTATTGTATGTAGCACTTCTTTTGCTCAGTAACGCAAAATGTTGCATTTATCATTATGATTAAGGCTACAGATGTTCTCCATAGTGAGTACTGCATAGTGGGAAGCCTTACTGAAGGAGTCTAGCAGCTACCTAACATCTTGTTTTCAGCTGATCATAAAGGACTTTCCAGTGTTATAAATACCACAGGACTCATTGTGCAGATGGGGAAATTGAGGCAAAGAAAGATGAAGTCAGTGTCAGATGAAGTCAAAAGAAAGTCTCTCTTGTTAGTGGAGTGTTGTAAAGAGCAGGAGAAAAGGAAACTCTTTTAATAATAATTTGTTTTAATTTAGATATTTTAAAAGTTTCTATACTTCAGCATTAACTGTTATTAGGTCATCCCTACTAACAAGCTCTATTAAATTTTCTAAGGTTTTTTTCATATAAATTATAGTACATTATTTTTTAAATGTATTCTAAATATATTTTTTAAGTATCAGATACACAGGACTCAAACTGACCTCTCATTTTCCTTGTGAAAATCTCATTGTTCATTTTAGAAAACAAAATTAAGAACAGGTATCTCTTATTCCTACAATAATTTTAGTTTGAGGGATTCTCAGAATTTAGAAGTACAGAAAGAACAGACGTTCTCATGTGTTCTTCACTAGTTTTCCTCAATGCAGGTTTTCACTCTTTTATTTTTTTATTTAGAAATTTAACATAAACACCACTATTTCTGTTGGTTTCTTCTACTTGTGACATAAAGTTGCTATCCATTTGTCTGCCCCCAGTTCAGTAAATGAAAACCTATGCCTCAATTAGGATAGATGTTTTAAATACATTTTTAGCTTAAAGCATGTGTGTAGGTGGTTTATAGAATATAAAATAGTGTTTCAGGTTTGGGGTTTACATGCAGAGTTGCTTTCTGCCCTGGAAAAAAAAATCTTACCACTACTTTCTTCTTTCAAATTCCTTCTTTAAATATATTCCAGCACTGAAATTATCAATTTAGTATACTCACAGACTAAAGTTGTGTCTGTGAGTACATTTACAAGCTATTTCTCAAGAAATACCATATCTATAGCCTGTTGGGTCCAGAGATGAGGAACTTATATTTCATGGTATCATAAAAGCATGGTCATCTGATATAAATTAAAGTAGAAATATTGTGTTTCTACTTTTTTTGATTGTCTACATGCTGCTACTCATTGCAACATTTTCTATACACCTTCCTTATGTACATTATAACTTTATCTTTTCTTCTGAAATATTTTGTGCTCAAAATAATATTTTCTTACTAGTAGTATTGTCTTTAAGAATTATTTTTAAGCTAACATCTGAGAGTCTGCTGCTTTAATCCTTGGAATGAATTAATCTACCTGATCCGAAATGTTATCTTTAATACACCTGTCCATTCTTTGCATGGTGGCAGTATTATGCAAATGATGTTGGGTGACAGGCTGTGGAATGGTGAAGGAAAAGAAGTTGTTACTTATTTTGTCTATTGCTTTGAAAAAAAAATATCTGAATTTAATAATCATGTCTTAAAAATAAGCTACACTGAATGGGTTATCACTGCTGTCCTATTCCAAAGCCTATTAGAATTCTGTAAGAACCTGTCCAGTAACTTTAATAGCTATTGATTAAACCTTGAGTAGACAGTGTTTTGCAGTACTATTTCTGTCTGGTAGTCTGAAAATATCTTCCTTATTATACTCCCCCCAAACTGTTTTTTCTCTTAGAAATAGCATGTGATTGGCACATTAAAGATTGCTATTTGAATTGTTCTTTTGTACAGTTATAGGCTACAGACAAATCGGTCTATTATTGACATTTATGTTGCTCTGTGGCTGCATAATTTGGATATTCTTACGCTAACTGCCATAAGTCACCATATCTCCTTTCACCTGCAGTATTCAGTGAAGGAAAAAAATCACCTTGAAGTAAACAGTAACCTCCAGACTGCAAATGAGAATAATCAAATGGTGTCTACAGATACATGCACAGAAACAAACATGCAACTACAGCCCACAGGTTGGAGACCTTATTAGGGTTCAAGATTACATAGCTTTAGATAATTACAAGCATAAAAATGGAGCTCTGCCAATTTGTGATGAAGTGCTGGACAATTTGGTGAACTAAAAGCTCATGATAACATTTGGTCACTTCATCCATTCTCTGTGAGCTTTAACTTCTGAGACAAATTCTAATGTTGCAAATTTCTTACCACTGCTGATCAAATTACTGTTTTTGGTAATAAACACTACAAAATAACCTTTTCTTCCTTTATTTGGAATGCACATTGTTTTACCATAGTAGAACACTTGCTGTTGGCTGAAATATAGTCATACAGAAGTGTGTTTTTTTGGATACATGAAAATCTTACTTTAGAGTCCAACTCCTAAAATATGGATATGTTAGCAGAAAACAGATTATAATCTACGTATGTGAACCAGGGCTGTATTTAACTTTTGGAAGGGTCCAAGATATTTGGTATCTTAAATGCTAACATTAATAAGGATGAGAAATCTAGTTTGGGGTAATTTAGGAGATCTTTTATGTCACAAAGCTTGTTTAGTCTTTGTCTATTTGTCTCACTCTTAATGAAATGAAATGGCTTTGTAAGCACAAGGATACATTAAACAATTCCCACAGTTTCTAAAGACTCTCCCAAACAGTCCAACACAGCTTTTCTGTAGTATATGAAGCACATTCTATAGCTTTACTGATGAGCTGTGAAATGAAAATTGTGACCTACAGGTGGTCTTTCTGAAATGCATTTTGAAAAAGCAATAAGTGCATCATTGTGTTACACATCCTGTGCACCAAAACTCATGCTGGCATTGGGATTATTTTGGCATCACAAGTGCCAAAGACTTTTGCTATCTGTGCTTGCCCTTATGTCCTACTCTGAAGGTTCATGCCTTGCCATTTGCCTTGTGAATTGCAACTGCCCACAGTTCCTTGCTGAGGACCAAATCCACAGATGAGTTCAAACACCTTATTTAACATTTTTTGTGGTTTGCATTTTAAAGCATCATCTGTTTTCCCATTACTAAGAATAACGTTATTTTTTGCCAGCAGCATGACCACAATGACTTTTGCACTAATTCCTGTTTAAGTCTCATTGCTGTTTAAGCACTTTGCTGATGCTATTTAGTAGTTACAGATCCCTGTTTTCTGAAATGTTCCAGGAGTACAATGGGTCATATCTCTAAATGAAATACAAAAAAAGGATTCTGCATAAGTTATATATACTAAATTTCTCTGTTTACCTCCCTACTTTTTTTTTTCTATATTATAAAATAATTATATATGGAATTGTATATCTAAATCTCAAGTATTATAGCTTAAATCAAAAGAAAACATTTTCTGAGAGGACAAAACAGTCAGACAACCCATGTCTCAAAATAACTGAGCCAGGAACAACTCCAAAACCACCACTGCAGCAGCATCTGGAAACCTGTGAAGAACCAGATGCTGCTGCAAAAATATCTTCCACAGTTTGACATTTGGTGCTGTGACTGACATCCAAACTACTGTTTTACATATAAGCAAACTTACCACCAGTTTTCTGCTACTCCTCTTTTAGGAGAGAAAAACACTGTATAGCATGATTTAAGACTTCCTAGTAGTTCATGAGCAGAGGAATGACAGGCAAAATGAGCACTTGTAAACAAAAAACCCCAATAATTAAAGCATCTTGCTGTGTACTTCAGCATTTTCAGTCATTTTAACACAGATGAACTCCCATTGAAACTCCAGATCTGACACAAAGACCTGGCATTGGTGCTCAGGTTTTCTCTAAAATGCTATAGCAGCATTTAAACTATACCTGTCAAATTTCAGAAGACCTTGGAAAATGGACATTGTTTATTGTTATATGTTTACTGAACCTGGAAATTTACTTACAGTAAAAGTCAATGCTTAAAAAAGACTCTTATCTCAGCCGACAATATGTGTCACTGGTAATCATTTTTAAATTATCTTTCTAATGTCACTGTGTTCCCTTGGAAATTCTTGTTTTCTCTTACCCAGAAGCAGATCTCTTGGTGAGGCATACTCTCTGGTCTACTTCAGTTTTACCCATTCTCCTTTCTTTCTTCTCTTTATGAGGTTTTTCTTCTATTATAGTCACCAAAGCCATTCATCAAGCAGAGAAGAAAGAGACTGACCTTGTTCATACATTGCAAGCAGGATTTTAGGTAAAAGAGGCTCAGAGTAGGATGAGAAAAAGCAGACTAAGAGGAGTAGGATGAGATAAGCAAGTTAACAGCTGATGTTTTTCTGTTAAAAATAAAGCAATGAGCATGTATACAGGAGCATTGAGCCAAACTTTCCCAAACTAATTTGCATTAAGATTTAAAATTAATTAATAATTTTCTATTTGTTTACAAAATTGCTATGAGTTAAGTAGCCTTGGTAGCGTCTGTGTTTGCTCCATCACCCAACAACAACTAAAATAGCTTAGAGAAAAATTACAAGAAGTCATATAGTCCTGCCTTTTCTCCCCGTGAAAATGTTGCAAACTGGCAATTCCAGCGGCCCAGCCAAAATGCTGTAACTGGTTAAGCTACAATAAATTCCACAAATGTGTAAGCACCTTGGCTAGCTTGTGTGTGCTGTACAGATGCTCACAAGGAGAGGAAAGCGAGACCAATCCTTACCGTAGGCATATCAGGAAATCACACTGGCAGATTCTTCACTTTCTATTAATTCCCAGTTTCTTTAAACCATTTTGGCCTTGAGCACATGCTCAACCTATTCTGAGTGGTGTCCTGAATAGTTAAGAGGCCACTTGTTATTTTAGCAAGAGAAGGACTGGCAACTTGCTATAGTTCTAGGTAGCAAGGGCTGTACTGAGACTGAGGCTTACTTCATCAAGCTCAATCGCCTTGCTGTTACTTTGTATTTCCCCCATCTGTTAGTAGCCACCTGTTATATCTCATGCTGATTCCTGATTAGGGCCTCTTGACACCACTGCAATAAAAAATAAATGGCAGTCAAAATAAGAGCGATGAGTTTTCAGGATGCAATGAATAAGTGCATTATTCCTGCATTCATTTTCTGAGTTAAAAACTGAAAAGAACCAAACCAAACCATAGATTTGAGAGACTTTTTTTATTTTTCCCCCCAGAACAAGAGGTATTGACTACCTTACATATTTACTCCTCAGAGATGATTGCACTTGATGAAAATGATGCTAAGATCTTAAAAACTGACTAATGATCTTTGGTTTCCCAGTTGAGATCCTTTAGATAGACCTAAATGTGCTTTGGAAGAGAAGAAAAAAAGACCCTATAAAAAACCTGAAATCACTAGCCTTTTTTGGATAATCTTGGTCTAAGAAAACACCCAAAGTAGCAAATGTCTCAATTAAATGGTTTGGTTTTTAAGCAAAACCGAAATGTTTTCACTGATGAAATGAAAAACAAGATGTTTTCAGACATTCCTGGGACACTGATATATGAGGAAAAAATTGGAACTGACCTCATAAACCCAGTTTATGTGGTTGCTTTAATCCAGGGATTGAAACTGAAAAAATGACCCGCCTCTGCACTCTCAACAATGTGCTGTGACTTAAATGCATAGCTGAGATATGTTTCCCAAACAAATTCTCTGAAAAAAATACAACCGTGCCAAGAAAAACTCCCCATCTCCTGTCTGAACCACAGAAACACATTAGAAGTTTTACTTTGTTCGTTTGATTGCTTACATTTTTGGCATTTTCCTTTTTTGTTAAAAATTAAATTGGTTTATCATTTGACTGTAAACTCTTTTTTTTTTTTTCATTTATTCAATTTTCTTATGACTGAGGTAAACACACTGAAATAGAACCACAATGAGCATTTTTATAAGTACAGAAAATGCACCCTGTGATTCTTTCCTATCTGTAATTTGGAAAGCTCCAAGTGGTAGTAAAGAAAGAGTTCCCAGGCTGAAAATATGATGGAAATTGGGTCACTTCAAATTCATTTAGTACAATGGCCAGCTTGGCTAACCTGGAGGTGAAAACTGACCTGGAGGTGAAAACAGTCATAACTACGCTGCTATTAGGTGAACATGCAGAATGGTTCAAGGCCCAGGGGATATTTTGGCCAGTGTGGTGCAGATGTAATTTTAGAATTTTAAAATTCCATAATGGTCACTTGAAGGGCATGAATCATCTCTCTGAGTAGATGTTCAGCAGCCACCCATTAGGGAACAGGTCTCCTTCCCTGAGATTCAGCACTCCACATGTGCTCCAGTTGTTTGTCCCCACCTGGCAGCTTTCACAGCACTTTGGGTATTCCCGTTGCACACCTTCCTGCATACACTTCCCTGCAACCGGCATCTGGAAAGTCCAAATACACTGGCCCAGAGTGTGGCTTGGAAAAGTGATTGTTTTGTTGAATTGGAAGCTTTAACCATGGCAGCTGACTGCACATATCAGGCCAGGTTTTTTCTCCCTGTTGCACCGCAGCCTTTGCCCACGTAGGCAGAATGCAAAGTGCATGCAAGGACCCGCAGATTGCTTCCTAGTCACTGCATCTACAAACCAAAATTTGCTTTGGCAGCAAATCTATTGCAACTAGCGGTTAAAACCTTGTCATCCCAAGCACGTTTCATGAAAGCAGTATGATTAAAGTCTTCATTCCACCTTAATGTGGAGGAAAAAGCACATAGCTTTTGTTGTTGAGCATGGAGGCATAATACTAATATGTTCTAGAAAAGCCGAGACTGTAGTTTAGCATCCTATTACCAATTGCCTACAAATAGTGCACAAAACATCATCCTACTTATAATTTATTGATTCCCATGTGTCTTCAAGAGAGCTACAGCATAGAAAAGTTATTGCTCCCTACATATTCCTGCTGGACAGTGTAATCCAAGGCATTTATCTCAATATCATTTTGCAAAGTCAGGTTCAAATGGGTAAATAACACCCATCTCTCACATCAGCTCTACTAGTCTTATCTTTTCTACTATCTTACTTTATCAAGAAACCCACTGCTACATAGGATGGGTAAAACTGATACATAGGATGGGCAAAGAAATTTAAGCAGTGCTCCTTCATTCATCATATTCATCTGCAAATTAGAACAGTCAGACAAAACTTATTTGAACTTAGCCAAACCAATCTGGCTTGAAAACTAGCCTGGCAATACTGTGGGAACCAATGTATTTTGTGGTACTTCTGACACAGTTCCTGCCAAAATCATGTAGTTCATGAAAAATGAAAAAACACCTAACCAAAAACCTTGAATGTGAGGAAATGTTCAAGTAATTTTTTATTATATCCAGATGGGATTGCTATTCCCTGGTCACTGTCAGTGAAAAATAAAAATACAGGGTTGCTTGATGAGTGTAAATGAAAATTCTTGTATTTGGGGAGCCAGATTTTCAATTCCTCATTGAGGATCAGCTGAGTTTAATTGAAAAACATTGTAAAACCTGATCTTCCATTAGGGTCCTGAGTTCTGATTACTAAAGCTGGCATGTACTGAAAGTCAAACTCAGCTGTGAGATCCTGTTTGCCCATCCCCTTGCAGTAAACATAGACCATGCAGCCACTTTCTGGGAAGATGTCTCAACTACCTGCGATGCATCCCTCTAGCAGGATTTCGTATTTAGCTGTGACCAAATGTTTTCATTTTTCTTCTCCTTTTGCCTTTCTGAATTTGTTGGTTTATTTGTTCCCCAGGATGCTCACAGATTTTTCATTTTATGGGTGAGTGGCATGAAAAGAATCAACAAGATCAGTTATTTGAACAATATCTTGTCACACAGGCTCATGAACACCTTTCCCTATTCACCAGTTTTGCTAATCTACTTATTGAAAAATTCAGCATCCATTAAAGCAGTAGACAGTATAATTTAACTATGTAGAAAAGAGAACAGTCTGAGACCATCCACTAACCTGAGGCTAATACAGCAGAATGATTTTGCAATTGGTTGTCTAGCTAGTATCTTTGTAGAAAGAAAAACTCAATGACAAACAAATCACATTTCCTAAGAATGTTACTAACAATTAATACAGAATTCAAAACCCTCAAATGCACTTATACATTGAATGTTAGTACAGTACAGCAATTAATAAAATAATATTAAAGAATAAATTTTTTAAAATTACAGAAGGTTGACTGGTGAGGAACTGATAGGGGAAAAGTACAAGTGAGTAGTAATTTAAGTTACAGCAGGTAGAATACAAGACTGTGAAAAATGAATGAAATAAAAATCCTAAAAAACTCCTGAGAGATGATTTTAAAATATTTTAATATTCCATAGGAGGCCTCAGAGATAATGGGGTAATGGGCAGGACGGCACACTTAAGGGACATGAGGACCTTGTTAAACAACAAGGTAATTTTTTCGTGTCAGCCTTCAGCAAAAGGTGATGAGCTGTTAACAAATCCTTGAGCAATTTCTTGCAAATATTTAGGGTGAGGCTTTGTCAGATATGAGAAGATGGTGTGGGAACACTACAGTTAAAACTGTTTTGTTAAATAGGCTGATGCTTCAGAGATGATGAGAACAAAGCTGACTCTGAATCCTGCCTGCTTTATTTTACATTGTGAATGTCAGCAAGAGTCTATGTATTCCAAGCTGTCATGCTCTGTGGTATGGATGTCCTCTGACTAAGAATGTTTCCAGATAACAGTTTTCAGGACACCTTTTTTATCTGATCATATAAATTCCTGGGGGTTTCTACCTATTAAATATTCCTGATGTGTCACTTGTCTTCTTGGAATAAAAATAGAAACAGGGAATGTCTGAACTCTGGTAAATTAATTGCCCATTACTGCCATTCAACGCCTTTCATTTGTCAAAGATGTACTTGGTTTGGGTTGGGTTTTGGTTTCCAGACTTTGTATTTGCATGAACATAATAGTTTAGGTCCTAGAAGTTCAGTGATTTCAGGATTGAGTCCTCTATGAGCAGTTAAATTAGCCTTAATCTTACCATGTGAAGACACTACTTCACTCTCAACATCCTTACACCTTGTTGTTATTTTGGGGGTATTTACATTTTTTTTCCTTCTCACATACTCTTTGAGTAATGTGCTACGATGATTCTCAACAGTTCACACACACACATTTTCTTTCCCAGTTGCTAGTAATACCTTTTGGGGTTGGTTGTCATGTTGGAGCAATATTAGAAAGAATTGTTTTAGCAAAGTCATCTATACCAGCATTTAAACATGCAAAGACAGAAATCAAAAACAATATGTAACTCAAAGATGCATGTAGGTACATTTGTCAAATATGCCTACATTGCACCATTCACTCAAGAGTTACCTTAATTTAATTCTGCAACCTGCTGCACTGTATAGAAAGCCTTGACCTCACACACCTCTTGGTACTCCTTCACTACATTCTTGGATATTTTTATGCTGTGCACTCTCTTTAGGACAGGAAATTTATAGTGAGTGACTTTTCTGTGACTCAGAAACATGATATAACGAATGATATTGCTAAAACAACATGCAGTGAGTTATTGCAATAGGTCATCAGGACACCTTGATATCCATCTGAAAGTTCTGAGCTTTGCTATGCTCTTAAAATACTCTGATCAAGTGCTGTGTTAAAAGGCGAGAATCCCATTTCATTGCACAAACCTCTTAAAAACTGATGAATAGAATAGGATAGGATAGAATAGAATAGGATAGAATAGAGTAGAATAGAATAGAATAGAATACAAGACAATACAAGGCAAGACAATACGAGTTCACTGATTAGTTTTGCTTCATAATGAGGTAATAACCAAGGAAAAAATTATCTTCAAAAGAAATCTTGCAGAACACTAAGAGATGTATAAAAACTGCAAGGAAAAATTGTTTCTTTCCAATGAGCTCTTTTGAGGAAATAACAATTACAGCAGACATTTAGAGTAAGTAGTTATAGTGTGTTAAGGTACTTTAAATCCTTCTTTGTAAAAATCACTCACAGATCTGTTTCTATCTCATTTTCACAAAAAGGAGAGACAAATTGTAGCTGTGCACTAAAAGCATTGAGGTATGTGAAGAATGTGGCAATATACACCAATTATCAACATAAAAAGATATAAGGGAATCAATTGGGCAGCAATAGGACAAGGTTGTGTGTAATTAGGTATGTGTATGCAAGAATTTCAGATTATGAAGTAGCAAAAATCAGCAATATTTAGGAGAAGAAGGACTGAAAAATTCAGAGAATTTTGATAAATGGAGTAACTATGGAGGATTAAATTAACATCAACAATGCTCATTGGAAGGAAACAATGAGCTACACTGATGTGAATAATGCCTAAAATAAGTTAAATTTCATTAAACTTGAAATTAGCAAAGAAAAACTTTTTTATGGACAGCACAGTGAGATATTGCATTAATAAAGTGACTCAGGGAAAAAAAATAGAACAGAAAGAAGAAGGAAACACGGAAAAAACCCCCACAAATTAATGGGAAATTTGAAAATATCAATCTTAAGTTATCCCCAAAAATAACTTAGAAAGAACAAGGAATATAGTAATTAAACATAATAGATTTGTTTAAAGAGTGTCACCTGAAGAAACATTGATCAAGAATAATAAACAGTAATACAATGGAGTTATTAATCATAGAACCATAGAATGTTATGGGTTTGAAAGGGACCTTAGAGGTCACCTTGGGAAGGGACACCTTTTATTAGACCAGGTGGCTCAAAGCCCCATCCAGACTGGCCTTTAATACTTCCAGGGTTGGGGCATCCACAACTTCTCTGGGTAACCTGCTCCAGTGCCTCACCACCTTCACAGTGAAGAATTCCTTCCTAATATCTAATCTAAGCCTACTCTCTGTCAGTTTAAAGCCATTCTCCCTTGTGCTCTCATTACATCCTGGTAAAAAGTCCCTCTCCATCTTTCTTGTAGGTCTCCTTTAGGCAATGAAAGGCTGCAAATGGTCTCCCCAGACCCTTCTCTTCTTCAGGCTGAACAATGCAAGTCTCTCAGCCTGCCTTCATAGGAGAGGTGCTCCATCGCTCTCATCAGCTTCATGGTCTTCCCTGTATTTGTTCATAATAACTATGGATGAAAGAACTATTGTATGGTTCTATTTTACTTTCTGTCGTGCACTCCTTTGAAAGAAAATGTCTAATAGAATAAAAATGGTAGATATTTTGGTCTAAATGAACAAATTACCTGCATTTTCCTATTGCATTTTATATGTGGATGTAGATTGAACAGTATTTTATTGAGACAAATTGCTTAGAATTGCAAATACCCCTTTTTGGAGGGGTATTGTATGTATTTCTATATACAGTGAAAATAAATACATTAGTTCTGGTGTTTATGTCACACATAGAGTGGTAACTATCCTAGACTGGAAAAAGTGCAATCTAATAAAGTGCTGTATAAATCTATATTATGGTATGTGAAGTATGACTGTAGGAAGAGCATAAGAGACCAGGATGATAATTTGACTAGGATAGTATTTATGACAAAATGGGAGAATAAAGTCAATTAAAGGTGTGCCTTCGAGCAAGAGGTTAGGCAGATTTTTGTACTTGCTGCATTTAAGGCAATTAGAGGTATAGCTCTTTCTGTGCCAAATCCTTTTAAACATGGATTAGTTTCAGAATTACTGGAATTAGTTATTTTCAAAAGAATTCAGAGACAACTTATGTCCTTGATTTTAGTGGGTTTGTCAAATTCTGTAATACTTAGTAAGCTCCACTTAGTTTTGAGTCAAAACAACACAAAATTAAATGACCATAAAATTTTGATTTTAAAATATAAATACTTTCATGTCTTGCTTAGACCGTCACACGTGTTTGTATCACCCTAGCCTGAATGTCAGGTTGATAACAGCTCTGGGTTTATTGAAAACATTTAAGACTATTTGCACAATCGAAAGATTTTCAGGTTTTTCAATCACAGAATTTATTTTTGAACAGTTGTTGTTTAGCTTTAGCATTTTTCAATGTCTAAGTATTTTTAAGGTCTGAAGAAACATCCCAACAGTAACAGATCTGAGAAAGATCTGACTGTTCCTGCTCATTTGAAGCGCTGATAAAACACGTGAAAAGGCAGCACCCACGTTTCCCCAGCAGCACAGCATTGCTGTATCTGGCCAGTAACTAGGCAGCAATAGTGGAGTGCAATTGCAGCTACTGCCTGCCTGGCACCTTCTGTTATCCATATCCCTGGGAAATAGATATGATGGTTAGTTCTACCTAAGTAATCTGAGGAGGAAGTTTACTTAAATTCTTCTTAAATGACTGAGTAGAGGCCAAGATCCAGTACTTGATTAACAAATATATATTAATACAGGCATATACCTTACAATTAAAGTTAAAGCATTGGTTTAAAAACAAATAAAATAAACTCAGATATTGGGCAAATAATTTTAAAATTCATCTTACAATCATTGCTTTGTAGTTAAAACATTTTTTTTTCATTTTTTGTTTCCTTTTTGTGGTTTTTTTCTTAATTAGTTTTTTTTCTTCTTCTTTCAGCTTTATTTTTTCCTTACTTTTTCTGTAGTTATATTTTTAATCAGAAATTCATATTTTATCACTATGGTGAGATAATCCATCACAATTTTTCTGTATTCTATTTTAACTCTTTGCTAGAAGTAAAAAAATCATTAATATGACACTATGAATGAGTCCAAGTCCAGAAACACTGGAATGAAAACAGCAGAACTATTATACACGATCATACACTTTCAATAAAGCCAGCATGGGAATGGTTATAATATAACTGTACTATATGTATTGCAGACAATCAAATAAGAATAGGCATATGTTTGTTTTATATTTTAAGTTACGTAAACCACTTTTTTGACCTTCCTGAAAAAAACCTGGTTTACTTTTTTGTCATCTTCTAATTTTTTTTTTAAAGAGAAGTATTTAGTTTTACCAAAGCTTGTTTGAAATCAGTAATTAGCTATCTGTAAAATAAATTCATTTTGAATGAGTCCCAACAGATGTGGCTTGTTTTGTCATCTTTAGTTTCTGTTTTCTCTACTGCAAGTCATAAAAAAATGAAATGCCTACAGAATGACTTTGCCAGGTGTAGCTATGTAAACAAATGACACCACATATTAGCACTTTAAACTAAAAAAAAAAAAAAAGAAAAAAAAAGCAGCATAATCATTCTTATAGTGTCTTGTGTGGTTCTCGAGACAGGAGTTTTTGATTGAAATAATAACATAACTGTAACACTCACAGCAGAACTAAGTTGAACACAGTCTGAAAAGCCTCGCAGGATGAATACAGGGCTTGGTGGCCATACTTTCACCATTAGTGATCAAACCAGGTAAAAGTCTGTAAAGATATTAGTACCTGAGTTTAGCAACACCCATTCTGTAGACCACACAAATTTATCCTAAGAAAGAAAATCAAATATTAGTGCTGTCAGTGAGAAGGAGCGTCAGCTCTGCAGTTTTCCTAACCGCACTATCTCCAACAGCTACTGAGGATTTAATCCTTTTTATCAGTGTTCGCCAAATCCTCTGACTTTTGTTGCACATACAGGAAATTAAAAAGATAAAACTGAAACTAATAAGGAGAGCAAAGTATGACAACCTCCTATGAACAATATGCTCAGTCTTGTCATTCAACAGCCAACAACAGTGGGTAAGTACTGTTTTTATGAGAGCTGGACTTCTGGGATTTAAGGCACTCATTTCAAAATAAAGTAAAATATATGGGAAAATTCTTTAAGCATCTTGTTAGAGGATAAAAACTGTGAGAAATTCACTGAGCACAAAAAAAGTCATCTAAATAAGGATTAAATCACACCTTAACACCATTTTTTGGGATTTTTTTTTTTCCCACCAAGGGAATCTAGACTTAGCAAGTCAGAATAACCCAACAGTTTGAGTAGCCCATTCAAAACACTGTAGCTAGATGTTGTCTGATTTATATGCTTGAGCTACATTTGGCAAAGAGGATATTCAGCAGATTCACAAGCTTTGTGGCTAGCATGGGAAATGGGAGATTTTTTTTAAACTTTGTTGCTAAAAATTCAAGCTCACCAAAAACAAGTTGTCATTCCTAGAATTAAACTATTTCTTTCTATTTCTAGCAGTATTAGTGCCAAGTGGCACTGCCTCCAACTGGTGTCTGTAAAAGTGCCTACTAATATTTTCACAGAATTTGTCAGAATAAACTAGATAAGAAAGAAGTGCCTTTATTGCTGTCACCTTTAGGCAGTATTCAGCCTTGACTCAATTTGGTTGAGTTGATTACCGCTTAATTCACATTTAGACCCACAGGATTTAGGTGGCAACATTCCAAGAGCCCAGAAAATATCTTCCAGTGAAGGCAGTCCATGCACTTCAATTCCTGCTGGTGGGTCTGAGCAAAGGCTGTTTTGAATGAACCAGAGAATATTCACTGCAAGAATAAGGAAACATTCCTGTGTTTGTCATTCTGCCCTTGCTTTATAGTCTGAACATAACTAAGTGTAAAAGCAAACACATGTTTTGCAGACAAGCTATTTTTGACAAGTAGTATTTCCAAATTTAAATTTCAACCCATGGCTTGAGCCAGACACCAATTTATTCCTCCATAAGATGCTTTATTGTCCTAGATGCACAGGAAGAAAACCAAGGTTCAAAGCATGAGTTTAGGACATAACTTTAGTAATTTAACTGCTATGGGAACAAGCAGAGATAGCCTGTACAGTAAAGGTCATGAATTCTTCTATAAATATTTCCACAGCCTGCTTCACTTACATAAAACCCTGTCACCCCACAACTGAATCCCAGACCTGTTGCTTCCTGGTCCATTTCTTCCTCAGCATTCCTATATGGGCAGAGGAGAGAGGAAAAAGGGTTTTTCTTGTCATTCTACACATCAGGAGCCACAAGCACATCCTCTCTTTCCTTTGGGGTTCTTGCCACTTGAGCCTGTTCTAGCAATTTCACATTGCCAGGTAAAAAGACATGGAACAAGTGCAAATTGCACACCTGCTACTCATAAAGTGGCAACTTTTGAAGCTGCATCTCCTGACTGGAACATTGGCTTCAGGCAGCTGCAAAGAAGGCTGCCCACTGTGTGTGAAATCAGGTCCTTCCTTCTGCCAGGGAGAAGCAATTAGTGAAGTCCAGAAAAGATCCAAAGACCCTATGTTGTGGCAGGACAGAGAGTATAAATGTGCATGAAGCTGGGAGAAGGCAGCTTACACATTCACTTTCTCTCTCATGCAGGGAATGAGGGATCCCAACACAAAGGCATTCAAGGTAGGAATTATAATTGTATTATAAAAAAAAATGTTGCCATACTCTGTCCCATAATAAGACATGGAAACATTGTTGCACTATCATATGAAAGTAAAATTATAATACATATAAATTTCAGACCATTCATAGATGCTAAGCAATTAAAACTGAGGGACAAGTCCATTGATAACAAACTATGCAGTTTGTGTTCATGATCAAGTGTAACTATCCAACCAAGTTGAAATCCATTGTTTTATTTGACCTTCTCTTATTTATCCGTAAAAAAATAAAATTAATATTTCTCACCTTAGTAAAGTATTTTTATTTTGTTCCTTGTCCTGGGAAAAATAATATTGAATAGACTACCTGCCTTTTGGGCAGTGATAAGGAAAGGCTGACTTGTGCCCACCCATTCCTGTGACCCAGAACTTCAGAATGCTTGCCAATATGCTAGGTCTAATTTTTATCTCAATATTGTCAAATTAAAACTGGAGTAAGTACATTTTCATAATTTAAGACTTGCTCCAAAGCATAATATAAGGGAAATGAGTATCTCAGTTGATGTCATTAGGCTTGCTCCAAAGCATAACATAAGGGAAAAGAGGCTTTTAATTGATGTCATTCACCTTGGGATCAAATACAAAGAGCAAACTAAATTTTTCACCTCAAGCATATCATTATTCATATCTATAGCTTAGATAACATCAGAAAAAATATTATGGTTTCAGTTTATTCAGCTCGAGCTATTATTGATTGCAATACTGATTTACCAGAACTATCTCAGCTTTTCTTGACACAGTCCAAATATTAAAGTAGCCAGCCTATGTTACTTCAAAAGAGTATTAAATATTCCTTAAAATTAATATTGCAGAAAGTAGTCAAAAATCAAGTGACTAATTCAGATATGAGTTATAATATGAATAATATTCCTAGAATATTCCTTATTGTCACATTCAGAGGGAAGATGTTTACACAGAACTGAAACTATGGCATCAATAGGTCACAGTCTAAAATGAAAACTGAAAATGATCTTACAGGGAACTGAAGAGGTAGGTTGGAATATTTGTTCCAGAGAAGACAAGAAAAGAATTAAGGATAAAGGCATCCTTCCTCTCCAAGTGCACGGTTGAACTATAAATCTGAGAAAGTCTGTCATTATGTCTTATTAGTACTTCTTTGTTCTTAAAAATTAGATTAGATGATGCACTGAAGTTAGCACAGGTTTCTATAGAGCTGTCCCATTATCTCATGAATATATCACTGCAGTATAGAGAGGATTACGTCTAATTTGCCTGAGAAAGGAAAGGGTTGATCATTTACAAGTGAGCACAAGAGAGGATGATGGAGCTGATAATAACCAGCCAAGTATGTCCTAAGAAATGGTATAGCCTTAATTTGAGAATACATTAATTTTGCATACTTTCAATGTCTGATATTTGCCCATTAATTTTAAGACACTTGCCCATCCCAAATAGAAGAATAAATTTGCCTTATTTGAATATATTTTAATTTTATAGCAATTAGATTGCCATATCCAACTGTCTATTTATTAGCTATAATGATAGAGTGTTCTGAATTTATAGCTATTTTTATAAAGCTGTGTCCTGGTTTTGGCCAGGACAGAGTTAATTTTTGCAGAAACCAAGAGGGGGAATGGCTAGTACCTGGAGATTTTCTATGCAACCTCACCTCAGTGCCAGTAGCAGGGGGAAGGGAGTCTCTTTTGGGAAGAAGGGGTTCCTTCCAGTCGAGTAAAAGTGGCAGAGGGAGTGGTTGGGTTACCCATGCTCTGAGCTGGAGGGAATAGCTGGGGTAAAGTGGCTGTCGTTGGACTGGGTCAGGTTAAGCTCCACAGTGAGAACATGTGAATCACTCTGTCTTTTGTACACTTTTTAATGAATATTTTTTGCTGTTACTCTTTGTTTTCCTTCTTATTTCTGTTTGAAGTGAATTCTTCTTATCTCACTCCATGATCTTTACTTTTTGTGCCCCAAATTCTCCTCTTCAGACTGCCACAGGGGAGGGGGGAGTCAGAAAACAGCACATGGCTTGTAGAGTCTCAGTGGGAGCACTAAACCGGGGAGTACCTTTCCTAAACTCTGTCAAGCTGTGAGGTCATTATCACATCTCAACACATAATGACTTTGAAAGATGGTAAAGGCCTATGTTTTACTCCTCTACAGTGACTGTTCAGAGAAATAAGTTCTCGTGCATTTTGATAAGTGAGGCAGTGAAATTGTGTTTTCCATTTACACCTGACAGAAAGTCAGATTTGTACCAATAACATTAAGCGTCTACAAGAAAAACATTAGAAGAGATGCAAAGAGTTTAAGTATTATTAATGCATTCATTCAATTTCTTTATCAGTTTCCCACATTTCTAAATGTCAAAGCCAACTATTTCATATGCACTACCTTGGTGGCAGAACCTTTGAAGAGTAGCTGACTGCATCTCAGTCCATCTAAGAGATTGATGATTTATGGCTAGAGACTAGAAAGAGGGAAACCTGTAGAAACACTACCAAAACCAGTTCAAGTTGATGGCATCTCCCACAGAACAAAGAGTTTACAGTCAGTCTGTTGAAATAGTTATAAGACCTCAACAAAAATGAAAAAATTATTCATCAATGTTTTAATTTATTTTCCATTTTTAAGACCTTAATGAATGTTTTTCTCCCTGGAAGTCTGGTTTTCTCCTAAGTCTACAAGCTAAAAAGAAAATAGACCCAAACTCTTCCAAAGGAACTCCTGAAAGCTCCTTCTGGCCTTTGTGCACATCCTCGATGTACAGCTGTTTGGAAAGACATGGGAAGGTGTTGCATTACTATGCAGGGTATTGCAGAGGAAGGGTCAGCTCTCACACAGTAAATATCACACATGCCAAATGTTAAACTTAACTGACACCTAGAATAGATCCAGCATATCTTCGTACTCTAGACGTGTGAGTATCCTTGCCTTGTCTGTATCATGCATTCAAATGGATGGAGATTACAGACAAACAGATACTCTCTCTAATCTAAATCAAGACAAAATTTCTGGTTTGAAAGATGACATGTTCAGGGAACCCCTATAAAAGTGTATTAATGTAGCATAGGAAACTGGAAAGCATAGCTCTTTGGGAAGATCCTCACATTTCACTTCTGCTAGAAAGTTACTTAGAAACAGGGAAGAGAAAAAGAGTTCAAAATTTTCTAAGAGAAATACTATACCATAGATTGTGCAGCATGATCAAATGGATACTAAAAATAGATGTAGGTAGTATGAAAATACTGCAGAAATGAAAACAGCAATAAAAAAAATTTTTTAGTCAAATTTTAACTCATTCATCAGCAGATTTTTCTAGTTTTGAGGTAACTACAGTTAAAGATGAGGTTAGTCCAACATGGAAATTATACTTTAAAATCCTTGATTAGACTTTCAGTGAAGACAAAAAAGAACAGAAAAGAACGTTAAGAAATCATTCTCCATCCTAGGCAATTATCTTCACATCAATAAAACAAAACCTGAAATTAAAACATTATTCTATTTCATAGTTGTAAGTGGCACTACTTAGGAAAATTATCTGAAATTGTCCCTAAATACTAATGTGAAAATAAAATTCAGTATTCAAAGAAAAATATACAATGCAAAGGAGGAAAAAAGATGAAAAAGCTGTCTTTGGACACATTCACACTTCCAACATGTTTTGAATCCACCAGACATTAACTTGTCACTAATTTTACCTCTGGCTCATAGACCCAAAGTTGCTTAAGTTACAAGGAATAAAACCATATGGAGATACAGGTTAAAAAATATTCAGTTCAAGATATTTTAGGTATTTTTTCATTGCTGAAGTATTAACTAGTATACAGAGAAATACATGTGGCTGTCTGTGATCTCTCTTTATATAGCTGGATATTAAAAAAAATTACTGTTTCCAGATTTATACTTTTTGTGTGTCTGTGTGGAAAATTTGAGAGACACCAGTACTGATGTATCAGAAAGAATTTTCTAGTTGGAGGTCATACATGCTGTACCTACATTTTTGCGCGGGCAAGACGTGATGTCCTTTTAAAAAATGTGTATGAGGAACTGAGCTATTGGGAGGGTCTCCAGCACCCTCATGATTCAGCTGTCTGTGTCCACTTTCTCTGCTGCTTTCCATCCTGCCCTCATATTCTCCTCTCACTTCAGCCGTGTTGGCCATGCACTTTGTCCTTCACTGCATATCATACACCATTTATTGAAAAATACTGTCATTTAATATTCATTCTGTTTGAGTCAACTGAGCTAAACCAAATGAGGCTCTGACATATCACTAAATAAAACTAGAACTTCTGATGAGATTCTTTCTCATCTGTACTATTTTAAATTAATACAGCATTTTACATCCCATAAAACAAAAATGTATTTTGTCTCTGTTCGAGGAGTCCCATTTCGAAAAAAAACAAAGTAGAAAGACAATTACCACAAGACCTTTCGGAATCTGGTGGGAATAAGTAAAAGAAATGTTTACTACTTTGTACCAGCAAAAGTAAAATTCTCTTAGACCCTGCTTGTGTCAAGTTTAAAGAAAGTTCACAAGCTTTTTTTTACATATGTCACACTAATACATAGAACTTTGTATTAAAAACCTAATCTTTATTTTCCCTTTTTCAGACCATCAGTATTCACTGTTCTAGCTCTTAGTTTCCCTCTTCTTCATCTGAGACTGTTTGTTTGCATACATAATATTTATTGGTGTAATTAGGTCTAATCCTGATATCTTAAAAATCTGTAAAATGTACACCTACAATCCCATTGGAAAATAGTAAAAAATTTCCACAGCTTTCATTTATTCCACATTAATCCATCACTGCAGAACATCATGTATGGGACTTCACATGCAATTACGTTTAGAAATCTTCCATTTTTCTCATAATTGTCATCAACAATCTTTGGGTAGAGTAGATTACAGTGATTAAATTATAATTTATAGTCATTAATGCCTTTAAAACTCAGGAAAAATATTTTTTAAATAAAGAAACATTTTGAAGGAATGGTCTAAGCCTACATCAAAATCTTTATTCAAAACTCTTTAGTAATATGTCACTATTATATGAACAGTGTGCTCAGTTTTATGAAAATCTGATGGTTTTAGAAGAAAAAAAGTGTCAGATTAATACAATCCATCAAAATTTAAAAGCATTTTCCAAACAGACCTCTATACGTATGTTTCAAATGAAAAAAATCTCATGTTAATAATTAAACAGAAAAATATTTGAAATTTTGGATGCTTTTCTGAATACAAATAACTATTCCAAAAGCAAAGTAAATAGTTTTGTAGTCCCTTACATGTTCTCTAAAACACTGAAACTGATACAGTATACACAACGTTTGTTTTGAAAATATTTTCAGGCAGAAGTATTTTGGCAATTTGTTTCCAGGTTTTCTAATAAAATCTAGTTGAATCAGAATCAAACTGATCACTAGATCAAGACAAGGAGAGGTTCTCAACCTAATTTGGCAAGTATCTATAAAGTGTTTTATTGTACTTTCTAGTGTGAAAAGAACCATGATTCATTAATTAGGAACATCCCAGAATAAGATTAATCAATTGCCAGGGATGATGGTAGCAACAGTCTCTTTGAACACAACAAAAATTATTCTGCTGAAGATGTGCATTTTCTTCTTACTACTGTTGTTAGGATCACTATATTGGTAGCTGAGTGAATGGCCTGTGATTTAGACAACATTCAGATGATCTGGAAAGCCCTCTGATTTTATACATTATGAAACTATTAATCCAGCTGTTGTCTATACTTTTAGACACATATATTTTGGTTTTCGAGTGTAGAATATCTCTTGAATGTGTAAGAAGTATGAGATTTCAAAATTATCTGTTTTCAGAGGCATAAATCTTTCTTAGGAAATCTGCATTTACATTTTTGTTTAGCACCCCAGGCCACATTTTTTATTTAATCTGTCTAATGTCAGAAGGAACCATAGTTCCATAAAGCCATGTGGTGATGAATAACACCCCTAATGGAGTTATAAATTGAGACTAATTGGTTTATGTGATTGGTATTAAGTCCCATTTCAGCTAGTTAATGGAATGTTGTTTGGCAAGGGAACAGAGCTAATGTTATCAGATAATTTTCTTTTGAAAATGGCTTAAATTTCAGTCTTCCAGATCCACAGGTTCTAAATAAGTCAGAGCTATTCCTGCTAAAAAAATATCCCTGTAATGTGCCAACACAAGTAAATTCCAAAGTTATCAATAATGTGGCTTTAGTATTTCAGTACATTTTCACATCCTATCACCATATCCCACATTGCCTTCAAAAATGGCCAAAATATTCCAATCAGTGAAACATTTCAGCAGAGACTTTAATCCCATCTCACAATTACTTGAATGGTTTCAAATATCACATAACGAACAAATAAATTGACTTTCATGAAAACCAGATTTGGCAGGAATGCATGAGTGCCTAGTTAAATAAGCAGACTAGGGCTCTAGGGGTACTTCTACCCAATTTGTTGTTTTTCAAGTATAATAGTTCCTAACTTAGTATCAAAACATGGACTAGTTTGAAACTTGAAATCAATACCCACATGTGATTTGAAATTTGAAGGCTTGCCTGACCATATTAAGGTTCTGAGGACTTTTTTTTTTAATTATCAGTACAATGCAAGGATGCAAAAATATATTGCCAAATATAATATCCATAAAGCAATCTTTCCGCATCACTAACTGCTGCTTCCTTTCAGTCTTGTTGGTAAGTCTAAGAAGACCACGTTTAAGATAACATAGCAAAATTCATGAAAATTAGCAGTACTAACATGGGTTTTCCTGTTTATAAGCATTGACAAGCTTATACTTCATAACACTAGAATACAAACACCACTAGGGCATAGTTTAACAAACACAAGTATCTTAATAAAGAAAACCAAAACCAACAATGAGTTTGATTTATTCCTATGAGCACAAGCAAAAATCAAAACTCACATTAATATAATTCGCAATTAGCTTTTAGGGCACATATGTGGTTGTACCTCTGTAAAATGAAGGTGTTCAAAGTTATGCATGGTCACTGATAAAGGAGAGCTGCATGAAACTATGTCCTGATGGGCAGCTGTCCTTAGTTGTGACAGCAGCGCACAGGGAGAGTGGAGGCTCTTAGACACTACATACTCAAACGTACAAGCTATTTATAGACCACAGCAGCATCCCGAAAGCAAATCTAGAAACAGTGAAGTTTAATATTCTATAGCTATCATCACCAAGCAACCTGGCCCCTGCATAGCACAACAGCTGGAGCTTCTGAATGGCCTTCAAGTGTAATCCCACATTGAATGAATTACACTGACAGAATTTGGAGGCTACAGTAACAAGGATAATGGAATGGTGAACACCAGAGAGGTAGTTATAGCTGTCACAACACACGCACATGCAGGGTGAGGATTTTACCCATACGTGCAACTGGGGGACATGAGCATTAGGGAGGCACAGAGGAAGGAGTACATGAATGGAATTACTAAAATGGTGACAGGTACTGGTAAAACATTGTAAAATACTACTAAGCTAGAAAGATGTTACAATTTCTCCCACATGAATACATTATGAAAATTTCAGCATCAGCTCAAAATAACTCAAGGGTTCAGTGTCAACCAAGGTATTACCAGCCCAATCCAACACTTGTTTTATTGTATTTCCACCTCTTGCTTTTTAAAGCCTGCTTGTCATTCAGTAGGCCTTTATCCATATCCCAGTATATGTCACTTGAAATATTCTTATCACTCCTGACGTTTTTATGTCATTACCAAGGACAAAAATGTGAACTTAATATCTGAAAGTATTTGATTGAGAGCAAGCATGGTAAGTATCATTTGACTGTCTCATCGCCCTCTCACACTATACTTTGTATTATGACTTTTCAGATAACAACATGAATTTATACAAATACAGACATTTTATCAAGAAATGAGCATTAATCTCCTGATTTTATCTTAAAGACAGGTATCTTTTACAAAATACTGATTCCAAACAAACTCAAAGGAAAACAGTGCCAAATCTTAATTAAACACTCTGTTCTCAAATCTTAATTTAACGCTCTGTTCTGCTCTCTGCCTGATTGTCATCTTCACTTCTCCCAGCCACCAACCAGCATGAAGACAGGCATAGATTCTAACAGATGGAATTGAGGAAATTATAACTAAAACTGGATTTTTTTTTTCTCTCTCTCTGTTATTGATTTTCACAACTATTTGCAATGAGGAAGGAAGAAGAAGAGAGAGAGGTTCCCACTGGTTCGCATATGAAACTAGACAGAAAGGTTATAGATTTTGGCAAAAATATTTCTTGCAGTTATTCAATGCTTATCTTTAAGCTGTTTTTCCACCTCCTTTTCTTCTCAGGTCTATTTAACTTATTTTATTTTAAATTTTTCTGGATTTTGTTACCATGTCTGCTCTAGCTCAGATCATCCACATCCTTCTTAACTGCCTTGAAACTGAGTGCAACTTCCCAGTTCTCAGGGTAGGATCAAAACTCATATTGTGAAAAACAGCAGAGGATATGGATGAGGAAAAGAGAAAAAGAGATGAGTTATAAAAGAAACATAGCTCACACAGGAGGGAAGATTGTTCAAAAGGTTGGCAATTATTTAGAGGAGGGAGGAGATGGGAAAGGAAAGGGAAACAAGCAATTTCTACCAGGTCTTTGGGAAGTCTTTTCTGATTTTGCCCCTGGTGTTTCATTTAAAAAAAAAAAAAAAAAATCAACCAAATAAAAAATACAAACTCAAACACCGGAGATGGGTTAGAGAAAACTTGACTTTTGGCTTTCACAGATATAGCTTTGTAGTAACAATTCCTGGGTCATTTTAGGGATCCTAAATTCCTAATTCTTCCAGAAAACTGCAATAGATCTTTCATCATATGCTCATTCATTTTGTTGGGTGAGATGACAGCACTTCATTCTTTGAGATACATAGTACCAATGTCTTGGCCACCATGTAACCAGATTGTTGTAGTGCACTTAACATTAAACTGCCTCTCATCATTTGGAAGCAGCAGGACATATTCGCCATCATTTCTGTTTAACAAATTTACCTCTTCTGCAGTGGATGACACTAATTTTTCTAGTTGCAGTTTAGAGTGTTGATATCAAATTTCACAGACACAGTAACTCTGATACTTGCTTATGTGGGTGACTGTGTTTCTTTTTGAGTCATTCTGCACTTCAATTAGAGGAGGTCAGAAGAGGAAACTTCTTTTAGCGTCCTCAACTCCTGAGCTTCCTCCTGGTCCAAATTTTTTGACCTGCTGAACCTGAGAAATGTGCTTCATAGTTCATCTTTAACTTTTTTGTGGGGACTTTTGCAATGGATGCATCTGTAAAATGCAGGGATTTTAGCATCTCATAATGTTTGTCCTGAGCACAATAAAACTGCTTGTTTAATGAGTCAACAGGAATTTAAAATTTGTTTTTATTTTTAATATTTTGTACCTATGTTTTTAAGCATTCAAAGTAATTGCTGATTTTTAAAAAGATATTGAAATAAACAAAATAATATATTCTCAAATATTATGTTTGTTTCTTCCTCTCATAGCAAAAAAAAATTTCTTATTTAGTTTTTTTTGTCCACCCCTCCTTGAATCCTGTCCTGAAGGATATTTTGTATTTCACCTCTGTGTTTCTGGATTTTTACTTTTATTCAAGTAAGGACGTCATCACCTTTACATTAAAACTATTATACTCAGATGAGAAAAAGGCATGTTGCATTACTGCACTAAAAATTTGTTTATGCCTTGAATTTTTTTCTGTTTCTAAGTAGAGAGCAAGACAAAAGCAAAGCGTGAATTAGCAAAACAGAAATGCAGAGCTCCTGGGTTTTCTTTCCATTTCCATCCATTGTCTGTAATATTTTGCAAGGACAATCACATATTGCTAGGAAATCAGGAACAATACAGTGCTGCTTCTTCCTCTCTTGATCATCTCTCAGCCAACTCCAATTGCCTCCCGGTCTGCTCCCTGTGGCACTCCCAGAGTTGGGTGCTCAGGTTCCAGCTGTGATGCAAGGAGGTCGGCAATGGAAGAACCAGATATCTCCAAGTGCCTGAAAAACTCCAACTACAACCGTTTGCCCTGCCTCATTCTGTGCCTTGGTGCAATGCTTTAGGAGACATCAAATTTGTGTTTCCTACAAGGGGACAGCTGATGTTATTGGATTGTATCATACAGCTCATAAAGATTAGGTTCCAGAGAAGGGAACAACTGGTTATCCTAAGCCGGCATAAACTCACCCTGCTGAACCATCAGCAAAAAGCCAGTTAAGATGGTCCACCCATAGTTTTCAGCTGTGGGGCAGAAACTCAAACAAATGCAAACATGGATCTTTGAGGGGAATGAAAGTCACTTTACCTGGCAGTGAAAGTGTGCTTGACTGAAACTGTGCTATCAATGTGTTGTTTCCAATGAGTCCATTGCTAGAGGACGTGGGGCCTGTCTAAAATATTAGTTAGTCATAAACAAGTCATGAACATTCTAGCATTGATTGGATCACCCTATTTAATTTGTTCCTACTATTGTTCCTTTAGAGAATTTTTATATTTAAATAAAATTAGGGAAACTGAATGTTTTGCAACACTCATCTCTCTTCTTTTCCTCCACATTTTTCTGCCAAATTACTGGGAGTGTCTGAGTTCTGGCTAGGAAGAACTAGTAAGAATTCTGGTAAGATTTCATACAACTGGTAAGAAATAGTACAGCTACAGAAGATGTATATAAATAGTTCATATCTTTAATCTGCTTTTTATGGACAGCTTGCTGTTACCAACCTTACTGTTAGCCATGCATCCCCTAAAGTGGAACCAGCTAGTGATACGAAGTAGATTGATATTACTGTCACTTGCTAGCATGCCAAAATGATACTCAATGTAGCAGGGAGTCAGACAGATTACAACTGCATATTCAGAAAAAAACTGTGTCAGTCTGACTCAGTATTGAAAAGTGCAGGATCAGTTTGGGTATTTAAGAATGTGTGGGAAATAGGATGACATTTGGAACAAGGCGGGAAACTTTGTGGAGTGACTGACATGTCAGCAGCAGCAACATTGCCAGTGATCCACACCCACTTCTCTTTTAAGGTATTTAAAGTACACTGAAACTCTTTCTTTAACCCTCAACAAGAATAACCAAGGGAGGATTTCCTGCAGTCTTCATAACCCTGAAGGGCAAGAATGTCCTCCAGTAAATTCACCATACTGCAACAATGCCAAGAGCCTCCAGTAAGTGAAAAGCTTGGGGGTACTTAATGGATCAGACAGTCCATGATCCCAACTGACAAGTGCAACTTAAACTTTAAAATATGATGAACAAACAATCCCAGATTAAGCACAGTAGTGACTTGCCTGTTCCCATATTTCCCTGCTGTTGTGATTTTACATGTTACACCATGGCAGCCATGCAAATTGATTACAACTGGAAATGACAACTCTTCCAGTAATGCATATCACCATTGTTTAAAAGATGCAAAAAGCATTCCACAAGTAATACAAAATCTCTCGCTTCATCTCTTCAGTCTCCATAAAGAAAGTAAAAAACTCCCCATGCATACAATTAAACCCATGAGAACCAAACATGAGTACTCAGATACAGCATTTAAAAATGTTAACTGTACTGTGTGAGACCTATGGTCCCTTATGTGGTGCATACAGAAAACCCACTGAAGAATATGCCAGTGAGACACAAACGCTTGTACTAACATGAGAAAGGAAATTCTCATTTTAGTGGAATAGAATGATTTTCAGATAACTGGGGACAGAATAATAGCAGTTGCAAATATAAATCCCATTCTGATCATAAGGATGCACACAATCCTCAGATGTACAGCATTTTGAATGAGGACTGTTATAAAGAATCAATGGGTAATCCCTGACCTTGCTGGATTTTTGTGTATAAAATGAACCACCAGGGATAGTTTACTTCTTGTAGAGTGTACAAGACATGGTCTACTCCAGGTCTGTTTTTCAGATCTCTTTTATCTAATGTAATGAATAAAGCTGTATAGTATTTTCTTTATGAAGTTTGTCTTGCAAAATGGACTATGTGATGTTCTGTGATTTGCAAATTTTCTGAGTTTTATTACAATTTTATTACTACAGAATTAGGAAAATTGAAAATTTTTCAGTAATTTTGCCCCCTAAAAGAGCTATTTTTTTCTCAAAATTAGATGCATTTTTATTTGAAAGTGAATCTGTATTCTCAGAAAAGTAGTTTACTTTTGGTTCAAATTGTAACAACACCTAGGGAAACCATCAGCATAAAAAAGTACAGGCACTTCCAAATCACATAAAAGGACAAAAATTCCTCAGATTAAACAATTTTGTATTTTATTGCTATATTTTGTATATGCCCACTAGTCAGAACTTATTCAAGAGTGTCTGATAGGCAGCCTTCCTTTGGCATTACATAACATGACACACAGTTGTCTTCACACAAGGCCTTGTCTGCATTGTTTCCATATTCTTAAGCCAGAGATCTAATAGGGGGTTACAATTCTTCAGAGTGACAGGGTTGGAATACATAATGTACAATTTTCCTTTCCACTCCCACAGAAGAATCTCATGCCTGCAGTGAACCCCTGGCATATATAAATATTTAAAATAAATATACTTCTGTCCTTTTGGCATTTCTTCAAGCTATGGTTTCCAGGCCTGATATCCAATATAAGCTATGATTAAATAAATACATTGTGTCTCACCAGTGTTTTTCACCATGTGCTCTCAGAGGCACTCTCTGCTTATGATGACTGTTTAACAAGCTCTTAAATTCGGAATCCAAAAAGGTCAAGTAATAAAAAGTATTCTCCTCCATCTGCACAATAAACAAAAGGATTTAATCTGCTGACACTTCAGGTGCCCCATAGCTCTATTTCTTTTTTACCTATCCCAAAATAACAACCTTTGCTTTTTCTTGTGTAAAGTATCTGTGCCTGAGAATAAACAAACAAAAAAACTTTGCTCTGCTCAGTGTTTTCCCCAAAACACTGAGCGAAAGGGTTGAGGGCCAGAAAGTTTACTTCCTGTATTTCACAGTGTTACATTTCCCTTACTTACCTCTAATCAAAATCAGATTTTGGGTAGAAAAAAACTATTTTCAGTCCTTAGAAAATTAGAGAACTCTATTTCTCAGGCAAAACCAGGCTAGACCAACATGCCATTAATTGCCATGGCTGCTCTAGTGCTAGGGGATTGATTAGGTGAAATATGACTGCTAGAATCATCTGGGCAAGCTACTTTCAAGGCTGTAGAAGAAGGTAAAAAATTCCAGCCTTGGAAAAACTTCTTGTGACAGTCAGCTGCACAGAAACAATCTCATAATCCTCCATAAATGGGCAAATGTGAAATGCTCACTGCTGCTGAATCTGAGGAAAGATCTGCCTTTAGGGAAATGTTTCTCTTAGAGTGTCTTTGGTGTGGCTCCAGCTTCTCTTTTTTGTGTTGTCCTACATGTTCTTTTTAAATACCTCATAATTAATGCTTTCTGTGATTGCTCTGTTATAAAAAACCCTAGATTTGAAAAGTAAATGGTCTAAAAAGTTTTTCCAAGCAAATACCTGTACAGGAGGTAAGTAGAATAACAGCTCACTTTTTCTCCTAAACATAGGGTTGAAATTCCAAATTTCATTTGAAAATACATATGGAGAAACTGTAACCAGGGAGAAAGAACAGAAAGGCTGAGCCTGCTACAGTACATAGGAGAGATTATATAATTGTAGAGGAAATTTTAAATTACAAATTGTCATAAAGACTGAAACGATGCCCATAATCTTCACCATACTTCATCTTCTATCCCACTAACAACATATTGGCTATGCCATCCTTTCCAAGCTCTGCTGCAGAACAAACTAGGATCATGGCCCATTTGCCAAAGAGCTGGGCAGAAAAATAAATGCCCAAAGAACCCTCTTAGGGCTTACTTGATGGTATCATTTTGATACTTAGAAACCTTTAGATGCTTTACTTGTAGGTTATAATCCATAGCTAGTGATACATAATGGCAAAATATATCAAAATAATTTACAGATCCTCCTTGAGTTACTACTCTGCTATTCATTCAGATATCTGGGGAAATATGGTTGTCCCACCACCTCAAAATAAACAGAGTAAATTGTCTTGAATATATGAACACATTGTGGTACTGTTGATTTGAACGGTATCTGCAGATAGTCACAAACAAGAGGTCAAAACTGTTTTAACTAGGAAGGTCCCTGATATGAAAGCAAAGAGTAACAAAAAACATAAGAACTATCATATTCGGTCACATCAAAAATCCATATAGCCTAGTATCCTTTCTCTTACAGTGATCAGGAACAAATGAATAGGGAAAATTTATACGGAATGCGAAAAAAATACATTCCCCATGACTGATGTTAGACCTTCAGGTAATCAGGTAAGATCTGGAGTTTTATCCAGACCATGGAATTTAAAATTTTATTACTGTTTTCTCTACCACTTTTTTGAGTTCATTCATATTTTGCCCTTCATAGCATCTCATAGCAGCACATGCCTCAATTTCATTTGTTTCCTTCCCAGTTCTTCTTGATACTCTATATCAGTTTTGCCCAGGTTGGATACTGAAGAGTGTACTGAATTAAGGCACAATGCTATCTTTAAAATGTCTACCTTAGTTTCCAAAAGCAGTGTCTGTATAAGCAAAAAGCTATAAGCTAACTTTTTCACTCTGTCTTTTCATTCCTTCTAAATTTTCCCTGGTATTGATATTTTAACAAAATTATTGAAAAAAAGTCCTGATTTCATTATTACATTACTATTTTTTGTTATTTTTTTATTATTACTACATAAAACAGGATTTAAAGTTGGAAACATGTCCCATTCACCCTGATTTTACACAGTCAGAACAAAAAGCTCTTGTACTTCTATTCAAAGTCTGTTTCCTGGGTTTAATGAGTAAAATCCCTCTATTCAACCAGTATTCTGCAAACCTAAATCTCAAAGCATGAGATTAGCAAATATTTCTTGTAAATCCAATAATATCCAGACATCCCTTTTCTTTTCAAAATATTTGTGAGAACTGAGTAATTTCCACAGCAAATTATGCAAATGTGCTGTACAAGCTCTCCAGCACAGCCAGCCAGTACAAATCCTGACCTTCCAACACTCCTGTTGTTCTTGCTCTGTGCTTCTCTTCACCAGGCTGCCAATCTAATCTACAAAGCAAAGATTTTCAGTGCTGTTAACCGTCCACTAAAAGCCAAGATAATATCAATGACCTTATTTTACACAAGAGGAATAAACCCAGAACCAACGATTCATATCAAGATAAAGCTCCTGGACTGAATTTGTCCAAAAGAAGTAGCTAAGATTGATGCAAGGATAGCTAGATAACTCTGCAGCCATGTTATACAAATGTTCACCTAGATAGATTATTGGGTCAGAGATCAACAGATCGATGAAACATCCTAAATTCAACTCCTTACCACCTTCAATGCAGAAAAATCCCTAAACTATTAAATCTTAATCTACCAATAAGACATGTCTGGAAACATTTTATCACTCTCAATATTCATGCTGAGATCAAATTGGTCATCAGGTGCCAAACATGCACCTTCAGAAATGTTGTATTTAAAAAAAAAAAAGTACTTTTTGCATATATTAATTCATTTCTTCCCTCCTAGGTGGATAACCAGAGGTATTGTAATAGCACAGAGAAAACAGTAACAGCTGTCCAGAAAAAAAGTGCTACACTCTGGTAGCCAATATTAAGGTAATTTTCCCTGGAACTCTTTATCAGATTTCCTATTCTGAGTGGAAAAAAGAATGGGATTTTATATTGATTTCTTCTGGCTAGATGACAGGAAGATATAAACTTATTACAGTGCTACGTAGTTTTTAAATTTTCTAAAAAACAATGTGCAAAAGGACCTGTAGAGACCGTCAAAGTTTCTATATTATTGCTTTCTTTCCATAAAAGGCCAAGAAGACAATCAGGAAAAAGTCTAACAATGAGTTTTCTATTCTTTGTAAGGGTAGTCTATTTCTATTTCTATTTCTATTTCTATTTCTATTTCTATTTCTATTTCTATTTCTATTTCTATTTCTATTCTTTCCTTTTTTAGAAGACTGTGCACAGAAGTGCTTTGTCTCTTTATGTAGTTATTATCTACTTTACTTAGTACTAATAGATGTTAATCTGTTGATTTTTCTTTTCCTGGCTTCACAGATATTTTAGGAGTAGGGTTCTTGTGCAGTGGTGGAAATAAGTTGTTCTGTCAGTAAGTGTAGAGCACTGAGAGCATTGGAATACTTACTATTCAATATCTTAGTTACTTAATAGGAACCTGGACAAAGAAACTCCTGCACACCATAAAGCTATTTTTCTTTAGAATCCTACAGCATATAAAGTAAAAGACATACCGAAAGGCTATCTGGGCTTCAGGGAAATAACAGAACCTAGTGTAAGGTTCTTTTTGCTGTGCATGTGGAGAGCTAATCAGTTGAGAAAAAAGATCTGAAATATCAGGAAGGCAGAAGGGCAACCTGCCTTTAAGCATTAAAGAAGTTCTGAGGAGTTGGGTGTGTCTAAAGTCCCCTTCTCTGCGTGATTTACATTATGTTCTCAGGATTGTAGGGAAATAATTTTGTTCTTTAACCCTGTATCTACTTATGTTGTCTGTTCCACTACACAGGTATGACAGAACCAAGAAAGGGCCCAAATTGACTACAGAAGAGCTGTGTATATGAGCAACAGAGATTTACTGACCCCTAAAATGTCCCTGTTCTAGCTTTCCTATCTCTACTGGTTTGTCCCAACTTCACACAACTTCCATCACACCACAGCTTAAAAATTGTCTGTAAATGAATTTGTGTTCTGTTGCTGTTATAATAGTCGATGTTGCTGCAAAGCAACAACACTGAAATATATAAGTTATTATCCTTGGGACAGCACAATCATTTTTGCCTACTTTCCAGAGCAGATTGCTCTGACTGACTCTCATTGCAATTTATTTTCCTTTATTCTTGAAGGACTATGACTAATCTCTGTGATGTCCTTGAACATATTGCCTTATGCACTTCTATAGATAAATGTGAATGCAAAATACTTCCATGCTGGAAGCTTTCAAATTCTGATAAAACTTTTAAAAATTCACTGCATCAGAAACAAGAAGTAACAGGACTCCTTACAGGTAACCTAGTAGGTGGAGAAAGATCCTAAAAGTGAGGGAACTCCATAACTAGTCCATCAGTAAAATTCCTTACTTCCATTCTAGTCACATACTCTGAGGCAAAGGCTATGTAGAGTATTCTCACCCTTTCCTTTCAGCTCACAAATCTTGAATTCCTTTCTGCACTGAACACAAACTTTAAAGAAACCCACACAAGAACTTCATGTTTAGAATGGATCATTTCATGATGAGTCCTGTTTTCCTCAGGGAAGTGTTGAACAGATATTTAATCCTTTATGGTAACAAAAGGATACATGACCTGGAACTTCCATACCTATAAAAGTGCTGAATCTAACAGCATGTAAAAGCTGTTGGCTCAGACTAAAAGCAGAAAAGAGTAGTTTAAACATGTCACCTGTTGTAATGATCCTCTCAAAAGAAGCAGCTGGATGAGGGATCAGGATCAGAACCAGAGCAATTGGGGTATAAGAAAAATATTGAGCTTAACTCTGAAAAAAATGGATCGCTTTGGAACTTTAGAACAGTGGAAAGAAAGGCATGTAAAGATAGAATTTTTAGATGATGGTTCTTGACTAAGATACTGAACTTCAGTGCAAGTCCCAATTTAGCTACCTGTCTTTAAATGTTTAAAGCCCTAGAGCTCAACAGAAAATCTTTCTTGTGTTATAATGTGCCATTATGATTACGTGCTCCTCCGAAGCAAAATACTTATGCTAATAGTAAGAAAAATGTTCATTTCTTCACACCTTCTCTGCAACTTTCAGCTGACATGTTACAACAAGCCGAGGACACATTTCATTACTGAAAACCCCACAGAAAATAATCTCATTCTTCACTCACACACTTTTGTGAATCGGCTACAGGAAGCAGCAGTGTTCTGCAAAGCAAAGCATAGAATTGGCAAAAGCTCTTTTCAGCATAGTCTGTATATTTGAGTTTGACTTGGAATTATCCACCAGGTGTTGTGTTTGTTTGCTTTGTGTCAACGTGCTTGAAAATGTAGAGCAAGTTACCTTCACATCTCTTTCGTAAACCATAGTTTCATTTAAAGTGATTTAGTATTTTCTTTCAGTAGGTTCTGTTTTGAGTATTGTAATAGCTTGCAGAGGAGAAAACTAAAAAGTACAAGAAGGATCTGCTACTGCTATATAACATTGATGATTTTAATTGCAGTATGGAAAGGATTCTTTTTTCTGTGTTTAAGTAAAGGAAAAATACAGATGGTGATTACGGCTTGTATGTTCCCTTTAAGATTGTGCTTCCAAAATATGGCACTTAGCAACGAACTGGAAGAATACTTTTTATGATATGTTTCAGCAAGACAGATAAACATCTCCACAGTTCAAAACCATCAAGAATGTTCAAAAACCAGCACACTTTATGACTGAGCAGCTGTTCTGTACTTTATGCTGTTGAAATTTAAAAAGGCATGAGCTCTCCTTAAAAATGCCATGCAGTTTTCAAGAATGATAACTGTTCTGCTTGGGTTTTCTTTACTTATGCTTGACATTTTGAAACAGTTATAATTGACATTATAACTGACTACCTGTCAGAATCGAATTGCATTTGGCTGCTAAACAACATTATCCCTATTGATAGTATTGTCCATCACTGACTAGCGTTAGCTTAAGTGTTTGCACTGCATTACAAACTCATTTAATTAATAATGGCCATATCATCACAGTTTGAGATTTGTTCAGATGTGGAAAAGGACAACAAACCTTATCACTTAAACTTTCCTAAGATGGTTACACCTTTCAGTCATTCAAAAAGTGTCAGGTATTGCGGATAATACTATCTATTGTGCAATGAAGGATGCAGGAAGAAGTGTGGTTACATTTACACTGCTGTGTGGTTTTGCTTCTGACACAATTTCCAGCAGAGGAAACTTCTTCAACTGTTCAGCTTAATTTTCAAATTTATTTAGCATGTATGTCCAGCAGTCTAGCAAACACACCTCAAGGAATACTGGGCCTGGGCTTCTTCCCCCTTTCAATCTTCTTTTCCAGTCTCAAGTTCGTGAGTCATCCCGTCTCCATACCTGTTGACATTATTTCAATGCATCTCTGGAAATTTTCTTTGTGATCATTGTTAAATATTTTAATTTACAATGCCATGCCTATGAGTGGTCATGTTCACAGTAGAGATCAAGGATGTAACAGGAACATGAAGGAAGCAAGGCATTCTTTTAAGTAAGGAAACTGGGGGGGGGGGGGGGGTTCCGTAAGGTTGCTCATGTCTGTCTGTTGCAGTGCAGGGTGGCAGTGGCCACTGCAGCAGAACATACAGAGGACTGGTGCACAGGCCTGCAGAACACAGAGGTCGGATTCTCACCCTGCGGTTATAGCGAATTCCCCTGTTCCTAGTGGTTCTGAGTTTACGTGTTTTAAGTTTATTTGTTCAGGAGTTCTCCACCCAGTTGTATGTATAAGTTCATGTTTATGTATTTCCCCTAGTTGCTTATGTATTAGTTCTGGAAAGTTCTCCCTTCTTCGATGCCCCATTGGTTGGTTCATGTAACTCCCTCCCTTAAGTTATCCCTATTGGATAGTCCCCTGTTATCTCCTCCTCCTCAGTTGATCCCCATTGGTTGTTTCCCTTTGTTCCACCCCCGTATAAAATGCTGTGCTTTCTCCTTTTTCCGGGTCTTTGTCCTGGGACCCTCCACAGGCAATAAACCAGCTGGAACCTACACAGAGACCCCTCTCTCATCCCTTGCCTCTGCCGACGCTTTTGCACCATCTTTGTTTGGGGCTCTCTCCTTGCAAAGGAGCCAGCTTTCCCTGCCTGTTGCAGCTGACAGCTTTCCCTGCTTGCTGCAGCCGATCTCTGCCTGTGGCAGCAGAAGCCAAAGACGTCTGAAGCTGGATGTTGTGCTGCCTCGGACAGCCCCAAAAGTGTCATCTGTCCTAAAACTGCCTGGGACAACACAGGATATGCTGACTTGTGTTTCTTTTGTGGAGGAACAAAATATGAACAGTGGCTGATTCAGCTTGCAGGAATTATCTTGCTTCTCTCATAGCTTGCCGAAACTGCAGCCAAGATCAGGAGTGTATGCTCAATGTTAGGGGAAGAGAACAGTCTGAGGAATGGTTTCCATTCAGTAGAGACAAAATAGGAAGCTCATGTAAGCTCTACAGACTTTTGCTTCTGGATTGTGCTGGGGTTTGGGCTTTTTGGGGAGGGTGGTTCTTCTAGCACTAGTAGCTCGGAAATGCTCCTGCTGTCTTAAGCAGCCTGTTTTCACTGTGGTGAGAGAGGAAGGGCAGGTATTGGCTGGATGAGCAAGCACAGCCACACTAGGTAGTTTTCTAAGTGGTCTGATGATGACAAAAGCATTCATGTATGCGGAGAAGCCACCTGGAGCAGTATGCCTGGCAAGGCAATTCTAGGCTCTCCCTATGGCTTATAGATGGGAGATTCCAATCTCCTGGCAGTTCTTATCTTGAGGCCTTGCCAGTAGTGTCACAGAGACTTTGAGGGAAGGAAGGAGTTACGACTGAAAAGCCAAAGGGCTCTGTGAGAGCTGTAGCTGTGCTGCTCATCATTTGGGCAGTTCTCAAGTTAGCCTTGGGAAAATGAAGGAGGCCCTGACTCTGGTTATGGCTGAATATCTGAGAGTTGCATAGTCAGTTTTGAGTAGGGTTCCTCTGTGGCAGATGGAAGAATGTCCTGTTGATGTGTACTTTACTGAGACCAGTGCTCTCTGCCCCTGTCATTTCACAGGTGGCTTCACATAAGGTTTTAGGACCCATGTACCATATTCGAATTTATCAGGTAATAAAAGATATGAATTACAGTAGTGTCTGCATGAGAACAAGGTAGACTAAAATATATCATGTTCAGGTACATTCAAACCTTTTCTATAAACACTATCTGGGCTGCTATTTTTTTCCCTCTGGGGCATAGAAATAACTGGCCGGGTCATTAAGTTCAGCTTGACCGAAGATTATAAAATGATAGCAAAGGTGGCTTAATTCCCTGAAGATGCAACATTTAAGGATTGCTAGACCATAGCAGAATTTATTCATTCAGAAAAAGTATTTGTTAACAGTCCCAGCATGCTTGCAGTGTTTTAGAAAACATGTTAAAGGAAGCAAGAGCAAATCAGAGAAATGCTCAGAGTGCTACTTCAGTCATATTCTCACCAACCTCTATCTACACACGGTGCAAAACCCACAACAATCCCAAATTTAGCCCAGTTTTCAGAAATATACTTTCTTTCTGTGTTTTCTCAACTGAGTAAAAGAATAGCAGTCATGACACTGATTTGAGTAAGATTCTGTGGTTTAGAGGACAGAATGGTCTCTTCAATTATCTTGGCAAATGTGTTTGGACGTGAAGCACAAAAGTCTTGTAAAATTATCTTCTGACTTGTACATGTTTAGAAGCACCTTCTGGCAGTTTTGAACCACTTGGTTTCTCATAGGACTATGTGGTCAGAGGAATTTTGTATTTTCTTCTCATGAAGTTCAGCAAAGGGTTAGGGCTTCTTTGGAATGCATGAATACTTTCAGGACAAAATAGAAAAATTGCTACATGTTTTTAAAAATAAATTTGTGTGGTAATTTACTCATTCAGAGTTACAAATATAAAGTCTTTGATATGCCAGCCATCAAGCTGTTTTCTTGACTATTCAAAATTAAAAGACTTGCTGCATGTGTTGTGGTATTGCTTGGAAAATTCTTTATTTTCTCACTCTGCCCAGAATATACACGATTTTGGAGACTGCAAACTGGTAATATTTATGCACAGCTCAGAAACTATTACAAACACGTTCCAGGCTATCCACACTGATTATCAGGGTTTCAAAAAAGTCCAGACTTCACTGGCAATATGGTTGAACTTCCAGAACATCAGAGGGAGAGCACTTCAGAAATAATACACCCCCAGACTACGCTAAATGTGTAACAAAATAATTCGAATTCATGAACTTCCTTTGAGAAACATTTTGAACTGTAAAACTGTAAGTAGCAAAATTGTATGAAATGCCAAAAGGGCAGCCCTCCAATGGAAAGTTTTGCTGGAGGGAGACAGATACAGACTCCAGAGGAAGCTGTCACTACATTATTGGTGTCATCAAGTTACTGCTCTGTGGACAGGAGTGACCCAATCACCTCAGAAAAACAAGGGGGAGGAAGGAATAAAGGCTATTGCAGTTGATGAAAAGATATTCCATTTTCTCCTTCCCACCCATTTATTTTTCATCTCACTTCCCATAGCATCTGCTTTGAAAAGCATTTTTAGTGTTCTTCCAATGTAAAGAGCCCAGAGTTTTTTTATGGCACCAGGGTCCAGCTCTATTTGGCCCAAATTCTCCCACATTGAGATTCTTCTTTTCCCAAGGGTTTTTTTCTCCACAGTCATGGACTTGTAGCTATTAAGACTCTCCTCACCAGAGTATTTCTTCCTGATTTATTGACCACAGAAAAATACAGTTAAGATTATATTAAAAGCATGAATTAAATGCCACGTTACTAGGCAGTTTGCATTCATGTAGATTCTCGCACATGATGTTACTGTTCTCATTCCAGAACCTTTGTTAGTTTCAGTATCTCTCCATCATGCTACAGTCTGACAGTGTAGACATGCCCTGAGATTGATTAGAAACGGCTGCCTCCACACTTAATTTTCACAGATGTTCCATTCTTTAGCTGCCTCTCTGCTGCAGCTGAGATATCTGGTCATAGCTTGAAGACAAACCTGAGTTACTTTCTAAATGCTTGCGCATCAATAGCAGTGTAGAGAGCAACATCAGCTGAAAGTCTCAGCACTTGATACGACTTGTCAGACGTGTCTGTAGGGGCTACAAACACTACCTTGACTTGGGTGATCGTCAAGGTAGATATGTTTTTGAGACATAAAAAAGATATGCTTTTGGTTTGGTTTGATTTGATTTTTTAATCCAGGTGATAGTGTACTTTCTCACAGAATTCAATAGATTTTCATTGTCTTCCCATTCTCCAGGGCATTATCTGTGGGAAGGAATCAGCTACTGTCAGATCATTATCCTCATGCCTTTCTTTTATTATCCTTTGCAATCTGGCTGAGTGACTGAGAGGTTTGTATTAGATTGGAAAGGTATATTTTGTTTCTTTATCTTGGGGTTCTGCATTTGTTAGAATTAAAATCCAATTTATTTGAACTCTACAGTTTTTGGGTAAGTCCATTATTCTAAAAAGCAAGGCATTTAGCTGCTCTAGCTGCTGTCTTTACGAGGAAGCTATTTCTTTACAAAGGTATGCTTTGTGATAACATTGTACCAGGCAGCAAATTAAAAATGAGTGATGGATAAACTTGTTTCAAAATTTATTGGAAATCATTGATTTCTCTCAGGTACCAGAAAAGCAAACATGAAAAAAAAAAAAAAGAGAGTAATCATATGCAACATAGCAAGCATGTACTTTCCTGATAGTTAATATTTTATTTGAACATTTTCTATTAAGGGTGTACATTGTAGTGGTGCAGAGATTTATGTCCTTAATATGCTATTGGCTTTTTCCAACAAAGAAGTGGATATTTGCAAAAATTTATGTACTTTATTGATCATTGTTGATTAATAGATTTAAAGCACTTTACTTCGTAAAAGTATTCTTTTTTTTTTTTTTGCATACTGATTTTCATATATGTTAATTAAACTGTTTAATAATTCAATTGTGTAAAAATATTGGAGATATATTGTTGGGACCAGCTAGTTAAATCCCACAGATAATGAATTAAATTTATTTTTTTAATGTTAGATGGCTGATGCACAAGCATTCTTTTTTTTTAATTGCTATTTTGTAACAGGCAAAATACTGAAACACCTTTTCAAATATTTTTATGTACCTAAGTCTTTCCATAGTTCTCTGTTATAACAAACTTGAGATATTTTCTATCTATGTAAAGGATTTAAACATACCATGTAAGACCTTTTACAAAAAAGTTCTGATTTTAGCTGAAGGCAGCAAAATTGTTTTCTTTTTTATATCTGAAAGCAAAAATTTGTTTTTCAGTTGTGTTTAAAAACATTTCAACAAGAAACAGGAAAAAAAAAAGGAAATTCTGATTTGTCTAATGCCAATTAAGGAAAAAAACCAAAACCAAACAACAGTTAATAGCTATTTAACCAATACAGAAACTTCATCCAGTAAAATTCAGTATTTGCACACTATCTGCCCAAATCTGAAAAATGTTAAAAAACTTCTAACATTATTTGTATATAGAGAAAATATAACTGGTAGGTTTAGTTCAGATCTGAAACTGTGAATCTAGTCTGTTAGCTCAATAGCAGGCCATGTTTCACAAAATGTTAGTCGTGGTTAGAAGTCATGGCCTGCACTGAATTCCATCCACTGATGGTTTTTTTTCCTCCATTGGAAAGTATGTGTCTGCTTTGTATAGGCAAAGGCAGCTGTGTACAGCGAAATATTGTAACAGATTTGTATATGTCAACGTATGAAGGTTTTGAACAGACTGTTTCATAGTATTTACTCTTCTGAAAGCACAGTTATGTGAGTAAGAGGAATGTCTCCAGCCTGAATTTCATGATACTTCTATCGTAGAACCAGTGTCGTAATTGGACCACAATTGTGCTTCAGGTATGTAAGTGAAAAAGTGCTTGTGAAGAACAATCACATTGAAGTTCTGTGTCGTATCTCTAGTTGTCCTTTTTCCTTACACTCATTTAATTGGTGCTAAATAGGATTTAATATCTTCAAAATCACCTATGTAGCCTTATAGCTGATCTTTATAATTGACTGAAATACTAATAGCTAACATACACAGTAGAAACAAACATAAATACAAAGGCGTTTTGTTAACTAAATTGCTGCAGGTAGTGGAATGATCATAATGTACAGTGTAATACTATGCTACAAATGCTGAGGCAGAAAGCCAGGGCAGAGAGAGATCTAAAGAACTGTAATTCATAGCTCCCTATCAGTAGACATACAATATGAACTACATGGTGATGTACCTGACTGCTTGTATAGAATAATGAGTCTCGACTAAAATGTAAGGTTCTTAGTGTTACAAGAAAGCCGCAGCATTCAAAGGATCTCATGCAAGAAATGAGTATCTGGCAACGGAAAGTTATAGCTACCTCAGATCTCATTTCACAGTAGAGAAATATGTGAAAATTTATGGCATTTTGCACTGAGATGCTCTGAAAACAGCATTGAGGTGCTCTGTGAGCTCTAAAAATAATTTTACTGGAAAATGAGTATGCATAAAGTTCTCCAGCTTTTTTGTAATACATTTTAACATGGAATGATAATTCCAAGTAAATTCCTTCCAAAATAGAAAAAATAAAAAATTAGCCCCTCAGGCTAATGTTACAGTGGGGAAACTGCAACGTGTATCAAACAACGACGCCCATGGAAAAGAAATACATATGGACCGATTCTTGATAGATGTTTCAGAGAGATGTTTATTTCTCCAGCCGCATGGCCGGGGCTCTGCCGAGGAACTGCTCAATCACGGGACCCGAGGGTCCTTCTGTCCGCACAGGGAACACAAAACAACCGATGGGGAACGAGGCTGAGCAGGGGCAGGGAAACCCCGTGCCTCCCCCAGGGCCCCTCTCCCAGGGCTACATGGCAGGGGGAGGGCCCCAGCACTTGGCTAACAATAAGAGAAACTTCATAGAAGCCCATCTGTATCTCCTGGAGAGTAAGAGGTTTTTTGCAGTCCTCTCTCCTACATGCACAGAACCTGGTCTCCGAGTTTTCTAACTTCAGTATTTATTTACTTCACATACTCCCATAGCACTGAAATATAATGAGATGTATTTTGTTAAAACATTTGTACAACAGATACACACACACACACACACACACAGAGACACTTTTCCCTGTTAAAAAACCAAGAGTGTAACAGCATCACCATATCTGCTACAGGCCAAATTTGGCTATGCAAATATAGATCTGCCTAAAAATCTCCATGACAATGAGTGGGCAAATGTTAGTAACTCCAGAGGACGTTTCAAGAGACAGACAGCATCCTCTGCTGTCCCTATGCAGCATGTCCAGAAATGTTCAGGGCAAAAGCTCCTGAGAACTACTCCTGCCCATCTGTGGCTGTCTCATGCAGAGCTGTGAGAGCAAAAGACATCTTTATTAGGTTTGGGGAGGACATTGCATTACATGTGTTTGCCCTTGCTTCCATTCACTGTAGACAAAAGTACTAAGGTAAAAAATAATAAAAACAGTGACTGTAGATATTTCCAAGTCAAATTCATGTCAATGAATGGGCCCAAACCAAGTATTTGCAGCAAAATATATTACACCAAATCCTATCATGCCTTTCATAATATATATGTATTACTGCATGGACTGAGCAGTACTTGAGACAATGACGCCTTTCCACTAAATCCCTATCTTAGTATGTAATCATGGATCATAAATGAAAAACATTACTCTTTGGAAACAATATTATTCATGAGTCAATAGTGGACATCTCATTTATTTTTAACCTCTTTTTTGTGCTCTTTGTTTTTTTGCTGTTTTCAGGAACCGTGTCCTTTGTAATGCCAGTGGTGCTGTTTACATTGATGTCAGGGAATTATGCTGCTGTAAATGGGACCAGGATTAGTTCCATGACAGGCCAACTATGTTGCAGAACCCTCCAGATGAACAATTATATTGTTTGAACCCCATATGCTTTTCCTATGATCAGTTAAGGTGGAAGACATTTTCAAACTGTAGCTCTTGCTGATAATGTTGTGAGGAGTTTTTCCTTCCCAAATTAGGGAATTTGGAAGAATTAATTAATTTCTGTAAAATTTGATGCTATGAATTTTTGAGGAAGAGATTAGGTCAGTTATGTTTTTAAAGAAGGAACTTCAAAGAAATAAAAGTCATTATCTGAATAAACAGCTAATCACATGTTAACAGAAAGAAAATTGCCAGCAAAATTTTCTGAAAAAATAATCTTGACTTTTGACAACATCTAACAAGCAGAAAACAGAATGCTGCATAGCCAGAATTTTTGCAATGAGACCTCTCAGGGGCTTAGAATTAAGCAAGTGCTAAGAGCTTTACTGGACCATAGCCAAAATGCTCAGAAACCATGCAGTTTCTCTTAAGGCTTGAATACTTTTGAGATATGTTGTATTATATGTATATGTTCTATTAGTCACCATCTTTCACTGTTGCTTGCTCAATATAACAAGAAACATTACTACAGAAGCATGAGATTTCCCACTGTCGACCATTTTCCATGCTGGAAATTAATAATATGTTCTTAGTCTGTGAACTTGATTCCCCCTCTTCATTTATAACTTTTATGTTAGTGGAATTATACAGAAGAGCTTTTTATTCAAAAGGATTTTGCAAAATACATTCTGAAAACGGAAATAAATTACACTGACCTTAACTTATAGCCTCTGATAATGACTTTTAACTATAGGTTTTCTCCCTATGCCAATATGTTTTCAACATTTGCATGGTTGCTAAACAATTCTTCTTGCTATCTCTGTAATGCTGACAGTCTATGAGACATGAAAATTATCTAAATATAAGAACTAAAGCTAGAAAAAAACCCACACCAGAACTCCAACTCCCACCTCCCCACAAAATCTGTAGTTATAGTGGTAGCTGAGTAGGAACAGGTTAAGGCAAAATCAACATGTTTGTTCATTTAAACAATCTGAATAACTAGAAGTAACCATGGCATCAAATTAGTAATTTAATGCCAATTTCTCTTATCTCTAACAGAAAAACTACAAAAAACACCTACAATTTTTCTTTCTAATTTATTGTAGATCCACATGCTAGTACTATAGCAATTATCCAGGCACCGTCAAGACTGAAAAAAAAATATGTTTTTCTTCCTTGGTAACCTTTAGCTTAGCACTCCAGAATAATATGCTCACTCTAGCACAATTAGATGCAGTAAGTGTGAGAATGACTATTCTGGTACTTTTTACAAAAAGAAAAATATAATTTTCAGAAGGAAAATACTATATGATATGGAATTATCTTTTCTAACTTGCATATGAAAAGAATTTCAAAAGCTCTGAGGTATAAACTATCATAGGCAAATCACTCAAAATGCAGCCATACTTAATGAATCTGTAATTTGTACAAGAAATCTTATGAGAAGGGGCTATCTTAGGTGATTCCCTGCCCTTGTACTTGCCATGCATAATTTGAATTGCCCACAGTTACTACTCAACAGGATATTACATTTTGTTCTCATGTTTGGAAGCAGGAGGTTGTCACCACAAAAAATTCCATGACCAGCACTTTAACCTATTCCAGATGCCAAGGAACAGCATCAGCTCTCTGGTGCCTTAGTTGCCTTAAGTCTATGGAAACACTGGTAAAAGCAAGAGCAGAGAGATTGGAAAAGATCATAGAACATTTAAGGGTGGATAAAACCTTTAAGATCATCAAGTCCAACCATCAACCCATCATCATCACCATGTTTACCATTAAACCATGTCAAGTCCCATCATGCTTTTTGAACACTTCCAGGCCAGCCTGTTCCAGTGCTTGACAAACCTGTTCATGAAAAAGTCTAATCTGAACCTCCCCTGGAGCAGCTTGAGGCATTTCCTCTCATCCTGTCACTTGCTCCCTAGCAGAAGAAGCCAAACCCCACCTTGCTACAACCTCCTTTGTTGCAGTTTTGGACAGCAAGAGAGATCTCCCCTCAGCCTCCTTTGCTCCAGGCTGTACACTCCCAGCTCCCTCAGCTGGTACTCCTAACACTTGTGCTCCAGATACTTCACCAGCTTTGTTGCTCTTCTCTGGACTCGCTTTAGGGCCTCAATGACTGTCTTGTAGTGAGATGTGGGAATGTGAATGGAAAAACTTCAAGTCTTGACAAAGAGTTTAATATTGCCCAAGCTTGGGCAATACAGTAGCTTCCTACAGTTTAGGAATAGTTGCTGACAACTTGCCTGGAGAAGTCAAGATGATAAGGCCCCAACTGTATAGGAAATTAATTAATTTGAACATTTTGAATTAACTTATAGATATAAAAATTTGGATGAACATGTAGCCAAAGATTAAATCATGGAAAAGAGTATGGCTGGAGAGTATAAAGACAGTTCACTGGAGACTGTCCAGCAAAAGAAAATAGCTGGGTAACTGTTTCAGTGCCTAATCTATAGCCCCCTGAAGTCAGTGGGAATGCTTTAAGGGGACTTCAGGTCTGAGAAAACAAATTAAAAGCACAAACCTTTAAGCAGACATACACTGTCAGTGTGATGGTCAAAGGGTGGCACTGTGAAAGAGAATGGTGGACCTTCAAATGGCCCCAAAAGGAGTGGATGTAGGACATGCAGGAGGAATTTCTTCGAGTTGTCCTGCAAAGATTTGCGAAGGGAGGACACAGGACACCTCATAAACCAGTGTCTCTGGTCTTTCATCAGAAGTGAGGAGATCTGCTGTACTATACACCGATGGTGACAGCTGCTATCCCAGCTGTCATACAGGGGACTGGAACAAGAGCTCCAGCACTTAGCAAAAACCTGCTGAAGCTTGTAATCAAGCTTTCTGGTATGGATTAGTACAATCATGTCCTGTGGAGAGTAGGCACAGATGGAGACCTGTAATACATGTTCACCAGTGAGTTACACACACATGGACAGGATGTAGCTGACCTTACGCTCTTGAATTTGTCAAGAGCCACTAACATTATTATCTGTGAATTTCTGCATCAGACTTGTGCCCTGAGAAAGAGAAAAGCTCTTCTCTTCAATCCTAATTCACAACCATGAAACATATTCTTTAATTCCATGAGGAATAATGGCCTGTGGGTTTAACTGTGTGCTGTACATAGATGTTTGTGGGAATGGACTCCATATATTTGTCATGAGAGCAATATAATATATTCTGGTGGGAAAAAAATAAAAGACACTCCATTCAAAAGAATGACCACAATTCAGTGATATTTTATCTTTTTTTTTGTGATATAAATGTTAACAAGGCTTACTGGCAACAAAATTTGATTTGCTGGGTAGTATGAGATACAAAGATGCATGGTACTCCCTCTCCTAGAAGGAAACCTTGCACAAATGAGTTTTGTCTGAGAGAAGCTCTGTCTTGCTTGCTAATTTGCAGAAGTATCATTTATTGTACTTCAGTCTCTTTTCCTTTTGCTTAGTCTTTAAGGAGAAGTGTGAGGGAGGACAGTGTAATACAGTGCTCTACTGTGCATGTGTGTATATTTTTAATTGCAATATATTTTAATGAAATACATTTTCATTTATTAAATAGCAGTGAGGTAGCACTTACTTCATCCTAGGAATCAAGATGCACTAAAAACTTAGTATTTTCATTTTTGTGTGTTAGTATGGATGAGAAGAAATCTAATATCTTGTTTTAAACTGGTGTGATATATATGTGAGAAAACTTGTTGAGCTGATTTATGCAGAAATATGTAAATACATATAAAACCACCCAAACATTGACATGACTAGGCTTGTAGTTTTCCTGAGCAGTTCATATTACTGCCATGTCTCAGTTTACTGTGACTTCATGTATGATGATAAAAGAAGTAGGAGATTCTCCTTTTAGAGGAAAGAGATCACAACATATTTACACTTCAGCAAGGCAGAAGGGCAAGGGTGAGCAGGGAAGAATAACTTTTCAAGGTTTTTCTTCTGTTTGTTGCATTTGAGATGCTCCAGCATATCCTACCAAGTGTCTGGCTGCTGGTGCAGAGCTCAGGTCTTGGATAAGTACTGGGCTGTACCTGCCAGCTCAAGCAGCGTTAGATGTCCCTGTTTAAGCTACTTCATTTCCTTCTTTCTATTTCAATCATAGCTGGAAATCTATATATCTCACACCTTAAAAACATCACAGCTGGGTGTTGGCTCAAGGCTTTTCTTCCTTCAGAGGGTGGTGGAAAGCTGTGGCGCTGGGCTGAGTGCAGGGTTTCAGTCCAATGGGAATAAGGTAACTTTTAGAAAGAACTTTAAGAGAAAAGAATTTCCAAATTAATGTCCACTGAACACAGACATATATAGCTATTTAGTCCTCATTTTTTCTTTTGCAACTAAATCATAGTTAAAATGCAGTTGTAACAATATATTTCTTTTTCATTCTCTCCTCTCCAAATGCAAGGAAACAAGGTAACATTGTTAACAATATCAGGACATTTCTCACTGATACATACTTCAAAATATCTTAGTAAGATGTACTTTGAAAAGGAGGTACATTTCCTCTGAAGGATAGGCTGTTAAGAGGAACTATGCCTATTTGACCAGCTGGAGTTTTGCCTAGTTGGTCATAGGGAAGAAGTGTGTGATGTGTTTGTTATACACAGGAAAATATAAGTGTTGCCACTTCCCAAAGCTGTGCTAGAAACCATGAGACATTTTAAACTCTGATACAGACACGTCTTACTTAAGACACACATTTTTAGTATGGATTTATTAAAAAAATGTGAACAGTTTAATCATGCTCAAAGTAAAAATGTTACCTCTGGGATTAAATGCTTTCTGCTCTCAGCCAAATCTGACCTGTATATGGTGGTATTGTATTCCAGATACCAAAAAATCACTACTTTATGGTGGGAATTCTTTTTAACATGCAGCTTTTATTAAGGTTAGGAGTTATTGAATCAAATACTGATGTAAATTTTCATCCTAAAAAAAATAATTAAGAATGCTTATTTTTAAAAAAAACCCCTCAGCATTTATTTTACTGGAAACATTTGTTTCTCATTTTAAATGTTTTTGCTTTCACATTGTTCTGCCTTGTGAAGTTTATTTTCTTAGTGTTGATCATTTATTCTTCCATTTTAAGTTTTGTCCCTGAATATATGGATAAAAAATTTTACAGCTTTTGTTTTAATCAAAACCACAGAATGTGATAGAGCTTGTTAAAATCCAGTTAAAGGACATATGCTAATCTCATCATTTACTTAAATAATTCATCAGATAAACATCAAATAAACCTGCCATTAAATTTTATATTTTGTATAATAATGGGGAAAATAATAACTTTATATTAGGTTGATAACATCAACCATTTCAAAGTCTAAAGCTAACCAGACATAGAAGTGCCTTTCAACAAGGTCCAGTATGTGAGATTCCCATTCCAGCATCATAAACAGAGAGTCAAATTTTCTAAAGAAGGTTTATCTGTTTCTGATTGCTGTATAAAGGGGACAAATTTAGTGCATAATACCACTGAGAAAAATGAAGCTGAGATGACATGAGCATGCTTATCTGAAAATGCAACTAATTTTTTTTTTTTTAAAGCATAATAAGGAGGTTTTTCCTTCTTCCATGCATTTCTGCATACATTTCTGAATGAGAGTATGGTATCATATTGAATTAATCAAATATAATTTACACTGAGGATCTTATCTCTTTCTTTTGTTGTGTAATCTATTTATGAACTACTGAGGCAGTGCAAGACCAGCAGGATTACATAGCACAAAGCTACTGTGGAGATAGCTGGCATATGAACAGCAGTCAGGCTTAAATTGTGTTTGAATCTGTCAAATGAAGATACAATCAAAGAAGAAAAATTAATAGACTGTTATTCAACTCTGATTCATATTCATCATGTATAGTATCATGAATCAGTTGTACAGGTAACATGAACCTAAAACATGCTCAAAACATTAAGATATAATATAATTGTAGAGCTGTTTTGATACATCATGAGCTATACATTTTTCATTGCTGTTCAGATTTTTTATAATAACAAAAGTTCCTTCTTTTGAAGGAATATATCATATCACACATATAGTAAATTATAATTACCCTTTTATTGCACTAATTTGTCCACCCACCCTTGATATCTCCTTTCACATAAGAACTTCATTCTTCATAAAAGCATTATGAAGCACTGCAGACATCATCTGAGATGTATTAGCTTTAACTTGCGGGTGGTTCCAATAGGAAGAAATAGATACAAACACTTTGCCTGGTTTTGTCCCATTCCTCTGGGATATAAGGACTGATAAGATCAGTAGCAAAACACTACAACATGTGAGTCTGAACATATGCTGCTTGTTTCTGATTAAGGCACAAAGTATTGGGAAGAGAGCAAATATCACTCATCAGCAGTCTGTATATACTTGTATGTGCAAAAACCTCTCTGTATGGATGTATGTAAAACATATGTGAATCCTGTATGGTGATTAAGGTGAAATCCTTGTACTACCTAAATATGATTCACAAAATCATTATGCAGGAACTTTCTCACATGCATATGAGAAAGGATATTAAAGAAATAATGTGCACCTTCGGCCATGGTACTTGTGATGCTTCCTAGCAAATAACTCCATCCAAATATTCTTTAATTTAGGTCTCTGATGTTCAAGGTGATTGAGTCTGAAGTGGATTTACATTTTGAGAGCTTGACTGAACTAATCCCTCATTTGTTCTGCACTATGCAACAGCTTACACAGTGAAGGTTTTTGGGAGTCTTAATAAGAGCCCACTGTTATCTCTCATATATGAGCAATAAAGGGGAAACACCCTGGGTTTGTGTCCAGTTCCTCGGCAAATAACTGGAATGTTGTCATCTATATCCAACCTTGAGGCAAGATTTGCAGATGAATGATAGTTTTTTCTGTTTGAGGATTTCAGGCCAGATCTGACACACCAAAAGCACAGTGCAACTCATGCTGAGGAAGACAGACAAGGAAAAGGATAGTTCCTACCCTGTACTTCTCAATGTGAGAACTCTGAGTTGAATCTGGGGATAACTCCTCTTACAACAGAGACAAAAATCAGATCTAAATTTGTTCAATGCAGTTGGATCTGGTAATTTGAAAATTATTGCTATCTAATGCTAAAATGCATTGCATTTTCTATGACCTTTTTTTCTTTCAAGCCTGCCAAAGTCCATGGAATCTGAATCCCTGTAAACAAATTAACTGAAACCAGAGACTATGAAAATTAGTTACTATCCAGATTCCACACAAGATTTTTTTCAAAAGGCCAGGTAGGTGAGGACTATTTCTCAAGAAGTAGAATATGGGAGTAGGTGAATTCCAGGAAAATCAGTTATACTGAGATTATAAATACTTCTTAAATAAACATAAGTAGCACTGGAGTGACTGCTGAACACAACAGTCTGAAGGATCACTTGCCTGAAGAAAAAGCTCACACAGTTTGTAGAAGTCAAATGAAAACATTTCTTAATACATTCTAGGTCCTCTGTCAAACTACAGGATCCCTGTTCTTATCAGCATAGATCTTGTAGTGTATCATGAAAAGCGCGAGAAGTGGAATGTGATTCTTATCTCTATTTGTGATAGAAAACCCAATAAATCTCAGAGAAAAGACTACAAATGAATTATGAGGGCCTTACTGTCCTATCTATACAATGCATTTTCTTCTTGTAAGAACGATGGTGTTGATATAAAAGTGTGAAGAGAAAAGAAACAGAAAATAGGAAAAGGGAAGTGTTTTTATCTTCTACCACAAAAAGTATGCTTACTGTTTTCACCTTTCAAGGAAAATTACAAAAGCACAGTTTTCTCATTTGTGGAAATTATGACTGTGGTAGAGCAGGCAATGTTTTTTATGGGTTTTTTCAGCTTTTAGCTATATAGTCATTAAGATATACAATCCCGTGTCTAAACTGTGAGCTTTCTGAGCTCCCCGTGCTTGCCACTGTTACAGACATGCTGTATCTTGCGCATGAGAATCCCTAAACTCTAGTTGTCCACAAGCAACTTGATTATGAAACACTTTGATTCACACATCTTCCCAGTCTAGCCAGGCAGCTTAAGTGTCCTGCAATGAGATACTTCTCACCTTGGCCAATAGGAAAAAGGCAGACCTTCCTAAAAAAGGAAAACTTTAAAGAGTAGCATTCTTTTATAATTGCCGCATATAAACTTACTTTCCTTTAAAAATGCCTAAGTTTCTCATAATTTATTATCAATTCAAATATGGAGAATAATCACAGCTGAAATAATATGATATAACTGGTACCTACTAAAGTTCTGAGCAATGTAGCTACCTATTGAATTCCAGAGCCATCTATGTAATATCTGGGATACCTACAGCCTTGCTGCCATAAACTTGGCTGTCTGCACAATTATGTAACCCCTTCTGCCAAATTTCTTCCTTAACAAGGTCCAGTATTAATTTCTGAGCACAACAAGGATGAGGAGCACAGGTAGTAATTTCCTAGATTCTTCTGGTAACAAGGAATAATATTGATAGGAATAGGCAGATTGATGGAGTCAATGCATGGCTCCGAGGCTGGTGTAAGGGAGGCCCTGCAGAGAGACCTGGACAAATCAGAGGGCTGGGCAATCACCAACAATGTGAAGTTCAACAAGGGAAAGTGAGGGGTTCTGATCCTGCAATGGGGTAATCCTGGATGTATGGACAGACTGGGGAATGAGGTGCTGGAAAGCAGTGCAGCAGAAAGGGACCTGGGGGTCCTGGTCAATGGAAGGCTGAAGATGAGTCAGCAGTGTCCCGGCATCCAGCAGGGCCAACCCTGTCCTGGGGGCCATCAGGCACAGCATTGCCAGCTGGGCAAGGGAGGGGATTGTTCCGCTCTGCTCTGCTCTGCTCTGCACTGGGGCGGCCTCACCTCGAGTCCTGGGGACAGCTTTGGGCACCACAATAAAAGAAAAACAACAGATTATTAGAGAACATCCAAAGGAGGGCAAGCGAGGTGGTGAAGGGCCTTCAGGGGAAGCTGTATGAGGAGCAGCCGAGTTGTCTTGATCTGTTCAATCTGGAGGAGACTGAGAGGAGACCTCACTGCATTTTACAACTTCCTCGTGAGGGGAAGAGGAGAGGCAGGCACTGATCTCTTCTCTCTGGTGACCATTGATAGGACCCGAGGGAATGGCCTGAGGCTGTGTCAAGGGAGGTTTAACTTTGATACTAGGAAAAGTTTTTTCCCCCAGAGGGGCTTTGGGCACTGGAACAGGCTCCCCAGGGAAGTGGTCACAGCACCAAGCCTGACAGAGCTCAAAAAGTGTTTGGACAATCTCTCGCCAGCACATGGTAGGATCCTTGGGGTGGTCCTGCACAGGACTAAGAGTTGGACTCAGTGACCCCTTCCACTTCAGCATATTCTGTGATTCTGTGAACTACAGTACTCGAATGCTTAGGTGACATTAATGTTTCATTTACAAAATTTTACATTTCTGTTAAATGTGACGCTGTAGCTTGTTTTAGTTTAGTAAAAAGCCTGACAAATATTTTTCCAAAGGATTCAACTTTCTTATCAACAATAAAGTACTCTAGAGATGTCCCACAACAACCTATCATGTTACTAAAATTGCATATTTTAATATTGGGATTGGTTCACTTTAGCCTTTGGACTGCAGCTCCAGGATGGGTAAAAGGATTCTGAGATCTTATTTCCATTATTCTCTGTCCAAGCTCTTGGGAAATATGCTTAATTTGCAACTTTCAACCAACCTTTCATAGATGCCAGGAACCACAGCAGGATGTTTTTAGGGGGCATGTGAGGAAGGGCTGGTTGAATGTGAGGTCATGATATGAAATATGTAAGCAACTCCTTTCCAACTAGAACTCTATCCATTTAAAACATAAAACCTGTGGTTCTTACTATTGCTTTATTTTTTATTTTATTTTAAATGCATCCTTTGCTGCAAAGCCAAGTTGTCTCTTTCTCCTACTAAAACACTCCCCTAGAACAAATGAGCATTTTTGTTAAAGCATGAAGATAGTGGAAGAGTTATGATTCTCTTGGATAAAATCTCTTTGTTTAAAATAGTTGCCATTTTTCTACAGAGAAATAAGACACCTTGTTGGTGCTTTCTTATAGTAAACATAAGGTCACTGAGAGGAAACAGGCTAGATGGAAGATCATCACAGTATTAAATTACTTCTCTCTGCAAACGCTGTAAATTATGTAGACATAAAAAGAGAAGTTATGATAAGAACTCTGAAGTGTTGTGTATCTGGACTTTAAAATGTTATTCTGCTAAGGACTTTATTCTACTGCCAAGATTAAGAAACATGAAGTAATGATTCAGGACTTGGGCCCTGTCAAATGAATTCTCTAAAAATGTGCTCCTTCCTCTTCGATTTTTTTTTTTCATTCTCTATAGGAAAGATGATCTTGGATTATTGACTGTTTATTATGATCTTGTATATACACATTTTCTTAGCTCTTAGTTTGACACTAGTTCTAAGATCAAGGCTGAGGGAAGTGTTAGAAAAGTACAAGCTTACTTGCTTTTTCTGTTTAATTGTCTCTAAAGGGACATAGCCTTTTTTTTTTCAAATATATCTGAGGCTATGGACCCAAACAATCTGTTTCCTATATACACATTTCTGCACAAACCAAGTACTCATATGAGCAACTTTGGCACCTAATTACTTTATAACATTTACTTTAAGAATTTAGTTTTCTAAATTTTCTCTCTGTCTCATCAGAGCTCTTTTGGTCACTCATTTCACATGGCATTGTCTTGCTTGATGGCTGTGTTTCTAAAACTGTATCTTTCAAAATTTTCTGGAAGAACTTTTACTCATGAAAATAATTGTTAATTATAGCTCTTTCAAAATTTTAATGACATACAAACACATGAATGAAATTAATGCAGTTCAAAAATTTTGTAATTCCTGTAGTATTTCTTGGAAAAAATTATATACAGATCAATAAATAACCACCATTATAAAAAAAATATTTAATCTCAACTGTAACTTTTTCTTTCTTCTTTGCTTCCTTTGAGGAAATTTACTTACAATTCTTCAAAGGTGTCTTTTTATACAAAAGGATTCTTGTGTTTTTTGGATTTTTATCAGTTTAGAACAGCATGTTCGTTGCAGTTCATTACATACCCTGAGAAAAGTTGATATGTGAATTAAAGTTTTTTCTCAAGGAGGTCCTGCATACTTGCCTAACAAAATACATTACAAGTATAACAAAAACATATATGCACAGACTAGAGATATAAACATTTTACAAGGGTAACTCCCATTCCCGTCTGTCTTCTCCTTGTGTATCAAACAAATTACTGTAATATAACAAAGGAAAGGCTGTTCTTTAAGTTGCTTTTCAACTGGAGCCTTGTCTTTATCTATGCACAGAGAGAACAAAAATGTTTATTTATACATGTGGCTCTTTATAGTTGTTACTAAAAAAGTGCTGCGTACAAACATCTAGGATTTCTCCAGCGAAAGTTACACAAATGCACACATTGAAGATAATGTCTATAGGTGAAAGTTCCATTTGGCAGTTGTCCACACAGCCTGAAGATATTAACAAGGAGACTTTAGAGAGAGATGCCAGATTTCTCTTCATCACTACCCAAAGCATTGTTACAGGGATGTCTGGCTCCAGGTCCAAGAATTTCCAGCTAAAAAGAACTCCAGGAGTTTTCTTTGATTCTGCTTTGGATGGGCCCCCAGTAGCCCTCCCGAGGAGATGATGATGAAAGACAGTGATGAAGAAGGTTAGATTTTTTTTAAGGAAAATCCTCTCTAAAACCGTCAGTCTTGAAGACTAAGCTAAAAAAAGAGGAAAAAATATGTAGACCCAAGGGGCCTTAAAACTGGTGGCTCTGCTGTGTTGGGAGACCAGCAGAATTACACAGTAGGAACAGAACCATGCTTTTTAGTCATACTCTTTCATTCAAATCTGGGCTTCGTCCTGAAGTATTTTAGCAATATAGAAGATACATTCTCTCTTCTGATTGAATTGTTTTATTCTGGCAAACTTTTCTCTACACTGATCTACTGAACAGCTGATTAGATTATAACATTTGAAAAAGGTTTACAAGAGAGGATCACTGAATCTTAGAATTTCCATGTAATCTGAAATAATTGGAAACAATGAAATTTTCTTTCATTCTACTTGAAAGGTCTTCTTCTTTCTACCTGAAAGGTTCTTCTTCTTTCATTTACCTGAAAGGTCTGTCTACCTTCTCATTCAATACAAGAATGTTTTTTAGTCAGCTAAAATTGTACACTGAAAGGTAGTGAAAGTTATTTCATTTTGTTGCTTGCAGAAAAATAAGCTGGTTTTTGGTGCTTGCAGGAGATATAGTGGAATATTTCCATGGCAAAATAGCAGCTGAGATATTAATATAAAATCTGATGTAAGTGGATCATGAAGGCAAACAGCAAAGTATTTTAGAAGCGGCCAGGCAAAGATCTGTTCTTTTATTTATAATTTCTGAAGTTTGTTCCAGCTATAAAACAGTTGAAATATTTATTTCAACTTCTACACCAACTCTTAAAATATCTCTGTTTCCAGCTGGTCAGTTACCTACCTATAACAGGAGTTATAACACTACAGAAATTATAGGGTAAAATACATCTCCTGCTCCCTGGATGAAATGCAGTTGGCATGCTCAAAACCTATTCCATGATGATTCCCCATACACAAGTTCTGCAACTGTAAGCACCAGCTAAAGGGAATGGAATGGAGGTGGAGTGGAGTGGAGACACCACAGCCAGGCTCTGTTGAAATCCTTGCGAGGAGGGGAACTCAATGGTACTTTGCAGCTGATAAACCACATAGTGCCTGTCAACCAGGGGAGATAGGGGAAGATGTCCTGCTGCTGAGCCAACAGCTGTGGCAAAATCACTCACCTCAGATGAACTTGGTTCATTATAGCCTAATTGTAATATTAACACACACCTCCATCCCAAATTTATCTGTCTGCAAGTTATTATCACCCCTCACCAGGCATGTGCTCTATATTCTTTTTGACTGTATCTTAAAAGCAAAGTGAGACATTACAACAATCAGTAGCAAAGATATGTATGACTAGAGTCAATCAAGTTCCGCCTAAACACAAAGAAATAGTATAAAAGTTGAGAATGGGGGAAAAGGTAGGGAAGACTCAACTGTAACTGCTGGGATCTGTTGATGGGCTGAATCTGTCTTCTCCCCAGTAGCATGTTGGGAAAGAATCATACTCTGTGAGGGCTGAATATTTTATTGTGGATTAGAGCTTGTCTGTACATTTCTTTGAATACATTTTTGCAATCAGGTACTATCACCAACAATCCTCGAGTCTTACCCTGCCAAATTTTATATTAATAAGGAATGTTATTCCATAAACTGTTAGTGTGAGTCCTTCATGGGCATTAACAGCTGCTAGCAGCAGATAACATACTCAAATGAAGAGGAAGACCTGTTGAGGGTTGTTCCTTATCCTGTTGGCATATTTTCCTGACTAAGTCAGTCGAACCACCCCCAATCCCACAGGACTGTTCAGGGCAGAGCCCCCCCCCAACAGAATGCTGACACTCCAGTTGGGTGCAAGGGTCTCAGCTTATCTTGGGGCATGGACAGACAAATTAAACACTAAGGGTCAAGGAAACCTCCCCTCTTCACATGCCAAAGTATAAAGTGAAAATGTATATACTTAACAAACTTACACACATAATTAACTACTTCTCAGAACAATGATCTCTGTATTTCTTTTATCTTTCCAGTATTTAATTAATTAGTACAGCTTTTTAAATTACTCAGCTTTCTTATATTCTCCTTCAAATATTTCTTAAAGACATTTCCTCAAGAATAACCTAATTATTGATTGGCACTCAGCAACTGACAGGCATCAGCTATCCCTTTGCGGTGTTTGTTTCCCTTACTCTTCTCACTCTTACAATTAAAAATGTTTTTGAATCTTCTTCAAAACAAAAAAAAAGTATATAAACAAGAACTAAAATGTATAAACAAAACACTAAATATACACAGAACTGTTCCTCTTTTTCCTCATACCTGCCTTCATATTTATACCCTCATCATCTAGACCTTATTTCATTTTTATCTTCTGAACTTCTTGCTGCACAAGACAGAGGACAACTTCTCATCCAGCTCTTGGAGTTACCAAGTTTTTATTGCAGTCCTCACTCGCTATTATGATATGAGCATTTAGTATTAACATTTCTTTAATGATTGAACAGCAATTTTAGTCTCCAGGCAGATAGAGAACTTTGTTATCCAGAGTTCTCAATACAGTATCCTAAGTAAAAAGTTAACTATCAGTAAATTAATCAATCAATAACAAGTAATCAACACCCTAAATAAACAATTAAAATAAATATTTTCTTTCTCCCTTAATATCTTAGGCACATGAATACCATAGTGAAGGCATGCAAGGGCAATAAAAGTTTATTATTAATATTCATGGATTGAAGGGGATTAGAAAGAAAATGAATGAAAGACATGAAGTGTTTTCATTGTACCTGCTCCAAGTCACTGCAGAATTTCACTTTCTGTCTTATTTATTAAGCAAAAGATAAATTACCCTGATGTTAAAGAAATATAGCAGGGAGGAAAATGAAACAAGCGGCCAGTGTATTTAAGTATTTAATGTTGTTTCCCTGTAGATACAATTTTCATTCAAGTTTTGCTATCACATTTCTTTAATAAATAAATAAGTAATTAAGCAAGGAAGACTTTGTGGAATCGCTTCAGCAATTAAAACTCCTCTTTTTCCTGTCATCTTTAACAATAAAAGTTTACAGCAGCACTAATGTCAGTTCAGTCTTATCACACCTTTGGCAACCTGTACTTCTTGACTTCAGAGAAATGTAATAAAATGGATGGTTATTACATTTTCTTCATTTTTTTCATAGATCCTAGATTCTAATACTAGTAGAAATCAAAAGATCATCTTGTCTGACCTGCTTTATATCATAAGCCATTACCTTTCATATAGGTACTGTATTTTCAACCCTGCTGCTTCACTTTGGTTAAAGTGCATTTTCATGAAGCATCTCATCCAGAAACACATCCTCCCTTGATCTGAAGACCACAAAGAAGTCCTATGCAGAATCCACTGTTTCTTTTGTCAATTTGTTTATATGTAACCCCAATTTTTAAAATGGACCACTCAGGCTCACCTTGGGGCCCCGCAAGATCATGGAGCAAACAGATCCTACTGGAAACTGTGCTAAGGCACATGGGAAATAGGGAGATGGTTGGTGACAGCCAAAATGGCTTCACTAAGGGCAATTTATGCCTGACACACATGACAGTTTGTCACCCTTCTTCAACGTGGTTACAGTGTTGTTTGGTAAGGGAAGAGCAACTGATGCCATCTGCTTGGATTTGTCCAAAGCATTTGACACTGTCTTGTGTGACATCTTTGTCTCTAAACTGGAAAGACAGAGATTTGATTGATGGACCACTCAGTGGATACAGAACTGGCTGGATGTTCCCAGTTAAAGTCGTGAGGTCAACAGCTTGATATCCAAGTGGAGAACAGTGATGAGAGGTGTTCCTCAGGGGCTAGTATGGGATTAAAACTGTTTGACATCTTTGTTGGTGACACGTACAGTAGCACTGAGTGCACCCTGAGGCAGTTTGCTAATGATACCAGGTGGTGTGGTGTGGTGTGGTGTGGTGTGGTGTGGTGTGGTGTGGTGTGGTGTGGTCAACACTTTGGAAAGAAGGAATGCCATCTAAAGGGCAGGCTTGAGAGGTGGGCTTCTGCAAACCTCATGATGTTCTACAAGGCGAAGTGCAAGGTCCTGAACCTGGGACAGGGCAATAAAAGGCTTAAATACAGGCTGGGGTGGAGAATGGATTGAGAGCAGCCTGAGGAGAAGGACTTGGAGGTGTTGGTTGACAAGTTCAGCCTGACCTGGTAATGTGTAGTCACAGCCCACAAAGCCAACCACGACCTGGGCTGCATCAAAAGCAGTGTGGCCAGGAGGTTGACGGAGGTTTTCCTATCCCTTTATTCTGCTGTCATCAGAACTCAGAATACTGCATCCAGGTCTGGGGGTCTCAACATAAGAAGAATGTGGACCTGTTGGAACAAGCCCAGAGGAGGGCCACAAAGATGATCAGAAGGCTTGAGTACCTCTCCTATGAAAACTAGCCGAGCGAGTTGCGTTGCTCAGCCTGGACAAGAGAAGGCTCCAGGTAGACCTTTTAATCTACCAGTATGATGCAAGCCACTGTATCTGGGAGAGGACCAGTGCTACGCCTTCCCCGAGTGTCCGCCGCAGATCTGGAGACCTCTGGAGTCCCTATCCGCAGTTGGCAACCCTCAGGAGGGGCTGTAGAGCCACCACATAAACACCCGCTGACCCAGGAGCGATGACAGGCCCAAATGCAAGCGGCTATTTCCAAGCGTACACACTGAAGATGAAGAGACAGAGAGGGGTCTTTTGTATGGGTTCTGAAGGGTTTGTTCCAGCAGAGGGTCCAGTGACAAAAGATATTAATGGGGTGGATCCAGGGATTTTATAGGGGTGCAATTAAGCAATCAGGTTTAGGCAAAGGGGAGGGGAGAGTACAAACGGACCAACCAGAGACAAGGTGGGAGGGAGAAGTGGGGGGGGAACCAATGGGGTATTGAACAGAGAACTTTCTAGAACTTATACATATTCAATAGGGTGATGCATATTCAAGAGGTCGTACATAAAATGGGGTGGGGAAATGATGAACCAATTGTAACTGAGTGGTTAGCACAAGGGCCTGTGGGTGCTTACCTTAACCATCAAGGGAGATGCCAAACCTCTGAGCCGGCCCACCATGAGTTTAATGCTGCAGTTCGGCCCTGTGGCTTGCCAGCAACTTGGGCAGCAGCAGCCACCACTGCAACACCAGTACCTAAAGGAGACTGACAAGAATGATGGAGAGGGATTTTTTACAAGGGCCTGAAGTGATAGGCCAAGGGGTAATGGCTTTAAACTGGCAGAGGATAGATTTAGATTAGAATTTGTAAAGAAATTCTTCACTGTGAGGGTGGTGAGGCACTGGAACAGGATGCCCAGAGAAGTTGTAGATGCCCCATTCCTGGAAGTGTTCAAGACCAAGTTGGAGGTGGTGTTGAGTAACCTGGTCTAACAGAGAGTGTCCCTGCCCATGGCTGAGGGGTCAGAACTAGATGATTTAAGAACCCTTCCACCCAAAATCATTCTATGATTCTTCTCTACCTCCTTTCTGATAGAGAGACCACATCACCCCTCAGCAGATCAGGTTTTTCAAAGCAAGTCCCATGGTCTAAGTAGCTGAACTCCTGGTTGTGGCAACAGTCCTATAACCATTTGTTGATTTGCCAGATTTGTTTGGCCCTTTCAACCCTTATCTATGACTGGGAGGATTGATGAAAACACTTCCTACGTCCCAGAGTCCCTTGTCCCACCCAGGGCTCTGTAATCTTTCTTGCTATACCTCAGATTCTTCCTGGCACCAGCATCTATGTGAAACTACAGCAGCGGATAATAATCAGCAAACTGTGTGACACTTCATACTCTCTCAGCAACATCTCTGAAACAGACCCCTGGTGAACAGCACACCTCTCTAGAGAGTGTGGCATGTCAACAAATGGGGACTTTCATACCTCTCAGAAAAGAGCTGTCTACAGCTATCACCCATTGCCTTTTCTTTGTGCTACCTGTTATGTGGGGAGCAGATGGGGCTGCTCCAGCATCTCTCCTGAAGTGATAAGCCTTTCCTCTTCGTTCTGCAGGACAGTAAAGTGAGTCTGCAAGGGCATCTCAGGCTTTGGGAGGGAGTCTCTTCCTCCTGAAGGTCCTTGCCATTGCAAGTTCCATTCTGCAGGTTATTGTCCTGTCTCCCTTCTGTGTGTGCTGGTGGGTGAGTTTTTGGAACTGCAGGTTCCATGAGGTTGGAACCTGCTATCTCATTCCTTTTCAGCCTCCCTATTGCTACAGTCTTCTCACTGCCTCCTGCAGCTTAGCCACCTGCATGTCCTCCATGTTTCCCTGACCCAAGAGAAAGGTTTTGGCACAGGTCATCCTATCTGGCTGTCATAGGAAGATGATGGGCACTCGTCTGAGATCAAAGGCTGCTGTTCCCTCTAGGGACTTTGCACCATCTATCCTGGCAGTGATCCTCCACCCAGATAGATCTGCTGAAGGAAGAAGCTGAAGGTCACACCTCAGACTGCAGAAGTGCCCTTGAGCTGTGCGGATGGTCACAGACTGGTGTCCAGTTACTGGGTTGTATGTACTTCAAGTCCCTCCCATTGCACCTGGACCGTGGAATGTCCCTCCTTCAAAGGGGCTCCCTCTTGCTCAAACTGCTGTCTGAACCTCCCTGGCTGACGTGTCACACCGTTTGCTCACTCTGGTCATCTGGTTGCTCGTGCTCCTCAGGGCTGCCTCTGTAGGAGTGAGGGGCAGCCACCAATCACTCTTGGCCCCACAGCTTGACAGCTTCTCTTGTGTAAGCTGCCAACTCCTGGCAGGTCTTGGCACTCACCTGGCATTTCCCTGGCTCAGGAAACCTGCCCTGGATTCCCAGTTCTGCTGCAAAACATTCCTGCATTGAAATTAAATAACTTGAAATTCATCTTGAAATCATATTGAAAAATTCCTACTTCTTATTCACGCTTCTCCATTTAAGTGTTCCTCTGCATCAATTATATTCCTGATTTTCATCAGATGTGAGAATCTGCCTTCTTTGAATCATGGCCTGTTTCTGTTATTTCTGCTGATTTTCTTTTATTTGCTTACATTGAGTAGAAGTTTTGACCACTATTCAACCATCATTTTCTATCTGAGTGATTACTACATCGTCATTATCTCTTGTGATGAAATTCAATGCAGCATGATCCATGCAAATACCTTACAATACCTTTTGTGTTAAAAAATCATCCTGTATGATTACTTAAATACTTTAATGCTGTTTTACTACTGCCTGCCTCAAACCTTCAACATTTCTCTGAATGTGAGTTCTCCATTATACGTTTTTTTCTTTCTGCACAGTCTGGACAGACAATGAACATATCATGGTTTCCATATGAGTGTACAGTCTGTCACAAACTCCTACAGATCTTCCTTTCCAGGCAATGATCATGAGTGTGCTTATCTGCAATTATTCTAGGATCCAACCGTCCAAACTATTCATAGTTTCACAATAGGGAATGCCTGTCATAAGTAATGCCATCTGTTATGCCCTCTGCATGCTCCATTTTTTTCTATAAAACTCACATGATTTTTGGGATAACAACTGAATGAGCCCCTCCAACTGATTTCACTGGCTCCATTCACTTAACATCTTTCTTGCCAACAAGAATTGCAGTTTTTCTTGTTTATTACCCATTTTCCTACTATCTGGAGGCTAATATCTACCCTTTTCTTTATGTCCATCATTGTTCATGATGATCCACATCTCATTTTGCATGTTGCCTGCTTTGCTCTCAATTTCATAGTATGTAGCTAGGTCTTCGTGGAGTTTACAGCATAATGCTGCTGGAAGGTAACCACAGCAAAAGCTGTGAGATTAATAAAGATGTCCTGGAAACATTCTTTCTCTATTCTCTGGTAGCAATGCCCACCTTTTGGGTATGAGACTACCAGACGGCCCCTGCTAGACAGGAGAATGAGGCAGTTTACTTAAGTCAGAAATCTTGCAAAACATCTCAAAAAAGTAAAGCCATTTGACAGCTCAGGGCACTAAAGAGAAACAAATTGTCTCTGACACACACACAAAAAAAAAAAAAAAGAACTTTTAAAGTTCTGCTGATGTGGAGGGAAAAAACTAGTACTCTGAAGCCCAGTCGTAGACTAATATGAGTCAGCACTGTGCCCAGGTAGCAAGAAGGCCAAGGGCATTCTGGCCAGTGTGAGGCTAGTGTGGCTAGTGTGGCTAGTGTGGCCAGCATGAGGAGGAAAGTGATTGTCCCTCTGTACTTGGCACTGGTGAGGCCACACCTCAAGTGCCATGTCCAGTTCTGGGCACCTCAGATCAAGAAAGACATTGAGGTGCTGAAGTCCAGAAACAGAGCTGGTGAAGGGTCTGCAGCACAAGTCTTATGAGGAGAGGCTGAAGGAGCTGGGGGTGTTTTAGCTTGGAGGAGACTCAAGGGGGCTGTTACCACTCTCTATAAATACCTGAAAGGAGGTTGTAGCCAGGTGGTCAGTCTCTTCTTCCAGGCAACTGTGACAGGACAAGAAGAGAGAGCCACATGCTGTGCCAGGGGAGGCTTAGGTTGGACATTAAGAAAAAAATTTTCACCAAAAAGGTGGTTAACACTGGAAAGGGCTGGCCAAGGGAGTGGTGGAGTCACTGTCCCTGGAAGTGCTCAAGAAATGACTGGATGTGGCACTTAGTGCAATGGTCTACTTGACATGGTGGTGTTTGGTCAAAGGTTGGACTCGATGTTCACAGAGGTCTTTTCCAGCTTTAATGATTATATGTTTCTATGATTTTATATACCATTTTCTACCTTCATCACTTTAAAATAAAACAAATGCTGGTAAGTGAGATTCAGTGCCTGAGGACCTCTATCAATGTGTTTTTATGTAAAGATTTTTCTTGTATTCTACACTGGATTTCTTATCTCACTACATACATTGTGTGTTTTTGTCTATTGCTTACAAGGGTCTGGGGCATGGGGAGGGTGAGAAGATAGAAGTGATAAGAGAGATAGGATGTTTCCTCATGAACTGCTTAACAGATTACTTGTCTTTCGGTAGCCACTGTCAGAACCTGGCAAAAACATGCTTTTGATTTGTCTTTTCTAACATGAAACATGAAATGCTGCCAGTGTATATTTTTCTCTGCCAAATATCTAACATATTTTGCCTCATGTGGAACGACTGAAAGTGAAATTATCTCCTTGTATGACTAGGATGATGTCCCCTACATTTTTCAAGTCATATTTGGACCCATAAAGATGTTTTCTGATCAAGGATTGTCTGGATGCAATCCTGTGCAATGTGCTCTAGGATGATCCTGCTTGAGCAGGGAGGCTGGACCAGATGATGCATTGTGGTGCCTTCTATCTTTACCCATTTTGTGATTCATGGCAGAACCTGCTCTGATGCAGTTTGGCACTGGCTTCCCACCTGACCATTACCAACATCTGCAGAGAAGTAACAAAACTGGGAATGTAATTCCAGTGAGTGGGAGGTCAATGCAACACCTTTCTTAACTTCTGCTCATTGCACTTTTTTTTTTTTTTTTTTGCATTGGTCAAACAGTCTCTCAAACATTTCAGTAATGCTTGCTTCACTGCATGTTTTAGGTTGTCAGATTTCTGCAACTCATTTAGAAATTGTTTTATTTTAAACAAAGTGGATAAAGTGAATGCTGAATTTTCAGCTTATGTATTTCTTCTATATCTTCTGGAGTTTAGACTGTGAGGATCAAACAGGTAGGAAGCAGGTTTATGCAATTCATGAGTATCAAAATATAGGTCAATGTAGTTTCTACTTCTACATAGTTGAAAACATATCTAATACAACATTAACAACACTAAGAAAGAGTATGTAAGTGTTAGGCTTCATTGATACTATCCTGGTATCTTTTTCCCTAAAGCTTTATACTCTGTCATTGCTATGAACTAATAAATTAGCATTTGATAAATAACACTATATTCGAGGAATCTGGGTAATATTGCTCACATCTCACCATTAAAGGGTAGCCTAGTTACCCAGTGTTAGAACACAAAACTGCTTCTGAAGACGATTTCTGAATCCTCTATGTTCATTAGAATATGAATTGAAATTGTTGAAGTTCAGATATTAACAAGTTTAATTACCATTGTTGGTGCTTTAAGCTGTGAAAAAAATCTACCATTCTCTGCCTTTATATTGCCCACACAAAGCACAGTTGCAAGGATGTGGTAAGTGCTAGATGTACGTCTCTCTCTGTGAAGCATTCAATGTCACTGCTCCTCAGTGGCCTCTCAGAGCAGGCTCAGATGTGGGTACTTGGGGCCATCATATTCACAAGACAGCTCATGAGGCAGCAAAATGAGCAGAAACCGGGGATGAGGACATGCTGAGGACTTGCTTCTCTGCAGGCAGACACATGCATTGCATTGCAAACGTACTTGGTGATACTGATTATTCAATGAATTAATGTGACCCCTTGATCTTAAACTTATACATTTGTGGGTGACAGAGCTGTGAGATAAAGTTGTAAAGAAAAGGTGGAATAATATATGATTTTTTTTTTTAAGTGTCAGCCCAATATATATAATACTTTGCATTATATTACCAAATCAGCAACAACTAAAATTAAACTATTATATTTTTCAAATAGTAATTAAAAAAGCCTTAATTTTATATAGCCAAAACATTTCACACATGCCAAAAATTTTTTAGTGTGCTTCAATTTACAGTCATTACATAATACCAGAAAGAGGGGAAACACTACAGGTGAAATTAATTGGAATTGGAATGGCAAAAGATGGTAGAAAATAAAGACTTCTTGGGAAAAAAAAAGAATGTCTGTGAACAGAATGATAAAAGAGTAAGGAATGAATGGAATTTCCCAAAAACAAAAGAAGGTATTTGAAATTATTTTGACTGAAAAGTAGAAAGAAAGAGTTATTCTACTGAGATTGCTTAAAGAAACCAAAACAGTTTTCAATTAAAAGTCAGAACAGATAGGAATTTCTCTACTAAACATTAACCTTCTATTTCTTTTCAAAACAGGTCAATATTGGCAGGCAAGGGAATCCACAAGAGGCACAGTACAAGACATGTTAGAAATATGGTTGTGGATGATGTGCAGAACCTACTTTTCCAATGAGAAAAAAGAAGACAAATGCAGAAAACAAAAATTTATTCTCAATGCCTGGGAAATATGCAAGCATGATGTGTTTCTTTAGTTGTGGAAAACAGTCCACCTGAGAAAGGAATTCAAAATTCAAATGAAAATAAGAACAGAGAAGTTTTGCCCAAGCATAGGTAAATACAAATACCTGTAAGGAAGAAAGAAAAGTGAAAAGTAGTAAGATATCTAGAGATCTGTGCAGAAAGTAGAGGTCTATGTACAGGAATATGTAGCCTAAAAAAGTCAAGCAGAAAAGCAAAGAGCATAGCATGAAGTAGGATAGGCATGTATTTAAGATTTTTATTAATTTGTCTGTAATAACACAGAAATTGTTGTAACTAACAAAATTATAGTTTTGGTGAAATATTTGCTAAAATAAGTGGTCTAGTAAGGCTGGCTGAAGGACAAGATAGCAGAAATATTTTGGAGAGAATGAAACCAAAAGACAGTGCTACTCTAGATGAGAACTAAGTTTGACTGGCTTGAACTAATGAACTAACTTGAAAAACTAAGATTGATCTTGCTGAAATAATTAAGAGGTTTATGATTAATTCTAACGAGTTTTGGATATGTTTTAAGCAGGATTTTTTATATGTTAATAAGCAGGTAAAAATTTACATGACAGGAAATATGTCCAACACAAAGTAGGACAGAAACTAATTCCAAATTAGCTTAGGGTGTATAGGAACAGAAAATTGTCTTGCACAACAGTCTGCATGAGAGGGTAAATGAAGGAAGAAACAATTCTTTCAATGGTCACCCAAGATGTAGAGCAGAGACCAGGCACACTCCAGTCGATGCACTTTCTTTAGGGCTGCAGATTTCCAAGGTACTATATAAGACTGATAGAAGCGAATGATGTGAATTTCTCTGTAATTTGCTTCACAGAAACATCAATGTTAAACTTTGTTTAAACCACATCCAATAAAGACTTGTGGAAACTAATCGACTGTGAGGAGAAGGTTGTAAGATTTTACTGAGGTGCCAGGATACAGCTTTGATTAATTGGATATTAAATGACACTCAGTAATTTGACTGGTCATGAATTAATCTCTTTTCTTCCTGTTGATAGGTCTCATACCTCACTTATCACTATGTCAGACATTTGATATAAGGTATTAAATCATTTTGAACATTTTTTAGATTACTCAGTTATAAGACTTGTGACTGTTTAATCTCATATCATTTGTTTGATGACAGCCCATTACATTAAAAAGTCTAGAGGAATCTAATGACTCAGTTATGAAAATTTTGCACTTAGCAGCAATTAGCAGGAACACCTGGTTGCAAGACAGAAAAGCAGTTTCTTAGAGATGCCCTCATTGCAGAATAGAAGAAACATCAGGATTTACAGCGGGCAAAAAAAAAAGGTGCAAATCTAGAGAGACCAATGAAAAAAGTGGAAAGACACATTGGAGGACAGATCGTATTTTATCCTGCAGTGCTTTGTTATGACAAACCATGAACAGAAATAGTAAAATGACAAAACTCTGTGTCCATGGAAATGTCTAGAATTTGTCAGAGTGGATACATTCCCATTTTAAAACTAGTCCAAAAGAAAGGTATTTAATGGAGGGGTAAAACCAGCAGTGAATATTCATACTGAACAGCTTATGTGAACACACTAATTTTTCAAGTGGGTAGAAAATTTTCAGCTGTATTAAGGTTCACAGAATTTTGCTTCAGTTTGGGAATACTGTTCTTAAGTACAGATTAGAAATGCAACCTCTAACCTTGCATTTTAATTTGCTTAAATTGACTATCTGTGTCCTTACAGATCACCACTGATATCAGTTGGGCCTGCAAATATTTATGTAGAATGAATTGAAGTACCATGGCTTTTCTGCCCCAAGATGAAAGGCAGGAGAGGAGAAAGAGAGGAGAAGTGTGGTAAGTCCTCCTTATTTGTATTGCATTGCATTGCTTCTGCAAGGGGATCCGCATGGGATCTAGTGTTGCTCCCAGAGAGAGAAATGAGACAAGGAGACCCACACTCATCTGCTGTCCCCTTAGGCCCAGGATCAAGATGTCATGGTATTAATTGCCAGTAAGGAGAATGAAAACATGTAAGAATGTAATTAAATAGAAAAAGTGAAGTAAAATACTTTTTAAAAGTCCGTAATAATAATGACTAATGTAATTGACATCTGGCACCAATTTACATTTATATAGAGTAATTAAGATGACTAATTGAACTTTTGTTTCTTAAACTTTATGACAAGTTAAAAAGTTTGCTTAGTAAGTAAAATGCAAGCAAAAGAGGTTTGGGTTTTTTTAATATAAATATATCCATTATTTATATTGTGATTTTCAGAACTGCTGGAATGATTTATGACCTCATGAGCTTAGTAGTCTCAAAATATATAATTTGACCACAAGGACAGTAAAATTGCAGACCAAAATTGTGCCTGATTTTATCCCATTTCACCATGCAAACTCAGAAACTTTGTTTCCTTTTTTTTTTTCTCCTTTTTTGCTGCCATGGGGATGATTTTGCTTTGGGAAGTAAAGCCAAAGAGACCATCTAGGTCTGAGAAAGTATTATGTTAGAGCATAGTGTCCAAATTTAATTTCCTTACGTAGTGTCAACACAGAACTATGTTGTACTATTTTAGAGGCAGACTCTGATTTTGAGCTTTTGATTTCCAGCTGTTCTACATTTACTCAAGAGAAACGGTGGTAATCCACATTGGTGTGTGTCATTTGAAACAGTTTGAGTCACACCACTATAATGATAATCAGAATCTGAAATTAAAAGTTTAATATGTTAGGATAGTAGATGTGAATGTAGTTTAATAGTGCATTACATACATGATCTTCATCCAAGCTGAAGAGGAAATCTACTGCAAATACCATTTACAATTCCAGCAAATCATGGCTGACCCTGTTTGGGGAAACCCATAACTACTAAATTCACAGATAGCTTCCTGGAGTATCTTTCATGTATACAGCTTTGTCTCTGTTAAGATAATTAGGCCAGGCTAGTAATTTTTGCAATAAAACATTTACCTCCATATAAATAATGCTAAAAATACAGCTACACAAGACTTGAAGATTTTTAGCATGCAGCCAGTGGTGAAAAAACACTCAGTAGCACTTAAACTGTAATTCAAAGAGATGCTTCATTCAGCAAACACCTGCAAACAAAGTGTCCATTGCTTCCCTCAGATCTAATAGGAGAATTACTCTCATTCATTTCCAAACTTCCAGACAACACACATCTTGCACTATCTCAGAAGATTCCTTTGGAACCATGTAGGAACAAAAATGGCCCAAATATGGGAACCAATATTCAGGGAGAACTGATAAAGTTTTGTTGTTTAAGGCTCTGTACCACTACAGTAGTATGGCAACAGGAGAAAGTCTAGTCCTTAGTCAGGTATACTTTATACATCATAACAAGAACAGCTGTTGACAAAAGGATACCCACTTTGGATACCAAAATATTTTGTTACATGGTCACATAGGAGCGCTTAGCTCAAGCTCAAGATGGTGCACTGTGGAAGAGCATAAAGCTGGGAATGTTCTGAAAACTATATCCCCATGTTGATTTTTTATAGTCTGACAATAAGGAAGTCAAAGATAATGTTGAAAAGTTATGTGACAGACTGTAATTTCCAGTTAGAAGCTCCAAAAGCTATGAAGATGTATTGCACTATATCTTCATTGAAAGCAGCAAAGCCAAAGAGCTGTCCTGAGTTAAAATTCTTTATAAAGGTCGAAGTGAAACCATTTTTTCTCCTTCCTGGACCACTAATGGGAGACTATGTTGATCTTTGTCCCAGCAATCCCTGATACAAAGAGATGACAAGGTAAGCCAAGGTAAGCCTTCATGAAATGATAAACAAAAGGGTCCCAAGTCTTCTATCTGGTGTGCACTTACAAGGCATAATACTGGAAATAGGGCCAAATTTGGTGCGCATGATACCCATGGCAGCATTTAACAGATAGAATGCAGCTGGAAATAACAGAATATAATGGACTGGCAGGCCATATTCCAAACAATGCAAAATCTTAACCCTGTTACAAAGAAAAGTGTTTGACATAAGGTTGTGATGTACACATGGCTTTGTAGCAATACAATTTAGTGAGGCTTGTGACAATTTCTCAACTGAAGTTTATATAGTTTGTTTCAAATTATTGTAGGTACTTATATGCAACTCCACATTTAAGAGATGATTCATATTATAGTATCATTACATTAAGAAGAAAAGCAATTAATTTTAAAATAGTCATGCAGAGCACATAATTTTCACTCCAGTTGAATCAACACCACCTTAGTATAGTCCTCAAATCCCATTTAAACCCTCAGAGCCATAGTACCCACTGTGAAGCATTTATAGACTGACTGTCCCTGCCCAGCCTCACCTCGGCCTCCCATGCCACCCTGCCATGGCTCCATCTCAGCCCAGATGAGGCCATCAGTCCCTGCCCTAGTGATGCTGGTGGAATGTTAGTGTTTGATTCTTTTTTTCTGCTTCTCCTGGACACACCCTGAGCCTGGTTTCTCCCCTTGCTGGTTCTGCTGTGGGACCTTGTGCCTGGCACCCTTCTCTATCCATCACACTCAGATGCTTCTTGGAGTGGGCATCACTTTGGTGGATCACCCTTGGCTTCTGGCCCATCCTCCCTTACTGAGCAGCCTGGAACTCATTTGCCCTGGCACACTAGTCAGAGTCCTTTGAAGCTACCAGGAGCATAAATGTTCATCCATTTCAATTCAAACTGCCTCTGTGGGAACTTAAAAAAATATTTTGAGTTCAGGACTGGGTATGTATCCATCCAACCTCACCTTTTAGTCCTGTAGAATTTTTAATTTCATTTTGGTCTTCTGGGGTCATTTAACTACCAATTCTTTTATTAGAAAGGGAAGTAGGACCATTTAGTATTTTTAACACTTTTCTTATGTTTCATTAACAAATTTATGCTTTAGGAAATTATGTTATTTACAATGTGTTTACTCCTCCACCCAAGATGCATATTCTCTGCACAACAATTCACAATAAAAACATTATAAACTGAAAAAATGCAGATCTGATGGGGTAGGTTATTGCTGAAGTGAAGGAAATATTTGTCACAAGTGTTTCTGCTATACTTGTGAGAAGCCTTGCAGGATATTTCTTAAATGGGGTTAAACTACAGCATGATTAAGATGAACTTTTACTTCATAAATATTAGATGTAAAAAGTGTTGCTTGATTAGAAGGTCCAAATGTATGCCAGAGAAACGATGAGAGAAAAAGGAATGTCCTTACTTCAAACAGCTTCCAGCAGCTGCTGAACAATGAGCACCCTGATGCTTTGTCCTTCAGCAGACCCTCAAATGCGTATCTTGTAGAGTTAGAAATAGGAAAGGCCTCAAAAAGAAGAGTGAATGAGACGTCCCTTCAGCCAAGAATAACAGAGGCAATGTACAGCAGCATCACTGGATTCTGGATAACTAAGCACCAAGAGACTTCTTTCCACTTCGCTGAATGAATGGAAAAAGAGAAGAAACTTCTGCTCACCTTGCAGAGCAAGGATAAGAGCTCCTAAAAAAGCCAAGCCATCTCCTGACCTGACCTCTATGCCATTACACTCACTGAGATGAACAGAGGACATTCCTACTTTGAGAAGGGAATATTTCTCCACTGCTGTGTCACCTTTGGGTCAGCAGTAGGGCAAGTGTTCGAGCACTGCCACTGAAGATTGCTTCAGAAGGGGTGCAACTTCCTACAAGTGCCATAGAGCTTCCTACTTTTTCTCCCTATACCTTCTCTTCTTAATGGCTAGAATACAGGACAAGGAGATAAAAACACACGTATTTTTTAAAAAAAATGTTACTTCAGCAATCCCTTTTTTGTGTGTGTTTATCTAGCTGACTCCTTTTACTCCAAACTCTCTCCTTTAGTTCTTGCAAAACAGCATTAGCTGCAAATGTATCATCAAATGGTGTATCAAATGGAACAACAGAATGATGTGTTTGGCAGGGTTATAATGGTGAAGGGGGATCATTTAAATGTCCTGTACATGTTTCCTTTCCTCTCTTAGTGCTAAGATTCAGAAATTAAAACCTTGGCTTGATGATACAGAAACAAGAACAAGTAAACAAGATAAAAAGGGAAAAGGAAAGAGGAGAACTGCGAAAAAGCTTGTTGGCATTACAATGAATGATATTACAGTTTTGTGATCCAGTCATGTTTGTTATTTATAAAGTATAGTTTTAACGAAGTGTTTTAGAAATAAGCACAACTGTTGCATTAAAAACAGATACCCTTTTTGTCTTCTAGTTGACTCCACAAGATTTCTTAAACTTGAGGGAAAATATATTATGCCTACTCTTTACTATACGAAGGTGAAATTTAAAAAGAACAAATTAATGCCATCTGTTTACAGTGTATCACAGTTTGTGTTACTATCTCTTGGTTTATTGTCATAACAGAATGTTAAATACTCATAGAACGATGGACTTAACATCTGTGCCTATTAGTGGCTACACCTTTTAATATACTTGACTTTGTTGTAGATTTTTAGGAAACATTTTGTTGCCTGTAAGGCAGGAATATGAAATATTTACTGTTTGAATTTTTGTGAACTATTAATATAATGTGACATAAATGTGGCTACCAGTGAGTGTTGTAAATATCAATTGCATTTGATATTCCTAGGTTCTCTTCCTTTCTTGTGTTTCCGTTTGTTGTTTTGGTACACCAATAGAGATAAGACAGGTTTAGTGAAGTCAAAACACATTTTCACTAAATGTCATTTTGACATTTAGTAATGTCAAAAAACCAGAATCACTCATTTGTTGATGCATCTCAGAAAGAAAACACTACATTTCCTCTTCAAGGCATCGAAGATTAAAAACGAATTCCATTCATGAAGTAATTAAATAATTTTGGGGAATTGTTATTGTATAATATGGTTGATATTAGTCTGTCTGTTTTCATAGTGGGAACAGGCAGGGATATTTTGAAAGTTCCTCTAATGGAAATCAGCTATAATTTATTGTTAAGACCAAAATCAATTATGTACTTTACCAGAGACAAAATATCCATAAAGAGAAAATAACTCCTTCCTTCTGCATAACAGTAACAACAGCACCCCAAGGTCATTTCTACTACTAAATTCACAGGGGGACACACTGATAGTTTTAATTCAGAGAGGGATTTTCGTCATTAGAAAATGCAATAGCACAAATGGCTGCTTTGTCCTACTCACACTGAACCCAATGGCTATAAGATGGTTTGGACTGGATTTATAATTTAAAATCACTCTACTAGTTATGGGTTTTACAGTAGTATCTTTTGATCTTTTACCACATTGGTTTTGTTCATTTGTTTGGATTTTTCCTGAACTGGTGTGTTTATTTAAAAGTAGTATTGCTAGTAATATTAATACTTTAGTTTTTAAAGAGGCTTCTTTCAGCACTGTGCTGCCGAAGATGCCAAAACATAACAAAAGTTTGCTTAGTAGTTGTTCAATTTATGTAGGAACACAAGATTCTTTCTATACCCTGGAATTCAAATTTAAAGTTCTTGGTCCTCTTTATGTCACAATTTCACAACCTCTCCCATGAACTTAAAAAAAGAGACAAGCTCTTTCTACAGAGGAAAGAAAATATGCCTACTCAAAACAACAAAGACATTTTTATGGATTTTTTTTTTACTAATAACCTTGTATATATTTGAAGGACTGTGTGTTGAATAAATAGGAATAGACATAATGCTAGACCTCCCAAGAACATGCCCTGCCCTTGTAAAAAATACTAGGTTAGGTCCTGTGACAAACACTATTTATTGTTAAAATATTTATTATTTTATTAATATTATTAAGTCACATGGATATGAAAAGTTAAGATATGCATCTATGAATTTATCATATTATTCTCAAAGTAGCTTTAAATTTATTTTTTAAATGCTATAGCATTTTTCCTTCTTTGGTAACAATTTTGCATGTTTGTTTTGGAAGTTAATGGTGTAACATATGCTTCTGTCAGTGATATATCAAGAAACTGTATTTATATTGAATTGTATGTTCTCCTAGCCCACCACAGCTGAGGTCTGATTGAGACTATAGCCTCAAGTGACTATAAACCAAACAATTATTTTTGAGACTAATGTGTATGCTTCCTAATGATTCACAACATTAAACTCTCACTTGGAAAGACAGCCAAAACTCCCTTTTTGTTGCTCAAGGCACAGAAATTCTGTGGAACATATTTTAAAATGGTCGTGGGTGACCAAAATGCAATTTAAAACTTCAATGGTCTTTGCTCAGGGTTGCTTGCTTACTTGTAATTGTTTCCAGAATGTTTGTTTGGAAATTTGTTAGATTATATATCACATGCAATAACTCTATATGCCAAATTCACTGCTGTAATACTTGGCACAGCAGTTGGTTATGCTTATTTCAACACCACTTAAAATAGCTAGTTCTTTATGTAAGCAAGAATGAAGGTGATTTCAACCTATGGTTCTCTTTTCCACATGTAATAGCATTAAATGAGTTGTAGCAAGAGATATTTCCAACAATATGTTTTGCAATTTATTGTGGTCACTTTTCCTCCTTGCTAACAAAAGTAAACATCTTTCTTTTAATTTTGCCTTCCTTTCTTTCTTTTTTTTTAAATTTTTTTTATACTTGCAATTGACTTCAGATTGTTTAAACAGAAAAATCATTTACACATAGAATATATCTCAAATCTAAAGCAAGTTTTCTAACACCTTAAGCTAGTATAGCTCAGATGCTATTGTAAAGTATTTGATTTTAGAGAACAACAACATAAGCATTGAATTTTAATATTAATTTATTAAATAAAAAAATATGTTCTCTATTACTGTTCTGAGCAGCAATTACATGTCTGTGGTAATTCCTTCTAATATCTGAATTTATAGAATCAGACAGTCATTTAGATTTGTAGGTACCTCTTGAGCTCATGTAGTCCAAACCTTCTGTTCAAACAAGGACAACTAAAGCAGGCTGTCCATGACTGTGTCCGGATGGATTATGAATATCTTCATGGATGAAAACTCCCCAACATCTCTGGACGACTTGTGCCAGTTGTAACAGCCCTCTCCATTAAAAAAAAAAAAAAAATTCCTAGTGCACAGATGGAATTTCATCTCTTTTAATCCGTGTTGCTCGATACTTGTCCCATCAGTGGACACTACTGAGAGGAGTGCAGGCTGAACTCTCAGTACTCTCAACCAGGCCCAGTATCAGTCCCATTATTCTCAACCTCTCCATGTCTGACAGATGCTTCAGTCTTTAACCACATGAGCGGCCCTGCACTGGACTGCAGTCAAGTCAAATCTTTCTTGTCCTGGGGACTCCAGAAATGGGCACAGCACTACAAATGTTTTTCAGCAATGCTGAGCAGATCACCTCCATCAACCTACTGATAACTTTTTCCTCAAGCTGCCCAAGATACTGTTGGCCTTTTTTGCCATGAGGGTGAAATGCTGGCTAATGATTAGCTTGTTGACAAACTGGATTGTGAAAACTAGATATCTATGGATGACCTAGTTTTCTTTGGGGAATATTTTTCATCTCAGCCTGAGAAGAGATCTAAAGAAGTATAGATGCAGTATGTTTACAGGGGTTTATTTTCCCTATGTAGAAAGTGACTAGACAGATAAGCCAGGTTGTAAGGAGGGATTGTAAGCCAGATTTGGCTCAGAGGTAGTTATTATATTTTCATGGGAGCCCATAGGGTGCTGTGTTTTGGGTATGTGTCTAAAACAGTCTTAATGAGCCATTAGTGTTTTGGTTATTGTTGAGCAGTACTTGTACAGCAACAAAATTTTCCCTTTTTGCCACACTGACATCATAGTGAGTAGGCCAAGAGTGGACAAAAAGTTCAGAGGGGACACAACGTGGAGAACTGACCTAAAAATATTCCATGCCATATAATTTCATGGTCAGCAATAAACACTGAGGGGTGGTGGTTTTGGTGTAGGTAAAAATTGCTTGGAGGCTGTCTGTGTGTCCGTCTGCTTATGGAAGTGACTACCTTTGCACAACTTTTTTCCTTCCCCTTTCCTTCATATATTGAACTATCTTTATCTTGACTTACTCTGTCTTGCTCTTCCTGTCCCACTGGGGCTGGGGGTGTGAGCAAATAGCTATGTTGGGCTTAGCTTGTTGGCCTGACTTCTGAATGCATCACAGAAGTCCACACTGTAAGTCTGCATTTCCCATCCCTGCTACTGTTCTGATTTCCAGGTAGCAGAAGGTTTAGATAGTTTGGCTCAGTAGTTTTCTGATACTCTGAAAACATACTGCTAAGAGCATGGAGTTTCCAATTGTATAAACATTTTGTATGAAAATACCTTTCAATAAGGAAGATCCAGATCTTTTAATTAAAAATAATCATAAAGATTTAGTGTGAGCAAACTGCATATCAATTTTGTGCAGTATCAGCTAAGATAACTTACCTTCTCTGTCAAAACAACTAAAATGGTAGGCAATTTACTAATGTGATTTGCATAACTTTTCAGACTATGCAAAATAAGTTAAATATGTATTATTCATAATAATCTACTGCAGAAACATTATTGTCAGGAAGACACTTTGTTGATCTAGCACTGTCATATTCACTTCCAATCTAATATTTCTAATACAAACCTCAGAAATTCTTGGTTCAGAAAGAAGTTATAAAAGGAGCCAGAATGGGGTACTTGCCTTTAGAAATCTAGAACTTCAGTAACCTGGAGACACAAATTTAGTTAAATAATATTACTATTCCCAAAGCTGTGCAATAAAAGTTAGGAAGAAAATAAACAAAAAGTATGTGTTTTAATACAAGAGAAATCTACAATACTTTTTATCACTTTATTGCTGTTATATATTTGAAGGAGTTTTTAGCTGAAGGGAAGTAAAGCCTGTTAAATACAGAATTCTGTATGTGTAGCCTATCAGGTCAGGAAAGAAAGACAAGTCTTGAATGTTGTACTCAGGGCAGCTCACCTGAGAGTGGCCATTTTTGAACAACAGGTAAACAACACTTTTCTCAGTTTCTTTTTTTTAACTTTTAGATAATTTTAGAGATATCTACGCCTTAAACTAAGGGAATTCAACATAAAAATTAACACATTTTTACAAAAACACAGATGAAACATGAAAGAAGCATAAGCCAAGTGAGAGTTTAAGTAGTGCAAAATCCTTATTGTGAAATAAGGTTTAACAGAAGTAAAGTTCAGAGTAGAAAAGATTTGATAAATATTCCTCTGAATACCAAAGGTGAAGGTAACAGTTCTTTTGATGTATTTTATTTCATGAGATATTCACTATAAAGAAGTTCTGATCTGATATTACAAGTTACATTTGTGTAAAAGACTTGGTTTCAAAAATCATCTATAAATGAGGCTACATTTATTCATACAGGGTATTTCTTTATTAATTGGTACAGAGAAGGAAATAGGTGACAGTTTTTATAATTTTGGACCATACTGGTTAGGAGTTTCTGCTAATACAGAAGATGACAGGATCATTGTGTAGGACGAATTAAATGACAGTGTTGACTAGTGCAAAATAGAATGAAATTTAATAGTACAAAGTGAAAAGATGTGCATTTTTTCTATTTTGTGGAGAGAGGTTTACAAGCTTCCATAGGTTTGCTTCTCATATGAAGGCAATATGATGGCATTTCAAACAGTTTTGGAGGATAAATACCGAGATACAGATGAACTTCTTAGGTTAAAATAACAGCAATACAAGATCAAAAACATTATAAATTAGTCGTGAATATATTTTGATGACAAATTGGAAGACAGTTTCTAATGGTGTTGAGTGATATTCTGTAAGTGTTTCAATTATATAAGAGAAATCTTAATGAGTTCAAGATGGAGTTTGATATGCTTATGAAAAGGATGAAAAGAGGTAAGAAATAAAGTGTGCAGAGTCTTCAAATAGCAAATCTAAGTCAAGAGGTTTGATTTAAAGTGTGGGACATTGGTGTCACAGTAAAGAAATATTAGAAGATGGTATAAATCTGAGTGTAGAGCATAGTCTACTTCCTCAGTTACCCTGGAAGATATGTTAGCAAATTCTTCACCTTTGTTGGGATATAGAACATAAATGAAAACTGTCATCTACTTCGTCTTCCTATGATACATTAGAGTTGTGACTTTGGTCTTTTATTGCAGGTTTAAATTTGTTATAGGATATTCAGCCAGGCTTCATGGCCACTCTGATGCTAAGTGAAGTAGATGTTTTGTAGTTCTTTTTAAGTTAGACGTATTTTACTGTTGTTGTCTATGCCTGATAAGTTAATTGATGCAGGTTGTCTCTTGCACTCTTTACCACCAAAGTTCATTGTCTTGGGGTGACTTTATGATGTGTATCCCCTATCACCTGTTCTATGCCCATACATGAATCCTGTGCCTTTTCTGTAGCTTTAAGGCAGACCTTTAAAGGGGGGGGGGGGGGGGGGGGGGGGGCGAAGCCAGTGGAATTCCTTCAGCGCTGTGTTCAAAAACAGAGATGAACTCGCTGGCTTCTTCTGCCCAGCTGCTCTGCTTCTGCAGCAGGGAAGAGAGTGGCATTCCTTTTGCTTTTTAGCTAGTTTCTTGTTTGTTACCTAAAGTAGGGAGCCCTGGGACTTTGGCTTCTTCTTTTCTTCTGGACTGTTCAACAACACCAGAACATCGGCCAGGAGACCTTACACCTCGGCCCAGAGGGGCCCAAGCCGACCCAGCTCCGGAGAGGAGAAAGCCACACCCATAAAGGACTCTCAAATCTACCCAGGCTCTCTCCACAGACAGAGGTTTTATTATTTAGCATTATTCTTTTCCCATGACTGCATGCATTGTATTTATTAAATAAATAACTTTTTTTCCTTTTTCACTTTCCTCTGAGGAATTTTCTTTCCAAACCTGGTGGCAGAGGGGTGGATGGAACCTGACTTCTTTGGAGGGGATGTTCCTCCCAGAGCATTTCCCTTAATTTGTCTCAAACCGGGACATTCATCAACTCCATAACGTTCATCATCTATCAAATATAGTGTCATGTGAAGGAATTGTTTTCCAGATAAAAGTAAATTACATATGAAATAAAAATATTGTCTGTTTATCCAATATGAGATTTTATTAAATACTCATCAATATAATACTTTATAGACATTATTATTATTTTTACTGTGGTACTAAGGAGGTGAGAGGAAGTATCAGGAATTCACTTTACATATTGACTAAGAGCCTAACCTAGTATTTTTTCAAAGTTTTAAGAAAAATAAAAAATGTGAGGACAAGCATATGAAAAAGTGGTTCTGTGAGATATTGCCTAGTTCAGCTTTGTTTTGTTTTTAGGTTTCCCAGAATAGATGTCTCTTTGGAAATCCTTACCCAGTTGTTACCTAAGGGATGAGTAGATTTTGGAGTTTCAGTATAACAGATGATTTTACTCATAGTCTAAACAGTTTAAAAAATGCTGTAATCACTCAGCATGGTTACATATTTAAATACATGAAAGGTAAATCATCTCTGAGAGATAGAAGCTATTAATTTCATTGAACACTTCTTGCCAACACTTTCATACAGATAAGGAAATATGTTAGTCTTACTTGAACTTAACATTCCAGTAAGAATGTCTGCTTAAGAGTGAAGCCAAAAAGGAAAAAGTACATCCTTATGACTAGAGAAGCATTCACAAAAGTAAATATCTCTTTGTAATGCTATGCAGAAATGGAAAAAAAGCTTTACTTACCTTTTCTGAATTTCCTTTTTGTTCCTAAAATATTCCATTTTGTACTATTTAAGGGTGAATAAAATGTATACACCTTTGAATGTTACCAGTCATAAAAAACCCCACAAATACCTGTATTGGGTCTGACTGAGATAGAGTTCATTTTCCCTTAGCAGCCCTCACAGTACTGCTCAAACCCAATATCCCCACAACACCCCACACAAACAAACCAACAAACCAAATCAACCAAACAAAAAAAAGCATTAAAAAATCTGTTATCAATTAAACACAATTTTAAAACTTTTAAAAGACATTTTTTGTTTATAAGCTCAAATTTACAAAGGGAAGTATTTGGGGTTCATAAAAAAATCTGCCTCAGATGTCTACTATCCAGCAGGAATATTCAAACAACTATACAGTAATTACTAAATTTGTGAGCATGTGCATCATTGGTCTCAGGACTGCTCAAGTATAACTCTTAGACTTGTCAATAGTTTGAAATTTTCTGAGACCAGTGCTGTAGATCTGTGGTTTAGAAGATATTATCTACCTTCTGGTCTAGCTTATGACATTAAATTCCCTGTGTCCCTGCACTTCTCAGGGCAGCAGTGGAGTTGAGAATGAAGGAATGAAGAACAAAAGCAAAGGATGGGGAAAGGTGTTTTAAATTTTGTCTTTCATTTCTCACTATTTTCTTCTATTTTAAATGGCAATAAATTAAATTAATAAGGCAAGTCTGTTTTGCCCATGACAGTAATTGGTAGGTGATATTCCTTTCTTTATCCTGACCCACAAGTTTTTTCATGTTATTTTCTCCCCCTGCCCTGTTGAGGAGGGGAAGTGAGAGAGCAGCTAGGTGGGCATCTGGCAGCCAGCCAGGGACAATCCACTTGAAACTTAAACTCAGATATGAGTGATTTGTGAAACTCACGAGTGTTGTGGGTTTTGGGGAGTTTTTCCACGGCTGGACAGACCAGAGGCCATAAAGCTGTTAAACACTATAGATCTAACAAACTTTGCACAGGATTCCCATGCCGGGGTTTATCAAACATATTCCATAGACTGTTAATTGTATTCTGGAATAGTGAACATGCTGATACTGACTGTCCTAAATATGCTTTTCCTAAAATAAGAAATTCACACTCATGGCATAGTAAAAAGAACCTGAAATGTGTACTTAATATTTATATTTGATTTAGCCCTTGGTTTCACTTAAAGACACATAAATTTTTATTTAAATAGAGATATAAAAATTTAAGTTCTTTTGGAAGAAAAAACATGGCAATCAAAGATAATTTTCCACAGCAGGCAGATCTTTCACTATGTGAAATAAATGGGAAAACTGGTATCTCTTTAGGTGAATTGCCACTTAGGCCCAAATCTGTAACAGTATATGAGAATAAATTCAATATATTTTGTTTAATACTCAGTAGACCCTGAAAAATTGTGCTCATCCATGAGGCATAAAGATAAAAATATACATTTTAAATTAAAATATAGATGCCTTAATTAGAAAAGGCATTTTCATGGACCCAGAGCTTGTTATCTAAAAAGGATATCAATTCTCCTTAGCTAGAATTTCAGGATAGGTGTGGCAAGACACTAAGTGAAAATGAGGGGTGAAATAAAAAGGAAAAATGCTCACATAGCAAACTTTGTCACCCTAAGAAAAACATGAGAAGTCCAAGTGTTACTTTAATACTTGTGTTTCTTCAGATAAATTGATTTGTCTTTCACACAGCTTTCAGTACAACAAAATATACTTTTTAAAATATGTAATATCTTATTTGTGTCATCATGGTTAGCCCAATTTTGGAAAAGTACTGGGTTTTACATTTTTACCTTATCACTCATAAAACAGGTTTGGGTTGAATATAATTTTTTTTGAAATAACACCCTCAATGACTCAAAATGGTAGTGTACCTGCATTCATTTGAGCTTTTGCTTCCATGTCTTAATCTTGTTCTTTCCCAGCACAATATCAATAACTTGGAAGGGAGGCAAAAGTTATGCCCTTGGCTTTAACAAAATGAAGTAATTGGAGTATTAAAAGCACAACACTGGAATAACAAGATAACCTGTGTTAATTTTTCTAGTTCAGTTAAAGCTTGGTAGCAAAACTAAGGTGTTGCAGTATATCACACCAATCTTCCCCTGATCAAAAGAAGTTTCTAAGCTTTCTGTGTAATCATATTTTTGTGGCTTTTAGTCTTAGAAGAATATTAACGTGAATCCTGGGAACTCTCCATTATCCTGAGTTCAGGGAGATCTCCACTTCTGTTAATTTCTTTGCTGCCTTTCTCTTCTTAATCTGTTAGCCACCAAAAAAAATTCCATATGCTGGGTTAAATTCAAAACTTCTGGTAAGAAAGTTTAGAATTCACTATATTCACCTGTATCTCATTGAAAAGTCTACTCATGTATTGTTACCCTGCATTGTAAAGCTACCCTGAAGGGCAGGTGGAGTAGGCTGGAAAAGAAAACCATTAACAGAAGAAAGGAAGACAGGAAGAAAATGAGAAAATAGTAATTTGAACAACAGAAAAACCAGTTTTTCTTTTTGTTTTTATTGTATGTTCTAATCCACACAATGATTATCTTGAGCACTCAGCACTGGAGAAAATCCAGATTCAAAATCAGCCTTGGAGTTTTATCCCAAGCCCATCTCTAGTCCAAATAGAGACTTCAGTGACCCTTCTGTGCCATCCTGGATCCTCCCACTATTCTTACAGATGCAGAGAGTACAAAAATAAATCTTAATTTTCAGTCCTGAAAAGCCTGCCAGAACTAATACAACAAATTACGGGGTTAACAGCTGTTGTGCTCCTCACCATGGCACGCAGGAGTGACATGACTGCTGACTTCCCCAAGGCATGCTGCCATTCTCTGAATGATAACTAACAGCACTGGGGGGAGGACAGTTGCCCAGGCTGTCAGCAGGCTTTGACCACTCAGCCCAAACCCAATACAATCATTTGAGTGAAACATCAGTGATCTAAGAAACACATCTGTGTCTTTAATTACTAGCTTGGATAAAAACAATAGAGACCATATTAGTATGCTGGCTGTGGAGACATAAATCCTCATTATAAAATGTTAAAATGTAATAGAAAAAAAAGAAGAAATGGCTTGTGGTTAACAGGATTCCTCCGGGCGATTGAAATCAAAAATTAATTATTTACCTTGGTGGAATTAATTACTTTCTTCCCTCCTTTTAACTGAAATGCTTCTTTTTAATTTATTAATCATTAATTAATTAATTTTGGCGTAATAGATGTTTAATATCTTTCCAAAGTAGGCAATTAAACATAAACGAGAGGATTTCAGTTTGTATTTGTGCATCTGTTTTTCTCTTCACCAAGATGTTGAAGCACACTTTTGCAATTTTGTTGGTATTATCATCATCCTTTTTGCTTTCTTTTTATTGTCTAGTGATGCTGCTCCTCTGTGTTCGAGGCAATGAATGTCTATAGCAAAAAAATATGGACTTTGCCTTCAGAAGAAAATTTAAATAAAGATGAAGAACCCAAGTGGAAGGCTTTCCTAAGGTACAACTTCTGTGAATTTCTGAGTGGTTAAAAATGAAACTTTCAGAATGAAACACATATGATCCTACAAATGCTGGAATTTCAAGGGAAGAAGACAGCAGGACTGATATTGAGTCAATGCAATTTAATTTTTTTTCATAACTCCTGCACCCCTCATTGTCTTCCACGAGTCATGTAGTTCTACTGATTTCTTTCATGTCTTCGTTTTTCCCTGCTACGCCCTCATCTGTTCATTTGAAAGATCATCCTAAACTAGACTCAGTAAAGAGCACAGCCAAAATATATGAAGCTTTAACTACCACAAGTCCTCAATAGGATTAGAATACTTTAACTGTCACAGCTATGCAACACAGGATATGGAATATTCAACTCTCTCCAACTTCAACACACATATATATAGATTTACTTTGACAGTATTCATAACAATATATTTAAAATATTACTCATGTTACTCAGGAGGCCCATAGAATTAGGGGATTTATTAATATATAGCTCTATCAGACACATTGTTGATCATAAAAATCCCATATGAATAATATCTTGCTTTCTTGAAGGATAATATCATTTATATTATCATGTTCACATAATTGCTATACTATATGGTGAGCAAGACAATGTATATATTCGTGTGCACACGAGTAAGTATGTAGACAGATATATACACATAGGAGCTTTTCACAGCTCCCCAGAAAATACCTGATCATCATCTCTAGCCTCTAGACACCAATTTTGGATCCTTCTTCACTGTCAAGTCTGAACAATGTCTGTCTAAAATCATTATCAAAAACCAGTATGACACAAATCTTCGCTCAAACCATTTCATTATGCTACGTAATTAGACAGCATTATCTGAATCCTGTCATATTTATTATGAATAGTATTAGACATTCAAAATAGGCATCTGAATGTTCTTATGACACCTAGCACCTTTCCCTTCAATGAGTGTGCAACTGTAACTTCTTTTTCATAAGCACAGTGCACTCAGAGAGTATCCAAGAAATGCCTGTCTAATTTTAACCTGTCAAAGAAAGAGATCAGTTGAGTGAAATGCTGAATTGATACCAATATTACCTGAAAGTTTCATTCAATTAAAAGATTTAGGGGAAAAAATATCAAATTACTTTTTTGTTTTAAATTATTAATATCTAGATAATTTATTCAGTTCTGGCTTCATCTTGCTCTGTAAATAAATGAGAAAAGACTCTAGTTCATTAGTCAATCCAAGAAAGTCACATTTTTTTGTCTTTTAACTGTACAATTCACTGCTTCACCACAAATCTGTGCTTCATTAAGATCAAGTTGTAGAGCATGTGATTTTTTTCCAGTAATGGTGTCATTTGCCAGCTCACAAAGGAGATGTTGTGCACAAAGCAGAACTAAAGAGACCAAATCTGAATCCTTGAGTTGCTTTTTTTTGTTCTTTACTAAACTAGAAGTAATCCAGTGTAACAAGCCAATCTGCTTCCTCTTCATGGATACTTTAGCAATGAATGATTGATGTTATTTTCCTCAACCTTTTTGGGAATTTCAGGCAACTGAAGGGTATGATCTACCTTGTCATATGTCACAGGCAGGTAAAATAGCAATATTGTATTATATCCCATTGGGGGTGCTATTAGAGAGAAAATGAGAAATTATATATGTGCTGTAATATATGCCAAGGTAGCATTTGCAGCAGTTAATAGACAGAAGATTAAAGTATAGAGAGCTGGAAAGATACCAGCTTTCACAGGTCCTGTTAATAATTCTTGCTTCTTGTCACAGCATTATCACTCTGCAAGAATTCCAGGGTATGACTGCTCTAAGACCTTGTCCTCACCCTTAAGATACAGATTACATAGTAACACTCTTTCCAGCTCAGCTTGATGGACAAATTTCGACTCTATCTCTTTTTCTTTAACTTGCCCTAACTTGTGCCAGCCTTATAAATATTGAAGGGATTGGTAGACCTAAAATGAAATCTACCAACTTCATCTGGTTTGCAAGCATGAGAGAGTGCCCCTCTTCTCTGTCTGCTTTGTTGCTGTGAACAAAACCAAAAACCAGTGTGAATTGCAAGCACACCTCTCTTGAAATTCAGTGGTGTCAGTGTGGGTGCCAATGCAATCTGCATATTTGAACAACTTCAAAGGATTAAAAAGCAAATAGAGTGTCTTTTAGTCTTAAATCAGTCACATTATCATCAGTCTGCTTTAGGTTCCCATCTTTGCCTGCTTTTTCATTGAATTCCAGGTAGGACACTTCCTATTCTTTCCTCTTTTTCCTAAAAGCAGCTGCATGAACATTGAAACATGTGAGGAAAACATCCCCTTTCTTGTACCCAGAACAAAAGCAACCTCTAAAAGCATGAAAAATCGCTACAGTGAAAGTCTTGACCAAAGCCTACATGTCTGGTACAGCGCACATTAAATTTCCCAGAAGAAAGAAAACTGTTTAGATTCTTATTGCCATACAGATAAACACACAACAGAGAACCTAGGTGTAAATACTCCATTGAGGAAAATTTAGTCATCAGATTTGAAGAAAACTCTATTTACTAAGTGTGACCTGAGATGCCTCAGGGCCTGCCATTTCAGCAAAATTTTGTTGCATTTTCTTGAAGATGCTAGCAAGGCCAAAGGTGTTCTCTGGCATCAGAGTAAAACCAGTATCAAATCCCTGTGCTGTGGCACAAATTGATGCTGGAGTGTCTCCACAGAACTGCTGCAGTAACAGCCACATAATGTAATAAGCATGTAATAAATATTTTATAAATAATACTACTTTAGATACTCCCTCCCCCCCAAATCTTCTCACTTAAAACTTTCTCTAGGGTATTTATTCTTCTGCTTTATTAAAAATCACCACATCTCACAGAATGCTGCAAAAATTGAAAAAGTTCCAAAATATTTATTAAAATGTCCTGTATTGGACAGCTTTATGCAAGCTGGTTTTAATACAACTTAGAATAGAGGGACTTGTCTATAAAAAATCTTCATGATGTATACTATGGAAAAAAATGACCTTCCCCTTGAATGAATCCATGTTGTCAGTCTTCCCAGCAAACTTCACTCCTTCCATACATATGTGTGGGGGTATGTGTTTAGAACAATGTACAAAAAGTGGTCCTTAAGCAAGGCAATCTCAACTCAAAATAAAATAAAAATATAAAAGTAGCAAGGTTCCTGTAAATGATAAATTAAAAAAAAAAAAACAAAACTGAACAAACAACAAAACCAAAAAGAGGTTGCATTGAAGAAATTTAGGTCATTAAAAGCAAAAAGTAGCTTAATAAAGAGCTGTATGCAATAAATTTAAAGTAAATGAATGTCAGGTTTTTTATGTGAAAGTCCCAAGATATATTTGTGAACTTGGAAATTTCGTGATATTTGATAATCCTGTTTTGTAAACCAGAGGATATTTTTAAATTTATTAATCTTCTTTCAGAAGTTCTACATAAAGCTAGAAGCAGGATTTCTTATAGATGTTAAAACTAGGTCGCAGCAAATTCTAACCAGAAGTTTTCTGGGTAGTTGGAGCACTTCTAAGCAGTCTGTTCTGTGTAGATTCTCTAGTTTTTAATAATACTTGAGTTATAATGCTGGTTTTGCTTCAATTTGGAAAGTTGTGTTGGAGATTTACAGAGTATTCCCAAACACAAGCATCTAATGCTTTCTGGGATATCCTTATACCTGATACAGTCAGAGAGGGCCCTTCTGTTATGGTAGCTGGAGACTAGGCAGGAAACTAGGATAGCACAAATATTAGTACAGTCCATGCTCAGGCAAGTAAATCATGCAAAAATCTCCCTTCTACTTCTAACCAAGTTTTTATGAAACTTAAAGAAACCTAATATATCTGAAACTTTTGTCTGTCAAATTTTGTTTAAATCTGTCAACACTTTCAAATACATAGTTTTTGAAAACACAGGCATGATGGTGTCCCAAGACTCATTTTCTTATGAAATCATGTTCAAATGCCACACTGAAATAAAGTGTAAATGCTCCAACCCACAAATGTTAGATTAGGAACAAGCATGAGGAAATAAGCTCCATTGAACTTCTAGGGGTTCTCCATGAACTGCAGATGCCCCTCGAACATCTGAATAGTCTTAGCAAACTGCAGATGCTCACATAGAACTGCAACAGCAGCCCAAGAACCAGTTGGAGTCTCATGGGTCTTTGCTTGGTTTTCTTTTTCATTTTCTTGGCAAAACAGAGAATATCTCACATTCAGTGTCTATCCTCACACCGCTTGTTGCTCAGACAAGACTGCCTGAACTATTAGTATAAAAAAATACCCTTTAAGGGTGCTTGCTCCTGAAAAGCTTATGCCACATGTCTTTTGATCTATTGCTTAAGTATGGAAAATACACCTTCACTTTTGTTAGGTTCCCAGGTGGACAGAACATCCTACAAAATGTGATGGTTATGTTATCATCAATGACTTTATTTTCACAAGGGATCCATGCCTCCTGTTCACTAACACCTTGTAACGTAAATAACAGCTGACATCCATTGCTGACTCTCCATGATCCCCAGCAATACTCTGTAGCTTTGTTAACTCAGCTATGTTATTTGCTATTTTATTTTGAAGAATTTTTTTTTAAAGGAGATGTGGTTAACCTACCTTGATGTGTGACTCACTTGTTACCCTGACCTAGACAGCATTACTGGTGTATGTATGTGCTGGCTTTTTCAGAGCATTGACACAGAAAGAGGCAATTATCTCTGTACACCACCAATTAATTGATTAGCAAGATATATTGCAATATGAAAAAAACAAAAAACAAATAAAACCACAAAAGTCAAACCAAACAAAAAGCCAAACTAAACCAACCAACCAAAACCAACAAAAAACAAACAGAGAAAACACACACACACACACAAAAAAAAAAAGCCCAACCACTAAAATAGTCATTTTGCCATAGTTCCAGTTCTCTTCCTATGGTTTGGAAGGTGAAACTAAATAACACACAAAAAACCTGATTGCTTCTGAAGCAAGAAGCTGCAGGCTGTTTTATCGGAATCTTTAACCATAAACCACATACCGAGCCCTGTAATTTGCTTACACTGCTTACTGGGAAGATGGTGTCCCAGAGAGTTTACCCTGACATTCAAAGGGTTCCAAAGACTCCTAATTATTTCCAGAATATTGACAAAATATATGTATAGAAGCAAATTGAACAGGAAAAACAGAATTCCCAAAACCACTATTTACTTTACCAGAAGGAGAAAGGATTACTTTTTTTTGCTTATCACTGTTTTACAAGATGTGAGTACAACTCATTTTCATCAGACTTTCTGAATTTTAGACTGGGCTGACAAAGTGGAAAAGGAAAAGAAAAATCTCTGAATCTTACTGCTATACATGAGAGACTTAAATTTTTAGTCTTAAGTTTTTACTCACTATAACAAGAAAGAAAATAAAAGACAAAAAGCCACTGATTTCTTCACTTCCTTGTGCCAGTAATAGCAGCGTCTGTTTTCTACACAGCAGATGATTGTTAATTTCTTCCATTTTTCTTATGTTTTGCTGTTAACAAATCCCCTTTATACTCCTCCCAGACTTAAAGATCCTATATTTTATTTTAAAACTTCCAGTCTTACTAATATTTGTTTTAAACAAAATCATATCTCATTTCCTTTTAAAACTCTGAAAAGTCATCAACACTCATTCTGTTTTTCCCAGGCTGTGGCTTCAGACCATTCCACAAGAATGAGGGCTTGGTAACCAACTTTATAGAGAGTAATTTGGATAATTAATGTAAACACACATAAATATTATGTAATGTTTAAAAACATTATAATAACAGTGGAACTATAGAGAGAGATCCTAAGTCAACTGAATTGCCCTCTGGAGATGCCTATCTCTTTCATGGAACCTTGGATAACTGGAAACAACTCCAGCTGCCCCAGTTAAGTGCTTAAGAGTTAAGTGGGATGAATCCTGTCCCTGTCCTAAGGGTTTCCTACTGAAACACAAATGTTTTTCAAATTGTCTATAAAAGTAGAGATATATAACAAAATCTTTCTTACTTGATCTTTGCTGGAAAAAAACCCATTACCAGGTTGGAAAACAGGTTAGGGCATGTGATTAATGGGGCACAATGAGGTCCCAAGTCTTCAATGACCAATTTACATAGCTGAAGACTGGGTCTTTTGTCTTTAGATGTTTCCCGCATTGATATTTCTCAAGAATAAATTATTTTAGCAACTTTTCCCTGATATTTGTCAGATAATAATTTATCTGGTTTTTTTGGACATGCAAAAGAAAAAACATTTTTGAAAACAATAAAGTACTAATCTCTGAAATTCTCTGCAAATTAAAGCCTTATTGTGATGTGTCTCAGTTGATGCTCAGAAGAACATAGAACACTGATTTAAAATATTCTGTCTCTACCAACCCAAGGGTTTTTTTTTGCATCTGATTGTCTGCAGCACTTTGGTCAGTTGTATGTAAGAAAATGTTTTCTGGAGAGACTTCTTATGCACAGATTCTAAGCTACAGACTTACTCTGCAATCAAGACAAGACTGCATGAAAGACCTTTTCTTCCTACTTCTTTTTTTCTCTGGCTCTCCAAAAAGATCTGTTTCTCTCACAGACCCAGAGCTTGGGAATTCACATTCTTTACTCTAGTTCTGTTTTCTTATGTATTGAATTTCTTTACTTCTATTGCCGTCACATGAAAGTTTGGTGACATACAACTATTTTTAAGAATATACTGGATGACCAGACATTAGTACTAATGCTACATTCAGAGATTTTGTATCATTTTCATAAGGATGATGAGAACCCATGAATAGGCTAATCTAAATACACATATGCTATATTCTGATAAACATTTCATGAGTTTCAAAGATGGGAGATCTCTCAGTTATCCTACTGGTAATGCTACAGTTAAATTTCAGACGGAGATGACAAGATCATGCAAGACAACTTTTGTTCCCCAAAGCTGTGACTAATTCACTTCAACTCAGGTAGCTGCATTCCAGATCAGTAATTAGTACTCTGGTTTGGGGTTTTTTTGGGTGGAGAAGTTTTTTCAATTTTTACCAGTATTTTGAACTGTTGGCAAAGGCAAAATAAAAATTCAAATTTCAAGGGAAACATACTTATTAGTATTCCCATTTTAATATAGCTACACCATTTAAATAGTCACAGTCTACCTAAATGCTATCTGAAAACCTATGCAAAACATAGGTTTTTTTCAAGGTATAATTAACTCCCATGCCTGTATTTGACATTGTGGTTGAATTTTAATTAAATCTGAACAAAGCAAACAAACAAACCAACCAAAAAAAAGAGGAAAGGTTTAGGTTTTGGTGGAGAGAAACAGTTCAGTGAAAAGTTACTCTCATCCACTAGAACTTTATTTATACCAGTAAGGGTTCGCAAGATGCCCATTAGCAGAGACGGCTTCAATCACACAGTCTCCCCCTCCCCTCCACACCCTGTGCTGTACAAGCCTTTACTTCTGCACTGGGAGATCTTCTGTACAGGCTGCCCACCCCAACAAGGATCTGCTTGGCACAAAGACTGAGGTCTGCCTGGAAAAAGCTCTAGGTAAAATGACTAAGGAAAGGGTCTTATTAGGCTTTTCATTATTAGAATGCGTATTAAAATGCACCATGATGTCAGGGTCTTATAGCCTTGTGATATAAGGCTGCATCATTATTCTAATTTCAAAATAAAACGTTACTCTGCTGTCCTCCTTCTTGGGCTTTGTACATTCTGTCTATGCATAAGGTCTGAAATTGCTACTTTGATATTGTTGGTATTTGCTTTTAGAAATCTACTGAAGGCACAACAACTACAAATATCCTATTCGGCAAGGAATGAGTTAAATACTGTGTTGGACTCAAAGTAGAAATGATTGTATCAGCTGAAGTCTATGTCAAATATGATGTGATTTGCAGAGCTGCACGTGAGAATGTCAACCTTCTTTGTTCCCCTTTGTAGTTTAGTGACAGTGACTTTATACCGTCTAGCAGCAGTGTCATGAATATTCTCAGGAGTAGGTGGATGGCATATTCATTGAGAGCTGTACAGTGGATTGCATACAAAACCAACAATATTTTTGAATAATGTTAGTAAAACTGTGATATATCTGCCACTACTTTCCATATTTTAAACTCATTTGTCTCCATTTGAATCTTAGCTATGTTTATCAGAAGCTCTTCTTTTAGCTATGATAGCATTATTTTCCCAGCAAAAATCTCTGAATTTGTTGAAAGAAATATATTTTAACCTGAAATAACCCCATTGCTATATAAACAAGTGACATAGCAGCAAAAAAGCTTAATTGCTCTTACATATATTTTTGTTCAAAATAAGTGTCCTTTGGGTCAATTAGCAACCTTAAATGTAGCATCCACAGGAACTCTGAAAAAAGCAGGTTCCATCTAAAGAAGACATGAATTGTCTGTTCAATCTGGCAATCTATATAAAAACCATTTAGCAAAACCAAAATGATCCAGTTCTGGTTTACTCTGTAATTTAAGACATTATAACGAGAAATCACCCCAGAAGTGGTTTGGCAGATAAATACGAGGAATGCACTTGTGGTTTTAATGTAAACCTACAACACAGGAAAAGTGTTTTCTATTTTTGGTCTGGGCACTGACTTCTTCAGTACCCATGGGTGACTTACAGTTCCTGAAAGGTGAGTGTCCAGGGATCCCAGCAAGCTCATCTGAGATGTGGTGGCTCACCCTTTGTGAAAAAAATCCCTCGCCTTCTCTATAATTTAGTTTTTCTGTCTATGAAATGATGCTTTGAGATGGTCACTTTGGGGTTGAGCACCCATTATTTTATCTTTTTTAACAGTTCACCCAGGGCACACGAGTAGAATAAAATGGGCACAATAGTAAATAAAATCTTCACACAAATTCTCACTATCTATTAATATCACTACAAACATAAGATGTGCTGTTGATTCCCCCCTAAAAACTTTGGTGTTATTTTCAATCATTGCTCATAGCAGTGGGTTTATGTCCTTTCAGCAAGCTTGTACTTCAGGAATAAAGCTCTTCTCCCAACTCCTCAGAAGAGCAACTGAGAAATGATGCATTAGGATTACAATTGTTTATAGTAATTAGGTGAAATGGTGCATTAGGGTTACAACCACCCTCTTGTGAACATCTTTCATGTCTGAATTCTCTAGAACAGCTCTTTCTTAGGATAATAATTCTTATAGCAACTCTTTAATACAATTTTGTTTTCCGTGTTCAGTTCACATATATGCCGTACATATGGTATTGCACATTTACAAACGTACTCTCGCTATCACACACACACAGAGTGTAGGTGCATTTGCAGCTGTGCACACAAATAAAAAGATATAATTTTAGCTAGTAATGAAAAATGGGATATCTCTGGAGTACCTATTCTAGCTTTCTTATCAATTTTACTATAGATACAGGATTATTTAATCTGCTAGAAATTAATTTACATTGCACTATTAACATAACTCCAACACAGCAACCTTTGACAACAGATGAGTATCTTGTCAGTACCTAGAAATCTTTCTGATGTTCCTTCCTCAAGACTCTCATCTTTATTTTGAGGTGTCAATGGAAAAATTACAAATATAGAACATTTTGTCAGTTTTGAGATTTTAAAACTTCCTCATCACCCTCTCAAAAGACTGTCACAGCTGTAGGTACCCTTATCAGTAAACATCTTAAAATATGGAACAATTTTTTTTAAATTGTGAAACACTTACTCCAAAACCTAGTCTAAATCACTTCAGTGGTTGATATAAGTCTCCCCAGAGAAAAACATTATTAATAAATGTAATTAATTTGGTGAGGCAATATATAAAAAGATATGCAACAGTGAACTCATTAATTTCTGTTGAAATAATTATTTACAAATATTCACCTGTTTTCCCAAGACATATTAATGAGCTGGAAAAAATGTTTACATTGTATGATTGGCTGAAAAACAGCTATGGGCTTTTGCCTTCAAAAATAGTACTCTTTTTCATGCTTTGAAACAGAAATGCTAACTTGATTGCACCTGAGTTAATGCAAAAAACTGCAGTTTTCAGTCTGCCCAAATTACTAATAGATTTACATAAACAATATTAAATAGGCTAGAAAAAGAATATCTGTCAGAAAATGCCATTTTGTCAATTCATTTTAAAGTAGTATCTTCATTGGTAAGGGTGCCTACAGCTAATTTTTGAAAGGGTTGAAAATTGACTTAAGTTTCAGTTTTTTATGCCTGAGATATGTTTGCATTTGTTTCACCAAGAGAATTTTTGTTGATTCTATATAATTTTTTTCTGTAAATCTTGTATTATTTTCATGGTTTTGCAGTTTAGGCTATTTTCTGAGAATATTTTATCCCTGTTTTCTAGACTTTTCTTAAAGTAAACTGCTCCATCAATAACATGCAAGAGATGAGAAAGAGTTCCTTTGACTAATGCTTTCTTTCAGAAGGTATCAATTTACTAACTCCATAGAGAATTTCTGCATAGATTGAAAATCTCAACACTCTCAAATGTTGAAACCAACATTTGAAAAGCATATTTTAATTGTATCCTTTCACCATCATTATCCAAAATATTCCTTACACATAATTCTGTCTTTCCATTCAGTGACTACTGTGAGTTGACAGTATGAAAGTTTCTTTCTTTCTTTCTTTCTTTTTTTCATTTTTGGCTTCCTGCTATATGTTACCAATTTTCTGGCATTTGCTCAGATAATTTTATTTGGGGAATGTTGACCCAAGATCAAATCATGTTAATGGACTTCATCAAGGGTGAGATTCAGTTGCCTTAATGCAGGCACCTCATTTTTACCCACTTCTATCCTCTAGGGTATCCAGAATATCTGCAAAGAACTGGCAGATAGGTCATGGGCCCCTCAGGATACCCATGCCTTTCTGGAGAGCCTGATGAAGGTCTGAGACACATCCTTAGAGGAAAACCCTAAACTAAGGAAGAAACAACATCCCCAATTGTTTTCTTACAACATATATTTTTGAATCTCTTACTGAAAATGTGCAATGCCATAATTTTGTCTGTTTTGCAATGTGTAATTATATTTTTAAGGTTCTTTGCTGATTCTTCAGATTTTAGTGTTATTTAAGGAAATGCAATCCTTGTGGAAGCACCCAAATCACATGTAATGCTGATGTCAGTGATGACATAGATACTAGAGCAAGCAATAAAATAGAGAATCTCACTAATATGGATTTCACCATGTTTATAAAATAAAACAGAACCTTCACAGTCTCTTTACAGTCAGTCTTCCCCCCCTAAAATTTTTCAGCATTACGAGGTCATATAATGAGACAGTGCTGTAGGATTGTGTTCACTAAAACAGAAAGCCAGTTACAGAAAGGTTTATGTTAGTAAAAATAAAACAAGACACAGGAGAACTGTTTGCAGATAAAGTATCATTAAGTCACTTATCCATAAAGGCAGTAAGTGACAGCAATAGAAGGTAGAAAACAAGAGATCAGGGTGTAATAAAAGTAAGCCACACTATTTTTGTAGAGTTTCAACATATGTACTGTATGTTTTATGAATTTTAAGCATGAATGGAATTCTGTGCTTGCCTAATTGGGGCTTCAGATTGGCTATGGGCCAGTCAGGACTATAGGGACTCAAAGGCTAATAACGTTACAAACCAGTCTATGTTCTACACTGCTCACTATCCATTTTTAGAAAATGAACAGAAAATTTGGGACAGCTATGGTGTGTTGAAGTTTTCTCTTGACATTTGAAGCTAGATGCTCTATATGTCTTGTTTTGGTGTCAGTTATTGCAATTTCAAATATTCCTCTGAAAAAGTAATGGATTTTAACCTGTATTGAAGATGTCAATGACTCTGAAAGTGGGTATAGACTTTGCCAGAAAATTTGGGGTTGGGATTTTAATTAAGATAATGTAAAAATAAAAAGAAAGTAGGTTCTTGGAGATGCATTCTGTTTATCCAAAGTAATAAGACTTGAAGGGGTACTAGAGGTATTAAATACTAAAACTGTTGTAGTTGTAAGGTTTTTTTTAATGCAGCTATTTCTTAAACGCCATTTCAGAGCATTGATTTTGTCTTAAATCCAGCTTTCATTGGAAACAAGGAAACCCAGTTTTCAGAAAACTGAAAATTCATAAAACTAGAAATAGCAAGATTATGAACTTTAACATTTTATAAAAATTACAAGTATTTTCATGAGCAGCAAAGCTAACAAACCAATTTCCTACGTCTTTATATCTTATGGATGCCTTATCCATTGTCCCACAAGGTTTGATGTTCACGGCAGTTTTCTCCCACACAGAATCTTTTCTGTCTGATAAACTATTTGAGTTCATGTAACACAGGATACTTTCATGAACTTAATCCTACATACAACACACAAACGTGCTAACAGCAGAAATCTCATAACTGTCAAATCCTTAGGAACTTAGTTTTATGCATCTAATCGCACACACATTTGTTCTTCAATGTCTGACCCTAAATTTAATTCATTGTGTTGCATTGTAACTATACCCAAGTCATTTCTGGGTTTTCCAAATCAGTCTCTTGAATAGTGTTCTTTAGAGAGCTAAAACAATTTTGGCTGATTGCAGTACTTTGTTTATAGTAAAGATCATAGTAAAGAACAGGAAGGAAAGAAATACACATTTTTAAATTTTTTTTTCACCAAAGTATATTCAAATAAAAAGTAAAATCTGAAAAAGCTAAAATGCTGGAAAGGGAAAATACTGAAGGTGCAGCCAAGGCAGTCTCCTGTGGCTCTCAGATGAACAGCATTTGTCCTAAGGCTGGAGGACTTAATTGCAAAGATCAACAAATAGTTCTTCCTTTTTCTCTACTGTAGCATACTGTCAAAAATGTTAATTCAGCTGGATTTTTTCACTGACTGTTGCTGTTCAGAACAGTGCAACACAAGCTATGTACTGTACATTGCAATGGAGTTCCAACATGAAAGCAGGAGCAAAGAACACTCTTGGAAGGTAGAGCAAACATGGAAAAGTCAATTTTAGTTTAGGCATTAATGTCATTGTTCTGTGGATATCATCTCTAAACACATATCAGGGATATGACTATGTATCTGTAGGAGCAATGGCAATGAGTAAATCAGTATGAGCACAGACTCACTGCTGAGCCATTCATTTGGTATTCAGATACAGCAGGGGCAGGCCAAAGTATCGCTTGGGAAATGATAGCCAGCACACAATGACATTTTCAATCTTCTGCCTGCTCCATCCTGCCCTGAACTTCTCATTACACCTCCCATTTAGCTCATTCAGATTGTATTACTGGTAATGCTAATATTTCCATATTTCCTCCAAAGTGCATTTTAAAGCAATTATTAGAAACTAGCTTCCTATTTCACTTCTCATATCAAAGTCCATCATTTTAATATAATTAAAAAATCCATTGGCAGTCAAGGCGTGCCACAGATGGAACACTAATCAGTTCATATTTTCCTGATGAGAGCTATGTTTCTGCTCAATTTTGACCTGAAGAAAGTAAGAAAATGGATAAAATAATTAACCCTCCCCTGTGTTCCATGAGATTGGGAAGAGATGACAGAGTATGAACAGGCATTATGACTTGAGAGATGCAGAAACAGCACAATGACTACTCTGTACATGGCAATGACACAGAAAAAGATGACAGGATTAATTACATCCTCTCCACATGATCTCACAAATCTTCTCTTTCTGGAAGCCTCAAGAACTGTTAATTTGAAATCTGAAAGTTTGGTGAATTTTGTGGGTATTTCTGGTTTAGTTTAGAAAGAAAGATAAATCAAAAATTCTTTAGCTATCACTGAAAGGTAGCACACAATGTTGTGCAGGGATTTTTTTTAAAGTTTCATGATATTTGCCTTTCAAAATCCCTTCTGTTTTCATGTGTGGGAAAATATGCAATCAAGGAACAGGCAGTTAAACACTGAGTAAAATGATACCAGTAATAAATCTTGGGTATACAGAATGAATCTTAAGCCTGGGGTAAAATAGTAATACATTACCTGGTCAGATACAGAAGCAATCCAGTAGGATGAAACAGAGTAAAACAAATCCTGGAAATACTCAGTGAAAAAGGTTATAAAACGAGCACTTTTCTCTAGTGTCTTGAAAGTCAGGATATCAGAGTTAGAGTTGAAATGAGTTAGGCTAAAACATCTATCAGAATTGAGATTCCTGGAGTCTCTGTGGGCAGATCAGGACATTTAAAAGAAGTGGGCCAAGCATCAAGAAAGGACTATATTGTCAACATCATTAACAATCATGGCTTTACCACTGGCTTCTCACTTTTAATTATAAAGAGATAAGAAAACAGTCGAACTCGAGGAAAAATCCCTTTTATTCCACTATTTAGACAGCTGTAAACTTTCCAGTTCATACTCTTAAAGCAAGTTCCAAATGAAAAACAACTCATGAGCTGCTTCCCAATTCACAAATAGAGCTTCCAGGAGAGGGCTCCAAAGTAGCGCTAGTACTCAAGGGAAACTGCCCAAATGTTACTGTCCAAATTTGAGAAACGGTTAATTAGTTTTAATTAATTATAGGTCTCATGCCCTTCTGCCTAAAATTTGAGTGTGACTTACATTAAGATGGAAAAATGAAAGCTATGAGCTAACATGGGCTGTTAATGTTTTGACTTAGAATAATATAGCTAAAATGGAAATATGAAAAAAATGGCTAAAAATTGTAGTAAACTCTCATTACTATTTTTAAATAGCATCATATGCATATATAAATAATATAAATGTGTATATAAATAACATAAAGATGATGGTGTAATATAGAATAAAAAACCAATTATCGCCTATGTATTTTCCTAACACATACATTTGTGTGTAAACAAAAGCTGCCAAGTTCTTCTAAGGAAATAGCGAGTAACAAGGCTGTGGTCAACACTTCAACAACTGGAAAGAAGGAAGACCAAGGGATACAGATACACATATGAGATATTTGAAGAGTTTCTAACTAATGACCAAATCAAAATAATAGTTAAACGTTCAAATGAAATATAACTTCAAGTGCTTCAATGTTTTAAACATTTAATTGAGATCTAGCTTTAATTGAGATGAACTATTTTAAACTATGCCATTTTTTCCTCACTAATTCTATTACTATTGAGTGTAAGACTTGTTTCAAGGGTAGGTATTGAATGGCCAGAATTTGCACTTAGGATATTCAGTCTTAGCCAAACAAATAACATTTAAATTCAAATTTTGTTAGATGTTGAGTGTTTTGATTCTGTATTTAATTTAGGCCCAGCATAGCATCAGAATTAAGCGGAACAAGGATTTAGGTTTGAAATCAGGATCTAGGGTTTGGCTCTGTCTCCAATTAATTGCGTAAAGCTGGCTCAGGGATTTTTAAAAGTCTCTGCTGAACATTGTGAAAGATGGATGAGGTGAAATTCCCAGGCACAAAATATAGAGAAGTATAATATGTTACTGTATAATGTACTAAACTCAAAGACACAGCTTATTCCACTCAGACGCAGCCAAAAGAGCCACTGATGCCAAAAATCCCAAGGAAATATAAGGTTAGTTTTGAATTTTTTGGTTTACTTCCAAATATTTTCCATCTTCAGGCACACAACTAGCCAGAGCCTATAAAAAGTGCAGAAACCTAAACACTGAGCCTGCCATGCTGACCTCCCATTTGTAACACCCTTCATGTGATGGGAAAGGTTTCTCCATGCAGTCCCTCCAGCCTCTGGAGCTGCAGGGGGTGACTGTCTGCTGGACCTCACAGTGAATTTGTCACAAGAATGTACATAGCAGCTTGTACAAGCAGGCCGCAGGGCTTCTCATGAAAGCAAAATGGGACACAAAATGTGCATGCCTGTCATACACTCATCTGTGAGCAACTGCTCAGAGGTGCAAATTTATGTCAGCTGATGCCTGAAGCAAGAGAAAAGCTAAGTCCCTGACCTGGACTTGTGTCCTTCAGGAACAGTATTTCTCTGCCTCTCCAAGGAGTGTTCCTGTCCATACACTTCTCTAGTCTTGAGGAAAGTGCTATTTATATATTTCGGGGTCTTCATGACAGACTCATCTAGTTTTCAGGTGGTACATTTCAAGTGAGTTAATGTACTTCAGTGTTTTGAAAATTCCTTGTAGCAACAAGTACAACAGATGTCCTCCAAGACTGTTTTGTGAAGCATGTGCATTTTATTAATGCTTATCTCATGATTTACAATGCCATACACAATGCTGTGTTACTGAATGGGTGATCTACTAGTCAAAATGCTGAATTTTGAAAAAAAGATACAGATGTTACCATTACAAAAAAAAAAAACCCAAACAAAAAAAAAGCCAGCCAAACCAACCCCTCAAAAAAAACCCCCACAACTATGTCTTTTGAAACATATTTCCTGATACTCATGAATCTCAAGGTTCATTAGTAGAGCCTAAGAAACCTAAGGTATGTTTCTGGGAAAACAGCTATTTCTCTTCAGATGCTTTCAGACTTAAAACCTGACTCATTTAAAATGGTTTTGGATTTTTTCAGTTCATCTGGTCAACCATCTATAAGGGTTGAGTTAATCCATCTGAACCCTTCTGCTCATTCCAAATGCTATTTAACTTTTTGATCTGACAGTTTAATGCTGTCCCATCACAAAATATATGTTCCCACAGAAAACAAACACTTTTCATATTAGCAATAGAGACAACTTCAAGGGATGAGGTTATCATGAGGCAATTACACCGCAGAGGGATTACAGGCACTTATATCATGATAACCTTATCTTTAGTGTGCCTTATTAAATAATTACAAGACTGTCCCAGCCAAATATAAATACCCATAAGATTCCCGGCCATGGGCTTATCACTAAATAAAGGTAAATGTTTATGTGAGCCTGGAAACCTCTACCACTTCTGCTAAAGCATCTAAACAAATCTCAGCTTTCCATTTAAATGATGACAAACGCTTAATGTTCAGCTGGTCTTGCTCTAACAGGATGTTTGCCATTAGAGTGTGTGACTTGCACAGAAGACTGAGCTCTTGTTCAAAATGTGCAGTTCTTTTTAGATTGGAAAAGATCCCTACAGGTTCACTCACTACACTATGAAGCCCTGCCCAAGTCCTCTGATGTGTATAGGCCTATGCTGATAGAGTTTATATTAAGAATGGCTCTGACTCAGGAAATCATTCTTCACCATTTTGTTTCCAGTGCTGTTTTCAATATCTGTGGTATCAGTCGCTCTATAACAAACCAAGCCTCCTCATTCGACCCTGTAGAACTGTGTCAGAACTGTGCAATAGTTACTCCTGGAAAAGTAGAAAAAAATAATTTCTATGCATACATATTCAAATTTCAAAACCATTGAATTTGTTGGTTTTTTTTTTTCCTCTTCACTTGCAATTAAAATATTAGTGACTGAATTTGCTGGCAAAACTAAATTTTAAGCTTCAGTAATCTAATGCTCACCAAAAATAAATTAACAATGATAGATAATAAATTCACCCTTTCCTAGTTGATTCTATGACCACAACTAAACAAGAAAATAAATTTCTAAATCATCCCAAATATTGATTTTTAATGTGTCCAACCATGTAGTTATATTTCTTTTGAAAAAAATACTTCTTTCTTACATTATGCTAACAATGCCAGTAAAAGGCTATAGTAATAAACCACAGTGTAAACAATGTCTCTAGGTTACTCCAGTTCAGTAGTGAAATTCAGATGCAACGTATTTCCAAACTACTTACAGAAAGAGATAAATATTGTGAGAAAGTCACAAGAGCTGGGAATAGTAAATCAACCTGAGTGGCTGGCACTGAGAACAGACTAAGTAAAAGCTGTTTGTGGCAAAAGTTTCCCGTGTTCCATGGTGTACATGAACCAGTAGATTTTACAGACTGTACAATGAGAAGAGATTAGGAGCAGAATTCCTTTAGCTATCCCACAGGTGGGAGTGGGGAGAAGAGAAAACTATTCTCATAAATGAGGAACATGGAAAGGGAAAAATATTTCATGTTCTCTTACAGAGTGTAAGAAGCGCAAAATTGTCAGGAGGCAAGTGTTTTGTTAAATGGAGAAGGGCCTCAAAACGTGTTTTTATGTCTTCAGTGGTTTATATCAGTAGATGCTAACACAATTAACCATGTAACCGTAGAAAAAAAAATTCTAAATGGTGGGAATTTGCCCCAATAAGCTGTGAAAATTTAACCTGGTTGAAATTTAAATCAAGGTAAAATTATTTGACCCCTTTTGGTTTCCTGTCAACAAATCACTGCCCTCTGGGCATGTGACATACATGAACTTTTCAAGTAGTTCAACATGTTGATACATTTCCCACATCCAGTAGTGATTTGAGATAAAATGTAACCATTTTATCATCTTCAAGCATAGATCCTACTTGTTAAAATGCATACAAGTTTGCACTTAAAATCTGTTCTGTACCCAAATGTCCACTTTTAAAGTACATATGCTTATTTCATTCTAAGACAAATCTGGTTAGAAAGAGGGACATTTATGCATTGTATTTATTTTTCATAAATCCACTGTGCCTAGAACTGATCAACATATCCTCCTTTAATTGCTTACAGACTGACAACTACTGGTGTATGAATCATTCAGCTTGCTGAGTACAACAATGCAATTTACAGGTCTGTGATTTCTTGTGTCCACTTGTTTTCCTTACCAAAAATAACAGCAATAATTCTGCCCAGGTTGTTTTGGATTTGTTTTTTTTTTTTTTTTCTCCCCCAGTTTCTTGACTAGATTCTACTGCAAGGAAATCTCAGAAATAATTGACTCCTTTGCTTATGTGTTCAACATCACATAAGGAATGTAATAAAGCTTTCCTTGCCTGGAAAAAAAAAATATTTTCATAATATTTCTTTTAAGGGATAATTCTGTTTGATTTAAACTAAGATTCCTAAACCTGGGTCATAATCTGATGGTCTTCATATCCTCTCCATGCATACAGTAACAACATTTCCTTATTTATACCCTTCTGGAAAGTTAACTTACACCAATAGTAGTCCAATTTCAGTTGAGATTCAGCGGGAGAATGTCCAGTTGACGCTGATACAAAGCACTGAGGAGTAAGGTGTGATTTATTAGCCTGTGACTTTTCATGACTTAACCCTTCTGTGTCTGCAGTAGACCTGTAGCAAAGAATAGCAGCTGAAAGTTCTATATGTCTTAGGTAAAACTTGCAGAATTTTGTGTTATGCATTTGACATCCTTGTGGGTCTAATTTGGTTAGTTCATAGTCTGAAGTAGCAGCACCTGCATAGGTGTGTCTCTGTAAAAGGAAACAGTAATCTTCTGTTGGCTTTTAGCAGTAATATGTGATCATGACTTCTGTTGGCTCAATTAACTCTGGCTAGTAAAGAATAAAAGTTTTGTCCATTTGTCAGCTGCCTATCTGATGGAAGAGTAGTGCCATTCACTTGCCTGGATAGTCTCTTTGACTGGTATCTGTAATCTCTTCAGGCTGATGATGCAACTCAGACTATATTTGCCCTATGTATGTAAACATTTTCCTCAGAACAGCCGGCAGTAGGTTGAGGAGGGGAATTTACTTGGTAGGGGTATTCATGTAACTGTAGTGAAAAAATCCTCTCCAATAAATAGAAAAAACGCACTTGAATCCACAAAAAAATCGAAAAAACAAACAAGGAAAATACTGCATGGTTACCTAGCTGACAATGTCCATTTAATCACTAAAACTCCTAATGCATATTTTAAGAAACCAGCATTAAAGTAGGACAATTTATTTTGGATGATGCATAATAAACACATTAAACTTTCAGCATGGTGCCTTTCACAATTCAGTCAAATATGGATTTTTTTCTGTGTTAGCAGCATATTTAGTTCTTTAAAGAACATCCAGTTTCGATGTGTTTCTGTTTTTACATTCACTAGAGACCTGTGCGAGGATCTGGAGTACATGCATGAAGCATTCAGGACCAAATGGACCAAAAAGATTACAACACTAAGGAGGACACCTAAATTAAACATTTACTCAGCAATGATTGCCCACAAACACACACAAAAAGATGATTTAAAAAGGGATAAGATGACATCCAGTCTCATAGTTTTTGAAAATGTGGGTTGTGAAACAATTTCAGAATATTTATCAGCTAATAATGTGTGCAGGCATCACAAGATACTTTATGCATTTAGACATCTATTTTGAGTTCTAATGCAGCTGTTTATGTAAGTAACTATTCATCAATGTGAATAAAATGTTTTCAAACTGTCTCTCCAAATTTTGGTCATTACAGTATAACAGTTAACACTTTCACTCAAAGGGAGCATTTTGTATAAAATTTATAACAAATCAGTGGTTTTGCAAACATTACCAGATGCTTGCCTCCAGAGCATATATGTGCTGGTTACCTGCAAGATAAACAATCATTCTCTATTTCAACAGTGTGTAGTTTCAAGACAGTTCATTTTTCAGTATCACTGAAGTACAGATTTAAACATGTATAATACACATACTTAAAGCCAGATTTTTAGGAAGACTATTACTTCAAGTGATTAAGCTTTTTTTGACAGCCAAAATTCTTCATTTGAGCTTGAAAGGGGTACTGGGTCATCTGAAGTTTGAGCTTTGAAGGGGCTTGCTAAGAAGTTTTGAAAATCTGGAGATGAACTCAAAAAGTGGGGCTAAATTTATACTTTTGCACTAGGGTATATGGATTGGTGATTGCTGCAGGACCTGTGCCCGAGTTTAATCTAGCTTTAATTTTTAATTCATTATGGATGTGACTTTTAATTTGTGTATTTAAATTAATGGGCTTGTTTAACTTAAGACAGTAAAAGTTAGCTAAACTTACAATCTTCTTTTCCTGGAATCCATCCTTATGGACCTGGGGTTTTTTTCACCCCTTGCTTAAAGGCATCATCCGCTTGGAGAGAAAACTCCACTTAGTCCCGAGCAACAGCTTCCACAGTTCAGCACTATGGGTCCAAATGATCTCAAACCCCTTCACAGAACCGGTGATATGTTTTGTCATTTCACAGATGGATCAAAAATTAGGTGGAAGATGTAAACCTGACTACCTAATTTGGTATCAAGTGTAGTAGTCTGGAGGTAATACTTTTATGCAAGAAGGGACTCAATTCCATTATTTGCAGGAGACTGTCAGAGTCGCTACTGGATTTAAATCAGAGCTTTAGTCATGGAGTCTTTACTCTTGAATTTGCCAGAAATTTAGCCGCTCTTCCAGGTGTTTGGGAAATTCCTTTATATTTATTAGATTCAAAACATACTATCTCAGATTAAACCAGAGAGAAGTATCAGAACATTAATGCATCTCCTGCAGCTGAAACAACCTATCTCCCTGAGGCCAAAAGAGCCAGAACTTCTTCTGTCCATCTTGGGAAGCATTAATTCTTGTTGTCAACTCTTCTGTTCTTTATTTGCTATTGAGCTTGGATACTTTAACATATTTCATCCACTGTGGCCAAAAACTGTTAAATGTTTTAGCACATCAACATAGACTGTATATGGAAAGTGATTTGATTACTAAGTGATCATTCTCATTACAGCAGTTGTTATCAATCATCTCTCTTCAGAAATAAAAAAAAACCCTTTCAAATCTCAATAGTTGGTCAGACTAAAAAGGCATAGAAGGACACTATTGACATGAATTCCTCACCAAAAAAAGAAAAAATCAAAAAAGAAAATTCTTCTATATATAGTCCATGGCAGTGAGGTTAAAGAATACATTTGTCTTGAGTACTGGATCTGCTAGTGCAAGTATCAGATCTGGTAGTACAAACACAAAAACAAAGGATGCCTAACTTATTTTTCTGTGTAAGGCAAACTGGTACTGTATTTATACTCTAAAGGAGTGAACAGTTGATTAAAACCAGCCTTCATATTTTTCATATGCTTTTAGATCTTTTAAATACACATGTGGAAACAACACTTCATAAACTCTGTTATAATTTAATGACAATTAAATCCCTTTTCTCTTATTAAAAAAAACCCTAAATGAATTCCTTCATGTTCTACTATTGGGTTAGCAGCTTCACACTCATGCAATGCTGTTCAAGCCTTTTCATGCCTCACCTAGCAGTAATAATTCAATTCAATGACTCTGTTGTACTCCACATTGCAGAATGTCAGAATGTGTTTCATGCAATGTCAATCGTGCTAATTTGACAAATTATTTCAGATTCAAATAGTGAGAATTCCTTTGAGCATATTTAAGCCCAAAGCCCAAAATACACATTTGCTTCCCAAAACTCTTATTTTTTAACCCCAGAACTAGAATGAGCAATGCCAATTTCACTACAGACGTCAATCAAGTTATGTGGGGACTCTTGACCTCCCTTCCAGGAGGAAAATATACCCACAGCATACAGATTGTATGTTTAAACATCAGAGGACATTGCTAGTTTTAGGATACTGGAAACTCCAAGCTTTGAAGAAATATTCTTGCGTCATACTAAAACCCATAACATGTGAAACCATCTCTACCTCCCTTTAAAAGTTACACAAATTTCATATTTTTAATTATTTTTAGTGTGGTACAAAACTTACTAAAGTCAAATATAACATTTTTAATTCTGAAAGATATATTGATAATTTTGATATTATCAATATTATAATATTAATAATTGTAAGAGGAAAGAAGCTTTTTTTCTATTACTAATTGCTAACTCACATTGCTTATTTAAGAAGGAAGTGGCAAGAGTTTTGCACACTTCATTGACCTCTAATTTAGCTTTCACCAGTTATTGATAGCAAAGATCATCATAAATGCTTAAGTAAAATCACAAAAAAGCCTCAGACTTACAAAATATGCTAAACATCTTAAGCCATGGACTTTTTGCCAAGACAGTTAAATCTTCCTACAATAATTTCCTTTTCTGAAGAAAAGATGTGCCTGAAATAGAGACAAACTGGATAGGAAGTGGAACCTACTTGCCAATGGACAAAACAAATTTATAAATTGGTGGATTTGTATTTTATGGAAGTTAAACAATTCCTTGAGGAGGCAAGAGCAGAAGGGTGAACTACAGAAAGGCAATTTTCATAATAATAAATACATTTTAACTTGCTCATAGCACCATGAATCACTTTTCAATCTTTGGCACTATGAGCAGCAATTGCACAGCCACAAGCATTACTTCTCTCAGAGCCATTGATTCCATATACAGCACTTATATCATCCAGCAGCATGACCCTGAAACACGTGTCATGGGATTTATATCAGATGTTAACATGTAGGAGGTTTCACGGCATAATCAAAAATTGAGACCTGTAAAACTAACCTTAAACAGCATTGACAGATCTGTTGTCCTTTCAGTTCACTCACACCTCATGAAGCTAAGTACAATCACACATATTTAAAAGATCTTTTAAAGATGATAAACACCACATAAGTGTTAAAAAGCCCACTAGGGAGCCATCAATCTGAAGAAGGGAATTTAAGAGAAAGCATTCATGTATATGTATAAAACAATCTCAGCTAGAGGGAGCATATGATATATATCTAGCATAATCTCTCCAGATTTGTAAAAAGCCTCACACATCAGACTGAAGGGAAGTTGGTTTCCTCCAGCAGACAGAGCAGCTGGACATGTATAGTCATAGAAGTTCTACCTTTTGTGGATGGAATGTATTACATGATGAGAAATACTTGCTTTTTCACTAATTACTTATATCTGATTACACTGTGGGGGAAATCCTTGTGCCCTATTAAAATCTTATTTTCTAAATATGGCTATTTTCAAGGCCAGCTATAAAAATAATAATGAAAAAAGTTAACTTTGACAGAAGTTTTTGAAGCGTCCTTTTCTGCTCATCACTATCCATCATATTTTTTTAGGGTCAGGTTGTGTCATATATGACATAACTCAATGTGACATTATAGTTCATAAGCTAATGTACTCCACTGAGTGATACTGTCCAATGAGTTTGTGCTAGACCTGTAGAGAGCAGTGTACCAAATAGGCAAACTGGGTAATGAACAAAACCTTCAGAAGTCCTCAGATGGTTGCTGCAAGGTTCCCTGTGAGGACTTGATCTTCATTTTTTGCCTGAAGGAATAGTCAGGGAAAGTAGAAATTCAACATATTTAGAATCACAAACGGCCAGATTTCCAGGATTTATTAAATCAGCAGTAGGGATAAAACTTTTATAGGAGGATCCACAGCTTTTACTACTTTTTTAAAATAATTTGTTGAAAACATCAAAGTGGTTTGTTATTGAAAAAAAACCAACTTTGTTATTTGAAAAACATTAATATCCCAAGGCCTACACCATGACTCTTCTGTCTTCTAAGTGGTTGATTAATTGTGAAAATCCAACAAGGCCTTACTCAAACCTTTCCACCTCCAGGTCTTTCTGCAAAGGAGAGACAGATTTCCACGTGCATTTAGCTTTCACTATGGCTTCTAATTTATACGTAAGCAAAATGTCACTGAACCTATCCCACAGTTGCCTCACAGGTTCCCAGTCTCTTAACTGGGATTCCAGATTTATTCAGACTGTGGACAAGCAGCAGTGGGAAGCATGCCATGCTTTCTATAATTCACCAGCCTAGACACAGAGAGACTCATCCTTGAAATAAAAGTTTACGTTTGGAATATCTCCAATAGGAGCAAAAGAACAACAAGATGATGGATCATTCTAGACAAACCTCACAGAACAAGGAAAGTTTAAGTAAACATTTCAATAACAAGGACTTCTAGGTTGCTCACCTTTATTTTTGAGAGCAATACCAGAGTTACCAGAGTGATTCTGGCAGGACCAGAGTTACAGCCGTGTGGTGATCATAGCTAGGTTAGATTTTTCAAGTAATACATCTGCAGCATCCAACAGCTCTTACTGCATCACCTGAAGCTAAATTTCCCAAAGGTTATTTCAGTACCTGCTGAGATAGACGTTTCTGATCAGGTAACCACTAATCTTGTTGTCTAATAAACAACAAGGCATTTCTTAGTTTGTCACAAGTCATACTAAACCTGTTCCATTATCAAGGCTTCAGTCATGCGTCATCTCCTCCAACCAAAAACACAGCGGAAAACATAGAATTCATTTGTGATCGCCATGTTTTCAGTTCCTCAGAGTTGTTTATGTATGTTTTATTAGGAAAAAAAGCCATTCCCCCCAAAAATGAAACCACAACCATCAAAACATTGTTTTAATCTCTTGGATATTCCTTTGATTTTACATTCTTCATTTTACTGAGGCATGTACAATTCTAAGGACTGCAGCTTCTGAGCTTGATAAGGGAGGAAAAAGGAAATTTGAGGATTGAATCTGGAGACATTGATCTAATCCAGGCTCTGACAGAATCCTACTTTGGTTTTGCAGATTCACAGGAATCAAGAGATCCCAGTAAGAAAAGCTAGCTTGCTGCGCTTCAGTTGGTTTCCCCAGCTAAGATCCCTGTAATTAGAACAATGTTTCTAGATGTAGATAATATGAACCAAAATGCATTTACATCAACTTATGGTGAAAAAGTAATTTTTAGGTATGTGCTACAGTGCAAATTAAAATTCAGTTCTAATAAATATACTAGAAAAAAAAAGGTAAAATTATATGCCATTGGTTTTGAAAAAAAATGAGTATTCACATGATGTCTTCAAGCGCTGGAAGTTATCTGTAAGGAACTTGCCAGAATAATAGTACAAGGAGTTGCTGATTTTTTAATGTCATTGTACAGCATGGCTAGTGAATTATTTAGTGGATCAAACTGCCCATGGCATCTGGATACCAAATCCCTCATCCAAAACCTTCTACCTGTTTTCACAGGATATTTTCTGAAGTAATTAGAAAAAAAATCAACCCATGGTGATTTTCTTACAAGGAAATATCTAAAAGTGGGTTTAAAGAAGAATGTTATAGCACAGCCCTTATGGACTTTTAAAGCAGGCCAGAACTGCAATAACTAGGAAAAGAGTGAGACAGTAAGAAATAGAAAGAAACAGTTCTATTGCAGTCAAATAAAACAGCATAGACAGAAAAAGAAATGCCTGCGTGGTACCATACAGCAAGGTTGTGTGCTAGTCTGCATTTATGCCTGTTTCTGAGCCTGATTTTTATCAGTTTAAGGAAAGAATAATTCCCTTACAATGACTGGAGTAAGGATAGTAACTTCTCATTCGGGCTAAAGGTAACTGTGCACTGCCCACAAATAACTCTGAAATCTCGTGTTACTTGTAGAGAAATAGGAAGCAATTTCCCTGTTTTTTCATTACCTCCTGTGTACCCTAGTTGGTATAACTCCTTATTATGACCAAAAATTCACATAAGCAAAGAAGTATAATGAGGATTCTTACTCTTTCCTATTAGGCAGCAAGTCTTAAAGAAGAAGGTGACATACCAGTGTAGATACTTCAAAGAAATATAGAATCAGTGATGCATTCTAACAGGGGGAAAAACAAGCATACAAAGGTTTGCAAGCAACAGGGCCATGAAGAAAGAGCATTCCAAGCAGAGTAGAATCATTAGAGAAAATACCACCAGGTACATAGCAGTGCTTTGGCAACCTAAATCCTGTGGGAATTTTTGGCTTTAAATCCATTATTTTAAATGTAGGAAAAAATATCTATTAAAAATTACAGGTCTGTACTATTTTCCTCCTGGATGGCTGCAGTTATATATCAATTCTGACACTGGCCTCAGTTATAAAGTGCTTGCAGTTCCTACTAACTTTAGTCAAAATTGTCATTACTCAAGTTGGTAGTGTTTGTTGATGATGTCCAAGAAGATTTTTATGCCAATGAAGATGCAACCAAGGAGAGTTTTGAATAAAGGAACTAGTATATATTGTATAAATGAGGAAGGACAAGAGGGAGGTTCTGCACACTACCGTGTGCACTACCGTGACTGTCTAACACTGCAACATCATCTTTTGAAATGTAAATGTTCAATAGCTCTTTCAAGGACAGTAAAAACACCTTTGAAAATCCACTCAGAGAGAAAGCTGTGAATGTCCACCCTGTGAGAACATCACCCATGGGAGGAATGAGGACAGTGCTCACCTCTTGTCTTAACTAATAGACATAATCTAGCAATGAGGCTTTCCACAAGTAAGTAGTCCGCTGTAATCATCCACAACAGAGGGATAATTGTGATAACCTTCACCATAACTCCTTTTTTTCTATAGACACTGGAGGCAGCACGAGCTTTTTTCTAGTCTGACACAAGTGCTCTTGATCAAACTCTCACCTCATGCCTCTGCTATTATCAATGAATAATAAAATTTAAACACAACCTTTTTATCTGCATATGAAACAACTATTGAAAATTTATTTTAAAGCATAAATATAAATGGAAAAAAAAAATTTTTGCTAAAGACCACAGTTATGAGATGTTAAATATTGCTCACTGAGCTCAGAAATTCAGGTATCAGCAAATAGAAACATAATCACGCTTTATCATTGTAGCTCTGTCTGTGAAAAAGAGTAGAATAGTTTTTCTAAATCAACAGAAAAATATTTGAATCCTTCTTTTTATTAAAGCAATTTTATTAAAATTTTGGTGGATAGCAGAATATCATTTGGCAATTTTTTTTTCTTGTTGCAGCTATTAGAAGCCAGGAAATTGGTGTGCAGAAGGTACAGAGCTCAAAATCATAACAGAGTAAAGCATTACCATAGAATACATTTCCAGAACTCTTCCCATTTCATAAAAAAGAGTGACAACTATTTCCTCCTTTCATTCAAATAAATTATTTAAGAAGGAGAAAAAATAGTGCTTCAAATGGACTAAATTTCCCTCCATGGCATCTGCAAAAACTAAAATTTAGATATATTTCAACTGCACCATCAATACAATCTTCTAGCATTTATTAAAGAAGTGTTTTGTGAGTATGAAGCTGAAATAGTGGTCTGAAAAAATGTGTGTTTTCTGAGTCTACTGGAACAGATCAATGATGGCAATGTCATTCCCTGTCATTCCCATGTCTCTAGAATGCCATTTACTGCTCCCATGTAGTTCCTTTGCTACATAAAAAACAAACACTGAAATACCACGTATGTTGTATACTGAAAAAATCACCAAAGATGTACACTGGAGCTGAGAGTTATTCTTCTGAGCTGTGTTTGACCAGCAGCCTTTTACAACCATTCATCATGCCCCCTTCACTGCAGACCTATTGATCAGGCAGATGTAGGAGAGAATAAACAGAAGTGTAAGCTTTTTCCAGTTACGGGTAAATTGATTCTTTAAATCTGTCAAAGAGCAAAATATTCAAAGGCATGGCAAGATTCAGCAGTCACCATTCAGCCCAAACAAGAATGTTATTTATATTGCATATTGTGGCAATTCAATTTGCTGAACTGTTTATTTGACATTAAAATATAATGCAAGAAAGATTTAAAAGGCCACATTCTGGCATCTTCACTCAAAATGAATAAGGATTTTTCTGGAGGCAGTGAGGCAATCTACAGCACAGAATTAATAGTCATGGGGAAAGCAAGCAATATGTTAATGAAGAGCATGATAACAAACTGCAAATATTTTACATTTGTAATCACTGTAGACTGAAAGAAATTATTAACTTTGATTAAATGTGTATTTTATAACTGAAGAATGTATAGCTGGAAATAATGACAATAAATTAGAATATATCACAAAGAAACTGATGACAGTTATAGTAATTATGTTATAGGAAATTCTTTAAACTGAGTTCTTGTTACGTAGAAATTACAGTCTAGATTGGATAACAAAAATAGCAGCAGTAAACCTACAAATATGGTACTGGCACTGAATTGAAGCCAATAATTTATTATACCTGATATTTTATACCACTGTTTAATTTAAGGACATTTGAGGAAGAAATGAGGTATCAAAAGGTTGCCATATTGAAATTTTTTTCATGATGTCACTCACTGAATATTTTATCATTTAAATATATTTACAAAAAACCCCAAACAACTAAACACCAACTTGAAAACTTCCTTTGCTACTAAACCAAGCTGAACTCTTTATCTATGTCTTTCATGTGTTTATTTTCAATAAAACTAAGAGTGTGACAAAAACTTGCAAATGAGATGGGCGAATAAACCATAATGGGGGAAGAACTAGTTTTTGTTACTTTTTGCTCATGCTTATAGTGGCAAACAGTGAAAAAACAGTCTGAATATGGATATGGATCATGTCTTAACTTCATAGGAGGTACAGGACGCACTGCAGTAGAAGCCCTTACTCAGCCACAGAGCCAGTGTTACATGTTGTGAGATCAGACAACCCATATGGGAAATAACTCCTTTTAAAAGGATAAAGGGATAGCATCGTATTCTGGTTTTCCAAATCTAGTCTGAAAATTCAGTGTAGCGGAACTCTAAACCAACAATATTTATGTGAAAAAAACTTATTCTCTTAATACAGCCAACAGAGGTAGATAATCCAGTGTATGCAGGGAAATTTGTAGTCAAAATAGTCACTTTATCTTTTGCCCTCAAGCTCCCTCCTGCTGCTAGCAGGGTCATTTCAACCTCCCCACAGTGGAGTTACCTCTTTCAAGTACTTCATAAAATGAAGAAAAACTGCAGGTGGTCATTTTCTTCTCTCTTCTAATACTTTTCTTGCTTTTACAGGAAAATCTGAGAGATATTACAAAGAAGATGAAAAGCTTTGAATTCAAATTAATCTAACTTCATCAGCTCTGGGTGATTTCTGAAAACACAGGCTAAAGCTCCACTGGTTTAGATCCAAAACACAAGTTTATGGCTCCCCAGGTCCAAACAGCGGGTGTAGCCATGACTGCAGCTCGAAACTACAGTCCCAGAGAAAAATTTCCTTCTCAGAGCATAGACATGTTCAAGACCAGCAAACCAGTGAAGTGAAAACTGGTTCTTTTGGGGTTGGGATAGAAAATTTAAAGAAGACACACACATGCATCCGTGCTGCTGACTGTGATGCAGGGATACTGCTGAGCCACCTTCCAATTAGCTAGCTGACACACCAGAAGCAGGTGTGTTGAGGCAACATGGACTTCAACTCACATGTCCAGCCCATATGAGAAGCAGAACAAATTAGCTCACAATGAGTTCTTTGCTGTCTTGGCTAAACCATTTCTTGTTATGTGTAAAATACGCTGTGGTCTGCAGAGCAGACACGCCCACAGTAAAATCATTAATTACTTAATATTAAACTTTGAAGGTTAGAGGCAGGAGTAAATCTGAGGCCATATGAAGGGTGAAACACTGATAATGTGCAACAATCCTTGTGCAGGTAGATATCAGGTGATTCTTTTTTCCAGACCTTAGCCTGGAGTCCTTGGCCAAATACGTTTCTTTCTGCACTTTGTTTTAAACTGGGATGAATGCTTAACCATATGCCATAAATGTTTGAGAAAAGTACTGGAATGTTTTGATGTCACACCAAACCCAAAGCACACCTGTACAGATGACAAGGGATGCATAGGGAAGATGGTAAGGGATGCATAGGGAAGAGCAAAAGAACTGGACAAGTTCCCAGGGCTTTCTCCCAGTGAATTACAGAGCCAAGGTGGAGGCCAAAGAATATTTCTCCCATGAAGTATTAAGTCACTTTTTCAACCCATACAAACTTGTTAATATATGTGACGCCCTTCAGATAAATTAATGTTAAGATGTACCTTGTTCTTAATTTTGGTTTGCTTTAAACTGTGCTTTACTGAATTGAATTGATGCCTCCCTAGCTCTAGTGGCATAGAGCACAAGGAGCAGTCCTTCCCTTGGCATTTTCTCCATGCTACTTTGGTTTTGATAAATATGCTAAATTCTTCACAGATTATTTCTTTTTCATTCTAAAATAAGAGATCCAGAAAATCTAAATAGTCTGTGTCAACTCAGCTGTTCCTTCTTATTTTTCTTATTTTTCTTATTTTTCTTATCCAGAATTTTTCAATTCTCATGCCTACATTTTTGAGATGTGGGATGAAAACTGTACTTAGTATGCAAGATATGCTCATAATGATACGTGTACCCAGTGAAATTAAAATGTTTTCTATTCTTTTTTTTTGCAATTTTTGTAATTATTACTGATTTTTCATTATGATGTATTTTTTATTGTGATAATTTTTCATAGAACTATTATAAATCCAGTATTTAGTTCTTGAATTTTAGATCAGATCTGAGCCTATTGTGTACATAAATTTTGGATTTTTCTCCATTGCTTTACATATACACTTATTCAAAATACTTTATTCCATTTTATGACTCATTGAAATTTGTATGTTTCTTCTGCAAATTTTTGTTAACACCTCAATTTATTACCTTGATAACTTGATATTTCTAACAAATATATTTAATTCATTGTTCTTTCCTTTTCCCTGATTTTGAAGAGCACATACACAGAACAGATTCCTGTGGGACTTCATCCTCTCTATGAAAACTACTGCTTTACTTCTACTCTTTATTTCCTACATTTTAAACTGAACACTTTTAGAATTATTTTTACTTGTGGCTATATTCTCTCTCATCCCATGACTTTTTTAAGAGCAAAAGATCTTAAATATTCTCACCAAAATGAAACAGAGGGAGTTTTTGTTTTAAAATTAAAGTATACTTTAAACCAAAGGTATATCTAAAAGATATTATTAATAATAGAATGATAACAATGTAAACAATAAGATAACAAGAACATTAATAAGGCAGCCAGTTTTCCCGTTGTGTAACAAGGAGCAAAAGAAACCATCAATAGTGATAAGGATGGTACAACACAGAAACACCTTTAGTAATCTTAGCCATTGAGAGGAGTGTTAGGACACTTAGGTAAAGTGGCTTCTTTCAGGCAATAAAACAGTCATGAATGGCTTTTGACTATGATAATGAAATTAATGGTGCTTAGAATAAATGAAATAACTTAAAGTTTACAACAACACTAAGATGCAGGTCAGTAGAGTCACATTTCCATTTGTGAGCTCCACAGAACACAGCCATAAGGTCCTGGGGACAATGTACAGACATCTCAAACCCAGAGACAGTGTAATGTTGTCAGATAACAGCAGAACCTGGTAAACAGTCAGAACACAATTTCAAAAGTTTATTTGATATTCATATTCACAAAACCAATGCATTTCTAATTGCACATTGTTACAGTTCCTTTAGTTATATATTGTTTCATGGTTAACCAACAATTGACCACAGACTAATCACGTGTAGCTAGCACATAAATTAATACACAGACATCGTATGGCACAATCTTTCTATTAGAATAATATTGCAATTCCTCCAGCTTTCATTATTCTCATATTAGAGATCATAAGAGACATAAACCATTCAGCTCTGATTCCAGATCATTCTCATCACAGTGTGCTCTTGAGATGTAAGGACTGATTTCTTTTTATCTGAAGTTCAAATATCATTGAGCAACCAGACAAAATATGCAAATCTTCCGTTTCATTCTCTGTGACTTAGAAGACATGGATTCCTTCTATATGCTACACATTGGAGGAAAAAAAAAAATATAAATACATCTGACATAGATTTCTTGTGTGCACTTGACCAAAATTCCTGCAGGATGATTATCACCCTACACACCCCAATTAAGGTCTTAGAAAATTGAATTTGTGTATGCATATACCTTTAGCACTTATTCAACAGGCAGATGCTCTGCTCCTAAACCGAGAAACATGATTTCCCCTTTGTAAACTCTGTATTACGTTTGTCTGTTTTTGAATTCACTTCATGATGAATGAATTTCAGTCCACCAAAAGTGAGAGCAAAAAGATTATATTCTTGCCTTGCCTTGCCTCTCTTACAGTTTTGAAAAGTTCTGTTTCATTATGAAAATTTGGACATAAATGGATCCTTTGAAAAGAATGTTAAGAATAAATCTTACATTATCAAGGGCAGCTGTCTCTTGTTTGTCTGTGAAAGTAATCTTCTTCATATCCTGATATCTCAGACATAAGGAAATGATTCACCTTTGACACAAGAGAAAAATGTGTTTAAGTTCTAAGGCTGCATTTTTTGTAATACTGGGATATATGATTGAATTATATGCACTGGTATCCACATAGCCATATGGGTCAAATAATAAAAGTAATTTTGTAGATTAACATAACAAATATTTATATATCTCATTGCTTTTGAAAGTGTGAGTTTCACAACCACATATTCTGTTTTAGTTCAAATTCATGCGGCCCTCTTCCCTGCTCTCCCAGGAGCTAAAGTAAAACAACAACCAAATATTCTAATAATAAAACTTGTCAGACAAGTGGACTGATATGTCTTTTCTGGAAAATAATACTGTTTAAAGACTAAATCAAAGCAAAGTTTTCTGTCATTTCAAAGACAGTGTGCTGTCTTTGATACTATCCACTCCCATAATCACACTTCTCAGACAGGGAACAGAATTTGATCTCTAGCAAGTCACTAAGCTTTTATGTTTGATATCAGAAAACTAAAAAATTGATTAAAACATGTTACTAAATTAGTCTGTTCTATAGTTCAGTTTTCCAAATTCTTGCTATCAATTCAATTAGAGAGAGAGCGATTTAGATATGAATTTAATACCACTTCAGGGAACATTCCAGATAACTGTGAAAAAAATCCAATAAACAATGTTTAACATATTAAAAATTACATTTATGGATTGACTTGCAGTAAAGACAAAGTAAAACATCCTAAGCACTTGGAGTAAAAATGGCTGTAAACTGATTGTGCATTCCAATCCCAGGATGCTTGATAATTTAAAAAGAGGAACAAATATAAATGGTATGGTTGATTCAAGGACCATTTATTCTTTCTCCATTCCATGTGAAGAATGTCTCAGGACTACAACGTCAACTTTAGCAAAATAGTCTGCCATGAGCTTACATGAAATTAATTTAAATGAATGTCAATGATATTTTACTGACATTTCATAAGCATTAGCCATGAGTCACCAACTAGAGCAGAGAAAAATGTAAATAACAATATGGTCAAAAAAGTATTAACCTCAGGGACCTTTTCATAGGAGTGTGTACTCAGAGTGTTGTACAGTCACAGTAAGGCCCAGCTCCCAGCAGCAGAGGATTTGTGGCCACATTCTGGCTACCATCAAGATGGTAAACAGAATGAAGAAAGTAAGCACTTATCTGGCTTCTAAATATATGGTGACTGTGTATTTTCCCAGGTGATGTTCCTGAGCTGTTCCACCACCCACTACCGTTTTTTCATCACCATTTCTGTTCCAACTCAGAATTTCTATATTCAAAGTGCAATTTTGCTTGTATTGCTTTGTATATCTAGATCTACAATTTGGAAATTGTAATGTTGCCTTTTCCAAAAGAGCTACCATTTTGAAATGATATTCTTTCCCCTTTCTTCAACTGTGTAAATGGTAGATTTACATGTGATTACACTGTTAGCAGTTGTATTCATGTCAACATTTGTAGTCATGCAGATACAGTTCAGCATTTTGCTGCTGGTGACAATCCCAAAGGCAGGTGAAGCCATGTGAGGAAAGGAAAAAGGGAGGAGAGAGAAGGTACCTCATTACAGGGTTCTTAGAATAAAAAATATATTAGCTCCCAAAGCAAAATGAAAACTACTCCTTCCTAACTTCTATTATTTAACTGAGCTGATAGTTTCCTCACTAATCACGAAACACTTTTGTAGAATTTGTTGTTTTAAAAGCTTCATATAGGCATGTCGTCATTCCTGATGATAATCTAATCATATATCTAAATAGATAAAAACATTGTCCTACTCAGAACACTTCCAAACCTTATATTCATATTCAATAAATAGTTTCAGAATACCATATTCAGCAGAAAGGGGTCCTTTGTTTTCTTTCTTCTAAAATTATCTTTTATTTGCAGGAAGTTAATCTGGAGAAGTAATTAAAAAAACAGACAAGGAGAGTAATATTTATTGAATGTAGTTGCAATAAAGGTTAGAGAATGGGACTGGAAAAGTTTGATTTAGCTTTTATTGTTGCCATAGTGCAAAATACATTGAACAAAAATAATTCTTTTTCATGCCATACTAACCAGCTATTTAGTTTTAGGGAGACTTTTTCGTTCCAGTCACACTATTATTTAAAAGACTTCACCCTCTCCATAGACAATTAGAGGCTGGAACAAATTAAGGTCCAGTTTCATATAATTCCTTGACAGAATATCCAGCCTCACTGACCATCTTTTAGGCAGAGAACTCACCTAGTTCAAAACTATTCAATGATAGAAGCGTGTGTAAGATATTGCATCTCCCCTAGCATGGTGCTAACTAATGATCACACTGGCCACTTTTTGTACCAGTGAGGAAGGTCTCTTGGAGTTGCTTCAAAAGGAGGACATGCTTAATTTCAACTGTTCATGCTCTAACTTTTTGCAGAATCAAGGAAATCCATCTCAAAATATCAGCTTTCCAAATAATAGCACAGATTTCTTTGTTAGTGAAGAGTTTCAAACTAAGAGCACAAACTGCTTTATTACTCTTTATGCTTCCCCTTCATAACCTTCAGGAAATTTAGGAGCACACAGATCCTACAGCTCCTTGCCTCCCATCAATTAAACTCTTTCTCCAAGTATCCCCCACCAACCATTATCAGAGACCAGATATCTCCTAAACAGAAATGATAGATTTTTTTCTGTGGTCACTGAGACTTCAAATAGTAGTTTAAACCCACATTTTGCTAGCTGCTCCTTACAGGAACACTGAATGGGGAATAATCTATTGTCAGCTTATCTTCACAAGAGCAATGTAACATATGGAAAGTTCCTTAGGATGCCTAGTATAGGAGAATATGCTATAGCTGTATCATCAATTGGTCTGAAGACAGAGGAAAATAGTTTTCTTCTCTTTGCTTCAAATGCCAAAAAGTTGGGGAATTATATTGCATTTTGTCATGCCTATATGTAAATGTAGAAGAATGTTTCTCTACTCTACAGTTGAAAGAATCCTAAAATATTTTCCAGCTATTAGAACTACTTTTTTGTGATACAAGATAGGGATTTCTCATCTGCAGCTTTGGATTCCTTATGCATGACAAAATTGGAGACCCTTGAGAAACATTTTCAGGGTTTAGTATTTCATTAAGCAGCTCATTTGTTATAAATTTAAAAGATAAAGTGCAAAAAATAAAATATTGAATGAACTGAAATGTATATAGTAATTTTTTCAGGAAAGAAAAATACTAAAAAAAATATTAATAAGTGCAACTACTAAATTAAGGATATGTAATGTCACAGGAGAAAGATAAAAGGAATTTACAGTCAGTACTACATGCTATTATCCAAATAGCTGACTTCGTGTTTTGATTCCAGAAAAAAAATTATCTTCATCTGATTCAGTCACTTTCTCACAAAAAAGTGTAACTTTTCAAGAAATCATAAATATTACAGAAGGGTTGATGCTTGTCAAAAAGTTAAATATAGAATGCTTGAGGAATATTGTGCCATGAAAGACTTAAGGATGTATGTGTGTATGCTTCAGCAGCTTAATGATAGAAATGTTCTCTCAATACCTTAAAACTTGTGATATATATTATATTCACTGCTGTCACAAACTCAGCAGTGAAATATATATAATAACTACACATACATACATATGTTCCTTGTATAAATAGACTTGCTGAGATTGCAGAGACCTGCTAAATATTCTGCTAAGTCTAAACTTCTAATTAAAGTTATTTTCCTTCTATCTGAAAATATGTTAATATATGTTTCCACTACATGTTTATGGTTAGGGAAAAAAAGGATTAGATTTTTAAAATTACAATACCACTGTTTTAAATTCTGAATTGACTTCACACTAACTGAGTTGTGAAACTGAGGTCAAAAGATGCTTATCCTAAAGCAATGAATTCTATGTAGTTAGTAGACCACATTTTGAAGCTTTTATTAGATTTCTTCTCCCACAGGCATTAACTTGCAGGTTGCACAGGAATCATGTATTCAGTGGCTTGTTGACAGCCTGGCTATGGGAGTGAAAGCAAGTGAGTGAGAGGTATGTGTGTATTCCTGTGTGTAAGGTCCAGTCTTAGTGACCTGAGCACACACCTTCTTGAATTTTGAAGGTGAGAAGACTGGAGCAGAGACAACCACATACACAATATCTCTTCAGAGTCATGCTGCAGACAGCCATGACTTCTCAGTATTTCTAAGCCCCCCACTTAAGAATGAACAAGTGCTAGAATGAAAACAAGACCTGGCTTACTACCTCAGATCCCACATTTTATCACTGAACCGCGCCAAAGCAAATGCTTTTACCCCTTCAAGTCAAACCCCAGAGCATCTGAGTGTGAGAGGACACATAAAGGTGATGTGGATATTAACCAAGTCTAAAAGTCTGCTTAGTAATTTTGCTCTATGAATGCTTTGTTGCCATCCTTATTCAGAAACAGACAACTATTTGAATTGCTAGAGACTGCCTAGTCCAGCCAAGGCGCATTTCTCAGGACACCTTTGAGGAACTTACTTCACACCAACTCAGTTTTGCAGTGGTGGTTACAGTCCAAGTGTCAGACAGGCACAGTAACAGATGAATACAGGACTTCCCATCTGCTTGGAAAATGCCTCTCACGGATAATCATCAAGGATAATTTAGGAGGGCTGTCTGGATGTGGTGTTTCAGTGGAAGGAGGAACATCGGAGTAGAGCCAAGGTTCCTGGGAACAGTTTTTCTGTAGTTTAGGAGTAATAAGGGTTCACAGGAAGGTAGCAAGGACTAGGTAAGATATAAACACAACTTTTTTTTTTCTCTGTCTACAAGATATACAGCTCTTGTGCCTGGAGTCAAGTAGTTCTCTAAAAACAAGTGAACCCCATTTCCCATTATTTTGCATGCTGCAGCTACAAACCAGGATGAGAATAACCAAAAATGAGTGGCCATTCTGGACAATAAAATTATCTTTATAGGACACAGTTTGCTATATATCAATAGCTTTTCATGTTTTGTAAAAGAAGGATGTGTTGAGCAGCAATAAGAAAAGCTGACTGACTATGGGACCTGGGCTGCTGCACTTTGGTTCAGGTCAGGCATTCTGGGAGGAAGGAAGATAGCTTCTACCTGAGAACCTGAAACATGCTGAATTTGAGAGTGAGCCAGAGAGGTTTGCTAAACAGGGCGAATGAAAAGACAGTTTAGAGTTCACTGGTAGTAGACTTGCTTGCAATAAAGCCACAGCTAAGTCTCAATGCAACAAGAGAGTAGGGCTTATTTTTAAACACCCTGAGAAGATTATTTAAGCTTTATACCTTCAGAAAGTCTCCCATATCTCCTGGAAAGCCAAACTAGAAGAAAAGAGATTTTCTTGCAAATGTACAATGGACAATATACAATGTACACTTGAAAGGAATAATTTGCAGACACAACAAAGGTATAAGCATCTTTTCAATGAATGGTGTTCTCAACTCTAAAGTTTTTGTCAATTTTTAGCATTTATTTAATCTTAAACATTTATTTTAAAGAAATAATAATTTAAAAAACATATAATTCAAAGTTTCAGCATTTTAAGTCATGTGATGTTGTAAAAATCAGAGCCCAACTCAAAAAAACCCCAAACAATTTTATATAACTTTAACTATGATTCAGTTGCAAGCGGCTAGTTAGAACTAAAGCATCCAAAGTAAACAGAAAACTTAAAGTAATATATAGATATAAAACCACAATTTCATGGCTCAATATACTTCATTTGACAATTGAACACTTCGCTTTAGAACTGTGAGACAGTATAATGACTATCCCCACAGAAATAAGAAAAGATTTTAACCTTAATTTTAATAAAATTAAAACTTTTGAAAAATATTAAATAAATTAGTTGCTAACACTAACTTCTAAAATATTTTTTTAATATGTAAAGAACATATATTAAACATCTGTCACCCTGCTTCAAGAATATACATATATACATAAATAAATTAGTGGAGGTTAAACATTTATAGGTCGGGGTTTTTAAACAGCCGACGCAATTACAAGAAAAGGGCAAGAGCATATTCAGTATGGGCCTGAAGTGAGCAATTTTGGATGCAGCAGTACCACAGACAGAAATGCTTTCATCTTCATAAGCAGTACCATGTTGTTTTATACAAACAATATCTGGATCCAGTCCATAAGATTGGCCATATATATATATATATATAGATATATTGTAACTGAAGAGAAACTAGCAAGAGAAACAATTGGTTTAGCATGCACAGATGGTGCTTTTTTTGTTGTTGAAACCCTGTTAGCTAAACTATTTCCTTATGTTGATTTACGTAGTTTTATTGCTGCAGATTGTAGCACAGCCCTTGACAAGAGACAAAGCAGATCTCAAAACTCAGGGGGAAGATGGAAAATCACAGCTACTGGTACAAGGAAAGAAATGGAAACAATGCTTCCATGTCCTGTGAAGACTATGTAGGTAGTAGTCATAATTTTGCGCTTAAAACCATTACAATATGAAGTTGTCTTCTTGGTATCAACATATCTTCTAACGGTCCTTGCTTACAAATTCCCATAAAGACTTTTGAATGACAGTTCTTTCATGCTGCTCTGCAGAGCTGGCTTCTGCATCATTACAAGTTCAGGAATCATCATCTAGAGGATGTTTCTAGCTAATGTTGTCTTGAAGTTTTTAAGTAGAGGGACAATGGACAAGGTTCCCGCACACATTCTTCTGTTCCCTGCCCTCGTTCTGGAGGAAGACACCCTCTTAGAATTGCAAATGGCTTTGAGCTGGAAAAGGTGTTTTATGGAATAGACAAATTCATACACAATTAGAAAAATGAGTTTATGGCACTAAGCATGGAATGTTCAGTAAAGCTAACAAATGGACATGGAGCAGAAAAAATGTGGAACCTCTGCTGAGTTGTTTGAGATTTCCTATACTAGGCTTGCAAAAAAATAATCTCAAATCAAGGGGATTTTTCTTTTTAAAATTCTTGCTTGCAAAATCATGTTTGAGAAACAGGAACCAGATATCACTGCCCCTTGTTCCACTTTCTACATTCTACAATGAAATAGTTTATTCTGTTCTTGAAGGGCTAGTGCTGGTTAACCAGTATTCAATTGTTTTAACATCTACATGTGATCATCTACTATGACAGCTGGTGAGGGGTCAGTAGCTCTGACCGAGGAAGCTGTGACCGCTCCAGAGAGATGGTCCCAAAAGAGATCGTCTTCCCGAGGTCTGGTGTCTTCCCTCAGCTGCTGGCCAGGAGGGCCTGTGCAGAGGCTGTCAGCTCTTTAGTGATTGTCAGCTCGTGATTCCAGCTCAGCTCTGCAGGGCAGCCTCCAGGCCAGACCAGAGAGAGACGAGAGGCTCGTGTGGCTGGTTCCGCACGAGGCAGCTTTATTGGTTCGGCAAAGGGGAGCCAGGGACGAGCCTCTCTCTGCCCTCGAAGGGGCAGGGGCCTGGCTTTATAGGGATACAGGGGGTGGGTGTCAGAGGGTAAAGGCCAATGGGCTACAAAGGATCTGCATAAGGTCTCCCAGAAGATTCTGGGTTTGTCTTCTTCTCACTGTAAATGAAGTGGCTGCCTTCCCAGGGGGGTCCTGCTGGGAGATTGCTCAATCTCCTTATCTCAGCAGACATCCCTCCAGGGCAGTGGCTGGGCATACCCTACAATCTACCATCACTTATGAAACACTATTTTGCAATATAGAAGAGATACACTTCTTTCTGGGTCCCTCTTAAGTTTCAGGTGATAGTAGATGTTACTGGATATCATTATGAAATGAAAAACCAAATACATGTGCACAATTTTTTATTTGTTTAAACTGTAGAAGGAATGATTTCATACAACTCATTACGATCTATCACTTGCATATTATCTCAATGTAAATCAGCAGTAAATACTTCCATGACTTAAAGTAGCAGACGTATGTAGTGAATTTGAGTAGAGGTTTTTGTCCTAATGGAGAAAAATAATAAAAAGCAATACAGTCTCATCTATATATTTATATAGTCTCTTTTATACACAATTTGTTCTCAGAAGGCTTAAAAATTTATTTCAAAATAGCAATTAAATAATGATTTCATAAGAGATTTAAACTAAATTATATAGCAGAAGCTCAAACTTAGAGATGGAAAGAAGGGGACAGTTCTGTTATCAAAATCTAATGACAGTTTTACCTGTCTCTATTACACATATCTTTATACTATATTATTAATTAGGGATATGATTGATCCCTGGGGGATTTTAAAATAGATAGAACCTTTTAACATATACCTTGGAGTGGTAGAAGTGTCTGAGATTATTCAAAATTTTGATTATAAAAAACATGCTCAGACCATCTGATGTACAGTACCAGTAGGTCTTCCATTTTTTGCATGCAAGCCTGTGGCAATTTGTTATCATGAGCAAATGGAATAGTAACAGTTCTCCTTGGAGTTAAGTAGAATCTTTTTGATTAAATATACTTGTCATAAAGAGATCAATCAACTAAAAAAAAAAAAAAGCAGAACTATGTTCCTCAAAACTTTAATCACAAAAGGTTTGTGGGATCCATGACGGAGTCTCTCATCAAAGCCAGGTGCAAGCAAGCTAGTGGCTGGTCATTCCCAGTTTTTGTGTGAAATATGGGTACCCCCAGTGCCATCATCTCCACCTTTAACCACCCAGTAGTCTTACATTCATGGAATATGAAACAGATACAAAAGGACACACTGAAAGAGTATTTCAGAAGCTAAAAGAGTAGTTAGAACACATTGTTCCTCTTTCCCCTACTTTACACTCCCTCTGCCGTCCAGTATAAAACCCTGTTGTAGATTTTGTGAAGATAAAAAGTGAGACTGGCACAACTCCAATAAACAAATCGTTCAAAAACCCTTATTCACCCAGACACAGTAATGATAACACATTTAAGGTGCTCAAAGTTATTCCCATGCTAAACCTTCCCTTGTGTCCCTCTTTTCTTCACTCCTTAGCCACAGCTACACTCCTGCAATATAAAACTTCCACATACAAACTCAGATTTGTAAGCACTCAGTCTGTTCTCCAAATTTCTCCAGCTGTGAGGTTATCATTTCTCTATCAGTACAGTATCTGTATGTATATGAAATATCTTAAGTTTCAGTACAGCCTACCAATGGATACTTTAAGGAAAAAAAGCAAGGCATAAGACTTTAGCTCTCTCACTTTCATTTTTCCCAGAGGGGAAGTAGCGAAGGTCTCTTCTGCGCAGGCCAAATGCTCTAATAAATCAGTTTCTGGTATAGAGTGGAATTCTGCATCACTCATGCTGAAGTGCATGTATGAGCTGAGGAAAGTATGTCCATTCTAAAACACTGGAAAAACTGAAAAGGATATTACCAAGCAGCATGTGCTCAGAAAATCTATAATGCATGGTTGAAAAAAACCTTGTAGGTGTTGGAACAGTTTATGGCTATACAACTAAGAACCACTCACTTGCATTGCAGTCTAATATATTTAAATTCTTTAGTTTAGTTATAAATTAGGATATAAAGGTGTAATAATGTTGTAAAATTTATTATTGACAGGACTTCTTGATGCCAGTGGAAACTGGTAAGATCACATCACATGATGGTGATATCAGTCATATGTAAATTTGCTTTTACAAATTTTCCAAGGAGAGTACTGTCCCTGATTTTCTTACATATTTATTTTACTTAATAAACAACTTCTATTTCATGATGGCCAAGACAGTCAGAGAAGTGAATTGTTCTGACAAGGAATGTTATAAAACATGATAAGTCCACCAAAACTTAGACTTGTTTCAGGTTTTTTGTTGGGTTTTTTGTTGTGTGTTTGTTTGTTTGACAGGTTGTTTTAGGGGGCTTGCAAGGGGATGGGGAGATGTATGCATGTAATTTGCTACAACTGGGGGTCATAGGAAGATAACTGACTGGAAGAACACAACACCATCACCACCAGAGTGGATAAGATCTGACTAAAGAAGAGAAAAAGACATTTACAAGAAATTATGTACTACTATGCAAGAATAAGCAAGGAATTCATGTGCAAGGTGCAATTCAAGGCGCAAATAGTTAGCCTGGAGCCACTGACACAGACGTATATGATATAGGGACCAAAGTCTAAGATAATGGGCTACTTTACATATGACCATTTGTTTAAGGCTGTGATCAATATTTCCTCTCCAAAAAGACCACAACATTAGCAATAATTGAAGTACATGTTCAACCATGCAAGGTCAGTGACAAAGTCAGCAGCTTAAGTCGTATCAATGAATCATGTGCGTGCAAGACTAGGCAATATAAGGATTGCTGAGGAGCAGATTAACTCACTGTGGGCAGGTAAAGACTTGGAAATGTGACGCAGAGAGCTTCTAAAAGAGACTACTCATATAAAGCAGGAGTCTTCGGTTAAAAGAGAAATGACGTTACAGGGGCTAGGTTTTGTGCCTAGTGCCTAAGCCAGTTATTAGCAGGGAGGAAGAAATGAAATATGAGGTACTCACTGTGCAAAAGTCTTGGTTTTGTACTGCTTCTTCTGTCCCTTAAACCAGACACTGTCATAACCTGGTTGTTCAAATCTGCCATGAGTAGTCAGGTAAAGGAGAAAAAAATGGAGCCTGAGGATTTAGGTATAAGAGAGCTGGTATAACAAGACAACTGAAATAGTATTATATAAGGGAGGAACTTGTTCTGCAAAGACAAAGAGGGAAAAAAGAAGGGGTAGGGACATGGCAATATATATTATAACTTAAGAAAATTTTGTCTTTTAAGTGCAGAAAAAATCATGGGCAAAGGCAAAGGTGAAAGTATGGTGTTGCTATAATGGAATCATCCGCTATATACCACCAGAGCCAGAGGAAGGGAATGAGCGGTTTTGTGAGCAACAAAAGAAGTCATTCAAACGACCAGGCTTACAAATAAAAGTGAATTTGTATAGCCCATTGTAGTATGTTGACCGTGTCTGGATGCCAAGCATCCACCAAAGCTGCTCTATCACTCCCCTTCACAAGTGGACAGAGGAAAGAAAATATAATGAAAGGTTCATGACTTTAGACAAAGACCAGAAGAGATCACTCAACGAATATCATCAAGGGCAGAACAGACTCAGCTTGGGGATATTAATTGAATTTATTACTAATAAAATCAGAGCAGGTAATGTGAAGTAAAATGTTAAAAACACCTTCCTTCGACCTCTCCCTTCTTCCTGAGCTCTGCCTCCTCCCCCACTGGCACAGGGAGTCAGGGAATGAGGGTTATGGTCAGCTCATCATACACTGTTTCTCTCGCTGCTTAGGGAGAGGAATCCCTCTGCTCCAGCATGAGATCCCTCCCATGGGAGACTTTTCCATGAACTCTTCTGATGTGATTCCATCTCATGAGAAACAAGTCTCTGCAAGCTGCTGCAGAGTGGGTCACTCTTCCATGGGGTACAGTCCTTCAGGCACAGCCTGATCCAATGTCAGTCCCTCAGAGGGTCACAAGTCCTACCAGGAAGTCTTCTCCAGTGTAGGCTGCTCTTTCCATGGGCCTACAAGTCCTGCCAGGAGCTTGTTCTAGAACAGGCTTCCCATGGGTCCAAAGCCTACTTTCAGGCCTCCACCTGCTCTAGTGTGGGTCTCCTCCGTGGGCTGCAGGTGGATCTCTGCATCCTCGTGGATGTCCATGGGCTGCAGGGGCACAGCTCCTCACCATGGTCTGCACCACAGGGTGCAAGGGAATCTCAGCTCTGGCACCTGAAGAACCTTCTGCCCCTCCTTCTCCACTGACCTTGGTGTCTGCAGGGCTGTTCCTCTCACATATTCTCACTCTGCTGTGCTCTGGCTGCAAGTAGTCTTCACAATAACTTTTCTTCCCTTCTTAAATATCTTTTCACAGAGTCATTACTATTATTCCTGATTGGCCAGCAGCCAGTTCCTGGAACCAGGTGGCATTTTCTCTGCTGGACATGGGGGAAGCTTCTGACAGCTTCTGACAGAAGCCACCCCTGTAACTCCCCTTCTACCAAAATCTGGCCAAAGAACAGCACTGTGAGGGCTGCTATGGGAAAATTAACTCAGTCAGACTCAATATACACATTCACTCTGTGAAAAGGAAGATAGCAACTCTCAGTTAACTCATACACATTGGTAATGACTTCTAAATATAAGAGTAGGAGACATCAATAGACAGAAAGTGCAGAAAATGGTTATTAACACCTAAAGAGAAAATATCTAGAGAGAGAGTGAAATGATGGAGTTCATGATCTTTAGGGAAAAAAAAAAAAAGAGGAACTATAACAAAACAAAAACGAAGCATTTATAGAAAGTGGGCTTCTATAAATTCATAGAACTGGTAAACAAGGAGTCCTAGGAGAGAAAAAAGAAATTAAAGTGAACTGTCAGTTCCATAAAAAAATAATATTGAGGTCATGGGTGCAAAATAAACTATAACAGAAAAAAGATTAAAGGTGCAGTAAGAGATGAGCTTGATGAAATCATGGGCTTTTTGTGAATTTCAAACATAAAAAGAAAGTGGAAACTAGGTTTGGTTACTATGGTCAAATACAAAAAGCAGAATAAGTGCATAGGGAGAGAGCAAGAAGAAGATACAACACAAAACTGAAGACCTGTAACTAGGAAGCTAAATTATATCAAGAAATCATTCCATAAGAGGAAAGACTGGTTGACTACTTGTTGACTACTTGTTGTAGTGTGGTATTATTGCAGGCTGATAGAGGAAAAGTGAGGAGTTTAATAATTTTTTTGCAATTTATTCCTGAAAATGTCATAGGGCAGTCATAATTAATGCAATTATCAGAGGGTAAGACCTCTTCCTCTAATAAGGAAGGAACAGGTCAAACCATATCTAAATATTCTCAAAATAGTTGAAGCAGCCAGTCTTCACTCCAGTGCAATTAAAAAGCTGGCTGATGAAATTGCAGTATCATTAGTTGTTATCTCTGAGAAATTAGAAAGAATGGAGAGACAGGCAAACATAGCTCGAAGAAATGGAAATGCAAAAAGGAGACGGCAGAAAATAACAGACTAACCAGCTTAACATCAGCCTCTGGAAAAGTACAGGAAGAGCTATGTAAATTGTTTTTAAAAACCTAGACAGAAACACAAAAATTAATAGCATCTGGCGTATTATCAACCAGAAATTATACCAAATCAATTTAATATCTCTCTCCCACGGGCTAGCCAACTACATGGGTAGAGGAAAAACAGCTGATACATAGCCTGACTTTAGCAAATTTTCAGCACTACTACTATAAACTTAGAGATGAAAGAATGGCCTCAATGAAGATATAAGAAGAAAGATAGAAAGCTAGTTGTATCAAATTCTGAAAGGAGTTATGATGAGCCCTGTGTCAAAACAAAGGAGTGCAATTGTGAAATTCTGCTGGGGTCTGTCCCAAGTTAGAGTTCTCATTAGTTATGAGGTTTAAATTTATTTAAATATTGTGCTGGTTTTGGACAAATTTGGAGGAAAATATCCTCTGATAGAAGGTAGGTTACAACCACACCTTCCCCACCAGGTTCAGGAAAAAGAAATTTTCCTCAGAGGAAAGTGAAAGAGATAAAAACTATTTATTTAACAAACATACAGGAAAAGGACAATAATGCTAAATAATAAAACCTCTCACTGTGGAGAGAAACCTGGGAAGATTTCGGCATCCTTCTGTAGGTGTGGTCTCTCTCCTCCTCCTCGGAGCTGGGTCAGTATGGGCCCACCTCCGGGGCCTTGGTGGAAAATTCTCCCGATGTGTTCTGGTGTTGAAAGAGTCCAGAAGAGATGAAGGGAAAAGCCGAAGTCCCAGGAAAACAAAGTTCAACTCTCCGGAGAAAAAGAGCCGAAAGCTGGCTGGAAAGCAAGAAGGGTGCTTTCTCCGCTCTTGCTGCTGCAGCAGGATGCAGAGGAGTGTGTATCTATGTCCTTGAACAACTGCTTTGAAAAGTTTGCTCAGTTTTTTTTCCTCTCCCCCCACCCCCGACTCAGTTTAAAGGCACAAATTAATTTCTGGGCATAGAGCAGCAATAGGGGATACACATCATAAAGTCACCCCAAGACAAATATGTAGATCATACATGGGGGGTGAGAAGATGGCCAGTATAGCTGAGGATATACCTAGACCTCACAACAATCAAGACAAAGTGCAAGGTGTCATTTGAAAGACAAGACCAAGGTATTAATGCAAGAGGAAAACATCAACTAGGCAGTAGCAGTAAATAACTGCAACCGTTTTCAGGTTTGCTGTAGGGAGCAGCAGATTTGTCAATAATAAGTGTTCATTGTAAGTAGAAAGGGTCTCAATAAGTGTTTGTCATCACTGACCTACATAATTCTGCCTTGGACATATCAACAGGCTGAAAGATGTTCTGTGGTTTCATCTCTGCAGTGATTTTATGTCTACCCAGAAGCTACTGCAGCCACCTTCAATGGCTAAGAGGCAAATGCATATTGCTTTCCTATGTGAGAATCCAGCTGAGATGCAGGAATGCATGACAGGATCACCATATGCTCCACTTTCTCACAGCTCCTTCCTGCCAGATCTAAAGTATACTTCATCCCTTCTGTATAAACCATGTGCACAGGGAGTGTTGATAAGGAGACACCCTGCAGCCAGTGTCTGTAGGTTTCAGCAGATGATGCCTTCAGTACTTGCTCAAAATTTGGATTTACATTTAGGATTCTGCAATGTACCTGCAAGCACCAAGCACAAGACCCTTGCTGGTTGGCCTCATGCAGGTACAAGGGTCCATATAAAATTTGAAGACAGAACAATGTAGAGATGAAAGAGCAGGAAAAACCTGCCACAATGCAGGATTTCCTAGTCAACCCAGGTATAGACAGGATGTTTCTATAGGCACAGCACACATTTTCTTTGGCATCTCAATAACCTTCAAAGCATCTTTCAAAGGTATTAGAACATCACTAGCTTTTAACACTGCAGCAATATGAGAAGAGAAAAAATTACAAAAATATGTCTGCATTTCTTTTAAAAACATTTGCATGCCAAATCTAACGGAAAAGAGCCACTCATCTATCACAATTAGGAGAGATCTACTCCTCAAGTATTCAAGTCATTAAAAATGTATTTTAAATAATTTTTTTGGTAAATCTGTTACAGGCTACCATTTAGTGTGGGTACACTGCTAAGATCTAATAATTAACAAGCCCCTGTCTGGTTTTTTTTGCATGGCTCTGATATCTGAAAATTAATAACAGTCAATCTTAATTTCCTGTGTGAAGAAAATAAACCTCTCTTTCCAATGGTATTCTGATTTTGAGCTTTAATCTAGTGCAGAATATCTGAACTCTTTAAAATGAAGAAAGCTGAACAACATTCAGTCTAGATAGAATCTCTCTACACACGTGCTATGATAATGGTAACATAACCAGTGGGAATATAACTTCACTGCCTGTGACTTTGTCACAGATATAAAGATCTTACAGGGAAGGTACATACATCAAGCCCAAGAATATATGACATTTCTCCACCACTGCTGGAATCAGTTCATCAGATAATCTTTTTAAGGAAATTCCAGCACTGTAATTTGCCTTTTTGCTTTTAAGCAACAATGTGATAATGCAGAAGCCACGTTCAATGATTCAGAATGATTTAGTTTGCAGGAAGCCCATTAACTTAACCATATTTTCCCATACTTTTCATCACCATGTCCTGTCATCTGGAAATAATAGAAACCTTAGCAGTAAATTCTGAAAGCTAAAAAAAACCATGCAAGTACAGTTCACATGGTATTTACTGTCATGCTAATGTTAGCCCTGCCTAACCAAAATTAGAGTTTCTTGGTTAACCTGGATTAGCTTTCTAGTGAAAAGGATACTGAATTGATAATAAAAAGCAAATGTGTTGTATTTCTATATTTATTTACATTAAAGACAGATATATGGAACCTGAATGAAAAATATATGGAAAGCAAGAATTTTCTTGTTGCTGAAAAATTTATAATAATAATAATAATAATAATAAAATAAATAATACTCTGTGAATGCAAAATAGGACTAAGAAAGAGAATGGGGATCATCATGATTCAAGTGTGACTAAGTTTTCAGTACTGCTCACTCTTAAAAATGTAGGTCAGAAATTTTTATTTTATATATATGTGATTACAACACTCTTATTGTAAATTTATCTTTCCTGCATTCTGAAAGGAAAAATTTCTATAAATTTTTTGAATCTTTCACTTGTGCCACTAAATTTAGTCTCCCCACAACATTTCTCAGTCAGAATATCAGCCTAAAATCAGGAAAGACTTTCTAGTCCAGACCCATAACAAACCTCACATATTGCTTTCTGTAGCTCAGTTATAAGCAGTAAATATTTTTAGGCTTTGACCATGGGAATGTGTTTCAGGTGGATTTTATGTTCTCTAAAGGCAATTATCTAAAAAAGTCTTTTTCATTTTTTCATTAAAGTGAAAAAAAATCTCTTCATACAAGAGGTGGAAAAGAAGTTGAAAAGGGTGTTTCCATTGTGCTAATTATGACTTGTGGTTTCTAGGAAAAGTCATGAATTAGAAAGTCTTTATACACTGGGCCAGTTCTGATGTTCTTTAGTTAATTAAAAGGTAAATACCTTCTTGTATCCCCCAGTAAATGTCTCTATGTAAATATATATGTGTACATCCACACACAAATATATGTAGATTTTTGTCTATTTATTTGAGGACAGGCAGACAGGCAGACAGACAGACAGATATACACGCACAGATTATGTGTGTGACAGTGTCAGACCTGGCGATAGCTCTGTTTGGGATAGACGATGAAAGAAAGGAGAGGATAGGACATCTCAGAGGCTGCAGTGCCCTCCCTACTTACATGAACCTTAATGGTCAAATGGCTTGCAGACGTGAATTATTAATATACACTAGATATTGATTATTTTAGATCAGTCACAAAGTAGTTGCATCACAAACTTGATCACTGTTTTACTTTGAAGTAGAAGAGCTTTGAGTTCCTTTTCAAATTTCTTACCAAATCCCTGCAAGGTATGTAGTAAACAATGATAAAGAAAATGCATAACAGAAATTCCCAGGATTACTTGTTTCTGTAATGTGTACTCAGTTCTCTCACACCTTCCTTTTCTGTTTTCCTAATTGTTATATATGCCTATGAAGGTGATGTTGCTAGCAGAGTGGTCAGTGAATCTGACCTGAGTGTCGCTGCTTTCATTAAGGAGTGTGCAGCCACTCTGATCAGAACCCAATTCCTGTAATAGGGAATTTGCACTTAAACTATCTCTCCATTTCCATGCCTGCTATCCTTAGACTGTTACAACTGAAACTTGTTACACTGCTGAATTTTAGGCACATGAATAATCTATTTGTGAAGAGACTACTCAAATTTAAAGTGATTTCCTAGATTTAGGTCCTACCCAAAAAATATGGAAAAATTGATAAAGCTGTGAAGATGAAAAGAGGGATTTTCCCTCAGCACTGTAAGTTCAGCACCTTAATAAATAAGCCCTCAAAAGCTGAAAAGTGAATAAAGATGAGGAATAAAATATTTTATTTTCTTGTCTATTACTGCTTGAATAATGCTCTCTACTAAAGAAGTTTATGGCCCATGAATACATTTATGCTGATCAGAACACCTAGCATGAAGGACAAGTTGATATATATTTTTATATAATTCAAGAAACTGAACAGAACAGAATAAATTGTTTTCCAAGATATTATATCTATATTATGGAACTGGGAGACAGTGTCAAATCAGAAACATACAGCGATGATTTTTCTTAGTTTTATTTATTTGCATAATCAATGAAAGAAAGACATATGAAAACACTATGCAAATGTCTGCCAGAAATTAGCTTGGGTTTTATAAAATGACTTTCTCAAATATTACAACATATATTTTTCTAGAAGGGAAAAGTAATTTATCATAATTATTAGTGAACACTGTACTCTTTTACATTTTGCTCTTTTGCTCTCCTCATGAATAGTGGGAAACTGAACTAAAATGCACAAAATATTTGAAACCCAATTCAAAGATGTAAGATGACAATGAAAACACTCAGATGCAGAATTGCACCTACTCTTTGATTCCTTTGACACTCTATTTAGGGACACACTTTCATTTTAGAAAGGTAGTCTAATAAGAATTCTAGAGAACAAAGTTGACTGAAATCAGAGACAACTCATAAAATCTGATTAAAATGGATTTATCATCCATTATTTTTAAGAACTTTGGTACAAAATGAGAATCTGATCAGACATCTTTCTCTAAAAATGAGAGGAACAAATAAATTTTCTAAAAAACTTAGCAACTTATGCCATGTAAAGAATGTTGTTTATATTAGTTTGAAAAAATCTGGTTTGAAAGGAAAAGAAAATGCTAACTTCTTAATTTACATGTGCCAAATATTTAGATTGCATACATATCTTTGTTTCCTGTTCAGCAACAGAAACTTAGTTAAAGAATTCTTTTTAATCCTGACAGTCCTAGTGTGTGAACAGAAAGAACCAGTCTCTGAGATACTGGGATCATAGGATTATGTTCAGCTTGAGAACTAGTTATCAGGACTTTGAGCTGGAGGTACAGAAGCAGGCACTGTGTTGTGCTTGTTGCTCCATGTGCTTATAAGATCAGCAGTTGTACTCCTGGGGAGTTCTCAGCAGATAGAATTCCCTTCTTTTTTTTGTGAAGGACATCCCTAGTGACTCTAAACAGCCAAAAAAAATCTGAAAAGACACTTCCCTATGTAGAATGCAAAAAAGTAGACAAGTTCAGTAACTTACAGTAAAAATGGAAAACATATACTCCCAAGAGACTCTGAATTGAGAATGCCAATGCAAGACCATCATCATATAAAGAATAAACTGAATTTCCTTATAAGAATTTTTAAAAAATAAATTCTTATAAATTATCATATAAGAATTTTCTCTTACATGTGCATTAATATGCCTGGAAAATATCTCAGTCCTGATGCACAAAAATTTAGTGTCTGACAAACATCTGATCAACTTCTGATCAAATCTTGGGAAATAGCAGATTCTGGCAAAGAGTAAGTATGAAATTGTTAAACAAAAAATTATGAATTCATTTAATCCATTTTAAACAGTCTTCATCTGGTAGCACATGTGATAATTTTATTGAAGACAATAGATAAAACGATGACAGGCTGGTATGCATGATTTGTATCTACACCACTGAAGAAATCCTCCTTCAGAACAGTGAGTGTCCTACAGTGAGCACTGTCATCAAAATCAATAGCTTAGATGTCTGAGGATATGCAGATTGCAGGAAACCAGATGTTCCTGGATTTTACTCATCCTACGTTCCCAGAAAGTGAAGACATAAGCATATGATTATCTATGTTCCAGATAAAATAGCAATTCCATGCTTTATACATCATTTCATCTTAAATTCCTCCTCAAACACTGGTTCAGAATACTTGTCTGAGTGTACATCTTCACACCGATCTTCTTCTGTGGACCTTTACTCTGGATTGTTCATGAGCCCAAATAACAAGTAGCAGGACAAGAGGAAAGGGCCTCAGTTTGCTCCAGGGGAAATTTAGATGGAAAATTAGGAATAATTTCTTCCCTGAAAGTGTAGTAACACACAAACTAGCTGTTGAGGGAATTGGTGGAATCACCATCTTTGGAGGTATTTAAAAGACAGGTAGTTGTGGCACTTAGGGACATGGATTAGTGATGGACTTGGCAGTGTTGGGTTAACAGTGGGACTCGATGATTTTAAAGATCTTCTCCAGCCTTAATGATTACACGATTCTGTGAGATCAAACTGCACATGGTAAGGCAAGCTGCTTTCCTCCAGAACTGTCATGTATTTTCTTCCATAAGCAGGAAAGCAAGAGACTTTGTTCTCACTGGAACCTTTGTACTTGAGAGATTTTTGAAATGACAAGATGGAGCTAAATGTTACAGCCAGATGTAAAGTTAGATACTGACTGCTTTAAGTGATGGAATAAAATCTCTGTACATTAATCTTGTGTCTGTACCAGCATGTTGGGAATTGAACAAAATGCCCATAGCTGTTCAAGCTGCTTACTGATCTGCTCAAACTCACTCTGTAGAATGAATCAAGTCATCTGTTTCTCAAGGCCAATAAAACTCCAACGCACTTGAGTGTGCCTTAAGTACAGCCACCCAGAGGAAATAGAGATAGCCAAAATATTCCTTCCAATCAATTAGGGGATAGCTGCTTGGAAATTATATTTTGTCTTGGAGGCAACAAAAGCTTATGAGGAAATGCAAGACCAAAGCTTGAGAGTTGGTTGCTCTTCTCAGATTGAGTGTTTTGGAAGAAGGAGGGTTTCTGTAAAAAAAAAAGCACTGAGATTGGAGTGGTGCTGGGATATGTTTATGCGTCCAGGAGTAAAGGAAACAAACTAACTGTGGCTGGACATAGAGTCATGACATTAATATGAGAATCTCAGATTATTTTTTTGATAAAAAAACATATTACAGGGCACTTAATTTTACCTGATTGTGACAGTTTTCTGAAGGAAACATCTGCAATGGATTGAAGAATACCTTATGTCACTAGGCAGTGATTTTCAATGACCTTTGATCAATAAACTCAAAAATGTTTCCTAGGGAAGATGAAGGCCATTATTAGAAAGACAAGTCTTATGGCATATAGTTATGAGAAATATTCTCTGCAATTAGGATTTCTTATGACTTTTAGTAGATGGAGTGTAGAAAATTGATCTATCACCAATCATGCATTTTCCTAGTGAATGAAAAATGGTCCATAAAATATCCTCATAGCAATGCATATTTGCTTTGCATATATTAGTAAGGCTGTGAGGAAACCAAGCTGAAATAACTGGAGTCCAAACACTCTCTTATGAACAAGATGAAGACAAATATTCTGCTGTGTCCTTTGTATATATGTATGTATTTTGTCCTGTATATATATATATATATATATACATATATATATGTATACTGTCCTTCAATCCAGGAAGGACACTGAGGTGCTGGAGCAAGTCCAGAGAAGGGCAACATAGCTGTGAAGGGTCTAGAGGGTAGGTCCTATGAGGAGTGGCTGAGGGAGCTGGGTGTGTTTAGCCTGGAGAAAAGGAAGCTCAGGTGTGACCTTATTGCTCTCTACAGCTTCCTGAAAGGAGGGTGTAACCAGGTGGGAGTCAGTCTCTTCTCCCAGGCAAACACCAACAGGATGAGGGGACATAGTCAGAAGCCACACCAGGGGAGGTTTAGGTTGGACATTAGGAGGAATTTCATCACAGAAGGGGTGATTAAACATTGGATTGGACTGCACAGGGAGATGGTGGGGTCATCATCCCTGGAAGTGTTCAAGAAATGACTGGATGTGGCACTCAGTGCCATGGTCTAGTTGACATGGTGTGTTCAGTCATAGCTTGGGATCAATGATCTCAAAGGTTTTTTCCAACCTAATTGATTCTGATTCTGTGATTCTACAAAGGTTTACAATTTATGTAGGTAGCAGCCCCACATGTGCTGAGATGACTGTAATATTATCAGGGGACCCTACACTGTCATTTGCAAAGTGGGGAATCTACAGATCTCCAGTATTGTTCTCAAGGGACAGTAGTTATATTTTGCAGACAGTTGTATATTTTCTCCTTCCCCTAATTTTTCATTATTTTAGTTCTTGAACTATATATATTATTAAACCATGCCTAACATTCAGCTCTACAGTCAGGGAGTGTTTTCAGCAAAGTTTCTGGTGAAAGAACAATGTTTGTTCTGGAGAGGCTCTGTGATGCTGTTGCAGCTCTCTGATACCCTTAATCAAAAATAATTATCTCCTGTTTGTTTTAGGGTCCTTTCAGTCTCAATCACTAGCATATATTTTTTTATTAAGCTATTTAAACGAAATTTTTCCATCTTTGCCTGCACAATGTTTTAAAGTGTCACAGCTTCACTTTGTTACTTTCTGAAGTTGAATCCTACAAAGTGATAGCTTTATTTTTCTCTATACTATCTGTAAAAATTGTATAGTTGTGCAGACATTAGTAGCTTGGGACAGCTTGTGTTGCAGGATTCCTTCAATGTCTGCTTTCTTGGTTAACCGAGTCATTAAGACGTGCAGCTGATTATAGGTTTTAGCCCCCAACAGAATCTTCCTACTCTTCATATCACCAATAATTTCATTAGCTATATTGTTCAAACCTCTTATTATAAATGGACAAGTCTTTCACTCAGCTATCATTAATCCAGTGTTCCCCCAGAAAATATATTTAAATCTTTTCACCAGCGCTCAAATGCCATTGCTATAGTTTTATAAATGCTATCCTTCACTTCTGTGTTTGTTTCTTTCCTTGCTATCTTCCTAGAATAGATTCTCACCTTCACTATCTGGGATGTATACAACACTCATAATGTAAGGAAACCACATGAATGTATTTGAATTCTAAATTACCATGATTATTAATCATAAACACAGATACAGTTATATATGACATAAATAATAGCTGGTTTGCATATTAAAGATTACAAATATAGTAATTTGGAGTATAAAATTTTAAGGGACCAAAGACAAAATCCATACAGATGGGATGGGAATTTAGACAAAATATTTTCAACAATATATACGTAGAATAGTTTTGGGATGAAAAATGTTCATTTTCTATTCCTGCAATTGCATAGCTAATGTCATCTTCATAGCTGGATAATGCTATTTATGCTCTGTATCATTTGTTTAGTTATTTTTCCTCCAAACAGTAGAAAGGTTGATTTAGGGATTGTCCTACTTTCATCCAGGACAGAGTTAATTTTTTGCAGTAGCCATGACGGGGGCAGAGCCTGCGGCCATGGGCGTGGCCAGTAGGTTATTCTATACACCCTCACCTCATTGCTGGGCTCCAGGAAAGGGATGCTCTCGTTTTGGAGAGGAGTGCCCCTTCTGATGGGAGAAAGCATGGTTGGGAAGAAAGAATAAACCAGTTGGTATTTGTCACCGACTTTCCTTGTAAATTGTTTCTTTCTTATACCTTTTGTTACTAATATTGTTGCTGTTACAGTCCCTTTTCTTAGCTCGTTACTCGTTTCAGTAAATCGTTCTTATCTCAACCTGTGATTTCCAGGTTTTGTGCTTCCAATTCCCAGCTCCATCCTGCTGTCCTGGGAAGGAGAAGGGGAAGGGGGGAGCGAGCAAGCAGCATCTGGTTTGGGAGAACCTCAGTGGGGGCACCTAACTGGGGGCACTGTATTTGTACTGTCAGAATGAAAAAAACAAAATCAGCTATGGGCCTTCTAATTAGCTAAGAATTTTTACATTGCCTATTAGGAAAATGTAACTTTCTGAAGATATTGATTCCCCTCCTACTGTCATTGAATATGGCCAATATTCTAATTCAGAGACTGATCAACTTCCTTTTTAACACTCAATAAAATTTTATTTTTAACTGATGCTAGAAATGCTTTAATTTCTGACATAAACGTTTGTAGATTTTGTTTTTACCTTTTTTAAATAAAGGTGTAACCAGACAATTTCTTTCCAGTTGTAGGAAACCATGATGACCATGATTTTTCATTAATGTTTTCTATAAAGAGGTTTTCACAGATAAGCAGAATCTTGATTGTCTACTTTGTTACAACAAACACAATTATGCTATATCCCAAATGGCTCAAGATTCAGTTAAATAAGGGCTTAGAATTCAGTTAAATAAAATAATATTACGTGCTTTTAAAAATGTTTTTAACTGTGGTCCTTTTTTGATACTAAAAAAATGTGGGCTCTTTACCTTGTTTTCCTACCCAGGGAATATAACTTCTTGTCTCCTACTATTCTGGGCAATTGTCTCTAATTATTCAGCAGAGCACTTACAGAAGAGCTTGTGAAAACCGCTAATGCATTGCACTGCAGGATTTTATAACTATTTTTATAATGATTTCATGATCTGTTGAGTTACTTTTGTGTTCTCCTACCTGAAAACATTTTACAGAAAGCTAATTTTGAAAAGATTTCCAAATTTTTAAAGGTACCAGATGTATGTAAAGTTGTCAGAACACCACCAATGCTCTCTCATTTGTATTTTGGGTAATACTGTGTTTTTTACATGCTTCAGTCTTCCTTCAGACAGAATTTTATTTAAGATGTGATTTTCATTGATTTTTTTTTTAACTGTCATATTAGCTTTAATATCATATAGAAACCATATAAATTAACATGAACAAATATTTTCTTTCATCACTTTACGTTTTCCTAAAACTTTCTTGAATGAAAAGGAAGTGCCATTTCCCCTCCCTAGCTTCACACGCAGTTTTCCATAGTAAGGTGGAATGTTCTATTGAAGCAGAGCTCTGTAAACGTAAAGTAGTAAGAGAACTAGTACCCTGGAAAACTAGTCTTTTCTCCCCCCCACAGGCTTACAGTACAAAATAGAACAGATTTTAGAGCTTGTTGGCAAAGGAATTTTTTACAGCATTTGATAGTATTTACCAAACCAACAGGCCTTTTCCATCAAATAAGACTACCTCTGCATGGGCACATGTATATCAAATGTTGATATAAAATTAATGAACATGCTTTCTTGACACACAGGCACCAACTCATTAATCTTCAGGATACTAAAAAAATCTTTGTAAGGGAAAGTGATATTGCCTGTCTTGTATTTAAATTGCCAGCTCTTTAGATCAGTGCCCTATTCAGCAAGAAATTCTGTTTGCAGGGGCCTCTGCCTAACATGCATGCAACCAATTGTAACTGATAATAATCACTGCTATAATTGATCATTAGTGCAGATTATAATTGAAATAATGTCAATTCACTTTATACTAAGTTTGTCTCTTAAAAAAGATACATGCACATATTTACAAAGAAGAATGTTTTCTTTTTCATTCTTTTTGTGATCACAATGAGGAGAAAGGAGATAACAATCAGCAAACATATGACACTGCATACAATATTTTAAATTAATCACCTTGGCTAATATGAGAATGTCTTAAGTCTGTGTGTCATACTGTCAAGGGCAAGATTGTTTTCTGCTTACAATCAATCTATTTTTCCCAGGGCTAGGTCTGGGGACAATTCATGTGCAGGCAACTCAGATCATTACTTTTTCGCCCATCTTTTCTGAACTGTGATCGAGCTTTAATCTGGCAGCCACAAAGAGGAAACATTACAGGGATAATCACAAGAAAAATGTGCCATTAGTCTAGTGAGAATACTGGTAAGTACACGTGAATCTGAATCATGCATAATACTTTCCTGCCATATTTTTAGTCAAGATGTGCAGAAATCTGAAATGTAAGGGAGGACTGAAGATCTAACATGGTTAGACTTAACGGGATAGCATTGGCAGAAAATGAGGTAACAACTGACAATAAAATGAATATTTGATGCAGAAAAATTATTGAACAGACTACAAAGGCTTCATAAGTGCCATGGTCTTGCTAATATAACTCCATCTTTTTTTATGTATAGCAATAAAGATTTTGACAGCTAGACAGAGTCATTGCAAAATATGCTTTCAACCCTGAGGTAATTTATATTATTAAAGCATTGCCTCTGATAGATATTTAAGAGGTACAATAGTAGTCACGCTTCATATGGTAATATATTGCATCATTGCTAGGATGTAATTGTAGAAAAACAACTTGAAGATAAAGAGCTTCAAACAAGGGAAACTTTAAAGTGATTATGATTACATGTATGTGTTATTAGCATGTTCAAAAAATGTCGTAATTGCTCTTCACCATTGCCATATGTCCCATTTCCCTATCTGTATACCAAAAACTGTTGATGTGTCTACTAAAACACTTACAAACCTATTATTACAGACAGCTGTTCATCTGTTTTCTGCTTTCAATTTAATTTAACTTCAGATTTAGGGGGAAAAATGAACAGACTGTAGACTTCCCAGGGAAAGATGTGTTACCATTTTAATTAAGAGGCATAGCATAAATACATAAAATAGTATATTTAATTTACCGATAATATCAGTGTAAAGACAGCATGAGTCTATTTTGCTTTCTTTTTACTTATCCTGGGATCTAATAGAAAGGGGTCACGTAACGGGGGATCCTTTGGTAGAAGGAATATGAAAGGGTCACTAAGATCAATGAAATGAGAAAACTCAGGATTCAGGGAAAAAGAGGAGAGGCACATAGTGGAGTAGGGCCTCAGGGGAGTAGAGCAGAAGCCTGAGATCCTAATGATTGGCTGCTCTCCTGTGTTCAGACTGGAACACGGTTTTCCTGGGGTTTTGCCTGCAGCAGACAAAGTTGGCGAAAAGGTCCTAACACTGTGACCAGGGGATAAAGAGAAGCCCCAAAACAAAGGATATTTATTTTAGATGGCTTGCTTTTTCTTTTTTTTTTTTTGTTTTGGTTGATTTTTGAAGAAAAAAGGTTTTTTTGGCTAGCAAATTAAAATAATCTCATTATCCCATCACCCCGATAGGACTGTGGACCACTCAAGAACCCAGACATTGTCTTTTTTTCAGTTTTTTCTCTGTGTTCAACAAGAACAGGATCTTCAACATGTAACAAAAAAAACCCTCTTGAATTCAGCATTCTCCCAGTCAGAGAAGCAAATCCTTCTCAAAGCCTTTGTTTGCACAGCTATGCCTGGAGATAAGCAGTGTATCATGGTGCAGCATATGCCCTCACCAGAGACCTAGAGTGGTATCAACTTGTTTAACAAATTCAGCTGCTGGGAGTTACAGGACTTTAATGTCGGCTGGCAGATTATAAGTTTAATATCCCTTTATAACAGGGAGATGCCTTGCTACTGCATCAAGCTGCATATATAAAAAATACAGTCATTATCACATGAAGCTATTCCACTCACACCCACCCACAAATAGCATCATAAACAGTAAAAATAGTAAATACAGCATAATTACCATGTTTCTGCAGAAAACCTACTCACAAATGTCCTATGGGAAGAGAGCCTGGCATGCATCTTAGAATAATTTTGTTCCATTTCAGAAAAAAGATTTAAAATGAAAGATTATCATATTCAAATTCAGAAAGATCAGAATACACAAACAATCATAGGCTGTTCTATTACTAATATTTCGTTAATGTATTGAATTATTTCTTAGATCGTTACCTGGGGTTCATTCAAATTTTTAAGCCCAGATTTTCATGTAACATTGCCTGGATTCATTTCATATTTGAGGTTGAGTGACAAAGTGTCCAGATTTGAACATTTTTTTATTATTATGCAATGACATAGCCTTTCTGAAATATATCCCTTTAAACCTTGCACACATATTTGGAACTAAAATTTCATATATCAATATTTGATCCTGAACGGAGGAAAAGTAAATCCTGGGGTTTGCCCCTGAACTGGCTGTATTTAGAAGAATCATCAATTGCTATACAAATAGAGATTTGTTTCCATTGGAAACAATTATTGTTTACTTGTATATACATCATTAATTATTTCAAGACTTAGTGGGCCTTAAGAATTTGAACTACATAAATAAATTGACATCTAAAGTGTCTGTCCAGGTTTCATTTCAAAAATAAAACACTTGTAGTTAGGATGAAGAAAACCAGAAGTCTGTTATGCTATCAGTAAAATGAGGCACAGTACTAGGCTGGACAATACCATATTGAGTACCAGCTTTTGGACATTAAATACATATGTGGTTTTTTATTTTTTGATTTTGGTGCTGATTCTGAGAGTGCTGATAAAACTGTCTGTATTTACAGTACCTAGGGCTAGGGTGTTGGCCTCTTAGAGCAGTTTCTACACTCATTCTTATTATTGTATATCTGGTGTTACAAAAGTGTCTTGTTTCATGGAGGATTGACTCTGTCTGTGTAACACCAAATGAAATCACTGTGCTGGTACAGTGAGGTCTACAAACAAGCACCTATCATCAATTTCTGTGTTCTTTCCAATCAAAGAGTGTTCATATCAACTACCAGACTGCTGACAAGTTAACCAAAAATATCCTGCAAATATGGACTCCATCTGCCTTTAAGGTCTAATGAGTAATGTGCATCAGTAATAAGATGTTTGCTCATGGAAGGCAGCTGGAAATGCTCTTCCTTTTTTGGAAGGCACCTGAATGCATGTGAAGGTGGCAAAAAATATTTACAGCCTCAGCCTCTCCAGTAAAAGGAGTGCAATTCTGGTTTTGTTCGTTTCCCACTTAATCTTATCTACCTGCTGAGATTGTTTCTCAGCTAAAATTACATTTAAAAGAATGCAAGAGACCAATTTAATGGCCTGCCCTTGAATATTTAGTCTTGCAGTGTTTTTATGACATTTGGTGCTTGAAATATCTTATTAATTCTCTTTGCATTTAGTTACTGGTGGACTCCTATTTTTTTTTTTTTAAACATGGAAAACAAAAACTGTGAGAATTATTGTATGACTGAACTTAAAAATTTTTCATAAAAATAAGCGGTCCCATACAGGTGACAAGATTAATCTGCCACAAGGCTCACAAAACTGTTATGGAACAGATTATACAAAAGTTTTTGATAATCAAAAGGAGAAAACTGATATGATTTTTAGAATATGGTACCAAATTGAAAAAGCCTGCTTCTGGTTTCTTGGCCTGTAGCAGACAAATGCTTTTACCTTGATCAAAATCCAACATGTTTGGACTTCTTTGCAATTTGCTTCTGCTCCTTTCCAAAAATACATGTTCTATTTTCATAAATATATGCTCCCTCTCCACTCAACAGCAGATATTTCTTCCCAGACTATAACAGGTGGGGTATTGTCCCTGATCCTTGGATGTTCCAGCTGGATACACCTGACAAGCCCTAGGAGCAGAATCTATTTGCATGACCTTAGAACTTGATATGTCCAGTGTCTTACTTCCTCATGATGCAGACAATCATGTTTTGATGGATAGGACTAATGAAACATTATTCTGTAGTTATGAAGCCCTCTTGTGCTAATAGGTGGGTTAAATCTCTTTGAAGCTGATAGGCATAATAGTGGCTTCTTAGAATAAATGCAGAGATATTGAACTCTTAAATAGAAACAAATAGCTGAAACAATATGAGCCATGACCAAAATATGGCTACAAGGGAAAACTGCTGTGGAAGTGAAACCATCTGTCAAATAGCCAATATATGGGAGAGGTTGTTTGGTAGAAAAAAAGTATAAATTTACCCAAGGACACTATCACAGAAGCATCCTTGAAGCTCTTGTGATTCTCAGAAAAAAAGCTATTTTATAAGTCGAGCCCTAACTTTAAAGAAAAACATGCTGGGACAAAACATGGAATCGTGACCACAGAAAAGCTTCCTGCTTCCTGGAAGAAAAATATATGCAAACATGGTAAGCAAATTAATTTAATACTAGCTAATAATTTAGCACAAATAGAAGCAATTAGCAAACAAGGACATTTGAAAAAGAAACTAAACTAAGTTGAATGTAAATTACATGATAGAATTTCATACTTTTCCTAGAGAATTTCTCTACTGACAGTTAAAAATAACACCCAAAATAATTTTTGCAATACTGTCAGAGTGAAATGAAAAATAACATTACAGATTTTCAGATATAAATAACGCCAAATTAACTGATCTATTATGATGCCAGCAAAGTTTAAAATCTTGCTTCTAGAAAAAAAAAAAAAGATCTGAACAGCATCTAAAGACAGCTATTTTACTTTAAATTCTCACCTTAGTTATCTTTCAGTAACTTTCCAGAATTTCTCCTTTTAAACTAGCACTAAGCATAAAAAGATTCCCTTTAGTATAAGGTTACTTCACTAACAATTTGCTAAGGCTTTTTTGTTGTAATTTTTCCAAACTGTTAACCTTTAGTTATTGAGTTGCTATTCTGAATATAAATTATAGATGTTCTTTCCTCTGCAATAGTTTTCGGAATTCTTAAAAGAACATGTACTAACCATCTCTCTGTCACAAAAAAAATAGCTTGTCCAGAATAAGATACCACCTACCTCAAGGTCAAATTATGGTTTTTGGGAATATTTCTACAAAGATGTGAAGGTAGATGTTTGCCATGAATAAATGAATAAAACCAAATACTTCTTAATATTTCTTAGTATTCTAGGGAGAAGCATTGACTGACTATGTTTCCGCACTTAAAATTTCTTCTTATTTTATTGGTAGAATATTCACCCTGTAATATTGCTGCTTTAACCTTTAGACAGCTGATTTCAAATGCAAAAATGCAGGAATTGTTTTTATTATATTTTTAGCCTTATTCATTCCAAGTACTTAATAAAATGGAAGAATAAGCTGAGGACTAGGCAATCAGCTCTGCTGAGGAAACTTGGACATATTTGTTTCATTAAAAGCAGAGACTTGGATATGTCCCTAGCTTTCCCTGCAGTGATAAAACAAAAATGCCACAACTAATTTACTTCAGTTTTGCACTGAATTTGTCCACAATACTTATTGTTTTGTGTCTTTTCTTTGAGAGGCTTGACTGAGAGGTGGAAGCTCTGATTCACAATGAATCATAATAATTCTTTCAGTCTTGATTTTTGAAATGGAGTTAATATGTCCAAACACAGAAATGGAGTTAACATTCTGACTTAACATCAGTTCAAATACATGCATGGATTCACTTGGCTTTGAAGTGTAGCCCAGATAGTGAGACCCTGTGAAAGATAGACTCACTTATTTTGTAACAAAAGTTTATAACCTAAATTACAGCTATACACGAAGACCTGGTCTAGCCTGGACAGAATGGCTAGGAGGAGGTGGTTGCATGTCACCATCCTGGCTGATAGAAAGCTCAGATTTATCTAGTTATCACAGCCTGAGAAGGGCTTCTACATCCTGCACTTTAGATGCAAACTTAAAGTAATGACAGACTAACATACAAAATGGAAGGGTCCATCAGCTAAAAAATACAATTAAGAAAGTATTTCACTCTATGATAATATGAAAAATCCTTAGGTCATTTACCATAATCATGCAAAAGTTGAACGGTTCAGATCAGATAGTGAATAAAAGAAGCAAATGACTTTTTTTGTTCTGCAAGAGCAGCTGAGAGCACTGCAAGAGCACTGTGTTGAAATGGAACTAAGGGAACAAATTTGAGCTATCCAATTGCACAACACTTCTGAGCTGCAGTTTGTGAAGCCTACAGTAATTTAACACATGTCATGAAGCACTTAGAAATGTAATAAAAATCCTGTTTATTACCAGTGCAGCTCTGGGCCCAAGCATTCATGTGAGACTCATCTGATCCTTATAGTTGATGACCTTAGAATCTATCTCCATCAGGAAGAACAAGAAGATTTATTGTTCTAGGGATTTCTATACCTTGCAATATTTTCACAGCCAGAGTCTATAAATATGATTGTTTACTAAAGCTTAGACTCCTTCGTGTGTCTCAAATTGCCCTCTGCAGATCTAATATTCTTTTAGGAAAATAAGATTCCACTGCAAGCACGACTTATCCCCCACCCTTTGTCAAGATGATTACCCTCCTCCTGAGGAACAAAGACAAAGAATGGGTAAGCTTGAGTGCCTTCACTCATAGAATTCAGCACAGAAAATTCATCTGTCAGGTAACACAGCTGTCCTGCTTTGTTCCAAATCTTCCCTTAATTTGTCTTCACAAGGGAAAGATATCTAGCCAGTACATGTGCCAGGGGATGACTGAAGATAAATGAAAAATCAGATGAATAGAATAGCTGGGACCCTAGCATGAAAGTTGTAAGTAAGCCTACACTTCAGAATTTGCCATCTCTCCAGACTCATTCCATTCTAAGAGTTCCTACATGGTGCAGGGGAATTTAACTACCTGAAGCTTCTCTTTAGTATTCCAGCTTCCCTTAAACTTTCCTATACAGTATACCATAACAAAAACTCCAGCAATGCAAAAGCTGTTCCAAGAGGAACTTGGAGACATTTTCTCACAACTTCTTTTACATGTTTTCCAAAGTGCTCTCTCAGCAAATTTTTGGTTGTTACAGCTCACCCTTTAGGAAGGGATCGAAAACCCTGGAGTTGGGATAATGACAGCTGATCCTTCTGATGCATCTGACACCACATGCTCCTTAAAACAGCTTTTCAGTCAGGATCAGACCACTTTGGTGATTAATAATGCAGCTTAAGGCTGAAGCTAAGGGGATGAGATATGCATGTTCTCTGGCCTCCAACATCTGACTCTATATGGATATAAATATCTATGAAAAACAAGTTATTGATGCAGAAGGCAAAAATATACCTGAAACTCACCTTTGAGCTTCCCATCTATTGCAGCACTGCAATCAGAGTAGCCATGCCTACTCCTAATCCAACAACGTCATGATTCTGTCACTCTGGAGCTCTAGTTCCTCACATTGTTTCCCATGCTGCATGTGTTTCTGTACAGACACCTGCAGTATTTCAGACAACTACAGCTTCTTGTTGAGTTTAAGCCTGGTGTAACATTAAAGACTGTATCCCAACATGTCTAGGATAGCACCTTTCCTTTAAAATGCTGTTTCATTTCTTCTTTGTTATTTTTTTTTCCTTTTAATACCAGTTGTGATTGGGGTGGTATATGAGAAACACCACTGTTCTTCTGAGTAGTAGTTGCTTTTTTTTTGCCATAGATGGACCTCAAGTGACAAAGCCTATTGAATTCAACTGGTGCTATGTCTATTCAGGGATAAAAAACCAACCCAGACAAAAAAAAAAAAAAAAATTATAAGTAAATTATTTTATTTACCCTGAAATCTTCCCTAGTAGTGGATTCATAATTTTTAAAATCTAAGCCAGTTTTCTGGCAGCAGTGTAGGACAATCTCAAGTGAGAAAAGCCGATTTAAAATTAGAAAAGAATTAGCAGATTTTCACCGTGAAAGGTTATTAGAATGCACTACATTCTCTAATAGGGACTACTATATTCCTGTATTAAACACTGACAAAAATGAGCTGAGGTTGGCATTCCACAAAGGTCCAAGTAATACAATACACAAAGTTTCATTGTTCTAATAAAAATTTACAACCACAAATACTGAAAGTTTAGAAAAGCAATGGCTAAGATATTTAGCAGTCTTATACTACTTTAATAATTCATGTTTCATTCTTCATTCACTCAATCTTAGGTTTGTAAACATATAAACAAAAGGCCAAAATAACAGCTAGAGGATAAATCTCTTGAACAGAAATAGGAAATGCAGTCACTTGTATACTGGTGAATGTATCATTTGCAGTGATAAGAAGATTAAAAATGCTAAATGATTAGAAAGAAAATACTTCATCCGCTCAAGCACTGAATTTGAGATGGTTTTGCATGTACACTTTGGCCTTTACCTCTCAGCCTCTCCTTTTACTTGCCAGCTGCAGCTTTTTTTAAGTATGCCTCACTGTCAGACAGAAAAAAACCTGTTAAGACTTTTGAGTGAGGCAGAGAGGCTCTTTGTTTTGGGTTCTTCACACACATTTATTTCTACAGTGGTGCTGCAGAGTTAGAGAAAAACATTTTTGAAGCGCCCAAAAAACTACATACTTCCTTAAAACAAACTATTTTAGGAAAAGAACAATTTCCATAAGATATACCTTCACAATTCTCTAATTTATATTTGTCTGTTAATCTACATTTTTACTTTTTTTTCCAAGAAAGATCAAGATTTGTCTCTCTGTTAGCATTCTTATTAGATTCTATATCTAGAGAGAAAAATGTAGTCTTCCCACACCTTCGCCATTCAACTGCTGAGGTGTTTTTTACAAACTCTATGTTTAACATTTCTATATTAGGTCACTCCTCTTCCTAAACCTATATTTTTCAAATCTTAAGTATAGCACTTCTCCAAATCTCTATTTAACCCTTCAAGTTAATTGGTTTCTGTTGGGCTTTGCCTATTGTTTTCAAGGAAGCAGCTTAGTTTGGAATTTTGGAGTGTTTTTCTAAAGCTAACATTCAGTTCCTAATCTCTCTTGATTGTTAAATATTAATTTATTGACAGACCACAGCCAGTGTGTCATAATAATCTGATATTTCCTGTGCCCAGAGGACCAACAAAAACTGAGTTCTGGGAACAAATGCATGCTGAGCCCTGCAGCAGTTCTCTTTTTTTTCCCGTATGTGTTTATATAACTGTTGTGCTTAGCCAGGTCAGGACCCAATTACATTAAGTGCTGTATAAATATTAGCATCCACTTCATCCTTCACAAGGTTCTTGACCACAATGAAAGGTGTGAAAGACCATAAAAAGGGGTAGATTAATTGAGGACCTTGGAGTGATGTCATCATGGTGGTATGCGTAATTTACTGAGTAAAGATAGCACAGTATAGATGGTTAAGATACCAAGACCTGTTCTAAGGGTTAGTCAAATCTCTTTTCATTTCCCTTTTTTTTATGACCACTCCCTCTCATATTAAGACTTACATCCACATCAAGTACTATAGTATCTTACCAGATCATTTATTTCTTCTTTATGTTGTAAATATTTCAGTAGTTTCCTACATGAATTTGATTCACTTATTGCAATAAACTATTTATTCCACCATCCAATTAAAACCAGCTTCAGTCTGAAAATAACAGTGTTCATGCCAGGAAAACATATCTAAGCCTTTGCTAAGTCTTCCAGCTGTAAGGAATTCATAAAGCTTAATTAAACTCAGGACACAAACATCAGTGAAAAAAAGTCTTGAAAGAAAACTGGAGCAACGGCCACTTTTTAGTCTGAAAATTAAGGTAAATGGAAGAAAAGCTTCATATGTGAATAAAATGCTTCAATGGACTCTTTATTCTTATTATCTCACATTCCAGTTATCCTCTTATGTATTAATTGAAAGGTCGTGAAGTTTCACTTCAGCTTTGAAAGTCTGTCTGCACTCTGTTGAAACGTCCTATAACAATACTCCTCAGTGAATGGCAGGACCTCTCCCAGCTGCAGTAACCCAGGGAAACTACTTTCTTGCGTTCCTTCAAATAGTGGAACAGTTTCACAAACAGCTGACTGAGGGGCAAAGCTACACCTCACTGGCAACTGGTATAATTAATTATTCCTTACTCTGTGCTTTGGAAACCTCAGACTGTGCAAAGTTATCCCAGATAATTTGATACATTCACTTGGTATTCATTGGCTATAATAACAGGCTTTCAGGTGAGTATGATATTATTAGATGCTTTAAAAATGAGATGCCTCTTACCTTAAATCAGATGTTATTTGAATTTTTAATGATGGAATTTCTTGAAAACTTTTAAAACAGATAGGCATTTTTGTTGTTCTTCCAATCTGCAAATGCAAGTTAGATAACAAGACATACAAGCCTTGCCCCAGAGGAGTGACATTAATTTACATTTAGTCAACAGTATACATGGACTACATAATTATTCTCATAAATTTTAAATCATGTTTTGCATAAAAATACAAAGTACAACAATACTTCTTCCATTGAGTTAGTTGCTTGATTTTATTCCAAAACCTGTAAATGTCTACCTTCTGCACTGTCATTAATCATTGTAGGATTTACAAAAAGCAGTTATGATATCTTGTAAAAAAAAAATCAGAATTATATTTTAACCATTATGTAAGCTTATGTAGTTCATCATTCTTGTTTTATTTGACTTTTAATCTTGTGCTTTTTAAATGTTTGTGCTCTAAAAACACTTCCTGATAGAAGACATATAACAAAGTAGTAGATTTATATTCACTTCCTCTCCTTCCAAAACCTTTCTTAAGATTTGCCTGTTACTTTGACACATCAGCATTCCCTTACAAGGCAGGAAAATCTGAAACTCAACAGTGCTTCTTACTCTGCCTCTGATGGAAAGTGTGAAACTAAAGCAATATCCTCTTCAGGTGGGACAGGTAAGCTTCAACAGTCTGTGAAAAACATGGGAACGTCTCCTGGTGCCAATTCGTGTGAAGTAACTCTTGATAGTCACTGCCTAGTGCTTGTATTTCTGCTAGGCTGCTGCAATAATGGCTGTAAGATACCAAAGTAGAGGAGCTCTGCTAGGTTACCCTTTTCCAGCTGTACAGCCTTTTCAAAAGTTCTCTGCTACTAAAAGCTGGCCTCTTCCTAGCACAAAAAGGATTACCCTTGTGGCATTGGGATCCAAAATACATGGAAGACTGCTGAAAGAATTTTTTCAACTCTATCTGCCTGCAGACCACAGACAAGTGCTGGTATAACTACTGATATCGCTTCCCTTCCTGGTAACACTCCTCACTTATGAGAAATCATATTTATAAGCCTAGTAATGGAGGACAGGAGTGGTTGCTATGAAGTTCTCTTCACTAGATCACCTATGGAGCCGACTTGGTGTTGTTTTCTCAGGGAGCTACTTATTCTGCTTGCTTGACTGGTTGCTATGGTTCAGAGAAAACAGCAGCTGCTTGAGGAAAAGGAGGGGGAACCTCTAACAAACGGACATGAAAACCATTAGTCTGAAAAATTGATTAACTGTTAAGGTAGTGATATCCTGGGTCTATTCCTCTGACAAAGTCGAGAGAGCAAACAAAAAAGATGGGGAAAAATAAAGGACGGGAGCATTATTTATTTCTATTCTGATATGAAAACTTATTGCTGTTATATCTCTGAAGTCTAAATGAACAATCAAAATGTGACAGTGGAGCAGTTTATCTTTCTATGCCCATACTGCTGATAATAAGTAATCAAAGGCATTTGATGCAAAATTGCTATTTCCTTTTGGTAGCACTGAGAAAAAAATGTGGTATTTTAGATGCTGCTCTATGGTCACTGTAGGGAAATGCCATTTGTTTCAGAGGGAAAGAATATATCTTGTAAATAGATTAAAACCTTTAATATTTTCTTACTTAAAATAGCATGCTTCCAAAATAAAAATAAATAAAATTTTAAAAAATATTGAGGAATGTTGTGAAAAACCTCAGCAAAAGAAAATTTTAGTTTACACTTTCCTCCATCAACAAGTTGACATAAAAATCCACAGTATTTCATTATAAAAAGTTTTCATTAGTCAATTCTACTCTAAAACAAATGGGATTCAATTTTAAAAAGTGGGAAAACTTAGCAAAACAATGTCTGTAAACATTTTCTCATGTAGGAAAACAGGATTGTAATGAGAAACTCATCAAAAATGAGGCATGAAAAAGAAGAGCTGAGAATAGTTCATGATGTTCGTGACTCAGAATCTTAGAAAGACTTAATGTTTTGCATTGCTATTTTCACATTAAAATTGCTAAATAAGCTTTCTAATAGTGTCTGAGGGATTATAGAAAATGGTTTTCAAAGAAAGGCAATGTGGTACAAAATCTCTTGAAATTTTTCCCCATAAAAATTAGTTAATCATTTGGCCAGTAAAGGGCCAGTTAGATAGCATTTGGTTTTGTAGTTTTGGGCAATATTCCTGATGAAATTTCCATCACTTTTCTTGGGAAGATATTCCAAACAAACAAATATGTAGAGCTATTTGGAGACTGTACCTGAAGTACAGAAGTACTGAAAGTAACTAAAAAATATGTAGATGTTATAACTATCTTTGGAATAAATTCACAGCATTTCTTTTGTACTGGAATAAGCATTAAAGACTTAAGGTACTTGCTATAGTTCTATTCACAGAAATGAGATAACAAATATTTTAAGAGCTGTTTATGTAATAAGGGAACAAAAGTCTAACTGAGCCACAAATATCAAGAAGTATTGAGAGTGTACTAGTAAAAAGGTTTTTTTTCAATTTCTTGCCTTGAATTTCTTTTAATGTTGATCAGGTAAGTTAAAATATTTTTTTTTGTTGTTCTCAGACAGAATCTTGTTCCACTTGGGATTGACAAACAATTGACATCATTTTAATGATATTAAAATTAGTTCTTTAAAATTCTTGTATCCTAGAAATAGGAACCAAGATTTTGAGGATTCTGACCACACTGTGGTGAAATCCTAATTTTCATTGCTAGTTCTCAGTTATGTATTTTCATTCTTGTGAGGGTAGTTATCTAAAATATCAAGTGAATTGTGGGAAAGCTTTGAGAAGTGAAAATCAGTATGCAGAAGGTGGCATAGCTGAATGGGACAGATGGACAAGAGAAATATTTGTTTTACCTTCTAAATGAAATATTTTCTCCAGAAATATTTTTCTGAGCCATGTCATCTTCAAATGATTTTGACATTAACATAAAACAATTACTTTGTAAGAGAAAACAGTATTAAAATAGTTAGAGATACCAGAAGTATTATATTAAGATAAATATCTGGAATGTTCTTCTATCACTCTAAGAGTGCATACTGCACTGTTACTGACACAAGCAAACTACTGTTTCTGCCCTGAAAAAATGGAAAAAGTGTTTTGAAGAAACAGATCCTGGGAGGAAAACAGCCCCAAGGATAAGGCTGAAACTTGGGTTGTTTAGCAAAAGTTGGTAATTTACAGTTTTGGAACTACTGAACTTACTCCTCAGATACAACCCAATGAAAACTCTGGAAGGACAAGCAGTGTGGTTGAAAATATTGTAGATAACAGAAGAGCAAGGATAAACCTCTTAGAGACATGGCCAATGATTCCCAAAAACCAGAACTGTAAGTCTAACTTTGAGGAGTGCCTTATTTTTACTCAAAACCAAGTTACTGAATGCTCCTGTTTTCCCTACTATTTATTTGTGCCAGATGTTATGTAACAGTGTGATTGTGATTACAGTATGACCATTCACAATTATCCCTGGTTAGGAGATGTAAATCTCCTTTTTAATACCAGTCAACGCTGCCAAAATGACTTAGGAAATAGAAAAGCAATCAAAGATTTCTAAAGTTGAGTGGATCCTCTGACTTCAGTGCACTTGTAACTAGGCCCTGGTTTTGAAGTTTAGAGAAAGTCTGTGTATATAGAATTTAAGTGCTACAGAATGCTTGTGTTTGTTTTATGATTCCACATCTTTCCACTGTGCAAGAAGTTGCTGGGAGTTTTTATGTTAAAAAGGAAAGATCTAAAAGTTTCTTTAACTACACAATGTTCATAATATTAACAGGTAACAAGAAAAAAATGTGGTTTTCTTTTATTCCTCAAAACATGGTTGATTCAGATGGTCACTGTTGTTAAAATAGAGAAAATATTGGAATGAGAGTTCAAAGTTGATGAAAAATAAACCAGAACAAAACTTGAAATATAATTTAATAGTTAAGGAAGACCACCCCTATATTCTCTCATGCACTAGCATTAGAAATTTAACGACTGTCAAAGGAAAAGTTGAGAGGCAACAAAGCTGGTTATTAAGTGCTTTTTTATGAAATCCCACTGTAGCCACAGAAGTTCCTTACTCTCTTTAAAGTTTCATCTGTATTTTTTCCAGTCTTCAGCAAAAGTATTCCATCAAAGAAAAAATCATTGTCATACATAGTTAGTTATTTTCACAATACTCGAATTGAAACTGCTATATCATATACAGTAAAAGCAGAGATTTTGAACTTTGTACGACTATTAAATAAATACACATTTTAAAATATTTTGTACAAATGCCAAATCAGTCCTCAATCATCTTTGTATCTGCTTACCATATTTAATATTTTAGCTGCCAGAAGATGTGCCAAAAGGTAAAGTCTTAGAGATATTAGCATGCTTGAGAGTCATAAATTTATATAATCTCCTTACATCCCAAAAGTAAAGTGGAAGTGGTATTCAGAGCAGTAAAGTGCAACTGCACAGTCCAAAGAAATTGGAATTAACTCTGAAGGAGTACCAGGGCAAAAAGGGTTATTTTCATTCATATGACCTAGAAAATTTTAAAATTCCACAAAGAAAATTTATTCAATTACAAAAGTCTGGGAGAGAAAGAGGAAGGAGTTTTTCTTGCCAGTCCTGGTTTAGGACATTTTTCAATCTTCTAACAAATTAAAATAGTCAAGTTTAAAAATTTTGGTCTGAATCTATTCTGAATTTAATTAAAGAAGAACAAATATTTTTAAAGTGTTTGAAAACCTAAAAAACCTTGGTTTTAATTTTTCCTTCCATCAGAGGAATCCATGCAGACTTTCTGTACTAAATAAACAGTCACTGGCTAAGGTGTTTAAGAATGAAAACCAAAAATAATAACAATAACAAGAATTCCTGCCAAGTTAATAGCAAACATCTGTAATCTCATTTGTATTTCAACTCCTCAAAAAACTTCAACAAGAAAAACTACCCAAGAAGTAAGCCTTTGGAGCATGTATCATTGCTGAAATTTGCATCTCTAAAACAGTCAAAACAATTTCAAATATGATTTTCACATTTCTAGCAAAGCAAAATATGGAGAAAAATTGAAGAAATGTCAACCCAGTTCTTTTCAGGATGTTAAATAAAAGTTTCTGGATAGACAAAGGCATGGGGGAATGTTGTGTTTTGTAAATACAAAATGGAGTAAAAACAACACAATGGGGCACAGAGGCAACAGAGTGAAACAGGCTGGAATCCGGCTGTCTTTGCATCCAGTTGAGTACTCTAATGATTACGTTATGCGAAGCCATTCATATTCTCTTCCTGAATTAATATTTAGTTACATGAAGTAGAGCCTCTTCAAAAGGAGATTGATATTGATATTTACTCATTCCATAGTACCCTACAAGCCAGAAGTTATCATACTCTCTTGAGATGTAGAAAAGCTGAATTCAAGTCTGCTCTAAATCAAACGTAAAGAGAGTTTTGGCCCCAGCACTTCAGCAGAGCAGATAAGTGCTCCAGCAACCTTACAGGCTGTGCATGGAAGTAGCCACTGCCTCCTCCAAATATTTTGCAAATTATGTTGAAACCTGCAGGTGAATCCCACTGCCTCTATCCCCATTTCTCAATAGGATATCACGTATGATGAACTGTACTTCATCCTGAATCACAGAATCACAGAATTAACTAGGTTGAAAAAGACCTTTGAGATAATTGAGTCCAACCTATGACCTTACACCACCTTGTCGACTAGATCATGGCACTGAGTGCCACATCCAGTTTTTTTTAAAATACCTCCAAGGTCAGTGATTCCACCACCTCCCTGGGCTAAGATCTTTAGTCACTGGGAAAAAATTAGAGGTCACGATTAAAAAAAAATATTGTTTTTGCTTATTGTAGAATAAAACAATTACAAAGAGCCATGAATAAGTACCAACACTTTTAAGTACTGAAAGTGACAGGCATATAGGAAGTTTTTTTTTATTAATCAAGTCCTTTCTCTTCCATCTTATTTATGGGTGCTGTTTTATAGATGCAGAACTGTCCATGCCAGACACCTATCTAAATTTGCTTATAAACAACAATAAACAGTTTACAAATTAGTTTGTCCTAAAATCTATTTTTATTAACAAGCCACCCTAGCAAAGAAACAGGATTTTGCTCTCATTTGACTGTGTTCAGAATTGTTTGAAGAGTGAGAACTGTTGAGTCTTTCACTTAGCAAAATTGTTTTCTTTTGACTGCTAAGAGATCACAAATAACTACCTGGAAAAAAAATGCCAAACCTTCCCTCTGAAGAAGGGAGGTTAGATGAGGCTTTAAAACAAAATAAAAGAAAGCATTTTACAATGCTAACATGGATTATATAGTTTGAGATGTTGACTTTCTTGGTAACGGTTGCTAAGTAAGGTAATCTGATTTGATGCCATCAACTATAATGAGGAAATATTTCAGGATTATTGCACTTCATTAACAAAGGAATAATGCAGAGACTCTAAACAAAAAAGTACAATGAATTTCAGCAGTCAGATGAGAAGAAATACAATGGTGACTTTAAAACTGAAAAAGGATAAGAAAAAGAAAAGCAAGATGGGTGATAATGCAAAGATATTAGGCACAGATTGCATTTTGGAATCTATTTCAGTAAATTTGACATTGAAACCATTATCAAATGATAGATACCAAACATAAACAAATAATAATTTTGTCTTCAAGCATATTGCATTAACAAGAAAAAATTATTTGGTGGAAATTCACTTATCCTTTATTCACAGATTTCTTCAACATTTCATTGTTCATTAGCCTGTGGACATAAGACTAACATTCTCTTCATTAAAGTTCATTAATAGTCTTTCAGTTCTCCAGCAGCTCTTTTTGAATGTTCAGCAGATACTGCCTTGATTTTTACAGCATACATTCACCAACCCTTACTGGTCCATCCTTTGTATACAGAACTGAAATTTAGCTATATTTCATAAGCAGGCCATCATTCAACTGTGATTTTTTTAAACATCTTTTATTACAGTAAGTTTTTAAAAATCTGTATACATAGTTTGGACATGACCTTGAGGATTCTCAGAATCTTTTTTTGTCTTTGTTTAAACCCATTATTACAAAATTATAAATGAAAAATCTCTCAGCAGTAAGCTTTCTTACAGGATATCCTTACTTTGGCTGTAATATAAAGAAGATATTCCTTCAGACTCTGATTTCATTCTACAGCTGGGGATCTGGTATTTCTGGTCATGAAAAGATGTGAAACTAACATATTGATTAAAAGGGGAAAAAAAAGAAAATAAGCAATAGCTTACAAATTTTTTTAAGCTTACTTTAGAGTGCTGTAGATACATCTTTCTTTTTTTTAACTGTCATTCAGTTCTTTAATTTTCAAATTAAAACCTTTTAAGAATTTTACAAATTCTTACTGCTTCAAATATTTAGTTTTCTGTGGTAAACTTTTAGGGTATCTTAAGTCCAATTTTTTGTTACCACTGTCGATTTGCATACCAATAGTTTGTCTATATGACTCCTTTCTCTGAAGTAAACAAATAAAGCTGCGAGTCTTTCTGGCTGTTCAGGCAGTGCATATTGCAGTGACTCTCAAATTAGCCCCTTCCATGAACCACTTCATGGTTTTCATATTTTTGAAATGTCAGAGTAATAGAGATGCTTTATTGTGGGCATTGTAGTGCTTAAACTTCCTGGTTTAGATTGTCATTCAGACCTACAAAGTCTTCAAAGTTTCCTGCAATTATTTTCTTGGCATTTCTACCTTTCACTGCAGTGCAAATGGTTTATGCTGGCAGGAAATCTGCAAATGTCATTCCTTTCTTCTGATATTCTCCTTTTATACATATAATACCTCATGCACCAGTTCTCCTGACTCACCCAGATATAATAGGTTTTAAATCTTTATATATTAGGTCTCTTTTCAGAAGAACCCAAAGTAATTTCTATGTAATTCATCTTGTTTTGCTAAAAAAAAAAAAATTAGAAAAATTGTTTGTTTATACATAGAGTTCAGCTACTGTGTTCTTCTTATCCCTTCTTGTATCTGAAAGGAATATTTAAAATTGGTTTTTTACTCTTTCTTTAGGAAACCACCATATTTTTCTTTCTACTTGTTACTTTTTTCCCTCACTACACTGTTCTGCTTTAGCAACACTTACCTGCCGTCAATTTGCTGCTGTCTCTTACTTTCTCATTCAGATGCAGTTCCTGTTCAATAACCCTCAGCTTCTACCTATGACTGGCAGGAAAGCTTAAAGTACAGCTCTGCACCTTCTTCCCCACAGTCTCAAGATGAGATGTCTGAACCACGTTTTCAAAAGCTTGAATCTCCACTCTTTGTCATTTATACCCACATATACATTAGCTGCTTTCCCTTGCCATCTAAATTATCTTATCACTGAGCTGTCTAGGACTCTCTTTAGTGTAACAATTTCATTTCACAGCAAGTACTGCACTTTCCCTGTCAGCCCTTTAATTACATCGTCAGGAAAATTGGTGGAGATTGAGGAGGAAACGACTATTTCTCTTCTGCTTTCGGGTGTGGAACTTTTGTGTGTTGGGAGGGGGAAGAGGCAGATAACAGCTGGTGGGGGTGAGGAGCAAAGAATCTACCTAAAAAAGAGAAAACATTTCTTTTACTTAACAGAACAATCTCAAAAGAAATTTTATGCTCTTTCCTGGACTTTGAGACTCTCTTACCCAGGAATGTATCTACATGTCTCTAAAACCGTCTGTAGTATGTATCATCGATTAACCAGGTACTGCCTGTAGTTTTGTTGTCAGTTTTAAACTTCTTGGAAATAGCCAGCACAAACTTTTCCCTGAATACTTTCATTCAGATTATTCTTATAAGTAAACACTTTGCAGATTCCATATTTCCCTTATGTGAAGGGCTTTACTATTCCGTTTCCAACTTTAAAGTCTCTGCTTATTGAATTGATTCTAAAATTGGTTAGCTGCATGAGCAGATACTGCTGTTTTCCAGATCCATGGTGAGTTTTCAGTATTGTAGCTTCTCTCTTCAGTGTAAGCAATGGAGAGAAACTATTTTGCATTGTTGAGGAGTCAAGCAGCAAAGCTACAAACCCAGAAAGAGCTGACAGTTTTCATTTTCTGTGTCACTAAGCACTGAATAATGTAATTTGAAAGGCAGATCTTTTGACCTTCCCTATTACTTTTCTGATAATTATTCACAGAACATGATGCTGTGCAAGACCCTAATTGCAGGTAAGAGATCTTGCCTGTTAATTTGAGAGGGGGGTGTGCAAGTATCAGACCTACAGAAGTTACTGGAAAAGTGGTGATGGAAGGATAAATGCGTAATTACAAAGCTCAGGATTAAAGGCTCAGGAGCTTTTTGCTATTATTATTCCCTTCATAGATAATCAAAGAAACAAACAAGCAAATGCATGCTATATAAAACAGGGTTTACAATTTTTTCCCCATGAACATCATAAATTCTCTTTATTTTCTGTTTGTTGATAGTGTTCATCTCTCTTCTCATTTTGGTGATCATACAGTGAATTTTAGATAATTTGAAGTAGAAAAGTATTCTACCAACATTTCTCAAGACTTAGAAGTTTATGTGTGTGTTATGTATATAAGGATACAGGTTAAAACAATTTTTTACTTACCTTCAGAACAACAACAGTCCCCTGCACACTGCAATGTGTTGACCTTGGCTGGATGCCAATTGCCACCAAGCCACCACTCTCTTCTTCGACTGACAGAGAGAAAAAATATGACAAAGACTCATAGATTGAGATAGGGGCAGAGAGATCACTCAGCAATTACCATTTCAGGCAAAACAAGCTCAATTTTGGGAAATTAATTTATTAACAATCAAATGATAATAGGATAATGAGAAATAAAAACAAATCTTAAAACACCTTCCTCTCATGCCTCCCTTCTTCCCAGGCTCAGTTTCACTCATGAGTTTGCATCCTTCTCCCCCAAACAGCACAGAGGGATGTGGAATGTGAGTTTTAGTAACTTCGTCACGTCTTCATCCCTCCTTCCTTCTCATACTCTTCATACCTGCTCCAGTGCATTGTAGGTGGTCCTCTGTAAACTTTTCCGTTGTGGGTCTTTGCCATGGGCTGCAGTTCTTCACAAAGTACTCCACTGTGGATCTGCCACAGCTCCACAGGTCCTGCCAGGAGCCTGCTCCACTGTGATCTTCCCATGGGGTCATAGTCTCCTTTAGGCATCCGTCTGCTCCAGTGTGGGGCTCCTCAATGGGCTGCAGGTGGATCTCTGCTCCCCTGTGAACGTCCATGGGCTGCAGGGGCACAGCTGCTCAGCCATGGGCTGCACCACGGGCTGCAGGGCAATCTCAGCTCTAGTGCCTGGAGCACCTCCTGCCCCTCCTTCTTCACTGACCTTGGTGTCCACAGAGCTGTTCCTCATATATTCTCGCTCCACACTTCCAGTAGCTGTTGCACAGCAGCTCTTTTTTCCCTTCATAATTTTGTTATCCCAGAGGCACTACCACCTGAGGGGCTCGGCCTTGGCCAGCAATGGCCCTGGCTCTACTGGACATTTGGGCACCTTCTGGCATCTTCTCAAGGAGTCACCTCTGCAGTCCCCTTCTTCTGAAACCTTTCCACACAAACCAAGTACTCACACAGAGCTCACGGCCAAGATTATGGGATCCTGAACACGTATACTGACACAGATGTGAGAAAGCATTAGCCTGTTGTTTCTGTTACAGATATCCGCAGCGGTGGATGTAAGGAGCATGTTTAGTAGTCACTATAATTCTTTCCTCTACTTTAACTGGATGAAATGGACAATAGCAGCCACTTTCAAAATGTCAAGTGTTTAAAATAAATAAATAAATAAAGTTGTCTTATAGTAAGGCAAACAGACAGATGATTTATTATATGCAAAGCATATCAATGCAGCAGTTCATCCCAGACTTCAGAGATCACTGAAGGAAAGAAACTTAAGACATAGAAGGCTGATGATGAAGTCCATGTTAGACCTTATCACAAAAATAATAAAATGAATATATATTCCGGAGAAATTGGAGAAATTGGATAGGCCAGGAAGATGAATGAATAAGACATTTGAAGCAATAACACTTGACCTCTTAAAGGATGTTTGATAACTTAAATGTATAATAACTATATTAACTCTGATTCAGATTACGCATAAAAGTACAATGTAAGTCAATTTCCTTTCAATTAATTGTTTTGAATATCTTTTGAAGCACACACCCCTTCTTAGAAAGCTCCTCAAAAGCTTCAGTCCTATTACATTCTGTTATTTCCCTTTCTTATTTCTGTAGTGTGTAGGCTACATCAGATGGGACTCCTTCATGCACAGGTAGTGTTTCAAGGATAGGTCTCATGATCAAAGTTAAACCACACCAGTCTATATGAATCTCCTCATACTCCATGACTGTGGGTCCAAATGTATGATGTCATACACTGATCTGTGACTGCCTTCCCAGAGATGTGTCACTGTTCTCAGCCGACATAATTGAGTCAACCTCCTTGGACTGTATAGCTCTGATTATTCCATGTATAAGTCAAACTATGCTATTGACGAAGGCATTTATTTCTATGCCAGCTTTTGCTGCATTGTGGCCAATATTTTCAGCAGAGTTAAAGTGAGACAAAAAAAAATCTTCAAATTCGGTTTAATATTAAATAATCTGATGGATCTGGGGGAAACCAAAACCAAAACCAAATCAAACCAAACCAAAAACACAAACAAACAAAAAAAAACCAAAACAAAACAAACCCCGCCCAAAACAAACAAAAAAAAACAGAAGAAAAATGAAACAACAAAAACCAAGTAAACAAAAAAACCCCACAAAAAAACAAGCAAACAGAAAAAAACCCCAAAAAAAACCCACCAAAACTTTTGAAAAATGTTAATAGCTTTTGAAAAACATTAGACACTGTTTTCTTCCTGTCTTACCTTTGGTAAAATATTTTTAAAAAACAGTACTTCATTAATTCTTATGCTTAGAATCCTCCTTCTGTTTTACTTTCTTGAGACTATAGAAGAGACATAATAAAGACTATTTTGAAAGCCTAAGGCAAGTAGCAAAGCAATCCACAACTCCTTTGTGTTTTTGAGAGAATGAACCATATGTGTTTTTCATCCAAGTTTCTTCCAAGGTTTTGTATAAACAAAGAACAACAGTTTGATTTAGTAACAGTCTAATATCAGATTGTGCCTGGAGATCTGTGGTAAATGCCTATTAAATTTACAGATCTTGATCCCAATCCAATGGAAAGACTCCTGCAGACCTGCAAGCAATTAAGCCTGGTTCTGTTTTCTTTAAAATTGGGGAGCAGAGAATTTTTAATTCAGGTGTCCTTAAATCCACATCCTATTCACAGACACAGAGTAGGGGAAGAGCACAAGCCCAAAACGCAGCTTTGTGCACCAAGAGGAGGGGGTGGGATTTAGGCTGGTCCACTCATGCTATGCAGTCTTACAGAGCAAAAGCATTGTGCTGCACCACTCAGTTATTGACAAACTGGTTTTTTACTTCACCTATTTATATATCAAACTAAGTATAATGAGTATAGAACACATTGGTCTATGTCGACCCAGTATCCTGAGGTTAAAGCAGTGGAAAGTCAGCAATTTGCCTTTGCAGTGAAGGTGGCCAGCAGCACAGCAGGCTGCATTGGTAGGAGTGCAGCCAACACATCGGGAGGAATAGTCCCTTCCCTCCTTCTGAAGGACGACCTGCAGTCCTGTGTTCAGTTCTGGGCTTCCCAGTACCAGCTGGAACATGCCATGCTTCAGTCAGTGCAGTCAAGGGCTCCCAAGAGGGTGAAGGCACTGGCACACCATGTACAAGAAGATGCAGGGAGAACTCCAACCTCCTAGTTGAAGCATAGGGCAGGCAGAGCCAGACTCTCCTCAGAGGGGCACGGTGAGGCAGTAGTCACATGGTGAAAGATGGGAATTCTGCTTAAATATAAGGACATATATTTTCTCTCTGAGGGTAATCAAGCTTTGAGAAAGGTTGTGGAAACTGTGAAGGTATTCAAAGCTTGATTGTACTCGGCTGTTTTTCAGGCCTTGATTGGACTATTCGCCCTCTAGAGGAAGCTTTTGGAATAGCGTGACTATGATGACATCAGTAGAGTAAGGGTTGAGAGGAGGAAGAGGTATTTCCAGATCCGATTGAGCCCTTTGGTTTAGAAAGGGGGAAATGAAATATTAATCCTGTTAAAATGTTCATCCATTGTCTCAAGAGCCTGCCAGGAAGCAAGTCCATCAGCTGTGTCTCTTTGTCCATAAAAGTTCAAGTAATTCCTTATTTTAAAGACAAGTGTCCTGTTCTGCTGTGGATAGGTTCTCTAGATATACCAGCCATGTGCTAATTCTAGTAAGTACGTAAGAAAAATATATTCTTGATAGTCTGAGAAAAAAAATTTGAGCACTACACCAATTAGACAAATTTGTTTATGCATTATCTTAAATATTTATTGGCTCACCTAAATATACCACAGAGTTCAGTTTTAGAATGTATAAAATTCTGAACTCTACAGCAAACAGCAATAAACTGTGAACTTTTTCAGTAGGACAATTTAACAGCGTGCTCCTTGGGACCTGCTGAAATACTGTGTCTAAACTACAATAGTGAGTAAGCAGCTGCATGGTGCTTAGTTGCCAGTTGGAGCTAAACCATGTTGCACTGGACAACATTTTAGCTCTTTTCCTCTCCTGCAGCCTTTTATCACTTTTCTAGAAAATAAAATATTGTGACATTTCTGGTCTAATGCCTCAAAGAGTCTATATTTCTAGCTGTAGGGAGTTCCTGCTTTTATCTATGTGTGATTTCAAATACCATACAGTGTTACGCCCTTCATACTGTTTTCTCTGGTGTAGCATAGGTAAGGGAACATTGGCACTGAGTCTCATTTTATAAAGAAATCCTGTGAAGTTTAAAAATTTAAAAAGTTTAAAATCCTGGAAGCTATCCTTCTGGTGACAGCCCAAGATCTGTTTGCATAGAAAAAGATTTCTCTGGTCAACCTCAGTGCAATGCTTGGGGAAGAGGGAAAAAATTATTGGTAGGCCAGGTACCATTTTCATTAAAATTCCTTTTATTTACTCCAGTAGCTTTTTTTAGCATAATGACAAACAATACAATCTAAATGAAAACAAGCCTTGAAAACAAAAGGGATAGTGAATGCATGTATAAGTAAATATCTATGACAAGATTTTTTTCTTCCTATCCATGCTCATTACATTCATAACACATCTAATTGATTTGTAATTTGATTCTAATGGACTTTACAGGTATTTTTCTCACCTTACTCAGTTTTGGAAATCCCAGCTTGGAGTATGACTGCAACTGACAGGAGTAGGGAATCTGGGTGCACTGATGTCCTGAATGCTCAATTTTATGTATAATGGAATGTATGTTGTGCAAGTGCGTGTGAATATATTATCAAAAAATTTATAAAATGTCACTGTATGCATGAATACCTCATGGGTAGTGGTTTTTGGTAAAAAAAAAAGAAGCTATTTAAGAACCAAAAGTTAGTTAAACAGGAATGGCAAAATAATATCAGAAAGTATATTACATAGGATATACATAGTCCATTTTTTATTACATGTATATAACATACTTTCTAGAAATGTGACATTCTAGAATATTTTATAAGATTTTTAAAATGCTAACAGAAATAAAAGAATAGAAGTACTGCCTGTAAATCCCAATATTATCATTGTTAAAATGAATCCAAATTGCAAAGGGTAAAAAGGGTTCATAAAACTTCTTTAAATGATCTAAACTAACTATTTTCTTCCACACCTTAAATTCTAAATTTTAAAAGTTAATTAATGGATCAGACTTGAAGCTAGTTTCTGAAATCTCCTCTATCTCACTGAATTAAATTTCATTTTCAAACCCAGCATGGGCAACTGGTATGTGACTTTTAAATGAGGCAGCCATAATGTCCAAAAAAACTCCCACTGGCCCAGATCTGTACCTAATGGGACAGCAAGGAGATGTGAGGCTCTGTGGCAGGCTGATTAATTTTTAGAAGAAAACTTATTGTAACTGTTGGAAATTTAGAGAGTTAGAAAACGTTCTGGTAAGGAAATTGGTATTCACAGAGTAGATGATACAGGCCATATAGGAGAATATTACAGTAATGCAGTAATTTGAGCTGTATAGACACTCTTTCCACCTGTGAATTGTAAGACACGGATTAATTTAATAGACATGCACAATATAATGCTCCATCTTTGATTCAATAAGGAGTATAGTTGCATTTGAGTTCTTTTTCAATAAAATCAACAACTGTGTCCATTTACTGGGCAAGTAAGGAAACTACAGAAATTAAACTGTTCACCTTGGAATCTGCCTTCCAGCACTACATTTGCACTGCCAGATTTCCATTTTTTGAGTTTTCCTTGGCCTTTTTTTGACTTATTTTTCTGTGCTGGTCAAATTATTACACTTACAAACATGATATAAAAAGGTTTAGCAGCAGCACAAATTAAAAATTTGTCAAATGCCATATTTTCATTTTCTTCTATATCTACAGAGAAGAAATCAGAAGTGAAAATATATTTTCCCAAGATAAGGGGTTGGGGGAGAAGGAAGATCAAAGCAGCGCTGCCTTTAGAGTGATGATTAATGAAACATATGGTGGGCTGAGGTGTTGAAGAATTTATTTCTATAATGCCTTGTGGGGTCTCAGCAAATTACCTTTGGGTATGTGACAGACAATCTCATTGTGACAAGGGATTTGAAGAATGGTATCCACCATTATTCTATAACTTCACTTTGGTTTTTCCTGTGTCAATTTAGATGGTCTCGCAATTTCTGGACCCAGACCATAAAGGTAAGCTCAAGTTTGTGGACACGGCACTGGAACAGCCAGTACTACAAGCATAAAATATAGTTCTTATCATGGCAATCAGTATCAATGAGGATCATAACATTCTAACATGGCTTTAATTTGCTTTCAGGTGAACGGCAATGGTGTAGAATGGAAAAATACTTCTCATCAGGTTGTATGGACAAGATGAGGACTGTGAAGTTCAGCTTTTTTTGTAAAAACGAAATACATGGCATACTTGCCTTGAGGTTTTGTAAAAACAGCATTTTCCATGCAACCAGTTTGTTGTGAGGTTTTTTAGGAGATTTCTTGTGAGGTGTTTTGGTAAATAAGAGGTTTCAAAGACTTAGCAAAATAAATTTGCAATAATTTTCCTCTCTGTTAGACCCGGAAGAAACTATTTTGATTGTAGTCCAAATTCCTGTTTGACACAAATATCTGATTCGTACTCGGAAATATCTTAAAGGCCTTATCTTCTGTTTTGCTATAAAACAAGTTTTCAAAACAAGCTCATGTCCTGGAGAGTTGGGATGATGGAGATCCCAGTGTCACTCATTTAAACTTAGTCCTAAAGCTAGTATCAGGAAGGAAGGAAGGAAGAGAAAGAAAGAATGAAAGCAAGAAAGCGAGAAAGAAAGAATGAAAGCAAGAAAGCAAGAAAGAAAGCAAGAAAGGAAGCAAGAAAGAAAGCAAGCAAGAAAGAAAAAGAAAGAACCAATTCTCTTTCATTTCTGTTGCAAACTAGCTAGAAATTTTCCAGTGTATTACTTTTTAAAAATTTTTTTCATTGGAAATGGCAGTTTGTTAAATGCAGGGCATTTATTAGAATCCTACTGCTCTTCTAAGGAAGGATTTTCAGATGCAGGATGGTGAGATCTTACAATAATCAAAACCCTGATGATTCAGAATTTTGCACTGAGTAACAGGGACACCAGTTTAAGCTCTTTATGATTTGCAACAGGGATACAAACAATATGCCACTTGGGACACAGATGTGCTAGACATACTGACATATATTCATACCTTTTTCTGAATTACATGGGAACATCTTTAAATCCAAATACAACTTAAAAGAAAATATAAAAACAATGAACCTTACTAAAATTTTTCTTGCGCTCCTTCTGACCATTGTTTTTGTACACCTTTGTACCTGAGGAGGTACCTTTTTTTTACCTTCTCTCCAAAGTTTGCCATCAAATCTTTGCTCCATAAAGGGTCTGTAAAAGACCAACATTTTAACTGAACAGGGATATGATGAAATGAATGCCAAGAAACTCTTAGGTTGTTTTGGGAATATTCAGTCTCAGTTGACTGAGGATGAGGTAAATTCTAGTTTACAGTCAGCTTTCTTTCCACCATTATTCTGTGCCAAACACAGAAATTCATGCACCAGGAGAATTCACACCATACAGGGGAAGGCTGTGACAGAGGCAGAAAATGGAAGCTGTGGCTGCTTTAAGGCTCTGCTTGTTCCATCCCACAAAGTGAGTGACTGGGGTTTAGACAGATGTATTAACAAACAGCCAACTTCCAATTGCAGTAGTTATTCCATATCACCCTGACAAATGCACAACATTCCTCAGAGTGGAACCTGTGAGTAAGTTTGCTGTGAGAATTACTACTATCTGTGAGATAACTGAGCTGCAAAGAGACCCACTATACTCTGTGGTACCATGTAAATAAAAAATCCACTCTATATGAATACGTCATTTTCTTCACCTGGTGCTGACTTGGTTTTGTCTCTTGTGGACTGAAATGAGAAGATGGCACGACATGCTTCTCTGCTATATGTATGCATCACTAACTTCCTGAAATAACAAGTACTCTGCACGTCTGCACAGGGGCAATGGATGGTTCTTAAAATGCACATGCATATTTTATAGCCTCATTATAGCAGACTGGCTTTATATTTCACTTTTAAAGTATTGTATTTTTAGTAAGGTATTTTCCCATTGTGACAGTCAATCTAACAAAATTATGATAATTGGATTTATCAACATATCATTTGTTGCCCTCTGGGTGAAATTCACATGTTCTCTAATGAACTGATGAGATTTGAATGAATCACATATTTCTTAAGTGTGAAGGAATCAGATATTTTCTAGCAGCTTAAATATATGCTCTTATAATTATTATACTTGATTTTATCTGAAATGCGGGAAGAGCTCAGGCAGAGAAAGAAAATAATTTAATGTACTATTTCATTTTAAAACATAACTACAGGCATAAAAAAATCAGACTTACTAAGTTCTGGCAACCTGAAGAGTGGGGTTTATGCATCCAAACACAGGATCAAAAAGGTTTCCCTGGAAAATTTGTATTTGAATATGTCGTCACAAGATTGGCAGTGACTTGTGCACCTTAAATCATGTGTTAAAGGTAGAGCTCAGAAGAATCAGCTTGCTGCTGGGAAATTTACCTTCTAAATCACATTTTCCCAAATGTATCATAAGAGCAATGCCTCTCCTTGGAGGAGGACCCAATTCATCAGACACAGAGAGTAACATTAACTGTCTGGCCACTCTAAAGAATTAACTCTTTGGGCATGTTGCTCTTACCCCACTGAGGATAAATATCCCATAGAATGGTTGAGGAACCATATTATCTGGTATGCTTCCTAACACCTTGCAGGTGGCAAAGTGACTGAAATATTGTTCTGCTATATTAGTGGAAGGATTTGTCTGTTTTAACTCAGCCAGCTTGATCTAAGCTGTGTGTGTCATAACTGATGAACTATGATGAGAGAAGAAGGAAAAAACCTGATGTCTAGGTTGATGATGTACAGTACCTTTTCTAATTCATAAGGCGGTGAAATTGATGTAGACCTCTAATAGGGTTTCTAAGTATAGATTTTCCAAGTATAACTTCAGGCTTTTATCACAAGGCAAGACAGAAGAAGATATCAGGGAAACAGAAGCAAGAGAAGTGATAAATCCTTTGTCCACGTCAGATCATTTTAATCACAAGCAACTAACTGGGACTAGCTGCACCCAGTTATAACCATGTAGTGATTAATGAAACTGGTAAAACTAACCAACATATTTGTATTTTAATAAAAAAATTCAAAACAATGTTTCCTATTATGAAACTGTTTCTCTGGCACTGATAGCCTTTGCTTGCAGATGTCCCATCAGGTATCAGAAAGAGCTTCATTTGTTAGGGCTCTGAATCTTGTCTTTTCCTATGAGCTGAATTTTATGAGACATTAGGACTTAAGTTTGTTTTCTTTTGGCAGGTTGTTTAAATTTCCCTTGTTCATGCCAGAGTTATCAGAATTAAATTTTTTTCCCAAAATTCTCCAAAACTCTGTCAGGGGTTCATTTCTGTACCTAGACACCTGACCCTAATTATTAAAAATGGTCTTCAAGAATAAGCTGGTATCGGGGCTGATCACTAGAGGCAAGATAGCTGTGTAGCTGAAGGAAGCCACGTAGGACTTCTGGAAAGATCAATCTCAGCTATTGCCCCACAGCTGCCATTTTAACTGCATTAGAGAGGAGCAGACAAGCATTTTGTGCCTGCTGGAGCTGAGCTGACATAAGGCAGGGTTTAGAACACACCCCTTGTAAATGACTATGGTACCTGGAATTCCCTCCACTTGCTTTTCAAAAGAAGAACACAGAGCCCTTCTTGCAAAGCTACTTCCCATTGCTGTTGTAACATTCCAAAGCTGAAGAAGAGGTCTCCAACACAGCTGTCTGGGAAAAATTCTGTTCCTGGATGGCTGTATCTGATTCAGATTGAGGTCAGCGTTTTTTGAATCTTAAAAGCAGATAGTGAGGGAATGTCTTATGTACTCTGAATTAAATCATCACATAAAAAATAAATGGACAAAATCATCATTCAGGAACACTTAAATCTTTTATTGAGGAGTACTGGGACAGACAGAAGTCCAGCTTGCTGGCAAGTTATTGATCAGGAAAGCTTTATTGTAGGTTTCTTTTTTTTTTTTCCACTTGGCATTAGCATACCAAACTAAAAAATGAACATTTTCCAAATGTATGTGCCCATTCATGGTACTAAAAAGTATTGCATAAAATATATTATTTTGTACTTTAATATCTAGGTGGGACACACAATGCAGTGTTGCTCAGTCTTAAGTACTCCAAGCATTTAAAATTACTCTGAAATTCTTATTCATGTCCCAGAAAAAATATAAAATCCTGTTCCTGTAAAAACTTCATAGGAAGAACAGTAAGTTGAGTTTTTTCTAGTGAATTTACACAGAGTAGACAGAGATTTGCCTTTAAAACTTTATTTATGGTAATAAAAAATATTTTTCTTAAAAGTAAATAGGTAACACAAGTCATTGTGCCCTTTTCTTATTCATAAGTCTTAAACACATAAAGATGCATTTGCATGGGTTAATAAATTCTACCTTTTTTAAGTTTTTAACTTAGTTCTCTGTATACGAAATGGGATGTACATAGGAAGGAGGTATTATTTCTCTCCTTCTTCACATATTACAGGGTGTTTTTCTTATATCCGAAAAAAAGTCTTTTATTAAATGAAGTTTTCCTTTTATATATGTATGAATGTGGCAACTGTTTTCATATCTACGTAAGTTTATTTGTTTAAATAGCTCCCATATACAGATGAATGACTTGAAAGGAAATAGGAATGCTTGCATGATGGGATATGGTTGCTGAGTGATGTCTGCAGAGACTGCTTAGTGTTGATAAATAACTACGGAATTTGTCTATCAACATTTTGCATAAATGTCAGTCATAGAACTTGTGGTTGGGTTGAGGCAGCCCTGAATGACAATGTATTTCTCATTTATGTACAAGCTTTAAAAGGGAAGAATAGGGAAACAGAGAACTTATCTCAGAGTAGCATACGTTTTTTAAATGTAGGTGTCCTCCAGCAGTCTTCTGCAGTTGCTTCCTGTGAGATTTTGCAGAATCCAAACAAAACCCAGATGAAATCATGCCTTTGGCAGGTTAGCAAAGTAATATGAATGTGTTCCATGCATAAAATATTACATTTCAAAGACTCCTTTAAGTCAAATCCAATATCAGATTTGTCAAATCTATAGGCTCTTAAAAATTCTTAAATTCAAGACTCTTATTTCAGATGTGAGAGAAAACTAGACAGAAAATGCACCTACAATAGCCTTAAGTTTTATACTTATTAAGACAATTAACAAATTATATGTAAGAATTTGAAATTCTCAGATACCTCTGCAGAGCTGAAACACTAACAAGAAAGAAATACTATAGGGATGGAACATATATTTTGAGAGCCTAATATTTCTCCTTGTATTTATATAAAAACAGACCTTTTCATGTTAGAGGAGTCTGAACCAGCTCACCCAAAAAGCACATAGGGTAGCAGTGTGTTTTTTCCAGTGCACAGAGCTAACTCTGGCTTAGCTCTGCCTCCAAAGCAGATAGAAGCATGCATATAATCTTCACAAACAGGCCCCAGTGAGTTGATAAAGCACAGCCTGATATTATTTCAGATTAGGAGGCCCTAGAGCATTTCTTTTGTATTCAACTTTTCCGTAATTAGTCAACTTAAAATAGACTGAGACTGGTATGCATAATAGCTATGACAACATCTTCATAGCACCAAACAATCTCTTTGCTTTTAAGATCCCCGGTAAGTGATATGTATAGGCTTATCTCTCCGCTCTTTGAAAATGCTGTAAAGCAGGGATAATTTCAGGTTGCTCTTGGTTTACACAAATAGCAATGAGAACAGAACCAGGACCAAAGGTCTTACAGGTATTGTCTACCAGACTGCAAAGCTACAAAATGCTGCATCACAGAAACCACAGAAACCACTGCTGGGCCTGAGAAGTTCCTCCTTTCATAATTCCTCATCATGAGAAGGTTTTTAAGCTCTAAATGATCCAAGACTCATCTTTTCTATGAGTGCCTCAGCATTTCCACAGAAAATAAGCTGTGACACTTTGAATCTAATACTCTTGCTACTATATACAACTGGACAAACTGCAAAAAGAATATAACTTTTGTTAGCTTAGGTGTTACTTTAGTTACATTCATATAACCTAAAATCCCAATAGAAATAGAACAAGTTAAAGCTATCTTGTGTGCTAAACAGGGAAGAAGGCTAATAGCAGAGAACGTGACTACAAAAAAACTAATGGTAGTGATCTTCTATCACAAGGCATCTTTCCTGTTGCAATAACCTCTGCTTGGTGCCCTACTTGATATGGAGTAGCATGATCTATCCATTACTGAATTCAGTAGGACTTCAGAGGACCTGGACAAGGAAAATTTTGGATATTTGTGGGGATGGATTTTTGAAAAAAAAAAATTAAGAATTTAATAGATAATAAAAGAATAAATAATAAAATAATTCATTTATTGTGTGCATATTAATAAATACTCTTTTTATTGAAAAATTTCAAATTGGAATGAAGCCATCAGAAGGATATTTTTAATTAAATTTAGAACTACAATGGGATTGATGGAGACAATAGTGCTCATAGTGTAAACTCAAATACGCTCATTCAATATAAAGAACAAAGTTATTCTTGGTTGCTTTTCCCTGGACATCTGCAAGTGTTTTATTTTTATTTTTTATCCCAATTTTTGTAATTCTCAGAATTTCTATTTTTTTCATTGATTAAAGTGCAACTATTGAATTGAATAGAATGATGGTAGCTACCGAAAGCTTTTACTTTCATATGCATTAACTGAAGAAAGTCCTTGGATAAGATAAACAGCATTCAATAATGACTTTATATTCTGTCATCAACTCTTATCCCAAAGTCAAACACCTAAAAAAGGTGAAAATGTGCACGAACATGTACACTTCAGTTTGGTGTGCACTTTTTAGTCCGGCGAAATAATTTTCAGAGTAATCCGAAGCTTTAAAAAACAACTGAAAACCACAGAATTATTTAATTAAAATTACAAGGAGAATGGTTGCTTAGGGTCAGATGGATGCAGAAAGAAAGTTTCATCTGGTTTCAATATCATGGAAAATAGGACAATAGATTTCGGAAGAGTGCCTAGGGCCAAGCATTTACTGAGACTGAGGAGTTTACTGATATAATAACTTATTAGAATAAGTGCCAGTGCTGTTCTTACTGTATATTTGTATATCACTAGTAATTTTATTTATTTCAGATAAGCCCTGAGACTGGAAATACTGAAAACACTTCACTTACTCTGTTCTCTACTTAACACTGTTAACATACTCAGTACTTTTCTATATTCCAGTCTCTCCTGAAACTCAAACAAACATCAAAGATGAAACAGGAAACCTGTGGAAGAGACTTACAACTCTTTTTAATGAAGCTTATTTTCAGGTTTGTTACTTTTAAAAATCCTGGGTCCTACATTTGCAGACAAAAAAAACTCCTGAGGAAGTGACAAATCACATGTCTATGGAATATAATTTCAGATATTAGAATAGCTCAGCTTAAAAGCAACTCCTTGATGTCTGTAACAGACTAATTATACATATATACATATATATAAAATTATTAGTTCATGTAATATCACTTTCTTTCCTATTCGCTATGTATATATCATTATAAGATTGATTCTAGATGCATTCTCTGCTTTATCTGATTAAGATTTCACATCACCTCTGTAGAAAATTGGGGAGGGAAAGAAATATAATTTTCTTTAAACTTTCCACCAGTGATTAAACATGTCAGCTAAGATAATTTAATTATAAGTAGACTACGATTTCAATTTTAATTGCTTGTCTTTAGTTATTAAAAAGAAAAGAGTTGTTTTTTCTTTTTTTTTTTTTTAATATTCCCCTGTAGACATTGTGCATGTTACAAAATGGTGTTACATCCAGTTTGCATCTATTTTATTTTTTTGGAGAAAAGCCATTCTAGACCAAGAAAAAATATAGTGTTATTATCTGAAACTAAAAAATGTTGCTATACTAGTTGCCATATTCAGTATCAAGAATCAAAAAGGCAATGGGATGTAACAGGTAACAGCTAGTTAACCTGTAACTCTGCTGACTCATTATGTTTAAAGACATCTTACTTTATTACTTAACATTGCAGTGAAGCAGAAAATTAATGTGGTCATTCTAACCTGGTTAAACCAGAAAATATGTTTTTCACAGATGTATCTAATGTAGTTTCCTGACAGAGGAATTTGGTTAAAATCTTAAGAATTATACAGATGCCATTCTAGACCAAAAAAAAGTTACGGTCTTATGTTACTTTTAAAGTTTTTCTTTCTTTCTGCCTTTGGTTTTCCATCTTTAAGTTACACTTAGCATCCTATATTCATCATTTTAAAAGCTTTTATTTCAGTGTTTCCTTTTTTTCTCTCCAACCTCTTGTCCTATTGTAGTATTAAAAAAAAAAAAAGAATTTTATTCAGAATTGGAGGAATTTTTTTTTCATTTTCTCTCTGCTGATTCCTTCTGAACACTTTCTTTTTCTCATAAGGCCTTGAGAATTAACTAAGGATTTTCTCGTTTTTCATTGAAATCAGCCAAAAAATGCTGCTGATTTCCATGTTACAATAGGCAGAACTTGAGATGTGCCTAGATACTCACTCAGAAGTTGTCCCTGTGAAGCATCCTGGGCTGAACTACTTCAGCTGCGTCACCAGTTCAGAACCTTGGAGGAGCACTGCAGAGCTCCTCTTGCATTTGGGTTCTTTGTGAAGACAGGCAGCCCATAAATTCCACACACATTTCCAAGTGATACAGCCTTTAACACCAGCACCATGTGGCGCTTGTTCACACCACACACTACTCGTGCACAAGAACCGGGAAGGAGAGGACATTTTGTGAGGGGCAGCTGGGTTCCCTGCAGGCCCACGCAGCATCACGACCTCGGCAGTAGCTATCAATATCGCTACACAGAGTGAAGACACATGGACACTCACTTAAATTACTATTACTTTAAAATTTCAGTTAAGATGGATTGTCATCCTCTAACATTCCTTTACATGATTCTTTGCCCCTGTCAGTCCAGACGTACACAGTGCTCTGCATGGCAGGCACAACTGGCCTCTGTGGAGAGGTGCTGGTGGCTGGTGGGCTTCAGGGGAGGCCTTTGTAAGGGGACATCAGGGGCTGCCCCATACTGCACAGTCAGGTCTGCAGTGGACCCACTACAGACGACATACTGAAGAAAGGACAAAAACATCAGGGGGAGAGAGAAGGAAGGAATAAAGAGGGAGAAACAAAAGCATGGAGCCTAGGATGAGAGGAAGGAAGAAGACACTCCAGGCTGGGGAGCAGATATTTCCCTGCAGCCCAGGGAGAGGACCACTCCAGAATAGATATCCATACTATTACCATGGACACTATGGTCCATGAAGGACCCCACACTGGGGCAGGGGGATGTTTTCTGAAGGATCTGCAGACACTGAAGCACCAACACTAGAGAAAGTTGCAAGTGTGAGGAAGAAGTAGCTGCAGTGAAGAACTGATAGAAGGTGTCCATAGATTCCCACTCTCCCTGCACCCCTCAGGGCTGGGCAGAGAAACCTGAAGTGAAGGTGAGTCTGGGAGAAAGATGAGAAAATTTCACATTTTAATGTTTGTCTTCGTTTTTCACCAGCCAACTCTATTTCAAGTGGCAATAAATTGAATAAATTTTCCTCAACCCAAGCCTCTTTCACCCACAGTAGTAGCTGGTTATCAATCTCCCTGTTTTTATCTCAGCCAAGGATCTTTCTCATCCTGTTTTGTGCCCCTCCCTGCTTAAGGGGAAGAGTGATTGGGTGAGTGAATGAGCAACTTACTGTCTGAGTGGCTGCATGGGATCTGGCCATTTGTCAAGGCTAACCCACCACACAATCCCCCATTTAAATTAGCTATCCAGACTTCTTTGGGAACCTGGAATCAACACAATCCACAGTTGTGGGTTGTTAGGGTTTGGGGGTTTTTTTATTGAATTGCTTCTTTGTGTCTGTCTCATTTTTGATTACTTCAGATGGCTTTCTGAGAAGGCTGGTTGGCAACCTTCATTCAACCCAGACCCATGATGTCTGTGAGGGCAATGCAGGTGAGTGTAGGAGTTTGCCCAAGATTCACAACGCTCCTGGGCATGCTCACTTACTTTTGGCAAGCGCTGATTTTTAAATGTTGTGACATTATTTAACTTAATTACACTGATGGATGTGTATTGATCCTATGATCAATACAGGAAGGCTTTGATCCATTTTTCATAAATATACAGATTTTTCACCTGTCTTATAGCAATGATGGGAAAGTGCAGGGTTTGTAGGGTTTTTTTTTCCTGCAGCAGAAGAGGAATGAAATAACTTTGCATGCCTTAAAAGCATGATAAAACTGTTTGATGGGTTATAGTTATATCACAAAAATGTATTAAGGCACTCCTGAAAAAGTACAAAAGTATATAGTTATAGACACTATTGGCTATGAAGATGTTTTATAGTGCCTAAAATCTTACAACACTAATTTAATTAGGAATTAGTTTGTTTCTGTAGCCAAGAAACCACATCAAAGTCTCTGGTGACACTGTAGAAGAGATGAGCTCCATTACAGGTAATACAGTTACAGTGAAATATTTAGGCCAAAATTGAATTTGCCTATGGGTGCAAAACAAGCAACCAAAGCTAAGTAGAAGTCAAATTTGTACAAGACCTAATCTTGGATATGACTGGAGGAGATGCTCCCAGCAGATGCATTTATTTGGATGGTATCACCTGCAGCTAGGGGACGGGAGGAGAGTCCTGATGATAAAATGTCAGAGGAAATAACAAAGAATGGTCCTTGGGTTCTAGAGACACATGTGTTCAGCCAGGGTATGAAGCTAACAGAAAAGCTTATTCCAAAGTTGATTCATGCCTGAACTCAAATAATGTCGTAAGGATTTAAAATAGGATGTATAACAAACAACCAGGTGGAAAAACTTTTTACTAAAAAAAACCTGAGGCAGTGTTAAATTCTGAAAATGGATCAATAATGAAACTGCGAAAGTGTGATTGTGAAACTTTCAGACATGGAAACTACCAGCCCTTGTTTAAGAACTGTGGCCATTGGCTTCATGTCCTGCCTCCATACAGAGAAGAGAAGGAGCCAGGAAGCAACTGTGATCTCTTAATCTCATCAGTAAAATCCAGATCTTGGACTTTTTCCCAAACACTTGACAGTTTTTCCCAATCTCTGTTTCCACTGGGGAACAGCCCTCTGTTATCATCAGAGACCTTCCTCTCCCTCTTCTGTTGCCTTTCCCAACCTGTTCCTCCCTCTTTTAATCCTTCCCCCTCTCAATTCAATTCTGATCACTTCATTAGCATTCATCTTCTTTTCCCTCCCTGAAAACTATAACCAAATCACTCAATATATAGACAGACCTTCAGACTCTTAGTACCATTGGCCTGCCATAATCCTGGACATTTTGTTGGTTTTATCCATTTGTTTTGTTATTTTTATCCTTTGTTCTGTTCTCTTTCTTTGCCCATACTTTATTTTTTTACATTATAAACCTTTTGGTTGGTGGGGTTTTTGGTTTGTGGTTTTTTTTTGGTGTTTTTTTTTTTTTTAGGAATTTGTATAATGTTTCACCTGAAAAATAAAACTTGCACAACAGTGAATATGAAAATATGTAATTTGGAAGCAGAGGAGTAGAGGAGAGTTTGTAGAAAAGAAAATCAGGGTTCAAATATATCACAGATTCCAAGGCTTGAAGAAAAACGTTGTTATAATCCAGTCTGACATCATCTCTGCTTGGCAAGAGCTGGAAGATTTTCTTAATTAATTGATGTTTTAAGTCTATGCTTTTTAAAAGGAAAAGCTTCAATCTGTTTTTTAAAATGTGTGACAGAGATGCACATGTATAAGCTGTTCCAATTCTTAATTAATCTCATTGCTATAATAAAATACAATTTTATCCTAGTCTAAACTTGCCTGTTTTAAACTCTAAGGCATAAAAATATTTTGTGCATTTATCTTATAAAGAACATTTTAATCAATTTTTCTCCCCCATTAAATACTTTTACATTGCTGTCAGTCCATCTTAATTCTCTCTTATTTATATTCTTTTGTAAAGAAAAGATTATCCAGTCTCCTTTCCTCCTACTTTTTCCTTGTAAACCTCCTCAATTTTCCCTTAGCACTTTATTTCCCCATATTAATATTTTAACTCTTGAAAAAGTTACTTGATTCTTCAATATCATTTTGAGGTCAACAGAAGGTATGGAGGAGACTTGTCTCTTTAAGGCCTAACATTGTCATTAAAACTGGGATTATGAATATACCCTGAGTCACATATTTTGGAGACAGACATTCTAGCTATGTATTACACCCACAGAGAGCCATGTTCTATTGTGATTTCACCTGATTTGTATGAGAGTAATTAAGATTAATTTTTTTTTAAAAGCAAACTTGCAAACTCTTGCCATTGATCTAATCTCATTTTAATGTTAATATTTAATTTGTGCAGAGTCTTATCTCCTCTGTTTCAGTGGTTTTGCTGCATTATTGTCAGTATTTTTAATGAGGAAACAGCCGATTCTATAGTTGTTTCTACAAAGTAGAAGGGAAATGGATATTAAGTATTTTTTTCTCCAAGGTTGCTATTTCTCATCTAACTCACACAAATACAACATTCAAGTCCTAACCCTAGTGGTGCCCTCTGGATCTGTTTTGTTGATTCTGTTATTCCACTGACCAAAGAGAAATACATAAGTCTGAAGTGTTAAGTACATAGGATTAGGTCAAGATCATTTTCTTTTGGTGTCATTTTGTATTTAGAAAACAATTCTTGCATTATCAGGTTAATCTAAAAAAAAACACCAACCGACCAACCAACCAAAAAAATCCAAACAAATAAAAATTTCATAGCTCTTCCAAGTTAGTCTGGACAGCTCCTGAAGCTTCTGTTGAGTATGATAAATTTTCATTCTTCCTAATGCGATATGTAATAGTAGATATTATCTAACCTATCTTTTATCTGTGTAGTTTTTAAAATCTATACTAAATTGTAGCAAAATTGTTGTGTGTAAGTAGAGCTAGAGAAAGAGAAAAATGAGATACAGGTATAGCTATAAAATCAAGAACTAATAAGAGCACAATTGGAACAGCTCACTAATAAATTACGGGGGAATTAACACTAATGCTATCTCACACAAAATTGCAATTTTTTTTAGGGAGTACTTCTCATTGAGCAGGTTACTAATGTATTCAGGCTGAATGACCCAAAAATAATTTCTCTATATATACACAAATCCAAAGAAAGAATGACTGTATGTAAGACACTGTGGTTGGATTACTTTGTTGCAGTGGCTCAAGACAACAAAAGGTGCCTCAGAGACCACTAAAAGTTGGCATGCAGTAGTTTCCAGGCTGCTCTGGTTTATACTGGGAATGTTAAACGGTTCCAGGGCTTCTGGATGGCAAAACTTAGAGCTACTTCTGCCCCTGGTCCTTGATTTCTGCATCCAGGAGAGACTGATCTGACTCAGAAATGGTAATGCTGTGCAAGTTTACAGGATGACTATTCATATTTGCATACACCTGGAGATCTCAAGACGCTGAACGTTGTGTAGGAGAACCATCGGTTCAGAAATACTGTTGTATCTTTTCTTCTTTTTATTACCTCTCCTCTCACACTGGTATTCACAGATTTGTTCCTTTTTTCTATGGTCTAAGTTATAAAATACTTTTAAAAATTGCCTTCAACATAGAAGCAGAAATAAAAACATTCTGGAATGCAATTTTCACTCATTTATTCATATCTCATGTAGCTTTGCTGTTTGTTTTTAAGGCAACAGGATCAGTTCTACTGTTAATGGTTTTAATCAAATACTTATAAGAATGATATATATATCATAGATAAACTTTATGTATAGATATAAAGTTTCTATGACACATTATAGTGCCAACATAAGGGCACTTTAGTGAAGAACATCATAAGCAATTTCTGATTATTGCTGGGGTTGCAGTGTGGCAAAAATCTCTTTCTTCATTAACACCTGACACTTCTTTATTTATGTATTTTTTTGTGAAATTTTCTATAAACAAGAGAGATGATGAGAAATATGTATTTATATTTTCTAGTCTTTTCAAATTTTCTTAGCCCAGGTGAATCACAGGAAAGGGTGCTTGTTGTCATTGACTGAATCTTTAAAGCTTAAGCAAATTCAGTAATTAATGACTTCTAGTAAATTATTTGAAGCATGATTTCACAAAAGCTGTTAAAAAATCCAAAAAAACCAACAAAAACCAAAGAGAAATGGGAATGAGTACAGGGACTGAATTTGTTTAGCCATTTCTATTTATTCAAAATCAAATTTTTAATTACCAACTCTGTTCCTAAACCAAAATAAGCTTCAAGAAATCACATATCATTCTACAAACTCAAGTGCAGCATACTGTAAATGTGAAAACTAAAATCAAACTAGGCCATGTTTTCCATGTCCAACATTGGCCAGTGGAGACTACTTAATTCCACATAGTAAATTCACACTGTATGTCCTGCATATATTTGAAACCAGAATATACTTCAAATCACTATGAAGAATGGATTCTTGGAGAGATGGATTCTTGGAAAATACTGTGTCTCTGTGCCCCCGAGAAAGGTGTTCCTAGAAGCTGGATGTAGTAATGTAAGACGTTGAAATAGTTGTGATTAAATCACAAATTTTGAAAAGAAATTAAATAAATATTTCTAGTTGACTCCTCCTGTTCCTTTATCTTATATGAAATGCTATAGGCAACAGAAATAATTCTTTCCATTTCAACAAATGCTGGACTGCTTCCAGGGCAGGGCTAGCTCCTATCATATGAGTATTGTCATACGAGTGGATGTGGCACTTGAGGACATGTTTTAGTGGTGAATGTGGTGGTGGTACTGGGTTGGCAGTTGGACTTGATGATCTTAGAAGTCTTTTACAACTTTAATAGTTCTGTGATTCCATTAAACCTTTTTGACACAGTTCATTGAGTCTACAACCTCTTGTTTTAGGATTAAGCTGGTCAATGAAGTCACTCTATATGATACTATCATATTGTTACCATCACACTAGCTATCATTCCCTTTACCATGTAACAAATATTAATACAAATGGGTACAAATAAATTATGAATCAGAAGAGTATTTCATGGATTATCTCCAAAATAATGCAAATATCACGAGAATATCTGATAAAACTATTAAGAGTACAAGATTTTTTTTTTATTGCTCTCCTAAAATTTTTTTCTTTCTATTCAAGCACAGTTGAATCAGTTGGTTTTTTAAAAATGTATATAAAACATAACTCTTCCTTCCTGGGTTTTCTTTAAATATTCATCCAGAATCTTCCTGATGAACTTAACATGGACTTTTTCTTTGCATTATCCATGCTGTTAAAATTATAAGCAAGTTTCTGAGAGAAATGAGGTAGGATAAAGAAAATTACATCTTGTAATACGCATATGTATTTTATCAGAATAATCACAGATGCATTATTCTTTCCTAAGCTATATTTTCCAAAATAATAATGCATTTAAATAGTGAAGTAGAGATTAAAATCCATTTTTATTCTCTCTACTTTTTACTTTCTTCTGCTTTAAGAGTAAAATGCCAAAATTCTGCTTTAAACAGATCAGAATCTTATTACATGAGATTACTGAGATAATGGTACCTGTCAAGTTCATATTTTGGAGGCAAAAAGGTCATTGGTCTTATAATACCAGAGAAATACATTATTACATCATGCTAAATCATTCACCAAAGCCTTTGATCTATAATTCAGGATAACAAAGGAATTACTGTTAGAAGCCATTGTGATAACTGCATCAACAATCTGACCAGCACTGACCACATTCACTGCATGCTCTGCAGCCTTCTCCCTGTGTGCCAGAGTTCCAAATTCCTCTTTCAATAACCCTTCATCTCTTTTTGCCTACTCTTGCTGAAAGCTTGTTTTCCTGTGCCAGTTTCCACCTGTCACCTTCTCCATCACATCCCTGTTCCATCAACACATCATAAAAAAGCCTGTGCCATTGTGCCTTACTTACTCTCATATGTCTTACACATATCTGCATCTTATAGTTACCTACATCTGTATTCTCTACCCTTCTCCCTTCTTACCTCTATCTCCATTCCTTGCTTTCTTTTGACATCTTCCTTTCACTGTTTTCTCATGGAAATAAATAATTCAGGGACTGAAGATCTGTAAAGTGTTTAGGATAATGAATTTCAACTGCAGGTACAATGCTGTTAAGCAACTGGACATTTGCAATTAGCAATTGATTAGCTGACAATTATGCAGGTAGGTGAAACAGATGGCTGTGCTAATCATATGCAAGAGCTGAATACATTCCTTTCTTCCATTTCTGTATACACCAAAATTGACTAAATTTCTCTCCCACTATATAGAAAATCCTCTGCAGCTTCAGAATTGATTAGATAGTTTACAAAATGTACCACGCTACTTCAAGGCAAAAAAGATACATGATACCAAGCCTCAGCTCACCTGACTTTGCTATATCAGATAGTACAGGTAATAAAACCGAGGGTGAACGCTGTACGTAAATGTTCTGATAACGTTATTCCCTACTACTCAAGAAGAGTTAGGCAGCTGCCTCATCGCAAGTCAGTGAGCACTGGATGTGTCCTTATGAAAAATTAAATTAATGTATGTGGTTACCCTAGCAGCTGTCCCTGTTTCTGCTGAAGTCTGTAAGGAAACTTCTGCCAAGATCTGTGGAAACAGGCTCAAGTCCTTAATATTATCCGCTATAGTAATTGTTATTCACAGTTTTCTGTCATGATTAAACTGTCTCTTTAAAAAGGAGGGAGAGAACAAAGCACAGAAATAATTGTTTTAAATGGAAAAATGCTGATCCTATATTGTGAAATGTCCATACACTGCTGATGAAATTTTGCAACTAGCTGATGCTAATTAGTTGCAGTGAAGTAAAAATTATTGCCTGAATATAGATATATTTTTTTAAGAGCACATAGTTAATTTAATTACGTCTATACTGTACAGGCACAACACCTGAAAACCAAGAAAATCTAAATGAGTATTATTCAAATAGTTAATCTCAGAAAGTGTTTTGGTAATGCCTGCTTCTGTAACAATATTCCTGCACTGGTTGACTCAATCTTTCAAGGAAATCTTTTCCTATTGAGCCAAGCCACTAACTTTGTTACACTCTGATAGGTCAGCTTTAGTTCCTCTCTTGTGCGGCTAGCAAGGGAGGCAGAAGGGTCCTAGTCCTGACGATGAAACAGCTGCATGCAACATCCACTTTTCTTTCTAAATAGGCTTTTACAGAAAAAAAAAGTAATAAAGAAAACATTTTTTTACTGCTTAGTGACCTATAACTGAAAAAGTTGTTGAAACTATTACGATTAAAACTTTTTTCAGAAAGACTTCCTTCCAGGCTTGCAAAACTATGTTTTAGACTTTGGTACCTTCAAAACATCAGTTTTGAATGGAAATTACTACAATTATTTTATATTTCTGGTGCATATAATAGAGATATGTCGTTCTGGAATGAAGAAAACAACAGCGCAGAAGCTACTTCAATAAGGCCCTAACATTTAAATGTCACAATTTATAAGAATAATTCCATTCAGGTATTAGCCATAAGTTAAAAACATTTTTGTTTCTGTGATAAACATTAGTTTTTCATGAGCTTCTCAAAATTGTTCTGTAATGTGTATTCTGTGATTTCTGTGCTTTAGAGCAGAAAATTTTGGATCAAATAGGTACCTTATCTAGAAAGCCTGTAATCTATTATTTTCTTGCTCAGGCTATATCCTCAGGTAATTGACCTGCACCTCCATACATGCTGTCTTCAAAGAAATATAAACTTTTTTCTTGAATTCCATTTGCTGACAGATCAGATATTTGGAAGCCAGTTGAGGTTCATGGATCTATGCAAGTCTATGTGAGCTGAGTAGCAGACTGTAATCCACCATCCCTCAGTTTATCTGAAAGTAAAAGACTTCTTTTCACACACCAGTTAAGTCTGCTAAGTGACAACAGTGTATTTATCCAGCACGTCATTTACAAAACCCAAATGCTTAAAATTGAGGAAATGAAATGTTAAGGATGTCATAAATCTTAGTGTTCAGAAGGAGTCTGAACCAACTCTTACTTAAATCCACATGAGTCTTTCCACTTATTTCAGTCAGAGCTGGACTTAGTCCATAACAAACAAGTATTTTGTCAAATATATGGCCAGATACGCCACTAAGGGATGCTGATCTGTGCATATGAATGACAGGGGCAGTAGCAAGAGGGTGTTGTGTTCTAGACATTTGGTGTAAATACAAACTCCATGCTGAGCTCAGGAAAAATTGCTGTAGTCAAAAAGCACTATTTCCCAAGTGTGGGTATCAGCTATCTTTTTCTTCTCTGATTTATAGTATTGCACGACTTATTCAGATCAAAGAATCTGAAACACAAGGGGAAAAGTCTGGCACTTGTTTCTTCTCACTCACCTAGAATCCTTATTATCAAAGGTATGAATGGTTTATCACTTTTCACTACCTGTAATCTATGTATTTCATAACCCTGCAATGAAATAAAGATTTTTTTCAAGAATTTGAATAAAAGCACAACTGTGTAGTAAAAAAATGTAGCATAGTATGTACAAAAGTAGTTCATCTTTCTCATTTGTTGAGTACTCAGTTAATTTTAAACCCATAGAACCATACTATCTCTTAATAGCTTTATTTGAAGCATTCTTATTCAAAATTAGCAATAATGCTATGCTTATGCTCTCTCTACAAAACTTGCTAGCACACACTAACTTTGAGCATCTTACAGTAACTAACCTTAACATAATAACCTTAATATTTTAAATGTAGGCAAAAGCCTTATTGATTCTATTGCATGGCAAAATCTTGTTAACAATATGATTAAGAAAAAACAACTTGAAGGACTCTGACCATACATCTTCTGCAGGAGTGTAATTGCTTTGCATTTATTTTCTTCTTAAGGATTGTTTTTTAAGATGTTGTTAACCTTTCTAAATTCAAATAATAAAGATATAACTAAAATTGAGTGGAAATATTGGATCAGGACTCAATTTAAGAGTTAAAAGATTGTTTTGTACACATAGACTGCATACCTAGTGGCAAAAGCTCTTTAAGGAAAAGAAGCAGCGGGAGAAGCCCCCATAAAAACATCATTAAAATGCAGCTGATCCAAACCTCTGGACTTGTCAAAAAGTATGTCAAAGAAACTTTTATTAGGCAGTGAAAAAATTAGTCCACCATAATTCAAATTACATAGATCTAAAGACCCCATTTTTTCTGTATCAAACTCACATTGCTAAAATGTATTTTTTTTCCTCTAGGTAAACTGCCAGTGGTTCAGTAGACTCAGTTTTCATTACTTTTCTTGAAGTAAAAGCTAGTAATTAGGGCAGAAAATGATAGAATAAGATATTCTCCAGAAACGCTTTCATAATAGTATAATCAAACGATAATAGAAATGATACTTTAAAGGAGCACTCCAGCTGGTTTTATTTATCCAGACAACAGAGGTGGCTTAAGGTTATGATCTTCAACAATGAAACTGATATATCCAGGAGAACAGATACTATCACAATATGCTGAAGAATTCTTTTCTCATGCAAACGGTAAAGATGTTAGATACAGCTTATATCACAGGAAATCCAGTAACTTCCTTAAGAAATAAAATAAATTCAGTCCCTGAACTACTTACATTCTTATTATAGCTTTGATAGAACTAGTGAGACAAAAAGAGAAGGTGATGCAATATATATGTTCATTGTATTTCCAGCCTGCTTACCTCCCATCCAGTTTGTGGTTTTATATATTCAACATATTAGCTCTGGCTCAGCTCTACAGGCTGCATCTGGCTCCTTAAATCCATACAGAACATATACTGTATTGTATGTCAAGCCTGATCCAGAGAGCGATATATTTTTACATATTTGAACCCAAACTAAAATCTTGAAGCACTCACTGGACATGGAGCCAGACTTTTGGCACATTGGGTTGGCCTGCTTTTATCATGAATTTTAATGGTGAAAAAATTGCATCTGTTCCTAACTGCCTTTCAGCTGTTAGTCACTGCTGCATAGCTGATACCAGAAACAGATGGGGAAGAGGAGAGATACTCCTTTTTGTAATCAGTTAGTGAACTCAGCTGGGACAACAGTTTGTGGAATAAATGGCAATGCTTCTCTATGCTTGATCTCAATCCCAATCTCAACATTTTACGAAGAGTATCTGAGATGGCTCTGGTTGGTTGCACGGTGCTGCACTTGAGCTGATAAGCCTCAGTGGAGATGGCACAGTTTTGCATGGAGTTAGTCCATTTGTAGCAATTTCTGTATATATGGAGCAATTAATCTTCAACCCAGATAAACCATCCACACTGACTTGGGCATGTCCATACCTGAGAGGGTCTAGACATGCTCATTCACATGTACAATAGGCAAGATACTTAGCATTACTTATATTTAGGTTTTTCTGAATTTTTACCCAATCTGATTTAGTTTTTCAGATATTGTGATGGATGCTACTCATTCCACTTGTAAAGTCTGTTGTGTTCAAAGACAGCACCTAGGAAGTGGAGAGGAAAGTTGTCTGTTGAATTTTTCAGATATGGCAGTCTATAACACTCTGGGGGATAGAACCTTCTGAATGGAAGTGAGGGATTAGCCCTGGGCTGAGAGCAAATGAGCACAGAAAATTACTTTGGGTAAAGATATTTCCAAAGCTTGGTATCATACAAGGTGGCAAAATGAAAGATTGATGATTATATATTCACAGCTTGAATACAAAATATTTTTATGTAAGCCTAAAGAAAACTTTGGCATTTTTTTAACTTAAAACATAGCCCAGTGTGTGGTTAGCCTCAGTTGTAATAAGCATATGTCTTTGATTTATAATACTCAACCTGGAGGTCACCTTATCCTTTGGGCTCTTTTAAGCAACCTCCTTTTCAGCCAATCACTTCTCAAACATGCACAGATGCATGGGATTTGCTGTGCTAAATGCAGCACCTTAAAATATTCAAGGGCTTTCCATAGGTGTAGGCTACAGATTTCTTAGGATAATTTTAGACTGAGGCTCTCATAATGTTTATGTAAACTGTTGTCTTAAATTAAAATAATTCATAGGATGTATTTTGTTTGATCATACAGTTAACTGATGAAAATGTTCAATAAAAATGGGGCCCAGTATTTATACCAGTGTACCCTGCTTATAATCCATCTGTGCTCATATTATTTTACTTGATGTATGTATTACATTTGATAAAATTATTATTGGTTTGACTTTGAGGGTTTCAAATAATTTTTTGTAGGCAGGTTATTATTAGTCTGTGGATTGTAAGGGGGTTTGTTAAGGACTTTTTTGTTGTTTTGTATTTTGTTGTGGTTGGTTGGTTATTTGTTTTAATTAACTTGTATGTTATCTATTTGTTATCTATCTATATGAAAAGATTTATTATTGACAAAGGCCTTTTATTATCTTCTCTTTCAGTTGGAAAGTAATTTCTTCTACAATCACAAGCTCTTACTTTGTTCCCTGGCTTGACCAATGTCTTCAAATGACTCTGTGGTCTTTGGGACCCAGACACCCTTGAAAAGAACGTCTTCAGCTTCTGTGTTCCTCACTGTTACTCTGTCTGTCTAAACTTGAACTATGTCTTTGAGAGCAATAGCTAGCCATTTGGTCTGAGGTTCCTTTTCACTAGAGGACTTACAGGTATGCCATGAGCTTAAAAATGGTATTATGCTGCTTAGTACTTATTTGGGGTTGCTACTTCCTGGTAAAATAACTTAAATTTTCATGAAAACCATGAAATTCCCTGAACTGGTACCTCAGACAAATCAAGACAGTCCGGAAAAGTCAGACTGGATTATTTGTTTATTTTCCATCATTATTACCTGTGAGGGCTTTGACACTTAAACAAGACCTTCTTGAATGCTGATGCTCACTTGTAATTTGGTGCATTTCACAATTACACTGTTAAGCTATTTATCCATTTCCTAAAGTAGTATTGTCTCTGCTGCCCTAAAAAGTACTTAAAGTTTGAGCACTGTATGCACATATTGAGAATTATGAACTTATTTCTTAAAACTCTCTTTTCAAAGTACAATACCATTTCAATGTATGGCTTTATTTGTCCTGTGACCTATTCCTAAAAATAAAACTTTGGATTAATGCTTTGTTCAAAGGGTTTGTATTTGAGTTGTATGTTATGTAAATGATTATAAAGTACCTGGGAATTTTTAGATGGGAATTTCTGTTTACTAGCTTTACTTTTGGATAATTGGTTATATTGGCCTTTGCTGTAAATTCACAATATCTTACGTTTTGGTACAGTTGTCTGATTGTTTTATGCAATTTTCTTAAGATTTAGCTTAGAGTAGCAGTTTGCCTAAACATAGATTTTGGTATCTTCAACACAGTTATGTATACATTATTCATATATAATATGAAAGCAATGCAACTCCCGCAGACTGATAACATTTATGCTGTTCTTTTCCATGCAGAAGGATTTACATTTAGTTTAGGGCAACTACTGTTCCCTAGACCATAAGCAATTTTCCCCAATTTGTTCAGTGATTATCCATAAATTTTGTATAAGATGAGGAAAGGAGGACTTTATCCACAGTATGATTCTTAGATGTAGTGTAATATAAAATATTTTTCTGTGGGATTACTGAGTTAGCCCCTTGATTTCAGGAAAACTTTTTTTTAGTGTTTTTCATTTGGGTTTCTACTCCTGTATGTTTTCAATTTTGAGCTAATTACTTATTTCAAGTCTTCAGAGGTTTGGAGGAGCAAACATTCTTTTACTATTTTACTTAGGAAATCTTCCCCTTGTGACAGATTTATTATGTTCTTTGGATGTTAGAGCATTTACTTGCCTAATGCAAATTCCCTTTCTTTTACCTGGCACCTGTTTACTGTGTGGAAAATATTTTCTTTGATAATAAATTCAAATTTGCAATTAAGACCTCCAGAGCCAAAATTATATAAAAGGACATGAGACAGAATACAGTCCAAACTATACTATTTTTTTTAAGACTGTCATGCACATGCAGTGCTACTGAACAAACACAGTTGAGTGTTCTACTTTTGTTTCTGTGTAGTGATCACAAGAGGAAAATCTGTTGTTTCACAAAGATCTTCTTCTTTTGCTTATTATCATGAATAATATTCTTCACCAAAGAAAAAAATTGACCTTAAGAAATGACAACGGATTAATACTGATTCTTGTTCTATATGTCTCCTTAGCAGGAACCTTTGTTTTGATATACAGAGTGGTGTGAGATTAGTAGACAGAAAGAGACTTGAGGTTCCCCTACTGGAGTTAAGCTTTTAAAAGATAATTCCTGAAGATTTAATATAGCTGCCTTCTATTTGTACTACAGAGAAACCCAATGTAATTTCAATATATCTTGTAGAGTGTGGCTGTGATTTTTGAGGGAATGTTTACATCCGAAGGACATGACCTCTTCATTAAGAGTACAATAGGATTGCTTGATTATAATGTAGGTATGTGATTTTATGTATAATTGAAAAGTAATGCTTGTGAAGATACTTCCAACTTTTTTAGATCCATTAACTCCTATGCCTGTGAGAAGTTAAAAGAAGAAAAAACAAAATAAAACAAAACGCTTACATGTTTTACCTGGATGAGATTATGTGCTTTTGACTTTTAGAATACAAAAGGAAATAGGACTGTGGATCAAACAATAGCTCACTAAGAATTCATTGCAATGCGTTGTAATTTCAAGGCCCTTCAAGGAGGGGTAGTCCACTTTCAGGACTTTATGAGAAGAGAATGGTAAATAGTGTCAAAATAAATCTCTATTCAATACGTTTATGGACTGCTTGGATACACATGCTTTCTGATTATAAATTTTTAAAAACAGGTGTTAAATAGTATGGGTATTATCTAGGTTTTTCCTTCCTATTCACGTTTCTATGGATTGGGCAGGGCAAAATAATGTGCATTAGTGATAAAATTACAGAGCTGTTTAAGATTATAATGTACTTTGGGAAGATGAGCTATTTATTACTAAGAACCTGATTTACATTTTTGGTTCCACATATGCAATCTTCCACTCATTTGCTTCAGTCTTCATTAAATGAATATAGTCTTATAGCACTGGTGTTAGACAGAGCTGAGAACCAATTGCAGAGATAACAGAAATTGTGACTGTTTCTTCCAGTGTGAGTTCCAGTCCATAAGTTTATGTGTGAGGATGTTGGTGGCTGGTTATTGTTAATTAGCCTAGCTGTTTAATTGATTGGATCTTCTCTGAGACTCCTGCCTCACCTGTAGATCTGTAACTATAGAAAAGTGCAACACATGTTGACATCAGGGACTCAGTTTTCACACCTTTGAGGGCCAAGGACTGCTTTAAAGAGAAGGGATCTATCTGACCAAGTGAGATGAAAGTATCTTTGCAATAGGCTGGCCTACCTAGTGAAGAGAGTTTTAAACTGGGAATGAAAGAGAGAGATATGATGATGCCCAATTCAGTAATAAAGTGGTGAATAGGGCTGGTAATCAAAGGGTGCAAGTGTGGGCGAGAGACCTCTTAATCAAAAAAACAACACTGAAAAGTGGGCCATCCCAAGTGTTATGCACAAAGGAAGTGTTCTTGCACTTTTCTCAGGAAATCAAAATGAATGGAGCCCATCTGAAGTGCCTGTACACTAATGCACACCCTTCACATGAGCAAGCAACTGAGATGCATCAAGTTCTGCCTGTGGAAGTGTGATCAGGATTATTCAGCAGAACAGAGTCAGTGAAAGCTGTCTACCACCAGCTACCTGATCAGGAAGAAGTAGATGAGGCCTTCTTCAGACAACTGGAGGAAGCCTCATATCCACAAGTTCAGGTCCTCATGGGGACCTTTAACCACCCTGAGAACTGCTGGAGCATTCCCAAAACACAAGCAATTCAGGTCTTCACCACTACATGCTGAGGGCCAGCTGGCCAAAAGCAGCTTTGCAGAAAAGGATCTGGGGGTTTTGGAGAGGAAGAAGTTGATCACGAGCCAGGAATGGTAGTGTCTTTTTGCAAGAGGGGTCTAACAGCATCCTGGAGTCTATAAGAAAGAGAGTTGACAGTTGGGTAAGGTAGATGATCCTTCCACTTTAACCACATCTGGAGAGCTGTGCCCAGTGCTCGGCTCCTTGTGTTGGGAGGGATGGGGACATACCGGGCCAAGTTCAGAAAAGGCCATGGGTATGATTAAGGGCTTGGACCATCTGTCATATAAGGAGAGGATGAGAGGGCTGAAACTGCACAGTGTGGAGGAGAATAAGTTCAGGGAACCTTATCAGTGTGTGTAAATACATCACAGGATGAAAACAGAGTATAGGGTCAAATACTCCTCAGTGAATAGGCTGGAGGTAATGGGCACAAAATAAAGAACAAAACAATTCCTTTAAATGGAGGAAAATACCTTTTTTCACTGTAAAAATGATCAAACTCTGGAGCAATTTGCCCAGAAAGGTTGTGGAGTTTCTGTCTGTGGAGATGTTAGAAACCTGACTGGGCATGTTCCCAGGCTAACTAGATGACCATTCTTGAGCAGAGGCACTAGATAATTTCCAGAGGTATCATTAACTGTTTAGTGACTTTATGAAACTAATTCTTTGCAGAAAATGGAGCAGTACATCTTGGCATTGTTTATTTTGCGAGACCACAATAATTATTCTTGATTTCCCAGGAAAAAAAACCCCAACAAACCTGCTCAAAATGAAAAGATTAAATGGTATATAAAATCTTTATTAAAAAGTTGTGAAACCATAAACTGAAATATGTAAATACATAAATAAAAATATAGCTGCAGCTATGCAGTAAATATTATCAGGTTTTAGTGTATTTTCACCAAAGCATCATGTGGGTTACCATGAATTACTTAAGGCTGTGTCTCAAGATATAAATAAGACAGGGATCTAACTTTGTTTCACAACTAAAACATTTCCCATTCCTAGGAGACTGTGTGCAGAGATTAAGCACCTGCATAATTTAAAGGAGGAGAGGTAGTTCCACTGGTTTATATAGGTTATTTAATTAAAGTCACATGTAGGCATATTTATAAACTAAAAGTTGTTCCAAATCACAAATACATCTCTTCAACTTTATGCTTTGCTGCATAAAATTACTATTTTTTTCTCCTATCACAAAATTTCTTTTTGCTAATTCTTTAAAAATTCAATTCTACATTTTTTAATAAATCAGTCCAAATACTTTCTCTTAAAATATACATACCAATTTTAAATACAATAAATCTGATTTCAAGAGGGTAAGCTGTTATAAAAATTCAGTCTCAGTTGATTATTTCCCTTCCTTCTTTGTGTTCTAGAAGATAATACTGTGGGGAGATTACAGCTTTGTAGAGCTCAACATTACAGTAAAGAGTGTAATTCTTTATATGTAAATGCAAATCACAGACTAATGGTGCAAACTTACACAGTTTTAATATGTTTCATTGACAACGATATATTTTTCCCTATAAGCTAATTTAAATTTCTACAAGCATCATGTATAGTTTCACATCCTTTTTCATTCAAATCTAGCAGTTAATTAAGGCTAGCAGTGAATTTTAGCTTAAGTAGTAGAATGTAATCTATTAATAACCCCCTAGAGTGAGTAACTAAAACAGATAAAATTTAGAAAAATAAGAATAAAATACAGATAGTCCAAGATATCTTGGGTTCTATAAATAAAAACTAAAGAAGAAAAAAATCCATTAAAAATATTGTGGGTGACATTTATGTCCTGACTTTTTTCATTAAGCCAGGTGACTGTAAAAGTATCTCTATATATATATATTTATATGGGTATGTTTATATGTGTGTGTATTTGCTTTAAATCAGTCAAAACATCTTTGCCTGAAAAAAAAAGATGGGAAAAAAGTTCTCCTTTTATGTTTCTCTTGCACTGCAGTCATGTTTATACAGTATTTCGCTCCTGAAAACTACCCCAGACAGGTTTGAAACTAAACCACTGACTTGTAACAAATAACATTATTTTTTTCTCAAGCAAACTGGCCTCCTGTTTTTGGCCTTCAAGGTAAAATTTGCCATTCTGAATGCATATACATAGCTAATTAATCATTGCCACGTGTGAAACTTTATCATATCAGTGTTTCACTGTTCTTTAGTCCAAATCTTTAAAAATCTATATTAAGTGAGGAAAGTTTGTTTTGTTTACTGCTGTCTTTCCTTGGAGCCAGCAGTTGTGAAACCCTGCTTTGCTCTTTACGGTGAACCTTGCCAAAAATGTTAGTCTGCAATATTGCCAGGGCTTTCACAGCTGATGGACTGAAAATCTGTTTTCCTACTAAAACAGAAATAATCACAAATGCTGAATCCTGAGGCTTTAAAACTGATATTACAACTTCATTGCAAGGATCAAAGGAGCCTTGCTTTGTAAATTTGATTAAGTTGCATTTCACAGGAAATGTTTGTAAATAAAATATGTTTTGAAAAAATATGTGAGTGGAATACTTACTTTAAGTCGCCCACCTCTAGTCTTCAAATTCTTTGTGCAGGTGGCCTTTGGGATGGAAAGAAGGAGATGGGTTTCCTAACCATTTAAGCCCAGTGCCCAGCAAAGGTTCTTTGGTAACAACAGCTTGCCCAACAGGAATGCTATAAGGATAGTTTGCTTTGCACCAACTAAGTGTTGAACCAACAAACACTGAACCCCATGTGCTTCTAGCATCCTTACTGAGATAGATGAGATTCCTAGAAACCTTATGTCTAGCAGTAGGTATTACCATATGGCTCAGAGTGAAGTGCAAGAATTCAGCAATGCAGTGATGGAATAATCTGCTCATATGAGAAGTTTTCTGTGAGCATTTTCAAGAGAATGTTCTTGGTATGAGTTCCGCTAAATAATTTATTTTAGTGGCATCTTCTGGGATAGGCTTCACAAATTACATGAAGTGAAAAATAAGGTAAAAAATACTTAACAGAAAGATATTACATCTGTAAATGACAGCCCCTAGGAAAAAAAAAAAAGGAGCTTTCCTGAAGGGAAAATAATGTTTTTATATGTAACAGAGGAAATGAAGAGAAGTGCTGTGCAAAAGCAATAAACAATAAAGAAGTATTCTTTTGTCTGTTTTAAGTGTGAAAGAGGAAAAATTCTAAGACAAGAATAGCATAGTGACATGAGTGATGAGTGTCATTATTTTGTATTTAACTATTAAAACATTTCTATAGCCTATTATTAGTTATGAGCACATTTTTAAAGAAAGAAATGCATTTTGATTTGGAGCTTCTGAATAAAACTGAAAAGTTTGTTTATTCTAATAAGCATTTATATAGAAAGATTGCAAAAGACCTTAAGAAGACAATTAGTTGATGATTTAACTGATTACTCTCTTAAGTGGATCTTATTTCACTTGTCTCTTCTGATATAGTTCTCTGAATTTTATTAGACTTGTTATCATTAAAATTCTGGAAACTGTAGATAAAAATGTTTTTGAGTAATTAAATTTTATGCATAGTATTTTAAAATAACTTTTTACAAGGAACCTTTTAAATTCAAATATGCTCCAGCTCTTCAATTAGTAAATTACTATGACCAAAAGTGCAACATTGGCACAAAAGTACAATAGAAAAAAAGCCACCTATTTTTCTGGATCAGCTGGAGAATTTGGAAATGGCTTTATTCACTATTGCATCCCTTAGATAGTCTTCCATTGTTTATGATTTTTAGGTATTCAGCCCCAATTCATATTAATAGGAAAGTAATAGTTATAAGCTTACTGTTATAAGCTACTTCAGAAAATTTACACCAATGGGGAAAATTAAGCAGGAGAAATTAATTCTGTCACTTATTCTCTTCATGAGCAAAAACCTGGAAAGGATCACAATGTAGAAGATAACTGTACCCTTCAGGAGAAAGAGGAACTCCAGCAAAGTACTCAGGTTGCTTTCAAATGTGACATAAACCTTAATTAATCTCACATAATCTAACCATTTAAATTAGACACCTGAGGTAGGAGATCATTTCAGTGTAGGAGTACTCCTACGCTTCCCCAGTAGTCAATGAAGAAAGAAAGGCATCACTGAAACATGACTCAGGTTTCAGATAAGATGACTCACTGTGAAGTCATGTATTTCACTTCTTGTTAACTATTTAAGAAGCACCAGTGTTATAAATTTGCTGTCTAAACGTAGATGAGAGAAATCACTTACCTAAGTATCTAGTAAGTCAATGGAAAGAGCTGAGCCTCTCCACAGGATGATTCCTCCTACCCTGGGAAAGATCTCTAAGACAGACTCCGGAAGTACTTTCTGCAGTTGTGCAATGGAGGCCCAGATGATTAGTTCAGGCTCTAGTAGTACTATACTTTAAATAGCTAAAGTTAGGTGAGACTAATCTTTTCCTTAGACTAGTTTCTTACCCAAGTACTTTACTGAGAAAGCTGAAGCTAAGGAGAATGAACCTCTCATACAATGCAAGTGCTAGAGTGCAATTATTTTGTTGGAAGAGGTTTGCCTTGGTTTAAGAAAGCCATCCACAATTACTATTGAGTTTCTGAGGGTATGCTTATTCTTGCATATTTTCAAATATTCGAAAAATACCAGAAAAGTGCAAACCTAAAAACTAGGCTCTTCGAAGTGTTTAGGCCTCTAAAAGTGTAGCTACTTGTAATAGACATCCTTAATCATCTCTCTGCTGCTTTAAAGTCTTAATGACCTTTCAAAATGTGGTTCCATGTGGCCAGTTAATGCCCTTAAATCTTCTTCCTCTACGAATTTCTTTAACTTTATAGCTTTTGAATCAAAATTGAGCTATAGCTGAGTTATGCTGACAGAAATAAATCAGACAGTTGAGAAAGAAAATCTCCCCTTTGCGAAATTCTAAAATATCTTTTAATTGTTTCTTCACTGGAGTCAATCTTCCTTCCCTTTCTCAGGCAAACAACATACATATCCTCCTAACACAGCACTGTGACAGGTGTAGGGCTTCAATGTTGTCAGTTATAATCCTTTATATGTCACACCTTCAATCATGCAATGGGCCATGCATTTTAAACAGAAGTCTGTTTTCTAGTCTGTGGCAACAGAGTGCCAGGACATACACTGTACAACCATATGGGTGTCTCTTTGCAGGACATATGTTGTACATCCTTAGGCACTAAAGCAATTAACAAGCAACTGTAAAGTAAATGTGATCTCCTCTGAAAAGCTCCAGAGCAGCTTTCAGTTTTTACAATTATATTGCTAATTTATGCCATGAAGAGATTCAGAACATCAGAGACAGGTACAGAGATCATAAATGAAAGCAACACTAAGAGGTAAATACAGGTTTATTTTCGGCAACAATTATAGTATTTTTCATGTTAGTAAAGCATTATGAAACTGAAAATGTTCAAAAATGTAGTAAAATTCAGAGGATAACTCAACATAAGAATATAAAGACACAGTAGATGAAAAAGACCATTTAATATTTTTATGACAAAGCAGAATGCAATCATTATGATCAACAGCATATTTTTCTTGTTGGCCAGTGTTTTTACAGAACAACATGGAAGAAAGCTATTTTTGTTTTGCATTTTCTACTGCTGTTGTGAAATCTAGTGTTGAATCTGCTAATGGTCACGAAACCACACAGCTCGGCAGAGGCACGGCTGCCACTGCCCCGTGTGCCCAGCTCTGGTCAATAGTGGCCTGCTTTGCAGTTGACTCACAAGCTCACAGATGCAAATGGATCTTCCTAGTAGCTGACCCTGGACCAATCTCTCCAGTACCTGGCTTGGACCTCCTACTTCCTCCAGAAACCAACTCTCAAATTCTCTCATCTCTCCAGCTCTCAGAACTTGCTGTGACTAATAGTGCTGGTGAATAATTATGTACTATACCAAATTAGTTACCACTGATTTCTAATCTGACAACTTTAACTTCAATTGAATATGGTATTTTCTTTTGCTAGAAACAAAGCTCCCAATATGCCTTTTTTTCCCACTACTCATTATTTTTCTCCTATTTTATTACAAAATTTTTATGCATTATTTTCTATGTAGGCAGTCTTTTCACCATAGTTCATGTACATTTTTTTCATACTCTTGATCACTACTGTTAGCTTTCTCTTAATGTTTTCTAACGTGTAGTTGGGAAACGCGATCAAGTAGTCTTATCATATAAGTCAACATAGCATCTCACATGCAACTGAGCAGAAAAAACACATAAAAAATTAGAAGTGTGTCATTTCACCTCTAGGAAAAGCATGGTATAGTAATCAGATAATTTGAAAGATGAAAAATAAGATTCAGTGACTGATATTTCTGCTTGGCGATAAGGTAGATGTTATTCATAGATTTTCTCTACCTGTTGCGGGGACAGAAATGCCAGTATTCAGGGCTGTGAGAAGCCTTTCATACCCAAGATGTGCAGAGTACAAAAGGTTAATGACAGGAAAGATGAGTGAAATGGGTGCTTTTCTTTCATGTGTTTGAAGCTAAAAACCCCAAAGGACAGACTTGCTACACTCACTAGCTTTGCTCATTCTGATGCTGGACTTTATTTCTGGAAAAATCTTTTGTCTTTAAGACTTCTAATTTGTCTACCTCAACTACAGTATACACACAAAGTGTTGAAAGTCACTCCTAATGTTAGCTACAGTGGCAGAAGAACAACATAGATTAGGAACAGTTTATAACTTTCAACTGAAAAACCTTTTCTTTTACAGATCCTTTTGTATTTTGAGAAAAACCTCCTTTGTTGTGCTCTGAGGCTTTGCTCCCTGTGACATCCCTGGTAACACAGAACACTGAAAAGTTTCCACGTTTTATTGTCTGTGAGTGTGTAATCATGGCATCTGAAGGTCCCTGTCAGTAGGTTGACACCTCTGGGTGCCCAAACACAATGATCAGATGAATGGTACTTGGAAAACTAAGCTACTAATGACTGCATTAAGAGAGGCCTCTTTATAAGCTTTGCTTTCTGAAATGTTTATTTTTCTAGACTTTTCAGATGTAGCCTAGAAATAATTTTGATTCTAACTATGTATAATTCATTTCTAACTGCACAACAAAAATGCTTAGCTTCCGCACTCTTTTGAGCCATCTTATGCTATTTAAAGAAAATACTTCTGTGTATGAGGAAAAACTATTTACTCCAAAATTAAAAACATGTTTCCACATGGGTGTTCCAGGGTTCCTGTGGGCTGCCAGTTTTAGAAATATTTTGGCTGAAAATTATGCTGTAGCCTTCATGAGGTTTTTAAATTATTAAAATACTTTAGCATTTTTCCATGTTTTAGTATTTCTTTATACACATAATTTTTCATTTAATTTTATTTTACTTTATGGCTTTAATGTAGCTTCTTACAAAGTTTCCATTTAAAATAAAGATTTAGAGTGTGAAAAATTTACTACTACAAAACTCTTTTATAGATTTCTATGTAGTGAAATGTCTGAAATGCACATGAATTTCGACAGCTAGAAATTAAGCTAAGTACTCTGAAGAAATCCTGTTTCCATGAAAGACAACAATAGTTTTACCACTGGCTTCAATAAGGCCAAGAATTTACTATCAACACCCTTCTATGTTACAATCCTGAAACACTCCTGTTAAGCCAAGAAGAGCTACACTTAAGTATGGGAAATAGAAGTATGTTGCATAATATTTATTCAATCTTGTGTAATCTTTATTAAATGAGGAAGAAAAATGAACCTAAACACTTGCTTACATGGTTTGCTGACTTCAATTAGTTTGAAATGGGCAGTATGAAGTATAACTGGAACGGGCAAAAGGGAGCTAATGGGCAAGAGCAGTCTTTCTGTGCATGTCCTAAAACCGTGTAAACATTTGGGTCAGCTCTTTTCTTCTTTCATGTTAGTCAGTCCCTGAGCTGACCAATGAGTTCTTATGCTTTTCTTCTTCTGGAAAGTCTATTAAAAAAATATTTGTCCATCTCCTCTTCCAGCTACATCTTTGGTCTCTCTTCCTTATCTTCTTCTAGTATTTAGTTATTGTTAGTTTTCTGTCCTTCTAATATCACTCCTTACTTATCAGTCCTGACAGCTGAGGATTTAATGTCATTGTTTTTGAAGCTACAGGGAAAATGCATAATTTATATTTATAAGCAAAGACAATATCTGTTTTACACTACATATCCTCTTTCACCTGAAGTCTGATTATTTACTTCTGTTCAGTAATTTGATGCCCCTTTGCCTCCTTAGCTGTAGTGACAGTGGTCTGCCAGGACAGATTGTAAAAGCAAAACACGAGTGGATGAAAAGAGAATGAGGTATGTCACTTTTCACAGGAATGAGATTTAGGTGGATAAGTAGATGAAGACCATGTTGGTTGGTTGGTTGGTTGTTTCGGTTTTGTTTTGTTGTTTGGTTTTGTTTGTTTTTTTTTGTTAGGGGGGTTGTTAGGTTTGTTTTGGTTTGGTTTTTTTGGGAGGATGGGAAGCAGTAAGACTGGATCTCTTTAGAAAAACATTTCTATGGAATTCATGATTTGAAGAGTCGTCTTGAATTTCAGTCTTGGAGTTGTCCTTATCAGAGCCATGCCAAGAATATACGTCCTCTGTCTGAACCTGGGCGGGAATCAGACATAATAAATCATTGAAAAAATGGGGGGGCTTTTCTCTTTGACAGCACTGAATTGATGCAAATCTTGTCCACTACAATTCTGAATGTCTAAATGGAAAGAGGGGCTGATGTGTTGTGTGGGACTGTAATGAAGTACAGACAATGTGGAGTACAAAGTTGTATAACAATGACTAAAGCCTCTGGTCATAGGCACCTCAGGTTGGGCACCAAAAATGTGGCGAGAACTTCTGACCTTAATTTCTTAGTACATAAAGAATGGTGATTAAATAATAGTTTCTCATATAGTTGATGTAAATATTTAAGAACTGTGTTAGATCTTAGGGTGACAAACAACATGCAAAAGCTCCAGACAAAGTTCACCATTTTGTTTTCAGTGTGTACACACAAAAACAACATAGAGACTGAGAAAAACCACCGACCACACAACAAACAACATGGGAAAAGAAAAATACTGTTACTGGCTTAATACCACTGATATTGAATACTGAAATAAGCAGAGTCCTAAGGAGAATGTCTTTGCTTTTTTTATCACAATGCATATACTTTAAAGACTGAAGAAACACAGGCACTGGAGATTTTGCCTGTGCTTCAAACAAACAAACAAAAATTTGATGATTCAGAATCTACTGATTGCAAGTATGGGTTTTTTTCAGATGTTAACCTCTGTAATGGTGATCTATAATTCATGGGTTCCACTTAGGATTTCTGGACTGGATAGAATATCAGAGTATTGCATTCAATTTACTACAAAGTGTTGAATATTTTGTTCTACCTTCTGCTAGCTACTGACAGCGATTTTTTTCTGTTCAGAAAAGCTTCTCTTTAAATCAACACTCTTGTACAATAATATTGTCCCAATGAAAAAATTTAATAATACAAGAAACCAGCATGTTTAAATACATAAACCTCACAGTAGGTTAGAGAAACCACAACAACTCAGCAAGCCTCTGCAAGAGCAGCAGTTACTGCACTGAGAGGAAGATCAAGGTGAGGACTGACATATAAATGCAGCACTTATTAGCTTGAGGAAATTATTTAGTGCAGCTGTGGCTGCAAAATGAGAGTGAGAGAGGTGGTAAAATGGAGTTTCCAGGCTAAAATAAACCAGGACTCTTAGCAGTTTGAAAATAGTTTCTCAACTCTGTCTTACTCTTGTTCTAATAAGCTACATCCTGATCAAAGGAATTATTTGTTTTGTAGATGCTAAAAGATTAGTTCTGGGGAAGTCAGCATTCACAGAGGTGGTTAGAAATGGTGTTAAGGAGCAAATACTTTACAGTGTTTAATTTGCTGTATATACACAGTAAAAAATGTCTTGTTTTTCATACAACTTTCTTCCTGCTTCAAATGTAGATGTGAACTTCTTTTCATTCCTCAACATGGTGTTAATAGAGAGCTAAGAATTTCTCTGATGTGGCAAAAAGTATGCTGCACTGACAATAGGAATTTCTTTGCAAACAAGCTGTATGGTTAGGCTGCGCTTGGTTTCGATTGTAAAGTTTTATACACTTATCAAGAGAAAACTGAAGTATTTCTTTCCAAGTTGTTGAACTCCTCTTTTGTACTTTACAAGAAGTTATGTATATTTATGATTCTGTGGATGTTAGCAGTAGAGCCAAAAGAGGAGCCTCTTACTCAGTATTGAATTAGTATTCTGCTTTAGTACCAGGCCCACTGGGCTGGTGGAAGTGATATATTTCAGATGAGACACATTGTTTTGCATAACTAAATTCTGGTGAGTAGTACCCATGTTATCAGAACACTGGAGTATTTCAAATGATGAGTGAAATTATACCATGATCACATTATCAGAACACTGGAGTATTTCAAATGATGAGTGAAATTAATCCATGATCTCTAATCCTACATGAGAGGAATCAGATTTGTCTATATTTTCAGGGAAAAAAAAAAAAGGTAGAATATCTGTAGATTTCCAGAAAAGTATTCCTATATTTAGAGTTATACAATTATCTTAGCCTTTGAAACACAAAGGAAGTGTGTTGAACCCTCCATTCTCACTTAAAAAAATCCCCAAACCCAACTAACTAACAAACAAACAAAACCCCCAAACCTAAATAAAAAGTTGCAGGCTCAAGTGGATGAAATAATATTCATTATTTTATCCTATGTTGCCAAAACTACTTATAATCCTTTTTGGCAAAAATTGAGTATTCTTTAGGTACACCTGCAAGTTACCCTTAGAAGTTAACATACAGAAATAGGCAGGCAATCTTGCTCAGTCAAAGAGCTTAAGAATTTTTTCAAATTACCTTTATCAATGCATCATAGAATATTTCTTATCTATTTGGGGTTATTTTCTACACAGTGAATTCTGGTTCCATAATCGTTCTGGTTCTTTTTCTTATATCCTAAATTCTAATGTGTACCTAACTGTGTTTTCATACCTGTGCTAACCTTTTCACTATGATCAAGTTTGAGCTAGCAAAGACAACCTGATCTTGTTTTCAAGTATATATAAATTCAGTTTCACCTCACTTTCACTGGAACCCCAGTCCTTTCTCTGTTCTTTATTTTATTGATATAAATATCTTGCTCTCAATTGAGAATTATAAAATATATTAAAGTCTGATATCTCTGCTTTCATTTTGTGTTTTTAGGTGTTTATTCTTAAGCTAGGAACTGAAAGCATTGTTCTCATTCTTTCTTACATCCTTGGAATACAGATCAAAATTATGCTGTTCACTTAAAGCAATTTCAAGTCTTTTTCTCTTGAAGGAAACAGAGTTCTCAGAGGAAATAGTTTCATAAACTACTTTCCTGAGGACACCAAATGATCTTATGCACTTGGTTTTGCTTCTCTTCATTTAAATATTAAAAAATTGATAATTTAATCTAGTATTACATTCTATGACCATTTTTTTTAGCAGTACTTTTTCAAATTGCAAACAAATCTAAACCAGCCAAATACCCTTATTGATGGTTTAGGAATTGTTTCACAATTAAATTTGCTCCTATTGCATTCAGGAATATCTCTTTCTTCAGAAAACTCATTTAAAACTGTATTAGAACAACACAGTTTTCAGTGGCAATCTTTTTCATAATTCTGAAGATCTTTATCCATTTCCGACTTGCACCCTAGGTGACTTTAAAAAGCTCTCATCATTAACATAGTAAAAGTTCACTTCTTTACATACTTCTCCAAGGTATGCAAAGGTTCTGCTTATAGATGCCTCAAGAACCTGGAGACTGGATTTACATGACTTATTAATCTTGCATTCATTGATTATACCAAAACTGGAGCAGATATTTCATGTGAAAATTTGGGTCAGTGTGAGGTCTTTGCTTTCTGATTTTTTTTTTCTTTGGTAAAACTAAATTAAGTAGAAAAAAATTATATCAGGCAGGCAATCATCATTTTAAAAGACAAGTCAACATATTTTGGTTTAAGCAGGTCAAAATGAAATTTACAACTAAAATGAAGTATCGTTTATTCTTTTAGTCAACACTTCTTATAAGACCATATTGAATTCCAACTACCATTTTTTGATCAGAAAATGAATTTTTCATTGAGAAAACTGGTCATCTGAAAAAATTTTCTTGTCTCTTTCCATCTTCACACTCTCTGTTTTCTTAGAATCAGCTTAATGATATTTGCTACAGCTGTGGAAAAATGTTGCTATGCAATATGGACAGAATAAATATCTCTCATCTGGTATTATTCTAAGGTCTACAGTGAAACTTGTACCCTATACCCTTAACATATGCTGTTAAGCAAGGGAGATTTGGGTAGGGAGAAATGTCACAATTCAGAAATCACAATTTCTACCTTTTCCAAGGGGAAATTAGGATACATATTTCTGCTTTTCTTTTCTTCTGTAGTTTTTGTTTTCTAGTGCCTACCCTTCTAGCAGGTATAATGCAGGGGGAGCAGTAAAGAGAAAAAAAAGGCCTCGATCTTATGCTTGCACAATTTTTTCAGAAGAGCTGAATGCAGACTGGCAGTTCCTCTTCTTGAGTATCTTCCGGTCCTTTGCAGGACATTTGAGTCTGCTTCATTCCTCTTGAGTACAAGCTGTTTAATAGTCCAAGATGCAAGTCTTAAAGGGCATGCATCCTTAACAATATTTATTTTAAAATAAATATTTGTAGGTCATCCTCTTGCTCTGCTTAGAGAGTTGTCTCCTTTCCAAAACCCTTTCCTAGCTGAACAGTTACTACACTAAAGTATTCCCTGTTACTCGCATGTTGTGTTTTTAGAGAACAGAGCAATGTGCCAGGTACACAAAAAAAATGGGAGAGGGAGAGGCAAAAATATTTTGGTGAAAACACTGAGTTACCAACATGAGGAGGAATATATTTTATGTTCCTCTTAATAATTGTTCTTCAAAGGTTACAGAATCACAGAGTCACAGAACCACAGAGACAACCTAAACCTCTCCTGACTCAGCTTCAGGCCATTCCCTTGGGTCCTGTCATGGTTCACCACACAGAAGAGATCAGTGCCTGCCACTTCCCCTCACAAGGAAGCTGTAACTGTAATGAGGTCTCCCCTCAGTCTCCTCTTCTCTAGGCTGAACAGACCAAGTGACCTCAGCCACTTCTCATACAGCTTCCCCTCAAGGCCCTTCACCATCCTCATTACTGTCCTTTGGATGCTCTCTAATAGTTTAATATCTTTTATTGTGGTGCCCAAAGCTGCCCCCAGGACTTGAGGTGAGGCTGCCCCAGAGCAGAGCAGAGCAGGACAATCCCCTCCCTTGCCCAGCTGGTGATGCTGTGCCTGATGAACCCCAGAATATGCTCGGCCCTCCTGGCTGCCAGGGCACTGCTGACTCACATTCAACTTTCCATTGACCAGGACTCCCAGCTCCCTTTTCTGGCACTGCTTTCCAGCATCTCATTCCACAATCTGTACCTACATCCAGAATTACCCCATCCAAGGTGCAGAATCCAGCACTTGCCCATTTAAAACTTCATTCAGGTTGTGACTAAGAAGTCAAAATTTGTTTATGAATAGAATATACCCAGGTGAAAATACCTACCAGCTTTTATAGCTAAATATTATTTCTCTAGAAAATATGTTTTAAGTTATCTATGGAAAGAAACTGGTTTTTTTTTCCAGGAAAATATGTCCTCACAAAATCATTTTTAAGCAATAACAAGAAAACAAAAATTCAGCACTGTTTTCTCCAGAACTGACACAATTTCAATCCTAATCAGATACAACTTAAGTACATTATGCTGTCCTTCATGGTGATAAAGAAACAAAAATAAAGAATGCATATATAATGAAAATATTATGTTCCAGTAAGTTTTTGTATGATTAGACAAAATCAGGTTATAACAACTTCTTCCATGAAAACTGCCAGAAAAGTTTGAGAGAACTCAGTATTTAACTGAGACATTTTACAAGCCTCCCTTTCTCCAAAATGAACCCACTCACTAAAACAAACCTTTGCCTCTGAAATGTCCAGTGGATATTGGGTTATGATGTGGGTTTTGATTTTCTTTTTTATTTGGTTGGGGTCTTTTTGTTTGAGGTTTTTTTTTGTTGAGTTGAGTCTTCAGAGAGGCCAGAAAGAAGGGCAGGTCTGCTTTCCTTGGTAGGGCAAACAGAAGGGTTATCAGTGAACTGACCAATTTTCTGTTACACAGAGGCAAAAGTGAAGGACACAAAGTCTGTCCATGCTGGTTAACAATATTTTCCTTTTTTTTTTTTAAAGAGACATTAATTTTAACCTAAAACTACAGAAAAATATCCTTTGTACTATTAGCATATCCATCCATTTGATTGTTATACATCCTGAAAGGGAAGAAAAAACCCTTTAGTTAACCATGTGGTGAATGTGGACAAACCCTCTTCAATTACCTTGGGGCAGATATGTTTCTACAAAAGTCTGAGGAGAAGAAGAGAAAGACTTGGAAAGGTCATTATGAAAAAATTAAAAAAAACCCCAAACTAAAACAGACCACAACATAACCAAACAAACAATTGCAGTTTATTTCCTTGTCCCAGGAATAAGTATTCTATCTCTGCTGCTAGATGACAGTGAACACAAGTTGTGAGTTGCATTGATGGAATAGGCAAAAGTTAATCTCAAGAGGAAAAGCCATTTTATCCTCAGATTCAGTTACAACAGAGGAAGTCTGACAAAATGAATGCTGCGAGAAAGGATATGTTTTCTGTTTATAACTATATCAGGGTGGCAATCCCCAGGGAACAAAAACAGCAATTTAATTTAAAGTCTAGACATTAACACTGAAACAAATGAGGATAAAGTAGCATGACTGTGCTTGCTGTTAAAATTAGGTTTCTGTTTGCAAAAAGCCAAAGTGAAGCCAAACCTAAATCATTTAAAGATTGAGTTTTCCTGGTTACTTTCCATAGTAAGAGACTATGGATCCTTCACCCTGAAAGGATGTTATTTGCTTAGCACAAATTATCAGTCTTCGTGCAGAAATATCAGCTGCAGCGGTCTGTCTCATGAAAAATGTCAGGCTCAATAATTTGAATAATCCCTTTTACACTTAAGTGTAATGAAATCTAAGAATATGCACACGCTGAAGTGGTATTTGGATTCTCAAATACAAATTCCTCATAAATTATTAAAGTTTTTTTAGTCGAAATAATAGTTCTTAACGAATGTTCTTAAACTGCATGAGGTGTATGAGGTCCCCAGTGCCACTACATGCAAGATAAGTAATGTATTGTGTTCATTAATCTATGTCATAGGAGTATCGAACATATAACAGCTATCACATTTTCTACATTTGATAGCACCTGAGAGGTCACTGCTAAGGGTTAAAGACTTTACTAACACAAATTATGAGACTTAGTGCTAGGTGAAGATGCACTACAATAAATAAGCACTTAAATATGTGTTTCAGGTAAATAGTGAAATGAATTGATTTATTTGTTGCATAAGAACTTGGGGAAAAGATTGGCAATGTTTTCTGTTGGTTTTCTCTGCAGAAGCACATCTTCCATTTTCCCTTTAAGTTTCAGTATCCCATTTTTTAAAAATTTTCAGATATTATTTGGAAATTTATCTTCTTAATAGAGGTAAATTTATCCATTTATGTAGTAGTAGTCAGATTACTGCTGGTCAGACAGCCTTTCATATAACTCCTTCATTTTCTAAACAAATTTAGCCTAGCTATCTTGAAATAATGCTGTGTTGCCATGTGAAATCTAAGCGCAAGTGAAGCAAACAGAACCTGAAAAAAGAGGTGTGCATAGTCCAAGTCTTGTGATGGGACTGTCTTCACCCAGCTCTGACACTTCCATTTCTTCACTTCTCAGATTTTTCTAGACCTAGCCATGCGATATTGTAAATGTTTCTTCTAAAGGGGTACATTCTAAAGACAGTCTTGCTATACAACAGATCTGCACAGAGTACTTGAAGTTCTACTTATTTGAGAAATTAATAAATACACCCTATTCTATTAGAATGATAGTGGAGGGATTCAGGGTTTTCATTATCAGCTCCTAAAACCCAGGAAACTTTTCAAATAAATTTTCAATCATACTTTATGTTAAAGCATTGTGAGACTCTAGACAGCTCCACAGGAGCCTAAAGGTTTTACATGTGTGAAATCCATGACCTTAAAAATTTGATAGTGTCCCTTTGATATTGGATAAACCTTAGGTCTCTCAGCTTTAGATTAAGGATACATTTCTGAAATATTTACTACCAGTTGTAATGCTTATTATGGGTGTTGTTTCAGAGAAGTCAGGAAGTTTGATCCTTAGCTGCCTTGGAGAAGTTGTACAAACACAGACATGGTCCTATATTCCTTTCCTGCCAGCTCGAGTTTACTTTAATCTTGTATTTAATTTGGAGACATTTCTGATCATAAACTTGGCTAGGTAAAAACTAGAGAAGATTGCTAGCAACTAAATAAAATTTCATGAGCTAAAATATTGTGTAGGTACACTTATAATGTTCGAGTTGCTGTTTAGGCTGTAGTTCACAGTCTAAAGAGCAACACACTTAAAGCTTGAAAAATACAAGCTCAAATTCATCCAATGAGAGTGTAAAAAAAATAGTAAATGTTTGGAAGCAATAAAAGCAAAATATTATTTATACAATATTTAAATATGGGTTCCAGTGGATTGCACGTATCCCTCTCTGTCTGTGTTACAATAGATTCTTACAGACAAGTATGGGGTTTTTCTTCAGATTTATTTAGCAAAGCAATACATGATTTCCCCATTCTTTTGTTGCAAGTTCAAGCTTTTTGTTCTCACTGTATGTGTTTATGTTTCTCCAGCATCCTTTTTCTTTCCTACATTATTTTTGTGTTCTCCTCATGACATTTTTTTGCACCTATCATAGCACAAACTTCCTCTTCTGTTCTTATTTGAGTGCCAGCATCATCTCTGCATTGCTTTTTCCTCAAGATCTCCACTTATTTACAGGTAAATAACTAACGAACTTCACATTAGCTTGATATACAAAATGATCTTTTTTGCCAGTTTTTTAAAAACTGTATTTCTTTCCCTCTGCCTTTCATACATCATGTCTACATAAAAACGAAAAGCTAGGGGGTTGAGAGCATATTTTTGTTGTACCACTTCACTTCCAAGCACAATTCGGACTGGAAGCACTAGATGATCCTGGATTATAAATACGTGATAATAAATAATAAACAACTAATACACAGAGCCAGATGTCCTCTTTGACAATTATTAATACTGCTACTTCTTTTATGCCCACGAAAAATCATAACTAAAAAGAATCTGAAAAGACAATTATCTAATGTCCCCACTCAGACACTAAATACAGTACATCTGGATAATTCCTATCTAGTATGTGCTTAATCTGTTTTAAAATTTTCAGTAAAATTTGACTTGGGGACAATGAAAAAAACCACCATTTTCATCTTTTGGTTTACAGACCCTTCTTTACTACCAGCTTTCCTGATTCATAAACCTTCCTTCTTGAAAATTAAACCCTTTACTGGTTATTATTAACTGAACACTGTGCTGCTTAGAGAAACATTTTAATTTGGGAAAGTATTATCATGTCTTTCCTTTGCTTCAATTTGTTATTTGAGGCGCAGTATTTTGCTTATTTGTTTGTTTGTTTGTTTGTTTTAAAATTAGGAAGCTTCACTTTTTTCCAACTTCTTTTCATAGTTTATGTTTGCTTAAACTTATATTCTTTGTTTTGTTCCTTGAAGTGTCTCTGGTTTATTTACAGCATATTTTAGGAATGATGTCCAAAACAGAACACTTTATCCTCCTCATAAAAGCTGACAGAAGCTTATATGATGTTTTAGTAATCAGTAAGAAATTAAGAATTCTTACCTTCCTTATGCAATATATACCTCATCAGAATGATATCTGCCTTTCTGTAATGGAATCTCCTTTATCATAAATTTAAGATGATACATTTTCATCACCATATCCTTCTCAGGAGTACTGCTGGCCAGCTAGTCATTTTGCATTTATGCATTTGAAATTCTTTTCTGAATGCAATGTTAGGTTCATGTCTGCCTTAAGATTTACTAATTACACATGTTTTCTCTGGGTTATCAAAATAATTTTGAATTGTTATTCTGCTTTGCAAGCTCCTTGCATCCCTTTCCATTCTGGTATCATCTGTTAATAGTTATAGTTAATTTTCAATCACTAATGGAATCATTCAGTGCCATAACAGTCTTAACAGCTTTTTAAAAGAGTGTACTATCTTTAGAGTCTCAGATTGACCATCAACCATACCCTGGATATAGGCTTTGGGGTTTTTTTTTACCCAGTTAAGTGTCCACGTTCCAGCAATTAAATTTTGATTATATTTAAGTAGATTGCTTAGGAGAATGTTAATGTGTATGGTGGCAAATGGCCTGCTAATATCACCATTTATCATACTTTTCCCTTACCCAGAAGCTAGTTACCTTGTCAAAGAAGAAAAACAGAGTAGTTTATAATGTTTTTTCTTGATATACCTCTATTGGCCATTTTTCTCTCACCTTATTGACCTTCAGTTATTTACAAATTGATGAGTCATTTGGTTCAGTATCTTTCAGGCATACTGGCCTTGTAAAGCCACAGTGATGTTCACAGAGCTGATTATGTTCATCGAGCTCAGTCAGATGTATCTGCATAGCACAGAGCTTTGTGCACAGCCATAGTCACTGTTACCAACCTCAGCTGGGAGTTTTTCTTTTTTGAAAGAAAAAGCTTTTTCTTTTTTGATGTTCTGGATCCTATTCTGAAGATGTTACCTATTATTATTGACTTTGATCTCCTTATGCTAATAGTTCTGATCTTAGCTTTTTGAGTATCCCTTTAGATTACCCTTCAAAGAGTGGAATGTTGTACAAAGAAATTCAGAGAAGATAAATCTGCTTTTAGATGCTGTCAGTATTTTCTGAAATGGCTGTAGCAATATTTTTGCTCTTCCACCGACGAATGTTTCTAACTGTTTTTCTTTTAATATATCATGTTGTTAAAATTTTTTCCCAGCTTCTTCCTCTATGGGAATATTTTCCCTCAAAACTTTGGAAGCGGTTGATAGTTAATTCTGCAGCCACAGGGCACTCTGCAGGTTCATATTCCAGCAAGGATACCAGAGTGTGTCTGACAGGCCTCGTCTTCAGACAAATCCAGACACTGGGAGCTCTCCCATGGAAGTGTTTAGATCACAAAGAGAGAGTTTCAATATGCTGGCAGGCAAGACACTCAGGAAAATCAATCTGAATGACTGAAAGGTATGCTTCAAAGGTGGACATGTTAAAAATCAATGTACCCCCCAAAAAGGAATAAAAAATGATCTTGCTTATATTTAGAATACTTCTCTTTGAAAACAAAGTACATTAAATTAAGACCAATTTAGATTTTGAATCAGGTCTGCATAAAGGAGTTCCACAATTTTTAATGTTTAAAGAATTGATTTAGATTTTCTGAGAATTACTATATTTAAAAGATTTATTGTTTCTTCTTTTTGTGTCTTCTGCAGCACTAAGCACATTGCTGGTACTTGAAACAAATAATGAAAAGTACAGAATGGTTAACATTTGTATCTTCTGTTTTTTCTCGAGTTATATGATAAAGGATTTTAGTAGAGGCATAAAAGCAATATGTTAGAATAAGGGTTTTTTCTTTTCTTTTGCTTGCTGGAAACTTGCAAATTCCTTTTGAAAACCTCTGTAAAGACTTAAAACAACCAAATGGGAGAAAAGAGTGAAAAGCATTTATACACGGAAGTTGGTGTACTCCCCTTACACTCACTGAATTCTCCTTCCTGCATCAATGTAAAAACTGTATCTTTGCATCTCTGTAAGAGCAAAGACGCCATTATCAGTATTTGAAAACTGCAACAATCATATTTGCTGTGCATTGTCTAAATAAATGGATCAAAAACTATAAAGTTTTTGTAGGCATGTGCATTTTTAGCAATTTTCCTTTGGGTTCACATTCTACAGTAAGAGAAGTCAGGAGTAACTTCGTTGGCTTCCACTTCAGCAGATTAACTCGGCTCTAGAATAGCATATCTGAGAAATTTGTCCTCTTGGTAACGGGCAAAAAGAGACAGTAAGCCTCTTGCGGGGATCGCGCAGCAGAGACCTCAGGGATGAAGAGACTCAGCTGGACCCAGCCATATGGAAGAAACGATAGACTCCCTTGAGCATTTCCAAACTGCACCGTGCTGAAGGCTTAGTCATCCCTGCTGGGGTTTGCCGTCTAATGAAAGACAAATCACTTTCACCTATTACTGGAGACTCAAGAGCTGTTGCAAATCACATGGAACTGAATTCACAAGCGAAGAAAACAAAATGAGTTAAAATGTTAAGATGCACTTAGTATTTTCCTAGGAATGTGGAAGATGCACTGACAATAAACAACACATTGGGAAAATTTATTAGGAACATTGTGTGTATTTAGAACACTTTTTTTTTTTTTAATTGAAGGTGTTTTCTAAAGGAGCAGTGTTAACATTGCTACTCGACATATTTTAATATATGGACTAACACTTGCCCTTTATTTTATTTTCGAAAATAACGCACGAGAGATTCTGGTGTGTTTCGCAGTAAATCTGCAACCAAAGAACATGCCACGACAATCCTCGTCCTCTTTCCCAGCCAAGACCCTCGGTGAGACGCCCAAGATATTTCCAGTATCAGCGCGGCCAGAGGCGTTTCAGCCCCCTCCCTCTCCAACTGAAACACACACGAGCATCGCGGCGGACCCCAGTCCCAGTCCCGCTCTCTTCTCTCCCTTCTCCCTCGTGGAGCGCTGGACACGCGCAGACCAGGCCTGCGTGGCAAACTCCGCGCAGCAACTCCACGCTCCGTGCGGCGGGGAGTGCAGAGGGGAGTGAAGAGGCGCTGCCCGGCCGGGCTGGGGGGGACCTGCCTCCCCCGCCGCTGCCGCCGCGCTCCCGCAACTTTCATTCACCGCTGGCGCCGCCGCGCACCCCCCGCTCCGCGGCGGCCGTGCCGGGGCCGTGCCGGGGCCGTGCCGGGCGGGCGGCGGCGCAGCCAGTGAGCGGGCGCGGGGCGCTGCGGGCGGGGCCGGGGGGGCGCGGCCAGGCCGGCCCTATATAGGGCGGCGCGTGGGGCACTCCCGGCTCCGTGGGAGCGGGCGAGGGGCGCTGCGCCGGCCGGGGCGGGGGCGCCGCGCGGCCGCGTGGGGAGCTCTTGGCGAGGTGCCGGCGGCTCGTTCGGCTGGTGGCCGCGCTCGAGGAGCACTTTCGGCGGTCGGCGGCAGGCACCTTGCGGCGGTGAGGAGAGCCGGCCGGCCTGCGAGCGGCGGTGCTATCCCATTGTTCAAGCGGAAAGACTCGGGGTGCGAGGGAAGGAGCCCAGCTTGTCGCCTCCATTCTCCCGCTCCCCACCGCCCCCCTCCGCCGTTTCCCTCCGCGCCGGAGGAGCGCCGCCGCCAGGGAGCCGAGAGCCGGGCTGTTCGGCACCAGCACCGACAGCTCAGGTGCACCGGCGGGATCAGGGAAAGAGGCGCCATCCCTTTCCGAGCCGCTGTGCCTTGAGGGGCTCCAGGAGAGGAGGAAAGTTGCTCCCTTTCCTGCAGCAAGCCCAGGAGCTGCTGAACTGGCCTCACCTGGAAGGACTGAGCAGTTCCCACCTCTTCCATCAGGTGCCTTTGCCGCAGCAAAGCCACGGTATCCGGGAGACCACGGGGAGCAGAATAACACCCCTCCCCGCCCCTCCCGCTCTCGCCGCACTTCGCTTGTTATCTGCTCTGTCTCGCTGTGGTCCCGGGATCACAGGAGGATCTATAACTGTGATCTGTCACCGAGGAGAAGGTCGTGGATGAACTCCCTTCCAGCAGGGCAACGAATCACTTCTCGACTGCTTATTATTATCATGTTCTAGGACCAGCCCTTTCCTGCTAAACTTGGCTTGGGAGCGTACAGCAGGAGGGGGCGCGGGGGGTGGAGAGCCAAGCCCAACAGCATCTTGTGTGTTTGACTTTTTTTTCCCCTCCCTCCTCCTTCCGTGAGACAGTTTGATGAATGCCTGCGAGAGGGGTATGATTTGCTGAGGCGCCTCTTGGCAGGGCGGTGTGTGCGCGGTGTCAGCCCCGCCGCCGCCCCCCGTGGGGCTGTGAGCGGCCCGCGGCGGGGGACGCGCGTGGGAGCGGCTGCAGCGCTGCGCGGGCCGCCGCGCAGGAAGCGCTGCTGGGGCGGACGGGGCTCCGCGGCCTCTCGCCGGGGGCTCAGCGGGGAGTCACGGCTTGGAAAGGGGCGAGGAGGAAGATAATTACCTCGCCTAACTCCGCCGCACCCTGAGCCCCTGGGTTTGCTTCGCTATTGCCGGGAGCGTGTGAAGACGAGACCCAAGTGCCGCCTCTCCCAGACATCGACGGGCTAGCGAGGGACGGCCCGGGCCCAGCCCCGTGCCTGGCGAAGTTGCCTTCAACCGCGGACCGGTGCCACCCGCCTCACTTTGCCGGGGTTGTTTTCTTGACTTGGCTTTGGATAGAACGGACTTCGCTGTCTCCGCACCCTGAAAGTTGCCCGAGCGCTCCCCGCGGCGAGGAGGAGGAGGGCGGCGCGCCCTGCGCCTCCCCGGGGCCGAGGCCGGTGGGCCCGGCTGGTCTGCAGCGGGCGGTGATGATGTGCGGCTGGGGGAAGCTCACCCTGTCCCTGGGGCTGCTGCTGGCGATGGCGGGCGCGGTGGCGCCGCAGCCGTGCCCGGCGCAGTGCTCCTGCTCGGGGAGCACCGTGGACTGTCACGGGCTGGCGCTGCGCGGCGTCCCGAGGAACATCCCCCGCAACACCGAGAGGCTGTAAGTAACCCGGCCGGGGCGGCAGCGAGCGCCCCTCGGTCCCCGGCTCCCCTTAGGGCTCCTGACGGCTGTCGGGCTGAGGTGGCCCCCGGCGCCCGCCCGCTTTGGGGTCCCGACGCCCTTTGGGTGGGGGAGGAGGGGGGGGAGTTTCTGTTCCCCTCTCCTGCTGCTGGCCGTGCCCGTTTCACAGCGATGCGCGGAGACGCGGAAGAGGTGGGCGCTGCTCCCAGCCGCTGCCTTTCATCCCGGGAAGCCGCGGTGAGCAGCGCGGTTCCCGCCTCCGCGGGGAGCGGGGGCGGGCACCACGGCGGCCAGGGGGGCGCCCCGAGGCGGCGGTGGAGCGGCCTCTCCCCCCGCCGGCGCCCATTTCCCGTCAAACTTGGCTATTACGGCTCGCATTCCCCGGGGCAGAGCCGGGCCGCGGCCCCGCCGCGCTCCGCGAGCGTGGGCAGGGAGGCCCCGGGGCGCGCAGCGCTCCCTCCCGCCGTGGAGCCGCGGTGGCCGGCGCGGAGGGGCGGGCGGGGGCGCGCATCTGCCGGTGGGCGAGGGCACGCCGCTGGGCGATAGCCGCGCTCGCAGGCACTCAGTCGTGCCGTAACGGTGATCCCTCCCTCCATTCTCGTACCCGCAGCTGGGCAGTTTTCTGCATGTGGTCGGTTATTTATCATACCAGGCTGCCTTTCAGAGGGGTCCTAGGAGTGGAAGTGGTGTGCGCATTATTTCTTACTCTCTGATAAGTCATTTAAATGATGGCATGTGGACGCGCGTCTGGAGTGGTGAATTTCACTTAGGAAGAGTATCAGGGATACATTTCTCCTGAGACTAGTGTGGTTTCGTGTGCTGTTTTGGCCATATGTGGTATAAAACACTAAAAAAAATACTACTTTTTTTTCCCCCTAGCTACGTTGGGAATGAGCTGTAATTGTTAGAATAGCTTCCATGCAATACCACTTCCTAATGGTTTATCTCATGTGTGGCCAAGTCTGGTTTTATTTGTAGTGATTGGAATTGAAAGACATTTATATCTTAAACCCAAAAAAGTTATGAAAAAGAGGCATATACTCCAGAAGAAAAACTAGTATAGAAGTATGATCAGAAGTGCTAGGGCCTAAATACAGGTTTCTGTTGCTTCTGAAAATGCTTTGCATTCTGCAGTCAGTATTGCTTCCTGTGCAGCAAGTGGAGAGCTTAGTTTTGGTAAAGTCTTATTTCCCACCACTTACTCCAAGTGTTAATGCTTGTTTGAAATCTAATGTTTGTTATAGGTTGTTAAGCCCTATGCCACCTTTTTAGGCATACGAGGAAATCTGAAAATTGCTTGAAATGGTGAAAATTGTCTTTATTTCAGTCACTTTGTTTTTGTAACAGTCAAATAAAGGTTGTAGCATATATATAGATATACACATAAGTACTAAGTTTGGTGGTTTCCTAAATGCAGTTATAGCCCCATTCAGAGAGCTTTGGACTCTTCTATGGGTAAAGACTATAGTTAAACATGAGCTTTGTCATGGCAGGCAGAACTGACTCTCTTGTTACGAAGTTTCAAACTGCTGGTTTCAAGATAAACCTTAGTTCAGTTACTTGGAGATCAGGAACACCCATGTTGTTAATTGTAGGAATGGTTCGTCGCATTCATTTATGTCTCCTAACTTTTGAAAACTCTGTGCCCATGAAAACAAACAAAACAATTTAAAAATAGCTTTTGAATGTTTTAATTTAGCTGCTTACAAATTATTCTTCTTAGGGATCTTAATGGAAATAACATCACAAGAATCACGAAGACTGACTTTGCTGGTCTAAGGCACCTTCGAGTTCTGTAAGTTTTCCCTTTCTCTCATTGATAACTTTTAGGACTGATGCTACAGGTTATAGTTACATTTCAGTTCATTAGCTGGATGGGTTACTACTTTTTAACTATTGTATTACTGTATCTGAACTTAAAACCACTCTGCCAAGTGTTATACACTGTTATGTACAAGTTAGCAATTCCCTTAAATATAATTTGTTCAATTTTTTTTTAATCTCCCCTTAAGATTATGAGAATTTGAGGACTTAATTTAGCACACAGCTTACAAGTAAGAGTTGCTAAAATTGGTTGAATAACTGTTGGAGTTACTTCAGTTTAAGGCTGTGAAATTTATAGTTCACACTGAAAATGGGTACTCTCAATCAGAACTATAAGGGAATTAATTAAGAAAGTTTTTCTTTTACTGGATGTAAAAGTAAGTCCCAGGTGATTATTTTTACTCTTCTGTAGTTTCTGGACGAAAAGGAAAGACTTTATCAGTGAAGTTGAGGAAGGAATTGTTTGGTTTGTTTGGGTGGGTTCTTGTTTATTTGTTTGAAACAATTTTTTTCGAGCATTATCGAAGCTTTAAAATTTGGAGGTGGTTTGTGATTTTTTGGGATTTTTTTTGGTTGTTTTGTTTTTTGGTTGGGGTTTTTTTGTGTGTGTTCTGAGGAAATATCTAACTACTTAGCTTATTTGTTAAGGCCAGTTTAATTCGAGCAAGTAGTCTTGTAAAATCCATTTCCTTTTCCCTCTGAAATAAATACAAAATTGTAGTAATTTCTAATTCTGTTACAAAGCAGAACTACTGTTAGGGTTACAGTCTCTGTTCAGTCTTTCCCTCATGTTTCTTCCAACACCATGATTCTGCGTTTCAGTTTTGTTATTCTCATGTGAGACTAATATCGCCTTCATACTGTTCAACTGGGGTCTTGCCGAAGGGCAGTGGTGTGTGTGCATGTGTGCCCACAGCGTGTAGGCATATGTGTGGCTTTTTAACTTGGGACTCCTTAAGTAAATGAGCAAATATAATATCAATTCCTGTTTCTTTTACCGAGGTGTATTTTCCTTTTTGGGTATATGAGCCTGTGTAAATTGCTGGTGACAGGGATACAGAAGGTTAAAGTGGATGTCAGTCTAGAATAGCTGTTGTATTGTTTTAAAGAATATGTAGCTGCCTTTAAATGACCATTGTTAATGCAACAAGTTGTCTCAGAGATATTAAAACTTACATATAAAAATTTCTGTATTTCAGTCAGCTCATGGAGAACAAGATTAGTACTATTGAGAGAGGAGCATTCCAGGATTTAAAAGAACTGGAGAGGCTGTAAGTATTTTTAATTCTAAAAGTATCAACTTCTGGGGGGGTCAAATGAGTTGTGTATTAAGGTACTCAGGCTTCAGATTTTTTAATTTATTTTTTTTTAAACTTGGGACTTCTAGCCTTACTGAGACACAAGAGAAGTAAGAAATTCTCAAGCAGTATGTTAGAGACTAGGTTGGGGATGAGCATTCAAGAGCAGTCTGGATTCAAAATGCAAACTGCTATTTTCCTGTTGCAAATAGTTTGAATACTATCAAATATTTTCACTTTAATCTTGAATACGCAAGGATTTTTGAAAACACAAACGCACCAAGAAAAGCCTGTTCTTGACCTATAGTGTTAGGTGTTAGTGTTGGATGTTTTATATGTCTTATTGGAAGTAACTACTGGCTGTAAAGTGTTGTCTTGGTACATAGCAGTAATTGAATTCTTCTCCAGTTTTTATATGGTGAAAGCTTTTACGAAGGCTTAGAAAAAATATGAACTGTTAGTTTTCAAAAATAATCTGAATTTGGATTTAAAAAAGATTGAGTACTGTGGGGAGAGAAGATGGAGCAGAGATGAGAGGACCTTATCTGGTGAAGTTGAAGTACAAACACCTGCTTAGTTGCAGGAAACCTAGGAAATGAGTAATTCCCAAACTAGTTTTCAGTATGTGCCTTATTTTGTTACTCTTCAAACGAAATTTTTTAAAAATGTATTGTGCGACTTGGGACATCTGACTTGTTAAAGGCAAGATGCTGATTGTTGGACGTAGTTTCAGTGTGGAGCCTGGAAAGTATTAATATATATGTTCCCGTAGAACTTGTGTCTTCATTATTAGGCATCTTAGTTTTTGCATTTTCATTGTATCAGTTTTTCTTTAAGCATACCTCTGAGGTCTTGCTTAGTGTTTCATTTGCTGCTGCTTTAACTTTATAAAAGTATTGCTACTTTACTCCACTGAAAAGCAGCCCTTGCCTGAACGTGGTTTGTCATATCATAGTTGCTTTGTATCCACAGCTGCTGTGTGTTTAAAACAAAAACCTCCACAAACCATTATGGTTTGGTTGGTCATTTAGACAAAGCTATTCAAGAGACTTAGTAACCAATACTGTAATTATGATATTTCTATAATAGTTAAAATATGACGTACTTGAGATAATTACCTCATTTTTTCAAATATGCTGAAGTAACTTTTTGACCTAAAAAAAGGGAGTGTTATTATGGAGTACAACTTTTTTTAATAAATTTTAATGAGATCGATTGCTCTTTGGGAAAAAAAAAACTGCTGCGCATTTCTAAGTCATATTAAAACACCTAATTCAATGCATTTTTACAATGTGTTTTCAACTTTGTACAAGGTATAGGGATTTTAAACAGCTTTTCTTGCTGACGGATATATTGGAATAATATATACACATTTCTAAATTTGGTTTATGGCGTCTAGATAAAAAATTAAACAGCAGTGTAGTTCATATTGCAAATGTAAATACATATATATGAAACATGAACAAACATTAGAAGATCCACACTTTCACTGTGAATGTGGTTTGACACTGATGCTTACAAATGCTTAAGTTTTAAAACAGTTTATCAGCAGCCTCATTTCTTAAGTATATCAAAGTATGATCCTGCTATGTAATTTATTAACAAATTTAAAACAACTTTTTAACTTTTGTCATAATATCAAGGCATTTACTATTTATATTTCTGAAGTATAGAATTGTTTTATGAGAGAAAAATGAACTTCAATAGTTAACTTACTTGTCTGATGTGTTTGTATTTTGCCATTACATTGTTTCATTTTTGCTTTGGTTTTCCCTTGATAATTGGAAAACAATAGATATTTTCCATTTACATAAGATACTAGTTCTGAAGAGAAATTGTGATACTTTTGGATACTTTGTGAGTTATGTTTGTTCGCCCTTCAGCAGGCAAACTATGCTATCTGAAAGTTTAGTTATTTGGACCTACAAAGTTAGGTTATGTTTTGTCTTCAGAGTTATATTACATCTGTTCCAATACTTGTCAGTTTCTTTAGTTTGGTGGAATTCAGTTTGTGTTAGGTGTGTGGGTGACTTGTAATTTGAATATATATGCAGGATGTCTTTAAACTGCCCCAGCTGTTGGCTAAGAGCAAATATTTCATATTTGTGGGGGAAAGCTGAGAGAATTCTTCTTGTTTACAACTGCCAAGTCCATCTGATGAAGGCGCATTGTTATCTGACAGCCAATTCATCTCCTTGGGATTTTGAAATCCAAAATTTCTCAGGAAACCTTTGGGTACTTTGTTCAAGTATTTTCTTTTATACATTAAATAGCAAGCACTTTAAAGCTTTTTAATTTTTTTTCAGTGTGTATGTGTAGGGTGTTAAATTTTCACTCTAAGTGTAATGTGCCAAGCTGCTGTCAAAGAATACCTGATGCAGACCTTTCAGCATGCAAGCAGAAGGTGTAAGAGAACTTCACTGCAGCTTAAATGAAGTCAATTTGATTTATAAGATTATTTACATGTATCACTGCTTATGTTGAAGTATCTTGCTAGTGTATACAGGCTGAATTTTAAAATATATTTCCTGTACTTTAGTACTCTTTAACGTGAACAACAGACTTTCACAGTAGTTTCCCTTTTGGAAAAAAAGAAATGCCCATCTATCTAAGTGAAGTGGTGGGGTTTTTTTGTTGTTGTTTTTTTGGGTGGTAGGTTTTTTTTTTTTTTTGTTTTTCGGGGGGTTGTTTGTTTGTTTTTAACTGGAATTTCAGTTACAAATTTTTTTTTTTTTAGACCACTAACTCTGATTTAGGAGGAACTGTTTGGTTGGTTAATGAATTACTTGTGAATACTCATTTATAGGTCTGATAATTCAAAATGCTGGGTATCCTCAGCTCCCTGTAATGGAGGAATTGAAACACTTTGCAAAATTAATCTCAGAGAAGAAAATTTTGACCTCTTCAGAAGAGATTTACTTAAGATTGATTTTATTAGATCCATAAAAATCTGTCAGGTGGTTTCTCCTATAACTTAATAAAACAACAATGTATCTCTAGTACACTAGGTATGTAGGTTACTATGTACACAGAGCTATTTAGACCTAGTGTGTTCCACAATGGGAATTTGTATCACACCAGTGTAATTGTAGAAGTGCAATGGAACCCAAGGCTACAGTAAATACTGCTGTAACAAGTGATTATTACTACAGCAGCCTGTATTAAAGTAAAAGTGTTCAGTTTGCAATAAATGATTGTGTGGCTATGCGTGCTGCTTAAGAAATAGGAGGGAAAACAAGGTGGATATTAGCAGCTTAGTAAGTTTTCGGCTTGTGGAAACTTTAGTAGCTGGAGAAACACTGGTGAATTGCTGATACTGCTGTAAGCCTTTCAGCTGGATACTTCTGTGATAAGTCTTCAGTCAAATAAATGGCTATACACTGCAGTGGTCACTTAGTTCCAATCTCTGACGGTCTTGAAGGCTCTTAAGGGGTGAGTTCTTAAGGCTCCAGTCCAGTTTGGTACAACACTGCCTGAGCTGGCAAGTCTGCCACAAATCTGGTTTTCTTCTCAGACTGGATACTGAACAGAAGAATCACATGGTCTGTTGTGTCATGTAGATGCTCTGTCTGCTGAAACAACCCTCTTTGACTGAAAAATGGGATGTATGAATTGAAGCTCAGTAGGGACAACTTGTACCTTTGAGTACATCCTGAAGCAGTGCTAAAAATTCTTGTATTAATTAGTCTTGACTGTACTGTATTTAACATCTGCAAGACTTTCTGTATTAGCTAGTAACTTGTGTGAGCCCATGTTCCTGAGCAGGGCCTCTAAAGAGTATATGGCTCTTCGGTACATGGCAGGTCCCACAGAGAAAGGATTGGATGTGGCCTGTTACATTTTGTGAACCTCTCTTACAGAGACCACTGTCACGTGTCAGCAGTGGTTTTCAATATGCTTCATCGCAGGAAGACGAAAAGGGTCAAGACATGGAGGATTTTCACAATGCTTATGGGTTTCCAGAGATCACTGCTTATTATGGGGGAAAGAGCTTTTGAAGCAACTCCTCATGAGAATGTGAAATTAAATACTTGTTCTTCTTTCTTTGTAAAGCTGTCATCTTGGGTGTGATGTTTATAATACTTTGAAATAGTATCTTAAGAAAGCAAAAAGAAGATAAACTGAAAGTTTCCACTTTATAAAAACTAACACTATAAGACACAGCTTTAAATTTATTTTTAGTAAGTGTAGGCCATTGTTATCCCCAAGTTCACCTCATTCGCTGGTGTTGCAAATACTGCTCAAAATATCCGAGTGTTTTTACAAGTTGTTGTCATCTGGAGGGAAGTATAAAATTTTGTTGAAGACAGCTACTGTAGATTGTTGAACCAGTTCTATTAGAAGCTAGTTAAATCTAAAATTTCTTTACCATTCTATGTATTCCAGAAATATAGGGTTGTCAGGTTTTGAGGGCTAAATATACTCTTCACTTGTTTATAGAGAAGAGCAGTTGCCTTTTCATTTATTTAAAAAAAAAAAATGCCTGATAGGAAAACTTTTCAATCATAATTTTTCCTAATATGTTTTTTAGGTATAGTAGTTGGGATTCCAGCTGTTACTATGCTAAGGCTATGACATGGAAAAAATGTCAGAACAGGAAGAGTTTACAGCAATAGTTTTAAAACTACTCACTCTTTTTCTTCCTGTATTTATGAATAATCCATTGAAGGAGCAGTATGTCCCTAAAATGCTAATTTGGAGTCTGATTCTGCAGACATTTACCATGTGAATAACTTGGTTTGCATGAGTAGTCTCACTGATTACTCTTGTGAGAAAGGTTACTTGTGTGGCCTAAAATGTTTCCAGGCCAAGCCCCTATACTTTTGATAATTGAATTAATATATTTTATTTTTAAAATGTCCATTTATTATGTTAACAGTTCTAAAGTGTTACTGGTGTAGACTTAAGCCAAACTACAAAAAAAAGCCCCCAACCCAAAAACCCACAAACAAAGGAAAAAAAAGCCACCAATCCCCACCAAACCTATTTCTGCTGAAAACTTGTGTGTAGATAAAATGTTACTCTCAAAGGACTAACAGCAACTTCTGAGTTGGTGTCTGGGCTAAATACCCCACCATACCTCCCCAAGAAACAGCCCTCCTGAGCTACATGATGTGAGTAAGCTGAAATCATGAGTTGAAGAAAAGAATGCTGTAAGGGTTGAACATCAAGTTGGTACATGAAGTAGCTTTTAAACTGAAAGCTATCTGTTATATATTCATGTTTCTTACAATGCATTACTGAATGATGTAGAAAGAAACATTTCAAGAATTAAATGTTTTGTTACAGTTCATTGATTTTTCTAAATTTTTGCAACACAGTTCTAAAATGACAAACTGAGGAATTGCTTCTACTTGCTATTTATTTGGGCTTCATCTCCATAAATACATTAAAGCAGGTTATTCAAAGTTAACATGAAGAGAGCGCTTACTTAGGTGTGGACTTATGAGAGTTTGAGTAGTACTGAAAATCAGTATTGTTTTGTACATGCTGTGGACGAGCAATTTGAAACTTACTTCTGTGCCATCTCACAGAAGGTAAAGTATATTTCAACAAAATAGTTTCAAGGAAAAGTTCTTTCTACTTAGTAAACAAACTGTGGTACTAGGTGGATTTCTTTCCAGGATACAAATCTGTGTGTGAAATTACTGTGTTTGCAGCTTCAGCTGGAGCAAGGGCTTAATTATAACCTCAATACAAAGGAGATCATCTTGTCAAAAATATTAAGTGAGTTTCAGTAAAATAAAGTGGGGTTTAGGTGTATTTCATGTATTAGGGGATTAGAGTTATCTGCTTGAGCTCTAACCTAGTTGGATAAACGTGGTAAACTATTACACTGCATTAGTAGGTTTTGAAATTATTAAATGGTCTCTGAATGTATGGTGTTTTACAGAGCTCATCTTACAAAGTCATGCATCGCAGGGTAGGCTAAGAAATAAAATGTTCCATCTAGGGTAAAAACAAATACAGTTTGTCTTGGGCATAACTGCAGCAGGCCTTGGCATTTATCAAGAGCATTAACAGCTGCTTCAAAAGAGACTAGATGAACAAGTACTGTTCTTTCTGTCTAGTCTAGTAAAGGGCCACACTGTATTATGTGTATGCTCTTTTTTAGGGTGCAGACTTACTGAATCACTGATGGGGAAAAAACATGTTGTCCAGAAATTAAAATAAACCTATGTGCTAACTTTTCATTATGCATTGATGTGTGGCATGAGATTGCAGTTTTATTCCAATTAATTGACTAGCTCTATCAATAAAATGCGAATTCCAAGTAGGAAAACACTTCTAAAAGAGGACTAGCAATATTTTCTGTGATTCTTTAAATGTCAGCTGCATCAATAAATTAATCCCAGAATAAGCAGGTTTGGGCTGAAGTTTCTGAGTTTTGAATCTGGTAATATATAGTTATTTCAGTTACAGAAGAGAAGTGTTAGAAGCCTTAGATTTCACTTCTATGAAGATATATGATCAAAAATTTAGGAGCAGGGAATTCTGGAAAAAATGTTAAATGTCTTCTCTTTTTATGATGCAGTTTTTTGGTTTTAGCTGAAGAAAAATATGATTTTTTTTTTTTCCCCCCAAGTTACAAACACTTAGGTGTAAAGTGTCAAGGCTAATGTGGATTTTTAGGATCCCTGGCAAAAATTCTGTGTTAGCAGTGGAACTACTGTTCCAGGAGTCATTTATATCGCTATAGTTCCTAAAAGCACAGCTGATAAATTAACAATATTTCATCTTGTGCTTGCCTATAAACTGTGTCAATGAAATCAGTTTTTTGGTGGTAAGATCTTGCGTTACATAGTGGTTTTACTGAGCTCTCAAATTGATACCAGCTCTTTAGCTGAAAGTTAGTTTACAGTTTCTTTTCTCACTGAATGCTGGTCTTCATTTTGGTGTGCAAGTTCATTAGTGAAGTCTGGGAAGTAATTTTTTCATTTGGAGTACATTCTGAACAGTTCTGACTGCTGCTGCTGGGAAAGTCTAGGTTTGACTGATTAAAACTTGTGGGATTATGCATGTGCTTGTTTTTTAAGGCTGCTTGATGTTACTCTTGTCTCCTCCCTACAGCATTGGTACTTAATCACCCGTGCGGCTTCAGTCGGAGTATTTGAGCATTTGAAGGGTTAATACTTTCGCACAGGTGTGTGATAGGTAATGGAAGAATAATGAGTTCAGGTAGAGGATACCTGGTTTTGAACAGCCCTGAAGGGGGTGAACAGTTATTCCTTGTTAATCATGGATGTGAAAAATCCTTCTTTTAGCTAGCCTTGCATAGTTTAAGGGCAGTGCACAGCACATTCATCCTCTTAGAACAGGGAGGAGATCACAAAGCCTGCGGTGTTAATCACTTACCAAGGGAGTGTGGGACTATCTTACATTAATTATACTGGCCACCTGTATTTATAGTTTTTTAAGAAAAAGAATAAAAAAGTTATTCTGCATTAGCAGGCTTTTGTCAAAACAACTTCAAATGTGTTTTCTAAAAATGTCTCTTGAATCAGAGGTAGACAAAGTTTGAAGACAGTATTTAAAAAGACGCAGTGTTCTAATGGAATTTTAAAAAAATCAAATTATAGCTACATTTTGATTACAGAACACTACAAAATATTTGATAAAACTCTAAGTCCAAGAGCAATGTTCTTCTAAAAGCCTTGTCAATGCCCACTATTTATTTTTATTATATTTTATTCATCTGAGTGTCTTTTCTCATGGGACTCCTTTTATAGGTCTAGAAGTCAAATTGCAGTGAGAGGTGCTGTTTGCTCTTTGCAGACCTTTTTACAAATTCCGGGGCAGGAACGCTGTTTATTTTTCCCACATCTGTTTTGTGCTCATCCTTTGTGGCATTGTTTGCTGGATGCTCTTCTTTCTTGCTTCCTCTGAAATGGGTAATTTGCACTGTTGCAAAATGGTAAAACTAAATCTGATTCTGCAGAGCTCTTGTGCCAATGTTTTTGTTTCAAATGGTGTTTTGTGTTCAGAAGCTATTTTAAGTCGATTCTATAGAGCACTGATATTAAACTTAAAGCTATACATTTTCATTTTAATCTGTAAAAATCACATTTATCTGTTGCAGAGCCAACTGAATTTTATTAGCATACTGATTTAATATTAGGTGGCCACAGGTGAAAATTGACTTGTGATTACATTTTAATATAGCATATTTGAAAGATTATCTAAGATACTCCTTATTTTGATTGCAGAATTCTTCTATCTGGAATTTTACAGTTAAACTCCAAAATGTACGAGGGATCTGGCTGCAACTTCAGTGACTCATACTGTTACATTACCTCATTTACTATGAAGAGCCTGGTTGAAACTTCATCAGAAGAAATGTTTTATTTTCCTATTTTCCTTCATAGTATGTAGTTCATTGTGGTGGCTTGTCTTTAATAATAGTCTAGACAGATAATCAAATACAATATGGCAAAGTTTCCCTTAATTTTTTTTTAAGGTGCACCAGCTTTTCTGGCTAGTTAGGCAGAATGTCCGTACAGCTGTTATAGTAAAATGCTTGGGTGAAAACTTACTGTCTGAACTCTGTGGTAGAAAGACAGTTACAAACCTATCAGGACTCTCTGCAGGCCTTGTCTCTCTAAACAATCTGTTCGAACCCTAGCTAAATTCCACCTACTAGGTCAGCTTCACCTCCCCTTTCTTTGCCTTTTTTTTTTTTCTTGGAAGTAATTCCAGGTATTGTCAAAATCATCCTTGTTTCATCTGATATTTGAACTTTTGTTACTCTGTGGAGGTTTTATAGCTTGTTTCCTTCTTTGTGGTATACTTTGTAGAATAAAGTCCAATGAGTGAGCTTCACAAGATAGTGGAGGCTTGAAGAAGTCTTTGTAAATTGTCTAATCCCATGCTACACTCAAGGTCCATCAGAGCAGGTGGCTGAGGGCTGTTTCCAGTTGGGTTTTGAATGTCTCCAGCAATGGAGAGTCTGCAGCCTCTCTGGGCAGCCTGTTTCAGTGCGACCACCCTCACAGTCAAACACTTTTCTTAAGTTGAAATACAGTTTTCCTGTACTTTGATTTGTGCCGATTGCCTCTTGTCCTTTCACTGTGCACCCCTGGGAAGAGTCTGGCTCAGTCTTCCTTACTTGAGATAGAAGTGTATCACTTATTTATACACACTGAGATATCTCTGAGACTTTTCTTCCTCAGGCTAAACAGTCCCAGCTCTCTCAACTTCTTCCAGTGTGACAGGTGCTTCAATCTGCCTGCTTAGTCATCTTAACAGTTCTTCCCTGGACTTGTTCAGTATGTCCCTGTCTCTTGTAGTGGGGAGTCCAGCACTAGGCACACCTCTCCATCTGTCTCACCAGTGCTGATTGTAGGGGAAGGAGCACCTGCCTTGACCTGCTGGCAACACTCATGATTACAGCCCAGGATGCTGTTGGCCTTTTGTTCAAGGACACATTGCTGGCTTCAATTTAATTTCTTACCCACCTGCACTCTAGGCCTTTATCTGTGGTGGTTCTTCCAGCTGGTGGTTCTCCAGTGTGTGCTGGTGCATGGGGTTATTCTTCTCCAGGTTCAGGGCTTTCCATTTCCCTTTTGTTGCCCTTCCCAAGTTTCCTTTTCAAGCAATTCTCCAGCCTGTCCAGGTGCCTCTGACAGACAGTGCACACACCTAGTGCACTGGTCATTCTTTCCAGTTTTGTATTATCTGCAAATATGCTGAGGGTGCAATATGTCCCATCTTCCAGGTTGTGAATGAAGTTTTGAACAGTACTGGTTCCATTACTGACCCCTGGGGTGCATCACTAGTGATTGTTCTCAATGGACTTTGTGCCCCTGACCACAGCTCTTTGAACTTGGGACTTTAGGCAGTTTTTAATCCACCTCACTATCTGCTTCTGTAGTCTGTACTCTATCAGTTTGTCTATAAGGACAATCATTATGAATGGCAGTACCAGAAGCATCTACTGCCAAGTTCCTTATTCATTGTAGGAAGCTACCAGGATGGTCAGGCATCATTTTCCCAGTGTTAAATCCATGCTGACTACTCCCAGTCATCATCTTGTCCTTACTGTGTCTGGAATAGAAATAGCTTCTATTTTGCCCTATAGCCTTCCCAGGCATTGAGATGAGGCTTCCCAGCCTGCAGTTTCCAGGCTTTTATTATGTTTTTCATGCTTTTTTCTTGTGCTGTAGGCAGAGTTAATAGGAATAATGACCAACTATTTATAGAAATATAATACAGAATACAGAAAACAGCAGCCTTAATTTCTAGCTTTCCTTCTTAGTGAAAAAAACATTTTAAAAAGGCAAAATAAGTATAAGCTCTTGACAGCACAAAACACTGTTCTTCATAATGTAGGGAGAACTGATGGGGTAGGAGAAGGATGTGGTAATTTTGGACTTGACATCGAACTCATGGGAGAAGAAAATGAAGGACAGAAAATACCTTAAGTTCCAAGTAGTGTACCCTGTTTCAATGTAGTATTGTAGTTGAGAAGTACCTTTCACTGTTTCCTACACAAATAAGAAGCTGAGTTTGCAGTAGTGTCCTGATTCCATTCAGAATTTATATTTTCCTTACTGAAACAAATATCTAATTTATATTTGAAATTAAATGGAGAATAACTTAGATACCTTTTTTAGCTAGTCACTATTTAGCCTGGAAAATGGAGTCCTGCTTAAGTGGTTCTTGACCTGGGGAAAAACTTCTTGGACACCCAAATGCTGTAAGAACAGTCTTGAACTTCTCAGATTCCAGTTTTTACTCATGTGGTTGGTAAACTTGATATTGCTAGGCTTAATGAGATTGAGTAGTTTGACTAGAGAAATTCTGTTTGCAGAGAATTCTTAATGGAAAAACTGGCACAACCTTCTGCTTAGCTCTTAATCTTGGGCTTTCCTCTCACTTGATGACATGCAAGTCACATTCACAGACAGCAGTTGCCAGATGTGTTGAAGTTCAGCAGATTGCGGCTTTGGACATGGATGCACAAATATTTTCTGCCTCTGGCAGATATAGCACAATGTTTTTTGTAGGAAAGTAGTGATTTGCCTTCCTTTCAGATGCAAGTCTGAAAGCTCTCTGTAATTTCTCTGTTGAGGTAATAGGAGTCACTTATTCTGATGTTTGTTATTCTGACCCTATATATTAGAGTCAGATTTTTAGGACATCATACTTAAACCAGCCCATGGAGATGATTTGGGTGCTGTGCACTAGCATTCTGTTTTGAGGTACTTGGATAATTTTGTAGGTGGATTCTATATTTCCTGAGCTCATAAAGCCTGAACTGCTTTTAGACCTTCCCAGAGGATGCATATCCCTGTAACATCTTGGAACTACTTAAGGAGCCTGATGGGCTCAGTTGTGAGTAGAAAGTGCTCCTGTGTGAACACACAGAGGTTTGATTACTGACGTGTTCTTCCATTTTAAAGTGAAATATAATGAAAACAGGCTTTGGTGCTTTTAAAGTTTGTTTATATTTTGCAAATGAGCTTCAGTAGCTGTTATATGCTATTTTTGAATGGGTGTAATAGTAATTTCCTCTGCTGACAAACAGGAGGTGTAGATATGCTCCTTTGAAGAATAAAATTTCTAAGCTGTACAGTGCTGTGTGCTACTATGTGCAGATAGTGTATTTACTTCTCTTGGCTAACTTTGAAGGAGGAATGAAAAATAATGAATTCTGCTATCAATAATCTTGTGTGAGTTGGAAGCCTTCTATCCTTTTTTCCCGAAGCAATGGTGGTGGAATAAAATGCATCTCTGCAGTGTATTAAGAGTTTTGGAAGGCTCTCATTCTCTGTGCACCCAATGGGATAGGCTGTTTCTAATTAAAGAGTACAGCTGATTTACAGCTTGCTTGGAACAGCTTTTAACTTCGATCAGTTCTCAAGTTATCTTTGGGGGCTTCTTTGTCCTATGGGATCTATGGGTAGAATTGCATCTACTTGAACTAAAACCCATTGGAAAATTACTTAGGTGGGACAAAATAGCAGCCTTCCAGTACTTGGGAGGTGGTTATGGAGAAGCTCAAGCCGGGCTCATTGCTGTGGTGAGCCAACAAGCATAAATCAAAGTGAGAAGTGTAACTGCACATGAGAGCAAAACTTCTTCACTGCGAGGACAGGCAAGCACTGCAACAACTCATTTCCCCAGAAAGGCTCTACAGTCTCACACACCTTCTCTGGCTGTATGTAGTTGATATAGTGGGATCAGAAACAAGTTAACAGTGAAGGCTGTAACAAGTCTGAAACAAATGGATGTGAATTATAGCATTGTAGATGATTACACTGTACCCAGTGCAATCAAGGTTTTGTTTTTTGTTTTTTTTTTTTTTTTTTTCCTCTCCCTTCCTCTTCCATGCATGATTGCTACTGGATCATAGTTATTGTGGTGTGAAAACTTCAGAGAGACATCACTATGGATTTGTGGCATGGCCAGACTTCAGTGGGTTACGATATGTTGCTACTGGGAATGCAATATGCTGTTCCTGCAATGTACCTCTATCTGTCATCATCTACATATCCTCTGGCTGCATGCAGAAGACAAGTACAACTCAGATATATACCAATTTCAACTAAAATAGCCTGTTGTTTAGAACCACTGGCTCAAATCAAGTTACATTTTTTTGCTTACTTTAATGTTGTTTGCTTCAAAGAGTTACTTATTCTTTGTCTGTTCCTACTTTTTATCTGCCTGTTGGTATTGAGCTTCCTTTAATGAGTATTTTCACCTGCTCATTTGTCAGAGATTTTTTTTCTTTGTCCCTAAATCCTTTTGTATACTTCTACCATCATTTTACTTTGAAGATGTTTTTCTAGCCTTTACTGTATCCAGAAGACTGAGCTCTGGGAGCTTTAAGGTGAAGTATTTGAAATACTTTGTATACTTTGGGTAGTATGTGGACCTTGCTTGAATTCATCATAAAGAGCTCAAAAATTTACCTAAGTTTACCCAATCTCTTCCTAAAGATGCATTCAGCAACAGAAGAAAAAAATTATGTGTATTTGAATTGCAGCTTGAAAGCTATATGATATTGGAGCTTCACCCGTTTATTTCTGGATACTACCAAAGGACTTTGCAGTCCAAGTTATTACAGTGTTAGAAGAGATTCTTCAGTACATTTTCTGTTGCTCACACCACTAATGCTTCATCTCCTCTGAGCTCTCTGCTTGAGAAACTCAAATATTTGTAGCTCAGTTGGAAAACTGAATAGTAGCAGTATGGGATATCTCATCACTGTTTCTCAGTGCTTCATTCTGAGCTTCATGTCAGTCCTGGGAGAGCAGTTCAGTTGGTGAAACTGAAATTTCTCTTCTCACATTGCCCAAGGGGAAACATGACCTGCTAGGTAGCTGTGCTGAAGTGTCTGCCAGCACACATTGAAAGAAGATGTGGTGGAGTGTTTCTGGTTGTTTTTACCCAAAGTAGCTGTAGCTCTTTAAAACCTACAGTCTTGGATTCTGTGATCCACTGTGCTTACCTTGGGTTTCAGCTCCAGAGAGAAAGGTATCATATCTTTCTCACTCAGTCTTGTTGCAGTATGTTTGTGTGTTCTGGATAGGTGTTTTTTCAGACAAAGTTAAGCATCAGGTCACCTGAAAAAGTGGAACTATTGGGTAACCATGTAAAATACTGAACCATTTTAAAATAGTAATGTATTTTCTGGACTCCTTGTGTGGCTCTTTCCAAAGATTAGAAACTCTTCATGGTGACTGTTGAATGGGAAGCTGTTGTGTACTGTGATACTAGGCTGTTGTTTCAGACTTGCTCTGCCTACTTTTTCCAATCCACTTATGATTTCATGGCATTTTTTTAGACAGAACTACCTACTGCAGTCTTGCAAAATGTTTTTCAGTGAAGTCTAGTTCATAAAATCTCCATATAGAAAACTCAGCAAAATGACTCTTTTAAAAGCATCTGATATAACTTGTAGATGTCAAGAGTAGCTGAAGCCTCTTTCTGAAGTATAGTAAAAGACATATTTCCCATTATTGCCTTCATGAAAATTAATAATGTTTTATGTTCTTGGTCACAGGCAATAATGAATGGTCAAATTTTTGGTAGAGAAAGCTTAGTTCTAAAAGAAAATTCAGTGACTGGGATGGTTATTCAAAGTAGAAGATACAAAATGCAGGATTCATAAGAGATTAGTATTTTAACTTGTGTATTCCCTCAATCTGTGTAGTGTTCGAAGAACAAATATTTTAGTCTTGTGAAAGGCAAATTAAAATCATGTGTTGAAACACTAATTTGAAGTGCTAAGCTCACTTGGTAGAAACTGTGGAGACATGAGGGTAGTGCTATTTATTGCTACTTTAATTAATGAAGTTGATTTATTGTCCATAATTTAGATTTGAAAGTCTGTACAGTGGCAGATGCATCAGTATGTTAAAGGTATACTCAGTTATGTGGGCCATGTGAACTACAAGTAATAACAGAAACTCCTCATCTAAGTTATTTACTCTTTGTATAAGGAGCTAAATAGTAGAGCAATTATTTTGCCTGTAAAGTATCCCTCTGAGTGATCTTGTGTGTCCTTGTAAGACTGTTGCATTTAGTGAAAGGTAGCTTGCCTGACAGACTTGATCATCAATTAATATTATGTCATTGTACTACAGAGCCTTTCTTATATGAAACTTCTGCAAAAATACAGATACTGAGTCATTTCACTGCCCTTTCAGTAACAGCTCATCATTGTCTGGTGTCCAAACAATAGAGTTAAGAAATATCAACAGAGATTATTGTCCTGAACAGATGATTAGAAACTGACTTTTTAAAGTCTTTACCCTGCATGTAATTTTGGATCTGTAATCACAGATTTAGAGGTTTAAATCTCTATTTAGCTAAGAGATATGGTGAATGAATTTTGTTTCTTTTTTACTTAATCATTTGTTCATTTTCAAAATCTCTTTGGATTGCAAATATAACTTAGTTTGAAACAATTGTCTTGTACTTCAGTTTTGTGGTCTTGGCATATAATTTTATACATAAATTTACTATCGGTCAGAAAAATGTCTATTTTTAAATGATTTTATTTTGAAAATGCAGTAGATGCAGAAACAATAGAATGTATCACTTTGTTGTATTTATGTAGGGATGGTTTTCTTCTGAAGTAATGTTCAATCAGAAGTCTTCCACTAGTCATTAACTTAGAGCTCTATCTTTCTTTTATATGTAAAGTTTTCCTTCTACTAATTTGGAAATGTGATTTTCAAGATCACAACCCAGATTTTTTTTTTATTGTTGCTGAATTAGGAATTTTTTCTCAATTATTAAAATGCGTTGTCACTCATCTCTCTTATCCCAGTAGTGTAGTCTTTCCTTTTCTGGTTTTTTCACTCCAAATTTTCTTTTAATCTCTAAATGCGTGATTTAGTTTTCTTCTGCTTAGAGTAATCAGGATTTCTGTAGCTTGACTAACAGAAGGGAACCTGACATTAAGACTGGAGAGCTATGGGTATCTAGAACTCAAAAAGCTGACTGCTTGCTTGTGACCTGAAGAGTGGATGCAAACCTCTGTGTACATAAAAATACTTTTCAGATTATCTCACTCTCATCAGTAGTCACATTGAGCTTTAAGGGAGCAATAACTAAGTGAACTAAACCATGGAGCTATGTAAAATCGGATTTTTAATGTCTGTGCATCTAAATGGGAATTTCTGGAAACACCTTTAAACTGGAAAAACCTTTATATGGAAACTTTTTTTTGAAAAATTAGCCCAGAGAGGCTAAACAGGCTTAATTGTTTAAGTTCAGCCCTAATACTAACAAACAGGAAAATCTGAGCCTTTATGAAATTCTAAAACTTAATTTTGCAAGACTGATGCCCAGTATATTTTTTCACCTTGTGGAATGTCTTGATAGCAATTTATTGGTGCGTGTAGTGTAATCACTGTAATGATTATACTTTTATATATATATATGTGTGTGTGTGTATATATATATATCAGATAGTCCCATGCAGTCTGGTTTCCACGAGTGCCTTGAATTACTGTTTTGACGAGTGTCGTTCATTGCAAACTGTGACTTGTGATAAATTTTATGGGACACAACAGTTTTTTCCAGTAGGCTGCTTTGCTCGAATGGCAGGTGGCACATGTGGTACATTGCTTAAAAACAAAAAACCTGTTTTAAGCTTGACTTCTTGACTGGGATGACTGTATGCTCCAAGGCTGTCACTTACACAAGGTAGAAAGAAGAATCTGCATTGTATGTTAAGAAAAGATCATGAAGATAGAATATACTTGCCTTATCTAGGGGTTGTTCTGTTGTCTATGGGTATAATTCAATGGGCTTTGATCTTGTCACCTCTGAGCAGCTGAGTCAGCATGCTCAGTGAGAATCTTCACAGACAAATAGGCACCTTCCAGATTTCAGCTGCAGTTTTTTCTTTAGTAGACTGTCTTATGTACAATTGATTGGGTTCTATTTTTTTAATTTAACTTTCTCGAAGTTCCTATCTTTACAGTTAAAGAGAAAAAACTGCATGAAAAAACCTCCTTGTAATGCCGAATATAAACTGTGACACCTTGGGTTTTTTGACTCCTGTTTGATCAGGATTTCTGTAACAGTTTCCTTTGCTTTTTAAAATTTATATAAATAGGTTATATGGATCTTTAGACATAACATTATCTTGTTACTGAAAGTGTATACATTTGATACATACGCCCTTGAACCTTTTCATGGTCACAAAATATCTATCTCCTTCATTATACCAAGACAAAGATAGAGTTGGTAGGGAATTGCATTTACACTGCTGATTTTATATTTTTAGCTTTCATGTTGCTTATGCAGGAGGGAGTCCTGTTGTAGTGATTGATTCACGCTGCAGAGATTCAAAATCTTTCATAAAATAGGTAATATGGTCTGTTGGGGAAAACCAGAAAATGTAATTAGTCCACGGTAAATTTACTATTGGACCATGTCTCCGCTAATGGACCTTTCTGGTCTTTAAAATCAGCTTGTTACAGCACTGGGATTCCAACTCAAAGTGGTTGCATTGCATTGCTGTAGCATTTGTAATTTAACACAACTTTTTCTTTTTCTTTCCAAAGGCGCCTAAACAGAAATAACCTCCAGTTGCTTTCTGAACTGCTCTTTCTGGGGACACCGAAGTTATACAGGCTGTAAGTAGGCATGGCCCAATAACTGTTTTTTGGGAAAATTTGGATTTGGTCTGTTATTGTGTCTTATTATTAGGATTTTTGTCTTTTGCCTCAAATAGAACTAAGGTGTGTCATGCAACATTGGTGTTTTGTTTAAGCTGAGTACTTTCTTTGACTGCTTTGCAAGATTTTTAAAAAATTTTATTTTACATCTAGGTCAAATACTGATACTTGTATGAGAGTGTTGTCATTGATTCCCATTTCTGTAAGGAAGTTTTGCTGAAATAATACTTTGACTTTCCTTTTTTCCTGTTGGCGGGGTTTTTTTATAGTTTCTGTGTTAAAAGAAATAAAAAATGCTTGTGGAGATTCTGATGGAGAGATATAGCACTGTATAAGCACTTTGATTTTGTGGCTTTTGTGGCTGTACACACTTGGCCAGAAAAATGATAGCATTGGCAAATGCTAGGTCTGTAGAGAAGTCTCTCCTGTGTCCCATCGTAGAGAGGACAAAGCTAGTAACTCAAGCTCTGGGAAGAAAAAACTATTAAACGCTTTACCTTAAATAAAAAGAACAACAAATTGAGTAATGAGCTTTTGTTTTGATTGTGTTACTTGGTTTGATAATGTTTTGCTCCTGGAAATATTTTAAAATAAATGGTTTGACCCATTGTCCTTTCTAAGAAGCCACTTAATTCTGTTGCAGTTGAAATCTGGAATAAAGTTTAGATTCTGGTTTATTTGAACAAAATAAATTGTAAGGTATCTTTAAGTTACAGTATGCGTTATGGAAGAGGTAACACATGACATGCTTAAGTAGGCTTTGGAAGGGTTGCACCAATTCAGCCGGTTTTAATTAGATATGTGTTTGATACAGTTCTTTAGACTCCAGGTGAGATTTCTGCTCTCAAAATTGCTGATTAATACTGGGTTTCATCACTTGTGTGCTTGGAAAAAGAAAAGTGAAGGTGGAGGAAAGTGGGATTCCTCTTGTACCCCTTTAGCATATGTAATTATGTTTGAGAACAAATGTGATATTGAAGCTCTTATTTTTAGTTGATTTTTAATATACTATTGTGAAATAATAGTTATTTTCTCCCTTCTTATAGCAATATACAATGGCAAACTGAAAATTACTCTTATTGTTGTAAACATTTCTTTGTGTATTTTTGTTTTATTCCTTTGCCTTGGATGTATACTTTGTTTCCAGAAATTCCCTGTAGACGTAATGAGTTGTTAAATGACTAGGCCAGAAAGCTGCCGAAGGCTTTTTTCCTGCCAAACAAAAGTATTTGCTCTGGTATAATATTATAATATATTCAAATATGGTATTATATAGTAACAATTAAGTCTCTTATAATTTCCATCAGCTGGGATAAAGACATTACTTCTATCAGGAAGGAAATGAAAGGGATTTATGATCATTTTATTATTTCACCTATAGTGTAATGGTTGCTACCTAGATTCATATAAAACAGAAATGAGCCATAATTTGCAGGCAAAAAAGAGATACCCAGTTCAGTCAAAATCGTATTTGAATATATTTATCTCAGAATTGTGTATTTGATAGATGCTAGTCTTAAATCTATAATGTTCTTTGACCTAAAGCACACAACTGCTCATAGCGTACATGGAGGAAAGTAAGAGATCACTGGCTTCACAGTATTAAATTTCCTCTGCCTAAGGGTTATTGTTGATCAGACCATGAAAGTGAATGTCTGGTTATAATGTATTCGTGTTTAAAAGAAAATATGAATGATAGTAAAAAAACTACAGCTGCTTAGCACTAAATTTGTAATAAAAAAAATGTTGGGCCCACAAAAGCACTGATGTTAGTTAAATGCTTGTGGTCAGTTTTCAGAAAATATGTAGCTTGTTCCCTTTGAAGAGTATAAAGTGATTTGTTTTTTACATGTATCATTGTATATGCTTAGATGTATTTACATCCCAATAAATATTTTTCTAGGGAGAATTAAAGTTCTCTAAACATGATCAATAATATATATATTTTGCTTTGGGTTTAGTATTTATTTTTGGCATTTAACAGCTAATCAAACAATGTGTGTACTGCAAGGTTTCAACATACTATTGAGCTTCTGTGAATAATAATTACCATTTGACCCTTGGCTGTAAATGAGATGCCAGGTGAAGAAGCACATATGCTTGTTGTGTAGGCTAAATGCAATATAAAAGAAAGAGGTTATACTGTATATGAATTATGATTCGACACAGTTGGTTGCCGCCAGCGGCCGGCTATGCTTTCCCTTTGCTGTCTGCTCCAATTTCTCTTTGGACGGGTTGAGAGAGCACTGCATGTTCAGGTCAAGATGTTTGCCTAGAAATAGTAGTACAGTTGCAGCTGTGTTTGCTGGAGCAGGAGACTAGTTTAAATAGCATTACCATTTATCCAGTCCATTAACAGAACTCTGTAAAATAATACCAACTCTGCATAAACTACAGGACAGTGTAATAAAATTACAAGCACTTGTTGACAGATGGGAAGTGTAAGTAAAAGAAAGCAATAGGCTGAGAATTTAAAAGAGACAGTGCATTATTTTCTGTGTCTAAAGACACTTAATTTCAAAGGTAGTTAAATTATTTTTCAGGCTACTTTCTTTCCAGTTTAGCAGCCTTCCAAGAAATCTCCTGGAACTAGTTAAAATGGATAATTTTAGTCAAAACAGAAGCTGATTTTCCCATTAAGAGCTATCTACAAAGGCGTTTTGACATAAATATTTCAATAGGAAGTAGTTAATTCTAAAAATAGTATGAAGAGTGCTGGAGGGTATATCAATCTTACCTTGCAAGCAATCTCTCAAAGCACAATGTACATGAACCTATGCTTTGATGCAACACCATTAAAATAAAGGGGCTCTTGTAAGTCCCCTGGGATGATGATATAAGTTCTTGCTCAACAAGTTGTATTTCTCCAGGAGGAGATGCATTCTTTGGTGACCCGTATGCCCACTCACGCTAAGTTGTGTAGCCTCAGGGATGGTACCTTAGCACAGAGAACTACTACAGCCTAGTGAGTGCTTATCTGAGGCAAATAGATTTTGACTGCTGACTTTGGCTGGTTAGATCACAGTTCATTGATTGCTGTTTGCTGCAGGATACTGAGTGCTGGACACAAGCTGTTTGAAAAATAAGTTTTAAAAGATACCTTTATTAATCAGTGGGATGTAAAGGTGATTGAATTACATGCACAAAGCTTGTCCCTTTTGATTTACATTTCTTGAGCTTGGAATGTGGTTAAGTTTCCTTACCGACTAATATCTGTGGTATAAGTTAGGCAATGTTGGCTTTAAAAAAAAAAAAAATCAACCTTTGTAGTGAATGTGGTCTTATGTATGTTTTCTTCTAATATATGTACTTGAAGGTACACACTGTGAATGTTTCTCCTCTAAAGGGAAAAAAACCCCAAAACTTAATGTAGTGTGATTAATAAGCATCACTTTTGAGATGTCTGTTAGTCACTAAAAAAATTCCCAACAGCAAATAATTACAGGGAAGAAGTACTAAACATCAAAAAACTTAAAAAAATTATCTTAGGCCAGAACAACAGCAGCAGCAGCTACAACAACAAAACATGCCGTACAGGGGGCCCTTGCAAAAATTCCTCCTGAATTAATTTCTGCCAGCTATGATTAAAGTGTGTGGTACTCGATGTGTCAGACACCATAGTTCTCTGCTTCATTTTACTCTTGGCCTCTTTGGCCCCTGCCACAATAAATCCCACAATGGTTAGGCAGGAATTGCAGGTTACAGTTGCCAGGGTTACCGTTGTCCGGCCGGACTGACATCATTACTCATCCCGGCCGGCAGCCCCAGCCCGTGGCCGCTCCCGGCGCGGGGAGCCGGCGGCCCGGGGAACTTCTCCCGCTGGTTCTCGGTGCTGTGCTGGAGGTGCCGTTTGCATCACTTGCTGAGCGTTGTTTTGCTTTTACCTTTGCCGAAAGAGAAAAAAAGAAGAAAAAAAAAAACAAACACAAAACAAACCACATCAGATAGGAAGGAAAGAAGGTAATAAGATGGTGCATGTAAGGTGCTAGAACAAGGACTTTTAAATGTTTTTAAGTGCTGGACTCCCTATTGTTAAGGTGTAATTTATGATTTTGTCATATTTCTTTTAACAGTATTCATGGTAAGTGGGACTATGGTTATAATTGTGTAGAAAAGACACTTATCTTCAGTCTGAATCCATTTTAACAACTCAATAAAGGAATCACTCATTAGAAAAATGCTTGTTATCTCAAAGCCTCTGAAGTATTCCAACTGCAGACACCTGCTCTGGGTGTTAAATCCAAATAGGAGCAAAAATGAGTTTCTCCTTTTCAAAAGGCAATAGTGAAGAATTTTTCTCCTTTTGAGAGTACATTGTTAGTGGAGCCGCTGTCAGGTAAGCGCAGTGGTTTGGTTTCCACTGTGCTGCAGTAACATTACAGTGTGCTCCACTTATTGCAGATGTGGGCTGGATGGACAGCGATTTAAAAAACACTTATTCAAACACGAATTATGAAGCCACCTTGTTGCTATATCCTCCCCAGGATAGTGTGTTGAGGTATTTTACTCACTTGTTTGAGTTTTTTATGATTTGTTATGGTGTATTCTAGCAGCATGCACACAAGGCAACTCCATTATTTTTTTCATGTGATAGAATTAAATCTTATCATTTTAGAGCTAGCAATTCTACTGCTAGTTAGTTTTAAATACTAGCATTGTTTTGTTAGCATCACTCTTGAACTGTGACTATAGTTCTTAGAATGTAACTATATTTTAAAATTATTATTTAGTGAAGAGATACCGCATATTAGTGTAGGTATAAATGAATATATAGTTCTGGCTTTGTGTTATTGTAAGATGGTAATTAGAAAGAAATCTTTAATATATGTGTAATTACTAATCTTTTTTGCAGTGTGGAAGCTCACTTATTGGTTTGCTACGTCAGTGCGTTTTTGCTAACAGGAGGTCTTATTGCCCCAGTATGGAATGTTTTCAGGGTGAATGTGGTCCCTTATGCTGCATGGCCACTGCCAGTTACAGTTCTGTGAGTTTATTTTTGCAATAATCCCAATCTGTAGACAGAAAGGCCTATCTAAAAAATAGTTAATGTATATTAAAAATATGCTTGCTAAGGTTCATTGCCTGTAAGAATAAACTAAAGTTAACTAAGAGCATGTTACCTCTGTGCTAGGTTTGTAATGCCTCTTCTCTGGCATTAATTTCTGGTATGGAAGACTGAGGAGATAAACTTTTGTGAGACATTATAAAGACTGCTGCTTCTGTTACCTGCTCATTTTTAATGTAAAGACAAAAGGGAATTGGGAGCTTGAATACTTTAAGCAATTTGACTCACATCTGCATCATTTTCTGGTCCTGACACCACTTGCTTCTACCTTGAGCTTTCATTCTCTGCTGTAATGTTTCAAAACTGAAAACTGTCATCTCAAGGTACTGAACAAAACAAAAAACACCACTGTAGCTTTGCTTCAGACATAAGCCTTACTGATATGACAGGATGGCAAGTTAGAGGTTTTTGGAAGTGCTGAAAAAATGCTTGCAATTCATCAGGTAATTGATTTTTTGAGCAAAGGAACAAGTATTGCTTATATGCATTTGGTGTACAACTTGCAGTAGCTATATCCTAGCAACAGCAAGCATTCAGCCTTAGATTCAGCTGAGTGGAAATGTTGGTAGAACCAGAATGAACTTTTGAAACGTAGTCGGGGAAAAAAGAGTGAAATGTATTATCACTCTGTGAGATTATTGGACTTCAGACTTCACTATGTTACTCTTCCTGCCCTTTGTTACAGAATCTCTTAATCTGTAGGTCTTTCCTGAGCTATGCTTTCTTTTGGATTTGCACGTCACCTCTATGGTGCTGTGCAGAAAAAAAAATGGTGTATCAAATATAGAGAAATCAGGTGAAATATTGTTACTGGAAGTAATATTATGAGATGTTTGAAATTGGAAACAAACTATTTTATTGTGAAATGATGCTATCAGTATGGATTGTTGTAGTTTTTACTTTTGAGATAATTGGAAGCTGTCTTTGAACTGTGGTTGAATTTGCCTTTATTTCTTTAATTATAAAAATATGATTGTGTCGGTTTTTTACAAGTAATATTTCTTTTGCTATTGGATAAAATGGAAAATTGGATGAACTGCTGGGGCTGTAAACTAATTCTCATCTGGGCAGATCACTAACTCTTTATGTAAGCTGCATTAGTAAGTGATATAGCTGACTAATTTCAGCAAAAGGTGTCTATAGGGATATCCAGGAGTTGGACTTTGATCTTTGTGGGTCCCTCCCAACTCAGAATATTCTGTGATTCTGTGATGCTTATAACTACTGATTTTTTCATTTGAAGGAACGCTCCAAAACTGTTCAGTCCCTTTTTAACCTTAATTGGAAATTTATGTTAAACACCAAGCAAACAAAAACATGACTTCTGGCAATTCTTCTCAACCAACATAAATATCTGTGTTATTTAAAAAATTTTATGCTATTAGCTGCTGGCATTTAAATATGTCTAATGTGAAAACATGAATCATATTAATTACTCAAGCCATAGATCTATTTAAATAGTGTGGTGGTATTCAGGGTAATTAAGAGGCCTACTTTAGCTATTGTGGTTTTGGTACTTTGACCCCCAGCATAAATAATTATCTTCTGTGTCTTTGTTGGCATGATAGCAGTTAAAGCAGAGAACTGTGTTTTAATATGAAAATAAAAGTGACTGGTTTTGGGTGACCTGTAACCATATTCATGTCCAGTCTGAATCAGTCCCTGGGTTGTTCCTGGAGGGTTGACCTTGAAAGCTTTGGTAAATTGTGATGCAGGAAACCTTTCAGTCCGGAGTTAAGTAGGAAACTGAAACTCAGTGAAGGAAGTGAAAAAGCATGTCAGAGGAATTGCTGTTATTATGTGGTGCAGAAACATGGTGTGAAATGTTATAAAGAGGACATCTGTAAGTCTTGGCTTGCACAGAGTGGACACTTAAGTGCAGCCGTGTCATCTTGATTAAAAAGAAAAAAAGAACAGAAAAGAGGAATAAATCAGGCCAAGGGAAAATCTGAACGTATAGAGGCTTGCTCCTATGACGGTAGGTTTCTTCTACAAGTGGAAGATTAAAGCCTAAAGTAACTGAATAGCTGAGAAAAGTCCAAAGAAAAGTTGATTGCTTCCCCTCCAACAGTTCCAATTGATTGAAAAAAGCCTAATTTAAAGTTCTGTTTGTTCTGTGTCTTAAACCATCAGAATTTTCTTTTAGAACTGGGGGAATGCTCTGGAAGAGAAAGAATCCAAGGATAAAAAGTCATTGCAGGCCAACAATTGTTCCTAATCCTCACAAAATGCTGGAGAAATTAAATTTATTCTTTATTGCTCAAAGTGTTACCTAGGTCACTGGGCGATGGGAAAATTGAACTGGAAGTCGAGTAGGCACAATCTTTGTTTTGTGTCTAGATGCTTAACCTTAGACACGACAAGGCATCTTAGTGTGTTGTGGGAACTTGGTTCAGAGTATTAACACCAGGACGTTTATTACCCTGGATTTATAAGAGGCTATGCTGTCAGTAGATGAAAATGTTGTGTTTACATTTCAGTGTTAAATGATCATTTAATTAACACCTAAGAGAAAAAAAAAAAAACAACAAAAAACCCTTGTGAAATTCTTAGCAGCTTTTATTGTTGGTTTCCGTGGAGGTTTTAATATCCAAGTTATGCTGCAGTTGCTTCTATAATACAGCTAGAAAAGACATTTATGAATGCAATCAAGAAAGACAGTTTAACCCCTGTTGACCCTTCATCCTGAATGTTGATTTATATAGCATTTTAAATGTATTGAATTTGTTTTAATGCTTCTTTAAAGCTACTCACACAGCATTCAAACAACACATGTATTTTTCCTTTTAAAAAAATTTCCCGAAGTGTACATTGTTTTAAGAGTATAGTTTTTCTTAGAAAATTACTAATGTATACAGAATTTATCCACAAAAATTTTACTGTAGTTAAAAAAAAAGTTGTTATTTTGCCAGATTTGTCTGTATGTTCTTGGTAAGTATATACAGGATCTTATAAGAAAAACCAAAAAGGAAGTTTGAAACAGATATCATATTGTGTTCTGGTTGCAGAATTGTCTGAATTCTTCAAAAAGAATAGGAAATTGGCAAGGGAAAGAGCATTACTACAAAATTGTGTATCCACTTCACACAGCACAGATCTACTTCCATATGTTCCATTGTATCAAAGTCAAAGCCATCTAAAAGGTTTAATTTGCTCTGGGTCCTTCATAATGCTTTTTGTTGTAATGTTGATCTACAAATGCTTTCTGCAGTAATGTTGCCCTAGAAAGCGTGTTTGAATTGGGTTTTTTTGCATCCTAGATCTAATGCTAGATGAAATGCTCTTTGTTAAAGAGCAGATGCTTTTCAACTGATGTGTTTTAACAAGCACACTGTAGGAAAATTGAAATTGTATATAGGTTTAGAGCTTGTTTTGGGGGTTATTATTTGGTTTTTGGTCAGGGAATAAACCCCACAGCTTCAAAGCATGGTAAGAGAATAATAATAAAAATCCCAGCACAGCTTAAGTCAATTGTTGATCCACAAATTTTATTGTATTATTGTTGTTTTTCCTCGTGATCATGTCCTTCTCACATGTCGATAACTGAGCTAGAAAACGCAGATGGAATCTGCTGATATAGTAAATGTTGGTTTTTTTTCACGCAACTGACTTAAACCATCTAACACTTGATGAAATATTACAGCTGCAGTAAGACTTCTATCTGCCAGTGGGATCTTAGTGTTTTTCAAACTTCTCTGAATATATTTATTAAATTGAAATTTAGTATTCAGATAGAGATTTGCCTTTGCTTTTGTCTGAGATATTTGAACATTTGCAGTTAAAGCAGTGTATTGCAATTTCAGTCGTTTCTTAAGTGTTTTTAATTGAAAAATAATCCTGCAATATCCATTTATGAATTGAAATGTTGGATGAAGGAGCCTTAGGAGACGCTTAGGATAGATAAGAAAGGCTTACCCTGTGCTTCATGCAGCTTGCTCTCTTCTCAGTCCTGGTAGAGCTTGTAGGTTTGCTGTGCTGGTGAGTGATTAAGATGAGTAATGCATGGAGGAAGACTTAGGCTACACTATCTACATGCATAGCAGTAAACTTCATCTGAAACTACTCTGAACTGTTTGGGACTCAGAGGCGTGGTGGGAAGGTCACACAAATTATCTAAGTCCCAATTAAAGGGACTCTCATTGTGGTAAGGAAAGTGCCAATATCCTAAGTGCAATACTTGGTCTTGGAGAAGAACTGAAGCCAGGGCTGCAGTGATGAACAACTGAGACTGTTGTCCTGATCCTTGAAGCTGTTGTAAGGGTATTGGAGCCAGGGCTGGTGGCTTTACTTGGGAAAGGCTGCTTATGAATGCTGAGCGGAGTTTATTCTCTCCCTCAGACACTTGAGAGGCCTGCTCTGCTAATGGCTGTTCAGACCCACCTCATGGGGAATAAAGCTGGGACTTGCAGAACTCTTTTCATCTTTACAGCCAAGCCCAGGTGCAGGCCCTCCCTGTCTCAAGGGTGTTTAAAGGACCACACTCTGAAGGCTTCTTTCCAGGGCCCTTAGTCTTTAGGGGGAAGAAACAAGGGGGCTGAATTGGGGGGGGTACTTCTTTCAGTTAAGCACTCCTTGAGGATTTGCGGGGTAATATGTACAAGAGACAAAACCTTTGCCTCTTTTCATTTCTCCTTCTATCCAGACAGTTGAATGCTATTTTTATTTTTGCTATGAATGTGTAATCCACACAATTGTAAGGAAGGGCTGCTTGTACTTTATAAGGTAGCGTGTACAAGAGGAGGTTTGGTGGCAGCTGCTCAGTGCTTTTAGTACTTTAACATGAGGGAGATAGGAGCATCAACTCTTCTTTTTCCCACTTATGTGGCTTTTTGTAGGAGTGGTGGATAGCTGACAGGGATTTAGATAGTTGATTGACCCTGAAACTGCAAAGGTTGCATACTGAGTTTGATAAGACCCACAGGGAAGGGTTGCAGTGAAGATAGGATAACAGCTAATGTAATGAAGGTGGATTTATAGTAGCTGCTTCTCTGAATGCAAAGTTATGGAAGGCTTATTAGAGAGAAGAATGTAAATGTACATCTAAAAGAGGGAGAAAAGAATTTGAAAAGCTCAACAGAACTAAAGAAAGTTATTTAGATGAACTAAAAAAATGGCACTGACACATATGTATACTGCATGAAAGCAGTGATCATTTCTGAAACTGGAAAAGATTCCTATCTGGTCCTTACTACTTCTGCATAAATGTTAAATGTAGTCAATGAGTAATTGATTCTGTCATATTTTCTGTGTTCTTTATGAATTGTGCATTCTTTGCAAAAGGCAAGAGGCTTAATTCCCTTCTAGATTTTAGTAAAGTCTGTAAATTCAATAGAGCCAATACTTTTGTGTAACTCTCCTATGCCATAACTTGTTATAACAACAGTACTCTCCTTGTCACTTATGTGCCTATGACACAATAAAAATACCACTCAAAAGCTGTAATTTTTTATGTCAGAGTCATTTCTAAAAATGACAAAACAGAATTTTTTGGAGAGCCTACCAAATCTGTAGAGGAATGCTTTGCTACTTGATCTCTAGTACAGTGTTCATGTCAGAGGTGCAGAAGCTGAAACTACTCTTTTGGCACAGAGTACAGAGATGTCTCATGGCAAAATTTGAGTTTTGTATGCAAGTTTAGCAGATGCCAAATTTAGATTTTGTCTATTAAAAAATCATAACCGCAGTGTAATGAGGGTGGCCATGTGCATTCAGACTGGCCTAAATGCCAGTCAGATCATCTTCACTGTTCTGGCTGATAACAGTGCCTCTATCTGTGTAAAAGAAGAGAGTCTTTCACCATGCTGTAAGTCTTCTTGGAGTAGGAAATAATCAGAAAATTGTACAAGTGTTTTAAGTTCTAAAATAAAGACTACTGTTAGTAAAAATTGTTCAATTAGCATGCCATATTAAGATGAAGCAGTTTTGCAACATGCAGTGTAGTATCACCTTTGAAGTCTTACATATAAAACTATATGCTCTGTTCAAAAGTGCTGGGGCATGGCCAGTTGTGCCACTTATTATTGAAGTTTTAGATACTGGGGTAAAGTATTTATTTGTTCCATTGTTTTGTAGTCAATTGATTGCTGATCTAAACTGTGTAAACAGCACACCAGTAAATATTGGTAGAGGAAATAATACTAAGGGACTTAAATTAAAAAAAAGAAGTATGCTGGGATTATTTCTTCTGTGGATATGGATTGGAGAATGTGGGAAATACAAAATACGGCAAACTAAAGATTGTGATCACTGGGGAAAAAACTATTGTGAGAGACTTAATGATAATAGCTGTAAATGTGCAGCATGGAACAATAAGATCATCCCATTTCATGTGTATATATCAAAGGAACTGCAGGAAATGGAAAAGAAAGTATTTCTAACTATGTTACGGAGTTTTGCAAAACTGATGATGATGTTGTTTGCTTTGCTAGTTAATGTTATGGGATGTTCACTTCAAATGAATATTTTTTCCATTTTGTTGCAACATTAAAAATATTTCACTAATATTTTGGCTAAATTGAGTTTTTTTCTGTTTTTGTAAATCAGGTTGCAAAACCTATTTTTTGTTTTTCCTCAGTCAAATAAAAGAAAACAGAAATGGATTTCAGTTGTAGGGAAGGCTTTAGAATTAGTATGTGCTGTTAGCCTGTTTAAATGAGTGGAATAACAAAATAATGGCAGTATCATGTGTGCATGTATATTGGGAAGAACAAAAAGCAAAACTGGGAGAAATGTAGTTGAATTAGGAAGATGATTGGTCAAGAAAAGATTTCTGAAGGGGGAGTTGCAAGTTTTTGAGAGGGGTGATCTAAGAATGATAATTTCGTGTATATTCAGCATTGAAGTAAAAATAATAATAGTACTCCCAGATACACAAATTCTTATTAAAGAAATGGAACTGGACATATTTCTGGAATAATAAATTCACAAGACTTAACCTTTAGGAATAACAGGGGTATTGGATTTTCTCTGTAGTAGCTGAAAATCAAAGCTTTTTCTGCGATTTATTTTGTTCATTGCTGGTCTCCAAACCATTCTCTTATATGCTCTCTTCATCATGATTTTATTCACAAAGGTGCAAAGTGGGGAGAGGAGCCTAGTTCTTCCTTGCAGTATGAATGACAGCTTGCACGGTTGTGCTCCATGTAGTGTATTGGACTAGGGTGGTGAAAAGGAGCCAGCACTGCTGGCCAGCAGTGCTTCTCCTACCTAGATAGACCCTAGACAGTGGGTTGGTAGTAGGCAGTAAACTCTGAAACATGAAAAAGCTCACATTTAACTGAAAGGTGCAAATACTTGGGAATCTGCTGATTGCTGATTTGTCTTTTTGTCCAGGGAAGACTTTCTCTTACAAGAGCTGCAGATTACCGTAATAGTTTGTAATGTAGGATTGGAGCCTAGAGAGCCTTTCAGTGCTGGCAGAAAAGTGTATTATTTCGCACGCTTACTCTAGAGAAATTTAGATTAAGATACATAAAGATTGTTGCATGTTGAATAAACAAAAGTAGAAAACATTTTGTATTGTAAAAACATAGTTTTGTTCCTGTTGCTGTAAAAGACTTCAAAGTCTGCTTCCTGAAGTAAAGTGCTATTAGCATAACCACTCAGTTTTGTGTATTCCATGGAATAGGAATTTGAGTGTTCACAACTCTGCCTTCACGCATACAGCAAGGCCTTAAAGTGTGATGTGTGGGTATGCAAATGCATTAGCACTGGTAATTCTTTGGGCCTTCACTATTAATGTTTAAGATACTAACATTTTAATACAAACAAAAACAACAACCCCTCAAAGAACTAAAAGAAATTCCAGTGTTTGAGAAGTAGTCAAAGAGAAAATGCCAATAAAGGTGGAGATGTCTGTCTTGAAAAGATTTCTCTCAGTTTCTCCAAAAGAAAGTAGTTAAGAAAAATATCTATCCATTAAATGTTGCATTATTATTTGATGAATTAGATATAAATTTGAAACTTAGCTTAATATCTTCATATAGGGAATAGTAATGTGATGCTACAGGTTCACTTTATAGTTTCTTAGAAATGTACAGCTTTTTAACTGCGTACTTTGTTGAAAATGGATCTTAAGCTAGATTCCTATAACAGTGTTTAGAGCCTCCTTTTTTGCATGATTAGCTGTGGGTGGTATTGTTTTGTAAGAAAATCTGCTGTTATTAATGTGTTTTGTTCACTTTACTTGCATTTTTTAATTATGGCTGTATGACTGTATTTTCCATTGTGTTTTATTCTGACTTCTGAACTTGGGATGACTTCTCAACTAGTTTGCTAAATGTGAATGTTGCAGAAAAGTCTTTCGTGGTGTAATCTAATTCTGTACAATAATAGTACAGGTCCCATATACATTTGGCAAGTATTTAAAACAAAAAAGGACTAGTAGTTTTGATATGCCCAAGGAAAGATACCAACGGAAGATAATCAATGTATCTGTACTGCTCAAGTGTAAGGTCATCATCATTTTGGCATGCCATGCTTAATGAATTTCCCTGGGTGTGCTAGGAACATCTTTCTTTCTAAATCAAGATATGGAAAACCCAGGGTCTAATTTTTTTTTTTTTTTTTTTTTTTTTTTTTTTTTTTTTTTTGCATATAGAAAGGAGAGTAAACATTGTACACAGAAAGCTGTAACAAGTAATTTAAAAACCCAAACAACTTCAGTCATGTTCAATGTTTCAGTGGGGTGGTCCAGAACAAGATTGAAAAGATGTTCTGAATTTGGTTTCTGTTCTTTACTGGAGGAAAATATTGTATAATCAGAAATAACATTTTAATTGATCCTTTGCTTTGCTTTATTTGCTTAATAACAATATCCTGCTGTGTGTAGTTTTATCAGCAGTGCTTTTGAGGTTGTGTAATGTTTAGAGAGTATTACACTATATAAAACTTTCCAAATATGAGACTTTTTTAAAAAAGAAAATGTGGTGTGAATTAACTGTAGTTTTGAAATGAAACTTAGTAACTTTTGGGGGGAGGGGGAGAGCAGGGGGTGTGGTTAAAACATTTATAGTAAATATGTTTTTAGTCTGTTTTATGCTTTATGTTTTGTTCTTGGATGTTGTGTTGAAGATGTGAATCTGTACAAACTGTTCCAGAGGGTATGAACTGTAAAGGGAAAGCAAAGAAATATTTGTGCTGAATTTTATATAGAATTGGTACCCTGAAATAAGCCTAGGTAGTGTTTGAACACATGGGAATTTCTTAAAATAAACATAGCCATGGAGGGAAAATGTGATAATCACTTGATGATGATGAGTGTCTGCTGTTATGGGTCCAGTGAGATGCAAGTGCCAACGCCCCAGCCTCTACACCATGATCCAAATTGTAATGAAGGAATTTGGCAGCTCTGATGCCTTTATGTGAATGTATTACCATGGCTATGAAGATAAATAGTTCCAAAATGGAAATACTAACAAATATTTAGTCATTTCCAAGCAGATTAGAAGTGAAAATAGACATACTATAGGAACCGAGATAAGAAATATATCTTCTGGGTCCGTGTGTTCCATTCCTGTTTCCCTGGGCTGGTTCTTCCGTTTAAAAATCAGTGTATTTAGACAGGTTATATATATTCCCTTTGTAAAGGTCACATCCCCATTTCTTGATTTGTTTCAGCTTCCTTCCTGCTTTCCCTCTCTGTGACTCTCCTCTTATGCAAACATCAGCCCTGATTAAAGTCTAAAACCTGCAGAAAATGTTCTGTACCAAATTGTGGACTGGTGAGCTGTCCGACAACTGTAAACTGTCTAATGAAGTGCAAGAGTTCAGATTTGTTCCCAAGGGCAGGCTCCCCCTTGTGGATGCTGAGCCAGTTACTTTCAGCTTCCGTGAGCTTCCTAGCATTGTACTAACTTTACCTACAACTCCACTTTGGTTTTTTTCTAAGTTAGTATCTGTATATAATTCAAAAGTAGGTCAGGTTTTTTTGGGCGGTTTTTTTTTTTTTTTTTTTTTTTTTTTTTTTTTTTTTTTTGGTATCCTCAAGTAATTTTCAAGCCAGACCGACCCAAAAAGTCTTAACTCAGAAAGAAGGTTTGAGAGTAGGAAAATTATTGTTAGAACAGAAAGGTCTTAACTTTGTCTTGGCTCCTGTTTTTGATGCAGCCTCTGCTGCTCCTTTTTGATAAAAGCAATTTCTGTATAAATGTGTTCTGTTAACTTTTTCTAAATGTACTGCTTAGCTCCTCTGCTAAATGAAGTCATGTCCGGTAGTGGATGTCTGACATACGATACTGATACTACTGAGAGTGTCAGCACTGGCAGCTGGGAGATTACTTTCCATCAGGTTCTCCAGGTAACTCTACCAAAGATTAGGGACCCCTGTATTGCTGTGTGGAATGATGTGTCTTTTGTTTGTCTTGTTGGTGCAGGACTTAGCAATGGAATGTGGCCTGTGATACATTTTAGAATTTTGGAATTTAAAATTCAAAATTTCAAGGTTAGAATTTCAAACTGTGGTAAAGGCAATTTTTCTGCCCTCTTCACTTGACTGACTGTTTCTTGAAAGGTGTTTAATGCAGCTCATTGAGTTGACTTATTTACATGGGCTTAAGGGGCTTTTCTGCTTGCTTGCTAGGCTAAGCTGAATGACTCATCTGAGATCAAACTGTTGACAGAGGAGGTGCTTTTGGAGCTGCAGATGGCACTACCAGCATCTTAATGAAATCTGGTGCCAAGGGAAGCATATGAAAAATGTAGGAAACAATATTGTAAATTGTATGTGAATCTTGAAAAATAGTGATGTGTCTGTAGATAGAAGATGTGTGTTTTTCATCATGAAGAAGTCAATCTTCCTCACTCTTCCACTTCTATCAGTGCCAGCTCTATCCCTGAAGATTTCTTAATGGCCTACAATTAATTGGTCTGATGGCTTGATCAATGTCCTAGTAGTTGACATTGTCTCTAAAGTGAATGACAGTCTTGTTGAAATATGCTTTTTTGAAATTCAGAAACCTTTTGGTCCTTCCAGATTCCTTTTTTCCTATCACAGTACTAGCCAGGACTGTTATAATGTACATATGGTTTCCTGGCTGATGGAGCTAATTGTTTGTTCTCAGATTATTCTCAGTCCCTGAGTTGGTGTTTGCTGTTTTCACTCATTTTTTCAGCGTGAAATGGGTAAGATGACTCTAAGAAATTGTACACTGTTGACAATGCAGCTTCAACAAACAGTGAAGCTGCATAATGAATTAGCACCAAGAAATCTGGCAAATTATATAACTTCCTTTTTGTATATGGTCACTTGAAAATGCAGATTATAGTTCCCAGAAATGTGTTTTAGGTATAAGATGAAGAATTCATCTTACATGTCTGAATTATGATGGCTATTACTTAAAAAATCGTAATTAGATTTATATTGGGAAAAAGATGCTACTCTTTCTCCTGCTTTTGTGGACTGATACTTTGTTTGGCCAGCTGCTAGAGTTGCAGGGGCCTCTGTTTCTTCAGGAAATGTAAGCTTGTCACACCTGAACCCAGAGTCACAGGATAGGGTAATTCAGTACAGAAATTTTTATTTCCTCACCAATAAAAACTCTGACTGCATACTCCAATCAAACCCCTAATTTGACAGAGTTCCAGATTAAGTTTCCTGGGCAGTCAGGAGGAGCTTTATACTGGTTGAATCCCCTTTTTGCATGTCATGGATCAATAAAAGAAAAAATTGTGTGCAAAGAAATAGAGGATCGTTTAATGGATAAAATATCAGCAATAATTTCTGATGACACTTGTTCTTCTTGTATAACTTGTCAGATCCCAGGGGATTTCATGTTTAGTCATGCTTCTTCCATACTTCTGTTATCAAATTCATGAAATTCTTGGATGCAGTCAAAGCTTTTTTCTTCTCAATATTTTCAGTATATTATGTCTCATCACTGTCCTCAACCTCAACATGATGTTACTTGTTGGTGACTTTTACTGTGAGCTCAGCTGATAGACATTGTGATGTCTAGATTTCTGTCTTTTCTGGAGAAGATGACCTTTTCTCCTGAAAATTCTCTTCTGTATTCCTAATGGAAAATCTAGTTAGTCTATCTTTCTTTACTGTAAATGATTCCAAGATACTTTGTGTAAAAGGAAGTGTTTTCTTTTTACTTCTATGGGAATCATGCAGTGGAGAAGAAACACAAATTATCTGCTCACTTTGAAGTCACACACACATATACTTATTAATAAAATATTAAAAAAATTCCCCAAGACAAATGAAAATAGTACCTGAAAAATAAACACGTATTTTAAATAGCTGTATGGGATTTTTACATCTAACTGATTGCTCAAAGGTAACCATGACATTAAATTTTGTTCCTTGTGCATGCTAGTTGCTTTAGTTTAGTAGATTTGCTAAACCTGTCTATCATTGTGTTAAAAATTTTAATTACTGAGGTTTGTGAAACTGCTTCCAAATACAAGGGGTATTTGTAGAAAGCTGGATAGATTGACAAGTGATTGACAGGGTAAACAGCCTCACTGTGTTCTGATACGCTATGCTGCGGTGCAGTGCTACAGACACCTCACAAGCCTCAGGAAGTAGCTGCAATCCAATTTTTATTAAACTTTTACTGCCAATGTATCTTGACATTATTGTTGATCAGGAAACTAAATGTGCCACTGCGGTCTTTTTCTTCATTTCTTTAGAAAGCTTCACTATTGCCTTGCATTCCTATAAAACTTTAGTATGACATAACCCAAGAGTGATATATTTGTTTATATTAATAAAATACAGTGCTGGCAAGAGGAAGTTCAGATATTGCATTTTCCGCAAGTTTTTATTATTTTTGTAATGTGAAAAATCTTTAAATGACAAAAACCTTGTTTGATGTGATACTGCAGAATAACACCTATTGCCTCCAAAACAAGATCCACCTAGAAAATGAACATTAAATCTATGTAGCTCTTAATATTCACCAACGAGGCACAGTTTTACCTTTCTCTCACCCTCTCCTTTTCCCTGCCACCTGCTCTTTGCAATGCACCAAAGAAAGAAAACACCAAGCTGAAAAACCCTCTGGAAAGACAGATAACTTCACTGGTTTGCCCTTGAAGATCTTTGTTTTGTAGAATCAAGACAGTATTGGTAAATTGGAGGATACAAGGACTGTCATGACAAATAATTCATTTTTCAGCTGAAGATGATTATTGATACTTGAGTAAAGAAAGATGATTCACATATTTTGAATGCTTTGCAGCTTTAACCTAATACCTATATTTCTTATGGGCAGATCAAAGACAGCTAGTGTAAATTTGGGCTCAATGCTGCAACTTAGTCTTGAGGTGTCACATGTGGGTCACATAGACACATCTATCGCATCATTCACATCACAGGTTAAGGTGGTTTGTGCTGTTATCTTGCTAACTGGATCTTTTGCTGTGAAACAGGCTCCTTATCTGTTCTTAGACTAGGCTCTCTTTTCAAACAAGTGACCCTCTTTTTCCATGTTGCCTGGAGATTTCACCCAGTTTGCCAACTTACTTTTCTTCTCCAGTTAAGTGGGAACTAAATGGACTATGGCCAACTGTGTTAAACTATGGTAAGACTGTGATGAGAGACCCTGTAGTCTGGATGGAAACTTCTTTCACCCTTTTCTGAGTGCACTAAAGTCAAGTGAATAGAACCTTTTTAAGATGCTACTGTTTTTTTAAAAAATCCAGTATATTTAGTTTTTTACCTCTATTAAATATAGTGATTTCACCTTACTTCTTCATAAAATGTCAGTGTGCTGCTGTAACCTTGCCATATAATTTAAGAAATTTCCACCTCCGTTGTGGACTATCCCCTAAAATTATAGCTTTTGTGGTTGTGTTAAACGATTGGGCGTGGTCTGGAGACCTCTGAGTAGAGTGCAGAACTAATAGCAGCAAAATGTGTTGTGAAAATGGAAAAATGTATTTGGGGAGTGAAATAAAATTTTTTCTTAACAGAGTATAGTCTGCTATCTTCAGTTGCACCTGTCTGTTACCGTTCCTAAGTGTTTTGTTAAGCAGTAGCAACACCTATTGTATTGGGTCAGGCTTGTTCTGCTCATTCTCAGGAAACTGCTGAACAGACCTAAAGTGTCTGGAACTCTCTGGAGGATGGGGCTTTCAAGTAGAAAGCAAAGAAACACACTAGCATTCAGGCCCTTTCCACTACTAAGGAAGCAAGGATACTTCTAGAAACTGGAAAGAGAAAGGTTGTGAACACCAAGGAGAGAGTGACTGAAATAAATGAACTCATTATAAGGTGAGGGATTTTTCACAAGAGATAGGAAATAGAAGAGACCAATAAAAATACAGCTAGAAATTACTGAATTGAGAATGTATATGGCACTTAAGTTCTGGGTATATTTTTTAGGCATTAGCAAGAGTCTCAGCATCTTGAATACTTTTTACTTTGGCAGTGGATATTAGGAGAATTTTTATTCAAGCATTGTTAAATATTTTGTAAAAGATTCCAAGTATTTGAATGACAAAATTATTATGCTTCATCTAATAACCTGGACCTCCAGAAGCATCTTGTATGTTTTTTTTCTGCATTATGTGCTTTAATGCCTCTATCATCCAAATATATAAATTAATATGAAAAGTTTGCAAAAGGTTTTAAGCCATGTACCCAAAATTATATGTAATGTGCAATAAAGAAACAGGAACTAGCAACATTTAAAAAAATATATGCGAATGCAGAAAATGGAATTAGTATGAGTAATTTATTGCATTTCAAAACAGTGCTGAAAATACTAGTAATTATTGACACTGTTTGATTCTGATTGCATTGGTTAAATTGGGCATTTAATTGATAAATGAATCCAAAATTCAAAAACTGGATGAAATTTAAAAAATACTCTCACAAACTATTTTATCTGAGTTAGTAGAATCGGGTTGCCTGATAACTTATCTCAACAGAAGCTGTTTTCTTAGTGAATTAATTTTTAAAATTTCTTTTAGATTACAAAATATTTTTGTTCTAGAATTTGTAAGTCAAAAAGTATTCCTCAGAACTGTGTTCCTCATTCAATGTTCCTATTCTTTTAGTCTGTATTTTTGCCTGTGGAAAAGGTTTAATAGGTAGTAACTGGTGTTCTTTTCTAAAATAATAAAATTTTTCTCTGCATTGCCAGTTCTATTATCTAGATACATTAATGTAAAACTGTGTTGTCTCTTCATGTTCAGGTAAATATCTGCCTGATTTGTAATAAAAATTTTATTGTTGTGTAGTTGTTTGAAGCGTGTTGTGAGAAGCTAACTCTGAGTACAGTAATATTTAATTGTCTGATGAATTGTGTTAATCTTCTGCTAGTTTATTCTTTGTGCTGTAAAATTACCTTTAATAAAACATGCCTTTAAAACTGCCTTCTTTTTTTCAGTGGAGGATTCTAAAATTTGGTTTTTGGAAAAAAATGCCCTGAATTCTATAGAGAGGTGGAAAATAAAGCAGATTATTATAATTATCGCTGTAGGAACAGCATAGTTAGAAGGGGGTGAGGCAGAGAGTTTTGAGAAAAAAGGTAATTTTTTAAACTCTTCTTCTGCCTGCATGGTTTGCCATTTCATTTTGTCCATCTCAGGGACTAATATACCTGCCACCTTTCTGGGAGTCTAAGGGTATCCTGCAAAAAATATTCTTTGTACCCCTCTCTAAATTTATCTTTCCTTGCTACTGTCTCCTGATCCACCACTTCTGCCAGCCTGTACTTTGAATTAGGTAATGGACTGAAACTATTTTCTATGTGTATTTGAGAAATATGTTTTCAGAGATCCAGATGAAAAGGGCAAGGCTGGAAGGATCATGTCATAAAAGCTTCCTTCTGACTCTTTAAATGCATTTAAGGAGATGGAAGTCAAGACAAATGAGCTATCCCCTACAGTATATTACTTTGATCGAGCTGTCTTTGCCACCATCTATCTAAATGATGGTGACATATTTTTAAAATAAATTGTGGAACTCAAATACTTCAAGTGAGTTTGGTATCTCTACTCTGCTAATGTGTGTATGTAAGTGTGCATTTCTGCTTGAAGCTCAGTAGGGTGGTCAGAATGAGGGTAAGGCTGTGGAGAGCCTGTGTTGCCACTAAGTTTTCTCCCCAGGGTGATGCAGCTTAATGTTTTTCACATGTTTGTCTTAACACTGTAAGGTCCTGCTGCACTCCAGGAAACCAATGCACAGTCACTGGTTTATGCCCTACTTTTAAGTGTGTGTTGTGTGGGAATGGGACAGGAATTCTAGCCTTCAGGATAAATGTTGAGCAGTGAATAGAAACTTTGTTTCTTTTGTTATTTGTTATTCTGTTTTCTACTCTGTTATAAATGATATAAGGAAATAGGATTAGATAAATCATTAACAGCTATCTTCCTAGGTGAAACTGCTCTCTTGGGAATGCTTAACAGCCAATTCATTGTTAGGCTGAGAAGGTGTCAAAAGTGCAGTCCTAGATCTACTTGTGCTCTAAATACCCCAGTATTGGAGTTTTACCCTGCCTTTGTAACATATGGGTTTGGGGCACGTCGTCAGTGAGTGGATGCTGCAGACACCTTGGCTGAAATTGGGGTTCATGATGTCTGTAGTGTGTTAGGTAGGTGATCTGAAATCCACTCACAAAATACAGTGAAGACCAGTGTTGAGCAGGAGAAATTAATATAGAAAGCAGAGACAAGGTAGCGTAGCAAAGTATGACTTGTGAGTGGTTTGGGGGTCACAGGATAAATGTTAAGTCACAGATCTGTTGCAGTAAAGGTATATAGTCTGTCTGACCTACCAAAGCTCCTGCTGTAATAAGGCTGGATCATCTTCTGTTTCGTGCTTATCTGTGTCTACTTTGGGAAACTTTTTTTATAGATGATTATAGAATTATTGCAACTTTATTGAAGACCAAGCCTTAAAAAGAACTATAAATGAGTATCACAGAGTTTAGGAAATGTAGCTCCACAAAATCTTGAAATACTTAGGTTTGCTTATCCTAGAGGGGAGAGGACTGGACAGTAAGAGAAGAATGTTACGGAGTTATTAGCAACTAATTGTTTTGTTCAATTCTCTCCAGCAGCTTCATTTGAAGTGATGAGTTTAGGTTTAAAACTAGGAAACCTTTTTCTATTGTCTGAATTAGTGGAAGGCCACCAAGGCTTTTGGAAAACATACTTCAATGGCTATTTTAAAGACTGGGTTGATAACATCTGGTAGGGGATTATTTAGCTGTGTAAACTGATTCTGACTCAGAGTGACACTTTCACAAGCTAAACATTTAGGAAGGTCAACATATTTTTTTTTAATTATAAGGAAAATGTAGTAATTTAAATAATTATAGATTGTTACCATATTTAATATGAAATTATATTTAATCATACTTAAGGTGAAATGCTTTCTATAAGAAATCCAGTTAATTCACATATGAATTATTATATTTAGATTATAAACCATTTTTTCTTCTTTTTCAGTTTCATCCTGCTACGCCACAAACTAGGTTACAGAAAAAACTAAATTATTTATATTATTGTGACTTCATTCTTATTGCTCTTGTTAATAATGTAACAGAAGAATGCAGATGTATTTCTTGAGCTTTTAAAAAGTCTTCACCAACGTTTCTTCCCTTAATGGCTATTCAGTTTTGATCTGAATGTAAGTTACAGCATCACTATATTAAGTGCTCTGGTTTGTTATATTTTAATTCTTTTGTTGAATAAATGAACTTCTACCTTCACAAAGTAATAATCAGTTTAGTAGGTGGAACATTTCTTTCATTGAATATTACTATGAAAAGCTATAGAATGGCTTTTGACAAAGCTAGTGTTCCAGCAGCAACAGTGAAGTTACATGAAGTTTCAACCCATTCATCAAGCTCCTGCTTTTGACAGAGGAAACATCATTAACAAAGAAGAATGCATTTTTCTCAGAGTAGTGCAGAAATGAAAACCTTCTGGAGTCCTTCAATAGTGAAAAAGAGGGTGAAAGTGGAAAGAAAGGCTTTACTAATATAAAAAAAACACCCTTAGAATTTAGTCAAATTATTCTGCTAAAGTAGAATAATATACACTTCTATAATTTTCTGCTATGACTTCTATATATTATAAAAAAATAACCAGATAATTTAAATTGACATTAGAACCATAAAAAAAGTATCCAGTGCTTTTCATATTTACTGGCCTCTTACTTTTAAAATCTCACTCATAAGTAATGCAGCATGTGCTACTGAAAAACCCCTAGAATACAAAACAAAAATACGTCTATTCATTTCTATCTAGAGCATTCTGTTTTCATCCTTCAGGATATTTCAGTCAAAGACATGCTATTATTATGTTCTTCCCCAAGTGCTTTTGAACTATGATATATTTCATATCAGTGATTATCTGTTTCAGATTATTTATGGTCTAACATGTAGGACTGTTTTCAGAAGAGCAGAGATCTCAATGTTTCTGGATTAATTTATTTTGCTTGCTTAAAATTAATTAATTTCCTTTTCTGTCTGTAGCATATTTACAACCTTTTTCTCCTTCCTTATTGGTTTCCTTGGTCTGAGCGTGAGATTTTAAGCTTCTTAGGATGCTTAAAGAGAGGTGCATGGTACCTGTTTTGTGGGCTTCAAGTAACATTTTTTACAGCAAACATGGTATAACTTAGAGCTTTACTTGTTGTGGTGTTTTTATTGCATTGTGATCCTGATATCTTTTGTATCTTTTTTATTTAGCAAGAAATAAATTCTTCTGTTTTAATTTCTTAATTATTTTGGGTTATGATCTCATCTTTACATTTAGTATTCAGAATACCTGAAAAGATAAAATAACCTCCCTACCACCTTGTTTTAGCAATAATTGTTTATATTTTTTGTGTGAGTGTTATGATAGGAAGGGTTATGGTTAGCTAAGTAGTTGGCTATTGCTAAAACATTATTTACCATATACTTCTGGAATTTTAATTCTTCTTTCCTGAAATGAGAAGGTGAGGGAGAATTTGTGATCAAGGAGTGATGTGGAGTAAGTAAACCAGAAATGATGTAGTAGAAATGAAACAGATCTAGGATTGATATTTTAGTGTGTAGTCTACAAGACTGGGCCCGTGCTCCTCAGCTCTTTCAAGGATGGTATGACTCTGACATGAATAAAGGCAAGAGTGTCATTACATGATATATTAAAGGGAATGTGGTGCCTACAAAGTTGAAGTGCCAGCTGGGAATGATTAAAGTTTGTGGTTTGCACCTACATGATGTTTTCTGGAAATCCCATAATTTTATGGATTTAACTTCTCACAAGTCTTGAGTTGGTGCCCAGGTCCGATGTTTCCTAGGAACTTGCAAGCTGACAGGGAGTGAATTAAGAAAAACAGTAGGAAATGCTGAGGCCAGCACCACAGTTTGTCTTCTTCCCACAGATAATTGGGTGACTCTCCATCCTTTGCTTTCTTACTGGTGTACTTTCTTTTGATATTTGGATAGCCTGGCTTTGTTAAGAGAAACAAGAGAAAGCTAAACAAATGTCTTAACAGGAGACATGAATAGGACATTGCAATTGATGACTTCTTTTTATATACTCCTGTATCTTGGAAGAGACACACCATGTGTGCCAGGACAAGGTTCTACTCACATACTCAATGGCTCGGAATCTAAGTTGTTGTCATGTTCAGTTTTGAAAAAGTCCTGCTTCTCAGGAAAAACGTACCTGTGGCTGCAGAGCGGTTTTAATCCTGCTTTCTGACATTGCATTTCCATTGGTGACTCCCTTCTCCTATTCCCCATTTTTTATATTGAGTATTTGGTTGGTCTTACAGAGTAAAGTAGTTTGTAGAAAAGGAGAAATTTAGCTCAGAAGGAACCTGATGGTTAGGGCAACCTCCTGGGATGAAGAACATCTAAATTTAAATAATTTTTTGAAAATGGCAATGTGAAAATGACTGCATCCTTGAAACAGAGTGATCTTCTTATGGCTAGCTATATTTTGCCCCAAACTGGTATTTTAGGGAGGAAGCTGCTTCATTTTATAAGGCATTACTGTGGGTGCAAGTGTCTGAATGTTAGAACTTACGTGGTCTTGAACATAAATGCCCTTGTTGTGGAGGTTTTAGTTGTGTAAAGGATTAGGTTGCTGTTGAATGGGAAACTTGAGGGTATTGGTGACATCTGATGTTGGTACCTGGAACTAATTTTGTGGATTTAGCTCCTGGTGTTTCTTAATTGGCATTATATCTTAAAGCCCAGGAGTTGAAGTCTGTTGTATCTACGAGTCCTCATTATTTCATTATTAACGTTAAAAAGCTTTTGCTTCTTGTCATGTTAAAAGTGTAAATAGCTTACCTGAAAGATGATGCCATCTTAATATATCATACTTTTAAGATACCAGATTGCTGTCTTATTCATGTTTCATTTATTGAATAGGTTGGTATTGGTGTCTGTGGAATTCATGACTTACCAAACTGTTATCATTTGTTCGTCATTTCTTGGAAGAATATATTTAAAAAGGACAATCTCATGATCTAATAATTTAGATCCAGATTTTTTTTTACTTGCTTACAGGAGTAAGTTTTTTTTCCCCATATTTAATAACATTTCTCAAAGAAAACATATAGAACTTATTTATAATAAGAGTTCACACTGTGTTTGTAATACTACTAATAAAATACTGGGATTTGACAGAGAGGTTTCAGGTGCTAGATTTATTAAGAGCTTGCTTTTTTTTGTTGTGTGTTTTTTTTGTTTGGTTGGGTTTTTTTTAAGTAGTTTTGGAAGAAGGCCGTCTTGAATTTTATGAGGAGAAATTTGTTATAGTCAAGCCAAGATGTACTATCAGTGATGCAGTGTTAGAAATAGAACTACTAGCTAGAGTGTCCTACAGTATTTTTTTAGGGATTGAAGGGGTTGGCATTTTCAAAAAGTATATAAGAAGTAACTAAATATCCGGGATTTTGTATGAAAATAAGTGTCTGAAGTTCTTTTATAACGGCTAAGGATTTACAGAAAAGATGTAGTGTGTCCCTCCTCCTCTCAAAACGTTTTAGTGCTCTTTAAATATCATCACTAAAAAAATGACATCAGAAAAGAGACACGGAGACCAATCCTGATGTTTGATTTGTTCTAACTTCAAAAGTAGGCAGCAGCTCCCATCTTCACTCAGCACCAGCTGACAGGTTTTGTATTTAAATTGCAGTTCATTCTGCTCACATGAATGAGTTAGACCATTATGTGTGTACCTTCATACATAATCACTCTCTTAATATAAGCAGTCCTATTAAATACTATATCAAAGAAATTTTTCCTCCCAAAATTGGAAGTACCACTATCTTGACAAAGGGTAGTGTTTCTAAATATAAATACTGTATCACATCTGGAATTTTTATGGTGGTGTGAGATAACTGTGCAGAGCCAGTTAATACAGAAATGAGTTGATATTCACACGTTTCGCGATAGCTTTTCAAAGCCCAGGGTAGCTTTTACACTGAACACTTAATTATGCTACTACTACTTTGGACTTATGGTGTGCCTTTCATCCCTGGATTTTCAAGCGTAGAAGCAACATTAGCCTCACAGCTCCATCTCATTGATGTAGGTAACAGTAATAAATCACTTTGAGGCTTGGTTTACTTACTTTTGTGAAGTAGGTAAATGGGCTTGACCCAAGTATAAAGACTTAAGCATCTGATCAAGAACTACACACAGACCTGATTCTCAGCTTCAATCTGTATAACTTCATAATATATATTCTCAAAGAAAGATTTGGGCCCTTTGAAAGGCTGTCTGATTTTTATCTCTTCTTGTATTATCAAGCTATCTTCAAGGTATCTCTGCTTCTCCAGTACTGAACTTCCAATGTTAGGAAAATGTTTTTAGCTACGTACACATGCATTGATTTTGTCTGGTTTTTTTGTTAGTGGAAACATTTGTTAGAAAACAGAAACCAATTTAAGTAGTAAGCAAGTTGACATGTTGCCTGCTTAGACCACCAGAGCTGCCATGGTTAACAAGCAGTCCCAGTAGATTCATGCCTGGAAAATTGATGCATCTCCTAGCAGGACTTGACAAATGGTAACTTGTCATAATATTGACTCTCCCCTATTAAAAAGGAGGTTTTGTGTGAATAAATGGTCGTTAGGACCACACCTGAAAATTCAGAATTATTTAGTCCAGTGATTTATCCAGCTTTCTCGGTTAAACTGTAGTGTTTTGCAATAGATATTTCTGGATAAATTGCATTGACTTGAACTGATTTTGGTATCTTAATAGTAAATTTTTAGGTGTAATCCAAATAATGTGGGTGTACATTCTGGTACTATTTGGATATCCTGATGCCAGTGGAGTTGTGTAGTAAATGTCACTCTTAATGATATCCCCCACTCAGTGCCATTAGGATATAGATTAGCTGCACATTTTAAGAGATTTGAGTTGACAGAAAGGCTGAGAACAGTGCCTTTTCAGCATTTTGTCACTCCAGTTAGGAATTCTAAGGTATTATATAGTGACATTTTCTTGTGAAATTGTGGCTCAAATAAAGTGTTTGTCTTAGTTGGAATTGCATTGCAAATTGACCCTTTGTGCTCTTTTCAGTAGGAACAAACTGAAATGATATGCTGATGGGATGTAGTTATTTGGGGTGATTCTGTTTCCTGCTCTGGGGCATAAGATCAAAAAAACCAAGTTCTTCTCTGTAAGACTCCTCCTCAAAACAAAACCTCAAAAAGCCTCAAAACAAGGGAAAACCTCAGACACTAGAATACCCAGAGCATTTTGGTGTAAAATGAGGAGTTTAAGTACAATAGGTGGAAAAAGTGTGGTTCAAATCCAGTAACATACTGAGGCAACCATATGAAAAAACATGTCTGTTGTAATCAAAGATTTTGGTCTGAGAGCTCATCTTTTTCTCTTCCTAAATCAACTCAGAAATTTGATACTATTTACTTTATTCAGAAATGCCATCAAAATTATTTTCAGGTAATTGTAACTCTTCAGCATGACACAATGAAGCCTGGTTTCATGAAAATATTTCAAGAAATACATTTATTTTTCAGAGATCACCTTCACTTGTATTTGCCAGTAAAAAAATGTATGCACTTGAGGCTTTGCTATAAAGTCTTGGTTTAGTGAAAGAAATAATTAATGGAGGTCTGAGAAATTATAGAAACATTAACTTGTAATACAACTATTTTCTCATAGCTAAATGTGTCACCCCCTGTCAAATTATTTCAGATTGTTCAAATAGTAGGAAATTGTGCAAGTAGATGAATATTTGTAGATCTCAGTAAATATTTGCCATTTCTCTTCGAGGTGAATCTTTGATCTGCATTTATTTTTCAGATGAGCAAGATGAGTAATACCAAAGTCTTTAAGCCTTCTGAGAGCAGGTTATATGTCTGGTCTGGTTTCCAGCCCTCTGCCGTATGCTAGAGATACTATACCCATATCTGCAGAAATTTGCATGCTTTTTTCCATTTTTAATGCAATTTACTTTAAAAAGTGCTGCCTTCAAATTATTTTGATTGAAAATCCTCACTTCTGTAGGGCTGTAGAGATCACAATTCAAATAAGGACATACACAAATAGTAATATGAATTTTTAAAAGGTTTTAAGGGAATGAAGAAAGAACTGTCATTCTTACTCCAAAATTTTACTTTTTTCCTGGTTTGCATGATAATGCATTGTTTCTATGGGCTTGAGCATAGCTGTGGATGTTTTATTTTTTATTGCTGAAATTTGTAAATGGATATGTATCTTTGTGCCATGTAGTACTGTGTGTCAAATTGATAGGATCATATCAGTTCTTTAAATAAAAAAGAGAAAAGGAAAAATATGTAAATGCTGTCTAGATAAAAATTGTGATTCATGCTGTCTTTTATTCCGGTCTTTTCCTTCAACAGAAGGAAATAATAAGTGATTAGAGTTACTTATAATGATTTTGATTGAACAGTTATAGATATGGAGGATCTGTCTGGACACTGGGAACCCCAGAACAGAAGGAGGATGCCTTTCTCTGGGTGTTTAGTGACTGGATGTGGCACTTAGTGCCATGGTTTAGTTGACAATGTGGTGATCGGCCCAACATTTGACTCAGTGATCTTAGAGGTTTTTTCTGACCTAAATGACTCTGTGATTCTGTGTTCTTAACTGACAAATTCAGTTTTATCAGGTGGAATTCTTGTGGAGTTGTAACACAGAAATTTACTTTTGGCTATTTGAAGGGCGGCAATAATTTGCATGCCTGGAACATGAATGTAATTTGTCATTGGTTTATAGAGGGCCAGGCTTTGAATGGCTGTATGTGGCTTGAATCCTTTTGGTTCTGTCCATTGTAGAATAACAGAATGGTTTGGGTTGAAAGGGACCTTTGAACATCATCTAGTAACCCCCCTGTAATGATCAGGACATCTTCAACTAGATCAGATTTCTCGGGGCCCCGTCCAGCCTGATCTGAAACGTTTCCAGGATCTACCAGAGATCTACCACCTCTCTGGGCATTCCATTCCAGTGTTTGACCACCATCACTGTAAAATTTTCTTCCTTCTATCTACTCTCAATTTATACTCTTTCAGTTTAAAACCATTACCCTTGTTGTGTTTCTGAAGGCACTAATAAAAAGTCTATCTTCATCTTTCATATAAGCTTTTTTGAAGAACTGAAAAGAAGCAATTAGGTCTGCCTGGAGCCTTCTCTTCTCCAGGCTGAACAACCCCAACTCTCTCAGCCTGTCTTCATAGGAGAGGTGTTTCATCCCTCTGATGGATTTTGTTACCGTCCTATCTGGACCTGCTCTAACAGGTCTATATTCTTCCTGTAGTGAAGACCCCAGAGCTGGACATAGTACTCCAAGTGGGGTCTCACCAGAATGGAGCAGAGGGGCAGAATTGCCTCCTCAAACTCGGTCATGCTTCTTTTGATGCAGCCCAGGATGCTGTTGGTTTTCTGGGCTGCGAGTGCACATTAATGGGTTATGTCCAGCTTTTTACCCACCAGTACCCCCAAGTCCTTCTCTGCAGGGCTCTCAATCCCTTCATCTCTCAGCCTGTATTGATACTGGGGGTTGCTTCAGCTAAGTGCAGGAATTTGCACAATCTGCAGATCTGCAGTCTGAATATGCAGATGCACTGAAAGATTGAGAGCAGTATAGTAATGACTGTAACTTTGGGATAAGAATCTTTCTCTTGGCATGTGTGGCCAGCACCCAAGTAATGCATTGACTCTGTTTATAATTATTTGAAAGAGTTAGATAGTTGTTCTTATAAGGCTGAGAACATAATTGCGTGACTAAAATCGGTATTATAATCAAAATATAGCCTTCACAGTTGTATGTATAAATGTGCATGCATCCACAAACAGTGTTCATTGTATTCCAGGAAACATGGCATCTCTGTACAGCAAGTATGGTTTTATGTCCCTTTTTCACATTAGAGTCAGTTAACATGTGACTGAAATTTTCAGGAGTACTAGTGACTGGATATATTGTCACAAGTCAAGTTATATTCAGTTATTATAGCATGAAACTGAAGAGAACACACAAATAGAAGCAGGGAGTTTTTGACAGCATGCTTCATGTTCAAAGGCTAAGCAGCTCAAAAACAATTAGGAGAAAAATTAAAGGATGGAAAGAGAAGAAAAGAAAAAATGGTTAGCTCTAATATATACATATGAGAAAAATCACATTTTCAGTCTGATGCGAGGATTTTGATTAAAACCATCTAAGGACCACTGTAGAAACACTAATACTTGAAGGCGGTTTGGTTTTTTAAACACTATCCAATTTTTTTAGCAGATCCCTCTGTTTGAAGTTCAGAGATTCTTTTATATTAAACAGTAGGTGCCTAATTAGACTGGTTTAGAATTGGAGGAGTTTCAGTGTGAGCAAGAGGAAGCTTCAAAATGTTAAGCTATTCATTTTACTTTGTGTAATGTCTTAAAGCAGTAAATTTTGAAGATGGAACAATTTTTTTTTTTAGTCGAATCAATCCTCATGGTGAACAACCCTAGCATGAACATTAAAATGGAAAACATTGGAAATAACACATGTGAACATGTGTTATGTGCGTTTATTTATAGCCTAATAATTTATTTTATCTTTTTTACATTACATGATAAGCAATCTTTTGTGATTAACTCATCTATTTTAATTAAATGTTTACATTTTTGTCAAGTTGAATCACATTTCGTTTGTTGTTTATACAATGCCATTACAAAGTATGTTTGTAATAAAGACTTGTTTTGTGAAGGCAGAATAACAAGCAGAGTAACTATTTCTTCACCAACTCTTTGGAGTGTCTGTGTACCACTGATGTTCAGAGTAGAATCATATATCAGGAGTAATACTTCGTGTTACTTTAGTGGAAATTATTTTCTATTAGTATTTTATCATTTAAGACTGATTGCAGAATATAAAATCAAACCAAGAAAGCTTAGGTTTCTTAAATGTTGTTGAATCCTGCCCACAAATGATAAAGCAATCAGAGAATTTGTAGGATAAATCAGATGGGCCTTTAGCCTATAGCAGAGCAACATTGAATTTGAAGCAGTTTGCTCAAGGCTGTGCCCAGGCAGGTGCTGAGGACCTTCATGGCCAGCCAGTGCTTCACCAGCCTCAGCCCCAGAGACTTTGTCTATACAGATTTTAAAGAGACTACTTATTCATTGAAAGTTAGAGGGCATGAATTACATACCCTCTTCAGGATTTGTCTGATTTCTTCTGCTGAGCTATTAATGTCTGTTTTGTTACCCTTTGTAATAATTCAGTAAAATTAAGTTCTATGCCGTGATCAGGGAATGTGTTTCCTCCCCTTCGGTAGTAATATGCCTCTATCATGAATTCTGTATTTATAGATCAAAATATCACTCAGTTTGAAATATCATAGAATTTAATCAGCCTGAACTGAAGAGGATGAAAACCATTCAGAATTTTTTCTCTTGCTTTTTTTCTATTCTTTGGTTTGGAGCAGCATGACTTGAGTTTTCATTTAGAACTTTGGACTGCTACTTGAGTTCTGATAAAGTTCAAAGTTCTTATGAACTGAGAAGACTTCTTACCCTTACCATCAGATTTTTCTTTGATGTAAACTGTATATTGAAATAAAATCATTGAAATTTAATCAGATATGCTTGGGTTCCTTATCAGTGATTTAATGTGCTAGCATTGGTTCTATTTTCATCATTGTTTACTTATCAATTGTATTTATTGTATCACTTCCTATGGTGCATATAAATGATTATTTTGATACATGAGTGTACTATGAACCAAAGTCCTAAATTCATACATCTGTAGGCGGAATTTGAGATGAGGCATTGTGGAAAAACCCCTATTTTATGAATGCTTCTTTAGATTTTTGGCCAGGACACACCAGCCAGGATGGGGCTGGAGCCTTCTTTTAACCAGATTCTGAGTTTTGAGTAGGAAGATATTCTTAGCTGATGGGATACCTTTTGCTTCCATGACTTCCTTCATTCAACAGGACAGTGCATGTTCCAGCTTGTACTCATGGTCTGGTGCTAATTGGGATCAACAGGTGAAACTCCTTAGACTTAGGGATACTGTAGTTATTTCCACCTTATTATTTTTACTACCTACTCGTCAGTTTGATCTATCTGTACCAGAAAGAGTCATGCTGTAGTTGTTTCTGTTCATTATCTTTATTGAGTTAGTTCAGTGCCTTGTGCCAAGGGATCTCTCAGAAATACAAGGGTTTTTGTTCTTCTGCTTTGCAGTGTCTTGATTGATTTTTGTCTGTATTATTTACGATCTTCATAATTCATTTTTTCATTTCAAAGACAGTTTTTCATGTAGGACTTGTATTTCTCTATGCCAAGGCCTGTGGAGGAGCTTGTTGCTCTTCTTCCAGTTATCAGAAATAAGTTAGTGTGCTGAGCACTTAACAAAGCCCAATAAGTTCCTTTTCACACTATTGCCAGTTCAGCTGGCAGAACATTCTCTAGTTCAAAGAATTAATAGGAGATATTTGATAGATACCTGAAAAATAGGAAGTATATGCGTTTTTCCACAGAAGTGTTTTTCATCTCTCTAGTATACAAGATGTATACTGTTCCCCACCTCCTTCAGAGATGAACATATTAAACATGGTCACACTTCCCTAAATGCTAACAAAAGTAAGCATATAATTTTTCTGCCTCTTGCTATTGTTGAAAATAGTTTTGGCCTTTCTTCTTGCCCTTGTAAGCAATTCATTATTTCGTTGAGGTGCAAAAGCAGGGTCCATACTACTCCTCCATGCCAGTTCTACTCCTGATTGAAAGAGATTAGGAAGGAGAAATATGTTTATTCATACAAGTATTATAAAAAGCATTTTAAAAGAATGGTAGGAACACTTGGAGGAAAAAAACATCCTAGTACAATTGTGTTTTAATTGTTTAATCCAGATGAGTGTTTTAATTGTTTAATCCAGATGAGTGGAAATTTCTCTAGTAGACAATTACCTTTTAATGTTATTTTCCTTTTAGGAAACTTGATTTTTTTTTCATGTTAATAAATAACTAAAAAATTAGGGAATGCAACAGAATTGAGGCAAGGAGGGAAAAGAGTTAGTGAATGTAAAAATAATTACAGAAATGTTTTAGGGTTTTATTAGTTCATGTATTTTAGCCTTTTCTGTGTTACTTGGAGAAGGTTAATATGCTGCTTAAGGACAAAAGAACAAGACTCCTCAGGTATATTGAAGAGGAATAGTATAAAGGGGAATATGAAAGAGGCAGGCAGTCCCTCCCTCCAGAGCCTCTCTCTGTCTCTTGCCATTAGTCCTAGCTCATCCAGCTCATAGACTACAGACTGGGATCACTGAAGGTTGCTGGGTGTAAGCTTTTAAGCCTCATAAGCTACATGTGAAAAATTGTTGTTGCATGGGAATTATTGTTTATTAATGCATTAACTCTGAAAAATGCTAAGTAACTGTATTATCTCTTTTCTGTTATATGTGATTGTGTCTAAAAAGTGTCCTTGAAAACCAAGTTTAGGTATTATTCTTTAGGAGCAATGTCGTATTTCTGCTTCTCAGCTCCTACTTATTGGAATATAGACACTTTATGATTTCTGTTTCCTTGTTACTTTTCTGAGTTTTTTGCTTGCAAAAATTTCTGTGTAGCTCTACAACACAGAGTGTTATCTGTAATCAGAAAAATGAGGATATCAGGTCAGTGTCAATGGTGCATCTTGGTCTATTTGTATGTGTACTACATATGAGATGTCAATGTGGTTCCTATGGCAAAGAATTAATTACATGTCAGAAAAAAATGCTCTTGTCTACTGCAACCAGTTTCCTCTGTTCAGTTTTTAGAAAATGTAGCAAGAACAAAGGAAAAACTATAGAGTGGGACAATTTTTTCCTATCACTTGCTTACTGGCTTTTAAGAAATTGCTTTTTTTTAAATTATCTTTTTAATTTTATTTTTTATTTGTCTTCTGAGTTCCTTAATTTATACTTGAAGTGCTAACAAATAGACTGTTCTGAGCCAAGAAATCTAAGCCCATGAAATGAAGTCAAATCAAAGGGGTTATATACTGCCTTTCCCATTTTCCTAAGAAGATTATTCTCAGAGTTAATATTTATCTCATCAGTAGATGAAAAGGTAGCTAGGTGCACAATGTATTTTAAAGAAATTAAATTGTGTCTTTCTGTACAAGAATTTGTTTCTTCTTTTTGTTGCTAGAATTTTGCTGTTCTGATAAATACATTTTTAAAATTCAGGAAGAGGTAACATATTTTAAGAAAATATTGCAACATCCTTAATGAGAAAAATGCATCTGTATCCATTCCCCTCCCTTAAGGAATTAAAAAACCATCAGGCAGAAAAAGGACATATGGTTATATATGTTGAAAATACAAGATAAAGATCATCTTTTAAACTGAGGGAAGGAGAAAATGTGGCCGACACCTTATCATAGATGGGAAGAGGAAAAATGTTGAGAAACTTGTCCCTGTTCTGACTCGCTAGAACATATGACTCTGGTGACAGTGTGGAAGGAATTCAGTTTTATCTTCTATCCATCCTTCAGAGAATCCAAAGCCAGAGATGCATAAGGTTATAGGATGTTCCAAGGTCATCCTACTTTTAAGAGCTTTGGAATTGAAGTTAGAATAAAGATCTTCTATCTTTGTTTAAATTAATTGCCCAATTTGCAAAATAGTTTACAGTACTCAGTCTGAGTCTTGCAAATAAATCTCTAACAAAAATCACTGAATTAATTTTGCCTGTGCTAGGAAAATTATTGTTCCATGTGTGAACTTTATTATATTTATATGTGGACTTCTGTAGTCATATAAAGGATCGTTTAAATAATGATTCTCTTTTTAAAGTAAACATAGAAGACAAATGTCATAAATCCTCTTCCTGTTAACAGTTTACAAACTCTTCAGAAAACAACCTGCAGTAGTGTGCTTCAGCTATGATTAATATTAAGTATTAGATTTGCACAACTTTTCAGTAGCTGATCCAATTTCAATTCATTGAGACAGAATTAAAACAAAAGCAAGCCTAAATTGTGGAAATGTTGAATAATGCTTTCCTGCTTAGTTGTTTTGAAGAAGCTTAGCATGGGGTTTAAAATAAGTAGTTTTGTGCTATTAATATAAAATAATCTTCTCTGCTGAAGAATAGGTTTCTGAAAAAGTTTAGGGTGTTTTCTGTAATACAGATAGCATATGCAGTGATTTACTCCTAAATATATATATATATATACTCCTATATATATTTCATAACATCAGAGTATTTTACTCTGCCTAGTAATGTGGTAGAAAACTTGAACTCCTATATTTACAACTGGAAATAACAATAAGCATTTTCATCCATAGGAGAGTTTGGAAAGAGGTACTTAGAAACTAGCTGGGGTAGCTATTCCAGATGAAAAAGCATGCTCAGCCTGGGATTTGTTAATTTTTTTAAATTTGTTCATTTTTAATTTTGTATAATGAGATAAATTTTAGTGATGGATTCAGAGAGCATAAGAGGAAGTGTGGAAGAAAGGCCAAAGGATTCTGTTAGTATTTTCAAACGTAAATGAATGAGATTTGAATTCTAACTGGCCAGATAAACAAATGTGTTGAGAAACCTCAGATTCCACTGACCTTAACAGAAATTTGCATCATTTAGTGCCTTGGAACATCAAGCATTGAATTGAGGATCTAAACCCCCAGCTTTTAACAAGCATACTTGATTCTTCTAGTCATCATTCCTAAATTCAAGATAATTAATTTTGTTATGTCTAGAATAAAAGAGAAGACAAGACTTCCTTTATACCATTTGATCACTTACAGTTATCCATTTTGTCCTTTTCTTCAAGTTTGCTGATCTTTTCAGGAGTTCATGATGAGTTTTAGGGGATGCTATTTGTCCATTTTCATGTATTCTGTATGGCTCTGAAAATGTGAGTCTGTATGAAAAGCATGTAGTGTTTGCCTTGTTCTTACATCAGAAGAATTTTTCCTTTTGTCCATTTTATGCTTGTTTCCAAAGGCTTAAAATGCAAGCTTTGTTTCTGCAATAATGGCTTAGTGTAGGCTTACATTGTTGATCCCCTCAGTAGATGCAATGTAATCCACTTTGGTAATGTGAATTTTTAAACAATCATCAGCCTTTGCTATTAACCCTTCTATACTAATGGTAATACCCGAGAAGAACTACAAAGGAATTTGGTGCTCAAGCTTAACATAAGACTTGAAGGACACTTAATGGCATTTACATTCCTTAGTCTACCCACAGTGAATTGCAGAGCTGATGTTGAACTTGATTGGTACTGTATTCAATATAAAATAGTTGATTGTGAAGTTGATGCTGAAATACAACTTTGCAAAGTATTTCTTTGGGAAAATATAAAAAAATCCTTGAAATGTCCTTTGCAATTAAATGGTACTTGAGGATTCTTCTGTCCCTTGCTTTTGTTTACTATTTAACTAGGTCAGTAGTATACTTTTCTCAAAATGCTTGGGGTTTTTTTCTTTAAACTAGATAACATTACCTGCTGAAAAAGGATATGTTAGAATTATTCAGTCATGTTTTTATTCATTAAGCTGTTTAAGAATTTTTTTTGTCTAAAGTAGGACAAGTATTTATGGCATTCTTCTTCCTTTTAATTAGTCCTGTTACATCTTAGCAGCAGATCAAAAAAAATTTTTTTGCGACTTTTTTAAAATGTCATTTTGCTCCAAACCTATTGACTGTTCTCCTTATCTACCTCTGTTCTTTTTTGAGAAAATAAAAATTGACTTGATTGCAGTGTGTATGACTTTTATTACAAAAAGAACATGGATGATTGAATTTTGTGTCTTAACAATTGGAATTACTCTACTGTGTTTCAATAGTCCCACTGCAGAGATCTATCAAAGTTAATCTGTGTTTACTGTCTCCCCTTGGAGTATTTTGGATATCTCTTGTGTGGCAGTACGATGAAGAGCTCTCTTCTGTTTCAATCCACTGTGTGGAAACTACTCCATGTTTAATGAGACCAAGGTTTTATGAGGAATCACTGAAGGATTATTAACAATGTCAGTAACTTAGCCAACATCGTCTCTGCAAAATTAGTAACTCAGTTTTGTGAGTTGATATCACAATCAAAAAAACCCCTACCTGGTTTTGTTTAACATTGCAGTTTAGTATGTTTTTTTGTGTTTTGAAAGGTAAATGCAAGAGATTAGGACCAGTGCAAGAGGGAGACTAATTAATCAATAAACATAAACTTACATAGTGCAGACTTTTACTGTGGTCTTACAGCATAGCAGCTCAAAACAACATGCACCTTCAAAAAATTTTAAGAAAAAGCATTATTGTAGTGTTTTTAGAAATGAGTATAAAATCTTACCATGGACAATGCCAACCTGAGCAGCTCTGGTCTTACAGTACCTGAAACAAGCTGGACAATTGAGAAGACACATAGGATATCCTAGGAATAAGGCTTCTTGTCCCACCAGACTGCTCCAAAAAGGACAGTCATTATAAAAAAAACAATCAAGGAACCTGCAATAGAGTTAACTAATAGGTTTTATTTTACAGTGATGGGAATGGAACAGCTGAAGGTGGAAAAAGGGAGGTTTGTAAAATTTTTTCCATAAAACAGGATTATTCACTAGTTGGAGATTACTGCCTGGGTAAGCAACAAATTTTTGTCCTTTCATAACTATGTCTACATGAAGTGACTTGACTATTTGCTACTTGCAGTCATAGAAAACTCAAGTTCCATTACAGAACTGGGTAGGATTAGTTGTTTAGAAGTTCTGGTATTGTTAGTTGCTTTACAGATATTTTTGAGAACCAGTGTAAAATGTTTCTTTTCAAAGGAAGTATTTTCTACCTAAGCGTACTGAATGGTTTTTGGGCAGGTTGAGCCTTGCTTGAATAATTCAAAATTTTTCATAGTTGTAAATTAAGCATTACAAATGCATTTTGTCTCCTAAATCCAATGGACTGTTGAGGTTTTAGATCCTGTGAAATTGTTTATATAATTTTTAATAATATTCTGTCGCTCATTTTCAGGAAATAACAAAACATGAAACTGGCAAATTGTCAAAACAAAAACCCAAAATTAAGTGTGGGTCCCAAAGCATAGGTATTTTGAAAAGGTTTTCCTTAGAACAAAAAATGCTTTTTTTAAAGGCATGAATCAGAATACAAGAAATTCCATTTAGAGATTGTAAAGTTCTTTACAATAAGATAAGGGGGATAAGCACTGGAACAGGTCACCCGTGGAGACACTAAGGTCTCCATCCTTGGGGCTATTCGATACCTGACTGGACCCAGTCCTAAGCCATGTGCTCTAGTTAACTCAGTTTTGAGGTGGGTTGACTAGATGATCTCGAGAGGTCCCTTCTAACTTCAGCTTCAATGCTGTGATCATAAACACATATGCTTAATTCTGTAATGAACCAAAGCAAGGAAAGTTTATTTCAGCTCTAAGAAAAGTGATTTCATGTGCTGATTGCAGGCTCTTATGTGTGAATTGATTTGAAGCAATCATTGAACTGTGGAATGAACAGTATTGCGCTGTCTTTTTCTAAAATGCGTTCATTTTGTCTGTTATAGTAGAAACCACTTAGTTTTTTATTATTACATTTAAAGTAAAAATAACTTTTACAAAAAATGGTAAACATTTTAGATTAAGGTACTAAAAGATCTGGTTTTACTAAGACTGCAAAAGATTAATGGAGCCAAGGGATCTTGGAGGAAATGTGCAATAATCGGCCGAGAACACAATTAGCAATAATTGTATGCTAACACATATAATTTTTGACTTCTGACTGCAGTGAATAGGTATTCAAAAAACAGAGAATTATTTTTCAAAAAGAAGCAACTGTGGCCCATCACTTCGAAGCAGCATTTTCAGAATCCAAGTTGGAAAGCAAAAACTGTCTGATAGATATATGCATTACATTTAAACAGCTTTTAAAACTACTTCCACAACATACTAGAAACATGTCAAGATAGAATTCATTTCTCAGATACCTGGGCAGGATAATTTTGCAGCTACTGTCTTACACTGGAGAAGCTGAAAAGTTATTTTAAAAGCTTCTATGTTTTCTGTCTAATGAAGTTCTGCTGCATTAGACAGTTGTGTCAGGTGGTTATGCCCATGGCAAGTGAATTTTTAAAAATTAAATGTAATGGAAACCAATTAAGATTTAATGAAATATTCCACACACACACTCCCCCCAAAGACAGTTCTGTTTAGGACCATGTATACTTGCACACTTGGATGAAACTTGAGTATTCTAATGATTATGGGAAAGAAAGAATCCTTACCGTATAAATGTCAGTAAATAATTTTGTTTGTATTTTTTCTTTAAACGTTAGTCCCAGGAAGACAAATAATACCATCCCAATATGCATCTGTGCATTAATTTTATATATTTTATTCTATTAGCCAAGAAGGGTTATTAATGTCAGGCAGTTTTGAGTTATTTGAATCTCATGATTTAACTTCAGAAAACAAGAGAATAGTTTAAGAATTTTGCTAGTGTTCATTCTTTATGCTTTTATTTCTGAAAGCATGTGTAATTTGAATGCAGTTAAGATAAAGATGCCATGCCTGTTTTGCAATGCAACCTGAAAGGACATAGGTTATGGACACATTGACAGTATTGGAAATACTAAAGAACTTCAGCTCTGGGTGGCACTGGTCCAAAACAACTTAAATATGAGAAAGATCGAACCTTGGAATTTTTGGATCTATGTCAATACATGTGATAGTGTTTCTGATTTTACTATTCCTGTAAACATGGGTATTGAGCATGTTTTGTCCCTTGATGCTCCATCCAGTGTCTGAAGTCTGTATATTCTGAGTAAAGATTTATGTAGTGCCACTCAAAATGGATTTCAGTTCCTTAAAGTCTTACAAGATGCTACAGGCTTTGGTGAAGGATGGAAAGATAGGGACATTTCTGAAAATTATAGCCAAGTGTGATGAGTAGTGAATTGTTTCTGAGTTTTTATGTATGTTCATTAGAAACTTTGGGTATAAAGGAGACTACAAATAAATATGGTACTTTTCTGCTTTTTTTGAATGTCCACTCTATATTGTAATTACTAAGACCAATTATCCAAAGCTGGTAATATAAATTTTTTAAGTGTGATGAGCTTAATTATGTGGGTTCAGCCTTGTATAATTTGCTGGTCACTGCAAATAGACAGATAATTCTGCTTAGTTGTTATCCCACACAAACAAAGGATTACCCATGAAAGAAATCTGACTACCTGAAAGTGATGATCTGGGGTTACATAATATAAAAATTTACTGGAGGCTTTGAAAGAAATGGCTGATCCCTGGCTGGTTTAAGAGGCCAGAGAGGGAATCTAGGCACAGGAGATCCTAAGTTTAAGGTTGAATCCAAGTATAAGAATCATATATAATAAGAATCAGATTTCTGGACTTTTGGAAATTTGTTTCAAAGCATTGAGTGATATTTGATAGAAGTCAGAGAATCACAAAATTGTTATGCTTCCTGATAAATACCTCTGTTGCTACTTCTGCCTAAAATTCTAAGATATATTACTTACAGAAAAAATTACCTCATTAAACTGAAACTATCAGTAATGTTTAGAGATGGAGAAAAATACTATTGAGAAATATATTTAATAAAAAATGCCATGTTTAAGGGGGAAATGTCAAATACACTGAAAATAAGAGATACTTAAATAAGAGATATGCAGCAACAATTTCCAGGATATTTGCTTCGTATTCAGCCAGGATGTTATTCAGAAGTGCAATGTATTTTCCTAAATTGCATTTTAAGTACAGTATGTGCATTTCAGACATATAGCAGACTCAGTAGGCTGTTTATTCTAGGCAAGTTGATATTGGGGGGCTGTCAGTCAGAATGCTGTAGCTAGTTTCAATGGACTCAAGCAGAAGGATGTGGACAAATTAAAGGACATGTTTGCTGGAGGACAAAATAAGCTGGAGTTTTAGTAAAGGCAGTGAATGAGATTAATTTGAAAGAATTAGTTTTGTTTAGTTCAGAAAAGAGAAGATTCAATGGTAATATACCAGCTTTCAACATGAATGTCTGAGGGAAGACTCATATTTTGAATCAGGAGGGGAAGCTGAGCTAAGCTGCTCATGAGGAGTGCCTACTCAAGACTACTGAAAGTGGACTCTTCTCAGTAGAGCTGAGCTTGTGAGAGAAGTTAGGAGAACTCAAGGTCTGTAGAATGGGTAAGATATATTGGGATACTCTTGACTTCCTTCCAAATCCTTTATTTGCATGTTGTATGTATTGTATTATAACTTAGGAGTTGTGCCATAGGATGCTGTTGTGGTAAGGATTTCATACTAGGAATTTTAATTATATGACTATTTATTATGTGCCAGTGCAGGAAAGAATGAATTTTAAAGATATTACACAGGAAGAATATGAAAGGTTTCAAAGAAAATTGGAAAGAGGCCTTCTTAACTACCACTGAAGAAGAATTATGGCATTAGAAACATTTGCAAAGCTTTCTGTTACAGAACATATGGATTCAACATGCCTGGTGTTTTTCCAGCTGGGAGCTTGGCATACTTATTTTGAACTGTTCCTAGCTGCATGATCTAGAGGTCCACAGACTGGTTGAAAGTGACTGCTGATCTATAGTGCCCTTCCTTTTTTTCCAAATGAAGCACTAGAACAAAAGGACCAGAGGAATAGAATCAAAGAATCATTTAGGTTGGAAAAGGCCTTTGAGATCCCTGAGTCTGTTTACCTAGTGCAGAGGCTAAGAAGGCATTCAGTACCTCAGCCTTTTCCTCATCCTTTGTCGCTATGTTTCCCCCCACATGCAATAAAGGATGAAATTTTGCTTAGCCCTCCTTTTGTTGCTGATGTATTAATAGAAGGAGTTTTTATTGTCTTTTGCAGCAGTAGACAGATTAAGTTTTGGTTGTGTTTTGGCCCTTATAATTTCCTCCCTGCACAGTCTCACAACATCCTTGTGGCCTGCCCCTTCTTCTAAAGGTCATAAACGCTCCTTTTGTCTTTAAGTTTCTGCCAGACCATTCTTTCCCACTAGCTTTTCTTTCAGAACAGGAGTGCAACCTGGTCCTGTGCCTTTAAGATTTCCTTCTTGAAGAATACGAATGTTGTCATCTTAAAGAATAGATGTAGTTTCAAAGATTATGTGTGTACCCATGTGATGATGTTGAACCCATTTGAGGGAATAGGAATCATTAGGACAAATAATGGGCTGGATGTTTCATCCTTAGATTTTATAACTTTTTTTTTTCTTTTTCCTCTTAAATTGCATTTTTAAAATTTTTCTTCTCTTCCTGTTGTTGCTTCAGTCTGTTTGGCTACCATGAGATCCTGTCTGCTATCATTCTCCTTTTTAACAAGCTTTCTTTGAGTACAGATGCTGGAAAATTTATATAAATCCTGTGTATTCTGTGGCACTACTGTTCGTTAACTGCATATAGATTTTTTCTTCACATGCTGTAGAGATCAATATTCCAGTAGAAAGGATAGAGAATGTTAGCAGTTCAAAATAGTTTCCCATCCATAGTATGCCATTGATAGAAGCTTGGTTGGAAGTATTGATGTGCTGTTGGTATAGCATAGTATATCCAACATCTTCATACAAAGTTAAATAACAAATGGACCAGATAAAATTGGGTTAGTTAAATATATATGTATAAATAGGAGTATACATATATATAAATAAATAAACAACCTGCATAGCTTCTTCAGTACTATGTGTTCTGTGTCAGAAGCTGGCAAGTTGCTGGTTGGTTTCACTTGCCATTGTTTATCTTGGGATAGGCATGAATGGCATGGGATGGATCTGTGGGAGGTTGTTGATTTTGGTAAGGCATTATAGTGAGAACTCTTGTTTATGGTTGTCCTTAGCTCAGATTGGAGAAGGTGTTAATACATTGACATGTCTTGTCTCTGTTTTTATTATACATCATACAGATTGTCAAAGCTAAAAAAAAAAAAGCCTTCCTGTGCTGAAGTATTGTATGTTAGCAATATTAATACATTGAAACATAATAAATGTAATTAAATTTATAAAATGGGCTTTCCATACCTGTCCACCAGAAGCCCAGTAGGAAGTCTGATCATCATTTCAATTCATAGTTTCTGAATGAAAAGTAGTTCAGCAAACTTCTACTAAAGTTGGAAAGCCTACTCAACACTTCTTGTTTATTAGAAATTGAACAATTTTGGACAAGTCCCAAATCATTTCATCTTCATTTTTCATCCAACAGGAACAGTTCTTGGTCACTTCTCTAATCTCTGTCCAAACCAAACCAGCTAAGTTTAGACAAAGCATCAGTGCAGCTGATGAAGCAATGACCTAATACAACAGAAATAGTGTGAGGAATGACCATATGAATACATAGAAGAGAGTTAAATCTTCACTAAGAAATACATACTAAGGTAAATTTGAAGTCAGACGATGTATGCTATGATTTTTCTTAAGAAGTAAATACTCATAAAATGGCAATGTTCATACAGTTTCTCCTAGCATTCCGTATTAATGATTCATTTTTACGTCAGAAGTGTCAAGCAGATTTTCTGGGCACACAAATAGGGAAAAGCCTTATCAGATGGATGGCATACACACCTGATGTTTCAGAAAAACAGAAGAGATTTAATCTCTTAAATGTGCATGAGTTCTTGTATCTGCCAGGGATGAGAGTTCATTTATAGGGTTAATTGTATATGAGGGCTTGAAAAAGAACAATAACTTATTTAGGGCATTTTGCTCATTTATAAGTCTTAAAACCCACTTGACACTCGCTACATTGTGACTGTTTATTAGGAAGTATAGACCTGTAAGACAATAACCTATTTAGTGAGCCTTATTCCTCTGATCCCCTTGTCTGGTCTGCGTTTATTAGTAAACATGAATCTGAGGTGAAAAAATTACTAAATACAAAATTTTTATCGTTCATTTTCAAAAGTGTTGTGATGTTATTTTGATAAAATAAGTTTGTAGGATATTATTTCATGTTAATATGAGGTGCAGGAGAGTTTCAGCAATGTGTAGACAGTGTGCTAGATAGTGTGTATAATCCTCATCTTTATGGTCTCAAAAAGTAGGGGTGAAACGGTAGAGCTGGTGACTTCTCACCTTAGCCAGTAGACTTTCCGGAGACAGTCTGTGACACCCCCACAGCTTTAATAGGTGGATGATTTGGACATGATCCAAAAATTTTTCTGTCTTAGTAGCATACCAGAAGAGACTATGTGTTGGTGACTTGTATATGCATGAGCGCTGCTTTGTCAGATATAATTTATCTGGTGATACTGGGAATAAATCTCTTCTTGCATTGCAAGAATGCAACCCAGCTTTTTCCCCTTTTTTAAGCACAACTCATTACTATATTATTTGCATTATTCTTTAGACTCCAGTAGGTTTTTAGAGAAATCCACTTTTCTGAGCACTTGGCAGCCATACAGTGAGACAGTCCCTGGTCTCAAGAGCATGCATAGACAATATGGGAAGTAGACCACAGGGAAACATTGTTTTGTTCAGTGTCATGCAGCTTATTCATGCTGGTCAGAAGTACTCAGGTTCTTCACGGTTTACTACCCTCACAGTCTACTATGGAGTCAGATTTTCAGGCTGAAAACAGTTTATTTGAACTTAAATAATGCAGCTTTGCTGAGATGATTAAATTTCAGTGTCTGAAAAATAAAAAAAGGTAAATCTATATAGTTTAAATGTGCACATTTTTAAAAGTTGAGGAGCTATATTCCCTTCAAGGAGAAGGGGATTTGGGGGTGGGAATTCATAGTTTTTCAAGACACCTGGATGATAGTTCTACTAGTTGAAAAGTTACTTCTTCTCAGTCCTTGTTTCTTACTCTTCATAGAAACTGAGATCCTTTGTTTGATTTTGTCATAGTAATAATTTTAGTCTTTCTTTTGAAATGCATCTTAGGATATGGCTGTGTTCTGAGATTTTAATCTTTCTTTTTGCATGCTTCTCGTTTTGACATGTTTTGTAAACCAGTAGTGGCAGCAACATTAGTTGGAAGTGGTCTTTATTGCATCTTGAAGAAAAGTCATTGACTTGAAGCAGATTGGTCAAGTTGGCCTGACATTAGTCAAAAATATATTTAGGCCCACGTCTTGAGTTAAAGTGATAAAAATCTGCATGTAGCAAGTATGTAGGTTAAGTAAAAATAAATAAACCCATCCAACCCAAACTACTCACTTGGAGGGATTTCCTAGGTGTTTGGTCTGCTTGAAATATTGTGTTCTAATCACATAATTTTACAGGGGCCTTATTTTAGTTTCCCACCAATGATAAAATCTCAGTGACTCAGTTTGTGGAATGTGGATATTATTAACAGTAAGTACCCCTAATGAATTTATTTTTCTTCCCTTTTCTTTATGATTTCAGTTTCTGGTTTTTTTCTTTTTCTTTTATACTAACTGTATGGGTTAGGGACATGGGTCTGAACCCTTAACTCCATTATTATTTTTTTTATTCTCATTCACTGATCTCTTTTTTTCATCATTTTTTCTTTTATGATACATGCTGGCCATCTCATTTTCTTCTCTCTGTTACTATGTATTTTCTTGTATGGAGGAAGGAAGCTCTGATTTTTTCCTGATTATCTTCTTGGATCTAGCTTTTAGCAAATTATTCAGGAAATAAGTTAACCTAATCTCCCATTCTGCTTACATTTGAGACAAAAAAAAAATAAAAGGATCCTAGTGCTCTTATCAATACAAGATGGGAAAAAGCTAATATCAAACATTACTGATTATTAGAATTACTGTAATTTAATGTGTCATTGAAATAGTCATATTTTCTTGTCTGTCACTTAATTATGTTAGTCTTTAATAACCAATTAAGGCTGATGTTCATATTACAGCAATCTGAGGAACTTTGGATTTGCTTAGGTCAAATACGCTTTCAGTGCTACAGGTGGACTATATTATTGCCTTAGATTTGTTTTTATAGATATCGGTTTTGATGAGTATGTCAAAATTCCCTCAATTTAAAATCAGTGAAGCAGCCAGGGCACAAAAAACCTGGCCTCTGTAAAACAATGTTTTGGTTCTTAGAGCAGGAAGCTTTTCATCTGGTACAAACAAGAATATTTTTGTATAATATTCAGTAGTCTATTAATTCTGAAAGTGAAGACATTTCCTAAGTATCTTTCTTTCTGTTTTGAAAGACAATTCATGAAAAGTTCAATATAGTAAACAACCAAAGCATGAGAGTTACAACTGTGATATGGTATCTAATTTTGAAATTTTGATTAAAGCATTTGTGTATTTAGGTGAAGTTTTTTATAGCAGATCCTTCTTCTTGACAAATTATACCTGATCAGTGTACCGCTTTGCTAAGGGCTTTACATTTGATTTGTTTGCTGTAAAGTTTCATGAAAAAATGTTTGTGATCAGTCTTTATTATAAGAAGAAAAGAAATACTAGAATTTTTGTTTTCTTTTTTTTTTCTTCAGTAAAGAAGTCCTAAAGAAGCAGACCTTGATTGAAAGGCACTATGTGGCATAATTTACCCTCTTTTAAATGATCAGATTAAAGAAAATTTGTAATTGCTTTTTAAGTTTATATTCATCTCTGCAATTAGCAATGCAGTGCTTAACAGGTAAGTTTGCCCTTGTTAATGGATTTAAACGCTTGCATTTTTTGAAGGATGAACAATGGATAGGAGATGGAAGTAATAGTCTATCTCAGGGTCTGGGTTATATTTTTAAGGTAGCCTTTTGAAGCTGATGTCTAGAGACAAACATCATACCACTGCTGTTTAAATCGAGTAAGTGCTAGTAGTGGCATTACTGCTTCCTGATTGCATTTATTTAGGGATGCTAGTAGCAGGTGCTAAGTTTATAATTTTCCCTATGGTCTTCTTAGTCCTAGACAAACTATGTCAATTTTGTACCCAGCTGTTTTTACATGTTTTCTTTTAAGAGCCTTCATTTGCACTCTTACTTTATAAAATCACCTGACTTGAAAGGAAGGTAAGGTTCTCCCAGGGACATTAATATTTTCCTTGTTTTGGTTGGAACTATGTTAGTTTCTTCCACTTTGATCAAGTGTTCATTATTGAGTCATGGGATAGATCATCTTCTGACAACAAAACATTCAAGCCTAGCTTTTTCAGTAAATCAGCGGTTTTGCTTTTTTTAGCAAAATAAATGTGTTCTGGAAATTGGCTTGGAGCATTTATATGACAGATCACAAAGGTGGTGCAAAAGTATACATGGTGTTGGCTATGGAGCAAGGAATTAAAAGGAGCTTTCAATCTGTCAGTGCTGGTGGTTATCCTCACGTTCCCCATCATCATAGCCTATTGTTTGGAAAAGATGGAATTGAAAGTGGGCAAAATTCTTAGCTGAGTCAACAATCTCTTTTTATGTGTTGATAAGACACTTACGCTTTCAAACATTCATCAGCTTGCAGTATGGCTTCCTAGTAACACAATTGAGAGCAGAGCTATTTCTGCAAGATGAGCTTTTTGGGAATTGCATGGGGGAATTCCCCATGTAAAGCAGATCTGTGCCTTCAAAATGCAATTAAATCTGTAATAAATAAACAGGATAAATAAATCTTAGGCAATTGCATGTAGTGATTTGGCAGTGTACCTAGGACGAAAAGAGCTTATTTTAGCATCTACTTCTATCCCATTAATTCTGAAAGTTTTTAGTTGATTGCTTTCAAAAGTTTCTGTTCCCCAAACACTGGTTTAAACAACTTATGGATACCTGCTGAAACGGTACCAATCAACTTTTTCTCTTTACTTCCCATGGAAACTATTGACTTTGATAACTTAATACTACTGTGTTTTGATTTTTTTCATGATGAAGTTCAATGCTCTATCTCACAGACTATTTGAAAGACTGCTTTCAGTGAAGGCGTTCACTGTCCGACATTTGTACTTGCATGTGTTCTAGGATTATTGGTCTCAGAACTGTTTTACTTTCATAGTATTTACTATAGAGAAGTAGATGCATACAATCAGTCTAGAGTGCCAGGTATAAATACTTTAATATTATAAATTTATATAGATATATACAAAGAGTAAGGACATATCCATCTCAACCCTTCTTACCATCTGCCTTCAAATAACATTTTATTGAAATTAATTTTAATGCCATATTTATAGCTTATGCTTCTAAAGCAGCACATTCAAAATCTGACTAGAAAATCATAGAGTGGCTTGCTATGGAAGTGAATTATGATCTAGGTTTATCCCTCCTGCCACAGGAAGGGATGTCTTTCATTAGATCAGGTTGTTCAAAGCCCCATCCAACCAGGCCTTGAACACTTCCAGGGATAGGGTGCCCACAACTTCTCTGAGCACCCTGTTCCAGTGCCTCACTACTCTCACAGTAAACTATTTTCTCCTATTATCTAATCTAAATCCCTCCTCTCCCTCCTTTTCCTAGCACTATGTTCCCATGTAAAATGTCAGTCTCCCTCTCTTTTATAAGCTCTCTTCAAGTACTGAAAAGGCTGCAATGAGGTCTTTATTCTCTCCTCCAGCCTGAAAAGCCCCAACTCTCTCAGCCCATCTTCAAAGGAAGTATGCTCCATCCCTCTGATTTTCTTCATGCCCTTCTCTGAACTTGCTGCAATAGATCCGTGTGCTTTCTGTGCTGAGGACCCCAGAACTGGATGCAGTACTCCAGGTGGGAGTGGAGAATCCCCTCTCTTGACTTTCTGGCCACACTGCTTTTGATCCGGTCCAAGATGCAGTTGGCCTTCTGGGCTGCAAGCACACACACAAGCTGATCCCTGTCCAGTTTTTCCATCTACCAGAACCCCCAAGCCCATCTCCACAGGGCTGCTCCCAATAACTTCTTCTCTCAGTCAATAACCTTGTCTGGGAGTGCCCTGACCCAAGTGCAGCACATTGCACTTGGACTTGTTGAACTTTATAAGATTCTTATAGACCCATTTCTCAAGTTTTCCCAGGTCCCTCTGCATGGCATCCTGTCCTTCAGTTGTATCAACTGCACTGCTCAGCTTCAGGTCATCTGCAAACTTTCTGATGGTGCTTCTTCCAAGACAGAACACGGAGGGATGCCAGTCATCACTGGTCTTTTTATCTATTTTGCATCTTTTTTCCTACTTTCAAATCCAACACTATATTACCAATTATAATTTATTATTTACCTTCAGATTTATCATTGTAAGCTTTTCTCCAATTAATTATTACCTCCCTTGTTTGAATTTCTTTGTCTTTTAGTATAATTCTTTGCACAAGTTTGGAAAATAAGTGGTCTCAGTATTTGTCATTCTTTATTTAGACAGGAATTAACTTCAGTAGAATAGCAAGTGGATAGAATGAGCTGTTTTCATCCAGCTGAAAGTTTAATCTAGTGGAACACTACTGATCGTATTAATTTGACAAGGTTAGTAATTATATTTAGAGAAGTCATATTGTTTCTTTCTATCATGCTGCCATAAAATAAAGGTTTGCTGATTGTTGTTGCAAAAATTGGGCCCTCTTTGTATTAGAATAGTCTAAAAATAAAAGTGAAGTTCCTAGTGGAATCTGATACTCTCTGGGCAACCATTATGGTTTATAGCAACTGATGTCACATAGATTTCTGAAATTATGCCTGTGTGTTGAACACCCAGAGTTTTCAGGCTTTTTTCCATTTTAATCAAAACCAACTGTGTCATTATTCTGTTCCTTCTCCCTTTTCCAACCAATATTTGGTTTCTGTTGCATGATTTATGAGTACCTGTTGTAGTCTTTTGTGTTGATAGTGTTTACCCATCTGGGCTGTCTTAATTTTAGTCCAGCATAATGTGTCTTTTGGCTGGTTTGCTCTGTGCTGTCGGTCTCCCTTTCCTGAAATCAAAATGTGCAAGGAATTTAACACCTGTGAAGTGATTCCAGAAGGAGGTAACATCAGTGAATCCATAACTTGCTCTTGTTGTTGCAATAAAGTAATGGTTAAGGTCGGGAAAAAGCCAAAACACAATGATTTAACAGTCAGTAGAAGTAATTTGAAGGAATCAGAATTCACTTCTTGTTTAACATAACTAAAAAAACAAAGCTCCTTTCTTTTCATGAAGCTAAACCCATTTTCTCTGTACATTTTTGTATTTTACTTTATGAAGGGTGCCTTTCTGTTCTGTGAAAGTTCTATTTTGCTAGAAGATAGATGAAATTTTATATAAAGATGGAATGCACGCTACATTACAAAAGAAGCTTTGCACAGAGACATGAATTAATTTTGAAACAGACATTTAAACATATACATATATACCTATATATCACTTAATTCACACACTTACCACAGGCTCAAAAACGATAAGATAAAACACCCCTTCTTCTGTTTGCTTCCCATTGTGCATCAGAAGCAATTCCTGCTGATCTGGTGATGGATAGATATTGTTTGGAATTGCTGGATGGCAGCTTTGTCTGCATGAGGTTTGTGTGGCCAGGTTTTGGTAGTGAGGAGTATGGGGGGGCTGCTGTTCTGTTAGAAGCTGCCAGAAGCTTCTGCTATGTCTGATAGAGCCAGTGCCAGACTGCCCCAAGAGGGACCTGCTGCTGACCAGGGCCAAGCCCATCAGTGACCTGGGAGATGCCTCTGCAGGAGCAGCCTCCTGGCAGGACCTGTGACCTGTGGAGAAAGAAACCCCCTCTGGAGGAGGTTTGGTGGCAGAACTTGAGACACCCACAGGGGGCCCACACTGTTCCTGAAGGACTGCACTTGGTGGAAAGGAACTTGACTGGAGCAGTTCACAGAGAATTGCAGCCCATGCAAAGGACTCATGTTGGAGAAGTTAATGAAGGACTGTTTCCATGAGAGGGACCCTGTGCTGGAACAGGGGAAGGAGTCCTCTGAATGAGGAAAAAAGCAGCAGCAGAGACAACATATGATGAACTGACCACAGCCCCCACCCCCTGTCCCCCTGTGCTGTTGAGGGAGAGGAGGAACTAGAATTTCAGAGTGGAATTCAGCCCATGAAGAATGGAGGGATGGGAGGAAAGTGTTTTGATTTAGTTTGTCATTATCTTCCTCTGATTCGATTGGTAATAAATTAACTTCCCCATGTTGAGTCTGCTTTGCCCATGACAGTAATGGTGATTGATCGCCCCCTACCCTTACCCTGACCCATGAGCCTGTTGTATTTTCTCTCCCCTGTCCAATTGAGGAGGGGAGTGATAAAATGGCTTTGGTGAGCACCTGGTATCTAGCCAGGGTCAAACCACCACAAGGTCTTACCTAGACCATAAGGTTTTTCTTCCCTACATTTGAAACCTTTGATAAATGAAAACATACATATAAGTAATATGAATTAGCTTACACTAATAAGCTGTAGGAATAAGGAAAACTTATATAAGCTGTTCCTATATTCCTCAGCTGTCTTTCAGTTTAAATAGGTAGAGATGACTGACAGTGCAGGCTAACACTTTATGATGAGCAGACAACTCTTTCTGGGAGAAACTTAGCATGGAATGTTTTTTTTTTTTCTCCAAAGTACCCCCAGGTGACATCTCTCCAATGGCTGGACAAGGAGTCTTGAATCTCTTTACTTGGTGTTCTTGGACTTTTTTTTTAAATAACCAACCTCTTTTCGTAAGAATTTTAATCTTTGTTTTTTAAAAAAATCCTGTAGGAGCTTTGCACATTCTACACATTTATTTTACATATAAGTGGGATGGAAATAGGAGATATCTATAGAACCTATTGTGAGAGGACTCTCAGTAAATTTTCATTTTGTCAGAGAAACAGTAAGTCTGTGCTAGTGACTTCCTTTTTTTCATTGTAGTGTGGAAAAGATATAAGAATTTTAGAACCCTAAATTGCTTTCTTTGAGCAGTTGATTATAGTACATAGTACTTGGTGTGTTGGTATATTTGCTCACTATGTTTGTTTTATTTCTGCATTATATAGACCCATAAGTATGCTTATCTTTTTTGCCTTAATTGTCTAATTTTTTGCATCTTTGCATCTTCTAATAGGCGTGTAGAAATACCTTTGTGCTGATATATTGTTTGGGGTTTTTATTTTAAATGCCATCTTATTTATAAAAGGTTAGACACCTGGGGGAGCACTGCATATTATTGGGGCTAACATGATTAAAATTTTTGTTGTACACCTGAAGAAGCAGCAAGGCTGCATGATGAATCTGGTGGCTAAACAGAGTTAAAAGTATTCATGCTGTAGTGAGCTGAATCTGATTGATGATGTGACCATGATTGTTGATCTGAGTCTTATCAATAGGCTAATACAAATTTCTAACTATGCCCTTCATATGAAAATATTACCTTTAAGATGACTTAATTTATATCAGATGTGCATTACCAAAAGATAAACATCTGGGATTATTTCTTTTTCAAAGTTAACAGGATGCATTAGTAAAATGTTTGAACATTTCTGACATGAAGTATTTTTTAAGAATATACTTAAATATTGTAAATTTCTTTAAGTCCAAAAGACAACTGATGAAGTTAAGAAATGCAGAAACTTTGCAGTAGGAACATGTTGGTAAATGCAATGACTGGGACAGATTTTGAAAGTTGAATTATATTAGCATAAAGTGTGGTAGGAACAGTGCATGCCTTCTAGTCAACTGTTCAAGGAAATATTATAAATCTTATTAAACTGTATCGAGAAATTAAATTCAGTCCTCTCTTCCTGCACCCAGCAGTGTTTCTTGAGGATCTAGCAGGTCTTTAAATTTCTTGGTAGTTTTCTCTTTTTCTGTTCAGGCCATGGAGCTTGTGAGCTTGATCCTCCCTCCTGTTGTTGATACATTTGTGGAGTGCACATTCTTTATCAATGTAGCACATAGAACAAACCTTCTGCTGTGGGTTAACAAGCACAGCCCTGGAAGTGATTTTCTTGCAAAGAGGTGCTTACAGCTTCCTCTATGACAGAACCTATCAGCTGGCTAGTTTGATTATGGACAATTTTTTAAGCCACTTAGAATTTTGACTGCCTCTGTGGTCCACATTTAAGAATGGACAAACCCCAGGAAGCTCTCTCTCTTGCTTCTGGCCAGAGGACTGGTAACTGGGCTGGGCCCACGCAGGGCCCTGCCGGGACCTGCTCGGCTCCGCTGGGACCTGCTCTGCCTGGGCCGGGCCAGGCCACAGCCATCCTGGAGCCGTGCGGCCCTGTTCCACCCACAGCCTCCCCACATCCCTGCTACATGCAGACAGAGCGGCCCGGTTTCTCCCCTCCTCTCCAGTGCAGCGAAAATGAAGATTCAGATGAGGCTGCCCACTGCCCAGCAAAGGTCATGTGACCAACAGTGATAAGTGAAATTCCAGCTGCAAGGCCCAGGTGAGATTAATCCTTTTAGTGCTGTGAAGAGCTGAAAACCTGAGGGAGGAGAAAGAGGAGATGCTTAAAGCTGAAATTCTGTTGTAAAGCTGTGGTGGTGATAGACTATGATATATCAGAGTACCTGTTGTAATTTCATGAAAGCATGGAGGGTGGAGCGTTCAACTTGTACTTGTGAGCAAAAGCACCTGTGCTGGAATAAGCAAATGCTGAAGCAGCTGTAATTTGATGAGAAGTTTGAACAGGGAGAGATGGAAGTGATGAGGACTCTTGCTTCAAATTGGAAGGAGAAGATCTTAGTTCCGAGAGATGCTCCCAGAGATAGTCCTAGAGATGAAGATGATGAGGACCCTTTTTCTCCCGGGGGAGGGCCTCTGTTCTCAGAGATGGAAATGCTCCCAGAGATGGGTGAAGAGAACTTTTGTTTCTGAGCAGCTCAGCCTTAAAATTGTACCCCAGTAGCTCAAGATTGGACCCTTGAAAGCAGTTGTGGGAAAAGCTGCGAGTCGGGGGAAGGGAGTCACACATGATGCGAGCAGAGAACCAGCCTGGGCATTGTGATAATATCTCCATAGTATGAGCAAGAGAGACTCCTCTTCCTAAATGAACTGAACAAGGTTATTAAGGACGTGGTAAACAGACTGAACATCTCAAGGGTTGTCTTTTTACATTGTCAGTGGGGGAAGGAGAAGTGTTCTGAAGGTGTGGTATGATTTTATTTTTTTTCTCCTTCTTTTAGGTCTATTAATAAACTTTATATTCTTTCAAGTTTTGTGCCTGCTTTGCTTTTCTCCTAATTCTTATCTCACAGAAGGTAAACAGTAGTGAGTATTTTGGACCAAACCACTACACCTTCATTAGGGGTAGCCATTAACGTTATTTGTGCTTTAAAGCATCCTATCATTTCATTTATTATGACTGGTTATTTCCAAATGGAGACCTGTTGAAAAGCATATCCTTAATCTTATTGGATTGTATTAATAGCTCCCCGGCAGTGTTCCTTTCTGACTTCTACAGACAAGGTCAGTCTGTTTCATCTGTCCCATCTCTCTGTTTTGAAATGTTAAGTTTGCTTTAAGGCAGAACACAGTGTCATTTATCCTGTGAAAAATAACTGTAATATTTGTTGTTTGTAGTTTTCTTTTTAGTGAGTGCAAACACAACCTTATCTTTCAACATGATCCTTCTGCCAAGCACCTGAGTTGGTTTTGAAACATCAATATTTGGACATGATGTAGGATGGGATATTTGTTTTCTAATTGCCTGTTTGTGGGCTAAGTGCATAAATGAATGAGGGATTAGAAGTCTCTGTGATGAGGCTTCACTGTCACCTGAACCCTGTCACACAGAGTAGCCCAAAGCCTTGCCTGGTTCTGGTAAAGCATAAGTGAAGCAGATACTGACTTTGCCCTAACTGAGATCTCTGTAATCAATGTTTGTATTATATATGCAATGTGCCCTACTACAAAAATCACTTTTGATGTAAATTCTGTCTGTACTGTTTGGATCATAGCACATCTTAATAGTGACATTAATCTCAATAGACTTTGGAGAAAAGATGATTAACTTTCTATGTTGACATATCCAGTCAAGAAGTTTCTGAACCTTATTCATTACAGAGAACATGTTACTCCGAGAACATGACAGTAATATCTATCATTATGTTGTGCTATCACTTTTATATTGCTCATATCTTTAATTTTTGTACAAAACTTAAAGGATGTAACATCTGCTCATATTTGCTGACTGGTCTCCCCACTGCTGCTGGCATAATATAGGTGTCTACAAATGATAACTGTGTGAGATTTTTATTTGCTTGTTCTCTATCAATTTCCTTCCAGCTTTTGGTGCTTGACTGAATTAGTGTGTCATAGTGATTGGTACTTATTGTGAGTTCACAGATCTGAAAAATACATTACTGTAGATTGTTTTGTTCTTGCTCTGCTAAACCTGTCTGGTTCCTGCTCAGAATGTAGGAGAAAGATTCACACCCCCCCCCCCCCTCCCCAATTGCATTTACTTGTTCAATGGATTGAGGATTATTTATTGCATATTTCTTCTCTGATGACATTTTTTACCATTCCTAGAGATAGTCACAACTGTACTAGGTAAAAGTTTAAAAGGGGTATGTGATTTTGTTAGTAAGTAAAATGAGTTGTAGCTATTGGGCCTAAAGATTTTGTACTATACAAATATGCCAAATTAGAAAGAGAGAATTTACTGTTTTTTAAATAAATAGTTCCCACAAACTGTAGGCTTATACCATTCGGCTTAAAACCATTTCCGTGTTTTAATGCTATTTAGAAGCTTACTGGTAACATCTAATATCTTTATTGAATTCTGAGAACTGCGTTATCTTTTCACAATACTTTATATTAGAAAGTAAATTTGTTTGAGAGCAGAGGTAACTCTCAATTAGTTCTCATCATTTGACTCTGACTTTTGACTGGCTTTGAGTACCTTCTGTCAACCAATGACAACATGTTGTCACGTACAAGATGCACCATAGCAGGAAAGAAAGCAGTTTTTCACAAGAAAAACTGTTTTCTCTTTTATAAACAGTTCAGAGTAAATGTATTTTATGCATTTGTAGAGCTTTAGATTTCTGAATTGTTTTGATAACCTAGCCCCTCTTACTCCTTTGGTTGAGTTGGCTGCCTGATGCTTGGTAGGAGGATATAAGGCGAGGAAGTAGAGACCGCAATTCTCTCCTGGGAAATTTTAAGGAATATAAATAAAACTGATATTTGCAAGATAGGATTTAAAACTCAATGTAAACCTCTGCTCTATTTATTTTGAAGGATCTAAGGATAGAATTGTCATCTTCCCAAATTCAGCTCAAAGCAAAGCACTGAAGACATTAGGCATGTTTTCTTTATGTTTTGAATTCAGCTGACATTTTTGTTTCTTATAACAAAACATTTTTTGGCTTTAATGATTAATTCAAATACAGTGCTGAAGGTAGTACTTCCTTATGAGTAAATAAAGTAGTAGACTATGGACAAAAATGAAAATGTCATGTTTTCTTTTATAATGAGTACTGAACATATCTTGTATCTGCAAGAAAAGGAATAGAGCTTTCTGCCCTACACACCACATAAGGACTGTTCATCATGAAGTATCAGAAATTAATTTCAAGTGGAGCCTACAGCTTGCAAAGCAAAGGCAGATTCAGAAGTGGTACAACTCAGTTGGCAGTATTTCTGAAATGAGTGATTTTTCCTCCAGCTTTCACTGAGGTATTTACAAGCTTATGAATGCAAATATTGGACATCAAGGGTTCACTGAAGAGAATAAAACTGTAGATGAATGTATTTGAAGTAGGAATAAAATTTGGCTGAAATTTTGCCAACTAGATATCTTAATAGGCAACAAGGGCACTTCATTGCAATTGCAAGTCATCCAGTGACACTTTGAGTAATCAACCCTAATATTTAGCTAGTCAGTTCTGAATAGAAAACAATACCATGGCATCTATATGATCAAACATGAAAGTGAGCAAACATGAAAGTGAGCTTGCATAAAACCAATGGTCAAAGATGCTGTTGATATACCCTATGCAAGCAATAAAGCATTTACTTCTGATTTTTTAATTTGTTTTTTAAAGTAACTTATTAGGGTGATCAGGCTAAATCTGGACAGTGCCTTGTTAACTGAAAAAAAGCTCTTTCTGTTTAGATGGTGGCTATGGGAAGCTCCACACTTCTGTTATGTGTTTTCACACCCTTTTTACTTTTTAGCTGTGAAATACTGTGCAGAGAAGAAGCAGAAGGTAAGGACAGGAATGCCATTTTGACAAGTATAGAAGATGTGAAGCTAAATTACCTACAATACCTATTTCTTTCCTTGTTTCTCTTATTTTTTAAATGGAAAACTAACAGTAAACACACGTAAACTCTTTGAGGTGGTGCATGGAAAGTAAATACAGTGGCAAATGCAGCTATTTAAAGAATGGGTTGCAGCTGCCTTTGTAGTCTTGTCCATTCTAGATTAGGAAGGGGGTTTCCTCTGAGAAGAGGATTAGGAATGTATCTTCTCAAAATGAAAACTAGACACAGACTTCTTTCTTACAAGAAGCAGAAGCTGCATTGGGTATACAACCTCCTCCTCATTGCTCTGAAGTAAAAGCTTTGAGCAAAGCTATAGTACCATATATTTCTTATGCCAGATTTTTAATAAAAACTGTTGTAAAGCTGCCATTATATTACTGTAATTTGATTAATGCAATATGATTTTCTCACTACTTAACATATATTTATGCAATTTTAAGTTTGTCACAGGAATTTTATGAGTATCTCTGAGTTAGGAAGAAATAAAAAATCTGGAGTAAAGAATCTAAATTTTTTCAAATTTGGAATGTAACTAGTCTGTTTGACAAAGAATGTAATATAATGGAACTCTAGTCCAAACAAGATGTCTATATATTGTAAAATTGATTACAAACTCATAGGAAAATTTCTCATTGACATATTCTCATTATATTGTGTTATTTGCTCTTCTGGGCCTCTGATAACACAATGACCGTAGGCATCTAATAAGTTTTAGTAGTTAAAGTGAAGTTGTGAGGTTATTCCTGATTTTGCTCATGATGTCAAAAGTAGTTCTGCAAGTGTGTTTGACAGGGAGGGGAGAAAACACTTAGCATTTTGCTTTCTATTGTCTGTTTTTTCTCTTTACAAATAATTTGTGGTCAGCGGGACCCAGCAAGGAGTTGCCTTTTCCTCCAGATGGTTGTGATATTTGAGTAAACCTTGGAGGATTAAAGGCACTCTAGTGAGCACTCACTGTAAACTCCTGATGCAACATGACAGTCCTAATCTGGGTTCTGGGCTGATTAGATGGTAAGAACGCAAAGCAGGGGAAAAAATCCAACTGTAAAATAACCATTTGCACTGATGAAAGACCCTAAAAAAACCCCTGTATCCTAAGTTTAGACTATAGATTCAGTACATGTACAAACTTATGCAAGTTAAGTTTTCAAGTATAATAACTTAATAACTGTAAAACAACTTCAGTTGGTGTAAAGCTTTTCTGTGTGTGACTCAATGAGCACAGCTTGATGCAAAAGTCTTTTCTGTACATTAAAAAGAGCTTGCAAACAATCCAAATGGTTAAATGATGGTAGATAATACAGAAATTGATCTGAATGAGATTCCGAAATCTGATTATGCATCATCACCATCTGTTGTAATAGGATAATAGAAAGGTAGAGAAAGATATATTCTACCTGTATTTGGAAAAATGGAAAAACTTCACTATATTACATTTGTTATTCAAGGAGAACTTGTTTGCATAATGGAAACTTAATCAGAAATTATACTCTTTATTGATATAATTCTAAAGATCTAAGACATATTTGATGCATTATTATTTTGATTTTATTAAAATAAGGAAACAACTGCTATAATTACTTGATTTTTTTTCCCTGTCCTGATTTTTAAAAGCAGAATATTAAACTTCCAAAAACTGGTATGGCAACAGGTGTTGTATTCAGCATTACAAATCTTAATTTATTTGTTTTGGCTGAATGAATGTTAAATTTTACTGCTCACCAACTTCTGGTACAAGAACAATGCTTTGAGGATGGCTTGTAAATTTACCTAGTTATCTACAGATTATTTTTACTTCACAGCATCTGAGTAATTTGTTCCTTTTCCAAGTCTATCAATCCAGTGTTTTATTTTCAAAGGCGAATATATGTTCGCTTTAGTTTTGCAGTCTCTACCTTCACAATGTTTTTTTTTCCCCCCCAAGGTATTTTAGTGCTGTAGTTAGAGGTATCACAAGAGTATCTACTGAATATGGGGCATGTACTTGGTGATTTATTCTTGGAAATGTAATTCTATTGACATTCTAGGAAATAAACTAGGGTGTTTAGTGCCAAATGGCATGTACCAAACATATTGTGAATTTTCAGTTATTTGTTTGGTATTACAAGGTTGTGTGTTTCTGCAAAGCTCAAAAACCTCTTAATTATGGTTGCTTATTTGCTGAAAAAAAAAAATCAGTTGCAGAGAAGCTGTGGGAGTTCAAAGGAAGTCCAGTCAGATTAATTTATTTAATGAAATCTTCTAGATTATTTCTGCACATACTGAATTTCCTTTACAAACACTTTAATTAAAACATCAGGCTTCTTTTTAAAGAGAAAGAGACAAGCTGTAAGGCTTATGCAAATGGATCATAAATGCTAATGGCAGAAAAGTGTACAATTTGATTTCTGGTCGCCCTACATAACACAAATCATTTGGATGCAGGGTTCAAAAGGAAATGCTTTTTAGCAGTTTCATTAAAAACATGGCTGTGAGAAATAATAGTAAAAAACATTTCACCATATTCTTTTTTTTTCTACCTATCTTGCAATTTGAAGTCTAAAACCACTGCGCAGCTGTCTGGCATCCAAGTTGTGTCTCTTCAGAATCACCACCAATTCACTCAGATGTGTGGGCTGGCATTCTTAGATTTTGAGAAAATCCTCTGTAAGCATGAGATAAGAATGCGAAAAAGACCAAGCTTGACCTACCTTAAACTATCCCAGCAAGGATCTAAATTATAGCTTTAAGGGGTTGAACTGGTTACGAGTTGTGCGTGACTAGCAATCTCACAACACCTTGTTATCTTTGCTGTATGTGAGGACTGTGCCTAGACCAGAACGACAAATGTATTAGAAATATCCCAGTACAAAGTTTAGTGCTTTAAGCAAAGGTTCTTAATCTTTTTACTATATTCTGCAAAATTGGAGTTAAAGCAATGCCAAAATTAGTCAGTCTGCCCAGCTCTCTGCTCACCGCGTTTCCAGGTTTGTTTTTATTTTATTTCTTATCCTATTTAATGTAGCCTATATTTATAGCCAGTGGTGGTGGGAATACAATGGTATTGCTGCAGGCTTCGCTTTAATGGATCCTTGCCAAAGATAGCCATTGTTCCCATTGCTTGAGGTTGCTCAACTGTGCAAGGTTGCTTGGAAACCTTCTACTGAGTAAAACCTTCCAGTCATTTTCCTTCACCTCCAAGTCATACCAGTTGAGTGCTTAGGGATTCAGAGGAGGATCACAGTCAATGTGGTTGCTTTTTGTGACCTTTTTGATGCTAAACCAATGACCTCTTAAATGCAGCATTGTAGCATGCACAACTATCTGGCTAAAAAACAAACTCCACACCAGCCAAGAGTCAATGTCATCGGATGTCCACAAAAGCAGTTACCTGATGATTTAAAAAATCCTGGACTAAGGAAAAGGCCTAACTAGTTCTTAGGTTCTGCTTTAGGTTAAACCATTGAGAAACACGTTACCTTTAAATTATGCTGTGCTGGTTCATCTCAGGTGCCATGTGATGAATTCTAAACAAACCTGATGCTCTATATGCCTAGGTTAAGTTTTCCCTAATGTGCATTTCCTTTTATCATGCTGTTTCCTTTTCTCACATTGCAGAAATCAATTGTATTTGATACAGCATTTCAGAGTGAATCAGTCATTATTAGCTTGAGCAAGCTGGTGAACAGGATAAATCGAATCCCATGCTTATTTATATAATTTAGTTTAATTCACAAATAAGTGACCTAAACAATCTTGCTTCTTTGTCTGTTATGTTAAACCAATTACTCTTTTGAGCAGCTACTATGCAAAATCTTTTCAGTTGGTTTATAAACCATGTTATTTATGTATATGAGAAATGCTGAGGCATGGATGCCTTCTCGGTAATAGATTTTCCTTAATACAAAGAATACAAATAATCTGCTGTAATATTATGTGAAACATTGGCTGGTATTGTATTTTCTGGCTAAGGAATTGAATATTGCCATCACTGTTCTCCAAGTAGCATGAGCTAAAGATCTGTGGGGGAAAAAAAGGGTTGCTACATGATGATTTAATCTGCTTTCTATTCTGATAGTTTTCAGTTCTCTCTCTGCCACTATTTTGAGATAATAATTTAAGTATTACTTTATACATTGACCTGTGTATTGGGATGTCTCTACTGACTTGGCTCCATGTGGTTTCATGAGTAATGTCACGGTGGCACAGACCCCAAGATATTTGGTTTCTTTGGAATTTATTTGACCTGTGCCTTTCTCTTTTTCCTGACACTCAGCCTTCTCCATTCCCCTTAAGGCTAAACTTTTACTGCTGTAACTGACAAGTGTGCATTTGTTATACGTCCCTTGATACTTTACAAACACTGCATGATGCTGTTCATTGAGTTCTGAAGTTATAAAAAAAAATGAGTGAATAGTACTAGAAGGATTGGCACTAAAGGACAAATTGCATGTCCCATCTCTTTTCATCTGCACCCAAATTTTTTTAATTAGTTCACAGAACCAGAGCGTTTGTGTCTTTTCCCGAAAGGTTTTAGGCCAGTTGTAAACTTAAAGATAGCAAGTTGGACTGAAATAATAAGAGTTCTCTAGGGTATGAAGGAGAGCAGAGTGGCTCTGAGACTTCCTAGTCTGGTTATAAGTGCTGTGTGAAATGAAAGAGATAACTAGATTTAGGATGTGCTTGTTTCTTTCCATCTTACTTGATAGAATAAGGGTTGTGTGTTCGGGTTCTTAACCTCCAAGTTTACGTAGTCACATGGAAAACCTAATCATACTTAAGCCAATAACTATATAATAGAAACAAAAATGTTAAAAAAAAAGGTAGAATAATTTAAGAAAAGATACATCACAGCTACCTATCCCTCTATCAGCATGCTGGAAACTGTCTGGCAATTCCTCATTGATGCAATTCAATAAGATTTGTCAGGGTCTTTAAGCAGAGCAAATTCAGTCTTGCTACAAAATGAGATTCATGGTTCTTGTACCAAAGACTTCTAAGTTCTCAAATCAAAAGCCTGTTTTATAAGAACATCTTTTGTGTCAGTAGGAATCCCAAAGTGATTTTGTTGTCTACTGCCTGCGATATTACCCAGAGCATGGCTTCAGGTTACTGGATGAACCAACAATTTCTGTAAATGTGTATGGATAAAATGCCATTCTCTGGGTTTTTTGGGGTCATCTTCTTTTTTTTTCATAGTGTAATTCTGCTAACTTTGAGTGTAGATTTTAGTGTTTTCAGTGTATAACTGTAGTAGCAGCATAGTATTTTGTTTTACTAGAGATAAAACTGCACTTACAAAATCTTTATTCAAGTCTTTTAACTGGTCTTTTAGGCACTGTGAAACTGATAACTTAATCAGTGTAGTATAGAAGACTATTTGTCAGTATAGCAAGTTGTGCTCAGCTGGAAAGAGTAATATTATAAAATTTGAGACCTCTGTTCTTGAGTGGTGCCTGTTAGAATCTTAAAATATTACCATTTTCTTTCTGTTTTTTCTGTATATTTATAAGATATAGCCATATTTACTTCTGTATCTAAATTAACTTCTTAATACCTTTTTCCTGCTTTAGTTGGACAAGAGTTTCAGTGTTGCTCACACTGAAACTGTGTTTTCCAAACTTGGAAGGATTCTATCACTACTGCTGCAAGAACCCACAGGTGCTAAATGCAGTCTAATACAGAAAATATTCAACAGTGGTTCTAGCCCATGAGCCATCATGGAGGAGCTGAGCTAAATGGGCGGAAATGCACTCCATACTGGGAACTGGGGACTTAGTCTTGAAGGGAAAGAAGAAATCTACACGTGAAATACAGAGCTGGCAGGGCTTATTGGGAATGTGAAGCACAGCTACAGGCACCACATGGAAGCTCCATTTACTGCTCCTACGGCTGCTTTGGAGGCAGTGCACAGAAGAACTGCAGTGACTGTAGTAAAGTGCAAAGACTGTGGTATAATCCTATCAGTCCAATAGGATTAGTTGTTCAGCGGAGGGACAGAGATTGGACCTTGAAAATAGAAAATTTAGTGGAGAATGGGCAAGAAATTTTGAAAGATGCTCAAGGAGCAGTGTACTGTTCCCACTTATCAAGGGGGATAATGCTGTAATGTAAAACTACACAGAAGAGGTGAAACTAAGAAAGGAAAAATAATTGATGCAGAGGATTATGTGACTCAACAAGGAAACTTTTGAATAATTCTTGATCACAAAGCATAGCTAAATATGCCTTTAGATTTGAGGGATATTTTTGGAAAATCAGAAAAAACAAACATGTCTAGCAGAAGATACTAAAGGAGATAGAGATTATTGTTTTGAAAAACAGTTTAATATTAGTTTTTTGGTTTTTGTTTTTTTGAAGAGTATCCAGTAGATTTATTTTGTATTAAAGCTACTGCTGTTAAAATGAACATTTTTAAGAAACATTTGTTGTCTTAATACCATTTTGTTTAAGAGTCTTTGGAAAGCTCAGCATAAGAATACAGTTAAAATTTTTTTCCAGTAATTTTTTCTATTTTAATGTTTGCTTTGCTTTTTAGCTTTTCTTAGGGTTTGTTGAGGGTTTTTCCCCAAAAAGTAGTAGTACACCTGATTCTTCACAAAACCACCTTGCTTTGAGAATAAATACAGTATAGGAAACTATTCATATTTGAACTTTTGTATAAACCCAGCTAAAGTGATATTCCATATCAAAATGGCATATCTCTCCTCCAGGGTCACTGAAAGTATTATAGACTATATACATAAAAATATAAAGTATTTTTGCTTAGAAAAATTCACTCTTGAGTAAGCAAGCAAGAACTCAGGGAGGGGGAGAAGATCTCAAGACCTTTAATCAGTTTGACCCATTGTATATTTTGTCATTCTTGAACTAATTGTCAGGATCCATCTTTATTATTAATTATTAAAATAATATCTGGGAGAACTTGATAGTATAAGTAGCTAAGACTAAGACATTCAGTACTGACGACTTCACCCCGGAGTTTATTGATGCCCCAGGTGAGCAGAGAACATTCCTTGTGCATCTACAAGAGGTGTGGGATGGTGCACTGAGAATAAGGTACACCTGATAGGAATGATGCAGGAGGAGAGGTGACAAAGGCATTTATATATTAGAGTGTAGGAGAACACAGTGAAAGAGTATGAGAGAGTATGAGAATGACATGCTTTAATTTACAAAGAATGACAGTATGGATAGGAGAAAGGATATTAATGACCTAGGGATTAGAAAAAGGAGGTAATATAGCAAACGCCACGAATGCTAGGGGTAGAAGAACTATTTTGTATCGGGAATTGAGTCACTTACTGAGATTTCTCAAAAGGACTCTGTAGTGGTGAGTGCCCAGACTCACACTTTGAACACTGAATATTATTTCCTGTCATTGCTTTGTATGCATACATGCAAACACTTGGGAATCAAAGCAGAACACTGTTAAAATGCAGAAAAAACTCTTTTTTTTGTGCTGATTCATGGCAAATCAAGTGCATTTGTGGCAATCGAGTCCTGTTTGTGAGATAAAACAGTATTTTAAGGTGGTGTTTTTTCAGTCACAACTTAGTCATTACCCTAAAAATGTCTTGGCATTGGATGATTGTTTTCAGCCATGATCTCATACACCTTAGGATTTTTATTTTAGAAACTTGTAGAACTCTCATGGTAATGTGTAGTATATTATATGGTTATATATATGTATGTTCCTGAGTTTCCTTAAGAATTTCCTGTCATAAAGGTTCTTTAGCTCTCTGGCATTAGGTCTTAAGTGACATACAGTCCCTAGATGAATTTACTTTTATTGTCAAATACAACGTTTGAGCAGTACTGTATATATTTATACAAGCCAGCTTTGTTTCCGATCATCTATCAAGGAAAGTTTTAACATATTCACAGAGGCTTCAATGCCACTTTATTAACACTTCTGAAATTCTCATGTGGTATGAGCTTCATGGCATCCATAGACAAGTTCAGAGTCCAGCAGGAGTATGTATGTAATGCTCTTAGCTTGAGAAAGTACAAGTAGATACTAGCAGGTTTAAGTCATGAACTTCTGCAAGGATTGGAACAAGCATCAGGGTCAGTAGGAATCTGTCATTTTAGTAAATGTCCTGTTGCACTGATGCCTCATAAGATCTTATTCCATTTATTCCAGCAATATTACCTAAGAAAGATTACCTAAGCATGCCAAGGTATCACACGGAGCAACAACAACAACAAAAAGTAAAAAATTATCAAAAATAAATACAGCAATACTTAGAACAAAGCATTTAATAATTTTCTTATGTAGCAGAAAAACATCTGCTCAAAACAAATTCAGTATACTTTTGTAAATGATTAATCAGTGATTTCACTTCCATTTACCAAAAAAAACCCAAGTTAATTTTTCTGCCTATTGGAAAGGAAAACCTGGAATATTTTATTCACTGAAAATAGGGGATTGCAGTTACTGCTTTTTTTTTTTTCCTTCCCATACATATATATCCTTGAAAATACCTTGTTGTCAAGGGAAGGAGAATTTACCTCTGCTGTTCTTTGCTATTGAATTTATTAGTGGACTTGACCTACACTACTGGTTTGAATTCTAAATAGATTCATCTCACATCCTTGCAAGATAGAATCGGATTAGTAGGAACACTGTGGGGGAAAAAATGACATATAAAAGTATCAAACTATCACAAAAAAAAGGAAAAAGTATGGATTTTATTTCAGAAGTAAAATCTTGTAAATCATAGACTACTCATTACTAATTTGAAAGAAAAATGAGTCACTCTGCACCCAAAAGCATATAGATTCTGAATTGTTACAAGAGAAGAGGAGTTTAAAGGAAGGTGGTAATAACTGCACAGTTATGAATGCATTAATGTTCTGTTTTTAAAATACAACTGCAGTTAAAGATTCATTGTGTGCCAAATTAAAAGGTTCTTTTTTAACTGGAGTAATAGATGTTGAAGGCCAGATCAAAGAATTGTCATTAAGTATAACTGTATTCAGAGACCAGAATTTTATGAAGTGATTCCTGCGTTAAGCTGTATTTTGTACTTAACTGAGATAAAGCAGTAGAAATGGGCCAAGATAAGAGTTTTCAATTAGCCTCCTTGTCTTTTTGTCCAAACGAAGTGAAAAGCCAGTGTGTGCTTTTAGGGCTGAAAAGTGGTAGTTAAATGTGCACCACCCCTTGAAACTGTTTCTGCTCTCTAAGCCTCCATTGTCTGAAACAGTGGGAAGCAAAATTCTCAGTAATCAAAAGATGTAAGGAGGAAAAAATCTGAATTAATATAGATTCCAAAAGCAGTGAATAAAAACCGAGACACAGATTTTGCTCTTGGATTTGGCCTCCATTAGTTGGAGCCTATTTGAATTTTTTAATGTCATACTTCTGTTTTTATTGTAAGCTTTGGTACAGTGAGGAAGCTTTCTGATGTAGAGTACTGCAAGTACTGCACATTTTTTGGGAAAAATATGTGCATATGAATGTAAAACAACTAGAAAAATGGTTATTATGGACAGTAAAATGAAGTGAAACTTTGTGTATAGCTCTTGCTCAGATGTCATACACAATTTTGAAATGTCCTGCTTAAAAATAAAAGGAAATCTTTGGGATTAAGTTTTTTATTGAGTGAGAGAGAAATATTAGAGAACTATTAGCTGTACAGACTAAACAATGAGGAGGCTATAAAACAGAATCCAATATGTGTGGTAATTTTTTTATAATGTAAAACACTTGCATAATGTATCGCATACTCTGTAGGTTTAAAAAATGGAAGAAATATTTATCCTACCAGTCTGTACACAGAAAATGCAGGAAGAATTGGGGGTCATATATATATCATCATTGCTTTAGATTTTACACTAGAAAAGAAAGTAAGCTTGGAAGAATTTGTATCTGCTTTTCTTAATTTTGTGCTGTTTTGAGTTTTAGTTATATCCCAGAGTGATGAGTAAAATTGGGGCCACCTGTTTTCCACTGGGCCTTTTTTAGTTTCTGTAACTTAGTTATACAACATGCAAGTATTCCTAGCAGAGTTATTTGGGAAAGCTGTTGTGAGTTAATAAATATTCAATAAATGAAATAAAAAACCACTATTCTTTTAGGTGGCAAGGAAAGCCCTACAAAAATGGCTGTTTTATGGTGGAAAACAGGGATGGTTTGTGAAGAAACTTGTTCAGTGGCATGTAAAAGATGCAGAGTGTTTTAAAAATTAGGTTAAACTATGTTGTTTTACTGACCTGATTCTTTTGCCTTTATGTTGCCAAGGCTGTAATGTGAAGCTTCTCAGGCTCCATAACTTACCAAAGGCATATTCCATTCCATAGAATGTCATGTCCAGAGTAAAAAGTGGGGGAGTTACCAGGAAGGCAGCCAATCACTGCATGGGAACAAGCTGGGCATCAGTCAGTGGGTGGTGAGCAGTTGTAGTTTGCAGCAGTTATTTTGCTTCAGTTTTATTCCTCCCTCTCTCTACTTACCATTACATTTATTAATATTGCTATTACTATCATTAGTATAGTTTACTTTGTTTCAATTATTAAGCTGAATTGAATATTATCAATTATTCTTATGTTGACCCACGAGTTTTCCTTCCCTGTTCTCCCCATGGGGGAGAGCTGAGGGGGAATGAACAAGCAGCTGTGTGGTACTTACTTGCCAGCTGGGGTTAAACCTCAACACTTTTGACTTGTTCTTGGATGATGTTGGGTAGAAAAAGCTGGCTGTTTGTGAATGCTGTTGGACTGGACAGTTAGCACTCGAAGGATTCCTGGTATGTCATGTGGCAGTCTGTGTTTCCTGGCTACGTGAGCTTCAAAAGCAGGAAAAGGCTTTCCTTGGCACTCTGTGGGGTAGGTTGTAGGCTTCTCCTGCCCAACACAGTGAGGAAATGTCTTTCTCATCTCCCAAAGTGTCCATGGAAAAGGTAGTCTACTACGAATTCACACAAGAAAAGGAAGAACTTGGTCTACTTCCAGGAAGTTTAAATGACCTATGTAAGAATTCATATAGGATCACATGTTTATTGGAAAGTTAAGTTTATGAAAATAAAAATTTTTGAAAATATTTTTTGGTAGTCTGAAACACAAACATTTTTCTTGAGGAAAAAGAAAGGAGGAGGAGTCATGTGCATTTATGTTGTATGTGAAGAGCAATAAGTCAATTGCATGAATGTCTTTTGCTCTACCTTGTTTGCAGGGTAGTTCTATACCCTGGGCATAATTTTCAAATGAAAGAAAGAAGCTCAAGGAGTTAGATAGTGTTACTCCATCACAAAAATGGAGAGGGGGAAGTGAGGAAGAGTCAAAGGTACAAAAAAAGACAATAACACACTGCTATTTTTTATTAGGCACTATGTATTTATTTGTATGGAAAGTTTTGCATTACAGGGGATGTTGTATCTCCTGTGAAGGTTATGAGGGAAGTATCACTGATAAGGAGTTGAGTGTAAGCAAAAAATTATGTAGGACTGCCTCCCTCTATTCTTGAAATCTTTCAAGGTTTTATATTTTTATATTTCAGTAGTTGTAGGTTGTTTTTATTTTCATATAGAATACAACAGCAACCACCTCTTTATAGATTTCTAGTTTATTTTAAAATTTTTCCGTCTCCTTCTAGGATTTGACTACTGGTAAAACAGCTATGAAAACTGGTTGCATTAAGACATAAACTTTTTTACTAATTATAAATTATAGCAGTAAATATCCATGAGCCTAAATGGGTTAAACATATTAGAATTCAGGAGGATTAGTGCAATGAGAATTTGAATATTTAAGGAACTTCTCTATCTGCAGGTTATAAACAAGAACTTCTTGTCATTAATGCCCTCTACATGTATATCCTTTCATGTACCCTTAAAAGTATATACAAAACTTCTCTTTAGCCCGTATAAGTGGTAGGTAACACCTGATATATAGATTGTGGTTCAGTTTTTTGGTTCTTAACACTCTTCTATGGCTGAATATTATTCACTTTGTTTCTGTATGTGCAGGGCCCTGAGCAGATCTAGGAGCTGATAAAGTTAGTGGTCCTGAAGTGTGATTGCAGTTTTAAGACCCGTAGATGTCAAAGTCCTATTGAAATCAAATAAAAATTTCCATAACTAAGTGTTGTTGTACACTGAAACGGAATTTAATTGCTGGACTGGAAAGACAAGCTCCCATGAAGCCTAAGGACCAGAGCTGTTGTCTGCAACAAAGACATCTGAATTAGAGCTATTCATCTCCCTTTAAATCAGTTGGGAGAAAAAGGAGTCAAAGGTATACATGAATAATGGGTATAATTTCTCTGATGCTGATAAAATCTGAAATTGCTTTGATCATTTGCATCCCATAAATTTTTGTTGCTCTCTCACTATAAAAGAAGCATAGATTAGTTTCCCTGTAGAAGTGTACATATTCACTGGAAGCTCGGTGGGCTACCTTTGCTGCTCCTTTGATTTCATAACTAAGTATCATTTTGAACTCAGATGTCCTATTTCCCTCTATAAATATTTGTGGTTAGTTTTGTTGGGTTTTTGGGGTTTTTTTTCCTGATCTAAAGTGCAAGTCTTCAGTTTTTCTTAGTTTTAATATAAACTTGATTTTTTTAAAAAAAATTTTTCTTTGGAATTTATAAAAAGTACATGCTCTTACATATTCCTTGTTTTGCTTCCTGAAGAGAATGAAAGCAGTTTTAGAAAAAGCAGGTTTACAGATGAATCTGTATTGAGTGCAGAAAATTAGAGTCCACCTAAGATGAGAAAAAGAGGGATGATATATAGTTGTTGATGTCATGGTAAAGATGCCATCTAGTATAGCAAACACAAAGAGTTCACTGGAGCATTCAGGTATAAAGAGCTAGTCTGAATGGCTGTTGGAGGACTAAGTACTGCTGCCTCTGGGATATTTAATACATGCCTTACATTTTCTCATTTCAGCAGTTCATGTGAGCTATATCTAACCCCCAGGGTTTAAAGAGAGGAGGTTCATTCTAACTAGCAAGTTTGAAGATTAACAGTCTTTTGAATTAGTGGATATCCTGAATGCTTTTGCCCTTTATATGAGGTGTTTTTATTGCTCCATAGTTAAAGTTCCACTTGGTTGCATAAGTGATTAATTTACTTAATCAGCTCTTCGTTCTCTGCTCTGTACATTGTGCCAACAAAATCCAGTTTTCTTTAACAGTGGAGTTGTTTGTGTTCCATTTCATGGCCATTGTATGTTGATTTTTCTTATTAACATTTTCAATTTTTTTTTTTTTTTTTTTTTTAATTGTTAAGGGGTTTATACATGTTAGCTAGCAAAATCTTTTACCAGCAATTCTGGAGAGGGAGGAATGTTTAGGAATGGTGACTTTTTGTTATATCTTTGCCTAGTCATCATCGACCTGCTCAGCAGTGAACAGGTCAATGCTGGTGATAAAGAGATTACAGAGACTAGACACATTCATTTCATCCTTTTAACATTGTAATGGGGCCAGGAGGCTCTTTCATGGGAGCTTGCTCTGCAAGAGGTTTTGGCTGTTTCTGGTTTTGAAGACTGCTTTGGGGAGAAAACAAAGAGAGATGACGACTTTCCTTGCATCCCTGCACCTTTGTAAGTGAGCTTTCTGTCCAGGCAAAAGTTAATGCTCATGATTCACAGAGAAATCACATGTCGGTGAACAGAGTCAACAAAAGAGAGAGTAAGTGGCCTTCTGAACCTAAAATGACACCATATGTTTATTAGTCCTGACAATTCAGAAGCAAATAATCTTAAAAGTGTAAGAATCTGTGCTTTAAATGGTTACATATGATATTAGACAATGGTCAATGGCTGGTGCTACCTACAAAATCCCAACTGAGAATGGCCTAACCTTGTTCATTTAACATCAAAAAATCAGTGATGATTTTCAACCTACTTTTCATTTCACTGATAACTGAGAATCATGGTAAGCCACAGCTGCTAAGAAAGGTATTTTTAATCTGCAAATACAGATTACTTGTATCTAAGTTTTTTAGTACTTTGCTGAGGAGCTCTGTAACTGTTGGGTACATCATGAAACACTTGGAAGTTGTAGCAAGCAAGCTAATTTTTAAAAGATAATTGGATTTTAACTTAAAATCAGTATTGTCAGTGGCACTTCTTAGCATTAGGCACTTTGCAAGCAAATCTGGAGGATTGTGTTGGAAATGAGTGTGAGATGAAAAGAGTGGTCCTTTTGGCTTTATAGTGTGTGAGGCTGTCTGTTAGGATCACATAAAGAACATGGAAGACTTGTTTTTTTTTAATAAAGGCACTTAAACTACTTATTAACTTCTTTCATTCTGATGAAGAGTGAACAGGAGAAATAGAAAGAGACTGATACCTGAAACTTTCCTGCTATTAATTTGTGGGTTTTGTCCTATAGTTTTCTGAAAGTCAATTTAAGTTAATTTATTTAATGGTATTTCAAAGAATGCTTAATTGTCTGAGAGTTGTCTGATCTTCATTTCGGTGTGGATCTGGCAGGCTTACAAAAAATTATAACAATGTGATTAAATGTTTGGCAGAAGAGATAAGGTCTACCCCAAAAATATAATTTGAGGCTAAAAGCAATTTTTTAATCTGGAAAATCTTTCACCATAGGAAAAAAAAAAAAAAAAGAAAAAGCCCCCAGATCATTATTGTATGAACTGACATAGCTCCAACAAAATCTGAGGTGAAGGTAAGTCTTCCTACAGGACTTGAGTTTTTTGCCTGACCTGAGGGGAAAAAACCCAACACATTTTCACCAGTGAAAATTCATTTTTTTGCAATACTCATAGAGCAATATTAGTTAAATTGTTTACAACATAAATGCTTTCACCAAGCCTTTATGTTATCTGTAAACTCTATTGACAAAATGTCCTCAAATTTAATAATGTGCAAAGTGCCTCAGATAACCAAGAGGCCTCTTCAGCATCACAGTAACATGAGATGCAGTTTTTTTCCTGCTTTATGCTTTGTTTTAGCTTTCTCAGATCATCTACTCAGACCTTAAATACATTGTTTATGTATTCATAAATGCTGTGGAGCATTGGGAGACACCGGTAAACTCCTTTATGGGTGTGCAAGGGAGATCTGACAAAGAAATGAAAAAAAAAAAAAAGCATAGCAATTTTTTCTACAGTATTCTCCATTACACAAGTCTTCTTTCAAAACCCATGATGTCATTATTGCAGGAAAGATGACAGAAGGAAAATAGAAATGCTTAACCAAAAGACCTTGCAGGTATATAATTTTAGATGAGTTATCTGTCTTTTCTCCTGGAGGCATTCACATGTGCTGTATAAACAGATACATCTCTCCTTGACAAAGGTTCTTAAAACTTGTAGTAACTTCTCTATGAAAATGATACTTTTTTTGCTCAAGAGAGCAATCTCCTTTTGATCTCTAAAAAGAGTTCTTTTATGTACAATCATTCATGTGTCAACCAGTAGCATTTTACTCACAGTCTATCCATAGCAATTCAGTTTGCAAATGGGAAACTTGATTCAAATGCATGCTTCTAAATAGAATAATGAAATTTTTCAATATGACTGTTATTTCCGACTCAAAATTCAGATATCTTTTAGTTATTAATTTTTTTAGGCACTCAATACTTGCTGCTGACAGAAGAATTTGATAGTAGTATGAAAAAAAGCCATCAAGCTGCTTATATTTAGGCACCTATAAATATGCTGATGGAAATGCATAAAAAAAAATTTCACTGCTATAAGCTATATTTCCATATTAATAAAGATAAAAAGTTACAATTTTTGTGTATCTTTTGAATTTAAATCAGAGACAGTCAATATTATCATAGTTAAGACAAGATGAAACATTTTTAATGTATGGTAACACGTATTAACAAAAACAAGATTGTAATTATTAGTTGCTTTTGCATATTTACAGGAAGTGATTTTTTTTCTGGCATTTTATGTCAAGTGGGTTATTTCACTACTTGCATCTTATTTCTCATGTCGTGTCTTCATTGTATCACTTGTATCACTTCATTCATTGCATGCACATACTCAACACAACTTGGAATCAAGTGGTATAGATGCAAGAATTTATGTTTACCAATACGCCCATTCTAGCTGGCTGTGAATGTACTACAAATGCATTTATATGATTGCTTAATACCCCACCTCTTGTCATTCCATATAAAAATGACTCAGATTGCCAAATGTATGGGTTTTTCTGTGGATGTTCCATTTTTCAGGGTACCAGCTTGCAGGGAGAACACTTAACTCTTTAAAAATCAGGAAAAACTGACTGCTTTTTCCATTGCACTTTTTGCTTTGAAAAGCAGTCAGGCAGAGCTTCTGTGCATGCTGTTGTGTCATCTGGTCTCTGAAAGTGCGTAGAAGGCAGAATCCCATGCTTCTGCTTCCTGTTGTTCTCCAGCATAATAATGTTTAAGTACAAGTTGCTTCTAAATTGCTGTTGACAATGATGAAACCTGTTGTACATTTGTTCAACAGTGATCTCCTAATTTGAATGGAGATCTTGGAAGTATCTTTTAATTTAAATTTAAAAAAAATAAAAAATGCAATGTCTAGTGTAATTAGTGAGCATATTTATCTTTGTTTTTTGCCTCCAGCTTTCAAGTGGAGTCTTGAAAAAAACATTTCCACTTGGATTAAATAAATAAAGAAATAAAAAATTATTTGTAGAGTATTCCTGTTCCCTGTAGACTGAGCATTTGAACTCAGCTACCATTGTTATGATAGCTGTGTCCCTCATCTGATTTCTAAAGGTCAGTTTGTGTTATCTTTATCTCTGTAGAGATTTCCTAGGAAGGATCATGACATGGTTCAATGATCACAGCGGGGTTTTTCCTTCTACAATTTGTAATATTAAAAAATACCAGAAGATTACTGTATAGACTTTATCTATGTCCCTTAGTATGTACAAAGAATAGCACAATTGTAGTTGTTCATTGGTGTGCAATGATATGAAACATGAGCAGGATTTGAAAAGGTAGCACTGCCACAAGGAATCTGTGAAAAAAAACTATGCATATGCATCAGATATAGTATTCTGGTAATGTCCTGTGGCACTAGTTTTCGTCTCTGAATACAATGATTAATTAACAAATAACTGTGAAAAACTCCGTTAATAATTTCATTTTGTTTGTTCATTGTAGTGGGACCTCAAATCATTGAAATACAGTTTGTTAAATCCGTACTTGAGTGATGATTACATTTGAGTACTGGATATTTCCATTGTACCTCCGCAGGAGTTTAGATCTTTAAATGACAAAAATTGGTAATGATTGTTTAAACATATGGCCAAAACCAGAAAAGTAAGTCCTATGTTTTTTTCTAACTCACCCGTCTTGTGTAGGTGTTGCATGCATTGAAAGCTTAACTCTGGAGAAATTATGTTGAAGTATACATAGACTGCAATGTCTTGATTTTATGTTTATTTTTAAAGTTGGGTTCTCCTTTAATAATTTATGGTGTATCTTTAAGTCCTGGTTTTAATATTTAAGTAAGACTTAAAATTTTTTAAAAATTCACAAGCAACTTATCATTACATGCCACAGAAAAATTTTTTTATTTTTTTGAAGACTTCTGAGAGAGTGCAGCTTGAAAAACAGACATATTTACACAGAAAATGTTCCTGAAAAATGGCTTACTGTAAAGAGACGGGCTTCAGGGATTAGTGGACACCAGTTTTTTTGCTTCAAGCAAAGCATCTGAGTTCTGGTTTCGGTCAATGGTGACAGAAACTCCAACAGAGATCCCACCCTGAGCCCATTAAAATCGATGTTGCTGTGTCACAATTTAATTGGAGTAAGGATGAGGCCTCTGATGCAGCACTCTCATGCCTGTGTGCTGTTAGGTTCTGACAGCTCATCATGACCTTCCTTTTTTCAGCTCTGCAAGTACAAAACAAACTAAGGTCACTACAATATGTGTTAGCAAATCTAACATTTTTGAAGTCTGTTATTTCACTTCAGTGTCATCCTCCTCTCTATATTTAGAAGTCTTTGATGATTACAGAAATACAGAAGGATGGTTATAATCAGACTAGTTTTATAAGCTTCTGTGTCATTTCACAGATCTGTTTTGTGTGGGTGTTCCAGGAGTAATTTCCTGACTCTTCCATTTTTGAGAGGAGGACAGTAGCAGCACTGTGGTTTTGTGTGCACTTTGTTAGTGCCTAGGTAGTGAGCAGAGGTTGGAGCTGGGAAAAACTCTGATAAGAATAACATGATGTGCAAGAGAGAAAGCTTAAGGGTTTCTGTGCACTTTGTTAAGAGGGGAATAAGCCTGCACTTAGAGGATAACCTGCCTAGATTGGGAGTAGGACTTGCTGGTTATTCCTGCAGCAGAACAGACCAGTACCTTATTATATTGCAGATCACTGGATACTTGGTTACTAATCACTGGTCTATGCAGGATTAATTTGAACAGCTATATATGTTTGTTCTGTACCTATCTGATGCAGAGCACTGAGTGCTTAGAGAGAGCTTGCTACTACATCTCAGCTGGATACCAAAAATTAGATTTTATGGATTTGTCTTCTACTCTGCTGGGAGCTCTGTTGAGAGGATGTGTTTTGGGTTTCCTTTTCCACTTTAGTTTTTCCTTTCTTGTTATTGGCATGGTTTTTAAATTGCTGTGTGCCCTCTGTTCTCTCCTTTAGAGAAGATGCTGTGCTTTTTTACTTCTTTATTGATTATTCCATAAAGCCTCTCCCGTGAGTATACTGACTCAAATCCAGACAGGCAGGGGTTGAAGATAATATGGTATTTTGTTCTCGTTTATTGATATTAACAGTTCACAACATACATTTTAGGTACTCGTGCTAAAAAACCAAAATCTGTTACAAGTTCTGGCAGTAAGGCATAAGCAGGACAAAAGCTGGATCAAGTTAGGCACTCATGGGAGAATTAGGTCCAGCTAGTATTACCTGAATAACGTGGTTTACACTTGATTTCAGAAAGGAAAGGCTGCAAGTCTGTGTGGTCCTGAAGCACAGGGATGGCGTTGTTCTATGGTTTTATAAATCGCACTTCAGTGGATATCGCTGTGAGCACAGGGTGCATTAGCACATCATTGCCGTTGATCCCGTGTTTGTGTGATTTACTGCCACGTATTTCTGCAGCCACGTTTGCTGCTAGGGATATAATTTCCCATGGCGGTGGATCCAAAATAAAGGCATTTTGCTTCTAAATGCTGCTGTTCTGCTTGCTTCTTGAGCCTGTGGCTGAGTTCCTATCACAGAGATGGCGGCGCACACTGGTCTGGAGCCACAGACAATCCGAAAGAAAACATGGTTAGATTTTCTGTGGATCTGTCTGATGGGACCGTCTATTTGTTACACCTGATGCAGGGGAGGTGGCTGTACATTTGTGGATGGACACTGCAGGGAATAGTCCACTGTGAGGTGGATTAAGCATGGCGTGAAAATTTGCTCTCCATTTGTTATTAAATTAAAGCTGCCAACAATTAGACCCCAGTGTAACACTATCTTTATTAGTATTCTGTTAACATGCAGATATATTTGTGCATCCTTATGCCTGTTTCTTCAGTTTTGTGTTACTGATGTAAAACCTGAGCTGATGTTGATTGTGGATATCTATATGCACAACTGTACGTACAGATTACATATCTATACATTTCAAATGACCTAGATAAGAATAAAGCTTCAGCACTGATAGTTGAAAATATCGCATAGCTATGAAATTCGTCTAGTGAAGGGAGTTCAAGTAAGCATGAATTTTTTTTTTTTTTAATATTCTGCTATATAAATAAGACTGAAATGTATCTTAGGACCTTTTGTGCTCTCTGAAAAGGGGTTAATATAATTCAGTATTATTTTGCATTCTCCTTTTTTTACTGTAGATGTATGTGTATTTTTACAGTTTTTTGTGGTGTAATAGTGAAACATAAATATTGAAAGATTGCTTTTCAGCGGCTTGTTTTTATACTGAGAATTCTTAATGTGTGCATGGTTTATTCTTCAGAATGCCTAAAGAGCAAGGTAAAGAATATTAAGGAGATGATCCGTAACCACTTCTAAACAGCTCTGAATTGTATGTTGGTTAGTGTTGCATATTAATAGGTACTTTGGAAACTGGGATACCTAATTTTCACCTCTTTTTACAAAATCTTTCAAGTATGTATATATGTGCTGCCTTTTGTGTTATTAATTTAAAATTTTTGGGTTGGTTTCAGAGCACCTGTTACACAGTATGCTATAATATTTTAACTAAATCATTCCTAGAATCATAGAATATCCTGAGTTGGAAGGGACCCATAGGGATCATAGAATCGTAGAATGGCCTGGGTCAGAAAAGACCTTAAAGATCATCTAGATCCAACCACCCTGCCATGGACAGGGACACCTTTCACTATACCTGGTTGCTGAGAGCTCCATCCAGCCTGGCACTGAACAGTTCCAGGGATGGGTCATCCACAACTTCCCTGTGCAAACAGATTCAGTGCCTCACCGCCCTCACACTAAAGACTTTTTTTCCACCAGAGTCCAAGTCCTGGCCGTACACAAGGCACTCCAGGAATTGCACGATGTGCCTGAGAGTGTTGTCCAAACACTTTTTGAGCTCTATCAGGTTTGGTGCTGTGACCACTTCCCTGGGAAACTTGTTCCAGTGCCCAATCTCCCTCTGGGTGAAGAACATTTTCCCAATATTCAACCTGAACCTACCCTGACACAACTTCAGGCCATTCCCTCTGGTCCTGTCACTGGTTACCACAGAGAAGAGATCAGTGTCTGCCTCTCCTCTTCCCCTCATGAGGAAGTTGGAACTGCAATAAGATTTTCCCCTCACTCTCCTCTTCTCTAGGCTGAACAGACCAAGCAACCTCAGCTACTCCTCACGCGGCTTCTCAAAGCCTTTCACCTCATGGCCCTCCTTGAGTTTCTTTATATCCTTCTTTTATTGTGGCAGCCAACTGCATGCAGCACTCGGGGTGAGCAGAGTGCAGAGCAAAGCAGGACAGACAGTCACCTCCTTCAACTGGCTGGTGATTCTTTGTGGAAGCACTCATCAGGATTGGTGCTAAGCTAGGGGGAACTGTAAGCTGAACTGGCTATGCTTCTGTCCCACTCTAAATTGAACTTAACCACTGAAATTGCTAACTGAACCCTACTTGAGCTTTTTTTTTTTTGCTAGGCTAATGTGCTTTTATGCTTTAAGATATTCAGTTGTCCAGACAGCCTTGAACACAAGTTTCAATTTTTTATTTCTGCCTACACTTCCTTATCAGCTTGCAGGATACTTTCTGCTAGCCATAGTTAGGTTTTTCTTTCTTAAGAATTGCATCAGTCATGGTTTGTATTAGATTTTCCCATATTCCTGTTCCATGCTGCTTTGTAAGCAACAGTGATGGCACACAGATAAGAGTACTGGGAGGAGGCTTAACAATGGTTGTTTTTTGGTTCTAATTACTCATCCTGGCTCTGGAGCCACCCTCATAGATCCGAAATTATTATCTATCGAGAAATCATTACTCATACACTAAGTAGAGGCATTTAAACTACCTTTTGCAGCTCTTAAGAGCTGACTTTAGGCAGAAAAACATGTTGATAGTGAGGAGTGGATTTCTCTATGTGCTAGAAATGATTTCCCTAAGTCAGCCACAGATACCTGCGCTAACTTTCAGCCAGATGCATGCAGATTTTGTCATTAGTGTGAAAGTACAATGTATCTTACAGTGGTGGAAAAAAGTTACTTAGAGACAAATAGGGAACTCCGGCAAGAGGTAGAACTCATAAAGACAATTGCCCAAAAAAGCCCACGTGGTTGGGAGGTGAATGTCATTGAGCAGTGTTATTTGCAGTTATAGGTAAAGGCTTTATTCTCTAGTGTCTGGTGTGTGTCTTTCTCCCCTGAGAATACTTGATAGTAATAGTTCAAACCTGTTATGAAATGTAGTATACAATTTAATCTTTACAATGTTTTCACGTTGCCAAAAATGATGCGTTAAGTCTGCACACATTAAGTAGTAGATATACCTGAATGTACTACACTTGCTAAAATTGTGCGTGTATTAAAATGCAGAGGACTAGCTTTTAAAAATTGTTTATTAGTAGAAACTTTATACTCATTCTACAAAAGAATATAAGCATGAAGTGGGGGAAGGGGGAAGGTGTCTTATTCATAGAGGTTTGGATACTGAGTACTCTTCTGTCAGCTTTTAGAGGTATTAAGTGCTATCCTCTAGCATCTCGAATATATGCAGCTTTGGAAGGGAAGAAGCACTTTCTGGTTGTCCAGCTTTAGGTGAGCTGATCATTAAACAAAATTACTTGAATAAATTCAAATAAAGGATTTTTATATTAACTGATGAAAGGGCAAAGATGGAGTTGGTATAGAGCAATATATGGGTGCTGCAGTAAATTTTGATCCCAGATGCTTAGCCATAGTTGTCAGCAGTCAAAATTTCAAGAGCAAACACCCAGGTATTATAGTGTAGCTTCGCTGCGAGCAATTTTCGAGGCAATTCAAGGAGCTGAATTTACCCTTTCTGGAAAAAAGACTTTCCAGAAAGCTGCCTGGTCTAGTTGCTGCTACTCGTAGAGCTGCTGTATTCAGTACCAGAGGTATCACTATTAAAGAATTTACCCAGTATTTGCAGGGTGAGCAGCAAGAAGCTTCTCACAACATGCACTCCCCTTGATGTGGCATCATGGAGCTCTCCTTAATCCCCATTCCTGTTCAGATTGAAGTCAAGGAGTTAGATATTTGTTGTATGAGAGTTGATTTTTTGGCTGTGATTGGATACTAGAACCAATTAAAAGGAAGTTGTAATAATTACTTTCTGTAACATGATCGGTATCCAGTGATAAAGACCAAGGTTTCCTTTAATGTTTCATGGCTCTCATTTTTAATGGCTGTATATACATTTATTGGAAGCTCAGGTAACTACAAGAGCTGAAGAACAGAATACTAGACTACTTGATGCTCTTCTTTTAATAATTTAAATAAAGATACACTATATATATATATATTTTTAAACTGGTGGGGGTTACCTGGAAGAGGTGCTGATCTGGGTTCAGGAAAGGAGGGGTCTGGCATTGCTCAGTGGGTAGTGAGCAATTGCATTGTGCATCACTGTTTTTTCCCTTTTTACTAACATTAATGTTGTCATTCACCATTATTATTGTATCTTACTTTATTTTCAAATGTTAAACTGTTCTTATCTCAACATACAAGTTTTACTTTTATTCTCATCCCCATTCTACTGGGCCAGGGAGAGAGGGAGGGTTGAGTGAGCAGCTGCATGGTGCTTAACTTCCAGCTGGGCTTAAACCGTGGCAATATTTAACCTAGTCAGATCTCCCATGGTGTGGAGGTAGAAACCTGAGAGAATTAATCTGTTTTAGCACTATACCAAACTTTACATCTCTTTTGGAAAAAAAACCAAACCATTATTATTAAACCATTAGAAATGAAAAGCCTGCTTTTCAAACCATTCTGGTGAAGTCAGTTAATGGTTGCTTGAAAAGCCTCTGTTGGTGAGACTGCTATGTACATAGCTGTAGTAAAACACTACACCATTCCATGTTCAATGTCACAAGATTTGGAATACACATACATATGCTCACAAATATAGAAACAGACTGATCACACAGCAAGAACATTAGGATGCATGCCACACATTCTTTGATAACTGCTGGCACAGGGCTTCAGCACAAGAATTTGAGTTCCTAAAACCACCTGGTAGGTTGAGTTGAAAACCTTTTGAAAAATACATCAAGAAGTTCCTATTGCACTGCAGGGGATACTTATGCACAGAATAAAAGAACTGGTGTAGTGTTGTTCAGCAATTCTTAACCCACAAACATTTCTGAATTCTAAAAGTATTTTGACAATTCTTTGTTAAAATACTACTTAGTACTTAGCATTTTGTTCTAACTCTTTTAAAGTAAAATCAAAGTCAAAAACTTAGTATTAGATTTCTTTCCTTTTACTTCTGCATCTTTAAAAATAGCTTGTAAAAAGTTTTGGGTAAAAGCACTGGTTCCTTTCCTGAAAACAGTGTGGGTGCCTCTGAAAAGTAGTAATCTCCTGTGTTCTTTTAATAGAATTCTGATTATATTCTGAGGGAAATAAAAATGCAAGTGTGTATATGAAAACCAAGGAAAAGACAGGTTTTACCAATCCATATGAAATGGGGAATAATATATGGTATATTCCATAAAGCTATCTGAAGATTGCATGGCACCAAATTACATGGCTCCTATCATTGACTGCATTAGACTGAATAAATCCGGTTTGAGGTGGGTGTGGGGAAGACCTATGAATTTTTCCTGTGGCATATCCAGTGGCTCAGATTATTCACATTGAAATCATAAAAAGTTATTACTCCACTTCATTGCTAGTTGAAGAAAGTGTAATGATATTGGGGGTGTACATGATATTGGATTTTGCTTCTTTTCACTTCTACTATGACACACCTAATTTTGTCGCGGTACTTTGGGCTCAAGATTTAAAATCTCAATATAAATTTAAAAAAATATTTTTAATTCTGGTTCCTTTGTTGAAGTTTATTTTGCAAATATAAGTAGCATGATAATCATATAACAAAGGCAGATATTTTCTTTATTCTATTGTGAAATCATCTCTATATTCCAAGCTGTCATTTATATCAGTGTTTCGGTCTTTTCTTAAAGTAAATTGGTATAATTTATTGACTCATCCAAGAACCATCACAATATTGTTGACACTTGAAATGACTTGTGTGAACACTAAGAACTGTGTGATGTGGACATGTAGGCAGACAGGAAAACAGAGAGGAGCTTAGAGCACCAAGTGAAATCCCACTTGTCTCATTGCTCCAAAATTTATAAACATGACAAATAATACATTTTGGCATAATTATTTTTTAAATTTTTTTTTAAGAAATTGATTGTGTTTTTCATTGTATGTCTGCTGCTGGTTAGTTATACAAGGCAATTTTACTGGATGTTTTAGGTAAGGAGCATAAAATTTCAGAATTGGCTAGTATGTTGTTCTCAAGTACCTAAGTGGTTCTCAGCATACTTTCAAAAGGGATGTTAAAAATAAAATTTTATTTAAAATGCTTTTTTTTCATGTAAATACATCATGAAAAGCTGAATTTTCCCCAGTAGGTTTTCCAATTTTTTTTTTGTTGTTTACTGTTAAAAATGTACCTTGCTTCCTATAGGTTATCTATCTTCATGTTCTAAGTATAGGATCTTCTTTTAAATTTTTCGCAGTGTCAGTGCTCAATTAACCTTCAAAATGTCTGCTGAGTATGCAATATGAGCATCTGAAGTACTGTCATTAAAGAGCCTGCTTTCTCATTTCATTTAGTTTTCTCCTTTCCATTTTTCCAACACGCTATTTAAAAATACTGGAACTAGAAATAATGTATTTTCAGAAGAGTTTCTTTTATGCTCCAGATCAAAGTAATATCACTGCCTGCGTTACAGAGTCTATAGAAGTCGCTTCCCTTAATGATGTTGCCTTTGTCAACTGATCTGATGAGTCCATCAGACATCGTGTTTTAACAAGAACTTTTTTCCTGAGAAGTCCACTTTCCTGAGAGCATTCTTCATGTTTGTGTTCTTTTTATAGAATTTATCTGTCTGCTAGACTGGATTTGAAGTCCATAATCAGGTGAAACTGTGGTCATTACTAAATAGCAGAGAATCTAGGACCCGGAGCAGTTTCTAATTAAGTACCCAACATCTTATGATTACCTTGTTATTTGGAGCAAGTTTCCACTTGCATGGTTTAGTTGTCATTTAAAATGATGCCAAATGCAATTGAATGGTGGCCTGACATTTATGAGAGATGTTTTCAAACAGTTGTTTGAGTGGTTCTCAGATGAAGCTTTGGTGTGCAGGATCTATTGTAGATAGAAATAAAGCAATCATCTGAAGTCCGGTGAGCTAATAATTGTTAATAGGCACACAAATGTGAAGACCATAGGGCATTAATTAGTGCTCCTGAAAGCTGTCATATGGAAGTATCATCAGTTGAAAAGGTCACTTGAATGTTCTTACAGTGAGGACAGCAGCCTTTTCAAAGTGTCTGGAATCTCTCCTCCTCTTCCTTGTAAGAAAACGCAAGAGAATTAGTAGAGAACTTGTGGTCTTGTGTACTGATATTGTTTTACTTGAAGAAAAGATCTGGACCTAAGGTTACTAATTCCACTTTTCATCCTTTCTACTGTGGTATGTGAAAATGGATTAGATATAAATATTTACAAAGCCATCATCTGATATAAACTAACAGCATAACCTGTTATTAGCAAGATTTTTTTCACAAGTTGCTGTGTCATTATTTCTTCTTCTTTGCTGCAATCTGGAAGACTACAGGATTGTGATAATGATGTTTGTATTATATTTACATACTCTCTGTTGATTCACATGAGGTGCTCCATGCCTGTTTTCTCAGTCACATGTAACACAGACTCTTAGAGCTGACAGTTGAGCATGGTGCCTAGAAATGAGAAAGCAATTGTGACATTGTATAAGTTTAGGAGCTAAACTTGTAGGTCAGGTTTACTTTACACTTACCAACTCATGTACACTGTCACACCAGTTCTCCTGCCAGAAAATTTTAAAAGGGATTGAAGTCAGCATAATTCCCTCTTGAAAAGGTACGCTTTGTTCAAAACAGCAGTCTTCACAGAGATCATGTTTTCATAGAACATGATCACTAGCAATTGCTCCCGTAAAGTTACCATATTTTCTAGTTTCAGTTTTATGTCAGAACACCTGGATAATTGATCAGATCTAGTGGTAGTCTATGTTTGCATCAAAATGCAGATTTCCAGTGTAAAATGAAATAATCATGTTCAGAGGTGCTTCTTTGATATCTTTTATAATATGATCTTACTGGCAACAGCATTACCATTAAAACTAACTGCTAGGACTGGCTTTACGATGGATCATTGGCTGTGAATTTCTTTCAGCCACCACTTATATTTACTATGTAGAAGCACTCAAATTATTTGAAGACACTGCAAGTAAAAACATTTGTTTTAAATTATAAAAAGTTAATTAAGTAAAACAAGTTTTACAACCTCTACAGGACTTACAAACAAAGTGTTATTTTTAGATAGACAAGCCAAAGAGTCTTGACCTAAATGTTTTAGTGCATGATTTTAAATTTAAATGAAATTAACCTATTCTTAAGAAAATAAAATTAAACATAACAATCTAAGGATAATTTTCTGTGAATATATATTGTAGCTTTAATATTTTTTTCGAAAGAAAAGAGAATGCATTCTCTCATAAATAGCCTGTATTATTGTTCTGCCCTATTTCAACCCACATGGCCAGAGGAGAAAGAGAGTGCATGATCGGAGTTTCATGAAAAGGTAAAGCTTAAATTTTCTCCACTCTTTCTTTTTAATGCTTTTCAGGACTGAATCCATTAGGAGCCAAACAAAGCGCATCTGTGTTGTTGTCCCTACTGATTGTCAGCATACAGTACATTCAAATACTGCAGCCAGAAGGCGTTTTACAAAAACAGCTTTCAAGATGTGCTCTTGAAATGCATTTGTCTACTCATTATACAGTGCTATTTTTTGTCAGTGGGGAGTTCTGTAAATAAAGCATCAAGGTCTAATATTGCAGTAGCTGATAGCAATAAAGTAAACTAGAACCAAATAACCCACTTTTCGTTACACATCTTTGTTTACAACTGTGACCAGTAAAGGAAAAAAAAAAAAGAGTATTTATTTTTTGTTATTTCTGCAAAAACTTGGACTATCTAGAGTGGCTTTGCAGCAGAAAATGCAGTAATTGTTTATAAACATAACAGGATTGACAACAATTTGCAGATTCAGCTGCCTCGTGTTTGACTATTCAAGTAAGACAACTATATTGCAGCAATGTATGCAGATGTAAGGAGTACAGCTGCCTGGAATTTATAGTCCTTTCTGTTCCCAAACTGAGAAGAATTGTTAATCCCAGAGTCCTGCTGCGAGGTTGGTAAAAATGAGTTCTGTAATTCAGATCCCATAGGTTACAGCAACAAAATGGGTGCTTGGATATTTTGGGACATTCACAGGACTATAGGTGAAAGTTGGGAGTTTCAACAGTCTGTTAGACCACCTTTTCTTTTGAAGCCTGTCCTTGTGGCACCAGAAACAGTGCTTGCAATTTATAAAATTACCACTGAAGTATCAAGTTCTTATTCAAAATATCAAGGGTAAAAACTTGGCACAGGTTGATACATTTGCTTGAAGTGGGGCTTTAAAAATATTTAAATGCTGTCAATTGCATTACAATGTTGTTGGGTGGTATAGTAAGAATAATGTCCTGTTAATTTTTTTTGCCACAGCTTTGTAAAACAATACTATGCAATAAGAATATAATATGAAATAATACTGAGTTTACAGAATATCAAAACACTTTAAAAGAAAAAAAAAACAACAGGTGCAGCAGTGCACTTTGACTTTTCAGAGAAAGGCTTGCTTAAAGGTACTTACCTCTTCAATAACTAATTTAAGAAGGAAACATTTTGTTGAGATGAACTTCTTTTTTCAGGAGCGTTCATTAGAGATCTTACAAAGGTGGGCTGCATCTGTTGCATTCAAAATAATGAATCTGGCAGGACAGGCATATCCCCCTGGCTTTTGAGTACTGCTGCCCTGGTTTTATACTCAATAAATGTGCTTTTGCCAAACCTAACAATAATATCTACTGGATACTGCCTTACAACTGGGCCTTGAACTTCACTTTTTCAAACCTTTGTTGGTGGGACACTGGTTTCTGGATTTGCACTCTGTTAGCCTGATGAACTAATTGACCTAGCAGGACTCCCCATGGAATTGCAGCTTCTGCTTAGATCATCAGGAGCACAATTTGTTGTTTCATTTCCTCTTCGAGTCCCATCAGGGAAATTGAATTGTGAAAAGGCTACCTACTGGGAGCATTCAGCCCTCATGACTGAATAAGTAAGTTTATTTCTTTGGTACTGTCTTAATTAACAACAAAAAGGAGACTTTGTTATGAGGGAGTCTGCTGTGATTTTGATACAGCTGACTGACCCCCGTGGCAGGAGCACTTGATCCCACACAGCCTCTCGAAGCCGGGGGCCCTGCGCAGGTGCAAAGTTAACACAAAGCTCCAGCCAGCTTTGAGTGCTGCGTTTGGGGTAACTCATGAAGCGTTACCAGCCCGTCACCCAGCCTGAAGTCTGCAGGTATTAAATGCTTGGCAAAAACATTCCAGGGGAAGAGATCTAGCTTGTCTAGACTTAATTAGTAACGATAATTAATGCTATTTGCTCGGAGGAGTTTTTACTTATCTGTGAAAAGATACAAACCTTAAGAGTTTTCTGGGCTCTGCCATCATAAGACGGTGTAATGGTTTTATTATTAAGGCTGCCTGGTTTTTTTTAACAGGACACACACATTTGCACATCTCTTGTTTTTTCTCTCCCTGAACTATATTCCATCAAAACATGCTGAAATTAAATGTTTAAGTTTTTATCCTTGCAGTATTGGACTTATTTTTCACCAGTCTTTTTGAGTTCACTTTTGCGTACAGGTGAACAAGAATGATTTTATTTACTCAAAGGAAAAACTCCTTTTTTAAAGTTTAATGCTGACAAGTCTTTTCAGAATAACAAGTTCCAAAGCAAAAAGCATAGGAGAAATAATACTACAGAAAGCTGCCTTAGTGTGGAGGTGGTTTTTTCAGCATAAACATTCCCTGTTTTCAGATGTGAAATTTAACATTCTGAAGTAATAAGAATAAATTTGAAATAGTAATAGCTGTAGGTTTATTGTAGGAAGCTAAAGGCAAGGAAGGGTGGCATTAGATAGAAAGACCATATCAATCTGTATTCATAGTAAAAAGAAATTCACAGGGAGGAATCAAATTTTGTTTTTTACACAAGTTCATATTTCTAAGCTTATGAAGCAAAAGTAATCTATTATGTTATGCAATTTTGATTTCTGTTGATTTTTGGAGGTTATGGGACTGAGACTGGTATGGACACCAATATATTCTCTGCAGCTCAAAGAGGGAAGGTTTTGCCATCATGGAAAAGGGCAAAGCCATCAGTTAAAAGTTAGTGGTAAACACCTTAATTTTGTTTGTTCTGGTACCTGAGTTCAGTTTTTGGTAATGTGATGTTGAAGTCAAAAGTGAAATAATGCTTTCATTTTACTCAGAAAGCATATAAAGCACAGAAAATGTCTCTACTTTCCCCTTTATTTTCCTGTTTATTCGGTTTTGTTTTGGTTTTTTAACAATCTTTCCACATAGTTTATGAAAGTTAGATGTGAACATGCACAGAAAATACTGAAATGCATCCAGAGAGCACTTAACTTACTTGTTCATCACCATAAAGGTGATATGCAGAATGCCAACTGCTGTGCTGGGGGAAGTGGGGAGAGGGAATAGGGCTATGCAGTAGTATTGGTCTAGGAAAGGGAAAGCAGGGGTAGGATGATCACCAAGGCCAGCCTCATCTTTGTCTCTAAAAGAATTAATATTCCTGGAGAAGACAGAACGTACCTTTCTTCAAAGGCAAAGTCTAAAGATACGGGTTAGCTTCTGGAACACAGCATTATTTTGCCATGCTTATTGGCCATAGCTCAAAAGAAAATATGCTTATTTGGACAACAATTTTCAGAAATTTGTAGATAGCCATTCTATGGGTTTCTTGTTCATTCTCTTCCCCTTGGATTCATGGATTTCTTCCATGAATTATAAAGATACTTCAAAAGAGGAGTATATCTGAAAAATTTCTTTGGTTGAAAAGGCTGGAAAACTGCCGGTAGAGCAGAAGACAAGATTAGAATTTAGTGATGGCTGTGGTCTGTGGTGTTTGGTTTCTTTTTTTTTTTTTACTTGTTTATCATTCCAAAGACATGTCTGCTGTTGAGTTTCAATGTCTTTCAAAACAGTGTGATGGGCAGGTTTCTGTTAGTGTTAACACCAACTCCTCTGTATTTGAACCTTTTAGCTAAACAGATTTTCATTCCAATTTGTGGTATTTACAAAGATCCATGAATACAACACACAGGGAAACCTTCTTTTCAAAGGAGACTAACATCTGAAGAACCTAATTGTTGGCCGTGATCAAAAAGTTTTTCCTATCTGAGTTACACAGAACTATATGGGGAACACTAATCATGTAACACTAATCATTGCTTACAAAAATGTTCCAATAATTTTCTTTTGACTTGAATGGAAATTACATAAAATATGACAATTTGTTGTCTTCCACATGAGGAATCAGTGCTGCAGAAATAACGCATATAGAATAATGATGTTCTATTTGTATAGAATAATGATATCCTATTCATATCTTATGGAAACCAGTGGATCTCTTGTATGAGAAAATTCACTTCAACTTTGGAAATATTAATGGGGGTTTTCACTCTCATAAACTGGTTAAACCTTGTTATCATCCCCTTCAAATGCAGCTTCAAGATTAAGCAAGTCTATTGTTTGATCATGTCATTGAATGTCTTTTAAGATTTTAATTGTAGGAAAGTTGAGAAAAAATGTCTAGAAACTTATTAAACAAATCAGCCATAGTCTGAGAATGCATTTATATCAGAGAATCCTTTTTTCACTTGGGGAAGGTTGGTAATCTAGACTTTTTGTGGAGAAGGAGAATGTATATGTGTGTTTGCGTGTCTGTTTACACGTTTATCTATATATGAATAAAATTCACCTATATAGGCACACCATTTTTAACACGTGAAGCAAGAATTTTTGCCTATATCAAGTTATTTATCAGTTTTGTAAAAAATTTCATTATCTTTAGGGTTTGTGTGGGTAAACTAAACAAATGATCCCACTTTCTAGGTAAATAGTTAGCAATCCAAAATACCCCTTTGGGGTCTGCAACTCCTCAGGCTCAGTCTGTGGGTAAACTGTTGCATGTTTGAATGAGGAATGATGTGTTTGAAATATATTTAACTGTGGTGGTGGATACTCAGGGGCATGACTGGTCTTGGTGAAAGTTAGGAAAGACACTGTGTTCCTCAGAGTTTATGTTGTCTGTGTTTCTGTCCCAGGTAGTTGTGTTCCTGATATATCTGTCTCTGAATGCTGGAAAATCTTAAATGAGATTGAGAAACTGGCTAGCAGTACCACAATCTTTCTAATAAAAGTTTTGTACATGACTTCTACAGTTCCCTGATGAAGCCACAGAGACCTCTTCCTCTTTGATAATTTGTATGCTGCATTCAGCATGGCTGGATTATAGAGCTGCAAAGTAAACATATAGTAAACTACAAGAAACCTCTACATATGTGATGGAATTTCCCAAACTGTCTCTTTTTTCTGCTTGGAAGAAATCTGCATGTAATTATGTTTTAATTTATGCCAGTAATTTTGAGGCACCAGGATAAGAGGTGATAAAAAAATTACAAAGGAAAAGTAAAGGCAAATACTTGCTATTGTATAAAAACAGACATTAATATAAATAATGCTATTAAGAAATCCAGTATGTTTGTGCACACAGAAATTTTTGTTGCCATAGTATTTAATGTTCAATTTTCATTTTGTTTTGCTCTTAAATCAGATACTTTGATCAAAGCAGGCAGGTTGCCAAATAGCTTTTTATCTTATAACAGAAGTAATAATGTAAAATATGAAGTAATTAAATTTGAAGCACCTCATAATGAGATGAAAAACTGTATTCAGAAGGTGCTGTGAAATGAATTAATTTTTGGTGTTTGTGGGACACTTGCAGTGCCTTCTGTGATAGGTATTTGTTCCTATAAGGTCAACGTCAGTTATGGTAAAACTTTTTGTTTCAGGTATTTAATGTTGGGTTGTTTGTTTTTTTTCCTGTGTTGTAAGAGACTGGTATGTTGTTGGTTTGATAAAGGGAAGTTGAAGAGAAGAGAATCTTTTATGATGTGTATAAATACATATTAAAATTGCAACTTCATTTTGTAAAGTATTTTTAATGTAATTTTACATTCCTCACCAACTCATCCTTAAAACAGGATCACATTTCTGCTAAAATAAAGGTGTGATGTATTTTTAATAAAATTACAATTGTGTGAATGGTAGTGTGTCTGAGAGGACTTTTAAAGTGTTACAAAGCCATTTGTACAATGTTTCGTTGAACCTTCCCTCCTGCCTGACTGGCCAGTGTAAGTTAATATAATTATGATTAGTTTATATATAACAAAACAACCTTATTGTTAAATTACACTACTCTTGAGATTTGTGATGAAGAGTCTTTTGAGACTGTTCAAAATAACTCTACCGCAAGCATGTTGTCTCCATTTAGATGTAACCTTTCTGTAGTGTGACAATTTTTTTTTTCCTTGGGGCACTGTCGTTGGCTCTCCTTGGAAGGCTTTGGTCACACAGAAGCAGCCCCACATCAGACTGGGCAATGTTCATAATCTATGTTTTGTATAGGGGCTTCTTGAATGAAGAATATAGGTGTTCAGTCAAATTTCATATATCAAGCCCCAAAGATATTTTATTGTTTTGCATTAGCACCTAACTTCTAAGGTTTAGAAGTTTTGACGATTTTTAAACAAGTAAAAACAAAGAATCTAAATGACATTATTGACATAAAGATGATGAGGCAGTAGTTTCTTAGAGTACTTATTCTTGAATATTTATTTCTTTATCTTAAAATTTGTTTATTGATTTTTAGCAGGGTTGAAGAAGAATAGGTTTAGAATTGGAAGAAAGAGATGTGAAGGCAAAAGGAGTTTAAGTCTGTGTTTTGCTAAATTAGCAGCAGGTGTTGGTTTAAACTGCATTGTTGTAAGTACAAATAGATTTTACTGCTGTCACTACTTAGAGTTTGCAGTGTGTAAGAAGGCATAGAGCTTAAGAAGGAAATATTCCTAAATTCATGAAAAGTAGTATGGTCAGAAAAAACTGCTCAAAAGTTTTTTCAATGTTCTTAAATTGTAGGAAAGAAATTTGTGACTCAGTGTTTGCGTTCTTTTTTTTTGAGATGTTGTGACTTTTTTGTATGTTTTGACTGGAACTGAACACATTTCTTTGCTGTATCTTTCTTTGGCGTCCCTTTAACAACTCCTGTTTTCCTTCTGTTCAGTCTCACAACTTTTCAGTACTGAGAAGATCCTTTTTGGTTTTCTGGAGGATTATATTGCATATCACATGTCCTATCCCCTGTAGCAAGATGAGGTTCCTGCAGATTTGTAAAGTGTTCATACTGAAATAGGTAGTCCTCACAGATTGTTTTATCTTGTATTTTCTTTAGTTTTGGTAGGTGGTTCTGTACTTATACAACACTGCTATCACTATTTCATCGATTAACTGATGTTTCAAGCTGATTGGGTAAATCTCTCAGATAAGCATTTTAACAAGCTTTAATTTAAACTCCAAATTACATTTTGATACAACATTAAGTACCAGTTGCTATGTGAAATAATTCTGTGTTGGGGTTTAATTTGTTTTAAGAATGCATTCGAGGGAAATATTGCCAGCATAATGCAGTGAAGTATTTTTAATCCTAGACATAGTAAACTGTGCTACAGCTTTCTGCGCTGATAGAATTTTGTTGGCTCCTTTGCCCAGATTTGCATTTTTTTTTAGTTGTTGATAAAGTTATTTTTCTGCCTAATTTTTGTTATACATATGTTAAACTGTACACAGACTTTGGGCCAGCCCTAGAAAGTTATCCAGGCACAGCTTTGACAATGAGAACTGCATTTTGAACTTTTCCATGCTACCCTGTGGAGGGGGTCATCCTGGGATTGAAAGGAAAATTTGGTAACTGGACCTTCAGAGGAGAAGCATGCATGTCAGATGAGGGGCAAAGCTGTCTTTTTAGCAACAATAACAGCAATGAAAGTAGGGTTGAATTCCTGACCATCTTTGAGACTTCTGGAATGAACAACTTCAATTTGCTTTTCTTCCTCTTTACTTTTTTTACTCTTATCTACCTGAGTTCCTTTCTTGCTGTGCATTTGTTAAGTGCTGCTAGGCAATTCTGACTTCCTTTCAGTTTTGGTCTCCTGATACTACTGGATTCACAGGAAAAAAATACCCTAACATTATTTATAAATAGGAATATTGACGAAGCAGAAGTAAGGTAAGTTATTTGAAATACATGTATATGGATATCTGGGTTAGGAATGAAGACCACCCAGTTCAGCAATTTTTAAATGCCAGCGATTGTTACTGATTGTCATTCAAGTAAGGGGGGAGGAGCTTTAAGGGAAGGCAGATGATTAGCAGAGTATTAATTTGGCCTAAAATTGTAATTGTAAAGCTGTAATGAAGTAGCTAAATGAGTATTTTTATCCATCTACCAACTCACCTAATAGCAAAGGACTATAAACCTTTAACTCATATTTGTACTAATCCAATTCCAGGTGCACACTGCATATTTTTATAGTAATAAATATTAAGTAGTATATGTTTTAAAGAGCAGTGTGTGTCTTAGCATTCTTGGTAGGAAAAAGGAACTCATAAATTTTAGTCCTGGCACTGACGTTGATTCATGGCATTGCTATGGGCAAGTCACTTAACTTCTGTCTGTGTTTCTTTAGCCATAAAATAAAAATAACAGTGCTTATTTTCCTTCTTCCCACAGGAGTTCAAAGAAATTTTAAATTTGTGTAACTCTTCAGAGAATGTTAATTTAATGTCCTTTTAAGCTTTTGGCTGTATCCAAGATAAATATACCCAGTGTTATTTTTAGGAAAATTATTTACAACACTTTTACAAATCTATTCTGTTTGATATTTTATCCAAGTAATAATCTTTTCATGGTAATAAAACATGGTGTTTCCTTGTAAATAGGAAAGCTAATTACCTTGAGGAAAAAAATGAGCTTATTCCTATTACATGGAAAAAAAATTTAAAAAATCAGTTTTTTGACTATTCCATATTTATAGACATCTACTTCTTTAGATGACAGTACTGTGAAATCACAAGAGTATGACCATACAGATCATTGTGTATACAAGAAAGAGGAATACTACCAATGCATTTTATGAATGAAATTTCTTTTCAGTTGTTCAGCTGTAAATGGATGAAAATAACATTATTGTTATTCCTGCAGATTTTCAAAGGATTGCTTACTGCTTACTTCTTTCCTGAAACATACATAAATAGTGAAGGTTAATTTATCCTGCAGCTGGATATGGAGACAGGATCGGGAAGAAAATTATAGAAATTTCATGTGGGTTTTGGCACATGTGAGTAGAGTAGTACTTTAGGGTCCACATATATATGTAGAGGGTAAAGGAAGGGATCAGTAAGATGTTGCAGATGGTTGCTTTAGCAGAGAAGAATTTGCCCTCTAAATGGTATTGGCTAGAGAATGAGAGCTGCAGACGCTTGAGGGGACATGAAAGAACAGGTGGAGCAAGCAAAGTTGCATTTTGAGTGGAAAGTCTACCAGATACACCAAATGAGATTACCACAAATGTTGGCCAAAAAAGACCCCACCTCTGCCAAAATTAATAGCTTTATAATTCAAATGCAGTCTCTATTCTGCAAGTCACAAAGTTCCATAGTGTTATCCACTGACAGGTTGATTTAAGCATAAATAAACTTGGTGAGATGATCCGCAGCAATTAAAAGTGAGATTTTAATTCTCCATGCGACTAAAACTTAAGAATGTGAGAATAGAAAAATGTGGATCCAGTAGCTGAAAACTGGCATTCCACAGAATTGGCTAGAAGAATACTAACATCGTAAGCTTATTAAATTTCAGGAAATAAATTTTTTTCAAATCTTGATTTATACACTGAACAGCAGTCACTGGAAAGAGTGAAAATCACCTTTGTAGAAGAAATACATACATTTTAAGATTTACTAAGCTGAGTGTGTCAGGAAATATACTAATTTCTATAATATACTAACAAGATACTAATTTCATTGTGGGGGTAAAAAAGGGAGGAAGAGATAGTCAGCATGGCTTGATGAAAAGAGCTTTGTTGACTGGAAAGGCAAGCTACTCCATTAGTTTTTTAAAGAAAAGGAGGAGTGAAGGTAAAGGAAGAGTAATGTGTGCTTATGATTTTTGTTTAGACCAGTTTATAAAAACATCAGGATTAGGATATTTAAATTAGGTTTCAAAAGAGATGTTGCAATATTTTTTTCTCATAGTTTGTTAAATTGTGCCTGGTTACACCAGCAGAAATCTAGTCAAAAACTATTGCTGAAAACGGTTTGTGTCTGTGACAGAAACTAAAACAGGAACAGATTGAGAATGCAAGAGAGTGGATGTTTTTGTTTTTTTCTCATTCTGTTGCTGTTTAAAAAAAGGTATTTGAACAATTTTGTAGAAAAGATTGCATTAATAAATACTAAGAAGTGTGGTGTTCTTGCAAGGTTATGTGTAGGAGCCTAAAATTAGCTGCTGTGATTAATCCAGTATAGGTGCTGTGAATCAGAGGGTGAAATCTTGGTTCTATTGAATTCAGTAATAGAAGTCCTGTTGAGTGCATACATTTAAAGGCTTCCCAGATTAGGACACTGAGAAAATATTTTAAAAATTTGAACATCTATCTGTCCGTTATCATTTGATGACACACTTGCAGAATGTCAAAATTGGCATGTATTTGAATGTTTACTGTACCAAGGTCTGCATCATCTGCTGTAGGTTAAATTCATAATTGTACAACAATTTTCTGTAGCTCTGAGAATTGCACATTGAAATCATTGCAAACAGGAAACATTTTAATCCAGTGTCAGTCACCACTGAAAGTAGAAGGAGCGAAATGTTTGTGATTTATCCTTGTCTGGCCTAACTGAAGTGTGAAACTATAACAACCCTGAACGTTAAATCTTGGTAAAGTTCCAGGTGCATGGGAGAAATGCATCATTTGGGGTAAAAGACATCTTAAAATCTGCAAAATTTGACAATTCTTGCTGAAAGTGCTTGGCGTAAAGTCATATAATACTGGCAAAGGTTAGTCTTAATTTTCTAGAGGGGAGCCCTAAGGAAGAGTAAGAATGAACTGAAGGGCCTTGTAAGTCCTACATGCGTTCAGGTTTTCTGTCTAGTTTCACGACTATAGGTAGTTCTGAGAAGTTACTTCTAATTAAATTGACCCATGATGAGAAGAAACAGTTTAAAAACAAATCCCACAATGTTCAAATAATGGGGCTTCAGCATTACTTTGTTCTTCTTTTAACTTTTAATTTAAGAATTTTAATTTATTTTCTGTTAATATATAAGCTGACTTCCAAGGAAAAGGCAGTTCAAATGTGTTGCTTTCATTATTTGCCTTAAAGTCGATTAATCACAGTCATGAAACTGGCTATAGAAAGAAAAAAAAAAAAAACAGGCAGAATAATTCAAATTGCAGACCTGATTCTGCAATTTTTGTTCCTAGGCAAAATACCAAATTGCATCAAGGGAAGTTTTCTATGTACCAAGATTAAAGATTATGTCCTAAGTCTGAGTGGAAATAAAAGATCATAGAAATGCTCTATCAGTCCTTTCCAGCAAACCTTTAATGTCTATCAGCGTTAATATTGTAAAATCAAAAGATAAATGAAAGTTTATCTAAAGAGAATTTTTGTACTGTCATGAAAAGATGGAAAACAATTGCTCATACATCTGTAATGGAATCTGGTTGTTCATGGTAACAGGAACACATACAAAAGATCCATGCAGCACATAATTTAAACTTAATTTTATGGATGCAGGAAAATGTCCTTTGAAGTGATCTCCATAGAGATTCTGTTTGGCATTCATAATATCTTATAGTCATCTTGATGTCTTGCTTATCTAGTGCCTAAAAGATGTCTCATTGGGATTTATTAAAATTCCGATGGCATATTACTGTCCATAGCATTGGTTGGAATTATATTTTTTACGACCACACGTAATACTTTATTCAAAACTTCTAACCAGTATTTTAAGTTTCTTTAGAATAATTTTGAATCTTTGAAATATTTAACGATGAAAATACAAACTGAAAGAGGATACAGATTTTGAAAATTTTTTTTATGATACTAATGCTGTCTTCCTTTAAGGGCACTATTTAAAGCTTTATTTCAGGCAGCACTCTTTTCAAATGTGTATTCTCAAGTAATTCGATAACTGTGACCAGGTTTGGGCTCTTCATTAGAAGAAGATCACACCACAGTGTTTGGAGGCTGAGGCGCATGAGGCAGAGGGATCTGGGTCTGGTTAGCATGAATAAGAGCAGGTGGAGGCAGACCTTGCTGCTGTGGGCAACACCGTCATCAGAGGATGCAGAGAAGACAGAGCCATGCTCTCTTAGAGCTGCACAGCAGTAGAACAATAGGCAATATAGAAGATGAATATATATAATTCTGATTATGTAACAGAGCGCAAAAATTCACCATGAAGGATGGCTGAACACTGGAGCAAGTGCCCAGATTGATTAGGGGATCTCTTTCCTTGGAGGTGTTCCAAAACCTAACTGGACGTGGTCCTGAACCACCTGATCCCTGTTTGAGCAGAGAGTTGGAGTAGAGATCTCTGAATGTCCCTTCCTGACCAAATAATTCTATTTCTATAAGCTGAAATAATAGAAAACAGCACTGGAGAATGTGTTAAGTCATCTAACTCATTTTACTTTGAGGTGAGGACTTCTCTTTGCTGAAACTAATTAAAAATAACAGATTTTAGGGTGAAATATATTTATATTATGTCAAAACTATATTCTGTGTATGTCTCACAAGACACTTAGGTCATTATAATTTCCAAAACTCCTCTCTTCCTGTGTATGATTTCCAGAAACCCATATGGTTGCAACCTTGCCTGTGCTATTCCTTCTAAAATGGACATTTTTCAGTATATTCAGAATGTACAGTTTCTGCATTTGTTATGACTGGTTGCTAATTCTTCTCCAGGATGAAATTGACAAGCTAGAGACTGAAGAAATCATTATCTTTGTATTGCTTGCCCATTCTTCCCCACACTTAAGCATCTTACCTATGTACATTAAATAGCATTCTAAAGATTGGAGATGCAGTCATAGTATTTTCTGCAGAGAAACAAATTCTGGTTTTTAATTTAACTCTTTGAGAGGATTCTTTAACTCTTCTTTCACAGAAATTGATTTTGTAAACAGTTTTTCTTTATTCCTGGCACATTTAATTTGTGGGCAGTTGCAGAGGCTTTACTAAACTCCCTCCTTGCAACTGTTTGTAAGTAAGCTGTTTTATGGATTACATCAATTGTTATGTAACACCTGAAGTCAAGAATAAGTTTGAAGAAAATTGTAACGAATGGATTCATGGCTGAAGACTGACTTAGCAAGGACTGTAGAATACTCATTTGAGTAAATAATTTTTTAAGTACAATTCTGTCTGGGTAGATCTGAAATTTATTTAGAATAAGTCTTTTAAATTTACAAGTGCATTTTCATGAGGTCTTGGAGCAAGATATTTTTGAGCTATTGTAAATGTACGCATTTGCTGCAACATGCTGAATACAAACATACAGCTGCATCTGCATTTATAGCAAAAAAATCTGTATGACTACGTGATGTAGTTGGTTATGGTTCTAATTCTGGGGTCAACAAGTGCAGCATTTCAGTCTTCATTCTTTTTCACTAACTTAGCCTATGTCCTGTCATGTGAAAAACAAGAATTCACAGTCTGTGAACTGTTGATGGTGTGGGCTATTGGGTATCATATAATTGTACTGAACTTCAGAACTATTTTACGGTGCAGAAAAATGATTCTTAAATACTGAGTTTCTGTGTTGTTTTGTCCTGGGGTTTTGACAAGTCACTTCCTTGTCTTGTGATACCACTTATTCGTTTTATGACAATACAAGTGTTGCGTGCTCTGAGCTTACAACAATGCTGTTCCCTACAGTAAATCACAATAATTATTTATTCAGTGCCTTGGCGAGGAAGGACCTTTGGAATCTCATTGAATGATGACAATTTGAGAAATGCAACACCTCAATTTGTATCTTAGAAACCTATGGATCTTATAAAAATAGGAATATAATCTGGTTTAAATATCTGTGAAATTATGTACTACTGAAATTGATACAGGGAGGCTATGAAATTATTTCTAGACTGGAAAACGGGAAAGAAACTTTGAAACCAAAAGTGAATGTCTCTTTCATTCAATGCAATAATTGATACAGAAGCACAAAGAATACACAGCCTGGGCATTTTTACCTAATCTTAATAAGATGGATATGATATTCCTTATTTCCAGCAAATATTCATGTGCCCATTACAAATTTAAATGGCCTAATGAGCACTATTTCAGTTAATTCACATATGTGTATAAGCAATATAAGTTTTCTGAGCCAGAGAAATAGCTCCACTGTAGCTTCCAGGGATTGGCAATAAAGTGCTCACTTTAAATATTTGGCATAAAACTCTTTCCTGCTCTTTGAAGGCACAGCAATACTCAATGGAATCCACTGGGATTCTCAGCCTTCTAGTTTTTGGCATCTGGATTCAGGTGATGAACACTCTGACTCTGGACATGAAGGATATGAAGGCTTATGTCACAAAGCCTGACCAGAGCTGCTGCTCGACCAAAGCCTTCCAAGCACTGCTGGTAATCATTTATGTCCAGTTTCCAAGAGGAACACTGAGAGCCAGATGTAAGATAACCTCCTGGAGACTGACATTTGGGGGATGATAAGAGAGCTGTTTATCCTCTTTTGGCATATACACTGGTAGAGATAAAGATGGGAACATATTGTACAAAACAACTTCGAATATAAAGTGAAATAAAATCATGTGTGACATTTTTTCCCAGACAGTTAAAGGACTGAGGTCTTTATAGCTTCTTGGAAATCTGTTTCTAGAACTAATTCATGAAATATTTCACTAAGGGTGTCTACTGAGGTGGGAATTCTATTTAACCTATAGAAAAGAACTATAAATAGCATCCTAAAAGTGAATTTTTATTTATTTAAATCTCAAAGCATGTAAATCAATGAGGGGGGAGATAACTCTTTTCTGAGTTCACCAGCATATACATCATAGACAAAATCTTGTTCAGTCTAAGAGGGGCATGAATCCTCTCTCAGTTGGTATTTTAACTTCTGATGTTCACGTTTTCTTAAGAAATACTACTTTTTGTTTATCAAATCCATCTTTTCCAGTGTCTTTTGCCTACATAGATATCCTATGAAGAATAATGTAAATTTTCAATATACTAGGGATTTAGAGAAAAGTCTTATTTATATGCTGAGAAACAGTCATGCCTTTAATATTTAAAATCTTTTTCTTGTCTATATAAACCTCAGTTAAATAGACCATATATAATTAAACAATTTATATAATTCAAAGGCATGGTTTTTTTCTGTCAAAAAGCGTGGGTTTTATTATCCTGTTAAGATCCCCTTTGTTAGTCAGCCATTTGGGTCAAGTTAAGTGGCTTTCACACATAAGTGATTTTTGCAAGCAGGGTAGAAGAGAACTTGCCAGTGTCTTAATAATTAGCTTTAATTATAGATACCACTAACTTGTGGCTTTACAATCACATTATGTTTTGTCTTTTCTCCCTTGCCTAGTCCTTCTGCTTTAAGTTTAGATATAAATTCTCTGAAGTAGTAGAATTTTCTTTTCATGGTAGATTTGTGCAGTGTGTAACACAGTAGAAACAGCTCTGATTTAGAGTTATGAAGAGTTAGAAGCAGATAGAAGTAGGAATATGGTATGGTTGTCTGATAGTTGGGGCATATAAATAATTTCCACAGTGCACAATCTCACTGTTCCACGGTGACTTCTTAATTATCGTGAATTTGCTAATGAGGGTTTCACCATGGTATTGATAGGCACTCTCCAAACAGGTACAACATAGTATTGCATGCCCAGAGAGCTCACACGAGGGGAATGAAATCAACAGGAAAATGCTTCCAACATAGTAGAGCTTCTGTGAGGATAAAGTCATTAATGTTTTAAACACATCTGAGGATTATCAGATAAGGGACATGATGTAAGTGTGAAGTAATAACATATGTATGTGTATTCATAATGTAAAATACATTAGCACAGTTCTGTTTCCATTAACTGTCTTATGTGTGTTAAGTATTTTCCACGGGGAAATTAATCCTCGTTTCCATTCTGCACTGGCATTAATTTTTCAAATTTTATTTAAGGTAGGATCTGAGGACTATTCTCCTCCTGAATTAAAACTTTGATTTTAAATAGTTAAATAAATACATGTGGAATATTATTTTTGGAGAATAACGGTGAAGACTCTTAACAATGGCCAGGAGAAGATGTTACAAATCTCACAGTTATTTTTAGGGGCAGCTCTTTGTAATAGGAAAAATAATACTAAAGATGTTGTGTAATTTAGTATGGAAATACATAGTTTGACTCAGTAGGAATTTGTCAGTGATTTTCCTGCTACCACCTTTCATTCCTACTTTGATATATGAGGAGGATATAACAGCTTGAAGGGCCAGCTACACTGAAGTTATTTCCATGGACAGTTTTGCAAGGGGATGATGCATATGCTTTTCCCAATTTTTCCTTCCTCCTCATTCATCCTTGAAAAAAGGAGAAGAGACGTCTCAATGGCATGGTGAAATCTGAAGTTGTGGCTTGTTTTAGGGAACAATGTGAATTTTGCAAAATGTCTCAAATTTATAAGATCATCACCCTTTTGAAGAGAATGCTGAGGGCTTGCAAGCATCTTCCAAAGAGCTGTTCCTTCTGAAAGCCTGGTATCCATGGTCCTGTCGTTTTCCATCTCTTGCCTGAGAAGTTCCCTGGGAGCTTAAAAACCACAACCCTGCTCACAGCCTCCTTTTTGTGTGTTTTGTGGTCCACAGCAGCCTCTCAGCAGCTGTTTCACTATAAGTTTATGCCTCTCTCTTGGACAAATTTGTTTATGTATTTGTTTCCCATGCTTTCCTTTTTAATTCCTCTAAACAAATACAGGAAACTTGAATTTATTTTCAGTCAGGCACTTCCAGGAGATGTAATCTAGGCTTCAAGGAGAAAATACTGAAATGTGGTATACTTGCCTCTTCCTAATAACCTTTGAGCTGCTGGAGAAAATGTCAATGGAGGCCTAATTCTCTGCTGAAATGGTGTTTTGATTAATGACTTTGATTACATCCTCATAAAAATACTGGAGTTGGATTGTTTCTCAAAGTTTTATTGTGACAATGGTTTGGACAGGTCTCTCTTTTTTGGTTGATGCAAATAATATGTTTAAGGTCCCTGCTGATTACACATGTGAGCAGTTTAACTATGGTCACATGTTGACACGCGATCATAATTTTGTCAGTATTTTTCTCAGGTTCTTCAAGCTGGTGAATATTTGTCTAATCTCTGCCATTTTGGAGGGCCAGATTGAAGCACAGCTTGGTTTCAGTTCAACACCAAGAGCTCATATGATTCTGATTTAGGTATTCAGTGCTTTTAAGAGTTGTATGGTGGCTTGTAAGTCAGATGGTTTTCATTCAAGATCATTTCCCAGGCAGAAGAGACTACCCATTAGACTAGTAGACTCAAAGATGGTAGGACAGATCTGCTTACAAATTTTGCAGTGTAGATGCAGACTTTCATTAACCATACATGCCAAAAAGGTACTTCCTTTCAGTCTTCTGCTTTTCCTTCCAAGGTTTTAATTCAGCCCTTTCTACAGCCTGTGAGAGACAGGGGATCTCCCCTATTTGAAACTTTATGCAAGTTGCTAAAACACTAAAAACTATTGAAAATAGTATTTAAATCTGGGTGCTGCATCATCTTAATTGTTAGAGCTGGTGGACTATCTTGCATCGATTTGAAATATGTACTTTTAATTTCTGTTTCTGAGCCAATTTTTATGAAACTATGGAAAATAGTTCAGTCAATATTAAGTAAATCTATATACTGGCATAAGATACAATTCTTTTTTAACTAAGTAAGATTTTCATGTAAGTAATTAGGCTAATTGTCAATGACTTCACATGCAGTAGAGCTTTTAGTTGGTTTTGGTAGGTTTTTTTAAGTTGTTCAGTAAAATTTTTTTAAGTTGTTCAGTAGAAATGATTTCTAGAAATCAAGCACAAAATTCTATTATGGAAAATTCTGATTCATATTCCCACCATCTCACACTTCACAGTCATTAATTAGTTAATTAATTAAATTCCCAAGTGTGAAAAATCCTTTTTCAGAGACTCAGATTCATGTTATTCATTCTTCTTTACCCTCAAATACAACTTAAAAACCTCTGTGTTCTTGGTGTTATAGTGCTCTTTAAAATAGATTAGAGTTACAGAGTGAATTTTAAAATTTCCTAAACTTGTGAAGTAGAGAAGCCTATCACAATCATCTAGAGTATATTTCCTTGGAATTTTTGAATAATGTATCATCTCCTATAAACTAAGTTTAAATAAGAATAGTGCTGAGAGACCAGTAGCTGAAATCTTCTGTAGTTTGCTAGATTGCACGTTTAAAGAGTTTGATATTAATGTTTAGAAACGACTTTTATTTCGTATTTCAAAAGCTTTTCTCTTTATGTATGATGATGTCCTTGGAATCACTAGTATACCCCAAACCTAACTCAAAGGGTTTTTTTCCTTCGTGTCTATCCGTTCAAACTTATTTAGCTGTATTTGCTTGATTAAAATGTATGTAATTTATTACAGATTGAATCCTTTAGGTCAGTGCTTGCTAGGCTGGCTGCTGATGTTTGACACTGAACTAAATTTGAAGTTCAAAATGTTTTAGCAGGAATACTGGGGTTGAATTACGTGAGAGACAGGGTTGTGACTGAGCAGACAGAAAGGTGAGAACTTGTACTGATTGCAGTTTGTCTCTAGGTCCCTGCATGTGAAAAGGTTATAATTAAGTTAATCCAAAGGAATGTTTGTGACTCTCTATTCTCTTTGTTGGAAAGATGCTAGGTGCAGAAATAAAAATTATTGATTTTCACTCTTTCGTTTAGCTTTCCAGTTGTTCAAGTTGTGTATTTTTTTCTAAAGATTGTAAAAATAAAAATTATAAATAGATTAGTTTTATTCTATTGTAGACAGGAACAAAAAAGCCTGATAAGCATCTTGTAATTCAGTAATGCAGTATATCAAATCTGCCACAGGCAAAAATTGGTGTGAAGTGATCTGAAATTCCCCTTGGTGTAGTTTCCTATTTCTTTTGCTGTTTTTTAGAACTTGCACATGCCCTCGTGGCATATAAGACACATCTTTGCTCTCATTTCAAAACTCGTCGTTGCTTTGCTTTTCAGATGCTGGACAGATGACTCTTATCAGAATCCAGAAGAAATTGCTTTTAATGTTTTGCTATTGGTATCCCACCAAAGCTTCTGGCTGTCAAAGAAATATGTTAAAGGATAAATTCAGAATTTGGAGTTTGGTTACTGTCATTTGTGCATATTTGTCATTTGTATTTCTCTGATAATTTCAGAAGCATCACTTCTTTAAGAATTCTGTTGTTTTCTTTAGAAATAATTCTGTGTCAAAATTAGACTTGATTTCTTATGAAGCAGAATATGCTTTACAGTTGTTGAAGGTGCTAACACAACTCTGGTTGTTATTTTCTTTTCCTTCTCTCTTAGTATTAAAGAGTCATTGTGCTTCAGGATGGAAAGCAAGTTGCAAGGAACAAGATGTTTGCATTCTGTTGCCAGCCTGATGGGTAGAGCTCTGCTCACAAGGCAGAGCTCAGTTTAAACCATCACGTGGCTTCTGAAGTTGCTTGGGAAATGTGAGGGCAATTAGTTTAACATTGTGTAGATACAAGGGATAATTATGCTTTTGGTACTGCTGAAATCTCCAAAGAGCTTTCATACCAGGATCCTGAAAAGTTGATTGCTAATATGTAGTAAGTAACAAAAGAATTTATATATAGGAAAACAATAATTATTGAAAAAAACCCTCATAAATTTTCTTAATGATATTTACTCATCACGTCTCTGTGAAATAACTTCCTATTGCTTGTTGGAACAGGTAATTGGGCTGCATTTACTCTAAAAAGTGCTTGGCTACCCATAAAGTATAGTTGCACGATTGTTATAATAGGTGCAGCATGAAATATAACACTTGTGCAAGTGACCATGAAGACATGATTGTTGAATAGAGGATTTTCAATCTTTGCTTAGTCAGTTGTGTGACACTGTATGATGCTATTGACGTCCAGATAAATAGTCTAAGCCTGCCTGGTGTTTAGCTGCATGAGATGGAATTAGTATCCCCCCAGGAATGGAGGTCCCTGCTGTAATAGATGCCCTGATTTAAATCTAAACCCAGGAAGCAACACAGAGGAATAATCCATTAAAGAATGCCTGTTCTTTAAAGAACTCTGTTTTCTCTTCTCATTCAAGAATTGCTCGTATTGGCAGATTTGTACTGATGCTAAATAATTCATGAATTAAAATATTTTTCAAATGTTCATTAGAAATGGTACTAGTACTGCAAAATCCGAATGGAAATGTAGAAGTTCACAGGTTGCCCTATGTTTACAATCCTATTGTTCTGAGAACATTTTGTTCATTATCTTTTAAAAAATGCAAATCAGGACTGATGCTTTCCAGGAGTTGGTGAATTGTGAACCAGATTATGAAAGCTAGTAGATCTAGCTAAAACAACTTCATAAAATATAACATGCTTCTGTAAAAAATACCATATGTTAAGGTAATGGAATGGGTTCACTAAATTAATTAAATTTGCAATAACCAAACTTCAACTTCTTGTGGCTTTCACTGATCAAAACAGCTGTATCTAAGCCATGGTGTCTTTATTAAATTCAGATAAAACAAATGTTCTTCCTATATCACAAATTTCTCCTATATTTAGCTCTGTTACTGTTAAAATATCCATTTTACCATAATATATAGGAAATATGTCATATTGCACATTGCAATAAAAAAGGTCTGTTCTGTAAAGAAGTCGACTATTTGCTTATTACATCTTGAATTTGATGTTTCCTGTAATTATCAAATTCTTAGCTTCATGCCTGCAAGTAGGTTTAAGACCTAGTATACTTTTATAATTGAAACTTCCATTAGAGAGTTAAAACCTACATTTAGTTAAAATATAAAAATATTATGAAACTACTCAAGACATTTTGCTCTTCTGTGACACTCCTCTTAACAGCGGCAAAATTAATAAAGAATTGTGGCCTATTTTTACCAAGCTTAATTAAAATCCCTAAATTACTTATACTGAATAAATTGTAAGGAACTTACTGTAAATGCTGACAACTTTTTAGAGTAAAACAATTGTGAGTCACTCAATAGTCTCACATAGAAAAGCATAGAAAAGCAGTAGTCTAGAAAGGAATTTTTATTTTCTTTTTATTATTTTATTTTCTTTTTCTTTAGTTAAAAGGTCCTCATTCCAAAAGCAGTAAACTTTTTATACTAATGATGTGTTTAAGAAATATAAAAGGAGATAGTTTATGCCGTGGACTACTGGTTAAATCCTCATAGTATATGGGGAGGAATGCCAATCAGAATATCCATGCTGTTTTTACTGCCTACGTCAGTATGGGAGGGCAGGTACATTTTAATTGGTTTCTTTAGCTGGCTGATACTGCTGTTGGAAAATTATGTGAGATTTATTGAAAGGTTTTAAAATAATCTGGTTTTTTCTGTTAGTCACCTATACATGTTGATACATTTTTGAAAATGTATCTTTTTCTGTCTTTATCATGTGGGTTTAGTTTTTTGAATGATCAGATGGTGCATAGAGCCAAAACAGGGGGAGAAGTGTTTTAAAGTATTATTCAGTAAGTGGACTTGTACACTAATGGATTTTCCTGCATTTCATATTCTGAAAGATTTTGATATTTTCATATTTTTTCACAATGACAAAAATTAGGCTAGAGGTTTTTTATCGCTTCCTAGGGTCCACCCTGAACATTTTTCCAAACTGAAAAAATTCAAACTTCTGTGTTTGACTTTTTTGCAGGAAAGTAGAGGCTCCTGTGGCTGCCCTGCTCCAGTAGGTTTCCTGGGCTGAGGCTGTCAGGCTCCTGGCTGTGTGCCAGGGAATGCACGCAGAGATGAAGCACTTCCATGAACCTCCTGTGTTATGTCTTTGTGCTGTTAGTGGAGAATGGGGATCCCTCCCTTAGGGGTGCCTGTGTGGTAAAGCTGTGCAATCCTGGAAGTCATGGTCTAAGAATTTGTCCAAAAGCCAAATTAAAAAAATCTTCACAACTAAACAAGCACACAAAATCAACTTCATGCATACACTCCACCCAACCCCTCCCCACCTTAATATTTTAGTGCAACTTCATTAGAAGGCAATGTGTCCATTCGTTGACAAATGCTGCCATATAAGTAATATCTAACAGGTTCTCTTTATTAAGATGATCAGCTTTAGGTGAAAGTTTAGGTGGCTATTCAATAGTATTGTGTTTTCTAAGTCTTAGCAATTTCTCATCACATTTTTATATGGGTAGAATTTAACTAAGGTTTTTGAGCCTGAAGTGGTAAGCAGATTTGCATGTTTAAGAGCTAACTGTTGATCCAGCTAATAATTTAAATGAAAAAATTGACTCTACTTGTGACTGAAGAGTGGGTCTGAGTGGTAAATTATTTCGAAAGTCTCTGGGTTGCCATTCTGGTCACCCCTTGGAAAATAGGTTGTGTTTCTTGTAATTAACATGAAAATATATAGAGCTTGTTGAGGTTTAAAAGTTGTCAATTAAATCCCTTAGAGGAAGAGGCAGTGAGACTGGGATAGTTGACTCTAGCTTTGAGCAGTTGTAAGTCTTCTAATACAGGATGCCTGTCATACTTCAGAGCAGGCTGTGGAGCTCAGGAGATGCCCATAGATACTCTACTAGATGCTCCAGTTTGGCTAGAGAACAGAGTCTGGATTGTTTCCTCTACTCAGAAAAATCCAGCATTTTTAGAGTATGCCATATCCTAATGTACAAATGCTTAGGGAACCATCCTGGTATTTGGGAGACTTCAGTTCAGTACGCAACTAATGTGAACTGTTCTCTGACCTTGGCTAGGCAGCATGCCAGGGTCAGTCTGTGTGGATTTCTGTCTTGGCTTCCTTGAAACTGAGGTGCTAAATCCAAGCTGCCTTTCAAAACTTCTTGTATTCTCAAATGTGGCGACAGAGATAAAGCTACTCTTCTTCTAAAGGTGTCATCACCTTTCTGTAGCCAATTAAGACTAGACTATCTGTTTTTTATCTGGCTGAAGATGGGTGAGATGACTCCCACTGCTAGTCCCTTGGTGCTGATCCCTTTTTTCCCCTATCTTAAAATGAAATTATAATACTGTATTTATGTACTTTGCAGGATGAATTTTTATTTTACTGTAAAAGTATTAAATATGTATAGTTATATGTATATGTATAAATATGTATATTTAGGCAACATGGTAATGAAATTCTGTAAGTACTTATGATAGAAAATCTTTCCTTAGTGACTGCATTTCTTCTAGATCTACAGTTTCCTGCCCATTTATCTAGATATAATTCTTGGTAGTTTTAATATTCCCAGTGATTATTCTGTTCTCTGACTAAAAAAACATATTTGGCACATGGAATATTCCTGGATTTTGGGAAAACTGGCCTGGATTTAAATACATGAAGTTAAAACTTATTATGGTAGAAGGGAAAGTAAGTCTCCTTGGGTTTTCTCATCATCTCATAGAGCAGTAGCTTGGATTTGTAAACATAACTCCAATTTATTGTTGATTACTGCTTGGGATATTTGGCTACACTGTGAATGGCAGAACTTTCTTGTATAAGGCGATTCATTTCATGGTAGTATTTTTTTTTTCATCTAACAGTCTGAGTAGGCACTTTAACCCCCTGATAAATTAAAATTAAAAAATAAACTCCTGTTGATACTCAGTGGGGATCCTCCAGTAAGTAAGGAAATCTGTACAGTACCTGTAGAATCTGAAATCTTCAAACCCAGATCTGATGTATGCTGAAGTGAGGCTCACTAACCTCTCACTAAACGCTGTTAAGGTGTTTTTAGAGAATGAAATGGGAGTCTGTGGAACAGAGACATAAGAGTTCAGCAATTAACTGTTTTGGGGTGTTTATTTCAGCAAAGTCAAAAATACTGAATATCCATTTCAGGCTATGTATGGTACAAGTACTGGTACCTTTCTTCCTTAGTGAGTAAGAAAAGTTCTCTGGTCTCATGATGAGACTGTCCTTGTCCAGAGAGTTATACCTTTCAGTAAACCAGTGGATCTGTCTGGAAAAAAGGAACAAGGAGTTGAGCATGCAGCTCCTCCTTCAGATCTGAACTAGATCACAAAAAAAGAAAACTAACGTGAGGTATACACACATGAGGCTAAAGGTGTAATAAACAGTGCTAGCTTTAGCTTTCATTGAGGAGAGAATGCTTTTCTCTGCAGTAGACATTTTCTCATGACGCAGATTTTTATTGTTATTTAATGTTGGTTTTGAGTGTGTGGTGGCTTTTAATTTGTGTCCAGTAATAAATCCCATTGAGATCTTTGTACCTATAACCAGTTGTTCCTTTCATTGAAATCAGCTCTTGCCTTTTGGAACACTGCAGTACCCTTTTAAAAATGACATATATATTTCATAACTGTAAGGCAGTAGAAGTTAGAAGTGTTGGCTTATGTGTAAATTGATTTGTATTTTTAAAGTACTGAAAGGGTTTGTTTGGGGTTGGTTTTTTTTTGGTTTTTTTTTGAGCCTTTACATTGTAGGTTAAAAAAGCTGAAAGCATATGGTAGCAATTTTTTAACCTCTCTACATGAGATGCTTGTCAACGGAGGTCCATACGTCCAAAGCTAGTTAATAACAGCTGCAGGCCAAAGTTCTTTTAAGAGCTATTGCTGTGTTCCAAGATTCTCAAAGACTTTGAACAAGTGAAGTTGGCCACAAGGGAAAGCAGCAGGTCTGCATTCTGCTTGTTAAGTGAACTCTGTTTGAACGGAAAAAAATGTGGCTGAAAGTCAGAATTTTCATGCTATAAAACCTGACCATAAAATATCAGATAGGATTGGCTAGTAGGCTGCTGCAGTTTAGCCTAAATGAACCATTTGTGCCAATGTAAAACTTTATTTTGCTGATTGCTTCACTGAAAATATTTAGGGGTTTTTTGTTGAAAATTTGGAAGGCTAATGATACCAATTTTTTTTTTCTTAATAATTCACAGAATCCCAAAATGTAGGAATAGTTATGTTTGCATTTACGTTTTGTATATAAAAAATATAATGTACAAAGGAAGAATGTATGTGAAGAAGAAAAAATTGCGGTTCTCTTGACCTTATGGTGCTTTCTCAGTTTTATATTCCTGTCCATTTTTGCCACGTCCTTTTCAAAGCAGTAGTGAATTATAATTAAGTGAACTCCCTCTAGACAGCTTTCCATGCAGTTTGGAAGTTTCTTGGCAGTTTGGAAGAAGTCCAGCCTTAAATTCTGAAATCACTTTCTCAAAAGATATGGTCTGTATATTTTTGCCTATTGATTGAAAATCTTCATGGTATATTAAAGCCTTTATCAAAAAAGCTCTTTAGAAGCATTTAGAGGGAACAAGGCTGTCTGGCTGGTTATCTGCCAGTAATAAAGTATCAATAAACAATACTCATCATTGTTGTTCAAGTTGAATATAAGGCAGGATGCTTGACAGAAAATATGTTTTGTGCTCTACACCGGAATGGGGCTGGATCAAAAGCTGAGATATGCAATGGATTTGTAGGACGCTGAGTGCCCCTAGGTGGTCACAGCTAAAAGTACAGCAAGAAAAGCCTCCTCTGTGCATCTGCCTCCTGCTGAGGGCCAGCTCATGTCTGCTGGGCACTTGGGCGAACATCCCGCCCACGGTGGCATGTTTTTGGGATGCGTTACAGTTAAAGAAGCTCTTCTTTCCTTTTGATAGGTCTCTGCTTTACAGGAGAACGTTTGCGTGGTATTCATTTTAATCGGGCAATTGCTGACGTACTGAAGTGGCAGTCAATCATTACTCCCACTTATGGCTCCAATTTAGCCCTTGTCATTGCAGTTGTCAGTATCAATTGGGGATTAGAGTAGGTTATGGCATGCACAGTGGATGGTCAGTGGATCAGTACCACTTTTCATTCTTTCTAGCACAATCTTTTTATTATCAAGTTTATCAATGCAATTTTGTTACTGCTTTTCAGGTTTGCTATATACATAAAATGTTTTAGAGATAAATTGCTCCTGGAATTGTTTTGGGGTTCTTTACATTCCATTTTGCTACAGAATTTGAAATATGTGAGTAATTAAATGACACAGAAATGTTACCACTTCTGAAATACACATTTCTAAAGTTACACAGTCAGTTGTTTTGAAAACACTTATTTATATAGCAGTAATCCTTAGAGAAGATGTGCACTGCGAAATATGCACAAAAACGTCATTGATTTGCCATTGTGAGGAAAGCAAGCATTAATAATGGAATTTTAGAGCCAATTCCAAATAGCAAGGTTTTAAAACCTAGTAATAGAATGCTATGAAATAATACAACTTACTATAATTTTCACCAGATAAATGATGTCTCAAATTTCCAAGTAGGGTGTGTGAGAAAAGAAACTTCGTATTTTATCCTAGAGTTAGGTTTTCACTGTCAGACATTTCTGTAGGGAAGGGGAGTCAAAAAATAAAAGGTAAATCTCTTACTCTCTTACTCTCTGAGAATTCTGGTGAATTTGCTTCTATGGTAACCAATTAGCCAGAGCTTATTACTCATGTAAAACAGGAACTGTTTGAATTTTTAAAACCTTCATTTGCAAAACAGCATGTCTAAATGATAAAGTTAAATTTCTTTCCCAAGACCACAAGTCTTCTTTGTAGGTGGAAACAACGAAATGTACAGTTTAAAAAGCAAGGGGAAAGGCTCTCCTAGGCAGCAGCATCCATCTACGCTAAAAGCAAATATTTGTTTTTGGAGCAGAGAATGGCTGTCCCCGGAGCAGCCAGCTTAGCAAAAGCAGGAATGGAAGGGCAGAGCTCATCTTTTATGGAAGTCAGATAAATTTCATGCTCTTTAACATCAACAGTGACTGCAGGCTTTTCACTGAAGTCTGGCTCCTTCCCCAGTGTGAACAAAATAGGAAAAGTGATTAAAGTTCACTCAGCACTGGACGGCAGGAGGCAACTGCTCCGGTATCTTCAGCTGAGGGAGAGGGCGAGAGGGCTCTTTAATAAGACTTGTGAGGCTTCTTTGAAGAAAAGAAGTAGGGCTCATAGGGCCTATAGATGCCTACACTAACATCCATTCATTTCCGGTACTTCATATGGCTTCTTTGACACTTGTAATATTGTCATCCCCTTCATTAAAATGTTCATTATGAAAGGGGAAAGAGAGAAAATGTAACTGTTAACTGGAGTCACGGGTCAGCAAGTTCTGCTGTGAGCAAAGGACTCGGAGCTGCCTCGGATAATAGCAGCAGTTCTGGGGCAGACACGAAAGACTGACAGAAAATGAAAATGTGGACCTTACAAATTGTCCTGTCTTGTGATGGATGGGAGTCTTGAGCGTCCTGACAAGTTTGAAAAGCTGAAGTGCCTAGCAGATCTTCCCAGATCCTGCCTTTTGGCTTTTTCCCTCTGCCTCTGTCTCTTTTTCTGTTTCTCCCTGTTTTAAGTTGTGCAATCAGTATTCACACATTCTTATAACTAATAGGATTAGAGGGGTTGCAAAGGGATTTGAACAAGATAATTAGTTTACTGCTTAGTCCTCAATATAACAGGCAAAACCCCTCTGAGAAGAGGCAGACAAAATGGGTCAGAAAATGTGTGGGAAATGAGGTAAGGCCTCTCAAACACGGCTTCAATCAGCTACACCATTATGAAAGGATCCTGGAGTATTCATTCATTGCTGCAGACCATTGACTTTTTTGGCTTGGCCACCAGAGGTGTCAAGGAAAGAGACCTAGCTGAGTAGTGGGAAATGTTGCTGGGTATGAAGGAGCCTGTTTCAAGTGCTTAAGTGCAATTTAAGGTTCTTTGCCACCATGTCACATAGAGCAACTCTAGAAAAGTGAAGCAGCCTCAAGCAGTTTACAAAGGTGAGGCTGTAAAAGCAAAGCTTCTTGTAAACCTTGGGGTGGATCACATCTCAGAAACAGGCATTTGAAATATTGAATCAAGAAACTTAATTTTGATTTAGTGTTATGTTTGAACCTCTATCTAGGAGTTATTTAAAACATAAATTTTCTAGCAGTGCATTTAAGTGTTCCATTTAAATATATTTTTTCTAGTTTTAAGGTGTGCCAGACAGAAAAAGCCCCCAAATCCCGTCCCCCCCTGCCCCCGCCCAGTGATACTAGTATGGTGCATGGATTACTAAGTGAGGGTGTTTGGTTTCCAAAGGAGTAGCAGTAGCAGGAAATGCCTCAAAGTTCCTGCCTTCTTTTTTTTTTTTTTTTTTTTTTTCCTGTGAAACTTGTATGAACCACCAGTGTGATCAAAGCTGCCAGAAGTTGTTAGAAGATATGTTGACTTGGGCCTGCCTGTGTATGATAACTTAGAGGTGCCTCCTCTCCAGTGGAAGAAACAGCAGGAGCTTCTCTAATGAACTGTCCAGCAGCTCTATCTTGCAGTGTATATACAACCAGAGGTGAGAAGAGGTTAATCCATAGGGGAACTAGTTAGAAAAGCAAAGCGAAAAATACCAGGGAGCTGTATGACAAAAATTCAATTTGAAGATGGTTGCTGACACATTTGGTTTCTTTTAATGAAACTCTCCTTTCAATCTGTTGCTTTTTGTGTCAGCTTGTAAGTTTTAACATACTTCACCTGTGGTGCAGGAGTATGCATTGCATGTGCAATACAGAACAATACAGAATGTCACGTTGCTTGTAGCAAATTGACCTCCTATTCGTTTTAAATACCTATATCTTATTTCTAATGGAGATTAGATTCCTAATCTTGAGATTAGTCTCCGTTTTATTTCAGCATGGGGATTTATTGCTATAATCTTTAACTGTTCATAAATGGAAGGAAGACAAAGACATTCACTATTAGACATGTACATACCTGGCAGTAATATGAAATCCTTATATTGTAATCCTGGGTGTTGTGATTTTCATTGTTAAGCACATTTACCCAGAGGTTTATCCTGATTTTATTAAAAAAACCAGAACAAAACAGTCAGTTTCTCTTTGTTGTTCAAATGGTTTTTCTATGTTTCTTTGTTCAACTGCAAGCTCAGATGTCATCTCTGCCTCAATTGAGAATCTCTATTTTGTGTTGCTTATTACTGTATGTATGGAAAAGGAAATAATGCATATTAAAAGTATTGTGGAAAACAGACACTGTGGGATGTTTTCTGGTTCTTCAGGTCAGGCATTGTACCGTAGTTAACATTTGTTTTCATATGTGGAGGGTAATTTCCCACTGGAAGTGATGTGTCCCTAATTAAAAAAGTAGAATCAAAACAAGAAAACCCAACAAGGAGAAATTGGTATAGGTATGCACAAGTCTATGTAAGACTCTTCTTCCTGTTCTATATAAAAATACGCGTTAATCAGTATTATAAATAGTAAGTATCTATAATGAAATTTCAGCTAGGTTAAAGGAAAAGAAAAAACAAATGCAGGAGAATAAAATACATATCCTAAAGTTCATCAGAACATTTATTTTTAAGCTTAGACTTAACACCTGAGTAAAGTCAATATTACCAACACAGAGACTTAGATTTCATTTTGTATCACCAGGCTGTTTTTAATGCTGGCTTTGAATCTGGTAATTCCTATTCCTTAAGATTCCAGTATTTTAAGTTCTATTTACAAGAGGGTTATCTAATACCTTTTTTCAAGTCCATATTTCTATATGGTTTTTTATGTTTGTTTAAACTGTTCAATTAATACAGCTCATCAAAAGAGTTCTGGATATATTTTCCATTCAGATATTCGTATAAAACGTATCAGTGAGGAAACTTTGGCTTATTTTCATTATTTATAGATGTGGATGGGAAGATGGTTAACAGAGGGAAAAAGATATATGGAACAGAAACTGGAAAAAAACTACTGCAGATCCAGGGCTTAATTAGATATTCTGTATCCCTACTGAATGCTGAATTTGATCTTTTCATTTTCACAGACTGCAGACCTTTCATTCTCACCCACGGTCTAGTTAAAATTGATACTAAGGGAAAATATTTAAATATTTTTGTCCCTGTTTGGAGCAAATGTTTGTAGACATATCCTGATGACACCTTGGCTCCTTTGGCAGTTTCGGTGTATTTTTAGTTTTCATGTGTGAAGCACTCAGTAGCACTGCAGTTCAGCTCTCAGACTTACTCAGTTGCAAGTCAGGGATGAATCCTTATCTGTGTTTATTTTTCCAGCAATATATATACTCTTCCAGTGTGTATGTTAACTGCTTTTGATTCCTCCTCAGAATGCTGTTCTCAATAGCACAGTTCCTGTGTTATTCTGCAGGGATGCAGACCTGACACATAATTTTGAAGTGTAGTATTATGTTGAATGGTCAATCTTCCTGAAATACTGACCTTCCACTCCAAAGCTTTAATCTACCTGGCCACTGGAAGAGATTTCCATCTCTGAGAAAAATCCCTTGAACCCATAAGGAGTGCAAGGGAGAAGCATGTGAGGACTTTGGAGTTTCAAAATTTTTTTTTTTGCAGGAGTAACTGAGAACTTGGCAAGATTCACCCCCATTCCTCAAAAAAAACCCCAAAAAGCAGCACCAAACCCCTGAGTTTTGTTAAATACGAATGATAATTATGTTAAGGACTTGCACATGGTCCAGTTGTCTGAAATACTAGTTTTGATGTCACAATAATTTGGCATCGGGCGTGATGAAAATTTACAGATGGATAACAAAAACCAATTTACTTATTTTTCTTGTTCTGTTTTCCCACCTGAGGAGAATTTTGTCTTTGTTCATATATGCTTAAATAAGGGAAGCCTATAATTGAAATCTGTTCAGTGTTGCTTTTCTGTAAGTTGTTTGTGATTTAAAGATATATTTCATGACCTTCATAACACTAAACTTGTGAGTAGTTACAATGAATTTATTGGGATTTGAGCACATATGATAAATTGTACATACTTCAGTGCTCTCCTGAATTGGGATGAGATTATTTGTATGTGTGTGGTTAATAAGAGATATGTACCACTGAGCGTAATTTTCCATCCTCTGTCTTTGAAGGTGCTGTGCCATGGCCTATAAAATTCATATTGTCACAGGTCATCTTACAATGTGTAACAGCTTTACATTTAGTTGATAGTTAGGATCTTTGAAGAGTAATGCTTTTCTTTATTTTCTGAATTAGTGGGGATGAGAAGCATTCCCTAAGTAAATTTCATTCCTAACCTATCAAAACTGGGGTTGGTTGTTGATTACTAAAGAAAAACAAAACCAACAGTAAAACAGCTAGCAAAACAAAATGAAAACTGAAACCTAAAAAACCCCCAACCAAATCAAACCAAACCAAAACAAAAAAAAAAACCCTGTAAATAATAATTATAGAGTTTGGAGTTTTGAGTTGAAGATTTTTGAGTTTTGGGCATAAGTACTTCCTGGTTTTGTGAGTGAGGAATGAGAGGCAGAGGATTGGCTCAGGTATGTCTGAAGGGCAGGGGGAAGACATGCAATAAGTGGTTTTGCTCCCGCTGTTGGAACACATGTTCTTTGAAAATAGTTTCACTTGCAAGAAGCACAGCAGAACCTGACCTCAGACTTTTCTGCCTCTTTCCAAGACACTTTCTGTCTTGAAAAAGTTTCTTCAAAGGCACAAATACTGTTAACCATCTCTCCTAAATCACCTTAAACACATAGAATAGATAATTCAAGCAAAGTTGTGATTGGCCAGAATTTACTATAAACTTGGCTTTAAGTTAGGGAAATCAAGTTGTGTGTTTCTCATGCAGTGGTTAGGAACCGAAGTAGGAAATCATGCTGACAAATGAAGTGAATGGAAACAGGAGACAGAGTTACTCTGTGATTTAATCCATTGTCCTAAATATGTTAGATGACTAACTCTATAGAAATTTTAGCTCTTTACTGCCATAAAGCTGTGACTTAAGTTATATATCTTTAATAATTCTACAGTATTTTGATTCATAAAAGTTGAGTACTTTGGAAGGAGCTTAAAAAATGCATTTTAGTAGGCTTTTTGACAGATGTGATTTAAAAGCTTAGAGAAAGCAATGCACCTGTCACTTTTAATTGCAGAAAGCTTTCCATCTATTAACTTTATTTTGCCAGAGCTTTCAAATGAAAAAATTCCAGTATCTAATTTAATTTAACTTTCATTGGGTTTGCCAGAAGAGCAATTAATTTTTAGAACTTCCAGCTATGAAGTTGTGCTTCAGAAAGCAGTCTCTCTATCTTACATACCATTAAGTTTCATCATATGCCCGTCATACCTTAGGAACATCTTGATATCCTTGCAGAAATGTGGCAGTGAAATGTAGACATATTGTCTGTAGCACTAGGTAGGGTTTACAAATACAAATGTTCGTATGATTGGGTTATTCCTATCCATCATTAGATTGCATCTCTCTGGAGCTATAAGTACATCTGTGCCTGGCAGGCTTATGTTAAGGCTTATGTTATCACTGATGCATATGGGGCCCATGTGTCAGTCTTCCAACAAAGATATATAGCCTTGCATAGGAGCAGGATTGGATATGCTTGTGTTTCAGCCTGTAAATCAATTTCTGGGACCTTTGCTACAGATGTTAGAAGCTGCAGGTCTGTAAAAAGAATATACTGTAACATGAACTGAAACAGAAGAATAAGCATGAGAAGGAATTAGCCATATGGCAAGAGATAGCAAGTGCAGTGGAGCTATGAAGAGGCAAATTCTCACACCTTCTCTGCTATCTGTGTAAATATCGTTTAAATTCAGTCACCTCAGGGCTCAGAGTCGGTCCCGTTCTAAGAGGGGATCTGTTCGTAGTCAGTTAAAAGAGCGAATACAGATGCTCCTGCTGTTGTAAAGTTGCATGTCCTAGGATTTTTGAGCTGGCAGAAGTCTTCCTGAATTCCCTAGAAGTGCAAATGGATTCACACTGACTGCTTTATCAGAAAGCCCAGCTGTACAGGGCTGAGATGTTGATCTGTTTAGTGGCTATTATTGGTACAGGTGCAATGCCATGTGTTCTTATATTTAGCCTTATTTCTTAAATCCCTTTTTAACATTTATGCTTCAAACAAAATGCAGTCAATCTAAATATTTAAACATTTTATGGTATATTTTTAAATTAGTCCTTAAGCAATAGGGAAGCTTATGCATTTTTTGTTGGGGTTTTTAAAAGTAAATTTAATAGTCTTTTTTTCCCATTACCATAACTGTTCTCAGCCTCTCTGTGGTCACCTGGACCTCTATTTTCTGAAATTACCCATTTATTCACTGCTGGAGTGTGTAGTATCTTGTGAATGGAGACGTCAATGTCACCCTTGCTCATCCGGAGTGTGCCGCGCTCTCATTTGATTGCAATTGCTTAACTCATATCCCTTCCATCCAACTGCCTTTGTGTGCCCTCACACAGCAAAACACAACACCCATCCTCCTGAATGAAAAAACCCTCAAACAAGAAGAGAAAAACACCACACCCCCCACACAAATGCCCTTTACCCTAATTATTAGGGCTGATTAGTGGAATTTTCTGGGTAGTTACTTGAGGCAAAGCTCCATCAGCTGCTTAGGAGAGTCTGGATATTGTTGAAGGGAAAGAATTTAGCAATTTGGGAAAAAAAGGCTTGAGAATATACAGGTAGAGGAAAAATATCTGAAAAGAGAGAAGATGGGTTTTTAAAGTGCAATTAAGAGCAGCTACTTTTTGATGGTGTCAGTGGAAAAGTGCAGTCCTGGAACAGAAAATCAGCTTTGTAGACTTCAAGCTTAAAAAAATGTCTGAATGGAAATTATTCCTAGTACAAGCAGCTGAGCCTTTTTGCAAGTTTGAGAGGGAAAAGGGGGATAAATATGGCAGAAGTAGCAATAAAATTTAAGCTTTTCTATAAAAAATATTAAATTCCATTTTGCATGGATTATTTTTCCTAGAACATTTTAATGTGGTTTACATACTGGTATTGTGGCAACAGCATACACACAGGGCTGTAACAAGAAATGGGATTTTTCACATTCTTGAAATATAGAATGCAAGCACTCTGATGCAGATATTACCCATAGTTGTTCATCTTATTTTGCTATTGATTAAGAAACTGGTTGTGATAAATTCATTCTGTAATGGCGAATTTTATTTTTATTACTTACATACATTTTTACCATTTTTACAAGGGTTTTCAATTCTAAATAGCCCCTGAATCCAGGTAGGATGCACTCTTCTTGCTTTACAGACCAGTTATATTGCCTCTTCTGTATTCTCAGCTCCTTTTTTAAGAGGAAAATACCTCTTGAAATTCTCATTCTTTGTGTGACACTGAAAGGGAAAACAATTGTGGTGACAGAAGTTTGGGGGAAAAGGCTGGAAAAGTCAGAGAAATAGAAGGCAGGCTCAAGAAGAAAGAAAAGCCTGGAGCCCTTGAACAGAAACTTGAGGCTAGGCACTTCTGGGATGTGCAGCTAGAGTATTAAAGTAATCTAATCCTGGTCAGTGGGAAGTTTTACTTCCAGAGTACCTGAATATATGTATCAGTAATTGCCCTGAAGTTTCTCAACAATTTCTTTTTTCTCCTAAGAGCTTTTAATTGTATTAACCAGCACATAAACAACACACAACAAATAGAATAAACAAAAAAATCCAGTCATTCAGTTACTCAAATAATTGAGCTTGTTATTACTGTTTTATAGTTCATTGTCAGTGAAGTGGAAGATAATATGAACATACGTTTCTTATCCTTTCCATTATTAGTTTTCTCATAGAACAGCTAAAAGCCCTAGTTCTTTGGTCCAGAAGCCCAGTGGTGCTAGTCCCTGTACTTACTCTTATGCAGAATAAGAAAAATACCAACAAACCAGCACCCAGTAAAGCAAAATAGTTTTGTGAAAGATATTACAGTATAAGAATTGACAGATATCTATAAAGAGATGGGTGAAGACCAGAAAAACAGTCACATAAAATTGGTCATCTTGATAAGCAGCCATGATGGTAGCTTAGCTGTTGTCGATTTTTTTAAAATCATCTGTGGTAATCCTTTAAATAATTTGCTTTGGATTCTTTCACTGTTTTAGCATAGTTTTTGGCACTGACAGGCAACAGCCTTAAAGCTTGAAGCATCAGTGCTTCATATATATTATGCAACTATACATATTGTATAAAGCTAAGACTGTACAATAAATCTGTCTTATCAAGCAATGAGCTATCTCAAGAGACAATCCCCAAATTGCATCATTTGACTCGAAGGAAGAGTGAGCACAGTGCTGTTCAACATTAATGGTCTGCAGGATCTTTTCTAGTTTACTCTTCAAATTTTTCCCTGTCTCTTGACAAGTTGTTCAAGGTTAGTTTTACTGTTAGGAAAGACTTGAACTACTCAGGTTATTATTAGAGTAAAAGTTTGGAGCTATACTTCATGAAAAACGTCCAGGAATGTAATTATTACTTGTCTGTATTGGAATTGCAGCTCTGCATAATGGGGTTGGATCAGGAATCCGCTCTGCTCTGTTTTGAAGAAACAGAAATTGCCACAGCTTGCTGAGTGATATTTCAGAAGAGAATATACAGGCTTACCGACTGTGTAGTGAAACTAGACAATGTACCAGACAACCTTTCAATCAGTTCCTGAAAGTGCTTACAGTTTCAATTCCAAAGCAGGTGAAACAATATTAAATATTAAAGACATGTTGACAGCTGCAAACTTCTTCTAAAAAGGAAGTTTTGTTACAGGGAAAAGTAGTGATAGATTTTTCAGATACTGTTGAAGAGGTCTTTTGGAAAATTAAATATGCCATCTCATCTATTCTTAATGTGAGCGGATCCCCAGCCAAGCCAAATGGATGTTTCAGCCATGCATATGCTGAGTGTCTAATGTGCCAGAAGAAGTGAAAGTTACCTGGCAGAATCTTGTTTTATTCTTTTAAAGTTCTCAACTTATAGTGCATTTTCAAGTCTGTCAAGTGTAATAGTTGATTAAAAATTAATCACCAAATCGCCTATCAGAGACAAGTAAAATGAAAATAGCAGAATCTTCACCCTTTCCCTACAAAGAAACAGTCTTTTGTGGCCTTGTATGAAAAAGTGACATATAAAGATTTAAGTTATTTTCTATTTTGCCTTCAATTCCAAACTGGTTAAAGAAAAAGGAGAGGGAAATCCATGAACAAAACCCATCTGACCTAAACCTCCCCAGCACAATTTGAGACCATTTCCTCTTGTCCTGTCACTTGTTACCCAGGACAAGAGACTGATCCCCACCTATCCACAACCTCCTTTGAGGCAGTCATAGAGACCAATAAGGTCTTCCCTGAGCCTCTTTTTCACCAGGCTAAACACCCCCAGCTCCCTCAGCTGCTCTTCATCAGACTTGTGCTCCAGACCCTTCCCCAGCTCCATTGCCCTTTGGACTCCAGTCCCTCAATGTCTTTCTTGTGCTGCAGGGCCCAGAACTGAACACAGCACCGGAGGTGCAGCCTCACCATATGGATATACGTCCACATGGGTAAAAGTCATTTCCCACTCTGCAAACTGCAAGTAGGGCTGTAGGTCAACAATGCCTGCACACATCACAGCTGTGCTGCTGTCTTGGGCCCTGTTGGGGAATGATAGTGCTATTAGGGATGCATGATAAGCAGCAGTCAGTAAAATGTTACTCAGTGCCTTTCTTCAGCTTGACCAATTTGAGACTGTGTGGAGGATAAAAATTGTCAATTTTTTTCTTTGGGGGGTGAGGGGTGTTCTTAAGAGCTTCAAGTTTTTCTATGAAAAGGATTACGCTGAAGCCAAATTTGAAGTAGTATGTCAGTTCTCTCTGAAATTGTGGGTGGTCCTTTCCTCTTCAGGAGCTACAATGTGTAATTTCCTTTCTTGTTTTGTTTTGGGGTTTTTATAGTCTAAACAAAAGAGAATTCTATATTAATTTAGTGGAAAAGACTACTAAAGACTGCTTTCCTTTTCAAAAATAATTTCTAAGACTCCAATAAAATACATGTGTGGTCCTAATACTCCTATTTTATTGCACAATTAGCATTTGCCCTGCTAGGCCACTCTAGAACAATAAAGAATAAATGGTGAATATTCTTAGGCAATTATTTTCAGTAGTATCTGAGTATACAAATTGATTTAAGTACACTTTTGGAGACACTGTAGAGTAGAATTGATTTTGTAGCCCATGGGTTAACTTTTCTGCCAAGACTGAGATTGAAGGTTTTGGCTTAGTCCAAACCCAAAATGTATTCCTATTAAAAAGTTAAAGGCCTAGTACTTGTACTCTGTGCTATTTAGATTCTGCAGAAATCACTAATTACTAATACTCAAAATTATAAATAAGTTGTGTATTATATTGCATGGGTATGAAAGAGTTTCTCAAACAAAAAAAAAATATTAGACCTAATTATCAGAATTTAAATTTTGGATGACTTGTACTAAATGTTAAGGTTGAAGGTACTGGTAAACTCTGGAGATCACCAGACTACCTGTACTACTATTGTGTAGTGCGTTACTTTTTCTCTTTTGCTGTATATGTTCTATACTTACGCATAAATGATCTCTCTTCTTTAATAAATAAATAGATAAAGTGGATTAAAAGACCTGCTGCTTAAATAATACAAATAATAGTATGTCAGAACTATAATAAAAAGTACATTTTGATTCTGTAACAGATTTATAAATGGATGACGTTTAAAAAACCTCAAGCATTAAGAATGAAAGAAACATCAATGATATCATCAAAAGTGCTATCATTAAAAAATGAGAGATAAAAGTGGGCAGGGAAATTCAGTCTGAATATTCTTAGGAAAAAAAAAAAGCTGCATTCCTTACCATGGGAATTGGTGTGACTCTAATAATTCAGTCCGTGTTGCAGTGATGATTGCCCTGTGTTGTGAAATGTGAAATACTCACTTGGGCAATGTAGCACACCATGGCCCAGGGAGTGATCCTGCTTTGGCGTGAGAATAGGTTATGTGCCTACTATGTGCAGCATCTGAATCTCTAGGGAGTCAACAGAGCAAATGGAAATTAGTGATGCGGAGAGAACCTGAAACTCTGTGATCAAAATCTTTCTCATTGGTTTTGTGCTCCTCAGCAGGGTACTGATACATGCTACCGCTGATACATGCAACCTCGGTTTCCCCATCTGTAAAAGGAGGCTCGTAGTAGCCTTCTCATACATGAAATTTTAATCCTCCTATGGGAAGCAGCAGCAATAATGGTTTACAGGACTGATGTTTGAAATTAAAATTTATAGGTTTTATCTTTATAAAGGGATATATGTGCCATAGAGACATATTAGTCTGATAGTATTGGACACCTTTTGTATCTTCAATATGAAGAGAAATAGCTGCAATGATTGTTTTACTAAAGAACAGAAGGAAAAAACATTGAAATTAATAGGAAGTTAACTGGTTTATTTCACAGTCAAAGAATAATGGTGCAGCAGAGTTGTTGGTTGTTTGATTTTATTTCTTTGTTTGTTTCGCTTTTTCAGAACAAGAGTTTAGACTGTATTTTTAAGTATATATTTTTAAACATTTCCTTGTTCCATCATAATTGATCTGTAGATCTGCCAGGAAGCTATGCCTGCTAAAAGGACACGACAAGCCATTTGGGTATAAGATTATCTTCATGAATAAGTGATGCTGTACTGTAACTTGTTATACAGTAGCTGTATAAAGTTAAAGCCAAGCATATGTCAGTATTCTTACAATTAACTGGATAAGCCTCGCTTGACTGATGGGAAAGGTACTTAATTGTTTGTATATATTAATGTATTTTCTGGACATAGGATAAAACATGTTGTGTCATAGATTAAAACACATTGTGTCACGTTTGTTTAGAAAGCTTGTGTTACAATCTGATATATTTCTGCCATGATGGAATTCCCAATAGGCTTCAGTATCTTCAGTTCACCTGAGCTACTAATTTTGAAGGAACTGTCTCTCCAGGTATAGCACCACAATATTCAGTAGCATCTGTATTCTTGAAGACTTTTTACTTTGGTTTGATTCTCATTACATAGTTTGGAAAATAATTTTCATATATACTTTATCCTAATACAACAAAAACTTGTGGTTGTCGAAGCATGCCTCTGTAGCATTCAGAAAAGGTCTTAGATTAAATTCCTAGTCATGCTGGAATTTTGCAATTTAGGAGTATGGTTGTATAGTGATAAATGAAGTTTCATGAGCAGAAAAAAACCCATCTGATCAGAAATTTTCCATGTTAACCCAAGACATCTAATACAGAGTAGAAAAACGTATTTATTCAAATTTTGGAAGTCGAAAACTGGCATCTTAGGAGTAAAATCCAAATCAGAGATCCATTGCAACATGAAAAATCTACTTTGGGGTTTCATTCTCTCCTCTTTGAATTGGAAAGCCCATGGCTATGGCAGCTTTTGCCAACAGAGGCAGCTGCCAGTGTTCATGATAATATGAAATAATCTTTTGCCATACTTCTCTGGAGACATATCAAGACAGTTGAAACTTGGGGCTGTGGCTCCCTTGTCTTACACTATCATGTGTCAGCATGTTCTCGCCTTCCATATCTCAGATTTTACTGCTGGTGTCTTCAGTGCCTCACAGTGAGGCAGAGTACTTTGCTTTCCCTAAGATCAAAGCCAGAGGAGTAAACAATAGCTCTTAGGTCTTGCTCTGGAATAGCTTTGAGGTTTTAGATGATGTGCCTCGTTAATGTGACTGTGACTAGAGAAGTACCTCAGACCATGCAAGACCTCACAGGTATCTTAATCAAGTCCAGGATCCGGTGAGTAGCCTATACCAGAGCACGTTTCACAGGCTCTTTCTGCAAGGAGCTCCTTAATGAATAGGTAGTGCTTGTCTTCTCCCTGCCACCTGTATTTTTTAAGGTGTACTCAGATACAGAAATATTGCAGGAACACTGAAGAAAAAGCTGATCATAATAAAAACAGCTGAAATGGACAGGAACATTTGATATTCATAAATCAATTGTTTTGCTAGCTTTACTATTTTAGGATAATTGTCTATTTGATACCTAAAAAGAAGTTGTTACTTGTTCCATCAAAATCATCTGATTGGCCTAGGTGATAATTGTAGGTCCCTTTCAACTGAACTATCCTATTCTAAAATTTGTTGTTTGGTTTTTTTCACCATCTTTGTATTCCAAGTGAAATCCCCCATGTCCAAATACATATAATTGATTTTCAGTCAAATAATTTAAATAATTCTCATTCTTGTTATTTCTTTGAATGTCCAGTAGTCTCATGAACTATGACACTTTGCCACCTTGCGCAGGCATGGAGGATTTCATGCAGAATATAGTTAGCTAACGTTAAGACTGTTGTTTTCCAGTAAGAGAGAAGTACTTAGCAAGGCTTACTTTGTTCATGTCACTTATATGTAAATAATTATCAGGCTGCTGATTATGGAATAGCCACTTTCTGAGTTGTTTTTATAAACTGGTGTAAGTAAACTGGTAAGCATTCAGTACTTAGTTTGGCTGAGTATTTCTGCCTCTTCCTTTAAAAATCAGGACACATTACTCATTCCCAGTACTCAGTATTTTGCAAAGTACAGGATGGCAGTATAGATTTATGATATCACTGGTCAGACACAGAGGGAGGTTAAACCATAGAGGAAAATAAAATTACAAGTAATTAAATTTACAAGCAGGTTTGCCATCTTCAAAAGATTTAGTGTTTCAGAATGAACAATGATTTAGCCACACAACAAAACTGTGATGCAGCCTTAACAGTTTATGATATAGATATTTTATGTGATGTTTCAATTTATATAATTAAAAATTGAGCACTCCTTTTTAAGGGTAAATAGGATATTCAACTGAGAACCATACATGGTAAGTAATAAAATAACTGAGATGTGGTAGTGTTTGCATTTTTTAAGAGCTGAAACATTCTATCAGGATCATTAATTTCAGGTTATCTCAGGTCTTTATCTTCAGATAAGAAAACAATACTGTATGTAAGTCTTCAAGGTTTTATCTTCTGAGAACGTGTTTGTATCTTCTATTGGTATGAATTTCAAATGTTCACAGGACTCTAAGCTGTGAGGTTTTTCCCTGATACACATCTCTCTACTAACCAGTAGATATGATAAATATAACTGTACCATTTCCTGCCTGTTCTTAGGAGGGATTCAGTAGTAACAAGGTTTTTGGCAAGGTCTTCCTGCTATTTCCACAAGTGTCATACATTATCATTACCCATGGATACTTAGAGAAAAAACCCTGCATACACAAAATGAAGCTGTTGGGAGAGGGAGAGTGGGGCAGAGGTCTTTGGGGCTTTTTTTGATGTTGTTTTTGTTATTGATTTTTTTTCTAGTTTCCTTTGTGAAATACAGAAATCTACATTCTTTTAGGCATAATGTCAAATTAGACAAGTTCAGTTGCTTTGTCAGAATATCCGAATTAAATCTTTAATCTTTGGAATTTGGTTTAAAAGCTGAGGCATATGTGCTTATCAGAATCCATTGCATGTAAATTTCCTTTATCCAGTTTGTTTAAAAAGAAATTTTACTTTACAAAAGCACGTAATTGCAGAACTTATTTGATCATGGATCTTAGAGAATCTATACTATTTCTGGTTTTATTGATGAGTTTGAATACTTGGATAGACTATGTTAATTATAAAAAGTAATTATTTAGATGCAGCATATTTAGTCTTTGATTTAGAAAAACACACCTGATCTTCTAAGAGAGGAAAAAGTAGTATGCAAGTTTTTCAGAATATTGCTGTAGTTGGGAAAAAATTCAGAAATCTTTGTGCATTCTCCACTGTGTATCTTCATTTATAGTGGGATTTAGCTTTGTTTGGTGTATGGGTTTGGTTTTCCTTTTTTTACATTTGAGAAAATGAGGTTGCAGCCAGATATTACAACTCAGAAGAATTCTTGACTTATATACATCTTAAACTTATCTGAAACAATCTGCTGTACCCAGGCTGGTTTGTGCATCTAGAGCAGCAGTGATGCTCATTTGTGCCTCCTCTAAAAAATCTCTGTCAGCTGCTGCCAGTCTAACTCACCCAGGTGGCTTTTGGTGCAAATCTGCCATTTAACCCCTGTATTACCTTTTAACTTGAGGAAACAAACATGAGAGTTCTCCTTGAGAACATCTCACATTCAGAGACTGAAGTTACACGTGGCCCTGAGCACAGGTTTGGTGATGCCGGAGCAAGGAGGAGTGGTGGAAGCTGAGGAATGAAGGTGCTCTGCCCACCACTGCATGACATAAATGAGGCTCACAAAGTTCCGCCATGGAATTTTCTTGAAAGCTCAATGTCTAAGGTACTCCCTTTAATAACTTGGAGTGTATCTCTCTAGGAATTATATAACAGAGTCAAGAACAATTTAGTTGCAAGAGGCCTCTATGACAGCTAGAATCTGCATAAAGATGAATTTGTCTAAACATCTCACTGGATCATTGTGCTCTAAAGAAAGAAATTGTCAGATAGCCTTGGCTTTTTCACTCTAGCTGTATTTTTAAATTAATTCTGCTGTTTCAGAGGTATTCTGGATTTTCATGTAAGGTCTTGGGCTGTAATATTAGTGGAGGATAATTTGTTCCAATTAAAGTATCTTGGTCATATTGCTGCTTTCTAATGCGAAGCAGGTTCATGCCTTTTTAAAAAAAATACAGATCTTTTCTTATAAAAGATGTTTTGTTGTATCCTGGCTTAAATGTTACTGAAATGCTTAGACATTCTTTCATTTTAGGGGTATCAATTGCCATCATAGAGTCTCTGTTCAAATGCTGCCTATTTTTGAAATGGAAGATGAAGTCCACACAGTTATTAGTGCAGCAATACAATGACCATCAGGCTGAAAAGGGGTTTTGCACCTTTCTTCACTACAGAATATAAGTTGCAAAGTCAAATCAATGTAGTGTAATGGCCTGCAAAATTGTCTGGTTTAATCTACAAAATAGATTTTTGCCCCATTTGCCCTGAAAGTCACAATGCACCTTGTGCTGCTTGTGGCCATTTTTGTGAGCAGTCTAAGAATTGCAGTGGAATGGGTTCAGTCATCAATAAAAAAGACCACACACAGCTTCTGAGTTGTGAAATGTAGGTGTAATTTATGCAAGAAGAAAAAGTTGGATGTTTGTTTAAGCCCCTCAAGGTTTTTATGAGGAAACCTTTTTACACTGTGCAGATGAAAACTTGAAGCAATCAATAAATAACTACTAAAAATTTTCCTGCTATAAGGAAAATCATGTTTTTTTATGAGAAGTAGAATTTTGCAGTGTAGAAATGAACTTACACTTCTGTTAGAGAAACAGTTCAAAGAAAGTTTCAGAAACCAGCTGATAAAAAATTACTTTTGGAAAACAACAATTGCCAACCTTACTTAGCTCTGCATATTTAAATGGATGCTTTAAACAATGCCTTGTTCAGCAAGGTTGGGAACCTTTGCAGTCAAGAAGTTTACATTTGAAATGAGCTAAAATTACCAGGGAACACTATACTTCAGTTTTCTTGAGCTTGTGCTACATGGAAATGGTGTTGACTGTGCGGACCCAGCAGAAAATCTAGCATGCAATTAGTTAGTCTTCTGTCTTTTGCACATCCAGCCTAAGTGTATTGTCTGTTGAGGAACCTGGCACAATAGCTGTCCTTTAAGTCCTTGTGTTTGTGCCAAAATTTCCCACAGAAACAAAGATTTTGACCATTGATATTTTCTATTAGTTTTTTAAAATAATTTGCACTTGCACTGATGGCCTCAGTATTGCTCATCTTTCACTTTTTAAAATTCTATAAAATGGTGAATGATGATGTTATATCAAATGCCATGAAAAGCTTGATGCACTGTTACCCATTATCTCCTCTAGTATATGAGTATGGCAGTGGCTTACATAGATACATACATATATCTGTGTTATAAACTCATCATTGATCATGATACAAATCACTACTGCTAGCTTAGCCACTTCACACATAATTTTTTATATAGGTAAAATGTATTAGTCAATTAAGCAGAAGTGTAAATATAGATATTTGCATTTTATGCTTATGAGGGAATTTTTTTCCAAGGAAGTAGGCTGTTAAATCATGTTACCGTAACAAATGCTGAAGGCTGCTTTTTCATTCATTGCCCCTGAATTTATTGTCAGAGCAGTGCAGTCATATCCCATTTCAAGATTACTTAGGTGGCTTGAAAATTAAATCACAGCTCACAAATTCTCTTTTTTCACACACGGTTAATAATACTAAAATTGGGCCTAGTTTTAAGTATACTTTGTAAGATATTGCAGTGCAATTAGGTGCATGAACTATGAAAGATTTAGTAAATAGACAGTGATTTTCCATAAATTAACAATGAATTGGATAAAACAAAATTGCTGTCAATGTATGTGGAATTATTTTCAAAATAATTATATTGATATAAATTTTGTTAAAGTTGGGCATCATGGGGTTTTATAAAGTCCTCAAATTTTTTTTTTGTGAGTTCATAAATCTGAAAGATCTTCAGGAGTGATTTCTCAGAACTGGCAATATGAGCCCATGCTAGATTACATTTTAGAGAAAGAATATCTCAAAAGCATGACTATTTATATCTAATCAACTAAATTATTCTTGCTTGTTCACTTACTCTGAGCTAGATTTTTTTTTCTGTGCACAGTTTTGCAATGTTTCTCTAAAAACTCTATGAAAAAGGCCCTCTAAAGATGTCTCTAAAGCTCAAGACAGAGAAACTTCTGTTAGGAGCTGGATTGCATTTGATATGCTTTGGAGTGAAGATCCTGGATTGGTTTTAGAAAAATGAAATCTAGTTAACCACAAGAAAACTGCTGTGCAAATGGACTTAAAATCCCTCTGTAGATACACGTGTATGCATCTGATTTGTTTGTACATTTTATTCAGATGCTTAAGAAAGCTTCTTCATGTAATTGTGTTGCCCATATTGTGTACAGATAGGTGCATCTCGGAGGGCTTCCAAAAGAAGATCTGATTTAATAATTTTAGTACAACGAAGTAGATAAGCCCCTTTGCAAGACTTCAAACATTCATGTACCATGTGTGATAGGTGTATTTGGTCCAGGGTAGCAAACTATTGTCTGAAGTGAAACCTCCAAACTGTATGTGGTATAGATACAGCAATACTGACTTTAACATATTGGTCATCTTCTATTGCAGTGCATCATTGTTAATAGTGCATGGCATAAATGGAAAGTTCTGGATCCTAATTTGCTTTTGTTTCTTTCTTTTTTATTTTCTCTGTGTCTTCTGCTACTGTCTTCAGTTCACTAGATTTTATTTCCAATATTGACCTGTGAAGGCCAAAAATATGTCTGGTTTTCAGAAAAAAAAGGGCTGTTTATTCATACTGATAGCAAAAAACCACTACTGAATAATAATTTTATAAGCATTTTAATAATATTTCTCTTTTGTAAAAGACAATAGTTTCAGATAGCATGGTACAGCTGATCATACAGGGATTTGGGGAGGAATATTAGATATCTGCTGCAGAATGTATATTAATTCCTTCTTTTAAAATATATGGTGCTTTCTTTTAAAATATATGGTGCTTGACACTGAAACAAAAGTCAGAAGCATATTGATCTCAGATATTACACAGCTTCATTGTTGTTTCTCAATAGGTCACTATTTGTTCTTTTTGCTGGATTACAGTCTTCTTTACATAAAGCTGAATATACTATCAAACAGGGATTTGCAATGGTTGAAAAGTGAAAACACTCACTTCTTTTTTTTTTTTTGGCATATAAGTTGCTATTTTTAAAGGAACTACTTAGTGCAACACAGATAAACTGTTTTGACTATTATTGCTACTTCTTCTTTTCAATTACAAATCAGTTAATGTAATAAAATTACCTTCATTAGAAATACTGACTGAACCATAATGGCTGAAATTATTTTCTTATATTTCCTTTTTGTTATATGCAAAACTAAATATATATATATAGCATTTTTACATTTATTTTAATTTTTTTTTCTTAGTGATCTTAGTGAAAATCAGATTCAAGCAATACCAAGGAAGGCATTCCGAGGAGCAGTAGACATAAAAAATCTGTAAGTATATCCTTCTTTCCATATATTCTGATGATAATACTTTGTTGATACAGTGCTATTTCATTGTATCAGATTTTTTTTTTCTAAGAACTGTTACAGCTACATAAGGAATCTCTGCATAAAACCGATACCATTTGCTTTGGCAAAATACTTTAACACATCTTAAACATCCGAAAATTGCCTTATGGAAATGTAAAACATTGAAATAGAGTTGAAGACAACATGGCATTATAACTATTAGTTTATAAAACCTGAGTTTAATATTTGAATGTCAGGCAATTTGAAACATTTTATGGCTTCAAGTGGAAAAAATCATTTTGCCTTGGTTTTAAAAGTTTGCCTTTTGTTTGCTTGCATAAAAGAAAATCATGCTATTATCTAGTTTTGCTAACATATATTTTTATACTTGTGTGACTATTTTTCTTGCTCAGTTTTCTTCTGTTGTCTTTTCTGAAAGAAAGACACTTTCCTGGAGATAGTGACCTTGATGTTCACGGGCAGGTTTTGTATTCTTATGGTTTCTAAATGTGGAAATACATGAGTTTCAAGACAAAGCAAAGCAGTGACTTTTCAACTTTCTGTTCAGAGTGGTAGGTCAGTTTAGTGGATTGAACGAGTCAAGCAACCTGAAGACTGTTCTGAACTTCTGTAGCAGGAAATCAAATGTCATGCTCTCAAAAGCTATAACCCCTGCTGTAAGCTAAGGACTCGCCACTTATAAACAACCAACAAAGACAGAGGACATGCAATAATGTGTTTCAGAAAGACTATGGAGCTTCCAGTGTGATGGAACTGTGAAAAAATATGATTGCTAAATTATGTGGCATCAATAAATATAGGGAAATATCAAATCATTATAGGAGGCTTTCATGTAATTCCTGCTGAAATATTTTTTATTAATTGAAGTTGCCAGTTTTAAAAAAGAAAGACAAACTTTCTAGTTGTACTGCTTTGTAAACACAGTGCTCTGTGATTGTAAAGGGAGGGTTGTGATGTATCCTTAGTAGGAGAGGATGGGACAGGAAGCCCTTTGCGTTTCTGTCTTTCTGTGATGGACTCTACTTCATTCTGTTGCCTGCAGCACTGCACACAAATTGGTGAGGAAAATGTCTTTTTAAGATTTAGTGGAATGCCCGAGAATTTGGCCTACTACAGTTCTTTCCTGCTGTGAAATTCTATCATACCTCAGTGGAAAAAATTATTATGTTCAATTCTATTGTGTTCCTAAACATGCAAGTGCTTCTCAAAGTAGCTTTGGTACTTTGGTTTAATTGACAGGTTATGAGTTTTTTTCAGAACTAGTTCCATCACTATGCATGGTGAAAAAGAGGTTTGGCTACAAGAAACCTGCATTTTTCTGCATGATCTTTTATATTTGAAAATTTATACAGCTACAGAAGGGAACTTTGGTAGTAAAAATAGCAGCATCATTGAGAATATTCTAGTGGCAAAGCAGCAGTTTAGAATGTAAGCGTACTTACACATTGTAAGAAAACTCCAGTTAGAAACAGCATTAGGATGCTAATCTTTATCTGAGATATTATTTTTATCTTAGTGTGTATTTTTAAGCTAAGGATCCTGAATTGTGTCTGAAACTTGCATAAAACAGTAGATCTACCCTTTAAAGCCTTTCTCTTTTGGGGAAATAATTTTTAAAAAAATCATAAATTCCATAGCATTGCCACAAATTCCAAATCATATCCGTGGCATATTTTTTAATGTGATAGGACAAATACTACAGATATCTCCTCATTAGCTGTCCCTGGGAAAAAATGCCATCAAAATCCTAATCTGAAAACTTTATTATCCCTCTACAGTCACTCTGCAGAATGACCAATGAGTTCATGGGGTGGGTTGGGTGGATTCTAGCACAGCATTTATATAACTAGATCAGGCCGTTATGCCTTTCCAGAATCTTTGGCAAGGAGAGATAAACCCCAGCCTTCCATCTAGCCTTGGACATTACTTAGAGAAGAAAGGTATAGCAAGAATTTTACAAGTTTTATTTCATTGTTCAAGAAAATTAAGGAGACAATTGATAAGTGATAGGTAGTAGAAGGCATCACTATTCCAGAAGGAATTGAACTATCTGAAAGGAGGTTGTAGCCAGGTGGGTGTCAGTCTCTTTCCCAAGTAATAAGCAAGAGGATAAGAGGAAATGGCCTAGAGTAGCACCAGGGGAAGTTTAGATTGGACATGAGGAAAAATTTCTTCACCAGAAATTTTTTAAAGCTTTGGGAAGGTGGCCTGGGGAAGAGATTGAGTCACCATAAACTGGAGGTATTTAAAAAACGTGTAATATATGGCATTAAGAGACATGATTGAGAGGTGGACGTGGCAGTGTCAGGTTTACTCCATGATCTTACAGGTCTTTTCCAACCTAAGTGATTCTATGAGTCTATGAAGGTGATTAACCTAAGGTCCAGGAACCAAGTACTTGTATGTCCTTACTAAGAATTGTCATAAACAGAATTCCATATTTGTTCTAGTTTTGGATAATTTTTCTAGTAATAGCCCAGTAGCTAAGCATAATGTTAAAAATGTTACATCTCTTCCAAACTCATCTATGAGATATGGGAAGGTACAAAGAGAAAAGAAATCTGCATTAGAGCATATTGTAATATATATTTAAAAAAAAAAAAATGTGTAACAATAGTAATTACATCAGTTTCACTTTAATTTATGAGCCTTTTTTTTTTAACATGGAATGATTGATAACCATCCAGAATAGTAGTTCTATTAAGCTCTTTTAAAAGTGGCTAACAAATTTCACAGAACTTGACCTGATAAGTATTTTGTGTTCCTGAATGGAGACTCACCATTCTCTCATTTCCACCAAATACCTTCGTTCTGAATCAGGAGTTGGAATATTTTGGATACTTGTATACTTCTAGTCTTTGCAGAGCAAAGGGAATGAGGTGTTAATTCAGATAATCTGAAGGAAATGGCTTCCTTTAAGGTTGATAATACCACTAAAATCTCCTGCAGTATGTTAGCTCTAGAGTCCTCTTGATGTTTCTCAGAAGAAGCAGTTTTGTTTCCATTAAATGCATCCATTGTGTTTTCTTTCTAGACATCTTAATAACACTCACAGTATAGAATCTGTAGAAAATAAAAACAAAATGGGCAAGACATTATGAGAATTGACAACATGGGCAACCTGCCACACCCTCATAATAAAAAAAAACCAAACTTAGAAACCTTCAGGCCTCACAAATGTAATTTACATCAAACTGGAATTACCCAGTTTCCAGTTTGTTATGCCTTTTGTCTTATAGCTGGGAAGAGTCTGGCTCTGTCTGTACTCTCACTTGAGGCAGTTGCAGGCAGCAGTAAGGTCGCCCCTTTCCCCTCTCTCTGAAGGCCAAAGAAACACGGTTCTTGCAGACCATCCCCAAATGTCACCTGCTTCAACCCTCTCATCTTGGTGGCCCTCTTTGGACTCAGTCTCTGTCTTCTACTGGGGAGGCTAACGCCAGGTGCCATCTCACAAACTCAGAGGTCATCTCACAGACGCCAAACAGGATGTCCCTGGGTTCACTCTCACCACTGCAGCACAGATGTTTGTAAAGCGTTAAGCTTTCAGTAAAAGCGACAAAAAATGAGGGAAGCGCATGTTGTAGTAGTTCTCCAAACTATAAAACCAGTATCCATTATTTTGGCTGTTCAAATGTAGGAAAACAAAATAGCTGCAATGTGTCAAAGTCTCAATTTTTCTATTCAAGGAATTATTCTTGAATGACTTAGAGTAATACACTGTAAGTATAGCTACTCATCTGCAACTTGAGAGAAATAAACGTGAAATTTTGGAAATATAATTCTGAAAGTTACCCTTAACTTGCTAATTTTTCAGGGAGAAAAGTATTCACCAAGACATTAGATTCTTCAGAGAACACAGTGGCACCCACTTTTTAAAAAAATAAAGAGAAATTATCATCTAAATGGGAAAATAAACACAATTTTGTTAATATACATGTTAATGAAGGTGTCATAACCATCCCTGGTGATATAGCACACACACTGGATGTGAAAGATGTTCTAAATTTTCCCAACCTCAGGAATTTTGTTTATATTTGATATGGTAAGAAAACGCTTTAGGTGCCCAGATTGTAAGCTTGGATGGGGTGGTTTTTTTTGAAGCTGGTTGAATTAGGAAGAAAAATAACTCAGTTACATAAAGGTGTAAGACACCACTGAAAGAACAATAGTGCTATGCTCTCCCTTTGAGTAGATTTTGACATTATGACTTTTCCATTTCAAGTGTGTAAAATTTTATAAGATTCCAATTTTCTCTTTCTCTGTGTAATCAATACTTGGCAGAGGATGGAAAGGAATATACAAATATCATGGTGGAATTGTGCTCTAAATATATGCAATTTTAAATGTTACCAAAAACAGCAGGGCACATTTTCATCATATCTCATGCAAGGATCTTGTGCCCTGTTTTTCTTGTCATGCCCTTGGCCTTTCTTTCGACTCCTCTCTTCTTTGTGTTTATTTGGTTCCATTCATTCCCAGCAAGCAGGGGAGACTGTAGCTGTCATGCCAGGGATAAAGGCTGCAGGGCAATGTAGTAGCTTCACCCATTAAATTGCCTGGGAAAATGAAGAATTAGTGAAGAGGGAGACAGTCAGCAGCCTCCAATCAAAGTCCTTCCCATTTTACTAATCTTTCTCCAAAACCTTGATCGGTATTACTTGTTGCCCTGATGCCTCTTTTATGCTGATTTTGAAACATTTAAAACTGCCACTAAGGATATAAATGAATTTTGTATTAATCTTTTTTTGGGAATGATTGGACTTTTTTTAATTTCAGATATTAGTAGTTGAAAAATAGTTTCCTGCTGAAGCTGTTCTAATTACTTATTTCTTCTAAGATCACGCATAAAATTCCACTGCAACTGGAAGTATAGTTGTCTATTCATTTGTACAAGTGCTGTTCCAAATGCATCACTTGTCTAAGATATGTTTAAAGAATCTAGAATTCAATATTTCTCATGCTTGCTCTTACTGAGAATCTCAACTGGACCGCTAGCCACCTGCATTTCAAGTTTACATCAAGAAGGATTTTCACAGGGTGTTAGTGAAATATATTCTGTGTATGCCTAAGATTTTTGTTATAATAAAAAATAGCTCTAAAGCCATGAAGGAAAGAATAGGTACAGTTTTCTAGTGCCTCCTAAACCTCTTGTTCCCAAGCAGGTTGGTGATCCTTTGGTGAGCCTTTGGCAAAAAAAAACCCCTTGTTCTTACTGACTGTTAAAATAAATAGCATTTCAATACTATTTTTAGAGTTTCGTTTTCTTTTAAAAATTATTTCTTAATAATGTGATCGTATCTTTTGAATCATTTAATATACAGATTGTTCATCTTGTACACATTCTCCTTTTGATGATATTCTTCTGTTTCATTTTTACTTTTTTTTGTTATTTTACAATATAAAATAATTCTGGGATTAACCAAGTTGAGTGCTAGACAATTTTTAGGGGATTAAGCACCTGAACTATAGATCTGTTCTCCTTTTTCTTCTAGTTTGTTCAGCAAGTATGGGTTACTTGGATGTAAATAGTAATAGTCATGGGAAACAAGCAGTTCTTTGACATTTGATAAAAACAGAATAAATTCTGGCATAATTTTGTTTACATCATTTTTGACTAATTCCTCTGAAATTATTATTGATTTGTCTTGAAACTGAAATTGAGAAGTAAGAAATAGGAAACATAACTCAGTTCTGTTGTAAAAAGTAGCTCTCTAGCATGGGACCACAAAGTGTCCTCAAACTGTGAAGAACAGGAGAGTAAACCAGACAATTGTTTGAATTGTCCCAACTTTTAACCCTCTAGGAATGAGTAAAGAAGGTTTTCTCTGTCAAGAGTCAGATGACGGATTTTGCCTGTACGAGGGTAGTAGTTTTTAAATGTATGCAACTTCTGTTAGTCATTAAATGTTCTACTTGAGGGATAACAAAGTATATTTACTTATTTGTCATTATCTGGTAGACAACATATGCCAGAAGGGAAGAAAATATAAGTTAGCAGCATGTTTCTACAGCATAGGATATATCCACAAGAGCAATAAATAGAAAACATTTTAAAGCAGACATTTTATTATTAGTTGAATGCTTATTATTCTTACTAGTTCTTATTGCTGAACTCACAAAAACGTTGACATTTTAAGTAGCAGTAGGTTAGTAAGTATATGAAATACCCAGGTAATGCTGCAGACATGGGTGCAAAGTCCAGTTGGTTCTTTGTGATTATGGAAAGATTTTGGACGTGACAACTGGTGTTTGGTATTTTATGAGCTTCACAGGAATGGCACTGCCGAAGCTTTGTGAATGTTGGAGGCAGAAAGGAACAGCAACTTTACAAAAGCATGGAGAGATCCCACACAGAAAAGATCCAAAATGGAGATGGAGCAGGCAGGAATATGATGAAGAGAAACTGGGGAGAGGGGAAGGATGAGAATGGGCCAGAGCTGCTGGTCCATGTCTGGTCAGCTTCGGTTCTCAGAGTGTTCTAATAATTTGAAAAGAAGAAAAGCAGCTCTTTTGGAAAAAAAGGCTTTCTAAAATGGAATTAGGGTTATTAGTATCCTCAGTAGCTTAGTGGTGAGAAAGGTTTTGTTATGATACTGGAGATCTTTATTGTGTAGTTTTGAAAGTCATGTTTAAAATAAACTGTAAAGCATAACATAAAAATAGATAAATATGTACTTTTTAATTTCTAGTATTCTTGCTTATGTCTTAAGACATATCTTAATACATACTTGCTATTGAGTATTTCTTTTTAATCAAAAAACCCAATCAGACTTCTTCAGTATATCTGTTAGAAGGACATCATAAGTTAATGTTATGCTGGTTGTGGAATACTGCCTAACTTTCTGTTTGGGTCATATATGCAGTGTAGGTATCCTTACCCTTAACCTTTACTTTTACCATAAATTGCTATTCAAACCAGTCACACAGTCTTCAAAATCATGTCCTTTTCATAGCTTAGAAAAACAAAAATATATATATCACACCAATTGCTCTTCATGGTGTGTGTCTAATCATTTTTATATCATGAGTGTAACTGATGGGAGATAATCTAAAACATAAAGATGAATGCATCTTTCAAAGACAGTAATTTTTAAAGCGAGGGAATATTTTTTCTCTCCCATCTGCAAACTTCCCTTCCTCAAACTGAAACCAATCCATTAGTTCAGTGCAAACAGAGTAAGACGGTTTAAATGGTAACAACTCACCCTTCACTAAGGTAGCGATCATGGTGACTCATTAAAGGAAGAAGTCCAAAAGTTTTCAGGATCACCGCAACTGCTGACAGTCTAGTGGAAGACATCTGCCTTTCAGTTTGTGTAGGACAAGATTTGCTCAAGTGCTTTCTCTGCTTTAAAAGATTTTCCTTTGTGTATAATATGGATGATTTAGAAGAAGCTGTGTCAGCACTGATTTATACATTGACAGCTAAGGATAATAAGATATGGGCAAACATACAGCTCACCCTTTTACAGATTAACCTGCAGACTGCATTAGGCAAATTTGATAGCATTAAAAGATTTTTCCAATTTGTCTGGAAACAATTTCTCTTTTGTATTGTGTCAAGGGTAACATTTCATGCCATTGTAGTAATTTAAATAGCTTTGATAAATTGTTTGAGAGGTTAGAGAATTGTACTGTGTATATATTTTACCTCTTTAAAATAAAAAGGCTATTAGCTTAATTGTTAAATGAAATTCATTAGTAAAAATTGAAGAAGCCTTAGAAAGTAGACTTAAATATTCCAACACTGCAGCACTGGTGTTGTAACATTGCACCAAAATGATTAAATATTATATTCAGCATCTGATAGTTTGCATTTAACTTTCAGTACACAGAAACACAGGCACTGTTACAATTATGACAATATTTTATTCCCTTGTGGTAGTAATTCAGATGAAACTAGAAGAACTTTATAGAAGTTGGTACTACGTTCAGCAGTGGGTGTGATGATTTATTAATAAAGTAAAATGTTATCATGGATTCACAAGAATCACAGAAAATGCTTTAGTAAAAGTGTCATTAGCCCTGCTAGCTAATATATAATTGAAGACAGAAGGGCAGAGTTCATTTGTATTTTGTTCATTTTCTTAGTATTGTTCACACACATTTACTCATGTATATTATTTGACACTGACAAGCTACCAGCTTGGAGAAGTTTTAAAGTGAGTTTTTATCATCTTTGCTTTGCAAGTCATGCCCTGAAATGCATAAGACATTTCAGTATTTATAGGGAAAGCTTTTATCAGTCAAGAAAGTGTGATTTCATACTTGCACAGTTGTTAATTTAAGCAGACATTTTTAATTGGTCTATAAGTGCTGTATCAATGTTTTGAATTGAAAAGGTAATAATATTCTTCAGAGAAATGAATCTAAATTTTTCATATCTTAATACTTAAGGATTAATAATGTATGGGATGGATTGCTGAGTTTTATGTCTAGAATTCAAGTGCTCCATTACAACATACTGTCTGCATATAATTGCAGACAGCACAAAGTCCATAGAAAACCAGATACTGAAGGTTACAGCAGAAACACTACTTTCATTTGGAGCAGAATTTAAAGGAGATAAGTAAACAAGTCTGGAAATGCCTCAGACACTGTTATTTTTACATGTAGACATATTCCAGGAGGTAATTATTCTAAAGCCCCCGCATGCCTGGGGGTAACACCTCCCACCCGCTCCAGGCATGCACACACACAGGGAGACCCCTAAAACTCGTGTCTGTCCCTGGTCTCTGCCGCGGCGGGTGGAATTAACATGCAGCTGGGCTGCTCTGATAAATGGATTCTGTTAGGTCACCGAGGGGATGCGTGTGACATTAAGTGATTTACCGTCCTTTACCTTAATGAAATTGTTTCAGCAAGATGACGCTGAGAGCTTTTAATGGATAGCTTTTCTTGATGTAATGAAATTGCATTCCTTTGGCATTTAATATAAGGTGCAGTTATTATTTACTGGAGCTTTCCCAGTGCTGCTGTTTTGCGCAGACAGTTGAGAACAAAAAGGGATTTCTGTGGCAGCGTGCAGGCCAGCGCCGTGCGACAGCCTCGAGCGGGCGGCAGGGATGGCCAGAGCCTTTCTGTTCGCATGGCCTGGCTCTGCCACCCCTTTGGGAGGCTTCCCTTACACCTCTCCTTGCCAGCGTGCCTCTCCCTTACAAATGCCTTCCTAATCTGTTTAACAGGCAACTGGATTACAACCAGATCAGCTGTATTGAAGATGGGGCATTTAGGGCTCTGCGTGACCTGGAAGTGCTGTAAGTATTCCTTGTATCTCTTACTTGTAGCAAGAGCTCAGCATCTGGGGAGTACTAATGTAGAAGCTTATCTGCAAGCTGCAGCCTGGTGTCAGGATGGTCTAGTGAAAAGATGTCTTAAAATAATCCACTGCAATGTGCTATAAAATGGTAAGAAGATATGGAGAGGCAGAGATACTCCTTTACTCTCCAAGACAGCCATTAAACATAATAATAATAATAATTTAAAAAGCCACTGGCAGATACTGTAAGAAAAGAATATATTTCATTTTAAAATGGGGGAGGGCAGCAGTATTAATGAACCCAATTAATTTTGTAAATTATCCATTACTGTTGATGTGCTGAACATTTTCAGGATTGCTTTTGTTGTATACTCAACATCAATTTGATCTTTCACACTCAGTGTAAGGAGCAATATGCTATATCTATTTGACAATCTGGATGTTTTCAAAGAGGCACTTTCTAGCAAACACTACTGCTATATGTTAAGATATTTATCATGTCCATGTTAATGGCTTCCTTTTAAAACATTTTAAGTTTTATGTGCATAAATACATTTGTATGTGTAGGAAAATCTTTTTTTGTGTCACAGAAGATTATTGTTGCAACTCTTCTTTGCATACTTTTTTTTTCACTTTCTTCAAGTGGCTATCAGTGAGGTTAAAGGTAACAAAATTATCATCTGAGAATAGTTACTGTAATGAGCAAAGTGCCTTAGTTCTCAAAGAATCTGAGGCACAGGACACATTCCTGAAATACTTGCTCTGTCAGTCAAAATGACACATTTTTTTCTGGATTTTCTTCATTAAGAGAAGTGAAAGAATTTGTGTATAAGTGAGTTACTTCATGTTAATTTGAATCACACCTGATAAATCACAACTTGAGGAGGGTGAGGAAGGTTTTGTTGTGTTTGGGTTTTTGAGGTTTTTTTAAAATATTCTGAAGAACAGAAGCTTCTCTGGCAATAGCTAGTGTCTACATGTCTAAGAAACCGAAGAGTATGTGAGTAGCTGGTGGTAAAAGTTTTTTATTATTAAACACTAGTTGGTTTTACTTGTGAGTGAATGAAACTGGCAGCCAAATTTGATATTTTTTTACTTTGCAATCACATAATAACAAGCCTGTTGTTAACTCTCTGGTATAAAGCCATGTAAAATATAGTGTAGGTTCAATACTACATCTAATTGTTAAGTTGATGATTAGTTGTCCATCAGTAAATGTGATGTTCTCTGAGATTTTTACATTTGGAACTCATATATGTGGCAGAATATTTTTTCCAGTAATGGCTTAATCTACTTATTACGGTTTTGTTTTGGTTGTTTTTTTTTTTTTTAATATGAGCCTTTCTTTACAAGTGCAAGGGTTACATATTTATTAAAGAAAAAAAAGAAATGAAATGTTTTCTGCATTTTTTAATGCTTGCAATTTTAGTGTTCTTAAAAGGTCATCCTTGCAGTATAGGTCAGGAGTAGAATTTTTACACTGATTTCAATGAGTGGAAAAAAGAAGGAAGAAGCCTCTGAAATAATAGCCTGCTGAAAAGTAGATAGAATTTTTGTGAATGAATATACATAGCATAATAGACTAATAGGTTGTTCAAATATACAACTAAATGTTTGCTATTTTGATTTATGTTATGTGATAAAAATAATGTACAGATTCATGGCTTTTTAAGAAATTGAGATAGATATTCCAAACAGAACTGAAGACTTTGTATCTAATTAAGCTTCCTTTACAATATGGCTTAAAGAATGTAAGATGTGTAGATCAGACCGTACTGTATATACACTGAGTAGCAAATAAGGCTATGCATATCGTTTTCATTTGGAGTCACTTATTCTAACTAAGCACAGACAGTGGATATTACTTCAAACTCCAAGTTTGAGTTTTTTGAGCTTTTAAATAGGTTGTAATCCTGTTTAGTGACAATTTGAAACACTTACCTAAATAACAAGTCTTTATATCTTGGTTAAATAACTGTAGAATTTTAGAGGCTGTTAGTGTTAAAGATACAAAATAGCCTGAATATTCCTCCCCATGAATTTCTGTGAAATTTTAGTTTTCCTTTGTCTTTTTTTTTTTTTTTTTTTTAATGGGAAATCTGCTGTATTTGGGAAACAGACTATGAGAAAAATATAATGCTGACATGTTAAAAAAAAGGAAAGTGTCTACAAAATAGAAAAAAAAAGTCAGTCATCAAATTCTTTGCTATAGTATGTAACACTTAGGTAAAAGTATTGAGCCAAATTTTTTTAATTACATGTCTGTAATGAAATCAAGCATTTTTATCATTATAGAGAAATAGCTATAAAAATCATTTAATTCCTTATGTATTCCCTACATCTATTCCTATTTTTAATTTTTTTACTCTTGCAAAAATAAATTAATAGCTCATATATACAAAATAGCAAGGCAAACATCAAGCAGTCAAAATTGGAAATTAAAACATTTGTAGATTTGCCTTCTCTTAACAGCTGTGGAAATATGGACTGATTTCCCTCCCCTTCAATGATAAGATAAGCTTTTAAAATCTTGTAAGAAGTTATGCAGGAAGAACTGTGGGAGCCATCATTTACCATGTGAACATTGTAAGAAAACTCTGCCACAATTTACTGACATTTATTCATTAAGACACCGTTTGTGCATGGCCATTTTTTGTTGTTTCATTTTTGTTATGTTTTGAAAAGGGCCACAATTCCCCTATTTATTTGTTTCATTTTGGTTTTTTTTATCTTTTTATCAATTATTCTTCTCTCTGTTTATGTATCCCTAAGAACCCACAGGGGAGATCCCTTATGCACAGCGAAGGAAAGATTTTGTACATGGAATGAGTAAGCACACAAAGGTAAAATGCAGCACATTGCACCAGTAAATAATTGCTTGGTTAATGTGGAGATATATAGCCTGATCCTGGTCAGGGTGCTGTGAATTTACCTTTCTGTGTTTCAAGATCAGACAGTACTTAAAAATGTGTTCAAAATAGGTACAAATTACAGTTTTTGCTTTAAAAAAACAAAAGGAAAAAGGAAAATACTTTCTGTTTCAAAAGTGAGAATAGATTTTTTCGGTGGAGTTATTTATTACTGTTTTAGTTACATAGAGCTCATTCTCCATTCTGCTCAAATGAGTAATCTTTAAGTCAAATCTGTCAATTCTGTTGCTTGCTTCCTTTTTCTGGAGTAAAGCTTGTTTGCATTTTATTTGCAGCCTAAAGACAATATTTAACTGCAAGTTAATTCATAAAGTTTCTGAATCTTTACAAGCTACACTTACTGAGTATAACGGGCCTGTGTAGCCAAGAATTGGCTAAGATTTGTTTCTAGTTCCTATCTCAATTTCCCAACACCTTGTCTAAAATTTAAATTGCTAGTTTGTTAAAGTGTTATAATTCCTGACTCCTTCTATCATATTGGAAACTCCCCCATTGTTCATGCAGCTCTGGATCATTTATAGCAACTCATTCCATATAAAACCTAAGTGCAGTCCATTTTGTTTTCCTAAAATTCTTGGGAAAAACCATTCAGCTCTTGTATCATCTGTCAAAAAACAGACTCTCAGAAGCTAGAAAGAGAAATCAGCATCCTAGAACCATCCTAGAACCAAGACATTTTCTCCAAGGACTCTGTTTTTTACCTCAGGATGTCAAGTTTGGCTTGAATGCCATAGATGTTATCAATATGGTGGGAGTTCCTTTTGAGTGAATCATAGGCTAATGCGACCTCTTACTTAGGACAGGTAATGGTAAAACTGTGGTATTTTGTTAGGGATTCAACAAGGAGGAAAAATATAACTAAAAATATGGGGTTTTTCCTGATACCCATCCTTAAAAGCAGTACCCATGACTTTCATTAGCTGTGCCTTTTTTAAATGTGACAAAACTCTTAACATGTTAATGTACTTCTTCTTGGCTTTGCAGCACTCTCAACAATAACAACATCACTCGACTGTCTGTGGCAAGTTTCAACCATATGCCCAAACTCAGAACATTGTGAGTAGTCCCACTGAAACTGGCTGCCCTTTTTATCAGTTCAATATTTTATTTTTACCTCTATTAAGTTTTGTCAGGGATCTATAAATACATATACAGGCAAAGCAAGCATAAGCTCAAATAAAAAATATTGATGTCTCATGAGGTTGACGAGCGTGAAGACTGTGTGTGCGTCTATGGAAGCTAATTCTGAAACGTAAACCTAACAAGTGACCCCAAAGCTATACTTGGGGCTCAGGAGATAAAGAAGCAGTTGTATCCTTTTCCATCAACTTTTTTAGGATATGAGATGAATAAGTCTATAAAAACGGTTTCGTGCCCTCTTCCCAAATGGTATTCCCACAGTGCTGTATTCAGTCACAGAAAAGCTTCACCTTCTAACCAAAAAAAAGATGAAGGCAGGGGGAATTCTTTTTACATATTACAGCTATATGGAGAAATAAATTGATGTTTTTTGAAAGTCAAAAATTTGTTTTACTTTCAGCTATTGAATGGGTCACATTTCATTTAGGAACATTGGAGATTCTTTGATTGATTGTCAGACGTGATAAATGGGAAATCTTTATGCTTTTATTACCATACTGCTAGCAGACCTAATTAAACTAAACTGGCTTGCCAACATTCTTTGTAACATAAAATTATAGCATCATCCAGTAGTGCTATTATAATTAAAGTTGTGTCAGCATTTACAATAAGGTCCTCATTTTTAGAGGTTATGACTTTCACAGAGGAACACTTCAGGCTTCTAAAACAAAGCAAAGGGAAAAGAATATGTATGCAAGTCATACAGGCTGGAATTATGTTTTGGTATGTTTATACTGACTACAAATAAATCTAGATCCTGTTGACTGGCAAAACCAGGTTTAGTCCAGAGACTCACTTTCAAACAGATTTTCCAGTGAAGTGGGAATTAAAAATTAATGGGATGTTTCTATCAGAGCCCAAAAGTAGCTGTTAGTGTTAAAAAACTACTTTTACAAAAAACCTGTCTAGTTTCTTTTACCCATGCTGGGTTGCATAACTGTTCTGAAATCAGTAGGACTGTTCATCCAGGTTAATGTATGACATGTCACTGAAGAAACTTCACACAGGTGAGCAGTTCTGTTGCTTTCATAACAGAATTGCAACTATTCTTGCTTGGACAAATATGAGAGTACTTAAATAATGCTGACCATGGGCTTTTGGTGACTTCAGCTAGATTTTGATAATAGAATTTCATTCTGTTCTTGCAGGCCTGAGTCTTGAAAATGTGCATTCTGTACTTCTTTCAAACTTTCAAATACAGTTTCTCTTTTGAACCATAAAATAGAGTTAATCAAATTAGCTATATTTATGTTTTCTTTGGTTAGGATATTTCATTTTCTGAAAATATATTTTAGAAACAAAATAAACTGGACACACATTGTCCTGGATTATAGCTGTAACATTGCTTTTGCAGTCAGAATATGCTTGTATAACTGTATTGATTTCAGTGGCATTAGTTCTGATTTGCAATGGTGCTCTTGCCTACAGCTGGCCACAGATTGCACTGAATGAGTGTGCTGTATTGTGAGCTGTATTTGCAAAGCACCCACCCAAGAATTAGTACAGGAAAATATATTGCCTTTGATTTCTAGTCAGTTATGGGGGGGGAAAATTGTTAGTTAATATTTTAGTTTATGTTGGTTACACATTTCATGTTGCTTTGCAGATTTATTTTCTAATGGATTAATTAGACTCTTTGTCTACAATCTGAATTTCCTGCACTTCCTTTCCAGTTATTTAGTTAGGGCTGAGTACATCAGCTAAAAAGGACCGAAATGGCATTTCCCTGTTATAGATGATTCTGAGTAACTATTTGATTTATAGCTATGGACATCCTTTTCAGTAGTTTAAGAAAATGTAAGAGCCAGAGTCATTTACCTGATTTAGTGAATACATTTGTCTGATATTTTATCAATGGCAAAGTGCTTTTTGCCACTTGGCAAGGAGCCATGGTCTTGTGTCAGATCACACCAACAAAGAGACAACTTTCTTAATTCCATCACTTGCTTCCATTTGGTCTTTTAATTTCAGGCATTGCTTAAAACATAGATGCCTAGCAGCCAAAAGCAGCCAATCCCACTTTCTGCTATTAAACAACTAGAGAGGAAATCAGAAAAGAGATGTGAAAGAAGGTGCTTTATACTGAGTTATTACTCTATCTTTTTCAGCAGAAAATGAGTTTGACCTGTTAAAGGGATCTTTCAGGCTGTTTCTATAGAGACTAATAATGGCCAGACTTACAGATATATCTAATTGGAAACCAAATCTTTTATTAACCCTTTTTTGCTGACATTATATTACCACTCTAGGGCATTTTCTTGAGACATTTTTGTCTTATTCACTATTTTTATAGATCTGGATGGAAGAGTCCCATGTCAGCTTTCAAGCTTTTGTATATTTACTTCTTTCTTTTAGACAAGAAACAAGAAACTACAGAAAAGTTAATTTATTAAGAAACCTTCTTTTTTCTTCCGGTTAATTAGACCACAAATAAAAAGTGATTTTGCTGCTTGTATAGTTTTATTTAATAACTTGTAACTCCCAGACTTTCAATGAAATATGTAAAAAGTTCCTCATTAACAATTTTATTCCTAAATTGGAATAGTTGCTTGCTGAAGGGAGGGCTGGGCAAGCCGGCTGCCTTTCTGTTTGTCCTTCCTAATGGGAAGGTGTTGCCATGTTCTGTTCCTTGCAGCCGCCTTCACTCCAACAACCTGTACTGCGATTGCCACCTGGCCTGGCTGTCGGACTGGCTGCGGCAGCGGCCGCGGGTCGGGCTCTACACGCAGTGCATGGGGCCCTCGCACCTCCGCGGCCACAACGTAGCCGAGGTCCAGAAGCGCGAGTTTGTCTGCAGCGGTAAGAGAAACAGGCTCGCCCACCGAGGGCCGCCTGAGCCACGCTACTGACAGCTCAGGGGTGGCTGCTAGCACTGCATGTTGGCTGTTGTTAGCTTTTGCATAATCCAAGCATGAATGCTTATTAAGAAAAACCTAATCATTTTTATAGGTATTTGTGGGGGTGCTCCTGTCCTCTCAAATTTTGTGTAAATATTGCATTGACATAGATTTTCTAAACTTCTAAAAGTATAGTTGAGGGGGAGAGGTACAGGAAATGAAATAAAATGTGTACTGATTGAGAATATAAAGCCATTAGTAGTAAGGAATTTTTTTTAAAAACTTTACAGGTATATACTTGTTATTTTCTGACTTTTAAATACTATTTTGAATTCCTAAGTAACTTTCTGAATTTTATTGTTATGCTTTAATACATCAGGTTATTTTTTATATGAAATAATGAAATGACTAACAGTTCATTACTAATCACATTTTCTCTATTCAATTTTTTTTCCTTATTTGTATCTTCTAGATGAGGAAGAAGGCAAGTCTATCTTTCTTATTTAAATATTTTTACACTCAGATGGAAAATCTTCTGTAAATTTTGTCCACTATTTCAAGTTTTGCCAAGAACATTAAAAACCAGCTTCAATATTGCTGTCTTTTCAGTGGTTCAGCAGGGTTTCTCCTACTGGTTGATTTTCTGCAAACTCCCAGAAGCCTATTGCCAAATATGCCAAATTTCGCACAGATCCATGTTTTAAAAAGAGTTTTGTGGAGAGCACAGTGTTCTGTCCTTATTAAATAGCCTCTGACATCAAAGTGTGAGGCACTGCCACCTTCACACAGCAAATGCTAACAGTATTCTTGCCACTAATTCTGCTTTTATGTACATTTAAAAGGCTTCCTAACAAGATAATTTCATATATCTTACATGTAAATGTTATGGCTGCAGAGCCTGGGTGTCAAGAACAGTTTTATAACTTGATCATTATAATGCTGATTATTAGGAAGGGGAATAACCGTATTTTCTCCCTGAATCACTGTATTTTTGTTCAATAAAGGTAGGTGAAACATTTCCTTCCTGATAGTATAAAAAGAGTAGTATGTGTTATTAGATTTGGCAGCTGTTTGTACTTTTGTAGCACAAACATAAATGTGAAATCAAGTTATTATATTGTAAAAGTCTGTCTCATACAATCGTAGAATGGTTTGACTTGGAAGGGACCTTAAAGATCATCTACTTCCAATTCCCCTGCCATGGCCAGGGACACCTTCCACCAGACAGGCTTGCTCAAAGCCCCTTCCAACCTGGCCTCAAAATCTTTTCAGCAATTTAGAACTTGGACAGTTGTTATATGAAGTTTTAAATGGGAATAGCGCTGGCTGCAACTTACATTATCAATGTACCCTTCCTATATTAATATATGACATTAAATACTGTGAGAGAGATCTTAAGTTAAATTGTGGTTTCATAGTAAAGAAGTTGTTTCTTTTTTTCCTTGAGAATTTCAAAACAGTCTCTAGCTTTTCCTAACTTAATGAAAAGAGAAAGAAAAGGCTGTTGTGCCTTTCCCATCCCTTTATGTCTTTCTGTACCATCACAAAACAACTGTTCTGTATCATTAAATTGATAGAAGAATGAGTGCATTATATATTTTAAAATGTGCAATCTATCTGTTTGCAGGAAAATATAATACAGTTTTTACTTTCTAAAACATACCTAAATATGAAATTATTAAGTTTAAATGCAATATAAAATGTCGAGTTTAACATACAGCACTAAGAAATCAGGAGGGAACTCATGTAAATTATCCACCCGAGTTAGAAAGAATGGTAGATTGTGGGAGGAAGAAGTCTGATGAGCTAAAACAGAGTAAGTGAAAGTCAAAACTTCTATGTATTTTTGTGTGACTGAATGAAAACATCATGAAATGAACGAAGACTCCAAAATTGTCTATAAGCAATACATAGCTGAAGGACCATATTCAAATAAGTATTGACAGAACAGAACAAAACTGGCAGGTCACCTTCAGTGCCTGTAGCAAAGTTCATTAGTTTCTCTTGACATGCATTTTTTAGTACTATACAACATTCTGAAAACTAAATAAATCAGTAATTAGTTTTTAACAACATGCAATAAATAAAATATACCTGAAAAATGGATCACACTTAGTCTTCTTAAACGAGATGATATTGAATGGTTATTGCTAAGAAGTTGAAAAATTATGTAGTGCTGGCCCAATAGTTGTGAACTTGTCTTTCACCTCTCTGGGTTGTATCAACATGTTACTATTAACTGTGTGTTTAAATTAGTGCAGTCTGAAAGCACTGATAGGCTACAATGTTTATTTTAGAAGTTCTGCCTTAAATTTAGCAAAAAGTGAAATGTTGTGTTTTCCTTTGCAGGTCACCAGTCCTTTATGGCTCCATCCTGCAGTGTCTTGCACTGCCCTACTGCATGCACCTGTAGTAACAACATTGTGGACTGTCGTGGGAAAGGCCTTACTGAGATCCCAACGAACCTTCCAGAAACCATTACTGAAATGTGTGTAATCTGACATTTTTCCATTAATTTACAGAAAACATTTTTTTCTTGTGTATTAGTTTTTTGTTATTTGTATAAATTCATGCCTTATATAGGGTAGGAATTTTGGTATATACCTTCAACTTCAGATATAAAAAAGAATATGCGGGTGTATGATAGCATTTAAGGCCTTTATGCTATCTTATGAGTTATTTTTTTATGTTCTGCTCATATTTCATGAGTAAACTGCATTCTGAATTGGTTTAAAAATAGTTTGGGAATCTTGCTCTTCTGTAAGTGAATGGCTTTTCCCTGCAGACTCTAAAGCCTGTTGCTTTCAGGTTTGCTTTCTGTGCTAGTTTGGAGTGAGATAGAGTTAGTTTTCTGCATAGTAGCTGGTATGATGCCATGTTCTGGATTTGAGAATAGTGTTGATAATTCAGAGATGTTTTTGTAACTGCTGAGCAGTGCTTACGCAGAACCAAGGCTTTTCTGCTCCTCGCCCAATTCCACCAGAGGAGGCTGGGCTGCACAGTGAGTTGGGAGGGGACCCAGCTGGGACAGCTGACCCCAACTGACCCAAGGGATATTCTATACCATATGGCATCATGCTCAGCATATAAAGCCAGGGAAAGAAGCAAGGGTGAGAGGTTCAGAGTGATGGCGTTTGTGTTCCCAAGACAGTGTTACAATGACAGAGAACTGCTCTCCTGGAGATGGCTGAACACCTGCCTGCCTTTGGGAAGTGGCAAATGAATTCTGTGCTTTGCTTTTTCACATGGAGCTTTTGCTTTACCTATTAAACTGTCTCTGTCTTAGCCCATGAGTTTTCACAGTTTTAACCTTCTGATTCTCTCCCCCATCCTATTGTGGGGATGAGTGAGTGAGCAGCTTTGTGAGGCTTAGTTGCCAGTTGGGGTTAAACTGTGCCACTCACCTTTAGTCACTTTATTCATCAGACTTGCTACTAGAGAGGCGTATCTTTGCGTGAAAGATCAGCAATCTGTACGAACAATAATAAGTGTTCTGCTTAAAGCAGTATCCTCAGAGGTTAATCTGAGAAGGCAAGAGTAAAATGTAGTCATTGTGTTAATGCCACATATCTGTGTACAGAAGAGCATGAACACTGGTAGTGTCCTGTGACATGTCATATGCAGAGTACTACCATGTCCTGACTGCAGAGCAGAGTCATAGCAAGGGTGCTATAGGGCCCACAGTCTCCAAAAGCAATGTGGCTGAGAGGTTGTGTGGGCATAGCAGGAAAGTTACTGCTGCATTGTTGTCTGTGCAGGTGAGCAGCAAAAGTAAAAGGTGAGCTTGCTAACAAGATGGGTAGGGGAACAGCAACATGAAGATCTCTCTTTTCTGGGATCGGCAGGGGCAGTGTTTTGGAAGGGAAGCTGGGAGTTCCCTCCAGGGAAATAGTGGCAAAGTAGCTGTGACAACAACCTGGTTAGTGGAGTCTGACTAGAAGTAAATGAGTTGGAGAAAATTTTCAGAATAAAAAGCTTGTGAGTATTTTGATGATACAAGACGATCTTGAATGTTTAAATCTAGGGCTCCACAATGAGATTTTAATTGGCTTGTTAATATCTGACCTGTGGTTTTGAACATTATAGGGTTGGAACTACCCTGGTTTCTTCTTAGGATGTGAATAATGATCACATCTGTCAGTTCATTATTACTGTTGTTAATACTGACCTGGCTGACCCCACATGAACCAATACAGTCATTCAGCTGTATAGTACAAACAATTTTACCTTTCACCACTCTCAGAAAAATCCCTCTGCTTCCAAATAAAGTGACTCCTTCATAAAATCCACTCACAGTGGCCAGGAAGAACTGTTTACTTAATGAACTGTATATCAACGTTTTTACTTGCATATATGCATATATGTGCATAGAGGAGGAAAAATATTGCAAGAAAGAAGTAGGGAGTATGTGTCACATATTCCTCACTATATTTCTGGTGCTAACCACTGGAGCTAACCAATGATTACAGACACTAAAGACTGACTTTTTTTCCTCTATACTTTTCTTAGATACGTAAGAAATGCTCTTGAGTTTTAAGCATGGAATGTTATGTTCTTTAGCAGCTTATTGTCCTGGAAGGTAAAAGTAACCATGTCACACCACCTTCAGTATACATTTAACAGATTATAGGCATTTAACAGATTGCAAACTGATGCTCAATGTTTCCTGCTAGGCTAGGCATCATTCAGTTTCCAGAGTGAGGTTTTTTCACATTTTGAGATCCATAATCCATTAAAATATAGAGATATGTGTGCTCATATAAATATGTACAGTGTATGTAGTCCATACTGAGACAGTGTAAACTATCTGTTACCTCTCTCTACTGTATCTAGTTCATAGGTTCTGGCTAAATAAAATGCAGATCACAGTATTTTGCTCAGGAGGGGTAAGAAGATATAGAACATTAAAAAATCAAATTTTAGTAATCATTTTATGTTAAACAGGTGCACACACAGTGAATGTTGGTGTGGTGACAGAGCTGAACTTCAGTGATAGATTTTGAGTGACTCAGAAAGAAGAATATGATACAAGATATGATTTGAGCCAGTGGTAGGCTGACCTTATCATAGAGAGAATAACACTTCCCTGTTGAGTGGAAGGTAAGGAGAGAAAAGTGCAGGAAGGAGGGAGGGAGGGAGGACGGAAGGAAGGACGGAAGGAGGAAGGAAGGACGGAAGGAAGGAAGGAAATGTTCTGAAATTGAGGGGTAAACTGAGTGGAAGAATTAGAGGATCTTGTAAGTATTTGATGAGAATCACAGGATTGTTTCTCCTTCCTTGTCAGTACGTTGAAGAGGAGATAAATTTTGACAATAAATATATTTTGCTGGTTATATGGAGAAAGCTTTATGCTATACTCATTGCTTTAATGTGAAGAAAATACTTAGTGATAGTTTTCTTATGATTTTCATGGGTGGGAGGTGTATTTAGCTTCATAGCATCAAAGAGAATGAGAGAGAGAAGAGGTTGGAAAATGGGTGGTTTGTGGAGTGAAAAAGGTTTTACCAATAACGAAGTGAGGGGAGTCTGAGACTCTGGATTAAACTAGCACTCCACCCTGGCCAGTGGCCCACATCAGTTGTCCCTAAAGAATATTTTGGAAACAGAAATTTACAACTTCAGAAATAAAATACCAGTAGCATAAATATTTTCTTTGCTCCCAATACGTGTTGGGGTTGCTCTGAAACTTGAAAATTTGCATAGCTTTCAGGGAAAAAAAGGGTTTTCTTTTAAATATCCGGTCTGCTTTAAACCCTACTATGTTTAAATCTTCATGTTAAGATACTAAATTTTGGAGGAGGGAGTTGTGCTCAAACTCTTCCAGTTTAAAATACAGTTTTTTAAAGTTTCATTAATGTTCCTTTGTCTTTGTAGAGGGAAGGAAAATGCAGTCAGATACATAATTTGCCCTGTCACCTTCTATTTTGCATGCCATCTTCATTCATCTCTTCTCTTCTCTGATGTTCTAACTCCATTCAATCTTTTTTGATGCCAAAACCTTCCATGTTGTAATTAATCTCCTCCTATTTCTCTGAAATACTTGTTTTGTAATTTTTTTTTACCTTCAATGACCGGAGTTGAATACAATATTCCAGATGACAGTGAATCATTAGGTTTTTATTAACAGAATTTTAGTTTTCTTTCATTTGCCTTTTGCAACCTAATACTCACTTGCATTATTTAACTGCCAGTACATGTTGCACCTTGTACTAGCCCTGCAGAGTCCTAGGCTTATTTTCTAGTTGTTACGATTTTGTCAGGAACAAGAAGTTGGTAAAAGTAATCCTATTATCCCATCCACAGACATTTCTAGCATTGAATCAGGTTGTATGTCACGTTTTAAAGCTGCTCTATGAAAGACTTCAGTCCTCTCTGCTTTTAACTAAATTTAACATGCTGGAAGATTGTGACATTCCAGTATTGTTATCATACAATAAGTATTTTAAAGCTTCACTTTTAAAGAAGTCCTCTGCAACTGTTGCTTATAGCAATCCCTTGAGATTAGTTTGAAAGGAATGATTGTATCCCACAAAATAATCTGTTTTTTTCAATTATTTCTTAGGCGATAATGTCAGTATGCCAAGATGGTAGCTGACAGTAAATACTTGAAGAGATGAGCCCATGCTGTCATGGCAGCATTAGGAATACTGGGTAGTTGCTGAGCACAAGGCAGAAGGGTACAGTGAGCACTGCTTTTCCACCACCACTACGCAGTTCCCACACACATGGCTTCATTACCTTAATCACCATTTTAAGCACATGCTTTAGCAGGAGCTCCCCAGTTCTCAGAGGGGGAAAGAGAATTGTGCTGGCTCCCTGTTGTTTTCTGAAGGATGTACAGGCTTTAACAGCCAAATTATTATTTATTCACTCGTCTTTGTAATACTACCAGATTCCTCTGCACACTGCAAGAAAATTAGGATTATACTTCTAATTTACCTACACCAATTATTGTCCAATCTTTTCAGTACTTTTCCTTTTTTGTCAATCTTTTACTGCATTTTCATCTGAACATTTTATACTTTATTGATAGGGACATTAGAAAAATCCACAATACTTTCAAATTCCCTTGCTCTGAACAAGTTTCTCTGCCCTCTCTCCCCTGCTTATGAGCGGTGTTTGAAGAATCCAGTGCTGAGTACCACCAGCCTGTTATATTGTGCTTCATCCAACTTCATGGTACACAAACTCCTCTGGTGCTTACACCTTTCCATCCTTTTGTCTTTTCTTTATTGTATCTCATATGAATAATATTTTCCTGTGCAGCTGACATTAAACTTTATTGTCAAACCTCCTTTATAGAGGTATTTAAAATCTGACAACTTATTTTTGTGAGATTTTGTTTTTCCATCTGTATCTGCCTCTTACTTATTTGTTCTTATATGGAGAGCAGGTTATTTTTAATAAGAATATAATGCATATTTACTTTTAAAAGATCTGTAATTCCATTATTTTTTTCTTGAGTTTATTTTGAAGTTTGTCTTCCACACATGCTCACGGTTTTGTGATTTTTTGCCAAGTTCTCTGTCTGTTTCTTCCATTCTTTCTCTCAGTGGAAACCCTGACCTCAATCAACTTCTCAGTACCCTATGAAACACTGATTTCTTAACTTTGTTTAAAAAAAAAATGTTGTCTGATATGTTTCTGCACAAGAACACTTTGAATTCATTACATTGTTAGTCTGTCTGGGGCAATATTGTATAAAGCCAAGTGGTATTACTAATGTTGCTATTCTCTATCCTTTTGATAAATACCATGAAATTGCAGGTTTAAAGTGTATATTCCATGTTGACAATTGTATGCTTGTGTTTTTTGCCCTAGGGGGTTGATAAATTAGCTTGTATCTAAATAGTGTGTTAAATAAAGAACCTTTAAATGGAATATTGAATTTCTTAAGTATTATACATTGGCAGTTTCAATTGAGTAAAATTTTGCATGTTGAAGCTCTGAGTTAGCTCTCTGTGGAAAAGTGCAAGAAAAGGCTTTCTGTTTAGTCTAACACTGATGCTGTGACTTTACATTGCCTTGATAGCCCTACTGTCTCAGAATGCTGTTTTAAGACATTAGGAACTGTCCTTTCAGGCTGATGGCTACCTTTGTAGCAGAGCTGGCAGGGAGAGCATGTGCTTGCACTGTACTGCAGCTTCCCTGTCTCTTGAGTTTGGTGTGATAGCCTAAACCACTAAGAAAAATAGTATAGCACTGGAAGCTGAAGTGGTTGAGGAATGAGCAGGCGTTCTGTGATGGCGGGAGCAGGAGGAGGCAGAGCCAGTTGCCAAAATGCTGTTTCATTCCAGTGTAGTTGGATTTACTGGTGACTGTCAGGGTGTTGCTGAGACGATTTTGTCATACTCTCTGCCTGACTTCTCAATTGGTACAGAAGTCAGTTGGCTGGAAGCAGCGATTCCCACTGCATGAAGGCAGTCAGCAGGCAGTGCATTGTCTGCCAAGTGCCTCTTGGGAAGATGCTTTCAGAAACAGGACTGCTTATCTCCAAGTAGCTGCCAGTGAAAATGGAAGGAGAATAAAACCTGTGGTGTCCTCTATTTTTCCCTTCTGTTTGATAAAGCTTCAGCAAAATTAAGTATTCCGCATGTCAGTAAATATAATTCTTAATCTGTATTGACTTAGTACAATTGCATCTGTACCTGTTACACCCTTTCTGCAAAATTAATCCTTACTTTATTATCTAAATAAACTCACAGCCAAATTAGAATACCTAAACTTTTCAGGATTTATCCAATCAATGTGATAATATTTGAGAAAGAAATAGTTCATATTCCATTTGTATTTTAAAAACATTTAGAAATATTTTGTTGAGCACCAAAACTCCTCCAGTTTTAGTGCACCTATGAATTCTACAGTAAACACAACAATTAAAAGGGTGCACAGATGTACCTTTGCCACTGGTTCAAATGAATAGATTTCATACCATGAGTGACCTGCAGGAAACATTTCAGGAACCTAAAATATTTCCCATAGACCTGTTATTTTAATGTTGGTATTGTAACATTGTGAGGCAAAATACAGTGGCCATAAATAATACAAATAGTCTTCCAACTTTTGTTATTTTGTATGTCTTACTTTAGCCTTTTTTCATAGACTTAAGCAAAGCTTGGTACATTATTCATTAATTCGTCTCAAACATCATAATTTGAGTTGGTGTAGATTTTTTTGTTTAAACCCCTCTCCTTTTACAGAAATTTTTAGGGGATGCCCTTTCATTGGCATGTTCAGTCTCTTAGACATAAGCAGCTTAAGTGGCCTAATGGACCTAGTGCTTTCCTCCTTTGTCATGCAGTTCATGTATTAAAGGCATTAAATGTCATTCTTAAGGTTCAAAACTATTACTTTAATTGGCGCTAGAAATTACAGCCTTTCTAATGGCAATAGCATTTATCAGCCTCTATGCAGGCATTCCTTCCATATTTTAGTTTTTCGTCACTGTTAGTCTCTTTTCATTTGGTTCAATTTCAGGATTCACCTTCTGAAAAATCTTTGAATGATCGGCAGAAATAATTCTGGTCCCCTTCAAATAGAGACTTTTTTTTGGCATGTGTTCAAACAGACTGTGAGAAACTGTACAAATAGCAACCCAGCAGCAATTCTATTAATTGTACTGGTACCTTATCTCAGAATGGTGTGACAGGCCCTTATTTCAAAGGAGGCCAAAAAGCCATTAATGAGCTAGACCTAACTTTGTGAACTGCTGCTCTTATATTCTTTTGGTTTTGTTTTCTCTTCCATGGCTCAACCTGTCAAAGTGGTTCTAAACTTCTTTCCTTACTGTAATATTATGCATAAACAAAAGTAAATAGACCTGCAATAAGTGTTTCTAAGGGGTGGGGGAGGGGGAAGGGGGGGAAAGGAGTACCTGTGCTGATGTCCATAAATTTGTACAAGTGATTATTTAAGCAAAAAGAAATGGAATTAAATTGATTGTTCCTTCACTTTTTTATATTAAAAAAAATTATTAGTCAAAGGAAGGACTTAATTAAATTCTTTTTCTTTTTCAGAAGGATAACGGTCACTACAATGGCGTTTTGGGGAGGAGGAAGGTTTGCTGGAGGAAAGGGTGACTGCAGGGTTGCCACTGTTAAAAAAGGAACAGTTGTATAGATAATTCTAGTCTTTGTAATGGGCAGAAAAGACCCTAAACCACATAATTTGTGAAATGAAAAAACATATCAGAGTCAGGAATTTTAACAGTTCAGCTTCACAATCCAGTGTACTGAAAAGCCCCTGACTTCTTATTACTATGGCTTTCAGGATAAAGTTTTTGTTTCATGTGAATGGAGCTTTATAATGTTTGAATGCCAAAAGTAGAAACTGTACAGTTGTTCCATGACAACATTATTTACATTTTCCATGAGTTTCCTAATTTTTTCTCTTAGTCTTGTCTTATCTTGCCATCCTGATTTCTGGCTATTTTTCTTGATGTTTTCATCTTCCTGTATCTCATTTTTCCTTATACTTTGTTTTCATAAGTCTGTTGATTAATGATTGTGTGTTATGCCAAGCACTCAACTACATTTTTGTGAGTTGTGTTTGAAATTAAGCAGGATTAAAAGCTCCTGAGATTGCTTCTCACAGTAACACTCAGATTATATTAAAGGAGAAGGGGGAAAAAAGGAAGTGAAAGGAGAGAAAAAAGAAAAAGAAGAGGAAAAGAGATCTGACAGAACTGATTTTGACAAATGGACTTAACCAAGATAAAGTGGTCTGCTCACACTGCAGACACTGGGAAAGTGCTTTGCATACATGAGGAATTTTATTTGGGTACTGGGAGCTCTGTGTCTGTATCTTTCCCAGTGACAGTTGGCATGTGTACAGTTTCGCCATTTCTGTTGTCTTTTAATATTAATCCTTAGATAAAAGCCCAAAGTACAGTCTTAAATAAGTAGCAATTGAACAGAGAGACTAGTCTATCAAGATGCAAAGGTACTTGTAAGGATGGCCCTTTACAGAGAAAAGTCACCTGGGGAGGGTTTAGGCATGTTTATTGAAGACAGTTTAAAGACTCTCATAGCAGGAAAATTCTGAAATGTCAGTGATAAGGCAGCTTTCTCTATTTTTAGCAGCTCAAAGCATGATTTGGCTGTCTATGTAGCAGGACAGAAATGAGAGCAAACCCTGTATCTTTGCAGCTTGAAAGGAATGAGGAATACTGTGGAGAGGATGCATTAAGTTACAAGACATTAAATTGGTGATTGGTTTTCCGTGTTAGGTTTGTGTTTGCTTTTTAGTTTAAATCAAAACATCAGTCTTCTTAGGACTTAGAATCTCCGTTCATATATGTGATTTACCTCTTAAACAGTTAAGCCATCAGCAAGAATCTTGCACATCCAGTGAGATTCTAGAAGGGTTTTTCCAAGTTGTTTCTATATATACATATGTTTATATAGTCATTGCTCTTTACACTGTATTGCTTTTTAGCAGTTTGCAAGAATCCTCTATAACTGTGTCTTCTGTTTTTGAGAAAATATATGTTAACTTTCTGATGTTACCTGAAATAGCTAAATCTCTTTGGTCTCACTATAAAATGTTTCAAAATAATTTAATCATTCTTATGGCTCTTTTTGCAACTTCTGTGTTTTATCAAAATCTTTTCTTAATTGCTCTCATAACAAATGCTGACAGCTGTGCCACACTCCAAAGGTGCTTTTAATCTTAGATTTTATTTTCACACGTGGCTCTTCACTTGCAGTTGTCAAGTGAAAAGATGATGTCTACTTATGGATAAAAAATTAAATTAATTGTTATAGCATTCATTTGCTTATGAATACTGATACATACTTTGGTCAGTAGGAAGTCAGAAAACTGTCAGGTTTTGAATTTTCAGAAATTGCTGGATTAAAATAAAGTGTCTTAAAAGATACATAAGTAACTAAATGCCCCTTAAATTCATATGGTCTGGCTAATATTTTCTCAGCTCTTATTCTAACACTCCAAACTTTTGAGCAACTTCATATCACTGCCCTGATATTAAAATTAACTTTTCTTATATTCTTAACTTCTCTTCAACTGTACTTCATGTGTCCTTTTCCTCAAACCTTTTCTTATTGTCTTCCCTTCCCAAAGGTTTCTAAGACCAGTGTTTTCAAGATCAGTCCTGGCTAATGCATTGGACCAGATAATCAGATTTACACCATTGGACTATGGAGACATAGTGAATTTTCACTGAAATCTAGAACTTTTGCTTCTGTTTTTGATAAAATTTAATGCATTTTTATGTCCAAAAGCTTATATCAAATAATAATACTACATAATCTTCAGATGCAATATTTAGTTATAATGTATTGCTTACATGCTTGTTCATGAGAATTCATAAGAGTTCATGAGAATTCATAAGCTTTACATATGGAGGAGGACCAAAAAGGTTCCTAATGAAATGAAAATATCTGCTGCAAAATAGCTGACATGAAACTAAAATTTTAGTATCAATATACACTGTGACTGAAGTTTTCCATGTTCTGCATGATAATTTAAAAAATGTCCCTTACCCTCTCTAGTTGGCTAAATATCTCAAATAAGGCCATAAACATTGAAAATCTTTTCATGAAAATAAAAATAATACTATATTATAATTTTACTAGAAAGGTTTTATGATTTGTCACTCACTGACCTCTGTTTAGACTGTTCATCTGTCAATGATACAGTTTTCTTGCTGTGCTTTTCTGTGATCTTGGGAAGGTCATTATTTCTTAGTTAAAGCAGAGTTTATGCCCATTGCAATATAAAATTGCTTTGTGTGCTTAATCAAAAATTTAGAAATTTGCTAAAATCTAAACATCTTTTATATATGCATAAAAACACAGAATAACTACATGTAAATAACAAAAAATGCATTATCCATAATGCAGAGTATTGAATAAAGGTTCAGCAAATTAAAATGAGGTAAAGAAATCTGTGGAGGTATTAATGTCTTCACCCTAATATATTTAATTTACCAATGCAGATTTCACTGAATTACCTGTGGCTTATATTTGGCATTCCTATCTTAATATTTCTTGGGCAAAACTTAAACCATATTCCATTTGACTACTTCAAAAATAGATGATTTTGCTACTTGGATAGCTAATCCTTCCTGCTTAACACACACAAGAGAAATGATTTGTCATGCTCTTACTCAAATATCTTCCTAATCTGAAAATTACTGTAAATCGTGTGCCTTTGTGCTTTTTACAAAACAGGAAAACCAGCTTTTTCATTTGAGTTGTCAGATGGTTTTGTATGTATAACATCTAATCTGTTCTTTATTAGCATGTGTTCTATGCTGCCATTGTTCACATCTTTGGCTTTCTTCATACCCTTGTGTCCTATCTTGAAAACTAATTAAATTCAGACAACAGGATAATTTCAGGAATCAAGAGAACATAGAGACACAGAACACAACAACCAGACAAGAAACACATGAAACCAGTGCTGGTTTCCAGACACTAGCAGTAGGTACTGGCCAGCATGAACACCATTCCACCTCTTGGGGGTTTGTGCAATTTTCTCGTGGGTGTTAAGTAGAAGAGGCACCTTGATGGACCTCTCTGTTGCTGCCAAGGGAAAGAAAATAACTCAAGCATGGAATAAATGAATATTTTATACATTGTGAAGGGAAGCTGGAGAAGGCCCATGTCACTTTTCCAGAAAAACCCTCTTAGATCTCTGACAGCTGTGCCACACTCCAAAGGTGTTGTTAATCTTAGATTTTATTTTTACACATGGCTCTTCACTTTCCTCAGCAATTATGGGAGTGAAGTAATTTCAAAAGAAACTATGGATACTGACTTCTCGGTAGTTATCATTCAAATGTTTCTTCATCAATTACGTTTCTAAATACATGCTAAAGTAAGCAACCACATATTCTCAGTTAAAAAACTTCTATTTTTATGGCACATTTGTAGTGTGAAACCACATATTGTTTAGAAGGTAAACTCCTGTCACACTGTTGGTCTCACACAGTGGAGAGATTTTCAAGGTAGTGTTTCTGCTCTTTTAGAACAGGTGGACAGATCCATACTTGTGATCATACTTGTGATGAGTCAAGAGTGTAGCAGGATTTTATCTACTTTTTTGTGAATTTAAAACACTTATCTGAACAGCTTGACTAGGTTTGCTAGTATAAGAACTCTCATCAAAAATGGGCTAATTAGAGAGACTAACTTGACTCTGGGTGGCTCAGGCTAATTGCACTGGAGCCACACTGACAGAAGCCAAAGTGCTAACCAAATAATTCTTTAACAAGTGGTGTATTTTGCTATAGACTGAATCTGTAACAATGGAGAGATGTCAAGCCCATCATCATTAGTGATGCTCTAGAGTTCAGAGCATGAGATGGCCCTTTCTGTAACGAAATGCAGGTTTGAGACCTGCTTTTGAGTAAATTCAATGAATTGTTTAATAGCTTTAGAATGGCAATTCTTGTTACTTTCTTCATGTAATGCAGCTGAAGAAGTCATCTGTCATTTAAAATCAATCCCCTGAGGAAATATTTGATATAACAATTAGACTGGATGTTAACAGTTTGGCAAGCTTTAGGGCAACATTGACAGTGATTCTTTATATACAAATATTTAGGAAACTGTCAAATGGATTTATTAATACACAGAATTAGATTCTGAAAGTAAGAAATGCAAGTAATCTAATCATTCAAAATACATCTTTTGTTTTGTTAGATGTGGATGATATCACAGATTTCAACAGAATTCTGCTGCTGCTAAAGCTAGGAGTGACATTTAGTGGATTTAAGCACTCTAGAGGCACAGTTGTGGAGAGAGAAAAAAGGTACTTTGTTTAATAGCCTCAAGGATTCCTCCAGCAAGGGAGATCATTACTGTTTCCTTATTTTAAAAACAAACAAACAAAAAAACCCCAGAATCTGGCAGATGTTGCATGTGATGAGAGATGTGTTGGCTGTGTATTGCAGTTCTTCAGATTCAGGAGCTGCACTCAATCCCATCATTGAAATCTATTTTTTGGGTTTTTGACAGCTGTTTTTGCCATTTAGTTTAAAAGCAGATGGGGAAAATGCAAAGAAGAGCTGTCAATTTTATTACCATGTATAATCAGCATCTGTGCAATACATCAGACTCATTGCACTGCTTATACTTTCTCTCTGTAGTAAAATTCTTTTGGGATTTCTTGACAACCTTCTTGCAAGACTTTTTGTAAATTAGTAGATAGTGGAATTAAAAGTATAGATTAATTAACTGCTAAAGGTACTACTCTGTCATCCATATTTACTTAATCAAGATGTTATGTTCTGATTGTTTAATTATAAAATATATGTCTAATTTGCTCCTCCATATTCAAATTCATGTTTTCTTAAGCAACATGTTTTGTTTTATTTTAGTATTACAAAATACTTTTTATATATCTCTGATCCCTTTACATGCATTTAGGTGCAGCACATCTTGGTGTGTATTTTTTTACCATTCTCTACTGGGAGGACTTAGTATCTTGTACCCCATCTGTATGATTTAAAGTAAAAATGATTCTGTAGACAACAGGGTGTTCTTCATTCCCAGTCTGCACTCTTTCCTGGTGCAGCAGTCGCTCACAGAAATGACTTTTTATAGTGGGAAAATAAGCTAGTTTAAAAGTGTCAGTATAAATAAGCATGTTGTCTGTCTCTGTAAGTGCGGAAGTAGTAATCAGTAATGGTGTGCTGCAGGCTTATAGTACAGAACAGCATCCTCCTGGAAAGTGTCAAGTGATTTACATGTCACAGGGCTCTCTGGGGACCGTGTGGGAAGAATCTGTCTACTGGCTGGGGACCTACTTTGATTTGATTTGATTAGGTTGGAAGTCACAACTGCAGAAGCGCCTTTGTTTCTTAGAATAGTAAGTGGTTGTGCATTACAGTGTCTGCAGTGATAAGCAGAGGGGAAAGATTTCCAAAGAGAAATGTTCTCAGTACATTTCCTAGATAGGAGAAATTAGGGAGTAGCCCTCAAAAAAGGTTTCAACCAGTTTGGTAGAATTAACAGACAATAAAACACTTATATATCAATGCAGATCTTCTTTGAAGTGAAACACTAAAAGGAGACAGAGACTTAATTAATTAAAAGCATTAATTAGCGTTTGTGTTGTGATGGGCAGAGTACTTTCTTTTCATGAGGCAATGCAAGCTTTGATGAAGAATGTACTTAACTGTCTTCCTCCATTAGCTTAGCTTACTAAATATGCTACTAAAATTGACTGTGACTTTTGAAAAAGAAACCACCAAGGCACTGTTTATGATACATAGATGTTCATTTATAAGGAAGAATGACTTCTGGAATGACTTTGAAATAAGTTGTTGTGAACAAAATTTAATACAAATTTCATGGAAAAATACTGACTCAAGCTTTTTTTTTTTTGTTCTTTGGTGATAAAATGCTATTTCTGGCCAAGTCATTTGCAAGCACTTAATGGCTGACTTTTTCAGTAATAGATAACTACAACCCAGCCTATTCTAGAATTCAAAATATTTCATTAATATAGGGCATTAATATAAAGGAGTTTTTAATTACTATGGGTTTTATCAGTAGAATGCAAATTTCCTTTAGATATTAGTCTATCTGTACTTTGTGACTCTGGAATATATCTAATTATATTTTCTCTGGAATAGTGGATGCAAATTTATACTCTGTGAAATTCAGCTGATTCTATGAAGATAAAGCAGAAAATTAGAGGATAACAAAGCTTGAAAATGCGGATTTGATTTGCTCTCTTTACAGACAAAGTGGAGTATAAAAGATTTTTCTTCTGTATTTATATAATCTTATTCTTCCCTTTTTATGTTAATCTCATTTTCTAAAATGCGATGTCTTTCACTTCCTACACTTTGGCATAAGAAAAGACATATTTAGATGATCCTACTATAACAAATCCTTTATCCAGAAGAGCTTGTAAATATATCCCAGCACTGCACATTTTGTCTGCTAGAATATAAATGTCTCACTAAAAGGAAATATTAGGTAAAGTTGACATAAAGTTCATTTTCATATCCATCAGTGAATTGGTACTAGAACTGCTGGAAAATTAGCTCTCAGAAATATGTTGCAGCAAGACTTCTTCAAGTTTTGGACCCATGTAATTTGTGGCCAAATTGGACAAAAGTAAATGAAAGCTGCTATTCCATCTTCTCTTGAAAAATGGCCTACATGGATCCTGTAAGGTACTTCAGTTTATAGAATTAATATATATTTTTAATTAAGAGAGTAAACTGGAAAATGCATTGTGTCTTTATTTAATGCTAGCCCTCGAGTTACATGCCTTATCTCTACCTAGTTAAGATCATTATATGTTTAAAGATACGTGAGTGTAGGCTGGAGCCCCTCCAGCACTAGTGCAGACACTAGTAACTCCAGTTACAAATCTCTATGTCATGGACTAATAAGCAACTTTTATAAATGATAGCTTCACGTGGGAGCATTGTTACTGCAATATCTGTTTCCCATATACCCAGAGACATTTTTCCCCACAGTCTCTCTCTCTCTGGCAATTCAAGACCTCCTCTGTATTATGGCCTAGTCCTTCCCTGTCCTTTTTTACCCACCCCTCGCCCCTGGCTCCCTTCCAGTCCTCTGCATATGCCCTATGTATGTGCCTGTGCAAGATATTCTTTGGCTGGTTTTCAGAGCTCCACATCTGATAAATGTCAGGTTAGGCTATCCCTGGTGGTTAGGCAGTTGCTTGCTGCCTAGTAGAGTGTTTAACAGGTATGGATGGTTGGCAACCGTGCTCTTCATGGCTGGGTTAATTTGGTTTCTCAACTCCTTCCAGTTGCTAAAATGAGGAAGTTTTATTATCTGGAGAGTTTACCTCTCCCTGATTTAGCCATCTGAGTAGAAAACTGTCTTAGGTGATAAATATGCCAAATCTTTATTTTCTGGGAAAACTAAGCTAAAATTTTAATGTAAGGACAGAAAATACTTGGGTGTGGCCTAATTTGATGTTGGCCTTTAACTTCAGCAAGTTTTTACTTATTCAGGTGTTTGCCTCCTGCATCTAGCCAAGTGTATAGGAGAGAAGTGACCTTGTTGCTTTGTATCCTGGCCAGCACCCCTAGTCTGATGCAAAATGTGTTTCATGAATCCAAAAGGCTCAGCCAAGGCAGAGTATGAATGAGCATCATGTTTATGGAAAAGGTTTTCAGTCTTGTGCCATGGGATTCCCTTCCGTGTTTAAAATATACCTGAAATCTATAGCAAGGTGACAACATTTGCCTAGAAAGAGCTAAAACAGTTGTGATGAAGTGAGATTTTCTTTGTGTCTGGAAGATTTTTCTGGAGCTTTTGGGTTTTTTTGTTGGGTTCATCATAAGCCATTCAACAACAAATTCTGCTAAGTTAAAGCATGACCAGAATAAAGAGATTTTAAGTATTAAATATATAAATATCTCCATCTGTACGAGACTTAATGAAGGCAAGGAAAAAAACCTTCAGTTAAGCCATATCATGATCTCTTGAGAAACTTTACAAAAAGAAACAATTTCTGTTCGAATATTTTCATGGAAAAGCTTACTCAAAATATTTGAGTTTATTAGTTACACTGTACACACACAGATGCTCATATGTCTCAATCAGAACAAAAGTGAAACAGAAGACAGTTAATAGGACAAGAGTAAAAGGAAAAAAATAGGCCAATACTTCTGCATCTAGATTAAAAAAGGCTCTTTCCCCTTAAATTCTGAGGCAATGTCCTTGTAATTTAGATTAATGCAGTAAACTTACAGATTTTTGATTAATTTTATTAAGTAGATTTTGGCATTGTCTTTGTGTACATAAATCATAGAGTTGATACCTGTGCATGAAAGAGGGAAATACAAAGCTTATTAGATAAGCATGGTATGGAGTTCGAATAATCCTGCCTTTTCCTGTAGTGCTTTTTGGTATAATCGTTTCTTACCTTATGTCTACATGGTGGAAATTTGCACTGCCATAACTGTGGTATAAGGGCGTGTGTGAGTAAGTAGCTTCTGTTTTAAGTGTGCTCATTGGTGATTCTGTTTTGACTCATTGGTACCTGAGCCATAGGTCTATATCTGCATTGATTTCCCAAATGCAAATCTCTCCAAGTTCAAGAACTTCTTGGAAAATGGTTTCCATCAATAAATTCACACTTTGCAGTATGGGAATTTTCAATTACAGCCACTATACACACAAAGCAAGTGTGGCCAGTAACATTAGCTACAAGTGGAGATTAAAATACTTGTTTAAAGAAGTTAGAGTTGTGGCTGTGCAATCCTAATATTATATCTTAAAGAAAATAATTAGTGTACCGTATCTAAAGAAATTGTGTGCATCTTTAAAAACATGGCAGTTGTCTTATTGCAGGTAGCAACATATGTTATCTGCTCTGTAGGAGCATTCCCCTTCTCATTCCCATGGTTTGCATATTTCAATGAATTCATGGAAGTCTCTAGGCATTTTAAAATATGTAAGTTGCTATATGTGAATAGTACGTTGGGAGTAAATTAAGACTAATTCAAGATTGAAATTTTTAATGACAATTTTATCTTAAATTTTAGAAAACTCTTGTATGCTCTGAAAATAAGTTTTCTTTAAATATAAAATCAATATTGGGTTTTTAATTTCAGTATTACTCTCAATAGGTTAAGTTAGGCTGAATAATTTATTCTTTTTTCTTTTTTCTTTTTTCTTTTTTTATGAAAGAAATAAAAATTATACTGAAAAAGGAAGAAAAAGTTGTCTTCTTTGTTGAAGTCTATCCCTTCTAGTTTCTTATGGCTTTAGATTCTTATTTAGCTTGGGGGTTGTATTTTTATGCTGTTGCTGTTCTTTTGCAGACGCTTGGAACAAAATTCAATTAAGGTCATACCTCCTGGAGCTTTCTCCCCCTATAAAAAGCTTCGAAGAATGTATGTACCCAATACCTTACATTTACTTTCATAAATTTATATATAACAAGATAAAAAACAAGTCAAGATGGTACAGGGGAACTGCAGTTAATGTGTGAACACTTAAAAAATTTGACTGCTAGAAGGTAAACTGATACGGCTGCCTGATTATTGACACCATATAGCATCTTTGTCATATTAATAATACTTGGGTTTTTAAAAAATATTGAAATTGTTTAATATGGTTCTGCATAGAAGCAGTATGTTCCTGTAGTGAAAATTCTAGTAAAAAAAGAGAATGAGGATAATTTCAGATTGTTTTTGAGGCTATATAGCGCTGTGGTCATAGCAAGCAGAGGATTCTTAAGAAAATGTGCTTAAGCAATTAGGAAAAGTAAATATTTTGTCTTTTTTTTTCAAGCATTTGAAAGGTCTATTTTTAATTATGCATTTTGTTTCAGTGTACTGGGAATTTTAGTGGTTTTATGTTAAAAATCTTCAGCAGTGTCTCATGTAAATATTTTCTTTCTCACATTCATGCTTAATTCTAATTACATATTATCTTAAACGTCATTATTTTGAAAATAGCTTGAATTAATTGAATCAAATTTTATTTATTTCAGTGACCTGAGTAATAACCAGATCTCTGAAGCAGCTCCAGATGCTTTCCAGGGCTTACGTTCACTCAATTCACTGTAGGTATCTGTTTGACCTGTAAACAGAAGAAAATTTCTTATATTCTTATGGTGAAATTATTTTGCCCTTTTGGCTCCCTGCAAAATTTTGCTATAAATTCAATAAATTCTGAAAGTTGTAATAATCATTTCAGAACAACAGTGGTAATTGAACATTCTTTTACAGCTTGACACTAATAACTTATGGGGTTTTTTGTAAATATCTTCATGGCAAGGAGTTGAACAAAACCAAACATGTCTTTTATTCCCCAGTTAGTTGTTTTACAAACAGCAAATCCACTTAGCAAGGTCCCTTGGTAAACCTGTAATCAGTGAGGTGCTGGTTCTGCAGAGAGCTCGTTGGGCTACACACCTTTTGGGAAAATGTGTGATCCTGCTGCCTCACAGGACCACAAGGATATTGCAAGTATCAAGTGGTTGTTATTAAATTCCTTTCAGGAATACTGGAATTTCTCTAATTTTGAAGTCAAAATCCCATAGCATATGCGTTTCATAATGGTAGCTTTGCTTTATTCCCTGGTACAGAGTCCTCTATGGCAATAAAATCACAGAACTTCCAAAGGGCCTGTTTGAAGGACTCTTTTCTCTGCAACTGCTGTGAGTATTTTTTTATTTATTCTATTTTGGAATCATTCAAAAGGGTAAACATGATGAGAGATTTATGCCAGAAGAACTGGCAGGAAATCCCAAATGTAAGATCAAAGTACAGTAAAACCAAATTATGCTAAAACCGAAAGAGTCAAGACTGTTCTAGGCCAGCTTGCCATTCATCCACAAATGTGATCATATCAGTTATTGTTTCAGCCTAAAATGATTAAAATTAAATAGTTCTCCTGAGTGGAATTTCTAAGGATAACACACATAAAGATATGATACCCTCTAAATGGCAAATAGCATGTATGAAGTTGTGTGGGAACCATAAAAGGAATATTTGTGTGTTTTATAAAGAGAAGATATCTAGTGGAAATGCTATGCAATTGCCTTTCTAGTTGTACCCATGAAAGAACAGTACTACACCACAGTTTCATTGGTGGCTTTTAATGTTTTCTGACATTCAGTACAATTCTTTGACTCTGTGAACTCCAGCTGCTACTTCATTTAACACTTTGGAAATTTCCACATGTAACCTTTGAAACCGTTGCTCTTTAGATTTTATACTGGAATAAAGAATGCCATGGTAATATGTTTATTAAATATTGTCAATATTTAGCAGAAGAGGCTGTGCAGTAGGTGTACTGTGTAAAAGAAATGTGTTAAATAGACCATAAAACAACGGTGGTTTTGAAAGAACTTGTCCCAGAATAACTGACTTGTTGAGTTAGGGTCTTCTTAAAGAATCTAAGGCTTCTTCACACATGCTTAGAATTTTCTAATGTCCAGACTTCACCGTGAAGTGTTGGCAAAGTATCCATTACTAACAACTAATTGAATATGGCAAAACAGTAAATATATACACAGAAAATGCAAGTTCTAGCACCACCTAGAGGTTTGCATTTTGATTTAATTTAGCCACAAAAATAGTATAGTGGTGGGCAGGGTATACTTTCCTGTTTTTCTTTAAAGATGTTTTATTTATAAAATATAATTCAGATCTTGTAAAAAAAAAAAAAAGTAAGAGACCTTAATGAACTCTGAACTCTCAATTCTGTATTAAAAACAATGTCCATATTTTAATATGCATTGTATAGATAGTACATTTAGGTCCAAGTAAGTTTCTACTTGTTTGCAAAACTTTTTATCAGAGCATTAGACTTCAAATCCACCATTTCATTCCATTTCTGGCTCAACATGGGAAGGAGTAAAAAAATATTGGGTTATAAAAATGCATCTAATGGAATGACTTTTTTTTTTTTCTCTTCAAAAGGAGCTGGTTTAGATTGGCTTGTTTGTTTTAACACTAAAAGTCTGGGAGGTACGGGGAAGAAAAGGTTCCCTTTGAAGATGCAGAGGAAAAGGATCCAAGACAGATTTGGATATATTCCATGCCGCCAGTTTTTACTACAACTCTGTTAATGTGGCAGCATGCTGATTAGTAACATATAATTAAAAGTGCCACTGCACATCTCTTCCAGCTAATGAACACAGTGTTCAGTTCCTTTTTTGTTTGTTTATTTGGCAAAAGAAACTAGTTTTCCTTGAATATACTTGATTTTTAGGCTTGTTTCTTTGCGCTATACACAAATACCACACAGACATTCTACCAGCACATATAAGAAATGTGATTTTAGCTAAATAAATGTACAGATTTCAACTCCAAGGTTCAAATATGTAGGAATACATATAACCTAAAGAAGATACTTAAATTCACTGAAATTCCTTACATCACTTTCAATTCACTGAAATTCCTTATGTCACTGTCAATTATTATTTGTAACTACATCTCTTGTTCTGGTTGCAAAGGTGCACAAAGAATTGTCTGTGAAAAAATGCTGAAGCTGCAGCATGGAGCAATTTCTTTCAATTTTATAATTGTCTTCCATTAAACAGATTACTGAATGCCAACAAGATCAATTGTCTACGAGTTGATGCATTTCAAGATCTGCACAACTTGAATCTTCTTTCTTTGTATGACAACAAGCTTCAGACCATTGCAAAAGGCACCTTCTCACCCCTACGTGCGATTCAGACCTTGTACGTATGTTCTTGTTTATGGTTTTCTCAAGTACGACTTCATATTCTACAGTGCAGTAAAAGCACTGGGTACTGCTGAGACAAAAGGGAAATAATGTGTAATATTATTGGTTTTTTTCTTCATGAAAGGCATTTGGCTCAGAACCCATTTATCTGTGACTGCCATCTGAAGTGGCTGGCGGATTATCTTCACACAAACCCCATTGAGACCAGTGGTGCCCGTTGCACCAGCCCCCGCCGTCTGGCAAACAAAAGGATCGGCCAGATCAAAAGCAAGAAATTCCGCTGCTCAGGTAATTTTCTTAGTTCAGCTGCTATTTTTCCTTTATTGGCAAAAAAAGTAGTGGTTATAGAAGTTCTAATGAAAGCAGCTGTCTCTCTACAGAATTATTAAACATTGCAGAATTTTTTTTTAGTTTTTTGACTGAATAAAGGGAAATCTGGGAAGTCATAGACTATTGGATCACGGAACATTACTGTAGTTTACACATTTGGCACTATTTCTGAGTAGCATTAAGTCTAAGAAAATAAATGTAATATGTAAAACTTCAGAATGAAATGCTAAAGTTATTCACTACAAATATCACCACCATAAATCATTTTGTAAAATTTCCACAGGGCTCTGGAATATGTGAAAGATCTGAAAATTTCTAAGCTAAATATGGAAACATGACATATCCCTTTTATATAGGCAGCTTGCCTCATACTGAAATTTACTGTTTTCTTTTTCTAATCTTATTCCGTTTCCTACTTACATTTCTTTAAATCCTAACTTTCGTCATATGGTATCCAGCTGTTCCAGGTGCATTTCACATTCTACAGTTTATTCAGTCTCAAGTGCAAATACCAGATGAAAACTGGTTTTTTATCCATGTTCCGGATACATTTATGACTATTCACACTTTGTTGTTTATCAGCTCTCGTTGTGAATACACATTTTTTCACTAAATTATCTGTAGTTAACTGCAGTCCATACTTAATCTAATAAAACTCATTCTTTGCTTGCTGACATTCAGGTGCATCTTCTATTTTTTTTTTTTTTTTCTCTTTATTTAGCTAAAGAACAGTATTTCATTCCAGGTAGGTTTGGCTCTGCAGTAAGATTGACTAACTGCAGATATTCTCTCCCTTTCCCCCCAAAAGCAAAGTTTGTCATAGATTTTAGGAAACTGATGCATGTGTATTAACATTAGTCAATACCTGTAGCTATACATAGTTTTCCTTTGTAGAATATTAGTAATTCTGTTTTCTGAATATAAGAGCTTAGCATGCAGCTCTGTTTACCTTTTTCTTTCTCACAGATTTGCACACAACCTACCAAAATTATAGCTATACTTAAATTATTTAGAAGGTTGCACCTGCTAGTTCATATTTTAACTGACACTTTTACTTACCTTGTACCTTGCCTTTCTGCTGCTGCTGTTTTTAAAATGTAGCTCCTGAGCTGCTTTTAAACACAAGAAACCATGCTGCCATCAAAGAGCTAGCACAACTTTAAAAACTAAACATTCTACAAATGAACGTTTTCTTGCCTTGCTTTCATGCTCTACACTGGCTGCATCTACTGCTTGCTCACCCTCCTTTTGTTTAGGAAATCACAGTGGAATGCTTGGAAAAGAAAGCTGATATTCTTAATTAGAGGCATTCGGTGGTCACACGCATACAGTGAATCAGAAATGCTTTCCATTAAAGAAAATATGACTTTAGATTTGGGGTGAAATAGCAATTTACACACTGCTTTAAGCTACAATAAGTCTATGATATTTTTACAAAAGATTTACTGATGTTGGCCCTAGCTCTTTGAAGTATGGATCTTTCTTTATTTTACCTTGCTTGTCAGTGTGTGCACTGTTTTCTTAATAGAAAAAAATATACTCATGTTATATTCATAACAGATTATAAATAACAAAATTAACAAGAGAATAATGCATCTATTGATGAATTACAGTATGTGATTCGCAATCAGGATTTTCTGCCATAGTTTAATATCTAGAAAAATATCTACAATAATTGAATAGGACACCAGTGCACATCTTCTTTCAAATACTACAGGTATATCATCATTCTGAAGTCATCTTAGTTGTTGTCTCTTTAGCTCGTGTGTTTAACAGCTCTTCTCCAAATGCTGTGTGAATTAACACTTACATTTGCAGCAGTCATGTGAAGTTCTTCATGCCCTTATACTAATATGTTGTTTTGAATATGAAGAGAAGACAAAATGAAATACAAAATAAGGCAGCAATTTATCAGCACTGGCATCCACAAAAATGTGTTTTAAAGCAGCATAAAACAGGGGTATTCAATTTCACAAACCTGTAGTACCACTCAATTCCTTAATATGTAGAACAGCTGCCACAGAGTGGCTTCTACCCAACCTTACCAGCACAACTTTTGTTGTGAGTTACAAGTGTTTTCTTGCCAGCAGGTGTCTTCACAGCCTGGTTATAATATGGCCACACATGCAGTTGAGGCTTCTTTAAGTACTCTTTAAAAATTGCTATTCCACGGGGATGCGGGGGGGAAAGAAGAAGAAAGGAAACAATTCAATTAAACAAAATGGGCTATATACCTGCTTCTTGAAATACAGTTCTGTGCTTTCTCTTTCTAGCAGGCTATCAGGTAGATGCTACCTAAAATTATTTTAGTTGTTGAAGGCATTGTCCCTGAATATTTTAATTGTTTAAACTGCTAACAGTGATGTACTCTGGACACAGGAGGAAAAAAAAAAACTTATTTGTAGACTTGTTCATTCGGTATTTGAAAGTGCTAAAAACACTTCTTTATACTTAAGCAGATACTATAAAAAAAATCTTAGCATTTCTTTAAACACTTAAATATTTTTAATATTTGTTTTAAATATGTCATTTGGAGATGTTGCTCTGCGGACGCTATGAAGTGTTATTAAAGTTTCATTATAGTAATTTGGAAGACTAAAAGTTGGCAAGTATTAAATCATTTCTTTGAAAAAAAAATCATCTGCTACCTCCTAGAAATACTCTATAGTAGTTTCATCATATGTATGACTAAAACATTTACAAGTTGTAGATAACATAATATGTGATGACTCTTGGGGTTTTTTCCCCTCCACTGAGCAATCTGTTTCTCCTATATTTGTTTGGTTTATTAAGGATTTAAGTGGCATGGCATGTATATTGGACTCAATGATCCTTCAGGGTATTTTCCAACTCAGAATATTCTGTAACTCCTATATATATTCAGGGAGCAGCTTTTAAAGAACGCATTCAAAATAGTGAAGAATAATTCATGGGAGGCATGATCATCATCCTATATGAAATCTGTAATAAACCCCAATCTTACCTTCATTTTTAAATGCCACTCAAAATGAATTATTCTTTCTTTCTGCTAAAGACAATGGCCCTAGAACCATCTTCTAATCAAACGAAAGTTAAGTGGAGAACACGAGAGCTTAGTTCATGTTTTTGTCTTAATTGGCATTACTCTGTCTTTCTTTCCTTCTTGGCTATCTTTACTTTTGCAGGAGTTCACCATTTTGGCTGTAAGTAAAGTTCAGTGTCTGAACTAAATCACAGTGTACCTCCCAGCCCTGATGCACCTTCTGCTAGTCTCAGTCTTTTCACCTTTGTCCAAGAAGAACCCACAGGTCCTTTTGGCTTCTCTTTGTTTTCTTTGTCACCTACCCTCAGTTCCTTACTGGATGTTTTTTCTTGATATGTTTAGGATGTTTTCTTTGACTGACTCTGGGAAATGGTGGAGGAAACTTTCAATGTGTTTTTTTTTTCTTTTTTTCTTTTTTTTTTTTTAATATATACTGTACTTTTATTTAATCTGTGACAGTGATACTGTTACTGTGGCACTGGACATTCAGTAATAAGAATGCCATGTCATGTAAGCAAGTATTAAACTTCAAATGCTTCTGTGATTTATACCTACTCCTTCCTCTTTTCCCTTGCTCTTATCCTTGGCCTAATGGATGCAGTTTTGATAATGTAGCGAGATTTTCTGTTGTGCTTGATCTAACCATGTGGTTGTGAGGTATGAGTAAAACATGGTTCTGTCAAGCACCATGGAACGTCACGCAGCTTTCTACAGCATGGCAAGCTGCTGAGGCTTAAGTCAGGATCACACATTTTTTAAATTAAAGCTGAAACAGGGCTTTCAATCTTATGTGTTGAGATGATGTGGAGTATTGGGGCTATAAAAAAAAATCAGAGGTTAATGAAGTCCAGTCAACAATACAAATTTGTAACCAGAGAAAGAGAAAAGGTGGCACTCAGGATCTATTTATTCTTGATGCAGAGAAAGAAAACAAATTCTAAAACAAAAAGTGGCATTTGTGTGATGAGCTATAAACAAGGCTAGATTGGCTGACAACATAATCAGCAGAAAGTACAGCTGTGAAAAGCTCAAGTTAATGTTATCCTGCTATGTGAAGTTGGTCTCAGTTTCTTTTTCCAGCATATCTTAAGTCCCTATATTGAACCCTCTCTTGAAGCCCTTGTGTCTGTTCAGTATCACGAAGTTTATCATGCATTTCCCAAGTTGCCCACCCATTATCTGCATTGCAGACGTCTTTTCAACCCTCTCACAAGAAGCAAATTTTATACATTATTGACTTAGTATCTGTGTTTTGACTTGAATCTTCTACAGGCACTGAAGATTACAGATCCAAATTAAGTGGAGACTGCTTTGCAGATTTGGCCTGCCCTGAGAAATGTCGCTGTGAAGGGACCACAGTGGACTGCTCCAATCAGAAACTCAACAAAATTCCTGATCACATCCCCCAGTACACAGCAGAGTTGTAAGTTGAACCCATAAGAAAGGATTATTTACTTACGGAGAAACTAACTAAAACAGTCAAATATAAAACCACGGCTTTACTTTTTTTGAACAGCAAAAATTAAAAGTAACCTCTGTGGTGCACTTCAATGGACTAAATATTCATAAAAATTATTTATGCATTATTTCAATACCCTGTAGCCTTAAAAACCCATGATAAATAAATAAGGTAACTATTCTATGTTTCTAGTTTTTCAGGACCTGAGCAACCCACTTGGATTTTTGAAAGGTAGTGGGGTTTATTTTACTTTTAATTTTTAACTACAGGAGAAAGTAGGGCACCCAGTAACCAGAGGAGTCTGTCTTAAAAAGTGCTACCGAGATGTTTAAACAGACAGAGCTGATCGCTATGCAAAGCACACATTACATTTATCAGGCAGGAGACCAGAGGAAGATAAAGCAGACAAACAGGACAGAGTTGGGTTAAGAAGATGAGATAATAATATAATGAATAGAGATGGGCAGAGAAGAACTCAGAGATTATTACTTGCTTAATAAGTGACATATGGGAATGATTTGTAGGCATTACAACTGGAGTAGTCTTCGAGCAGGGAGTGAAAGATAAAAATAAGACAGCTTTACAAGGCTTCCCCATGTGCAAAGAATACTATGGGAGTGCAGAGGTGGTTGAAGGATTGGCAGAAAGGTAGATGAAAGTGGCTGTCATTGCAGAGCAAAAGTGAAAGGAAATAGCTGGTTTTCCTAGGAGATTCAGTTTAAAGAACAAGGCAAAATGTTGAGGGGAGAAAAAAAAGAGAGTTTGATTTGATATAGTAAAGCAGTATAGAGATGTGGAGACAAGAGTATTGTGATCAAGTTGTCACCCACAGGGGTGAGATGAGCAACAGGATGGCACATCTCTTAGAAGAGCAGTCTACAGCTGGCATCAAAGCAGCAGTATGGCAATGAGATATGAAATAATGAGACTATTGTTAAGTATTTGAATACCTGGAGATGAAAAGGGATTCAAAACTGAAGTATTTTTAAAACACAGATGGAGACTTTTGTCTGTCTCTAAGCTGGGAGAATGAGTTGAACTTAGTGATGGTCTGTGCTGGTTTTGGCTGGGGTAGAGTTAATTTTATTCACAGTGGATAGTATGGGCTTATGATTTGGATTTGTGCTGAACACGAGGTTGATAGTATAGTGATGTTTTTGTTATTGTTGAGCAGGGCTTACACAGAGCCAAGGCCTTTTCTGCTTTTTATGCTGGGAAGGAAGTTGGGTGTGCCTGGGAGGTTGGGAGGAGGCAGAGTGAGGACTGGTGACCCAAACTGACTGAAGGGCTATTCCAGTTCCTGTGACATTGTGCTCAGGATGTAAAGGGGAGGAAGAAGGAGGAAAGGGAGGACATTAGGAGTGATTGTGTTTGTCTTTGCAAGACACTGTTACACATGAAGGAGTCCTGCTCTCCTGGGGATGGCTGAACACCTCTCTGCACGTGGAGAGCAGTGAATTAATTTATTGTTTTTCTTTGCTTGTGTGCTTGGCTTTTTCTTTTACTATTAAACTGTCTTTATCTCTACCCATGAGATTTCTAGCTTTTACCCTTCTGGTTCTCTCCCCGATCCTGCTGGCGGGGAGTGAGCGAGTGGCTGTGTTGAACATGGTATCTTGCTGGGTTTAAACCACAACATGTTCTTATTACAAATCTGAAAATTACAATCAGAGAAAAAATGGATACAGTCTTGGATGAAGGGAGATAGATTTCAGAAGAGAAATACATTTTATGTTATCCAATATTTTGGGATAATTTTTTTTAAATTTAAAAATAAAAGCTGATGGAATAGGTAACAGGTTAAATTGTGGCAGGAGATCATAAAGTAGTGGTTGTAAATACGATAGTTACTGAACCAAGAGATGAGAAATGGAGTTGTTGAAGTGATTAAGCATGTATTGCTTTGATTTTTAGGAGGAAACATGTTTAATTGTCTCTTCTCTGAAGAAATAATAATCTTAATTTAGCATTTTAATTGGTTTTCTCATTCATTTTTTTACATGTGGAAGATAGTGTCAGGTGTTTTCTTTCCGTAATTATGGTTCCTACCTGTTAAATTCAGAAGGAACAATTAAATAATCAAGCTTCATCTACTCTATATCCTAAACACTCAAATTTCAGTCAACAATTTTTTTTTTTACTAAATGTTTGGTTACAGAACTTCTTTCAGAAAACATCCAGTCTTGTTTGAAATGTTAGTGGATTAAAAAATCCACCATTCCCCTGAGACTTTTACAGAAGGTAATTATTTCCTTTCACTTCTGTAAATTTTTTTTTAACTGAGAACTTTTAGTTTGAGATGGAATCTACCACTCTTCGGTTTCCATCATGGCTTCCTTTATAGTTTTTGCCGTTAAAGAGCCCTCTTCTTTCCAGCATTCTATCCAAGTATAAGGGTGTTAAACTGTAACAAAGTCATTATTCAACCTTCTATTTCTATGGTACTTGATAGGCTGTACGGATTGTCCTTCAAGCCATTTGATATAATAAAAATTTCAATAGTCCTGAAAATATTCTAGAGAGGATAGAAAAATTGCTTCTTCATTTTTTTTACTTCCGCTAAAAATCCATTTGCTCTAGCCAAATACACTCTTTTGGTGTTTGCCTCACTGATGCAAAAGTTACAGCTCTTTCTCTTGTTTCCTTCTGTTATTCCTGGTCTTCGATGTGTTGTCTTTGTTGTTCATCTTGGGACTTCCCAGTCTAGTTCTAGGCCCATTCTTTGATTTCCAGTTCACAATATTTACTGGCATGTATGAGAATAGCAGCTAGTTAGCCTTTTTTTTTTTTTACCCACAAAATGTGATATAAAAATACTTGTTAGAGTCAAATTACATTGATGCTTCTGTAGGTGATGAGGAGAGCTAGACTAATTGCTGCAGGATGATGTTTGGAGTTGAATCTCAGCTTGGAAATGAAGATCAAAAGTAAGGAAAAAAGGGGTGTCCAAAGGTAGGCAACAAAGATGGTGAAGGGCCTTTGGGGGAAGCCGTATGAGGACCAGCTGAGGTCACTTGGTCTGTTCAGCCTGGAGAAGAGGAGACTGAGGGGAGACCTCACTGCAGTTACAACTTTGTCATAAGGGAAGAGGAGGGGCAGGCACTGATCTCTTCTCCCTGGTGACCAGTGACAGAGCCAGGAGCTGGACCCGATGATCCTTGGGTCTCTTCCAACTCTGCATATTCTCTGATTCTCTAAAAAAAGTGTCCATTGTGTAGATTGCAACAGTAATAATATCACAGGAAAAAAACCCTATTTCTTCAAAGTAGTTGTTTTTTTTTAAAAATCTGAAAATATTAATGTTGTTCAAGGCAGATACTTAATTTTTAAAGTTAAAAAAAATTATAACTAAACCAACTAACTGCTGTTCTAACTTCCCATTTTGTTGCTTGCTCACAGTCTTCCAGAAAAGCAGTGAAATATCTGTGTAATCTGCCAATTTGATATAAAGTACACGTCTGTAATTGCACCCCAGAAATAAAATATTTTTCAGGTAGCTTTCTAATACATAGGAAAAGTCAGGAAGCATTTCAGAAATCATTCAAACCAAAGTCCCCAGGATAAATGCTAAATAAGAAATAATTTCAGTCTTATATGTTGAATTTTTAAAATGATTGTACAATAGATGATAACCTAACAAGGTAATTTTGGAAAGCATGAATATCACTGCACTATATTGCCTTCCAGGAAAGTTCAGCTATTGTTCAAAAACATGCAATATCTTAGCCATTGTGTTACTAAAACAGGAAAAAGCATCAAATATTCCATCCAAACAGAATGTATAGACATCATCATCAAATGCCTCTGTTTACTTTTTTATTTTGAGAATGGTATTTCAGTACTTTTCTTTGACTAAACCAGATAAATGTAATTTTAAGATCATTTTCTTGATCTAGTGATTGATAGGTAACAACTATAGTTGCTGTCTTTACCAGTGAGGAGCACTGGGCTCAAAAAATAATATTAAGATCCAGAATGGAGATCACATCTGTAAACTTTCCAGCCATGTGTAATAATTTTGATTCCATTGTGTGTGGACTAATTTAAACAAAATAAATACAATTTAAATGAGAATTAAAATTCTACATATGAAATTAGATAGAACTATATAGCACCGGACATACAAGAGTGAGGAAAAACCAGCAAGTAGGTCAAGATAAAAGGATGTGGTTATCATACATATTAAAGATGAAGAAGTGCTATTGGGCACTAATGCAAATTTCATTTCAGGATATAGGTATAGGAATGTAGCATGTAAATTATATTAAATAATTATTGTACTGTACATAGCAGTAGTAAACTATCAGCTGGAATACTGTGTTAAAGGCCTCACTTTTCAGGATGGATATAATTGCTCAGAAAAAGATTCAAGGAGAACAAGAATCATGGAAAAGAAGACTGGAAAGGTTGAGGGCATTTGTGTGAAAGAAACTTGAGGGACAAGCAAAGTAAATTACTTTTAATAGGTAGAAGATTGTTGCAAAGAATAAATGATCAAATTGTTTGCCTTTTTCAATGGGGTTAGAAATGTTTTCAGTAGAGCAAGTATTATTAGAAACAGTAAATGTTTTCATTATTAAGTTATTCTTCTAGATGGTATAGCACTTGAAAAGTATTTGAAGATGTCAACATTTATAGAATGGTCAGTGCTTCTGTTGTTGATAGAGAGGGTAAAGAAAAGGCTGTTTACAGTGAAGTAATTTTGTTAATTGACAATGTGCAAGAATATTTTATATGGTCCCACTAAAAATGATATCAAATCATTCAGATGATTTTTAGAGGTGATAGCATCTTCTGAAATTCATGTTTCTTGTAATTTGGTGTGGTATACGAATGTTTTGTGTATATCCAAAAACTTCTGTCTTCTTTGTTTGGTTCCATATTGAAACTGTTGTACAACCATATCTTCAGATTTACAACCTTAATTTCCCTTCTGGCTATCAATGAGAATGAACAGGAGGGAAGGATGTACAAGCAGCTTTCTTTAATTTTCTAGGGTTTTTTTAAACTTGTCTTGCAGTAAGACAATTCTGAAAAGCATTCTGGGTTTAGAATTATGCTGAATTCCATTTCACGGTGATCTTGTCAGTCATATCTTCTAAAATCTTTAAAGAAAAGCTGGACAGACTCCCTTCCTTAATATTATGGCATAATAAAATAATATTATTTTATGAAAAATAATAACTAGAGCATATAAAGGATCTAAGACTCTTAATTTCCATTTTCTTTCAAGAGAGGAAATAGGGAGTACTGGGTCAATGCAGGTAATTTTTGAAATATAGATGGTCCCCTAACCTAGCTGCTGTTAAAGGTGTACTGTACTGTAAGCCTTGATACCTGTGCAGGAAAGAGAAGTGCCCAGCTAGTATTTGTTGCTCATTGCATATCTTCTTACAGTGCTACAAGTCAGCATTAAATGCTGTCTTAAGCAATATATGTGTGCCAGCTGTAGTAGTATGAAGATAAATCATGGTGAGAGAAGTGTTTTTAAATTCATGGGAAGACCAATGCAGTGGGTACCCTATTCAAAAGAAGAGTAATTATTTCATTCTTGTAAATAGTGTTCTGTGAGTACCTCCAGATGTCTGGCAGACTCCATCTGATATCCTTTAAAGAACAGAAGACTAATCTTCAGTGGTTTATATGTCCTTCTTAAAGACTTTTATTTATAAGTTGCCATGGAATCCTTCCTTAGTTACATTTTTGTTTGAAAAATTAAAAACATCATCTTATATTCCTTTTCGATTTCAGCTATATAAAATTTTGTGATCAGGTTTTAAAAATGTCTTACATATGTCTAAGTTCAACTAATGAGAATGTTCATTCACAGGAATGAGAATGTTCATTCACAGGAATTATCAAAATTAGAAATGTCACTATATAAGGAATTGTTCTTCAGCTACCAGTTAAACATCAGCTATCCAGGGAAACCAAACTGAAAAGTTCACTTAATGTGGAACATTCTGTACCAGTGCCTGAATAATTTTTTTCTGACATTGATGTAATTTCTTTTAGGCGACTAAATAACAATGAATTTTCAGTCCTGGAAGCTACTGGAATCTTTAAGAAACTTCCTCAGCTGCGTAAAATGTAAGTGCAACTTCAATGACCTTGTCTATTCAGATAGTGTATTAGCTCCTTGCTGTGTCTCTCCACCTTTCTTAGTTCTAATCTACGAAAGATTCAGTATATTCCAATCGAAAATCAAGAATGGGTTTAAATTAATCCCTGAGGTAGGTCAGAGTTGGCAGCTCTTCTCTATGGGGCTTGGCACTGCCAGCAACCACTTCTCATGGTGTATAGCTCCAGCACCTTTGTGGCAATGTCCAGCCAGCTGGTCTGTTGTGCAGCCACAGCAGGGAGCTCGCAGTATAAGCTGCTTAGAAAAGATTCCAGTAATCTTTTGTAACTTGCTGTATTACTCTCTAACCAGACAATTTTGCCTCTTACAGCACATTAAGGACATGCCATTGATTCTGTGCTCCATTAAACTGTCATTAGGTGAGGGGAATATCAAAATTAAAATGACTGAAAAAAAGTGGTTTGATAGGTCGTCCATGTAAAGCCATGTTAACAGTTAATATTTTAAGAGGAGTTTATAATTTTACCAGTGCAGTTGTTTCTAAAAATAAGACTATGAAAATCTTTTCTTTAGCCTATGTAAAAGATGTATATGAGGGTAGATCATTTAGTTAGACTTTGTGACTCTGTGCTCAATCGTTTCAGGATTAAATCCAAACATAAATAGTAAGTGAAGAAAAATGCAAGTGGAAATAGATTAGTAGTCACCAAGTGACTACCATTTGTAAGAGATCAGTCTAAATTATTAGCGATCAAAATCTTAAGGGAGCAGTAGTATTGCTTCAACTATTGTTAGCCTTAACCAAATCCTTGCTGGCATGATCACAATTAGTTAAATATTTATTACTGATTTTTTAGATAAAAAGATTTTAAAAATTCCAACAATGTAAAATGAACTTGCCTTTGACCTCTCCACTTGAGTACACCTTGCCACTTTGAATTGGGCTGTGATAATTAGAAAAAAGAATGTAGGAATGTCTGGCCCAACAGTGTTCTGGTGCTATGTAGTAGATAACGCTGTTTTCTTCAATCTTCAAGAATCTCAGATTAGCACTTTTTACAACTACCGTGTACTTCGGAACTATCAAGTATCAATACAAAGCATCAGTGGACAAGGAAGGGGCTATAGATGTCATTCATCAGGACTTCTATAAAGCCTTTGACATGGTCCCCTCCAACATCCTTCTCTCTAAATTGGAGAGAGTTGGATTTGATGGGTGGGCTTAGATGGATAAGAAATTGTTTGGACAGCAGCATCCAGAGAGTAATGGTCTGTGGATCAGAGTCCCACCAGACATCAGTGACAAATTGTGTCCCTTAAGGACCTATATTTAATGTCCTCATCAATGACATAGAGAAAGTGATCAAGTGCACCCTCAGAAAATTTACAGATGACACCAAGCTGAATGGTGCTGTTGCCACACCTGAAGAATGGCATGCCATCCAGAGAGACCTGGACAAGGTGCAGGGGGGAGTCCTGGGAACCTCATGATGTGCAATAGCCCAAGTGCAAGGTGCTGCACCTGGGTCCCGGAAACCCCAAGTATCAATATGGTCTCAGGGATGAACAGAAGAGACTTGGGGGTATTGGTTGACAAGAAGGTCATGACCAGGCAATGTGTGCTTGCAGTCCAGAAAGCCAAATGTGTCCTGGGCTGCATCCAAAGCAGTGTGGGCACCAGGGCGAGGGAGGGGATTCTATCGCTCTACTCCACTCTGGTGAGCTGCATCCAGCTCTGGGGTCCGCAGCACAGGAAGGACATTGACCTGTTGGAGCAAGTCCAGAGGAGGCCACCAAAATTATTAGAGGAATGGAGAGCACATCTCCTACAAGGAAAGGCTGAGAGATTTGGAATTGGTCAGCCTGGAAGAGGGCCTCAGAGTGACCTAATTGTGGCCTTTCAGTATCCAAAGTCAGCCTACAAGGAAGGTGGAGAGAGACTTTTTGCAAGGGCGTGACAGAACGAGGAGGAATGGGTTTAAACGGAAAGAGAGTAGGTTTAGATTAGATATCAGAAAGAAATTCTTTACTGTGAGGGTGATGAGACACTGGGAAAAGTTGCCCAGAGAAGCTGTGGATGCCCCATCCCTGGAAGTATTCAGGGCCAGGTTGGATGAGTCTCTGAGCAACCTGGTATAGTGAAAGTTGTCCCAGCCTACAGCAGTCTGATTGGAACTAGATAATATTTAAGGTCTTTTCCAACCGAAGACATTCTATGATTGCAGGATTCTAGAAAATAAATAAAATGCTTCATGCTTCATACATGCACATGCATACACACACATATGTATATCAGATCTTCATATTTAACCATATTCCTTTTAAGTTGAGGAGGTGTTCAAGACAAAAGAAAAAAAAAAGAATATTAATCAGTCTTGGGGTACCTGTCTGTTGAAACTCCCACAGGCTTTAAAATCTGGTTAATTTAAAAGGCAAAAAAATTTAAAAAGATAAATAAAAAGTTAACTATTTTAATAATACTGCTCCATAACTTCCTAATATAGTTATCAGTTGTTACAACATTTTTTCATTGAGAGAATAACACAGTGACTGCTTAAGCATTACTGGAAAGCAGTGAAGTACTAGTGTTACAGAGACACCAATATGAGTGAATTCTATACTTTTGTGAAGTTCGTATTTCTTTTGGAGGTTCAAGATAGGTGCAAAGATATTTCTGCACAGATGACATTGAAAAATTAAGGCCTAAATGTTTCATTGATTGGATGCTTCATCAGTAACAAAGCATGTGTATGGACTGGAACATTGATTAGCAATGCAACATTAATCTTTAAAATATCTGTGTGAAGTGGGTGAAGTAGTATCTGTGTTACCACAAGAACAAAAAAGATTTTAGGAAACTAAGGGTTTGACATGGACAAGCCATCTGAGATTAGAAACAATTAGTTTCTTGCTTCCAGTCTTCCACAGCACCTTGCAGACTGAACAGCTCTACTGTTAAACTAAATGAAAGCGGTGATTGTGGATGTTGTTTACTTAGACTTTAGCTAAGCCTTTGACACCATATCCCACAGCATCCTCTAGGATAAACTGGTTGTTCATGGCTTGGATGGACTTATACCTCACTGGATAGAAGAATGGCTGGATGGTTGGGCCCAGAGGATAGTGAATGAAGTTAAATCCAGTCAGCAGACCAGTCACAAGTGGTGTTCCCTAGGGCTCAGTGTTACAGCCAGTTGTGTTTAATACTTGTATCGATGACCTGGATGAGAGGATTAAATTCACTCTCTGCAAGTTTGCAGATGATCCCATTTTGGGTGGGAGTGTTGATCTGCTGGAGGGCATGAAGGCTCTGCAGAGGAATTCAGACTGGCCAAGGCCAACGGTATGAGGTTCAGCAAGTCCAAGTGCCAGGTCCTGCACTGTCACAACATCCCCATGCAGTGCTGCAGACTTGGGGATGGAAAGCTGCCCAGCAGAAAAGGACCTGGAGATGCTGGTCGACAGCCTGGTGAACATGAACCAGTGTGTGCCCAGGTGGCCAAGAAGACAAATGGCACCTGGCCTGTATCAGCAATAGTGTGGCCAGCAGTACCAGGGCAGTGATTGTCCCTCAGTGCTTGGCACTGGTGGCAGTGGTTGTTCCTCAATGCTTGGCACTGGTAAGGCCACATCTTGAGTACTTAGTTCAGTTTTGGATCCCTCCCTACCAAAAAGACATTGAGGTGCTGGAACGAGTCCAGAGAAGGGTAACAAAGCTGCTGGAGGGTATGGAGCCCAAGTGTGATGAGGAGCAGCTTAGGAAATGGGTTGCTTAGCCTGGAGAAATGGAAGCTCAGTGGGGACCTTTCAGTCTTTACAACTATCTGAAAGGAGGTTGTAGTGAGGTGGCGGTTGTCCTTTTCTCCCAGATGACAAGTGACAAGATGAGAGGAAATGATATCAAATTGCAGCAGAGGAGGTTTAGTTTGGTTTCTCCATGGAAAGAGCTGTCAAGCAGTGGAACAGGCCACCCAGGGAAGTGGTGGACTTGCCATCCCTGGGGAATTTAAAAGGTTTAGGGATACCTTTTTGTAATGGACTTGGCAGTGCTGGATTAAATGCTTGGACTTGATGATATTAAAGGTCCTATCCAACCTAACTGATTCCATGATTGTATCCTTCCTCACAGGCAAGTTGTAGGTTACATTTCAGTTGTAGGTTCTATTTCAGGTTAGAGAGAGTAGTCAGCACTAAAGATTAAGCCACAACTTCTTGGGGTTTTTTCTAAGAAATAGTATCTTTCTTGTTTTGAATGATTTAAACACTATTCTAAAAATTGCATCAAATAATGTTTGATTTTCTTCCCAATACCATTAATTCCATCAAAGAGTCTTTAGCTTTACTTCCATTCACTTTGTCTCAGAGAGTTTTTAAGACCTTTTGAAAAATCGCTAGTGTATTATAACACTATTTAATGTGTAGCTATGTACTTCTGTAATATGTGTAAATAATGATATGAAACAAACAAAACAAAAGGAGACTAACATGAAAATATCTAAGAAAATGTGTGCTGTTGCGTATGTATGCTTTTGTGTATATATAGTACAGATCCTACACATTTGGGATGTAATTTCCATATTTCAACTAAAATCGTAACTACTAAATACTTTGGCAATATTTTAGGTCATTTTCCCCACATTTTGATCCACTTTGCATGCAAATTGCAGATAAATGAACTATCTTGCTTATAAACCCTGCCTTCTAACTAATGTCACAAATTATTAACATTTCATGTACTGTTTACATTCACACATTTCCTTTACATATGTTGCTGTTTATACTGTTTTCCTATATTTGTCTATCAAGCTAAAATAAATCAGAGAGGTTAGTTGTGCTGAACTCATACAGTATAATTTTGTTATTAAATTCATCTAAAAATACTACAGAGGCTGGAGACCTGAAAATATATAGTTAGAGATACGATTCAAAATTAGGAAAATATGTTCTTGTGGGACTGCAGCATGGGTTGGGTAATTGCCATTATTTAAAAACATCTTCCAAAGATTACTTTAAAAATCCTTGCTTCTTTAATTAGAAGGGCATACAAATTTTTTTACTGGTTTGAAGTTGAATGGTATATTTATATTTTGTGCTTTTACACAAAAACTTGACTGTTGCATCAAGATTGCATTTGATGATCTTGGAGGATATTAGTGGGCCTTAGTGGAAAACTAAGATTCTAAGTTTGTCTTGAAATTTATGCAGTCTGCAGCATTTAACAGTTAATTTAGGATATTTATAAAAGAAAATCCTCTCAGTTCTTCTCTGTTTCTGTTCATGCGTAATAGAAACCTGAGCAATAACAAGATTACAGATATAGAAGAAGGAGCATTTGATGGAGCCTCTGGTGTGAATGAACTCTTGCTCACAAGCAACCGCTTGGAAAGTGTTCAACACAAAATGTTCAAAGGACTAGAAAGTCTCAAAACACTGTAAGTATATTTATTTCAGTGTTTTTATTCTTCTTTTCTCTCCAGTATTTTTGAGAATATTATTGTATCTGTCCTAAAAAAAATTATTTTGGAGAATTAGCTATGGATTATTCAAGCATATTTTAGTTTTTGTTCCTATTTTACAAGAAGCTATACATTGTATTAATTTATTAATTATTAATTATGGGTATAATGAGTCCTCTAAAGCAATGAAGCAATTGAGAATGGGTAAACATCCAACTTCAGAAATGGAAATGGGAATAATCATCAAAGTAACAGAATTTTGCACGGGAATTACACATTTTACGTAATGGAGTCTGATTCATTTCAGCTCAGCCATTACTGGGAATTGCTGGAGGAGGAAATTGTTCTAGTGTGTATTGAAATGTGGGAAATGATTCTCTCCTAAGTAATTTTTCTGTCATTTCAACAGTGAGGGCAAGATTAAAAGCACTATATCTTGAACTAATTTCATTCTTTCCATGAAGCAGTTTAGTTCTTTCCACTCAAAAAAGGAGTTTATGCAGTCTGCAGCATCTTGGCCTTCTTCAGAGAGCCTGTCCTCCTGATCTGCAGGCCAGAGCCAAGATTAAATGGTCTTTGGGGTTTCAGCTGTCCACAGACATTAGGTATTTTAAATAAAGCACGTCTACAGTTTCTAACCTTGTAGTTAAAGCTGCTAAAATTTTTTAAAGCAGCTAGTCCTAGACAAGAGCATGGGGGAAAATTGCCGTCTTTCGGTGGACAGAGAGGAGAACAACAGACTTCAAAGCTCTTAAGTTTTATAGAAATTCGAGAGATTTTAGAATAGCTTAGGATTCTGAAAGCTGTACTGTCTTAGAGTCATGCTGAGGAGGAGTCAGGGTAGCTTGATTTTATTTGAATGAAATGCTTCTGAATGCAGTAGAAGTGGTTTCTGGAATTTGTCCTAAGGAAAATGAAGTGAAAGGGGCTTGAAGAGGAGGTCAGCTGGTACATGCCTCCGCTCTATATAAATAGCAGTTCTGGAATCATCAGCCTTGGAAATATGAAGAGAGGGCTGCTGTGTTTCTCTAATTTGGGGAATTGTGAACAGTTTCATTTCTTGTCAATTAAAAATTCATAATTACTGCTTCTCGTATTGAAAGAACAAGAAAAAACCACAAATGCCATGGGGAAACTGGAGTAGGCTGCCAAAGAGGTTGTGGGGTCTCTTCTGGAGATACTCAGAAGCTACCTGAACACAATCTTGAGTAACTCTCTAGGGAAAAGCTCTAGGGAACCCTGCTTGAGCAGGGAGGTTGGACCAGATGATCTCGAGTGGTCCTTTCCAAGCTTACGCATTCTGTGATTCTGTGAAACACACCTTGCCTTTGTGAAACTGACCCACCTGTCTTCCAGCCTGCTCCACACACATTGCACTCAGTCTCTTCAGTGAGGAGACAGGCAGCACAGGGGTCACTGCACTGGTGGTCTCTTCACTGGCAGCAGCCCCTTTGGAGTCATACCTCTTGGTCCTCACTCCAGCAGCCACTTCAGCCCCGGTCCTTGCCCAGGCTAAGCTGAAAAATGCTGATCCTTCTTTCTCAGGATGCTGAGGAGCAACAGGGTGAGCTGTGTGGGAAACGACAGCTTCACAGGGCTGAGCTCTGTCCGCCTGCTCTCTCTGTATGACAACCAGATCACCACTGTGGCGCCCGGCTCCTTCGACACGCTGCATTCGCTCTCTACGCTGTAAGTCACGTTCTTCTTTTACCATAACCATATTTAAATCTCTGACCTTTGGGGGGCATTTCCCTTAATACTTTGATGTGTAATTTCACAGCACATGGTAAAGTTAAGGGATAAAAAGATTTCATAGAGGCAGTTTTGAGAAATTTTATTTTATGGACCACCTTGGGCACATGAAGAGTATGTTTTCATGGTGCCCTTTGATACAGTGTTAGACTGGTTTCCAGAAGTGTCCGAGAAGGCAGGAAAAACACCCTGGTCAGTCCCCTCGTGGAAGCCCACTGATCTAAACCAGTGTAGAAAGCCACATTTTGGGTAGACAGCACACAATCACAGCTGGTCAGATTACCATGTTGTCTGTCCTTCTGCCCTGTGCCACAAAGTTACTAGCTTAAATTTCCTTGGCCTGCTGAGAATCTTAATTCATATGTGTTTAATAATGAAGCTTCAGTCATATTTTCTATAAAAAGAAGCATCTTTTTTTTATTTAAATATTGTATAATTTAAGGGAAGTGCAAAGAGTAAGCAAAGCTGCCACTCAGTTTCGTGAAGAAATGCTGGTTGTAGGTAGCATCATTCAGGAAAGTACTTAATCCCCTTTTTACATGAAAAGTGACACTTCGCACCCAGTTACTAATTTTGCATATTAAGGATGACATGTTTATAAATAATAGAATTGTCGATAGGTTTGTGGTGAAATAAGGAAATGCCAAAAGTACTGAGGTTTTTAGAAGTAAATTCATTTTTGTAACTGGCATGTAATCAACTTAGCTGTCATTTCAGATAGGAAACTTATTCTCTGGAGCAAATAAAAGATGGAAATCTTGAGATGATAAATTAATGGAATAGCTGTTGTCAGGTTAAAGCTAATAATGTAAAGTAATCAGCCTCCATCTCTATATGAAATTATTGCATTATTGGTACAGAGTGGCTTGACATGCAGTCAGGTCTTTGACAGTTTTAAATTATTTCTGAACAAGCTGTATCAAGATTCACCACACAGAGCCTAAATTACACCTTTCACCTATGGTTTACATGCAGTATTTTTTGAAGAACAGTGTATTAGGTATGCTTTTTTGAAAATAGAAGTAGAATCCTTAGGATGAAAGGGTGGTGTCATCTGAGATAAATTTTCCTGTGGTTCTCAGAAACCTCTTGGCCAATCCCTTCAACTGCAACTGCCATCTCGCATGGCTTGGAGACTGGCTAAGGAAGAAACGCATTGTGACGGGGAACCCTCGCTGCCAAAAACCCTACTTCCTCAAAGAGATTCCTATCCAGGATGTGGCAATTCAGGATTTTACATGTGATGATGGTAAGGAAATCAATATTTGAACCTTTTATAATTTCAGCTTTCATATAGATAGCTGCATGACTCCCATAGATCCCAAAATATTGCACTTTAAAGGCCTTCATGCTCAGTTTCTATGTCAGTTTAAAAATTTTCCACTCATTTTTGGATGATCAGCAAGCACGGGCTGTTGTACATATGCCTTCTAAAGTTTTTCTCGCCTATGTTCTGTACTGTAATTAATAATTTAGAAATAGTATAAAGAAATTGATCAAATGTTATAGTTCAGATGAGAATATTTTCAAACACCAATGCTTGAATCAAGCACACTTTCAGGTTACTTGATCAAATAACATGACATCTTATAGCTTGTGGCTTCATTAACTCTTAATTAAAAGAAATGCTGCTATCTTGTATCCCTCACATATACTTCCATTTACTGCATTATTGATTTGTCAATTTTCAAGGCTGTATCTTTTTTTAAAGACATTGTTTTTAATACTTTATTAATGTTATTGTCTTTCTTTTCAAGATTTATTCTTTCTTTAATGATTTTTTTCCCTTATAATAACATTCTTACCTAATAAAACAGCATTGTACTAAGTAAAGCATCACCTGAAATGTAAATTCTTGGAGTGATGGTTTACACAGATGATGTAATTTTTTTCCCTATCGAGATATTATAATGTAGAAATATCATGTTGGCTTAAAGAAAATCCAGTTGGGCTATTATTGCTAATACTGAAGTGACATTTATTAGCAATATTAGCATCTGTTTGTTTTTATTAACCAGGAAATGATGACAATAGCTGCTCTCCCCTGGCCCGCTGCCCTGCAGAATGTACTTGTCTGGACACAGTAGTTCGCTGCAGCAACAAAGGTCTGAAAGCCTTGCCTAAAGGCATCCCAAAAGATGTAACTGAACTGTAAGTGGCACACTTTTTTTCTCTTTTATGAAAATTAATGTCAGATTTTTATTGTCAGGGTCAAGAATGAGGTCAAGAAAAGAAAATGAAGAATTGAATTTAGTAGATGAGTTGAAATTTGTTAATCCACTGCTTTATAAAGACTTTCACATTATCTTGAGAAACTTGAGGTTAAGTCTGAATTAGCAATGCTTTGTAAGTCCCAAACCACTCTTAAGAACTATCTGTTACTGAAAAGCTTTAAAAATATATGTATATAAAATTGTAATCATAATTTATATCCCCAGCACTGAACAATTGTATAACCACGTGTAGATGATATGTTACAATGGGTTAAATTAGGGGCAACAGTGAATCTGATTAAACTCTGGTCACTGGTTAGGAAGGAATGAAGTTCAATTACACGAGAAAGCAAAAAGAAAATAATATGAATGTGTTTTCATAATGAACATCTTTATTATACCTCTAAATCAATACTTTTTAACTCCAAATCAAGCACCTTAATCCTCTAAATCAATAGCCTTCATCTCGGTCAGGGAGTTAAAAACACCTGGACAGTGGCTTTATGGTACTAAGGAAGTGGCCTGGGAAGGGTGCTCTCCTGGTTTTGTTGCATGTTAATAGGAGGTCTTGTGAGTAAAGTGGCATGTGGTGTCTGCGTTGGCCACAGTGGTCATAAAGCAGTTGAGTTTAAAATCTCTGTTGACAGGAGGAAAAGTGCCAGCAAAACTTCAACTCTGGATATGAGGAGAGCAGACTTCAGGCTGCTCAGGGAACTAGCTAGATCTCCATGGGAAATGCTTTGGAAGGTACTGAGGTACATCAGTGCTGGTCACTTTTCAAGTATCACCTGTTAAGAGCTAAAAAGCAAGCAATTAGAAGATGTCAGAAGTCAATCAGGTGAGGCAGAAGGCCAGCTCGGCTAAGCAGGGATCTTCTGGAGCTAAGGCAAAAAAGAAAAGTGTACATCCAGTAGAACCAAGGTCGGGTGACATGGGAGGAATACAGAGGTGCTGCTCATCAGCGTAGGAAGAAAATTGGCCCAGTTAGAGTTGAAGCTGGCCAGTACTGCTGGGGACAATAGACAGAGCTTTTTAAAATATCTTAATAGCAAAAGGCAGTCCAGAAATAACACTGGTTTATTTTTTGATGAATATGGTCACCTCACAAACAGGGACAGCAGAGAAAGCAGAGATGTTTACTGCTTTCTTCACTTCGGTCTTCAATACCAATGATCGGCTCTGAGGGTTCCAGTGCCCTGAGCTGGAGGACCATGACTATGAGAATGATTAACTCCCAGCAAACCCCAAACTTGCACAGGATTTGCTGCTCCTGCTGGCCTTCTCTAAGTCTCTGGGGTCATCCAAACGTACTCAAAGAGATAGCTGTCATTGCAAGGCCTCTCTCAATGATTTCTGTATATTCTTGGTAATCTGGAAGAGGTCCCAGTCAACTGGAAGCTGGAGAATGTCCCAATTTTTGAGAAAGGCAAGAGGGTTGACCCTGGTTACTACAAACCAGTCAGTTTCACTTCAGCGTGAAGTAAAATTATGGCAAAGAAAGGTTATTTTTGAGAGGGTGGTCAGACACTGGAACAGGCTCCCCAGGGAAGTGGTCACAGCACCAAGCTTACCAGAGTCCAAGAAGTGTTTGAACAATGCTCTCAGGCACATGGTGTGACTCTTGGGGATTGTCCTGTGCAGGGCCAGGAGTTGGACTCAGTCCTGGGGTGCACTAGAAAAAGTGTAACCAGCAGGTCAAAGGAGGTGATCTTCCTTCCCTATTCAACCCTTGTGAGGCCACTTCCAGAGTATTGTGTTCAATTCTGGCCTCCAGAGTTCAAGAAAGACAAGGAGTTACTGGAGAGGGTCCAGTGGAGGCCAAAAAGATGATTAGGGGCTGAGAATCTCTCCTATGAGGAGGGACTGTGGGAGCTGGGCCTGGTTAGTCTGGAGAAGACTGAAGGGATCCCATTAATACATACAAATATCTCAAAGGCTGGTGTCAACAGGATGGTGCCAGACTCTTTTCCATGGTGCCCAGCAACAATACAAGGAGTTATGTCCATAAACTAAGCCACAAGAAGCTTCACCTCAACATGAGGAAGAAGTTCTTTACATCGACGGTGTTAGACCACTGGAAAGGCTGCCCAGGGAGGTTGTGGAGTCTCCCCCTCTGGAGCCATTCAAAACCTCACTGGATGTGTTCCTGTGTTACCTGCTCTAGGTGACCCTGCCTTGGCAGAGGGGTTGGACAGGATGATTGCCAGAGGTCCCTTCCAGTCCTAATGATTCTGTGATTTTGTGATGCTTCCAACTTAGAATATTCTATGATACAGAGATTGTGATAGTTTTGTGATATTTCAAAAATACTGGTTTTAATAGTATGTCTTCCTTTTCACATAGGCAGTTTTATAAAATCTGGGATATTTTATTAATCTCGATACATTTTTTTCTATGAGAAAAATTGTTAAGATTGCATTTCATGAAAGATACGATTTGAATATGCAGGTGAACAGTAACAGATATAAAAAACAGCTTGCTACCTCATGTATTGTTTGAAGATATTAACTGAATAAGCTACTCATAAGAATATATGAGCAAATTTTTATGCATTATGAAAGGGAAAATATGAACCTAAAAATTGAGATATTAATTTATTTAATTCTTGATCAGATAGGTCACAATATCGAAAAATAAAAAGAAATTATTTATGAGAAAAAATGTTGGTTTGTGTTACATATGACAAGTATTTAATAATGTTTCATAATGCCTGGTTAATATAGTGCTTTTCCAGGAAACAGCATAACTATGTTTCATAAGTCATAATTTTACTGTTTTATGGTTTGGTATTGTATAGAAGATTCTGAGATATCCATCATTAGTCTGGTGCTTAATAGCATCCAAAAGTCTTTAGCCATTAATAAATTGAAATTATTAAGAACTCAAATTAGCACACACATATATAAAACTATAACTTCATTAGGTTTTGGGTTTGGTATTTTGGGGTTTTTTCCTCAAAGAGATGACTTTCTTGAATATAGTTCAGTATAAACACAATTTGGCAGTATAAGGTTATCAAAGCAATGTAAAACAAAGCAGATAAAGAGAGATACTTTTGGAATCGCAAGTGGAACCCTGTGACTGAAAAGCCATTTGTGTACAATTTTGTAAGCTTTAGTTAGTGTCTAAGCATGCAATTTGGCATATTTTTCAAAAGGATAATGGAGGTGGTTCCTGTTAACAGTTGCATACTGATTGATTCTTCTTGCTCTTTAGCATGCATGGCTCTTCTAACATGCACTCTTCATGTGTTTTATAAAATATCTTAATAATGCTTCATTTGAACAAGGAGGAATTTTATCAGACAAGTGGATACTTGTAGTACTTCAGTTCTAATGAAGCTTAATAATATAACCTAATTTATCTGTTGATAAAAGAATTTCCTCAGAATAGTTACTACTTCAAAAATTTTAAAAGTTGGTTTGGTTTTCTTAATAATTAATTATATGAGCCCATGCTCTATTCACCACCATTAACATAGTGTAAGTATAAAGCTTGTTGAGACACATTTTGGATTTGGCAAGCAGCCCTAGAAAGGCATGGTCCAAGGAAAAAAAAAGGAAGAAAGAAAGAAAGCTTTTTTATTAGATGTAGATGGTTATTTCGTGAAGCTTAACTGTGTTTCAGCTCATCCATTTAGTCAAGACAAAAGTTTCCACAGATGCTACAACATACGTAAAGACATTAAGCCCAAAATCAGACTAAAAATGTCTCTTTCAAAGACTGCTCTTAGCTCAAGCTTGTTGCAAGTATTTGGATAGCAAAAATACCTTCTTTGTATAGGGATAATGAGGGTGTAGTTTCCACTTGGGTTCCAGGAAACATATGTAATACCACCATCAGCAAAGTCATTTGCCCCAGCTGAGAAACTAAAGGCCTTTAATCTTCTTGCCACTATCTGCTTCATTTCAAACCATCAGGTAAATTCAGCACTTCTTATCATCTCTAAACTACTTGCCCAGGTTACATGAAGAACCCCTCCACTTGTACTTTATGTCTTGCTGCACACTGGAAGCTTTTTAGGCAAGGTTTGTTACCTTTCTCCACCTGTAACACAGGTGCTGATACAATTTGATGGCTCTGTACCCATTAACTCTAAGGATGAGAAGGTCTCTTATTGAGAATTATGAGCATGGAAGAAGAGTGAGCAATATAATACAGGAGCTGTAAACCTACCAAGACGGGGAAAAAAAATCTAACTTTTCTAGTGAAGGGTAATTGATTACTGTTTTCAGTCCCTAACATACTTCATAGGAATAGGATTGTAGCGCGTGATGTATCATGAAATATACAGGGATAAATTAAGGAAGGTGACCTGAACCACAGGCACGACAAATGAATTTGCTGTTAGAGCTAAAACCAGACCTTGCTCTTTATACTGTAAAGGATTTCCTCTGCAATGTCAGAGTCTGTTTCTATTTATGATAGCTAAAAATCCACACTCACTGTGATTTGTGCAAGTCAGATTTACCTTTCCTCTGTAGGCATGTGGGAAATGGAGATGTTAAAGACCTCATTTTGCAGAGTCATTATGAAGTAATAGAAACTATAATGCAAGAGATGATTTTTACTGTGTTACTTCATAATATGCATTCTATATGATACAGTAGCATTTGGATCTTAGGCTACAAATCTTCAGTTGTGCCTCTAAAACCCAAAATTTGTAAGCATGTTTTCTTATAAAATGGAAATAGTATGCGTTCATTTGCTATTAACTTTACTGTTGGATACTGAGATTAGTAGATGAAGACGCTACTATGCTATTTTAATGAAATAAATAATGCTCTTTGTTTTGTTTTTCTGGTTTAGATATTTGGATGGAAATCAGTTTACCCTTGTTCCAAAAGAGCTTTCCAACTACAAGCATTTAACACTCATGTAAGTAGTTTTGAAGCAACGTTCTTTACTGGAATTAAAAACATAATAAAATACCTTACTCAATTATACCTGAATTTATTTAAAAGAAAAAGCCTGTAAAATGTATCATATCTTTCAGCCAATGCCCAACCATATTTTATAATGTATATTTTATTCTACTTATCACATCCTACATATAATATATTCAGTCACATTTTATGAGCATGGGTATTTATTCCAGTGATTACATCACAAAATAAATAAGCAAAAATTATAGTTGACTTCAAAAGAGACATAAGATCTTATAAAGTCAGGGTAATTGTTTCTCCCACAATGTATGGTGTTCATTGTGTATGGACACAAGGAGAGAGCTTGTCTAACATGCCTTGCTGCCAACTCTACTGCTGACTCACTATGTGATTTCAGGCAAAACCCTAGTTGCTCTAATATTTATTACCTCTACCTCATGAATGGTTTGAATATGATTTCTGAACCTTTTAAGTGTACAGTGAGAAAAACAGGAAGACTGTAGATGTAAACGGCTGTAATTCCGGCAGTAGTTCCATGGTCTTTGTTAGGACTATAAAAATTTATACCAGCTGAGGCTGAACTGTGTTACATTCTGAAAGCATTTTGTGGTTTCATTATAATCAGAATGAAAAGTGGAGGGGAGTAACAGAATCTCTTAAATTTCGTTTTTCAGCGGGTTTAGAGCAATTCAAAAATAAGAGTTTGGTTTCCTTTATCTCATGTTAAACAAAAGAAGTCACAATCACAAATTTTTAAAAAACCCATACTTTCAAAACTTTTTGTATTTTTCAAATAACATCAGGAAAAAAGCCTTGCAATATTTTCAAGTCCATCCAGTGTAGAACTTGTAGGAAATCTTTGTGAATTGTTTAGACAAGTTATGAATAGACGAACAGTAAATAGAATGCAAATGAGTATTAACAGTCTCCATTTATCAGACCTGCAGGGCACATTATTTTAAATTCTTTTGTACGTTTACTCATACTGCTGTTATGTAGTCGGGAATGTTCCTCAGCTGTGTTTGGAAAAAGAAACCACTATTCATAGTTCTGTGGCCAAACAAAGAATTACATACAAGTCTCCTGAGCTCCCAATTAACAAGGAAATTTGTTTATTTTTAACTTTTTCTTTCTCTTATGAATATATTGCTCTGTTATACTTGCCTTATATGTTTATTTTGAGTCAGTCATCTTACATACTTTCATGAAAATTTCAAGTGGGGAAATATGTATATTGCATAGCTATTCAACAGTACTCTTAAGTTAACACATCAAGGTTCCCTCAGAAACAAAGGCAGTATTTCACCACAAAATACATGAAATAATAGTTAAGTAGTCAACATAAAATGAAAAGTAAAGCACAATATGAGAACAAAGAACAGAGAGTATTCCCATTTAATGCAGCATCCTTTAAGCTACCAGCATACCACTCCAGATTCCATCATATTTAAGATTTTATTCATTAGAATATTGAACAAAGAGGACCTTAAGGCTTTATCTGTAAATCTTAGATAGAGTTCTTTATAATAATAGCTCTGGGCTTTGATGTCTTCCACATATAAGTGTTAAGTAGAGTATTAAATGATATTTACTTAGGTGTCATTAGGGACATGACTGGAATGACTTTCCCTTTAAAAAAAAATCACTTTCATTTTTGTGCTTGAGTTTATGAAGGATTGCATTATTAACTTGGTAGCATGATGAACATTGCTGTTGTATTAGAATGCATTGCACTGCTTTTTCATCTGTGTTGAAATGAGAATGCTTTTTATTGATCAAGCTAAACACTTGCTGGGCTTGTATATGGCATGTGAAAATAAAAACAGGTGCTGCTTTAAATAGTTATATCAATGATGATACTACTTCTACTAATGAAAATATATCTGTCATTTTAACTTACAGTGGTTTGGGACTGGGGCAGTCATTTTAAGGTCTGAATTTCTGAATTTATTTTTTAGAGATTTAAGTAACAACAGAATCAGCACTCTTTCTAATCAGAGCTTCAGCAACATGACTCAGCTGCTCACCTTGTAAGTTTAAACATGTAACAGTGACTCTTTGGAAGCAGTGGGGTTTTTTGTCTTGGAAAGAAAGGGCATTTAGTTGATTAAAATTTGCTTGGTTTGGAGGCTGTAAAATAACTTGTTTCCTAACTAGCTGTGTGTGCAAAAGCTGATTTTGGTCATGCTCTGCATAGTTTATTGAATGACTGATACCCTTACTGACAGCATTTTATATATTTTCAGAATTCTTAGTTACAACCGCCTAAGATGTATCCCTGCACGGACTTTCGATGGGCTGAAATCACTTAGGTTGTTGTAAGTATTATTTTTTAATCATTGCTATTTTCCATAATTTTTATTTGTGTACAGAAGATAGCAGAACCGTAGGAAGTTAGAAGATTTTAAAACCTATCAAATATTTGAGAAGTGATAATTATGTAGCCTTAAAAACTAAGTGGCTTCATTCTGGGGACGTACAATCTCAAAATGCTGCACAAGAAGTGACCTGATGCTGGAGAACATTTTATATACAGACATGCACTTTCTACTTTTCTGATTTTTAATGCCAGCTGTATTTCTTTTTTTTTGTGTTATTTTCTTCCTTGTTATAAGCATTAAAGTGTAGCAGAAATGCTGTATGTATAAATTCCTTCAGTATATATGAGGGGGGTTTGCAGTTGAATTTTGAACCCAACAGTAAATTTCTTTCTGTCTTGTTTCATTTAATGTGGGAGTAGTTCCAAAACCATGACATCATGGTTAAGTACTGAAAATCAGTAACTTTACTTTTTGGTTGAATGAAAACTTTCCTTTTTACCACTAGGAAAAACATGGTTGACAGGGCACAGAAATGGACAAAGGAAAATAAAGAACAGTCAGTCTCATTTACAGCTTCACTTTGTCATTAAGTAAAAAGCCTGCAAAAATTCCTTTTCAAACACCCACAGCAGAACATGTAATTTTGGCCTCTAATACTGTCCCTGCCCAGCCCATGGGGTCCCACGTGCCCCCACAGTCGCACGCGTGGGTTCCATATCACAGTCGGTAGCAAAGAGTCGAGAAGGGCATTTGCGTGAGTTCCGGCAGGAGCATTTATTGCTGCTACACTGCCAAAGGGTGCAGAGGCAAATGCCAACATGATCCCGAAACTCACAGTTTTATCCAGGGGCGGGGAAAAGGCAGGACTAGGGAACGGGGACCAGTGGAGAAACTCTGGGGGAGTGACGAGGGGTAGAGGCCAACAGCCAACCGGGGAATCCAAACTGGGATAGATTAACATAACAGAACAAGCATCCTGGGAGAAGCCTTTTTGGTCACCCTAACGTGAAGAGGTATTTGTGGTACTAGGGACTTGTCTTACTGAAAACTCTCTGTCTCTTGTAATGTATGTTCACCAGCCAACACAGGCCTCCATTTGGGTAATTTATAACCATATAAATACTTGGTTGGATTAACTACCTCAAGCATGGCATTTTTTAAGTGTGCTTTCATAACTTCAGTTGTTCAATATAAATATAGATAATTTCAAGAACCATAATTCTATATGTGTTAGATATTCATGTAACTGAATAAATTTCTAGAAAAGGAGAGATACTTTTCACAGATTTACAGAATAAGCTGAGTTGGAAGGGACCCACAAGGATCTTTGAATCTAGCTCCTGGCCCTGCACAGCACCATCCCCAAGAGACACACCATGTGCCTGGGAGCATTGTCCAAATGCTTCTTGAACTCTGTCAGGGTTGGTGCTGTGACCACTTCGAAGGGAGCCTGTTGCAGTGCCCAACCACCCTCTGGGTGAAGAACCTTTCACCAATATCCAGCCTAAACCTCCCCTAACTCTGCTTCAGCCCATTCCCTTGGGTCCTGTCACTGGTCACCAGAGAGGAGAGATCAGTGCCTGCCCCTCCTCTTGCCCTCACAAGAAAGCTGTAACTGCAGTGAGATCTCCCCTCTCTCCTCCAGGCTGAACAGACCAAGTGACCTCAGCCACTCCTCATATGGCTTCCCCTCAAGGCCCTTCACCACCATCATTAGTCTCCTTTGGACATTCTCTAATAGTTCAAAGTCTTTCTTATTTTGGCACCCAAAACTGTCCCCAGGACTTGAGGTGAGGCTGCCCCAGTGCAGAGCAGAGCGGGACAATCCCCTCCCTTGCCCAGCTGGTGATGCTGTGCCTGATGGCCCCAGGACACGCTCGGCCCTCCTGGCTGCCAGGGCACTGCTGACTCATGTTCAGCTTTTGAAGACCAGGACGCCCAGGTCCCTTTCTGTGGCGCTTCTTTTCAGCATCTCATTGCCCAGTCTGAACCTACATCTGGGGCTGCCCCATGCTGGGTGCAGAATCCAGCACCTGCCCTTGTTGAACTTCATATGGTTGGTGAAAACAGCAGCTTTTCTACAAAAGAAATATCACTATTCCCAGTAGTGATGCTTATGGAAATCTTTCATTCTCTACCTCTGCTATCAAATTCAGACAAAAATATTAATACTTCTATTAACAGTCAATGCCTGTATGTTCTATGCATTCATGAAAGATTAAAAAGAACATATGAACATTATTAATGCAAATTTCAGGGAGCTGCTGAAAAAAATCAGAAACTCTTTTTCTATCTGCTATCTCTAGATCCAATCATTACTTTGCAGAAGTGTACCTACTTTTATCAACTTGTATTTTTCAATTTTAAAATAACCACAGTATTTACATTTCTAATGAAAATCCAGGATGCAAAAAATCAAATGATAAGTAGGCTGCCAGGTAGAGCTTACCAAAAAAGAAACAAAAACCACAAACAATTGGAAACACTGAGGAACTGGAAGAAAAAAAAAATGTGAAAAACTGAAAACTGTTGAAAGAAGATGAAATTTGTCAAGTTAACCTGATGACTTTTATGCATTGACATTATTGTGTCTATTTCCTCTTTAAGGTCTTTACATGGCAATGATATTTCTGTTGTTCCTGAAGGAGCCTTTAATGATCTTTCAGCATTATCACACCTGTGAGTATTCAGCTGGTATACTGTATTTTTTTTTGTTATGCTTTGCAAATTTCATATAGTCAAACAAAGACATTATGCAAAGAACTTCTCTGGAAGAAGTTTATGCAAGTGTAGAGGCTGGGCATTGTTGCAGTGGGCAGGGCATGGGCCAGAGAGGTGGCAGCAGCTCACCAGAAAAATCCTAGGCCTGCTGCTGGGCTGCCAGTTGAACTTGTGTGCCCTGCATCCTTATGGCAATGAAGGCTAGAGACACTGGGCTGAATTTGAAAGTGAGCAGCCAGGGGATTGAGGATACTGATCACTCCTTTCTTCTTGGCCCTCCTAGGGCCACATCTGGAATATGTGTTCAGTTTCTCCAGTACAAAGCAGATGTTTATGAACTACAGCAAGTCCAGCATAGGGGCAAGCAAGTTTGGGAGGTGGCCGTATGAGCTGTAAAGAGAAGCTACAGGAATTGGGCTTATCCAGCCTGAAGAAAGGGATGCCAAGGAGAAACCTAATAGTCTTCAGGCCTCTAAGGATTACATCGATGAAGAAGACTCAAGTGCACAGTGAAGAATCAGAGTAAACCATCAAAACCTGCAACAAGGGAAATTTGATTGAACATAATGAAAAATTCTTCACTGTGAGGATGGTTCAGCCAGGTTGCCCAAAGAAGCAGGAGAATTTCCATCCCTGGGGATCTCGAGAGCTGTTAGAAACAGCCCTAAACAACCCTGACTGCCAAGGTAGCCCTGCTTTGTGCAGGAGGTGAGAATAGATGACCTCCAGAGTGCTGTAAATTATTCTACGATTCTGTGTCGGTGTCTGTTGACACTAAATACATCACATCTGATTTCAGAACATAATTTGAGGCAATAGTTTTCTGGTTTTTAATTTTCTTTGGGAACCTAAATGAGAACAAGCTACCTTTCTGCAAACCTCGTGTTTATGGATAGTTAAGACTTTGAGGAGTAAGTTGACTAGTGCCTTTAGATATATCTGGGGGTTTAAGTTTCTGAACAGCAGCAGTTGTTAAAAACTTAATTATCTGTTTCTCATTCAGTATTGGACATTTACATTTAGCTTGCCATTTCTCAGAAATTTCATACTGATTAAGCTCCCAGTCATTGATAATTCATTCAAATGCAACTATTTACCTTACCTGCATAAAATATCAGTAAAACTTACATAAATTTGATTGTTGCTGGTATTTCTTTCTTAATGGATACCAGTTATCCTTGTTAATATTCTTATTTTAGCAGAGCAATTCTGTTATCTCAGTTCAGGCTGACATCCACTTTTGCAAATATGGAATGGACAAATTCGAGGTGTTTCTCCTTGCATGGGAAGTTCCCTTGTCACTAAGTCTCATTTTTTACTGCTCATTTTTTTACAGGCTCTTAAGCCTGACTGAAAAGAGATGTATATTTTCTTGAGTTCGGCTTGAATGTATTAAAAAGTCAATATGAGAGGGCTTTCTGCTCAGTGAGGCAGAGAAGAGCATGTCAGCTCTGGTAGTTTCTACTGCCTTTGCTTGCCAAAGACTTACTTGTATCTCTAGAAGATCCACTGATTCAAAGCTGTGGAACAATCTGAAGAAAATTACTGAAACATCTAGAGAAGGAGGATGTTCTAATACTGCCATTTGATAGTGTTCACACATGTTGAGATTATCTGTTAAAAGTTCCATGATTATTTCTGAAAAGGAACATGAGTACATCTTTACAGAATAGCACAATGCTTCAATCCTCTGAATTAACTACACAATGTGCTATTGTTTTCAGAGTTTTAAGAGTATTTATAGTTTCTAGCAGAGAAAATAAACACTTAAAAAGCTGTTACAGAAATTAATTCTGAAAATCTCTAGCTAAATTATTTTTTAATTTAAAAAAATCAGAAGGATCATCATTTAAAGAAATGGCTTTTCTTTCATAATGAGGTAATTATTATGTAACTACCACAAAGCCAGGATAATGTAGTTTTATTTACTTACACAGCAGAGAACTCTTACAGAATTCTGCACATAGTTGTGAGTTCAGTGAGAGAGCTCCAAAGAGGAAATAATTAAATCAAATTTGTAAGCTTAGAAACAGATGGTTTGTACCAGCCTGGGAGCCATAAACTGAAAAGGAAAAATACCAGGGCAGAACTCTGTGGAATTGTCTTGACTGCTTCGGAAGAAATACTTTATACTTGTTAACTGAATTGCACAGTATTAGTCTCACTCTGCTGATGCAGCTGATCTTTGCTGTTACAAGCTAACAGTGAAACACAGCTAGCTGGTATTGGCTCATCAAAGTTCACACATAGTGCTGCTAAGAATATCTAGATTTCTGGACCAAGTTTCTACTAAAACTATCACTTCTTGATCTAGAACCCAAATCCAGACACTTAGTGCTCTAACAGGCATTTTGGTGGTGGGAGAGCAGGTTTGGGTTTTTAATGGTTTTTGCCAACCCATTCTCTGCCTTCTTTTTTAAAACGCAGCCATTTAAAACTTGATTCCCTTTTTTATTTGTCTATTCTCCACAGGGCTATTGGAGCAAATCCTCTTTATTGTGATTGTAACATGCAGTGGCTATCTGACTGGGTAAAATCAGAATACAAAGAACCTGGTATTGCACGTTGTGCTGGTCCTGGAGAAATGGCAGATAAACTTCTTCTCACAACTCCTTCTAAGAAATTTACTTGCCAAGGTATGGTTGTTATTTTTTTTTCTCTTTGAAGTGTCAGTTTTTAACTTGTACAAATAGTTGAGCTGTGAATTAGGAGTCGTGTGTGCTCAAAATACGTTTATTATAACATCTTCACTCAGTTTGTCATTATTACTCAGTGAGATGGCCTTTGGTTCCACTCAGGAAATGTATTTATTTTAAAGATTTTAATTCCTATTTCTTTTAAAATAGATAGAGAAAAAAGTATTTGGATTTGCAGTATAGTATTCCTCATGTATACATAGTACAACATAGTACAGGAGGTACACAGGTACTTTGTACTGCCCCAGTCATGAATAGAGTTTAAACATCTACACTTCCCTTAGCCTTTTTCCTTCAAGCTGTTCACTGTAAAAACTGTAAATACATTGATAATCCTTGCAGTCTGCAATTAAATGCATAATATGTCTCTGATATTTCAGAAGAAAGCACAAACCAAACCGAAAATGAACAAACAAAAAACCAAGGAAAAGGTAGATAAAGGAATGTAATAACCACTCTAGAGGCCTCATTCTAAAATGCTGTTAAACAGGCAGGTTTCTCAGGGTATTTAACTCCATGTTGGTACCAGTGTTGCTGGCATTTGTATCACAACCTGTACTATTGTCCATTAATTCCTAGTTTCTTTTTCTCAACTGTACCATTACTTTTTAGAAAAGTACACTTTTTACTTACATCAAGTGAGAACTTTGTTTGTTTACTGTTTAATCTTCCTCCTTTCCACTGATTTATCTCTTCTTAAATATTTTGAAAACACAGAAAGCTTCTACTGTAGCTTCATTTTTCATGGGCCTGATTTCAAAACATTAAAACTCCAACTGAAAAAAAACCAACCAATTATGTGTTCTTACATTTTTAAGCCATTACTAAGCTCATTGTGATTTCTGAGGCATCAGATGAATATGATCTTTAGTCTTGTAGAAGTAACGTAATGTCTAGGTAATCTTCAAGCTGTTTTGACTTATTCATCTTTTAATGTATCTTCAAAGGTGAACTTTATCCCTTTGTCATTTTGTTCTTAAAAAAGCCGTGGGACTTTCTCAGAGTTTGTCTTATCCAAAGTTGTTCTTTACTGCACACTTAATCTATTCAATCTTTTCTCTTTAGACTTTCTGTCAAAAAACTTTTTGTTTTTTTTAATATAAAAACTACTGGAAGCCATCTTGTTACTTGTGATGCCAGTGAATTATTTTTCCCTCTGAATCCTTCTTGAAATTTTTCAGCATCACATCTCTGAGGTCATGCCAGTGTTCATTGCATATGACACTCATCTGTTGTAAAGTCTCTTAACCTCATTTTAGATAGGACATTTGCTGGCCAATCTGATTGTTTTCTTTGCAAACATCCACTGAACAATATTGCAGATATGCTTTTATTGCACACTGCTGTAGGGATGAGAGTGAAAGAATATTTGCATGGACATGAAGAACCTGTTTAGTTATTTTCCAGCTTTTTCAAGGGGTTTTTTTTACAAACTGTATCACTTCTGCTTACAGTCATTATGTTTCTGTCAGGAAATCCAGAAAGTATATCTTACTCCCTCTTGCCCATCAGAAAATATCCTTTATACTATTATGCAGGGTGAGAACTGTGTATTTGTTTCACTTCCAAGAGAGGAGATCTGGTATTATGGATACCTTTGAAAGAAAATAATTTTCCTGCCACTGTCATATGAAGATGCTCACAATTGCAGATTGCAGATCAGCAGCTTCTCAGTGACATGATGGCCCTGTAAGACATTTTGTGTCTGTTGCTCAAAGTAATTTTATCTTTTGTTTAAAAATAAACTGCTGAATAATAGAAATTAGGTTCCTATTAGAACCAAAATTTTTGGCTATGAATAAAAGGGCTGTTTTCAGAGTATCCCTTGATGGTCTGCTACTGTATATGTATTTACAGGAAAAGAGTAATGTGTAATTCCCTCTTATCACTATCTATGGATCTGACTGATAGTGAAATGGGTGCTTGAATTTTACCTACATAATGATAATTCCCAGTGAAAATGGCATTTTACAATAAAGTCTCATCCAGTTGTAAAGCTCAGCAAAATCACTTTGCCTTACTCTAATTTTCTGAATTCTTTTACTGCAGGAATCATCTGTTAATATTTTCTTCTTCCAGTTATTTTTTTGCATTTGTGGGTGGGTTTTTTCTTTCTTTTTTTTAATGTGGCCTCTAACAGCTTCTCAATCTTTTGCTTTTACCTCTTTGTCATCCATGCCCTGCTTCTAGAGATTCCAGGGCCTTGTGGTTTTCTGATACCAGGTAAGGTTATAAGTAGATCTGGAATGGGTGATCTGCTTAAGAACAGACCTTCTGACCTTCCTTTTGTGTACCTCAAGCAGACTTCTCTCCTAAGACACGCATGTTTACTGTCCGTTTTTCCCTGTGATGAATTTACAGCTGATTATTCATGATATATCATTTTATGTATATATATAGCATATTGTATGAACAGTTTTTTTATTTCAAAAGTCTGGATTTAAAATCTGAAAGTTATCTAACTGAAATTATTACTTCCATTGCATTGTACTAAAATTGGTGATTTCATTAGCAGTGTAGATACTGCTTTTGAGGCCATATGCAAGAGAGGAGTCATAAAATGTCAGAGCTCAAAGTTTTTGTTGGAACAGGTTTCTCTAGAAGCTGTTTTGAGAGGGTTTGTGTCATAGGTTTTCTTAAAGCATCTTAGCTACATGCATGTCTCTGTGTCAATAAAATACTATCAGGTTTTTTCTATTTACAAAAGAATTTTTTTTCACAGGGCTTATTCAAGAACATAGATGTCTACAATTTGAAAAACTAAATTAAACAATAAGTTATGAACCAAATTCTTTTTCACATACAAGTCTTTTAACACGTGCAAGCAGAAAGAGGAACACTATAGTGAAAACACAAATAGGTTCCAAAATTGTCTTTGCTTTTTTTTGATCTTACAACTGAAGAATGATAAATCAAAATACTCATTTATATTGGATACTACATATGTGTTAGTTTGAAATAAATAAAGTATGAAATCAGATAATGTTGTTTACTGTCTTGTTGAGACTTAGGTTCCCATTTTCTGTCTGTGTTTTGGAAGTGAAATTTAGATTGCTAAACCATTTTGGAACAAGACCTTAGTTATGGAATGTTTTTTAATTTGTGCCAATTAATTAGCATTTTATTGCATGAAAAGTTGAAAAGAGGATATAGTATTCAGAATAAACAGAAGCAAGGATTGACTCCCAGGCTATAGTGCATTGTTACAAATTTTTATGCATGTGCCTCTTTGACTTAAGTTTTTTCACAGAACCTCTTAATGTACTCCATAATCAGTAGTAGACTAGAGTACAGTCAGGACTTTCTAGATGTTGATTCTATCATGTTTATTTCAACTTTTCTACCTCTCCTGTGTGCTGATATAACACATACTTTAACTAGCTATAGATTTCTCTTTCAAAATAATGTAATGAAGAGAAAAAATAATTAATGATCCATACAGATTATGGCTTTGGCAGTAAGCACTTTATCACATATTACCATGTTCTGCTTGCAAGCTGTGACACAGAAGGATACCAGCAACTGCAGATTAAAAAAAAAAAAAAAAATTAAAGTCACCCACTCTTTGTCTAACACTTCCTACTGGATCCTTACAACCACATGGCTTCCTTCCAGGCCAGCTCCTTTACAATTAATCTGAGATTAATTTGCAAAGACAAATCAGAAAGTTAGGCAATCTAAGTTTAAAAATAGAATAAAGCCCCATATCTCAGCAAATCCCTTTCAGCTTGGAAAACTCTGCAGTTTGGCTCATTTTGTGTAAAACCTGTTACGGAGCCATCAGACATTAGCTCTTGCAGGTCCCAGGAGTTTGGGGTCTTTTTTCCATTTAGATTAGAAGAAATCACTGTTTATTCCTTCAGAGGAACAATTCACCTGTGGGTAACTCAAGGGTTTTTTTAATAGGGGAAATCTGAAATCGAACTGGAGGCAGTATTGTCATTAAGCCATAGAGTGGGTGATAGAGAATGTATCTTCATTCTCTTAATAGGCATTTGGCAAAGTCACCCATTTTCTCTTACAGTAATCAAACTTCACAAAAATTATGAAAATTAATGATTATTTGTACACAGGTGTTTTCTAACATTTAACAAGAAACCAGTGATTTCTGTGGTTGCTTGACAAAAAAAAAAAGGTTACCTAACTTAAATATTCACCATAAAATGCCTTTAGAACTGGAAAACTACAGGGGGAAAAAAAAAAAACCAACCTAGAAAACATCTATATAAAAGAGACAAGATTTGTGTAAGTCAAAGCTCTAAGTCTGGGTTCTGAAACTTAGGGTTTTGTCAATTTTCGTTTCTGAATCCTTTCACTATAATCATTAATAGAAGAAGCTGGCCTGCAAGCATGGATTGCAGTCTTCATTTGCACACAGGTTCAAGGTACAGTTTACATAATTTGTGGGCTCAACTAACACAGTAATGCACAGAACAGTGGCTGACTTCTAAGGAAAAAAGACACAGTATAGAGCTATTTATGGTGAGATAGCTTGGACAATGAATTTAAATTACAGTTTGCAGATGTTCAAGAAATTTGCAGGCAATTTTAACATTTCATTTTGCCATCTCCGTGATCCTGCAGATAAAAAAATAAGTTAAAGCAAAAATGCATTTAAAAAAGTGTTCTCTGTAACACCATCATGGGAAGGATTGAAAACTGTGATAGCCCGTTTCCTCACAGGCAATTCCTACCCCATATCAAAGCAAAAGCTGAAATTGTATTCTTCATTTTGTTAGTAGAAAGGGAAGGTAATTTTCATGGATTATAACTGTACAGCTTTCATAGAATAGGAATATGGGAATCACTTTGGTGTCAGCTTCTTAACAAAAACCGAAAAGTAATACTTACCAAAAATCCAATCCCAAATTTATTTGGTCGCATCAAAAGAATTAAGGACAGTTCAGCATTTCATTAATACACCACAAAGTCTAAAGTCTATTTTAAAATTTAAAGCAACATGGCAGATAGGTCCTGTCCATGGTAAATTAATAGTTGTTTGTTTCTGACTATCCAATTTGTATTTTTAAGGGCCTGTGGATGTTAATATTCTTGCAAAGTGTAATCCCTGTTTATCAAATCCGTGTAAAAATGATGGAACCTGCAATAATGATCCAGTTGACTTCTACAGATGTACATGCCCATATGGTTTCAAGGTAGGCACTGCATGAAGAGGAAAAAGCTCACTGAAATGTAAGCTTATCCTTAACAACCTTGAAGTATTCTTTGTCTCCCTTCCACTAGTGTCTGTATTTTCCTCTTACATTATATTTGTTGTTCCCTGTAGGGTCAAGACTGTGATATTCCCATTCATGCTTGCATTAGTAACCCGTGCCACCATGGTGGAACTTGTCACTTGAAAGAAGGAGAAAAAGATGGTTTCTGGTAGGTTTTTGAATTGTAATAACAGGATGGAAAACTACTGAGATTTATATGGTAAAATAATGTTGGTGTTAATCTTTAGGTTCCCTGTGTTTGCTGGTAAGTGCACCACAAAGGCAGATTTTTAGCACTTGGGAAATGTTCTGAACATTTTGCCATCCTTGGAAAGCTTCTAAAGCTTTGAATCAGTTAAAAACAATAACAAATGATTGTAATTAGTTGAGGCATATCAGGTCAAGACACATAGTATTGACTCCATAATGCTAATTAATAGCTAGCTAGATCCCTGCTGAAAAAATCTCATCATTCATCTGTTGTTGTGTGTATTACTTCAACAGACAGCATGTAAATGATAAAATGTAAATCCCAGTGAAACAGAAAATTAATGATTCATTTGAAACTCACTATGCCAGCAGATAAACATGCTGTGAGCATTTTTAATCTTGAGTTATTTAATCACACAGTACAATTACTCCAGATGTACTTCATGAATTATGAAATAAAGTTCTTTAGCATTCTTATGTGAGATTATTAGTCATTTAATAATCTATACCTCAAGCTTGTTAGAAATGACACTTCAAAAAGATACAATTCATTATCCTGCAATTCATTATGGCATTATTCTTACTTTTAATCCAAATTCTGCCCAAGGATTAAATAGTCTTCTATTAAAAATTAAGTGTATACATCTTAATACTATGCCTCAAGAATTTAAATTGACATAGTCATGCCTCAGAATTTGACCTTTTTCATTTATTTGTTTGAACACTACATATTTTGAAAATCAAAACAATCTCATAGTGAAAGCTTCAGAAATTATAGATAGTGCAAACTACATGAAAATGTATGTGCAGTCATGTTTGAGTGACTTTTACTATCTATTTTGATGTATTTGTTTTGCAGAAACATGATTAAAAGCAAAAAATAAATTACTGCTTTGAAAAATTTATACAGAATTTGGTTTTTTATATGAATGCATGTACGTTAAAGAGAGTTTATATTGGTGCACTTAACTGAATGATTGTGGAAAACTATTACATACTAATCACTGATTCCGGAGTATTTTCCATGTATTTAACCTTAAAAAACCAAAAGGATCACTTTCCATAAGAAATATAATCTTATAACGTAAAGGAAGCATGCTTTTCAAAAGGAATGCTCCATGATTTAATTTAGCAGGGTCCTTAAAGTAAAGACAAAGGTATGACTTTAGAAGTATTTTTCTGTTATTTAAAATACGAAAAATACTTTGGGATTGTTTAATATAAGGGCTTTTTACATTATATCAATCATGTTCTGTTATGGAATATTATAATTCTAATATAATTCTATTAGTTTCAGAACTTCTTGTCTGGATTCCCCATCTAAAGTGTCCCATGTGGTTATTTGGTTTTCTGTATTAACAGGTGCACTTGTGCAGACGGATTTGAAGGTGAAAACTGTGAAGTAAATGTTGATGACTGTGAAGACAATGACTGTGAAAACAATTCTACTTGTGTGGATGGAATTAATAACTATACTTGCCTTTGTCCACCTGAATATACAGGTAGGAGTATAAGAGAAAGCACAGGTAATTCCAAGAATTCCTAGCAGAACAGTAATATTTTCCACTTTGCAGGTGAATTAGTAGTTACTCTACAACTGACTTAATACCAGGTTTCCCTCCATATTTTTCTCCTGTACAGTTTGTAGTCAAAACTAGAGTTAATGTCCACTCAATAATTCCTTTTTTCGTTTTGAAATTACAGTATTCTTATATTTAAAAGGTCATTCAAAATGTGTTCCTCCCTACTGTTTGCCTAGACACCTCAGTGGAGGACCTCTGTAGCTGTAGAAATCTGAAAAATATTCTACTTTTATCTGTAATCCTCATTTTACTATAAAGAATTTGTCTGTGCCATTGGGGAACTGTGTTTGGCTGGATGCTGTCCGTCCTGTACTCCGCTAGAAATATTAATACCGAGTGTGATGCTTCCTGCACAGAATAAAAAGACAAGTGTCTAATTATTTGTTTCTATCAGTTGGCAGCCAAGCCAAAGCATATCCTTCTCTTTGTGACAGAGGATCTCTTGCTTGCTGTCATGGTCTCTGTAGGAATGAAGGATAGTTGGAAAAGCAGCACAGGGGAAGTAGATCTGTTGTTTGCATTGAAATGTTTTATAGCTTTTCTAACTAGACACATCTATTTTCTATCAGCTAGCTGACCACTAGAAGAACATAGAGCTTAAATTAATTATAATTTGAAATGCAAAAAAAAAGAAATGTAAGATCCACCATAATTTGGGAATTAACTCTACTCAGTTATCCTATATTTTTACTTTAATCAATGAATCAAAGTTGAGCTCTGGGAAACTGTAAGGAGAGGTGAAGACATGAATTAATTTCCTTTATTGAAAACCCAGATAACTCCTTTCTCATGCCATGTGTTTCCATCACTAGTTCCACAAAATGTTGGATTGCTCCCATGTTTCAAGGTATTCAGATTTAAAGTCAGAATTTAAGTATTGGGAATGCATAGTGAGTGAAGATGTTAAAACACAGGTATAAGAAATACAACTTCATAATCTAATATAGGTATTCACCCTGTACTTATTCTCAGTAAATGTTTGGTAGAAATTCCCCCATGCAGGATAAGCTACAATATCTAAAGCAATAAAAAAGCCAGAAAGCTAGAAAGCTATTCAACAATAAGTGGATGATCCATATCTGGAACGACAGACATAATCTTCTCTTAAGACAAAATACTGTTTTGCCAAGTACCAATACCTTAACACCTAAGAGCAATTGACAATTCAAGCCTTGGAAAGAAATAACAGGCAACAGCCTCAGTAAGCAGAAACAGGTGTTTTCTATTTCTCCTACAACTAATATTTCAGGTATATGTGAGTCGAATTTCAGCTCCCCAGGCATCAGTTGCTATCTCCTTTAAAATGGGATCAGGTATTCTCTTGTGTAGGCTGGAAGAATGTAAAGCAAAGTCACATCAGTCCAGTATTCCTCTTCAGCAGCTTCATGCTAAGAGGTTTCATGTATCTATTGCATAGCAGATAATTCACTTGCAAGTGCATTCCTCCTCTGCAGCTTTGCAAGTGTTTTTACCTATGTTGCTCATTTCTACATTTTCAACCTTATTTTAACTTTAACTGCTAGAGTCAATAGTTTTCTGCATTCAAAGTATGCCATGGGAAGGACTGCTTTTTATTGAATATCCATAAATTGGATACAAAGGATTGTCTATATGTCCTAGACTAAAACTTTGATTAAGCGTGCCTGTTGAATTTTTGGAGTATTGAAAATGAAATGTAAATTTTAAATTTACAGTTGAAATAAAAATTGAAGTATTTCTCTATATATCTCTATGGATAGAGCAAAAAAGGAGTGCATAAACATTGATAAAATTTTTGCTGTTGGTATTGCAGTTCTTTAATCAAAATACAAGAAAAGGCATTTTTAAATTTGTTTCATAGCTGTGCATAATTTCACTGTAATCATATGGTGAGTTTTACAGATACAATACCTGCTCATAATCTCTACTGAAGTCAGTAAGACACATGAATAGGTGAGAATCTTCTCACCAGCTCTAAAAGAAATCTAATCAATCTATTTCTAATCAGTACGTTTAGCCTCCCTGTTAAAAACTGTTGAGAATTTGCACTAGCTTATCAGACTTTTTTCAACACTTTTTTTTAAAAAAGACCTTTTTTTAAATGCATCACTAGAGCCTCGACTCATTTTATAGAAATTGTAGCAAAACTTTAGGTTTTCCATTATACAGAATAAAGTACAGAATTCTACAATATACTATCTATCATACAAAGCATCTAAGAATAAGACACAATGTGTGAGATCTTAAGTGATTTTTGAAATAAATTATAAGGTGAAATGAAACATTGAGCTAGCCAAGGGGTCCCCATATCTGTCAACCATGGTCTTGCATAGTAAATAACCTTCAGTATTAAGAATTAAACTGAAAGCAGTCTGGACACATCAGGATCTAAAAAGGGTAATGTTCAGAACATAAAGTAATTGTACAGTTTCCTCAAGTGTGTATGAGGTACCAAATAATTTGTAGAACTTTTCTTCCTCTCTGGCCTATAACCTGAGTTTAAAGATAAATAACAGAATCCCTGTCAAGTACGTATAGAGTGATTTTCATGAGGAACTTTGTAAGCATTTGGTTTTTGATATCTGTCCTAACAGGTTAAAATCAGATATGGATATTTCTAATGTTTGTTTTTTTTAAGAAAGGTATTTTTCACTAAATGAATTCATGTACTAGCTGGCCAAAAATCTGTTAACAATCAAGAAAACAGGCTATATATTCAATATATACAAAGATTTTTAGATTCGCAGGTGTTGATCTCTAGCATAGAAAGTCCCTGAGCCGTAAGTGGCACAGTATATAATACTAGGAAAATACTACTGTAGCCTTGTCCTTTCCTCTTTTAATTCTGTTGGCAATACCCCGAATCATCTTTGTTCAAGATGTCACAGCGTATATGAACTCAACATGGAATTGCACCAGCCCAGAATATTTTTCTGGGTGAATGGTTATCTGCAAATACGCTTTACATTTCAGCAGCATCGTGTAAGGAAGAAGTCAGCTGAGACCTGCTGGTATGAAATGTAAATCATTCTTCTATAAAGTCTTATTTTTATGAGGGCTTGTTAGAATCCAAAATGAACTGCAAAGAATGTTCCAGTGTAAAACTGTCTCTTTTTGACTTTTCTAACAATTCCTTGAAAACCAACACTTCTCAACTATATTGTGTTGATTTAAAAACAAGCAATTAAAAAGCTTATTGTGCTGTTGCTTAAGAATCAGGAATCCATTTTTCTCTGCCTCAGTTAAGTTTTACAGCAACCACCACAGTTACAGGTGGAAAGACAACGAATGGTATTTGCACTATAATATGAGCTTTCTTAAGACTGTATCTGTGAAACAACAGTAAGCAAATGGAATCAACAGACATTCAGGTGTCTCATGAAGCCTGGAGAAATAAAACATTCAAAATACCTCACTATGTCCTGCACTCTTTAATCTTGCTATTCTCTTAACATTACCATGTCCTTTATTTTAACCTCAGTCTAGTAAACTTCAGGTCATTTTATGTACATTCTATAGATTACAGATAATCATTTCTCTTGCTCATTGTCGTCAGTCATTAGACCACAGAACTAACTGATCCAGAAGTAGAACCTCTCTTACGCCGCTGGTGGCATGTACTTCTTACCTTTCTGTTTGTTTTGTTCTGCTGGAGGTGAGACTTTGAAGCTTGCTTCATTTGCTGTATCAACCTCTCTGCTGCTATAGTTGTGCATTAGCTTAATGTGCTATGCTGTCATATTACAATGTAAAAAGTCTCTTGTCTCTTCTGTCTTTGTCACTGCAAGCTGCTAATCTGAATGAAGTGGAAAAAGGTCAGTTGTCTTTTAAGCCTATTTTCACTTACCTTGGTTTCTCACTTTCCTTTTCTTAAAGGTGCATGGATTTCAGTTATTACAAATGACCAAATAAATCGTATATAGATATAATTTAGAAAGCTCACTGCAAATCCTCAAATTAGGCACTTGGCTGTTGCTGTGAATACATGTCCAAAGAATGTTGTTGAAGATGCAGATTGCTGTGCAGGAGTAATTTAATACTGCATTCATTGTCTTTTTTTCAGATGTATTAAAAACTTGTGCAGACACTGATACAGGACTAAAAAAAGCTTAAATTATTATGTTCTGAAATCCTTATTCGCCTCACCTTAAAGCCATCCCTTGGTTCTGTGCCAATGTATTCTCTGTGTTATAGCACTTAGCACTGTTTTGCTTTAATTTTTTCAATAGATTGTGTTACTAGAAAACATGCTGGAGTATCAAATGGCAATCTTCTTGCTCATAATTTCTGTGGCTTTTTATTTGCTGTAAATATCTTAAAAAATTGAAATAACCATATTAATCTGGGGCTGTGGTAAAAGAAAGGTAATATTGAAGAGATTTATGACACTGACTTTGGGTGTTTAATTTTTAATGTTTTTTAAGTTTCTGCTTAGCACCTATCACACTAACAGACGTAAACCATCTTCTCTGCAATCCAATCATATATACAATCTGAGACCTAGCATAGTTAGTGACAGTACAAAGTTGCATATTTAGTTTTAAAAGCAAATTAATAATTTTGTGGTGTATTTGCCATTAATTTGATAAATATATTTTCAGTTTTTAAAGCAATATAATAGATTATATATAGTAATGAAAATACGTTCATTATCCATGAAGTAACATGTTGAGCAAGACCGCAATTATATCATCTATGTTGATTAATTTAGACCTCTGATGAATAATTACTACAACATAAACTCAATGTAAATTTTCTCTGTAACTGAAGCAGAGTATAAGGTATTTCCAGAAAATTATTCCAACCATAGGTTTTCCATGCTTAAACTGTCTTCCATTTAGACATGTTGCTGTATTTGCATTTTATTACTACTCATGTGGACAGCAAAAATAGCCTGCTGTTTTTCTTGTTTATTACACAAGTGTGAACTGTAACATATTAAAATTACTGATTATAGAAAGAACAAAGTCCTCACAAACAAATTATCAAACATCCAGGGGACGTGAACTAAGTTCAGCTCCAAAATTAAGCAGATGTGCATGTGATACATATTTATATTAGCTTGCCAGCTGAACATGAAAGTTACTGATAGTTTATAAGTTGCTTAGAGGATCAGTCAGTTTTATCATGAAAGACATCTTTTGAATTTTGACAGTATTAAGAAAAAAAAAGGGATCATTTCAAGCAATTATCTCAGTTTAGGCAAGCCTTAGAGACAACCTTCCTGCCACTGCAATAAAGGAGCTGCTTTACTACTTTGAATTCACTTGCTAATCAAATAAGTACCTTCCTGAAATTTAAGCATGCAAGTAATCAAATGAAAATCATGTGACATCAAACTTGATAAAAAGTTTAATAATTTCATCAAATTAAATCATAATCCCCATCCTTGTAAGAAGTGCATGTGTTACATATTCTTAGAATAAATAGATACATTTGTTACTCTTGCTTTTTATCACTCATAAAATTTTCTATTTCATCTAGTTTAATATACTTTAAATGACTGTTCTATATTAAAAGCTCAAGTAGTAAAGTAATTTTACTGCATTTGCATAAAGGGGAATTATACATGATATTTGTGGCACCTAAGCTACCTGCTACTGGTTTAATCACTGCCATTACTCATTCTGGTCTACGATCCACCCTTCTGTATACCTTAATTGTCTTAAAGCTTACTTGCCTAAAAGTTACTATTTCTTTGCTGTTATCAAGCAGCAAATGTAAAACAAATAGAAATGTTAAACTAAATAAGCCCCGTCTGACACTGAGATCCACAAGCACAGGGGTTAGCTAGAAAGACTTACGAGATGGTGAAAGATAGGAACAATCCAGCAATTTGACTCTGAAATTAAATTCCAAAAATATATTTAGATTTATGATTATAAAATGCATCCTACTGTGACTGCAAACTTTTGTTAATTCTAAGTAATTTTGTCCCTCATATAGTAGATACTTTTATTTGTATTTTCTGAATAATGAGTTTAAGACCTGAAATAATTTATGTTGTGTACTGTACATTGAACTCAAGGCTTAATAAAAATGCAGCAATTTTCTGTATATGGTTTGTTAAATGGCACTGACATTTTCCAACCCCTTATGTGCTCTATTGGCTATTTGAGTCGCAACATCAAACAGAGACATCCAGTCACAGAGTCAGATAGTGATACCTAATTGATAAAATATAAACACTACAGAAGTTGACTCACAGTATATCATAACTAAGCTCAGAAGCTGGAATGAATATATAAGCACACATATAAAATCCTTCTATTCTAGTCTGTGGTAGGTATTTGGTATTTTGACTTTGGAAGAGGAAATAATTCTTCTAGGAAAAACCTGAGTTTTGATAATTAAAACTGACTACTGTTGCTTTCTCATTCTCTGTCTAGTTTTTGTTCAAATAGCAAACTCAGCCTTGCTAATAATTTAAGGGTGATTTTAAACTTGTTTCTTCAAAACCTTGCCTGTAATTAGCAATGTGCTATTATATTCAGAAGCCTATGTCCATTTTTGTTAGAGCTGTGCTCTTCATTCAGAAATGTAGTGGCTGACATTGCTTTATTTTAAATTTATTGCCCAATTATTCAAAATAACAAAGATGTAAATCCTCTTTCACGTCATTGCCTTGTTACTCATTATTTGTTGTACTGCATGTCTATATATTGGAAAATCTAGAGTTAAGGGTCTGTTCAGCCTTGAGAAAAGAAGGCTTGGGGCAAGCTTATCACCCTGTTCCAGTATTTGAAAGGGTGGCTGCAAGGAAAATGGAGACTCCCTTTTTCACAAGGAGTCATGTGGAAAAGGGGTGGGGTAATGGGTACAAGTTACTCCTGGGGAGATGCCAATTAGATTTAAAAAGAGAAAACCTTTCTACAATGAGAACACTGAGCCATTGGAATAACCTTCCCAGGGAAGTGGTGGATTCCCCAACATTAGTCACTTTTAGGATCAGCTGGACAGGGTGCGGGGCCATCTTGTCTGTTCTGCTTTTGCCAAGAGATGATCCTTGAGGGATCAACCTGGTATTCTGTGATTAAGTTTTCGTGATTTATAATCTTATCAAGTCATAAGTGTGAATTAACACACTCAGGGGAAACACAAACTGACCTGTGAATCTAGCAAACATAAATAGCCTTGGATAGCTATATCAAGTATCATCAGCATACATCAGTATTTAATAATGTTTTCAGGCTGTTTAAGTCTGCATCATACTCTATGCAAAATCTCAGTAAATATTTGTCTGGAGCTTGGAGGGTGGTGTTCATTTGTGCCACACAGAGTTCCACTGGTTTCAATGCTACTCTATACCAGAATCCAGACTCCCTAGATGAATTAGCAAGATGTCTTATGAAAAGAGTTATTGCTGGTTCTAATTAAACTTTGGAAACTTTTCACAGGTTTTTTGACACTTTATCCGCTACTTACTTTTAAACAAACTAGTCTGTTCCTTATTTTCCTACACACAGAAATGTTCCCATCTTTCAAAAACATAATTACTTAGCCAAGCTCTTACAGAAGCCTCAGTTAAAATATTATTAGATGAATAAAAGAATGTCCTCAAATATTGGTGTCAAGCTTCCTTGAATTGAGACTTCTTTCTCACAACCTTTTTTGATTATTTTGCAGTATGCTCTTTAAACATTGTATTATGTGTCCTGAATCAGGAAAGTCTCTAAGATTTCCTTCCAGTAAAGCCAAGGAGCCTAACTTGGTAAATCTGGTATTTTCTTCAATGAGTGTTTCACTTTCATCGCTATATTTTCATTTCAACAAAATTAACTACTCCCTTTCACCTTGTCTCATTTAAATTCTGAATAACACAATGATTATTCAGTATGCTGAAGGAGGGGTTTCTTTAGCAGGAAACTATACTCTTCAGTGCTTCAGATTCCATATCCCATAATTTACTTACCTTTTCTATTAAGTTTTTCAGCTTTATTTTGGCCATGAGAATGCTCCATTTGAAGTATAGACCTATTAGCAGTTATTAACAATTATTAATACCATCTATTAGCTGTAGAAGACCTTGCATATGGATTATTTTGGCTTTTTCTTCTGGTATTTATATCTTCATTCAGAAATAGAGTATCTGTTGTACATATTTGGATTCCATCTTGAATTTTTCTTGTTTTTCTTTTTACTGATCCTGTGCTCAAGTCTGTCATTAACGCTACGGGGTTTTTTAATGACTGAAGGTTGTACTATAAGTAAAGCTAGCTTTTATGATCATAGGATTTTTTACATGAGTCTTTTGCTATATGGCCACCATGTTTACCATATCCTTTTCCTTGAATCCTTTTTCCTATTTGCTATGGACTGTTTAACTAAAACTCCAGGGATGTGATTCACCATGCATACAATTTACAAATGCAAGGGGAAAGTTTCCTTACTTTCCTGCTGTCAAAGCACAAAAGTCCTGCTTCTAAGTGTTTTTCTACAGAGTACTCAGATCAAAGTCTGACCATAATCTCAAAAATGCCTGGTGATGTTTGATGATGTTTGCAAGCTGTTTGGCTGCAGTACGCCTGGTAGTGTAGCATTGATTTTATGATTTGAAGTGGGAATTTTTTCAAAACTGTAAACCTGTTTAACACTTAAATCCAATCATTATGTAGGATTCACAGCTAAGAGTGGGAAATAAGGAGATGTCAAGTGCCCCTGAGCACCCCACATGAGGTGATTCAGTTTTCAGTATAGTTCTGAAGATATTAGGGCCATCAACCTATGAATACTGAAATGCGGTGTACTCTAAGAAATCCTGTATTTTATAAATACCTGGGGGAGGATATACAAAAATGGACAGGCTTAGACACTGTTCAGTAAAGCTATTTTCCCCACAAGGTATGTCCGAAGTCTGTGCCAATGATAATCTAAGCCATGGCCCAATTAATATCCTATAGCAAAATCAGTTCAATAAATTTGACAGCAATGGTAAGAGTGCTTGCTCCTACTATGCCACTCCTAAATTGCCTTTTTCTAGGTATTCTGGTTTTCTTTTCACTGAACTGTTGCTGTGAAAATGTAAGAGACAGCAAGCTCCAGCCCTGCTTGGGAGAGAGGCTCAGTGTATCACTTTCAGAAACTCTGATATGCTGTTAGATTTAATAATCTTGGGAATATTTAGAAGTGTTTTTGTCCCAATTTTTGTTAGTACTATACAACCACATTTTAATTATTTGTAGTTGGACTGTCATATATTTTTTCAGTTCTGTATACAATTTAATATACAATATTTGCCATAATAAGATATTTGTGAAGGTGTGTATAAATGTGCATATATATCCACATATATGTAGGCACATACATACATTTCTAAACTATGGGAATGTGCACAAACTAGGTTAAAACAACAGTCACTTTTTGCTTATTCTACTCCCATGATCCTTAAAATCAGAATTCTCTGTTCCCATACTTGCATCTCACTCTTAAACACTGCTGGTCTTTAAACAGATTTTAGCTATTACAAGTTCTGCAAATTGACTAAATGCTATGTGAAGAATAGCACTGAAGACCTCTTATATATGTATTTGTTTGAACAAAACCCTTTGAAAAGAGAAAGAGATCTGGGTTTTGTTTAATATAGCGTGGGATGCAAAGAATCCCTGGTATTTCAGGATTCTTTGTGCACTGACCTAGTCATAACAGTTGCACATTTCCAGACTAATAATTCTATTGAGAGCTCAAAGAGACTTTGAGGATAGAATTATAATCCTTTGTATTAGTCGTCTTCAGTGGCCTGCATTTGATCTCCATTCAGTTTCCTACATATAATGAGTAAGTCACGTTGTTGCTGACAGTTTTCCTGAGGCTGTTAAGTGGCCTGTGCATGAGCGCCATTTTCTTATGTTAACTCAAACCTTTATTTGGTTTGTAGAGAAAATGCACTACCTGCAAATTGAGAATGTGGTATTTATTTACTTACTTATTTATCTTTAAAAAAAAAATCTTTGTGTAGAACCACGCTGTACCTTTTTAATGGCTGCAAAATACTTGTCTAGCTGTTTTTTGGCTTGTCCTCTCATTTTTGAAGGTGCAGAGGTCCCATGTCTTGTTGCGCTTAGTATATATGCTTCAGTTCTGTTTTTACTGGCATAACCATCTTTTCTCCTGATTCAATTTTGCCTTTTTCTCTATCCTTGCTTTAATATAGACTATTCCTCAGCGCTTTTGATGTTTTTGTTTATTTGTCCACTCCACTGCAAGCCACTGCCATGCTCAGCTCAGTAAAACTGAGGGATACCAAATAATTGCCTCTTTGAAGGCAAGTTCAGCTTGAGCACTGATTGTCTGATCATTCAATCCTTTCTTCTGCTCTTTTCTTTGTCATTTTAATGTACAGTTCTACTTTACTTGCCAGCTCATGTTTTATTACTGGATGGAGGACAAGGGACAATCCTACTCCCTCTGTAGTTTTAGAGTCTGACGGATCTGTCAGTCCCTGAATTCAGCAGGCACAGGGTTTATACCTGTTCATTTTACATATATTCTTCATGTGGATGCTGGAATAAGTGTCTACCTTACAAACCAGTGGTTACAAGCTTAGCGAGTGCACTATTCGTGGTATCATCTGGTGAGTTAGTCAGGGAACAAGATATTGTTGATCTGTTTATAAACATGTGTTTCCTTTTCATAAAGTTGCAAATAAAATAATTTTTAACCATATTAAAATACTATTTAGATTATAACCCCATTTTGGAAATTAGAGCCACTGCCTCTATCAGTAGGGAAGGGTAGATATTTTACATAGATTATTTCTTTTCTCTTCACAGATGATAGATAATTATGGTACATTAACAAATGCAAAAAATGGAGAGTCATATTTAAGGAAAAGTAGAAAACAAGTGTTCATTTTTGGATATTTGGAATTGTATTGACATGCAGTGATATTAACAGGTTTTTTTCAGGTAATAGATTGCTTATAGTGATAGGGCAAATCTGTGCATAATGTGCTTAGAAATAAGAGAAAAACATATTGATGGCTTTTTTGTTCTAGTGAGAAGACTCAATCACTAGTGTTGCTATATAGCAGAGGTGGATAAATATTGTAAATTTTTAAAAATTACAAAATTAACATTTATATCCATGGATAGATGATTGATGTTGAGCTTGATATTGTTTATAAAGGAGTTACCAGGTATATTCTTATTTATTTTTATTATTTCTGTATTACTGTTTATTTATTAGTATTTATTCTAAACGTATTTATTACTATGTAAAGAAGTATGCATGTTTCAGTGTTAGCAAAGGAATTTGTAGCCATTGCTTTTAAAATTCTGTTCATTGCTATTTTCAGGTCACTGTGATATTTTCACTGAATTGACAACATACATTATATTTCAGGTGAACTCTGTGAGGAGAAATTAGATTTCTGTGCCCAAAACCTGAATCCTTGCCAGCATGATTCAAAGTGTATCTTGACACCCAAAGGATACAAGTAAGTCTGAAATACTGTTTCAGAGTCCAACTGAATCGAAATTTGTATTTTTCTATCCTGCCTATATTCCTTTCCTTCTTTTTAAGTGGAAGTCAATTCTATTCTCAATGTATTAATTTTGATTATTAGTAAGCATTATGGCATAACAAGCCATTATTTTCATGTAAAGCTGCATTATTATCTTAAGTATGTTTTACTGAATTTTACTGATCTTTAACAGTTCTAATTCCAATCAGATTTTAAATGGAAACACAGGGTAGTCTTTATGATGGTTTGTGCAAAACCCTTTTAGGACTCTGGGCAGTAGGAAAATAATTGCATTTAATTGAAGTGAAATAATTATATTGCTTTTAGAGAAGTAATTGTGAAAGAGATTATTAGGAAGGCATGCTGAAAGGTATAAAGTAAAGAATTCCCTCCCCAGGAAAGCTAATCTTTAATTATGCCATATCCTTATCATGATTAATTAGTATGCACAATTTAAAGTTGTTTTATAGGCTTTAGGTTAATAAATACAGGAAACCTGCAGCTTTAAATTGTTCTCACAAGTACCTGTTTTATACATAGCATGCTTTTGTGCTAAAATCAGATTAATTATTATCATTTCCACTAGTTATGAAATGACATTTTATTTAAAATATGGGAAAAATATATTAAATATTCAATTGTATGTGAAATTAAGTTGATAGTTTTCAACTGGAAAATAGAAAAATGGTTTGGGTTATGTTGTAGTGCATTATGTTTGTTTTTTCATGTCACTTCAATAAACCTAGTTTAGTGTCTTATACTTTACTGTCCAGTTCATTAACCTTTCATGTTACTTTCTGAGCTTATAAATCAGAAAACATCACATGCAGTATACTTCAAGAATGTATCTCAGTCAGACTTTTAATAGCATGCTTTATATTCTTTTTCCCTTTTCTTGTTCATGCATGTTGTTGAATAAAAATGAGACATACTTGATTGAAGTACTAAATTTAAAGTTACACGGCTATTTAAAATCACACTTGCCAGCTTAGAGAAAATTTTGGATACTGAAAGAAATAACATCAAGGAGGGAATCACAAGATCTCATGAAATCAATTAAAGACATCTTAATTAAAAAGAATACCATGTTGGATGCATGGATTTGTAATCTTTTCCATTAATTTTTCACAGAGTTCTGGGCATTCACTCAGCCTTACATATGAGAAATCCCCAAAGAAAAGTCACTAGCATTAGCAATGAGAGTTTCACATGGAAAAAACCCAAACAAATAAACAAAAACCATTACATACTCTCTTGAGGATGAGCTGTTTCTAGTTCAGTGGGGGTTCAGGGACGGCAGATGATGTGTTTTGAGATTTCTGTTAGTTCACCAACCATGGAGCTATTGCAGTAAATCAGACTGGTGGAACTGTAAGGGAAAAAATTATGCATAACCTTTAAACTGTATAAATGGACCACTGGTCCATTCATAGCTGTTCAGTTGACAAAGAAAATAACCATCAGTACAAGACTTGGACTATTTGCCTCAGTTTCACTAGTTAAGAATATTGATTATATTTAGTGTTTGCAGCCACGAACAACATCTTGCAATATTCTGCATTGCTCATAAATTCTAAAAACTGTCAAAATTATTTATGAGGGCTCTCTAGATTTACACACAATTCTTCAATATAATAGCAGGTGTGTAAACATTTTAACTAGCAAACCTCTATTCATTACATATGTAGATTCCCCATCTAATAATATGATTAAGCTATATAGTCTTTACACACGAAGTAACAGTAATGCCTTTTTTTCCTTGATTTTTAAACAGTACAGTAGTTCCTTAACTTGGTCATAATCACACTGGATCATTAAAGGGCACTGTGCTATCTGATTTTCTTTCCTGTTTTACAGATGTGATTGCACACCTGGATATGTAGGTGAGCATTGTGATATTGACTTTGATGACTGCCAAGACAACAAATGCAAAAATGGAGCGCAGTGCACTGACGCAGTTAATGGATATACATGCATTTGTCCAGAAGGATACAGGTGAGAAAGATCTGAAGGTAGTACAAACAGGTATGTCTTCTGTCAAAGCTGCTTTTTCTTGGAAATAATGATTGTTTTCTGTTTTCATTTAGTGGCTTGTTTTGTGAATTTTCACCACCAATGGTTCTACCTCGCACCAGCCCTTGTGATAATTATGAATGTCAAAATGGAGCCCAGTGTATCATAAAAGAAAGTGAACCAATTTGTCAGTGTTTATCAGGCTACCAGGGTGAGAAATGTGAAAAGTTGATTAGTATAAACTTCATCAACAAAGAATCCTATCTGCAAATCCCTTCAGCTAAGATACGCCCCCAGACCAATATCACTCTACAGGTAAGTTTGCTTGTGTTGTAGATTCTCTTTTCTGGAAATGAGAATAAATGACTTTTCATGATATGGAAAATGACCCAAAGTTGTCATTGGGTCACTTAAAGAGCTTTTCACAGTTTGAGCTAAAAACTCTAGAAGAGTTAATGCAATAACTGTATTCATATGGGAGAAGGTGGGCTTATTGATAGGAATAGAAAGAGTTTTGTCAGGTTGCCCTTCAAAACAGAATTTTATTATGAAGTAACAGACTATGGCAGTAAATTCAGAGATTCACTTAATACCTCATTTTTATTAAATACTTAATTTTAGTTGTTTCTAAATATTTCTATCTTTTAACTAGATTGCCACAGATGAAGACAGTGGGATCCTGCTGTACAAAGGTGATAAAGATCATATAGCAGTGGAACTGTACCGGGGTAGAGTGAGGGTCAGCTATGACACAGGATCATATCCAGCCTCTGCTATTTACAGGTGAACCTGGGTGAAACACATTTGTGACTGAAACAAAACCTATATTCATTCCTTATATCAGTGTCACATTTTTTAATAGATGGTTAAAAGAAATATATGCAAATGAATGTATTGTCAGACACTTAAAACCTCTTGCCAAAAGATGTGATTTGGCTTGGTAAATAACTCTAATGCAGATATGTCAGATAAATATATTATTTGATGCAATAAAACAGAATACGAGTTAGCTTTCAGAAGAATATTTATGCATTTGTGTAAAGCTCACAAGTGGCATTGGAGTTTTTTCTTTGTTGTAACTGCCAAATAATTTCCTAGTGTGCTGAATAAAATGTAAAACTGTACTGTATAAGCAGAAATTAAATAGAAGCTTCTCTTCTCTGTTAGACAGTCATATAATGTGGGATTTTCCTCTGGCAAGTGAAGAGAAAGCTAAAAACTTGATTCTGAAAAAAGGCACTACCTTTGAAAAAGAAATGGCTTTTGCTTCCTAAGTATTTAAGAGAGAGAATCCACAGCTGCTTCTGGAGAATAATTTTTGAGGGTTTTTTAAAATCAAATTTCTCTGGTTCTCTGAAAAATTACAACCTGAATTTTTTGGGAGGTATTATATAACTTCACAAAAATTTGCAGACAGTCATTGCAAGAGTGAGCAGAAAGACAACAGGCATCACTTCCTGGCCTTGACTGCCCTGTTGGTGCTAAAACTACTTTCAGAAGTAAAGGGGAAGTATTAAATCAGTTTTCTTTGAATCTACTTTTTGTTCTATTTTGTGTTATAAAATTATATATAGTGTATATTTGCTTTATAGAGTTTGTAGCAATGACACTGTTCTGCATTCTATTAGGGACATCTCACTGAAAACAAATGATTTTTATAAATGACTGTACTCCTATGGCAGTACAAAATCAAAAGCTTAAATATATATAGCAGTGAAACAGTGTTAAACTCTGTTAGGTAGTAGCACCTAGGGAACTATCATTTTAGTAGATTACTAAAAGCATTCCACAGGGGGGAAAAAAGTCTATAAAACACAATATAAAGCTGTTTAGAAAAAACATACCCAATAAGCGTCTTTAAGAGTCCTTTTTTTTTATGTGATTTGTATTTCATAAGGTTTCCTTACGACTTCATGAAATGGTTTAACATGTAGAAATAGTGTATGTATTTCAATTGTATAGATTTTCACTTTTCCAAGTTTCTACAATTGAAAATAGTATTATTTTTATTTTCTATCTTGGTTAGGGCTAAACAAAAAGTTTAGATTGTTTTTTCAGGAGTTTAATTATTTTTGTTGATTTTTATTTCAATAGGTACATCTGTCTGAGAATAAGAAGCAATACGAATGAGGGTCATATGTAGTTCCAAGTTATTTTGGCTCCCATTTGTTTAATCTATCCAGAATACTTCTTCCCATTCAAAACATATATTTCCTTCTCACAAATTTAATGCTTTCTCTGGCATTATTGAAATATAATAAATACTGGTAATTCACACTTGTCCATTATAGTTTTCTAGAGAAGGATTGAAAAACAGTACTCACACAGGAAAAAAAAAAACATAAACATGTAAGGACTTAATAACAAAGTGACCCATTAACAAAGTCCCATTTAGGTTACTGTTACAAAATAATAAAAAGCATCTCACCTACATAGTTGATTGTCTCTTTTGAATTATGTGGCATATGAAGAATGCAAGTGTAGTGAAGAAAGGGATGGAAAATGTAGTGACGTGTTACAGAGTGACACTGTTTAGTGAAGCAGATACACACTTTTAGTGTTATTATTTTTGTTTCTATTACTGTTGTTACTGTTATTAACCTCCATTTAATTTCAAATAAGTGTGATGGTGAGTTACTGAGATATTTGAAAACTTTCATGTAATAGTCCAACTGTAGTGAAGTCTCCTGCTGTTGAGGAAAAGCTGATGGCATACCTCATCTCTTTCTACAACTGTCTGAAAGAGGATTTTAGCCAGGTGAGACTCTTCTCACAAGTAACAAGCAATAGGACAAGAGGAAAAGGCCTCAAGTTGGACCAGGAGAGACTTAGATTGGATATTAAGAAAAATTTCATCATGTAAAGGGTTGTCGAGCATTGGAACAGGCTGCCCAGGGAAGTGGTGTACTCACCATTCATGCAGGTATTTAAAAGTGTAGATGTGGTGCTTAGGGACACTGTTTGGTGGACTTAGCAGTGCTGGTTTTGTTGTTGGACTTGATGATCTTAGAGGTCTTTTCCAGCCTAAAAGATTCTGTGATTTCATGATTCCATTTTGGAAGCCATATATACATCTCCACATTTGTATATAGGTATATATGTGCATCTAGTGATAGCTCTACAAATGGCATACTGTTCAATCTCTATTTCAGGTTCTAGAAAGCAGTATGTTGTAGCACAGGATCTTTTACTCTAATCTCGTCATCATTTCCAGTTCTTACGGTTTTACCCTCCTAGGATCTTTGTGGTATTTTCTGCCCTTTTTAAGGTCTTTAACTTCTTTTTATCCATTCATTGTCTTTCTGTACCTTTGTTGCCTATTAAAGCTGTCTCCTGGAATGTTTCCAGTCCTTCCTTCAGTCCCTCCCTTTTGTTTCCTTCCTCCCTCCCAGTTCATGGGAACTGACTGCTGAAAGAGCCATCATCCCAAAAGCATTCATCAGTCAATCTGTAAAACAAGATGAGATGATGCCAAGACCAATAATTAATATTCATTCATTGGAGATGGTTATTTGGAAAAATTTGATTCACTTGTGTTTTATTCTGTCTAGGCATCCATTTTTAATGTTAACTGTTTTTTACACAAACAAAAAACCCCTTTTCATTTTGTAAACTAGTTTTCATCATATATTTATTGGAAATATGGGAGTATTTCTTCCCAGATCGTTATTCTTCTACGGAGTATCAGAAGCCTTAAATCAGTTCCTCTTACAGCTTTTCATTACGATCTATGCATTCAACTCTTGTATCTCCAATGGGAAATGGGCTAGAAGTAATGTCAGTGCATTGGCAGGAAATATCGCAGATATGCCTTGAGTTTATTTCCCCTTCAATTTAAACCACCCTTACCTAGGAGGGCTCCTCTTTGTGCAGTAAATTTTTACCATGTAAAACAGTTTAAAACAGAGGCTTTTAATAATCTTATCAGAGACACATTCCCCTTACACATTATGGTTTGTATATCCCTGGTATGACCTCTTGCTCTAAAAATGTATTTTCTGTGTTGCTCTTATTCTTTTAAATACTGTTGGGTGAAAGGTTGAGAAGTTGTAAAATAAGTTTCCTTGAAACAAGAACATTATATTAGGGTTTCCTGCTTCCTGAAGTCAAGAAGTTATATGCACTTTGATTTTTTAGCACTTTTTTTTTTGCCTGGATTCATTGAAATGTGTTAAGTAACTTAATCATGGCATCTTTTATATTGCTTGATCAAAGCAAACAAACCTCTTGGTACCTTGAAAAAATCTTGCTCTTTAGCAATGATGAGCCCTGACCATTTCCTTTCCACTCATGGAAACTGGTAGTCCCCCTCCTGCCAGCTCCCACAAAGTGTTTATTGTGCTAGTGTTTGCTCTGTCATGTGTTTGCACTCTCACATAGAGCTGGGTTTATGTAAAGCATGCATGCTACCATACAGATCTTTGATCCACAGTTGAGCAGAGGCTGTTCACAGAGTTGGTAATAAATGGCTAAGAAGGTATTTAATGTGTCACAGCTGTGAATGACCATGTGTGCTGCTGATCTGTTCCAGGACAAAAGCAGTTAGGTTAATTAAAACATCACAAAGGATGTTTTAAGGTAATTTGCTTGATTTTTGCCTTGAGATTTAGGAACCTAATCCCTTTCAGCTATCCTGCTTTCTCAATGAGAGGAGCTGATTGACTGTGTGACTGTTCAGTCCATTTCAGGCTATCATACAATTGGTTCATTTAAATAACTTTTTTCAATGGCTTAAGTTCACTTATTTGGTGGTGCCCTGAAACAAATAAAGGCTTTCATGGGAATGCTTTTAATGTCTGGTCTCTGGACTACAGCTCACACCTTCCATGCATATATTCAGCTCTATTTCTCCAGTGGAAAATGGACTACAAATTATGCAAGTACAATGATATATTCAGTCCCAGAATTGAGTAATGATATTCTTCTTTCTCTGATGTACTTAAACTGTGTTCAAGTGCAGAGTAGTTCCTGCACTTAAGCACTTGCTACGTAGATATTGAGGCTGATAAGCACCCGCAGCCATTTCTTGTGCCTAGTAACGTGAGTAGGCTTGTCCTTATGCAGGGTAAGCACCCGTGCTTGAAACAAGCATTTTCACCTTGACAACCTTCAGGCATTTTCCTGCTAGTGAGTTCATATCTTGTTAGTAAGCAGAAGGAAATGGTGTATGTAGACGAGAAAAAGAAAAAGAATACAATATTCATACTCGCTGTACTAGCCAGAAGCTGAACACAAATAACCACGCCCAGTAAAGATAACAACTTTATTGCAAGTGTCAGTGGATCTGTCTGCACCAATGGTGTGATTTTGTCTGGCAGGACTAAAGTTAGATGCAGTTCCATATTCCATGAAATAGTAGATTTATGTATCACTGGAGTTGACTCAGGCCTTCATACTTGCAAGCAAGATATGTAAACCCAATACTCTGCAAAATGTAGGATACACGCAGACTTGCATGCACATATGATCTTGAAGTAACATTAGAATCACATAATGGTTAAGGTTGAAGGGACCTTTAACAATCACCTAGTTCCACTTTCTTTGTTATGGACAGGGACAACTTCCACTAGATTAAGTTGTACAAAGCCCCATCCAACCTGATCCTGAGCATTTCCAATAACAGGTCCACAAATTCTCTGTTTCATGTTAACCCACCCTCATATTAAAGAAATTTTTCTTTATGTCACTTCTTTTACTTAGTAGAGTCTATCTGATCTATATCTACCCTCTCTCGGTTTAAAACAGCCTGTGTCCTGTTACCATAGGCCCTGGTAAAAAATCTCTCCCCATCTTTCTTATAAGCCCCCTTTCAATATTGAAAAGCTGCTGTTAAGGTCTCCCCGGAGCCTTCTCTTCTCAGGCTGAACAAACAACCGCAGCTCCCTCAGCCTGTCTTCATAGAAAAAGCATTCCAGCCCTGTCATCATTAGTGCAGAAGAAGGGATGTTACATTGTGTTGGCTTTTAAGCATACATGCATGTCTTTGCCTCAAATGTAATGTTCAGGAGAATGCACTCCTAGAAGTTCTGTTCTGAAACTGTATTGACTCTTAAAGGGGAAGAAGATAAAAAACTGTTCTAACCAGACCGTCAACCTGTTTAATATTAATGTTTATTTTGCAGTGTGGAAACAATTAATGATGGCAATTTCCACATTGTGGAGCTACTAGCTATGGATCAGATTCTATCTTTATCTATTGATGGAGGAAGTCCCAAGATAATTACCAATTTGTCCAAGCAATCCACTCTGAATTTTGATTCTCCGCTGTATGTGGGAGGTAAGAGGATCTTACTGCTTCTTACTAGAGATATTATGGACAATTTACTCTGGTAGCATGCTTTAAGAAACACATGGTAAGAGACTCATTCATTGACATAACACCTTACAATGAAACTTCGTCAGTTAATGTAAATAGTTTCAATTTTAAGAAATATTGTCCTCAAACTGAACCTGTTGCTTTTTTATAATTGTGTTTATTTTTTATGACTATAAAATCTTGTCATTTTCTACTGTTATTTAATCTTTTATTATACTGAAGAAGTGTGCTTAACATTGTTTAACTGCATGAAGATTTAGTAATGCATATTTAGAAAGTGTAGAATGGTAGCATTCTGTTTTGCTCGGTTTACATTTCTATTTCCCTGTACTGGTATCTGCAGGAAATGAAAGCAGTGTATAATGTCACGAAGTATGATTTATGTCCGGAGATCTTATTGCTTAGGGCTGATAGGAGTTAGGACACTAGGTAAGGGAACCAACTGGACAGTTACCTCACTGTATTTGTCAGGGCCTGGTTTTTGTTTCGTTTGAGAAAAAATAATTTTTTTTTTAATTGTTCATTTAAATTGTGCAGCTAAAGTATTTGAAAAATTCTGATCATTTGATGCAATTTACTCTGTAGAACTCTGAGTTCAAACACATTGTTTTAACTAGCAGTTCCTGTTGGATTTCTGATGGCCTGTGCAATCTAGGTAAAAGAAAATTCAGCCCACACTTTGTGCCTCCTCACATGGTAGCAAGTCAAAGTTCTTTGTGATCAGAGATTCAGCATGGTTTTTAAATACTGCTTAAATTCTACAAATTTTCGTGTTCTGAGTTTAACCTTATACTCCTACAAGAGGCATGTAAGGAGTCTCCTTCTGATCTTTCTATAAAAAGAATACTTTCTTTTTCATTTTGCCTAATTCTTTTATGCCTGAGAATAACTTTTTAGACTTAAGCATCTTGCCTCCTTGCAAAAAATTATGCTATCAGTAGTCCATTTGTGTGAGGTACTGATGCCTTCAAATGAGGATTGCCCTGTAGAAGCACATTGCATTTTTTCCTGTGTATCACTTCTGTTGTTCACAGTGTCCTACGCCACATTTGCAAGAAGGGGTCCTAGACTCTGATAAGACACTGTGTGCTTGCTTACATGTATTGTCAACATTAGTTTGTCTAATGACTGCTGAGGCCAGTTGTACTACTTGAAATCTGAGCTTAGTGCAGAACAATAATCCTCCTGTCTGTTCTAAGCACCTTTTGATGAAATGAGGCCAGCCTGCCAACTGTAAACATTTATTCTGGGCACATTCTTAACACGGCGATGTTGATTTGTGACATATGGTTCTCTTCCTTGCTTCTTCACCCTGCAGATCTGTGCCTCCACTGGGAGAACCCTACCAATCTGCATCGTCATCTTCAAGTATCGGAAGAATAACTTTTGGAAATAATCTTTTCCTTGAGTGGTTTGATACCTAAGAGCAGCAGTCATTTGCATTCTAGTGCATGCTCTTTAGGGAGGTCCCGCATTTATTCTATTATAATTCTTCACATTTGGGCTCCAAACAGACAATTTTCTGCTGCATAGAAAATGTTGATTCAAAAAAACATGAAAACCAGTCATAGAAGAACATGATAATAAAATAAAAGAACCAAATAGGTTGATGTTCAGCTCTCAAGCTTTCCTCTTCTTTATCTAATTTATGTAATTATGATTTTTTTAAAATTCTCAAGATGGTAATTTTCACTCTTGTATCTTTATACTACCCATCTTTTTGAGATTCAATAATTTTTTTCTTATCCAACTATATCTAGATTTTTTTAGAGAATTTATCACACATTTCCATCAGTTAAGAACTTAAATTCTCACTAGGATTTTATGCAGTATTTTTATCTTTGCCAAAGTCTTAGTTTGACACCTATATCATCATGTAACTTACACTTACTCTTACCACTTTCCTGCTAAAATGGCATTTCTGATAAGCATCACCTCAGTTGGCAGGATGAAATTCAGACTTGACAGCAAGCCCTTGTACAGTGTGTGCTCTCATTCCCTCTCGTTCCATCTCTTCCTGCCTTCCCCCTACTTCTTTTTTTTTTTTAATGTTACTCTTGGGTCACAATATTTAGCTTGGTTTGAAAGGGATAATTTAACATTATTTTTACCAAAAGTGAGATAATCAATTTATACCTTTTGGGGTTTTTTTACCTTTCCAAGTATATGGCTCTTTTGTGTGGTCAGAAATACACGTTCTTCATATTTTCAGTCTTTCTGTAACAAATTTCAGTAAAACATATTGAAAGTGCATGGCTTTTGTAAGATTTCTTAAGGGACAATCTGTTTCTTCTCAAAAATTCTTCAAAGGAGTCACAGACATCACTGATACTTCACATCCTTCTCTCAGAAATTAGAGCATATTTTACTAGTTGAGAGTGGCACCTTCTTTCATGGATGTCCCTATTTCTGAGACAGGTAGACTATCAGCTGCTTCTCATTTGTGCCTGCTCTGTTCTGGCAGCTTCTAGAATAAGATACTTGTTTTGATAGTTTTACTGTGTGACTGTTATTTAGGAGAGGTTCTTCCCATTTGCCTCCTTGAACAGCAGTTTACCCATAGTCTGGTTCAGTCTCCAAAAGCTTAAAAGGGGGTGGGAACTACACTCTTACCTTGCCAAAAATAGATCTGAGATATTTGTCTGTATTGTTTCTATCACAGTTCTTTCCTAACTGGCAAAGAATCTTTATATAAAAATTATCTAAGAAATATTGCTAAAGAATATAAGCAGGTTTTACACACTTTGGCCTTCTGACATTTGTTAGCTTGCTAGAAGAAGCAAAAGTGTATAGGCTGAAAGCTTGTGCATATGTTTGCATTGTGTTTCCAAACATCTTCCTTATTAGAGAATGTAGACAAAAGTTTTTCTGAATGATGTGTGATATACCGCCTATTATCTGGTATCATACATACATGCTTATATGTTTCCCAGAAATCACACCTAAGTTTCCTGACACTTTCAAGTATAACATCTAGTTCAGCATTGCATTGGTGTGCTTAGATTTATACACCTTTTATTTTTACAAAGAATAAGTTCAGTGCATCTATTCTGCTGAGATACTTCAAGCCTTTTCCATGAACGTTAGCTGAGTGTGGCTTTCAAGGGAGACAACAGGGTGAAGGGACCTTGGTGACTCTGCCCTGTCCCTGGTTTGAGAATATGGTGGGTGAGTAGGTGTGAGGAAATGGAAACTCATGATCGTTTGCAGTCTGAGTCCTTTAATATAATACTTCAAAGCCTTTTTTAACATTTGACCCTGGCTGGGTGCCAGGTGCCCATCAAAACCACTCTACCATCCCCCTCCACAACTGGACAGGGGAGAGAAAATATAATGAAAGCTCATGAGTTGAGATGTGGACAGGGAGAGATCCTCTATCGTTTACTGATGTGGCAAAACACACTCAACTTGAAGAAATTAATTTAATGTATTTCCAGTCCAAATCACAGTAGGATAAGGACAGGTAAAACACTTATTAAAGATACTTTCCCCCCACCCTTCCCTCCTTCCCAGGCTTAACAACTTCTCCCCCGATTCTCTATCTCCTTCCTGTAAGCAATGCAGGTAGGTGGGGAATATGGGTTATGGTGAGCTCATCACATTCTTTCTGCCATTGCTTCCTCCTAAGGGAAAGGAGTCCTTCACCTCTCCCAGTGTGGGGTCCTTCCCATGGGAGACGGTTCTCCACAAACTGCTCCAGCGTGGGTCCCGCACAGGGTCACAAGTCCCAAGAAAACCTGCTCCAGTGTGGGCTCCTCTCTCCACAGTTCCGCAGGTCCTGCCAGGAGCCTGCTCCAGCGCAGGCTTCCGATGGGGTCACAGTCTTCTCTCGAGCATCCATCCACCTGCTCTGGCATGAGGCTCCTCCATGTGCTGCAGGTGGATCTCTACTGCCCTGTGAACATCCATGGGCTTCAAGGGCCCAGCTGCTCCACACTGGGCTGCACCACAGGCTGCAAGGGAATCTCAGCTCCAGTGCCTGGAGCACCTCCTCCCCCTCCTGCTTCTCTGACCTCAGTGTCTGCAGAGCTGTTCCTCTGACAGTGTTCTCACTCCTCTCTGGTCACATCTGCGCAATTACTCTTTTGGGGTTTTTTCCTCTTTAGATATCTTATCACATAGCTATTGCTACCATCACTGACTGGCTTGGCCTTGGCAGACTTGATGGGTCCATCCTAGAGGCAGCTGGCATTGGTGCTCTCAGACATGGGAGACACTTCTGGCAGCTTCTCACAGAAGCCACCCCTGTAGCCCCCCCACTACCCAAAGCCTGGCCACACAAACCCAATACACTTACTTAACTGATAAGATCAAAGAAGATTAGGCTCTTCAACAATATGAATACAATATTGTTCATTTCTATAATCACTGAAGCCTAGCACAAATGAAATTACAATAACCTCTAAATGAAAGGCATGTCTACTTCATTAGGTTGCAAAGCATTTCTGCATGACTCTTAACTATTCAGAGTAATACAGAAAATTATAAGAAGTATCAGTTTACATGATTAAGGAGCAACTATGCAGAACATTGCTGCTTTCTTGTCATTATCTAAGTACCAGAATGAAAATTGTTGATTTTGTCTAGGAATAAACCTATGCAGCTAATAAGAATATTTATTTTCAGGTGAACAGATCCTTTTTAATGTGCTCAGTGCTCTTTGATTTCCTTTACTCGTGAGTCTTGGGATTCATTTAGGCATTTGTGTATTCATTTTTAGAAAATAGCAGCTTAAGGACTACCTACTATGGGTTAATATGTTGGCAATAAGTTAAAAGAAAAAAGAAAAGCAGGGGGTAGAGTAGAAGAAACTTCCATGTTTACAAGAAAAAGTTTAATAGTAATGTTCCTTCTGAATTATTCTTGAATGGCCATAACAGGATAAGTGCATCACATACACCTACAGCTGTAATTTCACCTGTTACAATTATAGACTGTAACAGAGGAATTACTCTGAAAATGGTCAACATTGTGGACATTTGCATTACCTAAAAGTTTATACACATAAGTAGTTTGATATTGAATTATTGTTATTATTGACTGGTTTAGACTGTAATATCAAACTGTGGATGGCTTTCAGTTTTATTTCATTAATCTGTTTTTGAGACATGCTAAACAAAAGTATTTTTAGTTTTGGAACCTCAACCTGTCCTTTCCAAGAAATTTTCCATAGCAAAACTTCACATTTAAAATGTGTATGCCAGCCCCATTTTGATGAGCTGGTCCTACTAAATTTTTCTGGATTTGAGTATCTTAGCTTACAAAAAATGACGTATCAGCTGCTAAATTTCAACAACTTTTGTTTTTCTGGGATTCAGAAACTATGTGCTATCCTGGGCTTAAAAGCACTAGGTCAAAACCAGGCAGAGCTGACCTTTTCACAGTTCTGAGCTTCCTGTATGATGAAGTCTTATATACATCTCTTAAGTGTGACTTAGAGACTTACAGGTTCGGAGCTGGCTTACACACATGCTTGAGAACCAGGAAAATTTCCAAAAATTAGATTCTTGTTCATGGTTCTAGTCTGAATAGCTAAGAATAATTAATTAAGAAGAAGCAGTCCTTTAGAAGTGTTTTAAAAATTTTAAAAAAGGGTATAGAAAATTGTGAGATTATTACGCTGATTATTTGCTTTTATTAATTTCCTAGGCATGCCTGTGAAAAATAACATAGCAGCTTTACGCCAGTCCCCAGGGCAGAATGGCACTAGCTTCCATGGCTGCATCCGTAATCTATATATCAACAGTGAACTCCAGGACTTCAGAAATGTGCCACTGCAAGTGGGAATTCTGCCAGGTTGTGAGCCTTGTCATAAGAAAGTTTGTGTGCATGGAACATGCCATGCTACCAGCCAGTCAGGCTTTTCCTGTGAGTGCGAAGGAGGATGGACCGGACCTCTCTGTGATCAACAAACTAACGACCCATGTCTTGGAAATAAGTATGTCCTTCCTCAAGAAAGAGCAGTAGTATAATATGTATATAAGTCTCCTGTTATGTATATTTTTTTCATAAAAGTTCACACTTGCAAGAAGCAACATAAACTGAGCATGGAAAAGTGAAAATAGCATCCAGGTTTAGTATATATTCTTTCCATAAACCTAATGAGGAAAAGTCCCCAGTTTAGAGGAACAGATTCACACATCTCACTGAAGTTCTGCCTAAAGCCTGGGAGGTTCTCTTACATACTTCTGAATGGGCTTCTTTTGTAATGAGATGCACTGATGCAACTGTGGATATGATCCTTGGCACAAAAATAATTTTGAAGAAGTTGCAAATGGGAAAAAAAAAAACCTATTTGCTTATTTTCAATTGTATAGAGGAAGATAATACTATTATTATTATTATTATTATTATTAATATTCTCTACTGTGTTTTAAAAAATTACAAAATGGATATATCTAATATTTTTTATTTTCAGAGTACCCCAGGTTTTAGCAGGAAAATAGATTTCGATCTTTATGGTGAACTTCTGTTTAAGTCTGAGTGTGTTAATTCTATTTACTTGATTTGAGCAGAAAATTTTAGTTTAGACATTTTATATATGTCTGTAGAGAGATTCATGTATATAAATGTGTGGAGAGAGAAGAAGTTGGGCATAATTGTGTATATGACAGTATTGATCTTTTAAATTTGCTGTAGAGACAGATTCAATTTGGGTTCATGGACTCCCAGCACAAGAAGATCAGAAACTTCAGAAGTTCAAAATTCTTCTGTATTTATTGATCTTAGGCAACAAGATGTCATTCTGTTTGTCATTACCACTGTACTCATTACAGCTTGGCAAATATCTCTTTTTTTTGGTAAAGTAAGCCTGCTTGGATCTTTTGGCTGCCGCTTTTTCAGTGCAGCATTTACCTATGTAATTTTTGACTTTTAAGGACCAGTGGCCTCAGTTGGCTAAGAGATTCTAATAAGATGATTTTCAACTCCCATATAAAATGATGTTTAAATAATCTTTTCACATAGTGTGTGGAGTGTCTGACACTTTAAATCTTTATACAGCAGTAAGCATGCTTTATAATGCAGTTTTCTTTATATGGGTTATAGACTCCTTCAGTGCCATTAAGTTTTGAACTTTTCCTAGAGCTAGAGCAGTCAGGATTTGAAGGATGTCATTATACCATTTCATTGTTTATTGGTCTTTTACTTACCCTGTCCTCTTTCTCTTTTTAACTTTAAAGAAAGGTAGTCACAGCAGGTTAAAAAATACAAGGGTGACTTTATACTTCTATACTTTAGGATTAAAAAATAACATCAAACTGTAACCACAAGTTCTACTATAAGAAAAGCCAAAGAATTTCTTTCAACTGTCCTTGAAATACTAGATTCTTCAAAGGTTCTTATAACTGTGCACATTAGCACCCAAACTAAGTGGTTTTTGCAGCAAATTACAAGTTCTCAGTATCAGATGTAGGCAGGATCAAAGATAAAAGCAAGGGAGCACAGCATTAATATTTTGTTTGCTCTTGAAAAGTACTGGGTTTGGTTCAGCTGTATACAGTGCTGTGAGCTTTTAAGACAGAAAGCCAAACCAAAATTATTTTGAGTGGAGGAGGGCTTTGTTGTTCTTTAGTTCCTGTGGATTTTAATTCTTTATTTCTTGATTCATCTCTAAATTGTCTATTGAATAGATGTGTTTTATCCATCTAATACAGTTTGACATGCTGCTTTATCTGAGCAACAGAATTCTCACTGTGATCTCTGTTTCAAAAATGTAGATGATCTTTTGGAGATCCCTGCACATCATGAAAAGGCTTGAGATAGATTTATTTTACCTACATCTAGGCGTTTGAATTCAAAATATAGTGACCAAAGTTTGTTCTCTAGTCAGTAAAGGAATAAGCCCATTTCAAAAGAATAAATTAGACCTCAAGTTGACTAATCACCCGCTGGGTAAGCTCATTTCTCTCCATGACTGTGTCTGGAGCTTATGGCAATTATACATCTAACTTGAGTGCCTGACACAGGTACCTAAAATTAGATGAGATGAAACTGTGCCCAAGAGTTTGCACTTAGCTTGATGTTCCTTTCAGTACAGTCTGAAGATGAAATTTAGAGCTTCAAAGAGCAGGTGGAAACAAAAGTATGGGAGTTGGCATTAGCTAAAATTTAATCATCTTCTAAGTCAAAGCAAAACTTTGACTTGATCTTGACACAGATTGCTTTGATATCTAAAGCCTGTATAGAGTATGACAGGATGTCAGTGCCACATGAGTAACTTTGTAGATCAGATGTCCTAAAAGTGGATGTTTTATAAATGGTGAAAAGATCAAATGCTGAACATAATGAAAACTAAACAAAAGCTATCTGCCCTGTGATACTGTCTATGCCTTCAATTTTGAATGCTTAATAACAGTCTTGGAATATCAGACTTCAACCACAGGAACAATTTTTAATTTTTGTAGAGAATATAGTTGATTCAATATACAGACTAATAGAGAAGTTGGAAGTGCTTAACCTATTAGTTTTATATTTGCAGGTTTTAATCCCAAACTGGCTATGTTATCTTAAAAATTTCAAAATGAGATGTTGTTCTTAACAGAATTCTTCTTTTACAACATCATACAATTTTAGATGAATTTTTGCTATCTTCAAATTGAAACAAATGATTTTATTTTAGATCAAATGGGATTTTTATATGATCTTTATATCTAAAGATTTGCATTTATTTAGGTGGCATACATAGCATACTAAGGAGGTTGCGAGCTCAAGAAGCTTACACTATAGAGAGGAAAAATATTAGAGAGGAGAAACATCAGGAAGGGTGACTTGTATGTCAGGATTGCATTCCTCCACACACAGGAATATTCACTGTGATCTCCCTAGGAAACTGTATGTAGATAGAAATTTTTCTATGGAAACAACACTTAAAGAGAATAACATTCTTTTTTGGAAGGAAGTTATCAACCCTGTGCTAAAAAATGAGGAAAGGGAAGTAATTTTATTCTGAGTCATTGGCGATGTTTTGAAGATGAAATCCCCTAGAATTACACCTATGAACAGGTAATTAAGCATCCTCCTTTTGGGAAGCACCACTTCTCTCTCAAAGAGAAGTAAGACCAGCTGTGTGTTCCCATACCACTATACATCAGAACTTAGCAGATGCAGCTTAACTCACTTTTTTTTTTGTCTAACAAGGTTTGAGCCTGCCACAAACGTTTATCAAAGCTCAACTGGGAGATTAGCTACTTTAATCACTTTGGGTGAGACTTGATAATGCACAGTCTCCTCTAATGTGAGGTTTGGTATGAATTCTGGGTGAGTGCTATTGCCTTGCAGTGAAGCACAGACCTGCCTCATACAAGACCCTGCTACTGGCAGTTGGCAATGCAGACTAATGTATTTGAAGGGAAAGCACATGTTCAGCTTGATACTACCATTTCTTGAGTCAAAATAGTTTCTGTTAGGAAGGGCCTGACCTGTCTTTGTGCTGGGAGCCCCATATTTCATGAGTGACAATATGGAGTTCCTTTTAAATGATACGTGAACCAGAATTTCAGGTGAGTTTCTTTTTTCTTTGGCTTGATTTTGCTGTGTTCTCAAAAGCATGCTTAAAATTTAGGTAGACAGGAAATGTTGTTTTTAGTAACTGTGGCTTGTAAAATTTTTCCATAACACATCTACAGTGGCTATTTTCTGGTGAGAGAGAGTTCTGTACTGCAGCTTATTTTGTGTAAACCTGCATACCAATTATAAACCACTTCACTGCATCTCACTGAAAAAGTCCATTAGAAACAAAAGCAATTTCTCCTGAGTACAGTCCAAAGTATTTGTAGTTAATGTTGCTTGGCCTGAACTTTGATGAATAATTTATTTTTATTCTCTTGGGCTTGTTTCCCCTGTAGATGTGTGCATGGTACCTGCTTGCCGATCAATGCATTTTCATACAGTTGTAAATGCCTGCAGGGACATGGGGGAGTCCTCTGTGATGAAGAGGAAATGCTGTTTAACCCCTGCCAATCCATCAGGTGTAAACATGGCAAATGTAGGCTTTCAGGACTTGGGAAAGCATATTGCGAATGCGGCAGCGGATACACGGGGGACAGTTGTGATAAAGGTAAAAAAATTAATTAACGTTGTTGTGGTCTTAGAAAATAGGCCTTTTTAGTAAAACATGAACAGCCAAGCACATGAACAGCCAAAAACATGACCAATTTTTTTTTTCCACAACACACACATTTGTTGCTTTTTTTTGTACCATAAGAATTTATCTTGATGAGAGAAAAATCAAGCTTTTCCCATGAATTTGTTTACATTTTGAGGATTTTTTCATCAAATGTTTTGCCGTGAAAACATTTCTTTTTTTTTTGCCTTTATTCAGAAACACATTTTTACTATATTTAACTATTACCTTTTACCTGCTGTATCTTTCTGTATTTATTGTTTCTCTACCTTCTGCAACTGAGAAGCCAAATCCAATGATTCTGCTCCTAGTTTTATCACAAACTCTACTTTTGACCTCTCAGCTTCAACTGATTTATCACAGCGAATTATGCAGGTGAGATGGATGAAAACAGGATGACTTTTCCCCCTACCTTTTTCTTTTTCCTTTGTCTATCAAAGCTCTCCCTCTCCCTCTCTTTCCCTTACCCCAGATGGCATTTATTTTGTATTGTACATAGATGTGAATAGAAGAATATGGTTGTAGAACTTTTAACAGATGTCTCATTTTTAGCTGGCTTTATACCTCAGTAATTTATGAAGTTAGCGGAATGTAACTTATATTAAATAAGAGTTTGAATAATATTAAACTCCAGGTCTAATAAATTAAATTGCATGCTCTCTGAAACATTTCCCTGTGGTAAACAGAACCAGCTGCAAGCAGTGTAGGAACAGAAGATGTGTATTTTTATAAAAGAGGAAAAGATTTAAGCTTCCAATTTTCTTGTCATTGTAATAGCTTCGTATTTATGGTTTACATATACATAATATAAGCTTTACCGAAAATAGGAGGTATAGGGAATGAAACCCAGCATTAATCAACTTACATTTGGTAGAAGCACTAGTTTCCAATATACAGTCTGAGTCAAACTTTAAAATATCAACCCCAACTGCAAATAGTAACACAGCATTTTCCTGTGTTGCACATTCTTTGACCCATGTCTCAAAATTGTATCTCTTATTTTAAATGTTGTTTTGTGCAGAAATCTCTTGTCGAGGGGAACGAGTCCGAGATTACTACCAAAAGCAGCAAGGGTATGCTGCGTGCCAGACGACCAAGAAGGTATCGAGACTAGAATGTAAAGGCGGGTGCTCAGCCGGGCAGTGCTGTGGGCCACTACGGAGCAAGAGACGGAAATACTCCTTCGAATGCACTGACGGGTCGTCATTTGTGGACGAGGTTGAAAAAGTGGTGAAGTGTGGCTGTACAAGTTGTCCCTCCTAAGTGTCCCTGTCACACTTGTCTTTTGAAAATGTTGTATACTTATTGACCGTGTCGGACTAATTAATGCTTCATAGTGGAAATATTTGAAATATATTGTAAAATACAGAACAGACTTATTTTTATTATGAGAATAAAGACTTTTTCTTCATTGAAAAAAAGATTCAAGTGCTTGAACTGAGACTTCTCATACCCAAGAGGAGCTTTGAAGAAAAAAAAAAAGACCTGGTAACATTGCAGCAGAGATGGGAAACTTTAACTGCTTTTAACATGGATTCTTCTTTATAACATGCTGAAGATACACTGACACTATACACATGTGACTTTCAACTTAACATCTCAGAGATGAAATACTGACCAGAACACAAGGCTTGTTTTTTCACTTTCGTATCAGTCTATTTTATTGTCTTGACAGGCCATACCAGTCACTTACCTATGGATGAGGAAGTTTTATGAGAAAAAAGAATCAGATTATACAGAAATAATAATTGCTTGAAACACATTTTGTCTTTTGGAATTATTAAGCATCTTGAGAAGATGGAGTCTCATTTAATGAATGGGAAATGGGAGATACAAGAATATACTATAATCCTGAAATCTCCTTATGATGTGTACTTTTATGTCAGCATGTTAGCAAAAGAAGCATAAAAAATTGTTTATCTTCCCTTTTACAGTATTAATTTTTTGTAATATAAATGTTCTGGGGATGATAAAATAGATTATTGATGGATAAATTAGTAATAATATGGATTTCTGTTTCTATGAGTTCTAAACAACTCTATACAGTATTGGGTTTCATTGAGAAATATTTATTGTATCAAAGTACATTGTACTTAACCCTTTTAGGCCACCCCTTTTACTGTTTTTCAATGCTTTAATATATATTAATTTATATTTGTCCCAGTATTTTTGTAATTTTTTTTAAAGGACTTAAAAATCAGGATTTTTTTTGCAATAGAACTAACGGTAGCATGTCGTCTTGGGGTAAATGTTTTCAGTCTGTTTTTATCTTTCCGTTCCCTTTTACTTTTCCTTAGAATCTGACCACTTGGTGTCACTGAATAGAAAGTGGTGACAATTTGCAGTTTCACGTATAGCAGATATTCAGGACACCTTCCAAGAACCTGTAATATATGACAGAAAATGTCTTTACACTAGATGGCAATTGTAGAGAAGTTAATTTTCCCTATATACAGTACTTACAGAAAATAAGATGGCGTGTAGAAAATGATATTAGAAGATAGATCTTTATAAATTAATATTCCCATGGAGCTCTTTACCTTTTTTATAAAAAAGAAAAAAGGCTGTGCTATCAAAAACTGTGATTTTCCCCAAATAATAAAACTACTTTACTGCCCTAATGTTCCCCATGTTAACATGTTGCTGCTAAATTATAATGTAGAATTGGTAATCAATAGTGGGTTGTGTTCTTCTTTCAGTAAAACCCAGGGTACCCTGTAAAAATGCAGATGTTTTTTCAATTTTATTTTATTATTTTTTTTACAAAAAAAGTTAGATGTACATGTGTAATGCAGTGTGCTTTGTCATATTTGGACTGATATCAGTAATGCTACTGATGTTTGTAAATTAAACAGATATTTACTTCATTAACAGCTTTTATTTGTATTCTTCTGAGAAGTTTAAGTTGTCTAGCAGCCTTTAATTAAACATCTGTTGCAAAGAATATTTCGTAAAAAACAGTATAAAACCCAACTCTAGATCTAGTGTATTCATTGCTGAAAATCTGAAGAAGGAATTTACTTGGGATTACCACACCAAGAGGCAGTGACATCTGAAAATCTCTGTGCATTATGAACTCAGATGAACTTACACCAAAACTAAGAAAATACTTATAAATAAAGTACACTGGAGGAAAAGGCAAATTGAGTCTATCCTAATACGTTATTGGTTATAAAAATGGCAATTTGATAGTTGTTCTAGCAAGTAATTTGATTCTTTAGAGGGATTCATTTTCACTAATCTTTGACTGAGTATTTTAAATTCAATTGGATGGGATGATACTTAACCAAGTTTATCTTCTCTAAAATATTTTTTACAAATAATTCTGTGTTTATTTTACTTAGTCTACATTAGAATTTGTCTAGATATCCAGTGAAACAGCCTTTGGTATAAGGCCTTCTTTGCATCTTCTATGACTGCTAAAAATGTGCTGTAAATAGGGGTAGCTTTGAGGAGAAAGAAGCCATTTTTGCCTAACAGTCCTTAAACAGTGTTCTTGGATATGGAAACATCGCTTGGAGCTCAAAGTCCCTGTACCAAGTATCTGGAGCTGGATTGCTTTCTGTCCTCATATTGACAGAGAAAGAGGAACTTTGCAATGGTGTTCAAGCAATACTGGCAGCTACTGGTGATCTTGAGGTCATCAAGAGAGGGATTTTCTGTGGTGCCCAAGCAGAACCAGAAAACACCGTTAGAATTAAAAGAGGGGAAAAAAAAAAAAAAAAAAAAAAAAAAAAAGAAGAAAGAAACCCACCCAACACCCCAAAACCAAACCCAGCTTTGTCACCTGCCCTCTGAAGAAAGACAAGGCACCTACATCAAGTGATGATTCAGCTCTCCTTAACCCCTTTTCTCACCACCTCAAGCATCCTCAAGCATCACAAAGTGCCACTGTGCATGACAAGAGAGAACTTCCTCAGTGGGTTGGGTCACCCTAACACCTTTCCAATCAAGGTTCTTGTAATACTGCCATAATAGGCTGTCTTGTCCCTGTATTCCACAAAAAGGAAATGGGGAACTGCTACTTCAGGTATCACTACCACAGCGGAGAATTTAGTTCACTGCAGAATGCTCCAGACACAAGTTTTCATTCAAAAACATAAGTCATGCAGCTTTTAACACAGAGCTTAGGGATTAGGTTTTTCTCCTTGTATCTGCTGCTTTCTCTAGGACTCACTCTCGTACAGTCTGCTTTTAATGTATTGAATAAAATCCATAAAATGCATTGGATCTGAAGGATATGACTCAGTAGAGTGTCCAATTCTTATGTCAATGCAGCACTGCATACAATTTGAATTCTTTTTTCATTAGAAACTAAGAAAAATAAAACTTGAAGATTCCATCATTTTCTGCCAGTATTCTTAAAAGCTGTAAAAAAGAGAAAACACATGAATACTGCTTCATTTGTACTGGCTCATGCACAGCTCTTACTGTCATCTCACAGATGACAAAATTGTGAAAGAGCATGAAAAAAGACCATTCTTGAATAAAGCTAACAAAAGTCATTGTTCTTTTGGTAACATTGAAAGTCAGTTCAGAGCAGCAGCTATCACACATGGAACCAGATTCTGCAGTCTGTTTTAACCTTTCTGGGACAGATGGATATTTGAGGGATATTTTTTCTAAGCAAACCAATGGTAGGCTATGAACAAGCTTTAAGAGATGCAGTTCATTTTATAAGATCTATTGTAGTAACAATTTTGTCTTCAGAATACTTTTCATTGCCATGTGAGGATACCACGAGCCTTAGTATTACAAGAATCGTAATATGAGGATCCTCTGTGTAGGCACCACAACCAATATAACACTCATATGATGTTATGAAGGCATTTGCTTGGAAAGAGGAGCATGCAGAGGTTTTGGAAATGACAAGAATTCTGGCAGACCTGATAATCCACAGTGTACTTGCAGGGACAGTAGCAAGGCACTACAGTAAGTGGATTGCACCATGTTAGTTTTGGTGAGAGGATGACTAAGATATGGTCACTAAGGTGATGACTAAGAGAGAGAGTGGTACATTATGGAAAGGAGCTTGCTGTTAAGAAGAAAATGCCCAGAAATTTTGGAAAACTGTCAAGAGTCTTGGGGGCTGTTTGTATTGAACCTCTATTTTGGAAGCTTTATCTGCTGCTGCTTGAAACTTACATGTTTTAAAAAAACCCTTTACAGTTCTGACAAACACAGTCGATATTTCTGTCTTGAGTTAACCCTATTATTTGAGGAAAAGTGTATCTTTTCAAAGCAATTCAAAATCTCATCTTTTAGTTCCTTTCTTCTCCTTTCGAAGCAAGTGTTATTCCTGCAGTAGCTCATTAGGCATGCAAGTGTCTGTTCTTCAGCTATCCCACCTTACAGTGGAGAGCCTGGCACATAATTTCAGTTCCCATAAAGTGCAGTTCACCAGCTGAGCCATTCAGGATTCTTGGCTTTTAGAAGTATCTATAGACAGAGCTGGTATCTCCAATCTATTTAAGATTCCTGGAGAGGAAATCAGAAAATCATTGGTAGTTGTGACTATGTAGGGGCTGTCAGGAGTAGAGTAAAACTGAAGTGTTTGCCTGCATGCCTGGAGAGCCTGCTCTTTCACTGTGTTCTTTACGTATTGTGTTCCTGGGAGAGTGGGAAGTCATGCTCATCCTTTCTAAAATATTTTAGAATAGAGGGATTTTGTGTCCTTTTGTAAATAAATTGTCTAGGCTGGAAATCATAGGCCTCTTTGGCCCTCAGCCAGGTTAAGCTGTGTCTGTATACCCTAACATCAACCATCATCTCGGACACCAACAGATCCTGATGTTAAAAAAAGTGAATAAATCTTGCTCTCAGTTTAATAAAACACAGATGGGAAAAGCAAACCAAACAGAGAGTTAACAGCTCTATTCACTAGTCTCCTGGGCTCCATGTGATTAAATCAGAGTTGGAGGGTGTGTTCCTGCTGCTGCTGTTCTGGCCAGTGTCCGTAGGGGTGATGGCCAGCAAAGGAGAAGTACTCTGTCAGAGCTGCATGTCATTTGTCAAGCTGAGAAAAAACAGTCATCTCACTGAACAGCAAGACTTCTGGCTATCCACAGTCCCAGTAAATACACTCCAGCTCTACAGCATGACTGCAGGAATTTTGCTCAGCCATGGGAACAGGCTTTAAAACTGCCTCCCAGATCCACAACTTTATTTCAGAATGCTGATCGTAGTAGTGTTTTCTGGTCTTTACAACTCCATCCTTTTATTTCTTTCCAGATAAGAGGTAAACTCCTCTAGTTCTACACATCAAGCCTCAGTACTCTCAATCATTGTCCTATGCTACATACAGGAAATTAGGACTTGGATTTTTTGTTCCTGTTTTAGGTATTTATTAACATCTGTAGAGGGATCAGAAGACCTGCCTTAAAGAAGAAGGTTATACATCCAGCTACAGAGATAAAACGTTTTCATAGTCTTTATAATTCAGAAAATATTAAACTAGCTCATGTGAAACAGTCTGACAGCTATAGAGTGATATAAACTTACCTATTTTGTATATTTGTAGACGTAGACCGGGGAATCGTTATCTGGTTTTGTCTGCTACTACTTTTACTTTTTTTTAAAATTCCTTTTAGGATACTTTCCATATCACAAGAGACAAATAAAGATAGGATTAATGTGCCTGGGTTGCTTATTCTGACATTAAAGTTCCTTAAAAGTATCCAGTAGCCTTTCTTCAGGACATTTTTCTTCTTTCTCATAGTTTTTCACATTCTAGGCGTCAATCTGTTGTTTCTGTGAAACTTTGTCGACTTTGTTTAATTTCCAGAACAGATTTAATGCTTGCAGAGAAAGGAAAATGATACCTTTTTTTTTTCCTGCAGCTGTGCCTAAAATCTCTCACAGAACATCTTTAGAAGTATGTTTTCTTTCAAAGTCCTCTGAGACTAGGTTAGCTTGAGCTGGTTTTACTGCAAATTTGTTTGTTTTTTTTTCTTTTGCTTCTGATTAGCTTTATTTATTTAATCACATTTATGTGTTTCTGCTATGGTAACAGCAATAAGAGGAGTACCTTCTGACCTGTGCCTTAGAAGTTGTTTGCTGTTTTGAAATACCAAATTCAAAGAGTCTGAGGTTTGCCTGTTCTCTCTCCTCTTTCCTTTCTTTTATTTTTTGTTTTGTTTTGTTTTATTTTTCACTGGATCTCCTTCCCTAACAGTTCACCCATTTTTGTGTAGTTTTATGTTTATTTTGTAGAGGCAAGGTAAGAACATGAGACAATGTCAACAGTAAATAAAACTGACCACAGAAGACACATAGATCTACGCAGAATATCCACAGCAAGATCATGTGGCACAGCACATACTCCTCTGCAGAAAAAGATTCACTATTACTCTAAATAATTTAAAAAAAGAAAAGAAAAAAACCCAAAACAAACAAACAAAAAGGGCAATCAAAAAAACTGTAACAAGAAACTTTGAAAAGCAGCTTAAATGTAAGAAGCAAAAGGTTTCAGTCCCAAGTGATCAAAACAGTGCTCATCATCCATTATTGCAAACCACGGACTAGCTGTTGGCATCCCCACCTTCTCTCCTGCTCCAGGCATTCCAGACACTGCTTGCTTCCCCCCTTTCCTACCCACCCGACTCCAGGCCTGACTGTGCCTGCCATTCCCACAGCCTTCCCGGATGCCACTTCTTCCTTCCCATTCGCAGAAAGTCACAGCAATCATCTTCCTGCATGTGCCTTCCCTAAGATAACATGAGGCATCTAGTCAGGGCAAAACACCATGCTGGCAATGGAAAGAACACTCTTCAGCTAATTAACATTTGAGCATTTAAAAATAACTTATTAATTTTTAAACTGTTACAGCAAAGTGCTAGTACCAATCAGTGGGAACTGTGGCTGTCAAAACATTTAAGTAATAAAATTCCCAGTCTATGTGTAACATGGAGAATGGCACCTCTTCGTTTTCATTCTGAAAAGCAAGTGTAACCAGGTTAATTGAAAGGAAGGGTAAAGAGACCTAGCACTAACTGAAAATCTGCTCAGCAATCACATGTAAACACTACAAACGGAAAATATGCCCCAGTTTGTCTGTTTTGTTTGGGTTTTTTACTGAGAGAACAAATAATTAGCAATCAAATAGGTAAGGCATGCATGCCTGGGAAATAAGAGTGCTAAAAAGGAACCAGCTCTGGATATATCAAAATGCTAGGCAGTGAATTCACAAAGGAATTAACTGCTGCAATTGCTTGAGGGTAACAAATACAAACATGTATTTTCAAACTTTTGTAGAAAGGACACTTGCAGCCCAGGAAAGAGTGACCAGCTACACAAGTCATCCTACTTCATGCTGACATGACTGTTTGGGAATAAGTTCTTTTAGCAAAACTAATCACAATTCATTTGAATTTCATATGGTAATTAACAGACTTGTAAAATGTAGAAAAACAACAGTATTAGATGAGACAGAAGAAAATATTAAAGATTGAAGACATCTAGGGCCAGATTCACTGTAGGCTCAAGCTGCTTCACGCTGTTTCAGTGATGCAAAGCAGCTGTAAACCCAACTTAGCTGGCCTGGAGCCACTACAACTTCTATCTGCTAGAAAAAAGGAGTATTCAGCGCATCAAACCTGGGTTTGGAACTGTGGTTCATCCTGCAGCCTACTGGCTAAAGGAACCATCACTTGTGTTACTTTGGGAAAACCTTTGTGCCCCTCTCGCTCAGCTCTGCCCTGCTTCCCCGTTTAAAGGATGCTGAGGATCTGTGGGAAAGGAGGTTGCTCTTCAGTGCTGCTCTCCAGACTCCAGGGGAACGAAGGGAATTGGCAATTCCTCTTCAGCAACAGCAATCAAAAATGAAAGACAGAAGGTCTTTAACCAAAAAAATAAAATTAAGTGAGTACTACTGCAGTAAAACTGCTTCTAGTGAAGTCGTTTCTTGAAGTCATTTCTTTAATACTCTCTTTTAAAGACTCAATTGTGGCTCCATAAGAAAGCATTATGGAAAACAGATTCTTCTTGTAAAATCTTTTGTGTGTGTGTGTGTATATATATACATATATACAAGGGTAGAAAGTGAGTACTTTTTTTTGTTTGTTTTTCAGGATATGAACTTATTCAGGCTTTTTGGTTCCCCTGAGCAGCTATGAACAACAGCAGGTATGATTAAGAATTCAAGGTAGCTGGCAGCGAGGAGGTTTGACCTAATCTATCTTGACTTTGTACTCTATGCATTTAAATGCAGCATGTCTGTGTGGAACACACTGTAGTTCACTGGGGTACAGCATATCTAATTTAGTCACATACATGCACTGAAATAGCTGTGTGCACATGGAGATCACGTCTTTTTTTTTTTTTCCCCCAGTTTTTAGCCAAATTAGACCATCAAAGCCATATAAAACCTTTTGTAATGAAACTTGAAGCCACATGTAATGAAACCAGATAGTTTTTCCTTTCTGATGTAAAGTCTTTCCTGTTTTCAGACATTACTATAAACCTACATCTTGGTCCAGTCTGTAACATGGTCCAGCTTGGATTAGCTTTGCAAACAGTTTGATGAATCTGGGATGATTTATAGCTGGAGGTAGAAAGAAAACAAGTAAAGAACTTAAAGTTTGGCTTGCTTTATGCTCAAAATCAAGCGTAACCTCCTACTGACTCCTTTTGGATTTTTGTGTCTTTTCAAATCCCAGAAGGAAAGCACCGCACTGAATCCTGAATCCAGCATGAAAAAGACACTGCAGTGGTAAATGTAGAAGCAAGCTTCACAAATATCCTTCCCTTTTCTGGGAAATTTCCATTTAGACTTAAATGAGGGATTTATATAGAAGGAGATTGAGGAAAATATTTCCTCCTTAGTACCAAGAGCTGAATGTACTCATCTTTGTTCAGAAGACAAGAAGTACATCTATCAAAGAGCACTTTATCCACGCTATCCACAAACTTGTTCATTCACTTTTAATTCAGCTTAAAAGGAAGATGACAAATATCAGCAGGGAGCTGTTTAGCTAAAGGAAGTGCGACATTCAGAAAAATCAATACAGATTTGCAAAGAGCGTGGCTTAAACTTAGCAGTGAAAAGAATGTGAGTTATAGAAGCTCTAAGGGTTCCTATTTCCTATCTCCTTCTAAGTCTAGTGAGTCTAAATTCAAGATATGTCTTCAGGGAATAAGGTGATATCTGTGAAGAAGATCCTACACCTTTATTTCATAGCATGTATTCTTTCAAAAATGCTTCTTTACTGGGCCATATTTTTCTTCAGAAATTGTGCTGGCTTTTGGTATTTCTACCTGTTACCGCTGCACCTGCACCAGGTGACACTCTTATCTGGGTCAGGACATCTTTGCTTTCGGCATCAGCAAGTAGAAGGGGAACAAATCAGTCCCACAAGAAACAGCTGTGCAAAATATGCCTTAAGCAAAATCTGAATGAGCAGATGCTTTGCTCCTTTGGACCAGTGTGGGTAACACTGTCCCACTTAAGGGAGAAGCTCAAACAAAGAGCTGATTGAAGTTGTTTGTGTATTCCAGTATTTGTCCAGAAGGAGCGGAATATATGTTTTGACACACCTTCATTCCCATATAACTAGAAAATAAAAGTATAAACAGTTATAGATCTTTAAAAACATAATACTGAAGGTATCTCTGATTCTTGATAAAAAAGCATTTTATGCATACAAATTAGAACACAGAAGTGTGGCCCTACACAAGCCTAAAACCACAACTCTTTCCATTATCAAAATTTTACTCCTGAGCTAAGAGGACTTCAATATGTATCACTTTACAATACAGTTAACAACTGAAACATCATTTTTATTTAAAGGTATCCTAAGCAAGAGAACAGTGCTTATGTTACAACAGGTCATGTTTCCTATTATTGTCAATAGTGGTCACTTTCAAAGGACAGACCGACAGCTGAGGCTCAGCAACAGTGCCATGAAATCTATCCACACCTTGTGTAAGGCCAATCATGCACAAACCCATTTAACCAAACTTTAAAATACACAAGAATCCTTTAATTCACTCTAGATCAAAATGTTGTTTTTCATCCATTTGAGGCATGAAAATGTATATAATGGATTCAGAAAAATTCCACATAATTATCCTGGTTGGATGTGAAATTTCCTTCAATCTTTGATCTATAATGTAGTGATGTGTCAGCTCGACCAGAGTAGTTTTATGTGCAGGAAATAAGACTAGCTGAGTAGCTTCATGGTTAATTGATTAAAAGGTTCTAAAGAAGGTGCAAGATCAAAGAGCAACTTAATGGTTTTATGTTACTCTAGAGAACTGTTGGTCCACTTGTCTGACAAGACTGACCTTGGGCAATGAAGTAACAGGCAATTAAAAAAAAAATTGCAAAACTAAAACACAGATCATATTTATCTAGTTCAGCCTCCTTATTTCCTTTAGCAAGTATTAGGTGGCACACCCAGGTGCTCTTAACACAGCTTCATTTTGTTAGCCTTTTATGCTATGTGGCCTAAATATTGAGTACACAACAACAACAACAAAAACCACCGCAAAATAAACAAACAAAAAACAGAAAAAACCCCCAAAAACAGAAACTCAGAATCACAGAATGCCATGCCATTGGTTAAGAATCTATGAAAAAACACACAAATATCAAACTATGGCTGAAGGACAATTCCTTGTAGAGTCCTTGGTCTGTGGAATCACTGAGGTCCCTCAGTGTCTTCACTAGCACTGGGAACTGATGACACCTCGTAGCTTGCAAGATTGGCTCATCTCGAGAAGTATATTAGGAAATGGGAGCTGCTCTGAAGTAATATAACTGCTTAAAATAAAGAAGATTTAAAAAAAAAAAGTAATGCATTTCCTCTTAAAGAAGAATTTGAGAAGGCCATTCTCTAAATGGCACTTTTAACCACTATATTTTCTGGCTAGGCTGTCGTCACTAGTCTATTCAAAACTCTCATGAGCACAGTTTGGTTTATGTCTCCTGAATACGAGCACTACACTTACATTGAGGTAAAAGAGAAATACTGAGAATATCAGGGAAATAATGGCAAGGACTGCACACAAAAAGATTTCCACAAGCTGCACCATGACCAGAATCCAAATTTTTCTGAGTTCTGATACAGTGTGGTGTTTCCTAGCCACAATCAGATAATATTTTGCTTTAATTGAACAATTAGGACAATGAGTTAAGACATCAACACTACTAAGACTGGGGTCAGGCTCAATTTGGCACTCTATTCTATTTCAGTCTCCAGTGCTTGGGCTTCTGGAACAGTAGTGCTTAAAAGCCACATGCAGCCTCCCCTTCATGCAGAGATGGCTTCATAAGTCAAAGGCACAGTTACACTAAAAAAAAAATCACATTTTCCTCTTCTGTATTAATCTTGCTCTCTCCAAAACCCAGGTACTCTCACATGTTTTTCCATGCATTTTTTAATGTTTCTATGGATAATCTTGTCCCTCCCCAGCAAATTCTCACCTCATTACTATGAAGCAAGGCCCCTTCCTCAGGCAGTGTTGCCACTGTTTCCACCTTAGCAAAAAAAAAAAAGAGAACTCTTTCTCTAGGTATTTATCTTCCCTTCAATATCATCAGGAGAGCTTGGCCATGTGGCAAGAAGTATCAGTAGATGCCCATCACTCAGAGCAAAAATATGAAGGCATCACTGAATCTGAAAACAACTTCCCTTGAAGGAAAACTATTCTGTTAAGAGACACCTAGGAAAGGACTTGGCTAGTCTGAACTACTGGAAAGAGAAAGAGTCAAAGGAAATGTCATGAGACACAGCATCTTGGGGAGACCCCTCTCATCTGTGGATTATAAATTAATTAACACTTCTGACCAGTGTCTTAATGACACCCTACATGTTCTACCATTAATGCCTTTTATTTACAGAGCATGACTTTCAGGTCAAGGATGTAGAAGTTCCCTGTTGTTCTATTTACTTAAAACAAACAAACAAACCCCACTACTGCTCCTGCTGGCCTGCTTCACTTCACAAAGAAGAATATCCCACTTGAGCTGACCAGCTGACAGCTCTGCTAAGTGCCTGATAAGCTGCCTGTCCTGGGTCACCACTGAGTGGGAACTTCTGAGCTGTGTAATGGGATTAATTTTCCCACACCATTCCCAGAGAGCCCATTGTTGAAAGAGGAATAGTTTTATTCATGGCAACAAGTCAAACACAAACCCTTGGCAAGTCAAAATAAGAAAAAATAAACAAACAAATGGAGTTTTGGCAGAATCTGGGATTTGCCCTATTGGGAATTTCTTTCTAAGCTGATGAAGAAGTTGACTGATGTGGAATGGGCCACTACATTTACAATAGAGCTAAAGAGTAACTCATTAAAGACTCCTCTTTTGTTTTGATAGAAGATCTTTCATTACCTCAAAGCCCATTCCTTCACAAAGATCCTAAAAAAAAAAAAACAATCCCAACCCAGCAACACATATTTGGGATGAGGGGGAAAAATACTAATTGCTAAACTTTCTGTGGAGGAGTCTTGAATTAGTCATTTTGTAGTTTTGCAAGGACAAAATGCAGGGAATTGTTGTGATTTAAGGATATAATAATTTTCAATGCGCAAATTCCCTTTATTGGAGTATAAATGGTGCCTTGAGGGCACATAACAGCATTGAATTGGGCCTGGCAGAATCAGTTTTATTATATTCTACTGTGCAGAAACAATTCCTTCAGTATAATTGTCACATGACATTTTTCAGCCTGCTCAAGTTCAGTCTTGTTATTGTAAATTACTTTGTAGTTGAGAGGTATATCCAAACATCTGTACTTAATACTGTCTTGAACCTTTACTTTTATAATCTAAAACTCTTCTCTTTTTGTTTTGCTCTAGCCACTTTTGTGGCTCATATTTCCAGTATAAGCACTTTTCACAATTCTTTTCTAAATCTCAATTTCATTCTCCAAATGATTCTGCTTTACTGATTAACAGTACTCCAAAGAAACCCATTGGGAATGGTGCTTCCTATTTAATTTTTCTAAATCTTCAGTGGACCTGCTGTGTTTCCAATGGCTTGTTACCAACAGATTGTCACAGGATTTGATTGTCACCTCTGCTTTTTGGTGCTTCTATTTTTCACAGTGAACCTGGCACCACATCTATGGTTAAAATGCTTGTACACATGCATTTGGACCTTAGGCCTCTTCAGCATGGTGAACCTCTCACAATTTTGTTAGAGATTATGGTATCTTCACATTTTTTGTTTATGCACCAACCAAGCACCTGGGGAAATAGGGCATCATGCAGAGTCTTACAGACTACAGCTTGAGAGGCCAGGTGAACATTGCTGGGGCAGAGGTACTGCTGTACGGATTAGCAAAAAGGTTATGCTGTGAAGACATACCAGCTCAGCTGGAACTCATCTGGGAAAGGCTCATGCTACATAGAGTGATTTTAAGTCTGAAATATCTCAGGATCTTGCAAAAATAAGGATTTTCTCTTATTAAAATAACTATTGAACTTTTAGGTTGCACAGAGAATTTCTTGTACCTACAGCCTGCACACCCGGAACTGAAGAAATACGGTGCTAAGTTGCAGTTAATAAGCCCAGTCAGACCTTGATGAGAGCTAATGAATTCCTACAGCTTCTTGCTGACTGTGTGGCACCATGCAGCTTTCCTGCCATCCTTTTTGTCATCATTTCAGGTCCAAGGGTGCGGTGTTGGGTCATTGCCGGCATGAGTCCATAGGCCTTATTATTAACAGCAGAGCTCCTGCTCAGGGCTGTGCAAGCACAGAGTGCCTTTGGACCCATGTTGGCTCTAGAAACACTGCCGCATTTGTACTTGCTCTATACCCAGTTTCACAGGCTCCCAAGCAGAGCTGATGCTCAAAAGCCATCTCCCAGGGTTTGCTCTACTTAGTGGTCAGGAAGCAACTGTAAGAGACTTAAAGGTCGTAATTGCCTCAAACACTGTTAAGATCACTGAAGGACTTTACCCACTATGGCAAACTGTATAAAGAAGTAACTGCTCATCTGTGACCACCAAACACACCCCCTTCTGAATATGTCTCAGTGAAACCCTGGATTTCTGGGCAATAAGTTGAGCCACCTGAGTGGAACTTGAGATGGGATAAAGGTGGTACTATTGTCCAATTATCTCAAACTAGGAAGAGGTAAACAAGCTGGGGGAGCACTGATAATGAACAAAAAGAATCTACAAGGAAAGTCAACTCAGCAACTGTGCTGAAATCAGCTCTGACTGAGTCCAGCAGGCAGAGGCCATGGCCCACCAACTCAAAAGAAGAGAAAGACTAAGCATGGGACTAATTAGCATTGGAAGCAAGGGAATCATTTAACCAATAGAATAAGAGAACTGTTTACCCAATGAGAAATGATTCCTTTGTTTGCTAAAATGTGTAAGTGGTGAGAAGTTTTGAGTGACCTCCCCATCACTAAGAAGAACAGAAGAACAGGACCAATGGGACACTGTCTGGATCCATGGGTGGTGATATCTTTCTACTTAATCTGTTACTCTAACCTTCCCCCCCCCTCCTTTTTTCTATTTCCTTCTATCTCTCTTTATCTCACATTTACTGTTAAATAAAATCCATACTATTGACTTCAGCATATGGTGTAGTTTACACCTTAATTCAGGCAGAGGAATATCTCTAATAATCATAATAATCTGATCTAAACAGCAGCACTCCATAAAATTGTATTTGCACCTATAAAACGGAAGGAAATAATACTATAAGCATATTTTTAAAAGCACATACATCAATACTAGAATACCTAGATATGTCTGGGTCTAACTGTCAGATTCAGCTAAAGAGATTTTTCTTAGCAATAAAATATCTGGTGCTTGCTTGTCAAAACAGTGGACTAATCTTTTTTCATTTTCCTTGTGACAAGGTCCAGTGTCTCAGAGCACTAAGAAATGAAATATTACTGGCCGACATGTTGTTGTAAGTAAAAGACCAGTTAAAGAACAAAAACTAAAGAGTAGGTTTAAATGGTCATTGCCTCTTCAGTTTAAGAACAAACTATTAAATCAATTTCTGACTACTACTGTCACTATCTAAAGCCATAACATTAAAACAATTGAGTGCAAAAACACACTTTAGTGAAGAAGAAGGGTGTAAAAAATTATTATTTATTTTGAGTCAAAGATATAATGTAAGTTCTGAATAACCACTTACGCAGCACTTATTGCCGCTGATGGATAATTACTATTCAGCAAAAATCACAGAGCATTAAAATATTTATTCAAACTAGAATGTATCTAATTAGAATAAACAAAACCAACCAAACAAAAAACCTCCAGTTGGTGACCTAACCTTCTCCCACAGCTCATTGCTTTTCTCCACTATTTGGGGAATGCACACAGTATTTGTCCCAACAGATACAGTCCTTTTGGGACCGTGCAAGGACACCAGTGTCTTTACCACTATTCATCCCTCACTGATTGTTTTGATTTCCACAATTATAACACCACTGTTTGCAGAAGTCATCTTTAGAAAACTGTAGTAAGTTGCAAGATTGAATTCCATGCTAGAAGTGCTCATGGAATCATTTTAGAGCTGCATTCATGGTATATATGCTAAATAAAAGGGATGGATGCACAGAATGGAATAATACTGCAGGACTGAGTCTGCATTGCTCTCAAGAATATGTTATACCAACATATTCAGTGGGGCACTGCACTTCCTAGATTGGGCTGGTAATGAAAATGATGACATTTCAGTTTTGTGGATGGAAATCTACAGAACCAGCGTCTGATGGAAGCATTTGAGAGGTTGGCCTAGAACAGGACACAGACTGAAGTGGCCTGGCCAAAACTTGAATCTATTTTCAGAGTAGCAAAAGAAGTAAATAAGTATAGGAAATAGTAAATTAAGGAGGATGACAGGAGAAAACATTGTGGGGTCTTCCATGTGCAGTAAAATTTCCACGTATAGTGTGAACCAGCTGACAGTTATAAAGCACACTCTGGCCCACTGCAGACTGACGTGCTTTGCACTACTGATTAGAAAAATTGCCACAATTTAAACTAATTTTACAGAATGTCTAGAAAAGTTGAAACCTAAAGAAGTTTGGGACTTTAGGAACAAAGAGATAGTATTGAGATTCTGAGAAGTGATACCATATTTTTCAGTATCCAATCAAAAAAACCTAAAATATGTGGGATGACACAAACTCGTGCTGCCCATGATCCTGATACCTTGAAAAAGCCTAAGTAGAAGAACTATTTGACAAGAAATAAAATTAATTGATAGAAAATACTCAACCAACATAAAAAGGTGAGGGTGAGCTGCAAGAGGCTACTGTGAATACTAAGTCTCCTGTGGTTCAACAGGAGAGTTGCCCATGAAAGAAATCCATTGAAAACTACTGAATATGCTGCAACCATCCCTGGCTCAGGATGTTACTGAATGGCAAAAGGCTGAAAGCTGGGAGTGCTATGTTCAGTTGCCTCACTTCATGTAGTCTTCCCTGGGCACCCTCTTCAGCTCTCTCAGATTGGACACTCAATGAATAGACACTATGATGCATTAATCTTTGATCTCCCCTATGTTCAATTCAACAAAAGTCTTCCAGTTAGACAGAATGTGCAACAGTTTTGAAGGGATATTTTTTGTGAGATGGCAAGTTTGTAGTATTTAAACACACAGTTCTCTTGTGAACTGAATTACCTTTCAGACTTGAAGCTGATAGTAAATGTTGTACTTGTCCATACCTTGTCTCATGGCAAATAAATGACCTGGCAGGCTCTTGGGAAGTTTCCTCTTTGCCTCCCATAGTGTGTATGTGTTAGTGTTTATCCTACAGAATCCACCAACTTTCCAGACTCCTGCATTCTTAGCCTTTCTGACAACACCACTACTCTTTTCAGCCTACTCTTGAGATTAGTTTCACATCCACAGGGACATCAGTTTGAGATTCTCCAGTCAACCCGCACAGGGAGCACGACCTGTGTTGGCATCCAGCAATAGCAGGGCAGTCTGTAGCTGAACAGTGCAGTGAGGTCCTCATTCCCCACACTTCCCGTTCCCATCCTTTCCTTTGCCTTCCTCAAAAATACACGTGCTCATATCGTACTATTTCAAATACAGACTGAAGAAATGTACTATGTTGAGGAATATACCAAAAGCTTATCTCCCTTCCTCCTTGCCCCCTTTTCCTCTAATTAATTATGTAGTTTCTCCATCCTCTAGTTTCTCTTACCCAGTGTCTTCTCATATCAAAAAGTAGAACTGTGGAAAACCAAAATTATGTCTGAATTACAGGAACTACAATCCATGAACGGACAAAGTCTAAAAGACATGAGTTTGAAGACATTGCACTTTCAATACCCTCATTTTTAATCCCTCCACGTTCTCCACTAACCGCCTTCTTTCTCACTGCAACTCCAGTGCACTGTCCCCACTGTCCCCTCTCCTCCCCCCACCTCCCAACACCTTTCCTGGAATATCTTATTTTTGTTCTTTCTTTCGTTCCTTTTCTTTTTTTCCTTGGGGTTTTCTGGTTTTTTCTGTTTATTTGATTTGCAAAGATGTTTCAATTCATCCTCCTCCAAAATCCAGTAGCAGAGCAAGAGAGAGCAGGGCAGCCTTCCTCCCCCACTTGCTACTCCTGGGTGGGCAGGGACAGAGGGGATGTTGCTGAACCACTTTCTGAAAGGAGAAAATATGAAAACTATTGCTACATCACCACTACCTTTGAGTCTATTATTTAGTCATGACTGTTATCACAGCTCATCACCATCACTATGGCCAGTACTTCTAGGCTGTTACTAGTTCTGAGACACCATCTTGAATTGAGTCTTATAAATCTTAAGCCTTTCTTTCAAACCTTCTCTATGTCTTAAGCAAAGATATTTTTCCTACCATGCCTTGACTTATTATCTCAAGTGCCAGCTGTGCTTGTTGTGTGGGAGACATTAAATGCTTTTGAGATGCAGTACTCCCAAGCTGTGTGTGCCACAGAGCACAGGCTGATGCCCTTGCTGCAGCACTCTGCTACGTCTGATCCAGCAAAGGGAACCTCATGGACTCAGGCAAAAGCTGAAAGGTTTGTAAACGTTATGAAAGAACATGTTGCACCTAGCTACAGTTTCTGCAGAGATACATTTGTTTAGCCAGTGCAATTAGATCTCTTCCCTAACATGTTCTCTGCAGACCAAGTAGTACCGAGTACATGGGTTTATTCCTGCTGTCGGGAAGAAAAAACAAAAAAAAAGAAAAGAAGAAAGAAAAGACAAGAGTGGAAATACTCTCGTGATGCTTTGTGAATTCGTGGCAGACTTTTTTGTATTTATTATTATTTGCATTATTCTGCAAAGGGCTATAAAGCCCAGTAAACTTGCTCATATTCCATACATTACACACCGCTACTGGTCTGTGCTCTAGAATGGGATAAAACTGGTAAAAAAATTCCCATCAAAGAACACATTTTCTCTGACAAGTGAACTGTAAGATACTTACATTTTCACTTAACAAACTCCTCTATTTTGCCGTCTCTGATATTTGAAGTAACAGAAAACTATGATTTTTCCCTTGTTTCTTCCTCTGAGCAGAGGCTGCAGAATGCAGAGCAGCAGCTATCAGGGAGGAAGCACAGAAGCGGGAAGGAAAGAGAGGGAATCATTGCCACCGAGTGGGAAAACACAAAACTGCAGTGTGTGCCTCAACTGGTTTTGGTTTTTTTTCTCTATTCAACTCTGATGGGGAAAACACGTCAATCAGCCCTCATAGCAGCACCCTGACAATGAGGTGCAAGTTCTCAACTTTGCTTAATTATTTCCCTCAGCAGAATTTAAATTATATTTATCCTGCCTTAGAATTTTAGTAGGGAGGGGTTTTTTTCAAATAATTATAGAAAAATCATCTGGTGAGTACAGTTAGAGCTCATTCATGTCTGTCTTGCATTTATAGAACATTAGTCAATGAGAACTTTTTTATTTTTCTTAAAATCAAATTCCAAGTTCACAAAAATCAGCAGGAGGAGAATAATGGCATTCTCTGCAGGGCAAAGAGAAAGGCCACACTACTAATTTTTTTTTTATTTGCATGGGGTGGCATATATCATATTAGATACAAGTACCTGCAATATAAAATAGTGGTGAACATTTCTCAAGGCACCCAAAGTTGTGATAAAGTAGTCATCTTTTAATATCCTGTCCATTTTTTAAAGGTAGATTCTGATTTATAAAGAGAACATATCATTTCTAGTTCTTTCACTTTTTTCTGTGATGTTGGGTATGACTTCATTTTCAGGATTACTATGCATTCTTTCATTCTGTTTCTACTTACAAATACTTTCACCTGTTTAGTGAAAAAAATAGTTAATAAAAGTGTGTACTCTGGGAAAATTTAGAATACCATTGCTATGCCCTAAAGCAATTGAGAATAATACTCAGATATCACCATGTGTTTGTCAGGTTTGAGAGGCAGGAGAGTCTGGGTTCAAGTCTGTACAAATCAGGCAAAACCAGATTTTCCATAATCCAGTGAGCCTCCTAGCACTGCTTTCAAAACATTTTGTTACCTTTGAAAACTTTGACAATTGTGAATTTCAGAAAAGAAATCACAAATGTATATCCAACCCCCCCTTTTCTTTCCCCAACTGTTTGTCAACTACTTTTCTCTGAAACCATAGCTTTTTCCTTTACTTTTTCCATGACTAAGTGGTGGTCATCACCAGGTCATCTTTGGTACTTTCTATGAATCTTCTTCTTAGGTGTTTAACTATGGAAATGCTCTGACTCCTGAGACTAATTAGGAACTAAGATTCCAGTGAACAGCAGGGAGGCAGGAAATCAAGTATCTTAAAACTCAGATTTAGTGATTCAAAGAAATGGAGATTCCTAACTCTTTCTTTTTTAACTAAATTTGTGGGAATGGATTTCTCCATAAACAAGCACAGTACTTTTACAGAAGTAGCTGTGATTTTGCCAGCATCTGAGTGATGGAATGGAATTAAATGTCCTACCTGAGCAATTGGCATCACCAGAAATGGCATCACCAGAAAGAGCAAATTCAAACTGCCATTATTGATGGAGATATGAAAAGTTAGACAAATCAGAAGAAAAACCAAATCCTGACATGTCTCATTTTAATCCTAATTTCATTTTTTAAAGTAGTACAGTTCACTGAAGGATGGGTATAATTGGTCTACTTTGGCTCCTGGTAGTACTAGCTATATACAGGAGACAGGAACATTGGTTCTGTATGGCCATGGGTAAAAGATGAATACAAGTATAACTGAGTCATTGCAGAGCTGCTCTAAACACTTAATTAAGTAAAGTGGAGCAATGATGAGTTATCATCTTTATATCTATATGGACATAAATTTCTCCAACTCACTCAGGCACTCATGTTCATGGAAAAACCTGAATTTCCCAATAATTTCAGATCAGCAAGATATCCTTGAGAGCAATCAAAAAGCCTAGTGTGGAATTTAACTGCAGTTGTCCATGCAACTGTCCATGCAACTACTTGATTGTGCTCAGCCTTGCATCTTCATTCACGAATCATACCCAAAGCAGCATGCCTGCACACTAACAGTACTCTGTGTACCATGTACTCCATGATACTCATTAGGAATCTCATTAAGTTTGTCAATTTGGGGGTCATACCTGCATGAATTTTTGTTACTCTGAAACATCAGACCCTGAAGGTTCCTGTGGGTCAGTCTGTTTCTTGGGACCTTGCCTCTGAGTTTTACACAGGACTTTGATCTGCTAATCCAAAGTCCCTATAGCAAGTTAGCACTTAATAATAGGCAATCAAATAATTTCTGGTGTATTACAGAAAAAGAGCAAGCAATCCAGTAGAGTCTATGGGCTGTTGTCCAGAATTGTTCAACTGAAGGGATGCTGTTTCACACCAATTTTCACTGAAGATAAAAGGGTATATTCACAGGTCCATCGAGGTGACAGGCACTGAACTAATCATCTGATGCAACTTGTCAATGCAAGTGCCTGGAGCATTTAATCTTTGCAGACAAACCTGAAAACTACAATTAGGTGTCAACAATCTGTTCCATAGCTCACATTTACTGCCAAACACTGCAACTCCTCTTTTAGAGAGCACTATTTATAAAGCATGCCAAGTGGTCAAGTTAGGATAAAAGCTTTGTGGAATGGTATTTGAAGACTAAGTAACACACTCCTAGAATTCAGTTTTAAACTTTTTGAAAGACCAGTGAGAATTTTTAACTTTTCAGAGTTTCTGGAGAAATGAAAGGAATTACCATATACATAGAGGAAATATGTTTTGTTCTTTTACTGTTCTTACTAGGTTGCAAGTTGTCAGCCCCCAACTGTGGTTAACATTGCACTTGGTTTATAAGCTTCTAAAATAATCTCAAATGAAAATATATGTTTGTGTATTATTAGACGAACATTTAAGACTCTAGTAAGATGTAAAATTAGTCAATTTTTAAATCCGTTGTTAATCTCCTTCTTGTATTTAGTAAAAAAATAGCGAACAAATCAGCATAAACCACTTATTGTCTAACAGAAAAACTGCTAAAACAGAGAGGAAAATGTTAACAGTTCAAATTAATTAAATTATGACAAAAATTAAAGTATCTGCTCTCTTCCTTTCACATTCAAAAGCCTGCACTTGTCAAGAAATATTCTCCCCACAATTTCACAACTGGCTCTGGCAACATGCCAAGTCTAAACCATGCCAAATGAATTAGCTTAACAAAGGTATAAATATGCTCAGACAAAAAGATCTAACATGTGACTGGTTTATGTTCTTTCAATTAGCCATATTCCAATAAGCCTTAGTTTTTATTTCATAAGCCTCAGAATTCATTTGGCATTGGTGAATTCTCCTCCCCCTCAGTACTTAACTATTTAATTGTGACTAATTAAAAAAAAGAAGTCAAATTGCACATTGGTTTTATCAGCAGTTATAGATAATTAATTAATCATTGGTTCTATTTAAATTGGTTGAGTATTATTATGGAAAAGTAAGTAATCAGTGCTGAGTTAACTTTCATTTTTGTATTCCATATGCTCAGCTGAACACACAAACACATAAGTTTCTTTTCATTATAAATACTCATTGGAAATTATTCATATTTTTGTCTTTATTTATTTTCAAACCTTTAGGAGAGTTTATGGCAGTTAAATTAAACAAACTAAAAATGCATAATGAAGAAACTCATAACTGGAGCTAATGCTACACAAGCATACAGTAATAGTGGCGCATGCTACCATATTTAACATTACGAACTGGTATCATCACAATGAACAAAAATGCTAAAATTCGTCATGTTTTGTTGATCCATACTGTGATCATACAGTATTTTCCCTTCTAAATTGTCCATCCACAAAATATGTTTAAAATGTCACAGACTAGTTCCTATTAAAACTACCAAAACCAGTAAGACACAGAATGAAAAGCATTTTATTTTAAATAAATATATTTTATTACAAGCATTTTGACCCATATTCCCAATGTCTATATTGAGAAAATCCAAGGGCAGTTATAACAATGAAGAAGCTACTCAGGGAGCAGGGGATCTGCAAATGCTTAGGACAAGTGTAATAAAAACCATTTTAAGATCATACTGTAGGAATCAGAAGGGACTGAATTTGTGTTTAACCTTAGGACTTCTCTTTTCCTAACTCTTAAAATTTCATGCAAGTTAGAAAAATATAGATAAGGATACAGTTTCATCCTACCCTACTCCAGGAATTTAGGATCATTTTAGTCTGTATTTCTCCCACGTGGGATAGTTAGGCTCCCACACAAGAGGACCAAGCCCACCCAAAATACCGGGTTGCCTGCACTCACTCAGGTGGCTGAGCCTTGCCATACATTCAACACCCCAAGAACAGCAGGATTCCCCATGGTACATACTCACTGCAGGATCGTGACACTCTTATTTTGCATTTCTCAGGAAAATGGTTGGACTCTGTACTAAGCCCTGCTCTTTCACAGAGACTGGAGACTTACTTGTCCTTTTACAACCCAGTCGTTTCTGTGCCTCCGTGAACTCAGTGGGAGCTGCTGACTCCACGGAGCTGATCAGTGGGGTTTTGCTTCGTGCTACACAGCAGTTCGTACCTCCTACTGACTTAGGAATTGTACTACTACTTTCTTCCACAGCTGTGGTCTGTTCTGTACTCACAAAACAGCTACAGCACATACATGTATAAAATGATACTAAAACACTGAACTAAAAATAAACCTTGCTCAAAAGAAAAGCAGATTTTTTTTCTCATCCTGGAAATGATCAGGCTGCTTTGCATTTTTTAGTGTGATTTTCAAAGATTTTCATGGTCTGCTTTTCAAATATTGGATTTTTTCTGAGATCATTTATCAATCCATAACATTTTTGGATAAAAAGACATCCATTTTTCTATTGCCTTCAGTATTGTGGAACAGTAAAATAATTCTGTTAAAGTACTATAATGTCTCGAGTTTAATTAACAACACTTAAAAAAATAGAAATCTTCCCTTCTCCAATATTATTTATAGGTTTTTTTCTTTATTTATTTCCAAATGGTATGTTGCACTAATGCCTTTCAACAGCACTCAATTACGCAGCCTATTTTAACTCTGAAAAAGTCCTCACTTTTGACTCCCCATTATTGGCAGATACAAAGTATTTATGTTGGATAAAAACAATTATGAAATGCCTGCATTGCCCAAAACGCCGATGGCATTTTAAAAATAGTCTGCAACTACTTTTCACCACTGTCAGTGCAATTTTTTTCCTGTGGAAAATCAGGAAAATAGTCTTTCTTATCGACATCCAGTTCTGCAGTAGAAATGACAGAAGTGAGAAAGAATGCAACGGTGGAGAGCTTGTATCCCACACAATTTAAGCAAACCAAGGAAACAATTTGCTTGAAGATTTATTTTTGTGTGCGTGAAAGAATATACAGATCTCTTGAAGAAAGCATGAAAGTACTCTCGTGGTCAAGTTAAAAAGTAGCCTTTTACCCAAAAGCTCGTTTACCACATTCAGATATGATGCTGTACTTCCAATGGACCTTTCAGTATCGTATAGCTGAGAAGGTATTTAAAAAGTGGCTAGAACTGAGTGGAGATGTCACCTGAAAATTCATCCTTCTCATTCTAATCACAGCATACAAGTTAGGCTAAAAAAAAAAAAAAAAAAAAAAAAAAAAAAAAAAAAAAATAGAAAACCCCCCCGATCTTTCGATCTTTTAGTCTTCTTGTCGCTCTGTCTGCAGCAAGCACGGAGGAATTTTGGGCTGCCGGCGGCCCGTAGTTACCGTGGCAACCGGCAGGAAGCGTCTGCGGTGCGGAGGGGCCGAGGGGAGCGCGGGCGGCGCTGCCCGGATCCGGGCGAGCCCAGGGAGCGGGAGCGGGAGTCGGGGGACGGGAGAGGGGCCGAGGGGAGCGGGGCGGCCTCTCGTGGTCCCGCGGGGCCCCTGGGTGTCCCACGGGGCTCCTGAGGGTTGGGCCGGTGGCTCTGCGGGAACTCGCCGGAGCTTCTCTGCCTGAGCCTCTCGGCGGTGACGGTGCTCGAAGCTCCTCATCTGTTTCTGCTTCTGCACTCCTGGAGAGTTGACACTCCGCAGGGTAAGGGAGCAACCTCGCCTTTCAAATCCTACTGACTTCCATTCTGCCTGCCTTAAGTGACTTCTAGAACCCGAACTGCAGGCTGCACTTTTCGTCTTTTGAAAGATGTCGCTTAAAAGCGCTTTTCCTATTTCTGTTTAAAGTGCCGCTCCTTTATTTGAAGTCCGTCGTCTGCCAGTAGATGGGTCACTTCTGTATCAAACCTCGTATGTCGCTTGTTTGATTCACAGCCGTGCTTCAGCCGTCTGATCGCTCTACAAATACGTGTGACCCTTCCAGCTCCTCACTACACAAGAGCTTTCATCTCTGGAGAGTGGGACGTCCTTATGAAAAGTTCTTTTTCTGCTCAGTGCTACCTCCTTCACTGCCAATACATTGGCATGTTGTCCCAGTTGTATTTTTACAAAACCATTAACACTGTTCATTACTCCTATTTTACTTTGTACCAAAAGGCTGACGTTGTTCCTGCTTATTGTCACTCTTTTTGTTTACTTTCTCTCCTGGTACAACCACTGACTTTTCTGGATTTTGTCATTAGTTAAAACCTAATGTACCTTAGCATGTATCTTGATTACCTGGAAAACAGAGAAGATTAAATACACCTGAATTACTTCTAAATACTTTTCTGAGAAAAATATTTATGTAGGTATTAGCAGGCTGACTGTATTATGAGCAATTGTACATTTCAAAGGCTGACACTGACAGCAGTATTTTGTGATATGTGCTGCTACTGTCAAGAACTTACCTGGTGTTTTTATAGTATGAAACGATCTTGATTCTTACTTTTCTGACAGTTAAAAATCTGTCTTCTAACTCTAATGTGATTAGAATTTTGTGATAATAAATGGACATACAAAATCAGTAGATTTCCTTCTATATTAATGTTTTTCATTTGATTCCATTTTACAAACAGAATAGTTCCCATAAGTGTCATGTAAGTTTTTGTGTGTTCTGAAGAGGCTTAATTGTCTAATTGTGGTATATTATTAGTTCTTTTAAAAAGACTTTCAGTGGAGACAGGCCACATTCTGGAAATGGTAGGAAAGAGAAAACAATATGTGCAGTAGGTGAACTGATTTGTATGACTAGTTCTGATTAAATCATCAGTCAAGAAGTATGAATTTAAACTTTCAGTTTTAGTTTTGCTTTGTATTTTAGCTAATTTGCTAATCATTATTATATGTTGTTACACAACATTCAGTAAAACTTAGGCACTTAATTTAATTCTTTCCACAAGTCATAAAGACAGCATATTTACACACGTGCTGGGACCTTATCACTTACCAGAAACAGAAGCAATCCTAAAGATTTCATAATGTAGATGATGAAGAAGGTACCTGACTGGAAATCCTGTTTGGAGAGAAGAATTAAAATAGCCAAGCTATACAAGGACTGCATGGTGGCTGGTAGAGCTGAGGGTGAGAAAGTAGCATGGCCAAAAAATCTGGCTCTCTGATTCATCCTGATCTCAGTATTTGGCATTTAATCATGTTTTTGAGAAAGACAGGTGTCATCAAGGGTGATGGCTGGATAGCAAGCACTCTACTCATCCCTGAGGCAATATTTGTTTCCATGTTTAGCTTCCTGTTATTTTCATCTCTATATAGTGTAATTTCTTTTTCACTATTGCAATTTAATTCCTTATTTACTAAATTGTTTTTTTTCCATGCAGAATATACCACAGCAAAAACTACTGAGCACTAATATTATTCAAAACTAGCATTTTCACTCTTTATAATTTCATTAATATTTGAAATCTTGGAATAATTGATATTATTCAGCATAGTATCAGACTTGGTATGTTAAATAGGCAGAGAACTATTATTTTTATTAGGGACACTTTAACCCAATTACATACATATGTGTAGCTGGCACATTGACTTATAGAAGATAAGTGTACTTAAATCAGTATTTAAGGATGTAGACAAAGTTATTTTTGCACTCTTTTTAAAAAAGTACTTTCATTCTTATTATTGGAATTCATTTTCTGTGTTTTTTCTTTGCTGGCTTACATTTCTATTCTCATCTCTTATTGATTGTGGTTTGGAGTTTGTGTCCTGAATGTACTAGCTTCATTCCTTCATCCTGGACATTCCTCAAATTGTTGCTTTCTTCTGAAGTAACTGCACCCAACCCTCTTTCACTCTGGGCTCTTCTGCAGAGCCCTGTACTGCTGTTTGGATTTCTGTAGGCTGCCTGAAAAGCAGACTGTATCTAATTCACTTTAGCTGCAGGTCTCAAAGAACACAAGTGAAGAGGAGCAGGTTGGGAAATGTGTGCATTTGAAAAATGGAGTAACAAGACTATTACAATTATTCCATGCACTGTGTCCAATATATTAGAATAAGCATTTGTTTCCTAGTGCACTTACTCAGACTTACTTGTTTGTTCATGTCAGTCTTTGAGCCTGGGGATTCTAACCCTTTATATTCTCTTATATAGGAATGAAAATTATTTTATGTTTTTAATAATTTTTTTTTGTAGGAAGCAATGTTCTAAGAATGTCATCAGGCATCCAAATAAAAACAAAGACTGCAGCACAGAAAAGCAAGACATGTTTTCCAGAATCACAGCCAAAGCCTAGTGACAAGCTGAATCCTAAAACTATTGATCCGGTATGTATAGGTGATGGTGGTTTTGTTTGGTCAAAACCCATCTGTGGTTTGAAGAATTTTCCTTACTCTATGAAATGGCATGCAGGACATGCTTCTTCTGGTCCTATTTTTTTCATAGAAATTAAACTTCCGTTATTAATCATACATTCCTTATCTTCTAAGCTCAAATACCTGAAGTATAACATTGTATATTACATTTTTATTAAAAGGTATTTTGGTACAATTGTGGCTTGGATGGTAACTGTTATTCTCTATGTACTATGGCCCTAGAAAGAGACGTAGAGCTAAACATTAAAAAGGATTGTTGTTATTTTCCTTATACATCTAAACTTTGGCACCTGCTCCTTTAGAGAAACTTATTTCAATTGTGCAATGAAACCAAGAATCAGGTGGCATATTGAAGGTATTCAAGGCTTCATAAAATCTGGAAAATTAATTGCTGGTGAGCATTATTTGAAATTCACAGTTACTGTGACTATGTAATGCTTCAGGAAAAGTTTGTGCTCTTGGGAAAATGGTAATGAAAGGCGTTGTTTATTTTATGGAAGTCACGTGCCTGGAGAACTAGCATTGAATGCATGAATTATAATTCACCACTGGGCCATATAATTTGGACAATTAGTAATGCCACAGGCTTTCTGGAAAGTGAATTAAATGCAGAAGTACTTCACTGATAAACAGAGGCTGAATACTTCAATGTGGGAATCTTTTTTACTTGAAATCTCTTTGCAAGTAGCACAATGACTGAAATTAAGCCATGAACACAATTCTACTAATCATAATGGAGGTTTAAACACTCAAAACACAAAAATTGAGATTTCATGGTATTTCCTTCTGAATGCTTTGTGATAATATGTATAATCTGGAAAGCAGCATTGAATGATCATGCTAGTAAATATAATAGTTCATGTGCATAAGAAGCATGTATATGATAAAAACCAATTTTTCTCAGCCTTTCCTTGCATGAAGGTCCTAGTGTCCTTCTCCAGTGTGTCCTACCTAGATTCTCACCCAGTGTGAACCTCCCTGTGCATTTCCAGTGCCCTCCCACCATCTTGCCCAATATTTGGTGTTTCTCCCACATCTTGCCACCATACACTTTTGTCTATACTCAGATCAAGATGGCATTGGAGTAAACGTGCTTTCTGTATGTTTCCAATATAGCAACAAGAGCTTCAGGTAAGTGGGAGTCCTTGATCTGCTAAGGAGAGAACCTGTAAAACTTTAATATTACCATTTGCAAGAAAAAATAGAAAAATAAAGTTATTCCATCAGGAGACCACTGATTCTACGTTTTTATATATTTTAACAACTCCCCAGCCAGATGAGTCTTAGAAGCTGTTTTCTCATAAGTGTCTCACTTACGTTTTCCACCCCATAGCTGCAGTTCTTTTCTTGATTTGTTTTAGAATCACATGATTAAGTTCAGGTTTTGGTAAACTTCAGTTTTAACATATTCATAATAGCTTTAAAACATTACTGTTATGAATAAATAATGCTTTTTTTTCTGTCCTCACAGTTTGGTCCTTATTCTCAACCGTCAACTGCATTTGCTGCTACATATGCTAGAGGTGGCATTCCGTGCAGGTGTGTTGGATTGGTTTTTATTTTTACTAAATATATTATGAAATACATCTCTTCATGTTTCATTTTTTAGTTAGGTTGTTTGATTCCATTAATTTCTGGAAAAATTTCTAATACTTAACTCCTTCCAGAGCAGAAAGCAACTTTCCATGCTTTTGAAATGGTCTTATTTTGGTTCTTTTTTATGCTGTATTAATATCAAAGCCTCATTTTTGAGAATAGTTAAGTATGTGCACACTTGGTTTCCTAAACCTCTTTCACAAACAATTTCTTCAGGTAAATGTGTTTACTTCTCTAGTGTCATTTTAGTAAGTAAACATTTCACAGCCTTTTTTATCTGAAGTTAGTAGTATGACAACATTTTATTGAATATTTCTATTCTGTAGTTTTCAATAATATCAAATATTAACAAAACTACTTCTAAGTAATAGTTTAGGGTATTTTAAGTTACTTAGTTATATATATGCCTAGACAATAAATACTCTAGTGTTTTGTCACATGGATGCAGAATTACTTTACAAAAATATAAGTCATCATTAATAAAATGTACATGTATATACTTGTATAAAATAATCATTAATACATAGTATTAATACATTAATACATTTATCTGTGTCTTAGGAGTAAATAGTAAATTCCAATATGATCTTTTTCAGTTTGAACTGATTTCCCTTACCAATTGCTATTTGAGGAAAATGTTTCTTGATATACGTACCAAAATAAGTAACTTTGCAAAAGGAATAGCTTCTGTGCTGGTATGAGAGGCATCTATAATTTTTGTAACTTCTGTTTTCTGATTTCTATGTGATTAGGAGTGGAATTTTGAAAACTGCCATATTTTGGGAATTTATTATAATTGCACTCTTAACCATTATACATATACACAGGTTGGGCTCAATGATCACAGAGATCTTTGCCAACTTAGTTGATTCTGTGATCCTGTGATTTCCCTGAGGAGAGCAGTATGTATTGTGATTGTAAGTGCAATGTAGTAATACAACAAACTAATTGGTGATACATTTAAAGCAAATAGTCTTAGCAATAAATTATGTGTTATTATATGTTAATTTGTTAAAACTTTTTTCTTTATATAGGTTAGTGCATGGATCAGTAAAGCACAAACTGCAGTGGGACTGCCTTCCCGAAACTGTTCCCTTTGATCCTCTCCTTATAACATTGGCAGAGGTAAACTCAATTTCTTGTAACATTAAGCACACAACCATTTCCTAATGGTAAATGTCATTTTTAAACAATCTAGCTAATTTAGGCTTAGCTACTAGGGAAATATTAAAAAAAAACCCCACTTGTATGAATGAAAATGGTCAAGAACATTGCTATTTGTAGTTTAATTAGAGCATTCTGGGAGAGCCAGGTAGAGCTGTTTAATCTTCATAATACTGATCAAATGCAAGACTGCATCTCAAATTCCCAGCTGTTGACTGAAATTTGTGGTTTTGCAGATCTTTTGTAAACTAAATTGTTTTGCTTATTTTTGTACAAAAGCCTACCTTGTGAATTAAGAATGCTCTCCTCAATAGACTGAAATAGTACAGTGTAAATAACTGGAAGAGAAATACTATACATTAGGTTGAGGCTTCTGTTTTCTCAGAACCATCCGTGACATTTATCACCAAAAATGTTTCAGGTGTCTAAATAAATGTGATCCAATGGCTGAATCCAATGTTGCAGGTAGAATAAAGTGCATACACTAAGGTGGCTTTTTAAATTTTTATTTTATTTCTTTCTTTTTCTGTTTTTTTTCTTTGTTTCTATTTTTCCTTTGTTTTTTTCTTTCTTTCCTTTGTTTTCTTTTAAGATTAAACAAAACTGTCAACTCCTAAAGTAACATAAAGCTTCTATTATGTTAAGAAAAAAGGCTTCAGCCACAGGGCTTTAAATCTTTGAGTTTTTCCAGTCAGGCCTTTGCCAGAAGTGCATCTTTGTACTGTCTACAAGTTTTTAGTGTTGCATACAGAGGTATGTGGTGTGGGGTGTCTTTCCTTCCATAGTTCACTTTCTATTCTTTTTTTTCTTCAGGGTACAGAACCCCTTTACAAACATGGCCTGTTCTAGTTCATGGTCTCATTGAAAAAATACCTTGGGTTGTTAGATTAAAGGTAGTGAAGTACAAATATTGATCGAATTGGCAGTATTCATAATGTGAGTTTTAATATTCAATGTTCTAAAAGAAAAATTAATTAGAATATTCTGTGAGCAGAGTTGTACCCAGTGGCTCCACATGGTGGAGTTAGTGTACTTTATGTTTTGAACTGATCTGACAAAATCTAATCATTATCTTGCTGCTATGTGGAACTTTTAAAACATGTTTTTGTGTAAAAGAAGGCTCACTATTAAGAAAATTATGTTTTACATTTGCAACAGGGACTAAGAGAGACAAAACATCCCTATACTTTTGTTTCCAAGGAGGGTTTTAAAGAATTACTTCTGGTTGAAGGTGCTGCTGAAAAAGCTATTCCCTTGTTGCCTCGTCTAGTTCCAGTCTTAAAGGCTTCATTGGTACGTCTTGCTCTTCATGCAGAGATTTTAATGAGTTTGATTTTTTTTTTTTTCATCTGCTGGTGAGAAATACATGGATAATATTAATGTAATGAATCTATTGCATGGGCTTTTGGTTTGGGGGGGTAGGAATGGTATCTCTTTCTGTTGTTAACCCTACCTTAGTTTATTAGCTAAATATGTCTTTAAATATAAATTCAGATGGGCAACTTCTTGTATAACTACATAACAGTAGCTATGGGAAAATTTTATGAAACTGTTCTATTAAAGGTTTTAATATAAGCAGAAATAAAAATATGTATTTGTGGTGGGTTTTTTTATATGTCCACACAATAACATCTAAAAAAATAAAAATGAGGTGAAGTAAAATGGATATTTAGGAATAAATACTCATCTATTACATGTAACAGTTCAAAACATGCTACAAAGGTAAAAGAGAATCACAGAATAAGCTGAGTTGGAAGGAACCCACAAGCATCATTGGGTCCAACTCCCAGCCCTGCACAGCACCATCTCCAGAATATGTCTGTGAGGAAAAGGGAAGAATACATTTATAGTGTTTGAGGTCATATTCCTAATTTTTAAAATATTTTTAACTCTTCTACGCCATCAGAAAATAAAATGAGATATTGACTTTGAAGGTTATCTCTTTTGGATCTTTTTCATGTCTTTGAGAGCCGTTTTCTGGCTCAGTAAGTATCTGTCCTTTTTATCTAGCTGTTTTTCAGTTCTGATTTAACAGAGATGGCTTGAAGTTTGAAGATTAATTGTGATCTCAAATCAAATGCAACAGGAGTTTAGAATTGTATGTTATCACTGTCTTTGGTTTAGCTTGAAGACAAAATTAGAATTATAGTTCTCCAATTAATGTTACTCATCTGATAATTTTTATTGTTGTACTGTTTTGGTATTAAGTCTTGTTAAACCTTCTACTGCATAAGCAGTCAATGATTTATAGTTGAAAAGAAAATGTTCAGGGCCCAGATGCTGGAGAGGAAAAACAGTTGTTTAAACAAACTTAAAATTTAATATGAGACCACAATAAATTGTTATGAGTCTATTTCTCTGCTAAAGGAAAAGCGAAATAACTAAACCATTAGAGAAGTCGGGTATAGAAGAACCTTTCCATGGGAGCAATAAAGATGACAAAGAATTGTAGAAGTAGATAAGAGCCTGATAATTGCTGGCAGGTGACAAAGGTGTAGTTGGCAAGGAACTAAATAAATTGAGGCAGAAGGTCATTGGCTCCTCTGTTTCTCCAACAAAGAAAGTTATCATTATGAATTACATAGAAATTACCTAGAATTCATTTCATTTGCAACTAAAATGGTGTCTCTCAATTTCGACACAGCAGCATTTGGAAGGTTATTTCTAATATGCAGTGAAATACTGAAATTGCCAGTGTAGCAAGATATTCTGCATGCCAATTTTTTTATTTCATCAATAGTAAATTATTAGTTTTCTCAGAAGAAATGCAAGGGTTCTGGGGACATTTCATGGATGCTTTTGTTGTCCACTTCAGAAATACACTCTGGCTTTAAACATGGCCTCTAGATAGTAATAGTCAGTCAGTATTAGTATATACGCACAGTAGTTTTTATGTTTAAAACTACTCCATACAATCATAATGCAGACATTGCAGTTTAGAAAAACTTGTGTGTTAGTCTGAATATTACTCATAGGATTTTCTTTCTTTCTGCCCCTTCTGAAGGCCCATGCAGATGACGAAGTATTTGGAAGAGGATTGGATGCTTTAGTGCAACTGAGTGCTCTTGTGGGCCCATCTCTTAATGATCATCTTAAGCTTCTACTCACAAATGTAAGTTTTTAATGTTGTAATAAAAAATCATTTGTATTTTAATGGCACTCTTGTTTACTATAATATCTGCACAGATACAGTGGAGGACTCAGCAGTTCTATGAAAAACGTTATTTCATATGGTCCCCTGTGTGACTCCTTCATTCCTATAGTATGGTGACTTATAAAGTTCTAGCAGGGACCAAAAACTGTTGTTAATGTAAACTGGAGAATAATGGAAGTCTTCTCTCTATTTAATAAAACATCCAGATGTTTTTGTTTTGGGAGGAAAATTTATTGCAAAATGAGTTTTTAAGTCTGAGTATTTTAACAAAACCATGAACGCTTCAATACATTAACAGAAGCAAATATTCCCACTTCTTTCAGATGGGAATTCTGCACAAGGAAGTTTTCATTAAATAAGCTTTGAGTGGGATTATGAGAAGTACTTTTATACCAAGTCATTCTGGGGACATCCTTCCTCTGTCAGACAGGCTTTTCATGGTTTTTTTCAACCTGCTTGTAAAGTGCACTTTTACAGCAAAATAAAAGGACCTTTTTTGACATCCAATACAAAAGAGAGAAACTACAGCATGTTTTTTTGAAGTATTTCCACTACAACAAATCTCTTTCAATGCACATAAAAAAAGTTAACTTTTCATGTGGACGACTTTTCATGACTTTTTTTAAGGTTGATATTGCTTTCAAATTTGTTCGCTAAAAGAAAAAGAAATATTTTTGTTGGCTAACAGATCAGTTTTCTTTGAATTTAAGTTTCTCTTCAGTTAACTTTTTATTCCATTTGCTTTTATTGAGTTCCATACTTTGACATCAGTTGCAAGTTATAATGTTTCTTTGTGGCTTTAATCTTGCAAAGTTAAAGTGGAATAAAGTAACAAAATAGGTTATTATTGCCTCTTTGCATATGCTGTACTATATTGTGCAACAAACCTTTTTATTTTTACCTTTCCAATAGCTTTTAAAGAGATTAATGGACAAGAAATTTAGAGAAAAAGTTACTGTTGCTTTACAAAAGTTGGAGCAGTATGGTGGAAAGGTGAGTTGATCGGATGATTATTCAGTAATCTGCACTTTTGAATACAATTTTGCCAAAAGAACTTTCATCTCTGGCTTTGTTGCCATGTTCTTGCTTCAGTAGGGCTGGGATACATGCTTGGTGCTCCATTTTCTGGGACTAAATATGTTTCTCAACAAGATTTACTCTTGCAAAAAGTTACTTTTTGCTGTTATTGATGATGCCTGCTGTTCCCAATAATAGCTTATTGTTTATGCCATTTACTGAGGGAATCTGACACATTCCAGCCCACCCTGGTTAATGCAGAGTTTGGATCTGCAGTGGCTATAAATCAAAAAGATGCTTTAAGTAATAGATGGCAGAGGTTTCTTCCGTTGAACGTTCTTTTGCCAAATGTTATGCTGTACATTGTGCACAAAGGAGAAAAGGAGAAAAAGTGAGGAGTAGTGGCTTGGATGTTTGTCCAGAAGAGAAAATACTTGCTTTCTTGACCCTATGAACAGTTGTATGTGTTATATTAAATTGTTATTTGCAAAGAATAGCAATAACCTGAAGATTAGGGACCATACATGCAGGCCTACCAGTACCAAGCTTGTGTGCCTGAATCAGTAGGTGCCCAAATAATCAGTAGGTGCCTCTTCATTTTTGTGTGTGTGCTCATATTCATTTAAGAGCAGTAGCAGTGTTTGTCTTACAGATTTGAAAAACATTACAAAAAATGAAGGAGGATGAGAGTTTTTTATTTATATGAAGTGAGACAAGACAAGGAAAATTATGTCTCATCTTAATGTTCTGAAAATTTAGGTCTCAATAACGTAACTAATCCAGTGCGTCATTAACCTCTAATTCTTCTGTCAGTCCCCCAATTTCTTGTAGTCTTACCTGTTTTGTGAGTAGGTCTTCCTGTATGTCTTTTAAAAATACAGTAATAAGATAAAGCAAAAAAAACTGGAAACAGACTCCTAAATTGTGGTTACAAAGCAATATTATATAATCCAACCAATTAATTTATCAAATTTATTTTCTAAGTTAGTTATAAGGCATATGATTCTTACTTTTGTTGGAAGTGCCTTCCAGAACATCACTGCTCTACTTAAAAATCCTTACTATTTCATGTCTATATTTATGCCCAGTTTTGGGTATGAGTTTAAATGTCCCTTCTTTTGGATGTTTACTCTCCAGCATTAGTTATCACAATGGTGCATTTTCTCAGTTCATTTTTTTCAGCCCTTTTGACAGTAAATTTCTCAGCCAAGATTAACTTTTTAGTTTTCTACTGTTTGATAATAGCAAAGATGAATTATGCAATTTGTAGAGACTATATGAGTAGTCATATGTAGTGCTAGTGTCCCTTATTTTGTTTAAATTTGTTTTGTTTTCTTCAACAGGCAACTGTGGCTATCATCAAATCTAAAATTCCAACCTATAGTTCTATCTACTCTTGAACAAGAAAACTGTAGTGATTTGTACTGTAAGGTGAAGTTAGGAAAGAAACTGTCTGCAAATATCACTGTTATTTGGGGTATGATACATTCTCTTAAAATAATAATAATCCTTCAGTATGATGGAGAGCAGGAGTCTTATCAGTTTGTGAATATGTAATTATGGAAGACTTCTCTTTGTATATTTGCATATGCATTGTGCTTAACAATGACATTGGTTAATGTGCTGTTATTTCAAAGACAGAGTAAATATTGAATCTTATTTTGTTTTAAATTACAATTTCATTTAATATATCTGCTGTGCTTAGTATGTTTTGTATAATTGTGTGATGCAAAATAAATTGGTTGTAATTACTTAAATAAAATCTAACTTGGTGCTAAATTGTATATGTATAGTTGCTTTTGAAATATATTACTTATTTTTTGACACAGGAGAGATGGATGCATTTAGATTCATCAGGACTAGAGCAGACATAGAACTGTGAGCCCTCACAGACTTCTTCAGAGTCAGCTTTTAAAGGTGTGAAGCTGAACCCAGTAAACAGGCAGCATATGGTGCAAAGCTGAACTTGCTCAGTGCATTCTCAGCATGATGTTTTGAGAGCCTGGAGAGGCTCTTGGAAATCCAGTGCAGAGGCATCAGGTTGCTCCACAGAGCCACAGCAGAGGTTTTGCTCAGCTCATTAGTCCCTGTTAACTTTGGGCCTACTGAATGGGAGCTGGATGTAACTTTGGAGTCCTTACACTGTGCTCCCTTTGCACTGAGTTCAGTAATGTCATAGATATGTTTGGGACTTGCTTGTGAATTCAGGTCCAGACAAGTTACTAAGCTTCTGAACGTGGAAGCTATAAAAAATATGAGTTAAAGACAACAAAAAGAGTGTACAAGCCAGCTTACCTGTCAAGCTTTGTAGGGTACAACATTTGTCTGTGAATGTATTTGAATTTGATTCAAATTAGATTTGAATTTGATTTGAATTTGACCCTATTCAGGGTCATGTTTTATTTGAGTACACTGTGAGGGAGAGTTAACTGAAGGAACAAAATTTGCACAGAATGTTTTCCCCTGAGGAATATTCAATTCTGGCGTTTAAAGTTGTTGGAAAGGATGTCTTTTGTCATAACAAGATGCTGATGCATAGAGTATTAATAAAAGTCTGTCATGTGAAAGCAATTTCAGAAGTTTTTTTAAAATTACTACAGCCTGACTAAAATTCACTTCAGGACCAATCTCTGCCAAGATCAGACCTGTGCTAAGTCAAGATAAATGTATTTATGCCTTAAAAAAATTTTATTTATTCAATAAGCATTTTTGCCAGCAGGTATTTAACAGCTCAAAAAATTGATCATGGTCCTTTTTTTCTTCATGTCTACTTTATTTTTTTTTTTTTTACAAAATGTGCACATTTAGTTTACACAAACACGCTACAGCAGATTTCAGGTGTACATGTATTGTACTACTCTTATCCTACACTGGTGATAGCAGAGCAGCCTTCAGCATGCCTCTAACATCCCACCTCTACACCAGAATAGATACCTGATTTATTTTTACAAAAGAATACTTGTAACCTTCTTTCTACTTCATTAATCCCCTTTCACATTTTCTGCAGCAATGTCACAATGAAGGTTGGCCTATCTGATAGCATTTCACCTATTTTGAAGTATTGGCATAGACTCTGTGGACAATATATCTTAAAAATTACATGGATGGAGGGGCAGTGTTATATTTTATATGCATACTTTTTTAGAAGAATCTTTCTAGGTTCAGAATTAAGTAGCTCCAATCTTAATGAGGAAATTATCTTAAAAAATGTAATGCATTTATCACATATAGATGATATATAGCTAAAGTTTTCATTGTTTTCTTGGTTCTGTCTCATAGTTAAAGGTATTACAAAAAGCTGAAATGGATGTTAGCCTCTCTAGCAGTCATTTAGATGTTACTACTTAGTGATGTTCATTCTCAGCACTAAAGGGGGATGGCAGTTTCAAAAGTTCATGCCTTTTTCTTCATTAAAGGCAGAAGGACACGTACTTAGGAAAGAAGTGTTAGGATCCAGTTAAGGTTTCTTCATGAAAAATTAGAAGTCAGAAGATCCTTAATTTTAGGCAAAGAATTTTGCAGACACATCCAAGAAGACCTAAAAATACAGTATGTAGGACTCCTGATACTCATGTCATGATAAATTAAGTACAGATTTATTAGGTGAGATTGATAGAAGCTTATTCATATTTTTTAGGGAATAAAAATACCTATAAGCAATTTTTTTGTTGTTGTTCTGTAACATCTTGCTCTCAAGTTATCTGTTATGTTTGGGTTTGTTGGGGTTTTTTCTGAAGAGAAAATCAAGTCAAAGTTGGAAGGCAGTTGTAGCAAGATGTGCATTGCACATTGATTATAGCATTTTAACTCAAAAGATCATTCAAAAATGAGGACTACACCCTAGAAATATGAGAAGAAAACAAATTGTAATGCCTCTGTATAAATCAGAAGCTAGAGATTTAAGAAATACGCTTCAACACCTGGAGTTAATCCAGTACAAACGAGTAGCAAAACTAAGAATATTTATTTAATCTCCTTGTGATTTTCTCGATTTTGACTAGGGGTTGGAATGATAATAAGGGTGCATAATGTCAGTTCTATTTTGTTGCATTTGTGGTAAGAACTTGATTTTTCAGAACAATCCTGTTAACTAAGTAGCCATTGCTGAAGTGCTAAACTGTATAATTTAGAAAGGATTTTTTGTTGGGAAGTTTATAATAAAAAATTTACTTTCATAATACATGTCTCAGTGTAAAGCTGAGTAACTTTATTTATGATAAAGTGGGAAATCAATTTTTTAGATAATGTTGCAGAATAGCTCGTATTTTTCCGTTAGTTGTAGACCTGATGTCGTCATTAAATCACATTTTCAAAGAGCTGCATGGATCGCATTATATTCTCATCCTGTAAAAAAAGACAACACAAAACCAAAAATCATACACCATTACAAATGTAGTTGGCATATATCTATACTGAAATGTGGTAGAAAATTTTAGTTAATTGCAACATTTTTTTCAGCTGGTTTGGAGAAATGGTTCGCAGAAAAAGGCTGTTAATGGATCCATGCTTAAATAAGTTTTTCTATATATTAATGAAACCAAAACTATTCTGTCAAGAATACAATAGCATGTTGAGAAAATTACATCTGCAACATTTCTGAAGTTATCATTTTATATTCAGGATAACAGAATACACTTAGACAATAAATAATCATGGAATAGTGGTATCAAGTGTGAACCTGTACGTGTAATTGCTAGTCCTGTGCATATTACATAGGATCCTTTTTGCAATCCTGGGGCTTCTGCTGCATAGTTAGGGATAACTCTAAGAAAAATAAATTGAAGTGTGCACCTTTGCATGAGCCAAAATCAGTCAGTTTGACAAGTATCACCACAACACTCTTCAGCTCCTCAGTTGAGATTTTCTGCGTGTTCACACTGAAAGATGGTGACTGCTTCTAAATGCTACTTCTGCTTTCTGATTGCTTTGCATTAGGTAATTTTTTAACAAAATATTATTCTTTCAAGTTCTGTATTATACTGATGCATCACTCTCTACTCCAGGTTTTACCAGTAGGTAACACTCAGCACAGCAGTCAGCAAAAATTATTTTTCTTTGTAAGCTTTACCTTCCAGTGTATAGAAGAGGTACTTGCAATAGCCCATATTTGCTGGCATTTCTACATCAGCAGTTGTTTGCACAAAACGATGTATATACACAATACAAGAGTTTATTACATGCTCATTTAGCATTTGTTGGTCTCCACTGTAATGATCCTACCCTTTAGTACTTTCTTCAGAGATAATATAGCCATCTTTAATTCTAGTGAATAAAAAGACTGAATAATTATTTTTATTTTTGAATGTTTCATGAAAGATGTGCATCGAAAAACCCACTTCTTAGAAAGGTTATCTCAACAGTATTCTTCACTACTGGTAAGTATGTGAGATTTTTGTACGTTAATCTTCCAGTAACACATGTTCAGTATCAATTTCCAGTTAAATTATTCACTCTTCAGTCTAGTGGGTGATTTGCTTTGTAGAAAATGACAGGTCTGAGTAATTAGCTTAATTTATGTTATGAAACATGCACAGTGGGGTTTTTTATCTTTGATTCAGTATGTCATCTCAAATGATGCTGCTGTAAGGAATGATCTGCACACTACTTCGTACAATAAAACAACTTAGGGAAGCAATGATAATGTAATTTCAAAAAATACACTATATAGGCTAATGCTTAAAAAATTTGTATAGTAAAGCTATTATATTAAATTACTGAAAGTTAAATTCTTCCTCACTTCATTGCTTTGAAACATCAATAAACCAGTGAATGTTACTGATGTAAGGTTAAAGTTTGGTTTGACTTAAGTAATTTGTCATATAATTAGTACAAATGTTTTTGTACTAATATGTTTTTGTATATACACTGGTAACTATGCTCAGCAAATGTGTGAAGCAAAGAACATGCTCTGAATTTGCGAAGTGTTTTGACACTTCCTACCAATTTTATTATATATGTATTATCATGAAGAAGCTAGCAGTTTTCTAAAATCAACTACGTATTTCTGAGGTTGGCTGTTTCTTTACAGACTTCCAATGCCACTCCCTTAGTAAATCAAATGGGAAGAGTCTTCACAAGAAAATACAGACTTGTCATAATATTTAGAACAGGATGAGTTTTAGTAGCGTTTTTTCCCATTTAAAAAAAAAAAAAAAAAACCACAACCAGAAAACCCCCAGATGCTTGCATTGGAATTCTTTGTCAAGTGTATATTTTTCATTTGACTCTTTTTCAGTACATTTTTCTACACAATTTTTCATCTTAGATTTGTTAAACACTTCCTAACTCAAGACAAAGGGAGGTATTAGCGCATATGAAGCATTGTCCATACGAAGCACGAAGCTGGATGAATGAACTTTGGCAGATCTGACCTACCTTTAAGCCAGTTTTTCTTAGGTTTGAAATGGTTTCTTTGCTGTTTTCAGGCTAACCCAGACCATCAGCATTGTATATGGAAAAGGTTACTCCTGCAGAAAACACCTGTGCCAGAAGCCTTTTTCTCATTATCAGAAGGACCTGTAAGTCACTCCCCCTGACAGTCACCTATGCCCCGTGCATGCCCTTAGTCCTTGTCTCTGTTCTTCATGGTGCTGCTGTAGATACGAAGCAATGCCAGACGATTTTCCACCAGCACCAAGCAGTGAAAGGAGGCAGGTAAGGAACTGGGACATGCCCAGGTCTTGAGGTAGCCACACTACTGTTTCTCAGGACCTAGATATGCTCTTTGGTAATTTATATGAAGCCAGACAAACAGCCACCGCTTTCTGAGATGCAGTCTGGCGTGTCTAGGGCAGCATCGTCCATTTCTCCTGTGGGAGCAGGAAGAATCCTGGAGTCTGGATGGCAGACTGACATTCAAACTCATGTGGGATAGGGAGGGCAGGGAAATGAGGTCATACACGTTCCCTCTCTAAGATAGAGGAAGGATGAGGGGAAGCACCGTTCTACTCAGATCTTTCTACCCAGTGTCCAGAGAAGACAGTGCTCAAAGCCTGAATGCTTTGTAATTCCCTGCATAACTTTTAATGCTTTTTGAATGGACAGGCCATTCTTTGCAATGGGACTGTGAATTAAGAGCCTTGAACCAACTGTATACCTCAGGCTGTACAGTGCCGCTGCATTGATAGTTGTGCCAAACAAGTGCTCAGCACAACACAATTTTAAAAAAAGGTGCACACATGTAAAATGAGTGTTTAAGAACACACCATAGTCTCTTGATGCTACACAAAAAAAATCTCAGGAATGTACCCCAGGAACCTGAAGTACGACCTCTGTTCAAAGATGTTTTGTCGTGTTCCTTCTTGCTTATAAAGCAAGCATGCCACACTTCCTTTAGTTATTGCAAAACAGCAGTAAAAGGGATGTACTTCTGCAACTCACTAATTTGGCTTCCAACTCAAAGTAGAGGAATGCCAGTTCTCAGAGACTGCAAATCTTGCCTGAGATAACCTTCAAAGAAAGGCTCCTGCAGCCTTTCCCTGGCAGAACACACTTTTGGTCTATTTCAAGATTCAGACCTTACCGTTTTAGATCTCATACCTATCAGGATGTTAAGAAAAGGGTTTCCTGCAGCTGTCTTTTAAAAGCAGCAGCCATGTTCTTTAGTAAAATAAATAATCCTGAAAAGAGCAAAGCCATATTAACTCCTGAACTGAGTTTCTTGAAGGACTTTGATTGACTCGTCACTAGTAGGGTCCTGCAGGGCTCATCCTCAACCAGTTCTCTTCATCATTAATGACCTGGACGCAGGACTCAAAGGAATACTAACTTTGGGGAGAGCACTAAACTGGGAGGAGCTGTCAACTCACTCAAGGTTAGGGAGGCCCTGCAGAGACACCTGGACAAAATAGGGAGATGTGCAATCACCAAGCATACGGAGTTTAACAAGGGCCAGTCCTGGATTCTGTGCCTGGGGTGGGGCAATCCTGCTTGTGTGTATAGACTGGGGAATGCAAGGCTGGAGAGCAGCATTGTGGAAAGGGACCTGGGCATCCTGGTCAATGAAAAAATGAACATGAGTCAGCAGTGCCCTGGCAGCCAGGAGGGCTACCAGTGTCCTGGGAGCATCAGGCACAGCATCACGAGCCGGGCAAGGGAGGGGATTGTCCCACTCTGCTCTGCACTGGGGCAGCCTCACCTTGAAAATTGCAGTTTTGGGTGCCACGATATAAGAAAGATATAAAGCTATTAGAGAATACCCAAAGGAGGCCATGAGGATGGTGAAGGCTCTGGAGGGGAAGCTGTACGGGGAGCAGCCGAGGTCACTTGGTCTGTTTGGCCTTGAGAAGAGGAGAGTGAGGGGACACCTCATTGCAGTTACAACTTCCTCATGAGGGGAAGAGGAGAGGCAGACACTGATCTCCTCTCTGCAGTGACTAGTGATAGGACCTGAGAGAATGGCCTGAAGTTGTGTAAGGGAGGTTTAGGTTGGATATTAGGAAAAAGCTCTTCACCCAGTGGGTGGTTGGGCACTGGAACAGGCTCCCCAGGGAAGTGGTCACAGCACCAACCCTGACAGAGTTCAGGAAGCGTTTGGACAATGCTCTCAGGCACCTGGGGCGATTCTTGGGGTGACCTACACAGGGCCAGGAATTGCAATTGATCCTGATGGGTCTCTTCCAGCTCAGTGTATTCAGTGATTCTATGAATCCTAACCCCAAACCTCATTTCTAAAACCAAATATCTATATAAACATGAATTACACACTTTGAAGCACAGAAGTCTTAAAAGAAAAACAGTTCTTAATTGTCAGAGAGACAAAAATTTAGGCAGCAGGACACTTTTTGTATCAAAAAACCATGGCCACCATTGAAGTTAAAAGCAAGGGAAGGTGAGATAAGCAGCATGATGACAGTCGTAGCATTCTGTAGCATTCATTGTATCTCCATCATTTAGCAGTCTAGAGAGCATCTCTCTCACATGTATTCTGAATACTTAGAACAAACAAAATAAATCTAACAGACTTGAGAAACTGAATTGCACTGGATAAGGAGCAGGCAATTCCTTACTAAAGGTATTCATTTTCTTTGTAAATGAATCACTCAGCCCAATCAGCACAATTGCTGTCATATGCAGATTAATGTGTCATTTAACTTCCAGAATGCTACAGACCTCAGCTGGGAAATTAATCTCTTCTCTGTTTCTGATCATCACGCAGAGTTAGCAGAGCAAATGCCTTTTGTTGGTACTGAACAAGACTGACAAGCTGGAACTATGGTCAGTGCAACAGAGCACTGCTGACAGATGAGACACTGCCCAGTGCCCGTTGCTAAGGATCCACAGAACAGCCACCGTTAGCTCTTGGCTGTCTTTCATCGCCCAAAATCAGTGGATTAAAATCAAACAAAGATTCACTTACTAAGTAGCTGTGCTCATAAGAGCAACTCCAATGAATAGCTACAGATGCATATAAAAACAGACTGCTTCTAGAGCATCTTTGAGCATCTAGAGATTTCTGTATTCCAAATAGTTAAAAAACTATCACTCAATAAATGCATTTATCTTGATAGTCTTGTTATCTTCTGTCTCTTTATTACTCTATTCTTGACATAGAAGATAAGAATCAATAAGCACAGGTTATAGTGCTAGTCTCCATCAGCTTTGTATTAATCTGTCTGCTGGGCAAGGTATCAGTAGACCACTACTACGGCTTCTTATATTTCTCACTGTAACAAATAGTGTCAGGCTTATTTGCTGTATCAATTTACATAATGCAATCAAGCCTATCATATTCACTAGGTCTAATGTGATGCTTTACTGCACTCAACAACCTTGATTATTGGGGTGTCCTGTGTAGAGCCAGGACTTGGACTCTGTGATTCTGATGGGTCCCTTCCAGCTCAGCAGATTCTACAATTCTATGAACCTCTTATCATGCCAAAGGCTAGTCATCCTTATTTTATCGTGTTTCTTTTTCTTACAATTTTTGTCAAATTAACAGGATTTCCTTAGATTTATGAAAATGCATCTTACCTTTCCTCATATCATATACTGGTCTGAGAACAAGCTGGTTTCTGAAGAGCAAATGAGTGAAAACAGGCTGTAACTCCTGCTTCAGAAGTTCTCTATCGTGGCTCTAGAGGCCAAGAGCTGCTCACAGCAGTTGAAAGAAATTAACAGCCACCTGGGTAGTGTAAAGGCTTGTGGCTGATAATCACAATCAGTTCTCAGCCTTGCCTGGAGAAAATTTGTCTGGTGTTAACTCTTGCCATCCAACACTTTGCAGGCCCCTTGCACTCTCTTTTTATAAGGCCTCACTCCTTATAAGCACATCACAACTCACTGTGAAACTCACCCATGGGTGATAAATTTTCAGGCAATATTATTATTGTCCTGATTATAGGCCAGTTGTGACAGGACTGTATGCCCCAGCATGAGCAGAAGATAGAAATAAATATTTAGCTGAATGTAAAGAAACTTTTTCCTATCAAGTGCAAACAATACATTATTAAAGAGAGAAAGGATATTGGCACAGTTTTCTAATAAGCAGTGACAGCTTGTATATAACAGCTCTTCTGCAGATTCAGGCAGCAAATTGATTTACGCTGTTTAGTGTTTTTGTATAATGGTGTACCTACATACTCTACCTTGGGAAAGTGCTGTCTCTGGTATTCAGATCACCCTCACTGACACTCCAGAAGTCTGTGTAGAGCTATGATAGAAATAACCAACAGATACGTGTTCAGTACTTAACACTGAGTACTTACTTTCTGGCAGCTCTCGATGAATTCATCTATGGTAACTACTCCATCTTTGTTTTTGTCCATTTTCTGTTTAAAAAAAAAAAAAGAAAAAGAAGAAGAATGTATGGGAATTGGGTTTGTGTGGCCAGGCTTTGGTAGCAGGGGGGCTACAGAGGTGGCTTCTGTGAGAAGCTGCCAGAGGCTTTTCTTCCCCTATGTGCAGCAGAGCCAATGCCAGCCAGCTCCAGGACAGACCTCCTGCTGGCCAAGGCTGAGCCCATCAGGAATGATACTCTTTTGAACCCTTTGCTATATTTCCTCTCCCCTGTGCAGTTGACGGGGCAGTGAGAGAGAGGCTTTGGTGGGTGTCTGGCATCCAGACAGGGTCAAACCTCTACAGTGTGTTTCTTCTCCTGAATTCCTGGGTAAAACAAGTCCTTTTCATTATTCATTTCAGTTACATGTCAGCCCAGGAACAACCAGCCCAAAAGTCACAGTAAGTGATATACTGGACTATGCTTAAAGAGCTTGTTGAAAAAACAGGATGTAATGAGTAGATCTGAGAAACTTGGGATGGAACCACAGAGAATAAAAAGGATTACAGAATTGGAAGGATATGCAAAACTGTTATAGCAATGAAAATCTTTCTGTACCTGCTCACAGAGCAGTCTTGTTGACTTCTATGTTACCCGACCTACCTGGAAAAATGTTTCCACATGTTGTCTAGGTGCATCTTCCTTGAGAACAGGATAAGTGCATTTCCCCATCATATCATATATTGCTTTCATGATATCAAGCATTTCCTGAAGAGGAAAAAACTTATGTTTCTGCAATGTAATGTGTGTTGTAGACACTGCTTTAACTCAGAACACATAAATAATTTTTAGGATTTGCATTTTAGAATAAAATTTTGAAATTCACCTGTTAGTTTTTGACTGAACAGCTTCAAGAAGGAACTACTTAATTCCCAGAAATTCTAGCATCTGATTTCAGCTTTCATAGATGTATGATTTTAATTTTAAATGGTTTTAATACGTGAAAATTCATTGATTGTGGGAAGAATCTCCCAATGTCTTATGAATAAAAATTAAAAGCAAAATAAGTTCTGTAACAGCAAGTGAATGGCCAAAGCACATCAGCTTCTTAAAACTTGTTTTCCCCAGAGAAAACCAAAACACCCATGCACACACCTGCACTTATGCAGAGTCCTCCTTTTATATCAAAGTCTTTGAATTTTATTAAGAGTGGCTTGTGAAAATTTTAATAATTCCAAAAATAAGTCATCTGCAGTATGCTAAGAAATTATTCTTTAGATTACCCTTTCATAATGATCCTGAAGTGTTTCCTAAAAGTGTAAAATTATAATTGTAATTTATATATTTGCATAAATCCCACTTAAAAAAAACCTCCATATATTTTGATGAAAGCACTCATTTAGTCCCACTGTAATTTAAATATATGTTTGAATCCTTGCAGAATAAAAGAGGTAGGAATCTTTATAAATTCTGTTTCAAGTAAAAATTATTAGAAGCAGTTTCATAAAATAAGTAACAATTATTGCCCACATACTTAATTCATTTTTGTCCAAATATCCTATGAATCTATTCTAGGGACTGTATAGGTTGAAGCCAACCATTTCTGTACATGAAGAATTCTGAACTTTTACAATTTCTGTAAAGATTTTCCCCTTTAAATGTTCATATATGCATTTAAAATGAGATAATTTCTTTAATTTTCAGCGTGTCTAACTTCATAATATCTGATAATTTGTTAACACGCTTAATTTGAAAATGAAACCATTCTTCTTTCAATGCAGGACTTACCTTTACAACCTTTGCTTTCAGTGGCTACAGTAAGAAGTAGACCTTACCTCTTTAGTTATATATCCATCCTTATTTATATCATATAAATTGAAAGCCCAGTTCAGTTTCTCCTGTACTGTCCCTCGGAGTAAAATTGAGAGACCCATAACAAAATCCTAAATAGACAAAAAGTCTTGGTCAGTTTGGAATTGGGCAGTTTTTCACAAACACTCAGAAATCCAGAATAATGCATTTGTCAGAAGTCTGGAAAGATGGGTTGTTCCAATTTTTTTTTGCTTCACTGACTGTGTTAATGATTGCTGGATTAACAATCTAAGAACTATTTCCTATACTCATAATTAATAAGTAAATTGAGTAATTTTCTATAAAGTAAACCATCATTTACCATTAGTGGTTGTATCCTCTGAAATGCCTAATGTTGCACCTAAGCAGTTCCTGTTGAAGTTAATACCAGGAAAAAGCAATCCCCATGGTTTAATGGTCCAAGAAAAGCTTAAGTGGCAGTTAGATTAATCTATGCACAGGAGATCAATTTGGGGAGAACTATGTACTAAGGAACATTAAATTCTTGTAAAATCTGTACCTTGTTAAAGTGGATTATGTGGTTCCCAGATCTCTGATATCAATCTGCTGCAGTCAACAATTCAAACTTCATGTATGATGCTGCACACCTCAATTCTTACTGCTTTTATTGGATGTATGATAGGGAATAGTAAATATATTACATGTCCACGTACCATCTTAATGTTTCTGTGACCCACCAATGCTCTATTGCTACAGAGCTATTGCACAGAAATGAATCAGAAGGCTTTTGAGATTATTTATATGTAGTATTTGGTTATAGATTTTTGTTCATAATAAATACTCTTTTGACAGTACAAACCTCATTTACATTTAGTGAGCATCTTCCAGATTGGAGAAAATATTAACTCCCATCACTTCTCTTCTGTATTTCTTAGCATGTTAATGTTTTGTAAACAATAGCTTTCTTCTTCCCTAACCATCTCCTCCACCTCTTTTTATTTGATAAGCATATGAACCCATAACTATATGAAATTGACTTCATAATAGGCTGAGCGGAATATGGCAAGTGCTTGTATTTAAATGTGCCTTTCTACATTGCTGGCAATGACATACAGGAAGTCTTAGAGTAACATTAAAGCAAAGACAATAAAAGCTGACCTATTTCTTACTTGCACCAGCAAGGTTTTGCATTTTCTCTAACACAGGAACAATGGAAAAGTCTACACTGAGGTTAGACATGAATTACAAAGGTCTGGCATACCACACGGTCAAATGAGTATACCTGATACACTGAAGTACACACAGATATCACGGCCTCAGATGGTCTAGTAGGCACAGACAGCTCTTCAGTCTTTTTAACAATTCAGTTGGCATGCTCTGGGTTTTCTTAGTCTGTCACAAATTTCTGTCTTATTGGTATATGTGCCCTTTGGGGTAAATACATGAATCTTGAAAGAATTTTGCTCATCTTGTTTTGTCTAATGCTTGTCATTGTCTTGTCAATGACTAATTGAGGGTCACAAGGTTAAATCTCCAAACAGCTCTTTAACAATGTACTATTAAGCATTAAAACGTTCAAGAAATTCAGAACAGATTTGATCACATTACAGCATTAACAATTAACCTTTTTAATTCAGTACCATGTTTTCAAATCTTTTCTACACTGTTTTACATTCTTGATGCAGCTTCTTCTGAAGTCCTGTGTTAAGGTCCCCAGGTGCATTATTCTCTTAGATTATATGTAAGAATTCTGAATTTATTTTTAATTTGGCACAGCAATATTTGTGAATTTATTTTATCTAAAATACATCCATTTTTCTTTTCCTGTTCAATTCTCTTTCTTCCTTTCTGTGATGTTAGCTGGCTTCCTGGAATCATTTATATCCCCATTTCCAAGGCTACCCTTCTGTCATTGATTTTAAAAATAAAACCCTTTACTTTATATTGTTTTTCATGAGACTGGGTGTTCTTAAAAAGCAGAGACAACTCAAAAGCCTTCTGGGTATGTGATCTAAACATTGCAGCAGTGAGTCATCTCCTTCCATATTGCATCAACATGTCTTGGGATCACACATAGTTCAAGTGCACTGCTTTTGTCTGAGTGTTGTGCAGGAGTCATCTCAGGAACAACAGAAAGGATTTATTGTAATAGGAAGTTGTGATGAGTTGGATAATGACCAGCTAGATGGGATGTCTTTTCCACATACTTTCAAGCAATTGAAGAACATATAATAGAATCATACAGAAATAGAGTATCTGATTCAATGGATATAGGCCAAATCCACAGGGTATTTTGGGCAAGAGCCTTGACTGGGAAAATGCTCTGCATGGTGGGAGGCAATGTGTGTGTCAGGAGCAGTGTAGCCATTCTAGCTGTTAAGCTGAAAATCCAGTGCAGAAAGCCACAGTGAAACAGCAGCACAGAGGGAAGCAGCTAAACCCAGCGAGCAGCTGCCCATCTTTATGCACATTACCAACAACACAGTGATGCACGAATCAGGCACAGCATTTAACAAAGAGCATGAATACAAGTCCCCATTACAGTATTAGAGTACCCAGATGCTGTTTTCTGGCCTGGTTTAGACATCTAATTTCTAGAGAGGGAAGAATTCTACTTTTAGAGCCTGTTTATTTTTTAAGAAAATTTCACCATACTCAGATACGCTGCCCACTGAGAGGGACGGTCCTGCTCAGCTGAGCACCTAATGGGGAGGGTGACAAAGGAGCCTAAAACAGGAGGTCTGGGCTGAGACTCAGCTCGAGGTTTGGTCTTTCTTCAGTCTGTGACAGTGAAGTTAGAAGCACAAAAGTCTCTGCCTTGGTACTTGCCTTTGCTCCTTTCCACAGCTTCCTGTTTGTAACTTGCCAGTTTCCTGCAGAGCATGCTAATACCTGTTCAGACCTCCTTCTGTGCCTAATTTTGATTCTTCAAGAAAGGGGGATGTCTCACTGAAGGGTTGCAAAATGCAGCATCATTGCACCTGTATCAGAGCCTCTGTATACTCAGAGCCTGCTGACATTTCTGTTCTGCACTACAGCTGTAGAGAGTGTCTGGTTGTGATCAGGGATGAACTTGTATTTGTGGGGTTTTTTTCAGCAGTGATTAATTATCTCATAGAGAGGTTGTTGATGACTTTCTGATAGCTTTATCGCTCAGTAAATCTTTGGGGATAACTAGTTCATTAATAAATTATTTAACAAGCTTATTAGTGGGCTGTCTCAAATCCATAGGAAAGCTTAAAATTATTCCACCTGGTCATGTGCTCCTTTATGTCTTTTTCAAGGCCAGAAGTAGGTAGGCAGGAACCTAAATCCATTTTTAAATTTAGATTTTAGGATTTTGCAAAGGAATCAAATGATGTCACAGAAGTGGTGGAGCCCTGGTATGTGTAAAACAAAGGTTACAGAGGAGGAACTGCTGCTAAAAGGAAATGCATTTCTTTGTAGCTACTTTAAATCAGATGATGTTAAAAGGCTTATGAGATCACCATTGTACTGAGAAAAATTAGCTCATTTCCTACATGACATGGACAAACCTCTTTGTGTTGGACTCACAGAATTATGCTTGTGAGCCTCATGAAATTCAACAAGGCCAAGTTCAAGGTCCTGCACCTGGGTCAGGGCAATCCCAAGCTCTAATACAGTCTGGGCAGAGAATGGATTTAGAGCAGCCCTGAGGAAAAGGACTTGGGGATACTGACTGATGACAAACTCAACATGAACCAGCAATGTGCACTTGCAGCCCAGAAAGCCAGCCATGACCGGGGCTGCATCAAATGAAACGTGATCAGCAGGTCAAGGAAGGTGATTCTGCCCCTCTTCTCTGCTCTCATGAGACCCCACCTGGAATACTGCATCCAGCTCAGGGGCCGAAGGCAATGGACCTGCTGGAACAAGTCCAGAGGACTGGAGCATCTCTGCTACGAAGACAGGCTGAGAGAGTTGGGCTCATTCAGCCTGGAGAAGACGCCAGGGACACCTTAGAGCACCTCCCATTACCTAAAGAGGGCCTACAAGAGAGCTGGGGAGGGACCCTACACAAGGACATGTAAGGACAGGACAAGGGGAACGGCTTTAAACTGGCAGAGAGTAGGTTTAAATTATCTATTAGGAAGAAATTCTTCACTGTGAGGATGGTGAGGCACCGGAACAGGTTGCCCAGAGAAGCTGTGGATGCTCTGTTCCTGGAAGTGCTTAAGGTCATATTGGATGGTGCTTCAGGCAACCTGGTCTAGTGGGAGGTGTCCCTGCCATGGGTTGGAACTGGATGATCTTCAAGGTCCCTTCCAATCCAAGGCATTCGATGATTCTATGGCTCATTTAACTGCTGCCCTCATAATACTGCCTTGGACACTACTTTTATTATTAGTGAAATATGAAATTGTGTTTGATCTTAAGAACTGTACTTCCCTACAGAAGAAAATTAGCATGCTTGCTAATTTATTAACCAATATACGTTTGGTTTTGATTAAATATGACAGAAATCTTTAAACACTTCCATTGTGTTTGGGCACAGCGTTGTGCTTTAAGGCACTGAGAATTAGTGGGATTATTGAATAACTTTCAGCAAGGTCACATTTAGAGTAGCCTTAATCTGCATCTACAACAAACGAAGGATACTGATTTGGATATTTGCATGTGTGTGCAATGAGCTTTACCTTTGACCATGTGTCCAAAGCTCATTAGCCTCCATTTTTCTGGCTGTTCAAATAGCTTTGAGGCCAGATCTTAATTTTGGCTCAGTGACAATATAGATGCAGCAAATAAAAACCTTACTTTTATATCTGTCTCTGCCTAATGGAAAAAAGAGCTTCATTAATATGCCCAATTGCTGAGTCACTGGGTCTTCAGAAACTCTGTCCTCATATTAAAGCAAAACTAGTTCACATAACTAATGAAATAAAATAGTCTCAAAATTAATACAATCATGGGATAAGGAGAGATAAATTCAATAACCTAGTTTTATAAGTTTGTTTTTTATACTACATAAATCCTTCACTTAGAGATCCTGGCTCTTACCAAAGATCATATAGATTTAGAGATGACAAAACTCTAAGGACACAGCAATCTCACCATTCAATCTCACTAAGAAATGTCAATTGAGGTGTGCATTTAAGTTGTGCTCAGCTCTAACACTTCATTGTTGATGGTTGAAAATTTGAGGAAAAAAGAGGAAAAAGCTAAAGCAAATTCTCTCTTTTACCCACAGCTCCAGCTACCACTGCTTCATGGAAAATTGAGAGTGCAATACAAAAGAAAGTCATTCTTACCTTCAAAAGAATTTTGCTACCATTTTTTTTACACAGAAGATAGCCAGAGTGTTTTTATCATAGGTAATTACGTTAAATTGTATTTAGTCCTACAATTTGATATAGAAGGTACTTTGGAAAGAATGATTATTTGTTCTCCAAACTTTTAAATTACTCCCTCTCTACCTTTTGAGATGTTTACTTTTGTTGTTTTTCTAATGGAAATTAGAAAACTAGAATAAAGATTGGAATAGAAAGAATATGGCACAGTTGCACCTAGGATTAAAAGGAGCAGGAAAAAAATTAGATGATTGTATTTTGCACATTTCACAGTATTTCTTTCACATTTTGCAGCTATTTTCATGTGATTACAAAAAAAAACCCATACATTTTTAACTTCAGGAGGATTCTTTTAGAATGCTATCATACAGTTTGTAACTATAATGTTGCTACAAGGACACAGAAGTGAGAATATTTTGACAGCAGTAGAGTTATGCTGCATTCACAATTAGTGCAAATAATATCAAAGTCTGGATCACTCATGCCTGCCTTGATATTGAACAAAAATAAGCTAGAAATGTCTGTTTGAGCAATGAAAAAAAAGCACTGCTGCTTTTATTTTCCTGATTTATTTTATTCCAAAGTCCTTTTTTAGTGCACAAACCTGCACTCCGAGATAATCAAGACCCGTAAGAAGGGCTCCAAATACAGCACATTTCTAAAGGCTTTCTGAGATACAAATGTCAACAAATTGACCAGAAAAGGTACAAAAGCTTTTTTTTTGTTACCATTCTTTTTAGTGATAACAGCAGAAATACTTTACAACTACTGATTCTAAAAATCCTTTTTCTCAATGTGAAAGAGGGGAAGTTTAGTTTAGATATACAGAAGAAATTCTTTACTGGTAGACTGGTGAGGCACTGGCACAAGTTGCCCAGAGAAGTTGTGGATGCCCCATCCCTGGAAGTGTTCAAGGCCAGGTTGGATAAAGCAGCTTGTCTACTAGGAGGTGTTCCTGTCCATGGCAGGGGGTTTGGAACTGGGTGATCTTTAATATCTGTTCCAATCCAAACCATTCTATGATTTTCTGTGATTTGACCAGAAGGGTCCTAGCAGATTTATATATAGAAGACATGAATAAAACCTCCATTCCTGCTCCTAGTTTCACACAGATCCCTTTTTCACACAGACTTCATCTGCCTGGAAAAAGGTAGATAGGGTTCATGGATTTTTTTAAATAAATGCAAATAATGATCAAAAAATTGTCTGATTATAGTCTTAGTTTAGGGTACAGATTCCTGATCACAGTGCACCTGACTCACATGTCTTCTTCCTATTACATCAATTCATTATTTTTACAAAAAAAATCTGTCAGACCTCACAACACCATTCACTAAAATAAATCATAAAAACATGACAAGACATTTCAATAAATTTAAAGTGAGTGTATTTATCTCAAACGTATCAAAAGTTGTAAGGAAATAATTCGTTCACTATAATCAAAACCAAAGAAAACATGACAAAACAAATCCTTTTGCAAATGAACTGACTTTTTTTTTTTCTTTTTTAAATTCTATAGCTTAAAATATTGTCTCCTTTGCAGTATTTTGTACACCCTGTTCTCACCTACACCATTGCAGTAAGGTCCCTTTTTCCATATTATATTGTGTGGATGACATCAGCTTTAGCACGGAAAGGCAGAATGGGGAAAACAGAATAGTTAAATGGAGGAAGAATGAATTTCCAACTCTTGTGTTTGCAAAAACATTTGCTTTAAAGCCTTTTTCTAGAACTTTCTGGAAACTAAGTATGAAAAATCCTATTTTGGCCGAGTCATCCCCACACCATTAGTTGTAGTTCAGAGACCTTGTAAAGACAGAGAGGAAGAACTGTTTTAGGTAACTTGTGTTTAAATTGGGTTACCTTTTAAATGGACAAGTTTTTAAAAATATTATGTAGTAGCACAGTCTGAGTTACCATTATGAAATATACAATTGTAAAATGACTTTTGTTATTACATTGGAAAAACTTGAAACTTGAGTCACATAAGCTAAATTTTCCCTAATGTGAGCCAGGCACCAACTGTACTTCATTACAAGGAACGGCAAAATATTCAGTTTTATAGAACTAAGCAACGGCATCACTTACCTCAAAACTTACAGATCCATTGTGATCAGTATCAAACGCATTAAACAGAAAATGTGCATATGTTGTGGAATCTAAAATTTAAAGCAGAAAAAAATAATTCACAGTAAGCACATCTTATTTACTGATACCTGAGGAGTTAGCAAAGATGACATGTTATTGTACTCTGAAACAACCTGTTTTAACAGGAACACTGACTGTGACAGGGATCTATCTCATATGCTTGAAATGAAGAATGTGTTCATTTGTTCCTGTTAAATGAGGGAAACAGACACTACCCTCACTGTATCAGTTTTGCTCTGGACACAGACCTGTTTCCCCGGTTGAAGCTGATCTGGGCAGAAAGCTGATGCTGCTATCGGGTCCTATGCTCACCCACAGCTGAGAGGAACTCCTCTCCTGAGAAACAGATTCTTAAAGCTGGCTTGCTGCTGAATTCCCATGATTGCGGTATTAGGGATTGGAAAAACTGGCTGTGACTCACTAAATGGTCAGTAAGACTCTGAAATATGACCTTAAACAATGATCCCTTCACTATTTGCATACTTTGCAAACCTCCTCCTCAGTGCATATTGACTCATTTCAGAAACAAAAGGCGGTATGAATATAAATCTGTCAAGACTGTAATTTTTGTAAAGATCCATCTTTCTATTTCCACTGAATGCCTTCTGAAAGGCACAACCTGCTCCAGGAGTAATATATTGCAAAGAGAGAGCACTTATCCAGAGAATGCCCTGTGGATCTGAGGTACAAGTTGCTGGGGTTAAGGGAAGTCAGCTGTCCTCAGTGTTTTTCCCTCCCTCAAAATCATGCAAATTAATGTAGAATGAGAGTTTGTTTACTTTTAATACTCATTTTTCTCTTTCTATTTCATATGTTTACCTTAATTTTAGGTTAATTAACATTAACCTCACAAATTATTAATAAAGGGCAAAGTGTTATGAAATCAGTGTCCTCTTTGCAGAACAAACTTCTCCCTATTATGGAAAAACATGATCAGTGCTGAAATGCCATTTTCCAATTTCTTGGCACTAAACTATTTTATCTTTTATATCAATCCTGCAAACCTTTATTTTTCACAGCCCAAAATACTGTTTTGTATTAAACTGAGCAATAGTCTTGGGACACTCACCTCAAATGCCACCTTGACTCCGAGAAACCAAATATACCAAAACTCAAAGCTTTGTGCTTCACAGGTTCAGACCTGATATTTGTAAGAAAATTCTCTAGTCTTGCTTCAACGTGTTAATTTTTTATGATGTGAAATAATCGTAACAAGAAAAACCTACAATCTTTAAACCCCGTCTGTTAACACATTTTCAGAGAATTAAATCCCCACCACCTCTATTTGAGAGAGTCATTCATTCTTCCACATATCCAGTCACCACTGTAATTGCTTAAGCACAGCTTGGCAGGAACCTTCACACTTTAACTGAAAAATGTAAATTTGTTGACTATAGTTTATATTTAGCATTTTAATAGTCATATTTTCTATAATCTACTGAGACTTCTGTTGTGCAATAGACTATATTATGCAAATCATCTTCAGAACAAAACATGTTATAGAGGTATAATTACTGTAAAATAAATTTTAAATACCCTCCTATTCTCTTGGCACTCATTTCTTAAAAAAATCTGAAATAATCCTGGTTATTTTCTGTAGATATAGAGAAAACACAACGGTACTTCATTTTTGTTGCCCATACATGATACAATATGCTACTTTTTTTGTATGGTGGTATACAAAAAAAAAAGTTTCTAGTTGAAGAATATTTTTTTCTGGTAACTCCTCTGAAAAAAAATAAATCAAAAACCTTTTTCCGAGTTGATTTTTGAAGCAATTCTGGTCTTAAATTTTGCCTTCAAAACCACAGCAGGATGAGGCAAGTTAGTCTTCTAATTAGAGTGATTAGTCTTATTCCTCCTTTTGGTTTCCCCCCTAAATCTTGAACTTGATTCATTTTAGACAAAATCTTAACTTTTTAAATTAAATATAGTCTCTTTCCAAGGATCTGATATCATAACTAGTAGGCTAGTTTGCTCTTTTAACAGGCTGAGATAGGAACAGATATTAAATCAGAATTCCCTTGAAAAACACCATCACGGCCTTTTAAATGTCAGAGACAAAAAATGATAATCATTATACGTGGAAGAGTATGGCTTATCAAACTACGAGCACGATCTATTTTGTTCAGAAGTGATGAAGGAGTGTAATAATTATTCGGTGTGTGGATTCTTATCTATGACCTGCCTGGCTGAAGAAAAATCCCAAGTTTTATTTCAGGTGATCCACTGCATAAATGCAGGGGCTGTATTCATTCACCTGTATGGCAGTGAATCTAAAAAGAAGTTACTGGAGTGCCTTTTCTGGCATGGAAAGCTTTTTACAAAGCTACTTTTGCCTTTTAAAATACATTGCTTTTACTGCAATCCAGTGTCATCTCCTTTCCTTTGTTACTCTTGTGGCCCCTTGTCCTATTTGCAATCCTCATGTACCTTGTCCTGGACAGTCTTGGAAGTTGCTTGAGGAAGTGACTTGGTCGATGACATTGAAAACTTTATTTGGTTGCCCTGAAGCTTGAAATCTTACAGACATAATTTTGTTTGTTCAGATATGAATTGTCATAATGATATATCATGTTGTACCTGTTTTTTCATCACGCAGACAGTTGGAGTACAGATCTACATGTTTTAATTTGGGGACAACTTTCAAGATTCTTTTTTCCTCTTTAATATTGGGACATACATAAAATCATTATTCTAAGCACAACTGAAATTTAAAAGCCCCAGCTGGACACATTATTTTGACAAGACATTCAAAGATTTAAGAACCCAGTCTGGCTTCTTAACTAGACAGTCAGCTGCAGTTCTCACCTCCTTCTCCAAAGGATGCCACTGCCCTAAGTGCCAGAGGAGGAAGAGAAGGATCAGCATTAACATGAGGAATAGGGGGAGAAACTAGGCATTCAGTATATATCCGTTTTAACTACATTAATAATTTTTCTTCTCTGTAACAATTAGATCTGGACTAATAAAGATTGGTCTTTTAAGATTACATTTACTCTCACAATATGTTTTGACTTTACTTTTAGAACAGGCGTGGTTTCTCTTTGCCCATAAAAAATGCTGGGTGTAACAGCAGGAAATAAGATAGGGGTTTTTTTATTAAGTGTAGTAAAGGTATAGTAAATCGCATAGAGAGAATTTTTCCATTATCCAAGGTAAATACAAAATAGAGTATTTCAAACTGTAATTGTTAGCTTGGTCTAAAAGTCTACATATAGAAACAAACACTAGGCAGGTCAACCCTTCTAGCCTTTTATTCATCTCTATTGAGTGTGCCTACTTCTTAAGGATTTCAGAGATGGTAATCCACACTGAAAGCTGCTCTTTACCTTCTAGGTCTTTATTCAAAATAAAACTAATGGGGAGATATTTTGTTCCTACCTATTAATATGGGTTTTTAAATAAAAAATGAAAAGGAGTTCTGAACAGTCTCAGAGAAATACAGAAATCTCAAGTGCTCTGGGAGAAGTCGAAGAGGTGGGATTGAAGGGTTGTAGGAAAATATAAAGAGGGGTAACTAAGTAGCAAATACAAGAGCAAAAAAAAGAGGAAAAAATTCAAAATGAAAGAAATCTGAGGTTCAAGGAAAAGAAACCTGTCACACATTTTTGTGTTAGCTTCATTGCACTACAAGTTAATGGAAATAAAAAATTACAAAACTCCTGGAATTTCAATTAATTGAAATCCAGGTTAGCATTTAAGAAGAGAAACCCCACAGAATTAAAGTGGGGTTATGCTATTGATATTAGAGGGTACCTGCAGTACCTCCTACAGTTCTTCCAACTGTGAAAGGGTTTTTTGAGTAAGAGAATGGGCAAGAATTTTTAGAAACATTAAAGAGAAATAACCTACTCAGAGAAACTTGTTTTTCAAAGGTATCCAAGCACCGGCAGTAACTTCATAACAGAAGACTGGATTTTTGTAGATATCATTGCATTTCATTCAGAAATATATACTTAAAAATGTGTCCAAGCTTCAAGGAAGTACCCTGTGAGTTCAGGCAGAGCTTGAGGCAACAATCTTGTTAATTTGAACAACAGGCTCTTTTGTCAGACTTAGGTACCAACAGACATACTTTAGTACTAATTATGTCTGCCAAGTACTCACCTCCCTGTGGAAAGAACTGAGAGTAAATCTCTTTGAAGGTTTCTTCATTGACAACACCACTGGGGCATTCCTGGAAAAAAAGTAAATGACAAGAAATGAATACCATCCAATCTGGTTTAGTCAGCTCATGAGACCATCCACAACATGTGTGTGACTGACAGTTCAACATGTGTGACTTTGCACTCTCAACCAAATATTAATGCACATGTTCACACTGAGGTATCTTCCTAAAGAATTCCTATGAGACAAAAATTCCTTCTGTGCCATGGATCTCAACTTCATTTGAGACCTGAGTGACACACGTGAGCAGCAGCCACTCTGCTGCAGTGAGAGGAGCTGTTGGGGTCACCTGTGGGCCATGGGTGGTGGCTCCCTCAGCTGCAATCAGCATTTGCATGGTATGGAAATCAAGCAGGAATGTGAACACTTCGATGTTACTGATAGAACACTCAGTCATACTCTACTGGAAGAGTTATATTCAATGAATTCAAAAGACCCTGCCACTGAAGATCTTATTCAAGCCTTGCAGATTCTTTTGCATCTTCACATCATTTTCAAAATCTGAAACATGTAAGAAGAATAAGTAGGAAATGTTGGAACACAGTGACTACAAAGAAAATGAAAGGAAGTGAAGGAGAAGAATAAAGGTGATTAAACCAATGACTTTACAAAAATGATGTATGCAAAGAGGTAGGAAAAGCAGAAGGAATACTGTAATTGTTTACTAAGTCACACATGAACATCCAAGACCGGAGAGCTGATTTCTAGTCCTGAATTTGCCAGACTGAGCAGAAGACTTTGGGCAATGCAATTAATTCCTTTTTTGCCTTAATTCCTTCTTTATCACAAAGAGGGGGGAAAAAAGCACGGTATGCTCTTTAAAAGGAAAGGACTTTTAGAAACAAAGGAAAACAAGAAAATGCAAGTTAAGTTTTAAGGTTCATACATTTATATATATTTTTGTCTATTGTCATGCTATTTAGACTGAGGAGTCAAAACATACGTGCTCCTAAACTCAGGAAACTAAATAGCTTGAAATGGAGATAAAGAGCAGTATCACATCCTTTACCAGTGTAATAACAACTGTTCCTGTGAGAATAAATAGTACTCCAATTAGATCAAATAAGTACCACTGCAATATTCATAGTTCTGGCACCTTCTGCTAAGAAACAAATAGTGTAAACTTTCTAACTGAGATACAAATGCACCATCTGAGAAATGCATGTCAAATCTGTAGGTCTATTATTATTATGTCACTTATCCTTAGCTAAATCAGCTTTTCATCATAACTAAGTATATGCAAACATACAGTTAGAAATAATTATGTTTGATCAAACAGGCAGACAAACAGCTGTGTCAGAGATACACATACAAAACTATTTGTCCCTGGGCACAGAGGCTGTCACCAATGGAGGCAGAGTTGTAGCACAGGTGTCTGTAAGATGAGATGAATACTGACTGCTGGGCCACACTGCCTTTGGAACCAAAGCCTGTGGGGAATGGGAGGAACAGTGAAATTAATCCCTACCCTTCACTGGGTAAAGAGCAACCCATAACTGAGAAGGCACCTCTCTGTCTGTCATGTCTTTTGGTATGAGGGCATTCTAAAACATCTCTCTCTCTCTTTACCAGCTTCCCAAAAAGACTGTAGTCAGATAGGCCACTGTCTCTGTGGTTCCTAGCAGGTTTACAGTCGGTTTCCCAAGTAACAAGCAATAGGACAAGAGGAAATGGCCTCAAGTTGCCCCAGGGGAGGTTATGATTGGATATTAGGGAAAATTTCTTCACTGAAAGGGTTGTGAAGCATTGGAACAGGCTGTCCAGGGAAGTGGTTGAGTCACGATCCCTGAAAATATTTAAAAGCGTGTAGGTGTGGCATTTTGGGACATGGTTTAGTTGTGGATTTGGCAGTGCTGGGTAAATGGCTGGACTTGATGACCTCAGACATCTTTTTCAACCCTGATGATTCTATGATGTTGTGATTCTACTAGGCTGCTTGGCTTTGTGAAGCCTTCTGGAGTTGTATAAGTGCACGCAGAAGAGCAGTATTTTTACTTGGATTCAAAGTACAATAAAGAAAATATTAGTGAATTCTTCAGATACCGAAATAATATTATAGTTATTCAATGTAGAAAATACAACAAAATTATTTCACAATTTCCTCTTCCAACCATACACTGGTATATGATCTAAGTCAATCCCAGACCTGCAGGAGGAAAAATAAACAGCCTTTCCCCTGAGATGGTTGTGAGTGTGAAAGAGTAATGCAGTGGCAAAAAGAAGCAGTGGCTTCTCTATGTTCTGCAGGTAATTTTTTTTCAGACAAGAGAAAAAGAAGATAGGCACATTTTGAAGGAATTAAAGAGAAAACCTGTATATTTGAATTTGTACAGGTGAGATATTGCCTATTTTTCCCTGAGAAGCTTAATAAATAATGAATGACAAAATGTACATTTAAGTTCGTCTAACTCTCTGACTTATTAACATGTAAAGCATTTTTTTCCCCTTTTCCTTGGATGACACAGACATTCAAACTATACTCGTTTTGCAAAGAATGCTCTCTCCTTTTTTACAGGAAATGCCAGCAAGTCCAACTCTGTCAGTGCTTAGTCTGAAGCTGTGAAGACCGAGTCCCGTTTCCTGACTGCATTTAAATGTTGTGATGTTAGAGGTGAATTAAGGATACTCTGCAAAAATCTATAAGATTATTTGTTAGCTCAAAATAAGCTGGCAGCCTTTGTTATTAGAGAAATACATGATCTACATACCTCCTTTAAAGGCAGTCCTTCTTTTTCTGTCACTTAATAAGCTCTGGTTTCACCATACTGTTTGAAAGAATCATTGCTTGAAAAGGCAACCTACTTTCAGATAATTATATATTGGCAGAGCCAGGAATGACATCTTGAGTTTCTCTAGCGTGTCCCTCTGTAGTTTCCTCTGTTCTTTGCCACAGCATTACCAGTAACACTTTACCTTCTCCATCCTTGAAGGCCTGTAGGAATGGTGTCTTAAGGACATTCATTAAAAATCTGAGATGCTGGCCAATTATACTTACCAGAAATATCAGCTCAAACTTTTCTTTCTTTAGCATGCATCTTTCCTCTGAGACTCTACATGACAGGGAACACTTCTGATCTTGAATAATTTCATCCTAAAAATATATGTGGCCAACATGATTTACCTCCATGACTGTACTTTTCTTGACTCCTAAATCTGTCTTTATTGTGTTTATCAGGAGATTTGTGCAGTTCAGGGAAAGAGATTAAATACTGTAATTGTTAAGTATGCCCCATGGTTTTATGTCAAGCTATTGCTGACTTTTTCCACTGTACCAACTATAATTAAAAAAATCTATCTAACCTTTCATTAAACTCTTATAAAAGAGAGGAAAATAATTAAAGAGTTTGAAAAAAAAAGTGAGGCTTATTTAAAAAATTTCCTATATTCTTTCTTTCCTTGATCTGAATAAAATTTATTTTGTTACAGCAAATTTCTGTTTGACAATCTTTTAAAATTGCATTAATGTATTAGATTGTCCTTCTGGAGAATAGAAAGGAGGGAATGTTCATCTTGAGCTGAGTCTAGTTCTCTCTCTTTTAAAGAGAAAATAATATAAACTGACAGAAAGAAGAGACAGAGTATATTCTGCCTTTTGATGATCTCTCTTGCTTGCAATTTTGCTGCTGGGAAATTACACCTCCAGCACATGGTCTTATGAACCACTCCAAACCCTGTAAATTATTTACAAGCCTCATACTGTCTAAGCTGTCTCTCCTTCAGTATTTTCAAAAAGACTGCAGTAGGTGATTCTTCTTTACTACCTAATCAACATCCACCTCAGACAAGAGGAAAACCAAGAAGACACAAAAAAGGAGAAATAATGAAATGTAGAAAAGAGAATGAAGGAGAAACAAACTCAAAGTTCAGACATTTGTCTGCATAACAAACAATTTTGAATGATGGATAAAGCTGGAACTTTGGCAACTTTGAATATATTTTAAACTTTTGCATGACAGGTTTCCATCCCATGCTTCATCTGCTGTCAGTTTTCATACTGCTTCATTTTAGATACATGTTCATGTCCATTGATTTAATTATCAATAACTCATAATATTTTCTCTTTTTGCATGTACTTCTATTCTGACCGCAAATTTGAATTTCCCATAAACACAAAACTTAATGGAAGAACATAGTGTGCACATATGTCAAAACTAATGCTACCAAAACTCTCAAAACCTAAACTCACAGTGGCTTTTCACAGACCCATCCAGTTCCTAATTTTTCCATTTGAGTTTGATAGAGCTTTGAACAGAACAACATGAGCATTTAACAAATGGCCTTGATTTAATTACATAATCCAGGCCAAATAATAACAAAATCTGTGCCATCCGGCACGTCATGAAGTTCAACAAGAATTTCTGTATTCTGTATCTGGGAAGAAATTTGCCCTTGCCCCAGCACCAGCTGTGAAATGACTGAACTCAGCACTGCCAAACAGGATGTGGGGGTACAGGGGATGTCAAGCTGAGGGTGAGCCAGCAAAACATTTTTATGACATATGAGATAAACTACCTACTGGGACAAGGCCAGCAGGATGAGGAGTTATACTCTCTCTCTTTGCTTGGGACAGTCTTGGGGCCCTCCAGGGATATTGGCTGTATCTAATGTTCCGCTACTTCTAAAACCTAGCCTTGCTGATGATTTTCATTTTTTTTCAGAAAAGTGAGCTAAATTACAATTTAAACAATTCACATGGGTTGCAATACCAAATTAATTTCTCCCACTAAGAAATACAATTAGTATTTTTGGACTAAACATCTAGCTTCATTCAGAAAAGAATTATATGTATTTGGTGTTTGATCAGTGCACATTGATGTGCATATAGCCTGTGTCAAGACATCAGTGGCTGTGTAGCAAAATTACTCAGCAAAAGTACCAGCAAACCATTAGCCAGTTTTTTATCAGATAGAAGCATTTTGTTCATGTGGCTACAGTAATGCATTATATTGGCAAAATTTGTATTTGAAATGTGCAGTGGGTTCTTTAGGCTTATAGAAAAATTATCACAAGGGAACTCAGATGATCTGAAGATTCATTTGGTGAAGTATTTAAGCATTATATAAATTATCTGGAACAATCCTCCTCCAAAGCAAAACGTGTGTCAAAAGTGGTACATATAAGAAACTCAGGTACAAGCACTCTCCCTGGGGATGGAAAAGATAATGACTTTGGTGAAACATGTTTATCATGATCTCATATGCCTTGGAAGAAGAGAAACAATAAAAACATAAATCTTGCTCTGAAAGGTGACACAGACACTGACATATTGGTATCAATATGACTTTTACCTTGAAGACTTTTGCCAGGACAAAGGCATTGACCAGGCGTTGTGCTGCAGCAGATGAGCTAAGCAGGTATCTGTCATACAGGTACAGCACTGGATCCAAACCCAACTAGTTCTATAAATCTTATCAACTATCACTCTCAAGACCTAAAGATAGATCTCTGACCCTCAATAGCCTCTATATGTTTTTCCAGTTCACTTTGGATAACGTTTTGCTTCCCAATGTTGCTGTCCAGGCACCAGCTCCGTAGCCTTTTTGCAATCCGTAGGCTGATTGCACAAAGGAGGGTAAGTAGTTAAAAAAGCAGAAGGGTGAGGGTGGGAGAAAAAGTTCTCTCAAGCTCTATTTCACATAGTGCCTGTTTGGAAAAACAGGTCTATCAACTCCCCTTCAAATCCCCACATCTCAAAATCTTTTTCAGATCTTGATCTTTTCTTCCCTTCTTGAAGCTCCTTCCCAGATAACCTTTAATGAGGCTATCACCAAATAGTACCCCATATGTCAGACAGAACAGTCCAAGATCAGACCAAGAAGGCATCAGATAGATGCAAATTTCATGTCAGACAGATCCAAAATCCCAGCTCGCTTTTAAGAATTGCCACATTCTGTGAAAGGCATGAAAGAATTTATTTCCCAATACTCCTGCATTTTCACTCTGTCAGATCTTGTCCTGTGCTGTTTCTGTAGCATAAGTCAGAGAAAGAATGCAGAGAGAGAAACTTTTCCCAGAAAAAAGGAGGTGTAATTCAAGATGGGCAGCATTAAGCAGTGTGATAACATCATGTTGTTTTGATAGCATACATGCTCATGGCTAACAGGAAAAGTCAGCGTTCCCTCAGCAACTGCAGCACTCATGGGACATGAGAAAGGGGTGATCTTAAGTTGGCAAGCAGAGGCAGTGTTGGAAACATATTAATTGGACATTAAAGAAAACAATTGAAAGATTATATAAGTAAGCATGTATGCTTATAAGTTATATTTTTACTAGGTGTTTTATTTAATTGCAAATAAGTAATGGTACCAGATAATGTCCTCATGTGGACCTGCACATGCAAAATGTTAGGAGATGTTTATACACTAAATAAATCTAAAAATCCCATGGCCTGTGGACACAGGAAGAAGAGAATTCAATGCCTGCTGCACCTCATTGCTCCAGGACCAATGCAGAAATTGGATTTTACAGTTTTACTATGCCTTGCAGCTTTGAAATTTTGCTAGTACCCAGATAATAATTTAGTCATGTCTGCAGACCACTGAATGTACTTCAAGCAGTGTAGAAAACAAAACCAGAATTTAATACGACACTAAACTTGTTTATATTTCATTTATACTTAATAATAACTGTTTATATTTTGTAAGTATGATGCTTCTGGCATTTTCACAGAATCACAGAATATACTGAGTTGGAAGAGACCCACAAGGATCATCAAACTCCTGGCCCTGCACAGCACAATCCCCAAGAGTCACACCATGTGCCTGAGAGCATTGTCCAAATGCTTCTTGAACTCTGCCAGGCTTGGTGCTGTGACCACTTCGAAGGGAGCCTGTTGCAGTGCCCAACCACCCTCTGGGTCAAAAGCCTTTTCCTAATATCCGACCCAAAACCCCCTGACACAACTTCAGGCCATTCCCTTGGGTCCTGTCGCTGCTCATCACAGAAAAGAGATCAGTGTCTGCACCTCCCCTTCACAAGTGAGTTGTAGACTGAAACAGGGATCCACGTAGTAGTGACATATTTGCTAAATCTCTCTCTCTCTCTCCCCTTTTCCCCCCACCCTCCTTCTTTCTCTCTTTACCCCACAGTTACTGTTAAATAAAATCCATACTATTGACTTTGGCACATTGTTCTTACTTGCACAGTAATTTAGACAGAGGCATCTCCTTTAATTGGATCTTAAGAGCCCAGGTGCCAGAAATTGGAGAAATTGGTCTCTAGAAGCAGTCACTGGGCATCTGAGCCCCATATCTAAGTCTGGCTGCTGGAGGGATCTGCACCTGTGTGTATATGTGTGTGTGTACATGTATGTATGTACGAAAGTATTTGCGTTAGTGGACCTCCATCCTGCTCAGCCACAGAGGGGAGCAGGATGAGGCTGTTGGTGCTACCTGTGTTTGTGTGACTGCTCTGTGCACCTGCCTGTGACCCGTGTGCTTGGCCGTGTGTACAGGCACACGTGATGTATCTATGTGCTCTGTGTGCATGTGCCTTCTGGAAATACACCTTCAGCCTCTGCTGGATGGATCTGGGGCATGGCAGCATCCTCTTCTCTCTCATGCTGTTGAATCTGACCAGATACTTCCCCCTAAGAAATGTAATTATTTCATTTCTTTTATTTAATAAATGTCTTTAATTCAATACATTCATTCATCAGTACTGTAGCCATTTTACTTGGGAATACTTTTAGAATTAAAGATGTATTTACCAAATACCAACAGGGCTAAACTGAAACTTTGACCTACCTTAGAGCTGCATGCCGAGAATAAGTAAGTTTGTAATTTATTGTAAATTAAAAACCAAATAAATTTGTAATTTTGTAACTCATTTCTCTGTAGTAAATACAAATAAACTTGTCCATGTTATATTCATCAGGAATATATTTCATTGCCTATTTATTTTGAAGCAAGTGTGAGTATGATTAATTTTCTGTCCTGAAAGTACTCTTGGAATACAGGGTTTACTTTTGATACTGGTTTATTTCAGTAAAAACACAGAACACATATCAGAAATTATCTTTGTGAAAAGGGGCTGGGTGGAATTTCTGGAGTTCTGGTCACACTACTGGCCATAGAAAAAACACCAAGAGCAGGGTAAATATCCTGCAGCTGCTAATAAAAGTGAACATATTCTAGCAGGACTTCAAAGTAGATTATGCAAACAAAATGAGGTTTCTGGGGGAGAGAAGGTTTTGAAGTCATTAAAGAGAAAACAAGTGTAGTATAAAGAATATCTCAAAAGATATGCTTAAAAGACACGCCATGCACTAGCCTGTGAAGCTGCCTCAGAAACCTAATTCAGAGAAAAACCTCTCTCTTGAAATATTTGAAATGTGGCTGAGCAAAGCACTAGATATTAAGAATAGAAAAAATAACCTGGGTTCAGACAGTTCAAAAGATCTTTTCTATCACTACAGGTTTTCAGAAATCAGAAATCACAGACAACCATATTTATGCTCCTTTTCTTTTTTTTTTCCTTTTCTCTAAATACTTCTAAAAGAATAAATAACAGAAGATTATGTAGGGAGAAGAGAACCGCTGCTTTCCTGCTGTAGATATCCCCAAGAGAGCAACAAATTCACAGAAGTAGAAATATAAGCATTGTCCATTAGGTGTTGATAAAATTTCAAGGGGTTGCTTCAGCTATGAACTAAAAGGAAAAACCCATGTCTTTGCAATCTATTCTAGACAGTCATTTCTCTGATCAGCTTCTTTGAACTGGTGCCTTCTGGACTGCTGCATTGTCAGTATTTGGGCTTCTGCATTTAAACACCTCTTTTTGAAACTACCTGAATGAGAGATTCCTTTGTATAGATTTATCATTCAAGATGTCAGCACATCAAATGGGAGCTTTGAGAAAGTTTTTAGGAAACCAGTGCACGTATGAGATAATTGCAGTGACTACAGAAGAGATGCCAGCTTTGGCTCTTTTGATCAAGCAATTATATTATTCACCCAACTCTGTGTTCTCCTTGAGCTTTGCTGTTTGCCTACTGTAAAAGCCAGTTTGTCAAAGGGCTGGGAGGATGATTGGCAGGACAGCATCTCAAACTACTCACAAAGGATGACAATTTGTTTTATTCTATCTTTATGCCTATCATTTTGGGGTCTGCCCAGGCATGTGCTATAATGGAACAAGTCCAGACCTTTCTTCTGCAAGGCTGTTGAAGGAGCTGCTGGTTCATTATCAAGAAACATGCAGAGAAAAGAAGAAGAGCAGAGGCTGCTGTAGAAGAGATGGGTAAAGGAAAATTTTGAATATGTGTGCACCGGGTGCCCAGTCAACAGTACTGGCCGCCAAACAGGCTCAAAGCCTTTCCTACTTTGTAGGAGAGTTGAGTGTCCCAGTATATTCACGTGTGTAAGACACGTGAAGATACTCAGAGAGGAGAAATTGTAAAAGCACAGAATACAAGGTGGTGTAGGGTTTTTAATTTTTATTTATTACACTACTGGAAATTAGTTTTTATGAAAAATTTAACTCCAAGGCCAGTATTAATATGCTTTTCATCTGTGAAATATTTTCCTCACTATGTGTAACAATATATATTATACACATGAATTTGTTTATAACAACCTATTTCTAGTGTGATAGATTTTCACTCATTTTCTCTAATAAATAACCTATGTTCAACTCAGTTATATTGAAAACCACTGGTGTTTTTAACTTCAATTTTCACTTCTATATTTTGTGTTATCAGGAAAGGGACAGCTATTAATTTAACCTCCTGTCTATTGAAATTGAACTAGTTCTTAGTTTTCTTGGCTTTTTATTTGGTTTCTCGTGTTAGTTTTCTCAGGAGTGGGCTTTAAAAAAATCACTTTCAGAGCACCTATTCTTTATTGAAAAAAAATTTGGTGTTCATTTTTAGAAATAACTTCATATGGTTATATATGCCATCATATAGAAAGATGTAACAAAAAAAGTGAAGAACAATGAAATATGCATAAACAAAATTATATCTCGGATCAGGTTTATTTACTTCAAGAGGGCCAAAAAATACTTCCCTAAGACAGTCTGCTATTGTTTTCATTTACTGCAGAATCAGTCCTTATAGATAAGAACACTAAAGAACATACTCTAGTCTTGCATTCTTGAATATAGTTGTGAGCCCAGAGAGCTAATAGTGATGGTGGGAAAGAAAAATTTTCTCCAGTCTTTATAGAAGCTGTATGGGGTGAAAGACATACAGAGTAATACAAAAGGATGGTGCTTTTTCAGAAATGGTTAGGGATGGTTACCTCAGAAAATCTTCTGTCCCTACTCTTAAGTCTTCCTATGAATTTGCCTATTTGGTTACCAGTGTAAAGCTTAAGCTGTTTTATAAGACTCAAAATAAAGGAGACCCAAACAGAGTGCCCTAATTACTGGGAGTAAAGGGACAACTTTCCTTTCAATCTTTCCTCTCTGACTTAAAGTACAGTAAGATTACTTCAGCTAAAGACTCACAGGGGGAACACCTCAGGTTGTTGCATTTTCATGTCTGTCACAGGAGCTGTAAACTCATTTTATAGCTCAGTGACAACAGTCTACATTTCTAGGAACGTTGTGGCAGTCTTTATTTGACAGCATCAGTCTCCATTGACATCCATTGGTGAAATATGTGTAAAAACTCCTTCCAAGCTTTGTCTCATCAGGTAAAACACAGAACTTCTTGCTTTTACTTAGCCACCTGTAGAAGAGTTACAATAATATTTCCCTATGGCACAGCAAAGATGTACTACATTTTAAGTCTTCCACTGGAGGATACTCAAATGAACAAAAGCCTCTTCCCACCCCCTACTTGCTATGGCAGTTTCAGAGGAAAACAAGCAGAAATAAAGGAACTGGCTCACATCCAGCATGTGCAGCTTCACACAGTAAATAACAATCAACACTTTGGCCGCTTCCACAACTCAGCAGGCAAGGTGCCAGCAAATGCTTTTAATCAGTGCCATTCTTTGTTTAGCAATGCCCACTAACTAGTGCTAGTGAAATTTTTAGTTTCTTATTATTAGCACTGGCAGTAAAACAACAGTAAACAACACGACTAAAGATTTGAAATTAAAAGCTCTCCCAAAAGCTCGATACACCGAACTTCATGGATGAGTCCCCGGCATCTACATGGTGCTTACTGCTTCTGTCCTTACTTGTCACTGCAGGAGGGCATTTACAATCCTGACTTGACAAATAGGCAGGAAATATAATTAAACTAAATGCAAGCAGAAGCTATACTTCAGCAGTGCAGCTTGTTGTAAACACTTTGGCAAACAAAAGGTGCTCATCCACTTGGGAAAAGCTGTGTTTAGGTGAGCACTGCTTTGGTGACTTGCCTTTCACACATTCCCACGTGAGTTCTTTTGATCAAGCCCCTTCAGATCAGCTGAAATCCTAGGTGAGAGGAGGAGGAATAGCTCCATATTAGCAAGTGCTGGTCCCTTGGGTGTACTCCATTAGACCCACTCAAGAGATTCTCTTGTGCAGCAAGAACAGTTCTCTTGCAGCATGGGGAACATTACCAGTCCCTAAAAGCTATATTTTAAGGTAGGTCAATTCCCTACTCTAAAACCATGGAGGCATTTATTTTGCTTTTCTTACATGAGGGAGATGGTGCTTTTGTTTATTCTAAAAGCTCATTGCATCCTTGAAGAGTGGGAGATTCACTGAGGAAGAAGTTGTACCAACAACCTTCTGCTAAATGTTAGTGGACTTGTGCCATCTTTACATAGCCTTATCTGAAAATAGAAAAGCCTGAATTTAGAACAAGGTATTTATGAAGCAGACTCAGCATGTTGGGGGTGAAAAAATATTCTATATCCTGTCTCAAATGCTGATATGATTTTTTTTTTTTTGTGCTCATCAATCAACTGGTGTTGATTCTAAGTACTGACCTCAAACCAAATTTTTTATTTTAAAAATGAAGTAAGAACACTAAGTTTTGTGTTCCTGAGACGGATGTCTGAATGAAAGACAGTCAGGCTGAAAGTGTGTCCTAAGTCATGCTACAGCAGTACTTTTCAGAGTGGTTGTTCTTTGTTTCTTTCAAAGATGTGCAATGGTAAAGGCTGACAGGTCAATATTTGGTTAGTGCTAAATACAATGAAAAGACCAAGGAATTTCACTGCCTACAGCCTCCTGCCAGTTTTCAGAAATGGCAAAGAACAAAATTCAATGGAGACTGGTTTAGAACTGAAAATCAAACACTGTGCTCATTATTTATATTTTATATGGTAATACATTTACCCTTTAACAAAGGTTTTTGCTTTCCCCACTACTAACAACATTTTATCTCAGGAGAAGGGCCCCAGCAGTGCAAACAGAAGAACAAATGTGCTTACCTGCATAAATATTTATAAAACTGATCCTGACATTAGCATAAGTTGGAGCTGATTCACCAAGTACAGTGGGGAAAATCAGACACAATTGAGGCAGTGATGTGTATGAGGCTGCTGTGGGTGAGAGAGAGATGTGGTCTGTGGGAAGAAATGCTTCTTCCCTGCCCACACAGTGAGGTCAATATGCCTCATCCTGGAGGATCTCTGGCACTCAATGTCTGACACAAGGTCCCCCCCGTGTATGAAAACCTCACTGTCACATCTGTGCTTGCCCAGTCCACCAGGACTGACATTTTTATTTTATTCTGTCGCCCAAAGGGCTCCCCAGAGTGCAGGTCCATGATAAGGAGAAAATACTTAGCCATAAGAGCTCTCCTGTTCATGGTGATCATGGAAGGGCCAGAGAGGGCTTTGCGGCCATACATCTAAATCCTTTTGAGAAGGAGGAGTGAACAGTTCCGTAAGATAGGGGAGGATGTACCATTACTGCTTACAAAAGAGATATTATTCCTATAACTCAGTAAAAGACATGAGAAAAGCATCAGAATGGAATTTGAAGTTTAGCAAGGAATATGAACTGATAAATCTTTTAGCACAGCAAAAAATTGAAATAAACATATAAATCTCCTTTAGACTGTTCTGAAACTTTCCTTTTCTCATATGTGGATACTTGTCACATTGCTTTTGGCAGCATATCTCAAATTTGTATCATAAGTCAAATCATTGGAACTGAATACTTAAATAAACCAATATAAATGGTGCTTGATTTTTGCTGGCATATTTTCATGAAAACATGAACAGCATAGAAAAATAAAAAAGGAGAAGGCATTTCCCAGTTAAAACAGGTAACAAGAAGAATAAAAAGAGATAACTGGAGAATCAGATACATATAAAAAAGAGTCATCTATGAATCAGTTCAGGCCTAAAAAAGAGATTTCATTTCTCATAGTTGTATCATTCCTTATGGAGGTACATTGAGGCTGAAATTGCAGGACATAAAAACTTCTTGCATAGTCTGCTAAGTTTATGGCATATAAACTTTGCCTTTGTTCCATAACCGCAGATTTTTGAGAACAGAATAAGAAATAAAGGCTGTTATAACTTAGGCTCTATTACAGGAGGTGGTACTATGCCTCTTTTTCAGTGAAGTAGACTATTGACTTGGTAGCCTGTGCATCAAAATTCAGTGCTTAATGCTGACATTTTAAGTCACGAGCAAAATCATAATCATGGTGTTGTTCTGATACTTGTAATTGCTCAAAGATAGTATGTCAGATACAAACACTGCTATATTCAGCCACTGAGAGTTCACTTTCAAAAGTTGTTCTTCTTTTTTGTGAGGCTACTGTGAAGCTGGTCACAGTGTCAGAGATGCACAAATGGAGTGAGTAAATAATTGTTAGAAATACATAAAGTGCACATAAAATGCTTTCTAGATCAGTGTTTTTTCAGGCAGGAGTTTACTGAGATCTCTATTTGACAGATACAGAGCTTGACCAATGAAGGGTAAAGCATCTCCCTCAAATACACTGCCCACAGAACACACATTTCACTTTTAACACCAAGGAATTCAGTGTTCATTTTTCTCTCCTCTAGGGATGAACTTTGCTATCTCCAGCTCCTGGGAAAGTTCAGTTTCCCACAGCCACCAGCCCCCCCACTGGTACTTCCCACTTTGTTCCCAGGACGTGTTTGAGGAGGCTTTGATCAATGGCTGAGAAGCAATCTCTCCGATAGCCAGGAACCCTCTGAAAGGTTTGGCTGTCAGACCAGAGACATTAAATTAGGCAGCTGTCAATGTGGAGCCCACGCAGGCTCTGAAGCACTGGTATAATGCTCTCAGGCAACCCAGAAGGCTTTTTAGTGTGATAGTTAAGGCCTTTAAAGGTGTGTGGCAGTTAATAAGCCTGCCAGAGAGCAAAAAAGGTTGGAGTCTTTAGACTTTTAGTTTCATGCTGTGTTTACTGAATCATGCTGTCTTCTGAGTTATTGGCTCCTATTTCTTCTCTGACACTCACCGTATCGAAGATCTTTTAAGAATATTTCACAACGGAATTCATTGGGTTGAATGAATTCCATTACTTGAAAGCTAATATGAGAATCATTCACATAATTGGAGGGAAGAGCAACTGCACAAATGTCCAGCTGATCTAAAGAATACAAGCTCTGTCAGACACTTTCACTCAAAGGTAAATGCAGGTTGACCCAAGACTTGTAATAAACTTCCCTGACATTGAAAAACTTGACCTTGAGACTTTGTCACTTGTGATTTGCTGTTTCATTTGAAGATTTACCAGTGTTTATTTTTAGCACAGATGTAGATCTAAAGACATTTGTAAACAGAAATTAATTCTGTTGAAAGAAAAGAATTTTTTCTGTTTCATTTATTTCTGACAAAACCTGCATGTTGCTAATTTTGTTCACATTGATCAAAAATTTAAAGTAGAAAAAAATATAAAGATCCAAAATAATTTGGAAATTCCTGGGATCCATGACAGAACCTTGAGTCCAGAACAAATAAGATTTATCTATCAAGTCCATAGGACCCAAATGGTTGAACTGCACCACTGTGAAGTTTCACCAGCAGGTTATTTCCTCTCCTCTCATTTTGCAGGCTTAGGATCCCCACCTGAAAATGTGTATGTCCACTTGCTGTTTCAGAATTGCAGGGAAACAGAGAGACCACTTAGTACAAGATTTAATACAGAATTACAACATTTTGTATAAAAATTCTTTGAAAGTAAGAAAATTGGTAGCAAGAAAGCCAGGTAGAGGGATTTTTGAATGCTGCTGTCTCAACTGATAAATATTATCACTGAACCTTTTTATGTTAAGCTGTGTGTTATAAAGTACAATGTTTATAACAGTTACAGTTAATATGCATCTCACCTCAGGAAGAAAAGGGGACAGACAGAGAAAGGAGAATAAGAGGCGTCTCCTTACTAAATTTTTAACTTCCAACATCATCAGAGCTGCATTGCACCAAACATTATTTCTCTAGTGTTGGTGATTACCCAGAAACCAAAATCCAACAATTGCCCATAACTCAAATACCGGGCTCTGTACCGCTTAGTCCAGATGCTGCAAAAACATAACTGCAGTGAGCTGTAGCCAAAGACAACATTTGGCTGCTCGTATTCTAGTACATAAACATTTATATTCCAAACTGATGCACATAAAAGCTCATGTGGTAGAAAACAGCTCTACCAGCAGATGAGTTACACTGAGCATCTGGCTGGTAGAGCAGAAGGTCTGTACTGCGCTTCAAGTGTCAACCTGGCACTTGTGAGCCCCAGGGAGAGCACACCAGAGCACAGGACAGGGTACTGCCAATTCCAAATAGGAGGGGCTCACAAGCACACAGAGCAATACAATTCCACTAGAATTTAATATTGACTTTTTTTGTCTTTTTTTTTCTTTTTTTTTCTTCACAAAGACAATCTTTAGAGGCATTTGGTGCTCTGTGCTGCTATTAATACTGGGTACTTAAAATCACAGTCTTTTTGTATGTTTCTTAATTAGAGACTTGGCATCTACCTTTTTCAGAGATAATTCATGAGCAAGCAGACACTATTATGAAGACAGTCCTTGGTAAGCTAGATGACATTTTTTCCCTAGTGAACACGATGTGAAGTATCTCCGTGCAAGTCCTGAGATGAATAGAAGTGTAGGGACTGAGTTCATTACTAACTTTCAGAAAGAAGATTTCAGTCTCTGCCAGTAACTGTGAGACTAATTGAAACAAGTATTGCTGCTGAACACATTACTATCTGTAAATTTGTGACAACTGAAAACTATACTCTAGGTCTGTCAAAATGTACTTCCAAATTATTTTTACTTGATACATTTTTGAAATATTTCAAGTCTCTTTACTAACATTTGAAGGAAATACAGGATGAATGTAGGCATTATTTATTGCTCAGTTTGCTAAAAGATTTTCACATAGCCTTGTTTGAAATATGGAAGAGTTCCCTCCAAGGCTGTAGTAAATGAATGCCAGGGCTTTTGTAAAATAATAACAAAATTTTTCATTGGCAAGGGCTGGTTATTTTAAAGTTTTTCTTCAGTCATCTAAAGTTGAGAAAACAATTGATCTCAAGCACAACAGGAAAACAAGAACTCAATTTAAAAAAGGAAGATTTGAGCTATGTGCATTATACATGTCTACTGAAACCCTAGAGAGAAAAAGAAGATTTACAGAAATCTGTCTATTGACTGCACAGAGGGAACTGTGAAAATCTTTTAACAAACTGAGCAGTAAATAATGCTTACATTCATTATCTGGCTTCTAGGTTTACTTGCTTGAACTTCATTATGCTGTTGTATATTGTTTAGTTTATTAAGACAAACAAGTCACAGGAGTTTTCTAACATGGGAGATGTTTATCTTCAGTTTGAATTACTACTATCTGATTTTCTAGCAAGATTCAGAACTACTTTTTTTTTTTTCTATTTTATTGGCATTTCTATGCCCCAAATTTAGCAGGTTTACATGCATGAGGCACCACCTGTTCAGCTGCCATCACTATGTCTATCTGAAAAGACAAGTTGTTGGTACTTCTTTGTTCGTACAGCCTCTTCATGTCCACAACACTGATGTTCAAGCACTGCTTTGTGCAGAGGGGTCAGCACCTCTGCAAAAGGTTTCAGCACAATGGGAATGTCTCATGCACTGATGCCCAGCAGAGATCCCATTTGATATTCAGAGTCACAGAGGGATGTAGCTCAAATGGTTTTAGTATTGATTTATGTTAGCCAAGAAAACCAGGTAGGAACCTTTAACTGATCTATAGTTTTCTTCTAGGCCCTCTTTTGTTTGGTCAGAAATTCTGCATCTGGAAAGAACCTACTCTGGCTAAGACTGCATGCTGTGAAGCCCTAAGACTTGTACAGTCATCAGATCTCGAGGAAAAGCAACTGCACCGACTGCTGGTCAAATGAAAACTCTTCCTTGCTTGTACTAGGGCTCCACATGGGAGGGTGAAAATCATATTTAAGCTCTAAGCTACTTCACTTACAAGAACAAGCTTTGGAGGACTGATGTAAGGGGCAAAATACTCTTGCACCAGTGCCACTTCCACTCATGTTCAGTTTAGGGTTTTTCCTCTCTGTTCTGGTCTGTATTAATCTTGAATCTGCATTTACTCATTGCAATACTCACATACAGGTTCAGTATAGAATTGAATGGGATCACAGTGAACTGAAGACATCCTATTGTCTCTGGGAGACAGGTGACACTGCCAATTCAGAGAAAGCTGATCCAAGCTAAAATATTACTTCTTGTAGCATGAAAGCCTCTGTTTCATAATATACGTTCCAGAGATATAAACTAAGAGGATTATGTTGTCATTGTCCCCTGTCATGCTTTAGAACAGGTGGAAAAGGTCAAGTAAGAAAGCAAGAAAAATGGAATGGAGTTTCAAAATCTCTGTTTTGGATCATCACAGAGGTATTTTAACTCTTTGCGATGCCCATTTTTAAATCTCTTTTATAGTCAAACGTCCCTTGTCAGTACAAGATTTCAATTTGTACTAAATAATTTCTAATCAAGACATTGATTATCTTAGAAGATACATTTGAAAGACAAAAGTGAAAGACAGAACTGTACATCTCTATTTGCCATAGATCAGAGGCTGTGCAAATAGCATAGCCATAAAGATAAAATCCATCCATGTGTAGGACACTGAGATACGTTTCTCATACCTTCTTTCTTACCAAGTCAGTTCCAATTGCAGTGAAAAAAACAACTGTATTTAGTTTCTAGAATATCATGCATACAAATACATCAGAAAAGTTAAATCATACTGAAAACTTTAACTCTGGTACTCAAAATTACATTGAGGTGTTTCAGCTTTTGCACAAGTTAGTGCATATCCTGCAAAATGCATGGTATATACTCAAATTTCACCTTCATTATGGAACAAAAAATTGCAGTAGAAAAATGTTTTATACAGTAAAAATTATTTGTATGCAGTGTACCAACTCAGTTCTGCTTTTCTAAATCTCAATTACTTTTATAAAATTTATAATTTTCCTTTTGCCTTTTAAAACTCGAATTACATGGGAAAATGTTCAAACACAAAACTAAAATGCTTTAGACAAACAATAAATGAGCTTTATCACCTCTAAAACTAGCTTCCATTAAACTTTCTGTGAGACTTAAAAATGCCACACACCATCAAATCATAACTGAAATACGAAAATTTCAGAATAAGTTATCATATTTTGACTTACGCACATAGATGGGTAGTGTGATGAGGGAACAGATCTTTGTGTTGTAACATTGTCAGATTTATTTTCTTACTATCATTCTTTGTCTCATTTGAAAAAGGGAAGTGTCTTAGAAATGCCATTTTCCCAATAAGTGTCAAAAGTATGGAGCTGCCTATTTAAAGCTCCAGTATGTGTCCACAGACATTCTTATGCATGTATGACTTCAATTTATGTTTTTTCTCTGATATACAGCCAGGTAAGATAAATGTTCATGAAAAATCCTTTCAGTTTCTGGAAAAATCTAGCAGTTTCCCAACACAGGATTCTACAGAAATTTTTAAAGAATAATCAACCAAAATGAAAAGATTATTAACATTTAAATTTAGCAGAGGAGCATCTTTTGTGCAGCAAAAGCATTATCTAGGTATTTTTAAAATTGACGTTTTTAGAACTGGGAGAGATCTATCAATGGACAGAAGAGAAAGAAAGACCACATGTTGAGTCCATGCTTGATAGTCTGTACAATTTATTGTGAAGTACCACTTGTACTAGGACTGCCACAGAGCCATTGGTTTGAAAGGTTAATGACTACAGCAATCACAATTTCAATTTACAAGAAATGGAATGACAGGAAGCCAACTACAAATTGGAAACGTCCCACTGTGATGGCAGCTGAGCAACAATTCATCAACAGCACAGGAATATTGTAAAGCCAGAGTTCTGGGGACAACCTTTTGAGCCTGAGAAGGGCTTAGGACTTATATTAAGCTCATTTTTCAAGGATAGTATAGAAGCTTAAAAATGGCCAAATTACCTAATATAGACATCAGTTCTCCCATGATAATTTTCCTTATAATAGTTGTTAGGTCATCTGAAGGTGCTTATCCCACTTCCTTAGGTTTTCTTTAGTGTATCCCCTCTTCCATTTTAAATGCTGACTTTGAGTTCTACCAAAACAACCATTGTCCCAAAGGTATTTCAATAGACTTTGAGCATTCCCTGCAATTATACTCTACCTCTTGCTTACTCAGAGCATCAGCTCTACTACAGTGTGATCTGAGACTTTCGAAAGTTTTCAGGTGTTTGTGTACACACAAAGATGCTCTGTGAGACCCTGTGCTCCTTCTGCCTGAATTTTGCATGTAATTTGTGTACAGTGGAAAATCAAATGGATGATAATAAATTAACCTTGGTAATCATCAACACTACATAAATACAAGTGTATTTTGCTGCTTTCTCATCTGAAGTCAGTCAGAACTACATGTAAGCAATTTGACGTCATAAATAACAAAAAACTGGAGGTAAGCTGCAAAAAGTTCTGTTCATCCCTATCTCAGAACGGACATCCTAAAACTCGACAGGATTCAGGGAAATAAGCAGGCTGGAGTGAGATTCTACAGACAAAAGCTTTTCAATTAGTACTAATGTGCTGTAGGATGCTGCTAATTTCACCTAACAGGACCACAACATCAGCAGAACTACAGTAACTTAAGTTCATGCTTTAATTCATCTTGCTTTATATACTTAAATTATTGAAGAGAGACTAAAACAGGCAAATATCAGGTGAAAACCATAAAGCACAGAGGTAGGATCTGCACAAGTTTTGATGGTGTCATGTTAAATATGTGTACCTGTGTGTTTCATTAAATCTCTTCAGTAGTTTCCTTTCTTAGTGGAATGATTAAACAGAATATCACAGATTCAGAGAATGGCTGGGGTTGGAAGGGGTCTCTGGAGATATCTGGTTCCACACTCCTGAGTATGCAGGCCTACCTGAAGCAGGATTGCCAGGGCCATGTCAGAGAAATAACTTTTGGATATCTTCAAGCAGGAAGGTGACACAAACCCAATGGGCAACCTGTGCTGGTGGTCAGTCACCCTCACAGTGAAAAGGGTTTTCTGATGTACAGAGGGAACATCCTGTGTTTCACTTTGTGCCTATTGCCTCTGGTCCTGGCACTGGGCACTACTGAAAGAGCCTGGCTCCACCTTCTTTACACCCTCCCTTCAGATATTTAGAGATGCTGGTAAGATCCCTGCTGAGCTTTCTCTTCTCCAGACTGATCAGTCTCAGCTCTCCCAGCCTTTCCTCAGGGGAGAGATGCTCTACTCCCTTAGACATGTTTGTGACCCTTTGCTGGACTCTCTCCAGTATGTCAATATTTTTGTTTTACTGGAGAGCCCAGAACAGGCCACAGCACTTCAGATGTGGCCTCACCGGGGCTGAGTAAGTGAAGGGCTGGTGTGGCCTCCCAGTGCTGCCTCGACCTGCTGGAAATGCCTTGCCTAAAGTAGAACAGGGTACCATTTGCTGCCTTCGCCGCATAGACACATGTGCTGGCTCATGCCCAAAAAAGCAAAGTCAGTCTCCAGCTGGGTGGCACCCAGGAGATACTGGTACATGAAGCAGATACATGAAGCACACAGGCATGGAAATATTGTCAGGATAGCATTAAGCTGGATCAGAAAGAGAGAAGGCAGGTGGCCTGTGGCAGGCAGAAGAGGATGATGGAGCACTGTAAGGGCAAGACAGTCTGAGAGCAAATCATGGGAGGCACTGCAATGCCATTGTGGGTCAGTACCCACCAAAGCCACTCAAGCTGTATTTGATAAAAAATAGATATGTGACAGGAAAGGTGAACTAATCAGCATAGACATAGAGCTGCAGTAGACCTGTCCTACCAGTTCTCTGAAGTGATTAGAGAACTGTGATCTAGCACCATATTTTGCAGTAGAAATGGTTAATATGAAAAATAAAACAAACTCTAACTCAACCAAAAGTTTGAAATCATTCATTTCTGAAATCTAATTCTTGAGCTAAAGAATACTACTTTGAACTGATTTATCTTTATAATAGCCACTAGCCCTAGGCATGCTTTACAGCATTTTAGATCATGATTGATAATTTTTCAATGATATTATACACAGAAACATTGAATTTCATGCTTATTAACTCTAAATAGTCAAAGATATGTTACACATGCACATCTTGAATTATCATGTACTGATAAAGAAATTAAACATATGGATAAAGATGTATTACCATGTCTTACCATCAACATTCCTTTGTACAGATATAAGTAGAACTTACATCTTGGAACAGAAAAGCATATGAAGAGCTGGAATTCCTCTTTCCAGAATATGCTAAAACAGGTATCAATTAAAACACTTCCTTAGAACCTATTCTCTTTCTCCATACTTCATTTTATGCAAAGAAATATCAAGGCTATTCCTTTCTGAGACTCTAAAATAATTATTCTTGGAGAAACAGACAGAAGGCTTATTTTATCCACTATACTTTGTACCTTTTTGCCTTAGATAATTAGGGACATTAGATCATGATTTGCAATGCCTGGAGAATACTGTCATTAGCAGGGGAATGTTCTCTGGAACCCTGAGGAAATGAAAAGCTTTTAAGAGCAATCACTGTTAATCACTAACATGCCAACATTACATACTTTCTAGAACTGAGGATGATACAGACAGGACACATTAAGTGACTCTGTTTCACTTGCATTGTAAGCTTTTCATAAAAATATATGTTTAAAACATCCCTTTGCATGTCTTGCTTTCTTTACAGAATGCAGGAGAGCTAAGAACTCTGCAAGATTTACACTTCTTGTACAAGCTATTGAAGATACCCTCTCTGATTCCATAATGGAGCATCATTGTGTTTTTATCAACATTATACTTTGTTATGCAGTTTCATCTGAGTAGCAAATGCCATGGACAAAAAGTCGGCCCTTTTCACCCAAGAAGGGTGAAAGAAAAACTAAATCACAAGGTGATAAATGCAATTAAATTCATCTTCAGCTTCAGCTTAGCAGGAGACATAGCATCTGCACAATTTTAATACTTACATCTGGCACTATAGATTAACATTTAACACTGATGATTAAAAAATTACTATTATTAGTTTTTTAATATAATATTTCTTTAATATTTTCTATCCAATGTTAACTGCATGCAATATTCTACATATTTTTTAATCACATGAAAGATAGTAAAATAAATAGAGAAAAAGTCTATTTTTTAAGAGAACAGAGCTTAGTCCTATTTACTGACATGTTTTTGAGTCTTATTTTTTTGCTGTACTAACCATGCATGCCTCACAAGTCAAAGCCAAGTCCAGCACTACAGGGCAGCTGTACACACTGGAAAGGAGTCAGACTACACTGATGTACTGGGGTCCTCAGCTGGGATCCCTGCCGAGTAAAACATTGAACCTGCCACTACATCACACATTATCAGCAAAAAAATTCCCACTTACTCCCAGTAAAGGGATCTAGGGGATATAAGAGGTCTAAGAAGTTTATAGATTTGTAGAACTAGTAAGCTGTTCACCAAATAAAAAAGCCATCTAGTGCAGTTGAAATCAATTACTTCTTTTGACAGCTCCTGTGAATACTAAAATCAAAATCTTTCCTCTTACTGACCAAATTCTTCAGGATGCTTCCATTATTGCATCCTTAGACAAACAACCCCAACAAAACTTTCAATTTGTCTTTGAACAAAGTCCTACTATACTAAGTTATAATTATTCTCTTCTGCATGCTTTCTATTTTGTGTGCATCTTTTGGTCATTAAATAGTTTAATGACTTTAGACCAATTGTTTCAGAGTGATTGTTTCCTCATCTGATCAGACATGCAGTATTTAGCTACTGAATCTCATGAGTTGCACTGCTAGTCACTCTTACACAGCTGAGATTGCAGTGGCATATCCTGTAAACAGATTGTGAATTTTAAAAGGAAGTGCTTACATTCTTGAAACCTCTATATAAGATCTGAAGTTCCTTCTTTGTGAATTTACTCTGTGCTTCCAGCAGTTCAAGGGCTTCAGGTCTATGTCGTACTGTGGCCATTTCCATTTCATCTTCTACAGTGTCTGCAGAATACAAGAGACAGAGAAGGAAAACTCAACAAGAAATACAGGAGGTAGAAATACTTAACACTTTCAGAAAGAAATAAAAGGAAGGAAAAGGAAGGAAGAAAAGAAAATGAAAAAGAAAAAGAAAAAAGAAAAGAAAAAAAAGAAACAAGAAAAGAAAGAAAAAGAAAAGAAAAGAAAAGAAAAGAAAAGAAAAGAAAAGAAAAGAAAAGAAAAGAAAAGAAAAGAAAAGAAAAGAAAAGAAAAGAAGAAAAAAGAGAGAAAGAGAAGAGAAAAAAGAAAGAGAGGAAGAGAGAACAAGCAAGAAAGCAAGCGAGAAAGCAAAAGAAAGCAAAAGCAAGCAAGCAAGCGAGAAAGAAAGCAAGAAAGAAAGAAAGAGAGAAAGAAATCAAGAAAGAAAGAAAGAAAGAAAGAAAGAATGAAAGAAAGAAAGAAAGAAAGAAAGAAAGAAAGAAAGAAAGAAAGAAAGAAAGAAAGAGAACATTCTCTTAAAGACTTGTTTTTGCCGCTTTAATGACAAATGATGAGTCCATTTTGAGCTCATAGGAAAAGGGTGTCTATCATCTGCTTCTGGGGCTGCAAAGAATCGTGAACAGCAGAGATGATCCAGTAGCCTGCATATTATCTCATGAGTACTAATAGCAATAAACTGGACAGCCAACATCCTGCAAGGACAGGCATGATACATTCAGTATGACTTTCCTGTTTCTACAACTCCTTGACAAAAGGAAACAATCTAATATAACTTTAGCGACTCCAGAAAACTGAACATTTTCCTTCAGTTAGTTAATGGATGTGAATTCACCATATCAGACTGGGGTTTTTATTGTGAAGTTGTCCTTTGGAAGGCATATGAAATTGATATTGAGCACTCAGGAGCAGATCTTACTTTGAGTATCGTGTAACTGACACTTTGGGGCAAATATTACTGAGGGTGAGCAGCCTAAGTGGGGAACATGATAGTTTTAGTGACCTCTTCTTTAGGTGAGTAAGAATGCAGATATACACATTCAAGGTTTACAGTTGTGTGTAGCCCTAAACCAGTGAGAATTAGCAATGCATTTTTCCCTAGGTACAGTTTTAAATGTGAAAGTTCAATAAAACAGGTGAAGGAACTTACAATATGTATTCATATATAGGGTGCCAGTCACTTCTGACCAAAAATTACGAATATGTGTGTCCATTTCTAAGTACTGCCAGCATAAAACATAACTTACGTAGTAGTCCAGACTAATTTAATGAAATCACTGCCTTATTCCAACTTAAGAAATATACCAACTATAGAAATGTAACAATACAACATGCCTAATTGTCACTTCTACAAAGCTGAAGATACATATTTTATTTCATTAGAATCTGGGACTCTTTTTTCTTAGAATAAACTTTTATTTGGTTCAATATCCATAAGAGCAGAGAGTTAGAATACTCAAAGTAGTATTATGCCTACAGTTTCACATATTTTTTGTTCTGCTACAATGCAGTAATAATAGCTTTCAGCTGCTTGGGAGAAATTTGGCAAGAGAAGATACAGTTCTGCTAAACAAAAAATGAGCAACCTTTAAAGAGATATTTAATAATATATAAACATTTTGAAAAATATTCACAAAATTTAGGGCTTTGTCCTTTCTCCTGTAAAAGATAGTTGCTGTTAGCACTTATCTCAGGATGATGATCTCAGTGTGATCCAGATGATTTTTTTTTTGTTAACTGCAAGTCAGCACCAGGTACTTAGATTAAACTGGCAAAAAAAATCAACCTGAGAATAAATATTGTTGAAAGCTCACTTGTATTTTATATTCAAATTGTTACATGGGATTTAAATGGGCTTTAGTTTAGACAGAAAAGGACTTAACTTGAAATGAGTTCTCTAAGCACCCATTTGTAAAACATCTGGCTACCTAGAGAGACATCTACAAGCTTTTCTGGAAGCTAAATGAATACACATAATAAATGTGAGGCTAGAGATAAAGGTCAGACAATGGGATACTGAGCACAACATTTGGTATATCCTTAGCAGTAAACATTTTTATTGTGTTTAAATGATTCAGCGAGAATGTAGAAGACTGCAATGGGCTGATGATGTTAATGAAAAGGTTCAGTACCACATTCTTCACATTCAACTTCTCTAGTCTCCTATAGATATAAATAATAAAAATATAAGAATATAAGAATGTAACAACTGTGACGATTAAAATGCTATACCATTAATGAGTCATTTGCAGTTTTTAAATTTTTTTCTTCACACTTCTAGCTACCAGGCTGGAAAAAAAAAAATCTATACTTTAAAATATGCAGGGAAAATGTGTAAAAATTTATCTATTTCAAAACACTTATGATTTCTATGGCATTAGTTATTTCAGTTCTTTGGTTTCTTCAGCCTAGAAAAGTTAGGAGTACTTTTTTTTTCATAGAAATGAAATTTCATGTCAACTGAAAACCAGAAACAAGTTCACAATCCCTCATTAATATACTAAACAAAATATCCTTCCTGATTTCACTAATGGGTGGGTTTCTTATAGATAAATAGTAAAGAGAGTTTTTAATGTGAATGTCATAGGAGATATGTTGTGAACCTTTCATTATTCATTAAAGAACTAAATGGTAAAAACATTGCAAAAAGCAAATGACACTGTAAACAGTGGCAGCTGGAGAAACTTGCCCAAAGCTAGGGCTCAGTTCGTATCTTTAAAAATTGTGCACATGCATTTCCCTGCACAAACTCCAAATTATAGCCTCCCTAACCATTTAATAACTATTTAGCATGTTTTTCTTTTTCAAAACCATTCTTGAGTGTAGTCCTATCCTAGTGTGCTAGTACATGCACGTATCTAGGGAATGATGGTTTTAAATTTGGAGTTACTAGACTAGAGCACACAAATAAGAAAAGTGTACTTTTACGTGCTTTTTTCAATGGGAATGCTGAAATATGTTCAATACAAAAGCTGAAACAAGATTTTATGTGTTTAAATAACCTTTGTCAGCACATATTGATAGAAGTGTAGAAGTGCAAATTCAGCCTATGTATATTTCAATAAGCTACTTGTTTTAAAAATATTTCCCTGATAATTTCTAAGGAATTCACATCATGTGATTGTTATTGCAAGTAGTGCTGTTTTTATTCCTAGGACACTATAATGTTGCTTCTTTCATGCTATCAGAAATGAAATAGCACATGATGTCAAAATGGAATAATAACAATGTGTATCTACAATGGTAGTTTTATTTAACATTTTAGCTTAATATAACATTCTTACTTAACATAGCACTTCATTATTGAGGAGATTATAGAGAAAATTATTGAGTGCACCTTTTTTACCACTTGGTTGTCAAATAGGAAGTATTTAATACTAGTTTTAGTTCAACCTCTTTTCTGGTTTAGAGAATACTTTCAGCAAGAAAACATAAGTTTGACATGATCAAGGTTTCTGAGACTGACTAAATATATTTGGTTACCTGTGCAGACAAAGAGCTTTAATAGAAATATGCAAGGAATAAGGATGTGTCACTCTCTCACCAACTTCAAACAAACAGATCAAACTTCTATTAATTCTGTTCTATTTTCTTTATCTATTCCATGCCCCTGGGAATGTTAAGATTGGATGGGACTTTGAGCAACCTGGTCTAGTGCAGGAGGACTGGACTAGATGATTTTAAAGGTCTCTCTTCCAACTCAAGCAAACCTGTGATTCTCTGATTCCTTTTATTGTCTAGGGCTATATTGATCAGGTCATGCAGCTGAAAGCAACTTCTCCAGAAGGAATTATTATCAAGTGCCACAACAGTAACTGAGGTTTTTAAGGTACCCTATTTTCAATTAAAATAGATCAGCTGAAGATACCATGAAAAAAATAAATCAGTGTACATCCAGAAATTTAGCCCTTTTCATCTTAGAGATCTCAAATGCTTAAAAAGGAAAGCAAGTACCAGAGTTTTCACTACAGAGGAGCATATGAAAGACAGTGAAGGGGGATAGCAAAAAGAAAGCCTAGATCTGTATCTGTGAAGTCTGGACATTTAGTAGGGGCTTGCATTTCTAGCCAAGTTGCCTTTGGTTGTCCTGGATTCACTAGACATGGGAAACTGCTCTTGCAGGCTTTTTTTTAGCTGAGATTGATTGATATGCTTTATCAGAAGAGTATACAGGAAGCACATGGACCATTCAGCTTCTGGTTTTAGGTGCTCATATTAGTGCCTAGAATTAAATCAAATTAATCTAGATTGAATTGGGTTCAGAGAGATATTTTAAAATCTGCTATAGGAGCCTATTTATATAGGAAGACATTATAGTGTTATTACTATAATTTATCTAGGTATAGATATGTATCTATGTATTGATCTCTCACTCACTCCCTCTGTCCCTCTATATTTATCTGTTACCCACCCTGAAGATATTTTATTTCCTTACAGCATATCAAGACATTCAGTAAAATTCAGTGTGCTTTTCCTGTATATCCACATTCACATACTTTCTTTTCAATCTCATTAATATTATTTTTCTCTCAGACACCAAATTTAAGTCCTGTTCCCTAAATAGTTTGAAGTTATATGTTCAAAACCTGCAGGGCCAATCCTTTCCTCCCAGACCAGTTATGCTGGTACTCCCTGTGTATTGGATAGGAAGCACACGTAGACGTGTGCATAAAAATGCAAAAAAGTTACCACTTTTCAAATACATGGAGAGCAAGTATCAAATTTAACCAAGGAATCACTTCTCAACTAACTTTCAGATCCTAACTGCCAACCCAGCAGCTCCTGTATGGCAGACTGTGGTGCTGGTATCTTGCCATCGCACTCTGCATAGACAAATCTGTTCATCACTAGGTTTTAAACCTCGATAGACCTTATGATTACTTCAGCAGATATCTTGCCTCTCAAATGAGCAGTTAATGAAAGCATAACTTTTAATGCATGCAAACCTAAAAAAAAAAAAAAATCAAATGAAAAAAATGAAAAATAAAACTTGCTTTGAGTAACAGGAGATGTCGTTTTGGCAGCCGAGCAGGGCAAGAGCTTCATAAGTCGCTCTTTAATGCTGCGTTTGGTACTGTTCTGAGCGTAGAGGAAACCTAAAAAATATATTATCAGGACTGTTAACATAGGCTTGAGAACAATTTCTGTACATGCTGCAGAGTTCATCGTTATAGCAGAATCCTCATGGGAAAAGGCCAAACAGATGGCAGCCATTATGAATCACAAAGGACAAACAGAATTTTTGAACAGGACAACAAAATTGTTTTGTCTTTGTATCTTTCCAGCATCTTTCCAATAAAAGGGATTTGTTTGTCTGTGTGCATCTCTTGTAATATTCTTATAACTCATTTAAGTTTTTATAACCCACCTTAAATCATCTAACAGAGAAGTATCAGATTATTTATTTGAAGCAACAGAAGGTAAAAGATTCGTAAAAATTTTAATCTTAAAATATTTTAAAGACTTTTAAGTCTATTTAATTTTAAAGTTTAAAATGGAAAACAAAACCAAACCCAAATGAAATCTCAAAGATATCTTTTGTTGTCCTTTCTGGCAGACTTCTAGTTTCATGGCTGAGCTTTCCCATATAATGAATTCGGCAACTGTGATAACCAATGTGGTACTTTTGCCTTTTCTGAGTATTAAAATATCAACCATGATGTGTAGCCAGTCTCCCTGTAATATTTGGCATTCTACACATATAAAATATAAATATTATTTATATTCTCATTTTAAAAACTAATTTGACTGAATAGCTAATGTTCATGTGCCATAAAGCAGGTGAACAGCATCACCCTTATTTACTGTGATGGAAATTGTTGGACTATCTTCCTGTGAGGTCTAACCAACCATTTTATACAAAATGGGTGATATAAGCAAGCATTGCCTGGGTGGATATTTGCTGCAAATGGCAGACTTAACACCTGTAAAACAGCTTAGTAACTGATTTATGTTCCTGAGAAAGGCAGAGCTTATGCAACTCCTGCACTTTTCATCTCGACGGCGTGCACAGAAACACAAACACTATGCTGGCTCTTGCCACAACAGCAAGAGTGCAAAACAGACAGGGCAAGAGATGAAAGACACAACTGACAGGTCCTGTGGTAAGGGCACAGGCACCAGGATAATCTTTGGTTATCCCCTCTACTACACTTGTGCTGAATCCCGGTGTTAGAGACATGACATAGAACTGTTTCCAAGCCATCTTAGGTACGCGCTTGTATTTGGGAACAGCAAGCAAGAAGCTTTAAGAATATTAAACTTTGTAAATAAAAGGAAAAAATATCAGTTTGTATATGAGTAAAACATTGAAAGAAATTGAAAAGGAATGAGGAAAAACAGGGACAACTCAGCCACAGAATGAAAAAGTCAACCAACTTTCAGCAGACAAATTCTGCCTCTGAGAGAGAAGCAGGTCTAGTGAATAGACAAAACAATCCAGAAGGTCAGATGGACCTAAATGACTATCTCAGGAAATGTCTAAACCTTTTAATACAAATAATAAGAATGAATATACTTTTAGCCCGTAGCACCTAACCATAAGCTCAACTCAGAAACATAGTGCAGATAAATGCATAAGATACAATGCAATCTGGGATCTGATGGGATCTCAAACTTCTTATTTTCAGTTGAGTACAAAACCTGAGCCTTTAAATGGGTAGCTTCTTGTCTCAGCTGGCAGTCTCTGTAGTATCACACTATGCCTGAAGTGTACCTATCTGAGCATGAAATAAATGTTCTTACCTCAAAGATTTTCTTCTTTATTAGGAATTCTTCTAGCATAGACATGATGCAGAAATATCTACTGCTATTTCATTCATTAAAGATTTGCAAAAGTTTACTATACATGTATTACTTACATAATTACATAGGTCCACACCTATGTAATTACTGAAGATATATACAATGCTTAAAAAAACCTAAAGGGATGTATTATTTCTAAACAGTTTGAAGCTAAAAACCTTGAGTAAACAGACAATTTTGCTACTTTTCGGCTCACACAAAAGCTCATGGAATTCAATGCAAACCATATGGGCTTTGCAGTCGTATGATAAAGGTCAAAACCAAAATAATATATATGGGAGAAAGTAATATCAGAGGTGTAACTAACCAAGGAGAACAGTATAGCTTCTGTACTCACTTCTGGGAGCTAATTTAAGATTCTGACACTATGGTCAGGGCAGCGGTGAAGGGATTGGTTGATCTTGTCACAGTATGAGAAAGCAGCATGGAAGATTTTCATTCCCAGTGGCTGCAGTTAATTTATTCTGCAGCTACTGCAGTCTGCTGTTGTGATCTCTTGATCAGTACTGCAACTTTCAACGTGATTTTTCATGAGCTAAAAAAATACATAATACAGAGAAAATATGTTGCACACTGGACCTATGTGGTGTCGAAACACTAAAGGGGATAATGGAGATAAATATTGCAATGATTTCTGTGAATTCTCTACCAATTTTCCCAGTTTGAAACAGATTAAGGAAAAAGGTGTGACCATTAAGAAGCTAATTAATCTAATAGATTAAAACTATTTACACAGTAGGAAATTCTTATTACCAGTCTTTAAAGTGCCTCGTCATGAAAAGAAGAGCTATGAAGCATCAACACACTGATAATGATGGACTGATGCTATTTCTTTCAAACTTCTATAATGGAATAATAGTAATTAATAGCCTGAAAATAGATATTCAGGAGAAGCTAAATTTCCCAGACTCATTTTGGGTTTTTTTCAGTAATATGTTGACTAGAACTGTCATAGCTCCTATCCCTAACCCACTAAGGCACAAACTCCTCTGGGCTAGGTGTGAAGGTTCTTCAAATTAAGGTTAGTTCACTGGTGCTGCTCGCTCTTGGATTTAATAATCTGTTTCCCTGCAAAGAAAATTAAACTATGAGACACATATTTCCCCAGAATTCACTGTGGGAGTGTCCTAGAACTCATCTCCATATGACACCAGTGGAATTGTGGGCAATTGTCCCAAGAGGTGCTTACATTTCACAAACAGTTCTGTAACTGGAACATGGCTTATTCTCATATCTTGGTACCCCTGTACTGCTACCTGTGCACAGATATGTGGGAGTGCCCAGCTAGTGCTATTTAGCATGATTTATATCTGTAATTGCAACTGTTAAATTCACTAGCTTAAAGCTCTGGTGTAGAGATATTTAAACTAGAGAACTGTAACTTATTAATCAAGGTTTAATATCGAGAGTACAGCATGGACGTATGGCCAGTGCAATTTTTTTCTGAAGTGCTACTTTTAAAAATTCTACTTGACCAAAAGCATCCAGGTCATTGTTATGTGTGTGACTTAGTCACTTCTTTATCACAGTGTTGACACTGCTGGTTATGAAAAAATACAAAAATATATAAATTTTATAAGCTAAAAGTTATAAGTGATTTATAAATGACTGTATACTTCTAATCCTATACATCTACACCCAGACTATCTTAACTCGATGTATTTACTTTTTTCAGACATATGATCTCAGCTTTAGAAAGACAGTATATACTACATATTGCCCTATTGTTACAGAGACAGGTCAGACTACCCCAGGAGAGACAATCTAGAAAAGAGTTTTCAGAGGCAAAATATCTCCCTTTCCATGTGTGATTGGTGTCTTTGAAAATTCTTTGTAGTCAGCATGAAAGCAAGGGCAGGTAGGCCACATTTTGCAGGTGTGGCAGATAAATCAGACAGTCTGTCTTAAATGCCCACTAAGTGCACAAGACAGACCTTGTTATTGCTTCCCTTGCCCCCAAAGTCTTGTTCACCTTTCCTGCTTTCATCAAATGCTCTCCCTTCAAAGAAGTACCCACCTGCCTCATTGCTGTCTTTTTGTAATGGAATTTAGGTGATAAATATGCACAGAAGGCACAGTAATCTGAGTCCCTAAAAGCTTTTGGGGTGGGTAATTATCCTATTTAGGAGGATGCTTCTAGCTCAAAAACTAGAAACAATTCTTCCAACAATTTCCTCCCTCACTGTTGGTGAAGGAGAACAGTCACATGTAAACTACCTCTTTTTTTCCCCCTCTCTCTTTTCTCTCTTCATGTATTTTTATTTCTGTTTACTTTTTTTCCTTCTTAAAGTCTCCCTCCTATATTTGGCAAAACCAGCAGATTAGCTCTTAATTTTTAAGTCTTAACTCTGTTTTTTAGTCAGCAGTATTTACAATCCACTGGCCACCTCCAATGCCTTGACAGTACAGCTAAGCTCCCAGCAGTGCTGGAATTTGGATTTTGTTCACCAACAGAATTTTATGTCTTCCAAAAAAATGGGGAAAATATCTATGTTATATTAGTTCTGGATGTGATATTTTTGGAAGCGGTTTAGCAGAAGATCTGAAATCTAGGCTGGAGAGTTCATTTTTCTAAATATAAAATTTTGAGACAAAGATGAGAAAGACTCTGAAAACTGAAAGGGAAATGCATTAAGTGGTTTCTTGACATGATGATTTATGCTCAATTTCAGGTGTATTATGGAATTTCTCTCAGGGCCTTAACAGTGGCAGCCCCACTAAACTGTTAATGGTTCATCACAGATGGAAAGGCACAGGAGACAAAATGAAGTGCAGATTTCATATTCACAGTTCAGGACTTGTGGAAGAGAGACAAATCAGAGTACATGTGCTTTCTGTGTAGTAAGCTTGGGAATAGAATGAAATTATGTACAACATAAATATTTATAAGTCTCAGCCTCAGTTCTTTGGAAGCACCTGCCAAGGAACTGTGTGAGTTGTCAGTAGGCTACTTGGTAGATCATCAGCATTTTTTGTCAAGCCAGGAAAACATTCTTGACAATCTCATTTGTCCGTACACATGCATTTTATTGATTCTTCCTTGACTGACCCTCGCTTCCTGTTTTTCATTGCAATATATACCTATCAACTTCACTGACTACTAAAACCCAATAAATCACATCAGATCACTCACGAAGGTATTGAGCTAAAAAATCGGATGGCAACATTTTAGGGAATACCTTGAAATTCTAATTTAAAAGTCAGATTGTTCTCCTTCACTTTAAATTCCCTTGTACATACTGTTATAAATCAGTCTCCCAATGGCAATGCAGATTAGGAACTGATAGTTACACTTCTCTATCAATAAATTAGAGATCAGAGCCAATCAGGAAGTCTGGAGGCAACAGGATTTGATTGAAAATGAAGGGCAAAGACCCAGTGATCTTGTCAAAACCAGTAACTACAGTTTGGTGTTTGTTGGATTGTCAAAAGAAAAAGGATGAAAGAAGAGAGGCTTAAGTAGTACCACTGCAGAGAAGAAATAGAGTAGATAAGTGTCAAAGTATAAAAATGATAAAGCAGAGAAATGGCCATAATTTTCTCCTTACAGTCTTCATTAGATTTCCCAAATACAGCTTTATCATTCAGACCCTGCCTTTCCATGATATACGTGCAGATTTTTAATCTGAAAAACTGCGTATGTTATGAACAGTTTCTATGCAAATATTCAATGCAAACATTATCTAAAACTGTTATAAATATCTCCAGGAGCATAAACGCTGAAAATTGCAGTTTCTTCAGTGCAATACTTGAAAGTGTACTAGTATGTCAAGATGACTTCATTCATTTAATAGCACTCAACACATGTGCACACACATTCTGTGTGTGTAAAGCTAAGCTGGTCCCCTATGGGAGGAAACACATTTTTACCAGATCACTTATTTTCTTTAGAGAAATCTCACTTGAAGTGGACCATGTGAGCATATGAATAAATGCACAATGAATCAGGTTTACTGCTACACTGAACTACGCAGCTTCCTTCCTTTTCCTCTCCCCACTTTTGTTGTTTATTAGAAGTTTTTAGCGATCTGCAATGCATACAAATGTTCACAGAAAAACTTACATCAGCAGAAAGGGATCTTGTGGGGATTTAGAAAGCAGACAGATTAGGATGAGGTTTTTTAGATAGCTAAGAGATCAGCTCAAAGGAAAATTATATTCAAAGAAGAGTGTAGGAGATGGGGCAGAAAAACAATAATAATAAAAGAAAAAAGATAAAAAATCTGTCCTATACAATAGTTTCAAGTAAAGCTTTTCTACTATCCTGAGCAATAAAAGAATTGTATGCTGTACTTAACAAAATTTCTAATTTAGCATTGCTCAACGGGATTCTGGAATTGAAAAAAAAAAAGCTGAACCACAGCTAACAACTTTTGTATGTAACATTTTCTAGCAGACTTAAAACCAAATGTGTAAGTAGTAATCAAAAAAGATGAAAGAACTATTTTTAAAGTTATTTTTCCTTGCGTTTGAATTCAAACATGTTTGTACAGCTTTAATGGAATTTAACAGCTTCTTTCAAAGAAATAAGCAGCAAATATAAGTTGTGGGGCAAAGGAAATGTTGCTCAATAATGTTTTACTTCAGGAAGGACACTGAATTTAGGAAAAGTCTCTCTGGCCATGTCTATTCACAAGCAGTTTGGTGCCACAGAAATAGCAAGTGATGCTGAGAAAGTGGAGATCTGGCAGATGGCTTATGGATACAAAGAGTGAAGAAGGTGGAAACTTGAGTAACAGTGAATGGGCCCTAGCACTGGGCAGACACTTCTGGACACCTCAGTGGTGGTGTCCCTGGTCAGTGAAGAGCCTGGAGGGTGAAGAGCACCAGTGACAGGGCAGCGCGGGCAGCGAAAGGCCCTTCAAGCACTTAGTGTGTCACAAACAGCAGCACAAACCCATAAAGAAAACCTGTTAAAGTGATTGAATTTCTACTAATTACTCAATTGAGTTCATCTGGTTTAGTGGAGATTCCCTGAGTTTTGCAGTGAAGTAAAACTAATTGATGCTTCAACTGAAATGAAGGATCAGATCTAACCTGGAGGCTAAAGACCAATGGCACACAGTGCCTATGCTGTGAAATATGAAAGCAAAGAGGGAAAAATACTGTTGTAAGAAGATTAGAGAAAGCAACTGAAAAAAAAAATTAGTCTATCAAAAGACAGTGACAGAAATCAAATGGGTGATATGAGATGAGCTGTAATGAAAAATAAGAGGTCAGCAGAGAGAGAGAGAGAGAAAAAAGCAAAAATGTTTAAGAGTAGTTAATAATTTGAATGAAAAAGTAAACACATTTGAATGAAAAAGAAAGAGACCTTTCAAATATTTATTACCTCCAAATTTAGCTTCTTATCTAAACTGTGTCTATGCCATATGTGAACATGCACAATGCTGGACTCAGACGCTTACATTTGCCAAAGGGACAGCAGCTGGAGTCAGCCCAGGAGCACAGGTGCCTCTGACCTGTGGTGTCACCCGCTGGCTGGAGCCAGTGAGGTCTCTGTGCCACCCACTGGAGTGGGTGGGAGTCCCAGCAACTGTGCTGGGTGCATGTCCTGAAAAACCCCTACTGCAGGCTCCAGTGTGAGTGAGAGGCTCAGTGCCAGCAGCTGCAGCGGGACCCCAGGTCACAGCCCGTGTGTGTGGTACCAGCTGCAGGGGGGAGGAGCATCTGTGTCTCCTCCAAATCATGTGTGTGGAGCGTGTTATAACATCCCTTAACAAGTACACCAGTATCTTGTGGAGAGAAGTCTTTTCATACTCTTTAGGAAAGTTAAGGAGAGAGATACTTTTAATGAATAATTTGAGGAGTATACCTTCATAGTGTTCACACTATTATCTTATTAATCTGAGTGGAAATAATTAACCTGCAGTGCTCTAGGCAGTCACTGTAATGTGCTTTTTAAATGCTTTATAAGATTTTAAAGAGAACTGCCACAAAATGGTGAAATTAAACCAGTACATGTTTTTCAATTCTGCTGAACTAGTCAGTGAGTCAGCTTTGACCTAGGTCAGTCAGGAATAGGTCATTTCCAAGCCTGCTGTCAAAGTCAACAGCAAATTTTCCACAGAATTCTGTAGGGTTTGTCTGGAGCTTAAATTTTATATTCCATACTTAAATTGCTAACATTTTTCTGCATTTTTTTGTGTTTTGGGTAAAGCTCATTTTGATTTGGCCTGATAGTGACATTACACTATCTTTGCACAGAAGACACCACAACTTTCTGACATACTAAGAGTTTCCAGTTGCTATGCTGCCACTCTTGAGGTAAATTGCTCCACTTTCCACTGAAAATCTATATGCTGCTTCCATAAAAATTATCTTTTTGACTAAGACAGAAGAGGGGCAGAACAAAGTAATGAACATGTTACTTTTCCTTTTCACAAAAAGATTGAAAGAAACCAAAAATTGTGCCATTCATTAAATGCTTCATTAAAAATACTATAAAGAAGAAATAGAAGAAATTAGTATCAGTCCTTCCTCTTCATTAACTAGCCTTAAAACAAAGTGTAACATTGTATTTACATTTACATTTCCTTTGTACAGAGCTGAGTTATTACAAATTATTTAATGTAGTTGGATGCAGTACACCCTACTAACAAAAAGGTAAGTGCTGTGTTTTATTTCAAAATTGTTCTGATTTCCTTAAGAATGGTGCAGCTACTAAAACCATGTGTACAGTTCCATCTTGAAAACCACTTCTAGGCACACAAAAGATGATGGTCTTAGCTGCTAATAACACCAAGGTTGTGGTGAATCTGTAATTAAAAATACCTGGCGTGTGAGCATGATGGATTTTAGCAAGTAAGACAGATTTGCTATCAGACTGGCTAGAAGTAACAAATATATTTTTGTCAATCTGATCCCATAAGAACCATTGTGTAATTTGCTACAAAATGCAGAACTTCTACTCAGTCTTCTCATACATCTTGACTACAGTTGCATTTGGAGAGTACAGTTAATGTCAGATAGGCTGAAGTATTAATGATCTGGATAGGAGTGATCATATACCATAATTTTTTCACTGGAGTTCTAAAAGTATTAATTAGAGAAATCTTTTTGAAGTAACAACATCTCTTAAGTGGTGAATATAAGAACTTACAATAATTCTATGAGCAGTTTAAGGCGTAATAAAAACCAGGAGTCATGTATTTGCTAATATGTTATATAAATATGATGTGTTTGCATCATTTTTAAATAATGTTTAAATAAGTAAAAAAAAAATCATAATTTCTTTCCCTTAGTAAAAATAAGTCTGTGATTCAATGGCAGACTCCATTGAATCCCTGGGCTGAGAGTCCCTAACTATTCCTCTCTTCCTTTACACTGTTTCCCATGACAGCATCTGACTGCTTAAGAACAGCCCTTTCCTTTGCAAAACTGGTTGTATTTCCTAACGTCTCTGAAACTATTTCTTTCTGAATGCCTGGGGTAGTGATGGATTTGTGTGGGATTGAGAACAAATGCTTAACCTGGGCAAGTGTGAGCCTACCTTGCTGCCAAGTTCACATAATGCTGACACATGATTTTGTTTTCTACATCACAAAGCAGGAGAGAAGGTGCAGTGTTATTGAAAGAAGACAAAAAATGTTTTCCCATTAATCCTTGCAAAAGAAAGAAGTTGAGGTAGTCCACGATACTTTCTGAGATTAGAAATTGCATTTATTGCCCTCTTTATTCAAGAATGTTTTCAAAGGCATCTATTCTATAGCAAAACCATGAAATTATTAACCAGCAAGAGCCTGAAAAATGTTAGATGATTATACACTGTCATAAAAATGAGATTTATCTATCTCATGCAATAAATATACAAAAGAAGTTTCCAAAAATTTATTTATGTTAGTTCTTTCTATGAATTACAATGTTTTCAAGGCTGGTTAATTCACAGAGCATTATGAGGACATTTGGAGAAAAGGCCTTTAGATTCTGCCAGCCAAAAATCATAACAAAACTAGTTCCTTGAACAAGGAGATATGAAATCTGGCTTATAAAGGAACTTTGAAACCTTTGCAAAACAATTAGGAAGAAAGGTTCAAATGAAATTTTCCATCCTAATGCTTTGCTAACCATTGCAAAGGACATAAGTAAGGACTAACACTGAAACATAAAAGAAATGCCACTTACTGAACAAGAGATTAAACTTTTAGGTTTTGGACAGTTTCTAACGATGCTCTTCTCTACGAACCAACAATCGCACTCACAGGCACACACACAAACACTGACTGCAGTATGCTAATGCTGATAGCAAGTCTGCCCTGTGGCAATTCAGGTCACAAGACAAAAGAAAAAAAGTGCTGCAAATAATGAGGTTTGATTACTTCCTCCTGATTTTGTTGAAACATGCAGTTTTTTGTGGTTGGAATGTTTTTAAGTTGCTAGTGCTCAATTTCTTCTCTTTTGCCTGCAGCTTCAATTTCGCCATATAAACTTCATATTTCAGTTCTCATTTGTTGTGCATTAATTACTTTCCTAGTTCTAGTATGTCCTGCACTCTGTTCAGAATCTGCTACTAAGATAAAATTCCTGCCTTGACATAACCATATCATTCTGACATGGAGTTACTGCTTGCTGCTCTGTAACATGGATAGACATCTCTTCTGAACTTCTCTCTCCATATTGCTCCTCCAGCAGTAATACTCCTTTCTCATCTTGTGGAAACTCTCCACACTTTAAATATATATAATTCATTTAGACTAGTTACTTTAATATAAGGTTGACATCTTCCTTTGTTCTCTTAGTGATCCCAGCTTTTCATCACCCAGTTCTGTGAATTTCTAGCTAAGACTCTGAGACTTTCTATTCATATCTCTGCATGCACAAGGAAGTGAAAACTGGACCATGTTCTTCTTTTTGCCATCCCTTTAAACTCTTCTATTTGTGCACTGAGCTACAACTAGATCAAATTTTCACAGAGAAAAGTGAAGATCTGTGAGTGGCATAAATAAGGGCATTTAAGGCATGCATTGCTTTGTATTTTACTTGCATTTTATTTCTGCTTTTATCAGGGACTCCTTTTCTATCTTCTGGTCACTTAGGTCCCACTGTGTGTGGGAGGACAAGGACATTAATTAATACTTACTACTGTAAATGCAGGCTGACTCCGATCCTTAGGCAATAATCTCATACAGGATGATTATAAATGACAATATTTTTCAAAAGCTTAAAACAATTACTAAAAAGAACAAAAGAAAGACTTGTGGCAGCTACTCAATAGGAAGAAGTGCTTGATTTTAACTTCATGTGAAGAGCCTTTGCAGTGCTCTGTTATCAGCAGCATGAAGCAAATTCTTACACTGAGACTGACAGAACTTCCAACTGCTCAGGAAGAACAAGTGCTGGGACCACAGCTCTCATGGCCCTGCTGTAAGTCAGTTACTTCCAAGCAAGTTGTATTTTGATGATCCTTGAGGGTCCCTTCCAACTCAGGATATTTTATGATTCAGCTTGTTGAAGAGGATGCTGTATCTCATTTTTCTCCTGCTTACTTGGTGTCAATCAGAAAGAAATACATCTGACTTTTGAACTTGAGAGATCCTGGTATAAATCAGCTATGACTTATTTGCTATACATAAAATCCCTATGTCTTTTTCATTCCCTATTACTAAATGATATCTAATTAGTTTTCAAAATTTTCAGCTAAACCAGTGTAAAGTACCCATGAATGATAACACGTATCAATTTGTGGTAAAAGGAGCGACCAAAGGAACATCAATTTATGAGTCAATAAATATGGGAGAAAGAGTAAGTAGGAAGACCACTGAGTGCTGTAATTCTACCATACAGGAAACAAGGAGAAGCAAACTTCCAGTAGAGAAACCACCTGCCCCAAAGGTCCTATCACTAATAAAAAAAATGTATTTGCAAAGTCCCTTTAGAGCAAGGGTTATTGATTTGGGAGTTCTGCCAGGGCAAATCTGTTCAGTTCGGAGAGACTCCCCAGGGATCCTGACAAATCACACTCTTGCCATACTAGAATAAATTGCCCTACTGGATACTGGTTTTTACCAGGCCTAAAAGCACACAAAACCACTTGCTATCTTTTTCACAGAAGGCTATGATAGTTGGTTGGGTGTTTTTTAGTTTTCTTTTCCAGACCACTTCCAATCTTGACTGCAATTAAATAAAATCTTGGACCTTTTTTATTGTTGTAGTTTGGCAATTGTCCTCAAGTTGCTCTCTTGTCTTCTGATAGCCCATCCACAAATGGATCTTGGCCATCTTGGGAATCTAGAAACTGTTGTCAGGAATAAACTGAAATTCCTTTTTAGTTTCTCAAGACTTCTTCAAATAATTTCTTTCCCAGTGGAACACAAAGAAGTTGTGTTTTAAAGAAATAATTTCAGATTATTTCTTCAGGGTGCTTACAGCATATCACTTCAGACTAATTGCCACAATTAACTCCTTAAAGTGTGAGATATAGAGACTTATTGGTAAGTCCCAGACAAAGTAAATGAGGCAAACACAATAAAGTAGAGAAACAACAAAATTCGTTGTGGATTTTTACATATGCATGCACAAAGCCATACAGCACAGCTGTCTAATGTCAGCTGCTAGCGACAGAAGCCTTACTGTCCGAAATTATGTCCACAAAGTTTAATGGTATTTGTTGCTCAATTTAAAATCAGGTGAGCAGATACAGATATAATCACATTCATATATGGATAAATATACGTAGTTACATAAATTGTCAGAAAAAAACCTTATGTCATACTGAGAAAAATCTGGGGTGACCACATATATTTTTTTAATTTTTAAGTAATACACTAATTAAGACATGACCAAATAAATATTGTAAGTAGATATGCAAATCTGTAGCAATTTCTTAAAAAGAAAAAGATTGAAAGAATAATTTTACAGCCCTTGGCATATAATTCTCCAATTATGTTTGAATAAAGCTCTCTATTTTTCTGGTCTAAGGTAATTTCAGCAGAAGTACTCCATTTCTTATTATGTCCCTTAGATTTTCATGTAGTAAAAAATATGTTACTTCTGAGAAGGTTACCCAGTGCTTAACACCTAGGTGGTGAAAACCTATGAAAGAAAGATATGAGTAGCAGTAAGATGTTCAATTTTCAGTCCTTTCTTCTTGCGGGATTTACCTTCAAGGAATATCTGAATATAGAAAATAGTTCACCGTAGTGAACGGTTCATTCTGTTTTGCACAGAATATGGTGTGATTTTAACTCAATGGAAAAAATCCTTAATTCTGTTGAACAGAATCCACATTCAAAAAGATTAATACATGATTATAAGCCATTTGTTTTGGTGTTCTGTACTACCAGACAGTCATCAAATGATGGTTAGTTAGAGTGCAGAATACATGAATTCCTGTGTGAAAGTTCTGTAACTGGAAAAGCACATAAGCACTTAACAGTCCAAATACAAATCAGTAATAGAGAGGGTCTCAAGCCTTCCCACTTTGTGACCCAGTGGAGAAGTTGATAAAATAACAGATATTGTTGATCTATTTAAATCATTGATCATTTAAATGAAGTAACATAGATGAGAAGTGGTTTGATGAAGAAATGAGCTAAAATAGAAAGCAATAATTTGGCAAGCCAGAGCACAGGGAACGAGCTGTGAATAGAGTAGGTGGCTTGTAAAAATTTACAGGGACAGCTGTGGAAGAGAAACACTAGAACTAGTATCAATTGTTAAAGACTGGGAAGCAGAATTAAAACAATAACAGTGGAAAAACATTTGCATAGAAAGTACCTTTCTTTTTCTAGTCTTGACTGTGTATTGACAAAATTGTATGTTTCTGAATTTTTAATACAGACCACTACCAATACTTACAGTAAGACCAATAATTCTCACTTTATCTAATAGGAATTAAGAATAATTAAAGCAATTTGGTGAAAGAAGCAGTAGGAAGGACCCAATTTTAATACCTTCTCAAAAGCCCATGTATATCCAATTAATCTAATTTTATTTACAGACACTAAGAATTTAAAACAGAAATCCATAATTAATCAGAATTCCTTCCCACCAATTAAGAATAATATTGAGATAGACAGCAAATTCCCAATTATGGCATTTTTGCAGAAGTCTCTGTCTGTCTCTTTTTGTAACAGGCTTCAAGAGAACAGCTTCTCTAAGCTGGAATTATCTACTTTTAAAGAAAAGTACCCTCCTAATTATTTCTTTTGAAAATTAAAAAAATATATTAGGTATAAAAAAATAAATTATCACAGGGACAAAACCATAAGCTGGTATTTTCTAAAGAATGCCTAATTCAACAGTTTTCAAAGTTCTGCTAGGACATAAAGAACAAAATCTTGCTGTTTGCATATAGAATTAGGACAGTGGGGACACAGAAAAAAAAATCAGATTTATTTAAAAAGGAACAGTAATCATTTCAGATATTATTTCTGATAAGAGTATTTAATGATCATTTTTGTAACTTACATGCACATTTTCTCATTAAGAAATCAAATCTCTCTACTGGCTTTGTTGTCCTCAGAAATACAAAAAAAACAACCCAAAACAATAAAAAACAGTAATAAAAACTACAGAGTAAACATACTGAAGGAGAAAAATATCATTTTCAACAAAACAAGCCAGATTTTCTATATGTAAGTGGGATTTTTAAATTGATGCTGTTACACCAGGAACATTTGCATGAAAGCCTGATCCTCTGAGTAGGACAGAAATCTCTCAGAAAATGCCTGTTTTGGTGACCTGTGTCACAAGGATATTTACTAGCCAGCTCAGAAAAGTAGAGCAGCACCTTACTCTTCTTTTTTCTTTCAGATCTCTTAGGCATGTGGAAAAGAGATTTGGGGAAATTGTCACTCTGGACAGTCAAAACGACTTGAGTGGCTGCACTGCACTCAACAATGACACTAAGGCTTGCAGCATTCTGTCTGCAATTACCTGCAAAGAAAATCTGTGCCCTGAAACTTCAGGAAATTACTGAGGTTCAGGAAAAGGGACATCAGGAAGATTTTTTTTTTAAGATCCCTTCTCCTAATAAAAGCACTTGGACTGACAGAATAAAAGGTGCCTAATAAACCATCAGCAATCTTCTTGGTGACTGTTTGGAATAAGTGTTTAATGATGGTCATACTAATGCTAGCTAATTAAGCTTTTTAAAAAATCTGTTGGTGTTTGGTACTGCTTTTCTTTTAGCAATTTTTCTTTTTCAAACCGTCATTTCTATTTATAATTAATCATTTTTAGAATAACTTTAGACTCTTTAATACTGTTTTGCAATCTATAGAACTTCTATTATTGCTAACTAAATAAAAAAATCAATTACAAAAATAAAGAGGGAACTGGACAAAGAGCATTGAGAAAGCAACCTGATGACCCATTGTTCAGGATCTCAGAATCAATAAGCAATTTAGTACAGCACTTTGTTACGGTATAGCTTAATGTGTTTTTGAGATGAAACCTGGCTATTTTTCGGGGTGTAATACACTGTAAATTAGCATCTACCAGTTTTTTCTCTCCTTGAGTAGCCAGTGACACAACCATTATGGCAGTTAATTCAGAAATAAAACCTCATTACCCAACACATATATATGCTTAGAAATGTGAACAAAATACTATTGAAACTGTCTATACTAGTGTGGTCTATTTTTGAGACTGAGATAATAGATGTGAGAGGACAATAACCACCCCAGAGTGAAAAATGTCTGTAAGAAAGCAGTGGATAATAATCTCTCCTGCCGGCAAAGCTGTAGCCAGAAGTGATTGAGCCTTTAGGGTGCTGCTGATATCAGGGTTGTTACAGGTTCTTTTGTCAGACAGGACCACTATCTAATAAACTTAAAATAAATATGTGGTAATTTCTTTACTAAAAGGGTTGTCAAATATTAAAACAGGCTGCCCAGGGAAGTGGTGGAGTCACTGTCCCTGGAGGGATTTAGTGTAAACATGGCTCTTAGGAACACAATTTAGTGATGGACTTGGCAGTGCTGGTTGGACTCCATGTTCTTGGAGGAGTTCTATGATTTTATTAGCAGATAGAAAATACTTGCACTGAAATAAACAAGTGTTTATATTTATATACAGAAAATCCATTTCTAATTGCTCCTCAGTTCTGAGTCAACCATTTTTGAAAGCACACTGTTCGGAAGAATTTCTGGCTTTTAATTACGGTAATGGGGCAGGTATATCAAAGAAAAAAAAGCTTATTTTTAAATGAAACCTTTTTTTGCTGGTGTAAGCATTGCTTATGTCTTAAGTTGCAATGCTATTTTTCTCTGTGTGATTTTTATATATATATATATATATATGTTTTAAATATTTTTAAAAATATTCACCTGGTGAATTAATCAACACAGACTTTGTCAAAGGTTTATTTATTGTAGTTGCTAAACATTCCTTATACAAATCTGTGTAACTAAAATATCTCATTTGGCATTTGCTATTTTCATCTCATCCCCTCAGACAATGATGCTACTAAACAAGATGTTGCATCACTTGCATCAAAACCTTTCCTAAACTGTCTCTAGGATATAATACGCACAAAGGGAATTCATAACGATAGCAAAAAATATGTTATTTTATTCCCTCAAATTACTAGTTCATAGCTTCTAGACTGTGAGCTTTTTCAGAACTGCAAAAACTTTATCATTTCACTTATATGCTGCAGGGCTCATTACAGCTGAATAAATGAAATTCTTAGAACTGTTTAATTAAAATTGTCTTCACTGCACAGCGTGTGTCTGAAAGGGCTCCACTGCATGCTTTAAGAGGTGGTTCCAACTGACAATACTGTATTTCAAAATAATGCCAGTAATTATTTCAAAATAATAAGGTGAGAGAAAATTATGTACAAGCTCATCTTAGAGATGGAGATTCCACCTCTTGGATGGCACATTTGAGACTTGTTACAGAAGCCCAAGACTAATACAGTCTTCTAAAATATTGTTAGGGTTTGTTGAAAGCTCTCATAGTGTGAAGCCTGCAGCAATGCTCTGATCTTAATGGAAAACCATGCAAGAATAAAGCAAAACCTGCAAGTAGCACACATGGCTCCTTCCCTTATGATGTCTTAAAAAAAAAAAGCAGTAATTTCAGGAGCATAAAGCCAGCAGCTGCAACAGCAGGAGAATCAATGAAAGGATAAATGAATGAATGCATGAATGAATGAATGAAAGAATTTGGCAGTTGCTTCCACAATTAAAAAGACACATCAAAGTATTACTCTTTAGCTAAAGTTACTCTATAGCATTATGGTCCTTCAGAACACATTCGCACTCTTCACAAACATAGCCCAAGGTTCTTTACCAGGTCATTGTGAGTCTACTCAACCAAAAGAGCTAGACCATCCTAGGACACTTCAGGGTAAATCTGTTGGAAAAGTTTTGACAGAAGTGCACACAGGAAAGATAGAAAGTAAAGGAGCAGCAGTGGTGTGACTTTCTGAAAATAGTTTGAATGAAAAAAAATCAGTTCTGAATTAAACCTTGTGAGGATAATCATAATTTTGTAATCAGAATTACTTAATTGAAGAATGTTTCTGCCAATTTAATGGCACTATCAATCTAATGATGTTTAAAAAACTCAGAGAAGATGTGTGTATATATGCTAAAAGCCATACTAAATTATTACCCACACTTCTCATGATAAACTCAGTGAAAACGAAGTTGAGGATGTGGAGAATGAGATCCTACTTTCATCTTGAAGAAGTAGACAAATACTTGAATTTTATAAATTCAGTCTCATACAAGGCAGAAATATTATCTTGCTGGATTGGGGGCAGAATACACATTGCTTTCAGGATTAAGGTCTGGGTTGATGATGAGATCACACCTTTCTTTTGACCTTAAGAATGGAACAACTTCAGGAAATATATTCTGGAAATTTAGGCCAGTTAGTCATCCTCTAGCCTCTTTCTGGTCAACTGAGCATTACTATTTATCTATCCATATTTCTTCAGAAAGACATTGAAATCTGCTGCTACATATTCTGGCCTTACGGAAATGTTCTTTACTGTATTTACTGTTAGTCCCTTCCTGATAGCAAATCCAGGGGCCTATTTGTTGAGATATCTGGAAAGCTATCCTGTTTCTCCTTTATTGCTGGCTATTTGGAACATACACTGTGTTATAGAACAGAGAAATTTACAGTCTGAATCTCGCTGATGAAAGCTGCAGTCCAATATTTAAAACAGCCTGCAGCTGTGTTTTTTTCAGTAACACCTATTGTGCAAAAAGAAACACTTTTTTTTTACCTTTTTTTCCTTTTGTTAAGTGTTGCAACCAAAAGCAAGAGAAAGAAAAAACCTACATGCCATATGCATATATTAGAAGTACTGGATTACTTAAAATTGAAAGGCCCATGTAATCCTGGAAGATCCTCTGTGATCACCTAAAACACAGCTTCTTTTCACAGTCAGAATATCAAATTAGTCTAGATTATTTCATTAAAAATGTCAGAATGGGACTCTGATAGACTTTTAACCCTCTGTAGAAAAATTTTTGCCTTGCAGATCGCTCTTGGGTGTTTTCCATTACATTTCTTTCTGTATTCCAATAAGAATCACACTAATGATCTGAAATGAAAATGCGCCCCAGGGAACATTTGATTAAAATGTCAAATATTGAGGAACAATGATTCATCAGCAATCATAAATTTGTAATACTGATGGCAGATGAAAATGTATCATTTTCCAGCAAGCAATATAATCCAAGAATAGGTAGATTTGAAGTCATTCCTAAGATTGAATTATGTAAAGAGAAACTATATGGAAGAGCACATGGAAGCAATCTTTGTTCTGATTGACTATCACATCCTATTACACATAAAGGTTCATGGAGAGTGAGTCATATGCACTGACTTAGTAGGTTAGCATCAATTGGGTGTCACTATTACATGTCCTTGTCTGTGTAATACAAATGACTGAAATCACTCATAACAATTAGAAGTTGCATAAAAATGTGATAGGCAGGTGCTGGGCAAACGTGAACTACTGCAGTTATGATGAAGTTACCAAGGCTGTGCTGGTTTGAATTTGGTTAAATAATTGCTAAAATGCAATTTTACAATAGAGAATTGAAACTGTATTATATCACTCTTGAGCAGGGGGTAAAAATGGAAGTAGAAAGCACATTCCAAGATGCGTAAAATAACATTTTCATAGTGGAAATTTTGCTTTAACTGTTCAAATATGCTAACCAGAAAGATAGTTCTGCAAGTCATTTAATATCACTTACAAAAAAAACCATTTGCATTTTTGTGTAAATAATGATGCAGAAATTTTGTTTTAGCACTTCTGCTGAAAAACATTGATGAAGAAATACTGAAAAAAAAAAAGGCCAAATATTCAGAATATGTCATTACTATTGTAAATACTTTTGAGATGAGTTTATTGATAATATCAAAAAAAGAGGGGAAAATTATAACTTTCTATATGGCATAAATGGCTTATCTTGCTATGATTAGAAGGCTTTTCTGGACAAAATCTACTGAAAATCACATTCTAACACCAGCAAGTTACATGAAATAACCTCACAGGTCTTAAAATAACTCTTCTAGGAATTTTTTGGGAAGATCTGGGAGCACACTGGAGACAGGATCAGAATTCAAAGAGATTTGGACAAGTTAAAAAAAAAAAAAAGAATACAAGTCAGTGGAGAAAAGAGCAAAGTGCTCCCTGAAGAAAGAATGACTTTGCAAAATTAGTAAAACTTCAGGTATGGCTTTGCACCAGTGTCAGGGAACAGTTTTTCAAGGACACAAACCTGTAGAAGTGAATTCACAATGAGTATCAGGAGTTAAATGGACTCTAATAGAAAGAATTCTGAAAAACAAGGGTTTTTTTCATTTAAGAAGGATAAGACTTAAGGGAAACAATAGAACAATCTTCACTCCCTGCAAAGTTGTCACAAAAACCAGAAGTATATTCTAATGCCTGTTGAGCCACAACAGTATGTAATAAACTTAAGTTCCAGAAAAGATTTATAGTAAGGGTTGGGGGGGGTTTTTAATAATTCTAATATAATGTCAGATTTCTTAGGCATATTGTGTACTCAACATTGCTTTAGTTGTTTCAAAACATTTGTCAGAAATGGCTAAAGCTTTAGACTAGGCAACACAATAAATGACCACCTGACAGCCTCACCACCTTTGTTTCTACGAGAAGTGACAATTCCCTGTGGAGAACAAATGACCCCCATAAATTATAAATCTCGTTTTTTATCTAAGTACAGCCTACCAAGGAGCTTCAGTTGTCTTAAGTGTGACTTTTGTTATATCTTTGAGGCAGGACTTGTGCCTCTACCTGAGTCTATGTTAGCATAGCTGCTGATTAAGACTGACTAATAAATCATACCACTAACCCTGGTTCAGAAGAGGCTGGTACAGTGGTGTGAGTGAACTCCCAGCAAAACATATGCACAAGTTCCTGAGGATGGGCTCCTTCCATCTTCTTCACCTTCAGATACTTGGATAATGGATGGTTCTGACTGTTTAGTATTCCAGTAAGGCTGTAATTAGCAAATATTTATCAAGAATGTTTTATGAAGTGCAGAAAGGAATATAATAGCATATAGCATAAGTTTAAAGAAGGTATTTACAAAAACACAGAACTGTGAATCATGTCAAACCTCACCTACATCAGGTAGTCTATTACTTGAGCCTAATCTAACTAACACTTGCTTAAAGATCCCGTTACTAAGAGCTGCCTTTGAAATTGAAGTATTTCTGGTTTTCCTTCTCATTTTGGATGTCTTCTTAATCAGCATCAGAAAAATAAGTGTTAATGACCCAAATGAAGACAAAAATATACATTTTGGTAACTACATTTTAAAAGTCTGTACACTATTTTCTTCAGTATGTATTTCTGTGCCTCTGTGAGGAATAGGAGTCAGAACTTAGGAGTCAGAACTGCCTTTAAGTCTAATGAAAGAGAAGATCTGTGGCAAGATTAAGTGTACAGTTTCAATTACTAAAACAACATTCCTTCTGGCTTATAGGAACATTAGTGCTGCCTCCTCCAGGGTAAAGGATGGAGAAAGCAGTTATTTTATGGTGTTTGAGTTCTGTAATGTTTCTCTTTGGCACTTCAAAAATCTAATTTCCTGTGAATGGGTCTTATGTTATCATCCATCACGACCCTTTTGTTCTGGCTCCTCACTAATATTACCTGTAACTGCTTGGACTGATGACTGTGGTCTTTCCCAAGTACAGATGCTTGGACCCAAATTAAAACAGATATTAGTCAAACAGTATGTTTTAGGGCACAACCAACAACACAGGAACTTTCTCTTCTCATTTCTCAGGCTTTAATGAAATTCTGTATCTAATTTTAGGGCACCTGGAGTGTAACTCTACTGCTGTCACCAGACTGTATCATTTAATAATTCAAAAGCACTGAAAGCTGAATGAAAGCAGCTGCCAACTGAACTCTTAAATCACCCAGTTATTGGATTGTTTGGACACATTCACTGGGAAGCATACACCAGCAATTCTGTGTGTATAATAGACAGAGATAATATTTTTTCACGTGTCTTCCTATACATTTCTCACAACTCACAACCAGCATTTTGATGCTGAGGTCTGTGCTCTGAATGATTAGAAACACACAAACTAAACTATGAAGAGTTTAAGTATAAAATGTATGCAAACCCAGTCAGTTCTGCTTAGTTCTGAAAGATGAGCCAAGTTACGCATAAAGTTAATTACATCAAAAAGGTACTAAAAAAAAAGTTTGGTATCACTATTGTAAGTTGGATGAACAAAACACTGCTTTCAGAGAAAGTGGTATCTGGTCTACACTAAAACAAGTCTGATCCTTTACTTTATTTGGCAGGAGAGACTGTCCCCCATAATATCTAGCTGAGAATGAGTGGAAGAAGGTAAGGTATCTGAGCTAGCACTATCAGAAGTCACATGCCAAGATGAACATTTCCATGGAGGGATAATCACTGTTTCTGTTAATAAGCTCTTCCTAGTCATATATGTCTCATACAAAGCCCCGAAGTAATAAATTTCAATCAATATGTCTCTGCAACTTCGAGGTTTTCTCAGCTCTGAGATAATTACAAATCTCTGTTCCTTTAGAAAGAACATTTCTTGGGAAAAAACAATTTCACCCACAATGTGGCCCTTGTGATCGAAGAAATCCTAAATCATCTGGGCAGCAAATATGTGGAGAAAAAAAAGCAAAACAAAATATTGCAGAAGAGCTGCCATGGGAGCTTTATGATGTACACTAAAGCTTTAGTACCAAAATCATTCCTGGTGTGTAACACAAAATAGATACCCAAAGATGATGAGGCATTCAGATTTGAAAAGCACTAAGACCATTCAGCTTTGTGCCTCTGCTTTTCTGCATGAAAAGCAAACTCCTATACTTATCAACAACCAAAGCTTAAAATACACAGGGCTTGAGCTATTTTCAGGCAGAGGTTACATAAATTATTTTCATCCTCATTTTACAATTTTGAGAACTAAGCAACAGCAATTATAAACCTCATATTTAAAGAAAAACTTAACTGAATGGAAGAGACTTGTGTACTGTATGAGGTTCATACAATATACACTCCACACACTCTCACAACTGTAAATAGGTAATAAACACATTGTTCAGGCATAGTTAGGTGCATTGAGATTTGGGTGGTAGCCTATGCATTTGCTTCAAGTACCCAATTAATTGCGCGTTGGAGAGAAAATAGGAGTAAGTTAAGTGTTAATGAAAAGGCTACAGGTGCATGGATTTGGTCAACTAACCGATCTACAAAGTTTTGGCATTAAAACACCTGCGGCAACTTCATTACTGGCTGTTGCCATGGAGACACAAAGACAAGAAAGGCAACAAATTTGGGGTATTAAAAAAGATGAAAGCAGACTGCCACTCTGTGGTTATTATCTTGGTGGTTGAGAGCAAAGTTTATAACAATAACAACTTGCCAGAATGTTTCTGAGATCTGTAGGTGGAAGCAACCCTCTTTTTGTTCTTATGGTCTTGTCAGGTAGGAAAGATGAATAGATGTTTTACTGGAGCTTATGAAGGTCATTTAAGAAAAGAACAACTTTGTATGTGAGGAAGGGGGTAGGAGTTGCTTTGCTTTAGTTTTTTTATTAGTGGTATTAGTACATTTAACCAGGAAAATAACACTCCTTTATGGTATACTTGCCAATCTTGCACTCATTTAACATTTAGATTAACCAATTATTTGAGTTTCTGAAACTTCCTTCTCACCCAGACAGTATCAGTTTAACAGCCAGCCTTATCAGGGTTGTTGAGTTATATTTATTTCTCTTCTTACCTCTCCATCACAATTTTTTGAAACAATTGTTTCAACTCTTTTAATGGGCAAATTTCTCTTCACAGCTCTTCATACGAGTACTGAGACAATACCTTGTACCAATAGGTAATACCAAAATAACAAGGCTTTTATAAAATATTTTGACACAATAAGCAGTAGTAATCTAAATAACCTAACAACAGGAAAGGTGAGCTGGAAAAAGGATCCCCTTATTTGGAAGTGACAGAGAAAGTAAAAACCTGCATGTATTACTTGATCATAAAATGGCCATCAACTACTGATCAATCTGACGCGGCATGACAGAAGATACCTAAAATGCTTTAGAGAAAGTTTGAAACTCTGAGTCTTTGGTATCAGACAGAAACACTCAATGATAGAATGCAAAATTCTGTTCAGTCATGTTTGTAAAAGATGAACTGAAGTTGGAATAGAGAAAGACAAAAATTTCCAGGATGACCTGAACTTGTTTAGCTCAGTTAAGGCAATACCAAGAAAGGATATGGCTCTTGTCAGCAGATATATCAAAAATAGCAACTTGAGAACTGGAAATAATGCTGTGTGAGTCAAAGAATAATATCTGAACAAACGAGTATGAAATGACTGCAAGTACTCTGAAGCCGGACAATAACAAGATTTTGATATACCATGAAACCTGGAGTCATTCAGCTGCACTAGTAAGCTCAAGAACATACCCAGTTTCAAGGTAAATGTTTGGTGACACAGCACAAAAGATTATATGACTGTTGCCTTTGAGGTTTTAGGATTTGGTGACTGAGTATTTATCCAGGTTTTTATTTCCTCTTGTGCTTGGTTTAAGTGGCAAGGTTTTGGCAGCAGTGGGGTAGCTGCTGGACCCTATGCCTGAGGAGGAGGATATTTCCTGAAGGAAGTTTCAGCCTGTGGAGAGACCAAGCTGGAGGTGCAGATCATGGGAAGGACATACACTGGAGCACAGAAAAAGTGTAACGGGGAAGGAGAGAGAAAGGGGAACTGTTACGGACTGACTGCAATCCCTCATTCCCCTTCTCCCTGTGCTGCTTGCCATGGAAGAGGAGGTACTTAGTAAGCCAGCACCTTGTCTTTATGTCCACCCATGAGCTTTTCCATCACAATTTTCCCCCATCCTGTTAAAAAGATACTGCTAATTACAGATCACTGGATATTGCTAATCATTTCCAACTACACATTCTTTTATGTAATAAAGTAACTGATCAATTACTGATCAGTAACAGCTCTATAACTGTTTTCCTTTGGCTACTTCCTCCATCACAGACTGCTGTTGAAGTCCAATATGTAACTACAGAACACCAGCAGTTTAGACTCAGTTGTCCAGAGGTGTATGGAAGATTAGAGAAATAAAGGAAAGGGAAACACTGATTCTAAGTCAGATAGCCTAAAATAAGATGAGAGTGATGTTATCGAAGTCATCTTCCCTTGGTATGCTCCATTTTACTTTAAGAAAGAGAAAAGCAACTATTTATCTCATCTTGTTGTTATGGGAGGAACCATGAAATTTGATATGCTGAACCAGAACCACCAAGGTGCAGGCTAGGAAATCAGAGTGCTAACTACAGAATGGTCTGAGCTAAACAACACCTTCCACATAAAACCATGCTGTAGCACTGCAGCAAAACGGAGCTTCTAAAAATCTCTGGTCTGTTCTTGTAGAAAGTATAAGGAAACATTGCTAAGGGAATCCAGGAGATTTAGTCTTGCAGTTATAGAAAATAAGACCACTGGTTCTACAGGAAAATATGCAAAGATGAGTACCATAACTTATCAGTCAAGTGTTTGTATCTCTTTCCTAAAGTTTTCCCTCTGGAAAGGAAGCAGCAATCTCTCCTAAATTCCTCCATTGATTTTTAGTGCAAGTTCTATCAGGATTATATTTAAGTAAGGATAAAATTAGAGAGGTTCAGCTACCCAGAACCAAATCCTGTAGTAACTTCTTGAGGATTTGCTGGAGTAGCCTGAATGCTGTTTTCTTCTAACATCCCAGGAGACCACATTGTGAACAGTAAGTTCCTTTAGAAGCTGTTGATAATATAAACAGATGTTCTGAAATACCAGCTAACTTAAAAGAACATTTCCTCTTCCAGTTTCATTTGGTTGACTTTTATAGCTGGCAATCATCGCAGTTTTGGTAAATCTGCCTTTGCTGATCACTCCTTAAGCTATTATTTCAGGCTTACTTACCAAAACAACATTGTTAAAATGTAAACCTGGTTTTCAGTCTCCAGATGCTGTCTCAGGATATAACATTTGCCAGACAGTGAGCATTAATGGGAGGTAAGATCTCCCACAGCCTAGTTGCCTTAGGCCTTATGACTAATGCAAATTCTCCCAAATACCTCAATTGCTAAAAACCCATCATTTTCCAGAGCACTAGTTTGACCAGAATTTTGGTTTACAATTAACCTCCTCTGGCTTAAACAACAGTTACAGCATATAGTATGTGCTACTTGTAAAAACCTCCAATATACTTTATCCTGTCTCTAGATATGTCATCAAATATTAAAAAAAAAAAAAGAAAAAATTAAAAAGCGGGTGAAAATTTATTACTTCAACAATAAATTTTTCCTTTCTACTTGAATCAGAGTTGTGTGAGTAATGCACTGTTCTTCCTTACCTCTCTGACATGAATTTTTACCTCTCAACAAAATTTGTCTCATCTACTCTCCCTCTACAAAACATTGGATCTGAAAATATCTTTTACAACTTCCATGCATGTTCATCAGATGATTTCTAATATATTTCTCAGATGACCATACTCACATGTGGCAACACTCAAAATTGTTCAAACATTTCACATAAATAAGTTGAATCAAAGCTTGACCGTCCTTTGCTAGCTTTTTTTCCAATATGGAGGTAGGAAGTGGAGTACAAATGGAGTTTTCAGTCTGACACAATTACAAGTACAGAGTTCAAATTCTCAAAGTGATATCAGAAATTATACTTAGGTATATTCCCTAAATCACCATGGTAATTATTGTGACCCAGAACAAGGACCTTCAATTTAAAGTAATTTTAATTATGAACGTTAGTGAATTGCAGAGGTTTGGGAGCTAAACTGGGGCAAAGCTTTGCCTTCTCCCTGGTGCAATGCAGGTGCTCCAGAAGAGCTCTGGGAAGAATTCTGTGAGAATGTGTCAGGACAGGAGTCCTTCTTCAGTCTTGGTCCCTTGGGGTATATTGTCCAGTTAGCACCTTGCAACACTCACAATTCCTATAGCACCTTTCAGTGAACTTCAATAAATCACAGTGTTGGATTATAGTTTGGCCAAAATTATGGTTTGGCAAAATAACCTACTCATCGTAAAAATGTTTAAGTAAGACCTTTATGGGTCTAAATACTAATGCAAAGTGATGCCATTTAATCATCTTTGTGGGTATATAAAGCTCTGAGGTAATACCAGGAAAGTTACATAGCAAACAACAAAGAAGTTGAGCTTTTTCTCTTTTTTTTGTCACTATTTTTACTTATATTTAATAATTTTACATATCTGTTGGGTTTTTTCCACTGGCTGTTTTTGCAAGTTGTACATCTACTGAAGCTTCATTTCAGTCAAAAATGTATACACTATGCTGAGTCTTTAGCTTTTAAATTGCTTGTTAGCTGAACTGATGGTCTAAGAGGAACTCTCTGGCTGTCTCTTTAGAGGTAAATTGGACTTTGAGGATGCAGCTTTTCTTTTTAGTTAGGGAACATACCTCAAATACCTTGTAGGAAAAAGCACATGGCATAAACCTGTTGAAAATATCGTAAAGACTGTGTCCCTTACATATATCCTGCATTATGCTTAACTAACTTTGAGATTATTTTTCCACAATTAAAACAAGCAGTGGTTTAGTGGTCTTGTTAGTAATGAATGAACTCTTCAGTAAAAGAAGTCCTCAAGAGTTACAGTTCAGTTCTCACATTTTTTTGGGAGTTTAGCATCCCATCCTATTTCTTGTCATAGTGGTAATACAAGACATGTCTATCTACCCCTGAGGGATGCACTCCTATCTGTCCTCATTAGCAGAGGATTTCTGTTCAAATCCTTACAGAATTAAAAAAAAGAGAGAGAACCATCTCATATATCCATGAACAGGTAACATAGTAAAACATGCGCGGGGCATTTACCAAAGAACCAGTGATTCACAGTAATACATTACTCCCATGCCCAAACCTCAGCTTCACACAGTACATATAAGATACTGCTTAATTACACAGCTCAACAGCCTAACCTCTCTTCATACTGTCTTTTTTTATTCCAGGTTGACATGGGTTTTCTACCAATTTTTATTGTACCATCTACTTTGAAATTTCAGAGTCAGTGTGTCTCAGGCCCTGACTGAAAAGCTTCTGTCTCAATAAACCATGCACTCACAGTAACTCTGCTTTTTACCTGTCAGATGTAAATGGAGCACAATATAAACTACAGGGAATCTGCTCTGCTCTGGCATCAGGACATAAGCCATGAAAACACATAAAACAGACACAATGAAAAATCTCCTTCCAGCTTGTGTGAAGATAAGCATAATAAATGTACCAGAAATTACAGTAATACAGAATATTCCTGATTGCATCTTTCACCAGCCGGAACAGGTATCCCAAGTACTGGGAAATAAAGGATAAATTTCTTACATCATCACTGACTTTGACAGTGACCTTGGTGAACCATCACTCCTTGCATTTTATAATAGATATACACAAGAATAATAAACCACACTCCATTTGTCTGCTGTCTCTATTCTTTTAAAGCAAAGACTATATTGGAAAATCAAATCAGTAGGCATCTGCCAGTCAGTAGAAATCCTAATAAAGCCAGGGAGAATCTCAGAATGAAAGGCAGTAGGAGTAGTAAAAATTAATGCAAAGAGAAGCTCCGTAACTACATTTTACAGAGGAATGCAGTTAACATGACAAATATATTATATTGTCTCAAATGGCTCACACAATGCAACTTAGTAAAGAAGTCAACAGAAACAATATTTGCAACAGTATTTGTAAATAGAATTCTGTCTCTTGTTTTAGTCCTACCATACCCTGGAACACGATGTACATCTGCAGTAATTTAACAGGATGTTAGAATTTATGCGAGCCCAATGTGTCTTTTCTCTTATACTAGAAGAAAAAAAATCCCCTGAAAAAAAAAACCAAACCCCACCACCAACACAAAATCCCAGAATGTGGCTGATCTGAGAGTAGACAGCAGTGTTGGTGTAAGATGAAGAAGGGAAAGTGGAAATGACAATTTCCATTAGACCAAGACAGAAAAAATTTAAATTGCTCACAGATATGAAAATGAAATGACTGAAGTAATTTAAAGCAAGAACAGAAATTTGTAAAAAATTAAAGGAGAGCTACAGAAAGTTTCTCGGTGGCCACAGATAAAGTCCTTATTAACACCGAAATACGTGAGAAGGCTGTGAATCTACAAGAATCTCCTCCACAACTACCAGAGATCCAAGAAAGGGCCAGTAACATGGAACACCATTTCCAGTGGATTAAGGAATTTCAAGAAGACACAACACATTCAAGTTTAAAAGAGATGACCTGAAGGAAGGGCCTTGGACAACCTTTATAGGTGGAAAGTGAGAGTTGGTGCTTATGGTAGAAGAGGGAAGGAATTCCTCTACTAAAAATGGAGAAACACAGAAGGGTTGACTTTAACCCAAATTTTAACTCATAGAGGCACAGAGAGAGAGAGCGGATTGTTGATCTCATGTTACAGAACAGGGGGAGAAGGGAAGTTTTATGTCAATTTTCTTGTACAATGGATTTTATGGATAAATGTATGAATAAACAATAAAAACCATCCCAACAAGGAAAGTGACAAATGCCATGTAAGTAGAGATGATGAAGTTCATATGACTGGAACTTTACATATGCTCGTACCAAGAGGTCCTGAACCTAATAGATATTAAGATTAATACACTATTCTGTAACAGACTGTTAACAAAGCTGTTTTCAAGAGAACCAGACAAAATATTGAAATTACTTTACATTATCAGTTATTTTGCCTTGAAATAGAATAAGAGATGTAATTGTTGCTCTAAAAAGTCTGAAAAGTAGATATAACCTGCAAATCCTTATGGTGAAAAATCTGAAATTTTGTAAAAATGCATTGTTTTCTATGATATCTCTGATAGGCAGCTGAAGAGAGAGTATTGCAAAAACCCAAGTCTACTAACAGAATACTGATACCAAAGCACATTTTTATGTTCTTAAAAGTGCATATTGCCATGCAGAAGAGGACCTGTGTAAAGGATAAGGAGACGTATTATAAGATGGTTTGATAGGTAATCTGCTTGCTGGAGTAATAGGATACAATTTTGGCAGGTTCACTGAAAGAAGCCACCTTTGGAACAGTGGATAAATTAGATTGTCTGTGATGTTTTTGGGATGAAATCTAAGGAAATTAAGTAGTTCAGAGAAGGAAATTTTTCCCCATAAAAAACCTCAAGTGTCTGCAAAACACCAGCCAGCTTGGCACTTAGACCAGAGCTTTGTGCGGTTCTGTTTCCATTGCAGAAGGGTTATTTCTCTATGTGGAACTCAAGCCCCTTTATGGGAAAGAGAAACCCGTTCAGGGTGTTAAATGTAATCTTCATAATTTCTAAATCTGAGAAAGTATCTTGTCATTCCCACATTGGTATTTTCTTCTAAGACACCATTTTAACTGAAGCAAATTTCAGTATAGCAACATAAAAATACAAAGCCTTGGGGATGGTTAATTATAGCAAGTTTATATTTTATTTAGGTGGGTTTCCTGCATTCATCTACAATTCAGCCTTAAAATAATGTTTCATTCATATATTCCTGCCTCATAATTTCCAGTTAATTTGGAATATTACATTTTTATAATGAAATGAAGGGGGTTTTTATCTGTGATCAGTAAAATTAAGGTTAAAAGTAGCTAATAGGATAATAATAACAGAGAATTACAAATGTGAGTGTTTTACAACTTGCAGAATTAAAAGAAAAAATGTTGGAAAGCTAAGTCTTCAAGCTGCCTATAGTAATTCTGATTAAATTAGATGGGGGGAAAAAAAAAGGGTGGCAAGATAGAAGTGATTTCCTTGAAGAATTTATTGTCAAAGATGCCAAAACTGCTTAACGTTCTGCCAAATATAAGATTAGCCACATGGAATTTAAACAATTGTCCTCAGCTGTTGAGAACCAAGAAATGGTGTGCACATGCCCCTTCTCAGTCCCACCAGATGGAACTGTGTTTAAGTTTTGAGAAAAAAGGATTTTTTATCTGCCAAGGATATGAAACGGAGTAAAGCCCTATCCAGAAGAAGGGTCCCTTTGGCACAGACTGACATGACATTGTCATGAACTTCTGAGGTTGTCAAAAGCATTAGTGACAATACCACAAATACAAGAGTGATATTTTTCAAAGATCAGAATGACAAATACCTATTATTTTCAGTGAACTTTCATTAATGTTGGATATATATATACGGTACACATTCTTTTATTCATCCCACTATTTATGAAATCATTGTCATTAAGCCTTTAAGTGCAACCAAATGCTGCAAGTAATTTTTGGGATGAGGGATTTCTATGAACCTTCCACAAGTGAAAGGAAAGTTTAGAATCAGAAAAAAAATATAGTAGAAGGAAAATTTCAGAAGTCATGACACATTAGCACCTCAGAAACACCTAGTAATCACTCATGCCTGTACCAGAGGTGATAATACTTCTTTGTATGCACTCCTTAGGCTCTATCAGAGTGACTCACAAAAAAGCCAGGAGCTATTCTGAAGGCATTCCTTACTCTTCTCCCTAGCCCCACAGAACACAGCTGTAGAGACCTCAAATATTTTATTACATTCTCAAACAGGAAGAATCATCTCAGACAGCATTTTTGTAACAAGAGCACAATAGTAACCCATAATAATACCATTGCCTAATTTGATTTTTACTGTGCAAAAGCCACTCTGACTCTGCATATTAATATAGTACATTTTTAACATGGGTTATTGGAGACCCATAAATTTCCACAGCAATCCAGCCATTACCTCATCTCTAGCACAGCCATGTGCTCAGAGTTCTGCAGGATTTATTTATGTTTTTCAACTCAGAAATTGAAGGGATGGATTTGCAAAGCTTTTGTGTGTCCATGAAACAACTGCAGTATCCATGTATCACTGTGGTAATTGTTGGGACAGGTTGATTTTATAATGATGACTAATGTACATTTCTGGGTACACTGGAAGCAACATCAGACCTGGTTTAAGTAAGAGGTTTCTTATAATCAATGTGTCTTGCAAACTTTCCTTACTTTTCATGCCTTTATACAGTGCCACCACATGCTAATTTAGTCATGCTTATTCACACCTGTCATCTTAATAAATGATAATTTTCTAGGTAAACCCAAGACAACACCATAAATTAGGTTGAATGGTTAATCATGTATGTGACTCTACCAAGCAATAATTTCTCTGATACTATTCTAACTTTCAGTTTTTTCTAAGTTTGAGCAACATTCACTCAACTGATTTTTAAGTGTGCAGACTTTAATGGAAATAATTCTTTTAATTTACACATTCCTATGAATGTTTTCCTGGAGAAAAAAAAATGTGACTAGCATCCTGCAGCATTAAATTATTTGTAAATGGTATCTTTAGAAATGTAAGGGTCGGGAAGTTTCAAGTGAGGAAGTTTTAAACCACTAAAAAGGGTCTAAGTCACACTTGTGCCATGGGGAAGTCTATGGTGTCATCTTTTGGGACAGACAATGTTACAGTCTCATTTGGCAGTAAAAGTACAAGCAAAATATTTTTACAAACACTGATCAGAAAAGCATATGTAATTTCCTGTTTGGTTTACTCTGGTCCCAACTGAAAATGTCAGTCTGACATCCAGCCTTTCTCCTTGAGCAAGGGTTTTTTAAGTATACAGGAAGAACAGAAATGGAAAGTTATACAATATCTCTCTCTACATCAGTCTCTAACACTTTCTCCATCTTTAACACCAGTCATTGCAGTCATAACAGATATGTGCAGATCAGACCAATTTTGCAAAGCCAGGAGATGGACATAAATCCTAGTCATGGTTTACTCTCATCTACACTGATTCCTGTAATGTGTGGAAACATATTTAGAAATAAATAAGGTACCAACTCCTTAGTACAATCAGGCAACTTGTGAGCAGAAAAGTTAGAATTTACTGTATTTGAAAAGCTGGATAATGATGAACATCTACTTGTTTGCCTAAAGGGATCCAAATACAAGGGAATTATTATGGCTTCACTTGATCAATTCACTTAATCAATTCACAGCTTGATTAAAAAAAAACCTTTCCGTAAGTTAGGCTGGAACCTTTGGCTACAAGCAAATTCCAAAGTTTAGTTGACCCTGGGTGAGGGTAACTGAGTCCTCTCTCAAACAGATGAGCTTTCTCTGGCTCCCTGACAAATGTTACTGATAAAAAACTTTTTGTTGAAAAAACCTGAAAGCCTGGCAGTCAAGATAGCTTGTACCTTGGCAGCTGTAGCTAGAGTAACTGCCAGCCTGAAAAATGCTTCAAGAGAATAGTTCATATCCCTTTTCCTCTCAGCAATATGTACAGCTTTTTCACCATTTATCTTGAAAAAAATAGGAATTTATTCCAAGGGAAAAGTTTGTTTCTTGCTAAATCAATCCATTTTGTCTGGCCTTTCTCAAGGATGAACTTGTAAAATATACTACTTTTCAATTTGTCACTGTTATAAGTGTTTGTATAAAATAGTTGGTACAATATATTAAATTATCTCTCATTTATGGAGATATGTAATGTTGCACCTCATATAATCACCACAATATCGTAAATTTTCTTGAATAATGTTTCAATGAACAACACCTATAAATAAATTAGAAAATTTAGCTACATCTGTCTAATTACCAGTAAATCCATCAATATTTAAAAGAAGGTGAATATTTTTTGCCTTGGTTAGCAACTTTAATTATTCATTTTTAAAACAAACAGAAAGTTCAACATTAACTGACTATGGAAGACTGTGCAGTTTCCTAATAAAAAATAAAGCATTGAATAAATTAAAAGCTCTACAGCTCAACAAACTCATAGATAACCTTGAAAACCACATTTCTATGTGCTTTCTATGCAGCCAAAAATCATAATTTTGAGATATTAATTTCCTTTGGGCAGTAGATAACAGTCCACGTACATAAGGTCTCCAGACCATTCCTCTCCTGGGAATGGAGACACCACTTCTTTACTGAGGCAGAGAGGGTCCCAAAACCAATTGCCTTTGCTGAGCTATTTTTCTCTGCTAGCATGTGATCAAGGAAAGTTTAAAGATTGCAGAAGGAGCCTAGTAGCCATTTTACTACAAATGAATTGCCCAGAAAGGTAGATTTCTTCACAGCTATTAAAATAGTCAGCCACTGTGATGCAGCAGTTTGCCTACGAGATTTCCTTAAACCAAAGATGTCTTTCAATTACTATAGATGTGCCAGTAAAAAAAAACAGCAAACAAAAAAACCAAGGCAAAAAGAAAAAAAAAACCATAATCAAAACAAAAAGGCAATTAATATTTTGTGTCTCATTTTCATAATGCAATTTTGTGAATTGCTAAATTTGTGCATCATCTGAAAAGGGGACTGAAAGTCCTGTGCCATTTGATTTTTTTTCTCCTGGCCAAAAAGTTCTATATTATTAATAGATCTTATTAAACTAACAGTAGCAAGCATACAATTTCACTCTGCAAAGAACAGAGAGGTAGAAGCTGACCTTTCTACTATTTGAAAAACAGTAATTTATTCATATTGTCTGAAGATCACTTTTGCTGATAACAATAAGGAGGGCACATTCTGCACTTTTTACATATTCTAAACTCCTGGTAACTTTAACAATGAAGATTATAATCAAGGGTTCTTCATGAGAAATGGGAATTGGCAGAAAATGCAGGACAAGCCCCGAGTAACTATACATTACAAATGTATACTGTGAACTATCACAACTGCGTGTTCTTATTAAAATAGCTTTCACACGGAACAGCTCTTCAGAAAAATAACCAGCATATGGTTCACCACTTTCATTTGAATGTGACAGGTAAAATGCCTCAGTGTGTATTAACCTAATTTAAAATATTGTTGAAGAAGGAATAATAAGAGAGAGGTTTTTTAACCTGAGGTTCATTTCTATTACACTGAAAATATTATTCATAGTCTCTGCTGTCTGAAATTTGCTTTGCTAATGATGTGTATATGACATTGAGTGTATTTTAAGTACACACAAGGAAAGAGGAGGGAAGAGGTTGCCTGTCTCCAGAGCGACATACCCTGCTAACATCAGAGGCACTGTGGTAGCCCCTGCTCACAGGCCAGTAGTCTGGTTGGCTGTTTGTCATATGGAGCCAGTATTAGACTAAAGGTTAAAGTGACGTAAGACAGCTTGAAATGAGGACAGTGCTGCCGTGTAGATCCAGCCTGTGAACACAGCTACCAGAAGACAAGGCAGCACCACTGCAGTACCCAACTCAGAGAAAACAGGAAGGTCTAATCCAATAAATATTGACAGAAATTGTACCTTTTTAGTTCACTTTGATAGTTACCATTATTTTTCAATTAATTAAACCAGTTTAGTTCTGGAGATTAATAATGAGTCATAGCCTCTTTCCTTTTTTTTCAATTAGAGTTCCTAGTGGTCTTTCAAGAATTGGTGGACAAATACTGTCTTCATGGCTAACATTTACAATACTTAGATCATTCATGCTCCAGGAAGTTTTCGTTACTCTTTATTACAATGTACAACCACAAAATAAATCACCATTAAAGAGCTCTGTGGGCAACCTTCAGACCATTTTGACTCAACTTCATTTTAAATAGATCATTGAAATATAGTCTTAAACTATGGGACTGTCATGTGATATCTTTGACATACATTTGACAAACTTTCCCTCTTTAAGCCTATTACACTTCCACTGTGTATTATACCTTCACACCTTCATAATCCAGTCCCTTATAATATAGTCATAATAATTTTGAAGGAGAATCACTTTAGTTAATCCCAGCCCAGTCTTTCTCATTAATCTGTCCCCTTCAGGAACAATTGTAAATCATAAACTTTTGAATTCATTTTTGCTATTTAATTTTTAATGTCCTACTACTTCTAGGAGGGTAAGGGAAAAAAATTAAAACACGTAGCATCCACAGATAGTACTCTATTCATTGATTGAAATAAAATGCTATCTGCTACCATAACATCAAGAAATGCATTCTTTTAAGTTAATTTTAACTCTCACTTTAGTATAACAGCTTGGCCTGAAACATGGATTTAAAAGAAACATAAGGATTTTAGTTATAGGCTCGCTGTGTTGAAATTAGTTAGAATAAGAGGGAATTAGGGCCCAGCTAGAGTTAGTTAAAATAGTTAGGAGAGCTGGACCTGAAACGGTTTTCAAGATGTTAGTAATTGATTACTGAATAATTGGTGATCTGTCATTTGCATGTTTGTTTAGCTGTGCTTAGAATGAGGAACAGAAACATTGGTAAGTTGGTCTAGGGAACAAAGACAATTACCAATTTCCTCCCTCTGTGAGAACCGATCCAAAAGTCACGCAAGAGGAAATTTGGAGTTCACTAAAGTAATTAAGATTGTTGAAGTTCAAAAAGGCGAAAAAGGTCAAAATGAGGGAGATGAGTTCACTTCATCTATCTGGGTCCACTGGCCCAATTCGAGACCACTGACTCAATTCAGAACACACACTACGCATGCTTAATGGCATTTAAGCTCATTTCCATATGAAGCGGAGAATGGGAGGTGTTAATATTATGAATATGCATTTGTATTTTGGATATTCATAATTTTTGTAAATAAAAAGCCTTGTGTTTGCTTGGATCGGAGCCCTGTCTCTTAGGGAGCTATCCCACACAGTGCCTGGCGCCAAATAAACGTACACTTTCTAACTGTAAAACATTAGGGAGTCTTTGTCCATCTCAGTTGGATATCGATACTAGATTGATATTCATATTTTAATAAATCAGGCCTTTAACATGTTGGTTTACACAGAGGACAAGAAATAAGGTAACACTGAGCTACTCAGAGGTTGCTCCCGTCCTCCTCACTCCAATTTACAAACATGGCTTTTCTGAGGACTGCAGGATGACAGATGTAGTGATTGAAGTGAAAAACCTAAGCTTTCAATTCTAATTTAAAATAGCACTTTCAGAGATACTTTCTATCCTGCTGTTGAATGACAAGTACCTGACTAGTGTCAAACACATGAACTGATAGACACTAAGTTGAATACAGTAATTAAACATTTAGTGCCAGTTGATCTTCCACAAAATAAGCTGAATCAGCTGAAACTATGGTCACATACCAACCTTTCTCGGGGTGGGGAACTAGGGGTGTGGAATGCATGTGTGCTGGAAAATTTGCAATTAAAATAAAAAATTGCCTCCAGACAAAAATAGTTTTTTAGAAAATCTCAACATCTATTACAAGAACATAATCATAGTACTATGGAAAGCAAATATGTAGTATATTTGCCTTCTTCATTACACATTGAGTATTTAAGTAACCTTAATTTGTTAAATATATCCTGTTACATGAATAATTTCATGTACCTAATATAAATTTGCAAATTTAAAGATATAATTCAAGGAAGATTAATTGATTTCCCCAAAGCATACCCAGTCTGGAGCCCATTTTGATTATCATGAAACTACTATACATACAAATTACTCAGGTTGCCCTGTGTTGTCATTGTAAAGCAAATGTTTTGGAAACAGGATGTTTACTAATTGGAAAAAAAGATGTGCCAGAGGAAACATACACATATCTAGCAGTATAAAATATCAGAGTTCAATTCATGCCTTTATAGAAGGACAGGAAGTTCAGATATCCAACTTTTATCTACAGTTAGGCCTTGAACACCTCTCTCTTAACACATGTACTAGCTTAGTACAATTATTTTTAAAGAGCTTTCCACCCTAATTTATTAAGGCAGACAGACATGGGTGGAAATTTCAAAAGAGAGGAATTGTCACATGAATGTTTTCAGTTCAAATGTGCTCACTATTGAGTTTTTCTGGATCCCAGCTTTAAGGGAGCTTGGTACTTTTGTCTGCTTTTAAACCTTCCATTCACTCTTGAAAAATCCAAACTACATAGGATGATAAGAGGATAAATTTATATTAAAGGAATACATTTATGGAAATAACATAGAGATTTACTCCTTGTTTTGAAAGCTTTGGGAACGAGCATCATGATTTAAATGTAAAATATTCATCGAATGGTCAAATTTATATTAAATGGATATCAAATTAAATCAGAAAGCATTAAGTCAGGTGAAGGCTTACCATATTCTGCCAGTTCACATTCCTATCGACCCCATGAATTCCTGAGTTTCAGTTCTGTGAAAAGGTTGCATTTTCAGTTTCTCTACATAATCATTAAAGAAAAATAAACAAAACCTCAATTCTAATATATTAACTTTCTCCTCCTTTCTCCTTTGCATAATAAGCCAAGAACACTTAAATCCTCTATATACTTTTTCAGGAACTAAGGTTTCGACTTAGAGAAATGTTTTGCAAAAAGACCACAACTGAAAAGAAAGCAATGGAGAATATGAATGATATTACTTTTGTTTTAAAATATCCAGCTAGAGATAGCACGGGGTTTTTTTCCATTCATTTTTAGAATTACACTCTCTTAAATATTCTCAAATACATTCCAAAGCAAGAATTTATGAATTCAATTATCACAGGATTAAAGAAATAAAACTATTATTAAGTTAATTTTTCCTCAGAAATGTACAACTGTATAGTGCAGTAGTAATACACTGTGAATCACTTGGTGTTAAATAATGCTTCTTACTTCCTGCAGGATAAGACTAGTCTTTATTGGAACAAGAATGAGGGAGATTGTTCAAAAACCAAGACTATGAAAACTTTTCTCAGTGTGAAGTAGTTCAATGCACTTTTCAGGCAGCTTCCTGGATATCTGAGTCCACTAAACTCCATACCAAACCACGCGATTTAGACTTGTCTGGATTCATCTCCATGAAGAGATTGATCATACAACTTAAAAGTCAGAAAAAACATCAAAAAGAAAAGGATTTTCTGTTGAGGATAAATAGCATGAAAAGAACTACTAGTGCTTAAACTACATTTTCAAATTTAGGTGTCTAAACTGGGTCACGAAGATCAATATCTAGGAACTGAATTGATGTGGCCTAATTTGCTGAAAAGTTTCCTCTGAGATCTGCCCCAAAACTCATAGTCCAAGTCTTCTGAAAAACAGAGTATCTTTATTTGTATTCCTGCATTGCCAGGCTCCTTTGTTTGAAACCAGTTTGTTTTCAAGTGTTCACTTATCATCCAATAAAGTAAATAATAACTACAGTTCCCTGGAAAAGTGGCAAGAACAGAAAATCCTAAACAGTTTAATTTTTTTGGTGTTGTGCCTGCCCTCCCCCACCCGCATGTTTCTTTTTGTTTTTATCCACTCTTAAAAGGCTGCAAACGTCATCAGGTCCTTTACAAACCCTGCTGTAATTAATGAGTTAACCTATTATAGTTCTAAGCCCTCCTTAAAAATGTGCATCCATTGCAATGCTTCTGGGCATTATCTATGCAGCATAAACTCTCATGCTTGGCCATATTGCTGCATGCAAATGCTGTCATTTGCCACCTCCTCAACACTGGAGAAGATCTGAGGACCCCGTCTGTTCTGCTTTCTGTTCACATGGGCATTGCCCTGAATCTCCTCTCTGTCCCTCCATCAGATAGCCCAGATTAGGATGCCATGCAGAGTGCAGAAAGTATGAGCTGCCATACATATTGACCTGCTGCTACTTGTTCCTTCTCAGCAGCAGAGAACTTGAAATGAGATTGTTGCTCCCTGTGTTGCCAGCTTTCTCTCTGGCTGCTTCTGTAGCGGTACAAAGAGAAACAGCCCTGAACTATAAAGCCTTTAGGCAGAAAATCTAATTTTTAAAATAATAACCAATGGAATGGTTGCAGCTACTGTCTTGTTATACAAATAACACAAAATTGCACCACTTATTAAAATTCATAACAACAAGAATTTGCTACTCAGGATTTTACTTAATTATAATACTTCAGATACTTCTATTCAAGCATTCATCTATGGGATACAAGTTTAACCTGGCATGGATAAAAGAGATCTGAATAAAAGCTTCTAATAACATTTTCAGCAATTTTGTCTCCATTTGGAAAAAAGCTAGAAGCACAAATTCATGGTAATATATGGGTATATATTGAAGCATCCATTTATTTGGTATACACTGAAGTTCTCTACCTCTGTAAAAACAGCCTACACTTTTGTGTTGGTTGCTATATTTGGAATGCTGTTTTGTGCACAATATTCTGCTGAGAGAGTAAAGTGATGGACATATGTAATCTCTGCTATACACTACAAGCTCTGTATTTACTACGATGCATTAGGCTTCTTCAACTGAGAAAAACAAGTAGAAAAGTAAGTTTTCTGATCTACCTAAGGATCAGGGGCTGAATCCAATCCCCAAATGATTATTGCAAGTTAACTGATTTGGCTCCATTTAGTGACTTCAGTAATGAGGACGAAAAATTGCCGAGAGGGAGAAAGAACTGAAGCAATGTAAGGCATACATTTATTATTGAAATATAACAAAGAAACATTTATTTGCAGTGCATCATTATTTAAATATAACAAGAAAAACCCTATATACAATATTAAAGTAAGAAAAAAAATCCTTCAAATTATTTATAATTTTACAATTTAAAATTAAAATTAATCCTATTTCTTATGTTTGGGAAAACAGAATCCATAGCAAAATGCCACACTTTATTAAGAAAGAAGCACCTCATGCTGAAATTAAAAATGCATTTTTATTACAAATTTTTTGTATTAAAAAACTATTCATATGAGTAAGAGACTGAGAAATAGGCCCTGTATTTAAAACATTTCAAAGGAAATACAACCACCTAAGATTTTTTTTTAATTTGCAGCCTGTGAAATATGGCAAATTCATCTACCTGAACTTAGTACACCATAAATTTAATTCTAAAATTATTTTCCATACATATTTCATTGCATATGTGTATAAATGTACTCTATGTGCTATGGATCTCATAAAGGAGTGTATACTTCTCTATGCATATATACATGTGAGTACAAACAAATATATTGCTCATAATAAACAAAGAAGCAACAGCAAGGTTTGTATTAAAAAGAACAGGTAATATGAAGCATTTGTAACTGCAGAAAGTATATAAGAGTACAACATAAGGTACTGACTATGCTACAGTCAAAATCTTACTGTAATTCATTCTAAACCAGCTTTTTATTGGAATATGAGATGAGACTACCTGCTTTCTCAACAAGAAAATACATGCTATTCCTAGTAAAAAACGTGAAATCTTGGGTGTTAACTAATGCAAATGCCTTTCTATCTGGATACAGAGTGATTTTTTGGTTTAAATAGTCTCAATAGTTTGAAGTTGCTATCATTCACCATGTTCAAGTTTCAAACCTGGGTTTTGACAGTGAGATTAGGAGAAATCTGTTGATATCTGTCTCTCAATACTCATCACATGGCCTCACCACTTTAGCATTGGATGCCACTTTTTCATCCTACTTATTCTCACAACAACCTGTGAGTTAACCAGTATAATGGTCACCATTTTCTAGATTTCCTAAGGTCAAAAAAGAAAGGAATCATAATGAGTTCCTGAATGACAACCCAGCTGCCTATCTGTCATTCTTTTAATAATGTGATTGAAGTTGTTGACAATTGGTACCTGCCTGACAGAGAAATAATAAAGAAACTTATAAACAATTCAAACTACAGAAGAAATATAGGGAGATGCTGATTGCAGATTAGCCAATAGTCTTATTCTTATAAAAAGTAACTGGCAGTAAGTATGTCAATGTAAACAATACCACTGCTCTACCACTTATAGAAAGGGATGCTTTTCCCTACGAGTGTTATTTCACATCAAGTGGAATATTCTTCTGTTACTGTCTCTAAGGAAGAAATTTAGATCACTGCTTCATAAATATAACTTTGCAAGACAAATGTTAAAATACACATTTTGCCTTAGCTCAAATTTCATCATGACATGTAAAATCCAGAACACTGTCTTTCACTGAGAAACAAAGAAATCTAAAGTATTTACAGTACAAGAAGGATATAGATCAAACTGCTAGTACATAGGTTAAACATTATGGCTGCATTTTTCAGATATATTTAGGCTGAAACCAGCCCCTCTCTCACTATGACTGTCTGAAGAATCACAGCTTAGTAAGGAGTTCCCATTAGATCACTCAGAAGTATAAAACTCGGTTTTGAGCAAGGAATGCTACATTTCCTCTCCTCACACAGGAGTACATGCTCGAATATAACACAATTGACACATGACACATAGAAAACTAATTCTCTGAAATTCATGAGCCAAATTACTTTCCTAACTTTTCTATTTTATTTTAAAAAAAAATTTAAAACTGAGGCCCTCCTTACCTTCCGACTTATTCATTTGATGATTGACCACTAAGCAAACTAGACTCTTTTTGTCCTTTCTTTTCAACTATATTTTCTCAAATTTCTCTAATTCCACTCTTCTACTCCAAACCCAGCAGTCTTATCTGCAAGGAACAAGCCTCCTTTGGGAGCATCATGAAACACTCACTAAACTGTTGCACTTTATTTTGGTTTGACTCATTTTAGTGAACTTTGATCAATATTCTTCCTTCTAATTTATGAAAGCTGCGTTGTCTGAACAAGGATTTGTTTCGTATGACGTAACTTATTCTTTCTTGAGTGATTAATGGAAGACTAAAAATGTTCTCAAAATAAGGGCAGATATCTATCAGAAATGGTCAACATCTGTTTGTCTATATACATTTTCAAAAATTGGTCCAATGCACATTTGGAATATACCAATCTGTGGGGTATGCCCAGCCACTGCCCTGGAGGGACGACTGCTGAGATAAGGAGATTGAGCAATCTCCCAGCAGGACTCCCTGGAAAGGCAACCACTTCTTGGCCATGGCGAGGAAAGGCAGACCCACAATCCTTTGGGAGACACTATGCAGATCGTTCTGTAACCCATTGGTCTGTCCCAGACCCTCTGTAATCCATTGGTCCCCTACTGATCCCTTGTATCCCTATAAAGATCCCTCGGGCCCCTCAAGAGAGGGTTCCCGTCCCTGGCTCCCCCCTTCGCCGGAGGGAACCCACAATAAAGCTACCTCCATGCGGAACCAGCCACACGGGCCTTCTCGTCTCTCTCTCTGGTCTGGCTTGGCCTGGAGGCTGCCCTGCAGAGCTGAGCTGGAATCAGGAGCTGATATCACTAAAGAGCTGACAGCCTCTGCAAGGGCCCCTCTGCCAGCAGCTGAGAGGAAGACACCGGACCTCGGGAAGGTGATTCCTTTCGGGACCATCTCCCCAGACCGGTTACCTCTTCCTGGGTCACAGCCTCGGACCCCATCACCAGCTGTAATACCAATCTACTTAGAAGCAATTATAAAATAATCAATCTGAAAAATAGTCTACCATTTTAACACGAAAATATATATTATTCAGAAGAAGCATAATTTACTGACATTGATCAGTAATGGCTTTTTTAAAAAAGAAACATTAAAGGTGACCTATTTGTACCTATGTCAGGCCTTCCATTATATAGTTGTCATTATCTTGAGATATCATATCTGTTAAAGGTTACTTACTGTTAAAATTTGGTACACATGGTCTTCATTTTAGATTATTCCCCTTGCTGCACGAAATGTACACATATGCAAAAACACATGCAATCAATCTACTATTGGCCTATTTCTAAAAGTTCACAGAGTACAGAGTTTGGAAGGACATATTTCATTTCTATAAACAGAATGGTCTCATCTGTGCTTCTTCATGCTGCTCTATGAAGCAGTTATACAGATTAGACTGCAAAATGAGCTTTATGGCTGCTTTTGCAATTTTTCCCCAAGGTAATTCCATAAGTATTTTTATTATGAGCTAAAATGCATACTAGACAATAAAATTGTAGCATAATGTCTCCAAATTATGTTATTATTTTTGCATGACATGGAATAGATGCAGCTGCTTTGTAAATTTCGATGTTTCAAATAGGTCTACACATAATCAGATACATAAATCCCTACAAAATCACTGAGTGTCTCCCATATCTGATTAAAAGGCCAAAGAATTCTGGTCAAAAAGTGCATCAAAAATGGAAAAAAAAAATTTAAGATTTGAGAGACCAAAGGTGACTGCATTATTTCTTATCAGTACATTGTGATGGAGTTTTTTTCATTCGGTCATTCCATCATTGTGTATATTTAATCTTGTTCTATAAAATTTTAGGCAATGATCATTTATGTCTGCAAATATCTTATTCCAACAGTAAGGCCTTCTACATTCTCAGCCCTAAAGTACATTAGAGATTAGGCAATGCTTTTCTCTCCACACCTATACTCAGATGACCAAGTGTAGGTATTTTTCAGAAGCATATTTTGTCATAACAAATTTTTGTCATCTTAAAATGAATTATTTTATCCAGAGCTACATTTTAAAAGCAGCCTGATCATGGAGCAGTGGCAGAGAGCACAGGGAAAATCCTTGATAAGGGCATTCTGTAGGAAGTTCCTGGTATCCATGCTCTGAGATGCAAGGGGGTTAGAAGCAGACTTTGCTGCAGGTATCAAATATATGTCATCTACATTTATTTTGGGTGTTTGTATCTATATTCTGGGAGAAAATACCTCCTTTCCTTTCAAAACACATGTGATTTTGTCCAGAAATGGCCAAGACATATCTGGATGAATAACCTCGAGATGGATACTCAGAATTCTTAAAGGAACTTCAAATGAAGTTGCTTCAAAAGCAACTCTATATTTGCAGAGATTAATACAAGGGCAAACTTCTCTACCTGCTTACAAATAGTCAATCTAAAATGACTATTAGTATGAATATTTTCTCAAAAAAATATCAAGACCAAAAGTAGAGGTTCTAATGATTGTGGGGAAGGCTTCTCCCAGAACAGTGCAGCCAAAAAGAGCTCTACCCAAGTTAGAAGGCAAATATACTGTATGATCCTGAACCAGAGAGGATCTGTGAACTCCCATGTGAAGAGACAGGACATCCATTATCCTTACACAAATATTCCTGATAATATTTGTAGCATCTCTGAAATATTTCTCACCATTTTTCACAGAGCATCTAAATTTTTAATTCAGACTGATATGGATCTAAAATGACCTATTCCTCAGTGATTCAGTTGATCTGGATGTTAAAATGCCCTGAAGAAGTCCATGGAAATGAGTTGATGAAAACGTCTTCATAAACCAAAAGGCCCTTCCTCACAACTTTTACATAAATTGTCCCATTTTATTCCTATTTTGATAAAAAGCTTGATTTCCCTAATTTTGACATGAAAGAATGATTTTTGCTGTTCTCTACCAAGCACATTATTTTACACTTTTATCATATCATTAGGTCCAGGTAGAAAAACAGCTAAACTAAAAGGAAAGCAAAACAAAGTAAAAATTTCACTTTCAATATAATTATGTTAAGGTTAATCAAGACAGTGCTTTCCAAATATAATCATTCTCCCAAGCCTGGAGGAGCCTATTTTTTGAGGGTAGGTGTAGAGTAAATAGTACATCATCAACAACCCTGAGTCTGGTTATTAAGATGGTAACATCTTTCATGTTTCAGTAAGTTTCAGCCTGTCTTGTGTCCAACATAAGCCCACAGATATACATCTATATAAATGTGCATATTGAAATTCACATCTCAATTTTTACATCTATTTGGATCAAGGTTTGATTTAAAGCAGCAACTTAATGCAGTTTCACATCTGGTCTTCTAAAGTAACTCTTCTCTGCTGTGCAATCCTTAGATACTTCTATAGACTGACTCTCCTTTAGAGACCTTGAATCCAGAATGTCTGCCAAGGTTTACAAGGAGGGTGGGCAAAACAAACCAAAAGAAAACATGTAATACAGTTTGTTTGTCTCTGAGGAGGAGAAGTGTGCTACTGGAAAGATAGCATTTGAACCTTAACACCTTCCATCTATTCATATGCAGCAAACCAAGTCTATGTGCACAGGTGCTAATATACTTGATGGTGGGGGAATTATTCTCGTTTCAGGTGTGGCAGATGCACAAACAATCACAGGAGACCTAATAATGCTATATACCTTGATGCCATTAATTGGCACTGGGACATCAGCACCCATGAACAGAATTTTTTGGGGCAGGTAACAGATGCTTACTCAGAATACAGTAGTTCTGTCAACTCTGCATTGTATGGAGAAGAAGAAAAGACAAGCAGAAGGTGGTCATTCCACCACATGTTAACTGAACAGCTTACTGAGACCAGGTGTTATAAGCAGCTGCTGAGAAAAGGCAAGGGGAAAGGTACTGCTGCATGGCATATTTTTTGCCTTTCTGTTTACTGTAGAATTATGCTACATTGCACCCCATTTGGCAGAGAGAAGTTATGCAGGAGAGGGAGCAGCATAGGAGAGTCTGTTGGAAGCTGGACTTGTAGCACAGTTTCCAGTGGATGAAGACATTCAAATTAGGATCATTCATGTCAGCCACATGCAGAGAAGGACAAAGTTCCCATGCTTTTTGGTGTTCTTTTTCTTACAGAATATGATGCAATACAGAATTTCTCAGCAGTATGTCTTACCCCATATCAGTCATTTTCTAAGGGTGAGAGTCATACTGCACTCCAGACAATATTTTAAACCTTACTGGTTTTGCTAAGCCCTAAGGGTAACTAACAACATGTTAACACAGATGGTTGCAGACAGACCTAATGCCTTCTCTGTGCTTTTAAGTATCTGAACTATGAGAGAGGCCACATTTTAGCAGTTTGTGTGACAGAACAGATAAATGCACTAACATAATTTTTGAACTAGAGGTGACTTCTGTCCATCCAGATTAGATTAGATTAGATAAAATAAGAAAAAAAAAAGATCTTTCTGTACCTGCATAGAGAAGATATATCCTAAGGCAGAAAACTACCTCTCTTAAAAACTACCTCTATTCACCCCCTTCATCAGTTTCCAGATTCTAGATAAAGCAACAAATTACTTACTCACAAAGCTGACTTTGCACCCAAATATGTTTATTGATAACTGCAAGTGAACTGGTCTTTTGTTTGCATCACAGTAGGAGAAACTAAGGATCAAATATTCTTACCCAGCCTTGATAGCCTATTGAGTTGAAAGACATACAGACACCAGTGAGTCCTACTAACCGAAAGACATGGAGTTCATGGGACATTCACATGCCAAACATGACATTTATATCTGGATAAGCATTTGAAAGATAACAACAAGCTGTGGAGACTGTCAGAGATTAGTGTAAGGAAAAGGGAAGGAATAATGGAGTCTAAAATAGATTGCAACAATGGCCAATTCTATTCTCAAGTAAAAGAAAAACATTTCTGTAAGAGATGTTATATTGCAAGATACAGTCAGTGCATGATGTAGGAAAAGACATAGAGTTTTTCCTTTCAAAGACTGATTTATGCAGTTCCCTAATATTTAAAAAGTTGCTCACACGTGTTTACATAATCTCTCTCCATAGCTACTACTTGACAGCTGTTCTGGATACAGAAATGCAAAGTGAATCCTTCATTTTGCCATCTCTCCCCTCCAAGTTTCTGGTGGATGAATTCCCTCTAAGCCTGGCCCTGTTGCTTTACTGTTCTGCTCCATTGCTTCAGTTTGATCTCCTCTCCTCTCCTTCCAGCCTGAGTAACAAAACAAAAGCTTTGGAGTGAAGCTGCCAGGCAGAAAAAGCTCCAGGCAAGGAAGCTGGAGGGAAGATAATGGTCAGTGTCAAACCACTTTCAAAGTGATGGAAGGAGAGGGAAAGGGGAGTTTCAATCTCTCCTAGTAAAAGTTGTATTGATTCAATTCTGTCCTTTTAACTGAAATAGCTTGCTGGCTCCACTGAACCAGCTTTATCTTCATTCTGGTCTCTTTTCTGCTTATTGGAAAGTGGAGAATGGATGAAGCAGAATAACATAGTCCCTAGTATGGGACACAGGGTAAAATCAGGTTTCTCTGTCCTGCCAGTTGTTGAACACTGTAATAATATAGGTTAGACTTGATGATGTCAAGTGTCTTTTCCAACCTAGTTAATTCTGTGAATCAGTTTATTCAGTAAAACTAAGCAGATTGACTGGGTTCTCCTGTTTTCTCATGAAGATGAGGGCAAGTCAGGCTCTTCTTCACCACAGCTGCACTAAAATCAGCGGAACTGTACCAAGTTAGCAGCTAAGGATTTGTCCTTTATCTGTCTTCTCTGCCCTGTATTAGCAACCATCAGACACGCTGTCCTTTCTTTCAGGGATATTTGCAGTATATGTCAATATATCAGGGATGTTAAGACAGGCATGTTAAGGCATCAGAAAGCCTAACTATGGGAACAGATTTGTTTCAGCATATGACCCATGACCTGCCTGCATGTGGTAGATGGGCAGGACTCATTGCTCATTTTGGTTTCCAGATCAACACTGGCATTTTAAATGTGCTCCTCCTTGGATATGAAGAGAAAACCTGTCCTTGCATTCAGCAGGTGAACAACAAATCACTAGTTCTGAATACACTATAAAATATTCCTTAAGCATTTGGTGCAGAATTCTCGTTCAATGAAATACCCAAACATGGAAGAGTTGGTTAGCACAGATCAGCCCCAGGAGAACTGGAAATCCCCCAAGTTACTGGAATTACTCACACTGCAGTTATAAATATATCAACTGTACCTTACAAAGTTTAATCTTTTTACATTTAGGGGTTGGTTTATGTTGCTAGGTACTTTTGAGTGAAATTAGCATGTGAGGAAATGCCATGACACTAATGGGTGCATTAAAACAAAAAGCTGTACTTCAATCGATAGATCATCTTGAACTTATTATTATTATTAAAATCATTGTAATTTTTACCAGGAGAATTTTTTTTTTTAAGTGATTTAATAGAGTTGAAATCATATAAAACCTTTCCCCACAAACATAACGGCAATACCAGTGAAGAATCAGGAAAAGGATCTTACTCCACATATACTAAAAAAAGCAAATTGCATTTCAATCTTTTTTTCCTATTTGTTACCATATGTAATAAAGCTGAAGTTAATCCATAACCATGACGATTTTTTTACATGTCACAAATGTTACACATCCAGAGTATTAAAAAAACCTAAAAGTGAGCACTGCTGTGAGGGGTAAATTACCCATTGTTTAGAATTGAAAAAGTAATTCCATAACCAATACATTATATAGTAACAAAGCAAAGATATATTCTTACCACACACAGTTTGAAGGATTTAAAATTTTATTTGATTATTGATTTATTTCAATAGTTCAGTAACTATATAAGTGCTGTGTTAAAGATTTCAAATTTTATCAGCATTGAACAATTTTATGAGGTTATTATTTGAATCTACATCCAGCAAAGATCCTATTCTATGATGAAAAGTTAATGTTCCAGAAAACTGGAGTGCTCCCCTTGGCTGTGTGATTCTGACTGAAAGCAGTTACCCAGCAAAAAGGATTGGTTTGGACTCACATGAGCAAACATAATGACAAAAGCAAGAATTTTTTAGCAAGGTCTTCAGTGACTTAATAGACATTTTGTGAAAAACTTGAAAAGTTGACAGCAAAAAAATTTCATTAATAACTGACCTGAAATAGCTCATTTCTATAAAATGTGAAAAAAAACCCCTCCCTTTGTATAGAAACAAAAGTCCTAATAAATTGATGTGAAGCCCTCTTTGGGAGTAGATGAAATGGTTAGACCCATATAGTAGAGTGCAGACAAGATTCTGAGCAAGCAACATTAATTTTAAAATATATTCATGATATATATTTAAAATACACACATTTAATGTTGACATCTATGCCTTTTTTTGAAAGGTGTAGAGCAGGCTTCACCCTAAAGCTCACCCTGTAATAACAGTGTATTGTATTTATCTATGAAACAGATTTTTAAAACACAGATACAGAACAAGACTCTAATTGCATCACAAATCAGAAGAGCAAAGCATTTTGTAAACATGAACTGAACTAAAATCTATCAAGTTCAGTAGCACTGAACAGCTTTTAAAGGCAACTGACAGGTGTTATGCTCACTATTTAAGGTTTTTTTTAATAAACATCCTCTCATAGACAGTTGTAAATTAATTGTAAAATAAAAATCTTATGCTAGCATCTACTTCTGTTTTCAATAACAAAGTAAAAGCAACAGAAGCAAACCAGGATTTTTATTCTGTTACTTTCACTTTTTTCGTTTCACAGCTTCTATAGCTGATGCTCTCTATTTTAGCAGATCAGACACCAAACCTACAAACAGCACAAACTGTAAGTGACCACTTTACCTTCTGAAAAATCAATCAGTCCCAGCAAATGTAGCAGCTTCAGAGATGCAAATATAATCACAACAATACCCACTGTTTGTAGTCCCTCTGACTCCCACTCGAGAGTCAACATTCTTCCAAAAGGCAAATCATTCCAGTCTTCACACCGGTTTGCAATCAGAGGGAAATTAGAGGATTTTACCAAGAGTTCGCTTTGAAGAAAGTTGCAGTGGTGTAAAGCAGCACTATACCAAGCCGTGGCAGCTCACCAGCCACTCTAGCTGAGATAAAATGTTAGATAAAGCCCTGTATCTCATGCTTCTCTAAGCATTTGATTTCATCAGTAGCGAGTCCTCTTAGAAGGCTGAGGTGGACCACAAACCCCTGGGTATGACATTGTATCCGTCGAGCAGCGTTACTTAGAGCTGCTGGAGGAACATCTGTGTCAGAGCAGGGACTTGGCTGTGTCAGTGCCAAGAAGAAAAGCTCTCTGGAAACTTGCACTAGGTAGCATGCTGCTATCAGCACTCAGTACTCCAGCACTGCCAGGCACAGGCACTGCAATTCTCCCCAGCCTCACAGCCTTTCCCCAGCTTCTCTTAGCACAATTTTTGTTAAGTTTGAGAAATGACAGTTTGCTAAAGACAGACATCTGTTTTCACATGCTAAATGCTGCATGTCAGAAAACTACCATCCTCTGCATTAGAAAGAACAATGTTCAGAGAAACGCTTCCTATTCCTCTTCTTAAGCATCACCAGAGTCTAATTAGAATCTTCACTGAAAGTGAGAATACGAATTAAAGAAATACACATCAGCATGATCAGTGCCTCCAGCTAGCAAAATACAGTGCTGTCAAGGAGACATGCACTGCCCAAACCCCTGACCTGCAGCCAGGAAGAATTTATTCTTTATTGATTAAGAAACAAACCAGTGCTTTTCTGCCTCAGGACATGAACCTAGAAGTGCTGAACCCCAAACTCTGATATACATGAATGGGTGTTAGGCATTTTTCACAGCTCCTGGGAAGATCTTGTCCAGGCTACACATCAGGGAAAAAGGAATCCCAGCTGATTTATTACACAATCTGTATAAAACTAATTGTCCTGAGTTTATTAATGTGATTACCAAGAGGATACCCAGTGCAAAGAATACACTCTGAAGAATCTTTATGCAGCACATGCATAAACAATACAAGGTTATGCCTAAATTCTTACCCTTGTGCCCATCCCAATAATTTAAATAAATCTTGTCCACTGGTGTACAAGGCACAAGAATAAAGAGAAGGAAAGCCTCAGAAAAAAATAATTTTAGACACCCTTATTATTAAAAGCATATGTTCTAGCACTATAAAGAATTACATAAATTATGTCCAGTATCAACCACTCAGGTTGCTAAACTCCTTCAACTAGAAAAGAATCTTGCTATCAAGAAGCTCAGATACCTCTATTTTTGTTTAGAAATTCATTATAATTTTAAATTACCATAATAAAAGTTGTAACATTAGTAATCTATTGTTTATGGGCTACCAAGCAGGGAAAGAAAAATGTAGTCTACAATTTATTATGAGCTTTTTTTTTGTTTTTCTTTGAAATCTGTACGCATTGAATTACATTATAGGCAGAACTCTAGAATCTACATATTTTTGTTTATTCAAAAATGCATGTAATTCAGTTAATTTTAGGTTATATCTAGTCAATATATAAGCAAGAATATTCTTTGATTTTACACTTCTGGGTATTTAATAGTAGAATGTCATGAATTCTCTATTATTTATATATGCTCTCCATCTGAGTGTCAGTTCACTTTCCCATTACCCTGTAAAGCTAAAACAATGTCTAAGAGGAAAGCACAGTAAAAGCAAATCAAACCAAATACACTATCCCACATTTGCACCTTCCAAATATGTCATTATTTTTACCTCATATTCTACATTTTCCTGTTAAGTCCTTCTCCTTTTAATAGAAAAGTAACATTCTGTTTCCTCTTTACAATTTCTAGCTATTCCATATCACCTTCTCCTTTTAAGACTCTGACATGTTCGTCTTGACCTCATTCTCATCTCTGGCTTCTATTTTTTCCTTGAGGTTATTCCTACTTAGGCTTTTCTTTTTCTCAAATTTGTGTTCTTTTTCTTAAATGACGAAGCATGAACAAATGTTTACAGTATTTCAGAAACAATAATCCTAATATAATGTCCCACTCATACTATATCAGTGAAAGAGGCCTTATTTACTGTTAATAAATAGTCTCAGGGAAATTATTAAAATGGAGAAATCTGTCAGTCCACATTCTCCTTTCATGCAGGAGGTTCAGGCCACCTTGTGTTCTTAAGCTTCCCACTCTTGGGAACAGAGGCCCTTCTACTCCACCACTGAATGTGCCAACCCACGTGCACAAAGTCACCCAGCAAGAAGTGGTCCCAGACACAGCTAAGGTTTTGTTTTCTGCTTTCATACAAGAAGAAAGGCTTGGATATTTAAAAAAAATGACACGGAGAAAGATTATTAATTTGATGAGTTTTAGGGGCCAATTCTACCGGCACAGCAAATGAGTTACAGAAGAATTTTTAAACAGAAGAAAACATAAGCTGAGAACATCCACCTGAATCAATGTAACTGATTACTGACTTCAGAGAATACGTCCTTAAAAAAAGAAATAGACTTTTCCTGTTGTTTCTCAGGATAGTTCTCTAAGTTAGGGGAACCATACATTGAATTTGTGAATCTCCAAGCCTTAACCCTAGAAAGCAAAGCAGCAAGGATAAGAAACTATGTGGAAAGGAGAAGGAAGTGATATATGAAATCTTTCCTGCAATATGCCAGGCAACAGATTAAAACAACAATGTTACTTAGAGATGTGAGTTGTTCTGGAAGAAGTTCAATTAAAAAAATTTTACACCCCAAAACATTAGAAAATTAAATTAATCTTGAAGAAGGAGATAATAAAATTCTGCTATATGTAGGGCAACTCTTTGTATTCTGATCCTTCTAAATTCAAAATCCATTGTAATTTCTCTCACACATTTCGCATTTTCTTCAATTATTTAAAAACAAATATTTATGTGTCACATTCTTACAGGGTGCCTGTATTGACAGTACAAATAAATTTTAAAAGTTGTTCAAAGGAATTTTTCAATAATGTAACCCTCCAGGATACAAAAGGAAACACCATTTTTACATAAAACTGAAAAAAACTGAAACCAGGGGATGACATCTTGTAATATCCAAGCATTGTTCTGGCTTGTTCTCTTTCCCTAAATCCAGCTTTCATTTTTGACTTTTCAATGCATTCTGGTGGTGATTGAGCAATATATTTAAGTTTGCACAACCTTCCCTGTGATTCTTCACCAGGTTGCATGAAGGAAAAAAGAAAGTACTAGAATTCGTTATGAAGCTGTCCCATCTAAACATTGCATCTTCCACTGGCCTTCAATTCTTCTCCCTTAAGATTTGAAGCAGACAAGGAAGGAGAGGCAGTGGGGTTGCTGTGTATGTCAGGGAGTGTTTTGATTATCTAGAGTTTAATGATGGCAACAATAGGGTTGAGTGTTTATGGGTGAGAATCAGGGGAAAGCCAAGAGGGCAGATATCATGGTGGGAGTCTGTTACAGACCACCCAGTCAGGATGAAGAGGCACAAAAATGTTCTATAAGCAGCTGGGAGAAGTATTGTGATTGCTAGTCCTTGTTCTCATGGGGGACTTCAACTTGTCAAATGTCTTCTGGAAATATAACACAGCAGAGAGCAGGCAGTCTAGAAGGTTCCTGGTGTGTGGGAGATAACTTCCTGACACAGCTGATGAGCAAGCTGATGAGGGGAGATGTCCCACTGGTCCTGCTGAGTGTCAGCTGGTGGGTAATGGGGTGCTTGCAGGCCATCTTGGGCACAGCAATCATGAAATGGGAGTTTTCAATTCTCAGAAAACTCTGGAGGGGGGTGATCAGAAAGGCCACCTTGGACATCTGGACAGACACTGGCTTGATAAGGTTGAGAGAGTCCTGTCAGAGACAGTCCTAAAGGGCAAAGGAGGCCAGGGAGGCTGGAAGTGCTCTAGGGAGGCAATATTACAGTTACAGGAGTAGGCTGTTCTCCATGTGCTAAAAGATGTGCCAGAGGGGAAGATTGGCCTGATTGAGCAGAGAGCTTCAGCTGGAACTCAGGACCTCTGCATAAAAACAAGAACAAATATTTCTCTCTTAAGTAGAGTCAAGAGGAATCTGTGCTGAAGTGTGGTAGGAGATATATCTTACCTGAAGGCACAGATTCCAAGTGAGTTTTGAACTGGACAGATGAGATATGCCTAAATTAGTGGCACCTACAAGAATGATCTGGTTCTGGAGTCCTAAAATTTTTCTACAAACAATCCCTACCAATTACTGGCTACTCTAACCATTGTAAATAGAATCATTTATGTGTGGAATACAAATAATATAAAAAGGACACCTTAAATAGGACAGTGTATTATGCACTAAGTACATTTTGTAACTGATTGATGCATGCTTGTAGAATACCAACAATTCTCCCTTACTTCTTGAAAGAAAAAAACACTCAGAAATATTATTTATAAAGCTTAGATATGGGAAATTAAATTTCATTAATTTCAAAGTTGACTAAGAGCAGAGAAAAACTGCCATTTAAAACCAAAAATTCCACCTAATTTAACACATTAAAAGAAGTAGCAAATGCTTAAGAATAACACATAGGATGCTAAGAATCGAACAATTAAGGAATAAAACAATTGCAAATTCTAAAAATACCTAAATAATACCTAAATAATAATTCAGTTTCTAGTGTATTAGGATATAAAATTTCCCAACAATTTAATATGGCTACCCTCTGCTTTCAAAATTATCTGGTATTATCAGACTTCATTTATACTTTAAATTAGTGTAATCCCAGTCAGCTGTTGCTTTTGGATTATATCTGTCATTGTAATTAGCACAGTAAAATGATATGTATTTTCTTTTAATTCCCTTAGTTCTCTTAAAAAACTTTTAATATTTACAAGAAATTTTTGCTGGAAGTTATAAACTCTTCATCTTTTCATATTTCTTCTGACTCTTATAGAGAACCTACCTGATTCCAAATACATTTAAGTGTTTGATGTCTTTTCACTATATTTTCTTTTTAACAACTGCTTGTAAACAGTATCAGTCTTTTCAGACTTTTCTCTTTATTCTTATAATGATTTTCATTTCTGTACAGAAATTCTGTATTTGCTGTTGTCTAATGTACAATGACAGTTTTTAAGGCAAGGATGTATTATTATTCATTAATTGACTTGAATTTTACTCCCTTCCTGGGTGATGAAATCTGCAGTGTTGCAATTAATTTGTGTTTGTGTGTGTGTGTGTGTCTTAATTGGCTGGGAGTAATAGTTCATTAAAGTCTAATTGATATTTTCCCCCAATGCATCTAAAAAGGGAAACTGCAGATGAGTTAGAAATAGAAACAAAATTTGGAAGTATTAATTAGCTGCCCTTCTTTCTGTACTCACTTCTTCCAGAGGGAGATGTTGCACAGCCAGAAGAGAATGAGATGGTCAAACAAACACAGAAAGGGAACCTACATACAGGTCAGATAAACGGCAAATCTTCAGCTTCTTGTTCATGCCACATCTGAGCTTATTAGGAAAGTTATCTGGTGGATAATGAACTTAATCCTACTAGTTAGCCAGTAAGAAATCCACTCACAGGCAATAAACTGCAGTTTTCTACACAGAAAAGTTTCTCTCTCTGATCTGCAGAAGAAAACTACGTTCACTAGAAAGCATTTCAAAAACCAGGAGAAGAAATTAATTTACACATACCTTTTCCATAATTATTCTCAGGGTAAAATAATTTTGAATGTAATGCCTCCTTTGTAGGATGCTACATCTAATCACGGAACATCATGTAACTTTCATAAAATGTTTAGAAAAATGAGGCTAACGTATGGAATCATGTTGTTCATCTCACCAGTGCTGCAGCTATTCAAGAGCCCAATATTACACTAGCAGATTACTCATGCAGACAGAATTTCAGGGAAACTTTTGCTAGCTAGAAGAGCAAGGTAGAGTGTAATTACCTAAGATTAAATTTGTCGGGCTTCATATATCCTCTTTAATATTTACACGAAGTGCCTTAGCTCTTTAATGACTGTAAGTGAATATAGGCTGAGAAAGGAAAAATTCAACATCTCTACAGGCAAGATAAATTTCACTGGTTTGTAATCAAGGAAGAAAATATGATATCCAAGTTTCTAAAGGTTCAGTCTCATACTTAGAAGTAAGTTACACTAAAATAATATTGCAGTTATAGCTGTATAAATGTTCTAGGCTATGGCATGGGATTTCATTTCTTTTTTCCTCTCTTCATTTTCATCTCATGGCTCTCACTTGCTTCTAAGAAGCTTTTGTTCTTGTTTTGATCTATATCAAAGGACTGCTGCCATTACTGATCTGAAAACAGGAACTGAAAAGAATCCCCCAGGAAAACCATTGCCAACTCCCCTCATAACATAATACTTACCGGTGGTTTTATTTGTAAAAAAATATAATTGATACAGCATGTTATACAAATATGTTTAGAATACCTAATGTACAAGTAGTTTGTAAATTAAATGGCATGTCCTTGCATTTAATTCACAAAGAGTAGCAACAGGAGCAACAGTAGCATTTTAATTTATTAAGCTTTAGCAAAGCATTAAAGAGCAGCTATATGTTTCCTAAACAAGGTTAAATTACATTTAGTAATAGTGAGTAATCAAATTCTGGTTTTTTTACTGCAAAGCCCACTGGTTTGTTTGACAAATAAAATTATCTCTAAATATGCAACTGTGTCTTCAGCCTAAAGACCTGGGGTGTTTTTTGTATTAAATCATACTTGCTGCAGCAGGAATGGCCACTACCAAATTTGTAGGCACAAATATATTTCTACACAGGAGAAGTGCAGTATAATGGAACTACTAAGGGCCAATCACACCCAACTAGTTTGTTAGCTGCAGACACCCACCTTCCTCTGACTAAGATATGCTTTTCCTGCTTATAACAAAATGCAATTTTTTGCCTGTACAACTCTTGTCTTCTTCAGTCTTGTCACATTTGGAACAAACATGGTAATGTCTGACTTGCTGAGTTTCTTCTTTCACTACTATTTTTGTAATGATACACTGAAGCAAGAGGACGCCATTATCAATCACTTTATTCATGCAAATAAGAAACTACTGGGACGCCTACACATCAAGCTGGCAGAAATGATGGAACAGAATAGCACCATTCACAGCTCCATATTCAGTCATTTTCTGTTAGCCAAATTATGACTGTACCCACTTGTGCCTGCCCATACATCCAGGAAGCTATGTATTTATGGGCTGTGCAGTTAGATGACCTCAGAGGAGTTCCTATAGAAAGGGAAGGTGTTTTCTGTGGTGATGAATGAGAAAATAAATGAACTGTGTATGCCAGTAATAAAAGCTAATATTCTACTAATGAACAGGAATATCCATCATCCAAGCCTCCAAATCATCTCTCAATTTAAAATCGTCAATTCATCCTGTGCAAAACCTCTTTCAAAACTGGTATTTCTGGGTCCCTATGGTTCAATGAATGGTTAGCAAATAAACCAAAGGAAAAAATAAATGTATTATTAACCTCAATCATAAGAACATCACTATTATGCAGCTCTTTTCTTGTGCTGCACCTTTCTTTGATATAAAATGACCCACGTACACTAAATCTTCTATTTCTCTCCTTGGCTTTTCCAGACTGTATTTCACCATAGCAACTGGAAAGTATTATAAATGAAGAATGAAGTGGCTGACATATTTCTACATTTGATGTTCTTGTTAAAAAATGACTGTATCTGTCCTGTAAAGATGAGCTACAGTAAATCAATCCATATTACATGGTTGCAGCACATTAAAGAAAGCACTGTAATCCTAATTTGGTCCCTTAGCTCTATATAATAAGACTTGTACTATATATGAAATATGCACAGGTTTGACTACAGATCTGCAACATGTGGTTACCATTCAGAATTATGCAATATTCAGAATTTAGTCCATACCACCTTGTGAGAGACTGGAATGTTAATGGTTAATGACTCAAAACAATTGAGTTGCAAAAACAGCAGAATGCAAAAAGAGCAGAGTGCTTTGCTGACCATACACAAAGTAACTACCCAGGTGCAGAGGGGGTGCACACCTACCACTGGAGGATGGACATGACAAACTGACCTTTGTTCAACAACAAGCTGGGTTTTGAGCCAGATGTGGGAAGAGGTCAATGAGAAGAAGATCCTGCAAGGCAAGATAGTGCTTTTTATGATATCAGTGTCCTCCCTTACAGAAATGACTTGGATATGAAAAACTGCTTTCCAGGGAAGTACTGGAACATTAACGCTTAGACCTGAGGGCATTCATCCCTTCCAATGGGGCATAGCTGGCTCAGCCTTGCTGATGTGAGAGCTATCATAAACCATCAGCAACTCCTGAAGTGCCCCGTGGTCCACAATGTTGCATCAGAGTAAAACATTTCCACCTGACCCTCAGCATACATTAACCCACTGAAAGTTGTATTTTGCAGGCTTCCCCCACCTGCAATGGATCAAGACTGGGACCATCACTTTGACCAATGGACATCAAAATTGCAAAAATCAAATCTCATTCATGGATCCAGACGTGGTGATATTTATCTACTCTTATCCTTTCTTTCTTTCTTTCCCTTCTACATTTTCTTAAATTTTATTTTTAAGCTTTTATATTACTACAGGTAATAACCAAGATGCCTATGCACCTGCTTTCCATTGCAGCCAAACTGCTCCAAAATAAACCCTACATATATGTTTTTGTAAATACATATATATGTATTCAGTTTTGTTTCACTCTAATAAATCCCAAGGGATCTATTAACAAGAACCTGGGTTATCCTTGCCTTCTGTAGTGGGTTGTAACATGGACACTGAAGACCTTTTCTTTTCCTCAGTCTGAAATTCACCTACATATAGGTGACTCCTAATAAACAGGTTTACTCCTAAAAAATGGTAGTAGTAGAAAGAAAAATAAATGGATGAGGACACAGGGATATAAATGCATATAATCTCCAAATTGAAAGGTAAGGGAGCTTTAATTTTCTTTTTTTTTTCTCTTTTTTAAATTTTTTTTTCTTTTTTTTCCATTCAGAGGTTTCACTCTGGCAATCTTAGAGACTTCTTAGACCTTTTAATTCTGCCATTAAAAGTATAAGTTAGGCAGAGTACTAACAGTTAAGAAAGTTTAAAGCTTTCATGAGCTGGACTCCCATTATTTCACAGAAGAAAGAGAGTAAAAAAACATATGGGGAAGGGGTTAAAAGAAATGGCATAACTTGATGTTTTTCAGCTCCTAACACAGTGGCTCACAGCCCTATTCCAATGCAAGAACCTACAATGATATCTGAGGATCCATAGAATGCAATGAAAATCTTTCTGCTGCAGCAATTTTGCTGTTCTTGCAAACTGGAAAGCAGCACTAGGATAAAACCAAACCCCGAAAGGAGCAATGAGCTTACAATGATTTATCACTTAAGTAAGTTAAAGCAAGGTTGCAGGTTTTCCCTGAGAAATCATTATAACGCCCAACTAAGCACAGCATCCTGAGGCTCCTGTAGACGCTGAAATGAGGGAAGCAATAAAATACAGAAACACACAGTCTTGAACCTTGATTGTGTTATGCTGATGCAGGGATCAAATTTTTCTTCTTTAGTAGCTTTGTAGGGTTTACCACACCTTCTATACAATCCATGCTTACAGCTTAGATAAGCAGATATTCCATTATGTACAGCAAATTTGTGGGTCATGAGAAATTAATTTTCAGATGCTTCTTGACATGCACATGGCAAAACCCAAATTCCACAAATGAGATGCCCTGATGTCTTCCTCGTGGTAAACCAACATGATTTGTAACTGGCTGAATTTTTAAGCCATTCTCAGCCATTTTTAAGAATATTTTTACTGTCATTAATACTTCAGGAATCATTTCCCCCCAATAATCATCTGCACACCAGGCTATGAATTTTAATTTCTTTAATCTCCTCAGAAGCAATTTCCGTAGCTTTCCAATCATGTTGCTCTTTTCTGAACTCATTCTAATTAGGCAAAAGAGTTATATAGAAAAAATTTAGTACCTAGTTTTTAGGTATTCAATTAGTGATGAGCAACATTTTATGACAGGCCAACCATAGCCTTAGCATTTAATTAACAACTTCCTCTCAGGAAAATAGTATTAATTATTTAAAAATGTTATGTCTTGTTTATCCCTCAAAAGCAAAGAAACTTGAGCATCCCTTCAGTTTCAGAAGTTGAGATTACAGTTGAGGTACCTCAGGAGTGTGGCCAGATCTCAGCCCACTCCCTCACTGGAACTGATGCTTGTTTTGGGTAATGTGTATTTTCAAACTTATTTTTTGCTAATAGGACAGTGACACATGCTGTCATTCACTGAAGCACACTGAGAATAATTAGGCTGTTCCAAGGCTGCTTGAACAGGTCTGACAGTCTGTTTCCCTGTCCCTAGCATGTTGTCACTTCTGCATTTGCTTTGGTGCTTATCTGATACTGTGTGAGCTTTCAAGGATAATCTTAAATCAGACAAAATACAACCTGACAAAAAAAAACCCAAACAAACAAAAATCAGAGCTTTTGTCCTCAAAATACTTTGCAAGCAGCGCTCATTTCACTTTTGAGTGCTGATCTCATGATTGTAGCCTAAGACTGGCAAGACTCAGGAGGTGAAAGGCCAAGCAATTAAGGAAATGAATCCTGGGTGGTGTTTAACTGACATAATCAGCACAAAGATGTTGCAAGAAGTAGTCAAAACTTGCTGTCGTACCAGATGTATGCAAATAGAAGCGGCAGTCAAGCAGCAACTGCATTTCTCGCTGTGTGGGATTCAACAAGATCCTAAGCTCACATGCAGTAACAAAACAACACAGTTCAGCCCAACTTTGTACGTTCAGCACGGTTTATGACTAATTCTGATTTACACTTCTTAACATAAGCATACAGGATATGCTCACAGAACTAGTACCTCAGAAAGGTATTCCTTAGATTTTCTGATTTGGATCCTGGCTAAAGGAGTAAGTTAATTTTATATTATATGGTGTTCAGCCAACTGGTAAATTCCCTTGGTGAATTCCAGTCTAGTACATTTTTCCTTCCTAGTGAATTACATTGTCTAACACGCCAAAAGAGATATATGAGGTATGTGCTCTGAGTGACAGACCAACAGAATACAGTGGTTGTCTTGCTCCCTCACTACCGGAAAATTGTTTTCTTTCACTTTTAATTGTTTGGGGGAAAGGGAATGCAACTGCAATAAAGGTTAAGCAATACTTGCGGCCTTATTTGTTGAACCGAGTTTCTTTTGTAGCAGAGTGAGGGAATTACTGATCCCCAAAGAAGTTTCTCAGTGGTATTAATAAGTTAAGAACTAAAAATCTTTTTATTGTAGGTGGAGAAGAAAAGTTAAAGTAATTAAACAATTCGAATAAATACAGTAATTTCTCCCCATCCCAAACCCCAGTAGACAACAGATTGTATTGAAAGACATTCTCTATGGATAATTAAGTTCAAAAACCATATTTATCACAATTTTTTTCAAAAAATTTCCTTAATAATTCAATATATTGTTTTTGGGGTTTTTTTCCCCCCCAAGGTACTATTTAAACTGGCTATTTCTGATGGTGGTAAGGAATAAAAGGATGGGATGACAAAAAACTAAGGTGGTTTTATCTTCATTCAGGGACATATAGCAGCAAAAGGCCACTTGAAAAAAGCAAAACACAGAAGCAAAGGGACAGTCTCAACACCCTCAGCCTCCCTGCAACTGTCAATCCCCAGTGAAAACAAATTTAATCTACTCTAGGCATGAAGGAGTTGTCTTCAGCTCACTACTGCATTTCTAAACTTTCTGGTGGTTAAATCAATATATTTCAGAATATCCCTTGTGCTGACAAGCAGTGAGAGTGAGTAGAAGTTGTCAGACAAAATTTGACAGGAGGACAAATTTTATCCCACTCGTGGGAAAGGGGTAATGGACACTCTCAAGAGTACTAGATCCAGCTGTCAGACCCCAGTGGCATCCCCATGCACAGTCTTAATGATTTGTTCAATGATCTCTGCAACACAGCTTTCCTGAAACAAAGGAAGAAAAGGCAGGTACCACCACACATGAATGTGTAATACTCTAAGGCTATCTGTAGCATTTTATATCAAGAGCTGTTTTGCATAGAATAAAAATATTTAAATGAGACGCATGGTCCCAGGCATAGCTGCACATTTCTCTATGAAGCAAATCTTGGCCAGTGACCCCAGTGATTTGATATAATACATTCTTTTTTAGTTCAAAAATGACCACACTTTGAGAGTTTAGCTTTCACCTTATTATTTTCATTGTATGCCCTGAGCTATCAACTGCCCAGCAGTAAAATAAATGCTGGAAATAACTTTTCTGCCAGAATCATGACCTGATGTATTAAATGACATAAATACAGCAGTAAGAGAACAACTACTATTAAGAAAAGCTTTTCAAGTTTGTGTGCATTTTTTTTAAAGGAGATTTTGTCTGAGGAATTTCTTGGTTTGCATTTGGAAGCTTTCTTGTTGTTTACCCAGTTCTCACTCTGCACAATTCAAATAACATTTCTGTGCAAGTGTTTGAATTTTAACACACAGTAAAGTCAACCTTTAAACAGACACTGCTCCTATATGTAAATATAGCATGTAATATACTTCAGAAAACGTTAATACTGCATATACCAACATATATCAATCCTTATCCCATGTAGTTCACTAGTAAGGTTGTTGATTTCCCTTATTAGACATAGGATTTTTGTATCTTTAATACTTATTTTGTTAAAATCAGCCTTTTGCCCTTGGCAAAAATTACTAATATCCTTAAATCATGACACTGCAATCTAGTATTAGAATTTAAAAGTTTAAAATTCAAAAACATTATCTCTAGGATGATGAACAAAGGAAAGGTGGTATAGATTTGGTTTTTGCTTAAGAAAAACAGCAAAAAAAGGTTAAAATACTGCCAAGTCTGTAAGACTCAATACAGAAAAAAACCCAAACTAATAATGAATAATGAATATTTAGTCTGTTTAGACAGGCAGGAACTACACAACCTGTGTACACCCTTTACATTTCTTAATGTACTGCTGTCCTTCAACCAAAACCCTCTAGGATATTTAAAAGCAATATTTTATTTCACCAGTGAAAATACATATTATGGATGGAGACTAACTGTAGGTAAATATATACCTGGCATCTAAATCCTACCTTTAGAGATTCAGGAAGAGCATGGGTAAAAATAAAAATGCATCCAGTTATGCCCACATATATTTTTTTAAACTTGTAAAATAAACTGTTTGGATCACAATATGATAGCAAACAAACAGTTAGGAGACCAAACAGGAAAACTAGAAAAACATGTTTCAAGGTGGACGCTTAGAAAATATCAGGTCCTTAATGTGGTGCTTCTGATTCAAAGACGCATTTGTCAAGTGTCTCCCCCAGGCCAGGAATTTAAGCTGCCTGTGCTCAAGGCCAGGTTCCTGGGGAGTGAGAACCACTTGAGAAACTGTGACTACTCATGAGGATGTATGAGACCTGGAAGAGATCACACTCTTTCTCTCAGCAGTTGCTGTCCATTTACATGGACATGGGTGCTCTTGCTCCCATTCAAGGCTACATTGTAAGGAAAGAAAAAATACATCTCATACAAAAAAGTTTATACATGGAGTACAAGAAAATATCTTCTACTTCATAATAACATTTAATATAGAAACAAGTATGTCATGAATGTTTGAGAAGGGAGATCTAAGCCCTATTAACCAACAAGTATGTTTATGAGATGAACACAAAATACTTGCACACAACTAGCAGTCTGTTTGTACATACTGTAACAGAGAGAATCTAATGCACTTTTCATTTTTGGAATGCTGGTCAACTGCAGAATAAATACCAAAGAAGATTTATATTGCTATTGCACTGCAGTATCTTGGGAACATAGGTCCATAAAATATTACACCACTTTCATCAGTCTGCCATCCTTTATCTGTTGTTTTCTTTTCCTTGAGAACTAAGAACAGCTGTTTCCATACAGCTGTAATCATTCTAGCTGTGCCTCCAGGACTTTGTAAGAGTTACTATCTACATCTGTTAAATCTCTTTATATTTTCTCCCAAGTTGCAAATGAATAGCAAATCTGATTCTAAATTTAATGGCACAGATATCTTCATTGTGTTTGCTATTTCTTCCTTCTACCACCACTTTTTTTTAATCTCTTTGCAGATCACAATCCCCCCAATTAAAACCTTTTTATGCTAACAGTTATAAACAGTTTGGTTTCCAATTCTGTATATTTGTGGACACATCAGACACCACTGCTGACACATCAACAGTTCTGCTTATGCTTTTTTAATTCTGTGATTCAATTGTGCTGATTACCAAAATAAAAATGATAATGCTTTACAATGTGGCACTGCAGGAAAGTAAAATAAAAACAACTGAAGTGAGGTAGAAAAACAGCTTAAAGTAGTTTAGCTGAAAAACCTCCATAGGACTAGCTCAAACCAATAAACATCATGCAACTTTGTAATATTAGGTGATCCTAGTTTTATTTTAAAAAACCTTGATGGTGGTCACCCTCTGGAATTGCTAAGTATCACTGAAGCATACCCCTCCCTTTTCAATAGTCACTTCATCATTTGTCAGTAGCTGCAGTGATGGACAATTGATGAAACTCTTAAAGTAAAAAGAACTTAAATTAAAATAGAAGTCCTTTCTTCTAAGTTACCACAGTTACTAAGTTTTGTCTTTAGACAAGTAGCTTACAAAGCCCCCAAATGTAATACTTAGTCTACATAAAATCTGTGTGTACATGTTGGACCATAAATACATTCAACGACAAATCAACAGTGTTTACTAGCGCTGCACGGGCAAGCGCAAACAAGACTTTGATGCTCAGGATCCGCCTTTACAAGGAGACTTAATCCCCGTACCCCATATCCTCTTCCAGTAACGAGCTACTATTCTTCTTCTGAATAAACTCTGACTCCATAATGTCCCATTTGCCAGTGTGGACAAGTATCGACCCTCCTAAACCATTAATTGTGTTTTTTCCTTAAGGTGTCTTTGCCACAAAGAAGACTCAAAAAGACAGACAAAATCCTGTTCATTTCTCAGCCATGTTTTATCTGTCACTGCCTTGGTTGGTGTCCATAGCTCTGCACAGTGAAGACTGCAGCACAGAATCTAAAATTCTTATTTCAAATAGAATTAATAGAAGAAAGGTTTTCTCTTTGCTTGGAAGCTGAAACATCTTTGATGAAGATGCTTCAAACAAAATGCTAAGAGGCTTTATTCTAGTCTAGTTTGTTTCAAATTAATAAAGCAAAGTAAGCAAAACTCAGGTGTGGTTTTACATCTTACTCTGTACATGTTAATCTTGCTAAGATAGCTGCAGTGCAGTTGTGTCACAGTATTACGCCATTGTGTCAAGGCATTGTGCCATTTCCAATTCATATATTCTTGCTAGGTAAGTACTGCAACAGCAAAGAAATTTTGTTCAGTACTGCCACCTGCTAATAAGGAAACTACTATGTACCAAAATTTTGTGCTGAATACCAGTTCTGCGAATGGTATTTTTGCTAATAATCACTAAAATAACTGATAGGAAAAAGAATAGCTATTTTTTTTTGTTTTATTCTTGCATATAGAATATCACAATGAGGTTGAAACCAACGGATCCTTTGATGCTATGCTGTTTCAAGCATAAAGTACAAATTAGGAAATACCAGCTTGTATTGCTAATACATGGGCAGAGTGAATCAGGCAGTCAGTAATAGCTGGCTGAAGACCATTAGAAGATGCAAATAGTAAAAAAAGAAAAAAGTAAGCTTTTTTTTCCTCCTAGAGATTTTTCACTTTTTTTCCCAGGTCATTCACTATTCCACTAGGGAGGGACCTGCTTTTCTCCCTGAACAGAAGCCATGGGAAATGTGAGGGACTTGGGCACTTTCACCCTCCCATCAGGTACATTTCTGGTGGGTCACTGATTTCTTACTGGCCCTCCCAGAAGAAAAAAATAAAAAGGAAAGTTTAAATTTACTAGGATATTGCTGATATCATTATTTGTTAATATTGATATAGGCTCTACCTTTTACTCCAACTCAAGTAGTTTGATCCAACTTTATACGAATGTACGGCCTCCAACTTCCAAGCAAGAAGGAAGGTCTGGGCACAGCTGCTGATATATACAAAAGCACATTCAAAAGACAATTGTCTAATCAGCTAGAATTTGTAGTCATTAATATCCAATCTCCCAGCACATTTATTATGCATCCTGGCATGTTTTATTAGGCGATTATTTCTTTTTCTAGTACAGTTATTTAAGTACAGAATGCAGCATGGTCAATATAGCAGGAAGGATTACTTGCTATAATGGCTTAGAGGCTTTCTTTTACCCACCCTTTCATGCATTCCAGCAAGTATACTGCCAAACTACCTTAAATTTTATGAGGCATTTATCTAAACAAATGTAGAATAGAAACTTGATCACAGTGTTGTGAAGAAAAATCCTGCCCTGACCATTCACTGTACAAATACTGAACTGACCTGGAACTGTGCAAAGTTTAAAATATTCTTTTCCATTTCTCTATATTCTTATTACTAATATAATTACAGTGCACATTCAAACGTTATTAATTCACATAAAGTGCAGTAACCCCCGCTGTTTTAGCAGCAGCATATCCATACTTATACAAATGCAGTCTTTCCTGCTGCTGCATTACATTAATGATTTTCATAAATAATCATATACTTTAAAATAGCTTTATTTCACTGTCTTATGCAGTAGGAAAAATCAGCTAAGAAAAAGAAATTTATTTTAAATTATTCATTAGTTCTATACATTCCCACTGCATCTTTATATTAAAACAATTATCAATGAATGAAATTTCCCTGAGAATATGTAATATATTTCATCAAGAAAAAATCACAGTTATTAATAAATTATATTTGAACGTTTTTTTCTGCTGATTAGCTGCATTTTATAACTAAATTCCTTTCTTACAGGAGTTGCTAGGTATCTCGCTGTAGAGCTGACATGTGAACATTCATAACCCTTTTCTGTTCCCGTTTCAGACACATCCTGCCTGTGTGGATCATCCTTGTTATGCTAAGTTTCATACTGGGTAATAGGGGCAGACAATCAGGATCATTGCTTTTGGAGCTCTCTCGAAAGCAGGTACGGTATGTTTGACATGTCGCTCTTTAGAACAATTGAAGTTTTCAAACACTGCTTTTGCTCAGAGCCTGTTCCAGTGTTCTCATCATGAACATGTAATTTAGAACCTTATGACTTCTCTGCTCAATTGCCTCAAAACTGGAGACAGCACTAAGATATATTTAGGATGATAAATGGGACATGATAGAAAAGATCAAAAAATTATTCTGATTTAAAGGGTAAAAACTGTGAGCAATCCAACTCTAAGAGCATTTATTTCCTTATTTCATTTTTCTAAATATCTCAAAGAAAATATTCAAAGAGTATGAATTCCTGGACACAGAGACATCAGTAATAACTTTGGTATTGTTTCAACTAAATTAATGTATTCACCTACTGCAGTTTAAGATTGTGCCATCAACACATAGCTTAACAAGAACATGCTTATATGGGCTGTGTGGATTAGTTTTTGATTATTAATGAAAGCTTGATGTCTAATTAATTTAAATACTATGAATTGGTAATCTAGTTTATATCTCCAGATATAGACAAACCTGAAATAAATTGTAACCATATAACATCTAAACTAATAACATCTAAATTAATATCTTCCAATGTGGTATTAATGATTTAAATGACAATGCAGAAATGGTTCAGCAGTCTTGTGGACACATCAGATACCACTGCTGACACATCAACAGTTCTGCTTATGTTTTTTTAATTCTGTGATTCAATTGTGCTGATTACCAAAATAAAAATGATAATGCTTTACAATGTGGCACTGCAGGAAAGTAAAATAAAAACAACCGAAGTGAGGTAGAAAAACAGCTTAAAGTAGTTTAGCTGAAAAACCTCCATAGGACTAGCTCAAACCAATAAACATCATGCAACTTTGTAATATTTGGTGATCCTAGTTTTATTTTAAAAAACCTTGATGGTGTTACTTGGCTGTTACTGTCAATTACTTATTAATATTCAAATAAAAAAATAAACTGTATTATTATTCATCAACTACATAATTTTTGAGTCCTATTTCCTAGTGAAACTTTGTTTTCACCCTGAACTTTTGCTATGCCCACTATGGTATGCAGCTTAAATTCAGATTCTCATATGAGATAAGAATAGTTTCCCCCGGTATATTGCATAATTTATACACTTTTTAAAGACAGTTATAAATATGAATTACCTGACTGACCAGAGAACATCTATAACAGATGTGGTGGTATCTTAGCAAGAAATACAAGATTTACTATACATAGACAGAATTGGTAGAGAGGACTGTCAGCTTTGTAAAGACATGAAAACTATCTTTTTACCCACTGGAAAAAGAGAAAAATGTGTCCACATATCTCTGTTCTGGGTTATGATTTCCTTCAGCAATCAATTCAATTACAATGTTTTCTGACGGTGCATCTTTCATTAATATTACTCAGGAGTGTAGAGATTGAAACAGTAATACTTATTTAAACAAAAAAGATGATTTTTTTCAAAGAAAACATTTCTGAAATGCTGTTCAGATTTTCTTGCAATCTGGTAGCACTCTCTCAATGTCGTCTGATAGGAGATGCATTTAATTTCATGCAAGTATTTTGCTGATGGACGGTTGAAAAGAAAACTTGCTGTAGAAAAGGGCTGCAGGCAGAGCGCCATAGCTTGTGAACAGTAATCTGCTGCACTGGTTGGTGTGGTGGGAAATGTTGCAAAGTTCTTCTGAGGAAAAAGCAGTATCCAAAAACATTATATGGTTTACTAGAACTTCAATCAGTAAAAGAAAAAAATGTCATGATTAATGATACCAAAAGTTGCAGATAAATCTGAATGTATTAGCACTTTTGAATTTTATTGCTTATATAAACTAACTTGACTCAAAGGAAAAGTATAGCATAACAGCCTGAAACAAGAGTAGAAATGATTTTAAGAAATTTCAATGATGTCTTAGTTGTTATCACAACTGACTCGACATTGTGAGAAAAGAAAGGAGACCGCTTTAGTGGCTGCAGTAGGGACTTATAACTGATGTGAAGGAAACACCTAACCTTTAGAATGACAACGTGTTAATGAAGCCAAAAAATCTCTCTTGATCTTTATGACTTACCAGGAGACTCACAAATCAATGTCAAAACCCTAGACTGTCTCATCAGTGCAGTGAAGCTCAATGACAAGCCAGGTACTAAAGTAAGCATACTTCATAACTCTCCTTCTGATACTTACTGAGATAAAAAAAAGGTAGTCAGGATCCATTTAACTCTAGTATATTAGCAAAATAATTATAAAGAGTAAATTCTGATGACTTTCTGGCAGGGAGAAGCCATGTACTCTGTAAGAGCTATACAGACACAAGCAAAAGTTAAAATATTACTTCCACGACTTCAAATAAATAATTGGCAGGTGCTTTGAGCCACTCCAATAATGCATAAGTCACCAAGATTATCTTTGTCTTCATAGAGAACGGAAAAAGTTAATCAATAACATTTCCTTTTACTGGGTATCACACTAGTCAAACACTCTAGCTGAAAATCAGGATAATACACTATATGCATTGCTTTTATTTCTACATTGTTTTTCTTTCACCATGATACAGAGGGGAAATCTTGCTGAAAAGCCAAGCCAAAATATCTAATGATCAAAATGTAAAATTCACTTAGTGAAAGTGCATTATACTCCCATGTGTTCAATACTCATTCATAAGTAAAATAGCTGCAGTTTGAGTTACTTTAATGGAGGGCATCATGACTTAATTTTTTCAATGCAAGGGCTGTATTTGCTACATATCTAGCCATTGAGCACTTCTGTTGGATTATGAACTAAAAGAAATTTTCAAACCTGCCATCTGTGCTTTGACCTTATAAAGTTCCCACCGTTAACCTGGCTCCTTGTTGAAACTTATCAGTTCCCTTTGAAGGTGCCAGTGCAGGAGGCACAGCAGGACAGAAGCATCACCACCTGAGGCACTCCTATCAGCCACTGAAGCCTTTTGCACAGTGATGGGTGTGAAAACCAGCATCATGCAGAGTTCTGTCACATATGCTACAGCACACCTATGGATTCACAAGTTAATAAAATTAAATAGTCCAAGCACATGAACTAATGAAAGTGATTATTTAACAGAACATAGCCAGAGTCCCAAGTGCATTTTTAAGGCTCTGATGGCCTTAAACAGTCTCCCCTGGGATGTCCTACCCAATTCCATGGGTCCAGGGGGCCCAGTTCAGCTCTAGCTTGAGCATCTTGCCTGAAGTGCATCATGGGTGCACCCATATCTGTCCTCATTTCCTTTGAGCCTGTTAGAAGCATCCATGTCTTTCTGTCTCCTCTGTTCCTGACTGGACTTTCTGGATTGACCTCCTAAACCTGACTCATTACATCACCTTCTTTGGTGACATGTTGATGGTTGACAGTGACTCTTTCCATCAGCACACCTGCTCTGTTCAGCCCCTTTTTGGACCCATTCCATGAGAGCACTGCCTGTGCTGGGAACAGCATCAGCTCCTGGCCTACCTCCTTTATGAAAGCAACCTGTCCCTTTTGATCCCTGATGCTTGTTTGAACTTCCTTTTCGTCTTCATACTGCCAAAACTGCTTCCTCCCACCCCACTTTTTTTTAGGAAAAAGAAAAGAAAGAAAAAAGCAAGTGCTTTCTGGTAAGCCCATCAGCTCATGTCTGCAAAACCAGAGAATGATGAAAAAAAATTAAGAAAAATCCATTAATGGAAAGTAGCACAGAAGCAACACTTCCTACACTCACAGACCAGTTAAGTGAACTTTATTTTTCTTTAAGAAATATGAGATATGAGGTTATGTGCCCATATAATATGAAAGAAAATGGAGGCTTAAAAGTACACATACAGTTTCTTGCTGTTATGATACAGAGGTGAGACATGGGAGCATTAATCCTACATCAAATCTCTTTATACTGGTATTTTAGACCATAAAAAATTTACACTTGCAAAGTCATTAACATCCTCAGGAGATGCCAGCACACTTTGAACAAAAAAAATTTCCCAAGGAAACCCCAAACCACTCCATATCAAATCCACCTCATTATGAATAGATGCCTGTCAGATAACACCACTCTTTCCTCTCTGCAGTTCATTGGTATTCTCCACCACCCACAGACCGCTCTTTCTGCTCTCTTGATCAAGCAAAGCTACTTCTGCCTACTCCTGCTGTCAAACACAGCTCTTCAACATGCACTCAGTCAAACCAAAGCACACTAACAGCTTCATACACTCAGCTTGCAGGAATGCACGCTGACATGCTTCAAAATATGTCCTATGTTACCCAAGAGAAGGAAGGGTTACTGAATGCTGTTTCTGAACAGTCTCTGTCCACCCCAGCCCTTAGGCTACGAAAGCTTTCCCAATGCAATGGGTTGTATGAAGACAGTGGGGCTGTTACAAATAGCTCTGATCTACCTACAGAAACACCAGCAGAGAGAGCACAGGTAACACTGAGGGGTGCTGGTAATGGCTGGAGGTCAGCTTCTGCTATGGAATTAAGGGAAGTATCCAGTGGCGTTGACCTCAAAAAGTGCTGGTTGCTAAATTAACTGCCAAACTGGTGCAAGCATCAGAGGAAACTTGACAAGAGCAAATATGTTCTGCTGTTTTCCTACAACCACATATAAAATCTTCTTCTAAACTAATACAAGAGAATTAATTAATGATGGAAATCACTCTACCTAGTGAAAAGCAGAATCCTCTCACATTTACAGCATGAGCATAATTAAAAAATGAAACAGAACTTTCAAAAATAATTCTTATGAAATGAGACACTAGAAATTATGTTGGCTGTTGTGAAGAAAGGAGATCTGTTTCTGCTTTGTACTAGCAAAATGAGTCTAGATTCTATCAGAAGTTTGCATGTTATGAAAATGTTAAGAAACAAATATTCCAGTTCCCCACCAGCTTAAGGGTCTCCTCTGAGCTCACTTCTGTTTATCAGTACCTTGTATTAGAGGACCCAACACTGGATGCAGCACTCTAGATACAGTGCAATGAAGGTAACAGTCGCGTTCCTCAATCTACCGGCTGTGACCCTTCTTGTTAATGCTCCCAGCACTGTACCAGTCAGTGCACTCAGCTTCCTGTACACCAGGATTCCCCAGATGCTCTCCAGTAGAGCTTCTCCCAGTAGAGCTGTTCCATATATTCCTTCTTATGTGCAGGATTTGGCATTTTTCTTTATTGCATTCCATGAGATTCCTGCTGGCCCATTCCTCCAGTCTGTGTAGGTCTCTCTGAACAGTGGCTCATCCAATTTTGGCATCACCTGCAATCCTGTTACCAGCACATTACCTTGCAGGTTATTGACAGAGCTGTGAAGCAGGACAGGTTTCCTGAGAGATTCTTGATGCCTCTTGTCATCATCCTCCAGGTAGAATACAACCCTAAGCCTAGGGATCCAAATGGGATCACTTTTTTGTTTATCCAGCTCATTGTCCACCAAACTGTGATTTCCTTAATATAATATTTCAAGTGCAAGCACACTTTCAGATACAGTTACCTACAGATAGAAATGAGCAGAAGTACAGAGCTGCTGGCTGAATTCCATGCCTGGCTGCATTGTTAGATCTTTAAGAGTAACTTGAAGAGTGTGACAGAGATATATTACTGCCTGAATAACTGCAGGATCAAGAGTTTATCTGAATAATTTGACAAAGTACTTCAGCAGAAAGTGTGGCCTTCTAAAGTTTCCAAGACCCATTCCTAAGACGCATTTTTCTGCAGTCTACATAACAGGATAGGTCATAGTCCAAGACGCACTTTTTGTTAGAAAAAAATCTTCTAATTTTCAAACAAATTCACAATCACTCTTTCATTTTTGTTACAGCTGTCTTATTGACATGTTTTACAATGATCTTTAGAGATCAGCTAGATTACAGGAGTATACAAGAGTACCAGGAGCTAATGTTTCATTATAATTAAAGTACTTTAGATACACAGGCAGAATAATTTCCATTCCACAAAGCAGCAAGATGCAGTAATTTGCTGCTGAGTAAATTAAGTATGTAACTGAAACCCCCAAATATACAAAATCAAAAGCACGTATGAATGAGACAAGATATTTATATATTTTGAAATGCTACAAAAGATGCTAGCTAATTATGTTTACTCCAAAATTTTAAAGCAAATTACAAAAGAAAGAAATTCTTATCAATTCATGTAAAGATGACACTAATTGCTGCTCCCACAAATCAACAAAAGTTGACAAAAAACAATTAAATTAATGCTATAAAATTAAAAGTATAGCAAAGAATATATTTTTCACTTGTTAAAGGCACAATACCTAAATTTAATTTTGTTGTTCTAACTTGTTTTGAACATTGCTGGCCATCCAGTGGGGAAAAAAGCTCTCCTATTCAATACCTTCAGAGTATTGAATATATCTTGGTACCTCATAGCCCCTTCTTATCGCTGCTCTAGTTTAAGAAAATTAAAAAATTAGTTTATTTCTTCTGTGGTTATTTTCCCAAACTTAGTCCTTTCTCTGAACTACCAAAGGAGCCTATGTCTACCAATTTTTAACACAACAATCTGCTTTTCTCCAGCAGCATTTTTTTTCTGTCTGCTTTTGCTTTTAGTTTATCAACTCTTCTCAGAATCTCAAGAAGAACACATTGGAGACCGATGGTCACGGACTGGTAGCTTTCTGCTCCACTTTTTTTTCATACAAATTTCCACATTATTTCCATAAAGCCTGCTTAACACTGCAGTGCTTATCTATTAACTGCAGGATGTATGAGAGTACATGCACATTTCTAACAAGTGATGCAGAAGCACCTGGTTTTGCTATTGCTAAGCTAAAAGAATACAGAGAATGGTAACTTGCTCTGTATTACACTCCTCCAGAACATCTTCAGAGAAATAACCAAGTCCACTTTTAGAAAACACAAGGGTTTCCAGCAAGATTTTCCATTCAGGGAACAAAAAATACTCCAAATATTTTAGCTGTGTTTTACTGCGCTTTCAATTCTTAGTCCATTGCTAATGTTACATGAATAAGAAAAATGGGCACAGATTCTGTAATACTGATGAAGTGAACAAATGAAGTCAACTCCTTTTATTGATCATGTAGATTCATTGATTTTCACAGTGTTAGTCAAGAGAAGATTGTGGCTCAGTCTTTTCCTCATTTTTATCTTTCTGATGAACACATAGAAAAACAGAGCATGGAGTACAGACTCCAGTATAAAAGTATGATTTGCTTTTCTAAGTTGCTCAGCTGGTCATAGTTTCAGAAGCTATAAATAAAACCATAAAAGAATCAAATCTATAGATCCCAAAGGCCATTTACATGTGAGCATTACTCATATAATGGGACACTTAAATAGAGTGTATTGGCTTTTTTCCCTTTAGACTGCAAGATGTAAGATGAAAGACTGCAATTAGGACTAAAAAGAGAAACAAAACTAAAACCATTTTAACATTTAAACATTACAAAATCTTAATTCAATTGATCCAATTTTGAGCTAAGAATAAAATTGCAAAATTTATAAGACAGAGTTTTTTATACAAAAGTTCATATTACCTTGCATTGGCTAAAGGATTTTTAAATAGCAGTATCAAATAACTGCATTTCCCACTTCCTTGTGTTCTTTTATTGCCATTAAAAAAGCTTTTTTTCTTACTCAAAAAATTATCCAAAGGACATAAGAATAGTAATATTTTGCAATCATTGTTTCAGAACATACTCTAGTATGCTTTCAGTCACACCCACAGAAACTATAGCATGTGTTCATTATTTGCAAAATCCTGTTCCTAGCCCTATTACAAAAAGAAAGAAAAAAATTGAGCTTCCCCATAATGCCAGGAAACATTTACCATTTACAAGCTTGAAAGAAGAAAGCTTTCTCATTTATCTGAAGTGCTGAATTAACTGTACAGTAACTAAATAGTAAGAAACAGTAATTTAGGAAAACTTGTTTTCACCTGACTGAAACTCCAGAATACATTGGAAAAAAAATTCAAGTACAATCTTAGCTTTTCAACATACAAAAAGGCTCCAATTTCTTTATCAATTTGTTTTAGCTTAAGTTTCCACTTTAGTGTTTTGTTGGATCAGGAAAAGACATGCCTATAGACTGAAATCTGTTCTTAGTTTTAGGTAACTTTGAACTTGAGGCTTGCAAACCATCAGACTAGTATTTTTTTTTTTTTTTTTTTTTTTTTTTTGCAAACTAATATGTCCTAAACATTAGATTTTTTTTCTTTTAGGACAGATAAAATTTACTAAATCATCATCCTGAGCATGAAGTTTATTAAAATTAGAAATTTGATTGAATACCACTTTTCAAGTATCACCGCTTTGTTGTATCAGTGTTCAGAGAAAACAGGTTTGGAGCCATAATAGCAGCCTGGGTGGTCTCACTATCACATGGGAGCTGCTGGAGCAGCAGTGAAGGTACTGAATATGATCTAGCTACAAATTTTTAATCTGCAAGTATCACCATCAAATTGTTTAAACTCCTTCTCACAGCCTCAAGGAAGCAGCATGAGGCAGCATTAGAATGATGGCTGCCAGCTTTTCCGGTGGTGTAAGTCTTTCTTTTCATCATTATTAGATCAACATTTTTCCAAGTTAACAGAATGACTTAAACAAATAGTTCAGTTGTTTGAGCTGGACTTTTTTTCTTTTTATTTCATTATCACATTTTTATATAGGCAGACAAACACTAAAGATCAATTTTATCTAAAATTTAATCATTCGGTATTACTGTAAATCCTCTTTGCTTCGGAAAACCAGAGAAGGACATACCTGATGTAGGTGAGCTATAAAATTAAATAGACAATTTCCAAATATTTGGCAAAGCATTTCTTCTAAGACAAAATTGATTAAAAAAAATGAAGAGACCATCAGAATAGGATTCTCCATCGGGCAGGATTGCTCACGGAGTAAAATGCAGCTTTTATACTGTTAAATCCCTCAGCATCAAAAGATTAAAAGCTAGTTATAAAATTATTGACTTCAACATTCACAGCAATCCAGCACCAAAAGTAAGCATTGTTCATTCTCAGCACACATTCAACAATCCTTTTAATGAATTGAAGAAACTCCTCCTTAAAAATTTGGGATTTATTTTATTCCTGTTTCTTTAGGAAAACTGTCTTGAAACGTCATTGCTTCCCAGCATAAGCTCTCACAGAGAGTTTAACCTATTACTTATACCAGCTTAATCCTTTACCTTAGATAATTTTTTTTCTCTGTCTTGATCATATGACTCCTGCTTTTTTTTGCTGTGCTAGCTTCCATACGAGAGTTCTCCATCTCCCTTGCTGTCCAAGTACATTCATTACACTTCTGCCACTTTGAATTCATCTCTCAACCTCTATCCCCATAAACAGCATGTCATAAACCAAAATGAACTGTCACAGGCTCTGATCCTTGTATGAAACAGGCCACTTACCCAACAGTCACAGCCCCAGATATAACAGGGCAGGAGTTATGTCCACAAGTCTTAAATTCAGTGGGAACACCAGTCTCTCAAAGCCTTCCTCATCCTTCACCTCAGCCACTCTGTAGTAGCAGCTACACTGGTCATGCCAGCATGCACTTCAGTCAAATTCACCTCATTTTGAGTATTAAAACTAAAAAACAAAATAAATAAACAGAATACATGTAATTGAAGTGCCTAATGGTGCTTGTCACCTTCTACAAAATAACCTATTCTCACAGAGATTGTGGTACTACATTTTTGAAACTAGGGTGGTTCCTATCTCTCTTCTGTCTGTATTGCTGCAGCTTATGACAGTCACCTCAGGGGGAGAGACCTGCTTTCAAACCTGCCCAGTACTCAGGGCAAAGCAAGGATCACCTCCAAGGCACCTACCATACTGACACGCACATTTTTAGGATGCCTGGCTGGTGTTTGTCTTCTCTTCTGCACTTAAAACACCTCAAAACAACAAAACCAAAACAAAACAAAAACAAGGTACACAATGCCCCTCAGAATTTATTAGGCCAGTAAAAAGGAAGTGTGAGCATAAATTCATAGGCACTAAGTTGTTAAAATATTATATGTCATTTTAGACTGGACGCAGAAGTGCCTTCTACCTGGGCTGAGAACAATGCTAATTTCAAGCAAAAAACCCAAACAAAACACACCCCCTACCCCCCCTTCCCCAAGCAAACAGAAAAGAGAATCACTCAACACATTTTGGTGATTGTTAAGGAAAAGTAAAATGATTTTGAGATGTCTGTCAGACAAATACACAGTCTGGAAAAGACTGGAGAAAGCTGTTTAGAACTAAAATGTTTTCGCCTTTTCAATCCAATATTACAGTGGTTTTGAGCATAACTGCAATAGGAAGGGTACACCTGCTCATTACCATCTGTAGTATTTCCTATTCATGGCAAGAACAGATGGAGCCTCAGTAATCCTCAGCAGATCTTATTGATCTATGTTTTGGAATAACATCAAAACCAGAATACACACGATTTCATTGATGGAAAAAACCTCAGGTACTTACAAAAACAAAAGGCCAAGATACAAAAGAAGACAGTTTTAAAAGAACTTATTTTTCTGCACTTATTTATCCTACTAAGGTCTAAAACTTTATTGAAAAAACTTCTATATTTAATAATTTTAGGGGCTTCTTTTTAACAGAGTTATTTTAGTTTGCAGTTTTGTTTCTTGGATGGTTTATGTTACAGCTGTGTAACAGCAGGGCAGGCAACTAACCACATTCAGAACATATTACTATTTTTAAATAGCAATGGTTAACCAAAGCAGAGAATAATCTCCTTTGCTTGGTATTTCTAGGTTTATGCCCTTCACTTTCTGTCACTTACTGACATCTGCAAATACTTTTTTTCAAGCAGCTTAGATGTAAGGTACAACACAGTTACCCCTAGAACAGTTCATGGAGTGAAGTGCAATCCAACCCACCTGAACTCTTCTGCCTCCCTTCTGCCCCTTTGTTTTTTTTTTTTAAAGTCACTTTTCCCCAGCAGAGTAGTTTTGTCTCCTGCAAATTAATGACCTATGTGAAGGAGAAACCACTTCTGCCCTCAAGTCCTCTACACAGGTGCACCAGGTTGCCAATTTACCATCTGCCCAATGCAAATTCTACATTTTCCAACTAATAGAAACATGCAGCCTATGTGTGGCATTTAGACATAGAGCCCAGCTAAATAAATTAGCATTCTGCCAATGCATACCAGCAAACCTTCAAGCAGAGCCTATTGACTGTGCCTGATTATATGCTCCTAAGAGCCTTGTTACAGTCAATAAAAGGCACATGAGGAATGATGACCGTGTTAGGAGAGGAATACGTTTCCCAGTGAGAGGAATTTCTAAATTACGGTCAGTAAAATTTCAACATAGCATTTATGGTGATCTCTAAAGATAATCCAGGATATCACTGCCCTATAGAGCCACAAGTCAGAATGTAAGCACTTATCCTAGACTTCATATGTAAGCAAACCCTGCTTTGAGTTTTCTACTTTGTGAACCTATATAGGAAAAACAGCAGTTATTCTAAAATGCATAATCGGAAGAATAGTAATTTCTGGCTGTTGTTCTTCAACTGTTCCTGTTGCAGCAGATCAAATAACAGACATGGCTTGCCTATGCAAAACAGCTTATCAAAGTATCAAAGTCCTTAAAAAAGCACAAGCTAAGTAGAATCTTTCAAGTAGCTACCACCAGACAGAAATACATGAAGAAGAAACCTTTTCTTTAAGTAACAGAGTAGGCATTTAAAGGTTCTGCAATCAGGAGTTCATGAAGAGGTCTTTTACTTAGAGTATAAACTTAGATGCCACGTCACATGACTACACCAGTAAGTCCAAGATGATCCCTTAAGGCTGAAATTTTGAAAATCCAAAGTCAGAGTGACTGAAATAGCTGCTCAGCTCCTTTTACTGAAAGCACTGAAGAGGCACATAAATATAGAAAGTTACCTATTTGCCCAAGGTTTTTCCCAGTCCGTTACTTAATTCCTAATCCCAGACTGACAGATCTAAAACTAAAAATGCCGTACTCTATCTATCTATCCTAGATAACTTAGAACCCTTTCTTTAAGGTTGTTCAGTATTTGCTACCCATAATGTTGCATCCCCTTTCAAGTAAACCTCTCCATGTAGTTCACAAGCAATCCTAACTGCACATCAATCCTCATGCAGTGCACTTCCCAAGTGACTCCTCACTCCTCTATTTTGCTCATATCCTGCTACTGGGTTTTGAGAAAGCTGATTTAGTAATAGTTTAACAGCAAGAAGCTGCTAAAAGCATAGGGATTGTTGGCTGCAACTCAGTTACTACCTCCCATTTTATCACACAGTAGTTAAAATGGATTTTGCAATTTTCAGAGTTCCCTGTCTGTTTGAATGCACTGAAATCTTTTTAGTACTTTACCTGAGTTGTCCTAAATAATTTTTATTAGCTCATAAACAATAACAACCATAATTCCTTGAAAGGCTTGAATATTATCAGACTTTTTCTTTTGAGTCTTAAGTACCTTCAAAAATGGGAACAAGCTTACAGAAAAAGGTGCTGGCTAACTATTTAATAAAATATTAGGCTCTAAAGTTTAGATGCAAATTTGGTTTCAAAATGCTTTCTGGTTACTTCATGGTATGGCCTGGCTTGTTTCATCTTTGAGGATGTGAACAAACATAACCACCAAATCAGCTATAAATGTGGTATCCAGAATAATGACCATTTTAAGAGAGACTCTTTCTGTATTCTGAGATGAGCTTTTTCAGTACTACAGAAGTCATTAAATTTTAAGAACCTGGCATTTCAAGTAAACAATACTTGCAGGAATTTTACACAGGCTTTCAGACAAGTGTACTAATGTAAGCAGCAACTAATAGTTACAGTTAACAATAGCTACCGTTCACAGAAACATGACAAATATAATCTTATAGAAATTTATTCAGAAAACAAGAAGTATGTTTTGCTTTCCCACTGCCTTCATTTTTATAAGGAAACGTAAATTGACAGTTATTACTCTCCAAAAGCATTTCAACAATCTTTGAGAAGCTGATCTAAGTCAAATTATTAATTAACAAATAACCATCCGTTTGTTAAAAGAAAAAAAAAGAAAAAAAGGAGAGAGAAAAAAGGAAAAGTCACTAAGTAAATGAAAATTAATGGGTTTGGAGGCTTACTTGTCACTTCACTTCAAATCCAGTCCAGGATCTACTAAACTGACAAGTATCTCTCCTTTGTCCTCAACAGATTTTGAATCAGAACATCTATCTCTGCTCTGGCCTGCCCTAGCAAGGTCTGAGGAAAGAAGTCCAGGATGTTTTCTTCTTCCCTTTATCTTTTTACTAATACACAGCTGTCAGTTCAATCTAATTAATGAGGACTGCTCAGAAAGAGGTAATCTGGAACATAGAAACACCTAGGGCTCTTCCTTCCATTTTAGTGGCATGTTCACTAAACCAGTACCATGTCTTTGTTGATCTTTCTTCTTCTGGTCTAGCAAGTCTGGTAATTTGGGCTCCACCAACCAACCACTTTAATGGCAGCCCTCGAGTTTAAACATCTGTGGGATGCAGGAGACTCCATGGCATACACAGTACAACTGGGCAGTATATTATTTGTATGGATGTATCTATAGCCTGAAATAGAAAAAATGCCAGGTCTCAATTTGAACTGCCTCTCATCTTTCAACTGACACTATAACCCACATGACCTACTACATGGGTAGCCTGACAGATCTAGAAATGAGATCCATGAACATTCTGCATGTAATTAAAAAAATGAAAACAAAAAAAAAGTGTGTGTGCTTATTCACATGCATCCCGTCTCCTTGTTTAAGGTGACATGTGAAGCCCACAAATAAGATTCAGAAGTTGAGTCTTGCACAGACTAATCTGTATGTGCCCAGGTCTCTTGTTGGATTAGGGTTATCACCAATCTAGTTCTTTTTTCCCCTCTGCAGTATCAGTTAAGTTAGACAACTGTCTAAATACCACATCGTATAACTGCAGTTCCACAAAAACCCCCTGAAGTACCTAAAAGGAAATTTATTATCGTTAGCAAGCTCATTGAAATCTTTTGTAAGAGAGTATGAAATGAGAGAAAAGAAGATTAAATATGTCTTATTTTGAGTGACTAAGCCCCAGTAAGAAATTAATCTTGTTTCAGCCAACATTAATTGCACTTTTTTCAGATGTTGGCACTTGTTTAAAAACTGTGACTCTTGGATATATCAACTGTGCAATCTGGTATGTTTTAGAGCTATTCTTAAGAATATCCAGAAATCTCATGGTTAGTATAAGAAAGCACATAATAATTACAGTAATTTCCCATAGAAAAAGGGAGACTTCTGCCTCACTGAAATTCTACCTTACAGTACAGATTTGCACACTACTGCAGTTTGAAACTTCATTTCTATAATATGTTTGGAGTTCCAATTTTTTTTTCTCCAGATACAGACAGCATTAGGCAGCTGTTTTGCAGAAATGCTGAAAGAGAAAGCACTTTTTTTTGTTGCTAGGCCTTCATTTACATATGTGCAGAAGACCTAGTACTTCTCATTAATATGTTACAAGTCCAGTGAATCCATGAAAATTCAGACCATGTAAACAACAACAAACTCATTCCAGTTATCCAGAGAGCACAGTATGAGCTTAAAGACTCAGCTTCTTAAAACAACTTAAAATACACAATTAAAAAATTCACATTGCAATTTCCTCACTTTCAGTGCCATTTAGAACATTGGCTTTGCCCAATAAGCATACAATTGATACTTTTTTTTAACTTAAAAAAATGCTTTAGAGAAAAAGAGATAAAACCCCAAAGAAATTATTTTAATTTAAAATTATCTTCTGTGGAGCGTCAACCTGATTTAAAAGAAATAATCCTAAAATATTTAACTTAATATTTGGGAAACACTACCTATTGAAACTGAGTGCAAGCTTTCAGGTTTGAAGAACTGAATGAAGGTAGTTGCAGTAGTTGTTTGATTACCCCTACTCACTTACAAAGGGACATGTTTTTTGTTCTTGGTTTTGGTTTGTAATCCTAGATAATAAAAATAATTCTGGATGGTAACCCAATTCCTCTCCCAGTCTATAGCTCCTTCTTATTTTGCAACCGGAAAATTTGTATTTTTCCACATTGTTTTTGCTTCATCCTTCAAATGAAAAATGTGATGTTGGAGCCCTCCTGCCTCCCATTTCCCATCAGAATACTCCTCTTTCCAGCTGGCTGCAGCAATCCTTGCAGTAGCCAGCATGTTCTACTGATAGCTGTAAATTTTAACAGGAAATACTTAGTCCCAAACAAAGTCCTATCAAGAGGCTTTTGCATAATTAGACTTCTTCAGGCACACATCCAAATACACAAATGGGAATAAGTCAAATAATTCAATTTTCCCCAAACTGAAAAAGAATCAAGTTTTCATAAACTGAAGTTATTAAATCCCTCCTCAAATCTTAATGCAATAATATAAAACTTAATTTTAGTCATTTGTGATTGTTTCAAGTGTATATTATCTCTTTACTACTACAGATTGAATGAGATTCATTTAATCTTCATTGTTATAATCTGAAGTCATTAAGATAAACTAGGAAGGTGTGAAATTAATGTTGCAACAGCCTCAAATTTCAGTATGCTGAGGGATTTTTTTTAACCAGCAGAGCATAGGTTAATTGCTCCAAGAGAGTTGAAAAATATATTTTTTCCAGATTACGCAATGATCTTTTTATTTTAAAAAATAGTGTCATTTAATCCAGTCATTCAATTTTTGCCAGCAATTTCACAGTTTAGCATAACATTTGCAATTTAATTAAGTGCTAATAAAATACATCACTCGTATCACCTGCAGACTAGGATGTGGGTGGCTCAATTACTTCAGTGTTTACAGCTCACTGAGTTGTGAAGGGCAAATGGAAACTTTTTCACATTACTAAACAGCACTATGTGAGACCTAGCATTGGAGGAAGATACGACTGTTCCAAAATTGTAATAATAAACACAGAGGCAGAATGAATACATCAGTTTTCTCTTATGATAAAGGGAAAGAAAAAAAAAAGAACTCCACTCATTAATAATTAGGACATATTTTAAATTGAGAAAGTTAGCATTTTAAGAAAAAGAAAACCTGATGTTTGTTGTGCTATTAATCAGGCCATGTCTGTACAGATTTGATCTCCTATTTCTTCCAAATTTTCACACATTTTTGTAAGGCAATCTGTAGGTAGCCTGTTAGAATTATTAATGGTTTTCCCTGCCCAGGTTGATTGCTGTCTTTTTTTTTTTTTTTGTCATTAAAATATACAGTAGCTGATCAGCAGCCTGATGAATTTCACAGGTATACTTGGCATTTTTCCTCCAAGGTCTGGGCAGGTATGAGAAAAGCCTGTTCTACCCCTAAACATCTTCAATGTCCACTAAGATAAAATCAGGAAGGCTGCAGTGCAAGGTTCACATTTTTCTCATATAATCTTCCTTCTCTTGGACTAATGACAACATATTTTCTATAGCTACAGATACCAATATCTGGATTAGATGGTAGCAATTTGGGAAAATATTTCATTCAATCTGAGTTCATCATGCATATTCTAGGCATTACTTTTCTTTATTTACTATCTCAAAAGACAACTTCTTCTCTTAAACAGCTACCACTTCAGAAAAGTGAGTTTAAGCAATTCTGTCCTCCAGCTGCAAGGACCAGATGTTGGCCATTGGCATGGCAAGCACATGATGGCACAACCCGCACAGGAAGGGCTTGAGGCTGCTGTCAGGCCATTTTCACTGTCCTTGTGCCCCTCTGAGAGGACTCAAGCACAGCTGAATGAGTCAGAGACCTCAAGGTGATGCAACTGCAGGTAGCTTACATCATGCTTGCTCTTGGTTGAGATTCAAATGGCCAACAGTGTGAAGTAACTGACGCAAGTATGTTTTAGATAGTTTTTTCTGCTTTCCTAGTACATGGGATTTCTCTAACAACAGACCAGGTTAGTCCTCTGTACTGTGTCTAGAGGATGGGAGGTTTCTGGGGTGTTTGGAGAAGTCAGGGAGTTGCAGGCCAATGGGCACACAAGCTGCAGGCCAGTTGTGACAGGAAGAGTAGAAAATGCCACAGTAGACTGCTGTGTCAACATGGGGCAGAGCAGCAGCTGCAGAGGAAGTTCAAAATAAGGAAATCATAAACCAGAAAGACAGCAATAACATTATAGGTATTTATGGACATTCTTCCAAAGTGTTAAGACAACACAGAGGGAAAATACTGATAATGCTTGTATGGTAAAATAAAAAAAGAGTCGAGAAAAAAAATTAGCAAGCAAAACCCCACTGATCTCTCTTTAAAAAGAAAAAAAAGAAAAATACCTTTCTTTTCATGTAAGCATGTGTAAGGTATTATTTGTATGTCTTTGCATCAAGCCTGGGACATTTATCTCATCAAAGCGGCTTTGCCTCCAGTTCTTTATACTAATGGTTGATGAACAGCTGTTGGCAAGACTTAACTAGAACAGAGATCTGAGCTTTTATGTAGAGCTGCAAGAAAAATCCTTAAATATCACCTTATATGTATACACTCTAGGATCTACCTAAAACTTGTGACTTACTTTCTGTTGTTGACTCATTATCCAGGTACTGCACTTAGTTGAAGCAGTGGTGTCTAATGCATAGTTAAAGCTGTCCCTACCAGGCTACCATTTCAGCTGTTATCTTCACTCAGTTTTGAAGCCCATCTTGACCAATATGCACTTCTTTGTACTTTCTCTTCTCCCTGCTGTACTTTATAAACATTCCATATTTGAACAAGTCCCTCAACCTCTCTTTTGATACAGGCTCATTCTCAAGGCCCATATCTATGGTAGTATCTAAAAAAAAAGATCAGTAGATCAGAGTTGAACAGGCTGGATAACGGTACAAGGAAATCCTGGGAGATAAAGCCAGTACTTTTTTCATTCTTCATATGACAAGAGACTAAAACTTCAAGACAATGATATAAAAATGACTGCTTAACAATAATTAATGGGAGAACATCACTTTGCAATATCTACTGCTCCTCCAACTGATTTGGGTGCTATAAGTACTCTTCAGGCTAGCTTGAATTTTCAGTGTGTGACAGCACACAGAGGGCACAAATTGAAACTTTACCCCAGAGAAAGAAAATAGTCCTGTAGTCAGATCACCAAAAAAAGAGACTAAGGAAATGGCCACTGGGAACCTTAAAGGAGACAAAGGGAAGCAAGTATTTTATGTATAATCACAGAGAAGAGTACTTTAATAAGAAATTAAGCATTCAAAACCAGGCAGGATTATATTAAGAAAATTGAGACTATAACAGGGCATTGTAGGGGTAGCATTAAACTAAAAACATAGAAAAGAAAGCTGCATAAATATACCAAAAAGATTAAAACAGCAAGAAAGCATACAAGAAAAGACAGAATAAGTATATTGTAAATATATATAAATATAGATTTTTTTTTGTATTTTTATCTAGTCTGGCTAGTCATAGTCAGTTGGTTTTTTTATTCTTATCCTTTTTTATTCCTTCCCTGTCCCCTTTTATAATCAAGCAAGCCAAGAGCATGAACAAAATCTGATGTGGCTAAATACTTCCATTTTTGTGGAATAAGAAAAAAGATAAAAGTGTATTTTCTTCACAGGTTTTCATATGATTTGTCAAACCTGGAAAACATGATCTACAAGAATCAGATTTATTTTTAATAGACACTATGGCTTCACATGGAAAACAGAAGAAACAGAAAAAGAAATTCATTATTTAGAGTTGAAGTATAGTGTCACATTCCCTTTGTCTTCTTTTTCACTGCATTTTTCAGCTTCCATATTAAAACGTATTTGAAGGCTCTACATTGTCAGGCTGCACAAGTTGTGTCACCATACATGCACACAGTCTACGACATCCCATGATACAGATGTTTATCCTAGCAAGCTACATCAGAATGCAATGCACAGAATGGATGACAGAGGAGGAAGTCAAACAGGCTGGAGGATGATGTTTTCCACTCAGGAGCAAATTCCAGTAAGTAAGCACATCAATATGTAACAACTGCAACAGTAGGAACAATGGATTGTGATAAACAAGTTGATTTCTTCCTTCTGTCATTATTACTCTAAACAACAATTCTGAGAGTTTTTGAATAGCTACTTGTAAAATAAATTATTTCTAAGGTTTTATTCTGATTGCATTATTCCAGAACCATGCAAGACCATAAACACTGCATGAGCTTGACAGTAACTCATAAGAGATTCATATGTATGTTTTCATTAGTTAATTGAGCTTATCATCTGGGAGAAAACATTAAAATTTTATAGAAACTACTGTATGGGAAAGTCGAGGCAGAGTAGAAAGTGTTACAGCTACATAATCAAATTTTTCAGAAAGATTATGTTTTTATCTGAAAAAAAGAATCAACCATAGGCTTAAAATAATTAAGACAAGAAGAAATCTTTTACCTTTGGGAGTCCTTACTCTAGTAGAGTCAGTAAATCTGAAGACAAAGCATGCAAAACTTGCAAGGGGAATTTTATGGACTGAGCTGTGTAATAGGAATACATAATAATCTCTGAATAAGGTCAAACCAGGATATTTGTGTGACGTAAAAACTTATGCCTTGCTAATCTCTTGAATATTTCAAGTAAGTCAATAAAACAGTGGTATGGGGACAAAAAGAGGCAATTAAAATAAAATCCCAGCCTTAGGGGGTCTTTAATATTTCAGATTAATCAGATGAGTATCAACTATTTAAATAACTGAGAAGAATTAGTTATTAAATCCAAGATTTTTATATATAACACTGCAGAACTCATGACTGGTAATATATCTGAGGTTATTATATCTGCAACATTGGTTAAGTAAAAATGTCCTATTTAGAAGTGGAAAAAGGTTAAAGTTTTCCCTTGTTAAAATCTCTAGGCATGAAACCTTTTTGGCCAGTAAGAATTTCATTGAATTTATTGTTTTAAATTTTCGATGTTAGTGACTCATCTTGCGATTACATTTTGTTTTCAAGGGTTTTCTGAAAATTAATAAGTGATCAAATATCAGGATAAAAAAAACTACTATAAAATTCATAGTACCTAACCAAAATTGAATAATTAAGGTCAAAATAGAAGAACTACTCAATAAATCAATGTATTAAAAAAATATTTAATTACATCCCAAATCAACACATTCTAAATCAATCTCAGGGTCAAGAGAAGAACGAATTACATAACATTAATAAGGATAAAAAAATTGAAGCATTGTTTTCCTTTAATCTAAAATCCCAGACAGTATTCTAGCCAGAACAGTAATCCTGACCTAAAGGACACAAACTGCCTTTCTATTTCTTTTGCTCAAGTGCAGTTTCCCAGAGCAAGCAGTGCAATCAATTAAGCCGGTTTTAAAGCACCCAAAATAGCTATTCCAGCTCAGAAGTTCAGAACTTTCTCCACACATTTCTGCTCAGGAATGAATATTCTCTTGCTTCCCCTCATACACTGCAACACTGAGCATGTACCAGGGACTCACCTGAGGTGACAAATAAACTACTCTTGCAGTACAACGTATCAGATTTCAGTGATCTTCCTTTAACTTTCATGGTGATTAATGACTTTCAAGCATCATTTGTGAGGTTGCTGGGAGATATTCAAGCTGTAACATAAATTATGTACCTATATTTCCATAGTTGCTTGTAACATCAAAGACATCAAATGAACCTGATACCCTTGACAGACCCTTGTCCTGACACATAACATAACCAGGCAGCATCATTATTTATTTCTTCTCAGTAGTTTACTGAATGTTGTGATAAATGTATGGAGTGGCTGTTGTATGGAGTATGCATGTACACAGTGCCTTAGTTTTATACAGAATTAATTAAAAATAATCATCTATGGACTTAAGGCCTTAGAACCTTATCTAGATGCAAGTATTTTGCAACAAAATGCATTGTTTTGGGTAAAGATCCAATTTTCACTGGGGTCATGGTTCCTTTATTGCTGGTAGCAGCAGTATTTCAGTAAGCACTGTATTGTAAGATGCTATTTCCTCTGTTTCACATCCTCAGCTTTTGCAATAGGGCTTCCTTGGTCTCATGAACATTTGTGGCAGTAGTAGGTAACCCAAAGGCTTACAGGGACTATCAGTGAAAGACACATATATATGTTTAGACAAGAAGAGGAAGGTGTGCAGGATTCCTGGTCCAAAGAGTTTGCAATTTAGATGTCATACCTGACCGACTGAAACGGCTTTGCTCCTGCAGCTGGATGATGCACAGCACTGACAAAGAGCTGCTAATCCAGCCACAGCATGGCAGCTGCTCTGCTACAGCACACAACACCAGTCACAGCTCACTTCTCAAGTGAAACAGCACAAAACCAATCTTTCCAGCATAACAGATTCCATGGTAATGACTTTTTCCAGCACAGCTGTGTAGGCCAAACCCACCTACCTCTAACTTTGCTGCACATAACACTGTAAAATTCAGTCATGGTGAGAAATGTATGCAGATTAAAAAAAAAAAATGTAGAAAAAAAAAGGAAACAGTGAAAGGATTATAAAAGCAGATTAATACAGTAGAGGTCACTTGTGACTTGCCAGCCGGTTACTCAAACATTATGCGGTCACGACAAAGGTCAGTCTTCTCTCCCAAAGGGGAACTCTGAAGATACTTCACAGAGTATCTTCAAAGCAGGGGTTAGAATATTCAGTAAAAAGAAATACATAGGAAATAATTTCCTAGACTCTTTTACTGCAATTTCCAAAAAGAGTTGCAGTACACACAGTTGTTTTAGCTATTGCGAGCTTGCACAATCTGTAGTGCTTCTGACTTTATAAGAAAACAAACAAAAACCATTCTAGACATTTTCTCAGACCATGAAATAAATTAAATTCTCTCTGATCTAAAAAGCATCTAAGCCATAGAAAAAGTTTGGGGACTCTAAAGGCTGCTATCTTTTCCTCAGAATCTTGCTGGTTTGTTAAAAAATAAAAAAAAAACCCCATCAGAACAAAGACTTCTAAGCAAAATTTTAAAGGCATAGTATCTTTGGCAGTTTGTAATCTCTTGGTGAGCAATGTTAATAGTTTTCCAGTGTTAATATCATACATCCTTCAAAGGAGTAATACATGCCTAAACCTTAGATTTCATCATGATGATTAAAATACTTGTCAGAGCCATGAACCACTTGTAGTATTCAACAGAAAGTGACACTCCTGGTGGTTATAGATGGAACGTTTTGTTAAAATGTACTGATTAGCACAAGTTTGAAGTGCAGTGCTTTCTGGAAAACAGGTTGAACTCGAGATTCACTGAAAGTCATATTTAGGTTTTTTAAAATATAAAAATAAATCAAGCAACATCAAACCAGGAAAAAACAGTGACAAGAAGTTTCACATGGACCTTTGACATGTGAAACATCTGCAATTTTAGTTGTAAAATGCTTCTATATACATTTCAGATATAAACAACTCATTTTCAGTATTCATGATCAGCACTCAAGCCTGTGAAACTGGCAAAACTGGCAAAAAAAGTTCAAAAAACCACAGAAAATTGTACTTCTTCATGCATTATACTTACATTGTAGAACTCCTTGTCAAAAACCAGTATACAAGTTAAAAAGTTACAAAACAGTGATTAAAAGAAAAAAAACAACCCTCCAGGCATATTAAATGCAGAGAGGTGGTATTTTCTGACTTTAGAATTCCCAAGATGACCAGTATTCCAGTGCCAAACGATATGTAAGTGCCAGTAAGGTAATTTTTATGTTCTTTTACACCTTCCTTAAATACAGCCAAGGCTACTCACAGAGATGGGATTCAAAGTGACAGGAATCTTTGACATTAACTCCTATAATACCCCCTATACTCCTAAATCAAAGGAAAGCTAAAACCAGGACTGAAAGATATATTAAATTATTGTTTTCTACTCATTATGTGTTCACAATAGGGTGGTAAAGGTTAAAGATACTTGCAAGTTTAATTTCAAGATGCAGAAAAGATGTATTTAGGTAACTGAGAAAACTAGGATCCCCTTGTGGAAAAGACAAATAACACTTGTAGTCAGGTCACCTCTGTAACCTCAGTCTGACCTTTTCAACTTAAGCTTCTCATCAAATTTTCATATTTTTAGATGATATCTTTACCAGCTCCAAATATCCTACAGAGCAGAACTGTGGGAATACAGCCAGCTTTTACTTAGTTTATGATTTCACCTTTCTAACCTGATCTTCTCCCTTGGTATTGTCTTTTGAAAAAGTATTCTGAAGGGTTAAGCAATGTTTAAAATACAAAAGCATCTCTCCTTCCACTTAAGAACAGAAGTGACAAGTCAAAAATAAGACAGAGCGAAAATACATTTGTGATCTATAGGATAGTATCAAGACTGCCTAGTTTATTTGTCATGACAAATTTGATGTGTAAATTCAAGCCACTAATTAGAGTCTCTGCACTGCAAAAGAGCTGATTAAGTGGTTCACTGCTACAAAAAAAGCTACTGCCATTCCCCCCCCTTTTCTCCCTCTGTGACCCTACCTACTCTCTGTTATTAGCTCTGGTATTCGCCTAATTGTACAGTAAACTTATTTAACCATCAACACAAAGAGGGTGGGGAGGAGGAGAAAAAGAAAAATCACTTCATTGTGCTATTGCAACAGGCCTTGCTAAAATAGACAAGAGTCTCATCAAGAGTTTCTCTGCTAGAATAAGAAAAAGTTGATTACAAAAAAAACCCTTAAATTTTTGAATATACATTTTAAAAGACTCCACTTAAGAGTCTAGGGGACATATTTTAGCGAATTTTCAGGAGGAGACTCAGTAGAGAGGGCAAGTTCAGATGGGAGGACTCATAAGTGCATGACTGACAAAGAGAGGAGTTTTGGCACGTACACTGAAATAAGTCAGTAGGCATTGAGAATAACTAAAGAGTCCCCTAAAAACAAGTTAAATAAATCCTATAAATAAAAGTATGCTATGATATGTTGAAACATAATCTTACTTGAATTGCTTGCAAATACATATAAAAGAATGACTATCAAAATAAATGAAAATAAAACCAACCATTACTTATTAATCTTGTGGATTTATTACTCTTATTTGGGATGATTTTTCCCCATAATATTTTTAGTATAGTCAATGTAATGTTTATTCTGTTTCCTAATCTATTTTTACATAAATACATAAAATGAAATGTTTAGTAATGTCTTAGAAAATTTCATATTTTTGGAAAAAAAGTCTGCTACTTCTGAATCCCTATTGTTTCACCAAAAGATCTTCTCCAATAAAGTTTTATATTTAAAGGGCAAAATGTCAAAAATCCTTTAAAAGCATACACATTTGAGGAAAAATTGCCAAGAAAATAAAAGGCCAAGCAGCAGTACTGCATAGAAGGTTCCAATAAGCAGATTGAACTATGCATTACACAAACTGACCCCGCTCTGTCAACTGTGATGTGCTGCAGGAGAATCCCACACTGGATTACTCTGACAAGTTTTAGTCCAATAAAGACAGAGATAAAATTAGGCCAAGCTGAGAGTATGACTAGAAAATTAGTAAGCTTAGAAAATGTGATTTGTGATGAAGGCTGGGCTTAAGGAGAGAAAAAGGGCAAAGATATATGGGAACAGTATTCAAGTTTGTTTCCACATCTAAGGCACTATGAGAAGTAATTGGTTTAAATTCCAGGAAAAGAAACTTGGTTTAGGTACTGGGAGCCCATCTATAGTGTGAGCTATTCAATTCATTCAGGATAAGGAAAATATATAAACCAGGGAAAGCATTGAACTGTGAGCAAGCAAGGTTCTGAAAAATAGGTATTATTTTGATACTCCTCTGCACAAGTACTGTCCACCAGCCTTGAAACTAAACAATAATTCTATCTACTTTTCTTAACACTGACTCTAGCCACAGACTTCTGATGTTCTAAACCCAAAGTGTCATAATAATCTAGAGTTACTTCAAGAAAGTCAAAAGATTTGAGTAAGGGTGGGGAAATCACAACCTCTTCACAAAGAAAAACATTCATTATGAGGAGTATAAAATATGTATTGTTCTCTACATTAAAAATCTGCATTTTTAGCTGAGTATTACAAGACAAATTTTAGATTCCTCTGGTCTGACATGCATCTCACTTCATGTCCAGTATGTTGGAGAGAAATATATTGCAACATATTTCAATTTCTAATACATCTTTGTTTTCTTCAGAACAGAATCTATTGATTAGCCACTTTTATTAATTATTTACCATGCCGCTCTTCACAGGGACTGGTATTATCCTCTTTTCAATTTCAGCGGCCAAATAGACTTCAAGTTAAATTTGACTGATGAAAAAATCCACAAAACTTTACATGTATTTTTTCATAATATGTTCTATGGTCATCTTGAGAACAACTTTCAGCTAAGAACTCCAACTTAAAAATCAAGGAACAAGTTTTAATTACAGATGATTAGCAGCAGTCTGTTGTCTACAGAGATAAACACACTTTTCACCCTGGAAGAAAACAAGGAGCATGAAATAAGTCAGTTCCTCCATCATAGCCACAGGTGTGCACTTGATAATGATGAATTTATGCAGGAAAGGTCTTTAGGTTAAATAGTGGGGGGGGAGGGGGGGGGAACATGGCAGCAATAGACTCCCAAGTCTAAAGAAAGTTTGCATCTTGTCATAGACTTTGCACAGATTCTATAGAATCACAGAATGCCTTGGGATGGAAGAGACCTTAAAGATCATCTATTTCCCTTCCCACCTGCCACAGATAGGGACACCTTCCACTAGACCAGATTGCTCAAAGTCCCATCCAATCTGGCCTTGAACACTCCTAGGGCTGGGGCAGCTACAACTTCTCTGTTGTTGAGCCTGTTCCAGTGCCTCACTATTTCTTCCGTATAACTAACCTAAATCTACCCTCTTTCAGCCATTATACCTTGTTCTACCACTACACACCCTCGAAAAAAGTCTTTGTAGGATTCCATTTCTTTCATCCTAAGCCAGTTTATAACACTTCATTGAAAGGTAAGATAAAGTTTAGAAGTTTTAAGACCTCTGCAACTGTAACAACCACTTATTTTTACTCTTCTTTTATTTCTGCATTCTCAAATTTTAAAACACTATACTGCTTCTGTAGACAATCTCACAAATGATGCACGTGTGTGTGTTTGACAAAAAAAAATGTCAAATCTAAAGAGCAAGATTATTCTTAGCCCTCCGTGGCTATCCAAGAAGATTAAAGGGATTTATTCAGAAGAAAGACACAGCTGTAGCTCTGATACCAGTTCAGTCAGGGGAAGACAGGGAGCCCAGAGGAAAGTGCACCTTGCTCTCAGAAGTAGGCCTACAAGTAGGTACATGGCCACAAAAATGCTGAGATCACAGCTGTACATTTCTATGCCTTACGTAGCAGAACTGCTGTCAGATTTTTTTTAAGAGCACTACAGTGACAAAACTAGCATTAAATTCTGATGTTGCTCAGTATTTACTTCACTGTGTATTAAGGGATTTTTATTCCCTTTCTGAGTGATTAACAGAGAAATCATTAACCGTGAAGGACAATAAAATTTGCACACCTGAGCCCATGATTACAGTGCCACAATGCCCAACACTGACACACATGATGAGAATGTTTAACTACTGATATTTTACTAACTTTAAAATAGTTTTATATTTTTCTAAGGTGATCCAAAGCCTTAGTAAACAGTTCTGGGAACACAACAACAGGACCAACTCCTGCAAGAGCATGAAGCAGCACAGTTAAATGACTAAGAAGAATGGCAAACAAACTGTACTGTTTCCATTTGAGGTTGAATGTGAGACTATTGATCATTATTTTAAGGGATCAGACTAATCGTTTGGGCTGCAATGTATTACTCTCTGTGTATCTGAAATGTTAAAGAATTCTTTAAAAAAGGTCTTATCTTGGAGGGATTTTCCCAATAGGAAAATAAGCACATTTTATGCTTTTCTTGCATGAAAGAAGAGTGTAACTTGCTCAAAAAAGACAATGAACTAGTACAAATGAATATCCTGTCTAAGTGGTCAGATCCTGCATGATTTAGCATATTTCATAACATGCTATAATTCTTGCTTCTTTTTGCTACGAATGTTGCACATCTTGGAAGTTTTCAGACAGCTAGATGCATCTTGCCACTAGGCAAGACATTTTTATGAGATTTTAAAACTCTACATTGATTAAGCAGCAGAGCAACATCCCTGATGTTCAAATCACAACTAGTCTACTTTTTTTCTTTAAATCTGAGCTTGAAGTTTTTTCCTTGTTCTTCATAAACCATACTTTTTTACTAGAGGAAAAAAACTCCAAACCCCAGCTTTTCATACATAATTAAATAGTCAAAACCAGAAATTCTAAGGCTGCTTCTTTCTGTTTAATGGTGACCATCTCAGAACCACTGCCAACTCTTTGCTACACTCTTGACAGTCAACCTTGTACACTTTCTTGGCAAGAAGAGGGGGAATAGATACACTTTCTTCTAGTCCTTTGATCTGATAACCCTTCTAGCAAAAAAAAATTTAACCCTTCATTACACACAAGGTAGACGATACCTAAGAACTTGTTCATTGTGTAAATCCAGTTTTGTACACAAGATTGAAATTATTTTAACATAAAATGTGTCAAGGCTAGCAAATGAGAAATTCTTATTATCCTGTATTTAATGACTTCTCCCAGCTGACTAGTCACACACAACACCTATGGAACTGATAACGTAATGAAAGGTATTTAAAATTCTTCTAGAACAATGTTACTTTATCTAAGTGGTTTTTTTGCTTGGCCATTACAATATAATAAGAGGATACACACTCCCAGATAAGATCTTCGTGGAAATTGACCATTTCAGACATCATCTATTTATAGCTTAAGTTTATATACTAACCAAAAAATATAAACAATTTAAGCAGATATTGTTTGCAGAACATTTGCTCTACTCCAATTAAATCATTTTTAAGCAGATTTAATTAGCACAGCCTGAGCATTTAAATAAATTTTCTGATATTTTAACATGTTGAAGCAGCACACATAAATTTGTACATGCCATTAAAGAGATTTAAGATTTCACCTTCAGAACTAGAAAAAAGTAGAAAAAACTAGCAAAAATCAGGTAAAGATGTAAATTCTTGGAGTATTTCTAATTCACACATACACAGCTGCAGCACAGTAGGTTATTTTTCCTCCCTCCCACAGCTCCACCACCAATGCACTCCACAGCCTTGTTTCTGAATTGCTAGCTTCACCTCCTTTTCAGCCAAATGGTTTCTCTGCCACAATAACTCAAATTATTTCCCTATATTAAATTTCTGAGAATATTTCTTTCGAAGCCAGCGTACCAAAACCCACAATTCTTTTGTATTCAGTATCTGCTGCATTTTGAGATCAGGGGAAGGTTTTCAAACCTGCGTTGCCTTTGTAGCCACCAAGACACCTCATGCAAAGCCAGAGAATCACATTGAACATTCAGACAAGTTCAATAAGCTGAGTCAAATTTTAGCTGAACGGTCCAACATCAAGCACTGAAGAGAAAAATATTTCCAATCCTGTTTTTCCTCAGGGCTCAAGGCACTAGCAAGATGCCACACAGATGGCTGCAGCCTGAATAGCTGAACCATATAATACATTTTTATATAAACTGCCCTATTAGAAGGTAATACAGAGATTACTTCTTTTATTTCCCATGGGAGACTTAGTCCATCCCACCCTCACCTAACACATACGAATAAGGAACTAGATTTGAGAGCTGTAGAGTATCTTCCTCTGCAGAAAAATTCAGGCCTATTTTCCAAAAACATGACAACTTCTGGTGCCACTCAGCCGACCTCTGGTTCAGCCATATACTGACAAATCCACCAATTTCACTCACCTCTGACACTGAAGGACTCTTTCCTGCTTCTGTACAGTCCTGTGCCTGGCTGAAGCCAGCCTGTCCCCTGCAGAGGGCCAAGGTCCCCAAAGACACCAGAGCAAACCTGTGAGCTACAACCCCCAGCCCAGGTGCAGCCCGGACAAAACCATGAATTAGGAAGCAGGTGCCCCCAATTGTCCTCTGACACACCTGTTGACTCTCAGCAGTGTTTGCTTCGTACAGCACAAAGGAAAAGATTTTTTTTCAGACCGACACTTGCATATTTTCCCACAAAAAGATCATTGATAAAATAAGTCATTAGATTGTAAGAGTAACAGAGGGAAAAATTCTTTTTTTTTTTCATTGCATGGAAGTTTCTGGTAACATTGAGATTCTTAAATTTCATTAAAATTGCTTTCAGCATTTTTGTTTCAAAAATATTCAGTATTAGTCTAATGGTTTCCAGTGATGTCTATGACTTGAAGAAATAAATGTCAGGCCCAAAAATATCCCTAGATGTTTATAGTAGAAATATTTAAAAGTTTTTCAAAGCCTTCTCTGAACTTTTCTTCCCATATCCTACCTGTAATATAGAAATTAAGCTTTGAAAAGCATTATTGGTAGGGTTGCTTTTTTCCCCCCCAGTTTTACCAATAGAACTATCACTTATAATCTTAAATCTTATAAACTTAAATCTGGGTTTTCTTAACACATAATACACTACATCCAATCCTTTTTCATTAAATTTAAAATTCACATTCAGTTTTCCTAGAAAGGAATGAATTCTTGATTTAAAAATTTAAATCTGGGAAAATTTCCCCTTTTCAAATTTAATTACACTAAACACTGGGTTTCTTCACATCATCTTTTATGCTGAAGCCTTCCCCATGCTGCTAGTAATTTCTATTACCCTTCACTGACTTTTCATTTTCCTGCTACAATCTCATACTTTTACTATTTTCACCAAGTATCTTCTCCTAACATTCTAACAAAACTATATGAAAATGATGGCTGTACTCTGGGGAACAAGTAAGTTCAAATCTTCATTATACTCCCTTTAACCAATATTTACCAGATGAATAAGAAAGAAATTCTAAAATGAAATCCTACTACAATTTAATTTCAATCACATTTTATTTGTAGAATTAAAGTATATTAAAGAAACATAGATTTACCTCTGCTTAAATTTGACCTTCAAGTGCAAGATTTAATAGGCTAAAGATTAAAGTAAATCATGATGGTTTGCTCATTCTTTTGCATTATGAAGAGCTGCGAGGAGGAACTAAAACACGAAATAAAAACAAATGGCAAAGTCACTTTGTGAAGGCAGAATAAGAAAAAGTATGCGCATTAGAAAGAGGAAGTTATAAGGTATTCAAAAGGAAAATAATGATAGTATTATTTTTATGTATTTCTCATCAGATATATGTGAAGTGGAATCTAAAAAGAACAGTATTTACTTTTGGGCAACCCCATGGAGAGTACAAAAATTCCAAACAATTTACTTACAATATTATAGCAATATTTATTTTGAAAATATGCAGCTAATAAGAAACACACAATCCACCACTAATTATATCTAACATAATTGCACCATTAAAATTAATATGAATTATAATAAGAAGTGTGTTTCAGCAAGTAGATGTATAGTATTATCAAGGTTATCTTCACAATTCTCTTTCCAATAATACATTTGAAAAAAGTATTAACTAGTATTAGAAAAACTCTGTAAAGCACTATCCATGTAAACACATAGACAATGAAGATCCTGATGTGAAGTCACGTTGAATAAAATAGATGCAAACCACTAATGTCTTGAAAAAATATCCAACTAAAAATGACATGTTGATCCTTGACCCAAAATAACAGAATTTCTGACTCCCAGGGCAGATTTCACAGACATTATTTATGAGAATCTTGATTTAGACACGACATATTTTTTAAATCAAGCTGAAATGTGTATTCAGACGAGGCAAAAAAAAAAAAAAAAAGGTATGAAAATCCAATTAGAGAACTCTGTGAGATGTTTCAATTGCTTCAGAGTATCTGCACAGAGAGCAGGCATGCAACACCTCACTGCAGGCTGACATTCCATTTCTGGGTAAATCTCAGATGTGTACAGCCAGGTGAAAAAGCAGAGAAACAAGGAAAAGATGGGGGTTCTGGGCAGTCAGGGCCTCGATACTGGGTGTGGAGAAAGTTCATTTTAGGTGCTATATTGGTTATTATTTCATTCATGCTGAGAAACCCACATTAAGTGCTGTGGCAATCTCTACTTACGACCACTGGCTTCTCTTTCCCTATTACCTACTCAACAGGCTCATTTGGTCAAAATAATAGTCAACAAAACTAATCAACAAAATTGCTCTGTCTGAAAGGTAGGGGAGATTTGCAAAGCTGCCTGAAGCAGACCCTAGTGAGATCTCCACAAGGCAGTAATCAGGTGAGGGATGTACAGGGTAGCATGATCTGCACACAGAGCCTGTCCAAGGCAGATGCAGGAGAAGTCAACCCCACTGCTCTGGTATCCTCGCAAGGCAGAAATTAAAATGATACAGGCAACAACCCTATTTATTTAGATAATGCCTGAAAAACATGGAAATTGAGAAATAAGGTAAAAATGTGGTTTAATGTTAAATCATCCCCTCAGCGCATTTTTATTCATATCACACTGTGGGTGTGCATAAAAACTTTGCATGCAGAATCTTGCACTAGTGGCAGACTAGCAAATGTGGGCATTTAAAATTGTTCTTCTAGTTTAAGAGAATTTTATTTTTACATTCTGTATTAATGAATTTGAAATAAAATATTAATCAGAGCTTGAAGAGTCAAGAAAGTCATTTCAAAACCATACAGCAAGTTAAGTTTACAAAAGATGCTGAAGAATAACCTTTCTCCTGTTAACTCTCTTTGTGGTTAGGACTATCTGCTCCCATTGCCTCATTCATTCTCTGTCTGGTGGCCCACCATACTCTTCTCCCCTTATCCAATACTTAACATTCTTGTTCATCTTTTTTTCCTTCATTAAATCCTATACAGTGAAGTCTTTCGGCACAGAACTCCTTCTAGAAATACAATTAATTAAAGGAAATCCACTGTCAGAATGAACATGACATTTGCACAGACCTCATTTTTTTTAATTAGCCTCCATTTTTAATGTCTCTTTTTCTATGGTTTGTCCTTGTTACATGTAAAGGTAGTAATCCCCCCTGTCTGGGACTGTAGCTCATTCTATCAGTGTATTCTGCCTAGCAAAGCAAGAATCTATCACTGGTTCAACACAAATACTGCTGTGACAATAGTTATGACAATGACGGCTAGAAATATTCTTATATTTAATAACATACTAAGATGAATGGACAGCAGGTTCATGAAATGGTTAATCTTTTTTAATAACACTCCAAATAATTAAATAGAAATAAATAAATGGCAAGAATTATAATTTAATCAAAATTAAACCTCTTCCACCCCCAATTTAAATGAATTGCAGTAAAACAATATGTTAAAGAATAATACATAGATTGCAGCATCCTTCATTCATGTGATGAAATGTTAGCATTAAATCTCCCATACAACTCCAAGCCAGGTGCTTTGGGCATATGAGTGCTGATACAATCTTTAATTACAAGATTCCATTATTTTCTTGAAAGACTTTTTTCATTACATTTACAGAAAGGATGGTACTCATCAAGTGAAGAGCTATATAATATATTCTTTCCCCATGTTTATCCAATCTATGGTCTCACAACTAATTTGTTGCACACTATTTAAGACCTCCTCTGAAGGAGGAGAACAATGCTTTCCTCATTAGTTTGTGTAGAGTTCATCATGATAGAACCTCAGTGCTTCATAAACATGACCAAATTTACTTCTATAAAATTTCTGTGACACAATTTCTCCTATTTTGCAATAGAAACACTGAAGCAAAGGGAACTTCATGCGAGTTAACCCTCAAAAAAGGGGAAAGCTAGTGCAATTCACATTACAGTTCTCCAGCATTGCCAGAGCCCAGCATAACCTAAATTTAAGCAGCATTTCTAATCTAGACCTCAGCATTTCCTGCACACCAGTATTCAGGCAGTAACACAGAGGTGATTCAGTCTAAGCAGGGAAGTGCTGCTGCCACCCAAGCTCCTCTGAAACTGCATGAAGCAGCCTGGACTCCCTTACTCAGAGTGGCTTCAGCTTGGTGCAGCACGGATGGCTCTGGATGGCAGAACACTTAGTGCCAAGGGGATGTTCCTCCTAGGTACAAATTAATTCATGTGTTTGACAGGATTTTGACTCTGAACCACATGCAGCATTTCCCAGAACTGAATATTCATTAGTGTCATGAACATGTATTTTAGTTATACACCCTCTGAAAGCAATACTGCTGTGAAAGTATGACTACTCCATGTGGTAGCAGGAATACAAGGTTTACTCCTGAACCACTGTCCTGATTTAAGCTAAAATGCTAGTGTATACACAACATATAGACAGCACCGGGACAACCAACAGAAATCCCACTTTCTTTCCAAAAGTGACACCACAGTGGCATTGTTAATGCTCTTTCATACTTTGCAAAGTAGTCCCACTAGGAGATGGAAAGTAAAACTGCACTTCTTCTTTTTTTTTTTTTTTCAGCGTAAAACAAAAAGCTTGAGAAAAAAGGGTTGTTTTAATTTGTTCTTGAGTACTGCTACACAATCAAACATGGAAGAGCCACAGGGCCAGAACAGGGCATATAAATCTCTAACAGCATTTCTAGAACACTCTAGCACAGGAAGAAGAAGTTCTCATCCTTCCTATCCAGTGCCTGTAAAATTGCACAAGTGTCTCTGTGAAGAGACAGCAAAAGAAAAGCATAATGCACAGTTAGAATTTTTCACCTTATTTATTAATCTCTTTATAATGAATTATTAATATATACGTCACAAGAAGGGTGAAACACTTCATATAAGTCAGTGGGAAAAAATGCCTATTGACATTTATGGGGCTGAAATTTTACTGTAAAATTAAAATATAGACAGTGCCCAACACAATCAGTGATACTCCAGAGCAAATTTTCAGATCAATGTGAAAACAATCACCTACTAAGAACTAGGGTGACTTACACACAGTTCAAGTAATAAATCTTTGTAACTTTCATACAGACAAGAAATTAAACAGAAAGTACTTTAAATTAAAAGGTTTTATAAAAGAATTCAATTAAACGGGGGCATATTTTCCCTATTGTTGCTTTAATTTCAACAGATGTTTTCCCATAAATCATGAAAACCATACACAATATTATCTATCACTCACGCCACTAACAGAATTTTGCAAGAGCTGGCTCATGTCCTTACAAAGTATATCACTGCTGCTCTCTGCTGGTGAAAGTAATTATTCCTTTATTTAAAACCTTGTAGAGGAAATTCAGTGAATTTTATAGGAAACATAGTAAGTATCACATGAATAGGAATATCTTTTATGGCATTTAAATAACCATCTTGGTCATCACAATGGTTTGTTTTCATTGGTACATCTGTATTCCTGAGGCCACCAAAATTAGTAATAAATACTAGAATTACACAAAGAAAACTCCACCTTCAAAGGCCATGGCATTTAAACTCATAGATTCACACATCTCAAGTGACTTTTGCTTGTAATACTGAAGGGTGATGAATGGAACAGCATAGAGTGGTTGTGGTGCAAGAGCCAAATATGAAGAGAGTAAAGAAAACATTTAAGAACATTGGAAGATTATTCCCATTTAACAAAATATATTACCCAGAATGTACCTAACACACGAGAAAATGTCTGATCAGCATTATCTTCTCAAAACCTGCCTTAATTCTTTGTCTCAGCTAAAGTCGGAAAGCATTTTATCAATAAAAAACAAACAAATGTAAGTTTCCTACAGTTTCTAGTTTCCAGCATCTTTAAGACTTTACTGGACTGCTAAATTTCTATTTGAATTATAATATAAATAGAAGTCTCACTTTTGGAGCTCTGAGCCAGGTAGTCCTTAATTAAGTGGTCCCACTGGGTAACTATTGCTCAATATGAATGGAGGGTTCAAAACCAGCTCCAAAATAAACAACATCAATTTACCATATTGTGAAACTAATTTTCTCTTTTCATAAAGAAATATTATATGGTAGGCCAAGCTAATTTTAAAATTTGCTCAGCTACGAGATGAAAATTACACCAAATCAGTATACAAAAAAAGAGTCTCCCCAAATCATATCAAATAATATCTCTGTACCTAGCAAGAAACACAACTCAGTTTGCTCAGTTTATCAAACAATTTACTTAGCAATGTACAGCAACATGAATAATTTATTTGTTCTGACTGAAAACTCATGTTTTTCTCAATGAATTATTTCAACAGTTGTACATGGAGACGTTTAGCCATAATCTAGGATCACAAAAATTGAATCAGCTTTGAGCACAGAATGTTAAAAGAAGTTTCTAGCTAAAGAATTTATTTCCGAACAGCTTAGAGAGCTTTACTTGAGGTCAAAGCACTTCATTTTGTGACAACATAAATAAGATGCAGAAAAAAAATTTTATTTCTGTGTCTTCTTTCTAAGACTATACTAGAGTAGTTTACAAAACCTACTGTGGCAACAGTCCAATATATTGCTGCAGAAAGAAATCTCAGGGCTTTTTTGTACAAACATATGCGCATAATATAAAAACCTATTTATTCCAAAAACATTTAACAGCAGCCAGTAAAGAAATCAAGACTTATTAATGATGTTTTTAAAGACAGAAACAATCTGGGACCCAAGACTAAAGAAATGGCATCTTTCTTTATAGTTCACAGTTGAAACCAACCAGAGATGTTAATTCAGTTACATCGACCCATGCATACAGATACGTTAACATCCAACTAATAAACAAGTGATATTTTATTACCAAGCTTTATTCCTCATGACATTTACCATTCTACTTCTCACCGTTAAACCATTTTGTCTCACTGAAGTCTGAGCTCAGCATGAAGCAGGAAGAGGAATGAATTGCGCTATGCTCTGGCTTAGACTCAGTAGTTTTAAATGAGTACTCCAGGAGACATAATGAAAGAACTCAAATACTTTCGCCATTATAGTTTTCTGTAATGATTTATTTTGTGACTAATTAGCTCCATCCTATTAAGAGATATTGTAACCATTTCAAATTTATGTGTGGAGAGAATGAAAGTATGCTGAGATGAGAAATGTAAGTAACGGGAACTGAAAAAAAAGAGGGAAAGCTTGCTATTTATCATATTCTCAGGGTGTGTTTGGGATAAAAGCACAAAGTTCTCAGTGGAAATTCAATTCCTACAAACATTATAAACAAAAGCTTAAAACTTCCAGGGTGCCTGGAGTGAAATAGTGATAAGCTTCAATAGGGATCTTAAGTACTTTAAGACCCTCTCTGTTCCTACACACTTAGGACATTGCCTAAGGTGAGAACAAAGTGCCAGTGAGCGAGGATGGGCTTTCCTTGTTCATTTCTAGGAGCCAAGCACTTGCCCAGGAAAATGCAGTCTCTGTAACTGTGCACAAAGCAGCACCCTGGCATTTCTATCCCTATACCCACTGGTGATGTAAGGCTCATGTGAGGTTTTGTACAAGTTTAGAAGGGCTTAGCAGATCATGGTGAGAGACTGTGAACTTGTGGTCAGCTTGTCAAATGTACACTCAGCATTGGCCATGAAGGAATCTGCTGCTGGCAGCCAAGGGATCTGTGTAGATTGCTTCAGGACCAAGCACAAATATGTCAAGGGCTCCCAACAACGCTGATCTCACCAGTGCTTGTGACCCTCAGGCAGGGAGGCAGTTTCCTTGGGGAAAATTGGTGAGGATGCACAATAATCAAATGGCTTGTATGCATGGCAATCCTGTGACAATGATAGGTGATATGGATGCGAATTGTCTCTTACAGCCTGCAAAATATGAACATGAACCACTCCATATCACTTGACCTCATTGCTCAGGCATTCAAGATGGTCTAGACATAGCCTGAAACTTCTGAACTGCTTTATTGTATACTGCTATTATTGTCAAGATATGCTACCCTGGCTAAGTTAACAGTCTTACAATTTAGGAAGTTAAATGTCAAGTGTTCTGCTTAAAGAAACCAAAGAAGAGAACAAAGCAAAGCTTGCAATACATAATGTGAGACTTACAACACTGTGGTAGAAAAAAGCATCTTTTCTCTCAACATAAATTCCCACAGGATGTCATGGGTCAGCAAGCATAGTCCCAGAAGCAAAGGGGTGCTTACAGCTTCCTCTATGACCTAACAGAACCTATCAGCTGGCCAGTTTGAATATGGACAATTCTTTGAGCCACTTAAAATTGTGACTGCCTCTGTGATACACACTTAAGAATAGTAAACCCTGACGCAGAGTCTCTCTGCCTTGTTTCCGGTGCTGGGACAGGTGGCTGCGGGCCCCGTGCGGGGGCCAGTGGGCCCGGCCCAGGCCCTGCTTGGGCCAGGCTGGGCCGGGCCACGGCCATCCTGGAGCCGATGGGCCCTGTTCCACCTGTGGAACCGCCCCCCCCCCCCCCACCAGAGCAGCTTGGCTCCCCCCCACCTCTCCACTGCTTCTGAGATTCAGCAATAGCAGCACCGCTGTCTGGCAGAGGTCATGCGACCGACAGTGATAAACCACATTCCAGCTGCAAGGCCTGGGTGAGATTAACCCTTTAAATGCTGTGAAGAGCTGAAAACCTGAGGGAAGAGAAAGAGGAGATGCTTAAAGCTGAAAATCTGTTGTGAAGCTATGATATATCAGAGTATCCCGTTGTAATTGCATGAAGATATGGGGGGTGGAGTGTTCAACTCGTAAGCAAAAGCACCTGCGCTGAGATAGGCAGATGCTGACACAGCTGTAATTTCATGAGAAGCTTGGACAGGGAGAGATGGACCAGATCAGGACTTTTGCTCCAAATGGGAAAAGAGAAAACCTCAGTTCCTAGAGATGCTCCCAGAGATAGTCCTAAAGATGAAGATGAGGGAGACCCTTTCCTCCCAGGGAAGGAGAAGGGCCTCTGTTTTTTGTTTCTGAACGGCTCAACCTTAAAATTGTACCCCAAAAAACTTCAAGAGTGGACCCTCGAAAACAGTTGCGGGAAAAGCTGCAAGTTGGGGGAAGGGACTCACACGCAGGCAGAGAGACTCCTCTTCCTAAATGGACTGAACAATATTTGGAAGTGGGCGGCTGTCTCATTGTGCTAATGTTTTCATATGAGCATGGGCAAGAGAGACTCTTCTTCCTAAGTGGACTGAACAAGGTTATTATGGAAGTGGTAAACAGACTGAACATCTTAAGGGTTGTCTTTTTACATTGTCACTTGGAGAAGGGAGAAAGGTGGGGGGAGGAGAAGAGTTCTGAAGGTGTGGCATGATTTTTTTTTTCTTCTTTTAGATCTGTTAACAAACTTCTTTATATTCTTTCAAGTTTGGTGCCTGCTTTGCATTTCTCCTAATTCTTACCTCACAGAAGATAAACAGTAATGAGTATTTTGGGCCAAACCACTACACTAAATTGTGGTTTCTGCCCAGTTACAAACCCAACCCGCTACACAGGGTAAAGCTCACTTTATCTTATGTGCTAGCACTGCAAGCAAAAAAACCATTAAATACTATTTTATTCACATCTGCAATTGTTTCTGGGTTATCTGCAAGATAACAAACAGAACTGTACAACAAGCTTCAGGTTTGGGCTGAAAAGCCTGGAAGTGCTCTAATACCCTATAACTCTCAGCACATTTTCTTTAACAGGTGTTATCAAAAGTGAAGAAATAACATGCTGCAAATTCTCTCCATCTCGGCCCTCACTACAATGCGAACATTAAGTTTTATTTAACATTTCCCATCTTTTAACACTAGCTGTATTTAACACTTTCAAAAATTTTAACTAGAAAAACACTGAGCTCAAAATGGGAGTTTTCTCTAGCTTATCTTTGAAGACAAACCAGCTGGGTTCTTTGCTTAATATCCCAATAAACATGGATGTCTAACATTGCAGCTAAGAAAAACCATTTGGGTGCAGTGGCTTTTGTCATTTTATCATTTTAAGCCAAGAAAGCAAATTACACATCATCCCTTCCACTGAGAAAAAAACTTTGACAGTGGCCTGTATAAGCAGTTCTTCATTCTGCTGGTGATCAACGAACCACCATAGAACCCCTGAAGACTGAGGGGGAGGAAAGTAAATGCCTGCTTCCTACAAGGGAAAGGAAAAATATTTGCTCTTTGACTGAAACAGCCCAAGAAACAAAAAGCTGACTGAGAAATTTAAGAGCTGTAGGTGAGAAGATGACAGTCAGTGGGTTACCTTGATATGCCATAAGTTGAAAGAAAAGTTGGCTGAGTCTCACCAACAAAAGCAGTCCTGGATCTGGTGCTCAGAAGCAAAGTTAATGAGAATATTTTGCAACAGCTATCAGAATATACTAGTGTAAAAGTCTTGTAGAGATGGATTATACTAAGGTTAGTAACTAGAAAGGTCTTGAATTATATGCATTTATTCCAATACACAAACAGATATTTAAACAAATATGCCATTGAACAGATTATGTATTTATTTCATCATGATGTTTTCATAGTGGGACTTTTAAGATTCAGTGATGCAAGTAAAGCATTTTTCCCTTCTCTGTTCTCTGAGATTCCTTAGTATATTACAGATAATACGGGGGTTTTTGGTATTGTTTCTTGCTAGTGTTACACGTACATCTCCTTCCTCAATTTTAGCCTCTTTGACTATGTAATATTAAAGCAAAAATATCACAGAGAAAAGAAACAAACAGAAAAACAAAGAATTAAGGAGATACCTGGCATAAATAACTCTTAGGAAGTTATGGTACTACTGGCAAAATTGCGGGTTGTTGCAGCTCAGATGTGATAGGATGAAGCTGTGCATTCACACAACATTACGTGATGTAGGCCCCAGCTGGTGTTAATGGAAGAGCTAAAGCTGGCTTTTCCTTCTCTGGCTCAATAAATGAGAGCCTGAGTTAGACTAATAAAAAAGAAAAAGCTATTTTCCAGGCAGCAGGCATAGTTACATAGCAGGTTTGCCAAGTCTTCAAGTCTAAAAGGCATAAACAATGAAAAACTCTTCCCCAAGAGCATTTGTTTTAACCCTTTTTATCTAATTGTGCAGCAGTCCAGCACTTATAACACACCTGTCCTTTACGATCCTAGCATTCATTTTACTGCACAGACTTGTAAACGGAGGAAGCTGTGTTTTAAAGCATACTGCCTTCTGCAGTGCCAGGTTCTCAAAATTCTGTTTAAAAAATAAAATTGTATTAAAACACATATAATCACTTCTACTACATTCTCAAGCACTCCACAGGATCTGAAATTAAAAGAAAACCTCATGCTCCATACATGTCAAAAGAGGCTTGGTTTCATATAATTAGGTGTGAATATCTATTATTTTGAATTGAGCATATGCTTTCAGCATTGATTACTTTTTATCTCATTTTCTTTTAACTTTTCAGTAAATAACTTTAGTAGTTTCCCTGAGCCTGGGAGCTTTAATAATGGACACTTTAAAAAAATATGAAAAATGAGAAATACTAAAATTGTTACCTCAGAAAGAGAGTCCTGAGTTTATTTCAAAAGATAGAGAAAAATTACAGTATTTCCACAGACATTAGTATACACAGAGCAAATTTGAAGAGTTCAGCTTTCCTTTCCACCCAGTTCTTGGCTTCTGTACTGAAGATGACAAAATTTCTAGTTATGGAACAGGTGTCCATTCGGAGTTGGACTGACAATGCCACCTGCTTTCACATGGGCAACTTCAAATATTTTATGTATTCAAATGCTTCTAAAATATAAGATTGTAACTAACCCACTTCATTTGCAAGCCCTTCTGTCTTTTATTGCTGTTAGCATCATAAGCATGCATATTTTGAAAGGCATGTAGTAGCCAACCCTGGAGACCAAGAGCTTGTTCTTGCTGTTTGTATCTACCCTAGCCTTTGAGACAGACTGTCCTGACCTTCAGTGCCTGCAATGCCTGTACCTGTGCTGGCTCCCAGCCTCCCTCACAGCTGGGATAGAAGTCAGGCTGCAGGACAGCCCAGGACCCAGGCAACAGTCAGAGCTTCCTTCTTAAACCTTCCAGAGTCAACCTTCCCTCTTAAACCTAGTAGCTGGGAAGCATCCCTTTTAGTGGAAAAAATTATGTTGGTTTTATGCAAATCCTCCGTATTTCATTCACCTGAGCAAAGCAAGAGCTGGATCAGATCCACCTGCTCAGCCATAAAACAATTACAGAGAGCTGCAGCTCCCTCCCTCAGGCTGCATAAAGGGCTCATTTTCATTCAAATCTCTATTGTGGTGCTTTAATTGTTCCTAACTTACTGTGAAGGTCAGTAGAAAATGTTGTACTGTTGCAACTAAATATAAAATCTTTTAAAATGAGCAACTACCAAACTACATACTTTAGGGTATATCACTTTCTGTAATATTTCTCGGTTCCATATGTTTAGCTTAGGGCAATATGTACATTTTCTTATGTTTCAGCTTCCTGTCTGCAAGATGGCAAACAGTAACTCATTTATTTTGTTAGAGCTCCAAGCGACAGCTCTGCCAAGACCAATAAAGAGCACACTTGCAGTTTACATGTTTTTCTATGTTATCTATAAATGTTGTCTATATTGCAGCCTTTGCAATGCCATAAATAAGTGATTCTGTATTAAAAATGTATTCTGCCAGAGCTTGAGAGTTTCCTTTTAATTAGAAGAATAACAAATCTAAGAAAGTACTAAAGCCTCTGACTTTGAACACATGGCTGTACAGAGAAAACAGGTCCAATACTTGCTAGCTAACTTGTTTTCCTAAAGAAAAAGAATTAAAATTACAATGTGACAAAATTGCCATGGTTACAAAGCCCTCACCCTACTGAAGAGGGATATGAAATAATATATAGCCTAAAGACTAAACCTTTTACTGCTTTAATTGCACAGAAATGAGTAAGATTCACTTTAAAATGTGCCTTAGGGTTCCTGTAAGTCACGGTCTTATAAAATCAACCCTAAGCACAAAACCAGAACATTTTGCTCTCCATCACAATACCAAAGTTGTATGAAAAGAGAAAACAAGTTGTTAACATTCAATGCTTTCAAATTCAAGTCAACTTCAGGAAGTAAATACACAACAGAAAAGTTAGACTACAAAGGCACTGGAGATCTTATAAAGAGTAATGTTCTAGAGAAATTACTCTTCAAGCTTTTTAATTTCTGAGGAAAACCTACTCTCATTCAAAGCCATTGACTTCAAGGTTCACTTTAAGTGAATTGTGTTCTTGTCCTGTAATCAGTGATGGGCCGTGTACGGTTTTCTTGACATGAAATATTTCTTAGAACTGTAACAAAATGGATACCTCATTCAGATTATCTGTATGAATACTTAACATATTAACTATTCTGCTGTTCAGCAGTGGGCTGAATATCAAAAGGACATTCTCCAGAGAGAATGGGTGCAATTTGGAAATGCACTTCTAGGAGATTAGAAAAACATGTTGTCTTCAGCAGAGAAATCAAATAGTTTTCTTTACAATCTTCATTAAGGATTAATTCTGTATTCAACTACATGAAGAATTTTTACCTTTGAAAGATATTTTCTCATTATTTTATTTGGCAACATTAGGCAGCTGCACATAGTAGAAGCTAAAAATGAGATGGGAGGTGAACTGTTTTTAATAAAGTGCAGATATGTCTTTTAAAATCTGAAGCTCAATGGCTTTTAGCAAGGGAGACATTTGTTTACATTCTTTTTCACCCAAACTAATTTTGTGCAAATTAAAAATATAATTAAAGTGCTGATTTTTCTATTAAATTCAGCTTCATTTGAAATTCTTTATATAAAATCTGTGAATGAAAAAAAGATTTTGGAAAGACAATGCCGGGGTTTTCTTACCAGAAATCCTTCCCTTGGCAGAAAAAAAAATTAAACATTAAATATAGGCATATAGGAGAATTATTGTTTATGAATGTAACAAAATAAACAGTCATTCTTCAAAAAATACCAATGTAAGTTATCCCTGCATGCACTCTTTTCTTTGTTATTTAGTATACTCAGAAGCAAAGCTGCTCTAAGGAGACATTACAAAACAAGTGGAAAGACTTAATATAAAGAGAAATTTATGATACAGTGTGGTGATATGGGAGTAGAACATTTTTGAGTTACTTGCTCTTCAGCTCAATTTTAGGGGCTTGTGTAACTGTGACTTCAAATCAATTCTACCTGGCTTCGAAACGCAAAGGAACAAATATTTGGTTTTTGTTGTTTTCGTTATTTTCTTAATTAAAATCTATTTCCTCATTCAACACCCTCTGTCCCTCAGCTTCAGCAGGGATCATGGACAAATATATGACATGAAGAGTGGGGCCTGTTAAAGATGGAGGTGATCAGGATTAGTGCTAAGGGTCAAACAGCCTTTCATTTAATGAATTAAAAAATCAATTTACAGTTTGGTAATTTCTGACTCTAACTTTATTTCTTTAAAATCTCCTTTAAGCAGTGAGATGGACTGTCTATTTTCAAGATACAATCATTGATCCTTCTCTTAAGCTATAATACAATTTTAGCTCTAATATTAGTTCCAAGAAAGTTGTTGACAGCTTGAAGATTGGAAGACAGCAAGAAGATGTAAGACTAGAAGAAGATTTAAGGACTATGAAGTTTGACCTACCAGGAAAGACTAAAATGCTGGATATATTCAGCCTAGAAAAGAGATTGGAAGGACACTGGGTTGGTATGAAAAAAAAAATTGCCATTGGGTAGGTATGAAAAAAAAATTGTTATATAAACCAAGGGCACTCTTTAAATCCATAGAACCAAAATCATAGAAACACTTGCATTAGAACTGTAGATATAAAAGGTCAGTTTTCATAATACAGATTTTTTCCTACAGTTACACATAGTGAGTCACTAGGACTGCTGAAACTTTACACAACCATTTCCCTGGAAAGAGGCAAGAGCACTGTCCTATCCTTCCCTTTATTCTCTAATTTAACTGGGGGTTTTTGCATATTATTTAGCAGTACAACTGCAGCTAGGGCCACAGTTGTATTAAACTAGTTATTAAAGAAACTCTGCTATTTTATAGATACAGATGAACATGTACTTAAATTTTAAAATATTACCAACAGAAGTCTGCAAAAGAAGGATGCAAGTAAAAAACTTGAATGCCCATATTTGTCTTTAAAAATTGCTCTAGCTGTCACTGTCATGGATCTTTTAACAAATATGTTTATTCTAGAATGATACACCAGTGCAACCCAATTATTTTATAAATCCATTTGCTAAAAGCTTGCTCTTGGATAGTTTAAAAGGTCTTCATTTTTTCTCCCCTCTCTCTTGTCTTTCTTTTCTTTTTTTTGTTTTCTTTTTGGGTTTTTTTTTTTGTGTAGTAAAGCTGGAAACATAAGCCAAGACAGACTGCTGTGAAATTCCAAAACAATATAATACGAAGGATCAAATGACCTTGTCAGCAGCATGATTTGAATGACATTTTCTCTAAGTAATATTTATATGCAGCTGGATAGAGGCTACTAAAGAAGTCACAGAAGCCATCACAATTCATGTAGATGATTACATCTTGACAGGTGTAATCATTCAATGTTATTTGCTCTCTTCTCAGGCTAAGCTAATTACCACTGCAGTTTCCCCGCTACCAGAATGCACGCAAACATCCCTGCATACACTGTCCTGTGCATTGCAGGTGTGGGTATAACATCTTTTTCAAAAGCATATTGGCTGTATTTAATACTGTGAAAAGACTTAAGATACTGAGTAAGATTACATGAAACCTGGGCGAGGAAAATGTTTAAATAGCTTCACGCTCTTCTCCACAGTTTGGATTGAGGTTGGTTTTGATAGTGGACATGTCAAATAGAGAGGAAAAGCTCCATATGTAGTACCCTTTAGTGATTTCACTGGTAACACAAGATAACTCTCTAAAATGTCAGTTTGTGAAATTTCACCTGTAAGAGCTTCAGTCAGTGTAAAGAATAATGAAGATTTCAGTAAGCAACTCAGTAAGCAGCAGTGCAACCTGAGTTTTGCATTTACTGGACATTTTTACTAATATCAACGAAGTTTCATTGATTCAAAGTATATTACTGCAGCTCAGAGCGTGCTGATGAATAGCTGCATCCCATCTAGTTGGAGTAATTATAGAGAACCATCCATACAAATGTGTGATGTTCAGCTTAGTAAACATACAGCAGTGTGATTTCCCACATAAGATGCAGCTTTGTAAACACATAGTAAAGTCAGCCTTAAAAATCTGTCAGTAAACTTTTTTCCTAGAGGATACAGACACATTAAAAGGCATATTTTAACACTGGGATTAAAGTATTTTTAAAATGGTTGGAAAACTAATTATGTTCTAGGAAGTATATCTAATTAAACACAAAGATGCACGGATTTCTTAGTTGTCAAAATCACCCCTACTCAGGATGTCTTTCTCATTCCTTCAATTATTTTTCTTTAATAATAGGAGCCTGGATTACTTAAGAGAGAATCTTAATGCTGCAGATTTAACTTTGTGAAACCTGACCAAGACTTGTGACTCCTCTTATTTTGTCCTGCATAAAATGTCAGTTCTCAACAACTGCATCTCTGATACACACTGAAAATGTTTCAAAAACACAAAGACAACAGATGCCAGGTAATGGCAGAGTGGGGATCAAATAGTAGGGGATTTAGCAATCAATACCTATCAGAAAAGCATTCAAGCATCCACTGAGATTATACTGTTCCAGCTTCAGTTTTTATATGGATTATAATAGCTTTAAAAAGAATGGAGTGCAAGTGAGATTAGTGTGATTTGTCAAAAAGCATCAGTTGCTAAAACAGAACCTTGTGAAATTAAAATCCTTTTGAGTTTTGTAACAGTCAGACACCCAGGTGGTACAAATTAATGCAGAATGCTATGGTGAAACATAGATAATTGATGACTTTTTGACAAAGAAGAGTTCCCACAAGTACAAGTATGTTGAAAACATGACCTTTAAGGCCAATATTGTACAGCAGAACAACAAACCCGTCTGCAAAATTCTGGTATTTGTGGGAACTCGCCTCTTCTGCGGTGCAGAGCTGCAAAATGCATGGACCTGATACACACAAAAATATGCTAGGATTTTTACCTATGTTGGAATTTAGAAATCTTCATGTTAGAAATGTATTTAAGTATTGATTCTTCCTCCACTGTGCTGAATGGAAACTTATTGATAAATAACACTGCTAATAAAATAAGAAGGTTGGCTTTCTAAATATTATCTTCATTTAAAGAAATTGATTAAAAATATTTTATTTCTCTGTGCATTCTATCTTCAGATCAAAGTCATTAATTCTGCCTCCACTTTAAAAGAGCGTTATAAAGAATAGTTAATGTCCATAAACAAAATTGACAGGATCTTTATAATTTCTAACCATTAAATTGATTCTTGCAGTAATATCAAAACCTTGTTAGATGAAAGCTTGTTTTACTCAATACCTTCTTCATCTCGGTCTTTCCTGATCTCACCTGTTCAACATCCTTCTGGTCCCTGGGGCCGGTGCCAAAGTCAAGTTTATGGCTCATGGCAGAAGATGTGTAGTCCAGAGGGAAGCTAGGGACCACTGAATGCAAACTCCATATGCACCAGTCCATGGAACTGGGTGGGAAGTTTCCAATGCTAAGCTAAGGAGAAGCTGAAATCACTGCTTTTATTCAGCCTGAAGCATAAAAGGCAAAGGAGAGTGTAACTGATGCCTTCCATTGCTCAGTGGCTGGCTGGTGAGAAGATGAAGGCAGGCTCTTCCCGGAAGCATGCTGAGAATGGATGAGAGATAACAAATAAGGTGCAACGAGGAAAGTTCTGATTACATCGAAGGAAAAAATTGTCCACTATGAGGCTGCCCTGACACTGAGACAGGCAGCCCAGAGGGGTTTGGACATACTCAGACCTTAACTGAACAAAGCCCCAACCAACTTTGTTTTAAGAAGTTGGTCCAATTTTGAGCAGCAAGTTGGACAAGATAATCTCCAGAGGTTCCTTCCAACCAAAGCTGTTCTATTATTCTCTGATTTTATGAACTGCAAGCTTAGCTACAGCCCCATTTTTCTAGGACAAAAAGTCTAAATTTAATAAAAATTACATAGCTTTTTTCTATGATGTCTTAGTTTCAGATGAATAACACTTGTGTCTTCTGTGTAAAAAATTCAAATGCAAATTGTCAGATTGTGAAGCTTCTAGTTCATCTGGGAGAGAGCTTCTGTTCTAAAGCTGTAAGTCAGGAAGATCTGCTCCTGAAGTGTTGCACATGTGGTCATCTATTTCAATATTCAAAGAAATGTGATCACTTTCAGCCCATGTTTTTATTATTCACGCTGCCTTCACCCACAGTGTACAAACATAAATAAAGAAAAGAAGCCAAGGTCTGGTTGGGGCAAACAGAAGATCTGATGAAAACAAGAAACAGTCAATAAATTCAAAAAATCTTAAGGAGCAAGCTGTCACAATGTGCTTGTTCATAGTAGGAAGAGGAAAATAACATCTGGTGATTGTAAAGCATCTCTAATCAAAGCCTTTGGATAGTTCAGATGGAAGCTGATGCAAGCCCTGACATCTTAAGGACCAAGACATGGTGCAGCAGTGTAAATGGATTGATTGTGTGTGTAATTATCTCAGAGGGCTACAATAATGCTCCAATTCCATTAATTCAGAGACCTCAAAGTCACTCATTTTTACATCTATTGAACAGATCATGCCAGTTTGTCACCTCTGTGCTTCACTACAGAGAACTCTAATTTTCTTTGCTCTGAAACCTGTGGTAAACAAACTAAATAGCTGTGGTAATATTCTGATTAGTGGCATAAAGAAAGAAGAAGGGCCTGGACTTTACTTCTATCTAAAAACCAAACCGAAATCTTTTGCTTTGACTAAGGACCAAAGGGAAAGTAATAAAACTATTTTAGGAGCATAAAGTTAACTCTGTAGCTTCATGGTGAAAGACATTTCTGGTTATTCTTCATATTCCCCCAAAACATAAAACACCTTGAATTTATTTTATTTGCCATTTGCATGGCTTCCTTTTACAGAGCTGTATATATTAGAGTTTCTCAAGATACTGTCTTTTTTTCTCTGGGAAGAATTTTTATCTATGTACATATTAAGGATAATATTCCTATGTTCTAGAAAGACTGGTAATGAAGCTGGAGCATGAAGAGTCTCTCTGACCATCCAGGACCGTTAGGCACCTTACACTCCTGCATGCAGTCACTGCAGAGGCTTGTGTCAGCTTGGCAGAGCACTTACAGTTAGTTCAGTGTTTTATAAAAAACCACTAACTGTGGATGATACAGAACATGCATTTAAGTTCTTTCTGGAAGAGCTCAGAAAGAAAAACAGACACTGCAGCTTCAGTCAGTGAACAGTTTCCTGCTTACCTTTGTATGAGGTGCTCTGTCAGGTCATACGACTGCCAAGAGGTGGAAGCATACTTCGAACTGATCGATCAGTGCAATAATGAAAAGCATGACAAACATGACAGAACTTAAAGAACTAGTTGGTAGCAATAAAATTATCTGAAATGTTGTTAAAAGAAAGCTGAACACATCCAGAATGCTATTAGCAAATTAAATCCAGATGTCTTAGGTCAAAAAATTACACCAAAGCTTAAGTACAAAAGAAGCTCCATAAAAGAGGAGATAGACCTGCAGTGTCTGCTATAATGTAAAAATCTCTGGCTTCCTCATCCATGAGAAATTCCATAAGTAACTGAATAATTTTCTCACGAACATTAAAATCTAATTTCCACTGATACTGTATGAACAAGTCACAAAACAATCACTAATCAACACTACTAAAACTGCATTTCATTTTCAGTTTTGAAGCACTACCAACTACACAGGTGTATGAAAAGGGAATTAATGTTCAGAAAGTTTGGAGCTTGACCTTCAAAGTAAAGGTGCCAGAATGCCATAAAATCCCATAAGGATTTGCAATTAGTATATGCTGGATATTATGGTGCCACATTTGAATGTTTTGAGGTGTTTACAATTTAGAGGGGTCTCAAAGCCCTCAGATATTCACTAGTGTCTACATACACTTCAGTATAGAGTACATGTATGGTTTTGACTTTTCAGTAGATGAATGCGAGGGATATTTTATCTGAATTCCACCCGAACTGAATGAATTCAACAGTATAAAGAAGGACAAATGAATGTTAACTTGTAAATAATGTGCAGGAAACTAAAAATAAAACAAAGCAGAGATAAAGGTCAGAATAAATGGAGTAATATCCTTGATTTAAACTCTATTGAAAAGTCCGCCAGCCACAAACAATTTTGATTGATTAGCAATATTTAATCTACTGGAGGTCAGCCACTTAGCTAGCTAATTTTATTTATCTGTATTTGCCACTAGGATAAAGTGTTTGTGACATCTAACCCACTTTAAGCAAAAGTCTATCTTTACCAGCTGTAAGGCAATCTTGACAACTGAAAGCCCAAGTGAAACAAACTATTGTGGGTGGAGGGGCTGTACGAAATGAAAAACTTCCTGCCCTAAGAGCAGTTATTCTAAAGGCTACAGGTAGATATAAACAATGTGAATATAAGAAATCAGACCAATGAAATATCCAGTTACATATAACAAGCAGAATTTAAAAGTTTGAACATTTACCTCTTGGAACTAAAGAAAATGTTTGGTGTGAAAACTCTTGATGTTGCAATCACATGGGAAATTTCAAAATTTGGAGAATGAAACAAAAGCAGTAGTGAGGAGAAACAGCAGTACAGAATGAATACAGGAAAAGATGAGACAAGTAAAGCAGACAGCTGCAATATGAGTAGATGTTACAAAAGAGAGAGATGACTGAGAGAACAAAGAAGAAAAATTTGATATTATCTGAAAAAGTCAAGTAAACCTCTTTTCAAAAGAGTAGAAATAGTAACTTCCTTAGAGTTAATTGAGGAAAGGCAGTTTTCAATAGAGATATCACAGACACAATTTCAAGTATGAAGCAAGAAATGAGGAAACCAGTCACATTGTTCTAATTTCAGTTGCTTCCCAGAATACAGACACATTCAGGGATCAATTCCCATACTAATGCCTTCAGGGAAAGCAAGTTGTACAAATTGTTCAGATGAAGCAGCAGGAAGTCAGTTTCAATGTACAACTCCAAGCTTCACATCAATACATGTGTGAGAAGATGACACTTGACATGGCATTTAAAGAGGACAAAACCTGGCTGCATTAAGCCAATCTGTCTTGCCAAGGCTACTTCTTTATATAAATATAGCCAATTGATATTGACTGACTCATCAGAAGTAAGTCACACACTTCCCAGGTACGTGACTTTGCACTGGCTCTGGGAGAGAAAGGTGAGTCCTCCATGAGTGCTGGGACGTCTGCTTCTCCAATTTAATGATCAGTGTCTCTACAGATGCTCATAGAAGGAAAGCTACTGGTAAGAAAATGACTCAGTCTTACATTCCTTACCCAGACCAAACAAATCCCAGCTATTCAACAAATATAAAAAGGACCAGGGATAGGTCAAGGAAGAAAATTATTTTCCTAACTCAAAGACTTCTGGAAGTTTTACTATTTATGCTTAACATTAAAAACTCACTAAAACTTATGGGCCCTAACTCTTTGTAAAATCTCCTTCTCCCTCCAAATTAATATAATTATCAGTCTACAATCTATCTTTTTCAATATGCCTAAATGACATACTGAAAAACTACAATGACCTCACAATTACCTGTAAAGATTTATGATTTTGTTTCCATTTCAAAGAGCATTAATCTGCTTTAGTTATAGGATGTCCAGATTATCTAAAATTAAGTTTAGCTTTTAAATGTCACATGGACTTCCGTCACACATTTTAGGCATTTGACTCTCAAACTTTAGTTCCTGTACACTGCAGGGAACACACTGTATAAACACTAGCTGCTGAGTGGTTTTTTGTTTGGTTGGTTGGTTTTTTTTAAACACAGTACTACACTGAAACCCAGAGTCAAAATCAGAGATGTAGTGCAAGTCATGAATGTATGTGTATTTTCTCTTCCTCCTGACAGTCAATAAGCATACTTCTAATATGTTTTATGGCAGCAGTCAGATGTTCATAAAGGATTTTGCACTTTGCTTGTTTTCCCATTTTACTCATGAACTTCTCCAGCTGTTACCCACAGAAACACAGATTGCACAGCTGACCACTGGCCTCGGTGCATGTATCAGATCAACAGCTGTGAAGGCAATATTATTTATAACTATATTCACCAGAAATAAAAATTGTCTTAAAATTTAACTACACTGGCTTAAAAGGAAGGCTTACAATTATAACTACATTTCTAAAAGCCGATAAAACCTCCGAACATCCTAATTACAATTACTAGGTAGAGAAAGTCCCATCAGAGGCAACTTTTTTGAGCTTTGAGAAAACTTGGCTCAGATGAAGTTTGAATGACATGATGCCTGGTAAAATCTTGTGCATAGAAATAAATTGTTCACAGTGATGCAGATATAACCTATACATTTCTTCAGAATTTGTCCCAGATACACTAAAAAGTTGTTAGGTACACAGCTGCACAGGCTGATCATTTTAGTTCCATGGATTTTCTGTAAAGAGATTTGCTAGCTAATAGATCTGGCTAATTAAGCAATGTCAAATACGCCATGGGTCAAGGACACAACTGTAAGAACTTCCTAGCCTAGAATCATCTGTTCATTTACTCCAATGTGCAGTAGGTCAGTAACATTTTGTTAATATAATTTAAAATTAACTGTGAAACAAGTATAACCAGAGGATGTGAAAAATATTTAAACAGATGGTTAACAATGAATTGCTGGTCACGAAATGCAACAGCTTGACAGATGATATATTGTATATATCCTGATAATTTGGGAATATTACCTGGACTGGTGGTGAAACTGTTCATGGCTCAGGATATTTTATTTATTTTTCCTTGCTTTCTCCTTTCTTTTCACTTGGAAGCTAACTTGACATAGACCAAAGACAAGCACAAATAAAGTAGATACGTAGCATCTCACTAGTGCAAGATCATCATACAGTCAACAGTACTCTATCAGTTACAAGAAATTTAGTAATCACAAAGTTCTTTCAAGGAAAATACATGAGGAAAAGTTCATGGCCAAAGATCCAGCCTGACTTTGAGGGGCAGATGATATCAGAGTTACAAGTGAGTTAAGATACAGATTTCTGAAAATCAAAATAATTTTCTCCTCTTTTTTTTTTCTGATGACTATTTTTTAATTTAGTTACTGATGTTAAAGAGAAGCAGGAAACATTATTTCAGTCTAATCTCCTAGAAATTTTTTTCTTTCACAGGTCTCAATTTTTTATTCAACCTACAAAAGTTTAGACTGCATTTCAGTCAAATTGGTGCAGTGAGTGTATCAGCCTGTTGGTCTGAAGAGAAATTTGGTAAGATCCAGAAAAATTAAAACCCAGCAAAACAATGCTCTCTATAAGCAGCAAAATCTCTATCTTGCACAGCTACAAATATTTTTCCAGTTCAGCTTTCTAGCAACTCAGCTCTGGAATTTTAATTCTACCCTAAGGTCAACTATCTCTGAATCAAAAAATACCCCTTTTTATGTGCCACGTGATACTCAGAATCAGGTTTATTTGAGCTGATTAACAGATAATCAAGGTTTGGCACAAATGCTTGATTAAGACTCACATCCAAAGTTGGATGTGCAGAGCTTAATGTTCACTCCTATCATCAGATTCTAGACACTACAAACCAAATGCTGTGGTTTATATATGATACATATATATGGATTTGGTATTGTCTCTGTAAAGTGAGTTCAGCATTAAAATAAGAGGGGCTAGTGTAGAAATCTTTAATGGAAACTTGCGTATCAGAAATTGGAACACCACAGAAAAACCACACCAAATTAAATCTAAGTAAGTAAAATGGAATGTGCCTTATCTATTCCTAACTTTAAAGAGAGGCAAACACATGCAGGCATAATTTCATACACTTTTTAATAAGGAGGGAAAATAAAATAAAACATCCAGGTTTTAATAATTCAGTTTTTAATAAACTGAATTCTGAACCATTTATTATTAGGATGTTCTTTTAAAGCCTTACTTATTAACCTACACAGGAATTCGAATAGCTTATGTTTTCCCTTCAAGACCTTGTTACATTTTTCTTTGTTTTGCATTACACCCATTATTCAATATTACATAAAGTTGACTTTGCCACCAATTTAAAATCTTCAATTCTATCCTTATTCTACACTCAAAATTAAAAAGAAAAAAGCTAACAACAAATAGTTACACATTTTGTTACTGCACTTTATTGCAGATCCATATTTGGATGACTGAACACAGATTTTTTGAATAATAAAATCCCTAAAAAAAACCTAGACCTTTGGACAACTTTTCCCCCAAAAATAATCTGAATGAGGAAAAATTCAGGAAAACTTAATAAACATAATTAAGTTTCACCTTCCGAGGTAATATTTAGTGTTCTTGAAACACTCTTGAAACTGATAGGGTTGCATTTGTTAGGACCATCTAGGTACATATGCATTTAGAGCTCCTGGCTAAACTATCTAAAAATAGCAAAGTAGATAGCCTGTCAGCAAGGTATTACTAACTCTTGTTCAATTCTTTCTAATATTTATAGCTTTTGAATTGAAAAGGGCACAACAAGCATTGTCTTCCTATAGTCACCTTTTCCTTTCTTCCTTTTCCTTGTGTGTTGACATTCCTTTCCAAAACAGCAACTTCCTTCAAATAAAAGAAGCACTTTCAATTTCTTTGCATGTTTCCAGTTTTCAGTAACGATTTCCTTCAGCTTTATCCAAACCCATATGAAAGATACACTGAGTTAAGCCTTAAGCTGCACTGTCTGAATTATTGAGTAAAATATCCCACATAAAAGACCCACGGAGAACTGCATAACAGCAATTAATGATGCAGGTTTTTCTTTATATGACTCAATGGCCCCTGAGACTTAATATGTCTTCTGGAGTCAATAAAATAGTTTCTGCTGCAGCCTATGGCTCCAAAATAGTAACTATATTATTTCTGGAATAAAAATCAAAATGTCAAATTGACATGAACTATAATAATATTTTACTCTGTCTTTTAATGAAATATATTTCATTTAGCATATGCAGACACTACAATAGTAAATACACATCTTAAAAATTAGGAATCTATGTATGAAGAACACAGTTTGACAAATACTTTATTGAACAGCTTTAGCAGTCAGTAATGTGTACCTCCTACCTAATAACTACAAAATGTCTATATTAGGAACATCACTTATTTCCTCAAGTGAATACTGAAAGGCTTCATAGGAAAAAGGTAATTCTGAAGAAACTCTAGCATCCTAAGTAGAATTTTTTCTTTTATTTGCACTGAAATATATATTTGTCTATAAATCAGTTATGAATGTATAAGATTAGCAAACAAAGGAAAATATTATCCATAACATTCAGAAATCTTTCTGTGCTGACAAAGGTGACCTACTGTGTAAAGAAATAGCAGGTATGCATTTGAACTGCGGGACTGTTTCTGCAATTCTTTTATATGATCAGGTCTCTTCTGTCTAGATTTATTCTGTTCAGACAAGACAGGTACAAACACTTGTGCTTACCAAAGATAATTTTCCCTAATACGCATTTTGCCATCCCAGTATATCATGCTGTCATGTTAAACCACATGCTTTTCTCCTTTCAGATGCAATCTCAAACTGGTTATATTGCCTTTAGTTTTAAACTTAGAGTCACTATTAAAGCAGAGTGGGAAAATAATCCCAGGATATACTGAGTATCAGGATAAATTTACCAAAGGATTTTGCCTGATTTTGCTTTTTACTTAGAAAATATGCATTTAGTCACAGAAAATTAAAGACAGTGAAATGTCTGATTTTCTACCTCCCAGCTTCTTACTTTCCTCTCTCCATACTGTCCACAGCTACACAAAGTAATTCCAGGTTGATATGAACAAATACTGAAATTATTCCCAGCTTCAGAACAGTGCTATCAATGCTACTGGGAACATGGCAATATTTTCTGCAACCTAGAATACATACACTTAAGAAAGAAGAAAAAATGCTGTGCTTGTTTTAATTACATACAGTAAGTCCAAAATATACATTTTTATCTGAAAATGCCAATAAATGTATTATTTAGAACTAAAATTTTGCTGCACTTTAGAAACTGCTTCTGGAAGGGGTCTAGAAAGCCAGAAATGTCTTTTCAGTTAAAATGGCCATGAAAATAAGAGACAGGCTACAACCTATTTTGCTGTACAAGCTTGCTGAATCTTCATAAAGCTGTATACATGAGAAAAATGCTAATCATCAGTTAGACTAAACTGCTGAAAAAATTATCTGTGCTTTAAGGTAGAAAACAGGCCAAAATCAGATAATGACAACAAGAAATATAACGGTTGTGCCAAGAGAAGACAGAAGAAAATTAGGAATTAAAAACCAAATGTGATTGTTGGGTAACAGAGGAGGACTGACATATGCAGCCCAGCAATTGCATTTCAATATCTGTAATGGATAATTACATGTTAGGCTCTACAGGAGATTCCTTTATAAAGCAATCTCTTTATCATCCATTATATATCCCTTGCAAGGCATAAAAGGAAAAAACTCTCCTTTTACTTGCAAAGACTGAGCAATTACCACTATATAGATATCCTGAAATTAAAATACTGCTCCTCACAGTGGAGCCCCTACCAGTTTTTATTCTGTAAAATTTACTATGAAATCTATGAAATCTGCATTAGCTTTAAATAACAGTCACATGTGTTGAGATTTTAATTAGAAAGCTGAAGGCTGAAAACAAACTAGTAACTCCAAAGTTATAATCGTTTCCACCTAATTTTTGGTAGCCTTTTCACATTCTCATATACGTTCCTTCTTCCTGAAATAGAACTGCCAGGAACAGAACCTCAGTGGAGATGTATTTGTCAGAAAGGCTACACAGAGTCCATGAAATACTAGGGGAAGTCCTGTCTTAACTTCTTTTATTGATGGTACTAAATCAGAGCTGCTAGGTATCTGTTGCTCCTAAGACTACCCTCTTCTACAGTCTTCCCAGGATCTCCAATTTGGCTCTATTAACTTGTTTAATTCAAAGCCCTGCCTTTGAGCACCTTTAAAGAAAATAGCTAAGTAGCTAAAGGGTTGTAATCAGAGGGAAACATAAAAAAAGAGGAAATTTTCCAAAGAGTTTCCATGTGTATGCCTGTTACATTCAAAAGCACAGCCGATCCTGTTATGGTGCACAACAACTCGTTGGGAAACCCCAATGTCAGAATTTGCTGATACAAATTCTTTTGGGGACAAAATTATCATTATTTACTCCTGTCATAACGAAAATGCTTCCTTTGAGAAATAATTGACTATCGCAGCTGCTTTAGTCTCACTGTCCTAGGTGATCTACTAAAGATTCCAAAAAGCCAACATGTGAACTGTATACACTTCTACACTAGAAAAGAATGGACAGTTATAAATTCCTCTCAGATTCTGCTTTGGAGAACAGTTCCAAGCGGTCCAACAAAAAATAATTAATCCCAGTGTAAATACTGACAACAAATAACCCTACTGCTGCTGTTGTAAAATACTGTCCAAAAATATAGCTGAAGAAGGTCTAATCCAGAGATGAAATATACTTTCTAGCCAGGTGTAGATGAGCTGACTGTGTACTGCAGCATTGCTGCTGGACAGCAGCAGGCTTTGGTGAGGAATGGAAAGCAGAGACCTCATGGCCTGGCTTACCTTGGCAGTTTCATCTCCACGTTTGGTTTCTCACATCAGCACCATGCTTTCCTGGTATTACCTCACTGCTGCTTTGTACTGACAGAAAAGAATACATTGCACATTTTAAACAGAACATGATTACAAATGGTTACAATAATTCAGAATCAAAGAAGTTAAAATATATCCTATGCTGAACTAGCTACTCAAAACAGATGAGTCAGAGATTGAATATTCAAGGAAGGCACATTGAATTCAGATTCAACGGCACCTCAGTAAAAAAGGTACTATAACAATAGAAAAACTGATTTGTAGCAGATTATAGCAAGCAGGATTATATCCCTTTAGTTGACAATGTACTGGGAACCCTAGTACAACATTACAAAATCAATACTGTCTATAGCATGTTTCTTATGCCACACAAATGGAAGGCAGCAAATGTAACCCCAACACTTAAGACAAACCTGGAGAATTGGTAAGACTAGCATACACTTCTCTGAGCTCTGTACACCATTGCCAGAGACAGGCTCCCAGCCAAGAGGGTTCTTTGGAATGACACAAATATTAGTTTTGAGTATAACCGTTTCGCTCATTGAAAGCCGAACTAACTTGCTTGGAGTGGCTTGAAAGTTATGCTTTTTCCAGTCAAGTCTGATAAGCAGACTGTCAAAAGGAAACCTGTTCTGCCTATGCACTCCATCACCAGTGTTTGTTCTACAGGCAGTTGCTCCCAGATGACAAACTGTGGGCTGTATTCCTGTTACTAAGCAGTTATTGCCAAATTCTTGGCAATCATTGCCCAAAATAAATGTTAAGAGGTAAACACAAGGTGAATCAACAAAAAAGACCGTTACGTCTCTAAGATGTCCAGTGATCATATTCATGAGACTGTGGCTGCAAAGTTACAGCAGATAAAAGCATTTGATGTCATCTCAGAAAAAAACTAATTAAACTCTGTATTAGAAAATGATTTGTGCTTTAGCCATATCCAGTGTGCAAAAGGCTGTAGCCAATGTGAGTTGAATTGAGGACTGTGGGATTTGAAAACTGGAAAACTGGGCAGCCAGTATGGATGTGATGTAAGGTAAAGTCCATCAAGATTTATGCTATAGAGCTAGGATTTCAAAGGAAAGCACAGGAAAAACATCAATGCCCATAGATCTAAACAAAACAACTGTATATTGCAGTAGACAATAAAATACAAAGGAGGCTCAGAGGAGACTGGAATTTGCAAAGGCATATCTCATGTCCAAGTTACTTAGTTGCTCTGAGCAGTAAGTATACAAAGCCATTATGCCAAATGTAACTGTTTGGGATGTAGATAAGAGTATTCCCAATTGGATCATGGGCATCATTATCTACATTGTTAATGTCTTTGCCACATTAAAGAGACAGCAACAGACTAATGGATGAATACTGGACAGTAATTTAGTAAGCTGAGTCCCTAAATCCACCTGCTTGTTACACTTTGGGAGATCTCTAGCTGAAGCTCAATTACAACTTCATATGTTTGAGGAATAAAAACTTTATTTGCTTACTTGTACCTTTCATTTGCTGCTAAACAACTTTCCATCCTTTTTGAAGTGATTGTCAGGACACAAATTCAGCACAGGGTATAGAGCATAACCTTAGAATATGCTGCAGAACAATGCCACAAGAAAGAATTTCTTCACTGAAAGGCTTGTCAAAGATTGGAACAGGCTGCCCAGGGGAGTGGTAGAGTCATCGTCCCTGGAAGCGTTCAAAAAACAACTGGATGTGGCAGGCATTTAGTACTATGGTTTAGTTGATATGGTGGTATTCAGTCAAAGATTGGACTCAACAATCTTGGAGGTTTTTTCAATCTTAATGATTCTCTGATACTAAAAAACTAGCTAAGCCATTACCACCTAGATATCCCTCAATGTTTTAGGATCTTTCAGCATTTGAAAGCTGTCCCAAGAAAGATGGGATCTAGCTGTTGGAAAGTTCATGAAGCAATCTTATTAGCAATATTATACTAATAATAACATACGGAACTCCTTTTGCCCTTCACCAGGAAATGGTTAACTGTTTCCATCTGAGTCACACTACCAGAACACTGGTGAAGGTGCTTGGTGACATGAAAGACTCAAATGATCAGACACACCATAAACTGAAGGTGTTTCCTAAATTTACATTAGAACATATTTCCTAAACTTATATTACAACATATAGTATGTTAGAAAAGAAGTTCATATATTAAAAAAAATTCATTCTTCAAGAAAAGAACCTTTAACTATCAGTTAAAAAATAATATAAATAAAATATTGGTCCTCTTTAGGCTCAAGGTGGAGGCTGTTTGACATCTGAGAGCGTCTGCTGTAAATGTCTGCTTCCTCTTGAAGTGTCCTCCCACTTGGTTCCTACTGGGAATATTAACTACTTCCTAGTTGGAGAATCTCCCCTGGAGAAAACTAGCACAGCGTGGAGAAATACCAAAGCACACGCTTTCATTTGTGGCATATTGAACACACTTTCTCTAACCTCAAAGCAAGATGTCACAGGACTAAAAATGAGACATATTTCTTCCATGAGCACAAGGACTCAGTAACAGTGATCTGTCCTTAAAAGTATGGCACTAAAAAGCTGCAGACGAGATTGATTCACTACCTGTTGAATTTTGCCACGAACTAGGATGGCCACTCACAGCCATGTCTGCTGCTGAAAAATATATGAGTCCAAAGCAGGTCAGGTGGTTGACTCGGAGCGAGGTAATCATTCCCTTCAGTGATCATTTAAGAAAAGACCTGGAACTGACAAGCTATCTGATGGATGAAGGGGGATGATTTTCACCTTTCATCTTCCCAGCAAGGGCACTGCTCAAGGTCTTGCATTACTTGCCAATTACAGCTCACTTTCAAGAAACAGGCTGAGGTCAAGACTGTAATCAGCTTCAACTGGATCCAAATAGCCATGTACTTGGTTACTGAGTCCATCATATTTTAAACAACAGAAAACACTTACTAGAAAAATAACAAAAGAGTTTCATTATTGCTCTTCAATTATAATAGAAAATCCCTCCACCCACAAGAAAAAAAAAGGAATCTGCTTTGGTCCAAATAGTGATACCAATAGTACAACATGTTGAACATGGTACTTGGGAATCCAGTCCTACACTTCCTTATTCTATGCATCCACATAACAAAGAGATGTCTAAAAGTGTTAGTGAATATAGAAAATAAACCAATATTGAATTAGATACTTTACCACTTCGATAAATATTCACTACAGAGATAAAACTCTGTGAATAAAAAGTTACATTTTATAATTTTTCATGACAGCAAAATCTCTCTCTATAAATTAAGAGTTGTGAACATCCAGGTTTATAACCAGAAGGAAAATCCCCAGATTACTACTTCTTTAAGAAGGAACAAAAGACAAAAATGGGAGGAAGGGAGATCTTCCAAAGATGAAAAAAAAGTGTACCTCTTTATACTCACCTATATTCATAAAGATAAGTAACTGCAGATAATTTCTTCTAAAACTTAGTATGATAACCCCAAAGCCAAAAAACAGTTCTGCAGCAGAACTCCTAATCCAACACATTATTTCTTTATTTATGGTAGGCAAATTAAGGATGAACAAAACCACAGGAGGTGGTACACTTGTAATAATCCATATCAGACCTCATAGCAGAAGGTCAAATCTTTAGTATGGTTATTTAAAATTAAAAAATAAAATTACCAAAGATTTTCTAATGAGTTCTTTTAACAAAAACAAACAAACAAACAAACAAACCAAAACAAAACCCCAAAACCAACCAAAGAAAAAAAACCACAAAAAACACACACACACAAAAAAAGAAAGAATTTCACTATATTTTTATTTCTGTGTAGAATCATTGATGTGATTATCTTTATTTTGCAAAAAAAAGTATGAGATGAGCTAATTATTGCTCAGCTGTATCAATGGTAAGGTATCAAGTATGGGCAAGGCAGGCATATTATGTCTTACTTCTGATCTGTCAGACCAATTTTGAGTCCTCTGTCCAGTTTGAGTATCAATATCCTAAGAAGATTATTAAAAACTGAAAAAGGTTCAGAAAAGAACCACAACACTTATTTTGCATCTAGAAAACAAATGGTACAAGTGCTGAAGTAGTTTTACTCAGTTTCTGAAAGAAAAAAGTGAGGTTCCTAAACAGAGATTAAGTTAGTCTACAAAGAATAATGAAATTGGATGCTGCATAGTATGTTAAATCTAGCAAAAAATAGGTAAAGGTATTATATAGGTAGCTCTTAGGCTAAACAGCAACAAAAACCTGAACCAGGTACTTTTGTGGAATTGAAAGTAATTATATGCTGGGCCAGCTTGTCAAAGGAATTTGCGATGAATGTTTAGCTTGGGTTTTTACAATGAGATTTACCTTTTAAATAGAAATGTTTTGGGTCTGTCAACTTTTGGCTCAGTCCAAAAATTCTAGAATTCAGAAAGTGAGCTTCTTATAATTGTCCTGTAAGATAATGGTAAGGAAGCAAATAGAAAAATTACTAGCATTTTAAGTATAACTTTTAACAGATTATTACATTTTTTGCAATCCTAACTCAAAGGTGAGCCAGTTCTCATTGACTGGGTCAGCATCTGAGTTGATTGAGAATACTTCCCTGTTTCAATTACTTCTTTATTATTTCTGAACTATTAAATCAATTTTGATTGTGAGCAAGTGATCTACACTTTGTCATATCTTAATTGTCAACTTGCAAAGCACCAGTTTCAGCATCCTATTCTGCCTTACATTACACCTCTTTACTTCTGAGAACAATTGCTCCTGTTCTAGTAACCTGATTTATCTGAGACTACTTATCTAACCATAAAATTGGCCAGAATGTGAACTCTGAGCTCTGTGATGAGTAAGCGGGAAACTAACACAATTTACATTGACGTTGAATAAATATACCTAACGAACATAGTAATTTTTGTCTGAATGTCTTAAAAAATTAGAAAATGCAAACTGTGCATAATTCCTTTTATCACCAGCTGCAAGTTACAAGTGAAGCAAGGCAGACATCTGATGGACCTTCTATCCCTGGGATCTTACTAGGTGTTCAGTGGCTAACTTGATATTTGAAGGTACAGATACTCTCACTGTCTTGCAGATATAAATTTAAATCTCGGACTTCAAAGGAGGTAACTTAGATGGCATATTAATATAATTTCAAAATGTAACATGTATATGCTAAGGCTAAATAAAATTTGACTCAGTGTGGAAAAAAAAGTTCTTTCAAATGAAAAAATAGTCAAGGACTTTACTGAGATGATAAATTACTTTCCAAGAGGACCGACTACACCCTTCTATAGAGAAGAATATGATCTTACTCTCCAAGGGGTATAACACTCACTGCACTTGAATATTATGGATTATCAGCAGAAATTTTGGCTTTCCAGAAATACCAGGATCACTAAACAAGATAAATCTATGCCTGCTTTTTAAGTGCAACTGTTAAGCATGCTGTCACCATCAGAGAAACTCACGCACTGTTCCTGAAAGTTCCTCAGACACAGGCAAAAAGTGGCTGTAGATAGACGATTTTTTCCACCAGCAGAAACTGTCATTTCTGATTACCTAGAGACATCCCATCACTTTGTAGAGACACAGTTAGAAAAATGCTGAGTATGAGCTTCTAGTACCAAAAGAATAGATCAAACTGTGGATGTACAAGAGTCTGTTCTGATGTACCTACAGCAATTCCTGAGTGTTATTGATATAATATCATAATGCTTATGTCCAATAAAGGTATCTTCCTTAAAGTCCTAAACAACTCACTTCTCTGGTAACCCTTTTTCTTTTCTGTTTCAGATGTTGGTTTTATTTTCTGTATTAGAATTTGGTTTTAGTAATGAGAGTAAAACTCATATTTCTTCTGTGTAAAAGTAGCAGTATTCCCTACAATAACTCTGATATAACTACTGATAAATAAATACCTGATTAATGAACATATATTACCTGATCTACTCTCCTTTTCTATCACTATCTCCCATTATCAACAATAAGAAAGTAGCTGTTGTAGTCAACTCCAGATGATTGAAATTTTGTCTGTTTAGAGAAGAATTTTTTTTTGACCATTGATCCAATAAAGAAAATGTGCCTGGAGAACCACATACCTCTAGAGAGACCACTGGAAAAAAATGACTGCAGAAAGGGAAAACAGAGTTGTTGTGTCAGATTAAATCATCTACCTCATTAGATCTAGGCAGCATTCAGTCTGGCTGAACTGAACTTTCTACCAGGTGCTGAACAATTAATCACCAGAGAAATAGGTCAGATAACTAAAGGAAGAACTCTCCTATAAAAAAAAAATAAAATAACAATGGCTAAAACACAAGAACTTCTCTAAACCTTAAGAATATGTAAAATTATTTGTATGCCAAAAAGACAGATGTTCTAAAGCTGAGGAATATTTTGAGTGAAGGTGGCTGATGGTTAAATCAGCCAGAAAAATACAATAAAAAATTATGAATTCTGTAGGAAGATGAATTAGATAACCAAAATGTTGCAAGCCTCCAATAAAATGAGAAGCTTTAGTTAAAAACTCATTTTTCTTCTGTGTTATAGTAGCTACATTGCTTATAAATGTGAGAGTAATAGTGAATATATGGGGAAAAGGGGAAGAAGCAAATGAATTGATGCATTTAAAACTTGCATAGGAAACTAATACATTTTTTTAAATGTTAATTATAAACTAGTAAGTTTGCAAGAAAGCATTGTATTAATAACTCAGAGTGTAGGACTCTATCCATATATTTCTTTTGGCATCCTTTCAATTACAGTATTCATCAACTTCAGTCTCTGTAGACGTAGAACACCAGACACACACATTACTATTGAGAGTGACAGTAAGTGTTCAGAAAAGACACTCTTCAGCAGACACCAGCCTGGAAACACCAAGTTTTTCAGCAACAATGGACCAGCCTTCAGAAGATGACTCAGAGATGACAGACTGCTTAAAGCAGGCATCTAAAGGGTGAAGGTACCTATCACAAATTCTCATGGCTAGCAAGCTGCTTTTCTCACCTGACTATTTCTGGTTTTTTTTTAAACTGCATCCATAAATTGGAGCTTCTAGTATGAAAAATGGGAGGAGTTTTCCTCTTATTCATTCTGCCCAGTAGTGGCTTGCTGACCAGTCATGCAGGATGCACAACCTGATGAGATGTCCACATGTGCATAATTCCAAATCAACTACAATAAATTCTGCTGTCTACAAATGACTTACTAGTGCTGTTTGAGCTAAATATTTAATCAAGAAAACTGGAGTTCTGTGTTAAAGATTTCTATCGACTGCTCACTCACCCACATATGAGGAGTTGTTTCAACAGCTGTTTAGATTCAATTTACCTTGTAATTTATGAAGAATTAATTGAACAAATTACTTCTAAGGAAAGCCTGAAATTATTAATATTAAAATTTCTATCATATTTTTGTCTTTTGTCCACTGTCATCTCTGCCTAATCATTTCACAAATTGGTCCATGCTTGCTTCCATACTTCACAATTCTGTGCATAACTCTCTTTGACACCCAGACCAAATCTAAGAAAAGAAAAATGGCATAAAAGCCCCTTTGTTTATTACATGCTATCTGTAGGATGAAATGCTCATCATTATGAATCTTCAGAAACAAATATCGAGGAAAAGCTTGGCAGAGGCTGCTCAGAGAGTTCATGGAGTCTCCTTCACTGGAAGTGTTCAAAGCATGCCTGGGTGCAATCCCTTGCATTGCTCTACATGAACCTGCTTTAGCAGGGGATTGGGACCAGATGATCTCCAGAGGTCCCTTCCAACCCAAACATTCTGTAATTCTGTGGTATTACTCCTTTTCCATCCATGAAGAACATTGTGAGGAGGGACATCACTGTGGAAATGTTGACATTCCCAGCAGATCATAGTCTGGATGGAAAAACAGCTCCACAGGCTGCTAGTTTCAGAGCAACCACAAGTAACTTCCACTTCGTTTCCAATCATATCCAGTCATATCCTTGTCAAAAACTGTTGTAAATATCACAAGCAACTACCACTGTGTCTGTGGTTTTGCTCTTTTTTCCAGCTGATGAATGGGAAGTTGTTAACAGCCAAGATTACTAAAATGGGATTAGAAGCTGCTTTGACATTTTGGAGGAATTAAGTGTTTCAGTAATTTAGCTCAACTATTACAATTTTAGCTGTAAAGTTCTACTGCTGCCACTGTCAGGACTCCTAAACAAGGATTTTAGACAGATACCAATAACAGAGATATGGAACCCACATTTTACAGTAATCTATATGGCTCCTTCCAAGTCATGTTTCTCTATTAGATGTTCTAACTACTGTAAGAGTATTTCCTAAGAAGCAGGGTATTCCTATTTAAATATTTTTGATCAGTCGTATAATTCAGATTTCTTCTCTGAACCTTATTCCTAATGGTGTAGGTTTCAGTGCATACCTTGATGAAGAGGGGTCTATTTTTCAGTTTATTTAATTAATAAGTGATTTAGCTTTTGAAAAGCAATCCAGGTTTCCCAAGAAACTTCAGGACAAAGCCATTTAAACTTAGGTTGATTTCATGATGCTTCAACCTCTCTGTCTCCAACACTTTACCCAGAAAAACTTTCATACAAGGAAGATATTCACAAAGAAAACTTTTTCCATTTCAAGTTCATATGATCCTTATATATGAAGATCACAAAGTACTTTTCAGAAAAGTACTAAAAATATACTGAGGTCATATAAATCAATATCCTGAGTATGGCATAATCTTAAGATTATACATATATATATATATATACACATATATATACATATATACACATATATATACATATATATACATATATATACATATATATACATATATATACATATACATATATATACATATACATATATACATATTATAACTACTCAGTTCTTGTATCTCATCCTACTTATGAATGACTTCAGGAAAAACTTGCCATACAAGAAGAAATAATTTTAAATTGATACCGAGGTGTATCTAGGAACAACCTTTCCTGATTAGGTATCAATGCATTACTCTCCACATCTAATAAATTACTCTTTTAAAAAAAAAGTAAAGTTTATCAAGGAGGACATAACCTAATCTATGGAGAGTTAAATATTTAACTTAGGGACAACGCCTGTGCAATCCACAACCCATGAGAATGAATAAATCTATTCTGCTACTCATCACTTTAGGAGCTATCATACAATATTGAAAACACCTATTTGAAAAATCTTTTATAACAACAGTAAAACCACTCAGCAGTTAAAGGGAACTGGGCAAAACCACAGAAAGCATACTGCAATCTAAGTGAGTGCAATACATCATAAAATAATATTTAACTGAGAGATAAAGTCTCTGCAACCCACAATCTACTAAAGTGTATAAATCTATTCTGCTACTTATCACTTTCAGAGCTTTCATACAATATTAAAAACATCTATTTGAAAATACTTTCTTACAACAACAGAATCATTCAGCAGTTGAAGGCAATAGGACAAAACCATAGAAAGCATACTCTTATCTGAGTGAGTGCAGCATAAGTATAAGCAAGTATATACAATGTTTACTCTGAAAATACATTATTTTCAAAAAGAATTAAATAATTGCAAACTATTATTATCATACACATAATTTGCAGTGAAGAGTCTGAAGGAAGCAGAATATTTCTTGCACTTATGGTAATTATGACACTGAACAGGGTGCTCTTGATTTACATCGTTGCATCCAATTCTTTCAAATTAATGTGGTGTTTCACAAAGTTCAGAATCATGACAATCCAGCGAAAGATAAGTTATCTTCAGGCTTTTGTTACCATGAGAGGGACACAATAGGATTCTGAAACCTCAATCTCTACCAAAGCTTCAGAATGAGTTTTAGCATCCTGCATTGCGTGCACTGTGTTAAAGACAATTACTGACTCTGATCTCCAGGTAGATAAAGGATGTGTTTTATAAACTATAAACTCTTAAATTGCATGAAGCAAATAGATAGATCTTTTTGGGACATACTAACCTCTGTGGAAAAGAAAGAAGGGATACAACCTACCCAAACCCAGAAAACTACAAATATCTTTATAAGACCCAACATTTTCAGAAAGCTGAGACCAACTTCCTCACTGATTTCTGGAAAAGCACATGCATAGTCTGACTATACTTGTAAAATTTCCTTTTTTTTAACATTCTACTCAAAAACTTCTCTAATATTTGCACAATTTTACAATGCCTGTACTTTTCACTCATGAGTGGAAATGAATAGCCTTGATACTTATTAACATATTAGATATTTTTTCAATTCTTTAGTAAAAATGTAAAATTTTTTTATTATTATTATTGCAATCAGTTCAGATCTTTAAATCACAAGTTAAAAAAAAAAAAACAGGGAAGAAATCTGCATTGATCCTGAACTAAGAGGAAAAAAAATTCTTCAGTCTGTGAAATTTAACTAAGGCCCATGAACACACACCATTATTTATATCTGTTACTTGATTCCCATGTAACATGCCTTTTATGCCATCCACAGAAGTAGAACATCACAGAAGAATGGGGCATACATGTCTTCCTGTGGTTTCCTCTAGCTAGCATGCTGGAAACCTGTCCTGCACTAGCTAAGAACAAACTTTAAGACTGTGCACACAGACTGCCAGACTTTTGGCCAGTGAGGAAGACAAAAAAGGCAGCTGCACAAGAAACTTATTTCCTACAGAAGTAATACAACCACTGACAGACATCTTCACATATTTTGAACTGTCTTTCCATTATCAGCTTCTCCAGCCATAGCAACAAGTACAGACAACAATCAGATGATGTATTTTACCAGGGAACCCAAACAGATGTGGCAATCAGACTTGACAGAGCACACCCAAACATGCCAAACAACCTAAAATGTAAATATAGATTTTTTTCCCAATCTTTGCAGCCTCCAATGCTAGAAATAACTTTTATGTTAACATTTATCATGTTGATTTATCAACATGATAAACTAACTAACTTTAGTTTATTTAATACTAAACACAGCACAAAAGGAAAATCAGAAGTTCATAGATTTAAAGGAATCTCTCTATTGTCATTTAAACTTAATAAAATGTACTCTAACACAATTAAAATATTTATAAAAACGCACTTGATAACACATTTTTGTCATCTCTGCAGGGCTTTAAGATTCTGTAGCAAGATTCTAGCAAGTCCACGCAAGACAGCAACACAGAGAGAGTATCAGCTGAGTAACTTCCTTATTTAAAATCACTTGAAAGGAAGACTATGTTTCTTGAAATGGCTACATAAACAGGACTGGCTTAGACCTTTTCACGGGAGAAAATTTGGCTTATATTCTTACACGGTAACACATGAAACCACAATTAGTCAACAAAGTTCTCCTTTTCATAGGTGTCTGTACACTGTATTCAAATGCCAGCTTACAGGAAGATCTGAGAATACAATATACCTTCAATATTTGAGAAACAGACCACTTAAGACTGTAATCTAATAAAACACTGGGATGCAATGATTGTCATTACATTATCGACCATGCTGCAAGCAGTGTTTTTTTAGTCTAACTCTTCATATGGTAAGAATAACAGCTCTCTTGGAAATAAGGTAAAAATAATCAATATTCCACTATTCAACATGTAAAAATCACGTTTAAAATAAAGTAAGCTTCTTGGTTTTAATTTTTAGTGCTTTTTAAAGAAACAGTATTGCCAATAGAGGAGGGGATCTGTCTAAGAAAAGAAAAGCATCAAGCAATAAAATTTGCACTTGATTGCCCTTAGTGAATGTTCAAGTTTCTTAGTTTGAATCTGAATATTGCAGTTCTTCCTCAAGCACAGTTTAAAATGTTAACAGTAAATTAAACATTCAACAGGTTTTTAAATACTATAAAAGATATATCTTGATCTTATAACAATTCTACTACAGATGACATTAGCGTGAATAAATTACAAAACAATTTTGATTACAAAACAGTTTGAAGGCAGTATGACTGTCTATAATCCTCCTAAAATTTGCTCTACCCTCCACTACTTTAAATTTTCAGATTTAAAACAGGAATCAGAGATTCAGACTTTAATACCTAAGTTTATACCGGCAGTTTTCCGGATACCTGTTTATTTTTCCTGCAAAATTAAACCACCACAACCAACATCCACAACAGACAGCCACCGATGTGCACGTCGCTCTCAAGGTGACTCAGGTAGTGCTTTACATCCAGTTTACAGGTGCCTCCTGCCTCGCTGCAAGAGAATAACCAGAACAGAAAAAAGACGAGCCACTGAAAATCACTCCCTTACCTTCTAAACCTGCTTCAATCAGCCCAAACTGTTCCAACACTTTTACAAAAAGCACAATCACGATCAACACCGCTATCATTTCAAGCCCTTCCAAGTTCATGGTGAGTTAGGTCATGGTCTGACCACCGCCACTGAGGAAAGTGTTCTTCTGCCTGGCTTTCTTTGCAAAGCCATTAAACTAGGCGCGGAAGGCTCCTGCGAGGGTAGGGGGCGAGTGGGAGGGGAGCGGCAGGGAGCACATCCCGACTACCCCAGCAGAGGCCAGGAGAGGCGGGCGGATCAGCTCCGGCCTGCCGGCACTGCCCGGCTCGGCACAGCCATGCGGGCAGCGGGGGCCGGGCGCCCGGGACACACCCGGGGTCACCCGGGAAAGGGCCCCGGGCGAGGCGAGCGCTGCGGCCGGCGGCTCCTCGCGGCGGAGGGAGCCTCATCCCGGCGGGGGGAGCCTCATCCCGGCGGGGGGAGCCTCATCCCGGCGGGGGGAGCCGCTCCCGGGCTGGCGGCGGAGCCCGCGGCAGGCGCGGAGCCGTTGCCGGGGCAACGCGGGAACCGGGGCGGGCCGGGCTCGGGGACAGCACCGCGGGGCCGCCCCGGGCTGGAGCTGGGGTCGGCCCGACACCGCTGCCCGTGGGAAGCTGCGGGGACGGGCAGCCGCCGCACCAGTCCCCTCGCCGCACCCAGCCGCGGCTGGCTCCAGTCGGAGGATGGGTCGGTGGGGCACTTGCCAACTTCTCGGTTAGTTTCTCCGGGTAAAACAGCTGCCTCGGTACGAGATTCCACCTGTTGCATGTGGCAAGTAATACACAACATTGTATATGTAACAGCAAGCCAGGATTCCGTTTGTTGTTGGTTTGTTGGGGCGGGGGGCGTTGTAATTATAGCAAAAAACCCAAAATAAGCTGTCTCAAATTCTTTAAGGCTTATTCCGTGGCTGATTTGAAAAACAAAAATTGAAAAGATAGATTGAGAATCAAAGTGTGAACCATAGAGTGGTTTGTTTTGGAAGGGATCCTAAAGATCGTCTAGTTCCAACCCCCTTGCAATAGGCAAGGGAACACCTTCCACCAGACCAGGTTGCTCAAAGCCCCATCCAACCTGGCCGTGAACACTTCCAGGGATGAGGCAAGAAAAAGGAGAAGCAAGCTCATTATTTTTTATTTTTTCTCACTTCAGTAATATTTGCAAAACTAAGTATTTTCCATGGAAAACATTAACAGTGAAATCCAGGAATACTGACCACAGGACTGAACTGGTATCTTATACCACTAACAGCCACTGGCCTACCTGCAGCAGTCTGCAGTACTGGCATTGTCACACGCAGTGTATTCATGGTTAAGGATTTATTCTTTAAATCCCTTAAAATTTAGCATCTAAGAAGAAATTTACAGCAGAAAAACAGCACCTCTATTGCAGCAAAAAATGAGCAGGGGAACAATTGCAACAAATTTAATCCTGTCTGGTAGAGCACTGTCCTCCTCATGGTTGAAATCAATTACTGCCAAGGGCTCAGTTTTCTTTCTTTCCTTAGATAAGATTAAAAAAAATTCATTGTGTTATGTGAGAACTGGCAGCAACTTCTAAGTCCCCCAGGTACACTTGCATTATAACAGGTGTTGTCATTACTGAAAACAGTGGAATGAACTGGGAGTAATGGTACTAAGAGATATAATATAGGTACTTTTTTTTGTACAGTGGATAGATAAAGCCTTACAGTGTAATGTTCACAGGTCACTGTTCTATGATTTTTGCTCAGGATTGGACTCCCTGAAGCTGCTTAAACTTTTTCTGTCAGAAAATCTGTGTCTCAACACTCCATCCTGAATATTGAATTCATTTCAGTTCTGCAGGCAGCTTTTCCTTGTGAAACTTTGCTTTTATTTGATGCGAACTTTCTCCTTATGTTCTTCTTTTTTTCTCTCATTCATTCTTCGTTCCAAACAAGGCTAAATGTCTTCTCCCTCTAAGCCATCTAATCAATAGCTGTAAGCAAAGTAGGTCCAGCTTTCCTTCAATGTGGAACTGAAATAGACTAATTTATCAGCAACAGAAACATAACATCTGCAATCTTGTATGCCATTACCCAAAAGGTTGGTACTAGTTGTGTTTGGGTACATGCAACATCACCACCTGAATAGACATACTCCTTTTCATTAATAGCTTTCATTAATATTGGTTGCTGAAAATGTAAAAATGAAAACACTTTTTAAAAGATGTTTTTAAAGGTACTTTTGTGACAGTTCCACTTACTCAGGGCTGAAAGCAGAAAAGTGGAAAGCAGAGCTTGTGGTGGCAGTTCTGCAAAGCTGGCAGCTGCCATTGCCCTGCAAACTGGAACCCCATGGCTGGCAGTGACCAGACAAACACACGTGTCAGGAATCTGCCTCCTCAAGTATCAGCAAAGTGAATAGTTTTTCCCAGAGGTGTAGGTGTACCGAACCTATGGCTAATTATGACTTTTCTTCCAAGACACAGCAGACAAGCACAGAAGAAATGAAGAATTGCTAGTCTTACAGGTAGATGCCAAAGCACAATAAGAATGATAATCTCCAGGGGAGGCAAGGTTTTTGCAAGAAAGCTGTGACTAAACTTGTGTTCCTCAAGTGCTGTGAACCGGCCATGATAATGCCTTTTTTTTTCCCTCCTTTTGATGTACCTGTAGGTAATCTACTATGGAGTTTAATACACCTTCCCTCATTAATTTATTGGTTTTGAGAAAAAAAAAAGGTTTTTATAAAACCTTATAATATTTCTCCTGTAGGAATATAAAATAGCACAAAGCTATCGCTGATCTTCACCTTCCTACCTGCTTAAAAATGGACCTGACTCTATTGGCAGGTAGGGTTACAAACTGGCTTAACATTATTTATCTCTCCAAGTACCTTGCCAAAACCAGTGTTTTGTTGTTTAATTTTTTGCTTTCCATAAAGACAAAAAAAAAGTGATCTTCATTTACCTATACAGTTCTATCAAAACATGACAGGAAGAATTAAGCTAACAACTGAAAGTATTGACACCCTTTTTTTTCCTTGCCTAACTACAGAAGCCGTAATATATGGTAGAATTAAGCTTTAAAAAAGTGTACAAGTAGGAATGCAGGAAATAGGAGTGGGAGAAAAGATATTAAATCATAAATTACACATTATAGAGGTGTTCTATTCACAAGAGCATGAAGCCTTGTTTTTCTTATGTGTAACTGCAAATTAAAGGTTTCAGTCTTAAAGTACTATAAATGCTGTCTCCTTTTCATCAAAGCATTTTGTAGCATTATATTTTATCGTGAGAGTAAATATATTAAATTGAAGTCACTGGTTATATTTTCAGCTAGTAACATATCTAAATGGTCACTTCTCATCTTGTGATGGAGCTATAAACCACAACACAATGACTCCATTTACTTTACTATGACTAAGATCCTTGATACCATTAATTTTACTGCTATTGCTTAATGCTATATATCATGAAATGTTAATGTTAAAAAAAGACCCAATCTATTTAGACTGAAAAGCAATGAGTTGGTCTACAGATGGAGTCCCAGTAATGGTTATATTTCTTCCTTACACTTCCTTTTCTTAGAGTCTAATATTCATTTGGATGCTGGTAAGCCACTCCCAGATTTTCATCATGGCTTCCAGGAGGACAGTTACTATCCTCTGATATTCCTTACCACCTCTCAAAATAGCTTACAGGAGTCTGGCCTGCAGAAACCAAAATCCATTGGATTTTGCTTAAAACGTTCAGATTAGTGACCTGAGTTAATCTTGATTGCTCTGCATAAAGCAATGGGGGCTGCACACATGCAGTAACAGATTTGGGCAAGGCTGTCATTGGTGGGGGAAAGTTATGGATAGAGTTACTTGGTAGAGCTGGGTGTAGAAGTCAATGCACTGCAAGAGAAACATGAAATGGAAAAATACAAGTGGAAATCCCATGTCATATGTAAAGTCTGAGAACAAAATCTCTAATAGAGGGTACAATTTCTTGATTTTGACTAGGAAAAACTTAAATAATATTTGCCTTTAATGGTAAAAATCATGATGTAAAGCCAGAGCAATCTAATGATTGCTTTATAAGTGATGTCCCTCCAATGTATTACAAAGACCAATAATATTTTTGCCTATTTTTAGTAAGAACAGCTTTGAATAATTATTCCAATATCCAATAAAATCATTGCAATATGTATTCCATGTAGATATTTAAAAGAAGTTCATAGCTTTTTAATCTTAAAAGGGGAAAACCCACTCTTTCTTTCCAAAGTAGAAAATGGGCCAGAAAATCTTGATGTATCATAAGTTCAAATACTTTATTATCTCAGCAGCTAGCTGTTCTTACACTACAGTCTCCCTTTTTCTTGCTCTTAAATTTACTACTAGCAATATAAATTAAGAGAATGAACTAAGACATTACCTTTAGAAATTAAATAAATAAAACATAGTAAATCTTCTAGCTCATCAAATCACTGAGAAAAGCAGGAAAAAGAGACAAACTTGTCTCTTTTAATTTAACACTTCTTCTTAGTAATTATTTAATGAATCTGAAAAAAAGTGACAAAATGCTATGATGCATTCAGCCACTATATATGTTAAATCTGGTAAGGACCAACACCTTGCAACTTTCCCTATAGGCATTAAGCCAGCATGGCTTCCATAGTTTTCCCAGATTAAACACAGCTAAGAAAAGACCACAGCAATCTAACATCACAGTGTCTTATTCCTACCTTTTCACAACTTTTGTCTAAGTTTACATCCTGAACTGTGTCCAATGTTTTTTCAGCTGTCACAGTGCAAGGAGCTGCCACAGTTAAGTCCTGGTGATGCTTATGTCATGACAGAAGATTCCTTCCCTCCCTAAACCAGCAGTTCAGACCCATGGCAACAGGCAGCAATAATTCCATGGGCTTATGGAGGTTTTATCTCAGGCAAATTGTCTCCCATGATGTGAGCAGGGCAGGGCATGATGTAGTCATGAAGAAGTTCTGCCTCCTCACAATGGGTGCATAATTAGATGACAAGAAAAAATCCTGTGCTTTTACAGAACTGATTGAAATAGAAAAAATTATGTACGACAATTACTCATCAGCAAGCTTTTCAAAGACTGACAGAAAACATCCTTACATTCCAACTGAGATGTAGTTCCAGATGAAAAGTATACCTGAGGATCTGGATAGTATCATAACATCACTCCAGTTTTGGGTTGCTATAAATGTCAGAAGCAGCACAAAATCTCTCAATATATCACTTATTCTTTATAATCTTCTGAATATTATGTGGGTATTCTGGAGCCCTTAAAATGGAATTATATTTCAAGTTTATCCTTTTCCATGCAATGAAAATATGGCTCCCTGAATCTGGTAGTGTATATTTCTGGAAACGATAACACTAACTGTGACCATGAACTATGTCATTAGAAGATAGAAATTCTCTCATCACATACCATTCTGATAACTCCATCTTTGCTAGAGATCCTTAAACCTCCTTAAAAAGAAAAAAACTTCAAAAATTTTCAATGCCTTAAAAATGTCAGACGTCTGTATTTTAAAGCTCTCTATGGAAACTGAAGATGAAAAATAGTTGGCTGTTGTAATTCCACAGTTGAAGCTCAACTGTTTCTTGTGATTTATTTTTGCTACTTCTTTATTAACAAAGAATTTTCTCGTAAGAAACTTAATGATTTTCAAGTGTTTGCGCTCGAGGGAACATACTGATCATTTTCCAAACCACTGAGAAATTCCTAGACTTTCAAAGTCACATAGAATTACAGGAGAGTTACCAACCATCATTTGTAAAACTCCTATGCATCTTCCACAACGAAATACTAATACAGCCAGCTTAATTTTGATTTTTGAGATAGTCATAGAACGTCAAGCAATGGTGCTTTGTGATACTTGATTTGATTTCTCTGAATAACACAGGGCCACAAAGAGCTCAGCGCTGCACACAGCTGTGGAACACCATAGGTGGTAGCAGGCCTCCAGCAGCTTACTTCACATGGTTCATCAGGCCTGTTGATACAACATGACCCACATCTCCAGTACATTCAAGACATTGTGTTATTCTGCCAAGGTGTAAGCGTGTGAATTAACACTTGTCACATGAGTAGTTTCATTGAAAGATTCCTAGATATGTCAGTCCTGCCGTCTTTTAACCTGGGTATCGCCTCTTACTCATTTTTCCCTTTATACTTAAAATTCTAGTGTGTATTTAATGCCTTCAGAGCAACAGCTCTAAGAGTCAGTGTTTTCTCCCTGTCCAGCAACTAAATCTTTAATGCAGACTTCATGGGTTTGCCTCTCAGCTATTGTGACCTTCTCTTTTCTGTCTTTGTCAAGTGCTCTCTTGCTCCTCTTTATCCACTCAGGATACTGCCACAAAGATGATCTTTCTTGCCTACCACTCCAGTTTACATTTCTAATGGATCTACTTCATCACATGCAAAATATGTGCTGTCACCTTCAAGGCCAGTCCTAACACACTACTGCCATACCTAGTCACTATTGACTTTTAGAGAATATTGAGCTGTTAACCCACCTAAGCAATAATTTCAGCCTTACTAATTCATAGATTAGACCTTATTCATAAGAAATGTTGCTGGCTCTAATACAGCCTCTTAATATTCTGGATGATTATAACTGCATGTGGATGCTGACATTTTTGAAGCCACAGCTATGGACAGATGGATAGAAATTCATGACACAATGTGGTAAAATTTTCATCCAGATAGCAAAGGGAGAAGACACATCATAAATAATCAGAAATATCATTAATAGTTAGAAATACATTGTGTTTTGCTACCTTTTTTGATACATATTATTGGAAAACTGTCAGTCTTTCTGCAGTGAACATTAAGGTGACTTTATCACAAATATGATTAGGAAATTTGTCTGTAGCATCAAAATAAGAGACTGACAGAAGAGTTCTTCCAGTTCAGCTGATGCAGCATGTGGATGTTTGCCAGATTTTCCTTCTAATCCCTTGTTGGTTCATTAGCAGCTCACTGCAGACAAGAGACTTATGCCAATCAACAGTAAAAGTCCCAGGAAAGCCTAGCTCATATGCCCATGGAAAACAACTTGAAAGTTTGGAGAAAGACAGCATTTCTCATAGTTCTGCTTTAAAAAGCCCAAGAACCACAAAACAAGACAGAACCAACAAACTAGGGAAATCTGAAGCCAATGTCTGTAGAACCCTTCAGCCTGACTTAAGCCCTAGAGTGCTGTAAGTCCAAAGAGCCAGCTCCTGCTTTTCCCAGAAGTTTTTATTAAGACAAATGACAGAACAAAAGAGTGACATGTTCTTTTTGTTTGTTTGTTTTTCAGACTGTTATACAAAGCTAACCACCATATAAATAAATAAGGCAAGCTGACAAATACACTCAGTTTCCAGTTCTGCCCAATTCACCTACTTGGAGCACTATGAAGGGCCCCAACAAGTTTCTTCCTAACAATTTGACAGTCTTTAAATTTCATTCCTGCAGATCTCTACCATGTATAAATCTGATACAGAGAAATCCATGTGCCTAAGCAAAGGTTGTCTCAATTTTGCTAGGAGTTTTGTTATGGGAGGAGGGTGATGCTAAGCCATCTTATTACAGAGACTCACTGAAGGGTGCATTAGGGTGCCTGAAGAGTTGTGAGGGATTGCACCATTTTTCTCATGGTCAAAAAAACCACTTAACAAATAATTATACCAACCATACATTTAATAGTATTTTTTACCTCATCAATAGTCCATGAGTATCAATGATTGTTTTAAGCCATCCGACAAGGATAGATGGATGGCCTTTTTATGTGAACAGCTGTACAGAAACACACACTTGGGTGAGTGGTCTCAGCAGACAGTCTGAACTAGATCAGTTGCATGTGTGCTCTTTACAGCACAGATTTGAAGAACATTAGTGCAAAAGTCCAGAAAGACATAAAGCACTGACATTTTTTAATTAAATGAACAGACTATTTCTGTGCATTAAGCACCTCCAAGAGTTAGAGACTTTCAGTATTGTTAAACTCAGCAGAAATATTGTTAAATTAATAGGCAGGGAATTCTTGTTATCTAAATTCTTTCTCCCTTGCCTGTCTTTATGCAACATAAATGCCTGTATCACCACTTCCTTCCTCATTACTGCACTATTTTGTTTCCAGTGAATATTTTTCATTATAAAGCAGTGGTTTGCATATAAAAATGTGTTTTTACAGATTCATAATTCTATTGGTTCTTTAGTCCTCATTTCTTTAGTCACCTATGCTGTTTTAAAGCTACTTTTGTTTAAATTCATATTTGCTGCACTGGAAAGATTAGGTATTGATTTAAACCTTCTCCACTTCAGTCTGTAAGGTGAATGTGTTTATGTGTGAGCCAATAACTGTCCAAAATGGTGTGAAAATTTCTGGAGCAAAGACAGGCCCAGCGGAGACGCAAAGAGCAAACAAGACACTGAAATTTGTTTATATAGTAATTCTTAAATGCATCAAGAGACTGTTGCTCTTTCATTTTAATCTCCTACAAGAATTTCTATAAAAGGACAGGTAATACTTCCTTTGTTTTTATATTCACTGGCAATATATCATGAAGAGAGATTCGAATGTTCCAGGGAGTTCAGGAATGTAAAACAATATGAAATATGACATGTAATGCACCTCATTTGTCAACACAAACAAAAAGCAAGTGAGACACATGCAAAGCTTCACTACAGTTAGGTATTTATTTATTCTGCTTTCTCTGAACACCTCATTGGTTATCTGATAGATGGTCCATCCCCACTGAGTAAAAGAACCCACATTTTCTCCTCATCTGTTGAAAACATAAAAGGGTTTACTCAAGTAGCAAGGTTGAGCACCTTAAGGACAGGCATCAGAGGATGCATGAGGTGCATGATGGCCCAGTAAAAATCTTTCATGCAGTTGTATATCAGTTTACATGACAGAGAAAGGATTAATTTCCACAGGCAGTCAGGTGATTAAAATATTCTGCAGAGTAAAACAAACAAACCAAATTGATTGCTTCCCTTCACATAGAAGATTTAAAAATGTAATTGAAGCAAGTAGACTGTGTCTGTGTTCTCTGTCTTGAAAAGTACTAATGCTAAAATTGTGCTAGATGGGTTAAAACCAAAGCCATTTAAAGACTTCTAGACCAATGTTTTGAGATCACCTGCAAAACCAGTAAACTCTAAAACTAAACAGTACTAAAGGAAGAGCAGTGTGGAAGAAGGAAAAGAGATTCTGAAACACTTTCTTTTCCTCAAGCTGGGAACCAGACAAAGTTGAAATGGCATCCTAAGACTGCAACATAGAAATTAATTTTAGAATGTAAATTAGATTCACTCATGAATATAGCCCTGTCAGAGAACAGGAGAACTGTGAAATGAAATATATACATACAACATGGTAGTGGCTGGAGGTAACAGAGATACACATCTTATATTCCCTTTGCATTATCTGTATGCTCCTCCTTTGTAACTTCAGGTTGGGTTTTCTTCCCTCAGAACTATCCCTCTTTTTTTGCACCAGAAGAGAAAACCTGAGCTCCATATTCAAAGCAAACAGCAGGGTCTGGCAAAGGAAGCCCATGGGAGCAGAGGTACTTGTCAGTAGAAAACTTTTCCACAGAAATGCAATGCATCAGCAATACTGATGGCTGGAGGCAGAATCTACCACTTCTTTTCAGTCTTGCTGCATATGAGGAAGGCAGAGCGTAGAAAGATGGCAAGATGAGTTTGCTTCTGTTTCCCAGAATCCACCTGCTCCACAATGTAGGCTACATGACTTCCTCAGGGAAAGTAGGATCCCCACAGTATCCAACTATGTGTATTCCGCCTCCCAGGAACAGACCGGGCTCAGGATTTTTCCCATGGTTCTACCTCTAGAAATGTTACAAACCTAAAGCCATGACTTATTGATGCCCGTTTTGAAATCTACCTGACATGGCCTGTGTACTTGGCTATTTAATTGCTGGCAGAGTTTCGGGTCTCTATTTTTGTAGCAATATTTTCATTTCATTGCTTGCAGAAGTTTTAATTTCAGAATAATTTTTCTTCATGTTCTCTGGCTCTTTTGTACCCTTGCACTATTTCCTGCTGCCATTGCTGGTCACTAACAGTATGTGTAATTCCATAGCTTTCTCTTTTGAACAAAGTTCTCATTGCTGTCCTTTGTCCCCATCATTAATAATTTGAAATATGAACATCAAATTACAAGGAGAAAGTTTGCTTTTTCCAGGTTCTATTCTGAACTGTTACTACATTAGAGGGTGCCTTGCAGTTGACATCCAGATCATTGTATTTTGACAACTCAGTTGTGGGTCAGTGAGTGATCTCAGACCAGTTCTTTATCCATGTCACCATGTATCCAATTAACCACCTCCTTCCATCTCATAGCTCACTGTCAAAGTGAAATATCAATGTAATCTTTTCTGTATTGCCAAGCAATTGGTGCATCAGAAATACTGGTACAGTAAAACAAAGCATCCTCTTTGAATTTATCAAAATACAGAAACATATATTTACTCCTCAGTGAATAACATATTGGTATGAAATGCTTGTGATGCTCCACCCGTTCAGTATTGGGATTCTGTTCTACTGTCTGTGCTCCACTGTAGTTGCATATATCAGCCTCAATACATGACCTGTGACACCCTAGCAAATATCTTTGCTGTGCTTTTCCACCATGGCCTATTTTAATAGTTCTACATACATTATACCTATGTCATTTCTACATAGGTATAATATGCTGATTTTGACTACAAGAAAAACTGAACTTCTATCACAGTTTTTTTTTTCACAGATGCATGTATTTGTCCAGATTGTATCCTTCCTAGGTGGTCTTCCAACATTCTAGTTAAGACTAGAAAGCACAGGATAAAACACTTCTAAGAAGAAAGCCCAGGATGTAGCTTTTTTGTTTAATAATATATTTAACCCACCTGGCAACCTCTGTAAACATAATGGAGTAAACTTGGCTGATAAACGGAGGGAAAATACCAAAGAAGTATTTGACGAAACATTCAGAAAGAACCCAGAATTACTTTTAAAACTATGTTATAGTCCCTGTAACTCTATAACTGCTAAGGCATGAATGATAGGTACAAAAGTCTGTGGAGTCTTGGAGTATGAACTAGATATTTATGTGTCAGTTCTAACAATATTAATTTTGTGATGTCAGAGTAATGCTGATCCTTCTTCTCAATGAGATGTTAATTAATGTACTTAATAGTTGCTTAACAATAATGGCTTTCAAAAGTCATCAATATTAGGCATTTCACAGCTTCTCACTGAAAAAAATTAAATTAAATGGACAGTAAAGGAACAAAAATTTCATCATATTACAACCCAATAATTAACAAAGTATGAAAACTTTTGAGATAGGCCTACAATTAAAGATGTTCTTCAGACATGGAAGGTGTTGTGGGTAACCCTACAATTAAAGAAGGTGCCATGAGTAACCCAAAATGCCCTTGCATTCCATATCTATCTCTGCTCAAAATTGTTATTGTCTCTTTCAGACTCTGGAAAAGGGGGGAGGGGTGGTACTGCAGGCACTTTAAAGTCTGTTCAGGCAGGCAGCTCATGCCATTCTGCCATTTGTATTTTTTACCTCGCTGGGCTCTTGGTCTTTGCTTAAGCAGAGCTCTCTGGCCACATGGTTTGGCTCTTGGTTTCTTGCTTTAGGGCCAAGACAGGGCAGGCAGAGGCTTTTCCTTTTTGGGGTCTCTTTTTGTTGTTTTTTCTCACTTGGAGACATTGCAGTTCTCAGGTTTAGCTGCTTGGGCCCCACTCCAGGAGAGAAGATTAGAGCTGCCCCAGCCCAGCTGCCTTGCCTTGCCTGCTCCTGTCATTCTCCTGCCACAAGGAAGGCATTTCACCAGCTGAGAAGATGAGCAGAGCACAGAGGGGCGGGAGGAAGGACTGACACCATCCTTCCCTTTGTCCTTTGAAGCACACACTTGGCTGAGTAGCATCATCCTGGTGTACCTGGTGGTTTTGGGTGTCTCTGTTCCGGGGAGTCTGAGAGATTCAGCAGTTTTATATGTGGTGGTTATTTGCTGTTATCTCTTGGCTGTTGCTGTTCCTTCTAATAGTAAACTTATTTCTTCACTGACATCTACTGGTATTTGTTCCTTATTGGTGGAAAGGAATTGGTTGAACCTATAAAGAGAGGCAACTCAGTCCAGAGTTCTCCTTTAAATTGTCTTAAACTAAGACAAGATTATCAGACTGTCCTTGCTTTGTTTTTTTTCACTCATATGAGGAGAATTTTCAATGATCCAGAATAAATTCTGAGACATTTTGAAAAACTGCACAATTTGCAGAGTCGTTCCTCATTCTGATGACTTGGTGAAACTTGTTCTGTGCATGAAGTTTTGACTCTGTCCTATTCCCCAATCACTACCTCATGTTGTTGCAAAAGTAATGGAAGTGTCAAGCTAAAGATTTAATATAATAATTATCTGAAACTAGAGCCATATTTTAGTAATCACTATCAGAGGTGCTGCTGAGAGTTAAATTCATACAGAACTTACACTTCAAGTTCCAAAAATGGGATCACTGAAGCTGAATGAATCCATAGAAAACATGGCCTATACAAGAGAACAATAACAACCCCCCCCCCATATTTGCTTTTGATATAGAAGACTTAAAATATAGCTAGCAAAAAAATGTTCTGAGGGAAGCATCAACTAAAAGAAATTTTCAAAGAATTTTTTTCAAAGAATGCAGACCCAGTTGTACAATTTTAAAAGATCTCAGAAATCCACCTATTCCAGTCCCTTGCATTGCAATTTACTGAAAATTTTAATTTTTTATTTAAAATGAAAGAAATAAATTTTAAAAATTAGAGCACACCCCCCTGAACTCTAATACTTTGTCATTCTCTAGAAGCTGAACTCAACCCCAACCCAGTGTTTTCCCCAATATATTTTTCTTCTATTTGATCCCACTTATTCTTGTCTATTCATACATCTCTGTAAACCAGTTTCTCACAGAAGATGATCTGGGGTAAAAAATTTAAACTGAAGCTACTAGAATTCTTTGAAGCAATCACTTAATTTTCATACTTTCATATTATCCTACTTCTGATGCTCTGGTACATTTATATTTTTTTAACTAGAAAACTGAATATATAAATGTTCTTGCTATTTTTAAAACAGGTTTTTAAAAATGGAAAACAAAACTAACATAAAAAGTTTGGGAAATGCATTTTCCTAACATACAAATATAGAATTTCAGAACCATCCAGAATAAATTCTAAATTATTCCACAGCTGTGGGAAACCTAACTGTCATTCAAACTAACTACTGACTACATTGCTTTTATGATGTACTCTTTAATCTATTTTTTCTCATTTCTCATTCTCATCTGTGTTCTTATATACATTCAGAATGTCATCCCAGGTGTATGATATCCTAACTGATGTTAATAAAATAAAACAAAACACCTAAGCTTTATATTTAAGTGGAACATGATTGAAGTGAAAAATCTGGTGGGCATATGATTTCTATTTAGTTGGGAAAGCATTGAATACCACTTTTTCTAAAAACTCATTTGGCCCCTCAAATTAAGATCAGCTTCAGCCAGAAAAATTATCCGAGGTGTACAGTGTTTAATGGAGGTCAGCATATATCCCAGACTCATGTGAACACATATTATGGTCATGTTCCCTGAAAAAAGAAAAAAAAAGCAGTGTCTGGAGACTCGCAGTCTGCTTGTCCATTGCACTGGGAAAGAAAGTCCCATCAGGAACCCTGCAAATACCAAGAATGTCTGCACAATGGTTTTGTTCTTCAAGCACTGAACTGAAAGATAAATGAAATTAGGTGTAGTCATAGAGTTCCTGACTTGCTAAAACAATTACATTTTCTTAATAAATATAAATTTATATTGTTAACTCAAGACAAGCCATTGCTCTTAGTATGAAAAAAATTTAGCATTAATATGCCAGTTTTGGCTGGACAGTTAACATAGTCTGTATATATGTTTAAGACAAGATCCATTTCAGCAAATTTTGATCAAAAATATGTATTTCTGACCTCAGGAACTCTTCTGGAGAAATTCATAATCCCAGCAGATAAACTGCTTTGTACAGAGGGAGCTGCTGCCAAATATTCAACATATAAATTATGCTATTCTTGAATGTGTTGATCCCCTGGCAGAGATGAGCCCTAAATAAGTGTCTCATTGCATGTTAACAGTTCATGTGGCTGGCTTTCAATCCTGTGTAATTTACTGAACACTAGAGAGCTTTATTACAAGGTTCAGGAAAATTAAATAAAATTGAGTACAAATGAAGCATGGGTCATCCATGAGCAGAATTCAAAGGGATGCTGGAAAGCAGGATAGCATCTGTTACAGGATCCAAAAAGACAGATGGATTTCCAGTGCATCTGTTTGTAGAAAATAAAATGTTTTGGCTGAGGTCTGGCTGTGTTTTGTTAGAAAATAAGAAAGATGTCCTAATAAATTGGGCTAACACTCATCTGGACACACTTTTGCTTCTGCCTTAGCATAGACACAATCCCCTTTTGAGTAGGTGAAAGAATGAGAAAGCATGAGATTTCACAGAGATCAGAGGAATAATATGTGAGATAATGTCTCCTCCTAATTGAAGGAACTCAGCTAAAACCAAACAATCAAAAAGCAAAACCCCCATGCAATCAGTAACACAATCAGGGAACAATAAGACCTACATAAGTCAGTGGTCCCAAAGGTACTGGACCTAACTTGCTACTGATTTGTAATATACAGTCTCTTACAAAACTACAAAATGGGTGTAAAATGTTACCAGTTTAAAATGCTACACAGCATTCATTTCGTACTGGAGTACTAAACAGCATGCTGGCACGCTTGTATCTAGTATTTAACAAGAGTGTGCCAGCATTAGAAAGGTGACCAGGGTCAGCTGGAGATTGCAAAGCATTACTTCTTTTTTTTTTATGTTGATGCTTACAATTTTAGCCTCAAGATCCATGTTTGACATTACTAACTGAAAATGAAAGGGTAAAGACAGAATGAGGTATTCTGTACGTTTTCTCTCCAGTTGTGTCATGGCCTTGCAGCCTGTTGGCTGTGCTTTTGGAGAGCATATGGCAACATGGAAATTTTCTCTGTGGAACACTTGTACTGCTGGAGCCTGAACATGGGGAACTGCTTAGTCTTGTTACAATTACTACATATTCCTGTGCAGCTAGTTGTTAACCGATGCAAGGGACAGCTGGTTATTAAGTTGTGCCTACTTACTAACTAGTTTGTAATTTATGCCTTAACTTACACAGGAGACAGCTATACTTTTACCCTTCCCTCACAGTCTGTGCGATGACGGGAGGGAGAGGATTCCCAGGTGCTAGAATCTGCATGGGGCAGCACAGACCACAATGGAAAGTCTGCTTGCCATAACTTTTTTTCTGCAGAAACAGCTAAGCAAGGAACTTGCTTTAAAGGAAAAGCTTTTAGTCATTCTAAAACAGACACCTTGTATTCTGGATAACTAGTCAAATAAAAAGTTCATCTTACTAAAGTATGATTCAGTTCTTTAAAAAATCACAAACATCCCACCCCTCCATCCCCCCAGCCTCCCCAAAAAACAACTTTTACTGAAACCCAGTGCCTTATTTAGGCTGTGCTGTTTAATGGGCCAGATAATATCAAATAAAGGACATTAACAACAAAATAGACCTCAGTATTTCTGCCTGCTTTAACACAGACTGATGGAGAGTCTTAAACTGTCATTACATTTTTAAAAATAGAAGGTACATGAATAGGCATGCACCTCAGGTTTTTTAGAGAAATGAGTCACAGCTTTTCAATTATGTTTCTTTTCTTGCATCCTTTATTTTCAGTTTAGGAAAAATACCCTATTTGCACATCCTATTGCATCCTTTTCAAAATCCTGTGAACATAGTTAATCTCACCTCATGTGATTGGGATAACGGCAATAATAGCACTGTGAAAAGCAATAGGCCTCATTGTTACTGTGGTTTATTGAAGAAGATAATGAGATCTTGTAGGTTACCTTGAGAGGAATATTGACAAGTATCACTTTACTCAGTAAATATTCTTGTCTATGAGTCAGATTCTATTCAAAGAAAATTCAGTTTCTACTATGAATTCAACTTCACCGAAGTATTAGTGTATTTTGGGAAGTGCTTCATTTCTGTATACATGTGATCTTCCCAAGTTATACCCAATAGTACACAGAATTTGATGTCTTCCCCAAAAGCTCAAAGTACTTGTCAAAAGTGTTTTGCAGGAATATTTCTTGCTGAAATTTAGACAGGGAAACAAACTAAGAGGTAGAGAGCTGCTTTTTATAACACAGTTAAAGAGCCAAAAGTATAATCTGCACATCCTGTTGTCCATCCTGGTGTTCAATCTGTCTGCTATAATAAAGCTTAAAGTATTTACAACACTCTAATTTTGTTGTTGCAATTTCTGTAATTGCTTTAAGTATGCTAGGCTGCTGTAAAAGATTGAAAAAGAGAAGGCAGAGTAGAACTCTGTCTGTGAAAAAAATTTTAATTTTCAAAAGGAAGAAGCAGAGTTCTACTTTATGAAGTAATGTCTGACTATGGGGTCAAGATTAAAGAGCCTCCAAAATCCTCTGAAATTTTCATCTTAAAGGTAAAGACTTTCTTCGTAAGAACTCTCAACTATAATGGCTTAATAAATTGTTGAAGCTCACAAACCCTTTGAAAGCAGAAGTGTGCAAAAAGTTCTGGATGAAATGGCACAGGATGCTACATGACATAGAGGCTTCTGGCAATCCTGCAGCTAAAAATAATCAAGAATGCAAGAACTTAGCTTAGCACTACCTTAGTTTCAATCTTTTCCCAAAGTAATATCAAATCTTGATCTAAGCACTGTGAGAAACAAGTGGAAGACATACCAGGACAAAGGAGCTGAATTCGCTGCCTGATTGGTATTAACCATTTCTCCTCATTTAGCACTGTATTAGTTGGGAAAGAAAAAGCATTGGAGTTGACAAACTTTAGTTTTTTATATTCTGGGAATAAGGAACAGGTATTTCAACATAATTTCTCACATCAGAATCCAAACCTCCTTTCATATTTCTCTACAAATATTGAGTGGGAGAAAGGAAAGCTTGGAAGCAATTAGAAATAACAGGATGATAAAAGTTCAAGTTCGTGTGCACAGACTACAGCTATGATGGGTATTATTTTGAATCACATGTACTGTTGGAACACCTTCTAGGTAGTGCATAATACACACCCATAAAATGTATTCAGCTAGTAAAAGAACTTCTGGATTTTGGCACTCCCTACAACTGACCCATTACCACAAATACAGTGAGACCAGTGTGCTGGGACATGTCCTACCTGCCTGGTCTGTGTGGAGAACCCCTCAGAGTTTGCACAGAACTGCTGACTTCACAGTCATATGGCAGGGGGCCCTAGTGAGGACCAGCTGCCAAAAAACTCAGCTGAGCATGTCTGGTAGCCATATATTCGGATGTCAACTTATCTGAAGCTACATCTTTAAATGAGCTGCCTGATCTTTAGGAGATTCCATGAGATTGCTGTATACATGCTAAAACTTTCAGATCATCCATGGTACTCTGTAAACTCTGCGAGCTCAAAAAAAATCCCAGATTTTTGAATTTTTTTTCAGGCAAAGACAGACCCCTGGACTCATAACAATACATTCAACTCAGAGAAAGACAAGCCCATTCTACCTAGATCTGGTTGTCATGCTTCAGCTAAAATTATGGCACTGCTTGCCATGAGGAACAGATATAACCACTATATATGTAAACCGTGCAAAACAGAATACATATTCATTTATCAGGTCGAAGTCAAAGTGGAACATGTATTTCTGAGACTGAAGATAAAGAAAAATGAGGCAAATTTGCTTTTCCCAACCCGGGCATTTATCTGAAAACCTGTAGTAGTAACTGTGTGAGAAAACAAAATGTTGGAGCATGGCAGAAAAGAATTCCAAGGCAGAGAGAGACACTGTAATGGATTTATCTGTGTACTACCAGAAAGGTCAAAGGGAATCTGATTCAAAGTTTTACCTCCTTTATTTGGCTTCCAGTCAATAAAAATAAAGAGAAAAGGAATATTCCTTTGGTGCTTAAATATACTGAGAAAAGAAGGAAAATTATTTGTCCCAGAAATGAGACACTCTAAATACTGCCATTTACCTACCTGTTGATATGCCTCTTTTTTAAAATCTGAGTTTAAAGAAATAAAAGAGGGAAGGCTCACCACAGCTCCTGTCAGACTTCCCTGTTACTTGGTTCAGAAAATAGGAAGTTAAAAAGGAAAAAACAGTGTTATCACTACATCCACTCAGGGTATCAACAATTGGGAAAGCACAATATTTAAGTCTTAAAAGCCATTATTTTCCCCACACACTGTCTGTGAAGATGAAAAGATAGAGTTCAATGTTTGTATGTGGAAGAAACTGAGGAGTGGCTTCTGCAGGAAGCTTTGGGATGCCTGCAAATTAAATATTGTATGTAGCTGAAGGAGGATAATATATTGAAATGATAGAAAAGGAAGAAAATTTCAGAGTTATGAGGATACTATGAGGACTGGTTGAACTGAAGGGTGGGTAAGAAATGAGATGCTTGCAGGCCACAAAGAAATGGGTTGAAGAGACTTAGGTAAGAGATTTCATTTTTCACCTGTGTTTAATTAATTTTTCCTTCCTTTTTGTTGCATCGCTGGGGATATTTTCCTTATATTCTCACTATCTAAATACATTTACACAAATGAGCATTTAGTTACGTTTCAAATTTGCATGTCTACTCTTTTTTTGCCTCAGGACCTTGGCAGACGTACCTTTATTCTCCCATGAGAATTTATGGAATATACATAGCTCCCTAAATCATATCTGACAGCTTCAGTTAATGTGGGCAGGTAGATTTTACACTATGAAATACGCTTCATCCATAACAATTAAAGTGTACTGCACAAGTTATGTGAGCAAGAGATGGAGGGTGTGTAAAGAGTTAAAGCTTCCATGGTAACCTCAGCAGTGAGGATGCAATTGGTTCATTTGGTCCCTTCTGTCACGTCTTGATGCCATACCAACAAATCATGAACTGTCCATCATTTACACATCTATTTTTAGAGCATCCTCAGCTGCTTTCAATAAAATGATAAATGACACGTTCACAGAGGGCTAGTACTGGTCATAGAAAGGGCTGTTTCCTTGTGAAATGCAAGGCTGGAGCTCTGGAGCAGAACAACATGACAAAGGTACTGACCTACAGTAAAATCAGATTAGAGGTTTAGGTCAAACTGCCCTTTGCTTTTCTTAGCAGCAACCTGTTCCTAACTAAAGGCAAACAAAATCTACGCCAAAGATGATCAAATATGCTTGTAGCAAATAAGGGAATTGTTTCAAAAGGCTGGTGTACCTGCAGAGTCACTCTCAAGTAAGAGACATTTAGTAATTACCTCATCTATACTGGAGTAGTTCTTTTGTGCTTTAAACAGGAAGGCATGCTAAACGTGTTTAAATAATGAGGTATGACCACTGCAAACACGGAATCTTTAATAATGCATTTTTTTAGGACACAGCTCTGTTCATGCAGGATGCCCAATTAATACAGCCAAACAATGAACACAAACTGTTGTACCAACAATTCATTGGCGTGTCTGCACTACAACAACAACAACAAAAAGGCAGAATACATATAGACAAATGGGAGAAGACACTGTGGCAGGAAAAACATGGAAATAAAGCCCTTGGGTAGTCAGAAGTGCACCAGCAGAAGTCATATCATATCATGGCATTAAAACTCAACAGAAAACTTTCCACCTGAAGTGCCCTAACTGCCTACAGACAGTAATGCCTTAAAGAAGTAAAGCATTTCCTCAGTGTCATAAGTTTGCTTCTCTCTTTTTGCTTGACCTTTATAACATTTTTCCTTATTCTGAATGCTCTGCACTTGGTTTTCCTTGCTCCAGTAATGCTTGCTGGACTTATAAAGTATTTCCTAGGCTTTCAAGCCAAGTCTTACATACAAACTCAGGTTTCTGTTTCATAATATATCCTGAAGTCACACAGCTCCCTAAGAACAGGGAATTAACCCAATATTTTGCAGGTTACAGATACTGATCAGTAACTAATTTTGAACTACTGCATATTCCCATTAACTGTATATAATTTAGAATACAGACTGAAAGGTCTTTGGACAAGAGACTGTAGATTTTTAGAGCTGTAATCAGTCACAAACTACTGAAACTCACTCTTAAAGTTTTTTCTAAATAAAGTCAATTTGCTTTTAGTGTTCTGACATTTTTACATGAATACCAATATACTGCACACTAGCAAACTACAGTTTTCAGATGGTTTTTCTGACAGACAGAATATATTCTGAAAAAGCAGAACAGTAATTATTTCAATTCCTCTATTTCATTTGCTGATCTGCCTTTTTATGTGATAGCAGAGAGCTTTTTCATAATAACAGGTAAATTCCTATTTTAATGCATTATGTTGCTTTAGAAGCAGAAAAAAGGCGCTCGTTTTTAATATTTCCTTTTCTATATATTCCTTGTCTGAAAGCAGTAAAAAATATTGATAATTGAGGTTTGAAATAATACTTTTAAAATTACAATTAGCTTTTCACAAAAGGACAGATAAAAGTACAGTACTGATTTTGTCAGAAGTTCCAAAGAAAACCACAGAATTGTTGTTTCATGAAAATTATTTTCTTGTTTTTTTACAAAAGAAGTCTTCCTCAGCTGTGAACGGGGCTCATTTTAACATTAAAGAAAACATCCTTTTTGTTTCCATGCTTCTCAGAAGCACTGAAATTAGACATGATAAAGACATTTCAAAAGAATGGTTCACTTTCAGATATCTTATTCCAGACTTGTTGCATGTACTTTGTAATGAAAATAATTCATAAACTTATGATTCTTTAAAGACAAACAAAAAAAACAAGTCCACAAAGAAAAATAATCTGAAAGCACCTTTTCAAAAACCAGCCAAACCAGCCAAACAATTTTATAAAATCAGCTTATCAGCTTTGTTACAAAGCTAATTATAAGTGTGCTCAAATGCAATATTCCCTTAGTTCATACATGAGTAGAATTATGTCACATTGCTTTTCTCTCAGTCATTCCACATACTGTTTTGGCACCAGTAAGAATTCATTTTCAAAGCTCATTAAAACTTTTAGGGTTTTTTCAGTCTTGCAAAGCCTCTCAGGCCCTTAGTATTAAGCTGACATAAGTGCATAGCAAAATAAACACCCAGCTCATTAGTAAGATCAGCAAGGATAGAGGCCCTTTCACCATATTCATAAACACCAGGTTTACACTTCAGAGTCACATCCATTGGGGAAACTGCAGAACCCAAGTAGGCATTAAAGGGCCATCTCCTGGGAAATGCCATGGCATGAGGTGGAACAAAATGTACCCCTATAACCCCTTGTTAGAGTATGTTGAATTACGCTGAGTGGATGCTTTGACCACACAACATCTTCCTTCACAAGATTTTAATAAATTGTTCTCACTGTCACTGACAAAGCTCTAAAAGGAAGCAAGTGAAGAAGTGGAGAGATGAAGAGAACAGAGACCTGTTCACAGGTCAGGGAAGAGTCAACTGGGTCTGCTCAGCATTGTCTACTCCTACTTGCCCTCCACTCAGGTACCTCCTTCTCCAAAAGAGGGGAAGGGATTTCTGACCTCTCTCCAGTCCCTCGTGGATCATCAATGAACACAAACAAAACTGAAGGGAAGCTACCAGTCAGTCTTTAGAAAACAGATATTTAATAGATTTATATTTTTCTACTATTTTCTCCTTTTTAATTCAATGCAAATAGAATAATTTGTGATTAAAAAATGTATAAATACATAATCACTTAGCTTCATGCTGGCCATTCTGTCAGCACTGCTTATTTTGTGTGCCACTCCAAAGTATTCTGAGGAAATACTGATGTACAATTGATGGAAGTGTTCATTTATGTTTTATTGACACAGCACATATGTATAATTAAAATTCACTGGAAGTAATTCTTTATTCCTCAAAACATCTAGATTTATTAACAGAGTAAGTTTCGGCTCCATGTAAACAAGAGTGGTTACATAAGGCTTTTACAAAAATATTTTCTTAAAAAAAATTGATGCTATTGTTAATAATTTGGAATATTTGCATAAATGTGAGCAAAGATGGATGACTTTAAACAAGTCACTAATTAAGAGACTGAAAGAAAGAAAGGACTAATAGCACCTTATAACCCAAGATAAGCATATTAGCATATTGTATCTCATATCACTGTGGTACTGTCAGAAAGACAAATAATCCTGGTTATACCTGAAGCAGTACTGTAAATAATGCAATCAGTCACAGCAAGGGGCTTTTGCTTGCTGTTCATTTTTTAACATGAACTCTTTTTAAATTAGGTTTGCTGCTGAAATATATATATGTATGAAAATGAATAAAATTTTTTTGCAATAATATGCAAGATAAAGGATCTCCCTGCAACTGAATTACTAGTTGCCATTCCCTAAAAGTAGCTAATCCTTATGCACACTTCAATCTAACTCATACTGCTGAAAGAGAATGGCAGATCATTAGTAAAGTCAATTTTTCAGATTTACTGCCAGAAAAACTGCTTGCTTTTTACATGACAACAAAATCTTTTCCAAGTGAAAATTTGTGAGATTTTTTTGAATTAGCCAAAGGCTAAAAAATTACTCACAAGGAAGTAATAAAACTTCAGTTAGTGCTGGTTAGTGCTAATTAATATGTTGCAGCTATTTTGCATTATATGCTTTGGGATATGTGCTAAGTCCTGAAAACTAGCAGAGGGCACAGGTAATATTTTAATATTTTGATACCTTTTCTTTGGATGAGCCTCTGAAAAACAGTGGTCCCATTTTTCAAGGACCTCTGAATACTAAGACTCTCTCATAACTTAACCCTGAACTTACTGGACAATGCTGTCACCACATTTCCCACACACAATTAATAATGTCAGCTACTGTTCTTAATAACAATCTACAGTAATCCAGTCCCTTCTGAGCATAGTTCTTGTAGTACTTAAAGGACTAATTCATTTTGTCTCCCATTAAAACTTAAGCTTTAATTTTATGTCTCCTATACATAAATGGGGGGGATGGGATGGCAGGGGGGGCGAAATGGTGGAAAAATGAGAACAAAATTCAAAAATGTCTCTTCTTTCTGATCTCTCAGTTTTTCAGTGCCCATTCACGATACCTCTGTAAGTACCTTGTCATTTTCTCTGTACATCCATACCCTTGATCTGGAATTTGTCTAGGCACTGGAGATCACTGCATCTAGTGAAAACAAACTAAAATGCATACATTAATTGCTGATATTCCCCATTTGGAATAGAAGCTGGGGCTTCCATTTCTCAGGCTTTCTAGTCTGTGCTTTGACCAGGCCCCTGGACCCGTATATTAACAGCACTTTTTCGTGATTGAGGAGAGACCGTGACCGTAGTGCAGCAAGGTGGCGGTGTAGTAATACCAAATTGTTTCTTCTCTAACAGTTACATGTACGTGAAAAAGATGAGTGAGGCTCTTAAGGTAAATTCTCCTTGGAAATCTGGAGAAAACACATGCCAGCAATGTGACAATAAGACAGGAAGCATTCAAAGACACTTTTTATTGTATCTTGGACAATCTTAACACCAAAATTTAAGGCTACTCTGGTTTATTTCTACCTCTTCAAAACATTTTATATCAAACAAATTTAACCTGTGCTGCATTGTTAAGTAGGTGGGTATATATGAGTAACAGCAGAAATCTTGTTCTTTAATTCATTGTATTATTATATGTGGTTAGAAAGATTTCCTTATTTTAATGAAAATTTTTAGAGTGGGTTAAACACTGAAATGTGCCCACAATCAAATACAGAATAAGAAATTATTTATTTATGAAAGTGCTTTATTTTTGATTACTTTTAATGACTTAATTCTGTACTGTGTAGAAACAAAATATTAGCTTTATTTCAAGTCAATTACTGAGTGACAGATTCAGGTTTCAAATTCAGCTGTTCCATTTGATAAGTCTCCTAGCCCCAAAATCATAGAGGAGGCAAGACAATGTAATCCATGGGTTTTGGAGGCCAGAGAAAAAGAGCAGTATTTTGTGGGTTCTGTGGCAAATGTTCCCAGAATGATGCCATAAGCTTATAACCTTGATGTGAGTAGAGACGTGAACTGCAGGTTCTTCCTGGAAAGTACAAAAGTACAGAAATAAAACCCTCTGCCACTTCAGTTCTTAGTTTGCCTGTCCATAGCCATGAACCAAAAAAAAAAAAAAATCAAAATCGCAAAAAAAACCAACCAACCAACCAAAATACACCAAAAAATGAAAACAAAACAAAAACAAAACTGAAAACAAAACCAAAAAAACCTAATAATAAATAAAAAAACCCCAGGAGAGCTAGAGAGCCTCAAACACTACTATCTGGAAGTCCCAAAGATGTTCTCTTGCTCCTGAAAGCCAGATATTACCCCAGGTGTTAAAATGTTCAGCAAATACTGGAAACAGGAGTTAAAGTTAATACATCACTACTTTTTCTTGACTGGCTCTGGCCAGAAGAAACTGAAATGTATATGACAGATCCATCTTATATTTGACAACAGTGACTAGCGGTGGCATCTGGCACATTTGCAGTGGTTCTGAGTAATGCCAGCTCTCACTGGGTATGCATATGAAAAGCAAGAACCAATTTGACTTCAAATCAAAGGAATTTTTTGCTAGCTGAGAGACTCACAAAAGAGTTATATCTGGATCAGCTGAAATACCAGAATTTATAGAGAGGTTGATCACAACAACGCAAATGTCCCTCTCAAGTATTTCTGCTCACTCTCTGCACTTCAGCACAAGTGTGTGCAATTACCCAAGCTGCTGGCACTCCCGGGGCTATCCGTGTGCTTGTTAGCACAAGTATTTGGAAATGCAGGGACGTGAGAGAAAAGCTGATCCTTTCCTCACTCCTAGATCAAAGAATCGAAGGAAATAAGGACTCTATTCTGCTTCCTCTCACTTTCTCCATCCATTTAGTTAGCACCTTCTCTGACAGAAAAAAAAATTATGCAGGGCTGCATCTCCTGCTGCTCCCTATTACCTTCTGAATTGAAGAAAGGAGAGAGAGCCCTTCAGCTCGGCATTCTGTTTCTTCACGGCTTGGCTTGTGCTGTGCCGGGTAAAAAAAGATGACACACTCTTCCATTACTTATTTAACAATTTCTATAGAAACAAACTCAGTAGAGAAAAAAGGTCCAGCTTCTAGTATGTCTTCCTTCTCAAAAATGTAATTATAAAACTCTTTTCCCCATAAAGCAGGTGAAGTTCAAAAGACCACAAAGCCTTGCCTCTCCTCCCCAATACTGAAATCAGTTTAAACCAGAAAGAAGTCTTTGCCTGCTGGTTTGGGAGTAGGAAGGAAAACTCTTTTGAGAAAAGTGGTGGTAATGAATCCATCCATGCTTCAAATCACCTTTCTTCTTCAGCTCTCAATCATTTCTGACTCTGTTTCATCTCTGCTCTTCCTTCAGTTATTGGCATTCTTAGCTTTGCTCCCTCGCAGGCCATAAAATCTCCAGGAAACCGTGAAGCTAAAGGTTTATTTGTTTAATAAATACGAACTGACTAACTCTTGTGTGGGCACTTGTGATATGAGAAGATGGATATGTGGTTTTTTCTCCCTCAGTACTGATTTGATACTTCTGTTTGGACCCCTCTTAGTTAGAGAGAATTTTATTTTACCATGCTAAACTGACCAAGATTGTGCAGAACAAAGAGCAAAAAAGCTATTGTTAACTAAAGAGATAAAACACTACTTTCAACCTCTTCTCCTTGCCATATGCATTTCAGCTGATTCTGTCCATAAAACACAGAACATAAAGCAGTTCTTTTTCTTGAAGGATTTCTCAGAATTTCAGTCATGACTTTCTTTTCTCTGAAGTTCTCTTTTCAGTCAAGAACTGTTTTACTTCTACAATGACAAGGACTGTTTAAAACGAGGAAATTCATACCAAGACAACCTTGTAACTACTGTTTGGTGACCCATGCAAAACTGGGACGGGAGAAATAATGACAAAACTTACCAATTTACATGTAGCAGTAGAAATAAACTTCTTACCCCGTTTGTTATAATTCACAGATTTAAAGAACAGTCTCTTTAACCTTCTTCTGCAAGAGTAACTTTTCACTAGAGGGTAGAAAATGTTCAAGTAACACCTGAGATAATTAAGACAGTTCTGTACTCTTGAAGACCCAATAACCTATTTCTGTTTTCTGACTTGTTCAAATTAATTGTAAGAAGTGGCTCTGTGTTTTACTAGCTTCTTGTGGGTAAACTATTCCTGATTATCTCATAAGTACTTAGCATTTAGGTTTTGACTGTAGCCTATAACATTTATTAATGAATTAGTAAGGCAGGTGAGATGCATGCAGGTATTTTTTCCTTGAAAGTTGAATCTTCAGGTTAACAGCCATGAAAGAATAAATCTTTTCAGGGCCATTCCTATGGGATCCCTGGCATATGCAAGGTTAAAAACATACACAGAAATAATACAAAAGTCATCATTTTAAATGAATTACTAAAAATCAAAATACACAGAATAAAATGCTAGTAAGCACCATGAGTAGTAGAGTAGGAAAAGTGTATGAATGTAATGATATTTCCTTTGGGACAAATATCTTTTCATTTTGATTGTGTGGGATTCTTAGCTGAGGTCAGTGGAGTTGATGGAGCTACAAGGTCTTTTCAAATATTTAGTGTAAATCAATTAATTGATACTGTACAAGGACTCTCAGCAAATTTTAAACTTGTTTCCAATAATATTTCTGAAGATGAAGGGTTCAGAAGCTCTGCCTACACTTCCCATAAGAGAAAACTTGTAAAAGTATTACCTTTGTAAAAAATAGTGCAAGAATATATATTAGAGTACGTGATTATAGAATATGCAAGGAGAGTAACTCACAGACAACAAGAAAGTATAAACCTTCATGGAATGCTTGCCAAGGTGATGAAGAATCCTGGAAACTATGCTAAGGTTCATGGAAAATAGGAAGTAATTGGTGACAGCCAATATGGCTTTACTAAGGGCAAATTGTGCCTGGCAAATTTGGTAGCCTTCTATGAAGGGGTTACAGCATTGATGGAGAAGGGAAGAGCAACTGGACTTGTGCAAAGCACTTGACAGTGTCCTGCAGGACATCCTTGTCTCTTAATTGGAGAAATATCGATTTGACTGATCGCCACCTGGTATAAAGAATTAGCTGGATGGTCACAATCAAAGAGTTTTGTTCAACAGCTCAATGTCCAGGAGACCAGTGACAATTGGTGCTCCTTAGGGGTCAGTACTGGGACTGGTGCCATGTAACATCTTTGTCGGTGACATGGGCACTCTCAACAAGTTTGCCAACAACACTGAGCGGTGTGGCACAGTTAACACACACATAATGGAAGGGATGTCATCCAGAGGGACCTGGACAGGCTTGAGAGGTGGGCCTGGGCAAACCTCTTGAAGTTCAACAAGGCAAAATGCAAGGTTCTGCACCTGGGTTGGGAAAACTCCCAGTATCAAAACAGGCAGGGGGATGAATGGATTGAGAGCAGCCCTGCCCAGGACTTGGAGATGTTTGTAGGTGAGAAGCTCAACATGACCCATCCCATCAATGTACACTTGCAGCCCAGAAAGCCAACAGCATCCTGGGCTGCATCCAAAGCAGTGTGGCCAGAAGGTTGAGGGAACTGGTTCTGCCCCTCTATTCCACTCTTGTGAGACCCCACCTGGAGTAGGGGCTGTGTCTGGCTCTGGGGCTCTCAACCTAAGAAGGACAAAGACCTGCAGATGTGCATGCAGAGGAAGCCCACAAAGATGGTCAGAGGCCTGGAGCACTCCTCCTTTGGAGACCAGCTGAGAGAGCTGGGATGGCTCAGCCTGGAAAAGGCTCTGGGGAGACCTTAAAGCAGCCTCCCAGTACTTAAATGGGGCCTCCAAGAGAGCCAGAGAGGGACTTTTTACATGGGCAGATAGTGATAGGACAAGGGGTGTCCTTAAACTGAAAAAGAACAGGTTTAGATTAGACAAAAGGAAGAAATTATTCACTGTGAAGGTGGTGAGGTACTGGAACAGGTTGACCAAAGATGTTGTGGAAGCTCCATCCCTGGAAGTGTTCAAGGCCAGATTGGATGGGGCTCTGAGTAACCTGGTCTAGTGGAAGGTGTCCCTACCCATGGCAGGAGGGCTGGAACAAGATGATCTTTAATGTTCCAACCCAAACCATTCTATGATCCGAGGAGTGAAAAGTTACCAGGTTATAATATGTAAACAAGTACACATCTCTGTCCATATTAAGTCCAAGAAAAATTAGCTTGAAGTGTGTCAGAATAGATGAAAACAAGAGGACTTAATTTTTCTTTGAAATCCTGTTCTTTTCCATGAAGACACAGGCATTGCAGACTTCCCCTTTGTAAGAGGCCAGGAAAGATTGGCTTGCTTGTTACAGAAAAATGATGGGTAAAGATACTAACTCTGGCAATAGCTGAATGAAGATGATAAATACAGGGGAGAGAGATAAGCTGTTTAAACTGAAGGAAGAGCCAGTGATTAAACTGTCCATTAATAAGTTTAGGCAGGAAATCAGAAAATTTCCTTAGAGTTGCCGAAGACGCAACTGGTTTGTTTGGGTTTTTTCTTCCTTTTTTTCCCCTTCACTAGATTTGAGTCTAAACCACAGTCTTTCCTGCAAGCTTTCTACCTTTGATAGCTATTAAATTAGGTTTCACCTCTTTGGTTCTGTCCAGGTTAAATACATTTAAAGCAGAGCATGACCCAGTGAGACAAAGGAACCAATGGCATTTACTTTGACTGTTTTTGTCTTCTACAAGGTTATCCATCATTTAAATACTGAAAAAAAAAAAAAAGCTTGAAAAAAACCTTAACCTCTGGACAGAAACCACTTGTTCACTCATACAATTAAACCAAAAAGATATACAGGGTCTGAAAATATGGCAGTACATAAACATGATAATTTACAGTAGTATAAAGCCAATTAGATAAATGGAAAAACTAGTTTTTCTTTTCTCAGACAGCAGAAGAATGAGTATATGTATGGGCAGAAATGGTTGTCTGAGGTGATGACAGAAAACACTTAAAAAGTAAAACAGACTAGTAACCTCATTCCTTCCATTGTTCTTCTTTTAGAATCTTCCCTCTTGTGAAGAGACCCAAAGCCTCACTTTAAAAGAGAAGCTTTTATTAGTGTAATTCATAGTACTGATGGTAGACTTTGTGGGCACAAGTGTCTCTACTGAAACACTACACACACAAAAACTTCAAAAGCCATTCAAAATGTTTCCCTGATGACTGTTCCATGAACATTTTTAGATTTCCTTGCATGGCAGTGCTTTCACAGATCTAGGTCTTGCTGTGAGTTAACTTTTAACATAGGCATCAAGAGGACATTTCTGTCTCATAATAAAGCTGTGATAATTTTAGGTACTTGCTGTTGACAAGTCAGAATGCTTTTATTTTCAATCCTGAGGACATTGTTTACTTGTGGTAAAAATCACAGAGTGAGTCAAATCTCGTCGTGAGTTGCTCTTGACTGTGTCACAAATACATCTCTACTCTGTAATTTTTAAATTTTGTTATTTTCCCACTAGCTTCACTGGCTTTTATAGTTACTTCTTTTTTACAACTAAGGCAGCTACTAAGTATCTGGGAGCCTACAGAGGTGAGCATTGAATCACAGCAGGTGTTCAAGCAAATTGGATACATGGGTGTTCCGCTGAAAGTGGGACTCATCTTTACAACATTTAGGTGTTATGTGCATTATTTGGAGAACAACTATCATAACAATGTGTAATTCCTACCTTAGTGATCATAGCAGATGATTTAATCAAAGTAAAAATGAGTGTTTCATATTTAGCTGGGAGCTTTGGAAGTCTCCCTCCTGCCAGCTAAAATCACAGGGTGTGTGCTAAGGCTATCCACCAGCCAATTTCACTCAAAAGAAAAGAGAAACATTTAACCTTATCCTGCTCTGGGTTCTGCCACTGACATTGGCGCAGGGTCCACCACCCCTGTTAGCTCCGGGTAATCAAAGGTGTGCTGAGTGGACCAGAAACCAACCTATCTTCACTTATAGCTATGTTACAACTCAATTTTTTTAATGTTTGAAACCCTTTGGTAACAATCTGGGAGTCTGAAGGAGTTTTTAACCCCTTCTGTTATGTCCCAGGACTGAATCCAACCCTGATGCTACAGAAGCAGGAGCAAGGACCCGAGGTTAGCCTGAATTTGAAAGTAACATTTTCTATATGCTAGATGTATATATATTTTAAGACCCCTTCAGCACTGACCACAGACCTTCAACTGTGCCCAACAGCATTCATTACAAAAGGCGTTTGGTACAAAAAGCCAAAATAAAGACTCCTTATCCCTTTTTTAAAAGCTACTTTACTTCTGACCAAAAAAAATATATAGGGTTATAGTGTACCACTCCCCTTATTTTAATTCCTACATTCAATTATTCCTATATTATTGCCTTGTATGGAAATAATTCTGATAGCTCACACGCAGGAGGAAAATCCACATACCAATAAGCCAAATTTTCAGGTAATCTAAATAAGGAGTCCAGTAGATTGACTGCTTTAAACAAGAGTCGACATCCCCTGCAATATTCTCACTCAAAGTGCAGTGGTTTAGAACTTGAGTTTCTTCCCATCTTTCTTCAGGCATATTGATTCATATTTAGTGAATCAATATACTAATGCTGAAACAATTTCAGAATATCTAAAGTTGCTAATTGATAGTTAAATGTGAGCTTATTTTTCATGTGAAACCTCTGTACTGTATTCATTGTTGAAATAATATTAATCATTTTCTTTGTGACATTCTCTTGAGGAATTTTAAACAAAGCCTTCAGTAATTGCTTAGTTATTGCAGACCTGCTTAGTAATTTTCCACTGTATTAAAAGGCATTTGTTACCGAGAGTGATGGAAAAAAATGTACATGTCTGCTGGATGGAGCTTTTACTTATTTTCAGTCAACATAATTACCTTTTATTAACACACCTGGTATCTGAACAAAGGCACACTTTTTATTTATTTGACTAATACCTTCCTAGGCTCATATGTGTAGGATATCTATTCCCTTCAAATTATAATGAACTAACAAGATTGGTTATGTGGGCAATACAATGTTTTTAGTGTTTTTGAAAAAAACAAAACACCCTACTCACAATAAAACAATGCCATTTAAGAGGAAAACCTAATCCAACAAACTGAATTTTGAAGCAACATTTAGAAAAAACCCCCACAGTATTAGTACTAGAAAAACAATTTTTGTAGAACATGTATTATATTCTGGTGAGTTTGTAAGGTAAGCAGTATTATAAAGGGTATTTATTTTTCAGATATTGGAGTATTAAATGACAGAGATTATCTACCTAAAAGTCAGCTATAGCACTATTACCTGATTGTCATAGTTTAACCCCAGCCAGCAACTGAGCCTCACACAGCCATTCACTCACTGACCCCCTCAGTGGGATCAGGGAGAGAATCAGAAGTGTAAGAGTGAGAAAACTCGTGGGTGAAGATGAAGGCAGTTAAACAGGTAAAGAAAAATCCACGCTTGCAAGCAAGGAAAACAAATAAATGATTCACCATTCTGCATGGGAAGGCTGATGGTCAGCCATCTCCAGGAAAGGAGGGCTCCATCACACCTAACAGTGTTTTGGGAAGACAAACACCATCACTTTGAACATCTCCCCCTTCCTCCTTCTTCCCCCAGTTGTATATGCTGCCCTATGGTATGGAATATCCCTTGGGTCAGTCAGTAGGGGTCAGCTGTCCTGGCTGTGTCACCTCACAACTCCTTGTGCTCCCGCAGCTTCCTCGTGGGTGGAGTGGTGTGGCAAGTAGAAAAAGCCTTGGCTTTGTGTCAGCTCAGGTCAGCAACAGCTGTAACATCCCTGTGTTATCTACACTGTTTTCAGCACAAATGCAAAACATAGCCCCATACCAGCTCCTAAGAAGAAAATTAACTCCACCCCAGCCAAAACTAGCAGAGTTATGTCACATTTATCAAACTGATTTTCCAACAGTGCAATGACAGCTAACACCCCTTCAATACTTGCAGCCCACGTAGGAATTACAGCAAGGTCAGATGGGAGACATCAGAGCAGCAGTTGTGACATAGGACCACACCAGTGTGAGCTGCAACAAACATAAAGTGGGTCCATGTACTTGCAGCCACCCATGGCTTCCTTGACTCAATGAAGTAAGCCCCATGATGTGTTCTGAGGCTTCGCAAGCAGTAGAAGGCTTTTGTACACGTTGCTATTCATGACCAGCTCCTAAGAGCCGCTGCCATGTTTACATGGATCAAAGACATTCTGATCACCACATCCTCCTCCCTTCTGCCTCTGATAAGGGACCCAGGACAACACTTACAAGAACACACTGCAGTGGTTTCTGCTTTTCTCGCTGCTTCTCATCTGCTTCTGTGCAATAGCATATGCTTTACAAAGGGGGTCTCCTGATTCCAGGGGGCACTGATTCCAGAGTACAAAGTCCCCTCAGGCAGGAGGAGTGTATAAAGCTGCCAGACTGCCTGCTAGCAGGTATGGTGGGGCAGGCAGTGGGGCTGTAAGCATCTCCTTCCACAAGTTTTTAGGTAGCACAAGTATGAGCACTGTTCTTGCACAGGTTTAGGTAAGAGCACAGACCGCAGCTCTAGCAGCCCAGCTCCAGCTGTTTCAACCTTATCACTGATGTCTGCATGTTACTTCAGCATCTTTCTGTGGTCTGGCCCAAAAAACTTTATCTGGAGAAACGCAGGGAGCAGAATGCCATTTAATTACATTTATTGAATGCTCAAGCACTGTTTCCTTGACATATTACTTATTTAGGAATATTACAGCACATTTTAAAATGATTTATTAAGGAGCACTACAGCACAATTTCACATTACAAACAGTACTACTACAGAAGGAACATTAAAAAATGGATTCAGATCAACGTCAGAAAGTTCCTTTTCCTTAGTAATTTAACTGAAAAAAAATACAATAATTTTATTCCTGAATTTGAATGCAATTTATACAGGCTCATTTTTCATTTTCCTCTAAACTTTGGAGCTACAGATAACTTTACTTTTTGATACTATTCTAAAACAACAAAAAAGAAGTAAAAACACCCTTAATCAGCAATGAACAATTTTTTTTTCAGTTAATATGACCAGAAACAACTTTTTACCATGGGATGTATTTGTATGATAGCTGTGTTATGCTCCACATATTCAACATCTCATTTACAGTATATGCATTTTATGAGGACATGCAAAACATTTCCAGGAAAAGTAATTCCTTACTTCTCAACATTAAATATTTTTTCTTCTCCCTCTGGGAGTTCAAATTTTGGAATTACCATGCTTTTTTACTGTGTAGAAGAAAAATCTGAATTCTAGTCTATTGTAATATAACTATTTTTTGGGTCAGTTTCTCTTTCTCTAAAATAAATTTTGTTTTTTTTCTGCTTACTGTTTTTTAGCACAAGTTTCCAGAAGCTGCAGTGAAAAGCAAGGTCCACTTTACATGGCAAGTCATGATACGTGAGCAGCATCAGATGGGAAAGCAGAGATTAATTGTGCCCAAAAATTAGTGTCAACTGAAGTTGCAAAGAGTTTAAAAATTTTAAAAATAGTTTAAAAATTTAAAAAGAAAAATTTTTAAGTGCTGATTTATCATAGGTGTCTCTCAGTCTAATCAGTGATAGTAAATTGAAACCACTGTGTGAGTTTATGAATACAGTTAATGGTTTAAGAAAGATACAGCCGTAAGTTTTGAGCTACTCCAGTAAGATGCTAAAATAAGAATGTGTTCCTAAGGTTATTAGCACAGAAGGAAATCAGAAGCAGAGGGAGTACTTGATTGAGTCAACTCAAGTCTGATGGGTTGCTCTCATGTGGTGCAGCATTTTATAGAATTAAGGTCACTAAAGGCTCTTTCCTAACAGTAAAATAACTTTAAAATAAATTATCTTGTTTTAAAATATACTAACCTGTCAACCTTGGTAATCATAAATTTCCATTCATTTACATTCTAGGCAAGGCACTGAAACTGGACAAAGAAAAAAATATGTAGTTTTCACAGAGAAAAACCTGGCCTAATGATTTAAGCACTGCCTCTCTCCAGAGGCAGATTTGTGTTTTAATCCTGCTTAAGCACAAATACTTCCATGACTCAGTGCACATTGTTTAGGCTAAACTCAAAGAAACTCATTGTTTAGATAGGAGATGCTCATGTTTGCAGAAGGCAATTTGATTGCCCAAGCCAGGAGGCACTTTAAACCTGCTGGTTTCCCCATGTGGGAGTGCAGGAAACCCAGCAAGCTCAGCTTTGGTTTGGAGGGGTGTGGGAAAAGCCTCATCCACTCAGAACTTTGGACAGAATCCAGCACAGTGCTTCACTTTCACTTGACTTTCCAAACACAGGATGGAGGGAGAAGAAAAGGAGCAGGTTTGTTTTGCACAGTAACTGAATAGATTAAGCAGTGATCCAGGAAAAGACGGTGCTGAAAATCATTTCCATTTGGCAGTTTGTATCTCCTTTACAATGGGACCTTAATTGCCAGGCTAAGAAAGGGACTCTGGCAGAGCATTCCTGACCTGCCTGTTGAATCAGACCCCAGTTTAGGACAGCAAGAGCCACCCTGTTAAAGACCAGAGAGCACTGTGTCCAAAATAAGTCTTCCTGCCATAGAGAACCTTGGGGGCTGGGTCTCTCTTCAGAGTATTACTTAAACATTTTATTCAACAGATCTTCAGTGATGCTCTAAGTCATATTGTTTTTCATTCAGCATGACTATAAGGCAAACAGTATTATTTGACTGTATTCCAGTAATCCTATTGTTGGTAATAGGCAGCAGGAAGATGACTCTGACAGTAGAAAAACACATTTTCAGGAACATTCTGTCAATTAGCTTTGCAATCATTATTTCTCAGACACTTTATAGTATCAATCTTTCCACTGAAAGTGGTTATTAGTTTATATTTCTTTCCTAGTAAAAGTGCTTTTACTTCTAGGAGCTTCTTTGCTGCCCTCTTGAGCCTGTTGCTACAACAGCAGAGCTGAAAATATTCAGCAACATGCTTTAAATAGTTTCTGCTTTGACTCTACTTCAAAGAACATGAATATTTTTCTGATTATATAAAAAAATAGAATTTACTTAGGTTTTCAAATCATATTGTAAATCAGTATAATATGTCAGTATTATTTTGCATTATATTATTATCTAATGGTACGATAATCTTTCTAATATTAACTGTTATAAAGTAGAGTAGTGCTAGAAAATAATATGAACAAAAAAGAAAAATTTTTGTGGGTCTATTTTTTTTTTTTAACACTCTTCATATATATACCAAGATTGTATGTCAATTTTAATTTTCGGTCTCCTTTTTAATGTCTTCCACATAGTTCTTTCTTAATATGTATTCTAAGAGTAAACCAGGTTCAAATAACTTTTTAAACCTTTCTCAGGAAAGACAAAAATTATGGATCCACTGATTTACCATTTTTTTAATGCTATAAAAACCTATACACTTGCTAATAGCACAGAGGAAAAGAAAACTGCAAATACCGGCAAAAAAATGGTGTCAAAGCTGGGTTTATCCTGAAACTGAAAAAAATATTAATTGATTCATATCTATTGTCTTCTCTATTAACTAGATGTTATAATTAATTCACTGTAACCTGAAGCCTTAAACTAACTTTTTATAGAACAAAACCTAAAACCACTTATTTTAACATGCAAATTTCCCTGCCTGCTTTCAGATACTCACTTTGGATGCCAATCCAAAGATCAGTGGGGGAGGGAACAGGAGAGGGAGGGAAAATTCCTATTTTTTTTTTCATACCTCTTCCAGTTAAATACTATCTGGTCTTATCACCTATTGTATACTCTCTGTCAAAATAGTTTATACCTATAAGCTCGCTAAAAGCAGTCTTTATTTACAGTTAAATTTGTTACTGTTGAGCATGTAGGCAGAGGGAGATATCAAGGCAGATTTGTACAAATTCAAGTATCACCTTAAACAGGGACAGCAAGTAATCACTGCAATCCAATTGGCCAAAGGCCTTACCTCTGGCACCCTGACTGCTGAGGAGGTTGCCACCCGAGAAACAGAAAAAGCAGGTACTGAGTACCAGAGTAACACAATCGAGACCACAGAGCAACCCAGGCTGCCAATACCTCCTTTTGAGTTTTGAACTGAGAAAGAAGTGGTTGATGCAGCAGCATGAAACCCACAACTTCTTTAATTGCTCCTGGCAAACTTGTGGCACACAAGACAATGGCACATCTGACCCGTGTTTCCCTCAAAACATAAAACAAATGTATTGTAATACAAAACTATTTTGGTTTACTCATCCCCATTTTCACAGATATCATATCACAGTGTAAGAAATTCCCAACACAGAAAAAAAAAAAAGTTTCACTACTTAGAAGCATATTTTTGCACCTGAAATTTGTTTTTATTTAGAAAATAAATGCTGTTCAGTTTAAAAACTAAGATACAAAAAGTAATACTCTATGCTTAATGAAGCTATGTAAGACAACTAAGAACAAATATTGCCCAAATCACTGCACCTGTAAGAATACTAGATACCTCTGAAGGAAATGTTTTATGCAGTTCATAACTGTGAGTGCAGAAGGAAGATACAATGGTACATGATCACACCAGTCTAAGATTACAAAATCCAATTTCAAAAACCTAAAGACTTCTTGTCTGCAGTGCAGACGGTAACTTTTGGTCTGGTGGCACAAGATACTCGGTAAGCCTGCTACAAACCTGTAGGATAATTCTGAATTCCACTTCTATGCTTTGCTTGAATGACTTTGAATGAAGTTAACATTGAGTTAAAAGAAATCCATTTTGATGATAGAATGCGTCTTTTGAAAAATTAAGGAGCAACACACTAGAAGGTCAGAGAAACAAAGGGAAGAACTGTGTTCATACAATCAATGCGATGGGAAAAGATGGACCTGACATGGACACATGTCAGTAGGTCTGTCATCATGGGTAAACAGACTTCAGCTGAGATCAAGAAACAAATGAACTGCCCTGGGAAGGAGGATCAGCTGTGGAGGAAATCTTATTTCCTAGCAGGAATACAAAGTAAGAACTCCACAAGTGAGTTGCCTTAAATATTACTGTTTTCCTCCTTTATTTCAATGATTATTAAGAGAATAATTTTATGTCTTATCTTTGTTGACAGAACTCTTCACTGGAACACCAGTGATCTCTGTCATACTGATAGAAAAAAGGAAAAGTCCTTCAAGGAAAAGTTGTGTGGAATTAAAGTTTTTAAGACGAAAACAGCAAAAGTAGGCCTGATGTGGCCATCCTGCTGGATCTCTAGAAAAATTTGTGGAGAATCTAGTTAGAGCTTTCCAGAAGAAGAAAAACTGAAAGCGGCAGTCTTTAGAGCATTCCTTTAGGGCCATGTATAGTATAGTAATTATATATTTAACTCTAAATGGTAGTTGGCTGCCTTTCTCTGCTATTCTACTATCTCTATTCTACTATCTCTAATCATCTGTTTACGGATTTATGCTTTTGCCACTTAGAGTGCATCACTCAGAAAGAAATGGGACAAACCCTCTTGAAGTGATAGATGCAATGTATTTAATTTATCACTTACTAATATTTATGAAATGGTGTGGTTTATGAGGCTTATACTTAAAGCTTTAGATTTTAATAACACGGTAAGAACAAAATCATAAAGATTCAGGAAGTCATGTGTTTCACAAAGTATAGTAGTTATGCTTATATTAATTTAAATTAAACAACATTAAATTTACAGTTCTTAATTAAAATAGATCAAATATTAAATAAACTTTAAAATAATAAACATAAATTGATGATAACTTTAATGTCATACAATGGATTAAATCCAGTGTTTTAAAATTACACTAGAGAGGATGTGAAAATTATGTTCCCTTTTCCAGGCTTTAATATCACTCATTTAAACACTTTAATTAAAATGCAAATTCACCTACAGAACAGCTGTAAAGAGAAAAGCTTTGGTGAATATGGAATATCTGAGAAATCATTAACCAACATCACAGAACATCATAGAACATTAGATGCCTGCTACTGAATTGGAAATATGTTCACCGTGATGAAAAGATTGTAAATTAAATCAGACTGCTGTACCACCTAGTGTTTTAATTTCCAGAAACCTCATTCTGAAACACTTTCTTATTCTGAATAATAACTTCCATCATCATCAAAGGACTATTAAATCCTTAGCTTTTCACCAAAGTAGTTTTTCTTATGTCATGTTCTGTCATTTGGCAAGCAGTGTAATGCAATGCTGTTGATGTCATATAAATGCTTACATAATGAATTAATGTCAGAAAAGTAAAACAGTACCTCATGGAAATTAAGGGAACAAAGTGATGGACTCAGGGATGTACTGGCTTTCAACGGATTTCAGTAAAGTAAATAGTTTGCAGCCTTGAATAAGAGGTCTACAAACCAGACACAAACACGGTATTTCTGTACACATGTGCACAGACCAGCACCCATTGCTGCCCACAGCTGCCAGAGCACCCCCAGCTGTGTTGATGCTGCTCAGACCACACTGATGATACCCAGCTGACAAGCTGCTGAGGTCCTTACAGTGACTGGTACTTTGCCACATTGCTTTGCCTTGTTCTCTAAACAGGCACGTTAAATAGTTAATATGAATGTTCCTGTGCTTTTATCTGCATTTGTGAAGACAACCTAACTAGGTGACATGGCAACACCTCCGACCTCTTGTCCACCCACCTGTACCTGCCCACCACTACATCTCTCCCTTGTGTACGAGCACAACTGCTTGTGACTTGCACTCAACCAAACTGGGAACTGATCCAGTTTACAAAAAAACCTGCTGTTCTGGGGAAGGTGAAGGGACAGCTCAGGCTGCAAAGCAAGGTATGTTTCCCAAGGCAACTGAGCCTGTTTAATAGTCCTCTGTGTGGCAGGACACAAGGCCTGCTCCCCCATCAGTCTCTGAAACACCCCCTGCTACTCACTTTGACTTTGAAGTTCCATACAGTAACAAGTGTAGCCAGACTTTCCAGGTTATCTTCAAAGCGTAGGCACTTTGCTTTGGAAGTTTATATTAATGCAGTATCAAAGCCTGTAATAATGTTTCTATATATGTGAACACGAGCACAGGCATGAATTTTTAGTGTTTGGATCATGCTGAGTGTTGAGCACAATTAGTTTCTACTATCAAACTCTTGAATGCTCATTAATTCATGGCATCATCTGACGCTTAGAAGCGCAACACAACGCATGGTCTGGTGTAGGGAAACACAGCCTTGTGTTACACCCCACATACAAGATGTGCAATTTAAGTGTAAATGCCAAGACTCCCTGGGTTGTTTTGGGTTTTTTTTCCTCATGAATGAGCATGCCAATCTCAATCACCCCACAAGTTTCATTTAGAAAGTTAAGATCAGCATAAGATGTGATACACTTTCTTCAAATACAGACAACTGCAGTACTTTTCGAGACATAAAAGTGGTAGATGAAAATACATCTCAACAGAGTGATTCTAGTTCTCATGGCCCACTCTGTCTTTGCTGACAAGGGCAGACTTTGTGGCAATAAACAAGAGCATCATTTGTGACAATAATAGCTGTATACTGCAGTAAGATTTCAAAGGGTTCTCCTTAGTCATATTTTATACAGCAATTGCCTAATGAAACATTTGATACACTACTGACATCAGCTGGATGTAAGGAGACTTTACACTTATAATCTGTTGTAAAAATAATTCTTTAATTCATCAGCCTAGGATGCTGTGCCCACTCTAATCTAACACAGCTGTCACCCCCACACAATTTTGGCTTATCATAAAGCAACCAATCACAACCTCTTCACTCCTAAAGCTGTTCCGGTGTTAGCACCTTTTGGTTCCCTACTTTCCTCTCCTGAGTCCCTTCTCAGCCTCTCATCCTCCCTGTCCACCCTCCTGGCACAACAGTTCATGCAGGTGGATGGCTCAGGGATGGCCCAGCTGGAAAAAAATTTTTCCCTCTTCCTTATTTTTCAGAAGCACTGGGTGTCTGACCTAGGCCACCATGTGGGCTGCATGACCATCCCTCTGCACGTGGTAGTGCAGTGGGGTATGAGTGGAGAAAAGCTGGGGGCTTGATATGGGATAGAAATTGAAAAGGCTACTCTGAACTTCCCATAATTGTCTGAATGTCCCTCCTTCAGATCTACAGCAACCTGGGCTGCTGGGTACTTACTCCATCCTATCTGCAGTACAGCAACACTGGCTGCCATGGCTGCCTTATGAAGTGGTACAGAGGATTCAGCTGAAAAAAATAATGGCTGTGAAAAAGAGATATAAGAAACTTTGGTATCTTTCATGGATGCAATAAAACTAACCACAAAAAAGACTAAAAAAAAAAATTGTAGGGAAGATTTTTCTTTGCCATAAACATGGGCAACAAGACTTCTAAGCCTGTAATTTTCTAAAGGAGACTGTGAAAAACCAAATATGAAACATTACATATATAAAAGGAATGTAAAAGAATACAGTTATTAATTAAAAATGGGTATTTACTTTATTTTCCCTGCAATTAACCCCTATTGGTACAGAAAAGATTGGATTGTTATTATTATTATTATTGAAAACCATCACCTTGCTATTTTGTATCAACCACATTGAATGAACAAGTAAAAACGAAATAAAATCTTCGAAGTCTTTATTCATCTGAAATATTTAGTGAAATACTTATAATTTTCTATCAGAGATTGAGCACTGACAATTATTTTCCTGACTAGTTGGCTTATTTATACATTGTTAAGTCTTGCACGTTTGTTATAAAACAATTGTATATACAAATAGAATCAAGTACTTGATACCAACAATCAACTTAGGTATGTAAAAATTCTCAGTTAAGGGTGCTCAAGTATGTTCATTTGGAATATAAATAAATGTGTACTAATCCAGAAAAACACAGCTCTAGATAGAAAAATATCAACAAATATGAGACTTTTGCTTGAGCTGCAATTTGCAGCTATTTGGACATTCTCGGGTGATAGTTATTGGTCCTCTTTCTTAAGGCTTTTCTCTCTGCTCAGCCTCCTTCCCACCACCAATCCTTAGTTTTCCTGAAGCAGGTGGAAAAGTAACCTTTAAGGAATTCAACCTCCACCAAATGTGAATAAAATTAGATTTTTTTGAACATTATCAAGTCAAAGATATGTCCCACACAATGCACACATGCATCCAATTACAGATGAGCAGTGTAAAAATACTAGACACTTTATTTCTACAGGAAACAAAGTTAACCGGATTTCACTTAAAAGCGTAACCAGAGCTGGTGAGCACCATCAGTCAAGGTGTGATCAGAACATGACAAATGATAATTTCAAAATCACCTACCTTTTATATTTTTCAACTTAAAACATGAAGCCTATTAAAACTTCTCTTCATGGGTGTTCTAAGGATTCCAGAATATCTCTCTTTCCATTTGCACATGGTCCCCGCAAACTAAATTTGCTAAATTATTTTGCCATACAAATTTACTATTTCTCTTTAAACTGACAAGCAGATGTTGTAAAATATATGATGCTCCATATGGTTTGAAAGTTTGTAAAAAATCTTTTTTCTAAAATTATCATATTTCAATGCTTTTAGAGCTGTGAAAGGCTTTTCTGTCTGCCTGTTTTCTATACCATAATTACAATTCTGAAGCAGTGTTTATCACTCGAGGATACCACCTGCTTCTCAGAACTGTATTCTTCCACGTTTCCCTCCATGGATCACCTGCCAATGAATCACCAAGGAAACTCATTACCAAAAGCACAAATTCCACTGAGCGGTGCAGCTGACTGCCAGCAGATAGTGTTATTTGCTGGTTCACTCAAGTGTGTTATTTCTTCAAATGCTGCACTTCTGTCATATTGAATGGTTCTGCTACGCTGCTTCTCATTCTCATTCGTTACTTAATTTTAATCTCATCTGACTTGCTGGTGTCAGTACAATGTCTGAGCTGCTATCAGAAAGTCTGTGTGAGGCTATTTTAACTATGAAAAGAAAAAACACAGTTCTCGTTCTTTTCACTTGTCTTTTATATTGAGGCATTTGCTATTTCATTAGCTCATCTTAGGCATATCATATTCTGGATGAATAAAGAAGAAAGTGAACCCTTCTTTCACACAGTTCAGTGCTTACCTGCAGTTCATGTCAGGCTGTGATTTTCCTATTTTCGCACTGTCAGTCTCCATGAAGGTTCACAGACTACTTCACATAAAATGCAAAGATCATGATTCATCTAGATCTCATTCTAAGGCTTAAGCTGTGACCTAAATGCCTGCAAGTATCAGGTACATATTTTCAGTGACAGCTGGAAGACTTGCAGAATACAATCTTTTAATGTTTGGGTCAAATTTTGCCTTCTGTCATGATTTCAGCTGGGATAAAGCTAATTTTCTTCTATCTGGTGCTGTGCTGTGTTTTGGATTGAGTATGAGAATAATGTCAATAACACACTGATGTTTTAGTTATTGCTAAGTTGAGCTTACTCTAAATCAAAGACTTTTCAGTGTCTCCTGCTCTTCCAGCTAGCAGGTGCACGTGAAGGCACATGAGGGGTCATGGCCAGGAGAGCTGACCCACACTGACCAGAGAGCTATTCCACTCCACAGAACACCATGCTCAGTACACATAAACTGTGGGGAGTTAGCTGGAAGGGGGCCTGATCACTGCTGAGGGATGGGCTGGGCATCAGTCAGTGACTTGGGAACAATAGTATTGTGCATGATTTCTCTTGGGTTATATACCTCTCTGTCTCACATTTTCTTTACAATTATTATTATTAATATTATTAATTGTTGTTATGATTATCTTAATTATTAACATTTTATTTTGTTTCTATTATACAACTGTTCTCAATTCAACCCACAATTTTTATTTTTCTCTCTGGTTCTCCTTTGCACAGGGGAAGGCTGAGACGGAGGGAGTAAACCATGACACTCACCTACTCTAGAAATTCCAGTTTTCAGTCCTTGTATTTTGGACACCCACTTGTGTGGATTTTTCCAGGGACTCTACTGGTTGCGTGTCCTGGCCAGCTATCCGTACTGTCCTACTATGGTTTTTTTCTCTTTATCAAACTTGAGGAAGGAGGAACACCTCATCTGCCCACAGACTTAAGGCAGAGGCTTCTTCTCATTACAAGCACTGTGCCCATTAGCCAGCATTCCTTTACCCACCAGAGCTCACAGTTCATCACTTCAAAGCTGATCCAACCAGATATTTCAAACCACTGAATGTCACTGCTCCATACCTTTACTGTGCACAGAGTCTTCCACAGACAGCTTGGTGACTTTTCATTCTGGTGAAGCCCTGAATGACTTTATGAACTCTTTTCCTTCATAAATGAGTCTATCATATTAGTGCAGTAATTTAATACTGGGTAAAGTCCAAAGATTCCAAAACATAAACAAAAGAGATTTCCTTTTTTTTATTATAGCTACTTTTCTATTAGTCCAAAACCAACTGCAACTTTTTGTATGAAAACCATAGATTTAGATATCAATGGTACTTTTTATTTTTCAGGCTTTGCCTTTCTCCATCTCTACACTTATGTAGGGCATTTACTACATCTTTGCTTAATGACACCAACTTTATCTTTTTTTGCAGTGCAGCTGTGGACACTAATGGAAACAATTTAAATGAGGATAAAATCAGAGTAAAAAATGAAAGCTAAAATGGCTCAGGTATATTTTAACTCTGATATATTCAGTGACCTGAAAAGCATGGCAGAGTTACAGAGATAAAAATCTATTTAATCTATTGATGAAAAATGTGGATAATAATTATTACTGAACCAAGCACCATAGATTTTTAATATTTTTGAAGAAGTGAAGGCTGTATTTAGATTATGATAATATTAGAAGTAACAGTATTCCTGTTTGGAGTGTGCATTTATGCTGACTGATATCTGACAAGACACATAGTTTCTGATGAAAGTCATGTCACCATCTCATCATTTCAAACTATCATCACTTTCATTCAGAGACTGTTCTTGGTGAATAATTAAATTTGGCATAAAATTAAGCAAGTGTTTCTTATTTTTCCTATTATGCATTTAAAGAAAAAGCTAGTTGAAAAGTATATTTAAATTTATGGAAAATTGGGCATCACTATAAAAATGTATAAGGCTTAAGCTCTTTCTCAGTAGAAGATTTGATACCAAATTTATTACTTCCAGTTAAAAGAAAATACTTGTTTTCACTCTTTGGTCAGGCACTGAGTTAAAGAGGTTGAAAAAAATGATTCCTAGGACTAAGGTCTTAAGGATTACTTAGACTGGTTGCTAAAAGATATAAAACAGCCTTATTACAGCAAATGCCAAAATTTATCCTGGTTTCTCTGTAGGCACAGAGCTCATAAAATACTGCCTTCCCATACATTTAGCCCCTTTTGTTTCTACAGGTCTGTTTAGGTATATAAATTTTGACCCATCTGTCTGGCTAACAAAAATATAATAATGACAAATGGGCAGTGTGGCAGTGTTACTGCTGAAAGCCAGATCTGCGGCACTTATTTTGAGAGGAATATCCTACCAGGATTGCAAGTTCTAAAATGCATGTGAGACGAGTAAGAATTGGCACAAATTCAAGAAATAGACTGAAGACCTGGCACAAAGTACTTGTTTGGAACAAAGAGGAAAGCTTTGATTCTGAGGCTGGGAATGTTGTATGAGAGCCTTTAAGTGAGAGGAGTTTGGGGAAAATGTTGAATGGTTTTGAAGTATTATTAGTCACTTCAAAGACTACGGGTGCTGAGCTAAAGGAGGATTATGCTTTAATCTTTTTAATCTTTTATTTTTTTTCCCCTAGTGAAAAAAGAATCCTTATGTTTATCTCTTTACTCAGTCTTCTACTTTTTTCCTCATATATGTTTCAATGGGTTTTCATTGACTTGAGTAATAATGTATTTTAAGACAGTAAGACTGATGCAAAATATGGTATAATGTTGACAATCTCCTGACATTTGTCAAGACTGCCTTTTTTGTTAATCTTTTTATTGAAAAAAATTTTAAAATCTAGCAGATTGAATTGACACTCTCATCTGTAAGGTTAGATCATATGCCCCCGTCACTCTTGGGTTTCATTACAACAGATTTCCTTTGTCCTCCCAGGTAGCATAAGGATGACTGAGAAAACATACCAGTCTAAATCCAGATTGCCTGACTAAACTGACATAATAAGATCACGAACCCAAGTCTGATCAAGGTCAATCAGGTGCTGCTGAGTAGCATAGGAGGGCTGATATTCCCACCATGAAGCCATGCCTGCCAGCAGCAGAGCTCAGATGCCATTAAAGACTTTACAGTACAACATCCAAAATTCTTTGGAAGTTATATTTACTGTTGTAGTTGCATGCAAAGTTTGATTTTTACTACAAAGATTGTATTGCAACATATTATAAAGTAGGGAAATGCTCCTTTCTCATTCTTTCCCTCCATCCTTTTGCATTCCGCCATGAATTTACAAGATGTGGTATTTACAAAGAATTGAATGTCAGCTATTTTAGGTTTCATTCCTTCAGTCCCCATACCACTATTTAGTGAACATGTTTTCTTGTACTTCAATTATTCAAGCCACAGTTTCTTGTATTAATTTATTATTGTTAAACCTAACTTAGATTCCTATTCTTTTTGAGGTGATTTATGTCACTGTCTCAGTTTTCTTTTGACAAATCATTAGTGAAACACATTTCTGAAACACCAAGTTCTAAAAGGCAGCAATGTTGCTTAAACAGGAAAAGAGAACATTCTGATGGCTCGTCTCATTTAACCTAAATTTTCCAGAAGTGTATAATACTGAAATCTACTTTATCATAGCACAGCCTTTTCATCTCTTAAGAAATTCCGCAAATGTTTTATTATTTTTTGATCCAATTAGCTGCACAGTAGCAAGGATTATAAATGTAAAAACAACTGTTAGAAGAAAAAAAAAAAACCAAACAGGCTAAAACTACTAAAAAGGACAGAAATCATTACAGTCTTTATATTTTTGAAAAACACACTAAGAGCAGGGGAAGACAATACCCGCACTCAGGTATCAGTAGAAGCCACTATAGGTACCTGAAAATCCTCTTCAACAGAGAGAACACTGTTGAATGTGACCTTAATGCAGCTGTGTTTTCAAATCTGAAAACTAGAGGTTTCACAGATTATCTACTCTTTAAAACATGTCTCTGGGAAAGCTTGGGAGGTAAAGTCCTAATACACAACAGAATCTTTCCTGTTACAGTAATTATGTTCTCATTTTGTGATAGCTGCTGAGTTTCTATAAATCAGAAAAATGACAAGTGCCATATGCACCCTCCTCACTAGAGTTCTTCCTGAATCATCCCCTCTTTGGCCACAAACATACAGGCACATGTACAAAACTTTAGCCTATATATTGATGAACAAACTTGGAAACGTTTCAGTATCTGACCTGGAAAACACTCTGTAGAATAATTTCATTTTAAAGTTTCCCTTTTTCTTTGCTCTACCTTGTGCTTTTTTAATGAAAGTTTTGCCATCTTTCTGTGATATAACAGGAGTGCTTACTGCTGCAGGCATGATGAATAGTCCAACCCAAAGTGCTGGTCATGAAGCAGAGAGTGTGACAAGGACATCTGATTGCCTGGAACCAGAGCCCTGGCAGCTGTGACTGTGTCTGTAATTCCCTGCTAGAGTGTCCTTGCTGCAGTCAGTTTTGCTGCTATTTCCTATTAGTTATGACTTTATAAACAGCAAAGTCAAAACTGAGGAAATCTCCTTGCTCAATGAGAAGCCTTAAACCCATAATCATAGCTTCCTAAAACTACTAGCAAAATCTAAGCACTATCATGGAGTCAACTTTCTCTATGCTGGACCTTGATACAGAGGAGGAAAATTATTATGAATAATTTACTTAATACAGTGGAGTATTTTTGGTCTTAATTCTAAGTAGTTGGCCTTTCAATATCCTCTGCAGATATCTATTTTATTTGCTTATCCTCAAAAAATCTTACAATAAAACCAAAACAATCATTTGATTAAAAATATGTCACAAAGAATTTCAAAGTCTAACTTGATACACACATCACATATGTAGGCATATGTATATACAAATTAAAATAATCTGCAAACTTGCAGACAATGCTGATACGCTTCCATGTATGACACGGAAACAGGTTGGCACCTCCACTGCATCTCCCCTGTTTAATAAACCAGTGAAACTCTTAATTGTAACACTCGCCTTCATCTGCTCTCTCACAACTCTGTTTCTTGATACTCGTTTACTGCATTAGGGATCATCTATCAGAGTGTACAGAAAATGAGATGGGATGATAAAAACAAACCCAAAGAATGTAACATTTGTTGCCACCTGCCTTCTATGAGCACACATCTCTTTACAATATGAGTATGCTGGGCTCTTCAGATTTTCTAGCTCAATATCCATAGTCAGAAATACGAGACATGTTTTAGTGGGAGAGTTTGAATACGACACAACAAAACATCCTCAGCATCTGAATTAGTTCATGCACTGTTACCTGCACACTTCTTCAAATATGAGTTCAAGTATTCTGAAAATACACATAGAAAAAGCTGTTTATATTGTATTAGCCTGGATAAAGTGCAGCATATGCTAAAATTAAGTAAAGAGGAATAGATAATGATGTAGCATTGGATAGAAAAATGTAGAATCCATTCCTTCCCGCTAAAAGATCCTGGAGGAAAAACAGTTTTTAAAAAACTAGTATTTTCAAAACTTTCCTTTTTTTCTGAATTTCATATGGGCTCACAAAATTGAAATTTACTGATACTCAAATCCTTGAACTTTGATGCTCCTTAAAAAGAAAATCCAGTAATTGTCAATTTCCTTTGCCCATAATTTCTGTGGAGCTGAGAGTTCATAACTCTCAGGAAAAATGACAGAGCTTCATCAGTTCTAAGAAGTGAACCCATTAGAAATAATAAAACTTGATCAATTATTTAATAAAAGAAGTCAGCAGATGTAAAATCCACAGGTCCCATCACCCTAGCAGAAAGAAATCTCCAACTAGCTGAATTTGTGGTAGTTATTACTGATGCAGTGTGCTTTTTTCAGGTGAGTGTGAGAATTATGACAAAAGAAATAAGAAAAGAAAATGTCAGAAAATTTCCTCCTCAGGACCTTGCTTTCCAACAGAGTAATTCATGGCAAGGTGTAAGCATTTCCGGCTTTCATCTTTAACGGTACTGCTCTATAGCATGCATAATTATTAAAATTACTTTGCAGGAAAAAAAATCACCCTCAAATCACAGACCAGAGGGGGAAAATGCTTGATGATATTTAGCTGTCTTAGACCTTCACAGAAAAACAGATTTTTTTAAAACAAAATGAAATGCACTCCAGAACTCTGAAGCTGTGCCATTACCTTGCTCCTCGTGATTTTAAAGGTCTTAGTTTAGAGACAGATTATACATTCAACATGCTCCACAGAACTGATGTACAACCAAACTTTGCATAAGTCTTTATTTCTGCTAAAGAAACTTTAGTGTGAGACTGGGCATGCATTGAAATTATATGAAATGCAAACAGAAGCAGGGAGAAACAGCTGTTTTCCCAATATAGAAAATTCTTTTGGGAGATTTGTGCAGAAGGAAGCAATAAATGCATCAGCAAGCAGTGACACTCTGATAATTACTGCAAAGCAAAAGAACATCTGCATGCAAGAAGGAATAAAAACAACACTACAGCTATTGAAAAGAAAAAATAAAAGCAACACTTTGATGAGGAATGGAAGAAAAAAAATCCTTCTTTTCCTGAAAAGATCACGTATTATTCAAGAATTTTACCCTGACACATTTTCGTTGCTTGATAGCTTGTGCTTTTTTTGACTGAAATAGTTTGTGCCTCGTTCAGTAACAGAAGCTTCCATCCCCTTAAAAAAACCAAAAAAAAAACCAACCCAAAACCAAACAGGACCTGTGATATGCAGAGGACTTATTTACTATGCAGCAGCAGTTCCTGGGCAAGTCAAATTCACCTACATTTTATTTAAATCAAATGAGCATTCTAGATTCATCCTAAAACAAGATGTGAAAATATTATGCAACAAAGCAAATGAAGATGTACTACTATGTCATATTATCTGCCTGGATAACTCTGTAAAAGTTCACAGGGGAATGTAAAACAGTGAGTTAAGGTCCATGTTGGAAGGTTTGAATAAACCAGCTGGTTGAATATCTTACAAAGTTTTTCTCAGAAAAATAACTGAACTTTCCAGTTGTAGGTTGGTTAGGAGAAAAAACACCCAGCTAACCTCTCTGACGTCTTTCTGTTTTGTCTTTCCCAAAGGAAATGGAGCCAAAGGACATGAAATGGATTACTCTGGATGGAAGCTTCTGTTGTAACAACTCTTGATTTTTCATTATTTCTAGCTGCCATTAGCCACCTAACCACCCCAAAAGAGCTTTTCTTAGTTTTTCTAAGCTATATGTTTTGGGGTTGGTTTGTTGAGATTTGTTTGGTTTTTTTGTTAAAGTCCATCAGGAGCACTTAAGTACTTTTGGAGGGGGTTTAAAAATCATCAGTAGTTTTTCATATTTTATGTCATTATGAACTTTACAGAATCAGACTGTGAACTCGTCCTATGTCTACTCTGGACTTCTTAGGATCCACCTCTTAGGATTTTACTCCCTACATAAGTTTTTTTCCACTTTTAAAATAGTTATAAAATCTAAAAGTTATACTGGAGGTATAGGCAATTTTTATGATCCAGAGAAATTTAAACATTACTATTAGGAATTTGTGAAGGGCAGAAGTAAGTCATACAAAAAGAACAGAAAAAAAAGAAACAGTCATGTTCATAGCTATAGCATAAAATCTTATGTTCTGAAAATGTGATTCAGAGTGAATGGTGATGATAGTACCAATTTAACCAATGAATGAAATGCTAATACTTCATAAAGGTTTTTTGCTTTAATCAGTGGGTATTTTTCTTTCCATGAGAAAAAGGACTATGCATAGTTTTCATTTTAGATTGCCCTTGGAATTCTACATTTTTAAGATAATTTGCATCTCTTTTATACAGACAACACTGAATTTTAATTTCCATGAGCCAGAGACAGGATAAAGATATCACCTCCAGAGTCCTGAAAACCAAGAGAAAAAAAAAAGCGAGATTTTTTTGCAAGCCAACTGACTGTTTTTCTTGTCTCTTTGCCTGTTTATACTGGTAGCTGCTTCCCTGTTTTCTCTGTACCTGCAAAGGCTGAATTCTGGTCTTAGCTGCCAGGCACTGCTGTAAGAAGTATGAGTAGCACTCTTGCAAACATTAACTACATTCTTTAAACTCTAACAGCTCAGCTATATATGCCAGGTTCAGTGAGTGCATAACTGGTGGTAATGCTGATCTTCACCTGAGGACCCACAAACTTTCAGGTACAAACTCAAGGAATGATAAGGCTGTAAAATTGATGGGGAAAGCAGTAGGAAGGAATGCATGTGTTTTTTATAAAACATACAAATCAATGTTAAGAAGTTTGTCACAAATTTGCCTAAGTCCCCAATACAACGGTAAGATGAAGTTCTATTTGTATTAAATTCCTCAGAAAAAATTCATCTACTGTTGAACTTTCATGCACTCCTCCATCCTTTCCACAGCTCTGTACTACTGTCCCGAAACTGCACCAACGTTAAGTTTTTAAACAGAGCGTTAAAGTGTGCATTTTTGGTATAGCATGGATTTAATAACTTGTGTTAAATGTGATTTAAATTGGTTCTTTAATCACAATTTGTTTAATGTACTCAGGATAGCTTAATTTCAAGAAAGTGAAATGAGAAATTAAGAACAGTATTGATTATGTTGATTAATACAGGAGATGATTAATACCTTTCTTGCTACTCTCAAAGTCAGTCCAGATATATTTCAGATGCAAATATTCTCAGTCAGGTTCTTCCCTCCATGCATCTTGTTGATTGTGTTAAATTCTCTCTAGTCATCACCTCCTGTGGTTCCACAAAACACTAGGTAATGGCAGTCTTCAAGCCAAAAAAAAAGGAACACTGCAATGGCAGACAGGAGTGAATTAACAGAGCATGTACCAACAGGATTTCTTCATATTAGAGATAAATGGAACCTTCTTCAGGAAAGAAAAACACCAAATCCCGTCAATATTCTCCTTATGCTGCTATACATCTGGCAAGTGACCTTCCAGTTATTCAAGCAAAATCTGAGTACAACAAAATTAACATCTCTGGCAATTCATTTGGTGAGGGAGTGGAATAAATCAAGGAAGTTAAAAAAAAAAAAGCTGAACTAAGCAAAATGTACAGCTGGAACATGCAGCCATACAAACACTCCCAGGTAACCTGCATCGAATATTCTAATCACACAGTCTACTCTAAACACTAAGAGCTTTAGCAAACGTAAACTAATCCTGTTTTCAAAATAATTTTCAAGCAAACTTCCTCAATATGTGTGGATTGAAGGACAAAGCTTCTGCTGTGCTTCCTTTATTTCTTATTTGTTAATTAAAGGCTCACAGGGATGCTCTGTAACTCCATATTCATACACTGCTAATGAGGTCTTTGAGTGGAATTACTTATAAGAGTGGAGTTTTCTTCTCTCCACTTCTTCCACCTGGTCGGAGAATAGTGAAACAGAACACTGCTCTTGTTCTCGAACTGGAGATTAATGCCAGACTGATTGACTAAAATGCTTTATAAGGGTTTGGAAATTACCTTGTACTTTCACATTAAAGGATGTACATGACTATTTCTGGAATGAGTTACTAAGACAATTAAAACAATTATTAAATATGACATGCTCTAATGACAAGGTTACGATTTGTCCAACTATATAGTTTTAATTTTATGATTTATTTCAGTAATGTCAGCTAATAATTAAGCAATTGACTTTTTCTCCCTTACATGATATTAGAAGAAAGAATGCATGGTAGAAGATTTCTTTTCCCCAGAAAATCCTACCAGACCTCTAGGGTTTTTTTTTCCATGTAAAATCTGTCTTATTTCCAAAACTAACATTACCCATGTCTTTGAAGGTAGGACAGTGTGTTCCTATATACCTTATGACTATCATATGAACTAGTCACGAGACAGACAACCAGAAAAATTCATCAAAACAACAGCTGATTAACTGACAAATACCTTCTGTTGCAAACCTCTTTCCATAAAAATCTAACCTTGAGGGAAGCATGTGAAAAGTGCACTTATTTCATTCTAGTGTCTCGCACATGCTCACAATAAATAAAGATTAATGTTATTTTTACCTTCTCTAACTACAGAGAAGTGACCTGAATCCCTTTGATAGCTAAATTAACACCACTCAATTTTTTTGCTTTTTGCTTTTTAATGAGCAAGCATACTGAGATACACAAATTACTACTCCAAATGTTTCCCTTAGCTTTTGCCTTTCTCTTCAAAAATCTGCATTTAAAAAAATTTCTCATGAACTCTTTTTCTATTCTTATCACTTAACATTGCACTAGATAGTAAGTAGGTTTTATGTTTAGTAGTACAGTGGACAATTTTTCTGTATAACACAGTTTTATTTCCTTAAGGAGATAGTTAAACTTATTCTATTTTTAAAACTGAACAGCAAGGAGCTTTGTGAAAAATCTAGTTAAAAAAACAAAGAAAGACAAGGAAAATTATGTAAGATGGGTATTTTTTCAAATGTCATTTTAATCAGCTATGAGATTTTTTAATTTAAGTGGTCAAATCTGGTTCCAACATTTCCAGTCTCAGAAATAAAATACATTATTATTCAAGTGTATGAAACCCCAGTTATTTAATTGTATGTTTATCTCTTTCTATATTGACGTGTCCACAATGTGCCTTGATATACCAGGTTTGAGAATCTAGACATTCATCTCATTATTTATAATCCAAAACCACATCATGGTTTTGTATTATTCCTCTGTGTTCTCATGTATTTAATGCCTCTATTAAGAACTCCTAGGAACAGTGTAGATACCAATGTCTTGAAAGTGTTATGAATTAATACAATTCAACTGTGTCATCTTCAGCTTCACCTGTTTACTGTGTCTCAGCCTATGATTAATGGAGCCAATCCTTGCTGGAAGCCTGAAAGCTATTCTTTATTTATTAATTTCCACTTCTATGTCATGCTCCGAAGAATATCATATAGCCTGAAGTGCACTCCTCCTCTCCTTTTTTGCTAAGCCAGAAAGTTCAATTTTTAAAATGACTATAAAAGAAACTAGAAGACAGAAAATAGTATCTGTAGAAAGTAAAGAAATAACAATGTGTGAAATGAAAGCTGTGATAATGGCAAGAAAATTCTATTGAGAACAATCTTTTTTTCATAAGTTTAAAGTCTAATAGCTATTCATGGCAGGAGCTGCTGCACTGCCTAAGGTCCTGTCACATAATTTTGCTCCATCAACATTCCATGTAAAATGAAGATACTGTTTTTAAATCAGGAAAACAGAGAACATCTTAAGCTAGACTGGTAAAATAATTTAGTGCTTACATCCCAGCTTCCAAGTGCAGGTGTACTAATGGGAGAGCACTGCCCATGAAGATGACGGTAGCGGGTGCCCTGAGCAGGGTGCAGGGCTGCTCCACCCCCCTCACAGCACGGCCAGAGCACACGCTCCGCCAGCTGATCATACCCAGGGGCCTACAGGCAGCTCCCCCTGGCACCAGGCATTACAGCACCTGCCTGTGCTCGTGCCTAGCTTGGTGGGAAGCAGCGTGTTCTCATGTGAACATTTGCTGCCAGTAGAAACGGTGCATGGAATTGCTCCCTGCTAGAAAAATTCCAGCCAAGCGCTTAAAGCATGAATGATGCGGTGAATTTTGCCCATCAGTCCATCTGATGGGTTGCAAGAGTATCTACACTATGCTCTTTTCCCTTCTAGTGTTAGCACCAATAAATGGCATTTTCCTTCCATACTTTATGAGTCTTGAGTGTCTTTTGTAATGAAAACTGTATCAAGTACTACCCCGCTGCATTACACCAGGCCTGTGCATTGAATTAAAGTTTTGAAAATGAAATGGCAGTCAAGAAAATAAAACAAGAAAAAAACCAAATTACCAACCCCCCCCAGACCAAAACAACAACAAAAAAACCAAACCAAACCACCAAAACAAAAAAACCCAAAAACCCAACCCAACCCAACCCAAACCCAAAACACAAAACAAAACAAAAAACCCCCAAAAACCAACCAATCAACCAAAAAACCACCATAGTGTATTCGTGCCTTTCAGACATGCTTTACATTGCTCATAGAGAAATATGTGTCTTGGCTTGTTAATAGCAGAAATAAATCCAGACTGAAAAAAAAATAGAAATATGGATTCAACAGTCATATCTGAAAATTTCTTTTGGTTCTGAATTTTTTTAGCTTATTAATATCTGCAATGACAGTGACTTTGGATATATATTTTTTTATATAATTGTTTTTCTGGACCTGTCATTTTTAAATAGGAGGAATCTTTCTGATGATTTCTATCAGTCCTTCATTAAAATAATGTTCTTCATGTTATTACCATTGTTTTCCTGCCTTAGAATATGCAACTAAGGTCAAAGCTGAAACTGAAACTAGATTGTTAACTATCCCACCACGGTATTTTTATTTTACAGTTCTTTGGCAGTCTTTTCTGCAGGGTGGATTGTATGCTGGGGAGAGATAGGAACTCAGCTGATGTGCTATTTGTAACAGTAAAACAGTTAAAACAGAATAAATGTTTTTTCCACAGTGTGGCAGCAAAGCCTTTTAAGAGGAAGAACTGACTTGCCTCAAGATTTTGCTAAGCCAGTTGAAAATTCTGAACAGCTGAAATCAGAGTCCATAGATTCCTTGTCCCCAGTGAATTGGATTCTGTTTGGAAGACTAATTCTCTGCTCTAAAATTCCAAATCACTGCAGAGTCCTTTTTTTTTACTTTACCACAGTTACTTCTTTTTAATATTCCTTTTATCCATAATAAAAGTCTTGAAATACAAAACAGTTCACCAAAATGTTTAATGATGCTTTGCTGTGTTATACAACCATGATGCAGACTGACAGGTAAAAATGTGAAAGAAACTTTCCGCTGTTATGCCTGATAGGAAGAACTTGGGAATATTCAGGAATAGGTGACAAAAGCATTCACAGCCCAGTCTGTAATCTTCTGGATTCAGAATCACTCCTTAAAAAAGGAAAAATCATGACCACATTTGTATTATCTATGGCTAAAATCCTCCTGACTGCAGCAATGTTCCACACCCATATTCCCTCCCATTTAAAACAAATAAAGGAACTGAGCACTTTTCATCCCTTCCATTCTCTACCTCTACTTACTGGGTACTGCTTTCCTTCTAACCATGTTCAGGTTGTCTAATTTTGAACAGAGCAGGTCTATTTTGCTCATCAGTTGACTTTGTACCTTCTCATAACACTACTTATCCTTTCATGCTTTAAGTCAAAGGCTGAAATTCCTTCTTATAGTTTCTTCAAGGCTTAAAATTGTTGCTATTTTGAAAAAGGCAAGAACTATTTTTTCTAGGAAAATCAGTTATTAGTTTAAGTGCGTTTCAAAGGATTCATCAAGGAAAAGACTTTGTATAGTCATGAAAATAGTCAAAGATTTAATGATGGCTATGCCAACTAAGCAAAGCTAAGCAGTATGGTTGATGTATTTTCTGCAATAGATAATGGAAAAATAATTACATTTTAGGAAATTATGTCTAATGTGAAAATGTCTGAAAACATAGTGTTTGCATTAAAATCAGTTTATTAGAACTACTCTTGTAGATTATCCTATGTGACAGGATATGGATGATTTAGACATCTGGCTAAACCTGTATCTATTGTGTAACTCAATAATGAAATTACTGGAGGATCTCCCAAAACATTTGTGTGCCCAATATAAACACACATGTATGTACTTTCATGATGCATCTGTTGTGTGAATTTAAATCTTATTATGTTAATTTGGATATATAGAATATCAGACAAGCCAAAAATGGATAAGAAGTATCCCATTAGAGAGGCTCATTTCTCCTATGGGACTTGCTGATTCATGATTTAAATATACAGTGACAAGTTACTTCTGTGAAAGGGTCTAATGGTGTGTATCAAAAAGAAAAAGCTATTAAATTGTAATATTTAAATCTGTGGGAGGAAATAAATACTTGGCTACATCAAAACAGTCTTGAGAAAATGTGAAGAATTATTTTTCTATTTAAAAAATTACAATTTCTTTCAACTTTTACTATCAGCAATGGCTGTAAACACAGAATGACTGACAACAATCAATCTTGTAAAAATTATTTTATTGTTATTTTCATATACTGGTAAATCAATATTGACTTCCCAGCTTGTCACCCTGCTTTATCTTCGATAATGGAAGGAGTTGTTTTATCAGTATAAATCAAATTTATCTATGCTTTGCTATGGATGATTTTAAGTTCATTTACTATGAAACTACAGGCACAAGGTTATCCATAATCACCTCTTAACTTCAATATATTATAAAATATTTCAAATTAATTTCAGAAATATTTAATGAAAGCAGTTAAAGGAACAGAGCATTGTAGCTGTCTGTGTGCTGCCTGCAGCTATGACATGACCTATGGATTTTAAAGCAAGGTAATACCTATATTCAAAACTTCATTATTAATGTCAGAAATTCATTGTCATTTAGCATAATTTGAAATAGACATTTTTAGCTGACAATTTTTTTAGGTTTAGTGTAAGTTAAATGCCATACTCTGTTAAATCCCTGAATTTAACAGGAATGAGGAAGAATATCTAGCCAGTGTTACACAAGGATACCACTGATAGCTCCTACAGCTTACAGAAGAGAGTGGTAATGATACATACAAACACACAAATAAACCTGCTACACAGTTACCTACATTTCAAAAACAGAAGCTGGATTGACTGATTGATTATTTCCTGTGTCTACTAAATGCTGTTTCATTTTGCTGAAATAAAGGAGACCGTAATCTTTCATAAACTCCTGAAAGTACTAGGAGTGATCCTAAAAATATGTGAAAGAGAATTTATGAGAGAAAATGTAATATGGCCATGCCAAAATTCATTATGCAGTAGACTATTTCACAGCAAAAAATATTCACAGAAATTAAAATCCCCAACCCTAAAATCACTGCTTCAGTAATTACCTAGCTCAGTCACAGAACTGATTATCAAGTACTCAACATGTATGGGCCACTGAAGTGGAAACTGCTTGAACTTAATGAGCAGTTAGAACAGGCCAGAGTCAAAATTGGATTTCTGTTTGGCTTAGAACCATGTAACAGCATCTTTTCTTGCTACTGCTTTCAGTTTCCACTCTCCAGGAAAGCAAACTAAAGCTGGCCTTGAAATAAAGTGACGCAGGTACCTCAGCATTGCAAGCTCATTAGGAAAGTAAACTAATTGATGTCACTGAGCTCCAGGCTCCTGCAGCTGGTTTAAGCGTAGCCAGCTATTTTTACACTGTAACACAGTCACCAGGTTAAACATTGATATCCCTGCATTCTCTTTAACCACGTTGTCCCTTTTATGCTTCCAATAAGTATCAGTGAGCCTGTCCATCATAACCAACCATGCTCTGGTGAGCCTTTCCTTGTCACACAGGAAAACATCACCACAGTGTTCCCTTAACAGATCACCTTCAATATCCCCAATAATCAATTTAGAAACACACACAAATTAAGAATCAGATTTTGGTGTTTAGGTGAGGCCTAAATTTTTGCCTTCCTTCCCATTCACTAAAGGTTTTGTGATTACTTCAGTTCAGCTTAGGGAAGTTCATTGAAAATAATTACTTCAATTTGAAATTTATAAATTAAAGTCACTTAATGAAAAATGGGTTTGGCTTGCATAAGAAAGAATTAAAGTCTACCTATAAAGAAGAAATTAACAGAATTTCAGGATCTTGGAAAAAATCATAATACTTGTAGAAAGGAAAAAAAAAAGTTCCACGAAGGGGATGTGATGTCTTAATGAAGTTCAAAGTTGTTTTTTTACATATATACATATATATATATAAACTTGTCTGTTTGCACACAAATGGAGAATATAATTTTGTTTTATTGTCTGATGCCGCTCCACAAACAAGTATTTTAAAAAACTACCCAGATATGGTTTATAGAGTTATTATAATTTTCTAACCAGCTTCACAATAAATAATGGAATGGCACAGATATTAAAAGTAAGAAAAATGTTTTGAGAAATGGTATTAGAGACAACTATAAACACAAAACTATAGTTAATGAACTAATAATGACCTGTTAATCTAGGAACATTACTAGACATACATATGTGCCCTCTCTATACAGGTAATATATATGCACTCTCCATATATGCACTCTCTATATGTATATATGGTATTTGCAATAATATTTTTCTGTTACATGGGTTTAGGGGATACTGTGAAACCATAGTTTTGGTCTCATAGGTAATGTCACTACCTATTTGTTCCTAATTGCACAGCTAGACCATCTTCACAGAAGAAATGAGGCCATATTATTTTAACCATATTTAGTTAGTTGTCCCTGCCTTGTTTTCTGTATACCCTCGAGGGATATAATGGATCCAAAACCATCATTCCATGGAGCCTTTCTGATGGTACTCATAACTCCTATGGTCAAGTGTTTCCCAGACACTGCTGAACATGGCTTTACGTATTAAGCTCATGGAGTAAATGGTGACTTGGCCTGTCAATGGAGGTTGAAAATCAGATTAGTTATAAGACCAAATGTGTATGAATCAAAAATGTAGTTAAGACATACCCAACAAAATTAATGCCTTTACTCCTGAAAAAACAAATATTTATATACATCTGTAGTTACAGAGATGCTACTTTGTAGAAAACTAGAACATAACATTCAAACACTCAGTTCATTCATTCAGCATCTTATTCCTACATGGTTAAAAACTCCAGTTTCTTACAGATGTTTAAACTCCTTCATATTTATTGAGGAGGTAAGAGCACACAAATGCGATATTACTATGTTTACTGATTTTTACGGTATCTTATCTCTTAGAAAAATCTAATGAGAGCGTTATTTATTTATTTATTTATTTCTCTAAGAGCAACTGAACCGTGAATACTTCACAAAATAAAGGTCTGTGTTCGTTCTCAATAGAACAATGAAGTTCATGGAAGCCAGGAATACGCATGTTTTTTGTGAATTTGGAGGGGGGAAAGGTACTATTAGTACACTGGGAAGCAAAAGAATGAGTGTGCCAAACATTAATTAGTACCTTCCTGCTCAAAGAAGAAATAAGCCACAAAAGAAATTAAGTAGTTTGCTACAGCTGTGCCAAGGCTTTTGAAGAATTCACAGTACCTCCAATGTTCAAAAAACACATCCACTTTTGGCAGAAGATTATTTGGGCTGCAATGTGGTCTCCAGCTGAGATTAAGGGATGCTTATCCCTTGGAAAGCAAGCTCCATGTAATCTGGATGAACCATGCAGGGCAGACACTTCCATTTCTCCATGTCACATTACAGACTTCCAGGGGTTTATTACAAAGCAGGTATTCATCTCAACGTGGGCTGTGACACACAAACATCCACTGGCTCATCACCAGCTGCCCTGCAGCCCACCTGCCTCATAATTAAAGTGTCTGTGTTTTGGTCCCGTGGCAGATGTGCTTCCAGTCACATGAAGAAAACTCCCACAGGAAAAAGGGCAGCTGGGAAGGAACTGCAGGTCATGGGAGTGACTCATCCAGCTTTGTCCCTTGTCACTGTCTTCTCCAGCACTGAGCAAACCAGACATGGCCAACCCATGTGTCTCCTCCGAAGTGTAACAGGCAAGCAACTTTCATGCTGTGTTAGGAAAGAATACCCGAGAGGACATATAATGATAAAGTATTTGCAGCTCCAATAACACAAGTATTTCACCAAAAGTGGCATATTCACTTGTTGCATGTTTATTCTAGTTCAAGAGACTTCAACTCCCAGTATCTATGCATATCAGTGAAAGTAACTAAAACTTCCCTCTCAGAAAACCATGATTTCTTCTGCAGATATTCATAGTTAATCCATATTTACTTTCTCCTTCTCAGCTTCTGACACTCAGAGCAGACCACTTGCCACAGGCTCATGAAAACACAGACCCAGTCACACCACCTTCATCTCAGGCAAGGAGTGCAGGGTACTCCATTGCTTTAAAGCATTTTTAGTCTAGTGCTGATCACAGTGCTGTCAAAAAAAGTGCTTTATTTATAGCAGGCTGCTGATTCTGTCTGAAATTATTCCTATCTCACAAATTATGCTCTGTGACTGGCTTTGTTTTGGGAAAACACGTCTGCATAATTGATAGTGGAATGCAGGAAGGTGCTAACAACTATCAATTTCTGGTGTCAAAAAGCAGCTGAGGCTGAAACATGCTGCTTAATGTAGTGGCAAGATTATCTGCTACATGCAGAAAATTTTCTAAAAACCTAACATGTATCAAATAAAGGATATATTCCATATTGTAACTGGCAGAAGAAATGAAAATAAAATTATTTGTAGCTTTGATCCAATGAATGTTTAAATAGGGGATATTTAAAACTCAATCTTTCACATACTGAATACTTCTTTAATAGTAGGGACCTCATCTTTTGCTGCAAAGATACAGGAAACTTCCTTTTTGAATAATAAAATGCTCTTTGAATGCAGCTAAGGTTCACAAGCCTGACAATCTGATGAATCTTGTGACTATGTTGCATTACCACAAGATTAAAAATCCTTGGCTGTTTGATAAAAAATGAATTGCTTTTTCTACCAAGCATAAGGATAAAATCTGGCAAAAAATTAGATAAATGAGTAATTGTTAATGTTCCCATTTTTTTACATGAATTTTTATTCTGCAGCAATGAGCAGCCTCTAACACCTAAGGTAAAAAACAGCGTTCTCTGTGGATTTTGAATTCAGAAACTAATCTACATTAATGAATGTAAATTAACTCAAATAACAGAAAAGCATATAATAAAGGCCCCTGATTTCATAATTTCAACATCTAAAAAAAAAGTTTTACAGTTAGTACCAGACAGTAATTTTCTGACAATTTTTACTGAGAGAATTACTGTTCTTCCCACGACGACAATAATTTTAGTGCCGGTATTGTACATGTAGTTCCCACACTGCAGACAGACTTGCCAGTATGGCCACATACTGCTCAAAACATCCTGATGAAGAGTTAGGAATTGTTTTTATATGTGTACTTTCATTGTTTTGAAATAAAATTCTGTTTATTGAGCTTAAGGAACTGTGTTTGTGACTGAAACCACATGCAGATCTTTCTGCGATTTTTTAGCAATATCCAAGCCTCACTCACTATTTAATCTTGCCATCTATGGTAGAAGAGCTTCTCTGGCAGAGGGCTCTGGCCTCACTTCTCCAATTCAGAGTTTTATTCTGCTAGGAGATGGAAAAGAGCTGCCAATTTTTCCATCCTTTCATGTAGAATTGCAGCTATTTCTTTTCACTTTATTTTTCACTTGCCTGGTAGAGTCTTTTATTTACCCTGAGTGTTCTTTCTTTGTTCATTTAGCTAATCCTAACTGAGAAAAAAAGGCTTATGTATCAGAACTAGCTGTACTTCAAGGGGAAAAGACAATGTTATAGTGGAAAACAAATGGATCAGCAGCCCAGAAATATATGGGTGCTTGCCAATTTTTAATTGGATGTGAGGACACAATTGGGGGTAGTGTGAGAGTTAATTACAGTACCACTGGGGAAAAAAAAAGAGAACAAAAAACAAGAGAAAAGAGTAGAATTAAACAGAGGGAAAATGAAATCAAGAAAACTAAGTGTTTGAAATGCAGAACTTACTGCCCAGGTTTTATTTTTGTTAAGCATTGGACACATATTTATCAGTATGGGATAGAAGTTCATGGTATTAATGTCATACTATTCCAAAGCATGTAATCACTAGGAAGGAACAAAACAGCTGAGAAAACATTTGTAGATGTCTTATACCTTTGGGAGGGCTCTATAAATACTGTAGAGAGATGAGTGAAAGCACCCAACCATTTTACAACCTAGAAACATTGCTGCCATCTTAAGGGAACATCGAAATAACTCTGAGGTGGTCAAGTGTCTACATGTTACAGACACAGAAGAGAAGAAGAAAGGGAACAATAACAGAGAGAAGAACAAACCAACCAGTGAACCAAGTATTTGGCCTTGTAGAGAAACAAAAGATTTAAACAAACATTTAAAAACTGAGAAATTTCTTAGCCTACAAGGGGAAATCTTGTTGGGAGGACAGCTGAAGAACTGTGCCTGATGCATTGAGTTCTGGTAGCTTTTCCAGACAAAAACCGTGTTTGTGTACCCTCGACATTCTCTTTGGGAAAGTGTTCTACTCAGTTTTCAGACTGAAAAATTTCAGGAAACTAAGTTTTTATATGGATGAAAGGGTACAAAGATCTACAAAAATGACTTTTTCATCAGGAAAGTTGAAAGGTACAAGTAGAGGCTGTGATAGGAAGACCAGAGATCTTGAGCTACAGCTAAATGCACACCAATATTATATTGTGTCCAAAAGTAAAAGGTACTTTGCAAAAAGCTCACTCTGCATGGCATGGCCAAGTAGCACCTAGGCCACATTGTCACCAATAGGAATAGCAGAATAAAGATCCTAATGTAGCTAAGTCAGGTGCCTGACATCTGTTACCTGTTATAGTACTGCAGGGATGTTCCAGTGGCTGCAAAAGTTACTTAAGACTCTGCAAGGATGCAACTTACTGGTCAAAAACCACAATGACTAAGTTTCCTTGGCCATGCAGAAAGAATGGCATGACAGCCTGGTGAACATGAGCTGGAAGAAAGCAAAAAGAATGAGATATTATTTCACAAGTGAAGACATAACCAGCATGGCAGAGCTTTATGAGGCGAATCACAGGACTGGAATATTGGTGTGGAACAATCACTTGTTCAGCAAGGTCTCTCAGTGAAAAAAAGGGCAAATGTTGTCCTTTGTTTCAGGAACACATATAAATGCTATAAAATAGAGAAACAGATTTTTCAAATGAGTTTGTTGAATCTCCTGGGGAGTGGGTGCAAACCAAAAAAGGAAAAGAGCAGATGTGCTAAACTGACCCAGAAAGTGAGGAGTACATCTCTTTCTTTTGGCGAAAAGTTGTTTCTGTGAATGAGAAACTTGAAAGTCATCTGAAGGAGAGATGACGGGACTTTAAATACTTAGGTACCAGGTGTTAAAGCTAAGACTTGTCTGACTATCATTGGAAGCAAATTGCCATTTCAGAGTGAAGAAGTTGCTACGGCAAGGTTATTTTAGTTTTGGTGCTAAGAGGAAAGAATGGACTAACAATGGTCTTTTGGGAAAATGCAGTCACAAACTGATTTTTTAGGAAAATGAGTTATAACAGCCACAGAGATAAAACAGAAACACCCTCCAATCACACCATCACCATCAAACCCAACAGATTTCAGCAAACTCTGGGGAGTGGTTAATGGTTGTTTAGAAAGATGACTTGAAGATAAACATGTGCAAGTATGCTGGCAGTTTATGCAGGAAGGTTACATTAAATGCACAAATTGTACCAAAGAACAGAAAGAGTAGTCTGATGCACTTGGAAACCTTCAACAATTGGCTGTCAAAAAGTAATCATACCAAAATAAACCCAAACCAACCACACAAAAAACCCAAGGTCATTTAACAAAGGAAGAATATAGACAAAAAGGGTATAAAACAGAACTGAAGTATAAAGCGAGTTTCAATTTGCAAGAGACAAAAGGAACAAAAAGAAGCATTTTAAAATACCCAATATATATATATATAAAAATAAAATAAACAGGTTAGAAAGGGAAAGAAAACAATGCAGGTAAAGGTAAAATGTAATTAACATCTCCTACACACCAGCCTTCAAAAAATGGTAAATCTTGACAAGCCATTCAAAACCATTTAGAGAAAAAAAGTGGATTGCAAGCTGAAGTATATAAAGAATACATTAAGGAATATTTAGGTAAGATGGATGTATTCAAATTGGCTGGGCTCTATTAAATTCACCTTAGAGAAACTAGACAGCGATTTCTGAATCACTAACAATTATCATTATGAGCTTCTGGAAGACAGGGGAGGTCCCAAAGGACTGGAAAAGGGCAAATATAGCATTTGTCTCTTGACAAAAAGGGAGTGCTAATGGAATGACAGACCAAGCAGCCTGGTTTTGATTCATGGAAAGATTCTGCAATAAACTACTGGACTACACTAGAAGTATCTACACAATTTTCAGAATAGATCCCTCTTATTGCAACTTATAATCCTAAAAAGAAAAACAAATCCACACAAACTAAAAATACCAGCACATTTTTTTGTCAAATGGGTACAAAAAAATGTTACAGGGTAGATGGCCTGTGGCATAGAGAAGGTATGGCAGTTCACAAAACAAAAAAGTAAAATATGTGCTTCTGGCATTTTTGTGCCGGGAGAGATAAACAGGGTCATTATTCTTCAACAGAGAATACATACATAGGACCATGGTAATAATTTATGGGAAGTCACTTATAAAACTGACCAGGAAAAACACTGTAATTGCCAAGGAGAGGCAGAAGTTAGAGAATAAAAGTTTTTTTTCCCCAATAATAAGCAAAGCTTTATAAATTGATTTAAAGTCGCAGAACAACTGCATACTCTCTGCAGGCCACAAAGGGCCTCAGACTGGCTCGTACACTCACACAATTTTAATGCTTGTACAGAAACCTTTGGAAATTATCTGGTCCAGTCTCCTACTGGAAGAAGAACCAGCCTCGAAGATTAGTCCATCTTCAAAGTTAGGCCAGGCCACTCAGGGCCTGGTTCCAGCCATGTTCTGAAAATCTCTCAGGATGAAGATTTCAGTCTCTCTGGGCAACCTATTCCAGCATTTGTTCACCCTCAGGGCTGAGAAGTTTTCTTATGATGACACAGAATTTTCCTTGCTGTAGCTTTGGTGGATGCACAAGTCTTGCTCCCTCTCTCTCTAACCAGCCCTTAGGTTGTGCGAGTTCCCCTTTAGCTTTCCCTTGTTCAGGCAAAAAAAGGGCTCTCAGCTCTCTCAGCTGCAATCCAGCCCCTTAAACATCTGGCTGTTCTCAGCTGAATTTGTTCCAGCTTGCCAACCTCTCTGTTGTACCGCAAACCCCAAAGCTGGGCACAGCCATGGGTGGCACTCATCCTTTGTTCTCACAGAGCAAGAAGAGCTCTGCTATAGGACAAAGAACCCAAAACACAGGAAAAGCCATGTTTTTCTCACATTATTATACCTGACTGCATGTGCTCTTAAGATGAACTTGTTCCCCCCCATATTCACTGATAGGCTACAAGGTGGGAAATCACTCCAGTTTTACTGTAAGTTCCCCTGAGGGGACCAACATCACAAATATTCAGAAATTCAGCAAATGCATTCATTTCTAAGTGCTGAAGGAAATCACTATGAGTTTTGATCACCTTAATGTCCCCTATATTTCTAGAGACAAGCACAGGAGAAGCTGTCTCAGATAAACCGCTGACTCTAATTTTTTTTTTCTTTCTCATGTTCAGAAAAACAAAAATATCACACAATAAAAAGAGCCTCTCTCTTGTGCTGCCTCAGACAAAGCAGTGCAGCAAACATCTAGTAAATTCCCAGGTCAGCACAAAGAAGTCAAGCAAGACAAGTTCTGCCTGCAATGTGTCTCCCACAGCAGGTCTGTAGAGCGGAAATGAGCCTTCCTTCAGCTGCCAAAGGACTGAATTCACAGTAAGCTTTATACATATATGGTTGAAGTATTAATGCTCACGGTGCATGATTAAAGGAAAACCAACTAGTCCCTATTTTTAGACTCTGTCTCAGAGGTTGTCTATATTCTTCCACCTACATTTTGCACTATATTTTGGCTCTAAAATGCATGATTTTTAGCAAAGAAACAAGCCAAGGTGAAAACACCAGTTAATATTAGCCAATGCATCTTCACAAGTCATGACCCATGTAAGAACTCTTAATATTGCAAAAACCATGGAAAAAAATTGTTTGCAGTTCCTTTTTAAAAGCCAAGGACAGAAATCTAGAAAAGCCGTAAGGATTTGGAACCTTCAAAAACCCCACACCCTAAGACACAATCAAAGCAGTCAGCTTTGCCCCTTCTCTAAAAATTTTCAAGCTATTGGACTATTCAGCCCAATGATATTTTATAGGGGAACAGAAAATTATTTAAATTATATGTGTTCATCTCCTAGCACAGACTGCAGAAGCTGTAACCGGGTTTATATCCGGGGTTTCTAAGAAGGGTATTCCTCCTCCACCCATGACTTCAGAGCCAGCACAGGACAGGTCCATAACTTAAGAACTTTTGCACTGGGGTAGGGCAAATACACCTCCAACTTAGTATCCTGTAGATGCCTGGGGAAGACTAAAAAAGTGGTATTTCCTTTAAGATATCCTTGATGTTTTCAGCCAGGGCTTTATGAGGTAGAGGTAAATTTCCTGCATAGTTGCCTTGTTGGATTTAGCTTTCTCGAATTTGTAAAACTGCTTTTTTGAATCCTTCTGAGCTTTGGCCAAAATCAGTTTGCAAGCTGACTATATGCACTGTGATAGGTACACCCCCGGCACGTTCTGAATCTGCCACAGGGTAATTTCACTCCTCACACCTTAATAATGAGAAACACTGAACCTCGTTATGTCCCTTCATGGTACTCACTTCTATAACCTCCTATCTCATCTCCTGCCTTCTCCCTCATTAGTCATTTTTTTCAAGGCTGAAGAGTTCTGATCTACTTAGACATGTCCTTGTACTAAACCCCCTCCATACCTTTGATCATTCATGCTGGTTTTTTCTGTACCTTTTCTAGCTTTGTTTTGTCCTTTTTGAGACACTGGAACAGCATACAGGAATCAAGATAAAGGCAATGGTTTCATGCAGAGATATAATGATATTTGCTTTTGTTCTCTTTTTCTTTCCTAATAATTCTTAATGTCATATTTGCTGTTTTGATAGCTACTCAGCACTAAAGTGACACTTTCAGAGCACAACCTATTATAATTCGTAGATCTCTTTCTCAAGCAATAAAACCAGGAACACGGCACACCACTGCGGATATAATGGGAGGACTGTGTTTTACATTACTTTACATTTATGACTACTGACACCTTATAACCCATTTGTTCAATGCTTTTCTTCAATTCTTCAGTGTTGCCCTTCTGCCCTAAAAGGAACTTCTCCCTCGCCTAATCCCCCCTTTTGCTGGGATTGTGATAGCAGCAATGACGATGAGATTTAGACTAGATTTAAGGAGGTCACTGGAAAAAAAACCCAGTAGTTATAAGCCTTACATATAAGGCTTGGAAACTACTCTAGTTTTTCTGGTAATATGATCTATTTTTCCACCATTTGCAATTGTGAATCAAAGTATTAAAAAGCAGGTTTTGTGGTTTTAATTAAAGGCAAAAAGAAATATCTGAAAAGAGATAAACAGGGCAATGGAGAGCTCCTTAAGTATAAGTACCTCAGTGGTACTTCACAGGCTTTTCCTTCAGAGAGTCAGCTATATGTGAACTGTTTTCTACTTTTGTAGAATACTTTAATCAATATCTAAGTCTTATTGGTAGAAAAGTGCTTTAAAGATCACTTGAGCCAGTAATTTAACTTGTATGAGGAAGGCCCTTCTGCCTGCTGCTCCTGTTAGCCCTAACATGTACCTCTCCGTCCTCTGACAATTTCCCCTGCTCATCATGCTTTGAACTGTAATTTGCTTTGGTAATCCCTCCCATTTAGTTAATTCCAGCACTTTTGACAATGTTGCCATTTCAGTTCTTTGAATATTGTGTGCAATGTAAAGAATCAAACAGATTCTCATTTAACAGGAGGCATTAAGATGGTTTTACTGTTCCTCTAGAAAGGACTACCCTGCAGGTCTTTTCAGCTTTTGCACTCTCATGCTAAGTGACATTGCCTAGGTTTAAGGAGGCCTAAGACATATCGATACAATTTCTTCTCATCCTATTGAAAGAACAAAATTTTCAGATGATATAGGTTCTTTCGAAAACAAAACAAACAAAAAAGACCAGCTCTACTTGTCCTGTAGATCCTCTGTAAGGCTTTCTGTTGCTTATACACAGTGAACAATCCTTCTGGCATTTTTTTCTTGTGCCTTTATCACGTTATTTTTCAAGATTTGATTGGAATGTCATGATATTTTTACAGTTAGGCAGTGTGTACATTTTTCTAGTTTCCCTTCTTGGACCTTCTGAATACTGATTTCCTAGTTAGTAATACATTTGACTCTTCTGTTTAATGACACCTTTTGACACATTAATGACACCTTAATGACATCTGTTTGGATACTGTAGTGTGAATTTTCACTGAAACTCTAATTAGATGTTTAAAATTAAAATTATCCCTATTACATCCTAATGTACTTTACCCTTACAAATGATTCTTTCAATTTCCATTCTTTGAACTCCTCATGTTAAGATAGATGATTTTTTTTTCAAGTTAGGCAGTAATATAATGAATTCTGCTGTTCTTATCAGAATATTGAATCTAATTACGTTATAGTGACCTAAAGAGTTGGAGAGTAGCTCTTTGTCAGTAACATTTTGAACTAGATCCTGTGCGCTCTTGCAAACAAACTTAAATATTTTTCTTCTTCCCTGTGCAGCTGTTAAATTCAACAGGAATTTGTGGATTTTAAAAATTTACATTTGAAATCATGTTTAACCTATCTTCAAAGGGGCTAATGACATTTTTCCATTATAATTGTATTTTATAAGTGGCATGTTCTAGGACATTATTTGCTGAATAAGTTTCTTAGATTCAGATCCTAAATTATTACACTTATAGCTACACACTAATAAAAAAATATGATGGATTACTATTTAAAATTGTTCTTCAATATGTCACATATCCTTCAAAAATGGATGGAAGAGGAATAAGGCATAATGAAATAGTAGCAATATTTTTTCCTTTAAATTCAAAAAACCTTTTAAAACTCTGACAGTACAGTTTTATGTTTTCACTTCTATCTTTTCTTCCTTTGTCCCAGACTGTTTCTGCCTTTTTCAGCTGCCATTCTACTTTAAATTCTGCAGATAGTCTTGAAGTTTGATTTTCATATTCCCATTAATCAAACCAGGAGTAAAGAAAGAACTCACAGGAAGGCCAAAGCACTCAGCAGCCTATATCCACAGGCAGCTTGCACCAGTAGGGGCAGTTGTACTGACTGAAAAAATAAATTCTATTAAAAGACTAAGTTTGAAAGACACATTCTTCGACAAATATTCTGGTCTGTTTAATGATGTTCTTTGAGAGACTGCCACTTTCCTGTAAAAAAAAAAAAAAAAAAAGCACCTAGAGGACAAAACCACATTTTTTAAGGAACATGGAAAATCTGTCTAGTCTTTCCTTTCTCCTTCATTAGGGCAAGAGTCATAATTTTATCCAAGTAGGTCATTATACTATGCACTGAGAGTCATGGCATCAGAAAAATGTCTGTACAAAATCATCACAGACCTGATTACTATTTGTTGCTTTTAAGACACACAGAAAAGGAACGTTTGATTTACTAATAATGTTATTTATTAAAAATTATTTTATCTATGTGAAAGACTTTAATGGACATTTTCTGTTAAATGCCCCATGAAATAAACTCCTTGGTAAACAAGGAAAGTATGAAGTATTGAAAATTATATAAACATTGTTAAAATGTGGCAAACCAGCACAGAATTTTGCTTAAAGTATGATTTGCATGCTTCAAGAACACAAATCTCAACAAAAAGTTACAGAAAGGTAAAAATACTGACTCCTAGCTGTAATTTTCTCTTATTATCCTTTAAGGTTTTGTTTCAACATTTCCATATAGGGTAGTGAATGAAGGCACAGTTTCACCCATCAGTGGGACTGAGTGACATATCCAGGGATGGAAGTAGAGGTTCAGATCTCCATTCTCCCAAGATTTCAGCCCATGCCATTTCAAGACAAGTCATTTCCACCTCCTGTTACACAAGGGTTAAGAAACTGATGGCACTGATTTGCAGTTAAACCTCTTTTGCACAGAAAAGTAGTGAATGCACATCCCCCATTCTGGGGTATGGTTCAGGGACTTTTGGAAAAAAGATGCCAACAGCAGCTCCTCGTTCTTGTAAAGGCTTGTGAATTTAAGCCAGGGTTTTTTCTGAATGTATAAAAGAGGAGCCCTGCTATTTGAACACACATATATTCATTCATCGAAAAGGCTAAAACCTTTTCTACTTTTGCTTGATTTGCTTCAGGTGCTGGCCAAACTAAAAATAGACTTAAAATTATTTATATCCCAAAATATTTTTATCACAGCAGTGAAGAGTGGAGATGCAGCTGTAAATGACATGACAGATTCATATAACCTTAGAAGCCTGTTCTGTCAGTGCTCACCTGGTCTATCCATGACTGATGCTTTGAAAAAACAAAGCAATGTCCTTCACTAAACTCCAAAAAGCCATAAACCCATATGTCTATGTGACCCCAGAGGTGAAGAAGGTAAGAATAAAAAGGTAAAAAGGTAAAAACAATCAAATGTCATTTTAGTCTAACAAAAATGTTAAAATATCCAGTTTAATAAAAATATTAAAAAGCTGTGTCTGTGGTCTTGAGTGCATATCCTCAGGAAAAATGTAAATAATCCCTATAGGAGGCAAAACGAACATAATTACATTGCAGTTTAGCTCAAAAATGATAATAAATCTCAATTTGTATACTTCTGTGCCACTTGTCTACATGTCTCTGAAGTTATTGAAAATGTAAAATAGTCTCATTCAAAATAAATAAATAGATCATATGACTTAAATGCTCTCAAGGGATGAAGCATTCAAAAACATCATTGAAGAGTCAACTAGTCACTGTAAAACAGATCAAGCTGCAAACAGGACTTACTCTTTACCCTTAACAATGACTGAAAAAAAGAGGAAATATTTATGAAGATATCTGCTCTTCAGCACACCTTCTTCTTGCAAAAAATACCTGTACTAAACAAAAAAAATACCAAACCAAAACACAATAATGGGGTTTTTTAACAAATGGGTTTTTTAAAGTATAGAATCGTAGAATGGATTTTGTTTAGAGATGATCTTGTCCAAGCCCCCTGCAATGAGCAGGGACACCTTCAACTTGATCAGATTGTTCAGAGCCTCATCCAACCTCACCTTGGATGTTTCCAGGGAGGGGACATCTTCCACTTTGCTGGGCAACCTGTGCCAGTGTCTCACATGCTCAACATAAAAAGTTCCTTCCAAATATCTTGTCTGACTCTATCTTCTTTCAGGTCAAAACCATTCTGCCTTGTCCTATTGCTACAGGCCCAATTATATTTGCACTTATATATCTATATATGAACACAGCATGGATAATTTCAAATTTAAACAGCCATTTACCTTTTAAAATGCAAATGAGCTTGAGAAATATAAAAACAAACAAACAACAACAAAAAAACAAAACTAGAAAACAAATTTTAAAAAGGATTGTCCCAATAGACACAGAAATAAAAACAAAATAAAACTTAAGGCAAATAATGTCTACAGTTTCAACTTATAGCAGAAATATAAGAAGGATAGAGAAGGGCAAGGAGCATGATCAAAGATAAGGAGTGGACTTCTGTACAAAATTTGACAAAATATAAAATTAGAGAACAGTAGCTCAGTAGCACTTCCAGCTGTAAAACTAGAGGACATGTAATGAAACTAGCAGGTGGAGAAAGAAGTATCTTCTTCACACACTGCACAGTTAAGATATAAAATGTTTTTACATAGAATGCTGCAGATTTTAAATACAGAGATTAATCCTAAAAAACCCTACTTTTAAAATTCATGGATTAAAAATATACAAATAACTATTAAATGCAATGTCATTATCTCCTGTTTGGGAAGTCCTTGAATTGTACATTGCTAGGACTCCGAAAACATTCCTAGGACATCCCAATATATGCTTTTTTTTTTTTTTTAGTACCTTCTCCAAACTTGTTGACCTTTGACAAAGGTGATATAAAAACTAAACGAACTTCATTCTGACCTACAAGAGATTTTTATGGTTTGTATTGCCATTTATATGCCCATAAACCCTCACAAACTCTTCAAAGAGTATAATAATTTTCATTGCAGATAAAATGACCAAATAAAGTTATACTGCCTAACAAAATTAATTCTTTTTGACAGGAAAAGTTTGGAACCAACTATAATGTACTTTAGGGCAGTTATTCATGTCTATCATATTTTGCAACCTGCACTATGTCAGTATCATGCAATACTAACACGTGCTACAATTTAATCTCTCTCCATAACTTATATGTATTATTCATGATAAATAGTTCACATTTCTATGCGCAATATTGATACTCTGCTAACATGACATAGGCTGACAAGAAAGTGGAAAAAAATGGGTAGAGGGCCTTACTATGTCTGCAGGCATTTTTCTATCAGCAACCAAGCAGGCAGCAGAAATAAAGAATCCTCTCGCCTTCTTAGAGCTGCTGAAATGAGCTGTTTATTTGACTAGCAAGTCATGGTGTAGGATGTGAAGCCCAACAAACAAACAAATTTAACACAGCCTCCCAGACAAGTAGGTCACCTCATTTTCAAGGAAGCAATGTCAACAGAAACCTCCTAAGATACAGACAGACATCTTTGCAACCTGGGTAAGATTAGATGCTGAGAAACTGTGGATAACGCAGCCTCTTTTTATCAGATACTGACTGCATCTTACATAGTTTACGACTATTGCTTGCTTGCTTGCTTGCTTGCTCTTGCTTGCTTGTACAAAGAGTTTATGCATTGCACAGTATTGAATAATAAATTGTGGTGGGATAATCAACCTTATTTCTTTATCTTCTGATTGTAAAGGATGTATTTGCTTAACACTTCTTGCTTATACTGCAACTCAACTATGTCAACATAGCAGGGAACAGTTCCTTCATCACTGCTCAAAGAGTTTATTCTCAAGAAGCAATCCCCCATGTTTGCTGGATTTTTTAGGAGAAACTCATTAAACACACTATTGAAATTTTACAACTGCATATTCCTTACAGAATCCCACTCAAATAATTTGCTAAATATTAATTTAATGTTTACAAAAGGCAAACACTGTGCACTATAACCTGATGTTTCCTGGGTTTAGGTTTTCACCTGTACTATGTGCATCCTCTACCTGACCATAATTGAATCATTTTTTTGTGACTTTTCCTCTCCAATGAGAAGAAGATAAGCTTTTCATGTGTTTTAATCTTAAAAAATATACATCAGCTTATTGTTACTCATAAAACTAATGTGAGATTTGAAAAGTTGCCACTATCAAGCCACTCTCACAATTAAGAAACTGAGTAACAAAATTATGAAATAATATTGCAAAATAACAAAACTGTTTGAGGAATCAGAATTCTCAGCCAGGAATCCTACAATTAATGTCTCAGTTGGGTTTTGTCCAACAGTATACACAGGAATATGAAGGCTGAAATAATAAATCCATTATTAACATACTGAGCACAAAAAGGAAGTTATTCACAGTGACTTACTTACATCCATTCAGAGGTGATTCAGAGGTCAGCTATCAGAAAATATCACCACAGTGATTAACAGTGATAAACCAGCAAATTCGACATTAGGAATTGTTAGGAAAGGACATGAAAACAGAAAGGCATCCCTGTGCTTTTATATACTGCACTCAACTCTTGAATAATGTGCACAGTGATGGTTTTCCAATCTTCAAATATAAAGCAAAAAGAAACTTTAAGAGAAGAGGACAGCAAGGATGGTCAGGCATACAGAGTGATTTCTGGAAAAGACATACCCATGGAGAAATGGACCAAACTACAGTACACTCCATGAAAATATCAAGTAGCAATTTTAAAACAAAGGGATGGGACTTTTTTCCTACCTACCATATAATTAACTGTGGCATTCATAGCCATGGGATGTTATGAGGTCAAAAGTCTACACAGACCAAAAAAAAAAGAAAACCTCATTAAAAAGTGGTAAAAAATGGCAAAAGAATGGAATAGTCATTGTGGCTACTGTTATTAACTGAGAAGTTCTTAAAAGTCTTCTTGCTGGAGCCTAAAAAGCCATGACAAGGAAAGATCACATTAAATTTACCCTCAATTTCTCCTATGCTTTTCATGACTAGTCAGTGCATGAATTTGATTGAATACTTAGTATATGACATGATACAACTGTTGTTATGTTTTCATTTCATTATTTTATCATAATTATACTTCAAAATATTTTTTGCCCTCCTCATTGCTATATCATGATATTTATTCTGGAAGTTTGGCTGAGGTCTTCAGTATATTCTCTTCTTGACTAGACAGATTTTCTTTTTCCTGATTTAAAAAGCAAGAATCTCTGAAAAGCACTGGAGTACAAATCAGTATTTCTGAAATCCTGTTCTGACCTTCACCCCACTCACACTGCATGTCCTCCTTTTCTACTTAACACTTTCTTCTTACAATTCTTCTTTCCCTTAAAATCATTCATCCGCAAAATTTAAGTGACAACTATCCTCCATTAGAAGATTAACTCTGTTTAAAAATTATTCTTTGTTAAGAAGTACTATGTCACACTTGAATTATATGCTTGAATTAACATTGCAAAATTTAGAAACATGATTACTGTATTATTATCATTTAATGATTTTCATTTTACAGCTTACTTTTTTATAAGAAAGCCATATCTCCATTTTGTGCTCACACTGTGCCTACTCACTTAGAACTATATATCTAACTATTGTGGAACAAAAATAACATAAAAAAGCAGCTCAGAAATAGAAATTACCATATTCATGACTTTCTAGATAAACTTTTCAGAACACAGTAGAAGACAGAATTTGAACCAGCAAAAGTTACTGTCAAGTTTCCTGATTAAACAGACAGCTCCATAAAATAGCAGAACTTTTAAAAAATATATAAAGAAACATTTATTTAAAAGCAATGACATAAAATTACAGGTCCAATAGGTCTGAAATGCACTACAACAATCTAGTTCATTAAAGCCAATAAGGGATAACAAATAAACGTATATTAGAAAAGCAAAGTAGATGATGAAAAGCTATTTTACAAGGACATAAACCTAATCATTAAAAGATAATTTAAATACAAGTGTGTTGAAGTAGTAGGATGTAAAGGAAGCAACTGAGGAATACAGACTACTTGGCTTTTTGAAGCACCACCTTACTGCCCTCCTTCATGTTCCCCCTTGAAAGTGTCTCTATTCTGAGAGCAAAAGAAAAAACATGTCCTAGAGCAATTTCACAAAAGGCTAGTATATATTTCAAACTATGTTATAACTTAAACATCCATTTAGAATTTGAGCTACTCAGTTTCTGCACAATGAGGTAGTTTTGAGAACACCTTTGAGCATTCCGATCCTGTTTTCTAACATTGTCTGGTCAGTATCTTCCAGAAAACACGTAGAGCGAGAAAGTTCATTCTTTTTGGGCCTGAATATTTTTAATAATGAAAATTTCAAAGAATAAAATCAAAAAATACACCTTTAATAAGGATTACAGCAGAGACTTTAAAAACCTTCTTCAACATTACCCTTATTTTAACAGCCTAAGTTTCACCATGTAAATCTAAGGCTTGTCTTACCTAATATCACACGTGAGAAATACACTAAAGAGAAAATCTGTTCTCCATGGGACTATAAGTACTGTTACATGCTTGAAACAGAACAACCTTGGTAACAAAAGAAGGGTTCTGCACCAGAGCACTGTTAGTGTGGCACAGGTTCTCCTCACCTGTGGGTACAAGAACCTCATTTCTTCACAACAAACATCTGGTTTTGGATGCATTTACTCCCGCCAAGCTGGAAACTGTTGTTTCTTAATACCTTAAAAATGAAAACATTTCAGTATTAACTTTATTTTCTTAAGTTCATTAAATATCTTGAATTCTTTTGATTCTGAGTTTATGTTTGCAGTGCAATAACCAGAGAGAAGGTATTTAGATGTTTAAGATGGAACAGTACTTTTCAACAAAGACACTTACATCTCTTCCCAGTATTTAATGGACCATGACTGACTTGTTTGGCAAGGAGAAAAAAAAGAATATGATCATCCAATTAGACTATGATCAATAGAAACAGGATCAGGTAGACAGATAACTATGAAAGACAGACTATTTCAGGATAGCCCGTGCCTATCCTTAAATCCTTATGAAGCAGTCTGATGTATGTGGGAAGCAGACAGTCATTTTTTCAGGACAAGAGTCTCAGTTAACATTGTTTTACTTATTCATTCCACACTAGACTTGTTCTTTTTGCCATTGAGATAAACACAGAATGAAGAGAAAGTGAACTGCAACATATCAGTGTCTCAATTTTTGTATTTTATAAAAAGTGAAACTGATAAACCACTTTTTAAAAGGGTGCTAGTCATCTTAGAGAATGACTCAATTCACTGAAAAAGGTTATTAGTTTAACAAAAAAAGCTGATATTCTCTCAAGCTGAATTTATGTACTATGTCTACAGTACCTTTTCAATTTATTCTTTACCTAGCACATTATACCGTCACTATATTTGCAGACGTACAATATAAACCTATGGAGTGAATCAAGCTTCATAAATACTTTTTTAAAATTCAGGATTCTAGGTGAAAACTGAAGCTCCTAAATAATGCGGAAATGTTGAATTTTGCAGAATCTTCCAAATCTATTACATCCAAATCTATTTTCTAAAGCAACATAGCTCCCCCAGATTTTCCGAATGAATTATTACATACATTTTTGGAATGTTTCACTGCAATGATGCAGTAAGTGCTTTACTGGGCTAGTGGCCTCTCAAGAATTCACAAGAGTTGAATGCAACTATAGATGCTGTTCTCACAGTGTCACAGTTAAGCCTAAAACTTAAAATACCTTCTTTACCTTCCTACTGTCATATTTTCCTTGGCAAACTCAGTAATTAGTGAATCTCTCCTTAAACTAAAGAAAAAGTAAACATCAGAATGTCTAAAATCAGAATAATACAAGTGATTTTAGCAACACAGCACTGGGACACTGATAAGATGCTGACAGAATCTAAATCTCTCTCCTTCTGGAATTTGCAGCCATCTGTCCACAATATCTAATTCCTTCCTGGAACCTCTTGCACAACTGCCTAGCACCCTGAGGTATGAAAATACTCAGATCTTCCCACTAAATCCTTGCTGTTCACCTGGAAAAAAAGATATCACGCAGTAGAGCATATAACATCAAAGATGTTCTGAGCTGAGCATGTTGGGATCCTTTGACTGATGAAGGAGATTTGGCAGCCTTAGGCAGAGAGACCATGACGACTACCACAAGAGAGAGTGTTTTACAAAAACACAGGTATGGCACCTAATGGGGTATTTATGGGGTACCCTAATGGGCTATTCATTTTCTCTTTTCCTCAGCTGGTTCCAGAACACCACAGTCACCCAAGGAACTGTCCTTAAACCTTCATACACCCTTTCAAAAGATGTCAACCAACAACAGGAAAACCCATTTCTCCTACGCAGGCATTTGCTCTGAATTGTGTTTCCTATTCAGAAGTGATCTTAGACATCTCTAAATGAACATGCTGGCATTACAAAGCAATATAACATGCTTAGAGTAGAAAATGTCCATGCTTTAGATAATTCTGTGCACCTTCCATGATATAATACTTTTGGGTCTTGCATTTCCCTGCTTAAAGCCTGGGGAGGAGAACGCAGGAAACAACTCCTAGTGAAATAAGATGATGTTAACATTCCTCTGAAAGTGAAACTGTCCACTAATTAGGAAAGGCCAGACTGTCTGCCATTATAGAGCAGATAGAGGGGTTTCCATGTGAAAAACAAAGCAAGCCTGTGGCAGCTGAAACTGGTGAGCAGTTACAAAGTACCCAACTAAGAGAGAAATTAAAATTCATGCAAGGTCTGAAATAGAATTATACCTTGTCTTGAGAGAAGCAGCAAGTCAGACAAACAAGAGCAATAAATACCTTGTTAACTGCAAACATAGTACAGTTTAAGCATAGCTGTTCTGCTATAATAATGTGTAACTGTGTTGTCTACTCATATTTTACTGTCACCTGAAATAGCTCTCTGTGGGTTTAACAAATATGACATGTCTGTAAGTGGGATTCTGTGTCACCTTTGCAAATACTCCACTCCCAGTACATGTTGTGCAGTGGCTGAAATGTTATCAGAGGGGAGTTTCATGTGAACTGCAGGCCAGGCAGAAGTTCCACAGTAGGTGCAGGGCACATTGGAGCATTCATGTTACTTTCTGGGGTACTGTTATGCAGTAAGATTTCCAGGCATGCATACAAACACCAAGACTCTAAAGAAAATGTCAGCAGTGTTTGTTAAGAATAAAAGGTATTTAGTTGCTCTGAAATATTTTCTTACATCATTATGCTATGAATGGTGGTAAAGAACATACTTTTCTTTTTGGTATTTCAACTACATTTCAACATTTTCAAACATAAATATGGTAAACAAAAAGCCATGTGCAGAACTAGAAGAACTATGGTGGTAAATTTTTAACTGCAAAAAGTTTAATTTTGTATTATGAACCTTACAGTAATTCAAACTCTACCAACCTAAAAAAAAAAAAAAAGTAGGCCTTTTCTATAGATTAGATTGAGTAGGCTTTTCCCAATACATATTACACTTTACTGCACAAATAATTTATTATAATAATAGCAATTAATACCACACCAGCTGAATAATAATGGGAAAGCCTTGTACTTTGAAGCAAGTTTTTTTTTATTTCGTTGTGTCCCAGTGCCTACACACCTGCTTGGGCTACGTCCATGCACTGAACCATGGCCTCTGGTAGGTATCATTCTCCCAGAGGAAACCACAGAATAAGCTGAGTTGGAAGGGACCCACAAGGATCACTGAGTCCAGCTCCTGGCCCTGCACAGCACCATCCCCAAGAGTCACATCATGTGCCCAGGAGTGTTGTCCAAACACACCTCGAACTCTGCCAGACTTGCTGCTGTAATATCTAAATGCTGGGAGCCACCTAACAATCATTTCAATGATAGCATAAAAAAGCTGTGAAAGATGCTACAAAGACCTTCTAAAATACAATAATCACAGAACAAAATCTATTTCCATTAAAAGTCCACTGGCAACAGAGTGCCCAAGGTTGTGCATAGTCCTCTTTATCACATAAAATGGTGGGAACAGTGAACACTTGTGTCTATATTAATATTTGTAAATCTAGGGGAGCAAACAACCTTTAGCCAGGTTAATGTCAGCAAGGACATGTGATGATTTATTATGTCAGACAGACACGAGAGACTACTAAAAGAAACAGGCTCAGTGGAAAGACACTCAACAGCTGCAATTTCTTGAGTACGAATCCAATAAAAGAAGCAGTATGACACTTTTATTGGTATCCCACTACTTCCAGATTCGAAAGGAGTAATTTAGTTTAAGCAACAGGTAATGCAAATAATCTTTGTAGTAACTAAGTCACAATCCTGGCAAGTTACATAGCACTTCAGCATAAAAGAAGGCATGCTTTTTGTATTATTCTTACCAAAATCCTTTTTGGTATTCTAAGGTCTTAATTTTAGCTTGTAATCTGAAAGTAAAACTTTCCCAGTCTTCTGAAAATCAAAGCTGAGATTTCTTTGTCCTGTCAGTGATATCTTCAACACATTAGCGACATAACTGTCCTTAACTGAATTAATGCATTTTCCTTAAATAATGATTTTATTTCCGTATAACTTAAATGACCATGAGTTTCCAGTAATTATTATTATCTCAAAGCTAGTTCAATTTAACAGTGACATAAAACTGTTGTGATTTTAGATAGCTGAAAGACCATCCTAATGTTGGTATCAGTCCAGTTACTTAAGAAGAGCAGAAAAATCAACACCATCCTCATTCTTTGGACACTGTGTCTATCATGCATCCAAGAATTAAAAAAGGTGTGACACGATTAATACTACTTCTTAGTGTATACGGGATTGAAATAAAGCCTTTATTTATTCCGGTTTTCAAATGTGTCCTCAAACCTGTCGGAGATCAAACATCATCAATTGGTGTGGATTTGTACCTGCCTTGTGTACACTGTTTTGAATGTTTCTTTCTGGCACTGACCTTGAGTACTAGTTGATAAAGTCACTTAAATGAGATCTTCTGGTGCTCCAGTGCTAACCAATTTAGAGGATCTCTGAAGTCTTAGTGTAACCAGGAGAACCAAATCTATTTCATTGTACTTACAGAAATGAAATTATTCTGTCTCTGGCTCCTTTTTGCAGCCTACAACGTTGTTTGGGTAATCACAGGGTATCAGTGCTAGCAAACTGCTTTCATATAAACTTTCTGGGCTTGATCTAATATCACTGTATCCAGGGGAGTAGCATAAAATACTATCTTGAGTGCAAAAACTAAGAGCATATTTAAGCTATAAATACCTTCTTCACAAAATAATACTGCAAGAACATGTTCATACTGCAGCTGCTAACACCTGTTTCTTTTTTTGCATCGTAGATGAGATCCAACATTAGCCTGTGTCTTGCAAATCCTGGTAGCATCTAATATGTTTCAAAGTGCAAATAAAACAGTGCTATCTTAAAACCACACTTAGGATCATTCTAAAAATAGGAAAGTGCTGGAGGTCACTATGTGGTGAACACACAGGAGAGGAGCATAAGTAATTTAAAAGGCTACTTGAAGACTGGTTTTAACATTAAATTTGCTTCAAATCAGTGATTTTCATCCACTTCTTTGGATGTATCCTTTAAACTGTATAAAGAATATTTGAGAAACTGACTCTGATAAATAAGCCACTAATATTTGAGAAGAAAACTTATTACTCCATTTAAATAATTTTTACAAAGCAAAACTGAAAGATCTGTAAGAAAATGGAGTGAGGAAAGGGGTACAGTGTATATAGCAGTAGGTTTCTTTATTCTCCTTCTATACATACACTTCAATAAAAGTAGTGGAGCTCTGAGGAGAAAAGGCAGGACCAATTGTGTCTAGACAACTTCTGCTCAATGTACACTCAATGTCAGACCCAAACCCATGGCTTGGTGGGTGGGTTCTTGTCTTTAACACTGATTTACATTTAAGACCTTAATTAAATTTTATTCCCTCTCGTCAGTAACTTATTATCTTATCCACTTTGCCTGAATTGATTTTGTAAGTTGCAAATGTCACTGTGAATCACAGTGTTGGAAAATAAATACAAGGAACACTGAAATATGTGAAAACTGGAGAGCAGGCTGGTGGGTAAATACAAACCGAAGTAGAGTTATATTCATGACGCAGGTTTCTGCTCCTCAGAGGATGCCCCTTCTTTGAATGCAAGGCATTTGATATCCCTGAAGGACATCACTCTCCTGTTTACTGCTGTCTGTTTTGTTAGAACCAATGTGCCTCTGGGGAAGCCATTCACTCGCATCCACATTTGGGGTGGTTTGCTGTTATGATAGCAGCTGGCTTACAAAAGCAGATAAAGACTGCAGTGGCATGAGAAAACGTGTCCTGGGCAAATAACATCCTCCAAAGAGAAGCCAAAAATGTAATCAGATTGCAAAGTTGTATCACAACTGCTGTAATTCATAATTTCTTACAACACTATTGTTACAAGAAATTGAGTAATTTCAGTATGTTTGCCTCCTTTTTCCTCTTCCTGAAAGAAGTTTATGACTTACGCATGGAAGAACCTTTTCTCTTCTTGATACTTTCAAACCATTAAGACCACAAAATGGACTTAGAAACAAAAATTGGGGTGATGAGGTATGTTGCAAAGAGATTGCACAGAAATGAGTCTCAGAGGGAAAACAAAACCCCACAAAATGTAATTACCTCTAGTTAAACGCCAACATTTATGATATATGAAAGGTCCTCACTCCCCAGCCACAATGAGTGAGATGCCAGGATTCTGAAGTACCACCAGTAGGAAAAATAAAAGTGCCTGGGTCCTGTGAAACACATCACGAGGGAACCAAAGTTATGCAATTGGGAAATACCGCGTCATATTAAGATGGCTTCGCTGTGAATGGGGAGTTTCAGCAACTAAACCACTTTCTCTCACTTCTGGGGGCAATACAGGAGCCCTCCTACTCTGCTAACCTCCTGCAAGTGACTGATGATTTCACTCTCTTATTAATCAACCAATCAACTAATTAATTAATTAATATGAATTAATATTTAGAGTCTCCACATTTCAACCCTGCCTTCTCCTTCAGGAAATCCAGCCAATTCCACTGACTACAGGTCCAAACCTGCACGCTTCACTTGTTTTAATAGCAATGAATCAATTCCAGAATATGGCTAGATTCACTTTCACATCTAGACAGCTTCATAAACAAATTCAAGTGGCAAGATTATACTGATACTATATAAAAATAATTACTCGTTTTTATGTGATAAATTTAAGTGTGTCCTCAGAACTGTCCTCTAGGTTAAGAGTCATGCTTAAGTCATTCCTCACTAAATGCAGTATTTCCTGCAATTATTTAATTTTAGGTGTTCTGCTTTCATTGAAATTGTTATTTCTTATGTCAGACAAACAGTGTTAATCTGATGGCTTCATTTTAGTAAGCATTCTTAAATTCAGAGAATGCAATATATAACTTTATTCACGGAATCCCACTGGAGACAGTCAAACCAGGATTCGACATACAAAGTCTCAGGTCTCAGGTGGAGCAAGGATGTAAAATTGTACTAAATTCAAATACGTTTGGAAAGTTACAGATAAACACCTATATTTTCCCTCCGTAACAAAAATAAATCATTTTATTCTGCTGTCCAAGAGCCAAACCCCAAAAGGAAAAATAATCCAATGTTTCCACAAGGAGAGAATTTGAGGAACCCAAACATTCACTAGCCATGTAAATTTCTCTACCAATACAAATTCCAACAGAATGAAAGAATAAAATTAAATCAGAATTATCCAACAAAATGTACTGTTACTATTACTGTTCCTGAAGATACTAGTGTGAAATATCCCAAATCCATATCCATGCTTTTTGTTTTGGTAGCTGCACACCACCATCCAGTCAACTTATTAAAAAATGCCATCTGACCAAATGTGCTAACATCTAAACCAAAATTACTTTGAAAAACTGTAGATTTACTGTGGGTGTATTCCTAGGGCTGCAAAGTAAATACTGAAAGTATCAACTTCGAAGCAGTTAACACAGTATTTTGAAAATATATCCTTCAAGGGCATTCACTATCCTTAGCCATGTCAGAACTGAAATACATTTTTTTTCATCACATATAAAATATGAGCTGTCTCCCCCATGATTCCTATTGTCAGAAAGCATCATTCCTTTCAAAGTAGGGCAATATATACACTGACATCTTCTATATCAATAACAACAGCTTAGTTTACCATAGTGAAAGGGCTAAACCAGATAAATTGAAAGTGAAAGGCTAGGGCAATTATACAAAAAAAGTAATAGGAAAACAAACTGACAGATGAATTATTCCTAAATCTTGGTTGTAGATGATTTTGCTACCATAGTTCTGGATGGGATCAAGACTCTGCCACTGATGCCTTTTCCTGGTTTTAAAATCAAGAGTCAAATACGGTTAAAAGGGGAAAAGGGATTTTACCTTGGTATTTATTTAAAGGATCCTTAGGTGCACACATCCAGGTCGAATGCACCTTAATGCACACTGCAGTGCACACCCCCAAAAGATCTGATATAACATTACAGGTCTTACTAATTAGCATATCTATCAAAGGTTCCCCAATGAGAGGCTCAAGTGAGCCTCCCTCCCCAAGGAACCTTCCCCTGGATGGTTCTATCTTGGTTTACAGAATGTGTTCTGGAGAGGACCTTGGGGTCTGGGGCACACTCATCCCCTAACTATGAAGCTTCTAAAATGTTTAGTCTCCTAGCTGAACGAACAAGTCCAAGAATGTAGGCAAAAAGCACTAAGAATACAGAAGCTGAAAAAAGGTATAACAGGGGTATAAAAGAAAAGACAAAAATCATCATGGCATCACCATGAAGGGAAAAATTAACAAGGGGCATTTGTTTGTGGTGTACCTCCAGAATACTCTATCTACCTACATTCACAAGGTACATGTCAGCGAGGAAACTATTCCTGAAGTGAGATTCACAGACTTGTGAAATTCTAATAGCTTGAAAATGTGCCCCAGCAGATACTGCTGTGTGATGAAACAGTTTATCAGTAGGAGACACTATTTTTATCTCTAATCAAGCAGGTATAAGTGTATGTAATCTAGTCTTTCAACTCCCCCATCCCCCCCCCCAAAAAAGCTCTTCCAGAGCACATTACCATAATTGCAAATTTCTTTTTCAACTTTGCAGGAGAGGAAAAAAAAAAGGAGTTTTTTCAATGCATTCTACATCTAACTCCAAGGCTTAAATGGAAAAGCTTCATATTTTTACGCTTTCAAAAAAATAAAAATGGATTAATCTCAACAGGCAGTTGTCTCTCATGGATTATTAGGTCTCTCAAGAAAGCTTATATAACCCACATAGGTCTTATGATTATCCTGAAAACCCAAGGAAACATATTATTATCCTCTTAAAAGTAAGGGGCCCATATTTGCAACAGGAGTTTGAAGAGAAAAGTTATTCCAAGTTTTTCCTATTTCAACATTGCTTTTTTACTTCAAAAATTCTTTTAACTCCAGTATGTGCAGAAGGTTATTAATGGGGGTGCAAAAAGCACATCCTGCAGCACCAGATAGAAGAGGCTGCTGTAACCGAGCTGAAACTTTGCTATGAAAAGTCCTCACATAAAAATGAAAGCCTGACAATTTCAACTGATGAGCCCAGGTGAATGACCAAACCTATCTGGTCATCTGTACTACTTATTAAAATAGACAAAACAGTTCCAATGGAAAAGAGCATTATTTACGATGAAGGACCTAGTCCCTAAAGTGTGGATTTCTGGGTACGCTCATACAACAGAAAAATAAAGCTGCAAGTTAGAGATTTTTTATTTATCTGAAAAGTCAGACTGGATCTTCTTTTCTTCACCTTTTGCATTTCCCACTTATATTTCTTTCTGGTTTTTTTTTTTTCTTGTATATTTTTTTCCTTACCAGTTCCCATATCTGGTGTTACTTTGTTGCTCTTGCTTTATCCCTCTTTTTCCACCCCTAGATTCTTTAGCCTTGGAAAGCTCCCTCTTCTTCCATTGCTAAAAAATCATTTAAATCACCCATACATGTTATTCTGATGCTGGGAAGTATATGGGGGACTAAGTTACATGTGAAGATGGAAGGGCATTTTAAAAATCCTTAGGAAATGCCAAGACCAGGAGAAACCAGGGGAATTTGAATTTCCTTTGTCAGTACCCTTTGAGAAACTGTCCTGTGTCCTGCCAGATCTTCACAGGGCACAGCAAATGCAGTCATGCTGAAATGACTAACAGCAGCAAAAAGGACATTTTTTCTGACTTAGACTGATTACTAGATGGAAAAGGAAGAAAAATATCTTCCACTCAAGATGGTAAACAAATGCTGTTTCAGCTAAGTAAGGAAAAAAAAGAAACACTAAGAGCAAAGCTGAAAGTCAAGTGGAAAGCAGAGAGCAGAGTGTCCTGCGTTGACACTAGGATGGAGCCATGACAGCATAATTTCCACTCCAGAGAGGCACAGGGAGGTCACTGGATCCTCCTCGGTGCAGAAGGGCAGGGGTGGCTGATTCATTCCCAGAAGGCTGAATTGCTCTTTTTAACAGCTCAGCCCAGATCTGTAGGTCTTGAACACTAGTTTGTATCTGAGTGTGTGCATGTGTGTGTGTGTGTGTGTGCACAAAACAGGGATGTGTGTGCATCAGAATTTTCTGTCCAAAGACTGCTCAAATTTATACTTGGAATGAAATAGCCAAAAGCAACCAAGCAGCCTATGTTGTTGAATATTTCACATGTTAACCAGACATATGCATACATCATAAAAGCTCTTAGACATCTCCAGCCTCCTAGGCAGCAGGTGTAAATTTTGCTCCATGTGCAAGTCACACAACATCAATGGAGTGATTAAGGATGACATGGTTCTGAAATCTTGAGGGAAATACTATGCCTATAATCAAAAGACAGATGCAAAGTGACCTATTTGTGCAACTCAACTCTCTCATCAGAGGTGATACTTGGCCACAGTGAAGACAGCAGAATTGCCACATTCTGTGGACTACAGCCTTTCATATTACTCAGAAGAATGCATTACAAGATCAATGAAAAGTTAAATTATCTGAGAACTGACTGAAATTCTCAGAGGACTTAAAATTGCAATTATTAATACTATTTATTATCTTTAAAAGACTTGGATAACTCTCAGTGGCACTTGCAATTTCCATAAATAAACAAACAAAAAAATCCTTCTAGTTTGAAAAATAAGTGCATTTGTGTGAAACTAATCTAAATTTCCCAATAAAAATTGGCTCAAGGCAGTTCTGCATTTTTCTTTTTTGCAGGCATTCATCTACCAGACACTGTCATTTTAACTTCTGTAAAGTGATTTTATCCTAACTTGGGTATTGCACATTGTTTCCATTCCTTTTAACTCAGCTTTCTGGGAGTTCTAGTGAGGGGAAATCAGTATTGCTGCTAAACCAACTGCAAGAAAAGAATTGAACATCTTTTCACTGTATATATTCTATGACAGCATCTGTGCTTGATTATCTTACCAGCAAATTGTACAGATGTTAAATGCTCAAAGTATAAAATGTTGCATATGTCTGTACAGCTAAAGAGACACACACATTTCTTAGTGCACCATCACTGAGATTCAGAAATAATACTAATAAAGGATAAGCAAGATGGATTTTTTATATTAAGCCAGAAAACAATAATGTGCTTTTTGAAAACTGACTGCAGAGTGATTAACAGACCTGATATTACAGTGTATGATACAAAGTGGCTGCCAATATAGGACTATGAAGTCATGTTACAAGTCCCTAATGTAAAAAAAAAATAAAATGTGGTTTGTAAGTTTTTTTAAGTCATGTTTTCTGCTCTAAGGAACACAGTAATCTTACCTCAAAGGCTCCAAGGAGGAGATTAATTCTGTTGGTCTTTATCTGCTAACCAACTAAATATCAGAAAGGCTAAAATATTGCCACACTTGACCCTCAGATTTCCTTTTCCTTATCTCCTAGAGGAGAAAGTGAGAAAGATAATTCTTCGTATTTTTCTAGGAAGAGGGTAAAGAGGACAAAGTGGCTGCAGCGCTTTAAAAAAAAAAAATAAAAAGAAAGAAAAAGCAAAGTAAGAAAACCCAAACAAGCAAATCCTACCCCAAAAGTTTCTTGGGTTAATGGAAGTTACTGTTTTTGCAATGCATGCTCTTCCAGATCTCATCCTTCAATCTCAGCAGACTAAAGGGATTGCATTTATAATAATTATATTGTCAGGAGTTAGCAGTTCAACTCATAATCAATTCAAGAAAAAAAATAAAAGAAAACATGAAGGCCCAGAGGAGTATTTTTCTATACTTTTCAAGAAAGTATATATCTTTTTTTCAAGAAAAATCTTCTGAAATTGTTCTACCACTTTCTCTAAGAATAAGAAAAATAATTGCCTGAGATTTTTGTTAGCTTGTGTGTGCATACCCACGTGTATGTGTATTTTGGTCTTACAAGCTTTGAGACCAAAATGCCCTCTGTGCCAAATCTGCCAGAGCAGTTATGAACCACATAACTCCAGCCACAAAAGCACAAGCTGGCCACAAACTGAATTTGCCATCAACATGCTTCAAGTTGCTCATCCTCCCTTTTCAAACAGAGAAAAGTAAAGTTGCCTACAGAATGACTGCATGAAAAAATGCAAAGCTGTTCCTGGTTTTCTTACAGTAGCCATACATGAAAGGAATTGCAAAACTTAAAAGGCCAGAATTACCCCCTCTATTGTACTACTATACCTAATGCACATAAGCTTGAAACCCACAGCTGAGTTCAAGAGAAGGACAATATTTTAAATAATTCACTCCAAAAGAAATTCACTCCAAATATAGATATGAAGATATTACCTGATATTTACATCCTATTATTTAATTTAACTTCTTTAAGGATAAACAAGTGAAAACAGATACTCAACTGTACTGAGCCATATACAAACAGAGGGTAAGACAAGGTCTGAGAAAATACAAAGTTGAACTGCTACTCTCTGACTAAAACTTCATTACAAAAATATCCTATATAGAAGCTACAGCTATACAGAAATAATCTAAATACAGATAAACTAGGCCTGACTGAATTATAGCAATTTCTGTAAAACCACTCTGGCTGGGTTTTGCATATCTATTATTTTATTAGCATGGGTTTTTTCCTAAAAGGATATATTTGGGTTGCTCTGGCAGGTTTATCTTCATGATATATGATCCCCCTGCCCTATTTTGCATAGTACAAATGAGACTATAGAGGAAAATTTAAATGAGCAAAACCAGCATTAACCCGTATTACTGAGCCATTCATTCACTGGTATATATGGTATATATTTCAAGATAAAGACTCTGCAGAGAAAAACACAGGCACATAAGAAGTAAACTGAATTTGCCATTAAAGATTAATTAAGAGAAAACATGATGAGGATGAAAATTAAAAATTGTATTTATGTAACTGTAGTTACAAACAGGAAACCATCTTCCGCATGTCCCTCACCAAAGCAGGGTAGTGATTAGGGGGTGGAAGACTCTGCAAGGAAAGTAGCAGACTTCTTTCAAAAAGCTTCTTTCCCCAGCACCTGAGCAGCACAATTTTTTAATCCAATTGAACTCATCACTGAGAAGATTGACTAATAGCAGTAAGCATCTCCATGGAGGCTGGGTGTCTCTGAACCTGCTCTTATCTACAGTCTCCAGCAAAACTCAGCCAGATTCCTGGCTGGCAACCAGAGCCAAGCACACATGGCCTGAGACTCCCACTGGAAAGTTACTGCATAGATTCAAATCCATCATAACTGTTCCTTTGCTGAGGGGGAGAAAGGAACAGCAGTACATGGAGAATGCCCTAGAGTATCCAAAAATTTATTCAAAAATTATGAATGCTGGAAAAAAGACAATGTTGAGCAGTTCTTGACTTTAAAATCTAACTTTGTTTTTAAACTATGCAGGAACTGGGACATGGAAGTAAAATAATTTTTTACCTGTCATGGGTCTGAGATCTGTCCCAGGAAAACTGGCTACTGCTTGCAATTTCTCCTAGTATTTACTGAAGTTTTCCTGTTCACATCATGGAATTAACTATCTTCCTACCTACGAAGGTTTAAATGGTATAACTATTCTTAATACACAATATTTAATATGGGAAGGATACAGAAACAAAAAAATTGGCCTATGAAAATGCAAGTCAATATTTTATTCTTGAGCAATGAAGAAAAATCATAGAATCACAGAATGATTTGGGTTGGAAGAGACCCTAAAGATTATCTTGTTCCAACCCCCAGGGCAACCTTCCTCTAGAATGATGATTTTACTTGTTAATTACTAGTATATAAAGCAACCACTGAGCAGGGAGAACATGGGAGGAAACCAGAAAACAGGGCATTGGAAGCAGAAGAAACAAAACATAACACTTGAGAATCTGTTCCTATGTGGTTTTTACATTCTCAGTGATCAGTTCAGAAAGTGATGGAGCTTACTGTAAATCATCTGCTGCAGCTGACCAAGGCATCCTTTAAAAAAAAAAATACAATGCAGAGGTTTGCCCTTTTTTTCAGTCCTACTTACTATACTATTCTAGCCTGCAAAGTAACCATTCAGTTGTAACAGGGTTACAATTTGCTTCACTAATGTATTAGTGATAAGTTCTTGCTTCCCCGTTCAATGCAGCAAGCCTTTGCATACACTTTGCGACTTAATTCTTGAATGGCATTTTTCTTCAACATAAGATTTGATTTATATATCTGCAGGGCAGGAAGAAAATTTTCTGTTTCCTTGAATCTTAATAAATCCTTGCTCTCCTGGATGTTCTTCAAGTGAATGGCACTTTTCTTCACGTAAGATTTGACTTATATATCTGCAGGGCAGGAAGAAAATTTTCTGTTTCCTTGAATCTTAATAAATCCTTGCTCTCCTGGATGAAATTCATAGGATATCTGTTAATTCATAACTAGAACAGTTTTTATCTTGCAATTTTCTTCTTACTTAAATAACAGTACAACAAGCCCATTATATTTAGAGATTCTCCCAGGGATCTAGTCAATCATCAACTTGTTTGTGCTTTTTTTCTATTGGACCTTATTAGGCTCATTCTTTACCATGTTTCTGAGAATCTGTTGTCCTACCTGTTTCTCCAAAACAAGCCATAGATTCTTCTTTAACAGTTCCCCGACATTTTTCAGTCAACATGAAGAACCATCTGTTCTCCTTGGCTTGTAATTGCTATTCTTTCACTTTAAAAGTAATACTATTTACCTACAAGCCTTGAGCTTCAGAACACTCTTCACATTATTCCTTCCTTCAGTGTTTTTTATTACGTCCCATTCATTATCTTTGTCAGACTTACAATAGATCATAAGGTAAACCTTGTAACTTACTTGCATTAATCTTGTATTTGCAGGTTGTGGTTGAAATAATTTGTGATGCATTATGTAATGTATAGTCAAATTGAAAGCTATTGTCTAGGATACTCAAAAGTCTATTTCTTAAAGAAAGTAATTTTTTCTTTTCATAAAATATAGAAGAAATTGGTTTTTTTCTGGCTAATAGCTAAATGCTTTCAGAATTTTTCCTGTAACCCTTTCTCTCTCTTTACATCTCAAATGAGAAATAAGGACAGAATGATTTTATGGGGGGAAAAAAGGGGAATAAAGAGGTACATTTTACTGTCAAAAATCATCATAACTATTTTAAGCCTCTTCTTAAAGACACCATAATATCCATTAACAAGGAGTTCAACATTTCTGAGGAAACAGGAACAAGGACAGTCTCAGATGTAAGAAATAAAATAAACAGGAGAATTGTATTTTTTTCTGTACTAGCTAAACATGAAGCTACATTTGAACTGAGTACGACCAGCTGTCTCAAATCTTTTTCCTGTGCTTGTTTCAACATGACTGTGCTTTGATGGCTCAGACAGAACAAAGGAATCCCATGCCAATCTGTACAAAAACATGCAATGTGCTAGTATCAAGCAAAGGCATTAAAACAGCGATGATCAAACCTTGAGTTATACTTAAACTACACTGTACAACCAGAACCAATGTCATCACTTCTAGATGCAATAAGAGTTCCCTTGCAACACTGTTGATTAATGTATATATCAGTTCAGAAAGCTAAGCTGGCAAATGACATAAATCCAAACAGCATAAGGGAAGTAAAGATTTATGGAAGAGGAAGTATATATGTGAGGAAAAAAAGAAAAAACATTGAAGAAGCAACAGTAGCCTCAAAGGGAAAGGATATGCTAATACAGGTTATCCTTAAAATGACACACTGCTAGCATCTTGAGAACAGATGGACAGGTCACCTTATAAAAATGGCCACAACATCTACTCAACTGAATGCCCCAAATGGTGGCTTCATTAACCATGATATCCTCTGTGGACTTGATGGAATGTGGAACCTTGACAAATTAATTTTCTAAAACAGTAAGTTTGGGTTAAAGTAAGAAGTATTAAAACTATTTAAAGTTCTAATTTAGCAGATACTGTGAAACAATGGCAAAATGAATATCTCAGTAATGAAATGTTACTCAAATACTGAAACGGTAATTAAATAATAACACCATTAGTCAGCAATAACCATGAACAGGTCAGAAAACTTTGGCACCTTTTCTCTGGATTTTCACTACTCCGCCTTATTACAAAACTGCTTGAAAATATTTTGGTTTCAGTTTTAATTTTTTCCCTTAAATCCCACAGTCTAACATGATTGTCAAACTACTATTGCTGAGACCCATATTCAATTTTATATTACAATAATTGTCTTGATATGATATGATAGGGTTCACTAGTATTGTAAAAAAAGTATTTTTCCTGATAAAAATTATTGTATTAATAGTGGGGATTTCACAACAGCAAGGAGGGAGATTGGCAGTTCTCAACACAGCAGAACCAGAGTTTTCGGGTTGCTGAACTAAGCTACAGAGACCAACTTCTTGACACAGGCAGAAATAACTCTCTTTTGTTTTATCACATTCAGGAGACAACCTGACGCCTTCCCTGAGATGCTGTTAAATGTAATAGGGTTTCTTTATGCCTAAGAGTCTGTAGAAATACCCAGTCTATAAAGCCATAAGTGTACTTTGTTTTCCAAAATAAAGCATTTATTCTCTAAAATTTTCAAAGAGAAGCATGAGGCAAAAATAAATTCCCAATTCCAGTGGCACTAGGAGCAAGACACTTTTTTTATGATGTTCTTCCTTCACACCTTCCACGTCCATTGCATTCACAGTTTGCATGAAAGGACAGCTACTGCCAAAGCACTTTTATCAACCTTTCTGCTTTGGAAGCTGCTACAAGTTCTAATGCATTCGCACTGTCTTGCTATTTACCAGCAAATCAAGTTTCTTTACCCAAAATTCAGAGGAGTAACTGGCCTCAATTAAAACTAGCAAAAAGCCCAGGCCTGTTAACTTTTAAAGCATTCATAAAAAGACCTGTTGTTTATGTCAGGCTTTTCAAAAATGTAAATAATGTTAATTAAGACACAGAAGAAAAAAAAAAAAAAGCAGGGCAACAAAACTGAGAAATTTGACATAACCACCTGGAAGCATCTCCTACAGAACTTCCCAGAACTTCTAATTACCCAGTGCAAGTTACATGAAAGGCAGAATGGAGGAGGCTATTGTAAGGCTACTTGGCTCAGAACAATTTCTAAATAGCATTTAGTATCAAAAATGAAACTAATGAAGCAAACAAAAGCAATTCTCTTAAATGAAAGAGTGAAATATAATTTCTGTAGAGACAGAAAAGAGAGCTACAGAGCACTCCCAAAGTTCTCTTTTTTTTTCCTACAAACACCCAGGGAGAACAAAGAAGTATACTGACAACAGCTGACTCCAAAACTAGGTGGCTTCCTATAGTTTCAACCTAGCTCAGCATGAGAGGGCTGTAAGACTTTTCCAAAGACAAGTATATGCTATAAAGACCTAAACAAGAGCATAAATAAATTAATAACCAGCTTGTCTATCTGTGCCTCTTCTAAGTCCCCAGAGTCAATTTCATAAATTCGTGCAGTTAATAAAATTCTGACAACAGATCAGACTGAGATTTTAGATAAAACAAAGACTAAAAGACCCCAAATTAACTTCTTTCAAGGAAAAAAGTGTACCTCTAGTTCACAATAAATCTGTCAGAATGAAAGTGCTCTTTGTCCTGAATATGAAAATACAGAAAAGGAGTCCTGAAGCATAAGTATGTGTTCATCATTAACTCAAAAAACCTGTAAGCCAAAACTCAACAGCAATAGGAAAAAAAAAATTAAGTTAGCAGTTTTAGCAATCGCCTACAATAAAACACTGCAATTTGAGGTAGATAATGCCTAATATACACAATCTGTCATCACTTACAGAGTCACAGAAATGTTGGAAAAAAACTCTAAGATCATCAAGTCCAACCTTTTGTGTCCAAATTGCTTCGTTTAGAAAGATTATTTTGCAAGATTTTTACAAAAGGGTCACTGCATGATTGTCATTCAACCCTGGACTATTAATCAGTACTGCTTGTGATAACAACCTGAAAGCAAATTAGAAATTTAAGTGGTCAGAGTCATGCAAGCTTAAAGGAGCAAGAGGAAAGCAGTGAAGGGTCAGGAAATTAAACTCATGATTTGCAGGCACTAGCTAAGGAGTATGTGAATTTAATGTATGACTAATTACAAACTGGAAAGACAAAAAAAAGCCACTGCTGTATTACAAAGCAAAGTAAACCTTTTATTCGATTGAGTAACTGCTTGCATTGCAGGGGCAAGAGAATGAAAAGGTAAGTAATGTGAAGAGCTTCTCAGGTAAAAGAGAGCTCTTGAATGAAGATGGCAGAGAGCTGCTGAACTTCACTCAGAAGCTAAGGCCAGGACAGTGAAGGACTGATCCCTTCATCTCTATTTAAACATAAAAACAAACAAACTAACCACATGGAAACTCAACAGTCTCTTTAAGAAAAGATACTTCTGGGGTGAAAGCAGATTAGTATCTTTCTACAGTATCTCAGTAGGTCCTTCAAGGACATTCTGCAAACATACTGCTTGGATATGCTTTGAAACTTCCCATTAAGAACTGTTTGTTGGATATACTTCAAAAATTTCCTTAAAAAAATGTTTAGTGGGTTTTTTTTAGAATTCTTAGTAGAAACCAGGGGCTGTAGGTCTTCTTTTGAGGGAATAGATATCACTACACAGGAGCTGTGGAAATTAAATGTATACTACAAAATTATTGAAATAGGGTACAGGGAAATCTGCATCCAACTTTTCCATCCATTGACTTAGAGCAGTATTACACAAGAGCATACCATACATATATATACATATATATAAAAATAAAAAAAATAAAACCTTAATCAAGTGTTTGGAAAATTAACGAGGTAATTAAAGAAACCGTGTGCCTGAGGCTTCCTATCAGCAAATACACAACTATTTCCATGGCCTATAGCATGCTGGATACATTTCTAATGCAGTATTTTAAGTATGTTTTAAATACATTCTTTGTACTTCACTAAACTCCTCAAATTTTCTCCTAATACAGATTTACCTAATGCATACAGAAAAAGCTTAGCATTAAAAAAAATGAACTTTTAATTCAGCAAGCTGAGGAAAAAAATGAAAAATTATTTATAGCATTTTCTATCATTGAATCCCTTTTTTTTTGTAACATAAAGAAGCTGAGTTTCCAGGAGAAAACCCTTATTGTACATCATAGGAGATATCAAACAAAAAAACAGTCACCAGTTTTGACAGCTTACATACTTTGTGTATCAATAATTGACATCCATTTGGGGCCCTATTCTTTGGGTTTTGAAAATAATTATCTTCCCTGCTGTCTGCTAATTATGTGTTTGAGAGCAAGAACAAACTGGTTTTTTAACATGACTCCATACCTTGACACAGGGAAAAAAAAAAATAAAAAAGCAGACACCAGAGCCAAAATCACATGTTCTTAAGAAGACCAAGAAATAAACAAAAAGGGCCTTTGTGAGATAAAGTATTTCCCAGAATTTTTTACCCACTGCAATTCTGTACTGCATTTCTATAGAAATGGAAACATCAGAATGCAGATCTTAAGTTCAGGGCCAGGCACTTCAACTTTTATACTCTATCTACAGTGACAAAGCACCTCTGCCTTCTGGAATCCCATTCTGTACTATAACAGTTCTGCAGCATTAAGGACAGCTGTGACCAGCTGAAAACCAAAGGGGCATTCACAGGCATGAGCATGAGAGGAGAACTGCTGCTCAGTTCAGCAGCACTGTAAAATAAAAACAAGCAGACAAACAAAAATACAAACATAAAAAACAAAACCAAAAATCCACAAACACCAAAACCAACCCCTATTTTACCACAACTTCTATAGCTGACTTCTTAAACTCTTAAGGGATAGGCAGAAGTCTTCACACTTACTATTTTCTTGCAATTTATTTTTCAAATTTTGATGCATAATGATATTGTTTAAAATACAACTTTAAAAGAAAAATACTACGCACAGTAAAAATATCTACTAAAAAAAAATGACCTAAATGCAACGGGTTCTTTAAAAAAAAAAAAACAAACAACACTTTAAGAACACACTTACTTTTTTTTAAATTGAACAGAGTGAAACAAATTAAATTTTATAAACTTCCATCTGGGATTCAGGATGTTTGATTGCATTTTTACAATCGACTGAAATGAAAATGAGTAGTTTAGCTTAGCAGTTGGTACAGTTCTGTGCCTGGAAATTTATCATAGTTTGCCATGTAATTTAAGCACTCAATTTCAACAGCTACTGCTCTCAGTCTGGGGAGGCAGCAAGGAAAAAAATCTACAACAAATTACACATGATGAATTTTTAGTAGCCTCAGTAGGGGGTTTTTTGTGTCACTAGGAGACAGGATACTGGGCAACAGACTGCCTGAGAGAAGAGGTTAACAAATTGGGTAGTAAAAAGAAGCTATGTGGAAGGTGACCTTCTGAGAAAGGTATTCCAGCCTCTGGCTGGGATGAGGAAAGGGTATGACTGCTATAGAATTATATTAAAGCAGCTAATCACTCACTTCTGAAAGAGAGCTGTCCTGGCAACTTTGCTTTGTATTGAGTCATATGCTACTGCACTTATGTGTTTGTATGCCTTTGACATATTTTCTTGATTGGACTTTTCAGGAATCCAGCGCTGGAATGCTAAGTCTTTAATCCTACATCATAAGACAGATACCAAGCTACTTAATTGTACCAGAATGACTTCTGCCCCAGGACTGCAAAGGATTAAAGCACAGACAGCAGTTTTAACCATGTTTTCTTGGACTTCAGCAGAATGTAGGCACCAGGGTCCCATCGTACTTACCCACAAGCTGAATCAACTTGTCCTTGTCAGGGAAATGGTGGTGAAACAAAGTCTCAAATCAGTTTTGCATTCTATCTAGTCAACCATGCATTGTTTTAGAATGATGAATCTTAATGATTGGCATTAGCATCTTTGAAAGAAACTCTTCAAAGGCATTATTGAGTCTCCCAAAGCACTGGAGCAAGAAATTCATTCCTCTTGCTGTGTTTAGAAGAAATTCACAGTGGCTTATATAGATACACTCTGCACTGGTAACGTGTTTTAATACCTTCTTATTCCAGTAGGAAGCAAAGAGAAAAGGTTAAAAACCTCAAGATTTTTAAATTCATTTAAACAAATGAGTGGCACACAGTGGACTGGTTGTAAGGAGAACACTGATCTTTCGAGGCAGGTCTCATGGCATCAGCTCCCTTCAGGATGTGCATGCCCACTTGATTTGGATTCACCACTTTTAGGAGTCTGCCAGTCTTTAATGATAGGTTAGAAAAAAATAAAGGACAAAGGCAGGAAATGGAGTAGTTACAAGTAGTGACATCACATCAGAGGGAAGTTATAGTGAAGGAGTCCCTAGGAGGTAAATGCTGAAGCTCCAAATATTCAGCATATTCATAAGTGTTCAGAAAAACAGGACTAATAATGAAGCTAGAAAAATCCATTTATGATTTTCAGTGAAGGGTTAGTGGAAGAACTGCAGAAGGACCTCAAGGAAGTGAGTGACCAGGGATGAAATGATCAAAGACAGGAGGCAGATGAAACAAAGCAGCCAACTTAATAATATAAGGCAGGTAGGAAAACCAACTTTACCTCACCCCATAGGGTGATGAATCAAGACAGACTACAAGCACTGAAAAATGGAAACATACTCTCATAATTCATATGTCTACGAAAACATTGGCTTAGCAGCACTTTCACAAAAAGCAAACAAAATGTTTTGAATTCTTACAGAAGTATAAAAAGAATTGAAGAACAACCATACAGAATTGTTAAAGTAGGGGGACTGTACATTTTTGAGTATTACAAGACCTGAATTTCCTAGACTGTAAAGGACTTAACAGAAAGTAGCAAAAGCAGAGCACCTAACTGTATATATACAGGTGCCACTGTGAACTTCAAGAAAAAGAATTTGAAATTTTAGTATATAGCACTAGTTTTGCGAGTTCAAACCTATTCTGCAAAGAGCCCAAATAAGTGATGCTTAAATGCACAGAGATAATTTGGAAAAATCTAAGCTAAGCTCTACTCATGTCCTAACTACAGACCTTCGGCATTGCTTCCTGCACCACATTCCATCTGCAGGGAGCTGTAAGTGCAGTGAGGGTCTTCCACACTGCTTCAGCATGTAAGTGGGCAGAAACATGAAGCAGGATATTTCCACCAGCCATCACCTTCCCAGTGCCCTCTAGACACAATTTTATGTGTTTGAAGGCATTTTCCTTCAAATTCAGCTCCTCCATGGCCCAGCTTGCTAAAGCTCCAGCACTGCACATTTCCCTTCACAGCCCCCAGATCACAAGCACACCATGATCTTTACTTCATTTTTTCAGTTCACTGTGGTGCAACCATTTCTGCCTCTCATCCTTTGCCTTGTCAGACTTTAAAGATTTTAAAGCCAATGCACCTCCAGGTAGGGGTAGATGTAGTTGCAGTATTCAGTCTATTTAAGTGTGGAATGCTTCATGCCCAGGTGTACACTTTGGTGGTATTTCTTAAGTAGCTGTGGTGCAGCACAGATCTGGTATTTGATGCAGATTAACTAAATCTGGAAAAAAAATAGTAGTACAAAATATAAACTAAAATGTTGCATTGTTTGGAAAGAATAGTGTTGTAAAACTTCGTTGTTGTTGTTGTTCATATAGTCATACATACAATGCCACAGTATACATTTATCCTCCAGGTAAGCTGTAATCGAAAGAAAATCTCAAACCTAAATTTTCTCACTTTGATCAGTAGCAATACATCTAAAATACACAGTCAACCTACAAGCACTGAATAGTGTAGACACTTTATTTTCTATCATTACATGGCTCTCTTTACTGATGAACTCTACCAGGTAAGACAGGAGGTAAGAGTACTTCTACTAATTTTTTTAGAAGGGGGAATACATAGCAAATTGCCTATTTACACTGTCAAGATGCATCACAGAATGGATCAGGTTGGGAGGAACCACAGTAGGCCATGTGGTCCAACCTCCCTGCTCAAGCAGGGTCATCCCAGAACCCTGGTTTCGCATCCAGACAGTTCTTGAGTATCTCCAGTGTGGGAGATTCCACAACCTCTCCGGGCAACCTGCTCCATGTGCAGTCACACACACAGTAAAGAAGTCCTTCCTCATGTTCAGGTGGAACTTCCTAAGCATTATTTTCAGCCCATTGCCTCTTGTCCTGTTGCTTGGCACCACCGAGCAGACAGGCTCCACCCTCCCTTACACACATCGATGAGGTCCCCTCTCAGTTGTCACTTCTCGAGGCTGCACAGACCCAGCTCCCTCAGCCTTTCCTCATAAGAGAAATGCTCCACTCCCTTAATCATCTTTGTCACCCTCAGCTAGACCCACTCCAGGATATTACAAGAATTCTATTACATTTTGAAGGGTAGTTTCCTCCTTGATGAAAAAGAACATCTTTTTGCTATATGGTACAACTTGATTGATGAAAACATCTCAGCAGACTAGTCATGAAAGAACTGGCCTTAGTCCTACACTGTCTCAACAGGATGACATTTCAATTAATGTCACAGTACGATACTGTACAGACTACAGGTAGGTAATTTAATAGATCAGTCCAGAACTTCCTGTAAGCAATACATACAATCCAATTAGTTTCTCACAATAGACTACAGCAGTTATTTGAGGAGCTTCAAGTACTTCATCTGGGAAGTCTTCACAGGGGCAGGAATGCCCTGCTGTTTCTATTCCCATCTGTCACTCAGCATTAAAGTTTCAGAGCACTGTGAACATGAACATGGGGGATGTTACGGCACTGGAATTCACCTGTGTGTGGCGAGAGGGAGAGTGCCCGAATAGCAATGACACTTCCATAACCAGCAGTGAGGGTAACAGATACTTAAAACTGAAAGTGAGCAGTGACTGTCAGCCACCACCATCTCTGTCTTCCCCAACATGGATCTCAGTTACTGTTGTAACTCACTGGATGCAAAAATCAGTCCATTTTTGAAGGAATAAATATTTCTACAACGTATTTCTGAAAAATTTTGCCTTCGATGTTACAAGTTCAGCGCGCTGACAGTTAAGACATGACACCATGCTGTCCACTAAATATTTCTCTCAGACCAAACTCTTCATTGGTACAGATTTGCCTGCAAGGCATGAATCTGGTACACAACACCACAGAGGTATCAGAGGCCATGCATAAATGCACATTTTCATATACTAGTGTCACTTGGGCTCTTCTTTCCCCTCCATCCGCTCTCCTCACCCTCACTCTTGATTCTCCTTAAAGTCTTATTTTATATGTTCTGTTCTCTTGACATTAAGTTGCATCTAATTTTCTTCATTTGGTTACATTTTAAAAAGTTAATAGCTGATTGAATAGATTAAAGATTTTCCTGTCCTCACTAAAAAGCCCTGATGCCTTTTCAGGAATCCTGAGGAGCTATGCACATAGGCTACTCAGGAAAGTTAACTATTAATTATCAGTAAGGTGGAATAGTTAAGATTAATTCAGTCACTGTTGAGACCCACTCATTCAGAATTTAAATAGAATTTGGCTTCATTTCCTTGAGAAATAAATTATGCTAAATTAAAATGAGGTTACTTCAGTTCTTATTCTTCTGCAATGTAGTAGTTTTACTTAATTTAATTAAATCTGCACACGAAGACAATTCCTTAGATTTCTCTTTTGTTGTAACTCCTCTCCTGAACTGATACTGGAAGAAGTTTACAAAACTTGTGTTAGGCTGCATTACAGCAATTCAAAAGCAGCTTATCATTGGTGTTTAATATTTTTTTGTCTGGGAACAAACATGATAATTTGGGGAAATTTACTAAATATATATAATCACTAGAATCACATTTACAGTAATTAAGCAATTTCAGATGCATTTTCTACAGAAAGCTCTGCAGATTTTACTGCTGTGGATTCCATAGGCATCACTGATAATGAATTAGATGGTAAGAGTACTGATTGTACTTGACATGAGAGATGGTGATTTAAGCACATTTAAAACTTTTAAGTGAAAATTAAGTTTGTATAGAAGAGGGATTTGTTTAAAACTGGGTGTACTTATATATTTTAAATATATAATTTTATAAAGGTAAAAACAATATTTTTTACATAATCCAAGATAATCTAAATAATCGACAACAGTTGATTATCCTAGGTATATTTACCCATACTATGTGTATTCTAACTGATTAGAAATTAACCCAAATTTTTTGGCCCCAAGCTGGATGCATCTGTGTGTGTCAGCACCACATTTGACCAGCAACTTTCCTTTCTTAAGTGCTGCAGAAACCAGAACCCCCCAACAGGCATCACATCCTTGTTCCAAGGAACTCATCTGAGGGGAAAGCCTGACCTGGGATTTTTAAAGAAATTCTTCAACTAACATAATGAATGTAGCGATTAGACTAAAGATGCTATGGACAAACTTTTGAGAAGTAAATGATATAAAACTCTAATTCCTATTTTCAGAGTTGACTAAGGAATCCATTTTCTGCTGACCTTTACAAGTATTACTATAAATCAAACATAAATTATCAACTGCCACTTTTTTCCCTGAAATTAAATGAAGTTTACAATAGCTGTCACAGAAAAGTCTGCACTGCACAAATTCTAAATGTGGTTTGATTTTATTCACATTCCTCATAAAAGGTATTTAAAAAATTACAAATATGGTCATAAAAACTAGACTAACATACACGAAATCTAGTACCTCTTTTCAGATTTATTCAATTTCTTAAACTAATGTACTATGGGTGTTGATGAAAACAGACTTTTTTTCTCTTCATCCCAAACACTTTTATTTTATATTTAAAATTAATCACACTGCCTAGATGGGCACTCCATAAAAAGTGCAAGAGGGTACATGAAATTGTTACCAGTTTTAAAAGTTAAAGAGCCTATTTGACATACACACACAATAACACTGTATATACTTATTTTCAGTTTATGTATTCTGAAGAAACTAATGACAAAATTTATGAAAGTATGGCATCTATATTATTTGGAATAGAACATCAAATGCAGAATTAATGACAAGTTAGAGTTCAATACTGCAGGAATCTAATAATAATCAATATATGTTGTATGTTCAAAATGTTCAAAACATTAGCAGAAACCCTCAGTAGCAGGGTCCATTAGAATACCTGCTGTAGCTTTAAAAAAGAAGTTTACAAAATAAAATAATTTTTAATTTTTTGAAGCATTTCAGGGGAGTGAACCCCCTAGATCCAAGTATACACATACTTGCACCATGCTACAGATTTCAGTTAAAAATACAAAGACATAAATTTACACTTAAGAAACAGAACATAAAGGTAATATCTTAGTTAATGCTTAAAAAATTGAATTTATCTGATTTCTACAGCTTTTTGCAGTGAAAAGTTCAGGAGTTTAATTCCAGACAGTTTTTCATTTGTTTGTTTTATTTTAAATTACTTCAAAAGTCAGTATTTTAATTTTGGAAATGAAAGGAATATTACAGTGAATTGCATTGTCTTCCATGACAGGCTGTCATCATGAAGAGACAGGAGGCAAGTGAAGAGTTCACCAATTCAGAGACACATAAAAATCCATAGGCAGAATTTAAATTAACTGGGTTATAAACACAAACGTAAATGTTACAAATTAATCCGGTCTGAAAACACCGGATTTAAGTAAAGCAAGTAAACACCTCCACACCATACCTGGAAAGAGAACAGTGGTGGTGACAACCGGGGTCACTGTGTTATTGCACATAAACAGGTGACTGCCAGTGTAATGGGACATAAGGCTGGCATTCACCAGGCACAAAGCAGCGTTATCAGTTCTGTTGTTTCTATTTGGCTGTATCAGAGCCAGTTGCACATAAAAACCAGTTAAAGACTGAAGTGTTGTTAGCAGGTAGTTCAGTACCCATGTATTTCCAAGCCAATATATCACTGCCATTTTCCAGATTGGCCAATAACTTCATATCCAAATATGGTATTGAATTGGCCATTATCCATCTCTAATGTTTCTACAGAATTCAAAAATTAAACAGTTCAATAGAGAAAACATTTTCTGTTAATACAGGTTCACATTTAAGATAGCCCTTGCAGACTGGTAAGTATGAAGATGTGGTTATCCACAGCCATCCATGAAACTAACAGTTAAAATACACGTTATTACTGCAGTCACTAATGTACATACATATATCGTCATATTTGGGTGAATAAGGTTGTCATGGTTTCTCATTTTTATTCTTAGCTTGTATCTTTCCCTTAACTGCCACAAATAAAACTATGATGCAGGTCCAAAAATACTGGGGTTTTAAAACCTCCATTTGAATGATCAGCTATTGACATCGATACTGATAGGATGCATCCATCATCCCTAGCTAGCCCTGCTTTAGATGTTACATACTCATTTCTTCTAACATCCCTAGAACTTCTAATCCCTTTTCAGGGTATCTAAAACTACAGGACATAAAAAAGTATATACACACACATTTTCCTATGGACTAGTTCATAGAATTTAGCCTAAGGCTACTCCATCGTGAAGCCTAACAAACCCAATATATCAAAAAACACATGCAGTAATTCTTATTAGTAAGATGTAAATCAGTGTCTGAAAAACTAATTCAGTTGACTTCATATTCAGTTTATGATTCCATGTAAACTATCTGTTTTAAACTTCTGGCAATTGCAGGAAGGTGCTCAGGAGAGATCACTTATTTGACAACAAAAAGACGCAGAATTACAGCTGCTGAACTGTGATACTCTACCATTGTTTGAAGCAGTGATAACATCCTGACCCCAGAGAAGTTTATTTTGACTTTTGGGGCTGGGTTTGTTTGTTTGTTTGTTTTTAAATATCAAGATTGATGAAACTCATGTAAAGGAGCACTTATCAAAGGCTTCATATTTTTCTTAGGTAAAAAAATACCAAAACAATTAGTGAATGCAGGTTGTACTTCTTGATGGCATGTTCCTTGATAAAACAGGTTATCAAAGGTAATTTCTAGTCCATTTTGTCTTTTTTTTGCACAGAGATTTTTTTTGGCCTACTGCCAAGAGGAATACATCATCTGAGCATAGGTGTGGGAGGCCTCACAACTGCACTCCTCTGACTGTCCTAGCTCACATACCTATCACTGCCAAAAGTCCGAGACTGCTTAGGACAGTAGTTTGTTCTGAATTCTTTCAAGGGCTGCTCCTTGGTAAATCCAGGAGGAATCCCCTTTTTTGAATGCAGGTTACCAATATAAAAACATAGGAACTACTTGTATTGGTTCAGACTAAGGATCCATCTAGCTCAGTATCCTGTCTTCACCAACAGGTATCAATGTAAGCCCAGTGAAAAGGAGAAACAGAACAAGCACTTCGAACATTTTCCCCTAACACTTTCATAGCCATGGACTTTTTTCATCTCAGGGAAATTCTTACATATTTAATCTAGATAGTGTGTCCCAACAGGTTTGTTTTCCAACTCCTTGCTTAGCTGGTCCCTCTGGACTCATGCAGAACTTTTTGCACTTACAACACCCTTTAGTAAGGAATTTCACACGTTTATCAGCCCCAGGGTTTTGTCTCCGGCCAGTAATAGTAAGCTCACCATCTATTCATTTAGACATAAAGCTCATTTTGCCCAGCATACCACTTCACTTTATGCTACATCAAACTTTATCTGTCATTTTACTGTCTTTGAGAATCATTGCACAATGTCTATCTACAGTAGAAAGTCCCTATAAAAGGAACAAAAACATAAGAACCAAAAAACAAGTCTGTGCATTCCAAGATTGTATTTATTTCAGTTTGCATCCAAATTTCTAATTCAAATATATCCTGCTCCTTGCTGCTTCTATACTCCAAGTTACTCTGTACAATTATTAAATGAAAAGTACACACACAGTGAAGAACTGTATTATATTGCACAAGGCTGAGACAGTCTTAATGCTGCCATTTCCTAACATTTTGTCTGCATGATTTGGTAATTTTATAAGAGTTCCTTTAGGAATATTTTTAAACATAATATCAAGTGCTGTGTCCTACATACAGCTGAATTTTAATACTATCTTTATAAATGGCATCAGTAGTTTGGACTCTTAGAGCAACAGTACAGAACATAGGACTTATAAAAGGAAGATCATGAAGGATGACCACAGGATGCTTTCCAATGCGTCATTTGCAAGAGAAGCTGAACTGTATCTTTCATTATAATTAAGATTCAGACTTGGAATGAGAGATTAAAACCTCAATTTTTTCAACAGAAATAGTATGCAGCATGGTAACTTTGTCCTTTTCCAATTAACACACCATAAGAAGCCTTAAGATTTCAGTGAAGGCTCTTTTGGAACGATCTGGAAAAAAATCTTCTTTAAATAGGTTATATGGTGGAGTTAATGTCTAAAAATCATGAGCCAAGTAAAATATTTAAACATATTTAGGAGAATATGTTTAAAGATTAGGGTATTGCCTTTAGATGCCCCACTTCGAGATATCCATAACTACTTCATGCACCTGTGAAGTTGAGTCTATCTCGAATATGCAGGATTATAAAACTTGAAGTTGAAACATTTTGCACAACACTGAGATGCAAACCAGGAAGAGCAAAGGCAGTCTATGTAGACCCATTTCTGAAGAGGAGAAAAAAATATAATTTTTGAGTGCTTAACTGTAATTTATTATAATACATTTTCTAACAAACTATGTTACTTGAAATCTGAGCAATTTTCTACAAAATTGCTGAAAGTTCACAGTAAGTCTGCAGCGTGTGACAGGCATATAGGTAGGATAGATTTTTTGAGGGAACAAAATAAGTATCTTTAATTTTCTCCAATTCGAAGCAGAATGCATCATAAGTGCATTAAGTTAAGGCATTCTCAGCTTTTCCCAGAATATATTTCACATTGCCTGCTCCTAAGTTCAATACATATTGGTCTTTTGTCTCAGAGCAATGTCTGCACTACAGCCTATTCTAAACAAAAAGCCTATTGGAGTGATAATATATACAGGGATAGCATAATATAAAAGAAAAGTGTTTTCAAAAGCCAGGTACTCCACAATACAATAAACAAAAATTCCTAGACATATTACAGGAGAATTCAGGCAAAATTCAACTAATATATTTACTTAACCAACAACCAAAACAACCCAAAAAATTTGAGGGAGTTTTTGTAGATTTTGTTTGGTTGGTGTTTTTTCAGATATTTTTCTCTCAGTGTCTGATATTTTATACTCAGGCACCTCTGTCAGCTGTTATATGAAACCTACTCAAAATCCCACTTTGCTGACACGTGGTATCCAGCACACCCTTCCACTGAAGGGATTTCCTTCAGAGGTAGATGAATTCCAAGACAGCACCCGCAAAAGTTGCCAATCCTGGTCAGGAAATTGGGCGAGCATAAAGTACAATGCAGAATTTCAAATGAAATCTGGATCGGTTACTTTTAAATTAACGACACTTCTTTCCCTAAACAGGACATGGCAAATATTTCACTCTTGCACATTGGAATTTGTGAAATTATACATAGAGAGAATATTGCACCTCTGTATAGGAAAAGGTTCCGAAAATCCAGAGGTTCAAACTACCTCATAGGCAACACCCAAGAGATGCCAACCTTGAATCTGGAATTCTTTCCTATTAAAAATAAATGAAAAAATACTAACTAGGTTGACAAATAATACTGATTTTGTATTAAATAAAAAAGAAAAAGGAAATATTTCAGCAATACAAAAAAGGCATTTGGAAACACATTAAACCTATGTTTTCCCATGAATGTTGACATTTTAGCTTTTCCATGACATCTTCAACCTAAAAGGTCCTTTTAAAATAATTTTATGTTATATCCTGTTTGCATAAAAAGGGGAACAGTCTTTTCATCTGCTCTTTCGGTCTCATACTTTTTTTAAGATTATTTTGATATTTTGAATTATTTTTGTCTTTTAATTTATTCTACTTCTCATATTATTTACCATAGAATTTACAGGAATATGGTAACCTGCATTCAAAAAATGGTGATTCCTCTTTGATTTACCAAGGAGCAGCCCTTGAAAGAATTCAGAATAAACTACTGTCCTAAACAGTCTCAGACTTTGGCAGCAATAGGCACATGAACTAGGACAGTCAGAGCAGTACAGTTGTGAGGCCTCCCACAGGTTGAGATCTATGTTCAGATGATATATTTCTCCTGGCAGTAGGTCAGAAAAAATTTCTGTGCAAAAAAAAAAGACAAAATGAAGGACTAGAAATTACCTTTGATAATCTGTTTTATCAAAGAACATGACATCAAAAAGTACAATCTGCATTCACTAACTGGTTTGGGGTTTTTTACCTAAGAAAAATATGAAGCCTTTGGTAAGTGCTTCTTTATACCAGTTTCATCAATCTTGATATTCCAAAACAAACAAACAAACCCCCCAGAAAATCTAAAAAAGTCAAAAAACCTGACATCAATCCGTAACTTAATTTTAAAAAGCCTAGAAGAGTGAGATTACTTCAGTTTGTTGGAGAGAGTAGAACTTCATAGCCAGGGTTGTTCTCACTTCCTTCATTCCCTGTATACATATATGCCAACTGGGAATTTGAATCTGTCCTGTAAAACCTGGCCTCCTATATGACACCTAATAGGTCTTATCAGGCATTTAATAAAAACATGCCTGAAAGGGACATAACTGTGAAAATTTACCACTGAATTCAGTGACTGTTTTAGCTCTATCATCTCTTTATTCCCCATACTTTATCAGTTGTGACGGTTAAGAAAGATTTCCTAGTCATTGCTCTGAAATCACTTTTCCTCCATTTTAAAATAACCTGTGACCTACTTCTTGATCTCACAATGATTTATTTTGTTATTTATATTATGCAAATCCATGTTGCATCCAAAAACTAAAACATTCTCGAGAGTAGTGCCAAGATTTTACGACAGTGTTTCAAAGACCAGCTGCTTGAAAGTCAAGAGGCAGGAAGCAACAAAGTAGGAATTGGCATGACATTTGGTTTGCAATCTTCAAGCATCTGATGCAGTATGTTTCACTTGTGGAAACACATCAACTTACTATATAACAGAAATCATGGAAAATTAAAAACTTTGTTTAAAAGACTATTTCTTTTCACTACATTTTGCTATCAATCATAGTGACTTGCTGTAAAAAAAAAACTGAGAGAGATCTGTATGCATTCATGCAGAGACTGTCACTTAAAACCCATTGTAAAGATTTATGCAGCATTTACCTTCAAGCAAGGGAGTAGTTTCATTAATACTGGTTCCAGCTGAGTTGACTATTAAGCACAAGTCCATGCTTATGTATGATACAGACTGCTATATGAAATAATTTTTATTTTACACATTTAGATTTACCACAGAACAGGTCTGTAGGGCTATTAATGGTTATGAAACACAAGTTATAAAACCAGTAATCAACAGTGACTCCTTAGCTGGGCCCATAGCCAGTAAACCCAGTCTCCCTCCTATACCACTTTGTTTTGTTTTCTGATCAATGTAATCACACCAGCTGCAGCAGAGCTTGTACCAATGTGTAGATTAAGTATATATTCAACACGCCTATCCATACAAAAAGAAGGGATGGATTAGACTCAGTGCAAGTACTTTCGAGAATGTGTAGTTCCAAACTATAAAGTATAATTTAAGCAGTAAGGAACACCTGAAAAAGAAATTAGAGGCCAAATCATATCAACAAGGAAATTAAATTATGTTCACCATTGTGCTCCTTAGTAAACATTTACACTTTGAAATTTATTGGTCGCTTGCGTGAGGAGATTGACTGCTTCTAAGAAGTTAAATAAGCACACTTTTATATTTCTGATACCTATCCTAAATTTTTGAATGCTCAAGATAGAAACAGCAGTATCTTTAATATAGGAAGTATAACTTTCTAACACTTTCCACTAGGCTTTCTCATTCATCTTCATTAATTATCAACTGATTATCAACAGAATTAATTCTGCATTAGATTCTCCAGGGTGAAAAATAACTGGTTTGCAACAGTTGAGGTTATTGAATAGGACTGGGCTATGCAAGAGCATAACAGTGGAGCTCTACCTCCCTTAGCATTTCAGGTATTATAATATTATCTTGTTTGCCATATAATTTGAACATGACAAAGTCTATTAGCTTAATAAGAGTACTAAGATACCACTACCTGTAGTAAAAACAAACTGAAAATTTCCAAGGAACTATCTCAGCTCTTCCTATGAATGGGGATTTTTTTCTTGCTTGCTTCTGTTAAAGGCCACTCCACTTGGCTTTTTACCATTGAAAATGAGCTGTTTAATTATAAACAAAAGAACTTTAGTGATAGCATATGAATCAGTATCCACAGCAAGTCTTGACAATGGTTTTGAATTGTGAGCTCAGAAAGGTTGCAGCACAAATGTCAGTCTGAAAAATAGCGTAGTGTGTGTGCATCATTCGCCAGATAGGAAAGGAAAAGCTCAGATGACTTTGTGAAAGGAGTATTGGTATGAATTTCTAACACATCTTTCTTCTTGCATCATATATTATTTAATTTCCATAGCAACCCACGGGAGCAAGAAGACTGTTTTCAGAAAAATCTGAATTGATGTAATTCACAAAAGAGAAACTACGATAGGCTAGGAGTGATAGAGAAAATAAAGGCAGGGAAATTCTGTTACCAGATACTCAAAGTTATTAAAAAGCTTTGTCAGATTTCCATAAGTTACAAGCATCCTATAAAGTATGCATTGCCAGTTTGTGCTATGGCCTTTATAGCATTGTAATCCCAAATCTGATTAATTGCATGCATCAATTCTTCCAATAATTACTGAAGAGTCAACTTAGCTCTCAAATCTTTTCATCAGTGCCAAAACGAAAACCACAAATAACCAACACACCACCACCAAACAAACAAAAATGACCAGCTGAAACTGTCAGATGACTTTCAATAAGTGGCTTTTAATTCTCAACAATCATGTTAGTATAACTGGATATTATCTGCTGATGCTGGACTTGCAGTTCTGTAGGGGAAAAAAAAGTAACTGAAGTCTAGAAAGAAGCACAATTATATTTTATAAATACAGAATGACATCATGTAAGTTATCATATTTGTCAGCTGTTGAGAACAACCATAGAAAATGCTGAATTGTGAGAAAAGTATCTTTTCCAAAGTGATAAGAAGAAAACTACAGCATCTGCTCAGTCTAGCTTAGAAACCTTCCCTGGTACTGCACACTTTGTCCAAGGTTACAGAAAAAAATTACCTAAGGAAAGTTGACAACCACCAAGTTTCAAATTCCTTAAGGGCAAAAGCACAAGTGTTATTTAAAATTCCCTACAAGATACTATAACATCACATTGACTGTTTGCAGCTGATTTACATCTTTAGATAAGCAAAACCAAGCCTTTGAGAAAAAGAATGTAGTGTGCTTGTCAAAGTAAATCAGCCCAAGAAACAGTGAAAATAAAAAAACCGTAAGATTCATCCTTTATGACCAATGTGTCCTCTCTGCAGTACCTTTAACATGTACAGGTGGACAGGTGTAAGCATGTACACTCACATCCCGATTTGGGTTTGTGTGTGTAAAGGCTTAGCGAATGTCAGACTGTCTAAACACTGTAACATCAGACTATGCTGTTTTCATTATACTCAGCCAGAAAGTAGTTCACAGATCTTCTTTTATTATTATTTATAAGATGAAAGGAATGATAATATAAAACAATGACAACCCTAGATTATCCTTAGGCAATTCTCTTGTTATCATGCTGAACAGCTCGACTACAGAGAAAAACAGTCATTACCTGTGTGAAGAGAACCTGTGATTAGCCTGAGAAGGTACTGGGCAAATTTCAATATTTCCCGCTTACACCGCTTCCTACAGCCACTCATCTTAGGCAATGGGGTATTCCTCTGAGGAGAGCCTGAAGACTTTGCCAGTAAAGGCAATAGTTTCTGCCAGCAAACTTCTGGGGCAGCTCAGAGCCTCACACCGCCTCGCCGTCTCCTCACGGCCGAGCAAGCTCCCGCCGATCTACCTCGGGTGGCTGCGCAAGGGACGCCCGCGGAGGCCGGCGGTACGGGGCGCGGGCGCTGCCACGGCACAGCGCGGTGCGGCTCGGCTCGGCTCGGCTGGGCTGGGCAGGACACGGCTCGGCAAGGCTGGGCAGGACACGGCTCTGCACGCACAGCTCAGCTCGGCTCTGCAGGGCACGGCACGGCTCAGCGCGGCTCTGCACGGCTGGGCTCGGCGCAGGCACTGGCGCGGCCACGGGCGCCCCCGCCGCGGCCGGACCCGCGACGCAGGCACTGGCGCGGCCACGGCTGCCCCGGCCGCGGGCGGCTCCGCGGGCGCGCAGCCCGGCGGGCGGGGCGGTGCCGGTGCCCGCCCCACGCAGGCAGCACAGCACCGCCCCGGGAGCCGCTCCGCTCGGCGCTCCTCCCGCGAGCAGCGGGCGGGCAGGTGGGAGCTGGCCCGGGCACGGCACTGCTCCGTTTCCGTGGCGCTGGGCGGGGGGAGCCCAGCCGAGAGCAGAGCCCCGCCCAGGCCGGCCGCGCACGGCGGAGCCGAGGGACGGTCCTGCCCGTGCCAGACCTGCGGGGATGTAATCGAGGTGTGAGCTGGCGGGGCTCCACTGCACTTGCACTCTTGCATGTCGGCCTCGGGCCCCGTAGCCTGTCTGAAGGTCATGGAAAGGCCGGGGCACTGCACACCTGTACAAGAGGAAGAAAGAAGCAGAAACCCAGCTGGTAGCTCTGTGCGGGGACGTGCCCCTGCTTTCCAGCTCCCTGACCTGCGGCAGCTGGGAAATAGGCTCTGGCACAGTTAGCTTTGTGTGGTTAGGATCTCTCCAAGGAAGTCTCGGAAGCTACCTGTACGCCTTACTGTTCCCTTACAAATTCATTGTGTTCCAACTTGCTGAGAAGTGTTTCTTATTAATAAAAATGATCTTCCATAGTCTTCATCCATGACCACAGAACCCAAAGAATATATGTTTTCGTTTCCCTTGGAATACTTCCCTCCTCGAGAACAGCTCTATTGCATTAGAGGGTGATGCAATATGTAATGCCTAATACAGTTAAAAAGAAAAAAAAAGACAACCCATTAAGGAAAAGCTGAACAGAAGAAAATCATCGACTGATCTAATTTTAATGACAGCACTGACCATAAAACATTTTGGTGAACGCCTTTAAAAAATTACAATAAACAAATGCACATCTTCAAGCTATTGTCTATATTGTGGAGTGCGCAGAGATAAATACATTAGACACAATACATCAAAGCATTATCAAAGTTGCAGTTAGATGACACAGTTTTCTGTGTCTGCTATCTGAAGCACAAGCATGCTGTCTTATGCTTCCAGTGAGGCTACACAGATAATGGAAAGAACCAAAATAAAATATCTCACAGAAGCCCCCAGGTTACTCCAACACAGGGATTAGTCTGAGAAGGATATGGGCAAATTCCAGTATTTTATGTTCGTACTACTTCCTACAGCCACTCATCTTAAGCAGGAACTAATTTCTTGGCACAGTTTCTTCTGAAAAAACACAATACAGTTTGACCAAAGAAAACCTCCCAAAAAAAGACCCCCAAAATCCAAAACCTCCAAACAAACAAACAAAAACCCCCAACCAAACACCCAAACACCACCACCCCCCCCCCCCCTCCACCACCAAACCCCCAAACCCCGTCAGATTCTGAAGTATTGGAGATGCCAGTGTGCCTTACAAATTTCTGAACTCTGGTCTCTGCAAGGAAAACTCCTTAAATAGCTGGTAGAGGCAAAGAGATACTGAAACCATTAAGTTAGTATCTCTTCTTTAGAAGAGGACTGAAGGGTCAGTGCAAATGGTTCTCAGCTGGAGTACTTGACCTTTTTAATCCTTTGACATCTCCAATTGCTTTATAGAATTTTCACTAGCAGTGTTGCTTCAAAATAAGGAACTGAAAATAACTGAAGCTTAAAGAACTGAAATACTGGTTTTCTAAAGCCATAAGCATGTATCACCAACACCATGCTTTGATCTTCTTTCCGCCCAAAAAACACCTACAAACAAAACTGCATCAGTTCTGACACTGTTTCCTAAGCTTTTACATTTCAACACACCAATAACAGTAATTGCTACCTAAGGAGGAGTTCATGAAAGATTTTTGACTAGTTTCACCAAGATATTTTTAACAATCAGTGCAGTATTTTGATAGCTTTGGATCTAAATCTATCTCCCAATATTTCTCTGGTCAGCAGAAAAGACTGACTAAGACTAAAGGTTTTTTCTCCCAAATCAAGAGAGCAAATCAGAGAAAAGGGCACAGGAAAGTTAGAATAGAAAACGGTAATAAAACTACCATAGTACTTTTTAACAATACAGTGAAATAATATGATGGACAGTTGGACAATATCAATTTCTCTATATTGGTAATACACCTTTTTAATTTTTTTTAATTGATGAGACACACTAAGGTCCTCAGTCAGAGCCAGTCTCTTTGCACTGAGGTATATAAATACTTTTTTATATCTACAAGCTCGGTCCATTCCTAATAATTCATAATCCAAAGAGCTGAACTAAAACCCATTGAAAAAAGATCCTCTTAATGTCAGAAGGGTCTGGATCAGTTCGTAGAACTGAATCAGTTCCAGACTTTGGAACCAGGTACTTAGAAAAACCACTATTTAAGTATAATGGAGGAGGAATAAAACAAAACAGAAGGGGTTTTTTCAGACATTAGGAAAAGCAAATGGAAGGAAAAAGTAAAAGCTGTTTGTAAACTGGATTTTCAAATCGTTTCACTAAGTCCAGCTCATGGGCTCCTAGAATAATATAAAATACAAAATTACTTTGTTTTGAAGTACTTGGCAAGAATGAAATGACTAGGAAGGAAACATATGCAGTTTTTGTAAAAGACTGTCAACAACTGCAGTCAAGTTTAAAAGCAAAATGTAAACATTTCCCTGAATGTACAAAGCATACTATAGCAGAGTCAGGACAAACAAATTTATAACAATAAAATATTTTCTTCCTTTGAGGGTTTCTACACAAAGCTACAAGAAAAATCTTAAAAATCTTTGTCACCATGGGAAGAAAGCAGTGCAAAACCAAAAATGTATGAAATTAAATTCTATTCAGTCCATAGATGAAATTCTACATGCATTTTTATAACTTCAGTTAGGGTCTCAGCATCACAGTTCTCTGCCCCAGGCCTACCTGTTGGCAACTGAAGTGCGACCTAACCATCCTTAGAGGAGGGTACACACTGATACAGCTTTAGTCTAACACTACAAAAGAAAAAAATTACACCAATATTGTAGTTCAGAGCTGGTCATTATTGGAAGGTATGTATCAGTATTTATTTACTTTTTCCTGTGTAGGAATAGTATTTCACTATAAAACAGAACAAACCAAAAGAGAAATACATTAACTGCAACATGAAAACAAATTTTTAAAAAAGTAAAGAAAACCAATGATTTTTAGATTGCTTAGGTTCCTGGGACAATGTGTTTGACTCTTCCTTCAAAAAAGAAAAAATCTAAACCCCAAAAGCATTGCGCGTTGCATAACTGACCATTGCAATATCCTGGCATTAAATGGTGAATAATGATGAATTAGCTAGCATTATAGTTTTGTTTTGAGAGAGAAGAAGTTACTAAATTCAGATTTTATTTAATAAAAAAATAGGCAAAACATCTCTTAAAACATTCAAGAAGAAATTAAATTTGGTTGTTGTCATATTAAGTAACAATGGCAAAGACTCAAATGCCAAAAGCACATATAATGGTTTAGGGAGAGAAAAAAAAGCCATCACAGATATTTGATGAAAAGAAAGCCATAGACTAACGATGACAGTGCATGCCAAATATAAGTTTGCCAGTCTGAGAATAAAAATAACCAGCAGAAGCTGAAGTGACATATACAGAGCACAGGTTGATTGGCTTCTTACAGGCAATTTACCTTGTATACCTCTTTCATTTGCACACAATCCTCTGACTTCAAAAAACAAAATTTCCTCCTGAACTAGCCCTTGCTATTGACTAAAAGCAAATTGAAATCTTACAACAAAAATCAACTCAATTAAATGTTTCAACCTCATCAGAAAGGGTAACCACAGGAAGTTATCCAGGAGCACAGAAAACCTGTAAACAGTTTCCTCGATGTTGACTCCAGAGGCTTGTAAGAGCTTTTTTTTTCCTTAGTGCAAATACTTAATTCCACAACTGTTTTTGTTTTTTTTTAATCAGAGGATTTTTAACCTTTTTAATTTCAAACAACAGTGATATTTACAACCTAAGCACATGGCAATCAATAACAGATGGGCAGAAACAAACAGATGGGTGAACACAAGGTAACAACAAGATGTTTACGATAGAGCATAATAAACAGCTGCCACAAGTAGATGACCATCATCAGATCTCTTCAGTTGCTCCTTGCCTGTCATAAAAGTAAGGGTCCTCCTAAATTACAATCCCTACTGTATTTATTTTAATAGTTCTTCTGTGGACTTATGCTTCTTGACTTGACAGTATTGTGCCTGAGGTGTCCAAAGTTCACCATCATTATTCAAGTGGATGCAGCAGGATGAGAGTCATTCATCATAGAAGTCACTGGAAACTGCAGAAGTAATTCCAAATTATTCATGATGTCTATGAAAATATCAGCTACCACTTTTAGCCACAGCCAGTGAATAGCAACAAAAATTCTCTCGGACGTCATTTGCCCAAATTTAGTCTTGGATATTAACACAGACCAGAGATGGCTATATGATAGAATATGAGCTGGGGAAGCAGAGATGCAGGCATATGTTCCCTTCCTAACTGATCAGCAGTTACATGATAGCTAAGTTTACTTAGATTAAAATGCTATAGTGACAACAAGGAACATGAAACTATTTCTTGCTCTATGCGTTCCATATTAAAATGGATGTCTATGTGGGATCAGGAAATTATCACATTCTGTCTTGTGGGAAAAATAACTTCCACAGAGCCCAGGACAAAGAGTGAGGGGACTGCCAATGTCCCTGGTCATGAAGACAGATGTACTTACCTTCTTTAATTCTTTTTATACTCTTCATATCGGAATTAAAACCTTCCTATTAGCCAAACTGTTACTTATTCAAACTGCATGCAATGTTTTTAAATGTGGAACACAAAATAATAAGAAATTTTTATTTTGGCCTATGCTAGTGAAAATTAATACAGTCTTCCCACTTTCGTCTATAGTTTTTAATTTCTCCTGAAAGCTTGCTAAGAATAATATCTTCAAACAGCTCTGTTGCTGTGTTTAAAATAGGGCTACAGAGAAATGACTGCTACCTCACACTGTTTGCATAATATCAACAAATTATACATGTGCTCTATTCTGATAGCTAATACCTGCATAAAATAAATTACTTTCATTGCTGTTGTAGTCCCAGACTTTATAGGTTCAAACATTTATAGTTTACATTTATGTAAACTAATAAAACATGTTGGCTTAGCCAACCATAATTTTTGACCAGTGTAACAGAAGTACTTAAAACATTTATCTCTATTTTTCCTACCTTCCCAGAGGTAGCTGCTCTCAGAACGCCTTTTTTTTACCTACTCAGTGTCCTTGAAGCTTACCCCAAGGATTCATTTTCACACAACACTCTAAGATGATACTGCAGACAGTCAACCAGGAGCTACAGCTGCCTCAACCTCCCCCACGGTCCACCTTGCCTAATTAAACATTCATCACTCCCAAATGCTGCAGTGTCAAACGAGCAACTTCCCAGCCTGACCTTCTACAGCCAGCCAGTGGTTTGTGCTGGAGAATAAACAAGACTGGGACTTATCTGCTGAAACATAAAATGGCATAATGCAGTTTTCATGTTGCACATTAAGTTCTGTGCATGCACTCTAAAATTCTCACTGCAGAAGCCAGAGTACTCACTTTTAATATTCAATATATTATAGAATACCTGTATACAAATCTGTATGGGCAGTGTTATCAATAAACTTTCTACAAAAAACTAAAATAGTATCTTCCTTATTATATAGATCCTGTTTTTTATATATGGTCATACCTTTCAACTTAAAAATATATTATTGCTGAGTATCCTCAAATAAAAACAGAAGATTGAGGCACACTAATATCAAGTAAATGAGGTTTTTTTTGGTTGTTGTGGGTTTTTTTTTTTTTGTGGCTTTGGAGTCTTATCTGAGTTCCATTTACAAGAAATTTTGGGGTTACCTCCAAGACAAAAGAGATAGGTTCTTATAACTCATTTAATTGTATCAGACTCTGCACATATTTATATCTATATTTGATGGAAGAGAAATCTGAACAGAAAAAACCAGAAGGAAACATCTTTCCTGTTATAGAAACCATAGCTATAATAATCTATAAGTTCCATAAAACTTTGAGATTTGATATAACTAAAATGTATCTATATCATGTCCATACAAAATAAAAATATTGTGAAGGTTGTGTTTTGACCCCAACACCTACATTAACCTGTTAAAGAGAAAAATATCAGAAATTGGTTGTAAACAAGCCAATACTGGGTATGCAGCATTCTTAATAGAATAGGCATTTCTCCAAATTAGCAATGAGAATTCTATAACTAATACAGATTAAGCCAGTAATTAAAATATTCAAAAGAAGCTTTTTTTCACAATATATATGAAAAAATACACCTATGTATATAAACCTACATCTATGTATGTATCTATACTTATCTGAAATATAGATATATATATAGTTTAAAAAAGGTTGACTTCATAGCTTCAATAATTATCTGTTGCAACTTATTGCAACTTATTCGCCCCTAGGATTTCCCATAAGTGGTCAAAACCTAGAGTTCTTCTTCCAAGTCAAGGGCTTCCCCACAGTTTTCAGGCATTTTCTTTCCCCTTTTATGCTAGCTATGGCTTGATCCTCTAATTAACCTAAAATTTAAGATGGAAAGGGAAATCCTTAAGTTTTCACATCCTTAACTGGCATGAATTGCAATGTATTTCAGTGAATATACTGCAGCTACTACCTCAGGGACGAGAAAGACAGAAGAGAGGTACCACAGCCCAAACATTTCTTCAAAGCCTACATTTTGGTTGAAGCAGTTTTGCAACAGCTCTCCTTCATCCACAATTTGATTCTGTTAATTATTAAATATGAAGTACCAGTGTTGAGAGCAAGTTAAATTACCACATTGCTAGGTCTATGGTCTGTCTTTTCCCTCCTGGCAGGGTCCTGCAGATATTGACAAGAAAAACAGTTCATCAGCATTCCTGGGGAATCCTTCAGTTATGCCCTTTGGGGAACATGAGCAGTTACCAGTCTACTCCAGATTTTCCAGAACAGTTGTGATTGTAATAAGGACCCATAGATCTTCTTCCCACATAATACAGCTGATGAGCTCTCACACAAAGTACGTAAAATTTGACTGACATAGAGGAAAACCATTTTAAATAGAATTGATCTGATCATATCTATGGTTTGATAAACCTGAGCTAAACCTTGCTCATGAGTAATAAGAAAGGTTTATATGCACTTAAAACTCTACCACTCTAAACAAAGTAATATTTTTTCTACTCTGCACCCTTATTTTCATTACAGGCAAAAAAAATACATTCCAAAAATCATTTTATTATTATCTCCAGGCAACTGGAAATTCATGTAGGTTTTGTGATACAGGTTAAGCCTGAAGAAGCTACCCATTATGTGGTTCAGGCAGGAAATGGTCATCAGGGATATGAATCAGAGGATATCACACCCATTTAGCATTGCTGGACCTGTAAAGGAAACATCTGAGTCTGTGTTAGGGTCTTGAAGTTGCACACTACATACAGTGAGTAGATTTTGATGGCCTTATCTGTGCAGTATCATCATTTCCCTATCTTCTATCACATATTCTTCTGTAACTGTATGGCCATTTCTCTGACAAGTGTGGCCACAACTACTTCTGGCTTCAGGGCAAACCGCCCTCATCTGCCCTTTTCATACCACTTTAAACCAGTCCCTAGGGACCAGTCATGAAAAGAGGCAAAGTAAATCTCAGAGATTAAAAGCAGGAAAAAGGAGCAACCAGGGAATTCAACCTCACATGTGACACAAAGGCATCGGTGAAAGACGATTTTTGGTTCCCAGGTGGGAGCACTTAGTGGTAGGGCAGGTACCTGGGACCGTGTGCATGAGACCTCAGGAAACTGTAGAAATTGAGTATGAAATCATTGCAGTCTCCTAGCAACAACACTCTTAAGATGTGATCAAGTAAAGGCCTTAAGCATAAACACAAAACTTTTTTCAGCTCTATAGCCTAAGGAAGTGAAGCAGTGTGATTATGAACTCAGCTACTATAAAGTTACAAGTCAGTGACAATGATAATAACCAGTATATGGTCAAGGTGAGTATAACTTCATTAGTTGCCTGTAAATAAATATCTAAATCTGAAGCCTAGAACAAGGAAATAAGTAAAACGCTGGTAATAAGCACAACTCCAAACTCTACAGATCAGTACAAAGGACAATAATTTTGATATAATACACACACGTTATATAATCAACACTGATACTCAGGAACATAAAGATACAGAGGTATATCACTGCTTGTATCTTTCATTGTGAGGAGAAGAAATATTACTAGAAGAAAACAACACTTGTACACTAGAAGAACAATGGTAAACTTTAAACTTTACAGGGTCTTATATGGTGGATATGAATACTACTTCTATTTAGGCTGTGCAGAAATTTCCTTGTTCATATCAGCTGGTCTGTGCCTCGACATAGACCTTCAGTCACCAAATAGAAATCATGCTTTATATTACAAAAATTATGACATCAAACTTTTTCCCATCAGAACAGGACAGCTATCTTTACTGTGGTAAGTGTATTAAAAATGGAAGAGATAAGCTCTTTGGTCAAAAAAAAAAATAAAAAAGCTATTAGAATTATCTTATGTCCAAGGAACAAGACTGGGGGGAGGGGTGAAAAACCCCCCAGAAAACCCAACAATCCTTCACAATTTCCAATAGACAGCTAACTTGTCAGGTATCAGCATCTTAATTGCAAAGATGCCCTTAGCAGTTTTATTCATTTATGGTATGTCATACAGTTTTCTTTCCTCTCTATTAGGTAACTCCACTCTTAACCTCAAGTTCCTTTTGATTTAATAATCACATTTTATCCCACATTATTTTACCTTATCATTATCTAGACTCCTTCATATTATGTCTTCAGAGATAACATGTATAGGTCACATTTTAGTACTTTACCTCTTTGGTTTTCCACCCAATGAAAGGACAAAAAGAAGATTAAAAAATGGGTAATAAATGTTTTAACATGTTGATATTTTTCTTGAAGGCAAAACTTTAATCTGAAAACAATCATAGGATTTCCTCACTGTTTTAATAGATACTGCTTTGGCTTCTTTGGAACATTCCATCTTTTCAGAAAAAAAACACCAGGGGAAAAAAGCTGAGTGGTTTTTGTGACTGCCTTGCAAATGATTTATAGAAGTAGAATAGTATCAATAGGAGGACATCTTATTTCAAAACATCCTACGGTCTCAGGGAAGATTACAATACTATCTAGGGGAAGATGTTACGCAAACCAAATTTTTCATGAATGTCTCTAGTCATTAAGTTGTCACACTATGATATCGTATGTCAATATGAGCTGTTGATATTACTGCTATTAGAATATTTTTAATTCTGTTTACACTATTAACATTTTAAATAAGCTAAAAATTAATTCATGGCTTTGCAAACATATGGATCTGATATAGATGTATGGCATGTTCCCTCCCTTGTCCATAGCAAGATTTTATGCATAACACCTTCTCTTGCTATACAAATCAGTTTGCAGTTTGCTTTCCTGCCTGTGACATTTTATCAAAAGTTGGTCTCATGGTCATCATTTAGGAGGAGTGCCAACTTCTGAACTTGCTCAGCAATGTGAGAACAATTTCCCAGAAGTGCACCCATTGTGAACTTGCAGTTCACACAGGTCACCAAAATGCACATACTTGCCCATAGACATGAAGTAAATAAATTTTCACTTTAAATCATGCAAGACATTGATATGACTGAAGTAGTAAAGGTACATGAAGGGAGGAAGAAGGACAGTTTCTATATCAGTCCTTAGGTCTTAAAGGTAAATTTTTGGGCTGGGCCCTTCCTCTGCCTCATCCTGAACCTCCTGTCATGGTTTTTTTTCCAGAATGTGAACTTTCTGAACCACTCCCATCCCTTGCAACACAGAACTAGTTTACTTCTGTGGACATGTCCAGACCTCATTTGCTTCTCCCAAGAGTAGTTAAAAACCCCCATCTTTCTCAGGTCCTTTACTAGATAATCTAGTGCCCAGTTATTACCGTCTGATATCAAAAATAAAAAGAAATCTGGTTTGCCAGGAGCAATTGCTATTCCTTTTGCAGAGTGCTTCATTTAAAAAGAAGGTGATCAAATTTTAATGATCTTCTTTTGTTAGCTTAAATCAAGTGCAAAAATTCTCCTGTCACTTCCCTTGGGTTTGAAGGCCATCATTTTAAATGGCACAAAGATTTTGGTGGTGAAAATTCAGATACTGATTTTTTAAAGAGATGATAAAAGTTGTAACAAAAATGTTACAGAAAACAAAACCATAAGTAATCAAATAATTAATGCCAAGACATTTTTCCAGAAAAAAAGTTAAGGACCCTTTGGAAAGCAACATTCAACCTTTGCTGTTTATTTAGAGATTTTATTTCGTTCTATATATGAAATGCTCTAATTTGCAGTTAAAGCTGGGGAGGAAGGTCAACGTCAAGCATGATTTTTACTTCTTGTAAACATGTGCAGAATCTGAGAACTCTAATTCTAACAACAAAGACATCTAAGAAAACCCAGGATTGCAGGAATAATCTGTATTGAAGAAAAAAATATTTTTAAAACAGCTGTGACTGTATGAGTGAGGCTGGTAAAAAAATTACCTTGAAATAATTTGCCTAGAAATATACTGATGCAGCCCTGGCTCTCAGAAAGTGCATATAAGGATAATGCTTTAAAAATTCTATTAAACTGCAGTGGATGCCTCTTGCATTAAAAAAAATCTCAAACAAACAAACAAACAAACTCTTTTTGCTGAATCTCAGAGACAAAAGTCACCCTAGAAAATTTTGACTTTCCAAAAATTTCTTGGCTCAGACTTCTTGGCAAGACAAATTTTTATTGTCAGTCTTGTAATTTGAATGGCCCATCAAATCTGAAAAACTAAAAGGCAAATTTCCTGCATTTATGCATATAATAGACAGACTTTCCTTCTATTCTGAGGTTTAAATAGCTTCCCATATTTTAAAATTATAATAACAAGATGCATTACAAGAATTGGCTTCCCCATCACTTTGAAGAGGAGACCATAAATTATCTTCTGCTTCTTTCTTTTTTGTTTTTTTTCCCTTTTGATAACTCAGTGAGCAAGTTTAATGGTAGAGTTTAATGGTAGAGTGATATGCAAAAGGCAATTATATAAAAAAAATGTTGTTTTAGTAGAGCTGTGTAAAGAAGTGGGTCATAGAATAAAAAATACTTGACAAGTATTTGGGGGGTTTTGTGGTTTGTTTTTTTTTCTTCTTTACTTGTAGGAGAACACTCAGTAATATTAGACTGTAGTGAAATCCTATTAACCAGGAAATACAACATGGTAAGTTTCTAAATTTGTGGACAAGTGGCAGAGACTCAGGGTTACACTGAGAACAGAACTGTCAATGAGAAAAGCATGGCTGGAAAAACCACTTAGCAGAGATTCAGAAATGTTCATTTTCTCTGGCAAAGGTTTTAATTGCCATCACAATGCAATTCCACTTCTGGTTTCAAACTACTAGTCTTTATTGTGCTATTTGCTGTTAAAAAGGCCATCAGCTCAAACTGAGCTTCTGGAGGTCTGAAGTCCTGTTTGTTTGCTGTTGTAATCTTGACTCACAACCACAAACCACTGCTGGTGTGGCCAGCACTGGCTCTGAGACACAAAACCAAAATGCTTGCTGGTGTCCCATGCAGAAGCTTCTGGGGAAACAAAACCCCCAACCTAACAGCAACAACAAAAAAACCCCTTCTGCTCATGCTCTAACTAGAGAGAAGGATTATTTCCCCCAAGATCCCAACAATTATTAGACCATCAGCTTCACAACCATTTGTACATACAAGTAGAAAATGGAGGAATGAATTGCTTAGATAGAAATCCTGGTATTTGAGTCCAGAAAAGTTAAATTGGAAACACAGATCTGAAAAGCACTTTCTGGGATATCCACTCTCATTTGTGGTTAAGATGGCTTGGATCTCTCAATCCAAACAATTTGTGTAGCTTGTTCCAAACCAATTTGCTATTAATCCCATGCATGAATTTAGGTAGAGCACTTCCTAACCCCGTTCTCCCAACCCTCCTCATCACTACTTCCAAGTTCAGCCCCAGACCTATAGTGAAAGGGAGGCAGGAAGAAACCATCCTTGTCTGCACTTCTCCTCCCCATTCAGGTTTTGATTTGAAGTCCATGGCCAGAAGTGAAAACACCTGAATCTGCAGCAAACAAAAATAGTACTTTATCTATGGTATAGGCCTGTATTTTGCTATATGAGACAATTGCATCAGCTTTTCTTCCTTCTTCTACCCTTTTCAAGAGGGTTTTAACTCAGATAAAATTGCATATTAAGAGAACAAAAGACTCTGTAAGAGAAGAGATAGTGTTTTCCATTACATGACAGTATTGTCACAAGCTACTGGAGCAGAGTGTCCTAATTGATAGTATATCAGGAGTGACCCCAGAATTGCTTCCCAAATGTGTAATGTAAGAGGTCACGCCACCTTCAAAAGAACAGATTTGAAGTTCAGGGAAAACATCATTTATTGAAATTGTATAAAATAGGTATGCAAAAATTACTGAGAGCTTTTAATATACCTTTCCAGATATCACAGCTGGAGGTGGGGAGAACCAAACAACAAAAAACTCAGCAGGAGTTACAACACTGTGACTAATCCAGAAATGAAATTTCAACTCTTAGGAGACAGCCATAAAGACACGGAAGTGCTCATTTCAGCCTAGACTAGTTGCAGCACTTAAAAGTTGGGTGCAAAGAAGAGTAAGAAGTGCATCAAACAAGAAAAGAAGAAGGATTGCTTTGAAAGAAACACTTATCTCAATTCTTACTCTGTTTTATGTTATTCAGTCCAGTCTGTGGAGAAGGAAGGACACCCAGGCTGTTTCAAGTATTCCTACTTGAATTTTTTTCAATTTTTTCTAACCTGCAAAAAATATGATTTTATTTCAGCATGTAGTTTAACAAATCTTTTATGTATTTCCGAAACTGAGGAGAATTTGAAAACTAAGCAAGAATGCTGATGTGTAAGCGTTGTGAAATTTCATTTCAGCCTGTGATAAAAGTAAAGAGTAGCCGGAAGATGGCAACTGGAGGCACATTGGACACAGACTCCTAAGCCAAGTCTCCGAACACAAAGTTAAAAGAAACAGCTGATTGAAAGAGAAGACAAGAAGTAAATATTCAATCAATAATTAGCTTTATACTGCAGGGCCAAGACTTTTTTGCAGAGCATTCTAAGTTAGAATCCTATTTGAGATTTCTTTTTAATGAATGTGTCATAGTTCACAATTTATATTAGCTCAGCTAGATCATGTATTCCCTCAGGATCCTATTCCTACTGAGAACAACAGATGCCTTCAATATTCAACCTTGTTCTTTTATGTTTGTGTCTCTCAGAGTGCAAATTTTCCTACATTTTAGGGAAAGTGTATAAAGCCAGAAAATGAAATTATGTCCCAAGAGACATTCTGAGTATTAAACTCAGAATAAAATATTAGAATAAAACATTTAACAGCTGAAGGGAAAATCCCAATTTGGTAAAGATTCAGGGACTTGCTACCTGTCCTTGATGTTACTGTTTCCCAGAGCTGCTACATGATATGAAAAACCTTTGTACTAATAACCTACCAAAGTATTCTTTTTTTGGTCACTCTAAGTAAAAACCAGTATCAACAGGTTCTTGACAAAGCACTTTATTCTGATATAACAATCTCCTTTACAATTTCCTATGTTCTTATCTCCACATGGCATTTTTATTCATCATTCCATCTGAGTTTGATATTACTTTTTACCTCTGTAAGATATCACAACAGAAATTTACTGCAAATTACTGAAATTTACTGGCAATCTGATTCATCCTATCTACTTGCCAGCTTTCCACTTATCACCAATTTAATCTCCTACTCCAGCATTTCTTCAGTGTTGCAGACTTCCCTCAGTTTCTCTGAACGCTCTCCAGCATACTGAACCTTGCTGATTTTCAGTTCTCATCATCTAAGCATTTTACTGTCTCTCCACAAGAAATACTCCGAGCCTTTCCAGAACATTTTATTCACAGAAAACAAGTATCCTGATTCATTCTTTTACTCTTTGTTGTACACATAGAGCTTTTTTGGTAGCAACCAAAAATTGGTTGGTAATTTGATAATCTATGTTGATCAATTTTATAAAACAGTAAAAAATACACGATTTGTAGAGTAACACAATGCCCTGTGCTTAAGAACATGGGCACAATTAACAGATTACTCTCCCTGTGTATTCCTATATGTACAATATCTGTGTAGATCCCTTCAGCGTATGGATGGAGGAAGCAGAAGGGTGTGCCTTCTCGATATAGGTTTCATTAGGACAGAGAATGATCAAAACCCCTGTTCATGCAAAACTGAGTTTGTGATTAGAGATCTAAACCAAGATTGGAAAGGGAAGCTCACAGGGAAACAAGAGTTTCAGTTCCTTCATATCCATCCAGGAATTTATTAGTATAAGGAGAAACAAAGTAACTTAAAACAAATATGACCTTCCACAAACATCAATGTGCATCAGATCTCAAAGATCATTTCTTGAATCAGCATAGGTATTTATGCATTATCAGTGCTCTCTGCAAGCTTCTTTCCCTCTGGGGAATTTTCTGATAGAAATATTAAGTTCAGAGATAATTTTTACCTCCATCCTTGCTTTGACATTTACAACACTTTAGAAATGCATTTCCTCTTCAAGGATATTTTCATCTATTAAAGAATATTTATGAGTGCTGCTTCAAAGAAAACTACTGGAATGAGAATTCAAGCAAAAAAAAAAAGAAAACAGAGTGAAGATTTGCATTTGCAACTGTTTGTGCACTAACTCCTAGCAAGACAAGAAGTGCCACCTAAAATGTAAACCTAAAACTTAGGTTAAAAAAGGTATTAGTGCACAAATTATATTCTTTTATTTGTTCAGTGCTTAAATGTTTCATATAAAACAGAACACATAAAAAGCTCAAAATGGTACTACAGGTAAAGTGGCAGGAAATTACCTAAAAGTAACTAAACTGAAGACAACTGAAGAAAGGTGGCAATGCTGGTGGTCAAAGGAGGTTATTCTCCCCCTGTACTTTGCTCTTGTCAGATTTCACTTGGACTATCACATACAGTTCTGGTGCCCCCAACATAAGGAGGACATGGACCAAGTCCAGAGGAGGACCATGGAGTTGGTAAGAGGACTGGAGCACTCCCCTATGAAGACAGGCTGTGAAAATTTGGGCTGTCCAGCTTGGAGAAGAGAAGGCTGTGTGGAGACGTCATAACAACCTCCCGCTATCTGAATGGGCCTGCAGGGAAGCTAGGGAGTGACTTTTCATCAGGAGCTGTACTGATAGGAAAAGGAGTAAGGGGGGAAAAAAAAAAGGGGAAATTTAGGCTCACTGTGGGGGTGGTGAGACCCTGGAACAGGTTGACCAGAGAGGTTGTGGATGCCACAACCCTGGCATTATTCAAAGCCAGGTTGGATAAGGCCTTGAGCAACCCGTTCTGGTGAGAGGTGTCCCTGCCCATGGCGGAGGGGGGCTGGGACTATATGATCTCTAAGGTTCATTCAATCCCCTTAGATTTCTATGATTTTATGATTTTGTGAAGCAAAGATACTATATGATTTCACACAAGGCTCAGAACTAATTGAGAAGCTTTATAAATGTGGCCTTTGGATCCAAATTCCTTTGGATCACTAGCATACACCTCCAGAGTAAAACTGTCCTTTAAAAATGCTAAACTCAATAAAGGGTTCATACTCTGGAAGTTAGGGCAGCATCTGAAATTTTGTTTTAGAGGGGATACACAGTATACAAACTTCCAAGCCTCAAGAACTAGCTGGATCATCTGGTGATAGCATCCAAAAATTCTATTTCATTCACTCCATTTCTTGTTACAAAAATCCCCGTTATCATTGTTACACTGGCTCTGGGGCTTCAAGGTGTTAGCTGCACCTCTTTGTCCCAAACAAGAGAAGAATAAACAGGATAGGTTTAAGTTTTCAAGCATAGGGAGATTACTATTTAAAAACCAGAGCCCAATCTTGACATTGTTAGCAGTACCATACTGCATTTCCTTTTTTTTCAAAAAAAAAAAAGAAAATTGCACAAAAACCCCCTACTTTCCATGCAAGACTGCACTCATTAGAAGTTTGGGCAGAAAAATCAGGTTCCTAAAAACACCATCTGTTTGTATATGCACAAACCTGCTTTAAAATCATTCAGGAATTTCAGATGTTCAGCTTTTTGTTTAGAAAGGGAAGGGAAACCCAGCAAATGCTGGATTGTACACTTGTAGATATTTACGTAAGGGATTAAGAGCTGCATAAAAAGCACTTATTTTGAAAATTTTGATGATAAGTTTTGTAGAGAGTAACAAATACATGAATTACTAAAATGGGAGTCACATTTGTCTAATTATTCCTAGTGAAGCTTAGAAGCCAATGGGGTCTCAAAAGAGCATACTTGGCTTACTTAGTTCACTTGGAAGATGGCAACATTTGTATCACAAAACTCAGCAGCTTTCTGGACAGTTGGTGCACAGACATTTTAATGCCAACCCCATTTAATGACATTTTAATGCCATTTCCAGCCATGGCATTTCTAGGGAAATAGCTACAACTTCCCACATTCAGAGATGGGTACAATCAGTTGTTTCCCAAGAACTTATCAACAAAATAAAATTGAAAAAGTAGTTGATTATAAAAGCCTTTGTCACAGACCTCTAGTGAATGATAATTCAGAACAGTCTTTACTACAGATTAGAAGGTAACAGTATTTTCAATCAAACAACACTGTGACGTCATCAAATTAAAACAGCAAAATATCATAAGTCTTCTTAATTGTGACATCTTTTATTTATCAACATCAAAACTACAGTTGCCCAAAAGAAAGGTCAGTTCTCAGTATCTTTATTTAGATATTTGCATTTAAGAAATTGCTGAAGTGTCCTTAGATTTTAGAAAATGTATTGAGCTTCCATTTTGATAAACTGCATATTTTTTGAGTTTTGCAGTTGTAACTCTGTAATTGTTCCAAGTACTTTCATGCACTAGAAAGGCTTTGATTTCCCCTATCTAGCATAATTATTTCCTTTGTAGCAATCAGAAATCCACTAAATATTTTGCAAGTATAATGGCTCCTAATAAAAAAATCACAGAAATGAAAAAACATAAAGGTCTCAGACACTGAAGAAAAAGATACTTGAGGAAACTAATATATTTAATACATGTATTTTCTTGTATATTTATTCAAGAGTGGCTTACTTGTATCTAAATCAATTTTCCAATAGAGTCAAACATGCGAAAAGTCCTGCTAGTGCCAGCTAAAATGAGGGTTTCACCCTGTTTATTACCAGGAGAGGTGAAATGGTTTATTGGGGGTTACAAAAGGCAAGAAGCTGAACAATTTCTGTCAGTTTTGAGTAATGATCTATCACTCTTATTCATTACAGTTTCTGTGTGTGTTTCAGGGCACTAAGTATTTTTCAATCATAAAAACGGGGAGAATTACCCAGTCTGAAGAACTTGTGATCTGGAAGAGTCAAAACAGACAAATCGGACTTAAAAGAAGGCAAATAAGCACATTAAGACTGAGTAAATTTAGACATTTTGTGTGATCAAATGAGGTGTAAAATTCATGTTGTAAAATCATAAGACCTTTGCTGTTCCAACCAGCCAGTATTCCCAAATTGTCTTCATGCCATTGCCTATATCAATTATTACAGGTATTTGACCTATGAACTCTATTTAACAAAGATTATGCTCTCTGTGGCATCACGAGACATTTTATAGAAAGCCAAACAAAGCCAAGGTAGGAAACACTTACTGAAACCACAGAAACACTCCTGTGTTCTAGAAAGGGGGAACTTCAGATAGAATCCTACATCTATATCTATAGATATGTATCTCAGAGATTGATGAGTAATAAAAATAAACAATTAGTCCTCAGGGTATCACTATTGTCTCAGCTTACAAAGAGAAAGGAGTTCACATGAAAAGTATTTTTAAGAATTTTTCAGCAAATTTGTTTTATGGCTCTAAAAATTTGTCCATATGAGAGTTTACAAGGTTTTACTCAAATACAATTTATCTTTCAGTAAGAAAAAAGCCCTCACAATTCAAACAATATGGATGACGTATTGGAAGATTTGGCTTCTTTGGGTAATACCTGTTCTTTAAATGTTTTTCCTTTTCTTTTGCAAGGCACAGGTATGACTGGTCCTAGCTGTACCAGTCAGAGAGAATCAGGAAAAGTAATTTCATGTAAAAAATGTATTATCTATAACTTAGTATTTACTCTCCATTTTTATGTGTCTATATTACACAATATTTGCATTTCAAAGGCCAGATCTCAAATTCTTAGATCATCAAAAATCCCAGTATTGGTAGAGGTGATTTTGGTCCCATACGAGCTTCAGTCAACATACACAGGACAATACAAGTTGTGTAGCTGTCATACAAATAACCTAGAATTAGCTTCCCTTGTGATGGCAAAGTTAAATTGTTTACAAATTAATTGATTTCCCAGTACATAAATATCAGGAAGCTAAATTTCTAATGGTGATCTTTCTAAGAATATATTTTGAGAAAAATGAGTTGCCTGTAAAACATTCTATTATTAACAAAACCAAAACCCAGTCTGATTTTACCACAATACAATTAACTTAAAAGAGAAAGTATATTTTTGCACACAATTTCAGCAAAGCCATAGCTTTAAGAAAATATGACTTGAGTAATAAGTGTCACTCACTATCAGAGGTAGAGACTGTGACAAGCTCCAGAAAAGGGCACTGCTAGAGTCTTTTATTACTTTTTATGTACCATCACCCAACTGTTGTTACGGAAATTCAATTACCATTTGAAAGGTCATTTATCCAAATTATTCAGTGCTACAAAAGAAATCTAACGTGCAAACAATTTAGATAAGGAATCCTACTGATCTAGAACCCCAAGTTGCCTGCAATTTCTCACTTGGATTCAACTTTTACAGGTAAGTGTTCATCGTGCTTAGAAAAAATAATTCCATGAAATGCACACTGACAGTAACAGTAGCTGATTAAAGTCAGACAAATAAGTTTTTATACATCTTATAGTATCTGCCAGAATATTTCACCATGTAAATACCATAAGAAAAAATACTGAAAGGTGAATACTGTACACTACACAATATTTTGGTTGTTCCCTCATACCTGGACAAATAAATTTTCCACTCTAAGTATGTGTGTTCATATATATAATTCTCTCTATATATTTGTACACAGAGAGATAAAAATATTCTTAACAAACATTTTTTTTAATAACTGACCTGGTTATCGAGGCATTGCATATCTGCCCATAGCAAATATATTCACTGCACATGCGCAGCAGCAGTTTAAATTTAATCTTTTGGGTTCTCAAGATCTCATCCTTCACCTAATTTCTTGCTGAAAAATCTACAAGTGGGTAACATTTGATATGACAGTCCATTGATCTGGGATGAAATTCTACCCATTTTGACCAAGGTAGATGGGCCACCTGCACTTAACCCAGATAAGGAATATATAGAAATATTTCATGCCACCACAGGTGAAAACCCCTGGGCAAGGGTTTATTGAGCGCAGCTATAATCCCTCACCAGGAAGGGAGCAGTGAACATTTGGAGCAGGCAGTTAGAGGAGATGACAACCAAAAATCCTTTCCAGCCTAAATCATGTGCAGGGTTTTGGATGCTGATGAAGTAGCAAAGGGAACGACATCAGCTAGTTGCCCAAGCAGCACATGGAAATCCAAGTGCTGTATAGTACATCATCTCTTGTCTTTTTTTTCCGACTAATTTCTGTTTTGTCATTAATGCAAACAATAATTTAAATATCAGTTTCCTGATGTGTAAATGAGAGTGAAGTTTATTTCTGTTGAGGGTCCTCATATGTTCATATTCAAGCACATGAACAGAAGAAAAGAAAGTCCTGAATCTGAGGAACTGAGCATATTTGCAGTGAGGACATAATTTACTCTGACACTCTCTTGGTGAAAATAAGCTGAATATCTGAAGAAAGTCAAGTTTAGTTTCCAAGACTTTAAATCACTTTTACAGTAAACTAAGAGTAAAGTACAGTTTTTCCTTTTACAAGAACTTTTTTTTTTAATAAAATAATTGAAAATAAAAAATGTTAAAGCATAAAAGTTCAAGTCTTTATTAGAAAACTCAAGGTACCCTGGATATGCCACCTGTTTTACTGGAGCAAATGTTAGAAAAAAAGCATTAAGTAAAATCCAAATAATTTTAACAAAGCCTAGTCTTCACTCACAAGTGAAGATATTTATCCATGGAATATTTTTTCTGGAATTTCTCAGTACTAAAACACAAATACAAAATTATCAGTGATACTAAGGAGTCAGGAAAAACTGTAGTAAAGTGATAATTAGTCTCAAAAAGAACTACACTTATTAGTAAATTCTGAAGAGGATATTTAGGGAGTTACAAAGAAGCTGTATTTGTTTGCATGTCATTGCTACCATATTCTAATTTAGTAACAAATAGATTTTGTAAGAGGAATATTGTAATGTCAAAAAGGTATTGGCAAAATATTAGACAAAGAAATGGCTGCTTTCAAAATAGGCATTCAATACTACAATATGAGGCATCTAATACTACAATATGCAATACTAAATATGTTCGCATATCTTAGCTGTATTTATACCTAAAGTTTTCTGCCAGGATTAGGAAACAACCTGGGAGACATTCCTGGATAAAAAGCTATTTTTAATTTTACCAAAAAATGCATATATGTGCAAAGAAATTGCATTGATATCTACAGCAGAGTGCCTGCAATGTATTTGCTAGCTGAAGGACACACAGTTTGACAGGAGCTTCTACATGCTTGGGTTGAAAGGGCAAATTTGTTCAGCCAGAGAAAACAGAGGATGAGAGACTCAGGAGTTGTATGTTATGATGACATTTGCAAAATGATGGCCAAACAAGTCTCACTGGTACTAGTTTTTCATGTTTTGTCAGTGAACTGACAAGGCAGCTATGCCACTTTACCCACAGAGTACTCAGCAAACAAGTTGATGGGAAAAAAGCTTAGCATTTCCATGGACACGTCCTTAATATGTGAGTCAAAGTGTGTATCGTACCAAAGTCTGTCTTTTTGTGACATAGGTATAATTAACTCAGTTTTGTCTCACGGGGATGTTATGAGTATTAATCATCCCAAAATATGTCTTAAGTCCTTCTACAAGGGCCAGTACTTTGAAATTTTACAAGCAGTTAGTAATCTTATATATTAGTAACACAAAACTTACTTAAACCATTTTCTTCATAATATGAGAATAATTTTTTAAAGAAGAATATAAGATCCTTCTTCATTTCAAAATCTGACAATAAGCTATGGTTTCATTATAACAAACAATAAGCTTATTTTCCAGCTTAAATTGGAAGCAAAGATAACTGAATGTCACTTTTTTGTCAATTGGTGTGTCTACACTCACAGCTATCTCTGCTTTTGACAATTTAACACAAACAGAATTTGTTCCTCTAGTAAATAACTTACTTAAGTTCCTGTTTTTAGTAGCTAAATTTACTATATGGTATTCTAAGGATAAAGATAGCAGAAGAACACAAACTTTTCTTGTGCCTTTTTAAAATAGACTACATTTCTAGCCATTTATTCCTGTTTTCTAAAGACAACAAAACATTGGTTTACATGTTCATTCATTCTATTCAATACTTTAAACTCATTTTTCTTTCCTGTTTTTCCTCTTTTTAGTTACAATGTTCTTTAAATTACACCAAAATCACACAGATGATTACAGATAAGCATCCCTTATGGATTTTACTGTGGTTCCAGTAAATCTCAGAATATATCAGCATCAAATTTCTTGTCCTGCATGTAATAATATCATAAGCATCTCTTCTGGACTGCAGAACCTGTGGCAGCTGCCTGGCTCAGTAAGAAGTCTGTTGGTTCAGAGTATGACCAGTCACAGCAGTGTCAGCATCCTGCTAACCTCAACTTCTCCCAGAAAACACAGCTTTTGCCATTACTTTAATAGTTTGATATATCACTTTAGTTCCACATGACACCAGCGTACAAACCATTCTGCAAAGATCTTGCAAAGTAATGGCCAATGCCCAAAACAGCTTTTGTCAGGGTTGTGCCTCTTGAGGGGAGGAGACAGAAGCATGTCCCCACCTGTTTATGGAAAATGGGGATCATGCTCCTTTTAGCAACATTCCAAAGCAATTTTAGATGAGAGCAATGCTTTTACAGTCTAGAAATACACTTTTTAAAAATCTGAAAAATCTTGTGGAATTTTCTAGAAGCTGAGGTCCAGATGAGAAGTTCACAAATAAATCTGTGGAGCATAGTACAATATAAACAAAAATAATCAAATAGGAACAGAAAGCAGATAAATGCATGTGGTCTGTCAACTTTAAACAGCAGCTTCTCACAAAGCTGGCAGAGAAGTAAACAAAACCTATCAACTGAGCTGAGAAGGACTAAGCTATCCAACAGAAGACAAGAAATTAAGTACCATGAAGTCTGTTTACAGGTATCTGCCACTACAACCCAACAGGACAACAAACACATAGCACCTCAGAAAACATTCTGTGAAGGTATCAGTTCTGCAATAGTGGGATGCATTTTCCCCTCAAACCAAGGATGCATTAGCATGATGTATATTGCACAAACAAACCAGACCACAGAGTTAATAACATCCTAAGAACAACAATTTCCTCATACCTTTAAAAGACATGGAATACTGACCTTTACATACCCACATTCACCAGCTTTGCTCATTGTCTTATAAAAGAACAGGGGCTGACACAGGGGAGCAGGAACTGAAATGATCTTGAAGATATCCAAGAGCGCTATTGATTTGCTTTTTTATTCCAGTGCATGCTCAATGAAAAAATTAGATTAACTCAGTCAGCTAAATATATTCTTGGAACTGAGTTGATGTGTTTAGCTATTGAATAGGAAGGGAAGCAAAACAGAAAAAAATAAGCTGCATTTTAAAATGTTAGCCTTACCTTGGACAGTTCATGAGATCCAATTTTTACTTTGGAAGCAGTGAAGATTCACTACTTTTGCAGTGAGGTTGTGTTGATTTCATCTAATGTTACTGCAATAATAGATAATTGCCTTTTTTGATTAACTCTAACAAAAAAAAAAAAATTCATATTTTCTTAAGGCAACTAATGAGACTATTTTCTGCAGAAGAGTGTCATTGATTAAGAAGACCTCTGAAGTTACCTGTGTATAGAACTATTTTCCACTCAATTCATATGCAAATAGACAAATACATTCCAGAAAACAAATACAGAAAGCTATAAAGCCACCTGGTGATCAATGGTGATGTATATCACAAATTGGGTCCAATTAACTAGCCATTATCCTATCCACAACCTCTCTTTCAAATGAAAAAGAGCAACAAGCAATGAAGCAAACAAACCTCAATCCTTGCCAATCTGTCTAGATCTGTAGACCCTAGTGCATTAGCAAATCAGATTCTGGAAACCCATCTCACTCACATGTACAAAAGTTGGTGGATAACTTCTTCATCAACACTGAATGCATCTGAATAGGTTTAATATACCAGCTGAAACTTGCAAAAGACACTCTCTTTATCCTTTAATAAAAAACTACTTTCTATGGAAGACTTCCTAGACAGATTTAACATTGAATTCTTTCTGATTATCTAGGATATTCATTAAACTGAGACTTTTTGCATGCATCTAAAATTTGTCTTCCATGCTTTCTCAGGTCCCAAAGGAGTCAATTAAGGCATGGTTCTAGTATATTAGTAACAACATTTTTTTAACTGTGAAACTTTCTTCCAATCAAAAAATGCCAGTACATTCAAACCCAGCCATTTTGTGGAAAAATAGACTCCTTTCAATGGAAATCTGCATAACTAATCTGCTTCTTTCACCAGCTCTCTAGAAGTTCACCCTGCGGACTTCTGTGCCATTCTAGACCTGTGTTTCCAAGCAGTTTGCATGTTTCCCATGACCAGCTCAGCATCTCGCAGGATTCATGGGATGCCAGAATTCACTACATCTCCTGTTAAATCCACCATCCTCTGGCCACCCAGAGCAGCCAGGGTGCAAGATTCTGGCCTTCACTGATACTCTCCACAGATAAGCAGAGCAGACCCATTGCAAAGCAGGTGTGAATTCCTTCACAGGACTCACAACTCTGTATGTACAGCTACAATATGTTAAGATTCACTGTTGATACACGGCTGCTTTGGACATCTGTAAATCTGGGTTTGCAGGATATTTCCACAGCAGGAGAAGCACTGGGAAGCACAAGCTGGCGTGCTTTCAAATGCAACATAATTTCTCAGTGCCTTGCCAAGGGTTTTGTCAAGCGTAATTTAAAGCCTTGCAAATAACCTGGCTTTTACCACTTCCTTTGGGAAGCGAATCAACAGCCTTTTATATTTCACTGACAACCACCCAGCATGACAGTAGGACACTACAACACCCCAGGACTCCACTCAGAGAAGATAAAACCCAAGGACTTTCCTGAAATTTCCCTATAGCAGAAACATTATTTCCTCACCTCTCAAAGGAGCTGCAGATTTTATCCATTTACTCACTCCCTACACACACAGTGCAGTTATTCACAGCCCTTCTTTATGCCTTCACCATTGAGATCTGTACTACAGCTACTGTAGATTGGACAGGGGATCTGTTTCCACATGTGAGTTCCCAGGAAAATAAACCCCAATGATCAACTCATATGCTGAAGATACTTGTACTTTGCTGCTACACATTTGGGGATGTGTAAGAATCCAAATGACCTGCAGCATCCAAAGCCAAACAAACTGAGTTTCTCTCTGCTACATCCCACTGGTCAGAAATGCAGCAAAAAAGCTTCTGCAGAGTTTAAAGAAAGGGTAACCCGTTGTCTGTGCACAGAGCCATAACACAGGTCCTGTAACTGTGTCACCATAAATGAATTTAATGTTGTTAGGCACAGATTTAGGGATTGTGGTACTGTAGATTTACAAGCAATGCCATTAGGAACAGACACTTAAATTCACAAACAACAGATGAACATTAAACATGTTTATAATACTATATACAATGTCCCCTACATGACAAAGCTGGAGAAGTGGCTGTAACTCACCTCCATATTGGTATATCTTACAGCATACATATATATCATATGGATAGCTATTATTTTCCCTACTGCTACTATAATGCAACTTTTTTTTTTTTTGGATGGGGGGCACAGACACCAAGTTAAGAAAATTACAGCTGTCACCAAAATATAAAAGCATTTCAGTGATACTCAGAACACAGAAAAGGTGTATTTTTTAAAGATTTAATAGAACTTGAAACTCTACAATCAGCATTCCAAAAATTAACATTAGACCTCTTTATTATTAGATAGCAGTAATGAGCCTTTTTTGTTATTTCATGGTTGGATTATTAAACTAGATTGGGCTTTTGCCAGACTTTTAGACTTTTACTTGAAGCTGCAGGAAGTGCTTAATGACTTCAAAACCAAAACGAAATGAGATAATATCTGAGAAATGTGCAGTTTGTTGAGACAATGGAACTGAATCTCAGAGGACAGTCATGTTTTTTGATTGTTTCTGCTATCTATTATCATAAGCCTTGGGCAACCTATTAGTAAGTTAAAGTAGTAATTATTTTTTAAAAAAGAAAAGCATAGTTTATCACCCTGGAACTATGTTTTGAGAGATTAACATTTTTCCTTGGAAATACAAAGGAGTGGTTTTTAACAAAAAGAGTAGGTAAGTTTCAAAATACCTTTTTGATATGGGAATAACTATTTTAAAGAAACAGTGTTCAAACATTTGTTTGTTGAAACAAAATGTTTGAAACATTAAATGTTGACTGATAAAACATCTAAATACTGGTATGGAAAAACACAGTGACAACTTTTTACATTTAGTAGTGCACAGTTTCAGAGGATTCTATTTACTGGCACAAATGAAGCCATTTCTGGTGCCTGTCTGTCACCATGGCCACTTAAAAATTCAGTGAATGGTCTTTGCATTTCTAAATGATCTCTGGGACAGCAGCCAAGGCCTTTAGACGAAGAGCTCAACTTCTGGATCTGGTCAGCAAAAGCTGGCAATATATTTCAAACAGCAAACAAAACACCACTTAATTGAATGATATTTACTTAGATCAAAATGTTCAGTGGGCAATTCCACTTTTTCTTACAATACAGTGTATAACACAACCAGAAATCCACCTCAAATTCAGCTCTGTGCTTGGGCTCTTTTTCCTTTGGGACAAATTCTGTTCAGGGCCATCCATGAGGTCCCAGAGCCTGGGAAGGTTATTCAGCTGGGGAGCCACCCCTGTGATGCACACAGCCCTTGGAGAAGTGACACGGATGTCTGTGCCAGCACTTCTCTTACACCCCACTGCAACGATTAGAATGCAGAAAGCTTCCACCAGTGGTACTCTCCTCGACATCTCTGCTGCCTTGACCCATAAGCCTGGGTACAAAAACAGCTGTTTGTACACCAGACACTTTTCACAGCATTGAGCGACAGCTGTTGTTTATGCTGCAGAAGCTGGCAGAGCAGAAGGGACAGTGCTATTCTGGCACCTGAATAGTAACTACTTTTTCTGAACTCTGGCATTTGACATTGAGGCACTGTGCTCAGTAGTGAAGTCATGATGCCATTATGAGACATGAAACTGCACTGCATTATTACTAGTGTAATTTTCTAATGAAACAACTTAAAATGCATCATTTATACTCAGCTGAGCACATTTGCACTACAATTTGACATGTACAAAAATAAAATTAGCACCTGAACGCATAAGCAGGGAAGTATGGAGTGAAAAATAGTTTTCACTATATTCATTCTAGAACAGCTCTGGAAATTTAACTTGAATAAGATAGTAGCCGCAATAAGAATCAGATATTTTGGTTAAATTACATAAGGTATCGAGTGCACCCTCAGCAGGTTGCAGATGACACAAAGATGAGTGGTGCAGGTGAGGCAACAGAAGGACAGGATGCCATCCAATGGGACCTGGACAAGCTTGAGAAGCAGGACCATGAGAAGCTCCTGAAGTTCAACAAGTCCAGGTTCAGTGTGCTGCACCTGGGTCAGGGCCATCCCAGAGATGAGCACAGCCTGTGAAAAGAACCCATTGCGAGCAACCTTGTGGAGGAGGTCTTGGGGGTTCTTGTGGATGAAAAGCTGGACTGGAGCCAACAGTGTGCACTCACAGCCCAGAAGGCCAACCATATCCTGGGCTGCATCCAAAGCAATGTGGCCAGCACATCATGGGAGGGGATTCTCCCCCTTTACTCCACCCCTGTGAAACCCCACCTGGAGTGCTGCATCCAGTTCTCAGCAGAAGAAAGACCTGGACCTATTGAATCAGGTCCAGAGGAGGCCACAAAGGTTTATAAAAACTCTCTTAGGAAAATAGGCTGAGAGTTGGGATTTTTCAGCCTAGAGAAGAGAAGGGTTTGGGGATACCTCATTGTGACCTTCCAGTACTTGAAGAGGGAGTATAAAAATGTGGGAGAGCAACTTTGTACATGGGCAGATGGTGACAGGACAAGGGGGAATGGCTTTAAAATAAGAGAAATTCAGGTGATGTTAGTAAGAAATTCTGTGAGGGTGATGAGGCACAGGTTGCTCTGACAAGTTGTGGATGGATGCCACAGTCCAGGAAGTGTTTAAGGCCTGGTTGGATAAGGCCCCAGGCAATTTGATCTACTGGGTGGCATAGTACAGGAGTTAACTGAATGTTCTTTCAGGTCCGAAACCATTTCAATTCTATGACAAACAGTAAAAAGGTTTTTGCAAAGGCTTACAACTAAAAAGCTCAGGGCTGACTCTTCCTCACAGTTCTTTTTTTCCCTGGGTGGAATTCTGTGCTCTGTATCTGTCTGCCTGTCTCTCTATCATCCTTCTAAAATATGGAAGGAAAACAAGAGAGATAAAAAGGAAAGATTCATTAATGAAGTTTCAGATGGAACTAAGAGGGCAAGCAGAGCAATTTCCCTAGACAGCATCTGTTTTGAATATCTGCTCACTGTCTGAATTCCAGAACTGCCAATACCCTGTAATAAAATGTTATGAATAAAACCCTAAAAAAAAAATTAAAGAAGTTTCCATATGCCTTTGTATTCTTTAATACTTAAGAATTCACAGCTTGGTTTTAGGGAATTTTTAGCAATTTAAAACAACAAAATAATATATATATACACAATCCTATACTTACCAGAATTCGGTGGTTTGTTTTAAAACTATAGTCTAATGTTGATAGCATCTTCTTCTGTTTTACCTAGTAGAAGTGAGATATCAGAAGTTGCTAACCTTAGTCTACCATACAAAGTGTCCAGTTCATAAAGATCTAAATTGAAATCCTACACAAAGACCAAAAGGAGTTGAAAGCAAGTTTATGTGATGCTGATGCAACTCATTTTTTATGTCCATTCTGTTCTCCTTCAAGCACTTTTTTCCTATTTTCAGTGTTGTGACAGGCAGCAGTTAAAGAACATTTAACAGATAATGAGAGCACTGAGTGGTTTGAATACCAAACCATAAGAAACTTCATAGAAATCAATAAAATCTGACAGCTTCTCTCCTTTGCTGCATTTCTCAAGGATGGGGTGGAGAGAGAGAAAATGATGCATAGGTCATAAAGTTACCAGAAAGACAAGGCCATTTTCTAAGTTGCACTTAAATGACAACCCTTGGAAACCAGCAATGCTTTCTCAATCCCTATCAGCTGCTCCTGTGCATTCTTTAAATAAGTGTGGCTCTTTAATTCCCAGTCACTCAAAACATACAAAGCATTTCTTAGGCTTGAGACAGTTACTTCATGAGTGGCTGACTGTTCTTTCAAAATTCCTTTTTCTATTACTTGTTCCTGAGGAGTCCAGTTTTCTGAAAGCTGTTTAAATAATATACTTAGCATCCAAACCAACCATAAACTTTTAACAATATCTGGAACAAACACTAAATAAAAGATGTAAAAAAAATGTTCCACAATAATGTGTGAAATTTGTGCAACCTGAACAAGCAGGAAAGTTTTTGAAAAACCTAAAACTTGACCAAAGGCTAAACAAAGTAAGTCCACTACTTAAAATTGTTAACACAGAGTTCTAACATTTTCAAGAGTAGCACTTCAGATACAACCTGTCCAAGTCTACAGTATTTCTACAATGTGAAGTGAGCTGCCACATGGAAAAATTAAGCATAACCTTCAAACTTTAAAATGAAGCAGTCAAGTCAAGTAACGGCTAAAATAAAGTTTTTCAAATCCATTTTATAAGTGAATGAAAAAACTACTTTTCTATGTGCAGCTAGTGATAGAATCCATGAAAACTGGCTTTAGTTAGAGCCACCTAATGGGACTTCAGAAATTCCACAATTCTGAGCAGCCAAAAATTAAGCTGGATATCATCAGACCTAATATTTCCAAAGAATAAAATGCTAAAGTTTGCAAATATATATTTTAATGCTAATTATGCTGTTTAAATAGCTTTAATGGTCATTTTGTATACTAATCTGTTTTAAATAATTTCACATTATATACTTATACAGGCTTACATTTTGTCTTTAGATGAGTCTGTATCATAGAAGCCTTGAGGTTTCCACATTATGTGCCTGTTAAATACTTCTGAAATAACCATGGATGCATTTCAGATGGCTACCTCATTTTGTTAGGTAAGTAACCTGAGAATCATTTGCCTTTATTTTCTCCTAGCACTGCCACAGAAGAGGCTGTCCATAATTAAATCACCCAGGCTTTTTGGTGTGTCAGTATTAGTGCTCCTCTCTGGAAATAGCATGCAGTTAGGTGTGCCATCCTGCAGTCAGAGCAAAACATAGCAAGGAAAAGACAACACTGTGAGAAAGTACCAGTCCTGCGTCTACACTTTATAGTAGATATTTTCTTTTGGTTTTTATTTTGTTGTTCTGTTGGGGTTTTTTTAATTATTATTTTTAGATATACTCCTCTTTCCTTCATGTGTTCCCATAAAACATTTTAGAACCTGAAGGAATGCAGAGGCTGGAAATCTGTGAGATGCATTGGGCTCTTTTAGGGACTACCCACAAATGAGCAAATATCCATTGCTCATTTTATGGACAGGCTAAAGTTGGGCTTTGGGAGTAATCTAACTTTTTAAATGGATTTCAAGGGAACTAAAATTATGTGTCAGCTAAGGGTTTACTCAAGGTCAGTGAAAAGCCAGCTGGTATATTTGCATCTATAACAAAATGCATGTTCTCTTAACAGTCTGTATAATCAAGGAATGAAAATAATTTTCAAGGTTCATGCAATAAAATGCCATTATGAATAACAGTTATAAGCTGGCCCAGTTATTTTGAGAGCGGCAATAAAGACTTTCACTTTTCATATTGCATTTTTTATTTCATTTTTTGGTTGCGGGGGAGTCAAGAATCACATTAAAAAACATATTAAAAAATCCTCATGTGTCCTCTACTGATTATCATTTGAAAACATGAGGGTGTCCTGCAGATCTTATCTCTTAAACAACTGAAGTCTTATGATGAGAATAAGTTAAAATGTGCAAATTTTTATTCATAGAAAAATAAAGAAAAGTCATACAAAAAAGAGAAAGGTAGGATATAAAGAGGCTGGTAGATGCAGCCTCAGCTTGGGGCTGCACTCCCTAGGCACAACAGGCCTGCAGATGTTACCAGCTGTAGACAAGGTGCTTGGCTGTATTAAAAGGATTTTAAAGCCAAATATTTGAACTCATGTCCTTTCTAGCAAGTTGTAGTCACAACCATGTTTATTTAATTGCTCTGTAAAATGATCAAAATTAACACTTTCATGCAGCAGCCAAAGTCAGTCATTTGTTCTGTGTTTTCCCCCTGTTGTTTTTGGGCGAATAAATTTGGAGAAAACAAAACACCAAGCAGGGCAGGGAGTGTCAAGAGCTTGCAGAATATATGTTAATTCCTGCATATCACTGCTAACACACCAGAAAATGCTAATTGAGGCCAATGTCAGCAGGAATGTAAAATATACAATTTGAGAACCCATAGTTGCCAGCTACTCTACATGACAGACTTTTAAGGACTTGGTGAATATGGCCATCCATCTGAGGAGATGCTGGTAAGATCACAGCTCCTAACACTGCTGCTAAAGCCATGGAAAGTTCTATGCTATGATGGTATTTTGAGGCTGTTATCTCCAGGCAGAAGCAGATCTCCAAATATACCCAGATACACAACACAGAGGGGCCAAGGAACTGCAAGTTATTCAAGTGTATGGCTTCACACCTTCAACTGGAACCCCTTTCCTGGACCTGGACGAATTAATAAGTAAACAGAAGGTCACTTGCAAGACAGAGTAAGCACATCTATGATGAAAATATTAAGAATTATAAAATTAGAGATACTTGATCAAAGATCTCCATGTTAGGTTTCAAAAGAGAAATCGGGGTAAATAATGAGCATTACTTCTCCTTGTGTAGCCTTCCATCATCAGTTACCTGTGTCTTAAGGGTAAGCAGAGCTTTAGTAAATCATTGTTTTCAATAGCACTGAATGCATTTTTCTTACTTGAACTTATCTAATGTCTTTTGAAGTTATCAATAATATTGTTAGCAGATGTGAACTGTATTTAATTAAGCATTGTGTGAAAAACTGTTTATGTCTAGCATTTAATACTTTCACGAGTTATTCCCTGACTTCTCTATCCTTGGGAAGACTTGGACAACCTTCCCTATTTCCTTTCCTTTTTCCTTTCTCCATTTATATGCCAGTGTCCATTGATTATCTTGATATTTGTTTTCCAAACCATATTCTAAAGAAAAAGAAAAAAAAATTAAAAGAAAACACAATATGCCCTTTCTGAAAGAAGTAGGCAGAGAATTTATGAACAGCATCGGTGATATTTTGATACATTTTTCCTTTCCATCCACGTTCCCAAGGGTATATACACAAACAGGACTGAGTGTCCAATTCTGAATACATACATTACCCATTTGTATACTCTACATTTATTACTAGTAATTTTATTCTTTTTTTTAACTTTCTAATTATTAAGACTTGCTAATTTATTAATGTGAAAAATCATCTCTTCCTATCTCTTCCTATTAATTCTTATCCCATTTTTTCTTTTATTTAGTCTCTTACCAGTCTAGAAGTGCACCTTTCCTGTTATCCCATTAAAACTATTTGGTGAGAAAATTTATCTAAAATTTCTTCAAGTGTTTATTATACTTCCATCAATTCTAGCAATTCTGAAAGCCTACCCTAAATTCTACCCTAATTAATGCCCTAGTGTGCAATTTCTCTCTATAAAATAACATTTATTCTTTCCTTTTGCAGCACAATTTTATTAATCTAATCACTTCCACATTTTTGTTCTATATATCAGATTTATTAGTCTGTAATTTCTGTATGTTTTTAAAGACTATTTTTACTTTCTCTCATTCCTTTGGCACTGGAGTCAGTTTAAGCAAGAAGTTATGCACCATAATGAGCAGTTTGGCAACTTCACAACTTTGCAGTTTGGCAAGCTTGGCAACTTCACTTCATTGACTCCAGAAATTTGTTGCTATTCATTTTACAAACTTATTTTATTTTTATAGAGGCATGCACTGGAAGAATTAATGATTTGTAGGAACATCAAGGAGCTGTTTTGTAAGAAGCAAGTATGCCAATGGCTAAACGGGAAGTAGACTTAAAACATCACTTCTCTGCCTCCTTTGGACAATAATTTCAATCCACATTTCTTCCACACAAGCAAAATCTCTAGCCATAAAATTATCAGGCTGGTTTGAGGAGTCATTCTTTCTCTCTCATTCAAATAATTCCACTTTTCACAGTAAATATTAGACTGGGGCTGAGCACAAGAGAGGTAAGAGTGGATGGAGTACTGGTCTCCAGTATAATGATCTTTGATCTCTCACGTACAAAAAGAGAAACCTGATGATGCTTTCTTTAGAAATACTGATTAAACATACCCTACATTTTTAGTATTTTATATATTTTGATGTTTTAAATGCAAGATAAGAAGTTTGGTGCTATCAATTCAATGTTCTCTATTTAACATTGTTTCCCCTTTTTTCTCAGATAATAAGGTAAAAAATTACCCTGCTTTTATTTGTGTGCACTGTCATGTTACAAATCTACAACAAAAATAAGAACAAAATTAATGTAGCTCAACTCCACAACTTTTCCACATTTCAGTTACTATTAGGCTGCAGCCTTTTGAAAGCTTTTGTTTTGCTCCAACACACCTGTGAACATCTTGTGCATTTTTATACCTTACCTGTGATCTCAGTTGTCACACAATTTTTTAGTCTTACTGTGTAGTTTCACATGAGGAAGAGGTATGACTTTGGAATAAAATGGAAGAGGAGCTACATCCATTTTTCTGTACTAAGACCATTATGATGCCTGTCAGTGACTATGGAGGAACACCATTATGCATGGAGCATTAACACATTAAGGCATTAATGACTCCTTTGAAACTATTCCTATCTGACTTTCGATTTCTACTGAAGAAGCCCATCATGCATATTAACAAGATTACCCGAACCGTTATATCTATAGAGGTGTCATTACTCAGACTCTTGACTACATGAGTACATAATTTAAGAAACCTCCCAAAGTAATAGTTGTGTAACAAACTGTGACTCTTCTGGAAGACAAATGTAGCAATGGGCAAAACCTCAGTCTACAAAGGCTCACAGGATGTATTAATGCTCAAAATCCCTTTAAAGTGGAACGAAAGATAATGATACAGAGGTTGAAGGGGTTGGGGATTAATGTTACTGCTCTCATGGGTTAAGCAAGTACTGAAGACAGGAGCTACGATTCCCTGGGATTACTCCTGCCACATACCTATTCCTCCCTTGCCCCCATCTAATCTCAGTCATCCAACTTGCAAATCAGTCCTGTCAGTATATCGAACATGCAGCTTTCAAAATTCTCCTCAGATGCAGAAAAAGAAGCCAGTTTTGCAGGAACTGAGTGAGGAGAGTCAAGGATAAAGAGGAGAAAGTTTTGGAAACTTCTTTGGTCCTGTGAATGCAATTCTGAAGCAGGACACACTTGGGAGAAAAAAAAACTTCAGGATGATTTGAAGAGAGGGGAAGGGACAGTACTTCAATTGAGATGGGCTGTACCGTACCTCCAAGGCTTTTTGGATTGACTGCAAAAGTCAAGGCTACAGAATTGTTTAATAGAATGTACATGAAATAAACTAACAGTAGGACAGTTTCTGCATGTGCTAAGTCTCTAGTCAGTGGATATACTTAATATGTAAGAGAGAGGTGTGAGTCTGAACCCTTCACTTGAGTACACACTTTTGAAAATTGTAATAAAAATATGCAGAAGGATGTTTTTCCCGCCTCACTTCCAAAGGATGGGTTTCTCCATTCTGGAAAAATGATGGCTGCTTAAGCAAACACACACCACCACCTTAGCACCAGCTACTTACAGGAGCACAGGATATTAGGTTCATATTTGGATGCCTCCTTGGAAGCTGTCACTTGCTGTTTGGATTGTGCTGTACCATAAAACAGCTCTATGCTAACAACTGATTTTTGGTGTCCTAAAAGGTACTAAAATAAGGCTTTGTTCTGGAATGAGAGGAAAACAACAAATGGTATGAACCTTGCCAGTGGTTGCAGCTTTGCAGTAGAAAAACAAGCAAAACCGTAAGAACTCACAAAATAGAGTAACAGTTATCTGCCAAAGCATCCCACAACCACAGAATAAATACAACTTAAAGCCAAGCAGCTGATGAGGCATATAATCTCTGTTCTTGAGGCTATTATTCAGAAATATCTGCTGCTGTGCATAGTCTAACGTACACGGATTTAAGCAAAAGGCAGGCTTGTTTGGTTTGTACTTGTCTACTCTGGCAAAACAGTGGAAAATACCATGAAAATATTAAAACTCTCCATAAAAATCTGCATGTGATTCTAACCAGTTCTTCATGCTGCTGGATTTCAAGAGGCTAGCAATGAAGAAAACACCTGAAAGCTTAGGAAAAATAAAAAAAACCATGGGTGAAAAAAAGAATAAATTTTGTATCAAATACTGAAGTCAACTTTATTGGGGAAAAAAAATCCAGACAAAAATAAGTGTGATTTGGGGCTCAAGGGGCTAGCAATTCATCCAATCCTTCATCACTGCTTAGAAGTTAATATTAAAATTATCTTTATAAGATTAATATGTGTTCTGAATAAAGATTTTGATTTTCAACTTTTTTTTTTTAAGTCTACTCACAAAGGCTGGAAGGTTAACATAAAGTTATTATCATACATTACCAGAACTTCATTTTTCTTATCAGAATATGAACAGTAGGCTTTTAATCAATACAATTAATTTAATATTTCTGCCCACACATAAACACAGTGTGTTTCTGCAAACTACCATAGTTCACGTTTACCAGAGTTTTGGTGGGTTTAAATACATGAGAGTTACATATTGGAACTATGTGCCTGTAAGGGCACATGCTGTTAAGCTCCAAGTGTTCAACTTATCGGTTACGTATCCCAGCCCCAGTAGGAGTTTAGTCAATAGAGCCTAAAAAGGGATGACCATGTACATTCCTGATTCAGATCTCCCAAACACAGCTGGTCCTTCAAAGAAAGTGTCACCCTAAACATTCACTGGCCCAAGACATGCCAATAATCTCTCCAGTAAAAGCAATGTCTAAACTGTAAGAAGTTTCAGCTTTCTTTTAAGGAAAAAGTGAGACCTAGCAGATATGAATTGAAATAACTAGCTCCTTGACGAATAAAAAAGAAACAAAACTCCTGAGCGTTGAAAGTGTCAAAAGCGCCAAGGTAAGCCTCGTTCATGGTCATCAATGCAGAACTTTTGGGACTGGGTACAATTCTGCTTGCTTTCTTTATCCTGAAAGCCTCTGAAAAGGCTTCTTTCTCACTCTTATTGTTTAACCTCTTCAGGGGATATTCTACCTTTCTACTAGTCACACAAGTATCACCCTTCAGACTCTGATGGACTCAGAAAACCTTTCCCCAAGCTGAAAATAGGTGGAGAAGAGGAATTGGTAGTAAGTTCAAATAAAATTGCAGGAAAAATTTCTCACAGACAGCGTGTTAAAGTGCCAAGCATTTTTCAATAGTAAGGCATTGTCTGGACAAAAATAAGACCAGGTTTGGGCTCAACAGATAACAACACAAAACATTTCAGCTTAATACCAGTAAACCCTGCTCTTCTAATAAGCTTGAAGGTCTTGCTTGCTGTAAAAAGCTATTAAAAACAAACTAAAAAAAAAGGTTTTAATTGCTTTGCATTAACAATTTCAATTCAGTTTTTAAATCAAACAGATCTCTCTGTAGAAAAAAAAATCCAATAGACCTCTCCATCATAACAACTCAGAAGCAATAGAAATTAAAAGCATTGGAGTGAACATGGTGCTTTCTAGGCAAAGGTTGGATTTATTCGAGGATTTCTGCAGCTTGGATCTCACCTATCACACTTTGGGTAGACAGACTACACAGCCAATATTTGTTGTGAAAACTCATATAATCACTAAAGCAACAAAAAATGAGAGCAGTAGACCAGACAATTACCCTTACAGAAGCATTTTCACTCAAGACATCAGATGGAATTATAGCAACTTCAATAGGAGAGTTTACTAAGGGGTGCCACCTAAAGGGCTTTCTTTTTCTGTATACTGACCTAAATTTTGTGCTCTGTTTCCAGAACAAAGGACATTTACTTGGTCACTTGTTTTGAGAAAGTATGCTCCTGCAAGCAAAGCCATTAATTAATAAAATATCAGAGAATTAGAAGTTCACTCATGGAAAGCTGTTTTAGTCATTCATTCTTATCCCTTAGCCTACTCTTTCACTGAATACTTGCACTCTAATAGAAATAGCTCTCTCCCTCTTAGGACCCATAATATTCAGGAGCCAGACCTCTCTGACTCTTCCCTGTTCGATTGCTCCTAAGTGAGTTCCAACTTTCACAAAGAACTTGGGGTACTGCCAGTACAATTTATAGCTGTATTAGTAATCATCATATGTGGCCTGTTTACATTCTTACAGCTTGCCATTTGTAAAGGACAAATTAATTCATTTCAGTGTGATGGAGTGTCTTGGGGTGACTTTATGATGTGTATCCCATATCGCTGCCCTATGCCCTGAAATTAATTTTTGTGCCTTTCTATGCCTTTAAACTGAGCCTGAGAAGGGGGAGGAAAAACTGAGCAAAACTTTTTCAAAGCAGTTTGCAGCTTGTTCAAGGTCACATAGAGATAGAGACTTTTTTTCAGCTGTGGCAGGAGAGCGAGAGGGAAGGGAAGCACCCGGCTGGCTTTTCTTTCCAGCCAGCTTTCGGCAGTTTTTTTTACCTCAGCTCCTTTTCCTCTGGAGAGTTGAACTTTTGTTTTCCTGGGACTTCGTTTTTTTCCTTTTCTCTCTGCTGGACTGTTTCAACATCAGAATACATTGGGAGGACTTTCCACCCAGGACTTGGCCCTGGAGGTGGGCCCACCACCCCGTCCCAGCTCCAAGAAGGGGGAGAGATATCTATGGAAGGACTCTGAATTTCCCCCCAGGTTTCTCTCAGCAGAGCAGGAGGTTTCATTATTTAGCATTATTATCCTTTTCCTGTGTGTTTGTTAAATAAATAGTTTTTATCTCTTTCACTTTCCTTTGAGGAAAATTTATTTTTTCCCAAACCTGGTGGGGGAGGGCTGGCTTTAACCTGCCTTCTCTCAGAGGATGTATTTCTAAATTCAGCCAAACCGGAACATGGAGAGAGGCTCTTCTACTACACAGATCCTTCTATCATTCAGTCACATACCTTTCACTATCATCAGTGCCATCAGGCAGACTGAGCACAGGAGATATCAATAAAGTTGCCCCTCTTGGCTCTGTTGGAAGTTACTGAGGCAGATTTACAAGCGTACAACAGGGCCTTGAGAGGCATCACAGATGAGAAGAAAGAGATTAGGAGACTACAAAATTGTGGCAAACATGGTAAGACACAGCTGATAGTTATATTTCTACTATTTTCGTTAAAGAAACACAGAAAAATAGAGAAAGGATTCATTTAGGTTGATCAAAGGAGAACAAATGAATTCAAATGTGTAGTCAGCACATGACAATGTTCACAGAATCACGGAATGTTTTGGGTGGGAAGGGACATTAAAGATCATGTAGTTCCAGCTCCTGTGCCATGGGTAGGAACACCTTCCACTAGACCAGGTTGCTCAGGGCCGTATCCAACCTGGCCTTGAACACTTCCAGGGATGGGGCATCCACAGCTTCTCTGGGAAACCTATTCCAGTACCTCACCACTGTCACAGTGAAGAATTTATTCTGCATATCTAACCTGAAGTTCCCAAGTTCTTTCAGCTTGTATCCATTACTTCTTGTCCTATCAGCGCAGTCCCTGATGAAAGTTCCTGATGCTGGGGAAGAAAACTAGGAGTAAGGCTAATCTGTAATATCAAGTCCAAACTGTAATGCAACATTATTGATACCTGGATCCAAATGATAGTCAAAACTTGTCCAGAGATAAAATAAAATAAAATAATTAAGTCCCTTCTTCCTGCCTTTAGTACGATGCCAAGCCACCACTGGCATCTCCAGCAGGCATGAACATGTCTTGTCCTCATCTGCTCCCTGCTGACTGTGTGTATCAGCACACCAGTCTCATTCCCTCAGGGGGAATGCAGTGTAATGTAACTGGTGCCATGAGAAGCACTCCCACGGTGAGACACAAGCCCATGTGCACAGTAATATGCCGAAACACATTTTGCTACCTCTTCAAATTCCCACTTTGCATCATGACAGCAGATAAAACTCTCAAAAGATGGAGGGTATCCTAATTCATTTGATAAATAAATTCATTCAAAAATACTAAGGCATTAAAGAACAACGTATCATTTAAAAACATTACAGTCCCTTCATATTCGTAATCAGTACTAGAAAAAGAAAGTGAGGAGGGCAGAGAAAAAGGCCACATTATACAATTTTGTCTAAACTAGCAACATAAAACTGGATTTGAACTGAAAAATTTCATTAGATATTCAGAAGAAATCATTTCAGACATAGTACACAGATTTTATCCTACCCTCTTCTTTTAGTTTTCCAAAACACTACTGGATTTGATTAAATCTTCGCCTAGAGAATACTGGTAATTTTAAACTTGAAAAAAAATTTTTTTAAAAATGGTATTAGACCTCCTCGTTAATGTAAAGATTTTTGTTTACAAAAGGAATCTCAGGTGGATTACACTGAAAACCCTAAGGGGTGTCCAACCAAGCAGCCACAGTTTTATTCACACTACTGATAAGTCTAAAATTCAGAGCAAAGGGTCAGAAGAGAAGAGTTACCAGAGGAAACCCTTCCTGAAAATGCTGTCAAAAATTGCTTGGTCTAACAATGCAGCAAAACACCTACAATTTGTAGTCAAAGAAAACAACTTACTAGTGGAATATAATTTTTTGTTCACATTCATCAAAAAATCATTCTATCTATTTCCACTTAAAAGAAACAAAGTCGCCATTTAATCTGAGGTACAGCACATAGCTTCTGTGTGCTTAGTCTGTGCACTTGGACCATAATCTGTTATTTCTCACTTTTTTATTAGTCAATTTCATACCTATGTAACATATCTGAATATTTACATAATATATGGATTTACACTACAAATCTAACAATAAAATTGAAAGAAAGACAAAAGATATGAAATTTGTAAATCAGTTATGTTCTAAAAACTTAAGAAAGTTTAAAGCTACTGATGACTTTCATCAATATTGTTATTTTTCTAGAAGAATTTATAAAAAGAGATCAGAGATCACATTTCTTTCTGGTTCTCAGCAGCCATCCCAGTACTTAAGGTGATTAAAAAAACATATCTCTTTTTTCAGAAACATACAAAAAGGGAAAATAAATTTTTCAAGTTTTGACAGACACTATAAAGAAGCAGAAGCCCCTCCAAGAAGACACTATGTACACAGTTTGGGGAGCAGTGAACACAATCAGTGTGGACATAAACATGGAAAAATTGTCAGTCAGTGCTGCACTTTTGGATTGACCAGTTCACTAAGACAGTGCTCAAGAAGGACACTTCTGGGCTGTGAAGTGGACAGGATTTTATCTTGCTTCTTCTTTCAGACACGCTGGCTTGGCTTAGTGCAGTACCTCATGAGGTGTACCCAATGGCTCAAGTATCTCAATATGGCACAGCACAAAGCTCTGCAGACATAGTGTTTTGTGGCTCAATGACATGCCAATATGGTTTGGAAGCATGGTAATTTACCCTAAACTATGTAGACACAAATCAAAGCAAAAACATGAAAGCTATCAGTGATATACCTGCTGATTCTGATATGATAATTAAGCAACCACATACTACTGAAAGTTATTTTTATTAAAAAGTCAAAGTGTTTTTTAAGCATTGTATCAAATGCATATACATCAAACAATATATAATCAATTCAGTGCAGAGCAGTTATAAAATGTAGTCAGCTGCATTTAAAAAAACCCTTTTCACCTCATATAAAATAAATCTCACCTTCCTTTAAACATCAACAATTCATTTACAATAAATCAAAAAGCAGGCAGAATAATAAAGTAGCACACTAGCTAATTGCATCTACAAGCAATACTATTAAGAGAGAAATTATTAACTAACTACTCCTTAACAAGCTATCATACAACACAGAAGAGGGAGCCATAAAAAATTAAGCTGGTGAGGGACTACTGCCACTTTTATTAACTTGTTTTCTATCAGAGTTCATCAGTCTTGCTTCTGCATATTCCACAACACCAACGAAAGCACAACAGCTAACAAAAATACTTGAAAGAATGAAAGCACAACCGCTAACAAAAATACTTGAAAAAATTTCCACGGGGTTGTTGCCATTACCATTTCTCTGTTACCACTAGGTGGTGATAGCTTAACACAGATCAGCTTTCATTCTGGTAAAAGCAGTGTAAACTGCAACTGGACAGTATCATTTCAAATAAAATTTAAAGGTCCTCTCTGTGTACTAAAAAGAGGAACACTTAATCCTTTTAACTGCGTAAATTGCTGTAGCAGAGACTTACCTGCTTCAGTCCCATCCTTTCACCCTGGTCTTATCTGTTAAAACACTTATAGATCCCTTGAAGAAAACTCAGATCATTCACTCAAAACAGCCTTTCACCTTGTTTCTGGCTGAGTCACACCGCTCTTGTATGCTCTATAGTCTTTTTGTAGCAGATGCTTCTAAAAAATCGTGACAGTTCTATCTTTAAATCCTTTTTTCACAGCACTACTTGTAAAGCTGCTTCCACAAGTCTATTAAGGCCCTCAAAGGTGAGGCTGCCGCTTTTTATTTGCCTCAAACTCTCCTCTAGATTCCTAAGGCAGTTGAAATAGATTGCTTTTAGATAATACTGATGTCACTCCACTTTTTATCAGAATGTTCGAGTCATAAATTTCCCCCAAGTTCATTCAGCCACAAAACCTAATCACAAGTGCCCCTATCCAAAAGTAGCTAAGTCCGAGATAAAATCACTTCTGTTGAAAGGCTTGTCCACCAGGCACACCTGAGCCCTGTTATCCTCCTTGGCTGCAGCTGTAAAACACTGCTTGGCTTGGATGGGGATGGGATGTCTGTGTGTAAGTTATTTGTTAACATAACATGTTTTCCAGTAAAGTTGTTTCTCTTTAACTCACACCCAATTTCTGCCCTGTAGTTTATAGCTCAGTGCAGATGAACAATTTGGAATGAACTAAGTATAATTTATGTCAAGGAAATGGGGAAGAAGGATATAACAAGTACATTAGTTAATAGCATGGCTTAAATAGCTTTTAAACTATAGCTGAGAAACTTCTACTTAAACCACAAGCAATCCAACATAAAAAATCAATAGGAAATCAGAGTTACGAAGCAGTAAAATACATGGGCCATTTCCCAAAAGAGATAGGCTTTCTCACTAGGCTGAGAACCATGCTGTTCTCAAGTCTGCATCAGACTGTCATTAAAGAGAACATCAGAGAATGATAAACTCCGGAAAATAAAGAAAACAAACCCAAATCCTTAATTAAATAACTTAATCTCCTAAAAACTTGCATTTTCTCCAGCAACCTATAAAATCATCTGTCAGTTCTTATCACTTTCCTGATGTTCTGCCTTGCCCCGTGGTTCAAGCTGGTGCCTCTTCCATGATACAGGGCATGAATTGTACAGTACTGGTGTGCCACAACATGAACGGCCTCTCAGATTTTTCACCTGGATTCAAAACTGGTTTAAGCTAGCAGAAGACCGAGACCTTGGCCCCAGTTCTGTCCTGCAGCAAGGAATTCAATGCATCAGTTATGGCTTGTATAAAAACAAAACCAAAATTCCATGAGAAAATTCAATCCACAAGTCAATCTTTATTATAAAAAAAAAAAAAAAAAAAGAGAAGATGCACAAAGTAAAATCTGTCTTTTTTCAGTGGTTGATCTGTTTCCTTTCAATTCATAGATTTTCTTCTTGGCCTTGTACTGATCTAAAAATCACTGCAGTTAATACTGGTGGAAAAGTTAAACTCTCTAAAGGAGAAATTAGAATCACACAAGTCTGCACCATTCAGCACCTGGTCAAGTTTCTAGTATCTCTTAGTAATCCCTCATTTTAGAAGCACTGCTCAGATTCCCAGGGTAGCTTTCCACACAGCCAACCACTTTCACTAGACGTGGTTCTGCTGCATTTCTATAGGATCCTGTTTCAGGGATGAAACTTGTGTTGGTACTGTTTTTGCTGCCACTTGTCATGCTCCCTAAATTCACTTTGAAAAGAGAAATAGAGGCCAAGTCTCATTCCTTCAGGCTGCAAGAAATATCACCTCCTTTTCTGGGTTTGTATGATACAGATTTTCTTCCACTGAATTAAGCTCACCGTACTGTCACTTACTGTAAATGAGAAAGCAAAAAGAGCATTTTAAAGCACCCCAAGCATAAAATAAATGCTTGAATAATATTATCAATGTTGTTTCAAAAAAAAAAAAAAAAAAACCACCAGCAAACAAACAAACCCATGAGGGAAAATAATAATAACCTCAGGCAATGTCCACAGTGAATTCCAAAGTATAAATAGCTCAGTTGAAAGCAGAACAAAAGTTGGGATGGGTTATCATGCAGCTGAGCCAAAAATAAAGCTTCTTTGAAAATGCTTTAGAGAATCTCGTAATTCTTACAAATCTTAATGCCTTAATCTTTCCCTTTAACCTTTCTCCAGCCAGATAAAAGGAATTAAAATAAAGCTTCTGATTCTGAGGAACAGAATGTTTGGCATCTATTGTTGATAAAAAGAAGAATAATAAGCCTTTGAACATTTCTTGACCTCTCCCTTTGTATCAACCTAAAGAGAGCATTTTTGTAGGTATTACATAATTTCAGTTCTAAAGTAGAAAAATTCTCCAATAGAAATTTTCCTTTGGTCATTTTTCTGCAGTAATTGATGTAAAAAAACCCAAAGGTATTAAATAAAATACATCTTTGATTATTTTCATATTTATCTTGAATTTCAGTTGCTAAACAAGTCAAGTGCAAATTATCAAAAGACTAAAAAAGACTGAAAGAAAATGAAATTGTTTTCCCTTTATTAGGACCAACATCAATCTCAGAAGCCCAATCCTTTTCATGCTAATGAGATTGCAAAATGGCACAAAAGAAGTCAATTAAGAGGAGTTGTCCCTGTACCTTCTTTAGGCTTCTTTCTATTTCCCTCAAATAAAAGAAGTTTGTATTCAGTAGGTATGGAGTGAGCACCCTCCCAACCCAGTGTAGTTTATTCTGAATATTTGCTGATACCTTCAGAAGCAGAAAAAAAGTTCCTCTTTTCTTCTCTTTCATATGATATAACTAAAATTATTTGGGATATTTCGACTACCTTTCTTTTTCGTACCAGGGATGGTGTCTCACCTTAAAAAATAGAGTAGGTCTTTTGATTCATTAACCAGGCCTTCTTTTGTATTTATCCTTTCCTGAAACCAGATGGATGATTCTTAATAATATGCTGCCGAGATATACAGGACATTAATTATAAAGAATCTAATATCTCCATGTAATTTTATATTAGCCCATGAAATGCTCTGAAAAACACAACCTGATACGATGTCTGATTGATTCTTAAATTAGTCACTTCATGAGCAATGCAAGGTGGAATTTATTACCAAAATCAAAGAATGCTTAAACAACAGCGTCTCCTAAACATCTGTGTATTCATTCTTCATTCAAGAAATGCAAAATGACTCAACTTCAAAAAACTGATATTCCTGAAGGGGAATATTTCAGAAGGGACAATTCTTACTGCATTTTCAGAGTTGAAAAGACTCTCTTTTACCACACAGTCTTTCTGTCTTCAGAACTATCGTGTGCAAGATTTCCATAAAAACTCCATTTATCATCTTAGAGCTTTTGGTAAGAGATAAGCAGGTCATTTTCTGTGGGAGAGGATGATATTGGAGCCACAGAGGACACCACTTATTGACATCACTAAAGACACGGAGCTTGAAACAAATGACATAGAGAGCCTTTAAGATGGTGGGACCTTCTGTCAAAACTTGAGAGTTGTTTTAGGCCAAAAGGCCCTATCTGAACATTTCTCATTGCATTTTTAGTTTGCAGAATGAGTTTTTCCCAAGTGAATAACTTTCTGTATATATTTTGTATAGTACTACTTGCTGATTTCATGGCATTTTAAATGTGTGCTCTGTGGTGGTGCTGCTTTAAAAAGAAAAGCAGGGTAACTAAGTTATTAATCATAATTTGCATCCATTAATTTCTTTCCAAATTCGCTGACCAGATGAAAAATGTGCCAGAGCTTTCCTGAAGATGATAAATGAACTACAACTCAGTAAAAAAAGGTATGGAAAAAGCAGTGTGTATCTAATTCATTAAGGGATGCATTAACATCATGATACACCTTAGTATGAAGGAGAATTATTTTTAATTACCTTTTCTGAGTGTGGTTTACCCTGAATAGCTGCAGTTTTGGTACTCCTACCACCCACTCATTACAACTGCTCTAAAAGAGCTTCTAAGAACATTTTCTTCTCTTAGAGAGGCTGACTGCCATAGCTGGAAAAAAAAAATTATCCAGAATATTTTTCACCTGTAAATTATTATTTCATTCACCTGAAAGATTTTGTGGCTCTATATCAACATCAGTTATTTTTTCTCACAATACAGGAACAAACCCAAGTTATGCTATTTGGAGCTCTCGTATTTTAACTTGTATTTTGTACCAAACATCAGTTTTCCTAGCTGTTAAAAATGAAAAAAAAAAAAAAAGAATTCATTGAATGTTTTAGGTTGGAAGGGATCTTAAAAAGTCTCTAATTTCAACCCTCCCACCATCCACTAGATCAGCATGCTCAGAGCCCCACCCAACCTGGCCTAGAACACTTCTGGAGATGGGCCTTCCACAACTTCTCTGAGCAACCTGGGCCAGTGCCTTACCCCCTCCCTCATCATAAAAACAATCTCCCTTATTTCTCATTTAAACCTAGTCTCAGTTTAAAGCCATTCTCCCTTGTCCTATCAGTACATGCCCTTGTAAAAAGTCTTCCTCCAGCTTTCTTGTAGCCCCCTTTAGGTACTGGAAGGTTGCATCTTCATGCTCCCAACTCCCACTGCCTGTCTTCATAGCAGAGGTGCTCCAGCCCTCTGATCATCTTTGTGGCTCTCCTCTGGACTCCTTCCAACAGGTCCATGTTTTTTTTATGTTGGGGTTTCCCAGGGCTGAAGGCAGCACCCCAGGTGAGGGCTCATCAGAGGGAAGCAGAGGGGCAGAATCACCTCCCTTGACCTTCTGGCCACGCAGCTTTTGATGCAGCCAGGACGCGGTTGGGCTGCGAGCGCACATTACTGGGTCATGTTGAATTTCTTGTCAACCAACAATCCCAAGTCCTTTCCTCAGGGCTGCTCTCAATCCATTCTCCTTGCAGCCTGTTCTTTTGCTTGGGATTGCCCTGATCCAGCTGCAGGACACAATCACAAAACCATAGAATGGGTCAGGTTGGAAGGGACCACAGTGGGTCACATGGTCCAACCTCCCTGCTCATGCAGGGCCATCCTAGAGCACATTGCACAGGATTGTGTCCAGACACTTCTTGAATATCTCCAGTGAAGGAGACTCCACAGCCTCTCTGGGGAACCTTGCATTTGGCCTTCTTGAATTTCATGACATTTACATGGGCCCATCTCTCAAGCCTGTCCTGCTTCCTCAGGATGGCATCCCCTCCCTCCAGTATGACAACCACATCACACACTTGGTGTCATTGCCAATATCTTTGGGGTACCTTAAGCAGTTCTATCAATCTCGAACGATGCTTTCCCAGTAGTTTTGGATCAACCACCAGAACTAATATCTGGCTGTTTTCAGATCTCTACTCACAGCCACAAGCACAGTCACTACTAATGTCTCAGTAATGCTATTTATATGAAAAGAATGAGATTTCTTTGGACACTTGCTGCGGTGCCTCTCTTTCCAAATTTGTAGGGAGGTATCCAGTTTTAGAGATGACAGGAAAAAACCAGATTGCTCACACTCACTGAGCAAGTGGCAGCCTGGCAGATCTGCCACCGAGGCCAATCTCAGCAGCCATTGACAAGACTCTCTGCATACCTCCAGGAGACCCCACCCATAGGTGAATGGCATTTGTCTCTTTTAAGTTTTTCTGTCGTTTGAAGCAGCTTTCTTTCCTCTGCACTCCAGGGGGGAGCTAGATGCATGCAGTTCATTCTGAATAAGCGGTGAGAAGTTCACAGTTCCCAAAAATAGCATTGTGTACAGGCAGTAGCTGTGTCTCAGAAGCAGTGCAGCTCTGCTTACATGGCATAATGCCTGCTATAGTTAGCATTGCTTAGTTGGCTAATTAGCCGAGGGAAGGTCCTGCATGAGCACTTGCATATTTCCCACTGCAGAGTTAACTCAGCTATGATATCTCTGCATAATTCATCACTGCCCAGAAAAAGAGCTGGACTCCTGGTATGTCTGTATGGTGATGATCAAGCAGATAACTAACAAATATCTATATATCCATCTCTGTGGTTTGACCCACATTTCACTCCTAAGCTGATCGAATGAAAGAAGAAATTCTGTTCTTAGTTTACATGTCTCAGGGAAACATATATTCAGTGAATATTTTACCTTAAAAACATCAGAACACATACTTGCACATTAAAAAAATTTGCTCATTACAAGTCCATAAACTTTAATTGTCCCTTTTTAATATATTTTTATAGTTCCAAACCAACTATTTTATTTTAGATAAGCCATTACAGCAGAAGCTGCACAAAATTGAAAGAATATTTATATGATAAGAAAAAAATGTAAGTGGAACTATCGAACTTTTCCAAAGCATAGTGCTCTGATACTTCCAGCTTATGTAATTAATTCAAATATGACTGCTTTATTACATCCTTTTGACATTTAATTTACTAAAATAGGACATGATAATGATCCAAAAATATTACTTGGGGGAAATATCTCATTATCTTGCCTATGTAAGTGGGCATGTTTTTTCTCTGGCAATGACTGCTTTTTATGGAATAATTAGAAATATATGAATTTATGAACTCATACAGTATTTTGATAATCAGTATTTTACTTGGAAAAAATCTAGAAAATGACAGCATTTACTAAATTAATGAAAAGTAAATGTATAAAACTTCTAGCTGGAACTTGAAAATCTTCATAAAACTTGAAATTAAGATAACTCAAAATGATTAGAAAATTCACCCCGAGGATCCCATAGAGCATTGCTAGGTGTTTAGAAAAGCTGAGAGTCAATGTTTATGAAATGCAAAAGGTTCATTTCCTCACAGTTTTTTCCTTAGTGAAGTAATTTATTTCTGGCATAAAGAGGGGTTTAAATGTTATTTCTCAATTGGCAGATTTTTTACTCAATTTTCAGAAGCTCTGTTGTGCAGCAGGCAGAGGCAAGAACAAAGGCACCTGCACTTCTCCGAGAAAAGTTAAGAATATTCCTATAAGTGACATTAAGTAAAAAGAATAAATCATTTCCTGCACAATTCTCCAAGAGCCTAATGCAATGAAAGGCAGCTGACAATCAGACTTCTGCTCTGACAACAGACGCTACATTCTATAGTTAACTTCAAATTATTTTATGAGCTACTGAATCACACTGATGTATGTCCCTGTTCTGTTAAAATTCAGTAAGTTTTAAATTTTACTTCTAGTTCATCCTAAGGAAGATCAAACCTAAAAATTGCTCAAAAAATTTCATCTGTATCTTACCCGTAGAAACAGGACTATGGTACCCTGGTGGTTACTGTGACCAAAATTGTAACCACTCAGTTTGAGATGTCACGCAGAAGGTGACTCCTTCAGCAACGGCAGGACAGTCTATTGTGTGGGTGGACTGGTGGATCAAAGGACAAAGCCTTGCATCAATTTTATCTGCAGTTCCCAAATCTTCAGAATCTCCAATCCTAGTGCGAAGTAAACTGTATGTTATGCAATCACAAACTGACAGCCAGAGAAAGTACAACTGTAGGACAATTTTAACAGCCAGTATAGACACTGTGGAGAAGAAGCCAGATGTGCTTATACAAAAAAATGACCCAGAAATCAAGAATTTAATTGCTGTCTAAGAACCAACCTCTCACTGAATTGTAGTGCCTCACATAATTGTGAAGGAGTTTCATACAAGTTGAAATCACTTACATAATATACCAGCTCTACAAATCCATTAAGTTTATGATCATTTATTATGAGATATTTCATAAGCTCAATATTGTTATTATTATTTAAAAATTACAAGACTGAGATATAAAAGAGCTGCCATTTTAAAGATCTGATCAAAAATGGATAAATGGGCTTTATGATACTGAAAGAAGACAAGAAAATTCTCCTTTTTGCATTAGAACCTTGAGGACTTGTGAGAAGGCCATATTTTGGATATGTCTTCATTCATGGCCCTTTAGAGGAATGTTGCAGCTCTTGATCAATCAAGAACCCAGCAGAGTTTGCCCTGGCCTGAGGCATTGTCTTCCTTCACAAGTTTTCCTTTGGGGCTTTAAGGTATACCATTTTTATTCTGGGTTGGTGACTGAATGAAGCAACTTGTTATCCCAACCAAATAGCTTTTGTTGGCTTTATTTCAATCACAAGATCCAGAGGCTGATGTGAAAGAGCAGCAAATATTGTCCATCTCAACTTCTGCGTGGCTTTCAACACTATCACACCACTGTCATAGGTAAACTCAGGAAGTGTGGGTTGGAGGAGTGGACAGTGGGATTATTTGAAAACTGTCTGGACAGGAGATCCCAGAGTTGTATTCAGTTGCACGGGATCTAGTTGGAGGCCTATCACTAGTGGTGTCCCCCAAGATTCAATACTGGGCCCAGTACTGTTTCATTCATTCATCAGTGACTTGGATGAAGGTCCAGATGCCTCCTCAGCAAGTTCATGGATGAGATGAAGCTGGGAGGAGTGACCAACACCCCTGAGTGCTGTGCAGCCCTTCAGAAGTGATGCCTTAGGTTTTAACTTCCATATTTTTCAAATCCTGTACTGCCCAGTGGGTAACTCTGAAGTTTCTTGTAGCCTGTTAACTTCTGCTCTCTCATGCTGGGTAGACATAACAAAGCCTCTCTGGGCCTGCTCTCCAAGGACACTCAGACCATCCTAGGCCCAAAATGTGTAAACCAACATTTTAAGAGGGGGATGAGCTTGGGGAAATGACATCATTAACTGAAGCTTTAATTGGAGAATTAAGCCTGATATGCAAATGAAGCAAACCTATAAAAGTGTGAAGAACTCGTGACCAGCTGTCCATCTGGGGGTCCATCTTGGCAGTAGCCTCTGGCTCCCCAGGGGGTACCTTTGAAGGCCCTTCAAATAAATACCCACCTTTATTCCCTTACTCTTGTCTAGTCTCTGTTAGGTGGCCACCTCAGGAATCAGAAGGACCTGGGCAGAAAGGAACCATTTGAAATTCAACAAAAGCAAATGCAAGATCCTCCACCTGGGGAAGAATAACCCCATGCCACCAGCACAGAAAAGCAGTCCTGCAAAGAAGGACCTGGCAGCCCTGAGCCAGCGGTGCCCTTGTGGCCAAGAGGGCCAGTGGTACCCTGGGGTCCATCAGGGAGAACGCTGCCAGCAGGTTGAGGGAGGTGATCCTGCCCCTCTACTCAGCCCTGGTGAGGTGCACCTGGAGCACTGTGTCCAGTTCTGGGCTCCTCAGTACAAGAGGGACATGGAGCTCCTGGAACAGGTCCAGCAGAGGGCTGTGAGGATGATTAAGGGGCTGGAACACCTCTGTTAGGAGGACAGGCTGAGGGAGCCAGGCCAGCTCAGCCTCAAGGGGACGCAGCTGAGAAGGGACCTCATCAATGTCTGTCAGTATCTGAAGGGAGGGTGTCAGGAGGATGGAGCCAGGCTCTGCTCAGTGGTGCCAAGCAACAGGACAAGATTGTTCACTGCCGATACTGCTATCATACTTCTTGCCGTGTCTATACCAATATTGAAAGCTCATTGAATAAAACCTTTATGAGTGATTCAGATCTTTCCATAAATTTCTCCATTAATCCCATCAGGTAGGCTACATAATATCAAACTTGCTTTGCAATTCTTTCTTTCAAACTGCCATGTTTAATAAATTGTTGCCTACTATGGCATATGAGATTTTTGAGAACAACCTGAGGTTATACTGGTATCATTGACTGCAAAGTATTAATCTTAGTATTTACCCAATTTGTGGAATACAAATGTATCAATTGTGTATCAATTAAAATTACACTGCTTAGACAGTGTATAATGAGAAAAAAAAATCACATGTTCATATACTCAACTTTCATTGTGCCAACACATTATCTTTGTCCCATTAAAGAGCTTTATGCCATCTGTACCATCTGTGATACCAGCTGGTACATCGGTCCAAAAATATCTCTTCAATTATAGTATACTGATTAGTTTTTATATATATTCAATTGTAGCTTAACTGAATTATAAAAAGAAATTTATACTGGGGTTTTTTCCCATTTCTGTGATTTTATTTTGGTAAAAAAATTCTAAAACTTCCTGTTCTTTTCTTGAGATTTGGAGATTTTATAATCTGAATCACATAAAATGAAGTAAAGAAATAGTTAAAATGAGGTTATAAATTAAATAAGTTAGGTATTGACACCATGTTCAAAATGAGACACTAACCATTTCAAGCAAAAATGAAATATTATTTTGTTATAATTTATTATTTAAAAATCACAGAATCAACTAAAAAAAAAGAATACTTTTTCCCCAAAATGCTCCTTCTAAACAAATACAACATAGGTAATTTTACAAAGCTAACAGTTGGGTGATATTTTGTTTTCCTACATAAAGATTTAACTTATCTGAATAGGGGTATTTATATAAAGCAAATTGAATGAAATTCCTTTCACAGTGAGACTTGATGGCAAGATTCTCCTTCATTCCAGCAAGCCAAAATTTAGCATCATACAATTAACTGAAAAGAGTACATCCTTCTGTACCCCTCACCCTTTGTAACTTAGGGATTGATGCCTGTATCCATCACATTACCCCTGCTTTTAAGCTGAACTACAAGCAAGGATCTGAGTATTACGTCATGAATCCTTCCCACGCAGAAATTCTGGGGTATATATTAATTACATAGGAAGTATACATCAAAAGAACTATACTGTGATCATAAATCATAACAGCATTAGTTCAGCCCCTTTCTACATATGCATTATGGTGCAATTTTTAATGACATTATGATGTGTATTAGTGGGAACAGGAGTTTCTTTTGATAAGTTAATTTAATTCACAGATATTAGCTCTTTACCAAATTCAAAACTTCACACTTTCCTCATTTTGTGTCCCCAAAACTTACTTATCAAACATTATTGAAAATCTGAACTGAAAACAGACTTCTCTCTGATGTTCATCACTGCAGTGTCTGAGTGTTTCACAAACATTACTACATTTATATTCAAAATATCCTTGTGAGATGAGAGGTTATTATTATACCTACTTTATGCAGAACAGAGGCACAGTGAGATTAAGATCAAAGGTATTGACTAATTTGGGTACTTGGCAGAAAACTCACGGAAGCTCATTTTCACAATACTTAATACACAGCCTTTCATACATGTTCAAAGCCTAGTTAGTAATAGTGCACCTGCTAAATGTTCTGCAAGTCACACCCCAAGGATTCACTCATAAAACAAGAAACACATAGTGTCAATACCTAAAACTGGTCTTAACTGACTCCTTTCATGTCACATCAGGGGATGTTTAGGTTAGATATCAGGGTATTAGGAAAAGGTTTTCACCCAGAGGGTGTTTGGGCACGGGAGCAGGCTCCTCAGGGAAGGGGTCACAGCATGTAGGCTGACAGCATTCAAGTGTTTGAACAATGCCGTTGGGCACACAGTGTGATTCTTGGGGTGCCCTGCACAGGGTCAGGAGTTGGACTCGATGATCCTGATGGGTCCCTTCCAAATCAGCATATTCTATGATTCTATGACACAGGGGCTCTGTGGGAGAAGAAATCTGGTTTTCCAGCATAAATTAACCATATGGACCTCTTTTTTGTATCCTATTTTGTTCACTATTTTCTAAATTGCTCGTTCAACAACTATGGAATTGCATTTATTTTTTTACTAAAAAGTAGAAGGGTTTTGGTTTCAGACAAATTAGACAGCTAGGAAAGAGATAGATAGCTGCAGTAGGTTACTACGTCCCCATATAATTCAAAACTAGAAGGAGATGGAGTAACTTCTGTGTTTTCTCACAGCAGAGAATATTGAAATTCAGAAACACAAGAATGGATTTTATATTACTCTAGGGACATACTGTGATGATTCCCCTACTCCATCTAAGTTTGATTTTTCTCACTGGTCACTTTTCATCTCAGTTTCATCAGAAGTGGTACGAATGAAAGGACTTAGTTTAAGCAGTGAAACTATCACAGCTTGGAATGGGTAGCTCTTGTCAACTACAGTGTCTTCAGCTAAAAAATTTTACTGTCTCAACCAGCAAAGATAAACACAAACATGTGCAAAGATAAACACAGAGACATTTATAACAGCTCAGCTGATAGATGCTATAGTCAAAAGCTGTCATATTTTTATGGCTTTAAATAAATATATACATTAAGTATAAAAAGGAAGTCAGATGTAGTGATGCTAATTATATTCAGAGGAACTTGGTGAAGTGAGCTGACAGAGGTTTAACTAGGATGTATTCTTGCTGGCAGTCCTTCTTGCTGTTACATTCAAGACAACTCGAACCCATGCATATGCTTAGGCCAGCAGGAGGTGATGAAACCAGCTTCACCTTACTATTGCCCTAGACCTTGGGTTCTTGTCAGAAAAAGGTTTTCTCTACTGTCGAGGTTGATAAGCCCAAGCCTTTCAAGTATCTTGCTTTTACACTCACAAGACAAAAGATAACAAAATTAATTGATGTACTAGAAGATGGCTTTTAGTATTAGAGGTATTGAAATTTTTCAACTTCTTCACCTATTATAATTTTCCTTTTCCCACCCTGGATAACAAAGAAATCAGGTTGGCCTCAAACATGGAGGGTTGCAGAGAACAGTACAAAAAGCACACAGGTAGCTCAGTATTTTCTGCACCATTTTCTGTGACGTGTGAAGCCAAGTATGCCTTCTGCTTTCCTACACAGTATAGGCTTGCTGGCATTTGGCTGGGGTGATCTGGAAAATTCAGTTGCACTGTTGCCACGTATGACTAATATTGTCATTGAGCCCACTAAACATTTAGATGGCTTGGTGAAAAACTTCACCTCTGTGTTGACTTTTTATTAGTTTCTTGCACACAGAAAGTATGAGTAAGAAAGTTACAGAATAACTGAGAACGCATCTCCTTGCCAAGAAGATACTGCTACTGGGAGGAACAGCAGGGAGGTGCCAGCAGGACAGCGTTACTGCAGCAATAAAAAGCCCCACATCCTCCCACTTACCTCCTTTTGGGCTGAAAGCAGGGCAAATCTATCCTATCAGAACTGTTGTGTGCCAGAACTACCAAGACCACACTGCAGCCTCCCACAGAAACAAGCATTTAAATTAAAGGGGAAGTGGGGGAGGCATGGCGGGAGCAAACAAAGCAACATGTAATTTTGTCGTTTCCTACTGTTTTTCCCTCCTTTCTTCTGCCTGAACTTTTCACTTCTGAGATATGCTGGGTTTCCTTTTATTTTGATCTTTTGTGAAAAGTTATCCAGTCATAATGATCCAGCATGACAAAAACAAAACAAAACAAAACAAAAAACCCCTGAGTTTGCATGCTTCTTTTAAGAAGCTGCTTCTGTCAGCTACCTTGATCTCCAATAGAAGTGCTCCTTCCAGTCGCAGGATTTCTTCCAGGGACAGATGCTTGCAAATGCAGTTGTGTTATAGTGCACTAATACCCAGTAAACAAAATGCAGATATCGCCAACCACCACAACAAATTCTGTTCTTTATGAGCCATACCATTTATTATAAGACATTCAGAGCTCTCATTTAATCTGGAATAGTCTCAGTATATTTAGCAATTTAAATTGCTGGAATAATGCCCAGATGGAAAGTGGCAAGTGATTTAAAGATTGAGTCCATTTTCTAAGTATGCCATGAATATAAAAGTCCTTCCACTTAATCTAATATGCTTCTTTGGCCTATTAGCTTTGGATTGATAAAATGTTTTTAAATAAAAAATCAGCAGTTGGCAGACACAGTAAAAATCAAAGATACTGTGAGTACAGAGACTTAATAAGAATATATATTGGTTTCTTAAAGGGTATATTTAAGTTTCTAAAAGTAGTGAACCTCTACCATTTATTGTATTCCAAACCTTTGATTGCTAGAACTTGAGTTTTAGGTAATAGATTTTCAATATATTAGCAACACTTCTTTTTTTTTCTTTCTAAAAATGGGACACCGACCTGGGGAAGTAAAATTAGACATCAGATTCTGCAATGGAGAGGTCAGAACTTCATAGCTTGCCTTCATGTTTAGGGAATATAATTTCCATATTGTAGTGCAATGGATAATTTTTAAATATCTGCATCATATTGAAGAGGTAACTCCAATTTTGCTAGAGAAACAAGAATTAGAGAAACTATTATATTTCTGTTATAACTATTCCTTACATTCTTCAGCCCAGTTCAAGAAGATGGTAGGATTGTGTTTTAATAGTTTAAACTGATTGAATAATAAGGCGATCTACGGCAAGTAGGATTAATGATCTCAACAGAAAAATAAAATTTCATTATGTAGAGTCCAGAGTGACATTCCTGGAAAGGTTCCAGTCAGCTTGAACCAGTCATGCTTTTTATATGAAAAGAAAACACACATTTGTGATGATTAGTCAAAAACTAAATGGTTAATAAAAAGGGTCTGTTCATAGCTCTTAATTAGAGCTAATTTTAAATTGTGCACTCTTAGGACGCTTATGCAAACTGCTTCATGCTAATACTGGTCTGTAAGAAGAGAAAGAGACACAAAGAGCAAAAAAGCTCATGAGTTCAATGTGCTGCTGTGCAAATGCAGAGCTTTTAGGCAGCAATCTTCCATGAGTTAAGGCTTCATCTTCCAGCATCCTGGCCCTCCTGATAACGGCAATGCCGGAATTAGAATGGTGGCAATTGCAGGAGACCATAAAAATCCATTCTGACATGAAGGAAACAAACCTCCAAGAGAAAAGGAGAAACACTTTGTTGTGTAATGTTTATATATCCAGGGAAGCATAAAGCAAAAACTCCATTAAGTGATACACCCACACCATTGTGAGTCTTATTTCTTAGGGGTTAACTGTGGAGCACGTTTTATCCTTTGAATGTCAAACCCTAAGGAAATCTGATTTCCACAAAATATCATTCTCCTTACATTACAGGCACATTCACTCTAAGAAGAACTGACTTCATAATCTGCATTTTGCAACTTGCTATCTTTGTATTAAGCATCTTTAAAAACTTAGTTATGGATAATACTTACTTTTATAGGCACTAATAACTGTTTCAAGGGCTCCAAAGATGCATGTATGAATTCTCCCCAGACTGTAAACTAGTGGTTATTGCAGGAGTTCGGCCACTTTATTTTAAAATTTGGAAACGTTTAAAAACCTTGTAAGTACAGAGTAAAGCTGCAAGATTTTTTGTAATGACTGTGGCCTCTAACTATCAATTTTAAAACTTTAAGAAGAATTAAAAGCTTCATAAGATATATGTTCATGGGGTGTTTCTTATGAGAAATATAGGAGAGTGATTATTGAACTTTCTCAATCCAAAAATGATGCAACTTAATTTTATACATACAAAAGTGTGTGTCAGAGCCTCACATTTTCATTACCTATAGGCACTACTCCATTTAACAATTCTGTACACAAACACGCAGTAAAACCCCTCTTCAAAACATTAATCACTCTGGAATTATTCTAAATTGTGTTTTTTAAATGTTTTTCCAATTCCTATTTTACTGAACTGAAAGGCAGCAAGAATTCCTAAATAGTACACTTTCCTGTTAATTTGTGACATTAACTATTACTGCTGCCCTGAAGAGAGTATTAGAAGTCATACTGAGATTAGATCTCTCCATGCTACAAATTTAAAAGAAAATTCACCAGGGAGAGTCTCTTATTTTATTGCCATGATTTGTCTTTCAGAGTTAGCATTTGGCAAGAAGGGAAAAAAACTACAAGGTGCCCCTTTTTGCCAGGTAACTTAATACTCCTTTGTCTGAGATTGTAAGCACAGGCTTTAGTGTAAAGCAAAAGAAAAAATACTAAAAACAGGTTATTACCCCTCATCTTTTTTCCTTTTCTTAGCATTTTTAAAACAGTTTTCTCATACCTAGTAAATATATACAACTACATCTTTATTCTAATGTGAAGAATGATTTAGCTAAGAATAGAATCCTATATTGGTTTCAAGGAAAAAATCTGAAATAAAAAAAAATGTCCACTTAACAACAACACTTTTACATTTAAAGGGAGTATATTCCCATTTTCCATCCAGTTCAGTGAGTTGAAAGAATATGTATATACAATGGATTCAATATTTGTTCAGAAGGTAAAACTTCAACATAAAATGGATCATTTGCACTGAGAGCCAGAAGGTATGAGGCAACAGGAAACCTTGACTTAATAGAGCCAAATAAGAAAACAGTGCTAATTCACAGTTCATTGTAATTAAAGAAATACCCAAAGCAATATTGAGAAATGTTCATTAATTCTGAAAAAATATCATTCAAAGACACAAAGGGAATAAGCTTTTCACCCTGTAAGTTTTCCTGGGTCGAAGTTCTGGGTAGCAAACTTACTTAAGATTAACATGTACACCAAGAGCAGCAGCATCAAATCGTAAAACATTTCAATAAATATTTCAAATAGACAAAGTGGGCTCATCGTTGCTTGTTTTGAATCCTCAAGTAAATTTCTTTTTGTGGTTTTTACAAAATAAAGATTTCTGTATTGCCTAAAACCACTAAAGGTTCAATTTTTAAATGGATTTCCAAGTTTTTGTGTTCGGAGCATAAAATCTCAGATATGTTAATCTCGTCAGTCATTACTACATGCACTAATAGACTGCAAAGCCTCCTTTTTCAGCATTCAAGAAATATTGCATAGGGTTATGATCTAAGTATTTACATGTTGACCATCTAGAATGGAAAGGAGAAGCAGGTTCAGCAAGGGATAAAGTCCTTGGTCTCTCCACAACTTCTCTCTCCCTTCCTCAATTCCTCCTTCTTTTTCTGCCCTCTCCCTCCCCCTCCTCTTTTTTTCTCTTCAAGGCTTCCAGACTCAAAATTGCAAATCCATGTGAACTGCAGTTCTGTAGGCACATAGGACAAATATATCCTATCGCCCTCTCATGTAAATCTGCAATTTCAACAGAAACCAAACAATGCTCAAAGTATCTGTGAGAAAGCTGAGGGGAAAAAACCCACAAAAAATACAGGATGTAGTTTGAAGTGACATGAAGTAAAAAATGACACATCTGACAGGCCATAAAAATTCAATTACTGGACAAGTTAAGATCTGAACTGTGTATCAGCAATCCTGTAGAAGACTGTTAGTAAAGAGCAGCTGCTGGGACAAGGGAATGAAGTCAGGAGTATACGGTACTCCTGAGACTGAATATCCATTATTTATTGTTGTTTTCTGACACTTTTATTTCATATTTCATATTTATGACCATTTATTTCATATTTTTCCTGTAGGGAAGGTTGACTAGGACCAGGCAGATTTCAGGAACTATCACTCCATGCACAAGCAAACAAAAAAGATGCTTTTGCTTCTGTAATCAAGTTAGGAAAAAAATCTTGTTTCATGAGTCATGCTAGTTTCTAATTAAGGCAGTTGAGGGCTTCAATAGTGGAATGCAAACCCTGTATGTAATCCAGATGTCATCACTTTCAACCTTACATGTTGTCTTTGCCTCATCACTTCACTGCTTAATAGAAAAGCACACAGGAAGTAATGCTGAGAGACATTGAAAAAATATTTCAGTCCAAAGGATGCCTATCCTACATGAAAAAAGGTTTTTGTTAATTTTTAACAACTAGGAGGAAAAGTTTTTCATGGTCTTTGAGAGACCATGAGATGTGACTAGATTTCAAAGCAATGGTCAATTTATCTGCATAGGACAAGCAAAGGCAAATGAGTCACAGGAGACAAACTACTGCCCTGTTCACACAAAGTCCATGTTTAAAAATCTGACACTGACAATCTTCAGCAGGAATTTTTTGAGCTATCCAAGGTCTGAGACAGTATGAAGTACCCTAGGCAAAGAAGAATTTTAACTAGCTCTGAAATAACTTGGGCTATTTTTTCCTTACATACTTTGTCAAATGTACTATTTGACAGGGAAAAACACACACGATGATTGACAGCTTGGGATTATTCCTAAAGCACTCATATCTCAACTCATAAATATGTGATATGAGGAAATGCAAACAATATAAAAAAATAAGTAAACAGTTGATCATGTATAATATTTTTAGCAGTATGAAATGTAGAGTCAGCAGTACAATGCCTCCAAATTTATCGTCGTGAGAGATAATTTGTTGTCCTCTTGGTGTCTCTCATTTGCATTTTATTAAATCTGCAGTAAATGTATATTCATGGCATAGAATGATCATGAAAGACTCATAAGTGCCCAAGGCAGGCTGAGGAGGCTGCCACTTTAGTGACAGGATACTTCAGGGCTGCCCAGTTTTGAAAGTGAGCATTTGAAATTGGTAGTTTTTCAACACATCCTTTAAACTTGGGCTCAGAGTTCACTGCAGTATCAAGCTCTCACTGATGCATTCCTGGCACTGTCATAGTCTGTTCCTCTGGCCTCAGTTACAAGATACCTGCTCTCTGAAACTACTCTCTGATGGAATTAGTCAAATTACTGAGCCTTGAGCATTGATTAAAATACTGGGTTTAGTATGGAAATGTTTCCCATTGACAATCATGTTATTCCATTTACTTTTCTTTGAAATACAATAAAGTGTGCTTTTTTTTTTAATTCTCTTGATCATTCTTTTGAGGATGCAGTCGTGCATTGAATCCATGCTGTTCAAATACTGCATCAAAAGGGTTGAGTATAATTATCTTTCCAGTACTTATGGTATAACATACTTCTTATTCCTAGATTTTGAAACAGGAAGAGCAGGAAGACATTCTCAGTGTGAGGATATTCTAGAATTTTATCATAAGAGTGAAGATTTTCCGTTCTGAAAATAGTTAAATCATCCCAACATTGCAGTAAATCAAATATTTATTTTCCTGCTCCAACTTCAAAATGGAAATTGTCTCTGAAAGAATAATTAATTATGTGAAGCTAAAATATGTTGACAAATTCAGCTGCAAGATCATACAAATAAACTAAAACATGAATAATGAATTGTAGAGGAGAAACAGTAACTGTTTTAAAAGAAAGATCAAATATCCATTACTTCCCAGCATTTCCAGATGCAAAGTGTTACAAGGGCAATGAATTATGAAATAATCTGGTATTTAGAGTTATCATGATTTTTTAGAAATATGAACAAAAAAATTCAGTTGCTTTTTAAATACTAAACTGCAAGCCTTAACCGCCTAATGACTGTTTTTATACTTTACCAGTGTAAATTACCTTAAGATAACCAATGGGGAAGCTGATTTGTGTAAAAGAATATCTAAGTGGGAATGAGCCACCAGAATATGATTTCGAAACCCACTTTCATTCTTCCAACAGAAAACAGTAGGTATTGAACAAGTAGCTCTGTAACCACATGCTCTTAGTTCCTACAGCACTGTCATGAGTACTAGGAATGCTCTGTCATTGCAGTCCAACAAAATTTGGCCAGTGAGGTCACCTTGGACAACAGCGCAGTACTGACGAAAGTGCATCAGGATATCTGTCTTCTTGATCCTGATATATATTCAAAGCTTCTTGTAAAGGTATCCCTATGGTATTCACTTGGTTCTACATAAAGCAAAAATAATAGCTTTATTTTGAGTTAACTGTGTGTCAGATTCTGATTTTGTTCCTGTTGGAGTAGCCCAGAGTAACTTAATTGAGCCCAATTTTACAGTGATTCATCTGTCTGCTAATTCACTTTACCAAAATAAAACAAATCCTTAATTCTATCATCACATATTTACTGTTTTAAGACCCTTTTGGAGGTGTAAATTATTAGCCAGCTTTGAAGGTCCTGAAGAATCAGACCTATAAACTTGACTGCAATTTGCTTTAGATTCACCTCATTTCTAGAAAGGAGATTGCTTCAAGCTACTGAGATTGATGATAAATAATCCAATGAAAAGAACTCTAAAAATTCACATGAGCAAAAGGATGAGTGTTCTGAAAGAGTTACAGAAAGTCTGGTTTTGCCTCATTAGCTCCAGTAACAATACAAAAAAAAAAAAAAGTGCAGCAAATTATAGGTACAACCTGACACAGTAACAGGAAAACAAACATGTATTTAGAAAACCATAATATGCATGTGATTAAAGCAGCCATTTGTTGGAATTATTAACTTAAAGCTTTAAAATTGAGTATAGCTAAATGTTTGTGCTTAGATTAAAAGGCATATGAAGCACTTATTTCCCTGGACAATGCAGAGATCAGGGCAGTTTAAAACCACAGGTAGGTTGTATTTAACCAGAACATTATTTCTAAAAGACGGAACTAAGCTACTAGAGCATAGCCTTTAAAGTAAATGTGTAAATAAAGTAACATATCACACACTCAGGTTATGGTGACTTAGCTCTTCATGACAAAGCAATGTCATGCATTTTTTTTTTTCATTCTGTTTGACACAAATTGAATATACTGAGGACCTGGTTTTGGTTTTGTTTGGTTGTTTTTTTCTGTCATAAACTGTGTATAAGGGAATGAAAAATGCTGCCAAAATGCAAAATAATTGTTTCGGGCAGTTTTTTTTTTCTTCTGTTTCTACATAGTGCAAAGTAAAAATACAATGGTAAAAAGAGGAATCTCTGCTGAATAAAATTCTTAACTGTTTGTATGTTCCTGAGGGAAATAATGTGAAGCAGATAAACCATCGTTTCAGGATGGTTGCTGTTTAATTTATTATTCATAAAACAGCTCAGCTTTCAATGGTGAGATATTTCATAGCCAACTTTTAATTTAAAAAGAAGCATTTCTTTCAGTATTTATTAATAAATACAGTACATAACATCACTATGTATAAAAGTGACAGAATGTTACCTTTCTCCATTTCCTCAAAGACAAAGGGATTGATCATGTAATTTCCATGCAAATAAACTCTGACAACAATGATAGGAGGTTTTACTCATCAAAACAGAATTTTGGGTTTGGCCCTGATAAATTGATACACCTAATTGCTGGAGTTTTACATTTACCCATTTATCTTCTGACTGAAGTATTTTTTTTCTGCAGACCATGTATTTTTATGTGCTGCAAAATGAATACTCATGCAGTACAATTATTTTTATCACATTATGATAAAGCACCTCAATCAAAGCTGTACCATTTTTAATCTCTTTGCACAATAGTCTCAAGACAGCAGAGACTTTTTGTACCTGTAACTTGACTGATGTTAAATTCAGTAGTACCATTGTATGAAAAATTCAGAATTCTTGGAAGGACAACAATTTCTCCCACACTAAAATTTTCAATAGAAAAGGTACCTTTAGAGCTCAAACTTTTCCAGGCAAAAATTCGCTTTATCAAGCAGCAATTCCTAAGCATTTTCTTACAGCTTGCAGGCTTCTGAGGATACTGTTGCAAATCTTCATTCTCTTCATGTGTTTTCTTCTCAGGGGCTAACACTTCCATCCTAAACAAAAACTTAACCTTTAGTCTGCAGGATATATACACAACTTAAATCCAAAGACTATGGGTAAAGGAGATGGGGGGAGAAGAGAGAAGATGGACTAGGGATAAGGGGAAAAGATTTAGAATTTCATTAAGCATTATTCTCAGCTCATAGATTCCCAGAATTAATTAAGTGGAATTAGTGTATTAATATTCTTTTGGTTTTAATTATTTATCTGGAACATTAATGTATTTGTAAAATAAACAGATGGGGTAAAATCAGATTTTATCTACTTCTTTTTAAAACTCCAATTTTAACTTAAATGATATAAATTACATAATATCTCTAGATGGTAAATAAATATTTACCTCTTACCTTAGTCAGTTGTTTAGGTAAAGGAAATAATGTAATCCTCTATGCATGAACCTATTATCCTTCCTATCTTAGCTTACCTTGCATCAGTGTCATAGAGGAGAGCTGCATTCCCCTAGCTGTTACGGAAAGACAGCTGCTCTACCCAGAAAAGATGAATATTTGGGATTCTGTGCTGCCTTAATGCCACTGTCACTCAAATTCAGAAAAGCAGCTGAGCCACTTAAAGCCAGTTGTACGCTTGGGGACCATTTCTCTACACTACCTTCTCATTCACAGAGACAGACCAATACATTTCTAAATGACATTATTTTTCTTTGTAGACTGACACTTTGAAGAAGCCAGAGGCCATTAGCAACAACCAGCACCGACTAGGACCTAACCAAAGCTCTACTGAGTGCCTACAAGCCGAAGAAAAGGAACATACCCAGCGTTCCAGGGCTTTGGTGCTACTCCAAGGTCACACAAGACTCCTAAGCAGCATTCCTGTTTGCTTTTCAGCGAGCTCCAGCCGGAGATGCCGAGGAGATGACTGCTGCTGAGGACAGACCCACACTGCCAGCCACAGCAGCCCTTTGCCAAGCAGCCATAGACTGCACCAGGGGAGCCACGCTGATTACAAAGAGATGCTGTGCCCAGCCTGTGGCAGGACACCAAAGTGGCCCCTTTCTCACTCCCCTCTTTTTCCCCCTCACGCCGTGCTCTTACACAAGGTCTGCATCTAACAATATTCAACACAATTTCTAAAGGCAAAAGGTAGGAAAGACCCAAAGGAAAAAAACCCCACAAATTGACACAGTACACACCAGAGTTTGATAAACAAAGCTGCCTTTTCAATTGTAAACTTACTGCTTCCTAAAGAAAGCAAGCAGAATGGAATACAGCACCTCACTGCCTTCACTTCCATCAGGAGCTCCTACTGATTATGCAAAAATCAAAGGATGCAAAGGAACAAGTTTCCATTTTCTGCAATTGATTTTTTATAAGATACTGGATCTCAAAGTTTTTTTAAATAGTCAGCTTCCTTTTGAACCAAATTAATATTCATACCAATTACATACATTTGCAACTTTCATGTATGTGAAGTTTCCTGCAGACATTTGAACTACGGCTTAAGTATGTTGCTTTGTGCAAAATGTTACACACAAAACCCCACACCTGTCTGTAACAACTGGAGACATCTCAGGTCTATCCACACAGGCCAGGACACTAATTCCACCTCTGGAAACACCCTATTAATCAGCTGTAAGGAAAAAGCTGTCAGTAAACTCTGACCATAACAACAGAGAAGCATCATCCTTGACAACCGATTTTTAGGCTGCCAAAGTAAAGGGAAGTACTTCCATTCAGATTCACATCTAGGGACATATTTCAGGCCCACTGCTCTTTAGAACTGAACAACGCTTGAATTTGCACTCGGAATAATTCTTGCTGGTATAAGGTCCTTTGAGTCCTTAGCATGACACAGCACTCCAGACATGGCTGTATTTCCATCGCAAACCATTAGAAAGTAAACTGAATTTCAATACAATAACAGAGTTTCTGAAACTTCAGCAGAAAAACTTCTTCCAGTTTAAGCATATTTCACAGGTCTTTTATCCTATATCTTTTTAAAATGGCATTCTGAGAATAAATATTAATTTTAAATTGGTGTTTACTGTGCTAAGAAATACATCTTCATGAGACAATTTCAGTCTGGATTTCCAGATGACTACTGGAACAAAACTTTTATTTACAAGAACAAAACTCGAGTGTTAGCTATTACATAGAAATAATAGGTATTTTTAAAAGAGAATGCTCTCAACTATTCCTACATCCCAGTTTTGAATGAAACTAACGTACTCTAGAAATTAAGAGTTCGTGCCTTTGAACACTGGAGGTTCTCTTCTGACCAGTCTGTGCAAGGCGTCTGCAGAAAGCCACCCATCTTCTCTGGTGGAACATATCTATATTGTTCCTGTCCAGGGCAAGGAGAAAACCAATCCTATGCCCATGAGCACTGGAATATAGTGTCACGTAGTATAGCTTCAAACAGCTAAAACTTGAAAATGTTGTTAAAGTAATTCAAGTTCAAGTTTTCTGGATATAAACCTTCAGAGAAACTGCCTGCCCATGTAACAGTCAGCTATAAAATCCTTGATGTTCCCCCTCAAAGGCCAGCTCTCACAACATATTCTGTCACACTTCTCAGAGGGCCTCATCTCAGAGATTCATTAATCCATAGGGAGTGTGAATCCATAGGGAACCAGACACAGGAGCTGAGACAAGCCTCTGGGAGAATGATTCCCATGATGGGACAATAAACAGGAATGTGTACTGCCTAGACATGGAGCAACTGTTCACGTGCAATGGGAGAGGGTTATTGGATATGCTCCCACATTGGTATTTGAATAAAGTCTTCAGGAGGTACAAGAACACAGGAGTTTTGCCAGAGGTGGGATGCATAAAAGCACAAATTCAATAACACTGCTCAAGGGGGAATGGAGAAGTAGAAACCTTGCTGAAATCTTCAGGGTTTCATTCTATGCACCTGAAAACCATGTCTTATTTGCCATGATATGAAGAGATTCATTTGAGATAAATCTATAGAAGGAAGTATTTTTTCTAAAACTGGTTCAGAAGATGTCAAGATGTTCAGATTGCACTGTATGTTTCCTTACTTCAAACCTTAATCAAGTCCATAGAAATTTTCTTCTACAATAGAAGTATACATGAATCAGAAGTTCTTTGCAGTACTAATCATCATGCTGTAATTTTGTAGTGAGTTTAAAATAAGCTTAAGCTGTAGAACTCTAAATTTCAAGGTATCACTGATTTTTTTCAAACAAATGATGCTGTACTTCATTTAATCATAATAATGATTTATAAAAGGAACTAACATCACTCTTCTGAAGATATGTATTTGATTTACCTCCTTCTCCTCTTCAGATCGTGCACTCTGACTTTGAGAAAAGGAAATGGATTGACAGTGAATTCCACATTTACAAACCCAAGGACTGTAAAAAATATATCACACACAATGTTATAGAAAAACTGGTCATATTGTAAGTAACATGAGAAAAGCATGTGTGAAAAGTGTATCAATCCAGGCTGCACAGGATCCTTCCTTTCCCAAAATACATTGAGTCATTTAATAATTTAGGTGAAATGAAAAAGGAATTTAAAGAGCACTCTACAGAACCTGAGCAACTTCAGGATCTGGGAATGGGGAGATTTTACAACTGGGAGTGAGTAGTAAAACAGGTCAGAAAGAAAATAAACAGACCTATGCACCAGTGGGAGTACCAACAACAAGACAAATGTGGAACTACAATCTGCATAAAACATGAAATACCTCTGGTCTGAGCCCTTACATCTTACTGCAGCAGTAACCAAGACCCTGAAATCTTCCTGAGCATATGCACGTCAGGAAAGGCAAACTGTTTGCTGCAGTTGTAACAGTGCACAGAGACAGGGACTGCCTAAAAAAGCAGGTTTTCATTATTTCATATTATTGGATTTTATCTGTAATCAGTTACACCTAAAAGCAAGGCTGCTTTTTTGTATAAAATTTATTTCCTATTGATGGTTAAATAACTATTTTTATGAGTGATCTAAATCATACAAGCTAAAAACCCCAGAAAGTCACAAGCTGATGAATCATATAAGGGCTGTGTGATGCCACACAGCTACAGATATTTTGAGCAATACTTATTTGAACTACAAGGAAACGTCCTCTAGCTGTATGTACATGTCCACGGGTGCATGCAGGTTGTCTTAATATTGCTTGATCAGATTTGATCTTTGGAAAATGAAACTGAACTTTACATGGGTTCATGGAAAACTATATAATTCTTCCCTCAGTAATGAAATAGCAGCTGGAAAGGGCTATTCACTATTGAGGAATCACTATAGCGTGAGAAATACTTTAGGAATATTCCAGCTGAAATAGTCAAAACTGGCATCTATATGGGGTTGGGGGGAGAAATCTTTACAGAACTGTCTGGTTGCATTAGCTGTCTACTCTAGCACAAGTATTCCAAGAACTTTCACTGATGACTGTGTGTTCTTACAAGGACCTGGAAGAAAGAAATAATTTAACTTCGACAAAGCTAGATTAAACCAGTGATGTCTGCTGAAAACTTTGGGCCACTAGAGATTGCAGCTATAAGTTGTGAAATGAATACTGAAAAATAGGGCAAGCTTACAGAATCCAGCTCTGGATGAATGTGTGGGTGACTACTGACATATTAAGGAATATTACAATGAGATGCTTCAGAGGAAAAGCGGGGTTTGCTTTGATTTTGTTTTTCTCAGCAGAGCCACTTTTAAATAGTATTTCATGATACCTGATTGTGGTAGAAGAAGGAAAGGATTTGCGAGTGGAAAGGAAAATTTCATTCTCTTTCTGTAAAATGAAAAATGGAACAGAAAAAGATGGGAAGCAAAAATATATCAGCTATGTATTTATCCCCACTATATTGTGCTCTCTAAAGTTTTGCTGTTGCATTAACATGAACTTCATTTACATCTTTTTATCCTTTTCATCATTTGTTTGGCCATTTATAGGCAAAAAAAAAAAAAAAAAAAAAAAAAAAAAAAGGCTGAATGATTACCAGGCAGCAAAAGCTTCCTGTATGCTTCAACATTGACTAAAATTTTGGGTTCTACTTTTGCCAAGAGAAAACAGGTAAATTTCAATTTGTCTAGAATATAGTGAAGAGTTGAGCAGTGCGAGTCTCTCTGGAAAGTCTGTGGGAAGCATTTGAAAATACTCCACAAGTATAGGGGAAACTGCTCTTTGTTTTTTCCTCATCTCATAAAGGTCATCCTCCTTTATGTATAAAATGTCTATAGGTCTTGCTTGCTCATGCAAGCAATACACAATCTCTGTATAGTAAATGAGGAGAAAAGAAATAGGAATAGTGGGGCAGACTGCTCCAGAACTCTTTTGTTTTTTTAACTCTGAACACTTTGCTGGGACAACAGAGGTTAATAATTGATTTCAGGTTGCATTCAGGTTGCCTGGCTTAGAAGGAAAACATCTGTGTTCACACATGTTATCTCACAGTGCTGTGTGGGTCACAGGAACACCTTGTGATACCTGCAACAACTAACTGACTGCCTCAGGAACAACGAGCAACATAACCAAGAGCAAACATTTGTGGGTGGGAATTTCAGAGAGCTCCTTCGCTGTGCCAGAGGGATTTCATAATGAGCCCTCTTGGGGTTATAGGTATATTGGGATGAGCTCTCACTGGATGATTCAGTAGCCAAACTAAACGGAGAGAAAAGGTCTACCCCCATCAGATTACAGGGATAAGAGAGATGACAGTGACTGTGATATGAGTAGAAAGGATTTTAATGCTAATCCATTGTTAATGGTAATTAAAACATTCCTGCTTGCTATTAGCAGTTGTTTGGAGTGCATATATATACTTTCATTGGTTAAAGTGGCAGGGAGTTTTAGATTTTCAGTGGTAATAAATATTTCTCAGCAAATAGAAACAATGTATTTACTGGTGAAAAATTATAATTTTATAGCTGCCAAGAAGCTTTCTTGACAATATGTCAAAGACTGAATTCTTACAAGACTTTTTACAGGTCCAGAGTAACATTTCATTTTCCAAAATCGCAGGAGCAAATTGGATTAATGAGAGGGGATAAAAAGGGTATGCAAACCCTACGAAGTTTTTAGTTATTTCTAAAAGCTTTTTCGTAGGCAACATAGCAAATTTGAAGAATCACATGCCATTGCTACGAAAGGCAATGACCTTCAGAAAATATATTTTTAAAATCTATTCAGTAAAATCACATAGGTGAGAAGACTACCTGGGTTGGGTGTTCCAAAGCTGAAAAGGTCCATCCTCTGCCACTGAGACAGCCTCTGGCAGAGGGAGGTCAGAGAGATAACTCAAGTAAGGCAAATGTGCCAGGACTGATCCATTTTATTTGTGAGAATGGTATGTTCTGATACTTGAAAAGGGTAGCAATCTACCAGAAAGTGCCATCAATGTCACAGCTCATGAAGAATTAATGAGTCTATTGGACTGTTTAACTTCCTAAACAAAGATTTTTTTATCTCATAGTCACAGGATGAACAAACCCAAGACTCACATGACTCCATACAAATAGGTTTGTTTTTTTTTTTCCCCTACATCTGTATATCATCATGCTTCAACAAGAAGAACTCCTATTTTAAAAGCCTGAAAACTGAAACAGATGAGAATAAAGCTTTATGAGACTAATCGTGGTAGGTTTGTATACAAATTATGGTGTGGCCTAGTGTATAATTTATCAAAATTACTGATACATCAAATTTCTTCTTTAGAGCTAACAGAATGGGAAACTGGTCCCAAAAAAATGTATGAAACAATGTTTTCTGTACCAAAAGTAGGGTATAACTTTGGGAAGGATGGACAAAAAGTAGAGGAAGTGAATACAAGTAGATTATTGGACTAACTTCTGTAAACCTATGAAAATGCCAACAAATTCTAAAGAGAAAGTTCCACTAGAATTTGTTGGAAATTATCTGCTCTTGGTTTAAATTGTTATTTTTACAAGTGACCTTACTTATCAGTAGCAGTAAGTATCCTATTTTGTGCTTTATACTAACAATAAAATTGTAAACAGTGTTCTACAATATATAATGCATATGCTTTGCTTCATAGCATTAAGAGGTATTCATTTTTAAACTGGTCTCCAGTTTATTATATGGACTGGATACACTCCCTTCCTGCAACTGCCTTGACTTCATTTATGACTCTACATCTATTGTGCTCAAAAGCACTGACATAAATAGCAGAAGACTCCCAGTTAACTCATAACTATCAGAACTCCATTTCAGATGATGATCACAGCTTTGGAAAGTCCTTCATTTTGCTTTTGCTCTGGCTCCTAATTAGCCCAATATTTGTCAAAATAACCCCAGAAACAAACTGGAATTTCCTTTCTCTGTGGATCTTTATCATTTACATATCATTTATACCCAATGAAACATGAAACAAACTGTCCATCCTTATTTTGTGGCATAGAGTTTCCAAAAAGCAACAAGAATAAATTTGTCCAGGACACATAAACAATTTTTCTTTTTTCCATACGTATAGATCACCCAGTACAGGACAATTATCAATTCTCACATATTCATTTAACTAATTTTTTATAATGCCACAGAATTAATATATGCAGTAAATATCACAGGGTTTGTGACTTATTTATGAACACTTAAATAATTTTGGAAGCAGCAAAGAACACTTATTATTAGCACAGCACTGGTAACAGGAAAGGGCTCATTACCATCAACTCCTATCCCAGAAAAGCTGTTTATCAGAGATTGACCTGCAGATGGGGCAGCACTAACAAATGAAGCTAATTGAACAACGCAAAAAATTTCTGTGAACTCTTTTTTTTACCTCCTTGTTTATAGAAAGAATTTATTACTAGAATCTGAAATTATTATTTCTAAGCTCCTTATGCTTTCCTTAATCCAAGGTATTTTCAGACATAAACAGCTTAGAATAAGAAAATGTTATACTAAATCATCTACAAAATGAGTTCCTTACTGCTACAAAACAACCATCATTGCTGTCTTTCATTCACTGAAGAACAGGAACAAAATCTGAATAATTTCAGATGCTATAATGCCATGTTGATAGATACAGTCCTTTAAATGGTTAAAGAAGAGAGAGGAAAAGGAGTGCAGCTGGGCAGCTAATTGACTAGCTGAAATGAGAAGCTTCTAAAAATTTATTTGATCACAAGAAGTATTTATCCATAATATGGTCACTGGAGTGTGAAGAAATAGAAGAATGCTGATGCACAATATGCTTGGGAAAGGAAGCCAAAAAGGTCTGATATTTTGTTTTGGTTTTGAATAAAATTGATTATAAACCAGGAGAAGTTTTATGATTTCATATTTCATAACTCATACATTTCCTCCAAAAAGACACAGAAGCCTCATTTACCAGGGATATATACATTGCTTGGAGACAGTATCCATGAATCAGTATGAACATATTTGTCACTTGAATCCCTGATGAAGTATCAGCTAAACTTTTAAATGATCTTCCAAATTCAGAGAAAACAATGCAGCTTGGATACAAAATTGCATTTTTAGGCTGCCACAATATGTTATACTAAATAAAATCATGTTGAAAATTATAAGATCATTAACTTCATGCTTGTTACCTTATGCTCAGCAAAATAATTATTAACATCTCAGGGAAAATGAGATAGAAGATAAAAGAAAATATATTTCCAGATAGAATTTAATGCTGTGTTTATTTGGATATACCCGCAAAGAGAACAAAGTTTTGAAGCAGATGAAATAAAAGTAGTAGAAATTTCTGAATTTTAATACAGGCTTTCATATAAAAAGTTCTTATAAAACTTTATTCCTATGAAACTGTTTACAAATAATTTATATTTTCCTAAATGCAAACAGCCTCAAAGATTGGACAGAGGTTGAGAGAATAAAAATTCATAATATAATCAACTGCACTATATTGAAGTCACGTCATAAGGCTTGATTTTGTGATAGGCTGAGCACTTCCAGATCTTAGAGTGGGTAAGAGAGTCATGTAGTGTCCAGCATTTTCCAAGATCACAGTCAGGTGATTATCATACTGAAAAATTATCATTTGAAACTATTTTATCTTTTTCCATCTATGATTTCTTCCTCAATGGTCCTGGCATGAGACCAAAAATGATAGCACATTGAAATTCAAATTGTGGTAAGATGAGAGGAACTCAGGAAGCAGAAAAAATGTTGGCAAGGAAGTTATTTATTATTTAAAAATGTAATAGGAGGAGCCATTTTATGCAATTTTTGGATAAGTACATTTAAAAATGTAATAGGAGGAGCCATTTTATGCAATTTTTGGATAAGCACATTCTATATACAGTATATAATCACATTACCACTTAGTAAGTTCAATAACTGACATGTTTTTGCTGCCTCATGTCAATAATTTACCTGAATTATTGTATCTGTTAACAGAGAGCAAGTTAAAACTGTCTCTTCAGAAACACGCAGTAGCCTTCTCCCCTTCGAGGACTGTCCAGCAATGTTTAGCCGTCACTGCGTTAGGCAACGTGCATAGTGATCACAAATAGTTGCATGTGCCATGGCCATTAAGAAGAGCATTCCAGTTGTTTCTAAATATCTACAAGCCTGCTGATCAATACTTGCAATTTAGGGTCAAGCCGAACCAGCATCAGGTAGGCTGAGTGCCTCCACCACTAATCATTTGGGCCACCCATAAAATATAAAATTATTACTTTATAAAGATTTAGTGTGTGTTGTGAATATGCCTGACAGCAATGGGAATGGAAATACTCTGTTTTTTCACAGAACAGGGAAAGCACCAGTGCTGTATGAGAGCAACACCTTTAGTCTTCCACTGGAACAACCACATCTAATATTTTTTACTTCTAAGTGCTTGGTCTAATTGGAGAGAACAATAAGGCAGTTCATTACAAAAACTTCTAGTTGTAGTGTCTTTTCTGGCTGCAGTTTCTCAGAGAAAATGAACAGAAAACACACAAATGGAGTTACCAAACAAATAACAACTACAGTTTTACCATTAAAAGAGACAGCTTTCCTCAGTAATTAGCACACAGAGTATCAGCAGCTAAAGAAAGACCCTTTAATAGCCAGGTTCTAGCTATTGATTTTCTACAAGAGCCTAATGATCTTTGTGTGTACTAAATGTGTGGATAAAAGTGTGCCATAGGAGCTAGGAGCTCCTCATCAATTTAGTAATCCCTATCTCAGAAACACACATAAGAATATTTTTTTTTAACACTTAAGTACAGAAACACTGTCTTACATGCTTATGTAAGTGTACACTTATACACTTATATAAATGCACTTATACACTTGCATAAGACTGTATTTTCATACTTCTAGCCACCTAAAATTTCCTCCAGGGCACAAGGTAACCAAATTGTACAGCACAGACTATCTACAGTTGCCAGCACTTTCCAGAATTCCCATAACTGGAACACCTGAGAGCTTTTCCTTCCTCAAAATAATCTTGAAATACTGAAACAGAACTTTTCATTACAGAAAGAATTTTATCAGCATGGGCCTTAATCTAGTGATACATTTACATAAGATCACGTCAGGGAAAAGCTGATTATTGTATTGCTTGGAGGGGGGGAAACAGCTTTTTAAAGTGGTTTAGCAGGCCAGCCCTATTTAAAACTGAAAGATTGCCTCTCATGAGTATTCAAGGCATGGTGCTATCTTTGATTATGCCTGTCCAGGTAGAGCAGTGACAGTGTATTTACAGTGTTACAGTGAAATCCTCAAAGGGAACAGTGATACAGGGTACTTGGAAACTACAGATTCATCGACAGCATGCCTTATTCTAACACTTCCCAGTGACAGAAAGCACTCTGTAAACTTCCACCACTGTCAGAAAATCAAAGTTGTCACTTCCTAGTTAACTAGTAAACTCTTAGGAATCTCCATGTTGTGTTGTTACTGCAGGAAAGAAACAGAAAAGCTGTAATTTAATAGTCTCACACTTTTGCAAGGCAGCAGATTTCATATAATTTGGAACACATATTTGAAAAACAAAGAAAAGTCTCATTTTTATCTATATTTATTAAATGAGAGAAAACTCAGTTATTTCTCATTGTTAATAAACAAGAATTATCATTTCTCATTTTCCTCTTTGGGCAAATACATACATAAAACAAAATTACATTTCACAAAGTGAATCTGGAGTTAGACTGTGCTAATAAAGGATAAAAAAAGTGAAATTTCAAGTATTTCTATAGTGCTTATGAGGGCAGCATAGCTGGAGACTGTTCATCTTGGATGAATTATAATAAACTTTATATTCAGTAACTGCACATTTTGACAGCTGAGTAACAAACACTTAGTTTTTTATGAACCCAAGGAGCCTGAGAAGTTACCAGCAAGTTGTGTTACCTTAGACACGTATATTTATGTGTCTTCTCAATAAAGTGACATAAAGATTTCTGACATAGTACCTTAGCTACATGCTCTGCTGTCATAGTGTGATCCGTGGCAGAGGGCTTGGAACTAGATGATTTTTAGGATCCCTTCCAAGCCAGGCCATTCAATTATTCTGTGATATCCACCAGTTTTCATGTCTTTCAGCTATGTCTCTGTTCATTGTTTTACACTGTCATAGGTAAGATGCTATTAAACATGAGTGGCAGGGGTCACTCATTAATGAGAATGCATCTATGAATGGAGAAGGGACTGGCTCTTGGTCCAACTTGTCAATTATTTTATCAGCAATTTAAAAGATGCCATAACTGCTGATATGGACAAATACAGATTGATGGAATAAATAACCAGAAGAACATTTTATTGTTACAGGATAAATGCAGCTTTTTTTTTTTTTTTTTTTTCAGTTCAGCAAAATGCAAAACCACACTTCTAGGAGCAAAGAATAGAGACTTTATCTTTGCTCAAACAAAAACAACCCTCAACACCTCAGACAAGCATTCTGGTTTAGAAGGCAAACTTCCAAAGAGATCAGAAAACAGAGGAGTAACTTCAAAGAATGCGTGCAAAGTAAAGGAAATAAAGGGATTACTACACCTCTCTGTGAAGACACTAATCAGTGGCAAAGAGATCTGAACATGGAAAGCTTTTGAGGCTGATGGACATGGAGCAATTATGACTGAAAAGCTGAAAACTCAAACTAGACAAATCTGGAAAATAAGATAAAATTTTAAAGTAATTAAATATGCATGGAGATCCCTTTATTGATTCATTTTGTTAAAAATAATAATCATATCTAAAACTTAAATCATGATCCAATTCCTGTGAAAAGACCTCTGCCTGAAACAGGTCAGATTAGAAGATTACTGTGATCATCTCTGGATTTTAAAAAATGCCACTTTTTGCAGATTAAAGGAAAGAGCACTATGTTGTTCTCCCCTCGTTTCACAGGTTGTTTGCAAGGTAACCTTCGTCATCATAAAAAAGCTGGAAATACAAGTGTAAAAACAGGAATATAGAACACAGCTCTGTAGCAATTCTATCAAATTTTCTGGCAAATTCCAGAGGTTACAACAATGCTTCTAACACCACCTAAATTCTAGCAGATGAAGTCAAGATTAATCGGTTAATTCCGGATGCAATCATTTGTCTGCATTTGCCTATGTTGTCCTTCAGCATAGAAGATTGTCAAAGCTCCTCACAAATCTGTATGTAATCAGATGATTATAATTTAGCACTATGTTAAATGCCCAAGTGATTAAAACACATGAATAATTGAAGGAATTCCTAATGGAATAATTACAATAATGTTCTTTAGCATATCCCTATTTTCATAGCTTTAGGCAATATCAAGTTGTTCAAATTAATAAATCATCTCATAGATCAGATGATTTTCTAGGACCTACAGTTCAGCACTTGAAGTTATTGGTTAGGAAGGAAGCCATAAGCAGTTCAAATAATAATGAAATTTTTGACCTTCCACTGTCATGTAAATTGATGTGTGCCTGGCATAGGCAGACTTTGCTGCTAAACTCAAAAGCTTTTAGCTTTGTCATTGTCCCCATCTTGTAATTGGATGTGTTATCTCCAAAAGGGACTAAAATAGAAGAGAAAAAGGGGGAACAGAGTCAGGGAGAAATTAATATTCTTTTTCAAAAAATATACACATATTGAGTTTCTGTAAAAGAAAAATTATTAAATACTTTATAGAAAATGCTGACAATTAATATATAGAGAACTATAATACAGGTTATTCTCCAGTACCCAGCTTTTCAGATTGTAAAAATCAAGTCAAATTTATGAGAAATACTCATTCATACCACTTATTTGACTTTTTTCTTTCAAGCATTGCTTCTGATATGCTGATTTTCTTTCCTTCTTTTTCATTATGACTTCTATTTATATTTCATTCATTTCTGGCAGTACTGAGTACCTGGCATCCACCAGGTGAAATACTGTGATTCTCACACATTGGTATGGCCACTTCTGTCATATACCCTATAATGGTCAAGCAAAACAATGCTAATTTATCGTTTGCAATGAAGACTGAGCAAATTTTAACTGCAGGGTTGAGCAAGCTATGCAGAGTTGGTTAAGCACAATTATTGTCCCATACTGGAGATCAGAAAACTGTATCAAATTAACTAAGTTAAAAATATTGCCAGACTGGAGTGACAACAGCAAGCAAAGAAAAATGCTAATTATGTGCGTTGGTAATAATAAAAAAGACCCAAACAATCAGGATAATATGCAGGTCTTACAAGGTGTGCGCCATGCTCCTGACAGGGTCACCACAGCAGCTCTCAGTGTGTATGCTCGTGACAGGAATCACCAGCAGAGTGATGCCACACACTGACACCAACAGGCCGTGGTGGTTCTGCTGCATACTGCAGTACAATGAAGTGACGTGTATATATCTGCATGAATTAAACAAAAACACAAAAACTGCTTCAATATAAAAAGGAAGATGAAACTTAAAAAAACTCCCGACTGTGATTCTGTAATGAGGGATGGAGATTGAAATGAGTACAGAACGAAGAAGACTGAGAAGGAAGGGGAAAGGAGAAGAAATGTTGTTGCATTAGGATTTTCCATACCATACCTTTCTTTTTAAATTGAGAATTCAATTTTTGATGCAATAACAATGAAAATGAGAGCTACAGATTCAGGACATGTGGAATTATCAAATTTATTTTTTAATTTCCCCATGTTAAAATATTGATAAGGGGCAACACTACCAGTCTATGTAAGTAATATGACAGTTGTCCCACAACACCCCAAACTCTTCTTCTATCATTGCTTATCATACAAGAAAATAAATACTATTGGTTCAGCACATATTTTGAGAAATTAACACTTTGCAAAAGGATGAAAGGGTGACTTAGCATCCGGATACTTCTCACAGACCTCATTCTGTACTGCATTAGGATTGCTAAGCGTCCTACAAAGTTCTGATTACTTGGGATAGTTAAGTTTTACTTACCATTTACTACAATAACTGGGTCATTATAAAAAAAATTTCTAATTTAGGTGACTGTGCATGACTTTTCTATATTCCTTTGACAATTCATGAAATCTATATTGCAGCACTTCATGAGGACCTCTTCAAATAACCATCACACATCCAAAGGGACAGGTTGTTACTTCAAATCTGTATAATGATTCCAGAAAGCAAGATTTTATGGTGTCTGAACTTCCAGCACAGGATAAAAAACATTGTAACACAGTCCATCTTCATGAGGTAGCACATTAATTTTCACCTTACCACACTAATACATGCTACTGTCTACTAATTCAAAATGGCCAAATTAATCAAAAAAGAAGAAACACTTGTACTACTGAATAATCTCCAACCTTGCTGAATTCCTGTCAAAATAATTTATGTTCTCATCTTCATTTTAAGTGATACATTAAAATTTGAGTGCACACAGGTTTTTACACCATGACAAATTATTTCTTTCCAGATACTAATTTTTCTGAAACCAGAACTTATTGTATTAACAACTATGTATTAAAAGATCATGTCAGAAGACTTTCAGAGAGTGTTTTCATATAAAAACTGTTAAGCTGAAAACATCATTACATACCCCAGGTCATCTGCAGGTATTTATAAATTGTAGTTTTTCATAGCAGTAGCAAAGTTTTTATGTTGGAAAACATACTCACCTGAATAAGTTAAAAAACCTAAAAATTGCTGTACCAGAGAGAAGTACAGACTAGAGAAGTCATCTGACTTTTAGCACTCAACTTTCCTCATTGAACTGAGTGGGTAAATTCCCTCAATTCAAAGTACAGTCCTACAGAGACATGCCAGAACAGAGGGCAATCCAGAATTCCTGCATGTTGTGCCCTGAACTGTCCTGTTCTAGATACATTTTCAACCTGATTAAGTGCCTAGAGTTAGGCGGCTTGAATGTGTTTTGTTATATCCACTCAATCTCTATCAAGTCCTAACATTCATAGGCACTGTGGGATCATGAAATGCAAAAGAGCCATAAAATTGAAAGTTATATTTCTATCAGTGCAATGGGAGCCATTAAAAAGCCATTACCTATCAATAGTTGATGCACTCTGGCTACTTATAATGCCCTACTGTAAGGGTGTTTGTGAGTGGAGAGGTTAGGCAGGATGGGGGAGCTCCGACAATAACACCTCAGTGTGGTAAATACTGACAGTACTAATTCTTTACAGCAACCACAACACCGTAACCTAAAAATAAAATATATAATCTGCCAAAAAGGCAAGGAAAAAGTTCTGTACTATTTTACAACTGGTCTGAAGTGGATTGCATATCCATTTCACAGAATGCACATTCAAAATGCTCCTGCCTAGAGGCTGTCATCCCTTACTGTATTATGGAAGTACCTAATGGCTTCAGTATATTAGGTACTATACAAACACATATTAAGAAATATTTCTTTTTCCTGTGAACAACAATAAAAATAGGCAACATGGAGGCCAGGCATAAGGTTGCATTGATTTTCTCCATTTGACAGATGGGGAATGGAATCCCAGTGAGAGTGAATGATTTGCCTGAGGCAGCATGCAGCAAAGATGGGAATTTGACCTAGACGGCTCAAGTTCCAGACCAGCGCCTTCTCTCATTAATATCTGCTTCTTTATGCATTTTTCAGCCATAATCTAGCAAGTGAAGGAGCACTGCTTTGGCCCAGCTTTAACAAGATCACAGTCTTAAAATGATACTCAGGAGTCAGAAACATCAAAACTCAGATGATAAATTTTAAGCTGTATTGATTTCAGTTTCTTACCTCATCTTCTATGTTCTCTAAACCCTCTCCAGTAATTTGATTCAAGAGTGGAAGTCCTTTGAGAGCATATGAAACAGTATTTCAGTTTAACCATTAATGTGATTTTTCATCAATCAAATATTAAATAATTGAAGAGAAAATAAACTTGAACGATAAGAAATGCTTCTGATGGCAGTTCAAAAGATGTACATCCATGCAGTTCAGCAAATAGACAATAGATTCACTTTTGTGTCGCAATACTGTGTGATTATCTTTTGTGCCTCATACATCCATCTTCTGAAGTATGAGAAATGAAAACAACAGTAAACATGGATAAAACAAAAGTACTGCCTTAGATAAGATAGCTGCAGACAGCATCTGTACAAGAGGTTTCTCTACCATTTGTTGCAAGGCAGAAATCACATATACAAACAGTAATGGTCAAAGTTTTCAGAGAATCATTACTTTACTAAGTTCTAAGCCTATACAATGTAATGAATTATATATTTGTGAGCTTTTCTTAACAGAAAGAAAGAGATTTAAAATAATCAGTTAAAAGATCAATGTGCCAAATATTCAGCTGGTGATAATCCCTAGAACTGGGGGAGTGAGGAAACAAAACTCCCTAAGAAAACACTAGACTAGTTCATGATAGAATGTTATGTAAATATTCACAAGACATTAACTTTATGAGATGTGCGAAAAATGCCACCCAGATGGTTTTTGTTTTAAGAATAGTATTGTTTCTCTGAGTCTTGGGAAATGCCTAATACAGTCTGAAGTCTTACTTCTGAGATAACCACAAAATCATATCCTCATCTGAAAAAAGCAGTGATGGAAGAAGCAGGGCAAATGAGGCAGCAAAAATAGAGAGGTTACACAATCTCCTAGGTGTCTATTGACTTCCACAAGCAAGTCCTCAAAATTTGATCCTATTTACTGCAAGTTAATTATCCGCACCACTTGGAATATGGAAAAACAAGTCATTACCATTGCAAAAAGGAGTCAAGAAACTTTGAAAAGAATATATTGAGTGCACATTCTGCACATATACTACAAATGATGAGCAAATTTATAAATTTTAAAAAATCAAGAGAAAGAAGTCTGATAATAAACCCTCCAAAATATGAGGAAAAAGTAATAATCTTCTACCTTCTAATTTTATCACCCCCAGAAGAGGCCTTGTGGTAAAAGATGTCAATCCCAAAGCCACAGCTTTGCCATTTTTACACTTCTTATAAAATCTAAAAATTAATTTTGAGGTTACTTAATGCAAGAATCTAGGCACCTGAGTGAGAGACTGAATAAAGAGGAATGTCAGTACAATAATTGGTCGCAAGAAATATTTCTCAAAACTTTTGGACAATTTACAGAGCATAATTACCAATGAGTAAAAGTACCTCCTGCCTAAGCAGCTCAAAAATAGGAAAATAATTGCCATCCAAATATTATTCACTGGTTTGTTTGGGCTTTTTTCTTCTAACAATGAATACATTAAGAACCATGCAACCTTCCAGGGGACAGTTAAGGAACTGTCACTGGTGTGGGAAGAAATCAACAAATATATTCCTATCTCCTAAATAACTGCCATTGCTGTCATACTTTTGCCTTGCTTGCAAAGATGGTTTATTCCAGGTATAGCTGAGTTCTCAAAGGTAGAAACAAACCAGTCTCAGTTCAAGGCTGCCGATGTGGTTGGAGGGGAGTCTACAAGACTCTATTAACAATAAGAACACTTGGTTCTTTCCTCAAAGTTGTGGGGCTTCTAGCTGGAGACTTTTAAGCAGAGCACTGGAAGGTTCTCTGCTGAAGAGCTGGGTCTCGTATGCACTGTTGTCAATGAGACCATTCAGAACCAAACCTTTTCTGCACATATAAAAAGTGTAGCTCAACCTAACCTTGACCTGTTTTCACAGTGAAACTCAAATATTCATAACTAAAGGGACATTTTTTTTAGACAAGTCTCAACTTTTATCTTAATTGCATTGCAAAGTTTTCTTTTTACTAATAAGAAAAAGTTCCTCTCCATGCTTTGTGACGAAGGCTGAACATTTCTCCCCTGCATTAAGACCTGTAAAGTTTCATCCCAGTGCAACCAAGATTTAAGGGAGGTATAAGTAGAAATTAAACATCTGCAGATAAGCATTACAGTTCATCAGTTGCCGTAGCGGATGTAGCTGATTACTGGAATTTGAAAATAGAAAACATTCTTGCAAAGCTTTAGATTAAAGTAATTACACTACAATAATTATTCGGAATTGAGTTTATTATATTACAAGGTAGTTTTAACATCTGAGCCATTTAAAATACATGCTGGCTAGTACTGAAGTTGAAGTATCCCTCAGATGCAATATATAAAGCAGATGATACTAGCATTCTGGAAGTATAGCTGTGAATACAGAGTCTGTTTTGCAACCCAGTTAAATGCAAAGTTATTCTATTGCACTCATATAAAAAAAAAAAAAATTAAAGTAGATAGTATTAAACAAAATATATCAGGAAACTATTTAATCACATTATGGACTAGCAGCAAAATATTACAGAATTATTACTTCAATTAATGGAAAAAGGTATCAGTTTTTCTGCTATTATCAAATCTGACAACCTGCAAGATCTGTAATGATTATGACAGAAAGACATAACTTTTATTACAACTGCTTTTGGAGGATATTGAATTCAAGTGTTATACTCCTGTTAAGACTTCTAATTCTTAGTGTCTATTAAACTCCATCACCAAGTGTCGGTTTTGAGCTCTTCTTTGGTTTGGTTTGGTTTGGTTTTGGAGGGGAAGTAAATTCTACAATAGTATGTAAAGAACATTAATCATCTTCTGGAAAGTGTAAGATCATCCCAGAAACAGACCCAAATTAATCCTCTCCACCCTCTGCATTTTACAGCTGTTCCTCTGCTCCAGGGTGTCATGGCAAATACTTCCACACCTTCACTGTTCAGGGGTTATAATGACTTTGAATCAATAAAATATCTTTATGCAGGAAAAAAACCTCGATTCCAGGACTCAGCAAAGGCTTAATCCCCACAGATGACAGAAGAAACACTTTTCTAAATGTGACCCGAGGCAAAGTGAGAGGGAGATTGAACATTTTCTTCATCATTCCGCAACACATCTTTAAAAAGCAGCGTAATTTGAAAGTGGATTGACTTTATATATTGAATGCTTGAGGAACTGCAGTTTTAAGGTAACTAGAAAACCTGAAAAGGTAGGAACCAAGCAGGGGGACACTTTTTGACTTTGGGTATAATCAGCTCTGAGCACAGAAAATTTCTGAACCCTAATTAGCATTTCAGTTAACTTTGTGTGAGCTGCCTGATGTTGGCACATAAAAATCTTTCCTTTTAACTAACTGATAAAGTGAGAGAGGTAGGTTTAATGCTGCAGAACATTAGAATACTTATAAAAGGAAGAAATTAAAGTTCAAAGAAATATCATTTATATAATCTCCAGCAGTGCACATTATTAAAAGCTATTCATATACTGTGCACTGGATGGCTACTCTTGCTTCATTTGCGCTCAAATTACTACAGCAGTAAGCCTCAAAATAAGAAGATAGAAGAAATATAGTAATCTAATGCTTTAAAACAATCCAGGACATTGATACAGCCAGATAACAGGAAATCCAAGAACTAAGCAACAAACCGAAGCACAGCAGTCTCTTCATTTGTTATCTGACGTAACTTTGCTGGTTTCTCAGAAACCACCTGTGGCAGTTCTCCCACAGTCTTTAAATAGTTTTAAGAATCAGATCTCTGGTTCTAAGGGAGTTCTGGAAACTAAATGTCTTTCCTCTCAGAGCTTAGAATAACTGTATCTTCTTTTGTTTGCATGGCATAAGACTAGACATGTCTCCCATCTTTTCTAAGAAAATATGTAGCTTTTGTTCTTCTTCATCTAGACGGTATTTTTTCCTTTCTTTTCCCACATTTGCATGTAAAAGGACAAGGGTATTTTATTCTACACACATCACAAAATGAAACAACCATTTCTGTAGTAAAATACAGAGAGTTTTAATTTTACTTGCACAGGAAATAGGAAATAATACATTTCTTTATCCCATGTATTGATTAAAATATGTATGTATTCAAGAATTTTTTTTCCAATTTTATTGGGGAAAGAAATCAAATAATGTTGAAAAAATATCCAACATTTGCATTTTTTCTATGCCTACTTCTTACTATTTTAACTATCTCGAAGAAACAGGATACAGTTCTGAATACAAGTACTTGCTCCATTTAAAAACATTACATTTTGGGTTTCAAATCTAATTTGCTACTCATTTTTGATCAATACTTCATAGAATTAAAATAGAGCAATATTTGTGCAGTAACTTTATACCCATTTACTAGTATTATTACTTGTTAACTCCCTGGATTATTAGAGAGTCTTTGAAAACTTTAATATTTTGATAGTAAAATTACCAAAATCTTTATTTGTTCATTTTAAGTTCTGGGTTGACTAAAAATACATTGGAAAAAAAAAGGTATAAATGCACAAGAATTGCATCTCTTGATGTCAGCAGTTCTGCTAAATTTAACAGCCACAAAATGTGTAACAGCAGATTTTTTATACATGAAAATTACGTGTTACCATTTTTAACCAATCCTCAACTTTGTTCATAAATGCACTTGATATTTAAAATAATAAGCAGGATAAAATTATGCAAAAGGATTAAATAAATTTCCAAGGTCCCCAAATCCACTAAAATCTCCATTTATAGATTTCCAAGCTGTTTGAGAATGCATTTTCATCTACTGAAAGGAAGGTAAATCAGTAACCACTGGTGTTCTTCAAAAGTCAATACTAAAAGACATTATCAGGTTTTTTAGACTTTTCTAAGCAGGCATGTCCAGGAACAGCCCAGATCGTTGCAAAGCCACATAATGCAAAGAAATTACTTAAAAATCCAACGCTGGGGTTATTTCAGTCTTTTTGTAAGAAGTCCAGTACTACCTACTTATCACATGGCTAAAAAATTGTAGAAGAAACTTCTTTTGAATTCAGCATTTTTGCTTCCTCAAAGCATCCATCCAATGAAAGCCAGAACAGGTAGGCACTAATGATAACAATGTAATCACTTTTTCTAAAAATTGCAAGACTAGGGTGGGTAGCAGTGCTCTCAGTGGTATGAAACCAAGCACTGCAAATATTCTTGGTCATCTGAGGAGGATCCAAGCTGAGGTAAAAATGCTTTGGAACAGTCCCCTCCTCAGCTTGGCATGAGGCTTGGTAATGGGAGAGGAGGGCAAGAAGCAGGTGCCTACATGCAGCAGCATGAGCACAGGATGGGTGATTGCTGTATAAGTCACCAGGGTCCCTGAGGGGCTCACAGCCCCTGGAACTAATTAAGCTAAAGCTTTTGGCCCAGTGTGGTGCAGTTTATAGCTTCTCCCCACAGGCTCCCAACCCTAAATTTTGTACAAATTTTAAACCATCTGCTTGATGGAAAGAAAGGCTCTGATGAACTCTGTGAACAGAATTCTGATTACTGTGAACAGTGATCTTCTTATTAGTATAATTAGCATCACTTCAAAAAAAATTCTACATTGTCAGGGCTCTGTTAACACATTTATAGTTCTCCTAAACTGTGGTTTTTGTCAGTGATCTGTATGAACTGGGCAGAATATTTTTGCTTTGTTGTGTCCAAAAAGCATGCAAGCAAAGGAAAAACATCAGATTATTTTAGTATTTGAGCCAAAACAGTGTATTGCAGTTTAATCAGAAAATTATGTCAATTATGGCCTTCTCTTACTTCTATGAAATTTCAGAATAGTTCTTCATGTAAAGTACATATTCAATATTCTTCTGGGCCTTCAAAAAAAGCAGGCCAAAGGATAGCAGTAGTGTAGAAATGAGAGATTGATATTAGTGGTAATTTTCTATCTTCAAAAGTTGTTAAAGAAACCCCAATTACTTTATGCAGAAGACTGAACCTGTCATGACTATAAAAATAATAATGGGCCTAGTAAGATAAAACCATCTGTTGTGAGTGGATGGTTTTCAAATTGTCACAAGCACTTCATAAGAGGCAAAATAAGAAAGTAAGTGAAAGGTTTTTTTCATTAAATTAAAAATAACTAGATAAGACTAGAGTTAAGTAAACTTGTCATAAAGCTGTGATTTGACTAGTAAAAAGCTTTATTTCTTCCTTCTATTATCATTATCCAGTCTGAAAACCTCTAATATACATGGCAAAGAACATTTCACTGTACGCCGCCTTTACCAAAACCCTACATATTTGTATGAAGTGCTGCTGCATGTCTCAATCACAAAACAAAACATAAAAACACTTTTGTTGCTCTTGTCAGGACAATCTTTATTTTATTTGAAATTCACTTACAAAATAGCTAATAATCTCAGAATTTAGTCTCAATCTTCTCTTTATAGAGGGACAACTCACAGGAGAATTTAGGACCCTGTAGTGCACTTTGAACAGTACAACTGTATTTTAGAACAACTGCTATTCTCTGCAGAACCCTTGAAGTTTGATGTCAGCAAAAAAGAGCAATTATACTTGAAGATTTCCACAGAGAGAAGCAAAGGATTCAGAATACTACTCTCCCTTCCAATGCCTACAGATTTTTTTTCCTTTTCTTTTTGCTGTTTAAGTAAATTACTGACATTAAGAATAGGAAGAAAAATGTCTCCAAAAATTGAATTAATCATCAAGGGAAGTTAAAGCCATTGAACATGAGTCAACCTAAATTACTTCTTTAGAGTTTGCTAAATTGCAAACAGCTTTAGTATGTCTATGTTTGCAAGTCCTCAAGGGTGAAGAATTCTTATAGGAATCCATAAGAACTCTATGAATAGACAATCTGTAAGGGGAGGACCTAACATCAATATTTGATTCGTTTTGTTGAAGGTTGAATTATAATTTGAATAGAACAGCAAAGCACCTAGGTTATTCCATCAAACGTGCTACACTGCAGTCTTTATTACTTATAGAAAACTAAACTTTGGTCCTAAACTATGGAAAGAAAGGTCTTCTGATTGAACAGAAGCATAAACCAGGCAGCCAGGCAACAGCCAACCTAGTTTTAATACCCGTTATGCATGGACTAAGCAGCATCAAGCCTATCCTCTTGCTGTGTGGTTTCTCCTTTCATGTTAAAGGGAGTTACAAGTGCAGCGTAAATAAAGGGCTGCATCATACATTTGAAAGACTAAGTCATAAAGATACCTAGTCATGATAACCACTTGTGATCAAAAAACAGTGGCAAAAATGGGAAGATAGACAGGATCTCTGCCTATTTTTCTTCTCCCCAATTCATTTTTTTTTTCTAATTTCTGTTTGAATACAGATCTAATACTGCCTGATGCAATGTATCTTCAGACATATTTAAATGTAGAGAAAGGAGAAACATGAAAATTATCCATTGTTTCAGAATTTTAAAGTACCAAATGTGCTTTAAGCAAGTGTTTATAGTACTCAAAAGATAAAAGAGCTTTTATAAAATAATCACATAAAACCACAAGAAGAGGCTCTTCAGTAAAAACAATTTAAAATGTAAGTGCTTCCCCTATTACTAGTTATGAGAATCCTTTCCTAGATTAATCACAGGACAGTATCTAAGCCTGCTATCATCCACATTAAAGTAATTACAGTCTCATTAGCTTCAACTTTAATAAACAGGATGTTTAAAAAAAAAAAAAGTATGCTAGCAACTTTCAGCGCCATCTGTGTCCCAACCTGAAAAGGTTACTTGGTTGCAAGACAGAAGAAACAATGTAAAAAGAATAAATTACTTCACTAATTCTCTGCTTATATTCACTGTCAGTTTACTAATTTCAGAGCTTTATAACTGAACCTAAGTGATTTCAGTTTCTAGAGGGATGCCTACATGCAGCACTTAGCACTAGCTTTAATTAAGGTTCCGTGTATCCCCAGGTTGCCCTAAGCTACTATTAACAGTCATCTTACTTAGTGAATGCAGAAGCCATGGTCTTGAAGGGGTTCTACATTAACTTGATAAAAGGTAGCAAAGTAATATAACCAGGCTCTTCTGAACACCTTTTTCTTGCAGTCTAGAGCATGGATTACACACTTCAGCAGTGATGATCGTGTCATGGAGCTTGAAGAAGCTGAGCAAGGCTCTCCCCTGACCAAAAATATCTTTAATATCTTGAATTTTCAAGAATAAGTTCAGTCATATTTTATGACTTATCTCTTCCATGGATGACATCATCAAATAAAGGTGTTAATAGCAAAGGAGTTCCAGAACTCCACTCTACCATTTTGTGGCAGTCAGTAGAGCTTTGCAGAAACAAGTAATTTTACTCAGCTTGGGTTTGTAATTTCACCTACACTGTGCTCTGCACTTATGACTTTGTGAGTTTGAATATGACACCTGTCCCAGGCAATTGCATTACTCCCTACAAAAGGCTAACACCACTTTCTCCATCCTGGGCCATACATTCCTTGAGACTTCATCAAGCAGCACCACAGAGCTCTCTGCTGCATAATACAGCACATTCCAAGAACCTGGGGCTTGCCAGCTTGGGGAGAAGCTGTTTTCTGACAGTCTGTTATCTACAGGAAGCTTGGTCAGTAAATGCCAATTTGCTTTCCTAGTGTGCAAGGGTATGAACATTCATAACATAGTTACACAGCTCTTATGTCCAAAAAAAAAAAAAAAAAAAAAAAACACCAGTGAAAAAGAGGAAGCATTTTGAGTTTAATTCATATCTAAAAAAAAAAAAGCAAACCAAACACATGGATACTTATGGTGGTCAATTTAGTCCAACTTTTTTAGCCAAAAGGTAGTATCAGAAGAGCAGATATAATATAGGTAGAGGGCATGTACTAAAAAGCTCAAGCATAGTAGTTGCAGTATTTCCTGAAAGTTCTTTATGTGGTTTTAATTCTTATACTATTTGGTGGTTTATATGTTTCATTATATGGAAATTCTAATTTTCATTTTTGAAAATTAAGGATTTTTTTTATATTCACTTGGAAAAATATGGGGGAGTTTAATAAGTAAATTGTTGATTGAACTGACTGAATAGATACCTTCTCTCTACTAAAATAACTGGTAGAGTACTGACAAGTTCTAATAGATTATATTTTCAGCACAGAAAGGTACTTTGATGAAATGTCCCACTGGAGTCTTTTGTATAAGACATGTAGGCCTGAAGATGTTCATTAAAGTTTGTCCTGCCCTCAGAACTGTTAGAGAGCTAATGTGCCCGTCAGAACTATCTCAGTGTTAAACTTCTTTTAAACTCCCATGAGTTTTCAAAACCTAATAGATAATTTTCCTATGTGTGCCTTCAACACAAAATATAATCTGATAATCAAAATTTTAAAGTTTTAAAAGGTTGGGGTTTTGTCTGTCTGTGTTGCAGCTTTTTTTGCTTAATTTTCGCCATGTAAGAAATGCTTGTAAAGCAGGTTAAGTTGACACTGTGTTTTAAGAATGAACAAGTACTGTGTAAGACCATTCTTGTTTAACAGGAAGAGTCCTGAAAAGCACAAACATTTCAGTTCATGCTTTTGCCTCAAGTACTTTAATGTGTTTTTCATTAACACAGTAGTTTTTAGTCATAAAGTTTAAGAAATAAAGTTTTACTCTTCCATCAGCATAAAAAAAAAAACCAACAAAATAAAACAAAACAAAAAACCAACCATAATTGTGATATCAGTATCCCACCTAGCACTAAGGACAAAACTTCATGTTAGGTGAAAATCTCCTATATTTTCAAATAAAGATGAAGAGTAAAATGTTCTAGTTTATACTATGAGACAATCACCAAATATTTCTCTTTATAAAAGAGGCTAATATTGACCTGAGCTCAGCTGAGCAGCACCCTGTGTTCAGCAAATAACTGCAAAATTCTTTGACTCCACTGGAGACATTTTCTCTATATGAGTTAATGCACAGTCTTACAGCATCTGCTCTGACTGCATTTCTTAAGTGGGTCATTATGTAATATCTAGACGAGGCTGCTGTGGGCTATAACACATAAGGAACTTTCAGAACCACTTAAGGTGAAAAATGTGAAAGAACTCCAGAACCCCTAACCCAGTTTATGTTTTCCCTGAGAAAAGATGACAGCTTAGTACATATCCCAGACTTAGGCTTGGAAAAATTCTGCAAAACCCAGTATCTTTATTTTACCCCACACTAGTATTTTTATTTTTCTGCACAGTTCTTTTAGGGATACTATAGATGTAAAACAGTGTCAAGTACCATACACACCAATACAATGAAACAGTAAATTCAATTATTTTTGATTCCTTTCATGATCTACATGCAGATCTAACATTTTCACACTAATGGCTCAAATTTCCAGCCATTAATGCTCACTTAGGCCTCTGAAGGCTCTTCACAAAAACAGATGACTAACAAGGTTGAACAGACAGATCTAAAGCTCTAAAGAAATGGCAAAAGGAGCAGATCCTATTTTAAAGCATACAAAATTAGCAAGATTTTTAACAGAAAATTATACTGACACAACAGCTCATCCTCAAAAATTAGTTTCAGAAAGATCACGGCAATAATACGTAATACTTGAGTGCTTACATCTTGGAGTACATATTAAAGAAAACTGGGAGTTTTGGTGTGTCTATGCAGTGCTCTGAGAACTGAGTTACTTAACTCTGACCATCTGAACTCTGAACATAACTTCCAACCCATGAATTACTGGTTAAGTGCACCTTACACTGCAGAAACACCCTTTCAATTTAATATGCAACTGCAGTCTTCCCTGACATTTGCTTAAAAATATTCAACAAGTTTTCTCTTCTCTTCAGTAAGAATCATCCCTAAAATAATTTCTATATACAAAACTGAGCAGTGAAATATAAGCAAAGACAAAAAATACAAAGGAAATCCCACAAGCATCCCAAGAAATTTATTTACAATTAATGTACACTTTAAAAAAGTGTTGTCCACTTCAGTCCCAGCATCATACAATAGTTGAGGTGGGAGGTGCCTTCAGAGGTCATCTGGTTTCACCTTCCCTATTCAAGCAGGGCCACCTAAAGCAGGTTTGCCCAGAACCATCTGAAGATGGCTTTAGAATATCTCCAAGGAGGGAGATTCCACAATGTCCATGGGTAACTTGTGCCCAGTGTTCAGTCACACCCACACTCCTTTGTTCAGAAAACCCCCTGTGTTTCAGCTTGTGCCCATTGCCTCTGCTCTTGTCACTGGGCACCACTGAAAAGAGTCTGACTTCACCCTCTTTGCTCCCTCCCTTCAGGTATTAATTTACATTGATGACGTTTTCCCTAAGTCTTCTTTTCTCCAGGCCAAACAATCCCAGGCCTTTCCTCATAGACAGATGTTCCAGTCCATTCATCACCTCTGTGGACCTTTGGTGGATTCTCTCCAGCATGTCCATGTCTCCTTTGTACTGGTGAGCCCAGAACTGGACACAGGACTCCCTCCTGGTGTGGCCTCACCAGTGCTGAATGGAAACTTTCAACAACTTTCAAGCTTCAAGAAATTACCATTAAAAATTTCTATCTTTACCTTCCATTATGGAAAGCCTTTCTCATATACAATTCTGGGGAAAATAAACCTGTGTGATTTTTCGCAAGTTAACTGAATATGGGAGATAAGTCTTCATGTATTTGAGATTTCAAAACATTTTTCACAGTAGGCTGAGAAAGCACTCACATGAACTAAGAATAAATCTGGTAGTGACATTATCTTTGAAATTATTTCATTCAGAAGCAATTTAGCAATTTTTAGAAGAAGTATAATCACTCTGAATTTAAATTTGATTCCTTAACATAGAAAGAAATTGTGAGGTGTAGTTATTCAGCACAAAAATATGGCAAATATAAAATTAAGTTAATTTGGCTTTGTGGCTATTTCTATGGCAAACAGTGCTAGTATTAGACTTCAAAGCCAGGGTGTGCAAGGAAAACCCCCCCCAATGCATATGTTCAAACTCTAAAAGTACTTTAAAGCAGTTTTGAAACATTCAACAAGTTGTATTTTTGCGCACTATTTTAAAAGTTTCAAATCCAGTGTCATAACAAACTAATGTAATTTAGAAAAATAGCCAACCTTCATGCAGCGTTATACTCTTTACAGTGCTATTGACCTAATTTTCTTTCTCAGTTTTTACTGATCTTTTATATTCTCTCTGGACAAGCAATTGCATCCTGAAACAGAAATTACAAGAAGTTACCAGGGTGTGTTGCATCATGTTGCAGAACTGTCTGCAAAGAGCCAATCTAAGACACTGTATTTACCAAGACCAGCACTGAAACTCCAGCACACATGTATTCTGCTTTTAAAATCTCTGATGTTTATTTTTGACACAGTTATACATTTTCCTATTGAAGAAGGCATCTCGCTGATGGCAGTTCTGTAATACGTTCTGCACACGTGCTGTTCCAGTCACAACCAAACAAGCAGCCTGAATACACACAATAAGAATTAATTGCAAATTGTCAATCAGGCAAGTGATAGCAGCTATCAGAAAATGAGAAGCAGCTTCGGCATAATGATGTGTATGCTTGATGATGGTGATTAGATGTTAAGAAAATCTCTGACAGAAAATTTGGTCCTAGAAAGACACAATTTTGGGGGTATTAATATAGTAAATCCTAAAATAAGTAGGCCTAATCTTGAAAAAAACATCCCTAAAATATTAGCATGATCCCTAAGTATGTCTCCATTAATTCCTTGAGATAGAAAGGATCGTATTTGAATTCTGCCAGAGATGGAAATGTGCAAACAAGCTCACACAACTTCTGGACCCCAAAGAATGGGAAAGCTCCCAGAGTTCTGTCTGACATGTGGACCTATTAGCTTTTCCATTCAGATCAGGAACGTGCTTTCAGAAGTCACCTAATGGTTCTCATCATGGAATGCTCTTGGAATACACAGATTATTTTAGGTGAAACTAAGTGGGAAGATGTGTTCCAGAAGCTCACAATGAACTACAAATATTAGCAGGCATTTAGTCAATTGAACTAGAATTCTAGAATTAGTCTGAAGTGGAACTCTGTAATAATTTTTATTCATTATTACTCAAACAGTTTCTCCCTGTTGTTCCGAGCTACTGTTTCCCATATTTAGTCATGGCCCAAATGCCTAGAATGACAAAGTAACAATTTTTCCCACAAGACTTCTCAATTTCATTTCTCTATCACTTACAAATTATTCTTCAAGACTTCACAAAGTGTCCAGTAATTTAAGGCAATTCAGACAATTTAAGACAATTCTGATCAAAAAAGCACTGTGATCCTATCATCCAAAAAGAATGTTGTTCTTTCCATCACAGTACTATCAAAGGTACATTATTACAGGCTTAATAGTTTCATAAAGGACCAATGAGTAGACTAATAAAAAGTTATACAGAAACAGACACAACAAATAGAACTCACTGCACTCTTTATTTCCAGCTAAGGTCAACTGTCTAACAAAATTGTTCTGAAGGAAAAGGGCAGTGCTAGAATGATATACTTGCAGAACATTTAAAATAAAATTCAGAGGGAGAATAAATGATGTGAAGATGAAGACATACAATGCATAAAATAGATTAGTTGTGATGGATGTTAACAAAGTAACTGTCGATCAAAACACTAAGTTGACAAAGTATAAAGAAAAGAAAATGATGTTATATATTCATATAAAAATCAAGTGTAACATTTTCCCAGCAAAGCCAAAGCAAGGAATGCTGATTGGTATAAAGCCAGAGCACCAGCTCCCTGCCTCCAGAGGACTGCCTGATAAAAGCCTCTGCCTGGGCTCGTTAATACAGCTTTATCACATCTCACAACTGAAGTCAAACACACTGTTTAATTTATTAACATCCACAGACCAGCTATCACAGAAGTCTCCTGGAGCTACAGGCTTAAAGAACCATATCCCTAAACTATCAGACTATAAAAATGAATTTGGGAAAGACAGATAATAAATCTTCTATGGTCATTTGCATGCAAGTGCCATTCTAATGGTGGTTTTAATCAGGCAGTGGGCAAAAGTTAAATACTTTTGGAGTATGCACACCAAAAATTATAACTAGAAAAGCTTAAGCTGGTATAAAAGTTAAAATATATGACATCTTCTTGATTAAAGCCTCCTAGACACACCAGCCTTGAAAAATGAGAGAAGAATGAGCACAACCTATTTTATCATTATAATAGCATTTAGTAAAGACACTCATAAAAGCAGAGGCACATCTTATCAAGTGTGAGATGGTACAGCACTGATAAAAATAATCTGAATAAGAAGTGCTTGAAACTTCAAAAGCTTTGCTATTGCCTGTGACATTGACTTTTCATGTTAAAAAATTGTTTAAAGTAACTGTCTTCAGTTTTTATTTATGGAAGAGAGAAATAAGAAGTTCATGCTACATATCAAATGCTCAAGAGATAAAATATTCTTAGAAAAGATAGAGTTCATAAAAGGGTCACTGACAAAGTTTTCTTTCTGAAGATCCAAATGCAATAAATAGCTGGAAAGCAGTGCAAGTTAAAGCTGTGCTTCTTCATTTGTTTGGAATATTTGTTCACATCATAAAAGAGACAAATTCTGGAGGCCCTTGAGAATCCATGCAGTCTTCCATCAAGCTTCCCATAGTGATAAGGGAAAGCTCATGGTTGTTATTTCTTGCACTACAATGATTCCTGCCTCATCCCAAATTCTTGAGAGCTGATTCATACAAAGAGTTGTGCACTGCAAGGGCGTAACTTACTCCCAACACGAACTGGGAGTAGCTGATCTCATCTCCATGGAAGCAGTAACTTCTACAGAGCTCTTGTAGCATGGGAAGAATTACCATCAACAGGGTAAACTCTAATCTCTCCTTTGTGACAGACAGATAAGTTGAAATCTTTACCCTACTTTTAGTTTTCCGATTTTGAGCACTGTAGTCACTAAGCTTCCAACAAGTTTGCAAGTTAGAAGATAAAAAGCAACACTCAAAAACTAGCTATCATTTGTAAAGGATAATTTAGAAGACATCAAGTAAATTTCCAGAGAAATTCTCCATCTTGTTAAAACAGAATGGACAAAAACTATTTAGGTGACAACTGTGTATCTGGGAAGTCTGTCACTGCTGAACATGTTAAATCACAAGTTGAGGATGGTGGAAGGCTGCTGTGGAAGGGACAGCAGTTCAGACTTGAAACTATAAACAAGACAAAAATCTAAGACATACCAAAGAAGGATTTTGTCCTATTCAGTGCTATAAAATCTTGGCTATGTATTTCATCCATTTTGAGTACCAAGCTTTACATTTAAGAAGATTTACAACTTTAGGACTAGGAAACAGATTGTATCAGGAAAGATAAATTCTAGAATAGATTAACCAGCAATGTCATAAAGCATCCAGTAGTGGTGAATTTTAAGTACCTTAAGCAAAAAGCCATCTGAACCACCATATGAATTTTTGATCCTACCTTGGGGAATCAGGACAAATAGGAAGATTTCTCAACTCCTCTTCCAAAATATTTTTCTGTGATTCCATGGGTTTTTATTGCTTTTATCTCAAAAGTATAAATGAAATCCAATGTAATAGAATTTTTGAGCTGGATTTTGTATCAGGCTTTTGCCCTGAGCAGGCAGTATATATTACACACAGTTGTATGCAGTCAGCCTGGTTAGTCACTGTCTGCCTAGCATCCAGAGACAAATATAAACATGTAATATTGACTGAGTATATGTCTATTTATTTTGTCCTCAGCCAAAAAATTCACAACTTTTTCAGTGGTGGGATTTTTTTCTTATAATACAAGTTTTCAAAGGAAGATATTACACAAAAATCTCAGCATTCCTTGAGGAAGTTTTGTTTCCCAGAAAGCAAATAATTAACTGACTCTTAAAAGCAGCAGTTTTGGTGATTTGAATTAGAAATACTCTCTATTATTTTGACTAGGTAAATGGGCTCTCTTTTGATATCTCTATTTGCTTCTCATATTCTCACATTCTTTCACATTATATTAGCATGATAAGATTACATTAGCGTTAGAAGGTGTACTGTCAGTATATTTGGGTATCCTTTACAGCTCCAGTTTTGGCTTACGAAATTATGGACTATGCAGGAAGAGACAAAAGCTTTGCTTCTTCCCTTCTCTGTAAGAGGTTTCAGAATTTGAAGGACTAAAGTCAACTGTTCAAACACTTGACTAAAGACACTGTTCAAAGGCACAGCAAGTGTCTTCCTTAAGTATAACAGGATGATCCTCAGTTGCAAACACTGCACTGTACTGCAGTTGCTGCAAGATCAGGTTTCCAATCATAATGAAACAGGATGGATCCAGAAGATCTGTATTAATTGCTTAAGTGCAAGGTGCATTTAATCAATACACATCCTTCTCGGAACATAAAATATTGTGTGTTATTGCAATAAGAAACTGTCTAATGAACTGTGTGTTCACTTTTGCATACTCATTTATTCTGACATTACACCTGCAGAATGGAAAGTATACCATCTCCACAGTCAGCACTGTGAGTTGCCACTTTCCAAATAGTGGTTTGATAATGTCATCAACTTTTTCTTGTTCATTTTCATGGAGAAATTACTCACTTAACTGACAGCATTTCTGTACATATTCTTTTGTGAAGAGGCTTACATGAAAACACACTATTAATGCTTTGGGCTCTTGAAAGGAAAAGAAAAATAAACCAAAAAAGGTGCCTACTTTCTTCTGAATTCCTTAATTGAAAAAACCCTAACAGATTATCAGCCTAGTAGTAATTTAAGTGCTGTTGATAAAAGTGACTGCTGATAAAACACTACTTAATAAGTCATTAGAAATTTACTGACACCTTTTACATAGTTTTACTATCTAAACAGGTCAAAATATTCTTACTTTTGCATTTCTAAGTATAGGCAGTCACTTTTGAACTCTGGCAAAGTAAAACAGCTAAATTATTAGTAGAGACTTGGTTTTTTTAGTACAACGTGGGATTTTAGCTGAACACCTCCCATCTCTTCAGGATCAAAAAAAGTTACTGATTCTCAAGAAGTTTGGGGTGGCTCAAAGACTTTAGATACAGGAGGAGATCTTTGTAAGTCTATATTGAAACAGAATTGCTTTATTCTATTTAAGCATAGGAAAATTAGCTGAATACAAACAAAAGGTGTCACTGACACAAATATATTCATGAGTCAAAATAATGTCTAAAGATTGTTCAACCCTGCAAGTTAAGCAATTAAGCAAGGTATATAAGTCTGTCTAATTTTAAGTCCTGCTAGTTCATATTTTTAGTAAAGATTTAATGTACGGGGAGAAACTTGACAGCAGGTGTGCCATGTAAAGAACTATGCCACTATACCCTCAGTCATGTCTGTTTCCTCCTCACTTTAACCTCCACTTGCTTTTTTTCCTCCAGTCTGTCAGAATTCTGTTTTATAAAACATGCATTAGAGACTACTGGCTCCACCAGATGCATCACCTACCCTCCTCTCCTTTGAGTGACAATCAACCAACCAAGAAAGAAGCATGTAAACCAAAAATAACATCCCTCTGAGGAAAAAGATTATGCAAAAAAGGTCAGAAAGTGCTCATTTAGCTGAGGGATTCACATGTGCTTCCAAGTGACAAATAGGCAGAAGCAGGAGTCATTGCATGAGAGAGTTGGAGGTGTCAATCTCCTGCAAAGAGGTTTGTTGTCATCATCATATCAAAGAAGGCAGAAAGGGCAACACCTATCACCTGTCTAACCTAACCTGTCTACCAAACTCATCCTGCTATTTGACCTCCTCTTTTCCATCTACCAGGCAGAGAAGGCTGGAAGCAACAGCTTTGAAGCAAACAACATAGTGAGTAGATAGAGCCTAGACACAGAGGCACTTCTCTCATTTACCGAGTTCTGGAAGGCAGGCTGGGAAGATAATACACAATGTGGCATATTCCAAAAAAAAAAAAAGGAACTGGGAAACCACACTTCATCACCACCACAAAAATCAAAGAATGATGCAATATATAAAGTAGACCTAGTTACTGAAACAATAGCATGAAAATCTCTGTATTTTAATCATACTGCACTTCCTCACAACTTGCATAACTACTGTGTTTATTTATTTTTTTTCTTAGACATCTTGGATTTGGTAGACTGGCTGTGCAGAAATCAGGGCAGCACCTAAGAGCATGTATATGTCAATTACAGCACCTTTTTAACAATGACAACAAACTTCAATGTGTACTTGTTTCAGCAGGTGAACGCTGCCAGCACACAATACCCTGAACAGTCTAGGTTTATCTTTCTTTAGTGATAGCATTACAACACGTGATACTCTTTATAATGTCACATCAGAAAATACGATAACTTCAAATGTCTATAAATCAACATGAAAAATAATACACGGAATAGAAAGAGTGAATCATAAGATATGCAGTGTACAATTCACTTACTGAGCATTGGAATATAAGTCAATAGTCAGAATGATTAAGGACATCTGGGTATCCCCTGGTTAAAACCAGCTACACTGTCAAAACCTATGGTGATCAGAGGAAACACCTATCATACTGCTACCAGAACACAATGAAGCAAAACACGAATCTATGGTTGCATATCCTTGATATACATCTGTTACGTTGCTTCAATGGACTATTCTTTAGGATTTTTCTCCTACTTATTTTAAAATAAACAGGATTCAATTATCTCTGTCTAAAGGTAACAGAATAGCAGATCCAGATCCCAGAGTCCACTTGCTCAGATACCACTGAAGCGACACACATAAAAGGCATTTCTTGATCTTTGTCCTCTCCTTTCTTTTAACCACTCAGGTAGGGACTGTAATCCCACAGTGTACTTTTCATTCTCCCACCAACTCTCTGCACTGGGAAACCACATGCACACAGACAGGGATGCTCCTGCCAGCAACTGTGCTAGCTGTGAGTGTGTGCAGGGGCTTTCCCTGATCCATCCCAGTTCCCAGACAGGGAGGGAGCACCCGCTGCTGCAAAATGCCAAGGAGTGGTTGGTGCAACATTTTTTGTTTTAGAGTGTGCCAAAGCATCTTAAAAAAGGTCAATCTTTCTCGAGTGTTCTTTGAAACTAAGAGCTGCAACATGCACGAAAAAAAAAAAAAAAAAAAGAAGGCATTCTAGTAGTACTGGTCCAGGTATTCTGAAAATGTTATTATCTCTACATATTATAAATTTCCAAACATCAATGTTCAGGTGCAATAGTGCTTGTATCTGACAGATATTATATAATTTGACTTTCAAAAGATCATCAAGTTGCATCATGTATGCAAGTTAAAATTTAAAAAAAAAACCAACTAACCAACTTTTTTTCTCTTTTTCAACTTACTGCAAGTTTTTTGGATAAATCTTTTCTTTATATAATGTTTCTCTTTTGGCACAAAGTTGTTTTTCAATGTGTTTTTATTATAACATGCACTGTAATATTAAAATTTCTAAATCAAATAACTACATTTAATTCTAAAAACCCTTATTCATTGCAGTTATTCCCACTGGTATCAAAGGGTTTAGGAATAGTCACAATAATCAAATTACTTACTGTGATGATACACTGTTCTGGTCATTCCTACTGTGAAGAACCAGACCATCATCACACTTAATGGCTACTGTTTACCTTTCCAATAAATCCTAAATGTTTCTTCTGGATTCTTAACAAAAGCTTGATTCAAAAACTAAGAATAAGATTTTCTCTACTAAATCCTAATAACTACAACAATATTCATAATATATCGCTCTGGAGATACTGAGAGCTAACTGAAAATTGTGAAAACAAGTAAACTTTATCAGTAAAGTTGGGGGGCTTTTTCCCTGTCATTAAAATAGCAAACCCTTTCCTACTGACTGCATGAAATAGAGCAACCACCTTGAAGTCTGTGTCTTAGGACATTCAAAGCCTTTAAGTTGGAATAATTCTTTTTATGCTGTCACCACTTAGCCACTTTGTGGCATATGGGTATATGTGCTGTGTAGTGCTAGGCATTTAACTGTGCTCGAGGATTATGCATTATCTGGTGAAAAACACCTGGTAGAAAAACAAAGATATTATCTCCTATAGTAAAACCCAAACATTTAAATGCACCATTTTTATTAACAGGGCAAAACATTTTTATTTTAAAATTCGCTATTATCATGCCTTCCACCTGTAGTTAATTTCTCCAGTGGACACAAAAGCATCTATGACTTTCATACCACTGTTTGTTTTGCTGCAGTATAAATTATAAACATACAAGAGGGGATCGCAACTATAAAGTATATCTCTAAAGAAATTTCTTTTATAGGTGAAAAAGAATATAAAAGAGAAACACTATATTTATTTTCAGACCTCTGACAGAGCTCCTTTTAATACCATATTAAGTCTCTGCTGGGCTGCCAGAAATAAAACACAGTATGAGCTCAGATCTACAGCTTTTATTCTGTGTTTGGGTTTATTCTTAGAGGCGAATGGATTCAATATATTTTCAACCCAACCATATATTTTAAACTGCTGCCAGTTTATAGCTGTCTACAGATCTCCCAAATTCATAGAAGTAAATCTAGAGCCCAACCTCCTCCGCTGATGCTTGCATGAAGGTGATAACACAGAAATTATCTCTCCTGTAGAGTGTGAGAATGAAAAATGATGAGAAAAAAAAAAAACAAACCAATAATCTATATGATCTGATATGATGACTTCTGTAATACAATTACAAACTAATAATTAAGAACATCACAGAATAATTGGATTCCATGCTTTCCATAGTTCTATAGGCTCCAAAACACATACATTTCATACACTTTTGCTTACGCTCTTCCACATTCTACCTGGTGTACTCAGTGGGAAATCCAGGCCAAATACTACTTAGCCATCAAAGCAATGGAAAGCAAAGCCTTTAGCAGAGTAACCTGGATTCTGAAAGGAGAATTACTATCAAAAAAACTGTCTATGTCAAAGTGTTGTCCATTTACTTTTGATGCAGCCATACATTACAGTTCAGGCCCAACATTATTGAGATAAACCATCCCATTAACCACCTCCACCTGCACTGCCACACTGTGCTCCAAGTAATGAAGGGTTGGTATCTGCACTCCTTATGTCCCAGAATAGGCCCAAGACTATTAAATGAAGTGTGTGCTAACGAAGGGAATCCTAACGCTATATCAACTACAACTACTGAAATACGGATTTGGCTCCTTTACTTCCAAGCCCACGAACATTTGCTAATGTTTTCTCTCTCATCTCAAGTAGGAGTAATGGCCTCTGCTCATAGGAAACAATAAATGGCCAGCACTTGTTTGGCAAGGAAGAGTTCATATACAGTCTATTTTGGTACCTGAAATAAGGAGAGGACAAGCAGAATTGAGGAGGGGGATGGGGAGAAGATAGTAGGACAGCCTGGCAGGAATGCACATATCTAGGAAATAGTGAAGCAATCAGGCATTGTATTTTTAGATACTTTCTTTTTCAAGTGCCAAAGATTCCGAATAAATCACAATGGCAAACTGAGAGCCTGAGATGGGATAGATTACAGCTGAATGCTGCACAGATCAAATATTCAGCTCCAACCCAAAGCAGAAGTCCTAAGTGCTTATCTGATACACTGTAAAAGATTTCCATGACACACACCAGCTACTCCTTTGATGGCTACACTTACTGCTAGATACCATATCTGTCTGCCTCCATATGTTTTAAAATGTCTAAAACCACCTGGTAAGCATAAGTTCTCTAAGCCAAGTATACCTGAAACCTTTCCAGATGTTCAGTTATTTATATATCAACTCTCCGACCATAGGTAGTAACCTTGAAAGACAGAATAACGAATAAGAAATCTGTATTTTGTGAAAATTGGTATTTACATGATGTAAAATTTATATTGATGGAAAGCCAGGGTATTTTCAGCATTCTTTGCATATAATTACTTCTTTACACTCATTGAACAGAGGAACCGGAGATAGAGGCAGAACTCAAATTTTATACAGAGGCTTATGTTGCAGTCAGTTCTCTCAAGCATCAGTTATTTCCTCCACCCTGCAAGAGTAGAACGTATATTTTACACTTAAAATATTTTTATCTCCTTGCATGTCCATTATACATATACATCCTTTATTAGATCATGAGTCCATTTAATTTATTCCTTCCCTTGTGTATTTGCAGATTTCACAGAAAAAGCATTGATTGCATGTGGAAGCAGCACTTCTAGCATAGTCTAGACAAGATGGCCCAGCACCCTGTCCATCTGAATCTTAAAAGTGTCCAATGATGAAGAGTGTCTGGAGACAACAGATCATTATTAAATATAGTGACGCTGACTCCTGACTGACACAAATCAAAGCTTTCACGCTGATATGAATATTGGTGCAAATCACTTGGAAAGTCACTACCTGCTTTTCATCATGTCAGATGAATCCCAACTGAGATATAAAGAAATTGGTCCAATACATACCACTAACACATAATAAATTTTATCTCAACGCGTGAGATACAAAATCTGTTTCCTCCTTTCCCTCCTCCCACCTCGTTTTTTTTCCTGTAATTGTTTCCCAGTATATTTTTTATCACTTTCTTACTTTTTCCCTAGCATCCCTTTTCCTAAATTCCTATTTTCAACTTATTCAATATGTAATTTTTTGTCCTTTTAGCACTATTTCCTTTGTCTTCTAAGAATGCCCCAAGCAACAAGAGCAAGTCATTCATTAAAAGCAAAAGTGAGCACTAGTGCACAAGGATCTCTCAGAGGTATGGCAGAGAATATTTTAACTCTAAGTAAACTTAAAGTTGGATAAACACTACTTAATAATACTATTTGGTCCATTGTGGTCCTTCTGCCCACAATGTAGAAATTACTGCCTCTTTCCTAACATGAATTTGTGACTGCCTTGTCTAAGAAGCAAAAACCTTCAACACTTGCCATGAATGACACCATGGCTTTTGTAAATATTTCCATTTTTTGAGTAAGCCTGGTCATACTGGTCAGCACAATCCCCATTCTGAATTCATCACACCCTAAAGCAAAGCAACCAGTTGCTGTGGTAATGTCTTATTCATATCAGTATTCCCAACAGCTTAAGTTTGTCCTAGATATTGAACCCACAGGACACTTTGTGATTAAACTTGTTCTTACCCATACAAACTTTTACTGATAATCTCCCTCTGCTCTTCTCATTTTGCCATGACACTGCATGCCTTTACCCAGTAGCAGATGAGTTTTGGCTATGACTAGAAGAAATGCAGCTTTCTGATAGATAAAACATTGATTAAGACAATTTCATGAGGCAGAGGGATGAAACAGTTCATTGTTACAATGGCTCAGTATTCCACAGAGGACACATTCTGTTACTTCAAGAGCTCTCAGTGGTGTTAATTGACATTAATTTGAATGCCCTTGAATCAGAAGATGCCCTGCAAGGTGCAAGATTAAATGTAAGGAGATGATCATCTTAAGGCAGCCACTACCTGTTAAAACGTACAAAATGTTGCCTTTGTCATTAATAGTTTTCATCATTCAAGCTGCCTGTGCGTTATTTGGGCTTTATTTCACTTGGAAAAATGAAATTGAGGAAGAGTCACACTTTTGTTGGTTTCATTTTCTGACTCTCATGCACTAACATCAAATCCCTGTAACAACTCTTCTGCAGGCATTACCATTTAAAAATAACCAATGTTTGAAGCTATGATTCTATTTGAAGAGAATTAATGAGAAAAAAATCCACCTTCCTTGTTAAAAATCCAACAGACAGGTACACTCAGAAATGCTGATGGCCCTGAAAATGAGTTGAACGTTTAAGAGCCTGAAGGGAGACAGCTAGAAAAGTGGAAAGGAAAGTTTAGACGAAAAAGGGCCAAAATTGTGGGAAGATAAAAATAAATGGGCCCTCTCACATAAGGAGAAAGCCCAGAGGAGTGAAGCTAGACACTAGTTAGCTTCACATCACATCACATCACATTGGTGATGAGATATGTTGAGTATTGTGTGTCATTCTCCAAAAGAAAGGAGGTATTTCTTTTTAGCTCTGTCATTTTTATCTTTCCACATTCTTTTTCTGGCATAAAAACTTATTTTTGAGAAACATTTTGCCTACAGTAAGTCATGTTTCAGTCAGATTTTGCTTCGTAGTCTAAGGGAGTGCAAAAGTGTATCTTACTTCTTCTCACCATTACAAGCTTAAAGTGAATTAAAGCTGTCATTAATTTTTAAAAGCTACTAGGCATGCATATCAAGAGAACCAAAACAGAAAACACATCTAATATAGGGCTCAATTGAAGACAATTTCCATAAAAATATCATCTGGGTATTTCATATTACTTGCATGGTATGGATTCAGATCATATTTCCCGAATTTTTCTATAGACACTTTCCTGTTACTGCGAACTATACCTGTAAGAAAAAACTTTAAGCTTTAAACCCTCTTTATGCTTCAATACCTACATTAGTGATCCATAAACCAAATAATTCCTCAACAGGAGCCGTGCAAGTCCACTGTGTCAAAATCACAACCTTATGTTTTTTTAGCCTGAACAGTCCTGCGTGGTGGTTGCACAGGTAGCCAAGAGCCTGCTCAGTGTTTGTCACTGATGATGTATGTGTTATGGAAAAACAATTTGACTTTCGGACCTCTAACGGACTAGAGCTGGAAGGCTGAGAGCGGTATGTAGAGGGAAAAGCCTAAATTATAACTTGGGGGGCGTTGGATCTGAAAAGTAGTGAGAAGTATCACACCACCACTTTGGTGGCCGTGTCCCTTGTTGGATAATCATGACTCCACATTTTTTTCCCAAACTTTAATGAACTGCAAAGATGGATTTACAGTTGAGCTGATAGCACAGTCAAATACAAGAGTTCCCTATCCCCAACACAAAGGATCTGGTATCCTATGTGAAAGGCTATACATCCTAAAACATTAAAAAAGCTAGGACATTAGGAAAAGAGAAAAACCATGTAGAATCCAATAGAGAACACATGGCTGTGAACCTCTTCTAGGAAGCAAAAGATTTATTCTGAAACATTAGAAATCAAGCAAATGGGGGGGGGATTGCACTGTGTCTTTCAAACAACTTGTTGGTAAGACTACTATTCGACACTGGCATCACAGTTTATGAGAAATCTAGCTGCACAGCAAGAAACATCTTTTCTAAGAAAAGAAGTTTCCCCTGGTTTTGACTGCCTGTTTTGCAAAGTTTTTCATTAACTGTCCAACCATCCTCTGCTTACCCAGCTGGCTTGAGCTGAACACCTTTCTCAGCAACATCCTCTTACACACACTGCAGCCAAGAAGCTTCATTTTTAAATAACTGGGAAAAAACTCTTAACACTCCAGGAGTCACAATCACTGTGGAGGATAACAAAGCATGCTTTTCTTCTCCCTAAAATGCAAGTTATCCTGTAGCCTTTCTCAGGTGAAAGCGCAACTGCAATTTGAGATACGGAGAAAAGAAAGGCACTTCTGGCTTACCAGAAGAAGCGAGTCTCCATCAAACAGTTGTCACTTAGGCACCAGAGAGGTACAATGGAGACCACAGCAGGGAGGTGTAAGGGGGACTAACCAAAATTATCTCCTGGGAGGTGGTAACTAGAGAAGGTATACCCTGGAGGTTCATACCCAGCCCCAAGTCATTTCAGCAAAGGCAAAAGTACCAGTTAGGTCAGAGCAGGCATCTTAGGGCGGGATACGAGAAGCCCTGAACGCTTCTTAGCCCGAGATCCCAGGCTTTAAGCGTTTGCTTACTGTCCCCATAGACACACACACACACACACATTTGCCCACGACTACACGGGTGCGTTCACCCCTCGCAAGCGGGCAGGCAGCTCCCCCCTCCCTGCCCCATGCCAAGTTGCCAGACTTGCTGCCCAAAGGAGAGGGGACGAGACCCCAAATTAACTCAGAGAAGCAGCATCGCGTCCCCGCGCTGCCCGCGTCCTACCGCCTGTAGAGCTGGCCTCCTCCAGCTGCGCCGAGATGCTCTCCACTCTCCTCACGTCCATGCTGGGAGGCGCCCGGAGCCGCGGCGGGAACGCGCGGCAGCACCGCCGCGCCGGGGCCGCGGAGCCGGAGCGGAGCGGGAGCGGGGCTGGGAGCGGCGGAGCGGAGCGGGCTGGGAACGGGAGCGGGGCTGGGAGCGGCGGAGCGGAGCGGGAGCGGGAACGGGAGCGGGGCTGGGAGCGGCGGAGCGGGAACGGGAACGGGAGCGGCGGAGCGGAGCGGGAGCCGGGCTGGGAGCGGCGGAGCGGAGCGGAGCGGGAGCGGGGCCCCGCCTCGGCGGCGGCGCCTCCCCCGCCACCCGCGCGGCGCGGGGCGGGCTCGGCGCGGGGCTCCGGGGGCCGCGACCCCTTCCCTGCCGGGAGAGCGAGGGCGAGGGCTCGATCGCCTGCCCCGCCGGGATGCCCCGGGGCCGCTGCCGCCGCGGGGCTGAGCCGGCACCTGCGCCCCGAACCGGCCCGGGAGCGGGGCGGCCGCGCGGACAGCCCAGAGGCAGAGTCCGGCAGGGCCGGGCCGCCCTCCCGCTCTGCTGCGCGGCCGCACACAGGTGGTTCCCGCATCACCTGTTAGCCTCAGGCTGCCCGGGACACGGACCGGCACTGAGCACAGGGGAGCTCTCATCGCAGCTGCGCTCCTCGAACACCCCTGTCAGGCTAGCACAGGCTGGGAGCACTCCCTAAGCCCCAGGGTATATTTTGGAAGGGATTGGAAAGGGCATTTTAAGACACCTTCATAACACCTCTAATTTATAAAAGCCTACTATGACACATGACATACTATCAGAAAATGCTTCAATAATGGTAGTTCTCCCCGTTCAATTTTAACACAGTTATTTTTTCAGTCTTTACAATTTCTTCCATTCCTGCACGAATAATGACGTGTCTCAGAAATTGCAGTTCTTCTTCTCATTGAGTTCATCCCCAAAAAATTACAGTATTTTTTTTTCAAGGCACACAAGGGTTATAGGCTTAGCTACCTAATACCTTAAATATTTTTTTTGACATCTTATTTCATATTATTCCTTGAACCTTGTATTATTAAGATTCTTCTGAGCTGAAAGATAAAAGGAGTAATTCCTATGCCACATTGCCAACTAATGCTTTAGGAAAGGACTTATATCTCCTTTTATTTCATGGGAAAAACTTATGTCTGTTTCAACCCCAAAATGATGGAATGATTGAAGCCTTGAATGGACAGAGACACCACAGTGTAGCACAACGCTTGCCAAGAACAACACAATGTTGAGTAGCTTTTGCCAAGTGGTTTTTTTTTGATAAAAATACATTCACTGATGGAGGTTTAGGTAACAGGAGAAACAGGAATTCAGGTAACAGGAATTTAGGTAACAGGAAAAACAGGATTCAGAGTACTGTATTTTTCATATACCCTCAAAATATTTCCCTTCTATAAGGTGAATCCTCAAGTAGCCAGGATATATCTCTCCTTATCAAAGAAATTCAAAGTAGTAAGAACAGAGATCAGGATTTTATCTCATTATCAGGATTTGAGCTTACTTTGATGCTAACCTTACAGAAAACTCTATCACAATTTTTCAGGAGCCCTTGTTGTTACACATATACAGTTTTCAGAGTGAGGTAATTCAGATTTATAGTTGTCACTTCCCTTTGCTCTATACCAACATTGCATCAAAACTCTCTGAGTTACAAAAACACTCTAAATATATGGGAGCAGCTGGTCATAACAGAGTGAACTAAGGCAGGAACAGTAGTAATATATCAAGAATACCTATACATTCATCTTGTGTCTTAGAATGAATTACAGGTATACAGCACAACATGGAACAGAAGTGCCAGAAGTGCCTACCAGGTTTTTACAGATAAGACAGTGTGTGTCAACTCAAAGATGAATTGTGTCTGAGGCAAAGAAAAAAGAAAGTGACCCAAATAAACTGAACTGTCTCCATAAATCTGCATGTTTCTCTCAATCTCATCTACTTTGTTTTTATGCTTGCTCTCCTTGTTTCCATGCACTTGCTCTTTGTCTCCTTCTTGATGGGCCTTGCTCCAAGTAATTTCCTCTGAATACTCTTTTTTTTTTTTTTGTTCTGTTGAGTTTTAAATACTTCTCTTAGAAAAACTTGTGTCATTTTGATGTTCTATGTAAACCAAAATGTGCATGTCAGAATGTGGTGTTTTTCCAAATTTGCTTTAAAGGGCAAATTCTTTATTGTTTACCAAACCTGATTAAGTTTCCTCCAATTAGAATGTCAAGCCCATGTATCTGCTCTATATAACATTCAGTAAAAATTGACATCAACTGTGATTTCATCCCGTCTATATAATTACATTTCGACATATAATTGTATTTCTACAAATATGGAGTTTCATTCTAGCTTCTGCTTTTCAAAATATATAACCATTTCCTTTCTTCGTCATTTATTTCAAATATTTCTTTTGGAGCTAAATACTAATAATACCTTGAGCATGTAGTTAGTGCTACATGTATAGCTGAAGATTTCTTTTAGTCCCTTGTGACAAAATTTTAATTTCTTCTTGAAATAGTTGATGTAGTTTCCATCTAATTTTTAAATTAGAATCTGAATCAGCATATTCCTGTTTGCCTCAAATGTAAGCTAATTGGAAAGCCTTAACATAATTATGATTTAGTGTGTCCAAATTAAGTTCAGATTTCCACATCTGTTTAAAATATGTAATATGTAAAATCAAGTGTTAAATCGTGAAGCCAAAATAATGATCAAGGAGGCATTTTCTTCCAAAAGAGATAATCAAATCATTGGTGAGTAAAAAATAACCAACAGGATTTCTAGTGGTACCATGTTCCTAACAGGGAGGACTTGTTTTTTCCTACCTATTTGTGTGGATGAGAAAAGGCTCGGACCCAGAAAATGTACAGCAATACACAAATATTCAGTCCTTTCAGTCTGTTCTGCTCCCCTACTGGTCTTGGGACATCTGCAAAGGGTTAACACAGTAGTTCACCTACCCAAATTGTATTAGCACTAAGGAACTGAATAATTTATAATTAAAAATTGGAACAGAATAAATATAAGCCACAAAATATCCAACATGTTTGTGTTACTTTCTAAGCCTCCAGAGAAGCCATTTATTTTTGCAGTGCGTCCTCTGCTACAGAATGGCTCTCCAGGTGGCAGCTTTCTTGATGCCCAGAAGAATTCATCATTGGGTTATACTTTGTGACTGAATGTCATTCACAATGTTTTTCACAAGGAAAAAAGAAACCCAACAGCCAAATCAGTCTGTCACTTACTTCTAGGAAAAATATTTTTCCTTCGCCAAAAAATAATAGAAGTTCATTTTGCTATTTTTTTATTCAGAAGTGAGAAAGAATTCTGTTCTTCACTCTATCATACATTTTAAGAGTATTTTTGTTCTCAGGAGTGTATTTTACTTAGTTTTGGAGTCATTTAGTGTTGTGGTGAGCCATGATCAGCCGAATCAAGTGGACCAAAAGGTCCATTGGTTTGATGTTTCCGCAGCCCAAAAGCCTTGAGCATTCAAAAGTCTGTGAAAAATACATAAATCCGTGCCTTACCATGGCCGCAGCCCACCCTTCCCCTTATTTCTCGTATTTGGTTGTATTTCCAGAGAGTTCTATGTTCCTCGGTAGTTAATTGGTCCTCGTTATTCCTCCCCACCTACCCCTTCTCCCATTTGCTGTAATTCCTTCTCCCTGCCTTGGTAACATCCCATGGCTGATGTTCCATTGGTTACTGTGTTTTTTCCACACCCATATTGCGGGGCTACAAGACCCCCTGCGAGCCACGTTTCTTTGGCTTTCTCTGTGGATTTTTCTTTCCGGTAAACACTCTCCCCTCACTAGGAAGTCCCTCCGCTTCTTTCCTGCCTCCTTCTCGCACCTGTGCCATCGGTGGGCAAGGCGAACCCGAGCGGGTGCTTGCCGGCCCTCCTGCGCCGCGATTCGGTTTCCGTCCTCCCCGCTCGGAGCAGGCACAAGTTTGCCCAGTGCTGGGACAGCGTGCCAGCCAGACAGCACTGCAGCAATTCAGTGTAATAATGTACCTAAAAAAATGTTATGTGTATTCTGCATCACAAAACATGAACAGTAATTTGGCTGTACTCAAATATTTAACGTCTGTGATAAAGTACTTGATAAAAAATGAGAAGTCCCCGACACCTCCGGGAGCCCTCTGACCTCCTGTTGTGGGGTGCACACTGGGAGTCAGTGCCAAGCTGTTGATTGTGGCATGATTGCAGGGTGGCTGGGGTTGCCCTCTGCCGGGCAGTTGGTTCCAGACAACTCCCCGACAGATCCACCACATGGCACAGCCAACCTCATCAGCCCATCAGTGACACCTCAAGGGAAATACATTTAAGGAAGGGCACAAAATGCTGAGGAGGGGGGAATGAGAGAGATAGTGCCAAGGTCAGAGGAGAGGGGAGGTGCTCCATGGTGGAGCCCTCCCAAAGGAGCTGAGGCCCATGGAAGACCCATGCTGGAGGACATACACCATGAAAGAACTTGCTGCCCATGGATAAACGCATGCCAGAACAGAGGAAACAAGTAAGAATGAAGGAGCAGCTCTTGAAAGGAGAGTGTTCACAACCTGCAGTATGAACAAAGAAGTGACTGGAGTGAATTTGAGCCTGGAAAGGGGGAGAAAGTGTGCTTTTCTGATTAGATTATTTTCTTCTTTATTTTGCAATACCCAAGTCAGTAATTAAAGTTGTGAATAAATTAAGCTAAACTCTCCAAGTCTGTTTTGGCCATGACAGTAAATGCTGAATGATTTTTCTCTCTCTTTTGACCCACAGGTCCTTCTCCCCTGTCCCACTAGGTGTGGGGGTAAGCAAGCAGGTCTGCAGGTACTTGGCTTCCAGCTGGGGTTGACCTAGCACAGGGTAGATATGGGAGAATTCAAAATACAAAATGAGGTTGTAGGTGTAGGAAAGGTGACACAGAGTACTAACAAACTACATGTCCCTAAAAGAGTGGGCCTTCAACATTCAAGATTTCCTACTAACACAGTCTAGTTTTAAAGAGTCTTGGTGCTTTCAGAAAGAGTAATCTTGAATATTCTGATTTTTCTGACTATTAAACCTTAACAAGGACAATTCTTCAAGGGAACATTGTGCACTCTGTATCCTCATCCTTATACAGAAAAAAATACCAAGCAACAATTAAGGCCAGCCCTTGAACTTGTCAAAAATTGGCTTTTAGTATTACTATAACTTGTTACTAAATAGGCAAGAAGAAAATGTGAGAGCCTCCTTTCCTTGAAACTCAGTTTGATTTTTTATAATAAAATTTTGTAATAAGTTCTAGGAGAACTGGAAGCAATTTTATTTACTGTAAATGAGTAACACATCAGAATTTATACGTGGTAACAAAAAAAGAAGATAAAAACATTATTTATTCCAATTTTAATATAGCCTCCATATGTAAAACAGTCAAGATATGGATTGATTTCTTTGTCGGGGCATTTTAAGAAACTCAGGGAAGTAGGGGCTTCACTCAGTGTCAGTGGGAAATAAGTACCTTTCTGTTCCTTCAGAACTGAGATGCTAAGATCCGGCTTTTTTTTCTTTTCGTCTGCTTTTCTACTGTTGCAACTTGCTTTGCTGGCTTCACTTCAGTGTGCTGCAGGTGACGGGAGTGGCTTCATTGCTAAATGCCAGTATTTAGACATTTGAGATTTGATTTGTGAGATTCTTGTGGTTTTATATGTCATTTCAACTGTGATTCATGGTTTATAATAGCCACACCGCAGACATTGTAGAAGAAAGTCATTACAAACTAAGGCAAGGTTATATTTAAAAAAAACACATGTAATATTCAACACGACTTTGATGTACTGTTTGAAGACTTTCTTGGCATAATCTGTATCATTTAATCTAAATTGCTGTTGAATTGTTTGTTGTCATTATTAGACTGTCACTAAAATTATCTCATTAGTAAACCTGAGTCAATATAAGGTTTTATATTTACATCAACTTCATGTAAAAAAAAATAGCTTTGTAGCTTTTAAGAACAGAAGAATATTGGGAGAAAATTCACCTGCTGCTGAAATGTAGCCAACTTCAGAGGACACAGCTGAAAAACAATGCATTAGACAGGTGTAGGTTGAAGAAAAATACTGGGTAATTACACTGCATCTAACCTATGTTCTTGTGGGGAAAATCTATAGTATTTTATATAAAATAGATCATAGGCTTTACAATCTTGTGTGAAATACCTGCTTAGTGATCTGTCCTAGGCTCAGAAGAGACAGAAAAAAAGGAAAACCTAAACAAAAAATAGCAACAAAACCCCCTGAGCTGACCCTGGTGTAGGAGACTGTCCAGACTGAGCCAGTTTATGGCACAATGATTTCTCAGCGCTTTTTCTGGCAGTTTTACATTCAGCTGTATGTTGGCTTCCTATTGCTTTTCATCCTCCATTCTCATCAGATAATTCCACACTCTGCTCCAGTAAATCCTTCTCCCCCTCCACTTCTCTGTCTCCACTCCATTTCCTTTTCCCTTTCCTATTTACCTCACACATCGTTTCTCATGAAAAACTGAGTAACAGCAGAAAGGATAATGGCTTTTATGTTCAGCTAGCGAGATCAGAGAGCAGTAGTGCTCTGTACAGCCAACGACGGGATCTAACTGAATACAGTTTTTCACATTTTCCACTTTTAAATCCACATCCACAGAGTTTCCAGATGATAGGGCTTTAAGAACAAAAGTCATGGGAGTCCTAGTTAACTCAAAGCCCAGGCCATAGAATATCAAACAATAATTAATAATACAATATTTAAAAATTTCAGACTGTTTTAACACATTTTGTTCCTATGATATTTGCTCGAGATTTATGGCACTAATGATTCATTTATGGATATATGGAAAGACAGTAATCTCATCTTTTGTTAGTGCATCTAAATACAGAGATAAAGGCCAAATTCTCTCTTCAGTGGCAACGATATTCTTTTTTGAATGGGTCCAATCTATATGGGGAGACCAAAAGAGCTCATTCGTCCTCGTATAAAAATGTTCAAGAGGGATATGGTTGCTGTATAAATACATCAGACAGGTAAAAAAAAAGTGAAAGAATAAAAAAGGTCTTTCAGCTAAATGTCAATGCGGGAGGCAGAACAAATTATATAAACTATAAATTTAGGTTGTATATTTAACGGAAGTTGCTAAGCATTAAAGAATTCAAGTACTGGAATGCCCTTCCAAAATGAAGGGGAGGAAAGGCAAAATAAATGTTTAAAGGCAAAACTTGATAACTCTGATGGGATGCCTGTGATAACAGAGCTCTATGAATATAAATCGTATATATATATGGTTTCCTTTCGTTAACAAGTAAAGATCTTGAATAGAAGACCAAATTCATAATACAGCATGAGTCACAGGAAAAGGGCTACAATACTTATGCAGAGATTACATAACATGATATATATAATAATAAGAGCCTCTACCGTCTACATTTATCCCTGTATAAAATATTATGAAAACTTGCAGGACATGATAGAAGTCTTTTACATTTAAATGGTCGCTCCAAGGAAGGCAGTGATCAATTGCTCTCCATGGTCAATGGCAGTGCTACAGAAGAAAGGCACTTAGGTAGCAGCAAAGAGGTAGTCAGAATTTAGGGTAAAATTTCTGACCTCTAAGGTAGGTAAATATTACAGCAGTTTTATGAAGAGGTCAGTGGAATATTCATAATTGAAGTGCTTGTTTTAGCTGCTGTATAGATGACTGCTGAAGACAGTCTAGAGTTTTTGATCTTGTCACAGCACAACATCGCTATAAATCTTGAAGTATATTCTCTCTATATATATGCTTATGGCTATATGATTAAAAGAATAGTATGATGTAAGTGAGAAGGGAATTTGGCCAGCAATGGCCCTACTTTCTCAGCTCTCTATCCTCATTTATCCTACAGAACTAGTGGTCCTAAATTGTGCAGGTTTTATTCTATGAAACAGAGATGTATTTCCTGATTATTTTCTAAGATGCTTTGTTTCTTAATTTGCATACCTGAGTACTCTGTTGTCATGGAAATCTCTTCTCTGGAGCCCTTGAAGACCAGCTCTCTTGCTTCAATTCTGTTTCAAAAATTTTCTGCATCAACTAATTTTAATTCTCACTCCAAGTTTTCTGTATATTGTCATCATGTCTAAATGACACAGTCCTACAATTTCTTGGGTCAAAACCTTATCCATAAGAATACGAGCTTCACTTCAAATGAGTGTACTAAGTCTAGTACAAAGGCATTTTTTGACTCATTTTATTTGTTGGGTATTTTTAATTCTTTCACTGAAGGACCATCTACATTGATAGATGTTTAGCAGCTCAAAAAACAAGAAAGAATTTATTAAAAAAGGATATAGCTGTAATGAAATTCAAATAGAATTGTTTGAATAGTCACAGTATAAATATCCTGTCTTCTTACATTGGTGGAGGGAGTCTTACAATCTGTCCTGAAAGCTGAAATATTTAATTAAAGACAAAAATTAATGACTTCACCTTTCCTTCCAAGTAAAAACTAACCTACCAGTCTCTTATTTTTCATCAGCCAAAGTATATTCAGATGTCTTCACTCATCATTGGTAAAAAGATTGAAGAGATTCATGAAGGTCAGGTTAGGACATTCATGGTTAGTAATGACTTTATTCTATTGAATATTTCTGAAAACTTGAGAATAGAGTCTTTCAAAAAAAGTGGTTTATATGCCTATAGGAAATAAGCAGTATATGAAGAATCTGGCCACCAAACGAGCAAGGTTTAGTTTCTGGAGGGATTTTAAAAGATAATTCATGCCAAGTATCATATGGTCAATGGAAGTTCTACATCAAAAAGAAACAGTCTCTGAGCACCAGAGAAAGGTGCTTTTGCAGCTTAACATTCAAGAAGCTGCTGCAGTCAACCTTACAGCCAATGACCTAAGCCAGCTAAGGGCAGATATACATCCTGGATGAACGATGCAGAAATATATCTACCTTACTGTCCAGTTGTTTCTGGACAGTTAGCTCACACAATGTCATCTTGATTTTGAGCCAAATTGCATTTATTTGTGTCATGGCTCCTGCCAAAAGAGAACAATGTAATCTTCTTTCATCAGGATTTGGAAACACAGATATAAAGCTGTGTGTTATCTTCATGCTGAAGCAGAACCTGTTTGTTTATTTTTTCTACAGCCTCCCATATATGCATACAACTTGATTAAGTAATGACTGAAAGAGAGTATAAGGTAGTGTTGCTGATCATATTTTTATTTATTATGAAATCTATAAGGCAGGCTTTGGTCTCTTAACTGCTGTCATAAGCTTTCCCACCTGATTTGATCCACTAGACTAGGCTAAAAGCCAGAATTCTCTTTCTTAATTACTTTGTTCCTTTGCTGTAGAATTCTAACTGCTGCAGATCAAGTCAGTGCTATGGTAATAGATACTTAATTTTGGTTTTGTAATTTAAAAAGAAATCAGTGTGGTGAAATTTGACTCAAGATTGTGAGTCTGTATGTTCTGAAATTGAAGCTATTATCCTGCAGCACACTAGTAAATCAGTATAAATTGTTGTAATTCTGAAGTTGTACTTCTTAGTCTTCCCATTTTAAACACTTTACTCCTCCATTACATGTATTTTACAGGCTACCATCAGTTTGCTTACCCTGTAGCATCAAATTCTTACTCATATTACCCTTTCTGGCTTTCAGTTATTATATATGCATTGTAATTTTCCTTGGTTTGGATGTTAAAAAGTTAAATTCTCAAATATGCTATTCCTTCCCCAATGTATTCATTTATAAATTAATGCTGAAAGTCAAATAACTAATATGAACATTATGAATTTAGTACTAAGTATTGCCATTCTGAACATCCAAAAACATGAGGTTATTATCTCCTTTCTATCAACAGTGTGTGGCAATGTCTGAAAACTGTAAGCCTGAAACTCATTTGTTTCCACTTGGACATCCTTATTGCACAAAGAAATCATGTTCACATACTTTCATGCTCTTCTCAGCAACTGTTAACAGATAGTCACCTTCATTTTGAATACGTAAAAGACAAACTTGATCTGAATATAAAGATGTTGCTGGAAGAAAGAGTATCATGACCTCTATGATACACTTTATGAGAATACTAACTGTGGCACTGTTTTCTGCTTCTGGTATTTGAGAGATGCAGTTCATTAGCATCTATGAATCTTTACATTTCCACAAGATATGGAAAAGAGGAGCAATTACAGAGTCACAGGCTAGATTATTATGCATGGGAATCCTAGTTATTATTCCTACAATGTTGAGCTGACTGAATTGCAAGTACAAGATACAGTTATAGATGGTGCTGAAGAAAATCAATTTATTGCCAAGAGTTAGCTTGGGAGATCCAGTAAATGTAGACTTCCCTCACTGCTTCTTGTTCTGGGAGGTCTCTACAAAGAATGTTCATAAGCCCCATTCTCTATCAGTTACACAACTTAGATCGGCTCCCCAACTCCAGATTCACTGCTCTTTTGGTGTAAGAATCAAACTTGATCCTAAATTGCCAGTTTTACCTCTTAGGCCTCCTTTGCTGTTGGAAATAACCAGGGCTTGTTGATCTCAGACTCACACCACTTCATTTGAGGTCTTTCTTTAGAGTGGTCACAAAGAATAAGTACATCTTCATTTTCCTACATGAGAATATTGAGGTTGAGGAGCAGATTATACTGCAATGTGATTGCTTTTCTGCAACACAATTCCCATTTAATTATTATAGAGGCAGATTTGTACAGTAAATGATTCATTGAGTCAGTTGAGTGAATTACTTTCAGCCTAGGCTAGTTCCAGCCAGATAAGGGCATATATAGACTGAAGAAATGCAAAGGATCCAAGACAATAATTCCCAGAGGTGACACAGACGCTGGTAGGAGCAAGGGTCAGGAAGCCAGGAGACCATAAGAAAACTTAGGAAACCAGAGCTAGGAAAGGACCACAGGAATTTTCCAATTCCTGAAATCATGTTTAAAGGTTATGTGAACAATCTAATTAACTAATCAGAATTATTAAAGGAGAATTAATTCTTTGCACTTTGAGCAGGTAGTATAAAAGCAGACAGCCTTAGTACTGATAACTTTCCAATATTTCTATGCTATACTACTCCCAGCTTCTGAGGGAAGCTAATGTGGAAAGAGAATCCCTACTTTCAGCTTCAGTCTGGCTTTGAGGTATGTCAGCAACAGGCAGACCACAAAGACAGTTCACTTCTGTCGCACTTCTCTCCCACTAGGGTTAAAACACTCTGGAAATCATTTCAGGCTTCATGTTCAGAGGAACTAGCAAGAAAACCCTTAAATTCAGGTTCAAGAGGGAGTATGGATGACCATATATATACCAAGTGGTTCTTTAGTAGACTTGATCCATGCAGCTAGGGCTACCGTAGGTTACAGTGGAAATACTAACTGATTCATTAGCGTAAAAGTTAATGTTTGTTACTTCATGGTATTCGTTTCTCAATTGAGCCTGAAGGCACGTGATTAGTCATCACATCTCCTTGTCACATAAAGTACCTCAGTTCTGTCACAAAAGTAACAACCAGTCTCTAGAAAAAGCAAGCGTTTCTCCATGAAGCATACTTTAGGACTTCTTCTGAGTACCACACAACAAAGTCTGGTTTAGGAGTGATAATGATAGAAAGAAAACACTGCCACTCACTTGTTAGGGATGACCTGATCTAAACTACCTACTGTATATGACCTTTTTTTCTTTAAATGAAGAGAAGTTATGACTGAACTATTGAATCAGAAATGAAATTACTGGTTTGTGTTCTTTAAAATTAGTTAGAACATTTTGTCTCCTCATTCCTATTTTAACAGGAGAAACAGAAGGACAGATTACAGAATAAATAACTTTTTAAATGGCATATGCATAAATTTAATACTGTTAGGACACAAACTGACAGGCAAAATGGAATCAGAAATGGAGATGGGAAGCTGCTACCATGGCCATGGCAAGTAAGGTCAGGAAACAGGGAAGAAATTGATTCCACAAAGTCAAAGGTCTATGCAGCAAATGCTGCCAGGCACTGTGCCAAATTCTAGAAAAGCAAAGATTAGATGGGAGATCGGGACAAGCGCCAGGCAACAGAACTGTGCAAGACATAAATTTAGCTAGTATGTATGTTTTATAAACAAAGGCAACCTGTGTAATAGGCTTGAAAATAGGGCAAGTTGGTGGTAAACTAGCAACTAGGCTCTCAGGTCCATCTTCAGCTGCCAGGATTTATCAAGCTTTCATCCTCCTGTGGTACTGACTGGCTGGCAAAGACAAAAAGGCTGTCTGGCCACGTGGATCTTGGTGTATTGACAGAGTTATCAGAAAAACAGCAGAAGAGCAGCCCTCGAGCTACATAGCACCACAGCTTGTAAAGTCACAAAACTGCATCTAAGTACATACCTACTACAGGGCCTACCTGATACCTCGGCTGGTGGTATGGCTGTGACAATCCTTCTGCATGGCATCACACGGTACCATACCGAGCTCAGACTACCATGTCTTGCATTCTGATTGCTAAACCACTAGAAAATAAGTGCTATAATGATCAGAAGAAAAGTAAGAATTCTTGCATATGTGCAAACTTCTACTTAACTTAGACACTTAACAAGAGAGACAATAATTTTTGTAATTTATTCCTATGTTACAATTTATTATTCAAAACAATGAATTTATAAGATACATAATTGGAAGACCATATTTTATAAATTGGCATTATCAAGAATTCCTGATGTTATATTCTTTAACCTTTCTTACGTATTACAATGTTCTAAAATTCTTGTATAGCTAGGATTCTAACTATACTGAATCTTCACTTGGAAGTAACAGCCTTGGTATTTTTATGATAGCTGACCAACAGGTATGAAACTTTGCCAACGACAGTAAGGAATGACAGAATATGCTGTCATATGTCCAGAATATGCTGGAAGACATTTTTTTTGTTGTTTGGATTTTTTTACTCACATTCAGGGACACATTCTCAGTAGACTTTCATACTGTGACTACAACAGAGGAAACACAGAGCATCACCATCTGCCATGGTACTGTCATTAGGCTAAAGTCACCAAACCTGAAAATCATGGGGGAAATAGTCTAGACTAGACAATGGAAAAAATGCAATGGTTGAAAAGAAGTGTATTTCCTACTATCATTCCCTGAATCTCAAACACTAGTAAGGTAGCTAGTATCAATTCCAAGCTTTTTATCTGAGTAGCAAATAATGCATGAACTTTCTCATTCAGGAAACCCCCAGTCCTTCAGCTGCTTCCAACCAGTCGATTGCATTCATCTAACAATTAGCCTTCATCCAATGCCCAGCTTTGACCATATATTTCATAATTCAATTGTATCTTAGATGGCAGATGGTGGCTGTATTTCTCTAATAAATAAAAAACATCACATGCCTGGATTCATAACCTTGAGAAACCGTTTAAAAAAATTAGAAGGAGCTCTAGCTCACAGTCATTCCATCTCCAAAAGACTGCAGCATTTCAAAAATGTATGAGACAGACCACAGGTCTTAAAAAATAGCATGAAACTTATTATTTGTTGTTTAGCAAGATTGTCAAACATAAAAGCACAGATGTCAGAATACTGCTTGAGGGGGGAGTTTTGATGCAGCCTCTTGAAGGGAAGACCTAATAGTGTCCATCAATTACTGAGCCAGAGATCCACACTGCACTTTCCAGTCAGTTCAGAGAAGGCAGTATAAACTCTTTGAAAAATTACTTCATGCTAAGAGCAGATTCAGTATGTGTTTCTTTGAGATATTCCTCAATGCCACAGAAACATGCAGCATAAGCTAAGTCCATGAACATAAATCACTATCCAGCAAGAAAAATCTTCATTAACATCATATCTGATTACATTCTGAGAAGTTAAAAAATAGCCAGAAAAGAAACCATAAGTTCAATATAACAGATTTCCTTTTAAACAGCATTTTTCTATGTGAAAAAATTCTCAAACTGTTAATAGAGCTAATAAAAATGCAGGTGTTACGGTTTTTATACCATGAAAGATATTCGGTGAAACTTGTTATCTTCATATTAATCTTACAGGCCCCGAGATTAACTACATCCGTGTTTCTTAAAAAATATGCATGCAGGGGTTTTTTGTCTCAAGTTGTATAGGTCTGTCACTGAAAAGGGAGCTAGAAACCCCCTTTGGTTTCAGTGCTCAAATGCTGTTTTAGGCATTTTACATAGTACTAAGAAAAAGCAGCATAGATATTAATCTCAATTCAGCTTCAGTCACAGGTAACGTGTTGCCATAACTGCCTGCAACATGCTGATTCAAACTTGGAACATCATTATAATTGTGTATTATCATGTATTTCTGAAGAAATTGAATTCTGGAATAGGTGTAAAAGTTTAACAACCCATGAAGTCACATATACATTAACACATAGCAGAGAATGCAGTAAAATCTCCATTTATGTCAGATGTACCAGTAATAGGTATTGAAATTACAAGTAATTTTAGTTCTAAATGCATTAGGAAAGTACATCTCTGTAACAGTAATACCCAAATCACCAAAATCATTGCTTTTTTCACTCTGAATATTACTTCTTACCTGGATTTCCCACTATCAAAATATTTTTTATTAATTCATCAGAAGTAAACAGATACCTTGCCTATATTTGCATATCTGACTAATTAAGTCCTCTGACTTATAAAATTATCATCTAACAGTGCTGTGGTTTCAATCTGGACTCATTTACTAATTTCTATAGTGAACCCTGACAAGTCTTACCTGCCATGTTTCCTTATCTGTGAAATGAAGCTAATTCGAGTGTAAGCGGTAAATTCTTATTGGAATATTCCTATTAGATGTTTTTGAATATATAGAGAGCAACATGAGACAAAAAAGGTTTGTTGGGCTTCTGAAGTAGAGCACAGAGGATATGTCACAAAATGACAGTAAGGCAAAGCCAGCTATACTGTTTCAAAATAAATGGCTTTTAGCACTGTTTTATTATTCAAATCATGCAATAAGAACGAATTATTTGTTTCCTATGAAAGCAGAAGTCCTTCTTCTTCGAGTAGATGAATGTGCTTGCCTAAATTCTGTAAGTTTTGACTCAGTATTGAGAAAAAAACCAAAAGAGAATGAAGCAATCATTTTTACTTTTAGTACTCTGGTTCAGGCCAACAAAAAGAAAATGAATGAAATCAACTTGTTACACTGAAAATACCTCTAGAAAGGAAAACATCCAGCTGCTTATCACCATAGAGGAAATTTCAAGGTATTTCTATTAACTTGAATATTTTTTGAAGTAACCAGAAGATAGTGCAAAAACTATAATAATATCTATATATTCATTTATTCTGTCTTTGGAGAAAGAATACTAAATTTTTGTTCTATCTCAAGGAAAAATAATTTTCCAGAGGGAATCTAAGGTGTAAACAGAAAATTCCACGGAAAATTCCACTTCCAAGGAGCTTTGAACTGTGGTGAAAAGGAGTGGAAATTCTGAATGGTTGCAGTGGGATTGATTGTTTTCCTGCATATCAATACATAGGAGTGAGATCAAAAATAAACATCACAGACTGATGACTCTGTCACAGTATGGAATACTGGTCAATAAAGGAAAATTAGAATAAAAGCAGAGACATCTGTACACACAAGGCAACAATATCCATGTTCCTTCTCTGTGAATGAGCTGTAACTCTACCTAATTTCAGGTATGACTATCAGCTAGAATGTGTGCACATTTCAAATGCAAGTGCAGATAAATCAGTTTCATTTGCAGCTCTGCTCATGAAATAGGTAATTTGGTATTATGTCACCGCTTCAAGGATTTAGGCTATTTTTACTTTGTTTCAATGCAAGAATTACGCTCTTTAAAGTTTATAGACTAATAGAATAGTTTGAGTTGGAAGGGGCCTTTTAAATAGTTCTAAATTGGGTTAGGCTACTGTCAGAGACTGGAGGGATTGATGTCCCAAGATATTTTGGGATGGCGGTGGGGGGTGGGAAAGGGCAGGCCTTGCCCTGGTGAGACAGTGAACTGCCCCACACCCCAAGTAGAGCCCATATCCCAGCCTGGCAGAGCTGCCAATCATTGAATCACTGGCACACCAGGGCAATGCTCCATTCTGCCCTAACCCAGCTCCCGAGTGGCCAAATGACCAGAAGTCCCACCTGGGGGGAGGGCCCAGAGAGGCCAATGGCTATTTAAGGCTGAGCATGCAGTAAGTACATGTCTTGGTCCTATCTTCATCTTGGAGTTTCTATGTGAACACCACTGGAACCCAGGAGTCGGTAGCTACATGTGTGCTTTCCTATATATTTTCTGTCTTTCTCTCTTCTTCTAATTCCCTCCTCTTGGAACATTTTGAGTACTATAACATAAAACAGGTTTAAAGTTTGCTAAGTTGAATGAGCCAAATTAATGTTGTGGGAAGTGTTTTATGTTGATTGTTGTACTAAGTCTTTTACCAAAGTTCCTTGATTTTTCTAAATTTTGCCAGTAAACTTTTGTCTCGTTTTGACCTCTTGAGAGTATCTGGTTGGTATTTCTCCTGTGCATCCAACTCAGAGTACATGAGCCACTGTAAAGTCTTTTTATTGGAGCCTTACATTTACACATTTGCCTGGAAGTTTTCCTTGAGATGGGACTGCACAGCTGTCTAATTTTCCTCCTCCTAGGGTTTTGTAGAAATGCCTTGGTCAGTAGCAGACTGTTTAAGGGATAATTCTTACATTCCAGAGACTGTGACTTTATGAACACAGCCTACTTAAGGGAAGCCGTATGAGGACCAGCTGAGGCCACTTGGTCTGTTGAGCCTGAAGAAGAGGAGACTGAGGAGAGACCTCATTGCAGTTACAACTTCCTCGTGAGGGGAAGAGGAGCAGCAGACCAATGTCCGATCTCTTCTCCCTGGTGACCAGTGATAGGACCCAAGGGAATGGCCTGAAGTTGTGTCAGGGGAGGTTTAGGTTGGATATTAGAGCAAGGTTTTTCACCCAGAGGCTGCTCAGGCACTGGAACAGGTTCCCCAGGGAAGTGCTCACAGCACCAAGCCTGACAGAGTTCAAGAAGTGTTTGGACAATGCTCTCTCACACATGGTGTGATTTTTGGGGATAGTCTTGTGCTGGGCCAGGAGTTGGACTTGATGATCTTTGTGGGTCCCTTCTAACTCAGCATCTTCTGTGAAAATTGAAGCATTTTTTGTATGAGTGTAATATGGGAAACCTTTAAACAAATATTATGTCAGAAGTCAATAATTTTCAACTGTTGGCCTTCTGCAGAAGTTGTCAAGAAACTTATCAAGAATTTTACCTAACCTGTCTATTAATATACAGGAGGAAATTTGTAGGAAACTTTGAAAATGGACTAATGATCTTAATTGCTTAAGGCATGTGGAAAACTCTTAAGAGTAACCCCTATAGCATATCTGTAACTATAGGGAATATAAATTCTTGAACACATCATTCTTCTTTCCTTCTCTCTGACATCGTTGGGATTTCTCTGGGTAACTGGCAGTGTTTATGTGATCTCAGAAATCAAATTATTCTTTTCCACTGGAAAAAAATCTTGGGGTAAATTGAAAATAAGGGTCATGTCACATGACAGTGCAGCAGAGCACAGCTGTTGTTTAATGTAATAGATATGTATAGCAATCAGTGCTTGGAGGTATTACATTAGCTATTTTTAGGTTACATACTTCAGTCATTCACATTCCAGGTTTTATGTCTAGAATCTATTAAGAACAGAAAAAAAGTGTTCCAGCTCTTTGGTCCCTCCCCAGTTCTTATTCCCATTCTGTCCCACTTGTCTCAGTGTTGTCTGTGGAAGTTTAATAGCTAGGGTAGCAGAATTAACAAAAATTGCACAGGCTTGTAGTGGTGGTACTGTTTGAGAGCTCAAAGTTATAATTTTCTTGTTAGCCTTGCACTTGAAAATTGCTTTTTTGCATGTATTTAAGCAAAACCACAGAAATGAAACACTTCTGTGCTATGTATTTTTGAAAGAAACACAAACCTGAGATAAAGCACATGCACTTCACCTTTGACTGAGTCACAAAAGGTTAGGCTGCTGTGCTACTCAGCTAAAAAGCACAGTGTGCATATGCTGCCTTAGCTGACACATGGGGAGGTGCATTTGGATGACTGTGTCAGGCAGTTGGAAGGATGGGACTACAGATATGCTTCACAAGAAAAAAAAATTACATCCCAAGTTTTTTGATGGAACATGAAGGGGAGCAGTTTCTAAAAGAAAAGCAGAGCTCTTATCCAAAGGGGAACTACTGTTGAAGAGGGGTCATAGGTATTTTTTATGCATAAATACTGATCAGTAGATTGCAACTCTGCGGTTATGCCAACAGACATAAGTACTGCAATTAAGAAACAATCTACAATACAGTGAAACATTAAGATATTAATTTATAGTTAAACTTCCAGTCTACCCTGCTTACAAGTTTGTGATAAATTCCCCTCAGGAATTCTGTTATAACCTTACCGTAAGCAGTTTATAAGTACTTTGTTTTGTTTTATTTTATTTAACAAACAAAGTCCCTCGTGTCAAAACAAATTGACCTTTACCATAAATATCAAAAGTGTTACGGGATTTTCTAAAAATTAGTATTGTGACATCACGCCACAATGAAAAGGTTCCACAATTACAGACAGGGAATATTTTCTCAGCCTTAGTGTTTTAAGTTTTAGCTAGCTTTCATTTTAATGGTTCTGTTGATGGCGTCAATCTCTATAAACTACAAGAAGCTCAAAATAGAAAAATAAAGGGCTGGATTCAGTTACACTTATACCACTTTTATTGCATCATGGGGATTTTTTTCTTAGAAAGTTATGAACTTAAGTATATGAAAATTTGAGGAATTAGCAATCAAGGTTTTTAAAACTGTTTCAGGTCTGTATTTCTCTAGTGATCATATTTGTAACAATTTTCAAACAAGTTCTAATTTGTTGATTTCAGTAGGTTGGAGATGGGGAAAAGATTTCTTCGCCAGTGCTAGCAAGTTTCTTTCAGATCATAAGTTCATGTTAAGAGTCGACATGTTTAAAGATCCAAAAGAAGGCATATAGTATGATATCATTTAACCAAATAATATTTTAGGCCAGCTGTCAAAGTCATTTTTCCAGAAATCTAGATGAAGAATTGAGACACTGCTTTGTCCTTAATGATTGCTATTACTAGAACGATAGTACTAAGAGTGTCTCTAAAAATTCATTAAAACCTTCTTTATTGTAAGTATGTAGCAGTACCATATGATTAAAATGTCTTTTTCCCTTTTCATATGGGCAGCCTCTGGATATTTTTTTTCATTAATTTGGTTTACATATGGTTTTCTTTTGCTTGTTGTTGCCCCTCAGAGCTCGGGCTTCCCTAAACTTTGGTTTCTCTTATTTTCTCCTTCTTAAAAATTTGTAAGACTGCTCCTTAATTTGATTTCAGGAAGTTGTATGGTTCTGATATACAGTTAATGTAAGGGTTTAAGAGTTTTCCTAATTGGAATCTGAGTAGTAGCTTTAGGTAGACACCTTTCACAAGATTCAGCTCAAACTCGAGGCCACACTCAGCAAATCGCCACACAAAGGCATCCAGTAGCTCTTGTTGAGGCTAGAGATATACATATATGTGTGTGTGTGTGCATTTCAGTGTGGCTGAATGGAATCAGTCAAGTGCAGAAAAAGAGTAAGGCTTTTTTTGTTTTCATAATTGAGAAAGAGGCCATCGTGGGAATGGTCAAGAGCCCAGTGTTCCATTTAGTTGTCCTTTTTGCAGACATCCAAGAAGCTTAGAACAGAATAACTAAGGGTTAGGAAATTCCAAAGATAATCATGTACATTTAATTTAAGGATTCCCATTAATCTGAAAAACATATTTCTAGTGCTTTGCAACAGAAAAGTTGTATCTTGACTACATGTGCACCACATGATATGTGCAAGGTTGTTCCTCCTGGAGGACTGTGGTATTTTTGTAAATAATTCTTTAATATGAAATCTAATGCCGGTCTTTGTGTATTACACTAAATAGCAAACAGTGCAATGGAAAGACATTAGTGGTGGCTGTGGCAAACATGTATGTGTGGCAAACATGTATAAACCACCTGTATACCAGTACTATGTAATCGTATACAAACATCTTCGATAAAACAGTCTACAGAGAAATACAAAATCTAAACAACCTTGAAAAGACCAGGCTGGTTGGGACATCATCTAGAACTAAGAGAACCATTTAATGTGGATCCTATATCTTACTGACAATAAGAATTACTAAGATGGCTGCACATCTCCTTTGGACACAAAAAATACCCTGAACTGAATAAAATAGTAAACTATCAGTACGGTAATGAGTAGATAATTAGAAACTATCTAGCAATATTGTCAGTGTTAACTGAGTTGAAAGAACTTCATCTCTTGATATTGATAAATACAGTAATGCAGTTCATGACAATGGTAAAAAATCAGTTATGATAAAACAGGAAAATAAATCCAAATTAATGAATGCACATTTAAATGCTCAAAGTTGTTGTGCTATTAGGTAACTTTGCATAATGGGTTTACTACTTACAGAAGAAAACTGATCATAAAATAGTTAATGAGCTAACAAAAAATCAGCAATGGGGTGCAGTAGCACATTTTTTGATACGTGATTTTTTTTGTCCCCTGCCAAGCAATAGAGTAGTTGACTAGATTGAATAGTTAATGAAGAGCTATATAAATTGAGGGAAAAAATACCATTTTGTTGTATGTATTGAAATGCTTCACTGACACATTCTTTGCAGCATTTTTGATAAAAGACAACTTTTCAACTGCTTCACACTACTTGTAATGTTATGTTTTCCTACACTCAATGCACATATTAAAGTCAATCCTCTTGATTATTTATCATTTGATAATAACTTACCATTCATGCAGAAGTGGAAATAATATTGAGGAGAAAAAGAAATATACTAGTAAAGGGTTTCTACAGCCCACCAAGATAAGAAACTCTACTTAATCTCTGAAGAAAACTGTACTTTTGGAAATCATTAGGTCTGTGTAATATTGTTTCTGCTGAATGATGGTAGAGGTAAAACATACCACATCTAACAGTTTTATTGAAGTCGAGGCCCTACTGACCACCTTGGGACATCTTTGCTATAAAAATCAGTGTGAATAGGTTATAGTAACGGATCTGCTCACATGTGAAAATTCGAGATGAGTATTGTCTGCTTTCAAAGTACACAAACAGGTATTATTAACATTTACTAAAAAAATTACTTTCCTTACTGCTTAAAAACCAAAAACTATCTAAAAGAATCACAGCAGCTGCTGAAATGTTACTAGACAAGATTACTGCACTAGTATCGTAAGTGTAAATCTTTCTGCCAGATGAAAGCTTTGTTCAAGGAGGATAAGAAGAAATGGATCAAAGTTCCCCATATTCACCACTTTCTTGTTCCAGGGAATTTGAATTCCTATTGCAGGAAGTGATAAGTTACATTTTTACTCTTCTCTTGAATAATGTCTATACTTAGTGTGTTGAAACAGTTCTAACAAAATTTAATTAGAGTTAGGAGCACAGTAATTTTGGTGCCCATTTTTCATTCTCCTCTTACATAATCTATGCAATTTGGGTTTTTTTAAATTTTGTTCTAACAAAATAGTGCTTCTCTACTCTTTACCATAGAAAATTGGACTTCTTTACCATAGAAAATTGTCCATTATCTTTAATGAGTTGCATTCTAAAATCTGAAGTTCTTAGTTGTGTCAAGAAAATTATTCATTTGAGCACAAATTAGAAGACAAAATGTGAAGGAGACTACAAGAAGTATTAAATTATGTTAGAAAATGCTGTGAAAAGATTTCTTTGGATAACTCACTACTTTCAGTCTTGGGCAGGGTTCCTTTACGTACATTAAAAATACCTATTTTTCCCCTCTGTTTATCCAATCAACTAGTGTTCTACTTACAACTATTGCTTGTTTTAAACTGAACTCATAAATGCAACTGGAGATTATTAAGGTGAATGACAAAGTTAAAATGGGTGTTTGTTTGAAATGCTTGGACTGAAAAGCAAATATATGCTACCCTTGTTTTCCTGATGGTAATTCACTCCATACCTGTGTAATAATGATAACTTACAAATGTTTCCACTCTTTAATCTCATGGCTGCTAATATAATTGTATAAGAAATTCCTAGACCATGGATTGAAATCCTGGCCTCTGGTTTTGTAGACAAATGTTCCATAGCAGCTGTTCATACACACCCACTGCTTTGAACTGCATGCCTCTTGGCTTCTTGCTGCAGTGTGCCTTGACAGTAGTGGTAGAAGGGGAGAGTTTCTCATTATATTAGTTATTTTACTGCGTGAGCATATGTTATGATTTCTTGTGAATCCTCCTAAGCTGTTGTTGATCTGTATTGATGATGATCAGAACACTCACAGGAAACACATGGGTTTAAATCCTCCAGGGGAAGGAGGCAACTGAATTCAGTCCTGCTTCTTGATGCTCTACCAGGTATGCAATTACTGAAAAGGTCACCTCTCCCCCAGCATTTTCAAATGAAAAGTTAACACTGCTTAGATGCTACAAGAATAGCTGTAGATACATCTGCTCATGAAAGGATTGCAGATACTGCCCTTGCTTGGCTGGAGTTACCTTTACAAGCAATATAGAAATCCAAGGATCAAATTTTACTTTGGGCTCATTTATACTCAGTTACTGTAGCTTAACTTGCAAAAATCCTCCATGATTTATAAGCTGAAGGCCTTCCACAGCTACAAGAATTATTATTTATATTGACATGTTTGTAAGAGTCAAGATGCATGATTTCAGAGGGGATCAACCCATTGTATCAATAGCAAAACAGAGCCACAGATCTATGCTGGTGCATAGCTTTCCCTGAAATGATTAGGGGGGATCTTTTGTGAGCCTACAGTTTTCAAAGAAGAGAGCAATGACGTTAATGCAACTCAGTATCATTACTCTAATGTGGCATATTTCTTGTCACTTTTACCCTTATGTTCCTTCTTTTCAGCTCATTACAGCTTCTTTCCAGCTTGCCATCACTTCAGCTCTGTTTATGATGCTGTTTCTGCAATGACAGCACTTCTATGTTAAGTTCTGTTAGTTTCAACAGATTTCTCATTCAGAACAAAATGTTCATATGTACCATTAAGACTCTAGTTTGTACTCCTTTTCTCTCCTTTATGCAGTAACTAAATTCAATAAAAGCATACTGTCTTGTTCTCAGCTGTGTTTTCTCGATAATATTGCAATAAATATAGCATTATTAATTATGAATTACTTTAGTAAAAAACACAGAAAAAGGCTCAATTGACATGACACTTGAAATATTAGATGAGAATGCACTGCTTCTTCCTCTGATGTTTTTTGACATTATTCCTTGTTCCCTGTATACTTCCCAGAAAAAAATCACAGAATCATAGACTGGGTTTGGAATGAACCTTAAATTTCATATAATTCCATCCCCCATGCTGTGGACAGGGACACCTTCCATTCCACTAGACCAGGTTGTTCAGAGCCCTATCCAACCTGGCCTTGAACACTTCCAGGAATGGGGCATCTACGACTTCTCTGGGCAACCTGTGCCAGTGCCTCACCACCTTCACAGTAAAGAATTTCTTCTAATCTCTAATCTAAACCTACTCATTTCAATTTTAGTCCATTCCACCTGTCACTTCATGCTCTTGTATATAGTAATTCTAAGGTTAAGGTGATGCTTAGATATGTAAGCAAGTTAAATTCCTTTTCCATTTATTTAGTTATCAAAAGGACTAAATTGCTATTAAACAAGAAAGAAATACCTATATCCTACAAGCAAAAGCATATTAAAATGGATGGAGACAATGCTGGCAGTACCAGCTTTTGATGATCCAGGTTAAAGTTGTCAGAAACATCATCTCAGCATGTGACATGATGCTGTGTCCTGTTACATCATGGAAGTACTGCAGCAAGACTTGCCTTTGCCTGCTTCCTGTTCCATCAGCCTGAACTGCAGGCTAAATACTACTCAGTTCTGGTTTACACTACATGCCATGCACCCCATCCCTATGAATACGAGATGAATTTCTGGAAATGAATAGAAATAATTCTCACCTGAATGTCAGATGACAAAAATCAGCAAAAGCCCCTTTGGAAACCAGATAGCTGCACTAGTACAAGTGTAGAATTTGACTGGGAAAACCTCACTTAATTTTACTACTATAAGATATATTTAACCAAAAAAAATATTTTTTTTAAACTCTGCCTACTTGCTGCAGCTATGCTACTTAATTTTCTGGATTAATTGAATTTGTTATTCCTCAAGCAATACTTGGTGCTGAAGGCAACATGCAAGAAAAACTAATAAAATACTGTACTAAGCTTAATTTCTGTTTCATTTTTTTCTCCCCAGTTGTTACTGTTTATAGATTCCCCACTGCCTAAAACAAGGTAACATTACAAGACATTCACATCTGAAACTTCTAGTTTTAGCTAGAAGTTAAACTAGATAACACAAAGAAATTTGTATCATTTTGACCTAACATACCTGAAGATAATACAGGTTTACTGCTAGTGAAATCTATAATACACATTATATATCTAATATTTATTAATAATATTTAATATTTATGAATAAATATCACATCTCAGACATGAGTATTTTATAGATAAATTTATTTTGTAGCTTCTTTCACTAAAACTTGAGAAAACAGTTACTTCAAGTGCTGCATAACTAGAAGCGTCTAGACTTCTACAGTGCCTCTCACATAAGCTGTTAAATATGCACTTAGTGCTACACAGAGTATGCAGAGTTATTCTGCTATGACATAAGATTTAAGTGCTCTTCTGTATTCTATCTGGGATTCCCAAAGGCACTAGATAGAAAAGCCTCTTTTTCAAGGTTAAAAAGCTTCTAGCTTTTGCTATGCTCTGTTGCAGTTCCCTTCCTTCTCTCTGCTAATTCTTAAGGAGATTAGCGAAACTAGCCCAGAGCCCATTCTACAATGCTTCAGAGTGCTCTCAGTTCTTAGTCATGTAGCCAAATTGGCTTTAGCAATAAGTCTACTTTCTACATGTTCTGTTCCTATATAGCCTCCAAATTTATGATTCACTTTAACTTTATTTGGCTCCTGTTCTTAAAGGGATCATAAATTTGCCATTAATCTTTGATTGTATTCCATCTGTTCTCAAGGTGACTTCTGTTGCTTCAGTATGTACTACTGAGCTACCTGCCAAAGAGTCTTTCTGCTGCAAGGCTACGTGTTTTCCAGGGATAGTTGTATCTGGGCATTGCATTCTTGTTTGAAAAGCTGATAACCAACAGCACTAATAATGAATAGCATTCAATTCATTTAAAGCATTGTAGTTCTGCTTTAGAAAGTACTTTCAACTTCCATTTTCTTACAGACTGACTTGGCCCAGTATGTAACATTACTGTCACTGAAGAAACTGTACGTATTTTGTAGTTGAACCTTTGTTTCTGGTCTCTAGTGTAGAAATTTTCCTGGGTTTGTGTTAGCTACTGCACAGTAACATCCTCTCTGTGTGCTCATTCATACACAGCAGAAGGCACATTAGGGTGGGTGAGACTGTCTTCCTGCAGTTGTAATCCTGACCCAAACCTTGTCAACAGCATTTCATGGCATTCCATGCAGGGAGGCAACACAGAACTAACAGTGGATGGAAAAAGCACTGACGCTGAGGGGTAACAGTTTCTGATTTGCTTCTAGAGAATGAACTGATATTCAGCAGATAGTAAACAGACTTTCTAGGCCCTTCACATCAAAGTATTTATGCTTCCACATGGGCTTTCACAGCTTCCTGTACAAGCAAGATACTAGGGGTTCTCTAAAAACTAAAGATAAATTTCTTATGAGTTGACAGAAGTTTTGTTTGGTTTTTTTTCTTTAAGTATGAACTTATTGCAATACAACAATCTGGAACCCACTCCTAACCCTAGCTCTATACCTACTGTCTCAGGTAAGCATGAACACTGAAAACTGAAAGGAAGTTTCTCCTGGACACAGTTTTATAGTCATCACTGAATTTCTCTGAATAGATAAGCCTAACTTTCAGAAGTTTTACATAGAAAGAAAGCTTTGCCTCCAGCTGCAACCTGAGCTCCAGCTGTCTAGCTAGGCAAGGTTCTCAGGATTTGTGTATTGAGAAAAGAAATTAGTCAGATGAACCAGCTCATGTCCACCCTTTACCTCTTTGAGCTTAACAGTTTTAAAATAAAATTTCTACATGGACCCCAATTCTATGTAAACAAAACACTTGAGTTATTACTGGGCTCATCCATAGGAAAAGATCTCTGAACACCTTGAAAACTCAGAATTTTTTATTACCCTCTAAAAACTCCCTATTCACATGCCTGGCCTCCTTAAACTTCTATCAGAGTAACAGCTCCTAGTCCTCAGGATTTTAAACACACCTATAGTCCTAAATAATGACTTCCAGATGGATAGGAAACCCATGACTCTGAGAAAATTAATGGGAAATGAGTCACAGCTGCAGGTAGCATCTCCCAAATTGTATCTTCCAGCCCATCTGAATTTATTAAATTCACTTTAGGAGCTACATTAACTCTACAGAAGCAATTCTCTGTAACTGCATTACAGCCATAACCTTATTCTTCAAAAAGAGAAAGCTGCCTCCAACTCCTTAGAATTCTAGAAGAAATTGTTTACAATAACTAGGAATAACCTGTCTTTGAAATCTGTGTTGGCATGTGGCTTTGCAGACCCTTTCTGAAACTTCATTATACTTCAGCAGATACCCAAAATGTTGTGGAGGTTGGGTAAGTAATCTTGTGCCACCTACTGCTTGCTTCTGGCATTATTGTTGTTTAACAGCTGACATGTCTCTCTACTATTAACCATAGACACTCAGATAAAGATGTTAATCAGAAATGGGTGAAAACTTGGGAAAAATTAATTCCCAAAGACTGAGAGGAGATGTGTTGAGGATCAGACCTGGTAAGGAAAACGTGGGTCAGATACAGCCCTGGGCATTAGGCACTGTCCTGGGGAGAGGAACAGGCCAGGCCAGGCCAGGTCACAGGGCTGTGCAGGGATCTGGCTCAGCAGGGCTCTTGGCTGTGGGAGATGAAGACCAGCCCTGCTGCAAACACCACTAGGGCAGGGACTGACAGACCTGGGAGAGGGGTAAAAATGGGGTCCTGGGCCATTGTACTACTTTGAAAGCAAAGCAGTGAGAGACTCAAAATCAGAACTACAATTTAATAGGAAAATTAAGATAAATGAAATAATACAGAAACACTGGCTTAAACTGACAGTCAGGATACAGTCTGACACCCTGTTGGTCAGGGTGGTGGTAGCAGTCTGGTTAAATGGCTGCAGTCCTCTTGAAGGGACAGGTGTGGTTCTGTTGAAGCGGTGATGCTGTAGAAGGATCTGGTCTTCCTCTGAAGGTCCAGTGGTGGTTATGTAGCTCTCATCCTCTGGGAACCCAGTAAGTAAGGACTGCTTGTGGTGTTCCAAGCTTCAGATTATATCCAGGTAAGAATGCTTGGTTCCTCCCCATGGGCGGAGCATCTCACAATGGGATGATGTAATTTATGAGTCATGCAGTGAGGCCTTGATGGCCCATTAGCAGAAAAATGGAGGAAGTTATCAGGGATGTGTCATGGAAGAGATAAAGAACATTGCCCCACCTGGTTTTAACAGATAGAATACATACTTTTCGTTGCATCTTACATTGTAACCTAAGACAGCCATGGCCAGGGTGGGGGAGACCCAGGGCAGCTCCACGGGCAGTGAGGGTGGGCAGTGCCCTCAAGGTCTGTTTAGCCAGCTGCCTAAACACCAAGAGGTTAATTATATTAACTCTTGTATTTGCCATCAGGCAGCAGGATGCTCATAAACATCACTGACATCCGCATTACAAAAATTCCTGACTGTAATTGTACTGATTAGTCTTTATCCAGTGGATACTTGGAATCCCTTCAAATTGCATCATTTGCACAAATGTCTAGTGCAAAGTCCATTTTATAAAGGGTAGTTTCCCAAAGAAAAGCAAAGAGCTAATCACTTGGCCATGCCCTCAAAGGTAATTTTACATGAAGTGTCGCAGACTTTGGTGGCGGTGACTGTTCACTGCAACAGTTTTAATTCCCTCCAAGAAGGCAGTGCCTTTTACCAAATGATGTTCTGCACTTCAGCTTGGGCAGGACAGATCAAAGAGGAATAATGACTGTATTTGACTACATTTAAATCCAGGATCAGCTGGATGTTCCAACATAGTTTCTCATCCACGGCTCAACCCAGTCTCCATTTGTTTAACTCTGCATTGAAGTCTTACTGTGACATTATCTTTTTGTACCTGAAAACACTAATTATGCATTAATCCTCCTGGAAAGGTGTATGCAATGTAAAATTTTTGTTACATTAAAATACACAAATTAAAACAGGATCTCTTGCTGATTAAAAGTTAAGATTCTTTCTGAATAGAAGGTAGTTGTAATTACATTTGCCATTTTTTTTAATATATAGTTAAGTTCCATGCAATAGCCACAGACATAATAGAAGTAGTTTCCTTAGCAACCTTTAGATTCTGAAGAAAAACAGAAATTCATTCTTTCTGAGTAACAATAACAGAGAAAACCAATTAATTCCAGAATATTAATTTCCATCTACTTTAAAATTATTAAAAACTATTCCAAAATGAATTGCAGTATAGTTTATTATCCTTCAGAGAATGAATCTCTCCAAATTACTTTAGTATGTTTTCCAAATTAGTTCAGAAAATTAAATGAATATCATTTGCATATAGTTGGTGGTAAACAACTTTCTACTTTATATCTACTTATTGCAGCATTTTAAATTTCAGTTAATATTTTAAACATAATTAAAACCTATTAATGATAACCAAATCATTTGTGTATTGCTAAAGCGGCATTTACCAGTGTTTTGCTCATAACAAACAGCAGACAAAAAGCTGGTTTACAACCTCACTTTGCTAAATCCACTAACTGGAATTTATAAAAATTCAAAATAACACTGCTGATTTCCATCTATGTGAAGATGAACTTTGAAAAGGGAATCAAATGTGTCATTTATAATGAGATTTTCCTGAGTGTGCAAACAAACAGGATGAAACAATAACTGTTCTAAACTTTCTCAATCCATTTTAACCCACTTTCAACTTTGAAGCCAAGAGCAACAGATTGTGTTAACTCTTTGTTTACTGCAAAGTTTAGTAATCTGAGGAGTTTACTGAATTTAGTAAATAGTTTTTCAGTTTCATATTAGGTTAAGGAAATTACAGTATTCTCATTTGTTAAATAAAGATTTTCTTTTTTTTTCCTTTCCTCCACCCCTCTTTAATCAAAACCTGGTCATTTGCTACAAGAATTTGCTTCATAACTCGTAAAAATAAAATGCATAGCTATGGTTTATATGACAGCTACAGCTTGATGTTCTAAGTTAAAATGTGGCAGTATGTTTTAGATGACTTTTTGAAGAATTAAAGGATTCTCCCCCACCTCTCCTTCAGATGACCTCATGAATCTGACATTTTTCTGTGAATGAAGAAACAGGTTCATATAATTTTAATGATAGCTGATAAACGTTGATTCTTCCCTCTGTGTCAGATATGTGTGGGATGGAAGGAGTGGACATGAAACCTGTTGCACAGCTGCTCAACTCAGTTTTTATTAATTTAATACTACAGACAAGACTATACTTCCTCCAATAACATAAGATTTCAGGAAATTCATACTGATCTAAGATGAAACAAAATAGTTACTGTGCCATACCTACTTCTTCCAAGAAAAGCCTTTCCTACCTTTACATACAGTTGGGTATGGCCCATAAATTCATCTACTATCTGAACACTCATTTCTGTAAGAAGCAAGAAGAAATCACATCTGCACTGAAATAATTTTGCAATGGCCTTCTCTGAATGTTATAAATCCAATTTGCCTGGCCTGTAATCCAGCATGAGGTCACAGTCGTGCCTTCAGAGTGAAGGCCAATGGCTTAGACAGATAAAGATCCTTTTTGTACAAGCTCAGTAGTTGGAAAACCCGCATTCTGTCCTTGTGTGGCAGATGATATCAATGGTAATATTAGAAGCATTAAATATTAAAGAAGTCATAATTTTTGCAGGTATAGAAGTGTTCACTTTTTTTCCCATTGTAAATTCTGAACAGCTTACACAGCAAGACAAGGATTTTTAATAAATGTAATTACCAATTTCTTCAAACTTTACAGAAGACTGCATTCTGACCATCACAGAGCATAGAGTGGGCAAAATGTGGTTTATATTAGTACAAAACCTTGTAATTTCTAATCTCATAACAAAAGGAAGATAATGGAAAAAAAGACAGAACTAGGTCACTTTTCACAATGGTGCAGTAAAACGTGATGATGTGGTGTGTGCTAACTGGTTTAGCATTGGGAAAATAAAGTTAGTGGCTATTTTTACTGCACCTGGTTGCGTATAACATTTAATACATGTGTAATTCACAAAAAATCATTATATTTCTGGCAGTAATAAAGGCATATAATATTCTGAAATATTTTGTGTAAAATAATGGATCGAGTTGTTCCCAGTCATAGGAGAGATGTTTCAGTACATCTCTGCATTTTTCCCAAGGTACCAGGACTTTATGAAAGAACTAATGCAACAGCTGTAATTAATTTTCCTTTGTTCAAAACCAAGTTAAACAGTACTTAATCAGTGGATGCCAGAATATAGACCCTCAAAGAACCTTGATATGATACAAATACTTAAAAATTGCACAGGAGCAGGAATAAACCTTTCTGTATAGGATAAAATTAAGTCAAATGAATTATACAAGGACTGAAATAAAATTGGCCCAATTGTTAATTCCTGCCCCCATGTATTTGCAAAGAGGTATCAACACATATCTCTGTTTATGCTTTCAATTGCACAAAAATATCATTGGAATCTCTCCTTTCTTGTGCCTTGATATCGCTGGCTACAATTTTTCAGAAAACAGAAAGTTGTATTCAACAAAAATAATTTTACTTGACATACTTTCTGCAGAAAATATCAATACTTTGCCTATTTTTTAATGAAAAAGTGAAAGTTTTCAATTTTTTTGCAAAATCTTGCTGTTTTCTTGAGAAAGATGCACTTCCCAGATAAAGTGTCTCTCTTTAAAAGCAGATATGTTGTAGTTATTGTTAAAGAGGAAAAGAGTTAAGTGAGGTGTACATGTGTTGTTGTACAGTATAGATGGCCCAGTTTTCAGACCTACCAGAAAATCAAAATGCTCTGCTAACTACTTTGGACACTTTCTGTGCTGAGTTTACCAGCTGCAACACTCAAACTTTGTGTACCTTGCTGCATTTCAAGATGTGCACCCACTGAATGAATTCAGTCTGCTATTTACTGTGAGAACCAGCAGTAGGTATCTCATAGAACTGAGCAACGCCTGAGACGAGAAGCAAACATCTGCCTTTTGAGAGTTACCTAATTAACAGAAACAGTTAAGTGAGAAAGGATACCAGCGCCAAGGTTTTAACTGACACGTTGGGAGGAGACACTTGGCAACAAAAGCAACTGTATGTTCATTCACACACAGAAAAGCCAAATCTGAGTTTCTCGGAAAGGGATGAGGGATTCATCCTTTCCTGAAAGTAAAATTCAACAGGTGGAAGTAGCAGTTGGAAATAAAAGGAGCAGTAAAGTCAATATAGTACAGTAGCCACAACTACTCAGGACGACAGAACTCTGTGTATCAGCCATAAGTTTCATGTTTGTGACCCTTAACAGGCACCCTGAAGTAGTTTCCTGAGTAGCACAGCTAGTGGAACCTGGTTTCCCATAGATCATGCCTCCTGTTTGATTGCTTCTTCCATGGATGAGATCTGTATATGTCGTGGTTTTGTCAAAATAGTCATTTTCGCATGAAGAATCTCTAGTGACTGATATGATTTTGTGGCTCATCTGTAATTTTCCCACACTCAAAGCCATTTGTGCATTTATTTTATGGAGCAGAAAACTCTTTTTTATGAAATATGCATAAAAACTTTATCCCTCTCTCATTTTTGGGTGAAACTGGTCAGCAGATTGAAAAGTTATTCAGTAGATAGATAGAGAACTAATGTGTAAGCTTTTCTTCTTTGGGCATCACTAAACGTATTTACCAGTCATTCTCTGACATAGTGGCAGTTTCTCAAGAAACCATAAACTCACAGAACTCTAAAAGTGCTCTTTGTGATTATTTTGATGCCTTCCAAAGCTAAAAAACATGTCGAGACAAAGAGAAAATTTGTTAAAACCCTAAAAATATTTCAGTAACAACCAGCTCTGAATATTTTTTACTGATTATTTATAGTAAGTATTTTTTACTTAAAGTAATTAAGCATTTTTTACTGATTATTTAAAGTAATAAATCTACTCAGGTTTCCAGGTCCAGTATTAGCAGAAAAGATTGGGTAAGTGTTTAGAGTTTCAAAAGTTTAGCTTGTTTCATTTTTAACTCAGAATGAAGAGGAAACAAATGAAGATTTTAAAAATTTCAAGATTTTAAAACTATTTGTATAAAATCACAAGCAAATTTGCTAATTTTTCTTTAGTGTTCAAAACTTAAGTAGCAAGTAACAACAAAACAGCAAGAATTAAGGTTCCTAGTGAAGTAGAACAAAAGGTCAGTGAAATACTGTTGTATTCACAGCTCATTAATCCACTAGAATAAGTGCATCATTCTATTTATCCACTTCTGTTCATGTTCCTGGGTTATAGCAAAAGAAAACCAACATAGCAGTGTAAAATGTAAACTTCACATTCCATAGCAGGTATGGCCTCCCAGCCAAAAGCTGTTCTTCAGAGTCATACCTTAAAATTTTCATTTACTAATATGACAAACACAGGTTAAGAGGAGCTTAGAACCTGTTTATGAAAGAGAATTGTCATTAAGTACTTCCTGACACCTGAAATTGCAGCTATCGTAAATGAGTTTCTCAGGTACTTACTCTGATGATGAGCATAAAAGACTGACAGACTCCTTCAAATGACTCCTGTATTTCCTTTCATTAGTATTTAATAACTGAAAGATATTTCAATGTTCTCACAAGGTCACTATCATTATTTTGCTTAAAGAATGATAATATTTCACTCTTTAAATATGCTTTCTTTCTCCCTCCCTTATTTTTGCCATATCAGTGAAATTATTTAAGAGGCAGATGTTCTCTTCTCTAGGATGGGCATAGACCAAGAAAGGCCAGCTTATGGAAATACAACATCTATTTTTTTCCTGCATTTTGGTTATGCATAAGTGGGCCCCATTAATCTGACATGTGGAAATGATTCCCACAGTGCAGGGCAGAAGTTAATAATTTGCCTTACATTGACTCATTCACAAAGAAAAAATTAAAAGGAATCAGAAATATACAATGTCAAAAAAAAGTCTTCTTTTTTTGATTTGTTTTGGTTGTCTCCTTATTGTAATAAAGCATAAGGGTAATAATGCTATCTATTGTACAATCAATTAATTCAGTATTGTTTTCCTACAGTACTTGATAACACTTTGGGAAAGATTAATTTTATCATGCTTCTTCATTTTTGTGTTAAGTACTAGGAAAGTAATAATTCATCAGAAGCTAAAAGAAGAAAGAAATAATGCTTGTGAAAGTATACAGAAAGTGAAAAGGACCTGTACAAAGTTTGCTAGAGATTTAGGTAAGGTAAAAAAGACTTGCACTAGTACAAGATTCAAGACACTATTAAGCCATTACCTGAAAGAGTGCGTTCTGCTCTAATCCCCTTTCATACAGGAAAAGAAGAGAAAGAAGGATATCAACTTACCTGTTGTCTACAAACTGTTTGGGGGATAAAAATATGAAGGAGGAAGCTAAACTTGAGGTCAGGGATGAAGTTGGCACAGGAACAAAAGGGTGTGGGTCACACATTAGTAAAATTGATGGTGAAATAAGAAGGTACCTAAATTACCAAATTTGCTGAAGAAAAAATTTGCCAAAACAGAAATCTGATTCTTAATAGGCAAAAAGTTAAAGCTTTTTGAAGGTGAACAGAATTACGGAATAAAGTTGCATGGGATGGCCAATTCCTTTCCCTGTTTCTTGTGATCTTATGTACATATAATACACAACTTCAGTTTAATGATATCCGTACACAAAAGCAACATTGTATATCACTGCTCCATACGTTATTTCCAAATGGATTCAGTTTATTAACTTGCATTTATAAATATTTATAGGACATATAACATGACTTGCTTGACAAGAACAAAACAGATGGAGAATATCAAGTTGTAAATATAGTGAGACAGTGAAAACGTTAAACCCAAGAGCACTTTGCCGTTGAATTCAGGCCGAAGCGAGGACAAGGATCAGACTTCAAAGCAAAGCAACAGTAGAAGAGCTGCATATGACTTTATAATAGTTCTCAACCATTTTATAAGCCCTATCAAAGTGCAGAAAAACAACAGTATTGCAATGCTTTCAAAGATCTGGGTGTCTGCTGGCAATGGGCCAGATGCCATCATGATGACAGAACTACACTAAGTGTCACCTTCTCAGTCTGATACACAGTTGTTCCTACCTGGAAGTCTCTCCATGTCTAGTTTATTGCCAAGATTTTCTGAGAGGAGTCACTGGCATCTTTTAATATGGATAGGTAAGCTGCCTCAGGAATGAAGTTAGCTTTCTTCATAGCAGTGTTGTGGTGCTGTGCTATGGATTTGTAGGTAAAAGTGTGGAATATGCTCTGGTGACTCAGCTATTGTTGAGCAGTGCAGGCACAGCCTGGAGTTTTTCTCTTTTTCTCATTCTGCCTTTGCTCCCAACAAGTGAGCTGGGATTGGGCAAGAACCTGGGGGTGGATTCAGTTGAGACAGCTGAGCTGAATTGAACAAAGGCATGACATCATGCTGTGCCATAAAAGCTAGGGAAAGGAGGAAGAAAGGGGAGCATTTATGGTTATGGCATTTGTCTTTTAAGTTATCATTATGCATGGTGAGGCCCTTCTTGCCAGGAAGTGTCTGGACATTTGCCTGCCTGTGGGAAGTAGTGAATAAATTCCTTAGTCTTTGCTGGTGCATGCAGCTTTTGCTTCACTTACTAAACTTTCACATAGGTCTTCTCTCCCTCCTCCTAATTTCTCCCCTCAGGAGAGGCAGTGAGTGTGTCTGTGCGGGTGCTTGACTGTGGGCCAGCATCAGCACACCACAGAGGAAGAGCATCTGCAAGGCTGCTCAAGCTAGAACAGAAGTAGTTGATATCTATATCAGAGAATCCTCTGTAAGGTTAAATTGCTCTGCTAAATCACACTTTAAATACTTGCTGTACAGCAATAAACTGACTTTTTGTATTATTTTTACGCCAAATAATGTGATTGTTCTCTTCAGCTCTGTGGTCCAGTTCCATACTCAGATATTTGCTACTATTTTGTAATTCTGCTGCAGGAAACAGAGACTACTGTTCAAAAGGTTACACAGGGGGTGCAAAGTGTTAAGTCATACTACATGTCTGTTCAGGAGAGATGATAAAATAACATTCTCTTGATTACCTTTATTCAAATAGGCCTTCCAAACACATTTGGTGGGCCACACATCTGTAATTTTTTCATTTTCTTATTAGATAGCAAGAAAGTGGCCACAGGTCATATTAACCGAATTTGTGAGCCACTTCAGCTTCAATTAGACTATATGTTCCCCATCCCTGTGATCAACATTTTCCCCTGATACATACCATAGGTTTCCCATAAGTTTCCTGAGCCATGTGACTACCAGGTAGGATGGATATCAACAAATTGCAGAGGTATTAAGATAAAACTGTGTGATGGCTGTGTCATACAGGAGTCTTCTGTCTGGCCTTGAAATCTGTGAGTTTGTGGCTATATAGCAGAAAGTCAGCAAAAGCATCTGTACATTTACTTTATAAAGTAAAGCAAATACCTGTTTAGGAAATATTTATTAAAATATCCTATAAGCACCCTATTCACCACAACCCTTACAACCTTTTGATTTTAACATTCATACTGGCTTTTAACATTCATTTTCTGGACTAACCTTGCTAAACATATTTTTAAATCCATTAAAAGCCTTAGTTTCAAGTTTTGCATGAAATATCAATACTATTGATTCATGCTTTCTCTCTCCTCAGGGCATGGTTTAATTTCACATCAATTTGTATAATGAAAAAAATGAGTGAATCTGCCAGAAATGCATGCTAAGAGAAAATGCTAAAAATCAATTAAAACACCTTATCAGCTACAAGGATAGTCATATCCTAATGAAGATATATTGCAACATAGAAAATCAGAGCTAACTTGATACCTGTGTCCACTAGTTGATTTTGTGCTTCAGTTGGCTAAAATGGTTTATGCTGAAGTATTTGAATTTAATTTGCCCACTATAAGCATTAAATTAATGGAAGGTTAAGTGGACAACTCACTTAAGTGGAATGAAAATTGAATTATAAAATTAAATAATAAAAAATATTTTTATCCCTTTATGTTTTGCTAGGTATTTTTTTTTTGTTTCATCAGCATAAACCATTTGTACACTATGACTTGTACTCACAGTGAGGAAAATCAAATATATATATATATATAAATACATATAGTTTAGATACCCCAGAAATCTGTTCTAACAGAAGATACTTTCTTTTCCTCAGAATGAAATCTTGCTCTTGAATAATCTTTGAAAGACTTGCCATTGACTTTGGTAGTGACAGGAGTTTATCCCATGAAATACGCATAAAAATATATTCCTCCTGTAGAATCCTAGAGACATTGGCTGGAAGGAACTTGCAGCCCAAATTTCCACTTGAGGTAGTACCACTTGTCTAGTCAAGTGTTGAAAACTTCCAAGGCTGACATTTTTACAGTCTCCATAGGTAACTTAGAATGCTGCTGCATCAAAGTGATGCTGCTAACGTCTGACATTGAAGACCCTTAACACTGGGAATTTACAGAAAAGACATTAGCTGATTATCCCTTTTCAAACCCAGATCCTTCTTGTCCTCAGAGTTAAAGTTCTACGTTTTTCAGTTTCAGTCTCTCTGTTTCTTTAGCATGTGGTTTACTGTTATGATTGGAAGATATTTTGTGATTATGAAGAACAATACTGGCCTGTAACATGGCCCAGCACCATGGAATTTGGTGTACCATGTAGCATGGGAATATCGCCCAACACCAGGACCCACTGTATTGCCAAATACCAACACCATAAATGTAAATTAGTGTTTCCTTAGGATCTAGGAAAAGAATCTAAGTGTTGATTACTACGCTGATGCCTTGAAGTGGCTACCTGAAAACAGAGACTTGACAAGAATAATAGAATAAAAGCGGGTATTTATTTGAAGGGCCTTCAAAGGTACATCTTGGGAGTCTCCTACGAGCGGCTCCACCCAAGATGGACCCTGGGTGATGGGTTTCTCACAATTTTATAAGTCTGGTCCATTTGGATATCAGGGTTAATTCTCCAATTATAATTTCAGTTAATGATACAATTACCCCAAGTTTGCCCCTCCTCCAAAGGCTTTTAGTTTACACATTTTGGGGCCTGGGACAATCAAAGTGTCCTTGAAGTGGAAACCTAGAGAGGGTTTGTTATGTCTAACCAGCATGAGAGAACAGTAGTTAACAGGTCACACAAAACTTAAGAGTTACACACTAGGCAGTACAGAATTTAAAAAATATAAAAGTTAAAACCTAAGGCATCAATGCCTCCACTAACCTCTGTTACTGTCTGATACATGTCTGATACATGTGTATGAAAATCCCAGCAGAAACTGCTTACAACTATTGAATATCTAATCCCAACAGCCTGTCTACCTAACATACTACAGCAGTGAACTATCACTGAATAACAAAAGCATATGCATGCCTTTTGTCCCTTACTATGCCTTTGCACCTCCCATTCATTCCCCCAGGTGATATACAAGACAAGCATCATCCCAAATCCAAGTTAAGCAGTAAATCATGGATACAAATGTCTTTCAGAGGAAGAAAGGCAATTACAGAATTTAAAGGTAGACTTCTCTCTTCTTCTTTTCCCCTTTCTTTTCATATTGGTAAAGCTTCTTAGAGTTTAAAATTGGTAGAAAATGCTACAAATATTTTTAGTGATCCCTGTATAACAGTCCATAGGACTGTTCTGTGTTATCCAGTGATATCTTGAAGGAAGAAAGTAGTTTTCTGTCAAATGGTTTTGGCTTGGTTTTCCTCTTTGCTAAAAAGCAGCCAGTTTGTACAAATCTTTCCTGGGGTTAATATTCAGAAATATAATTAGTATACAATGCAAACAGTCGTAAATTGGATTTATGGCCCTAAATGTTTGGCTATGGAGGCATGCAAATTGAAGCTAGAGGATATCCTAGAATAAAAAAAAATAAGAAATGGTAGAATTGGTTTTTATTATGAGAGTGCTGGTTCTTATGTTATGGATATTAATGTGATCCTCCTTTTCTGCATTTATAATGAGATAATAAAATCATCACTGCTGTCTGTATTCAGGATGTTTGGACTCATAACCAGGATTGGAAAATCTGTTATGATTTCTGCATCTCTAAAGTTTGACAGCGAGGTAGAGACTGTATGTGATTATACGTGTTTCTATAATTTCTGTGCACAAAGTTGGAATTATTCTGATGATAACCTGAATGTATCTGATATATCCTTGACAAAGCAGTTTCAATAAGTTCACCAGGATGTTTTTATGGGAGAGATAATGACAAGCCTTTACTCTATTTTTTAAAAAGGCTTGTTGAATGAGATCTATTCTTTGATAGATCTTTAGGATTCCCATTTTACAAACAGGAAAACCCAAGCTAAGAAACAGTATCTTTACAAAATACCACAGACTGTACATTGCTCTTTTTTGGGTGTTTTTGTCATAAAGCCAAGATTTGCAGTTCTAGGTTTTTTCGACCTCTTTATTTAGATTTGCATTCAAAGTTTTGACTGATGGTAGGGTAGACCTGATTTGTAACTTAGGAACCTGTGTTTGACAATTTGTCTATTTGTCAACTTGAGACTACTGAAAAGCAGAATAATTCGGTTTAAAAATATGTGGAAAGAAGTAATTAGGAAATAAGTTTCTAAAATGCCAAGAATATATATTTAGGGTACATAAGTATGCAAGCATAATTGCCATTTTTATATAAAATGCATATGTTTCCAAACAGCTAGAAACTGCAGGTTAATATAGGGGAGACTAAGCTCAGAGATCAGCTGTAAGTTTACACAACTAAAATCAGCAACAAACAAGTAAGATTGGTAAGATGTTTCTGCTAGAAGCTGTTGATTCAGCAGACTAAGTGTCTTTTGGAAGCAGTCTAAATTTACAAAAAAAAAACCAAAAAATAATTTTTTGGCTGAGATTTTGCTGATATATTTGGTAACATCCCACAAAGAAACCTGGCAGACAAAGGAATTGCTCAGAGTTCACATACTCCTTGACACCCAGTTGACACCAAGACAGTTCTCCATGAGGGCAGCACCAGAGCCAGAGGGCCTCTTTCTTAGAATTCGGAGTGCCTCTTTCTAGGATTTTAGCATTTTATATAGAACAGAGTAAGTTTTCTTGGTGCTGTTCTAAGAGTTATGTGATTAGCCAGACATAAAGCTCAGGGATGCAAGTGGCAAAATCCTCTTGTGTATACTGTCTTGAGACCAAGCTGATGTGAATATTGACTCTTGCCTAAATAGATGTGAAAGACAGAAAACAACGGGAAAAAGGTGAAAGCAGTAAATGGAATGCTAAGGTCAAAATGAAGCAAAATCTTTGAATGTGAACATTTTGGGATTATATTCAGTATGTTCAATTTCAGAAATAGTTTTGAGTGTTTTCTCATAAAAACACTAGTGAGACTAACCGCATGCTGAAATTAAATTTATCCTGTGTTGGCTTAGTTCCAATTTCCTTTGGAATGCTTGAGAAACATCACTAGTTTTAATGACAGATAAAGAGGAGTTATTTGTGTGATCCGAATAGCCTTAACTTCTGCTATTTGATGGTTTACAAGTGATCAATTTATCACCTTTTTGTTAAAAACAATGTAACTAACTAAAGATACTATATTTGCATTACAACATAAGTCTTATGGCAGAAATATTTACATTAAAATGAGGGGTTTAACTTGTGACAAAACCAAGAGTGAATGCAGAGGGCTACTCATAGATACCCATAGCATACCTACATGGCTGAGAGACAGACTCAGAAAGTCATAGAAAATGGGATTTCTTCTCAGAATACAGAATGAAAAAATCAACAAATTCAACTTGCTTAGGAGGTACTTGCTTACAGTTAGCCAAAATCTCTCTGAAATTCCACCTTCTGCATTGTATATTCAGCAGAGAAACATATCAATTCAGTCAAGACGCACATGCTGTAACCTGCAAGTGTGATAGCCTGCTATCTTTGGAAAAGCCAAGAATGAGAGTTTTTTAAAATGCAGATTTGGACAGTAAACTAATACATGAAGCTCATATTAAAGAATTAGGAAGCTTATGTTTCCATCTTCTTCATGAGGAGATTGAAACCCCTGTCTACTGTTTCCTGGAAGAATACTCAGACTCTCAAACCATAGGGTTTTTCTGTGCTTTTTACTGAGATTGTGCCAAAGACACAAAAACATTAAGACTCATTAAGCACAGATGAGAACCTTCTTGTACTGTTAAGCTGCAGCATTTTTCACCTTAAAGAATTGATCCTCCTATTCTGGTTTCTGAATGAAAAGCAGTTTGTGTAATTTAAAGCAAGAATCTCTAACCACTAAACTATTAAATAAAGGGCATTTGAGGATGAGATGGCTGGTCAGTGGGTTTTTTGAGGACTTCAGGATTGAATTAAGGCAAAGTACCAAATCTTCCTACTTGTGTCTTCTAACAGGTGATAGATACCAGCAGATCATCAGCAAATACCTTTGAAGGTCTGTCATAACACAAATAAGTAAATAGCTAATGATTCAGAGAGGGTCCTTATATTTTCTCATGCCACTACAATTTATTAATGTATTAAAGGAGATCTATAGAGCTAGTTTCTTACCAGGTATATATTAATTTATATCTGAATTAATGGTTGTCTTATTCCATGCTTTTATAATGAAAACTGCAGTGATTTCCCCATTTATTAGCAACTTTAATGGATGTACATAATTAAATTGCAGTATGATTAATAGATATTTGAATATAGACGTAAGATGTTTACAAATATTGTCTGTTTTCTTCTTTATTGAAATATGGCATGTTTTTGGCATCACTTCATTTCAATTTTAATGACCAAGGCTTAGGAAGCACTCTGCTGAAAATGATGAAAGACGGAGGCTGGAGGCTTCTAACTGAATTAAATTAGGAGAGTTTCAGTGTCCTGTTCAGTGTCCAGATTTCCCTCCAAGATCAATTGTTCTAAAATAAAATAACTTAAAAGCTTCTGCTTCTTGCAAATGTCCAAAGTTTCTCTTGATTTGTCTCTCAGTCTCAGAAAGCAAAATGTCTTTCATTAATTTCAGTTCTTGCAAACCTCTTAATTAGCATTATAAATAAATAATTCATCCAGTCTTTAAAACATAGCATTTATTAATGCTTTAAAAGAAAGGAAAAAACAAAACAGCACAAAACAGACACAATCCCTCAAGAACAGATAAATCCTAGCTGCTGAAAACCCAGTCTAGCAGCAGCTGGTTTTTGGATGTCTGACAGAGTGCAAGTTATAAGCTAGATACCTAGAGAGAGAAAAAGATTAAATTAGATATGCCCTCTTTCAGCAGTTGTGGGATTTAAAGTGTCACTATACTTCGGTTGATTTAGATCCTTAAATTGCTGTCTTTTGGAGATTTTCTTCTCAGAACAGTGTCTAATCCCACATCTCCCTACTCCCTCCTACAGCTCCTTTGTATTGTCTAAGGAATTTCCATGTGCTTACGCTCATGATTTTTATTAAGATCTTTCCAAAGCACAGGGGAAGTTTTGAATGCAAACCCAATTTACAGTGTTCGTGTTCACCTAAGCCAGCCAGTAGGAAAAACTGGAATGGAAGATATTTACTAGAGTATTCACTGAAATCAGTATTCCCTGCTTCCAGATGGATATGCCAGAATTTTCTTCTCCCCTCCTTCTTGTCCAGTATTTGGTTCTGAATAAGTACTTAGTTTGTTTATTACTGCTTTCTTCTGATGCTTGCACTTGTATTACCACAGTCAGAAAAGAAATTTGGTTGTGCATAGTCCCATATCTTCTCCTTAGCCTTTTGTTAGGAGGATAAAAGTCAGGGCCTAATGACTGGGGAAAAAATACATAGTTTTTGGAGTTGATAATACTTTGAAAATATATGAGAAATTATGCTCTTCAAGCAAAAATGGGGGGAGTGCAAGGTAATCATAGCAGAGTTGGGTGCAGGCATTATCTTTATTTTTTACCAAAATTTCCATGCTGAAGCAAATTCTTGTAATCAGACATTTAAGTGCTGTGGAAATTAGTGGAAGTGTAAGAATCAAGAGACTGTAGATATCAATATGTTCTCATGTCACAGTATATATGAGTTACATGCTAATATTTGGCTGTGTCTCCAGAGAATTTCCCAATGAATAGTTAAACCGCTGTGTTAGTCACAGACATGACTGTATTTAAAAAAATCAAAATTTGTCTAAGTATGAACCAATGATGTACTGATAGAAAACATGGAGAAAACTGGTATCTGGGACCTTGAGCACACCCTGTTCTTAAGGGAACAGCCAGAGCATGTGTGTAGGTAGTTCAGTGCAGGTCTGAGATCCCAGAAACCTCATAGAACATATACCAGATAAATAAATTTCATGCCTTACCACTTATATTCTCTTTATGCAGTCCCAGCTACAGAAAGAAACAGTTACACAGGGAAATTACCATGTACTTTGAGACATCATAGAAATGTAAAAAGTTTCTTCAACATCCTAACATTATCATTCTATTTGTAGGACTGATAGTTATAAAACAGTATGGGTGGGATTTCAAATAAATATAGTAAAAAATGAAAAAAATAGTTAGTAAATACTTTACCTTAATCAAAATAAGAAAATAAGATTACATTATTTTCATTATTCTTATTAAAGAAAAACATGTTAGTATAGTTTCTTTACCTCTCAATGTTTTTTATAATTATGAAATATTATGCAAGAGACTAAATGATGGTCTAGTTGCTACAAATCAACCACACACCACTGAATAATTTAATTCAGCTGCATGATCATATGTGTCTGCTGAGGTTCTCACTCCTGTACAGTGGTTTTCTCATACACAAGGTTGACAGTTTTGCAGTAAGAGGGAACCAAAGTGCAGAATAAATAAACCTCTCAGTTGGGACTGTGGGTTTTGTAGTGTGTGAGCTATTTCTAGTTTGAGCTCTCAAAGAAATTTTCCTTTTTGGCTTATGTCAGTGATGCTAAATGGGTAAACTGGCTGTTGAGCAAATAAAATTATGACAGAAAAACAGATAAAATTATGGCTTTGTTATAGTAACAATTGATTGCAAATTTTAGCTTGATAAAGTAAACATCTCAGACAGAAAGAACCAGTGTCTGTTATTCTTTTTTATTCTATTCTATAATGAAAGCCCCAAGTCCCATTAATATAAAACATTGTCTAGGTCAACAGGATTCCTAGGAGAAGATCTGACAAACAGTTCACTCACTCTGTTACATGGCAGATTCCCAGCATATATGCATTGTCTGATACATGTGACAAAGCAGACATTTCTGGTCCTTCTTTTTACAGCTCAGGGCAGAAGAGGCCTTTGAATGGTCCCATCCCAAAACTCCCCAGCTTCCTCTGCTAAGGGAACCTTTTCTACTTTTGTCTCTGTTTCAAGGGATGATTTACTGCTAAGTTGTGGGTAGCACTGTACATCCCCCTAGCTCCACACGTTCCCACGGGATGGTGGGAAAAATGCTCTTCCTGTCATTGCAGTTCTGCTGTTACCTGTTGGCGAGGTCACTCATCACCTAACCCTGGCAACCCAGGAGAGCTCCCTCTTGCATGAGCTACCTCCGTGTGTGAATGCAATGAAATGCCTGTTGACATGAGGTGTGTGCGTGGGGCGTGATGACCTGAGGAGTGGCTTGCGGTCAGCTATGTTCTGGGACGAATATTTTAGCCTCGTGTCCAGATATATCCTGGCTTCTCCTTTAGCAATTAAATGCAGATAAACCTATTATTCTTTGCATAGTTTCCAAGGACTAAGGAAAGTATAATCTTAACTCGTCAGATTTTGTTAGAGTAGGTGCTTCTGCAGAACATGCCATTTGTTTCTTCAGGAAGATAATTAGACTAGCCAGGAAAAAAGTGCTTAATGTGGTAGCTAGTGCAGAAACTGTTCTATCACCCTGCTACTCAGATTTCACATTTTAAAAATCTTGATGTGTCTGTAAATCAATGAGCTATTTTTGTTTGTTTACCTTATCGTAAGCTGGTGAAACTGAATATATTTATAAATGCTGATATCTCCTGTATTAGGAACAGCAAGTTCAGTACAAAACACACCTGAGCCCTCTGAATTTTGTCAGATATTTATGTCATTTCATTATCTAAGTTTTCAGATTACTTCACCTCAGTTTCAGTTTCTTAATGAAAAACAGTAGTTTCTCCAGCTGTTTTGATTGAGTATTTTACTGACTTTCATACTTATTTATTTGTAAAATAAAATCCCTGTTCTGTCTCCTCTCAGCTCTTTAGAGCATTTTTTTCAAAAGGGTATGCCAATTCTGCTGTCTGTATAGCTGAAGAATTTAACAATTGATTGACCTGAACTAGGATATCAAGTTGTTGATTCTTTATATTTTAAATCCATGGAGATGCAGTGCATATTTTGATCAAAACTATCCAGAATTAAATATAGATTTGTGTAATGGTTACACCATTTTATGTTATTCTTTCCCTTGGATATGTGTAAGCAAAGTCAAAACAAAAGAAATATTACTACTGGGAAATCAGTACGATTCATATATTCTAAGTTTATTTTCAAGAAATAAATGAATGTTTCAGGGCGATTTTATACAAGTAGCCTGTTGTTGATTCTGGTGAAGATTTAAGCCTGGAATAATGTCTGGAACTAGACAACAGCTTCCCCTTGGCACAGCCAAACTATTTGAGTTATTCAGCAGAGCAGGAAGGTGCTGGATTGCTTCAATTGCTTGTTGCTGGTGGAAGATCACTTGGATACAAAGCAGTGTGTGTAGCTGGTGCAGAGACTCCATGACAATTTGGAGTGAAATCCCTGTCTCAGGGAATTTCAGTTCAGGGCAAAGACATTTTAGAAGAAGGGCCTGTCCACTCCTTTTAAAGATCTGGTTTTTAGGATTAGCAGCTTTGTCTTTTTGGTGGCACACGTACACATACTCTTCTCAAACACTGACACTCACACACTTAAACATGCACTCATGTTCATGTGGCAGAACTTCCTAAAGACAATGTTGAGCTGCAGCACATCTAAATACAAAGATTTGTATGAGGGCAATTTCATTTCTTGATCTGGGTTAACTCCCTGCCCAAAGCATTATTTTTATTATTTCTTTAACAGCCTGGACTAGCTCCAAGCCCTGTGTCCCTTTAAGGCTTTCTCTATCTTACCTCAGTTTCTTTCCTTAAAAAGGGAATCTGCCAGCATCCAGCTACGGCATTTTGTGAGCATGTCTCAATTCCTCCTTCTGCAAGATTCCTGCAGCTGACAGCTTCTCTACCTCCTGCTTTGAACTCTATTCCAGCCAGCCCACACTGCACCTAGCATGACATAAGATGTTGCAGCAGTCCTCTTGCTTCTCTACTGTAAAAATTCTTCACCTTCTCTGCTTTTTGACAGTTTGCCCTTGCTCCGACTCCTGCCTTCTCATAGTATGGTGTCACAGCCTGCCAAAGGTGGTGTGCCAAGAAAAGGGAACACATCTGCTTCTACATCCTGGCTAGGTCAGCAGAAAGAGAATTGATTTAATAAAATTTATTTTTTGAGATTCTACCTTTCCTGATCCAATATAATCAAATCAACTAGTGAAATAATCCCTAAACTGGCTATTTTTCCTTTGGTACTTGAAACCATAACACAAGTTAGTTCTCAGTTCTTCCTGATATAGATTAAAAACACACTAAAAAAAATCTAAGGCACTTTGGAATTGAATTAATATTATCTCTAACTGGTTAAAAAAGTACAGTTGGATTTTGAAGAGCTGATAGGACTTAACAAGTCTATAGTCAGGAGCAAGACTCAGCGTCTGGAACAGAAGATTTCACCCAAGCAGTCTTCTATTTCCACCAACAGAGTTATACCAAGTCCTACTACTCTAGAAAATGCTATCCTTTGCCATTGTAAAGTAATAAAGACTTGATTTTTTTTATATGGAGTTTATATCCATGAGTAAGAGGCAGCTGAGGTTTATATGGTAATACAAGTTAGAATTCATTGCCACGGGTAAGCAAATGAACACAATAAATTATAAAGCCAAATAAAATTGTCAAGATGCATTTCTGAAAACTCAGTGATTTTTCAAAAAAGTTTTCTGTACCTTCCACAGTGATTAGATGTGACAACAACTGGCAGAAAATAAAAGTACTAATTGTGAGTGCCTGGGCAGCTACACAAATTAACAATAAATTTGTGTTCACAGAATAGGAAAGAAATACAGACTGTCCTGAGGGGAGAATGAAGTCTCGCTGCAAAGTACAAAACTGCAGGTTAGGGACAATGTTCCAAGAGTTAGAGGAAAAAGCTTGCTGCAGCACTAGTAAAGACAAACCCTGGAAAACCACTGGAAAACTTCATGCTTGACCTTCATATTTTAGCTAGTTTTTATTTTGATCATTTATTAGTTTGAGTGATCACATTGAGTCAGAAGACACATGGTGCCACTGTTAATTTATTTCTCCTGCACCTCTGCTCTTAGAGTTACTCAGCAAGTCTAGTAACCCTACTTTGAGTCACATTACTCTGCAAAGACCTCTAAGATGAGCTAAGCAGGGAATGTTCAAGAAACTGGTGCTTAAGTATGAGAAAACATTGATTCAAAGGAAGCATCCTCTGGTACCTGTATTTTGCCTGCATCGCAGGATGGGGTTGTGTCTCCTGAAGCGTGTGGCACAGCTTTGCATGCAGCAGTGTCACAGGATTTAACTTGAAATGATACCATTTTATAGCACAGAAGTCAATCTGATACAGTACAAAGATTTTTGCCTTTACTGTTTTGTAATTTAATGACTACTATAACCTAATTCACCTGATATCCAGTATCTTGACTATCGATAGCAATGAAATTAGAGTCATATCTCAAAATATGGCTCCAGGATAGTGAAGAATCATGTAAAATTTCTTAAGAACTGTTTTCCAGTGAGCTCTCACAGAGGGGCTATATAAGCCAGCCACTAACTAATGAGGGTTTTGACACAGTTGTTCTTGCAGAGATTCCTAGTTATCTACCCAAAAATCTTTTATTCCACTGACTGAAGCAATCAGTGATTTCTGAACATATGATACTCAGTCATGTAGCCTTGCTGCATCTATTCCCATTGACTATGTGACCAATCTCTCACCATACAATTTTCAAAGGCAGAAACAATTTGGTGGTAGAGCTACTTACATGGAGTAATGTTGCTCTGGGTATATTTTTGAGGATGAATTTTGAAGTGCATCCATTCCTTTGGATGAAAGATTTCTGCCAGTAAGGTTCAAGGTGCCAGATGGCTTTAAGGTGGCCTCCAAGAAAGCAAGCATATAGGTAGCTGAAATGGGTAGGATATACTTTGTATGGAAGAGCAAGGTATATAACAAAATGACCTAGGCTTAAGGTCTTTATTCTGGAGCCCATAGACACAGGCTCTTATAGTTCATGGGTATTTCTCTGTCAATTTATACACATATGTGAGAATCATTAAAATAGCCCTTTGTGACTAATGCAGGGGTAAGAATTGTAGGCAAATTCATAAAACACAGACCACCGTTTTTCTAGTTATTTCTAGGAACTTAAGTATCTTCTTTAAATTCAGATCTTCATTGACAGAATCTCTTTTACTAGTCAGTGGAAAACATTTGAGAAAGATCTGCCCCATGGAAGGGTCAAATCATCTTCTGGAGATATTTGATCCACTTTTCACTGAAGATGTCTTATTCTGTCAATTATATAAGAAGTCCAGAGCAACTATGCTCCTGGAAACCTCAATTAAATACCTAAAATTTGTCAGAGCAAAATGGCCCCAGGAAAATGGTTCCAAAAACTTCAAATGCAGCAGGCTGTGTTGTAATTCAGTTAACAGACTTTCAAATTAGTCAGAAAATGTGATCAAAGCATCACATTAAGGCACTATTAAAAGGAATACACTTTGATCATGACTAATGAGGTGCAAAAGCAGAAAGGAGAAAGAACTTCTGTGGAATAAAAAGAGAATTAAATGTAAGAACTAATCTGCCTCTATACTGTCTTATTGATAGGGCAGAGGTTAATATCAGTGCATATTTAGGAAAACAGTATAATCTATTTCTCTAACAGTTCTTTTCATGAAAGCTGAAGCTACTTGTGCTGAGAGTGAAAAAGAATTAAACATAAAAATATTAGGTTATAAATGGGTGCCTCTAATGTATTTTTTCCATACCATTTCAGGACTCAAGTATCAAGTGTAAATTCCATTGTTTGGAAAAATTGGTGAGGCTGTGCTAATGTATGAAAGGACTAGAACTAACCAAATATTGAATCCATTGATTAAGCTTTGTATATCTCTCTGTAAGAGATTAAGTGACAGCCCCATTTATTGGCAGAAAACCAGAAGAACATTAGTTAGTTGTTTTTTCTACTAAAAGAAAGAATACTTTTAATTTTAGATTTATCATTCATTTGCCAGATATTACAGGGCCTCTGGTTTATTGATAAGGAATCTGTGGTTTGTACTGCAAATAAAGAATAGCCATGCTACTGGACATGAAGGAGGCCTCTGTGCTCTATGCTCTGCTGATCTAGCACAATAAATATGTGTGATAATAAATCTAGATTTAAAATTAATTTAAAGCTGTGAATTTATCATCATTTATCTTCAGCTTTTATTGATCTAAAAAAGGCTGTAAAAAGGCAAAATAAAATATTGTATAAATAATGTGGATCAATAGTTCTGATGTATTGTCTCAACTGTTGATAGTATGAAAAATAATAAATACAACACAACCAGCACTCAGGGTCTTAGGTGAAATTTCAACCAAGCTGCAGAAGCTGGTGAGGATACACATTTTTGTAAGCAGTGCAACAGACTTTATACCGTTTCTGTACCATCAGCTACATCTAGCAGCAACAAAGTTGTATAAATGATATATTATCCAATAGATAGCATACAATTATGTTGCATAACTGTGCATAACCATCTTGAGTAGGTATGGTATAGTACACCTAAATATAGTGGGACATAGTATGAACATACTGTTATCCTATGATTATATTATGTAGTTATATAGTACATAATATATATACATTATTATATGGTATTAATAAAATTTTATTATAACACACTATAAAAGCCAGATTCACTAAGATTTATGTCACTTTTTAGTAATATGCATATGGTAATCTAAAATATTATGTGGAGTCTATAACCTGAATATGATACACTGACCACTTCTTTATTGAATTAGTACATTTATATTTTTAAAATCCAAAGATCTGGGTAAGAACTACCCCTTTTATATTGTGACCACTAAAGCTAGGAAAAAAATGCCAAGTTTGTTGCATAGTAAGAACTCAATCTATACCTTGTATGAATGTCATGCATGGCATTATGTTCTTCTGTCTTTCATCGATGAATGATGTGCCTTATATTGAAATAAAAGGTAACAAAACCAAACATGTTTGTAAGTGTGGTAAATGGAAATGCTTTTGAAGTATGAATTAGAATTACCCTGTAGAACATATGGCCAAAATATCACTGATCCGAAAAGTTTATCAAGGATTATTTAGACAAGATGACCTCCAGAGATCCCTTCCAGCTTCAAACATTCTGTAATTCTGTGGTTAAAGTTATTAAAAGTTCAAATAGCAAGAAAAGTGTCCTGGTTACAGGAAAGGGGGGTGGAGTTTGGCACTGTGTGGTGTGACCAAGGTTTTTCTTCTATACCACCCCACCATCGCTGGGGCGTGGTTGTGGCGGGATGAACCGGGGTGCTGGAGGGGAAGTGCATCCTCCTGCCTGGCTCTCTCCAGCAGAGGGACTGCCACCATCACGTGGATGCACACGTACCCAAGAGTCGGGTTACTGAAGAGCATTGCAGTGATGGACAGGTGGATTGAGCTGCCACGGTTAGAGTGTCTCAGGTGCATCTGCACTGGCAGCACAAGGGTGAGTTATTTCTGGCTCAGTGAGCCAGTGATGTCTCCAGTCATTAGGGAGAAATGCAACATAAAGGTGGGCTTGTGATCCAGGGGTGGACTTGAGTGCAGACACCATCCCCCAGGTTATCCATAACTGTGAAATATGTCCTGTGGTCAAGCAGACCAAGTGGGTAAAGCCCCTGTGGTATGGGGGAATTGCTGGAAAAGCAGGAGTGATGTTCATGGACAGAGAAATAAGTCATGGAACACTGCTTGTTCTATGAACCTGAACATTGTGTTAATCCAATATAAACACTTAAAACTAGTATCTTAAAAAACTAAAAATGCTATGTTGTAAGCTATTCTAAGATTTAATTAAATATTTATATTTTGGATAGACATGGATCTTATGGAGTACATGGCAGAGGTCAGTGTTATTCTTTTTCCCAGGCAAATGAGAGTTTTCAAGCTAAGAAAGCTGTCTAGAAGATACTTGATTAAATTCCATTTCATTGCCTTATTTTAAGCAGAGAAGAAAGTAGCAGCAATCCAACTATGAGAAGATGATAATGGAAGAGTTGATAGCTAGATACTCTTGTAGGTATGAAATCAATAGTGCCCTTCCAAGTATTAAGAATTAGGAGAGGCACATCACATCTTCTGCTTTCTGTCTTTTGTTAACAAAGAGGTTGGAGGCATTATTCTTATATTTGTATTCATTCTCTTTGAAGAGTCTCTGTGTGTACAGTTACTCTCACTTTTAACTGGAGATTGGAATCTTTCTGAAATCTTAGACTAAAAAGTCTATCTTCTTAATTGCACCTATATTTAGGAGTTGTATTAGCTGCTCTTCGTTGCACAGTGTTCCCTTTGGTTGCCCATAGGTAGTACATTATTCTCATCCTTTTACATGGGCTCCAGCAGCTAAAATATACACCTTTAGTCCTGAAACTGTCTCTGTTTTAAGCTGCTTTAATTATTAAATGGAAAAGAAAGATTATTTATTGAATTGCTGGGCTTTTTGGTAAGGCAACAAATAAAACATCCAAATCACTGAATTCATTGACTGAAGTAGTAGCTGGTTCCTATGCCAAATTATCAATGAATTCCTCACCTTTGATTAAAATGTGTTGTGGAGCTGATTTTTTTTAATAAGCAAACAAGTAAAAACCCAATTAACATTTATTTATAATGCTGATCAACATGTCTAATAACTGTTGCTAGCATTTTCATGAGCAATTGTGTTTTTCAGTATTTCTAAATTAATAAATTTCTCTTTGGCCATGTAGTTTATGATTGACAGATGGTGGCTGTGCAATGCATTTTGGAACAAAACCAGCTGACAGACTCTAGGTGGGTAGTATATTGAGCTGGCCAATCTCAGCGTTCTGTCCACATGTGAATAGCACAGTATATAAGGTAAATTTTTTGTTTCTGTCCTATCATTGGAAATACAATTAAATACTCTGAGTGTGCGTACATAAATTAAAAAAAAAAAAAGGACCAGTTCTTCAAATGGTGTACACTGTGTCCACTTGCCTGACCAACCATGGAGTTAACTGAAACATGTAGATTTAGATAACCGAGGATGTGACCACTACTGCATATATCAGGAGTCACAAAAAGATATAAAGAAACTCTACTGCATTTGTAAAGATTTAGCATTTTGTCTTCTCCATAGAGAATGAATGGGATGTTCTATTGGTTTTAGCCATCAGCTTCAGAAAAATGGTATCCTCTGACTAGACTCTGCAAGATGCTCTCATAACATGAATAAATAATCTGGATTTTTACTGCAAGAGCACCAGTAGGCCATCAGAAAGTTAAAAATGTGCTGTAGAGCATTTAAAGCTTGGGGAAAAAATGTTATCTTAAGTTCTGCTTCTGATCAGGAGCCAAAACCAAAACATTTTTTCACATCCCAACAGAAGGCTTCATTGTACTCAAAGATGAGTAAAGCTTTAGAAAAAACAGGAACAGAATTTTAAGGGATTCTAATTTATACAAATTTGATTTCTTAGATGCAAACAACAAAAATGTGCATATTCCCTGATAATTCTCATCCTAATCAGTCTACCTATCTGTAACAGGGTTGTGTGCCTCATAAGATCCAAAGGCTCCATCAGTCCTGTTCAGCTGCCCCATCTAACCAATGCATGCTGTAAGAGGAAGAAGGCAGGTTCTGTAAGAAACTGGGTGAAATAAGGGCTGCCAGACTATGATCTGAAGATGGAGTTGAGCCAGTTGTGTTGAATTCAATGATCAAATGAGTGGTAAGTTGCTGAAGATGTCTTTGGTCTTGACTTCTTCCAAAGGCCTTGGCTTTTTTGATATGCTGAGAGGTCAGGAAAAGGTGGCAGTTATGAACAGAATCTTTGTGAAGAGAAGACACAGAAAGAGAAATGCTGTTTGAAAGCTGGGAGCAGGAGATGGCTGTGAAAAGGAATGTGGTCACCAAGATACCATGGAAGAAAACAAGGCAGGTTGATAAGGAGAATGTCCAGGCAGGAGCTGTGCTGAATGCAGGAGACAAAGCCAGTTGTAAGATCAGTGTGCTCCATGTTGGGAAAGTGCTAAAAGCTGCTGGCAGAAGGGCAAAGGGCAGGAGAAACATACATTTTCTAGCACTTAGAGCAGGGTAGCAAGCAAAACTGGGGAGGTGTCTGAATACTTCTAAATCAGCAGGTGGAGAAAATGAAGTAAGCATAAAAGAGAAGGGTAAAAAAATTTCCTTTCTTTTAAGAAGTTAATTTTAAAAGCAGACTATTATGCAGGGTAACAAAAGGCTCAACAGCAAAGGAGGAAATATAAAAAATTGTAAGTCAGGAATTGGCAAGAAAAATGGCCCTGAATTTTTAAAGATGCCTTTCATGAGTGCCAGCTCATTTAACTACAGAAGAATTTGGGAGATGTGTTTTGTAATTAACAAGCATGAAGTGGAATTGGCTGCTGTAGATGAAACCTGAACTAAAAATAAGGTCCTTCCTGGAATGAGTTTTACTGTGCCAGGTGGCACATTGATAGATGACTCTTATTGAACTCTGTCCCTGGTTAGTTCATGTGTGGAATGAACTCTGGGAGACAGAGGCCAAATAAGAGATCAGCTGAGCGGCTGAAGACCATCTGGAAAGGAATGAAGGAAGAAACATGTATTGCAGGAGCTGGCCTGTTTTTGTTAAAGACTTTACAAGGTATGTATACAGTAGCTAGCTAGATTCTCTGTGGGATGTGAGGTCTTGAGACTACCTATTGTGCTACTACTGATCCTGAGAGACGAAACCAGGCAGTAAATGGCTTGTGGGTGGTTGGAGGATGATGAAGATGTCTAGACATTTTGCATACAATCTGCCTGGATCTCATCACAGGCCATGGGGTTCTGAGGTGTACTACTGCTATTTGGTGTTCTGGGAGATGTGGCTGCCATACAAAATGAAACAATTGAAAAATGTCCCCATTTGATGTTTGCAGTGAACAATGTCTCAGCATGCATCTCTATAACTGGAGCACAATCTAACAGCAATAAGCAGTGGTGACACTATTTACCATGATGATGATTAATGTCAATGTCTTTATTTCATTACAGATAAAAACTTGTGATTCATTTCTCGTCTTATACAATCAGATCAAGGCTATCATGTAATTGACTGAGTTCATCAAGTTCACCACATACATAAAAGAAATTGACATGGGTCTTCCTTTGTAGCGGGGGGGGGTCCCGAGAGCAGGGGAATCCAGCCAGAGTCACGATATGAACACCGATACGATTTGAGCATCGTGCTCCAGTTTTATTATTCAGTTACACCAAGTTATACTTTTTTCCAAAGTTCATGCCCCTTTCCCGTGAGAAAGCCTCTAAGCAGCGGGGGAGCTGACCAGTATATACCTTTTCCCAAGGCTGTTCAAGGCTGTCGGCTAGCAGGCGCCTTACAAGCCTGTTTTCAGCCTGAGGCCCCATCAGGGGTACTTCTGCAACAGCCCTGGGATGCCCAAGCCCTCCTGGGGTATCCTATATTCCACAAGGAATCCCTCTACATTCCTTCTTTGTGTCAAATACAAAATGTCCAGAAAATATGGCTGAAAGCGATTACATTAATGGCAAAATATGTTTCTTAATTACTTTGTTTTCCCCGATTTTAAGGGTAATTTAACTTTTTCTAAAAAGCAGAGAAGTTTTAATAGATGAGATAATCCTTGGAAAATATCTCTTGACTTTTGACTTAACTACCTGCAGTGACCCCATCATGTGAAAGTATCTTTGGGATCCAGCTGCAAAATACCATGGTTGATCTTTTCCTTTGGAGATGTATTGAATAGAAACTTTGGCCTAGAGAACAAGCAGGGCACTACTTGTTTTTGTGTTGAGCTTAACACTGAAATTAATATGGCAATTCTCCAGAACATGATGTAGGTTGATAGGTGTGACTTGCTATGTTTACAGATATGTGAGCTTAGTTAGTTCTTGAGATGTCTCTGTAGAGAATATCATGGATGTATCTGTCTCAGTGAATTGGTATTATGCAAATATCGAGTAATTTCAGTAATGTCTTTTTTTGTCTCTAAATATCACAGTGTTAGGAAGAGAAAAATATTTACTGGGGCACCGAATAAGAGAGCTTTTATTTGAACAGTGCTTGTCTGAAATTTGATAAAGCTATGAAGGGGAGAAAAAAAGATCTGTGTATCACTGTCACCTACATAGACAATGAAAGGGAGTGAAAACCACAGGTGAGAGAAGCTAACTGCAAAAAGATGGGTGAGTAGAAAGGATGAGATTGGGAATAATTACAAGCTCAATGACTAAGCTTTTTAGGCACAAATGGGGAAGGAACACACACTTTCAGAACAGCAAACTACAATGTTATAACTGTACATGGGGGGATGGAGATAGTTCTGGTCAGGACACTCAGGTGGCTTTTTTTCCTTAAAGGTAAGTCATAATGTTTTCGGATAGTTATGCAAAGACAGAAAACAATCATATTTGTTTTAACAATGTGTTTCTAGAAACGTATGTGTTTGTGAAGAGCTTAATAGATGGCAATAGGGGAACTGGATTGTTTATGAGATTTTATTAATAACATGCTTCATGTTGAGGAGAGAGGAAATACAAAGGTTTGGAAGCATGTGGGGAAGTTCACTTTTATGCTAAAGAAAAAAGATATTAAAATCTAAAATGAATGGCTTTTCAGAGCTAAATCTTTAGGAGAGATTTAGTGGTAGTTACACAGATAGACATTAAAGGAAAGAGCTAGAATTTCCCTCAAGTACAGAGCATGACCACTGGCATTTCAGGAGAGGTAATCATCCTGAGCTCTGCTGGATAAAGTAGCTGTGGAATCAACCTCTTCTAATGAGTTGAAGTTACCCATTTTACTTGAATACTTCTTTTATCTAATTTTATGCCCTGTTTAAAAGTCTGCCCCTTCCCAGTTGTACCTGGCTGTATCTAGTATTTGATTTGTAGTACTGTACCTTGGTGTCATCAATGTTGTGAGTGAATAAATAGCTGGAATTTGGAGTAAGGTCAGTTATTTATTTTGACCAAATGAGTTGTGTGAGCTCCATGCTCGTTGTTGCTCTTTGAATCCCAGACAACATGTAGAGGTAAGCTCTTCTGAAACTACCAGTCTGCAGACTCAGCCTGGGATTTGGCAATTATGCCATGATTTTCTTTCCCCTCCCTCCTTCTTTATCAGGTGGCGCAGAATCTGTAAGGCAAGCTGATCTTATGATCCATGCTTTTGGATAACTAGAGAAATATCTCTGAAGTGTGTTTCAAGAAAATTCTCATTATGAGAGAACTTGCCCTCAAATTGCACTTTTTTGACCATAATGGCTTCAAAAAGTAGTTGTTTAAAATGGTTGGGAAAATGGTTGTTTAAAATGTCAAATAAAAAAATTGGCTGCACAAAAAGAAAAAGGTTTTTGGGTACAAAAGTGCTATGTCACAAAGTTCCATTCAAAATCAAGTAGAATACTGAGGAATTCAAAGAAGTTTATATAGAACAGAAGGGTTTGACACTTTAAATTGAGCACTCACTAGACAACTTCTAAAGTAAATCAACTTGACAGGCAATTTAAAAAAGAGAAAAAGAATCAATGCTTGCATATTAATGAGCAGCATATTAGAATACTTTCTTCTAGAAAATAGAATATTTCTACTAGAAAATAATTAGCTACGAGAGAGGTAACAGCTTGTATGGGAATTGGTAATATTCTTATCTCAAATTACAGATGCTAATGGTTCCTTGTGTAATGTGGGGATGAGTATACCTAAAGGGTCATAAACCTCAGGAAATTCCCCAAGTACTCAACAGTGAAAGGGAAAATCATGTCTGTTTTTCAAGAAAACCTATTTCGTTGTTCCTGAATGTTCGGAAAAGTTCTATCATGTGGGCTGAACAGCTTGGATATGGTATTCCTGCTTTTGGTCCTGCCAGCTGACGGTAGTTCACCACAGTCTTTCAAAAAGACTTTGAGGTCAGGTCACTTAAACCTTTACATAGGAATTTAACTGTTGGATTCAATAAACGCATGCTAAGGATAAGATGGTGCTGATATCAGAACAAGCAATGATGCAAACAGTATATAGCAGTGCAACTATACTACTTGTTTATCTCAGTACAAGAAAAGGTTGCTTGTCACTCACCTACTGAAATTAAATTAATATGACCCATGTGCTGTTTTTATAGTTACTGAATGCATCCAGATGTGAAAACCTTCACTTTTCTTGATAGCCTTGGGGAAGTATTACTTCAATAAGAAGTATTGGAAAGGACTTAATGCTCTTGTTAGTTATGTTACCAATCAAATATTCACTGAAGTCTGTGGAAAGATTACATTAATTTTATGATGTTTTGAACCAGCCCTGAGACTTTTGTTTTGCATATTAGACTTCTCAAACCAGGAGCCAAACCAGGCATTTGAACTACAGGTACCAACATGTCATGAGTGTCTGAAGGAAATGCCTCTAGCATCACACAACACTTAGCTTTGATGATCATCTTCTGGTTTTCTGGCTGCTCAGCTACCTTTTATAGGTTCTGTATCAAAATTGGCATGCTTAGAAACTGCCCAAATCCTTTCCGTGCTTTATTTCTCCCTGATCATGGATATCCTTTCCTTAAGCAACTTGTTCAGGTTGTGGATTGAGCAAGAAATCTTAGTTCTAAAATTGACACTGATGCATGACCCTAGACACTGCAAAAGGCTAATTACTTCTGAGAATTATCCCAAGCACCTTGTACAGTAATAAAAGAAGAATACTGTGCTAATACTGTATATGGAGCAAAGGTCTCCTGAGTCTCTCTTAACTGCAAGAACTTTTCTGTTGATGGAGGGAATTTCCTGCACTTGAACATATAACTGATGGCTTTATGATGGTTTTCACTCAATCAAAACTGATCTGTCATTGGAGTTTTTTAATCACAAAGGTCAAAAGCTTTTCATATGCTTTCTATCATTTCAGTCTCTAACAGAATTTATTCTTGAATATGTCTCTTATAGAATGAATTATGCACCACAAATTATATTTGACAGTTCTTTGTATATTTCTGAATAAAACAACAAATCTTAAATCTGATACAGGAGGAGTACAGGGGAGACCTAAACAAAAAAGCTGTGAGAGAAAGACAAATCAGCCAGACAGAGGGAAAGGGAAGACAAATGCCCTGAAATATACTCTAGCTCCATTATTTAAATGTTTTCATGTAATTACAGGATGTACTGTACATGTGTTTTTAGACATCAACAGCCGAAGTGGATGGCAGGTACTTAAAATATTTCAAATTAGACATGAGGCCCTGTTTTCCCTTCCTTGTGATGTCTGAATGTGTTGACAAAAGTCTAAATTACAGTCCCTGTTTCGAGGTGACTACATTTGAAACATCACACCAGTTTATAAATCTCAGTTTGCAGTGACCCAATTCATCAATACCTGTCTTTGCTCCTTACTCTGTTTCAGCTCCTTTTTCTTCTATATTTAGGACTGGAAACAAACAAAAAAAAATACCTTTTTTATCCATCTTATGTAGCTGATTTGTTATTTGTGAAAACAAGAAGATAACCTGCTTTTTGGAAAATGTGCTGAACATGGTATGTAATAGATCCCATACCTGAAATGTTACTTTTCATTGCTTTGTGCATCAATGTGTTTATTTTTTAAGCCAGAAAATCAGAGTACAAACTTTCGTATAGTGATGAAAAATTTGAAATAGACTTGGCAGACCATAAATCAATGGTTTGCATGTTAAAGCACAGACTCTGTAACGTACCAGGAATGACGAAGACTCACACCACTTAGTTGTGTACTTCCATGATATGGTTGGAGGTTTGGCTACCTTAATTCAGTGGAAGATGTTTCCCTTCTCTCTGAGTCTCGAGAGACTCACATCACAGAGCAAGCTGATTGATATCCCAGAGTTTCAGAAAAGCTTGATTAGCTTTGGGAACATTGAGGAATTCATCCCCATCCCACCCACTCTGGTTCTGCTCACTGCTGCAGATTTCCTCTCATGTGCTCACAGATACGTTACTCACAGCAGTGTCTGTTCACTTCACTGGAGGAGAGGATAGCTACACCCACATTTTCAGTTGATTCACCAAGGAATGAAAGACACGGAGATCACTCCAAAGTGATCCAAAGACAGCAGAAGTTTACCAATAGGATGGGAAATGCTGGATAACTAGAGTCAGAACTACTTTGGGTACTGGAGCTGCAAAATGGAATTTGGGTGAGAAAGCACATGTTGGAAGAGGCACCAGCATGCCTTGGAAGTGTGTCCAGTGTTAGCTGCAGTGTCTCTGCAAAGAGTCTTTTCAATGAAGAGCAGCATGTACAGCATCCTTCCAGGTAATAACCTAACAGATGGCAAATCAAAGAACTGTATGAAGGGGCGATGGAATTCTGGAGGGAAAAGGAGAAACACACAGCACAAGAGATGTGGGAATGAACTGGGAGAAACCAGGCAAGCAAGCAAGGGTCCTTTTTGTTAATGGAACTCCAGATTTCAAAGTGCAGTGGAATAGCCGATTTGGTATATTCAAATGATTATGTGCTGGGAGATGTGATTTTTTGCAGGCATGAATGGGAAGCTGCTTTGGCAGATCTGGTTGCTTACTGACAACCCTTTAGTTCTCCTTGTGACAACTGTGTGCTCTGGGTTGTGTTTACTAACATTGTTTTTGCATCTTTGACAGTCTTTATGTACTATGTTACTGTAGGTGTCTAATTGAGCAAGAGGAGGGATGGGGAGGGGTCTAAAGGTTTGCTGGGGTGTTATGTGCCTTAGATCAAGCAGAACAGAACTTGCTCCTTTGGCAAGTGCTTCTTCTGCAGAAGTGCAGATAAATACCAGATGGGTACTTACTTTTTTTTGGCTCACATTTTTTGTTTTGAAATGTGTTGAAACATTTTTTGAGAAGGACATAGTGCCATCCAGAATTTCTGTCAGCCTTGCCTCATTTGTTTGACTGGATATGTGCCTTAGCTATAGGTTTCCCCCGGAAATTCTGTGGGTTTAACACCCATTTCTCAGCTTTAGTACATAAACCGGAGAATGGAGCGCTGTTTCTTGCTCTTGATGTCATCACTTTTCTGGAGAGTGATAGATATGTACATATAGAAAATTGATACCTGATCTGCTGTCTAAATCTGAAAACGTCCCATAGAGCTGGGGACATCTGCATTAATTTAGGAAATTCTGGGCTTCCTCCTCCATTACTGCAAGAAATTGTCTCAACCATTCTGTGGTGGCTTGTTACAGAAAGTTTGATCAGCTTTATAGTATTCTTCCTATATATTATCACAAATACTCAATTTATGCCTGCCTCTGACCATCCAAATTTTAATTTAATACATAAAAAACTGTGGGTAAAGGCACCCAGGTTAAGCCATTGTGTTGCCAATGTACAGTGTTTTCCAGACAAACATAATGCTGCAGTAGGGATGACTTCTGAGGTAATGAAACTCACATGGGAGTCTTCACATGCAAAGTCCTTATCAGTTTTCTCAAAGCTGTAATAGCTGGCTCTTCTTTTGAATCACTTCTGACCTCCCCAACACTGAACATAGTAAGGGAATTTTTTGGCTAGGTTCATTGACATTTCCTTAAAAAATTAGTAAAATAAATGCACAGCCAGGAACACTCACCTATTGCTTGCTGTGTATTTTACAGTCCACCTGATTCCTTACCCAGTGTTTGCTTGTTTGCAGATCTGTTGACCTTCTTTATCTATTCATAAATCACTTGCGTTGTTTTCTGGGTGTAGAGGAGAGAAAAAGGGAGAGATTTTGGAGTAACTAGGGAAGAGTGGTAGAGAACTAAGAAACTGTTTATTTTGTTTCTAATTCTTTTCTGTTCACTTAAGCTTTCTTGGTATTTTTTGGTCTACAACAACAGCAGATTTCTCTGCATGCAAATTATTCTCAAAATCTAAAGAGCTTGTAACAAGAACACAACAACATATAATTGGTATAGAGTTTGACAGAAGATGGCCAGAAAAGATAAGCGCCTCTAAGCTTCAAGGAGAAATTCAAAACATTTGTGGCAACTTTCAAGGCATGGAACCTGAAATGTAAGCATGTCTCTGGTTTGGCTCATCAGTGGTTTTGATAGAAACTTACTTGCAAGGTTTTAGGATGTGTTTGCATGGTGCTCAGCTTTGCTACTTGTGACTTACAGGGCTGGGAGCTGGGTACTCCAGCAAGAATCAGCTTCAGCCAGAATGTGTTTGTCTCTTTCCCTTTCTTCCACCTTTTAAAGTTTAGGCTTTCCAGCTCAGAATAGGACACCTTGATGTAACATCACTTTTTTTTCAGAGATCAAGTGTTCCTGAGCTGGAGCCCTGGAGCCGTCGTTCCTCCAGTGCTTTGCTCCTGCCTTCACCACAGGAAGCCGCTATCAGATGCTTCCTGTAACTTCCTCAAACACAGATACTGCTACTGCAAACAGTTGAACAAATGTCCACTGTTGTCCACTAATGCGTAATTCTGGCTGGTGTTACACTCAAATAACATTCAGTTACTTTCGTCTTGTGAACCTTTCTTATAGGATTTACCTCTTTTGCCTGTTTCATTGAATATCTGTATTCTATAGGTAGTGTAAAACTGTTTGTTTCAGTATATCTCCAACATGCCGGCACTGTAAATCTTCTTTTGTCCAGAAATACACAACTCTTGGAAAAAATAGTAGTTTTGTGTCAGTTTAGAATTACATATTCTGACCTTCGTAAAAGAAAACTATTAGGATTAAATTAAAACAAATGTCAGCATTACAGCCAGTGAAATTGGCGTTTTTTTTCTTTTGCTTTGGTTTCTGCTACTTAATACAAAAGGGAATCACTGCCCTTATAAGAAGACTGACAAATCCTATTGCAAAACTCCCTTAAATAATTTTAAACACCGTATATCCTCTTATCTACCCTGTTCAATTCTGAAAGTAGTAAGCTGGGAAATTCATAGGAAACAGCTAGTGTCAAAACCAGCTTAATTTTTGTCTCTGGCCTCTGAGCCTTGTGATTCTACCCTTACTGGCTCAATTCAATTTCTTTTCCCAGATGATAGTCTCTATTAATGAAATTTTTCCTCATGTGCAATATACTTGCTGAGCTAATTGCCTTCTAAAGAGGGGAAAATTCTTCTCTATTTCATGATAGCAAGAAAAAGCAATAGTGATCCCAGCATAAGCCATGTAGAAAGAATTTAGTGAGAATTAAACTGAGGAGAGAAAAAGGGATACTCTTGAAGTGGTCTTCATGTGTAGAGCTGTGTAACAGAGACAGATATTGCAGGAGGCAATTGTAAAAGCAGGTCTGGGTAAAGCACTGATTGCAATACCTGTGTGAAGAATGAAGTATTTCTCATGGGGTTTGCACAGAGTCCAGGGGAAGCCTGAGATTTCTATCTCTCAGAAAGCACCATAAGGGGAAACTGGCATTGATTTGGCAATGAAGATATGATGTGTAGTCTTTGTAAGTAAATAAAATGAACCAAAGAAATACCAGATCCCTTTCAGACTAATCTAGTTGATGGAAATAACCTGGTGAAGGCCCATCTCTCTTTTAGGTCTTAGGGATCAAAAGGAACAAGATCTGTATCCATCTGGATGGCAAAAGTCTTACCAGTATAGAGCAAAACTATATTGTAAGGCAGAAATTACTTATAGAGAGTTAACATACATGATTTCAAACATTCATTTTGGGTATTTGGATATTTAAGCTTGGGGTTTGTAATCTCCAATCCAAACATACACACGCCTCCATAAATTAAAAAGAATTTACTGTAGTCAAGACCTGCATCATTATTAGATATATATTATTATATATCTCACAGCATACAGCTCTCACTTGTTAACAAATTATTTGAAGACCAGATTTACAACAATCAGTATGCAAAGAAAAAAAAAATGCAGAACTATTATTAATAAAAACATAGCCACTGTTTTTGTTGTGTTTGCTAAATCAGAAACTGAAAGCTAATGTACCTTTCCACATGAAAAAAACCCTAGCCATGAGAAAGCCATGTGGCTCTGAAACAACGTCCTTTTTTGGGGATGTTTTTTTCTTTTAATTTGATTTTGCTTTTCAAAGTTCAATACCTGCAGCAGAGGGGAATTAAGCACATGTTAATGTAGTGTAGCAGGAAAACAGGAATGTGTGGTTTGCCTTGCTATGAACATGAGGGAATGGAAGAATTCTGCCATGTCTGTATTTTATACAGTCACTCACTGAACAAAAGGACTCCATTGTGACCAAGTTTAGGTTTTGAAGGGAAGAAACAGAATCTTGTGGGATTCGTTCCAGTATGGTAGATTCACTTTTGGAGGTTCCTGGGGGATGAGTTATCTAAGAATACAGGGGAAAATATCTCGTCTTTGTGGATCAGAAGGAGATGTAGGTCTACCACTATTGTAAAACATTTGGGAGCTTTGGTTTTGTACTACGTGCAGTGCTGCCATGGTTGCAAAAATGAGACTGCGTTGCTCAAAGATTAAAAGATTCTCGAGTTGTCTTCAAAGAACCAAGTCCATTTTTGGAACTATATTATCGAATACTGTCTCTATGGAAGTGTTAAGGGAGACATACTAAGCAGCAAGCAGGATTAGTACTCATTTATGCATGGACTTAATCCATACCTTACTTCAAATAATATTTCCTGCTCTAGTGTATTCTGCAGGCACACCCACTATAAATTGTGAATAGCAGAGGAACAATAGTATCTTTATAGTATCTTTAATAAAGTTTAATGGTTAACAAAAGATAATGTCATAAAACAATCTTACCACTTTCCAAATGAAACTGACTTTCCCATCTGTGATCTCTAAATAGTATTTGGAATCCATAGAAATGATATAATGTTTAATCAGATTACAGTATAAAAATCTATTGACTCTCCTTAGAGATTTTTTTAAAATTACAGCTTGTCCTCAAGTTCTTTGTTGCTGAGCATAGGAGTCACTGTCCTCTCAGGAATGGATTTCTGTCCTCATTTAATGCAGGAAATGACAATATACACTAATCTTACTATATTGGTAGAGAGCATGTGGCTTAATGCTTTTACTTTCTAAAACTCAAATTTTCCAGAAGCAATGAACTGTGTTATTCAGGCTTGTGGAATTCCTGTGCAAGGGATTCAACTAAACCTGCAAATGAAATCAATGGATGTTCAAAGCCCTACAACATACCAGCCATGGTGAAACTCTTTCATACCCAGCTCATTACACATAATTTAGAGCACCTCTCGAAGTACAGTGACACTGAGTGACATCTAATACCCCTTGGAAGCAAGAGTTTGAAAGAGTTTCCCAGTTTGGACACAACAGAGTATTCAGTTTTCCTTGTGATACTCCACAAAAGGTATTAAGCAGGAAAGACACATTTCCTGGCCAGGTAAGGACTGACCGAGAATGACACAAACCCTAAAGCTGTCATCACTTAACTACACCAGATGAAACAACTGTAGGATGTGCCTGCTTTTATGCTCTTTCGTTTCACCCATTCCTCAAAAGCCTATGTCTGACCACCATCCTGTCAGTTTTGTGTGCTAATTGTGTTGTATATTCAGCTGGAAAAAGGTTATTCAGGAGTAATTGGGAAAATGGTGGTTTTAATCTTTAAATGAAACAACCAATGGAATTTAAGCTGTAACAGAAGAAACAATTATCGAATAAGGGTTTTCTGTTATTCATCTTATTAGATCAGATTATTAATAACAATGGCTCATTCCTTTTGTAGAAAAATATAACGGCGGCAGGAAATTGATTCTTTCAAATAAACATGAAGTCCTGCCTGACAGCAAAAAAAGATGTGTTTCTCTTCAGTACAGATGACTTTAAATTTGTGAATAATATCTGTGTTCCACCCTTACCACATTAGTATTAACACCTAGTTATAAACACCACACACATTTGATACATTTCAGCCCATAGGAATACACCACCAAATTTCAAAAGCAAATCTTAGTCATGTTGTATGTATTTGGAGCTGGGATAATAGCCAGCAGGAAAGAAAGATTTGCTAAGTTTTGAAATTAAAACTGAAGAATACAATATAAATTCAGCATTCTGTTCAAGAAAACATTAACATTTTACAGGTCTTTGGTCTTGTTTTCCATTTTCTCAATTTAGGCTCCAGGCAGTTCAGGACGTTTGATTTATACCAATTACATGTGATTGCCTTGTGTACTCTGTAGTGCTTGGAACAATAAGGGGATGTAAACATCTCTGTTTCTGAAGCAATAATAGGTTTCATTTCAAATATGTTCATTATACAGCACATACTTCAAAAGATAGATAAATCTGATTACTTTTTTGTTTACATCCAACTTACAAGGTAGGACATTGCTTGCCTCTTAGCACTCTAGCTGTGGATTCTTGGCAAGGGAAAAATCAAAGAAAAATAAAGGTCTGACAGATTTTTTCTTTTTTTAAATTATCAGAGACATAACCCAGTCAATAAAATACTTGATTTATCTGTGAGTGAATGTGTTCATCCAACAAAAACCCAACAGTAACAATACTGTAAGAATGGGCTACACACCAGGCTAATGCTGCTTCAATGACTTTTCTTCAATTCAGTCTGTTCCTCTATTGAATAATAAAGAGGTCAATAGTATTTAGATTAAATTTACCTTTATTTTTAATTTACCTTTATTTTTAATCTTATTATTCTAAATAAAGGATTTGTAGTTTTCTTCTCTAACACCAAATCCCCTCTTGGCTGGGTCTCCTGAAAGTGATATTTTCTGCTCTGTGAAAAAGCAGAGGGGTTTGAGCTGACTTAGGAAGATCACACTATTCTTGCCGGTATCTCTGCTAATCTTGTTCCCGTATGTGGTCTCAGTGCCTCCCCAGCTCAATCATATTCCTTAAACTATTTCCCCTTCTTTGCACTCCCTGCCCATGCACACACTTCCCCCCTCTTTGTGAAAATATAAAAGAAAAAAATGCCTCAGCTCTGTCCCTCCCTCCCTTTGCTGCCGCAGGCTGGTGCATGCGATGGCAGGGACACACACAAGCCTGGCCCTTCATCTCCTCTGCACAGCAAGGCTTCTAGAGACAGAGCTGGTGATGGTCACACCCACTGCAGTGCTTGAACCTGTGCTCTGGCCCTTGTGAAGGCTTAGGAGAAGTGAAAGGCCCCTTAAAATAACACCCAAAACAACCTCCAGAGCTTTCAAAACAAAGAACATGAATACAGCAATGTCTGAAATCCCTTCCTTTCTCAAAATAGAGGCACTAGTCAGCTGTCCTGTGAGAGATCTCTGTCCTTAGAAATAATTGCTCCTAGAAATAAGTGGATACTTGCTTATCTCAAAACCTTTCTGAGGGTGTATGGAGACAAGGAAAGGACAGCAGAAGGGAGTCTTCTTTTGTTATTTCTTAACGAAGTTTCTCAAGTTCTACGCCTGGTTGGGAGACACAGTTTAACTTTCCAGGTCTGCCTGGAGGAACTAGACTCTTGTCCTTCTCCTTGTGCAGTGCTGGAAGTGCTAGGCTTTAAGTGTGAGCCATTATCTCCTGGCAGTGTGTGTCAGAATGTGCAAGACAAAGCATGGAGAGGCTCCTCTTGCTGCTCAGAGCAGGCTCATGGAGCAGGGGTGAGCTCCACATTTCACCTGAGTTGTACAGAGGTCCCAGAAGCAGAGCTCACAGCAGAACCCTGGAGGTCTCCTCTCCTGCCCAGAATTGCACTTACAAATGCTTTTCATCATATTGCACTCCCTTGTGTATCTGCTCCTCTGCTCTATTGTGCTTGGTTGATCCTGGGCTCCTTTTCCCTCAGCCACAAAGAGGGAAGGCTCCCTCTCTGAGCACCGCTTTCTCCTGCCAAGTGGTGGGGATTTGAACTCCTCAGCCTGAGGGCTGGGGCTGAACACAGCATTCCTTCTTCCTTACAGTGCCATTACAGAGGACATTGCTGCTTCTATCCAAAATAAAACAGGCAGAACTGTGTGTGACATGTCTTCTCTGTAAATATGCATGCCCTGAGAACACACAGTTTTTGACACCCCAGCACAAAAACACCTACTAATTTGTATGAATATGGACTGTACAACAGAAAGGCACCCCAGGAAATTTTAAATACTGTAATATTATTACTGAAGCAGTAGCTGGAAAGAAGAGGATCATAAAAGCAGAAGAAGGAGTGAGACCTTATATGTGCCAAACCCCTCAGATATTTACAAGGGTAAACCATGGACTGAGGAGGGAGGCAAGGGCTGGTGAACTTAGGGGAACAGATCAGCCACATGGCAACCTCCTGACTCCCTAATAACTTGAGGTACTTGCTTTTGAACAAGTCTTATCAATAAATAAAATCCCCTTTTATCATACATGACTCCAGGCAATTTGATTTGAAAATATTTTATTATAACCTGGATTTTCTTTTCTGTACCAGAGGCATAGGGCCTTTGGGACACATCCTCTTGTATATGAATACCAAGTTTATTCTTTGCAGGAACAAAGACGTTCTGAACAGAATTAACTTTAGGAATTATTAATAGTGACTCATACTATCTCATACTCACAAAGAAAATGAAATTGATTGAGTAAATGAATACTCAGAGTAAAGGTTTATAAGAGCAGGGACTGGGACACAGCCTTTGTCAGTCCACTTCATTTCAGATAGTTACTTAGCAAAAAGTGCATTGAGAATCTAGCTTGTTTTTCAGAGATTAAGTTAAAATACCTTTATGCAATTCATCAAGAGGAATTTTCAAAGGTCAGATGACCAGCTGGAAAAAAAGTAGATCTTTTTTTCTGAGCAGAAAAATAGTCCTGTCTAGCTAATCCATTAGTGATATAAATGCTTCTTTTTGTGCTCCACAGAACTTAGGCTGATTTTATTCAGCCTGTGTTTCTCTTTCTAAATGTCTGCCAATATGAAAACAAATGGTATGGGTTTTTTTATAAAGGGAAACTTAGTATTATAATCATTCACATTTACCAAAGTTTATAGGCATGGTTCATGACATTCCCCTTTCCTCTCATTCCTCTCCAACCCTGCTGAATTACTTAATTTAAATAATCACTAGTTTCATATTAGTAATGTACAAGTTTCCCAAAGACTAAATTTTCCTTGTTGAAAATATTAGAAACTGTTGAATATCAATATCTCAAATGCTTAAAAGTGAAGTGCCCTAAGTGTTGCCTCAGGGGTTGGTGACTGTCACCAACTTCCCCACAATGCAGACTGAAAGCACCTGCTGTGACTTCTCTCTTTGGTATCAGCTGCAGGTTTGTTTGCATTTTTTGTAACTGATTTCCATTGGCCATTCTCTGTACTGACTACACTGCAGGGATTGGCAGTGGAAGGGTATCTTCATACTTCCTACAGGATTCATGTGGGGTGAGATCAGTAGCACTGTTACTGGTCCTTTACTATTCCTCAACAATTAGTTGTGGCTAGTGAGGCTGGTCTGGTCTTCTCTGATTCCTCTGGACATGGCAGTTTCTGTTAATCCTATCATAAATCAGGCTGTTAGGCAGTTTGCTGTGTTAAAATAGGTGGCATTAGCTTTCAATTTCTACATTTCCTGATTATGAGGCAGATCTTAAAGCATACTTAATGACATATACTAAAGATGCCTTCTTCACATATACCAAGAATTTATTGTGTGGGAGTCTTGTGAAAGTAATGAACAGAGCAAGTACTCCTTCTGGATCTTTTTCTGTATTTTTTACATTATAGTTTCTACTTCTTTTTTTTTTTTAAATTAACATCCGGAGACTGCAGATTTAACTGTTACTCAGTGGTTCATCATCATGACAAGTGTCTGAATTAAACAAAATTGACTTAAGGAGAAGCATTGAAGTGAGTTTTATGACAGAATTTGGCTTAGAAGCCTGACTGTCTAATGCTTAAATTGTGAGAAAGAGATTTTGGTACTGAAAAATCTTTTTCGTCTAGAAGTGTATCCTGAAAGTTTAAACTTGGAGAACTCTGCATACTGAAATGACATCTAGGAAAAGACAGAGGGAAAATGCACTGAATACGAGAACAGAATATTTTACTTTACTATGTCTATGAGAACTAAGTTGAAGTCAATGCAGAGAATAATTTAAAGCAAACGTCCTCTGAGAAAATACAGGAAAATGCTTGTGACCTGGTTTAGAGACTCAGCGGAGAGTGAGAGCGGTCTCTTGGTTCTGTGACTGCTCTCTGGAGCTCTGCAGTTTCACATCTGACAGCCCAGTGGCACATCTGCTTTGGTGGGCCTCAGCCCAGCTGCTTTGACCAAAGTGACAAATTTGTGACTCCTTTCCCTCTCTCCATTTCTTGCGAATACCTTAGCTGTGGTCGTCTTTTCTTCCTTGTGATTTCATATTCATTTCAATTAGACAAAGGTGAGTGGTTCAAATCCCATTGGACTGTGCAGACACATTTGCTGGCATAGTTGCTAAACTGGGAATTTTTAAGGGTGTTTACAGGAGGCGATGTTTTCAGGTTTTCTTTAACTTTGCTTGGAACAGATTTTTTTTTCTCTCAGCTGATGGGATTTGATGTGTCTGTAATGTCTTCAACACTACCACCCCCCGATCAAGTGAAACATAGATTTAAAAGAAACATAAAGATTTTAGTTATAGGCTAGCTGCGTTGAAATTAGTTAGAATAGGAAGGAATTTGGGCCCAGCTAGAGTTAATTGAAATAGTTAAGAGAGCTGGACCTGAAACAGTTTTCAAGATGGTAGTAATTGTTTACTGAATAATTAGTGATCTGTCATTTGCATGTTTGTTTAGCTGTGCTTAGAACGAGGAACAGAAACATTGATAAGTTGGTCTAGGAAACAAGTACAATTACCGATTTCCTCCCTTGGTGGGAACCCATTCAAAAGTCATGCAAGAGGAAACTTAGACATCAATAAAGTAATTAGGATTGTTAAAGTTCAGAGAGGCGAAAAGGTCAAAATGAGGAAGATGAGCTTACTTCATTTATTTTGGACCACTGGCCCAATTCGAGACCACTGACTCAATTCAGAACACACACTGCGCATGCTTAATGGCATTTAAGCTCATTTCCATATGAAGCAGAGAATGGGAGGTGTTAATGTTATGAATATGCATTTGTATTTTGGATATTCATAATTTTTGTAACTAAAAAGCTTTGTGTTTGCTTGGATCGGAGCCCTGTGTCTTAGGGAGCTATCCCAAACAGTGCCTGGCACCAAATAAACGTACACTTTCTAACTCTAAACTGTTAGAGGTCTTTGTCCGTCTCAGTTGGATATCGATACTAGATTGATATTCATATTTTGGTAAAGCAAAACCTCAGAGGTCTCAAAGGGTGTTTGCCAGTTCATAAAAAACAAGTGTAGGATACTACAGAGGTTTTGCTGTAATCTTGAAAAAAAATGGTTCTCTCAACATCGAAGCTTAAACATGCTTCAGAGGCTTTGTGTCTCATTGGACAGTTACAATTGGTCTCATTGGTCCAATTACAATATGGAAGTTCTGAACAGGTTTTCAGGTTGTTGGGATATTTCTAGGTTTATCTAGAATGATAGTCTGTGCTCAGTATCTGCACTAAGTCGTTTGATTTCCTCTGTACTCACACAATGTAAAAACTTTCCAGCCCCTGTAATATTCACCCCTTTTTAAGTAAAGTAAGTCAGAATGTGCCATATGAACTGATACAGGTTAAGGTAGATACTCATCTGAAAGTAATGTGTCCAAAATGGATCTTTTTACTTTCTGCTTTTTTAAAAAGAAGGGAGGTTTATGATATAGAAAATTATAAGAGGAGTTTAATAGGCAGAGAGTATGAAGACTGAATTTGTTGACCTCTCTCAAGTGAAAAATTGCTTTGGATGCTAGCATGCAATTTCCCTGATATGAAGGCCTACAGAATATCCACAGGTCATCTCCCTCAAACATCTTCCATACCGCCAGAAAGGGAGAGTGCTTTCCTTGATGCTACCTGCTAATTGCAAGCAGCATGCTTAGTTAGATGCCTTATGGCCCTTCTCCAGGCATGTCAGGCACCTTTAGCAGGAAAGGTAGAAAGACAGACACATTTTGCCATATCCACAACTGAAGTTCTATGGTTCCACTGGTTGCAAACACACTTTTTGTACCTGCTGGGACCTGGCAACCTCTCTGAAGCTACTACAGCTGATCGTTTGTCACCCATTTTGAAGTTCTGCATTAATTTGAGATAGCTCTGTAAATCATCTAGAAATCTTTAAGTTAGTTTCAAAACTTATTAACTCACTCTTTAGTAAGAGTCAGCCCTGAAAAGTACGTGCTAAAGCGGAAGAGTGTGGCATTGAAAGGGACATTGCTGCAGGGTAGAGCACTGGCAATCGCAGAGCTGGCACTGCTTGGGCTTGCTCAGAGTCAGGACTTGCCAACTCAGGCCCAGCATCATGCTGATGTAGTCCTGCTGTGTTGTTGTCTCAGGTAGCATCTCTGAACATAAGCCTGGGACATATTATGTGTGTATACCATTGTAGCTAAAACTACCTCAGAAGTCTGACCACCATATCCCATATATCTCATTTTGTGATGTGGATGTGCCCCATAACAGTAAATTGTCTTCAAAATGCTACTCCTTAAAGCAGCTGTCTTCTGAATCAAATTCTAGTGGACTGAACCCATTTGATTTACCTTTCTCCTTCATAGATTATAATTCATAGTTTCCCCCTTTCATAAAAGTATATTTTTATTTTGTGACATTGAAAAAAAGGTCTATAAAACTATTTGATACTGTCATTTTTATTACCCTGTCCCTTTTTATGATAACAGTGCTATTTCATGTGTTTCCATTTATCTTCCAGACTTCTTCATGTTCCAGTAATTAAAAGAAGAGATTATATATCCAGCTGGCTTTACAAGCCAAAACCAATATTTATTTATCAAAGTAGTTAAAATCATGTTTAGGTATGAGACAGACCCAAAAATATTCTGTTTAAAGTATTAGTAAGTGTTCATTCTGTGCATTTAGTCGCATGATTCATCGTTACGCCTTACAGTGTTTTGTAAGGGTCATGAAGATCACTTTCAGCAATACAAACCACATATCAAACTCTATCTTCATATTTTAATTAATATGCAATTTGCGCTCTTTCTAAGAACACTTCTGGCTAATATTCCAGAGACTGGATTTGAAATTAGTCTGACTTTTATGAGTTTTGAAACAAGGAAAGAATGAAATTGCCTATTCATAGTAATAGAAAATAGTAATGCAACTATTTTCTTTAATAGTCCTCAGAAACACAAGAGAAATATTAATAACCCAGGTTGCAAAAGTAAAGCAAAGGGACAGAATGTTTTTAAGGATCAGTGAGGAAAATACTAAATTCTCTGTTCTGGTTCTGCTTCCAGGGTGCTATAGGGTCATTACATCTGTTACAGAGTACCAAGTGCTGTGCTACGGAAGACATCAGGAAGAAGATCCTGAGTTGTCCTGAATCAGACATGAACTGCCCAGGGAGTGGCACTCCTGTAACATGCCCGTTGCAATGACAATAGGGAAAATCTCTGAAGGCATATCTGGTTCTCTGTCAGTCTGTTGAGCCTTCTCAGGAAACCAATAATCCACTGCCATGTGATTTACAGATAACAAAGAGGGTTTAGGATTGTGACTTGTTGGTCAGCTTGTCAGTAGTGAGTTCTAAGAACTCCTTTCTCAAACAAAATGAGCATGATATTAATTTTCTTGGAGAATAGCCTCGTCATTTGCCTAGATGCAAAATGACCATTAAAGTAGTAGTAGTAGTAGTAGTAGTAGTAGTAGTAGTAGTAGTAGTAGTAGTGCAAGTGAGGTACAAATTCATGTATACATCTGTAATGCAAACCATTTCCACCTTGACTTCCTTGCCTGTAGCAGTTCTAATGAATGAATCCACCACACAGTTTCTTTCAAAACAATTCTTGTAATGATAACAAATCCTAGAATTGCCATTGTTGTTCCTGGGAAAATTAAAACAAGAACCTTAAGTAACCAACAAATTTGAGGAAAAGTTTTAACTGTTGGTGTTTCACTTTAATTTGTGTATTCTCTGACCTATTATTGTGGTTCAGCTTGCCTAGTGCCAGCTCTTTTCTTGAGGCAATTCAATTTGAGACAACAGAGCAGGATCGTATTTTTGTCTTCTTGGGCATGGGCCGGAGGTAGAGAAAAATCAGTTTTGCACAAGTAAATTGTTCCTCTCCTCATGGCTTCTTTTGCTTAGCCAAGTAAGAGGATTTACATTTTGTTAGCTGCTTATGGGTGAGAGGTATAAAAAATATTTTAATTTTACAACAATTCAAATTTTGGATGGCACTCCATCTCTCATCAAGATTAAGGTGAGACTTTACAGTATTTTCAAGGATTAGTGCTAACGTGGGAGAAGAGAACTTCTCTTCATACCACATTACAGAGGGGGGAAGACAAAGTCAGGCAGTGATTCTGGGGAGAGCATAGCTGCCCTTGCCACAGGTTACCCACACATGCAAAGATTCACTGACTCTGGTTTTTGCAATAAGGCTACTGGGACAAAACAAAGAACTGTGATCTAGGAAATATTTGTGTATTGTCTGCATATTCCTCTGGTTCAGCTGCCTGAAATACATCACATGTACATCTTACTTACATCACATGTACATCTTACTTACATATTGGAAATACATCCAATATGAAAGGATTTTATGTTGCAGTATAGAAAAAGTACACCTTGCAGTATAGCCTTCAGAGCCATCTTCTGGGGGAAAAATCAGTATCTGCCAAAGTATTAAATTGCATTTTATAAACAAAGAAAAAAGCAGCAGCAAATAATACTTTGACGACTTCTTAAAAAAAATCAAAATACAAGAATGCAAGATGGGATTTTACAGTGTGCATTTTGATTCAGAAGCAAAGATCTCCATGATCATTGTGGAAGTAATTTATTAGCTCATAAATCATCTGGGATCTTCTGAAAATATCCATAGGAAATTTTACATTCTTTAATTAACTACCAGGGGATATTTGAAAGAGGGTGAAGCTGATACATTTTGTACACACACCCACACACATACATGCATGCACACAACCTCTCTTTTAACTTGCAACAAATCCTAAGAAATTAGCAAAACCTATAAAATGAGTAGAATTACCCAGAGAATTTGGGTTCAGTTCTGAAATCAACAAACACAGGCTTTTGTCAGTCTGGACCCAAATTTCTGTTCTCTATTCTTAGCCCAAATAAAGCTGCTGTTTGGCTAACAACAAAATGAGCAACATTTCCTTGATACAGGTGGCTGGTTTATTTTTTGTTCTTAGCTCTGTGCTACACTGCTTATTTTTCTTATCCTAAGTTTCAGTGGCTTTTAAGGAAAGCTGAATATGCTTTCACCACTACTGTCAGACCTGGAGAACCATCAGAGTCCATCATATGTACAATTTTTTTATGACTTACCTGAGAAGGGTATAGCAAACATATATGTAATTTTGGCATTATTGAGCAATTGTTGCAAAACTGCTGTTAGATATTATTCATGCAATGAATACTTGAAATGTCTGGTTTCATGCTTTAGGCAGCGTAACATCAGCTGACAGTATATTTCTTGTATCTTGAGAGAAGTTTACATGGTAAAAATTGTAGTAATTGTCTTACTGCATAGGCTTAAAGATGGCATTACTTGGGTCAGCTGGTACCTTCACCAGCAAATAATCCCATGAAATTGGCAGGACAGCTCAAGACATAGGACAGTCCTAAACAGAATTTAAAATTTACTCTTCTAGCTCATGCAAGATGTGTATATATAGGTTAAATTCCATTGTTTCCTGGGATTGTCTGAGGGAAGTTTTGATTTCTTGGTGTTTCTTGATACCTTTATGACCATTTCACCATTTTAGACAGAGTCTTAAAGACTCTTGTATAAAAATGACCAGGAAAAATCCAAAAGAACAAATTTGGTATGGCATGGATTTTATGACAAGGGTTTTGTTATGGTTGCATCTCTTCTGAGATTGAAAAGTGAATATTTTAGTACTGTACTCCTTCAGGGGTGCTGGGTTTCACTGAGATGAGCATATTTCTGTCCCTAGCTCTGAAGTTATTTCAGAATCAGTGTCATTATGCTACAGTTAATAACATAAAAGAGTGTCTTTCATCTCCAGAAGCAATTTACAGCTTACAATAAACTGGCACATAAACTCTTCAGAAAGATCACTTTGGGCATTAACTTCTGCTGCACTGTAGAAATCTATTTAATCATGAGAGTCAAAATGTTTTGCTGAGTGGACATTGGAGCCTGCAGTTCCTTGATTAAACTTATCACATGATACAGTGAATGTTAGAATAGCTCCTTAATACAGGTGCAGCATACCAAAAATACAGGTTATGCACACTGATTTTGAGGGAAAGCTTTGATTTTTGTTAATCTGATAATACAAGAATAGCATTTGAGGGGTTATTCTGCTTTTTGCTGGTATTAACATTGGAACCAAAGTTAAGCTTTAATACCAAGGCCAGCTGTTGTCTCTCCTCCTACAGCTTTAACTGCAGTATTTTCATACATTTTAGGGAACACTGATTTTTATTGATTACGGATTGCTTTAATTTATTTAATTCTCTGACTTAATTCTTAACAGGTAAGATGTACATTCAAGACAGAGAGGTCACTTACCTTAAATCAAGTTCCTTAATGCAGTTGTTATCTTGGGCAGGGCTGGGCAAGCAAGGCTGTTTTCTGTGTCTGGGATTCATAACTAGACCTTTTAAGTATTTGGGGTTTATCGTTCACTTGCTTCATGGGAGATCAGTGAAAGCATCAAAGTAATTGCATAGATTATGTAGAACATAATACAATTATTGATTCGGCAATACGTGTACATTGTTGTTATAAGAGGATTTCTGTGAGAACCAAAAGCTAAGACTTTGGGAGTTTGGGTGGGGGTCACTGAGGTTTTTTTGAGCTTTTTCTTCTATTGCTTCAGGTTCAGAATAGGTTTTCAGGGGTTGGTAGTGGAGGATTTTGCAGAGCTAGTAACAATATAAGGACCAGAAAACAATTGCTTTGAACGCACACAATTAAAAGTGAAAATAATAAAAGAATTTCTTTATGAATGCAGTATTACTTGCCAGTTTTCTGCCTTTTCTGTTTCTAATCACAGCTGCACTCTACTCTTTGTTTTCTCTGCCACCTCTATTGTTGAAGTAGGTTTTCATTTCTGGAGGTGAACTTGAGTGTGCTCACATTTGGGAACTTTTTCCATTTTAATGTGACTGCAGCAACTTTGAAAGTCTGCTCCCTGTTGAAAGCTATGGCAACACTCTCTCCGTGAATGAAACTGTCTGACAGGCTTGCATCGCCTCCTTACCATTCTGTTATTACTCACATTGTTACTTCATATAATCTATTTATTATTGTTATTATGTCCTGTCCATATGTTTGTGACGAGTTTCCAATCATTTATTTTGCCCATGACTGGTACAAGTGGCATGTTACTAGCAACATAACAATATATTTATAACTTCATCTTAATAAATTTTCTCCTCTATTCTTTCTTCTAAAATCTTCCTTGGATGTTGAGGCCCTTTAAGTTATTTTTGCAGCTGTGGCCCTTATGGGGTGTGGAAGGACTGGGAGGCAGAAGCAGCAGCAGGCAGTGGAGTCTGCCCTCAGAGCCCTGTCATAAATGTAAAATCTTTCTATAAACCACATTTTCTTTCACGTATTCTTTTTCCATTCCCACTTCATCTGTCCTTTTATGTTTGCTTCCTGCTCATTTTTGCATTAATAAGTGGAGCACAGGAAATTTTGGCTCCCCCCTATCGAATAGATTTGGTTGTAATGCTGCTGAAAAGCATAAGCGTTACTTAAGCCTGAACAAAGGAAATGTCACACAATGTGCAACTTGAAGCATACCAACTTTAATTTTGTCCTTGAAATGAAGAAGGGAATTTTTGCATTATTAAAGACTGGATTTTTTTTTTTTTAAATAGCAAGTTTCCTTAAAACAAAGGCTGTACATAGAGAACTAAACATTTTCCCAGTACCCTTGCTTCAATTCTTTACTCTTTGAAAGTACGAAGCCACTGGAGCTTATACTTCTGGAGGTAAATAGGAGAGCTGAGACAGATGGAATACTGTACTCTGCATCTTATGTTCATTGTATGGAAATGAGCATGAATTTTCTTCCTGCTGAATTTTTAGCATGCTATTCTGGGTGAGCAATACCTTACAGTTAGCAGGCAACTGTGACTGCCAAGGCTGGATTTGATTATGGCTAGTGTGAGGCATTGGATCACTGAGATTCCACATCTGTGAAACAAGGAGTTGGGGCCTCATTATCACAAGGTACATGGTACCAGCAGCTCCCCTTCAAAATGCCTGCCTGACAGCACTCCAATTTCATCTGCACAGACCATGCAATGGAAATGGCAGAGCACAGGAGACAAGGTGTGAGCATTAAAAAGCATTCTCTACAGCTTTGTAGCTCTGGACATCTATTCTGCAATAAATTGAAAAACTTACCCTAATGCAAAAATACACTGTAACAGTAACTTGGATCTTTTCAGCAGGCATGGTTTGAAAAGAAGAACTAATTTCCTTAAGGAGGTTTGTGGGTTTTTTTGGTTTTTTTGTTTTTTTTTTTTTTTTTTAAATAGAGCTACATAATCAGCCTATTTTAAGTTACGTTGGCAAGTAGGCATGTATTTAAAATTTCTGTCATGTGCTTTCAGAAGTAAAAGGGTTGGGCTTTTATTTTCTCTAGGCGTTCTTCTGTGCATTAAGAATGATGATTTAGTATTCACTAGAGAAGACAAGGCTAAGGTGATACTTGTTAAAAAGCAGAAACACCTAAGAAAATTAACAGGAATAATATAGCAGGTCTTAGAAACATCTTCAGACAATCTCTCACATTTCTAGTCCAGACTCATAATGATACCATGCTACCATAGAGCCCATCATCTTTACACAGGTGAACAGAAGAACTCATGTGGCCTTGCAGAAATTTATCATCTGTGCTTTTATTTCAATAGTAACGAAGAAAGTTTTGTAAAATGCTTCCCAGTTATATGGAGCCACCTTGCAGCAGAAGCCAGTATTCCATAGGGAAAGGGGAAGGGTGTGCAGGGGACTTGGGGTGGGCTTTTTGGGTTTTGCTCATTAGAATACACATCTTTAGGAAAAAAGATGTATATTGGGAAATAAGAAAATTTCCTATTAGGAAAGATCCTTGACATATGTGTTTGACAAACTGAGCTACCAACTTGCTGAGTTAACAGCTGTTACCTGTTAACTTCATGGGGGCAGGGAAAAGAAGAAAATCTCCAAATCGGCAAATTTAAGTTGCACCTAAACTGTTCGACAGCAGGGAAGAAATAATTTTACCCTAGTCCTAGGACTGTGGTAATTACACTGTTCTAAAGCACAGTGTTTTGGGAACACAGATCACCCCGTGGATGGCTTTGGCCATTAAGTGCTGTGGTATTTCTGGCATGTAACCTTATTCCAAGTAATTTTTTCATGACACTCCTGGGTCTGCCTGCATGTTTGCAGACAAAAGCTTCAAAAAGAGGCTGGTAGGAGCTGAATTAGAACTGTCAGATGTCAGCAATTAAATTCCAGCATTATCACCATGTCTAGACACTAGGCACTCCTAGGGCACCTCAGAGCAGCTTCATCTGTTCATCTTTACCACAGTGAAGACATTTTTACCTATTAAGCAGTATTAATATTTTGCTCATGTTCCCCAAGCCTTCCTTTATACATGAGGATATTTAGGAGTTCTTTACAAGACTAATGAGTAAGACTTAAGCTGGCTTTCTTTCCTGTTTTTTAATCCAGGAACACTAAATATAAGGTGGCAAATGTAACAGGCAAGAGGAATCACACCAGTTGAGCTGGTGTCTTTAAAGAATTAAACTTGCCAAGTAGCTAACTTACATAAAGATGAGAAAAATCTCTAAGTATAAACCAGTTTTGTCAAAAAGATGGCTGTTGAAGGTGACAGGAAAGCTGAGCCATGGACTGAACAGCTGACACTACGTGCTGTTACCATTGTGCAGCTGCCTGCATTTACATGGAAAGATGGCATGTCTTGGAAACCAGTTAACGTGCAACTGTTTTAACTGTAAATGAGGCTTTTTTTCCAAAGCTCATTCATGTTGTTCACAAGGTTCAGATAAAACTTCAGCTATGGGATAACCAGATGACATTATTTCACAGGATAGGACAATGTAAGTCATCACCAGGGATGTGTCCATATACTGGTGATGGTTCCCACATGCAGGTCATCTTTCAGCTGAGAGGTACTGGCCAACTCTGTGTCACTCCAAACTGGGAGCATTTTAGGGCAATCTGGATTGTTCATTACCTGTATGTGGAAGGAGCAGAGTACTGCTGATTGCACTCATTTTTGTTTATCAGATCTTGGAGACTGTACTGGCCTGAGAAGATATTTTTATATCTGCAACTGTATTAATAAAGGTGTCTTTTCAACTATTCTCTTCTACTTTGTATTGAAATCTTCCCTGCACACACTATGTGCCTTGTAGTTATCAAGCCATGATTAAACTCAAGTACAGTTTAACTTGAAATTCATAATAGTAGTACATCTTCAGCCCATAAAAGCTGAAGATGAAACTGTGGCCTGATGCAGTTAAGTGCTATGTGTCAATAGAATTGACAAGTTTATGTCTTACAATTCCTTGAAGAGCCTGTCAAATTTGTGTGTCTGGGACCTTTACAGATAAGCCTCTTAATGATTAGGTGCACACTACATCCAAGTATTTATTTTAAATATCTTGCTCAGCAGCTCCAGATGTTACCAAGGATGCCTCCTCCCCTAAGAAGGAAACTGTCCTTCCTACATGTTTCTATTTCACCAGCTGCATCCAGTACAAACACCATCAGCTAATAGATGAAATACAGTCCCTGCATACTTAAGATTTTTGCTGCTCAGATTTGGACTCTGCCTTATAGGAACGACTTCTTCATTTGTGAATTAAAGGGAAATTGCTGCAAACAATTCAGAAAGCTGCTCCACATTGTCACAATGTAGAAGGCTGTTGGGGAGGGCAGAAGACAATCCATGTTAATTTGTAGCTGGCAATGGATTAGGAAAAAGGCTGCAGGAGGAGCATTTGATGCTGAAACAGAATTATCATAGTCAGCAAATAGAATTTTAAGTGGATAAAGTGAAAATGTCAGGTATGTATTATAAGAAATGGTTCATCCTATCAAGAATTACATAGTGATTCATATAAAAGGCCCTTTAGGCTTTGCAGCTGAGCTGAAGTCCTCCTCCTCTAGGTGAAAGCTGAAATTTACACTTAGAAGATAAAACATTTATAAGAAAGAAAAAAACTATGTCTTTAGTCATTTTATGAAACCTATGTCTCTGAAACAATCTCTAAAATCAAGTTCTAAAACTTAATCTATACTAACATTTAGTATTCTCTTTCATTCACACAATGATTGGATTTGAGGCTAATCAGTGATGTCCCACTTGAAGAGGTACATGAAACTATTACTATATGCAGTACTTAAGTATCAAGTGCAAAATTTCAAGGATCTTCATCTAATAGAAACTAAAAATTTCCCCTCAGTTTTATCTCACTTCAGTCTTGCCTCATCTATTTCATTACAAAGATTTGTAAGTACTATTCTACTGACTAAATGCTGACTTCAGAGAAAATGCCATATTCAGCTAAGCACTTAATTTGTATACTCAAATTGTATACTTTGGGATTAAAGGCGATTAAAGGTTGTTTGGCTTTTTTAAGATGAAGTCACATCGGACATGTAATCAGCTGGCTGTGAGTCATGCTTTGTCAGCAAGCCCATTTCTGCACTGACCTTTTAGTTTCTGTCTTTCAACTCTCTAGAGCCATCCTCCACAATTCAAGACTTTGTCTACGATGCATGGGGGAGCCACAGCCTCAGCCAGCAGAGAAGCCTGGTGAGCAGCACCAGCTCTGTGAGGGCTTTTCAGAAGAGGCCAGGTGAGTGGAGCAGGCAGATGACTGCTTTTCCTCACCTCCAGCCAAGGACTGCCATTCCCTACCTGCTCACGTGGAGGCAAGTTTCAGCTGTGATGTTGATGGGCTTGTCATACTTAGAATCTTACTAATATAAGTTTTCAAAATTTAACTCTTCTGTATAAAATAAATTGTACAGCTGCATTTATAGATACCACCACGTAGTTTCCTCCTCCATCTCCGCAAATGTCCATATTCAGCCAATCTGGGAACCAAAGGTATATAAACCTCATCTAAACTAAAACCAAACTCCTACAACACAACAGGTTCTCCTTTTTTGAAAACAGGGGTTAAAAATTCAGTGTGTTCATTTAAATTAGATGGTTTTTTTCATGTTTTATATGTTAATCTTGAACTCCAAGGAGAATAGTACTTCTCACAGATGTCTATGCTATTAACCTCTCTAAGACCTGGATACTGTGACCCACTGAAACCAATGTGAACCAATCCTTCACTTTGCTCAGGGATGTGAAAATGCAGCAACACAAGACATCAACAGTTTCAGCAAGCAGCACAGTGCTAACACAGAAGTGGTCAAAACATAATTAAGTAAAAATGAGAGAACTTAATAAAAAGTCATTGTTTCTTCCAACATCTGAAATATTTCTTAACCTATGCAAAGTTTAAATTTATTAGCATTTAAGGTGTTATGATAATGGATGAGATCCAATTAACAAGAGATGCCTCTGCCCAAATTATGGTGCAAATGAGACCACATGCCAAGTCAATAGCACGCATTTAACAATGAACATGAGGCAGAAAGATAGAAGATTATGTGGAGACTACATTGCACCTTCCAGTACCTGAAGGGGCTTACAGGGAAGTCAGAGAGGGACTCTTTCAGGAATTGTAGTGACAAGACAAGGAGTAAGGGGCACAAATTGGAAGAGGAAAATTCAGGTTACATATTAGGAAGAAATTTTTTACTCTGAAGGTGGTGAGATACTGAAACAGGTTGCCCAGGGAACTTGCAGATGGCTCCATCACTGGCAGCGTTCAAGGCCAGGTTGGACATGGCCTTGAGTAACCTGGTCTAGTGGGAGCTGTCCCTACCCATGGCAGGGGCAGTTGAAACTAGATTATCTTTAAAGTCCCTTCCAATCCTTCACATTCTATGATAAAACCACCTAAACCTTTTTAGCCATAAACCAGGGTGTGCTTATACCCTCCTCCTCTATATCCACAACACTTGTTTTTCAAAGTCTGCTGCTGCCACTAGTATGACTGCACAAATACACACTTTTGTCATGGTAACAACCAGCCCTAACTACTGCTGCCTCTAGTAGCCTCTTTTCTGTAGATAACACAAACTGCCCCCACTTTGTGTTACTTTCCTTTATATCTCTGATTAATGATGGTAGTTACTCTCACATTGATCCACAGAAAGCCAAAATAAGCTTTTTGTGGTGTTTTTTGTTTGGTTTTTGTTTGGTTTGGGGTTTTTTTGCATTGGAGTGATATAGGTGGTTTTTCATATGAAGTTTAATTACAATTCTGAAAATAAGCTTACTTTACACTATTAGGAAGGAAGATAAAAAAAAACCTGAAGACTTTTCTGCTTCTTTCTTAGTAAGATACTATATAAAATATCCCCCCTTTTACAGAGTCTAATAACCTGCCTTCCACGTTTCAGTAACATAAATTCTTTCAACTTAAGATTCTTCATGAAAAATACAGCAGATGGAAAGTATCATTGTGTTTGTCAAGACTATATCAGAGAACAATGTCTTAATTTATCATCTGAGCCAAAGTACTTGTTACATGAAAAGCAAATGTAGCTATGTATATAGCAGTGAGTGAACTAAGCATGTTTATTAGAGTAATGAGGTAAGAAATATTTTACATTAATGACCCTGCCTGTACCAAGGCTAGTCAGAGTTTATTAGGTACTACGAGAAAAGCTAATTTTTTTGTCTCATCAAAACAGGGCAAACTATCAAGCTATGCAGAAGTATTACACATAGAATTAATTTTAAAGGTGAGTTTCAAGAACTACTAAACTGATATTTGGATCCAAGCAAACCTATGAAAACAGGGCAAGTGCTAAAAGCAATGGGCAAGTAGATTTTTAAGCGTAACTGATCCTACCTTAAGTCCCTACCATACCTTGTTCAGATAATAAATTATCTGTGGACTGTTTGGACGTTTTTCCGTGTTATACATGGATTACATTTTTCTACCACTATAATCTTAAAGATAAAAAGTAGGCTTAAATTATTTGCATGAGTACATACATTTGTTACTATTAAAAAAAGCACAGTATAAACACCTGATTAAATATAATGTATGAGTATCTCAGTTTGAGCTACTATATATGGATTGCTCCTAGTTGTGTAATATACAAATTCATCTCAGAGTTGATTGCTTCTCCTGGCACATCTCCTTACATTCACCTACTGTCTGCAATTCGGTTTTCATAACTTGCAGTATTTGGAATGGAATAGGATCAAGTTGCTGGTTTTGACTTCTACATCCAAAACTGCATTTCTGTCACCAAAAGGAACCCTCCTGCACCAAGTAACAACCCACAAACAGCAATTACAAAGCAGTCAGTTGTCTAAGATGTTTAGATACTTTATCAAATAGATTTAAAACATATTTGATATACACTTGTGTATTTAGTTAAAATTCTTTTCTTTAGTAATACCCATGAGCTCCTTTTTTTGAGTGTCTATCCTTATGCTAACTGTAAGGCTGGATACAAGATAAAAGCTACCTCTCTTGAAACCAGGGAAATAGAAAAGCAATCAAAACTGAGTCATACACTTGTCAAAATGTTCCTGAAAGAATTCTTAAATGGTAACTACCCATAAGTAAAAATAGAACCCAAATTCTAGCAACACTGTCCTATTGCAGAGGTTAGTACAATGCATCCAAGATTAATTCAGACTACCAAACAGACAACTAGAAGCTGCAGTAAATCTGGCAAGCAGTAATTAAAACATATCTGAACAAGTTTATCAATTATTTAACACAGTATTTGAGTATGGACAATGTTAGATCTGTATCATGACTCAGATACACTTAAGCAAAACACCCAAAAAGACAAGTTGGCAGTGGGTAACCAACTAACTAAGTATATACAATCCAATTCCATTTGTTGCTTAAGGTTGAGTTGTGGTACCAGTACTACATTATGCAGAAGCATTTTTTGCTATTTAATACACGTAACTTTAGCAAAATTTGTATAAGTGCTGGAAACAGGTACAACCTCAAGCACCACTCTGCAACTACAACTTCAAATTGGTCACAGCAGCAGGATGATACAAAATATGATCTTGTTTACACTGAGGTGTCAACAATTTAAGTGTAGGAAATTGTAACTTCAGTATTTTCTTTAGTAACAGAAGCTCAAAAGTTTCAGATAATGAAAGAGTAAAATCAATATGACATTCAGTGCAATAATATTTAAAAAACCCAACAAGTAAGTGCAACTTTGGGCTGCTGGGGAAAATACTATTTATTATACATTTAAATACAAATTTGAAATGTGTTGTGGACACATCTGCGGGGTTACAGGTAAAAAAAATATACAAAGTTGTGTTCTGCATCTCTCAAGACTGACACTTCAGAAAAAATTTCACAAAATACCAAGCAAGAGTTCAGCTTTGTAAGAACAGACAAGGTAATAATGCATAAAATTTTTTGCTTTGTTCCCTCCCTGCATAAAGTACCTACAGTCTGTAAACAGTCTTTAAAAGTGTTAATAGCTTTAAGGAATGTGTAATCACAGTTCATATGGATTCATCCCAGAAAGAATTACAATGCTACACAGTAGTTTCGTGTTTCCATAACCCAGTTCTAATATTACCAGTACTGTCTGCAGTGAGCAAAGGTCCATCCTGTCCACTGCTTTTAAGTCCATTCTGGACGGCTAAATTTAACCCATAAGATTTTTGTTGGTTTTCAAGTTCAGCCGCTATTGGTTTCCTTAGAATATCTTTTTTGTTGTTGGTAGCTATTGTTTTCTCAGTATTTCTACTACTTTTTGGAAGTGTACTGCAAGCATCACTGCTGTCTTGTTGGGACTGGTTATACTGACGTTCTCTGTATGCCATATAGGCTCTTCGGCTCCTCGAGTGGCCCTCGCTGTTGCTCTGGCGAGTTTTGGGTAAGCCATTCTGCACACTTCCTTCCACGCTCGTGGGAACGTCATAGGCATATTCCCTCAACACTGCGAGCCTGCTGGCACGATGGCCCTTGCTCCTGTTCTTATGGTGCCGGCTTGGGTGTCCGTTTGTCCGAAACTGTACCTCCAGTGGAGCTACGTGCATTTTGATATCATTATCTACCGAATGTTCAGTGAGACTGTTATCAAGTTGAGGACCTGTGTTCAATGGCAGAGAAGTAGGGTGGCACTGAGCTGCTGCAGCTTGTAAATTAGTTAGTTTACAACCTTGAGAGGAATTTTTTAGGCTTGATGCACTTTTATTTGTGCATGAGGATTCTGCACTACTGTTGGTGCATTTCGGGGCCTCTCCGTTGGTTCCACTGGAACTGGAAGGTGGCACATTTACTTGCACTGAATATGTACTCCTTCCTGGGCAGCAAGTTGTTATCCAAGCATGCCTGACATCTTCCCTGTTAATGCAGTGGTGCACCATAAGAAAGGCACTGAGACTTAAACATGTTGCCCCAAAAAAACAGCTGAAGATCAGGTCCATAGGATAATACAGGGAGATGGACAGAGCTCCAAAGATCCACAGCATAACATACAAAACCAAAGTAAGGCCCACTCCCAGAAGCTGTGCTTGAAAACTGTGCTCGTTCTCCAAAGCAGATGTGGACACCAGGGACACTGACAATGAATCCTGATGGGCCAGTTCCCCGTGTTCGTTGGTGGCCAGACGCTGCTGCTCCTCGACGGGTTCCTTCAGCTCGTATTTGCGTTCAGGGTGACGCTTTAGTTGTATGAATATGCTGAGAAAATACATACAGTTTATGAAAATTATAAAACTAGCAGGTCCATAAAATGCTCCTAAACTAGGTTCCCAAGCCATCCAGCAACTGCAAAAGAAACAAACCAAAGAATAAATTAATATCTTTGCACAAGTCACTTATACTTCTTCAGTTCATTGAAATGACCCTGTCTGTGCTACATTTTCTGGAAAAATCAGAATTAATTGCAACAAGTATTCAGAGACAAGCAAGCCTAAGGAATCTTATGACAGAGCTCTCACTTATAGGCTACTTACTAAGGCGCATTAGGTCTGCTGCCGTAATTTCGGATGTTTGCTGCAGCTGTTATTCCACAAACTATGATAGGGATCCCTCCACCAATAAGGTAGAACCTAAAAAATAAAACCAGTTTATCAGTAGCTGCTTAAGTGAAATGGATTTTTTCCAGTCACTATGAAGGAAATGAGAGCTTTCCAGGATTTGGAAACACACAAGTTCTTTATGAAACTAAATAGGGTGCATCAGGTTTGGGCTTTGGTAGCATCAATTGTTTTCTAAGTCTTCCTCAGTACAGTTTTTCTCCTCCTGCTGTAAGCTGCCTCTCTCTCACAGCTGCTCACTCCCACCTCTCACTCACAGACACTGAACAAAAGTACACAGTGTTATAAGGAAGAAGCAAAAGCTGTCAATCAGAAGTTATAAACTGCTGGAAAAGAGTAAGGAAACTTAGAATGAAAATACTAAGTGTTATGTCCTGTTCCAGAGGTGAACTTGCCTAATATTATATACACTGTTACTTGAAATTTTTTTGGGTGGAGGGGTTTGGCATATGGCAGTTGTTTTTTTTTTTTTTTTTATTTTTAATGGACTCTGTAATTTTACAGTATAGTTCCTGCTTCTCTGTGGTGGTATTAATGAAAACTGTATACTTTCAAGAAGAAAAAGGGCCTATGTTGTTGGAGTATCTTACTTTTCATTCTGATTTCTATGAATTCCCATTGAATTCATTAGGGGCAGATCAGTAATTACTGATAATCAAAATTAACAGCACTCAGTCCCGCAGCTTATACTAATCCAGTCCAAATTCAGATCAGAACACACAAGTGAAAGCTCCTACTGTGACATGCGGGTGAGCGCTTGTTTTTTATCAACAGGAGACACCTATTATGGTGGTCCTGGACTTTTCCAGTGCATTTCTGATAATTCACCAGAAATAACTCTTCTCTCACTTGAGACACAAAACAACAGTCTAAAACAAATTATGACTTTCTTGGAAAACAAGATGAACTGAATTTATTATTTAGTTGCTGAATCCTACGAAGATCAGATTCTGACATTGGTGTATTCTGTATCTTGATGCAGCAATCAGGAGCTGGCCAGATAAAACAAATCTTTGTACAGGTACTGCATTGTGGGCAGTTTTATTTTGAGACTAAATTTAAAAGACAACTGAAAAAAAAATTCTTCGGTGGCCCTTCCATACAAAAACATCACACATCTATCTGACTGAGGAAATTCCTGATCTGTAGGAAGTTGGACACTGAGTCTGAAAAATATAAAGCATGTTTGCTCTGTTCTTGTCTTGGATACTTGTCTGTGGAGCTACTGCCAGTGTCAGAGATGAGGTGTTCAGACCTAAAAAAGCAAGTTCATGTATGTCTGTGTAGAGCTGAGCCTGTGAGGCTGGTAATTTTACTACAACATTTTCCAGAGGAGAAACTTCATAACAAATAATAAAGGATAAAAAAATGCTTGTATGTAGTACTGAAAATGATACTTGACGCTAATCAGAAATGCACTTCTGTTTTTCTGCAGTCTCTGTACTTAAAAAATCAAGCTCTTTAAATATTTGCCTGTAACTAATCAAAGTTAATCAGTTTCTGCCACCTTGTGGCGAATTTCAGTGTAGCAGTTTTAATTAACATGCAGCAGCTCAGGAGGCAACGTGAACAAGCTATGTCAGTATTTTCTAGTAAGAACATTTCACATAAGTGAATTTAATAGATAATTAGTTTGTCTCATTTGTGGGATCTCAGAAATGAAAATTCAAGGAGGAATGCCTCACAAAGAACACTATTTTCATTTGATTATGAGTGATAACCCTATTTTTCAAATAATTTGTAAACAATCTTTGGAAAACATATTAAACTTTATTTACTTAAATTGCAGTGTTTGTTAATTGTGGTAACAGTTCTCCACATTCTTTCTTCTGACAATTTAATAGGTTGTGTTGCTATCTAAAGTCCTAATGGTCCTGAAGTCAAACTTTCAGTGGTGATGCTGAAACACTACCAATTTTTTAATTTGCAAATCAGCAACCCAGCATTGCATCTGAAACACACCAAGACCAAGTCTTTCAGCTCATCCTCCTTAAGAAAACACTGAGAAACAGAAAAATATGAAAGGAACTTTAAAGACCTTGAGAGAACTGAAGAATAGTGACTTATTACATATTCTGGTCAGAATATAAATGTAGCAACTTGGGAAATACAGACACAGAAACAAACAACTCACCTCAGCATAGGCCTGGGTGGAGGAGGTGGCTCATCAGGATCTTGACACCTTTTGGTTTTTTTGGTTACCTGCTTGTAAATATTACGAGATGTCACTCCCAGCCACAGTACTGTTGCAAGAGTGGAATAATGGAGAATTATCCCAACCTTAAAACAAAAATAGACAACAAAAAAACAATTAACCCCCAAATATTTCCTTTCTACTGAGTTATTATAGTAATCATTAAACCCACAAATCAACATAAAGCTGAAATTTTCAAAAGCTCAGTTCAAGAGAAAAAAACCCCCTCTTATTTTATATGACTGTTCTAAGTGCCAAGTCATTATTGTTTTAAAAAAGAATAAAACATGTAACGCAAACCCATGCATGGAGAACTTAATAACAGGGGAAAAACTGTTTCAGATTACATATCAATCATACGCTTTAGGAAACTGTATTTTACAAAAGACGTAATTAAACATGTCCTGTTACAGATATTATTCAAATTGAAACAAGTAAGGGAACAGCAAACTCACGATACTGTGACAACTATGGAGCAGATGGCAAAACACAGACAGCCAACATTCATCAGAGATTTTAACATAATGCAAAGATAAAGAAAGTGTATTAGCTGTTTAACCAGCCCAAACATTAATGCAAACTCTGCTCAACAGGGGAATCTCCTTGTCCGGTACTGCCTTATTCACAGGCCAACACTGCCATGACAGCACATGCACGTAGAAGGGGTAACACTTTAGTTCCTATTAAGCTGACTACAAGTGGGTTTTTGCCAGTTTCAGTCACCTGTAAAAACACACAACTCCCAAACAGCCCATCTGTATCACAAGGTTTCTTCTGGAGAATTTCTTTCTCCAGGAAGGTAAGAACAAAGGTGTGTGTGTATGTGTGCACACACATAGTAGAAACATCAGGGATATATTTTATTGCATCACTTTGAACCATCAACCTAATAACTCCTGTAAATTCAAACAAAAAGCACTATGGAATGTTATGGCGAGGGATTTGAAATTTTTTTTAATTGCTGGATTAAAAAAAATTTTTTTTTAAAGTTTCACTGACATTTTTGAAAGCAGCAACTGTTGTTATACTGAAACACTGCAACTAAATTGGAGATGGCCAAATCTTAGAAGGGTAAATCATTAAAAAGACGGAGTCTCAATAAAGCTAAGGACATGTGTTTAGAGAAAGCATGGGGGCTTGAAGCACTTCTCTCCCCTTCGGTTACACTGAGCAAAGAGAAATAGGTATTTCAATACCTGTGAAAATCAGATTTCACATGGCCTGTAAAGGCCACATACAGGCCTATAAAATAATTTCATAGTCAGTAAGTCTCAAAAACAGAAATAACCAATAAAACTTAGTTTTTGTGATAGCATTTTGGGGGGAAAAAAAAAATCTCCTCCACATTTTACAAGGGCATGTAGTGATAGGAGGTGACTTTAAAGTGAAAAACTGTTGATTTATATTAGATGTAAGAAAGTTGGTTTTTCATAATGAGGGTGGCAAAACACAGGCACAGGTTGCCCAGAGAGGTAGTACATGCCCCATCTCTGGAAATATTGCAGGTCAGGTTGGATGGGGCTCTGAGCAATCTGATCTAATTGAAGATGTCTCTCTTTATTGCAGGGGTGTTGGACTAGATGACCTAAAAGCAAAACATTATTTTTTTTTGTCTAAATTTTACATTTTGATGAACGCCTTTACAGCATTACAGTTCTGTAGGTGGCAAGGGGGCCATATTCATATATAGGAGTAAGAAACCAGCAACTAATTTTTACTTACTGCTTGGCAAATGCTGGCATTCCTGGTCTGAGTTATGCCTCCAATAAACACCACACATGTCAGGAAAATATGAAAGCTCAAGTTAACTAACATATGCCAGCTTTTAACACTGATCCTGACCACACTGTTAAAAGAAACAAATTAGACAATATAAAACACAGCTACATTACTGTTTTCAGAAACTAGAAAGATATTCTTATGATAAACAACATATAATTTCTGTTAATGATTGTTTGACTACCACATGCTTTCTAAACAAATACTATCTCTGGACTTTATCCCAAGAAATTAAAACACCCTCCCACTGCCAGCTTTATACATCTATTTGGGGCCTGATTTAAGAATTTTAGGATTCAAGTTTTCACATCAACAGAAATGTAAAAGGCTGAACAGTTTGTTAAATTCTACTATTATTCTTGAATGGCCTCTTCTTTCATCATGAAGCAAAATGAAGAATTAAAGGAGAGACATGGTTACGAGAGCTAAATTCAGCTCAAGAGAGATGAAATAGCTACTTCTGTAACTGTTAGTTTGCATCAACAAATTTTATAGGGAAAAAACACTGAAAGCATATTACTATATCATTCTCTAATAAAATAGAAAAGATAGTCCTAAACATGATGAAACTAATTTTCTTAGTCTAATAATTCTGATTCCTACCTGTGATGGTATATGTAACTGACCATGATCATCAACAGGCACATCAGCAAAACCATGGCAGTGGCATAAATTACTGGGTGCAGAAGATCAGCTGGCTGTGTATATAATTCAGCTCCAGTCAAGTCCTAACAACAAAACCAAAAATAACATTAGTCCACGGTATCTATTTTTTGAGGGTGGGGGAATGACAAAGGGAACACAAGAAGTAACAGACACCTTCTAGATGAAATGCCTTCCCTCCCTTCCCACCCATCCCAAAACAACTCTCCAATTATTTATTTATTTATTATTATTTATATATAGAATTCTTCTGCAATTATCTGCTATTCTGGCTGACCTTTATAAATGCAGTCACAATTCTTATAGAACAGTTCAACTTCATATGTTCTGGAAGATACAGAGAGGTCAGCAGCTTATAGAAACACACCATTTTCTTCATCTTAAAATATCTGTATGTACAGATGTGGAATAACTGTGTGTTTCAGTTGTAATTATCTTCTTTAACAACCCAAAGAACATTACAGAAAGTGCCCTCAGCAAGTCTGTAAATGATGTTACAGACTGGGGGGACCAAGCAACAGACTCGAGGATAATCAGAGGGATGTTGGTTAGACAGCAAAATGGGTTGATAAAACATCATGAAATTTAGGAAAGGAAAATATTAAAAGATCTGCATCTGGGATGGAATAACCCCATGCACATAAAAGTAGAGGCTGGGCATTGGACTGATTAGAAAACAGCCATAGTTAGTGGCAGACAAAAGCTGACCACAAGTCAGCAGTGTCACCTGTAGCCCAAGGCCACACTTTGCTGTGTGAGCACTGGCACAGCAAATGGGTGAGTGATGATCCTTCCCTTCTCCTGAGCACTGAGAGACCATCCTGCAGAACTCTCAATCTGAGGCTCCCAGCACAAGAAAGACACTGACATACTGGATGGAGCAAGTCTAACAGATCACCAGGATGATTAGCAGGCTGAAGCATACAGTGTCTGAGGCTGAAGATGTCTTTTATATTTAAGAAGAAAAGGAAGAGGGGAGAAATCTCATTATTATATTGAGCTACCTACTAGGATGGTATAAAGAAGACCAAGTCAAGCTCTTTAAAACTCTTCTTGGACCTGAACCATCCACTGATGAAAGGAAACTGACAATATCAGCAACACAGAAAATTCTGATTAGATACAGGAGAAAAATTCTGAAGTGGTCACATACTGCCCAGGGAGTCTGTGTCCCTGGACATACTCAAAGCTTGACTGAATATGACCTGGAACAGTATGGAACAGTAAGACTTGACTTTGAAGGCAGTCAAACTTTGAGCAGGTTAACTGGACCAAATGGCACCAGATGTTCCTACCAGATTGTTATTCTATGATTACTGTTTGACCAGAATAGATCGTTGATAATTCTAAGAGAATTCAACAGCTCTATAGAATCAATTAAATTTTCTGAATCCACCCTGGAACAACATTTTCATTTACTCAAAAGAAGAAATAATTCTGTTTGGAAGCAGTTACAATTTACTAGAGTTCCAGGAGCGGGGAAGGGACACAAACATGACATGACAACTCAAAAGAAACTGTAGTTCCTTCCAGCACAAAATACAGTAAATTTACTTAGCTATGGTTAGTGAAGAAAGTCTATTAAAAATAGTTTTTTGGACTGGACACGATACAGAAAAGTCTCTCCCCTATAATTCTGAGTCACTCTAAAATCTCTGGAGTTGGCAAAGTTCAAAAGCGTCCTGAGGAAAAGGAGAGAAAACTTGCCATTCGGAAAGAGCAATAAAAGATTAGGAGGAAGTTTGAGTCTGTTTTGAGAAAAATCCATGATATTTTTAAGCTTAAGATGGGTAATCTGATTTCATGGACAGCAAGAGTTTTTGAATTAAGGCTTACAATTAAATTAAGAGTCAACAGTTTCTTCACCATACCTTCAATTGTTCTTTCATCAGAATATAAATTCGTTATTCCTAAGTAACTCAACAACCTCATTTCAAACTAATTTAATCAGGTTGTCAGTTTGATTCTTATCTATCTGGTTTTCTTTGGCACCTCGAAAAGGATCATATGATATTATGCCTTAGGCAGCCAGTGTCATCTGATTTCAACACTACCCATGGCCTGGTTGTTATGCAGCTGGGGATCCCTGGGAACTCACTGCTGTTACAAGCACAAGCAAATGTTTTGTCACACCTGGCCCATGAGTACCAGGCAACAGAAACTGTAGGACAATTCTGGTTGCTGCTTCCAGACTGGTGTCATGTTACAAGATGTCATGTATGTATTGGTGTGAATTTCAAGAATGAGAGCTACAAAATCGCAAGATTTACAATAATCTTCTAAAGTATCTGAGAAAACTCAATATGCCTTGCCTAGATAGCCAAGGCCTTGACCCAATAACCAATGGAATAAGTCAATGGAATTCTTATGTGTTGCAATGACATTTTTCATCAGACCTAGTAGGAGTGACAGGAGCTAATAATGTTACTTCTGAGCTAAACTGATCCTAAATAATTATTAAGTAAAAAAGAATGACAGTACAATAACAGAAGTGATGGCATTAAGAATACTGGAGGGGGGGGTTATAGCCAATTAGCAGAACTCTTGCTTCTTCTCAACCACTTTTGCTGGGTTTTTTTCCTCTCTTCAGCCTGTAATAATGAGTTTTCAGCTGAGCCTCCTCCTTATCTCTTCTATTATTAAGAACAGTGGTGAAGATAATTTCCAAATAAATACAAAGTTTTACAACTGCAACTGCCTATCGCTAGATCAGAAAAGCAGGCACTTAGTGATGTGTTTCCTTATCAGAGGACTTTACATTATGTTCTGAAATGTATGAAGAGGGTCAGTACACTACAAATTGCTTTCTTCTACACATATACGAACTAAAGTAAAGTAGATTAAAACAGAGGGAAATAGATCTGGTTAAGTCATTCACCATCCAGCCAGGACGATGAGCCACCATGTTCAGGTCCCCCCTGCCACTGCCATTTCATGTGTTCGATGTTAATGACAACTGCTGGATTAAAGAGCAAACTTCTAAAACTGAACCCAAAAGAACTTCCTCTGAGCCCAAGACCAGAACCCAGACTTTCACAACGTGATGGGAGTCTAGAAGTGAAATAGACTATTATGGCTTTTTTGGTTACTATCTGGACAGACATTACAAAAACCTTTTTTAGCAGCCACTTAGACATCCAGAGTTTCTGCAGTGTATTATCTGTGTGCAAAGAACATCTGTCAGATGAGTGTTATTCTGTGCCAGTCCATCTACCCCCTCCTCTCCAGTCTCTACAGCCTAACATTTTAGAAAGTAGCTAAACACTTAAGGAATATCAGTTTTGAGCAAGTATACAATGAGAGCTACTGATAGAAAAGGAAGAAAACTGCACCTTTCTCCAACTTCCTTGATTTTTGATTGTCAACAGTTCTCTTTATAATTCACAAGAAGATAATCATACAATCTTACCATGTATTAATTCAGAAATAGTCTTTACGGAAGCAGATTGAACATGCTTTTCATTTTTCCTCCTCAAGCAGCAGAAATGTGACCAATTTAAAGCATAATCTCTCTTTATATGCATAGTACACATACAAATGAAGTTTAATTCTATTTTAGAAAATGCTGTTAAATTTTAGGAAAGGATTATATATTTTAAAAATATCCAAGAAAGGAACTATATGATTGTAAAAGTCTAAAGTAATTTTAAACAGTACCCTCAAAAGTAAAGTGAAAAGTTGCTTTCTTTGAGCACTTTTAAAAAGCTTGTCATGTAAATCAATTTTATTTATGTTTAGCTTGGAAATTACCATTTAATTCTCTTCAGGGGAAGATTTTTGAAAATCTGAGTTTCTAAACTCCCTATCAACTTCTAATCCACTGATCATCATAAAGGAGCCCTCTTTCTTCCATGTATGATTATATAAAAACATATTTAATTCCACATAGAACAAATTAACTACCACAAAACCCATACCAAATTTACACTTAACAGTATTTCCTAAACTTTGTAATATTTTGCTCAGCCTCCTACCAGCCCACCCTAATTATGCATCAGATTTTATCATTTAGCATCTGTGGTGATTTCTGATGAGCAGGGTAGCAGTCACCATCTATAAAAAGGGAAGCTTCCCAGGCGAAATTCTGAAATTAAGAGTTCTGAGAACAGAAAAAGAGGAAATTCAGCTTCACAGCTGAGGAGCACTAAAAGGAAGTGTCTCTTCTATCACCGTATTTCAAAACTGGTTAACCATTTTATTGATGCCAATATGCTTAGACTAGATTTTAGATATATTTTCAGCAGTATTTCAAAAATGTTTTTCATAGTTACTAAGTGTTTTGGTTTTTTTTCCATTTCCAGTGATGTCTTCTGGTAACAGACATACATACTAGTGAATGAACAATTAATTTAGAATGAAATAGCTGTCTTTGGTTAAGAAAAAAATACCTGGGAAAACACTCCTGGTCAACTGACAAAGTCAACAAATCTAATCTAACACAGAGAAAATAGTTTAAAATAAAGAGCGGCAACAGTTGAAGAACACCTGTCATTATTAGACTAAACTTCATAAAAGCCAATTTGATTAGGTAACTCATTAAAATGTCTGCCTATAATATACTACTTTGCATATGAAAATTCTTTTGTTTCTATTATATCCAGTTGATTATTAGTTATTATCCAATTAATTACACTTTGATAGATTTCCACTTAAACATCATCTTATTTCAACATTTACATCAACAAAAGCAAAAACTAAAGATGTATTTATTATGTCTAGATTTATGTGAAATGGAACGTGGGAATGCTTGTTTTCCTTAACACAAGAGAAAAACCAAACGGAATTGTATCTTGAAACATGTTTAAGTTTCAGAAAGAAAGTTAATTTTTCAGTGTCATACCATTAAAACAGCATAGTTGCTGAGGGAGTAGCACTGAATGGTTGTAATATTTTCATCAGACAGAAGGATGCGACAACCATCAGATTTCCATCCCCCTTGTCCGTTCAGGAGATCGAAGTCCCACTGAGCTGCAACAGCATCTGCTCCATGTGCAATCCGCCGCAGTGTCACATTGATAGGAACGTGGTGACTGGCTATGTTTAAGCCATCTGTTGCAAAGGAAATGTATTTGCACATAAATTTCTCATCATGTAACACATTGGATGCTAAAACCTTCTACTGGATACACACTAATCAAAACAAGGGAGTCAAAAATGTTTACTAAAGATCATTAAAAAGTAATAATAAAAACAAACCTATCTTCGTAAGAATAACTGGAGTTACAACTGTACGACGTTTCCCATCGTCAGCCAGATTTGTTGAATTTCCTGTTGCTGGGAAAAGCTTTCCATTGCGAAATGCAATAAGCTGAAGCTTGTAGACAGATTCATCTGCTGGTCTGATTTCTCTTTTTTGTTTTTGCATGAAAAGGGAAGCTGGCAACTGGATAGAAGCCTCTACAATTGTGTTCTAGAAACAAACAGATTTAAAGTTCTAAAGAGAAAATTGTATTCTTTACAGAGATTAAATTACCAACTCCTCTATATATACAGTGTCAGAGATGAATACATTTAGCAGACTATATATAATGACCAACCTATTTGACAGTATTTCCGAGTAATCCAGGATAAAATAGTTTAATCAGGTTATTAAAGTCTTAAAACATTTTTTAAAAGAAAAAAAAAAGTAAAAGATTCTGAAGTTACCTTACTTGTTACAGAGAGCAAAGTTAAAGTTGGTATCAGTAAAGGATTACAAGAGTTTTTCCAGATTAGACTATTAGAACTAGAAGCAGCAACCAACACAAGTAGACAAAGAGAAATGCTGCAATTGTGCATTGGTACCATTCAAAACAAAATGCTGTGTACAAGCAGGGTGGTTTTACTTGTATATAAATAACACTTGAGTGAGAAGCATGCATATAGTTTCATAGAATTACATAAGTATAAATTGTAATATACATCCTGCAGTGACATTCAAGCAAATTAAGTGCTAAAAACAAACAGGTAAGTTGGGGAATATAACTGAAAAAATACTTTTATAGAACACGAGGAAGTGTTTCCATTTTATACACACCCACATACAGATGTAATATATGAGTGCGTGTGTGTGTATGCACATGCACACATGAAATTAACCTCTCAGGTCAATCTTCTATTTCATGTTTAATTACAGGATTACTCTGAGCAGAATATTTCACATTTTTAAGGAGACTGATAATATCTGATTTAATACATAATGAAGGTGAAAATGCAGAAAAATAAAGACATACTATTACAAACTAGGAAGTGTCTCAATTTTAATACTTATGAAAAGGTCTGAAAGGATCTTTCAACTTAAGAAGTTACAATGAAGAAAACCACATCTACTTATTAAAAGTTGTGTCCATTAAAACAACTATTTTATAATTAAGCTTTATTATCCTTTATCCCTTTCATTCTTCTCACAGTCATTTTTGGATTACACAAAACCACTAATTTAACCTTAGAAATTAATAACAATAAACTTGCTTGCCAAATTATTAATACATATTATTACAAAGTCAGTAGGGAAACAAAGAGCGTATCACCTTTAAAGCCAGACTTGACAGTGTATTTGAAACATTGCACTTAAAGCTTAATTGTTTATCTAGGTTTCCATCTGGATCTCTTCTCCCATAATCACTGAGTCCTGTACGGTCTGATGTAGCCACTTTCTGAAATACGGTGCAAGTCATCCCAGTGAAACCAGCAGCCTTTATTACATAGGCCTCAAGAGCGATATTTGGAGAATACTGTGATGACAAAAATCAAACATGAAATGATTTTACACACCACAGACAGAATAATAAATAATCTTAAAGGGATTCTGTGCCTTCACAGAAAAACAAATCCAGAAAACTGTTTCAGTTTGTCTGGCAGGTATAAATCTTTTGAGAGTATTGCTCTTCTCCCTACAGAAATAGTAGGCATTTCAGACAATGCCAGCATCTATTAAGAAAAATAAAAAGCTATTCAAACTCAAGAGTGAGCAAGACCTCTTCTAAATAAATAAATAAATTCATACTTACAGTAGAATAAACTTGAGCTCCATTTGCAAGCCGATACATAGCAATTTTCTGTAGACACTGTACGATTCTGGTGCAAGCCTTGGCTTCCCTTTGTGCCATCCACAGAACACGTTCATCAGCCAACATAATATTACTTGCTATGTCCACCATGACGTCACCAAGCTAACATGGAAGAGAAGTAAGACTCTTTTATAGGTATGAAACCATTCATACCTAATGAATTCATACCTAATGACCCAAAGGTGGGTCATTATCAGAAAATACAAAGTGACTTGGCAGCACAAAAAAGCACAAGGAAATTGGTTGCTCCTATTTCAATCACCTCATCATGTTAAGATACCAGAATACTTCAACTCAGACATTTACCCCATTGAAGAAAAATGTTATGCCAATATGTCTGTTTATATTGTACTTTGGAAAAAATCCATGATAAATATTTTATTAAAAGGAAGGGGTGCAATACTCCACTTTCTACTGTACTAATTGCTTAAGAGGACTATTTACAATCAACTTGAAAACTAAAACTGTAACTCAACAGTAATACAGTTTGCATGTATGATAGAAGACAAGAAAATAGTAAAACAGGCAAAAATTAGCATACAACCCTTCTGTTTTGCTTCCTTTTGGCAAGTCAAACTTTTTTTATTGCTTTCTTGCTTGCCTTCAAATTTGCATGACCTGTTTTAGGTCACAGGTTTACATGAGAGACACAGCAAATACCCACAGGTACCAGTGCTGCTTTCAAACCACCAATTACATTGTTTTAAGTTCATAGTCCTCACCCTGCCTTCTGAATAAAAACAAACTATAAAGGGAACTTACTTATTTAGGCCACTCTACCAAAATTAATGAGTACCTACATTGGCAACATTGACTCACACCAGATTTTCACAACATTTAAGGAGTAGTGACAAATACTGGACCAAAAGAAAAGGTGAGTATAATTTTTAGTTGAATTGACTGCAATGCAATTCACAGTGCCTAAATTTAGGGACTGGAATTTTATGCTTGAAGAGAGACACGGTAGTGTGAGGAAGATATGTCCTTTACTATCCATCCAGGCTTCCCAAATTTTTTTCAGAATATTACTAGTAAGGAGAGAACACTATAATTTGCTCTTCTTTTTTTACATCTTTATATTTAAAGGCAAGAATTGGAGTATAAAAATATTTATTATTTTGAGAACTGACTCTCTTAGGAACAGAAGTTACAAACAGTAAAAATTCTTAACAACTAACACAGAACCTTAAGCAGCACTTGCAGGCTGTAGTCCTTTCACTAAATCTTCAACAACAAAGTTAAATTAATTGAAGGTGTTTCTCATGACTTATTACTACTCAAGAAATGGTAACAAGTTTTACACATCAACAAATGGTGATTTTAGAATAAACCAGCAGTGTTAATATCCTCAGCTCACAGAATTCAAATTGCTTCATACTTTTAAAATATACTACACATTATTCTTTCTCCTGCTTATCAAGGTATGAACAAGTTTTTCCAGCTGTATTCTAACTCAAGACAATCTGCTAAGAACTTTCTGAACATTTGTCTTGTTTCTTCTGATTTGAAAGAGCTATTAAATGAACCTGTTTATTATTTATTGTACTAATCTTTCAGAATAGCCACTTCAGCACAAACTAAGGAATGACTTGGAAGATGGCGGGAGTGAATGAATATGAAACCCAGTGTCAAGAACAAGTTAGAGTCGTAACTTGATAAGAAATCAGCCTTATTAATAGCTACTAAAATTTTTACATGAAATTGTAGTCGTGTTCCTTAAATATACCAGCAAATCACAGGCTGGCTTCAAATCAAACCCACTGAGAAAAAAAAACCCATTGTCTAAGACGAAAATCCTCCAAGGAGTTCTGAAAAGGATGTAGAACCAGCATTTATGGTTTGCTGGGGGGTGGATGGGGAAAATTTGGCTTTTTTTTTTTTTTTGCACGTGTTTAAACTCAAGGCATTGTGGTCTCCAACTTCCCAACATGCACTGTACAGTGAGATCAATATAACCTCTGTTCAGCAGTGAAACAGAGAGTTTCTACCCACTGGTGGGACTATTCAACTACTTGCATTTTTCTCCCCAACAATGAGCGTTCTCTAAGATTTTGTTTTAATGTCTTATGTTATATCCTGCACAACAGAGGAGTACTGAAAACCTTAGAGATATGGCTCAATATTGAATAAAGACAGCCTATCATGGTGGAAGGGGAGAAGATAAGTCTTGTTTTATTCATTATTGAGAGGATCTCTGAGGCTTTCATTATTTGTGTTTTTAGATAAGAACATACCAATGAAAACCTGTGTGACCCACTCTATATTAAATAAAAACAGACTTACTGTACCTATCTCCCTGCTCCAGTGCTGACCAGAGGTGTTACTCACATTACAGGTCCAGTGAATGCTGGATCATCTCAGCGCGAATGCAAAGTCTGTGACCATGGGTCAGCAACTTCAGGGACCTACTAAACAAACAAAAACATGGAATAGAATCTGACAATCCACTAACTCAGTGCCTGCATCTAACGTTGGGAAGATTTCACTGCTCAGAATACTTAAGGACAAACACTTTGATTATCTTTAAAGTGATGGCAAATTATCCAGTTACCTCTTTATATTTTTCAGCAAATCTTCCAAATTTCTCTATCATTTCAGCCACAAAAATAACATCCATTTTATCAGAAAAATTTGCTGCTTCAACGGTGTAAGCCAAGAGCTGTCTTGCTGTTGCCACTGCATTAGTAAGGTTGAGCGGCATCTACACAGAGAACAAACATGAGCATTTGAAAAAGTACAAGACAGAGAAAACACTTACTTCATTAATCAATAAATAAGCATTCATCCAAAGAGGAGAGCAATTCCCACAGGGTCACAGTGTTTTGAGTAGCTAAGAATCACCACCTTATCTGTAAGCAAAAACATTTCCTACAAGCCAGAGAACTATCATTTGTACTGGCAGCCAGCAACTGGGTTTTGTGCTGTTTTCCTAGAAGAGAGAGGTATTGTACCAAAAAAAAAAGGAGAAAACCCCCCCCAAAACAGTACTGTCAACTGCTTATTTTCATTTTCACCAAAGCCAATGCATGACAACACAAAGCTCTTTAAATATAGCATTTTATAGCAAGAGAAGCCAAAACCAATCCAAACACACCACTACCATAGCATTCACTCTCAATTCTGTAATTATAGGAAGCATTTGGAATGGCATACACGCACAAAAAAACAAGACAGATCTCTCTATGGCAAAGGTCATGATTTCACTCTGTAAACAAACCCCATGCTGGAAAATTCTTCACTAAATAATATACAACATCAACATGCCTGAGCTAGCAGGGACCAAAAATGGGAAATTTTACATAGTACAGTGGAAAGCTGTGCAAATGTTATCAGCTCATGCTGTTTATCCATGATAATCCAAACTAGAGAGGTTCTCTCTCTCTGGTTTTTGGTGTGGAGATATCTAGTCTGCCCTACTGAATTTGAAAAGTGCTACATAAGCACAACTATATATTTGTCCTTGCCAGTCTTAGCACTTGTACATAAACTTCAATGTGACTAGCAGAAGTTAATTTTTTGTTAATATGCTAAGAGTCATGCATTAAAAGTGCAAACAAAGTTCAAAATCATAACACACACTGAACAAAGTCAAATTTCAAATTCAGATACTCTGTAAAATTTCTTTGAACTTTTTATCATTAATTTCTTTTCACCTAAAACTGTACCTGTTCAATACACAAACAAGAACAGTGGAATATGAATGCTCTTGTAGAATACTAAAAAGGTTTTATTTTATTTTACATGTGAACCTTTACTTGATTTAAAATGTTTGGCGAAGCTCTGATGTTCAAAACAGCTCAACTACCTTTGTTCAGAGGCTATAAACATGCTTGTAATATGATTACATTTAACATTAGTCTCAGGGACAAAATATTTCTGTGCAGAATACTGCTAAAAATTCCAGACCTACTATACATAAAAAGAAGGCAACTTTCATATGTAAAAACAACTCCCAAACCCTCCCTTTAAAAAAAATTAAACCTTTATTTCAGCACAGAATACCTGAGTACATGCATTTTTAAGTAGATCATAGGAACTTGTCTACTTCACACATTAAAATTTTTGTTTTGCTTTTCTGAAGATACCAGTCTGATACTTACATTTTTAACTTCCTAACACAAAGTTGGCTAACCAAAAGCAGTAATAACAAGCTTAAGTTATCTAGGCTCTCGAGCAGCTGGGCTACAGTACACTGGCAGGAATGGCATTGAGTTGTCACAGGCCTTGCAGGAAAATGTGAATACCCAGGTGAGAAAAAAGCAAACCAGCAGCATCAAAGCTCTATTTAAGCTAACACTCAACCTTTCTGCGTCTCAGAAAAGGACAGAGTGATCCCCAGCATCATCTCTCACCTGTTAACCAGTCATTAAGACAGAACAATCTTCATTTGAGCCCTCAAATGTGTTTCATGGGATCAAGCCATGGCATGCACTTCTAGTGCTAGGAATATAAAGCAGTAAAGCAGAAGTTATGTCAGCCTCTAAGTTTATCTTGGGCCAAAACAGCCACTCCCTTTGTTTCCTTTTCTTTGTTAGACCAGTGCTGAGGGGTCCTCAGGGAACCAGAGCAGGGAAACAAAAAGCTATGTCTGCATTAGGCAGTACCTGAACACAGAGGGAGCAAGTCATCAACAATGCATCTCACAATACGTAGTACAAGTCTTTTGCCTCAAACTGGAGTTAGCCCAAGCAACTGGACATCAAGATTTCACTGTGTGTATAAATCTAAGACATCCCAAGGGGAAAACACCAGTTCAGATCCGACTGTCCCACTTGGGGGCTGAGGCACTTCAGATCAGTAGTGTGAAGTTTTCCCTAAAAGAATATGAGATGAACCAAAACACTCCAAACCCACACAAATGGAGAAATCCTACCCTAGGCTCAGACAAGCATCACAGCCTCATGCTAAATGTAAGTGGTGCTACCAACATCATCAACTCCAGTGACCAAGCCTTATTATTAAAAAACAAACAAAAAACCAACCACCAAACCAAACTCCAAAACACCACACCAAAAACAAGCAAACAAACAATCTCGTATTTCCATAGTTTGACCTGTTGCATCTATACTAGTGATCTGACCGCATGTGTTGGAAAACAAGCTTAAACCAGAAGTTCAAAGCTTTATGGAGTAACTTACAACACAGCACCTATACAGACAAGGTTGGGTACACCACTGCAGAACAGTGTTAGTGGAAGTGTGCGTTACCTAGATGAACCTCAACAGAAACTTGGAGCTGAAAAATTTTGTTTCATAGCTACAATTTAAATTCTAGAATACTCTCTTGGATCCTGGTTAAGTGCTACCAAATAAAGAAGCCTAGTTAATACTCACTACTTTCACTAGTTAACTTTTATCAGTTACACCAAATCTATCAAAGGTTTACAGCAACAAAGGCAAAGCAGAGTTTGACTACTCTCTATTATTATAATGAAAAGAGCTGCTCTCCATTACAGAATAAGCCTGCCTTGTTTCTTTATAGAATGTGGGCAGGGCAGGGCATCCAGTTGACAAAAATAATCATAACAAGCCACTCTCTTATCCTTTAGACAAGTACAAGGAATAAAATTTTCCTTGCACTTTCAACCTAGGGGCATTCAAAACAGATACTAAACCAAGCTTTTAACCTAAACCTGCAAGTTCCAGTATTGTACTCAGAGGCATGTGTCCATCATAACCTATCTAGACTACCAATATTTCCAGCTTAAAAAAGATGAAGGGTCTTCTGAGTTTAAATTTTCATTAATTAGATTTTCATAATTTGATTTTACAGAAATGCACAAATTACCTGATTGAACATATAAAGAACTCGAGTCACATCATTTGCATACTGGCACCTGGAGTAGTCCTCGTCTGCCCAGTACCCTCCCCTGTCGCATCTGCGCCAGGCTCTTCTCTCATCTTGTGAGTTGCCAGGATATATCCCACTGCCAGCAGAGTAACGTGTACACAGCAGGTATGCAGTGATGCCTGCCAATGTTCTGGGCCACCTGGGGAGTCAAAAGGAAAAAAAAAACCCTCATATTTAGACAAATTTACATGACAAGTAAATAAAAGGATTAAGCACTACAACATGAAATAAAGAGACACTCAAAACTAAGCATCTCTAAACTATTTAAAGGGCCACCTTGGCTCATCTTCAGTATTTTCAAGCTGTTCATATTTGTGTCTATTAACAAAATGAGTTCTAATGCTAGCATGCTTTTTTTAAAATTCTTTCATGAGGTTTCAGGTGGAGAGAAGAAGGTGCTTATAAAATAACTAAAAATAGTTTACAATTTTTGATAAAAAACCTTGCCTACTTCATGAAAAATTCCCTGTTAACACTATAAAAACTAGTTGATACTCACTTTCTACTTGTCCTCTACACATGCATCAATATAACTTCCAAACAATTGCATTCATATTCGTACCAAAATGCAGATATGAACAGAAGACTACATTTGCAGTATTCAAGGAACAGTAGAGGCAGTACTACAACCACTCTGACCAGTTTTGCAAACAAAATACCAAATAGAAATTAATGGGAAAAACATCATTCATAGTGTCAAGAAAGGAGAAAACAGTTCCTTTCACTCAAGGTATGTGAAACTATGCTCTTCTTTAGAAAACTAATGTTCTCTCCAGTTTCTCTGCTGATTTTACTGTGTATTTTATCTGTAAAACAAACACAGATTAAAAAAAATACAGTAAATAAATTGCAATACATCTTTAATGCACTGATCCTTCATTAGAGCAGAACTGATTCAAGAAAAAAAAAAAAGAATAGAAGGAAACCATGCCTGAATTAAGATGCAATGCTGAGCAGACAGAAGGGACAAGGACAAGGAATGGCAGCCAGTCTGCCTGTCCCTGCTTCTGTCCCTCTACCCTGTCATATGCATAAGCACTATTTTATCATTCAGAGCACAAATTCTTAAATTTTAAAAGTAAAAAGCATACAGACCTAAATTGCAGAATGCTAGGTATCTCAAATTTAACAATCCAACATATATGGTTTATCTAAAACTGAGAGCAAGTGAGCTTCATTGGATCATTCCAGGCTTTCTGTAACATCACTATGTCAAGCTCTTTTAACAGTCTTAAGAGCTAACATAGTTTTTCTAAATTTTAACTATTTCAAAGGGCCTTGTACAAAGCAGTTGTGTCCAAAAATTGGAACTGGTTGAAAAAAAATTTTTGTGGATTACACTGGGATTTAAAGTTTGCTTTTATATCTGGACAGCATTTTAGTAAATAGCCATTTATTCACTACTATCATCTAAATTAAGAACTGCTAAGAATATATTGATACTTAATTAAAAAAAAAAAAATCTGTGTTTGCAGGAGGGTGAAGTAAACACTTTGAAGGAGGTTCCATTTTCAGGAATCTAAAAATTTAAGTAATACTGCTAACACAGAGAAACTGAAGAAGTCAGCACCATTTTCCCTCCTTATTCATCAGTTAAGTATCTCCTCTTCTGAAGATGATAGAATTTATCACAGTTCTTCCTGAGAGAAGAGAATTAACTCCAGGAATGGACCAAGGCAAAAGGCTACACTTCTCAATTATATTAAGTGATAGAAGATACTAATTTTCAGGGTATACTGGAAGTTTTTTCTATCTTAAATTCCCATTTATTCTTCATCCGTTCCAACAGACCAATTGTAACATATTCAATAATGGTAGAAAGATACTTAGTTCAGGCCATTTTTACCATTACTTAAGTTTGGGCAAGAAGCAACAAAAAGATAGTTGCTGGTGGCATCCCTATATTGCACAGGTCATTGCAACAACCACAGAAGAATTCTAAGTTGGTAAGAGAACTAATGAAAAAGACTAGATGATAAATACAACAAACTAAACTAGGAAACAAGGACTTAAGTTTAACTACCTTTTATAACAGTGTTGGCATTACAGATCAGTTCTCTATATTGAAATGACATAATTTCATTAAGAAACGGAAACTTGTTATTATGACCATCACCAGAGTATCTGAATACTAGAAGTGACAGAAGATTATTTGGGTATCCAGCAGAGCCCAGCAAATATGCACTCACTCAGAGCCTCAGCAGCCACTTCAAGTAATTAAGAGAAGTGTCACCATCAACCAATACCAGAAAGGAAAACTTACGCAAGATTTGGTATCTTTGGAGGTAGTTAAAAGAAAGAAGAAAAAAAATTTTTAAATAATTAGCATGTATTTTAAATGCCTGGAATCATACTGAGGTATTCTAGAGAATGTAAATTAATTAAAAGAACAGTTATAGATTCTGCAATGGTAACATAAGTTTCTTACCATCTTTTTAACTGTAAAGACGACGGCAAAAGAAAGGACAAAAATCTTCCTCATAAAAAATTACTACAGCATTGTTGTGAATTGCCACAATTCCAGTAGTAATCTTAGTGCAATGTTACATGCACCTCAGCAAGCTAACAAAACATCAGATTGCATCGTGACTAGCCAACTCTGCTCATGGAGACAGCAAGTTATGCATCTGCTGGGAAGGGAGGGAGGGACACCAGGATACAATACATGTGCACTTATCCAAGTCTCTGAAATGTCACAAGGGACAAATTGAAATAAACTCTGACTCAACACAGACTGGAAAAACAAGTACAAAGATGAAATACTTCTGTGGTCCCAATTTTAATATATTTATAATAAGCCTTCAGAGAATGAAGCCAAAAAGAAAACAGGCAGATGAGGACAACTAATAAATCAGCTGGCACAGCTGTTAGAAGACATGCAGGCCCACAAATACCTTGCATAATACACCCAAACCTCCACTTCTAGAATGCAGTCAGGTTTCCAGAAACACTGGCACTGGAGTACCAAAACATCATTTCCAAAACCATTTATCAGTGCTGAAATTTTTATATTAAGTTTCCACATCAAAGATGCTACTTCGAAAGGGGTATTTGTCTCTGTCTTTACAGTCTTCTAAAAGTTGTATTTTTCCAAAGCATTTTCAGTAAAAGTGTGGTCAGCTCAGTTTTTACTGAATGTATCACCTTACAGATTGAGTACCACATGACCTTGGAATAATTTAAGCTCTGTGGTCCCGACAGAGGTTGTATGACACAACCTCCAAGACAAATATTTTCACTGAAATATGGCACATGCTGTTCCTTTTCTCACTATTTGCATCTAGTGCTAACGAACTGCAAAAAGAGAAAACAGAGTTTCTCTCTGGTTTCTCAGACTAGGACTCAAATGTAACACAAGTTTTTCAGGAGAGCTTTAATTACTATGCTTCCAAACAAGTATTATTTCTAAGCTATATATATGTATATCTTCCAGAACTTCTGTAGCCATCAAACAGAAAAAAATGGAGAGCTTCAGTGTTTAACACTACTGCAAAAGTTATTAGATTATCACAAGGTTATTTGACTTTTCTCCCTCCTCTTATCTCCACTTTTCCTATTTTTATTACCCCCCTCTTTCATTATTGTCCTTTTATTGTCCCTGCTTTACATTCATCTCCCTACACAGCATTTTATCATCTTTTGCCATAATCTTCTCAAAAGAATACAAGCAATGACAGGTAGTCTTATAGTCTATGCTACCATTAGAACAAATTTAGATACGTACAGAAACATTTTACTGTTAAAAGTAATGTATTATTTGTAGAGTGATTTAGATAGCTTTCTACTAAACCAGACATCAAAAGTGGGCAATTTAAAACTCAACAGCTTTGTGCCATAATCGCACATCACAAAAACAATACAAATGCACAGCGCCATGAAGAGAAACACTTTTGAGCAACAGTGTCCCTTTATCCTCCTTCCTCTCCCACACACAAAACCCCTTGTGTAGGTACAAGTTTCTTTGCAGCCCAGTGGTGAATGAGATAGGGGAACTGATTTTAGCTTTAACTACATTCCCCTTATTCCCTAGTTTTGCTAAATGAATGTTAACTTGTACCATTCTTAGTCAAGAACTGTTTCCTCCCAATACCTATACGACATGAGCTAAAGAGGCATTCTCCAGTTTCCATGAAGCCAAGAGGACATCCTTCCAGCAGGGCTCAAAAGGTGACTAATGACATGAAATTCTTACCATACAAACAAAGGCTATGTAAGTTTGACTGTACTCTTAATTTCTTCTGAGTCTAAGCTTGAGTATCTTTCACAGTTTACCCAACTGCTAGCAGAAGTGCAAATTTGGCCTGTATTAACACTTATTTCATTACTTTATATAATTAGGTGCTCAAAATTTATCACATATACATGAGCGTAGACAGCTGGGTAGGACAAGATGGTTCATTTACGTTTAAGCACTTTAATTTCATTTCAGGGGAAAAGAAAAAGACAGACCGTGAGATTATAAAAGAATCCTTTCTTTCATACATATTAATTCTGTTTTGAAAGCACTCATTTCTTTAAAAGAACAGTAACTTTCAGTTACAATGAGTTCTTATATCATAATTTCATTAGCTTACAGATACTCCAGTCTTATTGCATTACATCTTAGTAATTCTCTAAATTCAGCATGATAATTACAGTTTTAAAATATATTACACCCAATGAGTAACAGTTTTCAAGAAGATCATTCTTATATTTAAGAAAGAATTCTATAACCTACCAGCATAAAATTATGTTAAACACAACAGTTAAAGGACTTATTGAGGCAGAAATATTTTAACATGCAAACTGTATTTTCATTTTAATAATTAGTTATAAAATACTCAGGGATATTACCTGAGTAAGACTTAGAATATTTAAATTAAAGGAAATAGATTCCATGATGAAGTTTTTGCCCTTTACAAACTATGCTGAACTAATACTGAGCCAAAGACACTGAAGACAAATACCTCCTTCGTTACTCTTTGCTATCCCATCTCTGCAGGGATAAAAATCTAGATGCCATTCTTGAAACACCTTCCAAGCTAAAATGACTAACCAGTTCCAACTAAAAAAACTATAAAATCAAATTCACCTAGGATCATTTACAGCCATCTGCTCAGAACCATTTTCTCACTAGTCAAAGCTTTATTTCCATATGCTCTCTAAGGTGAAAAATTACTCTTTATTATTACTCTACCCAAGCTACAAGTGGAAGTCTGCTATAGTAAACCCAAACACAGTGAACTTTTTGATAAGTTGAACATTTCCTGAAATCTTATTTCTTTCTGCTGAATTCCAGAGGGGGTAAATCCTATTACACTGAACAGTCACTGAACAGCACAGGTTAATTTAATGGAAAGCGCTTTGAAATAAGCCTTTACCATCTGTTTTCACCTCTAATGGCAAATCAAAGAACAACAATTCACACTTGTATCATAAAAAAATGCATAAGTGATTTAAATAGATGTGTTCTTTGATGAATACAACCTGCATCTGTTTGACTTTCTTTGCCTTTTATCTAAAGCAGGAAGTTCTCCTTTTCTAATGTACTGCTTATCTCTGCAGTTGAAACCACCACAGTGTAAAAAGAGGACATGCACAAAGTTACTTAAATAAATAATTCTTTACAATGTGAAAGTTAAGCTCTTCAATAATTCTAAATTGCCTCTGTGCAGCAAGTGATCTTAACACTAGTTCCCTTTAATAATAGTTCCTCATACTCACCCTTCTCAAACTGTCCAAGTGATGACCATAAAGGAGATCAGGTTGGAACTAATGCTCCCAGCCAGGACTTAAAGTGAATTTTTGCTACAGCTGGAGGTCTTCTGCAACTGAAAGCTTGTTTTTGCCTCCCCCTAAAAACTATGTCCCTGCAACGTGGTTTAACTTTACTTTTCCTTTCTTAATATAAAAGATATATGGTCTTAGATTTGTATACAAAGAAGATGACTTTAAAAACTCTAATGCACACAGGGAAAGGAAAAGTTTCTAACTGTAAACAAAAGACCAAGCAGAAGATCAACACAGCCAAGCAGCATAAGGAAAGTGAAATGAGTGGATAAAAGCAGTTTGTACAACAATAAGAAACCCTATGCACCATAGTGAACACAATGCTATTGCAGACACTAATTCTCAGTAGGAACTACTGCAGGGAGGTAAAACACAGAGTAGTCATAAAGTGAATTACCTTACATATAGAGAATCTATACAGAAGCTATCTGTTACAGCTGGCACCTCCAGGAGTAACGTGTTGTTAGAGTGACCAGCAGCAGAAAGATCAGAAAAGGGAAAACAGGTGAAGAGGTAAGAACAAAAGATAAAATACTCTGCAACACCCAACACAACGGAATATCACAGCTACCACTACAGTCCCAACAATCATTAAAAGGAAGCAGCACCATTCATATTGTTTACTCTAATACTCACAGGGGGGAAAAAAGATCCAAACTATATTGCGTATTTCTTATATAGTGATTTTGTCATATAGGAGCAGAAGGCTTTGAAAAAGGAGAATGATAACCTGGCAGAAAGCCCCCTGTCAGTATGTGGTCTAACTTGATCTTACAGGTAATCTACAGAAGTTTAACTATTCCAATAATTTCATTTATATATTTCAAATATCATAGCTTAGTTTCAGTATCTTTCAAGGATGTGTTACCAGGCTCAAAGTTTAACATTTCATAGGATAATTTCATGCACTTCTGTCAACACATAGTAATTTAGAACAGTTAAAAATCTATTACACACCATTTACAAGCAAGCATCCACATGGGCACCTCAAAATCATAGAATCTTAGTTAGAAGCTAAATTAAATGGACTTTTCTTTAATCTGAAAAAAACCTGGGGTTACTAACCTGAAATCCCCCTTATTGTTCACAACCCTCTCTGGAGGGCAGTATTGTGCAGAACTTTCTAACACCACAATGTCTACTGTCCTTGTGTTATTCCCACGTCTGGTTTGTACATGACAACCCCAGTTTCCTGTGGAGCCAGCCTGAATGTTCGAGATTGTCAGCGCACTGGAAAGATAAATTAAACAAATAAAACCCAACATTTTTGCAATAAAATTTACATAAGCTTTCACCAAAAGATGAATTAAGTACAGAAAGACAATGGAAGAAACATCAAATTACATACAGCCATGAGTGATCTTACAAAACCAGAGCTATTTACATCTCCATGTACTGTAATTAACAGAGAAATATTTACTGTTCTTCAGGCTCTCAATTTTGCCAAGGTAGGAAACAAACAGAACAACCACAGGAAAAAGTGCCTAGACTTCAGAAAGAAGAGATGAGAAGTCCAAATTCCCAAAGTGTTGTCATTGCTATTCAACACAAAATTCTTAGCTGTTTAGAGAGGTTAGACTAAAATAAATTCCCAAATGCATAATTTGTTATAAACATTGAAGCTCTAATTTACTAATACAATTACAGGACATCTAACCACTGTAGATGCTGAATAAGTCAACAATTTGCTGCAGGCAGAATAAATTACACTTACAGATCTCTGCTGGAGAACAATATTAACAACTGTGGTGTGTTCAAAATGGAGAGTAAAGAATCCATGAGTAATTCAGTTAAATGCCTTGTTTTCAACATTTTCATCATTTTAATATTCCATGAGAACAAATGTATCCTACTACAAACATATTTTAAATGAATGCATTGGGTAAAACTTGCAGAAAATTAAAACCCAACTGCAAGTTCCTCTAGCTAATCTAGTATTTTAAGCATATAGCTTTGACTAGCCAAATCTCTAGACCTCCTTCCTCAAACTTCATCATTAATAGGAGAAGTGTGAAGACTACTTCCCTGCTAGGGATGTTTCTGTGTACATGTTCACTCAGTGAGGACATGAGGACTAGTTATGGAAATAGTCACCAAACCAGAGCAGAATGTAAGAAGTAGAAAATACATTTTCTCACTACGGATTCACCTTGCAATCAGTGAGCAGTTATGAATCATGTTTTTTTCAACAAAAATACCCTGGGACTCATCAGTTTCCACTATCTTCCCATCCTGATACCACAAGACTTGCATGTCTTGATCAATATATGAAGCCATACATTGGAAGGGTAGACTGTCTCCTTCAAAGACCACCTGACGATGAGATGGAGTCATATAGAAAGACGGTAATTCAAGTGGTGGTTCTAGAATTCAAGACATAAACCCACAATTAATAGCAAGAATCTGTTATATACCTAATTTTCAAAAGAGGAGAGAAATACACTAAGTGAGTATAAAGTTGTATCTGGCAAGATGTATACAAAAACTACATTTAATGCATCGGATACTGAAAAATACAAATTATCATTATGTTCTTTTTCAAAATGTGTATTCCTTTGATGTAATATATTTCAAAATTCTTTTACCAGCCCACATCTAAAAGAGTGGAAAATACAAATTAGAAGGAAAAACATATTTATGCATTTTAGTTCTTCCCAATTATTCACTAAGACTTCAAAATCACAGTAACATGTGAGTTTTTATTTTCATGGTTGGAATAATTCCAATACAAAAAAAAAAAAGAAGGTAAGCAAGTTGGTCATGGTTTTGTCACAAAAAGAAGGCTAATCAAGAATAGAATTGCCATGCAGGAAAGTAACTCAAAAAATGAAGATCTTTTAACTTCAGAAATCTGGGGTTAAAATAATTCACGTATTTGAAGTCAGACAGCTAGACCTAGGAAAGAAATTATCAGTTTCTAATTCCTCTTGTGAAATTTAGGTAAAGATCTCTGAAAAATACAGATAAGCAAGAAAAAGGAGTTTATCGCCTTTGTTACTACAAAATAACATCCACCATCATCAATTTATTTATTATTTCCAAAAGCTAGCAATACTGAATCACAACTAAAGATTGGCCTTTGAAAAGGAGGTACTATTACCACTGTCATCTAAGTGCTGAATTTTAGGGAAATGAAACAAAGCAAAAAAGTCTGTTCACTAACATTAACAGAACATGGAATGCATTAGAAAATACATATCAGTTGTGAGGAGTGCTTACCACAGGTGAGAAGCTCCTGTTTAACACCAGTCACTGTCTGTGACTGAAGTGACTTGGGATAGGCACATTTAGTCTCACGTACAGTTATATTTCTTTCCTTTAACCACTGATGCATCCACAGTATGTTGCAATCACAAAGAAGATAATCAGTCTGAAATTCTCTGCAACAAAACACAGGTATTTACAGTGACAAACTGCAAAACTGCAAGGTCTGAAAGCTTGACATCAACAGCTGTGCAATGCCTCTCACTGTCACAGACACAAAGACATAAGCAGTCGAAGTCTACACTACTGTGGAGTTGCCTACCTCTACCTACTGGAAGTTATTCTAATCCTCCACAAGCTGTACTCTGAGAACAAAAGGACATACTCCCTGAGAAAAGGAATCCTCTCCATAAATATAAGGAGTATCTAATACTGGCACATGAAAAAATTCTAGTAATTTCTGTCATGGAGAGTGTTCATGCTACTTCAGGTGAGCAATAAGAAAGATTGCTTGAATATGCACCATCATAACCTAAGAAGAAACTTCATTGCTTCACTGTAGCAATCAAATGCTTTAGCAGTAAAATCAACAGAACTAAAAATAGCTCAATTATTTCTCTTTTCAAAAGCAGTATTCATACAATTTTATTCTGCTTCATATGAAAATCACAAGGTTTTTAATTGACTCACAGTCTTCTCTGTACTTTCAGTACTTCTGTACTTTCTACTAAAAAGCCATACCAAATACCCCATAGATGTTTGCTGAAGACGGCTAAATTAAGGGATTAATTAATTTTATCGGTTCAGAAATTAGTATTTTATCTGTTTAGAAACAGATAAAAATGTACCAAAATATATGGCTATGTCTACACTGGTTTTTACCTCTACTGAAAACATTTTCTTTTTGTAGATGTCTAGAGGATAACACAACATCACAGGCAGAACACTTCAAACACTAAATCAACATTCCTGTGAAACCCCATTTGGTGTTTGTTCACATGAATTCCTCCAGACAGATATTATTTTAATGGCAACCGTTATATCCAGGTTCTCTTGTCACATCTGTGGTGTTCTTGGACAGCAACCTTTATGCAGACAATTAAAATATCAGGAACAACAACTTATGAACAATTAAAGAGACGGAGGAGGGAAAGAAACATTCTTCTTTATAAACAAGAAATTAACTTGGTGTCAAATTCAGAAACCAAAGCTTTTGATAAAGCCCCAGTACAATAAGCCAGCTGCCATGACTACCAGGGAAAAGCATAAGCTGATCATCAGCACTTATTTTTTAAATATACTTTCTTTCTTGCACAAGATTACAATTCATGAAACCAAGAGAGAGCAAAATGACATGAGGTTGAGATGTTCCCATTGTTATGTGTAACAAAACTATACTGTTCACAAAGGACTAACATCTTGCTTAAAAGTATTTGTTCCCTCTGCTATAAAGGTGTCAAATACTATTTATTTACTATAAATTAATAAATGACACATATAGAATAAAGCTTTTGGAAGCCCAAATGGGAGAAGAGCTTTGTTTCTTCAGAATAATGTAACAAATAGTGAGCAACTTTTGAAGGGGCTTTTATAAACACCCAAATACCCATATACATGCACTTGCCACATGCTTATTCAGATATTGTTATGGGGATTAAAAGTAAAAATACAAAACTGTAGTACAAGCAAGTGTATATAAAATGTTTTTTTTTAAGAACACAAATGATCATGCAAATTAAGACCAGATGCAGCAAGTACTTACAGAGACTTTAGTGAACCAAGATGATCAAATGTTCCCTGCGTAAGTGTAGAAAACAGATTTCCAGAAAGATTCCTGAAAAATAAAAGTATGATTTGAACTCATGCTCAGACAACTGACATTTGAAATAGAAAAAACCCCTCTCTTCAAGATAACACTATGTTTAAAAGTTTTAAGTTACTATTATGACACTGTCATAGTTCAGAAGACTGTAAGAGTAATAATCAGGTCTCAATAGCCTAGCAAGATCTCCAAATAAACTGTTCTCTAACACTCCTGGTTTAGGTGAAGAATTTTAAGATTGGGAAAAAAAAAATTAAATGCAAAGACTTTACTTCCATTTAAAGCAAAAACTAGCACACGTTGAGCATAAATTTCAAGAATTGTAAAATTAATTTTGCTGTTCACGGTGAACTGATGTGTTCCTATTAACATGCTCTAGGAAGCATGTTCCATCTAACAGAATGCTTTTTAAAAATATTAGCCATATCACTTTCTATATATCAGTGAAAGCACTGTGTGTAAGAAACTAACAACCAGGGCAAAGAAATATTCCATAATCATACGTGTTATCCTCTTAAAGTAAATGAATGACTTCAAAACATGCAAGACAGCCACCAAAATATACTGACACCAATGCCACAGTAGAGAAGGCATAGATATTGAAAGAGTCTATAATGCTGAAATATTTTTTTGAAGAAAATATTTTGTACAGTCTGCTAGTCTCCCTCCCTGCTACACATTCTAAGAACTGGAAAACTGTTGCGAAGTCAACAGACCACTGAACAGCGTGGTTTGGGTTGGCCCCAACACTTGTTTTTACGTTTGCTACTGAGTAACAAACCACAACCATAGGCACTGGCTGTCTTTCAGTAGCACACTTAAATAAACTACTCCCCCTGAAACACAGAATGTTAACTGACACAAGACTGAAACATAAGTGTATTTATATAGAACAAATTATACTTACAATCTAATAAGGTTTACAAGTCCTCTAAATATATCTGCATTCAGACAGCCTATTCGGTTATTAGTTAAGTCTCTATAAATAGAAAAAAGGAAAAATTGGAACAAACTGGTTTATTTCCAAATGAAATACAGCCTGCTAACAGAAGTATTTAAACAAAAATTCATGAGCAACAGATTACACCACATGTATATTTGGTCTTTTTCAAGAAAACCCACAAGGTATTGCTATATGGGTGTATACACATGCCCACAGACTCCTTAATCCATCTCTTAAGTAATTATAGTCTGTCCATATACAATTCAAAAAGTCTAGATTTACCAATAAATTTCTTTAAACAGGCTTGGCTTACACCCCTACCAAGTAAATTTTCATATTTGTGTAGTATGTATATATGTGTGTGTATATATATATACACACACAGAGATACGTATCACTTGTTTTTTTAACATGTCAGAGACCTATACTAGTGCCTTTATGATACATAAAAAAAGACGACTTCTATAATTATACTTAGATAAATAGTTAAAAGTTATATATTTTTCAATATAGGTCTTGGATCAAATTGCCAAATATTCTTAAAGTAATAAAAATTAAGCTTGCAAGTATTAACGATCCAGAATTGGTGCTTCAGTTTTATTTTTAAGGTTTTCAGAAGTGCATTTACCAATACTCTTTCTTTTAAGTGAGCCAGATCATCTGATCAGTTACAAATGAACATATATACTCTAAAAATTTAAGAAAGAAACAGGGTGGAGGGAGGTAGTGGAAATTCACTAAGAATTAAAAGTTGTAAAAATATTCCAAAAATCTGAAGTGTTTTAAAAAAAGAAAGAAGAAAAAGAAAAGAAAAGCAATAATGCTGAATTTTTGTTTTTCAAGTTTCATGTGGTACAGAACTTTTACAGCCAAGGCATGAATCCCCCAAAAATATGTTAATGGGAATGTTGGCAAAACCTTCACTAAAGCAGCCCTAACAGTGCTGCAACTTCAGTGTAGTATTAATAGCAAGGGACTCCATGTTCCATTGTAACCTTTGGAAAATAAAAATCATGAGTTTAACGTTCAACAAAACAAGATTTGATGGAATCAAAGCTCTGAACAAATATCCACCCAGTGATGCTTCAAGCCACTCAAATACAAAAAGAAAGGAGTAATACAAGAGACTGTCAGAACAAATGAGACTGCCAAGCCACAAGCAGCAGATGTTCTTCAGTCGTAAGACTGAAAGCAAACTTTGTTTTATGCATGTGTGTGTATGTATTTAGACAGCATATATATTCAACTGTTAATATATAATAACTTTGCTGTCTAAACTTCCAGAAGCTCAGACTTACTCTCTCTGAGGAGATTTTTGCTTGTTCTGTTGAAACTGACTAGCCAAATATACTACTTACAGTCTTTTCAAAGATGAAAGCCCCAGAAAAGCTCCTGGATCTATGGTACTAATAAGATTGTTTTTAAGATCCCTGTGGAGAAAAATTAAGACATAACATTTACCATAAATAACATTTTAAAACAGATATAGTCATAAAGATATACCTAATTTGTCTCAATTTGCTTGAGAAACTCAAAAAAAACCCCACCCCAAACCCAACCCCCCAAAACAACCCAAAAACAAAGAAACCCCCCAAAAACCCCAAAACAAAACACCAAAGGAAAACCCCAACAACACATTTTTAATTTCTCTAACATAGCATCTTTCAAAATTGGAAAAATCTGTATTTTAACAACAAGGAAGAATAGAAGCAGCATGTGTATTCCCTTAAACACTTTATCAGTTCGTATCACATTAAATGGTATAGAGTCAAAGATAATTTGCCACAGTGTGAACAGGTTATAGCTATGCAGGGAGAGACATTTGCTTATTACACAGTATGATACTGTCTAGCACAATGTTGACTTCTTTAGCCTATCCAATTTTCAATACTTCAGTAGTGCCCAACATCTACCAAAAAAAGCAAATCATGATCTTAAAAATACACCGAAGACACAACACTGAAAATTTCCACTTATGTTGCTGGCACAAAAGCAAAGCCCTAGCTGAAAATCCCAAATACAGCTGGTGAAAAAACTTCAGAGCAGATTTCTAAATCTTAAGTTTCCAGAGACTGCAAGGAGAAATGTAAACCACTAAACTGCTTTATTAATAGTACAAGTGATTTAGGAATTTTAACTCCTAACTTGAGATATTCTGCAGATACAGCTTAATTCAAAGGTCACAGAAAGCAGCTGACAACACCTGTACAGTCTTGAACAAACCTTATCACTGCACGACTGCTAAAATTACTTCCACCTCCCTAGTCACCCTAGATTTTTACTTTACTACTATCTGAAACTTCACAGGCACTTATTACTACACGTAAAGTTTCTCACTCCATAATATCCAAACTTCTACATTTGATAAGAAAAATAATACTTTCATTTAAAAACAGTGTTTGAATTTGCAAGAGTAGAAAAAATATCTCATACGTCTACCAAAACATTAATAATTCTGCCTGAAAGAGAACTGCCCAAGAGAATTACCTCTACCATCACATAGATATACATGAGTAAATCATAATTCATCCCAAGATTTCACAACAGCATTTCCTGAAGACAGATTAACAAATCATGGTACAACAGACAGCGTCACGGCACACGTATCACACATGAATGCTATACCTAAACATTTTAAATACTTGGAAGTACTTTAAATTCACCTTGCAGTAAATTGGTTTTCATATACACACTTGTCTTATCTCAACTTTATTTCCTTCCCTTGCTATGGTGGCAGGAACTGCCGAGTACTTCCAACGCAGTAGTATCAGGAGCCTGAAGAACTGGTTCTTTCAGCAGGCATATAAACACCATGGTGTACCAGACTATGACAAACCTGACACTAATAAAAGGTATTCATCGCTCACTTACCATCAGTCTTTGATGTAGGGAAGAAAAATGATACCTTCTGTTCATATTTCAAATTTTGATTTAAAATCATGTAACTCCCACTTAAAATCTCACTGTTGAAGCCACTGAGGGAGAAAAACCTTGACAACAAGCCTTGGAAACCCACTAGTCTAGACTCAGGGATCTTTAATTTAACTCCATAAATTCAAAGCGTATTCCCTGATACGACTCTTTCAAAAACCCACTGCAATGGATTCATATCAATGAATGTCCAAAGCGTTAAGACTCTTCTCAGCCTGCAACTATAACAGCTGGGGAGTCTCTGTTTGGCTGGGGTTTTTTACCCTTCCCAGTGGCAGTCCTTGGGTAGGCACTAGCTGTATATCAATTTACCAAAAAGTATTGCAGAGGAAAATAGAAAAGATACCGAAAGATACCATAATAGAAGAGATACCATAAGATCTCAAAATTAACAGTGCTGACATGTCTAGCAACTCTTCAGAAACAGTAAAAGATGTTCATACAACACAGGCTGGTACAACTACCAGGATTCCAGCATCTAGGACAGTCTTTAAATGAAGCAATTACAGTAGTGGTTAAACCAACAGATTTGTATTTCTCACATAAAAGGGAGGTGGGGGAGACAACCTCTTTAGAAAGTTGTGTTTGGCTTTAAAATTTTTGTTGTTTTTAACACCTATGAATACATTTGTATAAACCATATTTTAGTTTTAGCAACAGGAAATTAATGATTTCAGATGTTGATTTTAATTTTTCTTTGGCAAAGCTCAACCAACAAGATATATCTATGGATACTTATTTGTCCAAATGGAAGAAAACCTGTCCAATAGAAACGCCAGAGAGGATTTGAGTTAGGGTAACATCTTTTATATTATAGTAACTGCATCTTCCATCTATCAAGAATACATCTAAAAAACAAAACAAGGAAAACAAACAAAAATCAACCAACCAAAAAACCCAAACAAACAAAAAAACCCCAAATGAAAACCACTCCAAAAAAAACCCCAAACAAAAATACCCACCCCTACACCAAAACAGAACAGTGCTCTACAGCCAGGCAATAGAGCAATCTTACACTGAGAATCTAATAAAAGATTCTTAATTTACTCCAAAATCTAAGTAACACTGTAAATAAGGGTACCGCATATTCATCAGCAAAGGCAACTAACAGATGTTAGGAGAGTTAAAAAACTTAGGTTTCAAGGGATGCGTTCATGTCAGTCATGTAATCCAAATTCTGGCTCAAAGTACAACTAAATCAGATCAACTGCCCCACTGTCACATCCAACGAAGGCCTGAAAACCTCACAGGATGCAGATTTCAGCATCACGCAACTCTGTTTAACCATTCTCATGACAGAGGATACTGTTGTGCCAAATCAGAACAGCCCTTTATCAAAGCCATTATTAAGTGGACAAATAGCAACTTATCAACAAAAATATTTTTTGTGCCTAATGTTCTTGTTAAGATGTGAAAAGTATCTTGATGAAAGATTACTTGTATTTAAATATGGTTTGCCATGTAAAAAAAACCCCAAACCTTTAATTTTATTACACTTTGTAATGAACCGTTTCAGTAGCCAGTCATCTATGATTTAAAAGCGCACATATACATACTTTAAAATTTACTGCTTTCTGTCTCAGCACAATGAAGACTGTCTTAATTATTTAATAAAGCATCCCGCAGGCACAAACAAACTATGCCTATATATACATACTGACAGGTATACATTATTAAGTCTTCTTAACTACCATTGGATAAATTACCTTTTTTTCCTTAACATTACTTGAAAATGAATGTCAGATGGGAAACATATTAGCTACCATGGACTCCTCCTACATGAAATGTTTTTTCAAAAGGGAAATGAAGGAAGACCACAAGGTAAGAAATTACAGAAATAGGTTATACATTACACATATTAGAAAGTCAGCCTATCCCTTCCACGGCTCTCTGGGGTGTAGATCTTATGCAGTCAAATCCAACAAATGCTTATGACAGAATTTTTACATTTCCCAGTATAACCCAATGGGTCAGGTTGGAAGGGACTACAGTGGGTCACTTGGTCCAACCTCCTCGCCAAATGCAGAGTCATCCCAGAGCACACTGCACAGGACTGCATCCAGATGGTTCTTTAATATCTCCAGTGTGGAAGACTCCTTGGCAACCTGTTCCATGTGTGGTCACCTGCACAGTAAAGAAATTCTTCCTCATGTTCAGGTGGAACTTCCTGTGCATCAGTTTCTGCCTGTTGCCTCTTGTCCTGTTGCTTGGCACCACTGAGCAGAGCCTGGCTCCATCCTCCTGACACCCTCCCTTCAGATACTGACAGACATCGATGAGGTCCCCTCCAAGTCGTCTCTTCTCAAGGCTGAACTGGCCCAGCTCCCTCAGCCTGTCCTGGTAATGGAGATGCTCCAGTCCCTTCTATCACCTTTGTCACCCTCCTCTGGACCTGTTCCAGGAGCTCCATGTCTCTCTTGTACTGAGGAGCCCAGAACTGGACACAGCACTCCAGGTGCACCTCACCAGGGCTGAGTGCTGGCAATGTTTAAGGCAGGGTACTATTGGCCCTCTTGGCCACAAGGGCACCACTGGCTCTCTTGGCCACAAGGGCACTGCTGGCTCATGGACACTTGGTGCCCACCAGGAGCCCCAGGTCCTTCTCTACAGAGCTGCTCTCCAGCAGGTCAGCCCCCAGCCTGTGCTGGTATGTGGGGTTACTCTTCCCCTGGTGCAGGATCCTCTGCACTTGTCTTTGTTGAATTTTAAATTAATATCAAAACATAATGGAGATTAAAATACTTAGCATCTTTTTGTACAGACACTTTTATTACCACTTAAGACAGTTAAGATTACTCTTACTTGCATACTTTTTTCCTGTAAGAGTAGATGTAGACATAGCATAGTCATTTTCTACCATAATTAACAAACATTTTACCCTCCAGTAAAATAAAACTTTTATTTTCGTAAATTTATCACCTTCTTTAGAAAATACTGCATTAACAAATTCAAATTATCATAAATTAACATATCTGTAAATAATTAATTACTTATTAAAACTATTATTTATCACTGTTTTATTTGTTGCTTGTATGCCCCAAAACTATATCCCTTTTCAACAGTAACAGAGAAGAATTATCAGATGGGGATGAGGTCAAGTGACAACATGTTTGAGTAAAATGATAATCTAAAGTGCAACAAGTTGCCAGCTGCAGATACCATGTCCCCAAGTTTACAGGAAAAATTATTAAAATGATAGAAACCATCTAAAAATATCTACATTTTCATTAAATTTTTAAATAACTGAACAGGATAAAAAAGTTTAGTATGTTAACAGATGAATTATAAAGTTGTCAGTGTTGATTAAAATTCAATCAATTATTATGCAGATACACATTCCTGACATATTCATCTGATTTATTGTTCTAAAGGCTTTATTTAAATATATCAATACATACATAAACTCTACCTGAAAACCACTAAGAAGAAATGGCAAATATTTTTGCTATCAGATATAACATTACAAGGAATGAACAAACAAGCATGAAATGCATATAGAATCTCTCTCCTAGTAAGCAGTAAAATGACAATGATACTGTCTGAATTAACTGTTTAAATAATGACAATTTATTTCTGTTATCTCCACTTAATCTCTTAAATTAAATGTGGGGAAAGGAACTTATCTACACTCATAAGGAAACAAGGGGAAGCATGAATAGTAAGAAAAAATAAAATAAGCAAAAAATGTCAAAAAAGTGCAATATTCAAAGCATGCAAGTTATCACAATGAACATTAAGGAAAATAATTTGAAACTACTTAACATAATGTGAATGTTTAAAATAGTTACTGTGACTTTCGACTGTTTTTCCTTTTACTATTGATTATCTATTTAAGTTTGAAAAATTATTTTCATTACAATAGCAGTTTCTGTCCAAGGTCAGAAAAGCATTTAAAGAAGAAAAATTTACTTTTACTATGGTTAAATATCTATGGCTTTTAAACAAGTCTTGCATGTATGAAAGGAAAAAAGAAGAAAATATTATCATTAATAATTACTGTAGCACACTAGCTATCCCTCCACTTATAATGAAGACACCTGGCCATTATTAAATGTTTGTTGATGCATTAACTCCTACAACAGCGCACAATAAGGAGTGTTCTCACTCTGATGAGACTACCATACCCTCTAAAACACTGCTACCCCAGCTCACGTTAAATGTTCCAAACATGATGCCAGCCTTTCTGCCTTCTTTTCCTTTTCATGAAAGAAGATATTAAAATAACCTAAAAAACCCTTACAAAGGACAGGAGTTAAATGGAAGAAAGCTGCATTCTTTTGACTTTAAAGAAAATTAGGATTTGGATTCATGGAGAAAACTTAAATCATTATCTCAAACTAACTAGAGTTTCAAGTATTTCCTGTCTGAAAATGTAATGAGTTTCAAAAAATAACAGCTGTCAGCAGATGCCTTTATTACCTAAGCAAATGGCATCACTGCTGATAACCTTGCTTCTTTGGCACAGCAGCTTCCTTCTACAATAAAGCTCATCTGCCAGTGAAAAGACACTTTCTTCTGGTATGTGGGAAAGGGAATGGTAGAAGTGTTTGAATTTATTTAGGTCAGGTGACTGGGATTGGAGCCTCTGAGTTTTAGAGGAAGAATAAAATACTTTTAATCCCCTGAAGCCAAAAGCCATTTGGAACTCTTCCTAGATGCTGTGAGATGATTATGAAACTGGCTACTTTCCCAGTCAAATGGCCTAGAAAAATCCTTATCTCTAAAGTTTATGCTTGCTACCAGGTAGATCAACCTGCCAATCCTGACCTCCTACCAGCTGGAAAAAAGCTGACTGTAACAGAAGCTACAATGCTGCTTCTTATCCCATAGGCAATGTATCATCTGCAAGGGGAAGTGAAAACAGGAAGCAAAAAATATCCAAAAAGTTGCTCCCATCAGACTCACTCCCACCCTCTGTACATTTGGCATATACTGAAGTTGTGAAGTAAGCAGCAAAACCTTTTAAATAAATGTCAACAATAAATCTATAATAAATCCACTCTCTCTTAGAGGCTCTAATACACTTGCTTCCCCTGCAAATATACATTGCAACAGTTCAACAAAGGGTTTGACACTTCCTAAGAAATTAAAGAAGTAATTTTCTTTACAATGTAAGTGTTTGCATAATGAAACAACCAACAAAGCAAATCCGTCCATTATAGCATTCTAGTGAACTTCCCACTGAAACTGCCCTCTCACCTGCAGGTGAGATTATCCCTTTTTTGCTGTTACATGCCATTCATATTAATGAGCAATTCATTCATTCATATTAAGAGAACACTTCACTATGTTAACTCTTCAATCACAAAAAAACCCATCAAAATAAAGAACACATCTCTTATTTAAGACATTCTGTTCTCACAATTATTAATGAAACATAAACAGTATATCACTTAATTTTTAAACTGAAAATAGCTTTTTAAGAAGTACTTACAATCTTTCAAGAAGGTGTAATCCAGAGAAGGAACCATTCTTCAACTCTGTTATTTTATTGTTACTCAAAATCCTGTAAACAAAACCAGTCAAGAACAATGTATTATAGGTTTGGCAACAAAATATTTCACTGCAACTTACACTTCTTCTGTAACTTATTTTGTTTAACAGCCTGTGTTGATGTTGATCAAACTACAATGCTGACTGAGCTCATTGTCTTGAGGTGTATACAACAGCACTGCTTAAACACTATGAAGGAGAAAAAGAAGATTTTCTATGTCATCTGTTTTAAGTACCATGCAAGCTTACATATATAACATCTGAGAGGAAGCATACCTATCCAGGATTATCCTAGTAAGACCCCAGAATTGGTGTAGTAGAAATGAAGTATTAAAGAACCAATCAGTACATTCAAAATTCTTGTCTTCTGTACCTATTTTGGTTTTCCAAACCAAGCAGCATATTGCCTGCTTCCCATTTCCTCTGCTCTCATTTTCAGTCACACACACACACTTCTCCCAGACTGTACCACCTTTCCCAGCCATCCTTCACACATTCATCCTACTCCTCAATGCAGTCTTTTTGAAACATTTGCAAATAAGCTCAGCAAACACTCATCTATCCTTTCTTTTCTTAAAGGACAACACAACCACAAATTTCCTCTTCCATTGAAATAACTGGATCAGGCCCATCTTGTCAAGCACAGATCACAGCAGATGCTAATTATCCTCAAGGTAGGAAATTCTTTGCACAGCTGGGTATTTCCTTACTTAGAAGGACCCGCTTTCTACACACTACATAGCTCTGTTGGACAAAAAAAAAAAAGCCGATTTTCCTTTCGAATCATGTCAAATTTTGGCAACTGCAACACTCCTTACAAAAGGCTTCGCAGTACAACACCCCATTCCAAAAAAAATGCCTCATCTCACTCGTTTTGAAAACACCTCCTGCCAGCTTTATTTAATGTTCCCCACTTCTAAACAGTGAAACACTTAGTAATCAATCCACTTACCCTCTTTTTACCATGTGCAATCATATACAAAACTAGATGTCTCTTTGCAGATGTAAAATCCATGTTTTACTTAATTATTCTTTACACAAAAGCCATTTGTGCCACCTTAATAATTTTTGAGTTCTTTCCAGCTTTATTACACTAAAAAAAAAAAGTGAGGTAAGACCACCAGAACTGAAATAGTACTTGACACGCAGACAAGTCACAAATCTACAGACTAGAATAATGATGTTCTGTTTCTACCATTTCCGTAGCAATTTCTAAGATATGATCTGCCTTCATCACTTGTGCTAAGAATCTAAGATTTCTGGTCAGCTCAATGCCCATCATCTTATATAAGACAGGAGTGTTTTCGTCCTCAATACATTCTTCATTTTTTTACAATGTGCTGTTGCTGCCATTTTATTGCCCAATTACTTTCACAAACTTCTTCCAAAATTCTTCACTTTATCCTCATCCTTATTACACCAATCAACTCACCCAACTATATCAACCCCTTACTCACACTGTTTTACAGGTCATTAAAAAATAAGTTGTGCATTACAGGTCTCTATGACTCCACCGAGAAGGATAACCATTTACTTCCACACCCTCTTCTTATCCTTTAGCAAGTCAGCTGCTGATCTGATGATCCTCGATTTAAGACTGATATACTCTTTTCATTAAATGCCTTTGGCAAGGGACAGACACACCTTTTAGAAAGGCATGTCTCATTATAACAGCTGGATCAACCTTGCAAATATTTTGCTGATTCTGAAGAACTCCAAAGGACTGCAGGGAAGAGCTTCTCATTACAGAAGACGTAAATTTTCCATGGTACCTTTATCCAGGTATCCAATACATTTATTATAAACTCTACCGATTTGTTCAACACAAACATCAGACTTGGAACTATGCAGATGGTGGTGCACTTATAAAAATGTGCATTTGTTACCATCCAGTCCTCAAAAATCAAGTTCATTCTAAGCAAGACTTCAGACATTTTATCCCTGAGTTCTTCTAAAAGCTCTTCAGTCACACCATCTTGTCCTGGAAATTTATTCCCTCTGTCACATTGTTCCACAACTTCTGCTACAGTCACTTCAATTTCAGACAGGTCCTTCATCAAATGCATCCTTCATATCCAACATGTCCCTGCACTTCTTCACTTACACCAATTACATCTTCAGGCTGGATAACTACTTCTGCACTTAAGAGTGCCACTATGAGATTTCTTCTCAGTCCACTACATCTTTCAGATGTCCTTTACAACAGCCATAAACCAAATACACACACATCCCCCTCTTTCCTCCAGTGCACAAAATTTACTATATAATGACAAGGATTAATACTTCAAAACACACAATCAATAAGATAAAACTAAAATACAGAAATAGCAATCTATGAAAACAGCACCATTTTGACACAACTCTGTATTACATTACGTAGTTTTCTTCTCCAGGTTTCTCAAAGACTGCCTCAAGTCTCTGAATTTTAGACAAATACAGAGTAGGTATTTTTTGTGTAAAAGTTCTGGCTTTGACTCAATCTCTTTCATCTCATATAGAGTGAGTCAAGACACCTGAACAAACTAAAAATCCTTCCATTTCCAGCCTGATGGTAGGAAGGTTTGAAAATTCTTGAAGTTAACCTTAAATCATTCAACAAAGGTAACAAGTCCTGATTCCTTCTTCTCACCTTCCAATCATATTATGTATTTCTGCAGCTCATCTCAAGTCATCCCTGGTGCCCCCTGCTCTACAAGCAGCAAACGTTAAACTACACATTTGCCCAGGGCATCTCCCAGGAGATTAATTTTTACGTCAACTACACAAGTGTGATCAATATAATATACTAGACAGTCAGATAATACCAGGTGAAGACTGATCATAAGAATGGTGGAAAGGAAGAAGGGGAAAAACATACTTTAAAGTATACTGAGAAATTGCTATTTTATTGCTATAATGCCTGTAACATCTACTAGAGTGTCAGCTAATAGCATTTGCTCTTGTGAGAATATAGCTCTGTAGTCCAACACATTAAGCTACCTCACAGGAAGAAAATAAGGAAAATTGTCCCTTGCCTGCAGCTGTGATAACCTAGATGAACAAATGAAACAGTGCTGTTTTTTAAAAACAGACACAGAAACCAAGGAAGCCTGGGTAGTCTTAAAAAATGTACATGTATTTCAAGGAATCTTCCCATCAAGAATGGCACGACATTTAACAGAAAACCAGTATACACATTTGCGAGAGTGCGAGTTTAGTGGTAATAATAATAATTACCATCTAAAAATTGGAATGCCCACAAAACTAGTAAATTTAACCTGAAGCATTAAAATTATACATCCTAAAGTCTTTGAAACTACTTCCATTTCTACTCAAAGAGAAAAAGTTTACAACCTAAACAGTAAGTATTATTTGTAAAAATGGTAGGTACCAGATACATCCAGTAAACCAAATAAAGAATACCTTTATTTCAACATCCTTCCTGGTTTCAGAAACGTATGCATGAAGAAGAATAGCAATAATATATAAAGAATTAAATGAAGGAGCTTATAAAAATCATTAATAGTTAATGCAAACTGAACATAAGACATAACAGCAGCAGCAAGAAAAAAATTTCAGACCAATTCCAGACTTCTGGAGAAATTAAGGAAAAAAACCACATGAGGCTCACAAGGGAATGTTGATCTAAGTCAACACAAGCAAGCAAGCAAGCAAATTACAATCTTTGGTAGCACAGAAATTAATGTGTATCTTAGTTACAATTTACTTCATCTTCATATTTACTGGTTTACCTGTATTTCTTCCAGAAAAAGAAGTTATTCAAAATGGAGACTGAACCACTTCAAAAGTAGCTATAACTGACTGAACTAAATATAAACTAAATAAAATAACAGTTCTGTAAGAAAAAAAAAAATTAGTTTTCTGACATCACCTATAAAATAACAGGCCTAAAGTAGATGCCTTTGAATATCTGGGTACAAGGTAAATTTCTCTCTTGAGCGTGATTTACAAATTACAGTCAGACTGATTTAGTATTTTCTCTGCAGAGGCTGTTAGTTGCTCAACCATAAAAGTTTAGTACAATAAATGATAGATTTTACAACACTCCATATAATCTAAAACACTTAATCACACAAAAATGTTGTCTAATCTTAAAAAAATGCAGTTAAAACTTGCTATTAATATATAGTCTGTACATTATTTGAACTATTAAGAGATGTGGCACAAGAAGACAAAACACGATAAAGCATTCACCTCGAAGTAGATGTTTTATAGTCACTTTCACAGTTTCTGTGCATTAATGCACAATGAAATGATGGACTATTATGTACCACTTAGAGGATATTATTTGTGATCAATAATATCTCCAAGTTACTAGTTTAAGACCATAATTTTTCTAAAGAGACAATTCTGAAAATATGCTAACTTTTCCATCATTAAGAAGTCTAAAAAGAAAACAGTAGAGAGCTACCATTGAGATGAGAGCTCTACTCATCCCCATCTTGTTCAACTCTTTAACAAATGACTTTGAAACATAAATGATGTCACTGAAGATTTCATGAAGGGGTTTCCATAGCCTGATGTTATTGTTACTCCATATTTCTTATGAGCTACACAAGAGATTTTTATTTTCTTTTCTTTTAAATGATCAACAACACCTGCTTGGAAGAAATGCACTTTGCTTGAGAAACACCTACATACCAGAAAATAAAATGTGGAACACAGGCAATGTTAGTTCCTGTGTTAAAAAAACATGGCCACGGGAATTAACACAAAAAACTTGGAAGAAGACGCAGCTGAAAAGTAGGTTCTAGAAAGAATTACGGTCTCAAGTCACCTTACAACAAAGCATTTCCCTCTTCCTCTGACTGAGCAGAAGAGCTGTAGAGAGACAAAGAGGTGATCTGAAACAATGTACCTCCAGAAAAAAAAAAGTACCAACCCCCTCAAACTCTCCCTGGCTTTTTACCTATTCCAAGAACATTGCTGAAATGTTTCTTTGTCAAATATAGCTTGGATCAGAAAGCCCATTTTCCATTTTGCTCCATAAACTAGCAGAAGACTTTGGCAAAACTGAAAAGAAACTCAACTGTGACTCTTAACTTATGGGCGAGATCCTTTAGCTGTAGATGCCCAGCATGCAAAATATATATGCAGTCAAACCCAGTCTGTCCTTTGTACTATGAAGAATTTTAGCAATAGATACTAAAGATGATGTACTAACTTTTCTTTCTCATACAGAGTGGGGAAAAAAAACATAGCTGGATCATTTTTTACCATTAGAATGAGGTAATAAGCACTAAGTGGAAAAAATTTTGTTCTGTGAAACAATTTTGGCTTGCCAGCTATAAAACAACCACTGCTAAGACAGCAGTCAACTAGACAGGAATTTAGAATGCATCTCCTAACATCACAAATGAATCCTAATCCAGAGGATATCATTAAAACACACACACATCCATTAACACTATTACCGAATCGTGAAAACGGCCACCAAGAAGCCTGCATGAAGGCTGGGAGACTGTGTAACTGTTAGCTGAATGCTGAAGTAGCTTCCAAAAGACATTTTAAAAGACTCAAATGGAGAGCCAGGAAACAGATAATAAATCATATCAATTCATGATGACTGCATACCCTAAGGACTGGGAAAGTGGCCACCAGCAAAAGTCAGATTAAAATAACCATCTGCGAACAACCAAGAAAAATGCTTTCTGCTGAAAGTTGTGAACATGCAAAAAGAAACACATTCTTCAAAGTTTATCTTGTAGAAACTGTGATTTAACAAGGATATAAACCCAGTGTTTTTCAACAGTTAATATTTTGCCTTCTAGTGAGTTACTGGTGTCAAAGGGAAAGAAACCCAGTAATAGACTGAACAGAACACAAACAATATTTGCTTAAAAATAACTCTAAAATGAAAGCACTCCACAAGCTTTATTCAGAGAAAGAACTATGAATCATTCCAAAACTCTAATGAAAGGAGACAAGTATTTTCCAATTCAACAAAAATATTATAACTGAGGAAGCTTAGCAATGAAACATTTGCAAAATAAAGTTTGCAACAGATAAAAGTTTTCCTGCGATATTTCATTATTATGCATATTAAACAATATTAAAATTGTAAACTAAACCACTCAGAAGTAATGAAATTACAGAATTAAAACTGTATCTATTTATGCTGCTCCATTTTTTAACTGGTAATGTGCTAAATTCATATAATCTAATGAGGAATCTTTATTTTTCCTACACAATCCCTGGATCATTCAAGCAGCAATGCTCACTATGCACTGCCATTAAAGAATATTTTTCTTGATATTCAGTATGTGACAACATGCTTTATTTATTGCTTTTCATTAAAAACATTCTGTTCTTAAGGAGAGAAATTATTTCTAGTGAAACACAGTGCCAGTCACTAGAGCAACTCAGCAAGTTTTCTATGTAAAAGTACTGAATAAAAATCATCTTAGAAAAGGACAGAACTGAGGGGCAAAATAGCATGCAAGAATGAGTAGCAATGTTGCTGAAAATCATACTACTTTCAGAAGACAGTCTTGTGAAATTACAAAATTACCAACCAAACCTTTCTTTCTTTCTTGTACTTATCCCAGGTTCAAAAGCCGACCAAGAAGAAAATTCAGAGGACACAACTTCACCCGATTTCTTCCAACACTAACTCCATGTTGCCATTTCTAAAGCCAATAAAAAGCACTGGAAGGCTAACCCTTGTGACCACTGCATTCTAGGAAGCTTCCTCCAAGTTCTCTGCCCCCTGCTTCTATCTGTAGCATCTGCATTATTTTAAGATATTATGATCAACTTCTGTAATAACTGCCCTGTTTTACTACCTTCTGCTCCCTCCTGGGTTTCCCACTTAGTCACCAGATGTACACTTCTTAGGATTCCCCCAGCTTGCAGTTCAGTGCAAGTTTACCTGACCCCAAAAACCTCCATACATACATGCAAGAGAGTAACTTGCTTCACACAGAAGACTGCACATGGATGTCTTGCCAGCCACTCCTAACTTTAGCTGCCACAACAGATAAATTAATGAATTCTCTGTGTCATCACAGTAGTACTAACTGGAGCACAGACTGTCACACCCAGTCTCACATGTATTCACACTTCCTATCAGGTGTACCTGCTCTCTAGAAAGTGCTTTGCCTACACACGTTAACAAGCACTTCCTGTCAACTGCTGGCACACAAGGATACATTCACAAAAATTTATATCCTAATCCTACAGAACTAAACAGGTTTTGGATAGCTTAGCTCCCTGAACTGACTAGGCATGGAGCCAGACAAATGCTAGTACTGCAGCCAGGGAGGGGGGGAGAAAAAAACCCACAAACATCCACACAGTGAGACACTGGGAGGGGAAGGTATGAACACACCAGCTCCAGTTTAGGCTACAGTTTTACAGATAGATGGATACTGATCCAACATTCCCCACTCAGAGGGTGAGATCTTCTCTCCTCAGCCCTAGCATGTCATCATCCCTATGTCAGAAGCAGGAAGAAAGGGTTGAAGGGGATCTCCAGCACACAGCTGTAAGGTCAGGTCACCGCAATCCACAGAAACACCAATGAGCCCATCAACACACAAATTTGAGAACTGCTTTAAATTCCTCTTAACACCAGAGGCTGTTATCCTAAAATAACAGCTTGAAATATTGGAATAAGTTGTCTGGAATATCAGATAGGACACTTCTAGAAATCTAAGCGTAACTTGCAAAAACTCTGCCCGGTACTAAGTTTCAAGGTAAAACACACTCTGTAACAACATGGGCAAACTAATAAGAAGTCCTTGTATCTGACAGAAATAGCTCAGGTGGAAACAGCGCATCATGAGGATGTTACACCACTACCATTCCTTATACGACCCATCTTTTCTTACTGGCATACAGACACTAATCCTGTCTTTAGTGATTTTGGAGGTAGTTGCTGAATTTCCAAGAATCTTGCTCATCTCATATCAAGCCAGTTTACACTCAGCCTTCAGTACCATATTTGGTCTGCCTTCATTCCCTCTTAAGTTTTCTGATCTCCCAACTCCGTAACTGACATATCCATTCAAAAAAACTCAAACTTCATCCCAACTCCCAGCAACAGCTTCTGCCTCTTAATCCAATCTTCCTGCCTTTATTCACTTTGTACCCAGACTCTAACTTCCCTCCTCCTACCTCAAAGCACCTTCTTCTCCCTAGATTGAACTGATGTAGCAGATGGCACAGACTGTACTCTTACACAAAGCACCTGAAGACAGCACAGCCCTCAGCCACCTGGAGTCTGGATGAATCCTAGAACACACTGTCCAGTGCAGACAGAACTGTGGAATTAAAGTGCCTATTTCTTAAACATCTTTAATCAATCTGCATTTATTATGTTTGGGTTTTTTCCCCCAAAAGAAGCTCTTAGTTGGTCTGTCTTACCAAAAAGGTCAGCTTCCTACTCCGAAGGGACAACTCAGCGGCCCACCCAAAACTGGCAGACCAGCTTGGATCACACACGCAACCAAAGCAGGGCTGCTCCTTGCGGACCTAAAAGCTCTGCACTGCAGTGCACTAGCATCCCACTCACTCCAGGGCAGCACTGCACCACTGCACATAGCCTGCGGCAGTGCACAAGGAGAAGCCACAACACAGTGAGCCACATAAACAGTAATTAATGGATATAATCTCTAGCACTTTAAGAGCAACAAGACATTGCAGTTTTCACTGCTAAACACTCAGTAAATACAAGGTGAAAATAAAATTCTCACCTATTTACTATGTAAAGACTAGAGACATATAACAGATTATATAGGATTTTCAAAATCAGAATTTAAAATTCACTGTTAATCTCACTACAGAAAGCAAAACTCATGAAAACATACTTTATGTGACATTTTTAAATTTAAAACAGTTTATTATCACTGATGAAAATAAATGCTCAACTGTTTTTAATCTTTATGGATTACAAATAGTACAAAAATGCATTTAAACTGAGTAGAACTCAAAAATTATAGACTGTAATGGTAAAGATAGACTATATAAGGCAGTAATGACAAATCCATGAACCTGCAACATATCTGGCCCATGCAAAGTACATATGGGAACCATTAAATTCTGAAAAACCTAAACTTGCAGCTCCATAGTTGTTTTAAATTACAAAAATAACCTCTGAAACATGAGCAAACTGCAAGCAATGAGACATAAGAAGTTATTAGTTCTTCATCACTGCAGCACAAATTCTAGTTTAATTTTTTTACTCTTGGCATTAAATAAAAATAAAAATTCTAGTATTTTGCAGTTCTGAAGCAAACCCAGGAATACTACTGATCAATAAAAGACAACAATAAAATAAAAAAGTATTAATTGTGAAGATTAAGACATCTTCCTGAGGCTAGATATAGCATAAGACATTCAACATTTAATAGTCACTTTAGGGTTAATTGAAGGGCTAATGAACACATGAAGAGCATTGCTTATATGCGTATCTTCTTAGGAACAAAGGTATTGGGCAATTTTGCATTAATATGGTAGCTCTGAGAACTAAAAAAAAAAAAAAAAAAAGTTTCCACTACAAAAATTTGTATTTGCTCTCCAGAATTTTGCAGCACTTAGCTCTGTCCTTCTCTGCTATTTTCAACTTGACAGTAACCAATACATAGCTCTAATGCAAAACCTGAGCCCCAGGCTTGTAACAACTGCTACAGTTGTATCGTTGTATCTACGGTACAGAAGCCATATTTCTAGTTCTCTCATGTATTTAATCACAAGTACAGTAATCTTATTGTGAAAGGCACATAAAAGAACTTAAAAATGCTTATTTAGAAAAGTTTTTTTTTTTAATTAAAAAGAAGTATGAATCAATACAATAATTGAATGCAATATTGAATGAAGACTATTGCCAGTTACAAAACCACCATGTATGTTAAAGTCATTACTGCAACACTTCATGAAATAGGAAAACACTATTCAATCTTGTCAGTGTATCCCAGTGGACACATATAAACCATGTAACATGATGTCTTCCAAAGCTGAATAGTTTTTCAGATAGAACTAAATATTGAAATTTAGAAGAGAACACTGTTCATACTGCGATGTCAGAATTTTCTTGCAATACTCAAATACATACAAAAGTGTACACAGTAAGAGAATACTGTATGTACTCAATATCCTATAACAAGCTCTCAGCAATGAATCCATGTTGGAAAAGTACATACAGAAAGGCACAAAACTGGTTATCTTCTCAACAAAATCTGCTAAAAGTATAGAACACAAGTCCATCAGTAAATGACACACTCTATTAGATTTTCAGGAGTCAGATGTCACTGATAAAAAGGCATGTACATGTACTTGTGAATTACTACACTGTGGCTATAGTTCTCAAGTACTAGCTCTGTACTGCCTTGTGTTCATATGTAAAATGCATTTTGCATAGCCTGTGTATCCACTGGTCAAAGAAATTTTTAAGTTTTAATGGGGATTATTAGCACTTTGTACCTTCAAAAATGTTATCACTGCCTAAATTATTAGTACTGATCACTTAAACAGTCTAAAATTGACTATTCAAAAAAAAAAACACCAACCCACCAAAAAAAAACCCAACCAAACAAAAAACTGCCAAACCAATAGCCACCAAGAGTACCATCAAGTTAGTAAACAGAAATGCACTGTAAAAGAGGCAAACTTCCAGCGAGGACATTTACATTACACACGACTCAGATAATTACAACATAACTGCACATTGCTATACAAGTGGCTTCTTACAATATGAGTGACATTTTGCTTTGAAACTTTTGAAATTTTAAATTTGTGTCATAAATGGAAAAATTGCACAGATATCTGGAAGTCCAAGTAAGTATACCTTAGAGCTGCTTAATGGATGTAGTTTGATATGATTTTATTTAGAGCTGGACAAAAACTGTAACATTTTAAGATGTTTCCTAACAGCAATCCAGTTAAGCACATCTTTGAAAAGCACTGAACATAAATCCAGGCAAATGCTCTGGCTTGTAAATCCTAACACTTTTTTAAGTGCAAACAGTGGTACTCCTATGCTCCTATTAGGATATGCGCTTAAGCAGAGATGTTTGCAGAGCAGTAAGCCTCCTGATTCAGAAATGCAGTTCTTTACTGAATATATATGCTTTTCCTTTGCTTATTCAGATTCTTGTTCCAATAACATATGTAACAGGTAAATAGTATTCTCAACAAATAATAAGCTTCATGGGCTTGCCTTCAGTGGACTTACACATTCTCTTCAAAACACAAAGCAATGGCTAATAGCCAACAAGTTCAAACAAGTATCCACCACCATCATTTGAGTTTGCATCAAGAAATGCAACAGCAACAGACATTTTATCTCAGACTTCTATTACAGTGCATTCCTTATTTAAATTTGCATCATGGCAATGGCTTCAGTATCTACTGAAATAAAGAGCATGGCAGACAAGCCACAGTTACATTCAGCCTATTTTGGTATCTTCAAACCAAAAGCATCTCATCTGGCTACTTAACCTACAAAGGTCAAAGCCATCTATGGTGTTCATGTAGATACACCTTTCATTTGCACCCAAACCAGCTGTTATTATATGATGCTAGGAAAAAAGTCACTTCCTTAGCTATAAATGAACTTGAATTCACCTTGGAATTTGACTTAAGTGCCCCATAAAGCAACAGCTAGTTCTACCTCGATTGTAAAGGAAAACCAATTTACAGTACTGCCAGAAATCCTAAACCTTAACTCTCCCATAAACATGTCTCCATACTTTAATACTCCTCTTCCCGTGTCTGCTTTTTTCCCTCAATCATGAAACAAACTTACTGTATCTCTTATCAATTGAAATCAAGTTAGGATTTTTTTTTCTGAATTGCAACTGAAGAATCTCACCACACTGACCTAAATTAGTGGGACAATAACATGTTTTGTGGCAAACACAGCCCAAGGCATTTCGCAAATTAAGTGACCTTGCCCAACTTATATCATCATTAACCACTAACTACAATGGTGTGCAAGAATGAAGGAACCTGGCCAGCATCCTCAGATGCTACTCGCTTATACTAAATTCCACTATTTCTCTTATTTTCTCACTTTTTAGAGACTATTGTCCTCAAAAATATTTCACTGGGGAAAAAAAAAAGGTAAATGCTAAAGGCACAGTAGCTAATCAGCTGAAAATCTAAGAGGTTGCCCAGTAATAAGAATGAAATCAGTATTTCCAAAATGCATATAATCACTTCGTTTGCATCATTCCTAACTCATTCAAAAAACAAAAAGTTATATAAAACTATATAGGTCACTGTATTTAAAACTGGTTTGTGCAAAATAGAGTCAACATAAAAAAAAATTAACTGAATTAAAATGCAGCTGATATACACAACAGTGATCTATTTTCAGCTATATATCTCTGCAGTGATCCAATAATCCAAAAAGATCTAACAGAACTAGTACTTATCTCAATAGATGAATCCCACAAGAATCAAGATTCAAGACAACTCAGGGCAGTTTGTCTCGTATCAGACAACTATTCATCAAGTGCTGCAATTTCAAGTATCAGCTTGGGGAAAAAAATGTAATTTTTGGCAAAAGATTAGGTAACAATTAATCCAGGCACTACTAATCAACATGTTAGTGAAGTGGCATTTGGCAACAAACCCCACAGATCACCAACACTTTCTATCCAGATTAACATGGATTTGGTAAAAATAATAATAAAATAAAAAACAAACAAACAAAAAAAAAAAACCACCAAACCATAACAAACCAAAAACTCTCAGAGAAGGCAAAGTCACATCTCAAGACTCAACTTGAAAGATTCTGAACCCAAACACAACAGTTAGTGTCCACACTCTTGGAAAAAGCAGGTCATTAGTTTAATAATACTTGCCTTATATTCAAGCAAAATTTTAAAGTATATGTTCATTAAGTTGTATCAACACAGTTAAGATATTTGCTACAAATAACAATGAAAAAATGGCATTGTTTCTTGCTATGTCTATTAAAAAGTTCAAACCAGAAAAATAAATGTTTCAAAAGTTGTTATGAACTTCAAAGGCTGGTTAATTGAAAGCTACTAATTAGTGTATGTAGATATGCTCTAGATATTGAAGCAGTATGAAAATCAAGATGAAAGATGAACCGTTCTTCCAAATTCTTCTGTCACTGCAATGATGAACAAAGATCCACTCACAGCAAGGCTGCTGTGTTTGGTATCTGCTTGTCTTTCACAGCTATCAGAGCTGTGATTCAAGTTTTTTGAACCAAAAGAACCCCACAGTGAACTTCAGCATATCAACCATACTAACATCTACTTATATCAAAATTTTTAAGGATAATACCATACTTGTAACATTTAATCAGCTGCAAAGCATTTGAGGCTAACAAAGACTAAACATATTTGTTGATCAAACTACTGTCACTTCTACTTTATGCTTTGTTTCCTACTTCAGAAACTTCACATGGGAACATCTATAATCATTTCTCACAAGTCATTTAGAGATATTGTCTGAACCCTTGCAGACTTTCAAGCACAAGCAACTACTTTAGCCTTAATCAGCTCCCGTTTTTTGCTTTCCCTTTTCTCACAGGTCCGGGTCCGTGCATCTGCTGGGTTCACACCTAAGACTTCTGGAAGGAAGCCTTTCCTTGGTGTTTCAGTGCTGTCAGCATTCCCAAAAGCAGCAGATTGTTGTTCTCATGACAGTATATTCTGTACATTTTAAATGCCAGATTACTGGTAGATCTTTGAAATCTGTGATTTCCAGTTAAGTAGATAAATATCTTAAGCTACACCCCATATTTCAGTTCCTTTTCACTGACTTTCTTGCACACTACTTGGCTGCACTTGAGTCTTCCCAGGGTAGCACAGGTACAATAAGCCTCTCTGAAGAAGGGGCAAGGGTTCCACTTTTGGGACCATCCACTGACGAGATTCAGTGCTGAGGAAGATCTTGCCCATGCCAGGGGGATTTGACCTGCTGATCTTGAGAGCTCCCTTCCAATCCAAACTATTCTATGAACTTCTTTGCTAAAGTGACCCGGTAATGTCTCAGAAAGGAAAATAATTTGCAAAGCCTCTCTTTACATGTGCACACTTATGTCTAAGTAAGTGGCAACATATTTTTTACTTTAGATTAAGTTGCATATCCTGTTTGAAACTTGTTATTCAAATGGATAAGCAAGGACTGCCTCCACACAAAAACAGCACGCCTACTGAGGGATGAAGAAGGGAGAGCTGGGGATGCTGTTCCACGGGGTGGGCGGCGGTGCGGGGGGAGCTCCACGGGACGGTGCCGCTCCGCCGGTGAGTTACGCGACACTTCGCCCCCTTCTCAAATAACCATCCCGGGAAACTACCGGAAAACATGAAAAGCACATCCGCTCCCGGGGCTTTCTGCAGCAGTAGAGGGGAGTCACCTACGCTTCCACTCCCCCCCACCTCACCCCATTTTACCTCAGACCGGCGCTCCCACTCCCCCTCCGCCCCGTCCACGTCGCACCGAAGCTGCCCACCCCCCACGCGGGGACGGTACTCACAGGGTGACCGTCCGGTTGGGCAGCGCCTCGGGAGGCAGGACCTGAGCGAGCTCCAGGTTGCTACAAACCACCTTCACCTCCGCCGGGCCGCCGGCCGCCGCTTTGCCGGCGGTCTTGGGACGCCCGTCGTACTTACAGCCCGGGGGCAGCGCGGCACCGCCGCCGCCCAGCACCGCCAGCAGCAGGAGCGCGGGCAGGAGCCGCGCCGGGCGGCGACGGCGGCAGGGCGGCAGGCGGCAGAGAGCGCGGCGGCCCGGGGGCAGCATGGCGGAGCCGTGCAGGACGCTGCTCCGCTCCTCCCGGCGACGGACGGGCCGGGCGGGAGAGGCCGGAGGGAGGGAGCGAGGGAGGGGGCCACGGTCCGCCCTGGCCTAGCCCCACGGGGGCGGTGCCGCCGCCATGCGGTGCTGCGGGCGGGAGTCGCGGTGGCCGCGGCCGCCTTTGTGTGGCGCGGGTCGGGCCGAGCGCGGCAGCAGCAGCGCCGCCTCCCGCCGGGGCCGGACCCCGCGGCACCGAGCGCGCCCGCCGGGCCGCGGCCCCACTGCGCAAGCGCCGCCGTGGCCGCCGTGCCCCCCGCGCCTGCGCGGCGCCGGGCGGGGGCCGCGGCCGGGGGTGGCGCGCCGAGGGGGCGTCCGTGCTGCTGATTCCTGCATGGACGGAGCCTGTGGGCCCTTACTTGATGCACAGCTGGCGGGCTGTGTGACTCTCCGTGGGCCCTGTCTTCTTCGATAAAGCGCTTTGGTTTCCCTCTCGTCTGTTTTCATAACGTGTCGCTTGCCCTCCTGCTCCAGTTCCTTACTCGTGCAGGGGGGGACTGTTGCTGTTCATGCTCCATGGGGAAAAGATAATCCCCTGCCTGGGTGCTGAATGGCTTTCAAAATTCATAACGCCAAGTAAATAGTACTTACAAGACATTTTTTGTCAAATTTTCCCCGTAAAATGAGGTAACGAGTTATTCCCTTGGTAGCCATAAGTTATTTAAATATCATTCAAAAAAACCCGCAAAAACACACAAAATCCCACCTACCAACAATGAGTGTTTTTATGGCACGCTTGAAACTACTTTTTTGGGTGTAATTAGGTCATGTTTGCACATTTCTCTGCAGCCAGTACAGCCAGGCACAAACACTTTTGTGTCGATGATAGTTGAAATTCAATATGTTTTTTGCCTCTGGTAGGTGGAGGATAATAAAATAACTGTTACCTAACTCACAGTCAAATGTGGCAGGACCTATTTCAAAAATTTTAAGACAGATTTTGCAGAACTCATAGGAAGTTCTGGTAACTAACCAAGAACTCACAGTGCCCTATCCTTTGAGAAGAGAACTGGCAAATGGCACCCTGCAAACTACTTGCTATTACACAGAAATGCCATTTTAGATATTGACATGTAACAGCTGCCAAAATGAGTCTTACAAAATCTTTAACCTAAGATGTCCTTGAATAATGTTGAACACTTAGTCTGTGACTCAGTTTTAAATGTAACCTAAGGAAAGATACTGGCAAACCATTGGAATTGTGGATTGGAGCAAGATGAACAAGATTACATCACAATTGTTGTAATAACATCACAATCATCCTTTACTCATAGACTCTGTGTCCTCTTACAAATTAATATGAAACCTGTTCCAAGTACTGAAATTGTTGACTGGAGTGCAAAGAAGACACTGGTCCCTGAACTTTAATATGATGTTTGTCTGCCACTGAGTCACTCAACAGGACCAACCTGATCTGGGTGAGATGCGAGGCCACTATTACACTTGAACTAAATTAGGTCAAGACACAAAATGCAAAGTTGACAATGCCTTTTTGCTCTTACACTGCAGTTACACTAACTGTAAGAGAAGAGAGAGCTAATTACCATAAAATTCACCAGTGTTCAGATAATTCTTCCATTTTGGGCTCTGTTTTAAACAAATTCAAACTGCGGTGTTAATTTGCATTGTATCATGGAAGCTTATAATTTTTGATCTGGCACCAGGAGTTTTAAAGCTGGATTAACTATATCAAAACATGGCTCAAGATACTTTTTTCTCTCAGAAGTAGTGCTGGGTTAAACAGTTCTTCCCTTTTGCCACCTTCTTCCCAGAACCTTCACCTACATCAATAGTATGACCCCATTCTCTGCATAGCCCCATAGAGAGTTTGTGCTGGGTGATGGATCAGCATGGACATAGGGCGTAAAACTGCCTCTTCTGGCAGTGGGGGTTGTTTATGCCAGTTTAGACTATTGTTGCAACCAGAATTTGGTTTGGCATCACCACAGTTTCAGCATAACTAATCAAGATTGCACTTCAGTGCTACTGAAAGAAACGTTCTTGTGTTTTTCTGAAGATACTTGCTTCTCTACCTGTCTCGTGTTTGTGGCAGTTCATGTTTTGACCAGTTGTATCAGTGAGATGATCCACATGGTCACATAATCTACACATGATGATGATGGAAATGGTGAACTGTTGCTTCTGGTGTCTGTGATCACAGCCCATCGTAATTCTCCATTTTCCTAAAGTCCTGGAGAGACAAATTTCTTGCTACTGCTTTTCATCTTATTGTCATGTCCAATTCCTTTCCTTCTAATGTGTAGATTTGTGTGTTACTTGTGCTTGATGTTTCTGAGGTATTTGCTCTGTTCTTTCATCTCCGCTGAAACCACCCCTACTAAGATATCTAACTTTGGATGCCAGTTGCAACACTGCAATTTTGAATTATGCCTCTGTTTCAACTGCTGCTATGGAAACATACAAATCTTGCTCTCTGTTGATTTTTCTTCTTAGTTTTACTGCTTCTGCAGTGAATCTAATGCCACTGTTCCTCACCTGTTTTCAAAAAGTTTGAAGGCTTCAAGCAAAAGTCTCTTCTTGAAGGCTTATGCTTCTCCCCTCATCTTTCCTCTTTCATGCAAATTACTGCAGCTTCCATTCTGTGCCAAATATTTGAAAATTTATTTTCTTACGTTGACTCAGGAAAGCCCTTAATCCAAAACATATGTCCCACAGGAGTCCCTTAACAAATTTGATGTGTGGGTTTGGGGTTTTTTTGAACTGCAATATACCTTTGTCGAGTTTATTGGGTCACTACTTTTATTGTAGATGTACTGATCGAAGGATTTAAGAACAAAGCTACAGAGTATGTCTGCTTCAAAAACCAGAAAGTCCTGTTGCTCCTACCTTCCCAAAGCCCCTTTACCTTAAGCTTATATGCCCTCGCTCTTGCTCCACCTGCTGTAATTACCTGATTGTTCAATAAACCGATTCAACTCAACAACAAAGCTAACTTTTTTTTGTGTTTAGTTTTCTGCCAGGTTATTGAGTTGAGTCAACGCAGGAGAGGGTTAAAAGAATGTCAGAGCTAAAAAGAGGGGAGGGCACAAGGAAAGAGTGAAAATTCTCATCTGGGCAGCAAAGTAAGCCATCCTATGTAACTTCAAGAAAGACAAGGTTTGTAGGTGGAGGCAATGTCTTTTATTGTAATAGCTGATATAGATGCAAAGAAGGAAGCAAGTTGTTCCCAAAACCTACTGGCTATAGCTGGGGTTCACCTACTTTAAAATATCACTTCTTTCTGCAATTTTTGCTTGTTTTTCTGTACTGAAATATCTCCAAACTTTCTTTCCCTCAATCCCCTCATTCTCCACCAGTGTTGGTAATGCTGTTGGTGCTGGTGATGCTTTCTTTGCAGTGAACCACATAACTTGGAACTTTTTTGAATACTCTTTGCTTCCAGATTGCCAACAAGCTTATTTTGTCCTTTTCTGTGGTTTCCCTTCCCTTCGTAAAATTTGCCACTAGTACATTCACTTTAAATTACTTTTCAAAATTGAGTGTACTAATGGCAAATTTTATGAAGGGAAACCACAGAAATGGACAATTTTTCCTCCCTTCTTTCTAGTCTACTAATTACTAACTTTTTGTATCCAGTATATATAAGAAGAAGGATGTGGGAAAGGGGAAGGCAACTAAATTCTTATTGGTGTTTGTGTGTCAACAAAGGTAGCTTTGGCAGCATTTCAAGTTCTTCATTTGTCCTCAGGTCAGAGAGATAAATAGGAACTTTTACATTATGTCTGTCTTCCATTCTGCCTCTTCTCTTTGCTTACTCCTGTCCTTTTCTTTTATCATCCATCATTTTACATCCCTGCACATTTTCCTGGGCTATCATCACCTTCACTGAAATGGTGGTGTGAAGGAAATCCCCTAATTCTCCTCTCAAGGGACTCCCAGGCTACCTCTACCTTCCTGTCTTATGGGGTTTTTTTCTCACTGCCACATAGTTTTTTTACCAACCACTTTTCATGAATTGGGACATCATCAGTTATGTTTTGTTTACTACAGCAATTGTCAAGAAGGAGGAAACATTTGGTTGCCCTCAGCTATGTCTGCAGTACTGTGGTTATTTGATATTCCAAGTACAGGGAGGTGATGATAACTGCTGACACATGCTGGCTTGCTGTTGGTAAGCACTAAATCTAAGCAGGCACAGAGTCACCTTTGTACAACTACTTACACAGCTGCAGGGTGTAGTACTGCACCCCTGCCTCTGTCACTGAGTTACCCCAAGCTCTGCTGTGTGAAATACACAGGTATTCCCAGATGCTTGGCTAATGTTTTTCATGCTGGATATTCTCCATTTGTTCTCAGAGATATTCTCTGCAAGCCCCTCTCCCCAGTTTACTGCAGTCAAGGGTCAGAGACCTTCAGTTTTCGTAGTATAATGGGGAAAATGGAGCTTTTAGCCTCCATTGGGAGTCTTAGGAGAAACATTATTTCCCTTTACCTGGTTGCTCTTTAAGCAGACATATTTCAAGAATACTTTGGCAGAATACCAAACATTCATTGACTTAATTTGTATACTTCTTATGGAAAACTTTTTGGAAGTGCTTAAAAGGAGAAAGCTCTCCAAGCTGTTTATTTAGAGATCTCTGGGTTTGGTTATCAATAAATCCCAAATTAAGTGAGAATTAGACACTGAAATTTTGTGTATTAAAACTTGAAATACCACCAGATTCACTTCTGCAGAAAGGACAGTCAGTCCTTGAATATTTTCATGCTTGATTTTCATGATCTTTGCCATGACTGAAAGAAAATTCTGTGTGGATTCAGCACTCACACAGGAATCTCACTCCTCTTCTGCTGTTTTAGCCTATAATTGCAGATGGAGCACTGACTTCGAAATACAGTTCCATCACTAAATTTTAGAAAGCAATATGAACGGCTTGAAAATAGGTAAAATATGTCGTACAATGTTTCTTTTTAACATATAAATTCCATCACCACTTTTTGCGTATTTAGCCTTCACATAATTGTTTCATATAATTTTGAAACATTTTCACTATGTATCTTACATGATTTCTCAAAAAAAATAAAGATAAAGCTATAAAAATATATATTTGCATGGAAGAGGAAGAGATAAATACAGTTTTCATATAACCTAGCATTAAAAATTTTCTAAAATGTGTAAATTCCACCCCCTTCTGAAAATATTTTCATCTGTTAGGCACATTACTCAGCTTTAATGCACTTACAGGCTTCCAAGCAATAATCGACTAACAAAAATGGAAATAAAATAGTTTTCATTCTACTCCTTGCCATACTTTGTAATATACTTCAATAAATGTTGTAATGTAAGTACTCAGAGTTGTAGGGAAAAATAGTATGGAAAACAAAACCTGTACTACTTCATTACTAACATAGCAGTGCTTATGGCTTAAAAGAAGGTGATGGTGTTCCAAGGTGTTGGTGGTTATGTCTAGGTAGATAGATGGGGATTTGCACTGTTGTGTAAACAATGCACATGAAAAAAAACAAGCTGTCTGATGCTTAAGCAATTAAAAAATTCAGAAATTAAACTTCCTTAAGAGGAATACTTTGAAGTATTTCTTTCATTCCCAAATCTTTTCACCTTAGATTTTACAGAACATTAATTCTAGAAAAGTCCCAAATTTATTGGCTGTATAATGTTGCCTGAAGCAAGAGATTCTCTTTTTCTTCCCTGAACGTTATCTCGAACTCAGGCAGAAAATTTAGGTGGAAAAACAGGAGGGAAAAGGCTAATGTGATAACAAAAATAAAAAAGAGTACACTGGCCAGAGGCAAGTGACAACTGAGTCCCACGCTGATAAAGGACTGTAGCTCAGACAACATCCTGGAGGACTGAGCCAGGCCTGGGCAATAGTCAGAAGAGCAGAAAGGGAGGATGATAACAAGCTCCCCTGGACTCATAGGTGTACCCACAGCGATGGAGCAGGAGTTGCTTTTGGCACATTGATGACAATAAGTAAGATGTTGCATTTGACACAGAGGTTGGGATCCTTGCTGTCGAATACCCGAGATGGACATACACTGTGTGTGGCACACAGACACATGGCACAGCCATACCATGCAGAGATGCAAAAAAAAGCAGTCAGTGGATGGGAGAAGCACCGTGCCTTACTGTGGCACTCCTTCGTAACTCAAACCCATACCTTTCAGCAGGTGGAGCCACAGCAGTAGGTTATAGCTGCCTGTCTGGTTGCAGAGCTGTATCATTAAAGAAGTGATCTCTGTGGCACCCTCAATTTCTAAATAAAACCACAGTCTAAACAATCTCCAATGAGACTTGTACTGATCTTTTCTCCCAGTACATTTTATCCATAGGATTACTTATAGTTCTGGTAAACAATCACAAGGCATAAAAAATGGAGCAATAGGAAGCATAATAATAAATAGCAGTTAATACATCATTAAAGGTTTTCTTCCCAAGACAGAAGGAAATGGGGGAAACAATGCATTTTGATGTCAACCTCAGCAAAATTTCTGAATCCTGCTCTTTGGGTACTTAATCATCCTGACATCTAGGCACTTCCATGGGAGTTTTGGCAGTGAAACTATCCAGGGAAAACTTTTTGTTCGAGTAGGCCCCTCAGACTGCTGCCCTTTTTTGTTGTTTTCAAAACAGTGTAATTTTATCGTGATAATACAGTATAATAAACATATTTCAAATTGTCTTTTGTACTTCCCAGGCAATTGAGATTCAAGTATTTAATTTAGACTTCATTAAGCAATTATTATATATCATACAAATAGCAGCTACATACTAAAACATATTTGCAGAGTATTATGGCGATGCAATAGGAACATATCAATTTCACTGTTATGAATCTATTACATAACTTTTAATCCTTGGTGAGCATTTAATAATCAGTATGCACATAACGTACACTAACTGTCCTATTAAATCTAAATTAATTGTGGCTCAGGGAACATTAATTTAAAAGGTTGCCTATTTTCCCAGCAGATCTGATCTTTGTTTCATATTTTTCCATTAAAATTAGTGTTAAAGACTGAGTGGATTTGTTTCATTTAGAATCTAGTTACTAGGTGCTCTGAATACCCGTGAGTCACATTCTGCCAAGCTTCTCTGGTAACAGCAATATTAAAGATCCTCTCCCATTTTCTTCCAGTGTAATTAGCATTATCTGGAGATAATAAAGATAATAAAATATCACATATTTGTGTAGGAAAAGCAATCCCTATTGGCTGAAGGAACTGACATTCAGCAGTTCATTAAAACCAGTGAGTCAAAATTTGTCTGTGGGATTTGCATATTTCTAGTTTGCAAAATAACCATCTTTCAGGAACGGATGCCACGTTGAAAATTTTTGAAACTTTTCTTGTTTAAATTAATCATGATCCCCACAGTGATGATCTAAAAGTGACTCTGTCCCTTGTCCTCTGCAACAAATGTGAGAAGTTGCAGTAACACTGCATGTACCTTGATGAAGACTGCATAACTATGAGTAATAATTGGCATCAGAGTGTTTTGATAAGAGAACTGAGATATTTCATTGGAGAAAGGGTCAAGAATCCTTGAAATTAATGTCAGAAGAAACTGTTGAATCATATAGTCTAACATATAAGAAGCCATCACAAGTCCATATTGGACTTAGTAGATTGTAACTGATTCAAGCTCCCTAGAAAGATATTTCTGAGAACATCCAGAGCTAGAGAATTCATTGCTTCTTTTAGTAATCTATTTCCAGTGACTGTTCACCTTTAGCTTGAAAAATCAGTTATGCTATTTTTAAAAACTGGTATAAAGGCACTATTCAGCACTCTGTATCTAATGCACAGGAATTGTATCAATACACTGAAATCGTATCGTTTCTCAGTCTTTTTAAATCCAAACCATCTCTGTCATACAAAGGTCTTCCCTTCTGTGGATCTCTTCCTTACTCCCTCCAGTTCCTCAACACCCCTAAAAAACAAAACTGTATACAGTATTCCAATACTAGCCTCATCAATGCCATATAACTTCTTTGTTCCTGTTTACCATTATTTCCAATTACTGTGGGGTTATTTTCTGCTACTGCACACTGAAAATCAGGAGCCCACTGAAGTGTCTGTTAGTTTATAGATCTACTTTCAGTTCTTTGTCCTATCTAGATACCATGCTCAGATATACCTGTATTGAAAACACAGGAATATTTTAACAATTGCTGAGCTATCCTTACACAGCATCAAGGCCTTTTCTTCTCACTCCACCCCATCAGTGAGGAGGCTGGGGGTGCACAAGGAATCGGGACAGGACACGGCCAGGACAGCTGACCCCAGCTGACCCAAGGGATATTCCATACCCTGTGGCATCATGCTCAGCATATACAGGTGGGGAAAGAAGGAGGAAGAGGGATACATTTGGAGTGATAGCCAGTGTTTGATGGAGCCCTGCTCTCCTGGAGGTGTCTAAACACCTGACTGCCCATGGGGAGTGGTGAATTAATTCCTTGCCTTTTTTAGGTAGGCAGCTTCTCCATTAAACTGTCTTTATCACAACCCCTGAGTTTTCTCTTTTACCCTTCCCGTTTTCTCCCCCATCTTCCACGAGGGCAGTGAGCAAGCAGCTGTGTGGGCCTAATGTGGTGAGCAGGGTTAAACCATGATACATAAAGTCAGAGATTACGTAACTCTTGCCATCTTATTTCTTGCTATACAGCCTTAGCACTCATGTTGTAGTCCCAGCTCTAGTTTCACTGAAACAGTGAACTTCAATCTCAGATGATATATCTGAAAATACTCAACAAACAACTGACAACATTTTACTTCACTGTCTCTCACACCCTGAAAAAATACACACTCACAGAAAACAAGAAGTACAGGAATTAAGAAGGATATGGTCTTGTGAGCCAAGGGTGGAAGGCAGCTTGGTAGTCCTGTTTAAGCAGAACTTTCTCCTTTGCCCATAAAGTCATTGGTTAATCAAACTGGATTTTATTAGTCATGCTATTGTATACTGCTCAGTTTAATATCCATCTATGTTTCTTTGCCTCTAGAAACCAGGAGGAGGCTAAAATTATAATTCAATTTAAAAAAAGAGAATAAGTGAGGGTTGAGGAAAAATGCAGAAGAATTATAGGCCACTAAATTTAACTTCAATATCTGAAAAATAACTAGAACAATTAGTAAAGCAAGAGCAATCAGTATGTAAACAGGCTGAAGAAAATCCAGTGATAAATAGGTAACACATTTGTAAAAAGCATAAATCAAGTGAAACCAAACTAATTGGTTTCTTCAATGAAATAATGAATGCACAAAGCAAAAGCGGTAGACAGAATTCCTTAATATTAGTAAAACACTGATCCTGGTTGCACATGGCATTCTCAGAAAGAAGTTAAGTTGGATTAAATAGAACCAGCACAAAATGAACACACAGGTAAATAAATCAAACACTGAAAAACTTTTCCAGTTGAGCTGATAGCTGGGAGTAGATCAAAAACACTTTGCACAATCAAACATCTTACACAGCTCAATTTAGACATGACAGGATTTTTTTTTCAGTGAAAAACCCCCCCATAAAACAGCATCTCATGTAAGAAACACCTAAATAAAGAAACTGAGCAGACCAGCAAAAATGACAGCCATTTTGGTTCTATGCCAGCACCAGAATAGCTTACATCAGCATCGGTTTTCTGCTACACAGCTGAGTTGCTTTATTTAGATGTATTAAATATTCCAAAGCGTATCTAAATAGAGCTTTGGTTGCTGCAGGATTATCTCAAATTTATTTATTGACGTTGCTTCTGTTGACTGGTATTTCTGTCCATTCATCTAAAATCACAGGATTCATTAAATGTTTATGCCTTTTTGTTTTGACTGAGTGAAAAAAGATGTCTACTGTCACTACATATCTCTGGGATCTTCTGCTCTCTTTTCTTTATAAAAGCTAATAAAGATTCTTATAATTATTTATTTGTTTTTACCACAGCAAATAGTCATGCTGTTGGCAGGTATGGCCACCTATGTTTTTTGACAACTAAGAGAAGGTTTTGGCTTTTAAGAATACAGAAACTTGTTCTTGTCCCAGAAGCTGATGTGCTAATAGGCAATAGGTGATAGAGGTATGGGATCCCAAGATATCAATGAGGCTCTTTGTCAGACTTACAGACAGTAATTGTAGCAGGAACATCAGCTGCTTCATCATTGTCAAGACTTTTCATTGCAATTAGAGGAAAGGAACATTTTTAGAAGTTTTAAAGGATGACTATCAAGTTAGTTTTGCAGATTTTTATGAGACAATCTTTCCAAGTTAAGAAGAGTAGCACACACCTGAACAGCAGGTGAGCTAATCAAATCTGACAATAAAACACAACAAATGTATTTTAGTGTTAGAATAAAATTATAATGTTGAAAGGAGACATTAGTTTAAAAAAAAAACATACTGAAATGCAGAACACAGAGAATAGGCAGATGCAATGAACAGTTTTTTATACAAGAAAAAGCAAATACTATTAATTGTTAAAGAGTTGATTTTGTCTGAACATAGACTACAGTAGTGTTTATTTTAAAGCACAATGAATATATATGCCATAAATAAAACCCTCATCAGTAAAACTTTTTCTACAGTCATTTCTACACCCTTTATATAATCCAGATTGCATTAAAGTTGAAATAAATGCAAAATTGCTTCTGACTTCCCCAGCATGGATTTGCACTTATAAGCAGTGACCCTTCTCATTTCAGTCAAGTACCACACGACTTGAATAGTTAATTTTAAAAAGGGCAAGGATAAAATATCACTAGATAGATTGGGGTTAAAAAGTTATGAGCTTATATTTTAAATAGTAGAAAATTACTTCATTGGGTTTTTTTTCAGGGAAAGTATCACATCTAAAGATGCAAAGATGAAGGTAACTTTGTTCTCCTACATAATGAATGCTACCTCAAATGTGGGTACTAGTACAATCATAACATTGCCTTAGGATAAACTTAAGAGTTTAAAACACGTAATAAAAATGGATGGATTTAGGGTTTTTTTCCCCCTTATAACTCAATTTCTACACAGACATGTTCAGTTCATAGAAAAGAATGACAGCAACCTTTAACAGCATACAAATACACATTAGATTGCAAGTACTGCTTGCTGAGAACAAAATAAAGGGTCCATGCAATAGACAGGGGAAATTTTGCTTATGATGGGTGGAATAGACAGTAAACAAGAGTAACTGTGGAGTTGCTGCTATTGGAGGCCCACATGGCTGCAATGGATGCAGTGTGAAAACAGAAGACATGAGATCTTTTAAGTTACTCTCAGCAGGCAGTAAGGGCATTTTAAGAAGCCCACACACCACTACCTCTTCTTTAGAGGAAGCAATGTGCCAGGCATGTTTTCAAATTACAAAGGCTGACAATTCCAGGTAATTGTCAGCCTTTCTTTAGACATTGGTATTTTGAAGCAGCACAATGAAGAGTACAGAGATTTACATAGCCTCGAAAGTTTACAATTCTTTGTTGTGAGTTATAATGGATATAGATGCTTAACTTCTACTGTAAAACTAAAACCTTTTGCTATAGAATACCTAAATAAATTTATTCGTAAGTAACAATACTTACACTTAAACCTAACAGGCTCTGATATAGGGAGGTCTGATCAGAGCATATACCTCGAAATACATTTTTAGGAATGTTTCCTAGAACATATAGAAGGGTAATTTTTTCCTTTTTAAATTGAGAAGCTGTAATATAAACATCTATGTAGAAAGACATACACATAAGTAGCTCTCAAAGTTTTAAGGTGTGTTTCAGACCTACCCCACAGAAATGCATTTGGTCTCATGAATGTAAGTAAGAATGCGAAACAAGATAACAAATGTTAAGATAATTATACATGTGCCCTTTCTGAATGCCTTCAGAAAACAAAAAAAGCACCACAACTGTATGAGGTAACAGGGGCTGTGTGATTCTCTGAAGGTGAAAAAATTTGAATTACAGCTGTATAGGAAATTTCAGGCTCAGATCCTTATTGCTCATAGTTACTGTTCTCCAAGTGCTAGTCTACAATGAAAACCAGCAAAGTTAAAACTTTGAAGATTGTTAACCGAACTATTAGCATAATTCATTTTCAAAGACATATCTCCTACAAATCCCTACCAACAATTTTTTTCCATTCAAAAAGCTACAGCTTCTTCTGAGATGTAGCAAAGAGTACCATGCAGTGGTCTACCAAACAATTATCTAAACCAAGAATCAAAGACAATATCTGCATAAGACTAGACGGCAGGAGCAGGAAGATCTTAAAAAAGGCAGAATTGTATAACTGGATGACATTTAACCAAGGGAAAGAGTACAATATGAATTATCTCAGTTTCATTGAGTCTAGTCAATCTAACTGCCATTTGAATCTGGAAGACAGCATTTCTAACATGGGCACAGGGGGACAGATGGCTTCTTGTGGGACATATATCCAAGACCTGCACTGAAAAAAACACTGTGACTCTAGCCCTTGCAGATACTGCCTGTAGGAGAGGGAATCTATAACACAGCTCTGTATAGCGATGTGGCCATGGCAGCACCAAGACCAGCACAAGCTCGCTACCCAAATATTTATGTGACTCTTTAGTCAATTGCACAATTGCTATCACAATAACAGTGCTAACAGCACATCAACTAGTTAGCTGAAACTCAGCCTCTGTAAGTGCATAGAGCTAATCACAACCTTCATTACAGAATAAATTTTCTCCTGGAAGGAAAAGCATCGCTCCTGACAGGTTGAGATTCTGTGTTTCCCCAAAGTGCCTTTTGTTCAGTTACTCACTCTGCCTAATTTTAGATAGAGTGAACTGGCTTAATTATATGCAATTTTCAGCTTTGGTACACAGTGCCTAAGCCTTCTCCGGCCCTTAGCATAGGGTGACAGAAAGTTCATTTGCTCACTGGAAGTTCGTGTGCTTTTTTCTGAAAATGCTGATCATTGCCACACACAGAATACCCACATAGTTGAATGCACTGAATCTAATCCAGTATGTCATGCCTTATGATCCTAGCTGATAAACAGGTTGCACTGAAAAAGTGCTATGAAAACCCTAAGAGAAGGGGGAAGGTGGGATGGCCTTCTCAGGCCATGACAGCAGGTATAGGGAAGCAAAGCTGCATGAATTTCAATTCATAAATTAATTCATGACATAGGGAAAAAAGTAGTATTGAAAGTACCTAAAGAGACTTCAATTTACAGTAAATTAAATTATTCTATACTAGTATGCTAGGATCTTGCCATATGTTTTAACATAACATTACCTTCTTTGTGTGAATAATTGCAGTGTGCTAACACAGGTACACTTATCCAAATTTCACATAATTGTAAATCAATAGTATAATTTTATTAGGTTTACCCACTTTTTCCACTAGATAAACCCCTTCATCATCCACTGTGGAATTATGACCATGGCTCTTCATTTTTGTAATATAAAGGGTAGCTCTTCCCACAAGATTTTGACAACCTTGTGAAGTTGAGTTCACCAAATGCCCAGCTCTTGCTTTCTCAACACCTTACCCTACCAGTTTAAGATGCAGTCAGATTTTATCTGACTCTCACAGGACAGAAAGCATAGAGTATTCATATAGTTTGGTTTAAGCTAAGAACACAACCACATTTAATCCACTTCACGTTGAATGATATAATCCTTTGTGATTTTGGAGCCAGGTAAAAGTGCTGTAGGTAGTAGCAATTTTATATTTCTGGTTTAAAATGCCTAGGGTACGTGAGCTAACAGTGTGCAGATGCACAGATGCCTTGCTTAGGTAGCATTTGTCAATGAAAGACCCTCATTATCAGCATTTTTGCCCCAGATAGTTTGGCAAGTCATTGCATTCATGTCTTCAGAGTATGCTCCAGTTTTCCTAGGCTCTTTTGTGGATAGAGTATGTACTATCAGGAGAACAATTATTTCTTCATAAACAATGCCCATGTTGATGACTGTATTGTTTATAAAATTCACCTGTTTTATAGTCAAGCAGTATATTATATAAATGTGAAAATAAAAGGCTTATTTTAGGGTCTTAAAGAGGCACAGCTGAAGATCTTCTTCCTCTCCTAAATGCAAATGCTATTAAAATCACTTTTTCAGCAATTAAAGAGCATTAGGTAGACTTTCAGTTAAGATAAATTTACCTCAAAAATGTATTCATCACTCTCTTCAAAAGTAAAGCCCCAAAGCAAAATACACATAGTTGCCAGCAGCTTTAGTCAAAGCTAAAATTAGCCATGCTGATTAAGTGGATTTTGCATAACCTTAACTATTAATCCCTCATATTGGTCTTCTTTTCTTTGAAAAAACTTTAAGTACCAATAACCTAAAGGTTTATAGAGTCACTTTTTAATACTACTTAGTTAAGATTTAATCCTTTGTATAATAGTTAACATTGGCACCATCTTTTAATAGCCCAAGATTTCTAACATGCACTTGCTGAACAAAACAGACATTTTCAATTCCAGGGAAATAATGGCAATACACATAGAGCAGAAGAACTTTGATTTAAAGAATTAAAAAATGTACTTACAAGAGATAAAATGGAACTAACAGTAAATTAATCTCTCAGTTTTCACCCTTTCCTTAAATAGTATTCTTTTCATGGTTAATTCTTTCCCCTTCCATTTTCTTTAACTCAGCTCCTTATTTTCTAACAGCTAGATTGCCTTCCATCTTACCTGGCTAAGCAAGACATAGATTACATTTTCCAGGAGACTAATAATGAATTCAACTCCAAGTCTCTTTTTGAAAGCAACCCCTGTTTTATAGACACTTCTTCTGAAAAGGCAAGATAGTACTGAGTCCTGGATCATTCTGTTGCTGTCAGAGGGAAATTAAATTACCGCCTTTAAAAGTTGATATTGTTCCTATTTTCAGAGTAGGTCAAGGAGGAGTGAAGTAAGTTGTTCTTCATAAAGTGGTGTGCCTTTGCAAACTTTGACTCTTGTTTAGGGCTGGTCCTGCTAGCAGAGGGTGCTTTCTCTGAAGATTTATCTAACACCTTCTGCTTCAGATTTGCTCCAGGCTAAGAGTGCAAATATTACTAGCTACCCAAGCTGAGCCGACACCTGGAAGCTCATCAGTTTACCATAACTCCTTTGTGTGCCCCAGCCCCGCCTCAGCATTTCATAGCATTTGCTCATCTGCCTGATTTTTTACAAAAAGTAATCAACCTTCACATTTTGTGGTAATTTGCATTTTCTGATATTTATTTTTTTAGCACCAATAATTTGAAAAGAGTTTGGCAGTGCCAGTGATCCTGCTTCCTTCACTTTAGCAATAATTAACAGAAATCCAAAAAGAAAAAAGAGCTAATCTACGTAGCTGGTAATTATAGCTCACACTTCTGTTTTGCCAGTCAAACAATTAAAAAAATCAATTATAAGCCAAATTATTAATTAATTGAGTAGTAAACATTTTTGCTCTTTTATATAAACTACAATTTTTTCATCTGTGTTTGAGCATTAATTCATTAATTATTTTAAACATCACTTCATCAGCAGTAAAGTCAAAGCAGCTGACAGTTGTGTTTTGTTTATATATTTGATCAATAAAAGCAGCTGAAAACTTTCAGATCATTGATCATGTCATGTTCTGCTGAGTAATTGGCCAGTAAAACTGGATGTTTGGAAACTGATGACTTAGTGGTTCAAGGGTCAGTCCAGCAAGAAACTGAAGCTGGCTAAAACAGACTTTCTTTTCTTCTTTGTCTTCCTCTTCAGCAGGTGGTCTTCTGGATGATCCATGAGCTCATCTCCGATCTTCATGATATTTTTCCTCTTTTTTATGACAGATTTTTAAGACAGATCATTGTTCCATTGATTACCTTAGTCTGCTGTCTGTTCTGCATTGTAAAAGTACTAGCAATGGTATTCCAGATGGAGAGCATAGTGACATTTATAGTTTTTTTTAATGTTTCCTTTCTGTCCTTTTCAGCTATTTATGACTTTGCCAAACTTTCACCTTCACAGCTGAAATTTCTCAGATATGATCATTGACCAAATGTCAATTTTATCCTAGTTCACTTATTAAGTTTGAGAAAAAAAAAAATCATCCAGTTTTGTGATCTTAAGTCGTGTAACAGTTTGCTTTTCCTTACATGAAGAGTTGTGGGGTTTTGCTTACAGAGCTTTAAGCGAGACTCATATCTGGAGACCTTGAAATTTATCTCAGAGAACACTTAGTATAGAAATTTTATTTTCAGTGCTTTTTTACCAGTCTGTTCCTATTTGGTAGACCTATACAGATTATACAAGCTGTCTTTCTTTTTAAATGGTATGCACCTTGTGTGGAAAGAAGCAGAGCTTTAAGAAACAAAGGAAATTATGAAATTGCCAATATTTGGAAACTTGAATTATTTCCTCCCCTCTCCATGAGGTTCCTGTCTCAGAATAAGTGCAGACAAGCATTTGTCTCACTAAATGATGCAGTGACATCGCATGGGAGACAAGCATCCAGCCATGGGAGAGATTGCACAACGGTCAAGGAATCATAAAGAGACACAGTGCCTTCAGAAGTGAGCAGAGTAAGTGAGCTCATGGGAGGTTACAAGTATCAAATGCTGTCAGTGGGATAATGGCATTACTCCATAGAATTCTGTGAATTATGGTCAAATAACCAAAAAATTTTTTGTTTTTTCCAGCCTTAAACAAAGTTTCCTTCATTTGTCTTAGTGATGAATAACTATGCAAACATATTATTCAAGCTTTAATGATTGTTAAGAGGATAAATTTTAAAGTGCTATAGTTGGGCAGTGACAGAGATAAACCACAATGGAAAGGCATAGCAGTCTTTTGATTCTGTCCAATGGAAAAGCTATTATTTTCAGATAGGTTTGTCACTTCTGTTAAAATTCTAGTCCCACAGCCAAATACTTATCCATCCTTTTAGTAGATTGTGATCACAACTCTCTTCAAAAGCAGCTATAATTATGTCTTTTTTACAATCACCTCTTTCCCTTACAGATTCATAGGAAAAATTTGAATGATAAAAAGGTAATCTCTAATGTCATTACAGTGTTCATATTTGAGTTGGTTGTGTACTGAACACATGACTTTAATATTTCTTTCTCCATAGAAGCTGAGATTCTGTAGTATTGACTTTAATAGGCAATCATTCAACTTTTAAACTTTTAAGATACAAAGTAAATTTAGTACAGGAAACTTGCCATTGCAAAGTTATGGATGAAAAGATATATTTCAGCATCCACTCAGCAGTACATGCAGGTTACTGCAGAGAAGGGCAGAGCTGAGATACGTGATTTTGGTTTACGGGTCTTCTTTCTGACATTTTAGCATTTCAGTTACAAAGCTCTGTTAATGTCAGTTTTTGAAGGAATATACAAAGTTTCAAATTCTGTTGAGCATTTCAACAGACATGCTTGCCAGAACAAAGCAGAATTGTGTATTCGCTTTCAGTGCATACCTCAATATTAAAGACAATTATAGCTAACAAAAAACTTCTAGCTTTCCATTTTTATAGTTATATATTGTAAAGTAAACATCCATCTGCATGTTTCCTTAGCTTTTCAGAAATTACCTGCTCAGCACCAGGTAATTCTGCAGTAGATATGAGAAGATATAGATAGGTATTGTCCTCTGAAAAATACATATGCCTGATGAAAGATCTAAATGTTTTCCTAATCCTGATACTGATCTTTTGTGTAGCTTTTGAGAAATCATTTCCCTTTTCATTAGGGGCTCTTTTCTCCTGTGTAGTGTGTTTCCAGGGACAGAGAAAGATCTGTTCATAACAGCACTGTAATCTTTTTGCACTGAATGCTTCCAGCATTGTGGCAAGAAACAATTGGTATCAGTATACATGTTTTTTTTATGGATCCTTTGTCTTTTGGCAGTGTTATTCCCTACATATTGTGCTCTTTTTCCATTGTTTCATCTGTGAACACCTCTCTCATTTGAAAATTCAGCACATTCAAGGGAAGAAAACTGAAAAGTTTCAAATTAGTATCACCTTATTTTTAAATAGACAACAAACCAGTGCCTAGAGAACTTAATGGCTATAAAGTATTCCATGGAAATAAACAGGTATAGTGACAAACAGAAGTTATAACAATCGCAAGATCTTCTCTTAAGGTCTTCCCAGCTTGCTCTCTCATGCTGATATGCTCCCTGAACTATTGTAGGAGAACAGAGATTGTGTTCATTTTGTACCTTCTCTTTGAACAGCAAAGGTGTGGTTAAGGCACTAATCCACATTTGCAAGCTCTATTACCAATAGCACATGACACAAAGCATGATGAAAAATACGTATCTTGGATCTATTTTAGGCATCAATCCAGGGCTGTGTTTTGTAAGTGCAGGAAAAATACTGAACCTGCAGCCTTTAGAAAACCCTCAGAAATCTTATATATAGCATATGTTTACAAGGACTTGGCTAATCTTGACTGGGACGAGGAGAGTGAAATAAAAAATCCAAATCCCTTTTGCAATAACTGTTAACATCCTATGACATAGTGGAAGTTCAGCCATGTTGAAAAAAGACTGCAAAAGTAGCTTTAAATATATCAGTTACAGTCATATGAAAAAGATACTTTGAGAGACAAAAAATTTTGATATCATGTGTTATTTTCTCCTCTCTTTATTTTATTCCTGTTCATTAAATATCTTGTTTCGGTGAAAGCTAAGACCTGATTCAACTATCAATGACTAATGGAAAGCTTGTGTTGATTTTGTTTGTAGAGTCTGTGTCCATATAGAGTCCAAAATGGAAGCCTTTTGGTATTCTACTTGTGGAAGTGTGATAGAACTTGTATTTTTTCCACTGTACTCTGGGGAATTCCAGACTAAGATGTTTAAAAGGAGGAAAACAGTGAGCATGGAAAGATGAAGTCTAAAAAGAAATTACTATGACTTTTTAATTTTTTTCCTTACTGTTGAAAACGGAGATTTAGAACCAAGATATTTTGTCAGAATGAAGTATTACAATACACTTTTTATCAAAAAGATACCCAGGACGCCAAAAAAAAAAAAAAAAAAAAAAGGAGGAATTTTTAAGTTCAGCACAGGATAACCAGTATCTGCTGCTTAAGACACTCATCTGGTTATTGAGAAATGCATATTTAATCTGACTCAGGCTAAACAAGAACTGGACCCTTGCAAATATTTCATTTAAGATGTCTCATAACCATTGCATCTATTCTTCATTGTTTGAGGCCACAAGTCTGGCTGCCTTTTTCTTTTCAGTCTCACATTTGTATGGGTGGTGTAGATCAGAGGCATCTGAAGCATGAGATTTTTGCAGAAAGGAAACAAGATAGCTTTAGCACCTCCAGACACTGACTGAAGAGTGAATCAAAATTGGGACAGCAATGGCACATGCTTGTCAGCTTATCTCTCTTGCCCTATCTATTGAGCTTCCATAAATTTGGAGCCAGTGTAAGCCTTGGAGAAGAAATACACATTGCATAAGCTCAGTGGAGAACTTGTTAATGTTGGTTGTGTAATCTGCCAAAGATTCTGTCTGCTTTGAGAACGCTTCAGCCCCCATCATCTTCTTTGCATTAACTGAATTGGACTGCTCCTACAGAGATGGAGCTGTCTCCATGCTAGAATTTGGAGGCCCAACAAAAGTTCCCCTGCCATTCTCCTGCTACTGCCAAAGGCTGTGTTTTAAAAAAATGCAAAAAACAAACCAAAACAAAACTGAGGCTAAGATCATGAATACAGGCCAGAAAGAGGGTATAAAATAATTGGTAATCAGTACAGCACAGTCTTCTGGAAAACTTGGAACTCAATCTAAAGTTACTCACTCTTTGGCAAGGAAAGAACAGCAACCAGTTGCAAGATCCACATAAAAGGTAACGGCTTTCTGTTGCTGCAACTTCTTGCCTTGGCTCAGACTGAGGGGAGAGTGATGTGGGTAGTAGCACCACCACTGGACAGATTTTAAATACATTTAATAAGCTGCTCTATGTATTCTGCTAAATAGTGGTAATTCACAAAATCTGCTTTTCAAAGGCTAGAAAATAGAAGGTTGCTTTTGTTCTCCTACCCCAATCTATGCCATAGATCATGATGTAGTCTTTTTAGTTACATAAACACAATTTTTTCTACAGACTTCTATGGGAATGTGAGGAGCCAGAAATATTTGTAAGAGCTCAGTGTGCATGTGTGCCCAATATCCACATCCTCAGAGCTCTAACTATTGCCTCCTATGGGATATTGATCACTCAGCAGCCAAAAGCTTTCATACAACAACCATTACTAGGTCTATTCACCAGTTTAGTCTGAAGGGCAATTAAGAGAGAATCAAAGGAGCTCAATCTAAACACAGACTTGCTTACCCATAAACTCCACTTTTTTTTTTTGTTGTGTGATTATAAAATTCTGAAGTATTTCATCAGAAGGGGAAGAATGTGTATGATTTAATCTACAGTATGCCATTGTTCAGTTTACTCTGTGCCAAGCTAAAATATGAGGGAAGATATAAAGAGCTTAAAGTGAATGAGACACAGTATTTATCCATGTGGCTTCTTTATTAAGGAGACAACCTCTGTGATGGTAAAAAGGTCAGTGCTGCTCCATTATGCCTACTGTATCCTTTAATCTTTTTTTTTTTTATTTATGTGCTGAAATCAAGAAATAGAAAGCTATGTTAAACAGTTGTATTGTTTTTTTTTCTTTCTTTTTATTCTATTAGTTTAGCTTCAGGGTCAGGTACGTGTTTTGTGATATTTTCAGAATAACATAGTCCTGAGACATCACTGCACATCTGTAATACTGTTTGGAAGACTATATATATGTGTGTGTGTATATATATGTGCATAGGTATGTATAAAACTCAAGTTGTTTGAAAAATAGCCTGTATTTACTGAATTTCAAATAGGTATTTGAATTACTGTGTCAAATTAAAATACTGCTGTACATCTCCTTTTCCAGGTGCAAGCAATAGTACTCACTACTATTTTGCAGGATAAAAATGAGGAGTATAATGGATAGTATTTCTTGCAAAAAGAAAAAAATATTTACAGGATAATGGTGTAGCACAAATCTTTTGAAAAGTAATATCAACTACTGTCTCTCATAGTGTGCTGCCATTTAATAGTAGATGGTTCTATATTGCTGATACAGGGAAGTGAATTTTATGTAAATGCACTAATATAATGGAATTTCTTAATCCTGGCTGGTGGGAGAAGCTTTTCAAGCATATTTGCTAGAGTCATAGTCAATGTCATTAGTCATAGTCAGTGACATGAGAAACAGCATTTCTGGAAGAAAAAGAAAATGAAAGATACAGTTTCAGTGCTATATAAACTACTTGCACTATTTCAAGCTAATTCTGAAAACAAATAGTGGGACTCTGCAGGAATTTATACATATTATAAATGTTGAAACAATTTTGTTTTGTCAACATATCCCCAATATAAAATTGGTCTGGGCAGAATCTGTTCCTGGTTTATTCCATGATTGTATTAAAGCAAATAAAAATTATTTAAAAAAACCAAAAAACCAAAACAAAAACAAAAAAAAAAACCAACCAACAACTCCCCACCAAAACACAAACCTTGAAAGAAAAAAAAAGTCAGTAAAAATTGTTAAGAATTTTTTAGGTTATTAGTGTTTTGGCGAGAAAACCTGCATATAAATGAAAAAAAAGAAGTGTTGCTGTGATAATTCAGTTTTAAAAACAGGTTTATGTGATGGTGTTGATTTTCACTTTTTTGTGGTCTTATGGATGTTGCTTGAAGCATTTCCCTTAGTCCCAGCATCTGTAATGTCTCCTTCAAGTATATTCTCTGGTGCCTAATATAGTACTTGCAGCAGCTTTTCAGGCTTTCCATCATGTTGCAGCACCAATATTTATTCAGCCATGTATTCTCACAAATGCCAGTTTTTTTTCAAATTTGGTTGGCTCTGGTTAGTGATTTCCATGGATATAGTGCCTGTAAGCACTCAAACAGCTCAGCAATATTTAACCCTCCCATCATGTGATGTGACGTCAGCACACACCTCTGCCTCCTGGAATGCACTCTAACAGGGGCTGCTGCTGTCTTCTTGTCAGCATGTGGAGTCAGAAGAAAGAAAAAGCATTCCTGTGCTTGGAAATATGTAAGTTGTGAACGTTAGAATGGGAGAAAAATATAGACATCATGTATATAATCTTTCAGCAATAAAAACCAAGTAATACAACAAGTTTCTAAGGGTTAACCTGTTAAGAAGGGAGAAGTTTCAGAAACAGCAAAACAAACAGATACTGGGCCTACATTTTCAAATTAGCCAAATTTGACTTCTAGTTATGGGCACTGAAGTGATGTTCCAGAGGATAAGGTGCTGGATTTTCAGTGTACCTACTGTAAAAAATGAGGCATACTGATTTTAAAGCAGAACTAGGTATGTGCAGTGAAGATTCTACGTACATGATTTTGAATATTTAACTGTGTAGCAAAATAGCCTACAGATTCATGGCATAAATAGGGAAATTGTGCCACTTTAAAATGTGTGAGACTTTGCCTTCTATTTTAAAAATGTTAACAAGTTTAGATAAAATCATTTGGATGTGTCTTTCTAACCAGTTGCAGCCAATCTAATAAGTTGCAGCAGATATTTTCCTGGCAAAGTTGTATTAAGCAGGTTTGCCTGTAGGTAGCTCTGCAAACATCTTGAAACTTCCAGTTTCTGGAAAATGTAGGCAGGTCTCCCTGAAACACCAGTGGAAGGGTGCTGTCTCAGCAAACAGAATGCGTTCACAAGGGACCAGAGGTACTGCATATACTTCTGGTATTTTTGTGTTGTTTTTCATATATATATCTCTTCCTTTTTTTATCCTGATACTTTTGCATGACGGCTCATTGTTTTTAAGCTTGTTCACCTAAAAGATGAGTGATGCACAAGTGTGGAACAGCAGGACATGCCAAGATATAGATGAATAGAGCATGGTTTTACATGAAACGGCTTTTGCCGGGTTTTCTACTGAAGTGTGCAAATTTAAAGCTGTGGATCAAGGCCCTGCTCTGTGCACTCAGTGTTGTGTCACAACGTAATGACAGTGACAAACTCCTGAGCAGACATGCCCACTTAAAAATACTGTATGGAGGCACTCAGCAATAAAGGACAATTGCCTTCAACATCCAAGAACTATCCAGGACTTCTGAAAACTGATTACCAATATGGACTATCACTTTATAAACATACTATACATCCTAATGCTGTTGCCATTCTGAATTGCCAAGATTTTTCTGGTACAGGGAGTGATGTAACACTAGTTTGGCCCTCCTCTGTAGTTTGTGGAGAGTTATTCCCAGCAAGATTAATTTGTGTGAGCTCCCCAAATGCAACTAACTTGCTCACAAGTAGCTTTAGGTCTCCAAGATATTGTGAACATATATCTGGTATTGGAAAGCTCGTAGCAGCTGGCATTACATCGGCAGTTACCTCAGGAATATTAAAAATTTCAAGCTGCATCATGCAATTACCAGAAGCAGTATTTTATTTCTTCAGTCTTGGGCTTTTTAATGTTTTTTTAGCCAGCGGCTCACTGTTATGTCATTCACTTTATGAAGGACAACACTCTGTTGTATGAATGGCTTACTTTTAAGTTTTCTTCCAGGAAAAAATTCCATACCTCTAAAATCTCTAACCATCTGACTGATAGTCTGTTTTTCCAGTGCCCATGCTATACACCGAAGAGAACCGATGGTTGTAGAGCTGCTTTAAGATGAGTCATTACTTGTTTACTTATTCTTTAATAGTTTTGCACAAATTTCACAGTTTATATCTACTGCTCAGTTACAGATTTCTGCCTAGTTTTCCTGATGTTCTCAATTTTAAATCTCTTCCAGCATTACAGCTCTCCAGAATTTTACCTGTTACCATCTGTTGATTTTTTTACCAAAATATTATTCATCTGTTTTCTAAATGGAATCGCATTGCAATATTCTGCCCGTGTTTCTAATCTTCCCAAGAACCCTTGAATTATTTCTCCATTTTCAGCAGTGTGCTCAGCTCCTCCTAGTTTAATAGATCTGCAGATTTCATTAATGTACCATTTACTCCCTCTTCTAGCTCATTATTGAAGCTATTAAATGAGATCAGAAGTAATACTAATCTTTGTGTACTGCACTAAATGCCTCCCTTCAAAGTTATTGTTTATCATTACCCTTCATTGTTTGTCATCACCCTTCATTTCAGTCAACATGATAGTTCATTTCCAATTTATTTAAGTTTGGGAACAGAATTTTGACACATTGGTGATGGCAGAAGAAAGGCTAATCAACAGTCCAGGAGCAGCTTCTAATTAAGGCTGAATTTAGAGAATCAAAGTTATGAGTCCTCTACTGCAGCCACAGCACAAGGTAGAAACTGTCTCCATAACTTAATTGAGAACACCTTAAGCCCAGTGCTAAAATATCCTAAAGTAAACAGTATATGGCTAAATGTCAGACATATGACAGTATATCTTCTGCTCTCTATTCATTAATTTTGTATTACTATTAAAAAAATCAAGTTTTTCTGGCAGACTTCAAAGTGTTTTAGTAAATTTGTTTCTCAATAGCTGCTCTATTACATTGCCAGAGAGAGAAGGTAAATTTATGAGTAGCAATTACAAAGAGAACCCACAGAAGATATGAACTTCTACCTTTGGCTGTTTCAGAGACATACAGTCTCACTTCCAAAGTAGGTATATCTTTTTATGGGTCCCTGCATGGTGTAAAATTTCAGGGACAAGATTTTAATTTTCACCACCCCTTCAAAATTTAATTTCTAAACTCCATAGTAAATACAATTAAAGATATTTATAATAGGAAACCAATTCAGTCAGGAAAATCTCCTTTTGAAAAGATACAATTCCTCTGATAATAATTAACCCACATGACTTAAAGTCCATCACCAAAACCTATCCATCTTTCACCTTAATAAAATATCTAGCATTTTGTAATTTTAGTTGCTAACCCTTATTACCAGGGCCAATTACTCCTGCTTTTTATTGATTTGACAAAAAAATCTTTGTCCAAATACATTTGGATACTCAGAAACTGCTTGTTTTTTCTTACAAATACTTGGCTTGAGCTCATTCAGTTACATATATGCCAGTGCAAACATAAAGACCTTAAACATCGTCAGGAAAAACATGGCCTCTAGATAGAGTTTAATAGTTCTCTTAAAGTTTTATACCTACATGTGTTCAACAAAACCATGGGACAGTAAAATACTGCAATTCAGGTTGGGGCCAGGTTATTTGTTAGATGTAGGGAAAATTATCAGAGTAAGAAGGTGGGTGCATCCTAGAATCCATGCAGTGGGTCTAAAGAAGATGTAATTTCAAGTCCCACCACTGCAGTAAGGAATGGGTTATGAATCCAGAAATACAACCAGAAGTGGGATCACAAATGTAGAAACTGGGTTGCCAGAAAAATCTGAGCTTCGTTGCTATAAGCGCAGCTTCTCTGAGTTTTGAAGCCCTGCATCTTTCAGTATCTGCCTACTTATCTGACAAAACCTGGTATCTCATTTCTGTGAATCTGTCTTAACCTCTGAGGCATATTTTGTTCACTCTCCCCCAGACTGCTTATGGAATATTTTCCTCCTACTCAATCTCTCCCAAAACCCGTCTCTGTTGATTCCTGATACGGAATCTGCAGTGACACTTTTTAGCCTTGTTTTTATGCTTAAGCATTTTTATAAAACTTTTTTATTGTTAGTATCTCCTGTCTGCCCCTCCCCCTGAGTTACATATTTATTATATTTCCTGTGAAATTAAATTGTATTATTCTCAGAGAAAATATTTAATGTTACTTACATTTTCAAAGATGCCTACCAGTAATATTTAATGACGTAAAAAATAAGCATTATTATTCTGGTTCATTAATACTTATTAATCTTAATTTAAGGTGGCCCTGATGAGTTTGACTGTTAACTGTCCTTAACTTGCAGATGAAAGCCTGAGGATGCTGTTTGAACAAGAGAACATTGACTAGTTGATTTTATCGATTTTTGTTCATCTGTATAATACACATGAAGGATATGTATGTTTGCCTAGACCATGTGTCAGCATGCGTTTTGGGAACAAATTAGTATGTTGTGCCCCATTTTCCCCTTCGTTCCTTTGTATTCAAGGGGCTTTTACCTTTCCTCTAAAAGACACTTGAGGAAATACATGCCTGCTGTGAAAGCCTGATTCATTTTGCATTGCAGCTGCACTGTCTGGTTCTGCAATATTCGTTTTGGAATTAAATCAGCTTCCCTGCATCTCTACAAAGGAATTTTTTTTTTTTCTAAGAAGTTGATTCTTTTATTGTGTGCATTCTTGGCAAAAGTATGTGCATTGACTGTGTTAGTGGATTTCCTATGTATATTAAGGTTTCTTATTCTCATTATCAAAGAAAATGTCAGTTACATGTATAATGCTTTGCAGAAGTAGGTCCTCACCCAGAAACCTTTCAAAATCAAGAGAGTAGAGTGTAAGTGGAGTAAAGAAGAAGAATAGTGGTCATATATTACAGCAGTCCAATACGTGCAGATACGGACCTCAGCAAAAACAGTGTGGATGTAATGTTATAATAAAGGGGGACAAACACCAGTAAGTGAAAAAAGAAAAAAAATTGCAGTAGTGCCATCTAGTGTGCCAGGTGTTGCGGTTTTCTGGAAAGGGACAGTAAACTACTTTCAACCCATCCCACTTTTTACGTGACTCTCCTGCTGCTGCTTCCTTTTCAGTTTGCTGACAGGAGAGCAGTAACAACATTGACAGAAGGTAGAGGAAGAGACCTGAGGGCTGTTTTGCAGATGCTGATTCTGGCACACATGCCATAAGGTTGTCATTGCTGCTTTAAAAAAATGAGCGTCCACGGGGTTTTAAAGAAGGAGAAAGATAGCTGTTCTGTCTGTACTCCCATACAAATCTTGCTCTTCTACTCATTGGTTTCCACTGCAAAACATGTAATGGCTAAAATATCCTTTTTCAGCTACTGCAGGCAAGTTTTCCTGGTGTTGGAAGAGAAAAAAAAAAAAAAAGAAGAGGGGCTGCTGGTTTTTGAAGCTTACTGGAAGAGGTGGAAATTATTTTTTGCCTGGTGGCTAAAGGAATTATGTTGGATAAAGGGTCCACAAAGTTCTCTGTATGAGAGATGGGAGATGAGAGGCAAGTGAAGGGAAAGATGGATCTGTTCTGTGTTTTAATTCTTTGTACTAGGAGGAGCCCTTTTACCATGACCACCCTAGGCTTTTCCACTGCTGCCTTTTCCACTTTCACTGGTAGCTGACTGAACCTCTCTGCTTTAATCCTGAGATATGCAAAGTGCATGGCTTACCCTCCAGTGTGTGAAGCTGCACAGGGTTTATTTTTGTCTTCCACATAGAATCTGCTTGTAACAAGTGGAAGAGTGATCAAGCCAGGAAGTGTTGACTGCAAATGAAGCCGACATCTCCACAACACACATAATGCTGTGTATTCACCTGTCCTCTGCAGCCGGTGCTGGAGGATATTGCTTTTCCAGTTGGATTTGCTTGGGGTGCAGCTACAGCAGCATATCAAATTGAAGGTGTCAATTTTTAACTATCAAAGCATTAAGGAAGTTTTAAGTGAACAAAAATCTGGATGCAGGAGTGTTTGATCTTTGCCTTGTTGTGTAGACATTATATCTGATGCAAATCCATGTAGCACTTATGTCTAAACACTTGACTTGAGGAGTAAGAAGAGGGTAAAAGATGATTCAAATCTCAGACATACGGCTAGGTAATGGAAATGGAGCTAGTTATTGGGGGCGGGGGCGTGGGGAGGAAGCAAGTATAAGTATATATATATAAGATATAAGTAATTTTTTCATCTACTTCTTGTGTATATCCTTTCTGTAGAGCTAGTTCAGGTAAATTGCTATTGGCTATTTTGAAACTGGATGGGACAACTACCTCATCAGACATTGGTACTCACAAGAAGTCTTCAGGTAGGAACTCGTCTCCAAAGATTATGAAGAACAATGAACTGAGAGGTTAACAGTTGGACTTCTGGAGGCTGTCCCCCAGGGAAATGTGTCGTGTTCCCAGCTGAATAGAGGGACTGATGAAGGGATTTGCCCAGCATGGTATGAAAATATGTTGCAGATTAGGGGATGTAAACACATAAACATAGGGACACCTACAGCCATAACCCCTCCAAATTTTATCCTTTCATAAACGTGTCTTTACAAACCTTCAAAATACACATGTACCTGATTTTCTCATATTATACCCTGCAGCATACAGGCACTTAACTCCCATTGATTTCAGTACCTAAATGGGAGTTGTAGATCCTAAATTGTCTTTGAGGATGTAGCCTTTAGTTCTTGGTTATTGCTGAAATTGAGAGTACTTGCCCATGCTCGGTACCTTTTAATGAGCTCAGTTCACTTCACCTAATAGACTCCACAGCTCGCAGTTCCCAGGGAATCAATATTCTGGGCCAGATTCTAACTCGAGTCCTGCAATGCACATAGCTCTTCTAACTAATTTTTAAAATGTGAGTTGTGTGTGCATATAGAATGGCATTATAATTTCCTGCCTTTTGAGTGGCTAGATGTGCAACTTTAATGTTCTCTTAATGTATTTTTAATGAACTTTCTTATGGCTTCTGAGTGGGAAAAACATAAAAAAAAAAAATCTATAATATGGTCTAGACACTACTCAAATGACCCTTTTCCTGCAGAAGTAAGAAACTCAACAGGGAATTCCTTCTCCTGAAAGCTTCAGAGGCTGTGCAGCTTCTGACTTAGAGGCAGCATGATTGAAGCAATAGTTCTTGTAGAGTCCAAACTCAGTTGCTGTGCATATCACAAGATACACAGTAGAAGAGGAACAAGCTGACAGGCTACTTTATTTTTTACTGTCAGCTATGTATTTATGCACAGCACAACCTTCTCCACTCTGTATATTTCAAAGCGCTAAAAAATCATACCAATTGTACTCTGCATGCTCAAAGTGCAGATTTCAAAGGTTCATGACTCAGTCAAATCAAAATCAATTTTGCACCAGAACATTCAAAAGCACTTCTTCTTACTGAGGGCCATTTCTATGCTAAATTTCAACTCTCTGCTTGACTTTGTTGCTTTTTTTTTTTTTTTTTTGGGGGGGGGGCAGGGAGAGAAGTTGGAAAAAAAAATCTTGTAATGGTAAAAGTGGTTTCCTTCACTTCTTTCATATGCCAAATAGTGGAACTGCATTAATTCAAACAAAATTACACTTTTTGGTCAGAGACCAGGTCAAGAAAATTTCACTCCGGAAGGTTAAAGGATGGCTGAATTAGAGGAAAATGTACTTGTAAAAGTACATAAAAGCTTAAAAATACTCTGATCAGTAATATTCATGCTTTAGTAGCTTCAGTAGTTGGAAAAGCATTACATTTCTTTCTGTTGTAATAATTACACAGAATGGGGAACATATATCACAATAATTTATATTATTCATTCAATGGCATGTCATGTGCTGATTTGGTATCCAATTCACACCTAAGCATTTTAAATGTAAAATCAGTTCCTCATCACTGTTCTTTCCTGGCCCCAAAGCTCCCTGAAACTCCAGTTATGCCTACACTGTGGAGTGCTTTGTAGCATGGAAGTTTCTGAGCAAGCTTAGAGGTGCAAGCTTGGTTCAATGAAGAAGAGCAGAGCTCTCTGCAGACTAATTGTGGCTCAGTAGGATGTGTTAGTATGTAGAGCTTTCTGTTGCCTTGCTGCATTCCTTCCTACACTTTATCAGGTAGCTCAGATGCTCGATGCTGTACAGAGAAGTCTCTTTAAACAGTGTGAGGAATGCTTGAAAGTGAAAAGTCTGTTTGCTGCAGCCCTGCTCAGGGCTTTACAGTGGCTAATGACCACGGGAGTAGTACTGTTATACTCTGCTGAAAAGCAAATGCTTCCCCTCCTCCGTCCCACTTCCTTTGTTGGAGGAAGGCAGACAAAAAAGAGGGATCATTCAGCCTCTGCTCTAGATGACCATTCTTAACCGCAAGTGTGCTAACGGCCTGTTATGGCAGCTTTTTCTTCCCTTCACTCCAACAGAACTGAAAAAAGAGCTGTATCAAACCAATATGGTGCAGGAAGCCTGCTCTTAAAGGCTTCGAAATTCTAGGTACCATCAAAGAATTACTGTTATTTGTTATTTCCTGCACTTCTCTCAGATGACTATTTGTTTCAGCAGTCATGTTTGAAATTTGAAGCAGGATATAGAAAACTTGTAGTATTGTATTTTTCTGAGGAGCATACAGACAGAGCACCAAGTCTATGATAAAATCCAAGATTAATAAAAAATCAAACTGTCTGGATCTAAAATTTGACCTACTTTGAAGGTTGTCCCATGTAAAATTTAATTTACTGACCAACCAAATGTAGATGTATGTGTGCTGCAATAAAATTCTGTAAAGACCATGAAATGTGACAATGATCTTTGAAAAGCTAGGTTATAGAAGTGATATTACAGATTTTAGTAATGCTTTAAATTAAGTGTCTTCAATATGCTTAACCTTGCATTAAACTTAGATTTAATAAGACAGATGTATATTAAGTACTGAATATACTTAAGGGAGCAATCTTGCGTTGGCAGGGGATGGACTCAATGACCTCCTAATAGTTCTCCCCCATCTCTAATTTCTATGATACTAATTGATTATTAAAACACTTTTATTGAGGATTTATATGTAGCTATTATATAGTCATTAATCTTATAACCCAACTGATATTTAATTTATACATAATTTTAACACACAATGTCCTTTTAGTTTTTAAAGAAAAACCCTGGAACAGTGCGTTCACTGGGACTCTGAAAAATCTTGGTGGTAAATGAGGTTGGCCATTTTGAGGTTAATTGCAATTTTATGATTAAATCACACTTTACAGGGATTTACAGAGGGAAATAAGTTTACAGAGCTCTCCACATGAAAAATGTAATGTTTGCCTCAGCTACAGCATTGCTCAGGAAAGACAAAGAAATTGTAATGAAGAAAGGTGCATTTATTCGAATCAAATATTATATGTTGTTAGATCTCAGACAACAGCTAAATTTTGCATATTTTAATGATAATCTGTGTATCTCAATTTTAGAATTGTGAAGAAATATCTCAAAACTCTGAAAGTTTGGGGGAAATGGTGCAGTGCTTTTGAACACTCAAAATTAATTTCTGTGAATTTCTGGCTAAACAAAAAGCAGAAGTTTTGTAGAGCTGTGTTATTAATTCAGCTTGTATATGTCTAGGGCCATGGCTCATAATGGCATTCCTTTCTTTTTAACCAACTGTCAAGATTTTCAAAGGACATACTGAAAGCCGTAAGTGCCTATTTGTTGGATGTATTTCTCATACCCTAAAGGCTTTCTTTGATATGGACTGATCTTTTATGGATGGAGGTTGCATTAGAAAATGCCCTTTGTGAAAACCTGTAATATCCCAAGAGTGGCAAACATCTGATTTTTGGCTAAGGAAGTATGAAGAGTGTTAGAAGTCTGGATTTTTTTAAAAACAGGATTTTCAAATAATTAGCAGCAAGTAAAAATATGAATAAATGCAAAACCTAATGCAAATGTATATTAATGCTTGAAAGTTCCTAGTTACTTTAGATACTATAAGGAGTGGGTAGAGAATACTTCTCAATTTGCCCATAGGGTTTTCAGGGATTTGCACCTATTTTGTGATAAATATTTACTTGCAACATATGTCTTTTGATGTCAAAAGTGTAACGACCAAGTTTTGTTTTTCAAGCAGAAGGCTGGAATGCAGATGGAAAGGGCCCTAATGTCTGGGACATATTCACCCATCAGGGAGGAGATCGAGTTTTCAAGAACCAGACTGGTGATGTAGCTTGTGGCAGCTACACTCTGTGGGAGGAAGATTTGAAATGTATCAAACAGCTTGGATTGACTCATTATTGCTTTTCTCTTTCCTGGTCACGTCTGTTACCTGATGGGACGACAGGTTTCATCAACCAGAAAGGCAATTGTTTCTTAAAAATAGAAGGTTGCAGCTTTAATTCAAGGTTATTGCTGCAGTCTGGCATAATTAATCCAGTATGCTATTCTGCAGCGTTGCTTTGAAATTGCAACTTTTTTTCAGAGTAATTATGGGATGATTTTTTATAGGTTTGCAACAACTTACTAATTAATATTCTAGATCCCCTTGGATAGCACAATCTTTTGGGATAGGATTATTACTATGTTTCCTATGTATCTTTTTGCTTACTCCAGTTTTTTTAATTGTAACTCTAAATCATTTTGCTTCATCAGAATGTTTATACTTACAGGAATCCTAGCCATGAGAATATTTTTGGACAGCTTACAACAGACAAGTTATCTCATTTGGCAAAGTGAATTTAGATAGCTTATCAGTATACTCCAATGTGCTGAACTTCACATTGACTATTTTGCACTAAGGGACATACTTTTCCCAGACATTTTTCTGTAGCATATTAGAGAGGATTCTTCAGACTGATAGGAGCTATGCTTAGTTCTCTGGCAAATAGAAGCTCTGAAGAGTTTTCACAGTCTCAGCAGGCAGTATATATGTGTAAAGGGATACAGCACATAAATAAGCTGGTCAGATTGCTAGAACTCAGATATAAAATTTGTTTCACTTCTGATTAATTTATTTTAATTCCATTGGTGTGGACTTGGTGAGATTAAGGTCACTCACTAGGAAAAGACAGGAAAGGACAGTTATGCCTACAGAACAAAGGGAATGGAAGAAAGAAGAAACAGAGAATTGTGAAGAATAAAAGCAACTGAAGCTGAATCAGAAACAATGGGAGAATCAAAGTAGTTGGCTGAGATCTCTTGTATGCTGGGAGGATAATGTTCCAAGGAGAAAAAAAGCAAAGTATATTTGAATGAACCTCTAAATCTCAATTCTGCTTCCTACTCTTATGCATCTCAGTTCTACCAAGAAGATAGATATCTTTATACTTCTAGGGCAGTACTTGCCTTGGCAATTCCTTTCTTCTGGTTTGAAGATTGCAACGATGGAAGGCTACGAAGGATAGGACTCTTTAGAAAATACTATTCAGGTTATCCTTATCTGTACTAGGATGGTTCCAGCAGAAGCAATCTTTTTCTGCAGAATTTTGGTCATATAGAGCTTGGCTATTCAGTAGACAGCAGCCCATCCTCTGCATCCTGCAGATTAAGGTTTTCACCAGAGAGTGGAGGAGCCTTTGTTGCAAGAGTTCAGAAAGGGGGGCTGGTAAATCTGCTGTAAACAGACCAACCAGCCATTTTTCCCTGCAGAGCATGCCAGATACATGTGCCAGTATCCCAGAGAGGCTTGAATTGAAGCTTTTTCTTTGCCACCAAAATTTACAATACGTGGCCCACTTTCACTGGCACAGCTTGTCTTTCCCTTGGAATGCTTTTTGTGGTGTGTTGAATTTAAATTTGGCTTAGTCGTTGTGGTTTCTTTCCTGTACTGATATTCCTTCAGCTGGGGCTGCAGGCACTGTAAAACCCCAGTGAGCTGCCTACCGTATGGGCTTTGTTATTTAGTTGTCAGAGTGGGAAATAGCAAGCAGACATTCTGAACGTACTTGGTAAGGAAAGCTAACATTATGACAAAACTCAGCTGTAATTTCAGAAAATGTTCACTTGATCCCCAGTATAAGCAGTTGCCTGATTAATATTATGAACTTTACATTTAACGAAAGGGCATTGGCAGAACTCCAAGTAGGCCAGCTTTCATTAGGCAGGAGTTCACTTCTCCTGTGCAGTGATCTGTTGAAGCAATTGTAACTGCATAGCATGGAAAGGCCATCATCTTCTATATAAACATTTTTGCAAAGAGCATGTGAAGAATTAGAAAGCTTAAAGCAATGTCCTTTCAAATAAAATCATTCACACCAACTGATTCACTACCAATTTCACACCTAAGATGTAGGACATTTGAAAACCTTTAAAACCATTCTGTTTCTAACTTGCTGGAGGTAGGGTCTTTTAAAGCAGTGATGTTGTAGATGTATTGTTCCTGAGATGTGTCAGGTTTTAGCTTAAAGCTTACACTAAGTTTTTAAAGTACTTTTGTACAATTATTTTTACCCTAGAAGGTGCCCTGAGCAGAAAAAGTGAGCTGCTAAACATGAGGTGTCAGTGCAGAAGAATACAGAAGGGGTAGACATGGGGATATTGAGTCTGTGAGAATTTGATGTTATGTCTCACTTCAGCATGAAGGTAGGGAATCAGCATGGGGAGAGAAGATGACAGAAAGGAGAAAAGAACAATCCTTCATTTTCTAGTAATAAACTGCTCCTTAATATCTGGAATCCCAAAATTTTGGGTTATCTCCACAAAACCCTTCCTCATTTCCTCAGAAGAATGTTTTCTTCTGTATTTCTGCTTCTACCTGACTTGCAGATACAACCAGAGAAGCTAAGTCAGCCTACTTTGGAAGGTATGAGACAACCTGGAAATTTGACTTGACATTCACATCTTTCAAGGAATGCAGTTCCATTTCTCTTCATTTCCTAACAAAAGGCATAAATCTTTTCCAATATAGGTGTTTAATTCAGATGTAAAAAATAAATGATACCTGGTTGCACTTAAATGTTATAAATTGTACTATATAATTTATAATCTGAAAATTAGAATGAGAAATGCTAGTGTCTTCTAGGTAGGGATTACTCTTAATATGAGAGGACAGGATCCTGTAGCAGCAAAGGATCTCTTTTCTCCCAGTTTAAGCTTTTGTAGTAAACCTTGTAGTCTCATCAGCAAAGGGTTAACACATACCGAGTCCCACTGAAGACAAATAGAAACCCATTCAAAAGTTAGAGTAACAAGATGTATTTGCTGCTAATTGCTATTGCAAACTAAGAATTTGCTTTTCAAAATTTAAGTTCTAGTATATTCCTTTCTCTTTTGTATGGGAGCATTCTCAGGCACAGGCACATATCTCCTTAGAATTAAATTTGTTTTTCTGGTGCTGCATTTGGAAGGAAAAGCAAACTACATGTGAGATATTGAGTCTTGCTGTGCTAAGGGATTTGTATGCACCTGTTTGTTTAGGAGAAGGCACTGTCTAAATTCGGGGTTCATAACTGATTGCTCCAGTAAATGTTGTCTTAAAGAGCTATTTGGCAGAAATCCCTAAAATCAGTCATTTGAAGTTGGGTTAAGTTGAAGTCTTATACTGTCCTTTTAAGAAGAAGGTAGTATGGAGTTCTGTGTTGGCATTTTCAAACATCAGTACACAGTAAGCTGAACCTGAAAATACCAAGGAATGTATAATAGAAGTATAGAACAAATCTCCTGCTTTGGATTAAACAAAATCTCTGCTTCAGAAACTGTTAAGAATAATGATCTAAGCCACACATGCTTCCTAAGCATACATTTTATTAACCTTTTCAATTTAGTCTTCCTCCTCCTTCCTTCTGCCGTGTTTTCACCTCCTGTAGACATTTCTCAGTTCTGTGTTTCAATACAGCAAGGCCTTGGGATAGATATTTCACAAGCACCTAGGTCTTACTAGGATATGTGGTAGTCTAAGATGCACAAACTTTTTATGAATTTTAGGTTTCTGAGGTTATTAAACACTTTGGTATGTTTAGCCCAAGCCTCTGAAGCAAAGGCTGACTGATTTCTACATTCCACCAGCATGAGAGAGAACTATTCCTGTCTGGAGCCTCTTAGCTTAACAAATAATAATTCAAGGCCACTGCTGGCCTTTTCCAATTACTGCACTAAACCAGATAGTTCAAGTAAAAGAGCAAGCTAATTGATACTCTTTGAACCAGAGCTTATGATGTGTATTTCAATATCTAGTGTTTTCAGAAGGTTTAAAAGCAATACAGTTGTGTTTGGATGTAAGCAAAATTAAAAATGCCTATTTGAGAGCTTAAAGTATCCTGATATTTAAACTTACAGTGACCTCTCAGCGGCATAAAAATAGTCCTTTAGGAAACATATTCATGTCAGCCACTGCTAAATCTGTACAGAAGGTGAATTCCTTTTAAGCCTCTAGAAATACATCCCCAGTACTGGCCAGCTTTAACAACACATCCCGGAAATTAAAGTTGATCTCTGTCTTAGCAAGAGGGGACAAGAAAGGTTAGAAGTCATAAGCTTTTAGACAGGTGAGCTAATTCCTTCTTGGAGTTAGAAGGACTGAGCAGTCTGCAGCAGTGGCAGTGTAAAAAGGTAAGAGATGGTTTCTTGGATAAACTATTGTCAAGCCATTCAGGTTGGTGGCTAAAGAGACCAGTGCCTCAAATTCTATCTAAAATTTAGTAGAACCCAATGAAAAGCCTTAATATCATATAGATCTAATGAGTGAAATGTTGAATTCACACCATTGCAAAATGTTGAATACACTGACAGTATCTTTGTCCTGATGCTGGCACAGTGATGGAGAATGGAACATTCTAGAGGAAACAGCTAATCCAGCTAACCAAGTTCAAAACATAAAGATCAGCTTAGTTACCTTGCTGAGTGTGGCACTGAAATTTTTAAAAGACACAGTTCTCAAGGAGAGAAATGTTTTCATTAGAACAAATCCACCTGTAAGGCTCTCAAGCGTCAGGCTTTTTTCAACACGCTTGTATCTTGCACGTGCAGTCAGGCTGCCATTCAGGCATTTAAATGAAAGGATTATATTTTCATGTAACCAGCACCCATCAGAATGATGTTTTTCCTGGGGAGTTGCTGTCCACTGATCTATTTTGAAAATTTGCATCCTCATTTCATTTTATGTGCCTGGTTGGAAGATTTTGTGTGCTGAGCATTTTTGCCAACTCTGGGGTCTTGTAACAGTAGTCAGCAGGCGCTTGAAAGAAAATATTTGCATCTCATAACAGAGAAAATGTGCAGTGAGGTTGCTTCAAGTGTTAAAATGTATCAAAATTATTATTAACCCTCTTTTGTTTCCTTTACTAGTTTCAGTGGTCAATTACTGCTGCAAAATCATTAACAACCTGGGAAATGGCATCCTTCTCCCTGTATCAGTTTGGTTTGCCTTAATCCTTAAAAACCAGAGGTGACTGGAGATCTGAAAAGATCATTGAGACCATTGATATTCATGTAAATTATTGCTTCAGTACATTTGGAGACTGAGTGATTATTACTAATGGGCCTTATGTTGTTGCTTTAGGTGGTTGTTAAAAAGGTACAGCCCCAGTACTGGTACCAGAGCTTACAAGGTAGCTTGTAATATGTAAAAAGCTTCTGCTAAACCCTGATGCAGTTGTGGTAACATTTGGAGAAAACACTGTGGACTTGTGTCTATAGCTGAGATTGATAGAACCTCTGTGAATTCTGCAGAAGGTTTTTGAGGAGCCCATCTGGGTGGCATAAGATATTGTACAAGATATAAATAAACAGGTCACCTTGGGATTTGTAATTTAAGTTTTTCATGCTGGCTTTTATGAGTAGGAGCCTTAGTGTTTTCCTATTACTTTTGTACTTGATATCTGTTTTACAATTTGAAATGACACACCAGTGTTATATCATCTTTTGAACTCCAGAAATTATCTTTCTGATGCCAGCAGTAAGGCTTTCCTGGCATACATCTACTCCTGGAAAGGAGACATGTGGTGTCTGCCAGTACCAAGGGGTTAAGGAGCAGTGACAATAAGCAGATGCTAATGCAGGAAAGATATTTTAGTCTTCTCATTAAAATAAGTCATTTCACTGTCTTCATGGATATTTGCACAGTTTTGCTTTTCCATTGTTAGTCATAAAAGGTCACTTCATAGAAAATTAAGTTAATAGGGTCAGTGCAATTTGATGAAAACTAGTTTTAGTTTGCAGCTTAGAAAAGATAGAGGGTAATGCATCTGATTTTATGGGCTTTCTTACATCTGTTCTGAATAAAACTTCTGCTCTCTCTTGTTCTAGGATACATATAATAACCCTATAATTTACATCACTGAGAATGGGTTTTCCCAAAGTGACCCTGCTCTACTTGATGGCAGTCAACGATGGGAGTATTTCAGACTGATTTTACAGTAAATTTTAAAAGTCAGCATTTAAAATTATGAAAGATCAATTGTGCAAACTTAATATAATTTTACTCTGTGCTTATTTGCATTCAGCAATGATCAATGATTCTTGAAGCTAAAATTTATGTAAATCAGAGTAAGGTGATGAGATTAGAAAAAAATGTTTAGCTGAAAGGAAAGGAAGTAGTTTTAATCTTGGTGTGGAAACAAAAGAAAAGGTGCTCCATATATATGTTATTTCTAAATTTGTTTTGTAAGGTCACAGTTATTCATTGAGCAGAGCAACCACGTTAAAAAGTGCTTATCATTCGTACTTCTCATTGTGCAGGATGTGAAGTTGAGTGCACCTAGAAACCTGACAATTGCATCTCATAATATCCTTACAGAATACAACCTCCCCCACACAGTGAGGTCTGTGTAACAACTAATTCCTGTACACGGCCATTAAGTCATTAGAACTCAGTGTCTGCCTTTGTGTCAAGGTGGTCAAAAGTGTTCAGCACTGGCAAAGATCTGTTTTTATGCTTTACCTATAGTTTTTGTATCGGTCCAATTTCCAATGTTCTGGAAATTCCTTCCTTACCTTCCTTCTGTTGGTAGTATTCTCTGAAGTAATTTACTGGAAGCTGACCTTCTCACTGTGTAGCAAGTGAAATGCATTTTAGGATGTCAGCTCATTTAGATAACAGCTAGTATCCCTTTTGTATTGGTCCAAAGTGATCCCAATCATGAAAGTCATATCATAGTTCAATAATTTTTTGTAGCTATTTTTCCATTGTCATGCTTATTTTTTACTTTTGCTGTTTATATTCTTTATTTTATCCTTACTTTTGTTAAAATATTCACTTAAAAGCTGTCTTTCTATCTTCTTCCTTTTCATTTAAAGTTGCAGTTATGCAAAAATCCATGCCAATTACCTCTTTTCCTACAACTTAGTAGAAGATTTTCTATTTTTCAGCACTTTTTCTCGTGCTGAAACCAACTGGTAGGTCGTCTTTCTATCTGAAGCAGACAGGCCATCTGCAGCTGTCTTTGGAGAGCACTTCCTGGGCTGTTCCATATCTGGCCCCAAGCCACATCTGGAAACTAATAGTTGGCATTGGACAGCAGTTTTATCAAGGAGTTTTGTTTACTTTTAGGTTTGTAGACAAGATATCTGGATCTGACTTTCTCTGAAGATGCAAAGAAATTAATAAACATGGGATTCTCACTGTTTGATGAAATGGAATTCATTTAGCAAATCTAGTTGTTTGACAATGTTTTAGAATGTACAGCAGCTTATCCTGAAGTAAATATTTAGGGTAGGTCTGATGAATTTGTTGACACAGTTCTCTTTATGCGTAGTAACAAATGAATGGGACTAGCTTGGAGGTAGATGCTTATTGGAACACATCAAGAGTTAAGTAAAATTCACCTTTACCATTCGTTCAGTCCAAAAATACGTTTAAATGTGTATGTGGTCTGAATGTAATTAGTGCAACCTTACACAGATTTAGTTATATATGCAGCTCAACATTAAGTTTATCATTTTATCCAGTAAAATATTATGGTGGAATGCTGGCTGAAATGGGTCCCTTTATACAAAGATAATACAGCTATTAAATCCATCAGCTGTAGGCATTCTATGAAGAAATGTCAGTAACATTATCCCCATGTAACTTCGTGCCTGCTACTCTAAGTAAACAGTTTATCAAGGCCACTCCACATGTAATGACCCACAAATGAGCAACCCATTTCAAGTTTTCAGCTCAGATTGATGCAAAGCAGGATACTCAAAGATGTTCACTTTATTCAGTGGTTAAATGCTTAACCATTTATTAAGTGTTACATGAAGCATAATAGTTTAATTGCTTTGCCCATAGTGTCTACTCTACAATAATTCCTTATCTTTTGAGCTAACTTTTGAAATTATTAGTACAGACTCAGTCATGCAAGGGGCTCTGAGTCATGACAGGAGACTGTGTGGGTTCTGCTATGGGATTTAAACAGCTACTTAAAAAGAAATAAACATGCTTGACTACAAAGAAGAGTATATCTACAGGTAGTTACTGCACTTGTTGTTAGAAATATTTTAGTACATTGTAATTAGATTGATAGTATCATCATTTAATCTTTTTTTTTTAATTATAAACCTTCCTAGCTTTTAAGATACACACTTACATTAGTTGTGTTAATTTTGTCTTCCAAAATTTTCAAAATAGTAAGGATCTTCAATTTTAAAGATCTTGTGTTTAGAAAGAGTTATGCTCTAGTACTCTGAAAATCTGAGTACTTCAGTGCCTCTCAATCTATATGTCCAAAATTCCTAAAACTTTTACTGTCATCAGGACTATTTAAATTACAAGATTTTGGAGGACAGGAGCAGTCCTGAATTGGTACATCAACACTGTCAGAGAAAATTGAGATTTTTATTTTTTAGTTAGTTAAAAAGACCAGCAAGAGCAATGTAAATATAAACTAGGAAATAGAGAACAGCATGCAGCTACTATAAATCACATCACTGCTATTATAAATATGTACAACTGCTGCCATGTTGCTTCTGCAATATATGAATAGATAAAAACATCAGTATTTTAATAAATGTGGATATACATATTTAGCACCTCGACAGAGCCATAAGCATGCATGGCGCTTTACAGATAAATGAAAGTGATGTCTTCTTACCCCAAGGAACTGAAAATCTAATTTAGATACAATGCATGAAGAGATGACGAACAAAAAGCTGGATGAGAGGTAGAAAGAGAACATGGGTCAGAGTATTCAAATGCTTTTTACTAGAGTTGCTCTTTCATAATGTTATGTAATGTATGTTAAGGATGACATCTAGACCAAAGATCAAGGCTGCAAAAAAAGAAAGAAAAAGATGTTTGAAAAGTGGAGCCTTCTAAAAAAGATAATGTAGTTCTATAAAGTCTGTGGATGAGAGCAGGGCAAATATGGGTAAACTATTGCCAGCTGATGGAGAAGAGCAGTGAAGATATTCCATAGTCTGGCTGGTAGAAGATTATTAATAATGCTGATGGGGAGGAAAAAATGAGTTAAATGAATTTTAGGTTGCAGAGTGCTGCAAAAAGTATATCCTGGAAGTTAGTAGAAATAGAAAGTAAAGAAGTTGAGGATGATGTGATGTGATATGAGCAGAGGCAAATAAGAGGGAGATGAGCAAGAATAAATGTGAACAAGCAGGGCTAGATTTGGAAGTAAATAGGAAACATATGAACATTTAATTTGGAGTCAGCTAGAAGGTCAGCAGCAAAAGATGCAGGGCAAATAGGAGAAATGACTGTGAGGAGAAAAGGATGGGTAAAGCTTAAGATTCAGATGGTGTTAATTTTCTCCTTAAATATTCTTGAATGAAGCAGAAGAGAAAATGAGATAATGAGATTTAAAGAAATGCTGACTGCAATGGGAAGTGCAAGCAGAACTAGAACTGACAGTAAGCAAGGTGGTGCAGCTAAGAAGATTTTAAAAATTGAACTTTAAATTAAATGCAGTCCCTTCTGGATAGCTTTTTGTATCCTTTTTCCCTCAGACTTCTAAGAATTGTTATAAAACCTTTTATATATTGTTGTCACTATACACTCCAACCTTGCTCTCATGAACTAACCATTTAGTCTGTGTTGTAGATAGGTACAAGCCTGCTTTTGCTGCATTCCCATGCACATAAAACAGTGAGGTTATAATGCAATACTCTAGTCCATGAAAATATGATTTATTGTTAAATTAAATATGGATGTCATAATGTGAGCCCCTCGGGTCAACTATAAGCTTGAATGTTATTGAAAGAGCTGCAGCAGCAGCTCTGTTTCTTCATTGCTGCTGACAAAAGTGCCTCTACAAATAGAATACAACAATGCAGACATATTAAGGAGTCTCTGAGATGTGCTGTCCCTGGCATAACATTGCCATGTGACATTTTCAAGAACTATAAATACATTGACTGCATTATAGTGTAAAAGTTAAGAACCTTTGCTGTAGTCACTGCAGAAGTATTAAAATCAAGCTGAATTTTTTGTGAATACTATGAGGGATTCAAAGCTTTTAAAAACCCAAACCAACCCAAACAAAATAAACAACTGAGAAACTCTTAAAATCACAAAGATATAGGTGGGATAGTACAATATTTTTATCAGTTTTTAGCATAGTTTTAAAAGGTGCAGAAGACACAAGTACGTGTATATAAAGTTACAGTTAAATGCCAGTATTAAAGGTCCCCATTATGAAAAGAGGAAATATGTATAATTTCTTAGAAAAAATGTCTGAGACCATTTAGACAATTGAAGTTACAGTTACCACTTTGTAGCAGTATTTGCTTGTTAGTCAAAGTTTGTACATCATTTTTTCACATTAATCCTTTAATCTGAATGTTTTAACTTGCAAAAATGAGCAATTTTTTTAAACTCTTAATCAGCAGTTTTGCAGTGCAAAATTATGAGAGAACATTTTCTTTCTCCAAAATGGCCTGTAATCTGCCTTCAAAATTATCTTCAGTGAAAAAACCCCACAGTTGTGAGCTTGTGAGCTCCTGTTGGGGAAATTTCTACTGGAGTAAGGGTAATAGAAGCCTGGCCGGTACAACAACAGAAGAGGATCTATGAAACAAAGATATGTGAGTGAATATCTTCATTGCCACTGCCTTGATTTTGATTGAAAGAAAATTAAATTAAAAGACAGATTATGCATTAGCCGCTACGTGTCTCTGGATTTATCAAGTGGCCCCTGGGGAAAGGACTGTGTAAGACACAGGAGCTTTGTGTGCAGTGTTAGAAAGAGGATAGCAAGACCGAGTGGTGCAGCAGTTTGGTCAAGTTTTGGGAACTGACGTGTAGCCAGTATTTCACATCCTCACACAGTACCTGGGATGTGCTTTGATTCCGAAGTAACCAGCCCCCCAGTGAAGTGTTAGTTTTCAAAAGCATTAGCAACTGCAGCACAAGAATAGCTCCTGCTCTGTAGAGGAGAGATACTGTGTGGGAGGCTTTAGTCACCGCAGAGAGGATAACCTAAGTAATTAGGCACTGTGGACGTTGTACTACTGCTAGATAGCTCATGATTAACTCCCTGCTAGAAACCTCTTTGGAGTATCAGCTTTGTTACAAGCATACTATTTTCTTTGCTTAGCAGTACTACTGGATTGTTGACGCGAAATTCAGGAATTTTCAGTTTTGCTGCTGTTTGCCTCAGTTGTGCAAGCAAAAACTGGGGATCTCAACAGCTAACCAGTTTCTAATCTCCAAATCACACCCATGTGGCCAGAAAGTTAGAGGCAATTATTGCTCGTCTGCACTTTAGAGAGTTGCTGTAGGAAATGGCTTTTACCTCTACAATGTAATCCCCACACCAGAAGTAGCTACTGTAGTTTTTTTGATTCTGCTTTTTTTTATTGTACAAGATGAAAGACAATGACAACTCTGCTGGGGAAAAAAAAAACCAACTTCACAAGTAAAAAGGAGGGATTTTTGCCTTTAAGACATTCACCATGTCTTTTATGAAAATTGTGAATTTAAATTCATCAGATGTGGATAGCACATACAATCATTGGGTTTGATATCAGTTCTAAGCCACATGCTTCATATGGAGTTACCTTTCAGGAGTAAATGTACTGAATCCACAGAGACACATCATTAAAAAATACTGTGGCAGTGTTGTGTCTTTGAGACAGCTTTTAATTTTTATCCCCCCTTTTTAAGATAATACAGTTTTAAATAACTCAGGCCAATTAAGTACATTCTAAATGCTTTCTTAGGATTATGTACAGGATCACTATTATCAAAAACTAAGTTCATATGTAATACAGTTTGTCTAGGCTTTTCCATATAGGCATATATGTTTCCTGTAATTGAGAGATAAATTCAGTTTATTAGAATAAACATCTGCATTTAGATATCTATCACTTCTTAGTCACAGATTATATCCCAGAAAAAGAGACTTTGCCTTTTAATATACAACAGAAAACATATTTCTTCTTAAGGCAGAGCATATTACCATAAATATTATGAAAATTCGTTCAAAGGGTATTACAAAATTAGAGGGAAAGCTATTAAATGTTGTACTGATGGTACAACTTTTATCCCAAGATGTTCATATGTTCCTGAGTACTTTCCATGGGATATGTTAAAGCTCTGCTTCTCATCTGGCTGCCTAAGTGTCTTCTGTTGACCATTTAAGTAGATGGACCTGTGACATGATCATGCTTATGTTCATTTGACAATTACTCGCGAATGGATCTCTTCCAAGTCACATTTTTAGAAGTGTAAATAGAAGAACGAATGAGAAGATAAACTTAGGGGGTCTACTGTATTAAAAAACCAACTGTGTTTTGAAGTTCTTGGGTGGGTAGCTAATATATTAATATCCAGCTTCCAAGCTGGTTATTTTTCATTATGTTTCTGTGATAATAATAGCTCATCATTTGATTTCATGGGACTTATTGTCATTCTAAAGGGCTGCAAATGATATAAATGCAGCTGTACAGGGAATATTACAATGTCAAACACAGTAGTGTCATTGCAGATCTACGTATATGCTGCCACAATGTCAATATAAAAGGAAAGAAAACATTGATCAATAGAGCATAGTATCAGAAGTGATTGGATATAATGCAAACAATGCATTATCTCTTACACTGTCTTATTAAATGAAAATACAACTTTCAGGCTATCACAACAGTGCATTGGATTTGAACTCATGTGTGCCTGGTTGTTGAAAGCAACTGCAATTTTTTCTGAGCAAGTATATCCCCTTCATGCATTAACAGATACGTTCAATATGACCTACTTTGTAATTGCTGTGGGAGTTTGCCTTCGCATTTTTTGAGAGTTCTCTGTTCAGATTCTCAACCATAGCATTGCATTAGCTTATTTGCATTGAATCAGTTTCGCTAAGGGTTCTTCCATTTTTATATAAAGAAATACTTAGCTTTGTTACACAGGGAATGAAATATCTTGATATCAATGTTAAAGTAGGGAAATTGAGGTAGCACAAGTTCAGTGTAATTTAGCTAAGGTCAAAAAGCAGATGGGATAATAATAAGAATAGTACCTGGATTCTTCTGCTCTCCTGTTCTGACTCTGTATGTGCAATGTCACATTCCTGCTGCTAACAAAGACATTCTGAAATAAACATTCATATCAGAGAATATGAAGATGCATGGTGTACATCTTTCAAAAACACTAATGGGAAAGTCATCTAGTGAACTTGTAGAGTAGCTGGAAATTAAATACAAAATGTTACTATTTCAAACACATTAAGGATGCTTATCCTTATTGAAGCAAGTCTGATGTTTGAACAGAAGATTTTTGAGGAGTTAATAATTCTATTATACAGTGCAATAATTTGCCCAGAAAAAAGATGGATGATTATATTTTGGGGAAATAAAAAAATCAAATGATCAAATAGTAAAATAAGTGCAAAGCATTGTACCTCTATAAGAATGCTGCATCTCTCTGGATATAACACAGCTTAAAATATATAAACTGGAAAAAAATCTATAGGTTTTACTTCATGCTAGAATAACAGAAGACCAGGTACATTAAGTTTTTTAGAGTTCTCTAACAATTTATTTCAAGAAAGACGGAAATATAAGAAAATGAAGTTCTCAAAAGGAGAATCAATTTTATGATGTTCATGATAAATGCTTAAAAATTTACATTTCATTTTCTTATAATAATGTAACAGTTAAGTGTATTTCCTTGTTATTCCCTGAAAGACGGAACCCTCTGTTGCTGTCACTATTTTACTTTGTAAAAGTAACACCTGAAAGTAAAGACCTTCCTAACATTAATAGCAGTTCTCTATTCTATTTTCAAATTGTGCATCCTGGAACATTTACACAGTGTAAAAGTAACTTGGAAGCATCAGAATGTAGGGCTTTTGTAACAATCTTGCATTAGAGATAAAATCTGGAGGGAATTGGACTTGTATGGCAAGTACTTGCTAGTGTTAGGCTCAAGGGATTAATTGTCAGTTAAAGGGGAAAAACATGCCTCTGCAATTGCTGTTTGCAAAACAAGGAAAGAATGTCTGCAAAGGTTCCTTCTCTCACATCTCACACCATGTCTCCTCTGTTTCAGTATTTAAGAAGCCTTTAAGACATTTCTATGTTAGTCTTCCTTTCTATTCCCTCAGTTACACCATTGAGTTAGGCAAAAATTCTTAGAAACCCTCACTGTCTTCACAGCTAAAGTGTAATTTTTTTATTGATGTTCTTTGTGTTGCCTAATTTATTAGTATGGAATAATAAAGCTTATATGGAGACCTGCTATGGGAACTTTAGTAAAGGGCTTAAGCAACAAAGACTGATTTTTCAGAAAGAATCAACTGTATGTGCCTTAGGTGTTTGAATGTTTCTATAAATAAGTCAGAAATCAACAACAGTATTACAGTAGTTTGCACTCTTCTTTCTCAGAAGTATAAGAAATTATACGAAGCATAATTTTACAAAGAGAGTTCAAAATCACATTTTTATATACTGTGTGTTCTTTACAATGAATTATTACTGATTACTCGGATGATACAAAAAAATAGTGACAAACCAATGCTTGTGTTATTGCAGATACAGGGTCAGTGAAGAGCTCAGGCAGTATATTTTTGCCTGGACTAATACCCTCACAGTAGTATGCAGGATCCTGCTGTAACAACTGAAGCTGTCATGCACTTTTCAAGTTTATTCCTCAGTCACCATGCATTGTAGAAAACAAATCTTCAGATCCTAAAGGAATGAATAAGCATGGTTGAATGCAGAGGCAGAGACAAATGCTTTAGTCCTTGCAGAAGGGGACAAGAGAGTGCTTTTGGCTTCTGCAGCTTCTGAGAGTAATTCGAAAGCTCTCTCTTGGACTTGCATGTCTTTTATATCTGCAACTCAGACTGTTGCCTCTCATCTCAGCAACCAGCTTTATGCTTGTCTGCCATGACAGCTTTTTCTCTTGAGCTACCCCAGCAGTTGTGAGCAGCTGGGTGCATAAGTAAGTATACAGTCTCCAAGTTCTATGTCCTGTTTTTTACTCATCTTAATAAGCTTCTAAAAAGGATCTTTTACTAAGAAATGCAATTTGAAAAGCTGAGTGGGGCAAAATCCTTAGTATCCCCTTTCAGGTGTTGGCTTTGCAGGGTGGGTATTAGCTTCAGTACTGGACCTGCATTCTGAGACTTCAGTAATCCAATGCTTTTTAAATATAGGTTACAACATCAATTAGGGCCATGGAATCCCCTTCCTATTTATATTCTTTTGACTGTTGCAGGTTTTTTGTGCTCCTATTTGACTATCATGGTGTTTCTTCCCTTTTTTTTCTCTGCTTGCCTTATCCCCATTAGTCCTGTGTTTTTGCAGCAGGCAGATGCTGATTTTTCTCATCCATGTGTAATCCCAATGAAATTTTCATTTTCCATATTTTATAGTCTGCTGCTATTCACCTTTTTAAACACAGGCAATAGCAGTCCAAGGGAGAAGAATTCACTAACCTCCTGGGGAAACTAAAAATGATCATAGTCTAGCAAGTCAGTCTTTAAATGTCCTTTGCCCATTCCACCCTCCCCTCTGCTACTCTTTAAGTATTTAAATCTGCCCCCTACCAGTCAGACTTCCTCACCAGATGGTGCCTTCTGACTAGCTCTGCCTTTCTTCAGAGGATGAATAAATACAGCAAAGAGCATAAGGAACTGGTGAGACAGCTACTGGAATATTTCATCAGCGCTAGTGTCCACTTTTTTAAAAGGACAGTGAAAAATGGGAGAGAGCTCAGGAAGGAGCCACAAAAATGATTTGAGGGCTGGAGAAAATGCCTTACCATGGGACTCTAAAAGAGCTCAATCTGTCTACCTTATCAACAAGAAGATTGAGAGGTGACTTGATTACAGTGTACAGGTACCTTCATGGGAAAAATATACTAGGCACTAAAGGGCTCTTTAATGTGGTGAAGAAAAGCATAAAAAGAGCCAATGGCTGGACGCCAGAACAAATTCAAATGAGAAATCAGACACATTTTTTAACAGTGCAAGCAATTAAACATTGGCACAAATTACCAGGAGGACTGGATTCTGCACCTCTTGCCCTCACACCAGTGCTCAGTGTAGTCTGGAACATACACCTTAGTCAAACATGAGCTTTGGATATATACCAGGGAAAGTAGTGGAATTTAAAAGCCTATGATTCACTGAAGATAAACCCAGATGACCTTACGATCTCTTGGTTTTAAATTCTATAAATTTAAGAGTGCTGTCTACAATGACTGTTCATAAATCATTAAAACAAATCTGGTATGAGGTGTACCTTGGCAGTATTAGACATTTGTTTTGTGGAAATAGATCTGCATAAATAATTATTAAATTAGCCTAAAGACAAAGCTAAAACAAACAAACAAACAAAAGGAATGAAGTGATCCAGAGTATATGATTTTGACATTTAGATAATTTAAAATTATTATAATTTTTGAAGTCAGGACAATTTGAAAATATATACCTCATTTTGTAAGAAAAAGTCAAACTGTTTCTTCAGGGAGATTTTAAATTTGTATATTTCTATTTTCCCCAAATCTCTCAAATTTTTGGTTTTGTTTTTTTTTTCTGGCTGAAAGAATTCTGCACTCCTTTCACCATGATTGGGTTTATGGTACACTTATTTTCAATGAGAAAACCACCTGAGGTTTCTCCAGAGATACAGGGAAACATATTCCATATTATTAGTTCATTGGTTGTTCTTACTTGTTCTCCTCTCTGAGAATAATTCTCATTTATGCAGGCAGTGATAGGGTTTTAAATGATGTAATCATATATTAGTGTGAAATGGTAATGGCTTTATCTTTAAAGATAAAGATTTTTTAAAGGTTAATTATATTCCACAAATTGTTTTAGAAGTGGAATGTTAATATTATTGCAAGACTCCAACTTGGAAGGCAATTTCCTTGTCTAATATATATCATTTAATCTCAATATACTTCCTTCTTTTCTTCCCTATTGCTAATGTTTCCAAGTGCCATGCTAAATATTTTGTTTCTTTTGTGTTTATTCATACACCTGTGGGTATCTGTTTCCTCTCCTCCAGCCAGATACCATTTAGTCAGGCCATGCATATTTATCTTTTCTCTTGGTCTTAACTCATGATTTATTTTTTCCATCTCTTGATACCTTTTGCTTTTCTTTCAGCTTCATTCAATTTCTCACTTTCTCTCCAAATAAATCATACCCAGAGCATGAGACTGTACTAATAACAAGTGTTACAGCTTGGTGGCTGATCTGACAGGTAATATGTATTTCAAGTAAACTCCAATGCAATTGCAGCCAAGGAAAAGGAGCAGTTTCAGATCTAAGACTGGAAAAGTGACAGAGGAAAAAAACCAATCCAATGTAGAAGGCAGAGTTGTATGTAGCATGGCTTAGTGGCTGAAGCAGGAAGACAAAAGGTCTCAAGAGTGTGGCCAAGGCAGGTGAGGTGGAAAGGAGAGGTAAGGAGGACAGTGTGGTAGCAATAAACCTTAGTTGAAACCTAAGTCAGAAAGTCTGCTCTAGCCATCATGAGATATTACATATGGAAACTTCACAAGGTTTTTCCACCTGGCTCTCAGGAGATGTATTCTCACACTTCATATGTTTTACTGTTAGTATCTCATGTCTTTTCACCCCTGGTATAGTGGTAGCAGCAGCCATAGTCATCCTCTCTATCTGATCAGCTGCAAATCTGCTCTCCTTGCTTCACAGTATTTGGATGACACTTATCTCTTCACATTGGCAAAAAAAAGAACCCCTCATTAGTGCAGTTTTTCAGTCTAAACCTCCACTTCTGCTGGGTCATGAGCCCTTGTGATGTGCAGAGGGATGTTCCCTCCCTCTGCACATTTTCACATGTCATAGGCCATCCCACAGAATTTTAGAACTATTCCAGAAGTTCATTGTAGACAAGTAGAAAGCAAGGACGTAGGATAATGTGAAGGTAGACTCCCTTTCCTTATACCCAATATAAACTGAGTGGAGAAAGCCCTGAAGTTAGAGATCAGAGTCCTTAATTGAAAGTCTCTAGTAGTGGCAACTTGATCATACTAGCATACTAGTATGCGGGGAGTGATGGTTTATTTGTTTCTGTGGTATCAATTTTTGGATTTTTTTTTAAATCAGCTGTAATCAAAGGCTCAAATGTGTGCATGTCTCTGCACTGGCAGTCAGCCTGAACCTTTTGCCAGAGCTCATGCCTGTTTACCATTTATTCTAAGTGACAGAATAATACACTCAGTATATTCTGTGCATGGTCTGTAACTGGAGGTGGCAGTGTTCTGCTACATCCTTTCTATAGTCAGTTTTAGTCATGGAAAGTCCATTTTAATTCTCTCAGTCTTAATATATTGCTTTTAAATAAGCAAAGTGTGTGTACCTGTATGAAAGCTGTAATAGAGGAGATTAATATGATATGAAAAATGTCTTTACTTAAACAAAAATGTTTTCCAGAACCTTAGTTTTATTAATTTATAAGCAATGTTTATAAATTACGTACAAAACATACCATGGGATAGCATCAATTCTGTGTGCAACAAAAGCAAATCAGGTAACAGCAAAGACATCCCTCTTTGTCACAGATAGCTGGAAGTGTGAATATGCTGCATGGTTGCTATAGGTATGCAAAAGACTTCAGATTTAAAAAAAAGAAAGCTGGATACTGTGAAACCAACCCCTTGTTTTAGCCTCCTCCCAGTAACAACCACAGCCTTGCTGCAGAGTTGATATTTTTTACTTTCCAAGGTTGAGAAGCAGTTCACTCTGTGGAGCAGTGAACACTTTGCTTGTCCTGCAGAATTTCATAAATTTTGGGAGATTTTAGAGAAGCAGTGGAGTGGCTGGAGATGAGCTAAAGAAGACACTTTGCTATAGCATCCTGCTCCTTTTCACTGGTCCCAGCTGCAAAAATTGCACTGTATTTGTAATGATTTTTTTAACAGCCAAACCACTGTATGTACCTGAATCTGTAAAACAACAGAGTATTGATCTATTACAGAAAATGATCTATTTAAAGTATCTATTCTCTGCTAGTCTGGGGTGCAGAGAGACATCTATTTGCTACTGTAGCCTGGCATATCTGCACTGCAGCCACCAGTTTGCATCATCTCGGTGTAAATTTAACCCACCACTTCTCCTTAAAATAACCTATTATTGCTTAAATCTTCCACCATCCGTTCCCATACACACATGTATGTATATCTCTGTGTGTCTCTGTGTGTGTGTAGGCATTTGAAACAGAAGAGCTACCAATAGAGTTGGATTTTTTTTCCCAACTAGAAATTTGTTTAACAGGTTTTCACTGCAACTCTGAAATGATTTCACTTAAAAGGACACTGTGGATGTTAATTAAAAACATTCATTAGGGTTTTAATAATTCCAAAGAGGTTTTAAACACAAATCTGTTTCTATACCAAAAATGTTTTCCTTCTTGTCTTAATCAATCTATTTTGGGTAAGCCAGTGTGTGTGCTGCTGGACTGTTAATAGTGCTTCTCCTTCTCCTGTGCCTACCTTGCTTTAAGAAAAGTGATGAGGAAAAACCACACCCAAATTCAAAACGTTTCTTTTACAATGAGAAATCAGAAATTGGAACTGAAATTGACCTTTTTTGTTAGTACAGACATACTTAATTAGTGCGTGGTTTGTGTAGTGTCAGTTAGGTCTCTAAGTGTGATATGGTAAATCCGCCCTTCTGTTACACAAGCGCAACCTTGAAGTCTCCATTAAGATGGAATCAGTATAGCTGGGACAAAGATTCTAGTTTACCTAATTGTATGTTTGACGTTTTTCTGAGTGGTATTGTTAGACAGGGATCACAGATTATGCTGAGTTGGAAGGGACCCACAAGGATCATAGAGTCCAACTCCTAGCCCTGCACAGCACCATCCCCAGGAGCCACACCAAGAGCATCGTCCAGATGGTTCTTGAACTCTGTCAGGGTTGGTGCTGTGACCACTTCCCTAGGGAGCCTGTTCCAGTGCCCAGCCACCCTCTGGGTGAAGAACCTTTTCCTGATATGTAACATAAACCTCCCCTGACACAGTTTCAGCCCATTCCCTTGGGTCTTGTCACGGGTCACCAGGGAGAAGACAACAGTGTCTATCCCTCTTCTTCCCCTTATGAGGAAGTTGTAGACTGCAATGAGGTCTCCCCTCAGTCTCCTCTTCTCCAGGATGAACAGACCAAGTGACCTCAGCCACTCCTCATATTCCCCTTCACCATCTTTGTTGCCATCCTCTGGACGCTCTCTAACAGCTTAATGTCTTTCTTATATTGCAGTGACCAGAAAAGCACACAGGAATTTTTGTGTGAAGATGGCTGAACATACCACATAGATAAAATTCCATATTCCAGAATCAGTGGGAAATTTGCTTTTAATGTCAATGTGACCAAAATCTAATTATATACAAAAATATTCTCCATTGAGTAGGAGGTTCTGAGACCCATCATCAATCACAAAAAGGAATTAGTATCTTTTGAATCGTAGTGGATATACAGATTGTGAAAACCTCTTTAGATGTTTTTTTGATAGTATTTCCTAATCCTTCCTGTGTATTTCCATACAGAGAAACATAACTCAAATATTTAAACTTTTGTAAAGTGTAAAAATTGTGATGCTGTATGGCATCTTTATGTCATACATCTGTGTTAGCAACTCAGATTGTCGTTTATATTACTAGAATTTTGATTTCCTTTCTTTGGTCTTTCTCTTGAGTTGTTTTTTTTGTTGTTTTTTTTTTGTTGTTGTTGTTGTTGGTGGTGGTTTTTTTATGTTGTTGAAGTATAAGCCTCAGTCTAATCTAATTAATTGTTCAGGTCAATTTTTTCTCCTTTGTGTTTCTGTCACATTTGCTAATAACTCAGTCCAGGTATGAGTCACAGTCATACACATGATATTAAATTAATGCTCTTTTTTATTCTCTGGATTATTAAACTTCTGTTTAAATCCATATATATCATTTGCCTGTACATGTCATTTGCATGATGTAATGTTTTTTCTGTATATTGTAATATGTCAATTCCAGAACTTTTCAGAAAAGTGTATTTCAAAGTTTTCACTTTGTGGTCTATGAAGAATCTTATTTTTTGAATAAGTATTGATTGCATAGTACAAATGTACAAGCCTGCCTTTTATTCAGAAAGAATAACCATGGTTGATGATGAAAAAGAGCATGAATGGCAAACCAATAGGAAAAAAGTACCCCAACACCTGCAACTTAGTAAATTGTCTTCACTCTAACATTAGGTAAGTGTGAATGTTGATGTGCAATGACTTCTATAAAATCAGTAAGAAAACCGAGATTTGACTTTTCCATTTTAAGTATGGGACATGTTCTATGGGTTTCTTGTCCTCACAAACTTCTGTGAAATAATTCAGTATTGCCATCTGTATTGGTAAGGAATAGCCAATATCTCCCTAAAAGGACCCCAAAGGGACAAGAAGAGATCAGGAGTAAACAAGTATTCTCAGCAAATACCATCTATATATACCGTTTTGATTATTATACTAAAGTCACATTAGGCAAGGGAGATATAATGTTCTCTCAGATTAAATAGTTAATGCAGATGAACTCAGGTTGATTCAGTCCAATGGTTGTTAATAGTAACACCTAAAAAGCTGGGAACATTCCTATGGACACTCAAAGGCAGGGAGGGCAGAAGGTATTTTTTACACAATAATGACAGTCAGGTTGTTATGGTGGGACACAGTTCAACTGTGAGCATTCCTATCCCTTCTCTCATAAATTAACCCTCCATGCTGGTACTCATTAATGGAAATGTCAAGGGTTTTGGTTTGGGTTTGGGGATTTTTTTACAACTGCAAGCTCTACTATAGATTTCTTCACAGTCAGAGCTTGAGGTCAATCTCCTTATCCATGCTGGATAAAGGGCAGCCACTTACCTGTTCTGAATATTCATGCTCCTGAACATCAGTGGCCATATCTGGAGCACTCTCCAGTTAAGACTCAGAAAAGATAAAACCTGCAGAGTTATGATGAACAGGTTTATTACACTACATCTGGGGGTTCCCTCCATTATTACCATTATTAATATGCCAAGTAATTAGTTGATAATGTTTGCTTTGATGCTTACAAAACTTCTTGCTCTGCAGATTTTAGGTGCTATAAAGTTGTCACTTTCAGAACAACTTTTGTTCTGAAAAACAACTTCGAAAATCATGTTCACTACATGTCTTGACTGATCTTCAGTGTTTACAGTGCAACTTTAATATGAAAAGAAAAATAGAGGAAAGTGGAAAATACTCAGCAGTACCACTGTTTAAAATCCATGAGCAATCACCAGCAGACTTCCAGTATTTCATACCAGCAAAGGAGATCAGCTGGTTGCTGAATGAACTTCTAACATGATGATTGAAATCTGACTCAATGTGCTTAAAATGGCCTAACATGTACTCAGTACCACCAATTACAAAACTCCTTCTTACCTACCTAGGTATGCTTGTTATCTGTCATATAGGTAATTTATTCAACTATTTTCATTTCTATGAAGCTATATAACTGCATAAAACAGGATTAAAATGAGCTTTTTTCTGCCTATCTTATGCCATGACTGTTGTAATTCGTAAAATAAAACATTCCCTGTATCTACCATCACAGAAGCTGGAAGAGCGGTCAGATGTAGCCTCTGAGAATACTTGCCTACTGTATGTGATAATAAGGTTAAAAATTCATCTCTGTTCTTTCATCAGTTTTGGGGGACTAGAAAGAGATACCAGCTTTGCTTCAGTCTGGAAAGCAACATTCCCACATTACAGATTGCTATAGCTGTACATTTTTGGATGAAAAGAATTAGAAATTACTGTATAATACATTGCAATAGAAAATCTTATATCATGTTCATGAAGATATAAAGAGTTCTGCCACAGAGACCCAGTTTACCACCATGGTATAAAGTAAATTTTTTTGATAGTGTTACAAATATTCATGGTGTCAACGTTTTTTACCATAATGGTTTAAAAGCATACTGTATTTTGAATAAATAAATTCTTCTACATTTTTCAGATTTAGTCTCAAAATACTTTAGCCTACACATATGCCAAATTTGCTGATTTAGAAAGGAGGTAGAGAATTGCCTTAAGGAGCTAGTTTTATAACAAATAGAACAGCAGCTAATACCAAAGGAGAATAAAGGTCAGAGCAAGTTCAATTCAGTCCATTGCGAAAGAACTTTGGTAAAATTAGGCAGAGGAAATGGAAGAACAGTGACAGAGGTAACGATGTTTTTGAAGGAAATGCTTGCAAGGAGACAGAATTGAAGGAATAGTCAGAATAACCATGAGGCACGTGCATAAACTGGTGATAAAGAGCACAGCTGCCATGAAGAAAGTTGCACATTCATCCTTAGGCATGCAGCATCTAAGGAAGCCATGAGGAGTCCAGCACAAGATAACAGAGAAGCAAGGTTGCAGGCAGAAGATCAGATTTAAGAGTCACTAACACCGGGAAATAAGTGGGTCCAGGACAGCTGGCAAAGTCATTCAGACAGTGACTGGGAAGAGGGAAAAGGGAATAATGACAGAGACTTGAGAGATGCCAGCAGAGACGGGGGAGAAATAAGGGATCCATCAGCACTAAGTCTCTAATGCTGTCAGCCAGATGAAGAAACAGTAAGTTGATGTCACATAAACCTAGGGGTGGGAGTTTCTTGTGGAGTAGTAAGTGGCCTATGGTGTCAAAGGTAACAGAGCTATCAAGGAAGAATGAGCACAGAGAAATGACCCTACAAGAAATAGGCACTTAATGTGAAGGACGACAAGACAAATTAGATATTTGGCAGTCTACCTAAAGCAACTCCTTCAGCTACTGTGACCACCTACATTGGCAGAGTAATTAGAAGATCTTCCAAACAAAGTGATAAATGGCATGATAGAGGCAGGGAGATCTATGCCTATTTATAAAGTGCCAGTCAGCATAGTATCCAGATATCACAGCAGCCAGTCAAAGACAGTCACCATCCAGTAGTGGAATATTTCTTCTGTTATGGTTAGATGTGTTGGTATAAAAACATATCCCAAATAAGCAAAATTTTATCAAGGATGACAAAGCAAAGAAGGCTTGTCTATAGTGACGTACTGTGTACATCTTCAGGAAAAGAAATCTTTGAAGCTGAAAAAAGAATATCTTTTACAGAAATTTTTAATGGTGGCCCTCTTCCTGAAGACATAAAAAACCAGGATGACTTGACTAGCCAATGCAGACAAGAGCTAGTGCACAATGAAACAAGCAGTGTTAGAAAATGGTGCTTAGGGCTTAGAAATAATGAGCTCCTAATGTGGTTTTCTAATCAAAATGTCAGCATGAAATTCACTGTGTTTGGAGACCATTCTATTACCAAGGCAGCAGTGTATCAAAAGTTCACTGTGGATATGATTTTTGTCTCATCTTTGAATTAGATTTGCTTTTGCCCCTCCCTTTTAATAGTTTTAAATCAAAACAGTACAAACAAGAGAGGAGAAATGCTTATCACATCTGCTCCAACTTCCTTGGACCAACAGACATTCCTGTCAGTCTCACTTATCTTCCCATGCAACACTCTTTTGAACAGAGGCTTGATAGGTAAAAGCTTTTCTCTCAAGATTTAGGCACATCATAAATCAAACAGACCACATGATGGGACTTGTTTCCCTATTTAGTCTATTGAACACAGACAGGAATATACTGCAGGTTCCTCAAAGGCTTATTTTCTAACAAAAGCACAGTGTTGTGCAGTTCACATATTACAGCAGGATTTTTGTCAGTTTTACCCAGGCAATATTTTTCTGTCACAAAACCAGAGCCATATTTCCCCTACTGAATCCACATAAATGTAGCAGCTGTGGCCTCAGTGCTGTTTTTAGGACTAATTTTTTCTATTTTTCCCTTTGCCTTATGGTAGCAACATCCTTTATTCTTGAGAGATGGGTTTTAGGTGTTACATTTTGTTAAAAAAACTGGGCGTGTGTATAATAAGTGACAGGCAGTCTTATGTTTCTAGGAACACGGAAGAAATAAGCAGGTTAGATTTAGGTTATCTTCTTAGTTAAACCAGTCAAAGAATCCGGGTTCACTTCTCTTAATTTTTACCTGGTTTTGATTATCTAGTTTATATGAGCTTTGTAAAGTTTCTTGCAATTTCTCTTGATACTTTTTCCAAGAAAATCTCCAAACAGCTATGCAGGCAATTGTTCTTTGATCATTTTTGTTATTCTTGTCTCACATCCACCATCATATTTATGTAGATAGACAAATGCAGGTATGGCCAAGCCTCTGACACGATACAAGGAAGTGTAATACAGTCTGGTGTTAATGAAAGAACAAAGACCTGAAGGGTTGCCTTACTTATCTGACAAAATCTGCACCACAACATACGTGACATAGGGAAGTCAAACAACAATGTTGTTATACTAATTTTTTTCATGGCATACGCGTATTACTTAAAAAGCAATTTGAGATTAGAGTTTGTATGGGTGTTAAATCATGCATGCTGCTTGTCTACTGAGCTGCAGAATGTAACTGGGAATTGGTGTGCAGCCTTGTACTTATTATACACACAGTGCACTTCACATAGGGATATAATAAAGTCTGTCACATTGAGAGGAAATTGTATAAAGTGCCACTTAAAAAATCCTAAATTATCTGCTTAACTCAGCTTGAATTTCACAACACTAAACCATCACCCAAATTAGGCTCCCAAACCAACCCTGTCTTGGAAAAATTGTAGCTGGGAAGAGAAAGAAACTCTGTCTTCTACTCTTTAGCTTACAGAACAGAGGTAGAGGATGCTGCACAGATTGGTTTTAATATATAAAGCTGAAGGAAAGGGAGAGAAGCTGTGTTGGGTTTGCATGGCCAGGTTTTGGTAGTGGGGAGGCTACAGAGGTGTAGCGGTGTAAAGATGCCAGAGGCTTCCCCCTTGTCCCACAGACCCAATGCCAGCCAGCTCGAGGATGGACCTGCTGCTGGGCAAGGCTAAGCCCGTCAGGAATAATAGTAATGCCTCTGTGGCAACATATTTAAGAAGGAAAAATGTTATTGTACAGATGTAAATGCAACCAGAGAAGAGTGGGTTGAGAATACTTGAGAGGAACAACTCTGTAGACATCAAGGTCAGTGTAGGAGGGACAGGAGGTGCTCCAGGAACCAGAGCTGGAATTCCCCTGCAGCCTGTGGTGCAGACCATGGTGAAGCAGCTGTGCCCCTGCAGCCCATGGAGGACCACGGGGATGCAGAGGTGTGGAGAAGGCCCATGCCATAGTAGGTGAATGCCTGAGAGAGGGCTGTGAACCCCTGGGAAACCCATGCTGGAGCAGGCTCCTGGTCAGGACCTGCAGACCCATGGGTAGAAGAGCCCACATTGGAGCAGGTTTCCTGGTAGGATTTGTGACACTGTGGGAGACCCACACTGGAGCAGGCTGTGCCTGAAGGATTGTACCGCATGGGAGAGTGACCCATGCTGCAGCAGTTTGTGGAGATCTGTTGCCTGTGAGATGGAGTCACGTTGCAGGGGTTTGCAGAGAACTGTCTCCCATAGGAGGGACCCTACCCTGGAGCAGGGGACTTCTCTCTCTGAGCAGCAGCAGGAACAAGGTGTGATGAACTGATTGTAATCCCCAGTCCAAGTCTCTCTGCCCTGCTGTGGGAAGGAAGTAGAGCTTGGGAAAGAGGGAGGAATGAGAGGAAGGTGTTTTTAAGATTTACTTTACTTCTCATTATCCTGCTCTGACTTTGTTAGTAATAAATTCAATTAATATCCTGAAGTTGAGTCTGTTTTACCCATAGTGGTGATTGGTGAGTGATCTCTTCCTGTCCTTATCATAACCCATGACTCCTTCATTATATTCCCTCTCCCCTGTCCAGCTGCAGAGGAGAGTGATAGAGCAGTTTTGGTGGCTGCCTGGCATCCAGCCAGGGTCAACCCACTACAGAATCTCAATGTCCTACTATGGTCCTTCAACCCACACTACACCAGAACCTGTGTAAGAGTAGAGAAGGGGAGTTGAACAACCTCCATGACTAAAACAATATTGCATTTGGGTCTGCCAACCTTACTGCCAATTCTTTAAGAGCAGCAGGGAAAGACTAATCCCCTGATTTACATAGAAAGACAGGCTATAAAGAGTAAGTGTTGGCTTTTGGAGCATTGACTCATTTAAAACTGGAATACAGGAATGTGAACCCACGCACATTTTACACTGAAATTACATGTAGTATTTTAATTTTAACCATTTCTTGATATGCTGTCCAACTTACAGTATGTTTTATGTGATCCCTTTGATTAAATGCTCCCCCATTCCCAGAAAAATTCAGTGAGAAAGAGCAGCAGAAGATTGGAACAAAACCCCAACTCTTTGAAATGCCAGAGTGGTACTGATGTGGAGTTTTGTAGCACCAGCAGCAAGTCACTGCCCTGGCTCCTCACTTTCTTCAAAGAAGAAGGAAGAAACAAAGGAAATCTCTCTTAGATCAAATGCTCTCAGGAGTATTTAATTTCATGGAGCACCAGCCTACCTTAGGTCCAGTCCAAATTAACCTTGACTTAGAAGGGCACAGCCTGAGCTGAAGTAGGTAAAAAGTTTTCAGACAAAAGCAATGTAGAAAGTTGACACTTCATTCCTGTGAGATCATGGAATCACAGAATCATATTGGTTGGAAAAGATCTCTAAGATCATTGAGTCCAACTGTTAATTTATAACTCCCAAGCCCACCACTGAACCATGCCCCTTAGCACCACATTTACACTTTTTTCAATATCCCCAGGAATGGTGGACTCAACCATTTCCCTAGGCAGCCTGTTCCAATGCTAGGCAACCCTTTCAGTGAAGATATTTTTCCTAATATCCAACCTAAACCTCCCCTGGAGCAACTTGAGGCCATTTCCTCTCATCCTAAATATAACATAGGTTCAAATTTTCTGTTAGTGATCCCTTGCTTTATCACACTCTTATTGTAAGAGGTTCATTGCACTAACTAACCTGCTTCTGACAATGGAGAGGAAAAGTTTAACTTTTTTTTTTTAATTAAAGGATCTGCAATAAGAAAAAGTCACGTGTAAAGTCTGTAACTTGCTAGGGTGGAAAAAAATCACATAGCTCTGATGCTTAGATTAAAAACAAGTTGTTTTACCTTTATACACAATGCTTGCAATCTGCAGCTGTTCACAAAAGACAGGAAGACTTAATATATAAACAAGTAAGGTTGTTGGCTTTGTACTTTTCTATTCTTATAAATGACATGTGTACTTCACCTCTTGCAGTGTTACATCAAGGTGTTGTCCTTAAATCAAGACTTTCTCATTTTGGCATTTGAGAGGGAGGAGAAGAGGAAAAAGCAATAATATTTTGCTTTTACTTTGAGGAGAATCTTTCATGCTTCTTCTTTAATGTGATTTTCTAAGACCCAGGATGCTAAATATCATCTCACATTTTACAGATGGGGAAGGAACTAGATGAAAAATAAGTGCTTTACATTCAGATCTGACACTGATGGTTAATCTTAAATTGGTCTTTCTTTTTCAGTAGCTGGCACATGTCACCTCTATGCAGTTCAGTTTCTCAGGATCTAGGAATCAACTGAGATATGAGCTGCAACAATATTTCAGTATTTGGCCAGCCTATGTCCTAATGTTAGCTTCCTGATCTTTCATACAATGGATGGCAGAGTTGATTTTCCCACCTACAGCTTGAGGTTGCATGGCAACAATTATTTTAGAATGGTTCTGGAACAGAGGTTAGAATACAAAACTATGGATGCTCCATCCCTGGAAGCGTTCAAGGCCAGGCTGGAGGGGACTTTGAGCAGCCTGATCCAGTGGGAGAGATCCCTTCCAACCCAACCCACTCTATGATCTTATGTTCATATAAGTTTGGCTCTCTTGGCACTTTCAGCATTGGGAGATCTGCAGTGGCCCATGTAGCCCATGCTGGGAATCCTGTTGCCTCTATGTACAGGAATCTGAGTGTGTGCTAACAGCACAGTCCCTGTTAATGTGGATATACCCAGTATTACAAATGTGCAGGTATGCTGATCCCGTAAGGCCATCATCATCCCACACTTCAGAGAAGCTCCACTACATTATTTTTGAGTACTTCAGCTTCAGCCAAAGAACCAGATCATAAATTTGCAGCCAGCACCAGATTTCCGCTGTGGTTATTTACATACAAGTTTGTCTGGAACAAAGAGGACAGGAGAGGATCCTAAGAAATACTCATCTTCAGGAAAAGGATAGAATCAATTAAAATAAAGGTTACTTAATTCAACATTTATTAGTAACTAATCATTACCTTATCTATCTTTACAACCTTATTTTCTTACTGACATCCCAGTAAAGGTCTAAAATCTACTTTCATACTCTTCTTCTAAGGCTGCCTGCTTTATTGGTAATTTCAAATCCAGAGCCCTAAGTGTGTTACATTTTAAATGGGTATCTCCCTATTTTTATGCCTTCTCCTTGTGAGGGATGACATTACTGGCAGGAAGTCCAACATACCAATTATTCTCCTGGTGGCAATTAGGACGTCCCACAGTTACCATTGGTCTAAGAGGAATATTTACATTTCTGGAAGGTTGGAGTTTCAATAGTAACCCCTATATATCATACATAAACTCTCAGGGATTGACTTGACTTATGACACCTTTCTGTAGTTATCTGTCTTCACCTCACCTCTCGTGTTATGCTTTCAAATAATACCTTTCCTTACCTGCCCATTGCTGTAGCCCAGTGAATATACAGAGTGTAATAGCAGGTATTCTGCAGATGATGTCTTCCATGGAAATTGCAGTATGATGTATTTCCATTCAGCTGTTACTAAAAAGCAAAAAGTTCTTATCAGATTTCAAAAACCCACAATAGTAATACATGAAAATAACATAAAAAATCAGCCTGCATGACTATAGAGGGACCTAAGTGTACTTTCATGTTTGTATGTTAGAATGGTGCTATAATGGTACTTCCAAGGAGAATCAGTATTCTTATTTGCATAGATTATAGTGTGATCGCTAAAAAGTCCCAACCTTGTTCCTAAATCAAGGAACCACCTGAGCCTTTGGTAATTTTCTGGTAAAGATCTGGAATTTCTGGATCCTCTGGAAAAGAAGATCCAAATTTTCTGGATCTTCTGGAAAAAATTCATTGAGGTAAATAGTAATAATTTTGTAACTGTTACTTTAAAAGTTTTAATTTTACTTTCTGTTCTTTTGAATTTTTAATTGCTCAGCAAAAAGTTTTAAACCGTGTTTGTTTACAAACAGTATGTTATATATTTTTATCCATATTTCATAGGTTTTCTTGTTCCATTTTATAACATATTGCCCATTTACCTTTCTCTCCTGTGTTTCATATGAGGCAGTTATACTCTTTCTTCTAATTAGGATAACTGGACAGAATATACTCTATTCTATAAAGAATATTTGCATGTTTTACAACAGGCCAATTGGGAAAGCATTTTTCTTTGCAGAAATTAATATTCTTCATTGTAAACAATGTAATCCATCACGTTTAGCTTATGTGGTGAAATGAATATCCTGATAGTTAGCATGAAAGCTTACTGAAAGTACAGTGACCATCTGCATCTCTCTGTTGGGCTTTAAAGGCCAGTTCTCCCTTCTAAAGATTTATAATACAAAGGGCAATTCACTAATTAGTACTGTAAATTAGTGTTGCCACGAGGTTAAGAAAAAAACTAACAGCCCCTGCAGTATTTCAATTAATGTTATTTTTAATTGCTTGTATTAGCATTTGAGAACAAGATTGATTAGCTTTTGACTGTCAAAGAAGCAGAACTTGAAGCTCTTAAATACTGAAATGGAAGTTGTTAATTATGCTTAAAAATCCATAGATACTGTACATGGAAATCTGGAAGGTCATCTGAGCATTAAAGAGGGTATGTTTCTGTTCTGTTTAAACAAAAATTTAAAATGTTAGCATATAGCCACATGTATTTCTCATGCTCTCTACTAATTGATCATGCAAATTAACATCTCCAAAATCACTCTAAAAACAAAACAGCTTTAATAGTGCATCTGTTTATAGAAAGTAATTTTAGAAGTTGTTTAACTTTAAAGTGATTAGTTAATTCTCAATTTGTGATTAAAGTGGCAAGACCTGAAATTTCTCCTAAAGCTGTTGTGAGTTTTTCTCTGTAGACCCCAATTCAGGAAATAGCAGCTCTTTGCTATGTCTCAAAGGCTAGCTCTGAGACAGGACTTGTGCTATTTCATTCTGAAGTTCAAGGTCCTGCCTAAGGCAGATTTAGAGACCTCAGAACAGGACACAGAAAAGCCAGCAAGCACAGCAGACATCTTCCAGTAGCAAGCTAAAAAAGGTCCTGAGGTGAGCAGTCCTGTGTAGCATTTTATAGATGCTTGTGGCCAACAAGGTAGTCACAGGTTGCTAATCTTTACAGAATACTTATGTAGTTGTTTAAAAGATTAAATAATCAAGAATTAAATAATTCTTATTATTTAATAGGTCCTGTTAGAGGAGCAAATCTGGGAAGAAGTGCACCTGGATTCATGTCCTTCTTCAGCTTGAAAGAATTTAAATGCATCTCCCATCTCACAGGGTTATATATTAACAACCAGACGTTAACGAGCAGGGTGGATGGAACAACAAAAGTTTTTACTTCTAACCAGGCCACTGAAACTCTGCTGTTTTGGTTAATGATTTGGCTTGGTGATCTTAGAGGTCTTTTCCAACCCTAATGATTCTATGATTCTATTCTATGAAAACATGAGTGATTCAGTAAACCTAACTAGTTAGCCTTATTTAGTTCTGTTGTTCCTGAGTCCTGACTGTATTTGGGAAGAAGAAAGGTATATTTTCCAATTGTACAATTTTTGGCTGTAGCCCTTAAGCAGTTGCTTAAGTGCTGCATAGTTAATGGGATGGAATCAGAGTTAATGTACAGCGTTGACTCTTCATGAAGTGCACGCAGATGTCTGCTTCCTTAGTGGCACTTGGATGTGTATTTAAGAGTTTTGCTTAACTGGAACTAGATCACAAATGGAGAGGAGCATATAGTTCCACATTTCTTTTGTCAGCAGCTGGGCTGGTCTAAGAAAGTGCTCTGTCCTCAGTGCCTAGTCCCCACCGCTCACTTGGATTATCGGCCACATACTTTGTTGAATAGGATTATCCTAACCTCTGATGTGGCTAAGAATACTCCTTTCCCCCCCAGGCTAAATATTTTTCAGCTGGATTATCGTGGGTAGAGGATAGTAATCATCAACCTATGGATATGACAGGCATACCATGCCAGCTTCTGCTTTGAAAGCCAGTGGAATTTGCTACTTTTGGTACATTGGTCCCTTTGCTGCATTGAGGCTCTGAAATAAATTTGCTGAGAGATGATCTAGCTGTAGATTCTTGTTGGCCTTAAGCATCAGAGATGTACCAGAGAGAGCTGGTGCACACTGGGACGTGCAACAAAATACAGCTATCAATGCATGAAGAAATTCAATGGCTATCAAAATTTGTGGCTCTTAGGAAATTCATGTCTGCAGCTTAGGCAGCAGCCAAGTGGCATACTTCAACTCTGTCTGGAACTTCAGATCTTTCTAAGTCCCCTTTTTTATATATCTTGAATATAACAAAAGGAGGACCTGGCTCCTATCACTACAGTAACAATGAGTATGGTCACAAAGACCACAGTACTAACTGACAACACTGTCCTGACTTCCATGTGTTCTCCCTTTCTCTTTACATTTGATTCACATCTCCTTACCAACCTCATTCTTCAACTCATACACTCACAGAAAAAAATATTGCAGGTTGTAAGTAATTATATACTAGCTGTTCTAGAGTAAGTGTAATATAAGGGTACTGCTGCCTAGCTTCTTACTGCTTTACATCTTTTGACTAGATAATAGTATAAAGTGAAGGATGAAAAACAAAGGGAGATTAAGATAAAGAAAATGAAATTTAAAAATGAGATTAGATAAATAAAAATGGAATTTTTTATTTTTCACTGTTGGGAAAGCAAAATGGAACCACATTTTAATTGAAAATTTCATTATGGAAAAGGATTTTTCAGTTGAAAAAGCTTTCATACAAAAAAATTCAGCTACATGTGTCAAAACACTGTGTCAACTCATCAGAGGACCAGGATTTTTTTTAGAGGCAATTAGAAGGTATATTTTAGAGCTAATTTGACTATCTAATGAGAATATCACAAATGAAGTGATTCAAGATAGCTCAAGTACTAGTGATCACAGTTTGTCAAGGTCAAAAGTTTCAGCTACAGTTATTAATATTTATATATATATAAGTGGGCAAATAGTTTATTCACAGTAAACGCTTTAAAGAAAGCTGCAACGTAGTGACCAACAAGGCATTATCATACCAATCTCTTCTAACATGCTGTTGAATTTCTAACTGCAGTACACATGTCAGAGAGAACACTATAGTTAGTTCCTGGAGAAACAGATGATAAATCAAACTAAATGGAATTAATAGTGCCTGATTACTAGTTATATACTTCACCTGGAGTATCATATTCAGCAGTGATCACCATACTTCAGGATATAATTGCTCTTCATGGCTTATAATACAGAGTCTGAAGTACAATAAACCTTAGAGAAATCATTAAAAAGATAGAGAGTAAAAACAGTACTTTATTTTTAATATTTGAATAAAAATTTCAAGGTTCAAGGTAACCACTTTGCATGGCATTTTTAGGAATATTCGGACAATTAACTGTGTGACTGGTGTAAACACATTCTGCTGAGCTATGAAAAGCAAAAGTAGCTTAAAAATGTTTTAATTTCTTTTTCCCTTCAGGGTTGTGACTTTATGAGAATGTAGTACTAAATCTGCTTGAAAAATTAGTTTATTTTTTAAAAAAATGCTTCACACTATGGCATCTTTAACTTGACTTATTTGTGTTGTAAGATGATTTTGGCTGAAAAGGAAGAAATATAAAAATCTTTCCATTCATTTAAAACTGCTCTAGGTATACACAATCTGTTTCTTCTTAACCTGTCATATAAATCAGCTTAGAAAATCTGATGTTGAGGAGTGCTACAAGTTTACAAATGGATATTGCCAAATGCTGGATAATTGGTACGTCATACTTGAAGTCTTAAAACAGTTAGAGACATTGGGTTCCTGCAGACTTTACAAAATGCACATTACTTATTTTTAAATATATTTTACTCAAACAGTGCCTCTTGAGGAATTGATAAGTTAATTCCTAATTTATTATGTCAGTGAGGAGATTCAGTTAACAACTGTCTTATGTTATCTATTTGTATAATGGGAAAATGCCTACCTACTTATATGTGTAATCAAAATCAATTTCTCTATGGCCTTCACTTAATATTTAAGTACCAACTGACTGTTTTACAAGTGCAAAAAATTGGAGAGAGAAGACATTAGTTAAAATGCTAAACATTTATTTCTGCTTGCTCTTCATTAAAACTAAGGATATAAAAACGCTTCCTCAGGCTAGACTTAAGATTAATTTCTGAAGTGCTTTCTAAACTCATTGCTCTGTTAAGAGAGATGGTCCAGCAGTTAGGGGTGTGATTGGCTTTCTGATCACTGAAATTTTGATAAATTTGATATGTATACAGCCCTAATCTTTGCAGACATTTACTTCTTTTTGTCTGGTAAGTAAGAGATGATCTTCTCTGTGTTAGTTGCTCCACTAAGTGCAGTGATCACCCCATGGCTATGTGGGTTCTTTTAGCTTCAGAAAGAATGCCAACTATCCAAAGAAGGAGAGGAATCTTAACTGACTCTGCGAAATGACAGAAGGAAGGTGACAGACACAGAGGACACTCTTACCTCTTTTACAAACGAAACAATAGTCAGACTTTTCCTGCAGGATAATTTTGCTGATGTTTTCTGTCCAACAGTGTTTGAACACCATGGTTTCCTCTGCTGAGAAGCTGTTTCCTCCAGATTTTGCCTTGACAACTGGAAGAATGCTGTTCTAAAGAATGAACATCTCCTAAGTTCTACTGTATATAGAGAGCATATAAAGAGTCAGACATGAGGAAGATCTCTGCTGAATATTACTGCTAGGAAAATAGGAGATAGGAGCTAGTGTCAGACAGAACTGAAAACATGGGGGGTTTTACTACTACATCAGAAAAAAAGGGGTCTGTGGTGGGAGCTTTATATTAGATTTCCAGTTTTCTTGTAAGTGTATTTTTATGTCATACAGTTCTTATTATTTTAATGGAATGTGAATTGATTTGCTTGCACTATGGAAATAGTGAGATAATCAGGTCTGAGAATGAGGTTTATTGCAATTTCATTTTTTACAATACAATAGGTTACTGAAACAGTTCTAAATCACACAAATTCTGATAAACTATTCTCATATAGTCTTTCCGACTGTCAATCTTTACCTTATTGTCCATACATTTCATTTAACCCTCTCAGGACTGTCTCTACTGAAAGACAAAGTTGCTCTTGTCTGAAGACACTGAAAGCCTTCATGTACCAAGACATCACACTTGGCAAAACATGGATCCATTTTTAAATTTTTTCACACAAGAAGTTTGCTACAGTTTCATGCCGTGCAGGCCCTGGTCAGCAGTATTGGTTTGTTCTGTATAAGGAATTCCTGTTGCACTGTAAGCATATTATGTACTGTGTAGGATAGAACTTGGTAATTCCAATGAGAACCTATCCCTGAGCCATTATTCCAGTAATGGTGTGATTCTGTTAGAAAGGATACCTCATGGAGGGGAAAAGACTGTTAGATCAAATGCACACATTAAAATAACACAGCCACAGGAAAAATTTCTAGATAGAGAATTTTTATGGCTAGAATATATAATAATAGCCCTCTTTAGGCAATGAAGGATATAGGAGTCTGTTACTGAAGTTTACAAAGCTTCCTTAGTAAATTTTTGTGTTAGCAGTAAATTCTGGGTTGGATATTAATTTGATGGATTAGAAAACAATGCCAAAGCACACTTTTGTTCTTGTCATGAAAATATGGAGAATAAGGTCTACATATCACTGCTGTGGCAAATTGACATCCAACAAGATTTATGCTGTTTGAAAACCCTATTCTTGCTGAATGCATTGCTGTAGTTTACTTGGAACTTTGCTGCTACAAATAATAGTAATATCTCTGGTTTGATACGACATGAAATTTATTTAATCTGGTACCTCATTTTGAAATACATTCATTAAAAGTGTTGAATGGTGAAAAATCTGTCAGCATAAATGGTGTTCATTTTCAATGTGACAGTATTCACAAGTCACAAGAAATAGAACAGTTGAATAGATAATGTCACATGTCATAGCATTATTCCGATGGTGTGATCTTTTTATTGATTGGACATCAGTTGCAAATTCAGAGCTTATGCTACATTTCACTAGTAATGACAATGAAGCACATGAGCAATGATCTGTCAAATGTGTGGAAACTGTGCCATGAAAGTAAATAAATACACAGTTTATAATTCTCCAAAAGGAAAAGGATAACATTTGTTCTGGCATTAAGCAATAATGAAACAGAGGTTCTGCTTTGTGCTTTAAATATAAAATGGGGTTTTAATGGAAGAGCAATTCTTCCATTATTGATATTATGGAACAGGTGAAATGTTTAGCTTCCCTATAGTGTAAAAAAGCCACTTCCCAAGCAGACAGAGACAACTGTATTGAAACTTCAGTTTGTAATCTCTGTACTTTTATCAGCCTTTAAGACAGGAGACCTTTTATCCCAGATTTTTTGGTTGTAAATGCTGAAATCTTTTTTAATACATACTTTCCTAGCAAAAAAATAAACTTGAACTTGGATCATATGTGAGACACTCATTGTAGCTTGAGTCTAAAGAGCCAGATTAACAATTTAACTAGAATTCCTAAATCATCTGGGAAGTCCCTAAACATGGAACAATTAAATGAGTAATATCTCTTACCATAGCATTATTTGGATGGTGTGAATAGTGGTACATTAGGGAACATAAGTAGAACATTTTCTGTATCTTTATATTCTATCCCTCTAACAAAAAGGGGCAGGCAAGGGAGCTGTTCAGGTGTATGAATATAGATGCCCAACGGCATTTTATGTGCTACAGTGTGGGGAATCACAAAAGGTGGAAAGCATTTTAGGCGTGAGAAACAGAAGCAGGCCTCAGGAAATAAAGCAAGAGATTTAGAATTCAGCTTTGCCTGGGAAAATTAGAAGATACAATTATAAGCAGCAAGGATATTAAAAGACAATGGTTAGTCCTTAGGCTTGGCCTAGATGGATGTTGAAGTTGCAAAAAGTATATTTAGTTAGAGAGATAAGTTTAAGCTTAATAATGGGATGTTGTATGTTATTATGTAAGGCATAACAAGTGACTATTGTGTACACTAGATGCGCGTGCACTACTATACATTGGTTGAGACAGATGTCTGTAACTTTTAGAAGCACGCTATTGGCTAAAAAGCTTTTAAGAATGTTTTGCAACCAAGAAATCGGGGGATGTCTCTGTGACAGCGCGAGCTCTGTACCAACTTTGTCTCAACTCTGTATGTGAGACTGACAAACTAATAAAAGCTCCTAAAACGCTTGTCCGAGCCCCCCATCCGATTTGTCAGAGATCACTGGCACTACAGGGTATCCATGAGGCCCCTGAATGTCACTCTAGAAAGGCACAAGTCTGTCAAAGATCCTCTTTAATTTTTGCCAGTTCCATAGAGATGTCTAGAACACTCTAGATCATTACAGTGGCACTGTGTTAAGGCTGCTGAATTTCCCTGGGACTGTTTCTGGGATTTATTGTGCTTTTAAACAGTAAGGAGAAAGAAGTAATGAAGAAAGCAAAAAGATGCAGTCAGACCTTGAGCCAGAGGGTAAAGGCAGTTTACTTGGCACTTGTCTTGGCACTTGTCTTATACTGTGGCCTGTTACTGAAGGAACATCTGTATGTTCCAAGTGAGTCAGGTCCTTGAATCTTCGTGTTTAGGGAATAAAAAATGAAGTACAGTCCTTGCTTCACCATTCAGTTTCATTTGAAAAGGTGAAGCTTGGAAGACGAGACAGGGCTGATAGGGTCTACACCTCTTGGGTTCTCAGGAGCAGAGGAAGAGGCATGTCTTTGCCCACCTCTAGGCTATATTTTAAGAGCAGTTTCACAGCCACCATTTCCCCTCTGGAGGGCACTCTGGATCAAAATTAGAGCAAAGCAACAGATTAGAGAAAACTTCAAGAAAGTGAGGTGCCTTAAGGTATGCCTTCAGTTTAGGCTATGTAACTGGAGGCTCACTCCATGTTGCACCAAGCTTGGCACTCCACTTGTACTTCTTCCTCCTTGTGATGATACTGTTTGTCTGGCATTGGTTATCTAGAATGGCCTAGTGGCAAAGAGCTTTAGAAGTGTTTTGATGGTGCCTTCCACAGAAACAAATATTTACAGACTATAGATAGCCTGTGAGGATATTTTTGCAAGAATAATGAAATCCCAGAAGAACCAGCACACACAGATATGTAATAGGCTTAATTATTCTCCTGGTCTAGCCTGGATCTGCATTGTTTGGGCCATATATTTATTTTAACTTGTTGAATTATTTGCTGAGCTGATTTTTTCACAGCAAGCAGACAGAAATATCCATATGCATCTTTTCCAAGAAGGACTGTGCACAAGAACCTGTTGTTTGGCCAGGTTTTGTGCATGTGACTGCCACCATTGACACAGCATCTTCATTGGAGCTGGCAGGGCAAGGGAAATATATCATGCTTGTCTGTTGGGGTTTCTTTCTTATGAACATTGATGCCTTTTAATTTTCATTTATTTGGACAATTCTTCTGAAAATCACTTATCATCCAGATTTGCATTTCTTTTGGGCACGCTGCTAGACTTTTACTCATATTGTTCTTTATTGCCATGCACTTTGGAAAGGTGGGAGTGGAAGTTCCAAAATGGATTAATTTTCTGCAAAGAGCAGCTCAGGGAAAATGGTTGGAAGGGATCTCTGGAGGTGACCCGGTCCAACCCTCCCTCAAGAAGGGATACCTAGGGTCAGTACCCTAGGACTATGCCCAGATGGCTTTTGAGGATTGCCAAACATGGAGGGCCCACTAACTCCCTGGGCAAACTGTGCCAGTGCTCAGTCAACCTCACGGAAAAATGTTTTTTCTTCTGTTTAAATGGAATTCCTTTTGTTTGAGTTTTTGTCCATTGTCTTTTGCCCTGCACCAGTGAAAACAGCTTGGCTCCATTGCCTTTGCACTCTTTCTTCAGGTATTTACACACTTTGATAAGATCCCACACCTCAAGCCTTCTCCAGGTAGAACAGTCCAGGTCTCTCAGCCACTCCTCATCGGAGAGATGCTCCAGTCCTTTCATTATCTTCACTGGACTGTCTCCAGGATGCTCATTTTGCTACTATACTGAAAAAAGAGCAATGTTCCCTGCTCTCATCTCTCTAATTTCAGGAGCAATGGTGGATGAAATGCTCCTTAACAAATTTCTGTTAATGCCAGACAATCTGTCTACCCACAACTCAGAGTTGCCTACGAGAGAGGAGCACTGGGGATGGACTTTGGACAAACTACATTGCCTTTGGAGAAAAAATGTGGTCTATGAAACCTAGCTGCAGTAATTAGCAACACCAAGTTAATGGATAGACAGGATGAAATTTCACCAGAAACAGTCCTTTATTTTCCTTAAACCTTTAGAACAGTATCTCAGTCACTCCAACACAAAAAATAAGTCTGAAAGAATGTTTTTTACATATATCATTTCAGTGCCTGTGCTTCCTTCTAGAGTGACACAGTGCTGTACAAGGAAAACCAATTAAATTATATGACATATATTTGTGGATTACAGAGAACTAAAATAAGAAATTAGTCAGTTAAGTATGTGCTACAAGTACTTCTACTGTGTGCTTTGAAAGTGAAATTTTCAGTCTCCTGACACAGTCAATATATTCTCCTACAACTGTACAATGGGTTAGGACTCTCTTTTCTAGAGCAGTGAAATAGGAATCCCTCACTGTGTGTCAGCAGCCCTGTGTTTCTGCTGCTGCCACCCCATGTGGTCTGTCCTTAGTGCAAGCAGTGCACCAGCTGAGCAGCAGCTTCACGGGAACAAGAGGATTCCAAACCTCGGCAAAACCATTCAGCTGCGTGTGCCCTGGAGTCACAGCCATGAAACATGTCAGGAGAGCAGCAAAACATTGCAATTCCTCCACAGGATATCAAGGGATCCTTTATCTTGCTACAGTCATTCATAGGCCCCTATCACTTTCAGATGATGGCAGAAAATCATTGGCACTGAAGTCCCTACTGTCCAGCAATGACAAAGAAAACGTCACTGTGTATCAATTGTCTTGTAGCAATTGTCACTGAGTACTGACAGCATGCAAAGTGCACTGCCATTCCAATTATTAAAAGGTCTCTTAGTCCAACCTGGTTTTCCCAAAGGTAATTGATATCATTTTATTTATCTGGTTTTTCCTAATTACAAGGAGAAGAAAAAATGGCCTAGTGAGATGCATTGGCATTTCATAGTGTTTTCAGGGAAAAAATCCCCAGTAAAGTAGACAAAATATATTTCTGTAGGAGGATGTGGTAAGTCATTCTCTATTGATTTTAAAACTTCACATGAGGAAAGTTTTGCAGTGTTTAAAATGAGATTGAAGAGTGAATGCATTGGAATTTTTTTTATCTGTATTATCAAAGTCTGGGGTTGGTTTTGATTCAGTCTTTTTTTTCCTGATGAAATGTTTCATGTTGTAATGTAATAGAATTAATAAGATCTGATACACTGACTTTTAATGAAATTTCATTTTTCAAAAATAGGCACATAAAAATGTCTCCATAATAAACTTAATTAGAGAAAATAGAAGATTGTATTATTTCATCATTAATACAAAGAGATGGATAATTAGGAGGATGCAATATGCATATTGAGTGAAATCAACACTCCTGCAGGAGTCTGAAGTATACAGGCCCCATGTGAGAAGTTATTTTAGCCAAGGAATGGGACTCGGAGCCCCATCACTAGAAGGCTTTCTAAGGATATAGTACTCAATACTCTTCAATAGTACTTTTCCAACTCAATGCTCTACTGCGTCTCTCCTTTGCTTTCCTTGTTTTTTTTCTCTTATGTGATCTGGTGCCATTTCTCTGTAGCCTAAATATCTTTGTATTAGCCATTTTGTTTCAGTTTCTACCCAAAAAAAGGCCCAGAATGCTGTATTTTCCATGTTCATTCATTCTCGCTTTACTCAGCCTTTTACTACAGCTCTGCTTTCTCGGTTTCAGTAATTTTCATTACATTTTTCTTCATTTTCTTCTATACTAGAATGTCTTCATGTCTCTCAAAAATGTTATTTTCAAGGTCTTATTTCATTATATAACTCCCACTTACATCAGTTAATGCACTGTACATGCCAATATTTTTATTAACCAGATTTTATGAAGGAAACAGTAAAAATCCTCTACTTAGCCTGAAAGCAGATTATTTGTGAATGTAGTATAAACTGTGTTATTCAAAAAACTCTGTTGAAGACAGAGCCAATTTCACTTTTGCTGGAGAATGGAGCAAATTAATTTTCTGATGCAATCAGAATGAAAGGTAGTTTTTCAACTGTTGAGGGTGAAATTCACTCCTGTTCACAGGGTCTGTACAAGGACCCTGTTTAAGTTTGGCTGATGCATGAGACCTTGTATGGGTGATCTACATTGACAGAAATTTATAGACCTGATTTGTTCAGTCTATTATATTAGTACGGTTCTGAATAGGCTAAAGCTCTCACTGGTGGATTTCCTCCTGTAATTCCACTCTTCTTACTCTGTCACCAATTTTATGATAGTTATTACATTAGTCTTGTCAAGGATGGTAGCTTCCCAACCTGTCATAAAATATCACTAACTTGTTTAAAAAAGAATAGCCGATATATTTTAAAATAAATGTAATAAATGATGCTTATATTGATAATTAAGATTCTCAGTCACCAAATTTTATAAGCTGTATAATAACGAATTAGTATAACAGGATTTGCAGGAAAAGTAGCTAGTAAAACATTTACATTTCAAACCTACAAACAACAATGATATTTGGAGAATACTTTTTGTTCTTCCAAATTAGGGTGCCTAAGGTAACTTCTAAAATTCCTTGAACTGATGGATACAGAATGGTTTGGTTTTTGACTCTGAAAGAAGTCTATCATGTAGTGTGACTTTTTGTGTGTGTTTTGGATGAGGTGTTTCTTTTGTTTTTACACAATAGTTTTCATTCCAGGCAGCTGCAAGAAAGAAGCATGCTGTACCCCCTTCTTACAAAACCCGGGCTGGGAAATATTGCTCAAGAAGACACGAGAAGCCAAACCTAATTTCAAATGTCAGTGAAACATATTCTGACCATGCATTCCCAGAACTGGAATTTATAAATGAGCCTCCCAGCTCCTTCCTGCCGCCCAGTTTTTCTGTAGATCTATCTCTGCCCCCACTCCCCAGGTCACCTGTAGCAGTTGTGGCCTCACTCGTCGACTGCAGCCTTCTGCAGACTGTTTCAAAAGCACATCAGTGGTTTAAGATCAAATTAATATTTCCCCATTTAAAATTTTGACACTGTGAAAAGGACATTTTTCCAACTTAAGATTAGTGCTGTGAGTTGTTCCTTACCCCTTCTCACAAATAATTCATTTTGCTCCTCATCAGATACCTCATGGCAGTGGGTCCCATGTCCAAGTTCAGACAAAGACTGGTCATACCTGACGAGTAGTGTCAATGATTGAATACTTGTAAAGAAATTTCTGCCAGGAAGGTGTTCATCCCTTAGTCTGTGGATTTGTTTTATGACAGCCTGGTTTTGTTGTATTTTGTGGTCTCAAGATCTCATAGCTGCAGTTCCTGCTTCAGAACGATGCGCAGCTCAGTGTGCTGCTGGGTGTTTCCATCACCCCCACCTGCCTCATGCAGTAACGTACCACCAATCCTGCTTCTCACCAGGGAAGTGAGAAGTGCTTTAAACCAAGATAGGGTTAATTTTTTGCATTAGCCATGAGAGGGAGGTGCTGAGGGGGGCATGGCCAGGACCCAGGTGTTATTCTGTACCACCTCACATCATTGCTGGGGATTGGGTGGGCAGAATGAACTCTCTCACTTCTGAGGAGAAGGGCGTTCTTTCTGGTAGGGAGAAAATGTGGCAAGGAAGAGCCGAATTGGTATCATCACAGGCTTTCCATATAAATTGTTTCTTTGTCTTATACCTCTTGTTATTCATATTGTTGTTGTCACTGTTCATTTTCTCATCCCATTGCTGTTTCCAGTAGATCATTCTTATCTCAACCTGTGATCTTTGCCTTCTCTGCTTTACATTGGAGGGAAAGGGCAGCACGGTTTTAACAGGAGTGCTAAATTGGAAAATACCTTCCCAAACCGTGACAGAAAGTATGTCCCTCATACACCTGGACTGTCCTAATTCCTATAATAAGGTCTGAGGAACCAAGGTGGAGGTATGCTTTGAGGTCTCTGACTTCCTGCTTGGGGCTATCAGTGGCATCTATCCCCGAACAACATCCCCTCCTGCAGATCCCCCTCTCTTTGTGGGTGCTGTGCAGGGTAAGTCAGACTTCTTGCTCCAGGCTCCAAATGCTGCTGCAGATGTTAGGTATCTGGAAAGCAGGCAGGCCTCCCAATTATATGTACTTAAATTATTACTAAGGTCTTCAGTATGGCCAGCTTCACATTGGAGGCAAGGCAGATGGAGGTGGCTCCCGGGATATATCATCTAACCCACTCAGCTACTCTCTGGGGCAGAGCTGCAGCCAGCATGGGTGAGCTGTCTGCGAGGGGCCTGAACTGCATGAGTAGCAGCACCTGCCTCTTAATTTCAAATCATATCAGTCATTTCTTAACGGGGTCCCAGGTTCCTGCCGTTGTAACTGCTTGATTTTGCGTAGCAGGCTGTAGCTCCCTGAGAGCTCAGCGGGGGTTACCTAGGGCACTGCGACCCAGTCACAACCCACAGTCCATTTTGAGCAGCCCTGCGATCTGTCTCTGGTCAGCTATCAGCGTTACAACCAGTGATGATGAAGGAAGTGAGAAGGGTGTCTCATGAGGGTTGAGATGGCATTAATCACATCTTGTCCCCGCAATCTCCAGAGGCAGAGAGACCTCATGGTCTGGGTGCAGGGGGGTTTTGTCAGGGGCCATGGGGCGGTCCCTGGGCAGGGTTGGGGTACAGGAACCAATAGGGAGAGCCTGAGGGAGTGGCCAAAGCTAAGGCAGGGAACGGGGGCGGGGGGGGAGCAATCTGGGATAGGAAAAAGCATGGGGAGGCAGGTTGTCACATCCTCCACTGATGGGCTGCTTGGTTTCTCCCTCAACATTAACAGCAGCCTGAAGACTGTATCCATCCCAAGGCAGAAATGAAAGATGGAAAGTCTAAATAATGCTTTAAAAGTGTCCTCAGATCTCTCCTTTAACCTTAGAGGGTGTCTAGCTGAATAGCTTTGATTAAGTGTCTGATTTTAGATGATGAGGTTTAGATGAGTCACACACCAAGGCAACGTTTTCTCTCTCTATGAGAAATGTGTAGTCATTTTCTCCACAGCTTCAGGAGTGGGTTTCACATGATTTCCCCCTCTTAACTTTGTCTATTTACCCATCTTTTACCTTCCTTGCATCTAAAGTGGAATAAGCGGGCCCCAATGGCCACCAATAAAACAGCTGTTAGCAATCCATTTTAGATTTTAAAACTCCTGGAGAAAGACCTGGGGCAATGGAGGCTACCACTCCAGGCAGAGATGCCTCAGCTCTCTTTTTAGCATTTAGAAGCATCAGTCTACTCTACTTGGCTACAATGCGTAATTCAATTAGCATTATCCCTTAAATGCTTGTCTGCTGTTATCCAAACTATTCTCTGTTTACTCCTGTGATCCCCTTATAGACGCATTTCCTATTGCCATCAGTCTGTATCTTTTTATGTGATTTTACCTCTCTGCTAGAAGCCATAAAATTCTTATCAGCTCCCATAGTACATCATCCAATCCTCCTTTACTCTATAGTATATGTTGCTATCAATATTTCATTCTTATATATTTTAATCTCAGACGAGAGTATTGTATCATCTTTACTTTGTTCTGATAAAAGAAATGTAATATTTTGCTATGAAAACTACTCTTTAATCCACATGAATATACAAGAGAATTGTTTTCTGTATTGAAAAAAGGTCTTTTTTTACAGTATCTTTAAATCAGAAATGATATTACATTTTTTTAACATATTTTTCCTTTAAAGGATTAATTTAGTGCTCATGAAAGCTGCCACATTGACAGTTCTGAGAAAAGAAGCCTATTTAATTGGCCATGGAAGAGATAAGTACCAGCAGTGTAAGATTCCTAGACTGCTTACGCATTCACCTGAAAAAATCTATGATCCTGATCCCATTCAAGTCAATAGTAAAATTCCCTCAAACCTGGTACTTCTTTTGGCTTCTAAGTCTGCCCATGAAAATAATCCTTATGACAATGGTAGGTGTGCTGTATTCTTAAAATTCTACTCCAACTGGAGATACTGAGAGTTTGCTCTGAGAACTGAGCGCCTTTCATATGGCCACCTCTATAGCTGCTATCAGTCTACACCAGGTTCACATCAGTGATATAAAGAAGAGAGGGACTATAGCTCTTCACTGCTCTCTCAAGTCCCCCTGATGATATTAAGATTGTGGTGGTATTAACTGTGCGTGATATATTACAAATCTCCTTCAAAGTCACATTTTAGCTCTAAAAGGAGTGAGAGACTTTATCAATAAATAGATGGTATGGTGTCTACCACTGTGGTTTGTAAATGTTATGCCCAGAAGAAATCTTACTTTATAAACAGATGGATCCTTTTTACTTGATTCACTAATGCTTTACAATAAACTAATTAACAGGTTTATTGCCAAAATTAGCAATAAAAAGTGTTAAGGAGTTTTGACCAAAGCAGTTTTTGGCAATTACATAGATACAAAACAATCTGCATGATAGTTTGAGGCTAAACGTTCCTCAGATCGGAATTTAACCTGCTGTTTTCAAATAAAAGTTGACAAATAGGAAACCAAACCCTGCAGACTTTCTCAACCATTTCATATGTGAGAGCCTCAGCCTTAATTGGTATTAATTACAGGTAACACAACAAAAGTTTGAAGGGCTGATTATGCACTTTCTAGACAAACAAAGCTGTTTAATATCCTACACATTGATGGACTAGCTTCTTTCAGTCTCCTCTAATGATATAGTTCTGGGTCAGGAATCTTTGTGCTTTTTGTGCTATAAATAATGTTTAGTTTTAAAGGGCACCGTATCATCTAGAAAAATATATCACGAAGGACATTTAAAATCTAATTTTTAATATTACTGCAGGTCAGGAAGGGAAGGGGGAATTCTTGTAAAAATAGACTACTGACTTTTAAGTAATCAGTTGCATAATTTCTATGTAAAAATCCATCCCTTTCAACTTGACAGCACAAAAATGTGAATTAAAAAACCCTATATAATCAGAGTTTTAAAAGATCTTATTCATTTTGTAGATTTAACTCTAGAATTGTTTAATAGATGGGGACCAGTGATTCACTCACTCCTGACCATGAAGGTTTCAAAAGAAAATATATACAAAAATACAAAAGTAAGTCATAGTCAACTCAGGAAGAGCTTACAAGTATATCTAGCTGGTGTGTGTGTCCATCCATCCATATATGCACCAATTTAGTAATCACAGAATCCCAGAATGAGTCAGGTTGGAAGGGACTACAATGGGTTGGTTATCTGGTCCAACCTACCTGCTCAAGCAGGGTCATCCTAGAGCACATGGCACAGGATTGTGTCCGGGTGGTTCTTGAGTATCTCCAGTGAAGGAGACTCCACAACCTCCCTGAGCAACCTGTTCCAGTGTTTGGTCACTTGCACAGTAAAGAAATTCTTCCTCATGTTCAGGTGGAACTTCCTATGCATCAGTTTCTGCCCGTTGCCTCTTGTGCTGTTGTTTGGCATCACTGAGCAGAGCCTGGCTCCATCCTCCTGACACCCTCCCTTCCTACAGACATCGATGATGTTCCCTCTCAGCCATCTCTTCTCGATGCTGAACAGGCCCAGGTCCCTCAGCCTGCCCTTGTAACAGAGATGCTCCTGTTCCTTAACCATGTTCGTAGCCCTCCACTGGAGCTGTTCCAGGAGCTCCAAGTCTCTCTTGTGCTGAGGAGCCCAGAACTGGACACAGCACTCCAGGTGCACCTCACCAGGGCTGAGTAGAGGGGCAGGATCACCTCCCTTGACCTGCTGGCAATGCTCTTCCTAATGCCCCCCAGGGTACCACTGGCCCTCTTGGCCACAAGGACACACTGCTGGCTCATGGACAGCTTGCTGTCCATCAGGACCCCCAGGTCTTTTTCCACAGAGCTGGGCTTTCCAGCAGCTTGGCCCCCAGCCTGTGCTGCTGCATGAGGTTACTCTTCCATAGATGCAGAACCCTGCATTTGCGTCTGTTGAATTTCAGATGGTTCCTTTCTGCCCATCTCTCAAATCTGTCAAAGTCCTTCTGAAGGGCTGCAAGGCACTCAGGGGCATCAGTCCAAAGCTCCCTCCAGCTTTGTGTCATCAGTGAACTTGCTGAGGAGGCATCTGGACCTTCATCCAAGTCATTGATAAATAAGTTAAACAATGATTTATTATCCTATCCATTGTGACTCATTATGTTTTCTTATTGCCACTGCATCTTGCACACTGTTTATATTTTTCTTTTTGGACCAGATCTACCTTCTGAAGGTAACACTTGAACTGACATTGCATTCAATTTTTTAGTAGAATGGACAGAGAAGTAAGTATGTAACTCTATTACCAAGAAAGGAAATTTTAAAGTACCATTTTCTAAAGAGTACAAGAATATATGTTATTATTTCCTCCCAGTATCTAACTAAAAATTACAGCCCTTTTTAAATTTCTTATAACAAAACCTGTCCTTTAAGTGACCAGAAGAAAAAAAGAGTAATTTTCTTTTTGAATTATGGTATAAAGCCTGTATAAGATGGATTTGATAAGACATGACTTGTTATTTGTTTGAATATGATATCCATACCAGAAAGTTTGTTAGGACTGAAAAGCTTGTTATATTCAGCTATTGTCTTAAATGAAAGTTAAGGTCATTTTTTTCCAATGACTGCATTTTATTTCATTGTTATGCTAATTTTTATTTATTTCAAAGGGACTGTTCCTTTTCTGACTCAGTTACGTGAATGAAATAGAGACGCACATTCAGTTTGGTTTTAAAGATAGCCCTTAATTTTATATTTAACAGAGTCAATATATTTGTTTATCTTTATCTTACTGTGTATAGTAGCTTGCACTTTTTAAGAAGTTCATTTTATTATGGATTCAATTAATGAACTGAAGTATATTTGCAGTAATTTATTCACAATGGGCCTCTGTGCCTATCTGAGAACACTGCAAGAGAGGTTATGAAGATTGGGGAAGTTTGGAATTGCTTCAGATTGTAGAAGCTTTCTTCCTTGAAATTCCCAGCCCATACACTGGTCAAAATATTTCATAAGGAGCATATGTACTAAAAGGGAAAGTATCAATTTATATCACTTTTCTTTTAACTGGTGGATGCTATCATTCCCTTAGAAAGGGGTGTTCTAATAATAGAAACACTGGAAGATTTAAATATAGCAGAGCTAGTGGATGGTGCTATAACATACAATTTATCCTATTTGATACTTGTTAACAAGTGCAGTGATCCATGAAGAAGATTCTTGAGTTTTTGTGTCTGAGTTTAAATGAATGGTTTGGGAGTCGAGTCTATTAGTGTGTGCCATATAGCGAGCAATTCTTTAAATTCAACACAAACCATGCACAGGCTGGGGTTCACAAGGTGCCTGGTTATGGGTGTGATTGGAACCAATGATTTCTTTCCCATTTTTATTACAATATGTCATCAGAAACACAAGTTTGTAAGATGCTTCTTCTGTTTACTGTATGTTTGATATTCGTGTGCCCAGGTGCAAGGGAAAGCAGGGGGAAGAGAAAGGGTACATTAACAATATTACTACGTTTTTCAAATATGCAATAAGAACATCCATAAATTTTCAATCGATCTGACCTTTAAGGATTAGCCAAGGATCCTCAGCACATCAGCATCTGAACCTTTAGGGGCAGTTGATGAAGTCATATGCTGGAGTGGCCTGTGGGACTGCACAGTGATTCCCAAGAACAGTAGAGGTATTATGTGAGTGAAACAGAAATCATAGAATGATGATCTGAGGATCAGCAAGAAGTAAGGTTCTGACCTTGAAGAGGTTTAAGAGTACATTCTGAACAGCTGTCTGGGACATAATTAAAGGCATCTTAACATGATGAACCCTGAAGAATGTAAACCATCATCTGTGCACATGGAAGAGAAAAAGATATTGCTTTTATAGCTGTGGAGCTTATGGTCAGAAGTGATATGAAAAATTAGAAATGTGACAGTTTTATAATAATTTTATACTCCTTGCAATAATTTTCATTTGCATCTTTTTGCCAGTGAATCTCTGGAATGGCGTTAAGTATTTCTCACTTCAGCTTACCCTGCAATATTGGAGTGTCTCTGTGGGCTTTCTTTTTCACATATCTGTGTGCTTACAAGTTGCAAGCAAACAGGCATTAAGATGATGTCTGCTATTCAAGCTAAGAAAAGAATGAGGAAAAAGAGTTCCCAAAGACATTCTGTTAAGTTTCCCTGTGAAGAATACACTCCCAGAATACACTCCTGAAGTCTCTTATAAAATTACAAGTGTGGTATTTCAAGCAAGAAAATAAGTCTTGTTGACTTCTGCAAACTAATTATTGCCACAAAATGGGAAGATGAGAAGAAAAGATGTAGATGAGGAAAATCAGTACATTATTTTTTTCTTCTTCAAACTCTGAAGCAGTTTAATCAATATCCCCTGGACCACATAGAGGGCACATTGTAATTTAGCTTTTCTGTAAAACACAGGATGGACTATGTAATTCTTCCTGTGGGTTCATCACAACGAAATTGAAAACCAGTGATACATTACACAGGAATTTATCTTCTCCTGAGAAGTATGTGTAGGTCCAGAGCAAAGAGAGCTCCACGTAGTTGAAACAAAAGTACTTTTATTAGTACTGGGGAAGTGCCATAGTTTGGCTGCCTGTTTATGACTGATAGCTTTGGCTCCCTGAATCCCTCTCTTACTTTAGTTAGGGAATTATTTCTCACAAGCTATAGTAGTATCTGGTTCCTGCATTTAAAATTCACTAATCAGTCTGACATATAACTGTAGGGCTAAACAACAGGCAAAACACCACGCACTATGCAATTAAAGTATTTGCTTTGTCTCCTTAGATAGTTATGTCTACATTAATTTGACAGAAAATTCATCCTCCACATACTCAAACTAACCTCCATTTTATAACCATTCTGATTATTTATCTTAATAATCATCATAGCACATTTAGTCTAGATCTGTCTGTTGGGAGAGATTACATTTATAAATGTCACATACCTTTCCTTTTGGAATATATATGGCAAAGCTGTGTCCAAAAATCTGCATGAAGCACAATAAATCCATTATTCTCACCATTCCTGATCTCCTGCCTGATCAATGGACTTTATTTAAACTTTTAGTGACATCAAGTCTTGGGCTAAGAGCAAATACAGTAAAGTTTATATAAAAGATTTCTTAGAGAGAGGTATAAACAGCTGGACTTCTATGCTTCAGCTGAACTGGGGAGTTTTGCAAGCAACTCAAAGCAGCACACAATGCCTTAAAAGCACTTTTCTGGGTCGGATAGTGGAAGAAATGGCAGCCACGTGTCAGATGAACTCATATGATTATGTTCAGAAATTTGCCAAGGGCTCTGACACAGAGGGGCCCAGTTCTGTTTGGAGCAGGAAAGCCTTGCTTTTCAGTCTCTCAGGAGCTGCTGCTTCACCCTGATGTGATACAATCAGTGCAGCTTGTGCCACCAGACTTCAAAGGCAATGGGACAGTACCCCATCTGAGGCACAGAGTGGGGTCCCTGTGCCTGGGTCTGTGGCAATGGGAGCCCTGTAAACGGCCTGCAGCAGACAGAGAGATTCTCAATCCTTCACTTCCCCAAATATTAAATTCAACCCATTTATGTTACTGATTTTTTGTATCAAAATCATATTGGAGACTTATATAACTGCTGTTGTCAAATATTTGTAAAAAACTCACAACTGCATCATATAATTCAAATGTTTATAGCGTGCAGGCTGTACTGAGCTGAAAGCTACTGCCTTCATTTACACTCACTAGGAATCTCCAGATTGAGTCACTTCTCCAAAAGGTATAATGGATTCCTAAAATGCTCAATAATTCTGAAAGATACTGTAGAGACTTGCATATAGATAATCAGCAACAAGTGTAATATAACAACTGCAGTAGTCCTCTGAGATGAGGAAGATTACTTCCCTCCATCAGTTCTTTATTGTTCTCTGCTGATAAGGACCTTTACTACTGTTAGGGTGCTTCCCTTCTGTTTAACCAAGAATGAAGAAAGCTATTTTTATCACTGAACAATGTTTAGTTCTGTACAAAAATCTTTCATTTTTTTGTCATGTTTGTAATGCTTTGAGCTTAATGCCTCAGTGAGAGGAGCTGTTCTCAGTGCAGCTGTTTATGGCACTCAACAGAAACTTTTTGATTTCCTTTAGTTTATTGATCTTTACATCTATGCTCTGCTTTATACTGAATATGTAGCAGCATTTGTAACTTTTATTTATGTCTGCATTAGCCTCAACACTGATAGACATTGCTAATCAAAGATTTACAGCATTTAATTGATGCCATGAAAAATGCACTGACAATTTCCTGCCTTATAAACTGGAAGGGTAGAAAACATTTAACCACATTAAGGGCAAGAGTTTGTCTCCCTAACATAGGTTTCTCACAGCACCAGAGAACTAGGGGTAAAGGGCAGTATTTTTTTTTCTGCATTAATGTTCTTCAGCATTTAGACTCCATTCAGAGTGAGGAATCTTCAGAGAAAAATTATCTTCAACTAATTGTGCTGTTCTATGATTTCAATTCACTCACCTCCTACAAAAAAAGGCTAACTGTTTCTGACTGCCTACTGACACTATTAAACAAAATTAAATAAATATTAGTTCAAACACTGTACAAGTAAAGAACAGTAGATTTTGTGCCTGTATAGTGCTGCTTACATAAGCACAATGCTAACTACCTCACAGGCATTGATTAGCATGGTATCTGTGTAAGACACTCCAGACACAGACAGATTAATGAGCTCCTCTACATTTAACTGCCTTCGCCATTAATTGTGAGGTTCAGAGGAAAGGAGAGGAGAGGTATCCTCTGATAAAAATCTATTTATTCTGTCAAATCTCACAAAATTTCAGTCTTTTATATTAAGATCTTTATGTACCAAAGGCAAGCAAACTACAATGGCCTTGCTTTACTGTATTTTAGTCTGTATTCCATGTATTTTTGTGATTCTATGTCACTATTGAGGCTTTTAGTAAAATAGAGTCTGAAGCTTGCTAGGTTCTGGCTACATCAGTGAAAAGAGGGCAGACAGTATTATAGGTTGCAATAATTTTGCTCCCTTTTACCCATTTCCAAGGTCTTATGGATTTGTGGGTTTCTGTTTTAGTTTTGCCGGGATAAGAAATCCATGCTAAAACTCAAATATATTCTTTGCATAGTCTGTTTTATTTAGCTCCATGCACATTTCATCTGTTCTCCAAGAATGGAAAGGAGAGAAACTACAAGCAGTTTCCTTGATCCTTGAAGCTTCACATCACTTTGTACCAAATACACTCAGTCTCTTTTCTTCTAAATCACAACCTTTTTGCCTTAGGTTTTTACTTGCAGTAGGCTAAGCTTAAATTCCAGCTCACTTCCTTTGCTTCCAGGACAGAATCTTGTAACTTTGTTTGAACTACTTGGAATGCCCACTTCTCTCAGTTGCTAATCCAATGACTTTATTTATAAAGCAGGTTAATTGCTTCCACTGTGGGTAAGAAGATAGTCATTGATGAAGTCACAATTAAAAATAGCAAAGATGAACTATCTGGGGAAAAAGTGTTTTGATTTATTGTTACTTAGGGACAAAGTAGCATCCTATTTGGTATTCACTAAAGCTCAAAAATACACATTGAAACAAAAATTAAAAAGAATCATGGTAACTTACTTCCAGAAGAAAATCCTAAGTCTGGCAGGGGAAAAAAAAAAAAAAAATCGCATGCACTCTTTCAGTCATATTCAGTAGATGATCCCACTGATCAGGCATCCCCAGGTCCTTCAGACATAAACACCATCTGAATACCTGAAATGATTAGCTTGTCTTTTAAATGCTGATTTAGTAAGCTCTAAACATGGTAACAGGCAACATTCACTTTTGAACACTAAAAAAACATATCCTAAATAATTTCAACATTGAAAATTAAAGTGGGATTCAGAAAATTTGGGAATCTAAGTACAGGGAAGTTTTCTGTATTTCTCCACCAAAATGCTTTGGGAGATGCAGATAATGATATTCAATAAATGCCTGCCTAAATCTCTTTGACAAAGAAAACCGTCAGTTTTTTGGCAAGAAGGTGTGTCATTGATATTGACTGCCTTTCTGGTCTGATTTCTTGGCTGAACCTTTTGTACAGATGAAATGAAGAAACAACACAGTTATTATGCTCCTTGTAAGACTTTACACAGTTAGACTCTTCACAGACCTGTCTAAGAAAATGATGCACTCTAAGGAAAAGGGTTTTACTGCCACTTTGTTAACCAAGTACCTGTTCACCTGTATATGGAAATAATAACTTCTCCATGCTTGAATTAACATTCATCACTAATTTGGAAAAAAAATGGGCAGTGCAGAACCAAAGAAAGAAATTTATAAAATGTAACTTTTCAATAATAAAATCAAAACCTTGAGGGGTTGTTTATATTTTTGCTTTATATTTACATTCAGCTTTATTAGGAGTAACAATACCACCTCAAACCTTTCAAAAGCAGAATCCATTAAAGGATTTGGTAGAATCAGGAAGAGAATGCCTTAAAACTAGTATGAAAGGGAGTTGCTTAGAATAATAATCAAGGTTTCAAGAAGCATCTCAGCTAAAGGGTGGAAATTACTTCCTCCTTCTGAAATTCAATGGGAAAAAAGTTGGCCTTCTGTTTCACAGAGAAGATGAAAGGTAAAATAAAATATCATTCTCTACTCTTAAATTGTGGTACAAGAGTGAGATAATGTTCTTGATGTTCGGCTCTTATCAATAACCTTCCTGGGGAGCATTTGTTATGTTTAACATTGTAAAGCAAAAAGGAAATTTTAGCTGTATTAACCATAATAATGTCTTATGTTCCTTCAAGAATAGTCTTTTGGCTTTAGGCTTGCAATCCCCCTGCTGTCTGCATCTGCTTGATCTGAACTTTTTGGGCCAAATTATCCTAAATAAAGCTTTTTGACAAATGGAATGGACTTGATATTCCAGCTCTCATGGATAAGTGAGGGAAATGGGAAGGCTGCATGACTGCAGCTATCACACCATGTCTAAAGGAGAAGACAAGGAGGGATTGAGTTAAGCAAATTCAGTAGTTATATTTGAATTATGTAAGCTGCAGATCAGTACTGAACCGGGCTGGCATTATTCAATTGCCTTTTACTCATCCCTTTGATTATTTGCTACTATATTTGGGGAGAGCGAAAGGGAAGTTTTTAAATATTTCAAATGTCCTCCTAAATGTGCAACTCTGCCAAATAGTTACAGCAGCTACAAAAGTCAAGCGCATCACATCTAGCTGCAAGAAAATAACAGGCCTCCCTTCTCCCTACTTTACATGTCATGCTCTTACTTAAGATTTGTCAAAGTAAAATAACTGCCCTGGAATCATTAGCATCTGGTTCCCAAATAATGGCTCTTAAGTCTGTTTTGAGAATGAACAGATTATAGATTTTTCTTTCAATGAGGGGATTGTAAGGGGTAAAGAAGAAAGAAAGGCATAAAAGCTACTCAGGGACAGATCAGAATAACTGCAACATTGCCAAATCTGCTCAAAAGGGAGCAGTTTTCTCCCTCCTCTCTACCAGAAGTTCCATTAAGTATATTTATACCTTGTGCATGACAAGGTCTGAGCCATGAGCTTTGGCACTGAGTGCTTCCTGCTGTATCCCAACTAGGACAGAGACATTCACATCCCCAGCTCAGAGAGGGAAGAAAGCTGGTGTTTCCCAGCTGAGTGCAGTGTCTACCCCCGGGTTTTCCCCTTCTTTCCAAAACAGTGAAATGGAACAACTGATGCAGCAGATGGCTTATCTTAATTTGCTCGTCTTCACACAGGAAGCGAGGAGGAGAATCTCAGTTTCATGTCTGGCAGTGGCTGGTGTTACACGGTTACTTCCCCAGCTGCTGTCCAGTTGTGCAAGCAGAGAGTGCTGTCAGGGGGATGTCCTCTGTTCATGTTCAGTGGTGTGAGTTGGCTGAAGGCTTGGGAGGGGAGGGTTTACTTCTCACCAGAACACTGCATGAGAGAACTACATGTGCAGACAGCACTATCTCACTTAGCATGTGGTCTGTTTTGGCTATATCCCTTAGAGAGTTGTTCACCAATAAAGACCTGAGCTTCTAGGTTCTCCAGAAAGATGGAATTTTTTTAACCTGTAAGCCACCGGGTTCTAATCAGATAATACATATGTTGAAACATAACTTAGGCTTATGACTTCCCTTGTGTGAAGAAGTGACAATTTCAAGCACAAGGTCAGCCCCAGAATATGCAGCAGAGATTTCTCTACTGACCAGAGCAATTCAGGCAGGTCACCTATCTCTCCTCTCCTCTGAGTCTGTTGTCCAAACCTGATCAGGAAGGAATCCAAAATTGGAAACATGCACTGCCTCTTTTTATTTCAGAAAAGTTCATTCCATTATTAAGAAACAGGCATCTTTATGTTATGGCTAAAACAGTACTTGTCAGATTCCTGCTTTCCTTTGTCAATACTAGCCTAGAATAGTCCTGGCAGTTCTTGAAGGAGTCACTCACTGCAATGGATTCAATTCTCACAGACTCCACTGTAGATACTGAAAATGAGCCACTTACCAGATTCACGTCCAGGAAAGACATATTTCCCTCATCTCTCTTGCTGTGTCCAAGCTCCGTTAGCTACCCATAACACCCATCTTCCTTCAGAGATCCATTCACCTGTCAGAAATGTACTGTTTTCCTTATGCTTATTTCTCAGCAGAACTACAGCATTTTTTTCACCATCACCATGCACTTATAATTTAATAAAACCCAAAAAGATGCAAATTATACTGACCAAACTGGTTTTGCCAGGACTCTGTACCTGAGTTTCTGTAAGAGAAGGTGCAGTGGAATCAGTTCTTTTCAGTCCTCTGATCCTTTGGCAGTAGGGTACACTAGCATAATGATGTGGAGATTTCAAAATAGAGGGAAATGGAGAGAGAATACAGGAGAGAGAATACAAAAACTGTGGGAAAGAAGTGAAAGCTGACAAATTAGATTGTGAGGCCATTGGGCTTGCTGTTTGTGCAGGGTATAATATTATTGGGGCAGTCAGGATATGAACAATAATGAGAGTTTAGTTGATGAGATGCACAGTGGTTAGCTGAAGTAGTACCTTTTATTGATTCTTCAAACTATTTAATTCTTTCTTTTTAGCTTACTCAGATATCTATTTAGTTGGCATCTGTCTTAACTTCATATATCATTGTAACTGTTTTCTTCCCAGACTGACTGCTACTTAAGGGATAATAGGAGGGATGCTCTGTTTTACTAGACAATAATATGGTTCCTGCTTGAATCAATTACAAGGCTGAAGGGAACCTGATTATTGCCAGAGAAAATGGGGCATCCCTCCTATTGTGCTTAATATACTAGAAGTGAACCAATAAAGTTGATTTTTGGATACAAAGTTAATTACATTGAAAAATCAGCTATAATCCATCTGATGAATACTGCTTTTAAACATGCAGAAGTATACTCATTTAGGCCTATTATTTCCTATTTGTAGGAATTAGGGTATCTATAAAGTTAGCTGATCAATTTCATTTTAATTGTTCCCTTATTATGGAAAGAAGTATGGAATGGAGATATACCCACCTCTTAAGGGTGTCCGGAGAATTAACCAGTTAATGTTTTTACAGCACTTTTAACATTTACAAGGAAATATAAATGCTTTGCATTATTAAGTAATAATTAGTATTAAGCAGGAATAGCTAAAGAGCGGTTACAGATTGGTTTCATATGCCCTTTCCAATTCCTACTGCTCATTAGGAGGAATCCTACCCAGGGTGTAGAGAATGTCCTGCCTTAGGAAGACAATTTACATCTGCCTGCATTTGTTTCAGTAAATCAAGCATTCTAGTTCTCCCTTTTTCTACTCACAAGTGAAAGGGATGAGTTTACAGGCAATGCAAAATTGCACCTTTCAGCAAGGCTGTGTGTAGGCAAAACATATGCCTACAACCCACTAGAGGAGATGGCACATATTGGAAAACAGGCCAGCTGGCTGCCCACTTACTCTTTATGGACTTTCTCCCTTCCACAATTGGGCCCTTGGTAATGCTGTGATTTTCGGTGATAGCCCTAACCAATAAAAGAAGAAAGGATGACATTTGGGGTAAAAATCTACCAGTGGCAGGAAGGACACACTACAATACCTGACTTCCTCAGCTCTTAGGTCCTTCATCTACTGTGGAAAAAAAACATCTAAAAAAAACTGAATTGGGTGGGCTGTAGGTATTTAGATGTTCATAAACTTGTACCTCTGAGTGATGTTGAAGTTCCTGAGCTCCACCCAGGGAACAACTAGTGCTCCTTAGTACTAATGTGGTAACGTGGAAATGTATGTTAGTCCTGATTAGCAATCACCCATATGGGTTTGCACAAAAGGATAATGATGGCCTCACAGGAATTTCATTGCCCATCCTCAGATTTCTTAACCATAAACATGTGAAATAGGGAGGTTGTAGTGTGGTAAGTTTAACAAGGAGGAAGCCATGATGGTACGATCACATCCTTTTACCCACAGAAGTCCTAACTTTGAGTGAGACTGAGTGACAATAACTCCATGTTCATTTCTCTGGCTGAGAGTGTGCATTTTTACCATAATTTTATGGCAATCTTTCCAGAAATTCAAAGGAAAATACAGCAATCTCATGTGCTCCTGCCACCTTTATTTATATCACAGGAACCAGTCACTTAAGCGTACAACTGCGTAAGCAGTTTCACAATGCTAAAATTGGTGGATAAGGCCATTTGACCCACAGAAAGCACCCATTGTCCCCTTCCAGAGAAGAGCTGTCCTGTTTCAAGGCCTCATGTAAAATAACATGTAGGTTAACATTATCCAGCATGCTAAAGGCAAAACTCCATGCCTAAAGAAAAGCAAGCAGAGAGCTTCTGCTGCAGCTACGGAAGAAGGATGGTCCTTCCCAGGCTGTGAAGCCACGCATGCTTTGCTCACTGGTGCACTGGTGAAACCATCCTGTTACCAGGACAGACATTATCTGACTTGTTCTGCACAAGAGGTGGAGTTCAAGGTTGCTATGCTGCATAGCCAAACCCTACGTGGCTGTTTGACTGGCAGAGAAATGAGATGATACTTCCATGCAGGTTTTTTTTAATGTGATCTGCTTTCCTTGAAAACCTAGAAATAGTCTAGTATGTTTAACTGGGGGTTAATTATATCTCCATTTTTAACCAGAGTTTATCCCATCCCCATTATATTTCTGTAACATATTTTGAATGAGCTTTCAATCCTGCCACATCAAGTGCTTTTTTAATGCAATTCTTCTGCTAGTCAGAAATATTAGTAATTAAATTCTCTCAAATACGCTAGTGTAAAGCAGAGGGAGAACATCCCAATTCTATCAGCACTGGTGTTAATTATTTTAGGCAAGCTGTCATTTATGTTTTCTAAAGTGGATTTTGTTCTTGCAGTCAGGAACATTGCTTAGTGCAGAATTAATTAATCATTATAAATATAAAACCTGCAGTATCAGCTTCCGTGTTCAGTAAGGTTTCAAGAGGCAAGGTTGAAGGAGTCAATAGGCTGCTGTGGGGAATCATGGTTTTTTTCATCTGATACAAGGACAATTAAATTATATGCCTAATCTTTACAGGAATATGTATTTAAAGCATCATCGCAAAATAATAAAAAAAAGAAAAATTTTTAATTTATTGTGACTGGCAGCTTTTACTAATGCAATATTGTTTTAAAAATTGCTGTATAAAACAAGATTAGTGAGGAAGAAACTGAAAAGCTAAGTTTACTATAAATTTGAAGAGTTGTTTTTAAAGGTATTTTTCTCATTTTACCTGTTTGGAAATTGGTTGAGTCATTAATTTCCTTTCCATAGTAGAAATACAAGCCTAAAGATCTACAAGACCACAAAAATAAACAAATAGTCCAACTTTCCCCAGAGCATGCTGTGTAAGAACTGAATGCCAGCACTTGAAACTATGGGGGTGGCTTTACTAGAAGAGGCCAAGCAAGTCTGACAGCTCAGAAAAACTGGAATTAATGATGAAATACACTAAAAAATTTAATCTTGCTATTTGGTGTAAGAGATGTTGGCTTTTTTTTTTCTTTACCTGCTCCCTTATTTTCCCCTCACAAAACAATTAAAGCACATTTTTCTCAATAAAAAAGGACATGATTTCATTGTCTAAGACACGCACTGACTTTGCACCAGCAGAAAATTGGCTGATTATTTTCTCATACAGGGATCAAAAAATCAAAAATGTGATGGATGGCCACTAGCTGCTTTACTGAGTTGACTGACCATCATGTTGCATGTCTCCTTGTTTTACAATAGAGATATGCCGGCATTTAATCTCCAAAAGCAACGTATAATGTGGGACTTTGAGGAGGGCAGGGAAATCAAATCTACCTAGAGATATCCACTCAGAATCCTATGAAATAGATGTTGACATCCTGTTGAAAATGCACTCCTACTTTCCAAAGGCATTCTCTTGACATGTAGGTTGTATGTGGTTGAAAGGTATGGGTCTATCGGTGCAATAGATAGTATTAATTATGCAAGCTTCCTCAGTTTTATAGTTTATTGTAAAAGATATTATTTCATGATTTGTTTCACTACAATTATGTTTGTAATGGGATTTTAATTGATTTTGAATCCAATTTAAAAAATCCCTATTTTTAAAGCACACCTCAGCTGCTGCCACTTTGAATCTGTGCCAAGCTGGCAGACTGTAACTCATTGTGTCATCATTTAAATGTCTTGCTGCAGTGCTGGAGTTAGGGATTTGGAAACGATCTGCATTTAATACAGTCTCTTAACTTGCAGCCATTTCAGAACTTAGGAATGCTGAAATCTTCAATAAGCATGCTACTGACAGTCAGTAGGCATCTGGTAGGATTGTGTTGTTTTACTTATTCTTGACACTTGTTGAGCTGATAATCTTCTAAAGATGCTTTTATTAAGGAGCGCAATTATTTTCCCAATACATGCTTGGAGTTTGGTTTTACCTCAAAACCTTATTTACCCAGATAAACCTAGGATTTGGAAGGCATGAAATTGATGAAACACAACTCACAAACATCTTTCCTTGTCTTGGACACAGCATACATCCACATCCAAATATCCACAAGATTTGAGGTGGGTAGAAATATGGATGATCACACCTTCATTTGGGCTTCTTGTTGCCACTCCATGTATCTCTCATGAAGCTATTTCCTGACCCTCTTATACCCATGTTGATTAAAAATGTGTAGAATTTGAGCTGACATGTTTTAGATAATCATCTGTTACAAGATAAACAGTGGTTATTTTATACATGCAAAAACCTTTCTTAGTATTTGAGATAACTTCACATAAGCTCATTTGACTACAGATAGGGGATATTACTGCCCTCAGGCTGAAGCAAGAGCCTAACAAGCAATGAAAACTGTGGTTCATCTTCCAAGATCATGTATATTCTGGTATGGCGGATGATGATCTTGGTTCATGTTTCAATCTGTGGAGCTTTCCAGAGCAAACTTTCCATTAACCTGGAAGATTCTAAAAGGTTAATTAATCACTGACTGGGTCTGAGGGAAATTGCAGCAAACTATTGCTCAAAGATATTAAAGCGCTCTTTACAATTGGCTTCAGGCAGTATTACCTAATCCCAGGAATGTCTTTAACCCTCAGGCAGTAGCTCATTGTGGTTGGCCTCAAGTGCAGTCAATAATCTGTATTTGCTATTAGGGCTCTGCTAGTAATCGAATTTTGGTTTAGTGGAAGAACCAAGAATTTCAAAGAACAAGAAGAAAACCCCTCCCCTCCCCCCCAACTCCCTTTGTTTTAGATTCTATGATTCTGTATCTTTTGAGAGCATTTTTGATAACTATGAAAAAATGAACTTAGAAGGGTGTTACCTACATCTGCTTCTGAAAACAAGAATTTGATCTGCTTTCCTCCCTCCTTAGTGGGAGTGCTCTAACCACTAAGCTTTGAGACATTGATATTTTTTTCCCTCTTGAAATTTTTCCACATTTCATAAAATGTTCAGACGCTAATTAGTGCAGAAGCTGGTACCTAACTACCAGGGCATGCTTTTCTTCAGAGCTGTGGAAGTATTCACATAAATGAATGAAGAGGATATCAAGCCAGATAATGAGTCAGCTCCAGGACTGGTATGGTTATGTCGGTGCAGGGCTGTGCCCAGGCTAATTAGCTCATTTGAAGAGAAGAGCTAATTAACTCTGGAAGAGCAGTAAGTGGCTGCTTCTTACATGCAGCTACTATTTCTGCCATTCTCATTTGCAGTATCTGTGTAGCTCTGAGTCTACTGTGTAGACCTCTGGATGCAGCATTCCTCAGTGCAGACCATCCCTATGCTCTGAAAACGTACTGTATGCATGGGCTTAACTCCAGTAAATTTGTGGTTGGCCTTTTTTTGGTTCATCCCTTTCATCATTTTATTTCTGCCTTTGTTCGTCATACATACTCGAATACTGAAAGCTGTTTAGCAGCACAGGTCTTCCTCTAAAATAAATGAAAAATATTTGGGGTATGAGAAACATGTGACAGAAACCACAAAATTGCACAGACAAGAACAATTTCTAATGGCCCCTCTGTTTTGAAGGAACGTTATTAAGAATTGCTTAGCTGACATAACCCAACCCTGTGGCCAGGCAGAAAGGCACATGGTAAATGCACATGTGAATTTTCTAGCAGATACTGATTAGAATTTCCCATTTAAAACTTGTCCTTCTGTTTTTAAACAGCAGCACTAGTATAAAAGATGCAATTCTATTATTCTGCAGTTTCATTTTTTTATATAAACTCTGAATACAGGCTAATACATCTCTCCCCATGATACCCTGCAGTGTAACCTACCAAATAAAGAATAGCTCCCTATGCAATTGAGCATTATGTTATAATGAAGAGACTCAGTTATCAGATTATTAATATTTCTAAATGAAGCAATCATTCTGAAAGAAGGAAAATTAGAAATATTTCTATCTATTTTATATTTGAATTAGGATGTTTTCAATCCCATTATTGTAAATTAGTTCAATAGACCTTGCACAAAACAGGTCCAGATAATAAAAAACTGTTGAATTGTTACATATGTTAAGTTTCTGGCTACTATTGTTTGCCATAACTCAACTAAACAGGCAAGTGAGACATTTAGACACCTGATGGCAATCTTTCATTAAATTTGGTTAAGTATGATTTGTGCCTTTTCCTGTATGAGAATGTCTCAGACATAACAGTACAATTTAGTTTTGTATAGGACTTCAGTCAAAAAAAACCCACAAAGAAGTCTTATGATGAGATGCATAAGGGAGAGATAACACTTCTTAGATGTGAGTTCAGTGGTTCCCAGAAAGGCAGTATACAAAAAAAATTACATTAGCTGAAGAAGTTAGAGGGGAAAACCCAGGAATTTTAAAGCAGCAAAGACAGTTATGCATTTTTGCAGCCAGTTGGAGTGAGAATAAACTGGAAGAAAGTGGCAAAGGGAGGAGAAGGTAAGTGAGGTTTATGTTGTGTTAAATGATGCAACATAACCTAATGCCATGCATGAATTGTGTTACTTCAGAGACTTAAACAGATGCTGTTCACTGTTTCTTAGGGCTGACTGGCCAGCTAGCCTAGCTTTCTTATTGCTATGCCAAGTACAATAAACTTATTTTTGTAAAACGAATGTGATCACCTGGGACAAATCTTACCCGTCCTCACTATCCATAGTCATCTTAAATGTACTGAACTTTGCAGCAGCTCCATATTTGAGGTTAGAAGGAAGATATGATGAAGGAAATGTGCATTCAAACCCATTTGGGAGCTGAGGTAATAAATAACAGTCCTAGTGTTTTTCAGTCTGTCAGCGCCAAAGATACTGAAATACAGTTCTACAGAGCTTGACAGAAACCCGTAAGAGGGAATTGTAATTGTCAGACCCCTTTGGCTCCTGATACAGTTTTGCAGGAGCCAAGGACGGACACAGAGTTTGGACTCTCTAACTTCTTCTGGATACAAGCATCGTTTCTGCTCTTTCCATGCTCTTTCCCTCTTGATGGGAGTTAGTTTAACAGTGAATCTGTCTTCCTTCCCTGTCTCCTAGAGAACCCAAACACAATTATTCACATTGGTCACACTGAAGAGATACTTTATGTGCATCCAATTCTTCTGTCCCTGCCTGAAGGGCTCAAGCACAGCTGGTGAGTGGAGACAGATGGAGAAGGGCAGGTAAATTGTGAGACAGCCATGGTTCACTCACCAGACAGTGGTTTCGTCTCTACAACTGCCCAACTGTGGAAGCATATTGTGAGTGCCAGGGGCTGTGGCAACAGAGAAAGAGACTTTGATTAGTTTTCAAGAGGTAGAACAAGAACCTGGCACTCTTTTCTTCCTGAAAATATTGTGCTGTCCTAGAAACAGCTTAAAAAAGGGATCCATTTAGTATTATAAATAAGTGTAAGCACAAATGGGTGCTTGGTCCTGGACAAAGCTTAAAGTGACTCATTTATGCTAGAGAAGTCACCCTAGCATGTTATTGATGTGAGAGACAAATTCAGTTAAAATTATTACTTTCTGAAACATCTTTTGTTTTTAGGGAAAAATGGTTCCTTGGATTGGGCTACAATCTGTAATTCTGAAAACCTTAAAAATAAACAACTTGCCTGACAGACAGAGGCGAAGGCATGTACCAGCCACTAGCATTTAGTTTGGAATGCAGGAATCCCTATGGAAAGGAACAAAGGATCTCTCTCATTGTTTTTGTACATATCCCTGAGGGAAAACCATGACACTCAAAACCAAGGGGTAAATTTTACCCTTTCTTCCCAGTTCACCCAGCTCCAGAGCATTACGGAGCCACTCAGCCACAAGGCTATACCTGGTTATGAGGGAAGTGGGGAGAGGATGCGAAGTGCCACCTCCTCTTCAGTGGTAGAGGCTGATATTCTTCATCCTTGACAGCTGGTGGGCCGTCAAGATGCAGTCAGACAGCCTTGTGTTTGAATCCTCTTTGAGTGTTTATCTCTCAGATATAACATACATCAATCTTACCTTTTGAAGATTTCTTTTTTATCAGCATACTACTTCTTCATGAAACAGTTATTTTATTTTATAGAAGATGAATGAACTGTGTTGAAGAGACAAGCAAACAAACAAATCAGATACTGATTTTTGCTTTGACCCATTGCCTCAGCAAAAAGGCTTTCTGTGGTCATGACATAAAAACATGCTCATGTAAAATTAATGTCTCTACATTCAAATTTTATTTAACACTAGAAAAAAGGAGGCCCTAATATTCCTAAAACTGTGTTAATAATTGAAATAGGACATTCAGCTTCTGCTTCTAGAAGTGCTCCTTGAGCAGTGCACAGTGGTGTGAGGACAAGGGCTGGAATATATAAATTTAGCCCTTAAAAGAACAGAGTTTAAAAGGCTAGAGGTAAATGTTTCAAACATTGTCTTGAGCTCTTCTTTTAATCCCCATAGAATTGAAATAAAACTGTGTGTATCCATGTAAGTAATGCTCCCCATCACAAGTGAGTATATTCTCCCCATCCCCTTGCCCTCCAAAAGTTTATAATCTGCCCTTACCCCAAATAAATTTGAAAAATCAGGATGGATGTCAAAGCAGATAATATAGGTTATACTCAGGAAAGAAATAATGATTGAGTAATCACCTCATGGACATGTATTAGTCTCCCAACCCTGGTGTGTTTCAGAAGTAGATTTCCAACAAACTTTTACTACATAGGCCACTTCCCACTCACCTTCTAGTGACATTTACTGGCTTCCAATCAACCACTTTTCCTGTAAACATGTCAGCTGCAGTTGCTTTTTATTGGTGCTGTAGATTAACCCCAGCCAGAAGTCCCACGCAGCCGCTGGCTCACTCCCTGTGAGAGACTGAAATGTTAAAGATTAATGACTCAAACAATCGCCCATTTGCAAAAGCAGCAGGTGCTTTGCTGAGGCCAGTCTTGCACACACACCCCCCCCAAGTGAAGGGGAGGAGGAGGGTTTCTGGATGTGGTGAAACCTGTGTAAGAACAGCCCAGGTGCAGAGGGGGTGCGCACCCACCACCAGAGGCTGACCAGGACAAACTGGCCTTTGTTAGCAGCAAGCTGAGTTTTGAGCCAGATAAGGGAAGAAGCCAATAAGAAGAAGATCTTGCAAAGTGGGATAGTGCTCTTTATTATGCCAGTGGCTCCCTTTACACAGCTGGTTCAGGTGTAAAACTCCCCTCGGGGAAGGCATTGGGACATTCACACATAGGCCTAAAGTTATTCATCCTTTCTGATGGGGCATAACTGGCTCAGCTACGCTGACATGAGAGGCAGCTGTCACGTGTTAGATGTCATAAACCATCAAAGACCCCTGAAGCATCCCAACTCATTTCTGGGGCCTTCCACCAGAGGACCGCAGGTGATCCTTGTTACAGTCTTACATCAAACAATGTAAAACTACACCCCAGCCAGGGGAAATACCTAGGCCTTCCCACCTGACCCCAAGTGTATATTAATCCACCGAAATTTGTGGTTTTCAGGCTGCCCCAACCAGATCAAGACTGGGCAACATTTCAATCAACAGACACTAAAATTGCAACAATCAAGTCTCATCACTGGATTAGTCCATGAGTGGTGATATCTTTCTATTCTTATCCTTTCCTTCTCTTTCTTTTTTTTTCCTTGTACATTTTCTTAAGTGTTATTTTTATGTTTTTATATTGCTATATTCCTATAGATAATAACCAAGCTGACTACATACTTCCTTTCCATCGAAACCAAATTGTTCTGAAATAAACCTGCCATATATATATTTATACATACCAGCCATTTAGTGTAGTTTCACTCTAGTCTGCCCAAAAGGATCTATTATTGACAAGAACCTCAGTTAACCTGCCTCCAGGGGCAGGTCATAATACTCCCTAGCCAGCAGGATCAGGAAGAGAACTGGAAGGGTAAAAGGTAAAAAACTCATGGGTTGAGATGAAGACAATTTAATAGGGAAAGCAAAAGCCACACATGCAAACAAAGCAAAACAAGGAATTCATCCACCGCTTCCATGGGCAGAGAGGTGTTCAGCCATGCCCAGGCCAGTGGGGCCCTTCCTCATGTAATGGTGACTTGGGAAGACATAGGCTGCCACTCCAGATGTCCCCTCCTTCCTCTTTCTTCCTCTCAGTTTGTATACTGAGCATGATGTCACATGTTCTGTGCCAGAGGCTGAAAAGGCTGACCTCCCAAGATATTTTGGGATGCCTGTGGGGTGTGGCAGGGGGGCAGGTCAGGCCTTGCCCTGCCAAGGTAGTGAACCGACCCCCCCAGCATCCCTGGAGCTCATATCCCATTCTGGCAGAGCTGTCAATCATTGGCACACCAGAGGCAGCGCTAATCCAGCTCCTGAGTGGCTGAGTGACCCAAAGTCCCACCTAGGGGGCAGGCCCACCGAGGCCATTGGCTATTTAAGGCTGAGCATGAGGTGAGCACATGTCCTGGTCTTACGCTCTGTTGGAGTTTGCGTCTGATCTATGCTGGAACCTAGGAGTTGGTGGCTATATGTGTGTGTTTCTATATGTTTTCTGTCTTTCTCTCTCTCTTTCTTCTCCTTCTAATTTCCTTTTTTTGGAATGTTTTAGTAAAGTTAACATCAAATGGGTTTAAAGTTTTCTAAGTTGAGTGGGCCAAATGAATACTGTGAGAAGTGTTTTATGCTGATTGGATGTTGTACTAAATCTTTTGCCAGAGCTCCTTGATTTTCTATATTTTGCCAGTAAAGTAATTTTGACCTCTTGAGAATATCTGGTCAGTATTTCTTTGGTGCATTTAACCCAGAGTACAGGGACCTCGGTAAACCCTTTGCAATTTAAGTGTTGGGGCCTTACAGTCTAGAATATCCCTTTGGTTAGTTGGGGTCCCTGTCCTGGCTGTGTCTCCTCCCAGCTTCCTTTGCCAACAGGCCAGTATAAGAAGCAGAAAAGTCCTTAGCTCTGTAAACGCTGCTCAGCAATAACAAAAACGTCTCTATGCTATCAGCCCTGTGTTCAGCATAGATCCAAAACATAGCCCCATACCAGCCCCCGTGAACAACATTAATTCTACCCCAGCCAAAACCAGCACGCATTGCAAGAGACAACAGTTGTTTAACTACGATCTTAACTTTTAATGGGAAGGAAAATTTTCAAATATTAGAAATGCAAACAAGACCTGGCCAAGTTGGTCTTTTCTCATTATCCCCTTTAATATGATCCACTATCAGAAGTCTTCCTCACCTTTGCTCATCTGGAGTTCCAAAGCAGCTCTGGACCAGTCTTCTTGTTCAACTCCAGATTTCAATAGGGAGCACCTTCTTTTCACCATCACAATCTGCAGCAATTAGGTAAGTAACAAACAGTCATTAGAAGCATTATGTAATTCCATATACCAGCTACAGGTCTGTGAGTTAATGACTATTACATTACAACGCTCTTGGTAGACTGTGTAAGCAGACACGCATTGGAGGCTGTAGCAGAGATCTAATTTGGTTTTTAAAACTTTCCTTTGTAGTTTTGGGTTGCTGTTGTTTTTATTCCAAAAAATTTAATTTCTATGAAGCTGAAAAGCTGTTAAAAATACTGGAAACCTAAACCTGCCACTTTTAGGAAAATTTCTTTCAGATTTTCCTTGCAGAGTTGCCATTTCTTTGATGTTTGACAGGGACTTGAAACCTGGGATAGAGTGACCCATATAGGAGGAAAGAAAATAGGGACACTACATTTCTGCCAGAAAAACTGGGACATCTGGTCACCTCATTTATTACCAAAAAGAATATCTTCAGAGAATGATATTTCTAGGTACAGGGATTTGATGTTTTCTTCACAGTGAGAGGAAAACAGAGACTATGTTAGTAAAAAGTTGATCTAAATTCCTTTTGTAGGTAGCAATTTTGAATTTTTAAACAATAAATAATTATTTTACTTATTAAATTTACAGTAAAAAGAGATTCCTATGTCTAAACCTGAACAGCCATTCATGAAATTAACATCATAATAAATCCAGATACACTGAGCCCCTCCAGCATTAACATGATGTGATTCCCAGCTATATATCTTCTTCAAAACTGTTAAAAAACCTCCGTAAGAGGTTTATTTTATAGTCTTCTGGAATTGAGTGTTTTATAGGCAGAGAGGAAATCCTTTGCATGGGCCATACACAATAAGGCAGAGATATGTTAATGATGAGAACATGAAACATAACCATGTAAACTCTGAAGGAGAATGTCATTACAATCAAATATATCAGTGAGCAAGATTCACATGTATTAAAGATGCTTGAAAGTTAAAGCTGGAATCTGAACTCTTTCTAAATGATGATGTACAGAAAGAGGGGATTCTTTTACATTCTTAGAACTAGAAGACTTTGAAATGAGCATTTAGAGAAAGCAATTTGTCATTAAAACCATGTTGTTTTGAGCCAGTTTTATTACTGGTGTGAAAGATTCCATGTTTAGGTAATTTTAAAGCATTATCACTGTGATGTAATGTAATATCTCATCCTTGCATCACCAAATACTTGACTGCCAGGGCATGGTTCACAAAACATTGTTTCACAGCTTCATCACTGCATAGCAGAACCAGTTACTGAGTTCCATAGTGGTTGATCTGAGGCCCAAACTTTATTCCTTCTGAGGTTCTGTCTTAGTATGGTCACCTCAGATTCAGTCTAATATAAATGTTACTGAACTTCTTGAATGACCTCCCTTACTGTTTCTTGACAGGTTTGTTGCTCCAGGGAGACCAACACCAGTTTGCAGCTTGCCAGTGAAACAGCAATAGTTTCCATGATGCCTTGCTTCCTTTGCCAACTTCCACATTCCCTGCTGTACTGCGTCAAATACACCTAGACAATCTCCCTTTGTCATCTTAGCACTTCCTAGCATCAATCTCCCCTTTCCTTCACCCTATTTGTAGTATTCAAACCAACATCCAGCTCATCCCTTGCAATCTCCAGCCATTTCTGTATTTCCTTTGCATCTGTAAGGTACAACATAAATGAATCTTGTTTACAGAAGGCACTGAAGGACATTTTCAGCAGCACGCTATCTCCGAGTCTTAAGTTCTCAGCATGGATGTGAATTTTGTTAGCGTACTATTAGGTATAGTCAAGACAGCAGTGGTTTCAGGTGATACTTGCTTCAGTCTTTGATTAACTGTGATAGATCACATAGTTTTGCTAACTGGCTTCAAAGCCTCTTTTTTGTTTTGTTTTGTTTCCAGATGTTTCTTCAGGGCTCTGCTAGTGCATGACATATGCTGTTCATGGTTTGACTGCTCCATCTTCTCCCTCTGCTGCTAAAGCAATTTATGATCAGTTTGTTTTATATGTTCTTTTTTAATATTTGTACTCGTTGTGTTTCTAGTGTTCTGGACCATGGGAATGAAAGTCAATAACCAAAGTTACCAAAGTGGCCTTTTGAAGGAACTTTAATTTTATTAGCTCAGGAGAAGTATGGAATTTGAGCCATGCTGAGATAACATCACAGGGTACGTCACACCCAAGGGCTGACATTATCTCTCAGGAACACAGACTCCTGGGGTGTCATATTAATTATAGTTAATTGCATGGAAATTAATGAGCTTTTTCAGTGACTACTGGGCTACTCTACAGCTGCGAGACAAACTATATTAACTTTAATTTTTATGTTTCTTGGTCTTTGGACAGTTAAATGCTTTAAGTTTATCTTAATTCACTCTCTGCTTTTCTAGAGTATAACTAATTACATATTTTGTATTGTTTCCCAACACCATTGCCATATGCTTTCAGTAAGAAATTTTCTCCACTATTTTTATTGTATTTATCATCTATGCCTAAGGGAGGAAATTTGTCTCATTTACTTTAAAATTCCGGTTGATTTGAGAAAGATATTTATATTTTCAAACGGCTTTTAAACCTAAGGGACACAGTGCATGACTCTGTTAGTCTCCAATTCTTTTAGAAATTTAGACAACATCCGGACAGCCAAGCTGTCCGTAATAAAAAACAGAAACAGGTTAATGATGGTGCTGAAAACTAACTTCAGAATTCTTGTTAAACAGCTTTATTCAAAACCTAATACTTTCCCAAAACGAAAGCACTAATGTTAGAGAATATAGGCTATTTCAATGCCAGAAGTGAAAAACCCAGACAAGAATCTATATTTCTGAAGGAATCTGTTAGCTTGGGGACAGATATTTTGGGTTTCCATTTGACTTGACAGATCTTGGTCCCTTTTGGATATTTCTCTACTCTGTATGATAAACTCATGTACTCCATATTCATAGACTTGTAATACTTACCAAACAAATTTAATATTCAAGGCATTTCTATTTTTGATAACCTTTTTGTTGAATATAGAGTGTGGCTGATTTTATGGAGTAACTTGAAGAAGCTGAAAGACATGATGAATGAATTGAGAAGAACTTGCTCTGAAGGAATAAGGATGATGCTGTGCTATCACTGCTGAGTGTTATTCATTATACACTATAAGCACTGCTGCAGAATATTTAGTGGTGAACACTTACAAAGCTCAGTATATCTTAAAAGCCCAGAAGAATTAATTAGGCCTTAAATAATCCTCTGTTAATTTTTAGCACATACTAGTCATCTTTCCACTGACAAGATTTTACAAAAATACCCTTTTCTCAAGCCTTCCAGATATTTCCAACATCATAATGTTTCTAAAATCAGTATCTTTTCATGGAAAACACAACGTTGAACACTTGAAAGATCTAATGCAGCCTATATTCCTATAAAATTTATTCTTTGTAATAATATGGTCTTAAACTTATGACTCATAAAAACATCATTTTATTGAAAATAGAAAAAGTAAAAAATTTTAAATGAGCATACAAAAATGAACTTAAGACATTAAGTACTTATTCATTGCTATATAAAGTTTGATTTTTTTTTCGAAACAGTTACAGGCTTGATATAGAAAAAGGAAAGAAGATATTAAGTAGAAAAAGTTAAAACAAAGTTCAGTTTACTTTTGAATTAATGTTGGTGATTCCAAGTACAGCTGTATTTGATGACATGTTTAACTTCTTCAGTTTGAACAACATAAAAATATCAAGAGCAAAAATTTGCATAAAACTTTCTGTTTATCAGTCATTCACTTCAAAATGGCTGTTTCAAGCTCATCTCTTCAGTTGTTTAAGATGTAACTTAAGGAAGTACCTGCAGGAGGCAGACCTTTTGATAGTAGACAACACTAATCTAGGAGACAAAGGCCCTAAAATTGTCCAACAGTTGCAAGCTGAATTTTGACAAAAATAAGTCTGGCCCGCTTTTTTAGCAGTGAAAACATTTAGCTGCTGCAGAAAGTTACTAAAAGACAGAGCAGATTCTCCAGTATGTAGGCCTGTAAATCAATATAAATTCTTTTTTAAAGGACTCCTGTAGTCAAAACAGTTGCTGAACGCATGGAAGAATTTTGATTCTCTAGCACATGTTATTTACAAAGGTATCATAACAGCCCTTTCTGGGCTTAGTAACTATTAATTCATGCATCTTGACCTACTGCAGTAGAAATTTTTATTAAATAAAACTTTTCTTTGTTAATTTTTAATATTTCATTATAATGTCATCATTCTAGGCCAGTGGATACTGGTGAGCTAGCAACTGATAAATTACTTCCTGCAGACTGAATTAGCTGTGCACACTCTTCTGGAAGTCAATAAATTTACGATGGGTCAAAAATGTCTCATCAAAGACTTCTTTCACAAACCAGCAGCATGTCTAACTTCTTTGTAGAAGTCTAGAACAGTGACTTCTCTTATCCAAGAACCTAAGTGATGTGTAAGGATGTATTTCTGTAGCCATTGAAGCTGGAACTAGATGATCTTGAAGGTCCCTGGAGGCCTGGGAGGTGTTGGAGGGGCAGAGAACTACCTCACCAGAGCAAGGCCTGACCCACCCCACACATTCCAAGCCCCCAAGAGGTCTTGAAACAGACTCCCTTTTCCAGTCTCTGACTCTGTCTTCCTATTTTAGCTTGACCTCAGGAATAAGTGTACTGTATTTATTTTATCCCTTCCCTTGATTCTGTGTGAATCTCATGTTTCAGAGTCATTGAACTGTCCTATAACGTTTGTCTGTAAGGACAAAATCACATGAGCTGTGTGGCCTATAACAGAAGCATGGATCTTGTAAAATATGAACTATAACAAAAAACAGTATTTGTCTCATTTTCTTGGAAACACTTGCAGCTTTTTAAGTGTCACAGTGTGATATAATGATGTAGGTGAGAATGGTGATACCCTGATCCTATCCCTTGCAAAAGGCTGTAATTTTCCAGCCATTTTCATGCCTCACTGGGATGTCTTAGATATGTCCTGGCTGCCCTACGGTGTAGTGGACACTGCTGGACTTGGGAAAAAAAATCATTCTTCACTGAATAATAAAGATTTTTCTGATTGTGAAAACCTATAATCAAATAAGCTCCCTACCCCACGTGTCTTGCAGAATAAAAGCAGGTTTTAATTCTTATATACCAAGTGAGGCATAAAACCTGATTGAAGATGTTTTATTTCCTCCTTTTTATTCTCATTATAGAGTGGGAAAATTCTAAACATCATATTTCTGGTTTGTAATATGTACAGAAATTTGACACGATATCCCTGACAGGGCCTATCAGTGCAAGGTGTAAGATGTCTTTTGAATTAATGCTGGAAAAAAAGTACCCAGAATTTCATCCTTAAGAAGAGATTAATTTGGATGGTTATTTGAAAATTAGTTTGTTACGAGAAAATGTACACAGGCATGAAAAGAACATTAAAGAGAAGGTTTACATCCTTACAGGACTTTAAGACTAAAAGATACAGTTGGAAAAATTTTTTTAGGTACTCAAAGAATTGCAGAATGGTTTGGGCTGGAAAGGACCTTCAAGATCATCTAGTTCCAAATCCTGTGCCATCGGCAGGAACACCTCCTGCTAGACGTGTTTGCTCAGGGCCCCATCCAACCCAGCCTTGAACACTCCCAAGAATGGAGCATCGACAGCTTCTCTGGGCAACCTGTTGGAGTGCCTCACAATCCACACTGAAGTCCACATCCTTCTTATGCTGAGGACCCCAAAATTGAATGCAGCACTGCAAGTGGGTCTCACCAGAGCAGAGTAGAGGGGCAGAGTCCCCTTTTTTGCCCTGCTGCCATGCTGCTTTTGGTGCAGCCCAGAACATGTTTGGATTTCTGGGCTGTGAGCGCACATTACTGGCTTATGTCCAGCCTCTAATCCACCAGCACCCCCAAGTAATATGAAAGATAAATCCTTTCTTCACAACTTACTTTCATATATTACTGATCCCATCGGTATGTGATAGACCTCTTTATGGACAAGTAGCTCTTACAGGAGATAGTATTTATAACTGCCTGTTGACAGCATACAGTGTTCTATAATGACAATGCTGGAATTGGCTTTTCCTTCCTTAAACCATCATCGTATTGAACCATGTAACCAGAAAATCACAATGCAGTGATCTTTCTGTGTGCTAATCCTTCTGTGGGAGCTTAATGACTTGTCTGCTCATCTTGGAGATAATAAACTCCACAATGGAAGCAATAGCTGTCTTGGTGACTTTGCATGAATCATTATTTGTAAAAGTGAAAGAAAACCTATATACAGAAGGTAAGCAGTGAGATTGCTCACATTTTTGGTATTAATTCTAATTGGCTTTAAAGCATATGTAATGCAGTGAATAAAGAGATAAAAAGCAAAAAATGGAAATATTATCCCAAGGTATGATCAATAAGATCCCCTACATAGTAAAATCATTGAGTATCTCAGAATGATTGACCTTCATAAGCAAAACCATACTGTGTGCTTGTAAATACCAGCATCTTGTTCAAGGACCAGAGATAATACAATGCATGGTAGAAAGAAATTGAGTTTAACAGTTCAATAAGTGAAAACTGAGGTACCTTTTTAAGTTTATCTTCTAGAAAAACATGAGAAATCTGAGCCTTTTTAAGTAGGAGACTTGAATACAGTGGGTCGTCGGTTTGTGATCCACAAACTGTCTGCAGAAAATGATGCTGAGGGTATTTTCCCAGAGAAAACATTTCTGTAATTAATAGAGCAAATGCAGCAGAAAGAGCACCTATTGTCTCTGTTGGTAAGAACTTATGGCCTGTAGAGAAATTTAGTCTGGTGTGTATGAGTTGTGAGTTCTTGAACACTGACTCACCCTGAATTTGAACAGCAGAAAAAATAATACTTGTCTGCAACTTTATTTTCAAACACAAGAATGAGAAAAAGAGTGAAGAGTAAAGAGTCTATTCTTTTTCTTGTGCTGCTGGCTGATTTACTTTTGCATTCACCAAACTGAATAAAGATATCTCTTTTGGTTTTGTGTACCTTTATTCTTTAGAAGGGGAGGGGAAAGTATCCATCAAACTGCACAGAGATAGTAAAACGTGTTTAGACAGTGTCTTGCCTTAGCCTTTGCTTTCCTCATTTTCCTCGTGTTACAATCTTGTTGGAATTTATCTTAAATTAGAATATAAACCCTTCAGGACACTGTGTCTTTAGTAGTGGTTACACAGAGCTAAGTCTTTAAACAGAAGAGGAAGAAACAGAAAAAGCAAGCAGGAATGGAAAGACCCAGGGCTGAAAAAAAAAGTAAAATGGGCTCTTTTAGTACTCTTCTAGTTAGTGCTTTAGGGAACTAAACATCAATTTGATTTGTATGGGCATATTTGCAACTCTTGCATCCTTTGTCAAAGATACCAAGATGTCAAAGAAGATAGATGGAAGAAATATTAATACAATTCTGAATTATGCAATGAATTTACTTTGGATTCCTTTGCAAAACAGCCTCTCTTTGTAACCATTCCCGTTCTTCTCTTGTGTAAAAATAATTAGGAAATAATTTTTTTGCAGGTGCTGTAGGTGATTTGCTTCGCTTCATATAAATGTGTAACTTATATGCTGCTTCTTTTTAATATCTTGAGTAAAATTACATTTTATTAGAAATGGTGATCTAATCTTAAACAGTCACTTGACAAATGATGTAAAAATGATGCAGAGCTTCTGAAGCCGAAGCATTTCCCTGGATGGCTGACTGCTTTAGGCTGTGTGAAAGGGCACCAGGGAGAGCCAGCCGTGGGGTAGCCCTTCAGACAGGCAGATGATCTTCCCCCCATCTTTAAGCACCTGCTCTGCTTTGAGCACCTACTCTTCCTTTGAGTGGACCATAAGCAAGCCATTATTTCCAGATGAAGCTTCCATGAGTAGTCAGGGGTTTCGTATGTTGTACATAGCACGCTAACACAGCCTTATTCTGAGGAATATTAAACATCCTGCAGGAAACAAAAATACCCTGTCTCCAAATGCATAATGCGTATCCTGACATGAAGACCAGAAGTTTTCTCTTTTCCTAACTGCTGTGCATGAAGCTCAATAGGTTTAGTGGCAGAAGAGAAAAACCTTAGTTATGGGTATTACTAAAATGGAGAGGGGATGTTTTAACTGGAATTGAATTTTGAAATAATTAATAAATCGTCTTTATTTTCGTCACAATATATCTGCAAAGTTATGTTACACACAGACTGAACAAATTCCTAAGTGTACAAAGTACCTGCTTTTCTGTTGAGTGGGTTGTAATGAGTTGTAGTGCACTTGGTGACTATTTCTGGAGAACGTGCCTACAAGTTATGTATCACACTGGGTAGTCTGTACTTCCTTTGAGTTTATTAAAGGTCATTTTACACTGTGAGTAATGGCTAAAAATGTTTGTTGGCTAACTAATTGCTGTGTGCAGTGAGTAATTTAAAGGTTGAATACTTCCTGTGAATACTCACTCCACACTTCTTTTGGCATCCATTTTGGATTCATGTGTTCATAATATCCAAAGGCAAAATTTATACCCAAAGAATTTAGTTTCCCAAAATGCCTTTGATTTATTTTCTTCACTTATATTGCCATTGCGTTTGAAGTGTGCTAGGCCATTATGGAAGTGCTGTGGAGGAAATAACCTCTCTATAAAATGCACAATCAAAAGCATCTATCCTGCAAGCTGCTCTTCATAGGAGGACCTTTGTCCCTGACTGGAGCTCTTTTGAAATACATCCCAGGAATAAGGAACCATCTCTGCAGGACCTTTTTTTTTTCTAACTTCTTTTTATTTTTCAATAAAGAAGGCTGAGGAAACAAGGAATATAAATAAGAAAGATTTTATAATTCATTCATCCTCTACAGTTCATCCCTAAATTATGAAATCTGAGACAGATGATAAATATCTTCAAATATTTGATAAATGCATAAAAATGCAACTACCTAATTCCAATTATTATAATTACCACAGAAAGCCTGTATTTAAAAATAAGTTATCTGTGGTGCAAAATGAAGCAGCCAGACAAGTAATCAATCACACAATCTTGAGTCTGCTCCACCTCTGTGCACTCACAGGGCTGAGAGAGGCAGTTCTCTGCATATAGCTTTGCATATCATAACACACGAATAAGGTCTGCATCAAGGACACTTTGCAACCATAAATTTGGCATTCTTAGACCCTTCTAGGACTTGACTTCTATAAACAAATAACAGCTTTCTAATTTAAAAAGACTTTTAAAAATTCTCATTAGGTACAACTCCAGTGTTTTTCCCACAGCTCCTTAACCGTTGCAACACAAATGTAAAGCATGGAAGACATTATACTGCTATTAACTCAATCAGCTGCCACGGAAAGTGACTTGTAGCACATGGTGTCACTTAGCAAAATTTCCTGTGCATTCTGCTCATTCTTAAGCATTTTAAATACCACACCCATTATTTTACCTACTGTTATGTTGGTAACAGGCTGGGTTTAAGCCTTTAAAATATTCAGTCAAACAGCACCTTTGCGAAATGCTAAATTTTGCCTTAAAGAAGTAGTGATGAAAAAGTGGATGTTGATACTTGGGCTAAACACAAATGGAATTTCAAGAGACAAGGAAAAGGCAATTCCAGAGCTTGACAACTTTTTTATCGCTGTATTCCAAATATTTGCTACAAGCAACACAGATGATAGCTTTTTTTAGGAAAGCTTCTTTTTCTTAGCAAAAATCTTTTATAATAAAAATGTTGAGAAATATAAATATGAGTTACTGCTGTCTTTCAGATATACTAGACCTTAAAAAACTGAAGGAACACTTTAATATAGAGGTTTTGTGGTAACCCTAATAAGCAATCATGTAAGGATTTTTTAAAATCGAGGCAATTCACATGTTTCTTAGCTATCTGAAAATACTTAACCTTTAGTTTTGTGTTTTACAGCATATTCACAGCATCTGTCTACTAACACATGAATTCTAGAAGCTTACTGATTTATACAATAATAGAAAACCAGTTGGGTTTATTTGCAGCTGCAGTCATAATTCAGGACTTTCTCTAGCTACTTTTCTCTAAGCCTCATTTTTTTCCAAAATGTAAAGTGACATAATAACCTTCCTCTACAGATCCCCTTACTGGGGACCTGTATGGGTGAGAATGTGCTACTTTCCTGATGCACATTTTAGTTTCCTACTTTTTAGTGCACATCATCCTCTCCTTACTCATAGCTGCACCAAGCAATCCTCACACCACACTGCTGTCAGGAGAAGACCACAGCCATGATCCAGCTTCCATTTTTGTTTTAGGTTAAAATAAGATGATTTTCTTTTGAAAAGTGACTTGCCCTTTCACATTGTATATTTTGTTCCCCTGGAAAATTTCTATTACTACGAGACCTCAGACAGGAGTTATTCAAGATTTTCAAGTTAATGGCTGAAGAATAAAAGGTGAATTCACCCTGACTATTGGTCACAAAAGGCTGCTCCATCATTGCACTCACAGTAATTCAGGGACACCTTGCAGTAGGTAGTGTGCAGAACAACTGTTTTTTCGTAAATTCAGAGTAGAAACATTTTCAGCAATCATCTGTAGGAACCACACTGTCAACTGCATTTATCTGCATTTATTTTTGTACTAATAATTAATGAGAAGGATTAAGGAAATGTATGTAAGTGGAATGATTTATTTTCTTGGGCTGTATTAGATCAATTTCAGAAACAATCTGTGAAGGATTTACTATCTAAATTTACAGAGGCTTCTTGTTTCCAAGCTATAATCAGTGTTTCTTCACGACCTTTTGAGAGAGCCAAAACACATTGCTGAAGTTGGACCAAAGAGGCCTGGGGGCTAAGATGTTTTATGGCATTGTTCAGAGTCCTTCAGCCAGGACAGGAAAGTGGTGGTGGCAGGTAAGGATATATTCATTCCCAGTCTAGGTAGTTATCTTTTCAAGGACTTTAGGTTGCAGTGCTTAGCAATTATTCTCTAAAACTTTATGAATTACAGTAAAGGAAGAGTAAGTTATTCTCTTCCAAAAATAAGCTGAAAATAGGTCTTAAAATGTACACTAGATGCCCTTTTCCACTCAGTGCTACTAAAAAGGTTTGCCTTTAAGTTTCACACATTCAATTTAACATCCAAAATGCCAACATACCAGCCTGAAAACTTCAGCTCAAACCAATTATTTTTGGGTTTTTGATCACTGAATTTAATTTTTTCCTAATGCCAAAGAGTATCTATGTACGATTATTCAGAAATCTAAAAGAAAGCATAAGTTACAGCAAACCTGAATTAGGTACACATTTTCGAAGATGAGCTTAAAACATAAGATTAATGGCTGTACAAATCTCTTAAATTGTCCTTTGCATTTCTATATAGATCCCATTATTCCTAGAAAATTTTTCAGGACATTTCAGTTTTTGTCAGAACTAACACAACCTCTCTTATCTATGAAGCTGGGGTTCCCAGCTGTTGGATAGAGGATGTGCTTTTCTTATAACTCTCATCTGGTACTAAATGATAAGAAGGACAACAACACTCCATTTTAAAACTAGCTGTTGCAAAGAAAAGCTCCTATTGTTACAAAGGATGCTGTGAGTTTTTAATATTGATCTCTAAGAATCTAATAATCTAATGAAATCTTTTGCATCATAGCTTATTTTTTATGATGTTGCTTGCAGTACATTGCCAGTAACATGAAAAAAAGGGCTTATTTTTCACAATTTAAGCATCTTGCAGCATGGGAGTATTCAGCCCATGCAAATGAATTACTTTAAACAATGAGAAATACCGCACCTTCTGCAAATGAATTGGTTCAAACAATAAGAAGTACAGCACTTCTTGAATGAATCAATTTGCAGAATACTGCAAAATTCTCAAGCACTTTTATTTTTAATGAGTCTCACGTTGTTTGTATAGGAATATCTACAAGATGAAGCAAACCAATCCTCATGGCATTCTTTACCTTTTTTCTCACCCTTTAATAGGTACCCAATACTTAGTGTCAACTAAACTCTCAGATGGCAAAAATACAGTCTGTCGTCTTTAAAGCTGTCTGAGAAATGTGCTGGGTTTGGTAAACCCAGAAATCACTCACAGGTAAACTCACAGAAATCTGTTGAATCTAATGCTGACTTGCTGTCTGTAGTCCTGTCTTCTCTCCATAATCAGTCCATAGTTCTCACAATTCAAACTTCCACCCTCATTTTAAAAAATTTCTTCCTCATATCTAATCTGAATCTACCCTCTTTTAGTTTAAAACCATTATCCCTTGTCCTATCATTACAGGTCCTTATTAAAGAGTCTGACTCCATCTTTCTTACAAGCTTCATTTCCTTGGGTTTATTCCAGAAAGGCAGTTCCTGGATCCCGTTATTCAGCAGTTAATGATGTCTGACTGAGAATCACACAGTCATAGTTTTGCTGCTTCTTTTATAGACCAAGACCCTTAAGAATGTTATTGCTTCTTTCCATTGGATCTCACTGTTACTCAGTGCAAAGCTAGCCTCTATTCATATTCATCAACTAGCAAGTCATCATTTCAAGTACAGGCCTTGACTTTGGAAAAAATTAAGTCCTGTCTTGATCTTATCTGATGGAGTAAAATCTGACATATAATTCATGTATATTGCCAGAAAAAGAATTCCATGTACCTCAAAATATATAAATATCTTAAGGATTTCTGTAGAAACATATGCATATATGTGTACATATACAGTATGTCAGCAAATATGGTAAGATGAATGTGCATTTAAAACTTTTCAAAGCCTATAGTTTCATTTCTTATAAAGAAAGTTGAGGTTTTAAATGTCCCCAAGGAAGAAGAGTCTGGACAACCTGTTCCTCTGTCTGATAACCATCACAGTAATTTTTATTTTATATATTTGGTGGCTGTTGGCCACCTTTGCCACAAAAGCACATTGTTGGCTCAAGTTTATGGAGTGTTTTCTTGTTGAGTGGTCTTGTTGTTTGGTTGTTTCGGGTTTTTCTTTAATATATCAGAGAATACTTGCAAAATCTGGAACATAAAAGGTGTACTAAAATGTTTATCTATAATAACTATTCACTCGCACCAACTACTCCACAAAAGAAGCCGGAGGGTCTCAGGTCATATGTTTTTCTTTATGTAGTGATAAACTCTCCTGTTGAGCAAACTGACCCACTTAAACATTCATGCTCAGTAGTTTCACAGTGAACATTCCTCATCCTTGGTGAAATGTTTGGGTGACAGTGCACATGCTTGGGTGTCAATACCAGTTTTCTAGGACTATCCTCAGTGGTTCTGTTTAGGAGGTTACCATACTGGCTAAAGCTCTTCAGTTGGGGCTCAGATCTCCTCTCCTTGACATCAGGATCAGGTGCTACACTTCAGTTGATACTGATAGATAATTTGTAAATTGTGTTGTCAACACAACATCTAATCTGCTCCAAGTAGCTCATAAACAAACCTTTGATTAATTCCTCCAGTCTGTGTCTTCTGGACAGGATTTACAGCATTCTACTTATTTGGATGAAAAATAGAGAGAGACAAGTTGTCACTACTGAGATAAGGAGTATTTTTTCCCTTCACTGAATAGCTTAAGGATCATTTTATCATGACTTTACTGTATGAAAATGGCAGAAAATTTAAATTTGTGACTGATGATGCAGAAGCTGTAAAACTTGATGAAATCAAGAGTGTTCATACCAAATTACCACAAGCTACACACATTTTAGACCAGGAACATCCAGTTCACAATGCAATAGAAACTTGGAAGCGTTATTCCATGATCAATGCATAGGATGATGTTAGCCAATGACATTTGAAAGAGCTGTTTATTTATAGCCTCAGCTGAACATTGCAACACAGCTGGAGGAAAAAATGAGTAATTTCAAAGACAAATAATTCAGAAGGAGATCTGCTGGGGGTGGGAGCACTGAGTCTACTGTGTCCAGACATTTAATAGCATTAAAACAAAGAATCTGAAGGAATAAGGCTTACTTTACTGACCTTGTCTTTTGTTATAACATTAAATTTAACTCACAGCTCGGAAGATCGCATTAGTTTGGCTTTGAAACATTTTTCATTTATGTGTGCCTTTGAATCAGCACACTACTATCTCTGTTGATTTAGTCCAGTCAAGATGTATGTATCGTTCTGAAGCACTGTTTATGTAAGGCTCTTATATCACCCTAAAGCCCAGCTACCATCCAACAACTTGGGCTTGAAAATTAGAAACTGAATGCCACTGAAATAAAATTCAATTCCTATCAAAATTATGATGATAAAATATATACAAGCAGTTTGTGGCTGATATAAAAAGATTAAAGCAAATAACAATCTATTAATTTCAGGAGTATCAGAAATGTAAATAAGAACCTGACACACCAAGTCCTTTTTGAATGCTAGCTAGTTTTCACCACCCAACACTCTATTGGATAAAATACTCCTTTGCAATCTGCATTTCTGAGTTTGCATATTTGCAACTTTAAAGCCAACTTTGCTCTGCTTTTTTCTTTTTCTTTATTTATTTATACTGGCACATGCATTAAAGCTCCTAATGTAAAAGTGAAAAGTCTGTTCCTGAGGAAGGACAGCAATAGATTGATGTTTGTAGATAGTTTGTATATAACACCCAGGGTAATACTAATCCAAATATAGAAGGTAATTACCCTGACCTTGATATCTGTCATCATTATCTTGCTTATAGCACAAATGTTTTGCTAAGAATGTCATCAAAACCTTAGTTTTAGATCTATTTCCAGTAAGAAACTCCTTCTAATCATTTCTCTCCAAATATTGTGGCTCTGAAGATACAAAAGTATCAGTGTATCTAATTGCCGTAATTGTTCCAAGAAAGAATTATGATAAACCTCCTTCATATACTTCATTCCAATGTCTTTTATGTACTACTTGCAGTGCCAGAGCATTTCAAAACACTGTTCTGTAGAAGATTATCTTGTACCCGGGGAAAAAGAAAGGAGAACAAAAAGAATGATTTTAGGGAGTTAAAGCACCTGAAGTGCACTTGATTCTTTCATAGGAAAATATATCAGAAATTGACAAAACACCCTAACGTTTCCCAACTTGTAGGAAACATTTCTGGTATACAGGGTACATACCAGCAGCATAGCTAAATGTAACACTAGCCCCTGAGAAACAAGAGGCTCATACATCCACACAAAGAGAATAATACAGAGTGATTCTCAGTCTTCTGAGAACAGCAGTGGACTATTGGGCTTATTTCATGATTATAAAAGCCTCATAATCTATGATTGCTGCAAGCAGAAATGATTTATTGGAGTGCTCTCACATATGTGAGATAAAACCATAACTTTCTGGCAGCTATTATTTTTAAAGGAGGGTATTAAGGGAAGGGCCAACAGCTTGCTTACTTTGTAGCCTCAGAAAGTGATGTTTTGCAGCTCCAAAATATCAGTTTTGATGAATAGTTGTGGTGAAATTATAACCACTGTTTTACAATGCGATAAACTTTCACTTCTGTGAGGAAAATATAGACTACAAAATCTGATTGTAAACAATCAATGCTTTATATTCTTCTTCCCTAACTGAGCAATTTTTGAATTTATGCCAGTCCGACAAATGCATTAATAATCTTTAGCCACTAGGTATTTGTGAAAGAAATTGAAAATTATTTTTAATTTGCTAGTCTGGTGAAGCGATAAGATACTGATTCAAGAAGGGGGAAGAAGTGGTAGTATGTGTGTGCTATTTTCATAAGAAAATTCAGAAACACACATACCAGCGTGTGTCCTTTTACATACATACACATTCTCCCACACAAAGCAAGTATAGTGAATAGAGAGAAGAAACCATAATCAGTTGCTAAATAATAAGGAAGGAAAGTAACCCAAAAGCAGGTGAGTCTGTAACAAGTTATGAAGCTAATTTCCTATGTATGAAAGACATTTTAAAGATTAAATTTATACTTGACATACAATTTAAATTAGTATTATTTTATGTTCTTACTGAGTTTTCTTCAGTTTTTTTCATCTGTAAAATACAGTGTAAACTACACAGCCTATTTGCTCTGTATAATACATGGGATGAGGTCTGGGAAAGAAATTTCTTAAGAAATTAAAGACTATGGTGAGCTGCATTTTAAAAGCTTTGTCCTGTTCACCTTGATTTCAAAATCACATGCAACAGGATCAAGGAAGTGAGTAATAAAGAAAATAAAATCAAAAGATCTACAGGCAACTGCTTGAACAGGACTCTTGTTTTTGCCAAACTTAAAACACGAGAAGCAATGTGTTACACTACTCATCTGAGAGCCACAAAAATTCTTCATGTGGAAAATTTAAACTGCTTTGAGATGCCTTATTTTAGTGTAAATAAGTCTATAACCTCATATGCATGAGTACTTATTGCCAATTTAAATCCCTCCTATTAAAAAGACAGGATACCATGTAGTTGTGGAGTACAGGTAATCTGGGACTGAAATTAAACAAGGAGGCATATTTGAGTGCTAAGTCCCCAAAGACAGTCTCTGAAAGAAAGAGTGGTGAGTAGTGAAACGAATAAAAAGCCAAGCAAGAGCCCAGAGTAAGGTTTATGCATTGGGTTGTAGTACTTAAATGATCATATATATGAAGCAGAAGAGTTATATAAATGGAAAAATTAATCTGCATTGAAGTAGAATATGAATTGGCAACAAAATATGTGTGGAAGCACTCATGGCTCCTTAAGTGTGTGACTGGTTTCATCAGTGCAAGGCTGCGCAGGTTTTCCTATCTTGTTAGTAGAAAAAGGGGGAGAAAATTTGTCTCTCCTTTTCCTTTCACCAGAGTTCTTCAAAATTTTGGTACCTTAGAGAGCATATGTTCATTTGATATAAGATCTGTCACAATTCTCCTATACACAAATATAATGCAGAGTTATTATTTGTTCTTTGATGCTGTGTTCCAAGCATGTAGCATTTGGAAGTGATTCAGCTGCCTTAACAGAGGTATCTAGTATCACCCTGGGTTACTGACAGTATCTTTGTGGAGGTGGCAGATGTGACCCTGGACTCATAGCAGACTTTTCCAGACTGACAGTTAGAAACCACCTTAAATGTCATTGTATGCCTATGTTTGCACAAATTCATTTTTATCAAGGGTATTCAAGTTGATCTGGATTCACTGTGGAATTTTTTGCTGTTGTTTTTTTTTTTTCTTTTTCATTAATTGAACAAGATTTTGGTGCTCCTTTATGTAGAGTGGTTGGTTTCAACATTTACCAAGGAACTCTGGAATCTCAATGGCCCCTGCTACATGATGGGTATCAAATTCATCTCATTCTTCTGAGAGGACACCTTCTTAGATGCAGACTGTAAGATAGGATAGGAGAACTCACAAGGCTTCCTCCTCTACTGCACACAGAAACTTTGAGATTTGGTTTTATGTTGTGAGAAATCAGGGTGGTTGAGTGCCTCAGGCTGCAAGAGCAGGTGGAGTCTTTCCTGCCAGTTCGAAACCTGTGTCACCACTAAATACAGAAATGATCCCAGGAGCAGGATCCTCATCCTTAGATCTTCAGCTTGTCTCAGCAGATCTGTTTCCCCCAGACACAGCTCTCGACCTCCACTTCAGCTCACCAGTGGCTGTGTCCCCAGGTGGACAAAGCAGAACGGGAGAAGCAATTTCAAAAAGTGCCTTTATCACCTTTTTAATCTTCTGATTAATATTTTGTGTCAGAAAAGTCTAGTTCAACTTTCACATGAATGTGCTGGTTTCAGTGAAGTGTTCTTTGTGAAGGATTTCCTCAGACACTATTGCTGGTGTGAAGCAATGTGTCCTAGAATAGGCCATTACTTACTAGAGACATCATTAACTCTTCATCTGTACTAATTGCAGGATGAGTTGGAATGTCTGCATTACTATATCCAGGAAAATACCTTAACACGAAGCCAGTAATTCTTCTGATATTGGCATTTTTAGCTTTTCCCAGCTGGTGCTGTCCTACTTGATATGATTGATTGAGTTTTCACTATGAAGGAAGAACTAACTCTAAGCTTGAGTGTACAACACTGAGACAGTGGTAAATTACATCAGGAGTACTGGAGAATCACCTCAAACCGAGACGCTGTATGTATTTGACATTTTGAAAGGTATTTGAAATGTCTTTGTTCTATCTAAATGCAGAAATTGACTGTTCTTTTAATTCCCTCTGGGTTTTTTTGGTTTGTTTTTTTTTGGGGGGGCGGGGGGGAATATGTCTGATACATCTCAAATTATTGGTGTAAATAAAAATTATTATTTTTCACACATGTATTAAACCCTTCGGTTTACTCCATAAAAGAACTTAGAGTTCTGCATAAAACAAAATAACAATAAGGAAAACAGAAAGTTGAAATACTACATAATTTGATTAAAAGCTGAAAGCTAAATAATTTCTCATAATTGAAGGTCAACATTGTACATAAACCAAAAGAAAATAACCCATTTCACTATTATGTCTAATCAAGCAAAGCATTAAACAGTAAAACAAGGTGAAAATTAAATGAAAACTGGAGAGTGACTGATTTACATGTTTTCTAAAGATGCCATCAAATTTTATTTTCAGCCTGATTTGCTAGCTGATGTAATTTGAATTTTTTTGTTACTTAGTCTCTCACTGTAAATCTTACTGTTCTGTCATTTAATTTCAAAGCTTTTTTGACTTCCAAATAAATTATTTTGAAATAATTTAAATCACAGGCAAGTTAAATAAAACATTTGTGAGTTCATTTTTGTTTTGTGCTCAGATGCTTTGGCTTAATTTTTATCAAAGCACAGGATCATATACTATGAATAGAGAACCCCTCACAGCCATCAATTGCCCTTTCCTTTGGTCAGAAACCAAAAAATAAGATTAATTATGTAAGCTTCCAAAGAGAGATTTCCAGTAACACTTTAAATGAAATGCTCCCCCCTTAAAAGGATTTAACTCAGACTTAATGAGAAAGTTATTGTATGTTAATTAAATACACACTGATTACTATGAATTTTTATCGAAGTGTAACAATAATTTGCATGAAGATAGATGTTGAACAACTGAATTTCAGTAAATATGTTCCTAATAATTATTTAACATTCACTAAATTATGCAACTAAATTATTTTTTGGCAAAGATATTGAGTATTTATTATATATTATAGGCCAAATTGTATCATTACCTACACAGGTGCAATCCCATTTAATTAAAGGGGAAGTTGTCACATAACTGAGGGCAAGATGCAATCATATGTACCAACTGATTGCTGAGCATATTTAATGACACTGAACATCAGTTCTGAAATCTAGAGAAGCCATTCTATTAACTTCTTTCAAAAACTTGTTGAAAATTAAACTGAATGATCCAGCCACAGTCCTTCCTTTCTAATTTACCACTTACCCTTCAACCAGTTCCAGTTTTAGGATCCTTGCAATCTGTGGAGTTTCTTGCCTGCTCACATTTGTATCCTGTTTTTTGAAGAATATCTCGGGGTGACTTTATGATGTGTATCCCCTATCACCTGTTCTATGCCCATACATGAATCCTGTGCCTTTTCTGTAACTTTAAGGCAGACCTTTAAGAGAGGGGGGGGAAGCCAGTGGAATTCCTTCAGCGCTGTGTTCAAAAACACAGATCAGCTCGCTGGCTTCTTCTGCCCAGCTGCTCTGCTTCTGCAGCAGGGAAGAGAGTGGCATGCTCCCGCTTTCTAGCTAGCTTTTTGTTCGTTAGCTAAAGCAAGGAGTTTTCCTGGAACTTCTGTTTCTTCTTCTTTTCTTGTGGACTGTTCAACAACACCAGAACATCGGCCAGGAGACCTTACACCTCAGCCCAGAGGGGCCCAAGCCGACCCAGCTCCGAAGAGGAGAAAGCCACACCCATAAAGGACTCTCAAATCTACCCAGGCTCTCTCCACAGTGAGAGGTTTTATTATTTAGCATTATTCTTTTCCCATGCCTGCGTGCATCGTGTTTGTTAAATAAATAACTTTTTTTCCTTTTTCACTTTCCTCTGAGGAATTTTCTTTCCAAACCTGGTGATGACAGGGGGATGACTGTAACCTGCCTTCTATCAGAGTACGTTCATTTCAGATGATCCTCCGAATTTCTCTCAAACTGGGCCAGAAGCTTTTGCAGCCTGTTTGTACATGTATCCTAGCTGTACTGCAGCACCAAGTCCTGATAAAAAGTGTAAAGGAAAATCACCCTAACTCTGTTCTTTTCTACTGCTGCTCCTCTATGGAAGTCTTTGTGTCCAAATCTAGTCTAATTTTCCTATGGAAATATTCAAAGCTTGTTTTGTAAATTACTAGTCTTCCCCCTTCTAGATGCAGTATAGATGTTACACGTGGCATCCTTAGTTTCATAGTCTAGCATTTGGTATCCTGCTCAGCTGGAGGAATTTTGAGATAATTTCTACAATTTCTTAGGAGAAAGGAACAATCTTCAGGCTACTGTCAGGACTGCCACTTTCTGTGCCTCTTGTTCAAGCCAGTTTAGTCAATGATTCAGGAATTAAGATTAAACATAAGAGACGTGTTTCTGTAGGTCAGTGATGACAATATTCTATTGGGACAGGAGAGATTCCTGCCCCCAATATAATTTTGAAATTCTCTCTAGTGTCCCTTAAATGCTTATTCAGTCCTTGAATCATTTATCAGAAGAGAGATTCTCCATCCTTGGGCTTGCTTGTAAACAACAGAGAGAGGAAATGACACAGGTTTTTTTTATAGGAATGCCTTAATTCAGAGCAATTTGGGAGCTTGCTGCATACCATTAATACTAAAAGTTTCAAAGTAAATCAAACAGGACAGAGACAATAAAGCCTGCAGTTATGCCTTTTGCACTTATTTGTCAGTCCACTGCTATATTTACTTCTCATGCTACATCTTTTGAATCAGCACAATGTCATAAATTCTCTCCCTTACATGTGACAGTGAAGCATTGGAATGGGTTTTGGGATTTGCATGCTCACTGCACATCCAGTGCACTTCAGCCAGAGGTGGGAAGGATATGGCAAGGGAAGACATACTTCTAAAGGAAAAATCTGTCAGTCATGGTGCAATGGTCGTCCATCTCTTTCCTTGCTATCTGTCAGTACTGCAAGATATGTGGAAATAGATTGTGTCTTTGAAACCTCAAGGTCTTTCTAAGAGCTGTTGGAACACAAAAGGCTTATATTCTTAGCTAGAAAGTCCATCTGGAATTTTCTTCTCCATCCAGTGCCAAATTCTTCAAATAGCTTATTCTCTTAAGAGTAAGAAATTAATACCATCAAGCAATCCTGTTTTAGTGTTTATAGAGCTCAAGAAATTGCCTTGCTTTCTGGCCTTAGTCTAATTTTTAAAAAGCTGAAAATGGAAAATATAGGTGTAAGTTCCTTTAGTACCTGACGGAATTATGGACGTGCACAGGAATGACCCTGATATTTTAAAAAGCTAATGGCATTATCCACTGGATGGAAAGGAAAACAGAATTATGAAAAAGGTTGCATAAGAATATTACCTGTGTTTAAGAAGTCTTCTACAAGGTTAGGATTTAACTGTACTATCGTCAATGTAGATGACAAATGATGATATAGCTGATGTATATTTAATGAGTGGTTTTTGTAAGCAATAAAAATTAGAAATTCTAAAGTTAACCTACTCAGAGTTTGGACTGCTTGAGAAATAAATGAGTGTCTAAAGCAAATAAGATAGAACAAAAAGGTAAACTTAAAAAAGCATTTCTTTAGAATATTCTTATTTTTTGTTACCAGCACTAGGCTACTTTATTATTCTTGGCAGTAATAGAAGCATAAACAAACTTCTAAGTATAAACACAGATAAGAAGCTCTAGCAGGCCTTGTGTCTCTGGATGCTTTCATGAAACATTTCAATAATAAATAACAGTAACAGTACGCAAATGTCAGTGGCTGACTGCTTTTCATTTTTTTTAATCAAATGTTTAATGATAATTCTAGAAAAAGTAACTAGTTTTATTTACTAGTAACTGGTTAGATGCTGTTACATGATTTGGCAGTCAGCAGCTTTCATCAGAGCTATGCAATAAATAAGAGGAAGGCACAAGAAACTACAAGCTCTTTCAGACTCCATGCTGTTACCATCTCAACTGTACTTTCCACACACCGTATCCTAACTCCAGGCATTACTGACAGCCTCTCACTCCACAGATTTTTGACTTTCTTTTTGACACAAAGGCAAATCTTTCAAGCAAAACCCTTGATTATTTGCTTCCTAGCCCAGGAGATGAAAGGTGTCATAGTTTCCAGCCAAGAGTTCCCGGAAGGGTTATTAGCTAATGTCCATCTCTATTACAAGCTCCAGCACTCCAAACCCTCCAAGTGGGAGGAAGCCTCTTTCTGACTGATATCATGCAGCCTCTTGAGTCCTCATAAGAATACCCCTGTTATTGATATATTCTGTAGAAAGATGTTTCCAGCCATACTTTTTCTAAGCAGCTGAACAGGACGGGCTTCTGTTGTGGGTATTTTTTCATGAGAGAAATGTTACTGTCAGTGCTCCAGCTAGAATCCTACTGCACTGTCCAAGCGGGGATGCAGAGAGAAACAAAAAAGAGGAAAGAAAGGTATCAGTCAAGAGCTGAAGTGTTTTGAACTGTGCTACCATCCTGCATATCCTACCCTCTTTTTGGTTTTGGTTAGGATTTATAGGTATAGTCATAATTTTTTGTAGCCTTTGCATGGCGACTGGCAAAAGGTTTCTTGGATAAAGATATCCTTCTTCTTGGATACAGGTATTCTCGGAGATGAGCAAAGCCACAGAGTGAAGCAGCATAGCTCAGGAAAGAGCACCAGGCTTTGACTCCCAGTGGGGGAATGTGATTCTCTGTGGCTGTAAGCAAGGTTTTTGTGTCAAGAGTTGATTCTCTCTCCTGTGTACTGGAGCCTACTGAAGAGGATCCAGACACATAAATCCTTTTATGGATTTGACCTTAACCTTGTTAACTTCTGCATCTTAGTTTTTGCCAGCTCCCAGACACAGAGGACATGTTCAGATGTGTTTATTCTCTTAATATCTGTTTTCTATGTAAGGTTTTTCTTTTAAATCAGACCATTTTGGAGATGATTACTTTAAGCTGTCTTTTCCTGGAAGAAAGAGGCTAGGTGCTTACCTGAAACTGGACTTGCTGAGTTGTCAAACTGAATAGAAAGATGCCAAGTGCTTAGCAATTTTTGTCACTAGTCTGAAGTGAGGGACCAGAGATGTCTAGGGCAAGAGTGCTGGTCCCAGAAGGTTGATGGCCAGGTGTCTGAGACTGATTGGAAAAACCTTACTGCAGTCAAAAACAAGGCCAAAGGTGCAATTAACTCAGAAGCTGCTGTAATTTGTATTTCATTATAAGCTGTAAATCAATACAAATAGTCTTGCCAGACACAGTCAATTGCATTTTTAATAAAAGAAAATTAGTAATGAAAGAGAATGCAGAATGTGTGACAAATATATGTTATGGAAATTTTTCATAGTGTCTGTGAAACCTTAGCCTGACAGGATTTACAGAAAAAAAAATAAAATAAAATGCTTTCTTTACCTTTTCTATACTTAGGTAATGTGGAGCTTCCATACCAAGAACTGATGTGTGTACTGACTAGTATAGTTTAATTTTAACACGATATTCCTAGTGTGCATTGGACTTCATGAACATCTGGAGCAGAAAAGAGTCTGTATTGAGAACAGCAATTAATAAAAGATCCCAGTAGAGTCAGATCATTGCAGGGATCTCCCAAACTCATAAACTACACACTGAGTAAGAAGAAAGAAAAGGTAAGCAGCTGGAGGGACCATCCATTTAGACTCTGTTGGATTTCCTGGATCAGAACCTCAGACCAAAAGAATGAGAGGGCACTTTTTCTTATGCACTGTGATCAATCATTTTAGCCAAAAAACTGCTGGTATTCAACCAAGAGGATACTCATAACATTAGATTTTAAATTTCCTTTATATGAAGTAGTGTTAGAAAAAGTATTTCTTCTCATAAAATGTCCTGGTGTTTTATGTTTTTAAAATAGCCTTTTAAAAATTAAATAAAATAGCTAAACATTTTAATCACTTTTAAAATGTTTTTAACATCAATCTCCATCACTACAGTAGAGCATTATTTCAGAATGCTGCCATGGCTGTAACATAGCCCAAGACAGGATGGAGGTAAGAGTGTCCCTCTGCATCTGCAGCTGGGGTTTGTCACACAGTGGGAGAACAATCCCATTGACTGGGAGGAGCCTTGTTATCTTCCCTGTGTAAGCTGTCCAATATAAGTGCTAGAAACAGTCAGGACAAGGAACATATATGTACTGTGGATGACAAAAACAAGTTAGAGATGAAATAGTAGAAGAGCCTGAGCAACGAAGCAGCTGTGGGTGCTCTGGAAGGAGCCCAGACAGTGCTAAAGCAATTTAGAAGCACCCCTTTGTCTTCCAGCATTACAGAAGATATTTTGTTCTTCTATCCTTTGAGGTCTGCATGCATAAAAGTAATTAAAAATCACATTTACCTTTCTTTATCCTGCTCTACCTTAATCATTCCAAGGGATTTTTTTTTTCTCTTCTATTGTAGAAGTGTAAATTTCTTCAAGGTTGAAATAAGTTTATGAATACAGTGCTGGTGTTCATAAACATTGAAAAACCACCAAGAGTTTGCTACTGCCATTGTGAAAGATGTCTCACTCTACTATTATCTTAGCTTTATGATATCATGTTTTGTGTGGGATGAGACTTTGCGCATATATTAAAGAAACAAAGACAATAATTATTGAATCGGCACACCAAGAGCAAGAGTGGTTCTTTAATCACACTCTATTCCATGAATACTGAGTGGAATACTACAGTAAAAAACCCTGATATTTTGACTGAGACATAGCAGAGCTTTAGTGCTCATAATACTCTACTTTTATGGGGTCATATTTCTGTCTCAGATATATTAGTAGATTGTGCCAAGATTTAGGCTGTGCAGCTGCAGGAACTTGAAAAGTTGCCTCTAGTGTATCAGATACAAAACACGCAACATTAAATTTTGTGAACTATAGCAGTTAGCTAAGTGTATGATGTCTCTTTAAGGAAGGAGATTCAAATCAGGTTTCATCTGGGGCCCACTGAAACAAATGTGGGTTTTGGTTGGTTGTAAAATGACCAGAGTTTCAGGTCTTTAACAGAAGACTGACAACAAGAACAAGATAAATCATTTGGTACTAATTCCCAGATGTTCCATGGAAGAAGACATTGCCATGGAAAAGATGACCTCTGTCCAAAGGGAATTAACAAGATAAAAACCTATTAAGGTGGTCGATATCAGCTGTTGATATCAATTCTATGCCATATAGTAAAAGGGACTATTAAGGAAAGAAATAAAGAAAATTATTATTTGGCATTTTAATGGGTTATTCTAAAAAGCTGATTTAACTCAACTTCACATTTGTAGTTTTATTCTGGTATCTCTTGATAGCTAATAGGAGACCCAACAGGCAGAGATGTGCTATAATGCAGAATTTAAAATGCCCATGTACTCACTGTGCTTGTTTTCTTATAAATTGAGGTCAAAGAGTTTAGAAATTATCTGGGGATGCTATAGGCAGTCATACAATAATAGAATCATTTAGGTTGTAAAAAACTTCAAGATCATCAAGTCCAACTGTAAACCTAATATTGCCAAATCCACCACCAAGCTGTGTTCCTATGCACCTCATGTACACATCTTTTAAATACCTCCAAGGATGGTCACTCAGCCACTTCCCTGGGCAGCCTGTTCCAGTGCTTGACAACTATTTCAATTGAGAAATTTTTCATAATATCCAGTCTAAACCTCCCCTGCTGCAACATGAGGCTATTCCCTCTCAAACTATCACTTGCTACATGGGAAAAAATAATTCCACTAATTTAAGGTTTTACTAAGAGCATGCATTACTACTTTTTGTGACCATGACAGCTGCATGTTTGGATAGCAACACATAGGAAAGGAATTTTCATTTGCAAAAAAACTGTACAGAAGGTAAGTAACCATGTTCCAGTGGTATTTTAAGACCCCATCTCCTTAAACTGTTTTAAAAATAGGCACCTAGAATCTTGTAGAAAATCTGATACTATTACTGACATCATGTGTTCCAATACCCAGGGCCAAATATGTTCAGTCCATATTGCTTTCCTTATGCAGTTTGTAGAGTGCATTAATTCCTTTTGCCTAGATCAATTAGATGAAGCCTTCCACTTGCATCCATAGTGTGCAGAGGATGTGAACACAGCATTTCATTATCCATGGTTTTGCTGAGTGTGATTCCCAGGAAATTACTGAAGCAAAGAAGTCCTGAGAAGTGGAGTAAAAACCTAAGAAATAGGACAAGATAAAAAATGTTTGATCAGTTAATAGCAAGGTACATTTGGGGAATAATAAATCATTTGGCTTAAATGCATCTTGGTTCTCTGGAAAGAGATGCTGAAGTACTCAATGAAAAACATTATCGGGAGAACAGATCATAGGTGAAGATTGCCTTGTTTTGCTGTTTGTTGGGTAGATTCTACCAAACTTGAGAGTGTAGAAGACACTAGCTATGCAGAATAAATTCAAAGAGCTGTCAATATAATTTGTAAAGAGGCGAACATCCAACATCAGGTGGAACATACATAGGTTGTCAATAACAGGATCAATATTTTAAAGTCCTGATTCTTCAACTCAGTTTCATTTCTTATACAAGAACCAGTTCATATACCTTCACATTTTGGCTAACTCTTCTTGACATACGCAGATAAAATGGTTGAGAACATACTACACAATCACAGTATGCTCCAGAGAGCAATGGTATCTCTGAATGTGGTAAATAGTGCAGAAAGGGCACAAGATGCAGAGAGGAGGTAAATATTTAGTTTGAGATTGACAAAGCATGGGGGAATTAGAGCCCTAAATCCTAATAAAATTTAACAGGAGTTGGTGACCTTAATTCTCTTCAGCTTCTTTGATAATCTCATTTGTATTTTCATTTTAAGTAAGAACACTGATTCTACGTAATATAGGTTTCACTAAGAAGACACCAGTCTATTTTCCACACTTTTAATTTCAAAAAGTATGATTTTCAGCATTGTAAACATACCAAATTCAGCTGGTGAGTGAGTCAAAATTTGACTCAAAGTGTTGGGTTACTTTCTGTACCAATTTATCCAGTTAATAGCCACACTATTTTTCACTTTGCTTTTGTTAACTATCCGTATTTAGACTATTCCCCTGATGTTTCCTACTCAATCATTTTAATTATGAGATAAGGCCTTACTGTTCCTGCTTTGATAGGAATTGCTCACCTCTGAACTAAGTTGGAGTTAACCATGTTTTTCTCTGTTTTCACATTAATAGGCTTCCTTTAGAATTCCTTGGTTTGGTGCATTTCAGGGCATTGAGAAAAAATAAAATTAACTAAAAAAAGCTATACTTTACTAAACCAAAACCAAAAATCCTCACTGGTATGTACAAGTCCAAAATTATTTCTATCCCTGAAACCTATTTATTTATTTAGTGTCATTTTTGCTGTATTTTTATATTCAAATCCTTTACTTTTCTGATTTATAAAGTAGAAAATGTTGCATTAGTTAAAAGTTTTAAGAAATATCAGTTCTTGTATAAAAGAGAACTAGGTCTTTCCTCTTCCACCTCCCATGTTTGCTTTCATTTTAGTTTCCTGGGTTGTTTCAGTCAACTGTGTGTTGGTTTTATCCCCAAACTGGGAAAGCAGTAGTTTAAACTTATTTGGCCCTGATGGATAATCCATCCCTCTAGTTCTTAGCTTCTTTCTGTATGTTTTTTCACACATGGCTACAGGAAAAACCCAGTTCTATTAGACAATACTTTTGGGGATGCAGCTGTGTACTAATCACCTTTCCAGCTTACCAGCAGAAAAATGAAAGCAATATAGTGTAGTCCATTAGTTTTACAAACATTGGGGCAGATCTTCAGCTGATGTAAGTGGACATATCTGATGGATTTACTCCTGCTCGGGACAAGGCTTCCTTTATTGACTTTTCAAAGCATTTCCAGATTTCAGACCTAGCATTGCAGTAGTTTGATTAATTTCTCTTAGCCTGTGTAGATCTTGCCCATCTTCTCTGTTGTGGAGATTAATACTCATCCTGTATCTGAAGTGTGAGGTTCCTATTGTATTTTATTTGTTGTGTTCTGTAAAGCTTCTCACTGATTTTTAATCCATGAATCATTCTTATTTAGCATTACAAGTAGATTTGCAGGATCTTAACACAATAACTCCAAAAAAATGAACTGTTGTCAGCTGCAAGCTTTTCAGTTTAATAGTAAAATAATTCTGTATTATTTTTATTTTAAACATCACTGAATAACCTTAGATTTTGTTATGATGGAAAGCATGTTATTCTTTTTAATGTCATTTTGGTGACTGCTGAGAATATTGAACAGTTCTTGGATACATTCAAACCTTTCCTTTTTCCTTTGCTCTTTCCCTTGGCTGTAATGAGCTAATCTTGGTACACTATGGGCTGAATGCAAAGTATGAGGAGAAAGGTTTGCCAAAAGAAAAGGAATAATTTTCATTGTTGATGTTTGCTAATTTGGAGTTGCATGAAATCCATAACTTGAAAGTACCTTTTAAATAGTGTTTAATTGAATATGTTTCTCAGAAAGAAACTGAATTTAAAAGGAACCCAGACCAGCAGGGATACTGCCTTGAGAAGAAGTATTTGATAAGCCCATCCTGAAAAAGCTCTGTAGTGAAACCCGAGGGCAACGTTTCTCATCCACACATGGTGCCATATAATCACCAGAATTCAGTCTGGGTTCAGAAAAGAGGAATGGGGCGTTTTGTATCAAGCCACATGAAGGACAATCTAGAAAGGCCTTGTCACCAGAAAAGGAAGTGGCAAGCTGAAGCAGCATAGACAACTATCTCACCTGGCCTAAAGAACAGCCTGGAAAAAAAGGTGGTAGAAACACTTTGGTGAAGGAAGATAGGAAGGAGTAAAAGAAGCATAAAATAACTGCTTCATTGTATAAAAAATACCCCTCTTATTTCATGTCTCAAGAAGGGAAGAACAGGAGAATTTTTTTCTACCTGAAAATGTCATAGAAATGGCAAAACTTATTTCTTAGATTGTTCTTTAAAAATGAAAAAAAATAATGGAGACTAATTCAAACAGATAACGTATATTAAATACCCATGGAAATCCAAAACAAATGCACTGCCTAACCAAGATGAAAGACCAAGAATACTTCTGATGTTTTAATCTGAAAAATAAACAGTTCAGTATATTGATAGGGCTTAATTATGTCCTTTCTTACTTAAATGACTTTCTATATTAAAACTGTAGATATTAAATTATGCTAAAGTAAAATATTCTTTATTATAATTTAAATTTATTTTATACTTGTGAAACTTTTGTGAGGTTAGATCATAAATCTACATCAAGCATTTTAATACAAAGAATGTTGACTTAAACTCATCATCTGCTTAATCAACAGTTTTAGTTTATTATCAGAAAGCATCAGTAACCTTGATGCCTTTATCTTAATTTATGCTTTCATCAAATAGAGAGAGAACTAAATAATAAGTGATCGCATTAGAAATGCATTGGAAAATGTACACTAGGAAAAGAATTCAAGAACATTTGGCAGCAAATACTATCTTTGTGCAACTAAACACTGGCAATATAGTAACACGTTCCTTATCAGAGCGTTCTTCTGTTGCAGGTCTTGAAACATGTATTCAATCTCAAATTATGACTAGAATTCATATATCCTGGCAGTACCACTAGGTTATATTTGACTACCAAAGTCAGTACTATCGTTCTGAGGCATCTTTTCTTGAAGATACCCTTCCCAGATTCTTCCCCGAGTCCTTGTATATAGTGACTCTGAGGGAGTTTTTGAAGTGTTCCACATAAATCAGATGAGCTTGAGGGCAAATTCAAATTTATGTTGGAATGTCTGAAGAAAACACTCCTGTGCTAGCAGTGGGCAAGTGCTGAAGGCAAAATATGAGGGCTGCCCTACTAGCATGCTCTCATGGAATAAAGAATTATTAAGTGGGGTTTGTTTGTGGTTTTTCTTTTTCAAGTTGCACCCTTCCCAAACACTTCTGGAAGGTTTGGAAGGGAAAACTGCAACATGCATTCACATGTTATCTTCTTAAAGATGCCTTCTTTACAGTTAAAAACATCCAAAGCACTGAATTAACTGCAAGAAGTGTGGGCTTTTTTTCCCACATAACTACATGCAACAGAAACACAAGGGACCATTAGCTTACATGGTAACTTGTTTGTCTACTTTGAACCCACTATTCATCCTTATAAAATATTGAACATACCACAAACCCAGGGGATGTTATAGCAAGCACCACACTGGTTTTCTGTTCTCGCTCCGACATGGTTGTGACAGGAGCAAATCCTGAGGCCATGGGTTGTATTTGAGGTTTCTCAGCCACTTTGCATGTTTTGGTTTTGAAAGCTAGTTCTCGTAAATGTGGCTCTAAAACTCATGTACTTCAAATAAAACATTAAAAATGTACATAAGCACTGCATCCTCCATTGTCAACAATACATCATGGAATGAGGTGGCAAGTATTTCCAAGGAAATTATTTAAATAAATATATGGAGAAAAGGTGTAGTCTTCCAAAAGCATCAGATATTAAACAATTCTTCCAAGGCTGGACCTTTTCTAGAACTCTCAACATTTTTTCTGGCATTCTTTAGTTGGCTAGAATTCTACATCACTGATCATGTCCTTAGTTTTGTCTTTCTGCTTTCATTTTCCCTACTCTGTTGGTATTTTCCTTTATCAGTTTCCCTGATGAAAAGCAGAGTCATTTAATAAAATTTTAAAAATTATTAAAATTATTACAGAAAAAAAAAAAGGTATGATTCATGGAAGGATTAAACTAAAGGTAGTGGTACCAAAACTCAAAGTAGGAAGAAAGGTCAGATGACATTATGGACTCAAGGAAGATAAAGAGTCAGATCTGATGTTTACTCTGAGTAAAACCAATTTCCAGGCACAAATCTTTTCAGCCAGAACTGGGTTTCTCGAGATTCATTTGGTAAAACTGGTTATTTGGGACCATAGGAGCTCCTACTCATGTAAGTGAAAATAGTTTGTATGTAATATTAGTTCATACTATCATTACATGGAGATAAATAATTAGATGTTTTCACGATCCTTCCACAAAGGCTGCTTATGCTTTTTATAGGACAAAAGCCAAATGAGGAATTCAGCCAAAAATAAGCAATAGATTGCAATTTACCCATGTGCAGGCCTTACGAAATCCCAGCCAAGGGCTAGAAGAAACAAATGGAAACAAACATGTAAGCTGAACACTGGATGTCCAGCTCTTTTAGAAGTCAGATGCTTCTGTTTTGAAATTAAACTCAAGCCAAAAAACTGATTATCCTCTGCTATGAAGTGAATTGTGTGGTCTCTTCATGCATTTGATATTTGCTTAAAGTAGTCTTTGCCTTTACAGTACCATTTACACTCTTGGATAGTGAACTCTGTGGCTTTGAACAGATTATTAACTTTCTTGTGCCATTCCCAAAAGAATAAAGTATTGGTCTTGGTTTTTGTGTGTTGTACTTGATGAATGTGTTTTTCTCCATGTTATTATCTTTTGCACTGAGAACATTTTCAGTAAAAATCTTGTTTAGGAACCACATGAAACTGACACAAAGCATATGCATCCCCAGATTTATTTGTCTTTTTGCAAAGTGAGTTTCTATTACCATGTATACCCTTTTAAAAGATGCTGAAGTATAAAAGCTTTTACCATTTGGTGAGTAGCTATTTTGCATTACTACTTTATGGAGTCACATCATAATCTGTCAAACTCCCCTTTATAATTATTAGTGAATTCTAAATGACAGAGTTCATTCCTCAACACCTTGTATGACAGTGAAAAATAAGGTTTTTCATGTAAGTTCCTTGCAATACAGACTAATTGGCATACTAATTGACTTTTACTATAATTTAAGTTTATTGTTGATTGCTTTTAGATTGTTAGCTGGCATTCACTTTTCTACTACAACACAGTAGGTATTGTTTTTGTAAAGGCAAATATGCTTTAATTGTACTATACCAGTGAGATGTCTGGGTTTTCGTTTTGAACAACATGTGTACCTAAGACGATTTTCTTTCATGGGTTTTGTCTCCAGTAACAAACAAATTGTATTTTAGCCTGGTATGTGATCAACAGAGTATATTGTCATTATACAGGTAAAGAAATTAGTATAGAGCAGATTTTGCACTTTCTGCTGAACGTCCAGTCTAACCTGAGCTAGCATTATTCAAGTGTCAAGAGCTTTTACCTTCCAAGTATTTTAAGTCATCATCATTAGTATGTGTGGCTTATCATTAGTATGTGTGCTAATGTGTGTGTGTATGGTTATAGTCCTTCAGATCATGCTTACCAGGTTGCTTAGATTCAGTAAATACAAAAATGAGGTTCAGTAACATTTAGGATCTGTTCTAGGCCAAGAAACAGGAAAAAGTATAAATCAATCTTGGAGCAGTCCTTCGTAGACATGCAGATGAGAAAGAGACTTGATAACATGACTTAGAAGCATAGTCTTAGGTTTACAACTATATTTCTAGATTTTACAATGCTGACATAGATCACTGGTTGCATTTTATTAAAAGCAACTTAATAGTTGTGATTTATACATATACTATGCCAAGGGATCTAGTTGATGCATTCAAATTCCTATAAAAAGTAGCACAGATTTTTGTATGGCATACTAAATTTCAGGATGTACTGCTGACCATTACCGGGACTCTATTTAGATTTTTCATCAAGAAAGACTTACATTTCTTTGACACCATCAATAAAATTAGTCTATTTCATTTAAAGCATGTTTTATTCTGTGGTGTACACAAATATTACATCATCTTTATTTTTAAAGATCTATTTTACAATAATGTTATTACCCATAATAAGTTTTATACCGATAGCACTGACAGCACTGAAAATTGTCCTTTCTTCATGTACACAGGCAAGCAAAGTTAATTTTCTCACACTTCAGTCCAATTTTAGTGTCATACAGATAGGGACCATGGTCTGAACCACATTTATACATATATGCCTAGGTATCCAACACAGTAAATTACAGTGATTACTATTGTATAGTGATAGGGAGTAGGATTCTTGATTGTTCCAGAAACAAAAATTTCATCATTTCTTGTGAACAACATGTAGTTCTTACAAATGTTTTAACAACTTGTGGAGGATGTAAGTGTGATTAAAGAAAATGTAGATGTAACTTCAGGACATGACAAAAAAAAAAAAAGGTAACTTTCCTCTTTAGATTTTGAATATATAAACAAGAAACATTCATTCCAACTTGGGGACTTTTTTTTTAAGCACTAACATTCAAAGTTTTTAAAATGGAAAAAGAGTCAAGGCATAGATGGACAGACTACCTTTAGAAATGTTAAATGGAACCTTACTTCAAGAAATTATTGATATTGACAGAGAAATTTGATGCTCAGAGCTAGACATTTTATCTTCTAGTTAAACCTGGGAAAGCAGCAGGCAAAGACGGAGTTGCCAAGGAAATAGTGAAAACTAGTTATGGTAAGACTCTCAATAAAATTCCCCAAATTTTCAGTGAAAGAAGGAACCAGAAGAAAACTCAGAACAAGGTTTAAGTCTTACTGCATGGCTGCTGAGGTGTTACATGTCTTGAGTTGATAGACAAAGTCCCCTGTAGTGCCACATTAAGCTGAATAAAAGCTATGACTGGAGAAACTCTGAGAGAAGTAGAATAAAGATATGAGCAGTTCATTCAAAAAAACAAATCCTTAACAAATGCCAAGATTTTCAAAGTCTGCGCAAAACAGAAGACAGAAATATGTCTGGCAAGTTTCAAGTATCTGCCACAACAAGCATGTTATCATGCCTAGGCAGCTGGTAAAGCAGGGAGCAACTTACTAAAAGAGGTTTACCCACTGAACTGTTTTAGAGGGAAGTTTAGTTTCATAAGTACTCCAGCTGGGAAGAGACATCATATCGGAAATCATTGCTGTAACAGGGCTGGAGGCCTCCTTCTGGGGCTGGGTTCAGTGGACTGTCTCTCAAAAGACATTTTACATTATAGTGAAGTTACTAGGATAAATCAACCTTTTAAATTAACTGAATAACCAATGAGTTGGGGTCACTTTTAAAACTGCACAGAGCAGAAACAAATCTTTTGCTCTATGCTACTACAAATTAGAAAAAATGTTCTGTCTTGTAATCAAAGATACCTAGACCTGCAAATATCCTGAAGACAATGAGGTATCATTATCAATAACTTTTCTGTTTTTTCAAACATAGTATCGGAGAAAAAATGGTTTAGCAAAACATGCATTTTTTACTATCTGCATATCTGAGTCACTCTCTTACCCTCTACAGTTTGATATTTTACTGTGAAAACCTTAATTCTTACCCCAGGATAAATCGTTTTTCCACCACAGTGTAGAATGGAAGCAGCCTGGTCTAGGAGGTAGGGTATGGAGTTATTGAGGAGCAGAAAGATGCCAGCATGAAGAAATAGCTCTTAGTTCTCCATGATACATGACAGCTGCTAGGAGTCCCAGTGAGTATGAGAGGCAGTGATAAACTGCACAGGCGAAGCACCTGTTGGCAGTGAAGAAACTGAAGAAAGCAGAGGGGCAGCTGATGCATCTTGTCAGATGTCAATGAGGCAGACTTCATGTGGATGACAGCTGCAAGCAGGAGGTTACAGACAAGGAAGCCCCACTGAGGAAGAAGCAGTGGGACCAGGAAGCATGAAGAGAGAGAATGACTTCCCAAAGAGGGGAGAGGAAGAATTTGAGTCCTGGCAAAGTTACAGAAGTGGGTGGATGGTTATGGAGTGGGACGACACAGGAAGAGACAAGAGTCGATTTCGTGGGACTTTAGGGTACGTGGCACACAGAGGCAACAGAAGGATTAAAATGAAAGCCAGAAATGATAGCAGAAAGGGAGTATAATATGAGTGAAGCTGGGATTCATGATGACTTTTTAGGACCAAGTAAAAATATTTGAACAGGAAGAAAAGATTGTCTCACTTTCAGGAGGAAGGACGAGTTAAAAGGTTTGGAGGTCAGAGGGGACACAAGCAGATAGAGACAATTCTAAGGAAGGAAGAAATGTTGAGTGTACAGAAAAGAGCAAGGGAGGCATGAGGGACTTCTGAGAGTGGAATTCTTCAGGGCAAATGGGTAAGGTATAAGTGAGTGAAGAAAAATGTTGATAGGGAAGATGTATTTTGTCTCCAGATATCACAGACTACATAAATGTCTCTCTTCTGTTAGAAGAATAGAAAATTGCCTATTGGCTTCAGTGAGGAAATCAATTCGGCTGTAAGGATGTGGAATCTCAGTAAAATGTCGACCTGGGGAGCATGAAGAGGGATAGGTATTTGTCCAACAATTATATTCTATGTTGACGTATTCTAAGTCTATGAAGGTAATTTGCTTAGGGAGAGTGGTGTGTGTGTGCGTGTAACTCACCAGTTGTCTGTGGCCCTAAAAAAATGAGAGCTGAATCCTTATGAGTGCTCATCCCTTCCAAATTTAACACTTTAATTGCTCACTTAAACTGATTATTCCTTACAATCCTAGTTTGTCCCATTGCAGAAGTCTGTGTCAGGATTTAAAATTCACCTCTTAAAACTGTGTTTTGGTCTAACGAAGTAGATCTTGTTAATGTTAATTGAATTTGCTATCTGAATCCTGGGAAAATCACTCAGATTTTATTCTCAGCTTTCAGACCCGACTTACCCTTAAATTCACTGTGAAAAGTACTTCTGGTTGCCAGGCAAATACTCTTTCTAATTAATTAAACCTTAAAATTTCTCTTTCATTGTATAACCAGAGGAATATTTATTTAGCATAATGCCCCACTTTGACTGTAGGATATATTAATCATTGAGTATCAGCTGCAGAATAGTTCCACTCTGAGATACCATTCATAAGTCTACTTTCCTTTATTAAACCTCCATTAAACTTTTACCATTCATCTTCTAATTTCCAGTATCACATCAGCATCATGGACTAATTAATACTTCCCCCTACCTGGGACACTAATAAAAAACAAGAAGACATGGTATTTTTTCCTTCTGTTTAGATCACACATATTTGCTTATGACAACAGCTGAAATCCTTTGAGAACTGCTGTGAATTTTTGAAATTAATTCTTCCTCCAAACATAACGCTAGAATGCTTTGTTGAGGTTTTTGGTGGGAATTCTAGTTTCCTCAAGCACAGGCTAAATGCCAATAACTTCTGTGCACTTGCAGTGTGGAATATTTAAAAATTCTTGACTTTGGATAATTTTTTCCTATAATTTTTCATCTAGCTTGTACAATTTCCCTCATATTAATCTCTTTAATCCTCCTCCTACTATCTCTAATTTTAGATTTTTCTGTCCTTTTTACCCTCAACACCCTTGGCATTGAATGACTTCTTACAGGCTTTATGGAGGACTCTATTGTCAGCTGAAAGACTTCTCTGAATTGCCAGGTACTGACAATTTCAAAAATTGGTTTTAAATTTATTTTTGCTGCCTTTATGTTTGCCCTCATTAGTCATAGCTCAGGATTTTCATGTTCTCTCTTTTGAGCTGCAATCTCCTCTCTGACATGCTCTGTCTCTGATTTCTGAATCATCTCAGTTGTTCTTAATTTTTTTTGCACTTTTGTCCTAATCATGCTTCTTAAAAAACCAATTACTTAGCCGGGACAAGTTCTGCTGTAGAGGTAACACACTTTTATAATATACTAAATTGATCACCTTCTGGATGTCATGTTTTAGTGCCACACTCTGAGTGGTTTACCTTAACTGTGTAAATGGTGTGCTTGCTCTCAAAAATTTCACTTGACTGCCAGGTTAGTGATGGCAGCATTTTATTCATACCAGAACGTATCAGAGTTTTCTAACAGAGTATCTAATTTTACTAAAAATACATACAAAATTGAATCAGTACAACTGTCTTCCGATTTTCATTGACTAGAAGTGGTAAGCCATATGTCACAAATGCCTGTCCAGGCATTCTATAATCTGCTCACACAACATGGTATGTAAAAAAAGCATTTCAAATACCTGGCATACATAGTCCAAAAGCATAAGGCTAAAAAAAATAATAATACTATATCTAGTATGAAATTACTTTCTCATTGGTCCCATTATGTTATTAATCCTTCTAGCTGATATTAATAGCATATTTTCTTCTTTATTGCCCTCTATGCATTTCTTTATAGTCCACCTCAATGATATCCAGCTTTTATAACAAAAGTCTTGAATATGCCAGATTCAAAATGTCTGCTCTTAGTTTTCAGGGTACTGCCAACAAAATAATTTAACCTACACATTCATTTCACACTGCTGAGCCCTAGGTTTGCAGCTTCATTTGCAGTCACTCTTCTGTCTGAATACATCTCCTCAGTTCCACCATTTCATCATTTTCTTCTCCCTGTCCCACTTCATTTGTGCTCATTTCATGAGGCATAGCATATCTTGTAATGCAGTATATATTCTCTGCCCTGACTAGTTTTGTGGTAAGCATGCAAATGCACTGGTTTTGGTAGGGCTTCCTGATATCTTTTCTGAAGCTATCATTGCAGCAGTGATCTGGTCAATTTATATTTGCAGTATTAAAATAATATCTGGAATTAAGGAATAAAAAACTTCTGGGTATTTTGTAATTTAATTGAAACCAGTAATTTTGCAGAAACAGGCAAGCGATATGTTTCCACGCTAATATAAACTCCTTTTATTTCCTTAACACAGGCAGTAACTTCTTACTAGAACATATTTTGCAGTCATGATTGTTTTGGTATACAAAGACTTCTGTGTCACAGAGAGTATTTGTAGTAACCTTTTGGTAAACATCGATCAAATTATATGTACTTAAGCGCATTTGGATAAAATTGCCCATTTTCTTTCTTGTTGGTGGTAGGAAGAGGTGTGCATTTTCTTAATCTTGAGGACGAATCCTTTGAAATCATGCTGGTGTGATTTAGGCTTATGGAGGGGCAATAATTACCAGTGCTGTTTGACCTGAGTATGGGGTTATGTACAGAAAAGAAATACTTTTGATTCTCTCTTCCTTCAGTTTATATATGAATTCTCCCATGTTATTTTTCCTTTTAATAGCCCTTTTTTTGTACTTTTTTCCCTAGGCTCAGTTGCAACATGCCAACCATCTTGCTTTGTGCCCAGATTCTGTTTCCTTTCCTTGTCCCCTCTAAGTTACAAACTTCCAAACCCAGTTTTTAACAAACCTGGTACAATTTTTTCTAAAGGTTTACTTGTCCCACAGGAATTTAGCTTTCATTTTGCTTTCTCTAATACACATTTCATACCTTGTCACTTTGCTTCCATTAGGTCCTGTCATTTATATTATAATAAGTCATTCTTGAGTTAATCAATATTCCTACTTACAATGCTCATTAATGTGACACATTGTGGTGTTCCTTCTTCTGTGACCACTAAATTTTAAACTCATCTCATACCTCTCCCTCCTTGAAAGTGATTTTTGTATTTTACTCTGTTTTTTCTTTTTCCCACCCTCAATGCCATTTTAATTTTCTTTATCTTGCATATCCTTGCCAAATAAGCTTAATAACATAGTACTTGTTTTCTATTTTTCTTTCTTTCTTTGGAAATAATTTTCTTGGATGCCTAAAATTCATTTATCCTAGTGACACCAATTATTATTTGTATAAAGGTAAAGCCTGTGGGACCCAATCAGGTGAACTCCTATTATACTGGGTGCTGTGCAAATAATTCTTTGCCAGAGGTCAACAGGACATAAAGTTATGATTTCAGTTGCACATTTAGTTTGAGATAATATTCAACAAAGGATAACAACAAAGGGCAGGATAAGGAGAGTAAAGGACATGCCACAACAGAGCAGTACATACACTTTGTCCTGAACTCATTAACTTTCAACTCCTATCTGGGACATTCAGTTGAATCCAGTTACCCCAAGTGCCTGCAGTCTACAGAGAAAGCCAGCTGGAATGGAGCACTGTGGGAGCTATCAGCCTCCTCAGTAGGCTCCTGTTGGCAACATGACTTGACTTCCTTCAACCCCTCAGAAGACTCAGAAATCCTGGAAATTTACACTCAGACTTGGCATAACTTGGTGTCTCAGCGTAGGCAAATATGTGCATCAGACCCATACCACAATTCCTTTCCTGTGGCTAGTACCCACTGCCATTTGTAAAGCCTCTTTGTCAGTATAGATTGAACAAATCTGACATGAAGATAGGAAACATCAGTTACTCAATGCTCCCATACTCTTGACTGAGATATGCAATGGGAAAAGTGGCATTTGTCATGTTTTCCTTATCCTTACAACACACAATTGCATTCAAGTCTCACTTTAGGCTTAGTTTTAAAGGCAAATAGTGGAGTTTTTTATCATTTCTTGTGGAGGGTCATTGTCAGGATTATTGCGTAATACTGAGGTGAAACATTTGCCTGAATTATCTTGTGAACGACCACAATTATGGAGTCTACGACCTAAAATAAATCTTCTTTTCTTCTACCAGTGTTTTTCAAATATTGGCAGAATGTCCACATATCTTTTCTACACTTCTGTATCTCAGTATACAAAAGATACTTACTTTGTGATTACAATACTGCATGCCTTTTTACCTTCTTCCTGGAGAAGTGACAACAAGAAATTTCTGTTTCAATTCCCGCTCAACCTACATCTTTAAACTACACCAGTACACCAACTTGCAAACCCCATTAGCTAGAGAGTAAAATACCATGACCATGCCTACTTAGTTCTTTCTTCACAGGTCAGTCATCCACGTTACTGGTATCTTGTTACTTGTCTCTCAAATGCCAGCAACTTAGTGACAAAATTTTTATAATGCAGTGCTTATAAATAAATATCTTGGGAGTTTAAAAAATTCACAAAAGTTACAGTTGCATTTGCCTTATTACTGACATATACTGTAGATTTGTCTACTTGACTTGTATCTACAGGTTAAGTCTATACTTGAAAGTTATATTGCTATAATTTGGATGGTCTTGAGATTTAAAAATAGTGTGCACTATATTCACTAGTATATTCACAAATAGTGTGAAGAGAAAAGTGTAGATGTACTTTACATAGAGATTGCTTAACTCCATTCCTCTGTGGAATATTTGTACTTTATATGGCACCTCTGTATCTGTATGATCATGAGTGCTCCAAGAAGATTGAACAATTTTAAATATGTATCTTACTGTGGGAGAACTTGCTGTTTAAAATGAGCTTCTTTGGTTCTTCTAGTCACTCTGATTTTTTCAACCCCAAAAACATCCAAGTTTTCCCTTCTAGATAAATATTTGTGCTGCAGATCATTATTTCCCTGAGGTATATTAGCTTGCACTTTTCCCATGTTAAATCTTGTGGGCAATTAGCTACCTTCTTTATTATTCTTCCTATAGCCCTTTAACCCTCCCTTCGTTACCTGCTTTCTGAACTCTTCCTGCTAGAAACAAAGCAAAGTCTGGAACATAAATACACACAGCTATGTATATTTTAAATCCCTAGATGTGGTTTTTTTCTCCCCTGAAGGCTGGGAATAGATTTGCTTTCTTCATAGCTTTACACTGATGTAGTATTTCTATAAAATTGCTTAATGTGTGAAGAGTCAGGCAACAAGGTCCTGATTTGAAGTCTATTGTTGAAAAGGCCCTTATTGACTTCAGTAGGCTTGAGATTCACCAATAAATCTGTAAGACCAAGTGATAGGGTCAATGGTTTAGTACTCTATAAAATTTCACTTAATAAATGAATGCAAAATTTCATCCAAAATGTCCCCATAAATTTATACCCCTCTTTTCTCATTCTTTAAATCAATATAAATGCAACACAAGGAATGTATCAGTGTCAAGATATCAATAGCTCTGCCACTGTTATCTGTTGGTTTATATGCTTTTCCCTTTAAAGCTAGGAATAAAAATATCTCTCTATTTTTCCTTTTTTATAACTATATAAATTCAAATTTAGAATTATTTTTCTGGTTTTGTTTCAAATATAGCTTTAAAAAAAAAAAAAACAAAAAACAACGTAAAGTCAAAATCCCTCACTGAGAGAAAAAGAATTGGTCTGCTAAATTTTAACCCAATGTGACGTGACTTCATGAAACAACTGTGTTAGAAACCCAGAGTAAGGAATCTCTGTAACAGCAGCAATGACAGTGTTAATGGTGCTTCTCTGTCATGCAGAGCCTGCAGAGGGCATATAGGCCTTCTTCAGAAAGATACAGAAAGATGTTGATGGATCTCATAAAGCTGACAGGTTGTTGCTGTCCATTGTCTTGCAGAACAGATTAATAGATTCATTGGTTCTTACTAGACAAAACTGCTCGCAGAAGATAGAATTTATACTGAAAAGTTGCTGCATTCTGCTTGCTGGTACAAAATGCTCTTTGGCTTTCCATCTTTCACTTGTTGGCAGGTACTTAAATAAGAAACACAGAGAACCCATTTACAGTTATGGGTCTTTGTCCTCACTCATAATTATAGTTATTAAATAGATTTTAAAAGCTCGTTTTTTCAAGAATAGAATTCTACACAGACGCCGGTGGCACAATTAATCACCCTCTAGATATGTCAGCAGCATGATACAAGAGTTGGTAAATTTAATACTATATTTTGTGTTGGATGGAAGTCAAAAAGGAACTATTTGGCCATATGCCTCAGATCATTAAAAAGTTGTCACTGTGGCACTCCAACCTTGACAGCCACAGATCAGCTCTGGAGGGAACTAATAGAGCCAAAGGGAACCTGTAAAACCAAACTGATCTGCATTCTGTTATCCTGAATATTTTCACCGGATGCACTCTGATGCATTTGCTACAAAAAATAAAGGGAAAAGGAAGGAGAAAAATCTAATGTCTTTCACATCAGTGAAGCAAATAGAGCCGTAATTCAATGCTTACAGATATTGGTGAAAAGTTAGCATTTGTGTGAGTATTCCCTTTGGTGGGAGTGAGTGATGGCTCATCAAGGGCATGTTTAGGGGTTATAACCTGGCTCTACATCATCTTGGAACTGGTCTAACAACTCTTTCATCATAATCTATGTGTCCACTACCTTTCAAACTGCACGCAAAGAAACTGCAAAATCCAAAATGATGACAGCAAACATTCCTAGTTTATACCCTGCTGTTATAAAACAAATGTCAGGAGAATATATGTGGGCTCAAAAGTTAATGCTTTTTACAACTGTGATTTTGTATGAGACTCATTCCAGAATACTGGGAAATGGTCTGTGCTAACTCTTACACAGTATTACCAGTCTTGCAGTGTTATTTGAGGTGATGCCTGAAGTAGGCTTGATTACTATGATTGCTTCTCATTCTTATTTGAGCTGTATCTCTATCTTCATTCATTTAACAGAAGTATGTTTGCAAGCTAGAGTCTGAAACTGTTTCACCATATCGTTTTGTTGATCCTTGGCTAGCAGGGACACTACTGTTGGCTTAAACCTCCTCTTTTCAAGTCCCACTGAGTCACGAAAAGAGATGCTCCTTGGTTAAAGAGAAGCCAAACCGTGCCAGATGTATTTCATTGTCTTTCCCAAACTAAAGGAAAAACAAGCACATATTTGCAAAAACGACATAGTAATCAGATTGCTGGACTTTGTTGCCTACACGAATGACACCCATGGACATCATATGGGAAAGCCAGATCTTGTATTGATTACAGCAAATGGAAAGGTTTTGTGGCAAAACTACTACATCAAAAACTGTTGAGTCTATGGATTTTCTGAAAAAAAAAGATCATTCATCTTAAATTCTCCTAAGGCTATTGGCAGGTGACTAGCTAAGTAGTTGTAAACCAGGGTGAAAAATGGTTTCTGTGGAGGCAGAAGGTACTTTTGATGTACTTTGTGTCTCTAGAACAGTTCTGTTTTGATGCTTTTTGATTGCTTTGAGCAATTTTTAAATGTTGTTTCTGTTCTGGTGAGAGAGAGATCATGGTCAAACTATGGCCATGCATCAATGAATTGGAATACCGTGTACAAAATTTATGAAGACAGAAGATTTTCAGACTGCCTTTTGCTATTATTCTTGTAGGTGGTGGGTGTGAAGAAAATAAGATGTCCTCATTCATGAGGGGTTGGGATAGAGTTAAGAGTATCACAGTTGTGTACCTGCATGTCTTCTATATTGAGACATATTTGCCTACATCTCCAATACAAAAATTGGAATGAGACTATCCCTCTGATGCATAACTGTATTTCAATACTAAATTATGATAGTCTGCACTGAAGTGCCATAAATAGGGGGCAAATTAATAGTAATAAGGTAAGTGGGTGGGGTAGAATTTCTAACTGAGGTATTTGATGCCAGTTTAAGTTTTAGGTCAAGCAGGCCCCAATATATACACACTCTACAATCTGCCAGTACTGACCAGTGTGCATTCTCCTCATCAAAACACACAGTGCCATGGCTAGTCAGAGTTCTAGGATTACCTTAGGCTAACCTTAGGCTTTAGTGCTATTTTTTTTTTCACTCCCTGTGCTGCATCTTGCTCTCTGCCTTTAGAAAAAGTGAATATATGATAAGCAGTTTGCTGTTTCAGAATTAGAGGGGAAAAAAGGGAAGGGATGACTATACCTTGGGGCTTCTCTAGTTCCTTCTCCTACCCAGAAACACTAATATTTTAAACAAATACAAAAAAACTGTTTCTCTAATAATGGAGGGTAGCACCTCTCAAAAGGTCTTACATTGTCCAAAAAATATTCTTAGTCCAAATGTTTAAATTTTATAAATACATGTAAAATCTCTTTCTTTCTGCACTCTAGCCTTCAAATTACTGTAAAATAGCTCAATTTCACATAAGTGTTTCAGGCAGTTTATAGTGCTCTTTGGCATAGCTTGTCCATCAGCAGGCTATGTACTTTAGCCTCTCTAATTCATGTTCAGAGAATGCAGAATAGCTCATTCGTCACTTTTGTTCTGTATCTTGCTCTTCAGTCTGTACCTGATATCTCTATAAGATGTCAGCAGAGCTGTACTTTGTTAAATATCTGTTAGGGGAAGGCTTTTAGTGATCCCAGCTTGTCCATTATAACTCTTCTACCAGAAAATATTCCCCTTGGATCTGCTTCTTATGGCATTCTCCCTCACCCATTTTGGTTACAGCAAGTCAGATAAGCGAGCCTTGCTATTTAAATAGTGGGAACCAATCTGGCTCATCTTCACAGAAAAACGTTAGGGAGTGATTAAATGAGCAACAGAGTCAGGTGACGGGGGCTGAGTTGAGGGGGATGGAGGAGGAGGAATAATCTCTAGGAGAAGGTCAGTAGTGAGCTGCTGTGGCCACACTGGTTGCACTGGCATAGCTGGGGCTGAACAGCTACAGCCACCCAGTCCTCAGAGGCCACTGTGCTGAGGGCTGAGACAAAAGACATAGAATAGGTACAGGGGGATAGCAAAATGATTAACAGCATCCCTACTTTTGATGCCAGGTAATTCAGGAAAAGTCCTGTATTATGCTTCAACTCAGCTGGCAGGAACATGCTGTGAGGGCCGGTGGTGCCTGCTGTGGAACCAGGCAGGGAAGCTTTAGCTTGTTGCCTGCAGTGCCACCTTGCCTCAGCTGCCTGCTCCTGGTGCTCTGGCAGAGAGGCTGCTGCTCACAGCACACCAGAGGGAAGGGTCTTTATGTGTGTTACTGATGCACTTTGCAAAAAAAGGACATTTAAGCCCAATTGGTTGACTTTACACTGAAGCATGTAAGAAATACCTGCTGTTGCTGTTAGGAGGCTTGTATTCTCCTCTAGATAGAAAAGAACAGGAGGTGACTTTTTAAATGTCCTGCTGGTTTTTGTTGGGGTTTTTTTCGGTGAGCAGCTGACTAAAGCTTGACCCATTTATTTCTAAACTGCTTCCCTGCCACCAGTGCAGTGGTGCAGCTCTTTGGTGCAGACAAAGCCCAAATTGATCTTTAAGGCATTTACTGCTGCAGTTTAGAGAAGACTCTTTCTAGAAAGAACTGGACGGCAACTGGGATGCTGGCAAATTTGCCAATGCCACGCAAAATATGCTTTTGCAGAGCGTGATGTGAAATGAAAACGCTTAGAGAAGTCGTATTTCAGTCCTCTGCATTTCCTAGTGCCAAAAGGTGAGCAAACATATTGCAGGGCTTTGCCTGGGTCTAATCCCAGGCAGGTGGAGACTCAGATGATTCTCTGGATGAGCCACAACATTTTTGCATCATGAACAAGGTGTTGCAATGCCAGGAGTCTGGCTACAATATGCCAGTGTTTGAGATTTCATTTCCTTTAAAGAGTGAATTAAAGGAAATATAAGCTCTTTCATTCTCTCCATGTCTCTCCCCTTTCCAATATTTTTAATAATAGAAAAAAGAAATCAAAGTATTTCAATGTCATTTCAGTGTATTAAAATATGTGACATTGAAAATATGTGACTTTTTGTCTCATTTTCTTCATACTTTCCCTTTGCCATATCTGTGCCCTCTTATTAGTGTCTGCTTTGCTTCCTAATTTTTTATAAGTCCATCTTTCTCTTTTCTCCCTTGCTTCTTTGCTTGTCTTTGATGCACCTTTCTATCTCCCTTTTCCTTGCAATGTATGAAATTCTAGTTTTCTGCAAAATTTCTCATATTACAGGAGTACTATCTAAATGCAAATATTTAAGGAAAAACAGAAGAAAAATTTAAGTACTTTCTCACCCAGGTGTATATTCCTTTGGCTTCTACATTAAGACAGTAGCAGCTAGCAAAACACCTAATAGTAAATCTTACTAGAATTTTTTTTAATTACTGAATTTTGATCAAAAAGAAAGTTTTCCTTTGTATATCCCTTATGAATTGTCTTTTGCTTATTGCTTAAGGGAATACATTTTAATATTATATGTATTCAAAAAGTGTTTAATGAGACCACAGTAAAATACAAATCATGCATCTGTGAAGCCTCACTCAATCAGTACGCTTGGAGTGCCAAAGCTCCCATTGTCTACTCCTCTACAGAGCCCTCTGTTCAGGAATTTATTTATATCACCTGCTTATGAAATGCATTCAAAACAAAAACATCATAATTAGGCCTTTATGCCAGAATTTCAAGATAATTAAAATTCAACTCTTCCCTATAATTTTAATCTGGCTAAAATCAGAGGTAATTGCAGAGCTCAAAGAGCTTTTTTTTTTGCTCCTAGGATCTGCTTTTGTTGAACCCTTTGATAATATCATGTGAGATGAGTTGATATAAAGAGATTTCCAATACAGGACTGGTAGTGACAGTGATAGGCAGCTGGAATTACCTATGATAGATGGACAGAGGGGTAGGATAAGCATTTTTAAATCAGTTTTTCTAGGAAATGAAATCTTTCATTCCTACGATCTCCAGAGTAGTTTAATTTAGTTTCCACTGGGCAACTCATCTATAACAGCACTCTTTACTTCATGGACTGAGATTTAGACAGAAAGCATTTTCATGGGAAGGAGTGACACCCTTACCACTTGCATTTGCAGAACTCCTCTGACACCCCAGCCTGGCTGCCCTTAGCTCTCACTCCATGCCAGCTCAGGCAATCACAGCCATCAGGGTTCAGAAGAGCACATGTCCTGTGGCACCCTCCTGCCTTGCTGCCACACCTTGTCCCTAACTGTATGTCATTCCTCTTTGGGCAGGTGCTCCTGAACAGCTTCCCAGGCTGCAGCAGTGCCACAGAACCATCTGTGCCAGCACAAATATCACACTGTGCTAGGAAACGCACAGACTGACCCAAGGGTTTTCTGTGCTCTAACAATATATCCAGGCTCTGAAAGTTCAGTGGGTAAATTGGAGATGATTGTCTCTAAAGGGACAAATCTTTCGTATTTCACTCCACCTTTGACTAATGGACTTACTTGCTTTTACAAGTGTACTTCACAGTGTTTCCGTTCTCACATTCCTGTGAGTTTGGAAAGTGTGACAGTCCCATTTCAAAGATAATGATCCAAGACAAAGTTGCACCATCTCAAAAACTGCACCTACCTTGGTAGTCATCTTTCTTGGCCAATGGTCCCTTGGCCCCAGGTTAAGTGACAGACTGTACATTTCACGTTGCTCTGGTTTAGCTCCTTCTAGAACAGGGACACTGACTAGACAATGATCCCATGTACCCTCTTGGTTCCAAGTGGTGGCCTTCAAGTACACAACTTTTTTTGGTCTCTGTTTTTCACTTTAAAGTACCTAAACCTGAGAACTGTCACAGCTCACTAAAGTGATGTTTCTGGCAGTGTTTCTGTTCTCAGGCATTAGATTTATTGCCTTGGATAAATTTGCAAGGTTTTGTAAAAAGATATGAGGCAAACCCAGGGCAAACCCTACATGGCCTGCAGTGACCTGCCACTTGAGGGAAGCTCTCTCACGTTTCACCCAAATTAGATCTTGAAGAAAAAATATTTAATTCGTTCCAAGGAATAATGCAAGGGCAAAATAACACACACAAGCAGTGTTGGTGATCAGTGGCCCATGACCTGCTAGTGAACTGAAAAGCCAAGTTATTTGAAAGTGTAGCTGCAATACGGGTATTAAGACACTTTATTTCTATCATTCTCAATGTGGACTTAAATCCACATAAGGATATTGGTCTAACTTGTCTAAAGCAGTGGGCAAGTTAACCTACTCTTCATGTGCAAAATATGACTTAGAGTTCCTACCTAGCCAAAAATCTGGGGGTTATGCTGGTGCTCTATTTCGTTGGAAATATTAGGTCAAAATCAGGTTCAGAGTCGTGGTGTTTTGCATGATGATTTGCAGTCCTAAAACTGGCTGGAACTTGAGGGCTGTGCCAAAAAATCATCTGAGCACACTGCACCCACATGAAAGACTGAAAATATCAGTCTCACTTGCATTTCTGATGGACAACAAGCACTTGCTTCCTCTTTTTCTCTTCTCATTATGTCTATTTGAAATGGAGGCAGACCAGGACAAAGAAAGCAGCATCCCACTGGAGTACCGTGTGCCTGCCATCTTCCCAGACTGACATACTATGAGGAAGATCATCGTGGACTGTCAACTTGTGATGCTTAGACCCTCACTGAGATTGAACTTTGAGACCTTTTCTGAAAGAAGTATTCTCATAAAAAAGAAATTTTCTTCAGTTGAAACAGGGAGACTGTGATGGAGTTAAGCAAATGCTTAGGGCAGTGGAGGGGAGAACAAACTAAGTCTAGTCCTACTTTGCCAGTTAGTCACTCTAAGAATATATCATCAACACATGTACTTGAATTATGGTCACAAAGTGCTGCAGCATTTTACCTGCTTATGGACAGGGTAGAAGCTACCAAATCTGTATTTTAAGCATATCTTAAATCAATAAAAAGTGGCTGAAAAGGTACATGCCTAAGTGAAAAACCAAACTTAAGTGTGCTGGCCTCAGGATATTATTATTTATTGAAACATATTTTTCTTTTTCTTATGGTTTTAGAAACAAGTGGCAGGTGTAAACAAAGAATACAATTAGCCATCATTAGTTCTGCAGAGTATTTTGAATCATGCAGCTGAGATCTGGATAAATAATTCAGACTTTACTCAGTAAATCTAAACCCAAAATGCATTTATAAACTGAGAATGCTTATTAATCTGTAGCTCTCAGGTTAACCATTTGGGTCAATTACACAAGTAGTCTTGCACAGCTGGTAACCACAATCCATGTTTCAGTTCTTCAGCAAAGGTAGGAATACACAATTTGTCTGTTTCATGCCAATCAACTTGTTTATTAGACTATTTGTGAAAATGACAAGCTGAGAGCCAACTTGAGCCAACTTTCCTTTCAAGGTCAGCAAATTTTCAGAATTTGATATGTCTTTCCTGATACCTGTGCTGCAGTTGAGGCTGACCAACACTTTTCCAAATGCTGCCTCATAATTCAGAACCCAGTTTTCTACATTTTGACACACTTCTATTTTAATTTTTGGCAAGTTCTCAGATTTTAGATCCACATAACACTTGGAGGTGTGGGGATTTAAGTGTACTTTACAGTCTCAACTGAGTCAACCTGATAGCCCCTGGAGACCACTGTGAGTGTCTAATACAGATATTTATGACTGGGGATGCATACCTTAATAGTGAAATGACATATGGGGGGGGGGGGTGGGGGACATGCTGTACTGAGCTCAGCAGCTCTTTCCTTCTCTTAGTGATATATTCCACCTTCAGATGTGATGAGGGGATGGCATGAGGATATACACAGGTCAAGTAGAGTAGATAAAGGCAGCAGATACACAGCCACACCCAAAGCTACTCAGGATCCTCTCCACACACATTTGGTGAGGACCTCACCTTCAGAGCAGGATACTTGGTCCCATCTCCTCTCAGCACTTGAAAGCTTCTCTTCTTTCCAGCTGCCTACCCCCTGAGGGGCTTCCTCCAAGTCCTGATGCCTCGACATAGATCAAGTTAAGCCTCACAGACAGGCTCCATTTGCTGATTTGCTGAGCTATTTAAAGAAACCAAAATGAGTTGCTGAGCTGCTAAGAAAAAGCAAGCCAGTGAGAATGTAGCCCACTGACAGAACTGATTAGCTATGTGCCATATACTGTAAGTAGTAACTAATAATATTTGTGATAACAAATAGATTTACATGCCAACAATTTGTCTTGGTAACTTCTGTATAACCTTTAACTTCTTTCTCAACATATCTTTTACCAGGAAATTTGCTCTTGGCTTTAAGGTTTCAAGTGAGTGAAATTCCACCAATTGGCAAAGTATTTCACAGCCCAATAAGCCTTGTGATTAAAAAAGCATCCACTAACTCTTCTATATATCCCTTTTGCTGCCAGTCATAATCAGCACCTCTGCATGACATTTTGGGCTCCATTTCTAAAGATCAGAAATAACACTTCTCCTTTGACATATTAGTTGAACACAGTTAAGTCACCTGTTCATCTGAAAATAGAAGACAGACTAAGCTTCCTTAATGCCCTGCTAAGGATTTTGTATTTCAGCTCTTTGAGTGCTTTTTGTTTCAAACCTTATTTAAGATATGAGTTTCTGTCTCAGCCTCTTTGTTCTCTCCAAAGTTTGGGCCCAGGTACCAAAGTACTCACAAGAACAAGATGAGTAAGGATGATACATTCAGTAACAATAACACTTCCTATTACAAGCTGCTTTTACTCTACTTATCTACCCAAAATACACATTCTTAGGTGCTTACAGCTTGCCTCATCAGTTTTAGTTTTACCATCTAACCATTACTTGGAAATTACACCATAAAAGATACAGTGCTACCTGCAGGTAATTGATAAATACACAGAAGAACACCAGAACGAATATGGAAATGGCCTTTAAACACTTAGATATTCAAAGAGGTTTTGGGGAATAATAGACCAGGAAGTCTTATGAGTGAACACTATGAATTAGTTGAAATAATAATTTAAAACAAAGTAGCAAAACACTTGGGAGACCATGGCCAAATAGGGGCCAATCAGCACAGTTCCTGCAGAGGGAAATATTGTTGTGCTAATCTCCTAGAACTCCTTGAATATGTTAATAAAGAAGAGCAGCTGGAATAATTTATTCTAACCTCTCTGGGCCACTGACAAAATTCTTTGCAAGAAGCTATGAAGGAAGCTAAGTAGTGATGGATCAAGAAGTGGTGGCGGAAAAGGAGGTGAAGGGCAGGATTAAATGGTCAATTTCATCATGTCAAAGGATAACAGCAGTGGGCCCCAAGGTTCCTGCTCATCCACTTATTTATTAATCATCAAGGAAGCGGGAATTGCTGTGAGACAGCAAAATTTGCAAGGGATAAAAAATAGTTCAGTGTAAGTTCAGAGATGTTTGTGTGCAAGTTCTGAAACAAACAGAACTGTGTGACCTACTCACTCTGACGAATTATCAACAAAAGCAAAGTAAGGTATACCAGGTGGAAAAAATATTAATTACTCAACACCTCACAGAGCTCTAAATTAGCGTACCAACTTTAGAAAGGGACCTAGTTATCCTTGTAAATTACTTCAGTAAAGACTTCTGCTTAATGTGCAGCTGCACAAGATAAGCAAACATATTAAGATGCATAAAGAATGAGAACTAATAGAGAAAGGATTAAACTGCCAATGCTATAGTCTGATCTGAAATACTGTGTGCAGTACCAGTGACTCCATCTTATAAACAATAATGCTGATTTAGAGAGGGTTCAGTGAAGGACAATGGGAATGATCAAGAGCATTAAAAAGTGCTCTTATGAAAAAAGATGGAAGTCACTGGGGTTGTTGACCATGAAAAAATGGATGTCAAATTTACAAACTGTAATGAAGGCTAAAGTGAATGTATGTCTTATAAAACACCCACACAAAGGGAGAGGAAAAGCAATTAGAAAGAGGAAAATGGAAAAAAGATACACTGTTTCATATAATTTGCAGTAAGAACCTGAAAATGAGGAAATCTCTGGGGATAATAATTGAAGTGGATTCATAAAGAGAGTGCTAGACAGCAATAGTGGTACCCAGAATTTTCAGGGGTAACAGCTGATAGAAACAGCCTTTATTTCAGCCAGACTCAGTTAGAGAGAGCTATTGTGTCACAAATTTTCAGACATCCCTACCCTTAGGTTTCTCTGAAGGCCTCCCTCATAATCATCCTAGAGTCCTGGAGAATACAACGTATCAGATAATACTGATTCAAGATGACTCCTAAAGTTCTATGCAAGAGTTACAAATGCCTTCATTTTATACTGGATCACACTTGCAATTCCTAACTATGCTTTATGATTTAGATTTTTTAACCTATTTCATTAGTTTCTTACACTGATCTGTACTGAGGCTATACAGCACTATTTTTAAAATTTGTAATGTAACATACATGTGGTTAAATTAATCACAGAAATCTAAGTATATTATGTCAACACTTTATCACCCAGACTTAGCTGATCTTAAGGAAAATGTTTGCACATTTTCTTGAAAAGATCTGTTTTCCATAAGACCACATTAACTGGCATTATTCATGCTAAAATCTGAACTTTTTTCTGATTGTGTCCCATACGAGCCCTTTCCATGGTTTTAAGAGAAGCTGATATTAGACTAAGTAGCTTTTAGCTCCTCATATCATCTCATTTCACTCTTTTTAAAACAGCAGCACTCTTTACTAATCCTGTGGCACTTTTCCACCAGAAATCAAGATTTGTTCAAAATCAACATTAATATTCAGAGAGCTCCTAAACCAATTCTGTAATACTATTGGGTGCAAGTTATTGGGCACAGTAGATTCTAAAATGCTTAATGGTTTTTGTTTCACATCCTCCCCAGTTACTAGTAGAATAGAAAGTACTTAATTAATCACTGTAAGAGATGAATACATCATGCTAATGATTAATACTTCTGTTTTTCCTGCATAGTGATTGACAATTTTGCAATCCTGGTCAAGTTCTGGATCTGTGCCATTTGAAGGATTTCATTTGTTTCTGATTTAGTTAAAATATTCCTTCTCCATCCCATCAGTAATAAATTTTTTTTATATGCCTTTTAACTTTCCTTGTTAATTGCCTGCATTTTCTGATTGCTAACTTGGGCCCACAGTGATGAGCTTCCCTGTGTTCTCCATCTTCTGCATGTGCTGCTGCTCTCGTGGCAGCTACTTTCATCTTTCACAAAGAGCTTTGTAGTCTTCTGGCTACATCAAGGGAAACAAGTAGAGTGATACAACTAGAGCAGACCTATGAGAAGAAGCAGCAGGCACTGAGTATCTGGCATTCACATTGCATTTCTCAGGTGTCCTCCCTTATGACTAGTTCCAGCCAGGACACCTGGACAGAACAGGACACGGGTAGGTTTGGTGAATGGGAATCATCAAAAGGTTCATTCCAGGAGCACATTACTGACATGGGTTGATATAATGATGCAGAGAACGTGGTAATAAAAAAAAAATCCTTACTGATTTTTACAGGATCTGCCTGGCTCTGTGTGTTGGGTCTGGCTGAGATGGAGCTCATTCTCCTATAGTAGCCTTCACAGTGCTGTGCTTTTCTTTGGTAGCTGGAAAGGTGTTGGTAACACACCAGTGCTTTGGGTACTGCTGAGCAGGCACAGCATCAGCGCTGTCTCTCAGCATTGCCCCCCATCAGTAGGTTAGTGGTGGGCAAGATCCTGAGAGGGGGCACAACCAGGCCAGCTGATCCAAATTAACCAAAGGGATATTCCATACCATGTGACATCAGCTCATATATAAAAGCTAAGGGAGGGAGGAGGAAAGGGGGGCATTCATTATTTACAATATTTGCCTTCTGGAGCAACCACTACACGTGCTGAAACCCTGGTTCCCAGGAAGTGGCTCAACATCGCTCACTGATGGGAAGGAGAAAAAAACCTTTTTTTTTTTGTTTTCTTCTTTGCTTGTGTGCATTTAACTTTTGCTTTTCCTTTAGTAAATTGCCTGATCTCAACTTATGAGTCATTTTCCATCTTGTTTTCTCTCCCCTGGCCAGCTGGGAAGGGGTAGGGGGTAAGGCGGCTTGGGGACATGTGGCATCCAATGAAGGTCAAACCACCACACTCTTCTTTATCAAATAACCATTAAAAAATTAGACAATTTATCTTTTTTTTTTCTTGTTGCACATATGGTGAAGATACTTTATTATTTCTTCTCAAGAAACATTTTTGTTCTTGCAGAATGAACCAATGAACCACCACATTTTTTCCTACTGAATCCAACAGAAAACAAAAGTATCTGCTGAAATAAAGGCACAAGAGTGTGGCCAAAGGTAATCGGCAGGAAAAATGTACTACACTCTCAAAATTGCAGTTTGGAGATTTTATTTTTAATTAAGAAGCCTAAGAGTTATCAAAAGGATCTAAGTGCAGGAAAAGTTTTACGAGGTTATAATAAGCAGCTTTTGAGTTAGAGGTAGCAAAATATTAAATAAGTAAATTTTCAATCAGGGTAATTATTAATTGACCTCTAAATTAAAAATAGTTTGATTATACACTGTTTGAAGAAAATTAATTATCCTTCTTTTCCTTCAAAGTATGGAAATTTTAAGGCCAAACCAATTTCTAAGCCAAAGTTAAAGAAGGGCAAATATAGGACTTTAAAAGCTAGGTGCAACCTTAACAATTGGGAGAATACTGCTGTTCCATAATAAAGAGAAGGTAGATGTGACAAAACTTCCTGAGACAGCTACAGATTTGATAATGAGGGGCTAAACCAAAACTTTAAAAAATCCAGCACTTACAGAGTTTAGCTGAAACTCCCTTGATGTGTGGTATTGAGTAGTCTGAAATGGGTTTAGTATAGGAAGGTGCTCCTGGGATGTGTTGCATCTCCAGAGGAAACTGCATTGTGCTTGTGTTAGCTAGGAAAACATATACTCCAAAATGGGGCACTGCATTTCCTCCTCTCTGAGACATTACTCTGTAAACAGAACAGAAAACTGAATGTTTTCTGTTATTGTAAATTCAGCAATGCAAAGCTTGTTTCACACATGGAACCACTGCCTCTCAGTCCAGCATCTTAACTTCTGTCAGTTGGTGGGGGACCTGTAAGATAAAGATAAGATGATGAAGATTCAGTCAAGGTGAAATAGCATGTTACAGCTTAACTTAGACTTCCCTGATACCATCAGGGCTGAACTTAACTGTTGGTTGCACTTTACTTTCTGGATGTAATGATGAAATACAGTCATTGAATTACCTTGAGTCACCCAGTTGCTGGGCAGTTCAGGTTTCTATAAAACATGATTATATAGCTGAAATACGAGAGAAAGTAATATATCAGCAACAGAACTGGGTGTATAATAGTTCATTTGTGATGAGGGGCCTTTTGCTTAATTTTCTATTTGTAATTTTCACATGCAATTATCAGATTTTTTTGTTAAATAATTTCTATAAATATTTTTCATAGCAGGTTATTGGATGGCAGTTTAATCAAAGTATCTGATATTAGAAATTCAGAAGGGACTTTTGCTATTGGACATAAGAGTCATGTGGTTTTTTCCTAATTGGTTGAGGATATCTCTCAGAATCTGCCTGCTAGTAAAAATAATAATAATTACAAATGCAAAGTCATCACTGCATTGATCATTCATGCCAATAAACCAATATGCTGGAATATTTGTGGAAAGCAAACACAAAAGGATGTGAATAGTTAATTACAGCTCATTCATTTGAGCAACTATTTGCAAAAAATGCTTGGGAATGTTCCACAAACAGTAGCCACTGTTATCTTCTTGCCTCTCCTGTCTTTGAGCCTCTTTGTCTGTTGAAGGACAAATGCTGGCACTCAGTTGTCTTTTCAGGATTCATCAAAAAGCCATATGCAATGTGAAAACTCAGGTAATAATACTTAAACAGAAATATAAAATAATTAAATAGAAATCCACTGTAGAGTAGAGAATTATGGTTTGCACTGCCCAGTGTACACTATCTGCTTGCAAAAAAATATTTCAAATGAATGTAATATATATATTAGCTAATTTTACAAGGTACAGATATTCAATTCTGGATAGATTTTCCCCAAATCCCTGGTGACTCCTTATATGAATCACAAAAATTAAAGTGTGATTTATAGCAACTGTCTCATGGTTTGGAATTCCTAACAGAAGACATATATCCCTTTATTTCAATGCATAGATGCATGGCTTCTCTGATCCTTTTTACAGATGATTTCCAGTTAGCACATGGCCTAATTCAGAGAGTTATCCACTCTGCTTCAGTCATTAAAGTAGAATTGGAAGAAAAACTACTTGATCTCCATCCATACCCAAACGCTTCTGCCTCGCCAGCAAGAATTCACTGATTCCTCTGGATAACTATATTATAGACCTGACTACTTTGAGCATCAAAAAAGCTGAAGATACAATCTGCATGACATTTACATATATTTGCATACATTTGCCTGGCCAGAAAATATAGCTATTCAGATTTTCACATTATAAGAGAGCTCATGGAAGTATTCTCTGTTCCTTTGGTATGCCTTTAGCTTTTTTTTTTTGTCTTTTTCAGGCATCTGTTTTACTCACAAACTTTCTAAGTTGTCCCTGCTTTTGCTCAACCATCTTCAGAGATAATGTTTTTTTCAATTTTTGTCCTTACCCTGACTTTACCCACTCTACACAACTTTTTCATCCCAGCAGGATTCTTTAAAAACATCTTACTTCACCATTATTAATCTATTTAAAGAATTTGCACTGTTATCTTGTGGTGGACTCACTCAACTTTGTCCTTCACAATCCTAGATCTCCTCTCCAGTTCTTCCTCCACAGCTTCTTATGTATTTTACCACCACTGTGAAAGCAGAACAGACGAGCAGAACAGAGCAGGAGGACATGATTGGTGCTGCACTCCTTGGACTTAGGTTGGTTCCATTTAGATAATTTCAGCAGCTTTTCCATTTTCTGTCAGGCCAACACAGCCATCACAAACATCTGTGTGTTCAATGATATTCAGCTACCATCCCAGGTTTCTTGGACAGAGCACAAAAGCCACAGAACTTACCAGACAGTTGCTGGAGAATGGAGATACTTTCCAAGTCTATGTAGTAAAATTAATTTTGTGCACTTTTCACCTCTTAAATTTCCTAGTTACAGTCTGGTCAGATGAAGAGATTGCTACAAGAGAACCAACCATGAGGACTAGCATGTTAGAGGGGAAAAAACAGGGAAAGGTTTCTTCTTAAAAACTAGGAAAAACCACCTCAGGATTTAGATATCTGAAGTCTATGCTAAAATAAGGAGAAAGTTGTTAATAGGTAACTGGGATTACTGTGACTCTCCTAGGAACAGAAAGGCAAAAATCAACCTCTGAGCCTTTTTTGTGACTCAAAATCACACTGGATAAGATTCACGATTTCTGTCAGGATGTCCATGCCACAGTTAGAGGTGTGCTCTGAGTTAGGCCAAGAGCAGCAATATTCTTTAAGGGAATCTGTTTTCTTAGTTAGACACTCAGCTGAGTCCAACTGCCAAAGCTAATCATGTTGTTTTTCCCCTAGAGCCCTGATTCAGTCAATTCAGGGGCAAAGATTTTGTATAGAATTTCTTCCCCAATTAGAGATTTCCAGAGACTGGTACAGGGATTATAAACACACTTTCTTCTGGGTATTTTGGGTATGATTAATCCTGTTTCCTGACTTCAGAGCATTAATATGTACATAATGAATTCTTTCTCCTGTTGTCCTCATTTACTTTAGATTTCAGGTATGAAAAAAGGGGTAAAAAATGAAGTTGATTAGAACTACATTTGGCACTAAACAATTGGGTTAGAGTTAGGAAAATGGTTTTGAAAAGATTTTTCTGCCACTGTTCTCAAACTACTTGAACTTACAAAATAGCCAATGAAGGCTTAAGAACCTTGTGGCAAATTCTCTGCTGAAAGCAGGTTTATGTATTCCATTTCTCATACTGTCACCAAAAGCAAATGTATGTATTCTTGCATTAAGAGTTTAAAGGCAGACTGAAGCACAGCTGCAGGAGAAGCAGTTATCGAAGTTATGGTTAAGTAGCTCATTGCTGCTAGCTCTGCAAAAAGATTGTGCCTAGTGTTGGTCTGTTTTAATTTTTAAAGTATTTCTTAATGAATTTAGGTGAAATCTAAGCAAAGAATCCCACACAATCCTTATCTAAAGAAATCAAACCCTGTAAGCCTGTTATTATTATTGGTAGACCAGAACCTCTGAGGAAAAAATTATTGTGAAATAACTGAACAGTGTAAAATGATGGGTTAGCCAGGTCAACACAAGTACTGGAGGAGTGCCATACATCCTGCTACTAGTGAATGTATCACCAAAGCATATATCTGTCTGGGAAAGGATTAAGAAATAGATTTTAAGTGCCTATATACAGGCACTTCCTCCTTTTGGATGATAGACTTTCTTAAGGATAATGTAGGAAGAAGTCTGTAGGATTTTAAAAATATGTTTTCCTTTGAGGAAATGCCTTGCAATCCTGTCTTGTATTATTTTAGCTTTGGGGGGAAAATCCCCAAAACAAACAAATCAATTTTTTGTTTGTATGGATATGCTCTCTATTGAGAAAAAATCAGAGAAGGTTTTCTGCTATTTATTCTACCTGGTCTTTTCTTCCACCAAGCTATAACATTAGTTGGTGTCTTCTCCCAGTCTGTAGTCAAGACTAAGTGAAGGAGCAAGAGGTTGTAAAATGCCTTACTAGCTATAGCTGTTAACTTTTGTTCAAGGTGACTGCTTTAGTAGATCTAAGACTTTAAGAACAACTGTTCTGTTTGTGTGCACATATGCTTCTATTTTTCTCTGTATACTCAATACTACAACTATGAGACTCGATTACTGTCACTTTAAAAACTTAAAACTGAATCCATGGATCTACTCCAATTTTTCTAAGTCTCAAACTGTCAGCCAGTGCTTAAATTGCAAATTCTATCTGACAAATGCCCATTTATGAAATACATTACAGCATGGTTCACATCCGCCTTCAGAGAAACAGAGTGAGAGAATATAACTGATTGTAGAGGTTAATTTGGTCCATATACTTTGTCAATAGCAGGTCTGAGGAAAATTAGCAGCAATAATTACAATACTGGTGTAAGTCATGAATCTTGCTAGTGTGATTTTTAGCAATTTAAGGACTGAAGGACCATGTATGTCAGGACTTCAGTAATATCCTTGGCTTTAAATAAATGTCAAAAATAGAATTTAGTAGGTTTTTGCGTGCAAGCTTAATCACTATCCAAGAACACAGAATACACAATGATAATTTTCAAGACAATGTTACAAAATTCATATTCAAGCCAAATTGCATGTGGATACTACTAGACTGTATTTTTTATAAAAGGAAATACGGTCTGATTTTCTCTACTACATCAATCAGAAGTAATTTTCCTTTCTTTTCCTTTTGAATGCATGTATATGTGTATCAGTTCTGTCTGAGATGGAGTTAATTTTCTCCGCAGCAGCCCTCATATCTCTGTGCTGTGCACTGGTACCTAGAAGGATGTTGGTAACACACCAGTGTTTTGGGTACTGCTGAGCAGTGCTCCCACAGCATCAGTACTTTCTCTCCAACATTCCTTCCTCATCAGAAGGCTGGGGGTAGGCAAGGTCTTGGGAGAGGAGATAGCCAGGACAGCTGACCCACAGGGACCAAAGGGATATTCCAGAACAAATGGTGTCTGCTCAGATAGAAAATCTAAGAGAAGGGAGGAGGAAGAGGAGCATTCATTATTATGACATTTTCTTTCCAGGACCTCCATTAAATATACTGAAGCCCTGCTTCCCAGGGAGTATCTGGACATCACTTGCTGATGGGAAGCAGAGAATAAATCCTTTGCTTTCCTTTGCTTCTGCACAAAGACTTATATTTTGTTGTATTAAACTGCCTTTATCTCCACCCATGAGGTGGAGATATTTTCTCCTGCCCCACCCTCCTGAGGAGGGGAGTGATAGAGCGGCTTGGTGGGCACCCGGCTTCCAGCCAAGATCATCCACCACAATGTGCTACCAAGGCACTGGGATTGCTGTTTCTCATCCGGGCCCATTGACAAGAGGGTTCATTTTTATTATACCATAACACACAAGTAAAAGATCATTCAACTACTGAAGGATCTATTGCAAAACTGGTATGTCAGAACACAAGCTGTCCAGCAAGTCCATCAGTTCATTTGTGAGAAAATTTTCTATATGAAAAAGTATAAAAATAATGGGAGCAATGGACTTTCTGAAAATGCTTTAACCAAGAGAGAACTTGAGATAAGCATGAGCATGGAATGGCAGGGTTTAAAATGGTTGGGATGGGATAACACAAATAAGACCAATAGCTTTCAAAAAAGACACTAGTGCGGTACTAGCGATACAGAGAATAAAGCTCAAGGAGAACCAGCAGATGCTTCAGACATAATATTACAGGACAAGCACAGAGGAAAGCTAGCAAGGGCACTAGGACATAAATTTGACTGGAATATAAATTTGAACATGAGATTTCAAATCAAATATACAGAAGAATTTACTCAGAAAGTAAGTATAGATGTGCAGCAGAAATTTTGGGCCAAAAATGAGAAAAGCATGGAAACAAACTGCAATGCACATAATAAGGTACATTCTACTCCCAAGCAGCAAGCAATATGACAAGAGAAAATGTCCTCAAATTGCATCATGGGAAGTTTAGATTGGATATTAGGAAAAACTTCTTCACTAAAAGGGCTCTCAAGCACTGGAATGGGCTGCACAGGAACGTGGTTGACTGACTATCCCTAGAGGTATTTAAAAGATGTGCAGATGTAGCAGTTAGGGACATGATTTGGTGGTGAAATTGGCTGTGCTGGGTTAATGGTTTGACTAAATGATCTTAGAAGTCTTTTCCAACCTAAACAATTCTATGATTCTATGGTGTAAGGAGATAGAATTCACTAAAGGCGTGAGTATTCAAAGGCAAACCAGGTAAAAAAGTAGTCTCCTATTGAGTATAATAGAAAAGCTACTTACTGTACATACCAAGAAGACCGAACACAGTTTTTCAACTTCTTAGGCAGTCCTTCTGCTTATTTCCAGGGATAAGGGTATTCACAGGATCTAGATAAGATGGGTATTTTTGAGGAAATGTCAATAGCTTATTGCCATATTAGTGTTACACTTCCACAAGCTTTGTTATCAGTATACCACCACTCAACATTTCTATTACTCATGTCTAGAAGTATAGAAAAATTATTATGTTGGTATGGCACCAAGTGGGAAAGGACTTTCAGCATACTGATGTCTTGTTTAGAATCCAAGATAGATTAGATAGATGAGTTGAATAGTATAGAAATGTTCTAAAATAAATTGTTTTAATAAATGAAATTTTCTAGATAAATGTGAAACTTTTTATGAACCCAGGTTTCATGAAATTAGTTTGTTGGAGCTGCCAGCACTGTAAGTTCTCATGAACAGATTAAACAAAACAACAGACAGGTACCACTGATCCTCCCATCCAGTTGCAAAAAAAGCTCATGAAGTCTTTTTCAGGTGTGTAATTTGTTTCAGTATCAACAGTGGATTTATGAAGACATGAATGGAATAAAGATGCTGAGATCCTCTACTCAGTATCAGCAGAACCCTTACAGGCTTTATAGAGTTCTGCTAAATACAATAAATAACTTTAACTTTCCAAAATCAGTCCTTCTGGCACAAATGGTTCATTAGTATACCAGCATTTACCTTCATCAGATATCTATGAAGCCTGCCTCATGCTCACAGCAGGACCCCTGCCTTTCTTCTACCCTTCCAGGATTTCTATCTGTTAGAGGATAAGAAAACTGATTTATTTTTATTCCGAGTTTCAAGCTTCTATTTTACTGGCTTCTCTAGTTTACTTTTTCAATTTATAGATGAATTTGCCGCTTCTAAACACACAACTCTATTGTAGACATGTAGGACTAAAATTTACATGTGTACCTGTGATGGTATGTGTGATGTCTAACATCAGCTTTGATTTGTCCACAAAAGACACATTTCCTAGTTTCATTTTCATATACAAGATTGACAATAGTACCTTGCCCTACCCATGACTTCTATATTCCTACAATTGTAAGTTTGATTCAGTGTTACACTTGAATTTCTTCCTGTTTTTTAAATACATCAGCTCTTTGACTACACACTGAAGTCAAGTCTTCCCAACTAATGTTCTCTCACATGTGTTTATGATATATAATACAACACATTTCTGGTATACAAACCCTAAATTTTGGCTCTTGGCTTTGAATATCTCTTGCATTCTCTTTGTCTTATAGGATTTGGGCTTATCCAATTTACACCTGCCCTTCAAGGATTTGTATTTCTTTTATTTCCCGATACAGATGTGATGTTATCTCTAATTTGATCTTGGACTGATGTCAGATCTTTTCTCAACATCCGTACAATACATCTACAGTCGCTACAGTTCAGAGCTATCTCTTATAGATAAGATATTGAGTTCTTTTGCTCTGTGATTTAACTGGACTCAGAAGTGTTTCAATAACGACTAATATTAAGCTTTAGTGTGATTTCTTGAAACAAAAAGCATTCCTTGGAGAGATAATCCCTTTTATGTGTATAAAACCAGAATGAAGTGGTTTTCAGATACTTGGTGCAGTTGTGGGAATTACAGAAGCAAGAATGGAGACAATTAATCATCTGGCTGGAATCCATGATGTAACCAGTGTCAGAAAAACATATTTTAAACCTGCTCTTTTTCTATTTATTTCTATTTTTCTTCCAAATAATATGGTTTTCCTCAGACCTACACATCTTCATTTAGAGGGTTCCATATCAGAGACCTGCACCTGTACTGGGAAGTCACTATGCACTAAAATTTTGTGGGAGTATTAATGCTCGTTTGGAAGGTCCTACCACAGGAACAAAAGTTATATGGAAATACCAGTAGTAAGAAGAAATGAGATAAAAGAAGAGGAAAGGAAAAGGAAGGAAGGAAAAGGAAGGAAGGAAAAGGAAGGAAGGAAGGAAAGGGAAGGAAGGAAGGAAGGGGAAGGAAGGAAGGAAGGAAGGAAGGAAGGAAGGAAGGAAGGAAGGAAGGAAGGAAGGAAGGAAGGAAGGAAGGAAGGAAGGAAGGAAGGAAGGAAGGAAGGAAGGAAGGAAGGAAGGAAGGAAGGAAGGAAGGAAAGGAAGGAAGGAAGGAAGGAAGGAAGGAAGGAAGGAAGGAAGGAAGGAAGGAAGGAAGGAAGGAAGGAAGGGGAGGAAGGGGAAGGGAGGAAGGGAGGAAGGAAGGAAGGAAGGAAGGCATGATCCTCTGACAATATAGGGTTGCTGTTATGAAGTATCCTGCCAATGACACTGCCATTTAGATTTGCCAATATGCTTATTAAATATCATACCATGACACCTTAAAAGGCATCATTACAGTTTATTATGTTGTGATTTGTAGAAAAATAGTATGTGGCAGTCATTTCAGTGGATACCATCATGACCTTAGTGTCAATGGGAAAATCACAGACCATTCATGTGTATATTCTCTGGCATAAACAAAACTTAAGGACAAAATCCAATGGGGAAATACAAATGGTTAAGTGGACTAATACATAAACCTGCATTCAGATTTGAATTTTTTTGTAACACCCTTCTTCCTAGAAGAGACTTTCACGTGTGTGTGTGTGTGTTCTCAGACATTTGGGATAGACACAGCAAAATGGATCACTGAAGTCTGGGCTGAATCAGAACTATTAGATCACTACATTTATGCCATTCCCCTGTTACGATATTTACTCATCTGTTTGTCAAACCACATCCCTTTCTGTATTCATGTCAATTTGGAATTCCCATTATTTTTACTACACGTTCATTGTCTTGCAACCCCAAAGTTTTCTATGGCTAATTTGACAAATCACTGTCTTTAGTATTGTGTTCTTCCAGTTTTTCCTCCTTCAGAAGGCTCCTGTGTATAGAACCAGCTATAACATGTGCTGCTGCACCTGAGGAGGTGCTCCAGTAACATGCATCTACTGGATGCATTTGGGAGTAAATGCATTATTAACGGATCCTTTTGAGTTTACAGTAGTCTATAAAAATTAAGCTTTAATTTTTTTAAATCTACAGGCTTTAGATGCCTCCAGTCTCACTGTGTCCTGCTCTGAGTTCAATGGAGGCAAATAAAATTTTGTTCACAAACTGCATGTTACAAGGCTGAAGCAGACACTTTAACGAGCATTGAATGCCTTTATTTTGTGTTTTCTGGAACACTAAGCTGACTTTAGTACCAGCTCTTAGGGGATAATTTGTTACACATAAGTTTTGTAATAAGAGTAGATTCACTGCCATTTTTCATCATAGCTCATAATCTTTGAAAAATGTTAGTCTTAAGGAGCCACAATAGGACCAAAAACCCATAAGTGTCTGATTGAGATACGCTCTTGAGCCAGCCAACAAAACTGATGTGAAAACCTATGGGCTATTTTACTAGTCAGCTAAAAGAAGGCTTTTTATTTTGGAGAAGCATGTGTGTACTACCTGTTTTGATGCAAGTTTCTCTGGTGTGAGCAAAGTTATCTCCTATTTTTTTAGCTTTTTAGCTAGTGATGTTAGTGTCTCTAGCTTTACCTCATGTCAAGGAAGATGTTGCAGGAACACAGAATGAAAAGTGGGCAAAGCCAGTGGTGACAGATAAACAAAAGAAGAGTTCCAGGAAGGAACAGAATGAAAGAGCTTTTGGAAAAAAAGGCAAGGGGTGTGTTCATTCTGCGCATGATTTTCATTTCCTTACTTTATTCTATTCCTTTCTATATTTTCCATTTCTTCTAGGGAAAAGTACTCTAAACCCATTTCTTCGGACAATAACCTTTATAAAAACTTTTATGCAAAATTATCCTCTATTAATGCTGAATTCCATTAAATACTTTTCAATTATTTCCCAGTCATTAACTATCTGAATCCAAACAATCTATGTGGAAAAATGTAAATAGGGATTTTCAGCCCACAGGCTGCTTCTAAGAGGCCCAGAAAACTAAGACAAGCTTGTTGCCAAAGGGTTCAAATTTGTCACCCAGCATCTTTCACTTCAAAATATGCAGAATACCATAAAACATAAAAAATATGTAGCATAAAAAGAAATTAAAAAAAAAAAAAAAAAAAGAGAGAGAGAGAGAGAAAGAGAGAGATTAAAATCATTGATGTAAATTGTACCAGAAGCAGCAATTGTCTTTTTGCATGGCTAGGGGCATATTCTTTTTACTTATTATTCCAGGTTCTTTGTGAAGTGCCAATAGCTGTACTTGGCATTGTACAATACTCATACAGCCTCTAGAGAAAAGAGCAGGCATTGACGAGGAGACGGGGCAAAATAGACACTGTGTGCCTTGAGAAGCACAAAGGGAGTGAAAAGTAGGAGGGTTGCCGGTTTTTACTCCTATCTTTTCTGGCCATCATCAAAAAAGAAGGCCTTCATTTTGAAGATTCACAATAGGGCGCTTTAGAAAAGATCACTCCACGTTGTGAGGCGGCGCGGGCGAGTCCCCGGGTTTGCGAGAGCCCGCGGCTGATCCGCGCTGCTCGGCGGCCGCGGCGCCGGCGGTGGGCGCGGGCAGAGGCGGCTGCAGTGCGCCCACGGCCCCGCTAGAGGGGCCAGTTGTTCCTGCCTGGCGGATCCCTCCCCGAGCACCGGGGCGTGCATCGCCTCCTCTCGCCGCCGGGAAGGTGCCACTTCTTCCCTTTCTCTAGCAAGCAAGCAAGCAAACAAATTATTTGCCTCTGTAACAGATGAACAGACGGCTACTGGACTTGCATGAACTACCTGTTTTACAAAGCCCGTAGGAAGGCTCCAGGTTTGGTGGCTTGTGCTGCCATTCCGCGGTGGTAAATACAGCTTGCCTTCAGGATACGCTCATAGCTTAGCCTCTTCCACCTTTGGAGCTGAATTGCTCATTTGGGGGTAAATGGGAAGATCTGCTGCGAGAATTGTGATATTAAAGGCAGGATTTGGAGGATGCCACTTAAAGGGACTCTACCTGGCACTAGAAGCATCCCTGCAGAAACCAAGGTGATTGAAGTGAGCACAGCCTGCCTGAACATCTGCACATACAATAGCTACCCAGGATACCACAGTCAGAAAACACTTCTGATCACTTTTAACTTACAAGATTTTAAATGGTGCTATTTGCCTTTAGAAAGCTGTCAAACAACCCTGAGTTTATAATTATAGCTTTGCTTTGAGAAGCAGTCAGTCATAAAGCAGCCTGGTAGACAGCGACATGCTAACACTGTATTTGGGGAAGACATGGGATATGGGCCCTGACTTCCTCTATTTATTCCCTTCCTTTTTCCTGCTGCAGCAAATGAGAAAGCATCAGAGGAAGAGGAAATGGAAATGTTGCAGTGCAAAGTATGGTTAATAATATTTTTTATGTATGCAGAGAAATATTAAATTTAAAAAAATTAATGGAGGTCAAAAGCCAGCTTCTAATTCTCTTCAGGCAAAAGAAAAAATTTATTAAAAAGCAGAAAAGGTATCCACAGAGAAAATTTCCCTATTCACTTTATGTACATGAAATATAGACATCATCTTGACATTCAGCTGATGAAAGAGAAGAAAAGAAACTGAAATTACCACTCAGACAGTTAACAATAGTCATATTTTGGGAGGGGGGACAACATCTCAGCGCACTGTGTTTGACACAGGATGTTCCAGAGATCTGTTAAAGTTTGCAGTGCCATTTCCTAAGAAATCATTTTGCAGAACCAGCTTTCATCATACCGTATCTTCAGTACAGATAATCTTGGCAAGGCATTATTTTACACGCTGCAGCTAGCTGAAAACCTGAAGAAAGGATATCCAGATATTCTGACTGTATGGATTTGACACAAAAAATTGGAACATAGAGAAAAAGAAGCATGCATCAAACGTGCCTTTTGTTACTGGAAGCATCTTCTCTGCTGACAAAAATATTTGTTAAAAGTTTTTGCATGAAGACAAGATCCAGATGTAGTTGATCAAATAACCTAAAGCTGCCTGATGACTAAAAAACTTCCCAGAAAGCACCCCAAGTATTTTTTAATTTTCTGTGTTCTGTGTGCTGAAAACATGATTCTCAGTATGGTTCCCCTGCACAACCTGTGAGAGGACAGAAAAAGGAAGATGATTTGAACCAGTTGCTACATTTTACAGAGACAGTTTGCAGAGGAAAAAGGAATAAATGTTTTAAAAATGTCACTGTTCTGCTGCCATTAAATGCAATTGCAAACCTCTATAGTTTTCCCCCAGAGACATGCACAAAGGCTGGGCACTGCTTGGATGTTGCATAAGATTTGGAAATATGAGATTTTGTAGAGGCTTTGGACAGGCCCCTCTGCACAGAGATTAATTTCAGGCAAAAAATCTGGACACTTGTCTCAAACACAGGATTTTAGGTTTTGTTGGTTTGTTTTGGTTTTTTACGTGTAGCCTTCCTGTATTAAATTCCTTGTTCTTCACCAGTCTTGTTAAAATCTGACATTATTTCCCTTGGTATTAACCCCCAATTTATCATTTACTCAAGACTGCACAAGGTTTCATCCTGGGAGTAGGTTTTTTCCTTTATCCATTTCCTTAAAAACATAATCAACTTTTTGTAGGAGTTTTCTGCGATCAGAGGTGTTCCTGGCTTCATGAACACACAGGAAGATGAGTATCTTACATTCCAATTATAATTACCAACAATTAAATCTGAGACCTGAGACTAGGAGAAGACCTTTAAGAGTCAAGGAACTGCCAAGAAATAGAAGGAATTGCAAGTAGCGCTCCAAGTTCAGTCATGTATAAAATTTACAACACGACTGAAGGGCAAGTCTATAATTTTCACTTTCTTCTTTGGCTTGTATTATTTAAAAAGTTATGTTTTAAATCTAAAAGGATAAGGTCTGCATTCATTACCTTACAACATCTTTAGCAGGACCTTTTGTCTCGAGTTCAGTACTGTGCCAGCACAGTTACACAGCTCCTGCCCTGGAGCTGGATTCTGCTTTGGCACTTCAGAGTGCAGAGGGAATATTCCACTATGTAGGCATCTCATGTTGGTGTATGAATTCTCCACCACCTTTTCAGTCTCTGAATAACCTCACCCCAAAATACTGAACTGAAGGCTGTTATCTAGCTAATCAGCAAACAAAAGTTTTTCCCCCAAAATTATCTGAAGAGGTATTCATAACCGACTCCCTGCAAATATTCTAATCCAATCTGTTGTGTAAATATTACAGCTGGGGCTGAGAGGGAATGCATGTGCATTGCAAGCAATGATAAAGCCGGAGCATCAGCCTGGATGTGTGCAGCTGCACATGCAATGGAAGCCTTGGACAAGGGCAGTGGGAAACTGTGAGTGTCACCAGTGATGTCACAGTGTTTTAGGGCACAAGGAAGTGATTGAAATCATGCCTCTATGGCATTTGCTGGAAGAACAGTAACTCTTGCAGTTTTTCTGCTTCTGCAGCATGGTACATCACAAAAACTCTCGATTATACCTAATTTTTATGTACCAAGTGCTTTTTCACAAACAAGGCATTTTTGCACTCTCATGGTTTATCAGTACCTGAAGGTGTAACAACAGATTAATGAGCACAACCAAGCTGATTTTATTTTATGCCTGTTTTCCAACCTCTGTGGAAATGTGTCAGACAATGAGATGAATACCATATATGCCAACGATACAATTCATTAATATTTTGCTTGGCTTTTGTGGAGTTTCAGAAACCAATGGTAAAGTCCTGCAACCTATATACACCTGCTTTCCATATAGACCCTCTGTCAAGCAACTGTATGTTGCAGAGGAAAACGGTCCAGGAACAAAAAGTCAGGTGGCAAAAACAATACAGGGGAGGAATGTACTTTGTAAAGGGACTACTTTTGTCCTATGTCCCACTTAAGAGATACTCTTCCTGGCTGCCGTCCAGAGACAGGATGCTCCTGCTCCAAGACCCAAAATATTTAATGTATCTGACTTTTTGCACATGGCATTGAGAGCAAGAGGGACAGTTGTGTTCCACTGCCAGTGATACAGAAAAATATCCAGCGAAAGGAGAGACTGAATGGGTCACCCCAGAGCCTGATGATGCTGTTGACCTCAGGAGTCACGGTTATTTCAATGGGCCCTGTGCACAGAGGTATTGCCAGAAGCAATATGTGCATCCCAGCTTTGGAACCTATGAGAATATGAAACCTGAGTTTCATTTCTGAAAGAGGCAAGGATGTCCTTGTTTTGGGCAATGTGCAGAAAAAAGAAAGACAGAGTAAATCATAGTTACAAACTAATTGTGTCTGCATGTGCATTGATTTTGTATGTGTATGAGTGTGTGTACAAGCTTTCGTGTTAAACTGCAGGCTATGAAACTGTCCCATTTCATTACACTGGGATATAATTTTAAAACACTGTCTTGCTCCAGTTTTGAATTGTATAACTCTGATCAATTAAATAAAGGCAAGGAAGTCATTAACTTTCAAAATTGCAAATATAAGGAGGAAACATACTTATTCATCTAACCCAAGATCTGCAAATAGAGTATTGGTGGGGGGGTTATTGTTACTCATCCTTTTCCTACTATTGGGGTGCGTATTTTCCATTACTCCAAAGAAGTAGACATATGGGATGCTCTGTCTAGCCTCAGCGATTACCACAGTTCATTGCCTCCTGCATCAGCTTTGCACCCTCTCAGCTGGGGGATTTTTTTCTTTGACAGAGCCCCAACAAGGTCACAAAACTGATTAGTAGGGGAACAGCCCTAGAGATCAGTGCAGGACCTGAACAGGGATGGATTATTCTGGTGCAAAGTAGCTTGTGATGAAATACTGGACCAATTTCAAACCTTTTCACATACAAAGGTCGCCAAAAAATCCCCAAACAAAAACTATAGTTTTGGATATTTGCTTTATATTCCAGTTTTACCAAAGATTAAAATACTGTAGCCTAGCTGCAGAGTGGAAGGTTTTGTTGCCGTTTGCTTTGGGTTGGTTTTTATATAGACTGCTTTAAATCTTTGTCATTTCCCCCCATCCTAAACCTGTCTTCTCAATAGGAAAAAATGTAAAGCACATAATTTTAAAACCAGTTTTCATCATAATGTTGTTGGGGTTTAATCCCAGCTGGCAACTAAGCCCCACACAGCCTCTCGCTCACTCCCCTCAGTGGGAAGGGGGAGAGAATTGAAAGAGCAACAGCAAGAAAACTCACAGGCTGAGGTAAAGACAATTTAACAGGTAAAGCAAAAGCCACACAGCACGCAGAGAAAAACAAGGAATTAACTTACCACTCCCTATCGACAAGCAGTTGTTCAGCTATCTCCAGGAGAGCGGGGCTCCATCTCACATGATGGTGGCTTGGGAAGACAAATGCCACCCCTCCGAATGTTCCACCCTTCTTGCTTCTTCCTCCAGCTTTATATGCTGAGCATGATTCCACAGGGTATGGAATATCCCTTGGCCCAGCTGGGGTCAGCTGTCCCAGCTTTGCCCCCTCACAACTTCCTGTGTATCCCCAGCCTTCTCACTGGTCGGGTGGAGTGGGAAGCAGAAATAGCCTTGGCTGTGTGTCAGCCCTGCTCAGCAATTGCTAAAACATCCATTTGTGATCAACACTCTTTTCAGCACAAATCCAAAACATAGCCCCACACTAGCTACTATGGAAAAAAATGTAGAATTCTTGATGAGAAATCATTCAAACCTTTAAGCATTTCAAATAACACTAAAGCTTTTCCTCTGTTAAACAATGTAAACAAAAATTTATTCCAAACTGAATGTAAGGTGTCCAAATTACTTTCTATTTTAGAAATACCTTCCTTTTGTTTTGAGGTTATGAAATATTCTGAGGTACCTCAGGAAAAAAAATTTCTCTATTTTCCTTCCAAAACCCCCAGACTGTACCTTCATTCTGTCATAGGCTGAAGCAATTGCCCATGACATGATCTTGGCAATTCCTTCCACATCAGAGGGAGGTTCCTCCTGTTAGCACATCCCAGAAGCCCTTGGTCGTGGGAGATGTCACATCAACAGCCTTCCTCAAGCCCTCCTCCTCTAACAAACCTATATACACCCCAGTCTGTCCCTGATGACCTTTTCTTTTAGTCTGTCTAGCCCTGGCTGTATTAGAAGGAGTTTCCCACTCAGAGTAACAAGACCTTATATTTTGTCTTTAATTCCCTACCTCCTCAATAGTTTCTCATTTTATGTTATTTGTCTATAAGGTTTTATAATCTTACGTTCTATAAAATTATATTTATCATCTAATGATTATCTAAAAAAGTATGTCCAAAAAAGGGCAACAAACCTGATGAAGGATCTGGAGCATAAGTATTTGGAAGAGCAGCTGACAGAGCTGTGGTTTAGCCTGGAGAAAAGGAGGCTCATGGGTGACCTTATCACTCTCCACGGCTGCCTAAAAAGAGGTAGTGAGGTAGGGGTCTCTTCTCCCAGGTAACAAGCAGTAAGACAAGGTGAAATGGTCTCAGGTTGCACCAGGGGAGGTTTAAATCAGATATTATGAAAATTTTCATCACTGAAAGGGTTATCAAGCACTGGAACAGGCTGCCTAGGGAAGTTGTGGACTTACTGTCCCTAGAGATATTTAAAAGACGTGCAAATACGGAGCTCAGGGACACAGGTTAGTGGTGGACTTGGCAGTGCTGAGTTAATGGTAGGACTCAATGATTTCAGAGCTCATCCCCAACCTAAATGATTCTATGAGTATATGATTCTAATATGTACAAGGAATTCCAGCACTTTTTCATTATTTCCAAGTTAACTATTCTTTTGTGGCTTTCTTTTGTACAGACATTTATGTGGCCTTCTAAGCCACACTCACTTTTTGACTGTGTGTCTTCCTTCATAATTAACCTCCTCTCCCTTAACAAACTGCCAACACACATGCACACAAATACAAACCCTTACCTTCAATCATTTCTTCATGTCTTGAGTTCATAGATTGTTTTACTTTGGGTTTTCTTTCCCCATCAGCTACTGGTAAATGAATGTTATTAATCTCAGGTCAAATATCTTCCTCTCTCTTTCTAAATTGGATTGCCTGTGACAATAGGCTCATGGAAATTTCATCTGTTTTATTTCTTTTTCATGGAAGAGTCCTTTACCACATTAGTACATATATACATAAACAGGGAATGAGTTACAGGTTAATTAGATATTTTTGTTGCGACAGTTTAGTTGTCTGCATTTGGATTTTGGCATTGTCTAATGAGTTGTATGAATTTCCTTCTCTCATTCTCCAGGACTAGACTCCTACATTTTTCACACGTCAGTTTGCTTCTTATGATCTCGGCAGGTAGGCAGCACCAGAGAAAGGAAAAAAAATGTTTTGGGGATGTTCTTTATACCGCTTTGCAAAAATGGCTGCCTAGCATTAATTGCCAGCTCTGCAACCTACTACTTACATAAATGGCCTAATTTTAAAATAGTAATTATTATTGTTGAATATCTAACATCTTCCACTAAGTGGAATGAAGTTAAATTCTCAGATCAAACAGAATTACATAAAAACTCCAAGGTAAATGCTAGAATGTGTAACTGACTCTAAGCAGAAACCTCAGATACACATATAAATTAGCATCACTGTATTGAGTTCTCTTATTTTTACTTCAGGTAAAATCCTATTTAGTGAATAGATTTAAATACTTACACCTCCAACAGTGGTGTGTTAATGTAAACCATTTCTAAATAAGAGTCACCAAAATATCCATGTCCATCCCAAATAAGATGATGTAGCTTCAACCTTTGTATCCTTTTGCAATGACTTGTAATTGCATTTGTCACATAAAGATTTGTTGAACAAAGTTGAATGTTTTCCATTTATAAGATATAGCAAGTGTTTCAATTTAACTCATTTTTATTTATTAGGACTGTCTTTAATGGGTAATTTTTCAGTTATATCCTCAGTTCTGCTTCAGATTTGAAAAAATACTCCTGATTAGGAACACAGCTTGCTTGATTCAACACAGCAAAAGAGACAGACACAATATGAGTCTACAAGTGATGGCAGAAAATAAACTGTAGGATGTTTTCCCTGTATACCTGTTTGATGAAACATTTGTTGAATTACGTTTACTTAGCCTATTGGATTTGCTTATACTTTTTTCTTTTTTTTTTTTTTTTTAGCAAATGGCTAAAATTTCAACAGGAAAAATAAGAACAGGGATTTTAATAAATTGCGTTGTTCATATGTAATCTTACAGGCGAAGTCCTCTAAGGTATTTAATAAAGTAGGCCAGAGAACTCTCCTTTGTGGATAAAACTCTGTTGCAAGTTCCAAGATGTTGGTGAGATAGATCTATTACATTATTAGCTCTGGGGTAAGGTTTCCCAATGCTGCTAAAATATGCTCAATTTAAATTCTATATTATATCACCCCGTCTGAATAATTTTATATCTATATTTTACTTTTAAATGCTTAGCTGACTCATGCATTTTAAAGAATTATAAACATATTCTTTTGAAAAAGAATATACATCTTTATGTTACCTTTGTTGTTTATTACATTTAACTAGAATAAAAGTGGATCGAGGCCAAGGTTAAAACCAGAGGTTGCACTATATTTACATTTTGTTCAATACAAGCACTTAAGAATAGCAGCCAAGCATTTAAAAATAGGCTGAAGGGGATGAAGAGATTTAGAGGGGAATGCCTGGCTGTCTCAGAAACTACCAGGTGAGTCATGGTTCTACCGCTGCAATGAGCTCTGGGCAGGGAAATTGGTACAATTTAGCTCAGGGAAGGGAGACAGCAAAATACAGAGGCAAAGGAAGGCTGTATTTCTATTGTGTTAAGAAATTCTCCCCACTCTGAGCTGCATCTACAGAGTCTCCCAGGAACTCTGCAGATCAATATAGGATGCTGGCCTGCAGATTTCCGTGGCAGCACTAGGACTGTCACGGCAGAACTGGTCAGTAGCTCAGACACTAATCCAAATCATCCAACTGCACCTCTCCTGTCCCAGAGGGTAGGGACAAGGCAAACTCTTCTGTATGGCCACGTTCCCATACTCTTGCAGACCACTGAACGTAGCAGTACTCAGGGAAACCACACAGTAAGCAATTTATGTTACTTGTCCCCAGAAGGGCAACAGGGGACAACATACTGTAGTTGTGCCAAACAGCCCTGAAATGAAGGCAATCTCATAAATTCATAGGGTTGGATTTAGGAAATCTTAAGTGAAATATTTTTCTTTGCTTTTCAATACAGATGGATTTGGTGCTTATGGAAGCAGCATTGGTTCTGACAGTGGAAGCTTTTTTCCGTTCAATACTTTCAATGTGAGTTATTCCCACAGAGACTATTTTCTTCAGGTAAAACTCCAATCTCTGTATAGTAAACTAAGCAAAACATGGTACTTCTGGTAAGAAAAGACTATATATAAATTTAGCATCCTGGCTAAACTTGAACTCAGGTAAGAATACTCTTTCTTATCCAAGCTAACTGTCACTCTCAAAAAATACACTTAATCTCTTTGCCCCTACTAAATTATTTCAGATTACTGCCCAAAGATGGTAATGCTTTTGCTGAAAACAAACAAGCAAACAAACAAGAAAAAAGCTAACAGCTAAAATACATGTTCAGACTGGCCCAGGAAAAAGGGCATCTGCAAGAAAATCCCCCCCAAACTCCCACCTAAACCTCAGAAGAGTGCTCTAAATCCAGATGCCTACATCCAGGGTCTTGAATAATGATAAATGTGAATTCCTTCAGGATAGACACTAAATTTCAAGTCCAAAATGACCCCTGCTTTCTAAGTCTATATCAAATGGAATAAAGGGCATCTTATACTTGAGTAGAAATTATATAAGTTCTCTCTTACCTTATACTTCATGTTGTTATCACATAATAATTTTTCACTTCCTGGGGCTGCTAGTGGCTAATTCAAATTTTTTTCCATCTCTGTCTTTTTTCCCCTTTGTTCCAAGGGGCTCATTCCCCACAGGCAATGCCAGTATTGAGTCAAAGTGTCATTCAAGCTCACAAAGTCACACATTTTCAGCTGGGAGGTGGGTGTGATTATCCAATTACCTTTTGACATTTCCATCGTCTCCTTTGGCACCTAGGTACAATAAGTTGGGCATTTCAATATCTGCCCATCCTCAATTTAAACCTGTTTTGAAAATACAAAAGAACCTTAAGTGATCTGTCCACAGCATTGAAATACCAACTTTAGTGGATACTTTGAAAACTCAAAGGCTTTATAAGATGAATAGCAAACTGGGGATGACAGCTCCTGTGGAGCCATTATTGAATTGCAGCAGTGACGACTGCATTGCTTTGGATTTAGATAAAAGGCTCCATGCAAGACAAATGGTAGGAGGACATCAAACAAGACTGTGTCCATGCAGTGACAGAAGCAATCCAATTGAAGAAGCTGTTGATTTCCGCAAGGTAACTTACTATTTCTTCTTAGGTAATCTATGTAAGGAACTAAGGATTGTATATTCATCTTCCATTTACACTCTTCTCTAAAATACTGCTTCTAGTTGTCAAATATAAGTTTTGCTTAAACTATTTGCCAGAAAGGAAATACCAGTATCAGACCTTGTTAATTATTTTGCATCCGTGTTTTTATTTAACCACAATATCACTGTGTCTAAAGGTTATAGATTGAGAGTTACAATCAATACTGATCAGGTAAAGAGATTAGTCAGCAAATGAATAACATAGATACCAGCAGGAAGCACTGTGCTCTCAATACAGAGGGTACAGATAAACATCATCACCTTTATTTAGATGAAAGCTGATTCTAGAGCATTTCCACTGTCTCATTAATAAAACACAAACCTTTTGGAACCTATGCTACACAAGCATAATGAAGATCTTGAATAAGTGTCAAGATGCAACACGATGTAGCTTTGTACAAAACCATAGAATTTGGGGTTGACAGACAGCTATACAAGCTATAGCCTGGAAAGGGTACAGATGTTTATTTAACTTCTTGTAGAAAGTCCACATTGGCATGTGAGTCTTGCCATTCCCACTTACTGTGCCTCACTGATTTACAGCATTCAGTGGACATGGATCACTCAAACCAGCTTGATTCATAAGAAGCTAAAGAGGGAGATACACCCTGTAAGAACACATTGTGCACTCCAACTGGGAATGGCCATTCTGCCCACAGGGCTGGACTACAATTTTTCCAGGCAGATCTGACTGAAATATGTATAATGCCATCAGTGGGTCTTTAATCCACACTGGTTCACTCCACAGATCCACTTTTATTTGTCTAGCAAAACAACTAACAGAGACAAAGAATTACTCTCTTAGAGCACAACCACAAATGAAGGTTAGCATTTAGCGTACCATAGCTTCTCAAAAGTGTATTTTTGCAAAATGTGGGCATTTTATGGATGTGAAGAGATTAAATACATTTACACACATAGAATGACATAGAAGCATATAACATGTCTGGTAATTCAGATTATTTTTCTATCTGCCTTTCTTGTATACTGTTTTGTATCACTTTGCAACTTGCTATGCTTGCTTTATATTTTGGATCAGGTCTAGTTGTCGTCTTCATATTTTCCACTGTTTCCCAATATGTCTCAGCACATTTTTCTCTCTGGCTGTCTTTCTCTTCTCCCTTTCTACTACCTTTTCTTTCCCAAGCCCTTCTTATTAAACCTAGAGTAGGTTAAATTGAGATTAAAACAAATAATCTTCAAAGAATATGTTCCTCTTCTCCTGATCCTTCTACTTCTCCCTCCCACACAAACTGCCTGACAGACCATGGCCAGCTGTCATGAGAAATTTTACCTGGGTTGCCGCCTTGCCAGGAGGCATGCTCCAAAATCCCTCCTCACCCTGATACAGCATTTTCTGGATGAAACTTTAATCTAAATACCCAGGCATGTAATTTCCTAAAACCATACCCAGATTCAAATGACATTAGAGCAAAAGGAGTCTTCAGCCTGTCATCCCCTCACAATGAGAAAAGGACTCCCAAATCCAAAGAGTTTTGGGAAAAAACCCTGAGCAGGAAATTTTTTGCATAATCAAGAAATAGATCCCCTCCACCCCACCTTCAAGTTCCTGACTAATTTATTGTGTGCATGTGAGTCTCTGAGCTCCTTGCAATGATCTTGGTCCCAAGAGGAATCATCTGCATCTGCTCCTTTCCTTTCAGGATACTGTGAGCAATACAGCAGAGAATGTAAGAGCTAAGTTTGTTCTGAGCAGATTCATTGAAAAGAACAGGTTTCAATAAGCTAAACTTAAAAATAGCTTCAATAGTGTCTAATCTGTGATTCCTGCTTGGCGCTGATAATTAGGATTAAAAAAAATAAAAAAGGACAGAACTAACATGATTGATCTCAGTGAAAACAGTTTTGTTTTGTTATCTTGAAGCTACCCTCAGAATTCTACTTTGCATGATTGCTTGCAGTATTTTTCCATCTTCATTTTTACTTTTCAGAATTGGCTAGTTTGTCTGAGACCCAAAAAACTAGCGAATTCAATTGCCAGCCTAGGAATAAGCTGCAAATTAAACTTCTCACTTACTCTTTTTCACCCATGCCCTGATTGGAGCAAAGCTGCCCTTCTCATTATAGAGCTGTTACTTTTAATTATCCTGTTCCGGTGTCTGCCAGGGGCAGAACTTTACCCCTGGTTGGGAGGGTGGAACACTTGGCACCTCTCTGGTGCTTCTCTTGGTGAGCCAGTTGGAGAACAAAGAACCAAACCAGCTCCGTCTCTAAAAACATAGGATTGGTATGTATGGCTCCCCCAACTTCACCTGAATTTATCACTGCTCAGCATCTGAAGAAAGCAGGCCACAACAGCTACCTTTATGTCTTCTAGCCAAAAAACAGAGACCTACAGGCTCAAGCTGTTTTCTCCCATGTAGGAAATCATATTTGCAGAACATCAGCTGTGGGGAAGCACATGGTTTTCCATAACATCCATATGTGCACTGCTCCTTGAACATGAGGAACTGTACGAACAATAAAGTCAGGTGCCCTCTGAATCCTTTTTCAAATAATCATTTGGAAAGCAGACATTTTTTTTATTTCCTACTGCAGAGGAATCCACCTCTTTGCCCTCCCCCTTTTATTGCTCATTTTATTGGCAACATTCCTTTTCCTCCTAAAGTAAATTTCTGATGTGGATTTTGTATTTTGGATTCATCCCTCCTGCAGACTCTTACCTGATTGAGTTATTTCGATCCAAAGAACTGAACAGAAACTCCCTGATGGTGATAGGCTGAAATTCCTCTGCAGTTTTCTCTCTGGGAAATGATATTAAAAAAAAAAACAAAGAAAAAGAAAAAAATTAAAAGAAAAAGAAAAAGAAATAATCAAACCAACATCACTCTGCCATCCCAAACTCCAAAAATAAAATAAAATAAAATAAAATAAGATAAAACAAAATAAAATAAAATAAAATAAGAAGAAACAAACCACCTCAAAACCAGTGTCAAATGTGGGTCTCAAAAGCATGTGTTGGTTCCACAGTACAAAGTCACTTTAAATCTCCTAGTCCCTCGTTTCCACTCCCCAAGAGGAATCAAACCAAACAGAGAACTGCTTACATTGCCAAGACCTGGGAGCTTGTTGTAAGAATAACTAGTTCTTGACATTAGAAATTACTCTGGTTCAAACATTTTTTGATCTTTCTTATTAGCCCTGTGTCTTGAGAAATAAAAATATGATAATCAGAAAGTACATAATTGGGTTCAGGGTGTTCTGTGGTCACCCTTTCTGGCTCTGGAGATAAAGGCACTTTGAAAGATTATGCGTGGATATCTGGAATTTATTCTGCACACTCTGTGACATGACAGATCTTTTTTCTTAATTACACAGCTATCAGTCTAACACCTGTAGTTAACCATTCTGTCCTGAGGAATCTCTTCTGATACCTTTTATGCTGCCACCAGGAACACAGCAGCAAAATGGCACGTGGATGCTGAGATATTTATTGCCACAGACACAGAGGCTGCCTTGAATCCCCGCAATGGCCACCGCGTTCCCAGTGCTTCCCATTTCCGAGGGTCTGTCTGGAGAAGGTGCCGCCACACTTCAGAGGCATTACGGACTGAAAGCTACAGTGTTACAAACTGTTCGGAGTGAAATAAGGGTGCCGTAGCCAACCCTCAGGACTTCTAATCAGATGGTTTTGGGAGCCGCCCTTGGTGGCCCGAGCAGCCGTGCGCATCCCCAGAGCTGCCGGTGCCCCGGGGCGCCGAGTCCCGTCCGTGCGGCCCGGCCCAACCACGGCTCTCCCTTAAGCCTCCGTCCGGACCCTTGCTGCAGCAGTGAATCACATGCAGAGGGTTTTCCACAAGCTGGGTTTATTGAGCTATATTACAGGAAAATATAGCTCAGACAGCCCCACTGCAGCCAAAACAATCTGTCATTTTTAATTCTTCCTGTCACCTCATTAGGTATACAGCTAGAGTGACAGTAAAAAACCTACAACAAGAAAACACCAACAGCAAAACCCAGAGTACAATGTTACCACGACTCCTGCTCAGAGTTTAACATAAATATCAAGGCAGCAAAAGATTCATTGACCAAACATATGTGACTCAGTGCTATATATAACAAAGTGACATGCAGAATGGTCTCAATAGGCATATAAAGCAATTAAAATAACTGTGCTTCAAAGCATTGTACTATAACATAAAAGGTCATCCCTATAAACATGAAAAATATGACTGTGGTTTTTTCCTACGTACAGACACACTAATACCTAGCTAGAAGTTCCATTCTAAATGGTAATCTTTAAAAATCTCTGAAAAAATGCCATGTCCTGTATCATTCTCCCTCAGACCATGTCTTTTCATCAATGGTTAATATTTTAAGTGAACACAATAGGAAGCATTATTGAGGCCAACTATATGTCAAAAGACAATACTGTACTAAGTACAAAATATTTACCCTGTGCATATACATGATAGTGTAGGAAGCCCTGGTTAACCTTCTGTGAAAATGAAAAGCCTTTCTTTTTTCCTCCTAGAGCTCACATTAACGCATTAAAGTTGTATTCCAATGGAGACTGCAGAGAGTACATTTTGAGGACTCTGTTAATTTTTGCAGTAACACTCTGAGTTTGTGATAATAGTGTTTATGCACAGATGTAAAGAATGTGCTGACAGATTAAAAAGGAGTCAGCTGGTGTTTGCACAGTGTTCATTTTTATTTAAGGGGAGAGAAAAAAGAAAGGGAAAAAAAAAAGTACTACACCTGGCCATGAACAAACAGCTTTTACAGAAGTGGAAGTAGTTTGGCATATTGCAACTCCCTAAACCCTTCCTGCATTAATTCAAAAATTCAAGTTATGGGCACATCAGAGAATCACAAGGTTTTATTTTTACTGCAATTAGAGAATTCACTTTGACTGTTTTTCCTACCAATATTAAAAGGAATCTTAGCCCAGACAGCATTATTAAGGAAGTGTTAAAAAAGAATGTTCATTTGTTGCAGACACAATCCTCACTCTGGAGACCCTTCTTCCTTACATATTTAGGCTATACACACATTCCAACTGTACTTGGAATGCTGTAATACCCCTAGAGGTGTCTTGAAGGGTAGTGAAGGTACAAATGTAGCATATGGCAATAGGTATCTGCTGTTCCTTAATATGCAGTTATAGTATTTTGAAGCTAATTAATGTACTGAAACCTCACATTTTACAATTCTGTAGCATGGGAAAAGATGACAGGTAATGTCATTTTCTGTCCAACCGATCAGAGTGCCCTGATCAATACCTGCAGAAGTATGCAGCAGCTACATCTGGAAGAAGCATACTGATTCAGGTAGAAAAAAAGAAAACATGAACAGAAAAGGAGAAGCAGCAAAAATATTCAGTTGGAAGAAATATTACTTTGGAAAGCTGAAGCCTGCAGAAACCTTCAACTTCACAACAGACTCCACAACTGCAATGGGTAACCTCTAGCCATGCTTCCCTTTTCTGAAGGATTTGCCTTTCAACCTAATTAGAGCAGGAGCTGAGCGATCAGATATCCCTTGCTCCTTTTGAAAAATGACTGGGAAAACTCTATGTAATCAGGAGGTATTTAGGATTTCCATTGACTTTCAATTTTCTTGGTTCATCTGTTCCTTTTCAGAACGTTTGATGCTAGTCTGTTCTAAACTGTATGTTGAATTTGCTTTAATCAGATGTCTTTGTAACAGGCATTAGGTCATTTACTGTTTGATTTTTTCTGTGAAAATACAGGTTTTCTTAGTTTCAAAAGTATCCTTTGAAGAAACCTGTCATATTCCAGGTAGAAGAAAAGAAAATAAAAGAGGGAGAAAGAGAAGAGTGTGAGGGAGGGAAGCAGGGAGCAGTCCTGTAATTCTGTTCTTGCCCCACAGCGGCGGTGGGGAATTGTGGAGTTGTGCTCAGTTGTGAGTGGCGCTCTTTTGTACCCAACACTGCCCCCACAAGCTCCTTTGTCTGGTGATCTGGGCTCATGCACTGAAGTTGATTAGCGTAAGCAGAGCTTAATATTCAAGCAGAAAATTAGATACACTGGTAAGTGCTAGCTCAAACAAGTGCGCCTTCTAGTTTTACACCTTCTATCCATGGACCCTCCCACAGCTTTGCTGGTCTGGAACTCTCAAGCCCCCTTCCTCCTGTTCCATATCTGTTCCTGCATTTGGAGACCCAACCTTAATGTCATCTTAACCCTCATCCTCAAATTTTAACTCCTCATCCAAACCCACCTTTCTGCTGGCCCTTGCAGCCACCTGAAACTCCAGCCTCTTGAACTGTCTCCATAAAACCAAAAGTCCTGCTTCTCACAAAGATATTCTAAGTGACACATTTAATGAAAAGCCACTTAACTAAGGCTCTGTGGTGAGGAGCAGAGTCTCACGCAAGTCAGTGAGTATAGTTTGGCTCAGGTAGGCTGACTTTCTATTCAGAAGGGCAAGTCTGTCTCCAGTGCCTGCAGAAAGAGCCCAGGGTAAATATGTTCCTTAGCTCCTAACCTAGCAAGCCTCAATGAGGTGACTAAAGTCAAGTCTCTGTGTATTTACCTTTAAAATTTATCTTGAAAGAGTATGTTAAACTAGAAAAGTTTGCTGCTATACTTGGAAGTGAGAACTTCTATGGAAAGTCTCTGTCAAAGAAAAATATAGTCCCCTCTAAAAGACATATATCTTCTTTTTAGAGGGAACTCTCCCGTATATTTAAAATTCAAAAATAGTAGTAGGTACTGAACACCATGATAAAACAAGCCATAAACCATCTTGAAAATCTATTTTAATTGTTCTAATACACATTTCTAAGATTAATATCTCCTTACTTGGATTATGAAGCAGTAGGAGCTGTGGTACTGTTTGGGACATGGAAAGAATAAATTGTGTAATGCCAAAAGAAAAGGTGCTGAGGTAGCTGGTAATTGACAGAGTTAATGAAGTATGTTAAGCAGGTACAATATAGATGAAGTTGTCCCCTGCAGGGTGATTGGCCACTGGGGAAATATTGTGACAGTTGTCTTTGTGTTAAAATAATGTGGTCCTCCTTCTTTGCCAGATCCTATCTGCAATGAGAGATGAAAGAGGTCTTGCAAGGATACCCAGATCCTCCTGCAGCACGTGCTGTGCTTGACTCTGGCAAGTAAGGAACAAGATGAAGCGGAGGTAAAGAGTGTAATGGCTGTCTGTAAAGCCATTAGGCTGTTTCCTACAACCCACACATGAATTACCCACTGTTGAAAAGTAATAATTTGACACTGTTTTCTATAATCCTCCCTCATACACTACAATGCACTGGTGCTGTCTGGGGATGAATGGGAACTGAATTTGGCCTGCCAATTTTTCTGGAAGTTGATTATTTTTAGATATTGTTTTAATAATTAGCTAACTAGCTCCCAAAGAATACAATGGATTTAGACAGCAAAAGATGGTTTTCAGAGTAATATAGATTTTGTATTATTATCTCCTCCTATTGTATGTGAATATTATCATTGAAAAAGCAGAGAAAATATCAAATGGAAATAGAGCTCAGCCTCTCAATTATACTAAGCTGTGTGGTCAGCATTGGTTCCAAAAGAGGCGTATAGAGCATAGAGTAATGAAAAATCATTGATACCATCAGTTTGGTGTCTGAATAATCTATTGTGCTATTCCAGCATTGTTCTTACTAAAACCATCTAAGAAGGTGAGCTAGCCTTCCTTGGCCATCAGATCTCAAAATACCTGAAGCTTTCTTGATTCCCTCAGGTGCTGACAGCATTCTCTGTCATGGACACATGAAAATTATACAGTATTATATTTATTGAATTTGAAACTCTTGGTATTTTCATAGTTGATATTTATCTGCTTATAGTGGAAGTGAGTTAGGTGTTATTGGACCTTTGAGCTTTTCAATGTGGTTTTATTCTTGTCAACATGTTCTAAATCCAGGAGTCCTTGTCAGGGTTCTTAAAGAGAGTGATGTTTGGAGAGAGAAGTGATTCTTAGCAAACCTCTGACTGAGAGCATAACCTAAGAAAGTATTTCTAAGCATTACATGGCAAACTATTTTCTAATTTTCAAAATATAGTAAGTCAGAAAGATTAAATGGAAACATTTGTTCATTGTAGGATTTAGGTTCAGAATTATCATAATCTCTTTCCCCAGTCTTTCTTATGGTCCTAAGATTTGTATAGTCATTTGTCAGTATGTTATCCAGAACAACAACCTGGACATAAGAACATTTTCAGCAGAGCTTCTTACTATGGGAATTTGAAAAGCACTTCCTGAAAATTTATCACCGATCACAGTTTAAAATATTTTTGTGCCCAAAGAATCTCAGGTGGTGCCATTAAGACAGCATAAAATACCACAAAATACCAGGAGAACAAACCAAGTAGCAATTATCTAATGCATTTTTCTGGTATCCAGATCTGCCTTTTGGGAGTGCTAACTCAATAAATAATCACTATACATAAACAAAGTATGGGCTATAACTCTCAAAAAACTTAGAATTGTCTTCAAGGTGTTTTGCTTTGTTTGACAAAATACTCTTTGGGGATGTACTAATGGACAAAGCTAAAGTTCCAAAGAAAGGTAACTTGATCCATGTGAAAGAGAATAGAAGTCTGAAGCAAACAAATGCAAAAATATGCTGGTACTCACTCAAAAAGTGCTGACTTCCTGCTGTAGGTCACCTCACCAGCCCACCTTGTACTACAAAACAGGGTAATTAGAATGTGCTGATTCTCTGTGCTAGCAAGACTTTTCTCTTTTCAACTCTTGTTTAGGACTAACCAACAAGACAGACTACGGTGTGTGTGGGGTAGAGAGTTTATATCTTACAGACTGCCTTAAAAACAAGAGATACTACAAAACCCCACAAAATCAGATCAACCAAAGCACTCCTAATCTATTAGTAATAATTAATAAACTCTGAATTTATATTTTCTATCTCAAGGCTTTGTACATGTATCCATCCACACGATACCACTGTTATTAACTACGGCTGACACGGGTGCAAACTGCATGTGCATGACTGAGATAGTCAGATGCTCAGGCTGACAGCTGATACAGTGATATAGATACGTTGTATCCTACACAATGCAATGCATAAAATTGTCAGGCATAATAGCCATTTCACAAAGACTAGCCAACGCAAGAGACTAGTCACCTCTCTCTCCCTTTCATCTCCTCACTAAATATACTACCTTTTCTAAATCTCTGTGCAAGTATTTGAAGGGCAGCAAGTCTGAGCCAGTTGTGAGGGATTAATTGAATTTACAAGGGGATTGCTCTGTGTGCAACATCTCAATTAACTTACTTGTTAAATACGTAATGGCACTTGACTGTTAAGTTGTGAAGGAACTTGTTAAATGCATATTGCTACTTATTTAAAGGATATGGTCTATGGTCTAGCTAAATAATTAGGACTCCAAAGTGTGTAGAAACCTAAACAGTATAACAGGCAAGGCTAGATGACAGAATGAGCCCTACCTCTTTGTTCAGATGCTTTCATCTATTTCACAGTACCTGAACAAGAAGACATTTTTTCTCAGATTTGAAACACTGCTGACCAAAGATATGCAGGAAGGAACCAACCATATTCAGATGAAAATTGTCAACTGTGATGCCCTATGAAATCTGCAAAAGTTTGCTTTTGGTTTGAGATTTGTTTGTTTAGCTTTGGGGTGTTGCTTTGGGGTGGATTTTTTTATGGCGTTTTTTGTTCTCTTTCTCCAGTTAATAACTTTTCAGATCTCTGCTGAACCAAGCAAGAGCAGAGATAAGATACTGAATATATTTCTTGAAAGAATCAACAGCTTCATGCTCCTCCTAAAAGGTACTTTTTTATTTGTCTTTTCATTCCAAAAGTTTCCCTTACATCAGTAGCTTCCTTAACAACAGGGATAACTGAGCTTGAAAGGGTTTTGCTCTGAAATGTCAATGTTGTTTACTTCCTCTGCTCTTCATTTCAGCATTTTGGCCTGAGTTTTCAGATCTTGGTCTGTGGGCATCATAAATCATGGGGAATAGATACATAGAAAGTGAAATAGTATGGTCCATCTACTTAGTTTTCAAGGAACTTGGAGTCTATAGCTCCCTAGTTGTCAGCACCAAGTTTTTGTGCAATCAATTTTTTTTTTAAAGGAAGTTAGACCCAAAAAAAAGAAAAAAAGGGTACTACTCCATTATCTGTTTTCCCCAAAGTTTGAAGAGTATGTTTTGATCTGTAGTTCTGCTTAGGAACATGTCTAATTTTAATTAAACCAAACTGTTACAGAATGTACAGGCTACAAGTTTCAGTTTGATTCTCCCTTGGTACAGACAATCTTATAAATACAGTGGCATCTCTCTGAAAGAGACAGACTCTCTAACCTCTTGTAGAACGCATAAAATCCTGCACATATGTCATGTGGCTGCCACCTTACCTTCTTGTGGGACAGAAACTCCTGGCAACTACTTCAAAACTTCAAAGAATGTGGGGGGGGTTATGAAGGTTTATCAAATAAAAACAAAGCTGTACATTGTTTAAAGCATCATCCAAGATTCTTCTTAAATGTGCTTTCCTTAGTACTTAGCTTATGCTTCTCAGCTGTGTACAGGGAAACTAAATGGAAGAAAAGGAAGAAGTATTTTCCCTGTAGATTGTAAGAAAGACAATGCTTCTGCTTAAGAAATGACATTGCTTTAGTGGCTTTCGCTCACTCACTTCACATGAAAAAGATCAAGGAAGAGTTTTGCGAAGTTATTGGGGCAGTTGCAGAATTTTCTGTGTCTGGAACTGGAAAATGTCTTTGCAGAAGATGGAGGCTGCTTTTTGAAAGGCCATTTTCAACAGGTGATAACTTGAGTAGCAGGAGCTCTGCCTCCCCCAGCATGACTGTAAGCAAGGATGGCCCTTGACACTGCACAGGTTTCTCTGAAGCCAACAAAGCTGCACCTGAGGCCAGGAACTCCCACAGATGTGATTGCAGAACTGATGGTTACAGTCTGGCTGCTATTTTTGCGAGGGTCTGACATACTTGCCTGCGTGGGTTATGGTCATCTTTTACATTTCTTCATGTGCAATCAACACAAAGGGAGTGGAAGAAGAAAATTTCACTCTCAATGGAAACAGAGGCAAGCATTGAAAACACAGTGCATTTCAATAAGCCGTAATTACAAACACAAATTCATCTACTAAACTTGGGCATGCAATTAGTAGACTAATTATGCTGTAATTGTAACTGAATACCAAAACAGATGACCGTGTGCCAGCCTCCATCCCACCCAGTTGTCTTTGTGTCATCGCTCCTACGCACAGTAGTGCCTATGCTCTTGTGTATCTCCTACTGAAAATAGGAATTCAGCAGATGGGTAAATGCTATCAGTTTCTCACTTAAGTCACCAATTCTTCCAATTTCTATATTTATCAAGTCAGCTTGCTGTCATAATACCTGTGACTGAGACCCTGTTGTGATGTGTTGTCTCAGCAGAAAGTCAGCGATGGTCCCCAGCCCAAAAGATTCGAGTCAAAGAAGGCACACTTTGGAGAGGTGCTGCTGTCCTTGTTCTGTATACAGGAACCTTATCTGTGGATAGATAAGAGGTGTGCTGATCTCCATGGGTATCGAGGTACCTAATTCTCTCTTGCACTGACAAATTTTGCAATATCAGCTGCTAATGACGGCTTTTACCAAACTTGAGCTACTTGGTTGAAGTGGCCATGTTGGTTGTACACTCCCAGAATAATCAGTGTATTGAGTCACCTCTACCAGGTGATTGCACATGGGACATGGCTGAGCAGAGAGGAGCCTGGCTTACTGTGCTGGTGTCAGTTGGGAAAGTTCAGGCCTAAATTAGTCCTCTAAGGACTTCACCCAAGACGAGGCAGTTTGTAGCAAAGAGAAGGAATATCAACCCCAAGCCTCTTGTTTCTTAACTTTCAGCAAGTTAACTCCTTATTTCATATGGCTTTATGTAAGTTTGCCTAAAGTTTTCTGAATGTACTGATGCCATGAGCAGTGTCTGAATGTCAGTATTTTGATTACTGGTAATATTCATATGTTTCAATAAATTAATTTAGCTAAGAATAAAAATACCTTTTTATACAAGATCTCCCAGGTTTTGGCAATGTATTGATTTTATGTACTTAGTTCAGTGAAAAATCTGTTGGTTTAAGCTATCTGCCATTAGTTTCAATTAAAATATATTGATCTGAGTAAATGTTGGTTAGTAAGTGTTGCCTGACTGTGAAAAAATATTTGCTTAAGCAAAAATTGTATGAGTATTTAGACATGTATTTTAGGCTGGGGACTCCCCTAGCATCAGTAGAACTGTTCAAGTATCAATAAATTTCTCTAAAAATAAATGCAAATATTTTTTCTGAAATTAAAAAAGCTGATTACAGTAATATTGGGACTGGCATGCATATTAATTCAAGTAAACTTGTTTTTGAAAGAGTAAGCATTCAGTTAGGTATATTGTAACATGAAAACACTGAAAACTCAAGCTCTCTGTCAGGAAACCAGGCTTTCACATGGAATGCCAGGCTTTCTTCTTTACCACAAAGCCAAATAACCACAAACCAATAATAAAATAATTTTGGTAACCATAGGTAGTAGGAAAACAGGTAGTAGGGTGCAGGCTAGGAAATGCAACTGTTTTAAAGTACTATATGTACATTATTCATGGGATTAATTTTAATTCAAAGCATCAAAAAATATACATAGAAATAAAAAGTATGCAAGCAATAAGGCTGACACACCAGTCCTTTATTAGTTCTATAAAGACTGGAAGCCCTTGGGACTCTGATCTGCAAGCAGAAGAGTACCCTCCCCTTGGGATAAAAGATGGACATGCCTGCTTGACTGTCCTTAACGACCTGCACTCACACCTAGATGCTAACTCCCAACGCTGCCAGACAGAGAGCAGGTTACATCTATCCCACAGTGGTATGCTTACAGCCATGCAGCAATTCAGCTCTAGGGTTCAGATTAAAAAACTCAGGAGATCTGGAATGGTAGTTGTACATTATTCTTCAGAGAATACATACATGCTGCCCATTTGTGCTGCTTACACTAGAGCTGTTTATTTTAGAGATGCTCTTTGTCATAATCTCATCTAGTTAAGTTTAAAAAAAAAAAAAATCCTGGATAGAAAGTAGCAGTTTTCTATCTTTACAGGTTTGTCTGGGGGAATGGTACTTCCAAGTTTCCCTCTTTTCCATGTGTGGGTGTGTGCAGAGAAATAAAGTATTCATAGGTTTTTGCACCTGCCACCTGTCCTGTATTTCAATGGCACACTTTGTCTGGTGGAAGTGCCTTGCCTGGGACGGTGTATCTGTGTGCGTATACTCCTTTCACACGCACAAGGAGACTGACAAAAGCTCCAGCACCACCGTGAGGCACTTTCTGGATGGCAGGGGCAGTAGCCAGTGCCACAACAGCACAAAGTTATGGCCCAGTGTTCAGGGTATCACACTTCAGGCAGGCCCACACTCTCATTTCTTATTTTACCCCTCTCATTTCCTCATTCTTTTTGATTGTTAATTGGAGACTTGAAAATAAAAATCCCTTTAGCTGTGTGGTCACAGTTGTTGGCCAGAGGTTCCTGTAGTTTAGGCCAACTGTTTCCATAAAGTTGTGGTTTTAAATGAAGAACACCTACTCACTGCCTTCTACAAGTTGTTCTCTTTTTTAAAATCCTGTCGTAACAATAGTTAAACCCCATTACTACATCCTTGCATATAGAAATAGAAATTCATACCTGAAAATGTGATGTATATAACTTTCACATTGGGATAGACCTCTAGACTCTATGTCACATAGCAATTATAACAGCCATTACCCTGCAAAAGAAAAAACTATGCAAGTGTGAAAATGGGAGAGGAAATCCAGGTGCATTCCTACAAAGGAATGTATGGATCAGTAAGCAAGTCTTGGGGCAAGACAGGGCATGAAAATCAGCCACAGCACTGAGCAGTCAGCATCAGACACAATACTTGATTACCAACTGTTAAACAAAAGTAAGCTGAGAGCTTCATAAACAAAGAAAAACACAGATAAAAAGCTGAACTAAGGCACCTGATTATCCAACACCTTTTCTAAGCCTGGGACACTAACGAAACCCTTTGCTGATTTCCTTCAACTGTAATTTTAATTCATCATCACAGAGTGGAAACCAAGCAAGGATCATTCTCTTCCTTGATGTTCATGTTTGCTTTTATTTATTAATGTTCTCAGACATTGCCAGTCTTCCTAAACTGGCAGAGGGATTTGCATCAGAAAAAATCTCTATGGGCTTTTTAACCCAATAATGTTAAGAGATTGCTTCTTTCCCATTTAAGTGCTTGTTTACCCAAGTGAGTTAACACTGCAAAACCAGAAATCTTTCAAACAGGCATTTCTGATTTAAAATATATTTAAAATATACAGGGATCTTCCTTCTCCCTCCCCCATTCACCTCAGTGGGAGTTTCTGACTGAATAATTAAAGACAAAGTTATCTTCAGAGGTTGAAGAATTAAGTCTGCTTTTGAAGCAGTGAGATAATGGGTACCCAAGAACTCGGAGAACAAAGTTGCTTACAGCATGATCCCAGTCGCTTAGGGGGTAAGTCTCAGAGACACAGAAGCTCTCTCAGCCAAAGCCAGCCCCAGTATCCAAAATCCCAGGAAAACACAGATGACAGAGCAGAATACAGAAAAGCAAGAATACTTATATTATAGGATTTGCTTTAATCCATATCTTAAAACTAGGTCAGATGACTATCAGGTAAGCAGGTAAGAATGAAATGAAGAACAGTAAGTGCAACAAATAAGAAAGAAGGGAATCAGTAAAAGACAAGGTGACGGAGCAAGGTGAAGAAAATACTGTACTAGGCCTAAGCAGCAAAACATGTGCACATTGCTGCTGGGAGTTTAATATGCAGTACTACATGCGTGAGTATAAAACTCAAGAAAGGTATCCCATAAGGTAATAGAGATGGCATTTATGTGACAGATTTATTGTATTTATTTTTTTCATTTTCACAGCAATAATACTTTGATGACATCTATACCAGTTTCAGACCAGGAATACTGTATTTCCTGACACTGTTCCAAGTAATTCATGGATTATATTTTGCCCAGCAAGCTGTAGAGTAGTCCAATGTCCCATTTGCTGAGCTAAGGTTAGGGCACAGAAGTTCTGCAAGGTAAATCAGTTGTGGGATCATCCTGCCTGTATCCATGAAAGGTATGTATTTTACTAGAACTCCAGACTTTATTTATTTGCACACATTCTTATATTTTTCCTAAAATTTCAAATTCTGGGAAAGTTTTTCCTAAAATGGAGAGAGCAGAGAGTGGGCAAACATTCATGAGAAAGGAGAAAAGTTATTTACAGCAAAGCTGAACTCAGTCAGATAATTGACTGTTCTAATAAATGTTTGACTTTTCTCACCCACTTTCTGGAGAGAGATTCAGGCTTAAGAAATAAAGTCTCTAAATTAAGAAGCTTAATAATTTCTGCATTTAAGATGACTTGGTGGCTTGTGGGAGTGCTTAAGGTTTATGCTAGAAATTCCCTTGCATCCCAGGGATCAAGAGTAGAAGCTGATAAGATAACTTGAGGCACGGGAGCAGCATGTCTCACTCCACTGGCTCTGTCTTCAGAGAACATTAGAAGCTGGCATGAGGATGAGTCTAGCTCTCTTTGAAAATCATAAAAGAAAGCAGACAGCTACACTATACTGCTTCTAGTTACTACCACACACTCCCCTAAGCACAGAAACCCATCTCCATTGCTCCAGTGGCTGTTTTCAGGTTTCTTCATCATAGTAGATTCATTGTCAGACAAAGGAAAAGGAAAAAAACTTTGTCCTAATTAGTAGTGATTACCAAATAGCAACATACCTGTAATGGAATCACAGACGCCACACTGATAACTGGAAAAGCCATGAAGATTTCTGAAAGGGATATATTTGGTCTTCCTGGCCTTCTATGCTCATTCCTGACAAGCAGTGGCAAGTGACCAGCAGGCAGTAGTTGACTTCAAGGCAGCTTCTCTGTGACTGAATAAGGAAATGGGATCATACTTTTACTGTGCAAACCTAACCTAAGGACCAGCCCAACTGAAAAGACATTTTCTGAGGGCAAAATTCACCTGTTCTATGATGATATCTTGGTATGATACTCTAATAATATAACTACATTGACTTGTATTCTTCTTTTCATCCATTTTAACCCCTAAATCCTTTCTAAAAGGGCAAATAAACAAGAAACTCCCACAACACTATCCCTTCTGTTTTAGGATTTTTTTCTGAAGATAGGGAGAATAAGAGGGAGAGGAGATTTCAAAGGCTTCTTGCACCTGTTAGACCACCCTGCATTGCACCTGTGAAGCTGCTTTTCACACAGCCTCTCTGCTCACATGTGGAAGCAATATGATAAGTGCAACACGGCAATGTGTGTTATACAGCTCTGTTACTTAGATACTGCATTTAACTAGAGATACTTATTCCCATCAATTAATGGTTAGCCAGTGTGACTGAACACCAGAAAATATTCTCTGTGAATGTTTGTTTCAGTTCCTAGTGAAATTTGCCTGCGATCACATTCCTTCTGCCTACACTTCTCACAAGCGAGCTATTCATTAGTGTTCTGCTAGGCCAGGAATATGCACTGAAAATGGAGCTACTCAAAACAATTCCCAGTTCAACATTTAAAAAAAAAAAAAAGGAAAGGGAGGGTGGAAATTTAGTCTGCATTCTGAGATATGAAAAGGAGTGAGAAATAAAAATTGAAAGTGGTTTTCAGATTTGTCACTATGGCAATGGCAAGTTTCTAAATGGCAGAGATTGTGAGTGAGTAGCACTGTCTTTTGTGCTCCTCTGAAGTAGGGGCATCACAGCAGGTATTTAACAAACTGGCCCCTAAAGGTGTCTGAGGTTATCCAGGATGTTACAGGTTTAAGGCAAAGGCTAGAAGTTCTAAAGTGAGCCACAGGCATGCCAAAAAGGAAGTACAGAAGTTATGTTCCCTATTGTCTTCCTTCCTCTTCTGTCTTCAGACTGTAAGTGCTTCAGGACATAACTTCATGTACATGTGCATGTTTCCAGATAAAAGCAGCAGAGGCAGACAAAAATTATACTGTGGCTGAAAATAGTTGATCAAAATGGTTGAACAAGTACACTTACAAGGGTATCTTTATCTTCAAATTATTAATAAAATGTCTGGGAAGGAGCTCCAAGTTTCTTTCAGGAGGTTTTGTAACCAAAATTTACCTAAAGAGTTGAAAATATATGTCAAGAGGAAGAGATGTAGGAGGAGCTTGGCAGCAGCCCAAGGGTTAAGACAGCTACAAAAAAACATCCAGGAAGGTGGTAACACAGCAAACACCTACTCAGCAGAGTGTTTAATGCCAAAGATCAAGTTATGGCATGTAGCTGGTAATATTGCTGAGGTCAAGAGGCTGCAAACTCTTTTATGATGGGTATCTCTATCTTTCAGCTTCATATATTTTGACTTTACACTCCATTTTTCTGTCACCAGGCCTCATGGTAAGTGCCTAGTTGATGGCTATTCTGCTTAGCCTTTAAGAAATAAGGGTAAGCCCCAGCCAGCATTTCTGTGGTTTCTGTTTCCTGTGTCAGCAAATAACTCTGAGTAACAAATGCATTCCGGAAAATCAGGGTATGTTCATGGACAATTTGCAAACATAAGAAGACTCAAAAATTCAATTAATAGCTGGCTTGTTATGAATTATTATCTCCACTTCTTCTGTTTGCTGCTCAGCAACTGTGTGTGGCCACTCAGGCCAACGCACACCCCAAAAAACATGAGACGAATCACTTCTGACCTTGTTCTTCCTATGACCTTATAGCACTGGCTTGCAGAAAGAATATGTGTGTACAAATATCCTGGCGTAACTTCAAGAGCGGTTCAGTAAGTAGTTCACAACTGCTGACCATCTGGCTGTTAGATCTAAGAGGGATCTATTAATGTTAGAGCTAGAACAGTGCCAAGCTGCAGCAGAAACTGCATGACCAAAGTGCATGCAGGCCACCCTTAAAACCCTGACAGAAATCATTGCAATTGTTTTATCCACCCATTTACTCAAATAATGTCACATTATTTCTCGTGCCATCACATCCAGAAGCACTTCACAGGAAGGAGCTCCATTATTTGATAGTACAATAATAGGCAGCCTCTAACAGCTTTAAATCTGAGTTTATGTCTTCATTATATACTGGAAAGACAAATTTTTGTGCATTCTCTTGCTCCTTCCTGCCCTTTGAGATGATCAAAAGCAATGAAATAGACAGACATAGGTGCCGTTAACACAGTGACAAGCCTCAGGTAGAGGCAACATAAATTAAATGGGGCTCTGCATTGTAGGATGGTTTTACCGTGCCCTTGCTTAGCTTAAAGCCTCGTAGAATAAGTTTGTGTCATCCAGCAGTTTTACTGCATTGGCAAAATATGCAATAAGCAAAGAACAAAGAGCAGGGAGGGGGAGATACATGAATATATACAGTTTATGGGTCGATTTATGTATCATGGAAGCTGATGTACAAAATCTATACTCAGACATCTCTCCACTCTTCTATTTTGTTGGTGTCACAAAAGAAATGATCCCGAGGGATTTGCCAGTATCATCATGCGTGTCAGTTTATGAAGGTCTTTTCATTTACTGGAAGCAACAAGAACTAAAAGCTGTGAGAAGAATAAAAAAAACGTATTGCATTGACAGTGTTACCAGTTTTGCAAAACACTAAATAGTAACTTTGAAAATAAAATTTAATAATAAATTTTGCATTTTCCATTGAGGAATATTTGGAAAACTGTCCAAACACCCATTCTTTCTCTTATAGGTACATTTAAATGTATTTGGAATGTGTATTGAGTCTCAGACACAAGAATAAAATACATTTTCTAAATATTTTCTCATTTTTTACTACTGGCCTGATTGGTCTAACTTAAAATATTGCCTCTAAGTATTTTTCCCTCTTATGCATGCTTCCAATGAGCAGATCAGTCTATGAAATTTAGGAAGTTGATCTGAACTGAAGCCAGTATAAAAACATTTTGAGGTTTGCCCATCACTGCTTACAATGCTGTTTTGAAAATAACCCCAAGGCTATTTAATTAACCATTCATTCTTTTAGTCTCCCAGCCCAGGTAGATTAATACCTATGCTGCCTATGGATCAACGAGTTCTGGAGTTTCCTACAGATTTGCACAACTGTAGTTTAAAGCCATTTTGCCTTAGAAGGAAAGAAAGAAGCAAAGAAAGAAAGAACAAACATATTCCCATGAGGAACCTTTCAGGGATCAATTCATAAGCAAAGGAAAACATGCTATTCTCAGCAAGGAAACAATGTATTTTTTGTCTGGTACAGTGATTAATACTGTGCTATAGCTGGAGCCTATTTGAAGGGCTCCATCAATCCATGTAGACCAAAAGCTGACCCACTTTAAATTCTTAAAATATGGTGAGAATTGCCCTCAACACTTTTTTTCAAATTACAGGAGTAAGTGGAAGCTATAGAATTGCCACCACCTATCTCCTTCACCAAGAAAACTGAGTATCAGTGTTGAGAGCATTCAGAATTAGTGGCAGAAATCCTAGAGCTCTGGGGGAACCAGCTTAAAAATCTTCAAATCTCAGGGTACATGGGGACCACAAAGTATCATGCTGTTGGGTTTTTTATGCATACAACAATTCAGAAGAAGGATTTTTTTCCCCGTCTTAATTTCAAAATCCCTAACAAGGTTGTGCCTGTCTTCTGGCTTCAAGGTTCATAAACAGATAAAAAAAGCAAAATTTTGTCTGCCTGTTTCTGTCTAGCAGAAGTGGTAATGTTTTTCTGGAACTGATGAAATAAGTTTGATATCTATAAGCATTTAGGAGCTCAAGGATTACATTTTAGATTACAGTTAGTAGACTCAATCCTCAGCCTTGAGCCTTCCCCCTTCCACATTAAGATGAATGTTTCTTCCACATGGAGATGAATATTTGCTGGTGTTCCTGGGTCATGACTCTGAAAAGGACCACATCCTTGCAGGTGATGTTTAGTCAGTAGCCCGGAGAGTGCTTGATCTTAGCAGATCAGATCCTTGAGCTCTCCTTCAGGAAAGTACACATACAGATTCTCAGATGGTGAGTAATCTTGATGGTGTTGGTAGAACTACTCAGATATGCAAAGTCACATTGGGATGTTAGTGGGTAGGGGATCTTCTGAATAAATAAATTCATAAATCCTCAAAGCAGAAGAAGACTGAAAAAAAAAAATTTAAAAAATCATCAAAATCTTCAGTCAAAATAGATAAGAATCTCATTTTTTGTATCTAGTGAAAAAGTGCATTTTACTGAAGACAAAAACTGAATTATTAATATACGGCCAATAGCCAAACATAAGAAAGAGTGTATGCTAATTTCAGAGTTCAAATAGGCATTTATGATCCTAAATTTAGCCTCCCATTAAAAAAAAATACCTTCGTCAAGCTGTTTAAAAACACATCAAACCCTTTAAGAGTGAAGCAGAAAAAACAGGGTAATGTCTTCAGTCTCAGAAATCCAGGCAGCAAAAGGGCAAGCAAGCAAGGCCTCCACCTTCAGCATTACATGGATAGAATGCAGTTGGAGCAGTGAACCACCCATCCCACCTGATGGGATGACTAACAGATAAAGTTAGCAGGGCTGATGACAAAATAAAATCCTTAATATAATATGGAATAGATGAATGATAAGACAAATTCTTAGGATCCAGAATCTGCTCAACATACCCTGCCACAAAACAAGATGTGAATGAATGGGTGGGTAACTGCACCCCAGTTCTGCAGCCTGGGTGTGCATCTGGGCTATACCCCTTGCTGTCAGGCTGGGACTGAAGGAAGGCAGCAAGCAAGGCAGCAAACAAGGGTTACTTGCTTCTGTGCTCCAGCATGCATTGGTCTGGTCCCTTTGATTCATGAGTGTCTCAGATTTGTCTTTTCCACCCTCTTGGGAACAAAGACTTCATGCTCCCTTCGCTCTCTTTTTCATGTGAAACTCATATGGTGCTGTAGGACTCTGTCTTCAAAGGATTTAGGGCAGTTTACAGCATCCATATATCAGGCCCACAGCACTTTGAGAATTGGGGAGCTTAGGCTTATATGACTTTAATGTTCTCCCTAGATATGGTCCTACACTGGCAAAATGCACTGAGGTTGACATCACCTGCCTGTAGTACATAATGAAATTCATACCTGAATGGCAAGTACTTTAAGTGCCTTTTTTGTAGTCTATCACCAATGATTTTCTCACTCTAGTTATTTCTTATTTCTAAAACCTTCATTATAGAAGCAGTTAAAAAATAACTTTCTCCTTTTAAAATGTTGATTTGTTTTTCTTGCAGAGAATGTGTTGCGAAATGTCAAGGTAAGCATTAGTTAAAGGGCTACTACACCATGCCAGCAGGAGCAATTTACTTCTTATGCATATATTCCTGAACATTATTTTGTTCCCTTTCTTGTTGTGAATGGGAACCACTTCCTTACAGCAGCCGAGGGCTTTCCTCCCCCCTCTCCTGCCCTTTCTTCACCAGCTCAACAGCAGGGGCACATTGAGGGCATGGGCAGTGGAGGCACTTATAGCGGATCTGTACATTAAGATAGAGTTGCCCCAAAAAAATGCAGTCAGCAGGCATCATTTAGGTCTGAAAACTCAACATTTTCTGTGTGTTAAAACTGTATTAAGCCATTTAATTGTTTTGTGATTACCAGAACACTTACCTTGTGAGGATATTAATTATCCAAGTGTAAAAAGACCAATTTTTTCTGTAAGGAGAGAGCCATTCTTTTTTCTTTTTTTTAAAGTTATTCAAGTTTATTTTGCTCATTCCAGTTAAATAGATCCTGCCTGGGAAAGAAGAAAAAAAAAATGGGTCTAAATGCAAATTAACATTACTGTTTAAATATCACAGACCATTTTCTCTGAGCCCAGTTACAATAACTAGTAATTATAAAAATTGCTTGCCTTGGGCTTCTGGCTAAGCCAATGCTAAACTTGTCCTTTTATTAGATCTGTCAGACTGAGTTAATTATCTTTATGATAATAGATGTGCCTTACCTCAAACAAAACAAATACCCTTATAATTAGCTTTTTTGTTAGAATTTTAATTTATTTATAAAGACTGTTTGTTTTGTTTCTTTTTTTGCTTTTACAAAGAAGTTTTAACAGGTTACTAGTCAGCTTAGTAATGTTTAAGAAAAAACAGACTCACTAGGTAGACAAAAATATTTTGTGGCTAACATTGTCTCTCACCTAGCCACTGTGAAATCTGTTGGGTTATGTGAACATGCAGGTGTATATTTGTGGAAAAGACAAGGGAGAGGGAGAGAGGAAGAAACAAGGCATGTTCTTTTATTCCAGAAAGTTTTCTCTAAGCTGATTTTTGTAACAGCGCATTAACCAAATTTAATAGTGAGGCATACTAGCAAACACTAATCCTGGCTGCATGTTTTCTTTTGAATCCTTTTTCTGAAGTCAGAGATGAACTTTCGCTAGACTACTGAAAATAGAAAGCACAGTCTGGTTAAATATATCTCTGTCTCCACAAAATCCCTTTCAATCTTTCTCTCTTTCTCTCTTCTTTTTTTTCTTCTTATCTTCCTCATATATTCTCTGAACTGATCCTGCAAGCCCTCCAAGCAAAGCTCCTGGTAAGAATTGAGGGCTTGCAGAATGGGGTCTGTACTTTATTCAGAAGTTCAGATGCATTTATTCCACTAAATAAAAAAATGTCCCTTGTGCATCAGGACTATCTATTATTTAAAAAAAAAAAAAATCTCAAAATTGGAGTTGGTGGGAAATGCAATCTACAGATTAATGAATTAAAGAACATGGTTAGGAAACAAGCACCTTATGTATTATTTTAGTTCTGTCACACTGATAGGATCCAGATTAGATTTGTCAGATGAAGCCTGTTTAAATCAGAGTCATGGAATAACTTCTTTTGATCTGATTGTCCCCATGGGAGTAAGGCAGCCCTATCTGGAAACATTGTCGGGGTCTCAGGTCATTATTATTTCCGTCAGAATTTGAGGTCCAAGGATTAGTTGAGGCTAACTAATACTGGTTTATCATCTTATTCCCTCTCTATCATATCTTGTTCACTCTGTACTGAAGTAGTGGAACAGGCTTGATATGCAACAAATGTAAGGAAATGTGGATAAAATGTGGTGGCAATTACGGTAAGAGGAGACATTTCCAATATTTACTAGTTTTTCAATTAATAAAGTAATTTGAAAAATAAACAGCTTTGCAACGAAATGAAGGCAAATGCAGCTGTTTGGTAATGAAAAAACCCAACCCGTTACTATGCACCTTGTGTAAGCATGCAAAAGGAAAAAAGGACCCACTTGAAATCAACAGAGATACATCTTTCTGCTCTCTATAACTTCTATATGGTATATCATTTCTATATAACTAAACTTATAAGCTCCTCAGGAAACACTACTAAACAATGGAAATATGCTATTAAATGAAAATAATAGCTAACATTAAAAGCAACCCAATACCAATGTATTTCTGTTTGCAACTAAAGAATCTTCATTTATTTTTTGTAAGTTAAAGTTTTTTGCTGGAAACAAATATTTCTGTGGCTAATATTTAAAGCTATTGTGACAGAAGGTTATATTTTCCTAACTTTGTACAGTCTATTTGACAGTTCTAAATCACCACTAAAGACTGTATGTTTTTTCTATATTTTTGAAAGATGGCAGGAGAAGTGGGAAAAGGAGGAAAAGGAGACAAGAAATCAAAATAGAAAAGAAAACGTTTTATATGTAAGAGTAAGTGAAATATAACAGCCCTCCAACAGACACTCTCAGAAGAAAGGTTTTGTTGCCAGCCCTATTTGCTTGCAGTTCTACAAGTGGTGTTAAATCTACTCTTTAGGAAGACCGAGTTTATAACTTTTTGAGTCTTTCTGTAGTCTTCCACTAAGTCCCTTGCAATTAACAGGGCTGTGTGGCCACTTCTTTTTCTGGCCAAGGAGAGAGGCAAGGAGACACCCATGTCAGCTTTCTGGAGAATCCAGAGCCCCTGGAGCCAGGTCTGTGCTGATTTCCCACACTAGCTGACAGTCCCATGGGCAGGGTTCCTGCACACACAAAGTCCTAGTGATCCTCCTCAAAACTGAACATAATTTGTTTGCCAGCACTTGTTCTAGCAGCCAGAGAAAGGTATTAGAACTATAGATATCCTCTCCTCCCAACCCCCAATCACAACCAAACTTGGCATTGTGTTCTTACCAATGGTGAAAAAGGACTCTGATTCAGTGCTTCTCTTGGAGTCCCAGAAAACCCTTTGCTGCTGAAAATAAAAAGCTGATCTCTATTTTTTTCTTAGCAAGTCGAAGTGCAATACCACACCCACATTAGCCAAAGTAAGGTGACGCTTCTTCAGTCACCCCACATTCCCAGCTCAATCTCCTGGTCCTTTGCACCAGTTCTGGTGCCTGTCTGATCCTTTACTGAGGTGGTTCAGAGAGCTGGACTCGCAGTAAGTTATTTTCTGATTTAATCATATTTTCTGATTTTTAGCAGTAGCTTATTTTTCTGATTTTCAGTAATTCTCTGACCCTCCTCCCTGTGGCATCAGATGAATGCTGGTTTGCAGGACAGGTGGGACTATGAGGCTAGAGGCGAACTTTGAATCTCTGCTGCTCACAGGTCTGTGACGCCAGGCATTGTTGCCACAGAGCTATGCACCAGCTGGGGTTTTTCAGTGATTGCTGGGATCCTCTTAACCCAAGCCAATATTTTATCTTTCCTGAGTAGTTTCTTAAACAAAACATTTTGATCTATCTCTTTGCCAAGCAGCATAACAGAACAAATACCCCACGTAACACAAAATACTCTAGATATATCCCAGCTTTCTGAACATTTTGAGTTATTTTTGCTTTGCTTTCTTTTCTTTCGGATGTCCTGGTTAGATGAGGAGAATATGTTGTATAAGGATAAAGAAACTGGGGTTAAATGACATTTTTGACTTTATTATTTATGCTTGTACTAGAGTAAAATTCTGAATTTTCTGTGGCCATATTTGTGCTTTCTTGTACAAAAACATACCATAACAGCTCCTGTTCAAGGAATTGATATTTTTCAATGAGATGCTATATTCAGTACTATAGAAACAGAGCTAAGATTTAGATATTCTATACATAACCCGTAATATTAATAGATATTATAAAATGCAGTCTGTTTTTAATAGTCGTAGGGGACTCCACACGAACAGAAAAATATGTTGTGAACTCTCTCTATCAACATAAGCAAAATCTTGTTCCTCCGCAAAATTTTCCAAAATTCTCATTAGTCGTGATTGCATTTGGAAGATTCTGATTGAAAAATAAAGAATTTAGTTTCTGTACAAACTAATGCACAATACCCTAGAATCATCTATTTTCACAATTACATGATCAGTTATATAAAAACAGAAAGCTTCTTACCATTGAGCAGACATCTTCAGGAAAGGTCGTAGCTGTACTTGACTCTGTTCTGCTCTTTTACAAGTCTGATGCTCTGTCACCATCCTGCAAGGACAAGTACACCACAACATGGGCATGGCAGGATTAGCTCTTAAAAAAATTCAGAGTGGCACTTTAATCTTCTAGTATTTTAAAGTGGACTTCAAAATGGAATGCAGACATCTGTTGCATATTTGCTTTACAACTGATGAACGAATCCCTCCCAATATGGATGTTCACTAAAGCAGTGGGAAAAGAACATTACTAAGTTTGCAAAATCTGCATCCTAGAGTTGGAAAATGTCACAGTTAAGGCTGCAATTTCAACTCCCGCCCCTTGGACAAATGCATTATGATACAAGTTTTAATTAGTTTCCAATCTCTACTTTTCCACAGTATGACTGCTTTACTGGATGGAAGCACAGTTTGCACCCCTTCTGGCTGCCCGTAAAATATAAAATGATGAAAAATGTTGTTACACTAGCCAAATATTATTACTAAAAACATCTCAGTGAAAGGTAGCTGGCGTATATAAATTCTTTGCATTTGTATGTGCTGTACATTATTGTGAAAGTTACTCTTCCCATGAGAATAGCAGTGTCAATTAGGCTGTCAAGGATGAGCGAGCCCATCATGTGAGCTTTGACAGAATGCTTGGGTTGATTAGCTTCATGCAGTTATCATAGCTTAATATTTACATTTGAGTAGCTAACATTTTACAAAGTCTCATTGAATCTTTTCTGCTTACAGAACTGCATTCATAAATATTTTCTTGAAAAAGAAATATCATCATATAATGTAAATCACTTAAATATGTTCATTTTAATAGGTTGCAGGCATAGTTATCAAATCAATATTAAAGCACCATGTTTCCTTACAGGCAAAAAATGAAGTAAGTCACTCTGATTAGGATTGTTGAAGACAAGGCTGGGTTTCTCATTCCTGTATGTAGTCTCTAGGGCTTGTCAAAAATGAGTGATACTTACTGTTTACACCACTGGGAAAAGTAAAATCTTCTACCTGTGGAAGAAAAAAGGCTGGAAGTGTCCTGTAGGCTAGAGTGCATATCAGGGTCAGCAGTTCGCTTAACCCTTACAAGAAAAGGAAAGATTGACTAGCCCATCTCTTGGACACCATCTCTCTTTTCTTGGGGCACCCTTTTTACCAAGCAGTTCATCTTGGGAACTGGACAGGAACTGATCTTCCCCTTCATGTAGCAATAATGGAATGAGGTGAACATACAAGGGGTGTGTTATGTACAGGAACTGGCAGCATAGCTCCTGCTTTGCTCTGCAGTCCGAAGGTAGAGCAGGGACCAGCAGGATCTGGAGTGTGCTTTTTCCCAATTCATAAAAGAGATCTTAATTTTTTTAAATGATAGTACAAGGTGTTAAAGTCAGATTTCCTTCCGAATGTCATGTATCGCTCTCAGCAGGGCTTTTAGTTTTCAGTGATTTCTGTTATATATGCCATCTGCTTTCACTTGTGACCTGACCAAATCTGCTCCTGGATGCTATTTTAGGGCTGCATATCTTGGACATTGCAAGGTCAGAATTCTAGGCAAGGTACTATCCCTGTGCCAAAAGATAAACACTTTCTCAATTTTCATTTGGTCTCTAGTCAAATTAACCTCTCATTGACTTCAACTCAGGACTCTGGAATTTCACCCAAAATAATAGTTCTAATAAAATGAATGAATACCCAGTATGGAAGAGGATTCACAGATAGAAGCACAAAGGTATGCAGTGTTTTAAAACATTGAATAAAACATACCTTATCCCAAGTGCCTCCTCCACATGGCAGCAAACACACAGACTAGGTGTTCTGTTTTGTAGCCTTAGTTTTCTGAATTCTTTTTCTCTTTGGGTCTTGTTTGTTCTCCAATGAGACTGTATGGAAACTGGATGGATGCTGAGCACCAAAGTGCCAGGCTGTTATAATCTCAGTGTAGACTTTAGTCTTTCCTTGCCTATATCTGTCCATAGCGTGAATGAGGATTGCCAATGGGCTAATCTAAAGCAAAATAGTAAGTAATTTTCCCTCGTGCTGTGACATTGAAGGAGATGTCATGGGTTCACTAAGTGAAGGATAGAGAAGGCTAGTGGCTCCTATGTTGAGTTTTCACCACATCAAATCCTGTGGTGTCGGGAATTCTAGATCCCTGTTATGGGAATTAGTAACTGTGTGGGAAAAGAGAGGAAGGAGAAGTGTATTTTAAAAGAAGATTGAAAGAAAAACCAAGAGAGCAAATGAATAAAACATGACAGAAGCAATCGGAGAGATAAAGGCGACAAAGGAAGCATTAAGGTGCAAATATTAAGTGAATGATAGAGAGGAAAAGATGCATGGAAAGTAAAAATGGAGATGTGAGACAAGGTAAGATTGTTAGGGACTTGGCCTGTTCAAGTCAATAGCTTGAATTTCCTCATTATGCATTTGCATTTCAGCCATGTCAGGAGCCCAGAGAGTGAGCAGAAAGGTGGCATGTGACAAAACACAGCATTTGGAAGTGAAAGAAAGGATAGACTTGTCTGGCACCTTTAGAAAAAAACAGTCAGGAGAGTATGTCTCTGATAAACTGTTCTTGAATATACTGCCAGAAATGTAAACATAACAGAGATTGATCTGAGCTCCTCATTTTTCACACAAAACCTCTTTCCACTTCTCAGCGATTAGGGTCACTAGAGAAATGGTGGAGGAGAGAGAGAAAGGCTCACATTAATTACAGATTTACTATGTCAACTTCATTATAATATGAAGGAACAAAAGCCAGTGCTGTGAGACTAGTAGGGAGACCACATATAAAAACTGGAAAGGTCCGAGAAGGGGCCTCTCAATCTCCACATCCCTTATTGCTCCCTTTGCCAAAAAGTAACCAGAGCAAAGCTCTCCAGTGAACTGGAGGCTGTAGCTGGGAATAAGAAATTAGGGAATAGAGTTTTCTCTTCTCTTATTCACTATTGTGGACCGCACTAAATTAGAAGATAAACAGAAGAAAGATAAAGGTAAAGGTAAAGATAAAGAACCATAACTGCATTGAACCTACTCAATACCTTCCCAGGTCTGGCAATGTGTGCAACCTGATATGGGTACAAGGGACATATCAGTGGAAGGTATGTAAAGGTATTTTAACTCAAGATCTCCTTGTTCAATTCCCAAGATGAAGTATTACCTAAAATTCGCAAATTACTTGAGCCCATCTTTACAGATCAAGGACATTTTCCAGGGAAAAGAAAAGGAAGTCACTGGATTATAGTTATCACAAAGCCAGAGGGGAAAATTGCACAGTAAAGCAGTATATTTATATCTACAGAACCATAGAGAGCAAGCAAAACAAAATAAAAATAAAATACCCCTAAGCAGCCTAAATTGCATTTCAAATAAAACTTTATTAAGTATTAATAAAGATACTAAGGTATTAAGGTATTAATTACTGTATTAAATGTAATTAATACTAAGGTATTAAGGTATTAATTACTGTATTAAAAGATACTTTTGCATACCAGAAAAATTAGATGTGAAACTTACAGTAACCACAGATCAAATCATTAAAAGTAAAAAGGGGTCTGCAGATATCTTGATGGGGTGATGACTTAGAAAATACTTATTAAGGACTTCAAAATTTGACCTAATAATAGGATTTGCATGTCCAGTTTTACAATGAAACCCCATGGAAGTAATTTCCCTTTGATACATACACATACTTCAGTCTAACAGTAAAGGAAGAAATGTGAACACATTAAAGATGGAATATACCATGTAAGAATCCCAGAAGGACTTAACTGAGTTTAATTTAGATTAATAGGATACTATATAAATATTTCTTGCTTGTTAAGCACTTTTTATTAAGATATAACCACTGTCTAATACTTTTCCATCATTCACACTCCAAAAGCATAAAGAGAATAAAATTTCAAAAGTAATGAAATTCCATTTTCAGAAAACCAAGACATTCAAAGCTGGGTTTGTTTCTAAGAGTGTAGAAATGTCATTCACCTCCTAATTTTAGCTCTTGAAAGGACAGTTTAATCTTGTCATTTAATCTAGCCTTAACTAGATATCTGTGTTTCCTCTGCAGTCAGTGAAGAGCAACAAACACCTCCAACAAACAGTTCATCCATTGTAGAAGAGGAGACTGGAGTAAGTGGATTATGTCACTCTCTGATGATGTTTATGAATTTTTCCTCATTAACACAGATGTCAAGCAGATGACAATCTGAAACCAGACTTGAACATTTACACAGCTGAAGGGAAGTTAGATGATCCTCAGCTCACAGTGAAGTTTTCAAAATCTCCAATCTCGCATTAGCAATTATTTCAAAATTGTAGGTGCATTTGCCCTCAAGCACCTTTGGATGAGACATTGGTTCTCTTAAATCATCTAATTGGTTTAGACTGTGAATTTCCTACTGTTTAGAAAAACTATTAAATCAGCATGAGGACTGGAAGACATTTGGGAAAGAAAACCAGGTCCTAACGTGTCACTGCTTTATGTTAAAAGAAAAGTATTAGCATACTCAGTTTCAACAGTTCTTGTGACAAGATATATGTGATTATTACTCTACAGAAAGAGTACACTCTGCTTCCTTTACCCTGAGCCGGGAGTAGTACTGATCACTTCCCTTTGAAAATAGTGAAAGCTACATATAGTGGGCTCCAAGTTTCAAATTCGTATTTCATGAATATTTGGGAAATAGCTACTTTGAACTGGAGCAGACAGATGTTAAAAGATAGAAGGCAAAACACAAATATTTAAGTACAGAGAAAAATGTAAAGGAACAGTGATTACTACTGGCAGAGAAACTATTTGCATGTACATTTATGCCTTCCAGAATTGTTGTATCTGAACATTTTTTCAAAATTAAGTGGTATATCTTACACAGTATTCTGGGATGAGAACTAGTATTTGCACAGTGAAATGTGAGGTTCAGAGATGTTAGAAACTTCAGAACATTAATTAGTGTGCTAGACTTTACTGTCAATGGCAACCGTAAGCTTGACATATACCTGGAGTTTTGCTCAGTCTAGACCATAATTCTCTTCTCAGTTCTTCAAGGTAGCTAGTAACTAAGATGGATAAAAATTGTTATTTAACTGTTTACAAATTATAGCATTTCTATAGGACTTGATTTATTATGTATATAATCCTATTGATTGCATCTTTATTTAACACCATTAGAATGATATTGAGAATTAAAGAATTCAAACACAGCTTATTCTTACATTTAAAATCCACACTGAAACAGATTATTTTTGACACTTTTAAAATATGAGATAAAGACTTAAAAATACACTTTCTAATAGCTCCATAGTTACCTGTTGTCACCCTGAACAGAGAGAATAACAGAAGACAAACAGTCATCACAATATTTCTGACATAGCAAAGTCAGAGAACTTCAATTATTGTCTGTTTCCAAATCCTGTGCTCCCAAGACATAACTTAGAAACTGCTAAAACATCATAGACATTTCCTATGCAGCTGCAAAAAACATCTGGTTATGTAACCTAATTGGAATTAGACAATGTTTATTTTTTCTATTGTTACTGATCCCTAAGCAATGCATCCACTAAACCTGTTAGAGGTTTAGTGGATACTGTTAGAGCATGGTTAAACTGCTTGCAACCACTGTGCCTCAGCAGCTAGAAAGTTCTAGTCTTGCAAAGTTTAAACATTTTCAGAAAAAGATGCACACATCTAGATGATTAAATAATTTAAAACCTCAGGCTTTATGATACTCACCTATTACTAATTTCTTTTCTTTGTATTTGTTCTAAGTTGTTTTGTTGGGGGCTTTTTGTGAAGCAATGAAAATTCTCAAGGCAAAATAGGTTCTTCCTAAGTAGTAGGCGAACAGTAAGTATTTCATTAAAAAATGACACTTTATATGAAATATGGAAATATGGGGTAAAATTCTGATTTCAGAAGGGGAAGTAGTGTCCATGAAACCACCCATGAGCCCAATGTAATCAATGTGAACAGAATAAAATCTTTATTGTTTTGTGCCATGGCTCCCCTTTTTACATATATCCACCTATATTTAGGCACAGCCCTATTGCTTAATGTTAAAGGCTGCTTTCATCTGATGAGTTTTGGTGATCTCCTTCCAGTTGAACAAATGTCACTGATTACGGTAAACAGATGATGAAAGCTTTTTGCATCTTTTGGGATCTTCAGCATCAAAATATTGTAATCACCATTTTTCCTAAGGCTCATTCTCCTGCTCAATCTCTTAATGGCATGTGTTTTAATCCTAGCATTTTCAGTTTGTGACAGAGTTCAGCTAACCACAGTATCCTCAATTCAACGCCACCCACGGTTTCTATCCATTTTGTACTGTCAGACGCACATCAAGCAGCCTCTGAGGGTAATCACATCAAAATCGATTTTCATGGCTGAAAGAAAAATAATGGAAATTTCTCTAATGTAGAAAATGTATGTGTTCCTTTTGGTTAACCAAAATAGACTATATATCAGGACTGTCAAAATTAAGTTTTCTTAATTCAGTGCTCTTCCCTAGACTTGTGTACAAATTACAAGCCCTCACTACAGAATGTCTTTAACGTGATATTCTGTTGGACTGCCTCAATGTGGTTCCCACAAAATTAACAGTCTACCCAAGTGATGGACTACAGATCATTCCCCATAGCAGATCTGCAAGCAAATTAATCGAGGGGTTATGAAAAGAATCCCTGAAGCAATACTGAAATGGCCAGCCAGGACGTTATACTTGCACGGAGCCTGATAAGGCTACCAGCTGCTGCAGAAAGCCAACAGCAGAATATAGAGGCCACACATGAAATCATGGGTCAGTTCTGTGCATTTATTACCCCTCAAAAATGTGAGATTCTGTGCAATATAATGCAAGCAAAGCTCAACAGAATTTTCAAGAAGAATACTTCAACAAGGATATTCTCTAAAGGAACAAGAGTCTCTTAAATGTAATAATAGTTTTTAATTGTTTGACAGCACTGTTGGAGAATCATGTTCAAATGTTAGTTTGCTGTTCTGAATATGCTGCTCATCTGTGACTGCTGTAATCAGTTGTGCAATATTATGTTCCAGAGTTAGATTTGCTTACCTCCTTTAAATAGATTTGAAATGTTGAAGTGGATGTTCATGAGCTTACTTGTGGAGATTCTGGTAGGAGCCAGAAAGAGAGAAAAGGCTAAAATAGCTCACGTTATTTATTTCCTGGGGTTATCTAAGAACTAGGTGCTAGAGAAGAGACTGGCAGCAGTAATAGCCAGGCACATGTATTTGGGAGGCAGCAAAGACATTTTCTATGGAAATACACAGGAATCTTCTGAAGGTAATTACAGATGGCCATAAATATTTATTAAAATTTGAAAATGGATATAGTAGTAACCTACATTCTTAAAACAGGATTAGCTCATTAATCTGAAAAGTGCTTTTTGTGAGGCATATGGAAGAAAATAGGAGTGGCAAGTTTTGATTTAGAAAGGTTTTGTTGTTGCTTTCCTAAGGAGACATAGTCTAAATGAAATTATGATGTCATGGGTGAAAACTTTATCCAGAAAGTAGTTCTCGGATGACATTCTGCAACAGTCTGTTCTGGATTTTATCCGTTGCTACTAACAATTCAGACAGTGGAATAGAAAATATGTTTATTAAATCTGCTGCTGATGCAGATATGGGAGGGATCACACAGACATTTAGGGACAGAATTAGAAATCAAGATGGTTTTCATGAATTGAAGAAATAGTCTGAAAAGTACATGGTGCTGTTTGGTAAGTAGGAAGCATTAATGAAAAGTCAGAATGAGCAGCTGTATTATACAAGAATCAGAGGAGCTGATCAGTTCAGGAACTGAGGGCATAGAAGGTTATAAGGGGAACATGGACAGCAATACCAAGCTGGTATGACAAAGGTTAATGTCCCATTAGGACACATAAACAAAAGTTTAACAGTAAGGGGTATGGAATGGTTCTTCCTGCCTGCTTCATCCTAGCTAGACTTAGTTAAAATAGCACATCCAGTTTTGGCCAATCTGCTTCAGCAAGAAGAGAGACTTGGAGAGAGGTCCAGAGCAGAGCACTCAGAATGAGCAGAGCCCTAGGAAACACGATCTAACAGAAAAGATTGAAAGCCTGAGTTATTAAACTTAAGAAAAACTGTCAGGAGACTTGACAAGGCTGTTGCACAGTGGAATGGAACAATAAATTCTCCATGATATCTCACAGGCTAAGAAGAAATGATCATAAATTACAACACTGAACACTCAAGTTACAATTCAGGAATGATTTTCAGAGTATAAGGCAGTGAGGAGATGACTGGGGTTCCACTGTCAGGGACCTTTAAGAACAGGCTGAGCAAGAATGGCACAGATTTAACAGATCTCACCCATAACCAAAGGGGTGGACCAGAGGAAGCTTTTTCCGGCTCTATTTTTATCTGAGCTGATGACTCTGCACTTAAGCATCTGTGCAAAAGTACTTGGACAGGTCTAACCAATTAACTTGGTCATGATGGTATGCAACATCTCTTAGTGACAGAAACACCTGAAATAAACATCAGGTGGTGTTGTCAGCTCCTGCAGTTTTACACTGGCTCAGCTCCTGAACTCGTACAATAACAAGAAAACCTTTCTTCTCACAGAGAGGGAAAAAAAAGTAAATTTCTAATCTTGCCTTTGTGAAGAAGAACTTGAAAACTTGTCTCCAAATAGCTTAAAAAATCAGATGACAAAGAAAAAGGGACAATGCTTCTACACCATTAAATTCTCATGGTTTTGGGGGGGCCTGACTCATGGTTTTTCAAAGGAGTTGGCATTAATGGTAATGGACTAATTTGAATAGACAAATTTAGAAATTGATATTCCTGAACTTCCTATTATAGAGAAAGCAATACTGCCTGAACAGCAGGTCTATTTCAGGAAATTAAAACCTCCCCATATCCTTTCAGATGACTTGATCGTTTCTACATTTCAGTCAATGTTACACAGGGGACGTTGCACAATGCTTAACATGGTGGCAGAAAATTCACCTAGCAGAGAATCGTGAAGGCACAGTGTGTCTGCTGAAAGACTCTCCAGCTGGGAACAGACATAATAGGGGCACAAGGAATGAATATTTGGGCAATTTCTGTTTGGAAGTTGTTTCCTCATTAACAGTTCTTCTTCCACAAGGTGGGTCTAGGTAGAAATTGCATGCAGAGGAGCAGCTCTCTTCTGCACCAAGCAGGCCCAGACATCTGCATTCTCAAAAGATACACAAGTTAAAACATATTAAAGATGTCAAATGTGAGATTTGTTTAAGTGAGTTTCTGTCTACAGAAACACAGGGAGCTAAGGAGAATGTTTTAAAAAACCTAAGTCAACCAACATTCAAGATCTTTTTCTCTTGAATAGTTGTGATCTTCATTATAGATTTTATTTTCCATCTTCCACCGTATGTCCTTGCTGAATGTTTCTATTTCTATTTTCCTGGAAAACGGGCATTTTCTGTCATCCCTTCCCTCCTCACAGACAGAAAGAGGTGGGAAAACCAGTGCTGTGACAGATCCCTTTCACAGGATGAGAAGAAAAATAGTAGAAAATACCTTTTTGATTAAGTAGTCAATCTCTTGCAGCACTTCCTTCATTAAGACCGGGAATAAATGTCATGCATGTTTTACAAAGCTTTGATTATATTATCATGATTGGGGCATTTTAAAATGTTACTTAGTCTCCGCTGGACTTGGTCAGCATTTACATTATCAAAGCCTTTCTATGGGACCTCTTCTTTCCACTTTCACAAACTTCTGTGAGGCTCAAAATGCAGACACACCACAGAGATGTCTTGACTACTGCCAGCTTCTACCTCCTGAGACGTGATTTTTTTCCTGTACCTTTATCTCTAGATTTAAAAGGTCTTCCTGTATCACATATCTTCCCCAGGCATTGCTAATCAACTTGTCCTTTGGCTTCTCCTCTGCTAAGATGAAAAAATGAGTGCTGCAATTCTCTCTAAGTGAGCAGCATTTTTCACGCTCAGAAGCATTTCTATAGGTCTTTTTCTGAATTCTCACCCAATTTTTATCATCCTTCTGAAAACTCAAACTTCTCAGGAGACTCCAGCTGAGACAGCCATTCCATTTTGCTCCTCTTGCTCCAACTACCATCAATAAGGCCAGAAGCCACTGAAACTCCCCTGACAAGCAATAGCTGTCCTGCTGCTTCCACTGCAATTGCTTGTTTCTTGAACTTTTCAGTTCACCAAAGAAAAGCAAGAGGATCTCTGGAGCATTCAGAAATGCAAAGAAAGGGAAAGAGAGATGTTCTTCCTTTGATGGGGCGAAGAGGCTGTGTACACCCACACTATCTCTAAGCTTTGTATCTTCTCAGAAACAGCTGTGATCTGAAATCCTGACAGAGAAGGTACAACAGTGGAAGTTTCGGCTCCACGACTGCAGGAGCGGGGAATTCTTCCTGGAAATCCTTGGAGCACAGCATTTTGCTCCCAGAGCTGGATTTAACCCACTGAATGTAAATATGCCCTTAAGTTACATCTAAAAATGAGGATTCTCTTTGCAAATGTTAAGCACAGTTATAATGATTCGTGCATAAAGACTAGAAACCACAGAGAAACATCTATTATTGTTGCTGCAAAACACAGTAGCAACTCATGAGAGTTTTACTTTTATTATTCATGTTGCTATTAGGAGTTGCATTATTACTAGATCCTAACCGGCACAGATGGCTGCTGTGCTTTGAGGTCTGCTTTAGTCATGTTTTTAGCCGCTTTTTTCTGCAGATTTTATAGGGTTTGGGCTGATTTTAGCTTCCTTCATTTGCTTGATAATTGTTTTGGGTTTTGTTTTAGTTTTTTTCTTAATTAGCAGGAATATGTTCATGTTTATAGCGTGCTTTATTCACTCTTTTTGAACTTGTGGTAACCAGAATCAGCAATGCAATTATACCTTCTGTTGTTTGTGTGGGACTGGCTCAGGCCAGATGCTTTGATGGGGGCAGCAGTTTTCTTGGAAGGTCAGTATCAATTTGCTGGCACTGCTGGACTGGTATTTTTCACCTGTTGATAAATCTCCACCCTGTAAATCATCTTTCCCAGTATTTCTTCTGTTTACTGCTAGAGCGAGGGGGAACCTCTCACTTGAATGTTTCCATTCCCCTGAGACCCTCTGTTAAATCACTACCTGAGCACTGGTGAGGCTTTCTGCTTCCTGGGCTCCTCCACTCACGCTCGTCTCAGCCATCACCTCCCCTGCTGCTGTATTTTACTTGCCTAACAGGTCATCTGCATGCAGTATCTTCTGGTTCCACTTGCCTTCCAGTTATTGCCTTAGGAATGATGAGAAACATCAGGAGAGGGTTACTTGCACTGCTGTACACGGTCAGCTCTTGTTGCAGACATGACTGAGCAGATCCTACTGGTAAATGTTTATCGTCTGTTAGGCAGAAATTCGGGCTCAGGCATAAACAGCTGCGCCTGCACTGCAGTTTGCTTTGGCTACATCATCATAGCTCAGTGGTAAGAGATCTGGGTGCAAGTTCCAGCTTTCCTCTGAAATGGAGCATATGAGCTAGGGAATGAAGCACTGTGTGCTCCCATATGCCTTCTGCTCTGCAGGGTCAGTATGTGGCATTCAAATTCAAGCACAGACTGTCTTCTAGACTTGAAGTACATTGTTTAGTCATCATCATGCAACGTTTCCACACACTTACATGCCCTACTGTAGTCTTCAGTTATTTCCCATAGTCCTGTTCTTTGATTGCTAAATGTGTAAGGAGGATTCACAAAAAGCTTCAAGTACTGCCCATGGTTGCACTACTTCTTCTCTTGGTTCATCTGAAGGTCACCACCCATTTTCGATAGGTAAAGAAAGGGTTTAAAATACAAAGTTTGTGAGTGAAATGTTTGATTTTTTGAAAAAATAAGAGCTTTTCAGGTGTATGTAGTAAAAATTAGTTCTGAAAATCTGGGTGTCTCAACTCTCCAACTTCAGGAGGCATGAAATTAATTACTAGTGTCATAGGATAGTTTTCAGTGTTATGATCATAGGGAAAGTATCTTACTTAGGATGCACTAACTTACAGTAATTGGCTCCTAATCTTTTTCCACAGGATTTTAGTAACTTGTTTTTAAAGTCCATGGCAGTGTTTTGCATGCTGTGGAAGGGGGCTGGGTCCCTTAGCTTTTACCTGCTCTTCACACTAGCCTGACTAGAGTCTATGAGCCAAAACTATAATCCCAGTTCCAGATGCCCCCATAATTTGGATCTGGATAAGACTTTAGCAGATCGGGCCATCTCTAATTACATTGGACAAATTATTGTATAATTTCTTCTGCTTTATCTTTTCAATTCACTGGAGCAGTTAATTTCTCCAAAAGCAGGCACATCCTTTCTCGTTAGGAATCCCTTTTTGGCCCTCTTCATGTGAGTTTCTTATATTAAAAACAAACACATGCCCACACACACACACACACAGAGTTTTGCTTTTATTGTATTAATGCTACCTAAGAGAATATGAGATGCTTAACAGAAATTTGGCTTTAGCCACTAGGTAATCTGCCACTTCATGGAAGCAAAGCAATTACATTAGTCCATATCTTTCCATAGGACAGAGCTGGTGGGCAACAAGGAAGAGCTGAAAGAGAAAAGGACTGATGGCAACTGATTTGAGTATTCATTTTGTGGTGTCATGGAACACAAACTTCTGGCTTCTGTTTTTGAAGTTTCTGTTTCTCTCTTGCCTATAATGGAAGTGAGGTACTCATCAGTTGCTAACTGATACTTATATTACCTTTTCTTTCCCTTTTGGATATTTTTGTTCTCTAAAAGTGTACCCCAAGTCATTATTTTGAAGACCTTAGCTGAAACGTATTTCAGCGATCCCTAAGGGTACAAAGAGATGCTTAAGATACAGAGAGGTTACAGTCTGGCACAGACTAAACAGAAACAGGAGCAGGATGTTTGCAGTAGGTGGAAATGCCAGGCTGTGGTTCTATGGTCACCCAGAGGCATGGTCAGATATAAAGCTCTGGATTCTTGCTTCTCTTCAGTGTTGTCTTGCTCTCTTTCCTCGCATCCACACACAAAAAACCCCATGTGCTGAAAAAGAAGTCATGTTTTCACAAAATATCCCAGAAAAAGAAACCTTAAATATCATTCTGCTTTGCTTTACATTGTTTGAGCACTGCATTTTTCATTTTGAAATGGGGAACCCCAGGGGTTTAGTCTGAGTCATCCAGGGGAGTAATAATGGCACCTATACATTTTGAAGCTGTTGGTTGTGATTTTCTGGTTGCAAGTGTAAAATCAGCATTATTATTTGGGAAGTTCTGGCCTCTTGACTGAGCTGCAGAAATGTATACCTCGCCATTGAGTAATATTTTGGAAATGCATGCTTCATTGAAGTGTCATTGATTTTCAACTAAAGTGAAAATGTCCTCATTTAATGCTTTCTTAAGAGAATTACAAAGGAGGCTGGAGAGGGTTTGGACAAAGTCGTTATTAATTGCACATCACAAAATTTGGATTTATATATTTTTAATGCAGAAATTCTTCACAGCTCCTAAATCAAAATGCTGTTCTCAAATTATGTCTAATTTTATAAATGGAAAGACCCTATTTTGTTCAAGACTTTCAAATTCCTTTGCTTTGTTCAACAAACCCCTATACTTGCTGTGAGGGGATTGCTGATTGCTTTGTCAGCAAAAGCAATGATATTCAATCTTTGATTTCTGATTCATTTGCTTCTTCCTTCCCTTTGATGAAGAGAATAAACGTCTAGCTTTTCCTCTCCTTTCAAAAAAATATCTCTCGCCTCTCACTTCGTTAGTAGTGAGAGTGTTTTATGTGAAGCGTTCTGCTTGCCTTTTGGACTCTCTCCTCCTCTTCTGAGCTCAGAGCTGGGTAAATACTTTAACAGTCTTTCATTAGAGAAAACTATTTTGTTTCTGTTTCTGTTTCTGTCATTGGCTCTGACATTAGGGTGTCCCCTTCATTGCTGACCACAATGCTTTCTGGCTTCCCTTTGGCTGTTTCCTCAAGGTTTTGCCTTGGCATTTCTCTCTGGGGTGTCCAGGTCTACCCCTGTTCTGGTAGACAATGGGTAAGAATTTCTGAAACAGGTTGAACATGAAGGAGACTGAGATTATGGAGGGCATCTTGGATCAGGGCCTAGCAGTTGCTGTAAATTAGGCTTGTTGTCCTTGGTATTGGCATACAAGTTTCTGCTAGTCCCAAAGGGAAGGCTACAGCTTAGTTACGAGCGCAGAGGAGCACCTTAAGTGTAAAAAAACACTGTGGAAGTGGTGACAGCACCCTCAAGAGGGGTATCTGGTGAGCAAAAGCAGGAGGAGCAATCCATTGTCAGGTGTGGCAGCAACTTGACAAAAGGCAACCAAAACCAGGGTGTTTTCTACCTGCTCCAATGTCTTTCATCAGGCAGAGAGCCTGGGGATGCCCCAGCTTGGCCCTGGGAGCACCCGCCATGTCGTCCCAGCCTCTACATTTCCCTCCATGGCTCTCCCACAGAGGAAGATGGTCAACGGGCTGGAAAACCTGCCCCATGAGAAAACCCTGAAGGAGTCGGGTCCTTTCTCACTGCAAAAGAGAGGGATAATCACAATAGTCATGCAGTTCGAGGCCAGCTAAAAGGACAGAGGCTCTCTTTTCACAAGGATCGAATGAAGAAGACAAGAGGCAATGGGTACAAATTGCACCAGGAGAGGTTTCATCTTGGCATAAGAAAGGAATTTTTTATGGTAAGAGCAGTCATTCACTGGAATAGCCTCCCCAAAGTTCTTGAAGGCTTCAAGATGTAATTGGACTGGCTGTTAGACAAAATCATCTAGGCTGCCTTTCCCACAGAAGGATGATCTTTTGAGCTCATTTCCAACTTTGGCTATTCTATGGTTCTCTGTCAGGAAAAAGAGAGGTCACCCAAGTGAGGGTGATGAAGTACTGGTTGAAGTACTCTGGTTGCCCAGAGAAGCTGTAGTATACTCTTCTGCATTCCTGGAAGAGTTCAAGACCAGGTTTAAGGGGTCTTAGAGCAACCTTGTCAAATGGGAGGTGTCCCTGTCCATGGCAGAGGGGTAGAACAAGATGATCTTTAAGGTCCCTTCCCACCAAACTATTCTATGAGTCTATGAATCTATGATAAGTGATTGATTACCTTTATCTGTCATTGAAGTGTTTTGGTGTCTGAGTCCATGTAATCTCCACTCTGTCATTTGGTCTTAACTCTGACCCAGGCTCCTGAAGTTATATCTTATTAACAGTTGAGAAAGTCCCAGATACACCATCATGCTCAGTGCCAAACAAGCAAGTCAAAAAGGAGTTCTTGTCTTCCCAGGTATGATTTAAATCAAAACAAGGGGGATACCAAATGGGAGAAATGCAGAACCAACACCTCTGCTTAAAGGTGGAGAAGGGGGGCTCTTTGAAATCACAGAATAATTTAGGTTGGAAAAGACCTCTGAGATGGTCAAATCTAACCTTTGAATGATCACCACCTTGCAAATCAGATCATGGCTCTAAGTGTCAAGTCCAGTTGTTTTTTGAACACCTCCAGGGATGATGACTTCACTACCTCCCTGGACAATCCATTCCAATGTTTAACAACCCATTCCATGAAGAAATTCCTTCTGATGTCCAGCTTGAACTTCCCCTGGTATAGCATGAGGCTATGTCCTCTCATCCTGTCACTAATTGCCTCAGAGAAGAAGCCAACCCCCACCTGGCTACAACCTCCTTTCAGATAGTTTTAAAGAGTTCAGAGAGTTGTACAGAGTGTAGAGAGCCTCCTTTTCTCCAGGCTACACAACCCCAGCTCCTTCAGTTTCTTCTCATACAAGTTAGTCTTTAGAACCTTCACCAGCTTCATTGCTCTTCTCTGGACATGCTCCAGCACCTCAGTGTCTTTCTTGAAATGGAGGGCCCAAAACTGAACACATGACTTGAGGTGCAGCCTCGCCAGTGCTGAGAACAGAGGATGCAGAGCAGACTTATCAAGGATTGGGCAGCATGTCTGAGAAAACAAGAGTTAAAGCACGACGATGGGATTACAACCATCTTATCATGTTAGAATTGTTAAAGCTTGCCATATTTGGCTAAAATGTTAAAAGCAGAGTTCATATGATCTGTAAAAGAGTTACACTATATTGTAGCTAATATGTATTATCAAATACTAACAGTTTAGCTAATAATAAGATCTTTGACCTGTGAAGTCTTGCCCACTATGCTTTATTGCTTTGAAAATGCGTGGGTCCTTCCTCTGAAACACTGAGTACAGCTATGTTCTACCCACCTCAGTAACTACTGACCTCAACAGAAAGAAAAACATGTCTCATTTCAGAGACACCTGGCCAGATTTGGGTTTGCACCATCTCTGGACAATGAAGTGGTGCGGAGACCTCCTTTTTGTCATGCACCTCACTGGACAACACAAATAACAAGCTTTAGGCACAATTCTTGCACCAGGATTCATTAACTGTGCTCCTAGAAAACCTGCCGGTTTCATTCAGTCTGTAGAAATGTAAAGGAATACGTACTCAGAAGTCTGCAGGTGAGGCCAAGATCAAGGGTGTATCGTAACTGTGGTATGTTTTATAAAAATCTCTGCAGTGTGAGGAAGAAAAATCTAAATATTGATTGCAAGGTTTGATCAGCTGAGCTTTTCAGAGGAAATTTCAATCTGATTTGTCATGATACTGATTTTTTTTCCTTGCTTTTTTGAGTAATTATTTTCAGTTATTCTTAGCTGATTGCCTCACTTTGAGCTACTATCAGATATCAGATTTAGGAGGTTTTATTTAAATGTGAGAAAATGTTCAATTTAAGAAGGATTATAAACTCAGATCTGAAAGAGAAAGCTCATGTGTGTCCTTCCAGGAAAAAAAAGAAAATAGAAGCACTTTCTGGTTCCCAATATGGCAGGCAAGGCCATTCAAAAGTGTGAGAAAAGTTGAACATGTTTTATTATGTTCAAAGGTGCAAGATAGCATATCAAGTCTGTAATTCATTACACGCTTTAAGTGCTATTTACCTAGATATCACTTCCAAATACAGCCAGAACATTTGTAAATATGTAATGACATATCTTTATTGCAATAGGTATTCTGCATGATTCAGCAGGATATTGGGTAGCATATTCAAAGTTTGCAGCTATATCAGTAACGGTTGTTAAATCTGGACAGATAACATACCACTCCTTACTATCTTCATATCCTGTTCCTATTTTTTTTTTTCTTTCTTCAAAAAGAGTGCATAAATCAGCTTAAATGCCTCCTGAATATTGCCCCCTTAAAAAGGACTTGTTCTGAAATCTGTGTCTATTTCCCCTTGTGCCTTAACACACCTATAAGAATAGCCTGGTTCCATCTTCTCTGCAAGGTATCTAAGGCCAACAGTAAGGTCTTCCCTTGTCTTTGCTTCTTAAGGCTGAACAGCCCAAGTTCCTGGCATTTGTATCAAAAACCTCAGCTCCCTGAATAATTTGACTTTAGAACTTCTCAGGGTTATGAGGACAAAATATGATAAAGTTATTTTTCATGATGACATAACTGGGATTCCTTAAAGGATGCTACAGAAACTGATAAACATGATTGTGTTAAGAGAATTGAAAAAAAAACTTATATTATGCTCCTCTGATTAATTACAGAACTGAGAAAAATAGCAGTTTAAAAAAGATTTAAGGTGTTTGCTTGCACAAGCATTACTCAGAGCCAGCTTTATTTTTTAAGTATGCAATTTTTCTGTCAGTCTATAATGTGGTACTGTGACTGGGTAATATATCTTGAGGCTTTACAGACTCCTGGCATGACATACTCTTTGAGACAGTAGATCTTAATAGATCCTTCTGCATTAATCCTGACTAATGAGCAGATGAACAGTTAATTAAAAATGCTTCACACGGACTTTGACACAGTAGACCATTGCAGCTTCACTGTGTTTCTTGCTCTGTCATAGATGAACACAACTTAACTTTCATTTTTTCCATTAGCTCACTATGGTTGAAAAAGTTCCATTACAGTTTACCAGATCACTGATCTATGAACTAAACAGTATTTAAATATTTCCAGATTTGATTTACTATGGTATATGACCTCCTGTGCCTTCACTGAAACCATATAGTAAAAGAGCCATTATGTGATATTTTCAGTCACTGATCTAACAGATCTTTAAGAAGTTTTTCCTCCTGTATGCATTAGGCTTTAAGGGCTTGATTTTTTTCCAGTGTTCTGATGGTGCTCTGCATGAGGGGAAGCACTTTGACACGGGTGGCTCTTCAAGTGCAATATGTACAGCATGAAACCATATGCAGCAGCCCATATCAGGTTAAAATAGGGTCTTTTCTGTCTAAAGAGAATCTTGTTTTTATCTCCTGAATTATGCATTCACCAGCTTCTCATGACGCTGTACATTTTAAAAGTGCTGGCAGGTGTAAAAGGATGCTAAATGACAAGAGTTTTGAGTCATACCAGAGAGGAATGTAGCCCTCCACTCCTTACTGAGCTCTCAATAAGCTTCACTTGTGGGGCAAACTTCTGCTAATGACCTGTGGAAAACCAGGAAAGAACTCTGAATAGCAAAGGTAATGTGACTGGTCTCAGACATCTACAGAATTTGGATTCAATCACATCAAGATCTCAGTCATTGTAAGACTAATTTTTTACAACTTAGTATTTAAGACATTTAGTCTTCAGTAGCAAAGGAATGGTCAAGCCTTTCACAGAGGAATAGACGAGACTCTGTTTTCCTTTAGAGAAATCCATTGTGTTTAGGGAATAATTATTGCTCTGATCAGTAATGATTCTGTCTTGTTTCATTTAGCCAAAAGCACATTGTCCTTTCTCCAGCTATGCAATTTTAGGCTACTTCTTTAAAAGACAATATATTTTAAAAGAGGGTTTTCTTCAGCTTTTAAAATTTCTCTGCATAAATTCTGCACACAAAAAATATATTTAAGCAAGCATTATTATTATTTTTGAACTATCAATATTGTATTACAAAAAATGCATCAAGCCAATATCCTAGGGATAAGATCATTTGCCATGAAAATGCAAAGTGCCATTTGCCAAAAGTAGTGACCAATTTCAGCATTCATGGTTTTGAAAAAACATTCAACCAAACATTTTTCCCTTCAAAATTTTCTATGGCTAGAAACAAATACCAGGTGCTCCAAGGAAACTGCAAGAAATCACAAAGAGGATGACTGAGGACAAATATACCCATACTAGACAATTATTTTTACAAAGCATTGCTTAAATCAAATATGTAGGGTAAGGGCCAAAACTTACTTCCCTTTTGGTTTAAAAATGAGTTCTATCTAGTATAACAGTATTTTGTGGAATATCTTTCCATAGTTTAGATGCTTCTCAGTGGAATCAAATGCACAGGTTAGATTAGGTGAGAGTTTCTTGAGAGATATTTGCTCAGCTGTAAAAACATTCTAGAGAGAATTACCAAACTGGTAGAGATTACAAAGAAATCAGTCATGGTAATTAACTCCCTTCAGGACTCTCATGTGTCAGAACCTAAATGTTACTCCTTCATAGATTTACCTCAGGTATAATATTCTACCTAGAGCTGATAAAAACAAATGCTCTATTAGTAAAGCAGAACATTTATAAATAAGATAAAGTTGATGCTCAAGAGAGCTGAACACCCACTAGGACTGATTGCTGTACTACTTTGATGTCCAAGTTTAAGGCTCCCTATATAGCTACATTCCACTTTATTTTGAAACTCATTAAGAGAAAGAAAAAATGTATTACCAGCAAGAAGTATCATTTTCCTTCCAGTAATAAAAAAATGCTATACTGGAAAACTACAGGGACACTGACCAAAGAGCAATAAAGAAAGATCAGGAGAACTTCTGAAACATTAATGATGTCCTTCTGCCAAAGCTTGTAAAAATGTGCTAAAACTTTGAGTATTCATGAACATGGCAGCTTGAGATTTACCTCATGTCATCAACTCCCTGGGCTAAGTTTTCACTTACCCAATATTTTTCCCAGACGGAATCTCGGTAGGATTATGAGAGATAAGAGGGAAAGACATGCATTCCTTAGCCAAGAGATAATTAAACAGAGTCATCAAGGCCAGACCTCTGACTGGGCTGTGAAATCTACTGCCAGATGTTGCAGATACATCTGTCTAAGTACTAACAGGATCCCTTTTATCACAATATCTAAGCATTTCACAAATATTAATGGATTTTCTCTCTGGGAAAGGACTGCTTTTCTGTACTAGCATAGTACAGGACAGAGCTGAACAAATAACAGTCACAAAGTGGGTAGGTTTTGAGTTTTTCAATTTGCTTTCTAACTTTTTCTATTTGATTTTTTTTTTTATGCATAAGGGAAAAAACACCTCAAACTCTATGAAGCTTGAAAATCTATAGACATCTAGTTGCTTCCACATAGCAGACTCTTTCCTCCATTATTCTTAGCTATGAAACAATAGAGCATAGGCAAATGGTGAACCATTTATTGATCATTCATTTCAATATATTTTTAGATCTGCAAGTCTTGCATAGTGTAGTGGTAGGTAACTGTGGCCTAAAGAGTGAAAAACTGAAAGAAAAATATCAAGAATCTTCTACAGACATGCACACACATACATACATACATACATACATATTTATGAGTATAAACCAAAAAATAACTACAATTAAATTGTGTATTAAAAATTAAATGCATATGCAAGTTTATGTTTTTATATAATTTAAAATGTGGCTGTATGTACTTAAGATTACACACATAGGTACCTTATATTCCTTCTATTTCATAACACATGGGAGTTGTCTCACATATTTTGAATAGCTTGGGTTGTTTATCCTGAACTTCCTACACTAAACTGAATATGATGTGTGAGAGAGTGAAACTTCTGCTTCTTACATTACTTCAGCTTTCATGTATTGCTGCGGGTTATCCTCTGCACTGTGCACAGGGACAGATAATGGGAAAGGAAAGGTGGGGAAATAGCATCGTATCTTATACATTGTGTCAGAAAATGGCATTCTTCTCTTCAAAGATCCAAGCAGGCTTTCCTTAGACCTCCCAGACCAGCAGAGAAGAACTTGTATGCACATATGAGAGCAAAAATGGGACACTTCTGTCAGGTTTGGCATTAAATAACCAATAATTGAAATACCACCTGTAAAAGATCACTAAATGTAAACAGCCAGGTGCTGCAACAAAATGAAAAATCATTTGTTTAAATGTCTGCAACACTGCATTTCAGTAAATTAGTACATCATAATTAGAGATTTTCACTGAGATTTTAGCCAGCAATGTGCTGTAAGTGGGCTGTGAGGTTCATTCTTGCCAACAGTGGAAGATGTCCAGGTTGCACTAGTTGCTACTGTGAATAAAAAGTGTGTGTTTTCTGTCAGCTTCTGGTGTCTAAAAAAGAGGTAAATTTTCATGCATTTACAGAGTAAAATGGACTTGATCAGACTCCGCCTCAGACATGCCAGCCTTCTCCAACAGCTACAAAGAGAACCCAAATGGTCATGTAGGCAGGGCACAAGTTATCTTTAAAAGCTAAAGAGGAAGGACATGGAAACTTCACTAATTCCGTCAAATCTGAATTAAAAGCCCTTTGAGAAGAATTCAGAGCAACCTTCTGCTTTCCTTGGGAGCATGGGGAGTCTCTCTGTCCTGGGGTCTCCCATGCATGAGCTGAGGTGGGCTGTGTGATGGATGGGCTGACTTGGGATGTCTCCCCACTGACAGCCGTGGCAGTTGTCAGTCTCTGCCAGGTCTCACCCTCTACACTGAGCAGGGAAGGTCAGTTTACTGTATATGAAGACTAGACTGAAGTATACTAATCCATTATGTGTTTTCCTAAGTATTGCTTGCCAGATTCAATGATAGCATCACATATATCACATACAGGCAACTGCTACTGATTGAGCTGACATTTCTGCTGCTAGCTGAAGGTGGAAGTTCACATGTTAATTAACGATGCAACCCTTGCTACGCAAATACCTTCGGTTTAATAAAATTGTAACAGCTGCATGCAGAGTTAGGATGAATTTTTGAAGAAGAGTCTAGATAAATTACACTGTGTTATTAATAATTTTTTAGATGTACACTGTATAGAACTGTACACATAGTTATTATATTTCAGATGATCTCAGAATTTTGCCACTCTGTTCTTATTGATAAAATAATCCATTTGCTTTTTTTATCTTTTACTAAGAGTTTGGTTAGACCTTGTTGGAACTTAAGAGGTTATTGAAAAGAAGGGGTTTCTTTTCGCATTTAATCACAAGTTCTACCTTACATTATATTTTTAAGTGCATTTTTTAAAAATTCACTTTAGAATATGAATTTGTTTCTGGCCACTAAATACATTTTCAGTTGTTAAGCATTTCCCTAACAACTGGGAAAAAAACCCCTGTTTTGGGTCCATTTAGCTGTCAGTAACCTCTGATGCTGAGACCAGAATAATAATTATATACTTGTGATATTGACACATTTGAAAAATATATATACTTTGCACCTTGTGGCTTTTTAAAATACGCTTCCCAAGATTAGTTGTTTCCTGTGATGATGTATAATACAATTGATTCTATAAACTACTTTACCAGGTCCTTTGGGCACTGCAAGGACTTTTAGCACCAGTATTTTCTGACCATGTACTGCCTCTGTGCTCTCTACTCTTTTCAAATTACAAGAGGGAAAATAGCCCGTGAAGAGCTGCATGTGCTGGGAATTACATAAAAGCCATGTTCATTGTACTTTTGGAGGCAGAGGTAGAATCTTGTTCAGTGTGTGCAGGCTTAGTTGCCAATTATTTATTTAAAACTTGTAATTTGTGCCAGAGAGGTTGAAGGCCTTGGCTACATTCCCCAGCAAAGCAAACACATAAAACAAAATAAGTGTGGTTTGAAGTATATTCAGTGCTTTGGATAGAAATATGCCCCAGTTTAGTCCTGATTTTTGATTCCCAAGGCTGTCCAATTCCAAGAGGAGCAGAAAATTACCCACATATCAGGATGTTAATTGTTCTTTCGTTATTTATCCTATTTAGTTATGTATCTTTCAAGTTATTTACTGATGAAAGAATTCATAAATTCCTCATTAATGCAAATATTTTAGGATCATTGTTAGATCTAACCCTCCACTGTGATCCAAAGGCTTTGACCTGTTAGAAGCCAAATCACGTAAATTTGCTGGAGCAATGCACTGAAAGATTTGGATTGCTGTAAATATTTCTATACCCAGATGTAGTGCTCCAAACTGAACAGTATAGATTAGTTTCAAAAAAATGCATGCAGTACTTACTTGTTCATTTCGTAACATCCTCTTCATTTTTGTGCAGAGATAACTCAGACAAAGCAGAGGTTTCACTAATATTTTCTTCATTCAAAAAAACTTCAAAATGTGATTCAAAAAGCATTTTATTAGCTAAATTAGACTTTGCCAGGGAAACATTACTTACAGATTCTTCTTCTGCACAGTCAATAATGGGGCTTTTATTATGTTCCTTGGGAAACTTTATAACAATTTAGTGTACTTTATCACTAACAAACTTGTTCTGCTTGTCTAGATTACTTTTTTCTCTGCACAACTTCACTGTTACACATAGTTGGATCTTCCTACATTTTACTAAACAATTTTTTCTACCCTTTATAAATATTTCTGAAAATCACTTAGAAATCCTTTTCAAAATAGCTTAAACATATTTTAAATAAAACAGATGGGTCTCAAGCACTCATCTTTCACATCCCTTAGCCATGTGTTTTCATAAAATTTTCTGTATTAAACAGATCTGCTACTCACCGAATATGTTCTATTCTACTTTTTAAATTGCTTCATCTTTGCAGACAGGAGACACATTAATTTCAGCTCAGAGCAGTCATCAATAAAAAGTCATTATTCTTATGAAGTTCCTTTTATCTGTGTATCCCAGAGTTTATGACAGATATTATACAATCAATTCCTCGTATGCCTCACTGGCATAAGTGTGTAAGGCTCCACTGGTAAATCTGAAAAACAAAGCACCCCTTAGGACTACAAATACTATTCTGACTTGAATTTGCTCAGTTTGAAAATCCTTGAAAATCAGGCCACATTGTTTTCAAGCAGGATATAAAAAATGCAGGTAAAGGAAAAGAAATTTACAGCTTGGCTGCATTCATCTGCTCTACTGCCAGATTTAAAATCAAGCAGGCACATACTTACACGTAAAAAAGCGTTCATAACTCATTGACTTCAATGGGACACAAACACGCAAACACATTTAAGAAGTAAAAGTACATTAGAACCACAGATTGATTATGTTGAAAAAGACCTCTAAGATCATGGAGTCCAACCACTAACGCAGCACTGCCTAGCCCACAACTAAACCATGTCCATAAGTGCCACATCTACACATCTTTAAAATACCTTCAGAAATGGTGACTCAACCAATTCCGGACTGCACAGATACCTGGTATATTCAGGGGGTACTTACTATACCAATGCACACATTACTGCCACATGAATAAAATTTTAACATTGCTTGTTCACAGGAATATGAGTGTCCCTTCTTTTCTAGTTTTAGAGAGGAATTGAAAGGGATCAAAAACAATGGCCAGAAGACTCATTACAAATGTTCTTTTCATTCATAACTTAAGAGACCCAGAAGTCTGAAAGCAAGCATTCAGAACAAAGTGGTCAATGTTTCAAGGCTAACTACATTAATCCTTTGTGAATGATAAGCATAAATTCTCATCATTTCTAGTTGACAAACAAGAGAAATTAAGGTGATCCATCTCTTATTTTAAGCAAGCATTCCTCAACTTTGTAATTGATGTCCTGTGGTTATTATCTTGCTTATTTTAAGAGATACCCCTTAATTAATTTAATTTTGAAGATATTGCTTACTTTCACTGCAATAATTCATTCTCAAAAAAGCTATGGATTTTTGACAATATAAATAAAAAACCTAAAAATTACAATTCCCTTTCCTAGCTGTCCTGAAGAATTAAACAAGCGAAATACAAAGTCCTGCCCTCAGCTCACGATTCCTACAATTGTTTCCCCATTTAAGAAGGGGTCTGTTTGCAGGGGTGCAGACTAGAAAGTCACAGCCACTTCCTACCTGCTCATTCATGAGGTCACAGGCTTATATGTCTCATGGGTTTGGATCATGGGCCATCCTTGAAGAGCCTTAGCTAGAGTGTGACGATGATTTGTTCTGAGAAACTAAGGCATTTGTGAGAGAGGCTGGGCTTTACAAGTGAGTTCATGTAGCAGCAGTTATGCAGTACATTTAAAACCAGAAGATACTAAAAGATGTGTTTGCAGAAATTGTATAGATATGCTATCAGCTGCTACAGAAGAGGAATAAGACAGTTTTGAGACACATTTCCAGAACTACAGCTAGCATCCTGCACATTAAACTATTCGTAATCTAAAGATTATTTTGTCCCATGGATTTATCACAGGCTGAATACTGACTATAAATGTATTTAGTGTCTACTGGTCTGCTCCATATACATACAGAGCAGTCAGTGAGCATGTTCTTAAGCAGCATTTAAACATTATTTATATGTTTTTAATTGACTGAATTATAGCCCAGTACATGGCTTTCAGCCATGGCAGTGAACATTCCTTCAACAAATCAAGATACAACCTGCTAGCTGTCTCATAAAGATTGGGCTACCTGCTCCTTTATCCATTTCATGCCTCTGAAGACATTATTAAAAATACATTATTCCTCCCTTTTCGTAGATGTGCACAGCAGAAGTCAAACAAGACTAAGCTAGTTTTTTCATTCCTAAACCAACCAAAACACAGAAATGAGCAAAACCTCTACAGGCTGGTATCACAAAACCTTCAACATCTTCATAAAGCAGAGCAAAAAGACTGTCTTTTAAATATGCCTTTATACTTCAGTCAATTCACATCTTTGTTTTTAACTAAATCGCACCTGGCGTTTGCCTCTGATCGCATTTGTGTACTTCATATCTGTATTAGCATCATTAAAATGATTCATTATTTTGATAGCCTGACCTTGCAGTGTCTTAACACATATAACAGATAACCTTATTTTTATAGTGTAGTTAATAGAAAGTAAAATTGCCCTTTCTGGGTAAAAATCTACATGTACAGTCTTACCCACAATTCATTCACTTCTGCCATGGAGCAAAAAGCTCTAATTAACCAGGCCTCTCAGGGGCCTGGTTAACTTCTACTTGCACAGCTATATTGCTGAAAACTGTAATATGGTCAACAACTCCCTAAAAAGAAGAGGCTTTGCACTTTCTGGAATGAGAAAAGAAATGGTTTTGCATGGATCAGTAAAGATAGCAATAATTGCCATAAGGCAATTTATGCAGAAGAAGTCTCTCAATTGCTCATAGTGGACTGTCAGATGTGAGACAGCATGCAAATGGAGCAGATCATAAAAATAATTTCTAGCCTGGATTCTTAGAACACAACTCTTGAAATCTTCCTTTATTGCTAAGAAAAGTAGGAATAGAGAAAACAATGTGATTGCTGGAAATGCAACAGAAGTGATATTTTATTATTCATACTTTTTTACAGAGCTGCAACAAGCTAAATAATACAGTTTCCCAAGATTTATGCACAGCTATATCTTGGTAGAACAAAAGGTTCATAAATTGCCAGCACTGTATTAGTCTTCTTTCAGTTTAGAAACAATTAAAATCTTTGTTGAAAGGTTATATTTTTTTCTGTGGCCACTGGTGCCTTAAGACTTGGAAATACAGAAGAGTTTCTGATAGTCATTGGATACTATATAGTTAAGTATCTTAATGGCTTATTAAGGATTGACTGTTTGATTAATTTCAAGACAGCAATGAAAATACATTAGGAATATTTGGAAAAGTAAAAATTATGCCAAAAAACCAGTCTTAACTTTGGCAGTCATGGTGTCATACAATTTTTGCCAAGCAGGGAATACTTGCTGACAGGTAATTGTACAGCTCTTTTACTGGGCACCTCAGCGGAGTATGGTGCCTGTGATATTGAACACAGTGTTTCAAACACTCTCAGTGATTTTGTCCCACCTTCCCAGTGGTGTTCAGTTTTCCAAGGCATAGTTCACTTAGGTAATTTTGAACCCATAGAAATACTAAGGCATGTCCTCAGCACTTGAAAGGATCTGGAAGTATTTTTTAACTACCAGTATTTAACTATATGCATTAGATATAAGACACATCTCACCTAAGTTTAATGGTATGAAATCATACTATTTCTAATCTAAACTAATTGCCTAATGCAAACATCTTAGAAAAACATAATCTTTCATCTGTCAGAGAACAGTTCATCCCTCATGCTTAGAGTACCTAACATGGGTTTGAAGTGGAAAGAAAAATGTGAAGGAATAAAGATTGTGTTAGTGTAAAGTTCTAACACTTCTTGACATTGATAGTTTTACAGTATCTCTGAACCCTTTCTCAGCCATTTTATAGGCTTTTCAGAATCTTACTTCACTCAAAGCAAAAGCCTGTTTTCTTTGTGAATGCAGTACAGACTGCATTTACAAGTCTCTAACCTTAGCATTTTGCTTAGGAACTTGGTGTGTCCAAAGTAGAAAGACAGATGCGCCTGGGTGGACTGACTGCAGGGATTCTAGACATCTCTCATGAGCACCTCACCGAGATATTTAAACGTGATGATAAAAGGCTGGTGTCTTCCATTCCCCAGGTTCTTAAAAAGATCTGCTATTGAGGGTGAATGAGAAGGCACTGACTGTAAGAAAAGGAGAGCTCCAAACTGTACACCTACCAGTGACCTATCTTTTGGTTTTAACCTACATTACTGGGTGACAGTAGACATCCCTCTTTCTTTTTCTTTTTGAAAAATACATTGCTGCTTCACCTGTTCCTCATCTTGTTTTACTTTACTTATCTTTGGGAATTATGCCTTGGAGGGATTTTCTGTGCTATTGAGTTCTTGACTGCTGAAGATCAGCAGCTTTAACATTTGCCTGTCAGTGGCAGTTTTTGTAATCTCATGTTCCATACTCAGAGTGCTGGACGTTACAGCCTTGACATTTGGCCTAAGACTGAGGACTTGCTATTAGTATTTCCCCAGGAAACTGGCACTTGATGGACAGGTTACATAATCCATGCTTGGATACATTTCTTAGTGAATTGATCTCCATTTCAAATTGACATGGGCAAAGACACAAGTGTACATCACCATCTATTCCCCACCCACAGTGTATTTTAATAAAATGCAACATGCATCACAGCATAAGCTATGAAGCATATAAATCTGCAACATGCAGTTTGAAACTTGCTTACAAAATACCACAAATGCCTTCCACATTTCTCTTGTGTTTGTTTACTTATGCAGGAAGTCTAGAAAAATATTTTGATGTATTGCATGCCATAATTTTTAACATTACTCAAAATGTTCCAAAAGACTTTTAGTGAAAGTTAACCCACATCAATCATGACCCTGACATGAAAAATTACTGCCAACCTTTAAATAAAAGAAGAAGGAACAAGCACTCTAATACTCCTGGCTGATGCTGAATTGTTGAAAACATTTAAAGTGTTATGCACATATTCTGTCTACAGTGGAACAATATAAAAGGAAGCCAATCATTTATTACCTTGGCAAACATAATTAAAGATCTTTTATCTTCTCAACTTATATGATCCCAGAATGTGCACTTTATATAGTGAGAATTATATTTAGTAACTATTGTATTAGTAACTATAGTAACTCTTTCTACTTTAGATTAACATAGATTCCAATGAATTCCCTGGGAGCTTTTCAAAGTTAGTGAAAATGTGCATTTGGGCCATGACTTGTTCTCATACACTGCACCTTCCCTATTGTATTTCCCTAGCTGAAGTTATCCAAACAAAAGGTGATACTAGACTAAGCAGGTTGACCTGATTTTCTGGTATTCCTCTTATGAAGGAACAACAAGGAATACATGCCAGGATCTGGTTGTCTCACTGGATCTGAATACAGAGATCTTTTTATTCACAGAAAGCACAAACAGCACGGTCTCCAGCTCTGTGCCAAAAATTCAATAATGTGCCTACCAAGGTGGCATGTGTCCTGTAGTTCCTCCAAGAAAAGTAAGCTTTAGCAGAAGTCTGAAACTTACGTCATCGTGTCAAATTCCCTGTATCTCTTTTTGCGTTTTGATCAGCCTGGTATCTTTGGACACAGAACTAAATATGATTCAAGTGGGGAAATTCCTCTTTTCTCTGTTATTATGGAAAACTTCAGCCTTGAAATATTTTACCTGTAGATTGTATGCCTTATAAAACCTTGTTATTACAAATCCAGCTTATTTCAAAGCCTTGATCCGCAAAGCCTCCTTATATACAGATTCTGATGGTTTTTTGCAACACATCTAAATCATATAATCTAATTCATTCAAAGTTCTGACTGTGGTTTTCAGTCTCTTGCAGCATTTCAACAAGTTGTGCAAACTATGAAATTTTATGGAAATATGGCATTTACCTGACGATATGACAACTGGTCTTCTGCTTCATCTGACTTGTTATTCTACTCTTGCAGTGGTCAGATTCACCTATAAATGTTCTATCACACTTTTAAATCATGCAGGTCTGTATCTCTTAGGGAAACAGATGAAGGCAATTTCCTTCTGCTCACAGTGGTAGCTTTACAGGCTTAACTTGAACTCTTACTGTCAATGAACTAAAGGCATTTTAAGTGAGCTAGTAAAAAAAAAAATTAAACTGGAAATTCCGAGGATTTTTTAAATAGCTACCCCACAGCAGGAATCAATTGTATTGTTAATTTGAGAAAATCAGTTTCCAGAAAATATGAACAATGGTCACAAAAAAGAAAATAAATGTAACCAAAAGCAGATGCAGTTAGTCAAGGAGTTCTTCTCTGTGATGTTTTCTTACTGCCTGAAACATAAATGTAAATTTAGTATATGTCAGCTGTGTTAATGAAAAGCACAAGACTGAGTTTGCAACTATGAAACTTTAATACAACTAGTAAACTGAAAATGTTAAAGGAAAAACCTTATGAAGGAGAAGACGAGATCTGTGTAAAACTGTTTCTCTGTTCCTTATTTCTCACCAGCAGTTGCTGGTTCAACCAGATAACAGCTGCTTCTCAGCATCTTAAAGAACTGGTCAGCCTAACAGCTCTATTTTTCAATGGAAAAGACTGGTATCACAGACACTAACTGTTTTCAATCACTCTTAGAGTTGATCACCTTTGCTTTAAAGAACTCCAAAGCCTCTAATGAGTTTTAGTTTTTTCATTTGTCTACTTTTGTGGAAGACACTTGTGCTGATTTTGACTGGAATAGGTATTTTTCCTTACAGTAGCTGGTATGAGGATATGTTTTGGATTTGGGCTGAAAACAGAGTTGATAGTATAGAGGTGGTTCTGTTATTGCTCAGCAGTTCTGACACAGAGTTAAGGCCTTTTCTGACCCTCACCATGCCCCCACCAGCAAGGAAGCTGCGGGTGCACAAGGAGTTGGGAGGGAACACAGCCTGGACAGCTGACCCCAGGTGACCCAGGGGATATTCCATATGCTGTGGCATCATGCTCAGCGTGTACAGCTGGGGGAAGAAGGAGGAACAGGGAAACGTTTCTAGTGGGGATATTTGTCTGCCCAAGACACTGTTACGTGTGACAGGGCCCTGCTCTCCTGGAGATGGCTGAACCCCCGCCTGCCCATGGGAAGGGATGAATGACTACCTTGTTTTGCCTTCCTTGTGTGAGCAGCTTTTGCTTTACCTGTTAAGCTGTCTTTATCTCAACCACATGTTCTCCATCTTTCACTCTTCCAATTCTTCCCCCCATCCCACTGTTGGGGGACTGAGAGAGCAAGTGTGGGACTTAGCTGCTGGCTGGGATTTAACTATGACAATGCTGAAAGAATCTCTTGTCTCTTCTTCTGCCTGTTTTCAGTAATTGCCTTGTAATGGCAAGGAGCACTTCAGGAGAATCTATTGGCCATGTTACATTATGTCTGTCCACTAGACTGATGCTCTGAGGGCTATAACTCACGGATTTCTGTGCCATAATTTTTCTTCCACTTCATTTACAATATTCCTATTTTTAGTATCAATGTGAGACAGACCCAATTATACTTGAAGTTCAGCAGCATATAATAGGTGTCTGAATTTGACTCTTGAATTATTCTAATCATCATTTTCACAATTTAAAGTAATTTACACAATGCCATTTGGTTTTAAACATCCTGGACTTGAAGTTACATGTTTAAAATCATGTATTTTCAAAAAAACCCCAAACATAAATTACTAAGAAATTCATTATAGTCAAGCACCTGTGATATGCTATGTTTAGCAAATATAGCAATAGCATGTGAGATTATATTTTTAGCTGCTGTATTCTCCATGAATATTTTTCTCTGAATGCTGAGAACAACAATCGAGTGAACATGCACTCTTTACGGTTGTGGAAATTTGAAAAAGCTGCTGTAAATCTGAGTTTTCCTTTCCTAGATGTACTTTAACTTAATTTCTACCTGTGCTTCATCTAATTTCTTTTGGCTCCTGTCCTTCAACAGTAGCTGAGCTCCACAACATTCCAGCTGCAAACAGGTGGGGACCTGGAACTGTGTTTTTTCTGACAAGTTCTTTCAGGCGAAATAGCAGCAATGAGTTTGAACTGTTACAGAATTATTTTGCAAATCCTAAGTATCTGTCTGAAACTCAGTCTCCTATGTACAGGTCTACCAACCTTTGTCTAGAATTTACTGCGAAGAAGCACCTTCATATGTGCAGTGAAGTTAGTTGGGTGCTATTGTAAGTTTGACCATTTGGAGATTGGTTGGATTTATTTTATTGCATATGCATAAAACAGCAGTGCAATGAAAGTACAGTGGGTCTCTCAGAAACCTCCCAGAAATTTGCAGACACCTGGTAACCCTATAGGGCTGAATGCTGCCATGTATATGGAGCTAGCCAGGCTAGAAGATGGCAAAAAATCACAGACATTCACTGCAGATATGTGCCTGGATTCACAGGAGTTCAACAGCCAGACTCATGCTACTACATATGCTCTGTAGCAAACAAACTCACAATGATGTGATAATAAAAATTATTCTACAAAAGCAAGCAGTAACTTCTCAGATAGGTTTTCATCTGTTTAAATAAACAATAAATAAATGATAACACAAAATACACCAAAAAAAGCCTCACCAAAATACTGATACATTCAATCAACTTTACTTAGGCAAGCTACTGGGAGCTGGGACAGCCCAGAGGAGTGGAGATGGCCCCACCAAGTCATGCTTAGCATAAGATTTACAGGAAGCACATTTTACAAGAATTTCCATTCTAAAAATATTTTTAGCTTAGAGCATTCTGGACCCCTTTGGCGTGTAACTTTGAAGGTCTTAACTGAGTCATAACTAGAATTATATCTAAAACACCTTCCAAGAGACTAAAATGTCACTGCTTCTTTCAAGTGCAGATATGGAAAACATCACTAGTATTATCCTCACAGAACCTCATGGTAAATTTTGACTTGCATATGTGTATATAAGTACTGTACACATGTATCCAATTGATGTCAGTAGCATATCACAGCTGAGACCTGCTGTGCATATCTGAGAGGAAATTTTTGTTACTGAAAAGATTTCTTAGTGTCTAAAAGAGAAAAAAATGTGATGAGATTTGGTCATTGTTCCCAGAGCTGTATAATTAGGCTTAAATGTTCTAGTTACAGTCTTGCTGTGGATTTGCATGTGTAACTCCTGGTGATGAAAGCAAAACATGAAGAGCAGAACTAAGCTTTCACTCTTTGGGAAGCAATATATGAAACTGTGCCCACTGAAATCACTGGGAATATTTTCTTTGCTGGGTCAGGATTTTCTCCCATGTCTGGATAAGTGCTCAATAGATTCATTTTCAGAGACTCTATTCCCTCTCCCTTTACTCCTGGTTAGATAAGATAAAGAATTTTCAAGAAAAAAGTAAAAAGAGAACTAACCCAAATAAATGCATAACCTCAATATCCTACTTCTCTCTGGTATAAAAGGAGAAAAAGAGGGTTTATGTTCCTAATGTAGTTTTGATTCTAAATCCAATGTAAATAAAGAATGAAATGTAAATCCATTGGGGTTTTGTGTGGTGAATTTTACAACATTTTTAATATTGATTCAACTATATGCTGGAAAGTGTCTTTCATTAAAAAATCCATAAGCGTTTGAGGAAGGAGTTGAGATGATGTCTTTGTGTCTGCTAAAGTTTAAGCCCCTCTTGTATATAGCCAGGTGAAATCCAGAAGTGGGCAAAATTACGTAAACCATGTCCTTCTCTGATCTCCAAGATTTTATTACATGCTTGCCTTTACACTTGTAACTCCTTGGTTATAGTTCAATTGAGTTCTGCCTCACTGTGTCACCATCTTAAGTATTTTCCACTTTTCTAATGTCAATAGCTCTTCTGTTGAGAGGACTCAACAGGAAGTGGATGCAGGGAGTTTGAGCTCTGATGAGATCCTTTAATCCACCCCTAATCCCCCTCAATTAAAACTCCATTGATGACAGAAGAATCACTAAGTGCTGAAGAACAGGAAAATGAGTGAAAACAACCCTGCATGAGAAATTAGATACACAGCTTTGAACAGGGATGTCCTGCTCCTTCCCCAGCACACCTTTCTGTGCCATCCCTGGCAAGCCAAGCTCTTAACTCTTGCAGCTGAGCAGGTAAAAATGTATAATCTGGTTGGCAGTTTAAGTAGCAGCTCTCACTGTTCAAGGAGAGTTATGCACAGGATACCTAACCACACATCCCACTGCTGGGGAAGTCAAGGGGATCTGGAAGCTTAACTGAAGGGTCCATTCAGTGACTGTTCTCTTCTATAAACACATAGCTCTAGTAAATTGTGCATGCCTGTTCTACTGATGCACTGCTGCTTACCTGTGTATTTCTGTAAATAATTTCTTTCCACAAAGTTTGCAGAGATAGAAGGAAAACTACAAGTAAAAATAATTTTTTAAAAATCACTTTATCCATAAATAAGTTTTAATAGTATTCTTTCCTCTTTTCTACTGTAAACCACAAAGGGTATTTATTGGTTGATATTTTTACAATTAGCATGTCCATTTTTCTGCTTTACATATTTTCTAATGAAGTGGAGGGAAAATTAAGCCAAGAAAGCAATATTTAATGTTACCTCTCCCCTTTGCACAACCCTCTCCTCCAAAACTTTCAAGTGGTTTGTAGGTCATAGTAAACTATGAAGCATAGTAGAGGGTATACAAAGAACTAAGGAGCAGCAGGTCTGGATGATATTTTCCACTGGGAGACCTGGGAACCATATGCTGTAAATGTTGAGTACAGTTAATGTGGCTTGAAGCAGCATTAAATCCATTTACCCTGCATGAGCCCCCTCTCCCCAGAGTGCACACATGGGTCATGGAGCCAAAAGCAGTACAGAAGCCAGCTGGACTTTGTTAAAGGTTCTGGTGGTAGCCAAAGGAAAGCTTTTGATGAAGGTTTTTTTGCAAGTCTATACTGAGAATCTATAGCATTGCAGTCTGGATTTCTCATGGACTCCCAGCCTTTATTTTCTTCCTTTCTTTGTCTGAAATAACCCTATTTGGAATCACAGATAATCTCACAGACAGCAGAAGGGTATGAGGTAATTCACAGAAACTTAAGACCCAAACGATTGTAGTCTTCTTGGACTTATTTTGTTCCCCCTGTGTGATTTTACACTGTAAGGGAATATGTAAACTTCCATCTTTCTTCATCACTGCTTAAAAATGGAATGGCCTGGTACTTTTCCAGGCAATCTGTGTGTACCTATAAACTGAAATGCAGCTCATAAACATTAACCATGTTGAAACAATACATTCGCTGTTTGCAATCACATTATAAACAACTTAGATGTAAGACACAATTTGTAGGCATCTGTAATGTCCCAACACATGGAAACCCAGCCTCCACACCTAAACCACAGAGTAATTATCAGCACATATATATTTTGCCCTGCACATAAGCTTTCAACCAATATGTATATCATCCCTATGACACTGTTTTTAATAAGTACTTCTTCATGAAATAGTGGTGGTATTAAACCTCTGACCACTTTTACACTCCTTTAATGACTCCTCTCTATTTCCTCGGTACACACTTACTGCTGTCTACTTCAAACTGCAGATTTCCAGAACTTCTTTGCTATGTGCTTAGGTGCCTTGTTCAATGTCTTATATTCTAATTCCCATGTAGTGCCCCTAGGGGCTGCAGTAAAAACAGTAATTCATGGGTCCTGACCCTTCAGATACTTTCTAGTACAAGTAATACCCACTAAGGCTGGTAAGCATGTCCAAGAACAGGCTGATGATTTGTGCACTTGGCAAACAGAGGGTCAAGAGATTCTTTAGGGGTTTCATTTGATAAACAGGAGAATGTTGCCATGCATGTATTCCCTGACATTTATTTTGATACAACAAAAAGCTTTTGAAAGATAAGCAGGTTCCAAGGATTGAAGTATCTTGCAAGTTGCTTGTGGATCTCCCTCGGACAGCTGAGAGTCATCATGCCTGTTCCTCAGACACCAGAGCAGCAGTCAGTTGCCAGTCATCAGCTTCAGCTGGAAAATTACAGGATCTGCAAATCTCCCACAACTCCTCCAAGTTCTATTTATAGAAATATACTAGGATCTACTCAGTGCGTCTGGTGCCATTGATAATTTTAGAGGGGCTGGTTTCTTCCACCTCTTTTTTTTAACGATTTTGATACAAGTTAAAATAAGGTCAGAGTCAAGACCTTGTGGAACAATTCTCTATTGTATTACACTGCAAACTTGTAGGTTTTAGCACTTAGTGCTGTTGCAAAGTAGTCCACTAGCAGACACTCTCTGTCAGTTTATTTTTGGTATAGTGAAATAAATTTTAAAAGGCACAACTGCTGGTTTTTCACAGGAGAAAAGGCTACACACTTGATTAATCTTATGAATAATATTCTAGACTGATTTACTTTCTTTAAGTCAGACAGAGAATTTAGTTACACAGTCCTCCTCAGGAGTCACAGAACACATATGAGGAACATGACACTCAAATGCATGCCTGAGGTGTCAGTTCCTATATCAGCTCTGTTACAGATGTCCTGCTTCCCCTCCTCTCAGTTTTCCCATCTGTTAGATATGGTTGAAGTTCCTGATCAGTAGTATGAAGACACTGGGGTCTATAGGTAGTCAGGCTGCCTTGCCCAGATAAATTGTGGTCAGACTTCACCCTGTAAAAAATCCATTTGCCTGATGGCATGAGGATATTAGTGTTGATGTGAGGAATACCCACATGGTGTATCTTTTCAATAATACAAATCTAAATAGTCCTAAAGAGTAAGCCTAGATCTCTAAAATGAGATGTGTTCATCTATCCAGCATTTGCTATTCCTAGATACCAGGATCTGTTACTGATTACAGCTATTTGACCCTGCATTCCTTTAGGAACACAAATTATAAATTATGCAGCCACATAGACTATTTCTTGACCACAGATAAGGAACTTAAACTGATGCCATAGGTTTTAACTTCCATATTTTTCAAATCCTGTACTGCCCAGTGGGTAACTCTGAAGTTTCTTGTAGCCTGTTAACTTCTGCTCTCTTGTGCTAGGTAGACATAACAAAGCCTCTCTGGGCCTGCTCTCCAAGGACACTCAGGCTGTCCTAGGCCCAAAAAGTATAAACCAAAAGCCTCTAAAGGGGTGCAAGCTTGGGGAAATTACATCATTAACTGAAGTTTTAATTGGAGAATTAACCCTGGTATGCAAATGAACCAAACTTATAAAAGTGTGAAGAGCTCGTGACCTACTGTCCATCTTGGGATCCATTTTGGCAGTAGACTCTGGACTTCCCAGGGTGTGCCTTTGAAGGCCCTTTGAATAAATACCTACCTTTATTGCCTTTTTCTTGCCTAGTCTCTGTTTTTTAGGGGGCCACTTCAGGCATCAAAACCTCTAAGCAGCACCAAGGAAAACAGAACAAGCTACAGATTCCTCAATGTCTTTGCAATGCGTCCTGCATATGAGGTGAGGTGTTCCATTTGCTGCCCCAGGGAGCAGTCCAGGAGTGGATGCAGCCCAGGAGAGCTCCAGCCTGTGCCTTCCTGGCACCTAAAGGATTCCACCACTGCTGCCCAGAGCTGTGTCTCAGCAAGGCAAAAACAAGTCTCTGCAGCTTTTCTATCCTCACTTCCTCACTCCATTAGGCTGCACAGACAAAGTCTTGGCTCTAATCAGGCATCATTTCCAACCAGCTACTGCAGTTGTGGAAAAAGGGATTTCAAAGTGCTTGATTAGGTGTGCAGCATGAGCCTCTATGTAGCCTTGTGTAAGACAGGATAACAGGTTGGTGTCTTTCGTCCAACTGATTTTTTTTTAAGCACAATTTTGCTAAAGTCAGCATTTCTAGCATCAGGTGTTTGTGACCAGCCCAGACTAGAAAAGCATCTACACAATTGCTTGACTGTGAAAGACATTAGTCAAGGGAGAAGAGGTGTATACTTGTGAGATGAGTACTATGGCAAATAGGTAGACTGTAGGAAAGCAAGAACAGCACACAAAAATAAAACATAAATCAGAAAGTCAAAATTCAGGTCCTGTTTAGTGTCTCCATGGAAGAAAACAGCACCTTTTCCAGAATTGATCAGGCACATTTGACTCTATTTGCTGAGCTAAGGAAGACATCTCAGCACTTGTCGCTGATGGGCAGCATTATGACAGGCTACCAAAGTCTGAGGTGCTTTTCTCCCTGTCGCTGTAGGTGATCTGGACAAATTTTTGAGATACTACCATTCACACTCAATGAAGTTTAAATGGTTTAAACTGTTCCTAAAATACACTCTCTTGCTGAGAATAGAACCACTAGGTCACTTTTGCCTATGTTTTGTTCTCATTTCATGTAAAGTTAGCACTGCAAGCCTCACAGGCACTGTACTCACTGAGCAGTGAGGAAGCGAGACCACAGCCTTGTTCTAACACTAACATCATAAATGAGATGTATTCCTTTATATCCACCTTGGTTTCAAAACCTTGTTTAACTCAGGTGAAATACAGAACTGTAACTGTGCTCTACTTGTATTTGCTGATTTCCAGTAAACTGGTCTTGTGAAATTTAGCTTGAGAAGAGAGCAGAAGCCTTGGAGAAAGAAGATCTTTCCCAGTACTTTGAGTTGAACCTTTTTCTACTTGATTAAAAATAAATTCCACTGCAAATGTGAATGTTCCTAAGAACTTCTTACATAGAATAAAATTAATTGATGTAATTCAGGAGGTTACTGCCAAATGTCACTAGTTAATGCAGAAACAACCAGAACAGTATCTTAGAGACTGCTAGTGAGTTTCCATGCAAATTCCCAGCTCAAAGTTTTATAGAAAAAAAAACCACTAAAAATAATTTTGCATTATTATATAGCATCGTTATTTTGAAAATATTCATTTTGTTTGGACTTGAAATATCAGGGTTGAGTGACATAAAAACAAAATACATCAAAGGGCTTTGGATACTCTCTTTGTAAACTAATTTGGAAAAGTAATTTTCTCATTTCTTTTTTCTTCTGGAACTCACATTCTTCTGAGAAAACTAATAAAAGTCAAAAGTTTCTTGCCAAAAGAAATGTGGGGTTTTTTTAAATGTGCTCTTAGAAAATCTTTCATATTTTTTTCTGGAAAAATGTATTTACTATCAATAGCTTTTTAATGGTGTCCAGTTATTAGGGAAAAAAAATTATAAGCATCTTTCCAATATATAGTCAGATACAAAGACTAAAGGGGGGAAAAAATCACAAAACCATACATACAAAAGACAACATTAAAAAATATATAATAATAGCTGCATTATTTGTTCTTATGGATTGTGTAACTTGGCTCTTTATGAGTTATTGAATGACAGCTTAATTAGCAAGTGCGAGAGCAAAGAGAATAATGTGATAATTTATCTCCAAATGAAGATAGAGCAGTAGCATACACAAAACGTGTCAACCCCCTTCACAGACAGATTTTTAAAAGTCTTCCAGTAAGAAGTATTTTAGTATTTTTTAAAAAAACCAGTTGTATCCAGATGAAATTAATTTTGCTTGTGCTTTTGATAGCCTTGTTATATGGGAAACTAATGTACAACTTGCTACTTGATAGGGCAGAGTAGAGGTTGTAGAGGTGCATTTAAGTTCGAGAGAAGAAGGGGGTATTTTAATATGCAAGTCTAATAGTGCTATTGGGTTTTCAATAATCAGAATTATCTAATTGACTCCTCAAGCACATCTAAATATCATGGTATTCAGAGACATGTTGTGTATTGTTAAATTTTTTTCAGTAATATATAACAAGAACACAATAGCTCCAGTAAATCAATCTAAAATGAGTGATTAAGTACCTGATTTAATACTGTGCATTAATTTTAGTTCAGATGGTCCCTTCTTTGTTTTATAATACAACTGCATTCAAGACGACATCATTTGCATGCTACTGGAACGTACATTAAAAAATAATCTTAAATTATCAAGACTGAAAGGGAACAATTGTTAGTATACAGTGTTCATATATCAAAGGCAACTCTTTAGTGAGGGTGTTTCTTAATTCTTATTTAAGAACATGTACTTCATTGCCTTAGAATTCTTATTTTTTCCTAAAATCTCGTCACAGTTGCTTCCCTTCTGGTTTCTAGACTCTTAACCATTACTGCTACCCCTGAAAACGGTGTGTAACCTCTTACTTAGCAAGTTTTAAATTTTTCTGCATCTGTCTCAAAATTACAGGTGTACTGTATCATATCTTCCCAAAGGATTCAGAGCCAAAAGGAGAATTTCATTCTAAATTACTGCTTTAAAGTTCTCTAGATCTACCAGTGTCTCTGCAGGGTCTTCTATCTCCATTCAAGTGATTGTTCCACCTCTCAGGCTTTTATCTTGGCTCCCAGTTGTTCATTGCTCCATCTGAAACCCACAACTGGCCTTGGAAGAAAGGCAAACAGTTCAGAGGTAAACACACTGTGTATTAGTTATAGTGGGTACAAATAAAACAAAAATGGCCAATTAGAAAGACAGCTGATGTAGTCCTTCTGAGTGTTATGGCCATCTCACCACGTGGAGCCTATCCTGTGTCTGATCCTGCCTCCCTGTGATCCTGCTGCTGCTGCACATGGCTAACATGAGCAGAGCACAACAGCAAATACAGCATCCATTAAAAGGAGTTTCAGCATTACTGAAAAGAACCTGACCTGTGTTTTTTCTAAGCCATCTAAGGCCCTTTCACTGTGGATTTCTTAAGCTGCATCTAGTCTTTTCCCAGTGCCAAAAAAGGTGATACATCAAAGCCTGTTTTCATTGAGACAGTGGAAGGGCTCCTCCTGAAGCTTGAGGGTCAGTGCCTCAAGGAATAACCATTCAGCTTGGTAAGAACTGCTGCCCTCAGCACGATCCTTGAAATGCAACAGAAAGGCGAACGCATTGTGCTGTTAAGCTGAGAAAAGGAAGTGCCTTGCTGATCCAGTCTTAGCGCATGGACAAATGAGTCAGTGCATATGTTCCTGTCTCCATGTGCAGGAGAAAAGCCTCAGTGAGTGCCAGTCATGGCTATGGGGACGAGCTGGTGGCAGGGCAATGCATAATATGGTATAAGATGGAAAGAATGGGCAGTCATGGGGGTAGATAAACCCTGAAAAATTTTGCAGAGAAAGATATATAGGGGTATATTGCTTGATGCTTATTAGGCTGTGTAAATCTTAACTACTAATAACAGTTTTATTTGTAGTAGTACTGAGCAAACCAACAGATTAGGAGCAAATTCATATTCATCACAACTCATCCTCTGCATATCCCACTCTCCATCCTCTAGGTAAAAGATATTCCGAGAGCAACACAGAAAAGAGAACAATCCAGCATTCACAGAAAAATCACAGGGGGGAGAACACTGCTTCATGCTCTTCATGGATCTGTTTCATATAAACACAAGGATATTAACACAAAAACACTGATGACCTAGCTCAACTGTTGACTGTATTAAAACAGAGACAACAATCTATACTGACACACAGATCAACAACTTCAGCTCTAAAACATGAGGCTTCTTTACCCTTGTAACTCTTTGGTAGTAAGGCTGCAAAACTTTAAATGTTGTTCCTGTTCGTATGGACCCCTAATGCCTTTTCAGTGCTCCCAAAGGGTTAATTTCAGCCGTGTCCACAGTGGTGTTTCCACCACTGGCTGGTTACACACTACATACATCTATCCTCTTCTGTCTGAGTTTGGCAGCATTAGTGGTCACTTGGTATTCACCAATTTCCAAATTGGAGGAGGAAGGTCTCTGGTTTGTGGAGATATCCAGGTCCTACTGTGTTCAACTGGGGCTATGGGATGCTGAAGCCTATCTGTAAATCAGCCTCTAGGTGGAATATCCATTGATTGATAAAATACTAAAAGCCTGTAATTAGTGCATAAATTTTAGGTAGTGCCACAGTTCCTCCACTCAAACTCTTGAAATTTATCCATAACTATGTGTATCTAGACATCCTTAGATGTTTCTTACACTTTATGTATCTATATTTGTGTAATGGCAATTATTAAAGAAATAATATCTAGCAGTGGATACTATTGAGTCTCTTTTCATAGAAGCAGCTACATCCCTGTAAAGAAGCTGCCAATTTGGCTAATAGAAAGCTCTCTCATTAGCTTGTTTTCAGTACTTCTTGCTTGAGAAACTTCCTTTGTTCTCATCAATGTGACTTTGAAATGAGACTAAAGGGAAACGATCTGGCTGGAACAGAAACTTCTCTTACATACTACTCCAAGCCTTCATAGAAGAATTTTTAAAGAAGACTGCAGTCTTAAAAATCAACAGTGTAGTTGAATTGGTTTCCTATAGATGCCAGGTGCCCAAAGTACCATAAATTGAAAGATCACACCTTAAAAACATATAAGCCTCTAACCTCCTTAAAACTGTGATGGATTCTACCTTAAATTAAGGATTTTACTTCTTTTGTAAAACTTATCCCATATGACTTTTGCCAAGTTGAATCTTATTTTGCCACTTTTTAGCCTCTTGAGATTCCAATTCTCCTAATTTAATAAAACCTGTGAATGCAATCAGCAGGCTACTCTTCTGCTCCCACATCTCTAATAGAAGATGTTGTATGAGTCTGTATCCAGCAAAGATCCTTGTATCACACTCCTTGTAACCTCCTACACTGTTATCTTTCATAATTCCTCAGAAAAAAAGGCTGCATACTTCTCTCTACTGCACATGGAAAACCAAGCTGGAGTTGCATCTGTGTAAATTCCTTATCTGACCTATATTAGGGAGGGAAGTAACAAAAGAGCTGGAACTGATTTCCCTCTTTTTCTGGCTGTTACAAATAAGCCTGTTCTTATTTATGTGTGCTTCCCAGCATTCATTTTCCTGTACTCAGTTTCCAGTAAACCCACTAGAGATCCTCTAGTATCTGTCTTTGTTTCTCTCATGTTTATATATTAATCATTTCATATGACAATGCAAAATATTTCAGCAACAATAAAAGCTGACTGGAAAGCAGCTATAGTAAGCATAAAGGACCAAGTTCTAATCCAGTTATATTAATGAGCTGCATATTCCTGTCCAGCAGGACTCTCTTTTAGCTTGGTGTACTGCCTTACAGACTTTAGTAACAGAATAAATGGTGTGAAGTTTCCTCTGTTTTTTATGTGAGCCTCTCTTAGTGTAAATGAAAGACATCTAGAAAGAAATATGCCAGAGAGAACTCATAGCATCTCAAAAGTCTTGTTTGAAGAGTGCCTGCTGAAGGAGGGAGCATGCTCCATGTCCTGTGGCAAAAGCCCTGGGAACTGAATGGCCCAGGCTAAAGCTAGCCTCTTTCTCCGACCAAATCTCTAAGAAAAACTGAAGGTAGCATGACCTTCCTCTCCAAGGACATACCAGTCCCTCTGGGAAGCCACAGATTTGTCTGGTGGAAGAAAGTCACACCCCAGCAAGGGATCTGTATCCTCTGTCCTAAACTGTAAGCTAAAATCCATCAGTCATTTTAAATATGTCATACACAGAGTTCTACCCTACGGTGTTAAAATAAATAGCATGTTACAGGTTTTGTGTTATTTTTCTTTCATCTGCTAAATAGTCTCTCTTAGGCACTCCAATACTACAGTAATGGGCTCTGGATAATAACTTAGAGTCAGTTTTTAACCATACTGCAGGGTTTGTCCTTACCATATCACAGCACCATGGCATTTTACAGCAAAACACAACGGAAAAAAGTGAGAATGAAAAAATATGGTTGCATCATATTAGGAAACAATAGGCTAAATGCCAATCTTCAGACATTTCTAAGTGATATCCTTGTGTTTATACTATTAGTTCAACCAACTTTACTCTGCTTCAAACTAAAATAATAACAAGAACAGAACCATTTGTTCAGCCTGACTGCTGGAAGAGGAAAATTACGTTGTGTGTAGAACTGCAGGAAATTATGTTGACTGATAACAAATATAATTATTTCCGAATTATTATGATTGTGCCACAATCATTCCATGAATGCAAAAGATTTTTTTTTCTCCACTCCTCCTTTTCCCCCTACAGCACAACTCCTTATCTTCTTCCTTTGTTCCTACCTTCTGCAGCAGTTGCAATACTGGCACTGTGCCCCGGCACATGAAAGCTATAGTATTGTGGATTATCAGACTTCTTGCCTGGAATAAGATGGATGCAGAAACACTCTGTTTAACAAAGGTCCCACTTTATCTTTGCCCAGGCTTCTTCCCCCTGCTCTTTGAAGCTTTACTAGAGTATATGGTGTCACAAGGCAGCATAAAGGGTAGCTACGTCCTGAGAGGGTTTACAGGCTGCAGAATTAGTTTTGTTTTAAGAAAACTGACCTTAAAACAATAATTCATGACAGTGTCACTGTAAAAAGGCTAATTATCCAGGGCTGAGGTGTTAGCTGGTTGGATGAAAAGGTTGATAAAATGGATTCTAAGAGGGAAAGAGTAGAATAAGGAACAATGATTGGACAAGGCCCCAATATTGGTAAGCTATTGTAGAAGATTATAGCTGACGATGTATGCTATAGCAACTGAAGAGAAAGGAGATGGATTGTGAAAATTAAACCTTGATGGGGAGCAAAGTACTGAAAAAAAGCCAATAAATTATAGCTGATTTACAACAGCCTGTTAAATAATATTGGAAAACGTTACCCAAAATTGGGGAATAGTTCAGATGCTGAATTCTGGTCTTGCATTAACTAAACCATGGGAAAATTTTTTGGAGGAGAAGTTATCATCACCTGAGACCTGTTCCTTCTATGCTGGTAGGGAAAAAAAGTGACAGCTTCAGTTGTTAAAACCCACAGGCTATAGTAAAGAAAGCATCCAGTTGTCTGCACAGCAAACTTTTAGCAGCACCTGGCCTAACTACCAGAACCTAGGAAATACCTAAAGGTGAAGAGGTATCCAAAAAACACTGCTAAGCTTTTGATACATTTATCTGCAATGGCTAAGCAGCAACAAATAGGGCAGGTTTACTGTGAAAAATTGCAGTGTGTGTCAGAGTAGAGTACCAGTTTCTGTGTGAAGACCATTAGTTGGTATCACAGGCCGATGTCCCATGACATGACATGTTCTAGCACCCTTTTGTCGTGCTACAAGCCATAGGAGCGGGAGGTTAGGAGGCACATTTGTTTATTCAATTGCTGTGCTGCAGAAGGCTGGCAGTGAACTGCTGGCACCAGGGGGTGGTCACTCAGAGCCGTGAAAAGTCTTTCTGAAAAAGGCAGTCACAACTGTCTGCCTCACACAACGTAACCAGTCACATCTCATCAGAGATGTCTAATGTCCTAATGATGTCTGCACTTCTTATTGACTGTGCACAAGAGAAAAGACTGTGTTAGACAAGGAGACTTTGTCCCAAGTCCTAGCTCTGGACTGAGTCTGCTTAAACAGGGTTTAAACAAACTCTTGCTAATTGTAGCAGATTACTGTTTTGAAGAGGGCTGTGTTTATCCTGGGCACTTGAGTGTCACATCTGTGTCTTTTCTTTGACTGCCAGGATCTGGAAGCCTGGGATCATAGCAGCAGCTCCTAATCAGTCTTTCCAACATGGTGAATCTCTTTTTGAACTAATCCTGTTAAAAGGAGGGTTTCAGACAAAGCATGAGGCACAAGTCCAGCTACCAGCTCTTTGAGATCCTTTTTTTTTTGTGGAAAAATTACAAATCTCTGTATTTGCCTGGAATATAGATTTGCTTTGTAATAACTGGCTCAGAAGGGGATGTGCTACAAAACTCCCAAGTCTGACCTCTCAGGCTGTCACACGGAAGGGAAGCAACCACTGTCTGATTGTCTCTTTCATACAACACATAGACCAGTGGAATAACACAGACATCTCTATTTTATATGAATCCATTAGGTCTCTGAGCAGGCTCCACATTCATTCTTCCATTTATAATGCTTCAGCTACAAATATCCTGGCAACTTTCTGCTCTTTTTATCTTCATAAGGATACATGGCAATCCTACTTTTCTCTCCCTTGCCTTGGTAACAGAGTGAAGCCTGCAGAATTGTCCTCAAATTGCCTTGCTGTTTGATTCTTTAGGCTACATTTAAGAGTATAAATATCTTGCAGCACACAAGATGAACACGGGATTTCCAGTATTTATAAGCTATTAGAAGTGAAACAATATGAAACACTGAAACAAGTATAGCCTCTTGCTCCAGAAAGCGATGTATTAAAACTGCAACTTAGCTGCAACTTGTCAGTGTAGAAATTATCACAGGGTCTTATATAGGGAAACTGCTTGTAAGCAACATTAAAGGAGATGGGTCACTAACTCCTCAAATAACAATGTCTTAAAATAATGAAAGTGGAAAAGAAGAAACTTGAGACATCCAAAACCTGCAAGCTTATCTTGGCAGATAAACTACTGTTACTAGCTACCTATTGAGCCAGCTAACATTTAATTTCACTAACCCTTGAGTGAAGGCCTGTGTAAGAGGCACAATCAGACAATAGGCGCAAAGGAAGAGATAAGGAAAAATGTAGAAAGATTAGCAAGGAGAAAGGCTACTAGGGGATTTTGTCTGCTACAAAAAGAATTACATTCTTAATGGGGAGAATCAGACATAAAAGAAAGGACACTAGAGCACACTAAAGACAAGAGGTCTGCGCTTTACAAAATGTACTGTGCAAAATAACTCAATACATATTTAAATATAAATATATATACCCCTATATGCATTTTGCAGAGATATGAAAAGCTTTATGCCTTGAATCATGTTCTAATCATACTTTCCTTTTCTGAAATCTGCATGCTTTGATGTTGGCAATGGGATAACACTATTTGTGTTCTATTTATCTGTACTGCATAAAACCATGTAAGATGTATATTATACTACAGCCAAGGCTCTGATACACGGGAATATTTCCTCTTTTAAATTATTACCATTCCTTTTTACTCATCAGGAGCTTCATCACAGCTACCTACCTCGAAGAGACCAGATTTATTCAAAACATCCTTATGCTTTATATTGATGTTCCAGGGAATTCAAAAGGGTTAAAGTGGGACATCTGTCTGTGAGCACCTGGCAATAGTTTGCTGACAAGAGCAAAGAACATAAAGAAACATTGTTTTAGACCCCACCAGAAGAGCCAAGTACACGAGTGGAAGGAGACTGGTTCAGGCTTCCTTTCTCAGCTGTAAAACACACAGAGCAGGCAGTCACAGCTGCATTGCTGGCTAGTAATGAAAGCGTTGGGCTGCTGCAGCAAGTTTTGATGTATCAGCCATCTCTGAAGCAGCTCACTAGCTCAGGCAATTTCTGGGCTCTTTAAAGGGAGCCTAAAGTTAGTATTTCCTACTCCATGGATATTTCTCAATACCTAAGGCTTGCACTGGTGAGTGGAAAACACAGGGTATTTGGAATTTACTGGAATTTTCAGCATCTGAATATGGTCCTATCTGATAAATCCTCAAAGTGCTCAAAGCATACAGAAGGGAAGACTTAAAAGAGGGAACATATTTTTTGTCCAAATTCTATCAGCCATTGCTGAGACCAGAAAGCAAAAGGAACTGCAGAGCCTAAGGAACACTTCATTATATTTCCACTTGTACACACTGACATTTTGTGCTACATGTAATGACCACAAGGCATGATTCTGATCCTAGTACATATGTCTGTGTTTATATACTTATGTATGTATGTAATATATAATATACATTTTATATAATGTTTTTAGTAAACATGTAACATATACCACATAACAATTCTACTGCTGGCATATCTGTATATACTAAAATAGAGATATAAGATAGTGTTAGTGTGTGTAAAGACCAAGGATGGTAGTAGTAGTATTAGAGTAAGTAGTTAGGGATTTTTTTGTAAGATTTAGATTAAAGGAGTATGTGAAGAAAAGACCACAGTGAGGTCTCCTAAAGGAGCACAATGTATCTGGGACACTCAGGCCAAGCATCATGAGCATAACAATTTAAGCCTTTAACCTTGTTGGGTTGTTTGGGGTTTTTTACAGTCCAGATGAGTTTTAACCTGGACTGGTTCCCTGATCTATTTGAAAACCTAGTATAAGCACCTGTGCTGACAGAGAAGGAAGAGAAAGCATGGGGTGGGAATGGGCAGTCTAGGGAGGAACTCCTACCAGATTTGCTGGTTCAAACTGCATGTGAAATTCCAGCCCTGGCAGCAGCAGGCAGCACCTGGGAGTGCCGTGCAGACAGATTATAAGAAACAACTTCTGTTACTATATTGCTGCATACTACCAGAGCAATATGTGCATATCAGAGCATTATAAATAATGCATTCTTTGAATCTTGTTACCACAACAAACAGGCCATTGTTAAAACACCCTGCCAGCATCTATCTCTTGTTTCCACTAAAAATATTCCTTGAACTTTCAAGTTGCAACTGTCAGCCTCATAAAGCAAAAGGCAAAGGTCTCTGACAACTTGTTAAGGAAAAAACTTTAGTGGAAACTTCAGGTTAAAACCTGTTTTAAAACCTCACCTGTTCAAATCATCCTTTCCTTGTATTTCAGGGTGTTTTACTATTAGCCCACTGGCTAATAATAGCTTCCTGTGTGTTTATTAGAAGATGGATGTGTTTTATTTGCCTGTTTAAGTTCCAGAAATCTGCCCTATTTCAACCACATATGAAGATAAAATATATTGGTTGGTGAGGTATGAGCAGGTTTCAGCAAGGGCATAGTCTGCTGGGATGAGACATTTATTCTTCCCGTAAGGGGGATATATCCAGTACGTTCCAAGTTTCCACAGGTGCTTATGTTGTAATGAAGACAGATATTTCAATTTCTCCAAGTTTTAAGGAGGGGAAAATAGAAGTATTATGGTTAAAGACCCTTTCTGGAATTTGTGTATTGGTTTTGGGCAAAACCTTTGAGTCTGTGCCTAAAGTTAAATCATCATAAATGGATATGCCCATGGAAGGAAAAAAAAAAAAGCTCATTTAAATAGAACATTGGCCATAGAGGACACAGAGAGGAAAGGCAGGAAGGTAAGAAGGCTCATCACCGCTCTTTCCCTTGAAGCATATGTTGTGAAGCCTTGGGGGAGGCCACCCAATTTACTGCTGACAGTGTCCACTCTTCCATAGAGAGGATTCTGGGGGTGACAGAGGAGGAGTATCCCCCTTTCTCATTGCCACCTCTGCAGGAAGCTTTTCTCCTCTGGTGTACATTGCTAGCTGCAATTTGAATATGGTCCTATGTTACTCCCAGGGCCAGATAAGATTCCCCAAACCAGTCATAGCTGCTTTGTTACTGTTTGTTTATACTGCAGTATAAATAGTAGTGCCTCTCTGCTCCAAGTATTTATGTAGTCCCTACCATTGCTGTGCCCAAGTCCCTCCCAGTCTTAAATGTGTTTATTCTCACAACAGGACTGTGAGGGCAGTGCTGTTATCCCATCTAGGAGTAGAAAGCCAGGACACAGGACAATTAAGGTCTGAACAAAAGCATGCAAACATCTGACTTCACTGATTCCAGTAGCATTTATACATCTATCCAGAACTTCATGTCCATGCCTAAACAGTCAGCACACCACCCCTTGACAAGTTATGGAGCAGGGAATTCAAGTCAGCTCCCACCATCTAGCAGATGTCTTTCTTTTCCACGAGGAATATGTCTGGTGAAACACGGGAATTACACTGCATAACAAGGATACTACCTGCCCTGAGGGGTAAATACTGTGTTCCCTTATTGCTGTGTAGATGATTTTCAGAGATGAAACTGGAAGAACACTAAGATAGTGTAAAAAAGAAGTAATTGTGGAGTGAAAAGTTAATCACTTCTTCCCACCATCTCAGAAATATCTTTCTAAAGTTACTCCTCCTAGAGGCAACTTTTCCCCTGGTAGGGATCCTGGTAGGAGAGTCACATATGAGTGATGGAGTTTTCCTGCTGTGCTGTGGGTTTTCTTGCTCAGGACAGTCTGTGGTTCTGAATTTTTCCTGCCTAATGACTACAGGATTTGGTATTTTAATTGGTTTCTGTGTATTAATTGCATATGAAAAGCTAAGGTATTTATCTTTGTAAAGCAGTTCTGAATGCTGAATAACCAACTATTTTTCATAAAGAGTTTTACTATACAGCATGAAAGGGAATGCAGATTTATACAATAAATACAACTGCACCAAGAGAGATGAGATTTATCTTAGCAACTGGCTAAGTCTCTCTAGGATTCATCCTCAGTCCCAGTCTATCAGTCAGTGTATCTTTCTTCTAAGGTTTCAGTGCAATAAACCATACTCTTTTATAAATTATAGAAGTTTTATTTTGTCAGAGACATGAGGAATTCCTTCATGTGAGAATTTTTATCCCATAATGAATCACATTAATAGCAGCGGTATTAATAATTTACTTTATATCCTAATCAGGATTGTATCCAAATTACTAGTCACAGCCTTGAGCATAAATGAACAAGGGCAGGGGCAGTTTAGGGTTACAAGGCTAGCACAGTCTCTAGACCTAAATAAATAAATAAATAAATAAAAATCTTACCAAGAAACAGCAGAATCTTAACAATTGCCGAGCCAGCAGGACGCTGGAATCTTTGGGAGTTCACCCTTTATGGCCCAGTAAAAATACATTGTTAAGCAATTTTGTTGTTCCTACCAGCAGACCTTGAAGTGGAAATTAACGAGTGGTGGTATTCTCTCACACCCAATCCCCTGTACATTTGCATTCATTTGCATATGAATGCCCAGCTAATTGTTTTGAAGTAACAATTAAGAGAACAATAGAGGAAAGAAAAGGGACTCCAGGCAGCAACTGACACCTGGGACTCTGTATTAAGAAAAGCTTTTACATATTTGAATTAAAAATAGACAAAGGAACAGAAACAGGCAGGCATAAAATTCATTACTGTAAGAAAAGTAGCACATCACATCCGTGCACGCTACCATGCTCCAGAATGTTTCACACTCATCCAGCCGAGAGATGTACAATATACTGGATGGTAGAGGAGGTTTTTCCTTCTGGTGTGCATTTTAGAAAAAAGTTGCTTTCTCACATTCCCCATATGCCTAAACCAAAGAGTTTGAGTTCAGAAGGAAAGCAGTATTTTGCCAATTTGGCATCAATTTCAAAGTGGATTAACCTTTCCTGAGAAGTTCAGATATGCATGGATTCAGCAGTACCTTTAAACCACTTGCTTGTGGTTAGAACTGGATCCATAGAAATATGATAATAGAGGTTTAATTTCTGTGTAACACCATCAGTGCCATCTGAAATTATTACTCAGGCTGCATTTCCAGTAGGGATCCAATTACCCGATTGTTGGTGCAATGAGATTTGTTAGACTCGGTCCTCCCTCCTGATAATGATGATGTAGCTCTTTTTATCTGGAGCAATTGCTGTTGTTAACTGCATCACTGGCAAGTGCTTAGGCTCTTCTGTCTCCTCCTGCAAATAGAAGCGTGGGGTTGGGAAGTAGGCTAGGAATGGAGCTAGGCGCAGTTTAGTTCAGTAATAACCCCTGCTACTAAAGAGGTTTATTGACTCCAAATTACTGATCACTAAAAGCACTTTTGTACGCAATAGGATCATCTGAGACCTCCTGTAGAGAAAAATGCCAGCACACAGCAGAAGGGAAGGAAGTTTTAGGCCACAAGGAAGGTCACATCAGCCAAAGAAGTGAGGAGCAGTGGGGCTGAAGAACAGAATAAAGCTCTGGGTGAAGAAGCTGCAGCAGTGGGTTCTCTGGGGGAGACAGACACAAGAAGAATCCTGATAAGAGCTGCAGCCCAGGAACTGCTCACACAGTATTTTTAACCTAAAGCTCCTTTCAAAAGATTTTCTTTTATGGAGCAAAGGGAAGGTAAATTGTATACTGTGTACATTTCAAGAAATTTAAAAAAAAACCAAACCAAACCCCGAAAAACCCATATAGATTAACTAGGAAAATCCAGGCTCATGACCAACTATTTCTTATCCAGGTGAGACCATAGTCTGCAAAGGGTGTCTGGGAGATACTCTTAGTGCAAAGGTGAAAACCGTAATCTGACCATAAATTACATTTCTCGAAATGCACAATTACTAGGAAGAGTTGTGAGCTATCCTGCAGGTAATAACATCTTGGTACTCTGGTGGTCATAGGTGGCGAAGCTCCCTGAATGTGCCAGGCCTTTTTAAGTGAGAGGCCTTATGATTCAAAGCAATAAGAACTTCCTCGTTTGCAATTAAATAATTTATTTTTAATAGAAGAGACATAAAATCACAGGAGCAGGTTATCTAGCTTTTTTATTGTTATCCTTTATCCTTAAATATCTGTAATTTCTGATTTATTTTGATAAAAATGATTGTGATGTAACATGCATTATACAAGTGTATATATCACACCACAGCTAAGGCATGTGAATGTAGAGCATTATGTTTGAAGTTGATCCTAATCATGAAATGAAATATTTATAACCTATTCTTTAATATTGTCATGTTTGAGTTGCCTGAATTGCTGGAAAATAAATGTCATATCTATATAGGACTGCAACAGCTTTTCTCTTACTTGATCACAAAGATAAGTAAGATAGACCCATTGAAAGGCAGATAGAACTTTCACTGTAAAGGACTTGAAAAATATGGAATAATCCGTCTTTACATTATTTTTTTTAATGCTCTATAGGAGGCATTTCTTTCTCTTCCTCTTTTAACTTTTCCTGTTTTCCCATTCTTTTCATGTACTTCTAATACATTAAACAGAATGTTATGGATTGAAAAATAAAGGTCTCTGTTATGGATGAATTATTTTTTTCTATCAAGTTGTCTGAAGGTTAGACAGTCAACACCTACAAATTACACAGATGTGTCATATTCCTAAATGAATTGTATTATGCTGGCACACCTATGAATACTAAAAGAGATCTGCCACAAATCTGAGTATAAAATGCACCCCTCTAATTCATCTGGGAGTATACTGAATACAAGAACATTGTGCGACTAAAAAGCAACAACATGTTGTGGGTGATGTTCTTTAGCAATTAGTTTTTTATCTCTTTGTTTAAATAACAGCTCTCTTTCCAAATTTGCAAATAAGGGAGTCACTATTAATTGGTAGCATCAATACACTGCTTTCATATTAAAAGCCATCCTCATGTGTGGTGTATGAGGAAACAAGTTAGGAAGGAAGATACCAGCAAGAACAGGGAAAACTCTGCTGCTGATTTTGAAGGCAACTCTTGCCTCAAAACATATTGCTAGATGTATGTTTTTAAAAGGGTGTCCTTAAAATATAATCTAATCCACTATCATTTTCTGTGAATGATGAGGTAGGAAGCAGAGAAAGAGTTGCCGTTTTATAGCAGCAACAAATGATAACATGTTGTGCAAGGGAACCAACTCTGGAACTGTTGATTGAGGAGCCAAGATAACTGGCAGGGTGTTGATCAGCCAAAACCACGATGGGGACAAAGGGGAGAGAGTAGCTTAGCAGCCTCAAAATTTTCCTACAAGCCTGGTGAGAGCAAGTGGAAAAGGTTCCACCAAAACCAAGGACATTGACTGTTAGGATCAATTTAGTGGAGGAAAGACAGGGGCATGCTGAGATGTATGAACTAGCAGGTGCAGAACTAGGACACTTCTTTTGACATTATGGGTAAGATAAAGAACAGATTAAAAATAAGATTTTAAGAGTATTTACTGGGACAGGTGGGTAGTGGAACACCTGGAAGTGGTAGTTTTAAGGGTGATTAGGAGAAGGATTTTGGAAATTGACCAAGACTGGTGCTTAGGCAGGGCAGGAGGAATGTAAATACAGATAAAATTGTTTTTCAGTGTCTAGCACAGCTGGGCACAAACCTTTAGGTGCTACCCTAATGCAAACAATAAGTAGTAATAATAGCTTGCCATAGAGCTCATCATACCATAAAATGTTAGTTTTAAACACATGATGCCATTATGACTGGGGTTTCTCCTAATACACAGTTATTTCAGAAGAGGATAACTTAATTTCCTCATTTTGTGTCATTTTAACTTGTTAATTTAGTATTCAGCATACTATGAAGTGTCCTCCTATTTCATATGTATTAGTGAAAGCTAACCTAAGGGGTCACAAGTTGTAATTTTGTGGTGGACCTGGTGAAAAGTAGATTCTATTTTCAACATTAAGCTCCAATGGCAGTACAGTAGAAAAATAATTAGAATGTATATATGAAAGCTGAAATAAAATGATACCCAGTGGGCCAGTGCTAATGCATATGGCACTATAGTAGAAATACATAACGAAAGATTACACACTAGGTAGTCCAAAGAGTTTCTAGTCAATCTACCATGAACAAGAATCATAATTGCCATAAACCACAATAAAAAGTGCACCCAGTCAGAGGTCACTTTGTAGCATGAGGAGGACAAAGATAATGAAGTGTGGTCAAATTGTAGAGCCCACCCTGCAGGGCTTCGATTAGGGCACCTGCTAATTCTTTAATCTTTAATTGTGCATGTGTAAGGTGTGTGCTCTGCCAAGAGATTCAAAGTTGCATTTTCTTCTGTGTGAATGTGTGAATCAATATTAGTGATTGAGTAAGACAAGCTCATCTGTTCACTCTGTCTTGAAACATGACTTATGTGTTGAGACTACATCTAGTGGGAGGGCAACTGAAATGCTTATAGCCAAATGAGTGAGAGCTTGCCAAACAGGTTTTCTGATCTGTAACAAAAGCATCTGGACAAGTGCTAGAGCTAAAATTGTCATTTAGTTTGGGATCAAAGAGGTCTGCATTTACCACAGCTTCTGCTATTTTGTTTGCCTCAACTGAGTTGTTAAGTGAAAATCAGCTGTGTCCATATGTCTTCTTGTTGTGGAGCCATGGAAGCAACAGTTTCATGTTTTAAGAGAAATGTTTCTAGACACCTGTGAGTCGCTGCTCACACATTTCAAAGAGAAAAGAGGGTATAATACAAGACTTAAAGGGAGCAGGTTTGTGCCCAAAGTTTATGAAGCTGGTATTTTCTGCTCTTACTCAAACTGATTTCCAGCACTTCATATTCCACAGACAAATACGCAACTGTGCAGAGCAAAGGCTTAGCCAGCCTCTGGACTGATCTTGTAACTATTTCAGGTTCTCAGATTTTGAAAAAGAATACTTATTTTCTGTTAGCTGATGGATGCTGCTTTGCTAAATTATGCTCTGATTTACAAAGAGAGAGCATTGAGGCAATCACCCAAAACCAAAGATAAAGAAGAGTCGAATTCAGAGAGTGTATGGGTAAGAGAAGAACTACAAAAAGTCATTAAGTATGGTAGATTAAATGTTAACACAGCATATGAAACTCTCAGTCACTTTGTATTCACTTACAGTTATTTGTCCATTCTATTCATGTCTGTAAGGCCACCCACTTGAATCATGGCACATGGAAAAATCTGTCCTCTGAAGGAACACTTTCTACTGCTGATGCTGGTGTGGTTTCTTTTTTTGATTAGAAGAAAATACATGACTGATGATTGTGAATTAAATGTAACCCAGTGAGCTGTCAGTGACAGATATGCATTACGTGCACTAGTACTAGTCCAGATGTCATTGCTACACTCTACTATTTTTCCTTTAGCAGCTTACAGCCTATAATTAAGGTTTAACTTTCTTTTTAACACTTTCGGATCCCAAGAAGCCATACAATAGAGTTATTTGTATATTAAAGTTAGTTATTTGAGAAGAAAGAGGGTGTAGAGACATATGATTGCAAGTATGCAATAATTTTGAAAAAAAATACTATTTCTTAATAAATGGAAACAGTAATTTTGATGAGTATAATAAAAAGGAAAAGAATGCCACCTCCTAAGACATGATAGATTGTCATTTGTTTTCTTTTCGAAATGTTTATGGGGTGAAAATCTAAGAGTAATCTATAGCTATGAGCACTACTCTCTGGATGCATCCACTTCAGCTCTAGCAGCTTCTTTTTCACCTTTTTTTTTAAACTTAGTTTCTTGATTCTATAGTATTAACCCCTATGTTTCCCAAATTGCACACAGAATACTAACAACATGACTCCCACTGACTTTAATGAATCTTGATGCTGAGGATTATGTAGTTGACTGATGGCTGTAGTCTACATGTACGGTATGCAGTCACAGATCATTACACTGCCTTGTCTCTCTTGCAAGCTATAAGCAGGAGCTATAGTCTCTAGGCAATCAGCTTAATTTGCAATGGGTTTAATACAAAATATCATGAAACTGGAAGGAAGCATTATGCTTCCCCACCCCATGCCGAAAGGAGAAGACTTGTTTTCATACTATCTATCAGATACCTTCCCTCAAGAAAAACAGCACTTCTTGTTTGCTTTTAATTGAGAAAAAGCTGAAGTTTTAGCTAGCCCAGCTCTTTAGGTTCTAGCAAATTCCACTTTCTGTGATTGTGTCTTTTCATTTTTCCAGTCAAAAGTTTTCAATTCCAGTCTAATCCACTATCGAAGGGTAATGTATTAAGAGAAAATATATCGGAGTTGTATGGGTCCTGAGACTTTCCTGTCAAAAATGGGTATGAAAGTGGTGCTTTGTCTGCCTTCCCCCACTGTCACCTTGGAGGACAATGGGGAAGCAATGAGTACATCTGGAAAACAACCCCATGTTCTCAGACAGGAAGCCTGGCACATGGCTCTCCTGGGACTCTGGGAGAGCACCAAACTAAAATGATGATCCTTCTCTTTCTCTTTTCTTTTTACATCCTAGGTTTTTTCCTGCCATGCCTTGAAAAGAAAGTCTGTCTGGCAGCAACACTGTTCTCTTGTCTTCTTTGTTCTCCAAGGTAACAGCTCCTGACAGGAGAGGCAAAGCCACAAGTAATGAATGAGTGTGGCAGTCATTTGGAGTTGGTGCATTAAATGCATAAGATGAAGCCAGAACAAGTGTCCTGCTTGATCCTGGCACTTTTTCTCTTGACGTGGCTTAGTTACTTCTGTAAAAGCACCTTAAGATTTGTATCTTCAGCACTAGCCCTTGTTCTCATAGGGGACTTTAACTTAGCAAATGTCTCCTGGAAATACAATTCATCAGGGGAGACAGTCTAGGAGGTTCCTGTGTGGAAGAGAACTTTCTGACGCGGCTGGTGAGAGACCCAACAGAGGCAGATGTCCTGCTGGAACTGCGGTTTGGGAACAAAGAGGGACTGGTGGATAACGTGATGGCTGGAGGCCGTCTGGGGCACAGTGGTCATGAAATGATACAAGATTTTGATTCTCAAAGAAGGAAGGGGTTCAGCAGAATACTTTGGCCTGTTAGGAGACTGGCTGAGACAGTCCCTTTGGGAGGCAATTCTGAGGGGCAAAGGAGTCCAGGGAGGCGGGACATTCTTCGAGAAGGAAATCATTAAGGCACAGGAGCAGTCTGTCCCAATGTACTCTAAGATGAGCCAGAGGGGAACAAAACTTGTCCTGATGAACAAAGAGATTTGACTGGAACCTGGGAAAAAAACTAGAGTTTATAACCTTTGGAAGAAGGGGCAGGCAACTCAAGAGAATGGAAAGGATGTCATGAGGTTATGCAGAGAAAAACAGAAGGACCAGAGTCCAACTAGAATTTCGTCTAGCTACTGTCATAAAAGAAAATACAAGTTCCTTCTACAAATACATCAGCAACAAAAGGAGGGTTAAGGAGAATCTCCAGCCTTTAATGGATGTGGGAGGTAATGTGGTGATAAAGGATGAAGAAAAGACTGAGGTACTTAATGCCTTCATTGCCTCTAATAGGAAGACCAGTTGTTCTCTGGGTACCCAATGCCCTGAGCTGAAAGACAGGGATGGCGAGAAGAATGAAGCCCCCATAACCAAAGGGGAAATGGTCAGTGACCTGTTACACCACTTAGATACACACAAATGTATGGGGATGTGTAGGAACCACACGATGGTACTGAGGGAGCTGGCAGAAAGTGGCACTGAGCCACTTTCCACCATTTACCAGCAGTCCTGGTTAACTGGGGAGGTCCCAGTTGACTGGAAGTTAGCAAATGTAACACACATCCACAGGAAGGGCCAGAAGGAGGATCCACAGAACTACAGGCCTGTCAGTCTGACCTCAGTGCCAGGGAAGGTTGGAATCCATGATCTCAGAGGACAACATAATAATTTGATGATTCTATGTTTCTATGGTGCTCCTATATTTGAAAAGAGAATCAAAGGTTTTTATTTCCCTTCTTTTTGTCTGACTCTTCTCAAACAAGTAAGCCTCTTTCTTCAGATTATAGTTTAAATCTCTTGCATTCTGGTCTCACATATAGGTTCACTAGCAGGTATGAAATAAGAAGTGTAATAGGAAGCAGCAATACCTTTGTGCAGGAATATTAACAATTTATTTAATTTTTAAATCAAAGTTGTAAAGAAATAGGCAAATCAGTGTTATTATTGCTTCTAATTAATGATATGTGAGAAGTAAATATTTTCGTTGTACAAAACAAAGATCTTTAATTAGGACATCTTATGGAAGCATTGCAAGAAGGATGTAACTTTGGTTTCTGGCAATGGAATAGTACCAAAGTGATCCAAAGTATATTTTACATGAGTGTATGAGTTATTATTGGACATTATACAAAAAATTGCAGAAAAGGACAGATAAATTAATAAAATTTTAAGCTGTTTGTAATTTAAAAGGGCAGGTAGGTAGTAGGTACATATATGGTCATATCCCTAATGCACATAAAATGCTAATTCATGTAGTTTATATATAAATAATGAGTAATGATTATAATAAGCTGCTAATGAGAATATGATTAAACTTTGTTCCTATAAATAATATTATGTAGTTAATTGGATGTTATTTAAGCATTACCGTCTAGACATATTCACACAAAAGTAAATATCTGCAGGCATGTTTAGGCTTGGTGTATACATGTCCTACCTTATCACATTTCAGAGCACTCTTGTAATTAGTGTGCATCAGACAGCACTGGGATAGGTGAGTGCAATTACACATACACATACACATGCTTTAAGATTTGGATATGACACACAATGTAAGGAACTGGAATTCACACAGAAAGTCTGTGATGAATTAAAGGCAGCTCTCCTGGATCTCTGGCTGGAGTTCTAGTCTTTGTAAGATCCTTTCTGACCAGGAAATACCTAGAAATACTTATAAAACTATAATAGTTATAAATCAACAAATTGATTTTAGATCTTGCACAATAGAATTTTTTCCAGCTGTTATAAATATTGTCTTGTTTAAAATGAATGAAGAAACATAAGAAAATTCTTACCAATAAGGGTAAGTAGCTGTTAAGATTGTTCATGGGCTTATAAGAAATTGATTAGAAAATGAGCAAGGCTGTTTTATCCAATACTCTGTACCACACAGAGTTTCCCAGGATTGGATTTAGGAAAATTATGATGATGATGACAATGATGATTATGAAGACAAAAACCTTGGCACTAGATCGTCTGGAAAATCTTTCTGTTAAGTTGGTTTAAATGTGCATTGGGTCAACTTGCCTGCCTCCTGGAGTCACTTTTCTGGACATCACACCTTCTTCACTTTTTGCCTCTGGAGTCCTAGGGGTGTGCTTCTGTCATTTGGCTGCTTTCAGCATTGCCTTTCTATGGTGTTCTGTTGATTTTAGGCAGAAATCTCCCTTGTGCTCAAAAAACCCTTTCAATGCAGGAAGTAAAGCCAGCACTTCCTTTTAAATCTGATGTGTCACCTCCCTATGTGTGTCAGGGCTCTGTTACAGTGGGCTTTGCAAAAGGCCACTTTGGCTTCTCCTGAGGGACCGTGTACCTCCAGCTGTTCCATAAATACCTTAGCACCTCAAAGCCGGTGCTTGCTTATGGATTTATTTATTCTTTCAAGTACCCACTTCAGATTCTCCTGCAGGTCTCATGCTGCATCACTGAGGTCTCTCTTAAGGTTTCAGAAGTATCTCAATGGCACGTGCAGAATGAAAAAAATTACTGAAAATTTTGCAATTTTTCCTTCATGTCTACCAGCCTGGGCAGTAAGTGGCAATAGATACTGACTTCTTCCAAGTGCTCTGCTCAGTGGTTTTGGCCCACAGCAGATCCTAGGTTTACCCGAAGACTCTCTAACTATTTTTTGGCTGCTGATTTACTGTGTCTGAGTTTCAATGAGCATAATAACACCTCTTGTTTGGAGCCTTGTCAGCTTTTTCTTCACCAGCCTCATCATAGCTAATGGTACTTTGCATTTCAGTAGTTCTACCTTGATTTTGCCCTTAGAATGTCCTGAAATATGTCCTTAGGTTTCAATTATTCACAGACCCCCAGATGAATTCTCTGTTTTTCTCTATATGTTGTAAGTATAAGTCTGTCCTGTGATGCGGCTATTATCTATTGCCCAGAGGGGTGATAGATGTCCCACCCCTGGAAACATTCCAGATCAGGTTGGATGGGGCTCTGAGCAGCCTGATATAGTTGAAGATGTCTCTGCTCATTGCAGGGGGCTTGAAGTAGATGATCTTTAAAGGCCACTTCCAATCCAAACTATTCTGTGATTCTATGATGTTGTGATTCTGAGTTGCTCTGCCTTGTTGCTCAAGTAGCCACTGATACCATTTTGTGCCAACAGCTATATGCTCCAAGTAATAGCATGGCCTGCTTCAGGCTTTTTCTTATTGACAACCTGCATGTATCCAGTGCCTTAGGAACCTTTTACTAAATATAATCAGTCCTTTGTCACATTTATAAAGTCTGATTAGCACTCATATGTGATGCTGGAGCTGTGCTGCAGTTGGCTCCACAATTCAGCTGGACTATTGAACAGCAATAGGCTGTGATTATTTAGTAACCCAACCAATATGGCATCTTTCAGTTGGCAGCCTTCTTCTGCAGTTTGTTTATATATTTGAATCAGCACATAACTTTGAATTTGCCAAAGTCACTTTGCAGACAGTCTTCTCTGTATTGAAAATCATTGTTCCCAGTCACTGCATGTAGTGCCATTTTCATTTTCTCTGCTAACAGTGAGATTAGGACATGGTTTGTTTGGTTTTTTTCACTTCTCTTGAGTGACTTCTTATAAGGATGAGCATTTTTATTTGTGTATTTGTATCTGCTTTACAGAAAATTTATGCTGCTTTTAGACCATTGCACTCTAAATCATTTATCTTTTTTTTAAGGTCATTCGAACCTATATGCTTGTTCTGTGCAACCAGCTGTCACTGTTTTGATGCTGGGCATTTCAGCAATCCATGTTTTTTGAAGAAAGTCCTTTAGGATTCAGAACTTATTCCACCACTGTCTCCCAATGTCTCAGCCTGCCGCAGGAGAACCTGTTTTTCTTTCAGAGACAAGAGTAACTCAGCCACAGAACCAGAGTTCCCAGCTCTGCTATTTAAATGTTTGTCTTGCTTGAGATTTCTCAGATTCAGGTAAAGAACTTACTCTGTCACTCCATATTGGAAATATATTACCTACCAAAACTTGTCACTAATTCATGTTTAATGTGTTTTTCCATTGTGACAGTGTTATTCCAACATGCTGACATCTGGGTAGAGACTCAATTCTCACTTCCAGTATTTTCGTTCTTGTGTAAGGATATTGTAGAAATCCTTGTAGGATATTGTAGCACAAATTTTGTGGGAGGACGTTTCTGGTGCTACTGTCACGCTGCTTCTTTGGTTTTGTTTTTATCCCGCGTTTGCCTGCACACCAGACAGTTTGTTGTTCTGAGACTCAGTGGCCTGACAGTTACCAGCATGTCTCACACACTGCCTCCTGAGTCAAATCGTGGAGACTTCCAAGTTTCCCACCTCACCGTGACAAGTCGTGTCCACAGAGATGCTACAAACATAACCAGAACTTAGGCTGACCTTCCCTGAAACACCACTAAAATTCCTCACACCAGCTGCTTAAAGTATTTCCTCCCAGGACCATGACATTTACCACAGGCAGATGCTGACAAGTAGATTTGTCTGTAATGCTACTCCAAATATAATTATCTTACTTTAGAGATGAGTAATACAGAGCTATTTAGTCAAAAAGATCTAGCAGTTCAAAACACAAGTACTGAAGTGGAGAGAGTAGAAATCTCTTTTACAACTCTAGCTTCTATAAACTGAGATAGAAGGAGACTTATTTCACTCACACTCCCAAGGAGGTCGGAGAATGTGTATATTTGTGTCTATTAGTTTGTATCTCTCTACTAATAGCTTGTGACCTCATTAGTTGATTTCAGTCAAATTTGACTGAAGGATACCTTTACCCTTCATTCTTAAAAATAATTAAATCTGAATTTTAACATAATTAATATAATTAGGTGATAATTAATGAAAAAGTAAATCTATACATTTTATGAAATTGTGTAACCACAAAGGGAAAAAAAGCTTTCTAGCACTCCCCACATGGGAAAGAAGAATTACCATGTGAGCATGAATATCTTTTGCATGCTCTAGACTGACAAATCTGCAAATTAGAAGTATAGTTTATAAATTATATATTAAATATATATATATATAATTAAAGCAAGATAAAAACTGGTCAGAAAACATGTTTCTTGAGTTCCAGGACTCACAGTAGTATTGTTAAATATTGTCCTCTTCTTTTCAGCACTCTTTCGAGGTTTGTCTACCTGAGGGACTTGTTGGCTGCTTGGACAAGTTAGCATACTAGTGATAATACTCAGCTGCGAATGATGTAGAATGGACAAGTGCAACCATTAGAGTACAAAAAATCCTAATTGCAGGTACAACTGAAGGACTTCTGTGTTATGTCCTCAGTTTTCTGTCCACCTTTGAGCATCTGAAAAAGGATTCATTTTGTCTGGTTGCCTAGCAGAGCAGATGCAGTGACACGGGATGTCTTTTTCAGTGCTCTTATACTCCTGTTCCTAACTGACACAAAGTCAAACAGGCTGTGTTTATGCCAAAGACTTTTTGTCTATTCAGGCTGTTAAACAGTGCTTAATGTAAGTGTAACTTCACTAATCTTTTAACATGATGCCATATTCTAGAAAAGGCTGCTTTCCTGTTAGTATTTACAATGGGTAATAATTCTCAGTAATTCACCTCATAGAAAACTGGACTGTGAATGGAATATATTTAATACAAAAAAACTCCAAAAAATAACCTTGCACCTCAAAGAATATTTGGTGATGAGATTCACACTGCCTGTTTTGAAGAATGAGATTCAGTCGAAACAGCTACAAACATAGGCCACCTATTTCATGTCTGCAGAGCTGCTGAATCTGCTTTGATTTTCCATTCCTTGCCTCAGAATAACACACTGGAGTTTAACCTTCATTATATGATTATGTCTGTACTTCTCATGGTAATTAAGTGATCTTCCAGAACGGTGAACAAAACTTTCAGGCTGAGAGATTAATTCTGAGAGGTGTGAACTTTTCTGTTCATCCCAATCGATGTTAACTCTGAAGCCTTACAGATAGCTTACATTTCAGTCTCATTAACTATTTCACTGCTGATCACTTTGCATGAAAGGCTCAATAATAAAATTGAGCCACAAAAGTAGCTTCTCCCAAATGACTGGGAACTCCAGACCTACCAGATCCTCTTATCTTCAGCATCTATAACACAGTAGTTTGGTACCAGAACAGGAGTCTATAGCATACTAAAGACCAAGACCAAAAAGGTGGTCTTAACCAGAATGTGAGGAAAGTACAACAGATGAAATTTCATGTTAAAATAAATAAAGCAGGAGTCTCTGTCCTGAAATTATTACTCAAGCTCATATTTAATTCAAGAAATATCCTTCTTAAATGTAAAGGAAGCTGTCACAGAATTTCTAGGCTCACTCTACAGGAATGCAAGAGGAGCCAGAAACATTGCAGGACAGCATGGGTCCAGCTGGAAAAAGCATACACTGAGCCCTGATCCTAGCTAAGCAGGTTAACACCAAGATAGAGCCAAATCACTTTTACATATTATTCCGATTAGAAGCTATTTAGAAAAGTAAGAAGGTGACTTTGTTTCCCATATTAACGGGGCTGAGCATATTTAACTCCTGGAAATACTCGCCACTTCATAGCAGTAGTCCCTCTGTTACTTTTTGTGCCTCACGTACAAGGGCTTGTCTCTGCTTTTAGGTTATGCCAGGGTGAAGTTGAAGAGGAATGTGAAGCATCTGAAATAGCTCATGGTGTAATCCCTCTTGCTCAGTAGCACCCTGGCACTGCAGATTAAACAACCACCGAAGCTTGTCCCCAGCAGTGGTGCCTTGTCCACCACTCACTCCTGCGATGCCCAAGTGCCGAGTGCCGCAGGGCAGAGGTTTGGGACACTGGCTGAAGTATTTGCAGGTGCTCAGCCCACCACCACCCCAGCCAGGAATCTGGCGGGTCTAACCACTCAAACATTCCTTCCAGCTTGAGAAGAGTGCGGGGTGCTTATGGCTGTGATAAGGTCAGGTTAGACAGTTCTCAAGTGGAAAGAAGTGGACGGAATGGACTTGCTGAAATTTAAGCACTGGCTTATGAAATATCTGTTGGTGCTGCTGGAGCTAGTCAGCATTATATAGTCCCTGGACCATCAGGGACTTTATGATCTGTCTTAGTCTATTTGTGTGCTAACATTGCAAGGCGAGGGAATAAAACAGGGCCACACAAAAAAAAAATGAAGTGACAAAAGGCTGTTGGAGATAAATAAAACTTAACTGGCTTACAAACAGAAAGAAATAGAATTATTAAAATAAAACTTAACTGAGTTTTAAAAAAAATTTCATATCTCATATCTGCAAGGTTATATTTGCTGACAAGTCTGTAGCTTGTTATTTTTATATTTTTGGGTTTCCATCTATTCATATCAATCTGGTGAAAGCTTATTAAACCCTTATTTGAATTTTTGTATCTCTTTCTGCCTAAACTTTTACAGTGACTCACATAAAAAGCAATATTTTAAAAATCCATATATAAAAGCTAGAATAGTAGCCCAAGTTTTAGTAATATATTTTGATTTTATCAGGCCTTACTAAGCAAATGATTGGGAAATAAAGTGCTATTTCCCTTGAATATTTAGATGAAGTGAGTATATTTTGTGGCTTCTGTGGAGAAAATGGGACTCTACTGACACTCTAGCCTGAGAAGTCTGCTTTTCACTTGGGTTCTTTTGGAGATAAGTTGTTCTAATTAACTGTTCCTGCATAACTCAGCTGCTTGTCAAATGTTGTTCTTTTCCAGTCTTCTTCATCAAATCTCAATGGAACAGATAGTTCATCATCCCGTATGTCCATATTTGTTGTTTTGAACTCACAGTGAGTAAATGTATTCAAACGTTTTGTGAAATATGAGTCTATTCATTCTGTATTATCTGCATGAGGCACATCAGTTCAGGAAAGGTAACTTGTTTTCATGTGCAGATTTTATAATGAGAAAGTGTTTGAGGAAATTTGGCTTGTTTGCAGCCATAAGGTTGGCTTAGGCAAAGGTGTGTCATTTTTTTGTCCATTTTTTTATTCAACCACTGCATGATTTAGTACTTCACCTGATGATTGTGCTAAAATACTTGAGTGTTATTGAAAATAAGGTTAAGATTCCATGGAACTACCTCTCCATTAAAGAAAGATTTCTTTGTTTCTTAACTTTCTTTACTAAAATCTTATCAATGTCAACAGCGACTTACTCAGACTTTGTCATTTGTCTAGCAGCATTGGAATGATGTTGCAGTATGGAAAAATTCACATTCTTCGGCATATTCTACCAATTTGTGAAAAGTCATGTAAATTCCATTATCTTAAAGCTAATTAGTTGGGATGGTAAAATGGGAGAAATGCCAGTTATTTGGGGTGGCCACTACAGTGATATCCATCAAATTTCCTGATTTCCAAGAGGCTAAAAAGTTTTCAGTGCTAATAAGATTCGTGCTTTGTGGTCAAAAGGACTATCCCTGCTTTTCTTCACAGTCCTTCAGGAACTCTGCAGATTTACATTTAATTTTTCTTTTACATTTGGGCTGACATTCAAACAGGTTTACCAATTATTATTTGTGGTGTTTGACCACTATTTGAAACAGCCTTTTCTTGTTCCATATTAGCTTCATAGCATTTCAGCTCTGGAAAGTCTGAAATATGACATGGCTGCCTTTATGTGTGACATTATCTGGTGTCTTCAACAAATTAGTTACAGTGTGCTTCAAAGGCAAATGGACCGTCCTGCCAAAAGGACATACATGAGCATCTGTTTTTGTGAATTTCTTACAAGTTGTCTAATATTTCATCACAGGTTCTTTTTAGTCCCTGCTCTTAAACTGGCGTAGAGGTAACTTAGTTGATGCTGGCTGTCATTTCTAAATTGCTATGAGGTCAAGATTCTCATGTTCTCTGTCCTGTCAGGCAGTTCTGGATAGAAAATTTACTAAGTACATATTGATCATTTTCTTGTAGTATTCATCTAAAATATAAGACTGAAGCTTCAACAGAAAACACCAGATATGTCAAAAAGCTGTTAACAGAATTGTGTAGTATGCATTTTCCACGTTGAGTTTCCTAGCTTTGAAAAACAGATTAAAATTTTCCCCATTTAAGAGCAATTGGAAGTAATTCCTTTTCCTATCAAATACATTTACATGGGTCTGCTATTTGGTGTGACTGTCACAAATTTAGATGATGACAACTTTTACCAGAATGCTTTGATTTTCAAAATATCCTGTGTGCACTTAAATTACCAGATGACACTGCTTCTTAGGGTTTCTTTAAGAGAGATTATTAAAAAAAATAAGTGGAAGTGACATTTTTAAATTACATTGCTACATTTTCCAGAAATACTCAATATTGAACATGATTTTAAAAAATCACAGTTGACTGATATATAGGTTTTATTGGTAAACTGTCCTTTTGGATAAACATATTTTTCTGTAGTAGTGTCACTGGTATTTGAAGTGCTATATTCCTAAATAGGTATTAATAATAATAATAATAATAATAATAGATATTAATACAATACCTGTAGTAATGAAGGAATTTAAATACTTTTTAAGTCACAGCTATTTCTGTCTCACACCCTCCTACAGAATCACAAAGAATTACAGAATGGTTGAGGTGGGAAGGCACCTCTAGAGATCATCTAGTGCAACTCCCTGCTCAAACCAAGGTCTAGTAGAGCAGGCTTATCAGGGCTGTGCCCAGTTGAGTTTTTAATACCTCCAGGAATGTAGACTCCAAAGCCTCTCTGTGCAACTTCATTTGGTGTTTGACTATTCTTGTAGTAAAAAGATTTTTCTTATGTTTCTCTGGACCCATCAGGCCCCATGGATGAACAGTTTGTTTAAATGTTCCCTAAACTGAGCCTCCTACAGTGAGGGTAAGTCTTCCTTGCTCCAGACATTCTCCCTGGTGTCATGGACCTGGGATTGCTGAAGGTCAGTCTTCTAGTAAAGGCAGAGGGAAGGAGACACTGAGTGCCTCATCCTTCTTCCTGTCCCCAGGTACCCTGCCCTACTCAGCCATGAGCCTACATATTCCACTAAGTTCCTTTTGCAGCTGCTGGATGTGTTACCCTTTGTCCTGCTTGCCAGATTCAGCTTTGAGTGGGCTTTTGTTTTTCTAACCCCATCCCTGTACACAGAGCCTCTCCAGTCAACTCCCTCAAGGGAGCTGCATAGCTGTCCTTCTTTGTGAGACTTAACCAGCCTTTTAAAGTCTGGTTTTCTTGATACACTCATCCCTTGAGACTCCCATGATATGTCAGTTCCAATTACAGAGGAGGAATACCATGATTTATTTTCAAAGGATAAAAAAGTATCTCTAGCATGTTTGAGGGAGCGGGACACCAGAGAAGTTAAGACATTCTGTGGAGCACAATGTGCTTTCCAGTAGGGTTCAGAGAATTTCACAATTTCTGCTAAAAAGATGAGTGCATGGAGAGATTTCTTTTCTTGGAAAATGTAATCACCTCATTCATCAATGAAAAGTGAGGGGTTTTGAAAAACTGAATTTATTGTGAATGCAATGCCCTGAAATTAAGAACACTAACTGCCCGCTTCGAGGGACTGGCAGCAAAGTGTGTTCCTTTCACAATGTAAAGTATAGCCCTTGGACAAGCTGCATTTTAACACAATATAAATGAGCCTTGTACAGCACCTTGCTTCTGAGGACACTTGTTCTTGGCATATGAAGATGCCACCCTATAAGCTTGGGAAATCCTGTGTCACAAAATAGCTCTGGGTTGGCCAGAGACTATAAATCATGTTTTGGAATTTGGAGTGTTATCCAATATGAATGAGACCATTCCTTTTGTATAAACAACTTTCTATTTTTTTCCTATCCATTATGCTGGTGCTAAATATATCATACTAATGGGCTCTGTAGGCTTGCAGTGGATTTCCTCTTGTGACTCAATATTTTTTCTATTAATTTATTTTTTATGTGTTTCCACTCCTATTCTTAGCAGCACAGCATGTATCCTCACTATAAGAAAGAGAAAAACATGAAGATGAAGATCAAGATGAAGATCAAGATGAAGATGAAAAAGAAAAAGAAAAGGAAAAAGAAAAAAGAAAAAGAAAAGGAAAAAGAAAAAAGAAAAAAGAAAAAGAAAAAGAAAAAGAAAAAGAAAAAGAAAAAAGAAAAAGAAAAAGAAAAAAGAAAAAAAAGGAAAAAACAAAAAGGAAAAAAGAAAAAGAAAAAGAAAAAAGAAAAAGAAAAAGAAAAAGAAAAAGAAAAAAGAAAAAAGAAAAAGGAAAAAACAAAAAGGAAAAAAGAAAAAGAAAAAGAAAAAGAAAAAGAAAAAGAAAAAGAAAAAGAAAAAGAAAAAGAAAAAGAAAAAGAAAAAGAAAAAGAAAAAGAAAAAGAAAAAAAAGAAAAAAGAAAGATCGAAAACCATGATTTATCTTCTATTTGAAAAAAAACATCTGCTGAACAAAATGAGCCTCTTGATGCCGGAATTGTCATCAATGATGACTTTGAAAAAATGAGCAATACATAATTTGCTAGCTCCCTTGCGAAGCTGAAACAGATTGTCGAATAAAACACTGGAGGAGATGCATATGGGGTGAGTAGACCAGCTTTGAATATGAACACATGCAGGTGGTCATTTAGTAGTGGTTCTAAGAGGCAGGACATCCCTAATTTGGAGGGTCATTTGCATTTGGAAATGTTCACTGATAAATAGTGATGTATTCCCTATAGTAAAGCAGGACTGATACTGCCAAAAACTACAGCTATTTCTGTTCCAGGGTAACTTGAACAAACCAGACAGCCCAAGGCAAAGTAGAGAGTGGTTTACACTCCAGCAAACCTGCCATTAGTGGTGGGTTTGCAGAATACAGATTAGTAAGATTTGAAAAAGTGCTTTCTAAAAAATAGAAAAATAGAACCTCTTCACTCTCTGGTAAGAAATGATGCGTTTTTTGTAAGGCAAACAAGAGCAGCTGTATTGACTTAAATGCTGTGTAAAATAGTCAACCTCCAAAAATGTTTTATCACAACCTCCAATTTTGAGTAAAGCTACTACTCTGAATTCTCAAATTGCTCACTCCACTGTCAGTCACTTGACAGAAGCTGCAACACTCAAATATGTATGTTCCTGTATCTCCCTTACTCCTTTCTTTGACTGTGTGCCTGTGTATACTTTTAGATCATGAAAGATACTATTTTAAGAACATCTAAAAGAAATGTTGTGCTTATCATGTAAAAAACTATGCTTGTTTGAAGAAGGGTGGCATATGATCATTTTGACTAACACGTCATTGCATTCTTAGTACTTGCCTGTGTCAGCCAAATTAATTAAAATATTCCATTAAGGAATTATTAATCTACCGATCAAGAAAGGTTTCTATGAGATGCTGTTCCTGCAAAAACCTTTTCTTTGTTTGAAACCCCCACAAGATGTTCTGATTGCCTTGAACCCCAAGGAGATTAAATGACATTGTGAGCTTTTCAGGACTGAGGACATTCTTCCAGTTTGGACAGAGGATGATATCCAAAGGCCTTACTTCTGACTAGGACCTTCAGATATGAGTATGCTATAAATAACTAATGATGGTGTCATCTTGGGGGCACTTAGCAACGTGTAAGACCATGCTGCTCCTTTAGCAATAGTTCTGTAATCTCAGCCTTTTAGCATATTACCTCTAAAAGAACATAACTTCCTCTGGAAGTTTCATTTCCATTTAACCAGCCTTGTCCTTTTTTCAGATACACTCCCCTTGACATGTGTAAAAGAAATACCCCAATGAAAACTTGTTCAGAACTATTAATTACTTTTGACAAGACTCCTTCCTCTATACCTTGGTTAATAGTGTAGATTGGAAAAAATAACAGCCAAATCTGTTATCCCAGCAATTATTGAGAAACAAAAGTGACAATTTGCTTACTTGCCTGAAAGATCAAACAGTAAAACCCTAATTTCAGTCACTTGACACTGGATTTTATATATTGAAACTGGCAGGCACACTTTATGCAATGTCCAAGCAGAAATGACCTCAGGCTTTTATGGACTATAGCAGAATGTTGTCAGAATCACTGTGCATACTGACTCCTTTCTTTTTTTCTTTTTGTTTGTTTGGGTTTCTTTTGTTTTGTTTTCTGGGAGTTTTGGAGGGGTTTTGAGTCCATGTTAACCACACATATATATAATCAGAAATAAAATTTGAAAAAAAAAATAAAAAGTGACCTAATGAATCATATATCATGCAAATACAGTGTAGTGTGCCTTGACACTGAGCATTTAATAACCCATCCTCAGAGACAGTGGAAAACTGCAGTAGCTGAAGAAGGAAGAATATTTGACTCTTGAGTATGACTTTATGAACATTATATAGTTCATAGTACACTAGGGATATTTTAAGTGCAAACCACTGGTGTAAAGTAAGTTTACCTCTTTGAAAAATGATTATTTTACCACATACTCAGATAGGAATCTTTTACTACTGCAGATGAATAAAGACAAAAAGCTGCAGAGCATTCTCATTCCCTTTTTTTGTGTTTCCCTCTTTCTTAAATCTATTCTCCATGCTGTCCTTCAGGTCAGGAAAAAAAAAACTTCAGGACTAGTGTGAGTCAATTCAGTTTGCTAAAATCAGCATGATCAGATTTTCTTTGGTATAACAAGATGGTTGCTTTACAGACACCTGCCTTTCCTCCACTGATCTGCACTCTGAAGTCGAAGTGTAGACTACTCACTACTAAATTAACTAAAGAGTTCACTAACCTTATCCTACAACTCCTATCTATGGGAGAACTTCTTAGTTCATTGAACCTATATGAATATTGAATAATTTTTGGCTACAAACGTTTTTGCACAGCTCTATATGGCTAGCTAAATGTTAAAAATTAGGAATCTTTATCTCAGTAAGAAATGGAAATCAGAATGCATTAAAGAGGTCTTCTGCAGAAAAATGGTCAGTATTGCTTAAGCTTTGCACAATGCAGTTTCTTTTAAAGCCAAGTGATTCACAAGGCTATATATACACAACTAAAAAGTTCTCTGCACATTATATCATATGGAAATCATAGTACAGCCCATTAATTACCCTCTCTGACAAAAGGAAGGGTGAAATTTGTTATAGAATCAGACCACAAGATAGGAAGTCCCAGGCATCCATTATATAATTTAGTCCTGACATAGCACATTAAATTCTGAGAAAGGAAGACCATTTTACTGTAAAGTCAGCAAAATGCCACTGAACTAAAACCCTGCTGCCTGCATACCACTAACCATATCTACAGTGAAGAACTACTCTAACGATCACATCGGCATTAATGCTATAGGAATTTTACAGCGGTTTGTGCTTTCACTTCAGCCTCACATAGGCATTTCGTCTCTCCAGCAGACATTTTAAGCTTTGACATTTTGGTGAAATATTAAACCTCCTATTTACACCATCATGCCTTTTCACTCTGCGACCTGGTGTGCCAAAGGCACACCTGTTGAATTAACATGCCCTCCTGCTATCCCTTCACGAATCTGTTTGCCAGCCAGGGGAGCAAACACACCAGGCCAGAATTTCCAGGAGCTGGCTGGTGATGAGGCTGTGATTTTGGGCTCAACCCTGAGCTAACAGCACTGCCTGGCCTGGGCTGTGCCATCTGAGGCCTGGGAAGCTGTGTGACATCCGCGTTTTAGAAGAGAGCAATTTCTAAAGCTCAGCACTGATCACACACCTTCAGCCAGAAAACAGAAGGACAAACCAAAGTCCTGTATTTTCCTTGCTTCCAGACAGGAAAGAAAGGTGAACTTTAGTTGTCCCTAAATGCATGACAGAGCAACATCAAATTCCGTATTTTTTACTGATTTCAGTGAGAAATTAGATACCTTTTTGGTTATAGCCCCTGGTGTCAAAGTCCTAGTGCTCAAAGATGGGATCACAAGACATGAAGACCTGCCCTGTCTCCTTTCACAGTCCAAATCAAGGGGTAGCCCAGTGTCAGAAAGGGGAACACTATTTGGTTTACTGTGTGCAATTAATTCATTTCTGCAGCGATGTCTAGTGAACAGCAGTGGAATAGATTTAATGATTTTTGCCATGTTTATAAACTGCCTAAGAACGTGCTGGGTGCTTTGGTCACCCCTTGGGTTTTTGGACTCACAGACTTTGCTATCCTAAGGCTGTATTTTCCCCCTCACAGCTGGCTGCACAGTGTGGAGCAGCTCAAACAGACTGCATTCAGCTGGGTATTTACTTAATTTACTTTTTCATACAACCTCTGATTTTAGTAAAATTATGAATAAATTAGAAAGCTACCACATGGCTTTCCCACCAGGACAGCACATATTCTCCTGCTATTTCAAATCCAGTGATCTGTTTCTATGCTAAGGTTCACAGTGAGGCATCAGTATCTGACAACCGGTCAGCTCAAAGTTCAAAGATCAAAATGAGACAGTGTTTGGGTCAGTTTTGAGAACAAATGCAGTGCGGTAATGGGGACAATATATCCTAACACAACAAAGAGAATGCTTGTTTTCATCATGCTATTTGCTGAGCAAGGTTTTATCCAAATCCATTAAAGAGCACAGCTAACAGCACTGCTGTGGCTATGAACACCCTTATGTGATTCTACTTCATTACGTGTTAGCCCTAAGAGGCCTCAGTAGACTAAACAAGTACAGCTATACTGGAGGATGAAAGGATCAGAGATCAATTTATAGGAAAAACGAGCTCTCCCCATACCTCCTCCTTCTCAGAAGCCGGTGATTAGGTGCTGTGTAAGGCACTTCAGCAGCGATGCCAGCCAGCATCAGCATCCTGCTGTATACCCCCCTCAGTGCCTCCCACGCATTGAAATCACGGCAGCTGGAATCCATGATTTCCCAGCAGCAGATCAGGCTCCCCTTGTTTATGACTAGTGGACTGGTGGTAAAAAAATGCTTTAAAACAGTGTTATTCTTTCTATATCACAAAAATTTGCATGATTTGCATGAGCAAAACCCTCCTTAGCTCAAGCATCTATCCCAATAGCCTCCACATTATACATTTTTCTTCCACTTTAGTAGGAAGAAAGTTCCATAAATTTGAGGTAATAGAGGATCTGGATGTCTCAGAACAGACCTTTTTGTTCCCATACAAAAGCACACACCTTAAACCTTTATCATGAGTTTGGAGCGTTTCCTGCTTTTTAAAGTGTTCTGTTTCTCAATGTGTTTTTTCAACAGACAGTGTTTCTTTGTAGAGGTTTTCCTTGTTGTCTATCTAAAAAACTTGATCTTTTCTGCTTCTACTAGATAATTTTTTTTTAAATTAAAGCATCAACCTTGGCAAAAAAAGAAAAGAAAAGAAAAGGAAAGAGTCAGAAAAAAGAGATGCCAAATGCTAGTAAGCATCTAACTGCAGCACTCTTTGCCAATAATAAAGGTATATTTTACTTAAGAGTTCTAGGAGAAAGTTATTTTTGAAATATTTTTTTACAGCACAACCTGCAGTAAAAGCCTTCTGAATTTATCACCCCAAATTTTTTTTTACAGAGCTGTGTCTAACCAAAATTCTTAAAAACAGCTGAGTAACAAGCTATCAAGGTTGTTCATGTTAACAACATATATAAAAATTCTTGACTGGATACTTGCAAGAGATGTATTGGATTTAGTAGTTTATGTTCAGCGTGGAAAAGGTAAGGTCTGTGTTACAAACCAAAGTGTTGCTTGTGTCCTCTCCCCTCATCTGCTACCTTTAGAAGAATACTCCATGAAAGTGTAAGGAAGGTATATGTTATGCTCAGGATAAATTAGTCCTTCCCTTGGTAATAAGGCTGGTCAGAAGAATATGTCCTATCACACTTTGATTTCTGGAACTTGCTCAAGGAAATAACCACATATATTGTCTCCAAATGCATTACACAAGATTCAGGGAAGTCTTATCAAAACCAATTGAAGATGTTCTCATGAGGCTTAAAATCTTAGTGCTGGTCCTATCCATTCAAAATCTTGTGACAGAGTTGTCATTGCTTCATACTGGAAATTGAAGTGAGCTTTGGGGCATCTCCCTTAGTCAGTGAATGTGGACAGATTCACAATAGCTGAGAGGCTGAAAAAATCAGTGTTACTGGTGTATTCCATCAGCACCACACATAGTGGTGATTGACCTACTTCAGCGCTTCTGTGAATATGAATGAAGCATTCTCAAATCCTTAAAATGCTGCCAAACATATCTGTGACAGGGTATATCCCTTTCATTCTGTGCCAGGATAGCAACCTTGATCCTCAGGACCTAAAAAATAACCTCCAAGACTTTTATATGCATCCCTATGAGTCAATTTAATCTCATCTCAACCATCATGTTTTTGTCATTATTAATATCAATAATTTTTAATTTAAAAATATTTACATAACAGTAATTATTTAGGGACTACAAGAAATGGGGGAATATTAGACAGGTTGTAGTGTTTACCTTCATGTAAATATCCTTTTATAAATGAATGTTAATACTCTAAACATGGCTACTCACAAACTTGCTATGAAAACATATTAAAATCAGCAGCTCTTCTTCCACCTATATCTGAGAGTTGCCCTTTGAAATCATTCCCCATGGCAAGTGATTATGCTGCAGAAACCTTCCTGAAAGCTGCTCCTACACAAGAGGAAAAGCTAAATACTTTGTGTAACACAACAGAGCAATTACACAAAAAGTAAACAGAGACTCTGGCACCCTCTCGTGTGTTGCAGCCCCTGTGTGCTCTGTTCTGTGACGTGGGCACCTACTTGTTGCTGGCATTTTTCGACCCCTTCCTGTTTTCAAGAGAACTACAGTTGCTGAACCAACAAACAACCCTATGTGGAACAGCCCTCTGGGCAGGGTTCACCGCAGCTGTAGCCAGCATGTCAGTCATGTGGGCTACCCAGCCAACACTGCTTTCCCCCTGCCTTTGAGCATCCAACCTGATCCCAGAAGCAAAGTTATCTCTACGAAGCCACCATCTTTGCCAATTTTGTGGGGAAATCTTCGCATGTAGCTTATCAGACAGCTGGAAAGGCGTCTTGATGTGGGGGATATTTTTCCCGTCAGAACTCCTGCACTAAAATACATTAAAAGATTTTTCTAATCAATGACTTCTAGCAAGATTCAGTTTGGTTTGTTGTCTGCTGAAACACAAAAAGTAGAAATATATATTTTTAGTCAAGAAAGGAACTAATTGGCTGCTTTAATGCAAAATCAAACACCTTTTATAATTGCTTTATGTACACATAAAAGTTCCCTGCTAGCTGTGCCAGTGAAGCCTGTATTTTATCTGCATCATCTGCTTCTTTTGAGATCAGAGGATTTCTGGCTCAAACCACATACCCTCTTTCTCAGTATCTCTCCGTACGTATATTACTATTTCCTCTTTCATATAATCTAACAATCTTCTGAAGATGTTATAATTGTACCTTAAGCATCTACATTATCTGAGTGGAAAAACCCTGTAAGAAATGGAGGAGGGTGGAAACGTATTTCAGAACCGTTTCTCCACAAAGCTCAGTTAATTTATGTCTCTGAAGGTTTTTTCTATCTCTCCTTCATATATGGGCGCCTTGGTCTATTTACCCTTTTAAAATAACTCAGTGGGTTTCCATTATTATAGCTTGTAAACACTTAAGACTATTTATTTATGCTTGAACACCATTAGGAGGAAAGAAAGCCTTACTCTGTCTGATATATTACAATGACTAGCATCTGGAAGGTGAATGCTGCATATTTTGCCAGTCTCATTTGGTATAATCCTAGTTGTAAATGTGCTAGAGGTACACCTTTATATTTCCTTTCTTGGAAACATCAGCTTATCCTTGTTACAACTGAAGAACTAGGCATCATTTGACCCAAGCATCTGTGAAGAGCTGGTCACATAAAAGATTCACAACAGTCATTCAGTACAGTTGTACTACTAATCAACTGTTTTCCAACTAGTCATTTTCTGTTTATCGTAAGGAAAACAACAATTTGGCTCTATCTCCTGGTTTCTAGACTACCAGAAGAGGTTAAAATTGGATGTTCTGTAGAGGCTGGTCACAGGGTGGCAGTGGTCACAAGATGACAGCCATTAAACTGATGTATGGAGTGGCCGGAGATGACTGGAGTTGATCTTAGCAAATGGCACTAGGAGGAAAAGGAGTACAGTGCACAGTATTAAGTTTTATTAGCTTTACAAGACCTAGGATCTGCGTCACATGGAAGAAGGAGTGAGCAAGCCAGGTGGAGTATCAAGGCATTGTCCAAGCCTGCAGGGAAGCAATTAGGAAGGCCAAAGCTCAGCTGAAGTTGAAACTAGTAAGTGATCTGGAAGACAAGAAGGAAAGCTTCTGTAGCACATTATCAGAAAAAGTAAAGCAAAGGAAAACAGGAGCATGCTGTGGGGCTGAGGTCCTAGTGACAGCAAAAAAAAAAAAAGATAAGGTACTCAGTGCTTTCTCTGCCTCAGGTTTTACTTAGAAATGTGCACATACATGGCTTCTTAAGCCTTGTGAAAGACCTCAGGAACAATGCATGACATCAAATAGAGAAAGGTAGCAACCACTTTAACAAATTGGACATTGATGGCATGAGATACTGCCGGTGCCAATGGTGCCACGGGAACTGGCCAATGTCATTGCAAGGTCACTCTACCATCTTCAGTAGGTTATGGCACTCAGAGGAAGTTCCTGATGTCTGGAATAAGGCCAACACCACACATCTATTTCACAAGGGCAAGGAGGAGAATCTGAGGAACAAGAGAATAGTCATCCTAACCTTAGGTTTTAGGAAAGAAGTGGGAGCAAAGTCTCCTGGAAGCTTTGTCCAAACACAGAGAGGACCACAAAGTGAGTGGGAACAGCCAGCATGGATTTACCAGGGGCAGCTCCTGCCTGACCAACACCAGAAGGACTAATTGCCCTGTATGCAGTATTGTGCAGATGTAGTCATACTGCTGTGTATTGAGGGTTGAAGCAGTTGACACCATTTCAGGTAAAGGGACAGTGCTCCAGGGTACAGTGTCTATAAAACAGTGAGTGCCTTAGACTTGACTATTAGTCAGCTGGAACTGTGAAGGACAGTGATTCTGATCTCTGTCTATGGCTACTTGTCTGGCAAACCCTATAAAACATGGTTTAGAAAATTGTTCAAAATGGGGCTGGTACTTGGTTGTGCTTAGTTTAGCTTCTTATGTTTTGTTTCAATAGGAATTGTAAATTGATTCTGCATCTTTGGTAAACTTATTCCAGTTTTTGTAATGTGGTATGTCCAGGCAAAACAGCAACATCCAAGTACTTAATGTATCCCTCTATACTCAATATGGTTTCCAGTTGTCAGACTCGTACATTTTCAAATGTGTGCAATAGGCTTCATATCCACACCCGGATTAATTGTTCTGCAATGAAGTTGAAGAGGTTAACCCCAACCTTGCTATCTGGTGGTGGTACGCAAAAAAAAAGAGGGAATTTTACACTTCAAAGCAAAATAAAAAGGAAAGGCTGAGCTGGCTGTTCCTTCCCCTGCAAAGCCTTCCTTTCTAGGTCTTTCCAGCCTGGGTGTCTCCAGCTGGTTCATACACCTTAGCAGGTACTCCCAGTTCCTCATTCATACCCTATTGGTATACCTGTGCCCCTACAGTCATAATCTTATGATTAAATGCTCTCAAAAGATGTACAGCTGGAGAGCTGCTGGAAAGCCTGGAAACACATGGCTGTTTTCCACTAGCCTTTGGAAATTTTTTCTTTATTTAGTGAAAGTTAATTACTTTGGCATTTTCAGATTTCTATTCAATGTTTTGTAACTCTTCTTTTCTTATCGCAGCCACTCTCCAAATCTGTTATTACAAATTTGTAGATACTGATTAATGTAAAATGCAGTTAGAAAAATCTTCAGACAGATTTTATACAATTCCCAACTTATGAAATGGATTAACTCTATTACACATTATGAAATCTAACACCTTTCTGGCTCTCTAAATGATGAAACAAGACTGTTATATTTAGTATGTTCATATGGCTGTGCCCAAAATATTTCTGTAGAAATTAGGGAATGATTTGCAATAATATCAATACTGTAAATGCAATAATACATTATAATCTTCCATTTCTAGATCTTCGTCCCTGCCCAGCATGCCACGACAAATTACAATCGATACAAAGCTAAACTTAGCACTATTATGTCTGCCAAGTGATGGCCAGATGCAGGGGCAGACCTATCCAATTTAGACACTCTCCATTCTAGTGATACGACTCTGTGTGTGTTCATCCTTTGCATTCCTGCAGGAGCAGCTCATAACAGAGCTGTCAGCTGACTCAGCCCTGCTCTTCCTTGATGCCAAGGAGAGTTTTGTCACTGATTTCAAGAGGGGCACACTTGAAGCTTAAAATGTGAGTGGGGAGAAAAATTCAAGGTTGAATTTTCTGAGAAACAGAGAAGAAAATTCTAATCTCAAAACACAAAGTTATTAGGTATGTAACCACAAACACCTAAGGGCGTGAAAAATAGGAGGGATTGGGCCCTCTCTGAAGAAATTCCTGTACAAGAATCCAATATGACTAATTTTGCTAGTGTCAAGATCTCAGAGATGTATTTTTCAGGGTGAGTTAGAAAAACTGCCAGTTCATGACCCAAATGAATAAAACCCATGAAAATTTGCTGTTTCCTAATGGCTATGCCCTAGAGGCCCTTTCTGTACTTAACTAGTGCAAGTCAGTATAATTTTGAAGCAAATAAAGTCTATAATGATTTATACTAGCTAAGGATTAGAGTTATGGTCAGTAGTACCTAAAAGGCATTAGTTTTAAAAATGCCAAAAAAAGATTAAATACTTTGAGTGACCGAAGTGGCTTTTCCATTCTTATGCAAGAAACCTTTGAATAGGGAGAGAGTAACTGAAACCTTCATTGCCATATACCTTACATGAGATTACAGTGCCTAGCCTATCAGAGGTGTCACTCCTACTCCACCAAAGAAATTCATGATTCATTCACCTTCAAAAACACGCCTTATCCAGCAGGATGCTTACACTACACAAAATTATAGTGTTTTTTACTAATTGAGTCTCTATACAGAAGAAACCAATACAATTACTATAAAAAGGGGTCTTTTGTATACTGAGCAGAGCTAGCAGAGGTAAGAGACATGACAGCAGCATTCATAAATGTCTAAAGGAACTGAAGAGCTTTATCAGTGAAATCAGTTAACAAATGACATAGTACGTAACTCCTGAAGATGTAAACCATGCAGTTCCTTTTCCAAGTCAGGCTCGTAAAACATGGAACTGCTGAGTGATATTTCTCCACTGGTTAAAGTACAATGGCATGGAGCTCTGCTATCCTTAGAAGCAAAATAATACATGTGTGTGTGGAAAAGGAGCAAAGCAGCTCTCCTGTGTGGTGGACCATGCCCCAAGGCTATTGATGCTGCCAGAGGACTACTGAGCACCTGAGCTTCTGCAGGAAGGACAGAGAGGAAAGCTCATTAAATACTGTAGAAAAAAAGGAGTAGGGACTTACCTTTCTCTGTCCTGACTTCACAGGTGCGTTTATATGCAAAGAGAGGGAAGAATGATGATAAGGTGCCTAAATTCATTTAGCAGTACTTCGAACCATTTTTTTACAACTAGAAGTAATTTTACAAATTCTTAAGCAACGGCAGGAAACCACTAGAGTAGGATCATGATTTCTTTGTTGGAAAGTGTTGGTTGCCTTCCCATTAACAGATTCAGCACCTTGCAATGTTCGGGTCCAGTGTTAACATGAATTGTGAATGAAAATATTGACTTAGCTCCAAAATGTTTCCAGTTGCATTGGAGAAGGATGTCTTGTAGCCGCCAGAAGAAATCCTGTGAGAGCCAGGAAGCAGTTTTGATAAATTAGCAAAGTCAGTTTTTAGCATTTCTGTTTTAACTTGAAAAAGGTTTGCTGCCATATACATTTGTACTTTGGCAATGCTTGCTGACAGAACAGAGGCTGTCTTGGCATATTACTTGTCAGAGCAAAATAGATTTGGCTGTCATTTCCATAATAAGTATAATTCATATTGCAGTGTCTAAAAAACATATGGCAAGGAGGGATGTCAATATGAGATGAATTTGCCTTAAAAGAGCTTGTAGGGGACTCACAATTAAACAGATACATGGCCAGATGAAGTTATATATGAAAAACTCCTCCTCCCATCATAATTATGTTTCTTTTGTGTTCAATTAATGAATGGGTTAACTAAGTATGCTATTTCGAATATGTAGGGCCCGGTTTACCCATTCTTGCAAAGCTCATACCCATGTAATGCAATTAACCTAAGCAATTCATATCACAGACAGAGCTATAAATAAATGAATCGCAGAGGCTTCTGTGCACATAAGACATGACTTTTTATTTATTCCTAGTGTGTGCATGCAGTATTTTGCCAGTGGTTTCAGCCAGTCTGCTCAGTAGCTATTGTTAGGAAAACACCAAAGCCAACTTTATATAACCTGCTTCTGACTAGAGGTGGGAAGCTGATTCTTCATACTACACAGCTCAAGTTTGTTCTGCTCCCGAATAAAATTGAGGAAGAATGAAGTGAACAATGTATGAAAGAGTTTTTATCTCCCTGCAAAGAACCATGTAGACAAACTTCTGATATAAGAGAGTATATGGTCCCTTTGTATAATTTATAGGGGCTTACAGATCTAAATCTCTTTTATATTTCTGTCAACAACTGGTGTTAATTGTTATACTGATACAAATAATCGCACTGATGCAAAGAGCCTAAGACCATAATCCCACAGCTGGCAGCAGCATGGAGCCAGGCTCGTACAAGTTTTGAGTGAAGCAGAACTTACTGCAAAATGCTCTTGCATATCATTGAGAGCCATGTTTTTCTGCCACTATAAACAAAATAGGTAAAAATGAGAATCAGGCCCACACATATAGGTACAAATTTACAATTTCTTCATTGTTTTTACCACTTCTGCTCTTTAATCTAACTGGTTTTGCAATGTACAAGGATTTATAACACAAAGAAGTGGGGACAGATGACATTCCATAGCGCTGATGCCTGGCATAGTAAGATTGTGTATTTCAATAAAATGGAATAGCTGGTTTTCAAAAAGCACAGGTAAATGAATAAAATGTGATCCCTATATCCCAACCTCCAAACGTTAGAAATGGTACTGAGCTTTTACATGCAGGCTAGAAATCAAACAAGTTGGATTTGTGCTGTAACTGTGCTATAAATTCTTTCATTTTTAAATTTATACATAGAGCATGATAAGTACAAGGGACAGTTGAAGGAAAGAAAATAAATCACATTTCAAAAGTGCGTGAATTAGAAAACTTGGGTCCACCTTCAGAAGTGAATGAAGCTCTTGAACACACATCACCTACCTGCTGTGGAAGCTAATTATGTCTTTAAGGGTCTTCATGATAGTGTTTCCATTGCCAAAGATACAGACGGATACTTGGAAGAATTTTTTAAATCCCTTGGTATGAAAAGCCCTTAACATTGTCAACATTTAAATCCTTTAAAAGATCTGATTCATATTGCCCAAGTCACTTTAGAAGTTGTAACAACTTCCCAAATTATGTAGAGCTTTTTCAACAAAAGGTTTTGTAACCTTCAGTTTTCAGGTGCTACTTCTAAGTTCCCTGCAAAACTTAAAGGAATAAATGTTACACCAGCCTTCTCAGTTCCATCAAGCTGTCTAAGCCACCCTCTATGTCAAGGAAAAAGTAAAAGTTAAGGTCTAGCTTCCTGAGTACTTTGGTGTCTGATTCTAGGATGATGGGAGGTGAAGATCTCTACTTCAATCCTGATATAGGCCCTGTCTTTGGATTAAGTATCTAATTCCTCTCTGCACATTCAGAGCAACCACTTCACAATTCCACTACTAGTGCATAGAGGCAACCTCACTGTTCCCTCATTTTCTTTCTCTCACTCAATTAGCACACTGCAGCTGAATGAAAGAATAATTAGGACCGTTGCAAACAGAAATGAAGAATTTCAAGATAGTCTAACCAGGTGTCATAGGTTAGCAAGCATAGTCCTGGAAGTGATGTCCTTGCCAAGGGGTGCTTACAGCTTTCCCCATGACCTGACAGAACCTATCAGCTGGCCAGTTTGAATATGGACAATTCTTTAAGCCACTTAAAGTTGTGACCACCTCTGTGATACACATTTAAGAATAGACAAACCCCCCACATCTCTCTCTCGTTTCCAGTGCTGGGAGAGGTGGCTGCGGGCCCCGTGTGGGGGCCAGCGGGCCCGGCCAGGCCCTGCTCGGGCCAGGCCGGGCCGGGCCACGGCCATCCTGGAGCCGATGGACCTGTTCCAGCCATGGAATCCCCCCCACTGCCTTGCCGTGGGCAGCCGGAGCGGCTTGGCTCTCCCCTCTCTCCACTGTGATAAGAAAAATTCAACATTCCAGCTGCAAAGCTGCAAGGCCGAGGTGAGATTAACCCTTTTACTGCTGTGAAGAGCTGAAAACCTGAGGGAAGAGAAGAGGAGATGCTTAAAGCTGAAATTCTGTTGTAAAGCTAGGATATATCAGAGTATCCCATTGTCATTTCATGAAGATATGGGGGGTGGAGTGTTCAACTCATGAGCAAAAGCACCTGCGCCGAGATAGGCAGATGCTGACGCAGCTGTAATTTCATGAGAAGTTTGGACAGGGAGAGATGGACCAGATGAGGACTTTTGCTCCAAATGGGAAAGGAGAAAACCTCAGTTCCTCAAGATGCTCCCAGAGATAGTCCTAAAGATGAAGATGAGGAAGACCCTTTGCTCCCAGGGAAGGAGGAGGGCCTCTGTTCTTAGAGATGAAATGCTCCCAGAGATGGGTGAAGAGAGCTTTTGTTTCTGAACGGCTCAACCTTAAAACTGTACCCCAAAAAACTTCAAGAGTGGACCCTCGAAAGCAGTTGTGGGAAAAGCTGCAAGTAGGGGGAAGGGACTCACATGTGAGCAGAGAGACTCCTCTTCCTAAATGGACTGAACAAGGTTATTATAGAAGTGGTAAACAGACTGAACATCTTAAGGGTCGTCTTTTTACTTTGTCAGTGGGAGAAGGGAGGAAGGTGGGAGGAGGAGAAGAGTTCTGAAGGTGTGGTATGATTTTTTTTCCTTCTTTTAGATCTGTTAATAAACTTCTTTATATTCTTTCAAAGTTGGTGCCTGCTTTGCGTTTCTCCTAATTCTTATCTCACAGATGATAAACAGTAATGAGTATTTTGGGCCAAACCACTACACCAAGTGGAGATGAATAACATGAAAAGTTTCTCAAGAGAGCATCATATTAGAAAAAACAATTTTGTGAAACTCAAATTTTCATTCTAAAGTGGAACATAAATACTGTTCAAGTTGTTGATGTTTCTATGCAGCATCAACTGTGAGTTCTGATCAGGCTATTAAGACCTTATTTTTAAGGCCTGTCCTCTAAAAGAACTCTTACATTTTGCAAAAGCACTGTGTAAAAGGTGAATAAGAACCACTCATTGATTAAAAAAAGCCACATTTGTCCTGCAACACCTTAATGGTGTTTAAAGGCTTCTGTGCAAGCTCTGAAACAGTCTAATCCTTATTAATACATACAAACTTTTCTTCCCAGAGATATATTATTTTAGGTCAGAAAAAAAATAATTTAAAAATTCTATCAAATAAGAAAAATAGGTATCGAAAAATAGGTATCTAAAAAAATCCCTGAATTCTGAAATCTTTCTTAAAAACAGAAGAACTAGAGAAATAAAAGTATTGAGGATAATGCTTTGCAGTGTGTTAGAGCAAATTAGCTTTCACTTTGCTTAAATATACAACGCGTAAGTTTTATACTTGATTTGACAACATTCAGCGAAGGGACTACTTATCGTAATTTGGACATTCTATAGAATAACAGTGGCAAGAAGAAATAGTAAAAACTATCTGAAGGTTGCTGCAAGTGGATATGCATTTCATAAATGCCACAAATATTAAAAAGATAAGAGCTTGCAGAACTTCCACAGAGCCCTGAATCAAAACCCACTGCAATGAGAACTGATGCTCTGCTTACTCTTCTGCTTTTGTTTATCTACATTGAAAAGTGATGTTAACCACCATCCTAGGTGTACACACTCTTTACTGAGTGGAGAAAGAGTATTAATTTGAACTAGTGATACTACGAGTAGGAAGCTTGAAATTCACTGCTATCAAAATTTCAGCTGCACAAAAAATGTGGCACTTGTGCCTACACGTGAAATTAGCATATATATCCAATTTTAGTAATTTAAAAACCTTAGTCTCCTTTGATGACTGCAAAATAAATCGATATGATTAGCACAATGATGGGTGTGAGAAAAAGCAGTCTTAATAGTCAATATATCTGACAAATCATGATATCTTCTACAAGATATCATTATGCTATGTCTAATGACTCTCAGTCTTAGGACTTGTTCAAAGTCTACAAAAGCCAGTTATCTACAACAACTTCTCCAGCTCCCAGTGATCAGCAATGGACTAAGGTGCAAAGTCAGCTCTTTGTCACCTTGCTGTACCTCAAATACTTCAGTGTTCGGCAAGTATCTGCCAGCACCTGTGCCAAAATTGCCTGCTTCCAACACCAGGCCATTTTGCTCTTTTCCTCCTCTCCTTTTTAGTGCAAGAAGGAGGAACAAACCCAGAAGAGATGAGTTATCTGCAGAGCAGGTCTTGTTAGACCTCTGCATTGCAAATTAATTGTTTTGGTGCAGGCATGCACTGTTAAATAGAACAGGACAGCAGCCTGAGGTCAATCTTCAAATTGAGGTCAATTGCACTCCTGTGGGGCAACCTGAGGTCAGTCTCAAAAGTTACTTTAAAATATCCATACTGGGTTACTTACGGTAGAAGAAAAATTCTTTTTTTGCCTCCCAGCCATCCAGTTTATTTTACTTTAAAAAAACCCAGATCTTTGATATTTCTTGGAATCGGTAATATTTTTTCACTGTCATGACCAACATTAATGCTGAGAAAGTAAGTTAGATTAGACACAAGTCAATTACAGAGGAGTAAGTTTTAATATTGCCAGTCATAGCAGCCTTCTGGGGGTTTTCCTTAGTAAATTAAAAGGCTTTTCTTTTCATCTAGAACCATCTTATCACTCATTTCACTATCAGAAACACACTCTGAAAATAATAACGAGAGATTCTTTTAAAGGAAAATATATCTAGTTTAATTTCATCTCCATTTTAAGAGGGAGGATTGTTCTGTATTATTAGTTATTTGGGTTCAAGTTTTTCCATACATACACAAGTGATAACAGCAACATTTATATGAGGTGAATTGCTGGAGAACTGTGATTTCACTTACTAAGACTGTCCCAAAATGAAGATTGTTCTTTACAGCTGTGCCTCTTAAATTCTTGTGTTTTGTGTGATGTTTGCCTGTAAACTGGCAATTCACTCCTGCCCTGTCTCCTAACTCCTTATTCCCAGGCACCGCACTTTCTTCAGGATTTGGCGACGTTCATCATTTTGATTATGTCACCCATTTGCTCAGCAAGTAATTTAGTATCTTCCTTTAAGAATCAGGATACTATTTCAGGGGTAACTTCTAACATTTAAGGCACTTGAGGTGCCAGGTCCAATTTACTTACTGCTAATGATTGATGTCTACTTTCTCTCTTGACTTAAAACTCAAGTCTGGATGCCTCTGTGTTTGTTCACACTGTGCCCTGTGTGCAGTGTGGATATGAGCATGTCTTAAATGCAGTAGTACCCCTAAACAGATCCCCAGATTTCATCATATTTCTTTCAAATGGAGAAATTCAAAATGCACTCATCAGCCTTACCATCTCTGTATGTGTGGGTTTCATTTCTCAGCTTCAGTTCATTTTCAAAATATAACAAGGCATTGATTTTGCAAGCCTGTTTTGTAACAGTCCCAAGATGCTGTAATCAGACGTTCTTCTAGCCTGTAATCAGAAGAGAGGATATGACCTAATTCAGCTTCTTTGCATTATGCATTATGATACCTGACCATATACCTGTTGCCTTCTTCACAGCAAGATAAGGCACCAGAGCAGTGGTGCAGCTATGGAGCAGGATCCTGTTTCCCTGCTTCCAGCTGAGGTGCCAAGGTGCCGAGGTGCAGGAACCCCAGACAGGGTGTTGCACAGGGTGAGCACAGCCTGCCTCTCCCACAGCACTCGCTCACCTCTGGAATCCTCAGTAAGGGTCAATCCTACACCTGATGTAGCTTTTCTCTCACCCACAGCACAAATCTCTTCCAAGTGCTTCCCCAGTCTTCTCTTGAGGCTTCTAAGGCACACAAAATTGTTCAGTGAGGAGCCTTACAGGTCTGTTACACACAAGTGAAAACATGTAGGTAACATGATCCCTTGATTCCTGTACAGGAGGAGACAGTGAGCACTCAATTCCCAGTTGTACCTTCCCTACAGCATTCATGAACTTCAAAGATGCCTCTTCCCCCACATGTAGGTCCTCTCTTTTCCGGTAAGGAGAAGATCACTCTGTTTCACCTTTCCTGGTACAGGCACTGCCACAGAACCCTTGTCACTCATTCCCTTTCTTCAGGTTTTCCTCTGTCTTACCATACACTTCTGGAACAAGAGGACAAGACTGGTACAGAGTAGGGTACAGTTGGACCACAGCTACAGAGCTGTAGTGTTGTTTTCCTGTTGGCTTTTCATTCCTTTTCTAATTTCACCTTGAAATCCCCTTTCGTTTCTCCAAAGTTGCTGAGCAGTGAGCTGACATTTTTCTGGAGTTCTCTGTGACAAAACCCAAGTCTCGCTCTTGAGTAGTAATAGGCGTGTCAGAGGACATTATTTATTACACAAATTTAGGATTATTATTTCCCGTCTGCACCACTATATCTATATATAATTTTAATTTCCATCTTGCTTTCTAGTCTCATAAGCCCATTCTGCAATTTTTTAGAGCCAGCCTGGAGCCTGACTCCCCAGCTCAGCTATTTTTGTCACCTCACTGTTTGCTGTGCTTTCCAGGTCACTTACAGACATGTTGTATAGCACAGGTCCTAGAAGAGCCCTCCTTCCATTTTTGAAAACCACATTTAGTCATGCCTTCTGTTTATGCTTCTGTGATTAATATCTATACAACCTAGGACTTTGTCTGATATGCCATGGCAATTTCATTCCTTGAAATCCTATGGTGTAGGACATTGTCAAAAATCTCCTGAAAGTTCAGGGTCATCCTTAATGATTTGCTCACTGTCCCCTCAAGAGCCTTCCCTTGTGTTTAAAGGCCAGGGCTAGCCTTTATAGAAACTATGTTTTACCTTTCCAGTAAGTCACACTTAGCCAGATTTCCACTAATTCCATCTTTTATCATGTCTTCTGTTAATTTACCAAGTGCAGGCATCAGGCTCACAGGGTTGGAGATCTTCCCTAGAAACCTCTTTAAAATTTTGTGCCACATTCACCACTCTCCCCTCCTCAAAAATCAGTGAAATCTTAAGGGAAAGATTACCACCATCAGTAATTCAACTATTTCATCCTTTAATTCTCTTAAGACTCTTGGGTGAATATCATACAGTCTCAGTGATTTTTTAGTGTTTATTCTATCTCTTTATTGAATTACTTCTTCCACAGTTTCTTCTGTTTCAGGAAATCTCTTGCTGAGTCCTCTCAGAGGGTTTGGGGCTCCCCTCAGTCTTCCTACAGTGAGCATCAGAGCAAAACACTTATTTACCATCTCTGCCACAGCCTTGTCCTTGCTGAGCTCTCCTCAAATAACCCCAATAATCACCAGCTGACCTGCAGAGCTGGCAGTGTTTCCTTCTGCTCTGCTGGGAGAAGGATTTAGACCTGCCTTGATATAGAGTGATGCATATTGTCTATAGGACCTATGCATATTTGATATAAAAAGTGGTTGCTTGGGCATGGATTTCAGGAAGAGAAAGGTGGTCTCAAGACAATGGAACAATGGTCTGGAAAGCTGGATTTATGTCACCATCATATGAAATGGGCAAGTGATTTTTTTAAGTCTTCTGTTTGTGTTTGTTCATTCCTGATTTCTCAAGTGACTGATTCGATTACTCTCGTATACAAGCAGTGCAGAGCAATTTAAAATATATAAAGTAGCACACCAAAAATTCAGAACTCATAACCTCAAATCTTAGAGGACTGGGGGGATTATTTTCAATGCTCTGTGTATCGGTTCAGCACTTGCAAGATGGAATAATGCTACTCCTCACCTCAGAGGGGTTTTGCGCATGTAAATTCATTAAAGTTTGTAAAATGTTCAGGTACTATAGCAACAGGCACCATAGAAAAACCTGGAAGGGACATAGCAATTATCTTCAGAGCAAGGTTTGGATACTGTGCAGTAAATAAGGCATAGGGGACATATTGAGCAATGGGAAGAGAACTAGAATTGAATATTTGCTTTTCAGTTAAGCTCCTTCTGTCCTATGCACAGACTGAAGCACAAATAGTTTAGAACAAAATTCAAATGTGACTGTGTAATTAGACAATGTTATAATGCTCATACCCACTGGGGCTCGTTTAAGGCCATACAAGGCAATTCTTAGGGTTTGGCAAAGACACCAGCCATTAAAAATAGGGTTTTACATTAGATAAAAGGTCAGGAAACTGTAATGAAAGTCAGTCCAATTCTCTTCTGCTACTCCACTGAATTGCAATTTGGAGGGGTAATAAATATTGCATACAATTTTCAAAAGTACTTTAGAGATTTGAGAGCCTAAACTCTACGAGTGTCATCATAAACCTAAGCTGCTATTACTCCAGCTAGAGGAAACTCTGCTTGTTCCAGAAATGGATGCATTAGGATGATATGTCAGCATGGCACTCCATGCGGAGAGAAAGACCATGAGACGAAGCAAGTAATAATTTGTCCTCAGCCAATGTGTTTGGGCTAATATTGTTGCATACTGAGCAACTGAATGTGGACAAGTAAGATATTGAGACAAATCTGATTAATATGATCGAGTCTGACAGAATTTGGTGCTTATTTACAGCCAACTTTTGCTAACTTTACTCAAACTGATTCTCAGACTACTCCAACAGCTTTCCTGCTGAGATTGGTGGGGTTGCTAACAGTGAATAACATTCAGTGTAAGGGGTTCACACTCTACATTACAGAGAGAGGAATAGAGAGGAGTGAGCATACAGAGGAATTACAAGCAATTACATTCTTTAATGGTCTTATTTAACTAAGTTGAGCAAATTCTTTCTCTAAAACTGAAAAACTGTTAGAACATTAAATTGCATACAGAAAAGTAAAATTTCTTTATTTTAAAGTCTTAAATGTAATATCTATGTATGATGCTGTGGTTGACAGTAAAGACTCCATCGATTACCACATGGCCTAACTTTCACCCATAAACAACTTAATTGACCTTGAAATTGTGAACTCAGCTGACCCTGCCAGAATTTCATTACGGAGTCCAAGGTAGGCATGTATTTTGAGACTGTAGGATCCAGCAACTTTTGCTGACAATCTTTTGCTAGCAGCACACATAATTTGTACTTTTAAGAGTATTTTCTATAAATAACAGTTTTTTATTTGTCAGGATGACCCTTATGATTTACTTATTTTTGTTATTGTGTTGTTAATTAATTAATGTTTAAGACTTTAAAAACCTACAGCCAATAGAAAATAACTGATCCTCATAGTAAGCATCATTAGAGTGCTGGAATCCACTTTTTTTTCTATAGGACTGCATTTGTTCTAGTAGTATGCACATATAGTTGATTTTTATGGCAGAATCTGGTTTGGGCATTCATTATTGACACACACACAATAATTTTAAGTGCAGTTAAGTACACCATCTGCCTTTTCTTTCTGCCTATGCCTGTGTAGCCGTACACAGTTATCTGCTATTCCAGGAGTGTCTGGTGCCTGTTATAGCTGCACCAGTTGCACTACAATCAGCTGAGTAGGCATTTCCCTTATGAACCCTGATTTTCAATGTTTAACAACTAATTCGAAATTGCATAAAGCTCAAATGTGGCATGCACATTTGCAAACCAGATGTGTTTCTGTTTATTCTTTTACTTTTAAATGCCAAAAATGGCAGGGTTTAAAGAGTCCATCCAAATAATATAACATTTACAATCAGCTAAGCAGATCTGCTCTCACTTTGGGGATGTGGTTGAAAGATGTTTGGAAGTGGGTCTTACTTAGCCTTTTGGTCATTATTTGTCTCTCTCTTCCCTTAGCTAGCTGCTACCTGTACACAGCATGAACTGCAAGCCACATTTAATGAAGGGGCTTGAGCACGTCTATGACAAACCACCAGCATTTGGCATAGAGGGAAATTGTTCTGATTTACCCAGCAGCTAGACAGGCTGGATTCTATAATCCCAGGGTAGAAGTTAAAACAGTCTTTATGTTTCTCTCTGACTCTGAGAAACCTAAGGAGAGAGATAGAGAAGCCCTCCAGAGACAAATTCTCTGAAAGAGTCCAAATTCGTAAGAAGATGTAAGAAGGAAAGAAGGAGAGGAGGAGGGAATGAATTAAAAACATTTTCATTTAAACACAGTTTGCTAGTTTTTTCTGACTGTCTGAGCTTTATGTTGGGAAGATCCAGTGCAGCAACATCTCTAAATTAGGGGCTCTAAACTTACCAAAGGTCTTCTGAAGAATTATCTGTCATATCCCTACTTCATCTGCAAGTTCCCAAGGTGTTTATTTTCCCAGGTACATTTGTAAGTGCTTGTCCTGGGGCAATGAATGCTTATCTCCTACAATACTCCACTGCAACCCAAGGCACCAGCTACACCCCACCTCTCCTTAGGAAGTCCTATTTGCAAACCAGTCTGCTGGTTAAAGCACTCAGCACTCAGCCAGGTTCTTGTGCACTGCATCCACAGGGAATGCAGCCCACACCACCTCTGGTAAGTGTGATACAGAGTTTTCAGCCAAACTCTGACGTTCTAAAAGAATTTCAAGATGTTTCTTTGCACATTCCCCACTAATAAGAGAGACGTGTATTTGAACTATTTCATGCTGAGGAAGGTATTGAGTCCGGGTGTCGTGCTTCCTCAGCGAGCGCTCTGATCTCTAACAGCAATTGAGGAAACCACTTCTCCCTGCCTGAACATTAAAAGAGGAGAGAGCTGGGTCAATTCTTTGAAGAAATAGTTACAGAAGACTGCTGTCAGGAGAGGATTCCAGGTTTATGATCCCCAGTGCAAGAAGGCACTTGCCCATTACTTGGAGTGAAGCAGCGGGTGTCAGGCGGAAGGGGGTCGCACTCCCAGGTGTCACCTCCTACCTGCTTCAGCTTGACATGGTCAAGAGCAACAAGAAATTTAGTTCAATATGAGGGGCAGCTAGGTTCTACTCAGAAGTCAGGCACTATCATCTGTAGATATTTTTATTACTGAAAATAGTCTGTTTTCCAATTTCCTGCTATTTTCCCCTTCACCGTCTGCTATTCCCTGGCTCCAATGTGATACTGCTGCATCTTCAGTCAAGAGCTGCAGACCCAACTGTTGACCTGGTTCCCTCAAAGACAGGTCCAGTGCTGGGTAATTTGTTGTGTGATTTGTGGGTCGCCAGCATTTACACTGGTAAGCAATATTACAGGTCTCACACCTGAGGCAGTACTTTAATGTAAGGTGAAAAGTGTTCTAAGAACAATTTTCCTGAAAATGTATCTTCAGTGGAGGAGAATATAAGCATGTGATTAATCTTAAACACATTATTAGTTCTAATGAAGTCAGTAGGGCTACTCATTGACATGAAATTAATACATAGAGTCTTCATAGGATGAAAGTATATATATGAAGAAAATTGTTTTTTCATCTCATTCCACAGGCATCCAGGACCAGTTCTTGCTCTTGTAATGGCTTCTTCTCGCATCAGCTGTTCAGCCAACCTCTTACTTTCCAGCTTGTCTGCTTAGACCACTCTACAATCTCTTGTGCTCTCCATCCACGCATGCCCAAGGCGCCAAAAGTGTCCTTTTTAATTTCTACATTGGTCACATATTTCTCCTAAAACACATGTTCAGAGAGATTGTTAATAGTTCTTGACATTGACATAAAAATAGGTGAAGAAAAAGCAGCAACCTAGTTTACTCATGTTAACTGAGGTCAGAAATAAGAAAGGGGCAGGTGAGTTCAGACTCCAGTAAGACACTCTCTAGCCTCTTTGCTTTATGCATCTGGTTTCTTTTAATTTTATTTATGGACTAATCTTTATCCATATAATCAGTATGTTCTCCTCAAGGACATAGCCATTATTCACATGAGACTTAAGTACTGTATAATACAGTGTGGGGTGCTTAGGGGGAGAGTGGGAGATGTACAGGAACAAATTCTCCTCATTGGCTTACTCAGCACTGAGTACATAAAGCAGAAGCTTAAAGAAAACAAAAAATGAGGAAATCAGGAGAAATGAAGAAAGTGAGAGCAGACAAAAGAAGCTGAGATGCAGGAGATCTGAAAAAGGCAGAGTATTATAAAAGATGGATGGAAAAACGAGTTAATGTTGTCGCCTGCCTTAAATCTTCCACCACCATGGTGATTGCTATAAATCCCACCCTTGGAGCCTAACTGCATTGTTTAGTCTTTAAGGAAGATCAATTATTACCATGAATTCTGCTCCTTCATGATGGAATTCTGCCTGTTGCACAACTAAGCCTTGCACTTTGTCAAGTAGCCAGAGACTTTCCTAATACAGAGAAAAAACTGTGCTACAAATGACACAAGCATTGAAAAATTATCAGCATTCTTAGAAATGTTAGGACACTTCCTGCAGTAAAAAATAAAATCTGTATTTATATCCCAGTCATATAAGTGAGCAGTTTCTGACATTTTTCACTGATTTTGCAGAGAAAATTTAATTCTGAGATAGGCAGACAGGTAGATAGATATGTATATAAAGATGTTCATTGGCAAATTAATACATTTTGAACTTTTTACATAGTCTACTCAGAAACAATTTAAAAAAAAATATTTTGGAAAAGCAGTGTGAAAATTTACCAGTAGTGTGAAAACTGTGTCTGGAAAAGGTATGTGTGGGCTTTTAGTCACAATCTGGTAAGTCAACATACATCCCAATTCCTTCTCCAGCTGTCAACTATTCCTTAGCTAATTTTCAAGTCTCTGCAATACAAAAAATTGTGTGATAAAAGTCCATATTTATGGGATGCAGCAACATCTCTCTTGAAAATTGCATTACTTATTCATGTCTATCTTTTCACAATAAGGAACAAAAAAGTAGATGGCCATAACAATATAATTTAGAGAGAGGAATTATTTGTTTCCTGATACAGAAACACCATTTTCTTTTGAATTGGTTTGAGTGAAAGGCAGCAACAAGACTTAGCATGGTAAAAAGTCACCTAGTTTTGTTTATTTTCTTTACAAAACCCTTTATTTTTCAATTCTATGAATAGTTTAAAACTTTTAGACACATAATTTAACGATTTCGGCAAACAAAATATTATTATGAGGTACTAACCTACAAATATCTCTTTATCAGTTTCTGTAATGCCCCACATTCCAACCATTTCTTTGTAGGATTAGACTGCAAAATGGGTATCATTCAAATATGTGAAGAGCATAAATGTTCTCAAGGAAAATACAGTTCTTGCTGATGCAAAGACTGCAATGTTTATATACTCCTTACATTAATGTGAATTATTTGGGCCCATTAAGTTGTACCTCTACTTCAGAGTTAGTGGAACAATACAAAAAACTAGAACTGAAGAGGACTCAAGCTGATAACAAAAAAAAACCCAGAATTTTGGAGAGGTAGCAAATAGAGCCAAAAACACTGTCCACATTGAGGAGTGATAACAATTGCTGAAGCTTGTTGTATCACTGTCTCCAGATTTCAGCACTGTTCCTGAAAAGGTTATTAGGTCTGAAAGTACATAAGTGGACTAAAAAGAGGGAATTCAGTATCTTAAAAATAAATAGGAAAGCTTTATCATTTTGGTGAGTAATAAATAAATAAGACCGAGATTCAGTTGTCACAGGTTCTACACCCCTATATAACAAGACTCCAAACTTTATTTACCTGAAGTTGGACCTCATATCTAATTCCCCGCCAAAAAGGTTGTTTTCATTTTCAATTTAGTTTCAATCAGGTGAGAACACACTCATTTTCTGTGAACATCAGCTTGGATTTCATCACATTGGTTTCACACATGTGCACAGGTTTTCAGCTGAGCTCACACAGCCCCAGTAGGAGATAAGCTTAGCCCTGAGATCAGTGAGAGAAAACTCACATCTAGTATTACAGGATAGCCAGAAGAAGCAGGTCTCAGATTTGTTAATATAACACTATATATCAGAAATGGGATTCAAAGGGTGTTGTGTGTCCAGTCACTTCGGGAGCAGAACAGAATACTCTACTCTCTGTGCTCAACTAGAAAAAACTCATTTGTCAAATGAATTGCTTTTCCACAGTATACTTGAGGACTGAGACAGAGGCAATGAAATATTCACAGAAATGCAGACAACTTGTGAAAAGTTTTTTCTTTAGGATCCTGCAGTCCGTTTTGAAAAGGAGCAAGAAATGTAAACCATGCTATTCTATGGCTCCTGTGTAAATTAGCTCTATGGGAATCCGAAATAGAGCAGATTTATTCTAACAACAGGCTGAGGGAGATTACTTGCAAACAACAAAGGCAGCCTGGCCAGCAGTTTAGGCCTTCTCTTGTTAAGAAAATTTTCCCATCTGTAACTAAATCAATTAGTTATACCAGTGCAAACCCCTGATAGAGACATGCTGCACCAGCATGAATTGGGGCTTAAAGCCATTTAGGTTAATTCAATAAATCCTTGTCAGCATTGCTTTGAAGCAAAGGATACCATAGAAGCAAAAGTTTATTTGGGGTAAAGAGACTGACTGACATGTAGGTAGGTATCAAGCCGTCACTTCTGGCTACAAGCATGTGCAGCTGAGTGAATATGTGTGGCAGGTTGGATTTGGATCTCATCTCAAGCCTATGTAATGAAGAATGACACCTTTTCCCTTGCAGCCCTTTCTATTCAATAACTGGTCTTTAACTAATTTTCAAATGCTTTAATCATGAGATGCAACAAGACAATTACACATTCTGACCCTCAGCACCCCACGCCTCCTGGAATAACACCAGACTGTCATCTTCCTCTCCAGCTGTCTCTTCCCAGCCCTCCCCATTTCCATGTGGCATGGTGGCCAAGTCTACCACTTTCTTTCTCATCTGCAGGAACACAGTGTCTGAGGAAATTGTCTGGGACTGCAATCCCCAGAAATGCTACATGTCCTCCATATATGCACTGACATTTTGCAATTACTTCACCTCAAACAGTTTCCAACCTTTTTCTCATGTACTTGACAGAGTGCTCCTGTTGAGTGATCCTGCTGCATCACCACCAGAGAGAAGGCAGCAATCTGTGGTATGGAGACAGGAATGTGTGCCTTGTGAGACATGAGAAAAGAAGGACAGAAAGAGGAATTACTGACAAATAAAACACAGAACGGATTTCATTTTCCTACTCATGTATAGCCAGACAGTAGCCCCAAGTCTTTTCCTTCTCTTCAGCTGTTTCCAAAATATAGGCTGCCAGTTGGCAGAAGTTCTTGTTGGGCTGTGCTTGCATGACCTTGAACTTTGTGCTATTAAATTTCATCCATTTCTTTTTACTTCAATCCTTGGATATCCATCTCATTCACATGATATTTTGATCCTCCTCTATATAGGCAGTGCCACCCAGCATTGTGTCACCAGCATAATTTTTAGTTCACTGCCACTTTTGATCCTCAGTTTAGAAGTAAAAATACTAAACAAATACAGGCCTTTTTTTTTTTAGCCACATAACACTCCAGAAGCAGCCTCACTCCTGCCTGCCACTGCCTCTTCAACACTCACCAATGACATGTTCACTTCAGTCAATTTTTACCCCTCTTGTGTAAACTCAGCTCCTTCCACTAGTTTGACTGATCATTAGTCGGTGAGAAGGCAGAAAAAAATTAGTTGGACAGCTACCAGCTGTTAGATTGGTCTTAATAACATACAAGTTTTTGAACAACTTTTAAAGTAAAAATAATTGAAGGTGAGGAAATAAATATATTTATAAAGAGATTAAATGCAGTTTCAGCCAAGGGAGGTTGTTCCAACTTCATTTGACACTGCTCTTCAGTGGAAATTTTTTTTCCAGGAAAAGAACCCCAAACAATCAGTGTCATTGGCCTGGACTTCAGTAAAAGGACAGCTAGTGAAGACTTATTAGCCTCTGCAGTTTAGGCAGGGAAAGGGCAGAGAGAGTTAGCATAACTTCATACCAGTTAAAAATAACTTTTGGGACTGAGAGTGACTGCTTGGTTGAGTGATGCCATTTACCGCAGCTTTAAATTACTGTGGAATGGTTTAAGCATTAGTTAACTGTCTGCCATGAATCCCCTGATGGATCTCTTAAGTCAGGGTTAAAGAATGGTTTACCATAGCCTGGTTAATGGTTATATAAGCTGTTCTTCATGTCTGATTAGTTTTTATATTTCCCTTATTGTAATCATGTGATAATTAATTTCATTGCTTTACTTACCTTTTCTTACCTTTTTAAGTTTTTTTTTAATTTATGTATTTTGTGATTTTAGGACTTGCAGATTTTCCCTGGGAAAACTCTTCTATTACAGAGCATTCCACCATGTCAATCAATTAGCTGCTTCTGTAGAGTTTATATTCTCAATTTTTCAATGTACAGAATAGAAACAGTACTTGATTGATTGGATTTACCAAGCAGCAATAACATATATTGTTAAAACAATATACCACTGAATGCTAACTTAAAGGAGAGGACCATAGCTCCTTGAAAGAAAATCATATTTACTAAGACATTCAGCATTAAAGAAGATTGTATGAGACAACTGGAAATACTGATAAACACAAAATAAACAAACACTTCAGTGTAAAAGGTAAGGCATTAAAGATGCTACCGATTCTGTTTCGTATTTTGGTAATGTTTTGCAGTGTCAAGCCCATAAGGAACCACCAGGACTTCCCGTCACACTGATGTGCTGCACTCTGCACTTTTAATCGCTCTCTTAGGAATGGGCAGAACATGATGCCCCCTCTGAGAGGTACGAACACAGAAATCACAGACCAGCAGAAATCACAAACTACTACAGATCTATGCTTTATTGCATGAACCCATGCACAAACTCCGAGTTTGTTGCTTGGAAAAAGAAGGAACAAAACAGGGAAAAAAAGATTGTGTCCATGTTGTTGAATATGTATCTTCATGAGATGTATTTCAGAAGTGATGCCTAAAAATGGGTTCCTATGACATAAACAAAGACATAGAAATAGGAAAGTTTTCATGGTTAAAAGTTGTTTTCTAATTTTATGCAAAGTACAATTCCAGGAAATTGTCATCCAGAAAGTGAAGTACATTTCAAGACATCCATGGCCAAGAAAATAAGGTCATATAACAACAGGTGCAGGAAATGGTCACTGGCATCATCAGGGGTTTGGGATAAGGCAGGGGTGATTCATTTTCATCAGTGTACCAAAGTGAGGGCTTTTATTTGTGGAATAGCAACGGCATATACTAAAAACTACATGGAGTTATGAATTAAAAATGTAAATGAAAATTCCACCATACGCATACACAAATGGCTGCACCAACCCATCAAGAAAGGAGTCAAAAGATTTTAAACCATCTCTTATTCCATGAAAAGCAGTTTCACCTGCCATTAGCAGAGTCAGATTTACTGTCATGGGAAAGCAGAAAGAGCAAGACTGTGAACAGGGGCTGATACTCTTATTCATTTGGGGATTTCTAGTGCAAAATTCAGATAGAAAATATGAATAAATGCAAATTTTACCTGGTGTGCATTTATCCAGAGGTAAAATTTCATGCATAAGCCCCTTCCTCTTATGCCTGCTGAAAAAAACTCCAACAGTGAATCTTTAGTCTGGCAGGTCTAATGTGCTCCTTCAGCTCAAGGATTTGAGCAGCCATTTGAGTGTTTTATAACAAGCTGCCTATAAGTGTTCCTAGCATGTGATGCCAAGCTATGTTGGTCCAGGAGCAGCACAAGCTCTATCATCCAGCTTGCACGGCATGGTGATAATCCGACCGGCCCAGTGCTCCCCTGGGAAGCAATACCAACAAGCCACTTCCACAAGCAGGCTATGAACTTGAACTATGATGTTGAGCAAGAAAATATTTCAAATAACTGTCAGAGAAAATCACTGAACCTCAGTTCTGGTGCTCCATGTAGGGTAAATGGCAGGAGCTATGCTTTTGCTATATTGCAGATTACACAGGGTACAGCTTGTTGAAATAGTTTTAGACTCACAGTGTACTACCAGTAGAAAGGGGAGAGCCTCCCTAGACACACACCCCCCACCTCTTTTTCTGTCTTGATGCTCCTGCCTGTGTGTGCCCACCATTTACCACCAGAGCTTGTCTGAACAGACGCAGCTCACTGGCTCGAGAAAAAGAGTAAGTCAGCAGAAATGCAGTTACCTGCCTCTTTGGTTAGCGGATGAATCCACCCACAGGAAAGGCCAAAACCCACCTGACCTAGTTCAAGGGAAAGGTCAGGATGAATGCAGCTGGGAACAGAAGAGGGACAAGGAGAGGAGAGAACAAGTGAGAGCTCTTTTGTAGCCCTACGTGGTTAGGCTCACATCTGTAGGCATCACTGTAAACTAAAACCACAGCAATTATTTACCTCAGACTGCTAATATCAGTATTGAAAGAAATACCTGGCTATATGAAAATCTACAGTGGTATTAGGTTGAATTCAAGCAATCTTTTGGTCATTGGTTGAACTTTCAAGACTATTTTAAGAGAGTCTGTGAGGTCTGTAAATGTCAAGAGCTCTGGACTTCAAAATTCGGCAGATCTGAAAGCTGGACATCTGCAGTACAGTTTGTTGCCTTATACTACCAAGGGAGAAACAAGTTCTATTTTTAGTTCACCTTGTGCAAGAAGTGAAGTCATTACAAAGATGAAAGAATTGGTCTGTACTAAAAATAGTATGCAAATGAGGCAGTGCTTCCTACAAGCTTATCTTTTCCCTTCACACTCACAGCTATGGTCAGTAGCAAACACTTTTCCTGAAAATAGACATGGCGTAGACACAACTGTTGTTAGTATTCTCTGTACTCATGAGGAGGAAAAACGGCAAAAAAACCCCAAACCACAAAGTAGTGTACAATGGAAAATACAAATTTCATACACATTTATTTAAATGAAAGATAAAATACATCTATGGCTACAAACAGTCTTTGTAGACCAAGGTCAAAATAAACATTCCGAAGAAAAATCATTCTTTCAGCCATGAGAAGGAGTTCCCTGGTTCCCAGCATGTTGTATAAAAGAACGAATTAAATACTTACATGGTCTCCTATGTTCTTTCTTGTCCCTTTCTGAGGAGGAATAACCAGCAATATGGAGTTTTCAACCTCAGCGCTTTTTAAGTTATTGATTGTCCCTCTTTCAAAAGTGATTGAGAAAATGAAGTATATTTTTAGAGAAAATGAGTGTCAGGATGGAGAATAATTGTATTTAGCTTCATTTTGATTATACAAATTAGAATGGTCTTGTTACAAACATCTACTAATAAAGCAGTGTTTGGCATAGAAATATTGACACATGCTTGTCTATAGTTCTGCTGGCAGTGCCATTATAATAAGAGACTAGGATACAATGCAAAAATGGAAAAGAACATTCAGCATAGACAATTTCTGTTCTGTTGGTTGGCTGCTGAATAGCTGCTTTAGAGACTGACAGACAAGATGGGGCTTTTAAATGGGACAAAGATTTAATTCAATAGAGAAGCAATACAATACAAAACAAAAAATGGAATTTATTCATTTACATGCAAGCTAGTAAGTGGGTGGAAAATACTCTTTTTTCCTTTAATTTACGGCTTTACAGAGAAATTTTGATTTTGCAATGTATATTCAAGTTGCTATCATATTCTACTTTTTCTTTGAGATTCAGAATTTTGGCCACTTCATTTAGAGACCAAAGAAACTGCCTGAAATGGTAAGCTGTTTTGTGCCCAAGCTTAATCAGTCCTCTTCCATTATTCTTTCTGAACTAAGCTGAGTCAAGAAATGAGTCATGGTTGTGTCATATGGCTCAGCTGCTTCTGAGGACATCTGAGCTCCAGAAGGAAATACAAACTGCCCTTGACATTCATGAGCCAAAGAGAATAGTGAAATATTGAGAAACTCTTCATCCCACCAGTGTTTCACTGAGAACACTTCCTGGGAAATCAAGATATACCTACTCTGCAGAACTTCAGTTTTCTCCATAGTTATCTATTCCTCTTGGGACTTCCTTTTAAATTTGTGATCAGGCATCTCAAATTATTTCTTCCAAAAGTTTGGCCATTTCTGTTCTCTGTATTCTGACTTTAGTTATTTAGCAGATTCTGTGTACTAATGAAATCACTGAATTTTGTCTCTGATATCAACAGTGAAGGAGTCAGGCCTTCAGTGAAACGAACCACTCTAAATTCACTTCCTTGAGTTGTCACCCGTGCTGATACATATAATGCTGAGCTAGATTAGAAGAAGGGATTGAAATAAGTAAGGGGAAGAAATATACAGAAAATTATGTATTTCTAGGACTAGGAAGCAGGCAATTTTCATTTTCAATGAGAGCATCAGGAAAGAAATGGGTGTTTGTCACTGGAATAAATGTAGCACATAGCCCCTCACAAGGTTTCAGGTCTTTGTGAGACAGATCTGCATGATCAAATAGAGTACCTCAGTGATTTTCCAGGTATAAACCTATGCCCTTCACACTTGCATTCAAGCTTACATCATTATCAAAAGAGATAAGGCAGCAGCAAAGGAAACAGGATTAACCATGAAAGTCATTAGGTTTTAAATTACTGAAGTAAATAAACTTCCCGCACTGTGACCCAGAATATCTAACTTTTCCTTAAAAACTATTAACACAGAAAACTTATCAGTTATTTTAATACTTTCTTCCATCAGGCCTAAAGTAAATACAGAGTGCAACAGCCTTGTGCCTACAGCTCTGATTCAGAGACTCATTCACATATATATATTTATATTTATATACATAAAAATCTGCACAGTGGTCACTGTGTCATTGCATTCGGTCTGGAGGAGAAGATCAGCAGCCCATTCCACAGGAAAAAGGAGGAATAGCATGCTGCAGGCAGTGACCAGAATGATGGTGGATGAATATGCACCCTTGCACTCGTGCAGTTCTCACCAGCAGTCCTGCCCTCCACCAGTCCCTTGTGTGGCAAGACACACAAGGACTCACATCCAGTATACAACTAACACAACTGGTCCCCCTCCCCGCCTCATGTCATATAGCCTGGTACAACCAAGTTGATGTTTTGCATCATCAAATAGCCTCATGTCATGGCATTCTAGTTCAGAGATATAAGAGGGCATGGTGAGTGTGTCCAGCCTTTTCCTTCATGTCCAGCTAGTACTTGCAGGTGCTCTCTGGTTCCTGATTTCAGATGAGTCAATCTTTTCCTGCATAAGCATTCCTTGAGCTCAAGAGCATAACATTCATTCTCTCACAGCCACTGCTGTATTAGTACAATGCTGCTATATTTCCATTTTTATTTCTATCCCCTGTGGACTTTCAGTTCCCTGCAAGCATATGAAAACATTAAGAATGATAAAGCTTAGTTCTTATATATCATTTTCCATGTTTAAGCATAGAAACTAATGATGCTGTAAGTCCCTACAACAGTGCTTTTTAGAGAGTAGTAAGGCAAGAACACCTTATTGGAGAACCAAGAAGGTGTGAAATGACATTTAGTTAAGAGACTGTAGTGTAGATTAAAGAGACATTAAAGTGCTGGATTTCAGCTAAGAGAAGAATCTAAATTAAAATCCCAAGTTTGCAGGGGAGAAAACAGCACTAATTTGATATATATATAAGTGTAACTATAAAACCAATCTACTAGGTACTTACAGCAACACTGCAGTCAATCCAGTAGCTGGAATATGGCAGAAGGCATAAAAGACCTAGCATTTATATTGTGAACTTGGTTAAGAAATGAGCTCAAACATTTTTTTATGAAGCTCAGCCAGTCACTCCATTGGATTCTACCAGTCTGCTGTGATGTAGCTACAAGTTCGGTCTCTTGTAAGCTTTCCTTTGTGCCTGGATTGCCTCCAGCCATTGTTTCTGGGTCTAATTCATTCTATTAAATAGAACATTATGGGTTGCTTGCTTTACTTGTAAATAGGAGACAGTCTTACAAAAGAGAGCTCTGAAACAGATTAAAAACATCCCTTCCCATACTTTTGTTCTTGAGGGCCATTTCACTTTTAGTCTAATGACTTCAAACTACTGGAAGCAAATAGACAGTACTCACCATGTGATTTTTAGGCATTTCACACAGACCAGGATATATACATTTTTGTGCAAAACACGCAACATCTCTATGTCCACCTTCTTCCTCAGAATCCCAAAAATCTTACTGACCTTTTGAGTTCCAGGTTCCTCCTGCTGGAATGCATCACCTAGCTCTAGTCCTTCAAGTGCAGTGTTTTATTTATTTCACTTTCTCCAGTGTTTCTGTTATCTTGGAAGTCCTTAACTAAATCTATTCCTATGTGCCTCTCTGCTTCTCAAGCCTTTTTTTACTTAGCCCTGCCTTCATATGGTCTCTTTGTTTGTTTCAAGGGTTTCCTAGTCCTAAAAACTCTAGATTTCATCTGCAGACAACTAGAGAAAACCTATTTCGCTATGATGAACTCATTGCATGGTTTTGGTTGGAGAAGAGTAATTTTTAGTAAGTTTTAATGCTCTTATTCAAACCCACTATCCTGCCTCCTCAATCCCAAGGAGGAAATAGACAGAGTATCTTAAACAATGGTGTAAATACATAGCAAGACCACAGTCCAGAACAGGATTTATAAATGCATAGACAAATTCCCAAATGAAAGTAACATTCACGAAATGTCACTGTGGTCATTCTGAAACCTGAGCTGCTCTGCAGTACTAGGCATTCAATTGTTTCCTTTCACTGGACTTTTATTCATTGACAATAATGATGATTAATAACAGTCTGGCCAATAGTGTAGTTACACTCTAGAAGATGAAGGGCTACAACATCTTGCAAAACGGAACAAAACAAAAACACAGACATATGGGTTGTTAAAATGGTATTTTATTCAACAGTTCTGATACTTTAACAAGAAGTACATCCTCAGATTGTAATAGATAGTCAGATGGTTGAAACAATTAATCTGGGTTCCCTGTATAAAAATGAAAGAGCCTGATGCACCAGAAATCATTAGGATTTAAAGTAAGTAGAACCTTCTCTGTTTCAGAATTCAAAGGAAGAGGGTGTTTTCAAGCTGCTAAAATAGCACAGGTTGTTAATACTGCTAAAGACAGTCATCAGCCTTCTTGTTCCCTCTAAGCTAAAACACACATTTCCCGCTTAGTTTCAGACAAAGTTTCATGAGGTTCTATTTTTCTGGGAACTTAAGATAACTCTTCTGGAACTCAATTTAATTTTGACATCCTATTCATCTTCCTGCTTATTTCCCATCACTGACCCTGATCTTATTAAAAAAACCTCAGAGAATGTCAGCAACTGCAGGGGCTTTTTTTTTGACAAGTTACTCTGGAATGTGTTTAATGCCTTAAAATTGTCATTGATTGAAACTAGCAATTCTAAATGAGCAATTGAAAACTAATTTCCCTCTATTATTTATTTCTGTTTCTCCCCAGCCATATATTTGGCACTCCTGGGATGATTTCAAGACAGACAGCCCAATGCCCATTAGGGACACATCTTTCTTTATCCTAGTGCCTGATTTAGCCTCTTTCAGGTTATAAGATCAGTGGATGCTTCTATGGCACAATGGACCAACAGGGCCAACAGAAAAGACTGAGCATTGCTCATGTTCCATGGAATAAGGGCATCACACACAAACACAGAGCTGATCATACCCTCTGCACATGTGTATGCCCTGGGTTTAACATCTAATATAAAACCTAGTGAGGAGCGTCAGGACAGGATAAGGTAAAGGGAATATCTAGACAGTGCTGTTTCCCTGTGGTAGTCATTCACCTTCTTGTAACCTGCAGCTTTGACTTTTCAAAACTATTCCTGAGTTAATAATCCCAGATGATTTCTTTCCATGAGTTTTTCAGGTGCTTTCTGAACATATGCAAAATTTGGCAGCAACCACATGGACCTCTTGTAACAATGAAGTCTAAAGTTTGACTGTTCACAGCACCCCAAAATTCCCTCTTTTTGTGTCTGAGGCATCCTAGACATTTAGATTTTATGTCCTTTATTTTGGTATTATAATACTCAGTGAATAATAATTTCTACCTGTGTTCCTCTTTCCATTTTTTTTTTATTCGTATCCATCATATCTGTCCTCATTAGGTCTCCAGGCTGAACTGTTATTGCCTGTTTTAGTCATTTTTTCATGCAGAAGTTGGTTGTCCCATAATCCTTCCTCTTTCCATCCTTTTTAATGCTGTAATGTACTTTTCAAAACTGAGGACAGAGAACTGTATGTAATATTAAAGTTGTGGTCACAATAGTTTAAACAATGATATAAATAAGTTTGCTGCTACTATCTTTATTGTAGTGGTTCCTGTCATCCATCTTATTTGTTCGACAAGTACAGAGCATTGAGCTAACATTATGAATATAATGTCTAGATATTTTTTTGAAACACATGTTGAATTGCATTTATAAACTTCAAATATATCTGCCATTTCATTACTCGGTAGAATTGACTCTGCAGAATCCCTTGGCAGCAGTCTGCCATTATTCTTGTCTTCCTTAAATGAAATAGCTTAAATCCTCAGCAAATTTAAGCTAATTTTTAGGCCTTTTTATGCATATGCTATGAATCATAGGAAATTTTCCCATTTTGCCAGAGATTCACTTGTGAACTACCCTTGTTCCTTATTTCTCTTTGTTTCTCAGTCTATGGAAGACCTATGAAATGCCCGTGCATGTAAGGATGGTGTTAGGAAAGTCAAAGCTGACCTGGAATGGATGCTCGCAAGGGACATCGAGGGCAAGAAGAGTTCCTAGTGCTGCATTCATAGTTAAAATAGTTAAAGGCTAAATGAGAAAAATGTGAAGTTTCCATCTCCTAAATATCCACTTTCAATTTTCACTTTCTGTTGGATTTTGCTGTTCAAATGAGGTTTTAGAATATAGGTACATCATAGGCTTCTGTGATGGCTTATTGGTAGCAAAATTTTGAACCAGAACTTTTGGTAGTACAGAGCTGCTTTTCTCCTCTGGGACTTCTGGTTGTCTCTCCATTAAACCATCATTCATTACATCAAAAACCTAACCTTGGCATCATATTGTGTCTGTGACATCTTAATTTATATCCTAATTTACTGCTGAAGTATCCTATCATAATAGCCTCTTGGATCGTGCTGTTTATCACAATGAGGTATTATAACTAACCTGAACAGGTGGCTGATGTCAACAGGCAGCGCAGGCATTTTTCTGTGTAGGTGCAGAATAAACATCTGTACAAAATCCATACTATCTGTTGATGCCCTTAAATTAATCAGAAAATTTAACTCTTTGAATGTTGTCATATGTTGTACCACTACTTTCACTGCAGGAAATGCTTTATCTTTCCTGCAGACTTTGCCTCCTGGCAATACATAGTAAGGGCACAAGGAGCAGCTGAGAGATTTGGGTTTGTTTAGGCTGGAGAAAAGGAGGCTCAGGGGAGACCTTATTACTCTCTACAAGTACCTGAAAGGAGGTTTTAGCCAGGTGGATGTTGGTGTCTGCTCCCAGGTAACTAGATGAGAGGAAATGGCCTCAGATTGCACCAGGCAAGGTTTAGATTGGACATCGGGCAAAATTGTTTCATGGAAACAGTTAACAAGCATTGGAACAGGCTGCCCAGGGAAGTGATTGGGTCACCATTGCTGGAGGTATTGAAAAGACATGTAGGTGTGGCACTTGGGGAAAAGTTTAGCAGTGGGCTTGGCAGTGTTGGATTTGCAGTAGGACTCAATGGCTAAAGGTATTTTTCAATCTAAATGCGTCTATGATTCTAGAATTCTAATTATCATTCTTCCACAAAATTTATGATATGCCAAATTCATGTTTGAATCCACATACTCCTATTTTTTTTAGGCTTCTAGCATTTGTAAAGCAGTAACAGTCCTTAGTTTAGTTGCCACTTTTCTGAGATCTATTTCAGTAGGAAATTATTTGGTCACCTGACTTTGATATTAGCTGATTCAATTTTTTTTTCAGCTTTTAACATATTCTAGCTTTGAGATTACAGCATCTCTATGATTTCAGCTGGAAGAATATATCCAGAAAACTATGATTTTCTACAATTTTTACAATTTTTTTGTCTTTATTTTAAAAATTCACCAGTCATCTTTCTAATTTTAAATGCCATTTGACTGTTTCCATTTTGTTTTTAATGAAGTCATTATTGCTTCCAAAATCCTAGCTATTCAGTGGATATGTGCAGAATGATAATACTTGTTACCAAAGGTGAGCCCATATGCTAACATGGCTCCCAATTAGAAAATAAACAGCTGACTTAGAAACACAGCTGCAGAGGAGTAGCCATGTAGTATCTGCTTTCCCTCATTCAAAGAATCCTAGGCAGCCAAAAGGAGACTGAGGATGATAAACATTCAAAATAATGGAGAGACAGATAGGAAAAATTGCAAATTGGCAATATTTACCTGTAAATTTCACACTGATTCCTTGTGGCTTTTATACAGTCAAAATCCTCAGAAAGACTTTTCTCTTTAGATAGCTCATTGAGTTTTTTGGCAGGGCAGGAGTGCTTCATCTGAAGTGCTGGTAGAACTGTGAGCTTTACTATTACAGCTTTATGGTTCTTTTGCCTTACAGAAACCCAACCAAACTCAAGGAATGTGTCTAAATCATTCCTGAACTTCAATAAAGGTTTGTTTCAATTTTCCTTCTTACAATGTGCAAGAAATGCTTTTGTCTGGACTGCTTTTTCTATCCCAGATTTTCACTATATCCACCTTTGAACAGAATATTTTGGATCTGCATGAATTCCTACAGTCTCTTCATAATTTGTACAGACTTTTTCTCATGGTATTAGGTAGCAAATGCAAAAGCATCAGAGAGAACTTCTTATTAGGAGCTAAACTTTAATCCTTTGTAAATAGTTAACTGCAGAGCTGTGTGTATTATTTTGACAGATATATATACTATGCCTCAAAGCCACCGTTACTTGAAAAATAGCAACATAAATCCATCCCTCTGAATACTTCCCATATTATTTACAGCTTAATACAATACCCAAATGCATTCTGTGAAGTAGGTCCATGCTCTAGCTAAGGTTTATTATTACAGATATACCACACAGACATACCCTAGCTCTCTTTCACCTAGGGAAGCTTCAGCAGAAAATATGTGCGCAGGGGTCCAAGGAAGCAAGTATCTGAGAATGTATTTTGACGGTAAAATGGCATTGATGCAGCTAGACTACCAGGCAGACTCTGCAGTTAAAGGTAGACTAGATAGGTCATATCTTAATGTCAGTGCGGATAAACACTAAGAAATTTTAAAAAAAAGAAAGGGAAGAGAAAGCAAGATTAACTAGTGTGGTAGCTCTTAATCTTTTTTTTTTTTCCTCATTAGAGAGACATGGATTTTCAGATATACCTAAGGACTGGCTTGCAGGCTGCTAATGGCACCTGCCAGCAAGCAATGACAAGAATTGCTTGTATGGACCACCAAGAGCTTACAGACCAGTAGCTAAATAGCAGTGCACACATGCTGAATCAGGAATTAGTCCAAGCTCTGGAGCTTTATCTTTAGCCAGCGCTTTCTGTCCTTCATGTTAATATCTCCTTCAAAGCTGGTAGAGGCAGATTTTCCAACTCTTTTATTTCATCTTACTTTTCCTCTTGCAAAGAAAATATTGGTCCTTTCAGCATGGGCAGCAGATTCTGTGTTCTTAAAGTGACTCATTGCATCAGAAGCTTCCTCAGTAATGCCACAGGATAACAAATAGAAATCATTCTCAAAAGCAAACATAGCATATCACTAAATGAGGAAAGGAGAGGCTGTGAAGGGACATAATCTGAAATACATTAATGAATGTGTGCACATAGGTGTTAAGAGGAGAAACAGGGGCTTCCTCAGCTATCCTGTATCAGTCATTCCAATGATTCATTGTTTAGACCTTTCCTTTAAACATTTAGTGTATTAGCAGCTGAGTCCTTTGGTTGTTTTGTTGGTTTTTTGGATAGTTTTGTGGGGGCAAACCCTAAATGTTGCAGCTAAGAAAGTTGCATCATACAAAGACAGATGAGAGAAAGCTAGAACACAGCTGAAAGTACTAGGAAGCTCAAAGCAAGTTAAAAAATGGAATATTTCTCTTTTTTTATATATTCACTTGGGGCCAAATAGAATAATATTTCACACAATTCATTGTTGAGTCAATGCCTTGATAAAACTAAACCATCTGATGCTTGTATTTCTTCACCAGCTTCGTGTATACCATACTGTCACTTGAAATGTTGACATCAAGGACTTTAAAGATGGATTAATACTCAAGGCAGGGACTTCTCTAAAGATTAGTGCGCTTTCCTCCAAACCCTCCCTTTCCCAATATGACCCAGAGCACTGAGAAGAGCAGAACTCTGCTTTGTGCATGAAAATTTTATGCATCAGATCTAAACCAAGTCCTACATTTGTTTGGAAGTAGCTACATAGTCAGTGCTATATGGCTAACTCCAAGACTGAAATCCATGGATGGGAAAGGGTGCTGGTCAACAGCAAAATTCCTTAAAGGTCAGCTGAAATGTTATTATGTGATGCAGACTCGTGACAGAAGTTAGCTGCTCTGATTTTGCTAGATTTTTCCAAATATGAATATTTATCACTAAAGGTTCTATTCTAAGCCCATAAGGTCTCTTAGGTCATAAGCTGTGGCTTTCCCTTTGGCAGGGGGGAAGAGAAAGGAGAAAAGAAATTCCTGAAATGCATTATAGGAACATTAAAAGATCTATTTAAGAGTTGTCATTAATAATAATTATTTTGTGTGTTGGGAGTAAATTCTTTTAAATGCCACTAAACCCGCATTTGCGGATGTAATTCTGGGCTGATTTACACTATTCAGCTCTCATTTAACAGAACAAAGTTACTGTCATGTACACAAGGGCAAAAGTGCAACTACATCTTTATTCCCTAAAAAATCCTCCCTATGGGGAGATACTTTCAAAATAAAGCAAATTGGTATGTCCATTTGCGTATGCATCATAGGTGATCTGTTTATCAAGAAATGAAAGAACATTTCCTTCCAATTTCTGTTTTCCTTGTGATTGATATTAATTAGGTTTCCTGCAAAGCACAGCTTATCTTGAACTAAACCCAAAGCACATGAATATGTTTCTGTGCGGTAAGATTTTCTTTTCTTGAAATGAAGAATGGGATGAAGATGCTTATCTGAGATCAAACAGGCTTCAGGTAAAGTTTACATCAGCAGCACTTTGAAATTCATTGTTAGAGTATAGTTGGTATCAATAAGGAATGAGAATGGTATCCTGGATTGTGACTGCATTTATTAACTTATTTCCAGCAACTAAAAAGAGAAGGCTGTCACGTACCTTCAGTCATAGTCTTTTCTTCCTGAGATGAAAGATGCAAGTATAGTTCATAATGAAAATTAATGGAATCCCTGAGAACAGCCCCCCCAAAAAAATCACTGTTAAAAATAAAAGCTTGTGAATTTGAGGTCTAATGTTAGTACACAGAGTTGAACAAAAGTTTGCAGTGTAAAGGGTTGAGTTTACTCCCCTGCCCTCCTTGCCCCCTGTCTGTATGCCATGGAGAAGCACTATACATGAATGCTCTGACCAGCCAGGGCTCAGGACATCACCCTGGTTGTACCAGCTCAGATGCTGAATGCCACGCCTGTGCATCCCACTGCCAAGCTATCATGTCCCTTTTCTCAGAGTGGAGCACCACACTAAGACTTTTCTAGTACTTGATAGAGCCTGTTTATACCTAATATTATAGTAGAGTCTTATTCTGAGCCTTATGTTTCAGGAAGGTTCTAGGTACAGATACTAAATCTCTCCATAGTACTAGCCAATATCCTCTGATGGAGTATTATGAAATAGATCCAGTGACTTAATTTAATTGTGTCTCAGTTTTTGAGACAAAATTTCAGAAGGAAACACTCCGGAATGAGTGTTCCTCCCTTTTCCTCCATCAATGAGACAAGTGGGTCACAAGAACTGAAAGTGGGAAAAAGAAGCCAAACTGTTTATTAACACATGAACAAAACAGGGTAGAACAGGATAAAAAAACCCCTCAAAATACAATAAATTCCCAGAGTGGGCTCGGACCAGCCGGGGCCACCCCGTGGGCCCGCCGGGGCTGCCCCCGCAGGCTCCCTGGACCGGCGAGGAGGGAAGGGAGGCAAGGGGAAGGAAAGGGAAGAAAGAACAAGGAAGAAAAACAACAGAACCTTTTCCCATCTATCTGGAACACAAAGGAAACCCAAAAAGCAGCGCAGTGCTCCCGGCGCACTCTCTCCCCAGCCCTGCCGAGCCCCCGAGCCCTTGGGCTGAGCCGTTCAACCGCCCCTCGGGTCCGTGGCTCCGGCCCCGCCCCCGGGTCCATCCTAAAGGCGCAGTGTCCTCGGGCATTGAGCAGCGGTTAAGGAACAAAGCAGCTTCATAACATCACCCCAGGACAATTTTCTCTTTACACCACACTGATGTAGGTTCCTTTTCCCCTTCAGCTTCCCTTTAATCCCCTGCTTAGTGGTTCTGCAGCTCCCTTCACCCCTCACTGAGCTCGCTGTGTTCACACAGCCTATCACCCTCTCCTTCCTGTGCTCCTGTGCAAGCCTTGGTATTCTCAATCACCTTTCTGTTAGAGCTTCACCACTCCACCATTGGCAAAATAGTTTACACTCCTCTGTTTTGTATGAGTGCAGCTTATCCGAGTAGACACACGTTTAAATCCCAGAGTAGTTAAACCCTTCAATAGTGTGGTCATGTATGACATGTAACTAGATAGATGTATTACCCAGCAAGCATTTCTCCTGCTCCAGGATTCAGAGAGGAAAGCTTTTGCCAGCTTCCAGCATCATTGCTTTTCTTCTTCAGCATCTTTATTTTACCCCTTCTCTTTTTAGCAGCATCCATTTGTTCCATGTACCAGTATTTTCACCATCACCCTGCCAGTTATGGTAGTTACTAATTTCTTAATAAAAGAGAATAGCTGCAAATTACGGCTGCCATATGGCTTTTATTACTAGAAAATGAGCCTTTTCCTATCCCTTATTTTTATTGTACTGAAGGAATGCTGAAAAAAAGAAACAATACGGTTTGTGTATTTTTTTTGGTCACAGAATCCCAGAAAGGGCCACTCCACTTTACAGCTGAAAGAAGTGATTTAGTCTCCGTGCTAAATCACTCTTCAACTTCTCCTAAGCATAGACAGCCAATTGTGCCTAATCGTGTGTGGTAGTTCAGTGATATGGACTACTGTTCATTGGGGATTGAGCTGCTCATTTTAGTTAGGACCACAAATTGAACTCAAACCAAGGTCCCAAAGAATAAAGCATGTGTTTTATACATTAAGTCATTCCTCCATTCTTACTTGGCCCGTGAAATGAATCAGGGAAAGATTATTTTCTGGGTAAATTGGTAGTAAAACCATGATGCAGACAGTTCCACAATTTGATTGCAGCCTGACTTCCACTTATTGAATATCACATCAGGCAGTGGTTCAAGGGTTTCATATGACAGCTTTAAAATCCGCAAAGTTTTCAGAGGTACTTACTACATTGTGATCAGGTCACAGATCTAAATGTCAGTATTGTATGCCTGATTTGCACATTTCAAAACGATTTAGTAATTTTTTCATTTTATCTGCATGCATGAAGTGATTTGGAATACAGAAACAATTTGGAATCATATTTAGTTTGTAACAGTTCAATTAACTTAAGTGCTGAAACATGCTTCTTTCTTAGTAACTAGTTTAATTGGTTACTATTGCAAGAATAGGTTTTGAAAGAATGCCTAAAAGGCCAGGGGCAAAGTAAAGCTCACTCTAGAGAATCCATGTTCCTGCATAGGCATGTGCAAAAAAGAAATAGCAAACAGTTTTTGGGGTCACAGTGTAGTGTATGATTACCAGTGGGAAAAGGACATGTAGCCTGAGCAAGAAATGGACCTCACAGAAACTGCTTTTCTTTGACATAGTTACTAGCATAACCTCAGTTCCCTTTGGCTAATTTTATTACTGTTTAATAAGCAAGAATGGTAGAGCACAACAAGGTTACAAAATCTTAATGGTTCATTATACATAAATCATATATTTAAACCTTGATCTGAGCAGTAAGTACAAAGATAAGGTAAAATAATATAGAGGTGGGATTAATAGGACGTTACTGTGTGCCAATGTCAGGAAGTGTTTGTCTAACTAATTTAAGGAAACATCTGCTTTTCTTTTGAAAGTCTGACTTTTATTTTGCTAGAGCCAGAAACCTATCTTTTTTTAAAAGGATTTGCACTTTGAAGCTTTTTTGCTTAGGTTTAAAAATAAAAAGGACATGAGTCTTCAGAGATAGTAAATCACCACGAACATTTATTCTCTTCTGCTACAGATGAATAAGGAAAAAAACTGCATGGATTTTGGCACCTCTATATGACTGCAAAGGAGTGTCTGGTTTTGGTGAGATTTTAAAACTTTATTTCTTTCTCTCACAAATCCGCATTATAGCTCAGTGCAATGAAATAATGAATGTCTATGCTGGATTCTGGGCAGAAGAGAGGACTTGGGGCTGCATTTCTGTATTTCAAACTCTTTCAGCCACAAGATTTTTGCTGCAGTAATCCAGCTGCAGTTTGCTCAGAGTGCTGACTCTGTGCCCACATTGCTACAAGGAAGAAGTGATGTCATTCCTCTCTGAGATACTGGGGAGGAGGAGAAAGAGTAATGTCCTTCTCTGTGGGAGGGAGACTCTACATACCAAAACTTGCTTCGCTTCTTTAAGAATGGGAAAGTTACTGAGTGCTATTTATTCAGCACATAGAGGACTTACACATATGTTTATTAAATAAATGAGCATGTGCTCTCCACTTTAGGTAATGACAAACACAGCTACTGCCAGGGGGTGAGGTAAGGTACACCACAAGAGCAGGTGTCATTACATCTGATTTCATCCATCCAAATTCTAGGTCTCTAAATCAGCCCCTGTCTTTCCTACATAATTAATGAAGAGAAAGCAGTAGCTCAAGTGACAACAATTCCCTCCTAACCATTGTGAAAGATGCACAGGCTATAAGAGTTGGGAAATGGCACAAAAAGTCCCCTGACTGGGGGCAAGTCTTGGAACCCAACTAGACTAGGTCTTGTACAGCTAAGACTAGGTGAAGTACAGCCAGTGTACAGGCTATACAATCTGGAAGCATATAGGCTATACGGCCTGCAAGTATATAGCCATTCATTCCTTTAACTGAGAGTATATTTTGACAAAAAAGGAACCAATATTGTTACCATAATCAAAAGTTAGGTATACTCTAGGCTTTCAGATAGTATGTTAGTAGATGACAACGATGTAATGTTGTAAAAATGTGGTATAATAAATGATGCAGGACAAACTCAAATTTCTAGAAAAGAAGATAGGAAAATGAGGATTATATAGTATGTATCTTTAATTCACTATCAAGACTGATAAATTCAATATATGGGAATTACAGTTTCTTAATTCAGGAAACTTTATTGTGAATAGGTACTAGCTGTAGGTTGCATCTTGATGAATTTAACTGAAATAGCAGTAACATAATTTTGGATATTGTTTTAAAGATTATTTCTCTTTTCATTCATGAAAGAAAAAGTTGAGCTGACTCTCAAGGAAAAAAAGCTTTTTTTAAAAGGCGAAAGTTTCTTTTTTTTTTTAATTTTTTGTCTGTGGGAAGAGACAAGTTCAAGAAATATATTGATGGGCTGCCTTTAGGTGATGGTTTTGACCATGGGACTGAGAGAAGTGGGACTTCTGGTAAATGGAGCTGCAGGGCAGGGGAGGAGCAGAGGTGGGCCCATGGGCCCATCAGCAATGGTGGGAGTTTCTCCTGGGGAGACCTTGAGTAACTGTCAACACAGATATACCCAAATGCACAAGCTCACACTGAAAACTTTTATCCTTCAATGGTATCAGTTCAGCTCCTGGTTTAAGGCACAAAATGAATCTAGAAATCACCTGATCCAGGAACAGTGACCTAAATGGGACCAGACTGAAAAATCTGCCCATTCTTCAAGAGAAATAACCCCACCTGTTCCACCAGGGGCTGCATTGCAAGATGGGTCAAAAGAGGAGCATTAGATGAGAGCAACGAAGTGCCTGTAGATAAATCTAGGCAAATACAAGAAGCTCTTGTCACCCCAAAGATGAGTCTGGATGTCAGACTGGAAACAAAAGACAAAGAGAAAGTGAGGAAGAAATGAGCAGAGGGAGCACTGCATGTTTTCTCAGCCTGTGGTCCAGGAGCCTCTCAAGTTACTTCCACCAGATCTCTGGAGGACAATTAAGAAAAGTAAGTATGCATGTCGTGGGTTACATTTAGTGACAGAGGTGCCTACATCTCCACTGGAAAATTCTTGGAAGTTGGCAAAAGCTGAAAAAACTGGTTCTAGTGAGTTATGTTCCAGCAGCCTGCTTTCTCCCATAGCTGAACCCAAGTTTTGATTATGCTCCTTGGCCTAATATTTGGCCTTTGCTTTCTTATGTAAACCAGAATGTTTAGTACAAATTACCATTATTGAAAAACAATTCCCATCCAAATTAAAATTCTGCCTTTCATTTTACACCAAACCTGCTGGGCTTTTTTAGATAAACCCTGCATCAACTCAGCTGTAGTGTTTATGACTAAATGGATTCATTTTTTGGCAAAATAGCCCTGTTTCTCCAGTTGCATAATGCCAGTAGCAATTCATATCTCTCAGACCATCCTCAAGGGTCATCTGGGGTTGCTCCTATGAAAGGTATTAAGCAGCTCCTTCCAGAATTTGTTCTCCTTATTCAAGCTGGGAATATTTTCAGTGTACAGATATATAATACACATATGCACACATATGCATGTATTTATGTATGCATATGTGCATATATGTATATATATATATTTATATACTGTTAGTATGTGCCACTAGACACTACTAAGTTTTTTTTATTTACTTTGTTAATAGCCTCCATTTTTATATCTCCAATTTACCTACATATTGTAGGAAGGGAGCACTGCATAATAAGGAAAGTACAAAGAGAGGGAAAGTAAAACAATGTATGACTGCAAAAGGATGCCAAAAATAAATCCAGAAGAGGTTTTTAATTTCAGATATCCAGCCAAATGGGCTGGCTGGAGACCATGCTCTGTCCCAGTACATATTTGCTATGAAGTTCAATGAGGAGGCAGGAAAAGTCCTTTGTTACATAAGCCCTAGGAAAGTATGTTTAAAAAAATTATATAAATTATATCTTTCCAAGTAATATGATGAAAATGATGATATTGTAACTCTGAAGACTTCTGATGAACATTTTATCCTCAAAGAGCACTTAATTCACAAAGGAACATCTCTCTAGCAAAGTAACCCAAAGCCTTGAAAAACAATATGACCATTTGCAAAGATTTTGTAGTATCACCAGAGAGGTCTAAATATGTAGACTGCAAAGCATGAACATCTTTGGAACAAATTTGTCTGTGGGATCTCAGATAAAGCACTTTCCCAGAGCCTGTTTTTTCAGTGATTTCATCAAGGAGGTGATTTCATCAAAAGCTGAAGGAAAGCTAGTGCAATGCTGAAGTGATAAAAACACAAGGAAGAAATTGTAAAGCCATTGAAGAGTGCAGCAGGGGTATCTTCAAATCTTTAAATACTTTTTTCCTTAATAAGAGACAATCAGTAGAACTGAGCAATTATCTCCCTTTACAGATCTGAATAAAAAGATTTCTTAAATGGAAGTAGATAGATCTTATTAAATAAATAGTATAGTGTCACATACTGTAAATGCAAAGTCAGACGTCAACAGAAATGACAAATGCTACTTATCCCTGAAGAGCCATGGTACTAGGACCCAAAAACAGACTGGGAGTTTCCAATGCCTAGTTTGTATGCAACACAGTACAAAACTAAGACTTCAGGGTAAGTGCTAGTAAGTGCTAGTGTGGGTGTCCTGGGCACTCCTGCAGGACCCAACATGCTCCCACCATTTTCTTCAAAGCTGTAGTGATTTAAGGTGACCTGGGAAGGCTGTGATGAGAACCCACCTGGTGTTGTTGCATCTAACGGGAACTATTTCAGTTTAGAGACGCTCTTGAAAAGTACCGAAGTATGCTGTATTAAATCAACAATCAAACAAATAAATACATTCTTAAATACAGGAGCTGAAACAAATTCTTACAATGTCATCACTGTTAACTGAATGGGTTGAAGGAGACCGTTTGCTGGTTTATGACCAGGGACTGGAAATGGTATTTAAAATACTGCAGCCAGCTATAAATTTAATCACAAAGTGAGCATATGAAAATGGGGGGGAAAAATCAACCACTTTTTCAGTTTTCAGATCTGGCCCTGTATAAACGGAGAAAGGAGTTCATAGCAGTTTGTTAGCTAAAAGTATCTCTTACCAGTTCACATATCTTGGACGGGCTGATACACCATCCCAGATTTAAGGAAATGACAATTTCCTTCATGTTGAAGTAGTCCCTGATTATACCAGCATCATGCCAAGCTTGGGACTTGTTGGATTCCCAGGCCAGTTTCCATTCCTGAGAAGACGCCAAGATGGTGTGAAGTGCTTTGGACTACAGTCTTGGGGACTAAGGACACCTGCAGAGCAACTTCTATGGATGCTAGTTCAGTGTGAATGAAAAACAGGCACTGCTGCTTTGCATCTTTTAGCTGGTCATGGGCTTATTGGGTTAAACTCTGAGGGTTTCAGTCTGCCCGTTACTAACTGCTCACAGAACACACAAATCTGTCTCTAAATAACATCTTAAGGAACAATTATTTCTTTTTCAGGCAGCCCTGAATTCAGTTACTGTAACTGCTACAGAAAACTGGTTTGAGACAAATGATTAGAAACGCTCAAATTACCACCAGTTAAGCTGGTACTGTGTATTTCCGACCAGTTTATCAACAACAGCGTGGACACTGGTGAGCTGCCATGACCACAGAGCCCAGGGCATTCCCTTTGACTCCACTTGTGATGGTCACCCAGTCAGGAGGCTTTTTGCAATACTCTCAGCCAGAGCACAAGTGAAATCATCTTGCTGGCCTGCAGGACTTAATTCTGCTGCAACATAAGGTTGTAGATACAGCCTATGGCCTTTTTCAGAGAGAAAACTATTATTGCATCTATGCAGTCTATGTTTTATTGTTTGTAGGTGACAAATCCCAGATGAGGGGTCTACATGCCTATATATATTTTATATATCAGGGTAATGACATGTACATGTGTATATCTATAATCCTGCTTATCTGGTATGTATGCAGGCATGTGCATATGTTGACTGAAGAGCAGGTTCATGAAGAGTATGATAAAAGGTTTCTGAAGATTAAACACACCTTAAAAGATTAAATGTTAAACAAGTCTTACAGCCCTGGTAAAGGAACCAAAGATCCGTATGACTTTCAGTTTGACCAAAGGAATATTTTCCTTGGCATTACCCAAACCTGTGAGAGCAAAATGGAACAATGAAAATATTGCTCAATGTTTCTCTCTGCACAGAAGAAATAAATAGTTCCAAGGACCAGATACTGCCCTTGGCAGTGTAATGTAATAAAGACAGATATAACCAGGAGAGAGAGAAAACATTTTCTGTTCCTCCAAGAAAAGCCACTTTAACAGGACTTGCCTATCCACTTTCCCACATTCAGAGGTGCTTGAATATTACCTTTCTGTGGCAAAGGACATAAACTCTGGCACCGACCATACTCCTGCTTCACTATGCCCTCATTATCATCAAAAGGTTTGACTGATTCCTCTAGCTACTCCACTAACCAGCATAATAACAGATGCATTTCCATGCTCTCCATCTTGCATCTTGCAAAGAACTTCAGATTATTGCCTTGACCAGTTAAACCAAGCTTTCTCTATCTTAAGCATTTTGGAGAGCTGAATATGTTAATTTCCTGTTTTGTAGAACTGTCCCATGCACACTGTGGCAGAGAAAAAAATCCAACCCTAAATCTAAATAAGAATAATGAAATGCCTTAATTAATATTACTATTAGAGAATAAGAATAGCATCTGTTTGTTAGATACGATAAAAACAAGTAAGTCAGAAGAACCTCCAGTCTCACATTAAGATGTGAATCATCTATTTATTACTTTGTGCATAAATGCTCCATTGCTATTTGCACAATGATTAAGAGTAGTTTTCAGAAAATAAATCTTTTTTTTAATAGTGCAAAGAATGAGAAGGATAGAGAATAATGGGAGTTTAAGGGAATGCTAAAGTTCTCCCATGAGCTTGGATGAGATTTATGTGCAGTGTGAATAAAAAATGTATATGACAGCACAGGATTCACTTTGTTGTTGGTTCCTATTCCATTTGTCTAGTCTAACTGTATTCTTTGCCTCCCAGATATATAGTGAGTCTGGCATTGTTGAGCAAGAGAGGGAATAAACTGCCAGTCAGCAGCTCTTTGAGGCAGCTTAACTTCATCCAGTCTCATCAGACCCAACGTTGTAGAGCAAGACCAGTGCCATGAGATTTGGAGTAAAAGCATAAATGCTACCTGCAAAGCTGCTTCTGCTAGGAGGAGGCATTCTCGGAGTCTCACTACAGAGCAGTCTTTTTATTGCTATGCCTTTTCCATTTTCAAACGAGTATGCAATTTCTTCAATTATATATCAGCTTCTGTACAATGTCAACAGCTTAGTAACAGGACAAGCAAGAGCCAGTGGGATTGTGATATATGTCGGATAAGGCTCTCCATGCAGCTTCAGACCTGTGAGGCTTGATGCTTCATGTCCGTTCTCTATCTACTGTCATTAAGGTTTCCACATAAATCTCTCTACAGTTGCCCAGTTGCAAATATGCAAAGGTCTGAATCTGAAACTACTGACACCATATTTGTTAGAGGAATATCTGGGGGCTAGGAAACAATACCAATACTATTGAGCCATCATAGTGGAGGATTCCATTGGGGTTTTTTCCCCTCTGTTTCCTGAGAGGATTGAGACTCAGGTGCTTCTGCCTCCTGCCTGTGCTGGTTCCACCATGTTTCTATTGCCCACATAATCCTCCTGCCTGTGTTGTTTCTTCCTGGCCCCCAATCTTCAGTATCATCTGACCATGTTAGCCCATTTAAGCAAAACTCTAAGCCTTCAGCATAGAGCAATCTGGCACACCACATTTTATTTCACGAGATCAAGGGAAGAGGCAGAGGCAGAAGCACTCTCCATTATAGCTGCCACAGAGCCACAGATTATTACAAATCAGAGGACCCTCACAGGAGAGTGCTGCAGTAAATGAGCCTACACATGATCTACCTCTCAAGGAACTATTTGTAGAAGAAAAATAATATTTTTTAGCTGCAGAATTATTCCAGCTGTTGACTGGGCATAGAACAGTCATTACATGGTGTCCCCCATGGTTGTCTGGCCACCCTCCCACCAAGGTGCTGGTGTACCCCACCAGGCTCCTGGAAACCCACAAGTGGCTCATGGTTGCCTTGTGCTCCCTGAAAGGGCGCAGAGCGCTCCATCATCATTCACATACCTGTAATGTGTCAGAGGGCCAAGCACTGGCCATGACCTTGCTAGCAGGCAAAGCTGAAGGCTGTGGGAAATGTCAGGAGAAATACCAGCTACACAGGTCACAGCATGGTGCCATTTGCTGGCCTTACCCACAACAACCTTCTCTAGCTCCATGCAAGTACATAATTGCATTAGGGACTGCTGATGATTTGGCTACAGTTTATTCACTGACACATACATGGAGCAGAAACTTGTACCATAAGCAAACATAAGCAAAGTCTGCCTCATTTATAGGAAAATACAAATTTTATAGGGTACCAAATCTTCTACCACAGTTGTGCTCTTGTATAAACAACACCATAACATTTTGTCCTTCTTGAGACAACAATGGACAAAATGAGCAGTTCAAATAAAAGAAGCTCCTGAACTATGTGACACAGAGCGGTAGCATAGGAGCACCCAAGGCATGGTTCTCAAACTACACACTTGTTCCAATGCAGCTCCTGTGTCTAAACCATCCTACCTGACCAGATCAGCAGAGTGCTGGGTAATCCAGGTCACTGCACAAGGAAAGATGTCATGGGCTGCTGCAGCCAGCTTTGCCATGTTGTCGTGGGACAGAGATGCACATCAAGGACTTCCCATCCTCTCCAGAGCAGGAGAAGGCCCACTGCCTACCAAAGCCCATCTCACATCTAGCACCTCAAATTTCTGCAGCTGAGTTGATGAGCTTGACCAGCAGGGCCTTAGTATTACACAGACAAAAATAGTAGAGATCCTGCCTGGACAGTCAAATGACTCTGGCTGAGACCAGGAAGGACTAGATGCCACTGCTCTGCCAGTGGTGCTGCCAGCAGTGGTCCCAAGAACCCTGGGACAGCTGTGGCCAAGCACTTATTGTTCTCCAGATAACAGGAGCTGAGAACAACTAGATCTTTTTCCTCCTAGAGTTCAGAAAAGCCGTAGCTCTAGGTTTTAGAACAGTACTTCTCAATGCTCTTCTTCCTTTGACCACACAAAGTACAGTATATGGCAAAACTTTGATTCCCTGCTCACCCTTGCAAGGTCAGACAGGTAAAAACACAGGCAGGGATGTTCACCCCATACAGCAAGCGAACTCCTCACCTTGCAGGGAGGAACTGTATCCCAGCTTCCCACCTAGAGGTTGGACAGCTGTCAGCAAACCATCCCACTCATACAGTCCTCACACAGTGGGAGCCAAGCTCCTTCCAGAGTTTGACAACAGGTTGTCACAGGACAACCCTGTGAAGCTGAGGCTGAAGATTCCTGAAGAAGCCATCACACTGTTTTCATCCAAAATGTCAGCATTGCAGAAGAGCAATGGCAGCACTTCAGCAATGCAGTGACGTTTTGTACCCTCTGGCACACAAGGTATGTAAATAAATGGGTTTCTGTCTAAATTCTATTGTGTGCAGATTTGTACCAAAGAATTGTTGTGATGTGCATCATTATGTCTCATTATGTGATTGCAAGTAACCTTTTGTGTAGCAGACACAATCCACGTAACATGCTGTGTGACCAGTTTACAAAACAGGGCTCCTTCAGAAGGGCAAGTAATTAATCATTATTCAGCAATAGCACTCACCACTCCATACTTGCTGGCAGGAGTGTATAACCCAGGGCATGCTTAGCTATGACAATAAATTATTCATGCAATAGAAAACTAGTTAGCTGTGCTGCTGTTCCAGTAAATGGTTAAAACCAGAAAGCACTCCGTTAGTTTTCAAGTGTGTGGCTGATTTTTTAAATTTTTTTTTTTTTTATGAATTTACTGCCAACACATTGCATAAACAAGCATAGGCCTGAGTCGCAAATGCAGTAGGAAAGAATTAGTGTAAGGCACCAATGTGTGTTTTTCATAATGCCAAACTCAATAATCCAAGGATGAGAAGATCTCTTGAAGGTATAGTGCAGTAACTTTATGGCTGTAATAATTTTATTACTTTATCAAGTACTAATTTAATAGAGAATGAAACACAGATTGTCAAAAATAAACTGCAGCAAATATTTTATTTGATGAAGAGTCCTAGGAGAAATTTGCATATTCTGCTCTTTAGGACATGTTTTACTTCATACTTAGCTTTGGCTTTCATTTACATTACACCTGGCAGACAATCTATCATGACGCAAATAAAGCACATGAGATTATTTACTTTTGATCACTGTCCACTATTTACACAAGCCAGGGTTAATGCAAAAGGCTGACGAGGGTTAGAGTTTAATCACTGATTTTGGAGAGGCTGTCTTCTCTTCAGTTGCCTTTTTACAGGGCAGCTCATTTCCTCTCTACTAGCAAACAGCAGAAGAAAAGTCAGTATGCAAGCACGAATCCTTCTATCATCTTGTACTTCACCATGCATGCATACCAAAAGGTACAACTCATCTCAGATCTCACTGTTTACCAGACCTGTGAGTATAATTTTTTCAACTGAGCCCATTAGTAATTTTAAAAAAATTATTTCCCTTTATATGAAAGTATTTTTATTCCCATTAATTCCATTTTACTTAGGAAGAGCTTAATTCACCAGGGCCAGTCACATCATTAAGATTATAGAATTTTTTTTATAAAAGAGAATCAGAAATGCCTTTGCAAAACTATTATTCCAGGAGACTGTTGAAAGGAAGTTGCAATAATTCAAAGGAACCTCAAAAGCTAAACATGTTTTGAGGAATATGTTTCCAGCTGCAGAATAAATATTTGTAACTTCACCAAAATTTGTCACTGAAAAAAACAACCTTTCACTTTGCTTTGGGTTCATAGGCTGCTAAGATTTTGGGTTGAGGTTGCTTGACAATAAAGCATCACCTGTGGAATGAACACCAATCAAGTGCAAACATTTAAGATTTATACATGTATTCCATCCAGCTGCAGTTTCCATAATTGCATTGCACAGACACCAGCCATTCAGCAGAGCACATCGTGCAGTGAAGGATGAATTGGCTTTCTCTTTTTCCCAGCAGAGCAGTGCAAGGAGAGCACAGTGATGGGAAGCAGAGGACATACCCACTTCCTCTCATGGAGCATTTCATTTTCTTCTTTGCTGAGAAGACTAGCCTCCTTTGCCCTGCAGTATTAACAAGTATACCAGCTCCCAGTGAAGACAGGCTGCCCTATATCTATCAATAGAATCTATATAGAATCTTTTCCCTTAGGGATTAATTCAACTTTTGATTCAATCTTTCTGAGCTTTAAATTATGATGTTACAAACCTCCAAGGAACTGCTGTACTATTTGTGACCTTCTTTATTACTTTCTGCTGTTTGATAAAGTAGAGAAAATTGATTTATAGATTAGTTTGCTTGTGAACATTGAATATCAATGGTGAGAATGTGATTCGCGGAAAACCAGCGTAACTGCTGGTCAAAGTTTAATATAGCAGTTTATTAATTAATGGTGAAGGACAATAGAATAACTGCACATTAATCTTCAATGAGATTCTGGAAGTGCAATGTGAAATAATAGCGATGAATCAAGGCATCTTGCAAGATTTGGATTTAAAGTTTTTTCAAAACATTTCCACAAAGAATTTTGTCCATTGCTTCCACTTCTCTTCCCTAAACCTCCCTCTCTTCCCCTTAAGACCTGATGGCTGTTTTTGTGTTTTCTGTAAGCATTAAAGGTTAAAGGGGGTAGGAGAGGCAGAAGTTTTCCAAATGGAGCCTAAAATTAGGTGTTGGTTTCTGTATTTGGAATCTTAGGCCCCAATCCAGGAGTCTATTTTTATTCAAAGCAGCCGAGCACTTGACTTCAATGGATCTAAAAACACTCATACTTAAGTGCTTTGCTGAATCAGGACAGACTTAAGCACAAATGTAAATGCTATGCTGAATTGGGGCTCTAAATATGTGACTTGATTTTTAAAAGTGCTGAGAGACAGCAGGTCTAATTGAAGTCGATGGGAGCTGCGAGAAGCTCAGCGTATCTGAAAATCAGGCCACTCACTCATTGAGGTGCCTGAATCTGATTTCAGATGCTCAGCTTGCAGTATTCACCATGGGGAAAAATGGTGACCATAGCAGGCAATGGAAAGCCCTGATTTTACGCAATAAACCTTAATGTAAAAGGAGGAGATGGGAGGCAATGGCTTCCTGGAAATCTAATGTGGAGTGCTTTTTTTGGCAAGCATCAAAAGTACTACGCAAAAATATGAAATGAATAAATAAATGAAATTAAAAAGCCTAGTAACTGAAGAAATATTGGGCTAAGTTCATGCCTTGAGGAACAGCAGCAAGACTGATGAGAAACATCAGGAATGATTTGGCCTACTACGTTTTGAGCATTAATTTGATCAGGAGCAGTGACTCAACAATGGCAAATCCCACACAGTGAGGAACTTCACTCTACCACCCTTGCGAGAGCCAAGCACAACAGTTCGGATTAGTAAATGGTAAAAATGCAAAAGCTAAACATTTTTGCAAGTTACAGAGCATATATTAAGCAGCAATGTAAGGAACAGAGATGAGCTGGAGGCTAGTTGTTTTGAGAAGTGGTCCTTTCCTTAAGAAGCACAGCCAGGCTGTCCACCAGCTGCCCTGTGCTGCTCCTCCCACCACAGCTGGGTCCCTCCTGAGGCGCCATCTGATGAGAAGACTCGGTCACACGGTGTGGTGCTGTGCACCCCCAGAGAAGGCTGCTAACACAGCAGGACAGGCCTGCAGCCATGAATTGGCTACCCGTGAATGAACCCTGGGCAAACCAAACAAAAGTGGTTCTTCCCCTATTTTTGCGCATGTAAAGGAGAGCGGTGTGAATACCCTCTGCCATCCCCAGGCCTACCTGTTGCCTGCCCAGTGGCAATGCTGGTGTGGAAGCTCATATGCTGCATGCTGTATCAATCCACAAAGGAGTCAGGAAAGCCATACCTGTCCAGCCACCTACCTGTCTGGTCCTCCTGATCTGTCTGCTGAGACAGAGGCTGGTGAAGGACTCTCATGACAGGCTTACTTCTAGTCCAGGTGTTTATCATGTCAGGATGGAAGATACCAACCATTTTGCACTTCTCAGTCCCTACTACCTGAACTGGGATTCAGTGTGGCCAGAAGAAAAGTCCTTATGTTCCCCACCCCCTTCTAACTCAAACCAGCAACTCTTAAACTCTACCGAGGATTTTTTAAAAGTTTTCTTACATGGTTTATGGCATGTCTTTTCAACAGACTTGGGTACTCATGGCAGAAAGGCACATAGCACCTTTCTACCATTAAATGTATTAAAACTGGTGATGCTGTACCCTGCCGAAAGTGCAGCAATGCAGGTGTGCTCTGGCCTATAATCTGAAATAAATTACAATCGCTAGAAAGAGTAATACAAAACCCAGTACATAACCAGTTGTGGGAGAAAAAACCTGTCACTTGTAACAAAAATGAGAAACAGAAATGGATTTGAAACATTCGTTTCCCTTTATTTTCTCAGTGAGGCTGATGTGTACTGCACATTAAAAAAAAAAAGAAAAAAAATCACAGGAATTTTCATACAATGAATTAAACCACAAAAGTACATGTAGAATCGGCAGGTGGAAAATAGCCCACCTTGGGCTTAACTAGTATCTCACTTTCCCTGTTCAGCATAGTCCAACCTACAACTTTACATGTTCACCTACTGTACAAATCTTACAGTAGCTCTATCAGGTCAGTGGTTCACATTACTGAAAATGTCTGTCACATAGGTACAAATTTAGAATCATCACATTCTATTACATGGCTATTCTAGGTCATTTATAGATCAGATCTTATACTACAGTGATTGAAGTTCTCATTACAGCCATTAAAAAGGACACATAATCATTACCTACTGTAGGCTTACATCTAAAGGGATGACAAGGAGGTGTGGTTGTTCCGTGTTTGTTGTTTGGTTTTTTTTTAACTGACCCAAGTATTATTACCCCAGAGGCACAAACTTTCCTCTCAGTGCTGCTCTTGGTGATGACAGCCCAACTACTTTTCAGAGTAGTTTAGCATAGATATTTTTCTTCAACTTTAGGCTCCCTCTGTTTGGATTAGTATTTAGATAATTTTCCATTCTGTAGGAATTACTCAGGTCTTGGAAAGATCACAGTTCCTAAGTACCAGTTCTGTTACCTGTATTGCGGATGTGGTACTTACCACAGCATGAATGCAACAGTACAATCTTCATATAAAAGACACACAGAGCTACACTGCAATTTGCCTCTGGTGACAATGTGGTACATGTGCTAATCTGAAATGTTCTTGGGGAAGAAAAAAAGAAAAGCAAACACCGAGTTTATATTTTGATGGATTTCCTACTACAGTGTCTATGAAGGATCCAAATAGCTTTATTCAGCAATCCTAGCTCTATTAATTTCATATGTAATTTGTAAATCCACAGAGGAAAGCCATCTTCAAGATGAGAATGTTTGCCAGGCCAGTGAAAAAAAATTTACTCACATCATTATGCCTGCTTGGTGAAAAATAAATAATGCCCCCACACAAGCCCCACACCAATTTATTAATGCCAGCAATCTAGGGCAAAAGAGAACATTTTAAAATTTAATCACAGAAATGTAAAGGCAAAATAGGTAATGCATCTGGTCCTTGAACACATAATATGATATACTAAATATTGATTTCTTAAAAATAATTTATTGCTTTTAATATTTTTCTTTACAACAGAAGATACTCAAAATCCAGAAAGGAAAATTGTAAACTTTTAGTTTGGCATTCACACAAAGTTAAAATACCTGCATTTTTAACCTACAGAGCAACAACAAGAATTATGCAGAGTAAAGAATGTTACATTTGTAACACAGAACCTCCAGAAAAGTTCTTTTTTTTTTTTGTTTTATTGCTATCTATCTACTGAGAAATAAGAAGCCAAAAAATCAAGCAAGCATCCGACAGGACAGACAGTGGAATCTCTCAGAACACAATATGCTGGTGATAAAATGAATGCAGCCATCAAAATCAACTGCACTGCTATGGGGGTAGAATCAGTTTTCTAAGATTTAGAGTGGGAAAGTAGATTAAATAGTTAGGTGTGCCATACCTTTAAGAGGAATCATGAATGCCAAAGAGTAGTAGAATAACAAATCTATACATTCACAAGCAAATTCCAAACTTTGCTGATTCAGTAGAGACTCCGAGTTCAGATGAAATTCTGATGCTCAGAATAGCAGTAGTTTATACTCTTGTGGTTTTTTTCTTTCCTGAAATTTATATTTAATTTAACAGAAGCAATGTCATCAGCAACAATGTTATGTGCACATCTGAGGCCATGCTAGTGCATAGTAAAAAAAAAAAGGAAAAAACCCAAAACCAACCCACTGCTTCTGCAAAAGCAGAATTTCCGAACAAAGCACTTGCTTACTCCAAACTGACAACCATCATGCATCGTAGGTATAAAACTTCCACTGGCCTTTTTATTCTTTTAGTCATCTCATAATTTATAATAAATAGGATAATTATAACTGATAAATATGTCTCTTTAGTAAACAAAGGAATGAAGGATTGGTATTTATACAGGATGCATAACTGTAAAAAATATAGATAAATACCATCATTAAACTCTGCCAATGAAAAGATTACTGGCTTCAAGAACAGTGTTTAGACACAGAATTACTGTAAAAATCATACTGTACTTAGTACCTCAGCATATTTTTATCAAATTAAAATCACAAAAATTAAAACAAAATAGCATTTTAAAAAGATTTTTGACCTCTAGTTCCAAAACTACTGTTGATACATAAAATAAAAACATTTCTTAATGATTACCCATTTGAGAGACTTTACATAAAATTATGATATTTTCTAGAAAAATTTAGATGAGAAAATTTCATTCCCCTAACAAATTCAGTGTATAAAACTGCAAAAGAAAATCAAGCAATGAGAAAAATGTGGAAAAATACTGCAGAAGGTGGTTAATATCTTTTGGGCTAGGATAATTCTTGACAAAATTCTTATATAAGCTCACCAAAGGAGGGATGGATGTGTATAATGCATTTTTGCACTCAGACACACACGCACACATATGCACACTCACACCCTCACCCACACGCTTTTCTCTTTTTTTTTACAATCAAATATATATAAGCGTAAGTTCAGCTTTCTACATATGTTAGTGTACAATAATTGTTTCACCTCATATAATTACATTTGAGTATTCTTGATTAAGAAAAATTCAGCAGTTTTTGAAAAGAAGGCTGCATTTACAGTGCATAGCTGTAACAAAAAAGAACATCGTCATACAGTATGTACATAAATAAAAATACTCCATTTAACATTTGTAAATACTCAACTACTTTAGAGAATGTAGCAAATAAACTACCTGTGCACACACCCAGATAGTTATATCCAACTCTCATTAATAATGTAACACCACGTCCGCTCATTAGAATAAATCGCTGAACAAGCTGCACATTTGACCATTAACAAGGCTTTGAAAATTTTTCTGTGGAAGATCAATGTTGTAGACATTTACATGGGTGTCAGAATTAAAAGATGAAACTTCAAAATGTTAGGGAAGCTTGAGCCTTTTGATTTTCTTTTCTGCAAAAAAAACCCCACAAAAAACCCAAAAAACAAACCAACCAAAAAAAGAACAATCTTAAAACAAAGCTAAGACAGATTGCAGGCTTCTGGGACCTGTGGTTTCTTCTGGATTGTCATATTATCACTGTGTTGTGAGAAGAAGCTTCTTTACAAAAAAAAAAAAAATGCAGTGTCTGATCCCCAGACATCAGCAGCCGCAGTTCTCACACTGGGGTTTTTTTTCTGTTTGTTTTTGTTCTTTTTTGTTAAAATGCAATATGTACAGATTTTGCAGTTCATCGGTGTACGTGTATCTCTGTGGAACTGCTGCCATGTCTCGTGATTTGCACTGAACTCGCAAGGAATGCCCGGCTCCCCCGCCACCGCTCACCCGCGAAAGCGAAGCTGACACCCATGGACATGCGTGTGCTTACTGGACAGCATCCTGCCCTTCCACTCCTCGAGCAGCTGTGTTCATGTAAACCATGGTTTTGAACAGAGAGTGTAAAGTAGGAGAAATTCCTAAGTACGACTTTTTAGTTGTCCATTATTGAAGGACATGATGTCCGTGAGGTATTCGCCATCCCTTTGTTTTCCTCAGATGACATGCTTGTTACCTACGCAGGCTCCGCTGTGCCTCTTTAAGTAAACTATCAAAATCCATGGAGTCATACTTGCTTTTAGTGGAAGCAGGATCAAAATCATCTGAGTTTGAATCTGAAACCCAAAGGATGCAAGGTTAAGTAAGAGGCAAGAACTACTTATTTTCTCTGTACATCAGTACAAACAAGGCACTGAAGAAAAAATCCACCTTCCAACCACAACTTTATGGGACGATAAAAGCATAGCAATGATCATCACAGAAGCTTTAGGCATTCCTGGTAAGAAGCAGCACTTAACAAAAGCACTACACATCATCAGAAGTGGGGAAGAACCACTAATTGCATGTACATCTAGAGCAGGTTAACTCAAAACAGTTTCCTCAAGGACTTGAGCACCGAGACACTCAAAGGTCTCCAAGCAGTCCAGATAATGTTGACAGATGCCTTAACCAAAACTCCACCCTTGCCTTGCAACTGCTGTTTCACAACATGCAATATCCAAGACAATTCTCCTGAGAAACGTTCTGAAGATAGCCAGGGCAGCCTGTGAGCAGTGCACAGAGGACACAGCTGCTTCTGCCTGCCTTACTCTGGGGTCTTGTGGAAGTCTCTACACCTGCCAGAATTTCTTGTTTTGCTTCTTGTTTGGAGTGTGAGCAATTCTGGGCAGGGCCTCTGCATGGCTGTATGAGCAGTCTTCAGGTGGGCTCCTCAGCTTTCTGCATCACATGTGATGAGCCACAGCAGCAAGAAGAGCCCAGCTCCTGTGGCCTGGGATACCTGCTTCAGCTTTATCAGCTGCTCAGACACGGACGTCAGTCTGTTCCCAGCACAGAGGAGGGATTGTATGTTTGTGGCCACACAGCTCCAGTACAATTATTGACATGGCTGCAAGCACTGAATTTCCTTTTGGAGTCAACCCTGTGTAACACCGACTCTCACCAGTTCCTGTGTCACAGCTCGTTTATGAGAGTGCCCTTTTCTTGCCATTTCTTGTGTTGAATTAATCAGAACTCCCCATCTACCACTATAAGACACATTCTGCATTAAATGTTCATTACAAGTTCTGTTAAGACAATATCTTCTCACAGAGGAGAGGTGTTAAACTTCTGACTACTATTTTCGAGTGTTTTCTTTCTTCTGTGCTCAGCCCAAAGCTGATTAATTCTCTCTGTCCTAGTACCAGCTCATGAATTTTAAAGTTCATCCTGCCATTTCCTTATGTTGCTCTATCAGATACTCTGCAAAATACAGGGAATGCAGTCTGAAGTACAGAAGCTCAAGCTGTCAGCAGGACAAAGTGAAAACAGTCTGCTCACAGATACTCTGGGAATCCCGCTCACAATGGAGAGAGCTGACAGGGAATACTCCCAGTGATGAATAATGTTCAAGAGGGTTCCCTTCAGACAACTTATTTTAAACCCCAGATTTTCTGAGATACAGAGATGACCTTGGCTTCCATTGCTGAAGATAAGTCAAATCAAGGCAAGACTTCAATCTGGTTTTACTGTTTTTATCAGCCTACATTTCGACAAATGCCTTGCTACCTTTCATATTTTCTACATCAACCCTATATCTCTTCAGCAGTCAATTGCCTTTTCTTAGCTTTACATTATCTGTTTAGCCACTGAAGTGAATTATAGCATATTCATTGTGAACAATGCGTATCATCTTTATAATTTATTTTGAAAAGACATCAATTGGTTAGAAAAAATATATCTGTATTCACTTCCTGCATTGTACAAAGCCGAGGGCAGCACATACAAGATTTCATTAGCACTGTGTTACAGGGTTATGAGAGATTTTAATGACTGTGGTCATTTATTCATAAAAAAATCCACAATATCTGATTAGTATAGATTCAACAGCAAAATGTGCCTTGCTGTGTTATTCAGAAAAGAGTACATCCCATGCCTTTAGTCTATTTATACAGGTATTAGGAAAGGTTTAACATTTAATGAATACTTTACATTTTAAAAGGTAATTAAATAAGAGGTGAGTTTATAATATATTGTAATATTACACAGGTTGTTTTGGTAGTCTGCATAGTTTCTTTATGCATATACTTAACATCAATATTCCTGCTGTAGGACTTTGAACATCTCCAAAAACCCTTGCAAGGGGAAGCACCAGACCTTGATTCGGAGCATAGGACAGAACCATACATTTTGCCCAGGCAAGACTCACACAGACCCAGATGTGTTGTCACAGTCAGCATGCACACTTGGGACTGGAGTTATCACAGCATACTGGGGGCTGGAGACTGGTGTGCATAAAGCCCCACATCATTGTAAACACCAAGAGATTTGCTAAGCTCTCGACAGGCTGGAACCTCTTATATCATGACTGGAAGGCCCTGCAAGGAGTCACCTTCATACATAGGTGCTTATGCACAATTTTAGAATCACCAGTTGAGGTCAGTGGCTTTTGCCACACTAAGGGTCAGATTTGGCCACAAGCTCTTCTACCTTTCAAACTTGAGCTACTATGATTCATGTTTAAGGAGTGCCCCTGGCAAATTCTGCCCATCTACAATAGAACTCATGATGAAGTGAGAATCATCATGAAGTTTTTGGGTTGACCAATCTACTCTGTCCTCTGTTTACTGCTGCTCATATACATAAATGAGGTATTGGAATCAAACAGTTATAGCAATAAATAGTAAAGCATGTGGGAAGTTTCTGTGGTGCTATCTTTTCAACTTAGAAATGTATTATTGAATATATTGAGCACTTATTTTTCATAATGATGGAAATGGGCTTTAAAAGAATATTCATAGTTTGGAGTATTTGAAAGAAGCCAGCTCACATTACTAGACTCTTACGGCATTTCTTACAGATTTCTTACAGATGTCTTACAGCAAGTGAAAACTACTTTCTTCAACACCCCTCCAATAATTTAAATTGTATCAGCAGTAAGCAAAAAAGAAGCAAACCCTAAATTCTCATGAGTTACAAGATTCCAGTTATGTACTTTAATTCACATAGAGCAAAATACCTACCTAGGTCTGCATAGTTAGACTTGCAAAACTGCTTGCGTCCACAGAAGTACAGCTCGAAATCAGGTTCATTTGACCTGCGTAAAGTGTATCCATTTTCAAGAGCAGCGAAGGCGTCACAAGTATAGCGGTAGGTGATGAAACCATAGCTGTCTCTGTCATTGAAAAACAGTTGTGAACAAAAGCTGAAAAGAGTTAACACACATTAGTGTAACCCCTTCCTGAAAGCAAGACTTGCTGGAGACCCAGCATTGGAAATGCCAGAAGTACTGCATCCATTTATCAGCATGATTGTCCTGTCATGCAGCTAAATACTTATTTCTGGGACAGGGAAATCTCAACTAGCAAGATTAATAAATAAGGATGAAAGAAAATAAGTAAGGTTTTGAACTCAGCATGTCATCTGTCACAGGACTTATACTGGTACTCTCATACCAGTAATCTCACTCCCATAATTTTTTACATATGGCAGATCTCAAACAAGAAATAATCTCAAAAGTTCCTACCCATCATCCCGCAAATTTACTGTGCACTCCTCAATTTCACCAAAAACTTCAAACCGATCCCTCAGTTCTGTTCGGGTTGTGTCAGGTCTGATTTTACCCAGATAAATCACACGGCGTTCTTCCTGTTGATAAAGAGCAACCGGGAAGGCGTATTTTTAACAAATGTGTAATAGAGATGAACCTATACATACATGCATGCAAATACACACACAGATGTGCAGAGGATGCATAATTATAGGAACAATCTCTTGTGGAAGACCTACTGCATCTTGCAAGTACATGAAATAGTTCTCTCCTGGAAAGCATCTAAGGTATTTAAATGACACCACATTTGTCAGGTGGTGTGCTTCTGGAAGGGTACACGGATTGCTGTTATTGTTCTGCTGTACACTGACAGATGCTTCCCTTTGTATCCTACTGCACCTTCTTCCCTGTCACCCTTTCTACCACTTCCCCTCCAGGACTGCAAACTCTTCCAAACTAGGAGCTCCCTTTCTCTTGCCATGTATACAATACTGATCAAAACTCATCTTAGTTGCAGAGTAGCATAAAGTAACACAATAATTGCATAAGAGTACCACAGACATAACAAAACATTACAAGCATAACATTATAAGCTCATATGACTCAAGAGCTGACTCATCCTGCAATCATGTTCCACCATAATCCATACCTTAAAATAGAGGGAAAACTGTTTAAGGTTGTCATACTTTAAACCCAGCCAACAACTAAGTACCACGCAGCCCCTAGCTCATTCCCTGCTCCCCTGTGGGATGGGGAGGAAAAGCAGAAAAAGGTAAAACGCCTGTGTTAACATCAGCTTAATAACTGAAACAAAGTAAGATGTAATAATAGTAATAATTATAATGATAGTAATTCTAATGAAAAGGGGAGAGAGAGGAATAAAACCCAAGAGAAACAAGTGCTGCACACTACAATTGCTCAGCACCCACTGACTGACACCCAGCCTGTCCCCAAGCAGCGATCTGCCTCTCCCAGCCAACTCCCTCTGGTTTATTTACTGGGCATGATGCCATATGCCATGGAATATCCCTTTGGCCAGCTCAGGTCAGCTGTCCTGGCCATGCTCCCTCCATGCATCTTGTGCACCTGCTCCCTGGCAGAGCATGGGAAACTGGAAAGTCCTCCAATTAGAGTAAGCACTACTTAACAACAATTAAAACATCAGTTTCTTATCAACGTTATGCTTATACTAAAGCCAAAACACTGTCCTGTACCAGCTACTATGAAGAAAATTAACTCTATGCCAGCAGAAACCAGGACTAGGTCCAAAAGATGTCTTTTATTAAAACAAATATTTCTGGGGCAATGACAGGAAGTAAAATATATCCCGCAGTCACCACTGCCTTTTGGTTTATTCAGAACAAAAACCATCTGACTGAAGTTCCTAGGCTAGGGTATCTTCTGCATGTTCTTTCAACACTTGGAATAAAGCATCAGGTACTTTTGTAACAAGTCATGGTCGTATTATTCTTTCCTTAGTACAAATGCTGAGCAGAATGAGGGAAGGACTGGGAAACCCTTGAAGAGTCACTTCATGAATTTTAGGATAAACACTTTTCTAAGGGTAGAGCCATTTAGTGAGCTGCAAGAAAAGAAAATGGAAAAAGGAGATCTTTAGAACACTGACCTTAAGGTAATCAGGGCAAAGAAGCACAAGCTATACATGGCTTGGGTGCTCAGCCTTCCTGCCTCCGATTGCCTCTGGCCTGGCACTACTGGCCCTACAGCTCATCCCTTACACACCCACACAGTAGTCCCATAAATCGAACCACCACCACATTCTCAGCTGGTGTGAATCTGTCAGTCAGTGGTGCAATGTCAGTTTAAACCATCAACTTTGGCACCTGAGACTTGTGCAGAATTTAGGTGCTGAATGCCGAAGGAGCTACACTGACTGCTGAGAATTCATGACTATCGTAACCTGGAGGTGCCTAAAGGCTAATGGCACCTCGACTGTGCAGTGCAAGAGGCACTAGGGACCTAAATATAGACTTGCATTCCTGCTCAGAAACATTCTAGCCTGAAGAGACAGGTAGTTTATAGTGTTACAATTCAGATATAGCATGAAATGTATCTTTTCCATGAGTCCCCACAGAGGCATAAAGCACTAGTCATTCTTGGAGCATGGACAATACAATTGAGATCAGACCAAAACACATGTAAAACCAGAAATTATATTGATGTCACTTTCTTTACTTGTTTTGAATATTCATTTGAGATAAAGAGACCATCAGAACTCTTAGTTAGGGGTGCTGAAAATCTTGTCTTCCTGCTCCCAGGAGAGCACTTTGCTCTCAGGAACTATTTAATGCAAAATAAAATAAACAATTCCTGCAGCAGTAAGCCAACACTAAAATATCTGTCTCCCAACAGAAACTCCTTCTTACTAGCACTTTCAGTAAACTACTTTCACTGACTCTTTTCCTGACCTCACAAATCTCAGGGGCTCAGATCCAGTTAATCTAAGCTCCTGAGGAATGAAAGTTCAAAGCTGCAGAAAACAGAGATACAAGAATCGAACATTCCTATCCCAAAACCCTACCCACTAAGGAATAGCACAAGAATTACCTGTGCTCTTTATGGCTCCCTGGTCAGCCCAGTGGAGTCCTTGGTTGCTGTACCGAAGTATGTATAAGCTCTCCTTAATCAGTGGGATCAGGTAAGGATCTCATTTAGATACTTGAAACTACTGCTGCTTTTGATTATGTAAGGAACCATGGTGAGTGCCTTGGTAGTCCTCTGTAACCACGCTGGGACAGGCAGATCCATTTTAAAATGTTCCAAAATGCAGGGTCCAAAAGCTGCCCTTGTTCTCTGCCATAGCAGTGCCGTTTGGAGAAGCCAGGATGGCTAAAAGGACTTGTGCTCATGGGTAGCCATACATTTAGGGCACAGACAGCTGCTGTTTTTTACCTCTGTCTCTACTGTTTCCCAGTCCACAGCCCTGACCTTGACAGAGGAGTTTCAGTAGGGCTTCTGTGAACCAGAGACTGTAGAGTGCAAGCTACAGAAATCTGCATTTCTTCCACTTTCCCCATTCTAATTCTGCTTACCTTCACTATGGTTGGGTGCTGTAAACTTCAAAACCAGGAAAATCTGCGTATGCACAGTAATTACTTTTTCAGACTGTTTTACCAAAACAAGGATTTAACCGCACTGAAACACTTGATAAGAAACAATTCCATTGATACTTGCTATTGAACCTAAATGACTGACCAGATGGAGCAGAACATAAACATACCAGACTGTCTAATATACTTCAGCTGAGATAATACATCTCAACTGAAAAAAACATAATGTTTCACTCACTGACATGGAGATTGTTGTATTACAGTGTGATGGAAATATCTAGTGCACACTCTTCCATAAGTCTGTCTGCATGCCTGTGCAATTTTTTCTTCTTCTATCCCTCTAATAACCTTTATATCTCTAATATCCCTTTAAGTCAACTGTAATAAACCAAAACTGAATAATTAAAAAAAAAGCCTGTTCAAGTACCGTTAAGGGAATAAGTTGAACCTGCAAAATTAAGGAAATTCAAATTTAATGCTGAAATGCACCATATGTCCTCCAGTGTGCACATGTGAGGAGAGGGGTTCAAGTATTTTTTTAAGCAGAGTGCCGTGATGGAATAACATACAGGAGAACACAGGATTCACACAGCATTGTCTTTGCCTTGGTTAACTTCGGCTTATTTAAAGCAACTATGAAAGAATGTATTAATATTCACAGAGATGCCTTCCTTTCATTCCCATTAATAATAAGAGCTATAGAAGCCTAACAAGATTACAACACACCTCCAAATGTTAAAGACCTTTTTTTGATAATAAGTTACATGTGTAAGTCTGTATGTGCATATTAAGTAAGATGTTTACTGCACTTGTTAGAGGATATATGATAGATGACTTGGAAACCCAGAGAAAGGCAGAGAAAAGCTTCTGTTTTCAATTTATATGGGCATATATGCAGGAAACTCCAGAAGGTACTTGTTCATATTTCCCTCCCAAAAGTGCACATGATTTATTTTGCATCATAAGCCTGAAGTGTGGCTCATTGCTCTGCCAGGTAAAAAGAGAAAAAGAATAGTCCAGTCAACTCCGTCAAGCCTAACATGTCTGTCTTCTTTCATAATCTTGCTCATTCTTCTTTGCAGTAAAAACATTTGAATAGGAAGATGTGGCAGAAAATCTCAGACTGACATGCAGTATTTTAAGTCTCAAATGAAAATACTAAAGCATTACAACACCAAAATATGAAAAAACAAGACCTGAATATACCTTACACCTCTAAGGGTCAATAAAGGGACCACTCATCCTCCAAAACACTGACTGATGCTAAGGATCCTTTTATCTTGCAAAGGTTTCCTCCAAAACTTTATTTTCTTTGTGATTCCCTATTCCTAAGTCTTTATTTCACATGGAACTAAACACAGACCATTAGATGTATTAGTTTTCACTTGGGTTCTTTTGCTTTTTTCCCCAATAGTTGTTTGCTTTGCCTGCCTGTGGTGCTGCTAAGCGGGGCCCATGGGAACTGAAGGCAGCCACTCCAGAGGTAACACCACACAGTGCTGCTGTTCCCATTTTCCCTACCACTTTTTGCCTGCACATCTGTGGTGCATACCTAGTTCTCCAAGAGCCAGGTAATGCTTTATGTGAAGCTGAGACAAGAAATCCAGGAGGATTTTAAAGCTGGGTTCTGCTATGGGCTTGTAAAGGTTTTGCTGCTCACTCCAGCACAGGTGGCTGGCTGGGTGCACACCCCATGCCTGTGTTGCCTTCTGTGCCAAATGACTTCTCTTCCAGTAGAAAGCCAAGAAGACTTTTATCATTAGAGCTGAAGGCCAAATACCATTTTGAAAATGCAATGGGATTGGTTGGACAGAGTTGTAAAAATAGAAATGCTATGGGTGTAAAAAAGCAATTAAAGCTTAAGCTTCTGGTGTAATAGTAATAAGAAAACAATTCTTTAGACTGAGTAAAGAAAAATTAGTATGGCCTGTGAGTAAGTATGAATGGCAAAAGTAAAAATCACAGGAACTTGGAAAAAGAAAAAAACCAAGATTATTATCACATGCTGCTGTGTGGGTAAGCAAGGGCTGAACAGTTCAGACACTCCATGGTGACTGCTACAAAAATAACGATGGACCAGTAAAATTCAAAATTTAGGTAATTCATTTGATACATTTTTGGAAACATATACAGCAAAATTAGAGTACCTGGTATCTAGGCTATCAAGATGAGCAACAACAAAAAAAATCCGAACTAAATATACAACATACATTGAATCCTTCATAACTGGAAATGAGCTCCATTATAGGCTGACTTTGGTTTTAGACTTTAGAGAAGGCAAGCACTCATTTATGAAACCACCTTTCTCCTGCCTTCCTGTTTTAGAGCAATTTATTTTCTTTGAAACCATGTGTTTCTCTCCACTGCAGTGGCCTCACAGCGCATTTATCTTCTTATGTCTGTAAGCTCTCTGGGACCGGGACTCTTGATACTTGTATCATAGATAGAGGCTGTCAGCATTTAGAAATGAAAAGTAGTAATGTTAATTGTAATTTTCTACTCGAGTATAACCTGATTTTGTATTACCTCTTGGCAGTAGCCAGTGCACACAGTAAATGAGCTTCATGAAGGATGTGACTGTAAGTCAGTATCATGGCCAGAGTGGCAGAGTAGCAGACAGCCACAACAAGAAGCTGCTCATCAGACAGCTTAACCTCCAGCTCTGGTGAACCGTATCAATGAGGAAATCACCAACTAGTGACTCCAGAACTGGAATGTGCTATTTCTGGTGCTATGCTTTGAAAAGTATTTGCCACATGGTCTAATGAACTGCTGGAGTAAAAGCCCACACAGCTCAGAAATTTTCTGGAGTGTATCAGAAATAAAAAGGGTCCTCAGATCTCTAGGCAAATCACTGTGATCTGCCTTGGTTGGGGGTTGGATCCCAGTTTCTACAAAGCACTAAGTAGACTCTCCTGTCCTCTAAGGTTCATAGTCCATGTGTCCCCACTATGATCTGGCTTACATGGTTAAGGTCTTGGTGGCAGACCATTCTTATGTTCAATGAGGATCCATTCTAAAAAAAAATCATGACCCAGTGAAATAAAACAAATCAAGATCGAACTAAACTATGCTAATATTTGGTCAGTTCAGAAAGGAAACACAATCAAAAGTATAAATGAATGAATGAATGAATGAATGAATGAATGAATGAATGACAAAATTTTTTTTTTACTCTCTAAGTACCTTGTAGGCTCAACCTGTATTTTTCAAGTATGCCTGCTCAAAATTAAGACCTCAATCCACAAAAAAGGCACTGAATCTCCAGTAATTGGAGAGGGAAAAAGAAGAAATGGAAGACGAGACAAATATCACAGTACCTTTTGAAGTCAAATCACCTCTATACAGCTGTAAGTATAGATAGGAGTTCAGGAATCTACACAGGAAAATACAAATCCCAAGCTTCTAGCTCTGTATCTTGTACAGCAAAGGTGGGGTGTGCAAGACTGAAGGGGCTTTAAAACGTGCCCATGCCTGAGCACAGGCTTCTAAAACAAGCCTCCTCAGCATTCTGTCACTATGTCTTCACATCTGCCAAAATAGAAGCTGCCTGCACAATCAGAGGGCAGTGCTTCACACATGGTTTTGACAGACTAAAATAGGTTAAAATACGATTTTTTTATCATTTCTTTTTCCTAGGTTTCCCATGCCTATTGTCCCACAGAGACTAATTTTGGATATTGTTTCCACAACACCTGATGACTTTCAGTTCTGTCGTAACTGCTGTTCCTTTTCTACTGTGCATCCTTTCTACAACTAACTCTTGGGATCTTAGCATGGTGCTTCTCATGGAGAAAGTCACCTGCCCTGTGTAGTAACTGAGGCATTAGTACTGCCCAGTCTTTGGACGACTCTTCTAACAGTATCTAGAGGTATGTGGCCATAAATCAATTCTGGCAGCATGAGAATGGGCTAGAAATAAAATAAAAAAATTCCCCAATACAGAGAGCAAAGAAATCTAAACTTATTGGACTGTAGAAAAGAGCTCAAGGAAAGAGAGAAAGGACATTCTTGTGGCTGAACGATAAATGAGTTGAGTCCCTCAAGAATGAAAAAAGTAACACAAAAGAGCCCCATAAACCTAAAGGTGTAAGCTAAAGAGCAGAGAATGCTAGAAATAACACAAATTTTATCACGGAATTCATGAGATCGGAGATTCCCTTTTTCTGCTGTCTCCTAATCCTTACCTTTTTTCACAGGGCATAAAATAGCCCAATTCAAAGCAAGATTTTTAAAGTAAAAGTGCTGGTAGACTTTGTATAAGGGAGTTAATAGGATTTAATTCACATTTCCTGCAGAACTCACACAGATGACTGGATTTTAGATTTTTTGCCATGTCCTGTTTATTGACATTTATTTTTAGTTTTGATTTATTTATGTTTATTAATAAATAATTCCATTAATTAAGTTAATTATAATGAAAATGCTCACTTTAGAAAGAAAATAAATTCAACCTTGGTTTTGAATTGTCTAGAATTTTTAATGCAGGAAGTATGATGCAGCATATCTGGAGCTTTTAAAGTTCCTTTTCTTTCATTTTTTTCCTTTTCTCTTGATTAGCTACTTGCCAAATATTTGTTTGTTTTAAACTAAATCAGATTTTCCACCTCCTCAGCAGGATTCATGTTTACTTATATGGGCAAGGTACAGTAATTGAGAAGTAGCAAGATACACCTATGAGAGAGGTCTACTTGAATCTCTAATTTGTGGTAGCTCTAAGAGAGAACAGCCAGTGTAAGTTACGATTGCTGGAAGGTAGTGCTCATCTCTAAGCAGAAGGAAGTGAGATATTTTAAAACTAACTGCAACAATTGACTTAAATGTGGCCCTGCCTGAAGCCACACAAAATGATTCCATTGCCTTCACTGTGTTTCAGAGCAGCACAGCAGAGCATGTTACAGCTCTAAATCTTGCGCTTTACAAAATACACCTATAACCCACACTTTGTGGATAGGGCACCTGACACGGAGAAAAGTGAAATGATTTGCTGAAGCTCACTAAGAACAACAGTAGCAGAGACAAAAATCAGACCATCAAGTTGTCTGTTCACCCCCAGAACTTCTCATTGCTGTAGACCATGCCAGTCTCTGTCAATCTCTGCACACTCCCAGTTCTGTAGGTGCATTAGGAGAAACTCTGCCAAGTGTGTGACAAATCACCTTTTACTACGAAGTCCACTAATGGAACTGGGAAAAAGACCTATTAATTTTGGTGACCTCTGGACAGAGCATTAATGGAAAACCTGGAAACAAAGATGAAGTGTCCTGGCCTGTACCAGTTCATGCAAGAGCCAGAGCACAACCAGAACAGCCATGTAGGTACAACTGAATGGAAAGAGCAGGACAAAGAAAATCAAAACGTTAAGGTGAGCTACCAAATGGGCTTAGCAACTACAAGAGGAGTCCAGATTTACAGCAGCTTCCAGTTTAATTTATCAAAATGCACTTGCCAATGGGGAACCCAAAAGGGGCAAAAGCCACCTGTCCATTTAATAGCCATTCTTCCTTCTGTCCTACTGCTACAACAGCCAAGAGAGTTGCTTATCCCCACATGGGTTATTTCCTTTGCCTCAGATAGTTCAGTTGTTTTATAGAGAACACTGATGAACAAAATAATTAAATAATACATGCTCATTACAAGAGGGCCAGTGTTAAGTGACGTTTTTAAATTGCATCATGTCTTCAAACTATTTTGCTAAAAATAACTTAAAAATTAACCAAATCACAGACACTGAAAGAATTGTAATTCAAGTCATGTCTTTGGATCCCAGTTTTGAGTTCTGTTGTCTGCATCCTCTGTATAGACAATTACAGCCACTCTGAGAGTTCAGCAATTGGTGTATCAGCTGACTCCTTATATTGTGTATGTCTGGTAGGTGAAATACAGTATAAAAGGCTGGTTCACTGATAGATCTGTGTAAGAAACAGGCTAGTTCTCTTCTACTAGTCTGGGATGACCCCTTTTTCTAGTAAGTTCTCTGTATCTGTTCATTGTGAGGAAGTTGGAGAGTTGCAATTTATAGAATCTGAAAAAATTAGCAGTGTGACACCAAAACAGAAATTATTATGAAAACACATATTTGCTTGAAATGAGAAATACTAAGAAATACACATATGAAAATTTTTGTGTTTTTATAAAAAAGAAAGAAAATAAAGTCTGAATTCTAGTGTTATGAAAAGAAACAGAGATCTATTTCAATATGAAAGTTATCTTCACAGTGCTTACAATTGCTTTCTGCCTCTGTCTCTCCCTTTGCTTGGCCCTTTCAGATTCCCGTTTTTCATACTCTTTGCGGTATTCTTCCCTCTTCAGCTTTTCATGCTGATATTCCTCATAGCTGTCATATCTAGGAAACATAACTTAGTCATTAAATCAAGAACCTGCATTTGTAAATGTAAAATTAGAAATACAACTTCTGGAATGCTTCATTATCCCAGGCAATTGAAGACAGGACAAGAGGAAATGGCCTCAAACTCTACCAGAGGAGGTTCAGTTTGGATACCAGGAACAATTTCTTCACTGGAAAGGTGATCAGGCAGTGGAATGGGCTGCCCAAGGAAGTGGGAGAGTCACCATCCTGGCAAGCGTTCAAGAAACGAGTGGACGTGTTATGGTTTAGTTGACATGGTGGTGTTTAGCCAAAGGCTGGACTCAATGATCCCAGAGGTGTTTTCCAGCCTTAATGATTCTGTGATTCTAAAATTAGCTCCTGAGGAACAGCTGCAAAGCAAACCAGATGCAGGCCAAAGGCACTACCTGGGTCTACGACTGCACGGTGATCTGGACCGCGATCTTCCACGTAAGGGAGAACTTCTGTATGCTTGGTGTCTACAGTGGCTGGACTCATAATAGCAACAAGATCTGCAGGAGGAAACACATTCACCTCTGTCATTCCATTTGAGTCTATTGACACTGTTTTCTACCTCTCCCCTGAACTTAAAATTTCTTCTAAGCTACCAGTGGGATTTTCCAGTGACAGTGTGTGATCTCCTACTCAACTAAGGGGCCTCAAGTGATTTCCCCCCTCCTGGCCCTTTGGTAATGTTCCTTATTGAGGCTAACACAGAGCAGACAGTCAGCCACTGTCAACTCCATCTGATAGAGGCTGCAGCTAGATTGGCACCAGGCAGCTCACAGATAATGGGAAAGGTTAGTTGTGTACATCTCTCACCAATTGCTCTGCCTCTGACCTGACTGCCTCCACTCAGAACGTGTAACCCTGGCAAATTTAAAGGATATTGGAAACAAGTGTTTCTGTAGCAAACCCTTAACCTTCAGAGTTAATCAGCTCAGGAGCAATAGAATGAATTGCACTGGATTAAGTTATTTCTTGCTTTTTTTCTTTCTTTCCTGTAAGTTTCTTCATGTTTTTGCTGTTCGTCTTATAAACTACAAAGATCATACTTGAATTTGCTGTACCATACCTTGAAGAGGATCTACTACAGGGCGACCTTGATCTCGATCGGGAATATGGAGAACGGGAACAAGACCTGCGTTGAGGAAAGGACCTTGATCTGGAGCGTGTCCTTTGAGATCTTTGAGAAAATAAGGATTTGGGTGGAGACACTGAATCTCTGCATGGAGAGTTAAAAGAAGAGCAAGAAGGTGATACATCAAATAATGAATAGGCTTGTGTCCCATCCCAAGGGTAGCATAGTTTATCACTTTCATCTTCACTGTCATCAAACAGACCATCCATTGCTAGTCCTGAATTTATAAATATAGGTAGTTTGGAGAATTGTTCATTACTGTAATCACTGTCCCTTAGTTCTCTGGTCTTATCTGCTTCTTCATCAAAAACAGCTTGGCTGGGGTGACCAAAATGCTTATTCAGTTCAGCCCGAATTTCCTGGTCTTGGAGCTGTTTTCTGTTATTACCATGGGATCCCTGCTTATTTGTCTGTAAAGTCTCTTTCTTGAAATACTGGTCTTGTTCTAAAGAAGAACAAATCTGACACTGCCACCCAGGTGAAGAATCCTTAAATTCTGGTTGTCTGGAGTCCTGAAGTTCCTGGGATATTTTAATGTGTATTTCCGATTTTGAATTCACAGATTGACAGTAGTCATGGTCACCAAACAGCCGCAAACTGGGCCGTTTTGTCTTTCTCTCCTCATGTCCACTGGACAGTACTGTAGTCTTGCTAAGCTGTGCATACAGCTCAGACTGTTCTGGACCCTTCTTGATTGGGTTATTTCCTTGAGAACCAGAAGACTCACTACAGCGGGGCTTTTTTGAAGGTGGTACAACAGTCTTGCATGATGACTTCGGTTTAGGTGAAGTCCTAAAAGGATTATCTTGGTTGGCTTTATGAGGAGGGGTTGTAGGTGGAGTTAGGCCTACAGGGAGTAAAAGGAGGAACAGAATGCTTTTAAGCACACATACAATGTTTATAAAGGTGGCTCATATGCTTCTTAAAACAGATACAAAGCAAGACCCATGCTATGTCACTTCAACACTACCAATACTGAGAATAAAACCACCAAAGGTCTGGTGACAACAATAGCAAAAATACTAATGCATTGCCATTACTCTTCAGCATCATTTCTGCCCCTCCCCTTCCTCCATGACATCTGCCCCTCTCTCTGTAGATTTTGATAGAAAAGATCAAACGATAAAACCCAAAAGACGTTTTTGTTAAATATAAAATAGATTTTGATGTAAAAATGAGAAGTCAAAAGACTGGCACCATCAAAAACATAAAGAACCTAGCAGATAAGAACCTGGATAAAAGCAAGGCCAAGAGAAATAAATGAGTGCTACCAAAGGACACAGACCTTAAATGCATGGAAATACAGCCACCCTACAACTCAATGGCAATGACTCTATGTCTCTAGAGTTCATTAACTTAGAAAACCATTGCTAATGTATATACATATATTATATATGTATGTATAATACATTCTTTAGCATAACTAATACATTTTGCCGGAAATGTAGTTCTGTAACTGAAACTCAAATGAACAACAGGACAACCACAACTGCAATGAACCACTACATTTAGAACTAAATCTTGGTGAGAGTCATGTAGTAGGGAGTCAAAATGAAACACGTAAGTATTCAATGACTAAATATACTGCTAACTAACAGGTTTATTTACATAACTGTCATAGACTGTATCACTATGATGAGACAAAATTGCAGGAAGGACTACAGCATGTTCCAGTAAGCATCTTCCCATTATTTTTGTAAGTGCAGAATATAACTTCCAATAGTTTCTGTAGAAATCATAGAATTTCTTCAGACATTACAGAAGGATAACCCCAGATGTCAGGGCAGAGTAACAGCAAACAGCAGACACTGTTAAGGAAGTTAATTTCTCTTCAGGAAGGTACTTAGTATGTTAAGTTTGAAAAATTTGCTTCTGTCCAATTGACACTAATATAGTTTAGTAATATATGCTTAAAATTTAACAAAATAGATGGAGATTAGGGAGTTCTCCAAGACAACCCAGACCATCCCTAAGCAACCCAGAGGCTCATGCTGTCCAAGAATACTTCTAGCCCAAGCAATGAGCTTTCCATTAGTTCCTCAGCAAGAATGAGAAAAGAAGGCAGACAGAGTTACAGGAAATGTGGGTTTCGAACATGGCTGTAGAGCTCTGTTTGGTATTTCTAAACATGCAACACAGCTCAGCAGATCAATGCAAATGGAACATGTTCTATAGCATTTTGCTGTAAAGAAGGAAAAGCGTCCATCAATGTGCAGTGCTCCCTAAGGAGCATAAATGGAGATTGGGAGTCCCATTGCATTATCTGCAATGAATTTCTTCCAGAAAATAAGAAAATAGAAGCACCAAGGCATGAATACTTGATGTGAGAGAGATGCTTGATTTTGTCTGAATGTTCAGAAAAACTGGTTACAAGCTACCCATGGCTATGTGAAGACTTTGTCTAATGCCACAAAATTCTAGGAAAATTGAGGCAAAGATTATGAAACCTAAAACCCTAGTTACACCAAATTTGAATTTAATACTAAAAAAAATTTTGTGCAGTCATCACTGTTAAACTATTTCCTCTGAGTCCTCAGTTTTTTTCTTTCTTCTTCCTAAATATTCACTTGAGACAGTACTAAGTATTTCATACCTTATGCACCTCCTCACTGACAAATATCTTTGACTACCAAATGAATTTTGGCTAAAATGACGAGAACAGTCCTATCGAAAAATCTGCAGTAATAATTTCCAATTTAAAACTTGAGGCTCAGATTGAACAAATACTTCAGTAAGCAATTTTCTAGAAAAAAAATTTAAAAATGACACTTGTGAAATTAGAAAGCCCGTGAGGAAATTCTGGGGTTAGCTACTGGGTTTTAGATGTAGTTTTAAAAAAAGAATGAAACAAAAATACAACCACTCCACAATGAACATGCATATTTAAGAATTTCAGGCAGAGAAACTCCAGAGATAATCCAATATTCAAAATAAAATATTGTTTCAGATTCTACTTCTTTAAAGCTTGTCCTGGCAGGAAGAAAGCAAAACACACAGTATTACAATTTCCAGAAACCTGACAAGGAGTCCAACAATCTTCAAAAGAGGGGAAAAAAAAACGTACCAAAAAAACCCTCATGAAAGTACAGACTGAGCTAAATTTACTGGCACTTCCCTTGCTGGCAGAACAGGGCTGGGACAGGCTAAGAAAGGGCTTCCTCATGGCATTCTGGCTTTTTTCCTGGTTTTCAGCAGAAGCAGGAAGTGCACAGGCAAGTAGAAACAGATAAAAGTTGGAAAATGTTCATTTAACTTTTGAACAGACCTACGCTGGGGGATGGAGGACAGAGTGAAGTTTTGAATTCATGTCACCTCTACAGAGTGTCCCATGACCGATCTCCAAACCGTGAATTCTGAGAAAACCAGTTGGCTGCACACTTGTTCATCTTCACTCTAATCCCTGGTAATCTTCACTGAGGGCCATGATCCCACATCAATGGCATTACAATATTCCATAACCATTGGATTATTTCACACGCACTGATTTCTCCCCAGTGTGTACATTTAAGTGTTGACAGTACAAGGTATATTCTGTACTCTCTCTTGAACTTAGCAGGTTTTGACAGATTTATGGAAGGACAGATGGCCATTACAGGCTGAAGGCTGACAAGAGGCAGTTCAGAGCATTGTTAACACACTTGCACAAACTCTCAGCAGTGCAGCGCTGCGCAGAATGTAATTCAGACTATAGCTTTTTTATTGCTGCCTATTTTCTTTTGTCAAAAGAGCCTGCTGTGCACAGCAACAAATGGCTGCCATTACCCAGAATGTAATGGGTGTCAGACAAATCACGTAACACAAACAATCAAGAGTATGTAGGTCATATTTCAACAGAGCACAACCTTAGCAATATTTATGATTACTGCATTGAAATGTGCTCTATAATAAACAAGTACCTCTACATCACTCACACTTATGTACTTCTGCACAGCAAATCTGTTAGAAGTGGTACATACTCTACAATCATCCTCCTTAAACAGTCTTTTTTCTTTTTAAAGGAAAAGGCAAGTATTTTTTCATGACATGCTATAAAACCATTTTCTTTGTAGGGACTTTTCCTTAATTGAATAGCTTTGGTAAATGGTACGTTTGCACTTTGCCTTGCTCTGTCTATATACTACAAACTCACTCAGTGATCTTGTGCTAGAAAACAGCATACATCAAATTGCCAGCACTGCTGCCAAAGCAGCACCATCCTCCCTGTGTCTGTGCAATGAAAGGTGTTTGCACATGTGCCGACTCTGCCACCTTGGCCAAGCAACTTCTTTCCAGAAAGTCTCCGGGAGGGTGAAACTACTTTCAACACATTCCAAACCTTGACTTAAACCCTCGCCCCTGCCCCCCACAGTGTAACTCATTTAGCTCAGCTAAATTGGTAAGCAGAAATTAGGGGAGTGCCTCTGCATTAAAAGTGACATCTGGACTTCTTACAACTGATTTTTAATGCTGTTTTACATAGACACAGATATTTCTAGATGTCTACAGTAGCTTAGCATTCAAATGTTTGATGATGTTTGCTGTGCTTTGAGGGGGCTGATAATTAGCATCTTTTGGGGAATACAGCCCTGGAACCTTTCCACATGTGCACTGGGCTTTTGAGAGGCATTGAAAATGAATTCTTTCATACCTTTGAGTTTGAAAACGTATTGTCAAGGGAAACATTATTTAAGGCCACTTTAAACACTGACCACAAGATAACAGCTCAATTCAGTAGAAGAAGAGTGTTTGTATGGCACAAGATTGCAGAAGCTAGGAAAAGATAATAAAATTAAATAGTCATCATATAATAAAAAACTACATGCTTGTTGAGTATTCAATTTAATCCTGTTGTCAGTGCTAGAGAGAATAAACACAGATGCCTGAAAACATCAAATAATTCACTAGATTTTAGTCCCTCTGGGCAACTCTCTACATCTCACATCTCACTTTATCAGAAATCATTCTGAGGTCAAAGAAGTTCTTAGATGACAGATTTTACATATTTGTTCTGACAAGTAAGAGGTAACACAAATCCAGAGGTAGGCAAATATCAGAGTATCAGTATCCTCACGGATGGTCACAAATTCCAAATCACTCTTCAAGCTGATTATGTACATACAGCTTTTTCTGTCATCTTTTCAAAGAAATCAAATTCTGCCCCCAAGACCAGTGAGGAATTTTACACTACAATGAATTACAGTGATCTGTATCAAATGAGAGACTTTCCACCAAGAGGGTGGAAATGGTCTTCTAGTTACTGACTGAACCTAAAGCATGTAAACTGACTCCATGTACTTAAATGGTGGCTTTGAGTATTTATGTGTGAAGGTTTAAGAAGACATGGAGAACAGAGAGGGATTAATTAGAAGCCATGCTATCTAACATCTGGCGTTCAGATGTTTGTCTAAGACAATCAAAAGGCTAAAACAATCACTGAGGAGCCCTTGTCTGCCAAGAGAAACACTGCCACCTCCAGAAGGTGAGTCATCCTCCTAGTCCCTGTGCTTGCACAGGCCCCCCTCCCCCCCACAGTCTGACGTGTAACAAAGAGGAAAGAGCTGACAAAGAACCATCCCACATTTTTGGAGGACACTGGAGAGGTTCAAGCCCATGGCCTCTTAGCAAGGCACTGGCAATGCAGCTAGCTGTGGGAACAAAGGGAGATGGACGTCTTCTGAGCGTCTTACTCGGAATGAGACTCATCGGACACAGGGATTTCATTCACTGCATTATCATCATCTAGGACTCCCTCCATGTCATGATGTTCCGGTCCAGTTTCCTTAGAGTAACACTAGAATGATCAGCTTCAAGAAACAGGACTTTAGATAGCAATGGACTTAGGACACTTACTTAAAGAGTATTGAAAGAATTCTTATGTGTGGCAGGAAAACACTTTAAAGAATATTTGTTCCTTGTAATTTGACAAATTGATGTTTTGACAGTTTTAGGGAGGACAAAGTTACATTCATGAGTACTAACAAACCTGTTGTAAAGCAAGATATAGCACTGGCAAGAGAATGGTTTCAGTTTGACTTTAGATACATGAATCCAAAATGTGTGTGTGACGAAGATTGATGGCTCATCTGGGAAATGCTTTTATTTATTTATTTTTCTAGTCTATACTTAATTCATCAGTGAGGGAAGCAATGTTGTTCTCAGCAGAGAGATCAAGGGAGTTGCTATTTATATTAAAATACTTTGTGCTTCGATAGTGCAAGCAGCACTGCTAATGGTATTTTCAATTCAGTAGTGAGATCAAGGTAACTCCAATTTAAATTATAATAAATAGTGCTTGTATAGTGCAAGCTGCCCTATATAAGGACAATGAGCAATGCGGTTATCTGGATATAATTTGGAGTTGCCAGGGTCTCACTAAAGAACTTCAAGGTATTATTAATCACTACTGCCACTATTTTTTTCTTTATTTTATTTTTGGTTGTTTTTTAAACTGAAGTGGGTCCCAATTCTGCCATGATTTACATACATATGCTGTAAGTTCTTCAGTACTCCAGGCTGTTTCTGTCATGTACTTTGCTTCCAGCAAAAGCAGACTCAGGACACAACACTACTACAATACAAATTACTTAAAAAGTAAGATATGCATCTTTTTATAGATTTACATACATACATGAATATAAAAATAAAAACTATGCGTATATGCAGGCAGGGATTAACACAACTACAGCATGATCTCCTGAAATGTCCTCACCAGGCACTGTGAAGACCAGAGCAAGTGCAACATGAAGTCCAAGAGCCACCATTGTGCACACTGCTTGGTAACACTGCTCCAGCTCCCTGGCCGCACACACTCCAATTATTATTCTACCTGAGTATCATCAGTTCATTTCCTAGCTAACTTCTGTTCTCTTCCAAAGTGGAAAAAAAATCACAGAATCATAGTACAACATTCCTGTTTACATATGTGCTCAGTTGTGCTGTTTCACAGCTTCTGATGCTTTTTTTAAATGCACCAGTTCTCCTGGTTATGTTGTCCAAGCAACTACAGAGCTGTTTTGTTTCCTCCTCTGTGCACAGCTGATGGAGCGGAATGAATTTGGTAATACCAAGACCATTCCCGTTGCCAGTATGGACACAACACTAGAGGACTATCCAGGGGTCAGACTGACTCCCAATTTCTGTCTAGTCAGCTGATGGGAAAAGCAGGCTGCTGACTTTTTGGCTGAGAGAAAACACTGCTTCCTTCAGTAATTTCAACGGCTGCTTGTACCACTCTGCTGTAGTAACCTCATCTGCCCCTTTCTGTTGGCAGCACTAAGCACTGACTTACCCATGTGCTTACAAATGGGCACCCTTGTGCAGACTTGCTCTCCAGTAGTGATGGAAAAGGCTTCTCCATGCTTCAGGCCTACTGGCACTGAACAGGATTATCCTCCTTCATACAGTGAATTTTGCCATGTTTATGTTGGTTTTGCAAAATGAAGATGTATAGGAAGAATGTTCCCTTTTGCCTTGAGAGGAATGATTAAGACTGCAAGCTTCCAGGACATGAAAGGTGTTCATGGTTTAATGCTGAACTAATGAAAAAGTTTCTGAAAAAGTGAAATGATGGTTGTAGGAAGGTGAAAGCCCAATGTACCCACCAAAACCCAGTGTTTGGGCCTGCTGCCACTGAATTTAGGAGCACCAAGCTGATTTGCAGTACCTGAAGACATATTCTGCAATACACCCCTCCCCCTCAATGCGAGAGATCACACATTTTACAATCTACTGCTATGCTGAGAGAAACACATGCCAAGAACATCTCTTATTTTTCAATATTACACAACTGAGAAAGAAAATGGTCTTGGCAATAGCTCAGGTGGAGCTCAATGTGTTCTTTTGTGCTCGGCTCTGGACACTTCAGGAAAACAAGAGGCAAAAGAGAGTTCAGAGGAAAGCCATAAGATAGATCTGAGTCTGAAGGAACTGACTTCAGCAGAAAGAGGAGCAGACGAATTAAATGAATGATTAAATGGGTGATGTGTGAACTAAACCACTACATGACAAAAAAATCCTACGTATCTTCAAAAGGTACAAATCTACGGATCAGAAAGGAAGAGGAAGATCAAGGGAGGTTGTGTGAAGTGTGTTAATGGAAGAAATAAAGAAAAAGCAGGAGTACAAAATGAATATCACTTTAAAAAATTACCTCTAAGCCATGGAACAGTTGTTCAGTGGGAGAGGAGAAAGCTGTTATTTGTGACATACTAATCTAAAATTGACAAAGCACTGAAACATGCAGTCATGTACAGTCCAGGCCAGCCTGGAGACAGACTGAATCACGTAACTTTAACATCTGTAACATCTATTACACTGTGCTGTGGGGTTTGCCTTTGAAAGATGGTGCTCAGCAGTACACAAATCTATGGGGAAATGGAGAAGTGTAACAGATAAATGGTTTCATTCATATTTTCTCAGAAATTATGCTCTCCTGTGTAGGTTTGGAGCTGTATTTTCAAACACGTTTCTTCTCAGGTAGCTAGACAAAAAGTAATGCTAAACTGCACTGAAGTGAATCTACTGGAGACTTCTGTAAGATCTCAGCATACCTGTGGTATATTACAGTGAACAAACACACAAGCCATGCTTAAAGGAAGAGCCACCACTCTGCATTTCTCACCTGCAGTTCCAGAGAGTTCCACACTTAAGGTTTGTTCAATAGTCTTGTTCTCAAATGGGGAACCCTTGGGATCACTGGAAGACAGGGCACATTTATAAAAACAAGCTGAAATGGAGTTGCTGTAGCCAAAATCTACTGAACCCCCCTCCCTTTTATAAATGTTTGCACTTGTTAATACTTACTTTGGTGACTCGGGTGTCAATGGAAGTGATAAACTTGTTGGTTTGGCTAAAGGAAAAAAGAAAACAATTATGCAATACTTAAACACTCTGTAATATATACAGTAAACATTTCTTTATACTTTGGCACTGGAATCCTGTGGTAGTCAGTTAAGGCTGAGCTTTGATAGTTCAATTGCCATTTCAGTGTACCTCAGATAGACAAATAAAGAGACTCATCCTGATTCCTTATTACTACTACCAAAAAGGCACCTAAATGTCAACAATTATTTACATCAATTACTGTACATCTGAAATACAGTACACAACCCAAATGACAAGAACTGTTCAGAAGAAGAGTGGTACATGTTAAAAATCAATGAAGAACTCTACAGGACACACTCTGAAAATGTTATTTCTCTCAGTGTTAATTTAGACTACAGTTCACGTTTTATTTGGAAACAGGAGCAGCAGAATAACTACAAAGTAACAGAACGTTATGAATATTCAGTCAATTTTACTTCTACAAGATACAATTTTATATACAGCACTGAGAATAGGTTGTTTCTATGAGGCCAGAGTCCAACCAGTTGTAGTCCAAATTTTTGCAAATTATTCCTGCAAACTATGACAAACCATGGACATAGTCACAGATGGTTAAAAATGGGGTTGAAGCTCTCAGCACTACAATCCCAACATACGCAAAAAACAAAGCTCTGGCTACAAAAATGTAAGTCTTTGCAGCTTTTACTCATGCAAAATGGTATTTTCTCAGAGCAAGCCAAGAACTAGCATACTGTAATACAACTAAGATTCCTTTAACATTAAAAATTATATTACTTTCGAATTTTACTTTTCAGAAGTTAGATTGATATATTAAACACAGAGAGCATCGTAGCAAGAACAACAGCAGGGGATCTCTTCTGCAGATTAATTACTTAAGACAAAATGTTCCCCTTGAACACTCCTGCACTGCAGATCTTTTGTCCAGAGTGTCACTACTGCATATTTCATATTCATTACAAGCTTGGAGCTCCCATCAACATTAAGGGATTTTATATGCAAATTGATTACTTTTATATGCTCTAGAGCATTCCTGAAGTAGTATTACGTTTTTAAAAAATTAACTCAATTCTCAAGAGCTGCATATTGTTTCTTCTCCTCCCCATATGAAAGTTAGGAATGGAAGCTCAGGTGTTCACCTCGGGTTCACCTTCCTCAGAAGTCACTACTGGAGTGAGGAGATGCACCTCAATGAGTTATTCGTCTGGCCCAGCACAGCCACTGATTTGTGCATTAAACCAGGTGCAGTAAAACTGAATGTAACCTGACACGTCTTTGTGTATAATTTATATACATCTAGGAATACTAATGTTTGCCTGTGACTAACTAGAGGTAAAACTGGCTTAAAAAAACAGACCTTACAGTAAGGCTCTGGAATAAAGTTTTATACAAAAGCTTCCATTTTATTTTTTTTTAATAAAATCTGCATACTCTTTACCAATTTAGGCTAAGGAAGCTGAATGTGTAAGAGCTATTTACATCTCTAAAAAGTCTCATGCTAGCTCTTATTAGTCCCACAGAATAGTCGCACATCAGAATACACACATATTAAATTCTGAAGCACTGAGGCACAGTGCAAATCTGCCAGAGATGGGCACAGAACCAAGGCATTATCTCACACTTCCATGTATTAATTTTAGGCAGAGGTCTCCCACTGAGAAGTTCGCATACCAAAACACCCATCAGTTTTCTTATTGCTAGGCAAGAGCTTGACCAAACACTCTTTCTGCAAAGGATTCATCCTCACATACAGCCATTGATAGTGCAAATATTTAGCCAAGACACTATCATTTTCCACGGTGCCTGTTTATTAGAGCTTCAAGATCTACTGTGGCGTGGGTTTTCTCTTATTAAAAGGAGTTCACATCAAGTTGCTTGTCCCTATAAATTGAAAACATTCAGGTTCAAAAGAACTACGTTTCCTCATGGGCAAATTTCAGTGCAAAACCACAGATGATCTTTGGCATGAATGCGTTTGTGGACATTCCTGTGGGTTTGCAATATGTTTGCAACAGTAACCCTAAAGGAAAATAACATTCGACTTACCCTTTGTGAGCTTTCCCTAACTTTGAAAGAAAATCTCAGACTGTGATTTTTTTTTTAAAACAGAAAGAGCCAATTTTCTTGTACTTCTGATTAAATGTATGAACCAATGACTGCAGGTCTGAAAATATCAGTTAAATTTGCAAGGTTGATTCTGCATGAATTGACTGTCCAAGCTGAAAGCATTATATTCTTGTATTTGTATTACATGCAAATCCATTAGTATTGAAGTTATATATTGGTGTATGAGGCAAATTTGCTGAAAAAACATTTCAAAAGCCTGTAAATAAAGTGCAGGAATTAAAGAAGAAGGTAATTTCTCTCTGCCTGCAAATTCACTTGCAAGACCACTAAAATCACAGTCATCTGTTAAGCACTGGTAAGTTAGCTATATGTCCCTTTGGACTTCTGTAACCTCTCCTCCGTGCTGCTTCCACAACCCAATGTGCCCTGACTCTTTGAACTGAATCTACACAATTGCTCAGCTGGGGAAGAAAAGCAGCTCTGATCTGAACAGAAAGATTTTATAATCTGTATGTATGTTTGTGTGCACATACATCTATGTATGTGTGTAACATACATGTGGATATAGCATGTTATACACAATATGCCTTATCACCTACCAACTTAACATCCAACAGTGTTAATAAAGCCCATTGTAACTTCAGGCAGTTCTGTTTTTCAGTACCATTGCAGAAACAGACTCAGGTTTCACATGTAGAGCTCAGTCAGGATTCTGCTGTGAAGGAGACTGCCGAAGCCATCCAGAAGGAGTGGCAGTTGGCATAAGGAAGCTTTAGGAGCAGTTGGATTTCCTTCTTACAAGAAATATTGTTTAGGTAATTTGAGACCATAATGGAGAAACCCCATACTTAGGATGTCAGAATGTACAGCTGCAAGAACAATATTAAGTGATAGGAAGGGAAGATTATTCTTTTTGAGTTTGTTTATACTTCCTAGTGCAGAATGAGAAAACGGATTTGATGGTGGCTGAAACGCAAGAAAGTGGGAGGGGAGAAGAAGAAAGAACATAAAGTTTACAACTGTTGCTTTAAAAATACCAAACAACACATTTAGGGTTGCATCCTGATCTCTGTTGCAGACAGGTAACTTCCATTGACTTCAGTGGAGTCATTCAGGATTTGCACTGATGCGTCTGAGATGGGCACCTGGCCTTCCAGATGCCAGGCCAATATAAATACATAGATGTATTTTAAAGTAACAATAACTTTTAAAAGCTCCCTTTGGGTTTGTAAGCTTTTACAGCTTTCCTTTATCTTGGGACAACAGACAGGGGAAGAGATGGAGAGAAAGTGAGAGAGGAGGCTTTAAGTTCTTGCATGCTGTCACAGAAGCTACTTGTAATATAGACCAGTTTTTTACACATCAGGGGATACTAAAAGTCAACACAAGTGTTAAGTTTTGACCATAAAGAATCCAAAAATGAGAGAGAAAGATCAGGATGGCATCTAAACTTTCAACTATTTACAAAATAAAATTACAAACCAGCACTCGAGCTTTAACAGGAATGACACATTTATTGCTTTCTCTGTAGCAGTGAGAGCACTATTTATTGTCTCTTAAGGGCTATGTAGCAGGTTAACAATGCCTTCAGTTTTACTCCAGCAAAACAGAAAGAAGCTCACTAATGAACTGGCCTGCCCAGCTTGTTTAGGGGTATAATGATTTCTTAGTAGTACAGTTTTCTGTGAATAAGTGTCTCCAGCTAGCTTGGTATATTACCATGTGATACTTGCTAAACTTTTCCTGAGATCCTCTTCTGAGGCTGGGGGGCAATAAATGAAAGGATTAAATATGTCTAAAAGCTGAATCTAGCTAACTAATTCTAACTTCATTACACTGTTTTAAAGTTCTCTTTACACAGGAGAGAGGCTGGATTTACAGTACTAATCCAAAGAACAGAAGTAGTATTGAGGATATTCCCAACCATGGTACTTCAGCTTCCCTGCATTACTGCTGGTACCAAAGCTGTATGCTGCAGTCCCACACCTACCCTGCAGATGATTTGTCTGAGACTGCAGATGGGGCTTCCTTTTGGAGGTGCATTTCTCTTTGCTGCTGTTCCTGTTCTCTGCTGGTTTGGTCTGAGGAGGATCATCATTTGTAGTCAGATATTTGAGAAGTTCAGAGCAGGGACGTCTTTGAGGCTTTTGCTGTTGACAAATGCTCTTCGCTTTATTGCTCCATGAATTCTCAGTCTTAAAAACAGGATAAAATAAAATAAAATAATAAAATAAAATAAAGCTAAAATTAGTGAGCTGAACCTTATCAGAATGGATATAGGTTTTCTGAAGAGATGAGATTTTCAATGAAGTGTTCAGTCTAAGTGTACTAGATCTATGAGCTGTGAATAACTGTTTGCAGAACAAGGAAGGAAAATTACATTTAAAATTCCTAAATGACATTTATGCAGCTTTTTATTTCATTTCTCCTACATTGCAATGTTCCTACTCAGCAACATGTAACTAACAAGACCCTACAGCGCCTTTACTGTGAACAAAAAAATAAGCTGGTTTAAACCTTAATTTGTTGCTGATTGCTTGGGCCCAGTATTCACGACTCTCTTAAGTACCCCTAAACGGTCCATTTTCAGTTACACTCAATGGCAAGACAAACATTGTTTAATACTGCCTGCTAACAGAATTATGTCTAAGCCCCCCATTCTGTCCAGTCAATGTCTAATGTTTTGCCAAGAATCCAGTGTCATTTGTCTTAGCTCAGACAGCTGGGAAAATGGCAGTCTCACATTCTAGAGTCACTCATAAACAACACCAGACCATCAGCAAATTTTATCGCACCCCGTCCTACTCTGTGTATCAATAAAGTAGGTAAGAGTAACAGACGGTGTGACTACAACTGAACTCTGCCAAGAGAAAAGGCATAAATGAAATATTCAGAGCATAAAGGAGCTCAGATGATTTCTGGAACCCAGTCTGTAACTCACTTTATTTTTTAATTAGTTACAAGATAGAATGCATATTAATAAAACACGTTCAGATCTACTCCTTGCTTGGTTGCTAAAAGCATAAAAGACCTTGTTACACTTCCTTTTTTTTCCTTATTATAAAGATTAAGTTTGTACCTTAACAACCACAGGGCTTGCTCTGATCCTGTGATTAGTGTTTGCATGGTTTTGTGTGCTGAGACCACTGCATTCATTATAATTTAGCTGAGTGTTGGCTGGAGCCAGCAAGAGCTTCTTAAGCTACAAACACATCAGGGAAAGGGAAGTGGAAGGAAAAGAGTAAAGTTATACATCTTTATGGATTAAAATGACTTATCTACATTTTTGCATAGTTACTTAAAGTTAGTTATATCAATTTCAGCAAGAAAAGTACAATAAAACTAAAAGAAGGAGTTGATATTCCTCAGAGGAAACAGATTTCATTTTCTTCTGGCTTGGCAGCACATTTCTGCTCCCTTTACTGCAGTATACTGTGGGGCAAGCAGAAATGACAGGGATCTTGGATTTCTGAATCCATGGCAAAATGAAATTCTCAGTGATCTGCTTGACAGAAGAGGCCTCTGATCTAGACAGAAACATTAACAGACTAATGGATACAGTGTCAAGATTCAGGTATCTGGCTCTGTTCCACTGAAGCCAGTGATAAGAGGCTTTCAGCAGAAACAGAATCACATCACAAACTAGATTTACTGAGCAAAATGCATATAGTGTTTCACCCACATCCTCATCCAAGGTTCAGTTTTGCCCTGGTTAGCACTAAGCTGGTGCTTACTGGTCAAATCAATGTTAAAGGCACAAAATCAGCCCCGCATCCCAACAGACTCACTGGGCCTTTCTTCACAGATCACCAAAAATTATGTCTAAACACGCACAACAAAAAGAGCCCCAAGAAATGAAATATGAGTTAAGAGCCATTACCCCGACTTATCTGAACAGAATGATAAGCAAAAGTGTCAGCTCCATTAGTATAAGAGTTTAAAAACAACCTTTTCAACAACTTTTTAATAGACTGCCATATTAATCATCCTATGGCTATTTGGTGGGGGGGTTTTGCCCACCTAATTTTCAGTTCTTCACTTGATTTTCCTCTCCAGTCTAAATGAAAAGTCCAGACCTTACTGTGACTACATCATACCCATGCAGCGGGTAGCCAGAGGCACATCCAATTCCTGTTAAACAGTAGGAAGGGTTCTTACTAGAGACGGCTCTTCTGCCTCCTGGGTTGGAGGGGTGCCGTCGGGCATTGGGGAGGGGCTAGCGGCCTTTTCGTTGGTCACATCTCCATCTGTCAGTGCATCAAATGAAGGCAATCCATCCTCATCCACAGGGATGCTGTCCAGTGTTTCAGTGAGAACAGCTAGCAAGTTTGCCTCGCTCTCTTCATCTATCTTCTGTGGAAGCGGACAAAACAAAAAGAGGAACCTGGTGAGAAAAGGACTAAAACGATGCCTCTGTATGTGAACAAGCGGACAACATGTAGTTAAACCAGCCCTTGAAACAGTAACCTGCAACAGAATCTCAGACAATGTAATTAGGTACAATAAAATGATCCATCTCTGTTCAAAACAAATCTCTTTGCACTCGTGGTGTATTGCTAGTTTACTTTTCTTCCACCATTTTTTTTTCTTATCAGGTGTTAACAATGATAAGTAATCACCCAGGGATTGTATTACAGGATGAGCCTAAAATGCTGACACCTAATGATGGTGTCAGCCCAGGCTGTCTCTTTCTTTCTCTCTTCAACACTGAACACCAGCTAATTAACCTGACAAAATTACAAGAAACAGACAGCTAATCAGGACACCAAAATGAATCACCAGTAAAATATAGAAAACCTCATTCACATATACGGTCCAGTTTAAGTGAGAAAGGGTTACCCTTCCACATTTCTGCAAATCCTTGCTCCAAACTCAAATGAACAGCTCCTCATTCCTGAGTATTCTGGCATAAGATAGCCAGCAGCACTCATATGATAAATGACAGGTCATTTGGGTTTCTTTTAAAGGAATGTATTAGGCAGATTGCCTTTGAAGTTGTCCTTTCGAGTTATGTCATTTGAGTGCTCAATGCACTATTGTATGCATTTATCTAATTCAGACTGCAATTATAAAAAGTAGATTAATTTCTAATCAGATGTGGCTGTAATGTTAATTTATATCTTATTTCAGCAACATGAGTTCTTTTTGTCAAATTGAGTAAATTTAAGTGCCTCCTGATTTTTTAATGAAATATAGTCCCTACTGTATATTAAGGTACAGATTTTTTGAGTGCTGAGAGTACTGAGAAATAGAACTGTGTAAAAATCATTATATTTATTTTTCAGAAAGATTGGAAATTGATCTTGACAGATCAATTATCTAGGACTCCTAGGCTGATCTTAGCGCTATTAAAGTAAATGAAAAGCCTTTCACTGATTCAAGCGATATCAAATTGGGAGTTTTTCCACCAGTTTCAGAGTAGCTCACCATGTTCCAGGTTCACAGTGTGAAAAAATTTCAGCTAACTTCAAATCTCGAAGTTTAAAAGTGAACTAGCAAGACAAATAATACCAGCAAGACAAACAAACAAGCAAAAAAAGAAGCTAAAAAAGGCAACAGCAGAACACTGCCAAGTTACACTTTGGAAAAAAAAAATCAAGCGAATCTGGGTATCCCCTTAGCACAACTTTTTTCAGTAATACTTTCATCTAGCAGACTCTGTTCAGAGATGATCATAAACCACACATGTAATTGCTCCTGCTAGGCTTCTCTGCCAAATCACACCTCACGGCTTCTAACACAAAAGCTGTCTTTGAGCTAGAAAGCTAAGGCAGAGCACAAATTATTCTGGTGTTTACAACTTCATCTCCAAGAAACAAATAAATACTCAGGCAAGCTAATGCTAAGGAGAAGCATTTACTTAAAAGGCAAAAAGGCACTTGGCCACTGAGAAAAAGCATCCAAGTTTCGGTATCAGGTGATTTCCACCATACTAAGCAGACATATGCACACAGCTGAGATAATTCAGTTTGTAGAGGGTGGAAATGACAGAGGGGAGCCACCTTGTGAATAAAACCATGCTCTGAATCCAGCTTTTAACAGTCGCTTTCTAAGAGGACAAGAGGAAAACCATGGTGTCACTTCTAGAAAAGCAAGAAAAGATACCGGGCAAGAAAGTGTGTACCAGTGTTGTTTCCCGATGGCATTTCAAGCCCCTCACAGGTGGTGGGATGAATGGTGTGAGAGCCAGCCCTTGAGCCTAAGGTGTCCATGAGGTGGTTTGGCTGCCTGACCCCCAGCCCTACACCAGGAACTTTTTCAGCAAGTTCAGCTGGTGGGTCACACTGCTGAGCCTTGAAGCATATAAAGCTGACAATAAAGCTGGAAGTGTTGCTATTTCTAACAGGGAATGCCTTCTTTAATAATAGCATGCCAGAAGAAAACCTGATATTTGCTGTTAGCTGCTCAACTCTCATGCTTTAAACAGACATTCAAGTGCACTGACATTCAGGAACAGAAAGTTGAGCGGACGCCGGTCCTCATCACAGCAATTTCAATTAGTTTTGTACAAGTTTCAACATTCAAACACCCCAGAGAAAGCAGAGGATGTGACAAAGAGGACTCTGTTAAACAATTAATGTCACTTTCCATTATTGCTTCAGTCCCAATTTACAGAGCAAATAAATCAAAGTCACCACAGATGAAACACACTAGCTGGCTAACACATGTCTATTCACAAACAATATGGCAGCAGGAACACATTAGTCAAGAAAATGACATTGCTAGATAACCTTTTAAAGGTTTAACTATGCTATTGCTCCTAACTGTCCTTAATTACTATTTATAAAGAAACACAGTTACTAGATACAGCAGAAACGCTGCTGAGGAGAGATGCAGAGGGAGAGATGGTTGGGTACATCAACGTCTGAGCAATAATCAGTGAAGCAGCAGCTCCCTCCTTTGCTATTGCAGCTTGAGTCTTGGTGTTGACAGCACTGGGGAGAAGCAACGCCATGGCCAAATGCAGGCTCTTTCACGGTTTCAGCACTGTCCCCGCAGAAGTTCACATTTCAGACTGGCATCCAACCCGCTCATCACACAGGCTCGGTGGAACAGGAGGAGCTGAGCACCTTCCATCTCTGCCGAGTCCAGAGGATGCCCCGTGTGCTCTCTGCAACTGACTCCGCCATGTCCCTAAGCTCATGAAGGATCTTACAGGAAGGATTTGCCTCTCTCTATAGGAGCAGATCCTAGGTATTTAGACTACCTAAATAAACTACAGTGTGTAAGAAAAAGAACCAGAGGATAATCTCAAATGTAAAGCTGCACGACAAATATATTTAATTATTAAACTTTTATGAAAAAAATTCATAATAACTGCATGTTGCTAACTTGCCTTTTTAATGCAGAAGCAGTTATGCATCACTTCCAAATCACACTGTTATGTTAACATAAAGACATTGGGCCAGAGATGTTTTGATCCCTGTAAATTTTCACCCAGATGAAGGAGGCAAGGAACACAAGTATGCCAATGAATGCACATGCTTCTGTGTTTCTGACAACAGAAATTTCCAGCATATCCAGAATGCCATTAGCTCTGAAAGGAAATAAAATTTGGCATTTGTGTCACTCTATATGGGTGAATGCAACAGGTAAACTGCCAGAACATCAGCCAATCCTCAAACATGAGCGATCTAGGAGTCCAAAGACCATGAAAAGTTTCTAATTGTGCTCTTCTCTGCTTTTACATGCTTTGCTCTAATACTTTAGTATTTCTACAGCACTAAAAATAATTCTCTGTCTGAAAACACTTTAATAGTTGTGTAACTATTGCAATCTAATTGCATTTCTGCCTTCAGTAAAATGTCTCCAGAGATATTCTCTCTTTGGTCAGTGAAATGAGTTGACAATTTGCTGACACAAAGGTATTTAAATCCTCTACCCCTGATGATTCCTTCTCTTTTGCTTATTCTGACTATTGATGGAGCTGGGTTCACCTTGTGGTTAGCATTTTACGTCTGTAATACCTGTTACTTGTGGGTAATCCACAGAGGCCACAGAGGCCAAAGATTGAGCTGTAACAAAGGCTTGTCCGCCTTGTCATTCATGGTCATCCCTTTAGGGTGCATATAGTGAGCAGTGCTGTGATTTATCCTTAAATTTTCTTCCTTTAAAAAAATCATGCAACATTTAAAAATCTCTGTCATTACCATCATGGGTTAGAGAGCACCTAGGAAACCTTGACATCCATAAGTCCATGGGCCCTGACAGAACACATCCATGAATGCTGGAGAGAGCTGGCAGACACCATAGTGAGGCTGCTTCATGGTCATCTTTGAAAGGTCATGGAGATCAGGAGAGGTGTCTGAGGACTGAAAGAAAGCAAATGTCACCCTGGTCTTCAAAAATTGCAATGAGGAGGATTCATGGAACGACTGGCCAGTCAGCCTCACCTCGATCCCTGAAAAGGTGATGAAGCACCTCTTTCCGGAGGCCATCTCTATCCACATGGATGACGCCAGGCGATCAGAGATAATCAAGCATTTTTTCACTAAAGATAAGTAAATCATGCTTGACCAACCTGATTGCCTTCTATGATGAAGCAACTACCTGGATGGATGAGGGGAGAGCAGTGGATATTGTCTACCGTGACTTCAGCAAGGCTTTCGACACAGTCTCTCGCAACATCCTCATAAGCAAACTCAGGAAGTGTGGGGTGGATGAGTGGACAACAAGGTGGATTGAGATCTGGCTGAACAGCAGATCCCAGAGGGTCATAATCAGTGGCACAGGGTCTAGTTGGGGGCCTGTCATGAGTTGTGTCCCCCAAGGTTCAATACTGGGCCCGGTACTGTTTAATTCATTCATCAGTGACTTGGATGAAGGTCCAGATGCCTCCTCAGTTGTGTTCATGGATAAGACAAAGCTGGGAGGAGTGGCCAATACCCCTGAGTGCTGTGCAGCCCTTCAGAAGGACCTGGACAGGTTGGAGAGATGGGCAGAAAGGAACCATCTGATATTCAACAAAGGCAAATGCAGGATCCTGCACCTGGGGAAGAATAACCCCATGCACCAGCACAGACTGGGGGCCAAGCTGCTGGAAAGCAGCTCTGCAGAGAAGGACCTGGTGGACACCAAGTGTCCATGAGCCAGCAGTGCCCTTGTGGCCAAGAGGGCCAGTGGTACCCTGTGGTCCATCAGGGAGAACACTGCCAGCAGGTTGAGGGAGGTGATCCTGCCCCTCTACTCAGCCCTGGTGAGGTGCACCTGGAGTGCTGTGTCCAGTTCTGGGCTCCTCAGTACAAGAGGGACATGGAGCTCCTGGAACAGGTCCAGCAGAGGGCTGTGAGGATGATTAAGGGGCTGGAACACCTCTGTTAGGAGGACAGGCTGAGTGAGCTGGGTCAGTTCAGCCTCAAGAAGACACAGCTGAGAAGGGACCTCATCAATGTCTGTCAGTATCTGAAGGGAGGGTGTCAGGAGGATGGAGCCAGGCTCTGCTCAGTGGTGCCAAGCAACAGGACAAGAGGCAACAGGCAGAAACTGATGCCCAGGAGGTGCTACCTGAACATGAAGAAGAACTTCTTTACTCTGTGAATGACAGAGTACTGGAACAGGTTTGCCCAAAGAGGCTGTGGAGTTTCTGTCACTGGAGATATTCAAGAACTGTGTGGATGCAATCCTGTGCCACATGCTCTAGGAGGGCCCTGCTTGAGCAGGGAAGTTGTTCCAGCTGACCCACTGCAGTCCCTTCTAACCTTACCCATCTGTGTTTCTGTGATCCCTTCTTGAAAACTTTGAAGCCAGAGTGCAGATGTTCTGACTCAGGATTATCCTGTAGCTCCTGTCATCAGCGCAGGTATGCTGATCCATTCCAGAAAAGGGTCAAGCCCATCTTTTAGAAAATATTTTCAAAATATTAATAGTATCTCCAACATCTTCCCTTTGGGTGACTTCCCCTCTGCCTTTCAATTGTGATTAACACATGCACAACTTTTGCTGACTGGATCTCAAGGAGTGAAATCAGCTAACGAATGATGATGCTCTGAAGTTTCTTTACTGACAATTTGAATAGTGCAAGGGCCCATTGTGATTCACACTGAAAGATCAGGGTCTAAACTTCATTATTAATCCACAGCCCGAAGGATCTGGGAGCAGTGGCAGCTCGCCACATCTTCATAAAAAGCCGAGGAAACTTTGGGACAGATCCACAGCTGGTAGAAGCTGTCACCACTCCAGCAGCCCAGCTTGGTAAGCAATTCAGAGCAGCCAGGTGTACACCAGAACTCACAAGGGATCACCATTTCAACGTATCAACTCATTTCTCCTCAGCAGCCTAAGATCTATTCATAGCACAATTAAAAAAGAAAATACAAGATTTTCCTCCAGCTGAAAATATCTGAGTGATCTAAAAATACTAATACATTATGGCACTACTTTCAAACAAACAAAATTGACTTGTGAGCACATCAGGGAATTCCAACAGGATTTAATTCCTTAATGACAAACTTTGGAGTAAGAATGTCCGTAAGATTGTCTTTTCCTTAAGAATTGAGGGGTACAGAGTCACCCTTTTTTGCACATAAGGATGCAGAGGTGCTGAAAAGCTCATTAACACCACTCAGGCCCTGAACACCTCCTGTCAGCAAACATGCAGGAGGTAGGGGCAGATGGTGTCTCAGCCCCAGCACCACAAACCAAGCCTTTGCCACAAGAGGCTAAGGAGCCACAGGCTGGACAGAAGCACAGGGAGGGTAGGAGGTGTACAGGGATTAGGATGCAGGCTGGTATTCCTACTCCTAACAGAGAAAAATGAGAACTGAAGTCAAGGACGATGAAAGGGAAGAACTACAGCCCAAGTTTTCCCTCTTCTGGTGCAGAAGAAGCCAACCTGCCATGGCATGGCACAGACAGCGCTGTCATGTTGATTTTGCTGCCTTTTCCATGCGCTGTCCAAGGCAAGCGCCTCCTTCTCCTCAACTTAGAGCTGGCCATACCCAGGGCCAAAGATGAATTAGTGGTCCAAGTGGAGAATCACTTGTTCCACCTTACCTGCTCACAATCAGTCTCATGCCCTTATATATTTTGAGAAGTTTCTCAGCTTTTATTTTACTGTTCAACTGCTTTGCAAATCCTTAAGCATCCTGCATTGTCTTACAGTAAAAATTCACATGATGCATTTGCATTAGAACATTTTTCCAAGGTCTGTTAGTCTGGTCCCCAAGAGACACTCCCATAATTGAAATGCTTAAGTCCAGAGCTATCAATTATCTTTAAAAACAAAATGGAGTCCCACTAGGAGAAAATTACAGCCAGGTTTCTTTATATGAAGTAGAAATATGGGGATTAATTATCACCACCCCTGTGCAAATGCCTTTAGGGTATGGAAAGGAAACAAGATCTTTTCTTTTCTTGAAGGAGACAGCTATATTCATACTCCTCACATGCACCTGCAGGAAAAGACCACTTGAATCCAGAGCCTGCCTTCTGATTTCAGCAGCCCCACAGCCCTTCATATGGAATGTGGATATATCTCAATTGCGGGACCAACCACTTATCCGTATTTATGAAAAAGCTTCACTCCAGTTGGATTTCTCAAGATACAGACTTGAAGCAATGTGCTCTACCATCCCAAAATGCTCTCCCCCAAAACAATGTTAAATAAATATTGTGATTCTACACAATGCAGCTACTTCACTGCCTAATTTCCAGAGCTAGGTTCCAGGGGGGAATAAACCCCCAGCACTGCTCACAGGAACATTATGGCACCACTGGAAGGACCTGCTAAACGCCTGCAGGCTGAAGGAGATGGGAGCACCTGCAGCATCCATTTTCCCCTCCCCTCTTCAGGATATCTCAATATAAAAGTAAACTAAAGTAAAGTAAACTAAAATAAAAATTATTATTTTCATCATCATAATCAACATGTTGCATATTTCTCAGAAAGTTCTTATGTGTAATCTTGGCAACTGAACTCGGATTGCCTTCTCTCTGAGAGATGCTCACCTGATACTGTAAAACTCCTGCCAAATACTTGGTATTAAAGCATCACAACACAAAACCACAGCACAGACCATTTGCAAATAGGCTTTTCTTTAAGAGCATGCCCTTGATCACTACCATAGCTCCTGTGAGATGGACTACCTTTTCAAGTGAAAAATATAACTTTCCTGCTCTAAGCTAAACGTGTCAGTTTAAAAAAGCCTACTGAATATTCTTCTACCACAAAGTCACTTTTTTTGTTACTTCTAACGAGTTGTTGCAGTTCAGAAGTTTCCATTACAGCCTGGTAATTAAGTTTATAATAAACTGAAGAGCTACTAATTGACTTACTCATCTCAGGAACTTCAGGATCCAGCTAGCAACCCATGCTTTACATATTTTGACCAAAATTCATCCACATTTTGCAAGCCATTGCAATTCGATTTGTGTAAACTGCATCCTTCCCCTCTATCATAGTGATCTTTGATTCTGGGGAAAAGATAAAACAAAAAACAATCTGCAAGCAAGCTACTGTGTCATCGACTGTGTTAAGGGAACCAATGATAAGATATTGTTGTGCTGGATTCACTTCACCAGTGGTAGACCAAATACCAAAAACTTATAGTAAGTGAAACCACAGAATCTTTGCAAATGCAGTCAATTTGACTCAGCATCAAAAGGTCACTCTATTCCATTTATACTTGATCCTGAGCACAATATTGAGAAACACTTGAAAGCAAATCATCTTATCATCAGTTTGGGCCTCAACATTTGCTGACTATATAGACTAATTTGCTGATTACTAAGTAAATGCTCTACCCATGTTTTTTACTGGGTTAGCTCACCACGGGGGCTTTTTAACTTCTACAGGATTTGACACTGTAAAGGAACTGCATGTCTGTAATACTGAGGCACACCATGGACTTACTATTGTGCTGCCTTGTCCAGTGCTAGCAAAGGCCACCTGGTCTTCATGGGTGGGGAACTGCAGCAGGAGAAGATCTGGCATGTCTTGTCAAGCCCACAATGGACTAGGTTTGGGCTAAGCTTCCCAATGAAGCACAAAACTCTCTCTGTGTTTCTGCTGGGTAAAAACAAGAGCAGGGAAAGTGCAGAAGTGCAAAGGGGAAAGAGCGCCTGGTGAAGAGCCAAAATACGAAGAAAGGCTGGGAGTTTTTCTTCACTGTCAAGACCGCCAGAGAAACTAGGATGGAGGTGAAGTTTCTGTCTGCCAGAACTTCTGGGGAAGCACAGGTGAGCAGAGGAGTGAGTGAGCTGGGGAAGGGAATGCAGGACAGGTAGCCTGACCTGCATGAGTAGCTCACTGCCCAGGGTACAAGAGGTTAGGCAGGCTGCCTCTGAGCTCACCACCCACAAGCTTCCCCCACTCTGGAGCAGCAAATGGCACCTCTTACCCATCCTTCCTTCCCCACACGCAGACAGTCGCTCATGCGTGTAATAAGTTCCTGAGCAACAACTCAGACAGGGATTTTTAATTATTATTATGCACCTGAATAATACACAGGAGAGCAGAGAGTTAAAGTTCCTGGGGTCCCAGTCTGGACAAGCTCTAATATGGAGTGGGTATTGTAGAAAGAAGGAAGAAGGGGAAGGAAGGGTACAGCATAAGGTAGGGAAGACATCTGGGACTGTCCCTGTTGCAGAGCTTTCAATGACAGCGTCAGCAGTATTTCAGTCCAAACACTCAAGCACTGCTTGCTCAGATTTATTTATTTACTTGATTTATGGTCCATGCCTACGCTAATCTCTCTATGCACTGATGTAAGATTTTTCAACATTCATATACCTCTGTAAGGCAGCATAGCGTATCCTGGAGGAAAAAAAGGCTACATATATTTTGCAGTAATTATTGTAAAAACTTGTTTGTCCTCTTTATCATGACAAATATCCCTAAAAACTGCACTTCAGTGGTAGTATGGACTCTGCCAACAAGAAGCATTGTCTTATCGCTTTTGTTCATTCTCTATTTCAGTGTTGCATTTGCTTTAGTTTTAATTATATTGGATGTGTCAGGATGTCTATAATCATCCCTACTTCTGTCTTAAGATTTATGACTCCAAAGAAATACAAACTTAAAGGTAAAATTATACATAATATAGCAGAGAAGAGTTTACATAGATTTTTAAATTTTGTTCATTTATGGGGAGACTGTTTTTGTGCAAATGAAACACACACTCAAAAATTCCTTTTTAAACTACACAATAAGACACTTCTATCTGGTGCTTTTACTGTTAGAAAATTGGAATTTAATTCTACCAGGAAATTAGCATTTGTAAAGTATCAACTTCATTAAATGCTTTTTATGATGTTTTAATTTCTCAGCGTGTTCAGCTTCATCAAGCCTAACACATGCCCACTGAACAGGTATGACAAACACAAGTCATGTCTCACAGGAAGAAAAGCACTGGTTTTCCTTACAGCTAAAGCATGAATGGATCAGTACATCACTAATACATCTGGACTTACCATCAATTTTTATTGTAATTTAACTGGATGGCAGCTATCTGGTTTGAGTTGGTTAAAAAAGTTTACTCAGATACAACACAAAAACTTGTTTACAAGCCTAAAGATGCATTTCCTCTGTATATTTTACCTATGTAGCTGTACATTATTTTTAGGTGGCACAACAATGTCCTTCAATGTCCTCCTCATTTGTCTGTACCAGCAGATGTGTTGAGTGACACACATACCCTTTAGAGAGGTGGTTTAGACAGATAAAATAAACCTCAGGTACCTGTACTCTGAGTGTTCTAGGCTGAAAGTAATAAAGGCTCCTTTATATCGAAGCACCAAATGAGAATGAGAAGATGCCATGGTAAGGAATGTCCTAGCAGGTATAGGGTTTAACAGCACAGATCACAGGTGCATTTTGCCAGGCTTTTCAGAGCACCTTTACAGTCCCATGAAAATAAAATGAAAGCCTCTCCCAGCAAGCAAGTCCTCACCTCAAAAAGCAGTGATTGAACAGTGCAACCTGGTAAATCCCTACAACCACCAAGAATACTCTTCAGGATGAGGAGATGTGTCTGAATTTTCCACCAGTTAAACATTTGGATATGTATATGTCTGATAATATCCTCAGTTACACATCTCCTTGATTTGTCATTCAGTGTTAAGACTTTAATGTTCTTTTAATCCAATTTTGTGCATGCAAATAGAATTGTAAAATAGAGATGGTGATTTTAAAACAGAAAACATTTAAAAAAACATAGAAGAGCTATCTGTTGCAGTCTCCTTTAGAACATGCCCACTGTTGGCTTTCTATGTTTCCTGGAACTCACTAGTCTTTACAGATAATATTAATAAAACAGGGTTGACACTAAAATGTAAAACTAATTTGCTAGTTTACATTAAGGCTACCATGTCCATTTACCTTCAACCAGTCTGGCAGAGTTATGCAGCGCATGCATACTGTGGTGCACACTACAGTTCCCACTGCAGTTGCCTCTCCTCTATTTGCTCCTTAGTCAGGACTGAATTTATTGCTCATTCTCTGCTAGTCCTTTAAAAGTCTGCATTTTCCCAATCATGAGCCCTCCATCTGTGTGATGTAAAAAACTGCAATTTTTTTTAGTGAGGCACTCATATTAACCAGTCCCCTTTTCATCAGAAATGGCAAAAATCAACCTTGGCGTATTTTTTTTGTCCTCTTAAAAAATGACACGGAACAGGCAGTCAAGTCCAGATGTACTTACCAATGCACTAAATAACATTATTAATTATAATTAGGCCATAAGTTCCTTTAGACAGGGACTGTCTTTTTGTTATGTGTTCACACAACCCCTTTCACAATGATGTCCTGTTTTACCATTGGGCTTTGAGATGCTGCCACAGGACCTACAATAAATAATTTGGGGTACTTCCATTTAATCCTGCTGGCAAACAAAAGAAAAAGAACTTAGACCCCGATGTTCAGCTGCTGCAAATTAGGACCTCTCCAAAGGTCTTAACAGCTATGCAGATTTACACTAGCTAGGAACCTGGTCCTCTGCTCTTCGTGTATGTTGATGCTTAAGCTGAGAACAGCAGCTCCTACATAGTGTGTCTGTACCACCCTGTCCCAGGACTAACAGCAGTCCAGCCACAGGCCAGCAAGGGCTAATTCTTCCTCCTTACCAAGTGAGTTTTGCAGCTGAGCACTACACTGCTATGACTAAGACACTGAGTTTAAAAGCGGCTTGGGTTCATCTTGCCTACAATGTGCCTACACTGTGCTTGCATTCCCTACTGGAAATACACTGACACTATTTGTTCATGTCAAGTGCACCTTCAGTTTAAAAGTTATCCCCACTGAAGTTAACACAAGTTATAATTTGAGCCTGTGTAGCTGCTAGATGCACAGCCAAAACCCCACAGGATGTGCCTAACCCCAGGAATAATAAGTAAATTGAAACCATTTGAATACTAAACCAGAGAGGGGACCTCGCGGATCACTGGGTTCGGCAAAGCCTACATCCTCCTGGCTAAGATGGCCTCCCTTTGTATTGACATACTTTCCCCTGCTCTATCAGCATCCAAGTTGAGGGGGAAGAAAGAGGGGAAGGGAGCTGTAGATTGGAAACAGCCCAAGATGAAAGTGTCCGAGCCTTGCTTAGCTGGCTGAGAGGAGTGGGTGGGACTACTCATGTTTAGGAAGTAGTAAAATCCTGTTTTGTAAACGTACGTGAGGATTACACACACCACTAGGGAGGAAGGAGGGGAAAGGACAGGAGAGAGGAAGAGAAAGCAGGCAGACAAGAAAGTAAACATGGTTGCACTTTATTCTACACATGAGGGAGTAGGGGAAAGGACACTCCACCACAGGGTATTTCAAGTAAAAAAGAGCTAGCTACTTCTAAGTGTGCAATCTTGAAAAGTCTTATCCACCTGAAGCACCAAAACACCAGAGTGCAATGAGCACCACAGTGTTTTACAACTGCATCTGGCCTTGCCCCATTTTGATGGCAAAGAGTGCCGTAAATGCGAGTGCTGGTGGAACAGGGAGCGCAATGCCAACTCCAGCTAGCCATCCCTTGGATTAGAGCAGCACAAACCAAGCATCACCTGGCAAAGCCGATGGAGTTAAACAAGGACAGCTTAAGTGTAAGTGAGAAGGAGATCAGGCCCTTTATGTCTGCCCTTCCTTCCCTGGGAAAAACTAAATACATTCCTTATTCCTCAGACACATCAACAGCAATAGCTTAAACTGCCCTGATCAGCTTTCACCATTGGCAATGCAGAAATGTTTATTTCCATTAGGCTGAGTCTATAAAATCTTCCTTTCATTCCTGCACTCCCACAATTTCCAAACAGCAAAGTCTGACAATTTAGTCTCTGACAAGCAAGCTTAATACTGAGACATTTGGAAAAAAAAAAATCCATACAAAGAAAGCTCTTAAGACAAGATAGGCTGAGCGTTTGCACCACAAATGGTTTGTTTCAGCTATCTCTTTGCCTCCTGTAAGACGGAAATCAGACAGCTTACTGGCTTAGCTTGTTAGGCCAGGTTAAAGGGATGCAGCGCTGAAAGGCTCTTACAGAAGCTTACCCTTGGACTAAAAATAGCAGGCACTAGAGAATTATCTTAAATACTACCAAACTTGTTCTGCACTGTGAATGCAGATAACTGTAATATGTTTCCATTTTTGGTAGTTTTAGAGCTTTTTTAAGTTATGCTCGCTTTAGCTGACTATTTAATTAGTTTCTGATTCTATTTGCCACTTTTTCTCTCAGAGATATAGCCTGAGGGGTACTTTGCCTATGAATCCTTTGTATTTAGCAGTGTTGCTATTGTTAACATCTAATGAGCTGTTGGATTTGCCAAACACTCAGTATAGGTACAAATGCTTCTTTGAAATATAAATGTTTAACACATAGCAAATAGCAAATCAAAAGATACTCTGATGCAGCATCCTCACTCTCTCATTGCGTCTCATCAAAAGAGAATAAAAATAAAAATCTCCTTTATTACATTTAATTCTGAAATTCAAAAATGCGTATCTGAGTAAGACAATTTTCGCTCTCTGTCCATGACTTTAGAAGAAAACTAAATGATTTTTAGTACCGTAGGAAGACTTGTGCATATGACTAAAGCTCCACAGTCTGACACAGATCCCTTCCAGATGAACTGTGGAGCTAGCAGTGTTTTCTTTGGGGTAAAACTGCAAGACCCTATAATCTTTAATAAAGCCACCTCATCTTTAAAACACATAAATGGAGATTTTGGTGGGTTTCTTAGGCTACAAGCAGTTTCTCTTTAAGCTCTGTTAAGTAGGATACCTGTTCATCTGCTCCTCACTGAAAACCATGACAAAAAAAAAAAAAAAAAAAAAAAAAAAAAAAAAAAAAAAAAGAAACTCCAAAGCAAAGCACAAATGTTCTCTGTCCTTGCATACATTTCACTTGTGCTACAGCCAGTCTGAAAGACATCACCACAGAAACCAGTCATGCGGTGTAACACCCCTGCTGCTGTTGTTGCCTCAACTTTGCACTTCTGCAGATAACATCCTTGTGGGTACTCGCTGTACGAGCTCAGATCAGAACAACACAGGATTCAAGCAGCAAGGGCCTCCACACACTGATTCCTGACCACTGCCTTCCACATGATGTCCCCAGCACTATGCCAGTCTTGGCATAGTGATGATTGCCATAACAAGAGCACTGAATGGAAACTAATTCAGACACACATTTTAGTATGTTTTCCAGTACTTTTTCTTTCCCTGGCTTTACTGCAACTCTTTAGTATGAGTCACTTTTAACATAATTTAAAATCTCACCTTGAGTGAGGCCAACTTCTGGATAGAATAGCTGGGCAAGGTCAAGCTAAAAGCCACCCACACAGCTGAACAGAAATGTCTTCCCTTACTGGGCAGACATCACATCCAAACGCCTTGGAGCTGGCAGAGCCTGTCCTCTCAGACACAATTTTTCTTTGACTTTCTTTTCAGAGTGAGAATTTTTTTTACTCTTAAATACTGGCAGAATTCACAGACTTTCTCACCAGATATACACCCCGTGTCTTTATAAGCTCACACATAGTGGCATAACCCAACCACATCTCTTGCAACTGCCATTAAAACCCTCCATATGTCTTCATTTGGGAAGCAAGTTTTCTTTTTGAGTCAGGAGTTAAGTTCACAGCCTCTCTGTCAAATAAACAACATGTCTGTTGTCACCTGGCTGCTGAGCAAGCCCTGTCTTTAAAAGTATGCACTCAGTGATTTTAGACATCTATTTCTCAGCCTTTCCTTCCGCTGTCATGCAGCAAAAATCACGCTCCATCTTGATTATGATGATTAACATTACTATCCATCTCCTGCAATTTGAATATTTAAATAGTATTCTAGCACTACCAAGGAAACACCCCTATTGCACTGAATGATCTCCAGTCACATCTCAAGGGAAAGTATCGGCAGAAAGTACTCACAGTTCAATCAGACAAGATCAAGAAAGGAGGATTATAATCCTCGCTTTATAGAAGGGGATTTGACGCTCACAGATTAGCCCACTTCTCCAGGCCAGAGTGCCGGTAGGCATGCCGTAGGCATGGCAGAGGGCAGGGCTCCAACGAGCAACACCACCACCCCCTTCCAAGCAGGGGACACTTAACCAACACCAGCAGTGCACACATTCCCCATCCCAAAGTACATTCAGCTGAACTTCTAATTGTCAGAAGACTGAAAAAATGGTTGTCAAGAGTGTTGGGGTCACAGCCCAAAGCTAAGAAGAAACTCATTTTGTGCATTCATGCAACTTGGTGACTTTGCCATTTTTTGTACAGAAAACATCACTATAATATTTGCTCACTTAATACTAGCATTCCAGAATGGAATGTCCCAGAGAAAGTTAACACAGAGACAGTAATGAATAGACACACAGAACAAGGCTTGTGTGTAAGATATAACTCCACATCAGAAAGACAAAGAGTACCTCTATGATGCAATGGATGTAAGGGAGAACATCAGGGCTACAGCAAAAGAGACAAGTTTGGACCTCTGAAAAGGATCACAGTCATGACCGAGTTCAAAAGTGAGCATGGAGACCATCCACTTAAACATGAAAAGCCAGGCCAATCCCCCAGAACGCAAGAGGAAGAGGTTATAATAGAACAGCAACTCAGCAAGTGTCTTGGAAAAACAAAGGGCCCACAAAACATATTGCTTGAGTGGGGCCTTCTATTTGCATAGCTTACTTTGGGAATATAAAAACCAGAAAACATCCAAAACCTGTAAGGTAAGCATTTACCTGTACAGATAATCACACAGACTTGTTTGTCCCAAGGAAAGATAAGGAGAAAGTGAAAGTGAACTGAGGGTTCAGCAGAGCTTTCATCTTGAAGACTCCCAAATTCCCAACTATAAGGCTAAGTAGGAAAATATTTAACTTTAGACTTTGGGTGGCCCTTGGAATCAAAATAATCACAAAAGCAATCCCTGTTGATCCCCGTCAGGCTGCCATGACGGCAGCTGTACTGAATAAGAGTCCCAAGGAGCAGAGCCTATGGGAGGGCAGAGCATGGGGCGTCTGCAATGTGTGACCACCTGCCAGACAGAAAAAGAAAGAAAGAAAAAAAAGCTGGTTTTTTTGCCCTGTTTTTTACTGTATATTCTTTCCATTTTTTTCTTTGCTAGTGAAGAGACTACACCTTCTTGCTACAGAAGTAGCTCAAGATCAGGGATCTGCTCCCAGGGACCTTTGGAGCTGACGTGACAGCCTGGGATGTGGCACTCGTTTGCAGACTTCCGTATGTAAGACTGTGTCATCTACCACAGCCTGCAAAGGTCGTTATGAAGTCCATAGAAAGTCAAACAGCAGTGAAGAAGGAAGAAAGTGTCTTTGGCACAGTATCAGGAATAAAATGCCTTTCTCAAAGGCATTTGTGGGATATCAGGCAGAGTGAATTGGAATTAGGATGAGGAATTGTGCCATTAACACCAGCAACAGATTAAGCACTGATCATTTTCCTTGTGTATAAGGTGGAAGAAGACAAGTTAGGTATTGTGTGTTTATTGAAGCAAGAAGGTTAGAGATAAGATATAATCTAACCAAATCATGGAATGCAATATGGGAAAATAGTCAAGAGTTACAGAGTCTGAATCAGTGGGTTTGTCTAATATCTCTAGGTACAATTACCCCCGACGCAAAACAATTACAGAATTTCAGAGAAGGAGAACACCAGGTGAAGTGGCCCTGATCCTTCATTAGTTGAGTAGCTTTAAAGACAAGAAAGGACACCTGCACATATCCAAAGCACTCAAGCAGCAGGAGGAAGACACCTCCAGGAATTTTGGAGTGTACAAATTTGGCACCAGGAAGTCCACTTTCTTTGCACAGAAACAATTCAGATGGATTCAAACATTTAAATATTTTCTAGGTTTCCATTCCAAATCTATGAGCATTTTCACTTCTTTGCTGTTGAAAACAACCATCTTATTATACTACAGTACTGTCTGTGTGAAATGCAGAATTTTGTAACGAAATCTTGTTTTCTCTTCTGAGGTCATCCACACTCAACCCTTAAGAGTTGACTCTCTAGGAACAACAGTGATGAGGACTAATGTGGACTATCTTCAAATCCCTACAGCCTTGGTTTTCACAAAGATTTTAATTTTTTAATTTATTTACCTTTTCATTTGGAATACACCAGCACTGTTGAGGGGGATTCTAAAGAAATAACAGCACATTATGAGTCTGAATAGGAAATGACTGGAGAATATAATGGAGTTCTGGACAATACATCTGAGGGATGTCTTTAGAAGAGCTCTTTTAAAGACCAATTTTGGGGAGGAATTGGGAAAACCTAGCCACTCTGTTGAAAGGGATAGAAGGGCAATGAATTCTACTGTAGGATCTCTTCTTTTGCTGACTCGGTGAAGACACATTTGTCATTCAAAGACAAATTAGAAAAGGGCATGGATCGTGCTACATAGATGCTTCATCTCAGTTATCAGCCAGGTACAGGCAGCTTCCAACACATCTACCTCCAAGTGCATCTGAAAAAAAAGCAATCTCTTCTGGTAGATGTGGACAGAACACCTTTGTCAAAATTTGAGTTTGAGCAAATACGGCAAAGCGGTTTAGCACAGGGAGGATTTGTCCCTGCAGAAATTGACACAAATTCCTTTAGGACAGGGGCAGCCACCCCAACCACATAGCTGGGATTGGAAGCAGATAGAATTAGGGAAACTGGAAGATAACACTGTGGCCTAATGTAAACTCTTAAATCTGCTGTAAACAGAGCAGTAACATTGGCACACAATAAAACTGGTATGTGTCACTGCACTCCCAGAAGCAGGTGTAGGGAAGGACAAGACACATGAGTGGATTTTTGTCAACTCTGAGAATTTGGTTTGAGGAAAAATCCAAGCTGACAGAAACTGTGGCATTTTAGGTAGCATTCTAGTGATGGAAGGTAAGCTGGAGAAATCATGCAGGAGAGAATAATGGGAGATCAAGAGGAAGGCTCCCATTTGATGTTCTGCTTTGCACATGGCGCAACTTGGGAGTAGCAGCCTTGAGAAGGCAGCATTCCTGGATGTTCCAAGTGCAAAGACCAATACCCACAAAAGCAATTTACTAGGAAGTTTCTGACATGCATATCTTTAGGAACATACATCTGCCATTTTCAAATACATGGTTTAGGAAATAGGAATTATTACAGGCTTAAGTTTAGGGATATGTCTCTTTCCTTCTTTAGCTTTGGCTCTAAAAATAGAAGTTTTTCAAGTCTAATCTTGTGAAAGATCCTGAAAGAGAAAAACCTCTGCACATCATGGGGCTGCCCCTAACAAGCCCTTTTGGGTCCAGATGTAGTCCACAGAGAGCCAGTTCAAGTACATCTGGACAGTGTTCACAGAGCTGCACATGCCAGGAGCAGTTCTGTCAAGTGATGCTGATGGTCCAGCAGAGAATTAGCCCCCTGTGGTCTATTAGCTCTGACCATACTGGACTTGAGCTGACCAGTGCGGAGACCCTGATGTGATTCCAACTGCAGTGGAGTGCAGATTCCTGGAAATCATTTGTGTCTGTACAGGACATAGCCAAATAGTCCTTCCAAGCACAGTTCTGGAAACACAATACAGAGAGGCTAACTACCTCTGCAGGAACCTCTTTGGGACATTAAGGTCATGTTTAGCCAGAGCTCATAGCCCAGTAGGATCCCAACTCACTCTTCCAGATCTTCTCCAGTATCCCTTCATCATTTCCCTGTGTCCCTGTGTTCCTCTGAGAGAGAGGTCTGCTCTCTCGCAGAACAGAGCCTAGGAAGAACATCAGTATTGAGTGAAAGCTAATAAATCCCCCCACAGAAGTCATGAGCACTATGCAGAGGCATACATATGGCCTTGCAAGAGCTTGCCCTGATCTGCCTGAAGAGCACTGTATCAGAGCTAACACACCCTCTCTATTTACAAAGGGACCAGAGCATCTTCCAAATTTCTTTCCATTTCTTAGCTTCCTAGTCTTCTGTGGGTTTTTGTCCAGCTGAGTTCTAAAAACTTTTTAAATTTAATTTTCCACTGTATCAGAGCTAACACACCCTCTCTATTTACAAAGGGACCAGAGCATCTTCCAAATTTCTTTCCATTTCTTAGCTTCCTAGTCTTCTGTGGGTTTTTGTCCAGCTGAGTTCTAAAAACTTTTTAAATTTAATTTTCTTCTTCATCTCAGGTTTGGAGATAAATAAGTCTCCATGTTGGGATATACTACTTAAGGTGGATTCTTCTTGGGTTTGGTAGTCCCACAACACACTGACACAACTGCAGCTCTGACCTGTGTCGTAGGTTAGAACTTTATTCCCCGGACTGGGCAAGCTCAGCAGGCTGGAACTGCCTCCAGCTGCCTGGGAGGAAGAGGAGTCTGGTTAGAGAGCAGTGCTCACAGGCCTCTGCAGGAAAAGTGACTTGAGTGTATCTTCACTGAAAAATCCCAAGGACCAGCTCTTTTCCTCTGTCACTACCTTTGCTCCTTCCAAGGACTTCAAAGTGCACACCATAAAACTGGGATGGGCTGGTCACTAGCACATACAGACTCTCCCCCTACTACATGTTTTTTAGGCATTATCACAAAACAAGTAAATAAAGACAGTGTTTAATAACTGAAGGGGGAAAAATAAAAGAGTATGGCCCAGCATCACAGCCAAGGAACCTGGCATACCAGCTACTAAAAGGCCACATGGAAGCACTGAAATTAATCTTAATTCATGGGATGAGATTTTCAGAAGGGTTAGGTATCCAGTGACAATGTTTAAAAAGTAAATGCACAAAGAAATAATATGCCTCCAGAACTGTAACAGAAAGATTGCATAGAAAGTTATGCATTATGGATGATTTAGCAATATCATAGCACAGGCTCCAGCAAAAAGAGTGAAATCATCCCTATCTTTCCATTTGTCGGCAGAATTTTAACAAGGGGCTCCTGGGAGCTCTTGGGGGCTCCTCCATGGCTCAACAGACAAATTAACTCATCAAAGGGAAGGTAGGGATGATTAACTAAAAAGAGCCCCCTCCAGCCCATCACTGGTACATGCCTATTTCACCCAGATGGTGTTCACCTACCTGAAACTGGTAATGAGAGTCTCAGATCGGATTTACAGAAAAACATATATAATAAGGTGCCGCAAGAGTGACATGATAGGAGTTATTGGTCTGTGATGCTCCACACTGCGCCAGAGGCAGCAGAGCTGTTTTGTAGCGTTAGCCTCTGTTTTGTAACATTATCCTCTCCACCCGAGAGATTTCCTGCTGCAAATAGGAGACTTGGTCTTCAGAGAAACATTTGACCTGACCCTTCCTACAGGAGAGTGGGATCAACAGCAAAGAAAATGACAAGACGTGGCAACACTCCCATCACACACAAGCAGAAGCACTTTGACACCCTTTCACTGGAAATGGATGAATGTTTCTGCAGTGTTAAGGAAAAAAATCCACAAGTTTTTTTGGCTTTTTCCCAGATGCAGTTGACGTGACAATTGCCAATGTTTTGCCTGATGTCTTCATACTTATGCGAAGAGTGATTGCTGGGCTTTTAAGGACAGTCAATACAGCCAAGAAAATCCACACCAGTCCTGGTGAGAGAAAAAACAGTGAAGCAAACACAAAACCAGAAAAAGAATTTCAAAAATGCCTAAGTTTCCCCCAGACAAGTAGAAAGAAAAGCCTATTTCTCCTTTGTATATGCCTGGAGGGTCAAACGCCTAACAGAGCACATCCAACCAGAGGTCAGGAAGCGTGCACTTCTGTTTTCTTTATTAAAATGATTGCATATGCATCCATTTCAACCGGACAACTTTACAGTTTCACTAGTCCAACATTAAGCCTGTGAAAATGGACAAGCTCAGTACCTGTGGAAGCTAAGATTAGCCCAACAAGTAGGTTTTCTTCTATGAAAATTTGTCATGAAAACCAAGACCAGACTGAGAACACTCCTGACTGCCACCCATCTTCCTCTGAAAATGAGGATTTGGCAATAGTGGGATTCTAGCTATATACAAGCATGTCTCAAGGAAATTCCATAGTTGCTTAGGACTATGGGCTAAGATTTTCAAAATGGGATCAGAAACTCCTTACCAATACTAATGAAGTAATTTTAAGGAGGGAAGAAACAGCAGCAGAGGAACATAGAAACACTTCCTCAACTTCTTGTTCCACGTAGTCCTTCTTGAACAGGTTGGGTTGGGCCAAATGGCCTCCTGACGTCCTTTCCCACTTCAACCACTCTATGATTCTGAAAAAGTGCTCCCCTGCTCCAAGTTCATTCTTCATCCTTTACCACCCATACTGTCACCTGCACTACCTGGCTGCCTACACCTCACCAAGAAGCCCTCTTAAACTGGATACCAACAGACCAAAGATCCTCTTCACTCCATCTCAACACACAGGGCCTGGGAGACTGGAGAACATTATTGCTAGATCTAGCTAGCCAAGTAAAACGTATTTACAAGCAAAAAAAAAAAAGAATCCCTAATACTAGAAGAGTTCTAAAACTCTCGTAATACCTGTTTTTCACTTCTGGTCACTGACTGCTCTGTGGAAATAAGCAAGTCCACAGCATTCTCACCAAAGTAAAAATCCCAGTGAGATGTCTCACTTCCATATAACATTTATTACCTAAGGTCTCTGATGCACTTCCTGAGTCATTATGTCACTGCTTATACAGCAACATGGGAGAAGAACAATTGGATTTTTTGCAGAGGTTCTGGAGTACTTTCAGAAAGAATTTTTTGTCCTCCATGAGAAACTACCATTCCAGGAGAAAACTCCCATTGTTTCTTTTAGCAGATTATATGGAAGTTCCTCTGACCAAAACAATCCTCCAGCAAACCATTATCATCACCTTCTTGACAAGAGGTGAGAAAGTTTTCTGTTGGGGTCCCTCCCCCTGCCATGTACCCCTGGGAGAGGGGCCCTGGGGGGGAGACACGGGGTTTCCCTGCCCCTGGACAGCCTCGTTCCCATTGGTTGGTTTGTGTTCCCTGATAACGCCAAGGACCCTCGGGTCCCGTGACTGCAGAGTTCCTGAGCTGAGCCCCGGCCATGCGGCTGGAGAAATAAACATCTCTGAAACATCTACCACGAATCTGTCCATATATACTTCTTTTCCACGGGACTCCTGGTTTGATATACGCGTGTTGCAGTATTCCCCCGCTGTAACAGTTTTCTACCCAATTTCTCTATTTTTATTCAAGTGTATCTCCTGTAGGAGAGATCTGCAGTCCCTCACACCGTTTGATGGCCTGCCCCTCCAACTCCTGATAAAGATTTACTCTCACTGAGCCTTCAAGAAGCAGCTATGGCATCAGGCAGAAGTGTAGAGGTGTAGGAAGTTCTCCCTGCCCATTCGACACCTCCAACCCTGTAATGTGCTTGGAAGGGATGATCCTCCTAAACTTTACATAATAAGCTGGATGGCTGTGAGCAGTTCAGGCAACTCAAGCCTGTCATAAATCAACAAGACAACAACACTTGCCTGAGGCTGCCACCGTGGCTGCTCACAGAAAATACTCTGTTCTCCTGATTATCGTCTTAGTGATTAGAAGTACCCATTACAGACCAGCACCCCATTGTGTTACTCACAGTAAAGCACAAAAGCACAGATGTGTGTGAGGAAATGGAAGTATTATTCTAGTGCATCACACAGCTCACGCTTCATGACAACACCAAAATCTCAATAGGTTTTGGGTTTGTGCTTTCATAAACAAAACCCAGTGATTACTGCATGTGGTAAAAAGCAAACTCCAATCATGGCCCTTCAGACTCATCACTGCCACAAAGTGCTAATTAATTTCTCAATCATTATGAAGCAAGACTGTTGCTCTGTTGTGTCAGAACGGAAAATTCAGCCAAAGCAACCAGCTATGCGTTGCAAAGGGGATGATTTCCACCGAGACCTGAACCCAGCTTCCATGGCTGAGTGTGCCTGCACACGCAGTAAGAGCTCCATGCCTGCCAAGGCTGCAGCCCATCACTTGCAATGGCATTAGGATCCTGTATGCACCTGCACAAAGCTACCAAAATAAAAATCAGACACTGGAGAAAAAGAGGCCTATAAAGGTGGCAGGGGGCACTCCTCCAGAAAGGCTGCAAATTTCCAGTGCATCTGAGGATTAACCACAGTAGTACAAAAAGAGCTACAAGTAGGTAAGTTTTCACAGACACATATACACTCTCCTTTGTATTTTTTCTCTTTTCATGGGGAAAAAACCAGTTCAACATGATTCAATACCAAAACCTTCTCCCTCCAACAAATATGCTCTGTGCAACTTCTTCCTCCTGACCTACACATGCACAATAGGTTAGTGGCACTAAGAAAAAAAGAACTCCTGAACGAAGCCTTGTGATAATTTTATCCTTCTGTAATGACATGGGCCAGAGTTAATGTTAAGTGGGATGGGGCAGCAGGAAAAGAGCATGCCAGGGTTAAGATGGACCATTTAGTAGCAATTAGCAATGATGCATTGTGCAAAAATAGCAACAATGAAAAAAAAGAAAAGAGGTTACACTAGAAACAAAACCATTAACGAAAATAAGTTTAATTTCACCAATTAGCATTTGTCTAAGAAAGGCAAACTTTCCGTTGCTGTTGTAAGCCAATGGGGAATTAAAAAACCAGAAGAATCTTATCACAAATATTTACTTTCCACTAGCAATGAGTCTGGGAGTGTTTTTCTAACAAAAGACAGAGCTACTGTCCCACATTTTTGTGACCCTCTCTGTAGTTCCAGGGAGAAAATATTTAGTTCAACATTATCGTAAGCTAGAATATGGCTCTATTTATGTGACAAGTTGACAACATACAATTTCATGCTTGTTGAACTGATCTGTGTTATATATTCACTGCGAATATTATGAAGCCTCACCATTATAAATATGAAACAGTATACACTTATTCAAAATAACTCCAGCAGTAGCAATTTATAGCTCGGTTGTTTGTGTGCTTATGAAGTCCAAATGCCACCTTAAGAAGCTGCATCTCACTAAAACAGATGTGGAGTGTGACTGTGACCAAAGTGGATTTAAGATGACCTCTGTGAAAGGAGGCTATTACATTTTTGTTTGCATGGCAGCTGACACCAGTTCGTATTTAGCTACGTAGCCAGTGGGAACACAGTGTAACACAGTGTCCTCAAGGGCTGGTTTTAACACAGGCCAAGACATCCATCTAATGACCTAATTAGCTTACTACTGTTCTGGTGAGTGTTGGTCTTCCCTCTTGGAAAAGGACAGGTGCTCTCCAGAGCAGCAGCATAGTGAGTATCTCAGGCCATGGCTGCTCCAGGTGGAATGTCTCCTTAATGGGACTGTGAAGTGGATCAGTCACATTTTCTTGATTGCACGCCTGGGGAACGGTCTTGGTGGCCGCACACGTCAAACAATAAACTCTCAAAGCAATTGTTTTTTGCTCATTTGGGACTTCTTTCCTGCCTGAAGGTTTCAACCAACATGCCAGGTGGCTCTTGCATTAAAACAGAGATGTGTTTAGACAGTTTGTAGTTTGTCCAAGTGGGCAAGAAAAAAGGAACAGCAGCACACCTTGGTAACACTAGATACAGAGCATTTGCATAAACTCTTTCCAATTACATAGCAGCTGGTTCAAGTAAAATAAATTCCACTTACTGCTTGAGCCTTTTTAAATGTCAGCATAGCTAATCACAGATCATCGTTTACATACATCATCCCACACAGACACGATGTTATTGTGCTGGTCTCCTATTTAGCAGATGTAGAGCCCTGAATCAGGCCAGAGACACTGGTAAAGGTAATGCATTCAAACACACAAGAAACATGACATTGCTCCATTAGGAATATAAAAATTCTGGCACTTTTGCCAAGTGTCTGCTATTTTCTTTCCCTGGAAATGAGGGTCTTCTTCTCGTTTCACAAGTGGGTTTTATGATACATTGTTACCTTTTATCATTCTTATAAAGTTTCCTATCCCAAATCTGCATCTTTTGCCTTTTATGTTTATTGTTGTATTAAACCTACGACGTTGTTTCACTACTAAATCTATCCCATAACCACGCACTGTACATTCATTTCTCTAGGACCTCAGTAGCTATTACCTGTTTGCTTTTATGATCTCTTATGAACTGTTAGGAATAACAATTTGCAGGAAGGTTTGTAAAGTCATCTCAGCCTGAACTCAGCCTTCCCCTTTTCTACCATACAGTGATACTCTCCTCTCTACAATGAAATCCCATTTGTCATAGAAGCAGTTCATTACAGGATGCATTTTAGAGGGATGCGAGTTCCCAAATACATGTGCTTATCATGTAAAACATTCCATGTGTGTGAATCTGAATTTCAAAAAAGCCTGCTTATTAGAGAAGGAAAGTACATGTTGATACGACTTGGTCCTGTGTTGCTTCCAGATTCACCAGTATGCGCTACTCTACTGCCCAGAGCCATTTTGTTCATGCCCTCCAAGGCCTCAGACAGGCTGCTATGTGGTGCATGCAATCACAGTCCTTTCAAGCACTTTGATAAGCTTTATTCTGCCATTATGCCATCTAGAACATTAAACACAATGTTTAAGTTCTATGTTAAATCACGATCAGCTCCTATTAACTGTTCCAAGCTCCTCATTTTTATCAACAGTTACTTTATTAAATCCTTAATAATATAGATGGAATAGTTAGTTAATTTGTGTGTTGAGCCATGGATGTTAATTTGTAAACATAATAACATACTGCAATCATTTGCATAATAGCATTTTAATCTTTTTAGTAAAAGCTGTAATTCCCTACAAAGTACGCTGCAGTAGAAACTAAGTGACTATTGGTAATAATAAAAAAGGCCTTAAAATTCTGATCCTATTATAGTGTTGGAACATACCCAAACTGCTACCATAATCTCTGAAATGTTACTGTTCTCTGATTTAGGTGTCTGTGTCAAGAATAAAAATGAAGTATAACTGGTAGCAGTAGACTATTTCCTAAATGTAATTTAGTATTCACTAAGCACCAGCACTTTGCAAATAGCTGTGAGGCTTTCCTTCAAAGTTCAGAGCTCTAGTTATGCATATTGTGTGAGGTACACCATGCAGCTCACCTCCAGCCTCTGTTGTGCTGAATAGATGGCTATGATAAATCATGCTGATTTGGCACTGAAGGGCATCAGCCATCAAGGATTTGACTACTGTGTCTTTTTTTCCCTGAGATTATATCTCCTTGAACTGCCTGCCCAGGGCTACTAGTTTTGGAGAAAATTAAAAAGTGGAAAAAATGCTAGGGAAGGCCACTACATTAAGTCTATATAGGCTCAGTTCTCTGGAACCCATTAACACCAGTCACAAGACTGGCAAAGAAAACACTGGTGGTTGTTTAAAAGTCAGGCCAAGTCATTTTACGCAAGATCTGGTAATTCATTAATCAATCTGGCTGCAAACCTTGAATGAATAACCTGCAATGGTGAAAGAGACTGGCAGCACCACAGAACATGAGGGATCTTATAATCTGAACCAATGCAAATTACACTGGTGATGTTTAAGGCTTCCCTCAACACTCATCATCTTCCTGATAAAACCCCTTCCAAATAAGTAAGAAATCATTTATCTCCATTAATTCCCCTGCTGCCAGAGGAAAGACAGTCTGAATTTTATTGTGCATTTCTTTCCCTCCTCAAATTCTCATTGCTTGTAATACAGCCCTTTTTGGCAGCCTACAATAAAACATAGCTATCTTTTTAGGCTTTCCAAATACATGGCACATAGAATGGCCTTGAGAATTAACCTGGGATACACCTATACAAAACAAGTAAAAACAAAGTCATCAAATATAGTGAGCATCTCTTTGGAACACAGAATCATGTAAATAAATTAAATCTGCAGAAGGGCAAGCAATGTGGGTTTTCTGAAGTCTTTTTAAAGGCTAAAAAAAGTGTTTTGCCAAGTACAAGATTTATGATTTTACACAGGTTCGTTGTACTTTAACAGGTTATAGCCAATCTATGGGCTGCATTTTCTCTTACCATCAGCTGAGTTACTTGCAAAAAATGCCAACAAACACCCACCATAGATATCTTCCCTCTCCATAATGCTAGGCATGCATCATAAATAACTTTAAATATGACTAATCTTACATGATATGGTACAGTATATTTCAAGATGCCTCAAGGGACAACAGTTCTCGTGAACACAAAGCCTTCTCACTCATGACACATCAAGTTGTATGTTTGTTCATAATTTCACATAGCATTGGCTTTGAGAATGAAAATTTAACCATCTTGATTTTCTGAAAGTAGCCAAATTAAAGTTTTTGCAAATACATTTTTTTTCAACCTTAGTTCTTCACAAAACCAAATCACAAAAGTGAATGGTGCAGTCAACCATCTAAATAACTGGTCTTGGGTGACTTGTTAACTATTTACTTGCATGAACTTGTGTCAATAGACAGTGCCCTGAGGGGCAAGAACTCCTTCATTTTATCTTTTCAAACAACAGGCAAAGAAAATTAGGTGAAAAACAGAAGTGATCAAGCTGTGAACAGAAAGAAATCACCTAATTCATAATGTACCTACGTACAAACATTGGCAAGAAGAGCCTCTGTGCTGGGGCAGTAAAGGCTTGATTCGAGACTCATATGGGTCACGCTGGCATGTGAGCAGAATAGTGGAGTGATGAATTAGGTGTGCCTGCAAAATGGTGTGTTTTAATCCTAGAGTGAAGGCCAGTATCTCATCACACCTAAGCGGATGAGAACAGGGATTTATACTCAACACTTACATACTATCTAGACTAATTGGACCTTTATCTCACTTGGCTCCTGGTTGCTACCATAACTATTAATAATTTCTAGCCTGGGAGACTCCCAGTGCCACTGGGAGTGCCTAAGCTTGTGGGTGCTCAGCTCAAGTGAGCTTTCAGGAACACAATTTGCAAAAAGACTGAAAATTCACTTTCTGAAATACAAGCCTTTCTTTAAAAAAAGTGCACCAGAGACACTCAGGAACTTTGTAAAGGGCTTTTGGACACTGTCCCTCACATAGGCAATGCCACACGTACTGCATTAATACCTCAAAGGAGAGTGTGTTTCCTTCAAGGCTAGGTTTGCAATTCACACCGTACAGCTTGTGCAAGTAATGCTGCTCGTGTACTTCCCAGCATTTGCTTGTCATTCTGGTTCTTTCCACCCCAAATAGGCTGTATTTCTATTTTTGTATGACAATGCCGCATCTGGAAGCTTAAGTTAGATAAAACATACTACTCCCACAATGATAAGAGAGGAAAAAAAAGTTAAAAGAAGGTATAAAAAGAAGTTATTTTCTTTTTAAAAAAGCCATTGAGGATCAATATGCAAAAATCTAGTGATCGCCAAATGAGAAACTGCACAAAACTTCCATCCTCTCAGCTAAAACAAAGAGTTCCTCACAGAGTATGTGAAATAGTCTCTGGAGGAAGAAGACATCTTTTTCTGATCTTGAGCACCCCCAGTTGTCACATTACTGAGCGGCAGAGGCAAGAAATAGTGCAAAGTATCCAGCTGCACAGTGGAGAATGGGGACAGGGTTAATGTACAGGAGGAGAAAATAACTGTTTCATTCCCATCTTCCTAGGCCAAGCAACCAAGAATGTAAACACAATACTCTAAGAAGCTGAAAATAGTCTAATTTTGCACTGCAGTATTGTAAAATACCATGAGGGCACAATTTGTCCCTACAGGTTAAGTATGGGCCAAGCTGTGATGAGACAGCAGTGCAGCCTGCAGCTGAAGTCAATGAGTGTGAGGAAAGAAAACAACAGAATTTGTGTGTTAGGAAAGAAGCAGCGTATTTCATTTCCAAACAATTACTTCTGACCTATTGCTTGCTGTGTAGATGCATTCCACTGGCTGCATTGCCCCTGCTTCTCCACATCTATTCCCCTGTTTCTTCACACTGGAGCAGCTCACTGTCAGACACACCCAAACATGCCCATGAGATGTTGTCCCCATCACTATCTCCCAATGAGGTTAACTACCAGCCTATCTGCTTGTCCTGCTGTTTGCAACATGCTTCCATTTTCAGAACAGGAACTGTTTCCTATACAAGGTGTGTAGGGGAATGGTCACTACCTATCCGAGACAACTTTACACTCAGCAGCTGTGGCCATCAGAGCAGACAGGCAGTAACACACAGGACAAGCAATGAGTCTGTGGTCAAGTTCCACTGGTTTTACTGGAATAATTTGTACGCTTAGAATTGGTAAATACGTAATTCTATTACTTATCTGGAGCTTGCACTTTGAAAGTCTGCATCTTCAACTGATTTTTCCTAAAGGAAAATGCCTCTGCATTTGGCTTTTGACAAATGTGGAAAAAATATGCACCCTCGGTTATAAAAAAAGCAAAACAAGTCTCCACACACTAGCTGCAAATGCGGACCCTGCCCCCCTGCCTCCCCGCTGCTGACCACCCAGACCTAGTCACCAACATGCCCTACCCTGCCTGAGGCAGTACAACTGCAATTCAAGAACCAGACCGGGTTTGGAAACTTTGTAAAACAAAGTGTGGAACATTACACAACTGAAGAAAAAAAGAGGGCCTAAGCCCAAGGCTTTGCAGGGCTATTTTGATTCAAATAAAATTAATTCCAAGTTACTTGGATGTAAATCACAGAAATTAAACAGAGAAGACCAGTTTCTGCTATCAGTTACACTTGTATAAATCCAGAGCAACTCATCTGCATCAGGGAGATCACTGTGGGTTTACAGCTGTATACAAAGAAAGGAGAACTTTATTCAGGACATCAAATCTTAGGTAAGCATTTTACTGTACTATTTCAGTTAATTTTTTCCAGCCTTTAAATTCTACCATGATAATTCGGGGCTTTCCGGAACCAGCAGGCTAGCTGTACTTCCTGGAACTGTGGTACCTGCTGTGTGAGAAACAGCACCCACAGCTTGCTTTTGTACAAGGTCTTCCTGCCAGCTAATCAATTTATTGTCCAATTTCCCAGTCAGTGAACGATCTATGGCCTCTCCTATCAACAAGGAGGGAAGGAAGTTAGGGCTTAGGAGGGGCACGGCTGCCCGAAACCACAAGGTGGAGAATTATGAAGGCTTTACACAACAAAAGAAAGAAGACTCGAGACAAAGAGACAGCAACTCTCCTCTTGTACACCCTGATCCCCAATGCAAAACTGGAAAGAAAACAATTAAATCTCTCCTATCACCCCTTGACTTTTACTTTTAGATTGCTCTCCACCAGGAGATCTATGAAACATCACAAAAGCTGAGTTAGTCCCTGAGCTACTGACAACCCTCACTGCCTTCTCTGCCACACTCACCCTTCCTCTCCCCTATACATAAACAAATTGTGGAACTCTCAATTTGTGTGCAAGTAACTTGCACAGCAAGGCTCTGAGTGGTAAAAGCCTTTACTAGAAATGTTCCAGCTACTCATCACCTAGCTGCTGCGCAGCGCTCTGCTTCTTGCTGAGGAATTCAAGTGGAAGACAACAAATGAGTTTCAACTTCTGTTTTGCTCTGTAGCTGACAACAGTGTAACCCTTCACAGTGACGCCACAGGGCAGTGTGCTCTAGGCACTCTTTAGCTGTTTCCTCCAAAAATCAGAAGTGCCATTTGAATCCTTTTAAGGCTTTCCCTCCCACACCCCTCAGATTGCAGGTCTGGTTTTGATGATGAGGATTGTAGGAAGCAGTCAGAACCCATAATATATCATCAGGTTTCTTGTCTCTTATTGGCAGAAAAATAGTAAACTGTTGTCCACCAGGCTAACGAAAAAAAATCAGAAAAAAAAGCAAGCAAGGACTTTGCAACATGCACTTGCATCATCTTGCCTTACCTCAAATATATTGGCGGGTTCATTGCTGTACTGACTGGAGATGATCTCTGACTGGTCACTGTACCACTTGAGTCCCCCCAGAAAGCTGTCCGCATCCAGGTCATTCACATCTAGTTCAGAGAGGTCAAGTTCTGGGAGATCTGGGCAAAGAGGCTGGTCTTCGCCAACCAGAGCAGCACACTGCAGGATACAGCAACACAGAAATAGTTTCATTAATTACCAGGAATCTATTAACTAATATCATGTGATAAGAATTAAGCCTCAATTAAGCTATGGCACAGGGGCACTAGGATTGACTTTGTTTTCTGAAAAAAGAAACACATAGTATTTGGTCATTGTTAGCTCTATATAGCTATGTAAAGGGGCGGGGAAAACAGCAGGGCATAAGCTGCCTTCTCTATCACATCTCTGTCCAGGGACAACAACGTTCCTTCTCCCTATACCATTTCATAATAACCACATTCAAAGCTTTAAATCCAACAGCAGAAGCCAAAGCATGGCCTTATTCTCCTGTTTGAGAGTGAACCAGTGCAGGTAGAAGTTACAGATGAATACCTCTGGGCAAGGTCTGTCACGAATTTCCTGCTACATTCAGGTTAAAGAGGCACAGCCTGCTACAGCCTTCAGCCCTGGAGGCTGGCTCAAGCTGGAGACAGTCACACTTTCACTTCTACAGAACCTTACTGTTATCCTTTCAGCCACTCATGATGGTGGCCACCATATGGACATAAAAAAGTGTGAGTTAGTGACACTGCTGGTGCTCTTTTCCTGATGCACGAAGCACAGCCACCCAGTCAGGCATAAGGGTCCTGGCAACCGAAGTGTGGCTTGAAATATCCCTATATTCTCCTCTGGATGACAGGCATAGTTAGTTCACGCAGCCTTTCACCTGCTTGGTGTGAACACATCTATTATCCCAGCCGGTTTCCTAAATGTCCCCAGAGAGAAGCTGTACTGAGAGAACCAAATGGGTTTTCCTCTTCTGGCAGCCTCTGATTCAGTATTCCTAAAAAAGGGTCTGTGAAATATTTTGGTTGAGGCCGTAAACAGAGTCCAGTCTGCAGGAATCCTCTTCAGCAGTGCAAAATGTTTTTGTCTGCACAACTTAGGAAGAGAGTGGGGATAAATAAAAACAAACCTGGAATAAGTGTCCTTTTATATGCCAGTATGAAGTTAGATAGGGTATTGACTGACCTACTAAGGAAGAAAAAATTAATAACATACATCCACTTCAACACAGCAATTGAAATGTTAGAGTATCCACCAAAACCATTTCCTAATTATAGAAAACACAGAGTAACAGTTTGGCAAATAGCTGAGTCCCATATGTCAATGCTGCTCAATTAAGCAATTCCTACTGCACTGTACCATGTATCCTTGTAACTCATCTCTGAACATCTACGTTGATACGGACACGCTGCAAAGCACATGTGGAGCTGCAGAGGTACCAGGTGCTGAATGGTTAAAAGCCATCTAAAGTCAACTGAGTCTAAGGGCATCTACCACGAGTATTTCTAGCACTGTGTTAAGGATGGCCAACAGCAGGACATCCTCAACACCCGTCAGTTGACTGGGTGGTTTGACTGATTTCCCAACTTCTATTTGGACTGAAGTCAACGGATAAAGCGCCACTTTCTGAAGGCACATTTCTGTAGGGCACTAACAGTGTCCAGGGATGTGAATTGCTCAGTACTGCTTATGTCACTCTCTCAAGGACCGCCCTTTACAATAATGCAAGCGAGAGCTGCTGAAGGTGCATTTCATTGAGGTTTTTGTCCCCGGAATCTCGGTGCGTCTGCAGAGCACAGGCTGGATGCAGCAGCTCAGCCGTGAGCAAAGATTTTGTCTGCTGGCACGAAGACTCGGTGCAGCTGGTGTGAGCTATAATTTACCAGACAACTTCTACGTCTACCAGGACACTACAAGATAATCATAGAGTAGGCCAAGGGGCAAGGAAGCTGAGAGGCTGCAAAATGAGGCTCTGACATAGGAGTTGTTTTTTTCCTATTATTTAAGGGGCTGCAGAACTATAAAAAGTCAAAATCCCACTTAAGTAATCATAACTTTTTTTTTTTTAATCTAATTTTTTTTGTTTTGAGCATAAGGCAAAAAAAAAAAAAAAAAATAAGGGTTTCCTCCTCCTTAGTGTGAGACACAACCTTCTGGCAGCAATCTTACAATACAGAGATGACCTTTTTTGATGCTTGGCCGAAATCTCTGATCTCATTAAAGGATAATCTAGTTTTTGACTGAAAAGGTAGACTCTCAGCATCATTCTCAGGTTTGTGTTCTGGAGGTCAGTAGCTTATAACTGATGCCACAGACTTCTAAAGTATCCTGCTGATCTGTTACTGCTTTCATTTATAAAAATAGCTTCACCCTGTGAACCACCTACTTAAACATGTTTACTTTTGGTAATCTGCATTTTTAAGTTCCTACAGTGGGCTTTTGAAGTAACATAAACAATGGTATTAAAAAAAAAATCCTGCTTATCACAGCTTTCATTTACCTATAGTAACTGCAATGTCACCTAAAAAACATAACTGCTGAAATGAAGTATATATGCCTTGTCAGTGTTGACATGATAATAAAATCAATGTTTCTGAATATGACATTATGCTTCTGAGCACACAGAGCACATTAATCTGAGACACATTAGCAGCAAGTGTTCCTGTTATTAATTTATATTTGGCCTTTGGATGATGCCAGGTTTAACACTCCAAGTCCTAAAACTGTCCTCATCTGACACACTGATATTTACTGTTTGCCTATACATCTGTAACAGGTGCACCTGCATTGCTAGCACACATTTTACTGTCTTCCCACTGTTATTTGATATGATAGTTATTCCATAACTATAGCCCTAATTTTACAGTAACATTTAGGAGGATAAAGCAGTCACTAAACACAAAAGGCTAATTACTGTGCGTTATTTCACTCCAACAGACCTTTTTTCTCTTAGTTCAGGCGCAAACAGTAAATTAGCTTAACTGCACTGATGGTAATGAATCATTATAATTAAGTATAATTCTCCATTAACCTTTCGGCTGGTTTTGTGCCTTTGAAGGTAAGTTTTAAAAAATTAAAAAAAAAAAAAAGAAGAAGAAGACTGGACTTGTGCCATATTAATTATATTAATGAAAATATAATCTGTGTTTTATTTTTAACAAGTTTTTCAAAGTGCCAACGGGATGAACTCAGGAAAGAAAGAGAGACCTGACAAAATGTATGTCATGTGGATTCTATCAATCTTCGCAACCTTACTGTACATCACCTTCATTAAGCTGTGAAGCACTGGGGATGCTGATCAGCTACAGTGATGCAGGCCTTTATTAAACAACACACCATCCTGTCATTATGTGAGAGAGAATATAATACATTTTACATTGACAGCAAATATTAATGATTCAAAAAATGATATCTGCCCCCAGTACTTGCTGCCTGCATTATTTTAGCTCAGTAAAGGTGATCCCCTGAGCCAAAGCAGCACGCAGACGCTAGTGTTGCTACAGGAAGTGCAGTGCAGGAGCATATTGGCAAAATCCTACCCACAGTTAATCCATCCACCACACAATTAATATTAAGATCAAACTCTTTTCTTCTTTTTTTTTTCTCTCTGCACTATGAAAAAGTCATTGACATAAATTATCTATTCTGTTACTAGCTTGAAATTACTGCAAGAACTCTAGTGATTAAAATAAATCTTCCATATTTCCATATAAGCTGGTTCCTCAATCAGCTCCTAGCAGCATTAGGAATAATACATGATGGAAAAATGAAGCTACGGCAGCTGAGACCCGTGCTACAAGCCAGACAACAACCCACAGGATACTCCAGCTACTCAGAAACAATTAGGACTTTGGAGCCAGAAAGTCATCCACTTACTGCCTTGACTCATAATAGCTACAGGACATATGAATTATCCATATCTATTCCACTTTACCAAGAAATAAAAACAAGATAAGACCAATTACAATATGCAAACCAAAATCTGTGGATACAATGGCAAGCTGCAAATATTTAAAACATTACAAAATTACCTGAGAATCCACACACATGCTCTGCCAGATAGGAAAAATTTACTGGAGAACACGGAAATGGTTCACTTTAGATGGGTGGCTCTCTACAGCATGAACATCTTATTTAAAAAGCATTGCCTGTAACCTGTTTTTCCTTCCACCACTGCCCAAGGGGAGCATTTTAAGCACTTATTCCAAGCCCGAAGCCAGAGGATTAGTTCCTTTGAGCAGGTCTGTATTTGGGATTCCTCTCCATGGGATCCAAAGAAAGTTTGCCTTGCTTTGCAAGTTGCCCGAACTTTCAGGTAATGCTCCATTTTGCTGAATGCAAACATGCAGAAATCCTCAAACCTCACATTATACTCCAGAGATTACCACGGGGCTGCTTGCCTTTTTTTATTTTTTCCTTTATGAATTGTAGCCAGCAGAAGCTGTGGATTTGATGTATTGCCGTCTATTTTTACACAAGCAGCAGCAGCGGCGGCAGCAGCAGTAGCAGTTCACACAGTCCTGCATAAACTCTATTCTCATGGTTCATCCTGTTGTCTCTGCTGTACAGTGGGATTTAACCATTTCTTGGACTACTCAGATTGACTGCAAACCCTGCTCCACGGGGCATTAGCTACAGCGTCAGTATTCCAATACCACAACTAGCAGGGAAACGTCTCCTTCCAGAAATCTCTTTTAAAAGCATCTAAAGCCAAACAACAGGGTATTCAACCCTGTGTGCGTGCTTCTATTCTGCAGCTGACAAACAAGGAAAAAACCTTCGACAGAGCACAGTGAAACCAGAAATTAAAATATGAAGCCATGAGTTAATTGTAACTTTTTTTTAAAAAAAAGAAATGTTAGCCTTATTCTAAATAAACGTGGCATTTGTCCAACCAGGCCACTGAACGCCACTGGAAACGCCACTTCAGACACCGATTCATATCAATATCTTAGAGCATAAATATTGCATATGACGGGAAAGTGAGCCAGAGGCACATGAAAATAGTTTCCAACTGCAGGAGATACTATACTGATGACAGGAGCTCAGCTTTGATTTGCTCAAGGCATCGCAGAGTAACCTTAAAATAGAAAACTTACTGGAGTTAAGATAAGATAGGGACTTGTTTGCAAAGTACGCTGCCTCGGCCGTCCTGCCGGTGCCCTGCCGAGCCCACGGCCCCCGCAAGCTGCCGGCACCCCACGGCCGCCCGCGCCGCGCACTCCTCACCTCGAGATCACTCCATACAGAGTCCTGGTTGCACATGTCCCACGCCATCCAGCTGCGGAGCGACGGCAGGAAAGCTGGCAAACTACAGTCCAGAGGTAGGCAGGCAGGCAGCAGACACTCATGCAGGCAACGAGACCCTCTCTGAGAGTGAACCGAAGGCACCTGTCTTACTACTGTTCCCCGTCACATGACAAAGCTATTAAAAAGTAGGCTGGGCTGTCACTCATCCAGCCTTCTGGAGCCGCTGCTCCAGCCCGTGACGTCAGCCAGGGGCAGACCCAGCCTGAAGTGAAGTAAATCTTTGCAAAACCCGCTCAGACCTCGGCGGCCGCGGCAACCCGCTGTGATTCAAAGCAGATTTCCACGCCACACCTCTGGAACGCTGCTCCTGCCGTAGCACAGCTCCTATCCCTCCCCATATTTTTTAATTTCTTAGCTTGCTTTCTTTGTCTTCCCCCCACACCCCAGCACACAATAGGCAGAGCTGCGCTTATAATAAAGAAAAAGTGAAATGACTCCCAGCCGAGCTACAGCCTGCGTGCTCTGAGTAGCCCCAGCACAACCTTTCCAGTGCCTGCACCGCTTTCCCGGCGCTGTTCTTTGGAGAGGCTATCCCAGAGTTTGGCAAAAGTTACACCTCCTCCCAACATTTTTTGCGCTCGGGGTTTTTGCACCTCCCCAAGTATTTTAGTTAGGCTAATGGTATCTCGTAGACAATTGCAACTCAAGTTAGTTTTTCCACCGTAAATGTATTGGCACCCCGCCCCGCCCCCCCCACTCCCACCCACCCCAGCATTTCTCTGAAATGGACTCAGCATCTATAAAAAGCGTTCCTACAGTTATGTCACCTGCTCCGAGGGGGAAGCCTGATCCTGTTCCCAGGTGGATTACAGTACCTCTGAGCTGCTCTTTAATCACTTCTCTGTCTCAGCGCATTCCCCAAGAAACCATGGCTGTTACAAGGAACTGTCTCCGTCCTGCCCGGGACCGCCCTGACCCCCACCCGCCTCTATAATCTGCCTCAGGGCGCATTTTTGTACCCTTCTGACCTGGACCCAGCGTTTGTTCATTAAAAATAAATAAATTTAAAAATCTCTTGTCGTGTGAAAAACCAGACACACTGTTAACAGACCTGTGTCTCCCCGTCAAAGCCTTTCCCAGACAATAGGGGCTGCTGCAAGTGCAACTGGTTTGTGATACCCCTTTGCACTGCATACGCAACAAACTCCATGTATCAAACTGAACTGCAAAATGTTGTCCACAACAGGGAATAAACCACCAAAAATAAAGGTCTTGTTTAACTACCCCACCTGCCTGCTTACTGTCTTAAGCTGCAGTTCTTTTAGTTATCTGGGTGCAAAAATTCTCGTGAAATGTAATTGCTGGTTCCCTTGTGCTGGGCTACCAGTCAAAGTTACAAAACTATAGCTTATCATCCTCCATGTCATGAAATATTCATTTTCATTGTTATTTGCAAACTTGAGTATTCTAAAGACTAAATGAATTCAATTATTATACCAGGCTATGGCAATTTTGCAGAGAGAAATAAAATAAATAAGAAGTACAATTCTTGAAATAGCCTTTTTCTCACAGACACTGGAACCTTCAGAAATGGTAGGAGGTCTCAGATATCTTCTTAGCTTATTTGTGTTTCCTTGTAATTCATTATTGCCAGTCCTGATAAAATGTACATTTTTCCAAGCTTGTGCTTCAGTTGCAAACCACATCACACTGTCATATTTTCACCAAGCACTGATGACAAAAATGGCATTGTTTTTACTTTACCTAATTAAAAAAACCACAGCAAAATACCGAATAACTACAGAAAGCCTTTCCTACAAATAATTAAATTAACGGTATTGCTTTGCCCTCATGACAAAAAAAACCTAATTTCCTTCCCAATTATATGCTGATTTAATGATAAAACTGCAGTAAATTATTAAGATCTGTGGCAAAGGTGAGTACCTCTACCCCTGAACAGTCAACTGTGAAATAATACTGGGTACCTGCGTGCCTGGAGTGGAGTCGGCTCTTATTAATTATTATCTGTGGATCCATGGTTGGTGGAATATTCTCCTTCAATACCTACTTATAATTGTGTTCATTGACTGTGCCGAATCCATCATCTGTTTTTTTTTGAAATTTCATTCACACCTTTTATAGAAATGTATTTACACTGGAACATTTCATATTGCTGTTTTGGATATTTTGACCTGCTCATGTTGTTTCTATTTTCTACACTTCCACTTCAATGCTTTCCCTTCAAATTAGCAAGTTAACTGATAAATATAAACTGTGACCTTAGTGGTGCTCTCACCATACAAGCTTTAGAGATTGAAGAACTTTTTTAGTGCACTATTGAGGGAGCAACCAATAGGTAATAATTGCAGAGCCCCCAGAGCTTTTCTACGGCCCTGTTTACATTATAGCTTGAACTTTGCTGGCAGTTCCAGTGTTACCTGGAAGAGATGCCAATCAAGTCTCCAACTACAAAAGACTGTGAGATTTCAACAAGGGTTCCCCATTGCTTGGGAAGAATTTTTTTTTTTTTAACTGAAGTGTCTAAGTAGAAGCCATAGTACAAATTTACCCACTAGGATCTTTCTTTCCCATGTTTTAATGTGGGTTTTGAGCCTAGTGCCCCAAGAAGGAGAAAAGCAAGGGAGACAGCTGCAGTGGTGGTGTAGTTTGGAAACGACGCAGCCTCCGCACATGCAAATGAAGCCTGTGAAACCCAGCCAGCACCTAAGCTGCTTCCTCAAAGGAAACCTTGTCTTCTGAACATTCCCTAGAAGCTTTAGCAATGCTCTTCCCTCTGTTTTGACAACACTAAAGAATTGCACAAACATCTTTTGTGGGGCAATAGCTAAGCACATACACACATGATATTTGGTTCCATAACAAACACATACAGAGAAAACCCTCCTTCAGCTGACAAAGTCTGCGGGTCCATTTGACACAATCTGCCCTGTTGAAATGTCCTTTACCAGGACACCTGTATAAGACCACCTCTTCAACTACTGCATTTCCCTTGTTTTCAGGTTAGTCTGTACCAGGTCTCAGCAATTCCCAAATGTTGCCTTTTCTTCTTTAAGGGCCATGATTCAAGAAAGTTCTGGTAAGCCTTCCAACAGCATTTGGGCACTAATTCCGAAATCCTGACATATTTCTAGCAGGACTGGAAGGTATGGCTGCCTGCAACAACAGGAAATAGACATGAAAGACCAAAGCCTTCAAGCCCTCTGTCCTTGACTTTTTCCTGGATTCAGCATTCATTTTATCTCTTTCTCCTCCCACCCACATTTTCTAGCTATGGTCAGGTTTTTATTCCCTGTAATTTAGGTCTCTTAAAGAAGCTACTGATTTTGGAGACCTTGTGATTTCGAAATTCAAAACTTAGCCCCTTCATTACGGCACTGAGGAAGAAATCTTTTCTTTCTTTGCCCCCAAGACTGTGATACTTGCTGATTTTTGGCAAAGTTTGCTACTTTTCCAGTGGAGTAAGGACAAGCAAACTTGTATATAAAAATAGTGAGGAAGTTTCAGCCCGATGAGGTTTGCAAATCAGTTCTCACATCGATTCAACCCTTTCTGCTAAACCCTCCAAGAGTGAATGGCTTTACAGCAAAAGATCAGCCAATGTTGTATATAAAATAGAAAACTGCACTCCAAAGGTGGGTTAGCGTGAATGGTGTTCTATATAAAGTATATGTACCCTATTAATTTTTTATTAAAAATCTTCCTTCTGTGCATCTTTACTCGTATTTTTTGCACAGTCCTGTATTTGTTCTCCAGTCCATTCTCTCTGTTCCACTTCTGTCCTATTTGTTTACTCTTTTTTTTTCCCCTTCTCATCTTCTTTTCCTTATTTATCCAGTTCATACTACCCAGAATACACTCTCGATAGCATAAGCTGGTGAATCAAACTCCTTGAACTTCTGGGTTTATTGGTGCAGTAATTCTACAATGGACTAAAGCCATCTGCTCTCTCTAGTTTTGTTAGGGCAGTTAATGATCTGAGATATTTTTTAACATAGAAACCCAGGACAGTGCTCTCTGGAAAACTCAAGAGATCAGGGCCAAGTTAATTCCTGGCCCAGCTCTGGGTCACAGGCTGCTGTCTGAGGAGCTGTATATTTGAGAGTCCAAAATAACTTTCTCTGAACAGCGATGCATTACTGACATTACTGACACCAGGCTGAATTTTGCCACATCTGCCTCCACAGACTGAGGGCTCAAAAAACCAGCACTGAATGCCAGGGGAAATCACTCACTTGTTCACGTGCAACTGGACCTGACTATGAGTATTTACTATTAGTGCAGATTACCTGATTATCAGTGTTAACCAGGCTGGGAGACACGCGACTCTTTGTAACTGAGTGCTTGTAGTAAAACCTTCCAGGAGTGTTCAAGTAAAGCAGGAGGGTCACAGGTACCCATTACAAGCAATCTTCCTATAATCTTTCTTATACCTCCCTGAACATCACCCTCTTTATAAGCATGTTTCACTTACTCATTATTAAAAACAAGAAAAACAAACCCACTCCAGCTGATTACATAAAAAATATATTTGTCACTTGTTTCCCTCCAACATTTGGAGCATATGTTCTCCAGAACCCTGCTTTGCTATGATTTGTAGGAAAATCCAGCTTGTCAGGCTTACTAAAAGGAATACGAGCAGTGTCTTTCACTTGGGTGTTACTATTTTATAGAAAGACTGATATGTAAAAGAGTATCTACCTTTAAATTTATGACCCCTGTATGTTTGAGAAATGGAGCCATGTAAACACATCCGTTTCCTGGGGAGGCTGTGGTGCTGTCTGAGCACAGACACCCAGGCAAGCCAAGGAGACAGACTCCAGTTTTGCACTGTCTTGCAGGTTGGCAGAGCAGGCAGGACCACATCAAAATCGCAGACCGTTGCAGATCTTCATCATCTCTCCTTTACTCACCTCACTGCTGATATTTCCTTGGAACAAAAGAAGTCATAAAGTTCTTATTATCCTCTTATCCTTCCACACATTCAAGTCCCTGGGAAGAGACCAAAATCTGCTCATATCTGGTATTATCAGACCCAAGGAACCGGTTTCTGACATTCCTGTTCAGGGGCCTGGAACATCTGCCCTTACTCAGAAGTTGTGCCCTTCCTCTCCCACTCCCAGCCTTGCTGGGATGCTCACACTCCTTCCGGGGACAGGCAATTGTCCTCTCCAGCTTCAGCCACACAGGGCAGAACCTGGGGAAGCTTCAGGAACACACCTTGTATTTATAACACTCTGAAGCATTCTGAACACCCCACCCAGATCTTTCTCATTATCCCTACTACCATCCACCTTGCACCCTTTCCCCTGAGCACCTAGAGAAGTACCCTGGAGCTCTTGTTCCCTGACTTGTTCATAGTTAATGCCAATCTAGTTTTTACTGACTTTTTCTGAGAGGGATTTGAAGAGGATGATCCCCTGAACAACCACCATGGATACAGAAGATTCTCTGGTGCAACCATAAGCAACTTGGTGGGAACTACCAGCCTTCAAAGCTACCAGCCTTCACTGAGGTGGCCACCCAGCTGCCACATTGCATTTGGGGTTTGCTTTGCCATCTGACCATTTAGTGACCCAGCCAGGGCCTCCCAGCCTGAAGGGGAGCTGTGATGCCCAGGCTGCCACAGCAGTGCAGGAGAGCGCACACCCTACCACCAGATCCACGCGGAGGCTCGCAGTAGCTGGTGGAAGAAAAAAATCTATTATTTCCATAACATAGGGTATCTCCTCTATAAAATGCCTGGTAAGGCGACTGCAGTGGAGCGCACACAAGGCTGCAGCACAGCACTGGAGAGAACAGTAACCTTTAAATACTCTAAAATCAAATCTTGTTTTACACAAAACTGCTATGGTAAAGTCGATGTGAATGAAGCACCTTTGAGTGAAGGAACAGAGGGAAAGGCAGTGGACAGTTTTAGTGCCTCCTAGCAATTCTTTTTAATAAACTAGAGATGACAGACAGCCTTACCAACACATCTCTCATCTTCAAATATGACTTTCTTCAGACAGAGCTCAGTGGAACTGAGTCAGCCTTTTTTCTTGGGCCTAGCTCTTGGCATTTTTCATATTAAAACGAAGTATAATGTGGACATAATTCTGGACTGTAGTAATCTGATGGGGTTTTAGTAACATAGGCCACAGATTTGCTCTGCAACAATTTTAGGCAAACAAAATAAAATGAAGGTATCACACAAAAGACCTAGTGTTTGGGGTTTTTTAAAATACACTTATGGATCAAATTACACTTTATAGAGTTATGTCTGCCTGTGGAAGAGTGCAAGCTTTTGCAGAAACTCCTGTCAGTGGGCAACATAGCTCCACTCATGCAGCAGCCAGCACTCACTGCTTGGCCTCTGAAGCTCCCAGACTGCAGCAAAGGTCCCCTTCCCCAGCTCCTCACAGCCCCTGCACCCTGTTTTCCTGAGTCAGCCAAGGACAAGACGAGATGGGATCACCTCATCACAACAGCCAACAGTGTCATGCAGACAAGGCTTCTGAAGGATCAGCTTTGCCTGACCTCTTAACTAGTAGTTCCTGCCAGCCAAAATTGAGCCCTGGAGTTATTTTTAGGCAGAACCCTTCATGAATTGCAGTTAACTTGCAATATGCAAACTAGTGACTAGTGCTAGAGGAATCCCTATGGGTTTTGTGGTTCCACTCCCTGCTCAAAAGTCCAATTATTCATTTTTCTTGGAGCTGCAATATTAATCTAAAAAAGTTGCACAAATGGCAAGAGATGTCATCCTCCCTCCATCCCCAATTCAGATAACTGAAATAAAGGAAGATAAGCATTTAGCCCAGGGCTTATTAGCTATACAAAGTGCAGCTGTAAACCTTCAGAGGCTGACCTTCCTCCAGTGATGCTTTTGACAAAAAATTTGTCAGTACTTTCACCTCTGACTCAGGGCCAAACAAGCTAGTGCAGAGATGGAATGGGAGAACTAGCCACAGAAAGGTTTGGGTGAGTTACTATTTTATTTTCATTTTATTTTATTTTATTCTGTCCAAATCACTTGCCTCAATACCTGTATGAGAAAATGCACTAAAGTAGAAGAGGGGGTTAAAGTAGCTGGAAGGGGTGACTGCTCTAAATCCTTCAGAAGGGAATGGAAATCTTTAAATGGATTTAGGCAGGTTTTGAATCAGACCTTATCACAGAAGGTGGGACCAAGGCAGTTCAAAGCAGAAACTCCTCCACACATTTCCACCTTTTTTTTTTTTAAGTTTTCATACCATTCAGGCTTCCCCAGCTTTCCCCTGTGAATGCAACAGGGATATAGCACTGAGATTGCATCAGCTATCACCATTTTAGATATCTTTGTTCCCAAGAAATTTAGTATTTGCTGAACATCCTTTGCCCTGGGACACTGATTATTTATTATTTTGTAAGTGGGTACCAGGAAGATTCACGCTTCCTCCCCAAAAGAGCTATGACTGTACTTTCATTACTTCCTGTCTATCAACAAATAAGGTAAGATTGCTACTTCTATGTTTGTCCCTAATGGATCTCTACCACAGTAAAATTCCTCAGCAATCTGGCTCAATTAAACACTATTTGTTGTTTCTGCTCTTTTGAACTCCACATGTGGAAGTGCAAGTCAGGGCAATGCAGTTAACCAAAAGCATTGAAAGGACTGTGTAGGATTCACACTGAAACAGAGACTTCACCAGAGTGCACCTTTCCCTTTTGCCCATTGCAGGCTCCCCCTTCCTCTCTGAGAAACAAAGAACCAAGTAAAACCAGGAAACTGTTGGAATGGAAGATTATTTTAATTTGTGTTGCAAGTTGCTATGTAAAAAAAAACCCCTCTGAAAAAACAGCAAACCAACCCCAAAGAGCACTTCATCATAATATTATTACCAATTTATTAAACCGAGATTGCATAGACTGGAGAAATGAGTGTGACGCATCCCGGGGGGTTTTCTGGAGGTAGACCTCCAGTTGTTTCATTCTCACATGCACTCCTGTTTACAAAGACATGGAAAAATATTTGCACTTCAGTTCAATGCAACACAATTTTACATTGTTTGCAGGTTTTCTTTAAGGAAGGGTAGGAGCATTCATAGCATGCTGGAGATGTACACTATGGGGAGGTAGGGCTACCATCTTCCAGGGAGACTGGGGGAAAACACATGGTGATTGTTAATTTATATCCTGGACAATGTAATAAATCGAAGCATCGCTGACAATTCCTGCCCAGTAAACATGCTCAATTTCATCTCCCGTAAAAAGGCGAGCAGGCACTAAATAGCAGCACATTTTGATTTTCATTTAGCCACTTTAATGATAGGTGATGTTAGTGGAAAAGATCATTTATCTTCAGATTTATTTTATATGAGATAAAAGGCCTTGCCAATTTTTTAAAATTCATTTACACAAGTGAATAAATCTTCCCAAACAATAAGTAGGAAAGTCATATTTCTTTAACTTTGCTAAAATCTGAAAATGCTGATCTTGGAGTGAAATGGACAGCACCGGCATTTTAATTAAGAACATAATGACTCCTCTTCTAAATAAGAAGCACAGCTATACTTCAGAAAAAAGTATCTCTGATTCAGAAGACAATCTTTTTTAATGCATTTTGTCAAAAAATCTCTGATAAATCAGGAGAGACACGTGCAATTTTTATGTCCCCTTCATTTTTAGATCAGTTCCAGTGTGAAGGCTATCTAAAAATAGACAGAACCTAACCTTTCAAATATCTATACTGCTGCATACCACGAACGCAAGCTTTCAGTGCCTCTCATGGCTTTCAAGAGCCTTGTGCTGTGCCTGTCTTCTCCTCTAGCACATTATCCCATGTTGCCTACTGCACCCAGGCACGAGACAAGCTGCAAGTTGCAATGTGCAGTACACTGCACTATGTGATACGTGTCCTTTTGAGACACGCAAGCAGAAGGATCATGAAAACGAGTCTTTCCTTTTGGCTATTTGATTTTTTGCCACTTAAAGGACACCGGCAACATTGAACTTAGTAAGTGGGGATGTGAAAACAAAGCTGAGCTGGCTGCCCCAGCAGCTCTGTTCAGAAAGCACAGGCTGTCTGGTTTGCAGCACACCACTCTTAAAAATATGAAGGGGAACAATAAGCTCTTTTATTGTTTTCTACAGTGCTTGCAGACACAGTTCTACCCATCTTAAGAAGAGACTTTGCAACAGTGCACTGAACTGAGTGACGGGTGTAGAATTACAAGACAGAAGAATACGCGGTAACTATTTCTTTGCATTACACTTTCAAAACTGTGATTCTGCTTGGCCTTAACGGTATAGGTCAAATTCATCCCAAGCACAATCCTGGCAATTTCAGGTCAGTGGTACCTGAAAAATCAATAGCATTTAAGTTGATGAAGTTACAACAAGGGAGATTTTGGCCCAGGCTGTAAAAATACTTACTTTTATTGTATATATTCTTCACTTGGTATTATGCTATATTTCATTGTTCTCTAATGCTAAACACTCTACTTAGCAGGTCCTAAAGCCACACCAGGAGCTGGAACAGGAAAAATCTGTAGTAAAATCAGGTTGTGGGGCTGCCCTGGAGGCTTTGAGTGACTGTGAATTTTGCTTACACGAAATAGAAAATCACCCTTGTACCAGTTGTTAGCTAGCTACTCCTAACAGGAACGAGCTTGTAAGGACTTGCTTCTCTTTGTTTACTGTCATGCTCTGCTCTGACCGAGTCAGAAGTTTGTCAAGGCATTTTACTCTGTCAAAAAATGAATAAAATAACTTACACTGATAAAATAATGAAACAAAGCAGCATCAGACTAAATGAATTCCTTCAAAGAATTTTGGATGGTAAATGTCTTACCTACTGACAGGAAGGCAAGGATAGCAAACAAAGGCATAGGAATAAAAGCTATTCAATAAAATATCGATTTCATTATCACCACCTATTCAACTTAATTTTCTTGGCATCCATATCCCTAATGCAGGTTTGTGATAGATCGTACAATCACTTTTTAATTAAGCCCTACTGTGCCTTGTATTAAGAACAAGACAGTATACATTATGGCACAATATATCTACCAAAATATTTAATGCTTATCCTTTTCATTTTGGTATTTAAAAGTTGTTCTCTTAGGAGGTGGTATCAGTATTTAACAACATTCTTGACAGTAAGTATAAAAACAAAAAGCTTCATACTTAATCTAGCCATGTCAAAACTGAAACTCCTTAAAATAATTGCTTTCTGAATATATGGTATTTCTATTGCATTGTTTTATTATCACTCAGCTTTCAACATCTTAAGATGCAAAACTTGTTCCTTCTCCTACATACTGATGAGATAGGAAGTGGCGCAAGGATAGAAAACTCACATTTGGCCAGTTGAATGGTACATGAAACAGATGTTATCATGTTACAAGAGATATTTAATGAGAAGCTGTAGAAGACTGGCAGCTTCCTGGGTTGGTAGTATTTTCTTTGTGTCTCTTTTGGTGTATTGCAGGTCTGCTGCTTGCAATGGGGCAGATCCTCTACAAGAACAACACTCTTCTTTGCTGGAGTACTGGCACTTTTCAGAGGGCAACATTCACTGTAATTACTAAAATGTACCCACCTTTGTCCAAGTAAGAAAAGGCTGTTGTTGCATGTATAATGTGGTTTTAGTTTTTAATGCCAGAAATGAATCAGTAAACATAGTTACATTATGGTATGCTGTTTCTTATTCTGTACCCATAGTAACCAAATTAATCTCAAGGCACTGCTGGCATTAATTCAATCTGAAGTCATACTTTGGATTTCACATTGGTGTCTTCATCCTATTCTTCTTCTCAACTAATAAAATGTTAATATATGGCAATATATTTATTTCTGGTTCAGTTCAAGTTGAGGTGTGCAGTACTTTGCAGAAACCTAATTAATATCAATCATACATTAGAACACTCTGTTTAGTATACAAATAGCTAGCACATGAGGATGAAACAGAGGACCCAAGAATTCATTTCTAGCTGTAACTTCTCTGTCTGTAGGATAGGGAAGGCCAGTTTTCCCTTACCCTTCAATCTCCATTAAAAAAAAAAATCCGTAACATAGAGCGAAGAGCTACACTAAATAAATCACAAATTATAAAAAAACTAACAAGAGTAAGGAGACCTTGGAAGATGAGATACTGACATCTCCCCCTGTACCACTATGAGTTTGGTGCACGCTAGCAATGAACTAGTTCCCACAGTGATCCAGAAGTATTGTCTTCAGCAACACCCACTGATAAGAGTTTTTCTGCTGGAACAGCCTTCAGGCAAAAAAGCCCATCCAGCTGATAGTGAAAAACCATCTCCACATCCCGGGAATTGTACCTGAACTGCTCAGGAGACATAAGCAGCTCAACACCTGTGATGTTGACTAGATCTACTCTAGACCTCAGCAAAAAGAACTCCAGTTCTTTTGTCAGAACTTAATTTGGGCAATCTGATACCCCAGGCACACTACTATCCCCAAATCTGCTCTACTTCCCATAGTTAGGTTTTGCAGCAACAGTTCACATTTCCTGGAGCTCTTTTTACCTAGCTGTCCCCAGTCCCATGGATTTCCAGGAGCACTGCTGTCCCCAAGTATTTTGGTGCTTTCAAAATGCTCAACTAAGAGAAATTACTGCACTCAATCCCAGCTTGATCCAACCACTGACAGAGCAACAGGGCCAACTTATTCACCACATACAACAAGGAGTCCCATCAAAAGGGTGAGCTGATATGAAGAGCTAAGGCAATACTTATGGAAAAGCAGAGGGAGTGTAGGTGATCTGTGGCTCACCAGGTGAAGATCCCCACTCTGAAAAGAATCACCATCATGCCAGTACCGCTCTGCATGGAAGCTCAGGCCTCAACCTGTATGTGGGTCACAGACCTGCAGCAAAGCTTGTATTTGGCTTTAAAAGACCCCATCTGCTGGCAAAAGCCACAGGGTGTTTGAGCAAGCCCACAAACAGGTTGCATGGGCAGCCCCATGCCCACCACCGCAGGACACAGAAGACTCAGTGGGTCTTCTCCATCAGGCACATCACTCAAAGCTGTATGAAGAGAAGCTCAAGCCCAGCCTTTGCAAAAGCACCCACCTCAAACAAAACTCCACACCACAAGACTGCATCAAACAGCTGGAGTTCACAGAGCTCCCCCTGATCATTTCAGTTTTTTGCCTCGGTAACTGAGCAGCAAAACCCTCAGGAGGGCCCTGGTGCGCCCCTGGGTACTCCCATAGGGCTCCCACTGGCCCTGAGCCCTGCCTGCATACTGCATCCAAGGGTACAATACAGTCCTTCAATTTTACCAACTGCTACAGAGTAAGAATTCCTAGAATGGCTCAAACACATACCAGTTCAAATATGGGTACTTTCAGACTTCTTTTCTATTCCAAATTATGTGCTTTGCCAGCTTCAAAAAAACAGATGGAAAATACATCCCTAAATGTGCACCCTTGTGATCATTCCAAAAGGAAAGCAGCACCAAGTAGCTTAAAACGTTTGCTAGAAAAACTCTTTTCCATATCATGCAAATAGCAGACAAAAATAACTGCTAGGCAATTGATATACATACAAATATTGGTTATTTTAAACAGTAATTTGTTATTGAGGACATCTCACTGAAATATTGTAATATTCAATTTCCTCTGCATTTGCATGGAAAAGGAGCCAGAGAGCGCATGATCATTCATTTAACTATTACATAAATACGTCTATCATAAGATCACACGGTTTTCAAGCCAGAGTTCAAATACATGTTTAATGCATGAGACTATGATGAAGAAACTTGTGAACTCACAGGTCTCATAGCACAATCTCAATCAGATACAAGCTTGGTGTAAATATGTACAGTATCGTGTGCTTTCCAATTGCACCATGTCTCCAGGCAGCAGTCTGACATCAGCAAAGGAGACAGGTGGTTCCCTTTCCAGCCCTAGAGGGGTGAAAAAAAGGAGTTAAGACACTCTGTAAATACAGCAATATTTTTTCCTTGGTGTTTTGATAGTTTTCAACCCTTAATGAAACTTCAGTGCATGAACAATTCTCATAACATCTTTGCTACAAATCAGTGAGTGGATGTCATGTCCTAAGATATTTATAACCTTAAAGGTAGTGGTAAGTGATACTGTTTGGCAGCCTTGGTTTAGAAGTGCTGAAGTTATTTGCCTTTTGGTTTCGTAAGAAAGGAGCTCCAAAAAGCCACAAAAACCCAGTTTCCTTGCTCTAAATGTATCCCTTCCCTATAACAGATCACTGTTACTAATAACGCCTGTAAGAATGACAAACAACAGTCAATCACAGGCACAGAGCAGGTCACAACTGCTTTTAGCTAGCTCAACTTTGTAAACTCTAACAGTGTGAGATATGCTAAACCCTGCACAATGCACAGTAGTTTGATTTTGAATCTCACATTACAGGAGTTCACACATATGCTAACCTGCATATAGAATAACCCAATTCGGCCTTTCTTTCCTATCTGTACATAAATAGATACTTTTTTTTTTTTTTTTTAACACACTGACAGCCACTGCCTCTTAAACCATTTTCTTTTGTTGCATTTCCTTAGAAACACAAATCTTGTTCCTTGGCAGCAATTGCTGTAAGTGCTGTACCACATGCCCAAACTAGTTCTCACTCACAGCTTTAATTCACAGTAAGTGGCACGAAAGGAGGTCAACACTTCTCAGAAACCACTTTCAGTTCTTTTCTGCTTCAGTATCTATTCTATAAAGCCATCCGCCCTAACAGAAAGAAAGTTGTTTCTTATATTGTGTCCCTTGCTTTTTTTATTATTGTCATCTTTATGGAATGGGCTGCAGAATATATCTGATGGAATAAAAGAAGATTATTCCTGAAACCACATTCCTTGTCTCCCTTTTGCAAGATCTTAAAAATATAAGTAAAAAGAAAATAAAAATTAATACTTTCCACAACAAAAACAGAATGGCCCTTTCTTTTTCCATGCAGAAAGGCTTTATATAAATGGCATCTTTGCAACTCAATGACTGTGTCTTACTTTCTGTTCAATTTACTTGCTTACAGAATGATTATTTTTTTTATCAATCCAACCAAGACATCATGGAGGCTGAAAATCAAACAGCCTTCTTTTTGCCATGATGCATCACTGGCAAGAGGAATGGCCTTGCTGACAATATTTTGCTGTCACATTTGCCTCTACAGCTTCACTGCCTTCTCTTTGATCAATGAAAACAGATTTTGACCTCATCTATTTCATTTCAGACCATATTCTGCCCTGAGGCACACAAGTACAACCTATCATAGTTATAGTGGCAATTGGGGCAGAATTTGTTCCTTTCCTGACAATTCAATATGTGATTCATGAACCAGAATTGAATCCAGTTCTCCTTTCCTAGAGCTCCTCTGGTTTTTTGGCATTAGCATCAGTAAAAAAAGCAGCAAAGATGAATTTATGTTGGTCATATCAGCAGAACTGGCTGGGTAGTCAATAATCAGACTGCTCAGCAAGATGCTACCTGACCAAAAGCTAGTTACTGTATTTTATTTACACAGCTTATTCTGTAGTCTGCTTGCTTGCTTGCTTCACTTCTCGCTCCATTGTTTAACTAAAGGGGTCATAAGACCTGGAAAAACACATCCTAGTCTTGAACATTTCTAATTGGCTTAATGAAGCAAACCTAAAAAAAGATAATCCTCTCCACAACCATAACCTTAAAATACACACCCGTGCCACTAGATGTGGAATACACGGTGTGTTCACAGGGTATGCAGTTGCCGGCAATAACTGGATGATCAAGTTTCTCATTAATCCCCAACACAATGGACCACTTTTGAAAATACAGGCTCCATTTATATTCACACATGACTCTATGTGCCAACACCTGCATGCATTCTTTCATACAACTCACAGTACAGCTGAGGCAAGCACATTTCAGCACACACTGTCTCACATGGACACACAGCAATGCCATCTGAGATGTGCAGCACTCCAGCAGACCTATGCTGTGGGGCACTCTCTCTGCACCACCTACAGAAGTAGGAGAGTCTTTTCAAGACCACGCTGGGAGTGCTGGCACTCCAGAGCCAATACCAGGAGCTCTTTTTGAACCCTGGAAGTCCCTAGTGTCTCAATGTCTCACTCAGAATGACAGGCACTGCATGCGTAGATTGTATTGTGATTTTCTGAAGGACTCAGCTCTCAAGCAGAGGCAAGGTTGACATCACTTTGAAAACCACCTCCAAGATATCTAATGAATTGCATACAGGAGCCTAATCTATAGTAAATTTGATGTACAGTAAAAATAAACTCCTTAATATAACAAAAGCACTAATCAACATATTGCATATTAGGCCTGCAAAGCAACAATTATCTGATGAAGAGGAGTAATACTAGATAGTTCCAGTTTCCTCAGTTATTTAACTATTTATGTCAATGGAAATCAAGGAAAACAATGCCTATGGAACCACACATGAAAACACACATGAAGGATTTCAGCCAACATTTCAGTTCAGATTTGAATGTAAGGAGAAAAAAAACTATTCAACAATAAAACACCAGAAATACAGCTCAGGACCTCCGAGTCCTGCTGCATACTGCTATTGTACTGGTTATGAGGAAACAATTTTTGGAAGCAAATTATTTTCATTTCCCTTACCATTTAAGAAAAACACATTCAAAGCAAAACAGAGAGCCTGATCCTGCCCTTCTGCAACCCCATCAACAGCAGCCTTACCACAAACTCCAGTGAAGCAGGATTTATCCTTTCCCATGGGTCATGCTCTGAGTCCTTAATTCAACACCTTATTCATCAACTTGTTCCGTGAGATTAGCTGTGGTTTCAAGTGTTATTCATTCAAAGCAATGGGTCTACAAACACCCTCTTTCTCTGTATTGCCAGACTGAAGAAGATATGAACAATTTGGGGAGCATTACCAAAGGCTCAGAGAGAACCTCAGTATCTTCTGTGGGGTTTTCTTTGAAGTGAGAGAGCTTTCTGAGTTTGAAAATCAGCCTTGTAATGAAATAAATGGAACTCCCTTTTCTTCCTTTTTATTTTAGGTAACATGACCTGAAAAAGGATTTGCAAATACACTGGGAGAGGAGAGAGCACTCTTGTGTTTATTGGATTTTTGTTTATTTTCTGCAGTTATTTCAGAGTTTCTCAAAATTTTCAAACATCTGTCAATCTTATAAGGTTCATCTTTTCCAACTGCAATGTATCTAGCTTAATTTTCTTTTATTTCTTAGTATATTTATTACACTTACTAATTACTATCTGAATGCCCACACAGTGCTTTAAATGGGGCTGCAAATATCCCCTGGATCTCCATCAGGAAAAAAAGGGAAAATAAAACCCAGCACAATGTTTTGATCTACTTTCCGTTTTGTAAAACTGCAGGAAAGCTTGTGCCTTAAGGGCCGAGCCCTGCTCCTTCGGCAGGGAAGCAGACTGAGAGGGGTCTGTGTGCCGCACTGGAGTCACGCTTGGAGGCAGAGCACAGGAGCTACGAGCCTGCCAGAAGTGCTGATTCACTGCAGCCACTGAAGAGGTTGCTTAGTAGCTAAGCTGGGGGGGGGGGATGGCACAGAGCAGGGGGGCATCTTCACTGGTACAAATAAATAAACAGGAAGAAATGCCAAAGTTGTTGCAGAGACTGGATTCCCTGAGATCTCTGCCTAATACATGCGTGTTAGTTCATTTATGGGAACAAAACCTGTTAATACAACTCCAGCCATAGGGGGAAAAAAATACTTGCAAATGCACAGAAGTCATGTAAATCAGAACTGCTGCTCTATTTTACAAGAAAATTTCTCCATTAATTAATTTCATGACTTAGAGCAAATGAGCATGGTTGGAAACAGGGGACCCTGCTGATATCAATCTCACAGCATAGGATACTTTCGTTTCTCTCTCTCAGATATATAGCAGATGTACTCCCTGGCTCAAATCCAGGTGTGGACTAGGTACTGCTGTGGCTAAAACACCACCTTCTAACCTGGTTAAGTCTACTAGTAACTTTTTCTGGTTTGGAGTTAGAAAATACCCCATAAACCCCCCAGGATTTTACAATCCAAATTCTCAGAGTTGTCACATTTATAATTAGAACGATCTGATACGACTGGCATTAGTGTGAGGTAGGAACATATCACAGAGGGCCAAGCAGACAAACTAAAATATTTCTCACTGTTAAAAAGGGAATTCTTCCAAGTAGAAATGTCAGTTGAGTCACAAGGGCTCTGTGCAAAAGTAGCACCTCTTCATCCTCATACCTACTCTTAGAAAGTCCTGTGCTGCTGCCTAACTTAGCCCAACAGACCACACCACCTACAAAAGCCTGACAACAGCTCTGGCTCCCTGTGCTAAATCCCGATCTTCCTTCAAATAGAAAATTACTTTCCTGTAAGTGCAGGTTTTTTCAGAGCTACCTGTAACACCCCCAAACCATACACAAAGACAGCATCTCTGCTGATACTGCACGTAAGAAGATATGCCTCCACACTGAAAAAAATGTTTGATCAAACAGTTTGTCACAGTATTCGTGGATGCAGAACTTGTTTCAAGAGCAACCTTTCTTTGTGCTGATGAAAGTGCTTTTCAAGTTGTTTACCCCCATACTGCAGAAGGAGAAAAAGGAAGTAGGAAAGAAAGGGAAGAATGGAGGGAAGGAGGAAAGGATGGAGGGTAGACTATTGTAGTTACTGAATCAGCAAACAAGCCAGCAACAGACAAAATGAGAACAGCTGTAAGGAACCTGGCAGCACCAGCATGTTGAGTGAAACAATAAAAAGGAGCCTGGAAGACAAGAGAAACCTGGATGCAGATACTGACTTTTTCTTTTTTTTCCTGGAAGAGGATTTAAGATGCCAGATTCCGGTTGACTCTAATACCCACACCTGGATAAATACAAATGAAATTAATTTTACAGCTGCAATCTTACCACATTTTGAACATGGTGATTTGCGGAAAGAAGCCCTATCACGGGTGTCAAAAAGGAACATAAAACATAACATGCAATATTTTTTGAAAGACATCAATTGTAATTATATGAAACCTAACAAAGTGCTCCACGGAGAGGTGGATGGAGTCGCACAGCAGAGTGCCTGGCCCGCGGTGCAGATGGCAAAGCTCAATCCAGGCAAATACAGTGGGAAGGCCACAGGAGCTCACATGTATCAAATAATAACAGTAATGTGTCTCTTCCTTCTGCCATCCGGTCACTGAAATCAGTGTGAAAGCAGCATGGAGATGAAAATGCTATGGTCAGGTATTAGCTTAGAACTTCCTACATGACCTGAGATTACAGCCATCATGTCTCATCCCTCTTACTTCCACATGACAACCCTCATCTCTCTTATATCCTAAACTAAGTCACTGGTCTCAAAAGTTTTACTAGCACAGTATGGCCAGTCTTCATTCTAATGTATTTAATTTTTCTTGAAAATCAGTAGTAACTGATCTGTAACACAGACTTGGTATTAAAACACACCACTGATGTGTGAAGATATGGTGATACTCCTCAAAAAAATATGAAAAATGTCAGAATACTATGTCTGAGAAACAAGGTGTGATACTTATTTCAGAATTAGGGCAGGAGTTTATCTGCTCACAGTCTTTGCTCTCTTTACCCCATGACCAGACTGGCAAATTTTGCTGTTTCAGTGCTTGAGAGAATGAAAAATGGTGCTGTCCTTTAGTCTCTGTACCACACCTACAAAATACTTCTCCAGGAATGTATTTTTTTCCTTGTTGGTTTCTGCTGATGAGGATCATATTATTAATGTATTTTGCTCACCTTCCCGCAGCCAGGCATTCCCACAACAGGAGTGGAGACCTGCAAACTGGTCACATTTGTACCAAAAAAGCATCAGGTCCTTTACAACACAAAAGCCACAATTTCATAAAATGGGTCAGTGCTGAAGAAAAGTCTCTTTTCTGGGAATTAAAATAGGCTATTTGCTTTCTGGCATTTCACCTGCCTCCCATATTATCACAAGCATGACAAATTAATGGCTATAACTATATTATAGCACCACTATGCTCTACACTGGCATGAACGCTCGAAAGGATATTGCCCCTGTGAGAAGGCAAACTACTACACCAGCTTTCCTGTATAAACTAGGGGTAAACAGATGTCTTTCAAGCTATGAAGAATGACAACCCATTTTTACAAATACAGTGAAGAAAACTTTTTGTAAGGTTTGCTTTTTTTCTTTTGGTTTTCAGTATTAACACTTTGGGCACCCGATATTAATCCCTCCCAAATTTCTCAGCTCTTGTGTAGAAAGCATAGTGCAGTCCTACAGCTGCGGCATTTCAAAGTCTGCACAACATGCTGTACATGCCATTGCTTGACATTTTATTGACAACAAAGGCCCACAGCACAGCAGCGCTTTTAGAGATGGGATTAACATAATGAACTCCATCTTCATGGCTTTTTCATGGCATTTCTTTATAAGAAAGAATGAAAAAAGACCCAAACCAGAAAAAAACACTTTTTTCCAGTCTTTTAGGACACAGTCCCCTCTGAAATAATTGTACAATCCTAAAGGACAAGAAAGTCTGCAAGTAAAGGAGCACATCTGTACTTGTAAGGAGAATATAACTGCAGAAAAACTAGGGTGAAAAAAAGATACTGACCTTTCTATAGGTCAAGAAGAGCTCAAGTGTGGGGCCTGCACTAGTACAGCATTATAGCTGATAGAGTAAGCTCCATCATGAGATGGTAACATGAACAACACTGAGGCTTCCACACAGGACCTTCTACTGCGCAGGGACAGGCTGAAAAGGTCTTGCAGCAAAGCAAAACACCGAGGTTTCAAAACTCCTAAAAATGCATGTACAAAACCCAGCAGATACTGCTTATTTCAGTCCCAAGTCAAATGGTCCTCATGCATGAGTAGCCACAGGCAAACACTGAACCCAGCTTAGGTTTGCCAGATGTCTACCCCATATTTGCAAGACGGCCCTAAATGCAGGAAAGAGAGTAGCACCCTGAGCAGGAATCAGCAATTTTGTCTGCAAAGCTCTGATCTTCCCCTCTTAAAGCTTCAAGAAAACTCTTCAATGAAAAAGTGTTTGGCAGAGTTTCCATCTGTTCTTGGCTGGACTCACTAGCCAAGTCTGAAGCACACAGAGCTTTGCTTTATTTTTTTTCCTGGTACATAAGAAACTCTACAATATTACCGTTTTTTACAGAACGAAGCAGAGCAATCACACAGCCATAAGTCCAGCCTAACAGTAGTTGCTAAAAATGAATTTAGACAATTAGGAATTATGGGTTTTGATTTTTGCAAATTTTCTTTCTTTCTTTCTTTTTGGTCTGTCCTTTTCTGAAGTCCTGTATCCAAGCCCTCCTGTCTGTAGCCTTCTACAAACACTTAAAAAAACTACCTAAGTATCTACATGAGTAACTTATTCAGAACCTTTTCTGGGCAACAACAAAAGGACATGGCAATTTGGTATGACCTCAAACAACAATTTAATCAAATTAATGTTGCAAAGGTGCCTTAGTAAGAGATCAAAGAAAAAAATCACAATAGTCACCAATTGCAGTAATAACCTGTCTGCAACTGAATTCTTGGCTTTAAGCTACCACATTATATCCACTTAGAAATTCAAAGCTGCAACCTCAACATGTGAACTCCTTGCAAAAATGGGGCAAATTTCTTTGGTCACTGTGAAAGTAAAGGGTATTCAGCATCTGTCCTAGAAGTTCTGTCAACTTGCAGAATCATAACTCAATTTCTCTAGGAAGTTCTGAGATGCTTTCTGAAAACCAAACCTCCCCCCAGGTTCACAACCTTTGTTTAAGGAAGACAAGTAATCTACATTGTGAAAAGAGGCTGTGCTCATTTTCCTGACGTACTTTTCTGTGACCTGAACCCTCAGTTATATAAGAGTAGGAAGCATGGACAATTCATTCTTAATGCTAGCTCAGTCCTGGCCTCTCCTGGGCACTGGCTGAAAATAATACTAAACCATGCTGAATCATTTACAGTAGCTTTATGATGTGGATTATCATTCAGCAAGGACTGACCTGACCCCATCACACTCATTTCATGCAGCAACACAGACTGGACTCCAGGATCTAACAAATGCCACCCACACTGGCACCAAAACAAGTCATGCATTCATGCAGAAGGCTCACTCTAGAATAAAGTTGCTTTAAATTTATCCTTGTACTAAGCCTTCAGTAATTGTCATATCCGTGCCTCTTCTGTCAGCATAGACAGTGCTTTAAAACTGTAAGCTGCCCAGACATATATGCAGTTTTTTATTTCAAGCAGCTTCCCCACTCTTACTTTCAGAAGGGTACTAGCCATTATGACAAAATATTTTGTTAATCAATGCTTCCAGCAGTTACACAGATTTCTAATGCCTCTCCTAAAATAATGGTCCTTTATCCTGCTTCTTCCTCCAGACAGAGATTCTGGTCACAAGGCATGGGAACAATTTACCTCCTCTTGGACACACGAGATACTGTGCTACAGTGCAATGCAAAAATGTGAGCTCCTCAGTCATGCAGGACCTGGTCATATGGCTGCCCACTGAATTCCTGCTCTTTCCACCATCATAAAAGGGAGTACAAGATGCTGTTGCCATTTATATTCCACTGATTACACAAGCTATTTTCATGGCAGGACTCTGCTACTGCATTCCATCTCACAGGCTGAACAGATTGAGCTTTTTTAGTGGATTCTATTAAAATAGATGTTCGTTCTGATAGGACAAATTCATCAGGTAGGGAGCTTTTACAATGAGTCATTTTAAGGTAATCTTTGTACACATCCTTTTCAAATAGCCTGAACTCTTTGAGTGATAAAAGTGCACAAAAACAATAGTGGCTGTGAGTGGAGAAGAAACATTTTAAAAGCTGGGTTTGTTAAATGTTAACCCAGAAAACAAAACCCTGTCTGATTTTAGATTGGATCTTTCTGTGTGTATTCCCATCCCTACTGATTTCTTTCTACTTTTAAACTAAGGGAGACAAAGATTTTAATTGCGGGACACTTTCACTTTTACTCATGAACTGTCATTATCAATACTTTATGTTTTCTAGTGAACTCCTACACTAAATAAAAAGAGAATATAAGAATAAATCTTTTAAAAGGAATCAATTTGCTGCACATCAATCCCTGCAGGCCATGTGCTCATAAGTCAATAGTTTAAAATGAAAACATCTGATCAAGGTAATACACCTGTTAAAGGAGCATAAAATTCCAAACCCAGTGGTAAAATATAAAGATTATGAAGCCTCTTAAAGGAGCCATCAAAGTAAACTATTACACAGATACATCTGGTTCATACCAGCACCCGTTCCATCAGTGCCACTCACGATAAATGAGCATTAGGACAAACATTTCATACAGCATCTGCAGAAAATAGGTTTTTTTCCAAAAGTGAGTAATTCAGCTCAAGAAAAGAAACAAGTAATGATTTAGCCTTGCGTGCACTTTCTAATAGAGGATCTACAAGCAATGCAAACTATTAATGATCTGAGCTCATCACAAATCTGCACATTAGCAATTTATCAGTCATGTTTTACAGATGAAGCAACTCCTATACACGATAGGCAGGGTGAAGTGACCAGCAGGCCTGAGTGTGTTGAGAGATGGGCTCAGGCACCAACCAGGGCTCACAGGGAATCAGTACTGTCACTGCTACTATGATTATTACTGTTACACAGTTCAACCACTTTTCTCTTGTTTCCTACTCCGGTGGCTCTGTCTTTTGCAGCTTTGCTGGAAGAGGGAACAAAGCCCCTCACCAGCAAGGGCATTCCTGCACTTTCACAGTGTGTCATTCTCTCTGCCTCTCAAGCAATACAAATCCCACATGGATGTTCTCTGCCAACATACTCACTTGTGCATGTGGTGTCGGTAGAGCCAAGGGGATTTTTGTTTCTCTTTTGTCTGCCTCTTTTTCTTCTTTCTTTTTTTTTGTTTTTAATTTAAACAAAGTGTGCTCAGGGCCCCATCTAAGGGATTTTTTAACCCCTTTCCAAAAGCTTATGGGCCTTTTGAGTCTCACTTGTAATTAGTCTCAACTATGTTTTGTAGTGCTTGTGATCGCACTTGGGTTTGGCCCCAAGTATAAAATGGAGGGAAGGGTTGCTGCTTGGTGTTCCTGCTCCAGACTTTCTCCACCTTTCTCACTCTTTTTTTTTTTCCCCGAGGCTGAGGCTTTGCAGACATGAGAGGAAGAGAAATGTGGTTCCATACAGAGGGCCAAGGGAGCAGCACAATTTCTCCTTCACACAATACTTTTCTGTTGGCCTTCCTCCTGGCTCCCAACCAAACCAGCAGCCAAACCTCCTCTGGCTTCACAGCCCCAGGAAAGGCTTTCAAAATGCTGCAAACACTGATTTCATAATCCCACATCTTCCCTTTGTGCAAAAGAAAGCTGACCCCAATACCTAAAATTTATGCCACCCTGCTCCCTGCTCGTGATGATGGCAGGGGCACAGGGTGGCTGCAGGCAGCCCCCAAACGGAGACAGCCTCCCATGGGGATTGCCTTCTGCCCAGCAGCACATGGGCCCACGTGGGGAGATGAGCGTGCCATCCTACCAGCATTTCCCTCTTCGCTCCAGAGGCTGCTGGTGTAATATCACCCTCTGTGTTACCACATAAGTCATGCCACTCATGTGACCAGAATTTCCTGGTGTGTAATTTAAATTCTTCGCACCTTTGATGTTACCTCATGAGGGAGAGATACCATGGCCCCAGTCCCCATCAGGAGCCCAATTTTTTCGTCCAAGATCCTCACAACACAGCTTTTAACACATCTGTCAAAGTGGTTGAGCAGTCAGGGCCACTGCTATGCTTTATATAATGCAGCATTTTTTGCATTGTTTTTGATGGTGTCTGGTGCAGGTGTCAGCCTGTTTAAAGGGTACGGTACGTGTGCGCACCTCGCCTTCCCTGTGAATGCACGAATTGTTACCTCTCGGAACGCATTGCCTTGGCGCTGCTGACATTTATGTAGAACAGTGAGGTCTATTTTGCCAGCTATGACTTCAGCGTCGTTCTCAATAACTTTAAAGATCAACCATAACAAAACAAAAAGGCTTCTGAATTTTACTGGCACGTGCTGCCACAGGAAATACGAAATGTGGGTGCCTGTCATAACTGATCCTTCATATTCTGGGAAAAAAAAAAGGAGAAAAAACCAAACAAAACTTAAAAAAAAAAAAAGTAATAATAAAAAAAGAGCAACCATAGAGAACTGCTCTGAACTGTAAGGCCACATTGAAACAGAGAAATAATTCAAAAATAGCATTGTCTGAAATAGAGCACCCAAGGTAAGCGTGGCGAGGGAGCGCTCCCAGGGCAAGGCAGGGCAGGGCAGGGCAGGTGCCTGCTGCAGGCGTCGCTCCCAGGGCGAAGAGCTGCTCTGGAAAGAAGGGGTTAATATTAGCCGCGTGTTATACTCAGCGATGCCTTAAATAATCATCACATGGCTCCTGTAATCTGTTCCATGCTGTCAGCACTGGGTTAGTCATAATAATATCAGATAAGAGCTGTTCAAAGTGACATACTAACCAACATGAGAGCCACATGACTTTCTGGCTACATGGCTGCCCTTCACCTGAACTTTGGCTTAGATAGTTTTACACCAGCACAAGGTGCGCTGGCGTCAGAGCCCCTTCCCTGCACGGGTGGTGGGAAACCACCTGCCCCCCCCCAAGCACCCCACAGCCATCCTCTGCAGAGGTGTTGTTCTCCTGCTGGGACACCCTCTGGACATCCCCCTTCGTGTTTTCTAAGCTGGCTTTAAGGTAAGAGAAGTACTTCTGGCACAGGGCATGCAGGGTGACTTTTCCTTTTTTTAGCAGTACTTCCTGCCTCTTCCCTGCCTCCTTTGTTGCAGGCAGCCAAGCAGAGGAGCAGAGAGGCAGAGCAGCAGGAGGGACCCTAGCTGGGGAACAGGAAGGAGGCAAGAGCAGGGGTGCAGGTGCCACAAGGAAAAGCAGCAAGGCTGTGAGGATCTGCAGCACGGAGGGCAAAAGTGGGCAAATTGCAGCAGTCAGAAGAGGGAAAGGAAATACTAGAAGCAGAGAAATAGATGTGAGAAATTGAGCTTAAAAAACCATGGACAGAGCTGGTTGTTGTATGCCTTGAAAGACGCCAAAAAAAAAAAAAAGAAAATGCAAGAGCTCCAGCACTCCAAGATGCCCATGGCCAGCCCCAGAGACAGGGAACAACTTCCTCTGTACCTTGTGAACCAGCTCCTACTCATCACTTAGCTGCCACATCAGCCCAGGGGGAGTTAGTGTGATCTCCCCAAATAGCTGTTTTCTTTTTTAGGCAAGAGAGCTGCCTTTTTTGTTTGTGGGTGTAAAGTTTCCTGCACAATCATGCCTTGGTATTCCAGGAGGCTAAATAAATACAAATAATTAATAACAGCAAGCCCAATCCCACAGCAGGCTATAAACTGGTGCTGAGCAAACCAAGGAAATGGTACAAGTACCCTGTTTATAGAAGAGATGAAGGGACATCCATTGCAGAGTTGCAAGAGATGTGAAGACATCTTTCTTGACAAGTATCACGTTATCCTGACAGAGCTCCAGTGGCACAAGGCTGCTCATGTCCTATGACTCCACTCAGGCTCTACTAGGGTGCATCTCAGTAACACAGCAACGCTCCAGCAGCTCCAGCAGCTGCCAGCCTGGCCACACGGTGTGGAACAGATCTCTGGAGAAGGTGAGGGGGACAGCTGCACCACCAAGAAATGAGAAGAGCTGAGCAGGCTAGTGCAGAGGATCAGCGTGGGGAAAGGGCAAGGGGAGGAAAAGGAAATGTAGTAAGGAACTGCTGCGTGAAGGAAGGGAATTCAAGGGAAAAGAAGTAAAATACATGAGAAAAAAAAAAGGGGAAAGAAAAAAGATAGGGAAGCATAGCATTACAGAGAGGTTAAAAGAAAACAAAAACAGTGCCAAAATGTATTTTGCTTTATTTTCCTGAGTTATCTCTTCCCTTATAAATTGCAACACACTCCATCCATATGTCCTAAACCAGCAAGTTTTGCCCCCTGAGGAAGAGCTCTGGATTTTGAATCTTACTGCTAAGTGTCCAGTAAGTGTTCATCTCTGTAACATTAAACTTCCAATGGGCACCTAACACTCTCCCATGTGAGACCCCTCTAAGCCAAAAAAGATGGCGTCAAACAAGCTTGGTGAAGCTAGGGCATTCCAAACAGAAGGAAGAAAAAGGCAAGTGTTTTTACCCATCTGCCAACAGTCAGCTCAGGCCAGCTGCAGAGGCTGCTCACACAGACCTTGTCCTGAAGACAAGGGGTGGCTGGATTAGGCCCTGGCTTGCCAAGAATGATGATCAGTCTCTCACTCATTCAGCAAGACACCTTCCGCAAAGAGAGGAAAACTGCATAACAGAAAGACATTCCTTCCCTGGCACTTGCAGATCTCTTGAGTATTACGTAAATACCTGCTCCCCTGGGTACCAGAGTTAAGGAAAAGGGGCACTCACATTAAGACTTACATAGAGAGGCTGGGTTGCGTACAGTCAGTGGACATAAACAGGCACCTCTTGGCTCAGTTGAAACTTGAATCACTTTATGGATTTATCTGTCTCGTTCTCTTCACTGCACAGGGAACCAAAACCAATGGTGCTCTTAAGTCCTTAAATTAAGTTGAACAAATCTAGGGCCATAAATTTGTTTCCTAAGATTATGTGGCCTCAGTTCCTGCATTGTTTTTGTTAACAATCACCTCTAGGATACAGTCTAGATACCGTGGGGAGTCTTGCTGGTGTCATCTCAGAAGACAGCACTCGTTTTTTCCTACCTAACTGAAACCTGTGTGTGTTTTCTCTTCTGCTAATGCAGGTCAAAACCACTGTTACACAACAGTGAAATGGCTGGAAACAGCTCCCTGCTTTTTTTAAGACCTCTAACCCTAAGCAGGGTGCTAGGATGCACTCACATCTCCCTCCATGAGAGGAGGAAGGTATGTTAGCCCACTTCTCTTACTGAGCTGAGCAGAATTTTGTTCCAAACGATGCCATTTATTATTCATTATTATTTAATGGGACCAAAGAATGCAATTTGTGTAACCAAGAAATGTGCCAAGTAATGTTCTTTCTTTTAATGGCTAGATCAAAAGGAACTTTATGAGGCTGGTGCTGTCTAAGACAGTAGTTGCATTTGCCTCTAGTCCTCTACGGAACACCTTACTCAACCACATGTTTTAAAATCTTTAAAATCAGGGACCAAAAGGTATGCTAGACATTCTAAGTTCACTTGCCTTTATGAGCTTATTTTTCCCTTTTCAAATAAATGTTTTTGGAAGACATTTCTGTAAGCCAACTTGCAGTTGAGTGCTTAACATAGCATCTCGAGTACTCAAAAAGCAAACAGTCCTTGGAGAACACTCTTCCTACTCTCACTCTAAATGCATGCAGTGGGTGATGGAAAGGCTCTTAGACATGCCAGAAAAGGGATGGTTTTCTGATTTTTCTCTTTTCTCCTTGAGTCACCAGCTGCTTTGTCAACAACCAGATATCCCCCGCTCCCCTCCCTCCCTTGCCCCCAGTAAGATTTGTAAATATCTCTAGAAAAGTTGTAAAACTAGCTGTAGCAGGATATGCATTCACACTAATGCTGAAGACTCTCAACTGTGATAATTTAGCAGATCATTAATCCCACTCTCTAAAGGAGGCTGTAAAGCAGAACTAAATATGCAAATCCTCTTGTGCTTTAAACTTGCATCTGTCTGTCCGTCCATCCAACTATCTATCTATTGTAATAGAATTCTCCTAAGATCACGCTGTATTCTAATCCATTAATGTAGCTCAACTGGAGCATACAAGATTAAATAATAATTAAAAAAGGAGATATAAAAATAATGTAGAGACCTCAGTACAGTGGGCAATCTCTCAGACTTTATGATCTCCACTGCACGTGCAGAAAAGGGGTGCGCCCAGCACTGGGGGTGAGTAAATTAACCTTTTATCACCACCCACTGACATTCAAGCACCTATTACCGTAAGGCACAAGTGCAAATGAGGTGGGTGGCCTCTTTCTAGTCCACTTCACTGTACTGCAATGCAATCTGGCATGACCTCCAATTCCTATTCAGGACAGCAAACACTGTGGTATCAGGGGGTTTGGGTATTCTGGCATGACTGCAGGTGGTATGCTTGCGCAGTAACTACCTGCACAGTGCCTGGGGCTAGACATTTTGCTCACATGAGCAATAAACTCTCTCAATCAAATGTAACTAAGTGTATAATTTACTATTTGCAGCTATTCTAGCATGGAACTATTCCTGCTTTAACTTAGATTCTTTTAGGTTTTTCTCCTGGCTTTAAATCAGAATCCTAAATGAAGATTTAAAAATGTAATGATCTTTGCTCCTTAAAAATTGCAGTATCAACGTCTATGGGGCACCTTCACAGCGAGCACTGCAGTGACTTTTAAGATGCAGCACAAATAGCCTGCTAACAAATGTGAAGTAACATTGCAGGTGAGAACTCAACAAGCAGTCCTGGGCCTTTCCATATGTATGCAATGTTCAGGTGGTAAGAATGTCCCCCATCTCCTGAGCGGGTCTGCAGAGCAAAATACAGTAAAAAGAATATGCAAGGCTCACAGAACCTAACCCAGTGGAAAATACCAGTTCCTGCTTGAACCACAGGAGCTCTGGAAGGCAAGAGACGCCTTATTTGTGTTCAGGGGAAAAAGGGGCACTGTGCAGATGGGGAAGACCCAGCTTCAGCAGTTTGTGTCAGAGAATAACAGATTTATTCTTGGTTGGAAAGCCCTGTGGGGAGTTGCAGCAATCTTAAGGCTGGAACTAACACTATCTCTCCAACAGCCACAGGACTCCACTCCTGTCTGGAAGTGCAGCCGATGCTCCCATATGGGATTTAGCTGCTGGCAGAGAAACTCTCTGATTTGCTACAGAAATCTCCACTCTCCTCCCTCAGCCACTTCAGTGTACTGTGAGGAGAGCTACTCATCTAGGGAGACCTAATGGACTGTGTCTGCCTCTTACACCTTTATAACCCTCCTATTCCCTCAATGAAAAGCTCATGTCTACAGTATTCCTCCGAGAGGCTTTTGGTCTAAGGGACTACTTGGGCTTACAGAAGGTCCACTTCTGGCTCCCCACTGCTCCAGCAGAATCTGGCATGGTGCTATATGAAGCTTGCCAGTGGACTTGGTACATCAGAATCCAACAGAATAATGGTTGATATACCGCGGTGTCTTGAACACAGAAGAAATTATCTACACACACCGTGAGGCACATGAGAACTTCTGTATTTTCTTATATGTACAATAAACCTGCAAGCACTCCAGAAACCAAGCAACATAATCTGAAATCTCATCTAGACTTTTTTTCCTTCTCTCCAGCCTGATACAGGCAATTTCCTCTTCCCACTGTTCATGCCAAGATCCCCTGGGTTCAGCTCAGGTATTTGAGTTAGACCAGGAGCATGATTTGCTGTGCCCACTGGATGGTCCAGTGACCACTGGGCGCTGGAAGCAATGCAACACTTGAATTACTTCATGTCAGACATACAGGACAACAAAAGCAATTGCTTTACAGTGGCCTATAAAAGTAAACAAACAAATGTAGGTGGCTACTGTTTTGCTACTGAAACCACAGGTTAAAGTAATACACAAATATAGGCCTTTGGCATATTGACACTTCTAGTTAATGAAGCAGGACATGGCTTTTGGTGGAGGTGTTTGATGAAATAGGAGAAGAAAAAATGCATATATAAATGCATATATACTTAAAAATACATGAGATACAGCTAGATTCACAAGTAAGAAAAGGAACAGTAGAAGCAAGCACTATAATTAGTTTTGAAATTAATTTCAATATAGAGAATGACAGTCAGGCTAAACCAGCTCCTTAACCTCTGCTCCAAACAATGTGGCTATTGTCTTCTGGTAATCCCATAGCTCAGGTCAGGAAGCACCAGGATTTGCCAGTCTGCACTGATGTATAACTCACACGGAGTGTTGTATCTTTACACCTTGTATCTACATACACACAAAGAAAAGAATAGAATTTGTTTACTAAGTACTTTGTATGGGGGGGGGGAAATTGTTAATGGAGAGGGGGAATTCGGAATTCGGAATTCGGAAGGAAGGAAGGAAGGAAGGAAGGAAGGAAGGAAGGAAGGAAGGAATCTGATATATATGTGTGTGTATGTTTTCTCCTACCAACTAAAACAGCAACAGAAATCCAACCAAAGATGCAAATATTCAATGCCTAAATACTGTTGTAGTTTCCCATTGTGCCTGGGTCTATTCCAATATGAATCAGCTCAGAAATTAAAAATAGGAACAATAGGGACTTAAAAAAATTAAATCCACACTCACAATGCACACAAACACATTAAGCTATTTATTTTTTTGATATGTGTCATCTCTGCATTGAGATAATTTCACAAATAACTCTGAATGTGTCCCATGCTCTATTTCATGCATAGAATTCAGAAGAACAAGACTTTACTAACCGGACACCATTATAAGCACAAGAAATTATAGGGCTTTTTTTTTTTTTTTTTTGCAATAGTTTAACATGATTTAAATTATATATGAAGTAAAATTTGAATAATTAGCTTTATAAAAAGCTGCCGTTTGCTTCAGTAAGTGTTTAGCTCTTTTCCTCAGAAAATGAATCACATCCATCCAAATTTCAGACTCACAACAATGAGCTGCTCAAGAATACAATGCAACCTGTTCTGAAAGCATCTTCTCATTGCTGAAGACAAGGAGTTTACAAAAGGGACAGTAGAAGTAAGCAAGCAGTCTTACTCGGTCTGCTATCTAAGGGATCATCCCCAAATCCATCTACTTCGTGTTTGTGTGCCACAACCATTATATATTGAGGAGTCATTTTATAGATTACTACAACATACTGCAGAATGCTGTATGCAGTATGGCTGAAAGCAAAGTAGAAGAGCTAATAATTCTGCTCTTACAACACCAGCATAAAATGTATCCCTGCAAAGGGAAAGATTAGCATTAATTGCCTGTTGTCAAATTCATCATTTCCCCCAATTTATTAGAAGTTTTGTGCATTGCAGCACCACCAGAACAAGTTTGTGAGTACTGCAATACACCAATCTTTATTTCCCTTTGGAAAATTAATGCAGATATTTTGCCTTATGATAATTCCTAATTAATAAGAGGTTTAGGAAAAAGTCCCACTCATTTGGAACTCCAGTGCTACTATTACTCATTTGAAATTCAACTCTTAAGTTAAAAAAAAAAAAAAAAAATATATATATATATATATATATATATGCGCGCAGCTCTCTTTACCACATCCCATTTATTGCAAGAATACTTAATATTAGTAAATTGGTCCCTTTGGGAATCTAAATGTAGGCACATATAATAATACACGTTGAAAACTGTAATTCTATCATAATCACTTCTCATTCTGGTTTGTTGGTTTTAGGTTTGGGGGGAGGTTTTTTTTTGGAGGGGAGGAGTTGTTAATTCAAAAAGGAGACTTCTGCACTGAGGATGTACAGTAGGATTTGCCTATTTACATAAACAGTTTAAGTTTGAAGTGGAAGCTCATTCGTGCACAAATAACCCTTTCACATATGAAATTCTTACATGTAAAGCTAGAGAGTTAAATAAACTTCTGCACTACAGATTCAATTCAGGTAGTCTGTACAATTTTCTGCATAAAAGACCTCTAGGTCAGCCTGAAAACCACTTGTGAATGATTTAAAACATGGGAAAAATAATACAAGCCTGTAGATCAAAGCCCGGGGCTATGTTTTCAAAGGGTGTTTAGTGCAGGTGACACACGTGCACAGTATGTTCTTATATCTTCCAGGTTTTTGAACAGGGGTAAGGACAGGCAATTTTAAGTCATTCTGAGTCTGCAACTTTAATAAGTGAAAAAAATCGTGAGGTGGACTCCACAGTCAGCAAAAGCTTCCCACGTAGCGCACTCCAGTGAGCAGGAAAGAAGGGTATGCGCAGGGGAACGACAACCGTGAAGAGGCTTAACCTGATTTCCTAGTTTGTATTTCCAGCCCTGCTGACGCACGCCCGAGCAGGCTGCTCGCCTGCGATCTGCCGAGGCGTCGCTGCGGGATCGCGTCCCTGCCCCCGCTCCGCACCCTCCGCGGCCCCGGCCCCCGACGGGGGCTGCCAACCACCGCGGGAGCAGCAGCGGAGGCGCAGCATCTGCCCGCATGCGCTCCTCAGGAACACTCGGCACTCACATTTTAAAATAGGCAGGTTTTCCACAAGAGAAAAGGACGGGAGGAGAGAGTATTGTCTTTCTTTAAAAGGATAGTACATTAGTGACGATGTTTTTTCTGTTAGACCCCGGTTTGTCTAGTTGGGGAATTTATGGACTTTTAAAAATAGATTTTGCCAAACAATTGTGTGGGCAACTGCTGACTTGCAGTCTGCAAGATATCTTTCCGTCAGCCTCAGGAAGATTAAAGCAGATTCTATTTTCATCACAAGGAAGCTAGGGATGTAGGCACAAAGGAGAAATTCACTTTTTGTCCACATCAAGCTGAGCCTCTTGCCAGACGATGCAGCATTCACTGCAACAATTGCCAACATAATGTGTTGCCTTCTATACCTCCTTCAGCTTGAAGAATAGCCTTGTACTGCTACATGTAGAGAGCAGGAGAAATTCCCAGTTCCTGGGTTTATAGTTTAACACCAGGACAATTTCTTTCTGAATTTTGCATGCCAAAAAGCTGACAGAAAAGTACCATTGGCATACAAAGGAGTAACATCTCCCTGCATCACACGTGTGTGAGAAAGGAAATAAAGATGAAAATAAAACATACTCTGAAAGATCACAGCGTTATGTATTCTTGTATCTTCTTTTAAGCCCTGACTCTAATCTCAGCAGTATGATGCTCAGAGAGAAAAGCAAGTCACAGCCTGCTATCTACGTAGCCTCTTAGACGGAACAGGGGGAAAGGAGCCCTGCCAGCATATCTGTACAAGACAAACCTTGCACTAAATAGGGCAACAGGGATTCAGGAATGAAAATGATCTTCTCAGTCATCAAATCCAGGCCCCTGGTGTCACAGGCTACAATGTGGTGCATTTCCTCTTGGAAAGCAATCACCAGCTCCCGTAAGAAAAGTCCCCTGTTACCATCAGCAGCAGGCTCTTCCAGAACTTCACTGTTCGTGGTCTGAACTTTCTCCAATTTTCAGCCTGCCTTTACTCATGGCTAGTTTATACCCTTTTATTCTTGTGGCAACATTGTTTGGTAGCTTGAACAGTCCTTTCCCTCCCTGGTGTTTATCCTTCTGAAGTATTTATGGTAAGCAATCAGATCCTCTCTCTGCCTTTGTTTTGCTAGGGTATCCAAGCCAAGCTCTTTAAGTCTCCTCTCACAAGACAGGCTCTCCATTCCTCTGATCTTCTTGGTACCCATTCTAAACAGAATTTATCATTTGTGCACACAGATGACCTGAATTGTACATAGTATTTTTGATGGGGTCACATCACTACATAAGCCATGGAAATAGCATAAGCAGAAGATATATGAGACCAGATCTCTAGGATGTCCCTGTTATTCTTGAATACATAGACTCATAAATGTATTTGGCTTTAACTGTCTCAAAAGAAAGACATAAATATATTAAAATTCAAGTATTTAGACAAACAAAGACAGGAAGCTTTTCCTTTGCTTAGCAAGAAAAACCCCATCATTTTACCCTGAACCTAGATGAAATTTCAAAGAAAAAAGTTTACTGTGCAATCTACTAAACTTAAACCACAGCTGTGCTCCCATGAAATACCATCCTCCTGTTTATAACACACCAAGGGTTCTGTGCCACAGTTCCTATTTCAAGCCCGGATATATTTTGCATGAAGTGCAAAATGTAAAAGCAAACTTGGGGAGAAGACTAGCATCTCTATGTTAGGAGCTGTATATTTTTCAGTTCTGACCTGTTCTGCTGCTGCCAGAGAAGCAAACACAGAGACCAAAAAGCCACCCCCACTTGCAAGCATACGAGAAATGGGTAAATTTAAGAGCCTATTACTAAGGACCCCAAGCACAAAACTAAAGTAAACCAAACCAGGCAGTACCATACAGGTAGCAATTGTATCAAGGTATGCCAAAAGTCAGCAGGATTTCAGCAACATCCCGCATACGGCTGCAAACACTCGTGCCAGTTAATTAGCAGTGGCATTAAACAAGAAAAGGGACACTGAGCAGGACATTGGGGTTAACCCTACCCTATGTGATCTGTGCCATATGATCTTTTATTCCATCTGTTATCAACATACTTCAAGAGATTAATCCAATAATCACAATTTTGAATGAGCAGATACCATTTTGTTACTCTGTATCATACTTCACAAGTCTCAAATATTCAGTGGCTGACTGACAGCTTGAAGAGGTGCCACAAGGTTAAATGACAGCCTATCAATTTTTCAAGGGCAAGAAACCCTTTACGAGACATTCAGAGGTTTTTCCTTTTAGCATTTTTCCATTGTTTGCCTAACCTCAACCTCAAGCATACACCAGAGTTTAAGGACATGCTGCTGTAACAGAAACCATCAGTCAACAATGAAAAAAACATCTCAGAAAGATGTACCATATGCCCATCCTGAAAACATACATCAATTATGGTAGTCATACAAGATTTCATCGTCTCTGTTTCTATGGCAGAGCCACTGCCGTTACTTACACCATGTCCAGCATTGACACCCACTCCTGCACTCAAGCACAGCCCTCCCATCCGTTCTAGAGGGAACTTCTGCAGGCACCACTCACCACAAAGGCACCTTGCTCCTCTAACCCTGATACAAAGCTTTACACCACACCAAGGACAGCACAAGAAAACTGATGGCTTTACTAGCCACAACAATGCAAGGGGAAGATGAAGCTATGAAAATCCCTGCAGTCAAGGAGCCACTCTACTGGCCTGTGAGCGAGGGGAGCCAGACAGGAACACACAGCCAGGCACGAGCAGTGCTACTTTTCTTTATAGGAGGAGACAAGTGGTTTCCTGGCATATGTGCAAGTGCCTTGGAAAGTACCAGCAGGAACATATGAACATTGCCTGGTAGCTGGCAATGCCTGTGAGCATGGGACCCCTGCTGGAAGGGAAGCTGGATGGTGCCCTTTGTCCACCCAAGTGAGAGCCACTTCTGGCATGCATGCTGAGCACTGTTTCCTTCCTCGCCCTGCCTGGCACCCAGACCGTATAGGATAGGAGCTGGACAAACATCAGTAGCAGCTTTTTATCAGCCATTGGAAATAGGGCCAGTTAGTATCAGCAAGTCATTAATCTGGTGTTATGTTGTAGGTCAAAATGTCCTTCTGTTTAGACCTTATTGTCAAAGTCTTCTGCTTCTTCAGCATCATGATTTACTGTTTAAAGCAATGTAACTTCATGTCACTGTCACTTTTGCTGCATGTGTTCTGCTCTTTGCTTCTGAGACATCTTGACACATTGATATACCAACCAGAGATGCAAAGATGGTTGTAAATACTGCACTAGGATCCATTCCTAAAAAGTTGAAGAGAATCTAACACAACTAATTGCATATGTACAAGGAAGAGATTGATGTGAGAAATTCATAAAGAAAAAATATTGCATAAATAAATTAAGAGCTGCAACCTGTCTAAAGTTCAGCTGTATCAACTGCTAGACCATCTGAATGATTGCTATAATTACTGTAGATACCAGTGCCACTTTGCAATATGGCCTCTTGTGCCTGTATTGTCTTTCTCATCTTTGCACAGCAGCATTAAAGCTTCAAATGCAACTGTTGCTGAATTTAAGCCGGAGTGCCTGGGAGGCAAGCACTGTATTTTATACTGCTATGCTTCTGGTGCTTAATTGGGTCCTAAACTAAATATGCTGAATATATACTTAATTAAATGTGCTAAAGAAATATTCTAGGTGCATTTAGAAAAGATTTGTTTGGTCAACTAAGATGTTTTGCAACTGTAATTGCATTATTGTTATTGGCATTTCTAAATCACTCTCTGCATTTCCTTTGGAATAAATGTCTTAGTAGCTCAACAGTATAATGTATTGCTATGCTACAAAACTGGAGGAACACATTATATATTCATGTACACTTGGCTTTAACCACTTACAGTATAACAATGAAGCAAGGATTATTATGCAGTAAGTTTGCTGAACCATCATCCTTTTAAACCATAAATATACCTGGCATATACCACAACATCCACCCAGTAAGAAATTGGGTAAACAGAACTCACTTATATTTTGGAATTGAATGGACAGTTAAAACCTGAATTAACTGGGCAAATAATAGCATTTCAAAAATATAAAGCATAGTTCACAAACTATGGTATAACACAGCCTATTTCTCTTGCAGTACAGACAAGAGAGAATTAGTATCCATGCATGTTCCTGACACCTATACATTGATTCAAAACTAGGTTTTGATAGCAGTCTCAAATAGCTAAAATTATAAAAAGATATAAAGTCCTTTTATATTAAATTTTCTGAAACATCATCAAAACTGCAGCAGAGCAAGGGAAATCCAAATCCATTTTATCAGCTTCTAAATGTAACATATATTATCTGTGTGATATTATCTTCTGTCAAACTGTATCCAGGACGTTTACTTTCTCAAAAACCACAATCAAAAACAAGAGCAAGGAACACAGGACATTAGAAATGAAAAGGGATGGCCTTTAGAACAAACTGACTATACTGAATGTGGATAGGAAAAAAAAAAGCATTTAAAATTGGCACTCTAGCAGCTTTGTAATGTACAGGGATTTTTCACTGTTTCTGTGTATTGCAGTTTTGGTAATAGGCAAATCCCAGGCATATGCTTGCACAACACAAAACATGTTTGGTTTTAGCATTAATAATTTCTTTAATTACATTTTTATCACTTGTGTCATATTTGAAATTTTCACTTACATCTTTCACATTTTACACTTTTTAACCTCTTGAGAACCTTCTCTTCAATATTTTGGGGTATTTCACGTGGCATGAAATACTAATAGCTACAGTATTAATTAGCTGACAAGATTCAAGTTCAGAAGGAATGGGAAGCAATCCTGCTGGATGTGGTAGATCTCTTGACAACAGATCTGATTTTCTGGTGTGTGGGGGAGTGGGACAGGCCATGCCCCAGCCTAGCAAAGCTTTTAAGCACACACTTAACCTTAAGCATACGATTACTTTAAATTACTTCAGTAGGATTATTCGCATGCTTAAATTAAATGCTCTTCTGGATTTCAGCCCTTATGCATGGCACACAGATAAACCTATCTCTGCAGGACTCCCAAAATGCAGAGGGAATGTGGGAGAGTAGGATGAGACACCTGTAGGTATTTTCAGGACCTCATATGCACCCAGGTGAGACAAGGTAAAGATGTCTTTTAACATCAGTTGGAAGCTGCAGCTGCTTTCCATTGCCGTGACGGGTGCCTCCAGGGTGGTTTTTTTTTAAAGCCTATTAAAAATGTATTCATAGAAAGTCATCCTTTTGTAGAAATAGAGTTATTGATCAGAAATCTCTCCTTTCAACTTACAATTTATCCAGACAAAACCCATTCTTCTTATGAAGCTACTCACTTCATTGTTTGGTACTGGATGCTTTTCAATAATTTTGGGATGGGGAGGTGGTACTTTGCCAAGAAAAGACAAAAAAAAAGCCCATCTGCTGTTAAGAGGAAAACCTTGCCCGTGTTCTGATTTTCAGGACTTAGGAGTATTAAAAAAAAAGTTTTGTTTTTTTTTTTTGTTGGTTTTTTTTTTTTTGGCTTAAGACAGAATGGTATAGAGTATACTTTTTCATGACCAGCTTTTGACTCCTGATTGTCCACAGCAGCTCTGTTACGCACTTGTGCAGACCTTGGCAGACCAAAGGCTGGATGGAGCTGGGAAAGGAAGCAGCTCCTTAAATAGACAGCACAACTGCACGTAGGTTGTTTGGGGATTGATGTGGCAATCCCTGTAACTATATTAATGGGAATTTAAGGCATAAAGAGATATCAACAATCCAAAGGGGGAGGGGAAAAAATTTTTTATGTTTCTTCAGCATCAAGATCAACAAAGAACAACAGCATGTATATGGTAGCTTTCACAGGCAGAATGAAATATAAAACCCTTCTATCTTAATATACCTGATTTCTCCCAGTGAGAATTACCATGTTGAAAATGGTTCTAAAAACAAAGACATGTAGCCATTGCTGCTCATGGTGGTTTAAAAATCAAGCCTTATTTGTCTCTGTCAACATTTTAAAGCAGAGAGCATGAAGGTGTTTGTTAATTTTGTACTACTGAAGATCCCAGAAACCTGCAAGGATCCGTAAGCTCCTTCAGTATTTAAGGAGTGTGCCAAAAGACCATGTTGTATTCCCAACACCGAGACAGAATCATACAGTTTTGCTGCAGTCTTGGTGCTTTCACTATGTGTCACTGTGCATCAGCATTAGCTGAAGAACCGAGAGCAAGGCTAACGGCAGTGAGAAAAGTAGAACCAGTGATTTTTTTTCTAAAAACATCACATCTCTTTTCCATATATTAGGAAAAGGTTATGCTCCTTTTGCTCGTAATTATAAAACAAGAATGTTAATACTACAAAGGTTCAGCATAAATCAATTTCAAACTGCTAAATTTATTAGGCAGTGCTTGTAATGAATTATCTGGAATGGGTAACAAATCCAAGGCTAGGATTTTTTGCTGATACTTTCTACTTGTATCAAAACCACTAGATAACATTTATGTTTCTATTAAGAACTGCTAATTTTTTTGCACCTTACAACCCTTGGAAATACATTTTCTTATCTGCAGTGAATACTAAACAAAACTGATTTATACAACTAGAATTGTATTTAAAATGAATAAAAATTACTTATGATGGCATAAAAATCTCGAAATAAATTATATTTAGAATCCTTAAATGTGCAGGGGAGCTATTTTAAAGGCTATCCTAGATTAACAGTTGTTATTACTCCTGTTCTTGTAATTATTGTTACTATTAGTATTAGTAGCATTATCATAATAATAAAAAAAGAAGAGCTGCAAAGAAGATCATAGTGATTTCTTTTCAATTCTATAATGGTATTTTTAAGAGTACTGATATATTTCTATTATATAAATATATACATACACACACATACATATATATACATATATATATATATGCATTTCTAGTTTAAAGCTTGAATGCAGCAGTCCACAGAAAATCCCTTTAATTAAAAGACAGTCCAGCATGCTGGCTAGGCTTTCCCATCTGAAGCAGATGGGAAAAGCAGTCCTTTAGAAGAAAGAAAGGAGAGGGGAGGGAGAAAATACATTTTTCTATCTGATGTAATGTTTTACTGCAATACTTTTATTCATTCATATTTCATTCATATGTGGATATTTTAAAATATATTTTAAAATACAGAGGATATTTCTGCTAAAATGCAAATGTATAGGTTTTTTTATTATTTTTTTTATTTTTTATTTTTTGATGCACAGGAGTTGTGGAGAAATCTCAGGAGCTCTAATGAGAAGATACCTAACCAGTTTGTTGCAGGGATGTGTCCAAAACCAAAAACTACTGCAGCTTGTGTCCCAGCATTGGCAGTTATCTGTTGAGCAGACTGACAGGAAGAAAATATGCAATATGAAGAAGTTTTCCTTCTCTGTCTGATCAGAGAAGACATGTAAATAAATGCTATCATGGTGATCGAAGGGGAGGTATCACACACCATGTGGTCACACAGAATGAACTTCGCCGAGAGTGAGAAGCTCCTCTTTTTGACAATGAACTAGGCAGGCAAGTGAGGGGACACCTGGTCATTTACAATGCAGCAGGATTGGAATGTCAGGCTCGTTCGCCAAATTGCTGCTGCAGTTCAGAGCCAGAAGAAGTAAAATGTGTTTCCCTTATGCATTTCAGCTGTTGTGCTGTATCAGAAGGCACTCTGGCCTGGAACATGAGAACAACCCCAAAGCATTGCCCTGGATTGTTTTCCCACAGTTCCTACCAGCTTTCACACTGCAAAAATCCATCTGACAAATACTGCCATTAGTGCATTACCTGCAAATTAGGACTAATAAAATCCTGTCCCAGCTTGATATAAAACAACTCATACTTTTTTGTAATTTCATAAAGCACAGTGTTAATTCCAGTAATTGCATAGGCAGATAACAGACTTGGGGGTATGGTAAGTACATCCAACCTGTATAGCCCAGCATGTATTAACAATGGAGAAAAGCCTGCAGTTTTTTGTCTGCCCTAACCCACATCAGCAGTATACATCACCCATACAAGTTACTTCCTACCTTTTTTTTCAGCAATTCTTTCAACTCCTCCAAAAGCTGACTATACAAACAGTGCCCTGCCAGAGACGACTGGTACCTCACACAACCTTCTCATTACTGCTTATCCTCCCAGTCAGAACCACAGCATGACATTTTTGTGCCCTTGGCATCTTCTACCCAATGACTGATCTGTCTGGGCTGCTCCCATCTCCTGCAGCACCTCTCACCTGGCCCTGTGGCATCACCTTTTATACTCTTGGTACCCCACTCAACCTACTCTTGATACGGTTCTGCCACTTCTCACCAACAGCTGGTCTCACTCAAGACCAGAAAGTCCCAGTTAAGTCTCTTTCCATGCCCAGACACTGCTCACACACTTTTTGTAGAGAAAACCTCTTCACTATTCAGCTGCATGTTCTACAAGTGAATTTCCAATGCAATGGCATTCATCAGAGAGAGTTATGGGAAACATTTGCACTAATTATGCTTCTGTCTAAATTGGTTACTAGTCTTAGATTATAGTTAAACTACCAGAAGGATTTCTAAAACAATAGATTTTTTTGCTACTTAGTGGTTTTTATCAGACAGATAATGGGAGACAAGAAATAAATAAACTCAGGGAGGTACAATTACATCATCTTACTCTTTCAGCACAATAAAGAAAATGGTATTCACTTCCCTCCCCAGAGTGCTATGAGGCTTATTCCATTAAGGTTTGTCAAGTGCTTGGTTGGAAGGCCCTGTAAGTGCATGGTGTTATTAGTAAATATTAAATAGAAAACTAGATTCTAATTATCAGGATAAACAGGCTAAATTCTGCTCGGTTAAATGCACTTGGGAGAGGAACCCAAGACCACCAGCGTGCTGTAGCACTGTGCATCCTTATCAGATCCAACTCCTCTTAGCCTCCAGAAGATCAGGTTTGCTCAGGTGCAAACCCACCAGAACTAAAATTCATCATCCCTATCCCTTTCCCAACACTGAATAAAAATTTTTCTCCCACTTTAGGGTGTATTATGCATACTAGATTGATGTAATTTACTTTTCAAGCATCCCCACACCTGCTCATCATCACGTACAGCTAGGACAGAAACACAGCACACAGGTAAAGCACACAGGACTCTGTTGTTTCACGTAGTGGGGGTCCCTGCCCCTCTGAGTACACAGTCTCCTCTGTCACTGGGCTTACATCCCAGCACCAGAAGGAAATTCCTGTTTCATTGTCTTTCTGCCTTTTGCCACAACAGAGAGGAAAAAAAAACAATCACCCTGTAAACATTTCACCACAGATAAAAGAGACATATAAAGCATTTCTGTTACACTGCATTAATTAAGCATAATTAGAGATAAAACTGCCCTTAATACCATGTGTGGGTAAAGGTCTAAAATATTTTTGCATTCATCACTCATGATTAAAACTAATATTATCTGGTAGCTTCGGTGGTGGGGTTTTTTTTTACCTTTGCTGTCAAGTCAAGCCTGTGCTGGGCACAGCCATCAGGGGCTTTACATCTTCCTGGGCATGCTATGCAGTCTGATGGCATCTCTTGCATAAAAGGCAAAGACTGACAGGGATTCAAAGGAGACACAATCGGTGCAGTAAAGAAGTTTCTTTCACATCAGAGGAAAAAGGTGGGGATAGATACAGCTGTGGAAAATAACAGTTCCGGTGGGTAGAATAGGAATCCTAGTAAAGATAGGAGGTCCTTCACAAACAGGGTCATCTGGTTTTTGGGGAGCGATAATTTTGCCAGCTTTAAATGTCCTTTAAAGGGAGCCAAGCAACCTGTGCCTACAGAACTTCTCCCAAAGACTGCACACAATACAGAGCCCCAGACTGCAGCTAAGGTGTATTAGTTAGTTCCTAGTCATGTATTTTGGCTGAAAGGAAAACTGCCTTCACTGTGCTCAGCATTAACAACTTGACCACTACAAAGGTAGTAAATTTTTTTCCTACCAGGAGTAAGATCAGAGATATTTGGAAAATGTGAATTTTGGATTACAGTGGCCTCTTCCTAGTGGGGACTACTTACTGAAAAGCAACATTTCCAAGACTGATGGTTTGGGCTTTCATACAAAAATCCCCTACTAGAAACCAGGACTTGAAACACCAACAAAACAACTGGAAGCACAAACATTAAGCATGATAGTTTGCAACCTTTCTACCTCTCTTCCCCAAAACCCATAACAACAGGTTGAATTCAAACAAACAAACCAACAAACAAACAAAAAAAGTCTGTGAAGACTTATCATCAGACTCCATCAATAATGTGCACTGTGTGATTCTCAGAATGGAAGACTTCCAGCCACACCCCTTCCCAACTGCGATGGAGGGAGACTGGGAAGCCTGTTTCAGGCACACCCTGGTAGCCAAGCTACATGGAGAGCTTGGTTTTAGGAGAGAAATCACCATGAATGCCCATTTATTATGTTCTCTATTCATATAGTAGCTATAGATTCACTACAACCTTTGCAAGCAAGCAAGCCCTTATTCTGCAGCTTTGACATGGTTAGGCATGAGCTGAGGCATCCTGAAATGGTGGCACCATCTCCTGCTTTTCAGAAACCACCTTCCAACACTGAGCAGCCTGAATCAGGAGTATGGACTGAATTGGAACCATGCAATTTTTAATGCGTCTACTTATTGAATTTTTAATCTGCAGATTATTGACTGTATGGACTGTAATGGCTTTGAACAACAGGGTGAGTGTGTATGCCAGACATCTGAAGTAATTCTATGTGAAAAGAGATGGCAAATTGCTGGAGCCTTTAATTACACAATTATTTAATAGTATTAAGGGCGGGCCTGAAAAAACAGAATACTCTCCCCTTGCACATTTATCTACATCTCAATAAAATGAAATGCCATTTGTGTGAGGGGAAGGGAGCAGTGGCTCTGAATATATATACTGGTATGCAACATCTCTGAATGAGATGGTATGAAAAGATGGACCATAAAGAAGTGATGGCTTCAGTACATGGGATTTTAACACTTTTTGCTTCTGTGATCCTATAAACCCTCAACATCAGGAAGCCATTAAATGAAAAATAATTAGTTTTCTGACCTGCCTTTTTTTACACATATGATGATCATAAAAAGAATGACGCTGTCACTGATCCCCACATCTGTCTGCATATTGCATGCTTTATAGATATAGGGTCTGCTGCTGCCACAGAAATGGGGACTCCTAGGTTTTTTGGGCAGGCTCTTGTCAGCACATTCAGCACGCAAATCAATTCTCAGTGAAGCAGCAGCAGCCATGGGCTGGCCTCTTCACCACAGCCAGCCCATGTCATGCCAGGCACTCCTTCCCTCCCTGGCAGCAGGGTACTGCTCTTCTTTTCTTTCCTCATGATTTTATTTGGAAACAAAAAGAAACAACATCCTGTCATCGAACATCAGTAAGGCGTAATTATTATAGCAACATTTTACCTACCACAGTGAACATTATTACTATGTGAAGATCACAAATATCAAGCCTCCAGGAATGTCACATGAGAATGTCATAAGTAAGCCTATGTCTAAAATAAACACTCAGAAAAACCCTTCTCAAAACCACTCTGTCTACCTATATGCAAATGCATTTTACTAAGGGCTGTTCTTTACAAGATTTGAGAAATAACTTGTGGAAGAAGAAGTCTGTTATTTCAGGGGCAAAAACAGCAACTGTGCAGAGCTAATATTTTGCCATGACTTCTCTCAGACTGGTGCTGTTGGAAGAAGCCCTGAATACCGACAGGCTACAGCTCAGCTGAAACACACTGCAGCTGCTCAGGATGTGCTGCCATCAGAAACAGGTCTGAGGCCTGGCTTCTCTCTCTTTCATGCCACCGACTATGAGCCTGACTCATATTTCTGCTGCCCTTTGCCAACAGCCACATCTCAAGCAGGGAACTCAAAGCTCCGTGATAAAAAGCATTTTTGCTAAAATTTAAATAAACTGTGCCCAACAAATGAGTTTAAAATGAGTAAGTGTCAGTGGCTGTTCAGATAGATATGTTTTTACTCACTGCTGACCAGCTCATGCTTTTAGGTCTAGCAGTGTTGAACGAAGACACAGGAATACATACCCCACTGGAAACGGAAATGGCACACAGCAGGACAGGGCTTGTCAGTGCCACGATGAGCCAGGGAAGGGAATTTTACAAATTCCTTTCAATGTCAGGTCCTTAACTTTGCAGTGTCAGTTCTGTATGCTCAAGTTTTGTTTCATGCCCTATATATATTCCCCTTTCATAGAGAGAAGGCTGGTGACTGTGCTTACTATTCTTGGAGTGCTGTCGTGAATGGGTGGAATACTAAGAGAACCACATCTGAAAATATACACTCACAACGTCTTATCAGTATTGGACATACATAATTTTTTCTTGCAAAGTTTTTGCATGAAATTGGTTGTCACACAAATTCATGTGCTTCTCCTTGCTGTTTTTTTTTTTTAAACCCACTACATTACTATATTTTTTGATGTCCATTTTAATGTTCCTTATAGATAAAGCCAACCGTCTATACTAAAATTTCATGCACCCTTTTCTTTGGTTGAACAGAACTGCATTCTCACTACACAGTAGTATTTCACATACATTTCAATAACTGGGTACACTCCATGCAGTTGAAAAAGAAAATATCCACCTGTAAGCATGCAATATTTCTGCCTTAATTGAATGTAAATGCAACCTTCCCCAACACACCTTCTCTAGGCGAAAGGAAGTGCAAGCTCCTTTGATGTAAAGCACCACTGTTTAATTTCCTACCGTGGGAAGTAAGGATGGTTTAGTTGAATAACTGAAACACTGGCCCTCACTTTAGTCTATGCTTGGAAAACTGAAATCTAAGACTGAAAAGAGTTTCTCCCAGCAAAAGTTTTTGATAAATTGTAATTTATTGAAATAATAATACCAACACTTACCTATTTGATACAGAGACCTCACGGAATGGTTTAGAGGAACAGAATGTATGGAAGTTTGAAGTGTTTATGGAGAAACACAACCTGGAAACTAGCACTGATGGTCCACCAAGCATACTATTCTTTTAGTGAACTGCATTTTTGAGCTGAAATGTAATTCACTACAGATTTTCAAAACACTACAAATGAAACAACGGCAGCATTAGTTTTCAGTTTTGTTTGAAAACATGAACTATTCTTGATTACATATGGAAATGCTGAACAATGAACCAATAACTTCCATTGATAGCATTTTAATCTCTTGAGTTGAGCAAGGTGCTCAACCAAGCCTTTACATGCTCTTTGCAAGACTCATGTGGAAGCAACTGGAGCACAGTGCAAAGAACTTCAGCCCTTGGAGCAGAGATCTAGGTAAGCAATGCAGAAGCAAGCACCAAAATTATCCTATTTAGTGTGCTGAGGGTCTGAAAATGTGGATTGTTTTAAGTATTGTGCACATTAAAGTTCTTCATGGAGGCTGGCTGATATCACACCAGCTTTGATAAAGCAGGGCTAAGAAAAGATGTACAGGCTTCAGTCACAGAGGAGCAAAACACAGGTGCCTTCCAGAAAAATTTTAAGGTAAAGGGCTTGGAGTAGAGCTGGCCACCACTAGGTCCCAGGATGACAATGATGGTGATGACGATGACAATGATGGTACTAGTAACAACAACAGCAGCCGCCAAATTCTTTATTACAGAATAGATACTAAAGTAACCAAAGCCATCTAACATGCAAGTGAAAGGTGTTTTCTTTAAAAGTGAAGAAGGGGAGAGCTGCTTCTGCATCAAGACATGGCTACCCTGATTTCAGAAAATAGGTATATTGGACACAGCAGTCAGCAAAGCACCTGAGAGAAACCATGAAAAACCAAAGAATTAAGACAGCTGAAGCACAATGGAAAGACACAGTGCTCTATTAATAAAGCTCACCTTTAAAGAAGCATGATAGGACCGTGGTATTTAATATCAGTGCTTATCACAAGCATCTCAAGAGATTTCAGCTCTTTTAATGTATGTCTTACAAAAGAAACACCACTAAAGAGTGCTGACTTCAATGTTTTCCTACTGCTAACAGCTGCCTTTCAGGCAAGATCCCATGAAGCTTTCCTCTTCCATATTTAACTGACTGTGGATTTCCACGTTTAATTGAATGGGATTCAATAGCAGGAGCAGAGAGAGTTCAAACTGTCCCTTTGGGGATTCAGTCAGGAGAAATTACTCATTCATGCCATGACATTTTGAGGGAATATCATAATGTCGTTTTGGACACAATGTCATAACTTAGAAGAACGGAAGAGTAAGATGGAAACATCAATTACAATAAAAGAAAGGGTTTTAAAATTCACAGTTTGCCCTGTGTCCCTCCTTTCACAGGGAAGTCCCAGTCTGAAAACGGATGCTGTGCATCTGAAGTCACTACATGCATTCACCACTGGGTCAGCACCATCATCCATGACAGGGTCACCTGCAGGCTGTATCCTGCTGACTCCTGTTCACCCCAGCCACTCCAAAATCTTGCATGGCAGGACACAGGACAGCAGCGATATGGAGACCAGTATAGGAGGAGACTGGTACTGGCCAGGTCTGGCCCTTTCCCCCAGCACATTGTAAAACAGAACTTATGTGTACATGGTAGATAGAGAGGTATGATGGTACCACAGGGTGGGACTAGAATGCAAAACCTTTCTCTACACAGATATATACATTAATATGTATATGCACATGTGTACATAAATATGTTTGTGTTTATAAATATAAATATAAATATATATAAAGGGTCCAGACAGTTATTTTTCTGATTCTATGTCATGTGCTGATACTGAATTACATTAGCAATACCACTCTACAGCATAATATTGCGTTCTAAAAACATGAAAAATAGATGTGAAAAATAAGGCAGATGCAGAACTGTCATGGGAAGGCTTGAAGTTTGAGGCCTTTAATACAGGGATACAACATCTCAGAGACAACCCACCAAGTCCTGTATGTCCTTTGTGAGAACAAAGGCTCGAAACCCCTTCCAGAAATACTCCTTGCATAGCTGATAAGCAGGGAGATAAAAGGGGGTAGGAATGTCCTAGCAGGTTATGGCTTGATGAGAAAGTTGACTCAACACTAGCCTACATGTAGAAGACTGTATCATAATCCTCTCTCTCTCTGTCTTCAACCTGCTATCTGACTTAATTAGATAAAAATGTAAATAAGAATCAATTATTTTCATCATGATTAAATATGTTAAAATGAATCCATCTGGTTATGTGGTAATCAAACGTCATGGAACAAGAGTTTAAGTTTGCAAAAATATAAACGAGTGCTAAGCGACACCTTTATGTTTGGTGTCTGATTTTAAATCACTGATTACTTTTCTTACATTATTTTGCCTATCATGTAAATTTCCACTTTTCTTGTATTTCAGCTGCTGTGCCAACTTTAAAAAGGCGCTAAACATTTTGCCACAGTGCACTGAATGGCATCAATCAGAAAAATTTCAATAAATATTTGTAGAAAGGCTCTTTCCAGGTTGAATGGACTTCCCAGTCCCACTGCCACCCGTCCTGACTTCCCCACTGGCAAGCCAAGCAGTGGCAACCACCAGAGGACAACATGCTCCTAACCTCCATGAGCAGCTCTTTGCAAAGAGCTTTAACTGGGAAGGTAAACTTTCACACTAGGGTTTCGTCTTCAGGATATTGTAATTATTCAGTTTTTCAGTTACTGCTGCCACTTTAATTCATTTAGCAGTAGGCTTTTTAGATTACAGTCCAACTATTATCAACGGGTTTTTTGCACAGAAGGTTACAGCGGTTTATTAATCCATCAATGGCCTCCCTAAAAATATGATCAATGACGCTGTATGAAATGTCATTCTTTATACACTTTAGGAGGTTTGGCAATTAGCACTTCAAAACATGACTGTATTGAAGGTTTAAAAAATACTTGTAACAGAAAAAAACCCAGAATGATATCCCTGAAGAGTTCTGCTGAATTAGAACAAAACACTGTAAATCTTACCACCTGACAACACTACTTTTATGAAATCATTCAAAAAATGCATGTTATTTGCAAAAGTTATTTTTAAAAAGTGTTAGAGTTAGGATTTGATTAATGAGAATGTGTCTAGAGCAACTCCATACTGCTGTGGTTTCTCAGAGTCATGTTTCAGATGTACCTGAAAGCTGGGAAGCACTGATATTTTCCAAAGCATCTTTTTAAAAGAAAACAATCTGACAGGGCTGCTTGCTCAATACAGTGTGGCTATGAACCAGGAGAGGCTATGAAACACATTAGAGTTCACTTTTCTTGGATGAAGAGAGCCTCTTCAATTATAAAAGTGTAAACAGGTAAAGACTGAATCACGGCGGTGAAAGTCCCATAAATACATGTCTCATCACTCACTGCACAGTGTGCAGATGCAGGAGCAAGCAACACCTTGTTACAAGGTGAGAGAGAGTTAATGTTATCCACCCTCCTGCGCAGCATTCACGTTACATTCAAAGGACAGCACACTCCTCTGAGCCCTGTTTTAAAAATACCACTTACTGTAGCAGCGTGCCAAATATTTTGGTTGATATTTAAATAATTCATGAATGCTAAACTCATCTCTTTTTTTTAACAGAAGAATAAAACCGTCATATTCAGCAGTTGACCTTTTTACTCTGCTATATAAACCCATTAACAATACAGAAAAACATATCCCCAACATAAAAAGCTTTGAAATATCAATTTAAAGGCTACTTTCTGCTATATCCTTTATTGTAAATGGTACCAAGAAAAAAGCAGAAACCAAAAATCAATTTTTAATATATTTCTTCCTACCACAGGGCATCGGAAACATTAATGGTTTCTGTATCTACATGGCTACTCTTACAAGCTCTGCTCTTCCCACATTCACCTTTAAAACATGATTACTGTATGTTTGCATATATATTTGAAGTACTTCTGGATGCAAATTAACTAACAATAACACAGTATAAAGAAATTTCCCATTGTTTGATTACCCAGAATAACGGTTTGATATTTATATAGCTGCTGCAACTTAGGCAAGACAAAATGTTGCACATTTTTGATGAGCTAACTGGATTGCAAACAAACCGGGAATCCAGGCAGGAATCAGGCTTTTGAAGTTCAGTTTTGAAGCCACTGCTGTTCTGCAGAACTCAAGTACAGACATTTTTTGGGAAAGATTTCTGCCTTTAAACTCCCAATGGTCACAGAACAACTCACTAAGTTGCAAAAGTTCCACTGAAAACAGGCATCACAATAAAATTATCAAGCAGTAGCTAAACTGAAGGGAGTGTGTATGAGCGATGGTTATGAACAGTCTTGTGCAACCAGAGGGTGGAAAAGCTCCCTTTCTTTTTCTTCTTTCTGGTGTTTCTGAAAAGTCTCCCCTTTCCATCATAAACTCATACACACAGACAGTTCTGCATAATTGCTATGTTCCATATTTTAAATCAAATTTCATCCCACTGTTCCGAGTCACTCCAGTTTCCAGGCTTTCTTCACCACTATTGCTCAACCCACTCCATCATGTTTTTGGAGATGAAGGTGGAAATTTTCTCTGTAATCAACAAGGAGTAGATGTCTTTGAAAGCCTGCACAGAGGTAGATCTGAATTAGGAATCTAATTAATTAGGGATTAGGAACCTAAATTACATGGACTTCTGTTCATAATGTACGTATTTACTTCAGGAGGACTAGTTCACTATGTGCTTAAATCATGAGGGCAAGATACAATCTAGATATTTTCCCTAGGTTCACATCACGTCCTCTATCATAGGTTTCATTTTTCTTCCTCTCTTTCCAGATCAGCAATGTGGTATATTTGTGTATGTTATCAAAATAATACCACATGCAAATCAGTAATATCAATCTCAGACTAGAAGTAGCACACTAGACTGAAAAGCAGGAAAGACAACTGGAGAACACTGAGAGGCTGTGAAACCACTGCAGAAAATCATTAACCTATGTCTGCTTGGGCTTCGGGTTTTTCTCTTTTACCTACTTTTCGGGTTTTTCTCTTTTACCTGCTTTTAAATAGCATCAACCTTTTCAATTTGTCCCACACTCAGAAGTGTTTGTCAATCTACTGGCTGGATTGTGGGAAAGACTAACCCCGGTATTATTGGAAAAATCTACGTGAAAATCTCAGTATTTCATAAATATACTGTGGTATTGCTACAGTAATACTGCAATATTACAAAAGCATTAGAGAAAATTCTCCTGCTACCTGTAAACACATCATTTAAACTCCACAATGTTGCACATGCAAAAGCATCTTCTCCAATCAACAATCAACTAGAACAGACTTGGCTCCACAAATGCAAACTGGGTAACTATTACTCTTAAGATAAGAAAAAGAATCAATGATATAACCAACTTTTAATATCATATGAAAACCATCAAAGCATGTCACGTCATTTTAAAGTGATCTTTGAAGTGTTAAAACAAACAGCAGAAACCTCCATGGCCATGAAAAGTAGTTTTGTTCCTTTTTAGAGAAGGAAGGGAGTAATCCCAGGGATTTACAACTAATTGTATAGTTTTACCACTGAATAATTGGAATAAGTAAAAGTCTATTTAAACTACCTCACATTTGTCAGGTCAGTGCTGTCAGCTGCAAACTCCACTCACCAGGTATCACAGTTGCTTTCTAAATACTGCTGCATATTGCAAACACTGTTGGAACACCTTGGTGCATCACAGTAAGTTAAGAACAAACTTGTTCTTGTGATAATCAAGTTTTAATGATAATCAAAATGTAGATTTTTTTTTTTGCCATGATCACTGTCAGGCTGCAGCGCGAATGTGCCTGTGGGAATCCCTATTGAGCCCCTGTAACAGAGGCCTATATCTGACAGCAAGGAGGGAGCAAAGTGTTCCTAAAACAACATGGAAAATGTGAAGTCTCTCAAGAGAAAAAAGATTTCATTCGCTTTTTCGTGTTAATCATTGCTACCTATTGATGTCCTAAACCTGCTGCTGAATATTAGGGAATTCAGAGTACAAAACCATAAGGTAAAGCTTTTACCAGCATGTATCTAAGCATTAATTGAAATGCCTTAAGGCAGAAGAAAACTGCTTCTGAAACATTTACATGAGATGAATAGAGCTTGGATAAGGAAAAAAAAGGGGTATTTGCAATAGTTTTCCTTATAGCTATCCCCATCAGTTAGTCTTTAAATACAATGACTTTTTTTTACCTAAATTCTCATAACTAAAGCCCTTTGTAAAGACCTGCAAGATCTGAGAAAATATGGCTGGATGAAATACCCCAGAACTATTTTTAACAAAATAGTGCTTATAGGATTGGTTTTTTTAATGGCAGGTTTAAAAGGCACTGGGTTTGGGGATTTTTCTATTGAAGGCTGTCACAGAGTGTTTGTCAGGGAGCCTTTGGGGATATGTAATTCAGGTACCTCATCCTCTGTGTACAGTACATACAAACATGCAATTATGACTGAATCTTAATCCTCCTTCCACTCTATCTTCTGAATAATAACCTGTGTTATTACAGAAAACCATTTTTTACTGCAAATGAGGTCATATGCCAGGATAACTTCCCCTCACTCCATTTTGTCTGCAGTCCTGGTAAGCCACATCAAGTCCCAGGTAATATGGGAGACACAGCATGGGAAGCCTGCCCCCAGTTCCCTGTGGGGCACAGGGCAGATGCCATGCTTCTCAGCAGGGAAGGATTGGTGAGGGACTGGCTGGAAAGCACTAATTCCCACCCCATCCAAGCAGACTTTGGGGAGGAAATTCTAATTCTGGAGGAAATTCTAATTTTGTTTTTTCATAAGTGATGTGTCACTCACTGATGTGTAGTAACTGCTATCTGCAGGCCCCTGGTAACAGGCAGGTTTTGGGACTATCAAGCTTTGGGCAGCCTAGCATAGGTTGGTCTCCCCCACATGCTTTTTAAGTCTGCTTTTCTAGCTACTGCCTGTCACCTCTGTTGTCACTTGCATGTGCCACATATACCCACATGTCCATGGCACAGCTGATGGGAATGGCACTGACTGGGTGAGAGTGGATGTGGCTGGAAGCAAGGCTAAAACTGATAAAACTCCTTGGTAGCAAATTTCTGATTGCACTTAGTGCAGAGACTTTCCATAGGTCCTGGCACCAGGATTGCAGCACGGTCGTCCGCCCCCTGGGGGAAAGAAGGCTCTGAAGTTGTAATCTGACTTAAAAGTTCCCAGCAGGGAACTCATTCCCCTCCCAAGCAACTCATTGTCACAGAAGTTTGGGATCTGACTCCTGAGGAAGAGTGGCCAATTTCTCCTCTGAATTTGTTGGGATCATCTTTCAACCCTGGCATCTCAGCTTGCCTTTTTCGCCTCGATTAAGGAGCTATCTGCTATCGAAGGTATCGTCTTCAGGTAATACCTTGTAGACCATCATCACATCATCTCACATCCTCCTCTTGGACAAAGTAAGTAGATTGAGCTTCTTAAATCTGTAATTGTAGGACCTATTTTCCAGAGATTGAGTGAATTTGCTACCGACTTTAATGCTGTCAGGATTTACTCTCAGAGCCTCAGCTGGGGTAAATTCTGTGCTCAGAGGTCAGAAGAAAATGTAGCTAAACCATTGCTGAGATTTTCTGATTCCAAATATCTCCTGCAAATCTCTCACTGTATACTTACTCTTTTGCAATCTGCTTTAATTAAGGCTTAGCAATCAGAAGGAAAAAATCTTTGAAGTTTAACAATTCAATAGTGTGTGAAAATGTTAAATGCTAAGCCCTTTTGTGTAAGCCTTATTCTGTTCGTTAACAAATTTTCAATATATGAAACAGCTTGTTCAAAGCAGATAAAGAAAAAAAGACTGGCGTGGATAATACCTTGTGGTTAGCACACTTCTTAAATTCAGTTATTTACCAAATGTTATGCTGGTGACAGTGGAGTGCTTGGCAAAAGCCAGACAGTAAATCATATAAAATTATACTCCCATGCAACCTTAAATTTTGCATTTGAATTGTCTTTAAACAGATCCTGCCAGTGTTACAGCCTAAAATGTGCAATATAGTTCTAGATAACAGTAAAACAGAGATCAGAAAAGAGCAATAAGAATTAGGGTTGGATTTGTTTCCTCCCAGGGCAGTGCATTTTATGTCTCTGAAACCGTGAGTAAGCAAAGTGGAGCCTCCCTGTACTGCCAGCTGGACTGGTCCCTAAGTACAGCTCCTGTCTGGAGTGGCTCCTGGCAGGGAAGGACACCCAGGAGTCTATATAATGGATATCTTCATGGCTGAAGAACTCAAATCACATGATTTGGCATGTGACAAATCATACCAAAGATCCTAATATTTGAGAAGCCTGGGGTTGCTTTATTTCCCCAAGAGTTGGGCAGAGAGCTATAACAATATACTTTACCTACAGCATATGGAAGGGAGTACAATGCAGTAACAATGGGTTAAAATAAATAAACGAACATTTATAATGGTATCTTTGGACATAACTTTTTTTTCATGTTTTGATCTGATTTTGTTGGCAAGAAAGTACTTGTGCAATCCTGCCTGGGTCCTCATGAAACATATGCTACCCAGTCTAGTTTTCAGCACCTGAGTACTCTCACAACCAACTGAACTTGATACATAGGGAAAAAAAAGTGGCCAGAAACTTCAATACAAATGCTGTATTATGTATCCTAAATAGCTTTACTGCTGAGAGACTGGTGTTTGGTTTTATTGTTCATAAAATTTGTATTGATAACTACTTAAGCTATACTAATGATTCCCACATATGACTTTCCTAATAATCTATAACAAGCCATGAAATCTACTATTTGTGGTAGGACCCACCCATGAAATCAGGCAACTTTGTCCAGAATTTTTTAAGTAATGCTATCGTAAATATTCTGGTAAAGTATGCAATATAAATGCAATTGTACCGTAATACCCACAGAGTATGTATTAATGCAACCATTAAACAGAATAGTACTGCCACAACATTAATACATTTTATATTATAGTAGCAGAATTAATACACATTAGGTTACAACATTTTCCTATAGTAATTACTGGAATACTACATTATCCATAAGAAACTGCCATCTGCCTTCAAGAACCCAATTTATCTGCCCATTCAGAGCAGCAGGAGCACAGCTGGCCTCTCTGGAGACAGAGCTCCAACTAAGGAGCAGCAACAGGTATTTCAGGAAGAGTGGAGGTTCACAGGCCAGTCTTTTGGTGATACTGACTCTTTAGAGCTCTGTAGGTACCACTGACATGGGAATCTCTTTGGGAAATATTTGCTGCAGAAGCAGTCTCTCCTGGGAGCTGTGGATGCCTGGCACTTCTGTATTCTTTAACTTCTGTTCTCAGCTAAAAAAATCTGATGAAAATGCTGGAGGACAGGATAGGAGGAGTTCTGCTTTGTGATGGTGAAAGGCAAAGGCATTTTCAGATTAATTTACCTGATTAATGTTGATCCTGATCAATGAAGATGATGAAAGACCATAAACTCCTCCTGAGATACTCAGGGCTTTTCAGCTTACAGAAAAAGCATAAATATTCATTTCCCTAATAAGGTAAACTGAAAATCTTCATTTGACCAGTTTTAAGGGTTGCCGTAAGTCCTGGCCAGAAGCAATCCTCATTCCCTTAGAATTTAAGTTCTCAGGAAAAGTGAAATGATAGCCTGATGGGTCTGATGGGACAGCCCTTTTGGGACTGAACTAAGCGTCTCCTACCACCAGAGGGTCTTTATTTCTCACTGCATGAAATGGAGAATTTCAATCCCACAGAGAGTACACTCACAATGCAATAGGCCTGCTAATTAAATGGATTTCGGATTACCCCAACTGGAAAAGTAAAAATAATTTTTCACAAAACTACAGGAAAAATACTCGTTTCAATACAAAACATTTTCTACTTGCAGAAAGTGTGCAGAACATGAAGAGACATTGGGATGAACCACACGAACATCTAGGAAGGTAAGAAATGTGTTACGTGAACTGGAGAGCCAGATTTTCCATTCCAGCATCTTACATTCCCGTGTTTGACTCCAGTTATTTTTATGTCCTTCCTTTGTAAGACACCCAGATCAGTAGCTCAGGACTTTCTAGTGCCTGCAAAATCTTGCATGATATTAAAACACTAGACATGTGCAAATACCATTAATTACTAACTGAAGTAATTTTTCTTCTGGGTCTCTCAGAAGATCTTTCTACTTCCATTTTCTAGATGAGTACTTCTTAAATGGGCACTGCATTTCCAGAGCAGAAACGTGATGGGGCTGGGTCAGCTCAGGCAGGGCTGGGCTGTAGAGAAAGCCTTACGATGGAGGACAAAGTTTTGCTACATCCATGATTTACCCCTTGCACTGACATGTCCTTCTCCACTTCCAACAGGACTCAGGAACACATCTCCTTCCTTCTCCCTCCAAAGAGGCAACTGACAGAAGCAGCTGAGTTGAGGACAGGGATGAGCATGATATGGAGTTAGTTTGCCCTTTCCTTTTATTCTCAGTGCTCCCAGCTAACTACTATGGAGTGTTCAGTGTATCCCAGCCACATCCAAAGGATGCCTTTTGGCAGAGAAACTATTGTGAGAAAGTGCAAGCAGGTGAACGTGAGGAAGTGACTGGGTTAAGAATGAAGTTGCAAAGGCAGCTAAGTCCCTCTGGACTCAGGAGGCATCTCTCCACTTCATCCCTGCTCCATATCCTAATGTAAAACTGGTTCTCAAAGGAGAGAAGCAGAGACAGACAGTATGGCAAGAGAGAGAGAGACAGTCAAGTAAAGCAACTCTGAACAGTATCTGCTCCAAGAGAATTTTACCCCTATAACAATCACTGGCAAGCCCATAAAGCGTAAGTATGTCCCAGGATGCAAATTGTGTCCTTCACACCAAGGAACAACTCCTTGGCTGTTACTTAGTTGATAACAACACATCCCAATATGCAGGGAGAGTTGATGTTCTCAAATAAAAGGTGTGCCTGAACTAGAGTAGCTCCCTACCATGGCACAAGAACACTCAGGAAGGCTTGGGATACTAAAACTGTACAGGATGTTGAGCTGCTCCAGGCAGCCAATGGGGAAATCCCACATCCCTCATGCTGCAGAGCACTGCAAGGATGCCCATACGGAGTGCCCCTGTACTGTCCAAGTTTATGCTTGCCCTTGGGAGGCAGGGTGAAGCACACACCCCCACCTAACTCAGCAAGCTCCAACTCACCCCTTATTCTCCCCACTGCTTGAACTGCTTATCTGAATCACAGAATATTCTGAGTTGGAAGGGACCCTCAAGGATCATCAAAGTCCAACTCCTGGCCCTGCACAGGACAGCCTCAAAGATCACACCATGTGCCTGGGAGAGTTGTCCAAATGCTTCTTGAACTCTGTCAGTCTTGGTGACCACTTTACTGGGAAGACTGTTCCAGTGCCCAACTACCCTTTTTCAAATATGAAGTCTAAACCTCCCCTGAACAGCTCTGTCATTACCTCTGGTCCTGTCACTGGTCACCATAGGCAAGAGATCAGTGTCTGCCCCTTCTCTTCCCCTCACGAGGAAGCTGTAACTGCAATGAGATCTCTCCTCAGTCTCCTCTTCTCCAGGCTGAGAAAGCCAACTGACCTCAGCCACTCCTCATACAGCTTCACCTCAAGGCCCTTCTTCATCTTTGTTGCCCTCCTTTGGATGCGCTCTAATATCTTAATATCTTTCTTTTACTGTGGTGCCCAAAGCTGCCCCCAGGACTTGAGGTGAGGCTGCCCCAGTGCAGAGCAGAGCGGGACAATTCCCTCCCTTGCCCAGCTGGTGATGCTGTGCCTGATGGCCCCAGGACACGCTCGGCCCTCCTGGTTGCCAGGGCACTGCTGACTCATGTTCAACTTGCCATTGATCAGGACCCCCAAGTCCCTTTCGGCTTCACTGTTTTCCAGCATCTCATTCCCCAGTCTGCACCTACATCCAGGGTTTCCCCATCCCAGGTGCAGAATCCAGGACTCTTCCTTGTTGAAATTCATATGGTTGGTGATTGCTCAGTCCTCTAACTTGTTAAGGACTCTCTGCAGGGCTTCCCCGCCTTTAAGGGAGTTGACAGCTCCTCCCAGTTCTGTATCATCTGCAAACTTGCTTAGTATCCCTTCCAGTCCTACAGCCAAGTTATTTATAAGGATGTTGAAGAGCACAGGGCCAAGGATGAAGCCCTGCAAAACCCCACTAGTGACAGGTCACCACTCTGATGTCACCCCATTGATTAGAAACCTTTGTGCCTGACCTGTGAGCCAGCTGCTCACCCATCACAGGATGTGTTTATTCATCTGTGTTGGACATTTTGTCCAGAAGGATCCTGTGAGAGACAGTATCAAAAGCTGTACTGAAATCCAAAAAGATTGCATCAATTGGCTTCCCTTGATCAGCTAGGTGGGATACCTTGTCATAAAGGGAAATCAGATTTGACAGATTTGAAGATGGGAAACTTCCAGGTGACTTACAGCCAGTCACATCCACAGCACACAAAGACCCCACTTCTCCAGGTCCTTCGGAAGAGAAAAAAAAAACAGAGGAGAGAAAAGATGGGCCCCTTTAACGTACAGATATAATTAACCATTCCAACAATTTATCAAGGTTTCTCAGGTATTTCCAACCATGGCAATTTAAAATCAAGGTTGGATGCTTTATTTCTGAAATAAATGCTCTTGTTCAAACAAGAATTATTTCAGGGATGTTTGATAGTATATGTTGTAAGACGAGGTCAGACTAGATTATCACAGTATTCCCTTCTGGCATTATAATCTATGAATCTATAAAACAGAAAGGATTTAATTGATGAAGTTTAGCCCCATTAGCCCCTCATTACCGTATGACATTGTCATCATTACTCTCTGACTCCAAATGACTATAGATCCAAATTCAACCTTTTCTCTCCCATTTTATATACATTTTATATCTATGATATACACACATGGTTTCAAGGGATTATAAAATCCACCCTTTACCCATCCCCTGCATTAAGTACATGGAAAACATTACCGATTTCAGAATTATCCTATTTGCAGGGCTCTGACACTTTCTCCTCAAAAGAAGGGGTTTTTTTCAGTAGATTTCCAAAACAAAGGAAAGGAAAATTGATTCAGACTGGACAAAGACATCCAGGAATTGCTATAATTGGGGGGTTTGTGGTAAATCATGTGTAAATGCCATGCCCAGGTAGATGATATAAGTGTACTTTTTTTTTTAGCTCAGCAATAACCTTAAACAGGCATCATCATCTGGATATGGAGATGATCGTAACACTGCTACCAGGGAACAATTATTTACAAATCATTGTTGAAGCCTGGTTTACATTGTTTACATCTCATTGCTGAAGTCTGGTTTGGGATATCATGTAAATTCTGAGCAGCAATTTTCTTATATCCATTTCTAATCCCCTCTTCCCCTTCAAGTTTGCAAAAGAAACCAGGAATAATGGGAAGTCTTCAGACAGTCCATTAATTTTATACCCACTCATATCAAGTAATTCCTATTAATTTCTCTGGCATTTACTTCACTTTTTAACTACTCCTCCTTTCCAAATTCCATCCTCAGATAAGAAACAGTACTTAAGAAACTGGACTGTAGTGGAGCAGATATTTCATATGGCATCATTACAGGCAACAAAAGAAAACAATCTGTTGAGTTCACTTCTGTTTGGATTGGGCTGCTGCTGAAAAACTACTGTAATTTAAGGATATATGAGACATGGAGGATTATAGATAAAGAAGATGCAAATGAAATATTGAGTTGACAGAAGTCAATAGCAAAGCTGTTAACTTTATTTCATTCCAAGCATAGTCCCTCCCCCACCCCTTCTCTTTATTTCATAGTGCTATTTGTATTTTTAGTAATTAAGCATTATTAAGAGTGATTGTGCAAACATGTATTTTTAAATGTTATAACAAAGGTTTATGGAGACAATTCCTTCAGGTACAGATGGAACTGTCTTCAACCTTTGGAACCAGAGGCTGAACCTTCCTGATGCTCAAGAGTGGTCAGCACTGGGTGCCTCATGCCCATGGCTGCCTGGGGGTTAATACGGCAACAGGCAGCTCTACGACAGGATGCATTCACCAAATGGAGGGCACACACCACAAGCCTTGTCTTTATTTTTGTCTTTTCCAAACTAAAAGTGTTTTTTCTCTCTTTCTCAAATGGGCTGCTGAAGAATGAATCCGTGCCCCATTTTCAACAGTTTACTTCTCAGAACAACAAAGTAAAGAAAGATATTTATAGCTCAAATCTGAAGTAAACCATACCTGAGAAGCCGGATTAGACAAAAAGTCCTTTTTTATCTGAGGTTTTTGCTACAGATTAGGGAGGATTAAGAAAGCATCCTGCTCTCAACTGTCGTGTGAATGACTGCAGCAAAGTGGAAGTTTTAGCAGGCTCTCATTAACACGAAAGGCCAGCAATGCTTAAAGGTAGGCTATAAAAGAAGTTTTTCTACCAGCCTGTGTCACTTCCCAAGAGCTGACAACACTGAGAGTTCAAAAGAAGTAGTTTGGGTTAATAGTGTACTTGCATGTAAATACATAAAAGCTTCAGTGCCGTAAAGCTAATTTTAAAAAGGACATTTCTCTTTATAGTTCCCCTGAGTATAATAGAAGCTATGATATTCTTTCTACCATAATGTACGTTTCATTAAAGAGCTGGAGCTGTAATTGTCTACATCAGTACATGGCGGCAGACTGGATAAATTGTCCACATAAATTGCTTAATACAAGTCTGAGCCCTTTCCAGAGCATTGGTGGCTCCTACAAACTGCATCAGTGAGTCCTACCTGAGGTTATGCCTCGACCTGCATCTCCACAAGGCTTCAGGCACACTGAGAACAACCCCTAACCCCTAAAACCACCTGGTGCTGAACTCCACAAACACCACCACATTAAACATTTAAACTCATTCCCCATGTTCCACAATGGACATGACTACATGCCAGTAATATTGCAAATTTATGTGGCAGTTATATATATGAAGTGATATGCAGGCTATTATCATTCTTAATAAATCAATAGAGTCAACTGAAAAATAAAACTGAGCATGTGTGGAACATCTGACAGCAAATATATTTTGGTCTCTTAAGAGCTGTCATTTCCATTGCAATTTACTGCCTAACCTACAAGAGGGTTAAATCAGAAAAGTGAACAAAGCAAGAGAAGAGGTCTCAGAAAAGGAAGTACAGTCACTGAATTGCAATTTACCAGTAAATCAGCATGGAAGGAGGGAATTTTTGTCCTAACAGGGCTGTTACTTTTTTTTAAAGCCAGTTTTGTCTTTAACTTGAAGCTACCATTCATTAATGGCAATTTTAGGACTGTACTAAAATATAGAACATACTACAGTTGTAGAGATGTAATTTCATTGGTTTAAGTTTTCTGTGTGCTATTCCTCATAAAATATGAATGCTTTTATCAACTTAGTAGGTAGGACGCTAAGCCAAAGAGGAAAGAGGGAAATCTCAGAGAATGCGTAGACTCAGCACTCTCACGACTGAATTTTTTTATCTTAACCACATTTTGACATTCTACAGGACATCTTTGCATGAAAGATTTAAGTTTGTCCATTTTTCATCCTGCAGCAAAACCTAGAGTAGAATCATTTAGAATGTATGATCTCTGAAATCCTACACAAACACAGCAACGAATGGTGGGCACTCATACACAGTACTTACATAAATATATTTATAGGAATGTTACCTCAGACAAACACCTCTAGCAAACCTGTGAAAGTTAGCTGCTGTTAGTCCACAGTGTTTTAGGCCAGAGAACAGTGACAAAATAAGCAGCGTATGTAACAATTCATGTGTACCAGGATATTAAATGCTGCTTCGGGAGCACCTTTATGAGCCTTCGTATTCCCTGTCCTCTTTTGTGGAAGTTATCGCTGTATTAGATGTTGCTGAACATATTTGATATGAAAGCATTGTCTGTTTGCTACCAGTAATCTAATGAGTATCTCCCTTAGAGTTGCCAGCAAGGTGCTGATTAATTAACTGAAGTAGTGAAGCTGAATCGTACAACAGCTGTTTAGAGAATTGTCATTTCCTCAGTCTCTTTCCCCATCTATTCATTCCCTTGCAGTGCTACCATGAAATTGTAAATTCAGGAAACTTTCTGTTGCTCCTACCTTCACTTGTCCATGCTCCATACCAAAGGGGGAGGCAGCTGGTCAAGGCTTATTTATAAAAAGGGAAGGGAAGCAAAAAAAAGAAGGGAAAAGAAGATAAACTTCCTGTAAGTCACAGCTCTGCTGTCACTTGTCAATAGCAGCTGACAATAAATGGTCCTCCAGGCAGAATGTCAAAACAGGAATCACATATATCCTCTGCTGATTGAGAAGTTAAGCTGTCTGAAAGCCCTTCCCTGGGACTGCTCCACATCCCAGGGAGGTGGCTCAGCTCTCCGGGCCAGCAGTAGCACAGATAAGGGCGGCTAAGTAGCCACAGCCCACTCCCATGGCGTAATGGCACTTGGCAGAGGATCCCAACCTGCTGACCCCAGCTGCCCTGCCGAATAAAGATGATTATTCAGGAGAGTATAATCTGTATTAAGTGGCAGACGGAGAGGTTGGGGAAAGTGTTGATAGCACACACATTTCTCATTGAAATACACAAGATATGCTTTCTGCACTTGGAGTAGCTGCAGATTCCGAAGGAGAAGGTGCGATGACCATTTTTTTCATTATAGCCTGCGAGAAATAATTGCAAGGCGAAGTTTGGCACACTCTCCTCGGGCTGATCACCTGCTCACCTGAGTAAGCTCGGCTTATTCCACTTGACATGCTCTGCCGTGACACGCTAGAGATCGAAACGTTAACACCAGCTGCATCTCTAACTGCTACTCTCTGCAATTTAATTTAATATTATGCTTCTTTACATAGGCCTCACTTTATTATGCTTGAGAATGATGAAGACTAGAAATTACACATGTGATTAAACACCATCTAATCACTCCGTGTACTAAATAAGCCAAACTGCATTGGAAAATAGATCAGGTACAATTTTGGTGTGAAACAAATGAATGCAGGAATGTACTGCATTGATATAGATGGAGCATCTGCCTCGTGATAAAATTAAGTCTTGTGACAGAAATAAATCACTGTAGAGGAGAATGCAAACCATTATCCAATAGGATTTTCTCTTTTCTTCTTATGTGATGGGAGTTATTGGATTCCCTGATGTTAGACAGCCAAGTGCATCCATGATATGATGATAAATCAGGAAGGCTACACAATTTGAAATTAACAGCTACTTATTTTTGAGATGTTAAGATAAAGAAAAAAATACTTTGATTTCTGCAAGTAACTGTTAAATTGGGAATCTCCTTTTCTGATAATCTGATACTCTGTTACTCTGTCATATCATCAAACAATGCCAGCAACCAGCAGTGGGTAGAATAGATTTTGGACTAAGATGAATACAGGAACCACTTATCTTTCTTTTTTTCTTTTCCAATATTCACAGTTTTATCTAAAGAACACCATTTAAAGGTTACTGTTGACATAAGAATGTACTGTTCTTATTACATTTTCGTTTTTGCATGAATATATACTTAAATGGAGGGGAAAAAAAGAGGGTTTTGTTGCTACTTTCCACATTTGAATGAAAAAATCCATACGCTATGTTAAAAATACAGAATAAATAATGAAACTTCAGCATGTATAGTGGTTGATAAATGTGATTCACAAAATATACCTTCATGTTTTAATAGCTTTCCATTGTTAGAAGCACACTATTAATTAGTGGAAAAATGGATTCATCTGTCCAGGATGTACTTGTATTTCTTGCCTTTAACCCTTTTTTCACTGTCATGACTTTTGGCTATTACCTCAAAACATTAGCAAGTGCTGGAAGGGACGTGACTGAGAGAAAATGACTAAGGAGGATTTCTGTAGGTGCATTCTTAAGCAATCCTGTGGGGAATGCCACTTAAAACAAGAATCACAATTACATAAACTATGAGTTTATTATTAAAACACATATGAACAGATGAAGGTAAGGCGTATCAGTATAGCACTGTTAAGCAAAGTGCCAATTCAGTTGCCTTGAATGGAAATACAGCAATAACCTAAACCCGATGGTCTTGCAGGTAGGCAATGATGTCACCCTTTGGGCACAGTGTCTGAGCATGGCTGTCACCAGGAAGGCACTTTCTCCAAGCAGCCTCTCTGCAGCCTGACCTGAGACAAGCTGCGCTGGGAGGGAGGGTGGAGGGGAGAAAGCACTGAATGTTGATCACTTGTAATTATGGTAATCTCCATCAGAAGCTTTAACTGCTCTAAACTCTGGCTGTCTTCAGACAGACCTAGCTCCACGAGACAACACCATAAAAGCCATTACAGAAAAGCAAACTGCTCTGGCTGGGTACCAACTTTAATGAGCCTGCAGCGCACAGACACGGGCACTTCACGCCACGGAAGGAGGTGCCGTAACTCTATTCCAAGCTGACGGGAGCAATACCATCGGCAAACCCCTTCCTGCCACAACACAGAGAGAGCCTAAAATCACAGGCTAACCGGGGGCGTTTCCTCACACACGAAGGAAGGAAAAACCAAGATGTTTCTAATTACCTGTCCCGCACTGTCTGAGAAGCACCATACTGCACAGGTGAAAGCTCCTTATTTATCTGACATCCTCTGGCTGACAAGGACATGATAACTGGCACTTGCTGATGTACCTCGGAAGGGAAGGGAAGGGAAGGGAAGGGAAGGGAAGGGAAGGGAAGGGAAGGGAAGGGAAGGGAAGGGAAGGGAAGGGAAGGGAAGGGAAGGGAAGGGAAGGGAAGGGAAGGGACCAGAGCAAGCAGTTAAGCATCCTGCAACACTCTATGTTAAGAAACCCCAATACACACCAATTTCTGCAAGAGACCTGAAGGAGGGAGGGAAGACAGAAGATAAAGCAAGCACACCAGCCATCCAAGGCTTAGTCTGAGCAAGAGGAGGTTGCACCCAGGGGAAAGCTCTTCCCAATTCCAGTACACAAGTAAATTCAGAGTAAGGCAGTGAGCCCACTGGCTGTAAGGCTGCCCTGCATCCAGCCTGACAGGAAACAAATACAGTCTCTTGGTCAACAACCCTGTATAGTATGTGGTTCCAGACACACACTGCAGACAAAAGCAGGTTGTTTAGATCATGTACCATAGCTAAAAGCCATTATTATTTTTTTGAAGAAGTGGACTTTCCCCAGCCATGTCTGCAACCTTTTCTTTTACCTCTTCAGCAGTATTTTAGCAGGCAAGTTTGACACGTGTTCAGAAAGAGTAAGTTTGAAGTGACTGGAGTGCAGTGGATTATCCTATTTGTATCACTACAGGTATAAACCTTCCAATAACCTTATAAGGTAACTTATTTTTAAGCCTGAAATAGTGGCCTACCCCTAAAAGACAAGTCTTTTAGAGTTGCAACACCAAAGCCACGAAGAGTTTTAGACCTAACGGAGCAAGAGCAATGCCTGATGTAACTGTAATTATCTCTCTAAAACTACAACTCCCAAAAATACTGTTTGTGTTGTTCTAACACAAATGTTGAAATCAAGCGCTCAAAAAGGCAGGGAACACAGAGCTGGAATAGATTCTTCAACCTTACTTTTGTCTCTGTGTTTAAGCCTTTCAGTAATTTGTATTTCTTTAATTAAACTAATAAACACCATTAAGAAATCTCAACAGGAAATACCATAGGTCGACATAAGAACATTAATATTATGCAGTGTTTTGCACAGAAAGAATCCACAACTGTGTATCAGAAAACACTGAGATTTTAAGCTCATGCTTGCTTAAAATTATTCCATCTCATGGGGGTTTTTGTGTGTTTTGAATGCGGTTCTTCAGCTCTCTGCACTGACTACCCCTTGCAGTCACATCCCGTGGCTGCACCACCACGAGCCCTGGCGAGAGCCCCAACCCAGCCCCCTGCAGGGAGATGGAGTCATGCTGCCATGGAGCCATGGGTGGAGTCATGCTGCCATGGCATTCGGTCCCTGGGGTCCCCTCCCACTCTGCCTCCCCTTACCATGGGCAAATTCCCATGAATGCAAAGCCAGCTAACTTAGAGTCACCTCAAAGCCAGAGTGGGGGAGGTATTGCCAACCATTGAAGAGTTTGGACTTACAACATCACTCTGTAACCTGGGCTAGTGGGATATTGTGTTTGCCGGCAGCCTGCAAGCCCTACACCACCAAAGTAACTCAGTCCCAAGACCACTCTTACATCTACTAAATTTAGGCTAGTAGCTCAGGAGCTGATACGTGTTTTCTTGCAGATCCTTCATTTAGATAGCTTAGAGTAAGCTCAGCCGGAAGACTTGATGGTGAGATGGGCCATGGTGGAAATTGGTGTGAGATAACCTTTTTTATCTACTATGATCAATATATCAACGGAAAAATCTGAAGAGCAAGAGGAAAGAAGATGAATACATGCATAGCAAATTGTGTTTCAAATTATTTCCACAGAAAGTTTAAGACTAAATTTGTTTTAACACCCATCTATAAAATCAGGGCATAAAGCAACCAGTATTTTATCACCAAGAGCATTCAAGTTTGGTTGCCCTTCAGAAATGAGGAAGATCAGACTATAATAGCTTTATATGTGAAAACAGTCTTTGATTGACAGAATCTAATCATTTGAAGGGCAGCAAACCCACATTAGGAAAGCAGAATTCTCTGTTCAAGTTCTGGCTTGCAACATCTATTAGCATCTTAACATTTGTCTGTATGAGTTTTTGCTAACTGAACATATTATTATTCTGTTACTTTGATAGAAAAATAGCACCCTTTCTTTACAATGATAAAAAATATGTGGGTACTTTTCCTGTAGTTTATATATCTTACACCATAGGTCATTTTTAAAGAGTTTTCTTTTTTAGGTGCACCATTTATCTTTTTACTCTGAGAAAAATGTAGTTTGTTTAGCACAACAAGACCTTCATGTAACTTTCCAGTATCAATTATTACAGCAACACAGCAACTCCCGTGTGAAAGGTTTCCTGTAATGTGTCTTGTGCAGACAAATAAACACAGGGGAAAAAAAAAAGACAAAGTACACACACCCTTCTTGCTGTCTATCTTACAAAAATATCTACAAGCAAAGAGAATTAATCAGAAGTTTGATTGTAGAAACAAAGCCTTTTACTGGCAACCCAGCATTAACATTATAAAACTGCAACCCAAAAAAATCTGAAACAAAAACCATGATGAAACATGTTCTTCAAAAAAGGATTTGGGGTAGGGTGTGGGGGTTTTCTGCTAAATGTGTTCAACAATAATATGAGTTGAAGGAGCCTACACAGAATCTTGTGTATGTGAAGAAGTGTTGAGAGTGGGGAAAGGGTGTTTCTTGTGGTGTGTGTTTCTATTGCTGGCTTTGTCCTGGTGTCCCTTACAAAGCATAACTGAGCACAAGTGTCTCATTCTGGGAGAACAAAGGATTTAGGGTGACTGCATGGAAATGAGATTCTGTTTCAAATCCAGCAATTACCCCAGGATATGAGCCCTTCCAGGCTGACACATCCTCTATACATCAGGACTCATCAGGAAGAAACCAAAAAAAGGTGAGGGCATCTGCCATAGCCCAAGTTGAAAGAAGCACAGAGACTTTTGCCACAGGAGAATACAAGAAGACATATACTGGTTTTGTGCAATAGTACTGGGACACTGCAAGTTTGGGGCAACAGCTTGAAATTCCACTACTGCTGAGCACACAGGTTATTCAGGAACCTGGAGCCTGAGCAACTGGGCTGGCTTTGTGGTATACATTTCATGCGAAACACGCTGCAAACTCTACCTTTTAGAACAATTATTGCCTTTTTAAGGACAATTATGTATTATGTACGATGTATAATTTATTCCGGAGGTTACTGGTTTATAAAAGAGTCGTGGGCAAACTGCCAAGTTATCATCTGAACTGTAGTTATGAGTAATAACAAGGGTTATAATTTACATTCGTACTCTGTTTTTAAGTTAATGAGCTATCCAGTATGAAACCCAGCACTTGGCTTTTTGTTTCTGTGCTTTCTTATATTCATGAACCCAGCTTAGTTTCATAATTTGCCTCTTAGACTTGTGACACCCTAAATACCTTTCACTAAACTGTCAGGGGAGTGACCATTTCCCCAAGCAGAGATGCCACTGTGTGCTGACCCATGGTTCTTACAGAAAGACCTCGACATTTGTACTTGCTCTGGTCAAAGACAAAATACTACCAAGACAACACGAATAGACCTTCTTCTTTAGAATAAAAAAAGTAAAAATCCTTCTCTGGGATATTTCCACTTCCACTTGGCCACCAGCCACCACAACAAGGTGCTTCAATGCAGCATTTCATCCACAGTGCTGTTCCTCAAGTAGCCTGGCACTCAGCTGCAGCACTGAGGATGAGCCATGTCCCGGTACAGGACTAATGGAAGTACAACCTTTTGGCCTAGGGAAAAGAATGCCAGTGACGGAGTCACACTGTCATTGCACTCAATTTTCCCAGTTGACCAGATAACCCATTTATATTAAAAACCTGGAATACAGGTTTTCAACTGCAGTGAAGAGACTGCAGTAACACACCTGGTAAGTTGTCTTTTTCTTTCTGGCAATGGAGCAATAAAATAGAGTTGAAAAGCAAGGAGGAGACTGAAATCAAGGAAGTAACAGACCCACTGAGCTCAACTGAGAAAGAGCCACCAAGATGTCCTGGCAAAACATTAAGAGACAGAATTGATGTGAAGGACAAGAACAGAAGGGCAGAAAACACGTAAAGGTTTGTTGTTAACAGGGCCACTTACGTCTGTCACCAGAGAATAATATTTATAAATCCTGAGCCAGACTTTGTTGAATGTAAGCCTGGCAGGATCACTAAGCTTAATTTGCCCTTCATACCCATGGCACTGCTAAAGGTAGCCCAGTGGTACCTCTGCTTCCTGTAAGAAACTCATAATCACTTCCCCTAGAAAAAGTAACAAATTATTAAGTGCTTGGCACATACAGAAGAAGAAGTAATTAGATGCTGGCAGGCTGGACTTTTTGTCAGTGATCTTCCTAGTCATGGTTCTAAAGTGCTACTGCAGAGCCAAGTATTAATTATCTGAAAATTAGTGCTTGGTGATGGACCAAGTGTCTTCTCATCCTAACTCAGTACCACCAGTGTACTGGTATGAAAGAAATGAACCAAAACATTAGTCAAGAAAAGGAGGGTGGAAGTAAGCATGGCAGAACTTTCAATGGAAAGTTGGTTCACTTTATTTTTGCTTATTCCTCTCTCCGAGGCCTTGCTTTATCCTCTCAACCTGAGGACTCAGCTGACCTACCTGAGTCAGGATGAGGGCAGCTAGGGGATCCCACTAATCGAGGTGAGCCAGCTCCAGTGTGATTCTTTCCAGCTGAAGACCTAAAGACAGCTCTGCAGGTACCACATTCTGTCCACTACTACTCAGGGACTCAAAGACTGCTCCATGGTGGGATGGACCCAGGTTTGCCACCTTCCCTTTCAAACCTGTTGAAGCCATTGTCTCCAAGCTAGAGGTAAACTGCGTCTCAGCCATTGCTCACACTAAAACAAGAAAATAACTGTTTCAGTGACTACCTCAGGGGAAGAGACAGATGAATGCTAGAAGTAGAATTCACCTCTCTACACAAACAGGCTTTCTTCTTCAGCTTTCACAATGCTGTGGCAGCCCTGTGGACCCACAGCAAGCCTGAGAGTAATGCTTAGGCAGCAAGAATGCCCACCCTGGGCTCAATCCTCCTTTTTTTTAACACTTTCACAACACAAGGTGAATGAAGGAAGCTGGATGCTTTCTTCTGCAATGTGCATTTTCCAGAATAAACCTCTTTCACCAGTTACTGGATTACCCACTGTCCTTTTTGTCCTTTTGCTTTAAAGTATTTGCTAGTCACTATCGCTGTATTTCCATGGGACAAAACCTTCTCTTTCTAAGCAGCCTTCTACAAGCAAAGCAGTTATTTTAGAGTCCTGCAACCCAGGCACAAGAAAATGGGAAAGAAGAATTTTCATGAAGAAATGAAGGATCAAAAGCCTTCCAGAAGACAAGGTCAAGGGCTTTAGGTTTAAAGAACTCACTAAAAAAGTGCCTAATCCAGAATATTTTTCTCTGCTTGCTAGGTTTTGAATACAGACTCTAAGGCTTTGGAGGTTTCTCAAGACTCTTACTACTACTGTTCCACACACAGTCAAAAATCATTAAATATTCACTAGAAACCTGGAAAACACCTCCAGACTGGAACCCCAACTCTTACTCTATGCTTGAAAAATAGTGCAGCGATGAGAAAGGTCTACCACAGAGCTGCCACATCCTCTGGCTTCATCACCACCAGGGGAGATGCAGGAGCTGGTCAGATGATGCTCCCTGAGGCTCCCAGCCTCCCAGCCCAGTCCCATTTGTCAGGACTCAGTGCTGCTCACTGTTGGTGCTGCTGTGGGCATCCTCCAGACAATCATTTACAAGAGGACATGATATGCCTGGCAATAAGCATGCAAAAGGTATAGTGGACACAGTCAGTATTAGGCTAACATCTCTAGATGGACCCTGGCTGCTTCAAAGGAAAGAAAGAAACTTTGGCATGGTGCGAGGATGAATCGAATCTGGGAGCAGCAAGAGCAGGAAACCACGGGAATGAGGGAGGAGAAGGGTGCCCCTGAATTTTGCAAACTGATGGTGTCCACTGGGAGTGCATCTGGCTGCTCCTTGATCAGAGAAACCCTGAAGCTACTATCATTTATTTGGTTTCCCAAGCAGTAATTGCTAGCAAAGCACGTTGTCATAAATAGCTCCCCAACGGTCCTCCCACTCTGTGCTGGCTACTGCTGGAGCAGCAGAGAATCCTGCCCTGTACTTCTGATGTTTATTTATAAAAGGTAAGAGCAACACAAACACCAAACCATGTTGGCAAAAAAAGGCTTACTAAATTGTTAACAGGTGCTTTTTAAACATAAACATAAAAAGTTTTCTAGATTAGAAAGATATAAATAGACACAACCTGTATCAAACTGAAGTGCTTACCTTTCGTTCCTCAGCACACAAGAAGCCTGTACTCACACATACGTGTGGCAATATATGATACTAAAAATTAAATTAAAAATGTAAACTTAAATTCCTCCCATGATAATTGCATAGTAGGGATGTATTAGAACCCATCTTATCCCCAGTCTGCTTAGCTATAAAAGCAATGCAGTTCATTAGTCACTCTTCTATGTTACTCAAGTTACAATATGGGAATTTTTATGTCACTTATATCACTCCTCTTTAGATAGGTTTAGTAGGAGCCCACCTAAATAGTAATGTCCTCCAGTGATGCTCTTTATTACCCTAAGCCAGCTTCAGTGCCTGACTGAAACACCTAGCCATCATCACCCCCAAGAGCAGGACCAGCTGCAGAGTGATGCCACTCTCTCAGAGACTCATTTCAAACCAAACATTTTGCCACTTTTCAGTCTAAGCAACTACAGGGATTTTGCCTTTCATTACCCAGGATGTCTGAATCAAGCCCTTTGTTAAGTTCTTACATGACTAATTTAAGTTGGCTTGGGGGTCAAAGAAAGAAGATACCTAGAGAATGGCTTTAAAACCTAACAAGGAACCAGGTGTAGTTTCTGTAACTAGGAGTACCCTAATACTGCAGGTCAGACTTGGTTGGAAGAAAGAAACACAGCTGAGGGGTAAATGCAGACTTTACATCCAGTCTGTTGGGACACTAGGAAACAGGGGTAGCTTTGGTAGCTTTATCAATCACACCATGGTACTGCCCTTTCAGGGGAAGTGTCCCAAACCCCTAAGAGCAGAGAAAGACATTAGTAAAGAAGAACACAGGAAGGTGAATGCTTTTTAAGGGATGGTACAGGCACAGTGTCTCAGTGGTGCTCACTGAATGCCCTTTGCTGGTGCTGGTATTGCCCACCCATGCCAGCAAGTGCATCTGTTCCTGAACTTTTCCCTGGCGTGAGCCTGGCTGCCTGCTTGCATCTGGGACAAAGATAAAACATGCTGCCCTGGTCTTGGAGAGTAGCAGCTTGTTCAGCAGTACTTGTAGACTACCTCAAATTTCCCTGATTTCAATAATTCTGTGCAATTGTGTTTGAACTGCTGGGAAAAATACCTGAAATGAAACCATTTTCAAGTTCTCTCCCTCCCCATGGCAGTGCAGCTCCATATCCATGCCTCTATAGGTGTAGAATAAAACAAGATTCAGCAAAGTGTTTAAAATGTCACAGGCTATTTTTTTCATATTTCTACACAGATCTGAATGCTTTGCAAGATGTAACCAGGCTTCTCCTTCACCCCAATTTATGAAAACTTCAATTTAAAAAGAGGGGAAGGAAATCATGCCTTACGTTGCCCCTAAATGTCAGTCAACTTAAGACTAGGGGACCGGTCCCTGCTTTCCAAATGTCAGTAAGACTTCTCATAAAAAAAACATGGTTGAGATGTCTGTATAGTTCACATGCTGTATGATCTCATTTTCAAGTATTTCTGATCTTTCCTTTCTTTCACGGTTTGGCTGTCAGTGAAAACCAATTCACAGCTCCCTCCCATCTGCAGTTCCATCATAAAAACAGTCATATGCCCCCTGATATCTCCATCTTTTAACACTGGCTTTTCTTCCTCTCCCCTTTTCCCCCCATTTTAAACAATACCCTCAAGTTAGCTTTTACACCTCAAAAAGAATGCTATAAAAATAAACAAAAGACCCAGGACGAAAATTGAACATAAAAGTTGTTGCCGATATTGTTTCTTGACAAATAGCCTCTCCAAACATCATAAATTGTCCAAAACATCTGAAACCTTTGCTCTACATCATCCATGTAGGACTGCAAAGGGAATACGGCCAAGGAACTGCAGGCTAATTGAAAAATCATTCACTTGAGATACGGTAAGTATCACGCTCCAGTTCTATGAAAGTATACAGAAACTTGACACAAGTGGCATCCTCCATGAACTAAGCAATTGACTAATCAGCAAACTCAAAGGAAAAGAATCTGTTTTTTCCTCCTTTGCATTGCTGAATTTGCATTTAATAATTCATATGAGATTAAAAAAAAAAACACAAAAAAACCATCAAGATACACAGTGTGGCACTCATTCCTTCCCTGCCTCCAAGACTGTTGCCTCTCAAGAAGAAAACTACAGTATTGACTGGTAAAGCTGGTATAAGGACCCAGGAGCTGCTATTTCTAAACCCCTATTATTCAAAGATCATTATCACAGTTTTCCATTAGCAGAAGTAAGTAAAAGCCTTGCTGTATAACTGACAATGTTATTTTGGGGGAAGGGGAAAGAAGGTTCAATATTGTACTGCAAGAGGTATCCTATCGATCCTGACTTTTTATAAAATTTTTGTGCCTTTTTTCTTGAGGCCATTTAGCATCGACTTTGCCTATTAAATTTTACAGTCAGTAGGAGCTTCTGGATTTTACAGGTTCAGTACAAACAGAAACACCTGTAGAAGCCGGTATTTACATGATATTTTTAATATTATGCACTCTGTCCCCTCAGATCCCGTTTAGTAGATTTAGTATACCCCTCTATAGTACAAAAACACCAGACATTCACATTTCAAGCTGTCCTTCCACTGGGTTCATGATGCAGTGAAAACAGGCCATGATGCTGTGATTCTCAAAAGTCTGTTCTGTGTTCTAACAGCATTTACCTTCAGACTCTCCCTCTATGCTGCAGTAACTGAATTTTTCACTGTCACTAGTTGCCTCATCCTTCTACTCCCTTTGAAGCAGTAGGTGAGCACACATATGCTTGGGCATGTATTTCTCTGCCTTGTATTGAGATAGTATAAATGCACTCATACAGAGAAGTACATCACACTGTCCATTTTGAAATCCCTAGCAAAGTAACATCAGGGATACTGACATCATCTTCAGAAGATCCCTCCATTATCTCTTTTTGATGATCACAGCATGGGTCATCCTCCCAGCATAGCAACAAGCTGCTAACATGACAAGACAAAATATTCCCTTTTTGAAGGTTTAGAATCAACTATTAATGAGGTAATTCCAGTTTAAGCTCAGTACGTTTTGTGTCTTGTACTTTAAAATACATGTAAAAATGTACAGCAAAACTCTATTAAATAGCCAGTAAAAAAAACTACTTGGACAACCTCCAGAGAAAGAATACTCAATACAGACATAGCTCAAGCAAACAAACAAAAGAAGCCTCACCAGAAAAATTCTATTAAAAGTACCAATTTACATCATGGAACATCATACTACTTTTTAGGTATAGTGTGAGTCAGGAAAGGAGAGAGATAAAAAAGGAAGTAGAGGGAAGAACTAGACGGATGAGGGATATGTAACACATGGTCCAGCAAGGGAGATGGCAGATGATGGCCACAACCAGACGGCAGGAACCTGGGAAGAGGCTTGACTCCAGCTTGGAATCAACTCTTTCCACATACATGAAAAAAAGCCCCTGAACTTTCTGTAGCATAAAGCAACAAGGACAGTCCCACAGCTCCTGTAAGAAAATCCTTATGCAGCTCAGATGTATTTATTGTTTACTTAGGCAATCCAAAGCTTCCTCCTTAGAAATGTTTCTAGAGATTTGGCAGTTGCCAGCTCTGTAATCAGGCAGGGTGCTTGGAACAGTGCTTTCCAAGCTGTGGTCCACAGATTCTTCAGAATCTCCATTTCTAAGGACTTCAGGAATGATTACTACCAAAGCTGAGACTACCAGTTGTGGTCTTAATGTTTCTATGCAGACGTTAATATGTCCAGCAGAAATATTTCAGAGATCTTCATATCAAGGATGGCTGAAGACTATCAAGGTCTAGAATTCAATTTGTTTATTTATTCATTTTGACTTGCAAAAATCTGTCGAAATGTAGCACTTGAAATTATATTCTCAGTTCACTGGAATATAATTTGCTCAATAGTTTCTTTCTTTTCTTTCTTCATGAGGTATACTTCCTCCCCTTCTCCAAGCCACGACCCTGCAACTGTGCCTGTGAATTTGGTGCTCTTGGGACTCCCAAAGAATTTCCCACATATCACAAAGGTTTCACAGCACTGGCTCTGACATCCTGGGATTCGTTTGCTGTGCCAGACACCAGATTGGGTTGGGTTAATAAAATAGTTATTTATTATTATAAGTGTTGAATGTTGAAACAATAGCAGCTAGATTACATTTGGGCTTCTGAAAAAGCTTCAACAGATGTCTAAAACTGGACCTCCAAAAGTACAGGTCATTTTTAAAATAATGAAGTCTAGCTTTCTGTGCACTGCTTTGTATGAGCTAGCAATACATCAACTTCTGTAACCCATTTTGAAATTTATGGATGGAAAAAGAGACACAGTCCAAATTTTAAACTGTGTATTTCATAATGAGCAATCATTATCATCTTACCCAGGAGAAACCCTGAGAAACAAAACAGAGGGAAAAGACACCCCGACCTCCAAGCCCTGTTCTAGCTTACCTGTGTCTCACTGCACCAACACCCTCGGAATGCACCTTCCCAGCAGGACACACCCAACTCCCAGGGAGCAACAGAAGAATCCATCCCTGCTGCCTCCAGGCAGACCAGTTTTCACACTCAGACACTGAGACAAACAGACTCTGCATTTGTCCTTTTTTTTTCTTCTGATGTCATTAAAAATGAAGAAAAAATCAATTCAATTAAATACAAAAATACAGAGAGGGAAATTACAAAATATAATGCTAAATATTTAAATAGACAGAGTTGACCACTGAGATCTTGAAGGTTTTATTACTCCCAGCTGAGAGTGTAAATGGATCAGTTACTTGCACAAGTAACAAAATTTTCTTAACTTGGCAATGCAAACTGGTAACTACAAATAAAACAACGGCAATAACTGCATCATATCCTAATCCATCCTGATGCTTCCTTCTGATTCACAGTTTTTAAGCTGCAGCGGTTTCTAACCTGAATATTCAAATGGAAATAATACACCAAAAACTGTGGCTTATTAAGAAACCATTTTGCTTGTGTAGTCTCTTGCCCCAGGTGACCTAAAGGAGTTAAACATGTGTGTGTCCCCAGCCTTCCCAGGCATGTGATGTAATGGGCTACATGGAGCATAACACAAGCACAGAGAAACACTGCCAAATATTTGTTATGCCTAATATTTATGTACATTTATCTAATCTCCTATATAATACAGGCTGACAGTATTAACAGGCCAGCTGAAGCTAATCTGTCCATGTTCTTAGTGTATGTAAATAGTCTTTTTCTCAGTTTGTTTCCTTAAAGTATAGAGCCTGCAATTATCTTGCACAGCGACAAAGGCAATGACATGTTACTTAGTACTTTTAATCATGATAAATTCAGTCCTGGTGACAAGGGAGTTTAAACCCGCCAGGCTATAAGCTGCAGCATAAGAATTTTCCAACAGACCCCAACAGAAATCTTTTGTCCTATAGGCAAAACTGCTCATTTTAAACCTCTCTTCTTGTTCTGTCCTGCCCCTCCTCAAAAACAGAATTCCTTCTGCAGTCATCCATTAAATCACTTTCTGAAGACTATTCTTCAAGTACTACATCAGATAAATTAATTCCACTATTAGAAAGACTAAATATGAAAACTGGGACTTGAGGAGAGAAAAAAACAAACCAAAATAAAAACCCAAAAACTAAACCAAGAACCTACAAGGCACATCTCTGCATTTCATTAACATTAAACTTCAAATAAACATCTGTGAAACTGTTGATACAGTCAATTGCACATCATCATCTTCATGTCATGGTTAACTCATTGTATTTTTAGAGTACAACAGATATCTAACTGGAATGGGAGATTCTCAGATTAAACAGCCTTTTTCTTCCACTCCTCCTCTTATAATTTTTCATGTTTTGACAAGAATAAAATGTCACCCAGATTTTCCTGGGACTTTTTTTTGTCTAATGTTCTCTGTTTAACCTAATTTGACGTGCCTGTAATACCTATTTAATACTGTCTCTCCCTCTGTCTAATACCACAGCCTTTAACAGACAGATATTTTCTCCTGCACATAGTTACAGGCAGAGCACCTAAGAAAAATACAGTGCAGATGGTACAGGGTGAAGTAGTGGTTGAAGCAGTGGTTCAGCAAAAAGAGAGAGCAAAACTAACTAGTAACAAAAATCCTTTAAAAACAAAAAAAAAAAAAAAAAAAGGAAAAAGCAAGGAAGACCTGGGATTAGGATGCTTCAGATGGCACAGATAGCTTATGGGTCTTATTAGCTATTTGGGCTATGTCTGTATGCCGAAGGTCAACCTGGCTGGTTGACAATCACATCTGTGCCTTATAGCACAGCTCTAGCATGTGCTCTCCAGCTGCAAGCTCACAGCTATTTTGATGTACCTTGATGCTCCAAACTTCCGCTCATGGCTATATGGAAACACACCTCATTGATTTTTGTGCCAATACACAGCAAGACTCTTTCCCCAGATGACTGTGTCCACCATGAAACAACTTGCATGTCCCCCAGAAAAATGGTGGCAGTAGATCTGAGGGTTTGTTGGTCCTCAAGGAATGTGTCTAGCCCCTGCATGGCAAGGCAGGCAGCTTCTTCTCAGAACCCAACCCTCAGCTGGACATTTATCCCATGTTTGCACCTGGACAGACCTTCTCCTGTGAAGGTGGAAAGACAGTATATTTAAAAGCAGAATAGGAGTGAGGATTAACAAAGCAGGGTATTATCAAACCAGAGTGAAGAACCAAGGGCTGTGTAATATTTGCATATAACTAACCTACCACAACTAATTTGGCTTACAAGGGTAAGCCATTACTGGTTCAGTTGCAGTACTGTGGAAATGCGGTATGAGCAACACCTGTTAAGAGTGTCAGTCTCTGAAGGCTTCTCATCTGTGGTCTGTCCTTTTAAATATTCATGGTCTGCTTGCTCCAAACACACATGCTAGTCCAAATAACATTCATGTGATTGATGTAATCTCCAAAATTAAAAGGCATCTCTTCACTGTGGCATGTGCTACATCTAACTTTTACCCAGGATGTGTCTATTTGCTCTCACATGAATTTCAGCAGGAGATAAAACTGAAAGCAATAAATAGCTAGAGATGGAGCCCTGAAGAGCCCAGGACTAGCAATGCAATGTCCTGCCAGGATACTGACCTTTTTTTTTTTGTAATGAAAATACAATAAAATGGCACGAAAAAAATGTGAAATGGTAATTTTAAAAGCATTTAATATCTCCAATCTCAATCACTAGCTGTACCACCCAGTGTTTTGAAAATTCTTTGGCAATCATCCCCAGTGCCATTTCAACCCTTCCCATGTGGTCTTGGAGCTTTCTGGCTTCCTGTGGGAATGGCAATCCTAGGTCTCACAACCAAATGTACCCAGGGAACCTATACAGCACTAATCAGATGTGCCTGTGAACAGTGTCCCTGCTGCAAGGAGGGGAAGTTCAGTCACATCCCTGTTTCATGCTAAAAATCCCTTCAGAGGCTTCTGCTGAAGGCTGTTTTGTTGGTGATATGGGCACAGGAGGAAATGGACTTAGGACCACAACTTCATTTTATCCAAACTGCCACAAAGCCATCAGATCATGGTAACTGTTTCAGCTTGAATTCAGTCAAGGAACCTCAGGCTGAAAATTTGCACAACCCATTGCTGCTCCCGGTACCAACCCCAGAACGAGCTTTCGAGACCTGTATTTCTTGCACAGTGTTATTTGAATTTCTTTCTTTGTAAATCATCTGCTTTATGCTTACATAATCACAATAGCAGCACTATCATTATCAAGCTGAATTTCATGTGGTACGCAGGGAATTTTATGGCTGTTTTAATAAACATTATGCTGGTTAGAAATTCTATAAAGTAAACCATTTTTCAAGTTAAATACCCCTTTCTTAAGTGCCAGGCTGCTAAGAGGGGCAAACACACAGAAGCCTCACTACAGATCTGATTGCCATGAAGGGTCCCTCACCACCCACGGCAAAGGCAACTGAGAATTAATTCAAGCTGCAGAGGAAACACAAACATACAGAGCTGTGCTAAGGAGGAGCTCTGGCTCACTCTTTGTCCCTCCCAGGACCAGTGCCTTTCCATGTGGTGTCCTTCTCTACCTCTGTCCCTGGCCAGTTTCCAGCGTGGAGCAAGCGGTTCATCACCTCACTAACAACTCCAGCAACAAAGCCAACTGGAAAGGGTCAATCCTGAGGGAAATGCTGAAGCCATACTGCCTCCAAATCACACCAGCTAAATTTAGTTTGACTATTCATTCTAATACAAAGAAGAAGCAGCAAAGAATGTGATACCTTTCTGTTGTGAAGCTTTCCAGGCATACTTCAGCATTAATTTCTGACAGCATTTAAATGTCCGTTCTTCTCCCGCTAAGTAATATTATACATAAAGCTCATTTGATACTTAGAGATTTATAGGTTCATGCATAATGACATTTTTTCCAAAGTTTTACAAAGCCCTTAATTCTCTCTAGTCTTAACAAGGCCCTTCCCAATACAGCAAATTCAACCTGCCTGCCTAACCCATTCTTCTTGTTCTAGTCCAAAACTGACAAGACAAATGGAAAATAGAAGAAAGGACAGTGAAAAAGAGCCCTTCCTGATATCACTGGGAGCACTCCCTCCTGTAGTAAAGTAGAAGAAAGACAGACAAGGCAAGCAGCTTTTATTCACTCTTGCAGAAAAATCCTGGCCTACAAGCAGACTGCAATTTAGCACTGGAAGTGTTGTCTTCTGCTGAACAATTATTGGAGAGAGAGTCACCATGTATGATATTTCCCAAAAGACACATTAACCTCTCAAACACAACTGGAGCCAAAAAAACCCCAGTGATCCAGGTTCCATTTCTCCTCCTGAGATATTAATAGTTCATATTTACTTTAATAGAAAGTGAGATTAAAAATCAAGAGAGAGGTTATCATGTCAAGCAGGAAGTGAATCAGACCCTCAGATTATCCCATTAAACACAAAAGCCCAGGAAAATGCTGTAAGGCAACAGTGTAATAGAGGAGGAAAATATAGCATGTTGGGCTTGCATTGAAAGGAGGGTTTGTAAAATAAAACCAACATTGCTCTAAGATCTGATTAGCTCCCCAGCTTCTATTCTTAGACAATCAAGGCACAGATATGACCAAGGCAATGTGTTTCCACCTCATACAGTCTGAAGACACTTTCAAATACTGAACTTTACTATCATCATTCACGAAGGTGACTTTTTATGAATGACTAAAAAAATCAGATCATACACAAGTGGGTAATTTGCAAATGCTAATGTACTGAATTTTAGTGTGCTGTGGGAAATTTCAAAGGCTCTGTGCACTGGTCAGAGTAAACACCTGAGCTACAGCTGCAGATTTGGCATCGCTATTAAGAGTCACAATGTTTCTCCTTGTTGGGGAGTTAATGTAGCTCACTTGCACTAAGTGCTTTCATGCTGGATGATGCCTCGACACACCAGGAGAGCTGATGCCATGGGCTCACCACGGCACACCAGCACAAGCACCACGCCTACTGCTACCGATGCAGGGAAAGGGATACAGCCCTCACAGGCTCCCTGCTAAATCCCTCCTTTAGCCTTTCAATATATGGCACACAGAGAGCAGAAATTTATTTTTTTTTTTTTTTTTTTTAAATTAGGGGGTTTAAACTAGGTCGAGATGGTTCCTGTAAGTTCTGGCATGTTGCACTCCAGGCTGCAAAGCCTCTGCCACCAAGACTCACCAGCACCCACCACTGAGATCACCCACCTCTGCTGTCCTGCCCCGGGGGTCACTCTCCTCCACCGCACCCGAGGGAAAACTGGGTTTAATGGAGATTGACCTTCCCACTACTGCCAGTGAGGAGTTTGCCCACCTCTTACACACAGCAAGTCAAACATGTGAGTTTTTGTTAACACCCCCAATATGTGATCTCCTTCCCAAAAAGCTGGTGCAGGATACGGGGTCACATCTGGATATACTGACCAGACATTTTGCTGCCGTTGCATGTGAGCAGCTCAGCAGAAAACCACAGCCTTTCTCTGATACCAAATCCCAGTATTACTGATGGAAAGTTTCCTGTGAATATTGTTAAAAGCAGGGTCTTGCTTTAACAGAAGAGCAAATAATTCCCAGACCTGTAGAATTATTCCAGATTCTCAACAAGAAATGAGCAGTTAAGTGCCCATTTTTCTGCTTCGTTTCCTACTTTACTATTTTCTTTACTATCTTTATTTTGTTATGGAAGGGGAAGGGAAGGCAAATCCCGAAGAACACAAGCTGAAATACTTTCTTTGGGGTTGCCAATTCAAGGGACTTAACCCTTTAATATTTTCATGAAGTAGAAATTTTTTTCATGAGGCACTAAAACTATATTTATCATAACTATCAATTTTCAGGCAGCTGGAGACTCAGAATATGACCTGTGGTTTTCAACCTATGTAGTCATGATTCAGGGGTTATCAGTGGAAGAGGTTGTTAAGCCATTGAGCCTTAAGTAGAATTAACAACAAATGACCAAAATCTAACTGAAAAAACCCCTCTATATTCTCTTTGTACAAGTATTACAACTTCAGTTCAGCATAGACAAGGTTTCTGGTGGATTCTTTTATTCCATGGTCCCTCAGCAAAATTCAATCCTCACTTTACTGCATACCAGGCAAAATCTGTTTGCTGATCTTCAGGGTATTATGGAAAGCATTTGGAGAGAATGACAGGAGAGAGACTGAATTTTGAGGCATTTGTTTGATCTGTTGCTTTGATGATTTAGGCTGATTTGTATGATGGGTTTGGGTTGTGTGTGCTATGATTTGCATTTTATGCAGTACTTTTCTATGGCTGGATTCTCAGTGATGTTCAGTGTCCTGCATCTCTTAGTATGACACACAGATTTCAAATGAATGAAAAATTCCAACATTTAGCACCTGCTCTCGGGCAACTCATACCAGAATTTAAATAAGAACTGCACTGGCTACATTTGAGGGCACCGACCACTTCAAAATCTCGTCTTAAGCTTGGGTTTATGTGAATTTAAGCATCAAACCAACATTCTGAATCCCATCTGGGGAATCCAAAAGAAGATGGAGTAGTTTTCCATATGTGCCTGCTACGTGGTCTCAGGAATCGCTCTCCTATGAATAGAGAACGAAAAGTCTTGGCCTATCTATTTTAAACAGCTGATAAATAAAGAAGGGGCATAAAAAAAATAGAAATGCTTTCAAGATTGATTCTCTGACTCTTGCAAAGAACTCTCACTTCTTATTTTTCACATTTATTTTTATGGCTTTTTATTCTTTTCTTCTATGCCTTCTGTTCCTTAATATTAAGTTGGAAGCAAAATGTTCTTTTGGTCAAAAGCTATTGTTAGCATGAATTTTACAAATCTAAACAGATGGGATGGAGGAGTCTCCTTTCTGGAGAACTGATTTAGTGCTGGATCACTGAGAAGGAGCATCTTTATTCAAAGAGCTGCACTTCTAAGTCAATGCCAGGCTTCATTACTAAATTCCATGTTTAGCTTAAGAGGTTTCCACAGTCATATCCCAGCAGAAGCACATCTCTCATGCTGCTAAAAGCAGAAAAATAAGAGAAAAATCTGCTAATCACCTGAAAATGAGAGGCATCAATCTATGCAACTTAGTTTACAAGGCTTTTGCAAAAGAAAGCAGTCACCAGAGTAAACATCTGTGATCAAACACTAATTTAGCACCAACAGAAAATTGACTTCAAATCATCTCTTTGTCACTGTAATTGATTAGAAGTCAAATGAAAATTGATAACATGATTTTCTATTTGTGAATGTGTATGTGGCACAAACTCTCAAGAGCTCTATTGGCTTCATATATTGACTTTTTTCCAAATAAAGCCTCTTAAGAGTACATTAGTCAGGCCACTAATAAACTTAAAATGCAGACTAATTACAACAACACAAGGCATTAAAACGCTCTTGAGACTGTTGAACTTTGGTGCAAAAACTAAATTCTGAAGAGAACTTTGAACTCAAGTAAAGCAACAAAATGCATGAACTATTCCATTATTGCTGAGGTTTTTGATGATGAGGGAAGTTGACTACTTCTCTCTTATTTTACTTTCCATGTAAAACTTTCTCAACATTTTATTAATTCTTCTCCAGTCTCAGTGCCACATACTATTCTTCTTTCCTGGTCTAAAAGCTTTTTTTTTTTTTAGCAGGTTACAGATGTATGTATCTTTTTTTCTTTAACAGATTATTTTCTGCATCACAGAGCAAATGCCACTTTGTATCGACCCTTGAAGAGAATATAGCCAACAGAGTACTAAAATGTTATTTCATCTACTCTATGGACAGTGGTTTTTTTAATATCACATGTAAATCCAACCAAAAAAAAAAAAAAGTTCTGCCCCAGAAATCTGTTTGCTTTATTACTGCATATTCCAAACTGGACTGAAACCAGAAGCAGAAATGTCTTGCAAAGAGCATCAATTGCACTAATTCAAATTTTTAAATTCTTCTCTATTGATGGGAATATGAATAGGTATGGGAAATGGAGACAAAAGCATATCAGAGATGCTTCATTTTTGAAGAAAGCAAATTTCATCCCTGATTAAACCATACTGCAAGAAAAACAAAAAAAAGTAGTAAAGAAGCTCTTTAAAATAAACATTTTCAAGGCTTTCCAAAGCCTTTTCTTTTTTTTCGTTTTACATTCAAGATTTGTTACACCACCGCAGTCACGCCACTGGCCAAGGATCTACACGTAGGTCAAACAGAAAACTATGGCAGAGAGGTCCTCTGCCCTTGCCTCAGAAGAGGAGTGAGAACAACAGGAGGACTAACATCTCCAACTGCAGATTTGAATTTTGGCTGCTAGCACTGATCAGAAGAGAAATGGGGAATCCACAGATGAAAGGGATCCCATACCAGATGGCAGCAGTAAAGTAGTAAATAGCTACCAAAGAGCTGAAAACAGGAAAAGGACGCTTTCACAGCTTTTGAGGTGGACTGGCCAAACTTAGAAGAAACAGAGGTTTGAAGAGAGAGCTAATGTGATACTGCTGAGTGCAATGGTCAGCTACAGTCTGTGAATGATGCTGTCATTGCAGCAAGACCTATTTTTACTTTAATCCTAAAAAGATGTGAAGAAATGTGACCATTTCATACCAGAAAGGACAAAAAAAACCAAACAAACAAACCCACAGCTGATCACTAATATTGTGGAGTTTTGCACAATTAAGGTTCCAACAAAAGCATCAATGGAGATTCAGTCGGAGATGAGTTCCAGCACAACATTATCACTTAAAACTCTCCTTTACTATGATGCCTACAAAAAATTGGTAAGAGTTAAGCTTCTGGTGAACTGGTACTGACATCCATCATGCTTCCCAACATGCTCATTGCTTCCCCACATTCATAGCTTCTTCATACTTCCACCCTAACCTTCTCTCTGCTTCTTGCTTCCTCTGGCTACCAGGGCAAAGGCTGCCCTTAGGGTCTGTGGGCATGCAGAAAGGACCATAGAGGCATTCAGTCCCTGGGGTGCCTTGGCAGCCCAACTCTCCAACATGAGCTCAAAAGAGAATCTCAAAGTGACTGAACAGCAGGCAGGTCTCCCCCAGTCCCTCTGTCCAGCACTGAACCCCACAAAGACCCTGGCTGCTGTAGCGAGGCTCTTTGATCACTATACCACAGCACTTGCAAAACTTGCAGAATTTCACATTTCAGGAGTGACTCCATGAGAAATCAGATGCAGGTTTTTCCAAAGTACCCACATATATTAAAAAAGCACAAGCTGGGTGATGGACAGCTGAATTCAACACTGATTTGGGCTGGGTGGTTATTTTCACCATAAACATGCTGTCCCTAAACTGCAATGTGCCACCAGAACCTGCAGAAGTTTTTGAAGGCTGAACAAACTGTTGTGAACAGGACAGAGGTTTTGCATTCCATACAAGTAGGGTTTAAGGCAACCAAAATGTAATTAAGCGTCTTAAAGGTTGGAACATCCATGCCTACAAGGTATATTCCCTTACTCCCAAGCAAGGCCAGCAGGAATCTGAGTTTATAGTATGTCCTGGACACTTCATTCCTCACTTCTGCAACCAGCTGCCCTACCCTCTGCTCCCCATACCTGCACAGGCAAGTAAGCACATTAGATGATCATTTCAGAGGTAAAACAGAGTTTGCACATGCAAATGTTATCACCTGTCTATTCAAGCAGTGCAACCCACACAGACTGTAATGCCTGTGTCCGCTTTCACATTTGCACCACTGTTTACCTTGGCTCTCAACAATTATTATTCAGCATTTCAAGTGCCATCTGTGCTGCTGGATAAGTAAATGCCTTCAAGTATATTGAAAACAGAGTTTCTGAAGTTTTACCTTGTACTGGGCACAGTCATAATCAGAAAGATGTTCTCTACGGATGCTGACATGTATTTAGCTGTTTTTCCATAGGGATTGGTGTATTTAAATTTGAAATATGTACATCGAAGTTACCAAACAGAAAACGGGCACAGATAATGAAGGAAAATCACTGCATCACAAAAAGAACTTGCTCTCTGTGGATCAAATTCAAATCCACACACAAGGGAAGCATTCACTTGCTCAAGGAGTAATTTAGTCTTATAATAGTTAACTGTATCTTGAGACAAAACCCGATTAAGTAAGAGAAAATATCCGTAAGTTTAATGCGCAAATGCCTCAACACTTCTTGACATCTACATCAGTCGTCATTAAAATGAAAATGTGAACCATAATGACTGATATCCGCAAGACACGTGAAGCTGACTATTCTAAGATGCTTGGTGACAGTTTAAACTAGTCGAAGTGACACATGGGAACAGATCCAGACTAACAAGTCTCTGCCCAACGTCTTAGTGTAAATGTCAGCATGGAAGTAGAGTCTGTGAAAAAATATTTTTAAAAGACTTTTTCCCCCTTTAAAAATCAATCATTAACCACTGTTTGCTAATAAGTCATGTTTTCTTTTCAGCTAAAATCATAGCTGGTTGTAGCCAGCTATTCACTCATTCTTAGAGGGATAAAGCCATACAAGAACATAAAAAAACCCCAAACCTAAGTTGCAAACATAGGTAAATACTATACAGTGAGTTTTCTAAACAAAAAAAAAATAAACTGTAGGGAAACCACAACCACATGGACAGCTCTGAAGTATTTCAAGTCACTGAACAGATCAACCATGATAAAGCAACAACATGGGAATCTCCTTCAGTTTCCTCTCCTGATGCCAAAAAGCATTCCTGACTGCAGTGACATTATTTCTATGACAGTCAGGCCTGACAAGGCAAGGCACTGCCAAAGTCACTCGGATAAACCCAGCAATCCGTGGACTGGGCACCTGAAAGTTTTAGTGAATGAGAGAGGTGGGTTAATGTAGCCCCAGCACCAAAGCCAGCAACATCCAGTCTAAGACCTGGGCAGATCTAATGCTGTCTGGAGCCTGTAAGAGACTTGAAATAAGAAGCAAAGTGAGAGAGAAACATTCCAACCCACCCTGCATGCCAGGATGTCTTTTTCAGTGGAGATCACCATTTCCAGCATGTCCCAGCAGCCACCTCTTCCCCAGGATGTAGGAGAGAAGCTGAGAGGCTGGCAGGGAAGCCCCTAGCATGTCCTCATTGTCCTCCTTCTCCCCATTCACCTCGAGTCAGAGCTCTGCACAGTTTAATTACAAACCACACACATGTGCAATTCTATTAGCCAGCCTAAAGCACTGGCATTAGATAAGCTTGTGCTCTGAATCCAGTTACTAAGACACTGCCAACAAGCTCAGAGATTCGGAGCCTCTTTTCTATGCAGGTCCATTTGGCCTGGAAATAGCATACATATACACTGACTTGAGCTTAACAAAGAATGTTAATTTGGGTCAGTGAACTACCACTAATTGAATTCTAATAGATGTCACCATAACTCAAGTGCTCCAGCTCTCTCAAGCAAAATGGCAGCAGACTGAAGCAGGCACTTCTACAGCACTGGGGGAGAGAAAATCTGTCCTTCAACTGCTTTGTTTCTTCCCTTTCCAGGTTTAACTACTGCTCAGATGTAATAAAAAGCAAATGAGATGCTGGCTTGATAGCTCCCTCAAAAGATCTTCAAGAGCTTTTAAAGGTGATGCCTGCTCTTTCCAAAACTGAACAAACCTTGAGCTACTCCATACACTGACATAGCTGAAAGGATTTTGAATACAGAACTAATACACTTTAAAAGCATTAACACACTAGTTCCCAGACCCTCTTTCCCAAGATCACTTATTTGAAACCCACTGTTTTGAATTCTTTTTGCTCAAGCCAGCATCCCTGCAGTGGGTAGGAGTAGTAACCCCAAAGCACAATTTTTCTAAGACTTGTGGATCCTGGCAGCATGGGGATGCTACTGGCCATGTGGCACAGAGATGAACACCCAACCAGCAGGAGGGCTGTATTGAGAAGAAAAAAGGGAGTATATTTTAGCTGAGGTAAGCTTAAGTGTGATTCACACTAGCTTAGCCATGGCAAGGCTCCTTCTTACAAGGCTCATCTAAAAGTAAGAGATTTACAGTCAACAGACCGTGAGGGTGCTGGTTTGTGCCTCAGTTAAGATGGAGCAGAGAACACAAGGTAAATTTTCCACCAGCTTGCATCCTCTATAGTCAGTCATCCCTGCGCAAAATGGATGTGAAACTGCTGCAGGAGAACAATGGTGGCAGTTTGCACAGCTACGAGTAGTGACAGAAGGGGCAGGCTGGTGGAAAATCAGACCCTGTGAATTCTACCCTCTAGGCAGGTCTGTGGTAGCAGCTGGCCACACTGGTGATGCTCACCAAAAATATTAAGCAACTGCTGGACTCCAAATGTAAAAAACTCCAAAACTGAGATGTCAACTTACATTCGCTTTGCATGGTCATATGGGGCAGGCAGTTACACATCCAAGCACTTAGCGGAACCTCAAGAGTATAGGAGCCAAACAAGCACAGAAAATATTTGAGTAGGTGGGAGGGGAAGAAGAGAACCTCTATTTTATTTGCTGAGCAGAAAAGAAAAATCAAAACTAGCAGATTAAAGATACACAGTTTCAAACAGGCACAGCAGAATCTTTTCAGAAAACTGTCCTTTCTCATTCCTCTTCCCTTTAAGCCATGTTACCATGTGGCCTTACAGAGAGAAAAAAAGCAGAGAGGCAAATCTGACAAATTAATTCTCAATTTGGACCAGCAGGTAAAAGCACTAAACCTATATTCAGTGGGACACACGCACGCACACACAGACCATTGCTACAAAAAAGCCTTCTGGTAGGACAAAGTTGTATGGGGTTCGCATGGCAAAGTTTTGGTAGCAGGGCAGGGCTACAAGGATGCCTGCTCTGAAATGCAACCAGAAGCTTCCCCCACATCTGACAGAGCCAGTACCAGCTGTCTCCAGGAGGGACCCACTGCTGACCAAAGCCAAGCCCACCAGCAACAGCAGTAGCACCTTTGGGATAACACAGTTAAGAAGGGGGTAAAAACTGCTGTGAACAGCAATGGGAAGAGGAGTGAGAATGCATGAGAGAAAGAGCTCTGCAGACACCCAGGTCAGTGAAGAAGGAGTGGGAGAGGTGCTCCAGGCACCAGAGAAGATTGCCCTGTAGCCCATGGTGCAGCCCATGGTGAAGTAGCTGTGCCCTGGCAGCCCATGGAGGTCCATAGGGGTGCAGAGACCAACCTGCAGCCCCTGGAGGACCCCACAATAGAGCAGGTAGATGCCCAAAGGAGGCTGTGACCCTGTGGAAAGCCCACGCTGGAACAGGTTCTGGCAGGACCTGTGGAACAATGGAGAGAGTAGCTCATGCTGGAGCAGGTTTGTTGGCAGGACTTGGGGGACCCCTTGGGGAGTCCATGCAGGAGCAGCCTGTTCCTGAAGGACTCTACACTATGGAAGGGACCCAAGTTGAAACAATTTGTGAAGAACTGCAGCCCAGAACTTGGAGAAGTTCATGGAGGACTGTTTCCCATAGGAGGGACCTCACATTGGAGTAGGGTGGAGTGTGAGGAGTCCTCCCACTGAAGAGGAAGGAGCAGCAGAGAAAAATGACTGATGAACTCACCACAACCTCCATTCCCTGCCCCCCTGTGCCACTGTAGGGAGGAGGTAGAGAATCTGGGAAGTTTACCCCAGGAAGAAGGAAGGGGTGGGGAGAAGTAGGGTTTAAGATTTGCTTTTACTTCCCATTATCCTACTCTGAATGATTTGGTAATAAATTAAGCTAATTTCCCCACTTGGAGTCTGTTTTGCCCTTGACAGTAATTGGTGAGTGATTTCTACCTGTACTTATCTTGACCCAGGAGTTTTTTGTTGTACTTCTCTTCCCTGTCCAGCTGAGGAGGGAAGTGATACCTGGCTTCCAGCCACAGTCAACCCACAAAAAAAGTGATGCCTGAAAGGGCTCCGAGTCATTCCCAATTAGAGATTCATCCCTTTGTAAGACATACGCAACTGGTTGTCACCCAGGGAATGACCTGATTTTGCAGTTTGCATCAGGGGTATCAGACTTGGATCCTGCAAAGTCTTCTGGCTCCCCAGAGAGCAGGATGAGCACACGGCACACACCAGACCCCTCCAAGTCACATGCTCCTTAAGCACCTGTCCCTCTGGAGATCACCTTAGCACGTAAGTGTTAGGACTGGCAAGAACTGAGAGCTCAGATCCCCTGATCCCACTGGGAACGCTGTGCCTCCAGCCACTCTGTGATGACATGGGACCATCAGAAAATAACATTGCATTGGCTTCTGAGGAGCCACCCTACACACAACCTGCAATGCATCTCCATTGTGAGACACAAACATATCCAAGGCGAGTAAATTCAAACCCTGTGTCCACCTTCATAATATTGCCTAGTTAGCAGGACAGAGACACCAAATAAAAGACACTATTCTTCCAAATTCTGCTGTGCCTTTATGAAATGCCACCATTTAAAGCATATTCACTGGAAAACATGGACATGGTGAGCAACTGGAGCCATTACAGAAACAAACGGTGGCCTTTCCTACACTGTTACCCTTCTTGTGTTATTAATCCCAGACCATCCTGTTCTTCTACTATGCTATCACTTATGTTTTCCATCTTCTTCATGTCTCCCTTTTGGACAGATCCCACAACCATCAGTTCAAGTGTCTTCCCATCACCCATTTCATATACCCTGCAGTTAAACTTCCCTATCCATGTGAAAATGAATAGCCCTCAACTAACTACAGATAATGTTCTCTAATGAACAGGTCATAGGTATTTGTTTATTCCAGTAAAAAACTCATGGCTCTTCCCAGCTGTCTCACACAATGAGCCCTTTTGCAGCCGGTGTCCACCAGGAGTCAGTGGGCTCATCTCTGCATTACTGCAGTAAAGACAGATGTAAAACTGAGATCTCTATCATCTGCAACTTGAAAAAAAAAGCTCTGGCAGTTTTCATCAGAGGAACCGTTTTAAGCAGCCCTGCTGCACAAATGCTGGCTTCTGTTAACTTTTACTGCCATTTCAAGGGGACCTGTAATATTTTGTCCTGAACTGTTACACATCACTGCAGAGTTCAGCTGAATAGCTGTCATACTCTGCACCAACACAGGAGGTGTCTCCGTGGAGAAAAGGATAATCCTTATGTGTAGTTTCTATATTAATTTATTTAATTTGTAAAGCTCTTTGGGACTCTGTAAGATGAAAGAAGCTACATAAATGTAAAATATATCACCATTATTGCTGTTTTCCAACCAGCATCTTCCATTATGTAGTTGGCATTTTTCTCCCATAGTGTATGACCTTGTATTTTATCTAAATTAAATCTCATCGTGTTAATTTTTGCACAGTTCTTTAAACTCTCAATATCCTTTTGTTATCTCTCTCTCTCTCTGCCTTCCACTGTGTTTATGATCCCTCTTAATTTGGCATCATCTGCAAATTGTATTGCTCTATATATTGTTTAGGAAAGTATTAAACAATATCGTGATAGGCACTGACCCTTGTGAAACCTCCCCTGATATTTTTCCTAAATTGACATTGTAACATTTATAATTAGGTACACGAGGACACAAGAAGAAGTAACAGGCAGCAACTAAGGAAAGGAAAATACAAGCTATCACTAAAAACTCTGACAGTGAAATCTATCAGAATGTTCAATAGCTTCCCAAAGGAAGTGTTGAAAAACCCTATACTTACTAAAGGTACATTAATAGTAAATAAAACACTAAATAATAATAATGCTTAGCACATGGTGTATATACTGCTTGACACACTCAAGCCTGTTCACCAAAAATAGCTAGTTTGGGCAAATGGTGAAAATTCTAGAAGACAAAGCACCTTAATATATTTTCTTTTTCTTTTTGCATATGTAACAGCCTCTCCCAACCAGCGTGACTCAGGGACAAAGCATTCCTGCAAATAAACCTGTGCTACCAAGGGGATACGTGTATGCCTGAGAAGAGGATGGGATGACCTAGCACTTTTCATTTTCTCTGCTGCTGTACCCTACACATCCCACTATACACACTCTATGGGATAAGCTCTCAGTCACCAAAACCCACCTTTACAAATCCCTGTTCTCTTGAATGTTTTTTTATTCTTTTTCTTTCTCTCCCTTTTTTTTTTTTTTGGATACAATAAACATAGAGGGTAATTTCAACCTGCTGGTAAAAGATAGGACTAAATCCCTTGTGAAGTCAGCCTTGAGAATCGACATTTTGAGACTCAACAACTGCCAGGAAGACTCCTCTCAAAAGTGTTAGTTAATCCATTTATTCTCTCCAGCCAGCAAGGAAAGAATGAAATCAGGGCAAGTCTCAAACCTGTCGCTGTATTCAGGAGAGATCCCAGGACCAAATCCATTGGGATGAGGGGAACTCTGAGCCTGCTAATGGATATACTACACAAACATCTGGCCCCTTCTATCCTTTGACTGAAGCAATTAAGGGAGATCTTGGATAAAAGAACTGGGCGCTGGGAAGCATAAAGATTTCTGCTACAGCATCTTCCAGAGGTAGATGAGCACTCTTACATTTCAGCCCTTACCTCTCAGCCCTATCACCTGAGATGATCTTGTTCTCGAGCAGCAGCAATCCTAGAAAGCACAGCCATCACCCACATGATCCCCCAGCCAGTCTGCATATACACTCGAGGAGAGACAACCAGCCCTTTAAATTAAATTCTCACTCCCATATTCTGGAAAGAGTTGGAAAAAGCAGTACTCCACTCCAACAAAAGTCTTTCATTTTAGTTAGACAATATTTCCGTTACCTCACTTCCTACTCCATCACAGCTTTTGACCTGGGAGTGCATGTAACTCAGATGCTCCACCAACCCATGGGCAGTTTAGAATACGATGAAGATTAAGTGTATTACTAGTCTAACCTATCTCCACTTGACTGCTGGCATACTTAAAATTACACATATGGCCCAGTGTTTGCCACTGCTCTCAGATGCCTGAAAGCTCACAGCCCAAGCACGTACTCTCTCCAGAAGTTATGGCAGCCACTTGGTGGCTTGATAATTACATTGCACCGTGAGGTATCAATGGAGTTTATTTCTGACTCTTATTAGAAAAATCTGTTCCACAAATAAGTAAAACTGTAGGCAAAAAGTGTTATGCATTTCCAGTCTTTTCAAAGATTAAGTAAGAAACATCTGTAAAGCAGGATTTATGCTTTAGGTGTGCTTAGGCAGATAGAGAAAAATAAGCAGGATACAGGTGGAAACAGAGAGATCTAGAACCACAACATATGAGGAGCAAAGGGGAGAAAGAAAGGAGAGCCTAGCATGGGACACAGCTACATACCAGTAGGGTTTGGATGATCAAAGAACAGAAAGGACACCGAATACGCCAAGAACTACCAATCTCACATGAAAAAAAAAAGAAAAAAAAAAGGAAAAAAAAAAAAGTAAGGTCTAGAGTTATGTTCTTACTCCTACAGCCAGGGAGAATGTGCATGAAGCTCTCCAAAAATGGGAAAAAGAGGGCATGCAAAGATGGCTGATCCAGGCATTCTGATGGAAGAATAAAGCTAGAAAGTGGTGGAACTAGAAGGCAGGGACAAAAAGCAGAAAAGCTGAACAGCTGAAAAAGAGAAGTATTTTGAGTAACGCCACCGACCTACTATGCTGCTCAGCACTCCTTGTAAACTCTGTCTTTGCTAAAACAGGGTTGGCAGAAACATACACCGTTCAACCCTAGACACCACAGGCACCCAAGTGGCAGCAGATGAACACTTGTGCTTTCTGAAGCCATGTTACATTTTGATTTCCAGAAGATGAGCTGAGGGATGGAAGATTTCAGTGCTCTGGAAGACTGATCTGAACAGCTGCAGCCATGCAATCTCACTGACCTCTCCTGTTGGAGTTCACGTGGGGTGAGAAACAGGTCCCAGCCATTGAAGAAAGAGGACAGTCATCAGGACATCTTGAAATCTTGCAGTCCTTGCAAGGCTGTAAGGCTAGGCTAGGCATAATGAATAGGTGCAATGCCTTTTCTACTGCAGAAATCAAGCCAGCAAATTCCAGGTGGTGGTTACACTTCCAGATCTTTTGCAATCCTTGCAGTGCTGCCATCTTGTGTTTCCACCTGCGCCTCCCCACCTAAACCCCTGATTTATTTAGTTCTGAATAGCCTTTCTAGACAGTCATTTAACAGGCACTGCTAATGTTTCAGAAGCCACTTACTCCGCAAGTCTTTTAAAAAGAAGATATTTTTTTCACTTCCATGTATTACCTCAGGTTCCCTAGAAGTATATGTGATAAATGTGCTGAATTTAAGAACTAATGCCACATTAGAAGGCATTGATTTTCTTAACAGTAAGATGAGCGTCTTTGGGAGCTGGATGGAGGTAGCGAACTGAGCAGACACAGCATGATTCTGGCGAGGCAGAGCATTTGGGGAATTGCTCCCACAATAGGAAAAATTTGTTTTAATTAGGTTGGTTGGTGGTTCCCAAAGCAACGTGCTGTGAGTGGGAAGGAGAAATGAGGATGGGACTGTAAACAGCTTGTTGTGCTCTCAGCATCTGAGTCACAGCACAGAGAAAGAACTTGTGCTCCTGGCTCGGCTGCCAGGAGAGTCTTAGGAGTGTGAGGAGAGGCAAGGGAGGCGATTCATAGAAGTCCTTTCCGTTTTACTTTACTCCTTAATTGTTTATAAAAGCAGATGAGGTTTTGCTTTCCTGGACAAGGGAAAAGATTCAAGGAAGAAGATAATAACAAGCAATTAGGGCAGCAAAAATATCCAAGAACAAAACTGACCAAAAATAATAAAATTAAAAAGTGAGTGAGAGAGATTTTGTCATTCTGTCTTAAATTATGTTGAGGAGGCTGAACTCAATTTTATTGAGAAATCAATTCTAATTTGGCACTCCACATGCTATCTGGCAGAGGATGCAGGTAACATTCTCCATTGAAATCTGCCAGCTAATTTACTTCTGCTGACTTTACACTAGCAAACAGAGGCAGGAAAAAATCGTGTCGTAGGGGTGACATTTCCCACTAAATATCTCATACTAATATGCATTCTGAGTCCTCCTACGCTTGCTTTAGAAACCCATCACCTTGCAAAGGGAAACAACAAGTAATAAAACCCTCCCCTGGAGAAAATGGTCTGAGCACTTGGCTAAAGGTGCTGCACATATCCTGCCCACTGGGCTCACATGTCACAAGTTTAGCTGGAAGGAAGAGCTTGGGGACATATCAGCTGCTGTAGGAGTTCAGCATCATCTGTCCTCCAATTAAACTGACCGTGGAAGTCCAGTACCAGCAACTTTTATAGACACTACGTCCTGCTATTGATTGTCAAAAGGCAAAAAAACCTTTTAAAGGATTGTGAATTATTGACGAAAATGCGTCCATAGATATTTCAGAAATGTACTGCATAAAATTTATCATGGGTTACGTGTCTGGGAGCACAAAATGTGCTGTTTAATGCTATGCTTTACTGACCTTTAAGCAGTGGCAGCTATCCTAACTGTATTCACAGCTTCTGTGTATTCACTCAGCATTTATATAAAATATCATTTATTTTTACGAGGCTTGTGCCACTGATAATTTTACTTGCACTGAGAAAACTATTGCTGAGTGGATTGTTCATAGCATTGTTTCCAAACATCAATATAAGCAAGAGGTGTGATGTTCTCAATCTGCATGCTTAGTAGCACCTCCTTAGTTTATTTTCTGAAGTAATTCTTACTTGTGGACAGAATTAAAAGGAAAGAGAAAAAAAGGAAAAAGAAAATGTTTTTATTCTTTTGTTTGCTTATTGCCTTTACACTCACTTCTAATGAAACCTGAGCATTCCTACCTGCCTGGCACAATTGCATTTTCTTTTTCAGGAAAGGTTTCTGTCTTCAGTTAAGTAATATCCATACAAAAGTCCCAAATTTAGAAGTGCACAATGACTTACAATTCCTCACTCCATTTATAAACCAGGTTCAGTGCTCCATAAGGACCGGATCTCATCCTCTCCCTCTCAGTAACATTCTTTAAGTCTTTACAAAGATCCATTTTCCCTTTCGTATTCCCAGAAGCCTGCTAAAACTAGGGCAAGATGGCCTAAAATTACTATTTTCCTCAAAGTCCCAGAAAACCTAAGGCCAATGGCACCTCTCTCCTGTCCAGCAAAGCTGTAGCTGTATCAGATGCACAAGAGCAATGCTGGGAGCACTCAGGCACCCCCTCATCTCCACCTCTGGAGAACTCCTGCCTCATCCTTTCAAGGACACGCTCCCGCTTAAGTCTAAAGACCTGGTTCATCAGAAAGCTATGGACTTTTGACCCAAGCAGGCACTTCATGCCTCCAGAAACCTGATGCTGTAAAGACTGAACTTTGCCTCTGAGAAAAGAAATAGGGTAAAAAATGAATATAACGACATTGTTCTAAATAATTGATGTTGCAATCTCATGCTATTTCCTTTTGTATCACTGCAATCTTCTTAAACAGATATTCTCAAGCTGTTTATTATAGCAATAACTATAATTTTTCCTTCTCTTTTAGCAACAGTGCTTTACCCATAATGTCGCCTACCGATAATGTATTAAAGATATAAATAAAAAACCACAGTATTGGTGGAACAGCAACATACAGGTCGTTAACCAGCTAAACAAAATGTGGTTTAGAGCTGGATTAGCTAGAGCTGAATATCTGAGTGCCTGCTGTCTTTTGATTTATCCACTGTCGGCTTTCTGTCTATCTCTATCTGTATTTGCTTTGACGTTACGACTATGCTGTGAATAAAACCTAAACACATTCACACTTTTCTTTTATTCACCTCTCCAGGATGAAAAAAGGAGATGAAACAAACAGCTTTGAATGACCAGAATACAGAAATCCAGTCCCCAATTTTAAACACCCTCTTGTCTCCCAGTTTTTGTCATAGCTCTGAAGATTTTCCAGAAAGCTGTAATTTCCTTAAATATAAAAATCCATTTTAAAAATTTTTCTGTCTCTTCTAGGATGGACTAAAAATAACCCTGAGTGCAATTATTACCCTCTAACCTCTAGCTTTGGTTCACCCGCATATGCCACCTCAGGAAAATGGCCAGTAGCAACCAGCATTGTTATTCGTATTACAGCAGCATCTCTAAACCCTTGCCAAGAGTGAGTCCCAGTCACGTAATTTCTTACATGAGTTTAATGCAACAGATAGGCCCCATCTCAAAGATTTTAAATGGAAAAGAGATTTTCGCATGTTTATGCCCACATTTCAACCTAAGCAGGGAATTACACCCAGCTGATTAGGATGAGACCATTCACAAGCCCTTCACTCAGCCCACGTGACCAGTAGTTGTAGGATCAGCTCCCTGAAATGCTGCAAACGGCACCTCCTTCACATGGCGGTGGTGCAGGCTGCCTGGCAAGGGTCTCTACCTGGAGACACTATCCCCATTAAATTTCTGCACCTGCAATACTGAAGTGTATTTTAAGACAAATGCTGTCCTAATTTGCTGTAGACACTGAAGACCAACGTGCAGCTCAGTGGAGAAAGTTGTATGTTTTAATTGGTTTATGAAGACAAAGCATATGCCATGACACAGTTAAATTATTAACAGAATCCTACGAATGCCTTTGGCATAGAGTATCTATACATTCATTAGCTGGAACAATTCATCTTCTTGATAAAACTAAAATTAGTTATACAGCAGGTTTACTTTTTACGATTAATAAATGATAAAAATCTAAATTATCCATCTGAAATTACTGTTTTCTTAGCTATTAATCTCACATTTATCAGCTCCTATAATTCATGTTATTAGTTGAAAAATCTATTTCCTAAATATTTTTATTTCCTACAAAAAAAACAAACACGGAATATGAAGTTTTACCTCCTTCATTACATTATTTTGAAATTAATTCTACATCAGGTATAAAAAGATGTACTATTTGATGACTTTATCATAAAAACCAAATAGAGAAAATATACAACTGCACCTATATTGTGAACATCAAAAAAAAACCCAAACAAACAAAAAAAAAAAATTGCTCCGTCATAAAGTAGCTATAACAAAAGATGTATCAGCTCATTTGGATTTTCCAGCTCTCTATAGTTATTTTTGCCAAGAAGCAAAATCCATCTCATTTTCCAGAAAACCAGCTTAGGGCAAAGCAGAGCGGATAATACGGTAAAAGTTCAGAAGTACAGCAATGTCTGTGTCCTGGAGACGGATTTGACACATCACAGGTTTAGCTTGAGGGAAGGGGTTGAGAACAGATCCTTCTGTCAGCTATTTAAAATGTTGAAGAACTCCTGTCCTCCAACTAAAGTGATCAAGGAAGTCTGCAACAGCTTGTGTGGAACAACTGTGCAGCATTCCTACTGAAGACCAAGTTTAGTCGTGTAATTTGTGGTGTCAAACAATGAGTGTTCCTAAATCCAGTAATACTAGAAGAGAGGATTCTTCTCATAATCAGAAAAGCTAAGTTGATCATTTTCTACTATCTGGCAATAAGTGGGTGGGGAGAAAGGAGAATGAAATGGAGGCATCTGGAGGAGTGCCCAGATATGCCTTGGGTAGTGGCTGAGTCCTGCCACGGGCACTGCCCTCCCAAAGCCCCAGCCCTGGGGTGGGTGAGGGCTGGGTGTCAACTGAGAGCAGCATGCCAGAATCTGCTGGAAGGAGGAGCAGATGCCAATTGTAACTTGCTGACCAACTGCCCTCCTTCCCAGCTCAGAGTGAGATTCAGGGCTTGTGAAAATCCCCCAGCAAAACAAAAATGATAAGCCAACAGCCACAGCCAGATGAGTGCTGAATTCTGTGCCACATAGTTGTGGGAGATAGGATTGAGAAAGATGTATGATTCATCAGTCAGAGGTATTTAGGAGGGGGAAAAACCCAACAGTATTTTTCTGTAAGAACATGCATGAATTCCAGAAGTTTCATGAACTCTGAACTGCACATTGGCCACACATCCCCATCTGAAGTACACTGGAACATATTTTGAAGACCACTCACACAACCAAAAATATTTTATTTTCCTTTGAAGATAATTTGCTCACCACTTTCAGGCATGCCGGGCAGTAATTCTCTGTGCAAGTAAAGGACTAAATTAGCAAAGAGATGTAAACAGGTTAAACTCTGCCTGGGATACCCTGGGAAGAGGGAGGTGAAGGTTTCTTCTAAGGCGCCAACTATCTGCCTCCAAAGCTGGCATGCAATTGCCCTGAGCCTGACACAAAGCAGACCAGTCACAGTGCAAAGCCTTCAGGGAACATTTAAACTGTGATAACACCAGAGAAGTGAGTACATGATGGCAACCAGTGCTTTCATATGAATTAAAATATAATTCATAGAAATTAAATATGGTTTGTATGTAAAACATTTATGTCTGAGAAATACTTTCTAAATACAGATGTTTCCTTATAGATTTTGAGAGAATAATAAATACAGAAGTGATTCATACAGCACAGTCAAAAATGTTACTTGATTATTTTTGTCAGTTGTCAAATAAGCCCCTTGCCAAAAATAAAAATTTTTAGAAAATCTGAGCAGGTACAAAACAAAACCTCCAGCACAGCATGAACCAGGAAGCCCCCAGGTTTCTATCAGCAAACCAGTAGCTTATTGCTCTCTACAGCTTCCTGGAGAGGGGAGATGAAGAGAGTAGCGCTCATCTCTTCCCCCTGGGATCCAGTCCAAAACCTGAGAGATTGGTTCAAAGCTGTGCCAGGGGACATTTGACTGGATGTCAAGAAGCATTTCCTTACCAAGAAAGTGGTCAAACATTGGAATACTTTTCCTAGAGAGGTGGTTAATGCCCCAGGCCCGTCAGTGTTTAGGAGGCACTTGGACAATGCCCTTGATAACACACTTTGACTTTTGGTCAGCCCTGAACTGATCAGGCAGCCGGACTAGATGGACACTGTAGGCCCATTCCAGCTCAGTCTTTAATTCTATTCTATTCTATCCTATTCTATTCTATTCTATTCCATTCCATTCCATTCCACTCCACTCAAATTTCTACTCTATTCCATTCCATTCCGTCCTACCCTATATTTCCATCAGGCCAGAAAGTTAATATAGGCTTTTCTTAGGCACAGGCCGCTCTTAGGCACATGCTTAAGTGGTTCATTACACCAGGATGGATTTAATCCTGCCTCCCAAGGCTTTGCAGGAACAGAGCTGCCCATCTACAGGTTTTTCTAAAACAAAACTGGTATTAAAAGATGAAAGTATTAAACATTGCTCTGGATGCTCATCCTAGTAGTGCAGGGGAAGAATACAAAGCTTGAATGATTCTAAGAACAAACCCAGTGGAAAAAGGTGGCAGTTAATTAATGTTATTCTCAGACCCAGATGTCTGTCTGCCCATCAGCACACTCCACATTCATACCTCAGGATAGCACAGCATTCTATTAGCATGTTAAAAAGAAGCTAAGTGGTGTCCTAGCAAAACCAAAAGACAGAGCTTGTATCATTTATATGAATACACGCATGCACATTTTTAATATAAATATGTCAAAGAAAAGTAATCTTCAAATGAAATGTTCTTTTTTACTATCAAATGTCTTTCATGTTAGAAAAACATAAACTCCGCTTATAAATATAACTGCATAAACACTTTGGTGCTGGCAATAAATTGAGAATAATTGACCTTGTCCTATCAAAGGATGAGTGTATCTTTAGATCTTAAGTGCTGTGAATGGTTATGAACAGGCTTAAAGTACTGAGCAGCAGCAAGCTAAGCACAGCATGCACAGTGCATTTCACAGGGTATTAAATAGCCGAGGTTGGTAGAACCTCTCCCTCAGTTTAGTCTTTTGGCGTTTGATTTCTAAAACTACAGTCCATACAATATCACACATCAGTCCTATCTCTCTTTACACTAATTAGGTATTTTATTATCAAAAAGACACCTTGTACTATCCTGGTGCATCTATGTCTCTTTTCTTATGGCTACGAGCCTGATCCCAGCTTTCAGAAGGACTGACACTGTCTTGCCTGATGAGGGAATACTCCCTTTCTGCTTCCACTTGATGAGGAGCATTAAGGAGAGAACACTTCCTCGAGTGTGATGAAAATAAGGCAAATCTTTTGTCCTCATGGGACAGGGGCTAACCCTCACACCCGAGAACAGATGAATGAATCACTGCCAGAAACCTGGAGTGGGATCAGCGTGTCCGCCGCTCCCGAAGGCTGGTGCCTCATGGCACACTGACATGGCCTGTGGAAGGTCAGAGTAACATGCCCATGTAACATCACAGTCAGTCAAATACCAGCACTGGAGTCTAACAACCCCAAGACATAAGTGCACTGCCATTCATTAACAGCATCTACCTTACATGTAAGACTCATTTTCTCACAAATACTCCTCAATAACAGTTCCCTGTGTCAGTATCACACTTTGAAGCATGATGTATATATATTACATATATGAAATCAAATAAAGCAACAGCCGAAACACCAACTGTAGGCAGAACTGATAAAGAATTTCCAGCTTATATGCTTCTGCTCAGCTGCCAATCATGTTGTGAAGCCTCCACAATACCCTTTGTCATGGTAACCCACATGGATGGAGGGGATGGAAGTCCATCCAGCCCACCCACACCTGGACCATGGAGCCTGCAGCCATGGACCTTAAATATCAAAACAGGCAACAAAATATAAACAATTAATCCAGCAGTTGATCTTTTTATGATGATTGTCTTGAAAACTCAATGTTCAGTAGAACAATAAAAAATTAAGTTTCAGAAGTTATTGGTCTAAGATAACTGAATTGTGCAAACCCCCAAAAACCCAAACTAACCAAAATTAAACCTGAACAACAGCAACAACAAAAAAACAAACCAACAGAAAACCCCCAACACACACACAAAAAAATTTCATCAACTTCACATTTGAAGGCATTTAGAGTTCACAGTAAACAGTAGAATGGTGTTATTGGATATACTACACCTGAATCTTGCCTTCTTTGAATAACCAAGCAAGATTTTTCCAGTACTTTCACATCCAGTATCACGGAGGAACACAGGGAAGACTTGTGAAATAATACAAGAAGTAGCAGATTATATTCCATGCTCGAATCACCAGGTGTTTAACAGCGCTGTTTTGGCTACCACCAACACAGAACAACAGTGCCACCAGCACTACTGTGAGCAGCAAAAACAAAAAAAATTTAAAAAAAAAAAATCTGCAGGTTCTTTTGCTTGTGTTTCTATCACCACAGAATGGCATTTATGTCCTCGTGAAACAAGGAAGAAACAAAACCCAAAAATTTTGATGGCTTAACATTTTGCATTGTTTTAGTAGATCTGAGAAAGCAAATACTTATGAAACTATTGAACTAGGAACTGAAAATTTTACAAGGTTTAAGAAAGGCTACTGTCGACAGAACAGGAAATAACTTGAAAATTTTACATATTACTTTGGACAGGGATTTCTAAATCTCCCTTTCCAAAACATTCACTCTTCAGCTCTGCCATACCTTGAAGATGTGAACACACTACATGCACATGCCCATGCAAATGGACAGACACACACCTGCACATATAACCCACATACAAAAACAGTGATTACCCAGTGTTCTTCTCCAATTAATATTAACTTCATGCACCATACTGGAAAGGAGAAGAGAGGTTATTGCATCTCTTGCACTTTATACTGTGTGTTGCTGTGCTCCCAACCTTCTGAAAGCCTGATAAGTTCTCATTTCAGACAAATTACTCCTGCTCCCCACAAATGTTTATGAGAACTAAAAATTGAATGAAAATGGCAAGAGATGTCTGCTTTTATTATTTCATAGGAAACGATCATCAGTCTGCTGAAGGTTCTGAAAAAATGCCTGTTTTCCATCAACTGCATGCCTGTCTTGATGAAAGATCCCAAATTATTCTGGAATGACTTAAATCTTTCTTGCTCTGTACCCCTCCCTCTGCAATACAGACAGTGTATTTTAGGCTATACAGTAACTCAGCACATCAAGGACAAAGCTTAATGTAAGCTTGAGACAGAGGCCATACTCTGATTGAGCCATCAATTAGGAAGAAAATTGTGGCTTTCAAGATCTCAGTACGTCAGCAGAGGGATTCATGACTCTGACAAGTTGCTGGGATTGGAGCACTGTTCCTTTCTCAGGACATTTTGGATTACTGTTTGCTCTCATTTGCAGAAGAAAAATTCGCTTTTAAACCAACTGGAGTTACTCTGTCATCTCAAAGAGCACAACTTTCCCTGGATGGGTAAATGTGAAGGAAAATCCATTTGTTTCTATAAATATGCAGGACTTTTTTCTTTAAATATTGACATCCAGACCCTTATAGATTTCTTAACCTTTAGTCTATCAGCACGGTTGCGGTCACCCAAATATGTGCGTGGTCTGTGGTAAAACTGTGCTAGCCTTGTGACAGCTATAGATCTGTCTGATGTCAGAAGCTGTTCCCAAGGAAACATCAGGAAAAGGGATTATAGGAGGTTTTGAAAACCTGTTCTGAAGGTCTGCTAAGAGGAGCACGAAGGCCCACCTTTCTCCATGAAAAATCAAAAATAGATATAGACCACTACGGCAAAGTCTGAGATGACGAGAACAACAGAAGACAAAAAGTTGAAGTTCAGAGATAAAAACAGAATTATCATTTTAGCACTTTTTTTTTACTTAATAGAAAACTCACTTGTTTTGGAGAGAGAATGTGATCCACTTCCAAACTGTATATCCCCTTGAAAGAAATACTGTAAGCTTCTTCCTTCTTTTACTAGCAAGCTGATGTTTATTCATGTGCATGGAGCTACCGCACAGACCTCTCACAGCATGACAAGTGTGCTGGCTGAAAGGTATGATAGATGACGACTATCGCCAGAATTTTTAAAGTAGGATGCTCAAGCTTGGCTGCTTAACCTATATTTAGCCTGCTAAATAAGTGGCCTGATTTTTCCAAGTGCAAAGTGAGAATTGCCAGGTCTCTCACTACAAGAGGCAGACTGGCACTCTGGCCACTCCATGGCGCTTGCCATGTGATACCAAAGCCTGCCCCTGAGCGCAGGACCATGTCACAGGTACCCAGTAAACACCCTGGAGCACAGGTCTCACATGCTGAAGGCCAAGAAAACTGAAATGTCTGTTGGCTTCCCAGGATACTCAGCACTTCAGAAAACCAGGACATTTATTTAGGAGACTAAATATGGATATAAGACCCTAGTGCTAAAAAAAATTGGCCCATTTAAGAAGAAAGGATGTACACCATCACCTTGGAGCTCCCCAGCAGACAGGCCTGAAGAGAAGCTCTGGCTCTGCAGTGCTCCCTCTAAAATCAGCTCCTTTCAAGACTGATGCTCTGCCCTACCATGGGACTTCTGAAGACCTTGCAGTGTGAAGAAATATGGGATGAGTTACAATCAGAGTGAGAATTGGATAACCCTTTCCCAGGGGCTTCTCTGAACATTTCACTCAGATATAACAGAGTTGCAGTCCCTGAGCAAAACAGCTACAACTGCCATCCCTGTGATCCTGCTGACGGGAAGCTGATCAAGTCAGCATTTCTGCTAGGAAGGAGAGGGACATTTGAGCACCCATGCAGTGGTAGCAGGGAACATTGTCTCCTAAGAGATAAGGTCCCACCTTTGTCCATCTCACAGCTGTGGGTATGGCACCTACAGCACACGGGAGTGACTCCTGCCCTCACTGTGCTGCCAGCACTACTGTGCAGTGGTGCAACGCTCCCTGACCCAAAAAGGAGGCAGAACCACCTGACCGGAAATTAATTCTTGCCATGGCATGCTTGGTTTGCAGCCAGGTACTAGAGGAAAATTGCTTCCATGTTTTCCCAACTCACTCTTCACTCATCTGACCCAGCAGAAATGAGCACAAACCAGGGAAGCAGGACAGATTTCCAGATCATTTAGTGGCATACACAAGCTAGCTGCAGGTACCTCCAATGCCCCAGCTCTCTTCCTGCTCTTCCCTCATCACCTCCAGGTCTTCCACTCTCTCACCCACTTGTGGAGCCCAATCCTTTGGCACAGTGGCAGTCTCCCATGCCGTGCCCACACTGTGACCATCTCCTCCCCTTTACTTCCACACACCTGCTTTCACAGCTTTACAGAGAAAAGGGATCATTTGGCTTTGATATTCAAAACATCCTGATTTTATACTTCATTTTGCCAGTGATACAGAGAGATAATCAGAAAGGCACCTTGACACAAGCCACAAGCAGTACTGCACAGAGTATCATCTCCTCTGAAAAGACATTTGTATTCCCTTCTCTAGAAAAAAGTTTTAGGAAGGGGACCAAACTAAACCAGCTTTTCTTCTGGGGTAAGGGAGCATGCTTTGTAGCATTTACAGTGAGTTTTTTGGAGTTACTGCTGCAGTAACTCTTACCAAGCTAGGACTCTTGCATAGCTTCACCTGACAGGAAAAAATCAAATCACAACTTTATCTGAATTTGGTATGATGGCATAACCAAAAGACAGTAGCAAGTAACAACAACAACAACTACAACAACAAATTTTAAAACTCTTTGTAAGAAGCAGAAAGAGAAAAATCGAAATTGTTTGGTTATACAACTCTTGACTATTGTTGACTGGCTAATTAAAATGCTATAGAGCAGAAAAAAGCGCACAGACGATGCTTAGGATGTAATGTAAAGAGCAATCACAACCACTCAGTGGGGCTTAGCAGGTCTGAAACAGTACCTAATTGTGCAAACTCCAGAAAGGTACTGCATAATGTAAACCCTACTGCCTTGCACGCTTTAATGAAAACTGCCTGCTTTTGGATTGAACTGCATACACATCTATTGTGAGTCCAGCATGGTAAAGAAAACGAGCATTGTGCATTTAAAGATGCTGCCTCATTAAAAGAAGCTGAAAGAAATCCCTTGTTACAGTTTCTATGACAGAATTAAGTAACAGGGTGACAGGTGGTGTATTATTATTTTTAAATGGACTAAACTTGCATATATACAGACACAAGGCACATATCTCCTTTGATATTACAGTAGGCACCTGGAACTTGTTATTGCAATGATCTTTATTAAGCGAGTGTGCATTTAGTAATGTCTGCAGATTTATAAAATTATTTGCTTGCCCTACAATTTGGAATAGCTAGCTTTGGAATCTTACAACTATTCTAAGAAAATAAGAAGATAATGATAACTGCTCCCATAGGAATATGCTTTCAGGCATTGTTACAAATAAACATACACGTTTCACCTATGCTTAGGTAAAAAGTTCAGAGATTTTTAGTGCTGAGATTTAATCTGCTTGCAAGCATACATCTTAGTATCACTAACCTGCCAGCTAGCTTCCCGTCGCAGTCCTTTTATCCAGTTTTCTTCTAAGTCCTTATTCTCTCTCGTGGATGTTTCATCCATAGCTGATGGAGCTTGCACAAACTCGATTGGCCACTGGCTGTTACACTCTCTTTGTAAGCCTTTACCGAGGCAGCAGCAAGTGCAGTTCGGTGACAGACTGTCATGAAGAAAATGTCACACCACGGGTGGAGGGGGAGACAAGGGGGGAGAGGGAATGGGAGGGAAGTGAAAGGGTCGACATGAAGGATCCACACGTGAAAAGATCTGGGGGAGTGTGACCGTGGTCTGACACGTTCCTGCTGGTCCAGCAAATGCATCGCTGCAGCCAGGGAGTTCGCAGGCTAATGACAGAGGGTTGGTGACATTGTGGAACAGCCCTAATTAGATGTAAAGTATAGTAGAACTGCTAATACTATCCAAAACCTTTCCCAAAAGTGTCTTTTTCACATACTGCAATAATTGTCTCATTTGGTGTCACTATAATTAAGACTGCATTGGGGGTGTGGATTCAAGCGAAGGAAATACAAATAGCTGCTGGGTCTGTGTAAAAGAAAATATTTCAGTGTATCTGTTTGAAAAGTGCTTCCTGAACTGCTCTGAAGCCAATAAACATGAATAATAATACAGGCCATTTTGATAGAAATGGGCTCATTACCATACAGGCTGCTGAGCTCTTTCAGAGCGCAGGTTCAGCAATGCAGAAATAGGTTCAGCAGGACACAAGTATTTCAACCCCAAACCAGAAAAAATTAGTCCCAATGTAAGCTATTTTAAAAAAACTGCTTGCACTTGCTCTCTCTGCATCACACTGAGAGATGCCTGCCACATACCCTGAACATGGCCAGGCACTCCTTATGATGTTCTTTATCACTCCTTCTCCAAGCATCACCATCTTTCATCTCATCAAGAGACAGCTTACTCTCCCCATCAACTCCTTAAAACATCATCTAGGCTTTTTTACCAAAATAAAAACACAACCCTAGAGTTTTTCCTGCTACTTCATTCTAGCATTTATCACAAATTAGCTGAAAACATTGAGCTCATTGCACGTGGAAATCAAGGTTTCAGTCAGTGACAAGGAACTCTTGTTTGGAAGTACTGCTTCAATATAAAACCAAATATTAATATTTAATTATGCTTTTAGCTGAAACAACTATTTCCTGTAGAAAAAAATATACTGTGATAACTTTAAAATTCATAAAGTCTATGACTATTAGGATGAGATTTTTTTTTTGAAGTGTTGACTATCTGTCATTCACATTGTTTATCTACTAAGCAGACAAAAAGAAATGGATTAATTTTTAGGTTCATTATTTTCTCCTGGGGATTTTCATTTGTAGACCCCAGCCATCCTCCCTGGGCTGAGCCAGAACTTTGCACAGGGCTGCTGAAATACAAACAAAAGCCCCTCCCTTTACACATTTCTTCTAGGCTGCTGAAAAACATTTCCATTTTCCGCAGGCTTCACATACACCTATGGTTAAAAATTTGAGGTCTTCCACAGCTTGACAATGTTTTTGCCATAAAACTAAGTGTGCCAAGCAGTACTTAGCATATGTTGCTCCACACTGTGGCAATGTCGTGAGCCTTCCTCCTGCAGCTCCCAATTTCTCCTCTGTTGGTTTTTTTTTTGCCTCTCCCTTCTCCTGCTAGGTAAACAATCAGAGAAGCTTGGGCAATGTGGGTTTCTGCTGCATTCAGTGTGACTTTTGGAATTGTGTTACGTACTGGAAGTGTGCGTGGACACTGGCTCCTGTTACACGTATGGATATTTTATTTTTAGACCCAGGAGCACAAGGTAAAGCAGTATAAACACCAGAAGGAGCCAGATGCTTGCAGAGACACAGAGGGAGCATCAGGCTGGCAACAAAAGAGATGCAAAGGGACTTTTCGTTCATAAATTATTAGAAATCTGCAGTCTGGGTGAAAAAACATTAATTTTACCTAATTAAACAGAGACACCAGACAAAGATAACCCAAAGCCACCGACCTGGCCTTGGTGGAATGCACCCTGTGCCTAACACTACCCACCCACTGTTCAGCAGCAAAAGAGTGCCTGATCCACATTAGCAGGGTGACAAAGGGCCCGCAGTACGGCCAAGGTCAAAACCTTCCTTCCAGATGATAACAAAATATAACGACACAGGTAACAAATCCTTGAGATTTTTAAGAGTGCTGGCATTTGCAAAAGGCAGCTTCTAGGCAACAGCTGGTCTGATTTTGGAGGGGTACAATAAAAAAATTAAAAACAAAGCAGGAGGAATTCTTGTCTTACTCTGCATATGGCACAGACAGATGCAAACCAACATACCGACATACTCATACTGGGCCAGGAGCATAATTCTAAATCTAAGATGGATAGCGCACAGAAAGGGCTTGGCGATAATTGTAAACATTAGCAGTGCTCCCAATCCAAGCTCCTCTGGATTGCAATGAATTATTTCATGATTTTCCCTTGTCTTTTTTACCACCATGTAATAGTCAAAATTGCGCATGAGCTGCAAGAATATGAAGACGCTTATTGACGGAAATCAAACTACTTTTTTCACCCACAGTGTCTTTGATATGTTAGAGCCTGAAGCAAAGAAAACATAATAAAAACAATATATAGATGAGAAGTTCAATTTTCCCCTACATATGAATCTGTCACTTATTTGCTAAGAATCAAATCTAACTCCACATAGTTAAAGAAGCTCCATACATCATTCTCTGTAATCCAGTACTCAGCTCAAATGTACCTTGCTTGAAGTTCATACAACATACTTGATTTTACACTAAACAAAACATCTCTGGATATTACAGCTTTGAGTCTAAAAGGCTTTTGCTGCAATTCTATCTCCAACAGTAAGAAACAGTGTGAGAACAGACTTTATCAGCACAAGGTAACAGGGATGCTTCAGAAATCTGTCCTGAGGATTGGGTTTGACTGTTAACAACAGGCTAATTTTTTTTTAAGATATCCCCAATTTATTACTGTGATACAACTATATAGCTGGCAGCAGCATGAAGAAATAAAAGTGAGAAAAACACAAAGGTGCTTTTGAATACTAACTGCTACCCAAGCACATCACATTTTTTCTAAGCACTTGGACTGTGAAATGGGTGCTGCTTCTGGGCAAGGACTGACTTCTCACACTCACACAGCCCTTTCTTGCCTAGCCAGCCAAGCACAGTAGCACGACCTATGTTGGATATAGTCAGGAGGATACATCTCCACCCCATCAAGGTTGACTGGAGATCTCCAATGGCATAATCAGGAATGACAATGAAGCAGGAAAGGATTTCAGTGCCTCCTGGTGGCATCAGTGCTACAAAGGGTCTTTAGTGGACAACTGAACTCCACTCTTAGGAGATGCAGCATCATGCTGGATACCAGTACAGTAACTGATACAGTTATGGAAGGGATGCAAGGACAAACATACGTGATTTTTGCCTTCTCCTTCAAATGCTGTGGTGAGGTCATCTCAGACACAGCACAGAATGGGTTCATGACATTTCAACATACTTCTTTCAAAGTGTTATGTTCTCCTAACAGTCCTAGATATGCCCACATTTCATTTCCTTCTCCCTAACCAAACATTGTACTATGATCTCTGTTACCAGTTCCACATGAATTAAACCCTGAAATGTACTACCTGGTATGCATGAAGTTCTTGGTACAGTTTTGTTTTCCTGCCATGTGTACCCATTATAGCCTGGCAATAACCCTCATTTCTGGGTTTTCTCATCAGAGGATGATGGAATGAACCAGTGAACTAAGGGATCCTTGGGATCCCTCCGTGCAGAACATCTCTATGCATTTCTGCCTCTTGGATCACAAGTTTTCAGCACAGAGCATGCTGTCAGTGGTAGACTCATGGCTGGCACCTTAACTCATGGAGGCATGAGATTTAAACCAAGAGACCCCTCTAGCACTTTCTAGTAGACTGAAGATGAAGAACTGATAAATGTCTTCAAGTATAACCCAGATCAAGGAGCACTGCATGGTAATATATGAAAGGGAAAAATCCTTAAGTACATCTTAACTTTTAACTATATGGTGGTTTCTGAGGGTAAAATATAAGTCATCCCTGAACTAAATCCAAGCCATAGCTACATAATTTCCTACACAGCCTATATTAAATCTACTCACGCAGTGTTCTTATTTATCAGCCAGGCTACTTTTAAGATCTCTGCGTAACACCCCAGAGATAGGAAAGAGCACTGCACAGGGAACTGTTAAACTTGCAGTACTCAGGATATGTCCCAAACACAGCAAGGACAGTTTCTGATGATGATATTCATCTCAACTGCATTGTGGAATGTAAATGCCACCTGTGCATACCTGATTAAGGTCCCTTTACTAAAGGGGAGAGAAGAAAGGCACCTATGGAGAGGTCACCTGACTTTAGTTCAGGCTGACACAAACCACCCCGCCATACGCATGCTTTTGCCAACAGTGGGAGGAACTGAGGGGGACTCCCAAACCTGTGCACCTAATGCCCAAGTGGCCCAGTTGGTGCAGAAGAATTCCCCACTCTTGGCTCCATGCAGAGTCAGTATCTTTTCGGATGGAGTTTACAGTCACCTCGTCTCTCTAAACACCATGCCCACATACTGGGCAGTGCATATGGCCAAGACCAAGCCACACAGTGCAGGTAAGAGCGTGTAACACCTTTCTGGCTACCAATGCAAAGCACAGCACGGTGAGGGCTGCTGTGGGAAAATGAACTCCATCTCAGCCAGACCCAGTACAGAACCCACTAAGTACTCAGAGCTCCACAGATCCCACTTTCCCCCTGGCCCCTGATACAAAGGACTCCAGCATCTTCTCCCATATATTTGAGAACACAAAGAGCTTGTATCTCATTCCCTAACTTAAAACTTAGCTTAGAAAGTACCAGTGAAAAAGGAGACCTGATTCATTCCCCTTCAGTGAAACTTGGGATCATGAAATCCCCTGATCACTTCTACAAGTATAGATTAGACTATTATCCCCAGTAGAGGTTTTGGGTACCAGTTGCTGAAGGCAACTCCCACCTGATGGAGCCCCTGCACCCTGCTGCAGCTGCAGAACTACAGCACCTGGCAAGCTGATGGTGTGGCAGATCAGCGCAGCTTAGATGTACCTGTTCTCATATGTATCACTGTATGGGCCGCCTAAATTGATTACCTGTTGACAAGCTAAAAATAAAGTTGCCATCAGAGCACAACACTGTGTGACATTCCACAGGCTGAAGAAGAGCTGTATTTTCCCTGCCTTAACCTAAGTGTCCTTTGAGTAGAGGAGCTTGCTTTGTCTGCTAACTACTCAAGGAGGAGCTTGTTTCTCTGTCTTGCCTATCTTGCAAGTTTTAAGCTCCTGCCTGAAAGAATTACTCATTTGTTAGTGGCAGACTGTCATCTCTTTGAAAGCAGAGCCACAAGATCTTAACAGACTGGATGTACACGGCTGTTAAATTTATTAGTTAAGAAAAACAGCAAATGACAAGTGAATAAAGCACTCCTTGGGACATTTGGACTATAGATTTTGTATAAATCAATAGTAAGTGCTATAAAATGTCAGAAAATACCAAATGAGGAGAAAGGAATCAATAGATACCTTCTGGATTAAATGAGTGATGAATATTCTTTACCAACAAAAATAAATTAAACTACTGGAACCCCTATGCTAAAGCACTATCCAGCCTTTTACTTGATACCCCAAAGGAAGGTAACTCAGGGTTAAGGCTGGAAACTCTATCCTTAAACAGCACCACTGAGGAAGAGGGGGACAGAAAGAAGGAGCAGGAAGAGAACAACTAAATTGCTTTGATACAAGTTGAAAATGAAATATTAACTCAAACTGGTTCCTCTTCATCCTGAATTCCCTTCATTTTGCTGGGCTTGAGTCAAGACATTGGCCATCTGATTGTAATGTGTCTGCACTATGCTCTGACTCTGATTCAATACCTGATTTCTGATTTCAATACAATATTATAGTCCTGAACAGTTTAATGAGTTTATAGATAATTTGCCTTTGTGGTTCTGGATCCCACCTTCTGCAGCAGGCTCTGGACGCCAGCTGCTGTAGCATCCTAGGCCAGGCACCCAATGGAAACTCTGCCATACAGTCACGATAGTAAAAGTGAAAACAGAAGACTTGGGTTCACACTTAAAGTTTTTTAACAGCTATGGGTCTGCCCTCAATGCAGGGTATGACTTCATCAAGGTACATATTTCTGCTTCTAACAGGCCCCTGTTTACAAATGCCCCAGTGTCACACACTGTCACAAATCATGACCTGCCATAAATGAATGTATTAACTTTTTCTTTTAATAGTGAAAGTAGTCCATACATGCTAGGATGCATGCAGAAAAAATCTGGTATTACATATAATGGAAATACACTTATATATGTCTTCCAAACTCCTGCTGAAGACTGTATACATCCTCCTACATACCCCTCACTCCACTTTGCAGAAGTAGGTCAAAGAAGGTCAATGAAAATAGGACAGAGAAAATGAAGATGCTGCCTCATTTCTCAGTAAACCAGGACCAGTAGAGGGAATACAAAAGAGGATGCTGGCACATATTGCTGCATCAAGAACGCTTATCAGCGTTTCTCATAGAACTCTAGCAAAGCAAATTTGTCATCAAGATTTAGGAGAGGCTGACCAAATGCAGGAGCACTCCACTCCCCATTCCTGCCATCCTAGCACAGCCACAGATTCCAGCCAATGCAGCAAAATGGCCTTAATTTCACTCTGCCCTTTCCTGACCTTTCTAAGGAGATCTCTTCTGCCACTGAAAGAATTTCTGGACAACGCTAATACTTCCCACTGCATGGGGTTTGTGTGCAAAGGTTTTGGTAGTAGAGGGGCGACAGGTCTGGCTGCTGTGAAAAGCAGCCAGAAGCTTCCCCCATGTCTGACAAAGCTAATGCCAGCTGGCTCCAGGATGGACCTGCCACTGGCCAAAGCCAAGCCCATCAGAAATGGTGGTACCACCTTTGGGATAACATGGTTAAGAAGGGGACAAAAACTGCTGTGCAACTGATGCCTAAGCTTTTTATGTATTTTTCATATATTTGTAGCTTTGTAGATTTCTAACACATGGCTGTAGCTCCCAGTACTTTTTCTACCCCTTTTCCCCTACGTTTTAGAACAATAAGCTAACCTTCTAACACATATTATGCTGCATTCCTGAAATATTATTTAGTCTTTCCTCTTTAGCCAAGGACATCTTATTTTCTTTTACCATGTATCCTAATGACATAATAAATATGGGGCTAGAAACTCAGGGGGAGGGGCTCCAAATGGGGCAGAACCAAAAGTGTGTGGGGGGGGGGGATTTACTTAACTAACTGCTCTTCTAATCGGACACCATTGTTAAATATGCTAATTTTTAAACTTATAAAATTGTAGAAGCCCTGTATCATGTGTGCATTTTGCCTTATTTGCACCTGGAGGCCTCCAGTTAAAGACCTGCTTTTATAATACTTCCTGTATTAATATTGTCTCGAAAGTGTGTTGTTTTGCTTCTAGATTTTGAAGGCATCACAACAACCAGAAGAACCTATGGGAAGAACAACCCTGCAGACACCCAGGTGAGTGAAGGAGGGCAGGGAGGCACCAGAGGGCACCAGAGCAGAGATTCCCCTGCAGCCCTGGTACAAACCAGGGTGAGGCAGGGTGTGCCCCTGCAGTCCATGGAGTTCCACAGTGCAGCAGAGATCCACCTGCAGCCCGTGGAGAACCCCATGCCAGAGAAGGTGGATGCGCTGAAAAGAGTCTGTGATCCTGTGAAAAGCCCACAATGGAGCAGGCTCCTGGCAGGACCTGTGGAACACTAAAGAGAAGTTCACACTGGAGCAAGTTTGCTCGTAAGACTTGTTACCCCTTGGGGGACCCATGCAGGAGCAGCCTGTTCCTGAAGGACTGCACTGTGTGGAAGGGACCCACACTGGAGCAGTCTGTAGGAACTTGAAGAAGATCATGGAGGACTGTTTCCCATGGGAGGGATCCCATGCTGGAGCAGGGGAAAAGCGAGAAAAGGAAGAAGCTGCAGAGATGAAGTGTGATGAACTGACCACAGCCCCCCTCATACCCCATATCTCCCTGTGACTCTGAGGGGAGGAGGGTTCTATTTTCTCTTCCCAGTCCAGCTGAGGAGGGAGTGATGGAGGAGCTTGGTAGACACCTGGCATCCAGTCGACCCACCAAGATTATAGCTGGTTTCACACAGTTGCTCTGTTAATCCCTTATGACTCTATTCCAGTGTGGGACATATATTAACCCAAATCCTTTGCTGAAGCCTTGTTATTCCTCCTAAAGCACCTACTGGGAGACTTCTGCAGATGACCCCTGAGCAGCTCAAATAAGAGACCTATTTTGTTAAAGCCCTACCTGTTGTTTGTTATTTTAATAAGCTTCTCAGTGGAAGCCGAACTGAAAGCACGCCAGCTCGGTGGTGCTGCTTGCTATTTCAGGCGGTGTCATGAGCCATACAGTCTGCTGGTATTTGTGCTTCAGTTTCACTGCATGACTCCAGCCACTAAGGATCTTTATGAAAGTAATACATTCCAGCCTAATCTACAACTAAATTAATGTCAGAAGTAAGACAGTGCCCCAAGTGATCAATAAGTGGATTTTTCCCTATAGAAATATTAGAAGCAACTCACATCAATAAGCCTCAAATTTATGGGGCAATTCAGCTCTTCCATTTACAGCTTGAATAACTGGCCTTTGTATAAGATATTACATTACTAAATAACATGTGCTAAAAGGAGCTTCTCTGGTGCAGGACCTGCCCTGCAGCAGCCACAGATTTCAGGGGCCATCAGCAGATGTAGTGAGGGACCTGAGATATCCACCCCAACCATGCCCCTTTCAAAACCAGCACAAAATTATTTCTAAATGCATTACAGTCAACTAAATGCATTAGACCCACTTCTGGATTTAAACAAAGACTGTTGCTACTGGGACCTTTGGAAGACGAATTAATGACACTAAGATCTTACAAACATCTATACGGTCATCTTTAAAATGATGTATCAGAGACAATATCCCCTTGAATATTCTTGTTCTTATCAAGAGAGTCATATAAAACTAATCTCGTTTTAGAATGGTGTCTATGAGAAAAGAACAATCCTTCACTAGAAGGACTAACAGGACTCTTATCATTTCTAATTTTTATGATTGATTTTGTACAAATTAGAAGACCTGATAAGAAGACCTGAGTGCAAGGATCTGTTTGACTAAAGGGAAGAGAGCACAGAAAAACCCTTCTGGGTTTTTTTCCCCCATGATATAATTTTAGGTCATACAGCTAATGAAAAGAGAGAAAATAAGCTGAAAATGCGATGGCAAACCATTAATTACAAACCAAAACAAAACAAACAATCCCCCCCACACACACGCACCTCTCTAAACTCTTCTTATGAAGTCCCTGTTCCCCCTCTTGCAAAGCTACAAACATGCTGCCCAGATTTAAAAAGTAAATTATTGACTGTGGTGAAGAGCAGCATAGTTGGTATGCTTGGTGCTCAGTGGAAGCCCACTGGGATGACACTCCAAGGTCAACAAGCCAACTCAAGCCTTCCGAAGGAGGACAACCCTTCCTCAACCACCCTGCAATTGCCATGGGATCCATGGGGAAAATGGCTGGGATTTTCAAAAAATGGTCTTCGATCTGTAAGAGTTTTATTTTCCTGGGGGCAAATACCAATTTAGCATCACTAGTCAAGTAATCCAGCTTTATTTTGATCAGATCCACCTATTCTGCTTCATTCTCTGGGGTAAGTTCATCATTTTCTGCTACATCCCTCTGGAGATCATCAAGCTTCATGGGAATCACAGTACAGCTATTTCCTCCTCTTCCGCAAATTGTTGGCTGAGCTTAAGACTCCTCTTAAATTCTTTGAAAATTATTCTTCAAAATAAAAATTAACAGTAACTAAGGAAGGTGTTTGACTCTAACACAACTGCTTTCTGCTCAGCAAACTTGAGGAGCTCAGTAAGGTCACCAGTGGCTGGTATTCATTTCCCATTTATAAAAGGGCAACAACTGCTGTGCCATGTTAAAGGCAGAGCCTTGTCTTTCACACATTCTATTCTTCTCTCTCATTTCTTATACTGCTTTTATTTAGGCTTTATAATAAAAAGCAGGCATTCCTGCAAACTAATAATCTTCAGTTTCTCCACCCGATCAATGCTGATGTGGTGGAGAAGTTCCAAGTGTCTTCAGATTAATTTCTCACACACCATCACAGACACTTGAGCAACAAATAGCCTGCTCTATTCTTGATAATAGAAGATTAGTAACACTAACAACATACAGAACAGACAAAGGGAAAATGGTAGAAAACTTTCAAGTCGTACATTGCGTTAAATCTTGAGGCAGGTTTCCTAGTGACAGGTGCAAGTTCCTGCAGCCTTTGTGTATGGCTGTAGGAGACACCTTCACTTTGTGAAAAGCAAAGAGAACAAAAATCAAATTCATTGTCATTTTCCTCTCATGTCCTCTTTAGAGAGGAACTGGAATGAAATTTGCCTGCTTTTCTTTCTGAAGTAGGCCTCCGTGCAAGTACTGCCAGTACATCTCCATGTGGCATCAGCCCTCAATGTGATGACTGTTGTGGAAGTGTAACAGTCTGTCAGGAATTTGGCCACAATGGAAAATTACTCCTTTTTTACTTATTTGAGGATGCAAATGCTCCAAAAAACAAATGCAAAAGGAATCCTGACTTGTCCCTTTTCCTTCCACGGGGATATTGGGAAATCCAGCTAACAGTGCAAGAACTCTTACTGGCCTTTGTGGTTTCTTTGCCTCCCCTTTCATAGTAAGACACGTAAAAACAAGTGGTCATAATGGAAGTATTCATCTTAATTACGTAAAGCTTTCCCTGGCTCAACAGGAATGTGTCTGGAGTCTTCTAACTTTAGCATGCCCCAACCTTACATTGTAGTGCTATTAAGAACTACTATAAAAGACAAGTTTTAAAATGACAATTTTAATGATAGAAGGACAGACTAACAATCCCCATGTCAAGACAGTTACCATGACCATCCCAAATAATGGAGTACAAAAATTCTGAAGTCAAAATGGTAACACACACGTGGATTTGAGTGAGATTGCTTTGATTTCTTCATTTGCCTAAATCAGATGTGCTGCTTACTTACAGCTAGAGGTAACCCTGAGGTGCTTGCCACCCATTCTTCCTCCACAGCCATCGGGTCTCCTCTTTCACCTTGCAAGTAGATGTCACTAAAACAAACTGTCTTCTGCTTTAGGTGTCAGGAGTGGCTCAGATCTTCTCCCTCATGCACAGCTTTGTTCTATGAAGGTTCCATGGACAGGAATACCTTATGCTGAAACCTCTTTCAGGACTGTGCCTGGATTTGTTATAAAGCAATATTGCTTATATATTTAAAAAAAAAATATCTATAAATATATATATATAAGCTCTTTCTAAGGTGCTTGTGCATCTTCTGGAGATGTTTATCACCCTGTGTGGTTTCAGGAGTGCTGGGAATCCATCAGAACAAGAGTGTGAATGTAAGCACATCTAAAATGTACAGTAGCAGTGTTTTTAGTAAGGCTCCTTCATTTTGTTTTGTCACAGAAGAGGCAGTACTGGTCAACCTACATGGCAAGCCAGGTAAGCAGGCTGGCAAAGGTGAAAAGATTAAGTATTTTTCATCACCAGTGCAACATGGAGAATGCGTGCACAGTGCGGAAGAAGAAGGAAGGATGAAACCTGGTCATAGCTTCCTCTTCACACAGCACAAGATAGCTGCATTTCAGATGGAAGAAAAAAGACTCAGATTGTTTATTCCACGTGTTCCAGCAACCCTTAGACCCATGACTTTAATCTCCCTAAGGCATCAGTACAGCATCATCTGCCTTGTTCTCCTTCATCCATGTGAATCTGAGCAGATAGACACTTCTGAAAAAAAGCCAGGGGATACTCATCAATTCCTCACTTTTATCTACTCCTCTCATTTCTTTCTTTATTTGAAATACTGTTTTGTTTTGTCTCAGTGAATTCAACTTGTCCTTACCTTCTAGGCCTGTTCCTTTTGTCCTCTTTTTGTTATACCTTTTCCTGCAAAGGCCATAGACCTACAGGAAGAACCCAGAGTGATTGAGAGCACACAAACGTGCATACTGACAGCAAAGTGGCCTCTCTGTGATGGGCAGCACTTTCTGATGCTGCTCCTGGAAGAGCACATCAGCTGTACCTGGCACAATGACAGTATCAGACATAACCAGCCACTTCCTATGGCCTTACTGCAAACATCCTCTACTATTGACCACTAACCTGCTGAACCATTCCCTGAAGTCCATTTTCTTTACACTTTCTTTTACTTCTTTCTGTGTCCCTTCCAGCCTCTCTATCCTCATAGCAAGACACCCTCCCTTCCCCATCTTCTCCTCAAAACTTCTTAAAAGAAAACAGATAAAAGAAGAAAACTAACACGAAATGAAGGTAGTTTTGATCTACTTTCTAAAAATCATCAATTTACTTGTTTTGCCTGCATGCTTTCCTGCCACCCTCTCCCAATCTGCCGTCTGTTTAAATAGAACACTTTTTAGTGGAGATTACTTATGACTTCCTATCATTGCAGAGAATAATTCAATAGGGTCATCAGTTCAGACGTAGTTTGTACGTCCTGCAGTTAGATGATACTATGTCCACTGCAACTATAAAGAGAAGATAAAAAGGCACAACTACAGTGACTGGGTGGAGAAAGGATGAGAAAAAGGGATAGATAGCATCCAGTTCAACTACTAGATTTTTATTAATCCTTTGAAAGTAAGTGTTTCGCCCACAGAAAATCCCTGGAATTATTCATTCTTCAGCTGATAAATAACTAGGATTATAGTAATTATGTGACTCTATCATAAAGTTATCCCTTGGCATCTAAGGGACTCCAAAAAACCTCAGGTGGCTTACTGGGGAAGAAAAACCCACAAAGAGAGCAGGTGTGCTGTTTTTGGGATTCACTGAACTGATCCAGCCGTGACGGTAAGCTACTGTCCGTTCCCAACTCCTATCATAAACCACATAAATCACGTTCATAAATGCTATGGATGCCAACGGAGATACCCCACAAGTGGAATGGCTGTACAAAGAACTGTGAGTAGAAGAGGAGATGTTTTATTATTGAAGAGCCCTGCAGGTACTCCCATTTTAGCACCGGGCTGAGCACCTGAACACCCCAGCCCCAGTGCAGCTGTGTGCAGCGTTAGCAGCAAGCGGCTCTGGCGTAAGGAGCCCCAGCAATGCGCCAGGCCAGCAGCGACTGCCGCTGTCGGGGCGCCCGCTGAAGCGCCAGCGTAGGGAACTTCGTCAGCTGTGCAGCAGCAGTGACAGGACCAGCAGCAGGAGGGAGCAGATGAGGAGGGGAGCTAACTGCTGGCATCTGGTTTGTGCCAGCGGCAGGGACCGGCTGCAGGGCAGCAGGAACGGGGGGATTTTATTCTGGGGCTGGTCAAGTCCCTGGGACAGAATGGCAGCAGCACCAGCCTGGGGAAGGATACTGCCCACACAGAATGACTTTCTCCCGAGACTGACAATTCAGGGACTCTCCTTTTGTTCTCATTTACTTGAAAATAATGGTTTCCTTGTACGCCTACCAAACAATATTTATGCAGGACTGGATATATAGCTCTCATTAGAGCAAATGCTACTACCTAAATAGGGCTATTTGTGACTCTGCACCTCGAGTTTCACTCATCCCTGGTTTGAAGTGCACTAAAAGCACATTATTACTGCTTAAGATGCAAACTACTATGCTGAAAAATATCACTTTTTACCTTCAGTGAAGGAAGTTAAAAATAATGGCTAGTTGAAACTAAGGTGAACAGTAAACAGAAACTCCTTGTGACCATGTGCAAGCTATTCCCAATCTATAATGAGGTTATACTTATTACTTAGATTAATTCCTCTTTTTCTTCTATCTTAATTTATTTTATTCTTTAGGAAGCCAACATGTCCACTAACCATTCTGTATGTGATAAAGAAACACAATAAAAGCAATTTCTCTTGTAACCCCCCCAAAAAAACATTCTCAGTAATGCATTTTTGAATCCGGCATACCTTCTCCTAATGAGGTTTCAGCATGCCATAAATAACACTAATGAGACTTTGTCGTGCCCATGTAATATATTTCCTTAATATAGCTTTAGATTTTCTTATGTTGCATGGAAAACTAACAGTCACACAAAGAAATGTCCTCCAATAGCACATTAAAACCAAAAGTACAATTAAATATAAATTAATTCAGTAATTTAATTGCACTATTGTCGTTTTTAAAAATTCAGAAGGAAAGTAATGGTTCGATTTTTTCTATTGGTAAATAATAAAAGTGCTGAGGGAATCGGATAATATTTAAATAAACATTATTGTGATTATACATGATACAAAGATACCTTTTATTGCCAGGTAAGTTCTGTGCTAATGAAGATAGAGTTCAAAGCATTTACCTCTGCAAGCTGAGGGACCAGACCTGCAAATGTTATGCAAGCAGTCCCGGGTAAGAGATATAAGATTTGACTCTGGTTTTACAGAGCTCATAGTCTAAGTGCCTGTTTCCAGCCTCAAAATGCAGATACTTTAAATATCATCTGCAAAATGCAGCCTGCTAAGCAGAGGTTTTCACTGAAACAATCTCTTAGGTTGACAAACAGTATGTATTTATGCCATCTGCAGCTCCCATCATTCTACAAGCAGACCAAAATTGTCTGGGTGGATTTTTTTCCTCTAAAAACAAGAGCTCATGGGTTTTTGCCCCTAAAATAAGACAAAATATATTACTGCAGAAAAATTAGTTTTTTATTTGGGGCAGTATAAATTTAAAGCCTATTCTATTTTCAAATATAAACAAGTCTGTTACCTGTTTTCCCTCAGAATGCAATACAAGACTTGTGCAAAATTTCAGTGGGAAAGAACTGGCACACCAAATTATAGACTGGGCATCTGAACAAATGATTAAACCAGGATGGAACTACATGGCTGAAGATTTGCAATAAAATTACTTACTTACTTCAGGAAGGGAAAGGGATTCATGCAAACATGAGCCTATTCATCTCATCTTACTAGCAATGCAAGGGTTTAGAACAACTCTTTCATGAAGGAATACCCAAAAGAGGTGTAAACAAATGGCAAATGGCATAAAAATCAACAGAGATTTATCAAAAAGAAGGCTAAACCTAACTAATAGCTTCCTTTGGTGTGATTAATTTTCAAGAGAGCATAATGACCTTAACTCTCTGGACTCCAGAAAAGTGGTATTTATGTATATGGGAAAGCGTTAGTTAAAACAGAGAAGATGAATTTAAGACAGTAACTGTAAGGGAAGCAAGAAGCAAAAGGGAAGACAAGAAGACACATACATGGCTCCAGTAAGACTTTCTCTGGAAGCCTGAGCACAGGTTCAACTGCTGGCTCCTGAGAGGGATACAAACCTCACTGGGATTTTTAGGAGAACGTTAATATATAGAAAAAAAATGTTTTCTCCAAGTAAGGGAATTTGCCCACATTAGACTGAGAAACACTTAATGTGTGCTGATTCTTCTTTCTGTATGTGAGAGAGTTTTTCTGCTTTTTTCTAGCTAAATCTGTTGGTCTAACAAAAGAATATTAATCCTCCACACAAATGTTGTCTCATATTTTTGGCTTTTCCCAGTTAACTGTAAGTTAAACAGCAAAAACCCAACTGTTTATGGCACACCTGTGTGCTCTATTTTGATGGGTATGCATAAAAGACCCCTACAAAGTCTTGCTTTTGCACATTTCCTGAAAATTCAGAAAGTTTTATGAAATCTCAACAAAATGTTGAAACTTCAAGCTCTGAAAGCTTCATGTTTCTTTCTACACTTCTCTAGTGCCTGAGCTCACATTACACAGTTTTGAACCAAGAGCCTTGCCCAGTAAGTCTGGTTTTCCCATGTGTTTTTACTGAAGAAGGAAAATTATTCCTGACAAACCAGATCCTCACGAATGCTTGCTCAAAATCATATTTTAACTCTACAGGTAAAGGTAAGAATCAGGCTATTAGAAAAATCCCACAAAATTGCAAAACATGGGTCAAAAGAGAGCCATGTTTTTCTCAGAAGAACTTTTTCCTCCCTTTAAAACATTAGACCTTCAGCAGACAAAGCTTATAAAAGTAGTATTAACTTCATTTTTTCAAGACTTTGCAACCTGGTGCTGGTGGGTGCTTCCAGCTAAGGAAGGGGGATTTCGTGATCATAAAGTCATAGTAAAACACTAAATTTAACACATAAGACCAAACTGCAATCTATGAAATCAAGTATGAGAGGCAAGCCAACTCTAAGGGTAGCTAAGAGAAATGACAAAGGGAACAAGGCTGATCAATATTAGGATTTTGATTCTAGCTCTAGATAGATAGAGAGATCATTCCCCCATGTCCCTTTGTGGCAGGCAATATTAGCAGAAGTGATGTCAAATATTGTCATTTCATATCCAGACAATTGGCATTACTGCCTCATTCTCAAAGTATCATCTTGGAGAGGCATGCCTGGACATACACTGGGCCACAAATCTGACAGGACATCCCTGAACTTAGAGAAGCAGCTGCACTTTGTCAAACTATTTTGACTCACTTCCAGTTGGAATCCGACTCAGGATAATGGTCCTTATATTTCATTGAGGTTATTTATGATGCATGTCTTTTTATTTTCCCCCACAAGAGTCTTTGAGTTCTTTTTTATTTTTGCATCACTGCTGTCTTTTGAAGACCGACTTCTGAAAAAAGATTAATGAGCATTACTGCTCACTTTGCTGGAACTGGGTTACTACAGTTTAGCTACGGCCAGACTCAGGGCAGTAACACCAGCAACCTAGATGAAATTAGCCTCCACATGCATTTAACATTATGTTGATTACAGAAACCAGACAATTTGCTCTTCCTGTTAAAAAATACATCTTTTCCTATGCAAGGGCTATGCTGGTATAAAATGACCATACAGGACCCTCTTAGCCCAGGGTTCTACCCAGCAGAGAATCTTGTACCAATATACAAGGTCCGGAGAGCAAAGGGGCACTGAAGATCACAGAAACCCAGAATAGGTGCTGTGTTTCATTGGCTTAATGCTTACAAAAGACAAAGTGCTCAGAAGTTAAAGGTCCTCTTCACACTTTTAAGAATACACAGTTCTTCAGTTGTGCTCACATTTCTGCCTTGGCAAATTCAAACCAAGCCAGCTCCAAACCATGCTGCTCCAGCAGTCCGGGCTGAAGACCCAACAGCAGACCGACCCTCACAACCAGTACCCAATATTCACAGCACCTCATGGTTTCCAGCCTGTCTAGGACATGGCTTTCTGCTAAACCTGCACCTCCCAGGTCAAGTACCTTGGAGTTTGATCCGTCTTGCACATCAACCCTAGACATATCACTTATGCAAAAACTGACAAAAATCTCTTTCCCAATTCAGAGGCTGATACTGCTTCAGCAACCATTGACAAATATGAGGTATGGTAATAACAGAACTCTGCCCTCACAAAGACACACGGTTTCACATAACAGATTAGAAGGAAGTCCTGCCAACACAGTATATTTTCATTCAGTTCTGTTTCCTAACATGCCAGGAATACTGGCTTCTAACATAGAAAATAGCCACTTGGTGTACAAATATCCAAGATAAAGAAAGTCATCTTTATCCTGCTCTTGGTAGAAGATATCTCTTGTGTAGCAGCAGCGATGGCCTATCAGGAGTGTAATCTTCTACAGTCAATGTGTGTCTTTGGCAGGCACTCATTTATGAAGAATTTCATTGCATGCTGCTTTAACTTAAATAGATGCATACAGTACGTATTTTAATTTAAGTGTCATAAAATCTTTCAGGCTGGTTTTAGTTTAACAACAGGATCATTAGATAATACTTTCTTCAGTAAAGATTATAGTAGATTTATTTCTGCAGCAGTATTTGTGGGCATGCCCTCCCTGTATTTTTGACCATCAGACATTCCTTTTCCTGAAAGAAAAAAATCTGTTACAAAATTTTTTCAGAAACTGTGAAGTTCACCACATGCCTTAGCTCATCACTGTAATATCTCCAATACAAATAAGACATTATCTATGACACTGACCTTAATGCATATATAAATGTGATAACATACTAACTTTCTTGTGCCAGACTCTGGGTAAAGTTAGGAGGCATCCTGCGGATTCACTGAAAAAAGAACAGACAGTACTGCAGTTCCAGAATTTTAACAACGGGTTTATTCTTCTGCTTTTGCACTCAACCGTCTGTTATTTCAGACAAACATTAGGATGTAAAATTACTTACACCCTTAAAACAAAATGCTTTAGGAAGTTGAAGAAACCCAGTATGAAGAAGATAAATAACCATTATGAGAGAAGCAAGTGCAGAAAAGAGCAGCTCCAGAATGCAGAACTGAGCTTTGGTTTGGTCACCAGTCATCACAAAATGCAAACACCATCTGAGAGAAGGAAACCCTCTGAATCCATGTAAACTTAAGGGAAATTTTGTGAGAATATTCTTGTGATATTGCTTACATTACTCTGCTTCCATTCTTCTTAGAAATATCATGAATAAAGTCTTTTTCAAGGTACTCAGTTATCCAAGGCAACAACAGAAATCCTGACAAAGACATGGGAGTAAAAAGGGAACAAAAGCAGGTATTTTAGAACTTTGCAAAGAAATTCAGAAAAGTCCTAGCATCAAATTTTACATATTCTTTTTTTCTTCACTCATACAATTTCATCCTCCCCATCAATGGCTCCAGATAAGGCATTATAAAGTGAAGGTACCAATGCAGTCTTCAGTTTTTCATCAGGTCTCTCACAGCACTATGATTTTAGAGAAGATGAAAAATTTAAAGTGTCCATCTCTCATTTTAAGCAGTTTCTAAGCATAATATATACATAATCCACCAAATTGACAGCAGGATTTTCAAGGTCCAGGTTTTGAGCCACATCTGGTATTCACATCTTTAAGAAAATTTAAATCAGTGTATCTCTAGTATTTCTGCTAGGTGTGCTTGCGACACATCGCAAACATGCCCTTATCTGAATGTGAAATGCCTGTTATCTGGTAGGCAACATGTATTTTATCATGTTGGATCAGAGCCTGCTCTGTGAAGTAGAACCCCCATTTTGTAAGAGCACATTTCTGCTTCCTAAAGATAAGAGAGAAATCAAGAATTATGTTTTTTCCTGTGCTCTGGCAAGTAGCTCCATTGCCTCTTAATGGTTCTCCACACAGAAACCAACAGGCAGGACTAATGCTTGGGATTTTTATTACCAAAGGCAAAAGAAGATGGAAAAAATTGTAGAAGAGAATCAGGATGTGGGGACAAGAAAGACTTATAACCAGAGGCCATTAACCTTTCAAAGGAGTGAAAAGGAAAGTCACGGATCCAAGGCAAGGGTTGACTCATTACTTTCTAGGATCCCGTACCACTTGAATGTGTTGGATAAGAAATTACTGGGCCTTTTTTCCTTTCCTTTCTGCTCATGTTGTCCTTGAAGGAGACCATTGCTATGCAGCTGAAGCAGGCAGAGCCTGGGAGATGGGGCACTGGGCACCCAGATTAAAAGAACTCTTTTGCTTAGGAAGGGAACCAGTGTCCTTAGTCTAGGATACGCCCAAGAGTAAGTTCTGCTGGACAAAATGACAAAAAAATGCACTGGGAATGGCAAATTTACCAAAACTTTCTTCCTGAAATTACTTTATTATATGACATTCTTTATGTTCCTACCCTGAAAGTAAGAAATCCACCCTCTGGTTTTACTAAATCACTACATTTTCCTTTGTCCTTGGTGACACCAAAATTCTTTAGTCCTTCGTGATAACAGTTTTTAGTTATCTTAACAGGGAAGAACTTCCAGATCTCAAAATAGTTGTCTGTTTAGTGCCAATCAATCAACTACATATCCACAGGGCTCTACAACTAACATTTTACAAATTCTAGTTATTAGTACTTGCATTTAGCTTCAGTGTACCTAGAAATAATTAATCTTTTCAACAACACTTTGATTTAAAGCATGTTGTATTATTCACCCTATTTTGCAGGCTGGAAATGAAAATTCTGTAGTCTCCAAGGATGCCACAGGCAAAGCTGGGAATGAAGCTCTAGTAGCTACTCCTCACCCACCCACCATCTCACTTTTAAAAAACCGAGAAACCTGACTGCCCACTCACTTGAATCTTAAGTTTTGCACCCATCCTGCAAGCAACCATACATTATGCAAAGCGGGCAAGAACTCAGCTCCGGACTTTTAATTTTCCTCCATCTGGGGACCAGTCCTGCTTTTCTGCAATCTCAATGCAAATCAGAAGTGTACCCATTGGAGTCATTAGCATTGCATCCATCAAATCACCGCCAGCGATATCAAAACTGCAATGTTTCATTTTAATAATAAGGAAATACAAGCATTTTAGAATACGCTATCCTACGCGAACAATCAGAGGAAGACTTTCAAGGATTTTTAGTGGAGAAATGGGATCATCACTTATCAGTGCTAGAGTCAGCCTTTTTCTTAAAAAGATAAAAAAATCTAAGGGTGCAGAAATATAATCAATTCAAATTAGTATTGATTTCTAAATAATGTGGAATTAAGTAAGACATTTACAAACTGTAAATCACTGTTATTTGGTAAGAATCAGCAACATAGGTTACATAGCAATAGACAGAAGCACTGGTAGATTGGAAATGTACTTCCATAGAGTTGGCTATGGCACTGACATTGTAACCAAGTTCATGTCTTCCATTTGAACTAAAAGGATAGGAGAAGAAAGTGAGGTCTCAGCCAAAACTGACTGCTTCTCATAGTCTTCTCTAAGCAAAATTAGAACTATATCAAAAACCAAACAGAAAATCCCAAAACAAACTCCCAAGAGGTCAGGCAAAGTACTGTGGATTTATTTCAGCTTAATTGAGACCAGAATTTTGCATCATGCCTGTGATGTACTCATACAGGAGTCTCAAGGGAGATGCAGGGAATAATATCCAATCAAGAAATGGTGGTATAGAGGTGTAAATGGGTGACCTCTATAGGGCTATACAGCTTGACTGTTACTAAGCCAAAAGTAGAACACAAATCACTGGGACTTTTATTTTCAAGACAATGATGTCTCACATATTCAGAGATGGACAGTTACCATGCCTAAATCTAGAGGATTGCAATTATTTTCATTTTACACTTTTATGTGCCTCTGTGATATCTGCTTTCCAAAGCTGGTTTCACTTTCTTTTAAAAATTTATGTTGAGAAATATCACTTATAGGCAGCTCCTGTGAAATCGTATCATGCTGTACAAAGCTTTGTCCAAATACTGGGGATGATTTAAGGTTCCTCTTGGAACCATCCAAACAGCATATAAAATCCAAGCCACTTCCAAAGTGTCTGCTTTTGTAGAAGACGAATAAGGAAATCAGTCTTTTGGTTGAAATATGCAACCAAGAATCATGAAATAGAGGCTCTGAGTGTGTTATCAGCAGTTAGATAATACAGTGCTAGGTGCTGTACTTTCCACAGAAAAAAACCTCAGTATTTCTACGGGAAACTCATTCAAGGCAAGCTTTTCAAGAGCAACTGAAAAATGTGCCTCCAGTTTCCAAAACAGATGCAATTTTCAGAAAGCTTTTTGTTTATCTTTGGGCCAAAACATGGAGAAAAGCTTTTACAATCAGCTACATGACAGCTCTTCTGCCCTAGTTTTCCAATCCCTGAACAAAAGCAGGATACCACTATATGGCCGTCAACATGTTTAATTAATTCCTGCCTAAAAAGGACCTTGGATTTAGGATGTTGAAGAACTATACAGAACCTTCATAAAGCAAGGGGTAAGTGAAGAAACAGAGCTGCTTATGCATTCCCTTCACTGCTTGAAAACTACTGTTAAGGGACAACAGTCATGTCAAACACACATCAAGAGCTGTTATGAAACATCGGGAGGCAAAACTCAGCACTCACTGTGGGGATTTACGTATGTCCCAAATTCCAGCTCAATGACAGTATCTGCAATCCCAGACTGTGTTGCAGATTCTTCCCACTTCATAAACTCCTGTGGTACGTATACAAACGTGTGCCTGCATATGAATTACGTACACAGTCCTGGGCTCAGTTTATGTAAGTAAAAAGTGAGCTGAGAGCAATTTGCAGGGGGACAAACCACCCTTCCCCTGCTGCCACTCACACAGGTTCTCACAGAGCAAGTAAGCACTCAGGAAACTAGTGCAAATACATTGTGTCTCTGAGCATTTGGCTACTCTCACCCCCTTCTGGAATTAGAGTTATGACCATCTCAAATATACAGATGAGAGGCCATGGAAAATGTTTTAAAGAAACATAGAGTTATCACTACTTACACATTTCAGAGTTCTGTTCAGCTGCAAATACATTAATTCAAGCAAGAAAGAAGAGTGTGATGTGGGAAAGAAGGCTGTCTACAATTTATCACTGCTGTGCAGACATGCCCTGAGAAGAGAGCTGTGCTGAAAGCCCAAATATAGGAACATCTATATTAGCAGCAGTTATTTCTGATTTGGTCTGAGGGACTTTCCAAACTCAAGGGGCTCACAATGAAGGACTGGCCAGCCATGAAGAGCCTGCAGTAAAGCTGAAAGGACATGTAAATTGCTCTGATATCCCAACAGACTTCTGCTGTTTCAGGGATGCTATTCTAATCCCAAGAAGCAAGGAGTCCCATTTTCTGCTTTGCTCACTAATGCAGCAGGTTCCTATTTGGGCTTTATCAGGGGATTTTTATCTGCCAAAACTACAGCTGATAATTCAATTTGATGCAATTTCCTGAAAATGCTGAGTCTGAACTGGGTCAGATTCTCAGCTGGGAAAAATCACTGCTTCTGTGTAAGATCCAAGCATGGAATGGGTTAAAATCCATAAAAAAAATAAGAGTGTATTCTGTATTTTATTAAGGCATTAATAAAGAAAGGCATACAAAAATTATAGTTTTCTAAAAGGTCAAAAGACAGCTCTCTGCTCCTTAGAACATATTTTGCACAATATTGAAAAATGATGAATAACTTGGGGAAATAACTCAACTGTAATTTTGCAGAAGGATCTTCTTTGATGCCTAAAAATACTGCCTTTGAGCTGTTTGGGAATTAAACATTTAACGGTAAAAAATGAAAAAGTCTGTCAATACTTTGTCAACCAGCTACACGAGCAAAAGCTGTCAAAACTGGCCCTCTGAAATTGCCATTTGCTCCCACTACTGTTTCACAATTCTCCTTCAAGGTTTTCTTGTGTACAAGTAATTTAAAGCAGTTTTTCTAAAATCAGGTTCTGTCTTGCAATACCCGACTTTAAGTCTTTGCTCTTAAATATCTGTATTATATTACATATGTATAAAATAAGGTAGGCAGGGAAAACTGTGTCTTTTCCTCTGTGTTCAACTTTGGTCTCTCCTATCTGCTTTACAGGACTTTTCTCCAGCTCTAAAACCAACATATTATTCCCCTGTCTAGTCTCAGAATCTTTTTCCAACCAGTGTCTCTTCCCAGCTGATCACAGGAGCAACTCCAGCCAGTGCTCCAAGGGCCAACGTTCAGCCTTAGAAGTGGAAAGAAGAAAGACATACACTTAGCACAAGTGAAAAAAAAAATCCAAAAGCAAGCTCTAATCTCACTATCTCCAGTTGTTCCCAGTCTGTGGTTTAATTTACTGCTGGGTTAGCAGGGTGTTCCACAATGCCTCTCATAATTACTTTCTTGAGGCTCTAATTCAACTGCAATTACCCACTGCGGAAGTTAACAGAATTGGATCACAGCTCTGCTAAGATCCAACTAAACCACCTGAGCGAGCAGCTGGCCAGCCCCCAAAGCTTCTTCCCTCACTCAGGTGAATCCAGACCTTACTGATCCATGCGGGGAGACTACCTCCTAAGGTACTCTTCCACCTACCCATCCCAGACATCTTGCCTCCAAATCCAAAGAATCATTTTTGCAAGAAAGGAAATATTTATGTATAGTTTTTAATGTGGACTAAAGAGTTACACTAACAAAGCAATCCAGCAGAGCTTCCTTTCACACCCACAGCTGACCAGCTGGGTTCATGGCTCACAGCTGGCCAAATGATCTAGATAATTAAAGAAGAAAAAAACCCTCTCTTTGTTGTTCAGGGATTTCAAGTCTGTTTCATCAAGAACATTATGTCCTTGATCTATCTCTGCTCTTTTTTGACTTTTTTTTTTTAAACTGCAAGATTTAAAGGCCACTATGACTCTATGGAAACTGCCTATCAGCCATCACGGGCCATACCTACATAAAAGAAATGTCAGGACAGGAGGCTCTTAACAAATGCTCAGTAGAGTTCCCTTTACTCACAAAAGGCCATATACTGTATAGAGCAAATGTTTATGGGCAGCTCCAAAATACCCACTATGGGACGGGGGTGTAGCAAAGCAGCAAGTGCACCCTGCACTGAAATTGCTCATTGCTCTGCCCTGCTCCCCCTGCTTAACCCTGCTCCCCCTTATGCACATGGATTATTGCGTCCATGCTACACCCTCTACTGCACTTTCTGCATCACGTGTGGGGGTCTGGCCATGCAATCAGACCCATCACAGCCTCCACAGATCCTACGGAATTCAGCAGTGTCAACACCAGCATCTGCTGAACCAGCTACTTGTCGGGGAAGGACTGAAAAAGGCAGTGGTACGGATTAATTTATCTCTGCAATCTGCTTTAACTGTCACTTTGCTTAATAGCCAGCACCCCACTCAACTTTCAATACAGGCCCAGGCTTACTGCATTTCAGGAGGACACAAGCTTATGGCACAAAAATGTATTTACTTGATGATTTAGCAAAACCCTCTTCACACATTTTGACTGCAGAACCCATGTCCAAAAATGTATGCTCTGCTGGCAAACAAGAAGAAACCCGCGCACATTAAAAAGAAGAGATTTCAATTATAGAGCAATTGCAGGGGGAGGGGAGGAAGAAACTGGCTTATGAATTTCAGTGTGAAAAATGGCTTGTAGCATGATGACTTTGCCAGGACAACATACCCTGTAGCATATCTCCATGGTTAAGTGGTGCAGAATTGTCAAGTAATACAGCGCTGCTAACAACACTGTCATACAGACACTGTTTAGTCAGCAACTGCACCTCTATGACACTCCACACTTGGTGAATGCTTAGGTTCCCAAATGAAATGTGATACCTTGCTAATGTAAAAGACAGCCTAAACCACATTACCCCCCACGCGCACCCTACTGACCTTAAATTCGATGCCTTTCACGATTAACCTTCTTGCAATTGAAAGATTTACCATAATCCCACTTAGCTATTTTCAAAGTGTACAAACTCTGTATGTTGGCACTGTTACTGCAGCTGACTGCACAATTTCTTCCAGTTTTCAGAAGGCAAACAATACGGTTTGAGACGCACTCGGCTTCTATCTCCACCACTTGACCTCCCTAATTTAAAGCGCAAGCCCCCAGTGTGGCAGTGGTGCTGTCTTTGTTGAGCTGTTGCTCTGTGATAGCTAATACATGCATACATTACTGCTGACATTTAAAAACATTCCTAACAGTTTGTGTGAGTACATGGTAAACAGATGCTATGGGACTTTTTACCCATTATCAGTCATCTCTGAAGACTACAGTAAAGTGACAGGTTGTTTGAGACTCTTCGGTCTAACAGTGAGAGATTTATTTTTAATAGAATATTGATATTATGGCACAAAATGCCATTTGGTGTTTACTTTTTTTTTCCTCCTAGAGCTGCAGTTTATGGGTTTTTTAAGCTTTTGCAAGCCTCTGTTATATCTACTCCTCTATTTTTTATGAAAAAAGTTAGAGACTTTTATGAACTCTCTGATTAAAGTACCTCCATCTGAATGTAGATTAAAAGTTCCAACACCTGAGAGCATTAAAACCAATGAATATTTATATAGAAAAACAGCAGATGAATGCACTTTAAATCTTCAATGCAAGTCTAGTCATGGGGTTTATCTTATTTTAAGGCTTACTTTTTATTAAAATGAACTCTTGCATATTAACACTACAGAAATAAATTTTATTTGCAAGCACAATACAGTAAGAATCTTACAAACGGATGGCCTTGGTGAAAAGTAAATGTACACCTCAAACTAATTTATTTCTTTATCAAGTATATATTTAAGAGGATTTTCATTGTATGCTGCTAACACAGTTTGGTGCAGAGTAGGTGCGTTCATTTGAGCTGGTTCTGATTTCACACTCATGTAAGCCAAATACTCATATAAGTCCATGGAGTTACGTTAACCACACCAGTGTAAGATAGTGCTCTTTTGGCAAGAAGAACCACAGCATGTTGTTATCCCTGGACTTCAATATTTGTGTTAAACCACACGCACTTGGTTGATACAACTACAACCAACTCACACTGTACCTTGAAGTTGGCATCTTTTCTGACAGAAGACAACCAAAGTGAGCAAGAAACCAGTCACCAAACCAATTGTTCCCAGGAATGGTATGGGACTGCAAGGTCACCCTAAACCCTACAACCTTCTCGAGTGCTGACTCCAAACCTGCCTCGCTCAGCACCTGTAGTAAAAGTCAACATCATCACTGACCCTAGTATCACAGCAAGAGAACTGTCTACAGAAAGAGTGCAGTAGTGCAAATGAAGGTGAACAGAGACCTCTGTTCTGCACAGGAAGGAGCTTCTAGGCTCTCTGCATCCTTCTAGTGGCAAAAAGCCTACTCGCTTGCTCAAAGATTTGTTCCTCGTTTGAATGGGAAGGAATACATGGTTTCAGGGAGCTACAGCACAAGTGAAAATGAAATCTTGATGCAGACCAAGTACCTTTTAGCAAACCACTTTTCTCTTCAGATCTTGTGCTTTGTAAAAAGATTTGTTGCACCATCTCCAAGCCTATGCTGTTCTATTTTGGTTTTAAATGTAACCTTAGAAATAAATGTTTACAAATCAGCTCATTGTGTCTTTATTTTGAAGCTTAAAGCTTCACTTTGATTGCTGCCTTTTTGACATCTTGCATAGGAAATATGTTTGCATGTTCACAGCACTATTGAAACAGCAATTAGATCACCATATTCCAGCTGTTACAAGGTTTTGTAATGCATTTTCCAATAAACATTTTTAACAAAACAGAACTATTTTAGTATGTCAAGCAGATACGTTGAGATTTGTTTGTTTCGCTTTTTTTCGACTTCTGTTTTTCTGCGTGTTACCATACTGTTATAAGTTCTTCTATTTCACTTTCTTTAATGACACTTAAGTAAAAAAGGTCAGGTTTTCAAAAGCAGTAACTGGTTGGAGGAGTTCTGATTTTGGGGACCCGGGAAGCTCAGCCAAGGCAATTTTCAGAAAATTGAACTTTTTGTCTTATGCTACCAAGCACTACAACTGGGATAGCTTTTAAAACGCTTGCTATTATTTCTCTGATCCTCTTTAAGCAGGAACATTTTTACCATTTCCAAGAACTGCCTACCTACCCAGTTTACTTCCGTCCTTCCCTAACAATTTTTTCACTTCAAAAAATAAAAAATACACTTTTCTTCCCCTGCCTGTTAAAATGAAATGTCCAAGTCGTTTGACACTGAAAATATTTCCAGCCGTGCAAGAGAACATGCACATTACACACCAAGGCAAACAGCATCCAGGCACAAGGGGCAAAGGCAACAGGACCTGAGCCTCAGTGGCCGAATTGATCAGACAGAGCCTCCATTGTGAAAACCTTGTTCATCTTTCCTAACTCAGTTCATGCCACTCAATAACCAAACTCATGATGTACACCAGGCAGCAGCATTTGCCTTGGTCAAAGACAAACAAGATCTGCAACCTCTTGCTTTATGTTTAGGATCAGATAACAATTAAGGTTTTTTTTTTCTTCTTCTAACTTGGTGTTTAATACTTCCTGGTTTAGATGATTAAACCCAAGAAATCGTCCTTTGAGTTTATTCTGTTATGATTCCTGGCCTCACATGTCGCAATTTTGGCCTTCTCATTTTCTTACAGAATTGATATGGAAATTTTTCTTACTTGTTGCTTCATTAAATAAAAATAAAGTCTTCTTCTGTCTAAAGCCAACTAATTGCTACTGAGATGGCTGATTTACCTTCTGTGGTTTTCAACTGATCACTTTGAATTTGGTATACTCTAAGGAGATAAATACATTGATTAAATTTTTTGGGTGTTGTATATCATTTTCAGGGTGTAACTGGATTCCTTTTTCTGATGGTAGAAATTCTGGGAAGTACTGAGAGGAGAAAAGAAGTTTTCCAAGAGACTGTGCAGCTATGATGGGAAACAATCCTCCTCAATCAATTCCAGTATTTCAGAGCTGGTTGTCAGCTATTTTTTTTGATGGCAGTTAGAGACAAACGTACATGATGGATTTGTGATTTCTTCTGGGGTTTTAGTATTATTAATAATAATTACAGTAATAATAATAATGGGACAATGAAGACTTGCAAAGCTCTTGGGAGGTTTCCTCTTACCTCCAGATAACTTCCACACTTGCACAGAGGCTCGCAGTGATTCCACCATACAAGAGGCTGGTACATACAACCCAAAGAAGAGCAAAGCCTAGGTCTGCACAGGCCAGAGTATGTGCCTGCCCACTGCTTCGAGGGGATGTCCATTGCTCCATCCCATTCAACGTCTCTCAATTAGAAGTGCAAACATATGAGACCTGCAGCAGAAGAGTTTATTTTAAGTTTCCCTCTCATCTTCGAGGAAAATGAGCCATTATAAATTCTGCAGCTGCCTGTCTATCACTGGTGGGACAGCACTGAGTTGGGGCTATTTCAACCTCCCTTGGGTTTCAAAATAATTATGCATGATTTTGTCACATCAAGATGAGTTTATTTGCAATTCCCAAGTGTTATGCATGTCCAGCACAACCTTGCAGAGCACTCCGGTGCTGATAACCTAAAAATACTCCTTGTAAAAAGGAGCTTTTCATATATTTCACCCAGTTTGAAACTAGTACCTTAGTTGCCAGTTAAACTAAAGTATTGATTAAAATTGCTCTTTTAACCTACAAGGTACTACATGGCCTCTGTTCAGTGACTCTTAACTTTATGTTCTTGGGTGTACACTTGAATCTGCTGAGGAAAATCTGTCACTTGTCCTAAGTTTCACTGGCAAGCGTTAGGAAGCAACAGCTTTTCCTCAGGAATTCTGTCCTCCTGGAAACGCAACAGGTTAACAGTAAAAAAAGTTAAAAGCGGGCTAAGAATACATGTTTTACAGTCGATTACAAGGCTCTTTTTATTGCTCTTACTGTCTAATGAACTCTGTGACAACTTCTATATTCTAATATTGTTTTATTACTAATTAGTTATGTAAAATACTCAAAGACACACTGAACAAATAAGAATATAACCTAGCAAATGCACAATTGTGAGGCAACTTTAACTCTTGCATCCTAATTATCTGTATGATGAAAGGAATCACAATCGGTTTTGCAGTTGGCAGGTATTCCAGGTTGTTTTTTCAATAGCCTGACTAGCAGAATAAAGTGGGAAAAAGTCTGGAGAGAAAAAAAGCAAATCTGGAAGTTAACCATACACCAGTTTAACCTCATAGGCACCAATATCTTTCAGTTGATTAACACGAAAGACAAGATATTAAATTATTTAGGCCATCTTCTGGTCTAAAGGATTACTTTACATCTACTGAGACAATTCTTTGTGTCATCTGAACAACAGTCCATGAATGCTGGGAACAAAACACAGCATTCTCTTGGTTAAAAACAGATGAGAAACCTGAACTTGCTTATGAAATCCAGACAGAGAGGATCCACATAAAATTAATCAGTTCAATTTCTTCTCTTCCCATGTCCTGCATCTGTACATACTCTTGCAATTTTACTTTTCTGAGCCTTATTATTTAATTAAAAAGAATTGGAGACAGACATCTATCAGGAAGATATCCATAGAGAAGCTTAAAAATCCCAGAAACAGACCTTAAAGTCTGAGAGAAATCGTCAGGACCAGGCTCTAGCAAAAAGCTGCATCATTAGCTAGGACAGTCTATACAAACTGGATGATCAATAATGTATGTTAGCCCTTTTACTTTCTGAAATTATTGAAACTGAAAATGTGACCCATGGAATTTGCACATCCCTTGTCATTGATGCACTGATTCTGGGAACAACTGTGACAAGGAAGCATCACCTGGTGACTAACACATTAGTCTGGAAAGAAAGCAAGCTGCTGCTATTTAACACTCAGAGCAAGATAGGCTACTGGTTTTTCTTCGGATGTGCCATTACAGGAACTAGAAAATACGGAGCCAGGAAACTGTGAGACAGTTCAAGAGAGAAAAGACATTAGAGGACCAGAGGAATTTTACAGGAAATGCGTCCCTTGTTCTTGTGTGCTACATTAACATTACACCAGCAAGGCAGCCTCTAAAAGGTGAACTATTTCCTTTCAAAATATTTAAAATTAATACAAGTCTTGTGTAGAGGGGTAAGTTGCATGAATGCCATTCAGGAACCTCCAAGGAAAGAACTGATGAGTAAACAGATACAAGAAAGGAACGGATGGACCGATAGATGTGAAACAGAGTCAGTTATGAGCAAATACAAAACTGATGTGAACATGTCCGAAGTCTTAAAATGGAGGAGGTGAATCACACAGACTTCACAGCTGTCATAACAAATTTGTCTGTCCTAAAATTGAGGAAATCATTTGATAGCCAATTACTTGAAGTAATGAAAAAGGGATAAGAAGTTAAGTCACCTAGGGGAACAAAACAAAAACCATTTCTAATATCCTCTGAGATCTCCTCTCCACATTAAGTTCAAGCAATTCATCTTCACTTCAGAAGCTGTGCAGTTTTGACCCTGCCTGCGTGTTGATGTCCTGATTGCTGGTACGTCTTTCTGCTGCCTTGGCTAGCCCACGTTCTCTATCAATGTCCCTTTGTATCATCCCTCCATTGCACCTTCTTCTCCTCCTTCAGGAGCAGCACACCCTCCCCTCTTTTGTGCCACACTCCTCCTCAAAGTTGTTCAACAAAACACAGTAGGAAGCTTTTTCATAGCACACCAGAACAAGACAAAAATCCAGAAAAAAACTCTGAACCGCCTTTAGATCACTTCTTTGTCTAATCAGCTAACACCTTGTAAAGATACAGGACAACCTCCTACTGTGAGGTATCAAGCTCAGCACCTGCCAGGATTGGGTCCTTTATGTGCTCAGGGATGGGGAAAAGGAAGTTTTGAGCTCTGACAGGCTTAGGAATCCATATGTCTCACTATTAATCCGTCCGTACACTATCTTTTAAACAACAAAAAAGCAAATGCTCTAGCCAGATCTGAAACACTCCAAAGAAGAAATGAATAATTTAATTTAGTACTTTCCATTGTACAAAATGAAAAATTCCAATAGAATGCTGTTACAAGAAAGCATTTGCTAATAATGCTTCTTACTCACTTGTTTAGAGAAAAAATTGGCTGATATTAGAAGAGTTTCAGAGACATGTGGAACTGCAGACATGAATGCAGAAGCTGGAATCTGGCATTAATTTCAGTTTGCTGGTTTACTGCATCTTGTAAGTATCTACAAGAGAGCTGTATTTCTGCACTCACTATTAGAAAACCTATTACAGAAAAGTCATTTAGGATGAACACCCCGCACTCGTAGCCATAGGTGTCTTCTTCAGCTAAATTAAAAACCATAGTCTTTTCAGGTCATAAAAATCATCAAAATTTTAGTTACAAATTACACCACAGTAAGTGTCAGCATCTTTTCCACAGATTTAGCATTGTTTGAAGATAAACTGAAACAGATCGGTGCAATACTTAATTGAGCTCTCAACAGCATCATTGATAAAAGAGTTTTAGTAGTCTTTGGCAGAGACTTTATCGATAGCTACTAAGATGCCATACAGCAATGCTTCTAAACAGAGTGGATCAAATTTTCTCTGGTGCCCTAAGGCCTTTTCTATTGCTCTTGTGGCATAAAGAGGCTTAAAGACAGCAGACCTCAACCTCAGGGATATTTCCTGCGTAACAAGATATCTCAGGTAATAAATAGCTGCAGCTACCTCTGTTCCTCAGCATATTAAGTACATGAAATAAGAACGATGCTCTACTCTGTGCCTCTCCTGCCAACAGCTCCTCAGGTAAGGGCTCAAGCAAAACTCAGATAGCCTGAAGATCTTAGTCTCTGGCCAAGCAGAGAAACTACCCCAATCAAAAGAAAATCAGAAACAACATAGATAGGGGCATATTTGTTGCTGCTTCTTTTTGCATACAAAGGGATGGACAAACCAAGTAGTGAGGCTGCAGTCACATCCTAAAGCTCTGCTGTGTCAAAAGTCTGTTGTCTGGACAGATTAGGTTGCCAGATACTACTTTGATCCTAAGCCCTCTTCAACAGAGTAAGACCATCAAGAACTGTTCAAGCTCCTAACAAAGGGTGAAAATGACCCCAGTGATGTTACTGCTCTCAACAGCACAAGGGCTAAACAGCATGAAGAACACCTCATTTTTTTTCCCATAAAATCTGGTATTTTGATTTTTGCAGGAAGTATATTAAAGCCACACAATAGATGTAAAAGATGTTTATGTATTCAATAGAAACATACCTGCATCTAAATCTATTCCTGCACATTTTACAGAAAATCTTACGGCACAATACTAGTGTTCAGCTGTAATTCACTGATTCCCAAGAATTAGTATCTTTCAAGAAAGCCCTTGGAAACGCTGATGACTAGTGACCATTGGTACAAACCAGTTTTACAGATCATAGAAAATCAGTTACTCATAGAAAGCATGACAGATACAGAATATTCTTACTGGAGATGGGAAAAAAATTGTACGCTATGATCCGTAAATCGATAAATATCCAACAAATCAGCAACACAAACAAGAGGAGAGAACTTTATTTCATCTTCAATCAGAGAGTAAGATATATATATACTGGCCAAGATAGCATTGAAATAGTTACTGCACTAATTTTCCACTCATCTAGTAATACAGATCCTTTACATTTCAAAAAAATTTTTTCTCTCCTTTGTGATCATATTTGTATCTGCAGAGCTTTCAAGCCCAGGAGGCAAGCTGTGAAATATGTTAAGCTGGTGCTGGTTTTGTTTTTTAATAAAACACAAAAGTAACAATATAATGCTTTAAAAATCAATATGCTCTTTTACATTTTAAGTACCGTAGGAAAATATTTTAAAACCAGAATAACAGCAAAAATAGGCTGGATTCAGGTGATAGAAAGCAAATGCAGAGGCATACTAAAGAAGCCTACACATACATAGAGCCCCCTGCCGACAAAAAGCACATGGATAGGGTTTTATGCAGTAGGGATTTAAGCAGCACTTCTGCAAGTATTGGGATCTTTTTTTTCAAATCCACAATTTAACCTTCATCTAGAGCTGTCGTATGTCCCAGCTTCCCCAGGCATGACCTCTTTCTCCATCTGAAAGTTTATTTCCAGGTGAAGAAAGAGGAATTTGGCCAGATGCCTTGGACGTACAAATTTCTACAGCCACAGATGCAGATGTCAGAAGTCCCAAGCAAATGGTTTCGGAGCATGTGCAGGCCACCTGTATAGGCCCCCATGTCCATAACTCTATCCAAGAAATGATACACAAAACTAGTGCAAACCCTGCTCCCTTACTCCATAGAAAAAAAATAAATGAAAACAAAACCTAGGTGGACCCATAGCAGCAAAATTTAAAACTTTTGTTGTGTGCTGTCTGTATAAAAATGCACGTTTGAGGGGAAGAGACAGAAATGCATGTGTAATCTGTAGATCAGAAGAGACAGTACAGGACTCTTTAGCACGCAGATACAGAATGTCACATTTATAGCCCTCCCCTATGACAGCAAACAGCACTGCTTTACTGTGAGAATCTCTGCTGCCTTCTACTGCAATGCCTCTATCGCCCTTCTAGAGTATGCAATACACACATTTGAAGACTTAGAAACCCTCCTGCCCAGCCAGCAGACATGGTCCAGCACTGGGATGGCTACGGACCAGCTATTCCAGTGGCACAAACAACGACAGCATTTTTATCTTTAGTACCTATTTTCAAATTACATTATTATCTTGTCTAGACATTATTACATTATTATCTGTGTCTTTGCCAAGACAGGTGGGACCAGAAGATCTTTGAGGGCCCTTTCAACATGGTGTTCTATGGGCTACAGTTCTGTAATTGGTACAGCATCCTAAAGTAGTGAAAAATCTCAAACTCTTTACAATTTGGAGCAACATAAAATGATTGACGTGCTTATCAAAACAATCAGCTCAAGATTTTACATTTGTTTTCTAGTTGCTCAAGTATTTCTACAGACACTTCTTAGGAGCCAGCATATGTTTTGAGAAAGTCATTTTCCCACTGTATGCGAGCTTGCATGCATTACAGTTTGTACTTTTCTTTAAAAAGAAATGGGAGACTACTGAGATATTATTGTACTCCACATTACACAGTTACCCTTTTTTAACCAGACACATCTGTCATTCTGTTGGGAAAATAAGTGTTTGATAGTTATCATATTCTCACAGACTTCAGCCACTATTACAATTTAAAAATGCAGGGTAGCTGAAGAGCCCTTTTATTATTTATATTTGCTGTGTCTCCACTCATACTCTACTTCTTGCTAAGGGAATGAGACCCGTGGCAATAAGGGCCAAACTCTTAGACTGATAAACATAGTATTTTCCAAACCTCTTGCAAAGCTGGCTAGTGGCCTGCCTGTGTAACCACAGTGGCTGTGAACTCTTCATTTGCGAGCTGCTGAGAAAGCAGGAAATTCCTGCTGGGACACCCAGAGCACATCTTCCTCTGATATTCTGGCTCCTCCATGCACGGTTGGGACCTACCCAGATGATGGTGGTGGTACCTGTTCATGTGGAAAAGAGCCTGACACTGGTGCAACAGCCTGCAAGGAGCATTGCTTCACCTGACACAGCAAATAAGCAGCCTGTGCAGGCATGGTGGTGGCTGCCTACAGCCATGCTGAAACAGATCTTGATACCCTCCCTCCTAATGGGTCATGCAGTGGGCAGGGGGATGAGGAGGGGGCTACTTGTAGGACAAGGCGCTTTTCAGTGGAAGGTTCTGATTTGGTCTATTCTTCAGCGTTTTACAGAACAACAGACAAACAGAAAAGAAAGTTTATCTGTTTCTATACTTGATGCATTGGACTTCTGTTTCTATATTTGATACACTGGACTAAGTCCTTGGTTATAAATTTACATCAGAGGAAAGCAAAATGCCAGGACGCTATGTATAAAGATTTTAAAAACATTAGACATCACACAAAATAGGTCTACTTCAGAAGAAAGATATATCCATCATGTGTCTGCATATGGTGCTCAACACGAGAGCCTAGATTGCCAGGCTCAACCAGAGCTGCCTGGTCCGTGACAGTCCCCCTCAACTCTTCCAGCCTGATTGAAGAAGATCAAAATAGAAGTCCAGAGTGACACACATTATCTAAAATTGCTTCACTATTTTTTAGATAAAAAGAGGAATGCTGGGGGGTTCTAGATCTTCTGCCTTCAACTAGCTGTAGCATGGGCTGACAGCTGTACGCAGAAGACGAAGATTTTCTTTTGGGTGGTTGCCCAGCTGCAAACACTCATTGGCAAGGTGAAAGGTCCCTGACTCACTTGTTTCCAGTTCTTCAAAATAACCATTTGTCAAAAAGACGCATGTTAATTACCATGCTCCTTGTTCAAGGCAAACACTGTATTCCTTGTCCTCCAAAATCCCTTCCAATCCCCATTCTCAGAGCATCTCCCAGTGATTAAGTTGGGAAGTAGGGAAAGCACTGATGATGCTACCAAACTTTCCTTTCCTGTAGATAGAGCGAACAGGAGATAAAACTTTCCTGCTGAAACACACTCCCACAGAATCCACCCTCCCCTCCACCTCCACCTCCAGACCACTCCAGCTGTCCTAAACACACAGCTCCTCTTCCTATTCCAGAGCAGGCAGCACATCTGCCCCCATCCAGCCTCCTCTGCACTCTGCCTGCACCTTCTCCTGCCCCCCCAGCCAACGTGTGTGTTGCTTCCTGCTGGGAAGAAAGGAGGTATTCCTCAGAAGTCCCTCATGGCACCAGCACGTGCCATGTGCACTGAGGAGCTGGGTTATCTCCCTCTCTTATATGGCTGTACCTGGAGTACACCACAACTTCCTTATGCTTAGCAAGGAAATGTCACTACTCTTTGTCACTCCCTACTCCTTCTCAGTTGTCTGCCAGTGAAAGCCTTATCCCTCCTTGCTCTGTTTTACTTCCCAGGGGCCTGCTATCTTCTTCTGTGGCTAACTCCATTGAGCTGCCAGCATGGAAGGATCCCAAAAACACTGCTTACCCAACCTGTAAGCTCCTAAATGAAGAGCTTTTGCAGGGGAGCACTGTTAATGACCAGCACCAGCTTTATTGTGGCTGGCCTTGAATCAGCTCAGGAGAAAGGACTCGTGAAAAACAGTATCCATCACTCCTGAAAACTGCCTGGCACAGTGTGATAAGTTCAACTGCAGACCACATGCATTTTCTGGCTTTGAACAAATAGCACCAGTCAATTCTCTATAAATTCAAAATGCATATTAGAAGAGGGGAACATATTTTAAGTGGGTTTCACATCCTTCCTCTCTTTTTCACCCTAACTGCTGGAGATTAAGCCTGCCACTTCACTATTTCATTGTTTTGCCACATAACAAGACATGAAGAGAGTTCATTACCTTTTGTCACCCCCGAATCACCTGGATGAGACATGAGGAAATGACCTGTGCCTGAGCTGGGATTTTGAGGGGTAAGGGATGGCAGCAGGGGGAGGGCATATCGGGAAACAGCTTTTTAATTGCGCTTCCTGAAAAATGCTGCTGTAGAGAAAATGACTGAAGGAGAAAGCAAGACAGTCTGAAAGCAGCCACCATACTGCAACCCACTCAGGGAGCTGAAGAAATAAGTGGCATTTTTGTACTCTGAGTGGCCTAAACAAATAAATTACAGTCTTGATAACCTTTTATTTCAGAGCTGTGCCATTTGTGCTACTCCAGTTGGATTGTGTCATTCCCAGGATAAATCCTCAATTGCAAGGGCTTTAAAATTGAGCTATAAAAATTTCCTCTGGGCAGAAATCTGGCAAAATGTAGCACAATGGAAAAAAGAAGCAAAGGGAATCAGTCTAAAAATAGAAGTGAGTAAAAGAACTTGGGAACCTTTCGGTGGACAACAATTTGTCAAACTTTTCTCCCTTGCACTCTGGTAAGCGAAAGAGGGGGGGGACTACATTAGAAAGACCTGACAGCTTGCCTGCAGTTCCTGAGAGAAGCACCTTCACTGCCAAGGTTTGGGAAAACAGGGCAGTGGCCAAAATGTCACTGTGAGTGAGGGAGGTCTCAAATTGGGAAGGATGAGGCAGGCTGGAATATGAGACATGCTTCTCAGCCCCAGGTGATTACCTTCTCCAAAGGCCACCCCAGAAGCTGAGTCACCCTCCTAAACTTAAACAGCCTCCCTAAATCCCACCTACATTCCTACTCCTGTTGTTTCCTACTTGCAGCCTCCACATTTAAACCTTGCTGTGGTTCTCTCTATCCCTGCTGAGATGCCTTCAGAGACACCCTGCTTGGAAGCACTACGCATGAGGCTGCCTCTGTGCTTTATTACCTCATAAAAGCTTAGTTTTTCTCCATAGCTTAGTTTTTATGGGCAAATTAAAATAACTTTTGTTTAAGTTTGTTGCTACCAGAACAACACAGACATGGCTGGGAGAGCAGATTCACAACTAGTGGGAAGTTAGTCCACTGAGTGTTCACCCCATGACAGCACCCAGGGCAATGCCTAAATTATCTGTATTTACAAGAATAAGAAATAATGCCTCAAATATACCATAACAGGTGGCATCACTGAAGAAGGATGGAAATTACAGTGGAAAGTCAAAACAAAAGAAAAGCCAAGCCTGTAAAAGCCCATTCCTCAAAGTTGGGCACATTGTCCTTGAAACGGAAGGGCTGCTTGGAAAACGCAACACAGCCCCGCAGCATCTCACACACCACAGTGCCACACAGTCGTGAAGGGGCTGAAGGTGACACTGTCAAGCCTTGCTGATATCCATCCTATTTTTAAAACTGCCACCAGAGCTCAGGTTGGCTTATGACCTCCAGTCCTCTCTCGCTCCCAAGGAACCATCCACACAGGAGGGACAGACACACCAGCAGCAGCTCTGCCTGTATGACAAGGCAGCAAGGCACAGGCCAAACTCAGTGCCGTGTCCATCCGGACGTGTTGTCACAGTGTTAGGCTCTGACTAATTTTCACAACAACCTGATGGTAATGCAATTTCTGCAGAAGAGCTGCAGTAGCAGGAACTTGCTTGACCATGTACACCACCTCTGAGCAGCATTTCAGCTTGTCTGGCGGTTCACATGAAAAAAAATAAAGATCTGAGCTACAGTCAGTGTTTAAAAATAAACAAATTGCCGATGTCAAAGCCTCTGTAATACTGCAAGCCCAAGGTAATGTTTTTTATAAAGGGGAAAACAACATTCAGATTTAAAACACGTTTTAGTTCTAATAACTTAAGGTGTCATTATTAGCATATGCAAAGAATATGAAACAAACAAACATATTTTCTTATCTTCGAAGCATTCCTCTAATAATATAATGTTTCATACACGTGAGGAATAACACATTTAGGTGTTGGCCGCCGGAGTTAATGACATCAGGCACTGATGAAACGTCTCAGCATGCCCCAAAGTTACGCAAAGTAAAGAACTACTGATTTGAATTGCATCCAACTCTGCAACTCTCTATCTTCAGGGCAATCCAAGAGTAGATTTTCTTGAATGTTTTTCATTAAATGCCATCGTGCCATACTAGATAAGAGATTCTATTTGGACTAGCAGCTACTTTCAATTTTCGCCCCCAAATAAAAGAGGGTTTATCAATTCCAATCAGTTTTATCCAGAATTAGTTGTCAAGTTTCAATAGCTGGCATGGATCTGAAAACATGAATTCAGCACCAGTGTCAAATGACTAATACAACCTTATAGAAGAGGCTTGAATGTATAGTCCTGCTGGGATTGACCAACTGCGTTTAAAATATCAGCACTTTTATGTTATAATAGCTCCTATTAACAACAGTTGGCTGACATTAGATATATTCAGGCTAAGCATCAATTAAAAAATTGCTTATCTGTTTGAAAATCTGGAAAGTGGGTATGGGTTCTCACATGGGCAGAAAGTAATACAAACGAAATAATTGCTGTGGTGCCCTGGGACTGCATCACTTTGACTAACAGACACTGCTATTCTTCTGCCTTCTTTAAGACAAGTCCTTACATATATCTGTGTGTTCCTGTCATGCTATGCTGCATTTCTTAACCATCATCTTTCATTTTTAAAATAGCATCATTTAGAGGCCCTACAGAAAGCCAGGGACACAGGGTATTACCCAAAAAAAATGTAATAAAATGATTATAGTTCACAGTGCAAGCAAACATGAAAGGTATCCTCCAATCATCATCTTTATGGGAAACTGAGGCACCACTACATTCAGTGTATTGCCCAAGGTCACAAAACCAGCCACTCACATCTCTTGAATCCAGGACCATAAAGCTATACTAGTAGTAAATGCTGATATCCAAGAGAACTCATTAAACTCATTAGGGACTCATAAACGAGCTCAAATAAGTGCCAACCAGTTTAAATGTTAAATAGGTCATCGCTAACTCGGATCAAAATGCTTTATTCTTCCTTGTAGCTGAGAGTGATTTAAATTAGAAATACAGATATATTCCTGGGAGCCAGAACGCATGGTTCCCTACCCAGCTGCTCTAATCACTGCCTGCCTTTACACTGCCCAGCTCTGGCCAAGTTTTGGGCAGTTCTTCAGCTTAGATGGGTGAGAAAGGTGTGGAAGATCTCCTGCTCCCTCCCCACCTGCCCCCCAAAGCCAACCTGCAGCCCACCACTGCAGCCACACTCCTGAGGGTGGGCATGCTGGTGGAAAACCACACAAGAAAAAAAGACAACCTAAACCCTCAAACATCTCCCTGGTCAAATTTTCTGATCAGTCAGCTACATTGTAGAACTGGAGATGGTTTTTTTCAGCTGTCCTCTAGAGTTAAAAAAAGACAGTCCATGCTAATTTGTCCAAGGATATCAAAGAGGCTTTGAGGAGAGTGCAAAAGGTTCTCTCAAGTGGGTCAAGACACTTCCCTGCAATTATTCAGTAAATACTCTGGAATGCAAAGTTAAGGAAATAATTACTCTTCTCTACATCTCATATTGGTTCCCACTGTTGAGACATCAGCCTTCTACAGGCAATAACCAAGGAAGTCCACATGCCTGATACACATCTCTAGGTTCAAATTTAGGGCCTTAAGAGTTGGCCACGCTGCCTTCTTAACCATTGTCAGCACCACTGTAGTCAATAGCAGCTAAGAGCAACAAGGACCTGACAACCCTATCACTTTACCAGCGGTCTCTGGCAATTCTTCAGGCCAGTTAATGTAGAACAAATACCCTCTGTGTCAGCCAGGACAGGTGTCCAAAAACAGCAGTCAACCACTAGCCTCAGTTGCACCATTGCCTATGTGAGGAGCTTAGTTTCTGGTTGTCTGGTCAAATCTCCCAATGTTCACTTCATTGTACACATTTCTCACTCATTAATATAACAACAACAAGCTCCCAGTAATAGGACCTTGCCACTGGAAGATGATTTCTTGCTTTCAAAAATAAATATCTCAGTTTCACCTTCACATTGTTTTTATAATACAGTAGGAGATGTTCATCCTGTCAAGTTTTATTTTCATCCTACTGACATTATTTCTTAATTAAAAGAAAAGATAGGTAAATGTATTCAACCAGGTGCTATGAGTGATATGAAGCACAGTTCCTTGGGAAAATAAAAAGAATCAAGTCAGAGAAGAAGGGAGTGTTCCTGGCAGTCATTTCATGTAGCCAGCTACAAGCAGTGGTAGGTGGCCTTAAATGGCTCTCCTGGTTGTTTGTTCTGCAGTTTTGCAATGTCTTCCAGCTGTCTTTTCATTTTCTTTATTGTTGTATTTATTTTTTAATGATTCTTCACTGAGGAGTTTCAGCTAAGAGAACAGAGAACCAGCAGCAGCAAAGCATCACTTCCCTCCTCCCCATGTGCGGGGCAAGTGAGGATTTTGCATTTCATACATCATTTACAACTTGTGGGTGTGAGGCTGCCACCAAGCCTGTCATGGCTCAGACAGTATCCCAGCACCAAAAACCGCAGTTGGCAGCCAGAATTTCACTGAAAAACACTGTGGGGAGAAGTACACTATAAAGAACTACGGCTTTTGTAACAACTCAGTCACTGCAGAAATAAAACGTTTTAGTTTGTATGAATATTCTCTTTCATAACAAATCAGTGTATGTCAAAATGCCCTATGTATTAAAAGAGATGTAAAATGAATTATGCTTTGCTTCCCCAGAAATAACTTATATTTTGAATGTGTTTGAGCTGTACCTCTTTCCCCTGGGGACCAATATAAGCAATGAATAGTACAGTATCGTTTCAAGACAACTGAAAAAGTAATAGAAACATGCTGCTTAGTTGGAGAGACAGAGGCCAGCAACAAAACCAACCAAAGAAGAATAAAGTACAAAAGTGAAAAAGTTCTACATTTACAGAGTTTGCTCTAAACAAGAGACATTAGTGAGCAGCTGAAGACTACAAACAGAACAGGGTGGAATTAACAGGATTTTTAATTTGAATAAAAGAAAGAACTTCTCTGGTTTCTGGGAGCCAGGGTTTCCCTTGCATAGTCCAGGGCAGAGACTCCTAGGTGCTCACAATAGTAGGCAGTGGAACAGCCAACTGAAACTCTCATCGTCTTTGAGTTGGCTGAACCACATCACTAGGAAACCAGATCGAAGATGCACTCCAGGAGGAATAAAACATGTCAAAATAGAGGGTTTAGGGGAAAAAAATCTTCTCAGGGACAAGAAAGTAAAGGAAGAAAAAAGCCTGTTCAGAAAACCACAAACTTTCATGGAGCTGGTGATTATTTTGCTTTAATTCAGGCCACAGAAATGTTTGATCCTCTATACAAATGTAAAGCCTTGAAACGATCTGTCCTGCAAGGCAAATCTACTAAATAATGCAGGGTTCCCAATGGAAAAGTAACCTTATTCCATCTACAGAGGGATTTTTAAAGGACCACATCAGAGATCTGAGCTTTTAATTGTATCTTGCATTTAAATTTAACAATAGGCCTATTGTTTTCTTTCAATAGATTAAGAAAAAAGCCACAATGACTTAAAAGCATTCAAAGTGAAGGCAGGATAACAAGGAAGACAAAATTAGAGGTAAAAGCACTTTCAAATTGCACACCCTTAACTCTTCTTACTGTGTAGGCAGGATCTCACCCTCAGATGCTAGGTCACCTATGGTCTTAGAGCAGGACTGCTTAGCTTTATAGCTGGAAATGGAGCAGATCGGTGACTCTGCGGGAAACACACTGCTGGATGAAGCCAAGCATGTTAAGCACACTTCTTTCAGTACAGCACGAAAGACACAACTCATCCTACTTCTTGGGGATAGCTGGAAACATGGGATGTCATCATTCAGTGACACCACCACTCAGTACAGAGAGCAAGGATGGGTCAGATGCTAACTGGCACTTCTAGGACGTGGGTGGACACCCATGGGGCACCCCTGAGCAGAGAGGCAGGAGGTAGAGCTGCCCCACCATCACCCCTCTGCACCCTAGGACCATCAAAGCAGGCAGGCTGACCCCCTGAGTCAGCCTTGCCTGTTGGGGACGCCCAGAGCATGCACCAGCAAGGGTGGCACTTGGAGCAGCCCAGTGGTGCTCACCACTGCTGTTAGTCACACGCTGTGTCCTAGCAGGTGATGCACAAGCAGCCCCAGCAACTGGCAGCAGCACAGACCTCTCCAGGCCCAGCAATTCACCACTCTGTCTCCTCCAACATCTGCTCGTAGAAAGCAGAGAGGGAAGAAGCAGGATAAAATTATTTCACTTTTTCTTTCTGCTTTTTCCTTCTATGATATGAATAGCAATGCCAAGGTTTTCAAACCTGTATGTTATTTTCTCCTCCAGTTAACCTACATACCAGTAAGCATGAGAAATCCATTATGAGAATTAAGGAGTTTAAAGAAATAAAATAAGAAATTTTAAAACAGTATTGAAAAACGTTTCCACGCACAGAGTTTGTGTCAGTATCTAAAAAAATTTAACATATACTTAAATTTAAGCACAAAAGACTTCACAGGATGAAAGGAACATACTATTCAAATCATTCATGTCATCTGATACTTACAGTTCTTTGATTAACATCACTTCAACCAGAAGAAAAAACTTCCATCTTCCTTTTTCTTCTTCTCTCTTTTTATAATATTTTCTACTTCTCTTTCATGCAATGAAGTCTGCTACCCTTTTATTTACAATCAGATCCACTTCCATGTTCAAAATCCTTTCTGTCTGAAACTGTGTGTCTTTTAAGAATATAGCAGAAGCAGGGAGGAGGGACAGCTCTGTTGATGTTTCTGAAAAACATCCATAAAAGGATGTATGTGGCAGGCAGAAAAAAAGCTGTGGGGAAATCTGTGCTGGGAGATGAGGAGCAAAAGGGGACACAAGGGCACTCGGGGCACTGCTGGGCCAGGGAAGAAGAAATGGACAGAGCTGGTGCCTGGTACATATTGATGGTGGGAGGACCTCTGACAGCTATTGCTGGAGAATCCCACAGGCTGGGGCCATGTTTTCTGTAGGGCTGTACAGAGAGTCACTGTCCTGGTACTTGACTGATCTTATATGGGAGCTCAATAATTAATTATAAGAAACAAAATAAGGAGAGAGAAGATAATCAAGGTTTCAGTTTGCTAGGTGCAGCTGAGGCACCAGACACAACAGGCTTCCCAATATTGCTTCTTTTATATAATTTTCTTCAAGCTGATATTGCTGGACTCAGGGTCCCCATCTGAGCCAGGCCAGCTCAGTCCTGCCCTTCCCAGAAGGCTTGGGAAGAGCTGTGTCCCCAACCTCTGCCCAAAGAGGAAGGTGCCCATCGCTCTGGCCACTGAACCTGCCAGATGCATGAGACCCTGCATTGGGATGGCTGCCAGGATCCCAGTGAGCACCTTAGGACTGTGAGTTCCATCAGGGTGGTTTTGACTCCCAGGATCCAGAGGACCCAGGAGGTGATGCAGTGCCACCTTCTTCTCCAAACCATGTTCAGAGATAGAGCGCAGAAGGAATGTTTTTTAATGAGCCAGTAACAAACTGGTCACAATCAAAAAGCAGCTTTGAGTTTGTGTGTACATATATATAGATACATGTATGTACATATATATGCAGAGGAACCCTTAAAAAGATCAATACTCTCATTGAACATATTTTCCTCTGTATGTGCTTAGCCTTTCCAATAAAATTATTCATATAAAACACATTAAGTAAAACTGTGCACTCAATACACTATTTTGGATATTCAGCACCCCTTCAGACACCCTCCTCATACCTGAAAGGTCAGGCTGCAGCATATTTTTTCATTTGCACATCTGAGTCACCAAACGAGTACCACCTCCTGTAAAAGGAGATGTACATCTAAGTTTTGTCAGCCTCCAGCTTACAGAAAATGGCTCTGTAAACGTAGCTGGCACAAAGCAGTCTGTCACAAAATTCTCATGGTATTTCCTTGCTCCTTTTTATCTGCACAAGTGATCAAATGCAAACTAAACTTTTTCTGGTAAATCTTATCCTTCCTAGGTATGGAACTCCTTTTCATAGGTACTTCTTAGATTTGTCCTAGGAAAATATCTGGGGTGTTTGTTTATATAATCTTGCTTCTGTCAGGCGAGGCCAGCCTGCCTGTGATGCCAGAGCTCTCGTCTGTCTGCCAGTCTCACTTCTCTTTCACAGACACTTCATCCCATTGGAATCAATAGGTAAGAATCAATAAAATGCAAATGCTGCACTTTATCCTGGCTGCTTCAGACTGCCTTCCTCTAGCCCTGTAAATGCTGTGGCTCTCCCTTCAGCCTACGTAAGGCAGCTTAAGGGAGGAGGAGAGAAAAGTCCCAGGTAGCCAATGGGCAAGAAAAGCATCAAGGCTTGCTCAGCTCCCAGCCAGCATCAATGGGCACCCAGGTATCTTTTTTTGCTGGTACTCTACTGCTTCAGGAACCAGCTGTGCACTGCAATAGCCTTGCAGAGAGTGGCTTTGCCAAACATCAGCAAGAACAAGGGCACTGGTGTACTTTTAGAAAGGCAAAACTTGGGAACTGCTTCCCTGAGCTCGGCAGACTTCAACCATTGTCCAGGCCAGACGGTTTAAACCAGTCATTGTTTCACCACTGCCATAAGGCCAAAAGCTGTACTCATCCATCACCACATTTTTAACCCCAGCTCCCTCCTCAGCTCTTTTTGACAGACTGCTGCTTCTGACAGCTTCACCTCCTGCAATTTTCAGACCCCACAAATCACTACTGGCAGAGCAGGAGCTCAGTAAAACAACCCAGTTGTACAACTCCCTCTCAAAACTGGCCACCAACTGTACAGACACCTAAATAAGCCAGTCTTTTAGCCTAGGATTTCCAGAGAAACCATCACCCACAAATCATGCACAGGATGAAGGACTGTGGCAGGGGGCTATGGCAAGGCTGTGGGCAGCATTTCTTGCCACAAGGTAAATCTATTTGAATACTCCTACTATTCCAGTACTTGTTTATCCTAAATTATCCTGGTTTATTTCGAACAATAATGTAATTTGTATGGGCATGGTGCATTTTACTTCACTGAGAAGTTAAGGTCTCCAGAGACTCCCACTAAAATCATACTGATATTGTCAGCAACGTAATTGCCACATAGTCTCCACAGACTTCTATTGAAATTGCTTTCCTCTCCTAATCTCAAGCAGTAGGAACAACATCCCAGCAGAGACTCCAAAGACTTGCAATGGAGTCATGTTCCATCATAAATGGTCTCATAATGATCCTCTTTAGACATCCTTTGAAACTGCCAAGAGATTGGTGCTGCGCAGTATTTATTTTCCACGACGTTCTGTAAAGGACATTAATGTTCTCTCCCTTGAATCCTGGAACTCACGTCCTATTAAAAAAACTTTATGAGCAGTAACTACTGCTTCACTGCAGTCCCCCACAGAGCCTTCAGTATATATATTATTATTTCACGAACTGCACCACTGAGTTGCAACTGAATTAGGAAACATACCCTCTACCCAACAGACTGGAGTGGATCCCAAGGACTTGTTTTGCTCTATGAGGTAATGACAAGAGGAGGGGAGAAGGAAAATGTATTCTTTCACCCAGAAAAGACTATCTCCTTGGGAGACACCTTGGCCCAAGCACAACAGCCGTAACAAACAGGTTAACAGCACATTCAGTGATAAAAGTTGATGGATTTGTACAGCAAAGGCTGCAAAGGTTATTTTCCCCCTTGTTTCCCCTAGTTATGTGTTACAGACAGCAGGCCACATTCACCTGAAGCAGTGTCATGCTGAGAAAGGGGATTTAAACACAACTGGGTGTAGGAGGAGGCTCAAACTGAACAATAGAAGACAGATCCTACATCTGGTCCACCTCTCCTTATCTTTGACACCTCTTCAAGTCAGAGTATAAGTAATCAAAGTTTCTGAGCTTCTGGGTAAAGTTCTTTCTCAACAGGAAAGCTGAACATATGCTCAGGTTGCAGCACAAAGCAAATTCTGCAATAAGTTTTTGAAGTTCTTGGTCTCAAGACGTTTAGAGTGGTATTATCAAGGTTTTCAATCCTCTACTGGGGCATTTCATATTTTAGAGAAAGGGACACACAAAATCACTAGGTTGTCATAGAATCATTAAGTTGGAGAAGACCTTTGAGTTCAACAGGTCCAACCATTAACCCAGCACTGCCAAGTCCACCACTAAATCATCTCCCTAAATGCTACATCCGTATGCCTTTTAAATTGCCTCCAGGGATGGTGACTCAACCATTTCCCTGGACAGCTCATTCCAGTGCCGGACGACCCTTTCACTGAACATTTTTTCCTAATACCCAATCTAAACTTCCCCTGGCACAACTTGAGGCTCTTTCTCTCATCCTATCACTTGTTACCTGGCAATAAGGTGAGACCGACCCTCACCTCACTACGACCTCCTTAGTTCATGGAGAAAGAAGGACCAGAGATGAGCAGAGGCTTAAGGGACAGAACACTTGGATTCCTTTCTTGTCTCTGCTTGTTCTAGGATTCCTGTGGTGCTAGTACTTGATGGCTTTCAGAACGCCATCTCAGGTGCCTATGACTCCCCTTTTACAAAAGGATTAAAGGACAACCACCTGCCACATATGACACAGGAGATGAAGCTTCAATTACATAAAGGAAACTAAGAACACAGAACCAATTATTCTACCTTCTGGGATATCAAAGTACTCCTATGTAGCAGCAAATGGAAGAAAAATCCTTTATTCAGTTTATACTTACCCCAGCTATTCTACTCCAGCAGTCATGTGCCGGAAATCTCATATAAATGTCATCTCTAGCCTTTGGCTGCATCTGCCACAATATTAGATGGTACAGAGGCATTTCATACTGAAAAAAACGATTTCTCTGAGTTTAAAATAAAGGCTGATCAGCTCCTTGTAAAAAAACCACCATCATAAAAGTCTACTGCATCCATACCACAGACATGAGATATCCTGAGTCAAAGGATCTATTGGGAGAGCAGCAAGGACAGGATTATTTCTTTTGCTTGCTATGTAATATAAGAAACTTATATTAACATATAGCTGCATGTAAATGTAAGATATAATTACTACTAATAACAATTATTTGAGCTCTGGGGAGAAATGGATCAATGGTCTTATCCTGGTCTTGTCAGCACCTGATCTTTACCATGAAAACTTATGAGCCAATCTACATAGTGAATTAACTGAGTCACAGCTTATATTCACTAGAGAAAGAGCCCTGATCTGCTGCCATTCTACAGTGCAGATCTTAAAATCAGCAAGCATTTTAGTTTTATGGCTGAGTAAGATCTACTGCTCAGCACTATATGCTTGCATAATATTGAATATTGTAAATATTGTACTGGCTTACGTTGGTCCACTGTAGGGCAAAAAAAATAGTGGCTACATCTAAAATTTAACAGTCTTAATGCTTTGGTACAAGCCACTTTGAAGTATTAGATTACTTTTATGTCACAAAATAGTTCATTGTTTTATTTTTCATTCCTAGTCAAAACTGCATCTTTTCTAGCTGTTAATGAACCCTGCCTAAAGTAGACATTTACATTCAGCCTATTTACCTGATGCATAATGTTTTATGAAAAAATCAGCTCTAAATGATACAGCTAGAATTTTATTACAGACTTTTGGTGCAAATAATAAAATCTTTCTACAGCTAATGAACTGCCCAACAAAGCAAGTTTGTTAGTTAGTAAAAATAAATGCTTTTAAAAACAATCAAGATATTAGAAAAATATGGGTTTCAATAAAGACTTGTTTGTAGGTTTTATATTAATTGACATTTATTACTTTCAGATTTTCTGCAATTCTAATAGCATGGAAATAAGCAGCACGATTGGTGACTTTCAGGATAACTAATTTATATCACCAGCATAACATGATCTTCATTTGCATGAGAATAAACAAAGACTTCATTATTTCATCCAGTAGGACAGACAGATCTGTTAGCAGCTCAAAAGATGGATAAGCACCTAGTGGTGGACCTACCCTGGTAGCAAACACTCTCCTCTTAAGGTCTGATCTTTATTTCTTAAGCTTTGAAATACAACATTAAAAACACACTCAGAAGGCTCAAACAAAAGCAATGTTTGCCTTCCTAGGTTAAGGATTTCCACCAGTCATTCATATTTGTAAATATAGCACAGTTTCTTCTCCTATAATCTCCTGCACTCACTTGAGAAGCTCTGCTGGTCTTTCCACTTCCTCCTACGCTAACAAGGATCATGCCAAGGTGGTGTGCTCACATGCATGTGTGTGTCTGTCTATGTATGATACACAAGATTAAGCTGTTGGGGGTCATGGCCTTTCTGTAAGTACTTTAAGAGATTTATGCTTATAGACCAGTTAATAATAATGTGAAGAACATGAAGATTTAACTTTCATTCTAATTATCTGTAAGAGAATAGTTTTCAGTGTTTCTAGACAGAACAGACCATGAGATTATGCTACACAATTTCTGTTAACCCACAGATGATCACATTTAACATAGATGCTCTACATTCAACCCAAAATTTCAGTTAAATTACACCAGTTCAGCTCTCAGATGATCAGAGTTAAACATCTGATAAACAGAAACTGAAGTTCAATCAAGTACCAAAGACCTTGCAAATAGAAGGAAATCAGGTCAGAATCTGGCAGCAGAAAAAAACCTCAAGAAAGGTGACCACACATTCACATCCATTTGATCTGACCGACTTCTTCCAATCTTCACATGCTGATACCTAGAACTGTGTCTGTGTCAGTCAGACAAAAACAATGAGGCTCAGGAGTGAGCATTGCTACCCACTGTTTCAGAGCCCCACCTGCAAGTGTGGAATACATGAGGCTTTAGAGATAAACAGTTACTAAAACATTAACAAACCCAATTAATTGAGTGAGGGGGTAAAAAAAGTCCAGCTTCTTCAGGTGACTGACGGACAAGACTTTATTATAATCACTTTCCTGAGGTGGAACTTTAAGGGTGATGGATGTGCTGAGAGCAGTGAAGGTGACCCAGTTCTGCCCACAGCATCCAAAAGAAAAAGAGTAAGAAGTGCTATGAGCACAGACCTTAAGGAAAACACACTCATACCTTACCATGCTCCAAAGGACCATAGGTATTCTATTACAGGAGAAAATAACTTCTTCCAAAAGAACATTCCAACTTTGTCTCAAAAAAACACAAGTCACGGAAAGCCCTGCACCTCACAGTAAACTGTCCTCATCCCTCACAATAAATGTGTATAAATCAAGGCTGAATTAGTCAAATTTCAAATTTCAGCTACTGGATTTCTTTGTGTTTTTGCAGCCAGACTGAAAAGTTGCTATGCCCCTGATTTCCAGCAAGCATTACTTTCCAATGCATGCTTCCTCATTCTTTTTCCAGCTGTATGCAAGCTGTTCCTTATCCTTACTTGGAGATAAATTACATGCACACACCTTGAAGTTATACACAGCTCACCCTGAAGAGACCAGGAGCTTTGCAGTCAAGGACTGCAAGTCCAGATGTGACTTAGATGAGACTAAAGGTGATTTGCAGGGCAAAATCTAGGGGACAACTACCATTGACTTCTGAAGGGCCAGGACTTATCCAGGCTAGTAGCTTTAATAGAAAATTCTCAGGAGTGGGTATTTCAACCAGTGTCTTGGCAAATTTTCAGCTCAGGTAACTATGTTCTGCCCTCTTAAAATTCCTTTGAAGTTTCACTTGGTGAAGTTAAACCTTCATGTCCTTTCCTGGACCTGCAAGGACACGGAACTATGAGGGCCTATCCCAAAAGCAGCAGCACTTGAGGGATGCACTAACGACTTCTCCCTGGGTAGATTATGAGGCACTCGGGTATCAGAGGGTGGAAATGTTAGCTCAGAGACAGAGGAAACTGCAGCTGAAGCTCTTAAAAAGGCAACTGCAAAAAAGTTAACAAGAGATTTGTGAACATTACAACAAAATATGGACAAGCAAAATAAAGTTCTTTCCCTGGAAAGACAAGTGTTAGTAGGCTTCCCTTCCCATTAACAAAGCAGAAGTCTACAGGTTGTATTTGCACAGTAACCTTCAGAAACCTTCACAAAGAGCAGGGATTAGCACCACTCACACACGCAGTGCTCAGCTGTAAGATGGCAGCACCTTATGTACTCATCTATGAAATTACAGCGCTCTGTATGTACACAATTGATGCCTAAGTGCAGTTCTTTTTCAAGGGCAGTAAAACCTGAGAGTTGCATGATGAGCAAAATGAGACACAGCACTGTAAAAACATCCAAAGGCTTTGCATTGCTTTACCAGAATTAGTGTGTACAGTATAAATTTATTGATGCTTACTGCTGTTTTGAACTGATAAAGTATTTCTTTAAGAGCTGTATATTTTCATTTTAAGTATCTTTTCTCAGAGTAGTTAAAAGTATTCTGTAAGAAAATATGCTCTTCAGTGCAAAATCAATCACCTCATTTAATGCAATCATCAAGGAATGTCTCAATTATTATTAGTAATACAGAGCAGATTATTATATTGTAATATTCATAAATGCTACAATTTTTGCTGGACCACCATTAAAAAGTTCATGAGACCATTTTTAAAAGTGAGGTATGTTTTTATTTTATTCCTGGTGTTAAATTTATCTTTAACAAAAGAAAGAAGTCACTTTAACTATCCTGTGTTCAGACCATCCTGAAACTGCATCTGCAGAGAAAACTGTTCTTGCAGCACAGCAAAATCTCCTGAACACTTCTGGTGATTTTCTCATGCGTATCAGTCGTCACAGCCTCAGTTTGGCGTCAAAGACTGGTGACAAGTATGTCCTGAAGACACCCCTCTCTCTTTCCCCAATGACATAGTGCCTAAACAGTTGGCTTATCATGAACAGCTGTCTCATAGATGGTTAAAGGCATGTGAAGTCAATGCTATCCTAAAAACTAAACTCTCTTCCCATGCTATGATTCTGCAAGAATAAACACTTTTTACTATTCAATTTTTATTACCTAGGGAAGCCCACCATAGTTTGTTTAAATTTAAAAAAAAAAAAAACCAACACAGAAACCACGTAATTTGTAAATGAAGATTCCCTCCATTTCAACAACTTTGGTCTGCAAGTTGCCTAAAGGTGTTTTTTTTCTGGAGCAGTAAAATGTACCCTTATGCCAGTAAATGCTCCACTGCCTATCCGGGAAGAGAGATTTCAGGCAGGTTTGGGGCTGCAGCAAAATCAGATCCAAATGAAATGCTAACTTGGGCAGAACCCCCATATTCACTTATGAGCTGCTGCTCTATCATCATTTTCATCCTCTGCAGCTGCTTGAGTGTTCTGGACTGAGAAGAGTAGGAACCCCAAATTCAGAGGGAGAGACAGGAATCACTTTTGGCATTCTATCCCCTTCCTCACCCCTTCTGCTGGCAAGGAAAAAAAAAAGAATAAAGCAAGCTGATATGCGAGTGAATTCTGCTTTTGTAGCCAGGATTCAGAATTCATATTTGTCTCTGGAGCTTGATTCAAGAGGAAGTATCTTGAAGCAAGAAGCCTCCAGTGTACAAGCGTTTTAAAAGATGTGCTCAGTAGTTTCATATATATTTTTTTTTACTGCTGCCTCAGAAGAAACTCCTGCCAAGACAGTACACTTTTTAAGAAAATGCAATAGCTTCCCTTAGTAACTCTCACTCCAGTGATGTCTTCGGCTCTCACACCCAACCTCATCCTTCCAAAACACCAAAAAAGAGCACATAAGACATACAGACCTTAAATAACAAAGATCATAAGCAACTCACAGTGTAACTCCCATAGGGTAAATGCACATGACATAAACATGGGCATAAGTCACACATTTTGGACCTCACATACATTGCAGGAAGAAAAGCAATTCACCTGAGGGACCGTCAAGTGCACAGGAATGCACCACATCCGTGACACAAATTCGCACACCCTGCTCCGTGCTGCACCTCCAGGCACTGTCTGAAGATACAGCACGTCAGCCTTGCTCTCAGGAGATGATCAAGAGAAAGGTCAGCAGCACTTCTGAGTCTCACCTGTGGCCTGACCCATTACAGCCCAATGCTTCCCACATCTCCACTGCTGTTCACCTTTGCCTGCCATTAACACAGCCTGTCTTACGTGGGGCAAGGGGCAAGATCCTCTTCTCTTACCCTGCACTAAGGGCCCCACTCCCCCTTACCACCATATAAGGAAGGGTCAGTAGTAATAAATCTTCCACCAGAGATTAGACTGCCATTACCAATGGGCCATACCCCTAACCAGATCCTCAAAAAATAAACTATAAAATCTCTTCAGTTCTTTTTACACGACTGAGCCATCTTCCTGGTTAGCAAATAAGGATTAAAAGCATTCAGTTCTGCAGGGGTATGCCCCAGGAGAAATAAATATGCTGCCACTAGAGAAACTCTGACCCTTTTTGAATACTGGAGCACTGTTAGGCTCATTTCTAGCATCCATAATAAATACAGTGCTCCTAAATTTAAAAGGCCCATTTAAAATATTCCTAGACACAGTGAACATTTAACAAGTTTATACTGAATAGCGTAAAAGAAAACAGAACAATTTGGTTTTCAAACACCCAGCACTGATACTATTGACATTTAGCTTCTCCCCAACCTTAACCTTATCTTCTTTGTCCTTGTCTCTCCCATTATTCTTCCTTTCTTTGTTTACTTGATCTTACTTTTCTCATCCTGTCATTTACACAGTAACATTATTTTAACGAGTACATTTGAACAGGAACTACACCAATTACTACACCATCCATTTTTGCTTAGCCTTTATAAAGAAAGGGAGAGGAAAGAAAGTAAAAAGATTAAACCAAATGCAATAGTTTCGAGTTCCTTGCAAAGTGCCACTGCATCTCAAGTTAAGCCTGCTCTGCAGTGAATGTATAAAATATATTCAGTGCCGTATAAGTAATGACATATCAATTAACTGTGTCACAAGGTCTAAAAATATGCAAATTACTGTACTTCAATTAGAAAAATCTACATCCTTGGAGAATATTGTAAATCAGGAAATTTGGGAGACATTAAGAGTAATCAGTGAAGGAAAGCATGCACTTTCCCCCGTATCCTATTTTTATACATACATAATGAAATAATTATAGCTACACTGTATTTATGCCTCTGCAAAAATATTAAAATCTTAAGATCTTTACAATGATAAATTTAATCCACATTACGTTTGCAGACAACATTAATTATATGAAAAAGAAATCTATTATCATTCAATATAACTAAGTTGAAACTAATTTGGACATGTAAATTAGACGTATGACTTTTCCACAGTAGCAGTATATTAGAAAACAGTCTTTCAAAAGAGATAGATTAATTAAAGAGGTCACATACGTGAAAAAGGCAAGTATGTTTCATTTGATTCTATGACAAAAAAGATAATATTGAGAAAAAAAATGTATACACTCATTTTGAGAAAAAGAAGATTTTTATGTTTTAACAGCAGCTCTTCAATGCTTATTTTTCCTCTTAGGAATGCTACATCATACCCAAAGCCAGTCCAGGGTGTACACCTGCAGGTCTGTATGGCAGTGTCAGTTTTCAAAGAATGGGTCATTCACCACTGTAGCAGCTGTGGTGATATCTTTTGTTTGAAATTCAATTTGCATCTGTTTCAGAGATGCCATAAGAATGCATATAAGGAGCAAGCACATGACTTGGATCTGCAGTGGCTCCATTCCCCACAAACCGTTGTAGCCTTCAAAGGACTGTACAGACCAGCAGGAGACAACTCCCAGGACTGCTCCAAAAGAAAAGGAAAGGGCCATCCTTGCCTACATGCTGGAGAGCCTATTGAGAAGGATGTTTGTTCTCTCTTGTTCACCATGGAGTTTCTCCATCTCCCAAAAGTGCTGATGGTGACCATCATGTGATGAGGACCCCCTGATCCCAGTGTCTTTTGGGACAATGCTGAACTCCACCGTGCCTGGGCCACCTCCCAGTGAAGCTCCCATGGCCTGTTCCCCAAATGGCAACCGTTAGGAGAGCAGGCTGGGAGTGAACCAGAGATAGCTGGGACACATGGAAGGTGCAGCTACCCAAGCACATGGATTCCCTTGCAGACAATCATACAGGGAACAAGCACATGAAGGCAGCCAAATTCACGCATGTATCAATTGCAAAGATGAAGCAGTCCAATATTCCAACATTAAAAGTGTGGGGTTTTAAATACCAGAATTACGATCTTGCACTTATCTGAGGAATAGGTCGCCAGTGCAACCAATCACAGATAAACAGGCAAGATCAGGAAAGACACAAAAACAGAACCGAGTCCTGTAAGACCCTCTGACTTGGGAGCTGAGGCCACCAAACCCTGACAAAAGGTGCTCAGAGTACTCCAGTTTGTAAATATCAGAGGACTACAGAGTTCTAGGAGGCTCAAGGCTATGTGGGCTTGTTCCTGGGGCTCTCCACAAGCTACTCAGGACTCAGTTCTGCTTTTAATGAAGGTGACGTATTTCCTTATTGACTTTGAGGAGAACAGGGACTAGCCCTTCATGAAACCCATCTTGAACAGCTGCCACTGACTTGTGCACACTGCCACTATTAATATAGTATCACACACATCTGTCTAACTCTCATCAAAATCAGACCTATAAACGGATTTTAAAAATGTATATAGGCCAGTTTTACTTAAGCAAAGGAGATTTCTGATAAACATGCAAATAGGAATTTAAACAGCAATTTAAAAACCACGAATTCAATTCTCATTACTTATGCAAACTATCATGGTCTTGTCATGCTTTATTTCTCTGCCTTATCATTTTATCTATGGTATTTCCCCTCTGTTGCTGTATTTTCTTTTTTTCCTGTCATCTACATTTTCTGGATGCATTTTTAATGTCCTCACCTCCGCATTTTAACCTTTCAGGTAATACAGGATTTACAGCAGCAGACAGGGTACAGGCATTCATATGTAAGGAAAGGCACCTCCTGTAATTCCTGATACATAATTGCAGGAACCAGAAAACTTAAAGATATTATTGGACAAGTAGTTTATCATTTGAACCTACAGGCATTTATAGGCTGCAAGCAGAAAACAGATAGACAGATTTACAATTGCATTTCTACATCTTAAAACTTAAAAATACTGTACGTGGTTATTTATAGGAAATAGCTGTATCTCCTTTAAAAATATATATTTTATTTAGTTCAATCTGTGTTAGATTTATTTGCAATATTTCTATTTGTCATTATAGCTGAGGAAAATACCAGAATATCCATCCTTCCTGAACTGTAGGACAGCTATCAGATAAGGATCAGAACAAATTCTAAAAAAAACCCTCACGAGTTATGATTAACTCTATGTAAAAAGAGGACAGGCAAGGGGAAAAAAATACAAGGAAGAGAAAACCGTAATCACCAACTACCATTCCTATGGGAAGGGAAGGGGAGGAAAAAACCCAAAGAAAAAAAAGCAGAACGAACAAGAGACAGAAGTATATGCTGTAAATATAGCATACATTTTATTACCGCCTGTGTGCTGCTACATCCCAAGACCTTGCAATTTAGTTGCCTATTATTTGCCTTTAAACATTAGCAAAAGAGATCTACCATTTTTGAAAGGTAATTATACTGTAATGCAGATGGCAGTAAAACAATTACACAAGATAAGCCCTTGCAATGATCTTTACAAAGCAAACCAAAAGTAGTACTGAATCATAAAAGACCCAACGTGGAGAAGGCTGCATTGCAGCACTACTGTTCTGCCACGAGCTCCCCTGCAAAAGTGGCAGCGCAATATTGCAAACAGCATAAGAAGCAGACACAGTGAAGGTTAAGCACTTTGTAAGTTTAAAGGATTCTTAATCCCAGACTAATCCTTTACAGTCTCTATTCGGTGTAGATCCTAAAATACTCCAAGTGCCACAGAAACACTTGTTTGGGTGGCTTTTTTCCTCCAGTGTAGAGTTTAACTTTTACACCCTCCTGCTATCTACAAGCCCTGTTGGCACACTGTCTTTTTAACAGGATTTTTCCTGCCTTCTGAAAGTTGTTGAGATACAGTGAATGCAACTGCTGAAGAATCATTAATTACTATTAATAGATGTCTCTGGAGATGAAATGAACTATAACAAGTAGTTTGTTTGACTGTCACATCAATGCACCTGGTATTTTTATGACTTGTTAGTGACTCAGTGGAGATTTCAGATGGCAAAAGGTGCATCATCAACCCATGTTGATTGAGATTGCCTGCCAGTTCCAAACAGATCCTTCTTCTTTTAAACACTGACCACCCATTCAACAAATCAGGGCACTCTCCAGTGATACATTACAGATAGGGGCTAGCATCAGACATGCACAGAAAGAGGACATAGAGGAGATAGAATCTGATCTTTGCTATTTTCCAATGCATAAAATAACAGCCTGTCATCTACCTTTTGCAGGTCATTTTTATCAAGTTGCAGGCCAAAATGAAATTTGACCTCCATTTTCTAGCTAGCCCAGAGATGATAAATTTAATGCAGACACTGTAAATGAATGGGTCTCTACTAGGGAAAAGTTGGATTGGTGAGAATTATTAGTGGTGAAGTTTCTGCCCCTGTATTTTTCATTTCATTTTTCTCCTACAGTTTTTGTCATCCTTTTCCTGTACTCTTCTTCCTCTTTTACTGCAGTCTGACCCCCTTTCCACCAGGGAGGATAACATTTACTGCAGCCATGCTCTGGTCACTACAAGCATTCTTCTCCTTCTAGATAATTAAGAGTGCAGGGCAGCAGGGGGCCACGTCTGCACCCTCACCCAAAGGTGTCAAAGGGACTACTTGTATGTACCAAGAGAGGCTAAGCCAGGGTAAAGCCAGCAGATACTTACACAGAGCTTTATAGCACCACACTTGTATTATTTCTGTATTTCTCAAAGAAAAACACCAAAACAAAATGTACTCAAAGTTATGCCTACTGAGGACAATCTCCTAAGCCCCCATGTATCTTTACTCACACACAGCATCAGGGCTTGGGCTATAACCTCTTCAGAGCAATCTACTTTCCATTACAGGTTACTAGAGAAAAGGTCCCTGGCCAGAAGTGCTGACTACAACCACGGCTGGAAAATAAAAACTTCATCAGTTTGCAATAGACTGTTTGAAACCTTGACTAGCCTTCTGACAAAGGCTGTTCCACTTTGCCAGCAGTGTGAGTCTTTAGGCTGACAGTCCTCTCCTATTAATTGCTTTGATGAAGAAAAGAAATTAAGACTAATGGTGGACCCCTCCACCTGGCTGCAGTTTCCATGCACAGTCAGCTGTCCTAGAAAATCTTACCATTATCTTGGATATCTCTCTCCATGCAATTTGAAGACAGTGACTTACTGCCAATGTAAATCTGATATTCCCTTGCTTAAGAAAATGTGGTTTTATTATTAAAGCAAGATGCCTCAGTGGAGAAAATTTAGCACCACAGAGAACAGCAATGAATGTATTTCATTATTATTATTGTATACAGGGTGCACTGGTTGTAAGAGGAACATCTGTGCTCCTAATTTTATTATAACTTCCAGTATTTATGATATCCAGTGAGGCAATCAGCACGCAACCATGTGTGCATCTAAAAGACAGGGACAAGAATGGATACATGACAAACTCCTGAAACTCTGCATGGCTCCACCTTTTGCTCTGTGACGGACAAGGAGCACTACACACAATGGGGCCATAAAAACCTGATGGAAACCACAGCTGAATTCACTAGGCCAAAGACCTTGCATTTCCAATGGTCTCCCCCTCTGGAATTCACCTTCAGTGAGGAGATGAGATTGAGCACAAATACTAAAACTATCAGACTGCAATTCAAAGCTGGCAGTGGATCTTCTACATCACTAAGTGCTGAACAGTAGAATGGCCCCAGGAGTGTAATCCTGAATTAAACTACACAAATTCAAGTACCCATAAGCAAAAGATGTATAACTGAAGCAGAGGGAATTAGAACTAGTTCCTTCTCTTGAAGGAACCAGATGCTTTACAGGCATATTGTAGTACCTCTCATGGTGACAGATGCCTTAGTGATTCCTACAACTGGTGACAATGACAGTGATAAAGGTATGCTACTTTTATCCCACTGGACTGACAAACATTATCTTTGAATCTCAAAGTCTGGAAATAGGGGAGAAAATTGGACACCAGTTCTGTGGCAAGCAAACATAAAGGGAAATGCCTTCCATGGAAAGAGAACAACATTTTAAAAAATCCTTTCCCACTACTGCAGAAAAATGAGGAGTTATTGTGGGACGGAGGGAAAAAAAATCCTGTAAATACTGTTTTAACAAGTCCTTGAGGTTGGCCTGTTCCTCCATGTCCTGTCCCAGCAATGTATAATACAGCTGTTTGCACACTCACTGATCTGAAGCAATTTCTCTCCTCTCACATCCCAGAGGAGGCAAGGCAGGTCAGAAAATTTCACATTTTAAACAGCAGTTGGAAAATTTGTCCCACAAGTACACACTCCATTTTCCACACATTTCATCTGCCACTGAATCCCACAGCCTGTGTGCTTCCCAGGCACATTCCTGGCTCCCTAATACTTGTCCAGAAGATGCCCAGGAGCTGGGGTAGATAGAGAGGAGAGGAATGGTTGGCCAGGCTCCTATCCAAATCCTTGCAGCATCTCCTTTAGCTACCGTCAGAGGCAGTCTATTGGGCTAGGCAGCCCACATATCTGACCTGTGGAGCATTTCTTGTGCTCTTACGTAGTATACAAACCTCCCCAGGGAAATTCCCACTGGGTCTTCTAACACAAACACTACATTCACAGGAATACCTTGCAGTCACATATTCAAGCCTGCAACCTGATTTTCAAAATGTAATTCTTTGCCTGAGAGCTCCGATACTGCAATCATTCAGATAAAACAGCAGACAAAGAAAAAGAAGAGCCATTATTAAAATATAACATTAACTGAGCAAGTGGAGATAAACTCCACCTAGGTAAAGGCATCAGGACTGCTGAAAGAGGGAGGAGGGCATCCAGGCAAGCACCAAGGCCAAGCCCTTGTCTGCTGCTGCACTGACACCTCTGTGGTGAGATCCATGGGGTTACCCCCACTGCAGTAAGAGGGTGACTCTGACGGTGACTGCTCATTCCTTTGAAAATAAAAAGGGAAAGAACACTGTACACTGGAAAAGAAAAAGGGGAAAATCGAGATACTAAGAGGCAATGTATATGAAAGGAGACGAGAGTCTGTAATAAAGTTGGGTGGCTCAAACTGTGCTCTGACTGTGCCTTTGCCGCCACTGAAGGTCCCACAGTGCTGAGGATGAAGGGGGAACAAGGTCCCCCTGAGGCACACGAGGTCTGTATGAGGTGAATGATCCCTGACCAGCACGGCTGTGCAGGTAAGGGCAGCGGCACAGAGCAGTCGTGCTGCCAGAGCTGTGCTTCTGCTGCTGCTGCTCCTTCTGCAGGGACAGGCAGGCACTGCTGTAATAAGCTATCTTGTCAAAAAGCACTGTTTTGCCAGGACAAGCTATTTCCAGCAGTCCACCCAGGACTGCTTTGCTGTTGCAGTGTGTGGGTATAGCTGTATCAGCAGCCTGCTCCTAATGGAGACAGAGCTTCAAGGCTGCTTTCCACATGGAAAAGGGCAGAATGCAGGGCAACTGTCTTGCCACTTCACCTCCTCCTAGTCCCAGACCCCATAATGCAAAGGAACCAGATTCCCAGTTATTTTCTGATGGTTTTGGGCATAAACTGGTCATATTAGGCATATGGCTGTGCAGACATATGGATCAGGATTTCAGGCATTCTCTGACACACAAGGAGAGAGCGAAAAGTGTCAGTACAACATTTAATACATCCCTGGAACTGCATGGTGCAGGATATTGCTCAGGGGAAAAAAAAAAACCAGTAAGATGGAAAGCTGATGTCTTTCAATACAGATTGATTTGAGGAGAATCACAGAGGACACATCAAAACTGCAGAGTTGTTTTACAGCTGCAAAGAAGAAAGACCAGAGAATTACAAAGCTGCTGGCCTTGACCACTGCTGGTTAAAATCTACCATTGCAGAGAAGGCAAGAGTCTGTTCCTCTGTTTCCATTTGTCTGTATATTTTGATTTGTTTTTTAAAATGCATTCCAGATATGTGCTGTACTTCAAGCTTTACTAAGAGCAACTCCACAGATCTAAAAAGCTGCATTCAACAGATGGAAGTACAGTATGTCCAACACCTTTTCTCATGCAGACTTGCCCTGTCATCTGCCTTATACAGCCCTACAATCCAACTGCAACAAACCATATGAAGATAAAATTAGTCATGTTCTCCTTACTGTATGATCCATCAGAAGTCTGCTACCATCATAGAACAGCTGGAACAATTTGAGGCTAAGCACTTCAGCAACAGCCTACAGCCTTGCTTATATCTGGATTTTCAAATGCAGACTAGATCAAAAACTTCCAATCCGGGTATTTTAAAAATATTTCTGAACCGAGAAGTTGCGAACTTAGCTTCCTGTACCCATGAAAAAAGGGAATAGATACATTATTCCAAGTCCTTTACCTTCTATGGTCTTTATGGAGAAATTTCCTCAACAATTTGAAACATGTTCATCTACAGAAGGAGTATTTTGAGACAGAAATTGAAAGAAAAGCAGGTTAACACCTCTCTGAATTTTTACAGATCATGCAGATGCTAATACCACACTTACAAGTTCCAAGCATTTCCAGTATTAAAAAAATACTATTTTTTTCACATGGCAAAATTTTGCAGGTAACAAAGGGCATCAGCTGAACCACTGCAAAAGACTGACCAAGTGGCACTGAGCAGACTGAGCTGTTCCCTTTCAGGCCCAGAGCAGCTGTGGTGCAGTGGCTTCTGCTGGCCTCCCAGATAGCCCCCACAGATGTTTGCTGTCCAGAACTGGTGAGTGTTAAGAGACTCATAGGGTCAGGCAAAATCCCCAGGAAATTGTGAGGTTGGCTCCTAGGAGGGCAATAAGACAACTTTGTAAGTGTAGAATCGAGTAAGATCAAGACTTAGAGAGAAACAGCAGGAAACAAGTGACTGATCCTGCTGGGGGCTAAAGTGCCCTCTAAACTTAACAACTTCCAGAGGATCGGCACCTTGCAAGGAGGGCATCACTTCACAACATCAACCGTCTCGGCAGGATTTGTGGGTGCTACTATTCTTGGCACTCTCATGGCTTCATGTATAATTTTGTGTAAGTACGTTAACCTCGTTGTGGCTGAATTCAGCCTCTGTGCTTTTCCCTCCCTCTCCCTCAAAGAGCTTTCTGATCTTTGGAAAAGTCAATATGGGTTGTAAGATATCTCATTATCACTGGATGAAAAATGGAGGGCACGATTCTGCCATCCTTCCTCATTCAAGCATCCCCAGTGCTTTCAGCTGTGTTAGTAAATGCTACTGGCCATGAATAAAATGCTACAAGGTAGGACCTTTAGCAGAGGGGGAAAAGGATACTAAATGTCAACGCTAGAAACTTCCCACATCTTAAAGAAGCGAGAAATATTTTAAAATGGAATTATGCACTGAGTACACAATTCTTAAAAATATCTCTAAGTCAAATTCCCATTAAAAAACTGCAACACACAACAGGGAGACAAAAAAAAAATCACTCTCTGTTAGAAAGAATGCTCTTCAGGCAATAAAATTAAGGCTCCAACATTAGGCAATGGAAGAATTATGGTTGCTGATGCAAACTTAATTTGGTATCCTTTGCGTATACATTATCATACACTCTAATTTTGTTAACATTTTTTTAAGTGCACTTCTCCTTCACAGCACAGGATGGATGGTGTTGAATTAATAAAGCAAGTATTCAATATTTTGTCTTATCATTGTTCAGGGTATGGCCTTATGGCTTGTTTCCTGCTAACTATTCAAATAGTGCTCTGAAGACAAAATTATTAATTTCCTTATGGGCTTTTCTATAGCACTCATCACTGAAATAAGTGAGGGTTTCACAGCCACTTCACTAATCTTCACCAAATCCCTGAGAGTTGAGGGAACTATTATTCTGCTTTATACATGAGGAGCTTAGGCACAGATAAATTAAAACCAGACGTACCCACTAATTTAGGAAAGTCTGCCTTAAGATGTCCAGGCCACGATTTTTCAGAATCTTTAACATTATGCAGTGCTTTGTATCTTCAAAGTGTGAGTCTCACTGCTTTCAGTCACAGCTATGCTCTTCTGCAAAACAGGCCCTAAGGGCTGAGGTTGGGCTTCTAGAAAAATGTGGAACATGCAATTAGTGATAGTCTTAAAAAGTCTGATTTAAGGGGCCTAGCATCTCTGAGAAAGCTGTGACAGAAGGAGGGACAGAACCCACTTCCAACTGAATCCAGTTCCAGAGGCTCAGTAACTAAACAGCCCCCTACTATCACTGCCAGTCACCACCAACCTCTTGTACCTATTTCAAGGGACAACAGTCCTGTTCACAGCAATCTTGGCTTGTCCACCCACCTTTATCTCCCCTGCACAATTAATGATGCTTAAACCATGAGGAAACAATGTGTCAATTATGGGCACAAGACTATTACAATGTGTAAGGGGATAACGAGTATGGCATTAATAACTTTGATCCACGTATTTCTTAATAGTTCTAAAGCTTATTGTTTCATTGCAGATTGTGCATGCATTTTTCTTTTGTTCCACAAAGAGCAAAAAACACCAGAACTGTAGCATCACGTGGCTTTCCTCTCACTTACTCAATACAGGTTTCAAGTGTTATGTTCTACCACTTAGATTTGTGCAGCTTCCAGAGTAACTGACAGCAATAATGTATTATCCTCACTGATGTGGACAAACACTTGAAAATGGATGACAAATACTCTTACAAGGAGAATTTAGAGGTATTTGGGAACAGCAAAAGACAGATGAGTATGACCTTCCCAGTTTACATTCCTTATGATTCTCAAAGGGATCCCAGTTTCCTTGATAAGACAAACCACTCTCTTTGTCCTCACTCTCCAACCCCTAATCTTTTTACATCCAGTTAACTGTCTTTTCCCTTCCTCCCCTTACTCATCCTTTTTACCTCACCAGACCCTGTTACATCCTCCCAAGCCACTGTATGATCTCCCTCCTCTCTCTATTTTAATGCTTATCCCAGTCGCAGAATCTCCCTGTTCCAGCCTCTCACGCGTTCCTCTCCCGTGCTTTTTAATGCATTAATAGAACCTCCTTCCTCACATCAGGCCCTAATCCAAATGATCTCTTTACCTTGTCCCGTTTCCTTTTCCAGCGAGTTCCAGTCTTGCACAATCCTCCTAGAGAAAAGGTAGTTCCCCATTTACCCCCACAGCCCTACTGGACTAGCAATTCGAGTTTCAGGTGTAACTTTTTTAGATACAGAATTTTCTGTTCTTGCCCAACACCCCCAACTATTACTATTACTCCTCCAATTATTTTTTAGGCTCTTCATCAAGTCAGTCCCAGCACCCCCCTCTAACTCCATATTACATTTCTTTCTTTTTCATTCCAGCCCCATTATGCCCAATTCCCTGACCAATTACCTTCCCATCTTTTCCTCCACCCATTTACTGAGGTCTAGCTTTCCCCTCTTTTGCACTTCCAGTTTTATTTTCTGCATTACCTCACAGAGCCAACTTGTCTTTTTTCAGCTTTGAAACATGGGGGTCAGCCAGGATTGGCGCAGCCCTAACAGGTAAGGTCCACCTTACACCCATTTGTCCTCCACCAGTTCCACATTCACAACACCTCATGCAGACACTATGGCTTTTACCAAGCCCAAGCACAGGCAGAAAGATTCAACTGTAACATAAAAAAAAACCTAACAGAATCTTCAAAGGATATATTCCAGTAATTTTTTTTCCTTTAGGATTCAAAAAACTGATTAAAAATGGGCTTGATTTCAGGAGCACTAAAGGAACATCCTTGATAAAGGAGACTACCTTTCTCCCTGTTATCCAACCACTGCTCTGAAGCACAAGCTGTTTGGGAAGTCCAAAGTGTTTCTTAAAAAGAGCAGAATAGCATGGTTTTCAGCACTTCAAAAAGTTGTTCACTTTACATAGTATTTGCAAGGAAATCTTGCCAGAAAGTGTTTTGGTAAAATGGTTGAAGTTCTAAGCAGTGGAAAAAGGGATCCTGTAGGACATACTACACAGCCTTAAAAACCACCTGTCCTGTCACACTCCTGCCCTCCTTAGAATAAATCCAATAACTTCTCATTTCAACCAAGAGAAGCAAAGCTGGGAAAGAAGCCAGAGACATACTTTGATGCAAATAGGGTCAGGAGACCTTACTGGACAAAATCCTCTTTCTTCCATTTTCCTGAAGATGTCCTGAAAGTCACCAATGCGAATTCTGCTCATTCTACCTACAGATGCAAGATGAAAGGCATCAGCATTTGTTGTTTTGACTAAAGAAATTAAATAATATTCAGGATCCGGCTACAGCTTCCATTCAAAAACATATTGCTTAGGGAATTGCGTTTGGCTTGAAGGCAATCCTGTTTCATCAAGGGTAGTGTACAAGATACTCCTTAGTAACAACAAACAAGAATTGAACGTTTTCCTACTTCTGTAGCCCAACACCTTCCTTTGGGCCTTCGATCACCCTAAGAAGTGTTTTGCTTCTGTGGACTGGATTTTTTTTAAGTTTTCTGTCATAATTACATTCTAAATGCTACTCCTGTTGCCCTCCTTGTTGCCGCTGCCTTGTTATGCCTCAGCTGCTTCTCCTCATGTCAGCTCATGCACTTGTGAGCGCACACATACACTGTGCCCACTTCTGTCGCACCAGACCAGCAAAACAACACACAGCCAATTTCATTTGCACTTGGCTGCAAACACTATGTATTTTTAAGGAGGTTCTGACTCAGACTATAGAACCCTCTGAAAACTTTCTTTTGCTTGGCTGAAAAAGGGCCACCACATCCACGAGCTCCCTCCCTCCAGGTTTTATCCTTTTATCAAAAGCCTGGCATAAAATAATATCAGACTGGGCCCTGTTTAGCCTTACAGAACACAGGTAATTCCGAACAGGCAACAGGCCATGTGACTTACCCAAAACAGCCCAAATTTCTCACCTGATCCTCTACCCCAAAGAGGCCCATGTTGTACTTACAGACATTTGTATCAGTTATGCTGCTATGTGCTTCTTTCAGAGACAGTTACACCCAGGACAAGCACTCAGAGAAAAAAAAAAATCTGTTTAGTAACTCAGTGTTTTTAAAGAGTCCTTAAAAAAAAAACAAAAACAAAAGAGAAAAGCTTTTAGTGCCATTTAAACATGTAGATGACAAATATGTTAAATAAAGAAATAAGGCCATACTCTGAACAGACTCCCAGCCATTTGGCTGCAGTAATCTGTCTTTGGGTGCCAGCAGCACTCCGCCAGCCCCAGGTAGGAACCTCAACTTTGCTGCAACCTCCAGCCTGGTGTGAGCTGCTGTGTGGCTTGCGTGACTCCAGCCTGCTTAAAACCAAAGCTACCAAGGATCAGAGGGGCAGGAGAAACTGCCGTGACATCGTGGCCTTTTTCTTGATCGCCAGAAGCACAAAAAGGATCACGTTTTGTCAGTCTGTGGTATGAAGTTGGGAAGTTAACAAAAGAAGCAGGGGAGAGGGAGAGTACGGGCACAGGTGGGTGTGTCGAATGGCGCCGGTTGCTTTGGAGCTTCCTTAACTTAGCACCTCACAGGGAATTTTCATTGGTACAATTTAGTAAATTAGAAATACGTCTTTCTTCAGAGTTTGTCTATGCTTCAGAGTATCGAGTAGCAGGGTGGAGAAAACACTGACATACAGCCTAGAAACTTCCTTTTAGTGAATCTGATACCAAGAAAATACAAAATACAGACCTAAAGAGCTATGTGACTGAACATAAAAAGGAGCAGCTCACTGAGCACTGTAGCTATCTAGAAAACACACATAAAAATTCAGAGAAGAACCGAATGAGAAGCAATAGCACAATTTACTTACAATCTGGAATATCAGCAGGATTTTAGTTTGTTGTTTGTGGGTTGCTGGGGTATATGGTACATTACAGTAGAGCATCAGCACTAATTCTACATGGCAGCTCCTCAGAATACCATCTGCTTCCCCGGTAACTGTTAATATAGTTGTAATTATCTACTTCTAAGCACTTTATTGGGAATATCATTTGCAAATTAATCAACTACAGACCGGTAAAACAAATGACATGCTTGTCTGAAAACAACAGCATTATTTCAAATTATTTTCCTGAGGGTTGGGAAATACTAGCCATAGCCAAAGCTGGAAACAGGGCAAGGAAAGGTCTACGTTCAGCTTAAAAACACTGATTCTAGCTACATTCACCACAAATTTGTGGGATGACTGGTCATCAGGAGCACCTCCACTTCTGAGTCTCTTTCTCATTGCTCCATACAATCCAAGTTCTTCCAGGACTTTGCTCTCTCTGCCTTGGTGTATTTCCTTGATTCAGGCTACTCCAGCCTCTTTGCCCATGATCTCTTCCCTTCCTATAGTAGTTTTGCCACTTTTACACAGCTCATACATCTTACTACCGGTGGCTTCTATGTCACTGCTTGCTTTCTTCAGCAAGGAATTTTTAGCTCTGACTACCCCATCATCCTAAGATGATGTCCAATCACAGATCTGTGATACAAAGTAAGCACTGGATTTTTTCCTCCAAATCCCAGTTACATGCTCACCATGTTGCAAAACTGAAGGCTGCCAAACGACAGTAAACACCAGCTTGAGCTGCATCTTCTGATAGTGATGCTGTTTCCTGGTCTTAAAATCAAGACTCAAACACGGTAGAAGGGAAAAAGGGATTTTACCTTGGTATTTATTTTAAGGATCCTTAGGTGCACTACGTCCAGGTCGAATGCACCAAAATGCACACCACAATCTCTTCAAAAGATCTAGTGTAACATTATAGGTTTTACTAATTAGCATATCTATCAAAGATTCCCCAATAAGAGGCTCGAGTGAGCCCCCCTCCCCAAAGAGCCTTCCCCTGGATGGTTCTATCTCAGATTACAGAATGTGTTCTGGAGAGGACCTTGGGGTCTGGGGCAGACTGATCCCTAACTATGAAGCTTCTAAGACGTTTAGTCTCCTAGCTTGACAAACAAGTCTAAGAATGTAGGCTAAAAAACACCGAGAATACAGAAGTTATTAAAGGGTATATAAAAGGGGTATAAAAGAAAGGGCAAAAAATCATCATGGCTTCAACAGAATGAAGTAACTTTAATTATTTGAAACATGTTTGTATGAGGAATTATGAGAACCACACAAAAGCACTGTCCCCACCGAAGTTTCCAATAAGCTATTAGGAAAATGAATTTAGAGGAGCACAATAAGCAACCATGCTGCTATCAGTTTACTCATGCAGATACCATAAATAGCCCTTTCATGATAATGCTGTTGAGCGAGAGATTTTTAAAATCACTTAACTTGTAATTCTTGAAATATTAGAAGCCTTGCAAAGTTAATACAATATTCTAGCTCAATGAACAAGCAATACGTAAGGCATGTTTTCTGTGGCATCTGTTGCAGTGTCCTTTGTTTGACAGTAGGTCTAAGTGAAGCACTGTCAAATGGCAGACAGTGGGGTAAGCTGATCGATAACTGTGGAGTGCCATTTCTACATTCATGGTTGAAAGCTCACAAATAAAAGCAAACAGGTTATCTGCTCTGTGATATAAGTGTCCTCAGATCACTGTATTCCAGCATCTCAGCACTTTTCTTATGCTTTTCCCATCAGTGCCTCTATCATCTATTAATGCAACCATCAAGGTTAAAAGCAAAAAGAAAGTACATTGTTTGGGGAGAAAAATTAAATTAATTTCTTCGGAGTGATAACTTCTGTGTATTGCTTCAGTATGCGTAGAACCAGCTCCTCAAGCAAAAATCCTGGGTTTTGACTTTAGAAATATGGATCCATTTTATGTTTCATCAGCTGTACACTATTCAAGGACCCAAATGTAACTTTATTAAATAACAGTTCAAAGTAATAAGAGTTTATTTCTTTAAAAAATTGAAGTCCTTGAACAGAAACCCACTCAAGAATTGAAGCAGCAGACAAACAACTCAGCTGGTAAAACTCAGCAACTGAAAGGGTTTCTCTTCGTTCTTACTGCTGTTCAAGAGAGCAAGAGAGTTGTCACTGATCATCAAGGCTGAATAGCTACTACTAACTGCTACTTTTGTGCATGATGAACCTTTTCTTAAGGGTTACAGATACTTGACTCCAACAGTAGGCATTTCATAGTAACTATAATAAAATGGTATTCTACCTGTGGCAGTCCCTTCATAATGAACTGGAACTCTGTGTATGATTCATCACCTCTGCACTTAATATTTCATTAAACTTCATAAAATAGTCTGGAAAATTGGTGTGAAACTCCATCCAAACCTTTCAAATTTTTACATTGTTTTACAGACATACTTATAAAATATATGCATTTGATTTTATTCATAGAAGTCTACATTCTTTAATAGTATGATACACACCTTGAGAAAATCTAATTGTTTTTTAACAAATAATGCAGCCTCTCTTGTAGATAGCAGGTTTCTGTGAATGTCAGCTAAAGCAAAATTTTTGCCAGATCCATGAATAAATGGCTCAAAAGTTACCATCTGCAAAGAGCACAGAGTAAGGATTTTTTTCTTTAGCAAAAATGGGTATTTAGAGTATGTGTTTATTATAGTATATAAAATTTGACGTTCTAGGGAGAACTCACTGCACTCTATAGAATAAAACAGAACAAAGTTAGATCTTTATTGTTTTCAAGGGCCTATGTCAGTGACATCAACTAGTATCTGGCCCATGAACTGTTTTTCACATATTGCTGAGACTGAAGCTGTAGGTTTTGAGCACTGACTGCTGGAGAATAACATTTTGTGCCAGTTTGGACAAATTTGGAGGAAAAATATCCTCTGATACAAGGCAGGTCAAAGCCAGCCCTCCAGGTTCAGGAAAAAAAGAAATTTTTCCTCAGAGGAAAGTGAAAGAGATAAAAACTATTTATTTAACAAACACACAGGAAAAGGATAATAATGCTAAATAATAAAACCTCTCGCTCTGCTCAGAGAAACCTGGGAAAATTTCAGAGTCCTTCTGTAGGTAGCCTCTCTCCTCCTCCTCGGAACTGGGACAGGGTGGGCCCTCCTCTAGGGCCTCCACCTCGGTGGAAAAAGTCCAAAAAAGAAGAAGGGAAAAAAAACAAAGTCCCAGGAAAACAAAAGTTCAACTCTCCATCTCCCACCGGAGAAAAAGAAAGCCGAAAGCTGGCTGAAAAGCAAGCAGTGCTTCCTCCCGCTCCTCTGTCTCTCTGCAGCAGAACGCAGAGAGGTTTTATCTGTGTCCTTGAAAAACTGTAAACTGCTTTGAAAGTTTTGCTGGGGTTTTTTTTCCTCTCCCTCCTCTCAGGCTCAGTTTTAAGGCACAGAAAAGGCAAAAAATTTATTTCTGGGCATAGGACAGTGATATGGGATACACATCATAAAGTCACCCCAAGACACATTTGTAAGTTAAAGACCTCTGTACAGCAGTCTAAATCACATCTCATGTCCCACTTACATATGAAATCTTCAGCTCATTACATGAGAATTAGCAACCTTGGTGATATCCCTACTTCTTGTACTAAATATGTCTTCCCAACTACTGTACATCACAACCTTCTTTGCTCTCATCCTAAATGAACTTTATTACTTATTACATCCTCACTTATCCTCTATTTAGTGCTGTGCTGAGGCATTAAACAGCACTGCATGCCAGCAAGCAATTCTTGACCTTCTTTCTCTTACCCAAAGTAGCACAACGGTTAGGAAAACATCTCCCTAGGGAGTCAAAATTTCATACAAACTTAGTAATTCTTTTTCTGATGTATTTATTCATAGGAAACAGGTCATTTAATAATCTAAATGTGGTTCTCAAGCAACCCAACTTCTAAAATTCCAATTAAAATTTTCAACCTAAATGGGCATTGGAAAGAACGGAAAGGCTGGCCCCATTTTCTTGTTATTTCCAAAGCATCAATAAAAATAAACAAGCAAAAGAAATTGGAAGAAATGTGAGAACACTGGAGATCTGACACCAGCCCAGCAGAACAATTCAGAGCTAAGATAAATGCTCTAACCTTAATGCACCTTCACGGTGCCTAGTCATCTGCAGAGATCTTTGAACAATGAGTGCTTCCGCATAACAAGCGAACAGAAATACCTTGAGCGGCTGTAATAAGGCAAATTAAAGTTGCAAGGACAGCTTGAGCTCAGAGTACTTGGGGTTTTGTCCACTGAACATCTGTCTTTAGGATCCCTTTCCTGTACAGGGTTAATTTTGCAGGGGAATGTAATGGTGTCCTGTGGGAACATCCCAGGGCACAGCCCGTAGAAGGAGCCGAGAGGACAGCAGATTGTCCAGTCTGCCTTGGCCGATCCACCTTGTGCCCATTTCCACACCTTTTGCTTGCAAGAAGCACCGTTGTGAATTGGGACTTGCCACACTGAGCTCACAGGAGTTCGGGTGGCAGAGAGGCACATAATTTCCAAGCTTAACTTGGATAAATTCTGAAAAATCCTCCTACTGGTTTTCTCTAATATTTCTTTGCTAGTAGCAGGGTTTTTCTGCTGCATAGGACATCTCTTCTGTTCTCTTGAGCTTCTGCTCACTTTACAGCAATCCCTTGAAGGCTCCCTGAGGTTACTCTTTGTGAAACAAGACATATTCTGAGTGGGCACAGACATCTTTGCTAGCTCTCACACTACATCTTACTCATTTCCTTGCTCCACTGTGGTTCTAACCTTCTTTCAGATTAAGTGCAATTTACATCTCTTTAACTAGATATATTGGTGTTACTACCATTGCAGTCCTATTGATTGCAATGCTGCACTTAGCATCACTGTTCCAATTTTATCATCCTTAGTCATTCTTGCATGACTGTGTATTTATGTACGAGTTCTATTATTTAAATTAGCACATAACATTAGAAAGGAAGCATGACAGAATTAAAACAAACTGAAAAGCACAAAAGAATGATAGCAACATGCTGAAAATAATGCCCTCCTTTTCTTGGACATATCAGCACTCAGTTATTTAGATTTCTCTTACAGGGAATGCTGTTATTGGTTACTTAAAGACATTATAGCCATAAAAATATGTAATCAACCTTGAAAACAGGGGAGTGCTTATTTTTAAGTTTCATATTCTGCTCTACAGTACTACAAAAAGGCAAAGAAAATGTTGAGTAGATATATCTGTAAAGTACTACAAAGACTTGTGACAGCTAGTGTTTACCAGTGACAGGCAGAGTAAAACAAACACTGCTAAAAACAAAAACTAGTTGTTTCTGTCATTAACTAAGAAATCATTAACTTATAGTCTGGAAACATAGTCTAGAACTTCTGTGGACTCTGCAAAGACAGCAGTAATTATCACAACATCAATCAGACTCCATCACCCCATTAGGTATTTCATGTACAACAAAGGGCAGCAAAGACAATCCTTACTCTGAGCCAGAGGCTAGAGGTTTCATCCAATACCCGAAGTACAACACAACAGATTTTTCTATACTTGTGACGTGTCAGCTAAGACTGCTCCCACCTTTGCCTCAACTCTTTCTGTCTACACCATTCTCATTCTTTCTTTTACAATAAAGTTCCAAAACTATATGTCACAGAACACTGACTGAACCTTTCCAGGCCCCTAGTTCTTACATGGCTGCTGCTACTTTTTAATTGCCCTGCAAAGCTTAAGAAAAAGCTTATGATAGTCCTAAATGCTCACAGGTTTATTGACCAGCTTGAATTACAGTACCTGTGTTCCTCACAGAATTCTCTTAGTAGAGCTCATGATGAACCAAGCAGAGACTACTCCCATTCCTGTAACATAGTACACTCATAATTCCTTTACTCCATTCAAGGAATCATACCCAGCTTTCCCGAGGCCCACAGTGACTTACTGTAAAACAGTGTCAGTCACTCAAAGAAGAAGCAGAAATACTTTGTCCTTTGAAAAAAAACGTATTTTTTGATCAAATGGTCTTTGAATATTTGATAACCAAAATAAGAACTTGCAGATATGGCACACGAAAATTCAGTAACTGCTGTAATCAATAAGCAGGTCATTCAGCAAATCCACTCTTGTTAATTAAGAGAGGGAAATGTTATTTCTTAAGACAGATGCAAAATCACAGTCGCATGTCCTTACTTCCTGTTGACATCTTGATCCAAGCTGGGTAAAAACAGTATGTCTCATCTCTTTTAAACAAACAAAAACCCCACTTATGATCAGTAGGTGGTCTGACAGCATTTTAATTTTAATGAAGAATGTGCTTTCACAGCCAACAAGGCCAACCAAAGTCAGTCCATGAGTGGTCTCAAGCCTGGCTTCTCCTTTAAAGCCTGGCCGTTCATTTCAGTGTGGATGGTTACAAAGCTTAGGCACATTATTGCTTGATGCTCACAGCAGGGCTGGGGCCTAACAAGTGCTTGGGCTGTCCATTTACAGCCAGAAGGGAGACAACAGATCAGCCTTTTTAAGCTGTAATATGGGGTCTTGTAAGCCACCAAGATATGAGAAATGGAAAGAGAAACTGAGATGTCGAGAAGGTTAATTATCAGTTCCCCATATACCCACTCAGTTGTTACCCACTCAGACCTGACAGTTAACATTTAAACCACCACAAAAAGAAATAATGAATAGATGTATAACTACTGTAGTATAAGACCCTCCTCCTCATGCTGTCTATCACTCCACTCATTTTCTCTTTTCCAAAGCATGTGCTTTTCACAGAACCATAAGGAACTACCACTTCAAAGCCTCTTCAGCAAGCTACAATGAAAAGCCTAAATGATCATCCAGTGATTTACTCAGCCTTTCCTAGCATCTACCACATTCTTGTAGTGCTCTTCCCCAGAATGGGGGCTAGCGATGGTTTGGGATATTCAGCATCAAGCTCATCCCAGATGGGGCATACACCTCTGGAGAGGCAGCTCATAGCTGCCTCTTGGCATGAAGAATTACGAGCTGCCGATGCCCATGCACATCCCATCAACCCTGCCCAAGCTTGCCCCCACCATGTGTAGGACTGTGGGGAGCAGAGTGGGCCAGCTGTAACTAGTGGAAAAGACCATACGCCACCATATTCCACCACTGTCAGCTTTGGAGAGAAAGGCTTGTTCTGACAAAGAGACAAAATACCTCAGTAAACTTACCCTTTCAATTCCCTCCAGGCAAAAAAAAACAAAACAAGACAAAGTAACTCCTAACTTCCCCAAGAAGAAAGGGAGTAATAATCCCATTTTTTAACCAGGTTTTTTTGGTTTTTGTTTTTAATCAAACAGCTCAACAGAGAGAGCCTTTCAAAATGGAGGAGACACACTCAGGAGTAGAATTCAAACAGATCTAACCTAGATGCTCATGACAGACCAAAATCTGGCCTGACATAGGAATGATGGAGGTTCAGCATTTAATAGTTCGGTAAATCAGAAAGACAGGAAAGAGCTGATCCATACAATCCAATGAATGTCAGGATCAGATTTAGAACTCAGTCCAGCACATAACTAAAAGACAATGTAATGGCAGAAGCAGCAGAGGAGTATGTTCTGCACAAAGCTAGTACAGGTTAGCACCTTAGCTGTGTAATTATCCTCTAAGCTATTCATACTATGAGAGATTCAACAAAAAAAGAGAACATGAGAACTATAGAGGGTGTTCAATAGTTTATGACATACGCAGGACAAGCATCTGCAGGCACAATGCAGGACAAGCTGTCCAGGTCTCCCCTTGATTTTAAAAGGCATTCATGTCTGCGCAACAGACAGCAAGGTTAGTTAATAAAACTGTATTTCATCATACAGCAGGTCGAAGTGACTGATGTATGACAAAACAGATTTCATAAACTGAGTTAGCAATCTTCGCAAAGTTAATTTGGCATTCATAACAACTCAGAATTTATATTTGCACTACCTGATGGAGGGCAGCTCGTATTATTATCATTAACAAAATACCAACAACTGATTCAGCCTCCAAGTCAATTCTATTTACAGTTTGTCATTCCATTATAGCAAAGCAGCACTGGCAGAGACACAAGAAAAAGACTTCATCTTCATAAAGATCATTTTTTACATACAAGCACAGACAGGCAAACACAAACACATTTTTTAATAACGGAAGGAGGTACTACAAATTAAAGAAAGACTGGACAGCTAAAATGGAGAATTATATCATTTTACACTAATTCAAACTGGACATCAAAGTGTGCACTGTGGCAGTCTAGGCATTGAAGAAAATGGACTCCACCATGCCATCGCATCCTCATCCCACGCAGCAGAGAGTCCCCATGAGGTTGTTTTCTGGGATATCTGCAGACATCTAACAGCAGAGTAAGAGGTAAAGTATTCTCCTATGAAGGTAAGACACTGGATTTTCTATGCACAACCTTTTAACGTGTTAGTAAGACAGCAGGTATTAAAGTAGGAGAAAATGCGCAGCGGCATCCAATTCCATAACCTTTCACTAGTTAGTCATATTGCATGCCATCCAGAATCTTCCCAGTGGAAGGTTAACACTCCAAGAGTCCAATTAGTTAAGGAAATATGCTTAAGTTGTGCGTTGCCACTGAAACACAGCTAGTTTCATTGCACAGACAGTAGCTAGAAGGGTAGCACTTTTATGCCATATGCATAGCATATGCATCTGTTAAGATTCAGTGAAGTACTTGGGGTTTTTTTTTTCAAGAATCACAAACCTAAATCCACGAATAAAGGAGTGAAATTTAAAATTTAATATTAATCTTATTCGCAACTGTAACTTGGAGGCTCTAACAACTCTTCTTCAGCAGGGAATCAATTCAGGATTTACGCAAGCGATGGTTTTGGCAAACCCTCACAGAGTACAGTGTACTGAAGGTACTCTTCACAGACTATCAGGAGATCATGATGCCCTTGGGAGTCTCTCTAATTAACAATAAACTGCTTTTACAATTGAAAATGCACCCTCAAAGCCTGGTGACACTACGGATACGTCAATTCCTGATCCACATGCTTCATTGTATGCAATGTCTTTGGAAATCAAGGGCAACAACAACCTAGAAAATATTTTTCAACATTTGGACTGTTGCCACCAAATCAATAATGGTGGAACAAAATGAATTACAAGATTCCACAGCTTCAATCACAGAAGAAGTAGAGAGTAAGCCAAAAAGAGAAAATACAACTTGCATTGAGAGACTAGTTGGACAGAATTGTATGTAGACTTGGATCTAATTAAATGAGACTAAGGACAAAAGGGAGGCAAAATAACTTGATAGCCTGCACGGAATTGGTCAACACAAAAGAGTACTCGGCTCCTGAAATATTTAAGTAATTTCTCTTGATCGGGCCAGAGGATTTACACAACCTCCATGCCTGAAGGACAGGCAATGAATGACACAAGGAACGGAGAACACTTAACTCTCAAGATTTTTATGATTTTCTTGAAAAGCTTTTCCACAGAACTCGGGTTTTCAACACTTCAGGAACACATGTTCAATATTATTTAGGGAAGATTCAAATTGGAGAAGGCTGTGAAATGTGTGTGTGAAACACAACAGTTTTCTCAAAAAAGATATGATGTACACTGCTTTGATATGTCTGCACTAAACATTTCTGCCTTGTCAAGCCCCAGCTTTCGTCAGCAGCCAGCTTCTCTTACTTGCTCTCCACTGGCTTCCCTCCTCAGCAACAACAAACATGGAATAAGCAAGAACACCATATTGGACAGCAGCATGTTTGGCTCAGGTCAGAGGGGAGCAGCCCACATGCTGGAGCTCCTCTGGGGAGCAAGAAATCTGTATAGATCACAGTGTTGTCTAGCAGAGAACTAGATAGCTTCCTCTTTTCACAAACACAGCCTTAAAAAAGATCAGTCCACCAAAATGGATTGACAAAATGGCTGAATTTGTCCTCCAAGTATCTTTAACCCATCCCTAGAACTACATAGGCTGACTTACATTCTATGGTCAGCTTTAGCATCAGCTATAGCTTTAAAATACTGCATTTTTCTAGTGCTGTCTAAAATTTTTTAATGGTGGTGTTGAGAATAGAGTGCTCATTTTACTATTGATGCTGCTACTGTAACCAAACCTGTGTCTGGAATAAGGAAGTCCAGCATCACTACTGACCTGATCCTTGTGGGAATGATGACTTGTGCTTACACCTGTATGACTACTGGGTACACTAGAGAGCATTACCTTAAACTTTTCATGGCTGGTGCTTAGGTCAAAGAAATTGCAGCAAGCTACAATACAATCTGCTGCCTTTTCATAAATGCACGGGGAGCCAGGCAAGCTCATTACCACTTACAAACACAGACTCAAACTGCATGTAAGTGATACTGGGCCATTTGAAACACACTTCCAACGACAACAGACAGGGACAGTAATTTTAACCTTGCATTACTGAGTCGTGATTTCCAAACATGATTTGCCATCTTCTGCTTCCATCTTTTCCCTGCAAAAAGAATAAGCCGTCCAAATGAGGTTGATAGCTTTAAAATCAAAAGTAACAAGCAAAATAGTACCTAGCAGACTAAACTAAATACATAACTCTCCAAATATCCTTTATTCTTTTCAGCTGCATTCATTAAAGGATACAGCTAGCTCTAATACAGGAAATTATAGACCTCCTGTAAGAAATGTATGTCAGGTGCCAAAAGCATTTAAATTCTATCTTTTTCCAATTCATGAAGCTCACTGTAGCATTGTATTGTTGCATTATTAGATTTATGCATTTAGCAAGCAAGCATATTATAAGAGTGGCTGTAAGTAATTACTCTTTTCTAACAGCAGGAAACACAGTATTGTCCATGCTATGTCATTTTTATGAGAAAAACAGTCCGTTTTTAAAAGAGACTTCAATGTTTATAAAAACATCCAATTATCTCATTTATTAATAAATCATAGTGGGAAGAGTGAGGCAGACAGACACTGAAGGTAAGTGACATCATTCATTCATTACAGCATATTGATTATCAGACGTCATCCAGAAAAGCTTATTTATGTACTGACATCACACTCATTTGGGGATTATGTCTTGTAGGACACATTTTTAAACGAGATTTTGAAAACTAGGAAATTCAAAGATAAGTTTCTTATTCTTTGTAACTTTTTGGTTTGTCTTCTTGAAATGGTCACCATAAGTATGGTATGTTCTGTCAGGAAATCACAGTGATGGAACACTTGATTAGTCTAATTGCTTAATGGTTGTGCCAGTAAGCTAAACTTTCCACGTGGAGTCTTGCAGAGAACATTCTCAACCCCAAAAATCCTTCTTTCGGGACATCTACCAAATGCTTCCTGTTGGAAGTGTCTCTGCACTGGGAATGCTGGCACTCACTATACAGAGCTCTGAACTTAGTAGGTGGCTCTAGTCTTTCTTCAGACAGTTTCCTACAGATCAGCAAGAGCATTGCATATGAAAGATCTCTGGGATACAGCCTTACATGTACTACACAAACCTAAGTACCTAATCCATCTGCTTCTCACATTCCTGACGCTCTGCAAACACTTTAAAGATGGTACCATCAATCTACGATGTTTTTTTTACTCATTGTACAAACAAACCTAAATAAACTTTATGAGTTACCTGTATTTGGCATGGTGTAACTAGATCCCAGGGAAATTTTTATAAATTTCCTTGTTTAATTACAAAGTTTAAACCCAATAAGTAATTCAGTGGCACTTGTGGTATTTGAAACACAAGAAGGGACTTCCTTCAATTACAGATAAAATAATGTCTGTGCCAATTTAAATACTCAAACCCTTGCTCACATTTCTCATGCAAGAACCTCACTGGACGTAAGCAGTGTCAGGACTGAGTGTACCCAGGCTTGCCTCTCCAGGACAATGCACTTTATCAGCACCATAGAACAGCAGCGCAACACAAAATGGTGCAGAATTGCAGCCACGTGGCACTTATCACTCAGCGCTACAAATTCTGAACTCTACAGAAACTCTGCTGTGATTCCAATCAGCTGATCACAGAATCCAGTGAACAGATCGTAAAGTCTGCAAAGTCTACTGTGGTCTGCTGGGATGGAAGTCACCACCAACATATGGCATGATTATTAGCGTTTTACACAGAAAAATTCCTCAGGAGACAACTGAGTAAATGTTTCTTATTTCATTATCTGATCCTCATTTGATTCACTCTCCTCTCACCAAGTGAAGAGCAGCATGAAAATAAGACACCCCAGAAATAACCCTGTTGGCAAGGCTGAAGAGCAGCAAAAAGAAGATAAAAAGTTGTGCGTTTTGACACTCTGCTTTTACAGATGCTGCTGAAATGCTATTGCTAAATACCTGGGCAGTTTATAAATACACCCTTCCAAAAGCCTATTTTACACAATCACAAAATAAATTAAACAACCCAAAATTCATGCTGCTAATTAAAATAGTCCCTGTAGGAGGGCAAAGTAGCTACAAGGCTGAGGTAAACATGATGCTTTTTTATTGAACAGCAGCTGATTCATTTTATACCCTATTTACATATATTTGCTAGTATCATCAAAACCTGGTAAAACCCACAATTTTGTACCCATCAGCTAAAGACTCCAAACAGATACTAGTCCATTTTTTTTAGGATACCAGCAAGCTCTCTTGCTTTTGCAGAAAGCCAGTAGCACTACACTTCCATTCTAAAAAAAAAAAAAATCTGCCAGCATAGGAAACTAGGAGTAAGACATATGCAGTCCTTTATGTATCTGGACCAGCACATTTTATGCCAGTCACAAAACTGGAATTATAAGGGTTATGAGACACCAAGAAGGGCCTATAAAGGGTTAAATGGGCATTATATTATATGGTGTCCTAATAGAAAAGTGGTCTTCATGAGAGAAATAAACTGAGCACTTACCATGGTGCCAGGAGCAAGTCACTTAAAAGTCACTTTTATTCAGAAATGATCATTTAAATTTTAATAGAGGATACAATTTCATTTTAACCAGCTGTTCAAGATCAATTTTTCTCCTGACAATACAACTCAGAAAAAACTCAATACTTAACATCCGAGTCACCTAAAAAGTCAATCCAAATACACCTCATGACAAGTGACAACCTTGCCATGGTTGGTTACATAACTTATACCACAATCTTACGAGTTTATGGAAGCCCATGAACTGATTAAGTTTACCTGGCCTAAAAAACAAGCTACGGATACAGAGAGATCTCTTTTTTGTGCCTTTATAACAAGAATCAAAGTGAAAAATTAAAATCTGGACCATGCAGACCTCCCCACCTCACACTGGCAGTCAGCATGCAAGGCACTGGTGCATTTCAAGGTCTTGCAAGTACAAGGTCTCATTAGATACAACATCCTTAATAACATAGCAGCAAGCCACTCTCAAGATTGTCTTTTACCCTATATTCCAAATAGCAACTGAGAGCAGTCACAATGCCCTTGTTTCCTCTTGGGTGAGCAAAATGAATTGGACCCAGGGAAGGTTTATTCAGTGTAGACCTCACCACGAAATTTTTTTTACTGATTTTTTTTACTGTAACCTATGGCTCAGCTTTTCCGCAACAACTTAATTATTTCATTTCCCTTTCTACTCTGGATAGAAGTATTAATCAGACTGACGTGTGGCAGGGAGGTTGCAGTCTGCTCACTGGTCTTTATCCTTCTAAGAGATGAATGAAGTCCACCAACCCTTGGAGCAGTGGTGGCTGCTTAGTAAACCATGAAACCATTGTGCAAGAGAATCTCCATTACCTTTTCATGCCTGCATTGTGCTGCAAGGACTTCACCATTCAACCACTGACTGGCTTATTTGTAGAAGTCAGTGGTTTCCTCTCCCTCCCTCTGGGCTGCCCCTTCTCTTGAATCCACTGGATGACAGAGGACCTGAGGATGCACCTGACATAATTTTATGGATATTTAGCTGCTGGAGTGACTACGCCAGGCTCTGGTACACTGCCTATCATGGGCAGTTTCAGTATCCAACATTTTCCTTAAGAGAGAGGCTCTAGCACAACAATGAATTGATTCTGGTGAGCTCATGTAGTATGTTTATGTTATGGATCAAACCAGATGGCCAACAGTGGTCCTTCCAGGCACCACCATCACTGACCTACATGCAAATTTTCCTCCGAGCGTAAACCCCATGTGCTCGCACACTTCAAGGAGAGCAAGTACCAAACCTTCAACGAAGAGATGACAGTCCCAGAAACCTGTAGCGTTTTATCAACACAGATTTTGCCCTTATCCTTTGCTGAATTCCTTTAATAAGAAGAAATACCTGCGGATGAGCAGTGGAGGTGAAATGACTCCCTGACAAGAGGTCTGACAATGGGTCTTGTCCACTAAAACCCAGCACTGGGAACACTTAACTGCTCCAGTAACGCTGAGCCAGCCCTCTCCACATCTCCAACTTTCCACAGCCAGGCCCAGACTGCACCTCACTTCCTGATATTCAGTTACATCCTGTCAGCTCTGGAGTGAGGCCAAGATTCTTCTAAAGAGCAGTTGAAAGTTAGAAATAGAAAATTTATGAAGTTCAGCAGCTGGATCGCATTACGTTAAGCAGTACCCAAGCCAGCACAAGAGGCTGTGGACAAGGACAATTCTAGTCAGCTTCCCATGGTCAGCTCACTCAGGTAAAGGTTTTTACTCCACCAAGGAGCAGGTAGTGAATGCACACCAAGGTGATCAAATTATGTTCCACTCTATGCTGCGACGGCAGTGCAATAGTCATGAATAAAGAAACAGCTCTCTTACTTCAGGATAGATCACATAAAAAGGACTTGCACCATGTGAACAGAGACTGCAGTGTTGCTTGACATGGAGACTACCAATTTCAGGACCTTTTGGAATGTGACATTTCACTACAGTACAATGAATCCATATCCTCCCAATGCCATATGATCCAACATCCTTTAGCTTTGCATCTCCATGGTTCAGCTGCCATAGTGGAAACACATAGTAGGGCTGGATTTTAAATTATGTGAAGGTGATCCTCAATGTAAAATTTTCACTGCACTTTCAGAAACTCTGTTTTACACCAAGTTTTAACTGTGACCATGTATTCCAGTGGTGCAAACAGCACTGGCCATGGCACAGTGTGAGACGAGGGCGCACTGCTGCCCACACCACTTGCACTACTCAGCCCGTGCAGGCCAGCTATGAAGCATCTGGAGAAACCTATGCAGCCAACTTCAGGGCATCAAAAGGTACTCGACCAAACACAGGAAGAGGTGTTTTAGGGGCAATGCTTGTCAACTCGAACTATGGCAGGCACTGGCTGGCCAGCAGGCCATAGGTGATCAGCAGTTCACCGCAAGGATCCTCCAGGCACACAGCTGTGTGGAAGTGTGGGTGGGTCTCAGTCCTGCATGCTATAAACTAGCCAACAGAACCTCCCTCAAATCAAAACACATGGTTACAGCAAATCTGAAAGGGACAGAAGCTATAGCTTCCACCAATATGATCACAGATTTTGCCTAGGAAAGTGTAATTCAAGTCTTGTGTGTCTTTTCTCAGTCAAAATCCCTCTAAAATCTTGTGGCCTTCTAGAAGGTATGTGGTGAAGGTATGCTGAGTTACAGACAAGCTTTTGGACAAGAGAGAGCACATGTGGAAGGCATGTGTCGTCCGTCTTTCATTTTGGACTGCGCTGCACTCGCAGCAAACCATTTTAAGGGGGTGTCACTTTACTGGAAATCTATGGGATGGTGATTGCCCCAATTAATCTTCCTGACTCTAGCATAGATTAACTTTTAAGATCAGTTCTCAATATACAAGGCAATTACAGTTCACCAATTAGGCAGTAACACACAACAGTGCATTTCTGAGCAGTTAGAGCACAGACCAGTACTACAAAGCACAGTCCTTCAGGACAACCAATTGCAACTGAACTATGAGCACAATCATCTTTGGCTTAATACTTATTATTGCTCCTATTAAACAGAGTTTTTAAATACAAATAAAGAAGCCAGCTATACCTGTACCTTGATCAGACTCTGTGACTCATTCAGGGAAAAAGCCGTCATAGCCTTATCCGTAACTGCAATATTGCAAAGATTAACATTACAGAACCAGCATTTTGCCTGAAAAAATAACTATGACAAGAAGCATGTATTATTGGTAGACATATACTATCACTGACAGCCAAAAAGAAAGCTCAAACAAATTTTGTAAATCCACTTCATAAAGACATCAAAAATGTCCAGCTCATGTTCCCATACATGAAATCCATTTAGCTTCACCTCTACAGACTATGACAGCTGTACTTCTAAGCCCTGATACAAAATTTGCTTCCCAAAATACACCCCAATAGTGACCACTGGGATTTAAGTGACCTTCGAGGAATTCAGAGGACAGGATAACAGCTACATTTTCACTCCTCAGATTTGACAGGAAGCAGTTAGACAATCTCTCACTCCACATCCCCACCAAACCATACCAGCAGGACACAGCCAAGCCACTACACATTTTCTAATCCATCCTAAGGCTTCACATTTCTGACTCTGGACTTTGGAAAGCAACAGCTCAAAAAACATGTTAGGAGGATCTCCCTAATAAGAAGATGGGGGAGGGGGAAAAAAGGAAAATATACAGAGATGCAAATTGCATTGCCTTCTTTTCTTTTTTTTCTTCAGCTGGTGCAGGAGTCTGCATAAACAGGAGCCAGTATACCATGGTGCTCCAGCAGCCTGATTATCATTACAAAACCTTCTCTCCTCTTTAGCACTGCATCCTCATATTAAAAATAATGTTCCTATGCTTAGCCTTCTTATTTTTAGTGTACTAGAAACACGTAATCTGTGAGCTGTATGTATATTCAATAGCACTGTCAAATAAATTATTCTGGCATGTGTACTTTTCCCTCCTTTTCTGATTTATAATGGATTTTAGCATTGTTAAAACTGCAGTTAGTCTGTCTGTAGTCTCATAATTCTTCTCTCAGTCAAATGAAACTACAGTCTTGCAATTTTTAAACCAAATTACTACTAAAATGTGTAGAAATAGGAATTTTAATAAGACTTCTATGTTACAAACATTTTAGCTCAGAAATACTTGGAGTCAGTCTCTGAATAGGATTAGCTTCTGCATATTTTCTTTTAATTTTACATATAAATGAAATACAGGATCTCTCATCATAATTAAATTTGAACTATTCAAGATTATGACTGTGAAAGTACTCTACACGCACATCTACACAGATTACTCAAAAGTCAGTAGATTCTGTAGCCTACAAACAGAACATGCCAACCTCAAAGTCTACAGTTCTTCAAACCCTGACTTTCAGAAAAGCTAAAATACATCCAAGGCAACTGATGGGCTAGGGAGAAACTCAGAATACAAACTTTTGCTTGAAGGCTCCGGATTATGTGCGTTGTGTGTCAGCAGGTAAACTAAAAGTATGCTGTGTTTTGATGGATTTTCAGATCATTAAATTAATGATGATGATCTGACTGATTAGGATAAGCAAGACTTGGGATTTTTCCTGCATCACTAAGGTCAGTAATAGATCTGCCATTGATTTTAATGAGATGAGGACTACAGCACTGATGAACTGCAATAAATGAAGGCAAGCCGATCAGAGTGGAAAGACACAAGAGCAGAAGCCTGAGTGGAACAAAAGGATCGAAAGATAAACTGAGAGCAAAATCATTAGCAACATTACTTGTCACCAGTGGCATTACTTGTCACCAATCTGCCCTGCAGATAACCAAAACAGTTCTTCATCTCAACACAGCACTTCATGTTAGCCTTTATGTTCACATGGTCAAACACAAAAAGACACTGATTTTCATCATGATGGTACATACCTGATTACTTGGACACTCTATTACAGCTCAGATGGCTTCATTTCCTTCCTCCTAAATCTAATTCCTAGTCTCTCTCTTTTTCATTATCTTATACAAAACAACATCAAACAACCTAAAAGCCAGGTAATTCCTTCTCTCCTCAAACATATAAACTCCAAAAATGCTTTACGCATTCAGGTTCTAGAAGCTTCAAGGACTGCACCTCCATGATTACCTTTCATGATAATACTGCCCAGCACTGGATCCAGATGTTTTTCTACTGTATTTGCTACTGTTTGCAGCTAACAAACCAGTCTTGTATAATGCAGAATTTCACACAAATGACTGTCCAAATGGAAATACGGCAATAAAACTAGGATTACTGATCCTGTCTCACATGGACAGTACTCACCTGAATAGAGACTGTTGTATCTAAGTTTAAGTGTCTGTCTCTGTAGTTCTAATTATTCAAGTTTCTGCTGTCATCAGCAATGGGAAATCAGGTTCTAAGAAAATTTCCACCCCTGAAAGTTACTCATTAGCTTGAATTTAAGCTTCCAGCAAGTTCTGGGCTTAGCAAAAGACAGATGGCACCAATCCAAACAAACAGCAGTGGGAGAAAGAAGATTTGTTTTAGCAAAGCAAAACATGGTTGCAAGATACTTCCTCATCCTCATCTTAGGCAACCTCCTACAAAGCTTCCACTCTGTGCAGCAAACCATTTTCACCCAGATTGGGAAGTGCCCCTGTAGGAGAATCCTGCCTAGTACGTGATATGTTTGCATCTAATAATAGTTACAGTGCCAAACTATGAGCTTCAACCACAGCAACTCCCGTACTGTGACAAGGAAATAAAGTTCCCTATTATGGAAATCCTATATTGTATTTAATTATGTAATTATATTTTATTGTATTAGTGAGTCGTTGGGCACAGTAGCAACTGCTGGGATTTCTGCAAATTAGGAGCACAAAATTCATTCTTTCCAACAGCTGATTATTTTTTATGATTCCATGGGTTTTTTTCCTAAGCTATAGAAATTATTCTATTTTTGGCTTATTTCTCTTAAACACTCTCCAGCAACAGTGATCCCCTCTCTTGACACCAAAATTCACACGCACACAAAGAATTTCATCTTAGCAGAGTCACCAGGCCAAATTAATCCCTAGCATACACTCTAATAATTTACGCAAATGCAGGGCGGTGATGTTTACATCTAAGTTCAATTTGACCCACACCAAACTACCACACCTGGGGTTTTATTTCATTTTTTTGCACCAAGTCAAGTGTCCATTGCACTGCAGAGTGCTTGAATTCAGTGACTGCACGCAGCAGAAAGCACACAATTTCTAAGCGTCAAACACAAACTCCTACTGAACAAACTGGTATAACATCTCCATGCCCTAATGGCTGGCAAGCAGCACATGCCACTGTCCTCCCTTTTAGCCTGGGGCAGGCTTTTCCTTAAAGTCCCTGACCTGAGCTCACACCTAACAGTGCGATGGTAAAGAAATGCAGGCAGAAATGAGCAGTACCTCCTTGTTACCCTACCTGCTGCATGCACAGTCACACTTTCTCCTCTGGCCAGCACTGACACGGCAGAAATGGGAAATTCATTTCAGCCAGAACTTTTTAGTAGCAGGGCTCATGGAAAGAGAGAGATGTCAGGGCTACTTGAATCCAGGAAGAAAAATGGAAACTAGATCTGTGACACACAACCTACAGTAAACATGCACAACCCCATTTTATCCCACTTACAGAAAAACTTCCTTTGACATCAGGAACAAGCACATGCTTCAGGGCTACAGGACAGCTACAGTAATATAATCTTATAATAAACATGAATACATTTATATACATATAAAACAAAATACTGACTTGGCAAAATAAAAAGTAAATAATCTTCTATTCAATCTCTTTTTTCATGCCTTAGCATATAGTCTGTGTTATTGTGAACTCTAAAAACGAAAAATGAAATGCAAAATTGTTTACAAGATATAACATGCAGAGTCCTTCCTTTTCCTGAAGTTCTTCAAAAATGGGAAGAGAAGTAGAGGGATGCAGTGAAATACGGCTTCATAGGAAAAGTGTATCTTCACAATGAGAGATACTGACCAGCTAGAGAATATCGTGACCAACATTTTCAGCATGGAAATGAATGCCACACTCTTAACACTCAGAAGCTGTGAGATCCTGGCAGCTAGTTATGTGATTCAGTGTGGCTACACCAGCTTATTTCAGTCACCCACCATCTTTACCTAAGAGACCTTCCAAACACACTGTGTTTGGCCCTGTGCTCATTTGTTACATATATTTTTTAGTACTCCCGGTGAAAACATGGGCAAGATTCAAATGCTCAGTATTGTAATAATAAACACTACTTGCCTGTCAAATTAATTTCCACAAAAAATATAATACTATTAATTATCCTGCTTCTCTCTCTCACCTCCTTTGTTCTGGAGTGAGCCCCACACTTGTGGGGCTGAAATTTGTGACCTCTGTTCACCTTTTCACCGCTGGCTGAATCACATTTACACTGCTTAAAAAACTCACGTTAATCTGGACACACTGCCTATCAGATGGGTATGCTTTTCATTATAACAGCCTAACAATCACTCAAAATAACAAAAATAGCAACTTCACTTTACCTACCCTAATACAGATTTCATATAGCCATAACACATTCAGCTAGCATTTGATTTCAGCCTAGCATTCAGCAAGCAATTCACCTGCTGACTTTTTTTTGGTTAAGCAATCTAGCAGTGGGGGCCTGGAGTTGCTTTTCTTTATCTACATGACATGATGGCATAGACAGAAATTACTGGATTAGGAAATATTTCATTCCTGAAATGAAGTTAGAGGGTCAGTGTCTAAAATGAGTCATTACAGAACTCTACTAGGAGATTAAATATTATCAACCAACTGAAAACCAGTGATATAAAATATGTAATTATTCTGCAGTATGTGATTACAGTATATCCTTCACATCACTTATTTCTGCTCTGTAAGTGCTATCAACCTTTTTACAAACCAAAAACTATCAGAAGAGGTACCTAAACTAGAAAACATGCTACAAGAAGCAAACTCACAACGGGATTACACTGGGGATTTTCCATCTAGTGGTTTCTGGTGTCGAAAAGGGGGAGTATGCAAGGATCTTATTTAAAACTCTATGATTAAAATAAACAGAAAAAAAATAAGAAGTAATCAAGATCTCAGTTGTCCTTCAAAGCAAAGCAGAAAAGCAGTTTCTCTATATAAAAAATCAAAATTAATATGCATTACCAGGAATAGGAAAAAATACTAAATGACATGTGACAAGCCTTGTTATAACCCTGTTTTGACATCATCATTTCAATTAAATAGTTCCAATAACTCTAAAAAGCATCTTAAAATGTAATAAGGGGCATTATTTAATGTCAAGGAGATGAGAATCCTAACGGGAATGACATGGAGCCTGACTACCTCTTAAAGTACACTCACTGTGGACAGGCACTACTGATACCATTTCAGTGTTCAAAGTTGGAATGGCTTGTACTTTGTTATGTAATTACTAACATATGACAGGCAAAGAAAGATGTAAGATCAGCTGGTTTTATCTCATGTCTCAGACACTTCACTCATATCTCTGAACAGATTTATTATTTACTTGCCTGTTAATAAAACTAGCAGCTCTACCAGTCAGTACTTTTTTTCCTTAAGCTTTTGAACTCCACTGAGATTTGGAGGCAATTAACATTCACCAGTAACAGAGCAATCAACACAGGGATATCTAATGGGACTGGACAGAATCCAAAAACCAGTATTAGGATAATAGTGAGCCACTGACATAAGGTTATGATGTTAATTTTGGAGGGGAGAGCAACAGTGAGTTTTCAATAGCAGTGTCTGTGATTGCTGTCACATTAACATAACATTCTTTTCTATATGGCTGTCTTCTGAATCTGAAACGTGTTTAAAACTGAAAGCAGCTGACAACACCGAGAATTAACCCTCTATTGCCTATTGCTAAAAAGCTTGCTCAACTAAATTACTTACACAATGGTTTCAGATGCTTTTCTCCGATGAACAAATAAAAACAATAATTTTAAAAACACCAAGAACTATGAGGGGCTGTGCATGGTTCATTTATGACTGGTATAGTCAGAGAGAGATCTAGTTAATCCAAGCATCTTTAGTTTAAAAAGCCAGGGATATTCCTGGAAGGAGCATTCATTCGAGTTATGGCTGCTACCTAATCAGCTCTCTAACTAAGCAGGTTTAAGATGCGGGTTGGATCCCACAAAAGGCTTGGGTACCTACAACTAGGCTTTGCAAGGCATACATTTTTAGAAAGTTGGTCCCAAAAGGGAACCTGAAACACAGGTGTGGATACATTGACCCCAAGAGCACATAGGAGCCAACCTCAACAGAGAACCAAAGTGTGAGAAACCTCAGAAGACTCATATCAAGTGCATAACCAAAGAGGAAAGCTTACTGCTGAGTATACTCAAAGCCTTATCCCCTTCCAAAACTCCCTGAAAAGAGGCACCAGGTTACCTCCATCCACAGCCCAGAACCTTCTCCTGAGCATATGCACCTACTCCTGTCCTCTGAACACAACAGCAGCAGCAGCTCCACACAGGACCATCTAGCAGAGGAGATGTTGTCAGTAGCTGTGTTATGCCATACACTGATGGTAATGGCAACAGAAAGGTGGGACACCTGGATCCAAATCTTTTCCCAGACTGAGAGCCCAGTTCAAGCATATGTCTGCTGTGACAGCATCACTGCCAGCAGGCCACAGGTGACACTGGTGATGGATGAGTACTTTCCTTTGGCAGCTGTGTCATCAGGGAGCTGGGCCACCCAGGATTTGGAGTATCAGGAACCACAATATAAAGGATAGTCTAATTTTGTAGCACCACGATTAGAGTAAGGGGCATTTCAGATGGGTACTGTTAGGATTAAGTGGCCTTGAAGAGGTGTGAGCGCAGACCTACATGTCCAGATTCATTCTGACTGCATATATTTCACAGAAATTAAAGGATAAAACCAAGAGGCCAAAACCAGGAGTATTAAACAGAATTGTTATTTTTCACAGATTAGCAGGTCTGAGAAAAAGGCACTGTGCAAATGTAGCCTCTTCTACAAACATATGGCATTTGCTATCAGCACCATATGTAGCTTCTGTACTTAGCGAAAGAGCATCCATTCTCATAACATCTATGCTGTATTTATTAAGATATGCTTTGCCTTCCATAAACATCCACTGTTTTTGCAATGTTATGTTCTCTATACAAAAGCCACTAGAATTTGCCAAGTAAAAGCTAATAAAAGAACAGAAAGGAACTCAGTGTTTGGCTTATAGGGTTCATTTCACTTCATCCTGCATCCAAATGCAGACATTGGGGTGGGACACATCAGACATTTCACTCAGCCAGCAAACCAACAGCAGCATATATAAACTAACTAAAATGACAAAAATACTTAGCTTCTCACCACAAAAGGCTGGCACAATAGCATATAAAACATATGGATTACACAGCTTTACTCTCCTAGTCTGAAGAATCATTTAAAAATTAAAGACACCTACATGGCATTAGACACACTTCCAATTGAAGTTGTCCATACTTTTTCAAAGGCTGAATGTGCAGCCAGTTCACTGAAGGACCAGACTGCTAATGCTAAATGATAATGGGAACTAAGACAACTTCTGGTTTTGGGAGTTGTGCTTTTATGGTGGCCTAAGCTCCACCGAAGACAACAGCCACACAACTTTCCTTCCTGTTTGAACCTTGTAAAGATTTCATTCCCATTCCCAAAACAGGTGAATGCCACTGCTTCTTCTCCAGCCCTGCCACGCCAGCTCAAGCTGGTCAGGAGGTAAGGCTTTTGCTCTTGATGAAGCCCAAGAAACTGCCAGCCAGAAGGGTTCTTTATGCGGAACTATTTTCTATTAACAAATGCCCAACCTTACAGGCAGATTTTAGAGACTTCCTCAGTCTCACAGCAACCCCCAGCTTCTTCACTGGGAAACTGGGGGTGTCTGATGTAAAAACACCAGAATAATTTAGGTACATAAAGCTGAAATTGTGTGGGGGACCCTTACATACTAGAGAGGACACCCTTCAGGTCCCACAGCATCCTGTATCCCACTGGTCACAACTCTTACACCAGTTTTCACCACCTCACCCATATCTTATGTTCTTTACTAAATGTATCCCTTCTTGATTGAGACTTGAGCAAGAGAAATTGCTCAGATTCCCATTTATTATTAGCTGTTATTCCTATCTCTTTACTGACCTGCATATAATCCAAAACTGGGAGTTAGTATTTCATGCTTCTATGTTCCTCTTTCCTCTAAAAGGGCATATCTATACTTGGAATTGTTTTTGAATAGCTCTGTTTGCAACCTTTCTTATGCACAAAACAGAGCATTTAAACATAAATTATTCAAGAAGTGTCCAGAAAATACTGACTATTGTCAGCCTTGGGGAAAAAAAAGTCACTTTAAATATACTCTGTCTTAATACCCTTCCACTGGCATCTGCTGCTGGTCTGAGACATGGTACTAGGTTTCAGAGACCTTTGATTTGCAGTGTTGGCTATTATGTGCTTACATTAATCTCAACCACCAGCTTACCCAACACTGTGTTTTGAGCAGGGGCTCAGGCTGCTCCGAGTCAGGCAATTGCACACAGGCTGCTTCCACAACTCTAGAGGGGAGAAGGTGCAATTTTTATTTCCTTCACATAGTAAAAGGTAAAATAACTACTCACTACCTATTTCTCTCTCTGCTGCAACAGTTAAATATTTTTCTACAACAGCCACAGGACTAGAAGATTAAAGAGCTAAGTGCAGTCATCCAATTCTTCAGCATGGTTCCGCCACATGTCTCAATCACTGGCTTCCCCCAAAGCCACAGTGGTAGAGATTAAAGTGCTTCTGGTCCATGGTAATCCAATCAGAGCTAGAAGGGCTTTAATCTCTGCCATTCTGCAGACAAACATTTTGGCAAAATGCCTTCCTTACAGTATTCTGAATTCCACCTGGGTTGTACTCTTGCTTTGACAGGGATTGGGCTCTGTAGGATTATCACCCCTACCCAGAAGGGTAACAATTCCTGCCTTTTCCCTTGGATTAAAAAAGAACACACCCAGCCAACACATCCTCCTACATGGACAATAAACAGTTCCCAAGTTTTGTACTAGGAAGCAATGAAAATTCTCTGGACAAAAGAAGATTGAGAGAATGCACTTTCTAATATAATCTGGGGACAAAGGGGGTTTTATTGTTCACAGTCCCAAAGGATTCAATGCTTAGGTCACTTGTCCCCTCCTGACATAAGGAAGGAAACCACTATAACCCAGCTGTGTGGAGGGAGCCCATTTTTTAAAAATGAGATGACAACCAATTGAAATTCTGGAGCAAAACCAAGTCTCTCCAGCCCAGGGAATTTGCATTATGCCCACAGGCTAGCACAAGACTGTTCAAATTCTGCCCTGTCATATAGATAGGATATGGCATGATCTTCCTTGAAATGTTAAGATTTATGTACATCTGTTTGTGTCAACCACATTACCTATAAGCAGCAAAGGAAATTTTAGCCAGAAAGGCTGACACAGTCATCCTAAAAAAAACCTGTTTTAAAAAAAAAATTATTTTTTCACTGGGATAGCGTTCTGCAGTATTGACTGTTTCACACTTCTGGGGTTTTTTGGGATGGAAATCACTGATGAGATAAAGGATTTTCACTACAACCTTAATACTCACATATTATCACTACCTTCACATATCACTCCCTTGGACTTATGCCTGTTCAGTGAGTAGGAAGGGATCAACATGCCTGCTTCTCACTACAGAAAGAGAGGCACAGAATTAGTCTGTGGTTTTCATTAAAGAGCAATAGGGGAAATCTGGGGAGGGAATCGGTAGGGGGCAAGAAAAAAAGGAAAAAAAAAGAGAGAAAAGGAGAGATGAAGCAATATTATTCTAAAGTCAATGTATAAATCTTTAGCTGTACAACTCCCACTTGCATTAAAGGGATTTGCACAGCTAAAACCTCATGCATCAAGTTGACAATATAGCCATAAACATGTGAAATCTGAAAGGGGTGTTTGTTATGGTTTGGGATTTCTTACATTTATTTATTTGGAAAATAGGTTTTTAAATTTTTACAACAAAAAGTGAAAGCAGAAACAACAAGATGATTCCATTAAGTCCACACAGTTGGGACTTGGACACCTAAAAGGATTTTTTCCATCTGACAACTAAGTATGCGTCCCACCTGCTCTCTAACAGTGAGCTATTTGCAACATTTGGGCTAAATCTACAGGATTAACCAGAGGTTAAAATGCCCTCATCATCCCAAACCAACCCTTTGACAAGGAACCTTGATGGCAGGGAGCCTGAGAGAAATAATTTAAGATGCCTTTACCTTTTCCAGTGACACTTCCCAGTGAGGGTGCAACAGCTGGAAACTTTCCATTCAGTCAACAGTCTTTACACAAGTTGTGCATCCTCCTCACACCAACTGTCCAAATTTGAGAAGATAAATTTACATCCCCCAAGCCCAGCCCCAGTGGTAGGCAGGGCCTATAAAGACAGGAAGCCAATGCTGTTGTGCCTATGGGCAAGTGGAGCTATAGCTGGGCTATAGAAATCTCAACTGGGATGCTCAGTGTGGCTCCAGAAAAGTGTGACAGCTGGGATGCTTGTTCCCACTTTCCATCTGGCTGACAATTGGTTCCCTGAACGTTATGTCAAACTGCTGGCTACTGGCAGAGTGACACCATCACAGCAGTAATTATTGAGTAAGACTGGGGAGAACTGGGTGTCATGTTCAACTACAGCACTGCTGCTTCACAAGGTGCAGAGGAATGCTCTGTGCATAGGAATATGGGCATGGGGACCTTTTTTCTCTGCAGAAGCAGAAGAGGAGATCTAGCTCAACACATTTACTGGGAGCACTGCTACACCACAGGGTTAATACTAGCAACAGGCCACAAGAAAAGAACAAAACTGAGCTTTGTACTCTCTGAGAAAGTGGGGCCAAGCATAAGTTTCTAGAAAGATTTTAAAACTGTGGCAGGTTATAATCATTTTCTACTTTCAAGTCACTAAGTCAAGTTTTGTTAAGTACCAAAAAGGCAGAAATATTGGTCAGCATTATGCTGGTAAGATCATGTTAATGACCCACATACCATTTGCACTCTTCTCAACTGCTGTCTGCTTCTTGATTATCACTGCCATTAACCATCCCAAGAAGTGCATCAATGAACACATTCTCCCAATACGACTCAAGTGACAGGCAGTATTTTCCTCACATCTAAAATCAGCAGATTTAAAAGTGAACAGGCCATGTCTCAATCCCACTGAAGTTGATGGAGTTATGCAGTTTTAAACAACGAAGTGTCTTGCCTTAAGTACTTACACTACAGTGTAAGCCTATTCCCAAAGCATAGAAGTCCCCCTGTAACATTTTCCTGTTGTCATCCAAGGTCCTGATACAAGTCATTCACTATGGCATAAAAACCCACCAATCACTGAACCAATATTGCTTGCCAAACTTTCAGCAATAATTTGCTCTAATCAATAATTTCCATGTAACATTAATTGGTACTCTCTTTGCTCTTTTATCTCCACAACTTACATTATGCAATTTGGCCTATCAATTTACTTTAAAAAGAACTATAACATTTACTATTATGATGAAGAGCTTATTGACAATGAGGATTTTTCACCCAAGTCAATAAAATACAGATTACTGTTTAAAAATTAAAAGTTCAAAAGAATTGCTTAAGAAGCCAAAACTGTAATAGAAACTTATCAAAGCTAAATGAGCAATAAATAAGACAGTATGAAAACTGTCAGAGCAACTTAGCATCCCCATTCTATTTGTGCTTCATTTTATTAGCTAATCAAAGTGTCATATTATTTCTACTGGCATCTATTTACTGCCATGTAATTTTGATAAGGGCACCATCTGTATTTATAAAAGCATTATCTTAATAGCTGTCTAGCAATCTACAAACATAGGTGATATTTAACTTTTCTAAGGGGATCAATTTTAAACCAGGCAAAAGGACTGATAAAAGTCAATACGCTCTGCTAACACATCAAGGGTCCTATCTGGCTCTCCCGCTGCCACGTGCCCTTATAGCAGCCTCACGCTTACACCAAGGAGGTGAATTTGTTTGACACACTGTGCACTCTTCTTTGCTTTATTAAGATGTACAGCCATGAATTTTGTTTAGCAGGGCTTAGAGCTGCCCAGATTTTAAATCCCTGGCAAAAAAAGGAATTGTCACAGAGAACTATTTTGCCACAAAGAAAGTTTGTTTAAGTGATAGTGCTAATTTAGATTCTCTATGAATAAGGATTTTTCCCCCTCCTCAAGGATTCCCTGGATAATTTAGGGATACAATTTTTTATATGTTAATATGTTTATTTGTTCACACCTTTTGCATTGCAGTGGGCCTATCAGTGGAGTGGGGACCTCCCAAATGCACCCCAGGTCAAGTGTCTCCCATCCCAGAAGTGCCACAACCCCTCAGATGCCTACTTTCTCCTGGCTCCCAACTCTCACACTAGGAAGCAGGGCAGCCCAGCTTCACAAAGAAGAAGTTACGTAACTTGTAACTAGAACCTGCACTAGGGTTTATTCCCAGGGGACAGGAGATGCCACTCTGATTCCCTCCTTCCGGATGAGGACCCAAAACTTACCTTTGAGTTTTCACACAACAGTACCGATACAGTTTTAAAGATGCATGCATAGTACATCGTGCTTTGGGTGGTCTCAGAGGAATGTAAGAGTCATGTCATGGATCACTATACACAGCTTTGGTACCCTGTTCACCCTGACTTTTCTGCCATCACACAGGGGCAACTCCCTGGCAGCTCAGCTCTGCACAGCAACGGGTGATGCCAGCTGCAGGCCCATGGCACCTTCGGCACCCTTCTGCTAAGGCACTTCCAGCCTTACAGCTCAAAATGCTCTCTGAACATCTCTTCTAAAAGAATTTGAGCTATGGTCAGCAGAAGAACTTAAACACCTCATCTTTAAGCAGTCACTGAAGTAGGGACTTTCTGAAATGTTTATGTAGAACAAGGCTCCTAAACTCTGAAACCTCACACAAGATTTAGCTGCAGAAGACTCTGGATATTGCTCGTTAGTTCTAGCTCTAAACTACTGGTCAATGGGATGGTGAAATAGGAATTTCTACAGGATTAAATCCTGTGGGACGTCAAATAAACACATTGTCTAAAAGTGTGGTTAGGGAGAACAGAGGAAGAAAATGCAGTCCATGCACTACATGACAAGTACGTGTAATATATTCTTAGACTGATTTTAGTACATTCATTTCTAATATATTTCAGTGTTAATTGCCATCTCCTATTTGACATAATAATTATACATAACTGAATAACTATAAAATTGCTGCCTTATATTGCAAATTAGTAATTTTAGTAGTAAACATTAACAACATGCCATATGTAAAATAGTGATTTGTATATTGAAATGAATTAGAAATAATTGCAATATGTGATAATTAAAATTATGCAAACATTAGCTATCTATTAAGGTCGATTTTTTTTTTTTTTCATTTAGATTCTCTTTTTAGAGGTTGATATTATCCTAAAAAAATTTTAAATGTGTAACTCAAAGGCTTTTTTTTAAAATCCAAGGGGGAATGAAGAAATGAAACATGTCCTCTTTGAGCCCAAATGGGGATTTGAGGCAATGCTCATGCATACAGCTATCCATGCAGGGCTATGAAGAGAAAACCTTCAAGAAGATCTTCCCAAACAAAGAGAAACCCTTTTCTTGTCCAATCTATAGAATGTGTCAGAGTCCTTATAGCTCAGAAACTTGTAACCAGAATCAGTCATCACAATTAGTAGCAACAGCAACCTCAAAGACATCTTCTTGCCACTGTGACCTCTTACGACTTTTGTGGAGAAAACTATTGGAAAGCAGCTGTGTAATATCCACCTCAGGCTGCAGCTGGCTTCTTGTGGGCCTGTCTTGTCCTCTTCCTGTAGGAAGCACTTAGGTGAGCACTGATGTGTATCCACCTCAGACCCTCTCTTTACTCCAGAGGTTCTGTACCTCTCTTTCTCCTGTTCCATGGCGTATGTGTCCCTTGCTAAGGGAAAAACTGCCTTCTCTCTGTTGATCATCACATTTACAAATACAGGGTTAACTTCAGAGACAGGGCTTTGAAAACTCTCACCTTAGGGCTTTGAGAACTCTCACCGTATATTTCAGTTTAGGTACATGTTTAGTAAAATGGTAGCAACTGCAAACTGGAAAGGAACATACAGAAGTTGGGCCAAAGTGAAAAATAATACCTAGCACAACCTTCAAATGATAATGGTGATGTCCAGTACTGATAGGTACTGAACATCTGCAATACCTATCACCCGCACTGGGAGTTTTTAGTTTCGATTCAAGCTTTGTCAGAAGGAAACTAAGAGGAACTTCTGTCCTGGCAAAAATGTCTAGCTACTTTCAACTTCTTCCTTCATACTTTTGTATCCTGTATCTTTGTCCTCTTCTCCTCTAATGCTCATCTCCCTCCTAGCTTCCTATTTGCAGTGCTGTAGAAGCCCTAATGGAGAGGAGGGGTTTGAGACATGAAAGTTGCTGTAGTGTGCAAACAAGGAACAAATTAGGTTGCTAAAATTATGTGATAACCCTACATTTATCTGCTAAACAACATCTTTAATATTAGTGTAAGCCTGGAAAACTAATCAGAAAACAGTCCAGATGCATTATCAGCAACAGAGCAATGAGAGGAGACAGCCCCTTTATGAAATTGTTTTCTCTGATAAAGGGAGTTTCTTAGTGCTGTAAATCTAACTCACATGAGTGATCATATAGCCACAGGTACAATGTTCGTTATTAACTAAGTAAAGAGTATGCACCAAATCAATTAAAAACAATCTTTGAAAGAAGGTACATAATTTAATTGTACCCAGGTACAGCTCTGCTCTAATTTATCTTCTGGTCACTTGCAAGGGATTTTACTTAGATGTTTAATCTAACATTCATTGCAAAGGGTAATTCTCATGAAATTGCTATGGCATCTCCTGTATCACTTAATGCAAATGCTTCAGTGCCTCGGCAATGGAGAGGAGCTTTTTCAATAAAGACACACATCACAGTGCAGTATGAAGGGCTCTCTTTGTTCAAGTTGTTCTAAAAGCAGCAAAATGTTTCACAGTAACGAGACATTCAGACTCTAACACCAGCTACATTTAGATGACAAATCGCATTCCAAATAGTGGATGTACATCAGATGTCCATCATGCAGCAAGGAATATGGGCTCCAGACATGCTTTGCATATAAAAGCATGCCCAGACTCATGAACTTGCACAGAAACACTAGACACTATCAGCTGATGTGCAGCATTAAAATATGCTTGTGACATTAAAAAACCAACCAAACAGAAAAACCAGAACAATAACCACAACAACAAACCAAACCTAAAACACTTATTAGTGGCTCCTGAATCCAGATTTAAGACACTTAAATAAGCAGCGAGTCATTAAGGGTCATGTAGCTGTCATGACCCATTAACCACACTATTTGTTTATGTGTACAGAGTGAATTTCAGCAGGTACCAAAGAAAAGAAAGACCACATGTACCACGTGTGAGCAGGAGCTAAGCTTTTTCAACCATCTATAAAATTGTGGTGGTCAGCCAATGGGAGGGGAATTGCTTCCTGGGGAAGGAAGATTGACCCCAAAAGGCAAGATGACAGCTGCAGGAAAAGGCCTTCACAGACTGGGATACCTGTAGGAGCCACATTTCTGGACAGTGTGCAGATGAAATGTGAAGGACTTGTATAGTAAAATGGCAAGCCTGAGCATGCTTGCATTCCTTCTTCAAAAATCCTTAAGTTCTTTCACACCAGAATTACTTCCAATTTAGACTGGTTTTGGTGTTTGGGACCAGATGCCCAGTTTGGGAATGCAGTGACCTGGGGCTGATAGCTCCCAAGGCTACGGGAGGTACACACACAACTACCGCTGGGGACAAAAGACATGCAGCTCCAATACCAACTCCTCTTCCTGGGGAAGACCACAGTATTTTGCAGGAAGCCAAGATCTGACTATCATAATCTGCTGTTCAAATATATGTAGGGAAGAGGTTTTCTGAATAACATCCCACTTGACATGCACTTTGTTTTGGGCTGTTTAGCAGAGGTTGGGAGGAGGCAAAAGAGAAGAGAGAATGGACACAAACATAACCTTCAGCCCTGGGTACTGATTTGCCTCACCACAGCCCGGATGAAATAGCACCTCAGTGACAAGCAGCAGAGGGGGTTTCAGGGCAATCTTGCTGATACCTGCACATACATTTTCTCCATCTGCCAATTTTCTCTGGAGAAGGAGAGAATCCTCCCTTACTCCAGTATTCCTCATTATTAGAAGAAACCAGCTTGGGTTTTGTTTGGTTTGATTTTAATTAAGACCCCTACCAATAATGCTGTCCATCATCTCAGAAAATGGTTCAGGAGGACATCTACTTCCTTTCACAGTTATTTTTCACCTTTACTCTTTCGCTGAATGTGTAAAACATCACAGTGGGTACAGATTCCCATATTTAAAGAATACTGATGTAAGCAGCTGTAAATCTTTTTACTTAGAAGCTCTCTCTTCAGGTTACCATTACAATCCATCTGACTAATAAATGTATTTATAAATGTGCATGTTTTCACACCTCCCTCACCAATATGGTGTCACTGTGCTTGCTAATCATGACACAATTATTCAAGACCAGCAATGTAAGTCTGTGCTTTCTTCCTTGCTACAGAGAGTTCAGTATCTGTTAGCCAGCATGGGGCTTTTTATCTAAAAATGCTCTTAAATTTTTTCATTCTCCTGACGTGAAAATGTTATGTTACCTGAAAGACTAAAATACGTTACTCTGTTTAAAAATAAACCCCACACACAAACTCAAAATATAAATATTGCCCTACTAGGGAAAACACATTTATGGCCATGTTTGCATAGTCCAAACACCAACTCATCAGTAATTTGAAATCATTACCAACCTTTAGTTTGTACAATGGAGTAAGTAAAAATGTTAATTTAAATATCTTTCCACACAGAAAAACTCTACTGACATCAGCATATTACCAAAACCAATTTTCTTACATCAACTCATATCTTCCCCTAATTCTGTAGCATAGCTCTTGGGAGTTGCTACAAGGTCTGTGTAAACTGAAAATCTAAATAACATTATGACGGCTGTTACAGAACTAATTTATAATCTAATACCCTAGTTGAATTTAATATCCTACTTATTTATTCAAGCAAAATATCTGGAAAAGATATGTCACATCATAATGCAGTTTTTATGAAAATGGAAAAAATAAAGAGGAACTTTAAGTACACATAATAATAATCAGTAGGGACAGGTACAAGCAAGAACTGTTGTCTGCCCATCACATGAACAAAAGCTACAGTGCCTTAGTAATTGGACTGTTTGTTTCAGAATTCAATTATTACCAAATCTAGTATTTTACATTAGATGTGCAAGCTGAAAATGCTTCTTGTATTAATGCTGTTAGTTCCACAGTACAGCAGCATGTAACTGGTGGACAAACTGCTGCCTCCTCATCAGCCACCTTTAACAGCTCCTTTTTTTAACTGAATTGAAGAATTGAGCTCTGTAGCAGTATTTCTAAACATGCCATTTTAATATAAACACAGTCATACGTGCATTGTAACTTTCAACTTAATGAAAACAGACTACATCAATGAATATAAAATTTACCTCTTAATTTGCCTTTTCTAAGACCTTCCAAGTGAATACCTCTCTCAAATATAGTTTTGTAAAAATATTTAGGATCACAGCAGGAGAGAAAACAAATAGGCTAAAATAATTCACAAAACATTTTGCTATTGAAATGTCATTGCTGGATAAGCCCTGTTAGCTATTCTGGCAGAAACAGCAGTTTATAAAAACTTAGTAGACCTGAATAGCATATTTATATGGCAGACCTGAATGCCCAGGAAAAGGACAGCATCCATTCTTAGTCAACTTAATACCCACTGTGGAGGCCTGCATAAATCATATTATGGCAAATGCATAACCTTGTTGCTTAACTTGAGCTGTGCTGCAAGTCCAGGCTTTCAGTCTCCACCTGGCATTTAGCAGACCAGAGAAAGTCACTGACCATCATGCTCAGGTAATTGCCAGGGGGCATCAGTAGCACACACCACAAGAACAAATAAATATACAGATATATATATACATATATGTAGAAGAAACTAAATATACGTTGATTTAACCCTCTTGAGTAGTTTAATTCCTTCATTTAGATAGACAGTTCATTCTAGGTGGAAAGTTGCACTGAGGCTGCTATGAAAATGTCATTACCTCATTCACACCATTTGTTTCTGTATGCTTAGGTGCACACAGCCACAGAGTAGGTGAAATTCACCTATTTGGAAATCCAGAACACAAAGACAGCAACTGGTCAACTCTGCTGCCTTCGATGGTGTCACTGTGTTGGAGGACACAGGATACGCCTGGCTAAGTTTAACAATCACACCTCTCTTGCAATAGTATTTACTCTTGAGTAAAAATTCTCAGAAGAAGATGAAAGGCTGCTGTCCAAGAAAAGTCACAGAGAGACAATTAGGTAATTCCTCTTCACTGTTCTCCAAAAACCTGCAGTTCCTTATCAGAAACATACTCCACAGAATCACTGATTAGAGAGACCTACATCCTGCCCCCTAAGAATATGTTCCTAAGGTTTCTCTTAAAAACTAGCTTATTGTTATCTTCCTTCAGGACATCAAAGGCTTGTCAAGCACTTGCCCTCCTATGATGTTCCCTCACATCCTCCACCAGCCCCTAAAGGCCACAGGATTGGCAAGCCCATGTTGCTGCCTCCCTGAAGCCACACAGCAGCCAGCCCCAATGGCAGTAGGAGCTCCCCTCTGCTGCTCCTGTGCTCACATACCCTGCAGCAGGTTTTGTTTTAGCTAAGAAAAGAAACAGGAGGCCAAAGAGCCTGGTCTCCAGGACCACAGCAATCACGCAATGGAGGCATGGGCAAGGGTGCAAATAAATGCAACAGCCACCAGGACTGCTCTTCTCTAATTCAGTTCCCCAAAGGATTCTTCCCGGAGAAGAGTTGGACTCTGACAGCCCCATCCTCTTCCCACATCTTTTGTACTGCTTCACAGACGGCAAAGCAAGAAAGAAAAGTTTGTCTACATACAGCCAGGAAAGTGGCAGAGCACTGACAGGGAGAGGCTTTGCACTCCCATCTCAGCGAGGTAAGGTTGCAGCAGGAGCCATTACAAGTGGACTACCCAAAAATGTTTCTAGACATCTTGATTATTTTATTTGCTTAACTTAGTTTAAAAATACATATGGGGGGGGGGGGGGGGAGAGAACCTGTAATATGAGATTAACTTTCCTTATATTTATTAAAAATAAACATTATGCATAGACTCCATTTGAGTACAGTTAGCCATAACAGACTTATAATCTAATACCCTAGTTGAATTTATGTAAAATCTTTTTCCATCAGCTTTATAAAAATAATGCTCCGGTTATTAAGTTACTTGACATCCTAGAGAAGTGGCAAACACATTTGGGGAAATGGGGGTAAAAGTGGAAGGTGGGGGGAGCCTGGTTTTATTTTTATTGTGTTTCTTTACCATCTTTTTGCTGTTTGCATTTCTGAAGTCTACCAGGGCAGAAGCAGTCCCCAGAACACATTAAATAATTATATGGGGCATCCCCATAAGCTGTTTTTCGACAACTTTAACTTCTTTTCTTCACCAAGGGTACAGCATAGGAGGGACTCATAAAATGGAAGATCCTCAGCTCTTGGTCCTTCAGGCAAGCAATAAACTTCCCCCAGCCATGCACAGCATGAAGGCTCCTTTCTTTCAACAAAAGGCTAAAACCTGTCTGCATTTTTCTTCACTGATCCTTCACTAGGGGAAATTATTTTGGACAGCAGCATGGCCAGCTGCTCTTAATTATAAATCAGGTCTCCAGCATATGTGCACAGTACATGGGGCCACTCTAACAGTTGGGGAGATAAAGGCGTACAGGCGAGCCAGCCCTCCCAGGAGCAAACACTGGCGTATGAGTTGAAGGGGCGCAGCTCTGAACCCACAAAGCCAGTCCTCAATCAGTTCAGCTCCTGCACCTTCATCAGCCCTTCCCACAGGAAATGCTCCCACATTTATTGCTGCTGGAGGAGAGTAGGGCTCAGAACTTTCACTGCCTTACCATTTCCTTGCCAACTTTTTCTCATTTGATTTTAAGACATTCATTAATAGCCAGATTTACTGGGGATTTTCTTTTAAGTAAAAAAACCAGGCAAATATGGCTCAAGGACCTAATGCATCCCATGAACTTCTACACCATGGCCTGAGGCCACTCTCTCTATTCTCTCTCAATTCCTTCAAATATTTAAGGATTGCAGAAAGGCAGGAACCTCAGGAGAACATCTTGCCCAACATACCAATCACAGCATTATTTCAGCAGAGAAATATCTGGTAATAACTGAGTCCAGGTTTTTCATCAATGGGTGCCTCAAGCACTAATACTCATGGTTCAGACTCCAATCAATCAGACTGATTTACAGTAAGTGGCGCTGAGGGCCAAGGAACTCCCACGAAAGCGAATGGATTGCCTCAAAATCCTACCACACCTTTAGAATTTCAGATGTGGCCTTACAAAAGAATTTAGTCAATGAGTTTGAGTTCACTGCTTAAATCACATACTTCTGTTTTACTGGCTGTATGAATGTTTCCACTCCTTTTACTTTTCTTTTCCCCCAAAGGCTGGTAAGTTTAAAAGAGGAAGATTTTGATGCTGTCTACTATACTCTGGTACACCTGCATCCAACTTCCAAATATTAGCAGGTATGCTTGTTATTCTTTTTATTTCATGGGGGTTTTTTTCATTTTTTTTCATTTCTTTACCCTTAGAAGCAGACATGAATGAAAACTTGAGTCATGCTCCTTTTTGTTAGCAACATGGCACCACACAATCCCTACAGTCAAAAAATAAGCATCCATTTAGTTGAGGAACAAAATAAAGGAGACTGCAGCGAAGAAAAGAGTGTAAGACAGAGAAGGAAAGAGCCAAAGGGAAAAGGGCATTGAACAACACAGCATGGAGAAAGGATGCAATATTCTTAGTACGTAATAAGCATTCACAGCTAAATGGCAAGCAGAAAGCACTGGCTACTGCAGCTGAGGTTCTAGCTTGGTAAGCAGTGTGTTCGCTCCGTCTGTTCAGCAAGCACCAACCTAAGCCATCTGCTTCTTGTGTCTGTGGTAAAGGGAGCCAAAACATACCTGATTTCTGCACCTGCTCCAAATGGAAAACACCTACAAAGAAAATAAAGCGCTCCTCCTCGGCGGACACAAACCCCTGGATAGCATGTGTCTGTGCTTGTGTCTTGGGTGGGGGACAAGAGTTTATCCCCCTGCATTACATAATGTGCCAGAAAAATGTATGACATCTTCTAGTAACTACAGGGCAGATTTTTCAAGTCAGGCATGTACAATTGGGCTAGCCTAACTTAGGCATGCAAATAGCAAATGTGCATGCACGGATATCTGACCTGTACATGCACACACAGATAATTAGTGTTTCACAGCTCTGACGGTACTGGGGCATGGGTTTATCTTCAAAAGTTGACCCTTACTTGTGGAATTTTGTATCCTGATAGCAAGAAAAACATGTTCATTTATGTTATTCAGCTATTATTCTGGTATTCAGATGGAATTCAAAGCAGTTACCTGGAGCAAAAATGACCCAATGTTTCAGAAGTACGAGCAATGTAAGGTAAGGAAAAGATTTAAATCAATCTCTAGCCACTGTATTAGCAGCACTGCTGTTTATATAACATCCTACCTAAAAACAGGCTCAAGAATTATTATTTTTAGTATTTGAGAATTAGATCACGATAGAGGGGAATTTAAGTGGCACATTGAGTGTTTTATGAACATGCAGTGACAAGTAAAATTGCTGTACATGGGCAAATATGAAAAGTGAAATGAAAGAGCCAGGAAATAACAGAACTGAGAGGCACAGTTGTGCAATGGGTAGATGGATCCTTACATCTTTTGTCCTGTGATGGTTGGCTGCCATTGGCTGATCTCACCAGAAACTGAGGAAAGCAAATGATGAAAAAAAAAAAAATGAAAGGATCCTCAAAAGCTGCTGAGAAAGGAATAACAGATTTGGGCTCTGACCTGACAAAGTCATGGAGCCAAGGTCCTTTTGAAAATCCTTATATAGAAATCTAAAGATGTGACCTGATTTCAAAAAGTTCTGAGCACTCAGAAGATCCCATTGACTTCATTATAACTGCAAGAGCACAGAATATCCTTTCAATTCCTAGTAATTCCATGAAGCATATTTGTCACCTACAAGAACAATGGGATGAGTAGGTGCTAAGTATCTCACAAGATCAATCTTATCTGGCTAGGAAATAAACCGATTGATACATGCTATACCCTTTGTTTCTCAAATGTAGGTTCAAAACAAAACCAAAATTACAAGTTCTGCTCAAGGAATGATACTGACTTGTGAAGCTTTAACGACACTTACTACATGAGTAATCAATACATTTACACACATAAAATGCATCCCTTAAACTCTTCACAGTAAGTTAATTCATGCACTTTCATTGTTTGACATTTTCCAAGATTTTCCTTCATTAATATTGTAGGCTGTTCTGAATCTGAAGACTGCACAGCTCAGGTCAAGAGTTTTGGAACCGATATATGAATGAGCAAATCCAATTTGATTTTAAAAAAGCAAGTTATTTTTTCCCTAAAGAAGAACAAATCTGGGCTCTTCTCAGAATGACAAATATTTTCTATAAGGATCCAAGTCCACTTCTACTCTTTTTTTGAATTTGTATATTTATACCATTTAAAACAAACATGCTGGTATATTCATATTCACCAGTGGTTGTTGTTCTCAAGGAGAAGAAATCCATTGTCAAAGCACTAACAATATATTGTTATACCAAAATGCACATCAGCTTTGAATGCTTCAGCGGCCTGATAGCACCTGACCACTATGGAATCAGCCTTTTGTATGAAGCTGACACCAGAGCGTTATGGAACTGCCCTGTTCTAGAAAACTTTTTTCATTTCATACCACAGATTTGCTACAGAAAAGACTCCTGCTTCTGTCTTAACAAAGCCTTCTGCTGTTGGGCTTCAATTAAAATTTCATAGTAAACACACCACTTATTTTAAATGCCACAAATACGTCATTAAAAAAAAAATTAACAGCATTATACTATAATCTGGAATACTGTTCTTCATAGTTATGCATTTAACAGTGTAATACTGTACATTGCTACATGTACAGAAACACATACTCATACACAGTACAATAAGTCAAAATTGAAAGGTAATCCCAAAAGTTGTTCTGTGCAATCAAACCTCAATATATCTCAGCTTATTTTTTTTCCTAATATAGGTTCTGAAAGCTGAATATGTTTCTGGGTTTGACTTTATTTTTTCACATGGGGGAAAAAAAGGGCAAACGGTAACTTCTGATTTAAAAACACCACTCTTTATCTATACCTTAACAAACTGTGCAATTATGAGGATCAGAAGAGATAGGTTTATAACAGAAGCTGCTGAAAATCAGAGATGTTACATCAGCCATTGATCCTTCTCTCACCACCAGAACAGTTACATCAGTTTCCTATAGGAAACTTATATATAGCTGTTCTTACTGGCTATATACCTGTGGAACTACCTGAAGAGTGCGTAAGTAACCAAGGATAGGACCAAAGAGCATAGGCAGCATCTGACCACCCCACTGGTGCCTGACCTCCACTGCAGTTGTGGCTTTCAGATCCCTACACTTTGGAGAAAGACAAGGGATGCAGCAAGGAATGAAAAGAGTGAGTCAGAGGAAACTGATGGTCAGGTTCTACCTATAGAGGACCAAGGCAGACTGGGAGCAGAGACATTACACTGCTGATAGAATCGTAGTCAACAGGCTTTTTTTCCCCTCTGCCTGTCTCCCTAGATAAAAGAGCAGTTATCATATCACAAATAACACTCTGGTACCACAGTTAATCTGAAGCTGAAGGGCCACATCCCATTCATCAGCACACAGAAGCCAGAGAAAACAAACGAGCAAATCTGAAGCTCCTAGATATTGACCCTTACACCAGACTAATTTCTAATAGTCATAAAAATTCAATTTTACTCACTGAGAAAATACTACAGGGCTGCTACAGATTATTTTACAACCACCTGGGAGCAACATGACTGAGTGTCCATTTTGCATTGATCTCAAACAACCACAGCTAGAATTGTTGTTTCAGCCAGGAATATTGGATAGGCAACATTTGCACCTGTGACATGTGGATGTAAAGGCAGATGCTGAGCTTCCTGGCGGCCATCACCACCCATCCTGCATTACCAGGCTTCACTCCAGCCACAATGACCAACATGGTCACTTTAAGATTACTGACCATTCCACTACTTTCAAAAGAACAATTCAGTTCTAATAACCTCTTATTTATTCTTTCAAATGGCAACTTTTATAAATTTTAATGCCTCTCCCTTATTTTTGGTCAATTCCTACATCCGTTTATAGACAAACATTTTAACCTTAAGATAATTCTTACTGGAAAGAGTATTTACCATTCTTTCACCACCTATTCTAATCTCCCGACAAATAGGATATATATTATTCAATGCTGTATTTGCTGGCACAATAATCTCCATAATTTGAAAGAATTTGAGAGACATGAGATCTGGAGACTGAATATTTAACCATTTCCTAATACCAAGTCTTGAAGTACAGACACAACTTCTGAATTTGTCAGTACAAAGCTTTTTTTCATTCAAACAAATGCAAATTTCTGTCAAATTTCACTGTTACTAATGTTAAGGAATAATTCCCGTATTTTCAGAGAAACTTAATTAAGTTAAGGTAGTTCTGTTTGCCAGCATCAAACTGTGACACAGGTATTTATTTGAGAGCTGCCTCATATACGCTAAGAAATGAAATCCCTTTCACCATTTTGTTTTGCCGTTATGTGTTTTCAAACAACAGATGCATTTGTAGCCAAATACTTGTCCTCAGCTCTTTGATAGAAGCTACCACTCACATAAAGGTTGGCAAACTGATGTATCTCCCGCAATTTTAAAACTCTGCTGTCACTTGCAGAAAACCGATTGAAAATTGTTCCTTTTACACACTTTTAAAAGCAGCTGGTGAATGACACGCAGTGTACTCTCTCCTGCTATACGGAACCACAGAATTACAAGCATCGCAATTAGCCAGAAGCATATATTCATTCTCATCTTCCATTATTCTGTAAGCAGAATAGTGTCTCCAAAATTTTCATTATCATTATCAGCTGCAAATGATGGTACACTGTCAAAGTTTAAATCACATTATTCTAGTATGCTTTTTTCTTTTTCCCAGTATTCTTTTCTTGCTTGTATTCCTGTACTGAAAAATAACTATATTAAATTTTATAGTAAAAAAAGCTATTTCCACGGTTCCAGGCACCAGTGGTCCCAAACAAAAATACATGCCTTCAACCAAATCTTTGCTTTCTCAACTGAAAGCAAAGTGATTGCTGGCAATACTTACCGCTTTTGTCCTACCAAGACACGTCACTGTAACTATAGGTGAGGTTTGGCAAACAGTATCACATGCTGTTACAATGAGAAGTTTTACATACCTAAACTAACTTCCCTTTAATTATCAGAGTCCCTCCTGGGACCACAACACATGCAGGCATGTAACTTAAAAATAAAAGTATCATTTTTTAAACATAAAATTTATTCGACTCGGACACTGCCCCTGCTCTATCAAAGTCTGTGCTGGGTCAATAAACTCCATATTGTGCCTTGTATAGTGTTAAGCTTACAGAAAGTAAACTCTTATACAAAGAATCTGAAATACGTATCAATTGTAGATGCAGTTTTCAGCAGTTTAAAGCTGTCACAGAAACACCCTCCAAATACATGATTTGGGATTTCAGTAGAAAATTTTAGACATTAGTAGACATTTTAGTATATATACTTGATAGGGGAATTGGTAAATAAAGTATTTCAAAAGCTCTGCAGGCATGTAAAATAGGGCAGTTGGGATTGAATACATATGATTTGGTTTTTAAACCATGAGAAAGTTCACTGAAAGAAAAGGCACTAAAAAAAATAGTTTGAAAGCAGCAACTTAGAATCCCCCGCAATTACATTATTACCCCTAACGCTTCCCCACATTTATTTCCATTCCTCCAAACAGATTTTCTAGTCTTCAAAACTGTCTAGCTGGAGTATGCACAGTGATGTACTCAACAGGCTTTTTTCTTTGTTTGTGGTTTGTGTTGTGGGTTTTTTTTAAAGGAATCTTCCACTCCCTAGTTGCTCATTTCTGCTCTGAAACTCTTGCCGATCTGGATCCAACACTTGGAGAGGACCAGTTTTGCTTACCAGTCTGAGTACAGTTAAGTGAAGTCTCCCTCTAGAAACCTCTTTGTAGCTCAGCACAGCACATCAAAACTGGAGCTGGAATCTGCCACTACTTTTATGCTGCTAAGCTTATAATAAAAATTTCAGAGAACAAAAGTAAGGCATGTAGGAACTTCAGGCCCTGTCAGAAGATGGCTTACTACTGTGTCTCAAAGCATACCTGCTCACAGTATTCACTGAAACCTCTGCAATAAAATGCATTTATATGTACAAGCACTTAATACTAACAGTGTGTGTAGTAAACCTTTCCATAAATTTTCTTTCATTTTGCGCACATCCCTATGTACCTTACAAATGGAAGGGCAGGGGTTTTTAATAGGCAAGATCTCAGATAGAGATCCCTATCACCCATTTTTTCCAGCGTGTAAGATAAGGCACTTCTAGGACAACATAAAAGCACAACTTTTGGATGACTGCATGTTTATACAGAAACTGTGACTCAACTCCCCTGCAATGAGCAGAGACATCTTCAACTAGACCAGGCTGCTCAGAGCCCCTGACCTGGAGTATTTCCACAGTTGGGACCATCCATCTCACCAAACTGTTCCAGTGTTTCACCACCCTCATTGTGAAAAATGTCTTCCTTACATTTAATCTACTCTCTTTTAATTTAAAATCATTACCCCCTGCCCTTTTGCAAAGATGAGGGAAGCTGGGAGGACAGCAGCCCCCTCTGTGGTAGACAGGAACAGAATGGGAAGGAGAGAGCAAATCCATTCCAGCCTCTGAGTTTTTCCCCTCTGCTTCAGCTTCAGTTTACCCCTACATGATGCGTGAGATGGGTCAGGAGGGAGAAATAACATAGGAGACAGAGAAACAAGAGGACGAAAAGAGCTGAACCCTGCCCCAGCCAAACTGGGATATATCCCTGGACTGGGGGTTTGGCATGATCTCACATGAGCTCATCTGCAGCCCAGTTCATCTGACTCCTAACAACACTATCACTGACAAAGCTGTTTATGGTAAAGAGGACAAAAGTGAAAGGAATGGACATTTTAACTGGTGGGCCACATTTGCCTCTGCATCAGGAGTACATGTCTAAAATGCAGCAGATTCCACGTATCTGCTAGAAGGAATAATACACACAAGCCACACCAATTGCTTTGTCAAAAGGAGTCCTTCCACCTCTGATTTTACAGCCTACTCACAAGACTAAGCACAAAAATCCTGCTAATGGACATCCTGTGGATCTGCACCATCTCTGAGGATGGTCCACAGACCAATGAACAGATTACATTCATCCATATATAGGTTTTTTCCCACTATGGTAGATACACTATAGATAACAGTCTCAATTTAATATGTAAACGAGATATAATTTGAAACTTTATTAATGTCATTCAACCCATGTCACTGATTGAGCCACTTTCACCATTATTACTTCCCTGAAAACCCAGCACACAAGAGAACACCCAGCAGAGAGCCATGAACATGTGCAACAAAAGGAGCTCAGTACTCTCCAGGAAGATCTTGAGCCACAAGAAGTTTCCAGTGCTATCCATCCTACTGCAAGAACTCCTCAAAGATGTCTGTGTACACCACGTACCCTTCTCTCCAGCTAAGCAGCAATTATCATAGTCAGGGAAACGAAGGCTATACCTTCATTGCTTGAGGTGCAAAATACACAAGTGTATGTGCTAACTTTAGCTATTTTATATTGATTAAATTTTACTTGAAATGGATACGTCTCAGAATAAAACCATACCAGCAGTGAGCATGTGGATTCAGGAACAGGCTTCTGATGTTCTGCACAAGACATTGCCCTTTAAAACGGCAATAATTACACTTCCCTCCTTGATAACTGCAATATAAAAATAAAACTATTAACACACTGACAAGTCAAATTGTACAGTGATGAATAAATACCTAGATAAATATGTTAATTCCAGTAGGATGCTTCCCTCCTCTCACCATTCTGAGATGATGAAGAAAGAGGTAAGTAAGGAATCTCCCCAGGCTTTTCTTGTACCATTATTTCCTACGGCTTCTACCATTAATCTCTGCTCAAAGCTAAGTGATTCCAGCTTTTTATTTCTCTCTATTGGAAGTTTTTCCATAGATCTAGTTACTTCTAAGACATATTTTCATTTCTGCTACACAGCTATTTTGAAGCACACATTTATGCCTAAAACTTCTGTTTTACACAATTATCAAGAGAGATCAGCGCAGTTCCCGCAGGAATGTACCAATTAAATATAAACAACTGACGAAACAGCATTTATACACCCTCTATTTCCTTCTCACATACATTTGTGTGTGTATTTCACACACAAAATTTTCCACATAAAGCCTACTCAAATGCCACCCTTCCAGGAAAAGATCGCTTATTTCACAAAATGCTCTGTAAATTACTTTGATTTATGTTTCAGCTATTAACAAAATCAGTAGAAATTCTCTTCCAGACTGGATAATTAGAATATGGCATGTAGGAGAGGTCAATAAAGATCAGCATACAGTTGTAACTTTGGGTTAAAAAAAGAACAAATATGGAAAAACCTTGCTGCCATGGACTGCTGAGTATCTGCGGATCTGGAGAGGAAAGAAGTGACAGCCCTCTAAACTTCCAGGGTTTACAAACTCCATCTTGCATTAACTTTAATGTTTTCAGTACAAAACAGTACTGAATATTAAGCTTTTGTGTCTGTGAAAAAGCTCTCTCACCCATATGGCAGCCACACTATACCACTGAAAATATGCTCATGAGTTGATTATCATTGGTACTTGGTAAGTAATGTCATAACAGACTCCCTGATTTATGCATGCATACACACATCTATATACACACATACATATGTGTACCCCTGTATGCATACATGTACTTTTGCATATGTAAAGAAGTATGCACGGAAATACCCACTGAAATCTCCACTCTAGGTCTCACGAAAATGTCTTGAAATATTTAGCCATTACAGGCTTGCATATCTGTCACTTCAGATGGCATATGTACACATTAAATAGTACAATTACAAATGGTTTAATAAGTAATTGTTCATTAGTAGGTCATCTTATCCAGGGGAAGTCTGAAATTGTAACTACTTTAAGCCAACCAATGGACAAGGATGAAATCTGTGGTTTATGAGTACTGCAGAGCAGCTCAAGGCTCCTCTGAAAATATGACACATTTCATGCTTCTTATTGAAATAACTTTTCGTTCATATTCAATGCAGCAAGTCCTATGCTCAGATTAATTTGGTTTTTGTCAATTTAGGCTATCTTATGCACTGTTGTTATTTATGATTTCATCTATTTATTGAATAAATAAACTTAAGTTCTATGAAGCTCATATCAGAAATCACTGAGGTTTTAATGAAGTACACTTTGAAAATATGCACTCCTTTGTTTGAATTAAACCTTAAAAACCTAAAGGGAGGAGCTGTAGAACATAATGCTTCTCTATTTTCAGGAACTATTTCTGGATTTTCAAAAATCCGTATCCATTTTCTGTGGCTTTCATGCACACAATCCCTTAAAATAATCCAAATGAAACAAATAGCACATTACTGATACATAGAAGCTCTACTCAGTTTCCATTTTAGAAACCACAGTACCACATTTTTATTTTTTCTTCCTGAATCAACTCAAGACTCATAAAAACTTGACTTCTTAATTTATTCATCAGCTCAAAGAAAAAAAGCTGGTGGTAAAATAATTAATAGTTGTTATATCTGATACACTAAAAAAAGCTTGAATTCATGAGCCCATAACACTTGAATATACCAAAAATACGATCTGAATCATACCCCTTCCCAAATGCTGTAATAGGACAGTGCACAACTACTGTTTTAAAACTTCCAAGTTTAAAATAGTGTACCAAAACTGGCAGTGGAAGCTAATAAACCAGTGTGAGTGGTTAGTGTCCTGCTTCTGGCCCATCTGGAAAGCACGTTGGGTGAATGGAGGCTGTGCTGTAACAGCCATCTTCTTCTCTTGAAGAAGCACCACCTTGTACCATCTGAGATCCAATACTTCATCTTGACTGTTTTTCTGCACTTATGAGAAAACAAGCTCCTCCACAATGTTTGGTCCTGCTACATAACACTGACCTTAGATTCTTTCATGAATGAGATAACAGCTATGCAAGTTACAAGGCAAGTAAATGGTGACCAGGCCTGGACAGCAAAGGCTTCATCATGACAAAGGAAAGACAACTGCCTCTCCAAAAAATGTTTCTCCTTCAGTGCCATCAGACTTAGGAGAACCAGTAGGAATGGGTACATGTTGGTTTCAAAGGGAAATAGCTTCCTTTGTGTGAAGAAGCTGCCTAATCATTTAGGGGTAAGCAGAACTCTAAATAAAAAGCAGCAGGGAAATTGCAGCATAAGGCATGTAATAATACAAGAACCAAGTTGTCACCTACTACTTTTAACATTAATGCTGAAGCAATGGTTTTCATGGTATTGTTAAGGTTGGAAAAGACCATGAGGAAAGGTTAAGGTTGGAAAAGATCACTGAGCCTGTTAGCCCAGCACCACCGTGTTCACCCCCATACCATACCCCAAGTGCCACATCCACACACCTTTAGAACACTTCTAGAGACAGTGATTCCATCACTTCCCTGGACATCCTGTTCCACTGTCTGACCACCCTTTCAGTGAAGAAATTTTTCCTAATATCCAATCTTGGTCCCCTCTGGTGCAACTTCAGGAGTTTTTTTCTTGTCCTAATTCTTGCTACCTGGGAAAAAAGACTGACCCTCTCCTCACTACCACGTCCTTTCAGGTCATCCTAGAGAGCGATAAAGTCCCTCCTGAACCTCCTGTTCTCCAGGCTAAACAATGCCAGCTCCCTCAACTGCTCCTTGTAGGACTTGTGCTCCAGACCCTTTACCAGCTTTGTTGCCCTTCTCTGGACTCACTCCAGCACCTCAGCATCCTTCTTGCTGTGAGGGGCCCAGAACTGAACACAGGATTCAAGGTATGGCCTCACCAGTGCCAAATACACGGGGACGATCACCAGACAAAACCAGAATTGTGTTAGGCCATTGTGCTCCCATTGTTTCACTCAGAGACAGAACAAACTCAGATGAACTTGCCACCACTCTCTGGGCCCAGCCATCCATCCAGTTTTCTACAGCAAAGAGTGCACCCATCTAAGCAGCTAATTTCCCCAGGAGAATGCAGTGCAAAATGATGTCAAGACTTTACTGAAGTCCAGCTAGACAATATCCACAGCCTTTCCCTCACCCATGAAGTGTGTCACCCTGTAACAGAATGAGACCAGGGTGCTCAAGCAAAACTTGCCTTTCATGAACTCATGCTGGCCAGGCCCAATCCTGGGACTGTCCTCTAGGTGTTGAGTGACAGCATTTACCATACAAAGTGAGCAAGATACATATCATGAAAATAAATTGCAAAAGAAACATATGAGGGCTATAATTGTAATATTATGGCTAGGAACAGTGTTCTGGCTGAAAGGTAAAAAAGTTGTTTTGAGGTGGGCAAGAAAAGGGAGGCACAGCTCATAGAAATTAGCTGCCGCAGAGTGTCTAAATGGAAGAATTATCAATCCAGATCATGATGTGGCAGTTTCTAATGAGAAAGGCAGGATGCAAAAATAACATCTCAGTACAACTATTAAGCTGGAATAGATGCTGTTTACTGTATTAATGTTGCCTTTACTGGTGTAAAAAAACAAAACCAGAATTGTAATAGGCCATCGTGCTCCCATCTTTTCAATTACAGAGATAGAACAATCTCAGATTCCAAAGCTAACTACAAATCAAAATTGTGTTATGTTATCTACTGAGACACAAATGGAAAATAAATACTGTTAACTGTCACTTTCCATTAGGTAACAGAAATTCAATTACATTTCAAACAAGCCTCCATGTCAACAGAATAAATCTGTTTCATAAATGAGCAGGTAACCATTTTTTATTCCAACTTCCCAAAGGGAAAAAATCAATTTTAATCACAATTGTTCATTTTTTCCCATATTAATGTTTTGAAGCAAAGCACATCATCTGACCTAATAATACCATTGTACAGCACTAAGGTTTAGGAAAAAGGGGCACAAAAAGGTGTTATGAAGAATTATGAAATTCATCTGCGGATATATTGTGCTGTTTTGGCAGTGAAGGCTCATGCTGCCCAACTGACCTATGAACCACCAGCTTTCCTAGCCTTCTGACTGCATCAGAAGATCAGAAACCCACGTAAGCATCACTAACTACTGCAACAATCAAGAGTTTATAACAATGTACCAGCCACCATAAAAAGCAATGAGTTTTATCAGGATGATTACACTTCAAGAAATTGAGGCAAGGAGTAAAGAAGCTTCTTGGAAGGAAAGGGCCCCACTTTCCTCTCAGATATGAGCAAAAATACATGTAGATGGGATGAAACATTCTTCAGAAATACAGGACTTTTGTGGATTCAAGAGTACCTTCTCATCTGAGACACCACCAGGGTAGGGACAAGAAAATGGTGAAATCTGAAATTGGCACCTATATTTGAAATCCCTTCGTAATCCTTTATACCAGATCTTGGAAATACCCCGTTTTACTTGCACAAGAGCCCCAGCTTGACAGAAGCCTGCCCTGAAGCAGAGCAGGAGGAAGATTAGTCATCAGAGTCTTGAGCACCAGACCTTCTCTCTTTTCTAAACACAAGAGGCTAAAAAAACTGGCTTGATATAAAGAGCAAGAGCACTGTGACTTCAAATTCACTCCTACTGTAGACAAGAAGAACAAAGCCCTCATTGCTTGATGTGGGAAAATACTGGCCCTGCACTCCTCTTTGATTGGGAGGGGAAGCCAGAACTGCAATTCAAGTGTGTTTGGCAGCCGTGGGTGCCCACAAACAGCATCAGTTGCAATAGGGACAATGAACATCCTCAGCTACACGACTGCCAACTGGCCAAGTGTCACACTAGGTTAAAGAGCGAAGAAAAATACTCTCAATGCCATAAACTTATTTCTTTCTATGGAAACCCATTGTGAAGCTTACAGAAATCACAAAATATGTGTTTCTTCTGACACAGTGGAACTAGTTCAGGAAGTAAGATTTAGCCATTAAGTAGCAGTGGTCAGAATGTAATTAAATTGGATCCCTATCAGAGTCATCACATCAAGAGACGATGCATTAAACTTTAAGTATGAGAGGGGCTTTTTTTTCCTAAATGAGAAAATTAGGTAAAGCCTAAAGGGGAGAGTAAAGAAATTAAAATCCATAGAAATCTACTAAGAAGTATCTTATTAGAGTCACAAGAGGCTTTTATATAGGCATTTTTTTAATATACATATACATATATATATATATATAGTAAAAAGTCAAGAACAAAATAGTATGGCTAAGTAATAAAGCACAAAAAGAAAAAGAAAAAAAAAACCTAATGTGAAGGAAAGCAATAGACAAACACAAACTTCACCATATTGAGTGTAAAAACAGATTACAAGGGCGAACAAAGTCCCCAAAAAAATCTAGTACATCATGTAAGTACGGTTCTGGAAGTACAGTTTCCAGCAGGACCTCTGTGCCTATTAAGCCACGTGAGTATCAACAGTTGGCTTAAACAAAGCAATTGGCCAGGAAGCTAAAATTTTTCTTGGAATCACTATCCATCACAATTAATAATAACTGGAACAGATAACTCTCCATCATATTGGTGTTGTCAGAGACGGGATGATTAAAGAGAGTGAAATTTGACAAATTCAACTGTCTACTCCATTCAGGACCAAGAGCCTTCCTCAGTTTCAAAACCTTTTGCAAATTTGACCCCAGTTATAGCCCATCTGTCATCATATGACTCTCACAGCAGAAATAGAGACAGTATTTGAAGGTCAAGCAGAAGAAAAAGATCCTATTTTGAATGTTCCAATATCATGTGATCCATAGATTGCATAAAGTTTGGATTAATATTTTTACAATTTCTAAGAATTTAAGAGCAGCTGGGCTGATTCAGAACCAGGCTGAGCTCTCACCTGTTTTCGACTGTGTCCTCAGTGTCCAATCTCTAAAGAAGCCAGAACTGGGCATGAATATATGACACCACCTCCTTTCAAAGTCCTTGCCTCACCTTGGCTATTTCCAGTTGATGGAATATTCTGTTCTTGATGCTGTTTGCCTGTTTTGTTACTCTCAACAGATCTCTCTTCCAATTACTTGCTCAGTATAACCTTGAACCATCGTAAACTTTTTGTGCCCAAGAACTCGTCAGGTTTTCACAATACATGTTCCCTGAACAGTATCTTAAGCTTAGCAGTTTCTAGCCCTAAAGGTGGGCTGTGAAACACTGCACGAGTTCTGAAAGAAGCAAGGATCAAGAGAGTAGAGCTATAACACAGCTGCATTATCGTATTTCCAGCCTCAAGGATGAAGCTGCACTCAGTCCACATAATTAGAGGTACACAACTTTTACTCTTTAACCAGAAAGAGCACTGGTTATTATCTACAACAGAAGCAAAGAGTCACAAAACATATGGAGTGTAACAGAATTCCTTATCCCACCAGGAGTGCCCTGAGAACCCATCCATAGCAGTCTGAATGAAGAAAAGAGTGAGCAAAGGAAGATTAAACCAACTCTCTAGAAGCTTCTTTGTATTAATTTACTTAGAAAACTTTGACATGCAGTCTTGAAAGTCAAATATTCTGAAGGGGTGGGGAAGATCTCCAAGGGAATTCAGTCCACCTAAGATTAACTTACTTCATTGTGGATACCTTGGAGACCAGCCCTGGTAGCTACTATGAGTCTCTAAGATTCACAGTGTGACCCAGTCATTTACAGGTGCATTCCTGCCACGGACTGAAAGACTAACTAAATAATTGGAAATAGGAGCAAGGAGGAAAAAATAACCAGTGCATGAAGAAAGCATGTCCAAATGATCAATACTATGAAAGGCACAGTTATTCATATTTACTAATAACTGAAAGCTGACATGCCATAAGTAATAAGAATGTGAAATCTGCTGACTACAGAGAACTATTTAGGGTAGTCAAGACTACAAAGGATTGTGAGGAACTCCAGAAGGACCTTTAAAAAACTAGGTAATTGGACAACCTGACAGCAGATGAAATTCACTGTGAAAAAAGTGCAGAGTAGGGTACACTAGAAGGAACAAATTTAAAGCCACTTGTACATACTGATGGGTTCTGAATTAGTTATAACCTCTCAGGAAAAAAGATGCAAGATTCATCACGGGCACTTCAATGAAGACATTTGCTCAATACACATGAGGGGTCAAAAAAAGTGAACAGGATGCTATGATGTATTGAGAAGGGAATACAGAATATGAAAAATATTAATATACTGCCATTTATATTGCCATCACTGCAAATTAATGACATATACTCCCCTTGAATACATTACCTCTGTCAAGAAGGACATTAAAAAATAGTCCAGAGGACATAAAGAATAAAGACCCTCCTGTATCACAGGAAAAGAGGGTTTCTAAAACAGTTGAAAGTTTCCTTGTGAAGAGATTATTCTACCGTCATTCATGTCAGCATGGCTCCTCTGAAGATGTGCAGAATACCCAACAACAGAAACAAGACACCAGGCCAGGAAGACCTTGACCTTTTTTCACAGAACACTGCCCATGCTGTTAATTAGAATGTTTAAAAATAATTACCTGTTTTTCAGAGAACACAGCAACAGAGGCAGGTGACTTAGTGACCATGCACACAGGTAGGGCTGAGGCTCTCCATGCCTTCTTTGCCCCAGTCTTCACCAAAAAGGCCCTCCAGGCCTCAGCACTGAGAGGCAGAGTTGGAGAAGGGGGTGCCCAGCAGTGGATGAGGATTGACTCAGGTATCTCAGGAGAACTCAGCCCACAGGCATCCATGGGACCTGGCAGGCTGCATCCAATGATGCTCATCTGCAAGGGGCACCTTTGAAAGGAGCAGTACAGGCCCACAAGAACAGGAAGAAGGCAAATCTTGCACCTGTCTTCAGACGGAAGAGTAGGAACCTTCTGAAATTCAACAAGAACAAAAGCCTTGTCCTGCACTTGGGAAGGAATGCACAATACAGGCTGGGCCTCACTGGGAGGAAGGCCAGTGGAAAGTCTTGGTGTGTATGGAGCTGAATGTGAGCCAGCAGTGTGCACTGGCAGCACAGGCCAGCAGTTTCCTCGGCTGTGTGAGCAGGACTACAGCCAGCAGGGAGAAGGGACGATTGCCTTGCTCAGTACTCATCAGACCACATCCAGAATACCACAACCCCCACCCACAAATACAAGAAACACATCAGTGAACCGAGGCAAATTTCAGCAGAGGGTTTCAAGACTGTTCGGGGTCTGGAGCACCAGACCTGTGGGGAGAGACTGAAGGAACACGGCATGTTTTTCCTGGAAAACAGATGGCTTTGAGGGCACCTACCAACAGTCCCCAAGCACCGGTGAGGAGGGTCACTGAAGAGATTAAGTCAGGATCTTTACGGAAGAACATGACAGGAAGACAATGGGCCGAAGGTAAAATAAGAGAAGTTCAGACAGCATACACAGTAAAAACCTTTCCCTGCAAGGACAGTCCACCAGTGGAATGAGCTGCCCTAAAACATTGTTTAATTTGTTCAGAGACTTTGAAGATTCAAGTGGGTCAGTACCTGAGCAACCTGGTCTGACCTGGCCACACTGTGTGAGGTTGGACAAGAGATCTCCTGAAGACCCTTTCAGACCACTTTATCCTATGATTCCATAAGTAACACCACCTCTGGAAGTGTTCAGAAAGCATGCAGATGTGGCATTTAGGGATTTGGTATAGTGGTGAATATGGCAGTGCTGGGTTAATAGTTGGACTCGATGTTAGAGGTCTTTTCCAACCTTAAGTATTTAATGATTCTAAACAGTTTTTTCTGTCATAAGTACAACATGGCGAAGGAGCTCGTTTATAGTATCCAAGTACCTGGAAACCTAAGGAAATTACATTTCTACACAGCACCAAACCTTATGAACTTCAAACAACAGCAGCCAGCAGATCTCTGGACAGGCTATTTCTCCTCAAGTTTCCATCTGTTCTCTTCCATCTACTTCAGTTTTATATGGCCCCCATTAACCACAGCATCTCAACAACATCTTTTTTCACTGCATTTCAGAACCATGATTATCTTTATGATGAAGAAATTAGTAAATTCATTTCCATGTGTTACTGCTTTCTTTTCCTCACTTTTCTTGCTGTGGATCATTACGTTTTGCATTGTCAAAAGCTTGTACCTTGTATATGTTCACAACAAAGGCTTGCTCATAAATTGGAAATTTTGATATATACTCAAATAACACTCTAAATTACAAGACACAGAGTAGAAAAACCATGGAATCCAGAAAACTCAAAATTTCATTCACACATTTTCCTTATTTTGTATCACTCTGATGCACTACTTTGTATTAGTGATAGCTTAAAGATGAAATGTCATCTTTAATTTTTAATTTCTTAAGCACTTTAGTTTAATGGTTTTCAAGTTTCATCATACACATCACGACATTGAAAAATCATGGTTTTTAACAAGTTCTCTTTTTTTAAAAACCTAGTATTACTAGAAATGAAACACTGTTCCACAGAGTATCTCAGCAGGAAACATTTTGCCCCTATTTTGCCTCCATTCCTATAATTCATCTACATTCAAAATTCTGGACTGCCCACCTATATCAAACACAATTAAAATTTATGATAGAGCGTAAAAATGAGGATTTGCTCTGACCTCAGAAGTAGTGACCCAGAAACAATGAAGCTGGGCAAGTGCTGTTTCCTAGAAAGCAACAACTCTATCGGAACAAAGCTGGCTTTGTTCACCCACTTTCTTCTCTGCCTTTCCTCCCCTATCAGAGCAATTCATAAATGAAGGAAAACATTTGACTTACATACCTATTCATGCCCAGCTGGAGATGGGGTCCCAAATCTAGGCACAAGCCTTATTTTCAAAAATATTCAGAACTTTTCAGTTTTTATTCTTGAACACTTCTGTTGCCTGTGCTTGACTCAAGAGTACTTGAGGATCTACTTGAATACAAAGGATGTCCTGCACAACCTGTCCTGTCCTCACCCCCATTTCTGTTGCATCACTTCCTAAGAAAATGTGCTCTGTTTTGAAAGGCTGAAATAATTACTTACCCCCTTCTCTTTTTTATTCATTTTATTCATTTTCTTCTCTGTGTTTCATTGCTCATTCTTTCTCCAATTTGATTTTTTAATTTACAATTCTCATTTTAAATACTTTTCCAACTTCTATTTCCTAAAAACATAGGCAATAAATAATGTAATTAACACTGACACACAAAGAAGTACCACTCTTTTTTTTCTGGAATTAATGTGCCAGGTATCCTGGCAGGTAAAATTCCACTACATTGCAATTAGTTTATTTAATGGAGGTTTTCTCAACTGGCATGAGATCTAAAAACTTTGTATTTGCTTTGAAGGTTGGGTTTTTTAAAAAGAAATTAGATATTGAAAAATATTTCAAGGGCCAGAGGGTTCACTCTGCAAATCAATCTAGCTTGGGAACCAATAGCTGATAGTAATTATGTAAAATTTCTAAATGTAAGAGGATATATTGGGGGGAGGGACATTTTCAACTGACAGTCAGTAAAATGATAACACTGCTGACAATACGAGAGCAAGAAAGACAAAAAGCAGTACAAAGACGGGAACCAGTGTAATCAAACAGGTATCTTCAAAGACTTTAAGGAGCAAGACTTTGACAGCATTAAAAAAAGTCACTTGAATTTCACTAGATTTGTCAATCTACTACTCCTTTTGAATCTGTCCCCCAATACACAATACCACTCTGCAATGATGAGCACAGTGATTCCTCAAGGATTTGATTCCTCTGATATGTATAACCCCAGGCTAATTTTCTATATGGGTGATACTGTTCTTTTCCCAATGGAAATCTAGAGCTAATTTAAAACAAGGAATAATTTATGTTAAGATTACTGAACCCAGAGAATACCAAGCTTTATGTTCTTAACAATCCTAGTACAAACTGAAGTGCTCCTGAATAAATCAGTTAAAGGCACAAGTGCACAAATATGCTAGATATACACATACATATACCTTTATGCATACTGATCATGAGAATGACACACCAAAACCGATTTGAAATGATTAAATCTAGAATTCATGAAGGATCAAATTCAGATCTATTTATATCCTTATTCAAGAATAGATAGTTTCCACAAATTTTTAAGTATGACAAATTTAAAAAACTGAGGTAGGCAAATAACAGATTTTCATTATGGTAACAAAAAACATTAGTAAAAAAGAGTATCTTCTTCAGCCATATATTGTTTTTAAGTTAAATATGAAATATTATTCGAAAAATTCTGAGAATGAAAAAGTAAAAAAATTACCTTCAAACCTGAGGATGATAAAGGCTGTTTGGCCTCAAATATTACACTTCTATTTTAAGCAATTGTCAAAAAGCCTGTAAGTGATCAAAACCAAGAAAACACTCCAGCACCGAAGATTTTTAGATACTTTTTTTGGAAATCTTCTAAGCTAAACATTTCCTTAACTCTTCTGGAACTCTAGATGAATAATAAAACCCTAGTGTGTGGCTTAGCCTTTCTGTGTCACAGAGTCAACTTCTTGATTAGAGGAAAAGTTGCATCAAAAAAATGTCAGAGAGGGTAAATCAACAATCTAGTGGGATATACTCATATAAAAATATATTGACCTTTCTCCTGTTACAGCTGAGAAAAACAGAAGTTCAAATAACAATTACCTCTGTCCATTGGGCTTAGTTAAGATTTCTTGTTTCGACACTAAAACTAGTGGACACAGAACTGGTAATAACAGGGGGTTTTCTACTGTTGAGTTGTTAAGGCTTGCTTAGGTTTGTACAGGTCTCTATCTTCAGACCTGGACTCATTTCAGTTCTACATACCCAAGCAGACAAAGTAAAAGAAGAAACATAATCCATTTAAGCACCCACACACTGCTTTGGTTTTTGGTTAAGTCCTGCAACTAGAACATATAGGAGTGGTTTTGCACAGAGCTAATGCCACAAAAGTAGTAATATATTTTCCTCCAGTTAAAGTGGGGGAGAATTAATCTAAAAACACTTCAAGATACTAAAACCTAGCTGATATCATAGCTATGACAGGTAGACCTGGAACAGTCAAATCTCCCATCTTAAGGAAGCTGCTGATTAATTTGCGAAGATGAACACTCACTCATGTTTATTCCAAGTGATTGTTGCCATACTCATCAGTTACTTTTCTTTATTACATCTTAAATATTCTGTGCATTTCTATTAACTACCATGATTCTTAAAGTTTCACTGGTTTTGATACATTAATTGGCTATCATGAAAAATGGACCAGAAAATATTATTCACTGAAGTGTTACTCTGCTGTGCATTCCAACTTCAAAGCACTTCACAGGCTTTCCTTACCCTCCACAGCATTCCTGTCAAGCAGAGAAATACTGGTTGCCCCATTCTCAGGCAGAAGAGGAGATACAAATCAAATAAAGACCTGAACTGCCAAAGGGTTTCATTAAATGAGCTGCTCCAGTGACCAGTTAACACAGGACCTTGCGGACAGAGGTTTTAGACAGCTACACAAATCTGTCTGGTATTTTTTTTCAACATCTACAGTTGTCTCTGCAGGTTAACAAACCATTATTGGCATCTTGGTTTAGGTCAGCTAACAGAATACAACAATATTAAAACTTTAAGGCCATCTCGTCCCTAATCCTGAGTAGTGGTCATTATGTCGTTTGTTCTGTAGAGCAAAAGATACAAATGACCTCAGACATTCTAGTTAATTATTTATGCACAAGGAGTAGTATCATGATTGGAAATTATGCAGAACAGATTAAATGGACCACATTTTATTATGGAAGAAAATTACAAGCAAGATTTCCAAAACATGGTTGTCTAAAAATAATCTTCCAAATCCTTACTGAGACACTGGCTTTCCAAATTGCCAAGTATGCAGAGATTTTCCAAATTAAACACCAAATAAGAAATTCAGAACTTCTTTCCACCAGTCTCTTCTTTGAAAAGATGCCCTAAGTAATGCTGGTAAGGAAAATTAGGTAATGAAAGCAAAAGATCTCAAAAAATAAGCATTGACATGAACAATTAATCTGCCTTTAAAAACTTGACTGTAAAGACATTGCTTATATAATTTGGGATGTTGAAAAACATGAATTTGTGTTGGGCCATGTGCTGTACAACACAGTTTAATTTCTTCTGTCACAGAGAGTATAATTTACTTGAACTACAGTTGATGGCAGAAGATGCCAGTTCCCATTAATGACACAAAAAATTCAACAGCAGATATTACTTGATGCTCACGTATTTCCGTAGGAAAGCTCTTAGCCACCTGGTGCTAGGAGTCAGAATTTGTCAACCGAAGGTGTTCATGCAAAAATGTATTAGTGACTAATCACCTGAGACCAGCTAGGGTTAATTTAGCAGAACAGCCTCTAATCTCTACTACTTTCTTCTCTCAGTGGTAAATGGACCAGTAGAGACAGCAGAGTAAAAACATGCTCCTGCTTCCTGAAAAAAAATCTTTTTTTACTGTGTCCATCTATCACAACCTTTTACCTTCCAAGACCGTTATGAAGGCCACATCAGTCAAGGAACCATCCTTTGAATGTAAGACAGCATTTCAGCCAAATGCAACAAATTCTGGAGAGGCAAACAGTCAAGTAGGGGAATGGGAGATTTACTGAGGAGGTAAAGCACAAGGGTGAGAATCCACAGAACAGAAGCCATGTTTTAATAGCCATTATGGGGTAGCCTGTTGTAAGAATGGCTTGCAGGATGAGCAAAGAGGAAAGGCATGAGAATGTAAGGAAAAATGGCTTGATGGGGAAAATAAATGCCACTGAGTAGCGCTCAAAGAAATTAATCTTTGGGAATGTCTGGATCAGTGTACCATCATGTTCTGAGCTGCGGCTTAGCTGCTCCTGGAAAAGCACATGAGCTGCTTCTGGGAAGCAGCAAGAAAACAAATCTATAGAATGGGCAAGATAAGGGGGGTAAACTCTAGCACAAAAAAAGGGGAGTTAACTTTCCCCCCTCAAAGACTGGTGGAGATAAATACTACTGATTTAAAAGGGATAAGACACAGGCTAGATGGAAGAAGTCCATAGGAATATCCATCGCATCTTCTCTAGTGCTGATCTAGCACTAGTGCTTTGGGGACATGGCTTAGGGGTGAACATGGCAGTGCTAAGTTAACAGTTGGACTCCATGATCTTAGAGGTCATTCCCAACCTTAATGATTCTATGATTCCAAGTCCTGAGCCTGAAGCTGCAGAAGAGAATGGCAATAGCCTAAGAGTAAAAAGAGATTTGCCTCTAACACTGGGAGTGGAACTGTTCTAGATACAAGGTTCTTAAACCCACACAGATTACAGAATTATCCAGAGAAATCTCCCTGTTCTACAAGGGCTACAGCTTTCCCATCTTAAATCCAGTGTCCTGAGTTGTGATTCTTTGCTTTCTGATAGCTGGTTTTCAGAGAAGAGACAGAAAACAAACCTATGTATTCTGAAACATATTTAAGCACAGGTAGGAAGCTACCTCAATCGGGACAGCCAGGTACACGAAGAGAAAAAATCTGGTTGTAGTCACAAGGGTTCTGGTGCCATTAGAAGACCACCACCACTAACTTGTAACAGTAGTCCCCATGGGAATTTCATTGGATCTTGTTTTTAATGGTTTTTGCTACCCCATAATTTCAAAAATGCAAATCCGTATTAATGAATTGTCTTCTTAATGCTTCTTCCATCCAGTCACTGAAAAACAAAGCACATTATTAAAATGAACCACGTAAGTAAAAATTAAAAGGGACTACAGGGTTCTGCTATAAGTCAAAGCTGGGCTAAGCTCCCTACTTGGCAGAAATTCATCTTGCTTACCAATTCTTTTATTTATAATTAAAGCAACTTCCTTCCTTTTCTAAGCATGGCTGTAACTCAACCATCCAAGAATTACCTGGCCTTTTAAAATCACTTCTTTCATTAGTTGGTCTGTTTTTGTTGTTACTGTTTTAAGAAATTCCCTCGTGATGTAGAAGAAATGCTTTTAATCCAAAGAATCCTTTTTAAGGGAAGAATTAATTTAAAGGAGAAGGAGAGGCAATGTAACAGCCTCTGTTTGTATTCTAAATGTGAAATATAGTTTCTCACATGCTTTCCACTAATTAAAGTCCTAATACCACACAGAGATAACCAATGTCTTCTTCATGAGTCCACCAACAAAACTTTCTGCACCACCACCTTCCTAAGCAACAATGCAAAAATGGCTTTCTTCCTCAGGGACAGACATTTTATTGCAAGAAGAGTAATCTCTGAAAAGATGCCATTTTGTATTTCATTAAAATGGAAAGAGAAGCAATAGTACTTAAGCTGCACATGTCCCACATCAGTAACCACAGGGACAGTCATTCTTTTAGAAAAACAAGAAGTTTGGTTGTTTTATTGGGGTTTTTTTTAACAAAACAGCTGGGGATTTTAGCCAAACAACTCTGAATCTAAATCCAAGGTTCTGAATATACACCCCCATAGAGTCTCACTTAATCCCATAGAAATGAAGATACCAAATGCAATATAATTTTGTGCAGAGCAGTGTTACAAGGCAGATGTAACATTTACACCCCACTGCAACCTCCAGTGTAGTAAAGCAATGTATAGCCAGTGCTATGCATAGTAAGCAATCACTGTAATACATGGCTCCACCAGTGTTATGTGCTGATACTTCTCCACTTTTGGCACCTGCTTTGCTTCTTAAAAGTCCCCTTAGAGTATCACTGTACCTTTTCCGATCTTGTCCACCTCTTCCAAGGATACTGATGTTCCTATGACCAACTTAACCCCTGGAGCTGCCCCAAGATGAAAGTAGCAGTAGTTATAATGGGACACAGGAAAAGGCACCAGGAGTCTCCTTGGAAGGGAGAGTGGTAGCTGCCTATCTCCTTTAAAATCCCTTAGGACATGCTGGAGCACTTTCAAACTGTGCTGTTCCTTCTCTTCTGGGAAGGATAAGCAGAACAAAAGGCATTTAATATGATGAGTTACACAAACCCCTGACTATTCCCATCCTGCATACTGTCTTGCACTACTTTTCAAATCAATATACTACTATTACTACTCCTACTTTGTGCTACCATGATACTTGGCTTAGTAAGAGTACTATGAAACCCCAAAAAGTATTTATGACTGTCACATGAAGCAGAGCAGAGGCAGCATTCAGGTGATACACAGGCTCTTTGTTCAGGCTCTTTGAAAAAGAGGCATTTCCCCCACAGAAGACACATTTCCTTTAGGAGAATATTACGGAAAAGGTTCTATTTTCTAAAATTAATTCTGTAATAAGACTGAGAAGACAAGAGGGAAATTTTACATTTCATTTACAAGTAAGTCTACAAGTCTCCACCCCAGAATGAGTTCAGATCCCTCAGTTCCACTGGCAGAGGCATGGCCCAAATCCTGTGCTCCCTTCCTTGAGGGACTTGCTTCTGGCAAGTTTGCTAGGGGTAGCCTTAATATGGCACCATACCTTTGCCAGTGATAACTACTCATATCTGACAGTCACAGTGAAGAAGAACTATCTAGTTTACAGATGTTTTTCTAGCATATATCTCCTCTATTTTTCTCAAAGGCATGAAATCATGTGATATCACTGCCAGGCTACGAATATGCAACACAATTTTACTCTTTTAATTTTGTATTTGCATGGCAGATCAATTCTGAATCACTTACATCGGGTATTGAAGTGTAAATACAATTTAGGGCTAACAAGAGAGCATGAGTCAAGATTATAATCCCACTTTATCCCAAAGCAGACAGTCCAGTGCCAATCTAAGGCCCATACCTGCATGTCTGACATCTGCACGTGCAAGACATAGGACCATCCATCATCTAAAAGCATACATGTCATTTTTGACATGACTGGAGCCAGCACCGTTACATTAAAAAGCTGGTCCCAGAGCTCTCCAGAGAAATGCCAAAGATGGTGACTGCAGAGGGGTCTAATTGACAGATACTGTGGAGAAGTAGAGTCAAGTGGTGCTGCATGACAAAATCAAGGAATTGTCTTTACCTGGCCTTGCCAAGATGCCTCAGCTCTGAGCTAAAAAGGATCAGCACATTCAGTCTTGGCTCTCTTCTGACAAGCTTGACAATTAGTATCCACTGAATAGGATGCATATAATGAAATGTTTTTATACTGATAGCAAACTGACTATATTCCTGTTACTTACAGGACACTTTCAAATATCATAACTCTTTCACCTATTTGAAACAAATGAAGGTACTGTGATGTTTATCATAGAAGAGCAGTATCTAACCCTTCAATCTAAAAATTTTTCCCCTGGAAAAAGTGGAAAGTCAGGAATGTGATATTAATGCACAAAGAAATATGTTCAGAGCAAAATTTACGTACTCATCCTGCATCCTGTTCACAGTAGCACCTTGAGCAGGTTTGAGCAGCACTGAAACATGCCTCCTTACACCCATTTACCCCAACCTCTCCTACCACATAGGATTCTTTCACCTCAATTTAAACAAGATGAACATGGATCATACTGGCACCAGATCCATGGCTTGCCTTCCAGCAGGTATTACAAGATATGCAAAAAACAGCCAAGCCAGTCCGTCTGGGCATGTAAACCTGTAACATAAACACGAGCACTCAAGAGTTCAACTCCCTAAAGGTTAATTTAATCATAAGCCTAAAGTAGTTGTCTAAATTGGGGCCTATGCTGTTTCTTAAAAATCTGAGACATCCTGGGATCCTAAAACAAATGAGTATCTTTCACTTCAGTTGATTTCATGCTGATAAAAATTCCCTTCAACCACCAATGAACTAATGCATTGGGATGTGTGCTGCCATACCAGCAAAAATGCACCACCATTTCCCTTTTAATGGCATATCAAATATTTTGCTTTGTGTAGACATCAAGATTTACAAGGGGCTTTTTTTAGTTACATTAATAGTAATAGTGCTAAAATCTTAAGAACTAAGTAGCATTATATTTAATTATCCTTCTGTAATTACACTGATTAAATACAGCGTAAGGGACCATAAAGATAGATAAAACATTACGGCTAAAAAACTTCTCAAAAATGACCATAAAATTATTATTAAGCCTGAGGTGAGACAATTAATATCACAAGCATGATTTTATAGGGGTTTTTTATATCACTTCCCCTTCTTAGAGTATGTCATCTGCAGTGGCAGCAGAATTTCCTCCCAGCAGTAATGGAAATGCGAACTAACTATAAAAAATGTTGCGACTTGAAAGGGAGGTCAGTTTAGACCTCCATAAGGGAGGCAGAGTATTTGTGCGCTTGATGCTTCAGGCAGATGCCAAAAAAAACATATTAAAACACTTTTGAGCTCCAAGCACACTGGCTTACACTTGGGTAATATTTGTTTTCCTCATTTTCTTTTCCTTTCTTGTCTTTTACAAACACTCTGTATGTGCAACAATCAGCACAATATAACAGTCGCATCTATTTTCTGAGTAATGATCTAAAAAAAGAGCTGCAAGGTTTTTTATACTGGACGACCAATACTATTATAAGGTTTAAAGAATACCAAGAAAAATTCTGACCAAGAACTAATATTAAGGCAAAGAGCTAATACTGGAAATCTGCAATGATTTCAAAAACAGAAAAGACCAGATTATAAATTTCAGATTGAGCACAAGAAAAATAAAACAGATTTTTCTGACCTATGTATGGGATAAATCATTTCAAGTAATAATTTTCCTGATTCTTTGAATTATATGTTTAATTAATTTTATTACACGTAATTACCAAAATGTATCATAATTATCTGACACATTTCAAGAAATATGGTCTCATTTTACTTAATTATATGATTAATTAACTATGGTAAGTAATTGCTAAACTTCAACAAAATTACATTTCTCCTTTTCTTTCAAAATTCAGAAATCATCCTCAAGTGCTCCTGCCTATGACTGCTTCCCACAAACAGCTCTGTGGTCATCAAACATACATTTGTTCTGCAGGAATGAAGTGCACAACCTCCTACTTCTATGCTCTTTTACTGTGTTATATTCACTGACTCGTTCTCAGTTCTTAAAAATAGCTACAAATATTTTTTTTCCTTAACGGTTGGCTTTGATACAGACACGCCTGGTTGTCTTAAGAACCATCACACTCCCTGGAAAGTCTGTTATTACATTTCCCAGCCCACTGCCTTGGTTCTGATGCCTGTAATGCGTCAAGAACATGCACCTGAAGATACAGGACTGGTGCAGCCCTTGACCTGGATCTCGGGTGAAAAGCAGGAACAGCCATAGTGTATCACTCTCCCATGCCATGTGGGTTGGCAGAAAGCATCCACATGAGGCCTTAGAGCAGGAATGAACCGAAGACAACCTGCAATCTCTCAAATTTATCCTAGGGGCCAAACCAGTCACCAGATGCGTCACAAAACTGGCACATCAACATCTCTGCTGTGCATCACCACTCCTGCAGCTGCCCTTAGCTGCCAGTCACTATGTGAGCCAGGGTGCAATATTCGGGATGTGTGCAAGAAGAGAGCTCAGAATTGCACAGTAGAGAAAAATTACTCAATCTTACTAATCCAAAATTAAAATCTAGACGAAAAAGGAGTAACGGCATACACTGTATCATGGGCCCTGGTAGAGATAAATATATATTTGGGGAGTTGTACATCCCAACAAAACTAGCCAATCAAGAATAACACAGAAGGAAGTTCTTGTAATTCAAGAGCTACCTAACAATATTCCAAGGATAGGTAATTTGTAACACTAAAAAGAGCCTTAACTTGTGATATTTTAATACAAATTGATTGCCTGTATTTCTGATGCATTAGGATAATTATTTTACAAAATCATTTCATCTCAACTGAAAATGCGTTAACACATCCAGACCTCAATCAACAAAATGTATTCCTGCGTTTTGAAGAAATTAGCAAGTCAGTTATTAAACAGAGCTTTCCTACTTTTCACTAGTTATAGGCCACTATTGAATACCTGGCACACAATCTCTGGATTTGAGTTGCATGCTAGACATTCCTAATCCAACTAGTGCCGCCAAGAATTGAAGCAAAGACAGTCTAATGCAGCAGGATCTTATTATAAGTCAGTCCCAAATGCCACTGAAAAAAAAAAATCAATCTTTTTTATTTTAATCCCCATTTTCCCCTAAATAACAAACTCTGATTCTTTTACAAACTGATGAGGTGCCTGTTCTGCAGGCCACACACCGTAGGCTGACTGGTGAGCAAAATATGGAAATGTGTATGAGAAGCCGAAGTGGCCGGCTGGCTGTGAAGCAAAACAGAAACCAAGGGCTGTCCACATCAGTGACCTGCCAGGTCAGTCACACAGAGTGCTCTGTGTTTAATATCGTCCTGTGCAAAAAAGCCTATCAACATTTTACTTGGATATCCAACACAATTGTTTTTATGCATTCTTAGAAGTAAGGATATATTTCCCAACTTCCTTGATGAATGATTTCTAAAAAGGTTCTTAACAAAACCTATGGAAAAAAATACTTTGAGAATAAAGGATAAATTATGGAAGCCAATATAACTGTCAACCTTATACCAGCCATGGCTAAATATCAAAAAACTGGAAAAGAATCAACTTCACCACAGACCAAGTACAGAAATAGAGAGAGATTGTTTACAAAGCATATATGTCAGAGTTTTTTGCTTATCCTCAAACAGGATCAGCCTCTGGCATTCACAGACACTCCTCCTCTCCCATACCTAGAACTCCCTACTCTCATGCCCAGGCATCAGGGCATGTTTTTCCTATTCCTCCTCCTTCAGAAGTATCAAATTCAGAAAAGCCACCACGCACAGCCCTCTGGAGATGGCTTCATACTGCCAAAGTGATCTCTTCTTCCAAAATTCAGGGATTGCAGAAGTGATTTAGAACTGTCTGCCTTGCCAAATGTGTGCTGTGGATCCTGAACAGCTCAAAAGCTCTTGGGAAGGTAGAATGATTAACAGTTAACACTTTGGCCATTGTAGTATAATTGTCTCTCGAATGCAGAATTCTTTCTCACTGCAGCATATCTGAATTAGTAAACATCACAAACCTCTCCTTACACCACTCCTCATTCTGCCTGTAAAGTGAAAACCAAACTACTTATCTGGAACCTTTTGTTGTTTGTATTAATTGGAAGTCTAATGGCTATACTGCTCTTTGAGAATGTGGGAGATCTTAGGCACACATGATGATACTGACGTCAATATACTGAAGGGTATCAGCCTGGGAAAAAGGGAGAGCCAATAATGGAGAAGGGGAAGGCTGCATGCATCTATACATTATAGGATCTCAGTTCAATCATATATTCTCCAAGCAGTTACACTGCTTCTAAATCTCATTCACAAGGCTGGACTGCAGAGTCTGCAGTCAAGTTTATCATAGCACTGCTCCTATTTTAATGCCTGTTCTTTTCTTATTAAGTAAATGATACTGCTGGATTTATTTCTGTTCTGTTTGGGAATTGTCATTTTTGGTATTTTGTTTCAGTATCTAGACACATGTTCTGTCAGGCAGCATTTTCTGATAAACATATTGTAAAATATTACACATTTGAAAATATGCACACAAAAGTAAGAGGGAGTAGTGAAGGCATGATTATATCCAAGTTCACATCAACATTGACACATAGTATCCTGATCTTCAGGAGAGCAAGAGGTACTAACACATCCACCAATTTATCTTGTAGCCAAAGTTCCCACACCATCTTTCCCCAAAAGAGGAAAGGCCTCTCCTGGATTCTTGCACTTCTTTTCCTGAGAGCCATTGTCAACAAAGGTAACAGATGCTGACTGACCCTCTGCCACATGCACCCGCCCGGCTGAGGAAGAACACTTGGACAGGCAGCTCAGAGAGTGTGCCCCATCCCCACCAACCAACTCCATCCAGCATAACTGGCGTGCCAGTGCGAGGGAAGACACTTGCCTTTGGTAGTAACTTGCCTCCTTTCAGTCTGGGCCATTCACCAGATTTCTGGATGTCTGGTAGCTTGCAAAATCCTGGGCCAAGGGCTACTGTCCCTGTATAGAGCAGCCCTACATCACAACAAATCACCCTGTCTCAGACAGAAGAGCAAGTCAGCCTGACCATTTCCTTAAGCCCAGCACATCAGAGTGCACAAGCATCTGCAGATCAGATACAACAGGACAACTGCTAAAGGATGCACCTGACAATTGCATCAGGCTTGCCAACACTGGAAGACCCATCTAAATCCGCTTTGGAATAACCATTTGCAGTTGGGGCAGAAAAAAGTGTGAAAAACACATGCCACTCCGTAAGGTTTCAGCCTCTCCATTTTGGTACTAGACTGCCTTAAGATCTAAAAATTATTAGACCTCATCAACAGTAGCAAACAAAGCTCAAATCAAGATTTCTTTCCAAATTTAATGAACTTTCTGGACCTGTACTCTTGCCTTCTACCATCCTCTAAAACTAGAGAATTTGTTCATATTTTTATGTTCATTAATGCAAGGGTTTGTGCCTAAATTTCTTAAGAAGGGTCCTTGATTTCAACATTTTTTATTTTTTAGGGGAGGTTGTTGATTTGGGGGTTGTAGTTTTTGGCTTTTTTTTTTTTTTTTTTTTTTTAGAATTCTTCTTTCTTCAACTGCTGCACGACTTCAGGGCATCTAATTCTCTTTCCTAAAATAATCACTTGACATAAATATTTCAAAACATATTGAGATAAATGTATGTTTCATTACAGTTAGATCACAATGGAACTTCCATAGAAGTATTTCTGACACAAAATGAACCTTTGTGATTAATGCTAACAAGACATTTCATATAATAATAAGGTGCCATAATGGTTTCAATGTTATTTTAAAGTGTTACTAAACCATCAATTGCTCTGAAAACACAGTGAGGTCTTGCAGTAGAATTTAAACACACACATTTTGTAACACTTTACATATTGCGCTATATGAATCACAGTAAATAAGCCCAATGGGAATGTTTACTGAGACACAAAGAAAGAAGATCTGCATAAGGAACTAGTTTATCATAAACAATACAAATATTTACTCTATTATTTAATGTGTGCCCAGCATGCCTATCCTTAATGCAGCATTAGCCGACATCAGGCATATGCCATATGCGCAAATAATTAATTCAAATTATGTTTTCTTCCAGTGTGCTGTCTCAGAAACGAGCTGAATTAATGCAAAGATATATTCAACAGCAAATATTGAGACGATCTCACTATGTAACAATGCAGCCATATTTGTCTTTATGAGCACAGAGTTTTTAATACTTCGCCCTCATTGTTATTCCGAGCCATGGGCTGATGGTATGTGAAATACTCCTGAAGTGTTCCTCATATAATCACTGGGTGACTAATGCAGTGATTTTAAAAAACTGACTTGGTTAAACATTTTTTATAGGACAAGGCTTCAAAGAGCAAAGTCTTCAGAACACATCCACCTTCCTTAAACCAAAAAAAACCCCTCAAGAATAAACATCCAGTAGATTGTCTACAGCAGTCTTCCAGAGTGCAGAGACAGATCAACTGTCCATATACACCCAGGTGGTGTCCAACAGAGAGACTAGCAGGTTATTTCCAACACAGGCAACATAACCTGTGAAGGCATTCCTGAAAGGGATCACATGGCACCTGTCTGCCATTAATTACTGCACTGCAGTATCCTGTTCTCATGCCATTTCAGATGCCATTTGCTTATGAAAAATTATGCTTAGGCCCAAAGTGCTACATGAAAGAAGTTATAAGCACTTAACTAGTCTTGAAAGGCATGTTTCTATGTCATTCCCGTAAAATTGTATTCACATCCTCTCTGAGAGCTGCATGTTACCCCTGTGCTTTTCTGTGTGGTTCTACTGCCAGCCCTCCACACCTACTAGCTCTCCTTTTCTAATCAGCTTTTCAGCTGATCATGGAAAAGAACTGACTGCTGAAAAGGGAATTTCTCCATCCCAAAATTAGCTTGGAGAAATGCCATATACAGCTGTTGGAAAACAGCTTGGCTTTATCACATTGGCAATCCAAGTAATACTGCAATTCAGTCCATTCAGAAAGATTCAAGGAAAGGAAACAGTGAGATAAGGTAAAGAGACAGCCTTGTTAAGCATTTGCAATGCCCCTAATGGAACAGACCCCACCTGATGTTTCCCGAGTCCCTCAAATTAAGTTACTAATTATACTTCCTGAAGTTCAGTCCTGCTCATCTTGAAGATGTTCGCATTCCCCACAAAAATGGAATCCCCAATTCAGGCTACGTTATTCATCCATTTAAATACACAACTCTATAACAATATGTTAATTCTCCTGAAGAAGTGAATCCAACAACTTTTCAGTTTCATGCAGAAACTGGGGAAAGGTCCACTCTGGCTCTGTCACTTACCTAGATCTGATTTGGGCCACGAAGTTCTGGAGACAGAACTTTACAGACAGGCACTATCTATTTAGGTACTTTAAGATCCTTTCTCTCAACTCCTGTGAGGTGTCCAGAAGTGCTTGTAGGTGCCTTATGTACATCTTTACAAATTTGGCCTTCAGTATTTGTCTGTTTCCAAAGACGTGCTGGGCTTCCTGGCACCAACTCACAGCTCATCAGTTTGGCCGGGCTCCCTGTGGCTGCCCAGGTACAGCCGAGACAAAAGGGGCCAGGACTAGCAATACACCTTTTGCTACGAGAAGAGAACAGACTGATGGCAGGGCAGGCACCAACTGGATGGTGTAGGAAAGACCACATTCTACCCTTATTTTGGCATTACAATATGACATACAAAGGGAAAAGACAAGAGTTGGTTGCATATAGTTCAGCCAGACAAGACCTAAAGTAGGCACTATTAATGGTGTTAAGATGTCTACATGAGTAATGAGTAGCATAAATAGCAATATTTGAAGCATATGATCCTGTGATCATGTCCAAAACCAAATAGATACAGAAACAAAATGTAGAAATTCCTTTCTTTACATTTAAAACTGCTTTACATTTTAACCTCCTGATCACAGCATGAAAAACTAAATCAAAAGGAAAATCTTGCATTTTGTGATACTGCATATTAAGCAACCAACACAGTATCATGCCTAAATGAAAACCTGTATTAGAAACATCCACAGCAGTGCACCAAGACCTACAGCACTGTTTTCTGTGCACAGTTCTAAAAAACAAATATTAACATAAAAATTTAAAGGTGTACCTAGTTCTCAGGTTTACCATGCTTAGCCCCAAGGAGACACACTTATTCATTTACTGTTTGAAAAAGCTGCCAAGACTAATACAGAAAATTTATTTTAGACTCAGCTTTATTTTACACTCAAGATAGTAAAGTAAAAATGACCTTTCACATGAGACCAAAGGCACTGGAAGTACTTTCACATACACTTGAGTTCTTGGAGCTACAAGCTGTTTCTTGGTTTTCTTTATTAGTTTATGTTTCAAACCATTATAAAGTAGGTTTTACTGATCAAACATGGAATACAAGGCAAGAATCCACAAGCACAGGAACCACTTTACAAAGGCCAACAGAGAGTGAAACTCCTTTTGACAGGTCAGACATGATCTATCCAGCTCCATGATTATGGAAGGACAAGGACTGTGTCTAAGACCAATAGATATAACTGAGGTTTCCAAGGTAAGCCCTTCTCAAAAACAGTACATGCTTAAGGCGACCAGAAGGTAGTTATATCTGGTTACATATGCAGGTAGTTCTAACATAAATGATATAAATATGTTAAAGCAAGCAAAATATTCTATTGCTTTTTTTACTGAAGTAGAGGAACTTTATGGTATGAAAACCAACAATAACAATTTTCTTTCACACACAATCAAGCAAGAAGAAGAAATGTATATGACAGCTTTCCTTATCCAGAGTACAAGGGGTTATCATAGACAACAGCAAAAAAAGTCATGCCAAAACTATAAAAATACCTTGACAGTGTCCTTTTAAAGTCATAACTTATTATGGAAAAATCAGCATTCACAAGCATAATTTTTTTTCTGTATAATTCACTGCCCAGTGACATTTGATTCCTTCCTAACAAACCTGTATTTAAGAGGAAAGTCATAAAATTGAAAAAATGGCAATGACTGAGTAATTCATGGCTTGGTGCTCTATTAGCAATTAATAAATTCACCTAGCAATATCCAGAACCTAGTCATCTGCCACGTTTTATTTATTTCATTTCATTTTCCATATCTTGCATATACTCTGGGGCAATCACACATAGTGCCTTTACCTTGCTTGCAGAGCACTAGTAATTCCTCACTGTACTTCAGCGTTTCAGGCATCATCTGTACTGCATTATTAAATGCACATGAAATAAATACATCTTGTAATGTAGCGGAGAGTGTAGTACTTAACAACGGCCCCTCAACTGTTTCACAAATAGTGATCAAGTTTCTGATGCTCAATGTGTTCATTTATATTTCATTATCTAGGATGGGATTTGATTTGCTTGGGAGTATCTTGGCCTTAAAAAACTCCAAAAAGAAGTTCATCAAATCCAAAGGGGAGCTTTTGAACAGTATTCATGGCAAGGAGATGATACAAAATAAATGGATCCTGACAACTTCTCTCTCTTTCGCACTTAATGAGTAACCATCTAAGTCAGTAAGAGCCCTGATGGAAGGCAAAAATATTCCAAAATAAAGAGACTCTTGAAGAGATCACTTTATCATTTGAACCTTTCCTCCCCTCACAGCAAGTCAAATACCCAACTGATCCAAACTGAAACCCAGACAGAGGAGGAAAGGCAGTTTCTTGAAGCAGGCAGGTATTAAGTCACTTACGGCTTTGCAAGTTGCAGAAAACACACAATACTCTACCATTTCCTGCATTATGCATTTCATACATGAATTTAACAATAAATTATAATCAGTCTCAAGCAATCAAGGCATTGTCCCAGTAAGAACCATGTATCAGCAGTAGTGTCAGCCATAATGTCATAATGCCCTTCCTCCTTACTGCCCCAAAGGTTCTAAGGCACAATGAAGATACTTCAGCCAGTTTGTACTTCCTAGCATTTGAGGAAAAGAAGCAAGATTCTGTTCCTAATCCATCTCTATGCCTGCTCCTGTGAGAGAAGAAGCAACAGTTCTGGACCCAAAGATGGGATAATGCCTATTTCCCCTTAACTTTCTATGCAGTCTATGCTAATACATCTGATACTGCATTTTATTGTTTCTTTTCTTTCCATGTATGTCTTAACATTAACAAATATCATGGTGGTGCACAGAACTCTAATAGCAAGCATATAGGCCCTGCAACAGCAAAAGCTCAATATTCAAGCAAAAATAAAGAATGGTCAAATAAAACAACTAATTCTGGCATCTGGCTGTGCCCTGGTATCCACTGGAACGCCCTCATGGAAGGAGCTCTCAATTCCCCTCTTATACATCAATGTCACTTCAACAAAAACAGACTAATTTATCTCTGCTGCCAAGTACAGAATCCCCCACTTGGGTGCTGCAATTTCCCTGACTGTTTTATGACATTTTATGCAACAGTATTGACAGCAGCACAATTTCCAGACAGTCTAGGGGGGCATTTTCAGGGAGTCAGAGATGGTGTTTGGTTGCAATACGGTTTCACTCAGAAGGTAAAAATCTGCCCCGTGGCACACTGCTGAAACTCACAAAGAGAAGTAATTCCAGTCATTAATTGACTTGCACACGGGTGGCAGATTTCAGTTTAACACCAATGCCCTTCCTGTAACAATCTATCAGCTTCCTCCAGTGCAGTCTCCAGGAGCAGCATCATTCAACTGTGTTGCTACTGAGATGCAGTGGGAAGGTAGGAGCCACCTTGTATTTGAGGCGGTTATCCCAATCCACATGCTTAGCATTTCTTGAGAAATCTACAGAAGCTTCAACACTTTGATGAAGCCTCCTTAAAGAAGAGATCAATAATTCACTACACTGCAAAATTTAATTCAATTCCTGTTGATAACAAGGAGATACAGGAAGGTAATATCTCATTCTGTCTGCCACAATTTCTGGTTTTTTAATTTAAATATTCCTACTGGTACTACCTTATTTTGCTTTTTCTCTGGCCTTTGCAGCACGATTTCTGGCAGTATCTCTCAAGGCAGGCACATACACGTGACAGCTTTAATAGGGCAAGTGAGAGAAAGTTTCACTAATACCACTCAGTACTAATTTACACATTTTTTTGCCTTCTTTCTTTCTCATCTTCATCACTGGAAACAGAGGAAGTGAAGTGAAGTTTTATGCCAATATTTTCATGCACATTGTTTTCCAAAAAGTTACCTTAAACACTATGAGACACTACTTTAATAAGCATTACCTCAAGTGTTTCTCCATAATTTTGCCTGGTAACATGTAAAAGGGGGAAATAATTTTAATCAAAGTGAAACCAGTCTCAACCTGGAAACTGCAAAAACATGTCTTTTTCAGTGTCTTCAGCTAACTTAAACTCAATTCTGTAGACAATGAAATTGCAGGTGTTACAATACGTAACTGGCAATGGTATCACTGGATCTGGTACAAAACTGAATTACAAGTTTCAGGCTTGTACTTTGGAATTCTAACATATTGCAATTGAAGGGGCATCAACAGAAGGTTAACAGCAGTTCATCAGTAACCTCAGAAAACTGCAGGCAAATTCAGAAGTTTGGGGTTTGTTGGTTTGGTTTTTCACATTTCTTTCTCCCTCTCACCTTAGATTCCACATTTAGTCTTTCAGTGTCAAAATGTTCATTCTTACTGGTTCAGTTTCTGCTGAGAAAATTAGTTTATTACCAGTTCTTCACAATAATTTTTCATGATACTCCTCTGCAAGAGGAGGATAACTTTTAATGTCAGTGTGAATATGATTCTGTATATCTGTAGCACTGAATTTATAGCACACATGTGGAAAATCTTGTAAACTGCCCTTCTCTTGATAGACTGTGCAGTAAACTGTACAGTATTTTAATTAATTTCTTAATTACAAACCTAAAGTGTGGTAGTTGAAATCTCACATGCATGCACAGCTGAGGTTGCTGCTTTAGCCTGACTAACACAAGGCAGATCAAGGCAGAAATGCTCAAAATATGGAGAACCAGCTGGAAAGATAGATACTGGCTCTTGCCTGCTTTTACTCACTTCCTATTTTATTCCTTCTCTGATAATTACCAGATTACTTTTTCCAAGCCTTATGTTTTAACCTTCTAGAAATCTCAGAAGCCTGAAATACCACAACAGAGGAATTAGTACCAAACCAGGGACATTCAGTTGACTGAGTTACTTAGCAGTCGTATTCCATGATAAAAACATGATCATTTGTGTATTTGGTGTCACTGATTGATCCAGGTACCTGCTGTCACAGATGCACGTGAAGCAGGACATCCAGGCGCCGCGAGTAGTGAGTCATGCAGAAATTTCCATTTCTGTAATGTGAACACAGAGCCAATACAATTTTCTCCCAGATTTTACTCATTCGAGTTCCCACTGATGATCTTTACTCTTGTGAAGTTGCACACTATGGATTTATCAACCTAAGCCCTCTTACAGTGACAAGACTACTCATAAGACTGGCACAGAAGACCAGTGTCACTACAGCCAAGTGTCTGTCTCGTTATTTTACACAGTGGCCAGATGTGTTGGCCCTTTGGAAGAAAATACCATCTTTCCTCCTTTCATCTGTGAGTTTTTAACAGTTGCAGATAAAACATTTCCTGAGCTTAATGAAGTTGCTTTAATTATGAAACACCAATGGATCTCCTAAGTTCCCACTCAATTTTCACCTGAAATGTAAAGTAGAAAATATGATTTGGAAGATGTTCTTTCAAAATACTTGGGTTTCTTCCCTGACCTCTTTTGTGCCTAACAGCTTGGACCTAGGCAAATCTCAACCGAAGTATTTCAGGAGGACAAGAATAGTTCTTATGCCTGACAGAAGGGCATTCATGTGAGTCACTACAGCAACAGTGGCTCCATGTGCTGCATCCTCATGTTCCCCAGGTACTCACATGGAGGTTAGCTAAGCATGGCACCAGCATGGAGCTAAGCAAAGTCCTGTGCCTTCTGCAGCAAACAGAACTGATGGAGCCTGAAGAGCACAGGCTCTCTCAAACACTGTTACAGAGATGGCTTTTAATACACAGTAATTAGACATGCCAACCACTATAATTCTGAGGGCTACAGGAACAAGTGACAGCTGTAGAGCCACTCCTGCTACTGCTTTTAAGACTGCAGAGGTAGGACTATGTAGGCAGCAGCACAGACCTGCCACTGACTGCACTGTTCGTGCCCTGCCAGCCTCTGTGTTACCACTCTCCTTGCTGCCAGTCTCTAGCTGCTGTACATCTCCCAGCCACATTTAAAACATGCACCATGCCCTTCCAAGCAAGGCCCACTACTGAGAAGATCTACAACCAGCTTAACTTCATTTTTGGATGGCTAAAATTAGGCAAGAGTCTGCCACTCTCTTCTACTTCTTTAAAGCTTTTAATACATTTTATTCTGCTCTTACACAAAATATATGCCTGCAGTAACAGCTTGCAACCAAAGCAAAAGTACAAGGCACCAAGATTCTGCAGAGAGGAGTTCTGTATGAGTTAAGGAAGAATCAGACTCCTGTAGAGCTGAGAGATGACACCAGGCAGGCGGCTGGGGCTGTTCCACCATAGAGCCTTGCAGCACTCTGGGGCTTGCCCTTGACACACTGCAGGCACTGCCCATGGCATGCAGAGTTTTGTTCGTTTTTCTTTTAAGTATCCTTACTAGCCAGAGTGTCCCTCAAACTGCAGTGCTGCTTTGCATTTGATCCTAAGTGTAGCACTGCTGGTTGATACTATAGTAGGATATAGTAGGATATGCCAGACATACTGGGTTTTTAAAAAAATGTTTAAAAAGCAGTAATAATGGTGCAGTCTCCTGAGAATACATTTATTTCTGCAGTATAAAATAAAATTAAATTCTTCAATCTCAAAAACTATTAAAAGGTTGTATTTAAAATGCATGAAGCATTAAAAAGACATCAAAATTAAAATAATCTCATAAATCTCTTCATTTAAAAGACTTATTAGAATACAGATAGAGGCAGAAAACAGCTGCCCTGCAGACTAAAGCAGTAAATTATGACTATTTTAACTTTTTTTTCATTTTCATCATTGAAATTTTCCTCACAGAATTACTGCAGTAGTATAAAAAGACCAACTGCCCCTATATTTAACATGTGAATAGTAAATTATTTTTCAGTGGACTTCACAACAGATAAGCTGTATATTCTTTCAAATGTCAGCAGACTATGGGACCGTTTCCAGACAAAGGAGGTGGGGAATGTTTTCAGAAATCACTATTGCATGCAAAACTATAGAATTAATCAGCCATTCATTCTCTTTGACACAACAGCAGTGGGAAACTGCAGCAATTGTGATCCAGCACTCCAAACTCCTCCCGCACTCTCTTGGCTATTAATTTTTAACAGAATTCCAAAGTCAGGTATATTTAAATATTAGCAGGTTGACTTGTGAATTGCTAAGCATAAAACAGCTACAGGAAGTTTGCTTGTTTAGGGACCTAATCATCATGTGAAGAATCTCCATTTAGTCAAGAGTTAGGCTTCTCTTGAAAGCAAAGAGCCTTCTTCTCATTGGGCAGTGCTGAGATTGGTACAAGAAGATTCAAGGGCAAAAGGGGAAGACACGTGAGACAGGAAAATCAATCAGTAATATTCAACTTTTCAAAACTGACAGACAAATTAAATTTTTCAGCAAGTGCCCATATTCCTCAGACCATCATTTGTCAGTCTTGATGATACCAGAGCATTCCTTGGAGTACAATTAAACATTAATGCTGATTGCTCCTCAAAGTAGTTCAATCCAGGGAGAAGGCAAAGAAAAAACCCAAGGGAAGGAGAATTCACACCATTTATCCTCCATCTTATCAGTTTTCCAGGGGTATGATCTTGGAACATCCAGGCTGTTGATATCCAAGTAGATTACAGAAGGAAATGCTAAGGATGCAGAAGACTAGGGAAATGAACAACAAGAAGAACAACAAAGCTAGCAAGGGGGAAGGGAGGGAAAGAAGTTAAATCAAGAGGATAAAGAGTGCTCCCACATAGCAATTTGCTGGTTTTGCTTCACTGCAAATTATATCATATGATATTATAAACCACTTTTCCTGACAGCAGTGTGCATTACTGTGCACTGTAACTTCCTTCCTGCTTACAAGAGATAAGATTAGTAAATGTTTGCTTTATTAACGACAAGTTGAAATGCTATTAAACCAACTTAATTGATGGTACAGTTACATGGAGCCTGCTTCTTGTTCATATTTTTCAAAACTTACACCTGCAACAGAAGTTGACTTCTCTCCAAAAAAAAAACCAAACCCCATCCACTGTTCTAATTTCTTCCAACACCAGCACCTGTTCGGATTGTGTAAAGCTCCTTAGCTGTAACTCCAACAAGGATAACGGAAGTGCTGAAGGATAAAAACTCCATGTATTTTATTTACCTTTCTCATTGCTAGACTACCATTACGTTTGTCAGTGAGTTTCATGTTTTGGGCTTCAAATAAAGCAAGCAGTCAACCAGAAGGCATAGTTTAAACCCAGTGGGTTAGCACATCAGCAATAAAAAACCACTTCTGCCCTTCTTTTACTTTAGCCTAAGGTTAGCTTCCTCATGAGTGGCTCTGGATGCTTCTGTAACCTTCCCTGCAAAATGCTTATGCAGAAGAACACTGTGTGTTGCACAGCTGCTTCAGGAAACTGCTGATAATGCCAAGCCTGAATGTACATCACTAAGAACACACCAACTCTCTACTGCAAACCCAGAGAAGAACTCTCTATGGGGAACAGAAAAACCCTTAATTTAACTGCCAACATAAACTGTAAAAGATGATGGTGCTGCTCATCTGACAGGGTTCTTGTTCCACTTTGTTGGTTCCCTCATCTTATGCCTGAACCAAACTAATCATTGTTATTTACAGCAAATAACACACAATTTAAAAGTTAATCTATTTCTTTAAAAGCTGCAAAGCAAGTCAATTATACAAATCTCTAAGTGTAATTCCCACTTAATATAAATATACCAGATAAATTACAAGCCAGATCTTATTTAGTTAGTAATACCTTGACAAGCAACATTATTAGACCTTTAATTTATTATGTCTTCAATTGATCAGTCTCTTACCTGATTGTTTTAAAAACATAATGATCGGTACACAGTTGTCAAGTTTATCATGTACACAAGATAGTAAAAGCCCAAATGAAATTCAGTCTTTTCTTAATAAAATCAATCAAAACCTATTTTTTATTTACAGACAATAATCATATGCAAGTTAATACAGTCTGAAGAAAGACAGTCAGTAATTATACTTCCTTACTGCATTTTTTCTTTTAACAACTTTGGCATTACAAATTTTGATGTCTGCTGGAATCATATCAAAATTACAGTCATATATGACTGCAGGCTCTATTATGTTAGTCCACATGATGAGGTGGGGGGGAGCTGACTGGTTCACAAGAAATTTATTTTGATTACATGATATTATTTTACATTTCAATCACATGGTGACCTGACTGGTATAGTGTCAGAGTGAAAGATGAGTTTGTATTCGGGGCTTCAAATGTTACAAGAAAAAAAATCATAGCAGTATTTCTTATGACTTATGAGATGAAACAGCAGAAATCACTTGATGTAGCAAATTGTAAGTCTGAAGGATTTACACAGCTAGATCCTCTGTAAACCCAGGGTAGCCTCATTCACATCAACAAAAAATACTGCCCAAGAATCTGACGCTCCATCATCTCATACACTACCAAGGTTCTGCAGAAACTAAACTTCAGTGTTAGCAAAATGCCTCCATCCTTCTTTATTATGAAGGAGAAAGCCAGAACTGAATACCGATGCCCAATCCTTAGCATACACTAAAAATGAAATACACTTTCCTTGTGGGCCTGTGAAATCACCTTTTCATCCAATTGTATACTCAGCTCCAGTGAATGGGAGACCCATCAGAGTTAGATATGGTCATGGTGGTGAGGGTTCAGCCAGAGAGTTCCTTGGCATAAGGAATTACTTTTTAAACTAAAATCGAAATGCAACTGTACTATCTAGATAGTACTCCATGTATACACACAAAAAAACCACTCTCTCTCTCTATATACGCACACACAGCTACACACACACACACACACACACTTTTATAAAGACCCAGTGAAGTGCAGTCTGTAAGACTGAAGGATGGCAGTCCCCATTGTCAGGCTTCTGCCTCAGGAAAGCAGAAGCTGTCTGTGAAAGGGAACACGATGGTATTTGCTAACATTACACATCCTTTTTGTAAGGCACAACTGTGCAAACAGTTTAAGGTCTGCACACTGTTAAACCCTTATCCCTGAAGATGCTGTGAGAATTCCAATTAATTTTAGACTTCATTTAGCAACTTGAATACATTAGGCAAGCAATCATCACAACATCCTGCAGAGTGCTTCACACAGCTCTGTATCATGTAAAGTGAAGGCTCACCCTTAGATACAAGGTGCAAGCAACACTCAAGGTAAACCAATCTTTAGCTGTGAATTAGCAGGGTCTGGAGGTACACACCTAGATTTGAAGGTTTCACTCAGACTCTTGGGAGAAAAATCAGAGAAGTGGGATAGAACAGATCTGTGCTCCCAGTCCAGGCCCCGCACTGCCTTCCACCGACTGATTCTTGTGACAGGGGGTCACTAAGGCTGCTCAGACCAATGACTGCTCCTACACAGAGGCAGCGAGTACAGCCACTGTGGTCTCTGCAAGGCACCTGTGACCAGTCTTTCACACAGAATCAACAGAATGGGTCATTCTGAAGGAAGGAGCTATGACCTCCAGGGAATCTGCAGTGGTATGAATTTTCTAGCATATTCTTCTTCTCAACGGGGTTCTCTACTGCATTGCTTGAAAACCCAGCACACACAATCAGCATTTCACCTAACATACTACAATCATGTACTCAACCCGGCTGTTGTAAGCATGATTTTTTACCTCCACTATTCTGTCTAACGGGACCTTATACTGCCTGTTGGCTTGACTTTTCTAGTTTTTCTATTTTTAGAAGGAATTATACTAGGAAAAACACACTGGAGGGCCAATCTGGGAAGACAGGAAGATCCCAGATGGTGTTAGTTGTCATAGATTGACTACAGTGCCATGACAACTCACAGCAGCTGAACTGAGGGCCTGCTCCACTCCGTTTCATCACAGTGAATATTATGTTACATTTTAATGCATATTTACTAGATTCATATTTGTCCCCCAGCTTCAACAGTGAAGCTTTGATTTAGCTTAATGCATCTGAGAGACTGAAATTCCTGGTTATCCAAACTCCTAATTGTCTTCTGGTTCAGGACACTCCCATGAGACCCTCAGATAACCACGTTTCCCCTGTATAACACAGCAGTCCTATAACCACATTATAATGCAGTTTTGTCTCACCTATAAAGGTCAGGGCCATAATATAATTTAGCAGTGAGGGTAAAATATGATTTACTTCCATCCACAGGCAAGACCAAATCATGTTATAACACTGTGGGTAGGGGAAAAACTATCAGGTTACAGCACAATCCTCCGAAGTCATTTTGCCTGTTACAACCATAAACTCTGCGTTAGCACCTGATAGCAGAGGGAGCACAGTACTTAAGCAGGCTATCTCAGTTCCTGGGAAAAATATAAGTCTGCATGCTGTTAAGGGAATCCATAATTCTGACTGCTGATAATGCACAGAGTGGCCAAGACCTCTACAAGCCCCATCTACTGAAATCAATGAAGCCAGAAGAGGCACCAAGGTCACTAATTAATTGTTTATGTATAATATTTCATGATCTCATAACTAGCAACATAAATATTCATTTCACTCCTGGCCCCTCCAGCCAAAACCACTGCGACCTCCTACAGAGCACGTGCTAGAAGAGTACAGTGGACCTTCCCGGAGCATTCAGCACTTCATCTGCTTTTAACTGTAGGAGGTCCCACTGGGACAGATAAGCCCCAGATGCTCATATTCCACCTAAGGATCAGATTCAACAATGCAAAACATAGAAATCAATTGCCATGCAGCCTCTCTCAGCTTTGTCATACTGAGAAATTCACAGCTGTGGTGGGGGTCTAACTGCCTATTCACACCTACCATTCATCTTCAAATAGTTTTCAAAGGAATAAGGCAGCAAATTCTGCATCTGAAACTAGTTTAATCCACTGAATGGTCTTCTGACTGCTTTCACCGAGGTATGAGCCACCATCTTACTTTCATGGTCAGTGTGTCAGGCCCTGTTCCTGCTGCTTAGCCTGCTTTTTTAGCTCTGCAGTCAATCTGGGACCTCAGCTCAGCTGCCTGTGCACAGGCATCTATCTGAGAGCATCTCCACAAACCTGAATCCAACACACTATATTTGGGGTGCCTGTACCTTTCTAGGCTAGCAAGTAGAGGCTTTAGCTATCTCAGTTCAGGCAACTGAATGATGCCTTGATGATTTCTTCAAATATCTAGCTTGCACAGTACCGTTTTAGAATTCTACAGGTCATTCTAGAGATCTTAACAGAGGAAACACATGACGTTTATAATACTCTAAAGTGGTAGTCCATTGACCTGGGAACAAGGCTGAAGCAAAGACAAATTCAGCAGAATTTCAAACCTAGATTTCAAAACTAGAAGAAAACGTCATTCTCCACCCTAAGACCTCACTACAATATTTCCCTGGACCTCTAAAAAAGAGGCTTATATACAGATTCTAAGATACCCACTATTGCACTGAGCTATGTTTAAGTATATATATTAAAAGCATCAGCCAAAAATCCAACAAACTTGCTCTTGAACCTCAAAAATCTGTTTGAATGAGTGCTAAAGAACATAACAATGTGGGGAAGAGTCCAACCACGTTCAGTTCAGGAGACTGTAAGTCTACTCTGCTCTCAGTCTGTAACCCTAAGCAAGTCAATTAACTTACCTGTGCCTCAGTTTTCTCATCAGTAAATCACAATACCCACTCAGATTTGCACACTTCTCTAAACACTGGCTGGCTACATTACACTATCAAACCATACAGACCCATCCTACAAGACCTGCTGAGGTCACAGGGATCATGTAATTAAGTAGATATATATGGGGCTACTTGGGCTCCTCAAGGTGTGCAAAAACAGCTCTTCATTTTCAATTTTGTTTTTAAAAGCTTGCTTGTTCCCTTACAGTACTTATTTGTAGCTGCTTAGTATTCATTCTAAAATACATAAAACAACAGTCAGAAAGATCTCAACAGAATTTACTTAAGATGTAATTCTAACAAAGTTCTTCCTACATGCAAAAAAGTAACTGGCAGTGAATGTTTGGTAACTTTGACATGAAAAAAAGGGGAGAGATAAAATGCTTTTATGCAAATTTGATTTCCCTATAATAATCTAGAGCTATTCTGCTAGAAGGAATTATCTCCGCAGGCTGGCAGCTGCAGTAGGCAGTGAATTAAAAATGGCTCTGTATATGGGAAAATCTGTTCTATAATCAGTGCTATTCTTAGAGAGGACATCAATCTCACCAGCTCCCACGATGCTCTCTTCGTGTGAATGACATACCACTATGATGTAGAAACTCCCATTACATCACCGGCATTGATTTCCTGAGCACAAGGAATATGCCACTAACATGAAGGGAACTTTTTTCAGGAGTGACTGTATGATTTTGTATTTTCCATTTAAAAATCTGCAGCAGTAAGTGACCTTATAAAAAAAATTCAACCATCATTCATGCAACTGGTCTTGACCTGCACATTCTCACTGCGAGGCTCCAGTTTCTGCTTGCTGTTCTTATACCATAAGCTCCACTCCCAGGTCACAAAACATCAAGTTAGCAGATATTGCATGAGTTTTCTTTGAACATTAAAAAGGCACATGCCAGAGGAAAGTATTTTACAAAGTAAGCACCTGCTGCAGTTCTACACATAAAATGCCACTAACGATGCAGCTGTGTGACCACCAAACAAAACCACAACATGCATCTATGCCTTGCGGATCGTATTTCAGCCTTAACTTGCGAGCTGGGTGTAGGACCCAATCTCAGTGTCAAATCAAAGGGAGTTATATTGTAAATAAATAAAACCTCCTATGCACAAAACAATGATTCCCAGCTACATCTGACTCTAGTGTTTCCTCGGTAATCTTTGTCCTCATTCTTCACATGTACAGTAATCCTTCTTCTACTATGTCACATGCACTGTAAACCATCTCAGCTTGAGTGATGGATTTGAAAATTAAACAACCTAGGGGGCTCAGTGTTTTTAAAAATCATTTTATATATCATTTTAAAATAACTTGAGGTAACCTGACACGAATGCTAAGCCACTGGATCTATTAATTCAAGATTTACTCTCCTGTGTTACAGTTTTCCCTGACAAACTGACTTGCAGAAATGTACAAACTGCACTGAAAAAAGCTAAACACAAAATATATTGAAAAAATGCCAAATTGCCTCTCCAATTCATGGGACTTCCTCAGATATTCACATATTTGCACTTTCATGAGGCACAGAAGTTTCCAAAACAGAAAGTGCTTTTTCTTCAAAAGATGAAATTTCCTCAAAGATTGAAGTGAGATAGTACACCTTACCCAGAGAAATGGAATCTGATGTTGCTAATTAGCACTAGAAGTCTTTAAAAACCATGCCCCTCCTTTTCTTACATCGTGGAAATGTGTTTGCATCACCTAAACACATCACTCTTCTGTTGAATTGATATCCTGAGAGTTATTCCATTGCTTTCTTCTGGGGGTTTGTCATTATGACAACCTGGGCTGTCTGCCAATACAGGCACATGTCCCTCCACCCCTTAACTCTCAGATGCCACAAAGAGGCAGGCTTTCCTGCTCTGTAGGGATAATACTGAACACATTGCACTTCCCTGGGAACTCCACGCCTGACAACTCTGTGGGGTTAATCTAAAAAACAGCTGCATCTATTTTGTTCATTTCTCTCTGTAGATAAACTGCATTTGAAAATAAAATAAGTTATTTCTAACCTTTCAGCTAGCAGCCAGTATCTTGGTAAAAAAGGACATCATTTATGACACTGATGATGTGTGGCTGCCTTCCAGAGACTGTAAACCAGTTTCCAGCCTGCTTTAATGCTAATTTAACAATCAAAGAGTTTCACTATTTAAATAAATGTTAAATAAAATGCAAGTTTTTGAGTGAAGTTGGTCCCTAGATTGTTATCTCAAACTCGGTGGTTCCTAGCCACTCTTGCAACACGTAAGTAGCAGCAGTACTTTATTCCCTATGCTTGGAACACTACACTCCTCTTTCCTTCTGACCTCTAGGTCCCTAAATGGGGAAAAAACCCTCTGTGCAAGAGAGGAAGTGCCATGCATCACACCTAAAGTCAGGTCAGTCAGGAAAGAGGAAGCATGACTTGCTCATGTGAAAGAAGTAAGAGATTCTGAACTCAGAATTTGCTGATTCCAAAGGATGCACAGCAGGCTGGAGGAATCCAGATGTTCCTTTTCTATTTTTTCAAAGTCCAGCCCCAAATGAAAAGCTTTTACAGGATCCATGCTCCTTTAACGACCCTACCCTGATTTACACTATTTAAAATACCTGCAATAAAGTTTGTCTACTTACAAACAGGGCAGAAAATTTTAACACCTCTGACCTACTAAGCTGAAGTCTGCTCTTCACCAGGCTTGAAAGCTGGGGCCCTAAACTGAGGTCCAAGGCATACAAAACTCATTCTTTGCTTATAATATTGCCCCAAACCTACAATTGCTATGGAAGGTTGAGACAGAGAATCGGGTCATTAAACTGTAACATCTTGAAAAAGGATATAGGTGATGCCCTTTCCAGATAAAGCATGACTGTGCAGCTTATCTGTAGCTTCCAAGTTATAGGGCTATAAGCATCTCACCTGTGACTCTGGTATAGGGCTCCGTGCTGCTGCAAGGGCCACTGAGCAACCAACACCCCTGGCTGTGGAAGGAAGTGAGGCTGGGCAAGACTGATGAGGCCAGTTTTGATGTTTCTGATGATAGGCACCTTAGGGATTCTGATTAGGCATGTGAAGATTGTAGCAGTGCAGCTCCCAGAATGGGCATCCCCCTATCGCACAGGACAGCAGCTGGCTTTACCATACTGACATGGGTGGCCACACCACAATCGCCTTTGAGTTTAAACTGCATCCATACAACAGAAGTTGTTTCTCTACACATCCTCTAAAAAGGCAGCCTAACCAATTTTGGCCTTCTGTCATTGCAGCATTTCATTTCCACGTTGAATCCATTCTTCCTCTAACAGGATTTTAGCCCCATGCAGGACAGGCCAATCTAACCTCCAGTGGGCCAAAATTCAATGGTGATGGATAGTGTCTATACAATTTGTAACTTAGTAAGAGCTCAGATACTATGGCTCAATTGAGAGAGGATCTGTCATCCTGATTTAATTGCATACAACACAATACTTTTATTTCCAAATATGTCTAGGGGAAATGCAGCCCCGCTTCTAGTTTGCACTGGGATCCTGGTAGCAATCCATTAGCTGTCAAATGGAGACCTGCTGAGCTGCCTGTCCAGCACTAAAAGTTAACTAAAGTTAACTAACTTTTGTCATCTACGTCCCTACTGCTTGAAGATGCATCTCTACACACAACTAGCATGATTACCACAATCCTGTGACTATCCAGTCCTGTGATGTTAATGATAATATACTTTTTGCTCCTCAGCTTTGAAAAGCTTACCTAGCCAAGAGAATTCAACTCGTTGTACCTTTTAGGTCATCACCAAAACTGATTTCTAAATCAAATCAGTTACCTCTATGAAAGTCCAAAATGGGTTGAATGGACCTGTTTGCTCAACCACCTTACTAACAGGGAAAAAACGTTAAAAAGTACAAGCCCAAGGTTCATTTGGTAAATTCAAAAATAAAAAATATTCCTGTAATTAAAGTAGCTGTTCTATACTACTCATTGGGACAATAAATAAGAAAACATGGCTCTGTTTATAGAGCATTACTTTTCTGAAGACAAACACCACAAACATGATTGAAATTTTAGCCACATTGTATTTTCAGTCTTTTCCATTCTATGAGGATACTGCCTGAGATTTTCTACACAGAAGCACAGGCAAAGTAGAGAGGTCACACACCAGCACACTACCTAAGATTACCTGGAAGTGATGTCATGATACCAATACAAAGCCTTAGGTCTCACATAATAGACAGTCCACAAAAATTGACCTAGTAACTCCTGCACAAAGCCTGTACTTCCTAAGCTACTTGCAGGGTATCTTTTAGAAAAACATTCTACCTTCATTTAAAGATGTCTACTGACAAAGGAGTTGCTACATGATTAAGTAATTAGATTTGATGATAAACTGAAATGTAAAAATATGGCACAAGCAATTACAGCTTTTTAACTTCAGCTACTGGATGTTAAGAGCTACATATTTATTTCAAGAACAAAAGATTTCCTGGTCAAAAAACTCTCCTTAAGGAAGGATGGGCAGACCTGAAAAAAATACCTTCTAAATATACAGATGGAGCGACATCCACACCAACACCATTTTTTGTAGGTTACTGAAGCTATTTTTAAGCTTTTAATTTAATATATGCAGCACCAATGTCCAACTTCTGTACTCACTTTTGTCACTGGTACTTCTCAAAGAAATTCTGGTCTAAATGTAGGCATAAAAACATATTGCAAGTGTTGTCCCTGTGTTCTCCCCTTTACTGCTCATCTTTGGCAGCAAAGAGAGCAAGCTTCAGTGAGTGACTGAAGAGAGAAACTACAGCATGCACTACCTAACGAACCTTCATCTATGAAGTTCTAGTAAAGTTCTCATCCAGCTCCTCCAGTGAGTGGCTACAAATAAAAGGCATGCCTTTGCTGATAAATAAAATGGAGATGAGCAATCCGCTTCATCTCCTCTGTGTTAAGGCTTCAGCAGTTCAAAAACAGCAGACCACAGTTGGCTCACACCAATCCAGCTAAAAAAGGCTTGATGGTGCCTCCCTCTCAACTCTATACTCAATGTGTAAATGACACGAGAAAACACTTTATAATCCAGCTGCTGTTTGTCTCAAAGTTCATGACTGTGTGATCTGAAGTGGCACTATACAAACCAAATTTACAAGCCTTTGCCCCCTACAGCTACTTTACACTCACAGCCCAAAAAATGCACAGGCAGCTGTTTCACGGTGGAGGAACAGTGACATCTAGTGCCCGGTGCCTCGGTGGGCTCTGCTTGCCAGCTGCGTGGGGACACGGCACATCTGGCGCACCAAGTGCCTCTCCTCCAGCACATCACCACTGCTCCAAGAAACTTCTCCCTGTGACATCCTGCGTGCCTTCACGTTCAGGGTGAAAGACGAAGCAAGGAGACATTATCTAGACGCAAGGATCCACAGGAATCAGGAGCAGCACCAGAGAGGCAGCCTGGTAGAAAAACAGGTCTTGGAACTCAGCAATTTACAGACCCCCATCTTTCAACAGTGTAGTGATATCCAGATAAAATATCTTTAAAAACACAAAGGTTACAAAGGAACCTTGGTATTTTATATTTGTATGAAGTGCTCAATCTATATTTCATGTTGGAAATGTCACCAATTTTTGTGACTGAATTACACCCTTGGACTTTATGGAAGACTGCATATTGCACCACTGTGTGTATGCTCAGCTCTCCAAAATTACAAGGTGACAATAATTTGCTAAAAACCAGAAATCCTTTACATTAGAGTCTTTCAACAAAATAATATTCCTTTGAACAGGATCTGTACTATAGTTAATTATGCCATATTAAAAAAAGGTTATGATATGATATGCAGTCTTTTTAATTAAAGTTTAACATGCATTAACATTTCTAGATGAAAACCTGCCATTCTGAGCACAGTTTTAAATTCTGCTTTGATTTTTTTTTTCCAGAGCACTGAAGCTATCATATAACTGAAAAAAAAGGACTAACAATGTCAGACTCTTTGGTAATTAATTTTGTGTCCTACTGCAGACATATGAAATTCTATCAGCATTATCTTGACAGGCATGTCAACTCTCCTGAAAAATTCCTATCCATTATTTTATAGGCTTTATTACAATTTTGCATTTTTATTAGATATGCAAGCTGTACAATACAAGTTGTACTTTATGAAATTAAACATAATATAAAGTTAGTTATTAGTGCCAGGAAATAACAACAGGATTGCCAGTATAAAAGGAACATAAACTGCAAGATAATTGGGTCAGATTTTGCACAGTATCTTTATTGCATCAGATCTATAACACTCTATTGCACAATTGTTACCTTCTTTGCAGCTTTGCAATTCATATTATATCAATTACAAGTGTCTGAGAGGTATCATAACTTCCATAATATTGCCCAAAAAAAATATTGAAAACCACAAGGAGTAAGAAAAATAAAAGAATAAAAATCTCTTATCATTTGTAAATGATTAAGTAGGCATTCCTGCTATCCTAATATATGGTACTAGGTATTACAGCAATCTAACCAAAATTGGTCAGCAGGACTGAAAGTATATCTTTAGCTTGATCATTACAGTAAGGAAAAAACATAGTAACTCCTGAAAACCCTGATCTGTTTCTATATATTGCATTTTCTTCCCTTAAAATTGAACAATCTTTTCCTCTTTTTTTCTCACCAGTAACAGCAGAAGTATCTCTTCTTTTTCTTTCTTTTCTTTGTTCTCTACATCAACAAAGATACTAGCAATTAGCACAGAAGAGAAAGGGAGTAAAATCTTACAACTGCCAAACTAAAAGCCTACAGACACACCATGGTGAAATTGTTGTCGGAATTTATCACAAAGGGAAACACTATTTCTCTTACTAACCTCATATGTGAGAAAACAGCATTTGACAAGGGATCTGAATGACAAGCTGACTTCTGTTCTCAGGTACAACAGTGTGGATGAGGGAAAAATCCAGCCAAATACCTTTGAACGCTTCTCCTAGCATGATCTCCATGGCATTTTTCCCCATGAAACAACAAAGCACCTAAACACATGCTTTAGCTTTACAGGTTCAAGGTGTTAGATTATTTCATTAGAGCCATCCCATTTTTAAATCTGTGCTGAATGGCATTACCAGAGGATTCCAGGATCATGACCAAGAAGTAACACAAGGAATATCTGCATGTCTCTTGGATTCTTAAGTGGTACCAAAGCTATTTCTGTCCAAGCAAATTAAAAGGAAGCTGGGGCTGTATGTGACAAAACTGATGCTAGAAAAACAGATGGTTTGCACTGCCAGCAGGCAAAGACTACTTCACCCAGTGAAGCTACTCTCAAGACAGCAAAGTACATCTGAAAATAAAAATCAAGACACAGTGTCAGTTTTAGCACCCAACCCCATCTCAGTATGTCACAAGCACAAGGGAGATTTGCCATAAAAACATAATTTGAGTATCATCTCTCATCATTCAATATGATTTTTCAACTCTTTCAAAATTGCATTGAAAAATCTATATAATGTGTGCTTAGATTAATGAACTGTTAGAATCTGGATCAATACGCACTCAAAGATTTGAACTGTTGACACCTGCTGAATACAGCTGTAAGAATGCTTCATTCAGCTTATAGCCAATCAGTACTTTGTAACTACAGGGGTTCCACTTAATAAACAAGCAATCTAATACATGACCTCTGTAGATTAATTTCCTGAGAGCAAGTAAATAATCTGGATTCAAAATTTCCATGATTATACACATAATTACAGTATCACTTACCAATTAACACATTGATTTAAACCTTCTTGGGATTACGTACTTAAGTGCAAAATAGGTGATTCAACCATCACTCAAATACTAAGCATCTCTTTAAGACGGCAAGATCCGTGAGCCACAGAGCACTACGCATCTAATTTCTCTTCTGGAAGAAAAATGTATTATGGTAATAGAGATTATGAGATATATCATAATTATGTGTACTGTGGTAGCTGGGGCTATTATGCAATAGCTGGACCATACCAATAAACAACATGAAACTGCTCCTCTTTTGTAGAAGGAACAAAGCTTTTTATATTCTGTAGTTCATCTAAGTCTCCCACTGTTCTTTGTTTAATAATAAAGCTGAGTATGTGTTTGGACTTTGGTTTTTTAATTTCATACACACAGAGCAACCTTGCCGTAGTTACCAGTTGTCTAACAGAAATAAAAATAAACAGAGATCTATGATGGTTTATTGCTACACTTTTAACAAGGACAATAATTAATGCAGATTAAGATTATATAGTAGTTCTTGACAAAATTGCCTATTATAAACATTAATATAGCTTTCTATACAGCAGCACTGCAGTACATGAAGACAAATGAAAATCACTACACAACTCTTGTGGATCTTATTAAGTTAAAATATTAATTCAGGGGGGCAAATGAAAGCAAGGGTGAGTCTCCAAGAGACTATGCTTCTAAGGTGTATTTCCTGTCCCATTTTGTTTTTAATATTAAGATCTTTTATCCATTGTTCAGTTGAGTATCTGTCATTCACATATATACCTTGAGGGGAAAAAGAATTCACATCCGGAAGCAAATCATTATGTTCTTCCATTTTTTCCTTATCTCTTTCTTCTGAGTAATCCTTTCACATAGAAAATCAGAATATATAATAAACAGCCACATTTCAACACACGATATTGCTTGCAGTTTCAAAACTGTACAACAGAGATAAGCAACTTCCAGAAACAAATTTTGAAAATCTGGTAAAATTAAATGCATAATACTTAAGGAAAAAGAGTAATAGAAATACAAAAATTCAGGCTTTAAACACTTTATTTTTACATAGATCTTTTGATACTATGCATATTTCATACCATAGAACCATGGAATGGTTTGGGTTGGGAGGGACCTTATGGATCATCTAGTTCTAATCCCCCCTGCCACAGGCAGAGACACCTTCCACTAGACCAGGTTGCTCAAAGCCCCATCCAACCTGGCCTTGAACACTTCTAAGAAATGATGCATCAACAACTTCTCTAGGCAACCTGTCCCAGTGCCTCACCACCCTCACAGTAAAGAACTTCTTCCTAACATCTATTCCAAACCTATTCTCTTTATGTTCAAAGCCACCACCCCTTGTCCTATCACTACATGCTCTTGTAAAAAGTCCTTCTGCAGATTTCTTGTAGCACCCCTTTAGGTACAGGAATGCTGCTATAGGGCATCCCCAGAATATTCTCTTCTCCAGGCTGAACAACCCCAGTTATATGATATGACTTTCACTGAGAATCACAAACACCTGATTGTTCAAAAATAATTCAGAAGATTAGTTTAACTATCTCAAGTTACGTCCAGAAAGTGCATCAGTAGTAAAAGTTGTAGCACAATGCAGAATTTCCTACTACCCTTGAACTTTTTTGCAATACCCACATAAATAATGTAGTGGGTATACATGCATTCACCTAAAACATACATATATACAACAAAGCCATAAAATGGTTCTCTGTCTCAACCACTGTAATCCAGCTTGAAGGGACTTGGGGTGTTGTCAGCAGCTATTGAGTAAAAAGGGAAACCAAAACCAGTAAAGAAACAATTTATAATAGCAATAATACAGAGTTTTCTCAGGCATTAACTATCAGATAATGACCAATAGTGACTTCAAACTATATATTATAGCTTAGGTATGGTATGATGCTCACAGCAGTTTCATAGCTAGAAAGTAAGTAACGCAATCTTGCCACAAACACTCACACTGTTACAAAGCTAGTCTGCACGCACAGATTTCTCCCTCTCTGATGTTATCCCACCAGGCAGCTTTATAATGATCCAGAAAGTACATGCCTTGACTAGCAGTGCTGCACTGGAAGAGAAAACACCAAGTCCAGTATGCTGAATCAACTTTTAGACAACACACGTTGTGTGGATGTTGGAACGCTCACCTCACGTATCTCCTCATGAGAGACGATGGCTCTTACACTGCACACACTCTTTAACACATTTCACTGCGTACCACTCTGAAAATTCCCCACTACTGCTTCCCCCAACCCTACTGCTATCTGTAACTGCAGCCACTCAGAAAAAGCCGTTTATCTCAGTAAGAATCCAATCCACTTCTAGTAAAAACTGAGATGCTGAGTCTTTCCACTGACTGTGAAGGTTAATAGAGCAACAGTAAAGTGCCTGGAAAGGCCCTAATTGGATGAACTCTGACCATGAATGACCTTCCTGGCTGCTATCACAAGAGCCAAAAAGCATTGAAGAATCAAAACAAAACAAACAAACAAAAAAAATTACACTAATTTGGACACTGGCCTGAAATACAAGAGATTCAGATTGAATTCCTAGCTCTCTACCAGCCTTAGTTCTGTGTCTCCAGCACTGTGCCACCCTCTGCAGAGACAATCAGGCTAATTCTAAACTGTAAAATCCTATATATCCTCCTGGAGCAATCAGTACATTAACATAATTAAACTGCCTCCACAAGTGAGCACCAGCTCAGACATGTCAGCCAGCACTTCACTGTGCCATGCAGACATACCCAGCTCAGGACATTAATCTATTTTGTCCACACCAATAAAGCAGACACATCATGAGTACACATGCAATGGTATTTGGGAGCACCTCAGCTGCCATGATTTTAAAATACCTATGTAAGCAGAGTGGCACAAAAATTGAGTTAAGGCAAGGTAAATGCAAATTCCTAGAAAAACAAATTGTTCAGAGCACAGATTCACAAAACTTGTAAGAACAGGGTGGACCTAAGCAGCAAATCCCAATTTTGACAACTTAAAGGTTTTTGTGTTGCTGCAACTGCCTGAATTTCCTCTCAATTTCAGCTGCATTCTCTAAACAGGGGAAAAGAACAACCACCAGCCATTTATCCTCTCCATTTACAAGATGTGGTTGCACAATTTCGGATTTCATTTCTACCGGCTCAGCAGTATGGCTTCATAAGTGGCCCCATAAGGTTGTCTGCTCTATGAGTATTTTAATAGAGTGCTCCTGGAATGCTCTGAGTCTTAATCACAACCAACTTGACAAATAATGGGCCACACTGTCAAAACAACTCATCTCCCATTTGGGTACATATGTGGGAATAAAAGTAGCTGCTGGATGCTAAACACTTTTGCAAATCCAGCTATTTAATTTAGGTGCCCAAATGGGAGCTGAGCTCTTTAAAATCTGGCCAAATATATTCCTGAAAGGAAGAAATACAGTGAAGCTGTGTAAAGTTCATCCTTTCTTCCAGAAGAAAAGGTCTGGCTTCTTCATGTCTATGAATTTATGAGGAAAAACCCTTTCTCACCATCTGTGATTACAGGTCATGAACATTTCCAAGCTCACGTTGATATTCCTAACTACCTCTTTACAAGAATTACGGAATTACCTATTTAAACATAATCAAAGAGAATGGCACAGAGAGTCTACAAAGTACAAGTACAAATATACGGTCCACATTTGCACTAAAACTTCTCTAAATGTTTCTCTCACCTGTTCTTGGGGCTTTTTACATCCCTCAGGCCTTCCACAAAACACAGCAACGATTAAAGTATTTTTTTCTACACCAGTTATCACAAGCTAGTTCACAATGGTGAGCATGGTAACATAAACAGGGAAGGAAACAAGGAAGTTACGAACAGAGAAAAGCAAAACGGTTCAGTGGTGAAATATGCAAGCAAATCAGTCATTGCTCCAGCTTCTGGACCACACAGCCTACTTCTCTGGAAGTGTAGCAATTAAAAAGGCTTTTGAATGCTAACAAACAGAACTCAGTGTGAATTCCAAAATTTCTGTATACATAAACCCTACTTTTCTGTTGCAGCATCATTAGTTCAAACAACTCATATAAATTCATTTTGTTCTTCTACTGTTACGAGAAATCATGGGGTTTTTCCTTGTTCTGTATTATTCCCATGAGTTGAGTCTCTAAGGAACAGTCAATTTCCCACTTAATTTTTCAGAACAAGATTCCAAGTTTCAGGATGTCCTGGTATGATTTGGCATGTAACACTGCTCTCTGTAAACAGGAAGCAATTTCACCAGCTGGGATGATATGCCTCTTCAAGAGTTGAGCAAGCCAGTGGGATACTTCACATGTAGTCAGAGTAAGAGAAAAGTTATCAAAAAGATATGTTGTATAAAATAAGGTAAAGCTAGAAAGTAATGATTCCGGTAGCAAACCACATTCCTATGCTTAAAAAGGAGCAGACAGCCAACACGTTCCCTAAAAAACCTGTGTTAATCCTTTATGTATATTGGAAGATGTTCACTCCCACTTCTTCCCAATTATATTAAATTTTCTTATTAAATAAACTATGGTTACCATCTATATCCGAGCACATAGCTGACTCCTCAGATGGCCCAATTTCTATTGCTGATATTCAAGAAGCTGCTAATTCTTTTTGTCTGGCAAAGCCCCAGTTCCCAAATAGCTTACTACTGATTTTTATAACACCTCTATTGACAAAATGACACAGAAGCAAGTTAGCTTGTATAATGACTCCCCAGCCCACCTAGTTAGCCACCTATCCTCCAGCAGACTTAATGCTCAGCATGGACAGTCACATGCCAATACCTTGAAACACCAGAAATGCTGAGTACATCTCCTCCACTCCAAATGTTACAGTAGCCTCGTGGCATTGCTAATAATTCCAGGTAGAGAAAAAATTTAAATGGCTTATTAGATAGATAGATAGATATGCATGAAAAATAATAAAAAGTTTAATTTAATGAGAAAGCCACCGCAGTCTCTTGCAATGGGTTTGCTTTTTGTTTTGTATTAGAAGTTTGGCAATAACCTAAATATTAGGCATCTCCCAGTAAGGAGAGATAGGAGTTAACTGCTGTTCTGCTACCATGGAATGCATTTTCATGTGACTGTTCTTCACTGCACAGTAGCTTCTCACCAAAAAGTCGTCCTGCAAGCCAGTTATTGCTACTATTATCCACTGTTCTGTCCACAGGGGACAGACAGCCTGAAGGACTATTGAGGTCTCTCACCTCCAGGTCAGCAGTTCAACAGACAGGGCCAGGCAACAAAACACCATCTTTAAGTAGATCTGATCCATCTTTCAGTCCTGGTTTTATTTTTTCTGTAAAACGTCATTAGCATTTGGGAGAGAATGGAGGGAGATACCTCCTGTCTTTTGATACAGAAAATCTACAGATTGAATTAATCAGTTCCCCCAGAACAACTTAAAACAACATGGAGTAACTATGGTACTACTTCTCCGACAAGTGCTGAAGGGACACACACCTACTACGCAATGAAGTGCAGCTCTTGTAGTTGGAATTATGGGAGGAAAAAAAAAGTCTGTCTAGAGGATGACATACCATCATCTCTTGTAGCAGATTCAGAAGGTTCTATGCTTCTTCTGGCCCCTAGTGTAGAGCTCTTTTGGTAATGCACTCTTTTGGCGAAAATCCTCAGACACATGGAAGCTATGGAAGTGTAAACTAATACAACCATTGCTTCTGCCAGGAGGCTGAACAACTAGAAAATGTCTTTTTGCTGAAATTCTGGACTTGGCATTCAAATAAAGTGCGCATTAGAAGCATGTTTTCCACTAAATCACAAACCAAAACATTTTAAAATAAGCATCTGAAATTAACTGAGAGTCCCTACTGTCAGCTCAGTCAATGCCCCAATATTTAATGTGTTTCTTAAAGCCACAGCTTCGTGACAAAAAAGTACAAAATTCAGTTTCACAATTAGTTTTCATTAGCCATCATTTTTAATTGCCATTGAATTTGCAGTTTTGGAATGCCCCTTACTGCCAACAATCTAATGACCTCTCTTTTTGCAGGACAACCAAGACAAGTTTTGTAGAAGGAAATGTGCTTCTCATACATTAGAGATCTCTGAAGAAATCACTGTGCATGGAAGCTCGAGAGATCATTGTGAAAAATTCTTCTTGAATTATGGAAAATTCCCTCACTGACACTATTCTGGGTGAAGACTAGAAGTGACTTGGGGGGTGGGGGAGGTGGGCAGAAATAAGGTGAAAGAAAAGGAAGAGGATAGTTTCTTCAAAGGAGAGTTTCAGTGATGTCCTGCAGGATCTATTCCAGATCCATAGCTGTTACTGTCCAATGCACTACCAAATAATTCAGAAAAAGCATGAAATGAACCTTATTTTGAATTCAAACACCAAGGTTTGTAGATGTCACCAGGTTATTCAAGAAATTAAAATACAAAAACTATTTGACAAGGGTTACCAATGACTAACAATATCATGACCAAATGACAAATGAAATATATTCTTAATAACTGCTTAAAACAGTTCTCCACAACATGGATGGGATCTGAAATAGCTGACATGCCACATGACAACTTTTGGGGTTATAGCAGAACCGTTATGAAATCTAAGCTTGGTTCTCAGGGCTAGTCAAACATGCAAATAAAATTTTAGAAATTTTTAGGAGAGAAAAAAAAGAACATTACACCACAAGCTAAACGAGAGGTTCATCTGTATCTTGAACACTGTGCACAGGTATGGCTGGCTCTTCTCAGAAAAGACAACAGAACCAAAAAACAAGGAAGGACGACCAACTTGATGAAAAGCTTGGAACAGCTGCAGTGTAAAGAATTACTAAAAAGAGAAGGTATCTTCAGCCTGGAAAAAACTAACTGGACATTTATGATAAATGCCATTCATGTCTACAAATTCACAAGTGAAGGAAGTAAATAAATAATGATTTTCCAGCATTTCCTTCAAAAGAAACAGCAGTCATCAAACTAAATTAGCGGGTGAAAGGCTCATGAATGAAGTGGTTTTCTTCATACAAAACCTAGCCAAGTTGTGTCATCAACTGCCAGAGGATGAGGCTTAGGCCAAAAATGTTCACGGGTTAAAAGTTCAATTGGACCAATATATGGAAGGTGGAAAAAACAAAAAAAAAAGGCGTGCAGAACTATTTAAATTAAAAACCTACAGCTAAGGAAGTCCCAGACAACTGGAAATCAGAATATAAAGATGAAATACCAAAATGGGTTTCCCAGTTCTTTCTCCCCTTTTACCACTGACCTTTGCTGCTGGTTATCAGCTGAAACAAGATACTGTAAGATACTGGCTACAAAAAGCTCTCATGAAAGCCCAAAGGTCTTCCCTATGTCCCTTACTGAAGGGAGATGTTTTACTAAAATGGATAGTCTTTTCCAAATTCCTACAATTCGGCCAGCACTCCAGCCTTCATATCAATGCCTGTTCTGGCTACTTCACCCCCTGATCAATATCATAGCTAAGCTCATCTGAACAGCAAGAGCTGCTGCAAGACAAAGTTGAGAAGAGACATGAGTCATTTTATTCTTTCCTTACTGGCAGTATTACATCAACATAAAATAGCTGCTTCTCCTTCCTTTTCCCACTCTGCATCCTTTTACTATGAAAACACTGCAAATAAGGTTAAATTACTCTTTTACAGCAACAGTACATTTTCAGAAGTTAGGATATGACATGACAGAAATTAAGTCATTGTCAGATTTGGTGCAGGTGTCGTTTTTCTTTGGATTACATACAGTATTGCAGCTTTTTCCCTCAAAAACCTTACGGAAAGAGTTTGAATAGACATCACGGGTTGCAAAAGCAGAACAAGCTTCTCATAAATTTCTACTACCCGGGCACTATAATAAGAGCTTTTTTTGCCATCTACCTCATTTCTTTGCCAATGGAATGCAGAATCATCATTAGTCTTTCCAGCATGCAGCCAATTAAGTTCCAGTGAATTGTCTCTTCCAGTTTCAGGTGTGTGCAGATAAGCTGTTTTCCCTTGCAGCTCTCCTAAGGGGCATACTTACCTTTTACTGAACAACTACAATCGGTGCAGATTTTAAGAACTTCTGCCAGAAGATGCACAATATTAGTGCCACTTTTAAAAATGCTATTTAATCACCAGATATCAGGGCAGTGCAGAGTGTGGTGCATAGGAATTAGCTATTCAAAGACATGGTCTTACACTAACGTACCCCGATGTAGGCTGACTTTGTGGTTTTCCTTGAATATGAACTCAGCATCCAAAGGTGCTTTATATCACTGTAAATCTAGATATTATTGTGGCATGTAAGATATATCAGAAAGCTTTTGTGGCTTACAAGACACAGAAGGATATTCTCAGAGCACTTGTTGATGAAAGAAATGTCACACTGATCACAGGACGACAAGGGGGTAACAAATACAGACTGGTAAATAAGATTACAAGATTTTCATAAAAGGCTGTATAGAAGGCTCTATTCTGACTCAACACTAACTTGTCTGTTAGGCCTTTGTGACCAGGCACTTCAAAACTCAATACTCTTCCTTCTATGATCTGGAAGCTGAGAGTATATCATATTCCACCTGGCTCTGTACTGTCAGTGCACCTTCATCTTGCTTCCTTCAGCATCCCTATACATGTAGCACACAGGCAACCCATGTATTTCCCAGTATCATATAGCTTCAGCGGCAGTGAGCTTCTCCTAGTGTGTCAGACTGCACTTAAAGTTTTTAAAACCATACAAAGTGATTCAAGGAATCTAAAAAGAGCCTTTCCAATAGTGACTTAGAGTCCCAGAAGCTTAATCCTCATGAGAAATAAAGTCCCAAAACTTCTAGTCATTTTTGAGAATAAGGCTGTTTCTCCAGGTATCAGCTTCTCTCTTCACTTTATTCACATATTTTTCATCTGTTTGTTCTCCTAATTCTGCTGTCTTCTTGTTTAACCAATCTAATTATCTCTTTTCTTCATCCTTTTAAGAGAGATTCATCTCTTTACACATTTACCCTTTCCTCTGTAACACCTGGAAATCTGTGTATACACAAAAAAGAAAAGATAGTATTTTGGATTCAAAGCCTTTTTTCACTGTAGTAATGTTCTAGAAACCATTGCTATGTTGGCTCCAGAGGAGAGAAGGGTAAAGATTCATACAGCAGTAATTGACACTCCCAGCTCAGGAGCTGCACACTTAGCTTAATCTCAGTGCACTGATGACATGGGAGACATGCTCCCTTCTGCCTGAAAGCCCTGTGCCACACATGGGATCCATCTCAGACAGAATCCCAGCTGGAATGCCACAGTAATCTTTCCCCTATACCTGCAGTAGGACTGAGCATATTTAAGTTACTGTGAAGAACTCTGAGGCTGAAAAACAATACACTGGTCCAGCAGTATGGTATGCTGGACTGCACCCCACTTGCTTTAGATCTCCACAGAGATCCCAGGCTGGCTCCATTTCCACACTATTTCAAGAACTGCCAAACTTTGCCCTCACTACACTTCAAATTTAAAGGGCAGCAGAACACTCTAAAGTGCAAGGCTATTATCCCTGGGTCGTTGGATAGCCCACCAATCTCCAAACAATCATGGGCTCAGGTAATAGAGAGGCCCATTTCTACAGGCTATAAAAGTATGAAGGAGGGGTCTCCTGAGCCAGCACACAACTCATGGCCAATTGGTGAGCTCTCCTACTCACTGACAGACAGATTCCTTCCCTGAGGCCAGCTGGCTCAGAAGGAGGCAACAACAGCGATGCTCTAGGGCTTCAACTTGGACAATCACATAAGAGAGAGATGGAAAAGACCTAGTAGGTCACCAACTTCCTTTATCTGCCAACGCACAGGAAAATTTATGTGCTAAGAGCATAACCAGTGCACCACCACTTGAAGATTTCTGTTTTCACATCAAACCTTTCAGTTCTTACACTCGGATAACCAAGGCATCTGGGCTACACTGATTCAGATCACCAAGGTCTGATGCATCAGAATATGGAAATAACTTTCACCTCCAAATTAATACAGTACTTAGGCACTGCCAATACATCTTGCTTAGTTCAGGAAGAACTTACTCTACTAATACTGTCCCTGCCCAGCCCGTGGGGTCCTGTGTGCACCCACAGACGCACGGGTGGGTTCAGTATTACAGTCGGTAGCAAAGAGTCGAGAAGGGCATTTGCGTGAGTTCCGGCAGGAGCATTTATTGCTGCTACACTGCCAAAGGGTGCAGAGGCAAATGCCAACATGATCCCGAAACTCACAGTTTTATCCAGGGGCGGGGAAAAGGCAGGACTAGGGAACGGGGACCAGTGGAGAAACTCTGGGGGAGTGACGAGGGGTAGAGGCCAACAGCCAACCGGGGAATCCAAACTGGGATAGAATAACATAACAGAACAAGCATCCTGGGAGAAGCCTTTTTGGTCACCCTAACGTGAAGAGGTATTTGTGGTACTAGGGACTTGTCTTACTGAAAACTCTCTGTCTCTTGTAATGTATGTTCACCGGCCACCACACTCTACAAAGCAGAAGTTCCCTAAGAAACTTAAGTGGACTGATCCTTTTCAATAAAACAAAGTAATCAAAAGAGAACACACTCAGAAGCCTCTAGGTTAGTAACTGCTGCCATCACTACAAAGACTTGATGTTTATGCTCATATAGTGTTACTGCCAAGCACCTGTTTGCTCAGATTACAAAGACCTCTATCTATGCTTTTTGTCTCTAATGCCCATAAAAAAGTTGGAACTGCTTTTACTGATACAGTATTTGTTCCTCCTTCAAAGAGACATAGCATTCAGCCTTTTCTGGCCCAACTTGCTAGCTGCTGCTCTGCTGGTTCAGTCATCTCTTGCATCAATTAACACCGTTCATAACACTAACAAGGTGCCTCAGTTATATATATACTGAAGTAATTCTTCTGCCAGTATACTGTCTTTTGGTATGCAAAGTGGCAACTGATTTCACAACTAGGATGTATGTTAGAGAGCTTGGTGCTGCTCTTCTATTATGCAGGCCATGCCTGTAATGGGATATTGGTTACTGACAGACAAAAATTCTGGTCCCTCAAATATGTCCAACTTCTGCATTTCTCAGCCTAAGAGGCCAAGTTCTACCTCTTTAATGTCTGCTTTATCACCTGTTGTTCTACTGAAAGTGGCTGCCCTACTGCTCCTCAGAACTGCCCACTGACACATCTGTAATACTGCTGTAACAGGCATTCCTCTGAACTTGCATTCCTGTACTAAAAGAACAGCTTCTTCTCACAAGTCCACCATATCTGAGGGGAAAAAAAGAGATGTCAGATTCACAAAAATACTGTGTATTAGAAGTAACTCCATGATTTTTGCAAAAGCATCAAAGGGACAACAGGGACAATGGTAGTGTCAGATGTCATGATAAGCAAAAGCAAAAATGTCTAACACCGATCAAACACTGCTGCTCAAAGAAGAAACATCAGCTGGTTACAGAGAAGCATCACAAACCAACTGGATTATATATAACATAAGCAAACTTGCAATTCTGCACTCTCCTACCTCCAGATTCTGTCGTTTTCAGCAGAAAGGCTGACACATCTGCAATCGGATGCAAAGGTAACACAGGGAATTGTAAGAATTCTTAGGTGTAGATTCTTTGAAGGAGCACAAGGTGTTCCCTGCAAACTACTGCATTTAACAACGCAGCAAGAGAGATGTACACAGAACTGAGCTCTGGCAGTGTGCCCCACCTTCAGGAACACTACCCAAGCCAATACCACACTTGCCTTCAGCTCCTCCTGCAAAAGACACAGCAGCTATGGAGCTAATGGATTTGAAAAAGTAGGAAAAATTATAAAGATTCACTACCCATGCTACATTCCCCTCTACTGTTCATTGCATTCAGACCACAGGAAGGCTGTACAACAAGTCCCTGTCATACTACTGTGACCTTGTGCCTTTCCTGTCACTGGTATTATTTGTTCGTAGGTTGCACGTGAAGTGAACAACATGCTATCTGCACATGAAGCTTTCTTTCCCTTCTGAAAAGTAAAAAGATACGAAAAGACATGATAAACAGTATCCCTTCAGCAGTAAATGCTAGCAGGGAGAACAGAGCTAAACAGTAGCAATACCCCTTCTAAAACCACAAGCCTGACCTTAAAAAAGAAAGTCAGCTTGTATGGTTCTTTTTAAGTGGTTTATCACACACTTACAAAAAAAATACAAGGACCCTTTCATGGAGCCAGTGATCTTATATAAAAGAAAATAAAATGCCATCATTCCTCATATTGGAATTAAAAAATCCTTCACAGGTATTTCTTCACTATCAAGAGCTACCAGCTCTCTTCTAAGTTCAATATAACCTGAGACAAACCTTAAACTCTTAATGTTATACAGGGGAATCACTACACACACATAGATCTATGCACATGTAAAATTACTAAAACTTGCTGTACATCTCAGGCACTGCCTTTCAAACTTTGCAATCTTCTACTTATATGTTTTCCAGCATTTCCTGAACACTGCAAATTGGGTTCTCCTACATCGCCCAGATCATAAAGAAAGAGTGGTTCTCACTGAAACTTCTTACTTCTAAGCTCCTGATTAGTGTACATGACAAAAAAAATTAAAAAGCTGCACTTTGTAGAAGCTATTGTGCCTTCATCTACAGAAACAAGCTGTGCTCAAAAACTGCTTAGCTTACATTATTTCCAAACCACCCAGCTCCATGGAATTTGATACAGCAGATATGCGTAATACTTGCTGCACTTGAGACTACTATAGGAGATATGCCTGCTGAATCAGCCTTCAAAAGCCAGACTAATCATAAGCCGGGGGTAGCATGAAACTGTTCTCATGAGGGCACAACAAATTAAGTGTGCACAAGAAAGTCTGCTTCACTAATGGATCCAAGGTATATAAGACTTTGCAAATTCACCAGAAGATGATCACCCGAAGTGGAAGAACTTCAGGTAGGCAGGAAAAGCAAATCAACTGACAGCAGAATAATCTTCTCAGCTGGGCAAGGCACAGGGAGCAGCTGCTCCATCAACCACCCCACTGAACTTATTTCCCAGCAGTGGTTAGAGAAGCAGTTCTGTGAGTCAGAATTTTATAGGCATCAGCAGCAGAAGAAATCTCGCTGTTTCTCTTTCAATAGCAAAACAAGCAGAAGGAAAGTGGTACACATCTACGTTACTGAGACCAAGCATTTGAAGACCTGGATACCCCAATATCCCTTTTGCCAACTTATAACGAACTATTTCACCTGTCCCTATTCCAAATTACTTGGTATGGTGGGAAATGTTACCAAGTCAGAAAACCAGACTGTGATCATTAACAGAAACCTTTTTGTAGCTTCAGAGAGTATTTCTGCCAACACTACTAGCACAGAGTCCAAGAGTGGAAACATCAGCTCTTACCTCTAAAATGCCCATTATAATGCATCTGAAGGCAAACATGCCAACAGCAGTGCCCAGTTCAACTACTGTGACAAAACAATTTGCTATCATACCAGTAAAGGCATATTTTATGTCGTCTTCACCCACCTAGAAGTAATGCATTTTAACAAGTGCATTAAAATTCAACCACTGGCTGAGGGTCAGCCACCCTATGGACATATTTCTTTTTTTTGAGGCTACTAAGGGAGCCCAAACAACCGTATACAGACTCCTGGTTAACTTTGCCCAAGATGAATTCCACCTCAGGTACGTACACTTCACCAAATCCAGCTGCCAGAAAAGCTCTCCACCACCACAACAACTTTCCGTCTCACAGGCTATGTTTTACATGCACAGCCAAACCAAATATAACACTTCCATGGTGTTTTAGAGAAAACTGGAGACAGCTGCATGTGTGCATATTGGTTTGACATCAGGCTATAACAAAAGAAGTCAAGGTTCTAGCTCCTTAACAATGTACTGATTCAGTTGGTCCCAATCGAAATTAACCATTCAATACTTTGCATAAGACATGAGCATCTCCTAATACAGACCACATGAAAACCATTAGAGTTTTCTCTCCTCTGCCAGGCTGCTCCCGCTGCTCCCCAGCATGCTGATGTCCCATTCCCACTGACTGGGAATGCACCAGCACGCTGCTCCAGTCAGGACGGAAGGCAATGGCCTCCCTTCACAGGTCATACACATACACCTCCATAAGGAGCTCATTCCCCCTCTGTCACGCTTCTGCCGGAGACGTGGAACATTCTATTACTTCACTGAGAAGGAAAACAAAATTAGAACACATTTTTTCATTTGTAAATTATTCTAACTGATTTAACACCATATTTCACCACTGTATTATTGGCAGTAACCATACAAGCTTTGTGGTCATCATGCAGAACGCAGATACAATTGTCACAGGTCCTGTGTAAACAGTACACTGTCCAGGGACAGATTTCTTGAGATTCCAGTTCTTCCTTTCCCCAAGCAAAAGAAACACCCACTGATATGAGGAGGAACACTAAACTCCCTTCCTTTACATCATCAGGTGCCAGAGCTGGCGAGTCCATGTTCCTGGATACCCATATTTGCTCGAGATGGCAGAGTGCAGAGTGGCTACTCTCCATCCTGCTTCTCCACCCTGTCATAAACACAGCCCAAGAAACCTTCTTATGCCTTCCCTCTCTGCTTGCAAAGAGCAAGTTACAAGACTACTTTCATTTTTTGTCTCTTTACAGACACACTGAATAGATGGCTTCCCATCATGGCCCTGCATGTTTATTCTAGTAAATTATTCAACTTATTCTGTGTGGAGCAAATTAATTTCTACAGCAATTCAGCTGCTACTCCATCTACAGCACATATACTTGCTGAAACAGATTAATTCTGCCATGCAACATCATCTTTCGTTTTCTTCAGCATCTGCACAGAACTTTTATTCAGATAAAACTATTCTTCTCCCCTTGACCCCCCCCCCCCATTCCCTGCCACAACTGATGTTTCTTGGACATAATATAGTGCTTTTTCTTGGGAGTAAAAAAATATTTTCAAAAAATTCATAAATTCTGTGAATCTAAAAACCATTTTACATTTTCCAAATCCTCTCCACTTCATTTGCTTATCCCTAATTTTCACAGATATTCATTATTTAACTCCCAAACACATGGGTTGCAATATATCAAATCCTAAAAAAAAGAAGGGATTTGAATGGAACTATTCTAAAAGCAGGAAATGAAAAATGAGGCCCAATCTGCAATGCTCTGTCACTGTCATTTAGCCACATGGGATCTACTTATTTGTACATGGAACCAACTGCTTAGCTGCTTGCACTGACCTCCTGAGTGGTAAACAAAGTTACCCAAATGTCACCAGATTATCTGCTGTCAAGCACACAGTATTTTCACCTTTTCCTAGTACGAGAATATCCCAGAATTAACTTGGTTCTTTGTGTAACACTACATTGTCAGGTTCAAAATGCAAAGAGTTTACCTCCTATAAACATGAACAAAGTTGAAAGTTTTTTACCTAATCGAGAAAATAGCAAAAAGAATATGCATGCTGGTAGGATTTTTTGTGTATTACCAGATTATCAGATTGGGGGTGCAATTTATTTGTTTACAAAAGTCTGAAATGGAATCAAATCTATTCACTACTCTACCTTGTTACTTGTTTGTATAAAAAACTTTTGGAAAAGTCTTAATGGTTTTATGTTTTGCACATAGTTTATGATCCAAAGTGATGTTCTCCTGCCTGATTTAATTGAGACTGCTCTCTTGGGAGCCAGACAGCATTTCTACAGTACACAACTGTTGATATACGTAAGACACCTCTGTAAAGTTAGACACATTGGTTTAGAACAACAGAAGTTCAAGTTGCAAAGGGATACACTTACACTACACAGTGTTTGTGAAATGCTCTGATTCATTGCTCTAAAGTATATATGACCACAAACAAATTATTCTTAGTCACTTCAATACTTTTCTGAGAGTACAGAGACCTCAAGCTGTTATTTCACCTGTTTTCCTATGACGTATCTCCAACTTTGCTTGCCTTACTGAGGCATTTATTATATTGACAGAAGTCTTAGTCATACCGTTGGTACAAGTAGGTGCTGACTTAGTCTTGGGGCTCTGTCAAAACTCTTTCTAAAAGCAGCTTGAGCAGTTCTGACACATCCCCCAAGCATCTCCACCTATGCCAAAGAGAAAACAACTGCTATAAGCAGCACAAAATCCTCAGGAGCACAGGTCTCTGCCCTGTTTTCACAGCAGGACCAATACATTAGTACAGAGATTAGAGATGACTGTTTCAATGTCTCCTTACACCTCCCTACCTGCCTGCACTCACCCGTCGCATCTTCTAGAATACCTGCAGGCTGAGTTCTACCAGGCAGGTACTATCTCTCATTTGGCATTTGCGAGTGTCCCATTTTAAGAGGGTGCCCATGTATGCCTGGCTCTGCTACTTAAGAAAACAATACCACTAAGCAGAGCTGTGTTCTTCCATGAAGGAGAAGACAATTTTTGCATTCTGCTACTTGAGGGGTGACATCACTCTTACTTGTCCTTTATCTACCAACAGCTCAAATACTTTGTTGGTGCCCTTTCCCTTCCTTTTTATGCCCTTCTACATACCATCTTAGTGCCTAACACAAAACAGTCCAATACACTCTCCTAATTTGCTCTAGGTTACATATCTGAACGTTTGAAATGCAACAGTGCAGGCATTGTGTAAGATATATGTCAGTATTTTCCAAACAACAACATAATTCACTGGTTTCCATATTTTTATTACACTTTTCTCCACAGGGACAGCAGAACTCTCTCTCCCAGTGGGAAAATCACTCCTGCTGTTGGACACCAGCAGCAGTTCTGGCATCTAACACTAACAGCATTATCAATTTATGACTTTAGAAACACTACCAGAATCTAGCAGTAGTGTCTCTAATATTACAGATGGCCCATTTGTCCATTTTTTCCACATGGCCCTTTCGTGTCTTCTCTTACATCCTTATTAGTGCTTCATGAGAGCACTTACCTTCTCTCACGTAACACAGCTTTCAAAAGGCTCTACCCAGCTACAATTCCTACAGTAAACAAGCTGAAACCCACAAAGAACTCCTATTATCTGCTCTTCCCCCACCACCCCCCATGAAGATATGCAGTCACCTCTCCTCTGAATAAGGGGTCCCAGCTGAGCAATGCACACTGTCCACCCCGGTGCGCACAGCTCTGCCAGGTACCACACACATCATGCACGTACCAGTCACACCGCAGGGTCCTCTGGGCAGCCACTCTTCCTGCCTGAACTGTGACGACAGGGGAGGATAAAAAGAGAAACATTATGAAGGATATAAAAAAACAAGCGCCTTCAGATCCTGGAACAACCATGTCAGCAATAGCACAAGTGAGAAACACTGTGCTCCTGTCCGCTTTGTAAGACAAGAGATGGAGCACGGTGATGGAAACAGCACCTCTGCTCCAGCCTCAGTGACCTGTAGTCATGGCTGCCGGCATTCCCTCACAGCAACACTTCAGCAATCAACTATCCAGGTGTAGGATGAAGATAAGAAAGATGGAAGCACCCCCTTTTGGGTGAGAGGTCTTAAAGCACCCTTTAAAAACAGTGACAGCCAGGCAAAAACAACCATTTGCTATTCGACTACATCTTGTAACACAGTTTGGTGCAACCTCGGGCACCCTTATGTCATTTCTCTCTTTTGTCCTTACACAAGAAGCCACAGCCATCAGGATGAGCCAGGTAACTTCCAGTCTCAACAGCTATTCCAACCAATATGGGACAGAATTCAATACAGAGTCTGAAAACATTTTTTTTTAAATTTCAGCATTTCATTGAAATAGCTCCACTACATGCCCACAAGTGAAGGAACTCTAATTCTCATACAGGCAGTGGGGGAGGTCCTCAGCAGAAGTCAGCCAACTTCACCTACATCAACTGTACTCTAGCCTGATGACCAGATTTGAAACTCATTACAACTGTTTTCTAGTTCTGCTGGCTTAAAACAAACTATTTTATTTTTTAACTCTCTAAAAATTGTGACCTTTATTTTAAAATCTGTTACTGAATGAGAAACATTGTAACTATTCATAATTTTACTCAAAATATTTAAAATTACTTGTTGTCCTTAATCATAATATTTAGTACAGCAAAAGGGAAAAACTATAAAACCAGTTACTCAGAAGAAGCATATATATTCTGTAGACTGGTCAACAAATCTAATTCAGGTGTGTTTTATGACTGCTTTTACTTCAAGATTTGTGTATATATATATGGAAATTACTGATGAAAGAATTGCATTTATGTTGCACTGAAGTGAAAGTCATGCTGTGATAAAAATGTGTGTTTCTTTATACATCAGAGAACTAAAATAATAGGCTATTTTATGGGCAATATTGGATTTATGATTTAAATTAGTTTTATGATTTTATTATTTTTTCATTTACTTGTCTGGGTTTTTTTAACGTGAGTCCTTGACTTAAAAGAGATTATATTAGTAAGTACAATGCCTAGCAAAACAAGGGTCTAGATCTCACTAATATGCTTTAACGACATCAAATTCCCTGAGCTAAGTGATCTTGCTAAGTGTCTTTTAAGTAATTTTGGTTCCATTTCTAATTTCTACAGGGAAATGGTACCAACCTTTAAAGAAGCCTAGACTTCGTGAAAACACATGATTGCTACCCACTGCAAATCAACACCTTTAGTGAATCTTGAGGCAGGGTGGAAGCATAATAAAAGCACCAAAATAGAGAGACATTTTGAAAATGCTGTCTGCCATTTTAAAGGTGTAATGAGAAGAAAATAAACTAACTATGCCAAACAGTTATTAACTATGCCTTCTTTAAAGTACTGGCATATGAATTAGGTTGTTTAGACAATATCTGAGAGCTTCTCAACATCCCTATAAACATCTGTATGGACAACACAGATAATGTTTCATATTTCTAATTTTTTTCATACAAAGTAAATGAAATTAAATATTCTCAACAACTTTAAATAAATAGCTAAGATACAATATGTTGACTGTTTGTGGCTGCAATCAACAAAGACAGCTTTGGCTCTCTGGAGACACGTAGTTCTGGTTTTGCCAACAAAATTTCCTGTGCCACCTTTCCTATGTGTCATCCTAAATTTCCTCCTTAAGTATTCCAAAAGGAAAGAGATGATGAGAAATGAAAGGACACAGGAAGTATAATCCTGCAAACCTGGAGGATCCTTTCAGTTTTGAAAATGCTTGTTAAAGCCCTGGAATTAGCTCAGCTGGTAAGAGCATAGTGCTAATAATGCCAAGGCCATGGGTTTGATCCCTATGTGGGCCATTCACTGAGGAGCTGGACTTGGTGATCCTTGTGGTATCCTTCCAACTCAGAATGCTCCGTGATTCTGTAATATAGTGCTCTTCGAGTTCACAATAAAAACACCGTTCCACTCTCATACGTGCAGCAAATTTGCTGACAGAGAAACGTGTCTGCTTTTTAAATAATGAAAATGTCTTCAACATGTTCCTGTCACTGGAAATCACTTCTTGCAGGAGCCATTGTCAAAATCTACCCCCATGTAGGCTGGATGTAGTAAGATGGGGGGTGCAGGGGGGAAGAACATAAAAGCACTCATTAACCTAGAAAGAATAAATGGAAATATTTTAAGCCTTTTAAAGTGAAACATTTTTACTTCTGTTAATCCAACATGTTCACTCTATAAGCAAGACAGAAAACTGAAAAATATGGAAGCATGAGATTTTTTGAATTAAAAATGAATTTTTATGTTAGCATCAGAAACAAATTCTTGTCTGCCAGATTAAATCAGAAAACACTACATCTCTCCACAATATTAAAAATATATATGTATGTCCAGGTCTGCCCAAAAAAAATCAGTGTAGAAGTATGAAAATCCATATGGAAAAAGTAGACAGACATAAAGCAGCTGAAGCTGAAAACATCAGCATCCCATTCTGATGATATAATAAACCAGCAGAGAAGGTAGACAGACCAAAGCTAAATAATGAAGGTGCAAATATGCATTTGCATGCCAAAGTTTGAGAATGAGTGGGAAAAGGACCTGGTTTTATCTTTGTACAACTATAAAGCTGGAGGGTTCCCCAGTTGTAAAGCGTATTTTGCAACACATCAGGTAGGTTCGTGCAGAAGAAAACAAGCAATCTTGGGAAGAATATATGACAGAACTAAAGCAAGTCAATTATTTGCCAAGGGCAGAGAACATATCAACTTCTATGATTTAGTAAGTCTCATTATGTTAGAGCCTGCCTTGATCCAGAAGCCAAGAAATTATGTGACTTGGTTTTTCTTATTTCAAACATTCCTGATCACATAGAAAATGGAAAAGCAAACCCAACAGTTCCAAATTCTGAAAACAGTATTAAAAAGTCCTCAAAAATCATTAGTAACATCATGATTTTAAATAAACTGATTTTAAATTGCTGATTTATTAAAAGCCAACCATGGTTTTATCTGCTTTCTGAATGAATCACGGCTATTTATGAAGACACTGAAAGCTGTTCTGAGCAACAGGAAAAAGAGCCAACAGTGAGGCAGACACAAAAGACCCAACCACCAATGAATCATTTGAAGGTATCCCCAATGCACATAATTATCATACCCATTAAGCAACATTCACTGCAATTAAGTATTGTTTGGCTTAAATCAGTTACCTGGAATGTCTTCTGATCAGGCCTGTTCCAATTAAGTGGCACTTATTTATTACCCTAATCATGCGGTATCAGTTCAAAGCAGCATAGTACAGCTTCACCTTGAAAGCAATCAGCCTAACATTTGGCAACCAAAAGCAAGAGACCTCGAGTTTCCAAATAACAGAAAACTTATCTGTAAGTATAAAGCATCATTACATTGTCTTCTCTCATTTGCTTTTATTTCTAGAATTCTCCTCACATAATTCTTAAAGCTGCTACCAGTTGAAGATCTATTTAAAAACAAAAGAGAGATTAAACACATACTAAATGCCACATATTGTGCTATTCCTTAAAAGGAAGTTACTGGGGAGGACAAGAAATACAGAAACAGCAGGACAATGCTTAAAACTTTCATAGAATCATAGAATCATTTAGGCTGGGAAAGACCATTAAGATCAAGTCTAACTACCAACCCAGCACTGCCAAGTCCACCAGTAAATCATGTTCCGAAGCACCCCATCTACAGATCTTTTAAATATTTCTACGGATGGTGACTCAAGCACTTCCCCTGGAAGCCTGCTCCAATGGTTGATAATCCTTCCATTTGAGTTAAATTTATAAAAATGGAAATTTCTGTACTCTCCTCTACCAGAGCACTGATTACACCTGACTCTTTTAAACATGCTTTGCCACTCTTTAAGTTAACTCTGTTAGTTACTTTTATGATGTATATCTCTTCTGTTTCATTTGCTCATTTGAAATCTGTGTACTTCACATTACAAAAGTAGTCACCTCTCTTACATTAAGAACTTCATTAAGGCACATATATGAAAGTTATTGTAGAAAATGTTGTAGATGGAATTTCTAATGCTTCACAGTAGAGTATTTAGGTTTACTACATAGACAAATACATCTAAATTAACATAAAATAGGCATTTCAATGTGTACATTTATTTTGGCTTTAAGATAGATTAACAATTTTTTAAAATTTAAAAAAAACCCCAGACCTGTCAACAACCCTTTTTTCTTCAGGTAATGTAAGTCCATGAGCCAGCAGTGCCCTTGTGGCCAGAAGGGCCAATGGGATACTGGGGTGCATTGGGAAGAGTGTGGGCAGCAGGTTGAGGGAGATGATCCTGCCCCACTCCTTGGCTCTACTGAGGCCACATCTGGAGTGTTGTCCCCAGTTCTGGGCTTCTCCATACAAGAAAAAAGCTACTGGAGAGGGTCCAGTGGAGGGCACAAAGATGATGACGGGTCTGAACCATCTCTCTTCTGAGAAGAGACTGCAGGAGCTGGGCCTGCTTAGTCTGGAGAAGACTGAGAGGGCACCTCATCAATGCATACAATTATCTCCAAGGTGGATGGTGTCAGACTCTTTTCTGAGTCTGAGCAGTAGTTCTCAGAAGCAGGACAAGGAGCCATGGCCATAAACTAAAACCCAAGTTCCATCAATATGAGAAAGAACTTTACACTGAGGGTGGCAAAGCACTGGAAAAGGCTGCCCAGAAGTCATGGAGTCTCCCCTTTCTGGTGACATTCAAAACCCACTTGGATGAGTTCCTGTGTCACCTGCTCTAGGCAACCCTGCCTTGGCAGGGGGGTTGGACTAGATGATCTCCAGAGGTCCATTCCAACCTAATGATGCTGTGATCCTGTGATCTGGACAGCAGACACAATGAAGGTACTGACACGCTTGCCAACCTGTAGTAACTAATCCACTAGAAGACTGAAGTGCAACCTGTCCCTGTTGCCTTTGTTATTTGAGCTAGTTAATTTTAAACTAACTCAAGTATTCCTACACAGCACTACATATTTTACGAGAACTTAACTAAAGTCTGAAAGGCACCTTACTTCTCACATCCATGCACCTTCAGAAAACAAGCCTTTGACAAATGTTACCCTAAGTCCTCTGGGCTCAGCTCTAAATACAGTCATCACTGCCAAATCAAAACTCTTGGTGGTCATTGACAGTTTATAGGGAATTATTTCAGGCTGTTTTATCTCACAGAAGTTTAACACAGATATCAGGACAGGCCTGTTCCAGAATTCAGTTTCAGCTTATAAAAATCTGCAAACAAAATATATGTCATCAAATCAGATTGGGAAACAGAGCCCTGCACTGTGGAACTACATAAGAAACTGACCACGCTAAGTTTGTTTTCAAAAACTTATACAGCAGGTCTTCAAAGTCCTGTCTGTGATTCACAAACATCATAGCATACATTATTAAAAAGAGACATCAGTTCCAGTAATCAATTTCTGTGACTACTGGCAATTCTCTGCATAATCCAGCCTAGCAAGGTTTCCATATAGCTTTCCCTGAAATGTGGCTGCAAGCTGTCTTCACACATTAAATACTAGAGGCATGCATGTCAAGAGACATTGATTCTGGTTGTTTAAGATTTGTTTGTTCAAAAAGCCCAAAAAATTCAGTAAATACTAAACAATTAGCTGCTGAAAGTCAGTCCTATTTAAGATGTCTGAAGCTGAGCTTAATAAACCTCATCACTCAAAATCATTACTTCCTTGAAAATGGGCAGGGGAAAAAATAAAAATCACCACCTCAACACAGACCTACAGAAAGCTGATTCATTATCTATAGCTCTTCAGTGAGGAAAAATCCAGATCTACTGAAAAAAAGAAGCTCTGTTTTCATCTCAAATCTTTCCCAGAAAAAGCTCTTCATTCTTACTTACTTAGTACCTCTCCCAATTCAGTGCTTTTACAGCAAACAGGCTGAATTCAGAGAGTCTCTCGAGGCTGCAGCTGACCCAGGCTACCACCCCTACAGACCTCTAGTTGCTCATCATCACTTCTTGATGATCACCCAGCATGACAGCACATCAGTACTGTACTCTACCCAAGCTCTTTCAAAATAAAGGCAGGTTTGCTTGCTGTTGTTAAGATTCGTAACAGTAGAATTTTTTTCAGTGTTTATATTAATTTAGGTCATTTTGAAAGAACCAGGTTAGGGAGCAAATGAGTGAGCAGTTAAGCTTGACAGTTTGGATGGAGGGCCTCTGTGTCACAAAGTCACACTAACACAATGGGGCAGTAAAGGTGAACATGAACGTGCCACAAAGGTGGCATGGTAACTTCCTCAGCACACCTGACTGCAGATTACACCATGCTGAAACCACTACAGGCAATCACTGATGCTAAAATACATGGATTTGACTCTTCCTTGCTTGCTCGCTCTTGAGCCTATTTGGATAAAATAAAGTGCTAAGGTGCAGATCACTGAACAGAAAATATAACATACATACAGGGTGGTAGCCTATATCCTGGATAGCCATGATTCAATTAACGCAGTACTGAAGTACAGAAATCACTCAATGTGAATTGCCTTTGTGATATTGCAGCAAAAACAATGAATCTGAACCTTGAACATAACGAAGAGAAGCAGGCAAGTGAATTCTTCTCTGTAGTACTGACAGCAGTGTAGAGACCAATACTGAAATACCACCTCATGCTTCTGGCATCAGATTTTCCTGAAGGGATATCAAAAAATTGGAAGGAAAACAGAGAGGTTATGCAAATGTACTTGAAGTCTGCAAAAAACGTCCTCTGTTAAGAGTCTTAGAGAGGTCACTTTGATAGCTTAAAAGAAACAAGACACACTGGTGTCTTGAGTACAAGTGTTTTTTGGAGGCAGAAACAAAAACACACTGATGGATTTCCCAACCTACCAGGTCAAGTCATAAAGAGAACTTTTGCCCAGAAAATTAATTCTGAACAACTCTAAAGAAAAACAGGACTTTCTAAAGAAAGGAAACAATGAGAAAGATTAACCAATACAGTAAGTAGCAAAAGCTTTACTGAATGCTTGGTGCCTTCCTTCAGATAAATACTTATACTTCGGAAAATATTTTGCTCAAATCAAATTCAAACACTAAGCACAGTTTTCAATTCAACAGAGAGATAACTGAATAGTAAGTTGTGGCTGAATCACCTGGTCAAACTCTGGCTAAATCTGTGGCTTTACAAAATCGTATTATTCTCAAAACCAAATCTCCTCTGTTTCCTCTACACGTGCAAATGTGAAACATGCAAATTACAAATATGATCAATTCTTAAAACGATTCTTGAAAAGACATCTTTAATTTGCTGTATATTTTACTGCTGAGGACAAGACAGCTAGAGAATTTATCACCTTAGCTACCTTGGTTATATCATTTCATTCAGTGTTATCTCCTTGTCTCCCACACAAGAGTCATGCTGTTATCAAAGTCTTTCTCGCTAAACAATTATTTCCTTTTATGATTTCTTCTGGCTGGTCAAAGATAAGGGCTTACAGTGAGCTTGATTAGTGTTGCAAACAAATAGGAGTAATACTAGAGCAGATATAACTAAGCTGAAGTAATCAGCACTATTAATAACCTTTTGATTTCTAATCAAATACAGCTCTGACTTTTGCTGCCACTTTGCTTTACATCTTTTAAACTACAAAAGAATTAATATTTTTGTAAAATATTCTCAATATGCCAGTCCTTTTATTCTCTTGTTTGCTTTTTGTCTTATACTTAATAACTCTTCACTGAGAAAAAATAAAAATAACAAATCTATTAAAAAAACAGTTCTCTACTTTATACTGCCTTTCCTGGTAACAAGATTTAATCATATATTGTAGTATGAAATTTTGCATGTTTTTTTTTTTAATCTAGTAACATTTCTGAGGACAGTAAAATCACAGTTCTTGATACCTGCATTTAAAAAAAAACCCAACACAAAGGCACAAAACCAACCAAACAAAAAACCTTGCTTGAGACATACAATTGTGGCAAAACCCAGTTCATACAGGTAACATCTGGCAATATTATATCCAAAAATGGGAACTTAACATGTTAAGGCCTGCACTGCAGGTAGCACTGCCACATCCTTTAGTACTCCTGGGCAACTACTAATCCAACAGACACTCATTCTGCTCAAGTAATGGGCAATGTCCCTTACAGAAAACACCTAAAACAACTAGAAGAACATCATCTCCTCATCCTCTGTAAATCCTAGATAGGCAACATACTCTTTCAAACATGCAAAACCTTTCATGGACACTCTCTAAGAGGGATTACCTCCAAAGCACCAAGTCCTATAGTTCAATCTACTCAGGGGAGAAGCTCAGTTGTTTCATGGACACATATGTTTTGTGATCTCCACAAGTGTAACTTTCTTATAATGGTGTCTCCATGATCTTTCCAAATATTCTTTTTGTCCCATGTGAAAAAAAAGAAGCAAAATATATGCATAACAATCTTTTTTTTTTTCCCTGTTTGCATTGCTATTTTACAGCTGCAGTAGTCTTAAGGAAGTTGAATGCTCCTCAGTGAGTTTATAGTTCATTCAGACATGAAGGTGTAGTGGTAATTCTAGAGACACTTCTGTACACTTAGGGTGTCATTGTGCCATACATTGTGCAGCCCCAGCATATGCACAGGGACAACATCCTCACTTCAGGATGCTTTAATGAACAGGTTTCCATTTCATACGACATTTCTTTGCAACAAGAGTAACATAAATTAAACAAGTTTGCTTGTTTAATTTTTGACAGCAACTTTTGCAATTTATCCAATTTAATTTTTCTTTAATTTTAACAGCAATTGCTGCTGTTTGATTTTTTCCATCCTTTGCCATGTATTTTATGTAACAATCAAGAACAAGAAAAATAAGAAAAGAATCAAAAAACGAAAAGTTTCTTTACATGAAAAGCTCTCTTTTCCACAAAACTGGGTTGTGCCTACCAGCAGACTTAAAAATAGACAGACATCAATGTTAAAGGTACAAATCACTATACTAAAAACAAAAGGGAAAATAGTATCTGAAACATGGCAAATATTTTCCAGTTTTTACCTAGAGCATTCCTTTGAAAGATGAAAGTCAAAGATGAAGAAAACAAAAAATTTAATGAGATGTGTGTTAAGTGTTGGCCCATACAGATTTAAAAAGACTGTGAGCTGCCTTACAAAATGGCAAGATAGCAATATTCATACACAATATGCACCAAGATAAACTAGTCATTTTTATTTACCTTTTTTGTCTCAACTTTATTAGTTACCATTGCAAAGAGTAAGTATTTCTTCTTTTCATTTTTAACATTGTTTTTAAAGTTAATGTACAATTGAAAGGTTCTTTTTGGCAGGGAAATCACCAAAATTTTCCTTATAATGTTGTTTGTATTGATCTGTCCAAGCTCATGTTTATTAAAAAAACCAATTTCTTTTCTAAAGGTATCCTCTAACCCCACAGTAAATAAATTTTTTAAATTAAGTATTAATTTAAAAAAGAACCAATTCACAAACCTTCCTTAATTAACTTTACTTCCCAAAAAAGCCACACATCTGTTTTCACAGCAGGACATGATTCAACCAGTGGTAACCACAGAAAAGCCCCAGTGTGTTAAAATACTCTAGCCAAAAACTGACACTCCAGCAAAGATGGCTACTATGCCAGCACAATCTGAGCAGCTGTTAGGACAACCTTTATTTATACTGAAAAGGGCATGAGAGATCCTGACGCTATTACTATTAAACCAGCAAATCTTACAGGAAAGACACCACTGGTTGAAAATGGACAATGCAAAAGCACAACATGCATTTTACCAATCAAGCAGATTATAATTATGTGAGAACAGTGATGTACAATAATCCACTCTCTAACCACTTTGCTACAACAGATTCTGCAGGGCTCAGCTTCTGGAAAAAAATTCTTTGTAAATTATTTTTAATACAGCTGTTATTATGAGCGTCAGAAAAATCAATTAACAATGCTGCCCTAACTCCTTAGGAAAAAAAAAGGACTTAGATAAATAGGAAAAGATTATGCCATTTCTTTTACAGCATTATTTTTATTCTGTAAGTGACATCAAAGAGCCACAACCCCCTCCTTTTCTCCGCCCCCCCCCCTTTTGGCTTTGACATCACACAGAGAGAAAAGTATTCCTTTCACTGTCTCTTGTATAGCTGGAGCATCCAAGCTCTGCATATTGTTAATCACTTTCTATCCTTGAATATGAATTATTTTAATCCTCCAGCAATTAACAGTCTTTGGATGAAAATAAAAAAAGGCTGGGAGTGCAACCTTACTTTTGTTTTGCTAATTTATTTGGTCAGTAGTTCATTTTCTCATTGTTTCACATGGCTTAAATAAAGTGTATGCATGTCCTACTTACAATCTCTTTTTTTTTACCACTACATGTTTACAGCCATCTTTTTTTTTCCCTTTTCTTTAAACCTGGAGTTTCCCACTCTCAAGTACATTTCATGGAAGGCTTTCTGACATAATTTTGCATTTTAGAGCACCACCTATTCATTTAATCACACAGCTTTTTGGTTAGGAGAAGAGGAATCATCTTTTATTTGTAAATGCATTTTAAAAACAAAGAGACTGAACTGCCAAGGAAGAATTGGCAGATTTCCTTTACCATGACCAGGTCTCCTTGAACACCTCACTGCTTTCTTGCTCCCACCACCATAATTACCATCAACATTCGTAATGTTCCCAAAGCATGGCAAGTACTTGACAAACAAGATGGAAGCCAAGTTCTCTGTCCTCAAAATACAGCTGTCTAAGGCCCCAGTCCAATACACCACACATTCACTTTAAACCTGTAAGCACTTCCCTTGACTTCAAGTGTTTACTGTTGAGCAATTAAGTGGTCTGCTGGATCAAGGCCTAAGCAAACTATGAGACAGAGAGGTAACAGGCAGATATAGTAAGAAGCATCATGAATGACAAGTCAAAGTTTAGCAGATACATCAATTCACAATGTGCTGGCTCAAAAAATAAAATGTATAAAAGAAACAGAAAAAGAAAAGAAATGGTTGAAATAAATTATCTTGTTGGAGTGAGTTTGTGAGTTTTTACAATCCAAATAAACCTCTGACATTGTGTCCAGGGAGCCTGCGACAACTGTAGATATGTTTTATGAAGCCATGCACACATTCCTAAAATGTGTGCAAATCAGCCCTTCAGGAATCATTACACCAGACACACATTGTAAGCTTCAAAAAAGTTCACTGCAAACATGCAGTGTCATAGCATTGACGTTCTGCTCTAGCCCAAGTCAGTTTGCTCTGAAAGAAAAAAAAAGGGCCAAACAAATAAACAGACTTTTGGTCAAAATGAGAAGACAAAGTAAAATATCACAACCAACAGCTGCCTCAAAAATAAAATTAGGAAAAAGCTCCATCTTAAACAATCAGCTCCCTGGTCTCAAAAGAAGACTAGAAGGCCGAATACAGGGCCCTGAATTGCAAGCATACTCTTCCCATTCTGTCTTTTTTTTTTCCCTTAATTACTTCAATGTTTGGTAGAGTGAAGCAAATGAGAAAATACATCATTAGTCTTTTTTTAATTGTGAGAAGAATAAAAAGCTATTGTTTATCTGATCTACAGACTGATCCAAGTATGGCAGCAGACACCAACCTAAAGAAACATGCAACAAATGAACAGAGTGAAATGCAGCAGAGTGATGAATGGGGGTTTGGTCAGTTTGTTCCACAGTTTTCCAAGTGCAAAATAAAAATACCCATTTTTAGTAATTAGACAACAATGGCTTTCAAGACACCAGGTAGATGAAAGCCTTCGTGATCTCAATGGGCTCATGACTTCAGTAAGTCAAAGGAGAAAGTGTGAGATAGCGAAGTGTTTGTTCAGGGAACCAACCCAGCAAGCATCAAATCCAGCATCAATAATAAACAAAAAGAGGTGGTATTAATAGTAAGCAGGGAAAAACTAAATTATGCAAAGTCTTTAAAAGGACAAGAGGTGTAAAATCTAAAGTACTAAATGAGACAAAGTATGGACTTCAATTTGTATTTCTACATAAGGGTAAGAGAGTAGGTAGGGGCAATCAAGACAGTATGTCCAGTCAGGGCTTATATTGTGTACAGAATGGATGGATACAATGGGGTTACTGGGGATGACTGTGAGAAAAAGGCTGATTAATTCACAGTGGCAGGAAACGATATAGGTGGTGACTTTAAGGTCAGAGCTTTAGGGGATCAGAAATAAACAGATATGCAAGCCAGTATGCAGAAAATCATCAGAATTTAGACACAGCCTCTTTGAAAGGAAGGGGTTGAAAATGACATTTGGATTACATCCTTTAGTGATGTGAGAAAGTCTCTGCAATGGGAAGAGATTGAGCGCGATTCTGAACTGTTTCTCACACTGACTTTGTCTGTGAATTGGTATTTTTCCAAGTATGAATAACTCTGTATAATACAGAAACAGATCGCAGCAACTGACAGCAGAAAACTTTCTTTGTGAAATTCAAACTAGGAAACTCATTAAAGTATAAGATATTACCTTCCCCTACAGTAGAGACTGACAGCATTCACTCATTCTAGCAACTGTAATAATGTCTCTTCTCTTCTTTATCTTTCTAATAAGCAGGACATAGATCACGAGGTCAAAAGTGGCAGAAAAATTCACATCACGTTCAGAAGGCTTTGGATACAGTCTACAACACATACTCTTAATTCTTCCTTCCTCCACAATTTCAATCCTAATCTACTAATTCCAGAATACTGTGAAGCTCTGTAATCAGCAGCAGCATGATTTGTGGTTCAGTGCTACCCTTCTGGAACATCTGTACAGGCGAATATACCTGTAACAGTATGAGAAAAGCTCCACACAAGGACAGAGGCAATCTACAGTTAAAAAAATCCATACATTTTCTGGCATGTATTTTGTGAGGGGGATGATTAAATATTCTATAAGCAATTAGTAAATTGTCAATAGAATTCAATAAATGTTGTTTAAAAAAAAACCTAATTATTTGTTACAATAACCACCAACTATTGCCATTTTGTTTGTGAAGGTTTGTAAACTACTTCCATTTGAGAAGTAATTGATTCCATTTTTATCATTTGCTCAAGTTTATGTGGTTGTTCACATCCAAAGAGATGATAACATCTATTTGCAGCAAATTATACATTAAATTCCTCATTCAAAAGCTGTAATGGAAAACAAAATGCTAATTTGTGCTGTAAACGGAAGTACAGAATCATAATCACTCATTGTTAACATTAGGAACTAAATTGCTCTTGCAAATAATAAAATGGGTTAAAAATGTGGAGAGCTTTTGCAAGCCAAAGTACCAGTGCCTCTTACTCGCTCATGTGTTATATTACAAGTGATCAAACGAACCTTTCCTCTTCATGCCAGCACAAACTACCCCTTTTTGAGGGAAAGAATAATAGCTTTATGATTGCAACATAAAGGTGCATGTCAGGTGACCCGTTCTAGCCACAAGTCTCCAACCAGCTTCCCAAATACAGGCTTCCATGCACTCTCTGCTAGGCAAACTCAACTGGATGCAGGGGGGGTCTACCCAAGCAAGTACTGCAGAACTGTAAAACTGGAAGAGTCAGACAGCTGGTGCCGAGGAGCCGACATCTACACTACATGCTCTGCACCACGCACTTCAGGGTACGGCTTGATTATTTAACTTCATCCTAGATCTGGTCTCATCTCATTAGCTGAATATCAATTCGTAGCTCAAATGCACTAGGGGTACTCCTGGAACACATCTCGCAGTCCAGCTTTATCCAAAAGGAATTCTGTTCAATTGCAACGAGATCGGCCTACAACACTAACCAAAGCACAGAGGCGTAGGGATGAACACAGCACACTCCTGCCTTCAAGGAAAGTGCTAGCATAGACACACCTCTCATCATTTTGGGTCACAGTGAGTTCACGTGGAACCGCAAATACCCAATTTCTCCTTCCAAAATTAGCACCAGTGTCACAAGTGCTATACCCAGAGCAAGGGTCGCTCTGCTATTAATCTCTCTTCACCTTAATTTTACCTTTAGAGAGGAGAGAGTAACACACAGCTATGTTGCAGAAGGAGAATCTTAACTGCCACTTGTAGGGAACAGTCTGAGACAAAAAATACTGTAGAAATATTTGGCTTCTATCCTTTTCAGCAGTTTTACAGTCCTATACGTTTTAAATGTACAAGGAGCTTTGCTCACACAGCAAACAGACACATCATAGGAAATTAAAAAATCACCGACACATTAGGACTGTGCACCTGCTCTTCCACATTTCATTAAGCCTCTACACCTAAATGTACGTCAGGTTCTCTCCTATGTGCATCCGTTGTGCTGGTATCCCTCAGTGATACCTTCTGGTCATGGCGAGACAAACTGGATCACAAGCATCCACACTGCCTCAGGAAAAAAACGTTAAAAAACCCATTAACTTTTGGTAAGTCAGATCAGATCATTATGATCTAAATTATAAGGTCCAGATAATATATTTTAAAAAGTGTATATTTGTAAATAAGCTTCCATTTGTCATCAAGCCTTTTCTAGCTTACATTGTATAGCTCAAATCCATGTAAAATAGCTGATTTGCCAGCTTTTTTTAGTTATTAGTATTAAAAAAATATAATTATGTTATCAAAAAATGAAAATTGCCTTTTAGGTGACCAAAAGAAAGTTCCACTGCCTCATGCAGTAAATCATTTTACTGCTGCCCTTTTATATTTAATACCCTTCTGCAGTACACATTTATCTCTACACTAGCAAAGTGTACTCATTGATTTCCTATGGTCTCTCTGGAAGAAGGTTCTGCTTCCCTGATGATGAGTACAAAGGGTGGATGACCCCATTCTCATTCCAATGCAAACCCTGCACTTTTACATTTCTGCTTAGACCACATGAACATTTGACCAGCTAAGAACTCCCTGCCCTCCTCCTTCAGAACACATTGCTAGAACTACTGACATTTTCTCGTGAACAAAACTGTATTTTTGAAAATCTCATCTTGTGTATAAAGCACTGAACTGCATTAGTTCATTGTGGCCATAACTGTAACTCCCAATCTGTACATGAGGTTTTCCTCTAAAATAAGATACAACAATAATATCTTGCCCATTTTCTGCGTGTGCTTTAAACTTGTGCTATTGTGCTCTACTGTTTAACTATTTAGTTGGTCTTCTCTGGGGCATGAGAAAATGGTTCATTCCCAGTTTAAACCGTGCTTTTTTTGTTAGATGAACCTGCCATCAGAATACACTTTTCAAAGTTATTGTGTTGAATGAGCAATTTAGGCATTTATCTCTGAAAGAAAGAGAATCATGTTTAACAGTATTTTTTATAATGTCCATTACCTGTTTTTAATAAACTACATCTTTCTTATTATCCTATCATTTATCTTTTGCTGGGATGTCAAGAAAATAGGTGTCTTCAGTTTCACTTTCATTTTTACTGCTATTTTTTCAGCTTTATGCACAAACAAAAGAAGTCAGGAAAACTTCTAATCCAGGACTCACTCTTTTTTAAAATTACCAAGTATTTTCTGTTAATACTAAACCAGGATTGCATTTTTTTCTTAACTAATTTAGTTTTGAAAGCCTTCTATAATTTGCACAGATGTTACAGACTCTGATAACATGTAACTGCAGTTGAATTGTGGTATTACTCCATTGGGTTTCACCACCAAATAATGTACAACTATTGACTGAGTCTTTTTCCATTTAAGGAAAAGATCTTCAAAAACCTTGAACTGCACTGTCCAATCTTGTACAGATTGGTATCTCTCATTCAACACTCATACACAGACACACTCAGTATATGCTATACACGTGCAGGGCATTAACACAAATTAATCTAGCATATTTCCAAACCTGCACAGATTTCAAGTTCTACTACTCAAATAAAAAAAAAAAATCCAGAAACCACGGAAACAAAAGTCAAAAAGTGTATTTTGATCCATAGCCCCTGAGAAGTGGCCAATGGACTTACTCTAGTTAAAAGAATAAAATGCATAAAAGAAATATACTACAGTCAGTTCAGCTCCCCAAAAATACTGTCAGAAAGCTACATTAGGGCACTTTTGTCCCTGCTCATGTAAAGACAAAGAGGCAACCCAAAAGGTTGGCTTTTAGCTTTGTCTTTCACCGACTTACTCACACCCATGGAATACATTTTTCCAAGTATGTTGTATAATGTACTGCTATGTTTGAAAACACAGGACAAAGAAAATGGAGCCAGATGCTAAGTCCACAGCTGAGAGTTGCAGGGAAAAACCTCTGAAATAATGGCATCAATCAGGCAGCAGCATACTCCTCATTTTACTTCTATACTGCAAGGATTTTGAGGTCAAATTAAAATAAGTATCCAGATTTATGCATTAGTCATAGAATTTCATTCACAAACTACATTTCAAATTATTTTCAAGCATTTCCCAACCACACAGTTTAGTAACACAACAACATATCCAATTCTGAACTGGAGAATGAAAAATAATTAATACAAATAATGCTGCCAGTTCAGCATAGACAGGTTATAGCAAAAAATATTATTGCTCTTGCAAGGCTGAATACCTCTTTGCAGTACTTAAAAATAGCTGTTCTTTACTCATGACTACTAATTAAGAAACAGATGTAAAGAGAATTTCCAGAAGACACATTCAGGAAGGTTCCAGCAAAAATAAAGAACCAGAAGTAGAGTGACAGTCTAAAAATGAAGAATAGAGAAAAAAATCAACAGGAAATCTGGTGGATAGTCCTTCATCTCAGTTTTATACATGCTAGCAATGCAACACAGGTAATTTTATTCAACCACACTTCAAAGTTCTCAGGATTTAAGTCTACAAATTTGACTAGTCTCGAATTTAGCACAATGGTTAAGTCCCTGTACTACAATAACTATAAAAAAAGACAGTAAGCTTCAGGAGAATACCCAATCTTTTTGAAGTTATCCTTAGTGATGCAAAGTCTTATTTGTAACTAATATGGAGCCTTATATTTTGGAAAACTATCTCAGAAATTGATTCAAAACAGACGTCATGAAGTTTCTAGACATGACTTCTCCAATACAAGCTTTTTTGTGATGCACTTTGGAATTTAATATGCAGTGGAAAAGCTCCTTCCAAGAATATTACCAACAAATCACACATATAAGCTTGTGCTTAAAAACAAATGGCAATAATGCACCAAAAATATAAAAGTTGAAACACATCTCTCAAACTCCCTGAATTATAAAGCAGACATCGTATCTCTCCTTTCACAGCTGCCAGATAATATATTATTCTTCTAGAAGTCACTGTTCTCTTTAACCTGACTGGTTCCATTGTGAAGTCTTATTTTGATTACTTATACTCTCATTAAAGCCTTGAGATGCCAGGAAAAGATTCTTTCAGTAAGCTATGGCTGAGCCGCTACTGATATTATACAAGGGATCCTTTTACCTCGTGTAAGATGTTGAGAGTGCATCATATTGATTTGCAATAAAAAACTGTTTTTCCAGTAGTCAACCCATCTTCTCATCTCAGCACTTTGTTTTAAAGTTTTTCTGTTTGTTGTTTTGTTTTAAATAAAACAAATTCTATTTCGGCGACGTTGCTAAATTTAGCAAGAAGAAAGGGTTTGCAAGCTTTTTTTTTTTTTTTAAACACTATTCAGGTAAAAACAAACACTAATATGGCTGACAGTCAAGTCTGAGCCAAGTCTGCCTTTTTAAGTGTTAAAACTTGTAAGAAAAATCTATTTGCAGCAAAATCCCATATTCATTTTAATTTCATATTCAGACTAACATCTACCGCTAATCCTCAGCTGATGAATTTGACTGATATAAATGGTAACGTAATACGCAAAAGATGAAAATAGAAAGGAGCCTTGAGCACCAGAAAGAGTATGTGTCTTAAAAATTCTTCTCATCTTCACCCTGGAAGCTCTTGCAAGCTCATCCGTTCATCCGTTGTAATGCTATGTAATGATTACACCTTCTCCTTCGAAACACCTTTCCTAATCATGCATATTTAATTCAACTTTGTGTATATATCCTACAGTTTATATAGTCCTGCTATAAATAGACCTTCTGCATCCTGAATTATCTCCCGCGTTTTCCCTTAGATACAGTTCAACACTGATATTTAGAATAGATCAACTCCGGATTTGCCAGCAATTCTTCCTGCTTCCATTGTGATACGGTTTGCTCTTCTGAAAGGGAATGTAAGGGAACCTATCACTTCACAATGACATTCTTTCACCGAACTGTTTCGCTACAGAATGAAACTAACTTTAGATAAAGGAGCTGGTTTAAACCTGATTTTATTGTCTGCGTTCCTAAGCATTTTCCCCCTCTGATGGTTTCAAAGAAGTCTTTCCTGTGACTGCCTGCCTTTTATACCAGGCATGAGCCCTTCTTAAATCCCAGTAACTTACATGGGCTCGTATTTAGCAAGAGGATAATGCACGTTCTGTGCTCATGCGAGCACACTGGCACCGGTGTGAGCCCTCGGTACGTGCAGAGGAACACACACCCGCGCGGGCTCGGGCGCACCCGCCACCACGAGCCCCTGCGAGCGGCGAGCTCGGCGCCAACTCCCGCCGAGCCGGCCCCGGGCACGCCGAGTGCCGGGGCCCGGAAGCCGAGCAGCCCCGCCGCGCTTCCGAGCGCCGGCTCCGGCCGCGCCCTCCGGGCCCCGTCACGGACCGGCCAAGTGCCGCTGTCCCCGCGCACCCGCCGCCCCCCGCCCCGCCGGCCACGCGGCTACCAGAGGGGCTCCGGATGGCTTCGCCGAGCCAGAGGGGCTCCGGCGCGCCCGGGAGAAGGCGTTTCGGCGCTGGCTTTACGCTTGATGTGTGCCTGGTCCCCACACGAGCCCCCTCTCCTCGGCGCACGCCAGCCTCACTTGTTCCCCGCCGGGAAGGCTCTCCCCGGCCGGGGCGGCACACCCGGCAGGCTTCTGTACCCGGCACGGGGCGGGCGCCTGCCGCGATGGGCCCGGCGGGGGTCGCTCGCACCCGGGACACAGAGATTGGTATTTATTTATTCGGCTGCTTCGGACGAGCAGGCTGTCAGGGCTCCGGAGCCCCATCGTGCCCGGGCTCCCCGGCCGGCCGCTGCCGAAGGGCGGCCCCGCTCCTCGCCGCTCGGCGTTTGCAACTCCTGGAGCACGGAGGTGCGCGCGGCTTCCCGCCGCCTCGCCGTGAGGTGTAACCTCAGACTGTTAGTCTTAGCCTTAGACTGCTAGCTTGGGGGCTCAGTCTCCTGGAAACTGGGGCTGTAGGGGTGCACGTTACCCCCTGAGCTGAGCGGGCTCCGTCCCCCGCAGGGAGGAAGCGGGGAGGTGACCCCCCTCATCCCCCCGGCTCTCCCGCCCCCCGCGGGCACCGCCGCCCGCACAGCCCGGGGCGCTTCTCGTCCGCTCTGCGGCCGCTTCCATCCGCTGCCCAACTTTTTCTGTCACGCCAGCGCCAGAAAACCCCTTCCCCACGCACGCACGCACACACACCGGTGTAGTTTATAAATGACAGTTGCCTGTAGACTTTCACCAGACAAGCAGCGGGGGCAGCAGACTACAACAGTTATTTAATTAAAGGCGCTTCGGAGGCTCCCAGAATAGCTCTCTACCTCTGAGGCGCGATTTCTGGTTTCCCCCCGCTCTCCCCCACCGCCTCGCCAGCCGCCCCCCGCTGCCCGAGCCCCGGCGCGGGCGGGAGGGACAGACCCGGCCGGCGTTACCCGGCTGCGCGCTCCGCATTGCACAGTCATCAAAGTTAAGTGCATGGAGGGGGGATCGGGGGTGAATCAGAGGGAGAGACGGGTGAGCCGAACTATTTTCACCTAGGCAGGATTCGAAATTATGGATCTGAATGCATATGCAGCCATTTCTGGGGGAGGAGGAAGCGGGTGCGGGGGGGTCCCTCTCGCACGCAGCCTGTCACTCGCATCCTGCTCCCCCCACCCGGCAAACTCGCCCGGTTGCCTCAGCGCGGTCCCTCAGTGCCGCCGAGGGCAGGCTCGGGGCACTCCGACCGAGTTGCCCGGCTGAGCCCCGAGTTGCTCCCAGGCAACACACAGCCCTCCGCGGGCTACGGCTCACGCTCCTGAGCTCTCCTCACAGGAGGAGCGGCGGCGGAGGGAAGGGGGCTGAAAGGCACACGGGAAAGAGGCTCTCTCATTTCTTTCTTCGGCTGATTTAATCCCCCCATCCGCAACACACACACGCGCTGAACAGAAGCACTTCCAGACCCTTCCTGCACACACTGGCACCACCTTCGTTTTCCCCCGAGGAGCCGGGCGGGCGCAGCGGCGGCCACCTCTTACCTGGTTGTAGGAGGTCTCCCAGGAGGAGGTGTAGTTGTAAAAGAAGGATGAGAAGCAAGCGTCTTCCGACAGCCCGCAGCCAGCCATCCTCTGGGCGCAAAACCTCTTCGGGAACGCACGAGCAGTCCTCGCAAACTCTTGCTTCTTGCGCGGTCGCTGCCGCCGCCGGCGCTGCCCCCGCGGAGTGGTGCCGACAGCTTCGCGCTGGCGGCGGCCGGCGCGGTGCGTGCGGGGGAGCGGGGCTGGCTAGCTGGCTGGCTAGATAGATGGATGGATGGATGGGTGGATGGAGGCGCGGGTACCGCGTGTGTCTGTGAGTGTGTGAGCGCGGCCGTTCGCGGCGGCACCGAGGGGCCGGGGCCGGTCACGTGCGCGCGCTCACTCCGCCGCCGCCGGGGACGGGCCGCGCTACAGACCCCGGCACTGGATCACCAGCGCCGGGCGCCCTCGCCATCCCCACCCGCCCGCCTGTCCCCGCTCGGCAGCGCAGCCCGTGCGCACGGGAACGAGGGGGCGCCTGCGGGACCTGCGGCCGCACCGCGGCGGGGAAGGAGCGGGCAAGTGGCGACGCGCGTCCTCCCCCGCCGCGCCGGGGCAGCGCCGCCGCGGGCGGGCCCGCCCTCCCGGCCGCGGCCCGGCCTCCGCGCCCCGCCCCGCGCCCAGCCCCGCCGTGCCGTGCCGTGCTATGCCGCGCAGCCCCGCGGCGCCAAAGTTGTCGCTCGGTTCACAGCCGTGCCGGCGCAGGCTGGGCCCCGGCGCCGCAGCCCGGCCGCGGGCACCCGAGAGGAAGGGGTGGGAAAACCGACGGGAAACTTCTCCTCAGAGCCGTCCTGACAGGTGCGATTTCCCCTGCTTTCTCCTTTGGGGGGTGTTTGCCTCAGCACCCGTCTGCAAGGAGAGGGAGAAAAGCGGATTTTTTTTTCTTTTCTTAGCGTATCGGTGATCACAGGAGCGGCCCCGGGACCCCGCCCGCCCGCTCCCGCCGCAGCCCCGCACAGGCGCCCCGGCGCACCGGGGACCCTCCCGCCCTGAGGAAGGGTAGCACTGACGGCCCCTAAGCCGCCGCCAAATTGCTCAATCGGACGCGGCGAGGTCGTGCAAAATACAATGATTTAAAATTATTTTCCAGGAAACTAGCGGAAATAGATTGGATTACGTTGACCCCGGTCCTTGAGTATGCCTTATCCTGCTTGCAGACCCAGTACCTCGAGCGCGAACCTCTGACAAGGGGAACATTGTCCTCATCAGCTAACACTGATACCACAAAACTCAGCTGATTGTAAATGTAAAGCAAATAAAATGTAGATGGGTTTATTTTTCCGGAATAACTGTTTTGTTTCATATAAAAATACATGTTTTTAACTTTTAAGAAAAACTGTGTTTTTTTCCACAGCATAGCTGGGAGGGAGGGTACTTTGTTGAGCACCATCCAGTAATCATAACAGCCCACAGCCATCACTGGAAAAGACTAGACACAGTTTTGTGGCAGAACTCTGATCAGAAGCCTGCTGAAAGTCTTCACTCCCCCTCACCTGACACTCCAAGGAAGAAAACACCGTTTAGTAATACCCATGGAATCCTTTGGCCATTCTGCTTGTTGAGAAAACAACTGTGGCTTGAGTATGGAATCCTGTGAAACACACTCGAGCATAGTAGAAGCTCAGCTTTTTAATGTGAGTTGACTTTGTCCAAAAGAAGGCTAGCCAAGGATTCATAATCCAGAGGAACATTTGTGACAGGCAGCTCTGTCCCAAATGAGATCAAAGAGCCTTTCAGCCTGCCCTGAACCAGGTAAAAATACAGCATGAAGATTCCCAGCAACAAAATATGGAAAGCAGATCAGAAACAAGGTGTTCACTATGTTCACAATGATCTGTTTCTCAGATTGCTCCAGTATTTTCTTTCAGACTTCATCCTGTTTAGGCTGCTCATCAGTCACCCACAAAACTCATGTGGCTTAAGAATTTATTTCAGCTTTTCAGACAGCAACAATTAAAGCATAAAATTCCTTGCCACTTCACCATCATTCTTGAATTTCCCTTTGTCTGAGGGGTCAGTGTTCAAAGCATCTCACTTCTAAAATTTTAAGCAATTTCACATTGCATGTTTCATCTTCTTAGTGCATTCTAATTCTGACTCTATACTCCAGCATAGCCTGACCTCTGCGCTATTTATTCTATTCAGGCAAATTTTGCACTTCCCCCCCCCCAGTATCTGATGTATTTACACACTTCTGTAGGTGGCATTTTACCCTACTTCCCTCTCCTCTAGTGACAGATACACTATCTGCGTCTCCCATGCCATGTTCTTTAAAAGTCTTAAAACAGATTATGGGTTGTTAACTGTTAGGGGTTTTTTTCTTATCTTTTTCCTTCAAACATTGTTCCTCACCCTGCTGTTAACCATTTGGTCTAGCTCAAAATCTCTTCATTTGAATTTCAGAGAGTTCCTCTGGGGGACCATCACTGGTAGGAGGTTAAGCTTAATTGCGCAGTGATCAGTTATCAGTGCAGATCCCGTTGTAGTCTTTGCTGATAGCTGTTAACAACTCCGAACCTATTCAAGGCCTCCGAAGAGCGCACTTCTGCTGGCAGCAAAACAAGATCTGAAAACTTACAGCCTTATGTGTTGCTCCTCCAGACCATTTGTAGTGTTTTCAGTCAACCAGCCATTGCTGGGATGGCTAATAATCTCTTTGTCTATTTCATGAGTTAGCTCACTAACACCATTGTTACCGTGATGGTGGTGGTGAAGTAAAAAACTATATGCTACTTCTATTACTAGAAGTGTGAAACCAAACATAATAAAATCCACAAATAGCTCCTGTCTAATACCCCATCCCAGTGCACTAACAGCTCCATAGAAAAGATGCTAAAAGTGTATTCAGTTCTGTAGACAGGAAGAAGTAAAGTGGAGGTAAATAAACTCTTGTAAAGATCTTGGAAAAGTGGATTGGTGAAGGGTAGAGGAAACAGCAAAAGCCATTAAATGTTTGAATAACAAAAGTAATCTCAGGATAACCATTATTACTCCATCTGTGCTGGAAAAAAAAGGTGCAGATGGAACAGAGAAAAATCACTCAAACTTCTTCAGAGATGCATAATACTGTGCAGTTAGAATGTTCCAGGGTACTAGATAAAGACTAGCAACGCAGCTAGAAAAGCATCTTACTAAATACAGTCTGGAATGTAATTTGCTTTGCTCTTTGCTTTCATGTTTTCATCTTAAAGATTTTCAAAATCTAATAAAGTAGAAACTCTTTTCTTGAAGGAGTAGGAGAGGGATGGAATTTATTCCCAAACCAGACAGGTTTTCCAGGTAAAAAAGTGAATCAGGATGGAGCTTTCAAATGAGGCTGGTCTTGCCTTTTAACAGACAGCATGAGGCTGGTGCACTGTATTGGCTTTGGCTGGGACACAGTTAATTTTCTTTGCACTAGTTGGTGTGGGGCTGTATTTTGGACTTGTGCTGAAAACTGTTGATAACACAGGGACGTTTTTGTTATTGCTGAGCAGGGCTAACACAGCATCAAGGTTTCTCTTCTGCTCCTCACCCCACCCCACCAGTGAGGAGGTTGGGGGTGCACAGGGGAGTTGGGAGGGGACACAGCCAGCACAGCTGACCCCAGCTGACCCAGGGGATATTCCATGCCCTGTGGCATCATGCTCAGCGTGTACAGTGGGGGGACGAAAAAAGAAGGGGAGACATTTTGAGTGATGCTGTTTGTCTTCCCAAATCACCCTTCATGTGATGGAGCCCTGCTCTCCTAGGGATGGCTGGACACCTGTCTGCCCATGGGAAGGGGTGAATTAATTCCTTGGTTTGCTTTGCCTGTACATATAGCTTTTGCTTTATCTGTTAAACTGTCTTTATCTCAGCACATGAGTTTTCTCACTTTTATGATTCTCTCCCCCCTCCCACTGGAGGTAGGGAGGGAGCAAGTGGCTGTGTGGGCTTTCATTGCTGGCTGGGATTAGACCATGACATGCACCAAGACAATAGCGAGGCCAAGGACTGTTGTTTGAGACAATAAATAGATCTGGTATCACCAAGTGCCAGGTTTTGTCAGAGACCTCTCAAAGAGGAAACTAGTACCTCATTGTTACAGGCAAAAGCCAGAGCATCTTTTCTTTATGCAGAGTGATCTCATCAATTTCTTGAAGAGCAAGGAAGGCTTCTAGAGGTCTTTGGTTTGAGAAGCATATGGAGAATTTGAGATAGAAAAGCCATTCCTGTGCAACTTATACGCTGCAGGTAAGAAGACAGATTATCAGAACAATGCCAAGGAATCAGGGTTCAACTCAGCTGTAGCCACTAAATTAAGATTCTACAACACAAACTGATAGCCGTGGAGACGGCTCTACATTTTGTTTAGGCAGCTTAGTGTCCCTCCAGTAATCAGTGTAGCATCTGAGTGCTGTGTTTCCCACTATTTTTAAAGCTTGTGATCATAAACACCTCAAAATGTTTCTGACTACTATTCTTTTATTCACTATCTTTTATTCTTTTATCACTTGCATTAGCAGATGTGTAACTTTACCTGACTTCATTAGCTGAAAAATCCATTCTCAGAGGGGAAGTCTGTAATATAAGATATTCTAAAATAAAGATAAAAGCTGTCCCTCTATCTTATTCACAGGTAAAAAAAAAGGGAAAAAAGAAAATACTATTTCTTCTTAGCCTATTCATAAGTGCATAAAAAGTCAATTAAGACAGTCCATAAAAATTGAAGAGGAAAGGCTTTAAAAGTCCACTGATAGGTTTTCTATTAGGCTAATACCTTAAAGCTTCCTTAGCACTTTCCACCAAATCATTTTATTTGGCTTTATGAACACCTCTGGAGCTCGGTATTACATCTTTTTAATATTTGAGGAGATCAACAGTATAAGTACCAGACTCTTGGAAAAGTCAAGCAACATTTTGAGACAATGTTTGTAAAAGCAATTAGCCCCAGAGGAGTAAAAGCCTACTTAAAGCAGAAAGAAGTGGAGATTTCAGACTTTTTAGGTGTCTATTTAACTTTCAAGATAACTCATGTCTGTAATACAAAAATGTAAGATTAGACATAATTGAGAATCAAACTACAAGTTTGATGAGAACACAGCAGCCATGGTCAGCTTTAAAACATCTTTTCAGTGTTCTTTTTTTACACTGGCTTCTCGCTATATTCTAGATGAAATCCAAATGGCTTTTTTCACCTTACCAGGGCTACACAGCCCAGTTCCAAGCTACCTGAGAGACCTGGAGTTCCTGGAACAGCTTCCACACCTTGGATTCAGCAGCCTCAACCACAAGAGCTCCAGGTGCACATTTTCCAATATTACCATAACAAATCAAGTTTATTCAAAATACAGCTTTTCTAAAGTATCCTAGGACACCACTCCCAAACTTCAGCTACACACCACCATTAAAAAAAACCTCTTGTGGTTACTACACAAACAGGTTATACCCTTATTTCAGAAAGTTCAGTTACACCAAAGAAGTAACTGACACTGGCTTTGGCACTCCTGGTCTCCATCCCAGAGCTGAGTTCAGGCTGTAAGTTTTGAAGAAGAAAATCAAGGCCTGGAATGCAACTCATTTTTCTAAGTTTGCTAGATGGTGAAGATTGCATATGCTGTTGTGCTTCATCCAAAAGCTAAAAAAATAATTGAAGCTAGATGACTGCTAAGATAGGATAGCAGCTCCAAGAAAAAAAAGGACAGTAGAAAACTATTTTTCAGTGCTGCTATGTAAAACCATCAGAAATGAGTGACGAGGTTCTCTAAAGCCATCTAAATGCAAAGACCAATCGAAAATATACAACCACTGAGAAAACGGTACTTTTTTCATATGTTTTGATCTCACCATCACTCTATTATTTGCTTTGCCTGAGTTCAGATTCAGTTGCTTGCTCTTCATCCATGAGCTAATTCCATCTAAGTATTGGGTCATCCCGATAATTGAAGTTACATGAAAAAGGCAAGTGAATGAAGTAAAGCTGATTATTCAAAAAGGAAAAAAAAAGTGACAGGAATTTTAAAGCTAGATTACATGAATTTTGCTCATCTCAAAAATGCAGGAAATTATTTTCCTTGAATTCTGCAAGATCAAGTGTGCCACTGATTAAAACTTTGTCTACTGAAGTGGAAGAGCAGAACACTGATGAGTTTGATTGTCCTGCAAGCAAGATATTTTCAATGAGACTGTTAACAAAATGAAGCCACTATGATAATTTAATTCCTAGTTCAGGCCTTCCAGCAGCTTTTCAACATGAGTAATCTCCATCAGTTCAATACCCCCAAAATTATAAATAACAGCCAGTGAATACATGCCATTCAAATGTCAGTAGGCATGAACTTATGAGGTAGTTCATAACTTTTATAGCCTCACCACCAATTAACAATGTAAATAAATTGCTAAAGCTCTATCAGATTATAATTTCCCCAAAATAACATTCCTGTGATTATGTTTCTGTGATTATAGTTATGAAGTAACTAATCAGAGGTGGGGGGGAATCCTAGAATAACCCAAATTAGCAAGAATCAAGACGGTTGGTTTGTCATGAGTCCCTGCCTCTAGTGTAAGTATCTTTACATCTGAGAACCCCCCCAGCTATTCTTCTGAGTACATTCAGCTCGTTAGCAAACTACTGAGTGATAAAAAAGGAGTGAACTCAGCATTATTTTATCAGTCACGGTAAAGATGTTGTCTAAGGACTGATGTACTGAAAGGTGTGAGGAGATCTCATCAGTGCTCAGATAATGAAAAAAGCAGGAGGTTGCATCATTCAGCACATTCTTCAAAGCTCATTGATAAAGCAGTAGCACCTTCCCATCACAAACTGTATTACAGATTCAAACAATATTTGGCTACTCCTTTGGTACTATATGCTTTATCACATGGGAAGGAACGTGGAGGAGGGAGGAAGACAGACTCCCAGCCACACAGGGTAGAACTTGGGGAAATTGCATTTAACTGTCGTTTGCACAATCCCAAGAAAAGCTTTGATCAATACAGAATTCCATTTTTACACAAGAAATACCACAAAGAGGCAGCAAAGCTTCAGAAATAATTGATAGATATTTCAAAGGGTTTTGACAGAACACTAACTTTGGATTTCTTCAATGATATCATATTTGAGCCAATTAAGAAAAACAAACCTTGCTAGGAGAAAACCTAGGCAGCCATTTGTACCAGAAATGGTTTTGCAGCTTGTAAGCCCATGTCGTTTTTTTTTACATATTGACCAAAATCAAGGGAAAGAATAAATTGTTTTTCTCAAAGCAGGTTTTTTCAATGTTTTTTAAGTAGTAAGAACAAAGATTTGCTGCTTTGTTCCTCATTTAGGAAATTCTACTCCTAGAAAACCCAGCATTTATAGAGTTGTTTTTATGATCAAATTAGTTTGCTAAAAATAAAAGCAAATTAATTTCTGAGACCTCCCTGTACCTAATGAGAGATCTAAACATTAGTCTCATATCAAGCCAGTAGACTACAAACATTTGGATCCTTAAGCTTTACTTGAAAAATAATATCCATTACAGGCAATTATTTTGTGAAGAAAAAATGTAATGAATGAGATCTCAAAGTGGTATTTTCCTATTCACTTTTCCTTCCATAATTCTCCAGAAACAAGCAGGATTTCCGTAGGCTGCAGAGGAGTCAGAACCACCACATTACTGTTCAACCTTGTATATGACAATGCTTGAGAATGCAGAGAACAGACATTTAAATAGTGTTTGGATTTACATAGCAGCAAGTCCAGCAAGGAGCTTTAGAGCAGAAACACTTTAATACTTGTTTGCTTATAAGGAGAAACTGTTCATTGCCCATAAATTTACAGAATATTAAATGTCAGTTTTCAACAAACAGGGTATATATTGTGAACATCAAGACTGGAATTTTAAATTATTGCCAATTCTTATATTTGATTTCTGCTCTTAATCAAATTATTTGTTTAAAGTATGTAGAAGTAGCAGTAATTTGAGTTTACCTCCATTATATTGTATAACCAGTAACGCATTGGAACAAAGCTGTCAATGCTCTCTTGGACAGCTGCTTAGAGAAACATGTCGTGACTCACTGCTTCAAACCTGCTGCTGCTGCTGTACAAATTATAAGCCTTTCTGTACAAATTGTAAGCCTTTCAGGAAGGGTTCACAGGGCAATAATGTCTTTAAAAAAGAACGACACTATCCCTGTCCCAGTAAAGCCTTATCAGTTACTTGTTATTCAACATGCAAAATGAAACAACCTCAAAGATACCATTCTAAGGTTTAAAGGTCAAATTTAGTCTGTAAGTCTTTAAAGTCATACACAAATTTTGATAGCAAACACTAGCATCTTCATAAAGCTGAAAAGGTTGATATTTTTGAGGTTAAAACTTTATTAATATAAGAAAAAGTGGTTTAACTACACAGCTGAATATTTAAATAGACAAAGCATTCAGGAAATACGTCCGCCAGTAGCCCTCCACTCAATGGAGCCCAGTAAGAGCCGATGCTCTAAGTGTTTATTGTTTATGCTGCTGGAAGCAATGAGGCTGGGAACATGAATGGAATAGGCTCACAAAATAAACACTTAATTCAAATGGAAGGCAAGAGGCCTACTTTAGCTAAAGGAATAAGACCAACCCAAAATAACACATTTAAAGCCACAAGAAATATTTATTATCAACATTAATTTGTGCTGTTTTATTTTTCTATACAACAAAACTACTGCATAGCTTTCACAGCTGGAAGAGCCACTCAGAGCTGAGATGTACACAAATGAAAATTATTTTATCATCTGTCCAACATACATTGTGTTCCTGAGAAACCACTATATTTGAGTTGAAGCCGTAAGGTCAGAACACCTACAATCAGCAAAACTAGTCTTGTTACTGCTGCTACAGGAATGTTATTTTACTGCTGTTACCATATTTAGTTTAATCCCTTGATAATGGAAGCTTGGATCTCCTTGATGCCAACCACTTATCTCAAATGCATCAGTGCCAATTAAGAGGCAGCCCAAGCTTGTCATTTGTGAAAGGAAAAGTGAAGAGAGGGGCAAATGCTCTCATAATGGTTTCATTCTGGTTTTAAAGCTGCTTGTTTCAAGCTTAGTAATATGAGGCATTTGTATTACTGGGAACCAATGCCCAGTTCTAGGAACAGTTCCAGGAAGCATACACACCCCAAAACAAAGCCACCAGAGGTACTAGTAGAAAAATGAACTAGGTTGACCAAGTAGATCATTTTTCCCCTCTGCTTCACATAAATCTCATGTCACATACATAGTCATGAAGTCAAATAATTTTAGTCAATAAACTACCAGAGTAAGTTAAATAATTTTGAAAGGTCAACAAACTACCAGAGTACGATTATACTTCTAATAGTAAAATATGTTTATTATTAAAACTCTCAGCTGTTCTAAAACCAAGATAAATGTCTACTCAAAAACTACAGTAAGTGAATAAATTTGCGTACTTTAGAATATAACTCTCTGCTTTCTACTGTCATGGTGTGGGGTATGGCTTTTTATTGCTATATGTTATCAGAAACGAACTAGAGCAATCTGATTACAAATTAATAATTGTAGCTGGACTGGATGGAAGGAAAACTCTTTGCCCTTTAACTTTTGCTGCAGTATCTTTTCAAATGACACAGTGAAAGCTAATTTCACTTTAAGCTGCATTTCTTATGGCAAATAACGAGCAGTTTCCAGTATGCACTGTGTAGCAGTGCAGGTTGAAAGTTACACATCACAAACCAAAGCTATGTCACAAGCCCTGATGCCAAAATGGGAGGTGGTGATACAGAACGTACCAACCCAGGCTGGCCCACACCAGCTACTTTCTAACTTCCATGAATGGGCACAGGTCCAAAGAACGAAGACGTTCCTGTAAACCCCAAAGGACCGTCAGCATCTGTCTTTAGCACTGCAGTACCTACAGATCTCCCAAAAGCAAGAGTTCAGGGGCTTTTATGACATCAGACTGTGGCAAAGCATGGAGTCACCATTTATTCTATTCCCTGACAAAAATTCTAAGTGCTATAAAATCCCTACAAATCTAAACACAGTATTAACTGGTTGCTTCTTTGTATCTCCATAATGAAGATATGCACCTAATCACATCTACTTAGCCATTAGTAACTACCTCTGTGTCTAACAAACCTAAATACAGTTACTACCTCACGCCAATACTAACCCTTTACTGCTCTGAGGTATTACACAGCAGCACAATTAAGACAGAAGACTTCCTCTTTTCAAAAAATATACTCCTTTGACTTAGTACTGTTTTCCTGTCATCTAATCCATATTTTCAAAAGTCCCACACTATAAATAGTTTATTATATACAAACCAAATATTTTCAAAAAACATCAGAATGTCTGTGATAAAAAGATCACTCTAAGTAAACAACACATCATTTTTCCTTTTAGATTGTTCCAAAGCAGATAACCAGTTAATCCTAAGGAGCAGTTCCTCTCTACTCCAAAACACACAAACTCCCTGGCTAGCAGTCTAAACACTCTGAAGTGGCATCACTGAGGCAGAGAACACAGCAGAACAGCAAATGCTGCAGCTGCTCAGGGCAGCTCTGTACTTTACCTGGGAACCGTCACTCCACAGACTAGCAGAAAGAGCCCAAGTGTCTTGCAGTCAGTTGTGGCTTTTCACAGAACAAAACAGAAGAAACTGAATTTCTATTTGACACCAGCAAACTCCTGATTTCCAACTTTTCCCCTTATTTACTGCATTCTGCATAAGTATGTAAGGACAAGCAGCCAGAGCTCTGATGATGGGCAGAGCTGCGAGTATTTTTAACATGTTTAAGAGGGAGGCAGCAACCTCCCCATGCTCATAGATAAAGCAGTCTAATTCCTACGCCTCCTTCTTGGTCTCTTTATTTCTCTGGGCAACCTTGACATTTCTCCCATCAGAAAAATGGGAACAAGGTTTTACCTGTTAACACTGAACTTAAAAAAATCCAGAGCTACTCTCAAACCCAAGTTCCTCTGCACACATCTGCTGTACCAGAGACAGCAGTAGCTAAGGAGGCAGCTCCTGATACAGCTTCCCTTTAGGAGTCAGGAAACATCTTTCTTCAAGAAGCCCTACTGTCCCTGTCATTACTCCTTCAGAGATAGAGAGTGACTCCTTAGACACCTGGCTACCCTCCCATTGCTATATGGCTCTACAATTACATCAAAAGTGAGATTTGCAGTAACTCTAAGGTATCCACAGTGATTTAAGTGAGTCTGTGTTTCTGCCCTGAATGCCTGAATGCCCTCAGTTGAGATGAGTACTGGGCAGCACACCTGCACAAAGCCACTCCGACCCCGGGGCCATTCTCCACTACTCGATCCTTTGTGAAGGAATGACTCCATATGCAGCACACACAGTCCCCTATAAGAAAATGCTGTAGTCCTAAACCCAAGTATTTCGAGTGCTGTGTTTGTCAGTTCTTCAGTAAAGGAGAGTGTTTTTCAGGAATACACAAGTGTCATGCAAGTATCAAATGCAATAGGTTCTCCAGGTGTCAAGGCTTCCATGTCTTCCTGAAGTACTATCCCCCAGATTCCATCAGCATCCCAGCAGGAAAGCTGTTTCCTGTTGCTCACAGGAGGGGTGGGGGCACCAGGCCTGCTCTGTCCCCGGTGACAGCTGGAACACCACCAGCCTTCCAATTAAGCCCAGGTGTCACCAGCCTAATTGGAAGGTGGCAGGGTTGCACAGCTGTCAGACGACATGAGTTTGGCCAGTAGTATTTGCATTCCTGGTAGCAAAGGCAGAGCAGAGTGAAAGATCCCAGGTCAGCTGTCACAGCCCAAGCTGAGCTTGTAGGTATGACAATTCAAGGAAAAAGAAAAGCACCAAAAACAAGCCAACGTCTCTCCTGTGTCAAGTTCCACTCACAGCCATAGCCATCTGCTTCCCCTATCCCCAAGGACCCAAGCTACAGCAGCTGATGCCAGCTGGTTCTGGGGTCCCTGAGGCATTTCATGCAGAGAATTTTCTGTGGCCCTTGCCAGACCTACGGAAAGTCATGCAGAAGGTGGTTCTACACTGTTCAGCTGAAGGCTGCACACAAATACTAGAGAAATTCTTACCTGGGGAGCAGCCAGTTTTCAGCATTGCACAAAGCAGCCCCCTCTGCTCCCCAAATAGAGGATAAGCAAGTTATCAGGAAACCCCACATACCCAGCCCGAGTCATCCTAGAGCAAGAATTTGCAAAACTAACACTTGCATGTTCAGCAATACTAGTTTGAAATCCAGTTGCTTAAGAAGTTCAGAATTCCTGGTTTAAATAAAATCCCTTCTAACTGCAGTCAAAAATACAATCCAGTTCAACATTTTATGCAGAGTGAAGCTCTTTCCTTCCTTCCTACTGAAAATGGTTTGGTAGGGCAGGAAAGTCCAGACTCATCTCACACTCCCTCTCACTTAGCAAACCCAAGACAGACTCCCAAGTCCCACTGCGTATAATAAATCCAAATTTTAATCATCTGACATTTTTATCTTCACTATTACTATTTCAGTTGCTAACAAAGTTTTAAAAACTTCTCTACTCCCCATCATATAAACAGCAATTAAAAAAAAAAGTTGGAACTGGAAGAAAATCCTCAAATTATTCCAAGTAATTTTATAGCCCCCTGCTATATAGGATAGGGTACCCCAAATATCAGTGCTTAAAATTAGTCTGAGGTTAGTTACCAGCTCTGCAAACATAACCTATTTTTGCTTCAGCCTTACAGCATGACAACAGCACACCTCTCTTCCTAAGGGAACCAGTTTCAGCAAGAGCTGATCCAGCTGCTCTTTGGCAGAAGGACCAAAGCTCAGTGTATTCCAGGGGGAGGGAAAAATTGAAATCTGATCAAATTCATTAAACCACAGAATGGTTTGGGTTCAACCAGACCTTAAAGATCATCTAGTTCCAACCCTCCTGCCATGGGCAAGAACACCTTCCACTAGACCAGGCTGCTCAAAGCCCCATCCCACTTGACCTGGAAAACTCCAGGGATTGGGCACCCACAACTTCTCTGGACAATCTGCTGCAGTGCCTCACCACCTTCACAGTGACAAATTTCTTCCTTATGTCAAATCTCAATCTACACTCTGCTAGAGTAAAATCACTGGCCCTTGCCCTGTCACTGGTAAAATTTTTTACCATAGGCCCTGGTAAAAAGCCCCATTCTTTCTTCTAAAACATCTGGAGGTATTTTAAGGCCACAATAAGGTCTCCTCCTTCTTTTCTCCAAGCTGAACACCACCAACTTTCTCAGCCTGTCCTCCTAAGAGAGGTGCTCCAGCCTTCTGATCAGATTTTACTACAAATTCCCCATGGGATTATGCTGTCAAATCATATTTCACAAAAAATCACTACAAAATTACAACAGTGCAGTGTGATTTGACCTACAGTGTCACTTATGCTATTGTTTGCGTTGATCCTAAACAGTACCTGAACATTGCCCAGCAGGGCAATTTCTACCTGGCCATACACCCTTTACTTTATAGGACACGCTACTACAGTTCTGTCTGAGAAATATTTTGGGCTATGTTGGAAGAAAGCATTCTCCTAACACATCTACATGCATTTTCATTTTTCCTAAATAATTTTAACAAGTTTGCAAGGGATCAACATTGTATGCATCATATTATATCATCATTGTGCTGCTTAAACATCTGCACTTTAAATATTAAAATATTAAACTACTGCCATGTCAATCAGACAGCAGTTTAATGAGAGACTAAATGGGCTTCTCATATTTCAATCAGAACAACAGAAATACTGACATACTGTGGCACAAAATTAGTATAAATAGACTTTATTGAAGTCAGTACCCTTGTACTGAAGCCAAAGATTGTGTCTACAGAAGCACAAGTTGTAACATTTCACAACTTCTAAAAGGAATGTCAACAATTACAACGATCATGCATACCATGGTCGATAATCACATTTTTAGAAGCATTTTCAACCATTTCTAAAGAAATGCTTATAACATTGTTATATATAGAACTACTTTCAATAAACTGCAAAACATTGATTAGCTTTTCCAGTATGAGCTACAGTGTCAACACAAAAGGGAGGCATAAATGTTTAATTTATGAAATCAGAATGGAATATTTACTGTAAAGAAAAATTAAAAAGCTTTCAAATAAAGGCCATTATTGAACCAAAGTGAAGAGCACAACTTGAACTTTGAATCCTTTCATCTCTTAAAGCTGTCCTCTGAATAACTTCAGTTCAAAGCATAAATTCAGTACTGTGAGTATTCCTTGGACTGAAGTTTGGCAATGATGCGATCCAACTGTCTCTTTGCTTCACACTGTGGAAAATTGCTCATGTCATAATATTGAGGGGCAATTTTCACCAGCCTGTCAAAAAAGGAAAAGCTTGTTACTGATAATCAAACTTTAAGATGCACCTTACAGAAATTCTACAACTGAAGGAAACGAAGGTTATCCATTATTTTCAGCTCATTCTGCAGTTTTAAGACTAACTGAAGTTTACACACATGCTCACGCATTTAAAATAGCGGTGCCATCCTGAGCAAGTGTCTAAGTCCAAAGCAAAAAGCACACACACAAGTCTCACGAGAGGCTCCTGTTTGGCCATATGCCCCTTACAGACTCTTGCTGCTGCTTCAGTACCTGCCATGGTAACCCACACAGCCAGAGCCACCGCTTAATGTCAGAGTCCGTCAGCCACAGAAGTCAATGCAAACATCCATGTTTTGCGTCAGAGTACAGTTCAGCCGTAGCCATTTTAAACTTAAAAATCCAACCAAGGCCATAGGATCCTGCTTTAGGCTAGACAGTGTTTGTTGAAACAAGATTTCTAAGCCAGGATTCAAACACATTGTACATTAAGATACTACAGATTATATATATATATATTTAATTATATATGCTGTGTTTTCCAGCTTATGAATCCAAACTCCTCTTACACAACAGTAAAATTTCACCAACTGAAGAGCTTCCCATGTCCCCAAAGCTTAGTACAACCCGGCAGTTAAAGTACAGCCTTAAAGACAAGCAAGATGCTTCAGAACTCTGCTTGTCTGCAGAGATTCAGGCTTCTGACTTCCTTGATAATACTCTGTTGATGAATAAATATCATGAGTTGTACCACTATTATCACCTCAGAATTTTAAGAAAGCATGAAATGCTGTTCAGAGCCTTCTGCAAACATCAGACAAAGGAAGTCCCAGATCTTGAGAACAGAAGCACTGATAGCAAGGTACTGGCATTTCCTAACTCAGGCATGCAAGTGGGTGCTAGGACATACCCCCAAACCTCTCAACTCCAAGCACCTCCAGGCTTTTTGAAGCTGCTGTTCTAAGTCAAGCTGCATACAGAGTCCAGGCATCAGAGGTCTAAACGCAAAACCCATGAACAGGCACAAGTATCCACAAAGAAAATCTTTAGTCATCTACAAGATCTCAAGTCCATACCATTGACATTCCTCAAACCATTTTTGTAAAACTAGCTTCAGGGAAAGCGAAAAGAATTACCTCAACTTAAAAAAAGGACAAAAAACTCCAAGAACTCTACAGTAGGTCATGACTGTTGCAAGACTCTGGCTTACCATTCTGGCTTGATGTCTGTACATGTCCGGATGTAATTCTTCGTTGTAAGGACAAACTCATTATACAGCACCCATTCTGGTTTGTGATCAAGAACAGTGGAGGGATGCAACTGCACCACCTGGTTATCTTTTACTGTTAAGTAATGCCCTGTTCGCTCCAAATGTGCCACCTAAATAAAAAGACATTATTTCATTAACACAGCCAATTTTTAAATGAAGCCATTTCAAGATGATTAAGTGTTCTATTCAAAACATACTATCCCAACTTTCAAACCTCATCTAAATTTGGCACATTACTTGACCACTTCAACTATTCATGTTTTTTTATACACACAATCAAGATGCCAGATGTTTTTGCTAACCACCGTGGTTAAGTGTATATTCTGAAACACAATTCAAGCAACATACAAAAAATAATTATCACCCAAAGAGAATAATCATTATTAGAACAGCAGCAATGCAAACACAAAGTATTGGAAGGGAACATATACTGGACAGGTCTGCAACATCACATAAAGCCAACTGTGGTCTACTACAGACATCTGCTTCAAGCATTTCATTTGCAGTAGCCACTGTGGGACCAGTAAGCTACAATGTTATCCTTTTATGAGACAGGTCTTGCTACAGCACCAGCTTCAGAGCTGGAAAATGTAGGTTCAGCAGTACACTTGTGTGACCTTGGTGAAAATCAATTAACCTCCCTCTGACTAAGCTTCTCACTCTATGAAAGGGAATAATGCCTGCCTTGCCAAGATGCTCCGATACCTAGCTCATTAAGATTTGGTAAAGCAGACAGTTATCCTTAGAATGATATCCTCTGTACAAACAGCTAATCTAACAGAACGAGTAACTACAATTAACCCTTTGATACCAGTAATTGAAAATAACCTCATCTCATATATATATATATACACACACACAGAGTGAAAAGATTGAACAGGTTGGACAATGGCTGAAAGACATCAAAAAGACACATTTTTAATAAGATCATTATTAGCTGTTTTCCTTTAATACAGACTGTGTACTTCCTTGTTTTCTTAAATTCCTAGGTATATTTCACTTTTTTTTTCTTTCCTAGTCAAGAGTGAATTCCACCTCATAGATTAAAACCCCAGGTCTTCTAAAGCAATAGCTACATCAAATTTTAAGCCAGAGTATCTCTCTAGTAAGAAATTACTTAGAAAGTGCTTCTCTTTTATATATTACAAAAGTAATATCCAGAACACGTTTTAAGAGTAGAACAAAGTACTTCAATAATTTGCAAATTTTGTCACTCAAGATTTTAGAGATTACACTTTATTTCAACTCTGGGAAGCCAAAAGAGGTTCCTTTACATAGAGATTAACAGCACACTGCCTGTAATGATTTAGGCTTAATTTTGTTCAACTCAATACACCACCTGTAAAATTAAATAGCAGTATAGGTGCAAACCAGACTAGACCAGACACTCATCTGTCACAGGCCTAGCACAAACACAGCACACCTTGCTGTGGGATTATAATTTTTTTCAAAAGAAGTTTTGTTTAAAAATCAGTTTCATTTTTCAGAACAGAAGTCCACATGCATACAGAAGTATCTGTTTCACCTGTTCTAGCTCTTCCTAGAAATTGACAGAACAATGCATTATTTAGGATTCATTCTAGACAAGTGTGCTGTTAAATTCAATACAGTTTACCTTTAGCACCTCAGTCTCACCCATGCTTATTAAAACAGTAAAGTCTAATAATCTACCTTTCCCAAATACAGTGTCCTTCTCCATGTCATTTATAATGGTACAGTTGTTTCTTATTGTCTTTGTGTCATTCTGAAGCATACTCAAAGAAAAACAAATGTTACAGAAATGTACAGTTAACTCTTCATTTCCAGGGAAGGACAAGAATTGAAATAACCCCAATAATGAAGAAAACGCTTCCTTAGACTATTGATATCGGGGATAAGCCACCTTTAGGTGCTTACATACTATTGTGACTGGCTTCAATCCTGAGCTAACAGTGAGCTGCAGTATTTATCCTCTTCAGATGTTTCTACAAAGTGTGCTTGTTGGCACACACCTTGGTAAAGAATTTCAGGATCAGTGATAGCAACTCTATGGGGAAATACACAGTGAAGCTATGGCTCCACAGCAAGCCATGGTGATCTGCCAGCTGCTGCATTTTCCTGCTCACTCCTGGTCTGCACTATTCCAGCACAGCTGACTGAGCCCATTCTTGCTTCCACTCTCTAAGTGGCCTGCCAGGTCACTGAGCTGAAAGAATTCAGAATGGGCTCAGGCAAGCACCAAGGTTGACATAAGGGAGCAAACAAGGACAAATGGGAGGTAGTTTATATCACTCCTCTGAAACCCTGGCATGCATAATACCAATGCCTGTAAATACAGGGGTGGTTGGACCAGGTATCCTCCAGAGGGCCCTTTCACCTCAACCATTCTGTGATGTTTTTCGGAGTATAAAAAGCATAAGCTTCCACAGAAACCACAGGATCATACAAAGTATGTCTAGGAAATAGGTTCATTTTTTGATGATTAGTGGTAGCAAGCAAGATACTACAAAACATACCTGAACCCCAAGATCACCAAAGATTTAGGCTATCTGGACATCACTCTAAAAGAATAGTCAAGTGCCAAGCCAGCCCATGTATCTCTGCTACAGATTACTCTGCAGCCCCAGAAAGCCCATCTGGCTGATGCTTTAGAGACAATTATAATGCTTTTATGAACATGACAAACCCACATGGAAACAGTGGCACGTACCACCAGAGGAAAATGCTTTACTTCAAGTTCTAATCACAATTTTATCAAGAATTACACACCCTCCTCTAAAATTTTAAGTATGCTTGTGCTTATTTATTAGCTATCACATCATTGAACCTAAAGGGCAAAATCAGGGGTCTTCAGTCAAACATTAACACTAAATCCAAATGCACTTGGAAGGTCAAAAGCAGGAATAGTATCACAATATCCAGCCATTTTAGATTTAAGGCTACACATTGTGGCATGCTAGTCTTGACAGACAGTTCAGAGAAGTGATTGTTCCTTGTTCTTTCTGACAAAAGAATGTTAGCATGCACCAAAGGCACCCTGGCAGCTGCCTGGATTTCCAAAATTTCTGCCTGCAGCACACACAAGAGTACTTCTGAAGCTATTAAGAAGTTTTACACCATTCTTCTGCATTCTCGAAGAGCAAAATGAATACTATTAAATGCACCAGTGATCACCTTCATGTCATAGGTTTATTTTATTATCATTCTATTATTGTAGGAGACTGATTATGTGAAGACTTCCAAATATACATAATTCCATACAAGAAATAAGCACCAAAGACTGAGTAGCACCAGGAATGAGATTTTAATTAGAACACAAAACATCTGACATCTAACTTCCTGTACTGGTCATTTAAGTTTATCCTTCGTAATGACCATGATATATATAGCTTGTGTTTGACTAAGTCACATCTCCCAAGAAAGATTCCAAGCTTGATCTTAATACCTTTCTGGCCAAGAGGGCCAATGGTATCCTCGGGTGCATTAGGAAGAGCATTGCTAGCAGGTTGAGGGAGGTGATCCTGCTCCTCTGCTCAGCCCTAGTGAGGTCCATCTGGAGTGTCCAGATCTGGGCTCCTCAGTACAATGAGACATGGAGCTCCTGGAGCAGGTGCATAGAAGGGCTATAAAGATGATGAAGGGACTGGAGCACCTCTGTTATGAGGAAAGGTTGAGGGAGCTGGGCCTGTTCAGCCTTGAGAAGAGGGACCTCATCAGTGCCTATCAGTATCTGAAGAGAGGGTGGCAGGAGGATAGAGCCAGGCTCTTTTCCATGGTGCTAAGCAATAGGACAAGAAGCAACAGACAGAAACTGACTGAAGTCCCATCTGAACATGAGGAAGAACTTCTTGACTGTATGGTGACAGAGCACTGCAAGAGACTGCCCAGAGAGTTTGTGGTTTCCCTCACTGGATATACTCCAAACTGGCTGAACACAATCCTGTGCCATGTGCTCTAGGATGACTCTAAGCAGAGAGATTGGATCAAACGATCCAACTGTGGTCCCTTCCAACCCAACCCATTCTTTGTTGAAAACACCACAGGACTTGCTTCCACCTTTAAATTATGATTTAAATTTTCAACTATCAGTTCTTGTTCTGTCTTCAATACTAGACTGAAAATACAGTGATAAAAACCTAGGCTGCTTTTGACAACTGGTAAAAAACAAAATCACTAAGAGGAAGATGACCCATCCTAAAGATATTGTCATTTGCTTGCTTTTTCCAATTCTATTTTGTTTCCTTAGCTTACTTTCTGTAGTATAACTGTTTTTTGCTCAGTCTTTACCACAGTTACTTCAGCTACTATTAACACTTCTAAGCTTAGTTTTCAATGGATATCAGGGATAAGCCTCCATTAAGGAGTTACCTATTCTTGTGACTTACTTTATCCCCTGCTAACACTAAGCTACAGTATTTATCCTATTTAGATGTTTCTATAAAACATGCTTACTTAACAGAAGTAGGAGAAATAAGCTATACCTAGTTCATATGCCAATTCCTCTCCCTTTCTACAACAGCCTAAATCCAGAAAAAAACATTGAGAAATCAGTACTTCTTTTTGCAAGCATCACCCTTGCTGTATTTTACATATACTTTGCATATTCTGATGTGCAATATAGAAAGTTATTTTAAAAAGTTTTGCATTATATAAACTAGAAGAAATCTGAGACACAGCAAAAAAAATTTTAAGACATTTAACTTCTTGTCAATATCTATCTTTCCAGAAGTTCTATACTATACACTGAACTATTGACAGTTTTAAATTATTTTACTATTCACTTTGCTTGTCTATGGCAGATTTACTGGAATTCAAATTTGCATTTAAACATGAAGAGTAAAGAGATGATTCATCACCAGCAGAAATTCCACATTTATCTGTCTCTGACACACAACTGAAGGCAGGTAAACATACAGTACTTAGTACTGATTACATAACCAGTATTACCACAAGCCTATACTGTCTGACATAAACCGGAGGTCTTGATTAGTACAGAAAATTCTATAGTGAAATTTTATGACTGGTTTTAGGACAGTAGGTAGCTACCGAAGTATAAAACAATGCAGCAAATGAAAACTGTTCCAGGACAATGGCTGCTACTGCTTTCTCCACTTCACACTGCGTTTTTACATTTAGAAAGTTTGAAGAATCAACTTCTGCCATGTGTTGTCCACAGACCTTTACATGCAGAAACTATCTACAGTACATGCACACATTTTGCAAGTGCCCACACTTGGAATTCCACACATGTTCTGTACTAAGAGAACAAAGGATGATGTATGCATTTCATTACTAAGGTTTTCTGAACAAGAGCCCCCAAATGCTACAACCTGAATATTGGCTCAGTGAGGTTGTAATGTGTATACAGACTACAATTTTAAGTACTTCAGCTGCTGGTAAATAACATCTGAGTATTTAAATTTTTTCTATTGAAGGTTACTTAAAGCAATGTGGAATTCATCACAGAAGGTTCAGAGTCAAGGTCAAATAGGTATCACACTATCATGGAGGTTTAAAGAGTTGAAGAAACAAACTAAAATGGACTGAAACACTTTAAAGCAGAAGAGTAACTGCTGAAATGGCTTCCACTCCAAATAGTTTCTAAAGGTCTGCTATAGCTATCTCTTGATACACGCCAAAAATTCGATTAGGCATTTTGGGTGAGGGAGGTGGTAAACAACCTATTGACCATGGAAGCCCAAAGAGACTTCTGGACAGGCTTTAATTTTCATCTGCATAAGCCTACTTACTACTCTATTCAGAGCAAAATTACTAAGTCAGATCTTTAACTCCTAAAACACACAGACCAAAAAATCTACTTGCACCAACACTGGTGCAGCTCCCCATCCATGGGAATAAGTGTATTCTAATACGAAAACACCAATTAGGGGAAGTTTCACTCCAAGTAACATAAAACAAACTGACAGCACACCAACTTCCAAGTACATGACCTCCCCACAGGTCCAATTAAGTGAAAGAAGGCATGGGGTATGGTGCCAAACAAAGTGCAGCTGTGGCACTCAGACCTGCCTGGGGTCCAAAATGAAATGCTGAACTGTTCTTTGTCTTTCAGAACATTTACAGCATTAAAGGTGTAGGTGAGAATGCGTTCTGAAGCGTTCGCCTAGAAATATGCAGAAAACATGTCCCAAATTCAAGGACTGAACACAGTTACAGCCTGCTTGTCTGAAAGGTTACAGCAAGCAAGGCTTTAGAACCATTTTAATATTTAAAACCAGCCAACAGCCATAATCTCCCTTTTGCATTACAGTGACATGCAGTTGCTGACATTAGTATTTCTGTATTCTGAAAACCCAGGAAACATGTTTCTGATGCAGACTGTCTGGCTGAGCCCTGGAGACAGCACTTGGCAGGGGCAATTTACAGGGTGCCCAAGTCTGTGCCCCAGTTCAGGTGTGTAAGTGCAGCACTTGTCAGGCCTGTACCATCCTCACCTGCACAGTGCTGACCAACTGGCAAGTGTTTGTGTTCAAACACCATGAGAGCACAGCCCAAGGAAACATCAGGAAATGCCATGGGCACTGGTCAGCCTCTTAAAGATAAAACTGTGCTCTCCAGAAGTGAGATATTAGGCTCTAGCAGAGATGTGTCAAAATGCATTTTTGCTAGGAAAAGTGTTATCACAACAGTCCAGAGTCAGTGAGGATGACAATTCACGTTCTGTACCTGCAAGAGCCAGCAAAGACACACTAGCAGTCCTAACGATGAATATTGAAGAGAAAAAACACAGCATGATGGGACTAAGGGAAAAAAACCCAAAAAACAAACCAAAGCCAAACAAAAAAATAACAAACAAAAGCCCAAGCAGCCTGCATTCTAGCTTGGGCCATGCTTAACCTGAAATGCAAAGCGTGCAGGTGACAGCACATTACAGATTACAGAACTGCTCCAGTGTCTGACTCATGTAATTGGAAAGTGAAATATAAATATGGAAAAATACACAGAAGAAAATACTCTCTTTCTGTAAAGATCATGTGGTTTTCATATTTATATACCACTATACTTCCCCTTTGGTATCAGATTACAAATAATTTTAGATCTACATATTCTGCAGTTACTTTGAAATGTTTTATGTAGTTACTTCCTGAATGGTCATGCCAGAATCGAGATTTTGATACACAAGTAAGATTGCCTACAATTTCTTTTCCATTTGACTAAAGAACATGCTACTTGAGTCATCACCTCGCAACCTGACAAAGACTAGGTGGCAATATAGTTAGATATGTATGATTTAAGTAACATTTATTAAGCTTTAGCAGATTATAACAACCATACTAACGTTATGAGCCACATAAACACTGAACTAAGTTCCCTATGAGAATACACACATACCTGCATGAAATACCCAGTAACTAATGCCTTTCTTATGTTGATGTAATAGTCTCGGCTGGTAAAATCTGTGCTTCTACGGGGCAAATTAAATCTATCCATGATTCGTGACAGCTGTTGGCGTACATTGTCTGCAGACATCAGGGACCTGTAGTTAATGAAGTTGTCATAACACCACTGAACCGACTCATGATCTGCAACATTAGAAAACATGAATCAAAATTAGAACAAGTAAATAAAACAGCAACTAACCAATTCATCAGTCAGATGAACCAGAAAAAAATATCCATAAACCTTTATCAATGATAACAGCTCTTGGTTTATTCAGTTGATTTGTTGCGCTAGGTAACATGCCAAAACTTTTCTATTCAAGAAGCATGTGATCAGGACAGAAGAAAATCAGGGGGTTTTCCCCTCACCAACATAACATGAACACAATCACTGTTTTGCTGAAATATCACACCACTAAATTTTGGGCATTTCAAAAATCCCATCCTGCAACTAGAAAAGCCATCTTCCAAACCTGAAGACATAACATGATGTAAGGAACACTGTACAATCTTTAACTGCAGCATGCAATGAACACAAAAGACAACTGTACATAACTATGCTGTATTTGAGAAATTAAACCCTACTTACGTTAAGCACTCAAGTAACAGCTAAGAGCTATACAGTCTAAGTGTGACACGCCTCACAGCAGTTTAAGTAAATGCGACTGGTAAAACACAGCGACTGTAACAGAACTCTGTATTCTTACTGTTCCTACGGCTGATAGCTCTGAGAAGAAATCTGTTGAAACAGCAAGCCTCAGCCATTCTGTCAGGATAAATACCTGCATGTTTCACATCAAGAAACCCAGTTCTCCCTAGAAATTGTCTTACTTTTCAAGTAATGCTCTTCTAATCTTTGTCTGCTTAATAATCCAACAAAGCCAGCCTTAACAAGAATTAAAACTTGAGGTAACTCTTGGAAAGAAGAGACTTTTCTTAATTTGCATTGAAACAAATGAAGGTTATGGAAGTCAAGATAAGTCCAAATTCTTTCTGCGCTTTACCTTACAGAACATATTTTAAAAGAAGTATGAATGAAGCTGTTGGACAGTTATGATTCTACTGTACAGTACCACAACATACTATTTTCTGAGTCAACTGAACTATGCATTGTAGATAACCCATAGATGTTTTATACTGTTCTAGATAAAAACAGTAGTAGCATTTTGTCTTCTGATCCCAGAAGTCAATTCACAATTTCACAAGATGATTCCTGAAAAAATTCCATCCCTCAGAAACCTGAGTATTAAAGCAATGGCTTCCAGAAATATGCACAAAATGTCTGCAACACATCCTGGATCCCATTAATGAAAAAGCTAACAGGCAAAAAAACAAGCAACACATGTCTTCAATTCAGAGATGTTTCACAGCAATTTCTCAGCTATTGTTTTAAACAAGCTGAATACATTTGTTCGCACTTAGGCCCTTACTTTGGATCGTCACATAATGGTAGTGTTACAAAGTTTCAATACAAAATTTCTAAATCAAACATACAACAGAAAGGGGCACTAAGTTGCATTTCTTCTTACTTAGGGTAAAGAGACTGGTTTTTCGTTTGCTTACAGGAAAAATGTAACCGGAGCATCTAAGTTTATACAGCTGGCAGTTTATAGCAATCTTTTTATTTGCCACCAGTATAAGTCACTGTTAAAAAAAGTGGGCCACTTTCTCATTTTTCAAGAGAACTCCTAGCTTCACCTGTTCATTCTTATCTTCTTTAAGCTGCTAAAATATATTTCAGCTATGCTGAAAAGGATCATATATTTTCTCTAAATTCCATCCACTGAAGTTACATAATTGAAACATATGTATTACACAGTTCTACGTTACTTCTTGTTGATGCATCATCCACTTGCCTCTTAATCTACTCCAAAGCCTTTTTATAGAATTCCTAACTACATTAAGAAGTTAGAATTAAAAAGGTTTTTGTTCTAGCAACATATCCTTCTCCAAATTCACAGTTTTTTCTGCACGGCTCTCCCTGAAAAATCACTAAGCAATTATGCAGATTTTTTTATAATTAATGTCAGATAAACTTCCAATATTTCTTAATTACAGGAACACTTGCTTCCTTCTGTCCAAGGTTACCCAGCATTGATTTAAAAGCCTGGCTTATTTGCATGCTCATCAGTTTATTACAAGATTGCTTGGGTAGTTTTTTGGTTTTGTTTGACCCCCAAAGGAAAGTAACACCTAAATAACAAAACCCAAGCCTTTCAACTGTCCTTGGAACCCAGAAACCGAAGTTGGCAGCACAAAGCATAACAAATAATTTTACTAAAACAGACACAGACTTACTTTGCTTGAAAGCATGGTAGACATTCAGCAACGTCAAATGATCTCCATCTATGTGGGCAAACCTCATCTTGGCTTCATCTGCTGCTTTCTTTGCTTCCGTGGGGCGAACAAAACACTGTGGGACTAAACAAGGTTGGTATGGGCCCAACACAAACGCCCATATCGATGAGTCACGCATTCACAGATAGAGGAACAAGGCCTAGCTAGGTCAGTTCACAGAGCATAGGGCAGGGCAGGATGGCCTCCAACTGCATCTTGGACTGTTTACTACCTTGATTTGGTACATCAACACCTAACCACATCTGTAAGACAAGAGGGTTTCAAAGCTACAGAGTACCTGATTATTTTAATAGAACTATATGTAGGCATCAAAATCTCTAGTCTGAAGGCCATCAAGGTTACCTACACAGACTGGAAGGCTAAACAGATCTTAGTTCAAACCCAGTGCTGATAGCTCTACCAGGAGCTAGTACCTAAATGAAACTCTTTAATTGCAAATTTGCTTTTTCAGAAAGTCCCTACAGACAAAGTAGATAGTTCTGAAACTGTAGTATACTAGCACAGCCTAAACCAACTTGAGGTTTGATTATCACAAGTCTGTTACTAGACAAGAACACACCAGTCAAGTCTCCTCCCACATGGTATTGCTATTAGCACTGGTATACAGAAACATGTGAATGAACTAGTATTAATAAGTCTAAAGGCTGTGATGGCAGCGGTAGTGGTGGAAGGTTAAACTGTCCTTTGGCACTACTTCAAATAAAAAAATATATATAAAAAATGCAACATAATGAGCTTTCTCTATCATTATATTCTCTTACATACATCTGACTCATCTGACTTCCATCCAAAAATCATGTTCTACCATTTCTTTTCCAGATACAAACTAGCAAAGACCATAAATAGTATTGCAGCCAACTTAATTCATGATCTGCCAACATTCTAGTAAGTTGTAAGATTGATATCAATCCACAAGATCTTGAAAGTAGTTATAAGAGATCTGGAGCTGGATCTGCTGGAGCAGGGAGGTTGGACCAGGTCACCCACTGTGATTTCTTCCAACCTTACCCATCTGTGATTTACCTTATAGAGATCTACACCAGAAAATAAATCAGTTTGGTTGTAAGTAGGTGTAATTTTTAAGAGGTTAAATTTCAATAAAATTAATGATTAAATACTAAAAATCCTTTATCTTTTTCCAGTTGCTTGGGACTACATTAGTTTTCTCATTAACTGAAGCCCCACAATCACATGAGAATACCTCTTTGCATATGACATATCCCTATCAAACAAGGGCTTTTTGTGCAGTGTTATGTTGTTTGACTTTATTTTACTCCTAAATTTGCATAAAAGTCACAAAGCACTAGATATTGTGAGCTGTATACCAGATGGAACTTGAGAAGGAAAAAAAAAAAAAAAAAAAAAAAAATCACACTGCAGCAGTGAATCATGGTAACAAATCAACAAAGACCAATGCATTAAAGAAAATGGAAATGCAGGTGTGAAATAAACACCCTCTATAATGGGTCCTGCATTTGAAAAAGGAGATAATATCAAGTGTATTTTCATTTCTAACTCATACTAATAAAAGCAAAATCCAGATTATTCTATCACTGGCTTAACTCAGTGTTTTGAAAAAGTAATAGTACTTTCCATACCACAGCATGACACCATGGCTTTTATAAAATGAAGTATAATCATTTAATCTGCTCATTTATTTAATGCTATTTTTACTCTTTTCTGTCACCTAGTTTCCCATTCAGTCCAAACTTAAAACATGGATTGCTATCAAGAGCCTGACAATCTTTGTGTGCACTTAATGCACCAAAACATACTATTATGCTGCTGGTTTAAAAGAAGTGCTTACTTTGGGAAACAGCCCTTACAAAGACCAGGACTATGGTTTTTTTAAGAGTAGTGTTTTAGTTATGACCCATACACTAACCAGCTTCAATCCGCTTTTTATTTTTCCCCCAAAACTTATTTATCATTATGTTAATCGTGGCTTAAAACAAAGAAGGTTATCATGGCCTGGGAAAAGGTAAATTGGAATAGGAGTAAGGCAAATCAGTTGAAGGCCACAGACAAAAATACTAAACTGACTTGATCTATAGTAGATACTGGGAAGAGAAGGCAGAAGAGAAGAGAAAGACAGGCACCAACCTACCACCACCTCCGCAATTAAGCCTACCATTTAATTAAAGAAAAATATTATGATTCTGCCCTGCCCATCTGCTCTGAGTCTGAACAATCATAACATTTTAACTTGTTCTTAAAGACTTTCATACAAATATACTGTAAGACTAAACTGAAGCAACAAATTTTACACTTAGTGAAAACTTTTTTTTCCTCGAGCCAACCAAGTTAAGCATGTCAGCAATACACCTGCACTGTGGAGAGGCTGATAAAATACCACATCCCAAAGACAAAAGAGTACTTAAGAGTAAGAACACCCCCATTTTCATAATAGAGTAAAACCTGCTGCTTGTCCTATGACCTCTAGTTATAAACCAAAGTCACTTCTACACACAATGGGGAAATTAAATACAAGGTTTGCTTGGTGACATTTTCCTCTCATTAAGTTCTCTCAGCAAGCAGCTCTGCTCTGACACAGAGCTACTCATTTAACAGCAGTGGAATACAGCTGCACACCTAAGTTAATTCTTTTAAAGATACGTCTTCCTTCCAAGTTTCTTTTTTCCCTTTGAAAGTACTAACTGTTCTCCAGTTTTGCCATTTACTGACTGAAAAATGTATCACGTACAAGATTATGATTTAATATAAATTATACTCTGATCCCTTTGAGAAGACTGTGATTTATCAAAGTGCAGAAGAATGCACAACACAAAACAGATCTCACTGACTCAAAAACCAGTGGCTGAGATGACATTTCTGGGCCTGACTATGAACCTAAACAGAAATCTCTGTTCCACTGGCCTGATTCCCCACCCCCAACAATTCAAACTTATATACTTTTAACTGATGTTAGGAGCAAATTCTTAGATAATTTTATGTACTAGTTTTTAACATTACTACTCACTAGCTTCAAGGTCTCTACATAAATCCATAATGACTGAACCCATATATGAAGTTTTAAAAAACAATTCTAATTTTATTAGAAATATATTTACGTTATTTTTCTGATTTGGAAAAATTAAATTTTCCCCAAACTGAAGATCTGCTTTTTTTTTTTCTCTTTTCCTGCTATTACCTGACAACATGGCAGTAATAGATAGGACCTCATTAGAACAGTTGTAGTCACAGCTTGCAATAACCATCTTAGCCAGCTGTGGATCCAATGGAAATTCAGCCATCATGGATCCCAACTCAGTCAAGTCTCCATCATCATTTAAAGCAGCCAGATAATTCAAAAGCTCTAAGGCTCTCATCAGGGTTTCAGGAGCTGAAAGAAAAAAATATGTAAACTTGAACATTAACCAAACTTCTCTGAATCAGCAAAAACCAAGGAAGCACAGACTGTTATTAGGTATCTTTTTTTTTTTTCTGTTCTCCATTCCCTAGCATCCAAATGCCAAACTGTTACCAAGTCCAGTAATACACACCCAAGCATGAATGAATGGGGGCAGGAGGGAGGGAACACTTATTTAGAAAAGCTTTAAACTTAGTCACAAGCTTTGAATATTTGAAGATTACTGCTTTTCAAAATTCAGACAGCAGTAGCATTGTGAAATATTCAGTACCAGTAGTATCACTTCTCCCTGCAGATACTTTTTCCCTTGTCCATACTAAATAGACCAATAGTCCTAAAATCTCAGCCATGTCAACTCTAGATACCTACAGTCTTTCAGAAAGCCAGTAAGAATATTCTCTTTATCTTGCATTCCTCACACAGAGTCAGTACTAACCCACAAAGAAAAATAAAAGGAAATCCAAAAGTCTTTCTGCTAAGCTACCATAGATGTTGCACAGAACAAAGAATTTAATTGTTCTGTAGAACTATTTAAAAACTTACAGACTATGTCAGATTTTTATTTTAGGGGAAAAAACAACTAACATTTATATTTGGCTGATTTACATTTTTAACTAACAATGTAAGTTATTTCTGAAGCATGTATGAACATTTAACACTTAGAAGAAAGATGCACATAAACTATAGTTTGAGCCAAACTACGTATTCAGCTTTAAAAACACCAGCCCATTTTATTTACCAACAGCTGTTAACTGATTGCACAATTAGAATGTGTAATCAAGGTGATACATAAAAAAACCTCAAATAAAAAGACTTCCTAATGCCAAGAATTTTCTCTTATTCTCTGAAGGCAAGGGGCATTCAGTAGATTCCTTGCTTCCACTAAAAGCTCTTACACAGAAAGAAACAGCTTGCTTGAATATGATACAGACCACTAAATTTCAGGACAAACAAGACATTCCTTACAGATTACAATAAAAAAACAGAAAAAAGCAATAAAATAATTTATTCTATGTTGTCATTATATAAAGTAGTCACAAAAATAAAGATTGGAAAGATGGAAAAAGGTACCTGGAGGATCCATAAAATCAAAGTGCACCAAATCATCTATACCAAGCTTCTTGAGCTGTAATACTACAGATCCTAAGTTAGACCTCAAAATTTCAGGGTATGTGTTGTCCTGGGGGGGGATAAGGGGGGGAAAAAAAAAAAAAAAAAAAGAGAATTTGTAACATTTCTTCAAGACACTTTATACTACAGAAGCATTCAAATTCTCATTTTGTTTAATAGCACAGCACTCAATGACCTGAATCAGACATTCTTATAAACACAATGTAAGAACCTCAGTCTTACCTGCATTTCAGTTTTGTAGGCCTTCTCTGTATAAAGCCTGAAGCACTTGCCTGGTCGAGTACGACCAGCACGGCCAGCTCGCTGCTGGGCAGACGCTTTACTGATCGCAGTCACCAACAGAGACTCCACTCTGATACGAGGATTGTACACCTATTTCAAAGTGGAGGCAGAGCAGGACAGAAGGTAAAAGAATAAACAATGTTCATGGATAAGACAACAATCCAAAGTGCTTTAAACTTATTTTTAAACACAGCTTCTGACTAGGAAATCCCAAGTTGTATGTATCTGAAAAGAAAAAAAACCTGGCTACAAAAGACTCTGGAGAGCTTCAAATACAACTGCCTAGAGAACAGCATTTTTTATTCATTTGTTAACAGCAACTCCTGCCAGGCTCCCTGTTCTTAAATATATTTTTAGATAGCAAAAGGAATGTGTCAATTTGTTCTACAGAGTGCTAAACAGTCATGATGCTCAAAAAATCCCATAAAAATGTTGTTTTGATATAACTATGAGGTTGAATAATCATATTCTAGAGATCAGAAAACTCTAACATTAAGGTTTTACACAACTGTAAAGATCAGGCTGCTGACAGAAGAAAACTGTATTTCAAGGGTACATGCAGATTGTCACAGTACAAAATTCCTGCTGGTATTTTCTGTAAAACTCCCACTGCAGTCATACCTGAACAGCAGCCCTGCCAACTCATTAGGGCTCATGGAAAAGAATACACTGAAAAAAAGGGCAGTAGTCAAATAGTAGTTTCAGCTGAAGACATTTTCGGTTTTAAGACCTTTCTGGTATGACTCAGTATAAAATATGTACAGAAACCTTAGTTCTTATACTGGAAGAATACCTTCTGCAATGAAAACTATTTGTGAAAAAAGTTCAGCCTTAATGGCGATTGAAACTAGTGTAAGAAAACACACTGGCTGTACTCACATTCTGCTGAATGTCTGTCTCATTTTGCAAAAGTTAAAAAGACTGAAAATTTGTACCATTACTAGAGGAAAATACTAAGAAACCGAGTAACAAAGAAAGCTACATTTAATGAAAAAACTGAACGTAGATAATGAGATTCATATTTTATTTTATTTAGTTACTGGGTTGACTGTAGGAAAGCTACTTCAGTTCCACTGAACATCCTATGATGTTCCAAGAACCACAATACAAGCTTGATTACAATCTTCAGGGCTGCAACAGTACATGGTAAATACTGACATGAAACAGCAGATATAATTTCTTTCTTCTCATTTTAGTGCTGAAGTTTTCTACAGTGACTTATAAGAAGAGGAGGCTTCTAGAACCACTTTTACTTACTTTCATATCATTTCTTTGTTTTGCTTGAGCATCCTCAAGCATAGACACGCAGTACAAAACTACCCTTCCTAGAGTATCTAGAAAAACTACATTCCAAGTCTAACTCAAAATTCTCACATTTAAAAATAAAATTTTTAAAAATAAAATTATTCTATCTAAAGTTTGTGGACTAAGTGCAAACTGTAAAAATCTTAAGTTAAAAACAAAACAAATCTAAACCAACCCAGTTCAAGATTTCAACTGGAAAAAGACCTATCAGTGTTTGCAAAGGGAAGAGTTGCCTGAGCAAACCAGATTCCATCAACTTTCCTACTGTAAAGAAGAAAAAAATACTACTTACCTTCTGTTTTGCAAAGCCAGGATCAATCACAAACACTACACCATCTATTGTTAATGATGTCTCAGCAATGTTAGTGGACACAACAACCTGTAAAAGAGGAAAGAAAACAAAACCTCAAACAACTATATGAAACTACTTCATCCTGAAGATGAAGTGCTCCGAAACTTTGTCTCTGCACAAATAACTTTCAGCAAACTTTCCATCACTTAATCAATAGCTACCAGAGCAACACTCCAACACTTTCACAGGATGATCTGAAATCAACCAGAGGAACTTCCAGTGAAAAGAAAGCAATTTTCATCCACTGTTTTTTGCTCCCCTATGGGTCTATTAACAACAAAACAAATGTAATTAAGAAAAAAAAGAGCAAAAATTTAACTTATGAAACCATTATTCAAAATTTTTTCTCACATCTCTGGTACAAAATGACAAGTTATACTGGATACCTTTAACATCATCTATTAATTCTAGCTTTTTACCCTTGTTTGAAAGCCTGAACAGGGCAAACTGGTTAAATAATATTAAATGAAAAGTTATATACATTACCAGCACAGTATTTTCTTTTATTTGGTTTGAAATAAAGCTGTTACCAACACATTCCAGCTAAAATCCTGACCAGTATGTATTTAATTCCCACTTTGTCTTTTTCTATCACCAGACATTCAAACACCTTTACATATCTTTAATGTTACATTCTTAGCCTTTCAGAAGGTTAAGTCACATGCAAAAATTAAAGCAAACGTGACTATCAGAATTCCGAGGCTTGATTTGCCACCATTTAAATTTTTATGTCCAGAGATGCAGTGTAACAGGCTATGGATACCATTAGCTCTCGTCCCAATAGTGACCACAATGAATCACGTTATTAGCAAGTTGCATCACCTATCTCAGAACAGACCCAAAACCTGTTCAGCACTTCATCAGAAGTGCTTACCCTTCACTTCTTAATTTCAGAGCATTCCACCATCACTGCTTTCAGTTTGTCAATCAGAACTGGAGAGACTCCCTAACAACTGGTTCAGAACTACAATGAGGCCAGTGACTGGCGATTTCCCTTCCTGCTGGCTGATCACTCCACCAGTCAGCTACTTACACACTCAGCTTGTCTCTTCTTAAGGTCTAAACTTGCCCAAATACTACAATATATTGAAAGCAGTACTTTGGTAGAAAAAACACTGACAATTAATTTGGAATTATGGTGTTTCTCCCTAAAATGATGTGCTACTTAAAATTCCTCAAACAGAAAATTCTGTACACGTCATTCACAGGTAAGCTGCACGAATTAGTCAAGACATAACAGCCACAAATACCAGTTCCAGTCAGTGCAAAATCTCAATACATTTTCATTAAAATTTTGTAAGGCATTAAATATACAAATTAAACTCACACTCTCACATTAAAAGCCTAGTTAATCCACATTCAGGTTGCTGTTATAGAGCATACCTTATTCAAAAAGTTTTGTGTTTTTCTGTTTCAGCTAAGGTACAGAACCATCCACACCCAGATTCTTCAAATACTAATTACAGAGCAGACAAAAGGTTTTTATCCTGCTTTTAACCACTGATTTCTATTAGGACACTTCAATACCAGGAAATCAATACCATTATTATGCTTAGTCCACAGTGGTAAAACAATTTAATTTGCACCTGAATTGACTTAATTTATACAGAACTTTCCTCAGGTAGAAAGGAAAAAGTTATTTACACAGTGGATTCTGTTGCACATACAGATACTGTTTGTAACTGTCACATTGCTTAAAAAATGGTAATTAATGACTGTAAAAACAGAAGAAATTTTTAAAAAGGTTGAAGAGGTTATAATATTTTTCAAGTCTGAATCAAAGTACAACGTTACTTGGACATCAAACAGTTGATATCAGCACTACACTATATAAAATAATAAATTATAATTAGCCTTAGCTGTAGTTCTGCAGTTCCTGAGATTAATTTTAAAATGTTGGTTTGAATATTAAAATACACATAGTATCCACCATCTAAAAATATATTTATATTGCATTAAGTATTAACTAGCAATGCTTAAGACTGCCGAAACAGAAACTGGAACACAGTTTGAAAAGAAGGGATAAGATGAAAGGGATAAGAGACAAGAATAGAAACATTAAGTCATCTTCATCTTCCTCAATTAAAAAAAAATTCTTACTAGTTAATCAGAGTATTTATCTGTAATCTCAAGCCTTCTCACAATAACAGCAGCTTTCTTAGCACAAAGACGACAAAAAAAGTGCTAAGTTGTTAAAGCTGCATCACTACTAGCTGTTACCATTCCTACTACAGCAAAATGCCACACTACTTCCAGCATCTCCCATTTCACAAAGTTAAAGCTCCGAAGATACTTTGTTCAGATACTGCAAGCACTTCACTTACACTTGTATGACCATTAGAGCCTTTGAAAGGATGCAGATCACCTACTAGCTCCCTCCTCAGCAGTTCTAAAATCTAGGTTCAATCCCACGAGGGACTGGATGAAAACAGACATTTCCTTGAATAGACAGGCACAGCATCACATGGCTTTACTTTACACACCTTGATCACTAGACTAACTGAAACTAAACCAACATTTAAAAAACGTACAACACAGATGCACTTTCACTCATAGTTAAGATTCGTTATGGATATAAAAACTAAAACATGGAAGTCAGAACATTTCAGCCAAAGCAGATAAAAGTAATTTCATAGGTCTGAGTGCTGCCTACATGCTGTGCCTGCTTTTGACTACAGTTGGCATCTTTTGGGCGTAACAACTTTTCTTGTAGTAAAACAGCTGCTACACCAAGAGTGCCTTCCTCTCAGAGACTGGTACTGGCTCTGTCATTTCAACATAACAAAAACTATGCTCTGCACTTGTTATGCTCTTATGCAGAAAACCGAAAATTTTGAAGGGCACAGTTTTAAACATAGTGAAAATTTAATGAAATACACAGCTCTCAGTTGTTTATTACTTAAAAGCAATTTCAGTCATGTAAGTCATTTGCAAATACAATCTTGTTGCAGCATTAGTTTAACAATTTCAAACTGAATGCTTTCTGCAACCAACTTCCAGAGGAAAAGGAAGGTAATTTCACTAGATTTAGTAAGTGATTTACTCTTCCAGAACACTAGAAAGTTGTCACTATTATTCTACATGCATCATACTGCACAAAAACAACAAATAATCAAGGAACAAACCCTGCCTAGAGCACATAGTATGATTCAGCTTTGACTTTCAAAATCTTAGTTTTGTGCCTGTCAGTTTTGTATAGCAGTAGTTTAGCTTTAAAAAGCTCTAACATCACTCCTTTTTAATAAAACACATAGCTTCTGCTATGGATTACTGTAAGCACTGACATACTAATTTTATGAGGAACATTCACTGTGCCATTTCAAGTTTTTCAGTTTCTCAATCAATTTTGCCTAATGAAAGAACCTCAATTCCTCATTTATTCCTACAAAAATACGAACCATGAACTTCAACATACTTGTTCTAACTTGCTCCTTCTCACAAACCTGAAAAAACAGGTAAAACCTGCCTGATAACCTACCCTGAAGAGACAGCCCATTTTGTCTCAAATAAAATTTTTTAAAAAATAGAAAAGGCAAAAAAACCATTACTCAAAATAATTACTTATGTAAAAAATCCCATCCCTCCACATAAATCGTATCTAATTCTTATCTCACAGAAGCAAAATAAGTAATAGATATTTTGAACTAAACCACTAGAGTCTCATAAGCAACTTAAATGAATGCCACTTCCATTCAGTCAAGTCAAACTTACCACAACATCCTGGGCCTGTAAGATGGAGGAGAGAACTTTGATTTGTACTGATAAACAAATTTCAAGTTATCTAAAAATTCTAATGTGATAAAATACTGCATTTTTAAGACTTCATTAAAGAAACCCTTGTACTTGTTGTTGTCCAAATATATTTAAAGGAGCTGAAAGTTGTATTTCATTGCCCATGCAACTGTGAGTAGCTGCTTATAGAACAGAATACTAACACAGCTTAGTATTTACCTTTCTTCCTATTGCTCCATTTTGTTTTTTTGGTGGGGGAGGTTCAAATATCCTTTGCTGTTGCTGAGGAGGAAGGGTGGAATACAACGGAATGATTTTTATGTCACCAACTTCAGGACCTAAATCATCAATTTCACGTTTTATCCTCTTGCAGGCTTCATCAATCTCCTGCAAAACAAAAATATTGATTAGAAGAGAACTCCATGAAAAAGGAAGCACATTTAGAGTGCCTAGGACAATTAGAGCAAGTCTACACCCTGAAGAACAATTACAATAACTTCTACTTTAAAAAATAAAAATAACTTAAAAAATCAATCAAGGTGCTTACTGAATCTGCAATCAAATTTCCACAATACTTCAAGATGTTTCAGCTTCTATACTCTAATGAACAGCCTAATTTGCATTCAATATCCTTTTTCTTTTAGTCATGTTTCCTAATTAAATCTCTACAAATTGTACTAAAATTGAAATCTCTCACCCTGGAATATTAAACTGCACTCATGACCTTTTCAATTTTCACAATCTGAAGGAAATTGATGTGTAAGATATTTAAAATAAGCCAATTAAGCTTTAATGTCACGTATCACTAATGCAATTATATGGAAGATTTGCTTCATTGTACCTAATGAGAACAAACACCTTTACAGTATAAACATGGATACTCAAAACCAAACCTCTCAATCCCATATTTCAGATTTTACTTTAAAATTAACTGAAAACCCACTTAAGTTTAGGAAAAATCAGTGAAATATTCTGAAGATGAAAGATTTTTCATGCCTTTTTTTACCATAGTATTTTCTAGCCTATTTTCTGCTTACCATACAAGACAGTTCACCACAGCCCAGTCATTTTAAGTCCATTTCATTTTAAAATTACTACATTTAAGCCAGCTAGGTGACCAATAGTTATGGTAAGAACTAAGGAAAACTGGGGTGCACAGAAACTTAGGTTAATGAGTAACACCACTATCAACAGAGCTTTCACTAGTGTAACTAAGAGACACACTGACCAACTACTGATCTTCCATCTGAAATGCTGAGGGGAGAATAAAGTCATGACAAAAAGCAACAGTAGGCAAAAGCAAAAAAATGGCTACAACGTACTCTGAAAAAAGAGGGGAGACCTTCCTTACCACATTCACTAGCCTGAAGCTGAAGTGATACGACCCTAAAGCAAATATAGGGAACTGGTAATCTAAAGGCTTTGTAAAATGATTGCTTTAAACTGTGATTTGAAAAGCAAAAGCAGCCTCCTTTTTAGAAATCATAAATTCAGGTAGATCTGCACCAAATCTGGGTATTTCACTTGTTTTTAAAGAGACATTTAAATTCTCAGCACAAATGCACTGAATATGTTTCAAAGAAGCACAGACAATACTTGTTCTATATTGATCAGTCTATACAATTAATATAAGCATGGCAAAATGAAGGCTCTTCCTCTTTGATGTCCAAGGGCCCTTTTAAGAGTAAGCCTAATGCTGTCTAGTAAATGCATTGCCAATTTGAATGAATTGCAGATATTTACCAAAACTGTGCACTTTGCCAACAAATCCAACACATCTTCATAAAATAAGGGGTATACAAAACCATTGAGTTGGAATGCCCACTACTGGCTTACTACAAGAAAGGAATTTTTTTTTTTTAATGCAGGTGTAAGTATACCTTGTTCTCCTGATAATCCCATGCAAGTTCAGTAATAGCCTCCTAGGTCAAAGGGAGTTAAATATTTCATATAAACAAAAATACAGCGCAGACCTTAGTTCCTGGTCTGGAGGTCACTACACCATTCATGGAATTTATGCAGATTTTACTGTGTAACTGGGAAAGCTGTGATGCTTGGACAGGATGCAGAGTCTTCATTAGTAATGACTAGAGGTTCCAGGATAGTTTTATATTTAAGAGAAGGCAAAATATAAGCAAGCAAAGAAAAACAAAAGCACTACACTCTTCAGGACATATGTACACAGCTACTGATCAACTTTCAGAAGAGATTAAAGTATTCATTCTTCCTAGAGTTTACCAATGTAGTTTCAAATCAGGACTCATTAGAACACTGCAAAATAGAGATGCCATATTTGCAGAATTGCAGATAACTACAAACCTCTCATAAACTGCTTTAAGAAGGATGCAAAACACCAAGAGCCACTGTCACTCATCTGAAGACAGTGTTAAGTGAATTCTTTAATCGTAGTAGTTTTAATTTTAAAAAGGAAAGAGTAGTTTCCTTTTATTTACCACACTACCAGAGAACAGTGTATCTGCTTCAGTATATCTACTACTAGTACATCAACTTCCCTATAGGAGTCCTCACAGTACCAATCCCGCCAGAGTCAAGAAACATTTGGACAAAGCCCTCTGGCACAGGGTGTGACCCTTAGGGCTGTCCTGTACAAGGCCAGGAGTTGGACTTGGATGATCCTAGTGGGTCCCTTCCAATTCAGGAAATTTTATGATTCTAACTGTATCCAGAACCACACAGATGATGACCAAAACTGGTATCCCCAAGTACACAAGCTAGAAGAATTATGTGTAGTAAAATAAGTAGTTTGAAAGTATTAAGGATGACTTTGAGTGTTCAAGATTTGTTTGCATCACATGAAGACATTTAAATCCAGAAATATGAGACATATAGTTTAAGGCACAATCCTATCTTTAATCCTTTAAAGATTTAGCAAGTCTAATTCAATCATCCCACTTTATTCCAGTATGAAAGGCTTTTTAAAAACAAACAAACAAACCATACAACTTTAAATATTTGCACACCATCTACTCCAAACAAATTCATTATAAAACCCCTTCCTTGAAGAGAGATTATTGTATCAATCTGCACAGAGAAGAAACTGCTTCTCAGGCAGAACAACAAGGTAGAGTTAACTTGGTTTGTATTTGTATTATGCCTGAGAAACTCCTCAAAGCCCTTAACTACCACACTGACTACCTGAGATAGTGGGTAATGGTGTGCGGGAAGTAGGAACAGACACAGGATCAAAGGACCCCACTTAGACCCATGATGCCCAGCGCATCAACACAAGGACCTGCTTCAGAGTTAACCAAAGAAGAAAACAGGCCTAACATACAAAAAGCGTGAGGCTTTTGGCAATGCTGAAGTTACTAGATTGATCACAGTTTTTCACAAACAAGACTTCCTACGACTAATATTTGAGAAATAGTTCTCAGTAAAATCATAGTCAATGAAACTGTCCATCACTGCACTCATTCTGACAAGAGCTGACTACCAAAACGTAAACAGCAAGCAGACCACAAAAAGAGGAAAGATTACATCAGTGAAAATGCTCATTTTTCTCAGCTGCAAGTGTCACAACACATCTGTACTTCACAAAACCCAGTTATCAGACTTGTCCCAGACAGTCATCTTAAGTACTTTAAAGATTCCAGAAACATTGTGATCCTATCAAAATAAATTTACAATACGCAGGCAATAGCTACAGTTTAGCTGCAACACTACACTAGAATCAAGCAGCAGTTAAGAGCAGCACTACACTCTGAACATTAACATGGAGTCCTCATCACTCTTCCACACCATCAGCACCTAAGTGATTTTCCCTGGAAAAGCTTCAAAAACAGACTACAATCAGTAAAGAGACATTATTTCTTTTTATGCATGTACTAGTGATCAGTGAGGTAACTGGGGTGGTGAATATTTTTCAACCAGGAAAACAAAGTCATCTCAACATCCAAGTGACAGTCAACAATTTTTACTTCGATCTTACAGCTAAGTAAAAATAGCTTAGTAAGAAAAGAAAAGCTGTAATCAGGAAAATCATTTTATCAAGATTATTATTTTTATTATTAAATCAAATTTAAGCTAATTGAAATGGTGTTCCTTCCAACAAATCTGTGTGATTAAGATTGGTTCTAGAGAAAAACCTGAGCAGACTGCATTGTTTTCAAATAACTGGTGGACAACAGACAATATTTAGAGTACCTGCCAGATTGGGTGAATTTATTCAGGAGCTTAAGTATCAGTAAGTAATTCTAAAGACACCAAAGAGATTCAGGATTTTAGCATCAACTTCCATTTGTGCAAGACCTAAGTCTGCATGGGAATCAATGCTTAGTATTGTATTGTTTAGAAAACACAGCAAGACCAGGGTGCACAGTTTCCCTCCAATTTATTAGTAACAGTAGTGCAGCCATCTAGATTTTCACAGAATGGTAAGTAGGTTACTTATGCCTCCGGAATCTGACAGAAATTTTACTCCATCTTAACTCACTTTTCCAAAGAAAAGGCAGGCTAATGGCTAGCTCCTAAAAACCCAAAACCACCTGGATTCACAGACTTTTATTCCTCTCACTGAAGCTGTGTTTTTTCTGTGCAGCTAGAAATGCAAAGTCCACCAGCCCAGAAGCAAACTTTTGCATATGAAGCCTCTTGACAAAAAGGAGTTGAGTCCTGAACTCTCAGAATGCCAGGATTGAAACCAAGAGGACCATAAGTTTTCCTGTGGCTTAACTTCAGGAGTACCACTTACAGGACTAATGCTTAAATCTCCACCCCACTGTCGTCTTTGATGCGTACTAGTAAATACTAACAAGACTGAGAACATGAACAGGTCTTTGTATTACTAAGTAATATTTAGTAATACTCATTTTTTCCTAAAAAAATATCACTTAATGAAAGCCTTATTACTAAAAATCTTCCACAAAAGAGGTGTGACTTTTAAAGACTGTGTCAGCTCCATTTAGAAACACATTGGTTCCTTAGGCTCTGTGTCAGAACACACAGCAAAGAGAAACTTGGAAGTAAATGAACCACAAGCCAGTATCTCATCAGCTGCCTCCAATACCACATTTCCAGTGCTTTGTATCATCTCACTACTCCAGTACCTAACATACCCTAGGCTCTGCATCAAAAACTAAGGATTTGAACGTATTATTAGCAGTTCATCTAAAAGGAGCTGTATAAAATTAATTGCACAAGAGACTGATTTTGCCTATCGTGCACATTACTTTTTTCTGCTGTTGAAAATAAAGTCTTTATTACATGTTCAAGCTGAATGCTCAATAGAAATTCCCATCCATTTCTTTTCCTGATGGCATTTTTGCAGTAAAAAGTAAGGTGCTCATACTGAAGACCACGAACAACAGAAAAATATTACAGAAGCAGTTGCATATGTTACTGAGTTAGTGCACCACATCTTTAAGAAGCAAGTTTGTGCTGAAAAAAAAAATACACGATTCTTAGTAGTTTCATTACACGTTCCATTAAATGATAGGCAAAAAAAGCTCCAAAACCCACAACCATAAAAAGAAACCCAGAATGACAGCAATGCAGTTCACAGAATCACAGCACATGTGGCTGGAAGGAACCTCAAGGATCATCTAATCCAACTTTTCTTGTAAAAAACACAGTCTAGGCAAGATGGGCCAACACCCTGTCCAGCTGAATCCTACATGTCCAATGTTGTGGAATCTACCCTTTCCCCTGGAAGTTTATTCCAACGGCTGATTACTCTCATTGTGAATAATTTTCCTCTTGGGTCTAATTGTAATCTCATCAGGGCAACTGTCATCCATTATCCCTCATCTTTTCATGTGGGTCCTTGCAAAAAGGGAGTCTCCATATATATTGTAGACACCCTTAAATACCGGCTCATGATGAGGAGATCTACCCTGAGCCTTCTTTTCTCCAGGCTGAACAAACCCAGTCCCCTCAGCACTTCCCACTCCTTTGAATATACTTGTGGCCTCAACTTACTGAGTTACACTGCTCCTGCCAACCTAACAATCCTTGCCTTCTGTTTTGTGTGCAAGACTCATCCGTGCTGCCATGGAGAAGGTACAGTGAAATTGCACCGATACTAAACAGCAGTTACCGAATGATGGACCTTGAGTTACCCTAAACCAAAGTAATTCGAGTGCCAGCATTCACTCGAACTCATAGGCCAAAGTGGTCTATGCAGCCAGTGAACTTGCTGGCCAGGCTCCACTCAATCTCATCTAAACTGTACCTCATCTTTACAGAAACCCTTTCTATAAAAAGACGGTGACTAGTGATGACATTAAAGTACATTCAATGGAACAATTCTAACACCTAGCATGCAAAATAAGAGTTCAGTGATTTTGTAAATATGGTCCTTGGGAACATTACTGCAGAACCCCTTTCTTCAGTTGACCCTGTATTTGGTATACTTAAAGAATCTCATGGGATAAGCAAAACTTCAAGACTACTCCAGTTAAAACATACTTTAAACTCTTAAATAGGAGATGACAGTCCTATCTACAGAAGATCAGTTGCTACACTATACAGTTAAGATTTAGCTTAATCTTGGATACATGCGTCAAATAGACATAACTCTTAAACCCCAAGGGAAACTAATGCCAAAAAACCATAAGGGAATTTCACGTTGTGTAAAATGAATTTGGGGGGAGGGAAACAAATGTGTAAATAAAAAGTACTTCACAAACTAGAAATATCTGGCAGACACCTTAACCTGTCCCCTTCTGAGTTCCACTGCAGACAGGGCACAGCTAGCCACATCTGGCTTTGATGACACCAACCTTTCTAGAAATGCAACCTTTGTCCTCAAAGCCTGCACGGAACTTCCCTAATTTCCCTTTCTTCCTCTAGAAATGAAAGAAGACTGCTGCAAGCTAAAATGACAAAATAGCAATGAAAAGAACTGGCACCAAGAACTGCACCATTTCAGACCTCTGAATACAAACTGAGCAAAACAAAACTTTGCAAAATTATGTAATTATGTAAAGTAATACATGGAAATACATGGAAAAAGTCAACACTTGACTATAACTAAAACTGCTCTGTCAAGTCAAAACTGAATGTGCTTCAGAGTAATTCCTATATTCAGGATCGTTTTGACCTGATCTATTTGAAATATTTAATATTGACATCATCTTGAATGAAAAGCAAAAAACCTTCCTCCCTTTAGCATTGGAACAAAATTAGTATTATTACTCTTCTTTCAGTTCATGCTCAGTCCAACTCCCCAAATACTTCCTATATGAATCTAAACAAGACAATGTGTTCACTGTAGCCCAGTACACAGACTTCCTCTTAACCTCACCCAACCACTACCACTGAGACCAAAAGAGCTGTCAATTTTTACTTCAATTTCCACGTAAGAAAGGCTCTGCTTTCTTTCAATTCCAGAGTTTAACCAGTGATGAAAACATCATGCCTTTAAAATAAACCCTCATTTACCTAACTTTCTATCAAAACATCAAAAACATTTTGCAACTCTTTTCTACACCATCAGTTTTACCAATATCATTTTAAGCTCTCCTAGAATACTGAACGTCACAACATTTTTAAGTATATTTACCTACAATCAAGAAGAACACTGCTGATCTGTACTTCACATCTCCAGATGCACCTTGGATTCTTCCTCATAAATGTGTAACGATGCACTGGGATTTATTTAAAAAAGGTGACAGGTAACATAACTGGCATTTGTAAACGCCCACGTTACCAAAACGTGTAAGACAGATCTACACAGTTCCTATGTCATTATTTGTCTTTCCCACCCCACAAGTTTCATCTGTAAGCTACACCTACTCTCAGATTACTGCTCTTAATGGAGTGTAAAATCCAATACTGTTTTAGAAGAACTCCAGTAGAAATAAACCAGCTGCCTCTCAGATCTGCAAGCTTAACAAATGTGTATCTACACAACTAGACTACCAACTTTGTAATCTCAAAGACTGAAAACAAGTTTGACAACACCTATTGTCTAAGAAAGACATGTTGACTGAAATGTAATTATGCTTTTCCCTTGCGAAACAAAATCCCCCTCCGTTTCCAATTTTGCCTGTGACTGATGACAGGCAACCTAGTTTACAGCTACTCAGGTGTAGTGGGTTGATGCCGGCTGGATGCCAGACACCCACTAAAACTTCTCTCTCACTCCCCTCTGCAGCTGGACAGGGGAGAGAAAATACAACTATGGGTTCATGAGTTGAGAGAAGAACAGAGAATTATCACTCATCAAATACCACCACAGGCAGAACAGGCTCAGATTAGAGATATTAATTTAATTTATTACTAACAAAATCAAAGCATGATAATGAGAAGTAAAATAAAAACTTCAAAACACCTTCCCCCCACCCCTCCCTCCTTCCCAGCTCTACCTCCTACTTAATAGCACAGGGACACAGGGAATTTGGGTTATGGTCAGTTCATAGCAAGTTATTTCTCTTGCTTCTGAGGGAGAGGAGTCCTGCTCCAGCATAAGATCCCTCCCACAGCAAAGGGTTCTCCATGAACTTCTCCAACATGAGTCCCTCTCATGAGCAACAAATCTCTGCAAGCTGCTGCAGTGTAGGTCACTCTTCTACAGGGCACCGTCCTTCAAGGACAGGCTGCTCCAGAGGGGGCTTCTCTCTCCACGGGCCTTCCACGTGGTCACAGCCTCCTGTCAGGCATCCACCTGCTCCAGAAGGGGTCTCCTCCACGGGCTGCAGGGGGATTCTGCATCCTCATGGATCTCTCCATGGGCTGCAGAGGCACAGCTGCTTCACCACAGGCTGCACCACTGACTCCAGGGGAATTCCAGCTCTGGTGTCTGGAGCACCTCCTCCCCTCCTTCTGCACTGACCTTGGTGTCTGCAGAGTTTTTCCTCTCACATGTTCTCACCCCACTCTTCTCTGGCTGCAATTACAATTGCTCAATAATTTGGTTTTTTCCTTCGTAAGTATGTTATCACAGAGGCATTACCACAATTTCTAACTGGCCCAGCCTTGAGCAATGGCATGTACATCTTTGAAGCTGCCAGGCACTGGCTCTGCTGGACATGGATGAAGCTTCTAGCAGCTCCTCAAAGAAGCCACCCTGCTACCAAAGCTTGGCCATGCAAACCCAATACACCAGATTATACCTCTTTTGAACACCAGCATTAAACATGAACACTATTTCCACGTTCTGAAATTTTCCTGATATACCAGGGGGTTGTTTGTTTTTAAAATCAACAAATGAGCTTTCCTCCTTACAAAGCCTGTAGGACAAGTCCTGTTCCAAAATGTTCATTCCCAATAAATTGTTTTTAAACATCCTCTTTTATTATTAATGGATTGAATAGCAGTTCATACAATGTAATCACGTACTTTTGCTCCTTTCAGGATTCAGGAAGGAAATTTTTACTGAACACATATTTCTGCACCATTATGAACAGTTTTATCTTCATCCAGTAACAGGCTAATACAATTAAGATCCCTTTAGTTTCTGAACACATTTAAGCTTTTTTAAATTTTCTGGGCATGACAACACAGAATCTTCCCTGATATCTCCAAGTTTCATCATCTTCTCTATGTCTTAACTAATCTGTACTAACTAACTGCTATCCATCTTAATTCCCATATGAATCTACTTCAAATTCATTTGGATGAGGAGACAGCAGCTAATAAGGACCTCCATTCTACCACAGACCACTGCAATTACACCTCATTTGAAGTCTCTTAAACTCTGAACAAGTCACATTTTCACAGTTTCAACTAAAGCATCTTCCCTTTCCATAATTCCATATGGCTTCATAAATGCTTCTTTCTGACAAGAAAAACAATCGTGCACCCTGTTCATACTGTTTTCAAGAATCCGAAAGAACTACAAAGCATTTCTGCCCAGAATACATCAATTTTAGCCTAGGTACTAAGGCTAATGAACCTGAAGCACACAGTACTAATGGTACATAGAGCACACTTTCCCATTTTTGACAGTACAGCAGGTCACACCACTGTAGATTCAACAGTGATACACACAGAGACTCCATATGATACTCAACAGAGGCCCCAAAATGTCACTAATCAAAATGGTTAAAATATTTCAAAGCTTCTCTACAAAAGCTAAACCAGACTTGAATTTCATGCTAACCACCCAAACTCAGACTCAGGCAGAGTTTACTCCAGTGTCCCTGGGTAGCTCCATCAACTGACACAGACTAGGGAACTCTAGACTCCAGAGCAGAGGATGCTGGCTTACAATGCACAGTGATTCAGTAATACAGTGTTAGATGCTTCTATGCTTAACTACATAAATAAACCTATGAACACGTACTGTGCACAGAATTTTATTCAGAATTTGCATATAATATATTACGTCCTGCAAATTAACCCAGTAAAAAATCAAAGAACCTGTTCATACAAAAGAATAGAGTATGTCTGTAGCACTAGTGGGTCTGGAGTATAGAGCCATTTGCCAAAGGAAGACACTCATCTCGTGCCCTGCAGTTACTGTTTTAACAGGTTATTTACAATAATACATAGCAACTGATGTAGCAAGCATTAATTTATAAATCAGAAGGCCATGTATTTGTGCTTCGTGAAAGGTTGAAGACCAGCCTGATTTAGCATCTTGCTGAGAAAATAAAATCTGCTGAAACGGCCAGGCAGCAGTGATCCTTTCTCTTGCCACCAATTTTCACCCTTCTGCAATAGCTGTTTCACTAATTCACACATTTAAGCGCCTGACTAGTCTGAACTACAACTTCGAGCTAATACCAAGCAGGTAGATTTCAAAGTCACTATCACTGACAGTATTTCTTCCTACCTGTTCTTCAACTCACAGCAATACTCCAAACAAAGAAGGACAAGTGTAAAAGTCAGAGTATTTGCTTTTATAGTGACAGTCATTGCTTTGGTTTTCTAAGGGAGACGACCTGCCAGAAGACACTTTAATCAAAACTCGTTTAAGAGGCAACACATCTTTATGACTGGCAAATCTACTCAAGAAGCCTGGGTACCTTTAGCATCACAAGTTGCTTGTACCACTTTCCCCCCTTGGCATAGTTAAGGTTGTGTATGCTTAGAAGAAAGACACTGAACTGTTCCACATCCCTTGAAAGCTATTTTTTCAAGAGTAGTAACTGCAAGAAGAATGAGCTGAAAAACATTTTTGCCAGCTGCATTTCTTTCCCTACTAAAACTAGATAAAGGTTGACTGAGTCCAGCAAAATTTCAAAGTGGCTATGGGTTTTTAACCTCTTCTCCATCTCAGTTTACCAATATGGACACTCAAAAGAGCTTCAAAGAGACTAGGACTGGAAAAAAAAAAAAAACCAGTTTATTTCAAGTATTTACGATTTCTAGAAAATCCTCATTTCCTGATGTAGTTTATTTTAAGTGCTTTTATACAATCCTCTTTTGCAAGGCACAGAGTCTGTTTCCGAGACCTAACTCCCAGAATTTGTGGTATATAAAGTCTACAGCCTAATATTCAAAGTTATTAATAAAAAAAAAACAAAACCTGAACATCTTATTAAAACTACTACTGATAGCTAAGTAGCAGAACCAAATTGTTATTCTTCAGTAAAGCTGTACAATACACGTACAGAAGTGCACAGAACTATTTTTTCAATAAAAACCAAGGATGCTCTCAGGTACCCAGATCTTTAGAGTTCCCATCAGTACAAACCTAGGGTTCATTCTCTAGGTTTCTGTTTTTAAAGTACCTGAGTTGATGAGAATTTTCATTTTAGAAAGGCCTTGCACAGCATTTACATTACAGATATGTACCATGTCAAAGGACCTAAAGCATATGGCAGTAAACCACAGGTCATCCAAATAATAAACTAGAAAAGGAAACTAAGTGTTTCAGTCTACACAAGTCACTTAAAATAGTTTCTGTATGGTTCAATGAATGGAAAACAGAAGAATATAAAATACCTCTTGTCCAGTAAGAAAGAGTAAAAGATCTCCTTCTTCTTCTTCACACATGTGAATCTGTATCACTGTTCGAATGGCAGCCTCAAGGTAGTCCCTTTCGGGTTCTGGAGTATAGAATATCTCCACAGGATGGGTGCGACCCGGGATAGTTAGAAGAGGACAGTTATCAAAATAGATCTGAAACTTGCCAGCATCTAAAGTAGCACTCATAACTATAACCTGTAGATTTGGAGGACAAAAAGTTACTCAAAGTTTACAAGAATTTGTGACATGTTATGCACACAATATGTAACTTTAAGAAAGTAAATTGCTGACTGTGACATAAGAATGCTTTCATTACCTGAATACAGCACCCTTGTAAAGGTCCAAAAAGATTCCAAGTCCAATACATAAGGTTAAACTACAATTACATTGTTTCTAGAAGCTTCCTCAGTACAAAGCACATTAAGAATTTCCTAGGTTAGCCTTCCAATATACATTATCACAGATCAAAAAACAATTATAAAAATCAGCTAATGGTAAGCACACATACTCTATCCACTATGCCTGCAACTAGAACAGAGATACTGTTGGACTTCATCATTACTGACCTTCAAATCAGATCTCTGTCTTACAACTTCCTTCAAAACTCCCATCAAGATATCCGTAGCCAGTGTTCTCTCATGGGCCTCATCAAGAATTATAACACCATAGCGCTCCAGCAAAGGATCATTCATTGCTTCACGAAGTAACATACCATCAGTCATATATCTGAACACAAACAGAAACAATCCCAACACACTTTTTATTAAGTTTGATGCAGAATCCTCTTTCATATTCACCTGGTTGCTTGAACTAAGCTTTTAATCAACTTTTTAAAAGTAGGAACACCAGCAAACTACTTCCAACACTGTAACAAGCCCATTTCAAGTTTTCAAATAGAGTCTAAGTGGAATCTGGGATTATGGGCGGGAAGCTTAAAAAAAAGAGAGAGGGGGAAACAAGGTTCAGTAACATTTACGAAAGTTTGTAGACTATTACTGGCAGCATTATTATTCCACACCTAAGCTCAAGAGACAGGAAAAGAAAGGGAAGAAGGAAAAACACCCTCTAAAATCCAAGATACAGTGTTTCTGCAACTGCTTTCCTTTTCTGTCTGCAGATCATCTGTTCACTTCTGACTTTTCTGTTACTGTTACATTTCTTTTTCCACGTTAACTTTATGCCCAGCCCTTCAATAACTTGTATGACCAAGGAGAAAACATCTTTTGATAGAGAAGTATTAATCCTTGAACTATGTGGTGTTTTTAACTGAGCATTTTAAATGTAATCTGAAAATGACGTATTACATGCACCTGGCTCCTGGCAGCACAGGAATCTATAGCAGCTGACAACTAAAATGCTCCTGACTATGTCTCTCAGAGTCAGGTTTAGGCCAGTGTTGAATCTTTGGGAAGTTTTCTTTACTGAAATAAGCTACTGAACTTCACCAGAAGTACCGTGAATAGGAGATACCACACAAAAAACATCAGCTGAATGCACAACAAAGAGAAACTCCATGCTGATGCGCTTTATTATGAATAGCGCCTTAATAATAAAATACTTATTCAGATCACCACCTCCTTTACGGATCATTTAATATCAAATTCTATAGAGTTCAGTGATTTCTTGAGAAGGAATGAATAATTTCCAGCTCTACTCATGCCTCACACCTCAGTTTCTCTCAGCTCATGCTATGGCTCCCATCTCTCTTCCCCACTCAGACACAAAGCACCAATCCACAGATTCACTCCCTTATTACTCCTTTCATAACTTTGCTCACATCCTTCATTACCCTGTGATTCCCCCAGCTCCAAGTACGCTGTTATACCTTTACCTGACACCTGCCATACTTACTTCAAAATGGTTTTTGCGCTACTGCAATCTTCAAACCGAATGGAGTAACCAACCTCCTGGCCCAGCATGACATCCATCTCATCAGCAACGCGCTGCGCCACACTCATCGCAGCCACTCTTCGGGGCTGGGTACACGCTACTCCCCTCTTTGGGCCAGGTAATGAGCGCATGTAGTCAACACACCACTGAGGGATCTGTCAAGAATCAAGTTCAATGATAAACACACTTCAAAAGGTCACATGGAATCTGTAACCTTTGTGTTGAATCAAAAGTTAGTTAAAATTCCACAGAGATGCCAACTGCACACACAAAAATATCCAAAGCAGGAGAGCAGACAAGACTAGTTAGTTGGATTCAATGCCACTAAATAAAGCACACTCTCATTAAGCGTGTACATAACTATCTTTGAAGCCATCAAGGAAATACATAGGTTCACCGTACATTTTAGCCCTGTTAGATCAATACCTTTTACACATACTTAGCAGCAGCCAACACGATCCAGGACAACCAAAATTAAAGCTAACACACTCAAAATTTGAGATCAGTAGCACAGTTTCAATTTTACAGTAAGCAAAAATGTATTTTTTGTCTTTAAAAAGTAATGCTTATTACAACATTTAAGCAAAAATAATTATTTCAGTAATAAAGAACTGTCTTAGCCAAGTAGTGCAACAAATAAAATGAACAGATAATTAAGTTCATTAGGTTTATTACTGTTTTTCAGAAATTTCATCAACCTGATATAAAACCCCTATGCTTTCCTTCCTGTACCAGCACTCATTTTATTTGCCAGTCAGTAGTTTTCTGCTCCTGTTAGGAATCTTGAAACAGTAAGAATCATCCAAAATAAGTTTTATTCAGAGTTCCTAAGGTCAGTAACAGTTTGATGGCGATAGAATGTTCTCAGTGTGACACTTTATGAGGAGGCATCTCCAGGCCTAACCAGTTCCAAGCCTATAGACCAAAAAAACCCCACTCGTTCCTAGTAACTACTTTTCAAGTATTCTTAAAAGCACGAAGAGTAAAAAGAAAACATATCCTTTGTACATTGTACCAATGAGGAATAAGAGAGAAAGCAGCATAATTTAAACCAGGAAAACGTCTGCTCTTCATTACTATATATTCACAGCAAAATAGATGTAAGTAAACACTAAAACATACCCAGAAGCAGATGAGTGTGGTCTAATGCATTTTTTCTTCATTTTTTAAATGAAGAATATACTTCCACTATAAATGTAAGAAAAATAAGGCAAACAGAATCAAAATATGACAGGAGACTACTAGACTGGTGTGAAGAACTCAAATTTCTGAAAATCCTATTCAAAACCAGAAGTAATAGCAGTTCTTGAACACTTAACAGCAGCAACATGAAACCCTATCCTGTATCATATACATGGCTCCCCTGCTTCCCAAGTCACTAGTAACAGCCCAACTCTAAGAATACTAGGTGAAGCTTTTTGACTTTAAATAGAGCAAGTCCTGAAATAAATTTTGAACCAGCAGGTCTGTCAGGCCACTGCAGCATGAAATAAAACCAATTTAAAAGTGATTTTCCAAAATCCTTCAGCACTGCTGTCAAATGAAAGAAAAGGGTTCCACAGACTTCCCTGTGCTAGGCTGATACAGACAACCACCCCAAGACTCTTCCTGTCCAGCTTTTAAAGACATACAAATACTGGGAAAAAGGGCTGTGCCATACTGCATTTTTTTTACTTCAGTCATGTCTGGGAATATACTGAACACTTCCTATGACCTGGTTCTTATGAAACCTAGCCTAAACTTAACTCCTCTGACAGAAAGAAACCCTATACCATCATCAAAACTCCTGACTTTCCTTAAAAAAAGTCATTTTATCAATATCAAAAGCAGGAGGAATGGCTTTAGTCAGCACCATTTAATCTCAAGGACTTTCTCAATTAAGAGAGATTTTCAAATATAACTTCCATAAACCGGAGGAAGCAGCAACTACACATACAGTGGCCTCTAAGATCAAGGATAAATGCACTAAGGGTTGTTACAGACTACTTCAAAGTCAAAGGAACTTCATGATTTTAGAGAATGCAGAGCAAGAAACAGAAGAGCACTGCCCTTTCTGGCTTTTTTGAGCCTCTCCAACTTACTGAAAACTTCCTCAGTTTTTTAACTTTTGTTGCATGGCAGAATTCTCTGAATTTTCATTATTTGAGAACCTGTATCAGTTCTCCTGCACACTGCAAAGGACAAGGATTAAGCTATACTCTGCATCACCTTGCTTCTGAACTTCACTCACCAAGAAATTCTGCTGAAAAGTGGCATCACTTATATTACATCAACACACAAAGGAGATGCTACTCTACCATTCTCTTTACAAAAAAAAGTGAGATTATTATACCAGGACCACATATGATCCTGTATTTAAAAGACAGTGAACATTGCAATTACAGCAAGTAATTATTTTCTTCCTAAGAGAAATCAGGCACACCCATTCCACCACTGAGCATGTTCCCAGCGCATTTAGAAAAACCAGTTAACTTTGAAGGTTAAGTTTAAATTACAAATCAAGCCACTGCAAACACTAAAGAACTGAAAATTAATGTCTTGGCTTCCAATATACTTCTTCAGTACTTTGGAGCTTAAATCTATGTGAAACAAGTGAGAAGAGTTTCATATTCTGTTTTTTCCACTGTCTGAGCCAAGCATTTCCAATCCTGGGTGCTCTAACAAGACTAAAAAGAAAACATGCACATAATCACAGAATCACAAAACGGTTTGACTTGGAAGGGATCTTAAAGATCATCTGGTTCCAACCATCCTGCAATGGCCAGGGACAGCACCCACCAGACCAGACTGCTACAAGCCCCATCCAACCTGGCCTTGAGCACTTGCAGGGATGAGGCATTCATAACTTCTCCAGGAACTTGCTCCAGCATTTTACCACTCTCACAGTGAAAGATTTCCTAACACGTAATCTAAATCTCCCCTCTTTCAGTTTTAAAGTAACTTCTCCTTGTTCTATCACTATCTACCCATGTAAAAAGTCACTCTCCATGGTTTTTTGTTAAGTCCTCTTTAGGTACTGAAAGGCCATAATGAGGCCTCCCCAGAGCCTTCTCCTCTCCAGGTTGTACAATCCCAACTCTCTCAGCCTGTCTTCATAGGAGAGGTGCAGATAATAATCAGGGAAGGGACTTGAAAGGCAGCAGCTCACTATGAAAAAGATCATCTACTACCGTATAGCCTTCTACTATCCCAATGAAAGAGAAGATAATAATTTTGGAAATAGTATTTTTCAAATGTTGCTTGTTTTTATTTGTATAAAGTTGGCATTAATACCTCATGTACACTTGCAGTTTGAGCAGCAAAGGATTTCTTAGCTGCAGAAAAGTATTTAGCTTGCTCTGATCAATGAATTTAAGAAGAAAAACAATCATCCCCCAATAGGTTTTAAGGCAGCAATTGACCACAAAAAGGATGTGACACTATCACATGCAAAACAAAGTTTTCATTAGGTGGCAGCAGGACAATTTTCAGTGGTATGTCCCTACAGAGACACTGTCAAGTATTTCAAAATGTATCTACAACCTCACAGAGCAAATTCAGAGGAAGCAGGGAAGCTTTCGAGACAGCTTATGTGCTTCTGGTAGCATAAATCCCAGATGTGTTAAATTACTTAAATCCTTTCAGAAAGTAAGGGTTAAAGGAGTAAGAGAACTCAAGAAAAGCTTTATGCCTGAGGAACGACAATGACACAACCCTTATATCTACAAGTTTTCAGATCACACAACAAGTAATCTTCTTTTCATATAGGTAAGTACCATTTTTTAATATAATATTCAGGATGCTGCATCTTCCAAATAACTACATAATCAAACCTTTCCCAAGAATTCTATACAGTCCTGGTCTTGGCTTACACACTTCACAAAAGCAATAATGTCATAACACTACCTTCTGAACAATACATTGGTTCCGAGAATGTGCAGCAAGGTCCTGTAACTTCAGATATTTCAGGCACAGGTATAAAAGATATCCAATGTACTACTATGTCCTTCACATTTTCTCAACATCCAAAATTTTATGACCAAAAATTTACTGTCTGTAAGACTTACTTAGCTACAATCCATTTTATAGAGACTAGCATATTCTTCCATTTTTATTTTCAGTCTAGATAAATGGATTTTATCAGATTATAGAACAAAGAACTTTTTAACATTACTTTTCCACAGACTACACGGCAAACCAGAGGATAAAGTTTTGAACAAGTTTGCTCTGCTATAAATACCCAGGTGTTCCTTGTATCTTAGACATTCTGTATTTACTGGTCCTCAAAATTTTTCTTGAGGCTTAAGGAAGCTCTGCACATCTGTTATCATTACTTTTGGTGCTGAGGAAGACTTTTAAAGCCATCACTCTACCAAAAAAAGTGATTTTTAACTGCAGCACTGAAAAGCTCTACAACCTCTGAAAAGTTTCAGGAACAAGGAAACTAAGTATTCAAACACTCAAGTTTGAATATCACCAAAACACATGATTCAATCACATGTCAGAATTGTATCTGACATTTTAATTCCTTTTAATTTTTTATCTGTAGCAGTAAGTTTCATAAAACATGAACGAGTTCATACTTTGTAGCTGCTATCTACACAGACAGCTGAACAAATTATTTGGAACCACCACTTCAGTTTGTGGATTAGTACACTTCTGTCACACCATTAAATCTCTATCTTCCTCTACCAGAGACCTACCAATTCATAAAGCCCAATGGAAGCAGGGGCCTGGGAGCAGTACTGGATTTTTAAAGTGGAAGATGCTGTAAGATTCTCCTCACCTTTGCACTCATTAAGTAAATACAACATTCATTAAATTAGTTTTGCTTACAGCTTGTGAAGTATTCTTATACAATTCTTTTCTCACACACACCTACCAACAGCCACAATCTTTAAAAAAATGCAGTATCATCACAGAGATAAGAACTCACCTGTGTTGTTTTACCAGACCCAGTCTCTCCAACCAGCACAAATGACTGATGCCTAATCAAAATATCCGTAAATCTTTCTTTATATTCCCAGACAGGAAGTTGTAGCCTTTTTTTCAGGATATCATAATATCGTGGTGTATGTGGTAGATTTGTGAAAGGGTTAATACTGTGTGGAATCATTGCTGGTTTTATAGCTGGTAACCCAGCAGCCGCATAGTATGTAGAGTTAGATGCAGGTCGCAGATCCTTTTCCTTGTCCCTTTCTCTGTCACGATCTCTATCTCTGTCACGATCCCTGTCACGATCTTTCGAACGGTCATCTCGGTCCCTGTCCCGGTCCCGATCTTTCCTAAAATGAGTTAAGAGACACAGCAGAAAATGAGACACTTGAATATTTAAACGTAGAGGAGGAATTTAAATACAATGCAACCCTAAAGATACCCAGTATAAAGCGGATACAAACCAAATCTTTACCTGGAAGGATAAGCACCAAGGAGTAACAACAGTATATACGATGCATACTCAACATTAGATATATGTATAGCTACACTTGTTGTACCTAAACACTACAACATTTCCTCTCATTACAGGCAAGACTGAATAAAGTTAACACATGGAGAGATGAAAAATTTAACCCTCTTCATTTAATGATTATAAAGAATCAGCTGTGCAGCGTAGATCTCTCATCCTTACTCGCTGCTGCTGCAAAAGAGAACACTAAATAGTCTTTTTGCCTACCTACTAAAGGAATTATACTCATCCACAAAAAACTGACTCAAGATAATAAGCAAGCCATGAAAGGAAAGTTTGATTTTATTATTCCACAATGACTCTGTAGCATTTTTGTTTCAAGTCTTATACACAATTCTGACTCCGTTAACTTTGATACACAGGTTGTTGAGTCTGGAACTTAAAACTAGCCACTACAGTTCACAGAATCAGAATCATTTAGTTTGGAAATGACCCTTAAGATCATGGAGTTCAACTGTTAATCCAACACTACCAAGCTGTACAGTACCTTCTCCAGTATCACTTCCTACCACACACTTAAACAGCATTTATGTAATCCCATTTGTTCCAAATATTAAGCAGAAAAATCCACTGCATGTGCAAAAGAAAAACAGTATTCTCAAACTCTGGCCTCAGTCTTTTTGAGAGTTTCTAATTCTGCAAGTCCATGTACTTGCTCTTACACACAACCCCAATCTTCCTACAAGCACACAATCACAAAAGAATCCAAAAACTACAGTTGCATGCTTTTAATAAAAATTCCCTGTTCAGGACTTTGAAACAAGCCCTACTTTACAAAAACACTCCACCCCATTTTAAACTAGATTAAGTTAAAAGATTAGCAGCATCTTTGCCTGCAAAACTGAGGATATCCTAACATTTGGCTCTTTTTGTGCGTTAACTGAAATCCCATCAAAAAGGCAAAACAACAAACTAAGTCAACACCAGCTTTATAGTAAGTGCACACAAATATTTCTAAGGATATTAAGCAAAAAAACAAAACCTCACCTCCTCCTTCACCAACACTCAGGCATGTCTAGAGAGCACATCCAAAGAAAACTGTTGCCAACACCCCTCTCCGGAGTTTTTTTTTTAATACATACAGTTGGCATTCAAATGTAACTACTAAAATAATACTAAATTCTGACCTACGGGGAAGATGCAGTAACCAAGATTATTCTACAACTAAGTAGTACACAAAAGTGCCGTGCTTTGGAAACAACCACCACTACTCTTCTCATATAAATTAATGTAATGTATGCAGCCTTTTTTTTTTTCCCCTCAGTACTTCAACATACTATGACGACAGAGGTCATAGTAAGATTTTTTTAACATAACTTCTTTTAACATAGACTCACTGAACACAAAGAAAGATTACAAAACATACTGTTTACTGCCACTTACTTAATTCAGTTGTATACAGATTATCCTGAAGTTTTAGACTCTGAGTAATCTAAAAATTAAGACCCTTTCTAGGGCATTTGTTTGAATCTGAGATAGCCTCACTTTAACATTACTTCTAACACAGTCAAATACTGTACAAGCTAGAAATCTCTTCTTACTGTAAAATGTCAGGCAGATATTGCAGAACCCAACAGGTTCATATTCTCCATATGGAAGTTAGCCCTGTTCGAAGGAACTAGGCTCCATTATGCTACTAAGATGGTCTAAGTCTAATAGCATGTATCAGACAGCAACAAAGCTTTGGATGTGCAGCTGATGAGCTATTCATCTTTTCAAAACCTGCAGGCACCAGGACGTACGAGTGCATGGTACAACAGTAACATAAGCAGGAAAAAGAAATAAAGGTATAAAAGCAATTCAAGAATAGTAAAGCCAGGGTAAAATGCAACAACACACTTCACTGAAGGTGGAATAAATCACACTACTAATGTGCAGGTTTCGGTTTGGTTTTTTACAGCCTTCTTTTGTGTATGTGTGTTTCCGAAGGATTTTTATCTTTCACTGGTATCTCGTTAAAGTGTAAATAAACCACATCAACAAAATCTATTCCACAACCATTTACTTACACAGTATCACATCAGCAGCTTCTGCACTGCAGACCATCAAGTGTACCTTTCGGTAAGCTTCAGCCCCCCATGAAGCAGCCCTAGTGCTGAAATGAACATATCCACACTATTGCCAACCCTTCCCATGTGTCAGCACAAGCATTTCACCAGCCTTGTGAAGAACCAACCTTCCCACCAGCATTAATTCTAACTTGGATCAGGTTCTCTGATGTAGCCTCCCAAACTCTCCCTTGTAGCACTTATTTTCCGTGTTGGGAGATACTTGTGTGGGCTTAAAACAGACAAAAATACAACCTGATGAACAAAACAGTGAATTAAATGGACTACAAATACAATCCAACATGGGAAGTGCCATTAATCCCCCATGTCTCAGTTTCTTCACTGAACTCTTACAGCTTTTTAATTATGCAAACAGAAAGGAAACATATCAAGCTATATGTACATTTCAGAAGTACAAAACTATTTATGTGTTAATAAAGGGAGTTGAGTATCTTTCTTGTTTTCAAAAAGCAGAAGAGAAGCAGGGACAACAAGATCCTACCATAGAAACAACACAACATACAACGTGCCTTCAAACTTACTCTCCAACATTGATAATTACATAGCAGCACTTCCCCTAAAACTGTTACCCAGTCTCCCATTATCACTGAAGCTTAGCAGACACAGACTCCCTTGGTCAACAAGCAAAAAGAGGAATGACAGTTATGCTGCCATATTAAATTTCCTTAACTTTCTAAAACTGTGGCTGGGCAGTTCTTCACTTATAAACTGTCACATTTTAGCTTTTTAAATATTGCACAGGGAAAACAGAACTCAAACACAAAAATTAACAGTAAAATAATAATTTAATCACGTTTGTCTTGTGCCTGAAACCCATAACAGCCTCCATGATCAGAAGGGGGTTGGGATTTTTTGCTCTGCTTTTAAGTGAAAAAGTCTGGTCTGCTCTCTGCTTCCACTTCCCTACGTGATATATAATATATACAGATATGAACACAAAAGAAGCACTGTAACAATCACTAAATAAGAGCGCTTCTTTTGGTAAAAAAAATGTAAAAATAAAAATGGAAATAAAGGACTCAAGTTAAACCACTGATCATCACAGTGAAAGTTTAAACCCATCTAAAAGACCATCAGTACTTTTCCCCATTACTAAGCACAGCAATAGTTGATGCAAAAAAGGCAGTGCAGCTAAAGGAGTTTCAGTTCTATCCAGAAAATAACCAACTGATGTTACACAACTGAAATACATGTAACTGACATATCTGAATAATCTGAAATATTTACAACTAAAAAGAAAATAACATATTTTAAAATAGTATGTATGTAATTCATAGAAACACTGTAGCCAAAAACCTTCTATACAATTTCTATTTTTGCAAAATGTTTTTTACTTCACAGACAATACTTTAAGTCTGGAAGAAAACAGATGTCATACAGATGTTTACGGTTACACCAACAATTACAAACCTGTTGAACAGGTAGAGCCCATGTGGCACTGCTGCCGTGTAGAGCCACCCATACCAACAGGGGCCTCCATCAAAGAGGAACTAAAAAAATACAGGTTCACTTAAAGTAACTTTCATATTTTGTCAGGTAGTCCAGTTTGGATGCAAGACAAACTACTGTTCTGAATGTGAAGTGGTAACCATGCAAGGAGCTCATCCAGCTTAATCCCGCTCCAAAACCACCCGAATTGCAGAAAGGCGCTCTCGACACAGAGGCAGACGTGTACACACACGCTTTTAACAAGACTCTACGCATCTTCCTTTTGGCCTTGCATAAGCTGCAAAACCAAACTACTCCAAAATAAACCAACCATGTAACATTAGTATGCCTCATGCTACACGAATTAAGATTTCAGGTCATTTAAGAAATAATCATGCTCAGTAATTACACTTATAGTGACTTGTTCTCAGTCCTATACCATTTAATGCTTTTACTAGCAGAGGTGGGGACAAAGAAGGGGCATAAGACCAGCATTTCTACAGCTTTTAGGTACCATAAAGGTCAATGTCTTCTAGTTTAACACTGGTGGGAACTCATTGCAGTACATACAAAATGGTAAGACTAAGAGTTCGGAATAACACTACATGATCAATAAAAACAGTAACAAATAAAGCCACACCAAAACTATAAAACCCACCTATACAAACAGGGAAATACTGACCTATGATTATCTTTACAACCAGCTGAAACAGTCGTACCACATTTAAATAACGCCCGGTTTTGACATAACCACTTGGTAATTTTACAAAAGCCTCTACATACAGAAAAGCTGTATATGTACAACTTTTCTGCAGACTCAGAGTACAAGGTATTTCAACCTCGGGGAAATCATACAACAATGCATTAATGGAGACAAATAGTTCAATACATTTATTTTAAGAAACATTATTATGATGATCCTACAGACAGGAAACAGAAGTTGAATAATAAACTTTGTTTAGCTGAGAAAAATGCATCAAACTCTAGGGGTTAAAAACTGAAGCTATACAAGCTTACATTAAAAAAGGCCAAGTTTTGCAAAGGCTGTTTAGCAGTGAATATTAACTGCTACATTAGACTTATACTTATTGTAACCCTTGAGGACAAACTCAAGGATTTTTCTTAGATAAACACTCCAAAACAATGCTGATGGACTTTAGTAATTGTTTAATTCATGAACATCTCCTGTGCTACATAAAGAAGGCCTGACTAAACAAACATTGCATTTCTTTGTACTCCTTGAGACTTTAGAAATTTCCTTTAAGAGCCTCTGCCTTTCCTCCCCCTCCTGCCCAATTAGAGGGGAAAAGATTATGTAAAGAAAGCTCTAAAGCAACGCTGAATTTAAGGACAGCACCAGTGCCTTGTCTGTGTTCCTGCAATTACATTAACTTCAACAAAAATACGCTGAACCGTGGGCAGTACAGTCCTAAAACTTTAACCTTCGCAAAACAAAGGAAAAAATAATCACTCCCTTGCCCCCTACCTCAAAACCCACCTCACCATCGATTCTTACTTCAAGCCAAGCACACCACCGAGGGTGACTGATGAAAAATGTTAACAAAGGAACAACGCTCCCACCAATGCAGGCACTAATAACACGGGCTGCACAAACCTCGTGCTCACCTCCAGGCCCACGTTTGCCAGACACCTCAAGCCAGAAAGAATAAACAAATCAATACAAAGGAAGAGGGGAGAAGGAGTGGGAAGGGCGAATATAAATACGAAGAACTGCAAACAAAGCGTGGCGCGGGGGCGCGGGCCCAGCAGCGCGCCACCCCCGCCACGGGCGCCCAGCCCAGCCCACTCGCCCGAGCGGCTGGGCCGGTGCCTTCCTCCCTTCCCCCTCCCGGCGCCGCCGCACGAGGCCCTCCCGCCCGCTCCCTCCGCCATCCGCCCCCCCCAGGGGCCCGCCCGGCGGGGCGGCCGATGCCGGGCCAGGCCCAGCGCTCCGGGGAGCCGCGAGGCTTCGGGGCCTGCTCGGCCGAGGCGGCGTCGCTGCAGCCTCTCCCTGTCCCGCACGGCGGCCGCCCCGCGCCGCGGGGAGCCTCAGCCCCGGAGGGGCGGCCGAACCCAGGGATGGGGGCGCAGATGGCGCGGGAGCCGCCGCGATCCCCCCACCCGCCCCGCCGCGGGCCGCGCCGCCCCTCACCCGTCGGTGGTGCGTTTCTTGCTGGAGCTGTAGTCGTCCCCCAGATCGAGGCGGTGGCGCTTGGACATGGCGATGGCGGTCGGTCCGTCCGTCCGTCCGGGTGCGGCAGGCGGGCACTCTGCGCTCCCTCCCCGAGCGGCGGCGCGGCGAGGCACGGCCGACAAAATGGCGGCCGGAAGGAAGCGCCGGGAGCGCGCGAGGCGCTCCCGCGCGGACCCGTTGGCGAAAGGCTCCCCTGGGCGCGAGCCCGCCAGCCCCGCCCCGCCCCGCCCCGCCCCGCGCGCTCCGGCGGCGGCGCGAGGGGAGCCGGTCCGTGCCCTGCCGGAGAGCCCCCGTCATAGGATCAATGGGTTACAGGATCATCCAGGGGGGAAAAGACGCTTAAGATTATCCAGTTCGACCGTCCACTCAGCACTACCACTGTAACCACTCAATCGTATCACCCAGCGCCAGATCCAAACACCTCTTGAACACCTCTGGGGGTAGCGGCTCCACCACCTCCCTGTGCAACTTATTCCAGTGCCTGATCACCCTAACACGGATTGATTTTTTCTAATACCTAGTCTGAATCTCCCTTGTCTCAGCTTGAGTCGATTTACTCTGGACGTCTCGCTACAGGCACAGCAGAAGAGACCAGATCCCACGCGGCTACAACCTCCTGCCAGGGAGCTGTAGGGAGCCATGAGGTCCACCCTGAGCCTCCTCCAGGCAGAACAGCCCCAGCTCGCTGAGCCGTTCCTCATAAGAGAGGTTTTCTAGACCTTTCACAAGCTTTCTGCCCTTCTCTGATCACACTCCAGCATCTCACACAATACTTGAGGTGCAGCCTCACCAATGCTTGCTCCCTGTCCCTCTTCACAGTCCTTCTCCTCGAGGTTACAAGCTTTGCTCAGCTGCTTGAATGAGCACTCGCTCCTGCTACCTGACTGTCGGAGCAAGGGTGCATTCACATAAATGGCTCAGCTAACAACGTGAAAGTAGTCAGGAAAGATCATCTAGCAGCAGTGACCTGTTCCGCAAGTACAGCCAGCTCAGCAAGTGGGTCTTTGTCCATAGATTCACGTTCCAAAGATTTGCCGGAATTACTTTAATACAGCTATTAAAATATTTAATATAGACAAATCCATAGGTTATTTTTTTTTTAACAGAAGAGCATTTCTGTCCCTAGTTTTAGATAATATAGCAAAATGGCACACACAGCTCCACTGGAGTTCTAGACGTTAGTGTAATAAAAATAAGATTTTTATGCTTAGAGTTATCAACCAAAATAAATATTCCTGGAAACTGGATTTTGAACTTTTCCTGTGAAGCTGGAAGTAATTTTTAAAATTATACTACAAAAAACTACAAAAAACACTGGAATGTCTCTGTCAGAGGTTTCTAGAGAATAAACACTACAGAGTAATTCCCAAATATCAAGCTTACTTGTTATGCTATGGTAGCGTACCCAGAGCTGCGTTGGCTGAATGCACCTAAGGGAAGACTTTCTACACATCTTTCTAAACGAATTTTAAATTATGTCTAAAACAAAAGCAAGTGTTTATTGAAATAGAGTACTTGAATAGGACACATTTAGGAGGGAAAAAAAAATAGTGGCTAGGTCTCCCCAGAAAGTGGGAGAAAAGGGGAAGAAGATAAAAGCACTACATGCATTGGTTGGGATGAGAAGCTAGTGCTGGGCGGTTCTGAGAAGGCCGCAAGTGTCCAACAATGGGAGCGTGGAGAACTCTGCTGCTATTTCATATCTTCATTTCTCCCTATGCACAGCAGCATAAATCTACTTATGGTCTTGCTCTAGGTTACCCTATGGCCAATATCAGGGAAGTTTCTGCTTTAGGAGGTAAGAGAAAAGCAGGTGTCTCAGCTGGTATGAAATCTGAGGCTACAGCTCAGCAACAAATGCAAAAAAGGGGGAAGAAGTTGTGTGCTAGTTGGGGTGAACAAGTGTGTGCTATGCCCCAGACTGATATCCCACAAACTAGTTCACTCTGTTAACAATTGTTAACTTCACAAACTTCTGAACTCATCCTCCACTCAACCATGCTTTGAGCTATTCAGCTGCATAATAACTGATCTGGTCCCACCCCAAAGGGTTTAAGACCTTCCTCCTGAAAGCACACAGATGCCTTATTTTGCTAATGCAAATAATCCTTTTAACTTCAAAGGGATTAACAAGGAAGGAGTAGCAAAACTAAGCATGTAGGTAAGTGTTTGCAGGATCACAGCCTAAATATAAGATGAGACAAGAGAAAAAAAGACTGGCAAGCACAAATTGACATAATGGCAGTGTGATAAGCATTATGTCAAAAGCCTAAAGGATGAAAGGAATGTGTAAAATAGGGCACATTTAAGCTTATTTTCTGCCTTTTCAAAGGCATTTGTTAAAAAAAGAGGTTTTTATTCCCCCTCCCAAGGCCTTTTACATCCATCTATAAAAGTGAAAATCTTAGGTTATTGAAACAGGACACATTTGTATGAGCTGCCACTTGACTAGCTACTCTTCTACACTCTATTTCTTACCCTAGTTTTAAAATCACTGGTATCAAAATCCTCTTAGCCAACTTCCAGTGAATATTTCTTTACATTTTGCATGGACATATTTATTATGCTATTTGGGTTGAAAGGAGCATTAACACTTAAAACTGAAACAATGGCTTAGGGAAATAACATCATGTCTAGTTCTTTTCCTGATTGTGCATTGCCATCTCTCTTAAAGAATAAACATGGGTCTCAGACCAGCTGTAATTCAAAAACCCTGGAACCCTCACATGGGTGGGGTGGAGTTTCTGACAAAGAAGTCTAGTGCCAGTATCACACTTTAGGTTATTATTGCCTAATGCTAATTGCTTCATCCCTTTCTAGAGATTACCAAATTTGTAAAGCACATGCAATCTATCCAGTCTAGCTTCTTAGTCAAAACTCACCTTCTTCCCTGGCTTAAGCTAAAACAGGGGATGGTGAAGTGAAACCACAAACCTCTGCTGCAATGGAAGCCTTAATACTGAGCAGAGTGTTGAGACAGACAGCTAGGAAAGGTAAAATCTTCTAAAAGTTTTGTGTTAGAGCCCTAAAACTTGTGTAGTATGTATTTCTTTTATGGCTGGCTGGCTTGCAGAAGACCCTAAGCTACAGCCTATATATGATCCCAATGCTATGGACACTCTTGTGCTGCCACTTTTTTTTTTAATATTTTCCTTTTTAAAAACAAGTGTAACTCCTATTTTTTTACAGATCTACAAAGCATTATATGAACATTTTCCTGCAAATAAATTAAAATATTAAAATGCAGTACTTATGATAATTATAATTGTAATCACTGTTTTAAAATTTTGTATCTGTATATAAAAATGGGTAATACCCTTAGAAAATTATCTGGGAGTCTTAAATGCAAGTGCTTATCACAGACGAGCTTTTATTCTATCCTCCTCCACCAAGCCCATGCGAATAAATGGATATTATCCTCATGTTCTGCCATATCATCAGGGAAAAATCCTTGAGACAAGAACCCACAATCAGAGCATGTTTAAAAATGTCAGACTTCCACATCATTCAAATCAAAAATATGAATACATGAACAGATCTCAATTTTTGCAGTGAAGGAAAGAGGCAGCTTCTCTGTAATTACAGAAGCTAAACTTTGCAACACTTCAAGTATATATAAATCAGCACTTTGAATTGCTCTGGGGAGGACACTGTAGGAAGACAGCATGGCAACAGCACTATTGCGTGACAGCAAACTTTATCAGCCATACAGACACACATCTGAATTTTGTGAATGGTTATTAAATGTTATCCCATATAGAACACACCACTGTGACTGAATCTGCAGGTCAGAAAGGTCTGAATAACTTCAGTAAAGCTTCATAAAGAAGAAGAAGAAGAGAGAGACGAAGAGAGAGAAGAAGGGAGAGATTGCAGCTTTTGTATCTGCTAGAACATTAACCAGAGTAAAAAATCACTTTTTAAAGCAGACCCCATTCTGTAGAAGGAAACATACTGTAGACAATCAGGTGCTATTCTGAGCTCCTCAGTCACCTATTAAGGCCTTATGATTACCTTTAATCCCCTCAGAGAAACCCTGCAAGAGCAGGTATTCATTATGTGCTTTAAATAGAAATCAAAGAAATAGTGTAAAAGCAAACCATCACCCCCAAGTATATTAAATTATATGTCTAATTTACATGAATTATACACATAATTCACACATTGTTCTCATAACTTCCAGGTCTTCAAGGTTAAAATGGCATTGTTTAATACCTTCTGCATTCAGAAACATCTGAAACTAAAGGCTAATATATTGCATGTGAAGACAGTTTATCTTTTAAACTCCTTAAAATTTAAACTCTTTCTATGCCAGGTCTGAAATCTTGTGAGAAGCTCCCTAAATATAAGGTGGTTTTGGGAAGTAGTAGCTATTTCACAGAGAACTGTTTAAAGGCTGAGAAGATCACAATTTCAAGCGTGTTGTTTGATCTTGTGGTAGAATATTAAAAGAAGAGCCAATGCAAGTGTTTCAGTTGGCACTTCTTTTGCAAAGGTCTGATTCTTTCTTGAATTTTCTTTACAAATTTTTCACATCGGCAGAAGGAAAAATTACTACATTTGTATACATTTTTCATTCCTTCTCTGTTGACTACAATGATCTCTTTCTTAGTCACTATTGCATTAGCTCCTTAAGACTCTTTTTTTAAAAGTTCTGTCTTTAATATAATCTGTAAAACATTCATATTCATGTCTAAGATTAATCATGCTGGAACTACCAGTAGTACATCTTCACTCTGAGTATCTGCTAATTTATCAGGAAATTTATTTTCTTAGTTTCTACTATGTATATAGAACATTCACAGTTTCAACAAGGTAAGATTACAAAAAAGCTAATGAGCAGTGAGACAGGTGATCTAATAGCCTGCACCTCATGGGCTACTAACATCTAAAGTGGTAAATACTAATCCTTATTTTCAAAATTAGTTCCAGACTAAATTACAAAGTAATAGCCATAGAAAATTAAGCACACTTAAAATCCATCATATCCTGGAACTGGTCTGTAACAAACCCTAACCATTAACAGCCATACCTTATTCAGCTGGGTGCAATTTTTTAACAAATGGCCTTACTTATTCTTTCCCCATATGATGAAGTCTTTTTCTTTCAACTGTATTAAAAGTCCGCTTGCAGAAAAATCCTCAGCAGTGGATGAAAACACTGAAAGTGCACTTAAACTTGTGCAGCTGTGTAACCTTCCTCTTTACAGCTTCTTATCATAAACCCCCAGCCTTGCAGAAGCGAGGTTATTTTGTTAGTGTGCATCATTTTTCTCCCAGCTCCCATCTGGGAGTAACAACCATAGTATCATCTGAAAACCAGTGTAAGTCTCCTAAAGAAGCTGAAAGAAGACACTGAGATTTTGGGGGGAACATGGGGATTAATAAACTACTGCCTTGTGAATGTAATGATGTCCACTCTAATGAGCGAGACTGTTCCCAAAGGTAAAGGAGAAGGTGCTGCTAGAGCTGCTCCTTGTGAACATGAAAGAACCAACACAATGCTCTGGTGAGTGATCTTTATAGGTAGCACAACTTGCTCTCTCAGCTGCAAAAACAGGGAATGGTATACCTGCAGCATTTATTAAAATTATAACAGTCATATCTAGGTTGAAACACGAATTGTCTTATGTGCCCTTAGGCTTATTTTTGTAATTAGAGTAGTGGTGACTTTGTCTTCTACATAATTCTGCCTTTGCAAAGGTCAGCTATATGTATGGCCTCTTTCTTGTCTTGTGACTGGGCCTGCCATAGGGACACAGGACAGCTGATCTGTACAAATGCAGGTTGGATTTGTTATGTAAATGCTGCTTTCTGCCCAGATCTGGAAAGTACCGGGAAAGAGGATGGTGGAGAACATGCTGTTGCTGAAGTCTTGCTCAGACTCTTTGGGCCTGAGCAGATAACTGCAAAGCAGATAACTTGTTCTGAAGGCAGCACCTTGCTTCCAGACTTCATTTTCTTGGGCCCTATCTTGATCATCAGTGAATATTTCCATATTGTAGGAGATTCCTCCAGAAAAGAGAATGACTAGAACTTATCTGTACTTCTTGAATGTTATTCAGATTACATAGCCGAAATAAAGCAATGCTGGTTCAAACTTGGTTTTGCCTTCTATGAATATGTAATACCACCCTGTTGTGTATAGTCTTGTATAGCATCATATGTAGTATTTTCATGTACTATATGAATGTGAAATTCCACTACGATAGCAGCACTGTACTATTACTGTAATCCTACTGTAATCAGAAGGGAGGCCAAATTAAGGGTATCACAGGTAAAGAAGTTATTTCTTCTGCAACCTAAATATTTTATTTGAAGTACCTTTTGTCTATGCAATGGTACATGCAATATCTAACACACAGACCATTCTTATGGTAGTTCCCTGAGTAAATGAGGCTTTTCAGATTGTGCTGTAGCATGACCTAAGCAGTCCCTGACCTTCCTGATGCTGACTGCTCTGCAGTACCCTCTCCCTCATTATGGCATAGTTGTTTGGATAATCATGCAGTGCATCAGGCTGTGAAACCAATATGGCTAAAAAAGCCAACCTAGCAACAACAACATAAAGAGAGCTTCTTAGCCTGTTTGGTTTCCCAACAAGGACAACAGATGGAGTAGCATGGGGACACAGACAAGCAACTGGAGACAGGACACTGTCAACTGCTGGATCACCTGAAAAAGTCCATGACATAGCAGTTTGACACTGCTCATAGTGAATAAAGTTCAGTACTTGAATATGTCTTTGGAGGATCAGGACCAAAGAATTGTATTTAGAAATTTTGTAAAAGCCATTTTTTAATATGCATTTTTACATGCCAGATGACTGATCCTACATTAAAGTGACATCTTGATTGATTTGGATACATTTATATGAATAGTATTAGCTCCACTTATTCATCATTTTTTGCAGAAGTATTCAGGTATTTGACATTAGCTTAATTTTTCATAGATTCCAGTGGAAACTAATTAATAAATGGAAGCAAATTTATACTGGAGAATCCTAGAGAATTTTATTTCCTTTAAAAGAAGGCAGTGCTGCTTAGCACCTTGTGTGGGAGAGTGATGGGGTAAGGACTGAATCTTCAGTACAAATATCCTCTGAAAAGCGTTCATATTCTATGAAAAGCATGCAGTATCCTACAGTGAAGCATGTTGCTCTTGGAACAGTAAAGTAGAAAAAAACATTTCGAATCCTTCAAGACATAGCTAAAACACAGTGGACCTTGTAGAGGATTTTAAAACAAAAGAGACTATATGTACTCATCTTTTTAACAGCGTATCTATTTGGACACTCAAAAAAAACCCCTCAAATAAACAGAACAATACTGTCCATTTATAGATATTCATACAAAAGAAAGCTCTAATATCCCTCCTACACATCCTTTAACTCTAAAGTTCTCCCATAGGTGTAGTTTTTATAAGGTTCTTGATCTACTTTCGTCAAATAAACTGCATTAACAAAGACCTGATTTTTGCATTGGTTTAAGTTAACCTTTCTCGTCTGGACAGAAATTACTTAGGGAACACTTACATAAATTTTGGAATCTTGGAAGATTATGGTAGCAGGGAAAGTATTAACGGTCCAGCAGAGGGACATTGCTAGGAAGCTGACGGTAATAATATCTTCTAATCCCCAGGATGGATCTAGGAGAGGTTTGCTGCTTTGTGATTTATGAATACCACTGCATAATAACCAGTATGGACTCTGCAGGTGGTCTGTTGTAGCTTTATTTGTAACCACAGCATCTACTGTCTCTATTGTGATTGAGGGTAAATGTCACCCTGGTTTAATGCCATGGTGATTAATACTTTTGAATTAAAATGTTCTCAGTAGCTAATACTAAGAAATAGCTGAGACATGTCCATAATCTGCTCTGTCATATCTTAAAAACAAATCACATTCCTGTGCTAATTCCACAATAGTTAAGACTGAGATTGCTGTCACTGCTTTCAAAAACTTCTGCTGACTTGATCCAAATATTGTGCTATTTCATAGGGTCAGTATGCAAAATCCTAATTTATTTCAGCATGAAGTTGTAGTTTGTCCTACACACACTTGGATTCACAAAATCATCCAGTTCTGCTCATGACTATCATCTGGATGCTCCCTGGAGGAACACTACTTCTCTAGGTTTATCGCAGTTCCAACATTGTGTTCCCCCAGTGGGAAGGGAAAAGAGCAGAGTGTATAAAAGAGGAGAATGCCAAGGGAAAAACAGTAGTGGTAAAGGGAGAGAAGAACATAAGAGCTGACAGGGACAAGAGAAAGAGAAGCAGAAACAGAAGAAAGAAGAAGAAAAATTCAGCCTTCTGAACAAAGCCTCTTCTCAGACTTTCTGAAGGGATAAAGATTTAAAGTGAAGACAAAGAGTCACAGGAAGTAGGACTGAAAGACAAACCACTTAAGGAAAAGGAAAGCTATCACCTTCTTTTGCCTTAAAGCCCCCATCAAGCATTTAATGTGCAAGTTTGTGTGTCTTCACCAGCACATTGGTATGAAATTGCAAACCTCAGACTCCTTCCTTTCCCATCGTTCCTCTTTTATCCTAGTGTTCTAAAATACATATAGCTGGTGGCTCTGCCTGTCCTCAGTAGTCTTCCTCTCTGCTGCACACATGCACAGACTTGCACAGGCTGTGTAGGTACACCCACAAACCAGCATTTACTTTCAATTACAAGTAATTTGCAAGTTACCAAAATGACAAAGGAGGGAGGAGCAGAGTTAATATTTCATTGGAGGGAGAAGAAGAATATAGAAAAAATTTAGAAAGAAGGTTGCAGAGGAAACTTTGGTCAGGGAAAGTGCAAAGCCTCCATATGTTCTAGGTACAATACCACAGATCTCCCAGGAGATGAGCCAAGATGCTATGTGGAATGCAACTCTGTCGTTGAGGCAAGTGAGAAAAAGAAAGAAGAAACAGGAAAAGAAAGAGTCCTAGTCTTAAATGCCACCTATATCTAATTACCCTAAACTGAGGCAAGATCAGAAAGTGTTAGCCTAAACTCTGACCTTGCTGTTGTTCAGTGAATGCAGCTTTCTGAGTTTCATTGTATTTTCTTTTGAGACACCTGTGATGCAATATATCCCAGTCTGCAGTAATGCTGCTCGTGGTGCTTTCTTCCTTCCTGCCCGTATCTCAGCGTGGTATGCTGCACTGAGCTGTGGCACTCTATTTTTTATTTCTTCCATCAGCTTCCATCTCAATTGTCAGCAGCTCCATAAACCAGTTCTGTGCTGGAATATTACAAGCACTTCTAATTATGAAGATAAGTAGGGGTTTCTTTATTATCTATTACACTGGTTTTGTACCTTTGAGATTAAGGCTCCCTCCCAGCATGCATTCTGTATTTCTGGATAGGTCTTCAGTGTGAGAAATATGTAAAAAAATTTGCCACATAATTAAATTTAGGTCTTGCAACTAACATTACAAACTGCCCTTCCCACAAAAAAATTCCCCAAACCTTCAGCTCTTTCCCATCCCCATCAAAGAAGTTATTGAGGAAAACAAAAACCAGACTTTATATTTGCTTGATACTTATTTGAAATGTGCTCAACTGGTAGTGCCTGCAAATTGATTTTGTTACCTTCTTTTCTAAGCCTGGAGGAGAACTGTGGACAACATATTCATGCTACCAGGTAAACTTCCTACAGGAGTGATCTTCCTGAAAGTGTAAGCAGCCCCAGTACAGTCAAGAAGAAAACCAACACAGTAGTAAAGCTATGCATTCCACAATAGTTGTCTAAGAACTAAAGGTCTTTATGTTTCAAAGTCCTAATACAGGAAAACTACTGCAAGAAGTCATTAGCTAACAATACTAAATAGTACCAGTTTTCCTAAGTCAGCTGTGAAAAGTGAAAGGTGTGATTCACTCAGACACTGTCAGTGAAGTGCACTGGCCAGGGCATATCTGGAGTCTGTGTCCAGGCTAGAAAGGGAGGAGGAGAAAGTAGAAGAGGGTCCATCTGAGGGTCACCAAGACAGTTGTGGCATCAAGGAGGAGTGGTCAGCCACTAGAAATGAGAGAGGTGGGCTTGTTCACTCTGCCAAGGAAGAGCTAAGCAGTAATCTATTAGCAGCCTACAACACTTGAAGAGGAGTCACAAAGGTGATGAAGCAAAATTTCCCTCCATATTAACAGATAGTGTAACAAGGATCTCAGCTAGGGAGGTTTGGACTTGGCTAGGAGGACAGTACAGCACTGGAGCAGGTTCATACCATTATTTCCCCAGAGAGACAGTGAAATCTCCATCCTCGGGGCTTTTCAAGACTTACATGGATAAAGCCACAGCTAACCTAATCTAGCACTGGCAGGAGTCCCAAGTCACATAGGAGGTTAGACCAGATGATCTCCAAAGGTCCCTTCTGACCAATATTTTTATGACTCTGTGAACTAAAAATAAAACAAAAAGTCAGGAGTGCTTCAAGACCAGTTCAGTCATGGCAAAGTAAATTAAGCAACATCATCAAATTATTGCTTGGCTGGTGTCGCTGACATTTGTGGTGAAGTAACTATATTTGAATTGCATAATTCAGAATCTTCAATGGCAGTTTCAGTAAGAGTTCTAGTAATGTAAGGATGTAAGGTACATGGATTTTAAATCACATTGCCCTTTCAACTCTAGAGATGTAAATTGCTGAAGAGTACTAGTGAATAACTTACATCAGAGATGTCCTGGCCAAGTTTCATTTATACAGGAACTGCATTCTTGATCGGTTTTATCTTGCTGGCACTTTTCCTTAAAGCTAAATTTACTTTTAAATAAAAGCACCAAGCAGAGTGAAAATTTTATCTCCTTCTAAAACCAAGGCTTTCCAAAGAAATTCTCCAAATGTGAGCAGAAAGGAAAAAGCAGCCAAGGAAAAAAAAAGGAAAACACTGATTAATGAGATTTGTTTGTTCTGGGGTGTGATCAAACAGGCCAGCACTACAGTCAGTGATAAAAGAAGGCAAAGTGCTGTGCAGACTGCTATATTCATCTGCTTAAAATTCACATGGTCTGAGTTCTAGAATAATTTGCTCCACACCATCTGGCAGACACAAGAAGTATGAATATATAGTGGGGGGAGGGCATGAGGAAATTTTCTGCATTTCAGTAGCATGTAGAAATACTGTATTGGGGTTTGCAACTTACGTTCAATACATTAAGTGCACAGGTAAGCTGTAAACAATCCAACAAATGCTAATTTTTAAAACACTTAGAAACAAACTTACTACAGTAGTATAATCCCACTCTTTGTACCTTATATTTAGACTTGGAATATAAAACAAGCCATGAAATGCAATGAAGCAAGTCAGTGCAAATATTACTCAGTGGTCAATATGAATTGCACAATGTCATCCATGCCCAAACCAGAGGGTATGACTGTTGTAGCTCTCAGCTAAACCTCTTAGCTTCACTTACAAGCTCAAATTTTAAAAACTTCTGCTTGCAACAGTGAAAACATCCAGTGTGGGTCAAAGAGACACCACAGAAGAATTACTGGTAGATCCAAGCTGTGGGATAGAGATATGTAGAATGAACATGCATATCCAAAGGAAATATGAAAGCCACTTTTCTAAATGTGTTGCTACGTTGTTGCTACAGAGAGCATACTATTCGCATACATTTTATTTCCATAGTTTGCTGTGCAGGCTAGGTAGTTTTTTCTAGTTTTGGATAAGGACCAAACTGCTTTCAGCCAAAATGATGGCTGTTTGACAAAGGTATACAATTTAACCATCAGCTATTTCTCTTACACTAGAGAAACCATGTTATTGCTATATTTTTAATTATAATGATTGTGTGACTGCATGCAAGTTTATTCCCATAGAATAGAATGTCAGTTATCAGAGTGAGCAGTTCCCAAAGTTTGTCCTGTCCTTTAGTCACCAAGGAATTCTTAGAGAGCAGAGAAGCTCATACTGCATATGGATATGTACCAGTTGTTCTCAAATTCGTGCTTAAAAACCTGTAGCTAATAAGATGGAGAGGAGCAGCTGAGTAGCAGTTTTCTGTAATGCAAAGTGTCTGTGGTGGTGAGATCCTGACAGATGGGCTCAAGAGGATTCATTTGGGACAGTTTTGGATGTTCCTGGTCTGCCAACTTTTCCATCCTGTCTACGAGGCTGCTTATATCCCATGGGAGGCCTCTGTACGCCTCTGCCACCCACCTGCCCCAGGTGTATTGTAGCTGCTGTTTTGACTATGGCACATACCATCCTACTGTCTCTGCCCATGGAGTGTAACTACAGCAGAGTAAGGAGGGGAACAGTCTCAACTGACTAAAGCTAGGTATCCTGAATCCCTTACCAGACAGCTTTAAGGATTCCATCTTCCATAAATACAAAAATTTGGACCAATAAAATATATAAATTCAATCATTATATCAATACAAGCTTATTGGCTGAGCCACATGTGTGGGAGCTGATGCTGTCACATTGCAGGAAGAAAGCGTTAACCCTTATAAACATCTCTGTCCCGAGGGTGCTACTGAGCTACACATCTTCAATGACCAGAGTGTTTCCGCTTCTCCAGGCTGCTGCGAAGGGTATTTAATTACAGCAATACTGCTGTCCCAGTGCTATTACAGCATTGCAAGGCAGTCATAAAGGCTGAGAAAGCATTCTCCTTCCGAGCTTCTGTTGTTAAGTGGCTTATAAAGTTTCCAAAACGTGACCTTTAGAGCTGAAATTTATTATGCTTGCATTATACCCAAGACAAATTTAATTAGACAGTTTAGAAGAAAACCTGTTTACCAAATGTTAAGTCATCTAGGTGGTAAAGAAGTATTTTTTAATTGCCAAAATAATTCTTCAAACGCAGGGGAAAATTGTACAAAAATAGAAATTTTTTTTCACTTTAGGCATGCCACATGCTGAAGAGTAATCTCATTTCATGCAGCCCTTTTTCAGATTTCCCTGTGTTGCTTGCAGTCAGTTTTCTCTCTCAGAACAGTCTCTGGTGGTAATTTCCACATGTTTGCTCTTACTGTCTCAAGTTAGTGTCTGCAACTTACTCTTGCTAGAGCTACGGCAACAGAAAGTGGCGGCCAAATAGCATTCTTACAGTGAATAGCATTCACTTCAGCTTAGAGTGTGGAAGAATGGCACTATCTTTGCAGGGTCTGCCTGTTTGTTCTTACTAGAAAGCTGGCATAAGTTTTTCCTGTAGAGAAAGATGAAGTTTCAGTGCTTAGTAAATGCCTCTTTAAAAGCTAGATCAAGACAGTCATGCAGGAAACTGGTAATGCACATAACCATGCTGTGACTTTTATCACTGATCAAGTAAAATAAAGAGTTCATGGCTTTTTTTATAGCATTTTACTGGCATGTGTCAATAGTGTACTGGTACAGGTTTGTGAACTTAGCCAGTAGAAGCACTATAGCCTCCAAAGAAGGGAAATGAGGAGGGAAGATGGGACTGGGAAGAAACTGATTCTGCAGTGTCACAAGGTGTGGCTAGCTGGACGCTTGGGGTGAAGCAGATGGAGGACATGGAGCAGTAGCTCCTGATGGTTTGAATGGGATAGGGCTGTGCCCATGAGCCTAAACATCACCTTTACTGATGGACTGAAAGCCAAGAATGACAGGGAAGTTTATAGGAGTGGGGTGGCTGGTAACAGATGTCCTGGAGACGAAGAACCCTGAGGGTGATGCACTGTGGAGTCAGGATGAAACCTAGTTACCATATTTTTATCTGCAGTTGTTATTAATAGTTTCCAGGCTGTTTTTATCAGTCTTACAAAATAAAAACCTAGGCCCTGAAGAGCCTACTATGGGAAGACTTACTTATAAAATGCTGTTTCTTATCACACTACTGAGTGTCTGGGGACTGGTGTACAGTTATTACAGGAGAAACACTTTTCTGTGGGATCAGGTACAGTAGCAGTTTCATTCAGTCTCTCTATGAAAGCAAGTGACCACTAGTGGATTGGCCAGCCAGATTCTAAGACAACTGCTCAATATCTGTACCTCATGGAAGAGGATGGAGTTTGGAAAAATGAAGAAACAAGAGGGCAGGTGAAGATCAAAATGGGGAATAAGAAAGCAAAGGAAAGAAAAAAAAGAAAGTAAGGAAAGAATGGTAAAGGATAAGGATGTTTCTATCCAGAAAAAAAGAGAATGAAGAAGGCTAAAAAGAGTCAAAAGAAACATTAAAGATAACAAAGTGGGTCAGGGAAAGAAGATGTAGAACCTCAGGCTGCTGTGTTTTGTGTAGCTCTGTGTGTATGTTATGCAAATAGACTGTTTTGCATATATAAGAATAATTACAGACATCAGTTTAAAAATAAATTTATATCAATTATAAGTATTAGCTAATATCTCTTTTGAATTAAATCCTTTGTTTATCTACAAGAAAAGTTTTCCACAGATACAACTATGTCTCTATTGCTCCTCTCCAGTCTGAGAAGGATGTGTCTCCTGGGGACAACCAATTGGCCTCCTAGACTGATGCAATTTGCAGCCATTTTGATGAGCTTGCAAATTATTCCATAGGATAATAATAGCATGGTTTAGGGGCAGGAATATTTCAAATAAGGGTTTCATGGATGGGTCTAATGGCTTATGTACACACAAACATTGCTCCAGGACAAGGCAAGGCACAAGCTTAAATAAGGAACAGTTCTTGTACAATATTTCGTAGTGTAAAAACATCCCCTGTAGCTGAATGAAGCAATTCCTTTTCCAATTCTTAGTTTAAAGTGTTTCCGGAGTGTTTAGTGTAACACTACCTGTATTGGTCCCTTCACACAGAAGCTCTTAGAGATTAGTATTTAATCACTGTTCAGTTGAGCTGGCTTTAGCTGGTGACCTTATAGGTGGACAGATCTGTGTCCAAAATGCCACACCTGTCTCAGCCTATGTCACCAGACCTGCCTGGCTGGCATTGCTTTCAAATGTGCATAGTTAGTCCAGGGGTAAAGAGAGTAGGGAGGACCAGACAACTGGGATAAATTGAGGGAGCAAATGGTACACAGGGAGAAGGAGGTGCAAGTAGCAGCTCTCAGCAGTTTCCCTAGTGAAGGTTTGCATGTTTTTCAATTGTACCAAATTATAAGGTTGGTCTTGAAACTCATGTGTTCTGGATTCCAGATATTTAAAGAAAAAACCAAAAGTGGTAAAGTGTCAGGGTCCCTTCCCCCCTGCCATGTAGCCCTGGGAGAGGGGCCCTGAGGGCACAGACACGGGGTTTCCCTGCCCCTGCTCAGCCTCGTTCCCATTGGTTGGTTTGTGTTCCCCTGCGTGGGCAAGGCCCCTCGGGTCCTGTGATTGCCTCAGTTCCTCGGCAGAGCTCCGGCCATGCGGCCGGAGAAATAAACATCTCTGAAACATCTATCATGAATCAGTCTGTATATATTCTTTCCACGGGCCTCGTTGTCTGTTACATTGTGTTGCAGTTTCCCTACTGTAACAAATGGTAGAAAATGCGAGCAGAACGATCCCCGATCCATAAGGACAGCGACTGATTTGTGAGTAAACTCTGGATTCCTCTTCTTGTTTTTGTTTTGCTGTTCCATCTCTAAACTATGGAGGAACTGTGGAAAGATTCTTGGCTCTCAGAGCCACCTATGGACATTTATCTTAAACTTGAAGATTCTTGAACAACAATTTGTAAATTTTAGCTTAATTCAAGCTCAAAAGGAACTGAAACACTTCCTGGCATGGTTGTTTAAGAACTTTTTCTACGTTTCCCGGGATTGAATTCTTACCAAAGACTTTTGGAAGACCATTTAGACACAGTTAATTTCTGAGTCAAAATATATGCCGATGGAAGAATCTTTTCGTGAATATTATTTAATTACCGAGACTGTTGAGCAATGTCAGCTGTGTCCTGGCGAAGGGAGGCATGCCTCAGAGTCTGTGCGACCCAGGCCACGTGGACCGAGCCCTCTCCGAGCAGCAGCAAGGCAGTTCCCGCGCGTGGGCGGAGCGACGCGAGCTGCAGTGTTGGCAGCAGAGCGAGGCGTGGCGAGAGCCTGCCCAGCTCTGTGCAGCGCATGGTGGAGCGAGCCCCGTGAGAGGAGCGGTGTGCAGGTGGTGGCTGGTGGTGGTGGCGGCGGAGCAGAGCCGCGCCCAGCCAAAATGCACGCTGGAGTGGGGCGCGGGGGGATCGTCGCTCGGGGGCCCGGCCGAGACGTGGGCACGGCCTCAGGCAGCGGCAGCGCAGCTGAGAGCAGAGGAGGCAACGGGCAGGGAGCTGAGCGGCCTGGCCCAGCCCAGCCTGCGCGGCCCCAAATGCGGCCCCGGGAAAAGCGTGCAGGCACGAGCAGCTCTGGCAGCACTGACAGCCCTGGCAGTTCCAACATGGAAGCAAGCGAAAGCGAAAAAGAAAGCAAAGACGCAGTGAGACAGAAAACAGCAGCCACTCGGAAAAAGGAAAAGATCATTGTAGCTAAGGTTTTAGGAATAGTAAAATGGTATAATGTTAAACAAAATTATGGTTTTATAACAAGATGTGACAACCAAGAAGACATATTCATTCATAGAACTGCTATTAAAAAGAATAACCCTAAAAAATACATCCTAAGTTTAAGAGATGGAGAAGTAGTAGAGTTCAAAATTGTGCAAGGTAGAAAAGGGTTACAAGCAGCAGAAGTCACTGGGCCTGATGGTGTTTCTGTAAAAGGCAGTATATATGCTAAAAATCGTAGTCATGTTAGACAATATCCACATTATAAACAGTCCCTACAGTCTCCCTTTCCTAATCCCACCTTTCCCTTTTACCCTATATTCTATTACCCCCAGTGTATTCCCAACCTGTTTTTTCACCCATGGCTTCCCTCACAAAACCATGTCTTTGCCAATTGTTTCCCCAAAAATCCCTTTCCAATGCTGAGTGGGGGATGAAGAGGGGGTGGGAAGAAATTAACTACAAATGGAAGAAACCCTCTCCTGCCCCAGTTTCCCCATAAAGCATGCTCGGAGAATCCTGTCTCCCTTCTGTCAGCCTTAAGATGTTCCAGAGAATCTGTTTGGACATTTAAAGACTCAGGAGGGTGGCTTGTTTTGTTTTGAAACTGTCCTTGTTATCTCATGTTTATCCAGTTGTTTTCAATGTTAAGTTTTAAATCTCCTTTTGTTAAAAATAAATGGGTGAAATGTCGGGGTCCCTTCCCCCTGCCATGTAGCCCTGGGAGAGGGGCCCTGAGGGCACAGACACGGGGTTTCCCTGCCCCTGCTCAGCCTCGTTCCCATTGGTTGGTTTGTGTTCCCCTGCGTGGGCAAGGCCCCTCGGGTCCTGTGATTGCCTCAGTTCCTCGGCAGAGCTCCGGCCAAGCGGCTGGAGAAATAAACATCTCTGAAACATCTATCAAGAATCAGTCTATATATATTCTTTCCACAGGCCTCATTGTCTGATACACGTGTTGCAGTTTCCCTACTGTAACAGTAAAGTACATAAGTTACTCACATGGTGATTGCTTGGTACCCAGACTCTAATTGCAGGTAGATCAAGGAAGCAAACAGTTCTGGTAACAGCACAGTAGGGTACCACAAAAACAACTGTCTTGACACTCCCTGTTGAGGTCTTGTACTGAAGGCTGTTGTACTGATTCACCCCTAACTATATTTTCTGGAATTTACTGGTGTTCCTACAATTTAAACACTACTATTATGGATCTTTGATCTTTGGAACAATCTATAATATATTTAACAAAGATGGAGTTATCTTTTATTTAAATAATTTAATAACCAACATGCAGCAGTACTCAAGGTCTGTCTTTACAATACTTTTAAGAGGTATTTTTAAGGACAGAAGGCATATTTATCTATCCATTTAACATAGACGTACCAAGTATGCATGGCTACAGTATTCACAGTTTACTGGTAAATTTGAAAGCAATTCATGTTAAACAAGTATGTCCTCCAATTTCTTTCCAACATAAGCACCTCAAAATTAAATAATGTTTTGTCTTTCCCCATAATTATTCACTATTTTACTATCTTTAGGTAGTTACAAGCTGATAGCATTGCTGGGACTACTGTCATTCCTATCATACTTTATAAAATTATCATTCACTATAATGGATTTTTTCCTTGTCTCTTGCTTCTCTTGTTAATTTGTGTGCTTGTAACATTCAGTCTATTTGTATCACCACTTCCCATTTGTTATGACTCCCAATATAATTTATTATACATGCAACTAATATGTGTGATTTTTAATTGCTGCATTTATTTTATCACTCAATCAGGATGGCTTTTAGCCAGATATTTTCTGGATTGGGAAAGTAAATTCTTTGGTCCAATCCTGAAATATACATCTATATTTAGAAGGCCAGCAGTAAGTTTTAAAGAAAACCTCATTTACACAAACAAAACTATTACAAATGTTTTATCCAAGACTAAATATAAGACAAATGTATTTTCCTGTTTTGTACAATGTATCCACATCCTGTTGCATCAGAATGCTACATCTAGAAAAATAAATTTATGGGTGAAAATATTTAATTGCATGTTAAATACAGTTTGTATTATTCTAAGTGTAAAATATGAAACCAAGTATTAAAAATCATTAGTGGTATGTGATAATTAATGTCTATATGTAACTGAGGATTTCTTATCTGCAAGTTTAATGTAGAGAGCTCATTGGATTTCTAAAACCAGTCATCGGGGGCTGGACAAATTATATTTACACTCTTAATTATCCAGTGAGATTAGTGTTTGTGGTCTCTGTAAGTAGGTCACAAATACAGCAATGAAAATTAATTTTGCTACAGAATAGCAATGATTCCTATGTTTTCTAATCATAATTCTGGTAGTATTTTAAAGATAAGCCTCCTTAAATATTTTGTTTTTAAGAAGATCTATTAACAACATTCAAAGGATACTTTAAAAACAAAACAAAATACCACTCTTAGTGGAAGTAATTTCTCTGCATTTATCCAGTGTTACTTTGCAGTACAGTTACTTCTATTTTCGGAGATATGCAGAGTCAGCACTCTATCACTTGTGCTGCCTGTCAAAAATATATGTCCCCAACTGAATTTTGTTCTTTTTGAAATATAGTGAATGGGATGATATGGTGTGTCACCAAGAAAAGATTCTGAGCCTATTTTTTTTATCAGCTGTGGTGCCAATTTCAATAGAAATATGCTGGGCTTTATGTCCACATATGTAATTGTTTTTCAGTATGCTTCAGAGTTCATTACTCTGTGATGTTCTTGCTCTTAGACACTGCTTATAACAGTGCTGGCACAACACGATGCTCTGCAAATGTCAGCAAAGAATCCTGCCACATGCTGTAGCTGCTGACTTTTTTCTTCATTTGCTCCATAAACATTAATCTCAAAATCACAACATTTTAAGGCATTACCAGCCTCCATGGGTTTATTCTTTCATTACACCAATTCGTTTTAGTTATTACATTAGTTCAATTTCCACAGTCATAGTTACACTAGTGTATCAGCATTTCCCACTTCAGTTGTTTTCAGTGCATTAAAAATTAGTCATAAATACTGTTTCATGATCAAATTTGGCATAACTTGCTTTACAGGTCAAGCAAACACATTTTTCTTTCACAGATTAAAAGAAAAATCTGTTTGATCATATTCAAGCCATTTCATTAGTTGGAAAACATTTAGGTGTATTAATTTGGAAACACCATGACAAGTTCTGCTGTTATTTATGCTACTGTTAGTCCAGAGTAACTCAACTGTGTTCAGTAGATTAGTCTGAATGTGTACCTGTTTTTATAAAAACTGGCCCCTTTTAATTAAACTAAATAATGGGTAGGGAAAAAAATAAATGGAATGAAAAGAAACAGATTAATTAGAAAAAAAATTCCTGCTCATTGAATGGCCAAAATAAATGGTGCTTTGGGATTGCAATACTTTCCCCCGGAAGGAAGGCAAATGCAATTGCCACTGATAGTTCTGTATTTCCAGTTCAGTTGGGGATTTAATTTATTTTTATTTGAATTACTGGATAGCAAGAGGAAACTGGTGTCTTGAGGAGCAAAGCTCCTTTCCTGAGTACGCATTTACCTCTTTCACATATGGAAAGAGCGGTTAAAATATAAAGAGGGTTTCTGCACTATGTCTACTCACAAACCATGCAGGTCACCAGAATACTTTGAAGGTAAATATTTTAAAGCTCAATAACCTTTCACTGGTGCTAAAGGCCATTTTGTAAGATCAAGAGCTGCCATGGAGAAGTCTTCTCAAGTGCATCTATTGCTCACGAACACAGTGCTGTAACAGCTACAATGACATTTTAGATTACTTTTGATCCAGGTTACTTATCTTAAGTTTTCTGTAAAAGGTAGATCAGACCTATCATGTTGGAATAGCTCTTTTATAGGTTTTTAATGTGGCAAATACTGGAGTGCCGTTTGTTCCCAGGAGCGTCTCAGACAGTTGCACATTACTCAGAGGATTTCAAGATTCCACAGCTGTATAAATCCTTCAGTTAAAATTCCTCTAAGGTAGGCTATGGCAGTCTTGATGTGGGTGGGTGGATTAAATGTTCTTTCTATCTCCTAAAACCCAATAGTTTTGCCAGGTGACAGTAGCTACCTCTGCTACTGAGCTGCACTTCTTGGCACCTTTTGGAACTTCTGCATAGTCATATATCTCTCTGACAAGGATATACCTGCTGCCTTCTGTTTGATGGCTGTGCCACTGATGGATTCCTTCTCCAAAATCCAGCAAGGAAACCCTTCCAACCCAAATGAAGATCAATCGCACTGCACCTGAAGTTTTGATAAATACTTTGATCATCCAATAATGACTAATTGCTTTAGGGGAGCACAGTAATTCTGATGACAGTCATTTATCAAACAAGGGAGAAGAGAAACTTGGACCTTTACAGTGAAGTTAGCCATCCTGCTTTACTAACTGTGTTTTATTTTATGTAGCGTAGGTCAGCAAAGAGAGCCTCTCCTACCCTCTTCAAATTAATGAGTAAGCCTCTCTGAAGCCTGAGAATGAGCACAGTGTGAACATTACTGCAAATGACATTCCTGTCTACACAGTCTCTGTCCTTACCCAGTTTGTTTGATTTGTGAAGGAGATTATCAAAAGACATTAATAAGAAATGGCCAAAGCACACTGTCAGTTATAGAAATGGTTTCCACATCTGCAAATGGTGAGCTCCTCCAGCTTTTTTCTGTCTTCTGAAACCCACCTGGCTAAAATAATCATGAGTACGTCATGTTATGCCCATGAGAAGATGAATCCAGATGTGAGGGATACAGAGCCAGGGGCTGCACTTTTCTCCTATGCTGAAATGGCTGTGTCTCAGATATGGGCCCTCTCATCAGCTGTCCCTGATTCTGGGGGCCCTTGCCAAAGTAAATCCAGAGTTCTCCTTGCCTTCTGCTGGAAATATAGGACTTACCTGCTGCTCTGGCTAGTTTTGCCACAAAGTGCAGGTCACACCTCAGCTGCAGTATCCAGGCTGACCTGCGGGTGGAAGTCCTGCAGAAGGAAAAGAGACGGACAGAGGCAAGTTTCTGAAACACTGAAAATCCAAGAACGTTACCAAGACCCAAATACAGTGTCACTCTGGAGGATATTTTGGAGGAACTATCTTCCTGTCCTCTACCAGTGACAGTGACCTCTTCTAGTGCTAGCTGTGCTTCTATCCTCTCGAGGTGTCAGTGAACTAAAGAGAGTGACTGAGTATCAACTGCACTTTGTGGGCTATGGAAAGTATCTGGCATCCCTCCCTTGGGTGTGTGCAGTGGTGGCTGAAATTAATACATCAGTCCATAAGCTACTGCTTTAGTTCATGCTATGGGAGCTAAGGAGCAAATGCACTACCTATTCTGTCACATCCATGTACCAGAAGGCACTGCAGACAGTGAGGATAATCTTTCAAACACCACAGAAAAACTGAGAAGGACTGGGGGATAGGAACCCTTGGACATAAGAGGCAATGAGTGAGTGCCTCTTTGATCATCTCACCATTGGATTCATGCAGTCTCCTTGCACATCTTTATGTACCTTCCAGTCAGGAAGCAGCTTAGCTGAAGCCCACAAGATTTCATGCTATGCACAGGCAAGGGTAAAATGTTTTCAATTTTAGTGTGATAACCATAGAGGTTGGAAGCCTTAGAGAAAAACCTGCATTGCTTTGAATGGAGAAGAGATTGCACTTGATCTCTTCCTTTGCATAGAAACTGCCTCTGGAGCCAGCTGGCCATAGTAGCCAATACTTTATCTTCATCTAAGCAACCTCCCCAGAGTTTTGAACTGCCACCTGCACTTAGAAAATCTAAGTCAGATTTCAAATGCTGTGGATTGTTGTCACCCTGGAGGTCAAATGCCTACAACAGAGGAGCATCTATAGCAAGGATGCTCTAATGTATGCATACATCACATGCAAGGCTATCTTTGTTATATATTGATAATAGATTGGGCACTATACTATAGGCAGTAGCTGATGTGAATTTAACTTGTCCCAAGACAGTTCTCAAATCAAGCTTTATATACATAGGTATATAAATCACTTGTTACCTCTAGCACAAGAGAATGTACTGATGAACATATTCAGATTCCAAGACTTGGACTTTCCTTTCTAAGGTTGCTGGTTATTATTCTGGCATATTTTCATGGCATTAAGCATACTGTTCCTTAGAGATCAATCTATAAAAGCCACAACTTCATCCTTGTTTACAAGGTGTTGATGCTATAGAAGTATAGTGGGGAAAAAAGAAGGGAAAAAAGTGCATGCATGAATATTCCTGTTATAATTCCTGTATAATTTCCATCATAACAATAGATAAGTAAACAGATAATACTGATAGAGCTAGCAAGCCAGCAAATCGAATGGATTCTTGTTAGAGTGGCAATAGCCTCATTTACCAGCTCAGAGAAACCACAGAGCTGAGTGGCTGGTTGCCTTCTTTGCCAGCCCTGTTCTCTGGACACAGACAGACGTTACACACGTGGTTCTTTCCTAGTTTGGCAAGCATAGTGATTCCTGGTAAGCAAGACAATAGGACTGAAAAAACAGTTAAAGATTTGGGTGAGAACATGGTGTGAGGGCTCTTTCTTAGGCTCTCCTTGCTTGCAGACACGAGTTTTGCCTTGGAAATCAACTTTTACATAGGATGTTAATGCACGCTAAAGTGATTACATTATGAAGGATCTAGTCAATTCCTTGGATATAAACAAGCATCCTTTGTTTATGGCAAATGAAATTATGTGAAAACCATTGTCCGCGTGTCATGGTTTAACTAAGCACCACACAGTCATTCACTCACTCCAGTGGGATGGGGGGAGAATGAGAAGGGGTAAAAGTGAAAAAGAAACTTGTGGGTTGAGATAAGAACAGTTTAATAATCAAAACAATCTAATAATAAACATTTGTGAAAAGCAAGGAAAAAATGGGAAAAAACAACAAAGACTGAGGAAGATAAAACCCCAGAAAGACAAATGATGCAAATGAAAATGATCACTCACCACCAACCCACTGGTACCCAGCCAAACCCTGAGCAGCAGCCCACCCACCAAACTTCCTCCTCTCCCATTTTTATACACTGAGCATGATGCCATATGGTATGGAATATCCTTCTGGACAGTTGTCAGCTGTGTACCTCCAGTCTGCTCGCTGATGGGATGAGGTGAGAAACAGGAAGGTCCTTTGACACTGTGTAAGCACTGCGCAGTGCTTACACATCTCTGTAATCAACACTGTTTTCCGTGCAAATCCAAAACATAGTCCCACATCAGCTACAATAAAGAAAATTTAACTCTATCCCCACAAAAACCTGCGCACCCTGATGGATTGTCTAGAATCCTCCCCTTCTTCATACTCCTGCCTCATAAACCTTCATGCACTGATATTTGTGTGTTCCTATTATCATAAACTTCCCAGAATCTGAAGGTCATGGAAAAGCACGTCATCTTTAGAAGATAGGCTGAAAACAATGCAAAGACTAGGCAAACTGACTCACAGGCTGAGAATATCAGTGTCTTACACTCCTTTCCCTTTGGAAGAGGAAGATAGAAAGGTGAACAGTTCCTTAGTTGTTTGCCAAGATGTTACACCAAGAACACCTTGGTTCAGTACAGAGACTACCTGTTTGGACTGCAAGTCTGATGATGATGGCCAGTAGCATACGAGTAAGGAGAAATTGCAAGAACAGAACAAATATATGATCAAACATACCTGAGAATATTCTCAAAGCCTTCTGCAGTCAGCAGCCTGTTTCCTGAGACAACCATAAAGCTTGCATTCTCCACATTTTATTTTATCATGCACCTTTGGAACCATGTTCACGACATGATGTGATACAATCTCACATAGCCAGCAGAGTCACCTCTGTGCAGCACACACTCCCCAGGCCATGCTGAGTTTGGTTTTCTACTGCTTCAGTCCCCTTAACAGCAAGCTTTTGTGAAATGGCTTTTTTCTTACAGGTATAGCTATGGGTGGAAGAGCAGTGCTTAGCACTGTGGCTGCCCTTGGTCTGCACATGATCATCCAGCCCCTTGCATAATCAGTTGATGTTTCAAAGACTTCTCTTTGTTGTGCTTGTTTTTGCCCACATATTGCATGTTTATATGCAAGACTGTCTAATAAGACTGTCTAAGACCATTTCCATGGTTTGGCTCTCTGATGGACAGAAGTAAATGCCTTAGAAGCAAATTTGCAAGGTGTGCTCCTATGCCAAGTTCTGCCTCATTTTCTTATAAACAGAGCTAAAGACAAATACACAATAACTCTGGATTTCAGTACTTCAGGGGAATTGCAGCACCCTGAATCACATCCCTTGAAGGGCCAGGCATTCTCCCACTCATTGATTGCTACCTGTTCTGCAGCTACTCCTACTCCCACCTTAAACATCACGTACAAATAAAGAACAGAGAACTAAAATACAGGAAGATACATCACCCTTAAGAATACTTTATTTTTAAAATAAAGCGATGTAATCTGCCATCTCCAGACATCTCCAATGCTGATCCCTATCAGCAACATTAGACATTAAAACATTGCTATTCCTATAAAAAACAACCAAAGAAAAAACTCAAACCAAACCAGAAAAAAAAAAAAAAAAAAAGAAAAGGAAAAGCAGCTCAGTATTGTGGTGCAGAAATCAGCAGTTTATTTTTTTTTTTTAACAGTAGATCAGGAAGAAAAAAGTCACAAAACCTATGTACTCCTCAGTTTTCCATTCTGCAAAATGTGAATTGCAAAATTGAGCTCTACTAGAAAGTCAAATTATAAGTTTAAGTAATCCACGCAGAGTAATTTATGGATATTAATATAGAAAAGGGAAACTGGGTGCCAGCACTACACAATCTACATTGTCACTAACATTACATTGCTATTTTGTAGCACGTTTAGTAGAACACCTCTGTCACACTTAGTAGTATATAAATGCATAATAAAAAGAGAGTCCAAGCCTTTCCAGAGCTGTTGCTAAGAGTTGTTTAGAGCAAGGAGTAAAGAGTGGTGTTCCTTGGTCCTCTCTGTCACCAGCTCTTGCTGGACTGGATGACGTGCTTTCCTATGAAACGCCTTCCCTGCTCTTCCTATAGATCTTGATATGTTTTGCATCTGAAAAGATCGATTTTTAAGGTTCCTGTGACCCAGTTACAATGGTAAAATGTCCACTCCTCTACTTACCAAGGGAATATGCTGAGAAGTCAATCTGCAGGATGCAAAGGTTTGATTTGAGTAAGAGCCTCCATGGGTGCAGTCAGAAGCAGCTAAGGCAAAGGTAAACTCCCTCTGCTCTGTATTCTGATATTGAAAAGTTTAGGAAAAGAGAATGATACAAGGAGAGAGCTATGATAAATTATCTTTAAGTTCACACTCTCACTCTGCATTCTACCTAGCCCTCGGGAGCATAAGTTAATGTTCCAGTAAGATGAAAAAGAGAGAGAGTTTTGGGAGCTGGTGCCACCTATATACACACTGAGTATCAATGTCATTTATTTCACCTGACATGCTTATACAAACATGTTAAACTTCTAGAAAATCAGCTTTTCATCTTACCCTAGAAAGCTGAATTTAAGCTTTGGAAGGAAACCACAGAGCAATTCTTTATTTGTTAGAAAGCTAGCTGCTTTTTGAAATAAGGTGCTTCTGAGAATAGATACATTGATCGAAGTTATTTTGATCAGGGGACCAAAGGCTTTAGTTTTGGCATAGATTTTATGTTTATGTTTGTTCTTTTGGTTTTTTCTTAGCTTGTTTTCCATCCTTCTTTTCCTTCCCCTCCCTCCCACATGCTTTTTTTGTTTTGCTTTTGGTTTTGGGTTGTTGTTTTCTTAGTGTTGCAGACAGCAGATGCTCACTTTTTCCTTTTGAAACTGAGCATCAGGATGAGCTAGTGCTGCTCTGACAGTGCAGTTCAGCTTGGCTCTGCAGGCAGCAGCAGACACTGCCTCTCCAATCCTGCCTGCCTTCATCTCCTCGGTGCCAGGACACTTGCTAAAAGCAGCACTGAGGATTTGCAACATGGTGCTTAAGACTCGTGCTTGGACCACTGTTTATATGAAAGTAGGATCAGGTCCTTAATTCTTTTGGAACTGGACTCTGGTTTCCAGTTCACAGAAGCCAGCAAAGGGTCAGTGCCTTGCATTCCTCACTAGCCTTGGTTGCGTGACTTACAAATGGAGCCTCAGCAGCCTTAGTCTCAATCTCCTGTGCCATCCCATCCCCATCTAGATAATATTTTTAAATCTAAGCACTTTTGTTCTCAGAAGCGGGTGAGATGCAAGATAAAATAGTCATTTTACAACCACCTTTCAAATAATTGCAGAAATCTCTGCCAGTTAAGTTAACCCACCTCTCTCTCCCCCTCACACAAACATGTTGTATGAAAGTAAATTCTGCAATTAGTCACCTAAATCCTGTAAATGCACCTGTTGTGCTCTGAATCCTGGCAGATGGTTCAGTCATTGTGGTCTGTGCCTGCAGCTCCGGCCCCCACAACGGGTGGCTGTCCCTGGCAGCAGTGGGAGGGCAGCCCTGGGCAGATGATGAGCCCCACTCCCAGGGCTGCCCTGCACCACGGGCTCTGCAGCAGGGCCGGATTTCTGTGCAGGTACAGAAGTCTGTGCAGGTACAGCCTGTAAAGGCCCCCCCCAGCTGCTGCCTGGCACTGCCGGCTACGGTAAGGGAGCCATTCTGCTTTTGAGAAACACACAGCTTGGTCCCCAGATGGAAATTTTGTCCCAAGCTCCCATTGCCCAGGAACAGAAATAGGGATCAAAAACCTCTGGTAGGGACAGTTGTTAGTTGGATGTTGTTTGGCACAGCTGGCATGGTGGCATCAGGATGCACAACCATCTGTAAAATCGAAGCAGACCTTCCCTGGACACGATGGAGGGCAGTCGATCTGCTGTCTGCCTTCAGACACGAAGCAGTTAATACCAAGTGTTCATAATTAGACTTCATATTACCTCTCAATTTAGGTGAACAAGGAGCATTCACACCTCTCTCAGTGCTATTATTTCAGCCTTGCTGGCTGGCAGACTCCACAGGACAGCAATGTATCCTTGTCAGAGGGACCAGCTGTCCCTGCTTAGGTGAAACAGTCCCTTTTTTGTCATTCTGTCCCATTAAAATAATTCATCAACTCTGATGCATTTTATTAGGGGCTAATGGTGCGACCCTGTTTTCCCTTCAAATGTCCCTATTAATTACTTCTATATATTGTTGTCTGTGTTACATGGTAAAATAATTTGCAACTTTTCTTTTTCTTAATTCTTGAAAATTGGAAGTAAAACATCTGAAAAAATCCACAACAAATAACAACACTGTTTCCAAGACACCTCCCTTCTGGAGGTGGTAAATCACCACAGAATTATTTTGTCTCTCAAAATACATTTCAGTTAATTGCTTTTTGGGCAGATGTCTATCACAACCTCCCTCTGTATGGAGTCCAAACAATACACTCATATATCACAGACCCTACGTTGGGAGCACCTGCCTCCAGTGTTTTAGACAGCAGGTAAAAAGACAAAGAAAAGGAATGTTAGGAATCAGTAACTTAAAATAAACCTGTTAAGTTGAATACCACAAGTTGAAAATATCAGATATTTTAAGCTACGCAGTAAAGCTCGATCGGTAATGCCTTGAAGGGTCCATAATCATACCAAAGCAGATAAAATGGAAGATTAGACAAAATTTTCACTTGCTGAAATAATTTTTTTTAGACGTTAGTAAGCTAAATTTGAAGAGACAAATTCTTTTCTGTGTCCATCTAGGTCTAGGAGAAATCCTCAAAAAAGAAATCTCCACTTGTTGCTTTGAACACCACACAAGCTACTGACAAGATTTGTAGTTATCCTGTGCAAAGTGGCCGTCACAAAGCACGGGCTGGATCTGGCCCCTTAGATTAGAATAGCATCTTTAATTATTGTTGTGGAAGAAACGGCACGGCTTAAAAATCCATTTGATATACTCATAGGGTACACGTACGTGTCAGACTAGTCAGAAAAGGCAGCATGTGCTTTCAGTCCCCATTACTAGAGTTCCTATCCCTAATGTGGGGATGAGTGAAATGAAAATCAATTAAATCAATGTGAAGAAGTGTCATTGTTAGATATTTACATTGCTCTCCTCTTACCACTCTCTCTTCTCTTGGAAAGTACTTTTTTAAAATATAGGACCCTGAAAGTATGACCTGTGGGACATTTCCATTGTGTCAGAAGTTTCAAGTAAATACACACTAAAAATGGGAAACACAATGGATTCCCTAAACCAGCCAGCATTAATCCCCGTTGGACAAGTACTGCAGCTCTCTGTGGCATTCCTGTTGATAAAACAGGGGCTTCAAGCCACATAAGACTCACAAAGACTGAGCTTGCTTTTACTGAATACCAAGGTTTCCCTTAAACCATCTTTCCTCATAAGGCAGCACTTCCCTGGCTCCAGCAGAGAGGATGCCGGATGGGACAGACATGGCTGGGTTTATAGCTGGTTTCCTCACATCCCATATGTTTCTCAGCAAGACGGAAGAACTGGCTCATTATTCAGAATATTGAATGATACCCAGATTCATCAGTCGGTTCTTCATGAAAGGCTTTATTATCTCTGCTGCTAAGGGGGTTCAGCTCTAACCTAATTCTTGTGTTTCTTTCAACAGGATTGTTCTCTCTATAATTCTTTTAAATTCAAATGGGTAAGTCCAGTCAGCTTGGTAACAATAAAATAGTACATCTACATCTATGAGAGGAGTCTGAAATTTACCTATCACATGACTTCTTCTGCCTCTTACTTATGAGTGTCTAATGCTAAGAAACTCTGCTGTGAAACTACACAACTAAAATGCAGGCTAAGGGAACAAGACTCAGTGGATAAACATTCACTGAGACTCAGACTAAAGGAACAGCTAAAGTATCTCAAGTGATACAAAATCATTGGTATTATACAAAAGAAGCAGAAAATTGAGATGAACTTCCTAAAGTGAATCACACATGTACAGGCTGAGGTAAAGAATTTTTCCTGGCATATTTTCTGTTTGTTTCCAAGTCACTTCTTGGAAATTACACATGTAAAAGTGTGTGTCTAGTTACATAAGCATAGACACATGCAAACATATCATATATGACTTGAGTTTGTTCTCCTTTACCACAGTTTTTGTTAATGATGAGTACAAAGCATTTTTCTGTGCTTTACACTCCCAAAATCCCAAAGGACTTTTAAAGACCTATATTTATACCAGACACACTGACCTTCCTCTCAGTGAAACAAGAGAACTTTCCTCATTGCCCTCATGGATAGGAAAACTGGCATTTTCCTTGATGACATTCAACTCATACGCAACCTCGGCTATTCTAATTTTTAAATTTAATTTATTTCTTTACAAGGAAAGTAATACCATTCAGGGCCAGAGATTTTCTATGGTTTTAGTGAAATGCCATGGAGTCTTTAACTTCCACCTGAGGAGCCACCAGAGACAAACAGAAAGGACCTTGGGTTTAATGTCTCATCTAAAGGATATTCTAATGTGTTTGCCTCATTATTCACAGCAGAAAAGGCCTTTGTCATGGTCAGATGGCTTTAATGTGTTTCGTATGCTACATAAATTCAGACTTGATGGCTCATTTATTTGTTGGATTGCAGCGTTATTCAACCTAAATGAAGCCTTGGTATTTACTAATAATTTGGGCTCTGGCTGCTGTTTACTTAAGCAAGCAGTGTCCACTGTCTCCTCTGTTGTCCGTATTAAGTTTGGACTCTACTAATCCAAAGAATATTATAGAGAGGGCCAAAAATTTGCAGAGGAAATAGCTTTTCATTTGTGGACAATTATTTATCTTAGCCTTGAAAGATTAGTATTCCAATACTGCAGTTTCTGACATCAATTTTCTCAGTGTCAGAAACAACTCAGACTTCATCTAAGCTTCAAAGCACCCCCATAAGGAAGTGACTCATCGTTATCAACATTTTGAAGAAGGGCAAATTGGAGGTAAGAGGAGGCTAGACTCCTTATTCCGTGTCAAGAGAAAGAGACTAAAATGCTTCCAGAACCCAAATCTGTCCTTTAATTTTAGGACCATATTTCCTTTTGTGATGTGACAATATTCTTTGATGAAGCTACATACAGCAATGATCAAACTTTGTAGTCACACCACGCCAGAAGCATTCAGAACACATAGATTCTCTTCTACTGTCTGAAAAATGAGACTACAGGGCTATAATGAGGAACTGTGTAACTATGTGATTACATATAGTGTGCATGTTCTATTCTACCTTGTAGAGAGATTTACCTTTTGATGTGAAGTTTCTTAAAATCTAAATTTCATGGTGGAATTCTACTTGAACTCTCCCAAAGATGATTTTAAAATCCTCACCCAGCTGGATATTGTGAGCAATCTTGAAGTTAAAAATTACCCATTGAATCAAAAGAAAAACTAACTACTGTGCCATCTTAGATCCAGTCCAAAACATGAGTAAATATCCATAGTCAAGGCAAAAGATACTCATCCTTCCTGCAGAAACAGACAACTAATTTTAATAAACTGAATAATCACACTCAGGTGAGGCCTCATAGCTGTTTAGGTTTAGGTTGGATATCAGGAAAAGGTTCTTCACCCTGAGGATGGTCAGGCACTGGAACAGGCTCCCCAGGGATGTGGTCACAGCACCAAGCCTGACAGGGTTCCAGAAGCGTTTGGACAATGCTCTCAGGCACCTGGTGTGACTCTTGGAGTGTCCTGTGCAGGGCCAGGACTTGGACTTAGATGATCCTTGTGGATCCCTTCCAACACAGGATATTCTATGATTCTATGAAAAGCTCAAACTGATGACGGGATTCATGGTGGAACAGGATCTGTATGACTAATTCGCATCTCGAAAATACATAAATATAGTATAAACAGCAAATGTTCATTTATGCCAGTAATTACAATTTCAAATTATATACATGGACCTGAATTTTCCCTTTCCTTGTAGATCCAAGTGGGAAATAGCTTTAAAACTAGAAAAAATATTTTTTCTGGCACTGAACATGGCCAGTTCTCCCAGTTTCTACTATGAAACAGCTGCTGCTTGCTGGATCTTCAGCCAGTTAGTAATTTTCCACTCAACAAAATAACTTTTAGAGTGGTTTATTAAGTAATTAGGAGTCTGCTCATATAAACCAAGTAGACTTTATTATCCCAGCAGCAGTAATTCAGCCCTGTAGCAGAAGGAAAGGTGTACCTGGAAGTACAACACAAATTCCTTATTCAATACTCTTCATTTTTCTCTTGGAATTGCAAACCACATTAGCTGTGACTCAAACCCCTGTTTTCTTTTCCCTCCCTGTACAGGGCTATGCCAGCATCCAGCCTTGCATGGGTATTGGGTCTGGCTGGGATGGAGCTAATTTTCCTCAAAGTAGCTCGTAGGGTGCTTTGGTTTGGATTTGTGGCCAAAACACTCTTGATAACAGAGATGTTTTAGTCACTGCTCAGCAGGGCTTACAACAGAGTTAGGATCTTTTCGGCCTCATGCCACCCCACAAGCAAAAGGAGGCTGAGGATGCATGAGGAGCTGGGAGGGGACACAGCCAGCACAGCTGACCCCAACTGACCCAAGGGATGGATATTCCATACCCTGTGGCATCGTGTTCAGCAATAAATGGAGGAACCAAAGCGTTTCCAAAGATGCCGTTGCAGGCAGTGCTGGGCGATGGTCTGCTGGTGAGCAGTGACTGCTTTTCCATCACAGGCTGTCTTTGCCCCTATTTCCCACCTCCACTTAAACTGTCTTTATCTCATCCCACAGGTTTTCTTGCTTTTGCCCTTCCAAGCATCTCTGCCCTCCTGTTGGAGGGGAGCAAATGGCTGCATGTGTGTGAGCTTCCCACCAGGGTACAAGTTTGTATGCAAAAAGAGTTCATAGCTTCTGGAAATTTCATGACTCACCCTCCTCTTGAAAGAAGAGTAGAAGTTACCTCCTCAGTAGCTGGTGGATGACCTTAGTTAGGCAAGTTCATCACTGTGAGAAAATGCTGTTTCCAGGGTCAGATTAGTTATTTATTCTTCATCAACATTCTACTCTGATTTCTTGCTTTAAGCTCACTAGCTGGAGTTAGGCCCTCACTCACAAACACACGTGTATAGTGACATTTACAGAGTTAGTTACATGTCATCATAATCTCATGCCTTAGGAGCAACAAGTTTGCTTAAGATCTTGGTGTCATATACTAGGAATATTCAAGTTACAAAAAACTACAAAAGCATTAGATATTTTCACTGTATTTGAAACTAACGTGGAAGCACACACCTTGTACATTGATTTTATTTTGTTGCCTGTAACACGTACCAGCAGTGCAAAAGGATTCTGAAGTCATTGGGATATTTGGGATTTTATGGTGAGATACCTCTGTCACGACCATTACACTTTTCCCAGTGAAACCAGTATGTATCATTTGCAATGATCCAGCTTTACACATCATGAACACAACCTGTCCTTGGTGTGGTAAGACACCTGGACCTTGCCAGGGTGCAGCTCTGTATCTGCTTCAGGATCAGATGTTTCATAATAAGCACAACAGAGCTTCCAGTAGAATTACTCAGGCACACTCCTGTTAACAAAATTTGGTAATCCTCTAATAAAAACATCCAATCCGTATCTGGCTTCTACCATGTCCTACATAACCTTATAATCCTCAAATTTAATAACATCTGCAGGTTTTGGGAATAAAGTCTTGCAAGTGACAACACAGATGACAACTCATGCGAGGGAGACCTGGAGGCTGAAGATCGAAAGAAGGTTTGTAGCAAAATCAAGGGACAAATAAAATGGATTTTTCTCCTTTTTTCCCCCCTGCATCTATTAGAATTTCTGATGCATTCAAAGGATTGCCTTCCCTTCAAGAAGGTTACAGAAAAATATTTCTGTGTTTTTATTCTGTTTTTGCAGGCATGCTAATGCTGAGAGTAGGGACAACAACCAATCCAAGGATTTCTTCCTGTGCCCTGGAAAACAGCTGGTTATCCTATTTAACTGGAACTGAAAGACTCCACATTCATAAAACACCCCAGCAGGAGCCTTATTTTGTACAAATGCGTGCAAACTTCAGGGGGGAAATCTGCACCAGTGTACCTCATTATATCTAATGGGATACTATTAAGAACTCCATGCACTATGAGTTGAAAGCCTTTCTGTAAGCAGGTGGCAATTTCAGTGTTGCCTATTAATGCAGATATCAGAGCTGATAAAAACAGAGGGCCTTCATGTGTCTGCCTCCTATCTACCTCAGCTTTTCTAGAGCCAAACCTCCAGTTTCAGAGATGCTCGAATCCTTTGGGCTGCTGGGCTGGGACTAGTGAGATTCACCTGGTTGGAAATCAGAACCCACAGAACCATGCTGCACTTCTGTGGAGATCCTTAAACCTGGCACCATTTGGGGAGATTTTGGTTCTACTGCACAGTTAAAAGAAAGAAAGAAAGACAGACAGAAAGACAGAAAGAAAGAAAGAAAGAAAGAAAGAAAGAAAGAAAGAAAGAAAGAAAGAAGAATGTAAATATAAACAATACTAAGAGCATCTTCAGCTAGAATTGACTATTCCTACATGCTTTTACTAAGAATGGTCCCTGACTTTAATTATTTATTTATTTTGGAATTAATCTTCCCAAGGGAGGAATTCAGGTGCAAATATTTACCTCGGATAGAACCTTCAGAGTTTTCAAAATATTTGTGTTAACATTCTCAAGGTGAGTAATTTAGCAATTCAAATCTTTTTATGCAATTCAAATCTTTTTATGTAATTTTCCTAAAAATGGCTCACTCATACTGTGGGCCATTTGAGAGTACAAGAAAACAATCTTAATGACTTCCACTAAAACGTCAAAACGATTTTAAACAAGGCACAAACTGGTTGTGCTCTTAATCCTGAACATCTGATCTCCAAAACCATTCACCATGGGAGAATTTAAACATGTGCACAGGCTTACAAAAGCTGCACAAAACTAAGAGGTGTTAAGGTCAGATGAGGACTGGAACCTCTGAAATTTCAGAGCGTAAGTAGGATTTAGGAGTCTGTGTTTTCACTGAGAGAACAAAATTGCATATAATGAACACACATTGTTAAACTCCATCAATCTCTCAGGGTTTCAGTTATTCTTACAAAAGTCAGCCACTAGGATAAATACGACTAAAAAGGTGGGGAACCGCTTTACCATAAAAGCTATTTTTACTCTGAAAAACGTTGCATTTTAAAAATTTTATAATTTCTGCTGTTTTGAAAGATACAAATTCAAAGGTTTTACAACAAACTGCTTTGAAAAGTACTCAGAGGGTCAGGTCCTGAACTACACACAATTTTCAAGGAGATGGGTATGCAACACAGATAAGCCATACCTTTTTTTCATTATTTCATTCCATGGTAGCATCTTCTGAGGTGAAATACCTGCTCTGATAAAGCCTCCAGGAGTCCAAGGGCTCTCCTGCACCTTGCTGTGTTCAAGGATGAAGATCCTCCTGGATGCTGCTGAGTGTTGACTCCAGCAAGAGCCCAGGGCTGTCTCCATCCAGGGCTGCCTGTGAACAGCCCCTACCTCCACACACAACACCCTTAGCTGGGCTGTCACCAGAGCAGGAGCTGCTCCTGATGTCAAAGCCAGGTGGGCTTTTGTCCTCCTGGAACATGATTGCCCTCAGCTTCTGCTGAGCTCTAGTGCAGAGCAGACCCCTGCAGGTGCCACCAAGGATTTAAGCACTAACAGGGCCTCTGATATGGGGCATGGGAGCATCAAGATCCTCATGAATCTATAAATAAACCATCAAGGTATTTCACTTTACTTAGTGACTTGAGAAGCACCTGTGATTCTACGTTAAAATGCAAACTTAGGAATGGGTTTAACCTTCCTGGTTTTAGCAAAACTTTCCTAGTTTCGGCAAGGTGTGCCTTCAGTACTGGCAATTGTAATGAAGTGGTGGGGAACATGGATTAACTGGGAGACTTTCACAAACAGCTGCTGCTTGCGAGAAATAAGAGGGTCAGAAATGGGAACCTCTGGAAATTTATTTAGTCTAGCTAGCATGAATTAACCTATTCCTTGCTTCCATAGCTGATGTAATATTAAAATCCAATGGGTTCCATTGGCTCTTTTGGCAGAAGGGAGAAAGCAATGTGGGGATGTGCACTTAAATGGTGGTTTTTTGTTAGTTTTTGTATGCTTAAGGTTTCAGACACCACTTAGCGCCAGGCAGCTCTTCAAAGACACTTTACTTCTCCCAGGGTAATAATAGTACTGTAAATACTTTGAGATAGGGCCAGTAAATTATTTTGGTTCCTATGATATCTGAAAATTCTGTAATGACAGGTGTGGCTTAATCCAGGAGTCACAGCCACAGAAAAAACACTAAAAGAGGCAAACTTATTGTATTCACCAGAAGGGGAATGGATAGAATGTCAGAAAGGGAAATGGATAAAAGACATCAGGAATTTTTTACTTCCTTTCTACAGCAGAATAATCAGTCTTGCATATAGAAAAGAAGTAGGTGGTTATCTGAACAAACTTTGCTAAATATCTTAACTACTATCTCACATGACATTCTTATGCAGAAGCATGGGGAAAAAAGGGTCTTGATCACACTCTTATAAAGCAGGTATGGGGATGGTGGGAAATCTGTTCCCAGTTTGGAAACCAGTTAGTTCCCAACAGGGAGAGCAACCTGCCTCGAGTGCAGAAGTTTGTCTATTTAGCTTTATTTAGCCCTCCTGTTAATGACGTGAATGATGGAACAAAAAGTAAACTGATTAAATTCACAGCTGACACCAATCTGGAAGGACTGTAAATACACTGTGGGGAAGGATTAGAATTCAAAATGTTTGTGACAAGCTGGAGAAACAATAAGGGGTGGGGAAAATAAAATGAAGGCAGTAACTCTATTAAGACAATGGTAAAATCCAATACATGGCAGAAATAGCAACTACTGTAATATAAAATGGAAATAATTGCATAGGCAGCAGTTCTGCAGGAAAGGATCAGGCAAAGATCACATTATGATGTAGAGAATAAGACAGTCTGCATGACAAGCATGATGGCAGTTCTTGCTGTTTGTCTGGCACACTGGGGTGTTTGTGACTTCTCTTCCAGGAAGAGGTGCACAGTCCATAGGAAAAGGTGGTCTACTCAACACAGGAGCCTACAAAATTTAGGAAGAAAGCTTAAAAGAATTGGAAATGTTTAGCTGAAAGATAGAATATCCATCGGTACAGAGTTAAACCTTCAGGTCTGAATGAGGCTGTTGCAAAGAGGAAAATAATCTGTCCCCCCATGTTCAGAGTGGGTACAACCAACACAGTGTTTCCAATCTGCAGTGAGAACCACGCTGCAGAGCTGGTAAACCCCTAAGAGAAAGGACAGTCAAGCACAGTTGATGGCAGATTCTTCAGCAATGGTAAGTTTTAAAAACAGGATAGAGAAGCTTAAGTCTTGATTTACATTGGTAAGGTTTGGTCTGGTGTCCATAAATCCCTTTCAGACCACAGCAGAGACACAAACCAAAGGGGGATGACACGTGCAAGCAGAAGGCAGGGCACGGCCTGTTATCAATGGTTGTGTCTTTATAGTACACTAAGGACAGAAATATCTGAAAACCATGCTCAGTTCACCTGTGATGATCATTACAATATTGAGACAGCTGCTACTAAGTGTCATAAAAAGAGAAATTTATTTGTATCTGGTTATTTTAGGTAACCACTGCTCATACCCCTGACCTAATGGTCCAGCGTTCCTACAGCTCCCAAGCTGCAACCTGAAGCTCCGCACAGAGCGGAAGTTGTGCAAATATGCACAATGTGTGCAATGTGCACTTCGAAATTTAAAAACCCCAAGATATTCCATTTGTGGCCATTGGGCACTGAGCTTGACAAAAGTCTCTTGTTTATTTCTTGTCTCCTTTCAGACAGCAAACCTCTCATCAGATTAATGCTACACAAAGGAAAGGATAAACTTTTTATAAAAGATCAGGTAATAAATACAAACACAAATAATAACCTAAATTATCTAATAGCTGGGCTCCATCCCTACTTTTTACATTACATATTTGTATTTTATATTCACATGTGAAGATTAAATTCTGTTAAATTAGGTTGACAGAATGAGTTTCTGAATGCAGCTTTTTCTAAAAGCTTACTTACAGATCATCTCTCCCTCACTCTCATGAAATGATTTCTTCACAAGCTATTAAAGAGGAAGAATTTCAAGAATTTTTCAAATTGGCTGATGCAGAGTAGTTTGACAGTTGCATGAGCTTCTATTTTCAAGAGAAGTTATTCCCTAGAGAGAACAGTGCTGTTTCCCTTTTGTTTATTTATTTATTTAACTTGAGTTTTGTTATGGGTAATGCTCTGAAAAGTTGGAAATGCTTATAGCTCTTTTGCAAGAATATTATAAATGGATGCTTTTCTCAGGCAGTAAATATTTTTATTTCTTTAAATAGAAATACCAAGTCAAGGAACAGGATTAAACAGGAAGAATAAGTCATGACCAGCAACAGATTTTCCATTTGCTACAGCAAAATGTTTCATTTTCTTTTCTTTTTTTTCTCCATAGGAATTGCAAACCACTTGCTCCATCATAATTCCTGTGGGATGTGGTGCTGCCCACAGCCCAGTGCCAGCCACATCTTCCCCATGCAGGTGAAAAGGCTAAAACAGCTCAGCCCAGGGCAGAGCTCCCCTCGTAAGCACCAGAGCTCCATGAGACGTTCACAGGCTGTGTTGGACAACATGACGGGCAGTGAATAGCCAAAGCCATTGCGCCTTCATGGACACCCTGACAGCACTGCTGCCTCTGTGTCCTGCCCTCCCTGACAGCACTGCTGCCTCTGTGTCCTGCCCTCCCTGACAGCACTGCTGCCTTTGTGTCCTGCCCTCCCTGACAGCACTGCTGCTTTCCATGTCCTGCCCTCCCTGACAGCACTGCTGCCTCTGTGTCCTGCCCTCCCTGACAGCACTGCTGCTTTCCATGTCCTGCCCTCCCTGGCCACATTGCTTGTATCACTACAGCTGAAAGCCAATGCTGCAGGCTTGAAATGGCAAGAAGTGCCCAAAACCAAAGGAGCATATCAGAGGCCAAGGATCTTGACTGTTTCCCTCAGACTTCAAACGTCCCCTTTCTTTCACCTGCTCCAGCCTCCGCCATATGTGAAGAAAAGCAGTCAGTTCCATCACTCACTCCCAAAGACATAAAAGTTTCTTCCCTGGGTGTTGTTTTTATGGAGAACCATTCTATCAAAAAACCACAGAGAGCAGATCAAAGTGCTGGAGACATGAAAAAGGCTACAGCTTGCTACAAATGATTCTCTCCCATGTAGTGTTTTCCTCATTGTATTTAACTCTGTGCTGGACAAATCAAACAACATTAAGTCAAACAGCAGGGTAATGCAATAGGAACAGTGTCATTGCAGAAGAAGCCCACCAAACAACCAACCCTGAAGGTTACAGCACGGATTGGGAGCTTGTGAGCAGAGTCTGGTATAAAGTTCACTGTAAAACAAAATTCTTCCTACATGGTCTAGAGAGCCTTCCAGAAATTGTTTTGACTAATCAGTCTTGTATAGCCCAGGAAACTTTAGGACATTGCTTGAAACTCAGGATACAAGAGATCTTGTAGAACTGGAACAAAAGCAGAGGTCTGGTTTTTTTAGAGCAGCGATTGTAACACAAGTGCATGGTCAGGTCACTGTAGGCTTTCTTCCCAGTAACTGCTGTCTGCTTTAAAGGCTGTCAAGCCCATTATTGGCACCTCTTTGTAACCAGAAAATTAAAACACAGGCAGTGGGTAACAACAGACTTTAATGACACACCTGGTTCGTACTTAGGACCATCTTTCAGACTCAAAATGAATGCCAAATCACCCTGGCAATTGTATTCCTTGTAGTTATCAGCCCTTCTCCTTTTTAAAATACATCTTCCTGACAGCAGCCCACAGCTACTATTTCCTTTTCATTCTCTGAAGTGCAGAGCACTACAAATACATCATTTCGCTTTGCTGCAGTCCTTTATGTCCCTTTGATCATCTCCTTTACACCTTCTGCATTTCTGCTTCCCTCCCTCATGTGCAGAACATCAAAAAAGAGCAGCAAGTAGGTTTTTCCAAGGACAGAATCCCAGCTGGTGTAGGCAGCACAAATGCCACTGAAGTCAGAAACATTGCTGTACCTATGCTAGCTAAAATTCTGTTCAAAATGCCTTATACTTCAATTAAAGCTTTACAATTCTCTTCTTGGAGTACTGACTGCTGGCTCAGGAATTTCCTTGTAAAAGTGTTAAACTCAACTGCAGTTCACTACTTTGTGACTCAGAGAGTAAACAATGAATGATGCTCCTTTCTTCCTTCCATTTGTTGTGACCCCATAAAAAATGGCTTATGCTGCTAAGAAATAATTTTTCTAATAGTACCTAGACAGGATGTTTTCTTCCTGTATTTTACAAACTTGAACCAGTCCCCTTTGCATTTGGCTAGTCTAAGCTCAACATTTTTTGTGTCTATTTATAAAACTTCCAAATGCTTTAAACCCAAGCAATCTCATAATATTACCACACTGCAAGTATGGCTTTTCCCAGCTTAGAGGCTGCCAGCGAATGAAGTTGGGAAGACCTGCAAAGGCAGCAGCATTAGGCTGGGTGATGGGCAATCCTGGCGCTTGGCCTCTCTGAGAGTTCAGCTCCCCCTGAACGCTGCACGGCGCCCAGGACCTCAGTGATCCCAGAAATTTGTAAATACCCTGAAGAAATACCAGTTGTCCTGTTTCATAGATTAGGAACTGAAGCCCAGAGCTAAAGTAGCACATTCAATATCCCAATATTCAAAAATGAAGTTAGATAATTCTGTATTTCCTCTTCCTGGCTAATGATCTGAGTAGCTGATACTCCTTTAGCTCTACTCTCCCTCATACATAAAGAACAAAAATTGTCTCTCTCACATAACTGAGTATCTTGGATCTGATGTAGTATATGACACTGGTAAGATTAACACACACAATTTTACCACTGCAGAAGCTGACAGTCCCATTCCTTACTCAGCTGGCAGAAGACTTGAACAGGGGAAAGGGATTTTCTTGCATTGAGAATTGTTCCAGAGTAATAAGAGCTAGTCTTTTCTCTCTACAGAAATCTCACCCTGTTAAATTGATCTTGTGACACACAAATCCACATTTCAGCTACGACAGTGGGAAGTGCTGTAGGGAGGACAATGCCCCTGAGAGGAGAGCATTTCTTAGTTCATGGGATGATGAAACACATGTGAACTCTCCATGCTCCAAACAGCTTTTGAGCAATTCCTCTGCACCTCTGTCTGATGTTGTGCTGCCTCAGTACTGCTTACTGCTCCCTTAGGAAAGAAATCACTGCTAGTTTCAAAAAAAAAAAGAAAAAAGGAAAAGAAAAGAAGCAGAAGGGCTGCAGAGGAGCAGGTATCTTGGTGAGTAAAGCAGCAGATACTAACTAACCCTAAAACTTCAGAGCAGCATCATTGACACATACCTCAACATCTACAGTTTAAACTCAGTTTCTAAATCCACAAATCCACTTTTGTATGCATCCATGTAGATAGAACAGTTTATGTTGCTCAAGGACCAGTTTCCATTTTGATTAATGCATAAAAATGCAAACCAGCTCCACACAACCAGCACACAAGCGAGCAAACTGCCCAACTGTGCCTTAATAAAAGCTTCTTCTTCTCCCCTCCCTGCCTGCTGAAGTTCACTTGTTTTAGATGAGAACATGAAGTCATCAAAAGGCAGATTAATTTCAAAGCTTCACAGCCTTTTCCCTTTTTTTCCCCCCTTTTTTGAAATGCTCGTAAGGACCGAGAGCCAGACTAACAAACTCACCAAGAAAGGATAAAGCGCTCACCCTGCCCAAAACAAAAATGCCTGGAAGCTTCTCCCCCCCTTCCTTCTTCCCTCTGTCCCCGCCTCTCTCCCCTCCCACAGTTCTCCCGCCTCCCCTGAGCCAGCGTTACCTAATTTCTACACAAACACGCAGTTTCTATAAGCATCACCTTCAAGCAGCTCTGGCTTTCTGTCTGATCACATCTTGGTTTAGGGGAGCAGAGGTGAAGAGCTACTACTGAGGGGTTCTGCAAGGTAATCAACTTGTTGGATTTTTACTTTTTGTTTGTAATGGCTAACTAGTGGTTAAGTAGATGGACCAAGAAAAAACTCCTGGCAAACTGTCTTGCTGGAATTTGTTGAAGTAGAAAAGCCTCAGTACAAACTCAGAAATAGATTTAAAAACATTTTGGCTTGCTTGCTTCCTGCAGGGAAACAGAGGCAGTTTTTAAGATCAAGATCTAATTTAAAATACATAATCACTAAAATTTTAGTCTTGGGTGCCAGTTGTGCGTGTTTAAATACACACATGCATTCTGATTTAGTTTCAGTTCATACATTAGACAGGTTTAGCACGCAGCAGTCCACTGGGACCATGTCCCAGCTGTTTCACTCAGCTCCCCACCGGCTGTGTGTCGTTCTCTCCAGCCATACTGCTGCAAAATGCCCTGAATTCTTTGTACTTTCCTGTATCTTTTGCAGACTCTAAAATTGCCAAGATGCTTCTGATTCTTTCTCTGGTCACTGGGCTTGCCCTTTCTGCCTCTGGTGTCATGACAGACAAGGAAACTGATCCACGGCAGGAGTCATTGCATGAAATACAGAAACAAGTGAACGACCTCTGGCAGAATTTGCTCTACCCAGTAACACGTGGTAACGACACTGATGGGATGATTTATGCTACTTGTGAAATGAAGCCCAGCTCCAAAATAGATACTGACAAGCCACAAGTGAGTGGACAAGTCTTATTCAAGCAGCATTACTCATACGGAAGATTGGAAGCCATTTTTTACTTGGATGGGTTTCCATTGGATAACAATCAATCTAGTAGAGCTATACACATCCACGAGCTTGGAGACCTCAGCAATGGCTGTGATTCTACAGGAGGACACTATAACCCTTTCAGAGTGAACCACCCCCGTCACCCAGGAGATTTTGGCAACTTTCTTCCTAAAGAAGGCAAAATCAGAAAATACAAAACAAACCTGTTTGCCACAATCTTTGGTCCATATTCCATCATGGGCAGATCTGTTGTGATCCATGAGCAGGAAGATGACATGGGCAAGGGGAATAATAAGGCCAGTTTGGAAAATGGAAATGCTGGGAAACGTCTGGCTTGCTGTGTGATTGGGATAAGCAACAAGAACTTGTGGGAAGAGAAACTGCCCGAGGTTATGGACAAGAAGAAGAGAGGGCTCAACAAAAGAACATACAGCCAGGCTTAGGTGAAGTCCAAAACACCAGCTACAGCCTGCGCAGCCCAAAGTAACTCAGGCTGTGCAATTGCCCACTAAGATATATGGCTAAAGGATTTCCATTTGCTTGCTCCTGTATGAAATCCATATCACTTTTGTAGAGCTTTCTTTCTGTAAGCCCATCAATAAAACCAGCATCAACTCAACATTATGAGTGTTTTCTTGAAGAAAAAAGATTCCCTTTTATGCAGTTTGGGAGTTGAATGCATGTAGGAGTGCGGATGGATAGGGTATATGGGCTAAAGAATCTGTGTGCTGCAAGGGCCTCTTAAGGGATCATTAGATACTAAAGGAAAAAAAGTAAGAATTTGCCTCTCATTAGACCCTATTCTGTAGTTAGGCACCAACTTGAAAAGCAGAAAGGTCTCTATGCTGTTAATGGTGTTGGGTGTGGTGTTGCAAGACCTTGGTAGTGGACTTCCCCTAGAAATAAGGGAAAGTACAGAAATTCCTGTGTTGAACTTCAGATCCATTATGTTATTCTACTTGTGTAAGTCTCCAGTTTGTGCTTGTCAGTAACAAAGTTATATACAACAGTTACAATGCTGCTTAGACAATGATGGTAAAGTTAGCAGATCAGAGAGAAATATTTTCAAAGCAAAAAAATACTGGGTGTGTTATTTCATACAAAACTGTAGGAAGTAAATCAGTCAGCTTAGGCTGGGAAAAGTGACAGTGAAAAGATTTAAATAAGATTATTTTCAGACTTAAAATTCTCACTTAATAAGGCTTTACTTTTTAAATTTAACACATCTCAGTGGGAATATTAAAATACCACCCCATGGCTATCATTCATCTGATACTAAGAAGAGAAAAGGAAACAAGCAGGTAGAATAAGTATATCAGGAAATGTTTTTATTAAAGATGACAAAATTTATTAATATCGTTTAACCATGTTGTGCTGTTGTGCTGTTAATCCAGGCAGCAACAAAAAAGTGGTTTGCAAATAAATTAAACTGCATAATTTAGAAAGCAAACTACAAAACAGAAGCTGGTAAACAAAATGCTATCTTTTAGAAATGTAGCAGATTTTCAACTTAATCTCAGTTAAGATTTTGAAATACATTCCTGAGCTCATAGGGATTAAAGAACTTCCACTGTCTTTCCTACACAAATTCCCATATGCTTAAAAATAGTCTCACTTAGAAAAGAAGCAGCATTCTAAAAGCTGCTTCTTAATCTGTCATTTTCACACACTTATTTTACAAATTCAGTGAACATCGTTTTTCCAATAACCACAACATCATACTTTCAAATGAAGTCCTTCTCACAGATAATGCATGACTTCACTTTCATGTAAGACAACCTCCTTAAAATCAGTTTGTGAAATGCAGCTTCTCCATACTCCTGCCACAAAATTCCCTTCCCAGTTTGCTTCCCCAAAGCCCAACACCAACATGGCTTGCATGTCTGGTTGTGATTTCTGCACTGGCAAAGTAGTAGTAAAAGGGAACACAGGTCTTTAAAAAAAACAAAACAAAACACAAGACAAAAAACACCACCCCTCCAAATCTAAGTTTGTGTTGAATCCACAAAAATCCACTAGTTAAATTTACTGGGAAAAAAATAATCATTGCTATAATAGCTCAACAATATCAATTAAAGCAATATCCGAGGAAGATACTGACAACAATATTTAATTACTTATTACCTAGTGCAGCAACAATGTCTTACTTTTACAAGTCTCCTTGCTTTGAAGTCTTGTGTTCCTGGGAGAAGGCTAAAAATGTAGCTAGGATACACATTTGCTAGAGCAGAAAGGAGAGGGGCAGTATTGCAGCAGTGGCATCACACTGGAAATGACGTTTTCTGAGATCTGTGTATCTTACTGGACTTTAGCAATTGCAAAGATTTAAGAATGGCATCTAAGAGGGAGAATGGTGTGAGGACAATTACTAAGATGCCCTAATTGTTGGATTGTACATCAGTATGCTCTCACAGAAAAGATACACTGAAAACAATCAGCAAATGAGGCACTAAACAGGTGATGATGCAGCAATGCTTCAACCTTACACCATGCTCTTCATTAACTAATAGCATTAACTGGCTGTTAAGGGAGCATGAGAAAAATGCTCATTTGCACATCTCTGCGTCAGGAAAGACGGGACAGGGAAATAGTAAAAGACCCTCAACATTTCTGAGCTCAACTATATGAAATCTTGACCTTCTAACTTGCTTGCCTCAGTTCTGACTGCATTGATATTTAGCTCTGTGCAGGATCAGTCTGTGAAAGACGGAAAAAATACATCTCAAATAAAATGCTACTTCATGTGACATTTAGGCATTAGAGGGAAAAAGTCCTGCGCATTCTCCTGGAGATTTTAGTTCCTACAGCTATTTTTCTTCTGACTGTCACAAAAATGAGTCAGTAATGCAGTCAGTTGCAATTACTGGGAACAGCTTAACACTCTTTCAAACACTTAAACTCTTCTTGGTTTTTTTTCAGGTAATGAGGAATTTTAACAGTGATCAGGATAACAAAATAAAAACTTTTCACTGCTTCATGTCCCTAATATGCTTAAATATTTATAGAGCTTTCATTCCTAAGGACTGCTGCTTAACATTAGTGGAATGCTGCAATGTCCAATTACCCGTAAACACAAAGTAAACATATTTGAGGAGCACTGTAAGTATGGCTTTATATCCTGCAGACAGACACTAAAAGGGTTACACGAATGCACCTGCTAGGGAAAACACACGAGAACAGAGACAAGCCACACTTTTCACCTTCCAACTATCATTGCTTATATTTTTATGTAGTAATTTACATACAGCCTTTCTTCTGCTGAATACAAACCCTCCATGGACTCTAACACCTTGATTATGGCAGCACATGCTAGCTCATCTTACACATACAGGAGAGTTTGTCAGTACTGGTAATATAAACTCTCTTTATTCAGTAGCTGACAAGTGGGCTGTAAAAACTTGCAGCTGGCAGTTATTTGTCAAAGAAGTACTCAATCTGGGAGAGATTTTCCTTTTTATTAGTAGTATTTTATTAAATTTGCTTTAATTTTCTCTGATTGGTTTTAAGTTCTAGGAGTGAGAAATGAACATTTACAGACAATTAGGTCCCAAGCCAGCAGAAAAATTGCCTTGACGGCTGCTGGCCCATAGAAGCTTCACAGCTGCAGAGACTATTCCTTATGCTACAAACAGGAGAGGAAAGACCTGCCTCCTCTTCCCCAACAGCTGCTAACTTCAACATTAAGTATTCCCTCGTTGCTGCCTTCCTAGAAGCAGAGTGGCACAGCTCCAGCATCAGGACCAAGCTAGGGAATGACACAGAAGCTCCCTTTTCCCCAGTTATTATAGGAACATTTTTCTGTGATGAAACCTCTTCAAGAGAAGAAGTTTAACAAAGTGGCAACAATGCAAATAATCCCTCTATCATACCATAGACTGGTGAAATGAGGAGGAAAGGAAGAGTTATGCCTAATTCCAAACAATAAGAAAATAAAAAAGACACAAAATTCCTTTAGAAAGGAGAGCACAGATGGGGTAGGCTAAAATCTATCACCCATTAACTAAGCCCAAGGGCCCGTTCCAACTCCTGTAAGAAGAGGAATGCAATTCCAGAAATTGACAGAGCCAAGTAGCTGGTGAGGACATCACTGGTTCTCCTCTTGCTGTTTTCCTTGATTTGGAACAGCATTGCTGTTTCTCACGGTAAGACTTCTGGCTTCTCTGATGGTGTTTCCTTCAGAGCTTCATTAAATTGGGCTCTCAGCATCTGGTGAAATAACTCCCTTCATTTTCATGAGATGAGCTGGGAGAGGAAAGGAAAAATTTTGTCCAGTTGACAAAATATGAAGGTATAAATGTTTGTAATAAGAGAACTATATACACGCAGGGATGATTTTCAGAAACTTCCTGTAAGGGAATAGTGATCTTATTCTAAGGATATACTTACAGTCACTATATGTAAAGAGAAACAGAACACAGTCTGAGAAAGAAGAAAAAGCTTGCAGCCTTAAGATGCTTCTCAATTTATCACTCCAAATTTTTCATCCTTGAGAGACACTTATTACCAATACAATACAGTCTAGCACTAGGACCATACATGTTACAGGAGCCTAGTGATAACAAGATAGATCATTATCACTGGCCTCTTTACTACACTAATGTAAATTACATCAATCCATATAGAAACTTCAAATCATTACAAAAAACCAACACCACTAAACTGCATCACTAATTCTTTCCCCTGGGTAATTTACAATTTTGGTACACTACAGTCAGAACTAACAAAAACCCATCTTTTTTAAAGAATTATTAACACTTCAGTGTAAAATAATCAACCCTACAGCACACTATTTCACTGATCATATCTGCAACAGCACAGACACTGCACAAGGATTACAGTGAGATGCTCAAGGGCCTGGATTTCATACCTCAAGCCAAACTGTTATCCAAATATTCACGGTTTTCAGCAGCATCAGATGGTTTCTTGTTTTCAGATTCAGAAAGCTCCTCAAAGCTGTTATTTGTGTCTGCAGTTGTAAGACTGAGCCCTCCGTGCCTTCCAGCGTCCTCAGTACACACCACCACATCCATGGTGCTGTTATTTTGATCCCCTCTTTCATTTGGAGTTTCACAATCTCTCTCTGAGGTTTTGTCATTGTCTTTAAGGGCCTCAGTTTCACCTGTTCGTTCATTCTCAGAGTTTGAGGGATCTGTGGGGTCAGATGGATCAGGGCTGGAAAGTGGGAACTCTACCTCTGATGAATCATTAAGCTCTGCTCCAACTCCCACATTCTGCTCCCTCACAGGAGCGCCTTCTCTTTTCCCTTCCAGTTCTGCAACTGCCAGTTTAATTATCTGACTTCCAAGCTTGTTTATGTCTTCTTCCTCAGAAGGTAGCTGGGGTAATGAAGGGTAAAAATGTTTATTTTGGTTTCTGTTATTTAAGTTTGTTCCCTCTGGAGCCAGGGACTCACTTGCAACAGCATAAGTTTCATCACGTTCTCCCTTCTGTTCTGCTGAAAGAGAAATGGAACAGCAAGATACTTGAGTCAGTTGGAGGCATTTGTTAAATATCTGGTCTGAAGAATATTACTACCAGTGCTAGACCACAGAGATGTTTATTTCAATAAGGAATTTTTAAGAGTGCTTCCCTATCCCTCCCAGGCCTATTTCTTAGACAATAAACAATCAACACTAAGTTTCTTGCTGGATCTGGCCCTATTTTGGATCCTGTCTTTTCCTAATACCAATAACTTTAAGAGTCAGACAATACCGTACAGTTGCTTGTAGAACAGCAAGGTCAGGCAAACTTTTTCAGAGGAATATCAACTCCAAGCAAGGTACTTAGCTATGGAAATTTTTGGCACGGTTTACCATTAATCCCCCCATCACTACCAGTTTCAGGGGTTAACACGAGCTCCATCTATTTGGAGCTTTTCACAGGCTTTCATCCAATAATGAAGTTTTGTTATTGGTCCTGCAACACTTCTCCAAACATAGAAGATTATTTGAATTGAAAATAAGCTTGCGAAGTGAAGTAAGAAAACTTAGGAAATGCTAAAAATAAGTCTGCCTTGAAAGCTTAAAATGACTCTTGTCATGCAGATGTGTTACCTTTTAGTATATAAGAATTTACTCCATTCTCTCACAGGAATCCTGCCTCACACAAGGATGGGACTGCCTGGCTGCAGAGGACCAGCCTACTGTCTCTATCAGACCTGCATAATTTAGAATTTGGAAGGTACTGAGTGAATGAGAGCAGGGTTGCCATGAAGGGAACAGGCACTTTTACTGCTATCAATGAAGCTAGGAATTCAACTCTGAAGAGCTGGAATTTAAGTCTGTGGAAAAGGCAGGGAAAAATTAACTTTCAAAAGGTGATCACCCACTGGATCTAAGACTCATTATCTAAGAAGTCAGCTGGAAAACTAGGAGCTTGATGTGCAGTACTGCTCTGCTTGTGCTGTACATCAAAGTGCTCCAAATGAGCCAAAATGTATGTACCTCAAACTAGCACTCGAAATTAGCAGGGACTCTGTGTTACTCTTTGCATGCCTCAGTTTCCTCCCTCTTAAAGTAGGATACCTCCAACCTTGCTGCAATGTTCTGAAGATAAATTGTCTCAAAGCACTATATAACCAGAGAAAAGTTCATAGAAGAACAGCACTGTTTTCTTCAGGGAATGCCTGAAACAGCTCCCAGGCAATACAGCAGGGACAAGGCATTCAACAATGGAGCAGAAAAACCCCGAATAGCTGTTCATTAGCAGCTGTGATGCTCAAGCAGAATCCATTCCACGACACTATCCGCCCTGTGCATCGGATAAAGTGAGATTTGGTGGCACAAGACAGGCTTTAATTCCTATGATTGTACTCTGTCATTATGCATGTTCACACAGGAACTGCGCAGTAGATCCTACAAACATCCACCATCCAGCTTAACTGAAACAATGATAACAAGTACAGATTAAAGGAGGCTTTGATGAGACCAAGGTAAGCAGATAGACTGGATAAAAAAAAGCCTGAAAAAGCCCTCTTACTGTCTACAGATCTAGATAGAGCAACACTTGATGCATTATAAAAAGTTCTGATGAAGAATAAATGTTCATTTAAAAGCTAAAAAGATTTCTTGGGTCAAACAGGCACCAAATATCAGTACTACTCTTTAAGACCATAACTGACCAATGTGACATGAGGCCTAATATATAACAATAAGTAAGAATTTCATTTCTATTCTGATTATCAACTGTTTTCACTCAACTGATCATTCAATTAATAGGAAAGTAAGAGTGTTTTTGCTTTTATTTCAGTAATACTTTAAACCAAGAGCATACTTGTTTGATGAATGAAGGCAGATGAACACACTCCTATGTTCTTTCCAGTTGCCAAGGTCCCCCAGATTTTGGAGGTACATAGTGTATAGATGAAAAATTGCAGTATGCAGCAAGTTCCTAAAGCTCAACAGCAGTTATTCTCTGTGTAGAGCGGTACAAAAGGCACAAGTGTATCATTCTCATACAGATGCCAACTGCAGAGAAGTTGTATGACTTCAAGCACAGGGATATGCCCCACAGCTGAAAACACACTGCTTCCTTTCCAGGCTTTGAAGGCAAGATGGCAGCCTCAAAGATCCTTCAGAAAAAGCATCTGGAGCAGCAGAACAGGTTATTGTTGCTTCACCTACTGCTAGAAACTATGGTATCCCCTGCACAGCTCATCATAAATATGTGCTCATCTCTATCACCAAAAAGTTGGCCCAGTTTAATTATCACAGAGGTAACTTTTGTCTCAGTTTTCACTGCAGGTTATCAGATATATTGGGACACAGACAAGGGAAAACCCAAGCTGTTTGTGCAGGCAGAACAGTAATTTCTTTGCCTACTCCAGTTTAACGACAGAATTTCTGTGATTAACCTTGGTTCTCATTATGGTCATGGGACAGAGGAGGAAAGGAGGAGATGACCTTCTGAGAGCTGATTCTTCCTATGACTGCCACAAGTCTAATCCTTGTCTGTTTTTCCCTATCCAAGGCTGTTCTGCTCTTCTCTTCCCCTGCCTATCTTTCTGCTCCTGCTCTACATCCCTTTATTTAACCAGTCCCTACACTCACTGTGCCCATTTCTCATCCACCTTTCAATATTTTTTAATCACATCTTGCTTTCACTGCCAGCATTCCGATTCCTCACTCCTGTGCTCTGACCTCTGCTCAGCCACATGAAGGTCCCTTCCCACTCAGACTTCCATTGACTCTGTCAATCCCCATCTACTCTAGTGTTCCCACCACTTGAGAGTCCTGATCTTGGCCTTTCTTTCCTCTCTGCTCCACATTTTGTTCCTGCTAAGTTTACTTTATCTCGAAGGAATGGTGCATACAGAGTTTTACCAGCACTGGTGGCTGTGAATCATTGGTTTGTTTTTAGTAGATAATTTGTAAGTGAATCATGTAGAATGAGGTGGAAACTCCATACTGTTTCCTCAGGCTGGAAACCTTTTCCCTAGATTTCAAATTCCTAGAGAGTAAATGCTTGCATATTTGAAAAAAAACCAAAAAAAATTAAAACATAAAAAAGACAAAAAAAGTCCACCAAGAACCCCACGTGGTCATCAGTATTTAACACAAAAAAGAAGTTATTTGGCTGTCTTAAAAAAAAATTCAGCTGACGTAGAAAACACAGCATGGAGAGCTAAGGTTTGGCAGTGTTACAACGCAACAGCAACAGGGTCTGATGAGATGTGACAGGCAGATCAGGCTGCCTGTCTGATGAGCCTGTAATCACAACTGTAATACCAGCCTCACCTAGGACAAATATGGAAACAAAAAAGCATAATGCCACCGAGTAAATACTTTCAGTAACTGCAGATTTAATTAAAAATCAACAATTAAGTAGGTAAAAGAATGAATATTTATGAGTTATTATTACTCACCAGAGAACTATTCATTACAGTTTCACTTCTTATTTTTAGCAAAAATATCAGCTGATCAAGATTATAAAAAAGATCAGTCTGGCTGTCACATATTATCAGAAAATGACATGGACTATAAAGTCAAAATTAAGCCACAATCTATTTAGTTTCAGGACTAAAAAATAAATTGTTTATGATGCTTGATGGTTAGCTGAGAAAGATCTAGGCATATCATAATGTTATGCCCATTAAAACCTTATCCAAATGCCAATAAGCAAATAATCCATCTCCCATCCATTATGAAAAACTAAGGAAAAAAACATCAAGGTTATCAGCAATTGTCAAATAAAGTTAAGCTTGACTTTGAAGAGATGTTAACACTTGCTATTGGAGAAGGATTTTTAACAAAACACATGTAAGACTATAAAAAAACCAGTCAATTTCTCTGGGAAAATGAGTTGGGTATTTCAATTTATCTTGTGCAATCAGGAAGCCATTCATCTAGACATCACCTATAATGCAGGAAAGTGCTAAACCAGTTCCACAGACTGCTTCCTACTGTGCATTTTAACTGAAGGGAAAAGTGCAGGAATCCGTTAACTGTAACACAGATGGCATGAATAACTTCTCAGAGTATCAAGTTATCTGGCAGGAAAATTCTTTGAGGTGTAAGACCTGATCCCTAGCCCTGTGCAATCTATTCAATAGTAACTTTTCAGTTGTTTCTTTGCTATTTGTACTGGGACCATCTATCTGTTTTACTTGTGGATGATGTATTCAATCTCTGTGACCACTGAAACTTTGCCTTCTGCTATCCCAGCACGAAAATTTATTACATTTTATTTGGAAAGAAATGAGTGCTCAGCTCTCATCATGTTCTTACATTCCAGGTGCTCACCTTGTACTTCAGTTCTCTGTGGCTTATCAGCGAACGCTAACAACGGTGACCTGGACCGCTGTATCACAGGCAGGGTTGGGTCACTGAATGTTATCGTATCCTTCCCACCTGGAACAATCACAGTGTTAGAGCTGCTAGTTCACCAGTTACAACCATTGTGCACCAATGATATTCAAACATACCCTACAAATTTTTAACAATGTTATTGAAAAGTACAGAACAGGAAAAGCATCACAAATGATCCTTTCACAGCACGGAAAAAAATACTCTGTACTGGAGCCAGAATATGCAAGGCAAAGGCAGAAAAGGTGTATGTTTTTATCTGCAGTACTGAGTAAAGGCCAGATTTTGAAAGACCAGGTGCTGTATGCAGCAAATTGTATTAGCAATTAGTGTACAATTAAAAATATTAACAATCAGATCATACCAAAGTAATGGATCACTTGCATACTATTACCAGCAAGTGTTCAGCAGTAACTCTTTACTCTCTATTATTCTGTCTCATGTGATACAAGCAGGTTCATCATTATGTAGCTTTACACTTCAGACTTACATATTATCCTGCAATGCTTCCTTAAAAAAAACCTAAAAACTTAGCATAACTAAGAGCTGAGGGAGCAAACAAGTACACATTGCTGGGGAACAGGAGAGATTTTAATCTGAAAATTCCAAAAACATTTCTGAACATTTTCATTTTAAACCAAATGGAAAAAGGCAATTTTCCAACTCTTTTGCAGACAAAACAGTACAAGAAACCCTTCATCTGAGGACTCTGCTGTACGATGCTTAGTCTTTACATATTTAAGCAATGCAGAAAGCAACACCTGCAGATCCTTTAGGAAGTCCTCCACTATTCAGGATGCTCATGTTTTTAGCGACTGACACTACCTTAAACCTAGAGTGGAAACGGCAGGAAATGTGCAAGATCAGCTAAGCGTGGTGTTTGTGTGGCCTCCAGAACAAGTGCCAACTGATAAGTAATGGCTGGGGAGGCAGCAAGATACTGCTCTATTTATCTCCATGAGAACCGACATTTATGTAACAACTGCTTCGCCCCGCTAAATCTGTTTGTATGTTTCACCTTAAGGCAACATCCTAAATCCAATCACCCATCCAAGACAAAGACTTTCAAGAGAGCACCAGGTCAGAAGATACCCGAAATAAATCTGACTCTGAGAAAGTTCTGGTGCAAACTAAGGAATAATGAAAGTCAAGCTGTTCCCATGGAGTTTAACTGGACTACTCCAATCCCTAACTCCTTTTAAAGGCACTGGCTGCAAATACCTTGATCCTGAAGGTAGTAATGATGTGTTTATACCCTTGCCATGTTGGGCAATACACTGCAGCAATATGAATGCAATTAATGCTTTTGAAGCATGGATTTTGTCAAACTTTGATCCCCCTGTCAAGTAAGCATCAGAATTCTGCCTTTGCCAGACCGGTAACAAAAACCAGTATTAACTAACAGCAGAGGACAACCCTACCACTATAAGACAAAATTAATTAAAAACATAAAAAAAGGCAAAACAACCAGTATTTCAAAATAAAAAAATCCAACCAGTATTTCAAAATGCAAAAGCTCCTAGATGAATGTACTTTCCTGTAACAGTGAAGGAATTTTGTGTTGGAAGAACTAAATCATACAGGGGACTCGTGGTATGAAAACACCCAACAGATGTTGTGAAAACACCCAACACACAGTCAGAAGCAGCCACATATCCAAAAAGATACAAAAGAATCCAACAGAGGAAGTAAAAAGATGATGAATAAAAAAATTGGGTAGAGGTTTTAATATGAAAGTAGAAAGCAGAGGCTTTTTTATTTATTTAATAAAAAAAGTAAAGCCTGAGCTGAAGTCCCTGAAGATTGCAAGACAAGCTTCAAAATAGATACTTCTTGACTTCCAGCCAGCATTTACACGGTAAACACATTTACTTTCACATTTTTCTCTGAAAACCAGCCTGGTTACAGAAAATAAAGCTAAGCTCAGTATCCACACATCTTAACAATAGATGTGGCCCAAAGAGTCTGATGTATATTTATTTATTACCAGTGATTCACATCCATTCATGAAGGAGGCACATAGGGGTACTGCTGCACTACATTATGTGAATCGTGATCTGAAGCTGGATTACACACAATGAACTTCAACTAGCTGCTGTGTAAGCTCAATTTCATAACTTACATAGCTTCATGTTCCTCTAATGAATTTTTCAAGGACTATAGTGAAAAGTATACAGATCTCAAAAAACATATAAATTTTCAGTAGTAAATTTTTCATTTTCTTCTCCAGGGTTGGGTATTCTCTTATAACCTCTGCTGCACCCTATGCCACTGTAACTGGCTACAGCCACAGCAGCTGCAGAGCCCATTAATTCTGCCTTGCCTCTGCTCCATGCTGATTACTTCAGGGCAAGAGGCAGCACCGAAACTCTCTTATCATCCCACACAGAAAAAGGCTGAGTCATGGTTGGCTCTTTCTTGGACGTTTTCTGTGGAAATCTGGAATTTTCAGGAAATGATAGATTTAAAAATAATACAGAATTACTTATCTGAATGTCTAGTGACATAAAATTGCAAAAAGAATAAGATGGTGTTTAATTATGTACTATGATTGAATACATTTAACTTGTGTGCATATTTCAACCACAATGTAGCCAAAACAAAGCAAAGAATTAAATACTTTTGTGAACATCACATTCCCTGCTTCCTTCTCAAGGGAAGTAGGATCATAAGAAGAAATTCAAAAGTCAAATCTATGCCCAAACTTGCTTTCTTTTCAGCAATGAAAACGAATCTCTCAAGAGATTCATTTAACTAAAGCCCATTTCCTAAGCAGGGCAATATAAAATCTGGTAGGCAGAACTTCCACAGAAAATGAATTATGTTACTGATTTCACCTTTTCAAAATCTAAATACACACTTCCTCTTGATTAGTTCATTCCTGGCTTTCTCAAAAAGTAGATGACAAATATGTCACCTAGCAAAAAACCACAGGCATTCAAGATCTTTCTTCAATAGGATCAAGTATATTAACAGCATTTGGAAGATATTATTATCATGGTGACAGTGGATGTTATAAATGTTATATAAACAATGATGACTAAGTAGGAACATTAACTTCAGATTAAAACCCTGCAATTTATAATGTGCATTTCCTTCACTGCTAGAATGAACATCAGCTTTTATCTGCATTTTTTTTTCCAATGACTAAAAATTCCACTCACAACCAAATAATATCTTTTCACTCTGGATTTAAGACTGACTAGATGAGATACTCTCCGTGTTCTGCTCCTCACCCAAGCCAACATTCAGCTGCAGAATCCATTGTGGTATTCCCACACTGTTCCACACTGCTGTTTTATGGAGCGGAAGCTTTACACGCTCTGAAAAGAAAACTGGTGACCCACCAGGTGTTGCAAGGCTCTTTTTGACCACCTCAGGATTAGAGTGCCTTTGGAAACAAAGTGCACTCTTGATTTAAAAGGCAAGGAAAAAAATCAACAAAACCTCAGGGCTCAACAGGACTCACAATCCAGTGTAAAATTCCTTTAGGAATATTAAAGATCATCCTCTCTTACTATTTCCCTTAATGCAAATGAACTTTCATGTAGAGCAGCCTCTATTTCTCCTGTGATCATCTAACTCATTCGACTGAACATCTTATTCTGCTGGATACAAAAATGTTCAGATGACATTTCCATTTATTTACATGCAATGATAATATTTAACATACTGCTAAGATCAGTTACTAAAAATATACATTAAGCAGAACCTACTCCCAAATCCCACTGAGACATTGTAGCTCAGGCCTTCAGGCAGCAAAAGAAAGGAAGGAAAGAGACAGTTGTTATTGTATAAACATTAATTCGATGTTTTACCTACACAGGTCAATACGGTGCAAGAAGTTCCCATTTCCATTTTTTAAAATACATTTTGCAAACATGAGAAATGCTGCATTTTAATGGAACACTAGTTTTGAAAAACAAAACAAAACAAACAAACCCCTACAGTACCTTGAACTGGTGAGTTTGAGAGACATGTTTGTAGTAATGTACTAAACTGGATTAGCAAGGTCTTAGACAAACATTTCACCTTCATCTCTTGGAGACCATGGGCAGCGACAAATGCACTAAGTACACTACACATTAGGTGACTAACTGTGGAATAATCCATGGAAACAGATTTGGACCTCTGGTTCTGGAAAGAGTCAAGCAGGACTGACAGTGCCCAAGCAGGCAAGCTGAAGTGGAAACACACCACATCAGCCCAAACAGCTGAACAGCATAGCTTTGTTACAAGGGCTCTTCAGCCCTGTCAAATGTTTTCTTCTACATGTAAAGGTTAGGTGGAAAAAACAGAGCCGAAAAAGTAGAAGCCTAAACCACTTTCTCCCACTCTTACTAGCACTCATAGGAACCTGGAAACAACAAAGCCTAATGATGCAAACACCACCAACAAAGTAGCATAATTTACAGTGGTTACAGAAGACACTATTAGGTGCAATGGGAAGAAAAAAAGCAAAGAATTAATGTAAATTAAATATTGCACATTTTCCTAATGACAACGTCTATTAGGAAGCAGATTAATCTCCCATTACTTGAGTAATTCAAGACCAAATACAGTACTTAAGACACTACAGGGAACAAGCCTGTTCTGGACAGATGGACTAAAAAATTTAGGACCCTTCACATTTCCAGTTTCTAGGAGTTTATGATTCTACCGAAAAGCATTTTAAAAACACTAAAAAAAAAAAAAAGGAAGTTACAAGAAGTACAAAATTAGTAAATAAAATTCGTTGAAAAACATAATGGCCAATAACCTGTGCATAATTTTATGCAATGTTTAAATAAAATAGTTCACTTTTTTTTTTGCCTGCTGTCTATGGAAATAATTTGATTACTTCAATATTTAAACATTTCTTTTTCAGCACTTCTCATGTTATTTTCAACATATATTTGACTTAAGAGTTTACAAAGTCTAGTGATTTTTGCTTTCCACTTAACATTTATTAGATCTTTCTAATTTTGCAAATGTGCTGAATAGAACATTCACAAAATAACTGTCATTAAAAAAAATTACAGCCAAATTTCTCTTTGGAAACAAAATAATGCAAGCTATTCTCTTGAATTTTTACTAACCTGGAAGACTCCATAAGCCAGCGATTTCCAAAGTTCTTAATTTCTTTTCTAGTTCGGCCACTCGATTACCTAGAATTCTTTGGAAAAAGAATAGTTGTTATACCAAGGTAACCAAAGCCCAATTGCTTATATGACTGCAGTTGAATTTTTAAATTGTTACTTAACTAGTGCAGTAAAGCTGTGTACAGTCATCTCTTTTCACTAACAACAATGGACAACCTCCCCCAGAGTTAAAAGAAAATTAAATATATTTGCCTAATCTATCCCATGCTTTTAAAAAAGCAAAAGGCCTAAGATGTACTGGACATTCAACCTTTGCAGTAAAGACAAAGAAAAGCAACTCACAATATTTCTATCTTCTTGCCTGCAAATACCACTTTACTTTCTTCATAGCTAAAACCAGAAAGTAAAAGCTACAAAGACAAAATATGGAAAACTCAAGACAGCATCTAGATTGATTTTGAAGTTCCAAGACACAATTTTTGCTAGTCCTTTATTCAGGGAGTTTTCTCTATCACTAAAATTGCTTAAAATGGCAAAGAATATTTTTTCTACTACACCTTTTCTTTTTAAGCATTGAACTGCTTTCTACTTAACTAAAAAGCTTCAAGGTCTTTAGTGCCTTTATCACCCACTCTTAGTTTTCACTGCATTTCTTCAGTCATCTCTTCTTTTGTATCTGATTTCATACACAAATACTATTTGCAGTTAGCTCTCCTGCAGGATTTAACTTTTGGTCTTAATTCTCTCCCCGGATCAAATGAGAGATGATTTCTATCTTGCAAAGAAAGCTCTTTTCTCCAATGAATTTTTGTAAGTGTTTCACAGGCACAGCAAGTCTGCTAGAGTCAAAAGTCTTTAAATAAATCCCAAACAATACTCAGTAGAGTGAGAAACCTAGACAAGGCAGCAATTCTAAACATGACAGCAGAGATTATAGACAGCAAGTTTTACTCATCAAATTACAGCAACAGGATAAGTCAGTTAAATTTGAACTGAATGCTGAGAAGCAGCATATTCCACCCCAGCAGGGCAATAGGATCTTCCCATGCACACCAGAGCTGTGTAATACTGCACTGCGAGCTCTCCAGCAAGGGCTTTATGTGCAGACATTTGAGCACACTGGGAATGTCATTACTGACAAGATGGCAGATTCTGGGAAGGACGTGAAGAATAGCATACCCAGCAAATATCAAAGGGGCTAGAAAAATTGATTAACAAGGACTAAGTATTTTTGAAATCTCTACTGTGAAGGCTTTGCTATGACACAATAAAAGCCTGTAAGTATTTTAAAGATTACAAAAATATCAAGATGAGAGACAGAATGTAAAACAGAAAGAGAAAGCTTATAATAAATATCAAAGAAAGCACTGAGAGCTACAGGGGTGTGTGTCAACTAAAAAGAACAGTCCATCACATTCAAAAGCAGAGGAGAAAAGACATTCTAAAGCAGTTATGTTTATTTCCCCATTGAAACTCAGTAACCCAGTAGGTTAAAAAGGTTAAGATGGATCTACTACTGTCTTCTCCAATTAAAAGCAAAATTATTCAAGTCTAGATTTCACTTTCAGAAAGTTTCCATCTGGTATGAGAAGCACAGCCTTAATAGCTCTATTTTCATAACCCTGACACCCAGCAATTGCACTCTGCAGTACAACACAACAGCCGACAGCAAAAGGCACAGAGCAGCTTTCAGGAAACTCCGCCTTGCACACTGGGAGCTTATTCCCACCTTCCTGCCTAGGGCCTCACCAAGGGTCAGCTAAAGAACATGGAATTCCCCAGGCTTAGAGGGGCAGGGAAAAGAGAGACATGATGTAAGACTTCTTCCACATCATGTTAATTCTGGCAGGGAACTGACAAAACAATATTGATTTGGCTAATGTCACCACAAAGGAGTCAGAAGTTTAGCACTTCCAATCCTTATTTTTCTCGTAAGTAGTTCACCAGTAGTTCCAGGGCAGAAAACAGGGGAAGGATGCTGCCCTCCCTGCCAGCTAGCCATACCACAGAAGAAAACTCAACCCTTTGTATCCAGTTATTGCTACTGCTCCTTTTATTCAGGTAATAAAGCAAAGTCACTTTTCTCTTGCTTCTCTTAAATTTTATAATTTATTTATCAGCTGTCTCACACTATTTCTAAAGGTTTTGGAGGGAATATATCCAGATAATACCTACTGAATCCTCAGAAGAGGCACTGAGTTATTTTTTAACCTTTGTTGCAGGTTCTCATATAGAGGGATCATTTTGCATCTCGGAACAATGGTTGGCAATAGCAGAGGGCAATATTTAACCCCACTCCTTTAATTCAGGAAGAGACCAAAATATATTCAGTGCTGAGTATGAGTCTAGTTTGCTTAAAAAACCCCATTATTTCAAGACAGGTATGGGAGAAATAAACCCTAAATAAAGCTGCAACTTCTGTTAGAAATAATTTTTGCAAGATTAAATGCATAAGCTATTCTGAACACAACGTGGTTTATCACATTTCTTGCTTTCCCCTGAGACCTCCAGATAATTTGCCACCTCCACACGTTGTGGGAAGACTGAGCTGTGGTGGCCTGGGTAGGCCTACCCGGGTAGGTATTTTTAAAGGGGCTGCACATGTTGGTAGCATGCAGCTCCCTAATCTCTTTTTTTTATCTCTACACACAGTGGACCAGATCATTCAACTAAAATAGAAGGATCATGTCACAGACATAGGTGCTGATAGTTATTTCCATTGTTCTCTGGTCCTGTCTAATGCAACAAGGGAGCTAGTATAAACCTCCATCCAGGAAAAGGTTTTACAGAAATCTGTTGTTCATGTAACAGCAGCAATGCTCCCACCTGACTTCAGAAGCTTCTTTCTGGCTCTCTCGTGCTTTTCAACATACATGGCCATAATCTGAAGGGAGCTGTGGTGATTTACAGCACCTGAGCTCCCTTTGCCTTACTTTAATTTAGATATTGCTACAGAAGACACACACCCTCATACAGATACCATCACCTAAATGCCTGTAAATAGGTCTGTCACAGTCCCATATCTAGCTCTACATGTCACATGGAAATATGTGCTCAAGTTACAGACTGACACAATCATTTTTGTAATTTTGAACATGACTGAACTTGCCCAAGTAAGAAATGTTAAAATTAGTGCAACATGTCTAACCACCAGAGCAGCTTTTACGCTGATCCAACTTGCACAGGTGCTGGCAATTGCAGGAACAAATTGCACTAAAAAGAACACCTAATAAATGGTTTATTGGTGGTAGAATAAAAAAGGGGGGTTTATCCATTTGCTAAGAGAGTTAGGACCATTTGGTTTTGCATTTATGTAACTGTTTAATCTTGCAACACATTACAGCATACAGAATTAATTTGCAACTGCCTTTTCAAATTAAGCTAACAGGCTTGTAAGGAAAACCACAGGACATTACTTGAAGTTAGCATTACTAGCTACCAACCACCTTGGAAAATGATCTGTTTTCTTCCCTAACCGATTCTTTTTTTCTGAAAACTAGGGCTAAAAAAATAAAGGCTGGATTTACCCTACTTGTTCCTGGGCACATACTCCCACAGTTCCTTTTATCATGCCCATCTTTAGAAGAGTAGCAATAATAGTAGTGTGTCTTTTCCAAGAACAAGTGGCAATGGATGTTTTTAACAAGTGTAACAACAGAAAGTCAACTTCAACAGAATATCCAAATTCTAATCTACATTAAAAAAATCCATTGTCTTGTCATTGCTTCAGTTATTCAGAAAGCAAATCCACCATTCTGCTACTGTAAACTTATACAGTCAATTCTCAATCTGCAAGCAACCAAAGAGGTCTAGACCTTAGAGTAGGTTAACTGTATGGAGGAAAGCAAGTTCATATGGTCTGAAAAATCTCATTTACTGATAGTGAGAGAATCACTACTAGGTCATTCACCTATCAAATATTAAATGCAGAATTTCCTCCATGAAATGAAACAATCACCCCAAAATCTCATCTTTTTTACCCAATAAATCTCGCTTTCTTCAAACAACAATCTGAAAGGGTAAATGTGTCCTCCAAACATGCTCTTTGCACAGGGAAAGACTTCTACCTTGCGATTTAAGTAAAACGTTTTGTCACTACAATTTTCTCTAGCCTCACATCCTTCTCAACTTCCTATTTTGAATGGAGAAATGTCTTCAACAAAAGAATGCATCATCTACTAGTAGCAGTTTATGAACCAGTCCATTTAACTTGTGTGCTGACCATACTCTCACACTTAACCATCTCCAACAGGTGGGCAGTTTCTTCCCCATTTTCACAAGTCAGCAGACCTTTTACATGGCAAATAAGTGCCCCTATTTATTTGCATCTCAAATAAAGGATGTTTTCCCTTGATGTCCTACCTGCATTTCCCTTTTTCACTTTAAATTTTTATGTCTTAGTGTTCCACTTGTAGTGGTTCCCATTCCTCCTAGCTCCTTAACAGCTTCTTTAATTCACCTAAAGCCAAAAGTGACAAAAAGAATGAGAATACTACATAGGAATGTTTTTGAGGCTCTTCACTCAACTTGATCAGGATTTATCTTTCTTTTCTTTTCCCCCTGAACCATCCTGAACTGTATACACCTCAGCGCCAACCTAACACAGTACTTGAGCTCGAGGCACAAGCTCTGGCGCGCCCCAGGTCAGAGCGAGTCCAGCTGCGTTACTTCTGTGCGTCGCAGAAGCGACTCCGGCATCAGGAAGGGAGCTGCTGGCTGAGCTCGCTAGCTGGCTTCATTGCAGAGGGAACACGGCAGGAGCCGATGGGATCGGCTCACGTTAGCTCGGAGACAAAGGAATAGAGTAGAAGTTTCGCAACCCAAACAAGCTCGGGAAGGGATGGAATGCGATGGGATGCTTCCCCGAGGCTTGTCCTCAGTTTTATAGGGAATTTGAAAACCGCGGTGAAAGGGGAAAACAACCAATGAGTTAAAAGCCAGGGGGAGGATACAATTTAGCAAGAACCACGGGGGGAAACCGAGAAGTGGTACAACAAAGAACCAGTGAACAACCGAGTAACCCAGAATTTTCCCGAACAGGGGGAGGCGGCTTGTACCCGCCCAGGGGGTGCAGCTCAGGCTTCTGAGCCGCCCCTCGACCCACCCTCTGAGTCTGCCTCTTCGATCCAGGGGATGGGCTGGGATTGATTGGCATCACGCTGACCCAGCCCCACAGTGGGCTGGGTCACAGCAACACACCTCTACAGCTCTGAGAACACTCCTGACCTTGGACTGGTATGGACTGTCATTTCCCTCTAAAACCTGATCTTCTGTTGGCCAAAGAATAGTAGTTTTTGCATATATTTAATCTCTACTCTGATGGCTGTATGTGACCAGTTGGGCATGCAGATGCCATCAGATAAGAATCTGCTAACGTGTGGGTTATCTCAAGACAACCATACTCTGTAGTTGAAAGCAGAAAGTGTAGTATCAGAAAATGAAGCAATCATTGCAATGATATTTGAGAGCTGCAAGAGACTGCATATCACCAAAGAGAAATACAAAATTAAGAAAGAAATTTGCAAAAAAAGAAAGATTATGCAAAATAAAACACTGGGTAGTGATACAGCATCAGGATGTAAACGGCAAAGATTGGTTACACCTGGAACAACAAGTTTTTCTCTGGATGTTTTCCTTCTGATGTTACATTAGCAATAAGAAGGAAGTAAGCAGGTGTTAGCCCTTCCTTACCACTGCTCTGTGCAGCAACTCCTCTTGCACCATAGGACAAGAACTGACTGAGCTGCCATCAGGTTAGATCTGGGCTACATTTTCACCACTTTATTCTCCCTTTAGCAGATTAGGCATTCGTTGTCTCAAGAGTATTAAGAGTGGCTATAAACTGCTCCTCCGCGTCTGTTGCTACATCACTAAGAATTATGCAATGGTGTCTGCCCAGTATCTCAGTTATCAATTTTCAAAATGAATCATCCATTCTAGTGTAATATGGTTTACTTCAGTACTACACCTTTTCAGGAAAGATGTCTGGCTGTTGCTGGCATCTGGTCCTGATGTGTTTTTGAGAAGCCTGAATAACCTCTGATTACCAGTAGTGACTCAGTGTTAAAAAACCCAAAAAACAAAAAACCCACCAACAAAAAAAGAGAGGAGGTGAAACAGAGCACAAAATCAAGGAACACTTCCTAGCTCTGATTTTTATATACTGTATAAGGACAATAATATCAGAATGTCAGAAAATGTGTCAAAAATTTTTATATTCTGCCATGATAGGAACTGTACAAGCCACAAAGAATTCTACTGATAAGCAGAACAGCTAAGAGTAAGCAAATTCGCCTTTGAAGTTCAGTTCAGATTTTATAAAAAAACTATACAGTAGCAATCCAACTGTGTTTATCTCCTTCAATTTTTACCAAAGTAACTACAAAAACAACAGGTATCACCTGTATGACACAGGCCACTGAGTGTGTGTCAAATGTTACATTAACCCTTTCAGACTCTTTCCTAGGAGCAACACTAACCCCACGAGTGTTCATTAGAATATTCCTACACTGACACCCAATTCTCTCCAGTTCAAGGGTGTCCTTCCTCCCAGCAGCTTTTCTTTAGCTGTCCCTACAGATTTCCTGCTAGAAGTCACTCTGTGTTATTAGAGTTTGTCTTAAACCTGAGCAGCAAACCAATCCTTGCCTAGCAGAGGCAGACAGGTCTCTGTCAACCCCAGAATTTAAGATAAAAGTGTAATTTTTCTCAGATCACATATCTGGTCTTAAAAGCTAAAGAATCCACCACTTAACCATGACAATGAATTTTCTGTGAAAATGAATCTTCCTTTCCATTTCCCTTAAATTTTCTCCAACTAGCTTTTCCATAGCTTGATATTTTACTTACAAGTCATGCCACCTACTTGTTGGTTTGCCTTTGGTGTTGTATGACCATGTTTTTTTCATGGATGGTTTCCAGTAATGCAGTGGCCAGTGATTTGAGATCTGAAATGGACTGTGGTGTGGCTGGTAGGCTACATCCATGATCCTCCGACAACAACTCTTGGACTATAATGTTAAAAACACAAATGAGTTCTGGCTTCTCATGCACAGAGATGCAACACAAACACTTAGCATTAAGGAAATATTCCAGTTACTTGAATGAATACATATATTTTTTCTTCAATTAACAAACAAATCCAAAAGACCAGAACTGTAATCTCTAGTTGGCATAAAGATGGAGGCTTTCCAAGCTGATTGTTATTCCACAGTAATAGCCAGAACAAGTCTAGGCAGATGCATCTTATATTAACTTGATTCTTCTTTTGGAAAATTCTTTGTGCTCAGAAGGATACAAAATCATTCTTCTACAGGCCTAAAATTTGGTAAAAACTGGTCATTAAAACCAAAGCCTCCAAGGAATATTTTATATTGATTTTTAGAACCATTATATCCTTCAGGTTATTTAAGACTGATGTGAAAATACAGTCACCCACGAACTCTTCCTCTGCAACTTAGAGTCTGTACCTTTCAGCCAAATTAGGAAGTTCAGTAGTATCATTAAAATTTGTAACTAGAACCTGGCTCTGCTTCTTTAAATATATATAGATAGATATGTACATGTATGCAAGTACATGGAGAAGAGGGTAAAAGAGAAATCAAAACCAGAAAAATTAATTTCAACTTACCATGACACTTACTACTGATCTCATGTGCATGTATGAATATACCTACATTTAAACAGTAGGGTGGCAAGGTATACTGCTTGCTTCAAAGAATTTTATCATTCCCTTTCTTTCCTAATCTTGATATTTTCTTTGAAATGGGGAAAAGAGATTATTCCATTTTGCTACCCATGAAGAAACATGGGACACAAAGATTTCTTGTAAAACATCTGAATGTAAAAGCTTCCAAGAACAGTAGCAGAAAACCTAGTGCCCCTCCTCCACCACCCAGTCTATTTTTCATTGGAATGTGAATTGTGACTGCCATTGTTAGCAGAGCAAAGAGATGAATAAAGAAGTGATTTGTCAGGGTCTAGAGAGTAAGGAAATATTTGATAAAACTAATGGGGGAGAGAATGAATGGCAAAGGAATTAACAAAAGAAGAAGCAGTAATCCAGAGGCAACTTTTATATTGTCAAGTCAACTGAGAAGAGGACAGAATTAGTATATAATAATGAACAGGGAAAGAGAAGAGAGCTTTTGGTTTGGCTGGTAAGGAAAGGGTTACTGAAATTAAGATGTTAGATGAAAAGAATTAAATGAGATATGCAACACCATGCTGCATTTATGCAATACCTTGCTTTGCAGAAAGGACTCCAGTCAGAGCACTGCTACTGGATCTACTATGAGTCTTTGAATTTTTTCGTCTCTCTAGTGCATTCTAGGGAAACAACAAATATCTTATTTAGAAAAACAGTAGCCAACAAATCCTGTCATTAGGAGGAAAGAATCTGGAACATTAGGAGAAGAATCTGCAGAGCAACTCTGCAGGGCGTGGACCTTACACCCATAGTAAACTACAGGGTGTAACTCTCCTAGATTATTATTCTCCAGCCTAAAGTCTTTGCAATGTTACAAAGACTCATCTGTCTCATTGCAATCACTTTACTCCCACCCACTACCCCAAAAGCATATTTAAGACTTGCCTATTTTTTAATAATCTTCTGACTGCCAGTAAAGATACTGCAGTATCCTGTAGACAACATCTGTTGGAAACAAACTTTTCCCAGCATTTCTTTGGATAGGTTTCAGAGGGAAAGTTCCAACTCCTCTATCAGAGTTTCTAGCAGCCCTTTTAGTAACAAATACTGACTTTCAGGAATTAGATGCAGAATGATCCTGCTACAGAAGTTCAGCTCTTTCAATTACAGTTCTGTGAAACCCACCAGACCACCAAGATGCTCAGTTCTCACCACTAAACTAACTCACACTCCAAGAGACCCAAGTTGCAAGCAGGAACAGACACTGAAATGAAGTTGGTACTTTGACGAGCTTTGCTCATGCACAAAAAACAATCAGTGCTGTGACTACTTTATAGCGACCTAAATGAAGAAGTCCTATTGACAATCCTAAGATTACTCTCCTCATGGTCTGACAAGCAGCCCTCCCCTCCCACTTCCCAAAATCACTTGCAGAAAGAAATAAGAGTGCACCGTTTCTGGGGAGGGCAAATATCACTCCTGAAGGTTTCATGTAAAACATAACTCAGGAATACCTTAACTCAGGAATGGAAGAACAACGAAAGCTTAGTGATCATTAAGCTACATGAAGAAATAGCACAGCCTCCAGAGAACAGGGAGACAAGATCTTTTTGTGACGGCAACACAGCTGCAGTCATTCACCACTGCACGATCTGCTACTTTTCACCTAAAAGCTGTCTGGAAGGCTGATCACCTGCCCCCCATCAGGATGATGGTTCCCCCATAGAACTTAAGAAAGGTATTTCATTAATTTTTCAAAATACTCTTAACAGGTATCCCTCAGCTAAGAAGCCTAGGAAGAATGGGCATGCAACATGTAAACAATCTAATATTGTCAGAATGTCAATGGTGGATTTTTCTTGAAAGAAAAAATTTGTTCTTTAAACACATTTAACATGAAAATGAACAGTAACTTTCATGAACAAAGAAGCACACTTTAGATGATACACTGAGAGGATCTTACCTTATATTTAGTAATACTAGACTTCAGAAGGTTGACTTCCTCTTGAAGTTGTTTTAATCTCTCTTGAAGATACCTGAAAAAGAAATGTAATCCTTTACTTCATGTTACCTTCAAGTACTGCTTCAAGCGGTCTTCTTTACTATTTGGCATGTCCTCTCTTTGAACTACTGAGAGTTCTTTTCCCTCTGCAGCTCTGTGAGGGATGAAATAACAAAATTTTACTGCTCTTGACCCCATAAAACTTTAAGTAGGGAAACAAATTGCATCAGAACAGGAGGCTGCCCTCCTGTTAGATTTGTCAAGCATGCTGCACAACTATTTTGTATTGGTCGTCTGGTTTCTGGGGAAGAAAGCTAAAAGGATATATTTATGTCTAGAGGAAATAGGAAGCATTTACGCGTGTCCTCTGTACTTGAAGGTCTGTGAGATGGACACATGAAGATTTGTATATATGTCAACACAAGACTCAACTATGCAGAACTTTTGCATTGCAATATCCATCACTTACTTGGCACTTCTCATTAGCAATCACAAAGTAGAAAATTTAACAGTATAGTTGAAAAATGATATACAGTTAAATGAAACAGTACAGTTCTTCCTAATAGAGTTTATGCACTTGAATGAGGCAGTTATTTCCAAATAGGAAAATACCTTTTTTATGTATAAAGGGTTTATAAAATATCCTTTTTCATGTAGTACAACTGCAGCTGTATTAGGGTTTGTGACAATTTAATTATTTCACAGGAAAAATTCACATCACTGTCGGGGAGCAGGGGCTTAAATTGATACAGAACTCTGAAGGCCCACAAAACACAAAAAAACCCTGAAGATGCTGGGAAGAAGTAATGCCTTTGGTATTACACTTTCTTGCCTGAAGCATAAGTTTTTGTAAATGGATAGTGTCTTTCAAGTTTTATTTCACTTGAAGGTAATTGTTGACATTAAGGGAGATACCTGCTATGGCCCTATCAGTGACTCCTCTCTGTCATCCTTAGTGGAGACCATAAAACACATTCTTTTTCCAAGAAACCAGCAAGAATATCCACATGGGTGATTTCACCAGCAACTTTTGTTGGCAAATCACGCCATGCTGACAACCTCTCCCTGTGGAGAAAATTATGTCTGAAACTGTTAACTCAGGATACTCAAAGTCCCTGTTTCCAATTCGAGATTAGTCCAAGACAGCTCTCTGGGAGTTTCTGAATACACAAATTTTTAATATTCCTGCTTCTGGTGCCATACAGTGATGGGAATAAAAAGGTCTTCACTTCTCTTCCTTCTCCTTGTTTATCTTGATTTGGGAACATCACTGACATGTAGCCAAATACAACACTGGTAATTTCCTGCACCCTAGCTTTCTCAATATTATTTAATGCTTAGTTACAGTATAAACAAAACAGACAAAACAAATTACTGAAACCTCTTAGCTTTTATTCTTGGATATATTTCCTTTGAAGTTTTGTTGTGACAGACTTCCTGATACTCCTATTACAACACCACACTGGGTTTTTTTAGGGAAACAGTAATGCACTCACCTGTTCTCCATACACAGAGCATCTATGTCGATGATACGGTTTTCATGCCCTCCTAAGACATGATTCAACTCTTGGTTTAGTCTGTCAGACTTATCTTGGTAAACAGAGCGTTCCTCTTTCACATCCTGTAACTCATCCAGTGCAGCCTGAAGATCATATCTCAGAGTCTCAATCTGAGAAGAAAGGAGAGTTGTATCAGTACAAGTTTAAACAAGAGCTACCATAGCATCCAGCCTGAAAACAGTAACATGCACATGTTTGAACAGTATTGATTTTGGACAGTTAGAAATCTTTTCAAAGCTCATAACTGCAGGTATTTTTACTCAATTTTGGTAATATTTCATTAATTTGGAGTTAAGTAACTTTACCAGTTAGATTTGTTTGACAAAATTTCTAGAAAACAACTAAAATGTAACAGCAAAAGAAACCTACTGTAATTCTGCTGCAAACATATTAAGGTGGTTTTATCATATAATTTCTAGGACTCCAAGAATTAAGTCAACTGAATAAGAACTTCTCAAAAAGCCTGTAAGTGGGAATTGATATTAATCATGGGACTTGAGTAATGAAGTTCCACAGAATAAGAACTGAAAAAGTGCAAAATAAGCCAACACAGAAGCAACAGGATGAGCTTTGCTATTAAGCAAAAGAGTGAAGAAGTCCAGTGTGAAAGATACTCAAGGACAAAGAGCTTCAAACTTCCAAGGAGATCAAACTGAGTTTGAGAAAAGTCTGCAGTGACAGACTCCACACACACCCCAGAAAACATGGATAAGGCAGGAAGGGCAACAGACCACCATTTAAAAGAGGCCAGGTGATGAACAGAAAGAACACAAGCTTGGGAACAGAGTTAGCAGAGAGGATCACACTGGAAGAACTCCAACAGCCTTTCTGGTAAAGTACAGTGGTGCTACAATTGAAGGAAGACTGAAAAACCAGAAATACACACCTCTCCTGTATCACAGAATGGTTCATTCAGGTTGGAACTGACACGGGTAGGAATCAGTGTGGGAAAAACTGAGAACACAGACCCGCAAAACTGTCCAGAAATTTATGTATCAGTATTAGGGAGAAAGTCTGATGCTTCATGGTAAAGAGCACTCATAACAGACTTGAGGAAGGGGAAATAGGTCTGATGTGAGAATTTTTCAGAAGAGGAGAAGAAATAGCTTGGAGGCAGGAGGAAGAGGACACTAACAATGCTTCTACAGAAAATTTGATTCAGAGGGTATCTTTAGGAGGTACATCAGCCACTGTACACCATGTTGAATACTTGTAACAGCCTTCACTAAAGAGTACCTTTCATTGACATTCACTGATAATATTCAATTGTCACAAGTTGTTGCTGGACATTAAAAAGAAAAGGAGAATCAATAATCTAAAGGAGAAATTCCTGAGATTAAGAATTCATTCTAATCACTACTTCCAATGTCAATCAGCTACCAGCCCTTCAAACAGAACTGAAGTTATTTACTTACTACTACAATAGCTCTGTAAAACATGACACTATATGCCCATTTAATTATTACCTGTTCTCGAGCCTTCTCCAACTGTTGAACAAGGTCCTCCCGTTCATGTGCTGCAAAGTGGCGAGCCCCAACTTCATCATCTCCCAGTCTTTGCTTTGCTATGGTCATTCGAAGGAGCTGCCATGACAAAAACAGAATTCAATAAGCAAGAGAACATAGGCTGTAGCAGCAGAGTACATCTGTATTAGAAAGAGTAAAGCTGTCATAGATTTCAGCTCTTCCAGGCCATTATTATTTAATAATAATATTTATTATTATTAAATAATACCAGCTGGTATTATTTAAACCAGAGGGAGTCTTCTGAGCTGAGGGTTCAATCCTGTTCTAAGTGAAAAAATCCAGTTGAACAGTCAAAGCATCCACAGGAATTGAATCAGACCCTGCAACAACAGTCACCAGAGCATACAAATGATGAAAGATCAAGACGACAGACATGGTCAATGTTTTTTAGGAGTGACAGGAACTAATTCCACTCAGACTAAAACTAGAGAATTATCAGAAAACCTTTTTGTCAATATGTAAATATTAAAATTCTCTGCAGCAGAGAACTCTTCCTAGTTAATAAAAAGGAATGAAGTGGCTTGTCCAGCTTAATTTTAGTGACACTACATAAACCCCCCCCATGCTACATCAGTGCAGAATTTGTATTAACAGCTGCTAATACATTTGCTTATGTATTATTTTTTCAGTCTACTCACAAAAGCTAATTCATGTCAAAACCAAAGAAATGGGCCAACAACAGAAATACTCAGCCAAAATGCTCAAGCAGCTAAAGAACTCCAGAGCTTGTGATTGCTGAAAACAGTCTGACTTGAATTAATACACATTTCCATTCAATATCCAAAGCAAAAAGCAACAACCTTTCAAGGACCATGGAGTATTAAGTACCAATCTATAATGCATTCAGCATTTACAGTTGTTTATACTCAGTACAACTGGGCCTCATCTTTAGGAGCTCCACAGACCAGGGAAAACCACCACAATAACCAGCCTGACTTTCCTGTATCTTTGACTGCACCAAGGAATTAATGTACATTATTATAGTGCAGAGTTAGGAAAAAAAAAAAAAATCAATCTTCTGAAGTAGAAGATTGTACATTAAAATCTATCTTTGGTATTTATGGGATGCCTGTCACCATAGCTACAATGTGCCAGTTAAAATCCTGCTGATGCAAGACAGACTACCAAAATCATCCTCCCCACTTATTTCAGCTCCAGTTCAGTGCAAGTCACTGAAGCTAGTACAATGTGTGCTGATAAGAAGTTCACTTGTTCAGGGGAAGCTGTGGCTGCAAAAGCAACTGGTTTTGGCAAACTACATTTCCCTATCCCCACAGGGAAAGTGCAAACCACTGCACAGTTAGTAAGGCTGAGTGGAAACTAAGAGATATAACTCCTATTAATTTCTTTATCAAAACAAGTAAGTCAAAAAGGCAACTAGCAAATCCTAGAATGGCTTCATAGCTATTGGATTTTTTTAAAATGCTAAAGTGCTGATGAACAAAAGGTGGTCATGTCATTTAACTCAGATTAATTTAATTTCTAGAATCTCTCTCTAGTGACAAAGACCACACAAAACAAATGTAATAACATTTTGAGGTTTCAATCTTGTTCAAAAAAAACTGGAAATGGAAAGAGGCATCACACTTTATTAATGCTTCCAATGCCTGCAGCAGAGCAAAACTTCTGCATAACGCTTGGCACAAGGCTGGGAACGGGACCAAAGCTGTCACCTGTGCACTATGACCAACTCTCCTCCAGCCCAGGAGGGGGTGAGGCATAAGATATAACTGCAAGCAATTATAACTTGCAAGGTCAAACAGTCTGTCAATAAAAGGAGAACTCTTTATTTACTACTAATTTTGAGGAAAAAAAAACCCCAAAACCCTGAAGAGTCTTATGAAAAGAATGCTTCAGAAATCCAAATTCATCCAGTAAAAGCAGCATTATTAACATACACAAAATACAGTAAAATACCAATCCATAAAACAACAGAGTGCTTCTTCCAGACAGTTGGCCAATCAGAGAGTTGACAGGGCAGAACAGGCCAAGTCGTTTAATTCTGCATTGTGAATGTCTCATGAGGCAGCACCACCTGCTACAAAATTCTTCCCTGAAAATGCTGTGACCCAAAGAGACATTGTTATGCCAGAGGTTTAAGGGTTTATCTTACATATTAGTGCTTTGTTATAAACTTTATACACTTGCCCTCTAGATGCTGTATTTTTGTTTCTGTCATTCAGAAATCACTAAGGAAAAGACCACTCAAATTCATTTTGCATCTAGAGAATAGGTTAACACTACTCCTCAGAATTCTGTGGACAGCATTCACAGCTGAATGGATTTAAACTAATGGCACCTCACCAGAGAAAACTCCTGTTTGTCAAGAACCCATAAATTGTTAACCAAAACAATCCAGTGCTGCAAGCACTGTCTTTTTATTTTAATATCACAGCTTTTTCCTGTATCACTTTCAGCTAAGATAATTATTTACAAAGTAGCAACAGTGTATCAGCCCCACAATGCCTAAAAACAGCATCACTGGGATAGCTGCTGTGCAGGCTAGGAGTTCATAGACAATGCCTGCACCAAAGCTGGACACTCCTGATTATCAATAAAACACACAGAAGGAAAAGGGAAACAAGCACAACCAATTCTTCATGGAAGGCAGAAACCATCATATTCAGCCACAGTCACAGCAACTGCCTTCACATATTATCTACAAAATCTTAAAATGTGGACCAGAACTATGCAAATATGCTACTTGAAGTCCCAGCTCTGCCAAAACACACATGCCACATTTAACACTTCTCCCTGTTGCTGCATGAATGATTGTCTGCCTGGCAATAAGGAACCGACAGTAACACAGCAGCCATTGTTCCCCATGCACCTTCCTCTCGCTCAGCACTTCCCTTGGCAGCTTACAAAAGCAATTCTTTGCGTGGGTAGGGGTTCAGGTGAAGGCAACTGAGTCATCTTGTCTTGCAGAAGTCTCCAGTTTGTCTTAAGCTTTCCATTTTTACCCTTTTACATGAGAGAATTAGATTTCTTAACTATATCCTTCTATGTTTTAGTAATTGTTTCCAAGCATTGCTGCCAAAACATTAGGAAGGAAAAAGATTTACAAGTAACTACCATAAACATAGAAGAGCTTTCATGTATCAGAACTTGTGAGACTGTGATCAATCATAAAAATAAATAGCCTTAGATATCTGTTGCTGGAATGCTGCAGTCTAACTACTGCTGTGTTTTTCAAACTGCAGCAACAAATCCTTCCAGAGACTGTATGAAGAAGTTTTATTATTTGTGCCAACAAAATTCTACTTGAAATGAGAGGAAAAAATTATTCCAGTTAAACCAAATGCAAGTAATTTGTTATTGCCTAACTGATGATATGTTTAACATGATTTCAACAAGTAAAACATCTCCAGTTCAAGGTCTTCTTGCTAATCCAAGTGACTTTATCCTACTTGGAGCAAACATTAAAGTGGTGAAAAACAAGTCAAGCCATCAAAACACTTCTTTATCAATAGAGCTAATGTGTGATATTTAAAGAGATTTTTTTTTCTTTTTTAGTCCTGCAAAGCTCTTGCCACTCAGTGACAAAGCCTGCATGAGTCACCCCTGCTCAGACACAGGCAGAATTGTTCATCCGTAAGCAGCTTCACTTGCTGCAAAAGCAGCTGTTTGTTCATCTCTTGCCAGAAGTAAGGCTGACGTAGACCAGCTGGGCAGGATGCCCTCCCTCACTTTGGAAAAAGCAGTGAGAAGAATGCAGGGAAAAAATGTAAGAACAAGCAAATTATTACAGTTTTTTGTTTTGTATATACCATGCATTGTCTGGACTCCAGTGCCTGAGGTAGCCCAGCTGCCAGTACAGGAGAACTGATGAGCAGAAGAGAATGGCTTTGTGAACAAGCCTAGAATTTTATCACTGAAGCTTGTAGGGAGAGAAATCTGACACAGGAAGAGAGTGCTAAATCCCTCAGAGAGATGGCAATGCTTTTTTAGGCACTTTGAAAACCAGCAACCTGACTCTAAAATAAGCTCTATTTCTCATTTACTAGGAAAGTGAAGAATGTGTTCCAAAAATGAAAATCCTAGTCTAAATTAATCCATGTCTGATGCAGCTCTTTCCTCCCACTTTTTATTTAGTGATGCACTATTTTGCACCTTTCAGAGAGAGGCACACTGGGCAGAATAACTCCTTTTGTACTTTTCCATTCATTTTGAGGAGCACATATTTAAATTCATGCTGAGATGTCACGAAGATGACCAGTTAATACCAAGTTAACCCACAAAGGTGAACCTGAACAGTGCCAATTCAAGCACAAAAAAGTAGGCTCTGTGTTACCAAGATCATATATTGTCATAAGCAACTAGAATAGGTACATGACCTTGATATTTAAACGTGTTGTAGTTTTACTACCCTTGTTTTCTGTTTGTACTTACAAACCCTTGCTATCTGTTCAGGACTGGCTTGGAAAAGGCTGTATGGCATAATATTGGTACTGGAGAACTGCAAGGCACTGACTTCTACACTGTAATATAGCTCAAACAGAAACATGCAAATGAAAATGAACAGTGGGAAACCTGGTCTTTGAAGACTTGAGCAAGTTATGCTGAATGCTATGAATACTACAAATTCAGGTTTCACTTGACCCTTTCCCAGCTCTCTGAACACCTTCAAGGGAGGTCTTTGTGACAAACTGTGAAAAAACCTGCATTATCACAATATACTTATGTTTAAAAGAAAATAAATAAAATAAACTTAAATTGAAAGAAACAAACCCCATCCGAATAATTAAAAGCCATGTCATTTTTATTCACATTTTAAAATCCCATCATTTCAAAACTGCAGTTGAGGGAGGGAAGTTATCATTATTTGTTTCAATTTTTTACTTTGTTAACCACCTCGACTCTCCAATTCAACCTCTCACTAGTTTGATCTCTGAATGTACTTTTGCATAAAGCTCCAGCTGTGAATGTTACACACATTTGGCTTGAGTTTAAATATTTCAATTAATGGAGACAACAGGAGTTTGATTAATACCAAATGGCAGATTTTGAGCAATGTTCCATATAACTTGCTAAATTTAGCAATGAAATAAATTGGTTATGTAAGGGTAATGGGATGAGGGTTTAATACAAAGCTCACTATACACATTTCTGATCAACTACTCCATATTTTTTAAGGAAAAATTATGCTCCTCCGACATCTACTAAAGTTTTGCTTTTCAGTGCAAAAACCTAAAAATTATCACATGAAGAAGACATGCTTATCTGTACTTATTTGTAAGAGGAAATACCACTAATAAAATATGGGGTTTTTTTAAAAAAGAAAGGAACATAGAAAGTCTGAGAGCATTAAAGCAAGGCTAAATACAAAATACATAGTTAAGGACATCAGAGCAAAAGCAGCATACAAAAATATATAATAAGCTGCACTTACTGGTATCCTTTACAGCTTCTGTAGTTCTACTGTTCTAAGCATTTATTGCAATTGAAGTATTCTAGAAGTTCTTTAAGCCATTATTTTAGTTGTTTTCTTAAGAAGTAATGCAAAACTCTAGCCCAGTTTACACATTCCATGCAATTTACTGGCAGTCTGTAATACCTTATTGTCCCCTTGTACTTCTCCCAGTCTCTGTTGGAGCTCTCCAATCTCTTCTCCAAGATGTTTATTTCGATCTTGAGCCTCACTCAGCAGTTGAGCAAGATTTGCCTAGAAAAGGAGTAAATATCAGCCAGAAGTCAGTGTCTGTGGAGAGAAATGTAAGTAGTGATTGAAAAGAAACCCTTGAATTACTCCTTATCTGCCAACGATCTTTACTTTTATTGTTGGTGGTACCCAGACTTCATGCTTCACTAGAGAGATAACAAGAAAAGTCACCTGAGTTCCTTTATCTTTCACAGTAGAAAATACATACAGCACGTGTGCATACAGACTCCTAGAAAAGCACACAAACCCCAAACAAGAGAAAGTGAAAACATCTACACTAGTTCCAGTATCGTGGCTGGTGGGAAGAATTAAGTCCAGAATACTTTGACAATATTTATAGAAAGCTGCCAAAATAATAGTTTTAAACTTGCATATAACTAGCCAAAAGGCACAGCTGAGAAATAATTATGATACAATTAAAGTCCTTAATAGTGTTTAGAGCAGATTTCCAGCCAGTAAAGAGGTCGTCAGCCAAAGTTCATGTCCCCATATGGAGCTATACCATGGATATCTACTAGCACAAAACTTCAAACATGACCTGATTTGTGTTGTTAGGTATCACCTAGATTCTGGAAAAATTGAGGTGAAAGCTGGAGTTTAAAACCAAACCACTCCATTCCCCACTCAATAATCCACATCAAAAGTAGTCATTCACATTAACCTGCTAAATTAGCAGGGCAAGTAGTCTGGTCTATAATCTTACAATTAAATTCCATCCGCTTGAACACTAACCAAAAAATAAATGCAATCTCCTCTTTTTCTATATATGCTATCTGAAAATGAGCAAATACTACAGGCAAATTTATTCCATTTTTACCCTAAAAATGTCTCATGAATACACAAACATTGACTCAACACAGGAAAAGCCTACCAGTGTCAGCTTTTCTAAGAGAGTTAGAATCACAGTGACTAAGGTGCAGCCTTTCAAGACATTGCCTGTGGACAGCTCGGTGTGTCATCCATTGTCATAAATCTCAAGAGTATGAAAAGAAATGAAAAAAGAATTTTTGGATCTTCTAAGCATGACTTAGTAAAGCCTCATGAGTCAGTATCTCTGAGCCACGCTTACACATACTCCCTGGATTTGAGGCCAATGCATCAACTGACTGTAATTCATCAAGTGACTGTTCCTAGTTCTCTCTTGGTATTTTAGGTTTAGTTTCTCTACTTGCTGTGCTTCTCTTTCAACTCCCCCATTTCTCTATTCTGACATCTCTCTTTTTCAATCTCTTTTACCCAGTGATTCTACTACCACTTGAGTCTCATAGGATGTTTTCATTAATTTTATCTTTACAACTCATACACTATCAAACCAACATGGTATCTGATAGCCATTACTGCAATCTTGCTCCTTGTTCACTAACAACTGCCATTTCTACATGTCCTGCTTTGCATTTAAGAGAACTATTAAGAGAAATGTATAAATGTGAATAGTAACATGAACATAGCTATGCATGCATACAACCATTTGCAGTATTAGACTATTAAGCAACCATCAACTAGAACTTTTGTACATTACTATTGAAGAAGGTAACTCCAAATTCCAATTGCTCTTAATTAGCAATAACTTTGAACTTTTAAACAGGAAAAATAACTCGAGAAACTGACAACATCCTACTTGATGAACACAAAGCCTAAGTCACTGCTACACCTTCTGTATTTCTGATGCTTTGAGACCAAAATTTCAGAAGAAAGCAAGGTAAATTTCACACAGTTTTGGAAGAGATTAAAGCATTTTTTAAACTACTGACAAACCTGAAGACTGAAAATAAATAATTTGGGGGAAGAGTGTAATAGCAAAAGAACCCTGTAAGTAGCCAATTACAGGACTAAAATTAAGCTGCTTCTAATTTTATTTTCAAGACAAGAACCATTCAAGTAATGCAAAAGACTCCTCATCTATGCTTTGGTGGACTGATTTTTTTTTTCCTACATCTTAAACAAACAGTGTAATAGTCATTCATATAATGAATGAACCAAGGAGCTTCAGAACACATTCAATCAATGGTTTTGAGAAGTACTTCTAAATGGCTGTTTAAAAGAAAGAAAACAAAGAATCCATGTTTGCAGGAAATTGTATTTAAACTGAAGTATCTATGGCTACTGCTCAGATGCAATTTTTAATTTTTTTTAAAGAAAGCTGACTTTCAATAAAGCCTGCGTTAGTTAAAAGGAACATGATTTGCACAAATCTCTCTGAAACACCTCTATTTATAAAGTTCCTTTTTATGATGAATTGGAACAACTCCTAACACTGCAATAGCACATGTAATTTCAACACCTGGAAAGAACTCAATTTCACTAATCAGTGTTTACAACCGTAACACCAGGATTTCAGCAGTCTGTAGTTAAAACCTGGCTCCCAGTAGTGGCAGGAAAGGCATTATTACCATGCCTATACTAAATCTTCCTGCTCAGATTTATTTCCTTTAAAACCATTTCTCTGGGATTGCAATTCTATGCTGAATTTTATTTGTCAGTCATATAAACGACTTAACGTGATAAAAACCTTTATATTCATGACAGAGATATTGGAAGAAACTTGAAACAAAGAATTTTAGACACGAAAATAAACCAGCCTTGTTTGACCATGCCAAGAGCATTACAATGAGCTAAGTATAGATTTGCTCCTTACTGCAAGCCTTGTATTATACTTCTGTTAAACTGAAACAACCAAGCTATGTCACAGAAGTAATCTCCAGCAATTACTCATTTCCCTGGCTTAGCCACACAATGTATAATTTAGACTGTTACAAGTTTCAAAGGTCTTGGCAAGACCTTATTAAAGCTCATGGTTAAATGTGGACAGAAGGAGAAATATTTGAGTTTCAAAAGTGCTCTACTAGGTTTAAGGAGAGCCAGCCAAGAGGACATGTTGAATGACACCTGGACTTGGTACCATTTCTTTGGCATATAGAAGAAAACATACCATATGGTTGAAAGATGATAAAACTAACAATGGAGCACTGCCTTCGTGTACCTGCAAGCGTGTATTTTTCGAGGAAAGGGGAGAAATCTATGCAAGGGCAAAGGCAATTCATTTTTACATTTGGCAACTTCTTTTCAATATTCATAGAACAAACACAGAATTCACTCAAAAATCCAAGACAAGTTACTTCAACAGACAATAAAGCTCATATCATTTACCCATGCAACAGAGAACAACGTGTGTAAATTAGCCAAATTCAGCTTCTCTAGATTCCATTTCTTCGACAGTTTCTTTTGATTTTAGGTGAAGCCTTAAGAAGACTTCTGAAACTGTGAAAGACTTTACTTCTTTCACTCACATTATACAGAACTAACTTTAAAGTACTGATGAAGACAGGTTTCTGAGCCATGAATAAAGAAGGGAGAGATGTAGAGGTCTATACCTTTCTGCTGCCTCATCTTGTCTTCCCTCCACAACAACCTACAGTAGTGGAAACTGTTTCTCCTACCCTCTCTCAATGCAACTGTTTCTAACACTAAATAACAAGTATTGCTTCAGCCCCATCTCTGTAACTGGCCATTATCAGAGAAGCTTCCAGAGCCCTATCCACATTCCGTTTCTGGCGGGTTCTCTGGAGCCTCTGCAGCACGACAAGCTATTTGTTTTATATGCATCTGTTATGGGAAGCCTGCATGTATCATAGACTCACAGAATAGCTGGAAGGGACTCAGAGATCATCAAGTCCAACTCCCTCCACCTCACAGGACTACCCCAAAACGAAGCCATAGGACTAAGAGTGTTGTCCAGATGCTGCCTGAACTCTGGCAGGCTGGGTGCTGCGGCCACTTCCCTGGAAAGGCCTGTTCAAGTGCCCAACCACCTTCTCAGTGGAGCATCATCTGAGCACAGCCTAAACCCCACTGAAGCCAGACATATGACACTGTCCCCATACTCCTTTTTCCTCTGACCAAATGCAAGTGCAACCACAGCCAACAATCCCATCAGAAGCTAAGACGAAAGGAGAAAAAGACAGACCTGAGAGTGCTGAGTGGGAAGTGCCTACCATTATTACATAAAGGAAAAAAAGCATGATCGATCAGAAGAGACCAGAGAGTGAAAGATTCAATGGGATGGGATCACAGTCCTCCTCCTTTTCCACTTAGGCTTTGTTAAAATTTGCAAGAACATTTTTTGGGATAGAAGGTGGAAAAGAACTTCACTTTTAGCTACAGATGAGTGTCAAAAAATACTGACAAAAATATCTATAAATACTTATTAATATAAGCCAGTAAATACCTGGCAGGCAGCAACAGATCTTTGCTCACTAGTGACCAATGGCCTGATGAGTAAAAAAAAGTAATGTAACTCCAAATAGTCATCCCCGGCATCATGCACTACTCTTGAGTTTGGCTCCTCTAACAATTTTGCAAATGTAGCTACACATACACACTGTGTTATTTTTCCTCACAGCACTTTAAAAATGATGGATAGTAACAGTCTTTAATATAGTTCTCAATTCTCTTGCACATAAATCTTATCCGACACGTAAAAAAAAAAAAGAACTTTTTGCCCTTAGGGTACTACCTGAAAAAGTAATTTGGGAAGGGGGAAGAGAGGGAGACTTCCAACATACCTTTACAGTTTAAAAGTATTTTTAAATACAAACATTCCTATATTGCAATTTACAGTCTTTTATGTTTGTTCCAGCCACACCTTCAAACAGAGAAGAACACTGAATTATAGGGCTGACAGAAAAAAGTTTGATGAAACACTAAGCACACTTGATGGGTGTGACTGATCACAAATTTAAGTGCAGTTTCTCCTTCAACGCATTCACATGATTGCAATGGCTGAATTAATACAGAAAAACCTGTTTTACTTATCAACTACCACTGCTCACTCCCAAGATAGAAGAACTGATGATCTCCCTTAACACTAGCTTCTTTGCAATAAAATTCCAAAATTATTGTATTTTTCTCTTTAAGTTGAAAAAACAGAGAAGACAGAAAAAACAGATCCTGGGTATGCAAAACAAAATACACTTAATATGGGTTGTATTTTCATGCAGAAAAACAACAGCAAAAATCAAAGCTTTGCCAAGCAGTCACTTGACATAAAACAGGAGAAGAAAATCCTCTCCTAAATATTCTGAGCTCCTAAAGACATCTTAAACTTTGAGATAATGCACAAAAAAAATCAAAATTCCTTAAATATTTTGAGTGTTGTAATTAATTGAAGGACTATTTATCGAGAGTACTCAGGTGCAGAGGTGTGCACAAGTGTCTCTCTATTCCATAAGGTAAGACACAGCAACTGGAAAAGAAGTTGTTGTACACAACAGGCCTGAGGGACTATCACATCTATTATGATGAGTGTTTCTTCTCTCCTAGACTTCAGTGGTGGACTTGGCAGCATTAGGTTAATGGTTGGACTCGACGGTCTTACAGATCTCTTGCAATCTAAATGATTCTATGATTCTTTGTTAGAGCAAAACCTATTTGTTGAAGAAACAACTGTGTCACTTCACAAAGTATGACTCCTAGTGTGGCTAAAAAGTTCTAAGTTTTACATACTACCACCTGCTCTGAGCAATGGAATAGAAGATTTCAGTGTTCAGAAACAAAAATCTGTCTACTGGCTCTGTTCTTGGAGCAGGCACACTTTGAAATCCATGGGAGTATTGCTTTCTATGTGTTGCAAGGGCAAACAACGTCACTGTTTTCCAACTGCTACCTCACGCTATGGAAGTCAAACACATGCACCTACAAACCAAAGCAAAGTGCACTGGTCTATGTTTGGCACATGCATAATGTTTTTCATCCTCAAACCCTTTGAAGAGAGGAAGAAATCACATTAATCTTCACAGCACCACTGTGAGATAATACAAAATTATTGCTTACCCTGTAGTGTATTTTATCTGCAGATTTTATTTCACAGGACTCTGAATACAGCTTTTGCACCTTAGCACAAGGCTAGCAAAACTTCCTGAATTCATTCACTAACAAATAATAACCACATTAGTTATTATTTATGATGATGTCAAGAACAGTCATAAGGTAATCCCTGAAATTTGTTTCAGAAGTGAATTGTGATAGCTGAGTACATTGAGCTGGAAGCTAGAAGTGGAAAGGATCAAAATGGGTCCATTTGTGGTATGTCACAGCATAATTCTGTCTGGAACCTCTGGTCCTTCTGATGTTTTGCCTGCTCCAAAAAGTCATGCTCATGGACATATTCATTAGCAGGAGACAAGCTGTCTGACCAACATCTCAGTGAGTGAGTATCATGGTGCTGCGATACCAATGACCCTCGAAGCAGTCAGAATCTTGGTTTGAATGAATCACCTTGGGATACGTATGGATAACTGTAACAGCATTAAGGGCCGTGACCTTTATGTTCTCTCAGGGGACTTTTTGGCTGGTAGGAAGGATTAACCATCAAGCTGTTTCTGTACTAGGACTATGCCATCATTACATTATGGGACTCAGTATTGGACACCTCAAAGATGGTTCTATGATCATGGGATCCTCTCTAAGGCTCAACAGCTGCTTGGAAGACACAAGATCCACTTGACTACATGAGGCAAAAGTATCTTTGCCAGTAGACTGGAGAACTTCAAAAGGAGAGCTTTACTCTTGAAATTATGTGGGAGGGAATGAGGAATCTTAGGATAGGGTAGGCAACGCAAGAGGCTGGGATGATGGGAAGAGACAGGACATAGCAATTCACAAAGCAACTGAGCTGAAGAGTAATTCCTTTGACCATAGGCAGGTAGAGAAGGAGGTTCCAATAGAACAGTCTTGAAGGAAAGCTCTCAAGCCTGTATCACAGAACCAGCACACTCGGAATCCACTCCAAGGTCTCTAATGCATGCAGCAGGGGGGATAAACAGGAGGAGTTTGAAGACTGTGTGCAGTTACAGGGTTACAATCTCTTTGGGATCATGGAGAATCAGTGGGATAGCTCACACAACTGGAGCGCTATGATGAAGGGATACTGGCTCCTTAGAAAGGACAGCAAGAAGGTGAGGAAGGGTCTTGCCCCCTCACCCTTTTTTCTGTGAGAGCACTCAAACACTGGAACAGGTTGCCCAGAGAGGCTGCGGACTTGCAGACAATCAACACCATGCTGAAAATCGTCCCTGGGCAACCTGCTCTAGGTGGTCATGTTTGAGCAAGAAGACTGGACTAGTTGACCTCAAGAGCTGTGTTCCTACCTCAACTATTCTGTGGTCTTGTGATGTTCAGTTCCATTTAATTTGATTCCTTATACATTTAAAACACAAACCTAAGGCCTCACCAGTGACATATGCATTGCAGCTTTATTCTTGACATACAGCCCCAGCGCAAACCCATTATCTCCAACTGAGTGGTCTCACTGAGATCAAATTAAGCAAAGCATATTTAGGACTGTGGCTCAATACAGTCATTTTCCTAACCATGCATTTTACTTCATCTTTGTTTATTCAAAGGATCTCATTTGAATTAAAAGAACTTCCATTTCATATAGAAGGTCGAAGGATTCACTGATTTGTTATTCTAATAGCAAAGCTTCTCCCAAACTGAAGGTATACTGAAAATTTAAACAGTGTAGATGAAAATAACAGGCAACATATATCAAGTTAGAAATCCCATCTCTGTTTTTTTCTTTAAGTTTCCCAGTGCAGCAACACTGGACAACAGATACCTAGTAAGCTTCCATTAAAATGTCCTGTATCACAGTTAATGCATATAAATATATATCATTGCAGAACTGTAGAACAGTAGAATTTCTATTTATATAGGATGCTCAACAGAGGCTATGTAGTCAGAGAAATATTTTAACATGTCTTTCAAAATGGGGAGTGTCTATTGTTTACCATTGTGCTGGTTTCAGCTAAGGTAGAGTTAATAATATAATATAGCGATGTTTTTGTTATTGCTGAGCAGGGCTCACACAGAGCCAAGGCCTTTTCTGCTTTTTGTACTGCCGTGCTGGCAAGGAACATGGGAAGCTGGGAGGAGACAAAGTCAGGACAGGTGACCCAAACTGACCAAAGGGATATTCCAGACCATGCAACACCATGGTCAGTGTGTAAAGTGGGGGAAGAAGGAGGAAGGAAGCGTGGGGCATTTGGAGTGATGGTATTTGTCTTCCCAAGTCACCGTTATGCGTGCTGGGGCCCTGCTCTCCCAGGGGTGGCTGAACACCTGCCTGCCCATGGGAAGCATTGAATTTCTTGCTTTGTTTTGCTTGTGTGAGCCACTTTCGCTTTTCCTATAAAACTGACTTTATCTCAACCCAAAAGTTCCCTAGCTTTTATCCTTCCAATTCACTCTCTGATTGCCCTGGTGAGGCAGTTGAGTGAGTGGCTGCGTGGGCCTTGGCTGCTGGCTGGGATTAAACCACTACAACCACGTCTGAATGAATTTTAACATAAAACACACTCTTCCTAATTCCTATTGTCCTGAAACATTTCACTACTCCATTACTTATCCAAAAATTACTCTACACCTGACAGCATAAGACATTATAAAACTACCTTCAATCACACCATTTGAGAGTGTTAGGCATGATGGGCCAGGAAAGAAAGCACTGACAGCTCACAAGCTATGATAACAACAGTTCTGGTGAAACACCTACAGTAGAAAAAGAGATTTCAGTAGCACAGTTTCTCATTTCCTGCTTCTGCTGATTGGCAGAAGGCGATACACACAGAACAATCTTTGGATAGAATCATCATAGTATCACAGAATTATAGTTTCGTTTGGAAAAGATCCAAGATGCAAACACAGCTTTGAGAGGGAAAACACTACCACTGCATGTAAAGATACCTTTAAGTACCAGTTTTACAAAAACGGATTTTGAGTTAGCTGACTGCTGACAGAAAACACCTGGTTACATGACATTTCCATAAAAACCATGAAAATTCTGTGCTACAAAATAGCATGAGAAGGCATGGTGGAAAGCAAGACATTTTAAGCAGTCACAAAACATAATTGATAATAAAGGGGGAAATGAAGACACGAAGAAGAAGACAGCAATTCCAACCAACCTATTACATTTAAGGTTCTACATTGAAATTTCAATAATAAGCAATAATTGTTCAGTTGTGGCAAACCAATGCAACAGATAGCAAATTGTTGAGCATATCATGTTTTCATCTCATTTCTGACCATGAAAACAGTATGCACTTTTGTGTCATGCAGAATTCATTGGAGGATTGGGGTCTCTTTTTATAAAGTGACTGAGGTCACAAACTTCTCCCAGCAGGCATCTGGGGTTCCAGGAAAAAAGCGAATAGAAGAAGCACAAAAGGGAAAGAGAACTTCACTCTTTCTTAGATGAGAAAATGCTAAAAAATGTATGTAAGGTAATAACGGAAAGATATTCATTACTTTCTTTTATTATTCTCTGATGCATTTCTCAAAGCAAAACTATACTCTTCTTCAGAAAGGTTGCACTAACTGCTCTAGGTTATCCACCTTGTATGTTACAGACACATTTCTCAGGAAAACGAAAACTCAAGAAAGTACACTAACAGTCTATTACTGTACAACGTAAGGTATATATTGTTCTTGGGGGGAACCCATCAACGACCCCATTTGAAGACAAGATTTTCTTTCTTTCACTGCTACCTAGCATGAATACATAGCTTCCTCAGGAAAAAAAAAAAGACTCCTAGGTAGATTATTAAAGGTTTTCCAGGCACTTGCCCTGGTAAGACAAATTGCCAAACTTAATATCATCACAGCTTCTGAATTTAGACTGAATTTGGCTAGTATTTTAGAAACAAGTGTCAGTTTTATTTGTTTTGAAAGATGAAAGATGAATTAGAATAGCTATGGGATGGGAAATCTCCCTTCCTACTTATCTCTGTAATGATCCATATACTGCCTTGTTTTTTTTTTTCAACTGGATATTCCTCAGCAACACTCAGAATGCACAAACTTGTATCTGGTCATAAACTTCTATTAGAATTCTGTTGAAATAACAGAATTGCAAATAAATTATGCTAAATAATGAGGAAGTTAAATGATTCTACACTGAGCCACTGACTTCTTGGCAGCTATTTGTTTAAGTGCCTGAAGGAGTAATTATATTGCCCCTGGAAGTTTAGTTTAAAGCAACCAAAACCCTAAGCCATAAAATTTTAAGCAAATAGCAAGAACTACATGCAAACTCTCAGGGAAAGGGTGATGAGTAAAACTTCTGATCCATTAAGAGAATGTTAATAACCATGTTTTAAACATAGTTAAAAGACTTCCAAAACTAGCAATTACAGCAATGATTTTTGTTCTTTTAGGCTGTCCTCATCTCCCTGCTCCACATATTGTGTTTTGAGTACCATTTTTTCTAAAAATTAAGGTAATTTTAGGATGTGACAACCAACATTCCACAACAGGGACACACTATGTAGATATCTAGGAACAAAAATGCATGCGAGCAGGCAAAAAGTTTTTCAGGGGAACCATAAAATGCAATTATCATTGTTTTACCATTTATAACTCATAGAGTCCAAGTGGCCTGGGAGAATACTTAATGGAAAACAGCACTCACAACAATAAATTAACAATTATGGAATGCAGACAATGCATTCCCAGTTTACTTCTAAGTATGAGAAGTCCTGTCACAAATCCATTTTAAGACTCAATACAGAAGAATAAACAACAAAGAGAACAATCTCAAGTCTCTGTACACTGACCAATTTCAGTCTCAGGTGAAAAGGAAAGCAATAGCCATATATTCTAAATAATGATAGTTCAGGTATTTCAGAGTGAAATGTGTAGACCAAAGCAGAAGTCACAGTTTAAAGACTGAGCTCTTTAATATTCCGAAACGCTTGCTTTTTTATCAGATTTCTTAATTAATATTTTTATTCTTTTGCAAAGTACTCTTGTAGCAGATAAATAACAAAGAATGAAAAATAAATCCTACCTGTTTCCTCTTTTCAGGTGGAAGCGATGGATCCCCATCCTACAAATAAACAGACATATTTTATTGGCAGCTTATTTCTGAAACCAAAAACTGTATTAACTTCTGTGAATCTAATTGCAGAACATGTATTTTAACTGTTATAAAATTATTTTTTTAAATAGTAATGATTAATATCAGTAATACTAACTTCAACCTAAAAAAAATTTTAAAGTTGAGGATTTGTTTACATTTCTAGAACAGCAGGTCATTACAAATTTGTGTTGCATTAATTTTCATACTGGTACATTAAGTTGCTGAGGAATAATAATACCACAGTCAGATTTTAAATGGAATTATCACTGAAACTAATTTCCTCAGAGCATGCACTGTTTCTGTGTCCTATATAACAGGCACTGCCTCATCAATGCAGAACAAATGAGTAATAACATGATCAGGGCTGTACAACTGCAGACTCCTGCAAACAAGTACCTAGACATTTTTACAGCAGCCATTATGGACTTCTTTCTAATTTTTTTTTGAGGTTCACCTTTGTCCCCCAGTTAAACAGTCTTCATAAAGAACAACCTACAATCAGCTCCCGATACTTCTTTTTCAGAGACTGGTGTCGTTCCCGCAGCTGGTTGGCCATAAGTTTGTACTGGTCTCTTTCTTGTTGACAAGTGTCCAGCTCTTTGGAAAGGATTAGCAATGCCTCCTTTTTACTTTCGAGCTTCCTTTTGCACACCAGATACTGCAGAAAAGAAAAAACCCATACATGTAACAAGCCATTTCTACCCAAGCCAGTACTGGATACAAGAGTCTCAAGTTCTGCTCTGAAAAGTTGAAGGAAGACTGCACAAGATCAAAGTCTGCCACAAGTCATCTTAGCTTATTAATAACAATCACAGGGAAGACATCTCATATAGAAAGCTTGAAATCCATCCATATGGCCACATGTTCACCTGACCACTGTGACTTTGAAAAATTAGCAATTTGAGTTTCTCATTCTTTTCCTCATATACAATAGCATGAGGAACCTTGCAATTTGCCCAGCATCCCTGGGAAGGCTGCTAGAAGGAAGAAGCATTTGCAAACTCCCTTTTCTACATGTGTTCAAAATATCCAGCTTCCAGGTAGCAACCAATCATTCCTGCTTCGCTTCCCACTGCCATCCTTCTACCAGCAATGTCCTCTGGGCTCAGCCTCCCAACTGGACACTGAAATGGGACCATGCTACAGCAGAAGGCATAGCATGAATGATAACCAAAATTTACCTTGACTCTGAAACAATTAGTGTGATGCCCTTACAGCACAGGTAAAAGAAACTTAAATTACTCTGTGATACTACAGGCACATTGTAGATACAAAAATGCTGCTAGCAAGGATTTTCTTGCTATTTTCTAAGCCCATGAGAGACTTTTCTCTCTCACAGAAGAGGCAGCAGAGTTATGTAAACAACCAAACACCTGCAGCCTTGAAAAGTCTTGTTTATAGTATAGTAGAAAAATATTTTGACAATGGATGTTTTAGGATTTTAGCCAATCACCCCAAGGGATGGCTGATCCTTTGTCCAATTAGACTATGAAGAAAAAAGTCTATAAAAGAGTTTATAAAATAATTAAATAAATCAATCTTGCTGCACAATTCCTGCCTCCTGGATCTTCTCTCCTCCTCCCTACGGCTGCAGGACACGGTGATAGGGCCTAGGACTGCAGTAATAGCACATGCTCGTTTGAGGCAAAAGAATGGGAAATAATGCAGGAATGCTGTGAACACCTAAAAGGAGAGGGAAGGCAGAGATGAGCCTTCCCCTGCAGCCACCACCTCTCATGTGAAGGGCTCATGCACTAAGCAAAGCAGAACTTGCAAATCTTAGCTGTTCTGCATTGGTCTGATCTGCTTCATTGCCTTTCCCCATTGACAGGAAGAGTAACGTGTATGTCATCCTCAATGTTACCTATCAGAACTTTCAAGTAACTTTTTTCACTTAACATGATGTTCGATCAGCAGATTCTTATTACCCATCACTTGACACTGCTCATGCTAAAGTATATATTTCTATTTCTGATGTTACTGGCATAAGACATGGCTCTAAATACTTTCTGAATATGCTCTACAAGAGACCAAATACCACAGCAGTCATGAAAACAATTTATAGTTTCATTATATCCTCTGACAAGAATACTTTGTCATTATGGGCTCTTGCACAAAGCAAGAACATCAGCACTTCCATACCGCTCAAGTCAGTGCTGTTCTTCGGGACAAAAATCATTCTTTGTATGTACTACTTGCTTGGAATTAACTTTAATTGTTAACCTCAATTTCAAGTCAATGAGAAAGGGAAAAATGAGTTTGGTATATTAGTACAGCCAACCTTTTCCAAAAATGGTAAATGCTTAGTTGCAAAAAAGTGGGAAGGGAATGAGAAAAGCAGTTCCAAGAAGGATTTGAACTCTCAAAAAGGACACTTCCACCTTGGATTAATTTTATTTCTGGCAATACTAAAGTTGAAATCCTGCCATAAATTTTCTGGATTATGATGCCTTGGCATCAACAAACGCAAGTGTACCTATGTACTTATGTCCTTACTGATACCTTACACAAATGTCAAATCCCTTGATAAAGGACTGAAAGGTATGAGAAGCTAAACTTTAATATTGTCAGCAAGTGATTATAATGACATGGTAAACTTCTTCAAACTTGATAAAGTAATTCCTTCACTTACAGTGAAATGTTTGTCAATCTCTCTTCTTTTTTTCCCTGTTTCATCCCCTAAGTAATTCTAAAATATGCCTTCGCTAAATTGTTTTTAAATATTAACAATCTGATAGAGTAATTGCAAACAAAAATGAGTAAAAGCAAACCTCACAATCACTTTAAAAAAACCTCAACAGCCTAAAGCCCTGAACCAAGGAGCCTGTCCTGTTTCTTTAACAGGAAGAATCCCAGGAAGCATGAAGCTGGCCCATCCAGCCAACACCTGTGTGGAGCAGCGCAGCCTATACCATGCACACAGTGGGAATGGAAAGAAGCCAAACATCTTGCCTTATACACCCACAGCATCTGCAGGTGAGCCTTGCCTCGAGTGCTGCTGGATGGAACGGTGTATGAGAGGCAGAAGTGAACCGGAGCATGTGGATTAGACTGTAAAACCCAGTACTTACCCAGGAGGAAATACAGACCTAGCACCAAACAAACCTTGCGTCTGCCATGAGTCACAGCCCTCTACAAAGGACACACTCAGCACACGAGCAGGCTTCACCTTTTACAGCAGCACTGGCAGGGGCTGGGGAATTCTCAGCTACCTATTAGCCTGAGGGTAACGAACCATAAACAGATTGTGGGGACGGTAATGTTCAGGGTCTAAATGAAAAGGAATAATGATGGCCTCCTTGTTTAAAATCTGTTTGAACTAGATGAACTATATACTGATGATGCTGGCATCTCTCCCCAGTGCACTGTTTGGATTTTACTATAAAAATGACCACATAAAAGACTTTTTGGAGTAATTTTTGCCTTTTACACACACTGACTTTCCCAAATAAATGGAATAAAACCAGTAATAACATCATAATTTGTTTCCATGGGCTTATGGTACAAGAAACAATAAAGCCAGAGCATTTCTGTGGAATCTGATTATTCAACAGAGCTCTGTTTGCAGTTCCCATTACCATTACTGAAGGAAAACCAAATTTCACGAAGACAGACCTCAAAGAGGTTATTCAATATATATGTTTCTGAATGTTAAAAGCCAATGTAGCAATAATGGCCATAAACTGACCCAACAACTGTACACCAGAAATGGGTTCTACACAGGGAAATAACTGAGTCCCATCAGTGATTTCCCTTATATGGACAAATAAGTGCAATAAAATTGGTATGCTGTCAAAAAGAACATAGGCGTGTGACAAGTCTTTTTGGAACAATGAAAGCAATAAGGCAAATTTTCTCAAACAGTCTGAAAAAAAGTATTCAATAGATGCTTCTGGCATTCACTCATATAGAGATTTCTTCCCCTGCAACTCAAGGAAAGCCTATATCTCAGGTACTCTCTATCAGTGAGACAAACAAGTGAATTCTATTATGCACTATAGTTACTATGAAATATTCTTGTTGTCTTTTGTTTTTAATTATTGGTACAAAATAATCTATTAATTTAAAAAACAAAGTTAAACGAGAACCAGCTGCTATACATTCAATCTAAAAGCTACAATGTACAACTTTTCATATCTGTCTAGTGACTTTTATCTACCAATGTGCTGTTATCTGCAATAAAGCAAATTATAATTGCTACAAGGAAGATCGTAGTAATTAAAGGAATATGACATCCTATATTTCTGCCTGAACTGCTTTACAGCCAGATGACTACTTTAGTGAAATTGAGTAAAAAGAGACTGACATTACAGTAGAGTGTAACTGCTCCAAGGTGACCCTCTACATCAAACACTTACTATTTGTCCATTGCTATTTTTAGTGACAAATCTGGGTAGATCTCATTAATGACGCTGTAGACATGGTCTAATAATCTGATGAAGCTGGGACATGGTCAAGGTTTCAGACTTTCTTTTTTTAAACCAACAAACACACTGAATTCCTATCAGATTTTTTTTTTTTTTTAATTTGTACAAATTACTGGCCTGTATTTTGGTACTTAATGGCAATTAATGTCAAGGAAAACATCTAATTTCCTGAGAGTAGAAGCAGAGATACCATCTCCAATCTGTGCTTTGGAAACACTGTGGATCATATTCTGTCTCCTCTTGACACTCCAGGGCCTTGTGTCCTCAAATGCTGAAGGGCATCACATTGGGCCTTGACACCTATCATCTACCATGCTCTCTGAAAAACCATGGACTCTACTCACCATCTTTTAATAAGAGATCCAACTGCTACTGAACTGCCTTTATCAAATTTCTCCCAACTGTACTCTTGGAGACAATTTTGTTGTCGAAACTGAAGGGTCCCAAAATGCATTGCAATCTCACTGTTTGGAATATTTGTTGACTGTGTTTCTATAACGTTGCTCCCCTCGACTTCAGATTAAACTGTTAACTTATCTGAAAGAGTCAAGCACTCAGATCCAGAGAAATACACAATTACTGGCCATTTGCTTGCCATCTCCCTTCCTGATGTGATTTTTCTCTGATAAAACCGGAAACAATGCAGTGACCTTGGTTTTATTCCACCATATCAACCCTGCTTTTCCTGCTGCCCAGTTCTTGCTTCACTGGCTGCTTCTTGGCTGCTGAAACACAAAGCAGGCTGGTATCATTCAGTGATGACAGAAGTGATATAAGCAGCTCCTCAGAACATCATGTCTTGTCTTGATGACCATACTACACCACATCCTCTTCATTGGCTATTTAGGAATACCACAATTTAGTAGTTAACACTTCTGTGCAATGTGGCCCAGCCCTTAAAAGTTTTGTATGCTGTGCCTCCAATTACATTATTAATTTCTCTCTGTTTCACAACATCCCTGTGGGTCTCTTAGTCCAACCTGAAACAAGGAAACATGAAAAGCAACACTTGTTTTGTTGCCCAGAAGTCCAGCATGCAGGTCTTCATAGCACTCTCCCACAGCTCCTGAGAATTTTGGAGCACAGTAAATCACAGTGCCAGCTCTTTTAGCATTCTCATTTCATTTTCCAAATGTCAAAGTTGTTACAATGCCAACCCAACCAACCAGGGACCTCAGAGTATCTGCTCCACTTTGTTCTTCCCTACAGCCACTGCATTTGTCCACATTAAGAAAAGCTGTGAAACTAGTGGCTCCAAAGCCTGTTGGCCCCTCATAGAGGTTTGGTGAATTACATTTCACGCTTTGTCTGAAAAGAAAACATGACAGAATGTAATAGAGATATTATGAACATGAAAATCTCACCAGTTTTCCTTTTTCTTCTCTCTTGTCCACATAAAAAATTGTGCAACCAATGGGAAAGGTACGCTCTGCCAATTACAAGCACGCTAGGTATCTCACTCTTCAGAACTCATGTCTTGAAATCATGTTGAAATCTAGCTATTTCAACTAGAACTACTGCTCCAAAATTACTCAGCAAGGGAGCTCAAGAGACAAGCATATCACCTCCTTCTTTGCCGCTGAAGACCACACACAGCCAATAACCAAGAAATAGCCTCTTGTGAATGACAAATTAAACAGAAACTACATTTCTTCAAACTAACTTTAGGAGGCAGCGCCACATGTGAGTTGCTGCAAATAGCATACACTAAACACTCTAACGTGTGGGAGGTGCAAGCGAAAGAGAAGCATTTTGACATTGGATTTAATTCTACAAGTTGGCAAATCTGAGGGACCTTGAAGATCATCTAGTTCTAACCCTGCTGCCATGGGCAGGGACACCTTCAACTAGACCAAGTTGCTCAGACTCCCATCCAAACTGGCCTTGAACAACTCCAGGGATGCGGAAGAGGAATGGAATGTACTCTTGGGATAGTATTTTAAGATTTATGAAGATCACTGTTTTATGGAGGACTTAGGCCACCAGCAAGAAAGTTCTTGCTACAGCTCAGTCTCTTGTGTCAAATAAGCAAGATTATTGATTATTGATCAGGTCTTCACCTTACAAGTTTACACTGACTTTTAAATACTCTAAACATGGGTCATTGAGTGACATAAACGTTAGATAAAAACCAAGAGTCCAGGCAGAAAAATTACATGGTAACCCAAGAGAGTAATAAATCTTATATATATATATGCATCCATCACCAATACATGAACTTAGCTAGAGAACAGGTAAAATTTGTGTGGATTCTTGCTCCTGAAGTGAGTTCTTCTGTATCCAGTTTGTGAGATTATCAATGGAAATAATGACTCTTTTACACTCCTTCAGTATTTGCTAAGTTGGCTGTGTCCCAGTATTCCTACCCACGTCATCCTATTCATTTAGTTTAAAGAATGCTCAAGGTACAGGTGGTGCAAAGATTGTTCAGAGTACCAGGTGCACACTAGGCCTGAAATGTGTGCGGCTGTAAAATAAGTGGAAATATACATAAACAGGGAGGCAAAAGAACAAGCAAAAAGTTAGTGGTGAGCATAATAAAAGCAGAGAAAGATATGTGAAAGGGTACAGAGCAAACGGCACCAAAATGGAACAAATGTCAAAAGGAAAAGAAGAATAAATATAGAAAAAGACTGAAACTGACAAAAGAATTTCTTCTTCTCTACAGAAAAATGAAAAGACAACCTACAAAAATACACTGTGTGTACAAGTGTTTGTGCATAAGGACCAAATGCGCATCCTACTACTTCACTTAACACCTGTAGTACCACAGTTTTAAAAATTACAGTTGCTTTGACAAGTATTTCAATTACTCCTACCTTTCAAATTTGGAGGATTGGGCTTATGCAAATGAGAAAGTATGTCACCACAGATCTGAACCCACCAACTTCTGGTCTTTTACACCAAGATTTTTAACCCCATCTTATGTTTTAACTGTCTACCATCAGCAATGGGACAGTGTTTGTTTACAGCTACCATGTCTTTTCTTGCTTTTGTTACCTTGTATTTTGAAAGCATTTCAAGATGTTTATGAAATGGACAGGGGAAAAAAATTACCTAGCAGACACCGAAGCTAGAAGGCCTTGAGAAAATCTGTACCACTGAGGGATATGATAAATTCAAAAACCTTATTACAAGTTACTTCAGAAGTCTGAGCCACTTTCTCACATACCAATTAGGATGTTGGAGTTAATGAGTAAATCACATGGAGTGAATTACAACAGCCAAAGGAAGAAGAAGGCAAAAGAGGAAAACCTGTATCTTGACAGCACATACTACAGACTTCACCCAGAAAAACAGGCTGTAAGCCTGCTGTAGAAACAGAGAGAAAGGGAGGAAAGGGGAAATATAAGTCACTATGCCTCTAATTTTTCCTGAAAAAAAGAAATTATATGTATATTTAAGTATCTACAAAAATGTAGCTTAGCACAGTCACTAAACTTCACTACAATCAAGAAGCCCCTAAACTGAAGTCAGTGTTCAATTTCAGGACCAAGATTTTAGGTTAAACTATATAAAAAGTAAAAAAGTTCCATAGTAATTCTAAATTACTTTTTAAAGCACAGTATAGCAACATTTCCTCTGAACACACCTCATGACTTGTCTCTCATCTCTAACCCTTCCCTTCCATCTGAAACCATCCCCACCCCAAATAAAACTCCAATTGAGAAATGAGATGTTAGATTTAACACTGCATAAACAGGATACTACTGAAAGCGCACTGTTCACTTTCTCCGGGATCATTTTGTGTCTTTGCAAACACTGTGTGCATAGATAGGCCCCAATTCTGGATGTACTGTACTAGCAAAGATCTGCGGCCATACAAACTCCCACTGAAATCAACAGGAGCAGTGACAGGTTCAACATCCTAAACTCAAATATCTATTTGACAGGTCAGAGCCTTAGGCCTTACACTCAGTTAACATAATGGAGGCAAAGCCCTCCTGAAAACAGGGGAATTCACCTGTGTGCGTCATAGTGGAGGACAATAGACTCAGCCAGGTTTATCCAGGCCCATGCTGTTTGCAAAGAAGTTTTATCTGCTAGCTGTAAGCATAAAAATACTATTTTTTATAGTAATGCAATGTAAAAATCAGCATGCCAGCTTACTTCATGAGTTTGGCTAATAAACAGATTTGACTTCAATAACACTCCTTTAAGTTATACTGACCTCAAGTTGGTGTGAGTTTGGTAACTTACCCTATGTGAAAACGTGTACCTGTAAACACTGGATCTTTTAATGGGGATGCAGTGGACAATTAACTTTCTATTCATGTAATTGGAAAATCCTCCACCTGTTGAGGCTCATGTGCATGGTACTATTACATTCTTTTCTCCCATAGCATAAATGTCACCATGGGTCTCAAAACCCTTTCATGTGTGATTCAAGGGAAGTAAGTACACAAGGCATACGGCACAGGGGCAGCCCGGTCACCCAGGCCGGTTCCGCAGCTGCGCTGCGCTGCTCCGCTCCCCCGGGCCCGAGGCCTCGGCCATACTCGCGGCTCAGGGAATCCTCGGCGGTTTCAAACCAGCCGCAGCAGCGCCTACAACCTGCTCTCTGCAGCCCCAGGGCGGAAAACCCACGGAGAGGTTCGCAGGCCCTTGTCGCCGGTGCTCCGCAGCCGCGCGCGCTGGGGCGGCAGCCCGACGAGGGGAGGGCCATCGGCAGACGTGACTGCAAAGCTCAGCCGTGACCGGCACAGCTCGGCGCCCCCCGCCCGCCGCTGCCGCCCGCTCGGCCGCGGGCCGGGTTCCTGCCGGCGGCTGTGCCCCTCTCCCCGGCATTTCCTCGGGGCGCGGGGAGCAGCCGGGCCCGCCCGGCGCTCTGCCTCGGTGCCCGGCGCCCCAGCCCCGCGGCCACCCCGCCGCCTCACCTCGCTCAGCAACCCCTGCCAGTCGGTCTCGCTGCGGTGGGAGCTCATGGCTCCGGCGGGCCGCAGCGCCGGTGAGCGGCTCCTCCCGGCCCGGCCTTCGCCGAGCAGCCCGCGGGAGAGGCGGGGACTGCGGCCACCGCTGCCGGCCCGCCCTGCTCCCCGAGCGCCTTCAGGCCCGGCCGCACGGCCGAGCTGCCGGCAGGGCTGGGCCGCGGAGCCGGGGCAGGAGGGCCGGGCCGGAGGGCAGAGCGCTGGGGCCCGAGCGGCACCTGCCGAGGGCTGTGCGGGAGTGTCCGGGGTGCGTGTCCCAGAGAAGGGTCCTCCTCTCTGTACGTGCGCCTCCTGCATAACAGCTTGGCACTGCTGCCATCCCAGGCTCTGGGGAGCAGTATCAGGGAGACTTTGGTATTATATATTTGTGTAACAAAATTATGTACACGCTTGTGTTGTGTGTGTAATGTAAGACGCAGCGGGAGGACAAAGCAACCATTTTCTCTGAACACGGTAGTGGAACACTGCCCACTTTGGGCATAGATCTCCGCTGTTACCCTATTCACGGAGGTGTAAATAACCTAATGACCCAGGACTTGGTCTGGCTTCATTTCCCCCTTGGCACAGACGCTCCTCCATCAGCACTGAAACCCAAGCACGGCACCCACACAGCGCTGCTCACCTTTCCTTGACACCTCTGCTCCAGCCATACCCTCCGCGGCTCCCATGGGCACACGTCTCCATAGACCAGGTCTATCATGAGGCACATCATGTGCGATCTTTGTTGTACTCCTAACACGGCGAGTGTCCCCAGGACTTACATTTTCCAGGCCGAGTCCAAGCGTAACTACGTGGAGTATTTAAGCAGTTTAACCCACAGGTACTCTTTGTTTTAAATAACACCACAAACAGTACAAGACAACATGATAAAATATGCATGCCTCATTCCTTACCACAATTTACCCATTGTTAAGATTTGTTTGTGGTTTGGCATCTAGGCACAATGTCCTTCTGTTCTCTAAAATGGTTAGAGAGCCCCGTTTGACAACTTCACCTCCCTCTGAGCAGGTGATGCCTTAGCCTTGCCACTGACAACATTTCTGTTCCAGGTGCTTAATTAATGGCTTATATGGAAAGAAACATAGGCCATATCTAAACTCAGCAGGAACTCTCTTTGAATGGAAGATTATAAATTTTAATAAAAGCCTGTGGTTATCTCCATGTTAAAAAAAAAAAAAAAAAAGTCCAGTAGAGCAGCTAGCTTTAGTGTGGAACTTTAGTTGGATAGTTACAAAGTTCACACATTTCACCTGCAAATTATAAAGCAAACTTAGACATTTTCTCCAATTTTTAATCCATTTTCTCCTATATTAGCTGTTTCTCATCTCTAGGCATTCTGCAACTTTAATGCTGTAGAGGGTACATTTGTCTTTATTCATATTTTTCTGTGGTTTACATTGTCGTGTACATCCTCCATCTCCTTGCAGGCTTCTCAGCAAACTGTTTCTGAAAACAACACCTTATTTGCACAGGCAAATAGCAAATAATGAAAATTAAATTAACAAGAACTATAATTTAAACCACTGCTTAAAAGAATTGTTAATTATATTAGAAACTCAATCATTTTCTTGTGTTGTTAATAGTTAAAGTTATACAACTGCTAGTCCCGATGAACCAAACAGAATCTTTTTCCCAGTTCCGCTTCTCATTTACAGAATTTCTCTCCTTTGTTTTCTTGTGTAGCATGCTGGACTCAGAATACTGTTGCAGAAAGAGCTCTGCTTTAAGAAAGATAACCCTTCAAAAGCCCTCAGTTTTGAAGGATGTCGCTCATTTTAATCCCAAATGTACTCACACTCCTCACAAACATAAGGTTTTAATTTTTATTGATGATAAGTATTCAAATGAGAAGTAAATATTCATGAAAGAGAGGTTATTAAAACAAAAGGAACTCTCAATGTTTTCAGCTCCCATGATTTTATCAAAAGGCTGATGAGAACTGGTGTTTTTCAGAAAGCCCAAGCTCTTGTATGCGAATAACCACTTTCTTTTGAAGTAAAAGTAAGATTCAAAGGAATAAATAAAAAATAAGCTGAAATTTGCCTTGAGTGCATTTGATAGGATCAGGAAGAAAATAAAAGAACCCAAATATGTATTTTTAAGTAATCACTCTTAGTTCCTCATATCAAGGCTTTTGTCAGTTTCTTTGGCTTTCCTGTTCTTCTCTGCCTTACTTACCCATGGTTACTGCAAAACCCCTATGTAGCCATCCCAGTCGGAACCAGGCTGCTTTGCCAGCATCTAGGCAGGAACAGATTGAGATACAGCTCCTGTCATAACTCAGACAACCAAGTAAAGAAGAAGATGGCAGAAGAGAAATACTATCACCCTAGTTTATAAATAGGAAACTGAAGAGAGTAGTGACTGCCTTGCCCAAGAAAACTGAAGTTTCAAACATAACCGGGAAGAAAACTGCAGATTTTGTGTTGGCTGTTTTAATTGCAAAACTAACAGGGTGTCTTGGTTCTTTTCCTACCTGCTGCAGTAACTGCTTTTGTACCATTGCCTTGCCAGTATCAGAAGAACACAGTGAATGCCTGAGACAAAAAATCATCTCTCAACCTTCCTCTTCAGCTACCATCCTGATGTCTTTGTCTCTAGATCTGTTATCTTCTCTGCTTTCTTCCTCTATACATTCACTAGATAAACTTATCTGCTTCTAGTGTTTCATCTTCTTTCTCTGCAATTCTGCTTTGTGATCAATCTTTCCCTTAGTATCTTGATTTCATCTGTCTTTTTACCAGATTACCCTCCACTTCTCTAAGCATTTTCTACATTTCATTAAGAAAGCTCCAAACTTTCTAAAAAACTTTTTTTTGGCCTGGAAAAATTACACATTCAGAATCAGATCTAAGCTACTGTGGCTCATTGATACAAGTACTCAGGTAAACATGTAGGAGATTTAAACAACAGTTTTCATTTGTAGATTTAATCAACATTTCTAAAACACAGCTTTCAGAAATCAGTGTCTTTGTCATAAATTAAGAAAGAAAATTGCCTGGGTTTGTATCCATAGGTAAACCAATAAATGGATTGCTTCAAATTTTGCTGCCTCTTTTTGTCAACATTTGTGTGCTGCACTAACATCATCATTATATCTATGTCCAACTCTAAGGAAATATATGAATAAAAACCCAATGTAAATCCTTAAGATCTGGATAGTCTACATAATTGAAATACAATGAAAACATGTAGTGTTTGTCTCCTGAAGGATGATTCAATCTGACTCTCCATGGATGTTTCAGGGTTCCATTTAATCAGGGTTTAAATACCTCTGAATGAGGATATAACCTATCAAAGATAAAAACATTCATTTTAGTACTCTTGGTATTCTATACTGGCGTTATTCTATTTCATGTTCTTGCTAATCTGATGATAACCACGTGCTCAAAACCTCATGCACACATTTTGGAGGAAGTATACTGTGTTTGTTGGGGTTACCGTTACCTCTAGCTTTTGTCTGTTCCCATAATTGTTTTTTTTCCTTTACTTTTGCCTTTCCTTTTTTAAAGGCTACTTTTTGTCCATTTATATTCCAGCTGCACCTTCTCGATTTTCTCAGGTTCATTGCTGGTTTCACTATTCTGTATCAGCTCTTCTACTTCACATGCATGATCTGTCAGTAGGACAATATGACCTGCAGATCAGAAGCAGTTTAGCAGTTATTAATTTGTGTTGAATCCTTTCGTGGCCAGTCAAGTCCGTGAAGGACACATCTTAGGCAAACAACAAAGATTGCTAGGTGATGGTGTTTCTCTTTTCCTTTTCAATGGTTTCAGACCTTCAATATGTTGTTTTCCTTTGTGTGTTAGATGCTTCCTGTAACATTAAAATTGGAGGCAGTCTTTATTTTCTTCTTATTTTTTGCTTTTTTTGAGCTATCTTATGACTTAGTTGGTGCAACTGAATACTGGAGTTCAGAGCAGAGAATCTCTCTCTTCTACAGAGAGAGTGGAAAAAAGAGAATTTTGGGGAAGAGACAGGAACAGACTACGATCTGCACAAACCAACTCTAGGATGAAGCTTGGTGGTGAGGTCTGGCCAAGAAGGGGGGAAAACCAAGTCAAAGCAGCAGTTAAGAGCAGGGAGTGCAGGCAGTGGGTGGGATGCTCATGGAAAGAATGGAGGGGAAAGCTGTAAGATGGTGGGGCAGAGGAGAGACTGCAAGCTTGAAAACAAAAATTATTTTGGAAATGAACGAACACATATAACCAAGAGAACTGTCCTAACTCTGAGATTTTCTGAGTGAATTAAAATCCAAAGTCAAGAGTGTTCTGTGGTATAGATTTTCTAGGAGTAATATATTATGCATAAGTTCATGTGCAAGTGCTTTAAATAATTTTGTTTTAAAGCCTGGTTTCTCCAAAGCCCGATGATGTTGCAGCATCTAACTCTTAGGCACACTTCTGTCTAGGGAAACCTTTGGCCTCCAACTACCAAAGTCTTCACTGGAAATCAGATGATTGGCTTCTTTCTAGTTTGCTTAGGGCTGAAATGCTCAAAAAATGTGTTGGATGGTAGACACAGGTGTTAGAGCAGGTAACCAGCCCCTAGATATCACTAGCAAACACCCATTATACAGAACTGTTCCGTTCAAGCACTCTCTTTTGTGGACATACTTAGCTTGGCACCAAGTATGGTCTTCAGTGAAGTCCCCCAGGAACGCCAGGCTGTGGATGAGGCTCTGCAAGATGCTGGTGGCAGTTCAAACTCAACTTGGACAAGAAGGGTCTAAGTTCTCTAAAAGCATCTGTAAAATTAATAGGTTTGATCTAGACTGTATTGGAAAAGTTTGGCACTCTTGTCTTTCCTAGTGATAGGAAATAACCATGTAGGGATTAATAACAAGTTATGTTCACCAGCAGAATTTGTGGCTCTTCCCACACCCTAAGAATAAGGAAAAACTCAGTAGGAACTAAAAAGATAGCAGTAAAAAAACCAAGCACAACATCTCAGAGCCTGTTTTACGGCTTGTCATTACAGTTGAATAGAGTTAGTGTAAATGAATTCTGTTTTCCCAGAGGCATCAAATTCCTCCTGTCAAGACAGTCTCTCGAGAGACGTGAAGGTCTCTCACTGCCCTCCTGCATTATTATTATTTTCCTTAAAATTTTCTTGTTATTGATGTAACTAAAACTCAAGTATAAGATCAGAGAAACTATTTTGTCAAGTGACTCAGACAGGCACAACTGATGGATACTAAGGAAACATGTACTGCATTTTATGTTCCTCTGAGTGCACTAGAAAAATATAAAAAATAGTTCATTTTACTAAAAATCCAGCTGGGAAATTCACACTACTTTCTGCTACTATGAAATTGAAGAGTGACCCAGTACTGCCATCAAATTTGACATATGAGTGATTTTTCAGACTTGTAGGTTCAATTTTCAACGGGTGGGGTATGTCAAATCCCTGAAAACTGGCAGACCATTGCAGAGATGTTTATTGCTGTGACCATACCAGACTCTTCAGCACAAAGACCATCACTTTACATCTGTGGTCAATACTCAGCAGACTGTAAGCAAAGAACAAGATGGGATACATAAAGTACAGCTGGCTTGATCCTGTTCTTTCTAGTCAATTTAGAGAGAATAAAGAAAGAAAACCCACTGTCAAAGAGAAAAAAATGGGATTGACACAAAACTTATTGAGAATATCATAGCAAAATAATTTTTCATTTGAAAATATCTGTCTGGCAAAACCCAAAATCTCTCAGCTTTGGTGTGCAGTTTCTCTGGGTTCTTGAGGAAATTTCTCATCAAACCCTGACTGCATGCTTTAGAATGGCAATGGCACTGAGCTAAGTTTGCCTGTTTTATGTTCAAATTACACAGACTTTTGAGACTTCAGCCTCAGTCTTTTTTAAGTGAAGTTTGGCGAGCATTCTCTTGTCTCCCTAGAAACTTGTCCAATTAGTAAAAGCAGTTGAATCAAAGAGCTGAAGCTTTATTTCTCATCCTAGATAAGACTGTAATAGAAAGAGTATAACTTCTCTCTCTTCACATAAATACTTAGTTATAAAAGTACAGCAGGTTTAACAGAAGTAATTAAGGGGTCTGTTTATATGCTCCAGGTTTGAATCAAATGGAAAGAAACACAACCTTCTAATTATCACAAGAGCCATTGGAGTAGATGTTGTTCTAGAGTGACTGCCTCTTTTCTTTGCCACTGCTGCTTTCTTGTATGGGGGACACCACCTGCTTCTTTTCCTGTGTGAATTCTAATTGTTCAGTGTCAGATAATTGCTCTTATACCTAGTACTACCAGGTTGCTTAGGAGCATTTTGCAAGCGTATGCTTCTCCTTTAACTGCTCTGGACAAGATGTAGCTTTTATTTAAAAATTGTAAGATTACTCCAGAATTTCACTTAGTTTATCCATTTAACTGGTTAGATTATGATCTTATTAAGTTATTATTCCAGTGAAAGTAGATCTATACATTTAATTTATTTATAATTGCTTGTTTGAATTTCATACCTTTTTCCTTTTTATTCTTGGTTTGTTACTCTTTATTTTAAAAATAAACTCTTTCCTTTCACTGAGAAAGATTTTTTTTTCATCATGCTTGTTGGTCACTGAATCAATTTAAAATATAATTTCCTGGTCCTAGTGAGAGGTTGTATGTGGATGGTATGTTTACTTATTCTCTCTGACAAGTGGTGGAGGCATCAGTCAGTACCAAGAACTCCATAAAACTAGATAAGATAATGGCTGAGGGCTCTGACTTGTATTTAGCAGTGGGCAGCAATCACAGGCTGAAGTGTCTCTCCCTGGCCCTTGCCTTGTTCTCCAGAAGCAGCTTGTAGGGACAAATAAAAATTATGAAACAGCTTCTGAATCGCAATTTTATGCCAAGCATATTGAAATGAATGAAAAAATGGATTTCAATTAATTTGTATATGCTACGCATATCTATGGTACTTTCTTTAGCCATCTGGTTTACATCTACATTTACATCTGCCAACAGAGCACAAGAGGTAGTTTTGTGGGTGTGTACTACCAATTTGGTATGGTATTGAAAAATAAGGAGACAAAGACACTCAGATCTCAGCTGAATAGGTCAAACTCTACATGTTTTTGCCAGAAATATTTCCTTCATGAAGGGTTTTCTCTGTCACAGACTTCAAGGTTTTATATCAATATTCTCGTTAAGTAGAAGTATCTTTGTTTTTGAGAAATACATAATTTAAATGGTGGAATAAATAAAATTAAGTAATGCTTTCATCATTGGAGGTGGGGTCCAAAAGCATCACACTGTTCAAGCAACTTTACGGCTAGAAGCTGAGTCCCATGGTGGAACTTTAAATGCTATGAGGTGCCTAATTCCCATCAAAACTTTAAGATGTCTAGCCTTTCTCCTTTAAAAGAAGCAGTAACGTATCATCTAACAGAGTGTATTGAGTTATCTAGCCCCTCATTTCATGTTTGAGCCAATCTGTGTACACAGAGAATGAGTCTTTATTGGAACATTGCTAGTTTCTAGGACCCTCCTCTGAGTTTGCTGTGCTCACTCATATTTGTACTCAATTCTAGGCTGTTTCTCAGTCTATTCCTAAATCAAGGAGAAAAAAATCCACTCAGTAAGAAGTCAAAGCCTGGTTATTAAGGCACTTGCTTGGACATTTTGCTGATGAAGAGTGTGCTCTGCACTCTCCAGCCTTCCAATTCTGCACTGTGCATGGGTTTCACTAACAGCACAATGTCATTTTTTTCAACTTTAGTGGTTGGGCAGATTCTGACAAACCAGGAAACTGTATCTGTTTCAATTTGGTATTTAACAAGGTGCACAGATGGTGTTTAAAAGCAGGTAGAAGTGGTTAATCACCTGTGAATTTTAGGCATTTTTCTCCTGTCCATAGAGGACTTGAGAAATGCATTTACTGCATGGGTTTCTCCACTATGATTTGCATTTTCATGGTTGTTTTCAATCAATCTCCCCAGAGTGGTTTGCAAGTCTCTTCATTCCAAAGCAGTGAAGACCTGCCCATGTCCACATTCCTAGCGCTACAAATGGCTTGAGACCTGAATCATGTGGTATTCGGTATTCATGTTCAGGCAAATCCGTACCTCATCGCACCCTGAATGGTTTCATTTTACTGACGCCATCTGTTTCTTGCACCTCAACCAATTTGTATTCCATTTCAAGAGTTGTCCCCTATGCTCAGCTTTCTGACCTTGTAAATCGATCTCCTGTACAGCGTGTAACAAATACTTTCCTGAAATCTGGATGAATTATGTCAACGATTTCCTCTTTATCAGTTCAGCAATGCCTTGAAATGACCCTAATACATTTGTCATACATGATCTTCTTTTAGCAGAACCAGGCAGCTTTCCCTTTACTAAATCACATTCCTAAATGAATTGTAATCTGCCTTATAAATGTTTCCATTATCCTGCTCACTACTACAGTCAGTCTTACAAGTCTGTATTTCGTTGGGTCTTCCCAATGTCTCTTTTTGACAGCTCTGAAGACACTCAACAATGAAGTGCATTTCAGGTAAATATTAAGTGCTCCTTAAAAGAAGAAGAAAAAAATTAAAGCCTAGTAAGCTGTACGCCTGGTGTTCAATAGTAGTTTCAGAGATTCACTTAAATGAATGGAGAATAAAGGAGGATTTCTTTATTGCTGGCAGTCAGTGGCAGTGATGGATCATGGCGTAGACATTCTCAGTATGGCCAAACAATTTCACTGTATAGAATTTTGTATAGCTACAGCTAAAATTCAATGAACGGATTCAGACGGTTCAGGATAAACTATAACAATAAGTTAAACCCTTAAATTGATTTGGTATTTTAAAAGGATGGGGAGCAGCAAGATGTCATCTTCCTTCACAGATCTAACTTTAACTGGAACTGTAAATCCAGAGCAGAGTATTGGTGGATAAGAGTATATAATGTGTGATTTAAGACCCATCCTGGAAATCAGTGAGGATTTGAGTACACCAACTCTAAAACATTATCGGAGCACTATAAGACTCCATCCAGGAAAGTTAGGAGGATTTTTTTTTTTTTAAAAATGAAGATAAATTTCATATCTTAAAGAGGCTATTTTTGAAGAGTGCCAGGCAAGATGAGAAAAGAAAATGACTGTGAAAGAAGAAGCAGAGTAGCAGAGGCATAGATAACCACTCATCCTACTATCCTCTCAAGATATGAGCTGAGGATGATTTTTATCAATGACTTCCAAATATAACATTATTCAGCTTTCATTATGTTGTCAGTCTAATTTGAATGTGAGTTATTCAGAGCACACGGCTGTTTTGCCTTTGTGTTTGTCTATAAAGTGCTTCGCCCCCAAGCCAGGAAAAAAGAGAATTCTCGGATTAGAGGAGATAACGTCCTCATTGAAAGTCCTGTGTACAAATGCTTGTTTTCTAATCACCTTTGTGAAACCTACCCCTGCTACACCACACAGAGAAATTCTTCAAAATAAGAAGAATTGCAGCTTATTTTTTACTAACCCTGGAACAGCCTCCCTGCTTTATGAGGAATGGGAGAAACTCCTGCCAACTTACATTAGTTTCTAGGGAAAAAAACACCTGAATCCCAAGATCTGGCTTTGGTGATGACCTGAAGTTCACAGAACTCTCAATATTGAACAACCTTCATGTCTGAGATGAAATCCTGAATTTTCACTGAAGTGAAATAGAGTTATTCATTGGCCTTAGCCAAGGTTTCAATCCTTCTTTTTGAGACAGGAGTTATTGAAGTTTTTGCATTCTGTGGCATGGTTACATCAGAATTGAGTAGAGATAGCCCACAAGTAATACAGAAAATATTATCCCTACATCTGCAAGATAAGAGAAAAGCACAAAAAAATAGCTTGCTATATGCCGACAAGTCCACCTTCCTTGTCTTAACTGTAAATAAAAGCATAAAAGTTGAACTGAAGGACAATTGAAATCTGAGAACATGCTCTTTATTAGCCTACTGAGTAATTTTCTAGATTTCGGCTTCCCTTTCCCATCCTCTTCCTCTTTACAATGAATCTACTCTAAATCTCCCTTGTTTTGTTGCACTGTATCTTTCTCCTCTTCTTTGTATCTATTTTTCTTTCTGCTCTTTGACTCTAGATGGGCCCTTTTTCTATCTGACTTCATGTGTCTGCCTTTGAGCAGGGTGTGACTGAGGAACTAGTTCGTAACTATAAAACTCCAGACTGGAGAGGCTTTCCTTGCCTGAATCCCCAGATCTGCCACTGGCCAGTCTGTGGTTCCAATCTCATTGGCAAACGAGGGCAGTGAGGACCATTGTCTCTTGTGTAAGTCTGACGGTTTCTTTTGGGCATGAGCTACATGTGCAGCTGGATCAGAAGCCACTGCAGAGCACTTGCGAGGCACTACAGCACATCCTACATGAGCCTCCAGTAACACAAGCCAAGGATAAAGTCAGACCACAAAAGTAACTACTGGCAGCAGCCTGAGCCTCACGCTCAGACCGAGGCGCAAGCACAGGCTGTGTGTGACAAACATGGGTCTGTCAGGGTGCTGTTGGACCATCACCTTTCCCAGGAGCGATACACAAGAGCTGGGTCCCTCAGATCAATCTGTGGCTCTCACAGAGAATTCACTCTGCTCCCTATGAGTGTGGGTTGGGTGTATGAGGCAGGACTTCAAAAAATGTCAGCTAATGTCAGTGCAAGAATTGACCAAACAAGATGAATACCTACCATAAAAAGCCAGGGATGTGGAAAGTATAGGCTTGAGCTAAGCCAAGTGCATTGAACATCCCTCTGAGAACACAATGGGAACAGTTTAACATATGAAGACAATACTGGCTCCACCTCGAGAGACAAAAAAAGAAAATTAAAAAGCTAAAAAGGAAAGGAAGCTATTACTTGGGATAAAGCCAGAGGGTGGTTCTTGCCCTCATACACCAGGATGTGTGTTATTGGTGGTGTGTTATGTTCTGGCTGTGGGAGCTGGACTGCCCTCTTTTCACAGCAGCAGGAGATGTGTTCAAGCATGTGATACAAAGCATGGCCAGTCCAAGCACACAGAGCAGGTCAGGCAGTGGTGCTGGTGTGCAGCTCCAGAATGGCTCAGTAGGGAATGCCTCCTCGCCAAGTAGCACAAGTGATGAAGGACAGGCACAATGCAGAGCAAGAGGGAGAGTAATGGTGGTTTTAATCCTTTCAGAGACTAAAAGGCAGCCAAACAGAGGCTGACAGGTAAAAGAAGTAGCCTCTTAATAACTTACAAAGGGTGCAGAAGCAACTTGGACAACACCAAGCTGAGCTGAAATCTTGTTCCCGTGGCAGAGTCAAAGCACTAGGGCATTACCTGCCAGCAAGCAAGTCTGAGTACAGGCACTAAACACCTCACAAGCAACAGGAGAAAGCAGCAGAGGAAAGCTGAGGAGAGAGAGATTCTCAGAATGATGGAGACCAAGCTGCTCAGCTCCCAGCCCATGTGGAGTGGTCCTGGCATAGAAGAGCAAGCTGCACACTGTGCAAACAACGCACAGAATCAGGGGTGTTACATGATCCTACATGTACGTAAAAAATGGCAGGATTTTGTGACTTTTCAGGGGTCTGATTCATAATTTTTGGGCTCCGAGTGAGCAGCAGTAGTATTGCCAATTCTATTAAACATTCCCTGTTCAAGGCTCCATTCCACATATAGCATACTTTTTCTGAAATTTACAATAACTTAGCATAGTAGCAGAAGATACAGGGAAAAGCAATTTATGATGAAAGGATGGAAAACCTTCTTGAAGTTGAGCAGTCCGCAGGATACCATTTACCCTATGGCTTATCTACGTAAGGGGCAAAGAGCTGTCCTGTCCCACTCAGGCTGCACCTGAGATGTTCTCCCACAGACATCTTGTGGGCAGCGAGGCTGTGTTGGTGTGTCTGACCTGGACCGTGTGTACCACACCAGCAAGAGGCCATGTGGAAGTGAACCCCCCTATAGCATCTCCTGTTGGGTTCATGCTTGCTAGTACAGCTACCATTTGTCTTTTCTTTTTAAGGTGGAGATTTAAATCAGCTCCCAGGTTTTACACTGGCATAATGTTAGGATGAGAGCAGTTAGTAACCAGTGGGGGAAAATACACTGCCACAAAAAAATAAATAAAAATTAGGTGTTCTGTTAGAGTATTGGGGCATTTCAAGCCTCAGGGGTTATTCATGTAAATTAATCTTGTGCTTATTCAGTCAGGGAACACAAATCAATAGCACATGAGAAAATAAGAACCAACAGTCTTAAAACCCCAGATGAAATCAAACCACACAAATCAGATCCCATTATAGATTTCAGGACCAGGCTCCTGATCAGAGAGAATTTTTTTTCCAAAAATAAAGTTGTTAAAGGTGACCCCACGTTAGAGTGAGAGTTTGAACTTACCTCCCAAAATGTCTGAGGTGTTTGAAGCACTGTTTTTCTTTTGGATCAAGCCCAAAAGGTCTGCAAATATGGTTTATTTGGACAGCATGTGAAGTTTTGATTGATCCCAGAGCTCTGTTGGCATAAAGATTTATTGAAGTGTGCTTTCACATAGTTGACTGTCCAGTGCTACCACCATGAGGACTAGATTCCCCACAAAAACTAACAGCTTAGCTGAGATTCTAAATGACTAGTACAGAAGTAAAAAGAAGAAAAAAGGTTTCAATTATATAAAAAGTTATTGCAGTAAAGAGAAATCAGTCTTGGTATCAACATCATTGGCAATCCAAATATCTGGTATTTCCCTGCTGCCCTGTCATCTGCTTACCAGAGTCACAACATTGCAGGGTTTTCTGCCTCCTTGTCTCTGAATCCTGAGTTTCCACTAGATCACATTTTCCAAGTGTTTAGAGGCATATGAAAGAAAGCAAGATGCTGAAATGGAGGAAGACTTTTCCTTGGTCCCTTGAACCTTGGATTTGGAGACCTAAAATTACCTGAGACTAATCTAAATTACCTAACTTGCTTCTAATGAGAATGAGTTACAATGTTTAGTTTGAATCAGAATGTCTTTCAGTCTATGAAAGGCATGCTTTGCATCTCACAGGGTATGTGTAGTTCCATAGCAGAGAAATGCAGACTCAGCCCCTATCTTCACTAGCCATATTGGTACCCAGGTACCTTACCTTGCTTATCTGTGTTTAGTGGTCTTTGTTCAGCAGGAGAGCAACACTTTAGTCTTTCCACAGCTTGTTATGTTGTTTACAGTCTTACTCAGATTGCTGTTGAAAATGCTTTTTTCCTTTTCCCAGTATGAAGTTACAACATGCTGTTACTGTTTACAGCAAACAAGCTGGCATGACTGTGCAAGCTAAGGAGGAACACACATGCAGTGGTAGATTTGCTGTAATGCTTTCACAACAACTTGAATATATACTATTTCTTAATAGTTTTGCTATTAAAATAGCTCATATTGTTAATGAAAAGAAAAAACCCTCCAAATTATTTGTGGAAAATATTGTGGAAATAAATTATTTGGAAATGTGACCTGCTGCTAATAATCTCTTAAGAACTGGACCAATTTCAGTGACCTCTTAGAGGAACATAATGCTACCTAGCCTGTTTGGCGGTAGTATATACTTTCCAGGGGAAAAAAAAGGGGGAGGGGGGGGGGCGGGGAAGCTCTAAAAATTAGTGCAAGGAGAAAGCCAGAAAATATAATTCTTATTAAATTACTTCCAATTTTCTATAGGTACTTCCAGTACCTATAGAACTCAGTCTGTGAGATGCTCTACAAAGACGTGGTCTAACCTCTAGGGAACAGCCACACTCATGACAGAGCAGCAGGAGGCTGCTCTCTGAATTTGTGAAATTGCATGTAGGTATTTGAAGTCCATATGGTATTTTTTGTGCTGCCTTTAGACCTCCAGCATAGTGTGTGTATTCATGTACATGAGCTAAAACATGCTGTTCCCTCTCGGTAATATAAAAAGTCTTGTCAACTAATGCGTCAAAAGCACTTTTGTGGCTATCATAAAATCATAGAACTATAAAAATGACCTCTGGAGCTCATTTGGTCCAACATCTTGCTCAAAGCACGGGTGATGTCAAAGTTAGGTCAGGTTAGCAAGGCTTTGTAAAGTCTAGTTCTGAGTCTCCAAGGACAGAGATCCTACAACCTCCTTGGGCAACATGGTGCAGTGTTTCACCACACTGAATGAATTTATTTCCTTTTACCTGATGATAGAAGAAAGTGATGACCCAATGGGGTCCTCCCAACATTACGTGTTCTGTGATTCTATCTAACCAGAATGTCCATTACAGCAACTTGTGTCTGTTGACTCTTGTTCTTTTGCTGTGTAATACTTAATCAGGAGAAATATTTTTCTCTGTTCCATCTAACTCTACACAGACCTATCCATATTACAAGGCAGGGAAAATGAAGACATTTTCTGGCTATTAGAGCTTCTTTTTGCAGGCTGCCCTAAATGAAATTACACAGTCAATTCTCCATCAACAAAAGTAATAGCTGAATTCAATGGTTTTTATTGATGCATCACATTGGCGTTCAGATACAGGATTTCCCATGCCACAAGGCTGCCTTTACAAGGATTTACAATTCTTCATTTCTGTGGTAGAAATGCACTAGATTTTTCATGTTTATGAGAAATATGAGGACCTAGTGATATTCACTCTCTTTTACTTTGTCCTTAAAACATATGTGGCAGACCTGTAACCACTGAAATAGCTAGTTAACAGTTATAAATGCATTTATAAATGGATATATATTATTACATATAGGTAGAGTGTGTGGATGGGAGATTACGGTACTAGCTTAATCTAGACTGGCTTGCTTAATTTTTGTTGAACTGATTTACAAAGAGAGTCTGAATTATGGTATTTTCTTTAAAAATTAGCAATTCTATTAATCATAATTATTTTTTATACCCATAGGTAAATATTAAATTAGATGACTACATTGATGATATGTGTGGATGATTAGGAAATATGATCATGGCCACCACAATTTCTCGTCTCTTCTGAGGTGCCTGCTTCTACCTATGAGCCATGGAAGAGGTCAGGGCAGCCCTCAGGCTGTTTGGCTGCATGCTTAAGGAACATATTGGAGTTCTCCTGACATTCCTCTCAGTCTAGCCCTAAGTGACTTTATCATGGACCTATGGACTTGCTGAAGAGTAGAAAATGCAACTCAGGTCTTCAGCATCCTGTCCTGAGGCCTAAGCATATTCCTAAGTTGAAGAGCTCCAAGTAACCCTTTCAGCTCCAGCACAGCAGAATTAGTCATGTACTCTCTAGAGGGACCTAGGTGGTCATAGTGGTGCTAAAGAAGAAAGAAACTGATTTAAAGACAGAGACCAGCACCATTGTTCCTTTTCCAGATTGGTTAAAGTCACTAGTAATAGCAGTCCCTTTTCTCTTTCTAGGTCTGGAATTTTTATACAACTGCAATTGGAGAAGGGAGACTTTCAGAGCACTTCCTGAAAAGACTATTGCTTTTTGTAATGACAAGACTATATATGAAGTACAACATTCTCAGCTAAGCTCTGGTTCAGCCATTGTTGGCTGAGGTGAAATAGCACAAATGTGGCAGCTGTCTAGATACTGCCTTAAACATCACCCTGATCAGGAATACACTGCAGTGCTAACATGTTCAGGCACCCTTCTATACCTTGAGACTGAGGGTCCAAATCCTATTTACAGAGTGATGCAAAAGGGAGATGATCTTCCCCCCCGCTCCTGTGTCATGATGGGTAGAAGGGAAGAGTTCAGCTCCCTGGTGGGGATATGGATCCACCGTGCAAAGCAGTTAGGACAGACTTCAACCAGTGGTACCACTGATACAGTGAACATTTCAAGGATTCCATTTCATGGATTACACAAGATGTGATGTGGCCTTGCTTTTTCTTCTCTTTGTTCCGCTGAGCACAGCTGCTGTAATTTCTTTGGCATCTAAGGGAGCAAACGCAGAGCTGCTGCAATGTAGGGAGAAGGACAAGAGTTGGGAAACCGTGGAGTGAGGCATCCTGTGAACTAGAAGGAGGGGCAGGGCTTAGGTACCCTATCATGGATCATGGCAGAGGGAACTTGAGCATCATGAGATCCCAGAGGGCAGGATGTATCCCTGCTTCAGGGGTCATGAAGAACATGACAAATCTCAAGTTCCTTGAGGGCTCAGACTTGCCAGCACTGCATAAGCCTACCATTAGTGCCTTTAACTCTGTGTCACTTATGTGCTAGGGCTCTTTTATGCTTCCCTTTCCTGTTTGCAGAGGCTTGTTTAATTTTGCTAACGACTCTGAATGAAGATAAGGGCCGTGCGTGTAATAACAGACTAAAATTAAACTTCAAATAAATTATCTGTTAGGGTTTAGGAAAATCTTATCTGGGGAGGAATTAATCCTTGCAGCTTGTTTTGGGGCTTTAGCAGGCCACCAGGGATTTGAAAGAGAACAATTTTTCAGGCTGGAATATACACAGCAACTGGAACAATGTGCATAATTCCGTGGATGTGATAAAAAGAGAAAAAATCCCAAAAAGACACATAAACATCTGAAGTGTAGCATGAACTGACTGCAAACCAAATGCAGCTGCTGTAGATCATCAGCTGTCACTGTCAAAGCCCTGGTCTTTTTGTGACTGATGTCCTTGCTTCCTTTGTCACTGTGTATCAGGACGATTCTGTAAGTCAGCTCTTATGCCCCAGTGCTCCCTGCTGCAGGGTTTGGAAACCAGCCACTGCACCCTCCCAGTGATGTCAGGTTGCTCTGAGAAGATGATGTTGCTCAGTCCAGCCTAGTAATCAAATCAACACAGAGGGGGCAAGAAGTGCCCATGGGAGTTACTTTGCTGAAAAATGCTCACGTGGCTCAGCCTGCAGTTGGGAATGGGATGAGAGGTTCCCGTTCAAATGGGGCTACCAGAGACTGGGAAAAGCCAGCCCCATTTGAATGCTACTACCCCATAAAGGCTCGAGAGATGTAGTCCCAGGAATGATTTCAGACTACCTCTTCAACTTTGCTTCACTCCCCTGCAGTAATACTTATGACAGACAACAAAGACAAAGACAAGAAGACCTCTTGAAACACCTTCTTACCCTCATACCACAGAGGTACCTCAAATTCCCTTTTGCAAGAGATGCCTGGTAGAGGTCTTTCACCTTTTTCTCTTCCATTCATTTTTTCTTTCTCTGATCTTAGCTGTCCACACCAGCTGTAGGGTGAAAGACCTGTAGGAAGAGGGAATAAAAGAGAAAAGGAGCTTTAACAGCCAGGAAGAAATAAATGGGTGGTCTTTGGAAGCATAAACTAGACCAATAGTGAGGAAAATCACAAGGGAAAAAGTCCAATGTTTACTTTTTTGTGGTTTTCTTAAGCATATTTTTCTTGCAGTTCTGGGGGCATAGATAATTCAGGGTTCAGAGTGAAAGACCTTTCAGAACTGCACAGCAGTACTAGAAGAGAAACTGCCTGAAAATATTGTCTCAAATTTCCATTATCCTCAACCACACAAGGGGGTAAGATGTAAGTCTTAGGTGGAAAGATGCAGTGCCTGAAATCTGCTGTGTATTCCACTACTGTTTTGGGAATATTTGACTACATTGCCATGATGTCAGATTGTTATGGTTTGGGGTACTTACAGCAACAAAATGAGTAACAGAATGGGCTAAACCTGCATCCTGAAGCCCCAGAAGACTGAATGCACCCATTGTGGGTGTCCAAAACATCTGACTGTATTCCCTGAAGCTGTTTACGAAGACAGATATCTTGCCTGACAGAAGTGAATAGAGTCAGAAGCTCAGAAAGCTCAGAAGCTCAGCAGGAAAGCATGTACAAATACACAGGAAGAAAACATCCATTCCCCCTCTTTAATATCTGGTTTAGATTCCTTCCCATCCATGTGACAATAGCTCTTAGGCCACTATCCGTCCCCATCCACTCTTCCCTCCTCACTATTTGCAGCAGTAGTCCTTTGGTATTTGCAGGTCTGTTTCCCACCTGAAGAACCCCAAGTCACTTCTTGAACTACCATAATTACGCAATTTATTATGAAGTTAAACAGCTGAGAACTTACTGAAGTCCAGCTCTGCTGTCCTGCCCAGCCAGCACCATCTCTGCAGAGGTTCACATCTGCGTGGTTACTCCACTCTCTCTCTGGGTCTGAGCTTCATCAAGAGAGAAGTGGAGACAGCTGAGCACACTGTGTGGTCTGCCTGCTCAGAAACCACCTCTGTCTCTGGAACAGGGCTCCGTCCACTACCTGAGCTGCTCATGACCCCATGTTGCTTATCATAAATCTGAAGTGCCAACAGAGGAACTGAGAACTAGGGAAGGAAAAATCTTTAAAATAATCTTTTCATCCCAAAGAGTCAGAAAGCAAAAAGGAGGACCTCTTTACTTTTGAAACTTCTGCCAAGGACACCAAATTTACAGTCAGTGAAGCATGGTGGCACACCTGCATCAGTGAGCGGTGCAATGATGCCCAGCCCAAAAAAGCCATGTGCAGGGTGGAGACCTGAGGATCTAACAGTCCAGAAATGTTAATGCAGTACTTTGCCTCAGCCATGAGCCCCTGTCAGGTAGGCAAATTTCCCTGGTCTCCCAATCCTCTTGGTCCCCAGCAGTGTTGCAATCACATGGATCAAACGTGTTGCTCTTGGTGCTTGTCTTACCTACCTAACCATCAGCCTGGAGGAAAACCAACCGCAGTGTGCACCACTTGAAGTTGTTCTTGCATATGATTTCTTGAAAGGTGTTTAACAACCTGTTAGTAATCACTACCTGCATGGTCTTTCTCTGTAGGCAGCCAAGCAGGATGAGGCAGAAATCCCTAGCAACATGCAGTCATTTTTCAGTCCAGACTTTAACTGGGCACAGAGGCCACTACTGGGCAATCTCTAGTCCATGCAAAAGGAGTATGTAATCTTGGCAACACTTCAAAAGTGTGCTGACCTGAAGAACGAAAGACTAAAGACAAGAGGTTAAGTAGTTTGGTGTGCTGAACTCATGGTATAATAAACCAGCTCTTTTTTACCTTCAATTTCTATCTATAACACTCATACAGGTCTTGACAACAAATGTCATATATTTTATTGTGATGGATATTATGTGCTAAAGGCAAATATGTTTCCAAAGGATTGAATTTGCTACCATGAGAGAGAACATAAATAATTTGGGGTTAAATACAAAGAGACAAAAGAAAGCTCTCTTGTTAAATACAATCTCACTACTTCGCATTCAGTTTTAGAGGATTCATGAATATCTTTGTTTTCTGTAACCTTGCACATTATTGAAAAAGATCTTTCATTTGCTTCTACTCTTTGCAATTTCTTTAGATATTCTATTTCCTTGCATCTGCAGAAACTGAGCTGTTTTTTGTGTGCTTGACAAACCATCAGCATCTGCATGTGAAAGATTTCAGAGAAAAGAAACAGTAAGAAACCAGAAGATAGGATCCTTTCCTAATCATTTTTCCTTTGATTTTCAGACACTTGTGTAATAGGATGTATCCAACAGTGAATTTTTCTGAAAATATATTTAAACTGAGCAAATTCAGATTTGATTTGTTGACATACTCAGTGAAAGAAGTAGTCTGTCTTACTCAGAAGCTACCTCAGACTGAAGCTGTATTTTGATTTGAGAGCACAAAACAAAAATACAGAACTATGCAGGATTGATACCTACTGGAGGTCATGCCTGTAACTGGAGGGTCACCCAGCACACCGAGATGGCACGTTTCAGTACCTACTCAAGATCATGCTGCAAAAAGCAGGGAGTGTGGAAAGGTGCTGTGACCATCCAGGCATCCTTTCTGCTTTCCCACACAAAATAGTTTGTAACTGTGCTGTGCCTTGGTTTATTGGTGACAACAATTACCAGGTTTCACCACGTAAAGGAAGAGAAGGCCCAAACCCCATCCCTTGGGGTTTGCACCAACTGGAACAATCTTCCTCCCAGTTTATCTTTCTGAATTGTTCATGTAAATCAGGTGTTTCTGACTGAAATTTGCTTTGTACAAAATAAGCTAGAGGAGCAGTTGCCACATGCTGGTGCCCTCCCCAGGTGGGAGCAGTGGCTCCCCAAGGAGTTCCTATTCCAATTTTCTATTGCTTGGAAGAATTTAAATCCACTGCTTATAACATTCTGTCTTTCCCCCAAAGACCTGGGAACCCTTGGATGCTGCCTGTGTCAAATAACCACCCATAGCTTCCAAGAAAAAACGGGGGTTGCTTATCTATTCTCATTTCCAAGTGTGGGCTCTGGGGAGCACTAGGACTGGGATCCAGACCCTGTCTCCCCTTGGGATTGGGTAGGGTTTAGCTTTCCCATCACTCAAGCTGGTACTAATAATAGAGAGCCTGATAAGCTTTCTCTTTAGCCCATCCATGGGGAGAAAACTGTCAGCAACTCATGACTTACCTCAGATCAAAGGGCTCGTGAAAGACCATTTTGTCACGGTTGTTATCACTCTAGATAATTTCTACAATGTATACCTCAGTGTCAGTGTTCATGGATAACTACAGGTAGCTGGTGTTCTTCAGCTTAAAGGATAAATCCTGAGCTAGCTATCAGTGTAGACAAGTGAAGGCAAAGTACAGCAGGGTACTCATAGATGAACCTGAGATGTTTTTAGTGAAGACAAACTTCGTGCCTTGGGCTGCACTTGGGAGCAGTACAAGTGACTCACCCTCTTCCCTAAATTATACCGCTATGTGGGGCATGCATCAGACATTAGCAAGCTCCCAGTAATTCCAGAAGTTAGTGTGCTGTGCCAACTCATTACTTCCTAAATAGCTCCAGTGTCAGTGCTGAGTGGTGACTTAACTGACTGCTGACATTCACTACAAGGTCACTAAGCTAAATCTATACTTAGGAACACTTTGGTGCTGCAAATGACATGGAATTGATTTAATCTGTACGATGCCTTGTCTCTGATGATCCTTCCTATCACAGGTCTGACCAACATGGACAACGAAGGTAGAAGACACAATTAATATTCAGCTCACTAACTAAAACCTGGAGAGGAGTCTCAGTAAAGCAAACACTAAAGACAACACCAGTAAGGAATTGAATAGCAGCTGAAAATGTGAAAATTCCTGCATTTTTTCCTAAGGAATCTAGTGTGCCTCTACTGATGACTGCAGCAAATGTGCGGTATTTCTCACTGCAGAGAGCTCTTTTTGATTTGCACAGCTCTCTCTACAGTCCACATACTGCAAATGGATTCTTCCCTCTCAGTGCTCACTGAAGTGGATCCCCCTGAAAAGTCCCAGTGCCTGTGGCCAGATGACAAAGATACGTACAGCTCCATTTGGCAGCCTTGAGCTTTCAGCATCTTCATAAACTCCCAAATTCAAAAGGTAATTCTCATCCCTCTACCCCTACAGCTGTTAGCACATCAGCAAGTAACTGGTGCCAAGCTACAAGAACCTCTTTGTTCTCCTCTGCCCACCACACCAAAGGGCCATGATTGGCTCCAGCTGGCCCTCATTGATAGTCTATCAAAAATATCAAAAGACAAATTATCCTCAGCTGACCTGCAGATGTTGCTACCAGACACCCTACAACAATAAAGATAAATATCTCAGCTGTCATTTAAGGGGAAATGGCATATGGTTCTTCAAGTCTGATGATTCAGACATAATAATCTCCCAGCAATTATGAAGACAGAGGCAAAGAAAGAAAACTGAAAGGAGATAAACCCTCTATTACCTTCCTTTTTACCCCCAAATCTGTCTTCATCCGTGTCTGAGAAAAGCAAAGAGACCAATCACTATTTGTTACTAGCAAGGCAGCACAGGATTGGCAAGTGTGCCTGAACATATGTGCATTCTGTTTTAAGCCAAGGCTGGCAAAAAGGTATTAAAGTGTCAGTTTGTTCTGTTATTTCACTTTATTCCATTGGCTTAGGTCAGGTACATCCTTAATGCACATTGAAACAAACCATGTGGGAGCCATGTATCTCCTGCAATGCTGGAGTGGGCTGGCTCAGGCACACCCGCTGCCTGCACCTCTGTACCTGCTCTATCATAGGGGGTGGAACTGGAATTCAGTGTAGATGTGAGCACAGCCCTCTCCACACAGTTGTCATCAAGGATGTCTTTATCATTTTCCAGCTCAAAAAGCAGTGAATGTTGTTGTTTGTAGGGGTTTTTTTATTCTACCTGCACCCATCTTCAGCCAGCAATACGCTCCGAGCTCATGCAGTCTGTGTTGTGACAGAGAAGGAGAGCTGCCCAGGCTTTCACAGTCCCAGCTCTGTGGGGTTTTATAGGACAAGCTCCAAATATTACAAATCATGTAAGTTGGGTGGTAAATATTCCTCAGGTACAGGTAGCTGCAGTAAGTTTGTGGGGAGTAACTGCAGGACTCTGTAGTTACTCACTTCATTAAGTCTTAATTGTAACTATCGCAAGGTGCAACCCCAGCACCATAATCAGATCCTGAGGTGACAGAGGCACAGATAATTGTAATGAACCTTCCTCTGAAATGAAAGGCCTGCAGTTTTCTCCCTAGATGCTAATGGCACAAAGCAGAGTCAGAAAATGCTGTCAGCAGGAACCAGGAGAAAATGGGGATCCAAGGAGACCCCTGGGCTTCAGGGTTTGCAAACAAATAGTAGGCAGATGCTATTAACCAGGGTTGCTGATTTAACTTCTGTTTCCTATGTCTATTTCTAGCTTACTCTCAGAAGCATCCCAAATAAACCTACACCATTCTGGCCTCATTGTTTTCTGTAAAACTCTGGAAAAACTTTTTTCCATACTGGAAATACCAAAAAGAAAGTAACGGAAGAGAGAGATTAATCCACATGCAGCTCTCTCCTTCCATGTGCTAGCCCAGGCTCCATCCACATTGACCCCACCAGCTCTGGGTAGTGAGTACTTTCTTGACCCACTGGCCTTTAATTCATGGGACTAAAATGAAGAATGAAGTGTCAGGGCACACCTGCAACTGGAGGATGAGTCAGCCCCAAGGGGCTGCTGAGTCAGAAGAACTGAAACAGCCATTGAAGTTGGAAAATGAGCATTCTTGTACAATCCAGTGCTAATGTCCAAACAGGAAATAGAAATGAACTTTGGAGAAGTCAACAATTACAAATGAATAAAAATGGGAGCAATGCTACCAGTAGCCCTTCATTCTGGTGATGTCATGGTCCCCAAATGCCCTTCAGAAATGCAAATTGCCTACAATGTAATAAAAAGGGCATTTTCTAGAGTGTGCAGAGCTTGCATCGTTTAATTAAGCATAAACTAGGGTGACTCTTGAAAGGAAAATGATGTGGATTGCATTCTGTGAGTGACCTTGGAAAGGCACTTAGAACTTTCTCTGCACGGCAATTAAGTAAACTCACACTTCATATGCCATCACTCCTATTCCTTTCCTTTATTTAGAAAGATATTTTTTGTTCTCTCAGATTCCCTGATCTCACATTGATTTATCTCTGTGCTTAGAAAATGTGATTTATTTCCCTCAAGGTAACTAAACATTTGTCTACAGCCTCACCATCTCTAGTTTTCTAATCTCTACTTCAATATTACTTATATTAAACTTCTGGCACCTGCTTTCCTTGATTTCCACCAAATTCTACCTAGGCTACCTCAATGACATGGCAAAACTGGAATATGAAGATACCTATAGAAATTTCTCATCCAATCTTTCCAAGAGCAACCTAGTGGCCTTCTCTGATGGAATGACTGTGTCAATGGACTAAGAAAGAGCTACAGGTGCCATCAATGGACTAAGAAAGAGCTACAGGTGCCATCTATCTGGACTTCCGTAAAGCCTTTGACATGGTTCCCCACTACATCCTTCTCTCTAAATTGGAGGGAGATGGATTTGATGAGTGGACTGTTTTGTTTGGTGGATGAGGAGCTGGTTGTGTGGTCACATCCAGAGGGTAGCAGACAATGATTCCATGTCTGGATGGAGATCAGTGAGAAGTGGTGTCCCTCAGGAGTCTATACTGGGGCCAGTACAGTTTAATATCTTCATTAATGACATAGATTAAAGCATCGAGTGCACCCCCAGCAAATTTGCCAACAACACCAAGCTGAGTGGTGCTGTTGACAGAACTGAAGGACAGAATGCTATGCAGAGCTCAAGATGCAGGCTCAAGGAAATCCCATGAGATTGAAGACCAAATGCAAGGTGCTGCACCTTGGTCATGGCAACCCCCAGAATAAATACAGGCTGGGGGACGGAGGGATTGAAACCAGCGTTGCAGAGGACTAGGGGTTCCTGGAGGTTGGAAATCTGGACATGAGCCAATAGTGTGTACATGAAGCCTAGAAAGCAAACTGCATCCTGGGCTGCATCAAAAGAAATGTGGCCAGCAGGCTGAGGGAGGTGATTCTCCCCCTCCACTCTGTTCCAGTGAGACCTCACCAGCTATGTGGTCCCCAGCACAGGAAGGACATTGACCTGTTGGAGCAAATCCAAGGGAGGGCCACAAATGATCAGAGGGATGGAACACCTCTCCTATGAAGACAGTGAGAGAGTTGGTGTTGCTCAGCCTGGAGAAGAGAAGGCTGCAGGGAGACCTCATTGTGTCCTTTCAGTAACTAAAGGAGGCCTGTAGGAAAGATGGGGACAGACTTTTTAGAAGGGCCTGTAGCAACAGGACAAGGGGTAATGGTCTTAAACTAAAAGAGCATAAATTCAGAGTAGATGGAAGAAATTTTTTAAGATAAGGGTGGTATAACACTGGACCAGGTTGCCCAGAGAGGTAATGGATGTTCCATTCTTGGAAACATTCAAGGTCAGGTTGGACAGGGCTCTGAGCAACTTGATGTAGTTGAAGATGTCCCTGTTAAGGGTGGGCGTGTTGGACTCCTCATCACACAATTCCGGGGCAAGAATGGCGCTGGCTTATTGGGGAATTGGTACTGGGGAATAGATGGGGTTTTTGTAGTTGCTATTTGAGCTGCTTTCACAGTATCAAGTCTCTTATTTTGTGGGGGATCTAACATCTTGTGGCCAGCTGGTTTTGTCAGACTGTGAAGGTCAGTTTTGAAATCCATTAGATCACCAAGCCTGAAGTTTCTCAAAAAGGAGGCTGTGTGGGGAATGCAGGAGTTGTCAAGTGCCTGGTTTGCTAGGAAGTAAAAAAAGAAACCCAACTGGTGTTAGCAGCTCAGCTCCATTGCTTCTGGGATAGGGTGTGAAAAAGAAGTCTCAGTAATTGCTGGCTATGAGCAGTGCTGCCAAGAGGGAGCAGTGGTAGCAGCTCATCTCTGTGGGCCAAGGGTGAGTGGGACTGAGGGGATGAGTCGGACTCTTACAGCTGTTCTTACACATCTGCCTTTAGCTTGACCTTTCAAAAACACCCTGCTCTGTCTTCCCCTTGAAATTTGCAGAGGAGTGACCATCTCGTGTTGCTCTTTAGGAATGCTTTTCTCTTGGTATCTTGCTATGACTTTCAAGGAGTAATAGATACTTCCCAAGGAAGAGCTGAAGAATGTGGCAATAGGTGGAAAAAAATTATTCACCTAGAAAGGACAAAGAAAGCAGGGGAAGGTAGGTGGGGAAACAGTGCTGATTTGCAACTGATGTTTGAGCTATGATGGAGTTTGTGAACCACACCACAAGGGCTGGTGACTCATAAAAAGGTGGAATACCCAAAAGGAAAGCAATGATCCCAGCAATTGCATCCCATTATGGTATGTCAGACACGTCTTTGATTGCACAAGCCTGTAATTAGTTACAGAGAGTTGTGCTGTTTCTGAAGAACTAAGAGGAAACAAAATAATTATTCCCTGTGTTAGTGACTAGCAGGATCAGTGGATAAAACTCAAGGATTGCTTTAAATAAAGTGTATTCACTGCTGATTGATTTATTTTTTTCAATTTCAGGGTAAATGTCAATGATTCAGTAAAATTTAACAAATCTTAAAAGACCCCAGAGCAAAGATCTGAAAGTCTTGGGAGTAATTTTAGGGCTTGGTTCCTATTTACTCAGCATGTAAGAAATTCACTTAAGTATCTTAATTTTTTTTTTTTAATTATTTTGAAAATTAAGATCTCTTTACTTTGTGGTAAGAAAGAACCGAACTCATGAGTAAAACTCACAGCAGTAGCTGCGTTACATCCTGCTAACACTAGATGGGGTGTAAGGAAAGAGTGAAGGGGAAAATCAGGGAACAGCAAAACCTTGGAGGTCCAAACTATCTCAGGCACAGAAGGAAGATGTAACTAATCTGAGCATGGCTTTCTCCACCTTGTCAAAAGCCAAACCCGATCATAAATAGACAGGGACCCGTTTGCCCACCCTGTCCATTCCTCTGGCAGTGTGGATCCTTGCAACATGGATATTTTAACAAGCATGACGCACCACTATTAGTCACATTAACTACATTTTATTCATACAATGAAAGAGTACATACAAGTCAGTAGCATAGATTGCATCAGCTCCTCTTTACTAAAAAAAGCTCAGTGTATATACAACCTTAAAATGCTCCTGCTGTAGCTAGTGCATATTAAATCGATGCTTATATAAATTAATGTTCTTTACACAGACTTATGTATTTTAGAATACATTAAAAATTATTGGTGGCATGTTCTGTTATCCTTTTTCACTGTCCTGATGGTCTAACATTTGCAATGAATTATGGATATGCGTATTTTATTTACTATTCAAAACAATTCTTATTACAGAATATAGGCCATGGAGACAAACCCATGGTTGCATTTGGAAAGGCAGAAAATATTTTCAATTATTAGTGATTTCTGTTTTTATGGCTGCATCCTGCTGCTTTTCCTTGGGAGCAGGAAGAACAGAACAAGGTTCTTTTTGAGATATTGCCTATGTTTAATCCTGTGAAAAGTACCATAACCTTTTCTTAATCAACTGGTGCTTTTTGTCCTCCCTCACAGCTGCTTTGACCTCCAGTGCATGAACTCAGCAGAACAGGCAGGCCAGTGTCTGACTCCAGACTCTTCCTGAAGCTGGGAGGGATGCTGAGCTGGGCTTTCTGACCAACCAACACAGCTACTCAGCAGAAGTGGCAGCCTGCCTGCAGAATTCATTTCCTTCACTCTCTTCTTCTGGTCCCATGTGAATGAGCTAGACTCCTGTGGATGACTTAATCCTGTTTATTAAGCCTGTCTCTGCAGAGACCATTTTAATTTAATTCAACTTTATAGTCAAGCCTCAAAATCCCCTTGGCTCTTGAAACAGTACAATCTCCTGGTATTCAATACACAAGCCTTTTTCCAGCATCCTCTTGCTTCCCTTCAAGGATCCAATCTCTCTAAACTAGCTTTTCACTGTGACTCATGCCCCTTCCTGAGTGACCAGTACTCACCACAGTCGAGCCCTAGAAGAAAGTGCCAGTGCACTAAGAAATGCCACCCTCATCAGAATATCTAATTCTAGTTAAACTTCCATGCTTGAAATGCTAGTCCCAACACAAGCTAAATAAATGTTGCTTGCCAGTCATATCCATTTTAAAAAGTAAACTGGTAACATGGTAAGAAATTGCATTCACTGCAAAACATGAATCTCTTTGTTTTGTCAGATTTGTTAGCTTAATCCTAGGAGAGGTATTGCTAAATCCTATTGCAGAACGTTGGTTTGCATCTACTGGTCTTGAACCACTGGGACTGACACCGCACTGGGATTTGGAGGGCAGCACTCAGTCCTTCAGAGGGTGGGATGGGCCAGGTTGCCAGCGTAGTTAAAAATAAAACCAGGTTGAACACTTCTGTAGGGGGGAAAAAAACCCTAACTCATAGTTGAAAATCAGAGTTATGTCTCTGACAGGCCAGTAATAACTTCATTTCATAGCAGAGAGGTTAAAGTTGGGGAAGACTGTGATATGCCAGGTCACTGGTAGGTTATGACTCCTCACAGGAGTCCTTATGCATAATCCTCTTCTGCAGCATGCTTCACACCCTGGATATTGTAAAGCCTATGAGAACATCTCTGTTTGTGATCACAGGCCATGTCTCACATGTCCAGGGGAAAAATGTGAAACTCACTCAGCAGAAGGATGGTGAAATAGCCCTAAATATAAAGGACAGTTTCCTTTGCTCCTCCTGCTTTATGCAAAGCCTCCCTATTATCCAAGGCAGCAGTGCAGCAGCAAGACATGATAAAAAACCTAGTAGGATAAGTGGTATGAAAACTTAAAGAAATATGTTGTGTAAGTGAACAAACAGGAGCTCTGATACACAATTTTGTTGGGTAAGGGTAGCAAAGAACCTTTCCAGGAAAACAGTCCCTTGCTGTTACCCGGAGGGAGGCTCTGCATGCCAGGATTGCCCTATTTAGGATGATTGAATGCCTTGGTCTGTAACCACCCAAAACACCAATGCAGTACAGTCTGTCCACATCCTGCTGTTCAGCCTTCAATGGATTGGCAGCCTGGCAACAGCCTGGACTCACCCAGTGGAAATCCTTCTTGGAGACAGGATTAGCTCTAGTCTGAAACAGCTCCAGCTGCTTGGTTTCAGATGACTTAGTGATCCTGAAGTCACAGACTTTAGTTAGAAGGAGAATTCCCCAAATACAACTTTGATGTCCCAAACCTGAATTTATTGCTTATGAGATGTGCTAGAGGGGAAACGCTAGACAATAAATCACCTCATTGCGTACAGAGCTACAACATGGAGTGCATCGATGTAGATATGTGTTTCAGGCAAAGCTTAAGCTCTGCCTTCTGGAATGAGGGTTCACAACAGAGTAACACGTTAAACACACAGAATCTACTGGGAATCATCAGCAAAATTTTGAGTTCGGGCAAAATGGGATGTATTTCTGGAATACCTATTAAAACAGAAAGTGGGTAGGATTTGTAGTTGATTTGTTCATGGCATCATGCAGACCTCTGGTATTTTCTGTCTATGTTAACTTGATAAGATCTCACAGTCCTGAAGACACACACTTCTTTTCCTGGCTAGCCAGTTACTGTGGGCTGGGCTACTTGTTATGCACAATTTGTTGCTGAAAAAAGTGAATAATGGAAGAAAAGTGGCAATAGATTTTGACTCTCCCTTCAGTCTGCAATGAATTTAAGTGATGCCTTGGATTTACTGTGAACCAGAAAGACAGATTTTGAAGAGAGAACTCAAGAGTATTCTGGAATGTTCCCATTTGCTTTTACAATTCATCAGCAACCATGAAGAACTGGCTCTAATATTAAAACGTACATTACTGTTCATTTAGGAGTCAAGATCATTTTTATGTTTTGCATGGCTCACTCTTCACTTTCTTTATGAGATGTTCAACTCAAGGTAGTTTGCTGGATAAAATTTAGATCATTCTCTTAGATGTCAACATTAATCCTAATGCACTGCACTCCTCTTTGAATGACTACAAATTGCAAAGTGTCTTTGAAAAAGGATAAAATGGACATGTCATGCATTAACCAAGTAAATGCAGTCCCTGATTAATATGCAAGTTTGAAAAGTTCAGAAAATGTCATCATACTCCATAGGTGCACCCTGTTTATGGAAAGGTCTCTTTTTGCTTTGTTCGTGTATAAATGTCATTCTACATAAATTTCACTCCAGCAGCTTTTCATAAACTCAAGTCAATTTTGATATGTTCAAATATTTGAGTGTTTCCTTTAAAACTAGAGGCAAAGAAAAAATCTCTTCGATCTGTTGACACAGCTGTGAAAGACCGTGGTGCTTGCACGTAGATTTCTTTAAATAATCTGAATATCTTCTTTTCACCATCCCACTGGTAAATCTGGGAGAAGGTATAGTCACTTCCCAAGGCTAGGTAGTAATTGTTCTTGAAGGAGAAAGGCTGCAGTGTCATGGCTCCTCGGGATGGAAGAGCCTGTATCTCCACAAACTGTTTGCTATTCCATTTCATAACTCTGGAGTCACCAATGAATCTTGTGAGAGTGATGTAAAGGTCATCTTGCATCCTGAAACTCTTCACAGCCAAGACATCTTCCATGTTGGGGATTTCACTGTGTGGGACAAACTTTTTGGAGGCTTTGTTCCACTGGAGTATAATGGGCACCTGGGCACGGCTAGAGAGGATTAAATGTGATTTCCCATCTATATCAAGAAACTCAGCATCAGTGTCCCTGAACCACTCGTGGAGAGACTGATATGAATAAAATCCTTTGTTATTCCACTTATACACTGTTGACAAACCTGCTTTAGAGCTATCTGCTATGACAAAAAACATTTCGTTGTCTATCTCAAAAAGCTCTATATCATTTGGCTTGGAAATGCGAGATACTTCAATATCCTGGAATTTGACAAACTTCGTCCAGCTTTCATCAAACTTGTAAATGTGTGAGCCACCAAAGAGCTGTGCCACTACCACAAAGACTTGGTCACCAACAAGAATGGCTTTACATCCCACTATAGACTGACCTATTGCCCAAAGAAAGAAAACAAAACAACACATATATTAGCACAGCACAAAGCACCTTTACACCACAGATGTTACCAAATCACCTCTCCCCCCTTTTTTAAACCTGCACCATCTCATAATTTTGTCTTCTGCTGCATGCCATCAGAGTGTCTCTTCAAGCTTTTGCTTCCCAGTAACTGGAGAGATGACTTGTCCCACCCTGCAAGGTGTGCAAGTATGATGTACCATAAAATGCTAATTCTTTTTATGCAAAATACTTTCTATTTCTCTGTTTGTTCAAACAGATGGCCCCTAATATCCAAAACAATTATTTAAGCTATATTTTATTATTTTAAAATGACAAGAATTTTTATCTTGCCATTCATCAGGCATCTGAAATTCTCTTATTCTTGTAATGTCTATCTTTCCATCTTAACTAGAAGAATGAAGTATAGTATATTTTTCTTGCTCCAGAAGGGTTAGAGTCAGCTTTTTGCTACTGTACATAGAAATATAGATGCATCTTGTGGATATATCACCTGACAGCAGGATGAAAAGATAAATCTAACTCTTTTGTTTCTTTTAGGTATTCTTGAGATTTCATAAACTAGAAATATTTAGAAATACTGCAGTTGCCAGATAGATCAGATCAGGTTATGATCTGTTTTGAGAATGTCAAGTTACACTATACAAGAACCACATCAAAAAAGTAACAACAAGACTATTATAATGGGTGTTGTTGGAAGCAGAGAGGAGTTCCTCTGTGAAGCACAGTTTAAGTAGAACTATAGTTGCACAAGTTCCCCAATGCATGCTTGGTCAGTCACCACAGGAGATTTGACCTGGCTCCTCTGCTGGTCCCCTACCCATGGCTTTCAGAGCTGGCTTGGGATGATCTGCCACCCTCCCAGGGCAGGAGAGCTGGGCGTACCTTCCTCTCAAGTACAGCAAGGTATCTGCAGCACAAGTATGAATGCTTGAGCTGATCATCCAGGCTCCTTCTGATCTAACTTAGTCAAAACACACTCTAGAAGAGCTTTCACCTGTCCCCTGCCTCGTTCTGCAGAGGACAGCAATGCCTTTCTCTGCATGTTCACTGTAAAGGCAACTTTGACAACTAGCTCAGCTCCATAAGCCCATGTTGTAGAAGCCTAAATTTAGATATCCAAATGCCAAGCACAGGTAAGTAGTGAAATTCTCTGTAGAGCTGGCTCCAGAGCTCTACAAAACACTCTTCAGGCTCTGCAGGAGGCTCTTTATGTGCCTGTGTCCTCTGGCAAAAATCTCAGGCTCACGTACATTTCAGTCCAGAGCTCGAGCTCAGACCTTCCAGGAACAAACTCTGGGTTTGCAGCTAGGACACAAGTCCCTGGCAGAAATCAAGTCATTCAGAGGAAGGTGAGACACCCTGAAAGGCAGCTGTCTTTGCAAATGACTCAAACTCTCAGTTTCATTTCTGCAGTTTTTCTAGGGCTCACCTAGCTCTCTCTGGGCTGTTGACTTCTCAGGTTACATCCCATTTTATCCTAATCTACCAGAACACAATGAAACCTAAAAAAGTAACATTTTTCATTTCCAAATTTTCCTGACAGAGGGGTAGGTTCTTGTAAACTTTCATTAGTTACACACACAGCTGATCTGAGGAGGTAAGTGCTTGCTGCCTTTGTAGAATTCAACATCAGATGAGGATGCAACATACTCTATGTCTCCCAAAATGTAAGGTAAAAAATAATCTATAATACACAACAAGCAACAGGACGGAAAGATGCTCCATGGATAAATTTAGCTCCTGAGTCTTCAAAACCTCTGGCTTGGAGTATCTGGGAAACCAGGCAGCAGATAACAACTCTTAAGAGTCTGTCTCTGCTGTCATGGTGTGACTGAGCACCACAAGTGTTGGTTAGGGACAGAACAGTTACTAGAAAATCAGCATTAGAACATCATCTGGCATCCACACAGGCTCTTTGTATGATCAGGCCAAGATGTTAAGTAAGCATGTTTGTAAATTGAAAGTAAGTGTGGAAGCTTTACAGCACATCTCTTTAGGTAACAACCAGAGTTTAAGTATTTCTGTCATTTTCAACTGGCTTCCTGGTCAGCTCACCCTGAAAGCATCCTTCAGACCTGTTTCCTTCTACATACAATAGATTCTTTTTATATTCTGTTTTGCAGGTAGTTTGGCAAGACCATGTGCTCCTTCAGCTTCTGCTTTAACTTGCTGTATGATTGAGGCAGTGAGCGCTAAGCTGGCCTATGATGTGACATTTATGGCAAGTGTTTGTGCCTTCAGAACAATTTACAAGAATGGACAAAAAAAGAATGGGAAAAAAAAGCTACAGTAAGGTTAAATGCACATGTTAAATGATGCATTACTCCATGGAGTCACTCATGTCCAAACATGAGTGACTTCAATCAGCCAAATTCAACAAAGATTCAGGACAAAACCCAACAAACCGGTCCCATCTACAAATCTTATCCTCGTGAAATGCCAACAGTTCATCAGTGACTGCAGTCCCAGTGTTCATATACCTGTGATATTGTCATAACTCCTGAAATTCATTTCAATGTGATCCCACTCCAGCACCATGCAGTTCTCCATGCTGGGCTGTGCAATGGCTACAAACACATCATTCTTTGAGTTGAACGTATCCACTGAAACGGACTGGTAGGGCAAAATCTGGTGAACAACAAAATCTAGAAACACACATTTACAACAGTTAGGATACATTCTTGCTGGAAACACAGAGTAAGTGTGTGACTAGAATGATTTACACTGAAAAATGCGTGAAATACTCTGGATTTTGTATAATGCTATAATGGAAGTATCAGTGCTCATGTTAGGCATGCAGCAACAGGGAAAGCGTCTCCTCCTTTAGGTATCATGAACTGTCCTCTGGAAATGTATTTGTCAAGGAGATCAAATATGCAAATAGTTAAATAATTCAGATTTTCCAGCTAGGCTGGCTACTATCAGTGAAATAGAGAGACAAGTCTTTTTCCCCACAGCTGGAAGTTGCTTTCCCGTCAAGTGAAATGGCCTTGCTAGAATCACATTCAAGCTGAGAGACAGCAACTACCAGCTGAAGTCCAATAACTTCTTAAGTCATGCAAATTTAATCACTAGCAATTTGTGTTATGCTAAACCAGGCAGAAAGTGAAATGATATCTGAAGTTTGCCTGGGGATAACCCCGTTCTGCCTAGACCATAGACAAAGTGGTGTAATCAAAAACTCAGTTAACATAATGTTTTATGGGGCATTATAATGTAGTTTAGGCATAAAATACAACCAACCTGAAAATTACTATCCAGTGGAAAATTTGTCCTAGACAACCAGACTGAGGAATTGGAGCAACCTTTAAAGATTAGGAGTGTAACTCTAGAATTTAAGAGTTTGTTTCTCAAAAGTTAAGTGCCTTTGTAGACTTGATTTGAAAATTCACCCTGGGATAAGTCAGCAGTCACCACAGAACCAGTCTGGGGCAAAGTGAGGAAACTTGGGTCTGAATTTCATCTTTGACCAGAACAGCTGTGCAAGATCACTATTATCAGAAAAAACACATGGTGTAGCAGAGCTGACAAAGCACTCAGGTCTAAAATGTGGCAGGAGGCCTGCATTGAAGGAATATGTGGATACAGATATGTAGAAAAGGAAAGGCATCTTCCCTATGACGGCATTTCTCTGCAGAACCACACACTGCTCTGTTTTAAGCTCCATTTGCTACACGTCTTCACCATGCACTCCTACATTGGAAGGGCCTGAGCATCCAGGGATTTTGGTGAAATGGTAATTAAGTCCTCACTCGAGTCCCTCATTTTGGTGCATTATGAAATAATTGCTTCTGAATGAAGAACCCTCTGTTTCTGCATGCTTGAAAGCCTTGCCCTTGAGGAGTTGCACTTCTGGAGAATAAAGATAGATGACTACCATTAAACAAACAGAGCAGATTCCACAGCTGTGAAAGAAATGACAGTCTTCATTCTTTGAGGGACTATTATAAATAGAGCTCGGGCTTGGTTCATAAATGCTGGTAGGCAAACAAGAAAGTTATCTTCATTCTCACTGGTAAACTAAAAGGGCTGACACTGAAGTATGGAGAAAGCAAAAGTAACTGACCAGTTATAAAAGGTAGCTAAAGGATGGAGCAACAGCAGATAGAGTCACAGAAAATAACAATATTTTTTTAAATATTGAGGAAAAAACAAAAAAACCTAATCTTGAAAAGACATCTCTTGAAATCTGAAGAATTGTGAAACACTTTGGGGGAATCTGTGAATTGAAACAAACCAGTCTGTACGTGAAAATGGGTAGGAGAATCATTTGTGATCAGTAAAAAGCAGTAAATGATGATTTTAGCACCAGCTGGGAATACCAGACGGTAATGTAGAACAGGGTTACACAGTAAAAAGTGGCTGCCACGTCAGGCTTGCAAAAAATTTAGGCCTTGGGGGCTTGATTTAGTTCTATGTACCTTGCTGTAATGCTAGAAGGAGCTAATACAGTAAATACAGGACTGGGGAGGAGCCCTTTTCTAACATTTTTCTCTTTTAAGCTGGATCCCCTGGATGGGAAAGGGAAGAGGACACAGCCCATGCTTTCCACCTGCCATGCTGGCTGCATGAGCTGTCCCTCTCTCCCTCCAACCCCACACACAGTTTTGCTCTCCCTGTCTCAAGACACGTGGTTTTCACGCTGTTTTCAGCTGGCTGAGAGTGGGGATGTCACCCTGTCCTCCAGTCACTTATTCCACCTCTGTTCCCTCTGTGGTTGAACTGGCACCATAGCATCATGGGTGAGGGACCCAACAATTTTATTGGGCTGATTTTCCTTCTGGGAGCCCTTGCTCTGGCTGATCCCAGCACACAGGAGCACTGATGCCAGCACAGAAGAGGAGGAGAGTGCAGGGAACACTGGAGGATGGTAAGGAAAAATACCAGTGATGATCTGTTTGGGCAGCTGCTCCAAAACTGTATCCTGCAATTCAGCCCCACTCTCCTCACATCCCTTCTTCCCTGCAGGGATACTTCTACTCCAGGTGAAGAGTAAAAGGGACCTGGCTGTGCCAGCAGTGAGCGTTAACCATCCTTTCCCTTCTCCCACTGCAGAAGATCTCCAGCACAGGAGCAAGAATGGAGCAGCATCTATTAATTTGCAAACTACCTCCCTTCCAGACCGTGGGGAAAGAGAGGACTACCTCTCTTTCAGGTAAAGAAAGGGGAAAACAAGCTTCCAAATCTCAGTGAGATGATCCCTTCCTGCAAGTCTGGGCAAAGCAGGTCCCAGGCATGCACACAGTCTGTTTCCAGCGGCTGTGGGAGCCCAAGGCCTGTTTTCCAGTCTCCTGAAAGTGAGTTACATGTTCCCCTGTGGTGCTCACAACCACAGCACAGGCCCCTCACACACTGTTGAGGAAGAAGGACAAGAAATGAAGTGAAATGGCTTAATCTGCTTCCATGATGCAAGCACTGAGAAATGGAAAAGACAGATGCTATCACAAAAAGGGTTAAAAGTGCAGGTCACCAATACTGTCAATCACTTTCTCTGTGAAGAACCAACAGGATCATTTTGTTCCTTGCCTTTTTATTTTAAATTTGGCAGCACCTCTTTCCATCTCTCCTGTTACCACTGTTAGCAGTTCAGCTGAGGCAATGAGCTGACTGGGCCAACAAGACACACATTTTACCAAGCAAACTGCTTTGTTACCACATCCTGCATCCAGTCATGCTCGACACAGAGTACTGGAGACCAGAAATGATGGAAAGTCTGATCCCACCTGGCAAAGGAGGGAAATACTATACTAAAAACTAACACAAATGAAAGAGTTTTGCAGAGCCCTGCCCACCACTGACTGGGAAAGGAGAATACACCTGTGGGGTATGTTGCTTTACTTCAGAATACAGTATGTGTTCTAAGCCTGTGACTAATCAATCCTCAAGGAAGCAATATGGGCATATTTACACTCCCTTTGGATCTGGGGGAGGCAATGGCAGAGAAGGAGAAAGGAGCAGTGGCCTGGCACCACAGACTGTCAAGGTCATGCAGAACTGTGTGACAGCTAAATGCTGTGCTGTGGGAGCACCTCTCTGAGGGCATTTGAACAAATATTCAGCTGGGCAATCCTTGCCTCATGGAATGCCTTTGGCCCTCAAAAACTCTGCATGAAATTAGATTTATGCTTGGTGTGATTTCGCTTATAGCGGACAAAGGGACAATGTTAAGGGTGAATTTTACCTGTAGCAACTTTACAGTGTCTAGGTACAGAAAGGTGACAGAGGGCCGGTAGGTCAGGATAGGTTTGAGGACCACGTAAGGCTTCCTCTTGTGCACTGTTAGTGCTACACAATTGCTTAAACCAGATAGCAATGAAATAAAGCCTGCTTTTACTTTGCATTTCTGCCTCTCGGTGATTCAGCAGACATGAGACTATAACTTTGGTACTGTTCTAAACTTCATTGCTCTCCTGTGTTTGACATCCTTTTATGCAGCAGATTATTGCACTTTACCTCTGCTTCTCTTCTGACATTATTTTGAATTCTGAGTTCATTCTCTTTTCCTTCACATATTGCCATCGAAGCACCTTTCATATCTTTTCCTTTTCATTTCACTGAAATTTCATTTTACATTACTAGTAATCAACTTTTCTGTTGTCTTTTAATAATAATGACTAACTTGATGACAGATGAGAACTTGCACACCTTTGATATTACTGTCTAGAAGAAAGGCAGAGCGCTGACATCCTATTCAAAAAAGATGAAAAACAATGCTTGCAGCTGATATTTTCAGTTATATGGCTACATTTAAAGATACATAACTGCAGCAGTTTGGTCATAAAATATAAGCATAACCACATGCAAATTCCTCTTCACTCCCTTCAGCATGCTTTACATTACCTAAAAAAAAAAAAAAAATCGAGATCCTAAGCAAGACAGTAGGCAGAATATTACTGGACTTTTCTCTTCAACTTGATGGAGTTCCATGAAGAACTGCTGGCACTACTGCCACCACCTTTGAGGCTAATAAATCATGACTTATCAAATAAAGATAACAGCTATAGCCACATTTTGGAACTTATGTTCATTGCTTTCTGTGAAATACAGAGGTTTTAGGAAGCTCATCTGCCATAACTATATGGTTTCATTCCAGATAATAGAAAGCATTCTGTGATGAAAATTAAGCCACGAATTGAGTCATAATCAAGTCTTTTGGAATATGAATAGTCAGAGCTCTTCTCCCATTATCACTTAATCCAAATAAAAACTCAGTACTCACTTTGGCTTCTAAATGTAATTTTCCCATTTTGTACTTGTTCTAGTACTTGGAAGTGCTTTGTATGTAAGTAACCCTTTCCTCCCCCCAAGTCATGCTCATAGAAGCAAAAGGGTATCATCTAAACTTCTGATATTTAACCATTTGTAGTGTGCTTAGAAATATACATTCTGAATACCTGTAGTGGTGCATTCATAATCAAAACTTGTCACATCATTTAACTTCTTATCCTGATATTCTGCTGGACCAATACACAGGACATCAGAAACAGTGGAATTTGTCATCTTTAACCACAAAAACAACCACTTGGCTTTGCAGTCACACTCAAATTTATTTCCCCTTAAATCTCTAAAAAAACACACAGAAATAAACATATTTGAAAAGGTTGATAGCAATATGAGTACTACAGAACTGTTATTACCTCGACATGCTGAATTTCAAAATATATGAGTATCCTTGAATTATTCTGATCTGATGACAGGGAAGTTTCTTAAGTTTTATTTGGACTCCTTTATTATGAACTCTCTTTCACTAAGTTTTTCAGAAAACGGTTGCAGTCTGTGGTCATATATAATCATAGTAATGGAGCACTGCGATCCATGTGTAAAGTTACTTTTTTGGTAAGTTTTCACAGGATGAGGACTGTAATGTAATACATCCTGACCCTCAGGTTGTCTGCTGCAAGCCTCCTTTGCACCATTGACCGCTGACACAGACAATTCTCGTTCCTTCCCTAAACTGTTCCAGTACTGCTGGTTGACAGAGCAACCTTGCAGATGTGAAATACAGATATAAGACTTGTATTTTTTGAGTCGCTGCTGGTGAAGAGTCAATTTAACTTCTTCCTACTAATGTATATGCAATTTCAGCACTGTACTTGTTCTTTGATCCTTTGGCAGTTTCTGTGGCTTACAATTTTACTTTGCTGTTTGGAAGAGCCAGGCCAAAAATAGGGGAATCCTAATTGTACAAGGAAATACTGACAGAATGTCAGCAATGTACTACAACTGCTCAAAAACAAGGAAAAATAGCTTAATTTTTAACTAGTCCCTTTTACTAAAATAATCTCAGGGAATACATGTAATAATAACAGGGAAAAATGTTCAGAGAAACTGTAGTTTTAAAATTAATTGTCTCCCTTTCCCTAAAACACAATTTACATGAGACATCAGAAAGAAGTACAATAACACAAGCTATGTACAGCATCACAAGAAGCAACAGTGATTTAAGAAACAGCAATTACTTTAAAGGAGTCTATCAAGCAAATAATTACAAAATGAAAAAAAGATAGAACAAAAAAAATACACTTTTTTTTTCTGTGTAGATACCAGATACAGCACCACACACTCGGAACCCAAAACTGAGAGCAAGAGCAACAGAAGCAGGCGGCCAATAGAAAGATCCTCATTACTTACAGTTCAATTAGAGAATCTAAATCGCTGAAGACATCCCTTGGCAGAGCTTTGAGATGGTTATTGGCCAAAGAACTAAAAAAGAAAGTTAGAGCTTAATATCATTGCTGCCTCTTATCTTGCAATTCTTCTCAAGTCTGAACTCACTTACAGGTTGTTAATTATCTGGTACTGTCCAGCCACTGGCACTTTTAGAAGTTACCAGGAACAGGCATTAATTATTCTCATTCAAGAATGGAGATTGCTTGAAGTTCACATGAAAGTAAAATATTTAAAGCTTTTTTTTTTTTTTGCCCAGGTGCAAATGTAACCCACAGAGCAATCACTGAGCACGCTGAAAAGCAGGAGGAATGTTAATCATGCGTAGGCAGCGTGGTGGTGGTGGTACCAGTGAGCACTGGGGGTACCAGTGTCATCCCAGTCCCAGCTGTGCCTGCACACAGGCAGCCCAACATGTGGCAGTGCTGCCCAGGCAGGAATTGCTCTAAGGCTGGTTTTTAATTTACAGAAGGCATATTGTTGACATCAGGAGGAAGCTGACACAGAGGGAAGAGAAGTTTTCTGTGTAGCAGAAAAAACAGTGGTCTCCCAGGAGAGTTTTGTTCAAGTAGAAATCACTCTACCAAGTGTTAAATAACTTACAGGTGAGTCAGGTCACGAAGGCCACGAAATGCATTTCTTGAAATGGTTTCAATTTTGTTTCCTTCAATAAATCTAGGCAAAAAAAAAATATATTTTTAAATACTTTAAGAAACATTATTATTAACATCATAGTGCTTTAAGCTATGCTTGCCAGATTCAGCATGTTTCTGGGCAGCTCCTTCAGACTGAAAAGTGGGAAGTCTCAGTGGAGCTGCTCACGTTCCTTTTTCCCTTTCCTTGGGTGGACTGCAAGGAACAATGCAAGTACCTGGCAGCACAAGGGATGGCACATGACACAAATGTCCAGCAGAAAAGGAACAAAGCGAACAAGGCAAAAAAAATTATTCCTCTCTTGGTAATCCTCTCAGGATGTGTTGTGTGAGGCAAGAGACCTGCATAGGAGAGGCTCCTGAGACAGACTTTAGAAGCTAAAGTCCTACCTTCCCCTCTCACAAATCACCAGCGTTTTCAAACCAGGGGCAGCACAGCGGTGCCAGGGCAGCCCAGGCTGCAGGCCTGCTCTGATGGGGAGCTCCCGTGGCTGCACACACACACAGTGCCACCTCCGTACCCACACTAGAACTCCCCACATTTGACATCTGCACAGATGGCAAGACTGCTGCCTTGGTTTGGTTCTGGCTGCCACAGTTCAGCTCTCTCCAGCCAGGACATCTCTGCAGGGTGCCGGCTGCACACAAGTCACGGCCCCGTGCACTGGGGGAATAATGACAGGCACATATCGATTCCAGCAGCATGCTGCTCCTCCTGACTGCATGTCAGCATTTAAAGAAAGAGCTGATATTTGAGCATCTTGACCCCTGAGCACTTGAGGACGCATCCCTAAGTACACCATCATCCCTGCAAAGTGATTGCAGCCAGGTGGCCATCAAGATATTGCATGATACAGCTATACCTGGATGAAGACAACTGTATGCTGATTTTATAAAAAGTTTGTGAGATAAAGGTGCCTCCCTTATTCCTAAGCAGCTCTGCCTGCCCTCCAGAGAAGTTAGAGGAAAAATGCTATGAGACAAGGTCTCTTCTCAACAGAGTCAAGATGGGAACGCAGGAGATGACAAGTGGTCTTGGTTTTGCAGTTTAGGTGTAGAAAAAATCCTTCATGAAGTGACTGGGACCCTGACTGCAGGCAAAGGGTGCAGATCAGAAAGTGTTGTGTCTACATGGGAGATGTCAGAGGCAGATCAGCCCCTTTCCAGGCTGTGTGGGGCCACAAATTCAATCTGCAAGAGCAGAAAGCCACCCTGCCTCCTGGCACCCTCACTGGCACCTGGCATCCCTGCACAGCACCAGCTCACTGGTCCATGCAAATAAACAGGGCTTCACTGCACATACTGCAAAAAGCTGGGACTCAGTAATTTGCTGGATCCTTGAATCACCAAACCTGGCCTCCAACAGATGCTACCCTAGGAATTCCAGTCTGTTCACCAGCAAAGCTCCCGTCTTTATCAGACCTGTCTTACCCAGACTCTGTACACAGAGTCAGCTTAAGGGTGCATTGAATGCTATTATGAGTGCTGCAAGTGCAGCAGGACACAGCTGGAGATATATTACACATATATACAAGTACCAGCTGTGGGTGCTCCCCAGCTGCTCTTCAGCCAGAGACTTTGCTTTGTACACACAGACACTTGTCATTCCTGTTTGTCAGTGAGGTTTCCTTCTTCTCTACAAAATCTGATCCCTCGTAACTAAGAGACATGACTTATGGAAGCTGTACTGGTTTTACTGGCTGCATGGCCAAAAAAACAAATCACAGAGAAAGGCCACTCACAGCCAGTTCCCAAAAGGTGGAGGGGTGATTTGCTGGGAAGAGGAAACTGGCAAGAAAGGCAACCACAACCATTAACTGAGACCACTTGTTCAGCTGCTAAAAGAATTTGAAACTGTAAGGGTTTACCACTCTCCATCCTGCTCCCTGGCTTGCAGCTGGTGGTCAGGGACAGAGATTTGCCCTTTGAGCAGCTGAGGAGAGCAGGGTGTTTAATTCAGACAGGGGTCTGGCTGCAGTGACCAGTACAACTACCACGATGTATGCTATGCTGCTGGGACAAGCTCATCAGCACCTGAAAGCAGGTCACTAATGATACAACAAAAAATGGTTTTCTTCCTTTTTACAAACATGATGCAAATAATTTTTCCCTGTAGATATGAGGAAAAGAGAGTGCTTAGATAACTTGCTATCTCTGAAAAATCCAGATGTAGCAGAATCACGGATTTTAGCGTATACCATTTACCATTATCTGCAAATTCCATTGTTGGCTACTCCATATGTACCAGACTATTAACCCTGAATATACCCCACCATAATATCTATTTGCCTTCAAGATTTTAGCAAGACTCAGTTTTATGAGCATTGGTCTTCCTATAGAAAAGGACAAATGTTTTCCACAGCTGCATTTCAGCTCAGAAAGGTGGGTGGAATGAGGAATTTTTTCAGGCTTTATTCATAGGTCAAATACACCAGCTCATATTGAGTAACACAGAGAAATGCCAGTCCTTTGGAGTGTGAAGGGAAGACAACCTTGTACCAGGGCTAATACTTTTTTTTAAAAGAAAAAAGGGTGAACTAAAAATAAACAAAAATAAGGATCAGAAAAAGAAAGGATTGCAAAAATCAACTAAGTGAATGATGTAAACAAAAGGAGAGTTAAATAAATTTAAATAGTAATATAAATAATTGCAATAATTTATGTTATATGAAATATATGTATATATATATTTATGTATTTATAATTAATTACATCAAGATAAATGCTATGAACATTAAATAGTGTATCAGAAAAAAGGCAAAGTAGGAGACAAAAGTTGGGAAAAGAGAAGAAGAATTAGGGTTGTTCTGGGCAGTATACCAGCACTCTGCAATTCCTCCTCAGGCTGCCCACAGGTCAGGACAGGCTTCCCCACCTCTTGCCTGAGGTTAAAATCCCCTTAACAGGGATGGCACTGTTCTGGAAAGCCAAGACAAGCTCTTGCTAAGCAATGCCTTTTTGGTGTGCTGGAATTGCACAGAGACACCTTGCATTCACTGTATCTTTTAAAAATGCACTGTAACCCCTGAAAAATCGTCAGCCATCGTAAAGAACATTTGCACAGGAGTGGAACATAAATCCTTCAGTTCCCCTGCTCCTAGGAATCACAGTAAAGACCAAGGCTCTGCAGCAGGAGTCGTGGCAACTTATCAAAACGTCTTTATTTATAAAGGACATAAAATACCAAACTTACAAGTATTCTAGATGGAAGAGACCAGCAAAGGCATCATCTCGTATAACAGTGAAGGAGTTGGAGTTCAGCAAGCTGAAAATGGAGAGCGGGCATTAGGAAAGCATATTAAAACTTGACACACTGGATTATGCCTGTTCTGTTTATTGCCCGTGACCAAACTAATCTTACTGACTTGAGCCCATGTTGCCCCACCAATGCAGCACACATAAAATACTGTGGAATGGTCTACTGAAAAAAAAATCAAAGGCATTACATGATGGTAGTTAATGTCCACTACTCCCCAGGAAAAATGCTTGCTGTGCCATTGACCTTGGCTAAATGTAACCTGGTCCTCAACTCTGTGGTCCACTGAGCAGAACAAGCCATCATTAGATAGCAGGTCTGCTGAGTGTGGGCCCCATTCGCTCACCACCCACCGGCTGCACTGACAACTTTTAAGAGTCCACCTCAGCACCAATCCTAAGCTCCCAAGCACCAGCTCTCATCTATGCAGTCACAGTGGGCCAGTGCTCACTCATTCCATGCTCCCAGGGCAATGCTCCAAGCCTGACCTGCAGATGGGGTACAGCCTGCAGTGTGGGAGGACAGCAGCCAGTTTGTCAGCTGGAAACGCAGACATATCCAAAACACCAAGATAGAATCCTGCTCCTTTTATAAAGCAAAGCCCTGTGTCCACAGGTGGTGAGGAAGAGCTGCAGTGCTGCCTCCTCCAGGCACTGCCCTGCCCTCCTCGCGTGTGAACTTCAGGGACAAAACATGTTAGAGCTGCACCAGAGAAGCTGTCACCTGAGCCAGGACAAGGCCACCAGGGAGAAGGATGTTAAGGAGGCTTTGCCAGCAAAGTTCATTCCTTGCTGTATCAAAGCACAACAGTGGACATCTCAAAATGTTGATGTTCAAAGGCAGAGAGGGCAATCTCCTTTCAAAAAAATAGCAAAATTTCTTATTTGGTCTAAAAAATGAACACTACTCAAAAGAAATAATTTTTGGAAAATCTCAGAATTTTCCCCTATGAATGAATATGTCTGCACGAATTGCTTTATTAGAGCAACTGATTAATCTTCCTTTTGTATGGTTTTAGGCATTTTACTAAAATTAATTTAGAAGACTAATGAACATGAAATGCAAACTTTCCTTGTGATCCCTGGATATTATGCTAATACTAGACAAATGCTCCTTAAATTATCCCAAAGAAATCTGACAAAGATGCAGACCACCAAAACAAAATCCTTGCACTACTATTTTACCATGAGTACTGCCAGAGACAACATCGTCCTGGGGTGTCCATGTGCAGAATTATGCATGCAGCTCTTTGTCATTTAATCATTACTTTTTCTCATGTTTTAAGGAAAAAGTCACAAATTACACTAAATAACAGAATTTGTCAGTGCCCAAGGTGTGGTGCTCCCACATCTGACTTACCACATAAAGTGTCATGAGCAACTTCTGCCTTCCTCAACAACCCATCTCTTCCCCAGCACCCTACACACCCCAGCATCTCCACGAAATCTACTACAGCTAAGGAAAAGGGACAACCTTCATCTGGTCTTCTTCCCTTTTCCTACTACCACCATCCAAAACAAGCCAGATTCCCCCATCTCTAATTTTCCACCCACAGTTTCTCACCCATGGATTCCTCCCTTTCCTTCCCAGTCCGCTGTTTGCAGCCATTTATTGGTGGGCAAGGTCCTCGTCCCTCTGCTGGGGGCTCTGTACTGACCCCCAACTCTCACAAAAACTTGGTTTTGGGGCCAGTTTCACATTAAAGCAGGTGAGAGCTTCCACCCCTTGCTTTGCCCACTTCTCCCCAGCATTTTGCATGGAGTGCTGCTCGTCCCAGTAGGAAGACAGGCCTTTGAGTCAAAGGAGGTGGGGTGCCCAAGGAGAGGAGCCTGGCCATCAGCTACCAAATGCCTTTAGAGACTACCTCTTGCTAAGACCAGTTTTAACATCTAGCTCTGTGGCAAGCACGCAGCCTGGGTTTCTGGCTGGCCTTGGGTCTTTTTGCTGGATTTTTCTTTGCAGTGTATCTTTTCCTGGGGAGAGGGTTAGTCAGTCCTTATGGGGTGGAGGGCCTGGTTGGTATCAGGACAGGCTGCACTGGGTGAGGCAGGATGCAGGCTGCTGCTCAGCTTCGCTGCAGACTACCAGAGAAATTAGTATCCAGGCTCCCCGGGGGGGTTGTACCGCAGTCTCTGTCTGTATCTTCCCTGCTGCCTCCCAGGACAGCTAAATTAAGCAAGTTTGGGTAAGCTCCTGGAGCAGGAGGAACATACCTAACTGCAACATGGGCACGACCAAGCAGCTTGCCGAGGGTCAGTAAGTAGGGATAGCTTGCAAAGTGCTAGGAGCTAGACCACTCTCTCCTGGGACAGAGGACTGCGGGGTCAGAAGGCATCTAAGGGCCCACCCTCCAAGCCACACGCTGAAGCACGGAGTCATGCTGCAGACAACACCAGCTCTCCACACACAGAGGATTCCCTCTGAAGTGTGTCCTGGCAGCCTCTGCTGACCCTATTGTGCCCACAACGTCACAAAGCCAGTGCCAGACTGCCGGGCACAAAGTGAACAGGAATGAGAGCCACCACCACATGACTCTGGGGGACAAAACTTAGCCTTAAACTTACTAAAGCTGAAGTTTAAAAAAGAGGAACTTAGGGCATCATAAAACATTTTGCCCTCCTTTAGTAACTAAATACACATTTTATGAAGTGGTTTCTGAGCAGAAAATGCATCCCCTGTTATGAAACGGCAGCTACATCGGGGGACTGTGCAAGCTGGGGATTTACCCGTTTTCTCCCTTTCTACAAGGGAAAGGGAACTCTATTCAGGAGAAACTGGGAGGCTCTATGCTTAAAGGGACTCTATTCAGGAGGAAGGGGCGAAGTGCTACTTGGCCGTGCTCCTTCCCAGTGCCATACTTACAGCAGCTGCAGGGAGGGCAGGTGGGAAAACATCCTGTCCTTGACTTCGGAGAAGGTCCCGTTGACCAGGCTCCTGGAAAAAGAGATGCCACCCATCAGGCGGGACCGCCCCGCATCCCTTCCGCGCCCTCCTGCTCATCCCGCCCCGCGCGGTCCCGCACTCACAGGGAGCCCAGGCCGGCGGGCAGGCTGCGCGGCGCCCCCGCCGCCCCCACGCACAGCGCCGACTCCCGCCAGCAGCTGCAGGGCGGCCCGCAGCGCGGGGCCCTGCGCGGGGCGGCGGGCGGCAGCGCCAGCAGGGCGGCGGCGGCGGCGGCGCAGAGCGCGGGCAGGAGCCGCAGCGGGAGCGCCATCCCGGCACCGCCGCTGCCCGCCGGCCGCTCCCCGCCGCCTCCCGCGCCCTGACATCAGCGCGGCGCCGCCTCCGCTGCGGCGCCGGGACGCGGAGGGGGGGTCCCGGCGGGCGGGGCGAGGCGAGGCGCGGCGGGGCCACCTCGCCCTCCGCCTCCCGGCGGGACAAAAGCCAAAAGCCCCGCGGGAGGCGGAGAGCGTGGGTGGCTCCCGCTGGTCGCTCCAGAGTGATGCTGCCCCAAAAAATGGAGGGGATCATTGAGGTGCTGAAGCGTGTCCAGAGGACAACGGAGCTGGTGAAGGTTTCGGAGTACACGTCCTCCGAGGAGCGGCTGAGGGAGCTGGGGTGGTTAGCCCGGAGAAAAGGAGGCTCGGGGAAAGGGATTTATTGCTCTTTACAACTAACTGAAAGGAGATTGTAGTGGGATGGGTGTAGCGTCTTCCCCAGGTAATAACTGATAGGACAAGAGGAAACGGCCTCAAGTTGTACCAGAGGAGGTTTAGATTTATATTAGGCAAAGTTTCTTCACTGTAAGGGTTTTCAGGCATTGGAACAGGCTGCCTAGGGAAGTGGTGGAATCATCATCCCTGGATGTGTTTAAAAAAAAATCACAGAATCATGGAATGGTCTGGGTTGGAAGAGACCTTACTCTATTTCAAAACCCACTACCATGGGCAGCTTTCACTAGACTAGGTTTCTCAGAGGCTTATCCAACCTGACCTTAGACACTTTCAGGGATGGGGCACCCACAACTTCTCTGGGCAATCTAATGTGTAGCGTGGTGCTTAAGGACATGGTTTAGTGGTGGACCTGGCAGTACTGGGTTAGTGATTGGACTTGATGATCTTAGAAGTCTTGTCCAACCATAAGGGTTCTATGGTTCTAAGACCAACTCGAAGGATGTCTAGATCATGAAAGAAGCAAATGGATGATGACACCACACAATTCCAGTTGCTTTCCAGTAGTATGTGTGTCTTAAGTACGCATTAATTGAATCGTGTTGTATCTGAATGCTTGAAAGGTTTCAGAACTGCATGTAACTTGTAACCTTCACAATCCTTTTTGTCCGAGCCTCTCTTCTTGGTTTGCAGGGGCGAGTCACAAAATTCTCATGACCATTTCCACTGCTGCAGCTTGTGCCTGCTGCCCCTCCCCATTTCCCACACAGTCCAGCAGACCCTCCCATTAGGTGGTTGAAGACAGTAGTGAGAGTCCTCTTCTTTGTGCTGAGCAGACCCAGATCTCCATCTCCACCCACACAAAATCCCTGCAGCAGGCAAAAATTCAGAAAGTGTGAGCAACACCTGAGCTAGCAGTTTAATTAATTTATCATCTGATTATGCAGAAACAAGACAGAGAAATTGTTTGAGATCAGTGTTAGTCCCAGTTTTCTTTGCCTTGTTTTATATTTCAGTGATTTAAATGATTTGTGTAATATATGTCTTTGCAAGAGCTGTTATGCACCACATCTGCATCTTAATTCTACAGCCACAATAATCTAAGGATGTTTATTTCATTGACAAGCAGACAGAAATAGTTGTGAACCATTAAAGCTGCTGGATTTCCTGTCGTTCTCTTCCAGCTGGGTCACTTTTATTCTGAGGTCATTGAAAGTGCCAGAAAAAATAATTTTAAAAATTACAAGAACACCACCAGAAATCAAAAGGGTTTTATACTGTCCCTCACAGTATCCTTCTGGACAAAATATCCTGCACACAGCTAGAAAAGATCATAATAGACTGGGTGAGCAACTGACTGACAGGTTGGGCTCAAAGTGTTACAGTAAATGGGGTTACATCAGACTGTCAGCCAGGCACCAGTGGGGCTCCATGGAGCTCCATTTTAGGGCCAGAGCTCTGTAAGGTTTTTATAAATTATCTGAACACAGGAACTGAATGTACATTAAGTAAGTTTGCCAATGATACTAAACTAGGAGGAGCTGTGGACTCCCTTCAGAGTAAAGAGGCCCTGCAGAGAGATGTGGGTAGGACTAGAGGGCTGGGCAGTCACCAAGCACATGGAATTTTACAAGAGGAAGTGACAGATTCTCCTCCTGGGACAGGTGATCTTGGTTATCCACACAAATCAGAGGATGAGAGCTTGGAGAACAGCCCTGTGGAAAGAGAGCTGAGGATCCTGGTCAGTGAAAACTTGGATACGAGTCAGCCCCCAGGAGGGCCAAGCATGTCCTGGGGTGCATCAGGCACAGCATCGCCAGCCAGGCAACAGAGGGGATTGTCCTGCTCTGCTCTGCACTGGGGAGACCTCACCTCGAGTGCTGGGGGCACCACAATGTAAGAAAGGATATAAAGCTATGAGATTGTGTCCAGAGGAGGGCAACCAGGATGGTGAAAGATCTTGAAGGCAAGACTTAATGAGGAGGGGCTGTGGTTGCTGGGTTTGTTTGGCTTTGAGAAGGTTGAGGGGTGATCTGAGTGGGGCTTACGACTTCCTCGAGGTGTCAGCAAAGGGGCAGATGCTGATCTCTCTCTGGTGATGAGTGATAGGACACAAGGAAATGAAATGAGACTGCATCAAGGGAAGTTCAGGCTGGCTGTTAGGAAAAGGGTGTTAACTGAGAGGGTGGTCAATCACTTCTCCCTGGGAAAGCTGTCATGGCTCCAAGCCTGGCAGAGTTCAAGGAACATCTATCTGGATGTCACTTAGTTATATGGTTTTGTTTTAGGTAGCCCTGTGAGAAACAGGGTTGGACTTGGTGATCTTTACAGGTTCCTTCCAACCTGAGTTATTCTATGATTCTGTGAAAAAGAAAAAACACAACAATTTCCCAAAACAGTGACAAAGTCATGAACCAGACAAGACATTTGTCCATGAAGTGTGACTGTTGTGGCCATCCAGGAATGCCACTTCGGGAAGCCTTTGATACATTTACCCTTTCCAAGTGCCATACAACATTCTGTCAGGAAACATGGCTTCAGGGTTCAGTATTGCTACAAGGTTTTAAATGTCTACAAATGCCATACTGGTATGTAAAGCACCTTCTCTAAAAGATACAAAGCCAGAACCCCAATGCCACAACTCAGTTCTTCAACTTTCACTCATGCTAAGGTATTTCCTGCAGACATCTAAAAATCCCAGAACATTTTGAAATGGAAAACTATTTACCTGCTAGCACTGACCTCAATTAATTTTGCAGACAAGGTGTCTTCTGATTTAACTGATCTAAATGCAATTTATTTGGTATCCCCTCTACATTCCCATGGAAGAGGAAGCAGGATTTTCTCCTGCTGTCCCTATCTGGGGTGTTCTGTGCAGCCTCATCTGCAGCATCCCTGCTGCACTCAGTGAGGGGCTGCCAGGCACAGACCACCCTTGCTGGAGGTCTTGAAAGTGTCAAGGGGGCTTCCTCGTGAGTCAGATGAGGATGAGGTGGAATGAGAGGCAGGTGCAGCAGGGCCAGGGTACTGCACAGGAAGGCACCAGTGTGAAGAGTGAGGGCTTTATCAGAGGCTGAGGAGACAGCCTGGAGTGCCAGCAGGACAGAGCAGACGGTCCTGTCCTGCTGAAATTAAAAATGAGTGATTGTTTTGGAAAATTCACTTGACAGAAAACAGGTATTTGAGGGGTTAAAAATAAAAATATGCATATAGATAAGCACATATAAATTACCTTAAAAGAACATTTAAAAATTTCTTGGTTTAAAAAGTGATGCCTACTTTATCCATGCCATAGTATAAAAACGCAGTGGCATAAAAATGAAATCTTCTCTCTTTTCTGAGAAGAAAATAGAAAATTGAATTTGATGTTGAAATAGAATATCAAAGAATGAGAAATAATACCGGAAGGTGCATTTTGCTGCTTTCCTTCAAATTCCAGCTCATAGGCTCCGGTGACTTTTTATGTAGACTTGCAGGTGCATCCATTTAAGTCATGCCACAAATAAATGCAGTCAGCTGCCTATGAAAGATTGTGCTATTCAATACCCATAGATAAAATGGCATTTCAGATGGGTAACACAAGCAAAGAAGAACTCAGACAGCATGTCAGCGGGCATGATATAAAAACATGAGCAGAGAGGAGAGGTGCAAAGGCTGTGCAGTGCCTTTAAACAATCATCGTAACCAAGAGTGCAGGGGAAGGTGGGGATTCCCTGGGATGCAGAGTGTACCCCAGTGCAGACCTGTACAATGGTGCACAGAATCTTCCAAGTGGATGTTAGGTGGAAAATATTCTGATTCCCACGTGAGTATGACTGAGACATCTCAACACTTTGATGTATGACATTATCACTGTCATTTCTTCTAACACAACAGCTCTTTCTCTTTTCCAAAAGTTTGGATATTTATCTTGAATTCCAAAGAGAAAAGAAATCAGAAGAGCTTTTAGGAGCACATAAATATTAAAATAAATATCTTGATGTGAAAGTTGTCAGCTTTGTTTCTTCAGGATCAGGAAGGCATTTCTCAGACATTCTCATTTTCTCTTCTCAGTCCCTTTTTCACAAACCCCTGCTTTATGGAGTAAGTATTAACATAGAGGCTTTGACTGTATTTTTTCCTGTAATTTGACAGAAGTGGACAGTTGTAGACAGAAGGCTGCTGATCAGGTCACTGCATACAAAATGAAAGCATGGAAGGAAAGAGCACTTAAACCTTTTGTCCGAGAAAATTTAATTCCTAGGCTAATTTGCAAATAAAAATGATTTTTGTTGGATCACAACACACCACCTCTTCAAAGAAATTGGAAAAAAATTGTGGGTGGGAGTAAAGTAAGTCAGTGGAAGTGTTCCCACTATGAAGACTCTTAATTGCTTGTGACCCTGCTGTGGAAGAAGGTATGGGAAAATTAATGCTCTGAGCAATATTCATCTTGCTGAGTGTTTTCCTTTCTTTCCTCACTCATGGTTGATGTGACCTTTTTGGACTCCAACTGCTAGAGGAGATGTTCTGCAACATGCAGAGCACGTTATTATTATCTTGAATTTTCTCCAGCTCTCAGACCAAATGTTTAGTCTGCTTGGTCAGGATTAAATGTCCTCTGCTCTTGACTTCTGAAGATTTCTGGTCCAGATTGCACACCTGGTATGTTACTGCAGTTTTCCTTTAAAGAAGCACAGAAGCAATTTACTTTGCTGAAATGTAGGCTTTAATGAAAAGTGTTTAAAAAATATTCTCAGAAATCAAACAAAAATCCAGGTTGCAAAATCCTACTTTGGGAGAGCTAGCATGTCCTCTGCAGTGACACAGTGCTCCCCAGCCCTGGTCTCTTACACCAGAGGTGTGCTGTGTGCCCTGTGTGGTGAAAGTGATTATTCACATTACACCAGAAAAAGAGGACTTGCTCACATGTACTGTCCTTGCTTTCATGTTTTTTTAAAGGCCCCTAAGCCAGATTCACAGTGGCTCCAAATCCCCAGATTTGGAAAGGAATCGCTGTGGAAAGAGGGACAGGCAGAACAAGTTGGTGTGTCCCAGAGATTTTCACACATAGCCTCACCTACAGTCCTACCCTGCAATGAGACTTCTTGAGATGAGTTATTAATAATATATTAGCACCACTGAAGGAATAAAAACTTAATAAACATGACATCCCACACACTTTCCTTTTTCCTTTACTTGTGAGAGACCAAGGGAGTAGCAAGCTGTTCCTTGAAGAGCAAAATTAATGGAGTCTGACCCTAACTCTGCATACCCACATCCCCATGCACCTTCCCTCCCTGCATCTTCACCATCTCAAGATCTGCACTTCCTTGCTATGCCAGTTTCAGTGACCTCATGCAATGGTTGCCCTCCTTCCAGCTGTGCCCCATCGCTGTGCCTGTCAGGTGGGCAAGAAATTGGAAGTAGCTCCAGCAGGCACAATACTCTGGGTGTGCCAAGCCCAGCTGCTGCCAAGTGCTGGTACTGCAAAGGCTGAGCAGAAGGAGAGGCAGATGAATGGTCCTTGCCTGCCCCTCATCTCTTCTTCCCGCTGGCTCCCTGAGTGGGAGCTCAGGATCTCCATGTCCTCCATCCTTCTCTCCAAACTGGTTCAAACTCAGTGAGTTCAAAGTTATCAAAGGGTCCTGGCAAACAGGCACAAATACAAATAGGGGAAGTAAGAAAAGTCTCATTTCTTTAGGACATCAGGCAAAAGAAAAAGCCCCATAGAAAGGACGACAATTCTATGAGAAAAAGAGATTTTTATATTTGCGGGATGGCTGCATTTCACTATTCTGCTATGTGAAATTTAATATGAAATTGGACCACTTAACTTCCCAGAAAATCAACAAGAGGTTTTAATTTTTCTCTTTCCACCTTAAACTAAAGAAGAAAATATTTCTAATTTAGACTTGCAAATGAAAGTAAGATGCATCCTTTATATTCTTAAGGACAGAAAGACTATGGTATTGGCTACAGAAAAAGTGGTCCACTTCTGGGTGAATTATGTCCTTTGAATTCAGTGAAACAGAATTACTGTATTTTTTTTTTCCAGGTTTGGACAAAGCTCAGATAATCTGCAGCCCCTCAAAAACATAGGCACATGAAAATAAGTCCTTAGATGCCCCATAATTTCAGATAACCCACCGAGACAGGGAGACCCCGGGAAAAGGAAAGCAGGCTTTGTGGGAATCATGGCAAAGAACTATTAAACAGAAGGCTAGATTTTGCCTTGTATATATCTGTTTATGGACAAATTGTACAGTCAGGTAATAAATTCTATCAACTGCCATTTGATCAACTGCAGTTCCTTGACCATTTCACCCCAATTCCACTTATTGATTTCATGTGCACTGAACTACTTCCAACCTTGCCATTCAAACCAGGATTGCTGGGTAAAGTGCCCTTACAGAACAGACAGTCACTACTACTAAACAGATAAAACTGTTTTCGAAGAGGACAAACCCTCTGCAGTCCCAATTTCCCTGAAAATGACCCCATATTGGCTTCTGCACATTTGAGATGAACCTTAAGATAATCTCCATCAAATGACAGACACTGGAGGTTTTAAACAGCAGTCACACTTAATCTGACACAGCTTTAGTGATGCTAAAAAGTGCTACGATATTTTCTGCATTTTAGGAAAGTCAAACCTCATTTCGGCAAATGAGGACAGGCAGAACAGTCTAAGAAAACCCAAAGAGATGCAGAACAGCTTGGGTGTATTGACATCATAGCACTTGGTGCCATCTTTGCTCACTTTTTCTCTTCTTCCTCCTAATTTCTTTGTGGTTTCAATGTGTTGTGCAGGCTGGGCATATTGAATGCTGCTGGGAAGTGTGAAGGGGCAGTGCTGATGAAAGGGTATGGGGGCCTAGTCAAACTCTGCCTATTCCTGTCTCTTCCATGTCCTACTCCATTTCCACCATAGTATTTATAGTCTGAAATGCTTGTCTAGATTTGTGTTCCCTTGTCAGCTCTTTCCTCATAAGACAACTACCTGAAGGTGGGTTGATCCTCGCTGGATGCTCTCCCACTTGTCTTGCCAGTATGGAGAGCATCAGGATAGAGGGAGGCCCTCTCTTGCTGCTTATACTCATTTCCACGTGAGAGTCCCTCCCTTCATTTTCTGCTATGCCAGTCCCACAAAAATCATGTGTGGTAACCTCTGTGCTGCAGGGGGAAGCAGTATTTTCACTAATTATGTTCTGTATTTAATGATGTTACATTATATTAGAATATTTTATATTTATAAAATATATTTCTATTTCACTACAACATACAACCTAATCCAGTGCACTGAAAAGCCTATCCCAATATACCACAGCAAAGAATGCAGGTTTAAAACCCCAGGTATTAAGTAGATGAAAATCAAGGTATGGAGACCTTTAACTTAATCATAACATCATTGTCCACCTTGGCAAATTATGTCACTGACAACAATTTGATTTAAGCAAAAATGGCCAAGTGCATCTGTATTACATTTGTCAATCAGTTCAACAAGACTCATTTAAATTGCTTTGAGACACTCCAAACACTCCTGGATAAGAAGATCTGGCATGTTCATGTGTGTATTTTAGCAATTAAAGAAGTGGCACACGCATGGGAAGTGCTGAGGACCTCAGTGCTTACACTGCCATTCTCCTCTCAAGGCAACATGAAGTCCTCCCTCAAGCTTTGAGTGAGAAAAAAATAAAACTGACTTGGATGATGACTTCAGGTGTGTAATTCTGAGTGCACTTTTCCACCCCTCCTCTGCCCGTGGCTAATTATCCAATGTGGGGAAAGCTTCCTGATGTTTTCCAAAGTCTTGTGAAAACAGTTCATGTTTTTCACCCAAAATGTTCCTGACAAAATTTGGATCTTTCCTCTTGGTTCTGCTAGGAGGTCCCCTCCCCAGCAAAGTGAACTTGTTGTCTTGATTCACCCCACTGCCAAAATGCATCAAGAGCGTAGAAAGTGGGAGGAGGAGAACACCAGCAGAGGATGAGGATTGAGTCAGGAATCTCAAGAGAACTTGGCCCATAGGTGTCCCTGGGACCTGATGGGCTGCATCCAAGGTTGCTCACTCTCTTGGCTGCTGCCCTTGTAAGGTCATTCTCTGTCACCTTTAAGAGTTCTCTGGGAGAAGGAGAGGTCCCTAAGATCTGGAGAAGGGCAAATTTTGCACCTGTCTTCGGGAAAGACCAAAAGCAGAACCTGGGGAACACAAGCCAGTTAGCCTAACTTCGGTCATTGGTAAAATCACAGAGTTCTCCAGGAACACTTTTCTTCAACAGATAGTAATTACCTGAACATTAGCAAGGCTTTTGACACTGTCTCCTGTGATATTCTTGCATCCAAGTGAGTCTGGATGGATGGGCAACTGGTGTCTAAAAGCTGGGCTCAAAGGGTAGAGTAAACGAACCATCCTATACCTGGAGACCAGTAACAAGCGGAGTGCAGGAGGCATGTGTCCTGGGACCTGTCCGGTTTCACATCCTCATCAATGACACCATGAGTGCACTCTCATCAAGGTTACACCAAATGGGTGCACCATTCAGTAAATGGGAGGGCAGGTCTGCCATCCAGAGGGACCCGGACACATTGAAGGAATAGGCCAGCAGGAATCTCCTGAAATTCAACACAGATGAGAGCCACATTATGCACTTGGGAAGGAGCACTCCCTTATAGGGACACAACTGGTGCCCAGCTGGTTGGGAAGCAGCTCTGCCAAGATGGACCTGGGGATGTCAGTGAGTACAAGCTGGGCATGATCCGGCAGTGTGCCCTGGCAGCAAATGTGGCCAGGGGTTACCAGGGCTGTATTAATGAGTGTGTGGCAGGAGGTCAAGGGAGTAGTCCCTTTACTCATCAGTAGTGAGACTATGTTTGCAGTCCTGTGCCCAGTTTTGATCCTTTCAAATAAAAGAAGAGAATGATGAGCTGGGGAGAGTTCAGCAAGAGCCTACAGGCTGGTTGGAGCCTGGAGTGCTTACCATTCCCTGAGGGCATGCTGAGGAAACTGGGCTTGTCCAGCCTGGAGAAGAGATGGCTTTGGAGGCACCCAGCAGCAGCCACCCAGCATCTGTGGAGAGACCATCAAGGAGGGAGGGCCAGGCTTTTAACCCACAGAGACACATGGTAGGAGAATGAGAGACAAGAGATGATGAAGCAAGAGAGGTTCAGATTGGATATGTGGAGAAAGATTTTCCCCATGAGGACAATCAAGCAGTGGGGCAGCTGCTCTGAGAGGCTGTGCAGTCTCTGTCCTCATGGGTTTCAAGAAACAGCTGTATCAACTCTTGAGACATCTGATTTGACCTCAGAGCTGGCCCTGCTCTGAGCCACGGTTGGACCAGTGATCTCCTGAGGTTCCTTTCAATGTGAATCATCCTGTGATCACTAAGTCTGTGGTAATGGAACCTTGTTTATAGACTCCATAAGCAAGGATTCTGGTTGTAGGTGGTATCACTGAGAATAAGAAATGCAATTTTGAGGTTTTTTGCTTCCCTATATTTAAATTGTCATTAAAAATGACGGATTACTTCAGGGGTTTTTTTTTGCATCACCCAGATATATTCATTTATACGCACATCCATATATATAGAAACAGAGATTGTCTGTGCATTTTCCTCTGTGTATTTATCCACTAAATGCATGTTTTATAATCCTCAGTGTTTTGCAAGGCTACAGGGTAATCTGCTTCATTCAGTAGTTACTCTTGCTCAGGAAATGCACAACAGCCACAAATGCTCCACAGCTTGGTTGCTGGGTAAACTGTAGCTCATTTGTATTCAGCACGCTGTATAAAAGTGATAAGAAGCCAAATACTCCTAGGAAACAGCACAAATGAAATACAGCACGCAGGAGGCAAAGTATTTATAGAAACAAAATATCAGCATTTTCCACACATTTACACAAAGCAATTTCAGTCTTTTCATAGGAAAAAAAGAACATCTCTAGCACTCATTTACTCATTTCCCTGCAGTCATATATTTTGGCCAAAAAGCACTGACTACATGGAAAACCTTCAGGTCATAGCAAATTAAAGATCAATGACAACCTAAAATAGATGCTGTCATATTTTCACTCCTAACATGTCTTTGCAATAAGAGCATTGTTTTAGCAAGTAAATAATGTGACATTTCTGCTTGAATGGGATTTTAGCATTGTGGATGAACCTTGTCCGCGGATCCCCAGCCTGCTATGAGAGAAGGAATTATATCTATGTTTAACTCCTTGGGACCTCTGTATTGATTCACTGAAGCCCATTAAGTGCAAGAGGCTGCCCCTTGGAAAAGCATCTGACCACATCTCCCTTCGTGTGCACTTCTCAGCCACGGGTTCTGTTTGGGGTGGTGAAGCCTTGCTGTGTCCAGGTGTGATGCCCACTGCAGCCCGTGGGACAAGGCCCTGGGGCAAGCAGGGCTGAAACGTTTCAGCTGTGCTCAAGGGAAGAGAGGGAAGGACTCACCCCACTCATGTCAAACTGCCTGCACTGGCAGAGGAAGAAGCAGGTCAGGTCAGGCCCCCATTGCCCACCTGGTGTTGCTGCACAACTCCCTCAAGCCACTGAGCACAGCACCCGTGCCACTGCCTCTGGCACCCAGCTGACAGAGCAGCTTGTCCTCTGTCTTTGAGCGAATAGGTAAGAATAGAGAACTGTTTTTAAAGTGTAGGTAATTGATTCTTGAGACTAGCAGTGATGTTTTGAGACTCTGATTGTTACGTGTCATCAGCCCTCCTGTCTCTCATACAGTCTTACGAGCACCATTATCCCTATGCAATAGCTCTTATGAACCAGAGCAAAAATACAGTTGTTTAGTCATTCCACAGTAAGGTAATAGGAGAGGTAACAATTTTTGCATTAAGCTTAGAGAATAAGTACCTATGCAACTAATTCCAAGCATTATTTCCATTTGGCTAAGATAAGAGCGAAGCTTGGGAGACACCATCAGCTGTACCATCTGTTAAGTTCCCTTGGCTTTAATGATTTCCTATTTGTGGATTTTGGGGGTAGGGATTAGGAAATGCATGGAAAATATATGATAAAATCCCATCTAAAGTGTAAATTTATCTTTTATTGATCTTCTATTGCTGGAGTTTTCATTAGCAACACTGACAAACACGAAAAACAAGTGAAAATGCTGGAACTGTCTAGTACAAAGCAAAGAAATAAAACAGTGGAAAAAAGCATCTGAACTTGGAAACAGCAGAAAGACCTAAAAATGTCTTTTTGTTTCCATAGTGTACAACTGAGTCAAAAATATTATAGACAGAGATTGTCTTATCTATTAGCAGAAAAGACACTAAATTTAATGGTACTAAGTAATCATTTGCACATCTCTATTTTAGCCTTTGTTCTCTTCAGTCTTTACCAACATTAAATAAGCAACTAAACACGTAGTGGTCAGTACAGGCCAGTGATTTATAAACAGAAGAACAAGGCTTGGACAGCACTGGAGGCTGTGCAGCAAGGTGCTGTTTGAGGCTCATAGTTCAACAAAGTATTTCCTGGGATCTGTATTTGTTTATACCTACACACACAATGTCTGCAGGTAAAATGAAGACATTTACAAAATGTATTCCTGCAGAACAGGTTTCTTGCTCTACACCAGCCTGCAAATCTTCAAATCTGTTCCTACCTGGCGGAGGAGTGACAATATGTACCAGTTCTAGACAAGCCTGAAAAAACGGAATAAACTGGGGGAAAAAAGGATGGAGTTAGAAAATGTTTAAAAAGCTGATCCTGGAGCAGCTGCAAAGCACCAAATCTAAAACTCTTCCTGGCCAAAAATGTGGAGGCTTTGCAAGTTATTCTGTTTAGGAGAAATTGATGCTGTGCTGTTTCTAACAAAATTTCTGAGCCCTTTTCCTTTGGGCATTGGAGGGATTAAGAAAACAAAGATAGTTTCTCTGCTTCTAGCAAGCCTGTTTCAGGCAGCCTATTTCCAAACCTGACTTTCTGGTCTTTCTCTTGGGATCACACTTATTTAGGGTAGGTCTGGCTTTCTGCTCAGCTCTATGTTTTCTCTTATGTCTATAGTCAAGGGTCAGAAAAGTTCCTCTTCACAGATGAATCAGTGTCTTCAGTGAATTTAGGTATGTCATACATTGTATCTGGTGCTGATACTAAGTGAAAGATGTTTGCTTCATCATTTTCTGTAACACAGCTAGATTAGTATGAAACCTATCAGAGACCTAGATGAATATTCATGCCCAGGACATTTGTTTCACCCTTCAAGATGCTTACTGATTTACTAACATCTTTAAAATTAATGTGTACACTCCATTATGTTTTGGATCATGTGGCTAAACTGATCCGGTTTCTCCAGAGCTGTAACAAGGATGTCAATACTTCCTAGTGTGTACCCAAACAATATCTCTTTTCCTCATATCAGATTTCTATTTTCCATGCTAGGATCCTTTTTATTTTTCAATACTCATAAATCATATTCATGCAACAAAACAATTCCTTTTATTGCGGAGTGTCCTACAGGGTCAGCAAGATCTTATCTAGAGCAATGCACACATGTTAAAAGCTGCAGTTTAGGAGTTGTACTTTTCAGTTAAACTAAAAAAGACAGGCTGGAAAAGTAAGGTAATACCTCTCTGTACAGGGTGTAGGTGCAGAGCACTGAAATGTCGGTAATGTATCAGATGGACCTTGGAGGGCACAAGGCACTTCCTTCCCACAGGTAGGAGGATGGATCAGTAACAGCAACTAATTCAGGGTAGACTGGAGGGAAAAAAAGAAAATCCTACTTAGAGATGTGAGATTGATGATAGAGGCATCCCTTCTTGCGCCTTGTCTGAAGTCAAACAGGCTGCATAGCTTGGGAATTTGGGTATCATCTACAGAATATGGTTTTCAGTAGTGAGGTGGCTGCCTGTCAAACACCTTGGTTGTTGTCCAGCTCTGGTGGGTCCTAAGGTCAAAAGGTGCCCACGTCCAGAACTTCCCAAAACTTAGGGTTCCAGATCAGGCATGCTTAAATTCAAAGGTGATGCAGAAATGGAACATTTATTTGCCTCTTGCCCCATGAAAGCCTTGATCCACTATATTTTCTTAAAGCACCTTAACAAGGAATCGAGACCTTCATAAAATACAGTTCCAGCCACTATTTTTAAAATATCATTATAAGCACCATGTTCCACCCTCACACAATGCTTTTCTGATCATCATTCAACAAGGAAATGACAAATCTATTCTCAGTATAGCCCCAGAGGGTTCTCTAAGCCTTGAGGGAAGAGTCTTACCCTGAGGCTTAGAGTCTCCTCCTCTCTGGAGCAGGAGGATATGTACTTCATCCTTCCAGGTGTGACAAACAGAAAAAAAAATTCCCTCAACATTCATTAAGATGAGCAGAAGGAAAAAATAGCTTGACAACCTTTGGCCTCATAAGTTGGGAGGTAAAGTGCAGTGTTTCAAGGATGCCACTGCTCTCTCATATGCCAAATGTATGGCATATGTTCCCCAGCTGAGGCCCAGCCTGGGACCTTCCATGGTTGCCTGCACCTCCAAGGGAAGTGCTCCAGCCCTTTGGACATGTTAGAGGGCTCAGAGTGATGCCATGATGATTTTTTGCTTTTTCTTTTATACCCCTGTTATACCTTTTTACAACTTCTGTATTCTTAGTGCTTTTTTGCCTACATTCTTGGACTTGTTTGTTCAGCTAGCAGACTAAACATTTTAGAAGCTTCATAGTTAGGGGATGAGTGTGCCCCAGACCCCAAGGTCCTCTCCAAAACACATTCTGTAAACTGAGATAGAACCATCCAGGGGAAGGTTCCTTGGGAAGGGGGGCTCATTCAAGCCTCTCATTGGGGAATCTTTGATAGATATGCTAATTAGTAAGACGTATAATGTTATACCCGATCTTTTGGGGGTGTGCATTGTGGTGGGCATTGAGGTGCATTTGACCTGGACATGTGCACCTAAAGATCCTTAAAATAAATACCAAGGTAAAATCCCCTTTTCCCTTCTAACCGTGTTTGACTCTTGATTTTAAGACCAGGAAAAGGCATCAAGAGTATCTATACCTCTAAGGTCAGAAGGACTTTTGGCAGCTTCCTTGTATATACTGTAGGGACTCCTACATTGGATGACAGTCAAAGGGGTCAGAGAGCACAGCATTGCATGAAAGTCTTGGGGGTGGTGGTTGATGAAAATCTAAACATGAGCCAGCAATGTGCGCAGTTGCAGGCCAGAAATCCAAGAGAATCCTGGTCTGTACCAAAAGGAGAGTGGCAGCAGGCCAAAGGAGGTGATTCTCCCCCTCCACTCTGCCCTTGTGAGACGCCACCTGAAGTACTGTGTAGAGTTCTGGTGTTCCCAACATAAGGAGGACATGGAACTGCTGGACCAAGTCCATAGGAGGACCATGGAGTTGGTAAGAGGACTGGAGCACTCCCCTATGAAGACAGGCTGTGAAAGTTTGGGCTGTCCAGCTTGGAGAAGAGAAGGCTGTGTGGAGACGTCATAACAACCTCCCGCTATCTGAATGGGCCTGCAGGGAAGCTAGGGAGTGACTTTTCATCAGGAGCTGTACTGATAGGAAAAGGAGTAATGGGCACAAATTGAAAATGGGGAAATTTAGGTTAGAGATTAGGAAGAAATTCTTTACTGTGAGGGTGGTGAGACACTGGAACAGGTTGCCCAGGGAGGTTGTGGATGTCCCTGTCCTGTCAGTGTGCAAGGCCAGATTGCATAAGACCTTGAGCAACTTGGTCTAATGGGAGATATCCCTGCCCCTTGCAGGGGCTTGGGACTAGATGGCCCATTCTAACCCCTTAACAGCCTATAATTCTAAAATTCTGTCATCTGAGGTACTCATGTCTTCTTTTTTTTTTCTGACAATTGGGAATCAAGCCTCTGGGGAAGCAACCTCTTACCAAAAGGGTTCTGGCCTAGACATACCCTGTAAGAGAAATCAAGAGGGAGCAGAGAGACATGGACAGACCATACTGTACTGCAGGGGTGCTGGAATTGGCAGCTTTCCTCCTCTTACAGCGTATACCCTGCTCCAGACCCAGGCTGTCAGAAGCATCCCAGTCAGCATTTGCTTAGAGTTAAGTCTACTGATTTTTATAGGCAGCACCGGAAAAAAAAGTCTTACTAAAGCTGTTACAAATGGAAACATGCACCCTGAGTATCACAGCTACGAGAGGAGGTGTGTTGGTCTCCGATGTGGAGGCTTGACTCATGCGGTCCCCCAGTCCAGCTGTTACTGGCATGTCCCAGCTCCTGCACAGAGCTCAGGACAACATAAAATGCAATGCTGACAGCTGGAGGGTGACGAGCCTGGCTCTCCCCATCAGTGCAAATAGAACGTCATGACTTCCATCAGGAGAATCATCACTACGATAACTGCAAGCTGGAGTTACGGGATATTGCCCTGAACCAGTCACGGAAAACAGAATACACTATCAGTTTGAATTCTGAATCAACGAGCAAAAAGAATATCCTTGCTTAAGATAAAAGACTGATATCACCAGAGCTATTCTACACCATTTGACAGATTCTGCTTTATATTTATACGACCTTTTCCTTTCTTTAAATTTTTGCTTCTGCATTCAAAAGCAGAATTTTATAAAAGTTCTATTAAAGATGACTTTGAGTGAAAATGATTCATTTGTTTTGGAGCACTGTTAAGACCCATTTTCAGAAAGAATGGAAAAATACAGTCATGATAAAAGAACTTTGAATGAAGACAAAGGTAAGCTCTTTGGGAGTGAGGCCAAAGCTCTGGGTGTGGGAATCACGTCCCCAGAAGTTCCTACTTGACAGCTGGCTGCAAAAGACTGGAGCATGGGGAACAACCACACACTAGTGTGAAGGAGCAACTAAAGGTCATAGCAGTGAAGAAGGAATATGAAAATTTGAAATCAATCTGTTGGGAATCGTGTATTTATCAACAAAAGGCTTTGAGAAAGATTTGTCAGAAGATGAGGCATGCAGGAGAATTTGTTTGAGAGACAACCCGGAAGAATCTTGCATTGCATTTGGAAAGAGTAGCACCACCTATTGGGGACCATTTTGGGTGGCAGGATGCTGGCATATTCCCAACCACACTCTTGCAGATAAAGGAGGAAAGCTACTATGATGTTTGTTTTTATAATGGACACTTGAAATATTTATAAAGATGGGAATCTTAGTTGCACTTCTTGTGGCATAGTTGATGTCAATTCTCAAGAATGCCCTAAGTACTCAAAAAATACATAGATTTGAGCTTAACAAGACATTATTACGCCAGCATTATATCTGTCCTCATTTCAATTAAGAGAAAATCCACTTAAAATAAGAGAAAAACTTTTCCCATGTGTCTCACACTTACTAGTATTTAAAAACACAAGCAAAATGCTCCATATGCACTAACAAGCAGCAGAGTGGAAAAGACTACAAGATAAATATCTGTAATATAGAATTTGGTGCCTTCTCTCCAAAGCATATAATCAAAGTGTATTTTGCTCTGCATATTTGCCTATTATATTTGCTGACCTGTGTGAGTAAAGTTTACAAATATTGACAGTCTTGTGCTTTTTGCGAAAGAAGGTTTCAAGTAAGGAGCCATCCATCATAGCATCAGTGCTCTTTGGCTTTGCTTAGAAATAAGCAAGGGCTTCTTGGGTTGTTCTGGGGGCCCTCAGTTATCACATATCATTGCTATAGGAGTGGTTACTGGATGGTTAGCCACAGTAAAGGGGTTTATATCCTGTCACATGTGGCTTAGACATGGTGCAATTAATTTGTCCATTCCCTGTGCCCATCTTCTTTTATTTGCCTTTTTTTTGGTGTTTGTTTGGGTTTGTTGTTTGGGTGGTTTGTTCTTTTATTGCTAGCCTGTTATCTAGAGACCTCCACTCACAGGAACCAGACCTGTGCTCAGTTCAGACAGGTTAAACACTTGTGGGAAAAGCATATGTGGAGAGGCTTGATTAAGGTCCATCAGGAGCTGCAGTTGATGCCCAGGCTGATACCAAGTACCAGCAAGAGCCTCAGCTTTCCCAGAAGTTCATTTGCTGTTTGTCAGCAGCTTGTAGGATCAGGCCACGTTCCTGCAAGCTCCATTAACATATAAGAGGATGTGTTCAATGGTGTTCCCAAAGAGCATTGTTTTATCTCTTGCCTTAGTTATCTTTCACTCATTTAACAGCTGGTTAAGTGACAGATACAGGCAAGAGGGAGCAATTGTGCGGGGACCTGGCTGTGCTCGGCCCAGCTTCGCAGCAGCGATCAGCGACCTGCTGCTGCTCCTGCCCTCGCACCGACACAGGCTGCTCTGGGACAGAGGCCACAGCTCGCCTCTCTGTTCACTGCAGCTGCATATTGCTTAGAAGGAAAAGCAGCTAAATGTTTTTCTGCTTGACATTTCTGAATGCAGTTGTTACTTAATCAACTATTATGTTATATAACTACAATATGATTACGTATAAAGCTATAATAAAACTATAATATAAGCTAATATAACTCAATTATTATCTGGATTTTGCAAAAAACTTGGAAAGGTATTTATATACTGAAAGTGCTCTTGGAAAATGTGAAATCTCAAGGGAAATTTTGTGTAAGTGTGGATGAACTGCGGCTTAGGCGACCAGGATTTATGGCACCTATATTTTAATGATTCAAACTACTCTCTCAGTAGGCTTTTTAAAAAAATACGCCTTAGAAATGACCGGTTTGGATAATTTTTCCCTTTGTTGAGACTTTGCAGTAAAATTGAAAGCAGAGCTCAGCAACAACCTAAGTTTGGATAAAAATTATAAACTCTTTCGAAAACAACCCAAATCTCTGTGTATAGATGCAGCATATGATGCTTCTGTTCTGCACTCTGTGTGTTAAAATTAACACATCTATCCTGAGATAGAACCAGAAAGAGAATGAATGCTTCAAACTAACTGATAGCACTGAAATTTTTCCTGACCAAAAAAAAAATCTTATTTTAGACACTTTGTTTTCTGGAAACCTGCAAGTAACAACTTAAAAAAACAATAATGTTTTATAATGTTGGTAAGTTATTTGCTTAATTTTCAGCAACCTGTATTAAACTTTCCTAAAACCGTAGACGTCAAAGGTAGGATTGGTAGCATGCAAGAGGCTATGTAACTATAATTGCTATAATTGAGATATTATTTTTAATTATTTGAAGTATCTGTTGATAGTCCTGAAAACTGACATTTTCTGGCAGTGTATATTCAATGAAATGAGAGCAGCAGAAATGGTGATGGCTCAGTGTCACTTCAGTGCTCCTCCTCTCTCCCTCTGGAAGGAAATCAGAGATCTTTTCCAAGCTCCTTTTACCTTAGGCCATTTGAAATTATCAAAGGAGCTACCCAGTCAAACCCATTAGCCTGCCAAGTAGGAGCTGCTGATTTTACTCCCATATACTGCCATAATGTGGTAGTCTTGTGGATAGCAAACATTATTCAGGCAATAAAAGATTTATCCTTGTTTAAGTAGAAAACAGTTAAAAGTGGAACATTTGAAGCTATCTGCACTTTGACCTGCTACTTTGGGCTTCTGAGACAGAGCCAAAGGGCATAACCAGCACAGCTACATGAAAGGCAATTGGCCTTCTGAAGGGACCCTGCTGTCTTGTCCTTGTTACCTATAAAATGGGAAAGATACTTACTCAGCTCCATCTCAGAGACTGATGGAAAAATCCATGCTTTCCATTTCAGGCTTCGTAGACCTCAGACAAAAAGAAAAGATACATGCAAGTGTTGTACAACCAAAATCATAAAATAAAGAATGAAATTGAATTTTTAAATGAAAATATTTATGGGGTTTTTTGTACATGCAAAGGCTTCTCTGAGATTGGCTCTCCCCTTTTTATTCCACTGTGAGTTTCTGTTGGTCTTTTTGGAAGGCCTTGAACCAAGTCTCTCATGGCATATGTGCTCTTAGTCTGGACCAGTGACATGATCAGGCTCCTGAGTCAGTGTTATCCCTATGCTTTCACAACACAATGCTTGCACTGCCGTGTTTTACTGAGGAAATTACGTCACCCAAGACTCACAAATTCCTAAATACAAATGCCTGTTACTGTAGAGTGAGGCAGAGAAACAGGAGCAACCACAATCCCTGCACAGCCCTGCCACACAGGACACACCACCAGGATATACTTGAGCATGGGGCCACATAGCAAGACCCAAACCACAGGATTCCTGCCAAGGAAACCTGTTTCTCTCCAGCCAGCATAGGGGTGAAGGAGAGAGAAAGGAGCTACAGCACTGCCCTGTACAATGAAAATAATATCAGCACTGCAGTATAGGAACAACAAAACTGGGGCAAACAGTGGGGAGGGGAAAGTTAAAGGCACCTTACAATTTAATAAACTCATGCCTGGAAAAAAGCCTGAAGTAAAACTAGTCCCTTCACAAGCCCTTAGAGCTCCTCTACTCCTCCCTGAGTTTAAGATCCATTTAAACCTTATCCAAACAACTCCAATCAGTGCTTTGTGGACATCAGCTGCAGCCATGGCACTCACAGCCACGGTCACATTAGCCCTGGAGGCAGCACCACCTGCATCTCCTCCTCTGACAGACCCCACCTTGACTGAAGGTAGAACACAGCAGAAGGTGGGATGCAGCCATAGAAATACAAAGTAGTAGCATGCAGAAAACCAAACCTGCAAGGTAAAAAGCAGAAGGAGAACACACAGCCACTGTAGGGAAAAAGGCAGGGGGTGACAGCAACCTGGTAAACTGAAAAAGGAGGAGGAATCACAGAATTCAAGAATGGGTACGGTTGGAAGGGATCACAGCGGGTCACTTGGTCCAACCTCCCTGCTCAAGCAGGGTCATCCTAGAACACATTGCACAGGATTGTGTCCAGGTGGTTCTTGAATATCTCCATGGAAGGAGTATCTACAACCTCTTTGGGAAACCTGTTGCAGCACCTGGTCACTCACACACTAAAGAAGTTCTTCCTCATGTTCAGGTAGCACTTCCTGGGCATCAGTTTCTGCCTGTTGCCTCTTGTCCTGTTGCTTGGCACCACTGAGCAGAGCCTGGCTCCATCCTCCTGACACCCTCCCTTCAGATACTGACAGACATTGATGAGGTCCCTTCTCAGCTGTGTCTTCTTGAGGCTGAACTGACCCAGCTCACTCAGCCTGTCCTCCTAACAGAGGTGTTCCAGCCCCTTAATCATCCTCACAGCCCTCTGCTGGACCTGTTCCAGGAGCTCCATGTCCCTCTTGTACTGAGGAGCCCAGAACTGGACACAGCACTCCAGGTGCACCTCACCAGGGCTGAGTAGAGGGGCAGGATCACCTCCCTCAACCTGCTGGCAGTGTTCTCCCTGATGGACCCCAGGGTACCACTGGCCCTCTTGGCCACAAGGGCACTGCTGGCTTATGGACACTTGGTGTCCACCAGGTCCTTCTCTGCAGAGCTGCTTTCCAGCAGCTTGGCCCCCAGTCTGTGCTGGTGCATGGGGTTATTCTTCCCCAGGTGCAGGATCCTGCATTTGCCTTTGTTGAATATCAGATAGTTCCTTTCTGCCTGTCTCTCCAACCTGTCCAGGTCCTTCTGAAGGGCTGCACAGCACTCAGGGGTATTGGCCACTCCTCCCAGCTTTGTCTCATCCATGAACTTGCTGAGGAGGCATCTGGACCTTCATCCAAGTCACCGATGAATGAATTAAACAGTACTGGGCCCAGTATTGAACCCTGGGGGACACCACTTGTGACAGGCCCCCAACTAGACCCCATGCCACTGATTACAATGCTCTGGGATCTGCTGTTCAGCCAGTTCTCAATCCATCAGGAAGGAGGAATTCTTAGAAGGGTAAGATTTATCATGAAAAAAACCCCCTCTGCTATTCCCAATGTGTTTATTTTGAGAACACATTCATTGTGCATGTGCAGCTTATCTCTATAGCTCAGAGAAGAGAATAGATCAGCTCTCCGCTGTCACTTCGACTGACAGACAGCTGTTGCTGTGGCAGAGTGACAGCTGAAAAGCCATGTGATTGATTCCAGCGCCGTCTTGCTCGATTGCAGCTAACGAAAGTCTTGTGTTCGTGCCTTTATTGAAGTGATTTCTTCTAATTGTCTATTTAACACATTAAAAAAATACTGAGAGATACAGGGCAGTGCTCCAGCAGGCTGATGTTCAGGCAATGTTTTCCAGGTACAAATGAAGATTTGCTTATGCTCAACACAAAGGCTGAGGAGAAAAAAATTAATGATGTTATCAGGTAAAGCAGGTGTTGTGGTCACACCACCAAGGTCACTAGCATTAACAAAACACTTTGAAAACAGAGCTGTGGCATGTTCCCAGCAAGGTGCTGGAGTGTGGTAGAGATAATGTACTCAGCCTCGAGGGGAAAAAATATGATGCGCTAACACTCGCTAACAGCTGTTAATGGCAGAGAATTGTGGACAGGAGAAGGATGTTTGACCTACTAGTCCTTTGGAGGAAGATGTAAACAACTGGCTTGATTCCCCACTGCCTTGCCCCTACTGCGGCCTTCTATGCTTATGCCAAGTAAATGCATACGCTAAATGCTCTCAACTCAGCGAAAGAGCTGAGTTTTGCCACCACTTGCATGGATGTAAAAATCTACGAAAACTGCAAGGTAGAGGAAAATTAGGGCCTGCAAATGCAGGAAGAGGGGTTTATGCAAGAACAAAGCAAACGGAGACTCAGAAATGCAATTATATAGCAACTAAATGAAAGCAGCATCTTTTATCTCTGCTAAGTGGTGCCCCAGGAGTCCTGAGTCACTGCTATTGCCTTCCATGACAAAAATACATTGTTACTGCCTCTGCTTTCTGAGCCGGTGGCAGAGCCATCACATCCAGGAAAGAGAAAACACCACTCCCTTCTGGATCAGTAGATTGGACAACCCAAGGCCAGCTGCACACTTCACTTCTGCCTAGCTGACACCTGCAGGAGGGCCACTGCAGGCCCTGCCTCACTTGGCAGAGCAGTGGCATTTCAGGATGTGGAGCACAAGGTATGCCATTACCCGAGCTCAAACACCCTCAGGCCTGCTCCACCCCATCAGCAAAGCCACACGTGCCTTACAGCCTTGCTGAAGGCAGCAGCAGTGTTTCACTCACCATAACTTTTAATACTGTTAAGGGTGTAGAAGCAATAAAGAAGCATTTATACTGCCCATCTCAATCCAAAAAGAGATGGAAAGCTATTTACTTGTAAATGAGCATGTGGATCCAGAAGACACTGGGTGAAGTCAGCACAAGACACTATGAAGAGCCCACCAAGACCTCCACTTTCTCAGTGACAGAGTCACTGAGAAATATCTCCCTTCGAGAGGCCTTGGATCAATGAGGCTAAGCATTCCTAAGCATGCCTCCAGAGATGGAAAATGAACTCTCTGGGACCCAGTGAAATCATGTACTGCTAGGTCAACATGGTGTGCATCTTTTCTGAAACTTGAAGTGCTATCCTTTAGCAGATTTAGGCACAGATTCAACATTCAGCTGGAATTTTTAGAAACAAAACCAAAGAGAAAACCAGAGTGTGACAGTTTGTGCCATCTGCATGGGATATGAGCATGACTTTTAATGGCACCAGTTAAAATATTATTAAAAAAATTATATTCAAATCCATTTACTGATTGCTAACCCTTTAACAAAAAAAAGCTAGCAGCATGTGCGCTTGAACCTGCTGCCATTGTGTGCTCCAGCTGACTTCTCGCATACGAAGTTCTGCATCAGTGGGGATGGCAATTCACTGGTAGGCATCAGTCCTCCCTTCCCATCCTTTTTCTGGTGCACTAGTACAGCAGAGTCTAAAAAAAAAACACACCCAAAATTACTCAGTGGGGTGAGGGAAGAACAGAGTACTGGAAATGCATAGTATTAGAGAGCAAGCTACCACTGTGATGAAATCAGAGCTACATCTTGACAGTATTCTCTGGTGCTTGCTCTGTGCAGGAGGTCAAGACTTTACTATGCATACGCTGATCCTCCTGGAGACTCACTGCCTGCTCAGCTGTACAGCAAGCATTTCAGGCTACTTCTATTTTTATGAACTTCCTAGACACTTTCCTCATCTTCCATTTAAAAAACGTGTTTTTACTGTATCCCAAGCCTCTCCACCCACCAAGCCATTTGCAGTTCCTCTACCACTATTGAAATAGATGCTGTATAGAATCAGAAGCCAGAAGAAGACAATGAGAGTAGTAAGCAGACTTGTATTTAATTAAGAGTTTATACAGTATGTTGCAAAAATTTTTGAAGACATTTCTCTAGAAAATAATAGACATATTATTTTCCCTCAAGAGCTACATTTCTCAATTGGACATATTGCAGACCAAATTAAGCTCTTTTCCCTTCTTCAATTCCTCACACTCCAGAAGTTGCAGGTTTAACTCCTCAACAGTAGCTGTGTCTGCAAACTAGCTCTACTTCACATGTGCTTGGCAGCCCAATACCAAAGTAAAGCAGGAATGCTTTCCCCTGCTGGGCACTGAATTCTCCTGCAGCCAGAGCTCAGGGCTGCACCTGTGATCCGCCAGCTGCAGGGCTGCAGCAGCGCACCCTGCCCCGGTGCCTACAGAGGTGGCTCAGAAACAGTTTAGGTAATGGACAAGAATGGCTGAAAACATTTTTTACATGAGTTTCCATAGCAATATGAGCCTTATATATCACAAGAGCCAAATACGTGTAACCAATGTAGAAAGCTTCAAACATGTTGGGAGACCTTGCTCCTTTTCCCTGTATTTTGGCCATGTGCTCCTCTGGTACACTTCAATCACAAGAAGTTTGCCTCAGAAACAGTTCTTGGAGAAAACAGATCAGTAGTGCTATGTGTTCATCTTGAATTCCCAAGTGGTGTGTTCCTACTTGGGATGCCTAAAAAAAGATCAGTAACACACACATCCCTGCTGCTGTCATAGTACGTGTACATAACCAACGCCACCCTCCAAACAGCTGTAGGTGTAAGATGGTAGCCTAACGTTTGCAGCCCTTTGAGAACAAGGAATAGGAAAGGTAGCACCCAGCTGAAACTGCTGTACTTTTTCTATTCACATTATGTTAAATACCAAACAGTTATAATTTTGCTATGACTGACTCAGCCTGAATTGGAATACATGATCTAAAGGCAAATTAAATTTCACCATCCACATTAAGAAATCAATTGAGCTTCTGAACTGGATCAGCTTTGAATTTAGTTGAAATGTGGTTTGATGAAAGACTCCTGTTCAGCAGCAGATATAATTATCACACCCATCTTAATTAGATCATGAACTTGACTTTAGGATCCCCAAAGGAGTGTTGAAAGCTTGGTCCAGTTACACTGAACTTGGTCCAGAACACTGAAGCTTATCCATCAAGATAAATATATTACCAATTCTTTGATACAACAGATGCTTGATGAGTAATGGAGCAAATGCCTTTTTAACTATGGTTTTTTTAAAGGATTATTAAACTGCACTAGAGTGTATGCTGTTATCTTTGAGGGGAAAAAAAGTATAATATATGAAAAACAATTATTACAGAGCACATGGAACACAATTTTTCAAGCACTAGTTTCAGAATTAAAAACATTTGAACAAAGGTTCTCTGGGGAGAGTCACTTTGTAACCAATTCAAGGCTTTAAATAGCTATTGTTTAAAAAAATTGTCAGTTATAGAAATTGTTTTCCCTTCAGATTCCAAATCCTGTCAGACCAGGGTGATTAAAATGTTGCATTAAAAAAGGGGGGGAGGAAAAGGCAATCTAATCTCCCCTTATAAAAGTAACAGCAGCAACTCAATTTTTAAAGTATCATGAACAAAAGGCTGTAGCCCATCTATCATTCACATATGGATCCATGTAATGATTCTTCAATTAGAATTATTATCTGTACAGCAGCTGAAGACTGAGAACTGCTGATACACTGCAGATGAGAACATTTGCTAGTCTCTGGGCTCCAGCCTTTCTTAAAAAATGATGATCACACAATATAGATTGCTCGGTTTATACGTGTATTAAGCTGCAATGCCAGCATTTACATTTGCAACATTACAATTTTGCTTTCTTAGGCTCAAGAGAATTTGCTGCATCTGGTAGATTTTATTTGCTTTGTGTCTAAGGCAATTGTTACGAGCAAAGCACAAATAGGCAATATTATTGCTCCAAGTCCTCTGTTTTGTTGATTATCTCAGATACCACCAAAAAAAAGTAAACTAAGAGTGGGCCTGTGAGATGGGTCATTCAGTGTCAGTTCACTTGCACTGTATTATCCCAGTGCTATTTTTATAAGGCACAGCCATCTGCTCCCTCATTTCTTCCACCTGTATAGATCCAGACAGTCTAAGATGCAACATCAGAGGGAAAGAAAAGCACCTTGCACAACAGTTGCAGGCCCTGTAAAGGGGGAAAATCACTTCGGTGGTTCAGACTGCAGCAACCTGAGTGGTCCCTGCCTACTCTTGCACTCCATCCCGCTGCCAAAGGTTACTGTCTTGGTAAGCAAGTATCTGTAGCACACCCATACTGCAGCAGCACAGTGGGCGTTGTGCTGGCTCTACAGCCACTACTTCTCAGCCTGGCACTGCTCAAACACACCCCAGTTTCAGTGTTTGGGAACACAGTGCATGAACAGCTGCCGAGCAGATACAGGGCAGTAACTTGGAGCAGCAGACAGGTAGCAAGAACGGTAACCTCCTAAACCTGTGTTCTGAATCCTCAGCTCTTCTGGAGTCTTCCAAGTGCTTGCCCATTCCTATTTCACTGGTAATCACATGCTGTGAGCTAGAAGACGATGGAGAAAGGTCGCTACATAAACAATAGCTGTGAGACAGCCTTACTAAATGGGCATCGCTTCTTGGTGTTTCCACTTGGATTCCTGCTCTATGAAACCTGAGTATGTTGCGAAGCCCAGGCAGCCTTCCCAGAAGTCTCCCTCATAATGTAGGAACCTGGAGACAGCAAGTTGGCTCTTACAGATTTTTGAGCCATGTGAAGGTGTTTAGTGACATGTGTAGGTAGAGATTAGAAAAAGGGCTGCAACTTAATTAAGGAGCTTTTCTACTTCACTGTACAATCTTGGAAAGATCTTCACAGAACACAAATATTGCTAATTTGTTATTTGTTTTATGCTTGATATATATTTGATATATGCCCATGCTGTTGTCATCTTTCACAGCACTGCTTTTAGTGGGTGAGGGCTGCCATAGCCATGAAATCTCCCTGTAACTGTTATAAAAAGGAAATGAAACCTCTGCTCATGGGTATATGGTCCAGTGTTATTTCACTACTTCATTATAGACATTACCGAATAGAGAATAAGAAATTTATACTCTTACTTGAGAAATACTTTTTATCCTCTACTGAATCTCCTGTTTCAAATATGCTGTAAAGAACCATGTCTTCTCCATTTACTTGGAAGTATACTGCCATTTGAATTACTTAAAATTTCCTTACATTTATGTGACATTATAGAATGGTTCTGTCTCTAAAAAATGAATATTAATCAAAACTGAAGACATTTATGGAGCTAAAACAAGCAAACAAAACTGAAAACTGGTACAAAAGCTTACCAAAGCAATATAACATGAATATTTAGTTCAAGAGCTTATACCCTATGGTGAGACACATTTCTCAAAATATTTTAGATTTTCTCACTTCAGGTGGCTTCACTAAGATCTGTGAAGAACTTGAATGACACAAATTAATTTTATTTTTGTTTTCAATTAAATCCACCACTTTATTTTTTTTAATAAATGAAGTTTAAGAAGTAAAAATCAAAACAGACTACTGAGGTCGATGAACTCTTGTTTAGAGCTTTGTTGAAATTTTCAGCTTTGATTGCAAATGGGAAACACTTCAAAGACAGAAAAACCCACAAATCGAGGAAACAGTTCAATCTGTGTTAGAAGTGACTGAATTACTTGCAGCAGACAGTTTATTACGAGACCAAAAAAAGCAGAAATTTCTTCCTCTCAGAGAAGGCAACTGCTGTTTTCTTTATTCAGAATCAGGATACTACTCATCAAAATGCTTATTTTAGCTGCTATCGCACATCTCCCTGAACTCTTGTAGTAATAAGGCTAACATTCACATTCTGCGACTGAGTATAAATTATTGATTTAGATGACCATTCAGGCACCAAACAGCAATATCAAAAAACGGGAAGAAAGGTATCACTGAGGCCTGGTGGTTTTCACTGGCTGCTCCAATATACAGAATACTGAGGCAGTAAGCTGCAGAGATGTGGCTCCAAAGTTTGTGGAAGTTTTACTGACTGGAAAAACTGAGGTACAGCAAGCTCTCATTAAAAAAAAAAGGGGGGGGGGAGGGGAGAGGAAAGAGAGAGAAAGAAAAGACTTACATCTCCTTACAGCCACAAGGGCTCAGTGGCCAAGTTACCTGACCTGTCTCCTAGGATGTGTTTGTACAGCAAACAACACTGTGACTGCAGTCCAGGGAGCTGTACCTGCACAAGCTCTAATCAATCTAACCTGTAACTCCAGCAATAACAATGTGGAAGCAGCACTTAAGCTTAAGATACAATGGACCTCATTAAGTGAGAGCACCTTCATGATGACTAGCACAGTATTAACTCCCACATACTAGCATCACTTCTTGTATGAATCCATTTGAATGTGCTGGACAGACGATCTCTCAAAAGCACCACTATTTTGATGAAGTGATTTACAGAGGGCTTTGAAGGACACATGTCTCAGATTCCACCCAGCAAAGTAACTAAAATGTTTCCTGACATTTAGAATCATTAATTGTGGTATCCCAAGCAATACTGCATCACAGACAAAGAAAATGTCTTTGAACATTATGCTTACTTTGAACAGTAAATGACATAGAAGCTAAGTACAATGTAGTAACCACATTTAAGAACTACACATTTTGCAACCTGCAGCACTGTCACTCCAGTGATATGGAACCTTTGTTTCAGGAACAGACTCTGAATCTATTGTTTGCTTAATGAATTCAAATCAGTAACTGCCCAGAGCCACAGAAACAACAGTGCCAATGGCAAGAGACACTACAAAAATGGAAGTATATACATTTCAACAACAGTAGACTAAAAATGCCAAAATACTCTCATGTCTCACTGGCTCTTAAAACCACTGCATTAATCCTACATGGCATTCCTCCTTTCAGTGAGTTTTTGATCTGATCACATATCAAATCAGAAGAATGAAAATTAAAAAAACAAAGCCAAACGCCCCCCAATGACTGTACCTCTTCATTCCACAACCCCTGACTTTCAGTATTAAAGCTCCCTTGGGCTGCTGAACAATGCCAATGTTTTCAAGAGCTGAGTACTGACAGGATATGAGGTACTCTAGGTTCCTCTTTGCCACTAGAGACTGACTAGTTGTAGGTAATTCATGACAGGTGAGAACACCTGAAAAACATTACTATTCCAACTCTGTCATTTCCCCATGCAGTTTGAACACTGTATCTAGTAAGTGCTATCCCAACATTTGCATAGAATTTGAAAAGAAATTAAAAGTGACACTTTCACTGATGAAAAACAAAGTATTTTGAGAGCAGAGAAATGTGGTGCTTGGATGGTCTATGCCTAGGAGGGAATTCAGTCACTGTCACAGACAATCTTATTAAACAAAAACATATGAATAAACATCCTGTGATTTGGTAAACACTGGTCCAAATAGCCACACACAGATCGAAAGGCAAACTCTGAGTCTTATATTAACATAAAGCTTTACTTTGGCAGATATTAAGTGCATTTTATACATTGCACAAAACTTGTGTCTGGTTCTTTGTTCTTGGAGAGAGTATCAACTACTTTCTTAAAGCTGAATTCCACCCAAATTTTTATTATTGTTTTCAATAACAAGAATATAAGATCAAGAGTAAATTTCTGCACTGCAGATGCACAGTCCTAACCCAATACAAACCCGACACACTTCAGACACCATCTTGCTACTTTATTTTGCTGTGTTACAAAATCTGTATCTTCTAGTCTTCAAGTTGTTCTGTGGCTGCATTAGAATCACTTATTTCATTTATACACTTTTCTTGCTTTCCTTCTTTTCTAAAGGTCTTCAAACACTTGTCAAGTCTTTTTAGGAATACATCTACATCTTGCTTTTTAATTCCAATTGCTGAGGCAGCATTGAGGTAAGCACAAGGATAGTCATTTGCATGTGACATAAAGCCTTTAAAAGTGTAGTTATTCACAGTTTGCACAGATCCACAGGGAACAACCCTGAAACAAACAAACAAAATAGTGATTCAATTAAAGATGCCTTGACATTTTATGTGGTACCCTAGATTGAACACGATTACACAAATTCCTACTGAAGTAGGGAGTTGCTATTCCTACCACTGATGCTCAACACCAGCATAACTTCTAAAACTGTTGAAATGCCAGGTCAAACAGTGTGTACTACAGAAGAAATACTTATGCAACAAAAGGGAAAACCTGAAACCTTCACATCAGGCAAAGAATTTCAGAGTTTTAACTTCAAAAATTGAAACTCTTGAATAATTTCAGCCAAAGATGGTTAAATGTCGGGGTCCCTCCCCTGCCGTGTAGCCCTGGGAGAGGGGCCCTGAGGGCACAGACACGGGGTTTCCCTGCCCCTGCTCAGCCTCGTTCCCATGGGTTGGTTTGTGTTCCCTGCGCGGGCAGAAGGACCCTTGGTCCCGTGACTGGAACAGTTCCTCAGCAGAGCTCCGGCCATGCGGCTGGAGAAATAAACATCTCTCTGAAACATCTAGCAAGAATCTGTCTGTCCATATATATTTCCTTTCCACGGGACTCCTGGTTTGATATATGCGTGTTGCAGGATCCCCACTGCAACAGTTAAAATTACAGGACCAGCCAAGGTTAGGACAGGCAAATTAAAAAGAGCATCTAGCCACAGTACATATAGATTTACTGTCATTCATCTGTGCAGGAAGTGGAATAATCCAAGCTAATGAAGCATACCTTCTGACGTGGAAACATTCAGCTCTGCTACAAAAAAATAACATTAAGTCTATGGCAGAAATGAGCATGGCAGCAGTAATATTCAGATTAAGGAATGCTGCCAAAACAAATTTTAAATCATTCTCTTCTTCTAAAAAGGTTTAAACCAAAATCATTAAAAATTATTTGGCTTGCATTTTATTGTAACAGTGTCTCTAAGAATAAATTCAGCTCAGACTGGCTTAGGTTATAGTTTTTAAATTTTTTTATTTTTAACACAATTAGTTCAAGAAAGCAATTTTTTTTTCCATTTTACAAAAAGTTATGTAGGATATTGGAAGCTTATTCCCTTGACATCCAGCATAACCATATTTGTGCTGCAATAAACAAAACAAAGATCTTACACATAAACTACACGATCAGACAACATCTGGAAACTAAATGAAACCAAGGGAGACTAGGGAATAACGACACTAAATTAAAGGGGAATAGATTATCTATTTAGGTTACCAAAGTTGACATAGGAAGCCTCACTGCTAACTCAGGCAGGGAGACATTACTAGTCTATAACAGTGATGAAGAAGGGTGATTGCTCTCTAACTTGTTATTGTCAGACTGCCTTTTGTAATCATGATACAATTGGTATAAAACACTTACAGGATTTCATACAATATATGCTAATACACCCCCCACAACTCCCTAGTTTTTTTAATTCATAGTATCCTTACCTTGCTCCAGAAACTTGTCTTGTGAAAAGCATAGATCCAAGCTGGGTAACAGCAGCATCGTTAGTTTCATCTAGATTCTTCAGTGACATGGCTAAAGTAACATAAGGTCAGGTTAAAACTGCTACAAAGCTGCTTTTTCTCCAAAGAACCACCACAAATGACAAGTGCTTTCCAATAGCAATAATCTAGCCAAATATTTGTGTTCACATACAAAGAAAAAAAAGAAACACTACATAGAATAATTTTTGATTTTTCCACAAGCTGTCATAGATTATTCTTTGGTTAGACTATATGCAGATTCTACACAGGTGGGCATTTTTATTTTGGTGTTCAGCAGAAATTCTGGTTAGAACAAATACCTTGAGTAGGAATTCCATATTCTCTTTTACAACACTAAGATGATGAGTAAAATAATCATACCCTGATTTATTTTTAAATCTACCTTTTATAAAGTATTACTACATGCTAACATCTTCTGCCTGTCTTCAATTAATTTGTGTCAAATGAATATGTTGGACAGGAGCAAAATAATGGGTCCAAGTTACTACTCTACTTTTATAGTAGGTTACCTTATTGGGTTCAATTTAGTAGAGTGTAGTGATGTTTAAATACATAGGAATGGTATGTGAAAGTGCATTATGAATCCACAGTATATTAGTTTTTTTTTTTTAAGTTAAAACCCCAATAATTACCTAAGGAAATGGGATTATGTGGTGTCTCTAACAGTCTCTCATTGTGGTTATCTGCCAGCTTCTTCAGCTCACATGAAAGATACAAAAACATCTCCTGAAAAAAAAAAAAAGCAGTATTTTTTATTATTAGCTATCAAACAGAGAAAATATCACCTATTTCACAAAACTGTTAAGTCTCCATTACATCCTACAGGTGCTCAGATGATTCTCTTTTCATGTGTACCAAGTAAGTGGATCAGACAATTCTCTGAAATAATTCTATAAAGGAAACAGCTCCATTTCCTGAACACTGTTCTTATCTCTAAAGCTGATACACAAGTCTCTATCTGGTCTAATATATATGCTTGGGATGTCATTTATTCTCTCTGTGGCCCTGAAACCTAGGGAGGTAAAAAATCTTGAAGAGATTCCCACTGCACAGCAGGTCTTACCCCACCCCACTTGTCAAGAGCCTTCCTGTGTCCCAGCCCCTCTAAGCCACTGAGAACGAACTGTTACCATCACAGATGGCCACGTTATGGCAAATGGCTCCTCACTCTGTCTTCTCTCCATTAATACATTCCAGACTAAAAGCAGTATATTCTGTTGCCATGTATCACACAATCACATTTCCCACTAGTGCAGAGACTTCTTTTTTTGTATGACAATAAAAATCCAGTCTCTTAAAGAGGCTATGAGTATACATTTGACTGTATTTTGTTTCACACAATACACACTCTCCTGAATATTCAGCTCTGTTGAGCAGTCTGTCCTTTTCTTGGACCCCCCTCCTGTTCAAGCTGACTGTAAGAATGGAAATATCTGAATTTCTGCTATCACTTAATTGGATTGCACCTTTACTGTGAAAGTGTCATAAGACTGAGACTCATAAATACTTTGGGCCCGGATACAAGTCACACTGCACATAAAAGGCTGTTTCTCTTACTTCATCTGTATTTTATATCCTCCCTCTTCCCCAGTAGTAATCTATGATAATTGCTCATGCTCTTTCTCAGTTTAATATATTCCTCTTCAGATATCAGCTCAAAACACTTATGGACACAGTGAGAATAAACACCATTCTTCTTATTGTATGCTTTAGCTTTTTTTCCATCCTTTTTAATGCTTAGTCTCTCATAAAAACTAGCAAAACCATACAGACACCGGGTAGCCTTTTTAGAAGATATTAAACACCAGATTTCTCCTCTTTCAGGCCATAAAAATTGTCCTGCTTATCTGCTTCAGTGTGCCTGCCTGTTTAAGCATCCTCATCAATTTCTGGACCTGACAAGTGATTTTTCATTCTTTAAATAGAATTACCTCTTCTGTTTGTAGACCAGTATCCTGCTTTGACCTGTGGACTCTGACAGATACAAATTACAGCTTGTGATCAAAATTATGCTTTTGAACAGAACCTCCCCAAGGTCTTATGAAATCAAATGAGCTTTGTGGTACCTAAGTTAGAAGAATGTTACAGCTGCTTTTCTTGAACCACTGCAGGAAACCTCGTCTCCCTTCATGAGCGACTAAATGAACACAGCTCCCCACCTGTACTTCCTAATACCACAGAACGAATTCAGGAGAGAAAAAAGTACCCTCCTACTGTCTAAATAAATTAGGCTATTGATACAACTATCCACAAAAACATAAAGCTTCTGTAATACTTGAAAAAACAAAAAAATTGGGGAGGTATATATGTTTAATTATCAGAACTGGAAACCTGTGAAAAATCATTCTTGTTTCCCATAAATCAAGTGATTTTATGGTTTCAGTCCAGAGTTTATTTACAGTTCACTCAGAGAAGTTGAAAAATATTTATGTTTCAGATGTTCAGACACTTTTGCCTTTCCTCTGGTCCCTCACTGTATATAAGCATATTATTCATTTGTTACTTTCCATAATACGCATCACTAATGTGCTAGCCATTTTATTAGCTTTTTTTTTGGAATACAAATCATAAATTAATTTGTGCTCCCTCTGCTGGCTACTGACTCCTAAAACTGAAGCAAAGTATTATAGAAATAGACATAAATTGTGCCTACTATGGATATATTACTGGTGAAATTAGTACTGAGAAAAAATATGCTGGAACAAGACCAATTTTCAAAAAATATTTGTGTGTTGTATCTAGGGAATTCTCTGATAAATCTCTTTAGTATTGCTGAAAGGAATACTGGAAGTATTACTGAAAGCTGGTATAAAAAGTTACCACTGCATAAAAGTATTAAATTTAATTAAATCTTTTCAATGAAATTAGGTTACTAGATGAGCCTTTACATACATAGGAATTTGTTAAAACAAAAGAAAATGGAAAGATGGCAAAAAAAAAATCCAAGTATGTATTTTCATCAGTTTGACTGAAGCTACATGAACATAAATTCAAAGTTTCCTCTTTTTATGAACAACGCTATTTTGCGTCTTTCCATTGGAAGCCCTCTAGATATTTTATAGTTTCAGAAGTTTGTTGCAAAATAGATTAACTGCCTTTCCAAAAAATGGATTAAAGCAATATTTTTGTGAGGTCAAATCTATAACTAACCTCCATTATAAAATATTTCTCTTATATGGAAAATTTATAAGCACCCTAAGCAATTATATATAATTGAGCTCTTACATAATAGATTTTCTGTAGCAGGCACTCAAGTTTTCTCCAATGAACCCAACTATTATGCTAAAGTTACACTGAGCAACCCAGGCACTAAATGTCAGTTAAGTTTCATTATTTAATTCACTCTTTTACCTTAGAAACATATCACAAAAACTCATTATGCTAGAGAAATGAATGCTAAACTATGTGGAAATGTCTTTCACTTCTGGTTCTTCCAGCACCTAAGCCAACAAAACACCTTAAAAAGCAAAGAACAAGTCAACAACACTGTATGCATCAAATATGCCAAATAACTCAATGGTTTGGTCAAAACAGTGTACTTTCACATACATATACACAAATATTTTCAAGAAGTATTGTAACAATCATCAAAAATATTTGAATCATACTATATTTACATTATAAAACTATTTTTAATAGAACCTACCCTAGTATGGGTGATTCTTCATTTGTTGCTCCATTGTGATAGGCACTATTATTGCAAATGAAAATAACCAGAGAGAAACAAGTAAGGAAAAAGCCAGTAACTCCAGAGAAAAAGAAGATAGGGGTAATAAGCTATCAGTCCCCTACCAGCTGACAAAGAGGCAGCTGATGAAGGCCAGAAAAGTTTTTGTGCAGGGTTGAAACTATCCTAGCTGGCTCTAACCACCTGTAACACTCTGCCTTCCTCCCCATGTTACTCTCATTTGAAGAGACAAGCTGTCCTCAGGGAACAGCCACAGAGCTGCTTATGGCAGGGTAGAGGACACTGCACAAGAGTCATTTTACAGCCTCTTCACACTAGACACAGACTGCCAGCTCTCCTGTGCTTGCCTGAGACTGATCTGGTCCCATCTTACTTTGCAGCAGCAGCTGTTTTATAATGCAACCATCACAGCCTCTGCTCTGCTTTGTGCCTCAGAATGCCCAGCTGCATCCAAGCTGTGATCTGACCAGGCCACTTGGTGCACCACGCCACCCATCAGAGAAGCTGCAGTGCTGAGCATGGACACCTACCAGCAGATAAGAGCCTAGAAGAAGCCTTACTTAACTGAAATGCAGCCAAACACATGACAAGATATTTGTGTTTGTGTCACACCTGCATATACCACATACCCCCTCAGATTCTGTTGCATTGCAGGAATTTTGTTCTGGATTTATACCAGAAAGTTTTAAAAATACGGAATTAATTACAGAACCTTTAAATCTTTATATCATCTGTATCTAACATAAGCGTAATCTAACAGAAAGTGCCCAGTAAGTCTTGCCAATCTGATTTGGTAACGGTCACAAGTTTTGGTAACTCACAATTTTTAAAGGTCTTTCTTAAAAACAGCAATCAACACATTTTCTCTTCAGCATTTGCAGGACCTTGAGTTCAGGGTCCCTGTGACCCATACTTCTCCAACACAGGCTATAAGAATGGAGGCCTCTCTGAAATTTCCATCATGTTTGGCACTTGTTTAACTACACAACACCATATAAAACAGTTCATTTAAACTCATTTGCCTCCAGCTACTCTGAAGTTTGAATATGGTTTGAATACATATACTTCACATGAGGAAAATCCTACAATATTCTCATGTTTGATATGCTACAGTGTAGCAAACCGACTAGAAAAAAAAAGAGGAGCAACAAATGTCTATCTCACTTTGAGAATAGCTGATCTTTTTTACATTTTTAATATCCCTCATGAAATGGCTTTCCTCTTCTTCCATCATAAGTAGAGCAGCAATACAAACTCACACTGAACTGTACAAATAATTTATTCCAATCAGAACAACTACATCAATGATAACTCATGAAACATAAACCCAGTATTTTACTGAATTGTAAAACCCAAACAATTTCCTCCCACTCTGTATGATTTTAAATATTTTAGATACATAGTCCATAAGGACATAAAAATAACTCCAGTTTTAATCTCAGAAAGTATGCAGACAGATGGATACCAATATGAAAAGCTCTATCACATCCCACAGTAACAGAGAAATGCGTTTAAGAAAATGATAATTATCTTGATTGTTAGATTAAAGAAAGTCTAATGAGGAAATCCGTAACTGCTGAAAACAAAACAAAACCATCACCTCTTCAATAATACAGGTAAAATAATTAGTTAAGTCGATTAAAAGGACCATATTGGAAAATAGCAGGTATTAAACCTGGTCTGTAGAGTTCTGAATGTAAACCCTGAATGTAGGGTTCTTGCTCTCCATAAAATTTGACATGACAACTAAGCCTGTTGTTCATGCCATTACACAGTGCAACAACTATATTTACTTCACATGGCCTGGTTTAGACACACACATACATATATGAAAATAGCAACTTTTATGACCTAGAAATGTAAAATAGGGGACATAACATAACCTGTACTGAGGCATCGAAAGTTGCTATAAAAACATGACCTTTACATAATGTTATGAGCTCCTTAAAAGCAAAGATATTAACAAATTTGACTATGGACCAGCTGTTATCTGCATTGCAAAAGGACCTAGAATTGCCTACTGAGATCAGAAAACCACTGTTCTAACCATCACATAAAAGTATAAAAAGGAATTCTGAAAATTCAGTACTCCTTCATATCACAACATATAATCTCATACTCTTGGACAATTGCACACTCCACAACTTCCAGCTTGTCAGAAAAATCCCACACCATGTATACGCTCCTCTCCCTCTTAAAATTTCTTCCCTTCCTGTATTAAACAGCTAATCTGTGTAAAAGAAAAACTGGGCAGATTATTTCTTCCTTGCTTGTGCGAGACAAATCTCTTCTCAGTAATATTCTGGTCTGTCTGGCCTAAGCTCAAATAACCTGAAGTAACACCCACACAAATGAGGATCAGGCAAAAAGAGAAAGAAAAAAAAATACCTGAAGCTTTTTATAGCTGATTTTTTTTGTGTGAGTAGGTGCAGCTGCACCAGTATAGAAAGGAGTACTCAATGTCAAGCTATAAATAGTTCCTGCTGGAAGCTTAACAGCTCTGCCTCTGCTTCCTCAGAGTACAGGCAATAAACTATCCCTATTGCATTTTTACAATTCAGGAACAAACACATTCAAGCAAAAATGTTTCTATTTCTATAGCAAATCCAATAAAAGAAACATATTTATGCCGTATAAAGGCTCTGTTTATCGAGAATACTCACATTTGAAATAAAAAGACCTGAAGCTGTAAAAATATAATACTTTATTCACTTCAGAATTCTACTTCCAAGAAAATGAGATGACTCAAAGTATACAGCTATTCATTAAGACATTTATGAAAAAACTATTATTTATGACTTGGACAATATTTCTACTGTCCTTTATACATCTGCTACTGGTAAAAATCTAGCATCAAAATCAGCTTTGTAGAAAACAATAAATTCACTTTAGATTCCTTTGGACATAAGAGTAAAGGGGAAAAAATACAATTTGCTTTTAATGAAGACACAAAACATACATGGCAATACATACAACAGTCCGCAATAAAATTTTGCAGTAGAGGCAAAAGTGGTAACTGCTTTCAGTGTTTCACAAGCTGTTCTCACTTTAGTTGCACAGATCACTTCTTAGTCACTGTAAGGCCACTAAGTTGGTTTGGTTTTCTATAGTCTAGCTATTCCTATGGCATCTCAGTTCCAGTACAGAATTTATGGATGCCTCTATAAGCAGCTAGAAATTAGTCAAAGCATCCAGAACTACTGCTCTGCCACATAATCAGAGACAGCAGCAAGCTGTCAGCAGGAAACAATCGGAACATAGTTTTCAAATAAAATAATGAAACAGATAATGCATAGTTAAAAATTATTAATGTAATAGTACTTAATTCACAGCATTTCCTTATATAAAGCCTCTATAAAAAGAATCTTCTGTATTACTACATAAAGAGAGAAAAATCCGGTATGTATTTATTCCAGAATTAAGGATAACTCAAGATATACAAATTCCAACCTGACATCCACTGGATTTTTGTGCAGTGCAATTATACCGAACTTAAAACCCATAGTCTGTGAAAAGCAGAGAAGAAACTTAGCTGTGTGTCTAGATGAATACCTAAAATGACAATACTTTCCTCTTTTTGTGGCAATGCACAGTATTTATAACCCAACCAGAAGCTGTGAATCTCCAGAGAATGTGGTACAGAAACATTTAATTAAGCACTATTATAGCACAAAGGCACAACAGGGACAAAAGAGGAAGAGCACAGACCCTGGGTTACTCTGAGTGTCCAATCTCCTGTCCTTGAAGCAGTGTGACCATGATAACACAGTACAGTATTTCTCCATTTAAGTTTTTGTGGACAAAATTCTACTATATTAGTCACACTTTGGAACAACAAATATGAATACTGTACAAGATAGTACAGGACCTCAGTTTAGCTTCCTGGTTTGAACAAACAACAACATGGAAATCATGCTTACTCGTGAGCACCATTTAGACAAGAAGTAATTATATCAGACTTTGCAGATTCAGACTAAGTTCAATAGCTTTCTAGACAGAAACTGGATTTACTATACAAAGCAGTTTTGCAACAAGACTTTGTTACAGCTGACTTCAAGAAAATACTGCTTGCCAAAAAGCTTACCTTTCTCTCTTTCAGTAACTTTTTGTAGCCACTGGTTCCCAGAGACAGAAGTGTAATGAGGACATCTAAAGAAGGAGATGCAGATGCTCTTCCTGAAAAAAAACCCCAATATACAGATTAAAGTGGCAAAAATAAATTTTATGTGAAAGAGAGCTGATAATCAAGTTTTCTACAGTTATTTTGTATGGCTGAAATCAGTCCATGAACTAGTTACCTGGATACATTTTGCTGATCTCCTGAATGAAGGACTCGCTGAAGCCAGCAATGATAGCACCACCTACTGGAACCATAAAGTTTTTGTCCAAGCTCTGAACAAAAGCATCTATTCTGCCAACTCGAGCACCCTTTATCAAAAAGGACAAAAAATAAAAGCCACAGCATACATTAGAAAAAAAAGGAAACGCGATAGCATCATAACTATATAAAAGTGTGGCTAAAATAAATATAATACCTGAAACTCTCAGATACTGCATTTCTGATCAAACATAAAAATCAGGGTATTATGTTTTTTTAAGCACTGCTTACTATTACTACCGTTGTCTGCTTAACATAGTACCTTACAAATTCCCATGTTGCTGTGATTTAAAATATCAGGTTTAGTTCCTGCAAGTCTAAGTGTAGCTTCTTTTCAACAACAACCAAAAAGAAACCCCTCAAAATTTAACAGGAATTACACAGTTAAAACTGTTAAACCCCAAACACTTTCTACAAGTCTCACAATAAAAGGCTACAAGTTAATGCTTCATTAGCAAAGCTTTTTTCAATACTGTCCTGGGTTGCAGTGTATTCTATTACCATCCCCATCAGCCGTTGAAATCAGGTGGGGCAGTGTTTTCTTGCCTCCTCCCCCCAGACTATCTTGCTGTTAATTGCCCATCATTGTCCTGCCGCCTGACTCAGAGATAACTCCCTCCGGACTATCTTCTGTTAATGAGCCTAATCAACACTTGGCCTCATGACTCGTTACCCCACTGTGAGATGCTCCACCCAGAGGGAGAAACCAAGCATCCCATCGTGGATATAAGCTGAGGCTGAACACCAGAGACACCGGGCTTCCCACTGGATTTCCAGAGGACAGGAGCTACACAGCCACCACTGGACTTCCTGAGGAAGAGCAGACTGTTTTACTACAGGATCACTGCTTCAGAGGACTGCAGCCACCATTCTACCAGACTGCTACCACCACCCTGCCTAACAGGGCGTCAGGTTGTACCTTGACTCTGTCAGTTTGACAGTGTTTTCTTTTACCTTTTTTTTTCCCCTTTTCTTTAATTTCCATTAAATTGTTATTCTGACTTGGTGCCTCCCACTGGTTTGTTTTCAAACTAGTACAAATACATACATAAATTTGCAATAAACAAACAGGCTTGTTACAGCACTCCTTCTAAGGCTGCTTTCAAAATCAAGATTCAAGTAACTTCTTATAGCAGACATCCCCCACATCCTTATACCTAACCACACATATTTTCAAAGGAAATAATGTAGATTCTGCAGTACATCTTCAATTTGAGTAGCATGCAACTGTGAACTGTACAATTTAAAAGTATGCAGCATAAGAGAACCTGAAAAGTAGGTTAAACTCCATACATATTAAAATACATGCAAATACACATATTTTCAAGACTACATACTAAATGCAAGAAGTAGAAACAGAGTTAATACCTATGGCAAATAGACTGAAAAAAGCAGAGCCAACTAAACCTCATTTATTAGTTCTATGTTTTGATAGCTTAATGCACAGGAGATAGGAAGAAGCACTCCAAGTTTGTCAGCTTTTTGATGGGAACATGAATGCCAGCAGCTACCATTTGATTTAATTGACAGGCGACCACCACAGGAAAAGCACAACATGAAATGGTCTCAAAAGCTTTTTCCTGTGGTACTCTTGCAAGTTCTATTCACACTGTGCTCAGCATGTACATATTCCTAAGTACTCATTAATAACTACTTTCACATAAACAGAAAATTTTCTAGCACACAAAATAAACTTTGTAAAAAAAGGCAAAACAAATCAGAGCTCAAATGTATACATTTGCATAAGCAAGGAACAAACAACCTACCAAGTCTAGAAAAAATACAGAAACAAACCGCAGTAAAAATTCTATTTGTAGCATTATAGTCTGAAATGTTTATCATTAGAACATTTCATGCAGCAAAACCCAGCATTTCCACAGCCTCATTCATGTTAGTTTTTCACTAAACTTGTGCAAATTAAATACAATAAACACGTCCTAAGTACATTACAAATAAATCATATACCATTTTCTGTTTCATAAACTCCCTCAGTCTTTCAAGATTTAGAAATGCCAACATGATATTTCTGTCACAATTGTACATTAAACTAAGCAATGTCTTAGCAATCAGAAAAAAAGATGACTAGCATATTTAAAATTACTAATAGTTCAGGATCCTCTGGATTCTATTAAAATTTAACCCCCTATTCTTTTGAATAGGTAACAGAAAAGAGAATATTGAAGAACAATGCACATACAATAAAATGAGGAAAAATGCAAGAACTCTGTTTCACAATTGATTTGACTGATTATCAAGCAACATCCTCTTCAAACTAAACAGAAATGAAACTTTTTTGAACATAACATTGAACTTAAACCAGTTTCCTCAGCCATTCTCTGTGCCAACAATATTTTAACAGTGACAACATCTATCAAGTGCTGCTGTAGAATCCTGCAATTGAAAATCTGTAACTCATCCCGTTGAAGGCTTAATTTCTATTCAGGTATGATCCATTATGCCACTTTTAGTCAACAACATAAGGAAATATTTTAAGAAAGCTTATTAAGGACATTTTTCCATTATGAAAGACACATGAACATACACAAAACCTAAATAAATTTAGGGTTACATAAAAAGCACATAATAGAAACAACTATTATGTTTAAATTCTATTTTTGTCTGTTTTGCTTTCTCAGAAAATTGTTCAAATATCAGACATGCATGGCATTACTCTCAAAGCTACAAAGTATCTCATAAAATTTGCTAGGTTGTCTACAATCACAGATTTACTTATACTTGCTAAAAAATATTATTGGAAATACACAGCTCCTACCTGCTGGATAAGATGCATACATTTTGAAGACTGAAGTCCATATGCATTGTTGACAATATGTGGAATGTCATAATTAGCACAAATCACAGCCAGTTCCTCCAGCCTGAGAGCATAAAATTGTAATTTAGAGAAGCATTGATTACTGTAGTTCATCTTAGAAGTCAGACCATTAAAAGACTGAGAGGTCTACAAGGAAGTCAGAATGACAAAAGTAACTTTTTTGATTAGTACCTCAAGGCAGTATTTGTCATCTTAAGCTATAAAACTTAAGATGAAAATTCTATTGGCTTTTACATACATTGCAAATTGTTGATCTAGCCTGAGACTTTTCTTGCTTCACTTTAAGTTTTGTCTGGACACCAGTAAATATATCCCAAACCATTCTGCTTTAGATATAAAGCTTTGTTTTTTGTTACTTTAATGTTAACTAACATAGCTTTAGCTAGTTACTTCTTTCTTTTTCTCTAATATTCAACGTAAAAAATAGTCTATAGTAGTTTCAAGAGTGTCTTGGGAATCAAAAGCATCCTATAACAGGAAGTTTTTACATGTTTCTGTTTATTTCAAAGAACTAGCATTCGATCCTTTGGCTGGAATCTCACTTGCATGTTTCTGACAAACTGATTAGGAGAAAAGAAATTCTTTAAAGGACTGGAGGGCCCTCAAATGTCTGAATGTGGACATCAACAAATTGAAAATTTTTTCAGCTGTTTACTCTTCACTTGCCTTTAGAACCCCCTGAAATCACAGTGAGCTCAACCTGTATTGATTAATCAGTCAAATTAAGATTTATGCAAGCACACTGATCATTTAAAGTAAGATCATTCGGCATTTTAAACATACATATATGCAGTAGCCTTTTCTGAAGCACTCCAATCATGCTGTATTTTTAAAAAAATTACTCATGATTTTCCCCAAACTTTTGGATGTATTTTGAAATAGAATCTATTTGAAAAAAATTAGGCAATATAAAATAATTTAAAGTGATGATAAAGGTAATATTACCTTTAAAAAAAAAATCAGGAAACTCTACTTCCAATGCATTTTTACTCTATCTCCTTCTGTACAGCTTCTCACTGTAATTTACTGACATACATATAAAATGTGACGGAGTATGAAAATGTTTTCCAAGAGGTGGCATTCCTTTGCATTCTATTTCTATTATATTGTCTGGTGTTGCTCTGCAATGCAAAATTCTGCTGCAAGTGTCATTAAATTTCCTTAGGAAATCATCATCACCATATTATCTTTAAAAAATCAAAAGTACTTTATGATTAGGAAACACCAGTAATATAATGTACATACTGATCTTCTACAGTCAAGATATTTGTCAGGTGCTGCATGTTCAATAATTTTTCACATTTATCAACACAGAATCACAAAATATTCTGAGTCAGAAGGGACCCACAAAGATCATCAAATCTAACTCCTGGCCCTGCACAGCACAATCCCCAAGAGTCACACCATGTGCCTGAGAGCACTGTCCAAATGCTTCTTGAACTCTGCCAGGCTTGGTGCAATGACCACTTCCCTGGGGAGCCTGTTCCAGTGCCCACCAACCCCCAGGGTGAAGAACCTCTTCCTGATATCCAACCTAATCCTCCCCTGACACAACTTCAGGCCATTCCCTTGGGTCCTGGCACTGGGACCACAGAGGAGAGATCAGTGCCTGCCCCTTCTCTTCCCCTTGTGAGGAAGTTGTAACTGCAGTGAGGTCTCCCCTCAGTCTCCTCCAGGCTGAACAGACCAAGTGACCTCAGCTGCTCCTCATATGGCTTCCCCTCATTAACAGAATACTTGAGGAAACATAACAATATGTAGGGCAAAGCTTTTGCCTTCTGATCTGCTGCTTCTTAGACTCATTCCTCACCTTCTAGAGAGACTCAAAGGAACATAGTTTCCCTCTTACATGCTTCTTTTCAAGCACAGGCAGAGAATTTCACCAAACTAGAAACACAGAGGGTATACAGCTATGTATGTTCATCTTTCTCACTTCTTGAAAATTAAAGGAGCAATAACCTATCTTCTACAAGTACTGAAAACAGAAAAGTCTTTTTTCCTAAAAATATTCTATTGAACAATTAGATCCATTTTGCAATACAGAGTGAGAATGCTAAAGTTTGAAGAGAATGTGATAGTATGCAAGAGAAGCAATCAATAAACAGCACCTGTCTGTACCTGCACCTGCTTCCAAGGCCTAGAATGCAGCATTGAAAATGCTACTAATCATATGATTAAAATAAAGCATTAATTTAAGTTCGCTACTGAAGTTCCAAATAGTCACAAATAGAGAAATATTTCCCAGTTTATTCTTCCTTTCTTTCTCTCCTGTTTGTTAAAGTTAATGAAAAGAAAGCTTTGTTCTTTTTTTCTACTACTGAAAAGTAAAAAGATACAGAATTCTGCTAAGCACATAAACCAATTGAAAAGGACACTTCTCCCCTTTGGTTCTCTTAAATACAGTAGTTCTAGAAACACCTCACAGCAACAGCAGGTAAAATACTGTCTGAGAACTGATGCCTCTCTGAGAAAGAGAGTTTATACACTAGAGAATTACTCCCACAGAGTTAAACAATACTTCAAAGGAGAGCCATAGGTACATTAGCCATAAAACTACTTAAAATTATAAAACATGACCACCACAACTAAATAAAGCCTTACAAATGCAGATATTTAAAAACAGACATTTAAAACTGCACCCTCCAGAAATGCTGTCAAGGTTTTCCTTCCTACAGGAAGATGAAGGTTATGGCCTTCAACAGTTGACAGTTTCCTTTAAACAGAAAGTACATTCAAATCTTCCTATATCTGTGGTATATCATAACATAGTGCCACTACCTAATAATTCATCTCTTAGTGGTAGAGGACAAAACAATCGCAGCATGTCAAAAAGAGGAAGCAGATAAGGAGAAGGTTCATTTACCCAAGCTGTAAAACAGACCATTCAATTTTGATAGCTGTGATTTAAGTTAGACAATAAATCTGCAAGTCAACTTCAAGCAATGTTCATAGTATTCTGACAGAATTAGATAGTTTTAACTCTCATCTTTCCCTCTAGCAGCAAGGTTAACCTATGATGAATACCGGGGCTTTTTTTAAGCTACGAAAAGAAAGTGAAATATATCTTTACTTGCCACATTTCAGAGCCAATAACATTTCTTTCCTGTTCTTGTGAATAGACAACTAATTTTTCCAAATAACGAAATAATTAACAAAGAAGCACACACTGCAGAGGAACTCTAAACAAGTGTCTTCAATTTCATGATAAATTAAAAACAGTTAAAGAGAAATTACTGAGACACTACATATAAAACCATGTTTAAAAAGTCATCCTATTAGTATTTCCTATTTCAGCAAACTACATACTAGCCCACAAAAATACACCTGTTCAGTTGTAAAACATAAGGAATTTTTTGCTTTATTTTCTTAAGCAAATAGAGAAAGCAGGTTTTGCAAATGGTCATTTTGGACAAATGACTCAATATACCAAGTACTTCAGGCACCTGTACTCCAGCAGGTGACCTTCAGATTGACACATTATTTCAACCTGTGCATTGGTTATGAAATAATTCTCAAATATTCTATTTCCTCTCTAAAACTGCAGTGTTCATCTCAGCTTCAGCTAGAGCTTGAATGAAATCTTTGTAGCAACTTCAGAAGTTATGTGTATGGACACATAATATTAGGAAAGAACGCAATGTATTTAAAATTTGTTTTAATGGTAATTTAGCCACTGGAAGTTGTAAGTAGCATCATCATGCAATCAGGCAGCAAATAGTGAAACCAAGGCACAGCAGGGCAAATTGTATCTTACAGTCATACAACACACCTGCCCCAGATGCTTCCAAGAGTTTCCTTTCATTGGTGTATCTTAATTGCCCTTATAAACATCAGTATAATACAGGAAAGAGTAACTCAAGCTGACTTTAAATTTAGCTGTAGCTTTTTTCTTTTCTTTTTTGTAACCGTTAACAGCCTAGCAAAATTGATCACAGGCTGGAGGAGAAGAGTAGAGAAGGCAACAGGAACATTAAAACATGGCATTAGCTATGGAGCTACATTTCCTGGATTATGTCTCTCTGAGAGTCTACTTTTACTACTTCCATGAAATTTTAAGAAAACCACTAGCAAAATGACGTTAATTTCCCAACAAGAGACCATCATTAACCTCACCTATATGACATGAGAAAAACCTTCTCTGTAATTCTCACCTTTTTAATATATTTTTCTGGAAGGGGATTAAAGTACCTTTGCTAACTGTTGGCAGAAATAATTTTAGCAAGATGGATGGTCAAAACATGGAAGTTTCGGTTGGTTGGGTTTTGTTGTTGTTGTTGGGGGAGGATGTTTATTTGTTTTTACAGAAACAAATAACACACATTTTACAAAGACTGCTTACCTATCAGGTACCCTTGGAGCAAAGCAAGATGTTGTAGAATGCACACAAAGAATATTTTCAGCACCAAGAGCCTTGATTTTGGTCTCCACTGCTTCGAGGTCTGTCCGTAGCTCATCACCTTCTAATACATTTTCTATCACCACAGGCTCAAAACCTGACCAAAAAAAGCAAGACCTGAATGTAACTCAACAAATCTCTGACTAATTTTGGGGGTTGAGTTCCAGTATACGTTTGAAAAACACTTCATGATACTGTTGTTTTAATAGATGCTAACAGAAAAGACTGTGCAAATCAGACAGACTGTCATCACCTTCTGATCACAATTCCTAGGACACAAGTTTTTGCATAAATTCAAGAGAGAGAGAGAGATTTGAACCATGAGCTTTGGTTTTACATAAATCTAAGGACAGCATATTAAGCATCTTACTCTGAGGGCAAACTGTAACTTCCTTAGTATTGTGTTCTCATTTGACTACTTTATACACCTCTGTACCACAGCACACACCTGCATTTTGCAAGGCATTAGGAAGGCAGCATACATGTCTTAATTATATGTTGGAAATCAGGAGTGCAGAAATAGAGCAGAGCTACCAGGAGTTAAGCCTTTTTTGTATCTTACTGTAAGGATATGAATTTATCACTCTGATAGTTGGAAGTTTCGTATCTGTTAGAAGAACACACACTGTGTAATCAATCAGTTACCTTCTTACCTGCAGTTATCATTGATTTAAAGCAAGATTTCTGGTCTATACGAGGCCAGATAATGTATTTTGCCTTTGGTCTCTTGTGCCTCAATGTTAAAAAACACAGAGTTAGACTCATGCCTGTTGCCATAGGAACCACAAAGCAACCAGTCACTGTCCGGACACCTGCACAGAAAAAGCAAGTCAGAAATCAACATGAGGAACCCATGATGTAACTTCACAAACAACAGATATTTTTCAAATTTACACCTACCAGCCAGTTTTATAACATCCAGAACTACTGAATTAGTAAGTTTGTTCAAAAGGCTTGAACCTGCAGCCTTAGGCTGTACTGCAGAAATATCACCCGATCTTCCAATTCCATGAATCAACCTAAACAAAAGAAGTTGAAAACACACATCAAGTTTTTTCCCATTGCAATTCTTGTTGACTGAAGAGAATTTAATTTGATAAACAATTGTGGAAAACTTTGTACCCAATGCAACATCAATATCTGCCACAATGAATTCCATTTTAACAAACTACACATATTTGTATGAAATTTTGGGGGTTTTTTTTAACAGTAGATTAACAATGTTCCTGCATGCAAGTAAAAACTTTGAGAAGACCCATAGTAGCAACATCTTTAGCATCTGGCAAGTTTACTTTTAAGTGCACCTCAGCACTTCTTGATGTTTGTTGAAACAGCATTATAAATGCTGACATGTTCAGACACACAACCAAGGAAAACAAAAATGAGTTGTCTACAGCGTAGTGTAGCATAGACATAGTGGTATTATAGATACTTTCTTGACAAATGCTTCATCTTCATGTGGCAAGGAAATAACATATACTGTGACAAATACATATACAAAGCGATACATATCTATATATACACATATATATGTATCGCTTTGCCCATCTTATACATCTTCACTTCATCTATCATTTTGCTATTCTACGTTATCTATCATGGAATACCATGTCTCTCTGCATTCTGTTTATAAATTATGGTTATATCAAACATTATTTAGTTCAGGAGTGGAGGATCCTGAAGTAATTTATAAAATACAAGCTTACAGAACTAACTTCACCCATGGCTGAAAAGTAGCAGCTGATCAAGTAAGCTAGTAACAGTATACACCTACTTACAGCTTTAATTCTGTTTTCGTCTTGGCAAAGAGTAAAATGTAGTCCAATGAGTGTATGACATTCAGAAGCATGGTTTTACAGCTTAAATTTATTTTCCTGTTTCAAGTACTAAGTTGAAATCAACAAACACTTGGTAATTAATTGAAATTTACACATAATCCTCACTCCACCTAAAATATTTTCCTCCCTCATTCTTGCTATGTTCTTAATAACTGTCTCATATCAGTACTTTTTATTTTGTGCACGTAGGTACTCCTTCCTAAGGACTAATCCTCCCTAAGACTGAACCTTTATTAAGCTAAAAGGAGAGACAGCTTGAAAACCATCTCCTGCTACCTCCATCACTCCCAAAGTCACCTGTAAAACTTATTGCAGAAATAAATGGAGGGGAGGACACCTTGCTATTGCTTACACAGGTGACGCAAGATGCCAGGTGACAGAGCTGCCCTGGAACAACAGAAGCTGAACACCAGTTCAGGCTCCCTCTGGCCAGAAGCCAGGCATGCTTTCTCCAGTGCTGTCCAAAAGCAGAACTTCCTCAGATATCCTCCCCTCCCCTACCATGCATATCCTAATCTAGAGAGCTGTACACAAAACTCAAAAAGCCAAACTGATGCATTACTGGACTTCTCCATGAACTTCTCGTGATACTGTAGGGCTTATGAAAGCCATCAAGCCTAAGTAACTCAACCTCCATAAGGTAAAGCTTACTAAATTTCTAGCCTCTGTTTTTGTGTTTATCTTTCAAGGAGAAACACCCTGGAATTTTCACTTTGTTTCACTCCCGTTGGATAAAACATCACAGCAAGGTACTCAGCACAGAACTCAAAACACATGCAAAAAAAGTATATTCGTAAAGAAATTAACGTAGCGCCTCTAAAATTATAGCATCCAACATGCCCATTAAGTGTCAGAAGGGCTACAAGCTAATAAGAGCTCTTTTTGTCTTTAGAGATCTCCTTACTTCATATAAAATCGATTATAGATGGACTGGGGTTTCCTCTACCTATCAACTAATCACATTATAAAGCTATTAACAAATACGACAACATACAAAGAGCTGTTCACTATCAATGTTCAATATTGTGCAACTACAATGTACAGTAGTTTTTAATAATATACAGATGAAAAGCTGCACCTTGTTATAAAAGACATGTATGGCATTATAGATTATTTTAAAACAGCAAGATCTCTACTTCCCTTGCAGAGGACAACTCAACTTCAGCTTATACAAATTCAGCATACAGGACATAATCCTGACAAAGCATTTTTGCTTCTTTCAAGACTTTCTAATGAGTTATTAAATGAAAATTTAATGTAGAAAGCTGTATAAATTAAATTATTGCATTATATTATTTGCCTCAAACGCTACCAAGGTCTTAGATAAACAAAACCACAATAAAATATGCCATTGGAAAGTATTAATAATAAACCTGAATAATTCAAATTGTCAATAATTTGTACCTGTAATGCCTTCGGGCAACAAGCCCTGACACCACTCTTCCTTCCCTTTCACCAACGCCACAGTTGCCCAGGAAGTTATTGCTATCCATTATAGCAAGTTCATGAAGAAACAATTCAATGGTACTTTCATCCCATCCATCTTCAGGACATTTCCCCTTAATAATATAAAAGTAAATACAAAACTTGGAAATGAAAAATGAACAAAACTTAATGCAACTTGTTTGATTATTGTTACTCTCCTTTTTCATGCTAAACAGCAGTTTGTATTTTCATTATGCTCTTTTATACTATCTAATGTTATGAACCTGTATTCAGAGAAAAGTTAAATAATGATTTTTCCATGTATTAAGTACAAGTACATTAGCATACCCCAACATTAAAACAATCAGGATATTTTTCACCTTCAAGTGTTCTTTATGGTACACACAAAACCACTGCAGGGCATACATATTAATTACTCCCTACAAGACTATAGATTATTTGATGTATTCTCTAGACATGATGTACAACTAGAAGAATTCAACAGAGAAAACTGCACAAAAGGGAATATATTCAGATATTAGAGAACCAAAAACAGGAGCAGAAGGGAAATACAGTTTTAATGTAACACATCTTCCTATCTACGCATTTTCCTTTCTAGTTATTATCTAATAGGGAAGGAAACCATTTCCAAAATATGTCAAAACCCGCAACCAGAAACATGCTCTTTCTTGTGCTCTTTACTGCATTAACAACTGCACCCATCTTTGCCAATTGCAGACTCTCAAAGGACAGGGACTCATAAAACCATGAAGATTGTTATAGGTCCAGAGGATTTTTCAAATGCCCCAGTAACAAAACAGCTAGTTCAGTAAATCTGATTAGTTTCTGAAGTGTAGTATCAAAGTTAAGTTGGAAACAGTCGATGACATGACCGAGGATGCTCAAGAACCGAAATATTTGCTAATTCATTGACAATGATTTTTATACGCTGGAAGCAATGAAATACATTGCTTTGGCACCTTACAGGTATCACTTTTTACCTCGTGTAACAATGTGTTAATACCTTACTGTTTTAAAACATTCATTTAACCGTTCGCTGTGCCTTTCTCGGCAAATGCACAACCCAGGGCAGTATTTTTTTTTTTTCCTCCCAAACGCGGCCTTTTGCTCTGCGGCTCCGTAAGGTTTCTCCCGAGCCGCCGGCCGGACACCGCGGTGGCGCCGTGCCAGAGGGCAGCGAGTCCGTGAGCCCGGGCGGCCTGCGCGCTCACGGGGATGCGCGGGGCCGCCGCGGCCCTGCCCGGGCGGGAGGGGCTTCCCCGCCGAACCCGGTTGCTCGGAGGGCCGGCGGGCGGCTCCGGGCCGCTCTGCCTGCTCGGATCCCGGTGAGCGGAGGGCAGAAGGGCAGCTCTGCCCCACAGCAGACGGCGGTGCACGGAGACCGGGCTGCTCAGGGCAGTTGTACCCCACTCGGCTCCCGGTGCGCAGCGGCGGCGGGGGCGGCGGCCCCATTACCTGCTCCAGCAGCGCCCGCAGGCGCAGCTCGTGCGCGCGGCGGCCCTGCGCCCCCTGGCGCACATAGGCCGCCGTCACCAGCCGCTCGCTGCAGCCCTGGTTCTCCGCGTTCATGGCGGCCGCCGCCGCTCCCCCTCCGCGCCGAGCGGGCCACTGCGAGCCGGGCACTTCCCGCCGGGAAGGGGCGGGCAGAGGCGGTGCGGTGCGGCGCACGCAGCTCCGCGGAGCTCCGGGGCCCCGCCCCGCCGCCGGCTCCGCGCAGCGAGCAGCGCTCCGCGGGGCCGCCCCCGCCCGGCCCTTCCCGGCCGCTGGGTGGGGCTGGGCCGCCCACGGTACAGGTGCGGGGCCGCGATGGAGCGGATCCGAGCTCGGAGTCTGTCACCGGCCGCATCCCCCTGTGAGGGGCAGCCCGCCAGAACCCAGACTGCTGGGCTGGGAAGAGCTTATTCGTGGGCTGTTTTTCGCTGCCCCTCAGAGGCTGTTGAGAACAACCGGGTACCTCTCCGGTGTTCCCGCGAGGGCGAGGGCGTTCTTCGCTCATCGGGACGTGTTTGTGGGCACAGGTGGTTGTGGGACGGTCCTCAGGGAATAGCAGCAGACTGCTAGGGCTGGGGGCGTAGGCCAAAACTGCATCACAGGGACAAAGACAAGTTACTCAGAGAGACCTAACATACATACATACATACATACATACATACATACATACATACATATATATATGATATTTTTTCCCCCCCACAACTTGGGAAAAACCAGTTACACCAGCAGGAGATCTGGGCCAGGCTTTGCAACTTTACTAGGAACTGCCCGTAAAGCCTCAGCAGGTGGAAGCTTCCCAGGAGCAGGGAGACCCGGCCGCCGTCGCTGTCCTTTGCCCCCAGGCGGCCACGGGGACTGGCAGGTTCCCATTTACCTTCTTGAAATAACTAGTAGCGAGTGTACAAAAATTGAAGAGGCGCGTTAAGTACGCGGTGTGTTTGTTCCAATGTTTAATTATAACCAGCCTGTACCTGGTCAACTGAATCCGTTTATGAAATCGTATCTGATTCTTCTGTTTTACAGTTTTAAGCTCAGACGGCTAATTGGCGTGGGAAGAGTACGTAGCGACCGTCCCGCTTCTGTAAGTTTAGCTAACCTGATTAGGATCTTTTGGACGTTTTGACAGAGTAATCTTACACACCTGTCTGAAGTTGTTGCTCATACTATAATTAACACAGTTTCTTAGCCCTTTGAGCAGAAGAGAGCTCTACAAATTAAACTCCCCACCCCCTCCTCGGTCCCCGCAGTCACCTGCGCCTGGTTTGTTGGATGTGTCTTGTTGCTGTTGCTCTATAAACGCGGAGCAGCTGCTCCTCCTGGTCTGTATCACAAGAGGGCGCCTACCTAAAGCGACAAGCGCACAAGTGTGCGGGTATTCCCCTTTTTTTCCTTTTGTTTTTTCAACTCCAGTGTTTCGACACCATGCTCAAATACATATAAGCAGATGACAAAGTCTGCTCTCTTGGTTTAGGAGGATAGGAACAAAAGCTTTAGCACAAGGAAAATGACCCAGCTAATTTACGTGATGTAATTCTTAGTAATTTAAATGCAGGTGGCTAATTGAAGAGTATGAGCTACTTGGAATTAAAATTAATGGTTTGTTAATAACTATGACGGTGATGTGTATTTTGTTTAATTATGAGCTCTCGTGGTGTTTGAACTCTGCACTACTGAAGAGTGAGGCAATGTAAAGGCTTTGTTAGATCAAGACCTGTGAGCAAGTTACAGAACTCTCATTGAAGCAGAAGGTGAAAACTACCAGTTAACTGCATTTAGAAATACAGTAACGTGTAGATGAACGCATAAACCAGAAGAAATAGGGGGTTTTACTATTTTTTGCTGTAAGGCAAGTGAGATACTGGAACAGAGCGCCCACAGAAGTTGTGAATGCCCCGTCCCTGCAGGTGTTTAAGACCAGGTTGAATGGAGGTCTGAGCAACCTGGTTTAGTGAAAGGTGTCCCTGTCCACAGCAGGGGTGTTGGAAATAGATGATCTGTAAGGTCCCTTCCAACCCAGGCCTTTCTATGAAATAACTAATGAGTTATTTCTTGTCTATTTTTTTCAAAAGAACAAACTCTCAATCATTTTAGCAGCTTGTGAATTCACTGTTCAATGGAACATTATTGAAACAGCCAAAACTCACTTGTAGCTAAAGAGAGGTGCAGTATTACTTAACATTCTGCTGGGGAAAATGTCAGACTTCTCCCATTTTAGTCTGATATTTTTGTTTGCTTCACACAGAAATTGACATCCATATAATTTTCTGTACAGAAAATTACATCCAGTTGCTGTAACCTTCATATATGTGTTTACAAGGCATCAAATGGCTATTCATCTGGAATCACACGACTAAGTTCACTTTTAATAGAAAGGAATGGAAACAGAAATGCAAGTGTAAACAGATTTTATCAAATGTTACAGATATTAGCAGTTACATAAGTACATGATGCTCAGCTTAATTCCAAAGTCCACTGGCTGACAGGTAACCCCAGACAAAACAAACACAAGTCCAGGGTTTCAGTAAGGTTTTATTTTGTCAGTAATCAAGAAAAATTATTTTTTCCCCTGTAATCCAGATTATGCACATATTAAATTCTTATAACATGCATAACTATGAGAATAATGAATAATAAATCTATACAATTACTATTTTTAGCTGAGAACTTACTTGGTCCAAATATAACCCATAATCCCAGTTCTATGGGAGTATTTAATGCATGTATCTTTCTCCCATATTTCACCAAAACTTGAGGAAAACCTCTCTTCTATAGGGAGGAGCAGGAAAACACATCCAGGTTGAAATCTGATGTAGTATGTTGGGGTTATAGTTGTATTCTCTTTCTTCTAGTTAGTAACGCATGGATGGTGGGGAACATGGAAATAATTGCAATGTATTCATACTGGTTTTACTTATATTGTTTTTAGGCTTCACTTCGGAAGTTACCGTATGTTGTGCAAAGTGTGGGGAGGGAGAGCAGCTGGCTACGGCAAACGGTGGCCAGGAGGCAAGCCTGTTCCAGGTGTAGAGCTAAGGCGAGTTTCAGGGATGTTTTTGTCTAACGTCCAGCGCTGAAAGCAGGTGTCCGAGCTCCTGACCGGTCGCTAGCCCGGAAAAGCCCTCGGAGCTGCTGCTGGCCGCCCCCGATCCCGGCGCCCCGGCGGAGCCGCGGCCCCTTTAAGGCAGGTGGCGGGGCGGGCGCGGGGCCGCGCGCACGCGCGGGGCGGTGGAGCCGGAGCCGGAGCGGCGGGAGCGCCCCGAGCCCGCCCGGCCGCGCCGCCGCCTCCTCCCGCCGCGCTGGGCCCGGCCGCCCATGGCGGAGCCGGGCGCGGAGGAGCCCGACGAGCGGCTGCTGCTCCTCGCGGAGCCGCCGCCGTCGCCGCCTCAGGCAAAGCCGCCCTGGCGGGGGCCGCAAAATGCGAGAGCCGCCCCCGGCGGGGCCGTGCGGCAGTGTGGGGAGCCGGGGCTCGAGGAGCTGAAGGACTCGGAGGACTCGGGGCCGGAGGGAGATGGAGAGGACGAGCCTCTCCTGCGGGCGTCGGGTAGCGGCCGCGGGCGGCGAGCGGACGCCGCCCGGGACAAGGAGCGCCGCGCCGCCGCAGGTACGGCCCGGGGCCGCCGCGCGCGGGGGGCGGCCGGGGGCGGCAGCGCTGGTCGGGCTGCGCTGCTCTCCTGGGGGAGGGGGCCCGCGGCTCTGGGGGAGCCGGGACTGAAGTGCGCTCGATATCCCATGTCCGATGGCACAGCATCGGTGAGGGGCAGAGGTGTGTTGACGTCTCTCGACGTATGGGCTCGCGGACTGACAATGAACGGAAGATGCTGCGAATGGATCGAAATTCGACTACTTTGTGTAGGGCTGCGCGAACTCGTTTACATCTTCATGAGCGTCTCCACTGTCCCTTCTCCCCGCTCTCTGTCTGCTGCTTTGTTGGGCCTTGCTTTGTTTGTCTCTGTCATGTTTTTTGAAACTTGTGGCTTTGCATGTTTTAAAGATTGTTCTGTGGTGGGACTGGCTGCTGCTTCCTGAACACTTGGAGAAGTGTCAAGTTTTCAGTTTGACTCGCCTATCCCGCTAAATACTTTTTTTGTGACCCCCCCCCCATCGTTTCATCTTGAAAAAAAATCAGTGTGTGTCTGTTCTTTGTTTTAATCATATGCTCACTTTGTACCATCACATGCTTTAAAAGTTTTAGATGTGGGCTCTACTGTCATATTTTTGGTTTTCATAAAAATTTATCCTTCATAATTTCAAATCTGGTCTTGAAGAGAGAAATACAGTATGAAAGTCCAGAAATGCAAGAACTTAGTTATTAATTTGAAAAGAGACATAAGTGTGCCCATTGTCTAATTCTAGATATACTGGCAAAATGATAAATTACATGATATTTATTGCTTACTTTCTTTTCTTTAGACTTTCAAGCTTTCTGATTCTGTGCAAGTTTCTGTATAAGTATCCATCTAGGATGGGTTTGCTGACAGAAATATGTGGAGTTCCATCACTTCTTTGTTTTTGCTATTGTAATTATACTGTAGGATTTCTTGCCAGAGACTGGCAAGACTGTTTCTTTTGCAACAATAGAGTACTTAAAAAAAAAAGCCAAACAAACCCCCCATAAAGTTTAACAAAATAAGTTGTGCTAATAATTCTATTTTAGTAACTACAGACAACTTTTACTTGTTTGGCCATAAAGATGGAAAAATCTCATCTTTTAAGCACCAGTCTCAAGCATAGTCCATACCTGTAATGTAAACATGCCATTAAAATGTTAGTTTTCCTGTCTTTTTCCTACAAGACTTAAGATCTTTTAAGGAGATAGTGCTTCTAGCAAAATGTTTCTAGAAACTTTTAAAAAGTTGATGCTTCAGAGTGGAGGCTAGAGCTTATGACTCTTGCACCACTGAAGCATTAGGATGGTGAATGCAGAGTACTACTTGGAATCTGCTCCAAAAGTGTGTAAGAAAATCTCAGAACTGTGATTGATTACAGCATCTCATCTTTGGTTTCCTTGTCCTTACCTTTTCTGTATGTGTAACCCTTGAAGGTGCAGGATTGTTTCACGTGTCAGGTGGAACCAACATGCACCAGATGTTACTTGTGTATGTTATTGCAACACAGAGTGTTTACATAATGGAGTTATGGTCAGAATAGGAGACTGTATAGGAGAAGGTGGAATTGGTTAAAGGGACTACTTTTAATCATGTTAATGTTTAAAAAGTATAAATCTGGCTTAGTGCTGAAGGAGTTCATACATCTTACTCTTGCAAAGTGTATTTGTTTAGCTTAGCTTATGTCATGCTAACTTGATGGAAGAGCAGGTTGTGGTGCATACATGGATGATAGTATTTGTATCTTTTTTGGCAAGTCATCATCACTCCGGTATAGCAGCTTCACAGACTTGGGCCTTGTCCCAATTAACGTGAAGAAAGTTCTCAAGCTTGGTAGTTTGACTTTGTTTGTGTGAGCCCTGTATCCTTAGTGGGAGTTTAATGAGAAGAGTAATTTTCAAGAGTAACTGCAAGAGAAACCTTGATTAGTTATAATTGTAAGTTTGAGACTGTACTGGGAATAAGTTCTGACATAACATGCTTTCTCAGTGGAAAACTTGATTAAAATAATTTTTAAAGAAGAAAATAACTCAAAAAACCCCCAAACCCTGCCCCATTCAGCAAATACTATCTTCAATTAATACGGCTTATTTTCCATATGGAGAGGGTTGATAAACTCCTTAAAACTTCTAATTTCCTTGTCAGCCTAAATGTTTTAGAACAGCCACATCACTGTTGTAACATGCTTCCTTAGCAGCACAGTAGCAATACTGAGCAAGTAATGAGTTTCAAAAATTATTTCTCTTCTTCCTTCAGCAGGCAGTGCAATGGGGTTTTTTTTGGTTTTAATTTATTTTTTTCTGAAGTTATCTTTTATGTTAGAAAAGACATGGTTGAAGAATTTCCTCAGACAGTGAGACTACTTAATGTTTCTAGATTCTAGAAAAAATGCACAGAAATTAAAAACTGACCTCTGAGTCTTCCACATAGACAGTTGCAATCCATGTGATACAAAGTTCTTCTGTAGGTTTTTTTCACCTGGACGATAATTGTGCAGAATGACTTAGCATGGATGTTGCACTTCATTTGGTAACAGTATAATGCACAATGCTGATTTTGCTTTCCCTGACAAAAAAATGTAGTAGTTGGAGCTCAGCTGTGTGATGGAATGTAGATACGTGGAGATAGTTGAGGCTTGATTGTGAAATAAGAACTACTGATTCTAAGTGATTTTTTCCATAAAAATAAGTGTATTGTGGATCTTTTGGTTTATTTCCCCAACTCACTTAAGTACTTTGTGACAAAGGAAAACCTTTGAACCTTTTCCCTCTCTCTTGTCCTACACTGAAGTCTTAAAGTGTAGTTTATCACAGCAGTATTGGCCAAATAGTTGTAACAGATTCTGATCCAATGGGCTGTAGCTGTTGATTCTTAAGAATGATCTGCTATTAGCTTTAAGGTTTCTCTTCCTTATTGCCAACTTATACTAAAATTTACCTATTTTTTATGCTTTTTGATTGTTTTTGTTTGGAGTCCATGTTACTATTTTTAAGTGGTACATGCAAGTAAGTCCTAATGTTCTAAAAAGATTCAAAAATTGTCCTGAGCTACAAAAAAAGATCATTGGGTTTTTTTTATTTGACTCTCCACAAACTGTTAAGGAGTATCTTTTCTCAATGGATTCTGTGTTGGTTGTCATTCCAGAAGGATGTATGTTAAATTTCTTCAATTGCTGAAATGTGAGCAAAGGAACTTTATCTGTAAACGTTTTAATCTAGAATAATGTAGCTGTTTCTTAAGGCAGAAGTGAGCCCTAATGCACAGGCCCATTAGAATGCACTCAGTGAACATGTGGAACAATCCCAGCCTAAAAGGAAGGTATAATAATCTACAGTATCAAAATTTGTGAAGAAATAGTTTGAAAAAATTGAAGGATCAGTAGGATTCTGGCACCTTCCTTTCTAGTTGTTTTTCTAAATGTTTGCATAGGATCATAGAGTGTGCACAAATGTCTGCACAGACCTGATCTTCCGGTTGGTATGTAAAGAAATGTTACAAGTTGCTTACAGTGTTCTAAGGCTGGAATAGTGCTGGCATGCAGCACTTCACTGCCGTGTTGGTACCACTTGGGAGTGCTACCTGTAGCGGATTATTCAGTGCATTAACAACTTTGTGTTTTAACAGATAATAAACATGTTAGCCAAGCTCTTAAATGAATGGTACAATACCATTCTAATAGGAGGTAATGGGCAGGACACAAAAATAATATGTAAAATCTTTCACACTTTTTTTTTTACACTTGTGACTTTGAACATTTTTTTTCCCCTTAGATTTGTTTCATAAATAAATATTAAAAAAAGAAATCCTTGAAAATTGTAAACACTTAGCAGTGGTAATCTCAAATTTGTTGTTGCAGATTTGGCTGATTTACTTTAAACAAGAAGTTGATTAGACATGGATAAATCAGTGAAAAAACTTGGACTGATTAAATGGACCAGATTTTTCAGCCTGCTGTTGGATGGGTGTCAGCAGGGAAGGCTGTTGGCTTATCAGTGTGTTTGCTTATGTTTAATTCATTGCACTTAAGACTGGTTGTTTTCTTGTTTTTCAGGGCATTCAGGACATACTGCAGATATGAATATATTTTTAGATGATCCAGAATTTGCAGAAATTATTCTGAGAACAGAACAAGCTATAGAGTGTGGAGTTTTTCCAGAAAGAATCTCCCAAGGATCCAGTGGGAGTTACTTTGCTAAGGATCCAAAAGGGGTGAGCATGTTACTGCAAAGTCGGACACACCATCAGCTGCAAGTTGAAAATGGAAATTCAAAAATTCTATCTATATGCAAATTAATTTAAATAAGTTATTTAATAATTTATTGTATGCCAAAATTTATTTTGGAAAAATCAATGCAAGTAATACTTAGATTTCTAATTATGTCTTGGTGCATAAGCTAAGGCAAAATAACCATTATTTCTGCTTCAGTTTTATCAAGTTTTTATTGACCTGCACCAAAGAAAGAGAGAATAAAAGGGCCTCTAACATCTGAAAACAATTCAGAAATGCCCTTGTGTGGAATCTTGTTCTCTGTATGTTTTAATTGATATTTGCACAACTGAGCTCCTAATTTCAGTATGGTTTAAGTTTCTTTAGCTAAGCCTCCTATATTTTTCTCTCTTTTCTTCTTAGATGGTCTTTTATTTAGGTCATGTCTCCTTTCTCATATATAATTGGTAGATGGGTGAGAAGAGTGGTATCATCAAACCTACCTTTTAACTTGTACTTGTCTGCTGAATCTTAGCTGGAAGATTTGGTTTCCCCTCTGGAAGATTTGGTTTTCCCTTCTGTAGTGGTAAATGGTGGTGGTGAATGGTACCTGTGATCGTGAGTGAGGTGTCCCTAAGGTTACTTTGGGACAGAGAAGTAATAGTTACATTAATATCTCTCTTGAAAAGTTACACATGGTTAGCATTATTTAGTAAGAGGAAATGATGTCTCAGACATATTTTCACATTGTTTTCTTTAAATTAGAAATACTTTGCTACTGACCTGTTTTACTAAATGAGACTCCTGACTGCTCAACTTGTGTTAATTTGTCACATCTGATTTTAATTTAAGCTCAATCAGCAGTTTTTAGGTCTTAGATAGATGTAGGTGTCCTTTAATCCTGAAGATCCCAATTGAGCTGGAAATGGAAGTTAGAACACTTTGAATACCTAGGTTTTCAGAGCACGTTCAAGGTTGTTGTGATTCCGCGCATTCCCATAACAGTAATTTTCCTTTCATTTAGGAAGTAGTACGGTTCTCGTTTAGCTTTTAGTCATATTATTGACTATATATAGTCATTAGAAAATATATTCCTGTTTTGCCAGTTAATTTTCATAGTTGTTTAGTTTGTTTTAATGGCAATTTTCTGGTGATAGTTTTTACACTTTATTGAATAAGTGATTTTTTTTTTTTAGACTAGTTAACTGACTTTGATATAAATAAATATATCAATTTATGATTTTATTTTTATGGAAAATAGCAGTACCACTTCTTCAAAATCTTCTGAAAACTGCAGTTCATATGCCTGTGTTCCAGGAACATTTGTTAGTAATGATCCTCTTCATTCTGGTGGAGAAAATAAAAAGGGTGGTCGCTCTTTGAAACCTGAATGAAAAAAATCTCTCTGTAATGGCTTTGTGGGATTCTTGCTATCACATGCAATGCTGTAAATATAAAAACGTCTTCAGAGTTCCAACTTCAGGTCACTCCCTATTTTTGCAGCTTAGATCTTTGTAGATTTTCTGGTTGTGTGCTTATATACACATATTCAAACTTCATGCTGTTTTTAAAGTAGGTTCATATCTTATTTAATATGCAATAGGAAAAAAATATAAGTAGTCAAATATGCGTTTAAATCAATAGTTTTTCAAAAATCCTGTGCATGATGTATCTAAAGAATATTCTAGAGTGTCACACTAAAAATGCTTTACAACTGATTAAGTTTTTTGAGTTTTTCTTAATGCTGTGCAATCAAGATTTTTTTATTCTTAGAAAGTTAGTAGAGAAATCATTAGGGGGAAAAAAAAAAGTCATACCATACGTGCCAATCTGTTTTGTCTGAAGCTTATCTGGATTGATTTTGCTGGGTTTTGGTCACTAGACAACACCTGATATACTCACTGAGCCCTGGGGATGGTGAGAGAGTACTTATGCATCATTTCAGTATAAACATCACCATAGTATTTTGGATGGGGCATATTATTCCTTGTTTCTTACGTGGTGATTTTCTTGTTGGTTTTACTTTTCTTTTGCTGTGTTGTTTTTATTCCTAGTTGAGTTTCTAGTAGTGACTTGCCCTCCTCCCTTATGCAGGTCACTGATTTGAATGTGTTTAGGAGAAATAAAGATTGAGAAAAGAAGACTGTTTATTTTACATGGTTCAGAAAGAAATCATTGCAAAATATGAAAGTATTTGGGATATGGGACTGTGGGAATAATGGTTCTTAGCAGACTTTAAATTTTGATTTTATTCTTTGCATTTATTCTAGAGCTTATCTATGTTTGCTGTCCATATTAAAGGTCTGATAAAACTTCATTTTGCCAATAGTGCGACTTTCATGTGTAAAATGGATTTCAGATCCTGTTTCAGTATTGTGTCATTCCACTTCAGAACACTTCTGTGACTTGCTTTCTCTTATTCCTCTTGAGTAATCTCTTTTCTATGGTGGGAAGGAGCTCATTAAAGGATGTGCTAAGCCTTTTTCCTGATCACCTTCTGAAGTGTTTGCCCAAAATGAATACCAAATTATAGATAAAATAGGCTGTTTCCATTAGGTTGCCTTATCTGCTGATTTGGTTCTATCAGAAAGATAAAATTCAAATTGCTTAATTAAAGTTAGCTTTTTTGCATTTATTGGCAAAAATTATATAGTTGCATACTGAAATGGAGTTCAGTACTTAAGCAGCACTATTGCCAAAGACTTGCATATTTCTGCATTTGTTGTTCATTGTGTAAGCAATAAATAAAAGAAATTGTTCTGCAATATGTTCCTGACAGTTTTAACTAATTGCTAGTGTTAACGGAGTCAGTCATTTTGACTGGCAAAATTAAGACTGGCCATGGTAGCTTGTTCTATAGATTGAACTTTTTGGTCTACTCTGGTCCTCAACAGGGGTGGCTCTGCAAAATTTAGTAAGGTTCTAACTTCAGCAAAACCTTGAAAACCATATCTAGATTTGACAGTGTAGCACAGTACAGTCCAGGCAAATAATAGAATGAGCTAAGCTCCTTTTTTAAATGGGCACTTATTAGGAAGTATTAGCCAGAGAGTGATTCAGAAGAGATAATTAAAGGTTTGGCATGTACTTCTAAAAGCACCACAACAGTTCCAAGAAATGTAGAGCTGCTAGCTTTGTTTTAAGCAGGTAGATACATGTGTTTCAATAGGAAAAAATTAAATAACTTTTAAACAATTCTAAACCTAACATTAGGATTTTGACTTAAGTAGTATACCGAGTATTGTGATTTAAAAATAAAAAAAAAAAAAAAAAAAAATAAAGTATTCAAAAACGTGCTGACCTTTTACATTGCATAGAATATTTATTACATTTTTGTAGGTCCAAGTTGAATTTTGTCTGTGCAGTTGTGTTCATGGTTTTGAATGCAACCTTAGAATCATGGAAAACAGCCTACCAAACCCAAGGGAGTTCTTGTCGATTTGTTTCCTGACTCTGTTCATAGGACACTAATTTTATAGTACGAATGCAAATAATGGTGGTTTGTAACTTGGTTTTCCTTGTAGTTAATGGGAATGAATCAAAATAGATGGATGAGAGAGATGATGCTACTAATGCCTGGTGTCTTGTGTATCTGTTTACAAACTGAATGACTTAAGTTCTCTACCGTTACTTTGTCTTGGACAAAGCATGATTGTCATGAGAAAATTGGTTTAAAATTCTTTAGAAGCTAAACCAGCTGGTCCGATCCTCTCCCTGATCCAGCTGAATCAGCAGCTACTGAAGAGTACTGCTAGTTTCTGACTGCCAGCAAACATGTTCATGACCGGAGTGTGAATCAGTTTTGAGTGTTGGTGCAGCAACAGGCAGTGTTTAGCTTGGTGAGATACTTTCTTTCATAAGGATTCAGTAAAGTACTAATATGTGAAAATGCTTCTTAAACAGTTGTTCTGAAGTATTTATTAGAAAGAATTTGATTTACTTGCCATTGTCCAGTGAGAAGGGATGAAGATGCAGCATTTCTACAGCATTCCACTTGAGCTATGGAAGAGTCATTATGTGAACCTTATGCACTAGGCCAAAGTTTATCACAGACAATTGAAAGGTTATATATTTTAATGTGGTAATAAGCCTGTAGTTTGAGGTTAACAAATATAGACCCTCTGTAGACGACACCTTGAGAAATTGTCTCTTTAATACTTGTGCTGTGGAGCAGGATCATTTCAACGTGATTCTTGAGGAATGTCTAACTAACCTGTTGTTAGTTGCACCCTGTTCTGGAGACTGCAGAACCTGGCCATCTGTTCCAGTCTCGAGCTGCACTTATGTTTCTAAAGGATTTCTTTTTTGCAACTTACCTGCTAGGATTTAAGCCTGTCGTTTTTTGACTCATTAACAGTAAATGTGTTGTTCCTTTTTTTCCTATAGCAGCCTATTCCATAGTCCATCGTGTCTAAGTTTTCTCTTTGCTTAAGCATTCCCTGTACTGACCATCTTTCATTATTCACATATTTTGTGCTTATTCTCATTTTTTTCAGCTTTCTCCAGTTTGTTAACAAATTTCTTGAAGCATAGTGTCCAAAATTGGACATAGGGCTCTGACTAATTTTAAGATTTACTATGTGTCTCTAATGTACATGATGGCTGATGGTCATTCTCACCTTTTGATCCATTCAAACTTAGGGTAATAAGAAAAACAGATATAAAAGTAGTGTTCTGTATGTTTGTCACTTTCCTGGAGCCATTATGTCTCTGACTGAAATAGCTGGTCAGTGAGTTGCTGGTAAGCTGAAAATTGTTTTTTAAAGCTACTTTTAAAAACTCCTTTTTTAAGAACTTAAGATAAAGTATATCTTTTTTAAAACGCAGTCCTTTTGAATTTTTGGCAAAATATTTTGAAAAAGTAAGTGTTGGCTTGGATTTTCTCTTATGAAGAGCTTATTTTGAGTTTATACTAATCCTAAAGAAGCACTTCATGATAAATTTATTTGGAATTCAATTTTACTAGTTTTATTATTTCATCATCTAAAAAGAGCAACTGTAAAATGCACCGGATAGGATTTAACCAGTATTTTCAAATAACTAATTTTCAGACTAATTTTACTATTTTGCAACTCAAAGTGCTCATATTTTAATTTTTTATTATTTATCTTAGAAAATTATTGGAGTGTTCAAACCAAAATCCGAAGAGCCTTATGGACATCTAAATCCAAAATGGACCAAATATTTTCATAAAGTTTGTTGCCCTTGCTGCTTTGGCAGAGGCTGCCTCGTTCCAAATCAGGGATATCTCTCTGAAGCTGGTGCCTATCTTGTGGATGAGAATCTGGGGCTTGGAGTTGTACCTAAAACTAAGGTAAAAGTCTAAACATATAAATTACTGAATTAAAAAAAAAGCCAATGTATTTGTCAGTCTCTGAACTGTGGTTGTGTAGATATCCTTGTATATCATGCGTTATTTATATGTAATTTATAAACTATTGCAAGTACAAAGGTAGAGTGGTTTGGTGTAGAAAAAGTGACTGTGACTTTTGATTTAATGGATAAGTTTGAGATCTGAATCGAATCTCCTCTTTGGAAGCACTTTCTAGCATTTTCTGATACCTTTTGTGCCTCATGTTTTGATGAGATGCAAATTGCAAAAATCAGCATATACAATTCCCATTTTTGTTTGGGATATGTAAAATAGAGAATATTCACCTTTTCATGTAAAATTTATCTGTTGAAAATTCCTGATGCATGCTTCTTGATTAATTTTTAAAATTTTTTTGTATAACTGAGCATAAAATTTACTGTAAATTTACAATTGAAATAATGAGGAATTCTGAGCTGTGTTTAACTTTCATATTTTAAGGTTGTCTGGCTTGTCAGTGAGACCTTTAATTACAGTGCAATAGATCGTGCAAAGTCAAGAGGAAAAAAATATGCTTTAGAGAAAGTGCCAAAAGTTGCTAAAAAATTTAATCGAATTGGACTACCTCCTAAGGTAAGATGAAAAATAAGTAATTTGTGCACTTCCTGATTCTTACATAAAACTTTTTTTTTAAAAAGGGGTATTTTTAAGTAACTTCAGCAGTAGAAGAAAAAACTTGTTGAAAACGATCTAAAATTTGATACATATGACTGTTTCCATGCAACATGTATCCACTCTTACATCATTCTTTCATTTGAACTGTTTTAATCATCTTGTCACTTTTTGTTTCAGTTTACAATCCAGTTTTCTGTTGGAATAGTAACATATTAATTGTTGTATATCTCACTTTTGCTCTACTTATAGATTACTTAATACCCTTCCTTTAAGTGTCATGTTTTGATACTGTCAGTCTGTTTTTTCCCTGCAATTTATCTAATTTTTAAAATTTTTTGTGATTTTTTTTTTTTGCCGTCTATTGTTTTATTCTTTTGGGTACCCTGCTGTTGTGTTCTTCCTACATCCCTTTTGTCTTATGTGCAGACTACACTGACTAAAAACCTCACATCTTTATTCCCTAATGAGCCTTATTGTACTCCCAAAATATCACTACACTGTTCTAATCCTAAGCTTTTAAAACACAGGTTGTGTACAGCTTGGGTAATCCACTTGAGTCAGTTCCCAGCAGTTTAGATCCATGTGACATGGGTTGTGCAAGCTCGTATGAGCACGGTGGATGAGACAGATGATGCTACTAATGCCTGGTGTCTTGAGTATCTGTTTACAAACTGAATTAATTAAGTTTTCTATAGTTACTTTGTCTTGGACAATCTTGGACAAAGCATGATTGTCGTGAAAAAAAAAAACATGCTGTGTGTTTATCTGTCTGCATTTTACTTCTCAAGTAGAAGTTCTTGAATTTCAATCTTGAGTACCTTTCACATACATATGGAGCCTATGCCAACTCTCATGTTCTCCCTTGGACTCTTTTGGGAAATGTATTTCAGTAATTTTTATGCAGAAAGCATCTGTCTTGAAGAAAATGGTTAATGCTGCTGTTCTTTTCAGTGAAGGTTTAAGACTTTTCAGAGAGGAAGATTTTTCTCTTGTAATTTTCAGTGAGTGTTCTCTGAACTATTGAAACAAGCATTTCCAATGAAAAAGAGAACAGGTGTTACTTCTTTCACTTGGTTTCATATATTTCTTGTAATACTAACTTAATTTACACTGAGCTGTCTGGCTATATTTTATTGCTGGTAAGCTCAGTGAGTATTTAAAGAAATATTTTAAAAAACCACCACCAGAGCCCCCAGAAACCCAGCCTCACATGGTTTGATTCTTACCTTTTTAAGAATATAGGAATAAAAGAGAAACCACTTAATTTTTTTTTTTATGTCGTATTTCCTGTGCTCTGAACTTTGAAAGTATATAATTAGTTTTTCTGTGAATGTTGAGATTACTTATGTGACCCACCCATGTGCATTTTCCAAATGCAGTTTCTTAACTATTTCAGGTTGGTTCCTTCCAGCTGTTTGTTGAAGGGTATAAGGAAGCTGACTACTGGCTCAGGAAGTTTGAAACTGATCCTTTACCTGAGAACACAAGGAAAGAATTTCAGTCACAGTTTGAAAGATTGGTTATTTTGGATTATGTCATCAGAAATACAGGTATTTGTTAGTATCTCTTGGTATCTATCTATTTTCCTGAGGTAGAAAGCAATGCTGGCTGAAAGCTGGTGCTTAAGGCTTTTAATGTGTATCAGATGCTTTTCTCACAATTGAAGGCCATGAAGATGCATTTGAAATTTTAAAAAATTTACTTTGGATTAATACACTAAATATCGTAGTACAAAAACAATCCAAACAACTCTTTTTTGATTGTTACTCACTATTTTAAGCAATTGCAGAAGTAAGAACAAATGCTTTCATTGTGCTTCAATTCTGTGTGTGGGCTATTAACTGTTTCCCCCGATCAAGATAAAGAATGGTGGGGTTTCAGGACCCATAAGAAAAGCAATGACTACAATTCCTTTTATGCTAAACTGGAGCTGATAATAGCACAGTTTCATGCCAACTCACAATAGTTCATACTAATTGTGTAGGCACTGAGGTACCACTGCAATGTGTACCTGTCCGTTCTGCTGCACTCTTGTTTCTATCACTCCAAAGCTGGGATTCTTCTGTTATCTATGTAGGTGAATTACATCTTGAGGAATCCAAAGGCAGTTTTATCTTTAAAATATTTGCTTTGCTGCTTTGGCAGAGGTGGGCATCTTAGCTTTTCTTCAGACACACCAGGTCTAGCTCATTTTCCTTTTCTCAAATTCTCTCATTTTAGAAGCAAATTAGAAGAAATTTTCGTAAGAACATAATACTTGCTAGCTATTGCAATGGTCTGTCAGCTTTATCAAATAAACCTCAGTGTTTCCAAACAGTTAGTGTTTTTTGACATTCTTAAAATTGAGGCAAATACTCAAAATGCAAAACCTCATTACATGGATGATTTTATGTTAATCTGATATATCTAATCATAGTAGAACATGAAAATCTGAGGGTGATTAAACTTAAGGGAGCACCTTAAAATGACAGAAGGTCCTACGAATACATGCAGTCATCCTCTGTCTGAAAGACCTTTTCAGAGTGTTCAATCTCTCAATTTTGTCTGAACCTTTTCAGTTTCTTTCCCTTCTGTTCAGTTTTGCTCCCTCTTCATCTTTGTAGAGTCTGTTTTCTCCATGTAGTCAAAGGTCACATTATCTATAATTTTAGAGGCCTTCTCCATTTCCCCATCAGCATTAAAACAAGCTTAAAAATTAAGTCATTGTGGTCTGATAGTATTTTCCTCAGGAAAAGTGCACACCACAACCAATCTTTCTGCATAAAATGTATGAAAATAGTTTCTTTTGGCTTTGTTCATATTTTGCTGCATATTCAGCCAGTTGGGGTACCTAAAGAAGTAATACATACCTAAGAACCTGGTAAATACCTGGTAAATTTGTGGTCTTTCCACTGAATCAGTTGCCTATACATTTCAGTAAAACTAAACCACGTGTGATGGGAAAAACCCTTTCTGAACAGTTTTGCCTAATTCCATGTATAAAGTGTCAGTTTACAATATTGTTGTATGTCACTCTAGATGATGATTTCTTTATAAATGACTTGTTGTGGCATGCATTTTCCTGTTTACAGACAGAGGTAATGACAACTGGTTAGTCAGGTACGAAAAACAAGATGATGGACTTGATCTGTCAGATAAGGTAAGAGAATTGTACTCTGAAACTTACATTCTTTAATTGTTTAGTTTTGTAGCTTGGTCTTGTTGGAGATTAAGGGCATGTCCTTAATCCTTGTGCATGGTCTCAAGAAATATGATAACCACAAAATATTGTAGGCAAAATGAGTGGAAAAGCTATTTTGATTAGACTAGGTAGAACAGTGCTAGAAATTATTGTTCTGTATTTTTGCTCTACAATGTCCACTGTTGCTCAGGTACATTTCTTCATCCCTTTGTGCTCTGCTTATCTTGTATTTGGGGAAGGGCTTCTCTTTAATAATGGTAGAGTAAGAAATTATATGTGGTGGAGTTTATTTGGATGCTGCTTTATATTGTTTAAGTTGAATTTAACCAGTGAAGCTACACTACAAAGTATATTATTTAGTATTTTTAATGTGTTTCACTGTTTGTGTAAACACATTAATATCACTTACTTTTTAAATATTCCTTCTGTAGGATAGCCAATGGACTATAACTAAAGAATCTATTAAAATTGCTGCAATTGACAATGGTTTAGCATTTCCTTTTAAGCATCCTGATGAGTGGAGGGCATGTAAGTACTGCATTCTTCAATCATCTTCCTTTTGGGACAGTAACTTCCAAAGAAGTAATTTTTGTTTGTGTTGTTGCAGCAAGAAACTAAGAAATCATCACTGTAGCTATATATTGAATTTTTAAATAATGTACTCTTCTTCAGAAAGTTAGTGACAAACGCCATTTTTTGCAATGGCATATGTGATTTGATTCTTGTTCATATTTTTTACTTTTGAACAATATATGGACACTTGTAAACATAGTACTGTATGTAAAGTGATTAATGGTGGTATTGAAAGAATTTAGGAAAATGTTTCTTGCACATGTTTTCTTGAAAAATGTGGTGGAAAATAACTCAGTTGTGAGGATATACAAGTTGTCCCTCTATCAGCCAAATTTCTATTTCAAAAGGAAGGGTACTGTTGTAGGTGGACAAGTAGTCAGGTTGTTTTTTCTTGTTCTCAGCTTTAGCTTACTTTGTAGAAGTTAATATTTAGTTAGTCAATTTTCCATCTGCTTGAAAATACTGTTAGTGTTAAAGTGAGATTATTTTTGACCACATCTGACTACTTATCATTAGGAGGGAAGTGCCCAACAGGGTTTGCAATGACTTTTGTGGGCTATTATCCAATCGGGTAATTATGGCAGTTAAGTGTGGCTAGTTATGCTGTCAAAAGGCTAGTTAAGTGCTCCACCCAGAGCTCTGTGTAGTCTCTATCTTGATATTAAATAGATACTGTCCTACGTATCTCTTGGCTACAGTCACCTCTGTAGCTGTTCTAAAGACACAGCAATTATTGCTTATTTTATATCATCTTTCACATCGGCATCAAAAGGAATAAACTTGCGTGATCCTTTAGAATTCTTTTGCAGATGGACAGGTGTGTGATAGTTCTGTAAAAGTAAACTTGTAGCAAAATGTTTGTGCATTGCAGTCCCTTACCACCTAGAGCATGGTTTTGATGACTAGAGCTGGTTGGTTGGTCATCAAGGGTAACCTCAAAGCCAGAGAGCAGCATTTGCAAAAGGCAGGAAGTTGGTCCAGCACAGATGAAAAGGGATTTCCTGACTGAACTGGGATGCAAAATTTAAGTACCTTGGGGAAAAAAAAAGAATAAAGATGTAGAGACTTTGCTGAAAAAATAGAGAATTTTTCCAAAAGTGCAAGAATGGAGTTTGGAATGTCAAAGCTCAGCTGGAGTAAAGCTAACAGAGGACATAAAGAGCAACAAGAAAGGGTTGGGTAAATCAGAAGTGAGAGTGGGACTGAACAAAAGTGCAGCAAAGACATAAAGGCAAAAGCCATAAGAAAGAACAAGTTACTCAATGCTGACTTTGCCTCAGTTTTCACTCTTGTAAGGTTTGCTCTGAGGCTCTTGGATCTCAAAGCTCCTAAGTAGAGCCTCTGGGAATGAATCCCCAAAGCAGAAGAAAGGGAACACTTAAGGAAAATGGTCATACAGAAGTTCATAGGAGTAGATGGGATGCATTGGAAACAGTGGGAGCTGGCTGATGCTGTTGTTATGCAGTTTTATCATCCCTCTTGAAAGACTATAAGTAATGGTGAGAGGTTGCTTCAGTCTCCATGAAGACTGTGGAATGAATCCTCCTGGAAGCTGTATTCAGGCACATGAAGAGCAAGAAGGTGATGGGGAAGCCAGCATGGATTTACCAAGAACAAACTGTGCTTGATTAACTAGGTGGCTTTTAATGATGACTGGTTCAGTGGCTGAGGGAAGATCAATGAATACTGATTTTTTTTTTCTTGACCTTGAGGAGGACTTCTACTTGCTCTGTCATAGTATTCGTGTAGGGAAATGTGAGATACCAACTGAAAGGACTGTGAGATATGTGGAAAACTGCCTGGACTGTCAGACTCAGGGGGCTGTGGGCAGTGTGAGGAAGTTTAGGGGGTGGCCCACTCCTAGTGGCCTTTCTCAGCTCCTGCAATAGTTTGGTGTCTTGTTTAACATCTGGTAATATTAATTACTTTTGTAATATAATTTGAAAAAAGCTGTCTAATAGCAATTACGTGAAAAGTTATGAATGCTTTTCTCTCAACATTCTTAGAAGAAGGCATTTTAAAAAAATTAAAAATTATATTAAAAATAGTAGCTTTTTTTGTTAATTCTTCCATATGAGTCAAATACCTGAAAGATTTCTATTTGACTGCAGCTATTATTTTACTCCAAAAGAAACTGCTGTACTAAACTACTGTTGCTTATGATGTTTAATTAATATACCTTTTTTACTTACTTCTTTAACTAAATATTTATTACTTAATATATTCTCACTGTTTGAAAAAATGGCTTAGCAGTTGTAAAACTGCTCTGGTAACTGTAGCTAAAAGGGATGTGTGGGGTAACAATGTTGGGAAGAAGTGGTATTACTGAGAACTTGCAGTAGGTAGTAGAGCATGCGACTCAGAATTTCATTTTTGCTTGTTTATCATTAAGTGCACTGTTTTTCTGCATTAGATCCCTTTCACTGGGCTTGGCTTCCTCAAGCGAAAGTTCCTTTCTCTCAGGAGACCAGAGACCTAGTTCTTCCTCGCCTTTCTGATATGAACTTCGTGCAGGACCTTTGTGAAGACCTTTATGAACTATTTAAGGTGAATCAAGTGCTTCGTTGAATTAACTATTACTGAATTAGCTGATACTTGTAATGAGACAGTTACATTCATAAAAAGAATAACCATCTAACTTCTGAATGCCAAGATACTATGCTATTTTACCTTTAACCTTGGCGTGGTAGAAAAGGTTTATGTAATTATAAGCAAACTGTCACCAATCTGGTTAATTGATAGTAATTATTTCAATTGAAAACATAAATTACCTATTAGATATCTAAGTTTCACATAATTAAAGCTAGTTTACTCTTACAGCACAAATCTGTGTAAAAACTGCATTTAACATACCCACGTGGTGTGTAGAGACTTAAACTGTAGCAGCCTGAGGAAATAATGTATTTAATGTAACTTAAAGTACCTCCATACCTTTCATATACTTAATTTTATGCATATATTGTGCTAAGCTGATGCCAAAATCTTGATCATATTGAAAGTCAGACTCACTTGAAAGATACAGAAACTGTGCTACAGTGTTGACATGTAAAGAGTATCCTTCTCTAAAACATTTTGCAAACATTTGTGTCAGATGTTCAAGAGAAAAAAATCCAATTAAAGATTGAAAGAATTGGAAATTTTAGACTTGTAATGAAAATGCAGCTGTAATGTCAAAACTAGATCCTGAAACACATTTTTGCTGTATTTGCGTCGTCGACTCATTTGTATTCAAAATCCCTCTGGGTTTGTTAGTTAAGTATTATTAAATCTGAAGGAGGAAGCATTTTTCTGCTGGAGTCATCATAAGAGAAAGAGCAATGTGCTGATATTAAGCCTGGTATCTACCAGCTGTTGGTATTTACCAATGCCCAAAAGTGGTATCCACTGATGTATTTTATTTTATGATGTGGAACAGTCTTCATTTTCACATATGTAAACTTGATGCAGTAAATAGACCTTTTTGTGATTCATACTAGGATTCTATTTGAATCTTTCAAAAATTATAATTGTGTGGGTAAATATGAATATGCATATTGTGATATTGATGAATTTACAACCAAAATATATAGCTAAAAATAAATGGATTATTTACTATAGACTGTTTGTTTTTCTTAATAAAGACTGACAAAGGATTTGACAAGGCTACTTTTGAAAACCAGATGTCTGTTATGAGGGGGCAGGTAAGACTGTTTTTTTATGGTTTTATCTATGTATTTAATTTGTCATCACTCCTCAGCTGCTTTCTTTAGAGCTACAAAAACTGACTCCTATTACACTGAGTGATATTTGAAGGTATTTTCATCTGAGAAGACTAAATTTCTTTCTAGAGTTTGTTCTTACTTGTGTATAGATGAAACAGCAAAAAGTGTATGCTGATTTATGTTTTATTGTTTTTGGGGGGGATTCTAAAATCTTAGAAGGTATTTGAAAAATAAAAGTCGAGTCAGAAATTTGGATGGAAAATTTGATGTCTGATTTCACTATGCTATTAAAATAAATATGACTTTATTTTAGAGGGTTTACTTGATTATTGAAAGCAATATTAGGTAATAAAATTTCTTCATCCTATCAAATGTCAAAACCATACTTCAAAACAGTCCAGCCATTTTCAGGTTAGAAGTTTGATCATAGTTAAGTGTTGGGCTTGTTTTGTTTTGTTTTGGGTTTTTTTCTGGTTTTTTGTTGTTTTTTTTTTTTTTTTTTTAAGCACTAAAACAGGAGAGGATTTCTCCATCTTCTTCCTGTTTTACAATTTAAGGCTAGTGGGAAATACTAGAGAAAAAGCTTTAGCTAAGAACAAATTTAGTACACTGTAGGCATAAAATAGTGATTTCTGCAAGTGTAAGACAATTGGACTAGACAAATTAATAGTCCCATTTGCTCTGAATTTATTGAAACTTAGTCCTTGTGTTCATAGATTCAACGTGGATTGTTTTAAACCAGACATTCCTAGAGCGTCTTAATTCGATGTTTTCTCTGTAGAATTTCCTACATCAAGATGTACCTTGCACAAGACTGCAGCTCTCCTTAGTCAAACATAATCCCAGTTAACATCTTTTGTGTGGTAGCTAAAAGACATCAAACCTTACTTACTAAATTGAATTATAGGAGTTTCTGAAGTAACTCTTCTGAGAAGTTTGTGTAGTCACTGCAAGGTTGGTTCTTGAAGTACTCAGGCATCCTAAACTCTATTACTCTATTAAGTAGCTTTTTTTTCTGATGAGACAATTGGCTACAAGGAATCTGTTATTTAACAAAACGCTTGAGGAAAAACATGATTGATGTAATTGAGAGTGATGTAGCTGAGGTTGTCAAAATTAATTTTCCACTATAAAGGCTGCATCTGGACCCTTTCTTCACACCCTGTTCCTCAGGTGGATTTTAGCAGAGATTTGTTTTCGTTTGGGTTTTTTTTTTTTTACTTCTCTCTAGCTACATAAGAGTGTGTTTCACCGTGGGAAATGTCAGGTTTTCATGAACGGAAGAAATGCAATTAATAAGTAATCCTTGGGTGAGATTGGAAATACCTTGGCAAACAATGCCTTTTGGCACTGATTTTAAACTTTTAAACTTTTTGGTGTTAAAGCAAAGTATGTTACGAGGGCATTGTAGAAGACTTGGCTATCTAGATCACATGCTAAGGTATTCATTCAGTTGGGATGAATTTGCAGTATAGCCAAAGCATCTAAATACATCATTAAAAATGAGAATTTAAGAATTAGAAAATGAAGAATCTAGTTGATAAAAAACTGCAGAGAAACATATCTTGCATGGAAGGGTCAAGGTCTTTAAGATACTGAACATTGTTAGAAGTCTATTTTTGTGAAGTGTAGGAAAAAAAACTTTGGGAAGGGTTTCAAACCCAAAGGAGACAGTTCTCTCAAGAATGTAGAGTCCAAGAAATGGGTAACACATCTACAAAGGATTGCCTTAGAACTTAGAGAATGCAAACGTCAAGTAGAGTTGCTGGCAGAACCAAATTGCAGTAAATAATGCAAAAGACTTTGTCAGGGTTTTTTGGCCATGAAAGAGCAGAATAAGCAGAGGATCAGTAAGGCTCACCAGGAAGAAAGGGGCATTGTGTGGGGGTAAAAAGGCTTGATATTAAGGATAGTGCAAATGTGTCACTAGAGCTAAATTGAATACTTGCCTCAGTTTTCAGCAGGGTAACACTGAACATGAAGTAAGTTATGAGGGCAGTCCATGAGCACTGAAGTTTTGGAAGGAAGATAACAGACTCCTGGGAGCTGAGGGCTGAATGTGGGTCTTAGCACTGGGTTTGGTATGAGGTAATTACATGGCTTCATATCTTCTGATATGAAAATAATTTGTAGCTAACTGCTGGTATATCCTATGTTAAATCATGTTGATGGCTTTCTTGTAGGTATTTTTTTCACTAAAGGTGCAATGCTTTCAAGAGATTTGTGAAATTAAAAATGCTCATAGATTTTTATCTCTTACAATTTTCTGAAAATTGGAAGAGGACTGCATGAAATAGGAAAAGAATGGAAGGGTAGACAGCAGTAGGATGTATTCATGTTACAGAATAAATAAAATATTTTTACTTGCAATAGCATATCTTTTGAAATTAATTTATTCAGCAGCGTAGTCCTCTACAGAATTGATTTAAGAGTAGCAACTAAAATGATAAGCCTGTTAGCCACAGTTTTATTTGTGCACCCTAACCTCACCTGCTTTTACTCTTTTTAGATACTAAACCTTACTCAGGCATTAAAGGATGAAAAGAGTCCCATTCAGCTTGTTCAGATGCCACGTGTGATTGTAGAACGAAGTAGCACTGGAAGTCAGGGCCGAATTGTTCATCTGAGTAATGCATTCACACAGACCTTTCATAGCAGGAAGCCTTTCTTTTCCTCCTGGTAGCAACAAAAATACATGGGAAGAGTAAGTTTCTCTTAACTTTAGAAAGCTACTTTTGTGTAAAGGCTCTGCAATAATGTACTTCTGCTGTATACCAAGAGCTCTGACTGCCAACACCTCAGAACTTAAATTCTAAAGACTTAAGAAATGTATTTTGAATGTAATAAAAGTTTACAATTTTTGTGTCAAAATTGTGAATTCTTATGTCAGGGAATGAAAAGAATTTGTCCATACTGTATTTTTATAGGCTAAATTAATGTATTCTGAATAATATTTGGAATGAGGGAAGATAAACCGTTTGCATATGCTGAGAAACTAATTTTGAATACAATAGGAATTTTTTAAAAATATTAATGTGAGAATGCATACACTATGAATTTCTTTTTATATGGCTTTTAAAAGAAGTTCAGAATGCTATCTTTGATTGTGAAAATGCTTTTCCTTGGATTTTCTTCCTGATATTTTAAACTGGTTATAGATTTTTGTAGACTAGTTACTTGAAAAGTCATGCACTTGAAATAAATCAATCTGTCCTTGACAAGCAAGTCAAAGAAAGGGAGAAGGGGGGAAAAATGCTCCAAGTAGGCCTTTTTGCACGTGGGGACCAAAAAAATAGTTGAATTACAGCAAAATTCAACCCAAGTAAATACACACAGTTTCTACTGTGACAAACCACACTGAGTGTATGTTTCAGAGGTTGAAATTTCACTGTAGTGTTTAGCATTTGTATATTTAAGCACATATATGGAAATCTGTGATATTTCTTTAGAGATGCATCACTATGAAGGAATTGCACCATGTTGTTACAGGTTTGTTTTGCCATACATGTAAAAATGTGTTCATCAGTTGTCACCAGTGTGGTTCTGCTAATGACAGAAGCTCTAATGTGTTCATCACAAAGCCAGTCTGCCTTCTAAATTTCTAGCTAAACACAGTTTGTTTGGGTTTTTTTGACTGGGGAAAAAAAAAAAAAAAGAAAAAACCCCTGGATTATCTACAGCAAAGAGAATTACTTTTGTGCCCTGAATAATGTTGTGCTCGCCTGCCAGTTGCCATTTACATTTATGTTTAAGTTACCTGGTTTAAGACTTGATGGTCATGTTTCTAAGTCTGCAGCTTATGTAATGTGGTAAATATTTTTATTTTAGTAATTTTTTTGACATTTAAGACTGGGAAGGGGAGAAAGATTGCTACTTTTATGAAACCTTCAGTATTTCAGACATTGCTGTATTTTGTAATTCTAAGCAATATTGTTGAACTGAGAAATAATAAAATGCTTGTATTTTATATAATTCTGAGTGGATGTAAATATTAATGTAGCATGTCAGCAACTTCAACAACCTGAAACGTTAAGCCTTAAATGTAAAACACGGTACAGTGCAGTTCGAAAGGAGATGGAAATGCCTTTATAGCCTTGCCATGATGGTTTCTACCGGGCAGTTTCTTACCCAAGGGCCGGTGCTGTTGATGGGCGGGGTCCGCGTGCTGCCGCCTGTGCCAGTGGCACTGCCCGCGGCTCCGGGCCCCGCTCTGCCGCTCCCGCCCGGCCCGCGCCAGCTCCGCCGGGGCCGCCGTTCCGCTGGGGGGCGCCGTCGGCCCGCGCGGCGCGGTGCCTGTCGGGAAGGAGGCGGTGCCATGGCGGCGGCGGGCGGGGGGCGGCCGAGCCCCGGGTCTCTCGCCCTGCTCGGGCCGGCGCCCGGCGCGCCCAGCTGCCCTCACGGTGAGCCGGCCTGGGGGGGGACACCTCCTGGCGCGGGCTGTTTTGCAGCAGCCTTTGGGGAAGCCTTGTTCTGGATGCTCGGTTCTTGCAGCAGAGCCGTGAAACAGATCTGCAGATGTTCCCTATGTTATCGTGTCATCGCCTTTGTCCCTAGGTCCTACACTTCTGTTTGCGAAGACCAGGCAAGGAAAAGAGCAAGGAAGAAGATTCTATGCTTGTTCGGCTTGTAGGGATAGAAAGGATTGTAACTTTTTTCAGTGGGAAGATGAGAAGGTAAGAGAGCACTGCTTAAGGCTGTGCTAAAGGCTCAAGGCTACGAATGTGATCGGAGGTCTGGAGCAGCTCTCCTATGAGGAAAGGCTGGGAGAGTTTGCGTTGTTCAGCGTGGAGAAGAGAAGGCTCCGGGGAGACCTTATAGCAGCCTCCCCATACCTGAAGGGGGGCCTCCAAGAAATCTGGAGAGGGATTTTTTGCAAGGGCATGTAGTGGTGGGACAAAGGGTGATGGCTTTAAACATAAAGAGGATAGGTTTAGATGAGATGTTAGTAAGCAGTTCTTTTCTTTGAGGGTGGTGAGGCACTGGAAGAGTTACCCAGAGAAGTTGTAGATGTCCCATCCCTGGAAGTGCTCAAGGCCAAGCTGAATGGAGCTCTGAGCAACTTGGTCTAGTGGAAGGTGGCCCTGCCCATGGCAGGAGGGTTGGAATTTGATGATCTTTAAGTCCCTTCCAACCCAAGCCATTCTATGGTTCTATGAAGCATTGGGGATTTTTTTCCTCTATTTAGCAATTTTAAAAGTATATTTTGTTGTGGAAATCTGTGGCAAGTGCTATTTTCTAAACTTGGTCTAATAGTTGGTATTTAGCTGAGCATTTATTTGTCAGGAGAACATGTTTCAAGTATAGCTTTCAAGGAAGGCTGTGTACATTTTGTGCAAAACTGGCACTCGTTATTCTATTGCCAAAACATATAGGAACTTTGCCGATGCTATGCAATGTTGAACAAAATTGGGTACTTCTGATCCCAAGATGTCGTTGTTTCCCCTGATTAAAATAGAGAAAATCTGTTGGATACAAACAATAGTGGGGTATACAAAATGCTGAGATGGTGGGGCTTGGCATGATGGTCAGCAGTCTCAGAATATTTGCAGCAATATCTCTTTGTTGTTCATTTTGAATATCACTTGTATTATGATGTCTTTTGTTGTATTGCATTTTACCATCTCCTCCTTTAAGCAAAACAGTTCCATAAGTTTTGACCAAATGTCTTGAAACTTTGTTGTCAAACCATGAATATGTTTTGTGGGAACAAAGTAGAAGACGCGGAGAAGAGTGTGAAAGACTGAAATGGTAAATACTCAGGTGCAGATCATAACAAGGAGCTGTCATGCTTTTAAAATGATTTCACACAAAACACTTGGGCAACATTTCTACTATCATCAGTTTTTCAGGATCAGATCATAGTTCTTCAGAGGGAACACAACTGCTGGCACACATTAATAGAAAGTATGGCTCTTTCTATCTTCATCATAATAATGTTTTGAGTTTTTCTCTGAGTATTACGTGTGATAGAAGAATGAAACGCACAGTTTAAATTCACAGCGAGAGGCTTGTGTTGTTTTGCAGCATGCCCCTGTGCTGCAGACACACTTGTTCTTCTGAAACAACAAACATGATCATTCTTCCTTGCAAAGTAGCTAAAGCATGAGACCTTTTATGCACCCCTTTTTTTCATGTTGAGATTTGATATACAACACACAACAGTAGCTGTTCGTTTTGTAACTTTTCATATACGCAAATTTTACAGGTGTCAAAAACTAGGCTTGCGGCACGTGAAGAATATAATAGAAACCATCAGCCTCCTTTTACACACAGACAGAATGTGGACAGGTATTGTTAGTGTATATTTTCTTCAGTAAAAATGAAGTAGTATGGGTATCTGAATGTAGAGATAACATTTCAGGTTTCTTTAAAATATGAAAAGAGGAATTTGGACAACTAAGAACTGTTGTACGGCAGTGGGAAGGAAATAGCATGAAACATTTAACTAGAGCACGGTATTTTCAATCCAGGAACTGGGGCTGTTGGATTTTTTTTTCTGGTATGTATAGTCATTCTTATGTTAGTGCTCATAATGTGCTTACAAGACATCAGTAGCAATTTCTGTTAAAAAAATTATTCGTGACTTTAGTATGCAAAAGTAGCAGGCTTAACATTGTGTAAAGAAGCAAAGGTAACACAGTAACACATAATGTCTGAATTTTGTGTATAAATGTACAGTACTTTGCTGATAGTTGATGGAGTCTTCACTCTGTAATCTAGTTATTTTATGGAAATTCCCAGTATATTTGGTCAAAATACTTTATGCATTTCAAAGTGTCCTTTGAATATTTTTTCATCAATAATAATTCATTCTCATGGAGTTTTGCAAGAGCAATGTAAACTATGTTGTCTGTTTAAATATCTGAACTCCTAAAATATACGAAGCCCCCTCCCATAGCTCCCCTTCCTATCTTTGATAGAAGCTTTTTTCAAACTTTGTTCCCTATCATCTTTTATATTTAAAGGTACAAGAATTTTGTTCTGTTGCCATTACCAAAGAGGAGGTTTTGCCAGGAATGCCAGCAATTGCTATTGCCAGCAGAATGGGAAGAACACTCGGATCACCAGTTCCTGTGTGATATCACCACTACCCAGTTGAAAAGTCCCAGTCAACTTCTATATCCACTGGAGAATAAAAAAACAAATGCACAATATTTATTTGCAGACAGAAGTTGCCAGTTCCTACTGAATCTCCTTATAGATTTAGGATTCAGACGAGTGCTCTCTGTTGGAACACCCAGGTACATCAGTGAGAATTGTTACACTTTCAAATAATATTTCTTTCTCAAAACTGTACAGCTTACTAATGATTACATGATCAATGATTCTCCCATAATAAGAGGTTCACTATACTTTAATTGGTTGGGATTATCCAAACATCTAGTGGGGTCTAGCTTTGAATTTATACCAGAGAAGACTGTGGCACCAATGCAAATGACACACATACATGCTTCAGATCTCTCTGTTCCGTATAGAAATGACAGTGAGTTTCTTAGTTTATGCTTTTTTGTGTGAGGTGATCCAGTAGGCTCCACTGATTTCTCATCTTTTAAGACTAACCTATTTTTCTGACTCTGAGTACAAACCAAATGGAGTCATGCAAGTTTAGACTACTCCATTTTCTCTATCTGTTTGGTTTTACATTTAGTAAAGTACCAGGCATTCTCGTCTTGCCAGATCATTTCGGAAGCCAGTGATTTTGTATTAAATTTCTTTGTTCCAATTATACTTCAGACTTCATGAAATGATCCAGTCAAGAGTATCACAAGAAGAAGAATTCAGTGTTAGAAGCCTTTTGCTGGACATTGATTTCAGGTAGGTTTTAGCAAATGTTTATCTATCTGAAGAACCTATACAAAGATGTGTATTCTTATTACTTAAAGAGATAAATTGGTGGTTGTTTTCCCTCTCTTGTCTCTGCATCTCTGTTCCTGTACACATACACAAATGACATCCAGTTGATGAGGAAAGTAAGTATACTTAATTATTTCTCAGAATTGGTATGTGTTGTCAGTTATCAGAACCCAGAGATGATGTTTTTCTCGAGGCCTGTTTTAACTATGTTTAACTATCCCCTTAGGAAAAATGAAGAGTTGTTTATGTTTTTCTACTACTATCAAAACTTATTTTACAGGTATTCACAATTCTACACAGAGGGTGAATTCTGCCACTACAACATGTTCAATCATCATTTTTTTGGCGGAGAGGTAAGGCCAAGTATTTATTGAGTGCTTTGGTAAAAAAATGCATGTTGTTGATGCAGAATTTTGTAAGAAAGCCATGGCTATCTAGTAGAAAACATCACGGAAAAACATGAATCAATTAAGAACATTTTAATAAAAGCAGCAATTAAGGTGTGTAAGCAACATTAATTAGCGTAAATTTAATAGGCAGCTTTAACTTTTAATTGAGTGGAAGAGAACTGCTGAAGAGGAGGCACTCTCATTCTTTGATTTTCAGTAATGTTTTTATATGTTAACTGAACAGGGCACTTGTTTTCAGTCTTTCAAATCTAGGTGGGTTTTTTGTGGGTTTTTTTGTTTTTTTTGGTTTTTTTTTTTTTTGGGTTTTTTGGTTTTTTTTTTTTTTAATGCTACTCAAGAGGAAATTCACCTCCACAAGACAGGAAAAAAGTTTCATCTTTAAAGTTGAAATTTCTACAGTGATCATTTCATTGCCAAAGACAATATGTTTACAGTTCTCGAATCTTTATTTCTGGAAATTAACTTCTGTTTCTTACAGGCTGCACGTGAAACTTGCAGGAAATTCTTGTATGAAGAGAATGGTGAAAGAGTCATTATGATAACTGATCCCCCATTTGGAGGTTTAGTGGAAGCACTGGCTTCTAGTTTTAAAAAGCTGATGGCAATGTGGAAGGAGACAGAAAAAGAAGGTATGTATTACAGCCAGATAGGTGGGTTGTGCTGTAACATCACTTTAAGGAAAAAGGACCTATTTCTAAGAGAACTACTGCTTCTGCCCAGTATGATGTAGATACCCATGTTTATGTATTTGGAATGTTCACTGTAAATTTCTCATGCTGCATGTACTGTGTTTTTCTCCTATGTACACCAAAGTCTTTTCATTACTAGGTCATGACAACAAAGAGATGCCTGTGTTCTGGATATTTCCATACTTCTTTGAGTCTCGTATTCTTGACTTTTTCCCAAGCTTCAGTATGATGGATTACCAGGTACAGCTGAATCCAGTGAATCTGCTAAATATCAGTTGTGTGCAATGTGAACAGGAATATGAGTGAAAGCAGGTACAGCGGCATTCTTCTCTGTAGCTGGGCCTTGCTCGTGTGAAGCCTGCGTTCTGTATTTCTCTTAGTCATATCTGTGATAGCTTTATCGTGTTCCTGTTACGTATCTTTAACTCATCCGTCATTTATTCATTAACTTGTTTATTCTGCCAGGCTTTCAGTGTAGCAAAATTTGTTCTAATTCTGACAGGTGCTTGTTGCAGAGGTGAGAGGTAACTTGATGAAGAGTATTTCGTTTTTCACAGATGTTGAAATGTTAGTGGGTAGTGCCCGGCCCTGGTTAAAAAAAAAAAAAAAGGGTCTTTCGTCTCCAAAACTGCTGGGATCAGAGTACAATTGCAATGATGGAAATGTTTGGAATTACTAAAAATTGCTTAATAAGTGAACTTGTCAGTGATAAAGCAATAATCTGGTATCAGCTTCTTCAATATTGTATCCATTCTGTACATAGTTTAAGCACACGTGCTGTAGTGTGTTTTGAGAGCTCAGTCATGGGTATTCATGATGCTAAAGGTTTATTTTTTCATTTAACAGCTCTTCATGAATTTTGACATTGATGTTCTGAAGAATGTATTTGTGTCTTGTAGAATAGAAATTTGTTGAAGAAAATTTTAAACTCATGCTAGGCTAGACTCTGCATTCCTGCCAGTGTTCAGAGCTTTTTGTGACAAGTCTCTGAAGGCGGTGCTGGAAAAAGCAGTGCTAATTGGATTAGCAACTTTGTAGTTACTCTGAGATAGGTTAAGATGTCACCACTTGTACTGACAAACGGAACAGTATAGATCCCTTTTTTTTTTGACAGGTTGCTCTTGTAAACAACTGCAATGTTATCTTAGTATCCCCTGCAAATGAGCAAAAGGGAATAAGTAAAATATTATTGAAGTATTGTGTGTCTAGCCTAATACTATGTTTGCACAAATTTACAAGTAAATGAGACAAAAAACTGGATGTAGAATTTGTAATCTGATTTGGGGTTAGAGTCTTCTGTATAAACCTGAACATTTCATAAGGCACATATAAAGATAATAAATATGTAAATAGCTCTTCCTGTGCTTAGCGTTTTAAGACTCTTTTTTATGGTTTTGTTTTTCTAGGTAGACTATGATAATCATGCACTATATAAGCATGGCAAGACAGGTCGTAGACAGTCTCCTGTCCGTATTTTCACGAACCTTGCCCCAAATATGATTGTGCTTCCTGAAGAAGAGGGTTATAGGTAAGATGTATTAATACTCAGGTGACTTTTAAAAGAGTGTCTTTGTTCTTAATTAAGGCATAAAATCTCCAAAGGAGTTTGGCATGGTGCTGTTCAGTATTGTCTTGCCTAACTTGGATGCCAGGCTTAAAAGCACATTTTTCTGTCTCATTCTAAAGTTGCATGTTATATAAACTACATCTAGGAGAGCTGAAGTGTCTAAAATGACATTTGTATTTTCCAGTGTGGAATGATAAGATTCCTCATTTTTTCTGTGGGAAATATTGTCTACATCTACAAGAGAGATTTGCAGCTATGTCTGATAATCTGCTGTTAAGACAGTAGTTAAAAAATGAACACTAAGAGAAGCACTGAGTACAGAGGAATTTAGTTTCTTTTACTACTGATACTGTTGATAATTTGACTTCAAGCACCTGTATTTTACTGTGTGGATGTACTGTATGTAAATGGCCTAAGTGGTCATTTATGCATCAAAGACATAATCTTTAATTCAACAAAGTGATTTTGCAGTCCTTATATTTGTTGTTAAGCTTGTATAAAATTAATTGTTCTGTGAGCAAATAGTGGACCAGTTCATCTTTTTCCCCAGGTTTTGCACTGTATGTCAGCGATATGTTAGTTCTGGTAACCAGCACTGTGAGATATGCAATTCATGTACATCAAAAGTAAGTATTTTCACTTCTTTCTGAATGGAAGTTTTAGAAGTAGCCAGATAACAACCTCTGTAGTACTTGCTTTGATAAAAACCTATTCTGATGCTGAGTTCCATGGGAAACCCCCAGCAGTTCAGTTTCATAGACTTATTACCTTCTCAGTACATCTTTCATAACTCACTGGGAAATAATTTCGCTTTCCCTAATTCCTTTGTGTTGGAAAAAGGACAGGACAAGTTTGCTACTTGCCACTTAGACCAGAGCTTATTCAGCTGTGGTCTGTTGACACATACATTTTTTCTTACGTTTTGAAGTTGTAGAACTTGCTAATTTCAAAATTTCATCTGTGGTTTTCACAGATTCTCAGGACTGTTGCTTCCGAGTTACAGTCCTTCCTACAGAAGAGTAGTTCCTGTAAAGAGTGGGGACCATACCTGAGTAGTTCTGTTTTAAGATGGAATCAGTGGGGGGCTTTAATAAATAAAACCATTTATTTGCCTTTTGTAGGATGGCAGACGATGGAAACATTGTGTTCTTTGCAAAAAATGTGTAAAACCCTGTAAGTACAGAAAAATATTTTCTAAATAAAAGTGCACGTAGTCCAAAGAAACTGAGATTCCAAACCAGAAGAGAAAATATTTTGTGAAAGAAGTAAAGTGTAGTAATTCAGAAGACATAAAGGAAAAGTGTTAATTTCACACAAGTTGCTATTCTTTAGTTTTGGTGTACTTGCGCTATGTGGAAATGTAATAAATTCTTGTCAAGGCACACTAAATCCCATTTATGTTTATTATGGGAAAACTGAAGTATTTCCATTTGTCATATAAGCATTTCCTCGTTTTGTAAACTTTGAATTTCATAAACAAATAGGCAATTACTAAAATGTTCGAGAGATCATGATAAAATTATGTTTCATGCACAAATTTAGTTGTATTTATAGCTCTGTATAAATAGCTGAAGCAGTCATTTTTGTTACTGTTACAAGTCCATTATAACATTTGGACTATTTTTCTTTTTAAGATCACACACAGGGTAATAGTTCTAATACCCAAATAATTCACACACAATTGCACAGTATGTCTAGTAATGTGATAAGGGACCAGAAAGTGACTCACATCCATCTCTGTAAAGCTAATCCAGAATTAAAAACGTGGTATTGTGGCCTATATTTAAAGCTTGGTTTCAGAATGGTCATTCTAAACTTTTCCAAGATCATAAATCATATTATGTATTTTGCAGCTTGGTTTCATTGTAACAATTGCAACTGCTGCACTCTTCAAAAGCACAGTTGTGAGAAGACTGACGTTGGCTGTTTTGTTTGTGGCAAGGCAGGTCACAAGCGCAGTGCCTGTCCCAGTCTCTCCCGCACCAGAACAGCTTGTCAGTAAGTGTGATATTGCATTAATACAGTAAAATACAGCATTCAGATGAGATGACATCTTATGTCATGGAATCAATTCAGAAAGAGATAATTTTTGGCTTTAGATGCTGATGTCAGTCTCACTATTGCCCACTTGCTGCATTGCTGGGGAGTATATACTGAAGGGAGGGTGTGATAAAAGGTCACTTACTGGGGCTTCCAGTTCCCCATCTGTGGGTTTTCTTTCAACGCTGATTTATATGGATGGCAAACTTGGTGACTGGTGCATGGAGCTCTGTCAAGACAACTGAAAATTGATGTAATAGAACATTTTTATCCCCCTTTAATTCCTCATGAAAGGGCAGATAGAAGAGTCACTATAATGGTTTTATTGCTTCCTGTCTCTTTTGCTTTGTTGTAGCATATATTGCTTTTTTCCTTCTGGTATTTCACATGCTTTTTGTAGCATGATCTAAATCTCCACCGTTAATGAGGGTCACATCAAATACCTTTTTTCTTCCATGATTGCCCTTTAGTAACATACAGAGCAACACTGTACACATACCTGTATGTATCAGAGAGCCAAATAAATGGTGTGTGGCTGTCTTCAGATGGAACTAACTGAAAACAGGAAAGGGGATTTGCTAAGAGATGATCCAGCAGATGGCTCAGTCTTTCCAGTTCGGGATAATTGATTGCACTTTTATAAATTCCTCTCCAGAGTAATGGGGTTTTCTGTGATTCTGGACTTGAATGGCTGTAGCAGGGGGAGTGCAAATCTTCCATCCCAAAAGCTGTGTGTTACACAGTGAGACTCAGACAATTACCCTCTTGGATCAGTATCCAGAGATTGACCAGGTGCCTGCTGGATGGTAGATGGGTACGGCTCTATTGCTTTGTGTCCTACTGATATTAAACCGGGTTTTGCTTAGGGAGTATTAGACACAAAAGGTAGCAATGTTTCATTTTATATATCTCTCATAAAAATTCCATCTCTTACTATTTCTTTTTCCTCTGCTAAAAAATTAAAAAGGATGGTAAAAGAAATTCATGAAACCTCATCTGTTTCTTCTGTGAAGGAAGGTACTATTCTGTCAGTTGTACCAGAATGGTTTAGTACTTTCAGGCCATCAGTTAGTTCTTTTGCTGATTCATTGCAGAAGATAACTTAGATCTCTTTTTCTAATAAAAATGTTGTATGTTTTGTTATAGTTATTCAGCGTTTCGCATTATGACATCTTTTGTCAGAGACAGAAAACAATCCACTTGCCAGTTGTACTTAGGTCCTGTACTAATTGCAGGATGCTTCCTAATGGTGTTAAACTTTACGTACTTTCTTCTAAGCCTTTCTATTATATATTCATGCATTATATATTAGCATGAAACTATGTATGTGCTTTTTTGTACTTGGTGACTTTCTTGTTTTCAATATCTGTTTATATTTAAATGCTGAATAAGTACATAAAATGAAAGTATAATAGCAATAAAGTGGACAGTTTTGGGAAGTGAAGTACCATAATGTTTTAAGATGGAATACTCCTTGTACTTTTTGTGACGGTACTTCACATATTGCCACAAAGTTTATATACTTATTTAAAATACCAGCAAATATATTTGTACAGAGAAGTGTGTTCTTCATTTTATTCTAATCTCAGTGTTCCTTTTTTGCTTTACAGGCCTGACAAAAAGAAAGGGCAGAAAACTCAAAAGAGAGTAAAGATGGGGATCTTTAGAAGATTAGCTATGAAACATGCCATATTCTCTAAGAAGAAAGTAAAGAATAAGAAAAAAAAGACATGACTTTTCTTGCTGCTACATGGTTGCTAATTTTTTTTTTTTTTATTGCCAGCCTTCTGTTCCATTTTCTAAAAGTGTAAATGCTAACATCCAAAATAAAACCGGACTGAATGAAAAGTGACAGTTCCTTTATTATACATCATTACTGGTATCAAAAAAAAAACCCCGAAAACAACTCAGTGAACTATGACAGCCCTTACTATGTGTCTGAGGTCAGGTACTGGCGGATGCTCTGGTTTTGTGTCGGTATTGGAGGACGTGAGGCAAGGGAGGAAGTGAGGGTAGGTGATGGGAAGGCACGAGTTCTAGGAATTCAAGCTGTGTTAGCTACAGTCTTCTCACGGGATGGCTTGTGACTTTTTAAAAATTTCTTTCCAGATCGAAAAGGGGCTTAAAAAAAAAGTATTTAGTACTAAATAGTACTTAGTAAGTGGGCGGAGCGGGAAGAGCCTGACCCGCCTCCCCGCGCCCGCCCGGGCTCGGCGCTGCGGCGGCCTCGCTGCCGAGGCCCGCCCCGCTCCCAGATCACCTCCACGGCTCCCGAGGCCCGCCCCGCTCCCAGATCACCTCCACGGCTGCCGAGGCCCGCCCCGCTCCCAGATCACCTCCACGGCTCCCGAGGCACGCTCCGCCCCGCTCCCAGATCACCTCCACGGCTCCCGAGGCCCGCCCCGCTCCCAGATCACCTCCACGGCTCCCGAGGCCCGCCCCGCCCCGCTCCCAGATCACCTCCACGGCTCCCGAGGCGCGCCCCGCCCCGCCCCGCTCCGCCCCGCTCCTTGCCGCGGCGGGAAGCGCCGCCCCCGGAAGCGGGAGCAGAGGCCCGGCGGGTGGCGGCGGAGCCGCACAGCCATGCCCGCCTTCAGGCAGGTGGGCGAGAAGCAGCTGCCACAGGAGGTCGTGTTCATGTCCTGGTCCCCCAAAAGGGACCTCATCGCCCTGGCCAACAAAGCGGGGGAGGTGAGTGCGGGGGCCGGGGAAGGAGCACGGGATGGACGGGCGCTGCCTCTCCCTGCAGGCCGAGATGCCTTTGCTGTTACTTGGGGCATGTTTCTTGTACGCCTGGCCAAGCATTTAGGAATAGCAATTTTTTAGAATCAAGCTTCTTAATGCTTACTGTCCCTTCACCTTTTGCATTCTAATTTCCGAGCAAATTCACGTTTGATGCTCTCGTTGCTTGTGTTTGTGGGATTTTGAAGTGCATGAAAGTTCCTATTTAAATTAAATCTACTTTTGAGTACTTTTTCCCCCGGAACTGCAGTATGTGATCATACATGAAGACAAAACTTGTGCTTTTGGGGTGTCTACTAGAGAGCTGATGGGTAACCCCTGTTGATTAGGCGCTTGTATTCTTATGCAAGGTTCAGCTTATTTCTCTGTATTGCTGTAAACTGTATGCTGCCTTCTAAAAGAATATAGGAGTGAATCATCTGCTAGAGGAGTAGGTGGTGTTTAAGACACAGGCGTTTAAAACTGGTAAAAAATTCCGTGCATCTTGGACTGATTTACACACTTTTATTAGTGTGAGAATGTGTTTTAAGTTTGCCTTTAATGCATTTGCTTTGTAGGTTTTACTTCATCGGCTTGCAAACTTCCAACGAGTGTGGAGTTTGCCTCCAAATGAAAATACAGGAAAAGAAGTGACTGCTCTTGCTTGGAGACCAGATGGCAAAAGTAATGTCAAGTATATGAGGTGATATGGTGCAATAAAGTCCCATGGGAAATCATGAATGATGATACCTCTCATCTGTGAAGGAAATTTTCAAGTAAAGTGTGTTTGAAGAGAAGGGCGGCTTAATTTTATATAGGTTCATTCACAGTAATAGAGAAATTAACACCGTTGAATGCAATTGCAAGAAAGATTTGTAAGCCAGGTTTTTATCCCAAGTGCTGCTTTTCCGGTTATAGCAAAATTTCAGCCTCCTAACTAAGCAGGATATTTTGTATGAACTACAAAGTTTATCGGGAGAGGAAGAAGCTGTCTGATCAGGATTGATTGAAGAATTTAGCTTGCTTATCATGGGTGAAATATCATAGGCTAAAATTGCTCTAGTTATAGACCAGAGAAGAAAAAAAAAGTCTTTTCCTTATTAACAGAAATAATGTTGAATTTAGTAGCTTAATAAACTTATGCCAGAAATCAGTTAATTTTTAATTTACTGGAGGTGGGAGAATGGGAATAATCTTCCATGACATGTGGATAAAAATTACCTATATTGTTTTATGATATCATCTGAAGAGTTTAAGAAACTTCTTTTTAAGCTGATTACCTGTGATTACAAGGAAGTAAGTACAGAAGCCTCTGCCTGCTGTTTGCTATTATGGATGAAGAAAGGAAGAAAGTGATGCAGAAGTTGCTCAGCAACTCCTAATTTGTGTTTTGTTGCAATAAAACCCAAACCTTTCTGGTGGAAAGTCTTTATATACAATATTGTACTCAAGTTTACAAAATTGGAAACCTCTACTTTATCAGAGCTATTGTTAGAAGTGTTAGAAGCATGTTCAGTTCAACGTGTAGGTAAATACTTGTGAAATCAGGCCTTTGCCTTAAATTTATCACCTAAAACATGACAGGAGTTCAGACTTTCACTACAGTAAGTAGATTTCAAATGAGAGTTTGGAAGGACTGTAAACAGACAAAAGTGTCCAGTAGTTGGCTTTGAAGGCACATTGTTTTCTAGGTCAGTGTAAAATACAGTTTTGCACCTTGGTTATTTATACGTTTCACTTGTCTTTCTCTAGTTTTGGCTTTTGGCCTTGCTGATACCAAGCGGATTATTCTGTGTGATGTAGAAAAACCTGAAAGCTTGCACTCCTTCTCTGTGGACTTATCTATTACATATATGCATTGGATGGAAGTAACTGAGGAGAGCAGGTGAGTCTGACGGAGTAAATCACAGGCTATGTAGTGCCACCTTACTGATAGTTTATGCTTGGAATGTTACAAGCAGTCACATAAAATAATACAATATTCCATAGCTGTGGGGTTTTTTGCCACTTGGCTAAAATTTTCCTTTTTTTAGAATAGACACTTTTCATATGGTTATTTTGAGTGCTGGTACCTTAGTCTTGTTCTTTAGGTTATACATCAGATTTCAGCATGATCTTGTGCTTCTCCTTCTTAAGAGCTGCTTAGACTAGTGTAAGCATGTATAGCCTGTCTTCTGATCCAGTTTGCTTCAACACCAATCAATTTATTAAACTAATTATAATAATGTTATGTTCATCTATTTTGTTAATCAGAATAAGTGTTATATTTAAATCTTTCTTCTGCATTTTCAAGATCTTTATTTTGGCGTTCACATCTTTCGTGTTGTGTCTTTGGTGCTACATCCAATTCCATTGGCAATTCTGTTATTCAGGAAGTCAGATTATCCCTAGTGACCATGAACTCTGTGTGTTTGAACAATTCTCAGCAGCACTTGTGAGCTGGAGGACATCATGGTCCCTGTTTCTGTTGTCTTAAAGAAACCTCTGATATGCACCTTATGGCAGTGCAACAACATAATTAAATAAAACATTCATTTAAAGGAGGCAGGTGGTGTAAGCTCCCGACTTGAGGATTTCCCCCCTCACCTCCAGTAAGCATCAGTCTTAAAATAGCAAGAAAATAACTGTCTTAAATCACTCTAACATTCTTCTCCTGGTGGGGATAGGCTTAGCTTCTTACTGGGAATCTCATCCTTCTGACATATCTAAGATGTGACATTAGGTGTTGTTCTTTGATCTTCCTCTCACTGCAATGTGTCTTTAGCTGTTCTGAGGTGTGGGTAAGTTGTACTGCAGGTTTGGAAAGAGTTTAAACAGAAAGCCTCTGACCAGAACTGCATTACAGGTAATGAAGGATTTGGTGACAAATGTCTGAGCCAGCAGATACAAACTTTATTCACTGGAAATAAAAGATTTTCAGTTCTTTTATTAATTTGATCACTTGATAAATTATTAAAGGTCCCATAAAGGACTATCCTCTGATATTTCTAATTCCCATTTACATAATACATTGAATATATGCTCTAACTTTGGAATTAAAAAGAAAGTCTCTTCTCATTTTTACAGCTTGGGTACTAAAGACAGTATTACTTCTTTTTCAGTCTTCTCACTTCCTTTTACAATGCTGAGGATGAATCAAACCTCCTTTTGCCTAAATTACCAGCACTACCAAAAAAGTAAGTGTTATACTAGTCAGCTTGAGAAGATACCATTTTTCATTTGTTGTCATTATTTTGGTTATTTGTCTTTAATGCCCTACAGATGTCTGATCATTGTTACTGAGAGTAATTATTTTGTTTTCAGTTACAGTACCACTGCAAAAATTTTCAGGTAAGAAATTGTCATATTGTAACTCTCTATTTTTTTGTTTTATTTTGTTTTCTGGTATTGAGACAGGCTACATAAGCCCTAATCACATGTTTTGTATTTTCAGTGAAGAAAAGTCAGATGAGATTATGAAGCTTCTGGGTGATGTCAGGTAAATTCTGTCTGTGGGTTGCTGTTGGTTGAGGTTTTTTTTTGGATGCTTTTCTAAAAGTATAAAATAATGGATAAGCGAGTTTACTTTTAAGTTATTCATAATTGTTCTTAAAGTCTCAGAGAAATTACATGGAATGTCTTTTTTTTATGTACAAAGATAAAGTTCAAAGCATGTATTAAAGTTTCCATCAGTTTACACCTTTTCCCCTCAGTATAGAGGGTTTATAAGGCACTTTAGGCACTTCATGAGCAACTGCTGTTGGTGTCATATCTTCTTTTTCTTAGAAGATTTCTTGCAGTGCATTTGAAGGCTGATTTATGTGTTAGTTAAGATGGTCTTGGAGACATTTGTGGATGCTTGTTCTATACAGAGAATTCCTGGGGGTTTGTATGAGTGTGACAAATCTAAACTTAAAAGTAGCTCTGAAACTAGCTGTATTCATGTTACTTTAAAATAAACATCTGTTATTAGGAAACATATGAAGAGCAGCTGGTGGAAGTGTAATTTAGCAGACTGAGACTGGCTTTGTGCAGTGCCTTGTGCTGCTTTTTTGAGGAGGGCACTTAATGTCTGTGCCTTGTTTTTTCCATTTCACTGTTCCTTACTGTCTCACCACTGAGAACCTCCTTAATTCAAATTTGCATCTCTATCACCAGTTTCTCCTTCTTAAAACTTGATAGGTCTTCTTACAATAGGATTTCCTTGCTTGAGAGAGAGCGAGCTGTCTGTGGTGTAGGAGCTTTGTGAATTTTCTGCTCCCTTCATCTGCTCAATCAAACCAAAAGTTTTTTAAGATATTGTTTTGCTAAGTTCTGTGTTGGCTTTAACAGAAACATTCTGCTTCAATGAATATTTATTTAGGTATGTAACAGGCAGAAGTTGCAGTTAATTTTCTAGTATTTGTAGGCGTTTTCCCAAACCAGTGTAGCACATTAGTGTTAATAAGTGAGCAAAATGCAGACCTGTCTGTCCCAGACTCTATTCTTTGAACTGGGTTTCTGTTTCTGATGCTGTTGTTACTTCTGTGGCTGTTATTGCCTTTGAGGTTTTGCTGAGGAGTGCCACTGAGTGACTGTGACAAACTTCCTCTGCATATAGTCAGGATAAACTCAAAGTAGCTTGTAAGAATGCTTGCAGCCTATAAGGGGACTGTTGCTAGAAACTCGTTACTTTGAGTGAAAAAGAACTCTGTGACTAAACTGTGCTATTTTTTCCCTATTCTCTCAGTTAATGTAGTAATTGATACTCTTAATGTAAATGTTAGAGGCCGGTTTTATCAATAAAGTCCAAGCTAATTTGTTTGTTCGCTTTTAAATTTCTTGGATCATGGAAGGTAGCACAGTATTTCTTTTTGTGCAGTGATTCTTTAGAGGAACATTATTAAAGGGGTGGAATTTAAGTATTAAGAAGGATATCTGTGCATTCAAATTTCTTTCAGTATGCTTATTAACACATTCTTCTATTTTTATAGACTTAATGCTCTTGTCCTTGGTGGCAGCTCAGGATTTATTGAGATTTATGCTTATGGAATGTTCAAGATTGCTACAGTAACTGGGGTACGTTTAGTTCCTTTCCATATTTTTTCTTCATAATATACCCAACTGCAGCTGAATTGAGTCAAAATATACATATGCTTACACGTACATGAAAGTGGACTGCTGAATTTTAAAGGAACTGATGGATTAGGTTGTTGGTCATTGATGGAAAGAAATTGAACTGGGAAATTTAACATCTTGTTTCAAAGTTCAATGTTAATACACAATAAAAAGAGCAGGTTTGTTCCTTAGCAGTAGCTGACAATTACACGTTGTTTTTACATGTCATTGAACACAGTCATCTTTATATGTCAGTGTGTTGGAGCAGTAAATATATCTTACAGGAAATGAAATGTTTTATTAACTTGTAAACTGGAATCCTTCAGGTGGCAGGTTCTTGTCGTGGACTATGTTTGTCTAGTGATTTGAAATCACTGTCAGTTATTACAGAGATACAAAGCTCTTCAGACAGCGAAGCAGAGATAACGTATTTTCAGGCAAGTAAACTAATTTTAAAATGTTTTTTAAAAGTAAAACTGCTTTTTAAATTACATCTGGTAGCTTTATTGCTTTCCCATTATTTGCAGAGAAAACACAAATTACCAGTTCCAGCCTTTCTGAAATTAACTCCAGTTTAGCTTTTGAATTTATGATGTTAACATGCAGTTTCACTGATGAGACTGACACTGGTGATCTGAGGCTTTCTTTTAAAACACTACTTTTAGAATAACATTAATTTATTCAATTACAGTTACAATGATTCGGATTTTCTTCATTCTGCACACAAAGGCATAACAGCAATGCTTTCAATTATCCTGTCTATCCAGAACAGTCATCCTTAAAACTATTACTGTTAGAACTCCGAAATGTGGAATCTTATCAGGGGTTTTTATAGATGTATTAAAAATAGTTATTGCTTCTTTGAATTAAATGTATTTTCCTCTTAAAATCAACCTTAAGGAAATGAGAACTGAGAGATTTTCTGTGGGTCCTTCCAATCTGTCTTTTAATTTCTGTAATCTATATATTGTTACAAGACAAATCATATGTTAACTGTTGCTTGTTTCATTTGTTATAGTTGGACACTAGTCTATTATCAAGTTACTTACCTGAGGTGACTCGAATGGCCCGGAAGTTTACTCACATTTCAACTCTGTTACAGGTACAGATGTGATGTGTTACACCATCCTTTTAGTCTTGTGGTTCTTGCAGGTTTGACATTCTAATGCAAAAGAAATAAATGTTTTCTAGTAAGAAGCTTGAGTTAGTTTTAAGTAAATGTAGAGCTGCAACCTGGAATTTGATAATAATTTTTATGTTCAGATCTACAGTATATCTTCCTTTTGTATTGTAACATCCAGTTTTTGAACGTGTTGTCAAAGGGGAGAAAGGAAATAGTAATAATGGCAGTTTCTGTATTACAGTATATAAAGTTGTCATTGACATGCATGTGTGAAGCATGGGAAGAAATACTGATGCAGATGGACTCACGACTAACAAAGTTTGTACAGGTACTGTAGGATTAACCATCCTTTTGGAAAAACACTTTTTGCAGAAGTTCTGTTGTTCTTGTTAGTCTACTGCATATCTTAATGTTTAAGCATGATGCCTCCAGAGAAAAGTCTCTAAGTTTGGAGACAGCCTGAAATCTATTGTGTCAAGTGCTCTGATGCTGAAGGTACCTGTGTACAATCAAGCATGATTGCATGTGATACTTTATTTATTCTGAATCTTTAAAAAATCAACAGCTTGCCCAGCTGTTGATCAGTTGCTTTCTGTTTAAGATTGGGCTCTTTGTACTTAAGTCATTGATAAACTGATTACTGTAATTGTTGAGTAATAACACTTACAACCTAGTTCAATAGAGCACATATAATTATCCATGTTTAAGATGCTCTTGGATTTGCTTGAATTTTGTGTTCATTGACCATGGACAGAAGTTAATGAATAATGTAATGTAATTTATTTTTTAAAACAGATTCTTGCTGATGGCAAACTGCTTACAATTTTTATTGGGTAATGCAATTGAAAATAACTTGAAATACTAAAAATTCTCAGTGATCAGAAAATTTTCAGTGATCAGTAGTCTGATTTCAACATTCAAGAATATGGGTGGGTTCTCTGAAATACTCTAACTGAAGTGTTTGTGAGATAATTTGGTAGCCTGGATTTAACCTCTTCACCAATCTATTTCAATCATTTTGACTGACAGGAAAAGAATACAACCACTTCTGTTCAGGATGAGTTTATGCAGCTGTTGTTATGGGGCAAAGCAAGGTAGTTACTGTTGTTTTATCTGAGCATGCCTTTGCACTTGATGTTGAAACACAAATTAAATGCCTATTTGGTTCTCTTCCCCACCTTCTTCAGTCTGGAACTTCAGGCATTACTAATGAACCAACTGACAGTAAAGGTATGTTAATATTTTTTAAACATACTAAACGAATCTATTCCAATATCTTTTAATCATTTCTATGTTAATGAACATTATTAGATGATTGTATTTCTTTGTTAACAGGGTTTAAAAAAACTTGGTCAGTCCATAGAGTCTTCCTATTCCAGTATACAGAAGTTGGTTATAAGTCATTTGCAGAGGTAAGTCACAGAATTTCCAAGAAATTATAGTTTAAATGGCAAATAATATGCTGTGTTGGTGGTGCTTTCTATGTAGGTGTGCTGCTTTGGAGACTGTGATCATGGCAAAATGTCTTATTTTACTTTTGCATAGTAGAGAACTATTGATGTATTTTGAACAATCTCCATGACACATCACCTGTAAATTGCTGCCTGGTGTGTTTTATAGGATCTGTGCAAAACATTCATGCTAACTTTATGTGGTGGTTAAAATCATTGGGACAACATTTGCTTTTCTCTGAAGCAATACCTTACCTCTTGTACATGTCAGACTACCTTGTAAAACTTTGCACTTTGTGCATTAAATGATAAAAATGTAGTAAGCAGCAGAGCACTGATTTTCCAGAGGGTGAATAAAATATTACACTTTTTAACTCTGCCTTCCTAGTGGCTCTGAGGCACTGTTATACCACTTGAGTGAATTGAAAGGAATGGCTTTATGGAAACAAAAATATGAGTCTCTGGGATTAGACGCGTCTGGAATTGACGGTACAGTAGTGTGTGTGCTACCTACCTGCTTTGATTTCACTTTTGAAAGCTTAATAATAATGGTTAGCGTTTTTTACAGAGGCTATTACTGCTGTTGGTTCTTTCATCCTGAAGGCGAATGAGCTGCTTCAGTAAGTATAAAGTCTGGAGAGTTTAAAAAACATTCCTATTCAGTCTTGTGTTGAAGGAGATGGATGTGTCTGGGAATAGAGAAGGCTGGGGGAGCAAGACTCCTCTTTTGGTGGTGAGCTTTCATCTTGTCTCACTGCATGTCAGACTCACACCGCAAGAACAGTCTTACTTGAAATGTTGCACTGGGCATTTTGAAAAAACCGGTAGTGCTTGCAGACCTTTCTGTGGTAAAGATGGCGCTTAAGCCTGGAGCAGCTTGTGACATTCAGATTTTGTAATTTCTTTTCTTGTTTCTTGTTTAGAGTTATCGACAGTAGTATGAAAAACTTCAAGGCATTTTTTCGATGGCTATATGTTGGTAAGATTGGTAACATAGTAATCATCCAGTATCTGTTTTATCCTGTAAGCATTGAAATGCAGGCAAGTAATTAGGCCAATCTTAGTTATAACCATCTATTTTTTTTCTATCATAGAAAATTTCTGGACATGTAAAGGGATATAGTTGATGAGGCAAGAGTAATTATAATATTAAACACAGATTATAAATTTGGTAGTTCTCAATTAAAATTAGTGCATGTAGAGTGGATATTGTATATACTTGACCTGTAATGCTGCTCCAAACTGTTTTCTGATTCATGATCAATTTTCTGGTCTTGATTTGGAGAAAAAATAAAGGACTTTTTTTAGACTTAGTTTGAAGTATAGCCTGATTCTCTTTTACTCTGTTACTTGCTGTTTTCTTCTGTGACAGCCTGGTTACGTGTAAGGTTCTGCACAGATGGAAACAGTCTCTGAATGTCCAGATGCACTTAGTAGCCACCTTCAGTTGTGTCTGGGTAGCTGCAGAGAAAACGTTGAAAGGAAGTGCGGAATGCTGTATTTTAGGCTGCTTGTTTTTATAAAGTGTTCATGAACAAGTTTATAATTTCTATTTGATCATTTTAAAACTACTTTACAAAACCTAAGTGGTACCAGATAGTGTAAAAGCCCCAGATATGCAGTGTTAGCACTTACTAGCAGGAATATAATAGTTCTAATTTAGAAAATTGCAGAAAGCACAACTGTCCGAGTTCTCTGTCATAATGCTATGTTCACTGTGTTTGGTTTCAAACTAAACAGAGAACTTTATCCAAGCCTTGCTGATTTAAAATTACTCCTGTGCAATTCTCTTAAAACACATTATTCTGAGCATGACAGTTTTAATGTATTTTACATATATCCATTTTAGTACTCTTATTATGGACATGAACAAATTCTTATGAGCCCTTTCCATAATAATTTTGTCTCAGTCTCATACAGGGTAGAATGCAGTTGGAAAAGATTAAAGATACAAATTCTTCAAAATTTGTAATGTAAGCTAGTGGGTCTAGTGAGACTTAATTTCAGTCTCCATTTGTAATTCTTCATTCCAGGCTCTTTTGCTTTGGATGAATTAATCTTTTCTAACAGTAGTGGCTTATTACATAGACATGAAAAACGAAGAATATTAGGAAAACAGTATTAATGCAATAAGAATATCATTTTTCCCCTCAGCCATGTTGAGGATGTCAGAAGACCATGTGCTTCCAGAGCTGAACAAGGTAATAGTAATATCTTCTGATAAATGGTGATATCCTCTATATTCTGCTCAACTTGAAAGCAGAATTAAAGGTTTCTTTTTGTTCCAGAACTTAAAGGATAGTGTCTGTGTCATTTTTTTGAGAAAGTTGATGCCTGCACATTCATACTAACATGCTGTCGTGCATGAATTACTTTTTCTGTTTTCCTTGTTAACACTACTGTATTTAGTACACTGTGTATGTAAGGCCGCTGTATAGCAGCCCTTTATGTGCCCTAAGTGACAAAGTTAACCAGAGTGAGATTTTAATATCTTTATCAATGCCCCAGTAGAGGAGAGGGAATATATAATAATATAATACCATAATATAATAATATAATAATACCTGTGTTGGCTTTGCAGCCACCGTCACACTGCCCTCACTTCAGGGCAGAGATACCTTCCAGAAATAGATAGGCCAGAGGAATGGAGAGGTAGGGACCTCCTGCAGTTCATCAAGGACAAAATGCAAGGTTCTGTTGTGGGGTGGTTTAACCCCCTGTGACTGCACAGCTGGAGCCCATGTGGCCGGGAAGATGTCAGCTCTGCCATGATGATGTAGTAATCACTGGATGCAAGCTGGGCATGAGCCAGCAGTGTGCCCTGATAAAGGTGGGCAGGGGTGACCAGGGCTGTAGTAATAAGAGCATGGCCAGGAGTTCAAGGGAAGTAGTTACTGTCCGTATTTAGCACTTGTCAGGTTGCATTTCCAGTTTGGGGCCATCCTGTACAAGACAAACAAGAATGGTCTGGGATGAGTTCAGCAGAGCACTCCCAAGGAGATTGGACGCTGGAACATTTGCCCTATGAGCACAGGCTGAGGAAGCTGTGCTTGTGCAGCCTATACAATGTGTGTTCTGTGCTCATTGAAAGGTATTTCTTACCCTTTGCTTTTGTCACTGTTTTTTTTTCCTTTTAGATGACTCAAAAAGATATCACATTTGTTGCTGATTTTCTTACGGAGCACTTCAATGAGGTAAGTGATACTGGTTTTCCAAGTATATAATTTGACTGTATTTTTGCTGACAAGAGCTGAGTCTGAAAAATGTTAGAATACAATAATTTGATCATCTTTTTGTTCACTACTTCTCGTTAACTTTGTGTTTAAATAATGGATTTGTTTGCATTATTTTTTTAGGCACCAGAACTTTACAATCGTAAGGGAAAATACTTCAATGTGGAAAGAGTTGGCCAGGTAAAGAGCTAAGGAATAAATGCAAAAAATACAAATGAGAAAATCCTTTGATAGAGAAGTTTTTAAAGCTGTGTCCGTTTTTCTTCCCTGGCCCATTTGCTCTGTGTTTCATATACCAGTAATGGTGAAAGAGAGTCTTCTAATTGTTTCCCCTTAGTATTAGGAAAATGAAGGTTTAAAACCATGCCTTGTAGCTTCACCTTGCACATACTGTATTTTTAGGAAAAGACAAAAACATTTTGCGGCTGTAGTAAAACTGTAAAAGCCAGCTTCAGTAAAACTGGTATATTTGTTGTCTTTGTGACATTTAACACTGGATTTCAAAACATTTGTGATCAGACTTGGTTTAAAAATCAGTTTCTTAGGGAAATATCACCATGTGATCTTAAACAATTGTTGATTTTTCTTACTGTTTCTGGATGGAGTGGAATATTTAGTTTCAAGGCTATGGCATGTTAATTTAACAAGAAATGTTTAATATACTTACTAGGGGCAATAGTGAAGGTGAATTCTAATGTTCCCTATTCTTAAACTGCAGTCTTAAAAACGTGTGTTTCTTTTCTAGTACTTGAAAGATGAAGATGATGACCTCGTATCACCACCTAATACAGAGGGAAACCAGTGGTTTAACTTTCTGAAGGATAGTACTCATCTTAAAGGTAAGGTGCTTTCGTTAAAAAAAGAAGTGAGTGCAAGCTACATGTAGAATGTAACAAATATAGAAGAGTAATCTTTTTTCATGCTTATGAGTTACTTCTGTTGTGTTACTCATTGGTCTTCGTCTTAGTAGAATAAAATAAATGGGCCTTGTTATTTTGCAGAGGGTTTATGTAGCTGCTTACCCAGTTAATTACCATTTTCTGGATATTGGGAGTTCCCCATCTTTTCTGTACCAGTCTCAGAAGTGTTGGCTTGGAAGGAATCCCAGAAGATGTCTGTTTTAGGATATCTTAATTCCAGTTCAAGAAAGTAATAGTTATGCTTAGGTTATACCTGGGGGAAGTGTCCTAGCTTGTTCTCTTTCACTGAGTCTATTTTGTTAATTAGTGGTGAAAAAGAACTAAGAGACTATAATGAGCAGATGGTGAAAATTATTCTACTTCAACTTTAGAAACCAGAGATTGTAAAACCTTGACAGCATAAGCTGTCGTGTAATAGAATTTACCACAGTTGCCTTTTTCTGCCTATTTAATTCAATAAAAAGGGGGGAAATGGTGGAATTTTTGTTTGGAAAATAGTCTTCAGAAAATCTAGTTTTAGTGATTATAATGGTGTAATATGTTTTTATAGAGATACAAGCATTTTTAAAATTAACTTCATCTGTTTACAGAAAGTCCACTTCTGTTTCCCTACTATCCTGAGAAATCACTGCATTTTGTCAAAAGGCAAATGGAAGGCGTCATTGATCAGTGTTTACAAAAGCCAGCAGTAAGTTCAGTTTTTATAAACGATAACTTTCTTTTAGGGATAGTGGTCAGCTGAAGGTAGCAGTCACGCTTAGCGAGGCCTGAAACTTTAATCTTTGCCTTTGAGTGCCTACAACTTGGGTATAGTCCAATTTCACCACTGCTGGGATGTGTCAAGCCTTTGCTTAGGGAAAGCATAGCGGGGGATTTTTTTGTTTAACATATTCTGTTGCCACATTATTGGGATCTGGTTTTAATGTTAATTACGTGTGTGTGTGTGTGTGCTGTGTGCCAGATAACTGTGTTACTTGGTAATACATCAGTCTAATATGAAGAAACATGAAACAAGAGTATGAAGTGACAATAGTGTTTGCATTAGGGATGTTTATTCCAGGATAAATATTGGTGGATTTTTCTTTCAGATGTACTCAGATGTTGTTGGTTGGTTGGTTGGGGTTTTTTTATCTTAAAAACATGTATAATTATGAATAATTTCCTGTATTTTATGGCTTATTTTTATTGTATTTGTTAGGATGTAATTGGGAAGTCAGTGCATCAAGCAGCCTGCATGTCTCTCTACAAGATTTCTCAAAGGTATTTCTTTACTATAAGCAACCAAAGAAATGTGCAACTAAAACTCATGCATGAGTAGCATTTTATAAACTGTTTTGTCTTTCCTTTGCAGTGAAGATTGCACACCTCAGTTATTTAAATTACCATTTCTGTAAGTGTGCTGCTATTCCTTGTTCCTTGTTGTTTACCAGTTACTAAAACTTGATCTAAATTTTCATTTCTTCCCCCACATTGCAGGTGGAATGACAAAACGTCTAATTTACATTATGTTCTCTTCACCATGTTAGAAAATTCTATTTCTAAAATACACATTTTGAGGAGACATACTGACACTTCCAGGTAAGACAAAAAGAGGGAAAAAGTGATGTGTGAGCTTTGCCACGTTTGTACAGAGACAGTTACAATTTAAATCTAATTGTAAAAATAAGGAATGAGCACCATGAATACAGTCTTTCTTGGATACTAGAGAAAATGAGGAGTACATTAAGAAATGCAGCAGGAACCTGCAGCAGAAGTTTGTGTTGTATTAGACTCAGAAAATCTAATTTCAAGACCCAAGATGGTTTTAGGATAAGGAAAAAATCACACTCATTTAGATTGCTGCTCACAGAATTACTTATTTGTGCAGAATTACAGAGAATCCCACTTCCAGTGTTGCTTTGTCTTACTTTAAATAGTATTCTTTGATTAAGGAGTTGCAGTCAGTAATTTAATACTTTTAGAAATATGGGGATTGCACTCACAGGTGCATGAAGTAGAATGCATCTCTTTGGGGTGTGGATCTGCGTACCTTCAGAGTTTCTGTGTGTCCTCTGTGTGATTTGTCACAGCATGGTTGTACTGATACAGCTGTTCAAGCTGCATTCTATCAGTGGGATGGCTGAAATGAGCTGGGTTTAAAAACAACAAAAACTCCTTCTCTCTGTAAAGTACTGATTTTTATAATTTGTGTCATTTAATTTGAGGAGACAATGAACTGTGATGGGATGGGAATTTGCAAAGCAATTTTACTGCTAAGGAAAGCACATGGTGAAACTATCTTTTGTGTTTCCAGTTGACAGCTGCTGATGACAGAATTACTGCCCTGTGGTGACTTCTAGTTCCTCCTTCATTGATACCCAAAACAATCTAACCTCTTTTGCTGTGGAGTAACGAGTAACATAATGAACATGAGACTAGGACAATTGAGCCAGGAGTTCAGCAAAGAACTGTATCCCATAAGCCAGATGTAGTTTTCCATTTGACTCCATTAGTCCCATTTTTCTGAGGAGCAGAAGAATTTAAAAGGTTCCATCTGCCAATCACAATTTTGGCATGTAGCCATGTATTGTGCTAAGCTTAGATAGGCTTACACCATCTTGTACCACAGTTGCCATTAGAGATCTTGGATTCTCTGTGAAGGGAAAAGATTTTGTCACTGAGATAATGAACTCTGTTGTTCTAGGTCTGTCAGTAATGGGATTCTTGCAGTAGAGTTTGGAAACTTCTTGAACAACAGTATAAATGAGAGCTCAGACTCCAGGTCAGTATATTTGATTTTTCTTCCAGATTGCTGAATTAAAGATCATATTTCCTAGTGGTTTTTTTGCATTAAGTTGACTTTGAAGTTAACTCACCTGGGTGAATCAGGTTGTAAGGAAATGGCACAGGTGCGTGAAGCTGCGGGGTCGTGAGAATCTTACTTTGCGCTTCATCTCAAGGTCAAGTAAATTTTAGTTTTCCAGTTGAAAACTGAAGCTTTAACACATGTGCAAGAGACAAAGCTGGCTGGAAACAAGTATTGTTTATCTCTGTGATGTTCTTTAAGTAAGATAAGACTTGATAGGCCTGAATATAGCCATCTTACAAGGCATATGATAGACTAAACTTGTCCTTTTCATGTAGAAAGGCCAGATATGGTTTGCCCTCAGTACCTTCAGCTGTATTTCTAAATTTTCTTTGGTGTTTATGTTTACTGTTTCTTATGTTTGATCTGAAATGTGAAGATTGCTAGTAAGTTTTTTTGTGCCTTGCTTTCTTTTCCCTTTTCAGAATAATTTTTCCAGCATGATACAGGAGTCTGCCAGGTTATGGCTATCATTCAGTGTCATAGCTGCACAACTGACCTGTTTTATTATTTACAATAAAGCTCATTGTTAAGTACTGAATACTTTTTAACATGAGGCTGTGCAACTTTAAAATATTTTAGTTCTGCATTCTCTTATATTACTTGATTCTTTCTAAATTATTTTCCTATAGATGCTACAGTTGTTTGGATGCTCACTTCTATGATGATGAAACTGTAACTGTAGTTCTGAAGGAGAGCGTGCAACAAGAGGGGAAGGAGAGAGTCTTGGCTCAGCTGCCTTTATCTTCAGTATATACAGATGAGGACCAAGATAGGAAATTCATCTGGGATTCTATGGAAAGGTATTGAAAACTTTGAGCATATCTGAAAATGTAGAACTGAAAAGCAAATGAAGCAAATATTAGAACTGTGTACAGTTACTCATACTTTGTGTGTGTGTAAATATTTTAAAGACACAAACTCTCTTCGTGCCAGGAGAGTAGGATGGGGGAGACAGAAGTTTCCTAAATAGTTTGTTTTCTGGTTTTTGGGAGGTTGGTTTTGGGTTTTTTGATACTGATGCTACATGTGTATCAGGGGTGTCATGAAATGCAAGGATCAGCTGAAGACACCTTGTAGAATCAGAAATCTTCCTTTCTTTAGAAGATTAACTTTGCTGGTCAGAATACTTCAATTTAGGATGTTTTCAGCATATCTGCTCATATATCTCTGCTGTGTAATAAGAATTCAAAGGTATTTCTTCTTCTTTCCCTGGTAGTCACCCTTACAAATATTGTCAGCTTAACCTTAAAACATCAGAACTGGTACCACTGTTTGCATTGACACAGGTAGAGGAGAGCATCTGATGAAAGTGAACACACACAAAGGCCAGTGTGTGTTCAGGCAGTGAATCCAATCTTTTAGTTGTGTCTCCCTTGCTTTTACTTTTCTTTCATTCTTTTCTGGTGGTTTGCTTAAGATGCATTTTTATTGCAAAATAAAGAGCCATACTGAACTGTAAATTAAATTTTTTTATGCCACAAAGATACTGTGCATTGAAGAATGAACAGAAGATATTAAGAGCAGGTTCAAACTAATCCTGGCTGCTGTAATAGGTAGGGAGTGTCTTCATACAATCCCTGTGAGCGGGGTAGTGATGCATATCTGAAAGGTCAAGGAGGCCAAACTTCTGTGTAAAGGGAGGCACTGTGTCCAGGACTGTGTTCGGAAACTCCTCTTTGTGCAGAGGAGAGGTTTGAAGGAAAGCCACCCACAGCCTCCTGCCATAGCTGTTTCTCATGGGAAGATCAGACTTCACAACTCCCTTCTCACCTGCTGTGATATTTTTAACTCAGTTGGAATATGCTGTGTCTCTACAGTTGGATCTCCTGCTCTACAGTATCTGTAGCAGCATTATGATGCTGCTTGTTGCATATGATGAAATTTAGACATAAGAATCTGGAGGCTTTTCTTAGAACTGCAGTTATGTCTTTTGAACCAGCTTTGTGCTTTTTTCTTTGCCATGTGCAGGCTGGATGAGCGAAGCGGTGAGATACCCACACGTACTGTCTTCTTGGAGAATCAGTGGAGAGTGCTAGAGAATATGAAAGCTCAGTATGTTTCTGTAAATGGCATTAGAAAAGTTTCTTGTGTGGTAAGTGCAGTATCTCTGAAGAAGCCTGTCAGCTATTAAAGAAAATATGCTGACTAAAGTGGTAACCTAAAAGTTACCATTTTTTTATGACAAACAGATTATTTTCTCATAATCTGCTATGAGGGTGTCAGGGTACAGTCATACCTGTTGAATAGCACAGGATGGAAAAACTTTAACAGAAGGTAATCAATCTGCTTGCTTTACTTCTCAGCCTGTAGAGCAATAAAAAAGTTGCTAATTCTCCTGAAACCTCCATTTCAAAGATAAGGGCTATTTTCAAAGCTAGTGGCTGACAAAATGCTATTGGTGTTTTACTTGTTTAGTCATTAACAGGAACTTCTTACTGTCTCTATAGCTAAGTTCAAACCTCCGCCATGTCAGGGTGTTTGAGATGGATGTAGAGGATGACGGGGAAGTTGAGGAAGAAGAGGAAGAAGAAACAACTCAGATTGCAGCTGGGGAACCTGATGAATCAAATCAGTCTGCAGATGGCCAGGACAATGTGTGTGATGCATCTGCTGAAGAACTACCTGATGAAACTGAAGAACACGAGACAAGTCTGGATCCTTGAAATAGGTTTTGATAATAGTAAAGGGACACGACCGAACTGTAAATACTTTTTTTAATGGCACAAAGAAATTGTGTGTTGAAGAATAAACAGAAAATATTAAAAGCAAGTTCAAACTCATCCTGGCTGCTATAATAAGCAGGGACATTATTAATACAGTCCCTGGGATTGGGGGTGATACATTTGAAAGGTCGTCTAACTAGTTAGAAAGTAATCTGACTTCAGGCTGCTGAGATGATGGATCCTGTACCTCCTCAAGCAGCTGAATCAAGTTGGAATTCTGTATTGCTTTTCAGCCAAGACTGTTCTAGAGTACCTTTATTGACTCTGTTTTGTCTGGCACATGGTTTGGTACCAGCTTAAGCTTTGAAAGCTTTTCTATTTGCCATTTTTAATAGGTGAGGAGAAGAAGAAATACCAGCTGAGGTTTTTGTAGCTAAGCTGTTCAGTCCCAAATACTGTTGTAAAGATTAAAATAAAGTTGTATATAAAACCAGCAAAACTTGGAATCTAATTCTTAGCTTCTCAGACATTTGTGTTCTAGTAATGGGTATGAAAATGTCCTGTAGAACTAAAACTTAAGATTCCAAATCAGTGTAAGACTTGTTACACAACAAAATTTAGCAACTGTTAATTAAATATATAGTTTTAAAAGCTCCTTGGATAACATCTGTCCTTGGTAACACAGCATTTTGATCTATGCAATTCTTTAGTCCTCAGTGCAATGTGTGTGTGCACAGTGCATGATCTGTCAAATGTTTGCATGTCTCAGCCTGCCTAGTTTCTGTGAATTTGTTCCTGAAAGCCTGTCTTCTCAATGTGGAATTTTTTGTAATGAAAAATTTCAACAGAGAGTATATTTTTTTATTCTGATTCGGCATTGTATGTCGTGCATAGCCCTCAGCATAAACATGTTACTTGCAATTTATATATTACTGTAGGCATGGTGTAGTGCTAAGCAGAAGAAACTAGAAACAGCATTTAGAAATCTAAAATGTTTTCTTTTTCCCTACTAGCTGTCATTCTTAACTGACTTAAAACTCAGCTCTTTGAATTCACAATGCTACTAAATGCATGAGCTTCCTTCAGAAGAGTGAGTGTACCTTCTATTTGTGAGGAGGACCAAGTTTCCACTCTGTGCTTTAAAAACAAATCTTTTGAAATTGCTATTTGGCATTGCAAAATTCAAATACTAAACTTATCCTCTTGTTTTGAAATATACCATTTTTAAGTAACTTTAAAAAAGTGGCCTTCTGAAGGTTTTGAACTGCTTGGGAGAGACCCTGGTGAAACACACTTTCAGTTTTGAAAGAGACTAAGTTTTTCCCTTTCCCGACAACCTCATTGAAAGCTGCTTGCTGTTCATCATTCTCATCCAACAGATGGTCATATTGCAAGGCACACTGAAGCTGTAGGACAGGAGGGGCAGAAATGCCCATCCAGAAGTGCCATATTTTCTGTGTAGAGCAGTTAACTCTTAATAAGAAATTGCTGTTATAACAGAGCCCAGTCAGCTTAAACATGGCCTTTTGTTCTTCAAGGAAACTTTTGCTTCTAACTTAGAGGTGTCACATCAAGGGCTTAGAAGTAATTGTTCTGCTATGCTTTGTGCTAAGTAGTTTTAGTCCATGAGCATATGGAAATCTGATCTATCCTGCCCACAGTAGTTCCTAAATTTGATTTAGTAGCAGATGTGTCCCATGTCACAGGGGCATGTCTTTCAGTTGCCTCCCTAAGGCTATTCTGTGCACCTTTCTAGTCCAGTCTTGGATAAACTCGAGTCAGTGGGAGCTTTGTGTAGCTTGGATAAGTCCATGTGCACGTTCTACATTTCACAGTGACACTGTACAGACACACCAGTGGTCAGTGCTTCTGAATGCATTGCTGATTCCTTCTGACAAGCTTTTTTAAAATTTATTTTGCTGCCAGATTTCTGTAGTAATAAATATGTCAGTAACGTGTTTATGCATCTGTTTTCAAAAGGGTGATAAGAAGTACTAGATCTAGAAGTATTTTAGGATTTTGGTGGTGTCTGGGTGTGGTGGTTTCTCACTTGCCATTTTGATCTCTGATCTCTTATGTTAACTGAAGGCTCAGTAAATGTTTTTCTGTGGGGAGTTATTATTTACTGATAGTTTTGTAGTCAAAAAAACTTCTATATTCTCAGCAAGCATGCACACAATCCACTCTGCAATACAAATCTTTAGGTCTCTAAGAAACATTTACTGCTGCCTCTTTTTAAATATCTGTTTGTTTTGTATTTGGCATTACTATTTTTTTTTAAATCTTATGCAACTTTTATTTTCTGTTCTTTACCTGTGTAATCTCTTTTCCAGACCTTTTTCCTATACCTTTTCTGCCTGATCTCTTCAAAGTTTGCCACACTGTGTGTGCTTTGGTCTCTCACCAGCTGGTGCTGTTTTGCTCCACAACCTGGACATGCTGTGGTACCATTGCCTCCCACTTACATGGATTTCATGGCACATTTGCATCTTCCTTTGTAAACAGCCACTTGAGCTGCTCGAAAAGACAGGAGATGGATGTAGAGCAATAGTGAACAAAAGCTTGCTTTATTATTATTATTTTTGCAGAGGGGACAAGGGATGTGTAGCTTTGTAACAAAAGTTACAGCTGGTCCTAATGCTCCTTGACTTTGAAAAACCTACTTAAAAAAAAAAAAAAGCCTTAAACCCCATTTGTAAACCTTGACAAAATGGGAAAGCCATCTCTGTAAGCATGGAAATTCCTTAGTACGTGGCCTGTGTTTAGTGTCTGTAGTCAGAATTGGTTCATGTGTCTTGTTACCTACTGCAGTAACATCTGAGATCTCTCATGCAACCTGGAACTAGCTGTTGCTTTTGGAGTTGTGGCTATAATCTATCACGGTGTCCTGCAGTGATAGGGAGGAGAAGAGAGATCCAGCAGGCAGGCATTGTGCAGCAAGATTCCCTTACTTAATTATTTTACAACTCTTTTATGGACTTCTTTCTTCATAGTCTAATTGGTCAAAGGATCAGCCACCCCATGGGGTGATTGGCTAAAATCCTAAAACATCCATTGTCAAAATATTTTTCTACTGTACTATAAACAAAGGTTTGCAAGGTCGCAGGTGTTCATAGTTTATAGAACTCTACTACTATCTTCCATGAGAGAGAAAAGTATCTCACGGGACTGGAAAGAAGCAAGAGAAATTCTTGCTAGCAGCATATTTTCATCCACAATTCCCCCTTTTTGTTTTATAAGATAACAATTCTACTAGGTCTTAATCCTAAATAGAAATTTACATCAGTTATTAATTCTAAATATAGCTTTAAGGGCTTTAACTATCTGACTCCATAACAAGAAATTTAAAGTTCAGTCTCTGCTTGTGGAAGGACCATCTGCCTGATGGTTGACATCCTGGTCATCATCAGAAGAGTCATTAGGCTGATGATCTACATTCTGGTCGCCATTTGGATGGTTGGCGTTCTGGCCATCATTTGGAGGTTGCCTGTTCTGCCTCTGGTGCCGTAGGTCAGGGCAAACACGTTTTGAAGGTAGCCACCATACCCCAGTATCTGTGGAAACGCAAGCATACCCACGACCCCAAACGATAAGCTCATGAGGGCCTTCCCACTGGTTAGTGAGTAAATTCCGTACCCAGACTTTTGCCTGAGGCAGTTGTGTCTCACCTGAAGACTGCAATGAGAGAAAATGATTCAGAATAACAGGATTATTTGAATTTTGTGGTACTGTAAGGTGATTAATTGTATACAAAGCTTTTTCTAGTCAGTTCTCTGCGGTTTCTCCATGCATTCCCCTTTTCTGTTTGTCCAAAACACGCTTCAGGGTACCATGAGCGCGTTCGACAATGGCTTGGCCAGTAGGAGAATGTGGGATACCAAAGGTATGGTCTACACCCCATAGGTGTAAGAACTGCCGCGTCTTCTCCGAGGCGTAGGCAGGACCATTATCGGTTTTCACAGAAGCTGGCACGCCCAGGACTGAGAAAGCCAATTTCCAGTGGGCAATGACATCACTGCCCTTCTCTCCAGTGTGAGCAGTAGCCCACATAGCCGAGGAGAAAGTGTCAATAGACACGTGCACATATTTAAACCAGCCAAATTCGGAGATGTGCGTTACATCCATTTGCCAAAGCTGCAAGGCTTTTAGCCCCCTGGTGGCAAAGGCGCAGCGAGTCCGTGACAGCACAAGCGCTGACAATGTCGCGCGCCTCGGTTGGCGTTAAATGGAACTGCTTCTGCAGGGTATGTGCACTTTGATGGAAGAAACCGTGCGATGCCTTGGCTTGTGCAATTCTGTCAGGCTGAGGCCCTACCCACGCAGGGTTGGCCAGCATGTCAGCCTTGGCATTGCCTTCTGTTAGAAACCCTGGTCAATTGCTGTGGCTTCAAATGTGCAGAATGTAATACGGATGCACTCGAGCCTGAATTGCAGACCACAAGGTTTGCAACAGCGAAAACAGAGCCGCATTGTTCACCTCCTTCAGAAGTGAACAATCTAAGCGTTGGGTGATATCTGCTACATAAGCAGAGTCAGTAATCAAATTCAAAGGTTCCTGTGAGAATCGTTGAAAAGCCATGGTAACAGCCCTTAATTCAACTAACTGAGCAGAGCCTGACTCATGGCCTTTCAGCACCTGCCATTCAGATCCCTCCTTTGTAGGATACTGTGCGCCCTTACGCACAGTGACTCCTATTAAAAATTTGTCCCAATCTGTACGCCCCAAGCTGCCAACACGTCCCGTCCCCAAAGGTTAAGGGAAGTGGTAGCAACATAAGGCCTAATTGTAGCTGTGTGCCCCTCTGAGTCCTTCTCCACCACAGGCCGTTCGCTTAAATAGCTCTGTGTGGTTCCTCCTAATCCTGTGATGGCCGATCCCACCGGGGCTAAAGGCCATGCGGGAGGCCATGCAGAGAAGGAGATGATAGTTACATCAGCACCCGTATCAATCAAACCTCGAAGCTGAATCCGGGGTGGACGGGCGTTCGGCAGGATCAGGGTACATGTCATCTGTGGTCTTTGGTCAGAGATATCTGCAGTCCAGAAGGCCTGCGGAAGTCCCGTAGATCCACTGCCACTATCTCTGTGAATTTGTTGTTCTATCCTGGGGACACAAGACTTAAAAGGCACTAATTTAGCACAGCAGGTCTTTTCAGGAATAGTGACAGGGGTTTTTTTCATGGAGACTGTGGCATGAATCTGACATGTAAAGTCAGCATCAATAACTCCTGAGTGCACTAGGATTCCTTCACGAGCAACGTCAGGTTTTCCCACCAGCATTGCACTGGATCCCTGGGCTAAGGGTCCATATGCATCCAAGGGAACCTTATAAATACCGCTAGAGTCTAAGACGACTGTGGCTGCGGTGTGGACGTCAAACCCGTCTGATTCGTGGGTGCTGTCTGATCCCTGGGTGCTGTCTCTAGGGTGGCTGGGTAGGCCTGTGCCTGTACCTGTGCCACTCTCTGGGGGAGCGACTGCATCGGAGAGCAATTCCCCCTCCTTGCACCCCGGCAGAAGTTTCCTGACAAAGGCCGACCATCGGCATGAGTCAGGGATCTACAATAGTCCGAGCAATGCCCTGGCCTGCCACACCTCTTGCACTGGGGGATCGGTGTGTTTTCTTTTTGGCTCGGCTTAGGCCGCTTCTGTTCTTTCGTGTGTTTGGGTTGCTTTGGTTCACGACCAGAAGATGCATGAACAGCCTGCAGAAACACAGCCAAAGCAGACCTTTTCTGGCTCCCAGATCCCACCTTAGAGCAGGCCTCGACCATGTCTGTGAGTTCAGGTTCTCCTGAAATCTATGATTTTTCTGCAGTCCTCGTTCGCATTATCTCTCACTAACTGCCTTAACAACATATGCCTTAACCCGTCATTCTCAACCTGCTTCTTGAGAGAAGCAGCGAGGTTCTCCATGAAAGAGAAATATGACTCGGACCATCCCTGAATTACTTCCGTATATCACTTTCTAGGAGCAGCCAGCTCTATGGTTTTCAACAGGGCCGCCATGCCGACCTGTTGAGCCTGCTGCAGGATGCTAGCGGGAAAGGTACCCTGGAGATTGGGACCAGAGAAGGGACCAGTCTCCATAAGAGCATCCGTCCCCACTGCACATCTAGGGTCTTCAGCAGGGAGCTGCATATTCCCTAATGCAGCCTTATCAGCCAGCTTTCTCCAGGTAGTCTCAAAAACTGCACATTGTACAGGTTGAAAGAGGATTTGACCTAAGTGTCTGATATCAAATGGAGCGAGCAAATCCGTGTTTATCGCCCTTATCATTTGCATAACCTCAGCAGAACCGAGCCTGTGTTGTGCAACCTTGGATTGCAGATCCTGTGCAACCTTCCAGTCAATTATCTCATGCTTATCATGCTGGCCTGAATTTGGCAGAGCCTTATACACTGGGAAAGCTTGGGTCTCCCCTTTCAGGGTGTCACTATCACCCTGAACTGCTGGCACAGCCTTTGGATGCAGCGTAGCAGCTTCCCATTACTCTCAGGATCCTCAAATCTGTTTGGCATCCCCAGCGTTTCCAATAAATCCCAATCGCCCTCCTCCAGAGCCCGCATCTTAAGCGACTCCGAGAAGTGGTTGCAGTGGGTCGGATGCACTGTCACAGTGCAGTCCGGGAAGGTCCAGGGGCGAGACTGGAGCAGCCTTTTCTTTCACCGCCCTGCTACAGCGGCTTTACGCCCCAGGGCCAGTGCCTCCTCTGCCCCACTGCCCGACGATGAATCGTTGGGTATGAGCAGCTTTGAGGAGCCGTGAACAAACAGAGGTGGGCGGGGAAGAATCGACCGACCAGAAGAAGAACTGACAGCAGAGGCTGTAGTCGGCTGTGCAGGGGTTTGAACTACAGCCGCTGTCGGGGATGCAATCTCGGGTGATTTTGACCGATCTGGCACTGGGGCTGCTGCAGCGTCTGTAATGCTGCGGCCGCGCCCGGAGCCACTGTCGTCTCCTGTGCCGCGGTAGCACCCGGAGCCGCCGCCAGCCGGGGCACAGCCACTGCGACTGCTGCTTCTTTCGCTGGTCTCGGCTCCGCTGGCGGCTGGGACACTGGCGCAGTGCCGGTCGCTGACACCGCGACCGCCGCCACCACCACCGCTGGTTCGGGGTTGGGAGCATCTCTCACGGGCGGTGTGGGCCTGGCGAGCCCCGCGCAGCGGGGCGTCTCCGGCAGCTGCAACAGCTGCTTCTGCAAGCTGAGCAGTTCTGCCAGCTGCCGTGATATGTTCGGCAGCTCTGTCAACAAAGGCAGGTGACGTATTAGAAGGTCGACTGCTCGGCTCTGTGCCTGGGTGAAGCAGTCTGCTGCTATGGCGGGCGATGAGCCGCATCCGGGCATTCTCGGCGTAGCAGGCGCATGCGCAGATGGGCTAGGAACTGCCATGGGGGTACAAGACACAAGCCCACTGAAACGTGGCGCCGAAAAAGCGGCGACCGTCGCTGAGCCGAAAGGCAAGGCGGGCTGAGCGCCACCTCGCTGCCCACACGCCCCCGCCAGTTGCTCTGCTGGCATGGGGTTCTCGGGGGGCATGGGTTCCTGCGGCAGCACAGGACAACCCGGTGCAGGCTCTGGGGCATTCTCTGCCCGTGGAGCCGGGGGAGTTTTTTGGATCTGCCACCACACGCCCCTACAGCCAGGTCAGTGGGGTCTCCTTCGGATATGTCTCCGCCACATGCCACCGAAACGGGCGAGCCAGCTCTGCTGCCACAGTTAAAGTCTATCAGCAGATTAAACAAACCCCGCAATGTGTGTAGTAATTCTAGCACTGGCGGATCCCCAGATGGGAACTCGCGCCAGAGCGCAGAGCCGAGTTCTTGGCACAGCCCAAAATCCAGGGCGGTGTCTCCATTCGGGGAGATGCCATGTAGAGCACCCCAGTCTAATAATTCACAGAGTGAGCTCTCAGAAATGGAGGTGTCCATTAAACTGGAAACACCTTTCCAGGCAGATAACACAGTGTCAGTTTTTAAGCTGCTGTTCGCCATTTCTTTCAGTCCCATTGGACACCCCGGTCCAGGGGGGGAACAACAGCGCACCTCTAGAGAAACGCGGCTTGGCTCGCAGCGTGCAGGACACGTGGTGGATCACCAAATGTAACAGCGTCCCGCAGTGGTAGGGAGGAGAAAAGAGATCCAGCAGGCAGGCATTGTCCAGCAAGATTCCCTGATTTAACTATTTTACAACTCTTTTATAGACTTTTTCCTTCATAGTCTAATTGGTCAAAGGATCAGCCACCCCATGGGGTGATTGGCTAAAATCCTAAAACATCCATTGTCAAAATATTTTTCTACTGTACTATAAACAAAGGTTTGCAAGGTCGCAGGCGTTCATAGTTTATAGAACTCTACTAATACCTTCCATGAGAGAGAAAAATATCTCATGGGACTGGAAAGAAGCAAGAGAAATTCTTGCTAGAGGCATATTTGCATCCACAATAATCTGATTTCTTGCTTGACAAACTGTTTTAGGGGAAGAGCTGGCTTAGCTTGTGCCATGGAGCAATGGTAGTGATGCCATGAAGATTTTTGCCTTTTCCTTTATACCCCTGTTGTTAAAAGCTGCAATTGTTTATTAAACTATGGAGGTAGACAAGTTATCCTCTGTAGTTGAAGGAGGATACGCTTGCAGAATTAGCCCGTATATCCGGAACAATATGAATTGCCAAAGATGTGCCATTGCAGCCTGTAAAATATGTAGTGCCAAATATGTACCGCTTCCGCTTATGTTATGTAAGTAAAGAGATAAAATACCAAATATGGGAGAGAAAAACAGGGGTCATTCAGAGGACTATGGAGGAAGACTTCTGGCTTCAGCCTCAACGACCACCAGAAGGCAGAAGAAGACCCCCTAGCAACACAACGCACATGCGCAGAGAAACTAGATAACAACCACCTGGAAAGACAGGAAAGCGGAAGAAAAAACCATATATAAAGGACTCTGTACAAGCTAAAAAACGTGGCAGTCGGCGGAGCGGAGACTCCCCTGTCACCCAGCGCTGCTTTTGCTCACATTCTACTTGCTTAATTACTAATAAATTTCATTTATTAAACTAAGAGTGCATTCCCCTTATTGTTGCGCACTCTTTACAATTTTGGTGCCGTGACTCGGATGGGAAGATAGCGACCTACCGTCTCTTAGGGAGGCGCCCCGAGGTACTCCTCGGCCCGGGGATCGGTGGTGCGCTTACCCCCACACCGACGAACCTAAATTCTAGAATGGTGAGCAATTGAGAACCGGTCAAATCCCATAAAGTTTAGTGCACTAAAGTCCGGACGAAGACGCAGGACCGCGTGAGTATCGAGCATCGGGATTCCGTCCGGGCGGGATTGGGTTTCCTGAGATATAACGACTGAGAGGTTCGAAATACTGAACCAAGCGAGTGTGGACCCTTTAGTACTACGTTTCCCGACTCCCGCGAGGGACCGGGCTAGGAATAAGGGGAGCGAGTGTGTGTGTGTGTGCAGATATCTCAGAAGATGGGGGCGAAGGGCAGCAAGCCTTCGGTCCCCATGGGGAGGGTCCCAGCAGGGAGGGCCCCAGTGATACCCCAAAACACCCCCCTAGCATTCATGCTAAATAATTGGAAATACCTCCCTAGTTCACCCGGGAAACACAAAGCCAGAATGATAGAATTCTGTACTAAAATATGGGGAGGAAAGAAAATACAAAAGAACGTGATTTGGCCAGTTTTTGGGTCAGATGAAGATTGGGTGCGACAACAACTTAACCTGTGGGTAAACAGTAAAAGTCCGCTTGACCCAGAAGAAAGTGCATATGCTGCAATGTGGCTAGAAAAACCCCAGGTAGCTATGTTTCCCTTAAATGAGAGAAAGAAAGAAAGGAAAGAAGAGCAGGAAGATGAGCTATTATTGAATCCACCCCCATATGTGCCCCCGGCACAGGCACCGGAGGCACCGCCACCGCCAATTCCCCTCGATGCACCAATTAATGCAGAGCGAGTGTCCCCCATTACAGTCAGGAGGAGAACTAGAAATCAACGAGAACAAGCTCAGATGTACCCACTAAGAGAGGTACCTATGGGAGGACCCCTACCCGGGATCGGATATGTTACTGTCCCTTTAAATTCAGGAGACTTACGAGAATTCAAGAGAACTGAAATGGGGAGTTTATTAGATGATCCATTAGGAGTAGCTGAAAGGCTAGATCAATTCTTGGGACCCAGTCTCTATACCTGGGGGGAGATGAACTCAATATTAAGCCAGCTGTTTACATCCGAAGAAAAAGAAATGATTAGGAGGGCTGGCATGAGAATATGGGATGCCCGTCATGCCCAAGGACCGCAGGCAGACACTAAATGGCCATTACAGAATCCCAACTGGGATAACCAGAATGCCGAACATAGGGTCCACATGGGGGATCTAAGAACTATAGTGATTCAGGGAATCAGAGAAGCCGTACCCCGTGGCCAGAACATTAGTAAAGCTTTCAATGAGAGACAACGGAAGGACGAGAGCCCCACCGAGTGGTTAGAGAGATTAAGAAAAGCCCTACAGTTATACTCTGGAACGGATCCAGCAAGTCCTTTAGGACAAGCTGTTTTAAAGACTCACTTTGTAGCGAAATCCTGGGACGACATTAGGAGAAAACTTGAAAAGCTAGAAGATTGGCAGGATAGAGGCTTAGAAGAACTGTTGAGAGAAGCCCAGAAAGTGTACGTGCGGAGAGAGGAAGAGAGCAGTAAACGACAAATAAGAATGATGGTAGCAGCGGTCAGGGAGGATAGAAAAGGACGACCAGAAGGATTCCGGGGAAGGTCAAATGTAGTAGAAAAGAAGGAACAAGGAAACTGTTTTTATTGTGGAAAGAGAGGACATATAAAAAAGAACTGCAGAGAACGAATCAGAGACGAGGGAATATTAAAGGCAGAATAGGATAGTCAGGGGCTCTATATATTAGGGGACCGGAGTCATCAGGAGCCCTTGATAAAATTAAAAATAGGTCCCCAACGTCAGGAGTTCACCTTTCTAGTAGACACAGGGGCAGAGCGATCCACAATTAAACAATTACCGGAGGGATGCACCCTTTCACATGAAAAAGTCCAAGTTATAGGAGCAAAAGGAGAACCATTTAAAGTAAACAAAATTAAAGATGTCATATTTGAGTCTGAAAATAAATATGGGATAGGTGAACTCCTGCTAGTCCCAGAAGCGGACTACAATTTATTGGGACGGGACTTGATTATTGAATTACAATTAGAAATCAAAGTTGAAAACGAAAAATTGGCTGTCAGAGCATATCCCCTCACAGTAGCAGACAGGGAAGAAATCAATTCTAACATATGGTATTCCCCAGACACAATAGGAAAGCTAAATATTCCACCAATTAAGATACAAATAACGGACCCACAAATCCCAGTGAGAATAAAACAATATCCTATTTCTCTGGAGGGACGGAAAGGACTAAAGCCAGAAATCGACAGATTATTAAAACAAGGAATCCTAGAACCGTGCATGTCTTCCTTTAATACTCCCATTTTGCCTGTACAGAAACCTAATGGAAAATATCGATTAGTTCATGATTTAAGGGAAATAAATAAACGAACAGTTACCCGGTTCCCCGTAGTAGCTAATCCATATACATTATTAAGCCGGCTAGGTCCACAGAGGACGTGGTATAGTGTGATAGATTTAAAAGATGCATTCTGGGCATGCCCACTAGCAGAAGAGTGTAGAGATTATTTTGCCTTTGAATGGGAAGACCCAGAAACGGGACGCAAACAACAACTAAGGTGGACAGTCCTTCCCCAAGGATTTACTGAATCACCAAATCTGTTCGGGCAAGCTCTAGAGGAGTTATTAACGGAGTATCAAGTACAATCAGGGAACGTACTCTTGCAGTATGTAGACGACTTGCTGATAGCAGGAAGTGAGAGGGAAGAAGTTAGGATAGAAAGTATCAAATTATTAAATTTTTTGGCACTAAAAGGATTACGAGTTTCTGAAGAGAAATTGCAATTTGTAGAAGAAAAAGTCAAGTATTTAGGACATTATTTATTTGAAGGACAGAAAATAATAGACCCAGAACGTATTAAAGGAATATTAGAATTACCTATACCAAATACCAAAAGACAGATTAGACAAGTGTTAGGCCTATTTGGATACTGTAGACAATGGATAGAAAATTATAGCTCCAAAGTTAAATTCTTATATGAACAGCTAGCAAAAGATAAGCTGCCTAAATGGACCCCTCAAGATCAAGAAGATTTTGTTAAGTTAAAAAAAGAATTAAGTCAAGCACCTGTCCTAAGTCTCCCGGATATAAAGAGACCCTTTCATTTATTTGTGAACACAAATGAAGGGACAGCATTTGGAATATTAACTCAAGAATGGGCGGGGCAGAAAAAACCAGTAGCTTATTTATCTAAATTATTAGACCCTGTGAGTAGGGGATGGCCAGTTTGCATCCAGATCATTGTGGCGGCTGCCTTGTTAGTAGAAGAAACAAATAAAATTACTTTTAATGGAGAAATAATTTTATACGCACCCCATAATATCAGAGGGGTATTACAGCAAAAGGCAGAGAAGTGGCTCACAGATAGTCGATTGCTCAAATATGAAGGAATACTAATTGAATCACCTAAACTGTCACTTAGAACAACCGGGGCCATGAATCCAGCAGAATTTCTATATTCAGGAGGAGGTAGTGGAATAATACATGATTGCTTCCAAACTATAGAACACCAAAGCCGGATAAGACCAGATTTAGAAGAAGAGGAACTCGAGGAAGGAGAGGTCTTTTTCATAGATGGATCCTCAAGAGTAGTAGAAGGAAGGCGCACCTCGGGGTATGCCGTTGTGAAATTTGATAAAGGAGAGTTTAAAATAGTGGAATCTGGACCTTTGAGTGCAACCTGGTCTGCCCAAGCATGTGAATTGTATGCCCTTTGGAAAGCTTTGAAATTACTGGAAGGGAAAACAGGTTCAATATATACAGACTCCAAGTACGCCTATGGGATAGTACACACCTTTGGAAAGATTTGGGAAGAACGAGGATTTATAAACTCCCAAGGGAAGAAACTAATTCACACAGAACTAATACGACGAGTTTTAAAATCACTCAGAGGCCCTTCTAGAATAGCAGTAGTACATATTAGAGGCCATCAGCGTGGTACCAGTTATCAAATCAGAGGAAACAATGTAGCAGATGAAGAAGCTAAGCGAGTCGCAGGGAATCTCAGTATTTTGTTTACAATGAAGGAGATACCACAAAAAGACGAAAACCTTAGTTTTGACCAAAAAGAAAGAGAGAAATTGCAAGACATGGGAGCTAAAGAACACAATAAGAAATATATGTTACCAGATGGTCGTGAAATATTGCCTAAAGGAATAGCCACAGATATCCTTACAAAAATCCACCAAAAAACACATTGGGGTACCCAAGCCTTAGTAGATCATTTTGAACAGTTATATGCCTGTATAGGGATTTATAACATTGCAAAATCAATAACCTGGTCTTGTGAGATTTGCCAGAGGGTAAACCGAAGTAGGAGTAAGCAGAAACAATCAGGAGGACGACCTCCAGCATACCGACCCTTTTCACACATACAGGTCGATTTTACAGAGCTACCAAAAAAGGGAAGATATAAATACCTCCTTGTAATAATTGATCACCTCACCCACTATGTTGAAGCTTTTCCTACCGGTAAGGCAACTGCCAATCAGGTAGCAAAAGTGCTGCTCGAGCAGATAATACCTCGATACGGGGTAACTGAAGTAATTGACTCAGATCGCGGACCTCATTTCACATCTAAAATCATTAAAGAAATAGTGGACAATATAGGAATTAGATGGGATTACCATACACCATGGCACCCCCAGAGTTCCGGTAAGGTTGAAAGAATAAATGGAGAAATCAAAGTAATTTTGACAAAACTAATGATAGAAACCAAATTATCTTGGATTAAATGCTTACCAATGGCATTATTAATTCTGAGAACTCGACCAAGAGCTGATTTGGGAATTTCTGCCTATGAAATGGTGTATGGTATGCCCTATCGTATTGAGAAACCCCAGACTAACCTTTTAATTCGAGACTATGCTATAAATGAATATGTTTCACAACTGGCAAAACACCGAGAAGAATTGTGGAAACAAGGACTAGTGGTACAAAGACCTCCACTAGACTTAAAAATTCACAAAATCGAACCTGGAGAATGGGTATTAATCCGGGTATGGAGGGAAGAGACTTTGAAACCCAAATGGGAGGGTCCTTATCTTGTTTTGCTGACTACAGAAACTGCCGTCAGAACAGCTGAGCGCGGCTGGACACACGCAAGCAGAATCAAAGGACCAGTACCACCACCCCAGTGGAAAATCACCAGCCCTCCGGGAGAAAGCAAACTTGTATTAAGAAGAGCGATAAGTACAAAAACTAAATGATAGAAACTGTAGTTGAACCATTTATTAAGTTGCCGTTTGCTGTGCAGTGTGTAATAGGATTTGTGATTGCTTTAGCATTATCAATAGTTTTATATTTTTTATGGAAAATTGTTAAATGTGGAAGAGGAATTTGTATATGAATAATAGAGAACAAACCGAAATATGGAACCTACCACTAGATATTAGAAGGCTAAATCAAAAGACACGTTTAATATTCACACCTATAATTGAGAGACTGCCAAAAGAGATAAAATCCCAGATTCCTCCACCCCCATATACCTTTATTGAGATTCAAACAGTAATCAGCTGAACAATTTCAACTCACAATTTTGCATCGGGATTTGGAGGTGTGGGGCGCAGCCATCACTGCCCAACTAGAATCACATATTATAAAAAGCCAGTGCAGAGGATACAGAAAAGGGAAGAGATAAACCAGACCAGACCTTGAGCGATTGAAGGTACAGGTTCCCTTCCCTGAACAGGAAACCCCTGCTGCCGAGAAGATGAGACACCTCGTAGCCGGATGCAACCCGGTTGACGAGCGAGGCAGAGGAGGTAACCCGGGGAGGAAAGGTTACCTAATGCTCAAGCGAGGAGAATATTATCAATGGCTCTTCCTCCTTTTCTCTGTCATCCTGAGTAAGCCTGTGAAGCTGGTTGAGGCTGGGAATCCACACCAACCGTTTAAATGGTCCCTAATAAAATGGGATGTTGGGGTTTTAGTTTAGTTTTAGTTTTTTTTCCTGTTAAAGGAATTTTCTCCCATATGCATGTTGCTAGGGGACAAATAGCTGTACTTAAGAAAGACAAAAAGGGGAGTGGGGCGGGCCTGGCTACTCTTTTGTCTACACCTGGGTGTGGGGTCAGTTCGCTCGGAGCGTCCGGAGAGAGAAGCTGCAGAGAAAGGAGCTGCTGCTTCTTTCTTTTTGGCCGTTCTTTCTTCCTGCTGGAAACAACGCCGGGACCCCAAAAGCCGCTTTCCCTGCCCTGCTGGAGACCGGGCTGCGGCTGCCCTGCCCCGCTGCTGCTTCGAGCTTTCGCTACGCTGTAGCCCTGCTCGCCCTGCCTGCCTGGGCGTCCGTGGGGTTCTCCCATCTGGATACATCTCGTCTGCCACCCGGGATTTGCGTCCGTCCCTGCCGTTTCAGCCTGCTGTTCCTGAGAGCCCGGGATCAACTGCCCAGGGGTTTGTGAAGCCTTTGTTCCATCCCTTCCCGGGATCCCAGAGCACCAGAGCCGCGGGTTTCCCGAGCTCGCTCCGGAGCGCCCCCTGCAGCCGCGGGGGAACCATCGCACCTGCCCTGCTCACCGGGAGCCGCCAGCGCCCCTGCCGGCTGCGAGCGGAACTGCACCCGAGGGGAAATAGCCTGACAGCCGAGAAGGCTGGGACTGGGTTTGTGATTGCTGTTACTGCCATAGTTGTTGTTGTTTTGTTTGACTGGTTATATACATATATATATATATAGTAAAGAACTGTTATTCCTATTTCCCACATCTTCGCCTAAAGGCTCTTGATTTCAAAATATAATAACTTGGAGGGAAAAGGGGTTATATCTGCCACCTCAAGGGGGGCCTCTGCCTTCCTTAGCAGACACCTGTCTTTCAAAACCGAGACAGATCTTGGCGCCCAACGTGGGGCCTGAGGGCATTAAGAGATAGAGGTGAAAAAGGAATAACAGTTCCTCGATAACTTCATTTTGTGTGCTGGATATTGGAACCTTGTTAGGCAGCACTATGTGGTCTAGTTTACCCTGGTTTGGGTGGCATGTAGCCGTGGCTATATTCTTCCCCTTTGCAGCTCCTTACTTGAATATGGGTCCTCTGACTAAGGCTACCATTGCTGTTATCCAGCTTGCGTTATGGGTCGAGAAGGTGAAGAATTCATGGGTTTTTAACTTCCTCCGGAATGGCTACTACAAAGACCCAAAAGGACTCAGGTGAGCATTTGGGATTGCTGCTGTGGAGGCAGAGGGCATTAGGCAATTGAACACCCTGCCTGGACTATCAGAGAATCCTTCTGCAGTTGGGCTCCTGAAAGTGGAAGAGCAACGAGTGCCAATTGCCACCTCGACAGTGCACCGCCGGCAGTATCGGACAAATCGAGATGCTGTGATCCCCATCCACAAGATGATCCGCGAGCTGGAGAGTCAAGGGGTGGTCAGCAAGACCCACTCACCCTTCAACAGCCCCATCTGGCCTGTGCGCAAGTCTGACGGGGAATGGAGATTGACTGTGGACTATCGTGCCCTGAATGAAGTGACTCCACCATTGAGCGCTGCCGTGCCGGACATGTTGGAGCTCCAGTACGAGCTGGAGTCCAAAGCAGCAAAGTGGTATGCCACTATTGACATTGCCAATGCATTCTTCTCCATTCCTCTGGCAGCAGAGTGCAGGCCTCAGTTTGCCTTCACCTGGAGGGGCGTGCAGTACACCTGGAACCGACTGCCCCAGGGTGGAAGCACAGTCCCACCATCTGTCATGGACTGATCCAGACTGCACTAGAAAGAGTGAGGCTCCAGAACATCTGCAGTACATTGATGACATCATTGTGTGGGGGAACACCGCAACCGAAGTGTTTGAGAAAGGAGAGAGAATAATTCAAATTCTCCTGCAAGCTGGTTTTGCCATCAAGAAGAGCAAGGTCAAGGGACCTGCCCGAGAGATCCAGTTCCTGGGAGTAAAGTGGCAAGATGGACGACGTCAGATTCCCACTGAGGTCATAAATAAGATCACAGCAATGTCTCCGCCGACCAACAAGAAGGAAACACAAGCTTTCCTAGGTGCTATAGGTTTCTGGAGGATGCACATTCCTGAGTACAGCCAGATCGTGAGTCCTCTCTACCTGGTTACCCGCAAGAAGAATGATTTCCACTGGGGCCCTGAACAGCAGCAAGCCTTCACTCAGATCAAGCAGGAAATTGCTCACGCTGTAGCCCTTGGCCCAGTCAGGACAGGACCAGAGGTGAAGAACGTGCTCTACTCTGCAGCCGGAACAATGGTCTGTCCTGGAGCCTCTGGCAGAAGGTGCCTGGTGAGAACTCGGGGCCGACCACTGGGATTCTGGAGCCGAAGCTACAGAGGGTCTGAAGCCAACTACACTCCCACAGAGAAGGAAATCCTGGCAGCTTATGAAGGAGTCCAGGCTGCCTCAGAAGTAACGGCACAGAGGCACAACTCCTCCTGGCACCCCGACTACCGGTGCTGGGGTGGATGTTCAGAGGAAAGGTTCCCTCCACGCATCACGCCACCGACGCTACTTGGAGCAAATGGATTGCCCTCATCACGCAGCGCGCCCGAATTGGAAACCCAAGTCACCCTGGGATCTTGGAAATAATTACAAACTGGCCGGAAGGTGAGACTTTTGGGTTATCCTCTGAAGAAGAAGAGGAGCAGGTGACACGTGCCGAAGAAGCCCCACCATATAACGAGCTACCAGAGAGTGAAAGACAATACGCCCTCTTCACTGATGGTTCCTGCCGAATTGTAGGCGCTAGCCGGAAATGGAAAGCCGCTGTATGGAGCCCCACACGACAAGTTGCACAGGCTACTGAAGGAGAAGGTGGATCGAGCCAATTTGCTGAGCTCAAAGCTGTCCAATTAGCCCTGGACATAGCTGAAAGAGAGAAGTGGCCAAAGCTCTCACCTCTACACTGATTCATGGATAGTAGCCAATGCTCTGTGGGGTTGGCTGGAAAGGTGGAATAAGGCAAACTGGCAGCGCAGAGGAAAACCAATCTGGGCTGCTGAAGAGTGGAAAGACATTGCCACTCGGGTAGAGAAGCTATCCGTGAAGGTCCGTCATGTAGATGCTCACATCCCCAAGAGCCGGGCTAATGAAGAACATCGTAACAACAAACAGGTAGATCAAGCTGCGAAAATAGAGGTGTCCCAGATAGACTTGGATTGGCAACATAAAGGAGAACTGTTCCTAGCTCGATGGGCCCATGATGCCTCAGGTCATCAGGGCAGAGATGCCACCTATAAGTGGGCACGAGACTGAGGGGTGGATCTAACCATGGACAGTATCTCCCAGGTTATCCATGATTGTGAGACATGCGCTGCGATCAAGCAGGCCAAGCGGGTGAAGCCTCTGTGGTATGGCGGGCGATGGTCCAAATACAAGTATGGGGAGGCCTGGCAGATTGATTACATCACACTGCCCCAAACCCGCCAAGGCAAGCGCTATGTGCTCACAATGGTAGAAAGCCACCACTGGATGGCTGGAGACCTACCCTGTGCCTCACGCTACTGCCCGGAACACCATCCTGGGCCTGGAAAAGCAAGTCCTTTGGAGGCATGGCACCCCTGAGAGAATCGAGTCTGACAATGGGACTCATTTCAAGAACAGCCTTATAAACACCTGGGCTAGAGAACATGGCATAGAGTGGGTGTACCACATCCCTTACCATGCACCAGCAGCTGGGAAGGTTGAGCGGTGTAATGGACTGCTTAAAACCACCTTGAAGGCACTGGGTGGGGGGACTTTCAAAAACTGGGAGATGCATTTAGCAAGAGCCACCTGGTTAGTTAACACTCGAGGTTCCACCAGCCGAGCAGGCCCTGCCCAATCTGAACCCCTACAAACAACAGACGGGGATAAGGTTCCAGTGGTGCACATGAGAGGTATGCTTGGAAAAACTGTTTGGGTAAAGTCTGCCTTGAGCAAAGACAAACCCATCCGTGGGGTTGTTTTTGCTCAGGGACCAGGTTGCACCTGGTGGGTGATGCAAAAGGATGGAGAGACCCGATGCTTACCTCAAGGGGACCTTGTTTTAGGGTGAACTACCCATGGCTCTGTACTTGTATCAGTATCAGCATGTATATTTGTATATAATTTGGGTAATGCATAGATTTATATGGTTAAAAAAGTTAAGTTTCATGTAACATGTTAGTATGGGAAAAAATTCGGGGTGGATAATGTTGGGGTTTTAGTTTAGTTTTAGTTTTTTTCCTGTTAAAGGAATTTTCTCCCATATGCATGTTGCTAGGGGACAAATAGCTGTACTTAAGGAAGACAAAAAGGGGAGTGGGGCGGGCCTGGCTACTCTTTTGTCTACACCTGGGTGTGGGGTCAGTTCGCTCGGAGCGTCCGGAGAGAGAAGCTGCAGAGAAAGGAGCTGCTGCTTCTTTCTTTTTGGCCGTTCTTTCTTCCTGCTGGAAACAACGCCGGGACCCCAAAAGCCGCTTTCCCTGCCCTGCTGGAGACCGGGCTGCGGCTGCCCTGCCCCGCTGCTGCTTCGAGCTTTCGCTACGCTGTAGCCCTGCTCGCCCTGCCTGCCTGGGCGTCCGTGGGGTTCTCCCATCTGGATACATCTCGTCTGCCACCCGGGATTTGCGTCCGTCCCTGCCGTTCAGCCTGCTGTTCCTGAGAGCCCGGGATCAACTGCCCAGGGGTTTGTGAAGCCTTTGTTCCATCCCTTCCCGGGATCCCAGAGCACCAGAGCCGCGGGTTTCCCGAGCTCGCTCCGGAGCGCCCCCTGCAGCCGCGGGGGAACCATCGCACCTGCCCTGCTCACCGGGAGCCGCCAGTGCCCCTGCCGGCTGCGAGCGGAACTGCACCCGAGGGGAAATAGCCTGACAGCCGAGAAGGCTGGGACTGGGTTTGTGATTGCTGTTACTGCCATAGTTGTTGTTGTTTTGTTTGACTGGTTATATACATATATATATATATAGTAAAGAACTGTTATTCCTATTTCCCACATCTTCGCCTAAAGGCTCTTGATTTCAAAATATAATAACTTGGAGGGAAAAGGGGTTATATCTGCCACCTCAAGGGGGGCCTCTGCCTTCCTTAGCAGACACCTGTCTTTCAAAACCGAGACATGGGAAGATCAAAAAAAATAATATCCACAGTAATAGGGCCAGGGAATGTTAGTTTTAACTGCCAGCTCTGTGATCTTATAGTAATACAACCCTGCCTAAACAAAAGGGGGTTTTATTTTTGCCCTGCATCTAATCCAGGGAAAAGCTATTGTAATTGGCCCGGGCACTACTACTGTGCGTACTGGGGCTTATTTTTAATACGAAGGGAACCCCTACGCCATGATCCAGTTTCCATAGGTCCAAACCCTGAGCTCTCACCGAAAAGACCAGAATTAAGTCAAAAACAAAATAAAACAAAACAACAAAATAAAACAGAACCGCAGAACTCCACCAGACCTAGCCCCCCTACCCAGATTAGGAACCCAGACCCCCTCTGGGAAGATAATGTATCATTTTGAAGGGGACTTAAGCAGGAAAAAGAGAGAACCTCTGACTGCGATAACATTGGTGACTTTACTAATTGCAGGAGGGGTGGGGGCGGGCACAGGTGTTGCCTCTATAGTCAGAAGTACTGAAATTCAAAAGTTACAAACAGCTGTAAACGAAGATCTGGAGCGAATAGAACAGTCCATTGAAAACTTAGCTACTTCAGTGAAATCACTTTCAGAAGTGGTGTTACAAAATCGAAGGGGATTAGATCTATTATTCCTTAAAGAAGGAGGATTATGTGTTGCACTGAAAGAGGAATGCTGTTCATTCGCAGACCATACCGGAGTCGTACTGGACTCTATGTCCGAACTCCGAAAACGATTAGAACAACGAAAAAAGGAACGGGAAATGAATAAATCATGGTACGAAGGATGGTTCAGTGCCACCCCTTGGTTAACGACTTTGTTGTCTGCCATAGAGGGACCCCTGATAATAATTATTTTAGGACTCATCTTTGGACCATGTATTATTCGATATGTGTTGAGGTTCATAAATGAAAAATTTGATATAACCAAATTGCTAATTTTAACAACCAATGCGAAATACCAAGCTATGTCTGAAAAAGGTGAAAATGAGTACTGTGAATGTGATTCCAAATCACCTGTATACGATTGTTGCTGTGCAGAAAATGGAATAAGATTTTGTGATTGTCATAGTAGATGTGAGTGGTGTGGGAAGAAAATAAAGGAGGAGGAGATCGAAATAGTTTAATAAACAATAGAGGTTCAAAAAAAAAAAAAAAGGGGGGAGTTGTTAAAAGCTGCAATTGTTTATTAAACTATGGAGGTAGACAAGTTATCCTCTGTAGTTGAAGGAGGATACGCTTGCAGAATTAGCCCGTATATCCGGAACAATATGAATTGCCAAAGATGTGCCATTGCAGCCTGTAAAATATGTAGTGCCAAATATGTACCGCTTCCGCTTATGTTATGTAAGTAAAGAGATAAAATACCAAATATGGGAGAGAAAAACAGGGGTCATTCAGAGGACTATGGAGGAAGACCTCTGGCTTCAGCCTCAACGACCACCAGAAGGCAGAAGAAGACCCCCTAGCAACACAACGCACATGCGCAGAGAAACTAGATAACAACCACCTGGAAAGACAGGAAAGCGGAAGAAAAAACCATATATAAAGGACTCTGTACAAGCTAAAAAACGTGGCAGTCGGCGGAGCGGAGACTCCCCTGTCACCCAGCGCTGCTTTTGCTCACATTCTAGTTGCTTAATTACTAATAAATTTCATTTATTAAACTAAGAGTGCATTCCCCTTATTGTTGCGTACTCTTTACACCTGTTATACTTTTTTACAACTTCTGTATTCCTAGTGCTTTTTGCCTACATTCTTGGACTTGTTTGTCAAGCTAAGAGACTAAACATTTTAGAAGCTTCGTAGCTAGGGATCAGTGTGCCCCAGAGGACCCCAAGGTCCTCTCCAGAACACATTCTGTAAACCAAGATAGAACCATCCACGGGAAGGTTCCTTGGTGTAATAAATGGTTAAAAGTTTTTTTTGGTTAAAAAGAAGTTAATAGTTACTTGTTATATACAGTTAATAAGTTGATTATTATTGCGACTGTACGGGTGTAATGCTGCTATGTGATCGCTAGATGGTGACACCAATGGGGGAAGAGTGGTGGGGCTATAGAAAAGAGGGGAACGTTCTGGAAAGTTCTTAAGATGACTTAATGGTTTTTGATGTAAACATCTTGAGGAATTATTGGTTAGAGGGCAAACCAATCACTCGATGCCCCAGAGACTGATGGAGCTGAACACCAATGAGGACCCTAGCAACGAGCCATCAGAGGGAGGATCTGAGCTCCACCAACCATAACATCAGAGAGACTATAAAACGGCCCCGGGGGCTCAGCCCCTTGTGGGGGTCTTCCTGAGGAACCTGAGTCTGAAGGAATGCCCTGTGTGTCTCACTGTTGTTTTTTTTCTGGGTTGCCAAGTGGGACTCGGGCTTATCTCGAGTCTCCGCTCCTGGTTTTTCTTTTTAAATAAATGAGCAGACTTTTATTCCACCCAAAAAAGTCCAGGCTCCATTTATAACATTGGGGAGGGGGGGCTCACTTGAGCCTCTCATTGGGGAATCTTTGATAGATATGCTAATTAGTAAAACCTATAATGTTATACCCAGTGTTGGGGGGAGAGACACAGAGATAGACTTGGCGGGGTGCATCTCGATGCATATGACCTGGATGTGTACACCTAAGGATCCTTAAAATAAATACCAAGGTAAAATACCTTTTCCCCTTCTAACCGTGTATGACGCTTGATTTTAAGACCAAGAAAAGGCATCAGTAGCAGTCTAAGAAGCCCAAATTGGAGAGGGGAAGGAAAACTTCACCATGGGTCAGTTGATAATGCAGTAGGAAGAATAAGAGAGTAAAAATGACATAGGGATCTCTATGGAGAATGCCCTGTTGAGGAGCTCTGAGAAAAAAGCCAAAACTACATACCACCTCTGTAAGCTGAAGAGAAGAAATGCCACTTATAGGTGAATAAAATGCATTTAATTATTCCTTTAGGTTAAGTAATGCTGCTGCCAGGAAATCAGCACGTAGACCATTGGTGCCAGCAAAGTTCAGGGTTGAACTAAGTTACAATGGGATGTAAGGGCCCCGTGGTGTTTGGCATCCTGCCCACAGGGGGTGTTATGGCTTCTGCTCCCAGCTGGCAGTGTCACAGCTCTGCAATTACGTAGTCATGCCTGCTCCTGGTTTTATGCAGTTCTCACGCTTAACCTACAGGATAAAGTAAAGAATCCCATCAGGTTTAATTCCGACAGCTCCTCCCAGGAGCCCTACCTCCCATAGTGAGCCTGTTCTTGCTGACAACATAGTAGCTGGTGTCCCCTTTTCTCTGTGTTGTCACAAGGAGACCTGAATTTTGTGCTGACTACTTCAGCATGCACATTCAGGTGCTTGTGAGTATGTAGATATGAGGGTGTGAGTGAATGAAATCAGTTTTATATTAAAATGAAATTGGCTTCCCTTACACTGCCTGGATTTGTGGTTTGCTATGTTGATTACATAAGAAATAAAGGCAAAGAGAGCCAGTGCTTTTTAAAATTTGAAAGGATGGACCCAGTCTAAAGAGAGTATTAAGGAAAAGTGGAGAGAAAGAACTGGATGCAAATATTTTTAGCAATGTATCTGATGCCTTCTCCCAGGAGCTGTTTAAGACTAGGTTGTATGGTGGCCTGAGCAACCTGATAAAAGGAGTGGCATCTCTGCCCATGGCAGGGGTGTTGGAACTAGATGATCCTTAAGGTCCCTTCCAACCCAGACCATTCGATGATTCTATGATTTTGGAAGACTTTAAATACCAGTCCAGGGTTTAGGGGCATGTTCATTTATCTGTGGTATCTATTAATGATTTTAATGCTTAATTTAAATTGAGAGATCCTATGGCTTGCTTAGGAAGAGTAACACTGAGAGTGGGTTTGGCTTGATTTTCAGGGATATGATAGAAATTGCAGCCAGAAGAGAATGAAGAGACATTCTGTCCCCACTTTCCTGTCTCCAGTGCATTTTATCTTTGTAGATTACTGATATTTCCTTGACCTGAACCTTGATAGCACAGCACTGAGTACAGGAAAAACCTTATCTGTCATGGTTGAGTATATTGATGTTTGATTGGTACAATATCAGCTGTAGCCAAAGTCCTGTGCCACCCTGTCCTTAACCCAGCAAAACTGATCAGGGTTAGCCTTTGGTTCTAAAGTCCTGGTTGAAGGAGTTCCCCCAGCAAGGGAGACTAGTTCCCTCCTCTCCTCCCTCCTAGCTTAATACTGGGCTACTAATAAAAGCAACTTGGAAGATGTCAGTAAACATGCTCATCTGATTCACTTCATAACATTAATAGGAGAAATCTGCGTGTCTTTACATTCAAAGAGGAGTGGTAAACAAAATCAAGAAAGATGTTTACAATTGGTTGAAATGAAGTGCATCAGCAAAAGTGCCAATTACATACTTCGCAGAACAAATCCAGCAGGAAGTCTTAATTGCAAAAGCTATCTCTTAAAGTGAAGCTGTGCCAAAGTCTCTGTAGCCATGTTGGAACTGGGTTGCCTCAAAGTGAACCAAGGCAGAACTTCAAAGCAAGTGTATCCCTGCTAATTATAGGTGCAGGGAGGGGAGAGTGTCCCAAAAACATGTAAGTGAAATTTACACCTTCCATTTTCCCTCAATGTTTATTGACTATGTTTTTCTTTTCCTGTGTCACTAGAGACTGTCAGATTTAAGGTCCTGTAACAGACCTAAGATTTCCTTTCAGTTTCTCTGCTTGCATTAGAGATTGCTTTACTTTTTATTCCGTGTCTCTCAGATGTGCTAACAGGCATGTGCTTATGGCAGCAGTACATGCAGCGCAGCTATTGCTGTGTTGAGTTTGTAGTCTGAGTTGAATTTGACTTTCTAGTGTGGGATCGTCCAATCTTTCATGAACCACTTTCAGTAAAACACCAGCAGCGCTAATTCTGTTTGTTGTGGCTGCCTCCCCTTTCTATTGCAGGAAGTATATACAGGGAGTACTGCAGAGGGGAAGAATGGTTCTGAGTGCAGTCAGATCTGGCTGGAAGTGACATTGCTGGCTTGCCAGGTCAGGTTAAAGTTGGGCAAGGTGAAGTCTGTTTTAATTGAACAGCATCCTTCAATGTTTCTCCTGTTCATCTGTTGTTCTGGTTCATTAGTGGGACTTTGCTGTGTCTATGGGTGAAGAGCTGTGCTCTGCCCTGCAGCCCAAAGCTGTGCTTGTAACAGGCTGAACTCAGCCTCTTAAAGGGAACTTTTATATCCTTAGGCTGTTTCTGAGTGTAATGTCTAGTTCATGTGAAAAACTGCAGGTGACTTAGTGAACAAAGTAGCCCACCTGCACATACCTGCAAATGCTTTTAACAGAAACCTGTCTCCAGTGTTCTCAATTCTCTCTCAGACTGGGATCCTTCGACAGCATGAGACTGGACTGGACTCTTTGTGCACATTTTGTGCCTTGGGGAGATAACCAAAGTTTGTATTCAAGTGACAATATTTTAAAACAAGCTATTGACTTTACATCAGAGACAGGTTTAAGGTTTTATTCTTGCTTCCCTTTCAAAGGACTCCAAGGAAAGTAAATTCACACCAAATCAGCTTGACTTTTGCAAAATCAGCATTTGATGGGTGTTCAGCAAGGTCCAAATTTATACCCTGTTTTGAGTATTACCAGTTGTGACAATATTTTTTACTACATTTTGAAGTCATGTTGTTTTGAACATCTTAGGATGCTTAAAGTACAGTATTATAGAATGGTCTGGGTTGGAAGGGATCTCAGATATCATCTAGTGCCAGCCCCTTGCCATGGGCAGGGACACCTTCCACTAGACCAGGCAAATGAGAGCAACTTAACTTTATGGAGCTGTTCTGTGAATGTTGGAGGGGAGGGGTTGGGAGGGGGATTTTTAGTGTGTAATTTGTTGTTTTCTGGTTTGGTTTCTTCTTTAAAATCCAAATGGCTTTTTATTTGCCATTATAGTTTCATTTGTGATCTAGGTTTATAGATTTATAGCACATCTGTTTTATCAGGTAGTTTTGTGACTTCATTTTCAAGTGTACTGTAAGGGAGGTGATAGCTTTAACAACACTTAAAAGGTATTTGGGGGGAATTTTATAGCAAGCTGCTGTGACTATCTCATAAATCAAGTATGACTGGACTGAGGGAGGAGTTGAACAAGAGACTTCCAGGCGCTACACAGAACATTACTCGTGTTTTAAGGGGATAGCATTTTTCCCTGAGTCCTCACTGAAGACTTCTCACTTTGCTTTGGCAACTGCATTATTTTTCCAAGCTCTTCATTATTGCTTTCTTTTTTTGTTACCATCACTTCTGGAATGAATTTTCTTACTGTTCCTTTGCTGATCTATTGTAAAGTCAATATTGTTTATACCACTTTCTATCCAGCATAAGCTGCTCCAGGTATCTTTGCTCACCAAAACCTTTCTGCTGCCTCTTCTCTAAAAGTACTAGTAAACAATTGCTCAATTTGAATTCTCTGCTCAATTTAGATTCTGAAGAAGGTGCCAAACTAGGCAGTAAACTAAAGCTTTAGTACAGTATCATGTCACTAAGATGTCAGCACTGGGAAGTGATGCCTGTTGAGGTGGTTTCCTGCAGCTCTGTCTTCCAAGAAAGTTTTGTTTTATCAATCTCTTTGCCAATTACAGTCTGAGTTACTAGCCTTGTGTGTCAGCACTTCAACAACGTGGGAAAATCCTACCACTCTGCAACATGGTGAGGTCAGGAAGTATGACTGTAAGTTTTGCAGGATGAGAAACTACTGGCAGGACACGGATCCTGCCACACGTTACCCTCCTGGTCTTTTATTCTTCCAACTGCTGCTTTAATACAGCAGATTTTCTACAGTGAGAGTCTGCTTCTCAAACCAGCTCCTAGTATGAGGTAGGAATTGGCCTTCTCTAACATCCTGGGAAGTTGCCCATAGGGAAACAGCAGTGGTAAAAATCCTGTACTGGTTTCTGCAGTCAGAGCACTGGATTGCTGTTGTCTGTCAAATCTTTGGAGACTGCTTCCACTGTATAGATCTTAATCTTATTTAGTCCTGTGTCAAACTTCATAGTTATTTACAGAAGAATAGTTTGGGTTGGAAGGGACATGAAAGATCATCCAGTTCCAACCCCTGCTGTAAGCAGGGACGCCTTCCACTAACTAGACCAGGTTGCTCAGAGCCCCATCCAACCTGGCCTTGGACACTGGCAGGCATGGGGCATCCATAGCATCTCTGGGCAATGTGTGCCAGTGCCTCACCACCCTCACATTAAAGAACTTACTAATATTTCCAAGTACCACACATCATGATTGTTAATGTATTACATCATGGACTGTGATTGTTTATTTTTTCATTTAAATTCTCAGACTCCTCCGACATATTTAAAAGCCCACGGAAAATGTGGGGCTGATGTAAGGTGCTGTAGCTTTATGATAGCCAGAGGTCTGTTTTAAGATGTGAGAGAATGTATCAGTCATAGGTAGCCAGCAAAAATTTCGGGCATTGACTTCAAAAAAATACTCTTGCAGATGGCTTGTAAGCTGCATGGGTAAAACTCTTCTTTCAACTTTGTTCACTAATTCTACAGAAAATGGAGAAAATATTATATGAGAAAAATAATTAAACAGTATTTTTAAAAAATCTAATAGGTTCCCTAATTAATGTAAACTTTTGGTTACAAGTAAAACTCAGTTCTGTTTTTTTTCCTGCATACTACATACTCATGTTCTCTAATTTTAACCCATGTAATAGTAAGGGCATGCTTCTATAATGGCATCATTGACAAAGCTCTTAATCTAATGTTTAATTTTAAACCCTTGCAGTTCTACCATAGACAATTTTGAAATAGCTAGTCGTTAATGTGACCAAGACTGCATTTTTTGTTTTCAAAGAACATCCTGTTAGATCAGAATTGTGGCTTACTTTAAGTATAATCATTTGCAGGATCTTGTTTTCTCAGTTTATGGAAGTGTTTTAAATAAAATGGGAAATATTTGTTAATGCCAGTTAGACTAAGCAGTGGGGGACAAAAAGGCATTTTCATTCTAGTGGGCTTCCCAAGTGTTCAAAATATTTATCCAGAGTTCAGAAATTCTCTAAAAATAGTTTTGTTTTTCTAAAGCAAGAAATAATTTGGAAGCTTTGAGAAAAATAGATAAGTGAGAAATGAAATCCCTGAGAAACGAAACTGAGTACAGTCTCTCTTCCTACGCATATGTTATCTACATTATGGTAAAAGAGTTTTTGTTCCAAATGTTGCCATCCTCCCAGTGTCTTTCATTTCTCATTGTGATTCCTGATTATGGGATCACTTTTAGGCATTTATTGAAGTAAAAATGTAAGGGAGGCACTATTTTTGTTACACATTGCTGGAAGTTGCTTCATTGTTTGGATGGAATTTACCTAATATTTCACAGTCGTGTAAACATTTGGACAAATATTTATAGTTTCAAATAACTCAGAATCATTTAGCTAATAGAAGAAAAACTTCTTACCAGAAAAAGCTGATTCTTTCCCAGAAGCTTGCAGCAAGGAATGTTACAGATCCCTGAAACACTCATTTGAGTTGCACGATCATCAGTTGTGCTGCAGAGGCCTTCTGGAGACTGGAATTAGTAAATTAAGTCCTTTTTGTCTGCGTTTCCACACTTTGGATTGTAAGTTTCTTAGTTTCAAGAGGAGTAGGAAATGCATGTTTGTCTCATTATGTGTCCATGTTTTTGAAGTTGTCATTATTTCATGAAATACAAACTACGGAGCATCACAAAGACAAGATAAATAAAAAAACCCCTGTTTTTCTAATCAAGAAAATTCTGTTTGACTTGATATTTTGATAGGGAAGGGAAGAGAAAAAAAACATATGTATGTATCAAATATGTACCAAGTTTTCACTTCTGTGGAAAAACAAACCCTAGTTTTGTAACTTGGGGAAAAAGAATGTACTGAAATAGTTTTCTTGGTTTTGATTTTCCTTTAGCTAACAAAATACTTATCTATATTGTCTGTATGTAACCAAACATGTGCCAGACAAAGGATCAGACAAAAAGTAGGGTACCTATCACTTCATGTTTTCTACATACTCACATAATTTTTAACAGTGGAGTGTCTTTCAGAACAGGATTTTTCTGAATGCCCTTGATGGAGGGGAAATATTTGGCTGAGAGGTTGTTTCTATTAGTGTGGGTGGGAAATAAGAAAGTCCACATTTGGGAGTGGATAAAAAATCCAAAAGGGCCAGTCATCAGTAATTTGGGCAGAGCATGGAGAGGGGGAGGTGTGTGTGAGAGGAAATGGGAGAGATAGGTGGAGACAATGTTGGGCAAAGCTGATGAGATGAGATCTTGTGCCTTGACAAGTGTGAGCCAGTCAAGACTTCTGGAGCAGCTCCAGCTTGAAACATTCAAGAGGACATTTTGTGTCAGAGCAATATGGTAGCCAGAGAGCTACTTCTTTTTTCTGGTTTGTTTCCACATTAAAAAATTACAATTAAAAAAAGAAAAGAAAAAAAGAAAGAAAAGAAAAAAACCCTAGTAATTTCCTTTAGCAGACTTCCATCAAGTAGGAGGTTCAAACACCTTGCTGTTCTTATCAATAATGATACAATTGTGTCAGCAATTCTGCAGAATGTTTTTATCTAACAGAACATTAGATAAACTTGCTAAGGTGCACCATTTACTGTAATGGAGTTGTAGGCTTATTAAAGGAGTATAAAGCTGACCTGCATCTAAAAATGGAAGTTCCTGGTAGAATGCAAATGGAAGTCTGCGTCATACATTTTTATTTGAACAAAATTAACTGTAAATCAGATATGGACGTAAGAAAGGATTTGTGTTAAAATTAGCATAAGGTTCCTGTTTGAAGGACTCTATCTGTACATCATGTCTGGACATAATGAAAGGTTTATTTTCAAACTGTTGTAGGTAATTGCTGATAATACTAATGCAATGCCAACTATGTAATGCCTTTAAAAAAAATCTAGCTGAAGTTTTTTACCTATCTGAAAAAAAGTGAATTAAAATAAAGCACACCTTGTTGGTTACTCCCAAGACCTGCCTGTTGCTGTGACCCAGCCCACTGCTGGGCTGGGACAGGGGAATGTCAATCAATTCAGGGCTCTCCCGTGGGTAGAATTCCCCACCCAGGACAGTGACAATGAGGGAGGGTCGATGGGTGGCACAGAGACCTAAGCCACATCCCCCTGGGTGGTGCCCGGGTCCAAACAGCCTCCCCCTGTTCGGGAAAATTCTCTCTTACTCGGTTGTTCACTGGTTCTTTGTTGTATCTCCCGCCTCCCGGTTTCCCCCATTGGTTCTTGTTGAATTGTAGCCTTCCTCTGGCTCGTAACTCATTGGTTGTTTTCGCCTTTCCCCGCGGTTTTCAAACCCCTATAAAACTGAGGGTGAAAGCCACCCGCCACCATTATGATCATTGCCATGTTCTGGTTGCTAAACTTCTGACAATAAACCTGTTAGAAAACAGACCAGAAGCCCCTCTCTTTTCCTTTGCCTTCGGAGTAACATGAGCCCAGACCATCGGGTCCCTGAAGTGCCTCCTCCTTAGAGGAACCAGCACACGCGCCCAGCCAGCGCTTTTCTGCTGGTCCAGAAAGATGTCACGGAAATAACGCTGCACCTCCTCTGACTGAGGACATTTCAGAGCTCGTGGAAATGAGCCAGGGACAGCGTTACCTGCCCAGTACTGTTTCTAAATGCTAGTAAGGCCGTCTGTTATTAGCTTAGCTCAAAAGTTTCACATAGGCAGGTGGGACTGTGCTTTAAAAGTCCTGTACTCTATCACTTAATTAAAAAAGAAAATCTAGACAGTCATCTTTATAATACAAGCAGTGACTTAACATAATCTTGCTTTGTGTCAATCCATTAAATGTTTATCAGCTAAGATAAAGGCCTAAGTTCCTTTAAAAGTCTGGACGGATGGATATAGACATGGACCCACAAGCAAGATATGGCATAACACTGTAAGTGTTTGGATTTATAAAAATAAGCTACTGGCTGTGGAGTATGCCCAGCCCCTGTCGTGGAGAGAGGCCTGCTGAGATAAGGAGATTCCTTAACCTCCCAGCAGAACTCTCCCCGGAAAAGCAGCCACTTTAGTTACGGCGAGAAGATGACAGACCCAGAATCCTCTGGGAGACCCTATGCAGATCCTTTGTAACCCATTGGCTTTTACCCTCTGACATCCACCCCCTGTAGCCCTATAAAGCCAGCCCCCTGCCCCTGTGAGGGCAGAGACAGTTCGTTCCTGGCCTCCCTTTCACCAGAGTATGGACTAATAAAGCTACCCCATGTGGAACTGCTATACGGGCCTCTCGTCTCTCTCCTCCTGGTCTGGCCTGGAGATTGCCTGCAGAGCTGAGCTGAAATCACGAGCTGACAATCACTAAAGAGCTGACAGCCTCTCTGCAAGGGCACTCCGGCTACGGCTGAGGGAAGACACCAGGACCCGGGAAGACGATCCTCCACGGGACCATCTCTCCGGACCAGTCACAGCTTCCTGGGTCTGAGCTACTGACCCCACACCAGCTGCCTGAACTGGCTGCTGAGTGCCGTCCCACAGGACTCGCAGCACAGGTGCAGCGGCCACCCTGCAGTGAGAGTACCACAGCACCAGGTGAGGAGGGCACTCTCAAGGGCAGCTCCTGTGAAATGCGGGGTGTGTGCCGTAAATCCATACCCTGCCTCAGCTCACGGCAACTCATTCAGTAGTCATGTCTTCGCATCTTTCCATCAAGTAGAATTGGTTTTGGTGAAAGAACAACCTGAACCTTCTTTTTAATATAATTCCAATGAGCACAGTGAGAATATGTGCAGAAAAAAACCATCCAGGATTAACTGGGTGCCTCATGTGGCTGTGAGAGGTTCTGCACACCAGGAAGGTACCTCTGAAAATCTGTGCTTCAGTCAGGAAAGGTTTCCTGAGAATGGGACTGAAGCTTCTGGGCATATATTGCTGTTGTTATGAGCACATCTGAAATGGACCTGATGGATCCTCACAAAAGATTGGTGAGAGGCTTGATTTTTATTTTTCCTGCCTCTGGATAAAAAATTTGCTGGCCCTCAACCTGCTTTTAGTTACTGTGCACATATTCTAGGACTGGCCCATATATGCAGAGTGGCCATTTGTCAAGGCTTCCTAGATGCTTGATAACCCCATTGGAGCAACAGCTACCTCACATCCAGAAAACAAGGAGAAATGGACAAAGTACCTAAAGGGGATGAAGAGGGTGTGTGCGGGCAGAAAGCCTCAGAAGTTTGGTGACTACTTCCTGACTGCTGGAAGATTTGCATGTTTTGGTACATAAAGCCCTGTAATTATTTTAAAGGCCCAGATGCTTGGCCTATTTATTACTTTCTCAAAGCCAAACTTTAAATCTGTACCAGGGACAGAAACCATGGAAGATTTTTGATGCTATTCTTTTTCCTTTACATCTTTTTTGTTTCAGATGAAAACAATATCTATGACTTAAGATTTCTGATTAAACCTGTACTTTCCCATTTCTGATTATTTGTGATGTGACACTACAGGAATATTACCATACCTTCTTGGCTGGTTCTCCAGCTGTAAAATCCGGCTGGGAGTGGTTAGATCTGGGATGGTTAAGTGTTAGAGCCCAACTGGAGGAGAAAGACAAAAGCATTTTTCTCTTTGAGTAATCAGAATTGTTTAAGAAGAAGCCAGAGACACACTCTCTTTTTTTAAACAGGAGAGGTGGGGAAAAGAGGAATTTTATTGTGAAGTCTGATTTCAGAAACTCTCTGTGGATTTCCTGTCTTTTTGGGGGAGACTTGAAGCTGGTGGAGCATGTGACTGAAGTGAATATGGACCTTAAGAAACCAGCTTTACCCATTGCTCTTACTACTTATACATTTTGACTACACAGCATGGCATTTCCTTTTTTCTCCCCTTTGTTTAGGTTACGCCTGTTCAGCCTGCCTTCAGTTTGTGTATTTCCTACTCTATGTATAAAGTGATCTCTGTAGTAATTGCTTAAAAGTCAGTTTCTAAGAATATTTCACCTATTTAAATTGTTTGCAATAGTGAGAACAGAGAGAAATGCAGAAAATGAGAACACAGATTAAGTGGATTTGTTTTTAAATTAAATGAGGGGAAAATATTTATGAGATTCATTGTTCTCTAACTGTAAAAGCTGCTATTGAATTCCTGTTTGTCTTAACACTTATTCCTGGAGCCTTCAAGCAATGTTTTTCTTTATATCAGGCACACACTTCAAATGCCAATGTCTTCTGCCTGATGACCTGCCGGAGGCCTCATTACACTTTCTGCATTGTCCTAATCATCATGTGAGAGAATCTTCTGATACAAGGCTGGTCAGCCAGTGTCAGGAATCTTGCCCCATGCTTTGACCATTTGGAGTTCATCCTCAAAGTGCTTTGGGGAAATGTACTTTGCTCACTGAGAACTTAATTTGGCCTATTAGAAGTGGTACTGTCTTTGTTTATGCAGTCTGAAATGCCGTGGCTGTATTATTGGCACTTCAGAAATAGAGGTTTAATGCTCCCTCAGAGTTGAACCTAAAATGGTTTCTTAGTATCAAACCTGTTCATTTGTTGTAATGGTAGTTTTGTTATATTGGTGGTATTCTGAAGGGCAGTATTTATAGAAATAAATCATTATATTTTATCAGATTGACAGATTTAGCTAGAAAAAAGTACAGTTGCTTCAAGAAAGAGAAGTGTTTCTTCAGTCTTTTCTTTGAAAGTTTGTTGCAGCAACAGATTGGTTGAAAACTCCCAAAATATTGCTACTCTCTATAAACCCATTTAGCTTTTGCTTTGAAAAAGGTTAATGACCTGCCTCAGGCTAATGACCTGAGGATATTATAACTTGCTACTTCACAAAATAACTCTAACTGAAAGTGGGGCTTGTCTGAATTACCTGGATCAAGAGGGGAGAAATGAGTTTACTGCTATATGGATTCAGGTGATATCACAGAATTGTTGTGAATGTTTCATTAGCATCAGGTTCCCTAAATTGATGTCTGATTCAGTTGTTTGGTTGCTGTCTCAAGGCGCTTTTCAGAAGAAGCCTGAAAGAACTTGAAGTAGTGTGCTGTGTGCTAGCCCAGATGGTGGACTGTGGGGGTCCAGAAATGAGAACAGAGATGGGAACAGAGACCATATTTCTTTTCTTTCTTTCACTTGCACAGGGATTTACCTTCTAAGCCATGGCATGAGGGGCACTCTCTTTTTCAGAGTGTTTGCTGTATTTCCATAGTCTGTGTGAGCAGTGCTGCCTTGGAGATAAGCACTAGACAGGTGCAAAGGAAGAGAGACAAGCCAATTTTCCTGTTGCAGAAATCCTACTAGGCTGCAGCTCACTCTTTTCATCTCATTCACCTTTTGTTGCTGCTGTAGCTGGAAGACTAAAGCACCCTTCAGCTGCATCTCTTTGCTTCCTCCAAAAAAGAAAGATTGGGAAAATAATGCTGCACTCATTCTGCCATTCTTTCCACCAGGTTTAGTAGGCAGCGTGTGCTGAAAGATAGTTTGGGCCAAAGCAAAGGAGAAAGCTGCAGCTAAAGATTGGTTAAACACTCATCACTTGGTACCAGAATACAGCTGAATATTGGACTTGATATTGAAACCTATCCAGTACAAATCTCTGACTGCTGAAATGTGATGTTGGGGTGGATTAATGATTCCCTCTGTTAGAAGTTCCTAAATTAAAAGTATGAGCAGCCTTTTAATAATCAGTAAACCAGGAAATACAAAACAATTGCCAGAACGGTTTCAAAGAAAAGCATTTGATTACCCATCAATCTAATAACTTTAGCTGTTTTAAATAATATCAAAATCTCTCTCTTAATTGCTTTCTGAACTTTTCAGGTTACTGTATTTATTAATTTAGTCAACTTCTATATAAATTAATTTCAAAATGAGATGATTAGAGAAGCTTTTTCTTCCTTTCCTGGTAGAAACAATAGGGTATCTCAGCCTTGTTATAAGGCTTGCTTTAAAATATCTAATAATTATAAGATGAATGAACAACTTCTAATTGCACATTTATGATGCCTCATCTGGATTAGCTTTTTCCTGTGAAGCCTCATTTGGACCTAAATTAATTAGATGACTAATTAAAGGAAGGCCTTTGTTTTGAGATCAGGAAAGCATGTTTAAATGAAAGCTACACCCTCTTCTTTATCTGACAGCATCCTTGAATATTAGCAGTATGCAATTATTAGGCGTGTCAAGTTATGAGTTGATTCATCTTCCTTAAGCTGTCCCAGAGGAAGAGGTGGAGGATGACCATTCTCCAGAGGAGGCTGAAGAGAGTAAGATGCATAACGTATCCTCAATTCCTGATGCTTCCTCAGAATATGTAACTCCTAATATTTAAGTTCTTGAGCTCTACAACATCCCTGAAGTGCAGGCGTGAAGTAAAAGGTAGGACTGTGAGCAGAAACACAACATATGCATGAAAGTAATGTTACGTGTGTTGGGGAAGCAGCCCAAAATTAGTTCATTTTATAGAAGTAAAATGAAAATCTTTGGCAGGCCAGTTTGGTGTAGCACTTGCATCCCTTCCACATGTTTTGTACAGTTGTTTCAGTGAGTGTAAACCATCAGTCTGTGACTGATAAAAGTCATCTGTGTATTTTTTGTATATGGAGCCCCAAATACCACAAAATTTATGAATTATTTGTTTTCAGAGGGGATTTTCCAGAGTTGCTAACCACTGTTGATCCAATGTTGAATTCATGATTGAAGCTAACAATGTTCTTCAAATCTGATTTTGGATTGCAATCTACCTATGTGCGGGTGCAAGTGCATCTTGAAAAGAAGTGCTGTTAAATATAGAGCAGACCCAAAATACAAAGTCATGGCCTTGGTCCTTTATATTCTGTAAAAGGCTATTTTAGCAACAGTCAAACAGACAGCCCAAGCTCAAAACTTAGTCTGGAGTCCTGTGACTGGGCCAGTCCTTCCTGGCGGTCTTCATACACCTGATGTGATGTCAGCAGCTGTGGTACTAGGGAAGGAGCTACAATGGTGTAGGAGGGATGATGGCAAGCTTCTGCCTACCGCAAATAAAAGCTCAAAAGTTTCATCACTGGGAGGAGATGGTTAAATATGGAAAGAAATCAGAGATAATTTTACTGATGTTTTGAACCTGTAACTGTTGTGAAATGAACAAAAGGCGTAGGATGAAGGCATATGTCTAGGATATCAGAACTGTTGCTATTAAATGAAGACCTCAGAAGCAAAGTTAAGTCCAATAATATCCCCTATATGAGGTCAAGGTTCAGTTTTCAGATGATTCAATATGATAGTAAGATGTAGGCCCTGCTTAACAGTCATAAAGCAGAGAGAGACAAGGAGTCTTCTAGTGAGTTTCTTCCTGCTCCCAAAGCAAAATCAGCAACTTCTTCATCTTAAGATGTTAACCTCAAACACAGTAAGGGAAATCTGAAAGCTGACACAGAAATAATTGCCAAGAAGCTTTATCAATATTAATGCCATTTGTACTGAGAAAGTGGTACTAAATGAAAATTGCAATTCTAATGCTGATTGTAAAATTGATGGAGGGAGGAGAAGATGGGACCCAACCTTCCCTCCTCCTCCAACTTGCCTTACAAAATTTCAGAACTCGGCCCACGCCTGGCTGACACATTGGTGCTGTAAAACTTGTGTTCCCAGCTCCAGCTAATGGGCTGTGTCTGGGAACTCTCAGGCAAGGGAGGCAAAAGCATCTCTTCTTTGAGGGTCTGCATGATCCTCATCTGTTTTTGGCAAAAACATATCAGAACAGGTTAGTGAGGAAATACTTTTTTATGGTTGCTGTTTAATTTGGTTTTGTTTTTCCTGAAATCTAACAATCTGGAAATGCAGCTATCAAGCAGTCTTCTGCAAAGAATACTTGTGCATGTGTATGTAAGCATACGTGTAGTAAAAAGATACCCACTCACATCCAAAAAACCAAATTGTTTTGTTGTGAACACTGTTTCTATTTACACAGCAGTTTTAAGTTGTATATCCCAAGAATAACAGGAAAACTGGGTCCTCAAATTATCATTTTGTAGTCTTAAAAATTACTCTTTTTTCTTTCCTAAGTGCAAATGAAATGTTAGGGTTGTTTTCTGCAAATGGAACAATTCTATGTAATACCCACCATCTTAAGCACTAACAGGAGTGATTGGAATGCAGGTCTACAGCTGCTGAAGAAGTGGATTGTTAAGTTCAAGAAACTGACTGTTACATTCTAAGGGGTCAGTCTTCATTCCTAATGTACACTGATCTGAGAATATGTTATCACCGCAGTGTCACCCTGTCCTCTTCCCCCTGCACTGGCTGTACGTTCTTACCCTGTAGCTAGATGCTGGTAGCTGCTAATGGCCAGTCCAGAAAGACAATCTACAAATTCATCAAGCTAATGTCTAACTGTCCAGTTTCAGATGACCTCTTCTGAGCTCAACTTCATCTTTGTTAAAAACCAGTGATTTAGAAGTGCCTTCCTACTCTGATAACAGTATTTGTTACTGCACTAATGAAATTTTAGTAATCATATTTGATTAATTATACTTTTCTGTAATTTAATATTTTTCTAAGCTTGAAATAATGTGAAAAAGTTTCCTTGCAGAAGTCAACTGTCTGGAATTATCTCTCATGGCAAACCAACTGCTGAAATATACTTAATGAGTTATACAGCTTCCTAAACCAGGGCAGGTGGATTATTAGATAATATTGATGGTCCTTGTTTACAGTATCTCAAGCTCTGTGTTCTTGTTTCCTATAATGAGTGTTAGTAAAATAAAGAGCATTATACTTAGGTTAAAACCCACTGCTCGAACTCAAAGATCAGAAAGGGATGTACAAAAAGATAAACCTTTCTTGTAGTGGACTGTAGCTGCTTCTGGGCTAGGAGGTGGTTAATAACATGATATTCACTCTCATTCCTGCAGGCACTCCTGTTCAAAGCAAGTGTGCTGCTTTGAAATAGAAAGTGGTTTGGGCATGGGGAAAGGCTGAAAAGGGTCCTGAGTGCTGGATTGTATCCCAGGGGATGAAGAAAACTGTGTACTTGGTGGCACAGACTCAATTATTCCTTCATTTCCTCCCTCTCCCCAAGCCGCTCATGTTCTCTCTCCAGCTCTACAATCTGAGCTCGACCTAGCTCTGTCCCTTGTGCACCCTGAATGATTTGCCATCTCCTCTGCTCTCTTTAGGAGTCTTCTTCAGCCAATCCTAGATGTCACCCTGAGCTCACAATGGAAATCACTACCCAAGCTCTTTGACATTCCTACCCGTAAATCTCTCCCCCTCCTCAGACACCGCTCTTCTCTCTGGGCCTCTACAGGTATCCTTGTTCTGTCTCCCATCAGCACCCCTAGATCTTTTTAGCATTTTATTTGTTTAGCTGGTTCCTATTACAGTCTGGATAGGAACATAACTGATAGGCCCTTTTCACTAATCTTTCTCTCCCTCTCAATCATAATTTCTTATCCCAGTCTACCCCTCCATTTAAAGCTTTCCCATCTGCTGTCTCTGTCTCACACTCTTTACCAATCTTACCCGTACTCCTCCTCAGGTTTGTCTCCCTCCTTTGCCATCCTAGACAATTCATCAGTTCATCAAATCTCCTTATCTAGCCAGCCCAGATGACCAGCTGTGACTGTGACTCCTCACTCTTAGATAATCGATTCATGCCAGACTCTAAATCTGTTTCCTCTCCCAGTCTGTTGTGTCTACACATGTTTGTTCAGGTTAAATGGCACTCCTGCTGGTGGGCAGTGCCACTGAGACCCTCACAAATACAGGAGACCAGGCTTCCCCATTCCTATCTCCAGTGCTCTTTCCACCTGCTGTTGCTCCTGCCACTTTAGGCTGAGCAGGCTTTGCAATGATAGAGCATGAAGTCTAAGAGCTGTGCTGAGATAAAGCCAGCTCAGATGACTTAATGTGTAAAATCAATTATTGATTTTTATTGTTGGTGTTTTAAAGAGCTGTTGTGTTGTTCTGCTCTTTATGGAAGTGCTTGTGGTTACTGTAAGCACAGAAATACTCCCATCTAGAGCAGACTTACATATTCTTTCAAGCTTCAAAAATAGACTACGCTGGGTTTAAATATGATGATGGAAGGCCAGTTGAAGTTGTCAGTAGAGATTCTGGCACCTGTTTCAGAAGGGCCAAGAGTTGTCTTGCAATGGGTGTAGCTTCTTATTTACATGCTCATGATGCCCAGAGCAGGGCACTTGACAGCTATCTCTGTAGGTAACCTGTGGGTGTGATTATCAAGGAATTATCTGAAAACATCAAAAGAACTCATATAGCCAAAATACAGCCCTGTTAAGCCTGCGTGTGTGAAAGTTATGCTGCTTCATATTTACTTGTAAGTCTTTGTTATATACCATATAATTTCTTAAATAATATGTTACCAGGTCATGTTTTGTTCCCCAGGTTTTTGAAGTTGGACTCGATGATCCTTATAGGTCCCTCTCAACTTCAGATATTCTGTGATTCTATTAAATTGAAGTGCATATTTTAAGAACACAAATGAATTCAGCTCAGTAGTAGCTCTAGCTTCGTTCATTTTTTTTACTGTATATAAAGTTTTAGGGCAGTCATATACAAAACCAGTCATCAAAACATGGGGGAAGCTCTCTAACACAAGATGCCACCTTTATTTTGTGAATGGGTCTAACTTAAAAAAATTGTAAGGCTTTCTCTGCCCCTAAAACTTCAGTGGTATGAAAATTGTAGCTATAATTTGTTTGCACTTGGGATTCTAGGAGAAATTATTGAAGGTGAAGGGAAAGAAACCAAGGTCAAAGACCTATAGGTTGCTAACAGAAAGTGGAGAAGAGTTGCAGAAGACATGGAAAGGCAAGTGCCTTTCATGAGAACTGTAGGAGCGTTTAAGAAAGAGCAGAAGGCTGGCAGTGAAGGGAAAGGAAGGCAACACATCCCAGCAGAAGAGCAGGCAACTGTGTCAAAGGACGGTGGGAATGCAGCACCTCAGCTGAGGTCATTGCAAACTTTGGCAAGACAGGTTTCATGAAATTAAGTGTTGCATTACATCTGAATATCACCTAGCATGAGGTAGGGTGTGGCCCAATACCTTTTGTTTAGTAAGTGTAGACATAACAGAAACAAGTTTGAGAAATCCTGTTTCTGCAGTAGCCAACCTTTCACAAACCTGGGGCTGCAGCACTGCCACCAGTGTGGAACCCCCCTTACAAATCCTTTGCCTGCTCATGCATCACAGGGATTAACGTGGATGGTTGCTCTGCTGCATGTGGTGGGTTTTTTTGGTCTCTCCCACTGCAGCTTCTGGAGGTTCAGGGTGCTTGGCAGGTGCTGTGCAGGGCAGGCTGGGTGCCTGCTGTGGGCTGTGCTGGTGGGTGCAGAACTGCAGCACCCGCGGGCTCCAGCCCCACCACTGTCCTGCAGAGGGGACAGGGACACCTTTCACACCCTTTGTCTCCTCTGGGGAACCTGTGCATAACCTGGTACTCGTTATTAGTGAGCACCCTTTTGATTTATTTATGTAAATACTTTCTGGAAAAAACAAAGATTAAAAAAAACAAGTACAGGAGAAAAAACAGTGCTTGGCTGTCATCTGTTGTTTCACAGAAATTCATGGTTAGGCAGAGGGATTGCATTATTTCCATGGCAACAGTATTGATTTGCTCTTTCTGGTAGGAATACGTAGTCTTTCAGTGCATCTCTGGTGACATTACAACTGAGGTGTGGTGAACAGAGCTGAGTGGGAACAAGGTTTGTGCGATGCAGTTGTTTGCCTATGGGAAAGTTAAGTCTTTGACTATGAGCCAGCATAGGTGATATCAGATGGTCACAGGCAGTGCAGTTTCAAATGTAAATACATGGTGGAGATGAATTAAAACTTTACCAGCTGTGGGAATAGGGTGTTAGTACACATACCTGTTGTCAGCCGCTGCTGTCGTATTCTTCAATGTAAACACATGACCAAAATAATTCAAAGTTTTACTTGACATGGGAAAGGTCTGGTAGTAGGAAAGTGTAAGGTAAATAATGGAGGAGAAACCACAAAACAAATAGACATAGAAATTATTCTTTAAATTTTGCAATGGTTTTTCTTCCACATTATAGCATAATCTGTATTTCTTATCTGTTCCTGTCTACTTGCAATTTAAAATTTAACTTCTAATTATAAGCATGATAGAATAATACAGAAAATGAAAAATGGATTTGCATGTGGATTTGACCACAGAATTCAGTTCTGAAGTAAAAAATTATTTTGGAAAAATTACTTGCTCTTCCCTTAAATTCCTTTTTTAAAAAAATTTTTTTCAGTTTGGCAGGTTGGCAGACACATGCTCAAACCAGAATTTGATTAGTACCAGATACTTAATTTCATTGTGTGAGGAAAAATATTCAAGATCTTCATGATGGACAGAGAGGCTTGGTGTGCCATTCATGTTTTTGACTGTGGATCACTTACCTGAAACAGTCAATTCTAGTACTTACTGGCTTTTTCTTCTTCTGGTCTCTTTGTCCAAGATGAAGTATTTTCTATATACTAGATGCTTCAACTTAATCTAAAATTGTGGGTTTGATGATGTTATTTGGTCAAGTTCAGAAACTGCAGCTGTGCAAATCAAAAAAGATAATAATAATTCTCTCTTACATCTATACTAAATTTTTCCTGAAATGTTGCTTTTATGGAGCTCTACACAGTCTTGAATGTATTTCAGGGTTATAGTGAATGTTCTCAGGTACTGAAACAACAAAAACTATCATCACTACTAAGCAACAAGGTATGGCAGCTGCAGTCTCTGGTTTGGAGGAGAAAGAAGAGTAGATAGCAGTCTCTAACTTACAAATAAACTAGTGCCAATGCCATTGCTCCTTTCTCCACCAGGGGCAAATCAACCAAGTGTTTTGCTGGTTCTTCCTTCCTGAGTTTTTAAGGGACTGTTTCATCTTGTCTTTCTGGAGCAGGTCCAGGTCTACAGGTGGAAAATACATCTATTATATTCTGATATTTATGTTGAAGTAGCTTTTCTACAGGCCAGCTGATTTAACTTCTACTGTAGTGAGAAATGGGCTGTTTACTATGAGTGAGGAGATGAAACTGTAGCCTTTCACTTGCCCCTCTTTCCTGCAATGTCTGCTATACAAACCAATGCTCACTGGATTGTACTCCCTCAACTTTCTCGATTTTCCAAAATAAGACCTATACTTTAGACATCCTGAGCATGCAGCACCTAATTTTTCAGCATTGCAAATACCTGCAGTGCTGGGTATTCTACAGTTTTAAAACCTGCTGCTTGTTTGTTGTTCTTCTCAAAGTTGTTTCTTGCAAAGGCTGTTCTATCCACAGCTGTCTCTCTTAATACTGTTTTCTTTTTGCAAAGGAGGAAGCCCCAGCTCTTCCCTGAGAAATCAGTGGGTGGGGAGCTGGTGGTGCTGACCAAAAAATATGTGTTTTGACCGATGGCCCAGGCATCAAGATGGTTGGGGCCAATTCTATGCCAGCTTGTACCTGCACATGTCTGGTCAAGGAACAGTACCAGCAAACTTCGCAGGAGGTATTATTCATTTACTTGGGCTCACTCTTTCCATACTAGCAACTAAGCTGGCGTGCTGCATTGTCTGACTTTCCTTTCCTTGTAGGAATGTGATGCTGCTTGTTTCTTTAATATTCAGAGAAGCATGAATGTGGCTGGTGCTAAAAATAGTAATGAATAATCATGACTTTAAAACCAAAGAAAACAAAGAGAGAATCTGAGAACCCTGGGTATGTAAGTCTTCTTATTTGGCTGGCATTTGCTTAGCCTTTTTATTTAGTCTTATTTTTGCAATCAAATAAAATTTTGATAGGTAGGTTTTCAGCTAAGCTGACTTTATCTGGAAGACTAACAAGCTTTCCAAACAAAACAATTTGTTTAATTAGATCATAAAGCTGTCTCCTCAGGAATGAAGCAAGGTTAGATGTTCAAGGCTTAATCTGCAGAATCTGACATTACCAGAAGCCAAAAAAACCCGAGGCTTCTCAGCTTTTTCTTTATCTTTGGTTCAGTGCCATCTCAGCTGGAGGCATTTGATCATTCAGGTACTGTAAAGTAGAAGTAGAGCTGATGTAAAAATTTATATTCTTGCACTCCTTTTTCATGTTCTTTTCCCTTTCTGTGAAACGGGGGGAGTCCATTAACATCACTCTTCTGCTGGAGCTGTATTTCAGCTTCATCTGTTTATGTTGGTTATTAGCACAGAGGACAAAACACAAGAGCAAAACAAGTTGCTCTTAGCAAAGCCCTTCAAGCATGAGTGTTATAAATGATGGAGAAAATTTACGTGTATTTAGTGAAAATCTCAACAAGAGAATAGCAGGGCCATAGAGACAGGGAAAAGGAGAGGGATGGTTCTGCAGGGGTTTTGTGCTGAAGTGTAAGCAAGTGTATGGAGCCTACATTACAGTATTTAACACCACCAATGCCTCAGAGGTTAAGCCTCTTATCAGCTAATTATGAGCATCCTCTGTTGCTCTGAAAATTGCATAGCTGCCAGCTGTGACTCTGGAGCCCTGCTGCCCATGCAACAGAGGTCTGGAGATCTGTCTCTCGCAGCCTGAAATCCCACCCCTGCCTCTTCTCTTACAAGGCTAGCTTTTATTTTTAATTGCTAAATTTTTTAAATGGAACTCTTTTATATTATTCTGTGTGTATATTATTGTTATTATACTGCTTTATTATATATTTTAATTATATTCAGAGACATGAAGACTGTTGGTTATCAACCATATGAACTGCTAAGAGAATACGGGACACTGAAGGAGTATCCTGAAACATGCACTGTTGTGGTTCCTCATGTGTGCCTGTAGCTTGTCTGTTCTGGCCAGAAGATGAGTGTTTGTCACAGTAAAATTAAGCCCTTGGTAAAGTCAAAAACAGTCTCATTAGATGTCTGTGGAATTTGGGCTTCTAATCCATAGAGGACGGGTGACACCAGCCACTGAGTGACACAAGAAAGACTTGAATAGTGACAATCCAAGGTCATCTATTCATAAACAGTGCTTTTTGCACAGAGCTGTGTGTTTGGAGCAAAAATCAAGGTAGTTGCACTACAGAAATGCTGCACCCCATCACATACAACATGATGGTTCAGACACTGCTTAGCACTGGTGTGGTGGCATCACCAATCACTCCGAATTTCTGCTCCCTCAGAGGTATCTGTGCTCTGTTCCAGCAGTTCATGGAGACCAATGTAAGCAAGAGAGGAGCCTGAGACATGCTGCCGTTCAGCAGTTGGTAAAAGTTTCTATTTAATGCCTTAATGCTACTTCTGGAATAAATGAAACTGCTTTAGAAGGCAAGTTGTATTTTGAGAGAAGTTAAAATAAGCATAAAATAAGTTTGCAACATACGCATGGATCCAGAGCAACAGGTATAACTCCTTGAAACTGATGCAACCTCTTTCAGATTCTTTTAGAAATACCAGAAATGAACTACAGAAAATTCAACCTAGAAACTTGAGCTAGTGCAAACAGTGAAACTGGACTACCCTTTACATTGACCAGGAGCCTGTTATGCCTTTTTATTTTTTTAACCTAAAAAGTTCCACTACTGTAGAAAGATGAAAGTAGGATTAGGCCAGAAGCTCATATTTTAGGGTGTCTTTATTTTAAATCTAGTCTTCCTCTCATTTTCTTGAGGTAAAGAGATGTTGGTTAGGTTTGGCTTGGTTTTGGATCTTAACTGTATAGAACTGCAATACCCTGTTAAAAAGGGAAATAAACGTTATTTTAAAAAGTAACATTTAATTTATCCTTCTTGTTTTTCTCTTTCAATCAGAGGAAGTTGGCCTGTAATCTCCCCATTCCTCACATGCTGTTTGTCACCAGAGGTAAAGTTGAGGTCTCTGTAGTATGTACAATCAACAGTCAGACATAAATGACAGTTCCTGAATATTTGGCCTGTTTGAATATCCCACAATATTTCTTTCCTGAACTGTGTAAATGAAAAGTCAACACCCGATATTTCTTCACCCTGCTGATAACTGCTGATGTTTGCCAAGCACTCTGCATCATCCTAGCCCAGCTCTCCAAGAGAAATCAGTGTGGTTCAATGCCCTAATGTGGCCACAATGCAGGGGCACCTGGAGAGTACTTCTCCTGTAGGATGGGATTATGTCCAGACTAATTACTATGTCCTCTCTGCAGCACTACCTGGGAGATGTTGCACTGTTTCAGCTCTGGAGCTGGTTTGGCAGTAGATCAAAAAACCTAAATATTGACTCCACTGAACACATAAATATTAGCACGTGTTAAATATTAGCAGTAGAAGTTCTCAGACCTCACAAGGTCATTTGTAGATGCTGAGTTCAGACTGTGGTCTAGCCTACATCCTAACTGGAAACGTGATGTGTATTTCTCCCCCCCATTTTCTTCTTTTTGAGGGATCATCTCCTAATATTCATAGTGCTTTTCTTTTCCTCTGTTCTGGCCTTACCCCACTGCCTTTGCTCAGGAAGCCCCATTTTGGCAAGGAGAAGACTCACCACTGCTGTGTCTAAAGCCATCAGCTCCTTCAGCCTAGCCCAGTGGACAGGAAAGATACTTATCACTGCCTTCTGGGAGCTCAAGATACCAAAGTTCTTGTCCTGACGTAACCCATCTGTCAGCAGGGGTCATGGTGCACTGCTTTATTTCAGAAAATAAGTTTAAGGAAAGAATTCAAATAAGCACTTTTGTAAGCTGCCTCTTCAATTAGCAGAGAAAAAAAGCTGGTTTTGTAGGAGTACTGTGGTATGTTGCTACATTCTGAACACCTTCTGGAAAAGCCGGTCTCTCTCCATAAATTATGAAGGACTAGAAACTAACAATAAAGGATTTACAGAGAAGCTGAATTTTTCTAAACAGAGAAAGTTAAGAACAGCGCTAGAAAGGCAATGTACTTCTTGTTGGTCTATGTCACTAGAATTACCAGCTTTTAATAATGCCATTAAATTCTACAAATCTCTGAGTTGTTTGATGATACTCATCACAGCTATAAGTAATTTTTACCTTTTCTTGGCAATTACTTGTTATTCTTATATACAGTCACTGCTAGATCTAATTAGGCTTATACATCTGAATCATAAAAATGTAAGAGCAGTAGTCTAGAGGAAAGGTAATTTTAATGTAAACTAATGCTCAAAGAAAGGTGTAATTGTCATATGGCTTTGCTTTTGTATCTGAAATATATGGCAAGCAACAGCATGAGGGAGGTGTTTCTAGAGGACCATCTCTTAAAAGTGTTGTCCTCAAATTACTCCTATGAGTCAGTAGAAGAGACATGTTTAGGGAAATGATCAAAATTGGAAATGGCTTTGTACATCTGTTTATTTTGGGCTATTTAAAAGAATAGTAAGCTTTGTATTTAACTATTAACATTAACTATTAACTATTAACATTCTTCACATGGTACTGTAATTATTGGCTATACCCCTTATTTTTTTCCTCTCTTCCTTGCCTTCTTTGAACTTCTAACTTTTAAACTTTCATTTCTTATGACCTTTATTTTGTTTTCCTATAAATGTTTGGATTTAAAAAAAAAATTAAAAAATCTTTGCTGTGGCTTGCTGTTACTAGGATGCAGAATTTTACACATGGGTCCTCAGTATCCTCAAAGAGTGATACGTGTCTGATATGGGCAACCATTATCTGACCACAAGGTAAATGGAAAAAATACATTTCTAATTTATTATGTTTCCTTTGTAGTCTTACTGACCAGGCAATTGGTATTTGGTGTCAAACATAAAAATTCAATATGCTGATTGCTATTGAAATTTTTGGTTGCTTGTCATTGCATGGAGGGCAACTGGGTTAGTTAGCTAAATGAGGTGCACCTGCAGGCCCCTGACAGATGGCTGTGTCTGCTCCAAAGCCAGTTCCGTTGCAGAGTTGCTCAGGTTATCAACTCCTGATCTTTTCAAGTGAAAATTACCTCAAGTAGCTCTTGACCCCAGTAGTTGCTCTTCCAGTGATCCTGTCCGTTGGTATTTGCATGGACAGCCATGGTTAGGAGAGAATGTACAGTCAAGCCTTACTGGGAGTTACTCACAAGCTAAACTTTCTGGGCTCACAGCCCACAAATCTTGCCTCTTTTTTGAACAACACTGCAATTTTCAGTCCAAGAACCTTTCCTTCAGAAGTTTTATTGTTATAAAATGTATGAATCGCAAAGAGTTTTGATAAATCAGCATTCTCTAATAAGTTGAAGGTCCCAAACACCTACCTCCATCTCTAACCTCCTTTCCTGACTCTTGGGGTTTTACGGATATTTCAGAAAGGCAACTTGAGTGATCTGCTCCCATTTTTCTTGGTGTGCTTAAATGACAACCCCCTGAATATATGACCAATAAAACACTGAATTATTATGTTGTTCCATCAAGCTGCGATGATCATCTTGACATACCTAGTTTCCATTCCAAGTTCCTGATTACCTTTATGTACATTATTGCTGAAGACAAGTCCACGTTTGCTGTGCTGGCCTTCTACAAAATGTAAGTAATAAATTACACAAGATGTTTTGAATCAAATGGAAAAATCCAAAGTTAATTGAAAAGCTTAAAGGTAGAGGGATTTAGAGTTGTTTCCTTCTTCTCAGAATTCTTGAGAGCTGACATACTGGTTTTCCTACCCAGTAATTTCTGTATGGGACAAGTTGTGGTGGCAAGACTGACCCAAGTTTCCAGGAAAGGTGGGAGGACTTTCCTATGAGGTTTTCCACTTTCTGGTTTTATATTCAAGGTCTAAGGGGTTTCCTCCTCCTTGGAGGAGGAAAGGCCTCTGTCCTTTTCATTTCAGGGTGGTCATAGGAGACCTGTGGCTACAGGTTCAGCAGCCATCCTCAGCTGGCTCTGATTGCTGTGACTTTGGTCCTGATCTGAACAGGCACCTTCAACAGCTGTGACTGTGTGACCTGGCACAAGATGAAGGTTGCATCAGGTGAAGGCTACGCCAGCTGCTCTGCGTGACACGCTTCAATAAAATTTTTCTGCTGTCCAGTAGGAAAGTATTATTTACTGTAATGACTAAAAGTGCACCCCATTTTGCTTCTCAGCCATTTTTTCTCAGGAAACACTGTTTTTTGTGCAATTGCATTGGGTGAATACCAGTGAGTTCCATGGTGCACATGCAGTTCCAAATGCAGTGTGCTCTTACATGCTATTTTGTGATGTAATGACAGCTGAGGTGATGACGTCTCTGTAAGGCAGTTCTTACCTTCAAGATCTACTTAAAGAAAGGGAAGTTAAGAATGGATTTTTTATAAAGTATTACTATGTTCAAAAGCCTAGAACCTCAAAAGGCTCGTGAGTGTAAAACAGAACAAATCCTCCATACAGGCCTTTTCTGTCTGTGAAAATGATAGCTGTGTATTTTTTGTTTAATTTGTCTTTGCTGATACCCCTAGGCAGGGATGATCTAGTCCATGATGGGCTTTAGGTAACTGGATTTTTTAAACACGCCTCAAATGCTCTCTTCCTTTTTTTTACCATTAAAAGAAGTGTGGGGATGTGGGTATCTGTGTTCTGTTGATCACCAGGTTAATGGTGCATTTTTGAGGGGAAAAAGAAAAAAAAGGCTTCTCTTCCAGGGGGAAAACACAGGGCAGCAATCAGGGTCATGAGTGTGGGAATATACAGACCATACCTGAAATGGCTATAGTGCACTGGGGAGGCTGGTCATTTGGGAGAAGAAATTCTGTAATAAAGGTGAGAGGGAATGTTGGTCAGATGGCTTAAATGGCTGCCAGCCCCGAAGGGAGATAACAGGACTGGAAATAGCAAGTGTAGCATGTTATCCATGAAAGAAGGGAGAAAACAGTGACCACAACAGTGCAGGTATGTTGTAGTGTGCAAGAAAAAAAAAAATGAGACAAGAATTATGAGCATATGGAGGTTGATAAAATGCAAAGTTTGGTGCAGGTGGGATGTGTTAACCCACAAATGTTTTGAATAAAAACATTTGTTTTCTAGTCCTGCTGAATTCCTTATCTGTGTTCCTGGGAAACTGTGAATATATTCTCAGAAAAAAGTAATACCTAAATCTGGAGAAGTATTAGTGTGAGAAGTGTGATGCTGGTGAAGAGGTATCTGACAGACATGTTATCAGTCACTTGGTTCTGGTCCTGACTGTCTTACCAAAAAAAATGTGAGGACTGCAATAATTGGGATCAGTCTAAGTATATACACAAAATGAGTGGATGGCAAGAATATTAGCAGTCAACCATTGTTTGCTTTATCCAGAGAAAGGAGAATAGTTTAGGAGGAGAGTAGTAGGGACAGTAGAAGGGAGAGTAGTTTATCTAGACATTTCTGGCTTACCTGCCTTCTGTAGTGTGGAAGGAATAATCTTCCAGTGCTAGAAGCTCTACTGTAGCTCTAATGCCACATTTTAACTCCTTGAATCTCAGGCCAAGGCTAAAATTCTTTTAGTGAAGCTCGTTCTGCCTCATGGAGTTAATATTGTGGCAGAAATGCTTTAGCATCCAGACTGTTCTAATTTAAAACAGAAAAAATAAAGATAAGATAGAGGTTATCTCACAAAACACATCTTGCAATTCCTGCAAACCAAAGCCCACAAAAAAACCCTATGCATTTTCTTATCTTTGAAGAATTTACTGTATCACCAGGATCTATGGACTAGACTAAGCATGTGCAGGTTACACCCTGAACCTCCAGGCCTGTGAGATTTCATTCCTACTGGCAAGTTGTAAACCCTTTGAGGAGGATTAGATCTGCACATCTCACCCTGTTCATTAGAGCTAGTACATGTTTCTGTGTGGCAACAGATCACAGTAAAGCTGGATTTGCTGGGGGCTGGGGGTGAGGACCAGCTCCTACACTACCAGCAGAGAGCACCTCAGCCTCCTTCCCCTCCATCCCTCTGCCTGCCTCTCCTTGTAGATCACAGTTTGCACTCCTGTCCTTGCAGACTGGAGCCTCACTGTCAGATGCGCAGTTACTGGGCTTAGTGCCGCTGCTGTGCCATTCCCTGGGCCTGCCAGCTCTTCCTCATCACTGAGCTGTGAACCCCAGTTTGTTCCCAAAGGATGGTGTCCCTTGATGTGTGTTGGCACATTGTGCTGGGACAACTGCATGGGGTGAGCAGCACTGACGTGCTGGGCTGTTCCTGCGTCCTTTGGAGCAGCAGCTGCACCTGGAGCAGTGTGAGTCCTGTGGCTGCTCCCACCCACCACGAATTCCCTTCTGTTGGCAGTGCCAGAGACCTGCGGCTGTGGTACTCGGGCAGCCCTGGGAGGAGGTGAGGCATGGGCAGAGGGAGGAGGAAGGGGTTTGGTGGTGGAGTTCTCTGCACTGAAGGTGGTCTGAGGGGTCCAGTTCAAAGCAAAACATCCCAGCAAGGACTGTGGCTAGAGCAGGAATGTTTCCATCATTTCCCTGAAGCTTGTGTAACCCCAAATATTGTGTCAAACCGTAGCAGCAGGAGCTGGGATGCTGCAGGCAGCCTGACCTGGAGACCAAGGGGCCACTGGGAGTCAGAGGAAGCTGCTCCACTGTTGGAGATGATATGATGCTGTCACCTGACTGAAAGGTGGCACATTTTGAAGAATTCAGCAGGAAGTTTGTCAGCCATTTCAAACTGGCCACCCCAATGTTCCTGTGCTTACTGTCCTGGATAAAACTGCTACTAAAACGCTTCTTTTAAGAAAGTATTTCAAGGACAGAAAATTCTCAGAAATGGTTGTTCAAATGGGCATCTGCCTGTCCTCCCTTTCAAAGGACAATTTGAAGCTCAGAACCACCTGAAACAGGAAATTTTAAAACAAAGATTGCAGAGATGTGTCAGTATCTCATGTAAGGTATGGTACCTGTCCCAGGCTACATTATCTTGTCCTTCACCAGAAATTGCTCTCAACCATTTATAGCTATCTTAATCTTACATGTTCAACATGCATCTTATGTCTTCGACAGATTGATTCCCTTTAATGTGAAATGCACTATGCAAACATCAGATATTATTATACTATTATCAGGCATAATTAGCCTTATGTATTTTGTTTACAGGTTACACTAAAGGTGCTGGAAACTATTCTATATGCATCCTGAACAGATCATGCTGGCTTTGCATTAATGCCATTTTATGGTCTGCTTTAATTTTCAAAGTGCAAGACCAGTAGCTGAATCTGCCACACAGTAAATCCGACACCTTTCAGAAATGGTGGGACTAAGAAACAGAGTCAGTGACTTTCCAGAGGAAATACCAGTAAGTCAGTAAAAGAGAAACAATAGCATACTTGATGTTACAAATAAATGGCATGTAAAAGCTATTTCTCCTTCATGCTACACTTTGGTGTGATGGCTTGCTGTCTTCATCTCTGGAATCTCCACCTACGTAAGAGCGCTTCCAGCTTTGCAGGCAAGAGCAAGACACATCACACATGTGAAAGACACGCTGCAACTGGTGCCAATGTTTATGTGGACTACTTCTAAGTGCAAAAGGGGAGTTGGATCGACCCTTGTTTGTGTGTGCAATCATCCTGTAAACTCTACTGGAAACCTTGGCAGTTTGCTGTGTTCTCGTTTTCCCATTTTCCAGGGCTTGCGCTTCATGACACTATTTATTCACTCCTGAGAAATAGCCATGTGTTTCCCAAGGCACCACATCTAGAAACTGATGCTCAGTTGCTGCCAGGACTCTGTTGTGTACTTGTTGGAGTGTGTATTTATCATCCTTGAGGGAGCAGGGACATGTCCAGGTCCCTGAGCACAGATGTGCAGCTCTGTACCATCCACATCCCATCACTGCTTGTCTTGGTAGACTGTGGTTTGCAGTGGGTGCCTCAGACAGGCTTTCATCCCATGCACAGTGTTGTCTGTTGCCCTTAATGCACCTGGGCTGAAAAAGAATCCTGGTTGATATTCCTGATGCTAAGTTTCAGTGAAAAGAACAGCTGCAAGCATGGAACAATTAAATCTGATCAAAGGCTTCAGTCTGTGGAAAAGTCATAGATAGTAATTATTCTGAAATGTCTGACTATCTCTGAATATCACAAGCTCTATATTTCATCCTTTTTTTTTTTTATTCAACAGTATTTTTCAAATAAGAGCCAAACTCACCTAATAAGGAGACAATGTGCTCTGTGGCATATGACATGTGCAAACCCTTGCTGTGACTGACAGGGGAGAAGGCTGGTAAGTCAAATCTTACTTCTTGGAACCAGTAACAGTTTACAAGGCCTATGGAGACAGAGCTGACAAAAAATAGCAGACCGATCCAAGCGTGGTGTGAGGATCAAGGACAGCACGTAACGTACTGTAAATGGGCTATACATTATTTATAAAAATTAGCATAAAGTTACAGTTTTACAACTCTGAAAGTCTTGAGTTACACATCAGCTGTAACAGAAGCACCTCTTTAAATCTTAATATATGCAAAATGACACTTGTTACCTTCAGGTTTAAAAAAAAAAGTTCTTCCAGTACAATTAAGAAGCAGTTCTTGTCTTCTTGCTGAGCTAATTTATGCTTGTTACTTAAACAAAGAAACACTTAATTTTAAAGTAATGGAAGTCATAGGTTTGCAATAGTATAATTTTTATTGAAAGTGCAGAAACTTCAGTGAAAATGCATTAACTGATTATTAAGACTGTGTTTCTGCAAACTGATAGAGATACTTAGCAAGACTTAAAAGCAAGAAGTTAGTTAGGTCACATTATGCCAGAAAATTCCAGCTTATCAGTAAGTGTAATATTTGGGTCTAAGTTTGAAGAGGCCTTAAAGAACAGCCAAAATATATAGCCAGCAGTTTGTGAATTAATTTTTTAGAGAGATAAAATTATATTTTTCTGTGCAGAGGAATTGTTCATAATGCTTTTAAAAGCTAACACGATCCACTCTTTAAAGTAAGAAGATGGTCTTTGCTGTAGTATTTCCTCTTTGGACTTGAGCAACTAGCCAAAGTTTAGATTTGTTTCCTTTAGGAAAGATCGCTAATGATGTATTCAGATGTCCTTGAAGTATCTCTCTGTATTTCTAAGAAATGTTCAAATTCCTGTTGCATGAATTCAGCTTAAGAACAGGACAGAGAATATTTTGCTGTGAATTTTGGCTGGCATTTTTCTGCCATCATTGAGCCCAAAGGTTTGGATATTTATTTAATACCTTTGAGTTCTGCTTTGCAATACTCAGTAGGAAAAGCAGTACCTTAAGGGGACTTATAAAGAGGAGGGAGAGGGATTTTTTGTAAGTGCAGAGTGACAGGACAATGGGCAATGGTTTTAAACTGAAACAGGGCAGGTCTACATTAAATGTTATGAAGAAATTCTTTCCTATGAGGGTGGTGAGGTGCTTTAACAGGTTGTCCAGAGAATCTGTGGATGCCTCATCCCTGGAGGTGCTCAAGGTCAGGTTGGATGGGGCTTTAAGAAACAGGGTCTAATGAAAGGTATCCCTGCCCAGGGCAGAGAGGTGGGAACTAGGCAATCTTTAAGGTCCCTTCCAAGTCAAGCCATTCTATGATTCTGTGATTTTCCATATAAAGAGACTCAACTGCAATAAAAGCACATCACTTTCTGTTCTTTAAGGGAAACAAACAGCAAAAACCCTGCACAAGACAAAATTGCTTTCTCTTTTGGGTTCCTTTTCAGGTTTGCCTTGTGTCTATTACAGCTCTCCTTTGTAAAAGCAAGTATTGGTCTTCTTACTCCATTAACTACCCCTTATAAAGCTAAAAATATTTGTGTAAAAGGATGAACTGTAAACAATTAAAAAGCAGCTACTGCCTGCATGCCTTGGTCAATATAATGCCTTACACATACATTTACATTTCTGAGTCAATAGGAATGGTAATTGTGTGTTAATAGTAGATTTCATCCTTCAAAAGTTTAAAAGAAGCTGTGTCTTCTTAGTCTAGTGAAGTCACTCATTGCATACATCTTGAAGGCAGTCACCTGAAGTTTATAGAAAGTCCTGGGGATAGTATTTAAAGAAAAAAAGCCTTGCATTTCTTCATGTGTGACTTAAGGCTGAGGACTGTTATCCAATTTATACTGCAAGGAGAGTGGGAATGGTTCTTGCACAATGTAAAATGTCATGTTTCCAAGAATAAAATCCTCCAAAAGAATCCACAGTTTTAATGGTTGACAGCAGGACTGGATCAAAACTGTTTATGTGGCATCACTGAGAGAAGTTGCTGTGAAAGAAGGAGACAATTTTTATGATGTTTGGCACACTCCTAATTGCAGGATCTCACAACTATGCAGCAAGACTAGTTTGCCTAATGCAGTAAGAAAATTACTGCAGTGCTCATACAGGAGAGGGTTGTCCTCACACCTGACTTAACTTGGATTGCTTTCCTGATTATCCCGGCATAGAATAGAATATCCTGGAATAGAATAGAATAGAATAGAATAGAATAGAATAGAATAGAATAGAATAGAATAGAATAGAATAGACTCAGTTGGAAGAGACCTACAATAATCATCTAGTCCAACTGCCTGACCAATTCAGGGCTGACCAAAAGTCAAAGCATGTTGTTAGGGGCATTGTCCACATGTCTCCCAAACACTGACAGGCCTCGGGCATTGACCACCTCTCTAGGAAGTCTGATCTGGGGTTTGACCATCTTTTGGTAAAGAAATTACTCCATATGTCCGGTCTAAACCTTTCCTGGTGCACCTTTGAACCATTCCCATGTGTCCTATCCCTGGATCCCAAGGAGAAGGGATCAGCTCGCTCTTTCTATTTGCTTCCCCTCTTCAGGAAGCTGCAGAGAGCAATGAAGTCACCCCTCATCCTCCTTTTCTCCTAAGTGGACAAACCCAGAGTCATCAGCAGCTCCTCACAGGACATTCCTTCCAGCCTTTCACCATCTTTGTTGCCCTTCTCCAGACACATTCAAAGACCTTTGTATTAGATGATAATCACGGGCAGTTACTTATGAACTATAGATTAAGGAAAGTTACTGTATTTGATATTTATTAAATACCAGTTGTTTTGATTTTGGTGATAATTTTGCAGATCTAGTTTAATGACCTGTACAGAATTAGTGAGTTGGACAATTAGTTGTATGGAAAGTAAGTTCAAAGAAAAGAGATTTGTTCTCTTACCTTGTGCCAGCAGATTGCCTTTAGGTAAGTCACTTAGAGTTGTCCAAAAGCTCTTTCATGCATGAAGGCTCAGAAAGGAGATACTGTCAAACATTTTGCAACAATAAGCACAGAACAGTGTCATTGAAGAAATAATTTGTAAGTTTTCACCTGTAGTTTGAGGTGTTTAATACTTTATTTGGAATATACATTTTTTGTACAGAGTTAGTGCATATGGCCTTTGAATGAGTAGTGTGTTCTTGGGAGACTATTTTGTCAAAAATCCTCATTTTATGTCCTCAAATCTGTCTTTTTGGCAGAACTCATTTTGGGAGAAGATAAGTAAGTGTGGCTGTGGAACCTGAGCAGCTGCTCCATAGGCAGCATGTGGAGGCCAGCAGGCTGCACAACGCAGGCGCAGAAGGAGTGCACAGCTGGGAAAGGTGAGATGAAGCTTCTCATCTCTGCAGACATGCTCAGCTGGCTGCCAGTAATTATACTTGCTTGTCCTGCTACCAGCAACACCATGCCCAGTGTCAGCCCAGAGATAACAAATCAAGTAGGAAAAAAACAATGGATTTCTTAAAATTAAATGTATCTTTAAACTGTCTGTGAACGATAAAGGAGCCAACACCACTTACTTTTCCAAAGCACTTGTATCTGTAAATTAAGGTTTGCCTAAGAGTGTGAATATTATTATTTATTTAAGAGCTCTCACATTTCCCTTCACTTCTTCTCCTCCTCTTCCCTGTTCCTTGTTTGTTGGGAAGATGCTATGTGCATTCATGGATATGTGTCCAAAGTGGGAGGCAACCAGAGGCTGCTATATTAGAATATAGATTGGTTGACAGAGTGAAAAGGAGTGGGGAAAGAGGGGTGTGGTGTCGGGGCAAGGTAAGGGGAGAGACTACAAAAAGTGTAAGGAAAGGTTAGCAGGAGGGGAATAATATTGGGTTTCTTTGGTGATTAAAAATTTCTGATGCCAAAGCATCACCATATCTTTGTTTTGGAGATTGTTTTTTAATGAATTATTTTAACCTTTAGTTAAACCTTTTAGTTATACACCCCAGACAAGAAGTAAAAGTTTAGAACAGCTATGGTAAGCACAGTTTTAAAAATTTTTCTGGGATTTAGTGGTCAAAGCAAATGATATGATCCACATTTTTGGCATTCTTGCTGAAATCAAATGCAGGCTACTGTTGGTGTTATTTTTTCACATGCCCTGTTTTAGCCTGTGCCTTGTTGCCTCTGGCCATGCCTCCCCTGGAAGAGAGTCAGAAGCTGTGGTGCCTGATTGCTGCAGGGGTAAGCAGAGCTGCCCCTGCTCTGAACCCCTCACCCCAATGTCTGGACTGCAGGCTCCATAAGAGCAGTCCCTTACATGTCAGCAAATGTTGAGAACGGTGTATCTTAGTAGCAAAACATCAACTAAATAGGACGTTAAAATAAGATACTTCAAGAACAATAAAAACAATTGTAATAAGTGGCTTTAATGAAAACACAGCTATCATGGAAAATATGAACAGAATAACCCCCTTAACTCATGTCCCAAGGATGCATTTGTACTGACAAAAAAATTTGAGACTGGGTGGTAATGAGAATAAAGTCATTTTATACTGAAAGAGCTGCTCAGTTATTACAAGATCAAAAGAGAGTTTCTCTTTCCTTTCAAACACTTCTATTCATCTAAACTTGTTTGCCATATTATTGCTTCATAAAACCTATTTCTCCTGTGTTGAAGTATTTCTTTTCCTTTGTATGTCTGAAAGCGTTTCCTGTAGTTTTTCTCTTTGTGACTCCTTCAATTCACATTTTATTTCCGCCTTCCATTCCTGGCATTAGTTCTGTTGAATGCTGTCTCTTTATGACTTTATTCATTACTCAGTCCTGGAAGTATATTAACTACTGTAACTCCATTAATTTTTTTGCCTATCACTCGTGTAAGATGAAATGCACAGTATTGTAACACAGAACCTTGTGATAGGATCCAGCTTCTTTATGCATTAAATTAGATGTTTTCTTACTCCTGTCAAAGTAGATTTAGGAATTATTCTTTACTATTCCCAACTATAGCAGAAATACTGGGGAAAAAAAAGTTCTGAGTATGAATTGCAGTAATAGCCACCTAAAGCAGAAGAGTACAGGGTAGCTAAAAGCCAATTATTTCCTTCAAAGACAATTTTCCTCTTCTTAATGGAAAAAAAAATTAATTAGTGAACAGGAAAGTTGTAGCACTTACCCTCTGTTCCAAAATCAAAGCATCCTATATAATGCCAGGCTCAAAGTCTGCTACAAATACTGTTTCTAAATAAATACCCAGCTGTGTACCAATATGGAAGTTCATACTCACAAAACACATCTGACTGGGTATTTTCATTAATAAACTTCACTGCTAAAATGTCTATAGGCAGAATACTTTTCAGACAATAGATAAGGCTGAGACTTAAATTTTTCCAGGTAACTACACAAACAAGGAAAATGTTCTTCAGCTGAATGAGTGTAAGTCCTTAACCAAGTAACTCTTTTGGCTATAATTCCTATTGAAATCAGCACTGGCCTCTCTCTTTAATGGTCTGGGCTTTGTGTTTTACATATCCGTAGAGGGAAGGCTGACTTACACTCATGTTGTTCCCAAATGTAGACAACTAGATTTGTTCAAGGTTTCTGAACAAGATAAAATAGACACTGTTGTTTCCAAATGATGGAAACAATACCTGTTCTCTTCAGTAAAGAGCCATATGGTGGTTTTCTAGATTCCCACCTTTTTGAATGTACATTGTTTAGGTGTGCATTCTTTGAATTTGTGGAATATTGAGAATTAAATTAAAATGTAAGAGAGAGAGAGAGTTTCTCTCCTGATGTTAGCTGAGAGCCATGCTCATGTATGCCGTCTTTTGAATCTGTGCAAACCTCGTCATGTGAGTATTACTGTTAGTGAATATGTATCTTGGACAGCACTGACACCTTTGCAGGATAAATGGCCATTTCTTTTACTTCTCTTTAATTATTTTTATTTTAGTTGTGACTTAAGGGCACTTGGTTTACTGTACTAGGGCCTGGGTCTTAAAGACGGATGGGGTTGACACTTGCCCAGCAGGTATCCCTTTTGTGGGGGAGATCTGTAAGAGAGCTTGTAGCACAGATGTCTGTTCTGTAGATATATTTCTTGTCTGTGTCATAACTTCTTGCAACATGTAACAGTGATTGGACAGAGTTCACCCCTCACAGGATTTGCCCATGCGAGGAATTTTTTCTTTTTCTGTATTTAAGACATTTTCTGTGTTTGCACTTCCTGCTAAATGCTGGACTTTCACAGGTATTATTCCAAATAGCTGCAGAGTAATCCAGCACCTCTGTTAGGGGAAACCAGGACCCTTGAAATTTGCTTTCTTGCTTTATGACGTGTTTCCTATCCAAAATATTCTTTTTTAATTAGGTCAGTTTTTTCAAAGTAAACTCTGAAGTGGGAAGATAGAGCATTGCCTTATACTTCTTGAGCAGCAGCAGCATCTTTTGAATGTGTGCCAGATACATGACAGGCACTCTGGACTATCACTCTGACTGCCCTGGTGTTCTGGGAAGAACATGAGCCTCTTCTCCTTTGATTTTGAATGAAGGGAAAACTTCTGGGACAAATAACACCCACCTTCAACCCTTGTGACAAGCTTCTTATGGAGGCTCTTCCAGAGTGACTCTGCAGAAGATTCACCCTGGACTTCCAAAGACAGATTGTAGATTGTCTGCCTTTGTGTGAGTGAGTGTTTTTTCGTTCCTAAAGTTTTTTCTTTACTGCAATAGGTCTGATATAGAATTTTTCTCTTTCTAAAATGTTAACTTGCTCAGCACTTAGGATTGTGCTTAGCAATCCAAATGTTGTAATTAAAATGCTGCAGAAGACATCACCATGCTCTGGTTGACCCATGACAGGGTACTTGAAATGTGCACATCTCATACCTTCCCACTCAGAAAAGCTGGGTTTCACAAACAGTGACTCAGAAGAGAATAAGCCACAACTCAAAGAAATACCAGTATTCCAAATGAAAGATTCACCTGATTTCCTATGTGTAGGCCATCAATTAAAACCTACTATTTTTAGATGTAATGTTTAAGTACACTTCTGTTAAAAAAAACCTGAGCCTGTGAACCACCAAGGTAGACCTTGGGTCCATTTTCCATTACTTCTTTCTACTTTTGGACAGTTCTCCACTACACACAGAAGAAAAAATTGTTTCCTTTTCATCCTTTCCACATCTGTGAAAACTGCAAGTGGGGAGAGTGAGGCAGGGCTGGTGCTTCCATCCTTGGGCTACACCATCAGCCCTGCCCAGTGTAGTGTGGGCAGTGGGGTCAACACCAGCAGAGCCGCTGCAGGCAGGGGAGGTGCTTGGTGGTTCCACTGCCAGGATGTGATGCTGCGCACGGGGCTGCAGAGGCTTTCATGGTCACTGCTTATTAAACATTTCTGATGCCGACTCAGGAGAAGGGGAAGTTGTGACTCACTGCTCCAAAGGCTGGGCATCTCCACGGGACTGAAAGGTGCAAAAAGCAAGAGTTTTACTTTACTAAGTTACTAAGTCACTAAGCTGCTGGGAGATATGACTGCATACAAGCAGACAAAGCAGATCTGCTGGTTAGATGGCAAGTATACAGTTTATTTTCTCAGTGTAAGTTGCCTACTGAAACAGAAAAAAATCAAAAATAATAAAGCTTCAGTGCCTAATGCAGCCCCCCGATCCAGCTCCCTGTTAAGATCAGCACTAGAACAGACAGCAGTGCTGGTGGCTGCTTTGTCTAATCTACAGTACCACACTGTTTTATTGACTAACATATCTATTTGTCATTTATTTGTCTTCATCACTTGCGTTCCGAATGCAATTATCAAAGGTGTCCTTACACCTTTAAATCTACTTTGGAAGTAGAGCCACAGCCAAAATGCTAATGAGCTTGCCTTAATTGTAAACACTGAGCACTGATAAGAATGAAACTCCATCCTCTGATCTAAGGAGTTCTTACGTGTTTCCTACTTACACCACTTTTTATCTGATTCTCCTTCTCTTCTGCTCTTAGGCAGATTAATAGGTATCTGAACAGACAAATAACAGTACTACATCTCCTTCACACCCTTTTGACAGACTTTTGAGAGTGCAAAATATTTTTGGAAAATTATTATTGGAAAAAAGATTACTGAATGATCAGGTGGACGGCAATTTTTCAGGCTGGAACAATCGGTTCCCCAGCACTCACATGAACACATTTGTAACTTGTACTTAAATGCTGATGGGACATTTTTTAGAATGTGATAAGTGTGAAATAGCCTGTAGTTTTATCAGTGCTGGTTGCTGCCCACGCTTGCAAAAAAAGTTTTATTGTGATCGTTAAGTTGCAGGTAGGCAGTGCCTCTGGACTGTAAAATAGGAATGTTAGTGTGCAGTGATGAAAGCAAACTTTGCTCAACACCTGTCTATATATATTGCAGGTTTCAGTGGCTGCCCAGCTGATCCGTTCACTCTATTGTCTGGGAATTAAGTCGTGGTAAGTAAGAGCAACTAAGACTGAGTTTTCTTTTCTTCTCTTTTGAACTTTTTTAGCTTGCAAATCTAAAACTCTGCTTTTGCAGTTCAAGGAATGGCAACAGAGAGATAATGTGGGGTACTGGAATGGCATATGAAATGTCATCCTCTTGTTAATATTTTCACCTCGTTTTCCTTTAACTGCGTCTATATTTTAAGGAAGGGATTAAAAAAATGTAGTTCTGAAAACAAACTGTGCTTTTTTTCTACAATTAGCTGGGTTTATTTTTATGAAATATGATAAAGAAATAAGGTATTTTGCTGGCAGCTGCCACCCCCCGCCCCCTCAAAGAAACTGCCTATAGCAAAAGAAAGTATTGGTTTAACTATTATTTGGATTGAAAAGAAGTGAGATTTTAAGTCACAGTAATCAGTGGTATTGGATACTGGAAAATGTCTAGGATATGATTAATGAAACACTGGAAGGAAATAGGGTCAGTTTGTGTGTTAGCATAGATCTTGTGTAAAGCCTGTGTGCCTCACGATGGCCGTGTCAGGCTATTCTTGATGGAAACATTTTCTTATGCTAATTTGGTTTGATACACGGAGGTAAAAGGAATACATTAGAGTCTAATGTAGTTTGCTCAACTAATGTGGCAGCAGGCAGAAATCAACTGGTTTCTCAGTAACTTTTATTATCAGCTCTTCCACTAGATCAGTAAGTCTTTTTAATGTCATTATTTTTTCCTCTCTTTATTCTTTACTATATATTTTGTCTTTTGGATGAGGTAGATCTATTCTATTCTATTTCCTTGTTGGTGGGGTTATTAATTTTCATGTCATTTTATTCTGAAAAAGTAATTGGTCTATTTAAATACTAGGCATTTCAAGCAATTCACTGGTATTTCCTGGCCCTGGCTCCTCCGTGGAAGTGTCCAGTGTTTTGCTTGGTCATGAAGTCAAAAATGAATCTTTGGGATCTGTTCTCCCTCTGCACATACCTAGATATTAGTTCTCTTTGCTAGTTTATGATTCTTTTTAGTTTTGCTATGTGTTAGATTTAGGCTTGTGAGCAATGAGTCTTACAGATCCATAGGCATAAAAAATGAGCAGAGTGCTCTGTTTTTGTAGCTTTCACATATCTCTTTTTGCCTTTACTACTGCATGAGTTGAAAGTTTACATCCTGGCTAAGCCTGCTGACTTATTCAAAGAAAAAGCCCCAAGGAAGCGGCTGCTGCCAGAGCAAAGGCAAGACTTGTTCCTAGCAAGGCTGAATCATTGCTGGTGTTTATTTAAGTTGTTAGTGGTGCTGTTGCACCTGGGGCTTTGAGAACCATGCAACAGGTTCTGGGGCAAACTATCAGCTGATGTAAAGCTACTGAATGAGTTTGTGCTGGCTGCGGAGCTTTCTTTTCCCGTCTCTACAGAATGCGCTTCTATGTTGCAAGTGGTACATTTTGAGGGGAAAAAAGACAATATTTCTTCAAACTGTATATAAGAAAGGCTGCTATGTAGCTTGGTATTTATTCCTATGAATTAAGTGTGATAAATATTCATATTTACTAAGTCAGATATTTGGATATCAGATTAGCTGATAAATCCTTTTTTAAGATAAAAACTGTAGTGCTCTGGTAAATGATGGAGAAGTGATGTATTTTTGTAGAAAAGCTGAGACAGAAGGAGGGAGAGGGAGAGAGAGAGAGAGAATGGGGAAAGCCTGGCTGAACCCAAAATCTGATATGAAGCTGCTCAAGCAGCCTGTAGGTGCATGTATGGTCACATTGGTGGTTGTTGTAGTTATTATCAGTTAGTTTTGAAAATACTGCTTTTTCTTCAGTACTTTTAATTTCATCTTGGTTTGACTGGGTCTGTTCCCTAGGAGTGAGATTTCTTTAAGACTTACTGCTCTGTAGCTCTGTCAGGCACAGTGTGGCCTTTCAGTGAGCTGTCATGGGTGGAGAGGTACAAACAATGCCAGCCGGGCACACACAGGTGGTAGTTCATTTTCTCTGTGTTAAGTCCAGCAAAACAAACACATTGACAACTGTTTCTGATTTAAAGCTGCAAAGCATGGAGAGTGCAGCTCTGCAACAGAGGCAAAGCTGTTACAGCCCAGTGAGTCACTGAGGAATGCAATATAGGGCAACTGCATGACACCTAGTGTTACTCAGATAATTCCCAAGAGACTTTAACTCTTTGGAATGCTATAGTGAGAGAGTATGGATATAAAAACCACAGGAGCCCACTTTGGCTCTGAGTTTTTCTCTCTCACATTTTATTTCAGAATTTGAATGCCATTGATTTTTTTTGTCTATCTCACTCTTAGGAGGAGGAAGGTTCAGTTTCTTTTGAAGTTAGAAAGGATGTCACACATGGCTAGCATTTTCCAAAGGCAAGGAAAGACTATACTCACAACGAAAGAAGCACACAGGATGGTGTGAGAGGATTTGCCATGAGGTTCACTGAAATGGACTGGATTACATCTTGCACAGGCATTAGTTTTCAGACCTTTGCAATATGCATAGCATATTGTGACCTGCCACTTTCAGGAGGAAATTAGGTCCTGTTTCAGCGCCGCTCCCAACAGGTGGATATCCAAAGCACCAACGTGTGTCCTGACATGAGTTCCATGAGTTCACCCTGTGTGCAGGCACCCTGGCTGTCCTGCCAGCCAAGGCACAGCACTGAGACACCATGGCTGGCCCGGGGGTGGGCAGAGCTCATCACTCCAGCACCTCATCCAGCAATTGTGGCTATCCTGCCTTTGGATCTGGACTGGTGTGTCCAGCTGAACACAGCAAGTTGTTGCAGTGTGCGTTGTCATTGGTCCATTCTCTAATATATTCCTTTGCATGTAGTTGTCTTTGATGCTCAAAAGTAAACCACTCTTAGGGTTTTCATTGTCATTTATATCTTGCGTCAGCAATGTTGGTCTTTTCTACCACACCTGACGTCAGCCTTTCCAAGGGCACGTGTGAGCTGCCAGGGAGCTATTCGGTCGCTTTGCCACCCCAGTACTCTGCTCTTCCAAGGCACACTGATTGTCTTCTGAGCATTTTCTCAGGGTGTTAATGTCTGTATTTGGGCCAAGGAAGAATTCTTAAAGGGAAAACTATAGAATGTAGATTCTCTTTATAGCACAGTGATTAATTAACAGTAAGTAGCTGTGGCTAGGACTCCAATAAAGAGAGTATCAGGTGTCTCTCGACTATCTTCTCAGCTGTTCCTCTTAACAAGAGCTGGGATCTGTGAAAGCTGACAGCTTTGGTAGCATTTCAAGGATATAGATAGGTCTGCTTGCATCAGTCCTTGATACCACTCACACAGCATGGGCTGTTCTAGTAATACCTCTGCAAGCCCAAATGCTCAAGGCAAATGCTGTAAAGGCCTCCAGTATTCGGGTCTACTTTCTCAAATCAGAGGTTGGCTAGGGCTCATATGAATAACTTTATATACATACCTATAAAAAACTTCCTCCACAGAGGTGATCAACTCTCATTCTATGATGATTAATCACATAAAGCATAAACAATAATAATACATGACGTACCTGTGGGATCCTGAGCACCTCAGGAACATGGGAGATGCTTATTATGGAAAAATGCTCTGCCAAATTCTTGTATGGGGAGAGTTTATTTAGGAGACATAGAGGCTGTTTGTCTGCTGAAGTTTTCAAGCTCCAGTTTCTTCATTGAATGCATCAGCTCAGTTTCCATACTGTAATCATGCAGGCTGAATCCTTCATTTCCATATTAAGCGTAACAGAAGAGCTGTAGCACTGATGGCATCTCCAGGGATGGCAGCATCCAGCATATTCCGCGTCTCCATGGTTGGAATAAGTTGCAGCTTCACATCTGACTTTCCAGTATATTTTCATGATTGTATTTCACTTAAGAATCACTTGTGCAGAGCAGTTATTTTTAAAAAGCTCTTTAAATGCTGAACATATATAAATGAAACTTGTTTAACAAGATGGAGGTGCTTTTGTCTGGGTGGGGCTGGAGGTTGTTTTGGCATGGATGAAAATGCAAGAATTTGCTTCAAGGAAATGGAAATCCTTGTTGAAACAAGCAAGAGTGACTTTCTTTCATCTGTTCTAAGATCTTTGTGTATCTTGGGAGCTGCTCTGAGTCTTACACCTCAGATAAAGAATGTGAAAAGCATAGATTTTGCTAATGGAATTGTAGAATAACTTTTCCTGGTAATGTGGAAGGGGAGATACTCTCTTCTTTGTGAAGTGCCAGAAAACAACACCCACCTGTGTTACAGTAAGACACGAGTGATTTTGTCTGTGTCTCTTCCTTCCTGGTTAAAGGAGGAGGATGTGTGGCTTACTGATGTGGGCAGGGACGAAACATTTTCACCATCAGCTACATAAAGGATTATGATTAAATGAATGATTAATTATACTCCCTTAGAGTGACTGCTAACTGCTGGTGAACCTTGTTTACGGGAGCATGATACCAACTCTGACTTTTGGAGGTTGGGCACTGGTTTATGAGGAGCATTGGAGGCAAACGTGCTGACCAGTGTTTCAGACACATGGGTGCCAGATGTGCTGGTTATGGGGCAGCTCTGCCTGCAGCACTGACTGACTTCTGTGGCAGAGAGGGTGGACAAGACAGACCTGAAGGTGAGGCTTTCCTAGACAGGGTTTACTTCTCCCATCCTTTCCACTGAGTTTTTGGATGTGGTCACCAAGTCTGTAGAGGCAGAAGTACTGTGGTACATATTTGTCTTGTCTTTCCATAGTCACCTTCCCCCTCCTTCATGTCCCTCCCTCTGGCTTCCAATATTGGTGAAGTAAACAGGGAGGACTCTTCCAGGCTTGGCCTCCTCTTGTGCCTGGACTAGGTCCATCATGTGGGCTTGCGCCTGTGCTGGCAGGATTTGGCCATGTGATGTCATACTTTTAAAGTTATTATTTATTAATATTACAGTGCATGTCAAATGTGCCCAAAAGGGGTTGGGAAGGAATAGGTTCAGAGAGAGAGCCTATGTGAGATGGGTGAGCTGGACCTTGCTCCCACCAGCTCAGCTTCACTTGCAGCATCAGCTGTGAGTTACAGGCAAATACAGACCAGCAAATGGCCACTGGTCTCTAATTGTCCTCTTGTCCAGGCACTCAGCAAGCTTGAAACCCTGGGGTCTTCCTCCGCCTTGTCCAGGATTCTCCTCTTCATGTTTCCACGGAATGAACCAGTAGAGGCAACAAGGCATTGTGTCTAGCATTCATGACCCAAACCGAGCAGTGCTTTAGGGAAGAACTTTTTGCTAAAAAATCTATGTATTGAAGTATTGAATTACCAGGCAGTTGCTTAAATCCAGAAGGTGGAAGAAAGTAAAACAGTTCTCTGACTTCTTGCTGAAAGGAATTGAAATTAATTAAAGAGAAGAAATGCCTACCTTTCGGAAAGCAGAGGAATCTTGGCTTTCATGACCATTAAAAGTGTATGAAAGTACAAATGTGAGATGGAAATAATTTTTTAATTGTGTACACTAATAAATAAATTGTGTTTTAAAACATAATTGAGAAATCAATTTCCCAACTAGAGGAATAACTCATAAAGATTAGTAAAAATTTGTGTTCAAGGGAAAATTTCTTTTATTTCATTTTCATCTCCTTTGCACTTAATCCTTATCATATTTCTCACATACACTCTTGTGAGGTGAATATTTTGACTGCACGTGCATTTCAATCAACACTACTTTGTTAGTCACAGATCATGGCTCCCTGGCCAGAGGTAGAGAAGCCTGAAACCAATAACTATATTGGGGACTCTTCCAAACAAAACCAGAACATGGCTGGGAAAGAAGGAGAAAATCACAAAGGTAAAGTGCTCACTCGTGAGTTACAGAGGTAAATAAGTTTTGGGGATCCTTGGAGGAGATGGTAAGTAATTAAACAATTTTTTTAATGTTTTATTTCATCAGGCAATGTGGCTTCACTTGGAAATAAAGGGGAAATTCAACCTGCATTTTCCACAGTAGCTTTGATAGATGAGACAAGGCCAGAAGAAGATGATCCATGGGCTCTGCCAGAACTGCAGGACACTGGGGTCAAGTGGTCAGGTAGCCATTTCTCCATAAATAAGTTACCTACATTGTTTTCTCATCACTTATCTCACTTCCTCCAAGACTTAATGGGCATATTATATTTAGTCAGTTAAGAAAAATCCTGAAATCATGCTTCTTACCCTTAAAACACAAGGAGATACATGGAAAACAGTCCAGCACTAATATAGTCTTATATCCAGGCACCTGTTGGTCTTTTTTTACTCAGTAGGATGACTATAAAACCAAGGGTCAATCTTAGATTTCATAAGGGTTTTGTCACATACCAAAAAGGTTTTTTTGTGGTAAAAGTGGGTAAACAAAATACCAGCTTCTGCAGTTAAAATGTGATTAAGAACATTCTTTTGGGTTTAATCACACACTGGAGCCACATCACTGTCTTTGTCTCCACTGTCTCCACTTGTGCACTAGAGTATTCCAGAGAAAAAATCAAGTGATTTTTTATACATAATGTATTTGTTTTGCAGAACTGGATAGAAAAGGAAAAATCATTCGTGTACTCTATGGGATAGGGAAGTTCATTATGCTACTTGGATTACTCTACATGTTCGTCTGTTCTCTGGATGTACTGAGCTCTGCTTTTCAACTGGTAGGAGGTATGAAAATATCTAAAATATCAAGAATAAATTATGAATAAGGCAGTAAATTTTGTCTGAGACACTTAATTACAGCTTTACTCTTCAAAAACATTCTTCATATGTGTTGAGATAACGATTCAGAAGAAGTAGCTCTGATTGAACATTGACCTTCATTTGTTTGAAAAGGTCTTTCTGTCTCAAATTCCAGAGAGCTGTTGATGTAGGGGTTATTGGCCCCAATTTCCTAGTAGTTTCCTGTTACTTTAGGGACAGTTTACAAAAATACATCTGTGCATAAATCTACCCCATGTAAAAGACATTTCAACAAGGTGAAATAGGAAAATTGTCCTCTTGATCAAAGCATCTAACACTGAGATGTCCCCCAAAACCTTCAAAGATGAAAACTATTGAAATGTGTTTTTTACATTTACCTCCAAGTGTTGAATTCAGGTGATGGACTCAGGAGTGGTTATGAAGAAATATGTGTGCTCCTGAGGAAGTATTTTGCAAACACAGAAAAGTACAGGAACAGAATTAATCAGTATTATTAAAAGCATTTTCCTTAATTCAGTATCAAAAAATACCAAGTAGTAGCATTTAAACCAAGGTATGTGTGATTTTTTGTCCTACAGTCTTTCCTCTGATGGCTGTGGCTCTTCTCTGCAGAGTTCAGCAGGGCTTATAATCACTGAAATGAGAGAATATAAAGTATTTTCTAATAGCTGAGAAGCTGAGAGTCCAGGACGTGAATCTGGATCCCTGGGCTACATTGTACTTTTTGGGATGGCAAACATGGTCATATATGTATCAATTAAATGGCTTAATGATCTTTAATTAAACACTCTGATAATTTCTGTGGACATTACCTTGTACTTCCCTCACTCTGAGAATATATATATATTTTTTAATAGGTAAAGCAGCAGGGGACATATTTAAAGATGATTCCGTGCTCTCGAATCCTGTTGCGGGATTGGTGATTGGAGTTCTGGTGACGGTTATGGTCCAGAGCTCCAGTACTTCTTCATCCATTGTGGTTAGCATGGTGTCCTCCACATGTAAGTCTGCTCACAGTATCTTCCTAGAGATCACTCATAAACCTTGTCTCAGGTGCAAACATTCCCACTTGTGTTCAAATTGTAGAAGCTTTGGGCATACGAATAGAGACTGTAGGAAAAGATTTTCACAGCTGTTTCCCTGATATAAAATCAAATTTTAAAAAGTAATAATAATGGTATTAATATTAGTAGTAGTAGTACCAGTAATAGTAGTAAGACCACAACTGCAGTGAAAATCTTTGGAAGCCTTGGCACTGAATGACTGATTTTTGTAATTATCTGCATACTTTTGTCACGTTAGGCAGTTACTGGACTTCATTGTTTCTGTGGTATAATTTCAAAATTCTGCACTAAGTAGGCAAATGCCTGGGAAAGAAAACTAATAACCATGGGCCACAGTTTCAGTGGGGATCATGGGGACTATGGGAGCGCCATGTTCCCAGACGGCTTGATTGGAACAAACATGTTTGGATTGGAGCAGCTAATCCCACCGACATCAAGGCACGTCAGGGTTTCACTGACGGTAACAGAAATTTTCATCGAAGCATAGAGCTTGCTGATGACCTGACTTTTTCATTCAGTGTTTCCTTTTCTGCTTTCCAGTGCTGACTGTTAGAGCAGCTATTCCTATCATCATGGGAGCAAACATTGGCACCTCGGTTACAAACACGGTTGTGGCACTTATGCAAGCCGGGGACAGGAATGAATTTAGAAGGTATTGTACTTAAATTCTAGAGCTGGAAAATTGTTTCTTCCTTTTTTTAAGGTCTTCTTCTATATTCCCTATCACTACTACAGCCATTCAGCCTTCCTAGATAAGAAAGTCACAAGCATGGCCATGGCAAAGGTATAGTGCTGCCTACATATATGGCTTCATATGCTTGAAGAAAAACACATTGAGTTCCTTTGCAGGTTTTGTGGGTTTGTAAGAATTCACCATTTTTAGTGATCTTACACAAGGATAAATTTTCAAGTGCTCCCACTATACTCCCCACCTTTTATTATATCTTAGTTATGGGAAGGCTGTACAAGAAGTTAATATTATATGAATTTAGTCTGGTTTCCTTAAAAGAGATTTCAATGTTGAAGGCTTCTTAAGTCTACATTAAGCAAGAGCTGGTAACTGGAGAGAAATGAGGTGTTCTGGATATCAACTTTTAGACTGCCACTTGCCATTGCCCCTGAGAGAGCTCATGGCTCATGGAGATGGGCAGTAGACTTGGGAGGGATAGGAGGCTTTGTTACCTTGTCATTTATGGCATACTGGGCATATTGAAATACTCTTAGCCAAAGCCTCTGAGGGAAGAGCTGTGGCTCCTCAGGCTTTGCAGGAGAAGATGGAAGGGGGCTATACACCAACACTTTGCAGGAACATGTGGGAGAGCTGCAAAGCCCTCTTGCCCCAGGAGTCAGGGAGAACAGGTCCCGGAGGCAATGACTGGCTGAGGATTAAAAATGTACCAAAAACAGGTGAGAGGCAAAACAAATATAGGCTGTACAGCCACTTCTTTCTTCAAACAAGTACTCCTGGCGGCCTCATGTTAAAGATCGCTTTTTTCTAGTTTTTCTTGTTTTACTCACCTGTCTGGCTCTTTAGTTGGTCAACAGTGTGGAGCCAACTTAGCACTCCATAACAAAGTAGCCTTCTCCTTTGACCCCAGAAATTAAATTATTCCCACCTTGAAATAGTTTTCATCCCCTCTTTTATAATTTCATATCTAATTGATGTTGTACACATTTTGTTTAATTAAAAGCAACTCTTTTTAAAAAATTTCTTCTTGCAGGGCCTTTGCTGGGGCAACAATCCATGATTTCTTTAACTGGCTTGCTGTGTTTGCCCTGTTGCCTATTGAAGTTATTTCTGGCTATCTCTACCATCTCACCAATGTTATAGTTGAGTCCTTTCATCTTGAAAGTGGTGAGGATGCCCCAGAGCTACTGAAAGTTATCACAGATCCCTTTACAAAGCTCATCATTGAGGTAAGCTCTTTCTCATTTCAAGGAAGCTGCTTACTTGGTTCAGTTACAATTAATCAAAATGCTCTGAGTATGAGAAGGCCTCCCACTCCTTTCTCTGTGTCCTTGGGGTAAAGTTCATTAGCAGATGAATTCTTTTTATTCACATTTCATAAAGCCCCAGCTCTGTATTTCTGGTTTCTATTTCCCCCACATTTCACCTTAGCGATGGCAGACCTAGCTAGGAGGACTGGGAAGGCAGGTGAGGACAAATGCAGCCATGTGGGATGGATGGGAAGGATGCCTGTTGCCTGGACACTGGCAGATAGTACTAGTGGAGACAACCTGCCACAGCCAGAGGATCAGCGTAGGACCTGATGATGACACAGAAATTATGGGACATAATCATGTGCACCTAGTGGCCAGGGGGATGCACACAGCACTTGAAGTGACAGTAAATACAGCTAGGCAGTTGTGTCAGAGCAGCTGAGTAAACAGAAAGGATGAGATGGGGTAGTGGATGATGTGGGGAGAATGAGACAGCATTTGTGCATGTAGAGTTGGACCTTTTTCCTGGGAGTAACCTCCCTCCTACCTGTTGGGCAGCAGTTCTAGCATTAGAGTCATGCAGATTTTATATGGTTGAGCTTCCAAAGGGGGTTATTTGAGTAGAGCTGAACAGAAGTATGTGATGCAAGCTGGAATAATGCATTTTTAAAATTCTTTTTATTCTTCTTTTTAAGCTTGATAAATCAGTAATAAATGCAATTGCTACTAATGATGAATCAGCAAAAAACAAAAGCCTGGTAAAGATCTGGTGTGTCACTGAAACCAATGTGGTGAGTATCATGTTAAATTAATTGTCAGGTACCTCAGGAAATATATTACTGATCTGTAGCTGATGCTCCTTGTCCTAGGATTGTGAAATTAGATTTTTTTAATGAGGGTGGGGTTTTTATCAGCAGAAAAAGAATGAAAAAAATTTAATGTAGTTTCTGCTTCACTTAAACTAAGGATGGTCACCAGTGGTGACCTCGACCTGACTGCTTTCAGTACTGTGCAGACCCTTGCCGATCAGAACTGGTGGATTGGAGCCAAGTCTTCTACTCCTTTCAAATGCAAATGGCTTTAAACTCTGATACTCCTACCAACTTTCTGAAAGTGAAAAAAATCTGCAACATAGGCCAGAGAAAATATTGTTTCAACCACCATTTATCTACTGATCTAATCAGCTTTAGTTTTACGTGTATTAGGGTGATCTAGTGGCAGCTGGCTCTTTGCAGCTTTCTTGGAAAAACGCCCTTGGAGAAAGCCTCTGTGGGGCTGTGTCCTGTTGCTCTTCACCCAACCAGCCCTGCAGCTTGGAGAAATCTCTTGCTCAGATCAACACCAATGAGTATTTTGGTAAACTATGGAGCTGAGTGTTTGGTTTGCATTGTTCAGCTAACTAGCAATTACAACATTAAATATCCTTTGATTCTCTAATTAGAGTATTCTACTTGTTGGCATGTATAGAAAAATAATTCCTGAAGTCCTGGGGCAGAAGATACTTTAGGACACACCATGGAGGTTGAAATTAAGTGCTCAGCTCCTATTGAATGACAGTCTGGGTGGGAAGTGAAATGCTACCTATGGAGATAGCGCTGGAGCAGGGTTGTGCTCACCCAAAACCCGCTCAGGTTACGCCGCTGAGGCTCTGGATGTTTCACCTCGAGGAGCCCAGGCTGGGGCGGCTGCGCTGCTGCCAGAGCCCGGCCAGAGCCCCGGCCCGGTGCCCCTCACTGCCCCGGCAGGCACAGCCTAACCCTCAGCTGGAGAGCTCTGGGCCCCTGAGTCCTACACGAGACAAGCAACTACACAGAAAGTGTAGGCTGAGGGACGTGTATATTTCTAGATACGCACTTTTTTCTGTGTTTGCCTATATTTTGGCTGTGTGCCTACTGGCCAAGCTTATAGTCAAATTACAAAAAGATGTGGAACCTCCAGAAGTTTCACCTGAACTTGGTGGGGGAAAAGGAACATAATTTAAATTATTTACATTCCTAGTGGGTTAAACTCATTTCTAGCAAAAATTATTAAATAGACTTATGGCAGGGATAAATACATGCAGACCCCATATGTTTAAAGCAAAACAGACATTTTGATCTAATGCAGCTGCTTTGAAACTCAGATGTTTGAAAAAAATTCAGGCAGGTGAGAAACAAGATTGTGTTGTGTTTATAAAGGATGACAGGATGGCGGGCCTGGTGCTCCCTGGAGATGTGGGGGCACTAGATCCATTCCCAATTTTGCCCACCTGCATCGTCTGGAGAGGAGTACAAATGCAGGTGTCAGTATGCAGTACCCAGCAAAAAAATATGATTTCTCTTTCCCCATTTCTGCAAAAGAAAATCACTCAAGCACTTTGGAAAGACACCTCGTGTTCAGGAGCATGGTTCAGAGTCCATTTGGCTGTTAGCTGCTCTTGTGTGGAAGTACAGCTCAGTCAGCAAACTCTTTCTTAATCAGCATAAGGATTTATGGACCTGGTGTCAGAATGCAGTATGTCTAGGCTAGGAGAGCTTCTAAGAAAGGCTTTATTGTGGTATAAACAGAAATTCACTAATTTAGTAATGCTAATCATAGTGCTTGTAATTAGCTCTTAGATGGCATTTGGACTTTGAAAACGAAAGTAGTAGCAGCACTTCTGTTTCTACTGACATGGAAACTGAGGCACAGAAAATCAGCTTGAGCAGCTGGTGCTCATCCAGCAAGTGAGGCTGCATTAGTGTTGTAGCATTCTGACTCACAGCCCTGTAGTACTCACCAGACCATGAACTGCATTGAGATGTCAGTAAAGAGGTCTTTCTTTGACCAAGGAAGATGTGGCTCTGGCTGGAAAAGGAACGCCACTGTCCCACAGCTGCAGCCAAACGTGAACCTTGCTCCACAAAACCTGTCATCAGTAGTTAAGGTCCTTAGTTACTAATGGCTTGGTGCTATGGTTATTACGATGTAGAAGATTTGGGGAATATTTTAATCTTTAAATTTTGTACTGACTGACTTGGGTAACAGCACAATCATTTATTTTACAAATGCAAAATTTTACCTTGTCATTAATGTGGTGCTAGCTTACAATTTTGACTTTTTAGTGGATGAATCTTGGTTGCAGTAAGATTTGAAAACTCTACATGAGCTCTTGTAGACAACTGAACTATTTGCTTTGTCTGGCAATCTTTAGACACTGCAGAATGTCACAATTCCACCTTCAGAAAACTGCACATCTCCTGACTTTTGCTGGACTGATGGAAATGAGACATGGACCCTCAAGAATATAACTGAAACAGAGTATATCAGTAAATGTAAGTAGTAGAACTACCTCTCTGCAATATCTCTACAAACGTATATAGATTTCTAATAGTGCTGACAGACCACTTCAGAGGTGTATCCAGAAGCCCTCGCCTGCATACAGACACATGGCCTGAGGAGCCTGAGTGCTGGTGTAGCTGCACAGCTGGAGTTACCAGCATCATCATGGTATCTGGCTGCAGAAGGATCTCTTTCCATGCTCCCTGATACCAGTAATTGAGGTCTTCAGTATCATGTCACCCTCGATGTTCAGATGGCTTGGAGCTACGGTTACTTTGCTGTAATGGTTGCTAGGATATCTCCATCCCTATGCATGCCCTGCAGGACTTCCAACAGCCCTTCTCAGGCATGCAGCCACCTCTGGGCAAAGCTGACCCACCATGCAGCTTGAAGCACCCCAAATTTTCTCCTGCCTTTGTACTCCTCTCCGTTGCAAATTGTCACCTAGTTCCTGCCTGCCCATAGGGGAGCCCGCTGTGTATTTTATAAGCATGTGCACAGAAGTGCCCCTCCTGTCTCACTCAGACATGGCTTTTGGGGAGGAAGGGAGGTGGCATTTTCCCTCTTTGCATCAAGCCCTCAAGCTGTGTGTGCTTTGGTCCCATTTTCTTAGGGGCGTGAATGAAAACCAGAGCTGGGCAAAAATGTGGGTATGCTAATTCATTTTCCTTTTCTTTTTCAGGCCAACACCTCTTTGTAAACTCAGACCTGCCTGATCTTGCCATTGGGCTCATCCTTCTGGCTTTGTCCCTGCTTGTTCTGTGCTCTTGTTTGGTAATGATTGTTAAGCTATTAAACTCTGTGCTTAAAGGACAAGTGGCAAGTGTTATCAAGAAGACAATCAACACTGGTAACTATCTGCTTTTCCTGAGGATTGTTTTCAGGAATGACAAGGACACTGAGCATGTTTATTGATGTCTCATGTTACGGAAGATATTATAGAATAAGCTAAAGAAAATACTATTGAATGAAAATCATGCACACTGCTCAACATTTTTTTCTCCCAAGCATGTCCTTTTCCTTAGTTTAAAAATCTATTAGTGAACATCTTGATTGAGAAATGTGGCAGATTAACAGCATTAGAGACTAAAGTCCAGGCTCTGTTCCTAGCTGTATAATGATTAGCTGTTAGAAATGTAGTGTTCCGATCCTCAAAAGATAGCATCAAAGTACTGAGATTGCGATTGCCTGCTCTGGCACAGGGCTTGTGTATTCCTTCTAAAGTAAGTTGAAAGAAGTTCGTAGTAATTAATGATCTTGTCCTGTTCCACTGCCTAACTCTCTCTTCAGTAGGATAAGGCAGCCTTGAATAGTGGTATTTTTCTGTCTTTCCCTGTGCTGTCCAGGTGTTTCTTTCAGCCTGGATCCACTGAGTGCAAATGTTGGGGTTTTTTTTCACTAGGCTGCTTTTCCTTCATACCCTCTTGAATGGAGAGATTAGAAACTGTAGCAGAGAAAAGCAATCCTGGCACAGATCTCAGGCTGTGGTTGAAGTGAGGGTTCACAGAAACACAGAAGGCAACGAAGTGGTCCCCAAGCTGTCTTCTGGGCAAAGAACACTGCCCAAATTAAAAACAAGGGGTAGAAAGCAAACAGTTGACATGTACTGCTTATTTAATTTGGGATCCCTCTGTGTTCCTCTGTGTCTTCCCAACTGATTAAGTCCTCACTTCTCAGCTCTCTCCATAAATATGCAGACTACAGGGGACATTTGTGCCCAGTTTCCCTAATCAGTGTAATTAGCTGTCTTTTGCAAGGGTTAACAAGTGAATTTCTAGGAGATAATCTGCTTGAAACAAGTCAGAACAAACAAAAAGCTTGGTTTTCTCAGGATGGCTTCAAAGCTTTCTGAAGATCTGATCCATGCAGTGGGTGCCTGGTTGCTGAAACCAAGGCTCTCAAGACACCCAGAAGCTTTTGTGTTGACCTCTGCGGAAACATTTCTGGTACCTAATTGTATCACAACACACATGCTACCCTGGTCAGGACAAATGTCTACCTAGACTAGTATCCACCTCAAAGTGTATCCAGTGGTGCAAGACTATAGAAGGAGCACAGCAAACAGGATAAATCAGAGTAGTAGAACTGACCCCAAATGGTCATTTGAGACCCAGTATGCAAACAATATATCTACATTTTAAGTGCTTAACAGTCTTCACTGCTGTGTCACAGCAGTAACATAGATCACTCTGTTATGCTAACAGCAGTGTTCTCCCTCTAATTTTCAGATTTTCCATTTCCTTTTACTTGGCTTGCTGGATACCTGGCTATGCTTGCAGGGGCTGGTATGACCTTCGTTGTCCAAAGTAGTTCTGTTTTCACATCTGCTATTACACCCCTTGTTGGTAAGTTGTAAATACTGTGTTCTTTATCCCCACGTTTTATCTTTTCCATCATTCTGAAACCAACTCAATCCTGTTTCTTTTCTTGTAGGCATTGGCGTTATAAGCATTGAGCGCTCTTATCCCCTTACCTTAGGAGCCAACATTGGCACAACCACAACAGCTATACTTGCAGCTTTAGCAAGTCCAGGGAGTACATTAAAATATTCATTACAGGTCAGTATAAAACAATGCTTTCTTGACTTCATTTAGAATTTGTAACTTTTCTGAAGAAAAACCTGACAAAAGTGGCTGTGATGCAAATATGCCGTTCATGTTGTGCCTGACTTTGTGTGTGCTGTTAATGACAGTGTATTCACTTCAACTGCTAGAGCAAAAAGATTGCAATTAAACATTCTCAGAACGTCAATATATAGTCAATCTTGCTGTCATAAATTGTCTTGATCTGAGTGAATTGATTCAGAACTGAGACAGAGGAGGCTACTTGACCCGAGTGTGGGGTCTTTGCAGCTTGGAATTCAGTGCCCACATACTGACAACCCTCTGAGGGTTACTGACTTCCTTCAGTAAGCTCCCTTCTCTGGACCCTAACTCAGTTCATGCAGTGTACAGGGACTCCTGTAACCTAAGTGAAGGCTGCACAATCCTTAAGCTGGCAAGCTCTCTATCTACCTGATGTTGCAGTGAGCATCATGGCATCTATTTTTCTCATGGTAAAGGTAATTTGAGTGGGTTTTATTGAATTCAGTTTTGCCTCAAACTCTTTGAAAAGTAGGAAGCCTGGCTTTGGCCTCCCACTTTCCACCCAGTATAGAACCTGGCAGCAGATAACATTTGAATGAATGCTCTGCATCAAAGAGTGAAAAGATAATGACGTTTCCTTGGTGAATAGGATGAATGTTTTTACTAGCTAAAATAAATCAAGAAAATTACAGAAGTCATTTTATTGTCCTCAGGCATGATAGAATAGATGTAATCATGAGAAGATGCTATCTTGATAAAGCTCAGATTTCATGATAACATGCTGGTTTTATAATGCACTTTATAAAAAACCCCTGTACTTTCATATTTACTTTAGTCTGATAACACTTACAAAATGAAAATAAGATAAGGTGAGCAGGGAATGTACTGTTTTGTTCAATTATTCTTATTCTAAGTGACTTCTAAGATTTAGCAAGTCTGCACCTTTTAATGCTAATTTTAAAAAAACCCAAATATTTAAAGTGTGTGAATCAAAGAATTATAAAGACCCAAAGACAAAGACCCCCTCCAGGAATCTCCTCAGTGCCTTACAAACTTAGAGCTAGTTTTTGTAAAATCGAAGTTTGTACTATTAAAAATTTCTCTGTAACCTGTGTGCATTATCAAATTTGTGCTTTCCATGTTTTCATTGAAAATTTGTGAATGCAGAACCCAATAATGAACAATTCTCACATGGTTCCCACACCTTATTGACAACAGTACTGTTTCCTGAGAGATGGAAGTAATTATCATGTGCATAGGAGCATCTAAAGGCATTTTAGCTAATGAAATTCTCACGTTTTTGCTTTCAGATTGCCTTGTGCCACTTTTTCTTCAATGTCTCTGGGATTATTCTGTTTTATCCGATACCTTTTACCCGCCTGCCAATCCGCATGTGCAAGACCTTGGGAAACATAACAGCACAGTACAGATGGTTTGCTATATTTTATCTTCTCCTCTGTTTCTTTCTTCTCCCTTTGTTTGTATTTGGTCTGTCACTGGCAGGCTGGCCAGTCCTTTTGGGTGTTTGCCTTCCCCTGTTTGCTCTTTTTATTGCTGTGGTTGTAATTAACGTTATGCAGAAAAGGCGGCCACATTCGCTGCCTGAGAAGCTCCAAAACTGGGATTTCCTACCTCTCTGGATGCACTCCCTAGAGCCCTGGGACAATATAATTATGTCTTCACTTGCTTTTTGTGGGAAACACTGCTGTGGCTTCTGCAAGTGTTGCAAAGTCAATGCTGAACAGGAGGGTGCCAAAGACAAGCAGCTAAAAACTATGGAAGTTTATGAAAACACCATGGCAATGGCTGATGAAGAAAGAGGTGGAAGAAGGGCACCAGCTGTAGCTTGTGTTGACAAAACAGGCACAAACAACACAGCTTTATAGTACTGGATCCATGCATATTAGCAGAGATACAGCATAGGACAGCCAGGCTCATCAAAACCACCTTGGACTTTGCACTGAGGACAGAGTGAACATTTTGTTAGGTTTCTGAAGCCAGTGATACATCACTCGTCAAGGAATGGAGTTAAACAAGCTTGACAGAGTCCCTAGAAAATCTATGCTCAGTTGCAAAGCTAATGACAGATTTGCTCACAGAGGATCTACTGTGTGGTACCTTCCTCCAATGTTATCAGTAGCAAGCAAAAGAAATCCTGATGTAGTCCCATGAAGAGAGGGATGAAAGAAGTGGCAATCAATTCAAACTTAAAAAAGCAAATAAACAATGCTTTTGTAGAATAGCCTTTCTGACCTACTGACTCAGCAGAAATTCAAAGTACCTAAAAAGCCCTGGAAATAAAAAAAAAAAGGGGGGGGGGTGGGGAAAGGAATGCTAATGTTTTCATTGGCCTGTCTGCAGTGGTCAAAATGGAAAACAGTAGCTTTCCTAGAATAGACAAAATCTATTCTGTGTGTGAAGGAAAATGAAATGGTGGGACATCCTTCAGAATCTCTGGTAGTCCTACTCTGGCATAAGGGTGCACATAAGCCCGTTTGGAGCCCTCTCTGTCTCCTCTGACAGTGGAGACAGGGGTTATAATCTTTTATTATCTCAGGCTAAAGACTATAAAAGTAATTGCTGCTCCCTCTGGCTGCTGCAGGGTAAGCACTCCGTATGGAGACATCAGTTGGCTACCAAAGCTCTTGACTGACTGAGGACGTGATTGTGCAGCCGTTCCTCTCTCTAGATGGTCCTCTTCAGTCCTGTTCACCATGCAATCCCACAACTATGGGATGGTACAGGAAGGAGGACAAGTGGCCAGGGTAGGAGAGGAGACAGCTATGCCAGCTTGGGCTGATGCCAGAAAATCTGTGTGCAGCTGTGGCTCCATTTGCCTGAGCCACAGAAGGAGTTTTCAGAGTAGCAGTGGAGACTGGCTTTAGACCTACAACAGAGGGAGCCTGCAGAGCAGATTATGGATAGCACAGGACATCTGGTAACGTTTACTGGAGAGAAAGGAGTTTTCACCACCCCTTTGTGCTCCAAACCGCCCTGCTTGGAAATAATGTGAATTTTACTGGCAGTTGTATGTAGCAATCCAAATCCCAAATAAAATCCATAAGGAGTTTAGTCACTACAATGTCTAACAAATCCATAGGTAGTGCAATACTTGGTAGGAAGCTGCTTGTGCTCAAATGTTATCTTTATTTATTTTTTAGTAAATGCTTGTGAGATTGCTCTGAATCATGGGCTGACAGAAGGCATAATTCCAAGGTCAGAAAAAGATCATTTCAAAGATGCACTCAGTACTTCTGCTGGTCTTCAATAGCTTAGATGTTAGTGAGTATGGAATAATATCTGAAGTCCAATCACTAACGTTACAAAAAAATTTAGGTGGCTGATTGTAAATCAAGCATCATTTAAAGCCCATTTAAGTGGCTGAATTTTAAATTAAATGTGTAATGAAAATGCTGAGAAGACCCTTAGCGTAACACAGCCACTCAGTGCTGCTAGAACACAACTACTTCCGAATAGTTGTTTTCTGTAGAGCTTGGAATTCAGTAAGTTAAATTCAGCAATCAGATAAATACATGCATTTTAGAAGCGAAAATTGTTTTAATTTACTTTTTAAAACTAACATTAAAACTGGCAAACTATGTATTTGCAAATTGCATTCAAACTGAGATTCTGACTGTTTCTGTAATTGTGAGCCAGTGACAAAATGCTTAGAATCAGAGTGAATTTCCAAAGACATCTAGTTTTGGTATAATTCTGCTCTTTTGGAGTGCAATAACAAAGAGCAGAATTATGTCAAATGTTCTTTTTAAAGTTATTTTCCTTATCCTTCATATAGTTGAAACAGAATTTTGTCAGCATCTCATTTCTAAAGTGGAATTTTTATATTTTCAATAATTCTTCTTCATTTTATTCTCACAATTCTGGATGCTTTTTGAATCTGCTTCTTTAAATCCCAGTGTGCATTTCTCATGCCCTCTTTCATTGGGAAAAATATGAGAAAAATATCCAGAATTGTTTTCAAGTTTTTTAAAGTTTCCATTGACCACCCATTGAAAGAGGAAACATTTTAGTCTACTTTTAGTCATTTCCTAAACAACGTGCACCTTATTTTGCTTCTTGAAGTAAAGCCATCAAGAAAAGCAATTCTTTTGGGAAAAGCAATTCTTACAAAAGAATCAGTGTAATAATTGTCAGAGATATCAGTACTTTATGGTTCCTCTTTGTAACATCTCCCCTATGACCTCCTCTCCTTGCTCCAGGCCATACTGTGCCATTGTGTTAAGCAGATTCCAACAAATATTTCTGTTTAATACTTGACAGCACGATATATCCTGGTACACTCCCCCCACACTCTTACTAAAATATATTTACACTTTATTTATAATTGTTTGAGTGTACAGAATTTTTCATAAGTTATAGAGAAAAAGGCTTATGATTGTGTTATATATTACATATTTGAAAACTATGCAATGTTTATCTATAAAAATGTAAAAAGGAACTACTGTATATTTTGTAATATAACTTTTCAATTGTTTGTAACTGTGTATACTGTGTATTATGGAGGCTGTTGGCTCCATCAATAGGCTACTTAAAGATTGTTAGTAATGCAGAGACAGATTTCTCAAAGACGGAAAACACCTATAGACTTTCATAATACGGCTTAATGCACAATAACTCAATGTTTCTAAAAGATTTGAGTTTTCTGTAATGAGAAATTTTGGAAAACAATGTTTCTAAAACACTTTTTTAAACTCTTAAACACTTTAACTGTTTCAAGGACAGTATGTCTATATTTTGTCATGAATATTCATCTTGTCTGTCCTCATGCATTGAATGTAAAAATAAAGAGAAGTTTAAAAAAATATATTTTCATAATATCTATTTAGATACATAACACGGAATCTTGCAGAAAAATAAGTATTCAGACAAGCTCTAGCCTGAGCTGATGCAATGTGCAAGAAATGGGGAGGATTTTTAGCACTGAGCACTAAAGAAAAGCATCTGTGTGTCCAATATTTTTATATAAATGAGAGATTTTCATATGGAGAAAAAGAATTGCTCAGTGCAATTGTGTGGGTCAAGATATTTTCTGGCAGAGTGCTACAGACCGTCCTCAGTGAAGGCAAGCATGGAAGAGCAAAGCCAATGCTACTGTGGCAGCAGGATGCATGATGAGTTACCCCAAATTATCTGTATCACTGTACTAGGCTCAGATTCATCCTATATTCTCTGGCAAACAGCGTGTCTCCACAATGCTCCTTATACCCCATGACCTGAGTGATGTCTGGCTTGTAACTGGCAAAAATATCCATCTTACTCTTTTTTTTTTAAATCACTCATGACCTGTGGAGTTTAAAATTAACCAGACAGAGAGAAATAAAAAGTGCTCTTTAAATTCATTAAAGATTATTGAAAATGTTATTAGAATTCCTAATTATGAGCTCAACAGTAGCTGAGGAACCAGCCCCAAAGGCACCTCTCATTCCCAATTACACCATGTTTCATTGAAATGAAGACAGCAGAATTATTTCTTATGCCACCAATATTTATGCACTAAAGTGTAAACTGGCTTCTTCTGAAAATGCAGTAAGCACCCTAGGCCCATGATTTAAAACTTACAGCTTCTTACACCCATGCATAAACACTGTAATTCATCACCTTCCATGACTCGCTGTCTGTTGGGAATCAAAGCACACCCAGGACACGTGCACAGGTTGTGCCACCCACCTTTCCATTTCCAAACTGCTGGGACAAAGTTCAGCAGTGCCTATCACTATTTAACCAATAGCAGCTAAGTCGTGGAGCTCTGCACTCATCAGAAGCTTTCAAAATGCACAAACAATGTTTCAGCTCATTGCCTGTTCCCTGTCCTCTTCCCATCTGCTTGCAACTTAACCATGTTGTCCACAGCTCCCTTTGGTGCTCCTGTGCTTTTTTAGTCTCTGCTGAAGTGCCGCATTTGCTTCCCCCAGTTTCAAACTCTTTATAACACTGCATTGCACTGCACCAGGTCTACCACTGTGCAGCATTCTGGTTAGTCTGAAATGCTTATATTGAATGCTCCATCATCACTTTCTTCATCTCACCGTGTAGTGGTGGGCACCCAGCCAGGCCCTTTGGACAGCCACTCTCCATGCCATTGAGAAAGGCTGTTCTCTGATTTACAGCAAATTCTTTGGGGGTGCAGGCTGGTGTGGTACCCCTGGCAGCGGCTGAACCAAAACACAATCAATAGCACAGGATCTCTCTCATCAGGTCTGTTAGAAATAAATAGTGAGCAGTGCAGAGCAAAAATGCAAAAATGTTTCAGGAGCCGCATAAGGAAGGGCACGACATTCATACCAGGGAATGCCAGGCCATGTTTCTGTTGCATAATCTCAGCAGGCTGTGCTTCCGTGCAAGGACTTTATCTGCATTTGGATGTTTTTTTCACTACCTAATGGCCACTCCTGGTGTTACCACATGCCAGAGGCATGACACTGGATGTGTAAACCCACTTGTGATATTTTTACAGTGAATAGTCTTTAGATCTTACTCCCTTTATGACAGTTCTACTACAAAGAAAACACATGATCCATATGAGAGAACTGATATTGCGTATTGGATAGCAATCACACTGATTTCATGGAGCTGTCTCTAAGCAGGTTTCCCCTAACAACTGAGATCTGAGTTTCAACAAGACAGACAAGCAGAGCAAAGGCTAGAATTAAACTGTCACAAGCATTGTCTCTTACTCAGCACCTGATGAAATTCCTTAATTGCCATTTACACTTTTGGTGTATCAATCTTTTTATGTGACTCAACATCTAAGGACTTATTACCATGACATAAACAATCAGAGTAATTACAGGAGCAGATATTTTGCAACCAACACCACAGCTAATAGACTGGGTTTTTTTACACAATGCAAAATGCATAAATTACAGGACATGCAGACAATTTGTGGACCAAGTGCTGCCCTTGGTGAGGCAGTATGTGGCCATAACAGACATTAGGAAAACTGGTCCTCATGTGAGTGTGGAGAGCATTAAGCCCTACTTTAACTGACTAGTGCAATGGCCTCAGGCACTGGATCTCAAATGTTTGACAGCTTGAAGGCTGGCTCTGGTGTTGCTGCATAGTACAAACAAATGGTATTGACTCTTGGTTCTTGCTTCCTGCTGTTATATTATCTGAAAAGATATTCTTAAAGATATTTACCAGTGCAATTTCCCTATCTTCCTCAAAGACTGTGCTAGAACAGTCTCAAACACTCCCCAGCAGAGTGGGATGCATATGGCTGCTCCCACCCACAAGGTGCAGAGCATCCTTTGGCCTGTGCTTGAGGACAGGTGTGACACCAGGAGCGTTTCTGAAGAAAATCACAGCACAATGGCTCAAGTCACAGGTTTGTATGCTAGAAGTGGAAAGCTGAGTCGCAGTATATCCTGGGGAAATCTACTTAGCCTGGTTACTGCCTTTGGCCAGGCTGGGCATGTCCTCACTGCCCTCAGAGCTGACACCTCTATCCATGGAAAGGAGAAAGAAGAAATCCCAAGCAGCTCATTGTGTCTCAGGTGGGACCCCCATCTCTGCCTCCAGTCCTTTGTGCCTGTGACAGCTCCTCTTCCTTCCCCTCAAATGTGGCAATGCTGCTAAACCAAGGAATCCCCAAGCTGATGTTCACCTAGCTTGGGAAAAGGAGGGGCAAGGAATGACCTTTTGTTTTGTCCCCTCCCTCTGTCACATTGCAAGCTTGGGTTGCTGGAGATTGAGGAATCACAGACAGAGCAGGAATGGGGCTGGAGAAACAGAGATCCAAAACAGGCCAGGACTTCCAGGAGTGGGATGAGGAGGAATTCATACTGGGGCTGTGTGGCTGGCTGGACCTGGTGGTTAAATGTCTGCATGTACACAGCAGAGGCAGAGAGCACTTTGCATTTCTTAGCAGCAATTTCAACACTACCTTGAAACACAGGGAAAGGAATAAATTTTACTTCCTTTGGAATAAACAAAATGCCTGGTGAGCTGAGCAAGACATCCTAAGCCCAGATGCATGGAGCTGGCAGCACTTCTCTATGAACCTCATGGTTATGGATGTGATACAGCAGCTCCACTCCACCCCTCCTAGTCAGGTGACCACCAGCCATGAATTCACAACAAAGCCCTCAATAGGATGGGCTCAAAGCATTCACTGGGGTTGCTGTTAGAAAGCAACTCAGTGTTCAGGGACACCCCATCCCAGGGCTTCATCTTGGACACTGCCTGGGGAGGGATGGAGGAGACCTCCCTCCCTCTGCACGCCAGCAGCCAGGCCACCTCACCTTGGGTATGCACACACATGGAGGGGTGCTGATGTGTGCAAGCACTTCAGGTGGGTACACTTAGGACAGACGTCTGCAGCTGGAAGAATGACCCATGTGGGAAAGCAACCAGACACCAGCGGCTATAAAGCTGAGATATTACAGCTAGGAAAACAACACTGCTGACACCGGTAACTGAAAAAGAGTCTGGGAGATTAATTGTGTGGGTCATTCAAGGCCATCATTAGTCCCTCCAGAGAATGAGAGGTCTGGTTCTTGGTGAATTTGGAGATTCTGATTAAGTGGTCTTCTACTGCTGCAATGAGCTGCCCTGTGATGGATACGAATATTGCCTGAGAACACCACAAATAGCCTTCCGCTATTAGTAAAATTACTTCTTACCAAGTCATATTAAGTTACCCCTCCTGGATGTGAGTCAGAGGTATAATACCTGAGAGGCAACTGCTAAAGCTGTTAAGATGTCTTGACCATGTGTAACAGGTGATTTGAATAAATTACATTGAGCCATAGCTTAGTGTAAAGCTTATGAGCTTTCTTCACCATGTGCAGCAGTACCTTGCCAGGGGAGGCTTGTCACACTGTACTGGCAGGAATGTTTGAAGCTACACTTACTCAGCCTCTGTAACTTTTAATTAAAACCCAGTTTTAGGACACCCCATTGGGTAATTTTTGAGCAAGAATAATTAATGAGATGTTCGGTCAATGAAAATGTTTCCACAGAGACACTATAGACATCATCACAGAAGGTGTTTTGGGGGTCAAAAACTCAAGGTGGAAGGACCACTCAGCCAGATCATCCACAAAGGTAAAACATAACCCCTCGGTGTGTTAGTGCATTTGTAGGGCAGTGAATATTTGGGAGATGTGGTAGGATACAGTAGCCAGGTCTGTTCCTCTGGGGTAGTCCCCATACTCACCCCATCAATGTGGTGGAGCTGTAGGGTCTTGAGGACACCCTGGTTCTTGGGGGGTTGGACACCAGGCATGGGGGCTGGCTCAGGCACAGGGCAGAATGTAGAAGGAGATCAGTTCAGTCATAGATTTAAGCCAAAATGTCAGATAGATGAGTTTTTTACAAAATGCTCTGTTCCTCAGTAGACAGTGAACACTTACTGCTTTCACATCAAATTTAGCATTTAAAAGGCTTAGAAGCCTTTTAAAATCAACAAGGGAGACAGGATGGCAGAATTCCTGTAGCGTACATAGAGCATCTTCAACAAAGCAAACTCTGCTTAATGGAGACTATCACAGAGCTGAGAATGGATTTCACATCTAACCAGTAGAAAGGGCCATTTCAGCACCATCTATTGACATGTCCTGGCAATTCTCCTAGTTTCAAATCCCAGAGGAATTAAAAATTGCCTCACCTGGGCCAGGTGCCTTGTGCACCTCAGGCAGAGGCATTTACTTCAGTCTCTGTAGGGCACAATTTTCAAAGCCTACCTCTGCCTGAATGTGCATGTTGTATGACAGGCAGTTCTTAGTCTTAGGCCTGCAAATGACTAGTAGGATAACTGGTGCTGGGTAAGATATCGCAAGCAGTCAAAATGTTGTTTATTTTTAAATAATCACATGTATTTCCATATGTGGAAAAAAGAAAATTAAGTAGAAATGAAAAATAATGAAGTAGTCCTCAAAATGTTACTTTATACCTATTGGATTACAAGCAAATGCCATTCAAGACAAGCTGGAAAACTTTTCTTTCTGCTAAAAGTTTCAAGCAGCTTTTCATCTCAAAAAGCATGAGAATAATTATCCTAGAGAAATAAAGTATCTGAAATAACTAAATCAAGGTTCCTGGGGCACAGCTGGGGAGGCTTAAAAGCAAAATAAAGTTATTGAAAACAGCTGAAAAGTGACTGAAGAAAAACAGCTTTTGCTAGGAGCAGTCAGCTTCAGGCTTGCTGGTATGAGCCAGAAGCAGCTCTGTGTTTGTGTGCCTGGAGTTTTGCTCATGGTAGGCAGGGCTGCTCCTGGAGACACATAGTCTGAGACTGTGGCTGTTTACTGAGGAGGTAAGTGTTCAAATTTATTATAATTTGGTATATGTTACTTGGTCTGAACCCACAGTATTATAGCGGGAAGGAGCAAGGTTTCTATTCAGAGTATTTTCTTGAACCAGAGGAGATGTGGGGGAAGGAATTTTTTTTTCTTGGGGCATGTCAACAATGTTCTGAAGGATGTACTCATTGAGGATATTTTTGTTGATTTTTATTGCAGTAGTGTTATTCTTTTCTTTCTCTTCCCGAGTCATGAGCTAACTTGCATGGAGGTTTTGAATGCAGTCAAAACTTGCTCTGCTGGCTGTGTGGTGGGCATGATGGGAAAATACCAGCTGATTCTTTATTATGTCTGTAGGAGAGAAAAACATCCAGTCTTTCTGCAAAAATATCCCATTTCTATCAGAAACTGTCCTGCTGGTTGTGTATGATATTTCCTCTGAAGTCAAATGTTCAAGGGCACAATCTAATTCTTCACTTTTTTTATCGGTGGGACACAAGCCTTGAGGATACGCAGTTATGTGTGCTTCCAGAAAACAGAGGTCTTGAAGGAGGACACTGAGAGAGTGATTCTATGTTCTGATTCTAAGGGAGGTAAAATAAATGTCTTGTAATGTAGGTTATGCACCTCACGAGTTTACACCACCTGTGCCAATTAATGTATGCTGGTGTGGACTACCCTTCAGTGGCTGAGATGTATTCTGGGGTTGGTGGCACAGAAGCTTTGGCAAAGTATGGAAAATTTATAGGGTATAAGCAGCAGACCACAGTCCAGCCATGTCCTGGACCAGTTATGGATGTTCAAAGTCTAGATGCTTCCTGTGGCATTGCCACCCAACATCAGCAATCTAACACAGCTTATGAACTTGAGCTGCGTTCAAGAACTTGCAGTCTGGACTTCACCCAGAGCCTGAGAGGGAACAGTTATCTCCTCACTAAAGAGCAGAGGTCAACTTTCTAATAGCATCTGGGATAGTCCTTGCAAGGATGATTCATTCTTGAAGTACTCGGTCTTGACTTATGCTACACATAAGCTTCTAGGGGAATATTCTAAGCTCTTCTGTGCTGTTATAAACAAAGTCACTGTAATTATCAGAGAAATGCAACCAAGACCCAGAGAACTGCTCTTTTCTTTCTGTATAGAAGAGTGATGGAGACTTTAAAAGGCTTTGGAATACTCTCAGGACTCCAGTGACTGTAGGGTTTGGTGTTTTCTGTATGTCCTTGTTCCTTTTATTTTTCCATTGCTTCAATTTACTCACAGTCAAACAAAAATGGCTTTCTTTTACAGTTAGCCTCAATTTACAGCACAAAACTCTGGGTTTGTTTGTTGTGCTGCTTTTGGCTGAGTTAATTTTCTTTACAGTAGCTGGTATGGGGTCATGTTTTGGATTTTTGCAGAAAACAGTGTTAATAATATGGAAATTGCATTATTGCCAAGCAGTGCCTACACAGCATAAAAGCCTTTTCTGCTCCCTACCCCATCCCACCAGCGAGGAAGCTGGGGGTGCACAATGAGTTGAGAGGTCACACAGCTGGGACAGCTGACCCCAACTGACCCAAGGGAGATTCCATCATACTGAGCACATACAGCTGGGGGAAGAAGGAAAGGGAGACATTTGGAGGGATGATGTTTGTCTTGCCGAGTCACTGTTATATGTGATGGAGCCCTGCTGTCCCGGGGATGTCTGAACACCTCCCTGCCCATGGGAAGCATGAAAGAATTCCTTGTTTTGCTTTGCCTGTATGCATGACTTTTGCTTTACCTGTTAAACTGTCTTTATCTCAACACACAAGTTTCTTCACTTTTATTCTTTCAATTTTCTCCTCTCATCCTGGAGGACTGTGTGTGAACGAGTGGCTGTGTGGGGCTTAGTCACCTCCTGGGGTTAACCCATATCATGTGTCAAGGAGATCAAGGGTGAGATAAATATCTAAAATATTTTAGATCAATTATTCTTTAGTGAAGGAGCATTAATATTGTGTATCTTCAAAAACTGCATCTTGAACTTCTTTGTCCTAGGCGTGTGTTTGTTAACACTAGTGTAAGCATTTAAATGTTTGAAAGCAAACCCTTTCATTGGATTAAGTGAAAGAATCAATTGCAGGTATCTTACACATTTGCAGAAGGGGCCTTCATTAAACCCAGACTCCCATCATCACCCTTTCAAATAGTTCTGGAATTATATGAGGCAGGTACACAAAGCACAGGGTAGATATCTAAATTTCTGCTTTCATCTGCAAGTGGTGGTGGCGGCATAAGTGGGTTCCTGGGGAATTTTAATGTTACTGTTTTTGTAGGCAGAGTTATGGCCATCAAAATTATTTCATCTGAAGGAGGGATTTTTTTTTTTTTTTTTTTAATGCACATACCCTTAACATGCATTTAATGGCATCAGAGAAGAATCTAAATATTCCTGGCATAATGGCATTAGGGCACAAGTTAAATAGGCAGGGGAGGCGGCAGTGGTTTGCAGGCTAATCTGGTGCTTTCTTGTTTTCTGCCTCTTTCTTGCTAACTGAATTATCACATGCGATACCAAAGCTCTCTTGGAAAGGTGCATAGGGTATTTTATTATTAGAAACCACCTTGTTCAGCATTTCAATCTGTCATATCAACAACAGAGTGTAACCAACTCTGTCATAAACTATTCCTCTGTGGGGCTGATAGTATCCAAGTACCAAGGATATCCTATGCATTGGCACTGGATATTCAAGATATGAAAAAGAAGCTTTTTAAACTCCTTTTAACATTTCAAAGACACAGAGGGTATGTTTGCAGAGCACACTAATGTAGTGCCATGCAGGATAGATGAATTTGCCCTAGGAGAGCCCAAAAAACAGGCTGGGCAGCAACACTGCTGCCTGATAGCCTCTGACCCCTGGCACAAAGAGCTCATGCCTGCACTCACCATGGTTATCGCTGCATGGCTGTCACTCCTCTGGTGGATTTCGGCCTCTGTAAGGACATGCTTTTAATCAGTGTAGGTTTACTATTTAATCACTTTTAATCCTCTTAATTTGAATTGGGTATCTGAAGAATGTGGCAATTACTCTAGGCTTTGAAATATTTGGATTCATGTCTCTACTTTATGGCAGCTTTTCAGGTCAGTAAAATAACTCTTAAATACTGGCCTATTAGTGTTTCTGAAGGCTGCTGGTGATTTTATAAAAAACTTACTGATTGGGGTCAGGCACAGCTGATTAGTAAAGGCTTAAAAAGATGCAGAGGAAAAATTTCTAATCACAGAATGGGTAAGGTTGGAAGAGACTAAATTTGGTTTGTTATATGGTCCAAGCTCCGTGCTCAGGCAGGGTCATCCTAGAGTACCTGGTGCAGGATTACATTCAGACAGTTCTTGAATATCTCCATTGACAGAAATTCCAAGACCTCTCTGGGCAACCTGTTCCAGTACTCTGTCATCCACAGAGTAAAGAAGTTCTTCCTCATGTCCAGGTAGCACTTCCTGGGCATCAGTTTCTGCCTGTTGCCTCTTGTCCTGTTGCTTGGCACCACTGAGCAGAGCCTGGCTCCATCCTCCTGACACCCTCCCTTCAGATACTGACAGACATTGATGAGGTCCCTTCTCAGCTGTGTCTTCTTGAGGCTGAACTGACCCAGCTCACTCAGCCTGTCCTCCTAACAGAGGTGTTCCAGCCCCTTAATCATCCTCACAGCCCTCTGCTGGACCTGTTCCAGGAGCTCCATGTCCCTCTTGTACTGAGGAGCCCAGAACTGGACACAGTGCTCCAGGTGCACCTCACCAGGGCTGAGTAGAGGGGCAGGATCACCTCCTTCAATCTGTTGGCAATGTTTAATGCACCCCAGGGTACCATTGGCCCTCTTGGCCACAAGGGCACTGCTGGTTCATGGACTGCTTGTTGTCCACCAGGATCCCCAGGTCTTTCTCTACAGAGCTGCTCTCCAGCACGTCAGCCCCCAGTCTGTGCTGGTGCATGGGGTTATTCTTCCCCAGGTGCAGGACCCTGTATTTTCCTTTGTTGAATTTTAGATGGTTCTTCTCTCCCCATCTCTCCAGCCTGTCAAGGCAAGAGACGGTGTTGAAAGCCTTGCTGAAGTTGAGGTAGAAAACATCCTCTTCTTTCCCTTCATCCATCCAGGTAGCTGTTTCATCACAGAAGGCAAGCAGGTTGGCCAAGCATGATTTATCTTAAGTGAGTCCATGCTGACTATTCCTGATCACCTTCGTGTCATCCATGTGGATAGAGATGGCCTCCAGAATGAGGTGCTCCATCATTTCTCCAGGGACTGAGGTGAGGCTGACTGGCTGGTAGTTTCCTGGGTCCTCCTCCTTGTCCTTTTTGAAGACTGGGGTGATGTTTGCTTTCTTGCAGTCCTCAGACACCTCTCCTGACCTCTATGACCTTTCAAACATGACCATAAGCAGCCTTGCTATGGTGTCTGCCAGCTCTCTCAGCACTCATGGATGTGTTCTGTCAGGGCCCATGGACTTGTTGATGTCAGGTTTACCTGGGTAACCTGGTAAACCTGTAACTCATTTTTCCTTGACCAAGGAAAATCTTCTTTCCATCATTCCCTCACCCTGGTCTCATGGGTCAGAGATTCCTGAGGGCTGGTCTTGTCAGTGAAGGCTGATGCAAAGAAGGTGTTAGGTAACTCTGCTTTCTTTGCATGCTTTGTTACTTAAGTCCCCCTCCATTTAGTGACAGGCCCACATCATCCTTTGCTTTTCCTTTTGTTATTGATGTATTTGAAGAAGCTTTTATTTTCCTTGACATCCTTGGCCAGATTTAATATCAGATGGGCCTTGGCCTTCCTGGTCTCAGTCCTATTTACTCTGAAAATATCCCTGTATTCATTCAGAGTGGCTCAACCCTGCTTCCATCTCAAGTGTGTTTCCTGCTTACACTTGAGTAATGACAGGAGTTCTTTAAACATCCACATAGGTCTCTTCACACCCTTGCCTGACTTCTTGCTCATTGGGATGCACTGTTCTTGAGTCTGGAGGAAGTGATCCTTGAATATCACCCAGCTCTCTAGTGCCTGTTTCCATGGGTTTCTTCTTGGAAGATCCTTGAAGAGGCTGAAGTTAGCTCTCGTGATGTCTGTGGTTGCAACCTTGCTTCCTGCCCCATTTCGTCTTTGCCCGATACTGAACTCCTAATCTCATGGCCACTGCAGCCAAAGCTGCCCCCAGCCTTCACATCTCCAACCTTGGAGGCCTTCCCTGTTTGTTAGCATGAGGTTGAGAAGCACACTATTCCTTGTGGGATGCTCCACTACCTGTGTCAGGAAGTTGTCATCAGTGCTTTCCAGGAACCTCCTGGACAGACTGTTTGTGGTTTGCTCTGTTGCTCCTCCAGCTGATGTCAGTGTAGCTAAACTCACTCACAAGAACCAGTGCTTGTGATTTTGAGCCTACTTACAGCTGCCAGTAGAAGGCCTCACCCACTTCCTTCTCCTGATCAGGCTGCCTGATTCTGTACAACTTCTAACATTTGTTTAATGAACTAGCCTAGAGTTTTCTGCATTAGAGTAAGTGTATCTGGGTTTCCCCTACTGTTATTATAACCAACTGAACTGCAAAGGTTAACTTGTTTTCTGGGACTAGCATACTGTATTTTTATTGGAAAGGCTGTCTATGTGCAACTGGACCTGGCTTGGAAGAGCAATGCAGCACTCATGAGAGAGAGGAGCCTCTAAACCTTGCCACCTAGGTAGAAGACAGAGTTGATATGGGACAAGGAGGCAGGGACAGTGTTATTGCCACTACAAACTCTGCAGAGCAGAAGGGGAAAACTACAATTTGGTCTTCGTGAAACAAGATAAAACATGAATGGAGGCTTTAATTTCTCATTCCAGTTAAGTCAGTACTGGTGTGTTTTGGAAAAGCTGTGTTCTACAAACACGTGCCAAGCACACCTCTCTCAAGAAAGCAAGCCTTCAAACCAGCTCTGAACACAGTGGGCCTGCTGGAAGGCTCACACTGATAAACAGGCTGGTGAAATTGGAAGGACTAATCTCAGCTGTTGCTTGGGGGTGGAATGGAGCTTCATGGCCTGTAAGAGAGGCAAACAGTCTTGGTTTGTCTGCACAACTAAACTGAACAAGGTCTGGAGGATATGCTTAGGCACTGGGTCGTGATTATCTCAGCTATTTGGGGGTGTGCTGCTTGACCTAGCTCAAGCCCATTTGAGAAGAATCCTCCTAGACAATGGCTGGGCACCATTTGGGGACTTTATGGACCAAGACTGGTCCCAAGAAGCAGCAGATGAGGTAAATGGGTTCACAGGAAGGGTTTAACTCATCACAAAGACAGCAGAGCTTGACCTTGGTTAGTTTATTAATACAAATCTATCTAGGGAGATTTGCTTATAACTTGCAGAATTACTTGCTGTGTAAATCCATTACTCAGGCCATGCTGTAATGAACAGATAGATAATGCCAAGCAAGTATCTCAGTTCCTGCCTTGGCAGACTGTCAAAAAAGGGTGCTAGGTTTGCTAATGGACTTGTGCTTTTTTCTGTTCACCTGGCAGAACCGATAAGAGCAAATGGCAATGCTGTGCATTAGAAGCTATCTAGACAGTTCATGAGTGATTAAGAAGGGGTCAGTGCAGACAAACAAAAGAAACAACAGAAATCAGAAAATGCAGACTGGGAAGGGAAGCAAGGTCAACAAATACGTTAGCAGAAAGATCACTGAACACAGTTATAAACAAACTTGTTACAGCCAGTTTTCTTCTAAGGCGTTATTAACATGCCCAAAGGTGGATGGGTATCTGATAGCACTTGTCAAACAACCCAAGTCCCTGAAGTCAACAGGCACTCAGCATTGTTGGTGCAATTTCAGTTTGGAACATTGGTGCTTCAGAATATCTGATCTGCTGCAGGTGATTCGGTTTCTGCTCAGTTGTGTTTCTTGGGGTTTTTTCTCGTTTACTTTAACTGGTACATAAGCATATACTGCAATAATGCAAGTGATCTTTTCCTTTCCATTTTGGTTACTCATTTCCCCATATCTGGTCTGATTTTGATGCTCACTGATCTGTATGTGGCTGCTTTTACACAGACACTACTTTGGCCTAGACTCATTGTTACTTTCCTTACTGCAAATATAATTTAGTCTCCTGGCATAGGAATTAGGTATTTAGATAAATATCGAGGCTGTGCTGCATTTCCAACACACCTATATTCCAGATGCTGGGTTTTTTTAATTTACAATTTTCTGTTGATTATTCAGGGATTATTCCTGTCACCTACATCTTAGAAGACAGCATAGGAAATTGCTCCATGCTCAGATTCCCTTTGACATTCTCTAGTTTTCTTACCCTTGGGCTTTTTCTTAAAGAATCCAGCCTTTTGTTTTCTTCCTACATCCCAGTCTTTTAATCCAGTTCACACATTTATGGCAGGAAGGAGAGGGTGTAGGGATGGAATTCCTCTGACAAAGCTTATTCAACTTGTTTCATACCTTTGTGCTACCTTTCATCCACGATAAGGATCAACAGCCAGTGTTAAATAGTCCATTAGTCAATGGGGGCAGCTTACACAGACAAGAATCTGCTATAAATCAATTCTCCTCACAGATAATCCATGTTTCACATGCGGTTTTTAAAGATCATCTATGCTTTTCCAGTAGCTCAAACACAAAAATACCGGCAAGGGGTATGTTTATAACATGTAATCAGCATACCAGGACTAATTCGCAAGTATTGTCCCCTCTATCACAAAGTAAGATTTCTATTGCAAGGTCTTCATATGGAACTTTAAGTCTCTCCTCATGCCTATTTATTGGAATGCAAAGCTCTTCACTCTATGGTCTGGGAAGCAACACCATGCAGTCAGTGGTCAGTTGCCCACATATGGATGCCCCCCACCTTCAGTGCTGTCCTGCTACTACCACACTGTGCAATTCAGAGCTGAACAAACTTTTCAGCATAGTTGCAAATTCTCTCATAACTGGTTTGAATTGTTTCCTTCATAAACCTGTAGTTAAGTACTCAGAACTGCTCAACATTGACTTCTTATTTTTAGCTTATCTTCACCTGATTCTTCCTTCTTCCCATGGCACTTTGATACATTGCATGTAGCAACTTCTCTCCCTTGTCACTGTCTGTAAGACAAATTCATTTAGCTGGTGTAAACTGCATTCATTTCAGATAATTTGGCACCTACTTTTTAAATAACCCCTCCAAAATTCCTTGTTGTCTGTACTAGAGATGATTCTGAGCTGAACCAAGGGAGATCAAAAAGTGGTCATCACTTACACACTGCCTTATGCGTGACCTGTGTTGTTCAGATGGCTGGACTTCTATCAAATACATGTAAACAAAGTATATAGGGCATTTTAGCTCTACAACTGTGATTTATTATTTCCTTATTCCCACCCTGAACACTCAGCATGGGCTGCGGAAACAATAAACTTCGGTGACCATGTTTCAATTTAAGAAAAATAATTTTTGATACAGCAACTCTTTTCCCCTTTTCTCCCTGCTTTCCTTGTGGGTGTCGTAGAACTATGTAGCTGCTTTGCTTAAATAACCATTCTTTCTCTCTGGGAATTGGTTGATTCTCTAGGTTGTCAAGTAATAGCCCCCTGGATCTTATGAGAAGTGAAGGATAATAATGTAACTGTTATTATTTTAGCCTTCAGGATTGCCAGTTTGTTGTGAAGAGTTGCTTATCTTAACATACTTTGGTACAACTTCTGATGTAATAGGTAACAATAAACAAAGATGGAACTATTAACTGCTGGTGTCATGAAATATATTGCAGCTTCAGCAATTGCCTTCTGAAATACAGATGTGAAATCGTGTTTCTGACAGAACTCTTCAAATTAGTTAATTACTAGAGTTCAGAACATGGGCTTTAGAGAGGAAAACAGAGTGAGCCTGAGTGCTAACGCTTAACTCTGACCTGTATGTACACAATCTAAACCACTGCTGCTCTGAGAACTCCTGGATTGCAACACATGGGTTGCAATCACATCACCACTGACAAACTCTCATGGGATTAATATTTCACCAGGGGCTTCAGTTTTGCTACATGTGACATTTGTAGCAAAATACACCTTTCACATGTGGCTAATTATAAGCAAGATTTGTCTTAAGCATGTCCACATAGTTTTTTGTGAATATCTAACTGTGCACGTCATTTGGTACCTAACCTAACACCATGCCTACATTGGGACATTTGTCTACTTGTCTTCAAGGGCTACACTTGACTTTCTGCAATGCTTCTGTGTTTACCGTCTAAACCTGCTCCAGTTTTAATAGAGGTGCACAGTTTTCTTTTATTAGGTGATAAAAATACAGTTGAGAGGGCTCTTGAAATAGCCATATCTTTGCGTTAAGGAATTTGATATAGTTAAATTTAGCTGCATACATTTTTGCAACTCAAAATAGACTCAAAAATAATGGGGACCATTTGCAATGGATATCAAAAACACATAATCTAGCCCCAGTGAGTACAACAGTTTAGTATGTAAAAGTCAGGCTCCTTTGTAACACATTAAAATACCAACCTATACATAGAACAAAATATGTATCTACAACTGTACTGAGAACAAAAAGTACTCCTTGCACAGTTCTTGATCAAATAAATAAAAAACTCATTAACGTGGCACATAATTTACTTTCTCAGTGGGAGGGGGAGGAGCTTCAACATCTTCATTTTTATTTCATGACTTGTCAATGGAACCACTGCCTCAAAGCATCAACTCTTAATACTTTTGAGTTTTCAGGTTTCTGCAAGTGAAACGTGTCCCGATGATATGTGTGTATAGACATTTATATAGAAATATAAAAATCTCTCTTGAAGGTCAGAGCTTTTTTTCCTTTTAAATGATTCCTTTCTTACTGAAACCTCCCATGTCTTGCTTGAAAAACGAAACTGTTACAGGTTTTCTCTGTGAGAAGACTGTATTCTTCAATGAAAGTAAAAGCTGATTGTCTCATTTGAAGCTAAGAAAACAGGCATGTAAATAATAATCTTGAGAGATTGCAACAGCAGGATACTATTTCATCAAAGAGGTGCCTTAAAAGAAATTCCTCCACATACAGCTTGAATTAGAAAAATATTTTTATTTATAAGAGTAAATAATGTAGTGCAATGCGAGTGGATTTAACCCTCGGTAATGCATAGATTGATGCAATTTATAGTCTGTGATCTACATCATTTTGCAGAGGTGCCTGCACACCTGTTGTAAAGGTTAGACCTTCCCTACAGCCACTTTACAGACAGCTTTAAATCAGATAAAAGGCATTTGCACTCCATACATGTTATCCATATTTCCCATCCAACATTTATCAAATAAACTGTCACTTAACTAGGTGTCTTTTAGCATTACTGTAGAACATGAAATAAATCCTTGCTAGTGTTATCTGTGGAAGAATCCAAAACCAAATTTCTGTTCACTTTGTGGCCCCTGATCACACTTATTCTTTTATTTACTCATTAGGGGAGCTCCTTTCTCTAATCAGTGGCTCTTGGTAGGAAGGGAAACATTTTGTTGTGTCCACCAGGGAACTGTGGATGCTTGTAAAACTTTGACTAAAACTTAGCCAGCAGCACTAATATGTTATGATCATATTGCAAATATTCCTGGTATGTTTTCTTTCAAAACAAAATGCTTTTCACATTAAAAAATTAGCATGGAATATAAAATGCCAAAAACCTCATTGTTACCATTGCATGTACTGAAGTCCTGACTGGTTTCCATGGAACTGTTGGTGACTGGGTTTTGCTTTTATGTAATTTCCATGATTCAAACTTGGAATTTCATCACTAAATAAGCTAAAATGTGGTAAAAGTAATTTAATAAGAGATTAGACATGTAAATAGAACTTCATTAAAACCTGTAGGATGTTTGCTTATTTTTCAATTAGGCAAAGACTTTGCAGGTTTCCTTCCAGGTCCTTCCATGACATACAGTATGATCACGTGTTGGGTATAGTGAGAGAATCTGCATCATCTGTTTGGAGTTAAAAAAATTATAGGGACAGTTTTCCTCTGCAGTGGAGAAGTCAGATCAGTGAACTTCCCTACAACTTCAGCTGTTGGCCTGCATTATTAATGCCATGTACAGGGTTGGTTGCCAGTTCTTAGATTCGCAGTTGTTCATATCCCACCTTCCCAATGGATGTCAAGAAAACTACACTTCAGCTTGTAACAAGAGGATTCTGAGGGTTTGACTCCTGCTGTGATAAATCATTCGAAAGAGTAGGTTCATCTTGCTGTAATCTGGTAGCATGCTCGTTATCATTCACTAAGGAAGAAGGGACGTCATCTGACAATGGTTCTGATCTTCTTCCAGCAGAATTATGGGCTTCAGAAAAACATCAAAAGAAATTATTTTAAAAACCCCACTGTGTCTAGGGAGTCTATTAATTAATATTTAAATATTATGTGGATGTAAAATTACATATAAAGATAATATTCAAAGGTTTGGAAATACTGAAAGAAAAATATCTATAACTATATACTTTATACATATGTTGTGTGATTTCCAAGTAACATAAATTAATAGCTAGTAAGAAAACAAAGCAGGCTTTCAGAATTATTTCCATATTCAGCATATTATTCACAGTTACATGTCTTAATTCAAATAATATTTTCAGATTTAATGGTATTGGGTTTTTGACAACCTACGCCTATAGGAAATAAATGTGAAAGTAATTTTTTTGGTGTTTTGTTATGGAAATACATCAGAACCTTGTTTTCTGACATACACTTAAGTTGCCTACTGGGGTTAAAACACAACATCAAAAAATGTATGTAGTGGAAGAAATTCTTTTTATAACTGGTAATATTCACTTCACAATTTCCTGATCAAGTCTTGTGATCTGAAATGAAATGCTTGATTGAAGCAGGAAATGCTTTTTAAATGATGATTCATTATTTTTCATGTGATGGTAGGGGTTTTCTCCCCTTTCCTCAGCAATGTAGTTTTGTCTTTGATATCTCTTTCAATATGGTAGAAAACATGATGGCACTTTTAACAGACTGAAGTCAGGCACTTGATCTTCTATTTGTTAATGTTCTTTGTGCCATCAAAAGAGACAGAGCCAAACTTTCTGTTTTAAGACAGGAGGAGGAGTCTGCAACTCCTGACTGCATCTATTTCCTGATTCTGTTACTGGTGTGAAGAATCTGAACTGACTCTTCTTAAGTTACTCCAATGTACCAGCTCTTGGAACCTCACTTCTTCTCCCACCTTGCATCTGAAGTGATCCAGTCATATCAAACAGGCAAGACACTTTGATTGCATATTGCAGAGACTACATAGGTAATCAAACTCATAATTCCTGTAATAATACTGCATGTTGAGAGATGGGGAACAATCTCATGCAGTTAATATTTTTATTAAGAATCTCCTTTATCAAGGGAAATTTTTCAGAAACCAATGGGTTTAAAGTTATGCCTTTCTTCATCTACCCCTTCTTAATGATAAAAAAGTTACTTGTGTGTCAAAGAAGCTACTGCTCAGAGATACTTCTATCACATCTAGAATTCAGCTTTTATAGTTGATGGTCTTATTGAAATAAAAAGATCACTCCTCTTTCTTCAGTTTTACTATGACCCATACTTACCAGATAAAGACTGAAAAGACTGCACTGCAAATGCAACAAGAATAGATAAAAGAAAGGTTCCCATGAAGTAGATCTGTGACAGGAATTTTAAAAACAGAGTTAGAGCAGTGCAAAGCCAAGGTCATGTTCCAAATGAACTGTGCATGTAATAAAGGAGCACTACATACCAGAGTAGAGTGTAAAACATTGTTCCAGAGAACTCTCATGTAAAAATAAAGCAATGCTAATGAACATGGACTGATTGATTCTTGGTTACTATTATTCCAGCACCTACAACAAGAACATTAAAACAACCAATTAATCCTCCTCCACAATTTTGTGGCATCAATCATCTGGGAATCTCAAGTGTGTTTGTGGAACCAGTAAGCCAGAAAAACAAACAAATATCATCATCCCTATCTCACAGATGGTGAAGTAAAAATTCAGAAAAATGCCATCTTAAACTTATTAAGTACAGAATACCTTACCCTAGAAGTGTATTTTTTATTTTCTTACTAGTCAACAATGGGTCTAAGCATCCAGGCTATACGTGCAAAGCAGTCACAGTTCAAGTTCTAAGTAATGTGAGTTAACAGCAGAAGGACTTGATTTAAAATTAGACGTACAAAATTTAGTTGTCCACACAGAATGCTGGTGCTAAACGTCCTTTAAGAGACAATGCATATGACAGAATGAAGTCCAAGCTTGAAGAGTGTTCTAGCTGACTAGCACAAGGTCCCTACCTCCTGTGGGGTGAGCTGAGCAGCTTTCTCAGTCCATCAAATAGGACTTCACTTACTAGGGGAGTTTAGACAGCTAAATCACAGGCACCTATTTTAAGCTTCAATTGATTCTTTTCTACAAAGCTAAGGAGGGAGTGGTGGGGTACCTATATCGATATATACATTTTCTATATAAATTTTGTTATAAATATACATATAATTTAGTTATTAAGTCATAGATTGTGTACATGTGTATATATACATATATATCAATACATAAAAGTACGTGCCCTTTTGGACAAAAGTGTATGGTGGTGGGAAAATCCTTCAGAACTGTCAACTCTGGAATTACTCTCACAGCAATGCAGGACTGGATTCAGCCCAAGTGAAGGCAGAATTCAAACTCAAGTTTACAATCCCAGATAGTCCAGAACCCCTATGTATCTGACTGGTAGTTTCACGTGGAGAGGAAGTAATTTAGGGTACAAGTTCAGGCTAACTGCAGTGAAGAGCAATTTCAACAGATTGTTGGTGAATAGACAAATGAGGTTTTTATGCTGGTATCATCTCCACTTTTGTGGGGTCACACAACACTTGGTAGCAAAACAGATGATAAACCACTAACTCTTGATTCACAGCCTTGTGTATTAACCATTATCTCCTCCTTCTTTGAATATTTGAAAGGCAATTCCACAAGTTCACCAAATATTGTGCAGGCTTTGTATTCCCACTGTGCTTTCCAACACCTGTTGCTTAACCTGGGTAAAGGAAACCCATGTTCTGTAGTGGAACCCGAGCACAGTAGGTGGTTTGTGCATGAATAGTGCTGGCACAGGTTGTTCAGGCAGCAGACCTGTAAAGCTTCTCCGGTGTCTAATATTCTGTGCCACAATATCTGTGCCAGGCTGGAACATATTTGCAGAATCAATAGCAAAGATTGCTATTATCCCAGTTACATATTTTTAAATTCTGTGTTATATTATGCTACATTTATAACTGAAATTCTGGTTTGTACTGCACACAAATTGCCAGCGCCTAACTTAGGAACTTAAATATATTTGAACTGAAAAAGACCTCCCTGATTATTGAATCTAGTCCCTGCTATTTCAGGGAACCACATATAATCAGGTCTCTTTAACAGGCATAAACTGAAATATATTTAGGGAATTTAAGAATTTCAAGTATGTTGACCTTAACCTGCCTTAAATCATAAAAGTGAACAAAGTTAATAATTACAGGATTTGCTGCCCTCCAGAGGAAATGCTACTCACATGGAAAACCAGAAAATGCTGATTAAAGGTAAAAAAGACTCACCTGTAATACAGTTCCTGAAGAAGTGATGTATTACTAGAATGCAATGCTTGATCAATTTCCAAGTGATCCAGAATGTAGGAAGGTATGGAGTTGCCCTCTTCTATGACAAGGGCCAGATTAAAGAAACCCTAACAGTAAAAAAACCATGCATTGCTGTTCAAACATTCAATTTTTGTATCTGTATTTAAGCACCAAGTATCTGAATAATTGTAACTGTCTTCCCTAAATTTGTTTAGTATAATGTGATATTCACCGAATAATTATGAGAGCCCTTTCTCCGAAGGGCTTTCAGTGTACTGAAAAGTACAGTGTACCTGTACTCAGGTAAACACTGAAAATGCAAAAGAAGCATTCAGATGTTGTGACACTGTTTTCTTAGCTCGTATCTTTTTCCAGATGGTTTTTTTCTTATTTTTAGTTATTCTTTAAGCACAGTCACCGTATCAAACTGTAACATTTTATCTCCTAGGGAAATACAGACTGAAAGCAGAAATTGATTTCTGTTCTGTTACTGTTCAATTCCCCTTCACCTAGCTCTACAGATCAACAGCATCTGAATAGAGAAATTGAGAGCAGAAGTCTCCTCCAGACAATTTAAGTCCTTAATTTTACGGTTCTGCCTATTTGCACAAGTCTTAGGCAACCCTGTGTCTCTTCAGAGTCATGAAGATGAACACACAAGACATCTTCCACAATTCCCCATCACTTTGACTTTCATACTTTAAAGTAACTATTCATGCATCCCTTCTTTCCTTTGCTAGTTTAGCAGTAATGTTTTGTCCCAATAACCTCAAAACAGAACCCACCTATGCTACCTCTGATAAGTTCACACACAAGCCATGGTCTGGGGATATTGCCATAGGGACAGGGCAAACAGAATATTGCACCCGGGAAACTTCAGGAGGGCTTGAGAACAGGAAACTCAGTTGTGAAACAGTCCATGTCTTTAATTATTCTTTAATTATAAAATTAATGTGTATTCTTTAATTATAAAACATTTTAAGATGAAACCTTTGTTAGCGAGCAAAATTCACCCTGGGATTCACTCAATATACCAAGGGAAATGGACCAGTCTTCTTTTTTATATCCTAAAATGGCAGAGGATAGGACTGGAATACAACCCAGCAGTCTATTAGTTCTTCCTCTTGCAAAAATACCAAGGTCATAACTGAGTCAATTGTGCCAAGGTAAGGTAGCACTGCAGTAGGCCATTTAGCTTACAAAGCAGCCTAATTCTAGGACCACTAATCTCTGCTAAGTTTATCGTCTATTATGAAACAGCAACTACTGACTCACAGGGTATATTGAAATAATTGTAACTTATTCTTGCAGGTTCCTTTGGTACAGATGAGGCCAAGCAGAAGAACGAGTCACAGCTAAATTCCCAGACTGTTCTACACTATGATGTTTTGCCACAACTGCAGACCCACCTGTGAATCTCCCTCCAAGGCAGCCTGTGCATACATCCGCATGGAGAGCTCAAGGTCTTTAGACTGGTTCTGGTAACCATAGTAGTAGAAATCGCCCATCTTCAAATAAGCTGTGGAAGAAATGAGCAGAAGATCATTTAGACTATTTGTAGCAATAGAATTAACCAACTATTAATGTGATGGAGAAGTTAATAGTAATTCTATTTAAAGCACAATATTAAAAAACAAACACACTCGTCCTCTCTGGTTGTCTCTGTGGCTACTTTATATCAGCCTCCCACTGAAAATACTGATCCTGGATGAAATCTCTCATTGTTTCTCTTTAATGAATTTAGTGAATGACATTGCCTTTACAAAAACTGAGACTTAAGAGTCTCTATATTGCATTCCTTCTTCACTTGCTGAATCTGTCTTTGGGCAACCTGAAGCCTTATTAGTTAGATTAGCCCTACTAAGTTAAAGAGGCTTAAAACCATGCCATTTATGTGTTTGCTCTGTACCCGACACTATGGTGGCTGAACCTTCCCCAAAAGTTAGAGAACATTGCTGCTGATAATTTTATTAGTTTCAAATCCAACTCAGCCCTGGACAATGGTAGGGATACAGTTTTCCTGGTCTAGAAGGAAGCGATGCCCAGCAAATATTTTACAAACGTCTTTCTGGGACATTGTACAGTAATGAAATGCATCAAAAGAGAGGGCATTGACCCAGACAGGAGCAAGCATGATGTTGCACTAATCTGTGCTAATGAATTTAAAAACTCCTATGACTGTGTCTACATTTATCTGACCTAAGCTTTCCTCAAACGGTTTGAAACTCTTCTATACTTTGCCTTGTGCGTCTATAGCAGCTACCTAGAAATCCCACATGTTTTTACAGTGGACTGAAATGGAATGACATTCCCATCCTATGAGTCTGACCTTCAAAAGTTTTTCTAATGTAAGATCGTACCAGTGGATCTACCAAAGGGTCAACCAAGCTACACCTTGCTAAGGTGTCTACAAGCTCCTCAGGAAAGCCAACAGTGTTTGTCAGCTCCTGTGGCTTCAGGCTATATCCACGTGCTATTCAGTTTCCACACATTTAAATGCTCCACACTATGTATTTATTTAAATAGCATGAATTATTTTTACACTCCACTTTTCCACAAGAATGTTACAAATTACTTCAATGTTCTTGTGAGACAATCAGATATTTTCAAATATTCAGTAAAGCTTTCAGAGGCACCAAAATGACTTAGCTATTGAAGTCATAGATGTAGTAGAATTTAAGGCCTGAGGAATGTAACTTATTTGCAAACAGACCTTTTTTTTTTAACAGAGAATCCTTTAGTTCTCCAAGGTAAGCTCAACCAATGTTGATAAACTCTGTACCCTAAGAGAAAAACTAGTAATAAATTAGATAAGGAATCCCTTAGCCTTTATTAGTTTCTCATGACTCAATTATGATATGGAAGTATATTTGCTTTTGGATTTTCCCTTTGATAAACCAAACAGCATGAGCTCCTAGAGTCTACTGCTTTTTTTCCTTAAACTTTCAGTCAACTGCTTAGACTCCTAAATATCTAGCCCTTCCTCAGGACTTAGCTTTTTTATTTTATTTTATTAAAATTTTATCCATTTAATGTCATAAAAAGGAAATTTTTGGAAAACGTGTGCTGAAATACAACACTTTAATCACCTTTTCTCTCCTGATATTCCTATCAAAACATGAAAAAGGAAATGTATGATTAGCAGGAATTAATCTTCCCTCAAGTTGCTTACTCACATAGAAGTTGTGACAAACACAGTTTTTGAAATTTTAAAAAAAGTAAAATTAAAATTCAGGAAGAATTCCTTATACATACCAAATGACGGAGCATTGACTTGAGAAACAGAGAAATTGTAGTATCTCCAGACACAATCAGTTGCTAGGTATTTTCTTGCTAGGTCCTATAAAGAAAAGAATTGATTCATTCATATCTCAGGTAAGAGACTAGGATCACATGATTATTAACAAGTGCTCCTTTAAGGATAATGAGTTGTGAATACATTTACTCACTGGTCTTTCTTCACAGATGTGTGCTAAATTTGACTGTGACACTTCAATCCCAGTTTCAGCTGCTAAAATATAATGCAGCAGAGCTTCATGCCTAATGTTAGATAAAATAAATGAATGAAAAACCTTACAAAAATAACATGCATTTTAGTTACAGTTAAAAAAACCCCAAAAGGACTAAATTAATTTATAAAATTGCCTACAAGCAAAATTTTGGTACAAAGTTTAAGAGCAAGAGGCTGGGAAACCCGTGCAACAGCGACATGTAGAGGCAATCCTTGGTGTAACCAGCCATGCTGGATCTTGTGAATTTGCAGCCTTTTCCCTCTTGCATTGAAGCTCGACTGGCTCCAGTGTGCATTTACTGTAAGTGCCAGACTGATGGGAAAGAAGATCTGATACTAAGCCCAATTCTCTATTATAATGTTTCAGATAAAATATTCTTAAAAGACTCTACTTAAAAAAAAAATCTGCAATTAACTTAGCTGTGTATGTATCTGTCTAACATTGATCTGAGTGTTTCTTTGGTACGCTTTACCTGTTATTTATGTGACTTGTTTTTTCTTGTCTTTTTAGACTGAGCTTTTTGAAACAGGATTTGTCTCTCCATATACTTGAATGTATGACTAGAACAACAGTCTCTGTCCCTCTAAGGACTCTATGCATCTCACTGACTGTAAAGCAAGTAGTAAAATTTAATACTATGTTTGCAGTATAGCAATTCAGTATTCTGATACTAGACAAGAGCGCCCCCCATGTTCTCTGCCACTCATCTACTCTATAATATGAAGACTGTGCATGCAAAATTAAGAGGAAGTCTTTAAAATCATGTGTGTAGTTTCAAAATCCCAAGATAATAAAAAAACCCACTTGGTGTACTTTTTTCCTTCTGAAGTTTCCTATTAAAGACTAATGATGCCAATGATTTTCTCCACAACACAAAGGCAAAACTATGGCAAGTTTCAGGGTTCAGTGGCTTGTTTAACTGGAAGCACATATGGTCAAATATACATTTGACTTCAAGAGTAGCTGCTTAAGCAAAGCAACTTTAAATCAAATTGTGAAAGTTGTCCTTACAGAACTAGCAGGTGTAACCTCCTGTTATCCAGCTGTTTCTGCATGATTACAAATTATTCCTTGTACTTTCCCTGTGAAAACATCTAGTGAAAGAGAGACCTGGGACTACAGAAGGAGTTCAGGGGAAAGCGGGGAAATCGGTTCATCTGATCCTTAAGTCTCAAAGGGCAACTAAGAAAAGAAATTACATTTACGACATTTAAATCATTCTTTGAAGATCAAACTACCATGACAGAGAGATGTGTGAAACGTGTCTGCAAACAATGACTGAAGAACACATATTACTTGGTCTGACTGGCAGTGCAATAATTCACACCTATGCAACTTACACCCTGGCATTTCAAGTAGGACTCCAGCAGATTTTCCCTCCTAGCTGTTGAGCCCAGACTTTCTGGAATCTTAATGCTCTGTCATCTACCTGTGAAATGCAAAGTGAGCTGGGCAAAGTCACAGGCTTGCACAACAGAACACGCTACAAAAACGTCAACATATTTTTTCAGTGTTGAAAAGTGAGCTCAGGTCTAAGGAGAAATGTCTGTGATGGACTGAGTAAAAAAAGACACTTCTTCCAGGAATGCATTACTCCAGAACGGTCCACTGAAAGTTTCTTGTAGATCTCCTTAGCCTGAAGCACTAATTCAGTACTTACAGGGGGAAGCTGCAGGACAAATGAGCCATTGTTTTAATCACATATGACAGTCTGATGTTTGCACACACAGTATCTGATGCTCATGCCTACAGAGGCTGCAAAGGTGGAGCATTAACCTGGACACTATTTTGAAACCTCTTGACAGGCTCATTGGATATTACAGCCTCCTATTATGCTTACACAAAAGATACTACTAACCATTCACAGAAAAACGAATAAATCTAATCCAGCAGCCTGAGTTTTCATGACACAGAATTATACAGAAGAGAAAAAGCAACGTATGAGATTTTTAACACAGAGAATAGTAGAAGTGAAAGGTGTTCCTCTGGTTAATCCAGTGCACGTTATACAAATATTATGGGATGAGAACCACAGACAGTTGATACAACTATTCCACACTAAAAACTCCTTTTCATTTCATTCTGTCAGAGCTGTTGAATTCCATTTTGGGTCAACTCCTCCTTCCCTTTATCTCAATGGATGTTTTGCAACTGATTTCTGTAGTGCTACTACTTTTTTTTTCTTTGAGATGATCACCTATTATTAATTATTTTATCTTGCTATAAAGTAAGTGAAAAATAGAAAATAAAGAGAACAGAAGAAACATACCATGAAAGTTCCAGATAAGCATTGAGAGCTTTTCTGATTACATGACCTAAGTAGCCATTCTTCTCTGCAATGTGTTTTGCCCAGCTGTGGAATAGAACAAACAAAAAATGAATGGTTGTGCTCCAGTAATGTTATCCCAACTCACGCAGATTCCAAGAACACAAAAGGATATGGGATCACCCTCTGACTTCTTCTATAAGACAAATTATGGAATTTAACAGTAGTCACTGCATCAATCCTGTAACAATTGACTGAGAACATGAAGTCCATTCATCTCTATGAGTGTATTAGAGGCATCCTATGTTTTTTTCGCAGCAATGTTTTTTTCAGAAAACAAATGTAAATTAATAGGTGCTATCAATAATTATCTTCCTATTTTTTGATACAAAATGCCAATTCTACCACGTCAGGAGACTGATATTTTTTGAAAATAAAAAAAAGCAAGCCTTTGTTAGATACAACCTCTCAAGAGTTGTTTGATACAATCTCTCCGAGTTTTTCTGGACATGGACAGCAGCTCCACCACAGGAAGCGTAGAGGATGAGCATGCCCTTATCCAGCAGTATTGTCAGACGCTGGGAGGAGAGTCACCTGTGAGTCAGCCACAGAGCCCTGCTCAGATACTCAAGTCAGTGGAGAAGGAAGAGCGGGGAGAGTTGGAGCGTATCATTGCTGACCTTGAGGAAGAGCAAAGGAGTCTGCAGATAGAATACGAGCAACTAAAGGAGCAACATTTTCGGAGAGGAATAAACCCTCTTGCATCACCTCCTGACTCCGTTGTGTCACCTCAGCATGCTTCTGAAGATGCCGAGCTCATTGCTGAAGCTAAACTCCTAAGGCAACATAAAGGTCGTCTGGAAGCAAGGATGCAAATATTGGAAGATCACAATAAACAATTGGAGTCTCAGCTTCACCGGCTACGGCAGCTACTCGAACAGCCCGAGTCAGACTCCCGGCTCAATGGCACCTCTCCCTGTGCTTCGCCCCAGCACTCTGCCCTTGGCTTCCCGCTCGAGCAGGACACAAGCTCACAGTTCCATCAGACAGATGACTTGTTAGTTCCACCTCATGATACCAACACAGATCTAACAGATGTTATGGAGCAAATCAACAACACGTTTCCAGCTTGCTGCTCAAGTTTCACTGGCAGACCACAGACCATGTGAAGTGTTCATTGGGATGTGAGCCAGTGCTCCTTGGCGTGCAGCACAGCCCTGTTCTACAACCTGCTGGCCGCGCGTTCCACCTCATCAGAAGCCTGCACGGGACCCCGGGACACACGGTGCGCTCTGACCGCGTGTTCTACTTGAAACAGTACAACACTGAATACCCAAAGACGAGGATGTTGTTTAAACACAAAGATATGGTGAATGTTCCTCTCTGTGTAGACATGTGTCTTAACTGGCTGCTCAATGTGTATGATAGTGGCCGAACTGGAAAAATTCGAGTGCAGTCCCTGAAAATTAGCTTGATGTCTCTTTCTAAGGGCCTTCTGGAAGAGAAGTACAGATATCTCTTCAAGGAGGTGGCAGGCCCTACAGAAATGTGTCACCAGAGGCAGCTGGGCCTTCTGCTTCACGATGCTATCCAGATCCCACGGCAGCTTGGGGAAGTGGCAGCCTTTGGTGGCAGCAACATTGAACCCAGTGTGCGCAGCTGCTTCCAACAGAACCACAATAAGCCGGAAATAACTGTAAAGCAATTTATAGACTGGATGCGCTCAGAACCACAGTCTATGGTGTGGCTACCAGCTCTACACTGTGTGGCAGCTGCAGAAACAGCAAAACATCAGGCCAAATGCAACATCTGTAAAGAGTGTCCAATTGTTGGATTTAGGTACCGGAGCTTAAAACATTTCAACTATGATGTCTGCCAGAGCTGTTTCTTTTCTGGCCGTACAGCGGGGATTACTGCAACACGCATATATCAAACCAGGAGTCCCGTGGAAAAGAAGTATATATGGACAGATTCGTGGTAGATGTTTCAGAGATGTTTATTTCTCCAGCCGCATGGCCGGGGCTCTGCCGAGGAACTGAGGCAATCACGGGACCCGAGGGGCCTTGGCCACACGGGGGAACACAAACCAACCAATGGGAACGAGGCTGACCAGGGGCAGGGAAACCCCGTGTCTGTGCCCTCAGGGCCCCTCTCCCAGGGCTCCATGGCAGGGGAGGGACCCCAACAGTTTGATACAATCTCTCCGAGTTTTTCTGGAAAAGAAAAGTACTAGAAGTACTCAATATCTCTCAAAATCTACTGGTCATCTAAATAATACATATTCATGCAGATCAAACATTACTGCAGAACCTTTTGCCAAGGAGGTAAGCACCGTGAAGTACAAGGTATTTAGACTATGGACTTAAAAATCACCAATAATCAAAATAATTACATCAGAAATATATTCTCCTTTAATAAATGGTCTCACTACTTACATTACAGCTTTTTCCGGCTCTCTAGGGAAGTCTTCCATATTTCCTGTGATGTAATACAGAGAGCATCGTAAAGTCCCTTCTATATGTCCTCCTTGGGCAGCTTTATAGAAATAGCGTGCAGCAACTGTCTGTGAAGAAACAAGACACAATTATCAACTCTGCATTATTAATCTTCATTGAGATTTCTTCTTCAGGACTCATTTCATCAAATGAATTAAAATAGGTAGCTGGCTAATGAGGGCAAGACAGTTTAACTACTTTTGCACTTAGATGAAATGAATTCTTTCTTCTAATTTTTTAATAGATTAGGCTAGGAAAAGTTTTTAAAAACATATATTCAGGTAATATATGGAACATCAAATAGCAAAGTGTCTAAACATTTAACTAACGCTTGGCTAACATAAAAGTCTTGCATGCACTCACAGAAATAAAAGCAGTTATTCACTAGTAGGAAGATTATTAAGGCATCCTGGAGAACAGGACTTTTGCACTTGGGATGCTAAATGAAGGCTGTGGAGCAGCAGCAATGCTCAGTATGTTCAGCAGAGACCAACCACAGTGCTCAAATCTTTGAAACTGGTTTACAAAAGATAACACAGATTGAGTAAGCAGGGCCAGAGCTAAAGAAGTGGGAAGGCTGTGACTCCACATTTTACCCTCAGGAAGAGTAATCTGTAAAGTAAACCAAACCAGCACACATCCTGAAATAATTTATTTCAAGGAATTTTTAACCATCAATATATGCTTTCTGTGGACTACACAGTATCCATCACAGCCATAACTTCTTGCCATTGGCTTTGATGAATAAAGAAACCTGGGCATTTTTAGGGGTACTCTTATAATCAGTCCACTCTGAAATGTGTATTTTGGTCCCTGGGGAAGGAAAATGTGTTTGCCACATGCACATGTTGGTGAGCACTGCTGCTGTTGGCAGCAGAAATGCTCACTGTCTGGAATATATCCAGATCTCAGAACTGAAAGGCCTCACTGAAAACATTTTTTGGCTCTAAGTATGAGGTCTGCCTGCATTTATTACAAGTCTTCCTCACTATATTTTTGCTGCTGTTCATACACTACCTAGTAAATTAAAAGAAATATAAATAAAGTAGACCATTCCTACTAGGGGAAAATTTATTTTGCACACACGTTAATGGGTTCTGTCACAGAAAAACAAAATAAAATACTGCCATCTACTAGGACTGTATGACATAGTTACATTTTCAAGTCTGGATTGGAGGCCTCTCACTGCAGTTCTGAGGCTCACAGAAGCTGTGTGAACATAGCATAGCTGTTCATGAGTTCAGGGACAAGGTTGTGTTGCTTTCAGTTATTGTGGAATCCTTTCCCTATAAACTTTTCCAATCCAAAACTGAGAACCCAAAAGGTCCCATGATGTGAGAGCACACACTATCCTTCCTGGCTGCTGTCACTAGAAGGAAAAAAACCTGCACCTGTTTTGTTCCTAAATTAAAAGAATACAAACACATGCACATAATTTTGACTGAGATACCTGAGCAACATCTCCCACCCGAAGCAATCTGACTGAACCCCCCAGTAAAACCCTTCTTTATGATGAAAGGTATCAAAATCCAACTCAGGGTGAACAGAGCAATCTCAAGAATGGGGCAGAAACTTCTAACTTGGGCCCTAATGTAAGAAATAGTACCGTTAAACATTTACTCACTTGATTTCTACCAGGTACTCCGGGGTAAATCCCATCTAAATATAGGACACCAAGGTTGTATGATGCATCTGGATTTCCCAATTCTTCAGCAATTAACCAGTGCTTGGCTGCTTTTCTGTAGTCTCTTTTAAAATTGTGGTAATACCATCCTAATCCATTCACTGCCTGGGGCAAGCCCTTAGGGAAGGAGAACAACAGTCTCAGGTCATACATTTGATTCTGCTTTTTGTTACTTCTGGGACTAGGGGTTATAAAGGTTTGCTGACTTTTTTTTCCCCACTACTCTTCTTTGTGGCCTCTTATTTAGAGTGAGGAATAAGACTCCAGTGTCATCTTACTCTACAGCCACGTGTGCTGACTTTCTCTTGTTGACAAGAACAAACTGTGACTATTTTTCCCATTTCCTCTTCAAAGCCACTTATTCTTGTGAACTCCCAGAAACTGGTTGACAGGATTAGCAATCAAAAACCCCACTTGTTTTAAACTAGAACATTTCCTTGAGAATAAATAGAAAGCAATGAACACAGAACTTTGTAATGCTGCTTTCAAAATGCATTTCACCAACATCATACAGATCTGCTTAAGATATTGCTACTTGCTATTACCAAGTTGCATCTTTGCATTTTGGCTCAAGAGGAGAAAATCTTGAGATGGTTTTTTTTTTTGTTATAATGAGTCACCACCTCCTTGCATAAACTGGTGGATCATCTGGGGCTGTAAGTATGCCAGCAGTGTTATTAACTTGTCCATTAAAATGCAAAAGCTGTTAAACTTTTCAATTGTGATTTTTTTTTTGTATAGAAAATGTGCATTGGAGCATGAGAACCCAAATATCTGAGTTCAAGGAGAGCAAGGAAATTGATGTCTCTAGGAGTCTTCCAAGAAGCTGTTCCTCAGATCCTGAATCAAGGGAATTTTGATGACACCATAAAAGCCTCTCAGTTTATTTAAGCCTTTCCCAAACAGGCAGTAGAACAGATAGTCTCTCCTGTTTCAAAGCAATCACAGAACTGACACAAATCTTTTCTCATGGTGGTCAGCAGTGAAGTCTTACTGTCATAATCAGTAATTTAATTCTGGTTCTAAGAGCTAGGAATGTATTCCAGGTCTAGGTACTCTTTCATTTTTATTCTAAGGACCAAGTCACGGCCTGGGTAATCTGACTGTACTAGATCATTAAATGGAGTGAGGCTCCTCTGCTCCGTGGTGCCTATCAATGTTTCTCCCTACTATGGAAAAATCCATGAGGCTTTGGGACATCCAGGTATTCTCCCTTAATGCTTAGGAACATAAGGCAAACAACATAGTCCTGGATTGAATATTCACTCTGTAAATCACTTAACTAACATCAAGTTGCAAAAGATATAAGTAGAGAGAATTCTTTCTCTTTCACAGAAATTTTGGCTGATTTTGAGTGGTCTAGTCTCCCAATTTGGGAAAATAAGGCTTTCACCATTCATGGTGAGGACACTGGAAGAAGCAAGCAGTATTGACACGGAATTATGGCAACAGGCATTTTATATAAAATTCATTGTTATTAGCACCTGGTACAGAACTCCTACAATAAAATATTGATTGCATTTTACCTTGGCTGCTGCTTTCTTCATCAATTCCAATGCAAGTTTTATATTCTTTTTCACACCTTGACCCTAGGAAATGGATATGTGAAACAATCATTGTTTACAAATGCAGGCTGATAAAAATTCACTTATGCACATTCAAAATGCCTTTTAATGTTGATCCTATTACTTACTGTTATTTGGCTTTAAACAGTTACAACAAAATGAACAGCTTTGTGTTCATCCTTCCTTCACAAAATCTCAGTGATTCAGTCTAGAAACAATTATTTCACCAATATATTCAAGGGATTTTTATGGATAAATAGTATCACAGATCATTAATTTTGAGCAGCTAAGGAAGAACGAATAGCATTCAGAGGGGAATAAGTTGTGCACAACTTGGCAGTGAGCAAGAGCTCTCAGCTTTCCTGAAAAAGGATGTTAAGAGTGTCTCTACAGGAAATACACAGATGTCATGCTTATGATGTTCACACAAATTAATTCCAGACATAGGTCAAATAGATTATGTGTGCTCAAAATCAGCACAAGCAAAACTTAAGCAAGCACTTTCTAGAGAAAAACCCTCCACTGTCAAAGGAATGACAACCAAACAGTTCCTTACTAATATTTCTAACTTTTAGTGCTCTTGAATGTCTTAGGGGGTGACATCACTTAGCTGATACACCTTTATCTGACTCAGGTGGGGTTATGCCTCAGTTGAGCCTCATCTGTCTACTGCTTCTTGCAGGGAAAAGTAACTGCACGCGGAGATAATTTAATTCCAACTAAAAAAAATCCTAGAGATCTAATAAAGGGCATTCTAAGAAAGGATCAAACCTTTACCTACATCTCTACACCAAAGCCTATGCCTACTAGCTGGTTGGATTTTTGAGGAGACAAGACATTAGGAAAAATTACTATCCACAATTTGGTTGGTATTTTGATCTTGAATCTGGCTAGGAACAAAGTAACTAGACTGCTTTCAAATTGGGCGTTTTAAAATTTTTGTGCCTTTTTGGTAAAAGTCAACATTAGCTTCATCACTATTGATTGATTTTCAGAGTAAATCTAAAAGCACTTGTATACACTCTTACTGTGTGTCACTGCAGATAACTTAGAAACATCATGTTATAGGAATGATTATTTTGAAGTGAAAACATGAAACATGACTTACCTTAAACAACACAATGGCATAATCATATATTAACACTGGATCTTCTGTTTCTATTGCACCCTTTGCATACCATTCTATTGCAGCTTCAGGATTTTTTGCCACTCCTTGTTGACCCCAAAACAGCATCTGAGCCAAACGTTGCTAAAAGAAAACAACATCAGGAGTAATGCTATAAATGCTAGTATTGAAACTGGAATTGCAGGAGCAGACTTTTGCAGACTTAGATGCATTTCAAATATGTGAAGAAAATACTACACACCCTCAATAGTTTGAAAACAACTGGTTATCAGGAATATTCAGAGGCCTTTCCAGTGGTGGAACGTACTGATACTAACTTTACAGCAGGGTACTTTTTACAGCTGTCAGTATCATAGAAGTCTGGACTGATTTAAGAGCAGAAGTAAGTAACAGATGGATTTGATGCGTGTAAATGTCTCAGTATTACAATATATTGCTACCAGTCTCAGATCAGCAGCAGTAATTGCACTGTCTCAAATACAAAACCAGGGAAAAGGATCAGAGAAGGAGGTTGCCAAGACTTGACAACTCTTCCCTTTTGCCTCGCATCATTGTTATGGCTTTTGCATGATTACTGGATATTATTGGACAGGAACGTGGGAAATAGTTCAAGCCGGGAAAAAAAAAGCAATTCTGGGTGAAAGGAGAAAATGTCTGTCCACTTTCCTCTGCAACTTTCCTACGTGGTCTATAAATGTACTTTCCTGAGTGTGTCTAAAACCAAGAAAGGGGAAATGTATTACTTTATACCTGTGCAGCTGCATTTCCTCTTGTTGCTTCATGTTTTAACCACATAAAGACATCACCATTTTCTTTTGTTTGAGCTTTTAGCAGTTCATCATCCATCAGTCTTATCGTTTCAACAAATGCCTGAAGAGTAGGTGAACAGAAAAAAATTAATTTCCACATGAATTTCACAATGAATTTCTACATCTGCTACCAAAATGGAAATGTTGTCCATTTTCTGCTTATCCCTAAAAATTCACGATCAGTTCTCAGTTTTAAAATTCTCATCACTCCTCTGCTGGCCAGTGCATTAAGAACTATTCTCACTTCCACTGTAAAAAACATTTACTGATTTGTTCCAAAACTATAAGTCCACTCTACACGGAGAGATATACCAAGACACCAACAAGTGAAAAAAAAACCCCAAACCATCTTTTGGTTTTAATTGCACTTAAAAATGACAAAGAAGTGTTTTTAAGCATTTTAAGGATTTTTAATTTCTATAGAAATCTCTTTCAAAAGATAAAAAAAGCTAGCAGAAAGCTTGAGGAAGACCTGACTCACGGCACTCTTATCTTGGTAAATCTGCTGATTTTTTTAGTTCTTCAGCAATTAAAATCTCTCTATCTTTTGTACAATAATCATTCTTTCTGATAAGCCAGGATTCTGGCACTAACCTACCTCGACTATTCTTTACAAATAAAGTTCTGTTACCTCCTGTTTAGCAGCTTATTCTAAAATCATTTTATTGTAACTTTATCAGATAACTATTTAACCAAGTCATTAAATTTGATTATAGAAAAGGTGTAAGTATGGAGAGGACAATTCATCTTTTGTAGGAACTTCATGATGTCTGTCTACTGAAACAGCAGATCAGTTGCTTAATAAACACATCCAATTATATTAATAATTGAAAATCTGAGTGAGGATTTAGGGCCCAAGAATAAGGCTTGGGCTTTAACAAAAAACAGGCTTGTGGACAATTCTGAGGATTTGAGTCCGATTTTGATTTTGATTCCCCCTTCCTAAGAAACACAGTAATGATATCTACATACAATTTGGGGGATTTTGTAACAATCATAGAATCACAGAATGATTTGGGCTGGAAGGGACTTTTAAAGACCATTTAGTCCAACACCCCTGCCACAGGCAGGGACTGAAATCACATGAGCTAGTATTTGTACATCAAGACAAAAATCTTCTAGCCACATAAAATAAATATGAAAAATAACTTGCACAGAAAACAAATTCAGATATATTTATAACTCTTTTACCTGTTCCCCTTTTATATTGTGTTGATCCAGGGATGTCTTTATTGCAATATTACTGTAATAAGCATATGACAGCTCCAAATCAAGTGGATAGTTATTAATGCCTTGGTAATGTTTATAGCCAAGATTCATCACAGAAAGTCTCTCGTTCCCCTGAGCACCAACTAAACTATACAGCAGTCCCTGGCAAAAATCAACAGACATAAACAAGAGTGAATTCACTGCACATCTCACAAGTTAAGCACTTTGCAGGAGATTTACAGGGAACAGAATGTTCATACTCATACCTGATTTACTAGCTATATCATGTAAACACAGTTACAGAAGCAAGCACAGCCCTAAAGCAGTTAAAATGTCTTATGTTTGCACAGAAAGACTTGAGAGAAAAACTAGGCTCTAAACACTTTTCAAGTATTGCATTTATTCTGTCACCACTAAGTGTGCAGCAATTTTTTAATGTCATTTTACTACAGTGTTGTTTATACTCTGACACTTTTTATACTCAGCAGTGACTTAACTACTCCCACTGATGCCAACTGGAGTTTTCACACCGAATTCAGTGGAAACATATGGAAGCTAACAAACAGCATTTGAAAATCTTACCCTAGAGTTCTGACAGGACTAGTAGGATGGGATCTATGGCTGATAAGGTTTTAGCACAAATCATCCTTGAGGTACATGTTAGTTGGTCTATGCACCACACATTTGCCAAAAAACATTTTCAGCACTACTATTATTTTTTACATACACAGTAAGAAAACCAGTGGTGTCCCATCTGTGCTGGATATTAAATTGTTTCCTACACTATCTGTAGCAGATCAAATGATAAAATGACTTAGCCTCCATAATTAGCACTAGGTATACTCTATAATTAGGGTATAAAAAACGTTCCTGTCTAAGGTTTCTTGTTTTTGAAGAATTGCAGGTGAGCTCGGTCTCTGATTGGCCTGTCAGGGGTTCTTCTGATTTCTAATCCTGTATCCACAACAGACACATCATCTGCTCTTTATGAGTGTTTGATATTATACTATTATATCACAATTAAATATCTAATGGAAATTTTAGAGTTGCCTTCTTCCCCGGACATATGAACATCTACCCTTTATTTGACCTTGCAATAGAATCACATCGAAACATTTCAGTTATTTGCAACCTGCCTAAGACGTCAGGAGTTCTCAAACTCTGCAGTTGCTCAGCTGAAGCACGGTCACTTTTTTACAAAAGAAAACTGTCCTACTTTGCCTTTTTGCCTTGCTCATTTGACCACAATATGCTCAGCGTCACATTTTTGCACACTCTAAAATCAGACTTCTTTCCTGACTGTACCATGCAACCTTTCCACTTCGGATTTGCCTGATCTGAGACATTTTTCCTACGTGTCTTCAAATGACTGTGGATGACTCAAGGGCTCTTACTCATCCTAGCTCCACAGTGACTAGGAAAAGCAGTACTCTCTATGCTGTTCACTTTACCACCATTTTTAGGTCTTTACTAAATCATTGATTTCCTTGTTCTGCTTGAGCAGGATAAAGTCTCCCACCATCAGGCCTTCATATAGATATCACTGCCATCAAGGTATTAATTAGTAGCTTTATTGGAGAATCCCTTCAACCACCACCTAGGTCTGAATGCCACTTCACTTTTTTAAATTCAATTGATCATCCCATTTCTTAAAAGCCTTTAAAGGTAATTGATTTCACAGACATAACAGAACATATTAAATGTAGTACCTTTATACGATCCACAGACACACCGAGCCCTGTTTCAAATATAACTGCAAGAAAATAGGAAGCCTTATGGTATCCACAACAACTGGAATCCACCAGGAGAGGCACAGAGGAGCCCAAATTGCTGAGGCCATTGGCGCTGGACAGACCTTTCACAACCTTCTCAAATATCCTCCGGCCAACTTCTACAACTGTATCACTTCCATCTTCTAACACTAAAAATCAAATATAGGACACACAGTTATTGCAAGAGTTAAAATTAGGAACCAATTTCCCCTCCTTAATTTAACGGGACTCAGACAGATTCTGTTATTTCTCATGCTGAATGGTATTCTCAACATAGATAAACAAAATTCCTAGAGACACAAGGTATTATTGAATATGAAGAGTGAATAAAAATCCAAAAGACCATCTCAAAGTAACTAACCACTAAAAGCATAAGGATACTTCTATGATTCCTTCTATCTAATAAGCCATCCTTTCATCTGCAGCATATTGAAACATATAAGCCACATAATACTCCTTTATAAAGTTAGCTGATATGAAAAACAAAAGTATAACACATGAACATAAGTCAAATGATACTAAACTACACAACAAATATTGTTGAGTTATTTAAGAGCAATAAAAAAAAAAGGAAACATGATTACCATCTGGACTACTGAAATCCATCTCTTGTAACAGTTTGAACAAAGTGTGGTACTTTTCCCTGAGCTCTTTTCCCCACATGAAAGCATCACATTTGGATTTTTCTCCATATTTGTGAATCAGTTCCAAATAATAGTTTTCATAGTAACCTAGAGAAAACAACATATTTAAGACATGAAAGCTGACTTTTTGGTCTTGATAACAAGTTTATGACAGAAAAAAAGATGTTTCTAGGACACTAAAAATTCATGGACAAGATGAACACACCCTTAACACAAAGCAGTGCTAAAAATTCATCCAGCTAGCACAGGCCACTTACAAATACATTTAGATTTCTTCTTCCATACTCCAGTCACAATGCATGCAACCGAATTCTAGTTAGAAACATAAGCTAGTTTTCAGCACACATTTAAGCTATGTCATTCTTCTTTCACCAAAGTGGACACTTTGGTAGAAAACTGTTAATTACTGAATGTAAGACAACTTTGGCAGAAACATTCTAGCAAAACCCACCCATTTGCCTCTAGGGTCATTTCAAAAATGAAATGGAAGAGAGGCAATTGCGTAGCGTACATAAAAGCTTGAAAGTATTTCTTTGTCCCTTTATGAACCTCTCTAATTAGAGAAGACATATCAAGATAATTTAAGTTTTTATTCCATGACACAAAAGTATTTGCAGGGACAAAACCCCAGTTCTAGCTATCAGTAACAAGACTAAACTCTTCAAATTGCATTTTTTTCTTGTTATGACTGAATTAAAGTTTACTTTTGATGATCAATATCCAGATTATTAAAGGACAGAAAACAGGTCTCCAAAGATGACAGTTTAGAATTCATCACAGATCAACACTTACAACTTCTGCGCATTTTTTCGCCTTGTCTTACAATATATGTGTAGTCATAAACTATTTCTTGAATGTCCATACATCTCTCGTAGTAAAGTTCAATTTGTTCCACTGTGTCTTTGTCATGATGAGGGTTAGAAATCTATAAAAAGGCAAATGATGGATACATGACATCGCCAGTATCTGTTGTTGTGCATGCTCAGCTAGAAAGATGCATTGTACACAAATAACAAAAGGAAACAGATTCTTCACTACCATCAGCTTATCTGGCACATCATATTAGTGTGTCAGACAACCTGATGCTCGCCACAGTAGACTATTATCTATTTAAATGGTCAGCATAATCCAAAAATCACAGACAAGTTTCCAAAACTGGCCAAACCTATGTGACTTTTTACCATCAGTTTTATCAAAACCATAGATTAATCAAATGTGTCCAACTCCGTATCATCAGAAACTCTGCGAACAAAGCAATACTGAAAATACATCCTTATTAAATATAGATTTACAAACACTCCTTTACACACACACTTCCCGAAATATTATCATTTAGCATTTGAAATGGTAACTAATACTGCTAGATTTCAACAGAAAATTATCATATATGACATATGTTCCCAGATACTATGGTGTTTCATCCCTAGTTTATCACCTGATGAGCACTCCATCTGAAAAAATAAAATAGAGTCATAGTTGGCTGCTAATATTTCAACATTTCCAAGTAGTGCTTCTGCTTACCTGTTCTGTTTCCAACACACTGAGACGATAATATTTCACAGGTCCAAAAAACGCTTCAATACCATTTACATACCCACTGCCCCCAAGAACAAAGTATCCAGCAGTGTCATCATAATAGAAATCTTCCCTAAAACTTGAGAACATGAAAGAGAAGTAAGCTCACTATCTAGAGGTACTGTGAAAGAAGAAAGAGAAATTAGTATTTCTCAGAATTTCTGCAACTGACAGTCTTAAGCTCATTGCCAGTATCCTTTTCTTTTCTCATTTATTTACTCTCAAAATCTACTCTGCAATTTAGTGTGATAAATTTTGCAGTAAAATTAACAAATTCCTTGTCTACAAACATATTAAACCAGGAGGGTGTTTTATTTTTCTGATCTGTAAGTATCTTTTGATATTTTATGCATCATTACTCAACCTCAATTTTTTCAGTTCCACATTTCCCTTTCACTTTTCTAAAATCAGCATATGAAAATTTAAGTTACCTTTCTCCAAGAGTTATCATCTGCAACTTATCAATTTCTGTTTTTTAAAGCACAGCAGAGAAGGAACAACCCTGCAGTCAGGGTTGACTTGCCATGCAGTTCACTGTTAGGTAGTTCCCTTATCAACAGTGGCCTTTTTTAGTTATTTGCACAAGAAAGAGTCCATCTTAAATTATAGTGAAAGAGAACAACTAAAGATCCATTTAAAAAATTATTCTGTTGCTTAGAATAAAGAACAGAGCAAGAATACTTTTGGTAGCAATTTTGCTCTCTAACTAAGCAAAGCAAGTAACAATTTCCCTGGTTTAATACTACCTCTCACATCAACAGTAAAACTAGACTTCAGTAAGACCGAAAGTTCATTTGAAGACTGATCTTAATGCCACTGACCTGCCAATCAGCTTGTAGTGGGGGTTATCAAACTCTAGATCATGCACCATGTTAACTCATGGCATTAACAAAAATACTCAGCTTGTGCTTAATGTAAGCACATTAAAGCAAACTGATTTTGAAAGCATAGTGTGGAAAAAGACCACAGACATTTTTCAAATCAACTGGAATCTCAGTTACAAACTTGTGCTCTCCTCCTATTCTCTGTATCTGAACATATACACACATATTACTCCACAAAGGGGAAAATGCTGCTTACGTAAAAGATTGATGATGATGTCTTTTCAAGTTCTTCCCAACACTGCTTACTTCAATCTAAAAGAGCACAAAATATTAATTACAATAAAAGAAATGTTATAGGGTACATTTATTACAGCATCAAGTTGCTCCCGGGGAGGTTTAGATTGGATGTTAGGAAATACTTCTTCACTGAAAGGGTTGTCAAGCACTGGAAGAGGCTGCCCGTGTTAGTGGTGGAGTCATCATCCCTGGAAGTGTTCAAGGAACAAGTGGATGTGACACTCAGTGCTCTGGTTTTAGTTGGTATCGTGGTGTTTGGTCAAACGCTGGACTCGATAATCTTTGAGGTCTTTTCCAGCCCAAATGATTCAATGATTTTTTTTCAATCCACAGCCTGAAGTCCTTCTCCCCAGGGCTGTTCTCCACCTACTCTCTGGCCAGCCCATGTTTGTGCTTGGGAATCCCCTGACCCAGGTGGATTGGACTTGTTGAACATCACAAGGTTCACACTGGCCCACCTCTCAAGCCTGTCCAGGTCCACTGGATGGCACCCCTTCCCTCCAGCATCTCAACTACACCACACAGCTTGGTGTCATTAGAAAACTTGCTGAGGGTGCACTCAATCCAACTCAATTAATCAAAGTTGATTTCCCAAAGCAGGATGGTCTGAACATGTCCTCAACTTCTAGTTTTACATTTTCTTTTGCTTTGTCAGCATATACAATTTACAGTATTTCTCTCAGTCTCAGCTACTAACGAGTCGTCAGAGGCACAATCAAATTATACAAATCTCAGCCTTGATCCTGTAATTCATTAGCAAGCATACCTGTCCACCCTTAAAGGAGATATCCAGTCGAAACCATTGCTTCAGAGGAAGGCTGAAGCTAGTTTTCACTGCAAGGTCATCCCCTCTCACGAGATGCATCTGAATATGCACATAACCTGACAGCAAGAAAGGAAGAATAAGAAAATAAACACCACAGAAACATTAGCAGCAAGAATGGGTTTACTAATGCATTCTTCACAGTGATTCTGTCCTTTTCAGCCCCTTCATCACCAACAACAGAAATGTGGGCACTTACCAACCCATACACCAGCTCTCAGAGAGTCCCACAGACAGTGCTCCACAGTATTTCAGTTACACATCTCAGATGCTGATGCTCAGGCTCCCACATGAAACCACAGACTGAAAACCAACTGTCTGAGGGTTAAACAGACTAAATCTAAGGCAAACAGGGAGGCTCCACAGTTGATCTCAAACACCAGAAAGCAGTTGTGACTTGCAGTAAACAGCACGAGGGACCAGTAAACAGTGGCATCCACTCAGCACTCAACTGGTGACATGTGACTGCAATGATCAAGTACAAGATGACTCTACCCTCCACTTCTTGGACCTGCAAAAGCTACACTCATGGTCTGAGCTTTTAAGACCAGGACAGGCTATTATGATAATCTAGCCTAACACTGAGAATAAAACTGGCCCTAAAACCTTGCCAAATAAATCTAAGGTCAAGCTGATAACTTCCATTTTTTTTGTTCTTCAAAGAAAAGCATCTGGTTTATAATGGACAGATTAATTATCAAAATTGGCTACATGACAGAGAAAACGAAAATGACAAAAATAACAGAGAGGAAGAGGTCAGTTGTCAAACTTGCAAGGAAGGATGAAAAAAACGTATGATGAGAAAGCCAGGTGTGCACTTTTAAAACTCTGCCTGCTTATTTCCTCTGTGAGCCTGGCAGCCAGCTCCCAGCTGCCTTCTAACAAGAATAGACCCCCTACTGCAAGTTTTGTGAGACTAAGACAGTGCTACCTCTTTCCTCTGGACCAGGGAAACAGACTGTTTCTTGAACACTGCAATGCAGGCAAGACCTTGAATGATTTGGGCTTTTTCTGAGGTTACTTCAAATTATCAAAACTTTTTATGTTGTATGTATATAGGAATTAAGATCAATTTAAAATAACACTTCAATAATAACAAGAAAGCTTGTTCATTGAGGTAACAGGTAAGACTGTTTAATCTCAGTTTATGTTCCTGGCTGTAAGATTCAGGCTATTCTCCTGACAAAGCAGACATTTCCTGAAGTTTGCCAAGACTAGATGCTATGCAACTACTTCTCAGTCTTCTGTTAATTTAGTAGCTACTTTCCTACTGAGACATTATAGTCAAAAAGATGCATTTTGCAAGGGATCAATTTCACAAAATAGGTCTGATAACGTACTTTTATAAATGTTATTCCTAGGCACAGATCTAAAAAGACTGTATTAGACCTCTTCTGAAAGCCATTAATAATATCCCTTACCTTCCTCATTTAGAAATACAGCAGGAGTACCATACATTTCTTTTGAATCAATAAAATAGAGTATACCACACAGATCCTTTTCACAGTGATGGAGTAGATACAGCCAGATTGAAACGGTGAACCTGCATGAGCAAGAACAAACAAAAAATCCACTCCTGATGAGAAATCTCTCTATATAATTTGAAAAGCATGCATTTCACTTTAATTTAGCAAATCTGTTTCACACATGTAATCTTCAGAATAGAAAAAATCCTCTGCATTGAAAACCCTCAGAACAACCACACTTAAGACTCTTGGATCTTTGATCTCTAACGGCAGACTTTTGTGGTAACAACAGGAGAAGAGAGTAAGGAAGCATTATCTGAATCAATTCCAGAATGCTGGGTCAGAGCTGCTTCCAGATCCCACATCAACAAGGAACTGAAAACACAACCGAGAAAAACTGGAGCCAACCTCCCACATACAGACTACAGAACCAAATCCCCAGATGCATGGTCTTGTCACCTTGATTGTCAAAGCCAGTAAAAACTATAAGCTGTGTCTTCTATACTAAAAGAGAACTGTGAAAATGTGCTTGGGAGAAGCAGTTAAAAATGAATCCAATCTCTGGACAGTGCAGATAGGTATGAATAGGTGTCACAGAAGTATCATAGGATAAATAAAGGCAGAGCCTCTGCAAACTATGAACAGTGCAAAATAAAAAAACAAACACCAACAGTGTTCTAAGTGCTATGTACTTAGAAATTTCCGTTCAAAGCTGGTTGAGGCACTAAAAGCAGAATTTATACCACAGTCTCTAATTTTAAGGAGTTCCTCTGTGCCAGACTAAATCTGCTTCCATGCTCTTAACAGAAATTTGATCACTTATTCCTGTAACATTGCCACAGCAGTTAGGTCAATGCTGAATGACTTTGAAAATTGTACCTCCAATGTACAATTCAGCAAAGCATTATAATTATTATCATATCTGATGAAATAGTTCACTTTTCTTAGTGACCTTCAGAAAGAGACTTAATGACCTTTTGCATTTCTATAATCAATAAAAATGGTCAATATTTGTTTATAATATTTTAGAATTGGGTCAGCTTGCCTTGCTTCTCTCTCAAGAAATTGCTTAGCATGAGTACCTTGTATCTTTTCCTAAACTAAACCACTGTAGGTCTGAAAGCCGAACACCTGCTTTCCTGCTTTAAAAAAAAATTCAAGGGTGATTAAGTTTTCCCTAATGGAAACTATGCCTCAAATAGCTAATAACACTATTTTCTCCAGAGATGGTACATGGATGAGGTAGAAAGGTTTGTAAATGACAATCACTTGTATATTGATTGTTAGGACCTACAGGCAAACATTGTGCTTCCAGAAATACTGCTCATGTATCCATGCTTATATATTGTTCTTTTCATCTATCATCTCTGCCAATACAGCAAACTCAATTGCCTCAGTCTCCATTCAATCCTTGACTGCCAGTCTGAGACCGTATTTGTTCTGGACACATTTTTTGGGACAGAGTTTGGGACAATGCTGACTCATTTCGTATCCCCATTGCTGCAGAATGCCAAACAGTGTGAGTAGTCCCTTACAGTCCCAGCCTGCCCTAAGGCTCTCCACCTCAAATGACAGTTACCTATCTCGGGCTCTTTCTTTACAACTCCCTGATTGAGCCAAACAAGTCACCTCAGCTAGATCCATCTGCTTCTGTTGACCTTTTGTAGAGTGGGGAACCACTGTTCTGTCACACAGCCACGACACACACTGAAGACATCACCTGAAGGCAAGAACTATGTGGAGTGGGTACAAAGCTGCATAAATTCATGCCATATACTCTAAATAAGAGCTTGAGTGCCTCAGTGCCAGAAGCAGAATGCAACTGTGTTGGTGAGCAAAGGGCAGCAGACCCATCCTGAAGAGACCAGGAGCTAAAAATTGCTCTGTACTTATGGCTTCATTTATGGTTTGAGAGCTAGTAATTTGCATGCAACCTGTGCTCTCTGGCAAGTCTTCTTTGGCACTCTTCTTGTGGCCGCAGGCCAAATGCAAACCAGCAGGCAAGTTCCAGTTCCTGCAATCATTTCTTACTTCTGTAATGATGTTGCCAGGGTAAGAGGATCTGGTGGAAGGGAGGTATATTTATATATCTCTTTTCCCCTCAAGTTGCAAAATATGACTGAAGAGTTGTGACAGTTTTGGGAAGGGGGACCAGAGTTGAGCAGGATGACCTTACGAGAGTGATTTCTCTGTAACTGAAAAGTGCGCAGCGGCTAAGGAGTTGTACTCCTGTCTAAATAGGAGAGTTTACACAGCAGTGGTAGAAGGAATTGGAGTGAGCTCAAACTGAAAGACTTATCTAGGCAGAGGATTCTATCACTAAGGGCTTGTCAGCTGCAAAATACACTACAGTGTGAATTTATAGGGATAAAGCTGTTCATGCCACTTGCCCTTGCAAGAAATCCTACTCTGCTCTTGGTCTGCAAACAATGTTAGAAATGCAGATCTGTCTGTAATGCAGAAAACCCCAGGTTAGCTAGTCATGAGGCAGCAGTCTGATCATGACCGCAGGATACAGCTAACAGCCTCCTAACTGTACCTAACCCATTCAGTGACACCTACCAGTCACACCTCCTACACAGCACTGCACTAACACATACTGTAAGTATCTTCCTGAGGTTCAGCTTAAGCCTGTCCAAAACTGGAATCAGAAGGGTCTGCTAACTAGGTTCCTTTGGCACCTTTTCTCAAACTAGGCAGTATTCCTTTAATTTGTGGTATAGTCCAAGAGTTTAAGTACATTCTATAGCCTTCGAAACCCAAATACGGCCCCGTTCAATTACTTGCATATACTTACATGGGATAATCAATCTGATGTTGTCTGACTGTCTCAAGTTCTCTGTTTTCAAACTGTTCAAATTTCTTCACAATTCCTGTTTTTTCTCCACTGGAAGCATATATAAATTCGAGAAGCTGGACACCATCTGCAAAATACAATCTTTCTTTATCTGACAGACAGAAAGCATTGGTAACTAATTAATAAGATCACACTCCTACAGTCAAACATTTAAACCACACAACAGATTAAAAGTTAATACAAACTTTCAATAAGTCCTTAAACACAAGTTCACTTGTAGTTAAATAGTTGCTGCTATTAAATACATTACAGTCTTGGACCAAATAACCCATGAAAAGTGAAATTGAGCCTGTTTCCAGATGGAATTAGAAGCAGGGAAAGAGCAGACTTATTTAAATCTAAGATACTTAAAGAACCAGTTAGTAAACAAGAAGTCTTAATTTATGTTACTCATTTAAATCTCATCCTATCTTTGGTCAAGCCTAAGTGACATTACTCCACATCTCTTGGACTTGCTCTCCACTTGCACCTCTCTATATTATACGTATGCATAGATACCAATTCTGTTCTTAACTGATATGGATAATCCTGTAATAAAACTGATGAAGCTGCCCTCCTGAGAAACAGGAGAAAAATCTTCAAGGCCATGATGTATCATCAGCTTGCCTAGAGAAACCCAAAAACCAAACAAAAAACCCCAAGAAAACAACAAAATAAACCAAACCCTAAGCAATTTGTTACAATATTATTTTAAGAACCAAAATTTGAATGTTATTTCCTCCTATTGTCTATTATACTGATTTAAGAAATAGATAACACAGACAATAAGATGTTTCACAGTGTTGTCAGATAGCACATGCTGTCTCCAACAAGTATTTTAGAAAGCCCCTAAGGGAAGCAAGATGTTCCCTGTTCTTCTTCAGAGCATTTATATGCAAATGTAGCGAAAATAAATGACACAAATACCATTATGGGATTTTCAAGGAGAGAACAATTTAGGAACAAATGGGCTCTTTCTTTTTAGGTTCTGCTTTGAGTATGCATTGAGGGCAAAAAGAATTCTCAGCAAGTGTAAAGCTGAAGATAGGCAGAAAAAAAAGTTTAGAAAGCAAAGTTGTTTCAGTAATCTATACAGTTGGCAACACATGCTTTTTTATTTAAAACCACTATTTTTTTTCCTAAAATGCTTGTTCATAATGGTTCTAGGGGAAAAAAACATGGTGCTATAAAGTTTAGTTCACTACAAAGACCTGAAAATATGTTTCTGAGTGTGAGGCCATCATCTTAAGCAGAAGAAGACTACTTGTTCGAGAATTATGTGTGCATGAACTGCAGAACTGACTCTGAAATAATGCAGCAAGGGACTGAACAACTCTCTCTGAAGATAAAGGAACGATGTCCACTGACACTGCTGGGTTTTAACTAAAGTTGTTTGAATATGCTTAGAAAATAGAGGGCCAGCCTGCTACCAACCTCCAGGCTGGCTGTGAAGAAACAATCTGAAGAACAGGATGGCTTCAGCAACTCTAACCTCACGGTTACGGAGATTACATGTTCAACAATGCTTCCCAAGTAAACCACTGTATGTAACATTTACTATTTACTACCAGTAGGCACTTTTTAACAGTTTACCAGAGATGTTATTAGTTTCCGCGAGGAAAAAAAGTGCACCTACCACTTTCGTGAGGGCACTGAGGTATTCTATTCGCCTGGAGCATCCACAAATAGTCAGCACCCCACTGAAGACAAACTTTGTGGTCCTTATATGGCCGTTCAAAAGGTGGAACTGCCTCTAAAAATGTGTAATTCTTGGCAACCGCAGCCTGGTAGTCTTCACTCTGCTCATCATCATAGCTGCTAGCTGATTTGTGACTAATCCATGCGTACAGTATCACACTGTGCACTATTATTGAGTTTCTGATGATATAATCGTCTCTGTAAACCATGATGCTTGGAAATTTCAAGTGTACTTGTCGAGTTCTGCTAACATAAAGGTTCTTCTCATCCTTCCATCTCCTTCTATACACCGGTACACCAGTCCTGAACTCGGAGGAAGCTACTGCTTCCAAACTGATAATACAAGGCTTAGAACATAAATACTGAACTGAAACCTCAGAATTGTTAAGAACTTTCTTTTCTAAAATGTTTAAATGGATAAAGTCCACATAATCCATATTTTTCTGAAACTGTGGAGTAACTGCTGTTGTCTGTAATGTCTCCTTTCCAAAGGACATCACAAAGTTCTGGAAGAAAACCCAAACACAAACATGTTAATCAAAGAATCTAAGTTTATATGATTATATATTCACAGTAATAACAGAACACTGCATAAGCATGTTTATAAACCATACTTTTAACTTGAAAATATGAGGTTTCTTTTACACAGCAAGCAGACATGGATAACTGGGGAGCCACCATCAAGATTTTAATGGTAACAACTTCCCTACCTCAAGTTCTCCAAGTTACACATGCTTCTACAAACAAATTTTACTTACAGGGTGTATCCTTCAGCCCTTACGCAAGCGGAATCTGGTCTAAGATAGCAACTTACACGTCATGCTATTTACACATGTTCCTAGGATCAGGCCTAAGGAGTGTACACGGAAAGGTACTGGCATGTATTCGTCGTATCATTGTTTCCTAGGATTGCCATCCTAGCCTGATGTTTCTGTACCTTCTTAAAAAGTTAGCTAATTTTGTTACCTGTCATGCAGGTCCCGGAAGGAGAAAACAACAACAGAGGTTTGCTGAGAATGAATTAATATTCATGAAGTGTTTCATTTTTGACATGTTCCTATCCTGAAGATGGACTTGGAAATCTGAGCAGCTCTCCACAGCTATGTATGCTATATATAGTTTGAGAGTGAGTGCCTAGACATACAACAGGAATATCCTCTACGCTAAAGTTCTTGTCTCTAAGGCTTCAAACAGCTTCTTTTCTTTCTGCCCTGCAGTCAGCATCCAGCTTGATGCACTGCCAAGGATACTGGGGATTACTCAGCTCTGAGGGCCAGCCACCAGCACAGCAGCTCCACCAGGCCCCCTGCTCTAAAATATTCAGAATTGTCACTTAGGATTACCAGGGAAGATGGTCATTAAGGTTGCCCAAAATGAGATCTGTCTTGGGTAACTTTTAAATTCGCTAAGCTTAAACAAATTAAAATAAAATTTGTCTTGGATACCTATCTTGGATTGATGGATTTTTCATTGTGATTTTCAAAATATTTAAAAGGTTTGGCCTAGTCATTAATAGATTTCTAATCATATGATTATGATTCAACTAATCATAGAAACTGTGTATTGTGCACCTGGAGGACTTGCCCACAGTCCAATATGGGGATCAGTAGAAGTGCCTAATGATAAACTCTTTTTATTTCTTAAAAATACGTTGACACTCCTTGAGAGCTACACTGAAAAAACATCAAGCCAGGAAGGCCTGTGAAGGTGTTAATATTAGGAAAAGTCAGAACTAAGTCCTACACTACTTCCTTGTTCATACAGATGAGGATTTTGGATTTAACTGTGTGATCAAAGGTTATTTTTCCCTCCGTTCCCTGCCTCCTTAGAGGCACAAAAGAGCTCAAGGGTTGTTAGTGGAACACAACTATGCATAGAGGGGTTATTTACTTCAAGACCTTGACTTTATTAAGGGCAGACATTGGAAGATGTAACTGAATGAGGGAACTTTTAGATGAAAAAGCTAGATATCATTGCTAGCAGATGGGTAGCTCTAGATCGCTGAATTTATTTAGTGTTCCTAGGTTTCTGAACTTGTCACTTGAACCACTTTCCGTAAGTGCAACCAAATGCTCTTTATCTTCTTGAATCTGACAAGAGACACTGCAAGCGAGATGTGCAGTGATGCTGAACACTGATAAACACATGTAAGCACCAAGATATACAACTTGAACAAACAAAACACTAAAAAATGCTAAACACAATACACTATGCAACTCAGTATTTTGGCTTTCTACAACAGGCAGTCTCGGAGTGACAGCCTTCCTCTCTGCCTTATTTCCCACTCTACAAAATGGATATTGGTTAGAGCATGGTGCTAATAATGCCAAGGTTGTGGGTTTGATCCCTTTATGGGCCGTTCACTTAAGAGTCGGATTTGATGATACTTGTGGGTCCCTTCCAACTCAGAATATTCTGTGATTTTTTGATATTGTAAAAACTATGCAAACTGAAGGGGCTAAAAAATGAATAGCAACAGGAGGTTGGTGTCCATTGGAACACATAGTATGGTGTCTACCATATGTTGGGATAAAACACATACACAAATATTGAGATAAAAGTTGATGAGAGAGCCTTGATTTTAATACTAATTTGAGTCTCTTTCAGAGCCTGACTTGACAAAAGATACTATTCTTTTACATTTCCAATGTAATAACTCTTTGGTTTAAATACTTCCAAAAGCATTAAAAGCCCATAGCAGCCGTAACAGATCATCCTAAACCTCTTGTACTTGATGGTTATAATTCATATTTCTTGATCTTACAATAAAGAGTGCTTGTAAGTAGCTTAATCTTTGTGATATGGGGGCTGTGCCATGAGGAAGAGGGTAATATACTATGAACACAATGCCATGTGCGTATCACAAGACATAAAAGTCTACCAGGTAGATACTGCAAAGCATAGGGGTACTACTGTGTGCTTACCACACCACACACACTTACTGTCAAAACATACACAGCCAGCTCTCAATTTTCTCAGTGGTTATCCAATACAGAGAGATGGGAACTAGCCTCCAGCAAAGACAGTTTGGGTCTGCCACAGTTCATTGACAAATATCCAGCAGTGCATGAATACGTTCATCTTATTTCCAGTGAATGGCAGAAATTTTGTGGTGGGGATCCCAAAGCAGTAAGATCTGAAACCCAAAGCCAGTTATTTGCAGAACAATTTCCATGATGTTCCTAGAGCACTTAAGCACAATGCACCACGACTGCTGATGCGTAAGTTTAGCTTCAGCTCTGCTGATCTAGTGCCTTTCCTGTAGTGCCTGATCTGCTAAATGGCTCCCCACAGGAGATTTTACTTTGCATTCTTTGGTCCCTGGGTATTACTTGAAGTGTGTGCTGCCAAAATGCATGAAGTATATTTGAGTCTGCTGTTCCATCCCACCTAACAAACCCTTCAGGAGGCTCATCCAGTAAACAGCATGGAGCAAAGAACCCTGAGCAACCCCACAGCGATGGAGGTCTGGCAGAGACTGCAGACCATAAACTTTCAGACCATGACTGAGTCTCCGTTACCACTTGGTTACCTCTACACAGTGCATGGAGTGTCTATCATTTAAATGCTCCTACTTGGTGAGGAACCCTCTTCCCTTCTTGTTATGTAAGATAGGGCAGAGTTAAATGTGCATCACCTCTGACACAGAGTAAGGATGAAAGAATTACACATTGAGAGTGATTATGAGACTTAAATACAAAACTTTCCCAGCACAGCAAAGAGGCCAGCTATGCTGATTCGAAATATTACCATGAACTATGTAAAGTTCAACAAGGCAGACATAAAGGCTTTGTTGTGTGGGGCAACTTAGCCACTAAAGCTGTAAAAGTTTTTTTTTTTTCTTTTCTTAAATCCTGCCGAATCTGAATGAATTAGCCCAAGTCATCCCATCAGATCTTGGTATAAAAATCAATTTGGGAGGCAAACACAGCAAGTATTAGGAATCTGAACATTTTCAATCACGTAATAATACAGAAATGATTGAGCAAGTATTCTTTCACTTGCTGATCTCAACAGGACCCTCCACGAGTTCCACATAACCCTATGAAACCTGCACCTGTTTGCACAGAACCTGAAGATAACCGCAGTCCTTCACCTGCAAATGCCCAACACATCATGCTACATTTTAAGATGTGTGAAGACATGACAAAAAGGGGTATTGATTTGCTGCTTTCCATCAGCACCAACATAGTACAGGCATACAAAGACTTTGACCAGAGCTTATGCTTAGCAGCATAAAAGATGAAAAAGTAGTTTTAGTAGGTGCCCCTAAAAAGCAGTTATTTCCATAAGCCAGTGCAGCACTATGCGCAGTCGGCATGCTGTAAGCAGATGTCAAAGGCCTCCCCATTCTATCCACTCCAGAAATTTATCGTTACCCAGGGCAGAAGGCTTAACACTTCGATGTGCCGACTCGGCGTCCCCCAGCTCGGTAAGGCAGCGTGACCCTGGGGGCTGGGAGGGGGCGCGGGGCCAGGCCGGACAGCCGGGGGCTGGCTCCGAGGGGCGGCCCCGGCACCGAGCCCCTCCGCGCACCGCCGGACGCCGGCTCCCTCCGCCCTGCGCGTACGACCCACGGCCCCGCACGGACCGGCCCCTGCTGCGACGCCGGGCTGGGCCGGGGCGCGGGGGCAGGTGCGGGGCCGGCGGCACTCACCGTGAGGAGGACGAGGAGCAGCGGAGGGGGGCCGCGGGGCTCGGCCGGGGGCCGCATGCTGCTGCTGCGGCGGTGCCCAGCGCGCCCGGGACTGGGCGGCCGGCCCGGCGACAAGGATGCGGCAGATCCGGCTTCCTGGAGGAGGGGCCGCCGCCCGGGCAGGGCAGGGCAGGGCAGAGCCGGGCAGGGCCTCGCTCCGCCGCCGCAGGTGCGGAGGGGCTGGGCCAGGAGACGCGGAGCGCCGGCCGTGCCGCGCTGCTCTTTGGAGGTTCCTCGCAGCTCCGTACAGCAGGCGCCGGGCGGCGTCCCGGGAGCGGCGCGCCCGGGAGGGATCCCCGCGCACGGCCGCGCGCGCCCGCCCGCTGCCCTGGCGGCTCCGCGGCGGCCCCCGCCCTCCCGCCTCGGCGCTGCGCTACCAGCGCAGTCGCGACCCGGGCTAGCTCCCGTTCCCGCTGTCGGGCGAGGCGCTTTAGGGCGGGGCGGCGGGCCTGGGGCGCATCATCTCGGGCTGCCCGGGCCGGCCTGACAGCGCGGCGGCACCGGGCCCGTGCCCGCACTGCGCCCCGCCGGCCGCGCGGGGGCGCTGCTCCCGCCGGGCCGGGCCGCCCCTCGCCGCTCCCGCGTGTCCCGGAAGGCGCCCGCAGGCCCCGCGCCGTGTCCGCCGGGGCGATGGCGGGGCTGTCCCGCACCCTCGGCATCTTCGGCGCCTTCGTGGCCGTGGTGGGAGCCGCCTTTTACCCCATTTACTTCCGGCCGCTGCTGCTTCCGGAGGAATACAGTGAGTCCCTGCGCGGGGGCCGTGGCTGGGCCCGGCCGTGGCGCGGTCTGTGCCCGGGCTTGGGGGAATGCTGGGGCTGCTGCTTCTGAGTGACTCCCGAGGGCTTTCCTGCTCGCCTAGGAGATACCTGAAAACCCGAAATGATACAGCTCGCAGTACCCTTATTTCGAGTTATTGGCCAGCACGTGATTTAGAACACCCGTCAGGGTTTCTTAGAGGATTGAGATGCAGTTGAAGAAATTGAGATCAGAGAGCTGGAGCATCTCTCCTATGCAGAAAGGCTGAGATAGTTGGGATTCTTTAGCCTGGAGAAGAGAAGGCTTCGAGAAGACCTTGTAGAACACTTGAAGAGAGCTTGTAAGAAAGCTGGGGCAGACTTTTTAGTAGGGCCTGTTGCAATAGGACTAGGGGTAATGGTTTTAAACTAAAACGGGGTAAATTCAGAGTAGACAGAAAGAATACTTTTTTTTGTTATGATGGTGGTGAACCATTGGAACAGGTTGCCCAGAGGAGTGGTGGGTGTCCCATCCCTGGAAACATTCAAGATCAGGTTGGACAGGGCTCTGAGCAACTTGATCTAGCTGAAGAAGTCCCTGCTCAGTGCAGGAGAGGTGGACTAGATGGTCTTTAAAGGCCCCTTCAAACCCAGACTATTCAATGATTCTATGAGCTGTTTGAGTTTTGTTTTCCAGCTGCAGTTGAAAATGTGATTTAAAACTTGGCAACCAGTTGTGATGATTTGCTAGAGCTGATCTCAGTCTGCAGAGTCTCTCAGACTGACACCTGAGGAAAACCCCGCTTTCCTGCCAGAAACACCTGCCAGGAAAAGCTGCAAAAGCCCACAATTGACTCAATCCAGGAAGCCCTAGAGAGCACCTGCAGATCCAGGTGCAAAGCCTCCGTGGCTCCAGGCGGGTATTCCATAGGGGAGCACCTGTTACTCCTCGACTTCTGTGAAATACTGCTAAAGGAAATGGAGGAAAAAGTTCTGGTGCAACCAGCCTCGCCCCCTCACTTTAATTTGTATGAAACTAAGCAAGTTGATCACATGAAGATACATGTGGTTAATCTGCCAAGACAACTGAAGATTTCTAGGAAGGAAAAATAAAAAAGGATAACAAACTTACTGATCTTACTGGAGGGGCTTTGGCCTTGCATCAAAGCTGAAGTAAAATTTAACTTAAAAGCAAGTTTTTATTGAAGGATGCTATGTTTGTGGAACTGTGAGACCTTCAGCACAGACCTTTTCCACATGGATTAATTAAAACAGTGGTTTGACAACTTCTGTTTGTGACATTTTCACAGATTTCCTGATTTTCTAAATTGTGAGACTTGGCTCCTTCCCAATCCTGTGCGGTGGCTCTCCTCTCACCAAGACTCAATCTTCCTTGTTGTCCTTTCTTTCACTTACCTGCATTCCCAGTAGTTTGCAGGCCCCACATCAGTCTCCCTAATGACGGTTCTGTGTCCTATCTGCATATTTATCATCTCTTACTTCTTTGCACTGGTTTCTCTGCCTGACCAGTTAACAGCTCCTGCTGCTCGACCCAAGTGTGTCCTCAGAACTCTCAGATTGGTTCCTGTTTTGGTCCCTGCCTCTCTTCTAATCTAGGTTTCCACTTAAGACTAAATATCTTTTTCCTTCATATCCTACAGGAAGTCTCATTCCTTGCCCTAATCTATTCTGTTCTCCCCTTCTGGGTTTTGTACCTTTTCCTTTGAAATTAGACAGTTCCTTGAGATTTTGTCTCCTAAAAAAGATGAAATGGAATTACCATGCTCAGTGAACGGAACTGGAGAAGGTGGATCGGCCTCTAGTGCCTGTCCCCTTGCAAGAGAGTCAATTACTGTGATATTCCTGCTAGGCTCCAGTAGCATTAGGCTTGTACCTAGACAGCCTGATAACATGTAGTGCCAGTGCATTCCCAGTGGGATAGGATAATGAAAAATTTAAGTTTTAAGGTGAGCTTAGTTCTGAGCTTCCTCTGAGAATACGCACCCTGCAGGTTCTTAAAGGCCTCAGAAGTTCAGTGGTGTGGGCAAAAGGTTAATTCACCTGAGCTTTGACTTCCTGCTTCAAAGTACCACTGTGGTGGTGAAGTATGTAAGAAAAGGAGGGGCATTTAGTAAGGGAAAATAGTATCATTTTCTCCATTTCTCTTCTTGAAAGTGGTTGAGTCTTTCAGAGAAAAAAGAAAAGCCTGAAACAGGCCCAATGTATGGAGAAATATCCCTCAGATACTGAATTTCACAAAGTTTACAAGCAATAATTTTGTAGGTGCTGTCATGAAATCTGTTTACAAGATCTTTCAACGGCCTGAAAATGGGAATTGTCCAAAGGAAAAAAGCTTTTGACTAGTTTCATGTTGAGCATATGAATCATAGCTTCTAGAAGTAATTCATTAAGTGTTGGGATCATGAAAGGTGTTTTGGCATCTTTTATTAAACAGTAGGCATTGTTTTAAGATTCTTATCTTATTGTATGTAGTCTCTCAAAACATACTAGCTATTAGTTTCTTAGTGAAGTAGGAATACTACATTTGCATTGTGTAGGTAGATACCCAACAGAATTTATGGTGTAGCATCTAGAATTAATAAAATTTTTAAGATTCTTTTATTGGGAGCAATCAAGATATCTGGTATTTTCTTTTTTTCAGTAGTATCCTTTCTTTTGTGTTTTCCAGAGAAAGAACAGTCAATAAACCGAGCTGGTATTGTTCAAGAGGATATTCAGCCTGCAGGTACACTTGATTTATGTGTTTGCATTGATGGTCTTAAAGACCATCTTGAAGTAACGCCTGAATATTTATATGGATTTAAATAATACAGTGAAGAATACATTCAGAGAAAACATATTTAATAAACTTGCCATTAAATTATTTTTCAGGCTAATTCCTCACTAAAAAATTATGGGTTTAGTGACACTCAAATTGACTTAACTGGCCAAATAAATTGCAGAGTTTCTGTTGCCTTCACACTTTCTTAAATAGATGCCAGTTTCCACTTCTGAACCAGCTCAGAGCAAACAAGAACTATGGATAGGTTGAGCTGTAGCTGTAAAGTTTTGTGGAATACTGAATTCTGCTGAAACACAGTTCACCAGCACTTTGGCAGTGCCTTCCAGCCTCACGGATGGATGGGCCATGCAGAAATCCACTACACATCAAGGAAAATTTGGAATGCAATGCTAATAGCTTTTGGATCCTTGCTGTTGCTAGTGGAAGCCTTAGAAAAGCATACAAGGGCAGTAAAATTCAAGTATGGCAGACTATTCTTGATAGTTCATTTTTTCATAATGGTAAATGGAATGGCTGTTCATTATGCAAGGTTGGCACTTCTTGATTAAAGATGTGAGAGTGCCTGTCTTGATGAAACAGGTAATATCTGAATATGTTAAAGGGTAGTGTATTTTTTTTTTGAAAAAGCCTCACATCAGCAGCGGGGGAAAATCAAATAGGATTAAAACCATGATCTTACAACACGTATTGGTTAGATCATTAGTGCCTTTTAGGGAAGTGGTAAAATGCTGAAGGGAAGTATTGGAAGGGTACTGTGAAATAGAGATCTGGTAAACCTGTCTTTTTTACTGAATGTTCAAGAGGATTGGACTGGCTCATTTATCCAAGATGCACGTACTTGATGACCAGTTCTCCTCAGTATAACTTTTTAATTTGAATTTAGCTGCTGATAAGTTATGAGATCCATTAGTTGAAAATGAAAGCTAGACAAATTTAAGTGTAAGGTGCAGTTCTAAAGGATTGATCCAACAATATCAGAACACCTTACCTATGACTGTGATAGATTTTTCCATTATCTGAAGCTTAAGATCAACATGAGGTTGTCTTTCTATATATCTTTGCAAGTTTAAGCAGAGTTGCGAATTCAGTGCAGAAATTGTTGGCTTCTTTCATTGCTTAATACACAATGCTGGAATAGCAGACCTCTTGGTTTTTTTTTTCTCCAACAGTCTAATTATCAACTGCTGGTATTCTCATATTTGATTTGTAGGGTTAAAAGTGTGGTCGGATCCATTTGGAAGAAAATAATGTTGGCGGCTGGGTGTATTGCAAAACTGAAGATGGACATCTTCAGCTGCTTCTTCCTTCGCTGAAGTGTGTCTTTGGGTGTCGCTGGAGGAGAATTCTGAATATGCTGTGGGGGCGCATGAGGAGCAACAAAGGCAACTGGTTGGAATCCCAAGAGATAAAAACATGCTAGTTTTAAGAGAGAATGCTGGTGCATAGCTCACAGACTGTTAGAGAACTGAATGATTCTAGAGTATAGACATGAAATATTTATTTCCTTGAGAAAAGGAAAAAGGATTTTTTTCTAATCTGTAGACACTTGTAATAATGAATAGAATAAATCATGCAGACTGCTGTAATTTCCTCCCTAGTTTGAAAGTTACAACATGGTGAGTGTAAATTTGTACATTAAAATTTTTAAATGAATGTGTACTTTTTTTCATTGTTTTGCATCTGTGTATGGAAGGTATCTTGGGCACCTGCCAGGTGTCCCCCCTGGCCATTCTTCTTACTCCTGCTCCTCCACAGGGCTGGGGGAGTAAACAGAATGACAAAGCTCATGTGTCTGGATAAGCACAAGGAGATTGCCTACCAGTTACTTTTGCAGGCAAAACAGACTCAACTTGGAGAAAATTAATGTCGTTAAGTAAGTAGCATTATGACATAAAACATTTTAAAGACCACTGCAGGATCCTGTATGTTTTGAAAAATGTATGCGCAGAGAGTGTTATTCCTAACGTTAGCAGATGTTTGTTATTTTTTGGACATCACATAGTTTATTGGGACAACAGATGAAAGACTCCATGTTTTCAGTGTTATTTTCCAAACTGCCATTCTGCTACTTGCTGTTCCATTTCTACCTGTCTTTGTCACTACTCTCCCACTCAGACACACCTTTCCTCCTCTGAGTTACTTTTTATTTAGTCTTCTGTTATCACTCTAAGCATCAGAATATTTTCTGTTTGCTTTCTGGGAAAATGTGGTCATGTTTGAATCCTTTGAGTTCTCGGGTCATTTTGCATGGTGGTTGGAGCCAGAGTGAGGGTATTCATTCCGTGTAGGGATCACAGATTGGTTTGGGTTGGAAGGCACCTTAAAGATGATCTAGTTCCAGCCCTGCTGCCATGAGCTGGGACATCTTCCACTAGACCAGGCTGTTCAGGGCTCCATCCAGGTTGGCTTAGAACACTTCCAGGGATGGGGGATCCACAGCTTCTTGGAACTATCTGTTCCAGTGCTTCATCACCCTTCACAGTGAAGAATTTCTTCCTCGTATCTCATGTAAACCTACCCTCTTTCAGTTTGAAGTTTCACTACAGAGAACAGAGCAACATTGTCACAAAGGTAATTCAGAGTTTGCTGCAGAAAGAAGAATAGAGCTGAAAAATGAAGAGGTTTTTATCATTTAAACCTTTCTTCAGTGAGACTGAAAAAATGAGGGAGCCTTGCTTTTTTGTTTTCTTGAACAAAACATAGTGCCTCAGACCATTTCAACAAAGTTTTTTCATCTGAAATTCCTCCTCAGTGAAAATAAAACAATGCTGAAATGCAGATAACTCCATCTGTAACTGACAAGCTGCAAAATGAAGACTTTTAGGAGAATGTGGGAATTGCTCAATTATGCAGCTTCTGTCACTTGGTGACACAAATGCTTTAAAAATATACATCATGGTAGTGTGGAACCATCAAGGTAAATGATGTGACAGAGAATGTGAAATTACTTAGTTTGGGGTTAAGAGATAAGACAATCTCTGCTACTCGTTTACTTTGTGAAGTTGAGCAATTTGCTGGGTCTGGATCTTGCCAATAAAAAGTTAGATGACTTCTGAACAGTGGCTGCGGGTGGCAGGTGCTGAGCCTTTTGCCTTCATATTACTTAAATGTTGCAAAACATGAGTTCCTGAACTCAGTTACTTAGTATTTATAGAACTATACATGTCTGTTGGTCATGATCACTAATCTCTTATGGTGCAGAAAAGCTTGGTAAGTTTTGTAATTGCCAATTTGTACAGAATTTGCAGCAGTTCATATCAGCTGAGTGTTATGAAGTGAATCTAAACTCTAAAAATGGTGTACCTTGGTATTAATGAGCATCACTTCCCACTCGTGTTCCACCTAATAAAATGGGCCGATCGATCATGTCTTTAAAGCATTAGGATGGTGAATGTCTTTTTCAAATTTTTGCTATCTGTCTGGGTAAAACTGTAAAGTCAATAAGGAATGTACTGCAATAATTATCCAGAATTTACACTGAAATTTTCTGATTGCTCTGGCGTGCGCCAGCTGCCTGGAGACTTGGCTGATCTCATGTGGTAAGTCCTAGTCCTGCCACTGGCTTTGAGACACTGCTTTGTTCTGCTCGTGGATGCTTGACATAAGCCTCTTCTTCCAGCTACCCAGTGACAGGTGAAGTTCAGTGTAGTGAATTGTGCTCTCCAGAATTCTTACCTTGCTCTGGAAGTAAGAGCTCTTTGCTACTTTCATAACCTTCAACTACTATTAATTTGGTGATTGGGAGGGACTAGGCCTGTGTTCTGCAGAGCAACTAAATTTGCTGGTTTTGGTCAAGTTGTTCTGATTGTTTTGATAAAAATGCCTTCTTAGAATATTTTAAAATATCTGTTCTATGAATGCATTTTGCTTACTTACTATAGCTGGACTGTAGTAAATATACCTTATATAGTGAACAGCAAATATACCTTTAGCCCTTGAAGGACTGAAGAAAAGTTTTAAACAGTGGTTTGGGATCCCAACAGAAACTGGTTGTACTAAGTTTAGGCCTGTTATATGCTGATGTTTTGAAATTATTAAAACTTGTTCCATAAAGAGCAATTCTGGCATTTTGGTCTAAACACAGCTTAGTTTTGAAGCATTGCAGACTGTTGATGATGCAATGAAACCCTCAAGTACAAACACTTGAGAAGGAGTAAATATGGCAAAAGATATGGGCAAATTGCCAGATTATACACGTGTGAGAAGGAACAATCTTGATAAATGAATACAATATTCAGCAAAAGAAATCCCACAGGATTTTGAAAAATCAAGTGGGATTTTTCTTGGTGAATATTGTATTTATTTACTGAGATTATTCCAAATGATGAGGGGGGATTTTCTTATCTGTGATACTCAAAGCACATCAAAGAGTCTCCAGTTATCGTGGATTTTACTCTATATATGCCCTCCTACAAAAAAACAGTCCAGAAGAAGAAGTTGTTCTCATGATTTGCTCTTTTCGAAACCAAATTAAAGCATGTATTTTCCCTTCTTGCAGTCTAGCAATAATTAACTACTCATTTTCTCTGTACTATGTACACTCCTACTGACCTTCATGTTAACATGCAGACACAGCAGTAAATGAAAAGCTGTATTGGCTTTTTCTGTTGTGCCACACAACCCAAAAAGTATGTTTGCTAGTGGAAAGAAATTATTCTCCAGCTTCTGAGAAAGTGCTGTGGAATATATACTGTTTCTAGGTGGACAGTGTACAACAGGTGAGTGCAAAACACAAAGTTCAGGTCAAACCTTAGCACCCTGTGATCCGAGGTCTCTTTCTCCATAGTGCAGACTGTGTGGGCCTTGCAAGAAAAATGGTGCAGTGTTTAAGACACTGTCTTGGAAAACAGGACTGTTGTAGTCAGTTCCACATTCCACCACGCTTTTGTCTGGCAGCCGGTAAGTAATTCAGCCTTTGAGCTTCAGTTCCATCTGTAAAATAGCCATAAGTAGTGCTCCCCTTCTTTGCAATTGAAGGTAAATAAAGTAGTGTGGGGTTTCTTGATGCTCTAGAAAACTTTTTTTTTCTTGTCTGAGAAGTTTTCCTCAAGGTTAGGAAGAATTGGTCTGAATTTGTGTGAGAATCAGGTATTTTGGTTTCAAGAATTTAAAATGTTTTGAAGAATCTTTTCCAAAAGAAAATAACAATGAAATCTCCCAGATATTTTTACTGCTGAAATACTATGTTCTGAGAACGGAAATTTTATATTTTGGGAGGCAAACAGAAAACTCATCTGTTTTTCACAATACGAATATTTTTTAGAAGATCTGCAAATTTGAGTAAGTTGAAATCCAACCCAACATGAATGTTTTGTACAGCTGTACAAAAAAGCAGAAAAGTGATCAGCTTTTGTTGATGGCCAGGTGCCTCAGCAATTTTGTGAGACTCAGCAATTTTCAATATTTTGAGTTGCTATTTCCCTTATTTTCTGTAACAATAGGTCCTCCCTTTTGACCTTGGCATACCAAAAAAGTAACCAAAAGCCTTCTAAGAGAGCTACAGGCACTGAGCAGAGGAGGCTGGGGCACAGTGAAAGGAGGCGAGATAGAACTTGAGATACTGCTGGGAAGAGTGTTACTGCTGTAGCCCTGGAGGAACACTTGGAAGTGCTGGATATGAAGAGGAGACAGCATACTGGTCAGTTGAATGGGAGCATGAGGGACATAGGACATAAATCCATTGGAATACAGCCTTTATAGGCTTTGCAGCTCGCAGAGCAAATTGGGATACCTCTTGACCTCTTTTCTGTTTCCTCCCCAGCAGATTGGAAGCAAACCTTCCTAAAGAAAGTACCTAGGGAAGACAAAGGTTATCATGAGAAGAGAGCATCTAAGGAGGAATTACATAGCTGTCCTTTGCTCTAGCCTACCTTAAGAGGCCAAACATCACAGAATAATTTGTGCTGGAAAGGACCTCGTGCTGAAAAGTGTCTTTCAGGGCCCAGGTCACAGGGAAAGGTTCCTCCTATCAACTTCTTCCCATAATTCAGAAAGGTGAGTATCAGCAATGCCAGTCAAGGTAGGGGAGGAAGGTGTTCCCATTGCTTCAGAAATTCCTGTAGGAGGAGTTCTCAGTGATCCACAAGTGGATGGCTCAGACACAGTTTAGGAATGTATTCTTCCACTCTGAATGAAGAGAAACCACTATGGATATTAACCAGAAGTATTTGCTCCCTTACTTATTATATATGAATTTTCAGGTGCCAGTGATTGTGGCAGGCCATCTCTAGGTCCGTAACTCCTCACATCTACAGATATGAGAAAGGTTCATACAAGAACTGTAATTTGTGCCATTTCTGGCTGAACAGCATCATTAGGAGTCCTCTGAAGCCTGGAAAGCAGCTAATCTTAGAATCGTCACTGTCTGCTTCTGTCTTCCTCTGATTCTTAGAGTTATCCTGTGAGTGGCTAACATGGGCTTGCTGGATGTTCCATATAACAAAGAATTGCTTATAGTTCAATCCAAAATGCCATGTGCCACATCAGAACCTTTGGGACATTTTTACTCCTTGCATTTTCTGTACGTTTTTAGCATGGGTTGTGTGTTTTTGTGGCCTCTGCTGCCTGCCTGCCTACCTCTCTGTGCTTTTGGATCAAAGCAACAATGCCAGCAGCACCACTAAATGAAGGAGCCTGTAAGGAACTGTGAGGATCTGAGGGACACATTCCCATAAAGTCTGGCAATCCTACCAATATGTCTCAGAATTCCTCCTGGTTGCTTTCAGTTGACAAATTTTTGGTTCATTGGAAAAACTTGTTATTCCTTATTGCACTTAGCAGTTAAATTTTGTCCCATAGCTACCATTCCAGCTATTCTTTTGCTCTGACATTGCCTCTCAAGTTGTTTAATCAGAAAAGTTCATTAGTATACTTTGGTTTTTGTGCCAAACAATTATGTTAAATTTGTCTTGAGACAGTCTTTTGAGGAATGCCACCAGTAAAATCCATCCAGGCCAATGACTTCCCATTTGTCATTTCTGCTTTTAGCTACTTTCATGCTTGGCTTACAGTTCTTGCAGCTACTAATTGTTTCCCATGTGAAATAATTCCAAATGCTTTGCTAATGTCCAAAGGGAATATATCCCTTGAATTTCTGTCAGGTTGACAAGCTTGTTACCTGATTAAGTAGTACAATTAATACTCTGCTTTGGGACCTTTCACTGTCCCCACTTTTCTTTATGTCGCAGTTTGCTATGATTCTTGTATTTTTCCAGAAAGTAGAACAAGTAGACAGGTGTTTTCCAAAGAAGTACCTGGACATTCTATCTGGATGCATCATGATGCACATAAAATTAACCATTTCTGTTAGAAGTACCTAAACATCAGAGAGTGACCTGCCTCTCCAGTCCAGGCAGGAAGGAGAGATGTTTGCTGCTATCAGTTTATTTCAAAAGCTAAGGAGTTTATAATCATCCTGTCTTTTGCTGCTGATTATTGACTCGTAAGAACCAGGCTTCCTAATAGAAAATTGCCGTTAACAGTACAAGAACACAAGGATGGATTTTTTTAGTCAGAAAAACCATCACTCATCAGACTTGGAGAAGAGGAGAGGCAGTGAGCAAGCCCAATTGACAAAATGTGATTAAGTGAATTGTCACATCTGCATTCATTAGAAAAATTATTTAGGGGATGCAAAAGCGTTCACACGCAGTTCTGGTTTCCACAGGTCATTGGGTGCCTATTGCTTAGAAAGGCTCCTGACAAGGCAGGCATGACAACCAGATAATGACTATTTTGAAGAACATAAGAAGTTTCCCTTCACTTCAATCCTTTGGAATCACAGAAGAGATACACATAAAGGTAAAAATGCAATTTTTCAATTGTGTCACCAGTTTCAGTTGAATGATGCTGATGGCACTTTGTGATTCATTTGTGAACTGTCACATCCTTTGGGAACTACTTGGATTGTGATCTGTATGCCCTGTTGGATCCTAGAAACTTTAAAGATGTCTTACTTTATCCCATTTCATGCCCTATTTACTGTCAGTCACTTTGCCCACCCTTTTTCAGGAATCTTCCTGTGATGGCATGGTCTAGCTAAAGTTCTGATCATCTCTAAGTCTCAAAAGAGCAAAAAGTATTTTGTTCCTGTTATTTTCTGTCTTCCAAGATAAAATAAGTTTGCATGCAACTCAGTTGAAACTACCATGAATCTCCACAACTAGGTTCTAATTCTAGCCCTAAACCTATGTGAAGTTTCTCATCTTCTAGATTATTTTTCCTGCTTATGTTTGCTGGCAGACAGTGCCAGTACCACAAGTGTCCATGTTAACTGTTCTGCTCGTAGTACAGAAATGTATAACCACAAAACAGTTTAATTCCAAAGAGACATTTAGGACTGCCTTGCTTAGAACCATGGCTCTTGGGGCAAGTATCTACAACAGAGAGGAGCCTTCAACCACTTAATTCTTTAAGGATTCAGCAATTTTGTCTCCTCTGTGATTTTTGAGATTGAGGAAATCACGGAAAAAATTATAGTTTCTACTTATAGTATAGCAATCTTCTTCACTCTGTCCTGAAATAGATCCCAAGCAAGGCTTTCAGATCCCAACTATCTGAAAATAACTTCTGACATTTTCAACACTGTGTTCTGGGTGAATAGCCTCCTTTGTGTATGAAAAGCTTATGAAATTATGAAACTGCTGTATACAAGAGGTATGATAATATTTATCTCTGCTTTGCTAATTTTACCTGGATGGACAGAGGACTTGTACTCTCTGTTTTCTAGTGTTAGTTAATGTGTTGACTGTCCTGTTACCATTAAACTTCTCTTCCTGAAACATAGCAGGGGACAGCCCTTAAAATGATCTGAGTATTCTAAGTGTGTATTGTTTATGGACAGCTTCATATGAATATTTCTGTGCTGAATGCTAGCTGTTATGTTAAAAGTCTTCCTCATCATTCTAATGACTTTACCATCTTGTATCATTGTGGAAAACATCACAGTGATACTTCATACAAAATAAGGAATATATACGCTTATATTTGCAGATTCTGGGCATCTGGGGAAATACTATGTTTAGCAGAATGTTGTTCTGTATATTTGCTGTTGTGGGAAGTGACAGGGAGTTTCTGAAGAGGAATTATGCACAGGAAAGGATATCCTTGCATCAAAGTGAAAGCATAAGCCCACAAGTCTGCTCTGAATTTTAGGCATCTATCCAGTGTTTTTCCACTGTGTTTGCATTTCATTGATCACAAGGGCCATCAAGAGTCTTTGCCAGAATTATGTTCATTGTAATTGAACCCTCCGTCTCAAATCTGAGGTCTTTCCATTGCTTCTTCACAATGTTCTGTCTCAAAAGCAGTGGTATCAGGAAATCACAGACTATACACTGTAAATGGCACTTGGAGGTCATCTAATCCAATTCCCTGCTCAAAGCAGGGTAACTCCGGAGTCAGATCAAGGTGCTAAGGATTATATGGTGTGAGGGTGTCTCAGGATTATGTGCTGTCTTGAAGCTAGTTCCTCAAGTTTAGATAAATCAGTACACAAGATCACCTCTGGGAGCACTGCAGAATCAGTACCTACTTGTCTGAAGTGTAGGTGGTAGTATCATCATGTGTGTTGGTACAAAGCTCATTCAATTATACCAGGCACTATGGTATTGATATCTCTGGACTTAACATGCCTGCCCTAGAGAAAAAACATCCTTACAGGGATTCAAGGGTTCACGTTTGTCCCTTTGCTGTGTGTTACTTACTAGATGACATAATAAATGAGTGCTAGAATAAGTCTCTGTTCTCTCTTGAGGGTACCAACACTGAGATATACATGCCAGTGACCGGATTCATCTGTCTTGCCAGGAGGCTCTATTCAGCCTGCAGTATTTTTAAGGAAGTGGAAGGTCATGGTGAACTCTCAGTCTTTACCTGAGCAGGGCCTGTTCAATGAACACTCTCATTCAAATCAAAGAAAATCTAGAGAGTTCTATTTGCTTTCCCCACTACAGATGAAGGAGTGCTCTCCTAGTGAGAGTATGAATGGGACAGACTTTTGAAGAGGTATTTGAAGAGGGGAAGTGAGGAGCTATTTCTGGGTGAACTGGTCAGCCATACTCCATTTTGAAGCCTCACTGACAGGAGGGCTTTAGCAGTGGGAAGGCAACCATGCAGTGGGGCATGAGTGGTAGTCACATCTCTTTCCACCCAGCAAAACAAGAGCCACAGTCATGTTTGTGCAAACTCACCAGCAAAGGAATGGGGACTGCTCAGCCCAGCCCAGCCCAGTCCACAACAAGGAGAGAATCATCCCTCCAGTACACCTCCAACAGTCCACACCATCTGTTGGTCTTCAGCCTAGTCAGTATTTCTGTTTCTCTAAAGGAGGGCTACTAACATTTGGAAAGTCTCTACACACAAGGTCTTTTCAAACACTCCTCTCTCATTTCCCTTGGGTTGGAAATCATTTTAGATGTGCCAGCTGGGACTCGGCCTCTGGGCTGATTCTAGCACCTATGCCTAGTTTTATGTCAAAGTGAGCTGGCTGATCCTGTGGGACATTACAGTGTGCCCTGGTGCAGGTGGTGCTTGGAAAGGTGCTGCTGGACTTCTGCAAGGAGGTCAAAAGCAACAGTGTCAGAGCTGAGTGGTGACAAAGCAGTGATTTCCAGTTCCTTCTGATGTTTATTTCCTGGTGAGTGACATGTTTAAGAATATTTTTAATGCTTGTGGTAGTAGTCAGAAGTGATATACTATTTTTGCCTATTTCTTTTAACTTGAATTTTAGTATGTCTGTGGCTAAAGATATAGTTACCCCTGCACTCCAGAAGAACCCCCAAAACAGGGACTAGCCAGCTGGATAATTGCCTATTCCTAAGTGTCTAGATGTAGAGTGAAACTTCTCATTTAGCATTTTCTGTGCTGCTTATATTCCAGTGAAACAAATTTTCTTTTGATATAAAATATGTGGCTCAGTCTCTAGAGAACCCTGTCTTTGTATCCTTCTTGTGCATTTTTCTTATTATGAAACAAAAAAAATGAAACAAAACTCCTGAAAAAAAGCAGTAACCTAAGTTCACAGCTGAAGAATACAGACTTTCTTCCCAGGAAAAAGTTAAAAGGTAAGACAAATGATGTTTAGTTCTGTTATGTAACCAAGAAAATTCCTTCAGAGAACAGTGCTATGTTTTCCCCCCTCAAAGGTACTGTATGTAACTAACATAATTCATTATAGAATTATTCACAACCAGGAACAAGGATGTTTCATTCACCTCGTTTTACAAAAAGGAAAAAAAAGGGTCCTCAATCTATCTAGTGCAATGCAAATAACAATTGAGGATTGTTTCTGAACACTGATAAAGGGGCAGAAATTGGGAAGTTGTGGGATAAGGATTGTCTCATGTACATTGATAGCAACAGTAAAAGAAAGAATAAATGGTTTATTTGCAGTCATGGTCATGGCTTTCAATTAGAGCCTGGTTTATATTCAAAGCTCTTGCCAAGCATTTGCTTTTGCCAGTTTTGGGATTACTTATCAGTTTGGATTGACATAATAAACTTTGGGCCCATTATATAAGTCAGATGTCTAAATCTGGTTTGCATAGGGAACAAAGTGGGTTTTCCTAGCCTAATAAGCCAGAACTTGGTCTGTTGAAGGTGTCTGCCATGAGGGACTAGAGAATTAATGAAATCTTACTCTTGTCTGCTGTGGAGGCTGCTTTTGAGAGCAGTACTACTCTGTGCTTATTAAAAATGGGCCAGCATTCTCTCAGTGTCTTCCTTCAGCAGGGTTACCTCTTTCACAGCTGTCTGTGATGGCTCCTTTTCTTGCACCTTCCACATGACTGGCTGCTCTCAGGGCTCCTCCCAGCACAACAGGGTTGAAGCTTGGGGGAGCTAAATGTTGTACATCCTCTCAGGACAGAGGAACCCTGAGCTGTTAGGAGTTGTATTTCTTGGGTGGGTCTTCACACATGGAGAGTTGTGCATGAATTCACAAGCCCAGGCAGAGTTGGCACCTGTTTTCTCAGGTGTAAATACTGGCCTTTCTCCCATTACTCAGTGTTATATAGGCTGAAGAATTGAAGTACTCTTAAGCTGTGCTACTTGTCCCACGCAGATGAGGAATTACTGAGGAAGTCAGGTGAACTTTGATACAGGACTCCCAAAACACCTGCTCTTCAGGAAACCGACTTGCACTGCAAACAGCTGTGGGCACTGCCTGTAGTCCCCATTTCTGTGCACTGTCCCAGGTGACACCTTAGCTGTCAGCTGTTTGGTTCCCCTGATGTCTAGTGCAAGTATGCCAATGAGTTGTGTGCCTGCAGGGGATCTCTCAGCAGGCTCATGATGCTCAGAGAACTCGGAGAGCTCAGGACCTGCCTTCAGTGGACTTTCCTTGCAGACACTTCTGGACACCAACAGTATTTCTTTTACCTCAGTCCCTAGATGACTGAGGTGTTAGATATTACATGCTTCAGCTGAAAAATCTCTTGGCCATTTTTGTGACCTCTAGGGATGTCATCTAGAAATACTGGATGCCAGCTTACAATGTAATTGTGAGGCTGTGCAAGCATTTGCACCAAGGCACTGTTGTCCATTGGTTTTTACATTATAGAGTTTGGACTCCAGCGATTTCTGAAACATTTGACCATACCCTTAAGGCAAATAACTCATCCTAAAATACACTTCTGGGAGGAGGCTAAGCAAAGCTTTTGTGCTGATCTTCAGAGTAGTGCATGTACTTTCTGAAATTTCATATACAACCCATCACTTGGCTTACCAGCAGGTCTAGATCTACTGCCAATGTTTTCTTTCCCTGTCTGCTATAGAAATTATATATTTAAATGTAGTTATCAGCTGAGTTGAATGAACCTCAGTGGGGATGCTGTTCCTTCTCCTCCTTAACAGTCTATTCCCTGCTGTGGCCAGTTTATTCTCACAGAATTTCCTGGGTAACTAGGGTCATAGCTCCTCAAAACAGAAGGTTGCACCTGTGCTTCCTGAAGACAATATTGAGCTCTGCTTGCTGAAGAAGATGGTTCATCATTCTCTGTTGTGGTGTGACAATAACTCCTCTCTGAACTTTCATGCCTGGGCCTAGATAGACATGCTGATAGTCCTGTTTCTGCTTAGAATCTACAAAACCCAGAAGTCCTTTGAGGAGGTTTGTGTGCCTTACAGGAAATATAGTTGCATACTGAGTATCTGCCTAAGCAGACTGTCAGGGGCTTGCTGGGGTCACATGGAGGGAGGATGGCTGTGTGTAAGATCTCATGGTGAGTCAGATGGCAGGTATATTGGGTTACCTGGTAAGAAGCTTGCTGCCAGGGTATCTTATGGTCTTTCCCTTGGCTGCAGCTTTTCTCTAAGCACGTCTGATTGAACCTGCGACCAGCATGGGAGGTCATGGAGGAGAGGGATGCTACAGTACTAGTGCAGGCACTGCCCTTGAACAACATGATGAGAGTGAGGCATGTGCTAAAAGAGAGAAATCCAGCAAGTCTTGCTCCTGGGGTAGTGTAAAAGGTCTCATCGAGTTAACCCAAACTTTATGTTTTCCCTTAGACATCAGCCTGTTCCTCAAAGGCATAGACCCACTTCAGAAGGATGGATGCACTGCATGCAGAGAAGAAAAATATAAGGTCAACAGGCCTTTAGGGAACCTAACTTGCTATCTAACTATTTATTAAACAAATACTTATTTTAAAAAAACCCTAAGATGGCATGGTAACCCTGTGATGACCTTACTGAGCTGCAGTATATATTGCTCCTTTGTGACAAGGGTTTTGCAGGCTGCTATCTTATAGCATTAATTTACCTTGGCCCACTTCAGAACAAAAGAAGGCATATTTATTTAATTTTTCGAGGTTAACAAGGTAGTGTTACTGAACAGACTGCCCAAGTATTTCCTTCAAAAATAATACATTTTTCTCTTTGTTTGTAATTTCTGTTTCTGCTGTGCTAAATAATTGGCCTCAGGCTCCAGTTCGGTAGAGCACTCATGTGCTTACTACTTACTATTCAGTAGCACTTCCACATGTGTTTAAATTTAGAATTGATAACCTGAGAATTAACTGAATTTTGGCCTCGGTGGTAATGCTTTTAATTGCAGTGTAAATCCAGTCTTCCCAATGACCAGTAGATGGGGCAAGTAGGCCTCCTTATAGTTATGGTCAAGTTTTTTGGGGGTTTTTTTTGAATGCAAGGTTAAAATGTAGCTGTCGTTGGCTCTTAGTTCAACAGCATAGTTTGAAGGCTCTTTACCTTTGTACTGTAAGGGTAAATGATGAACTTTGACGTAACTGCACTATTTTCTTTACAAACATGTGTCGTAAACAATCGTTCTGTTCCTTGAAATTCTGAGATTTAAAATTATGTTTGTTTCTTTACACAAGGATGAAAATAAATCTTTTGAAAGTTTTGTTGTGCAAAGATATGGAAATGTGTGTTCCCTCCCCAAAACTAGCCAATAGTTAGGTGTTTACAACACTCATGGGGATGCAAAGGATCCAAGTTTTAGTCCCTGGTAGTCTTCCATGTGCCTGTAGAGTGTACCAATGACAAGATGACCTTACTTGCCTTTGGGTGATCTTCTCCAATTCTCTCCTGCAAAAGCTGTTGTCACTTTTATACATTTATTGATGCCCCAGACTTGTACAGACTACATGAGTGGCCAGGGTTGCCGGCCACATTTGCTCTCTGCTTACACCTCTTGCTTCCTGCTAACACTTCATGTGATGTACTTATCTAAATAAAGTGTGATCCTCAAGTCAGTTACTGAACACTGCCTGTTAAAAGGAGTAACAGCTTTTTCTTGAACAATAGGTACACATAGGAATACAGAGTCCTCAGTTTCCCTCTAGCCACAATAACACTTCTGTATGTTGCTCATCACATCATCTCCTTGTGTGCTCTGTTTGTCCCCACTTCTTGGAGCTCAGCTTGGTAGTGTGAGTCCTGGAGCAGGCTGTGTTCTTACAGGCAGTGTGGTGCAGGTGCAAGAACTGTTTTCTGCCATACACCGAGGCAAACCACTCCTCAGGTGAAGAGCCCAGGGATGATGGGGAGCTTCTGCTTGTCACATAGACCAGAAAATGGTTTGTCTAGTTGAGTGTATCTTGCCCTTGTGGAAGCAGCTCCCACTGTTCAGCCTTGAATAAAAGGTAGCAATATTTCTATTCTGTTTTATTTTAGACTGGGGCAAGCTTCCTGAGATAGTGGGGGGGGGGTGGGGGGGTGGGGAGCGGAGTGAAGAAACCTGTATCTATACTAAACTGGCCAGGCAAATACAGCATGTTAATGTGAAAGAAAACAGCTTGGCAAAAGATTAAAAAAACAAACAAACAAACATCAACCCCCAGCTCTTTCTCCTCAAACTTTTGAAAGCTGAAATGGAAGAATAGATGTGCGCCTACCTTCTCAGATATATACAGAGAGCCTCAGCTGCTGGGCTTTAGTTTAGCAGAGGGGTCTGTATGTGTGCCACCATCTGTCATTATCTGTTTGTGATATCCAAAACTTCTCTGAGTGGGAGGGAGCACAGAGGAATTGCTGTCTGGATTGGCATGACTTTCTGCTCTTTCTTGAAGCTGTTACATGGTTAAAACTAAGATGGGTAATACTGAGTGCAGAGGGGGTACAAGGCTTAAGCTGGTGTAAACTGAGAGCAGCTCTTTTGCAGACAATGAAAGTAACCAGACTCTACAGACATCTAAACCAGTAAAAGTCTGGCTCACCTTCTCCAAAAGTATATTATACAGAATTTCGGCATTACCTTAACCTATTCCATATTTTGGAGGAGCAATGTGTGTTGTCTATTTCAAAGGTTGCTTCAGCTTCTCTCTCTTTTGCAGCTTCATGATGCCCTCAGACCTCACCTCTAACACTGTCGCCTATGTGGTGAGCAGCATGATTCAGACTGGACTTCTTGCAGCCAGATTCCTACAGTCCTGCTTTCTTTACTTTCCATTCAGTCCGCTGACAGTCCTACAGCAAAAATTCCTTTGGCTCCTGCCATATCTACCTTTGCCTTTGAATATTTTTATTGGTTTACTGTGTTTTGAATGAAATGTAAATTCCTCAGTGCTTTTCCAGCCAGTGTTTGCATTTTGTTCATTGTGTACATCTTGACTGTCCAGCACACTTTGACTTCACCCCTATCCTTGTGGTCTTCTTCTATTTATAATTTTCTTCATATCCTTCCCTGTTCCTATAGAGATGTTCTCCTCATAAGACAAGCATGTTATGAATTCTCAAAGCCTCTGCTTCCACCCTACTTCGGACCTTCCCTTGAAGAGCTGGCTATTTTTCTCTAAATCTTCTGCTTTGTGATATGGAAAGAACTTCTTTAAAATAAATATTGCTCCTGGGATAGGTATAAAACATGGCTCAGACTGCACAGGCTCCTCAGGAACATGGGTTTTGACACAAATACCTCATGAGGCAGCTGGAAACACCTACAGCATGCGGTGTTTTAGAGTAAACCAACTGTTCAGTGACATGCTGGCCTCTGAGGAAAGCTATGCATGCTGTTAGCCAGAGGTATCTCAGGAGGACTGAGAGTCCATCTGCTATTTGGCTCCTTGCAGACAGCAGCTGTTCCACAAGAAGGTGAAACATGCAATAAATGACTGCATTTACTTGAAGCAAATCAGAGCTCAAGCAAAGGCAGTGGTCCAGCCAAGTATGTTTACTGCTCTGGGAATGCTTTTGTGCTGATGCAGCATCTTTCACCCAAAATCTCTGAACATTTTGAAAACATTAAGAAAGATAGGCTAATGCCTGTGTTTGCAGATGTATTTGAGCCAGGTTTTGGATGCTGCCATCCATATAGCCTACACTGAGTTTGGTACTCCTGTGGCTGCTTGGCCAGCCATTTCCTTAACTGTATAGATGGTTTCTGCTGCTGGTGCCAAGCTCATGCTGATGCAGTTATATTGGTAACAGGACCTGAGCAGGTCACTGCATGGCTAGCTCAGGTAGATACACATGAGCTGTGGTCACTTGAGTATAAAAATACATTTGTCCTATTTTTAGGAGGCAAGAAGATCTGTGACCTGGACTGAAGACAAAAGATCAGTCCCAAAGATACATTTCTCTTTTCTACTGCTGCTTTTGAGGGGAGAGGAATGAGAAAAGTGAAATATTGTGTAGATTGTCACTAGTGAGAATAGATTCAGGCTAGGTTGTACCATGTCCAACTGCTGAGTGAACGTTCAGGTAATGTCTAATACAGGGAAATCCAGTGACTCAGAAGAGAGAGCAGTAGTCTCTTCATGTGCATGTGTATTTTCCTCATGGACCAGCTCATGGATGCTTCTTTTGAGATGCAGAGGTCACTTGTTAGTCTGCAGTGGTATACAGAAAAGAGCTGTATCTTTAGCCAACAAGAGGGCGTTAATGCAAGGATTTCATATTGTTTTTCTAGAAAAGAATGTGCTACCAAATAAATATCACCTGGTTCTTCATGTGTGCCAGGGGTTTGGTGATGAGTTAAGAGCCAGAAGAGCTGCACTGCCCTGAACAGTTTCCAGCAGAGCCCTGGAGGCTGATAACTCCAGAATGATTGGAGGATGGCTCTTCCTTGCCAAACTATCCCCAGACAACTGGGGTGGGTGGCTCCTCCCCAATGGTCTGGTGGTCCTCTACTCATTTTTCCTCAACATACAAAAGGGGGCAATCTCTGAAAATTCTTGGAATAGACAACCGGTTCTTTCCAATTTGCACACAGAAACTCTTGCTTGTTCCCTTCCCCTTTGCTCAGCTCACTCCTGTGGCTTTCTGCGGACATTTTCCCCAGATGACCTTGCTAGAACCACAGTGAAACAGAAGGCACTACCCATGTTCTACTCTGAGTCCCTTAACTACAAAATGTTTTCAGTCTGTGGAGAGGGTTTTTTCCTCTGTCTTTCATTCTCTCTGCTCCTTGGCTTCCTACAGTGACAGCCGTATCTGTTTGATTTGAGGGAAGCTTTGCATGTACTATGAGTGGCTCCTTCTGCTAACAATTTGTTCTCTGGAGCCTGTTGCTGCACTGTATAAATAAATTTCACTGTTTAGTACTTTCCCATTTTGTTCTCCTGCTGCTGGCAGTGAGCTGACCTACCCTGTTTTGTTTTTCAATTTTACCTTTCTTTGCCCTTCTTATATGAGACAAAGTCACAAGATTAAATTAACCAGGATGCATTATTGATGCATACTTTTTTGTTGTGCTGCACTAAAAGTTCTGCATAAAATGGGAATTAAAATGCAGATTACATTCTGGAATATTATTTAGTTTGGTCTTAGGATGAGGAATATGATATTATCCCACTTCAAAAAGTCTAATGGTGTGTGCTGAATAGATACAGTCTTCATATAAAAAGCATTTTTCAGTCATCCTGCCACATAAACTCTGTTTTTATAAATAGTCTTCATTTGGCCCATTCCATGCATGCATGCTGCTAGAATGACCAGGATGCGAAGCACATCAGACCTTGCTTTGCAGTGGTGAATGTAGGTACTGGAAGTTCTCCAATTGTAGTACTATGCATGCCCCTGCAACCTCCAGCTCAGAATACGGTAAATATTTAGAGTGGCTGAGCCAAATTTGGGCTCTGTGCTGTTTTAACTAGATTGTTCCTGCCTGCTTTAAAGCTGGCTTAGGTATTTATCCACCACACCAGAATCACTGTGGAGTACACATACCCCTAATTGGGTATGGTGAAGGCCACAGTCATGTTTTCCATGGTTCCAAGCCTGAAGCTTAGAGTGCTTGAGGTTGTTTTTACTGTGTGAATGTGACTGCATGTGGATTTTAATACAGAGAAAAACATACTGTGACCAGCTAATGAAGTCAGTAGAGTGGTTACATTTGCCTACTTTCTCGGAAATTATCATCATTCCTGTCTTCCTTGGGATGAATAAAAGAAATCTATCAATCTAGACAATGTTATTTCTGTATATTTTTGTATCTTATTATAGCATAAATAGGTTTTGAATAATATAAATCAAGTGTTTTTTGTTTTCCACTGAGTTCTTCTAAGTGAAGAAGGACATCTCCATGCACAGGGTAAAAAAGGCAAAGAGAAACTAACCCATTACCATTTGCATTTTACAAACCAGATCTTGAAAAAAAAAAATACTTGAAGGAGGGGAAATTTGTCACCTTAACATTGCAAATTATGTGAAACCAGTATTTCCTCCCACCACAGCATATGTTTGTGGTGGGTAGGTGGGGGACATGCAGGGAAGAGGTGATGGTATAAAAATACCTTGTAAAAACACATGTTTGCCTAGGGGAGAGAGTTTGTCACTTCAGCTAGACTAGAGGGGGAAATGAGACAGACAGGGGGTGGATGGGGGCGTGGGGGGAGGAACTTAAGTCACTTCAGCGAGGTAAATAACTTGACAGTGTCTCAGAAATAGCAGTCAACTAATTAGCTGGAAAAGATCAGACATTAAACAAGTAAGTAGCCTAGAAAGTTAAGGAGTAAAAGCTATTTAAATGAAAAATTAAGATCTTAGGAGAGTTAAGCATGTGACAAATACCAAGCAGAGGGGTGACAGGTAGAAACCCCAAGATAAAGTGCACAGTCTTGGTAGCAGTAACTCTTCCTGCACTTTCATGAACTGAGAAGTATGATTTTTCTCATTTATCCTTTTAATAGACACGCTAAGAAAAGTACAGTCCAGGGGCTCTATATGGTAACATGAATGCAGCTTTGTAATGCACTTCTAGCATGGCTCTCTCCTTCCACATGCCATATGGAACAGTTTGTACACTCCACAGCATCCAGTACCATGCAAATGCAAGCAGACACCAACATGACCACCCACAGTGGCAGCCAGGGTGGAAAGCGACAGTTTGCCTTGTCATGCTCGTGGGCAGTTTGTATGCTGTGGTGGGAGACTGACATCCCCACATCGTGGGACCTGGAGGATGCAGGAGCCAGCGGGAGGGAGGACCAGGAGGGCCAGCACTCAGTGCTCCTGCGCAGTTCTGGCTGGAAGTAGTAGCTTCTGAGTCTCCTTCCTATGTGTGATAATTATAGTTTTATTTGGTTTTAATTGACTTTCCTCAGTGGACAAGCAGGTGCCCAGCCTAAGGAAGAGCAGGTGAGTGTATGAGAAAAAGAGAGAGGTGGGGAGAGAGCAGGCTGGTGAGGTGCCCTTTACATCTGCTAATCTGTTATCCACACATATCCTGTTTTATGGACAGCTTCAGATGCTGCTTTCCTTTCTACTTCTCATTCCCTGTTGCTTTAATCTAGGGAAAACTGAAAGTTATTTGAATGGCCATCTCCATTAAGAGAAGGTGTTTTGCTAAATCAGACAAAACCTGCTCACCTGCTTCCTCTCTTCTTTCAGTAGGAATATGTCTTTCTCCTGCCTCAGTGATTACTTTTGGGGATAGGTAAATCTCCTCCCCCATGGTGTGGGACCTGCAGGGTATTTTGGCTGAGTAAGCAAAGCCCTGTTGCTGTGTGCAGTGGGGCTGCCCCTCTTGTGAGGGCTTATACCAACCAACTCTGTGGTGACAGGCTGGCCTGTGGGGCTTCCGAGTGACAGGCATGGGACTGTTACAAGTGCAGGCCAGGTTTCAAGGGTGGCATATGCTGTGGGAGCTCCTTGGTTCTCAATTTGCAGTGGAGGACAGAAGAAGATTCAGCTCTCTTCTTGTCTGACCTAAAGCATATTGCCGAGGTCTGTTGCGCAGGGTAAAACTTTCCGCTAGTAGGTTTCACACAAATTTGGCTATATCTGGCTATCTTCATATGTTGGTATACAGTCATTTCATACTTACATTCCACTGAAAAACAACGTGTATTTTCCCCCTTCAACAAATTTCAAAGAAACATTGTTAGGGAAGTTTTGCATACTTCAGTCAGGAAACTGAAACCTAGAATACCTTCTGAGCCCCCATCTGTGCAGCTGCATTGTTGCTTTGTCCTTCAGGGCTGACTTAGGGTAGCTGTGGGGATTAGTAGTCTCAGTTCCCTGACTTACATGCATGTAATATTAATGAACTGTTTTGGTGGAAACCTAGCTTTTACATTTCAGATTTGTTTCGTTCCACCAGTTGGTGGATTGAAACTGCCATCACAGCAGCTGCCTGAATATCATGTAACACAACATGCCTAGATGCCTTGTCATATTTCAGTGTTTGCTCACAGCATGAACAGTCCCAAGCATTGTGTTGGTTTTTTATGAAGGTCCAGAGTTAGTGAAATAGAGAGGATCTTTTTTCCTTCACTTTCTCTCAAACGCCCAAGTTCTCCTGCATTTCCACCATCCCTTTCACTGATTTAGTGATCCACCTTTTACTGTGCAAGTGCTTGGGGGTGCTTGCACCATGATAAGCAATGCAGTACAGAAAGCCTTTGCAGATGCTTCTGCATGTGTCTTCCTGAATATACTTAGGTCTTCCTGCATATAGTGAGCATGTAACAGTATAATAACTGAAGAGTGGATGGTATAACAGTCAAAGCTAAGAAGTTTACAATTAGTCCAGAACTTTTTTTGCTGGGGATCTTAATACTAAGTCCTAAAACTTTTCATGGAAATTTGGTACTTGTGATGGAACTCTTTGGGGATTTTCTTATAGGTAGAGTGCGATTTCTGATAAAAAAGAGATTAAGAAAAGTATTTTGTAGGGTGTTCAATAACCTGATCATTAGGTGATCACTGAGATGTTCAAGACCAAGTTGTAAGTTCTCTGGATGAATTAGAAGAAATATAAATATGAATTAATCTCTCCAGTATTGTAGATAAGTCTCTTAAGTGTTGGGCTTTTGAGGAGGATGCATGAGTTTCATTTCTGTGGCTTCTTTGTGTGAAAACTCTCAGTCTTCATCCAGTTCTAAAATTCTTCTTTTTCTTTTTCACTGGGACTAAAAGTTTATGTTTTTGCAAAATGGAAACCTTGTTATCCAGCCAGATAGAATAATAAAAGTTGTAGGCGTCTTGTGAACGTGAGGCAAAGAAGAAGAAAATGTGTTAATTTATTGGCTCTGTGTGAGAGGAAAGTCTGGGCTTCATTTAAAAGTCAAATGTAAATATCTTTTTTCTAACTTTGGCTTGTGACAGATCAAGATTTGACATATTCTCATTTTTCCTAGCAAGCTGCTAAGGATTCAGACCAACTTGATGGAAATATACCTTTGACAGATGACAGCAGGATTTCATAAGTGATTTCTATCTCAAGGCGACGGCCCCTTCTCCACAGCCAGCAAGTAGCAATAGCATTTTAAAAGAAGGATGTCAGAGAGCAGCTTGGTTTTCTCAGTTGTCATCATTATTTGTTTCTCTCCTGGCCAAACCACCAGAAGCAGGTTAAGGATGACACAAACTAGCAACAAATCACAGGGTGGAGGACAGAGCATGTGACAATGACCTGGCTATGGTGCAAACATTTGAGCTACGTTTCGAAAGCCTGGATTTGTGTTCAGCAGAGTTCATGGGTGAAAAATAAAATTCTTTGACGATAACAATCAACAACCTCAATTTCATTAGTGTCTACCCTTCAGAGAAGAGGCTGGAGTGGATCCCATCAAGCTGTGATTTGGTTCAGTGCACTGGGGAAGGTTCCTAGAAGCATTACCCCAGCTTCTTTACACTGTGCACTGAAGGGAAAAAAACAACATTTGGCAATTTGTTGTCAATATTTGTATAACTCCTGATGCCACTAAAGCTGCATATGTAGGCTTTAAACTAACAAAAACAAAGCCATGGCCAAGCTGGAGAGCTGGATTTGTTTCCATGCACAATTAGGTTTATTTGTTTAGGTCTCATTTTATTTGCTTTCAGATGACTCAGATAGGAGTATTGCAATCCTTTCAAAGTGAAGTAGTGTTCTGTGTATTTTGGGCATTGGGCTTAGCCAAATGTGGAAAGAATTGGCTGCTCAGTAGTATTTTCCTATCCAGAGGTTTTTTCAAACTTTTGAGAGGAACTGAAGGAATGTCCCTTCCATGCCAGGCTTTCCCCCCCTTCCCCTTCACAGCGTCTCTCCATATTATTGTTAAAGAACACAGGAATTTTAAAACACTCCTCTGTTGTGCAACTGTGAACAACTGCTCTTATTAATTGCTTTACCATTATGCTGCATATTTAAATTCTTGCTGGTGTCATCCATAACACGCTGCTGCGAGTGTCTTTTAACCCATTCCAATAGAACATATGAATGGTGCCCTGCTCAGAATCTCCCATCCTGCTAGGCCAGCTCTGGGTTTGCTGAAAATGATTTCCTGCATACATGAGGGATATGTACATTTTGGCAAGTAGCCAAGTTTTCTGTTGGGAATTAGTCACTAAGGGCAGATTATTTTCCAGTGGACATGCTGGCACGCTATCAGTGTTAAGAGAATTGTCTTAAATCTCAGTACTGGTTGTTGCTTTTACCCCTCAGCCCCCCAAAGAACAAAAGAAAACAAAAATGAAGGGGGTTTTTGTCTCTTCTGTCATGTATGTGTAGGAGGTAATGGCTTTTAATCAGTGCTCTAGGCACCACTGTATTTTGGGGGGATTTTTTTCCTTTGTTTTCTTCTGATAATTTTGCTTCTGGAAATACCGCCTCAGATGATATTTAAAATGTAGACAATAGGAATAGATCTGCATCTATTTCTATTTCTATGAAACATAAAGGTTAAAGGATTTCCTGCACTCACCAGAAGTATGCATTTGATTTATAGCCTTCCTTAATGCTCTTCCCACTCACACTCATAAAAGAAATATAGTAACAAAGGCTAATAGACAATCTGTTTTAAAGTTTACCTTGATAAAACCTAACTGGAACTTTATTCAGTCTTAAATGTCAGTTCTAAAATTTGGGATGTTTTTCTAATCAAGAACAATAAAAGTGGAAAGCGTCTCCGTGGAATGGAGCTGCAGCTCAGCACGCTGCTGGCCCAGTGCTGCACACACACTTTGGGGGCAGATGGGGTCTGCATATCATATAGTCCTCCCTGTGCAACAGCCTGCTCTGTGAGACTGCTTGACCCTGGGAAGGACTGAACAACACTTACAATACAGGATTTGTTGTTTTATTTTGCTTTTTAAAGGATAGGAACCCAAAATATATCTATGACAAATGACTGCGTTGAGGAGGAATGTAAATCTTCAACTACGGTAAAGAACAAAGAAATTATATAAATTTCCAAGCCTGTGTTAAAAATACAAAAACCAGAAGAAATAATAAAGTGGGCAAGTGTTGGGGAAGATGAAACAGGAAAGCCTTATAAATATGATTGCCTGACAAAAGATTTTGGGAATATGAAAACTACAGGCGACATCGAAATGAAAGCCAGTTTTGAAATACCAAGTCTTAGTTACTGAACAACTGGAAAACAATGGTATGGCCAACTGAAGGTAATCCCCTCTTGATTGAACAATACCCTCTGCTTGCAGGCAGGTCCAAGGGTCAGAGCAGACCCTACTAGCTCAGCAGAAGGGGTCCAAAGAGTAGTTTTTAGAAGTTAAGATGTAACACTCTATGGTAATATAAGAACTCTTATAGGCTGTATGTAAATGCTATAGGATTTGTATCTTGTATTAGATTGGTTAGTGACAATTAGAATATTCAGTACAGAAGATGATTTATTGTATTGTAACCAAGAGTCCATGCCATTCCATTCCTCTCTTACTCTTACACACTCTTACACTCTCTCGCTGTCTCTCTCTCTCTCCTTACTTACTCGCTTACTCTCTTGCTCTCTTGGGCCTGCTCAGAGCTGCCAGCTGCAGCTCTAAGCAGTGCCCCTATACCCACACCCTTTGCAATAAACCGCATGTTCCAAGATCTGCTTATAGAGATCTCTCGTCTCCAACCATCAGTCCCGACCGTCCGTCCGAACCACCCCGCTGTCCTACAGACAAGCTGGATGGTGCCTAGAGATCTGTTCCATATGACATTTTGTTTCCCTCCCTCTAGCTGTGGAGAACTGAGACTGTCAGAATAGATCCAACCCATTTAGTGGCCTTACTTAACATGGTATCACTTTATAACACCTTCAGGGCATTTCAGCATTGTGCCTGGAAAGCTCTCAGACAACACAGTCCGGTGTGATGGCTGCAGCTTTCCTGCCCTCTCCCAACACACACCATTTTGCTGTGTGCAGTTCTTCAAGTCTAATCCAAGACTGAATGAGAATGTGGATTTCATGGGAAGCTGAGAGAGGAGGCTGGATCAGGACCTGTCACAGCTTATATTCTATGGGGTAGTGTTAAACATGTAATTTGATTATGAAAGTTTTGATGCAGGATACTGAATTTGTTTGACTTCTATTGACTAGTAAATATACAATTAGTTCTTATACACTGAAAATGTGTAACCATACCAGATGCATGTCCTTTGAGTGCATAGGAAAATATAAAGACAGTACACTGTATTATAGGTCCCTCATCACATAAGAGACTTCCTATATTAAACTGATTTTTACTGTGTTTGGGCTCCCTTAGTTGCCATGTACAATTAAGTGGTAAGACAGAGACATTTTTTGGCAATTTATATGTACCTTTTGCATTTTTACTTACAACACACTGTGAACTACAGCTGGGCAGGTTGTGATTTCAGTCTAAGGTGGGTTTACCCCTTCCTTCCTGCAGATATGTAGTTGTGTGTAGGCAGATGCTTGCTGATGCCTGGCTAGTAATTCAAGTATTGAGACTTGTGGTCTTACCACCACTTCCTGATGTGCTTTACAGGTAAGCCTGAAAGAGGAAAGAGACTCTGGGGAGGAAAATTAGAAGAAAAGAAGTTAAAGATTTAAAGCATCAGCCTTGAAGCTACACGGCAGTCAGGACATGGAAGGAATCACAGAAAGCGGACTGCACTTCCTCTTCCATGTGATGAGGGACCCGAGTAGTTTAGGAATAGTAAAAGCTTATGGCTGTGCCAAGCACAAGTCAGATAATGCACATGTTAGTCCTATGTTATCCTATTCCTCTCTTCCCTAAGACAGAATGAAGTAAGTGTATCTAAATGCATGCTCCTGTTTGACTTCAGGGTAAAGTAAAATACCTCACCCTGAAACATCTCTGGGGGGGTGTAAGTAAATCATAGTCTAGACAAGACATACATATTTTTCATCTGTTGTGAAGTATTACATCTTAGCTGAGGGTGGGAAGGAGGTGGCTATCAGCCATGAAGGAGTAACTTAAGTCACCTGAACATTAAGCATATCCTAATCACTAACGACAGCACCAAATGCTGGGAAGCAAGAGGGGAAAGAAGGATGGAATAAGATGAACCACCAATGAAGCTTTGAGATCTGAGCATGGTAGAATCCAGGAAGGCTCTGAAGGCTCAGAGGATACTTTGCCTGCTATCCTCTGAAACTGGATTTTTTTTCTCCATATCTGAGGCTTGGTTCCCATAATCTGATTCAATCTAAGAAAGAATAAACTGCAGTCTACTTTGATCTACAGGTTTTTTCTTGTCAAAAAACACTTTTCTCCCCCACTAATGCAGATCAAGCTGTCATTGAAAAATCAGTTATTTTGATAACCCAGTTTTTTGTGATGTTTCACTTTCCACTGATAGTCTTTATTACCTTGTCCTGTTCATTTTAAATTCAGTCTTCTGTGATTAATAACCTTATTACAGTGATACATGTTTATTTCCTCATTGCTGGATTTCATAAAGTTGAGTTTCCCATCTTTGAACTTCATCAAAGTAAAACATACCAGCTATCTTCATTCGAGCAAATTTTTGTATGTTGCTTTTCTTATTGTTACCCACTTCCTTATACCTGTATCTATAGCTGTGTGGTCACTCACCAGCAGATAGGAGCTTCCTCTGTATGTGCTCTCAGCTGTGCCTGTAATTAGCAGGTTGCAAAGCCCAACTCATAAACTTGCAGCTGTGGCTTAACACTTCTCTAAAATGGCCACATAGCTTCCAGTTGGCCCTGAGTGCTGAAACATCTGTCTGCAATGAGCCTTATAGTAAACCCTGTGAGTCAGTGTAGTGGCTTCCTAGACAGAGGAGTACTGGTGTGCAGTTAAGTAGCCTACTTATGCCAAGATGGCACGGGCTTGAGTTAGAAGACCAGTGGAGCAAAATGTCATGTAGGCAGGTCAAGTGAACGAGATAGCATATGCAGTGCTTAACAACAAGGCACAAGAGAAGGTAAAACTGCAGGTTGTGAGATCATAGGATTGCAACTTGGGACAAACCTACAGATATGAATGAGGAGAAAATGGCACTGTGTAGGAGAGGAAATCCTTTTCTAACTCCTCTGAACCTACATGTAAAGCAGAACGCTGGAGAAGGCTCTGATTCATGATATTTGCTATTTCTTCTCTCCATGACTCTCTACTATCACTCAGAAAAGTGTGTATAGGGGACTAAACCACTGTGAAGGTACCCATGGTATTATGGAATCTGCCAGCCATGTGGAGAAAAGCCAGTGTGCCCAAGATCAACACAGGTCTGTGGTACAAAACATGCCTGTATGAGTGGGTGAATCTGGGGGATATGAAACTCCATGACAATATTTGACCATGCATGGCCCAGCTCTGACTTCCACATGAAAGCAGGAAATCTCTGTGTTTGTACATCAAGCCAAAAATCCATCTTTTCACCCTGCTTTCATTCACCCCTTGTTAAGCTTTATGACTAAGAGTCTGTTCTGTCTCTTCTTCTTTGTCTTGTGCTTTGTTTCTTCTTCCCAAGCGCTCCACTGAGGAACCATGCAGAATGTGCACAGTGCTGCCAGAAGCTTTAGTGCTCCTTGGGAGCGAGTGCTGTATCTCTTGCTTGCCTGCTCTGTGCAAATACCGTCTAAGTGCAGTCTTGCACCTGTTTAAATGCCTGTGTGCTTGTTAAGGGCCCGGATTTCCAGAGGACAGCTTTGTGTTGCTCTTGGGAGTCAGAGGTTCTCTCACTATGTTTCAAGGGGACAGTCATCCCAAGAAGTGTTATTCCCAAATGGATACTTTGCCGCAAGGTTTCCATTGGGATGACATCTGCTGATTTCATGCAGGCGTGGCAGCCCAGGCACCACGGACCATGACCACTGGTATGGGCATTTCCAGCAAACCATAGTTAACCAGCCCCTCTGAAATATCCAAGAAGTTTCCAGCTAAAAGCAAAAACTGAGCTGTTTGCAATGAAATGTACCCCTTGCATAGTAATGGTTGCATGTAAGGACATTCACAGAAATAAATGAAAGCCATGCTGGTAGCTGTCGGCACTTTACAGCAGCTCCAAGAGCTCTTTCTGTTTTCCTCAGCTAAAATGGTGCCAGGATGTTTTTGTTGCCTGACGGGCTGCTGGCAAGAGCCTCCCTTTAGGATAGTGCTGATTGTAGTGCTGCTTACTGCTGCCGAGCCTGGCAGCCAGGTTCTGTCCCACTGCCCCTGCCAGGAGCAGGCAGCCTCGGGGGCACCAGCCCTGGGCACCAAGCACCCTCCCAGGGACAGGCTGAGGCTGGAGCAGGACACGGTGCCTGTGGCTGGGCAGGGAGAGCTGGAGACTGGTCCTGCTGCAGTGCCACTGGGGCAGGGACCGATGACCCCAGAGGATAATGAAATGGGGTCCTGGACAGGGTGAAATGTGGGAGCCCTGGAGGGTAGCAGTGCCCTCACAGCCACTTCAGCTCTGCAGCACCAGCTCCAGCCTGTGCAGGAGCCCCGCTGGCAGCTGCTGTCTGGCTGTGGGCCTGGGGACGGATGCACCTGCCTGCTCCATGCCGAGGCCTCCCTGAGGGCCTTCTCTGGGTCATAAACCTGGAATTTAATTGAATACCGGACTGTAATGCTTCTGCCAGAAGAGGGTGGCTGCTGGAATCTGGCTGGGTTCCTGGATAGCTAGAGATGCTTCAGGAACGCTGATGTCCCTTGGGTGTAGCCAGGCGAAATATCATCTGGCCAGGCAGCAAACAGAGCCATTTGTTAAAGGTGAGTGCAAACCCTCAGCAGCAGCCTGGCCTTCTGGATATATCAAAATGCTTGTGCTTGTTTGAATTAAAGCCTCCCTGCAAACCAGAGTGAGCTTGCCCCTCAGCAGAGCACATTTAAATGGAAAACCAAAGAGAAAGTCAAGCACTCGGTATCTGAAAAGTCATCTCACAGAGAGCTAAACATCTGTAGACAGGTAAAAGGATCCCGATGCCATGGATAGATAAGTAGGACTTGAGAACAACCTGCTGCGTAACAACTGCTGAGGAAAAGATGACAGGATGGGAAAGGCCTCAATCTGTTTCAGAGGCCTGACTTTTGCCTCTGTACTCATGGCAATATTCTTCATTTGTGCAATATTTTCCACCCAAGAAACAATGCTGTTAAAGATGACATGATACTGCTGATGAACTATTTTGTGTTAGCTTTCCAGTCAGAAAAGTGAAAGGGTGATGCATTTGTCATACTGAAATGATGTCACTTTGGGAAGGGAATAATGTTTTTGTACTATGAGATAATTAATGTCTTCTATCCCTGAGGGTTTGATTAAACTATCAAGTACCAAGTGACATCTTTGTCATATGACGCTTCTTTGGAAACCATAAGTGCCAGAACAGCATTTCAGTGTATACTTTGGCTAATGTAGAGCCACTGCTCCTCCCCAGGGCTGAATTTGTCATGACTCCTGGTCAGCGAGGAATCTTTGGTCTCTTGAAATAGGTTATTTCCTTTTTCAGAGAGAAATAAGAAGACAAAGGCAAGGGATTAATAAATTTTTAGGTAGAATTCCTGCAGCAAGGAATTGTGATCAATATGAAAAAGCAGTAGTACTGAGACCTTGGGCTATATTGCTTGGGAGGAATCCTTTGCATGTCACAATAGGCACAAAGGGAGATACTATTAATATTATTTTCCTGTAGATGTTTTAAATACAGTTAACTAATGCACCAGTAAAGTTACTTGTATTGAAGGCATTACACTGATAAAATGTGAGGAATGCCCATCTGAGACCAAAGAGGTTAGGTAAAGAAAAGGGAGCAAAAAGAAGAAGGACATACGGGTGACAGAAATAAGAAATGACACAAATATGAGACAAAGCAATTGCTAGGAAATTAATCTAGGAATTACCCCAACACACTGGAAATCTGTGGGCCCTGGTGGTCTGGTAGATTACACTGTCCTAGCTGCTACCACTTCATTTTTAAAAGGTAAAATCTGTCCTGATCCTCAAATGTCTTCAGCCATTATGTTCAAGTTCTTGCAAGTGCTGTGCAAGAAAAATTCATGCACGCCAGCTCTGACAGAGCAGTGAATACAGCAGGTGAAAAAATAGAAAGCTAATTAAAACTAAATCTTGAAATCCTGCTGCAATTCCACCATGGGGCTTGGCACGAAATGAATTTTCATATCAAAATAAGGGGAAAATATTTGGTTTTGTATTTTTATTTCTTTCCTCCTTTTAAGAAAGTGTACCATAAGATTTTATACTGTCCAGTTATCATCACATATGAAGAGCTTATTTCCTGCTCTATAACTTCATCATTATCAAGGGCACCACAGTCATGATACTATGTTGCTCCCTAGGTTTCCCAGTTGGAAGGAAGTTTGTTGAGTAAGTTAAACATTAGACATGAAAAAAGTAAAGTAAGAAATATCCCCATAACTCCACTAAATTTCTTAAATTCCATAGCAGGATGAAACGAGTAAAAACCCCAATGACATTCGACTTGAAATCTTTTGTTGGATTTTGTTTTAAAACTTTCTGTGAAAAGATTCAATAGGTATTTTAATTCAATCCCTAAACTTCTTTTGGATGAACCTCAGTTTTTAAGATCCAGACATTTTACTGGCAGTAGTGTTTGTTTGGTGTTAGAAGACTTCAAGCTTGGATTCTTCAGATTATTTCATTCACTTATGGCAGCCAAACTTCCAGAGAAACAATTTGGGCATGCAGGACTGAAATGGGAAGATTTTAAAATGTTGCCCCATCATTCAAAAACTGAAGCTCAGGTTATATTTCCTTCTTTTTCATTTACAGCAGTAGAAATTGTCTCCAATTTCAGTGATCTTGAACAAAAATTATTTTGCAGTCACAATGTCGAAAGCAGAGAAAATGTGAAACAAAAGGTGTTGAGTCCAAACACGTAGTTAACTGACCAAGTTACTACAAAACTCTCCCTAATAATCTCAGGTTTATTTAAGTGTTTTATTAAAGAATTACATAACTTGATGTCTCTTGTTTTATTTCTTCTAAGGATTTGTGTGTTTCTGTAGTGGTTTGGTCCAAAATACTCATTACTGTTTATCTTCTGTGAGATAAGAATTAGGAGAAATGCAAAGCAGGCACCAAACTTGAAAGAATATAAAGAAGTTTATTAACAGACCTAAAAGAGGGAAAAAAAAATTATACCACACCTTCAGAACTCTCCTCCTTCCCCCACCTTCCTCCCTTCTCCCACTGACAAAGTAAAAAGATAACCCTTAAGAGGTTCAGTCTGTTTACCACTTCCATAATAACCTTGTTCAGTCCATTTAGAAAGAGAAGTCTCTTCTTGCTCGTGCTATGAAAACATTATCACAAGGAGAGAGCCGCCCAGGTTGGTTCTCTGCTCGCATGTGAGTCCCTTCCCCCGACTTGCAGTTTTTCCCACAACTGCTTTCGAGGGTCCACTCTTGAAGGTTTTTTTTGGGGTACAATTTTAAGGTTGAGCCGTTCAGAAACAAAAACAAAGGCCCTTCTCCTTCCCTGGGAGCAAAGGGTCTTCATCATCTTCATCATTAGGACTATCTCTGGGAGCATCTCTAGGAACTGAGGTTTCTCCTTTCCCTTTGGAGCAAAAGTCCTCATCTGGTCCATCTCTAGGGACTGAGGTTTTCTCCTTTCCCGTTTGGAGCAAAACTCCTCATCTGGTTCATCTCTCCCTGTCCAAACTTCTCATGAAATTACAGCTGCTTCAGCATCTGCCTATCTCGGCGCAGGTGCTTTTGCTCACGAGTTGAACACTCCACCCCCCATATCTTCATGAAATTACAACGGGATACTCTGATATATCATAGCTTCACAACAGAATTTCAGCTTTAAGCATCTCCTCTCTCTCTTCCCTCAGGTTTTCAGCTCTTCACAGCACTAAAGGGTTAATCTCACCTCGGCCTTGCAGCTGGAATGTGGCTTATCACTGTCGGTCACCTGGCCTCTGCCGGACAGCGGTGCCGCTTTGCTGAAATCTTGGCCGCAGTGGAGAGGAGGGGGGGGTTCCGAGCCGCTCTGGCTGCCCACAGCCCTGCTGGGGGGGGGGGGGTTCGTCCTGGAGCCATGGCCCGGCCCGGCCTGGCCTGAGAAGGGCCTGGCCAGGCCCACTGGGCCCCACATGGGGCCCGCAGCCGCCTGTCCCAGCGCTGGAAACGAGAGAGAGCTTGGAGGGGGGGTTTGTCTATTCTTAAATGTGGATCACAGAGGTGATCACAACTTTAAGTGGCTTAGAGAATTGTCCATATTCAAACTGGCCAGCTGATAGGTTCTGTCAGGTCCCAGAGGAAGCTGTAAGCACCCCTCAGCAAGGACATCCCTTCCAGGACTATGCTTGCTAACCTATGACAGTTTCTTAGCTTGCAAGGACATGGGATTGGAATCTCTCATGGCTTCAAGAAAGGAAGCAGTTTTTTTCTGGGGTAAATTTCCTTGCTTGATAGAAAATATTTGTATATTCTCTCCCTAAGTGAACTTATTTGTGTTGAAAAAGAAACCTATTAACTATTGTGGCTTTGGCTAGAGATATGAACTCATACTAGTACAAGGAAGAAGAGCCATCTTTATTCAGTTTCCCTGTAATTTATGTCCCTGCCCAAGTCACTTTGTCACTATATTGCATTATTCTCTAGGAACCTAGTTCATAGTCCTTCAAACTGCTCCCTGAAACTGCAATTTGTGGTAGGTCCCGGAAGATTCCAGAAAATCTAAGAACGAAGTCCCACCATTTTCTGGAGGTAGACTGAAGGTAATAATATTTTCCACTAAAAAAAGGCTAAACCTTAAGTTTAGTGTTGACAGAAATTGAATTTCTTGCAAGATAGCTGTGATTGAAGCAAGTTTTTATGCAGTACCTGTAGAGATGCAGCAACACATAGGAGGAAGTGATGATGCCACTTTGGTGGCACTGGTGTCATCATTCTAAGAACAGGAAGACCCTTGTGCACCTAGGCAAGGAAAAATTAAAGCTCACCTGAGGAACAGCTTTTGACTTTCTCTTATGATTGTCATTAGGTAGGGCTGAATTGCTTTGGGGGTTTGAAAGAGTAACTTGGACATGAGACATGAAAAAGAATGAGGAGTAGTTTACGTACTTGTGTGGTGAACTAGTCCTGTTATAGCTGTGGGTGAGTTAGCTGACTTTTCATAAGGGAAAGAGAGTGATAATTTGGATTTTTTGGAAACTGATTTACTTTTCAATGTTGAAGAGCTAAGAGATGGCAGTTTTCACCTCTAGATATCTTAGCACCTGGAGGAAAATTGTGACAATATGTGAAGTTTTGTAGGAGTCTTCATGATTATCTCTAGGCAGCCTGTTGGAGATCAAGGAAACATTTTGAATTATCTGAGTTATTGAAATATGAAAGAATTATTTGAAGTAGTGATATGTCACTTTTGGACTTTTTAGGCTTACCTTAGTAAAGCAGAAGTGAAATGCACATTGCCTGAATTTTTAAGAGCTCTGAACTTTTCAGAATCAGCCAGGTATTTGTTCTACACATATGGTAGACCTGAGGTGTGTCTATGTGTCTGCTTTTGCACTACTAAAAACATTCCCAGACTTCACAGAGACAATCACCTGGTCTATAATATTCTCAGCAGAGGTCAGACAGTGGGATCTGAAGCTGCACAGTCTAGTTGCTACGACCTGTTACTGCTGGCAACTGTGTATGTGGGATTTATAGGTGAACGTCCTTCTCAGAGCTTTGGGAATTCATTCTTCTCATGCTTTTTTAAAATAAACTGTCTTACTGTTGCTAAAAAAAAATTATAGCAGTATGGATTCTTATTGTTGGGATACGGAAGAGCACCCAGACTTTTGAAAAGGACACACATATTTTATTAAGTGATGAAGAAGAGAGTGTATAGACAGCTGGGGTGGAAAGTGAGGCTAAAATTATACCACATCTGGATTTTTTTTTCTGTGAGGGTTCTTGTGCCCTGTACTGAAACCTTTCTTGCTGGACACTTAAATGGAAGTGTTCTGGCCTAAATGGACCTTGTGCTTAAGTAAGTCTGGCAATTCCTATATTAAACCATTTCTAGAATATACAAATAAAGGAGCTGACAGTTTATAGAATTCTGTTTGACTTGTATCCATTTCTTTCCATAATTCTTTTAACATGTGGAAATGAGGATACAGGTATTCACAGAGTTCATAGTGTATTTCATTCTGATTTGTTATTATATTGGAAAGACAAGTTACTGAGTCACTGTTCTAATAATTTTTTCCTTAGCTGCTGATAATTTCTTTATCGTGTTAGTTTTGGAAATTTTTATTCCTCACTTTATTCTCACAATATGGGAATTTTTATCATGTTCCAAATTTTGGTCTCAGGCCATCTAGTTTCTGTAAAGTGTTGCCTTGCTTTGATTTGTTCCTCAGAATGATAGGTGATGTTGAAGTTCTCCTTGTGGGGCATCTCACCACTGCCTTGGTGTGTCCATATTCTTGGACCACCACACTGGAATATAAGAAATGGTAGAATCATAACTGAAACACTTATGTGTTGTTAACTGATACATGAAATAATATGCTGAAGAAAGAATTTTGTCTCCTCTTTTAAAGATCTGGGATTCTAGCCAGCCATGTCCCACTACCACTAGAGTTAAGTAGGATCATAAGATATCATAACACCAGATTTTTCAGTTGACTGGATGCAGCTCATGTTGGCACTTCATCTCTAAATTGTTTGGTTGAATCTGTTTTCCTTTATTAGTTATGTTGCAGCAAAGTGTACTAAATGTTCATCACAGAGCAACTGGAGGCCCGGACGTAGGGTCAGGAAGAACAGCTGTGGCTTTGTAGATGCAGGTTAGAAGTTCATTCAAGTGGGAGGGAAAATAGCTGTATGTCTCAATAGGATGCAGGAAAATAGGAAAGGGGCAGCAAGTCATACATGTCTCCAGAAGGCCTTGCATCTGTAGGATGCAGCTCTCTCTGAAGGGTGGCTTTTTTGCAATTCTGAATCTCCAAAAGGCACAGAAAGCATTAATCTGAAACATGAAACCAGGACCAAGGTCCTAAGCTACACTGAAATAGCAGTGTTGTTTCTTTTTCCAGATGAGTAATTACTCTTTGGAGCCAGGGAGGAGGGGCTTGGAATATCACTTGAAATTACTTCCCCCCACACACACCTCCACATGTTTTTAAAGACTTTCCACACAATGAAGTCACTGCTTAATTCTGAGGAGCACAGAAATGATTAGTACACAGTGCAGGAGGAGCACCTCCTGAGAACTGCTGAGGGGCTGTTTAAAAGAAAATAGAAGGAAAAGGGGAAAGGTCAGTTTAGATTCCAGGTTGTCAAATCATGGAGACACATTCAAGGTCCATTCCAGCCTTCTGTATCACCAGAATGGCACAAAAATGTCCCATTCACTCTGGGCCAGATACACAGGCTGTTGCGCTTCTATTTTAATTCTTAGGATGGTCCATGTTAAAAGTGATAGGAACTATCCAAGTTCCCTAGTGGAAACATTAAATTTCATTATATCTTCCACAAAAGTGAGCAATATTTAGGACACTCAGCTGAGAAACCCATCTTCATAAGCTTGTGCTTGTGCCATTATGTTCTTGACCATCTTCTTTCCATAAGAGTAAAAAAAGTTTTCCTTTTCCTTCAGCTTCTCCCATGTTTGTTCTGCTGTTCTTGTTAGCATCGCTCTTTTGCTTGAGTGCCTATATTCCTGTTTTCATTCCTCCTCAATATTGAGCTTGGTTATTTATGGGATCAGTATCACTGTCTATTACCATGATGTGCAAATGCTATCTCTAAAAATTATCAACGTGCCTAGTAAATTTCATGCTGGTTTTGGTACATTGCCATACTCATTAGAAAACCCAAAGTGCTCAGGGTACAGTTCTTTGCAGGGCTGCAAATTCATTTGGGTTTTATTTGAGACAAGATCCATGATGCAGAGGAAGGGTTTGATGCATTGATTGCATTGCCCCAGAGGATAAAGCAGCTGCAGAGGCTTGTTGATCAGAATTAATTTTAGTTTCTGGAGTTCAGTCCATCAACTGCTTTAGAAATTAGGACCAAGTTTTCAAACCAGCTTCCAGTTTTCGAACCAGCTTCCACAGCTTTTGGAAGGGCATCTTGACACAGGGGTCTGAGTCCATGAGAAAGAGCACAGAGGAAGTGTGTTAGTGCTTAAAAGTTGTATTTGTTTTGCTACAGCAAGTAGAGCTGCCTGATTTTTGATCTGACCAAGGTATGGGTTGATCTTCGCTAACTAGTAAGGAACTACCACAAGTTTTCCAGCAGATCAAAGGAGGGAAGAGATGCTTTCTAGCCATCCACACCTATGAGGGCATCAGTCAGTACCCTGTTTTGCCATATGGCTGTGATAGTTCTTAGAGTTTCAGGAGTATTTTCAGGCCCTTAAAACATTTTCCTCAGCCTGACCAACACTGACTCAGTCTTGTCAGAGTTCAGCTTGAGCCAGTCAGCCATACTTTATCAAAGAGCTGAATTCCTGTTGGTGTTCTGTCTTTTCAATAATAGTAATAGCTGTAACTGTTGAGAATGAGTATCCTTGCAATGTTATCAGCTATGCCTCTGCCACCTTGCAGTATCCACAAGAGATCAAAGAAAAAGGATATGTGTGACCCTGCAGGTGAAGGCCTGGACAGAAGATACAATTACACACCGTTCTGAGCTCTGCTTCAAACAAGACATTGCAGGTACCACAAGCAGGGTCACCTTTTTCTGAATCCAGCATTTTCATGGCTTAATGCACCTCTACATATGGCTCTATATGGGAGTATCAGGGTTTTTTCTATATTAGTGGTGGCCAGAGTGGCAATAAAGACAGTTTCCACTCTGTGTCCTGATGTGAACCCTGACTGTGAGGCCTCCAGAAACCTGGCACTTGTATGCTGTTGGCATTTTCTGATTACTGTGTTTTTAATCATTTTGCCCAGAAATGAGATGGCAATTGCAGACATCTTCAGGGATAATATTTCCTTCCTGAGGAGTGGAAAAATGACTTACTTTTCAAGGAGCTTGATAGGTGAATCTCTCTGACTGAGGCACTGACTATTTCCATCTTTGGCAGGCAAAATTCTTCCGCATTGTTACCAATACAAAAAGCCACAAAAGTGATTCATATTTTTATGGCTCTAATTTTTTAGCACTTTCCTTAAGCTTTGCCATATGGATATGGGATGGGATGAAACAGATAATGGTATCTCTTGAAAGATGAAGCATTTTTTCCCTACGTGGATTTATTGGATCTTACCAGTCCTGTATCTTGATGATTCTTCACAGGTTCCAGGACTTCAGTCTAACACTGCAACTGAACTGCCTGGCTTGATGAGCTGTTTTGTGTAGTGAACTACCCATTCTGGTTTTAACTGTGCAACACTTTTTGAAGAGTGATTTCTGTCTTTCTGATTCATTGGTCTTGAGCCATCTCTGAACTATGGTGAATTTCCTATCAGTGTGTGCAGGTTGGAATTTACATGTTGATGACAATTAATATCAGCTAGTTGGGCTGCTGGTTAAGGCATTATTTGTACTGTATTTGTGAGTGAACTTTCCAGCAAGAAGGTTCTTTTCTGAATCAGACCTGTTTGGTGAGAAAACTCCAAAGCACTGAGAAAGCAGCGGCAAAACTTTGGCTTGATAGCATCCAAATCAGACCAAAAAAGTGGTATGTTGGTTTCACTCCCATCAGCCGCTCCAAACTGTTCAGTCCTATGCGTAAGATCTGTAGGGCACATACCTTGTTCAGCCAGTGTGCTTTCTGTGTTTGACCACTTTCAGTGAAAACCTTACTGATGTTACTTTCCTATTGGTCTCTGGCCCAGTAGAAGATTCTGGTTTAAAATAGCTATGCAGCCACCCTCTGTGCATTCTGTGATTTCTTCTCAGAGACAAAGAGTTGTGTAGACTCAAAAATTATCAGAAATTGTGTCCTGGATAAGTCTATCTAGTCCTTACTCAACACTCAAGCTCTCTACATATCTAAGACAACTATTAGTGTAATAATAAGGAATTAGTTCTTGTGCTTCATATACTACGATTTAGCTTTAGGATTGGAGGAATGGGTTGCTCTATTTGTTGAGTGGGTTTTTTTGTTTTATTTTGTTTTGTGTTGTTTTAAATGAGAATTCTGACTCTATTTCTGGGATGTCTGAAACTCATTGTCGTCATTCATAATCAATTCCAGAGGTATCAAGTATTTTATAAAATGGTAGCTGCAGATTTTTTCCTACATCAGCCACTGGGACTAAAAAATAAATGCACATAATAGGGCCAGAATCTCAAGACATATGTGACACTTTGTTAAGCCTGTGTGTATCATAGTTTACAGCCTCAGAAAGTTCTTGTTCTTTTCTCTGATTATATTCTCAACTACTGTTCCATTCAAATGTAGCCAAAGACATGTCATTCTTGTTCTAATTCCTATGAACAAAGCACACAGCTTTTAGTTTTCATTCTTGACCTCATTAATAATGATAATGCAATATTACAAAACAAATATAAACAGCGAAGAACCTCTAGGTGATTGTCAAGTTCCACTTGAGGATACACATTTCAGGAGCCCCACATATTCAGCTTATCTGACAACTAACCAGTTCTTTCACGACTCATTTCAAACTGCTGGAAATGGTAATAATGAGAAGCATTTTCCAAATGAAGTGAGAAAAATAATGTTTTACCTACCAAAAATCTCGAAACACTTGTTACTCAGTACCCACATGTAGAGGGACATGGCTGTGCATCTGTCTCTAAAATATGTGTGCCTGAGAAAGGAATCCAGTGGTATTCTGGGCCAGCAAAGGCTACTTATGACTCTATAGATGCACTTTTTTGACCATTCCAGAAAACGTTCAAGACACACTAGTTCTGAAGCCTACAGCCTTTCTTCCTTTTCCTTATTCCATCACCTTTTTGTGTATATAAATACAAAATGCTGTTAAGTACTGCTTCCAGAGACAGCTATTATGTTAGTGAAGGAATGCCCAGTATGAACTAGTTTGCTTACCTCCAGTGTGAGCTTATAGCTGTGGGGAAAAGATATAAATGGAAAATGCCATCCTGACTATTATTGTCTATTTTTATTTTATTTTGGAATATTTAGATGTGAGCCTTTAAACATAATGATTGTGAGGAACGGAGCCAGAGAGTTGTTCCTTCTTATGGCATTAATTCTCATTGTCACTACTGTACATATTATCTTCTAAAACTGGACTTAAGCTGTGGTTTGGATTTGTGGGAGCTGCTTTTTTTGGCTTTGTTATATAACCACACTTTCAACTGTGCCAAACAGCCTGCTTGTTTCAATAGGATGATAATTTGTTAAAGCAGGAGGGAGGAGAGAGTGACTGAAGTGCCACGTCTGCTTGGTTTTGCAAATATGGCACCTCATACCCACAAAGCATTTGCAAACATATAGCCAGCACTGTAGGCGGAAGCTGTGTTGCATACTTTAGGAATTACCTCTTTTCAAAGTCTCAGAAATCTTGTGGGCTCAAAATATTCATCAGCATACTGATGTTTAATAAGTTGCCATCTGTCAGCTGAAATGTGGTAAATCCAGTGTGAATGCTTTTAGCCCATGGAAAATGTAAGGCAATTTGATGTAGCTTTGCCTGCTAAACTAAGCCATACTACCCTGCGTTTGGCCAAACTAAAAGTGTGCATCCAGGTATTTCCAGGGACTCAGCTGATTTACTAAGTTGACCCATGATTGTGAGTCCTTCTGCACCTCCATCTGCAGCCAGATGATACTCAGAAACAGATCTGATGGGATGGCTAAATTTAGCCATTTTTAAATTTAATTCAACTGCTTTGGCACCAGAAAGTCTTTCAGAATTTGCTCTGGCCAGGATGCATGGAAAGTACGTGCTCTGAAATGTAACACTGATTATTTATGGATTTCTACACTTCAGTATAGCGAGTGTACAGGAGCTAACCCCCTCTCCCTGCCCCCACCAAAATCTTTCAAGTGATTTTGTGGAGAAAGGTTTCAGAGAAAAACTCAAGAAAAAGGAGAGATGTGCTTGGGTTTTGCTACTTATCACTGACTATTCTTGAAAAATTGCAGGGGGATTTGTGGGTTACAAGTGTACAACTCATACTATACAGTGTGTTACTAAGTACAGTACTGTCTTGCAGGAAGTAAGGTTTGAATGTCACTCTTGGGCTTTGAATACATTGTAGTGGGAAATGAACAGGAATTACCATTTCATCATGCATCAACTGACAGTTTCCTTTGAAAATTCGACTTCTAATTGACTGCCATATTCTTAAGGCTGGAAGAGACATTATAATCTCCTTTGCTTGTCCTTCCATGTGACATAGCTTGCAAAATCTACATTTACATTTCCCAACTGAAACAAGCCTAGAACTCAAGCAGGCTCAACGCTACAAGTTTTTAAATGTCCATTTTTAAGACGAGTCAGCTGAAAACTTCAAACTGCAACACATTCTATCTTTAGAGGAAAATGAATTTGATTTATGTATGAACTTTGTGCCTTGGCCTTGACTCAGTTTTTTTCTAAGTAAAATTAGTATCTGGCAAAAATACTCCAGCCCCCTTACTTATTGGGTAATATAGTTCACTGGTCATTTAAAGAAGTGTAAAAAGATATACCTGGGAGACTGCATTCCTTTGGAAGGATGCAGAGTACCTCAAACGCACAATAGCCCTCGCTTGGGTATGAAGTGCAGAAAAAAGCAACTGATTACAAGTATTCCTGACCAAAATCAAGATGCAAATAGTCCTCATCTATTCAATCTGCACTGAAGTAATGACCCATTTAAAAAAAAAAAAAAAGTTTGGATTTCACTTCTATTTTTTATTTAATGACTAAGTGTAGACACTAAAGAAGGGAATTGCCTGTTTTTATGAGCTGATTCCCTTTCCTTCCTCCTTGGCTCATGTGTCTCTCTGGTGACTAATGGGGAGGTTGCTTCTCTGGAACACAAGGGGAAAGTTTCAGTAAATTGCAAAAGCATGTTTGTTACTTGGAAGTCTTGGCACATTTTTGAGCAAAGTTCATGGAAACCGTAAAACTATTCTCAAGAAAGACTTTGAGGCCATATTCTCAAAAAATGCACCTACGCACAGGGACCTGCTTGTGAAAAGTTCATTGCAGTGATCAGATCAAGAATCTGAGCTGTTGTGCCGTCAAATAGATGTGCATAAAATACACGACTGCATCTGCAGATGAGGTAGTTTCCCTGACATGAAAATACACAACTCTCAGATTTGCATGGTTGTCTCTATGTTTTATAAGGGTGAATTAAGTACCTAATTTTATCTGACAATTAAACTCTTTCCTTACCTCTTTCCTTGACCCTCCTGTTTTCCATGTGCAGAAGATAAAAGGTTCCCCTTTAGAACAATCTAATGCTTCTAAAATGTTCTGCCCTCACAGAAAGCACTACATGAAGCAAAATTACTAATAAGGTCATAATGGAGACTGGTATGTTCTTACAGTAACTTGATCTCGGTAAAACTTTTAAGTCTTCCTACCAGTAACTTGGGTTTTGTTTTCTTATGTGAGGAAAACCAGAATCTATGGAATTGTAGGGAAAATAAACAGATCTGCAAGATGAGAGGAGAAGGAGAAGGAGAAGGAGAAGGAGAAGGAGAAGGAGAAGGAGAAGGAGAAGGAGAAGGAGAAGGAGAAGATGTCCTCTGGCAGGCTTTGAGTTCTAGAAAAATAAGCTCACACTAGCCTTTTGGCTGCCTGGATTACATCTGCAGCTGTTCATGTGCTCTCTTTATTATATATCCACTTGCTGGCTTTAGTAGTCATATTCAAAAAAACAATAGCTTTTTCTTTTCTTAAAATGCCCATTAAAAATGGATATTGCAGTCACAAAAGCTGTTAAGCAAGCATGCTGAGATACCTGGGAGACATACATAGGAATATTTTTTGTGTTTCCCTACCAATATCTTTCCAACTCAACCTGGAGCAAACAACTCTAATAGAAAAAGGAAGCTTCATTTTCCGTAGTCCCTTAGGTCTTGGCTTCCCCAACAAGGAAGTTACATAAACGTCTTCTCTGATGATGACTTACGTGATGCAAAAAGGCATTTTCTGAGAATGGAACTGAAACTACATCTTCATTTCATACAACCCATAAAAACATTATATAGGTCATCATTGGCAAGGTTTTAATTGGAGGCCAACATCATTTTCCTGAGCTCCTCATAGTTGTTTGAACTTACACTTTTTTTACCAGTCCTGTACCCATCTTGGAGTAGTCTGCAGTGTGTCCAGCACGAATGTGTTTGCATGTTTGCAACTGACTTTAAAATACCTTGGTGATATGGCTGTTGTCAGCAACTTGCTCTACCTTCCTTTGTCCTTTTCTTGTATATTCATATAACCTGAAACATCCTGGGAGGTTTTCCCTTTCAGTTGTGATTCACCTAAAATTCTTTCCTTTGGTTGTTACAAGTCATGTCAGATGTATCAACACGGAGTTTCTCTTCTGAAATACACTCTCTTAAAAGGCACATGTGCACACACACACACACACACACACACGGAAGCTGTTGAAAATCAATAGATGTAACTTAAATACTGGGAGTGTATAAAAACATAAACCACAATTCATCATTCAAAATATATTAGCAAATGAGAGCCATGGGGAGAGCTGACATAAGCAATCTGCCCAACATACAAAGCGTTAATTTTCTGGAAATGCCCCAGATGTGCTGGCTATAACTACCTAACCCTAGAAACATTCACAGACAAGATTTTGAACAACTATTTATAAGAGTAACAACTCTGACACTGGGTGTTGTCTGAGAATTAATGACTGCCCACAATTAATGGCCCTCAACTGCATTTGAGCCATCAGCTCCTCCCAGCTAGTCATTAGTCCCTACACACAGTTCTCAAACTCCTGTTGTCCATTTGGTATTGGACAAGATGAAAATACATTGTCTTCAAACACTGAAAAAGCTTGCAGCAATGTAAACTTTCAGTAACTCTACTGCTTTCTTGACAAGGTTTGCACTAGGGAAATTTCTGTGTTGTTTGGTCCTAAATGATATCTTTTACGTATCCTTTGATTCCCACAATTAATCACTGCACAGCACCACAGGGAAAGAAGACTTCCATATGCTGTAGTAATAAGAAGCCTCCAAGAAATGTGACTAATAGAGGAAATGTGCAGCTTAAGCTGTGAATTAATAATTTATGTGAATTGCAAACAAGAGTTTGCATATGGTGCAAGTATGATTACAGATGAAGCTGTTCATGCAAATAAAAGGATCTGAGAAATAGTTGCACAGCTCAGGACCTGACTCCCTTTATTACCAAGTTTTTCAACTCTTATGACTTTGAAAATGCAGGGCTTGGTCACACACAATATAAAATCTGGGGCTGTGACTTTGGCTTTAGAGTGTGATTCTGATCTGAAGAGAGACTCCTCCAAAAATATGGAGTGCTCATTTTATGAAGTCTTCCTATTCCTGTACTCAGAATCATACCTGCTGACTTTGGAGACATAAATCCTGTGCTGAAAAGCGACAGTAAGTAATGCAGGAAGTGGCACTGGGGCTAGGAGTGAGATGAAGGAGTCACCCACACAGTTCCTTGCTTTGGGACAGAACTGAGTTAAAAGCTGGGATTTCCCTGTCATGGAAAATATTGTCACTTTTCAAATTGCTCTCCTTCAGAATAAAAACAGTTTGAAACTTCCTGTGGAATGGAAATTCTGTTGAAATATTCTGTTAAAAATGTCACAGTACAAACAGAAGACCTCCCAATCCAGAAAGTAAAGGGTTTCTGCCTTGACTTAGACACAGCTGTCCACTTATAAAATAAAACCTGAGAATCAGCTCATACAACATTGTCAGCATTGTACATTACACATCCTTTCAGACAGAATTGCTACACTACTGCATGAAATGTCAATAACAATACGTTTAAATCCCCTAAAAATAAATTATTTTTCATAACAGATTCAATTTTCAAATGTTTGTAGATTGTCTGGATTTGGTTTCACGGCATTTTGAAGTCTTGTCAAAATTTTGGCTTCAGATTAAAAAAAAAATTCTTTTTTAATCTGTTAAAGACCAGTGCTTAGAAAAGACAAAGCCATGTCAATCCCATACAGAGTTGCAGTGCTCGTACCTCACGCAAACCAGCACACCCACATTACCAAACAAAGCACCGTGTATCTGTTTTGAATTGGCTCCTGTCGGGACGTCCATCATAATGGTGTCTGTAAGTCTGAGAATGTAAAGCTACTTGCTTTGTGGCCAACCTCTAACTACTAATAAGGGTTAGGGAGAAAGTTTCCTTGGAGGCAGTTCATCCCCTAATTACTTGCACAGATTTTCTAAAGCCCTTCTCAGATCAAGCTGGCATTAAGTCCTGTCAGAGCCAAAGGTTTAGCCCACAAGGACAGCAGCAGCTCCTATACTCCCACAGCCAAGGCTGCCAGCACTCCAGGGCCCACACTCCAGTGAGAGCTGGGGGCACTGGAGACAGCACTGTTTGCAGAGGGCTTCAATCAGGGCCAGGTGCCAGAACAGGCAAAGCAGAGCCTTGTCAAGGGTGGCAAGCAAAAAAGACTATGCAGCTTCCTCAGTCTGTTGGAGGTCTTGCTCCCTGGCTTGTCACCATGGTCTTTGGCAGGGATGAGCAGGAAGGCAGAGTTGTTGAGCTTTGGGCCTCTTCCAATGTCAGGATGAGTAATGAGGGCTCTACCCTCAGTCTTTGTCATACCTCTGCCTTTTGCCCTCCCCTCCAATAACAAAGAATCTGACCTCTCATCCAAAGGGAGGCAAAATGCATTTTTGTCTTCTCTGTTAAGAATCCATGAGTCCCTTCTGATGCAGCAGCCTACAGCTCCTTTTCCTAAAGAACCAGGACTGTGGGGAAGTGAATTTGTGAATAAAGAAAAATAGGGACCTACTATTTGTGAGATGCAAACTTATTACACTGTTTTATCAATAACCATACCTGCCTGGAGATGGGGAATATCCTGAATATATGAGGAGTGGCTGAGGTCACTTGGTCTGTTCAGCCTGGAGGAGACTGAGGGGAGACCTCACTGCAGTTACAACTTCCTCACAAGGGGAAGTGTAGGAGCAGACACTGATCTCTTCTCTGTGGTGACCAGTGACAGGACCCAAGGGAAAGGGCTGAAACTGTGTCAGGGGAGGCTTATGTTACATATCAGGAAAGGGTTCTTCACCCAGAGGGTGGCTGGGCACTGGAACAGGCTCCCTAGGGAGGTGGTCACAGCACCAACCCTGACAGACTCCAAGAAGCATTTGGACAATGCTCTCAGGCACATGGTGTGACTCATGGGGCTGTCCTGTGCAGGGCTAAGAGCTGGACTCATTGATCCTTGTGGGTCCCTTAACTCAGAATATTCCATGATCCTATGATTCTATGAATATTTCTAGGTTTATTTGTGCTGCTGTAGATAGCCCAAGAGTCCTTTGATCTAACTGAAATGGCCAGGCTCCTACCTGAAAGCCCCAGCCCATGCTAACACAGGGTATCTCAGCTTGGACATGGTTGCCTGGCTTGCAGACCACAGCTGGCCCACACCTGGCCAGGTTGGAATATGAGCAGGATGGGCTCAGGTCTCCCTGAGTTCAGCTACCCTGGGCACGAGTCTATCAGATCTCAGGGACAGCTAAACAGAAGCCCAGTGAATACCAGGTGTCAAGCCTGTTGTAGACATCTTTTTTTCCTAATCTTTTATCATGCCTACAGTCTGGATTTTTTCTTCCCCTGTCACCAGACCCCTTAAAGTTGGACCAGCTGCTCACATAGATCCTAGGTAAGACACAGTCAAACAAATGAAGATCTTTACTTTGGGGTTTGCTAGAGTCTTCTACACCCAGTATTTCAAAGCTTTTCACAAACAATATAAAGGTCTACGAAGGTGTCATTTCACAAATGATGAAACTGAAGGATGCAGATGTTTGAAGACTGGTCCAAGACAGCAGAGCAGGAATGAGTGTGAGAATGCTGATGTAATTGCCACAGGATTTGGGTCCTAACCAGAGGATCATTGGGAGATGCTGTAACCCCTTTAGACTGTGATATTAATTTATTTGTATTTGCATATAAGAAATGTTAGTATCACAATACATACTGGGACTACTGCAATAGTACTGTAGTAGTAACTGTTATATTACAGTCAATTAATAAAAAAGGCAGCATTCTAAAGATGTGAATGGCAGCCTTTTTTGCCACACAGTTTGGGTGACAGTGGTTGAGAATTGGCAGTATCAGACCAAAAAGGTTTTCAAAGCTGAATGCCTGAAGTGGCAGTAAGAGTACCTAACAAGAAGAACAAGAAGAAATCCTTTTACAGTGAGAGAATGTAATGATTCCCATTAGATCTTTTTTAAAAAATCTCACTGTGAACAGAGTTAAATAAGTAACTGGCAGCATAAAGTCATTCACTGTTTATCAACAACAATTCTAAGTAATCTAAAGTCAGATCATTCTAAACAAAAAAATTGTTTGCAATCAGTCTTCGAAGTATTCTGGAGCATCTGGTAGACTCTCCCTTCTGCAATATTCATATCTGATTACAAGGCTAGAATTAGTTGTGAGCTCCCCAACACAGACTGTGTTTTCTGTAATGACAGATCAGTATGCATAGAAACTCACAAGATGAGATGAGAAGATTGAAAAGTGGTATGAAGTATTTCCTTCCTGAATTTTGGTATGTAATCAATAAATCAAGGCAAATGTGAAAGAGGTGCAATGGGGGTGAAATGGTCTCTTTACGGTGATTCTCTGTATAAGAAGGAAAGTGTAGGTAGGCTCATGCAACATCAGCGAGGTGGGGTTAGTGGGCTGGGATTCCATGAGCCTGGGGACATGATGTTACTCACTGGGAAGTCAGAAGTAATTAGAAGCAATAGTGCTGGAAGTGGTTTCATTCAGGTTCAACTGGCCTATGTATGGCTTGCAATAAAGAAGGTGTGTCTGGAGTATTTCAGGCTAAGAATTGATTTCCAGTGGAGAAAGGAAGCTCTTAGCTAGGCATTGTAGAAACGGCAGGGTGGAAAAGACTTGGACCTCAAACTGCCCAGCACTGATGCAGGATCAGGTATCCATGCACATTCCTGACAGGTAATTTTTAACTTTTCATTATAAACCTCATGTGAAGGAGATTTTACATTTTTTTTCCAGGGATCTTACTGCAGTCTTTCACATCTTCAACTGAAACCTCTGTTAACACCTTCAACCCAACAGCGTGCAAATGCAGAACCGCTTTGGGGATCCAAAGCAGTAACTGCCCAGACCTGGCCCCACTAGCTCAACTCTCCCCTCGACCATGCTGCACTGTTCCCTGTATTGTAGACATATGGCCTAGGACAGGCAGCGGAAGAGGCTGGATCTGACCTGCTACCCTTTCCCCAGAGGCCAAAGGCAGCGGTATCTGACAACAGAGCAGATCTCAAACATCTGCACACTTACGGTGCCTGTGAAGCCTGAGCGGTGAGTCGCAGAACTGCAGGGGTTTATGCTGCCGGTGGGAAGGGCAGGGTGGGAAGGTGCCTGTCTGCATGTGCCTGGCGTGCTGCAGTAGGCACACGTCACAAACCTGCACAGGAGAGCAAAACTGGGACCTACCCCGCTACTGCACAGGATACCAGTGCCTCAGGTGAAAGCAAGTCAATCGGCCAAACTAAGTTTCCCAAAATATTTGAAAGTTTAAAAAGGCTTATTTGATTACAGTGAAGTCCATTCAGCTCTGAAATTATGTCAGTGTGCTAGTTTAAAAAACCCAGTGGAAAATTACACCCCACTTAAGATACTCTCTTCTCCCCACCCTCTCCTGGTGAGAGGGGACACTAAAAGCAGAGATTCTGAGTTGAGATAAGAACCATTTACTTGAAAAAACTGAGCCCTGCAGTACTTGGGAAGCTGCTTAGTCTGGACAGGAGTCGTGCTGCCAGGAAACAGTGCCTTTGCCGGCTGCGGCAAATGCAGGGGGTTCCCTTCCCCGGGGCAGCAGCAGCAGCAGCAGCAGCAGCAGCAGCAGCACTCACATCTTTCCATGGCTTCAGCAGCAGTTACTGCTTGTGTGTGTTCAAGGGACCAGTCTGTCTTTCCCCACCACCGAGGTAAGACTGACTCCACTTCCAGCTTCCAGCGGTTCGGCATTTTCTGCTGAAACCACGCTCCCCCGCCATGACGTGGGTGGTGTGGAATTTAACAGTGCTAGAAAACTCCCACCCCTCTTTTTCCTCTGTACCCAGGACACTCAGTTTTCCTCTGCAAATGATCCCACAATGCATGAATCTGGAAGGCAGGAGACTGAGAGAGGTCGATATGTTATGTGAACAAAATTGTGACTCTTTCTTAGACAAGGTTGATGTTGGCCAATGCATCTTTCTCAGGAAGAAAGAAATATATACAGTTCTTTCTCAGCTTGACCAATTAGGAGAAGGTTTATTGTGAAACTGCTACTGGAGAGAGTCCACTGAAAGACTATGGATTTGTTGTAGGGACTGGAGCATGTATCCTATGAGGAAAGGCTGAGAGAGCTGGGACTGTTCAGCCTGAAGACAAGGCACATGGGGTTCTTATCAGCGTATATAAATATATGATGGGAGGGTGCAAAGAGTATGATGCCAGGCTCTTCTCAGTGCTGCCCACTGACAGGACTAGAGACAGCTGAATAAAACCCTCTGAATGTCCGGAAATACTGTTTCACTGGCATAGTTTGCCATGAGGTTGTGGAGTCTAGATCCTTGGAGATACTCAAATGCCATCTGGACATGGTGCTGGACAGGAGTTGGGCTAGATGACCTCTGGAGATTCCTTCCAACCTCGACCATTCTGTGATCCTGTGACCTTGACAAATACATAAAGTCTGTATTCAATACAGGAAGATCTACAACACTGAGATGAAGCATGACAATATTTTTTGTTGTTTGACATGCTGTCTTGTACCTGTTTATTTGGGACTCCATTAGCCTTACTAACTGACCAAACAATTGCACTGACTCCTTACAATGAAAACCTCCCAGTGTCATGCCAGGGTATAAGCCTTGGTATTCCATCTCAGTTTAAATCAAAAAAATTTTTTTTAAAAAAAAAGCTGCTATGTAAGTAGAAAAGAAGTTTCTTGCATGGCTACTCAGAACTTACTCAGCCTCCTACATGTGGGACTGCTGCCCTCTGAAAAGGGCCTTCTGAACCATTTTGAAATAGGAGCTGACATGAAGTGACATAAAGGCCTTTAGACTTAATTTGAGATATATCACCCTGATGATCTCTTTTGTTTTCATCCTGTCATTTTACTGTCTCCTGAAGCATTTTATCAAAATCAAATGGTAGCTGTGATTAGGAATAGTTCCGTATCTACTTCCTCTCTCTTTAAGTAACTGGTTAGAAAGAGATCTTTAGTAAAGTTGCTGCTTTTAGTTGCATGGCTTTCTTTGTTATTTATGATTGAAAAATCTTTTGCCCTGCCTAAATGAAATATCATCTTAAGTGGAAAACTTATTTTGCCAGAATACTATATTATTCCTGACTGCGACCTAGTTATACTCATGATGCATAAGCCCACACATATCTTTTTATTATAAATAATGTTTTTCTCTGTTCTCTGTTCTTTCATTTTCTATGGAATCAATAATAAATATTTTCTGTCACTGTGCATCACTACAGAGGACACTTCAGTTAGACAATAACTACATGGAGTCTTGCCTTTGGGAGCTCCTTCTTACCTAGAACTGAGAGGAGTGTGGAAATTAAGGGCAGGCTTTATGCTATTGATGGCTCCTATTCTTCCTTGTGTGTGCATGCTTGTTTTAAAGGACTCATGTAGAAAGTTTACTGCACTCAAAAACAACAAAGATGGGCCAGAGTGTATTTTTCCAATGCTATTTTAAACATGTGGTTATGGCTCTGAGAGACAGGGTTTCACCAGCCACACCCTTCTCCATTTCCCAGCTTCCTCAAACAGTTCCTCAGTGCTAAGGCAGATTCACTCCACGTGGAGCAATTGTGCAATCTTACATCATTCCTCATTCTTCGCCTCTCCATTTTCCTTATCTGTCATGAAAACTGTTGTTCCAATATACTCAAGACTTAATCAGTGCATTTTTAATGAAAGGTCCTAAAGTAGGCATTGCTATAATCTATTTACATGTTTCCTACCTATTAAATGACTGACAGTTTCATCTCTAACATATCTGAATTTTACATTGGACAAATCATATTTTCAGCAATACATTTATCACTGGCAAAGATTGTTGAAGGATACAAAGTTTTGTGGGATTATTTCCTTATATGATACTTCATTTCTTATGTAAATAGTCTTTGATGATCCTGTACTTTGATATATTTTTTCATGTATTTGTATCCACAACACATTGAAAGAAATAGTAAAAACATTATTCTGATAAAAGACTATCTAAACAAACACAGTATTTTTGCAATGTTCTCTTGGGAATTAAACAGAAAATAAAAGTTTACCAGTGGCGTATTAGCATAGATCTGTAGAAAATGTGGAGGGGGCTGAAGTTAGGAATAAATTACAAGTATGCATACACAGAGCTTTCACTCTGACATTTTCCTAATTGCCATTTTACAGTTTTTATTGCCACTGTACCTGCTCATTAATACATGTGTTTTAATAAGCATTCCTGTGGTTCAAGGAAATAATTCTGTTTCATGGATGAGGAGTTAAGAAACAGAGATTAAGCAATTTATAAGAAGTCACACAGGAAGCATGTGGCTATCCCTACATCTCTCGAATGCCAGTCTGGTGGTGCAACTACAGCAGCAGCTCTCAGCTTGCAAAAAAAAAAAAATCAGTATGAGTTGTGCTACAGCCCTACATTTGCTATTGTATAAGATCAAGATGATTATTAACTTTTAATATATTATGATACAATGCATAGCCCTTTATCTAGTATCTATGAATCCTGATCCTTAAGTTCTACCAGCTGTGTTACAAAAACTACTGCTGCTCAGAACACAGGATTTTAGAACAAGGTCTACGAACATTGACACATCATTATGGAAAGAAGTGAATGAATGATACTTGTTCTACTTATGTGATTAAAATTATTTCCCTCCTACCATTGTAAAATGCAATCCTGTAGAAAACTGCTTAACTCTAACTTAACTCTGTTCCCCAGTTGTGGTTAATGTATGTTTGTGAACACCCACTGGTGCACAGAGTCCAGATTACCTCTACCTACAATACCTCATATTTCTCTGACATCCTTGAACGTGTTTCAGAAATATGCTGATAGAACATAGAAAATGATTGCTATTAAAAGATAATTTTCAATGGTTTTAGACAGATTGTGTTGCTAAATTCAGTTGAGAAAGTACAGTTGCTCATACAGCTTTTTTAGATTTAGCATGTATCTTTGATATGATGTGAAAGTGCTTCTATAATAAGGACACAGGCTACTTTGGAATTTGTGTGGGTCCCCTGAAATGTCCTTTCTGTGGCAGCTGGAAGACCACAATGTTCAAGCATATCTCCAGGTGGTAGTCCCTAAAGCTCCTTCAAAACATCTTAATCATGTTCTGGGTTCAGTTTTCTCCTTGTCTTTTTATTTACATGCCTCAACCCAAGATCAATTAAGTTTTAGGATACCTTGCTATCAGTTTCCTCTGCTATGTTTCAGTTGCTCTGTCACTGCCTCAGGAGGGGATGCCTGATGGGGATACTGTTCACCTGAGAAAACCTACACCTGTATTCAAAATGGAAAAGGCAGGAGAACAGCAAAGACAGAATTGGAAATTAATTTTTCTTTTTATCTTTTTGCTAAGTTCTTAAAATTTACTGATGGAAGAATCCAAAGACTGGGGACCTCTTGACTAAAAGAGATACCAAAATCTCCCTGACTAAAATCCTTTGGATGTTGGAGTAACTAGCATTTTTCATTACTTGTGACTGGGCTGAGGTAAACTGGTTCAGGCTTAATCTGGCACAAAAGGGCAGGAGTGGTAAGATGATGGCCTTGATTTGTCCATTTATTTAATAAAATGCTAAATAGGCACTGCAAACATACACCAGATCCAGGACTTGCTGATTCTTATTTCCCACTGGGAGAGTCCTTACTTTGGAGGCTATTCTTATGGACCTGCCAGGCCAGAATCATCCTGTATCTAATGGAGGAGGAATGAGAAGAGCTAAAACGGATAGCTGAAGCAAAGACATGTAGAAATGAGTTTGATCCTGTAGTCTAAGTATTAATATTCTTTGTCCAACACAAGAATACATTTTAAATGGTGAGAATTCTATGAAGTCCTTTGGAAAGTTGATGAAAAAGTTGTGAGGCTAATCAGACATGTTGTGAGAAGGAAATTCTGCAATTTACCAAAACCTCAGGAGACTCTGGCAAATTTACTTTTTCCTTGCTTCTACAAGACCAAATAAAACAGTAACATGTTGTCAAGTCCTTGAAATCTGTCTTTTCCACTGAAAATGGAAACTACCCCTAAGTACAAGCCTAGTGATTAGTCAAGGACTTAAAATATGTCTTCTCAGATTGGCTGTGTCAAGCAGGTTCTCGGGCAGGACACAATTAAAAAAAGCTTGCTCTTGAAGTACTGCAAACAAGACTGAATAACAGTAGTAAATTAACATACAACATGAAACGGATACTAAGCTGTATTTACATTTTCCACTCTAAAAAATGGAGAAAAGAAGAGAAGGGTAGAGGCAGGGGAAAGCAATTCAGTGTTTATAAAATTCATACATGTGATCAAAATACGTAGCTAGTATTTCAGCTGCTGCTATAATAATTGATGACTTTAAGTGGGGATACATTATTATAAACCTAATTTTTAAATTACCTATCTTATTCAAACAAATCTTTCCAAAATCTATCAATTGGATTAGCTCAGTGCATCGATCAGCAGCATTCAAAATTGTGCTGACTTCAGTTTTTGTGGTGTCTTCTTTGCAGTACTGTTGCCCTTATAAAAATTGTGTCTGTGGTCCTTTCAGATTTCCAAAGTTGGCTGCATCCAAATTCTTTTCGCAGTGGACATTTTGGGCAGTGAGGAATAACTATTTCCAAAACCACATTTAATTTATTTATTACCTCATCCCAGAACTTATTTTACCCTAGGGCACAACCAAAACATATGTAACTAATTATCCTGAGAATGTCCACAGCTCCAGTAAGTATGATTTTATTTTTTTTTAATCCTGCTATTTTTCATTCTTCCTGGTGTCCGTAAAGTCCTACCGAGACATTTCTGCTGGATAAATTCAGCTTTGAGTTCATGTGCAAATTCATTTATATTTCAGAATAGTTTGTTTTATCTTTTGCTGTTCAAGTAATAATCTAAATCTTGGCCCACAAACTTTTAAGTCTCTGTCAAACATTTTGGGGATATCAAAAAAGAAAGTCACAAAATGAAGGCACCAGGGCCCAGATTTATTCAGTTTAAATTCACCTAATGTCCCCATGGCTGGTGATTCCTCTTGGCTATACACAACTGAAGATGCAGGGCTAGCCAGAAGGAAACATCAGGCAAGAGAAACAAATTGGAATTTAGCCAATACAAATCAGATTTTGTGTATCTGATATTGATTAAAAAACCCCCAAACCATAAAAACTCTGAATTCTTTAGGATAGAAAGCTGTCTTATGAGCCTGAAGTTTGTTTAAATGCAGATTTTTTTTCACTATCTTCCTTCCAAAAGAGGGAAAAATTAAATACAAAATAATTATTGAACTGCAATGGAGTCATAGGAGGAATAAATTCAGGCCATTCTGATTAGGGCTATGATACGAAGTGTTTAAAAAATAAAAAACAACCCCAAAAATCTATTGTAGAGTTTGGAAAAACTTTCAGGCAGATGGCTGCTAAATCTCTCTCAGATATACAGATTTTCTTCATTGCCACAGAACAGACTCTTCCAACTTGCTCATGGGAGTCAGGACAGTTGAACATTAAAAGTGTGCTGGCCCCAGTTCAATGGAGTGTAAAAAACCAAACCTGTTCAGTCTAAATATTAGAAGCAGCTTAATTCTCACGGTGAGGAGTTCCACCTATGCTAATTCATCTTACCAGGAAGCCTGGTAAATTAGCCTGAAGCAGCCGTCACACTGTCTAAAAATTGAATGTGCATAATAATATAGAGGAGGTACTTCTGGGTATCATTTTCTTTGCTGAGGATGCGGGAGCTCAACGCATTTAATATTCAGGCTCTTGACTAAAGGTAAAATTCCTGCCTCGCTGAAGGCAACAGCAGAGCTCCCCTGAGTTCAGTGAGGCAGATCAGCCTGATTGAGCTAATAGAAGACAGGTACTTCTTCAACATGAGCTGTTTGACTGCAGCACTTGGTGTACCTGACAACAGAAAGTGACTCTACAGCTGAAGCATGGAGTTTCCTGGTAGCCTTGCCACGTGGGAGCGAGTTCTCATTGGAACTGTTTGGTTTTAATCCTGAAAGCACGGGGATTTAATATCTGCTGCTTTACATTTATATACTCCCTCACAGTTGTTTTTTTTTTAAACTATTAAAAGAAATAATGTAGATTCCTGCTTTTTTTAATTAGTCCAAACCCAACAGTATGTCTGGTTCCATAGAAGACTTACAATTCAGTGTGTCCCCTGAAATATTAATCTTCCAGACAAACAGCAAAAGCAGGTTTAATGGAAGACATAGAAAAAGAAGAACTGCTCCACATTTTTTAACCGATTTTGATGCTGAGCTTTCATTTATTGTGTTTGCTGGAGTTTTGAGGGACCATTTTCTTTGGAATGCTAACTACATTTCAGAGATTTTATACAGAACCATGTCCTGCATGGCCTTACTCCGTCTGTGCATGTGTCATGTGTTTTTCTTGTTACCCATTGAACCTAATGAGCCTATCCACAAGAGTAAACATAAGATGATAAAAATTTCCCCATTCAGACCCTAACTCACATCTCAAGATGTGTGACCAAATGTCGGACATTCCACTCAGAAGTCCAGATGAGCTCATCTCAGATAACTCACTGTGTTTCCATCTGGTTCAAATTTGAAGAAAACTATTTAGTTGGAAGAGGAAAAATACATTTTGTATCATTTTAATGCTGAACAGATTTAGTGACATACTTGCTTATTTAATCTACGGCTTTGGAGAGTCTAATGAACTGAGTAAGATACACATCTTGGCTCCAGGTCTGTTCTAGGATACACCAGAGAAGCCCCAATTGACTTAAATGGAATAGCATCTTTGTTAACGAGTGCAAAATGTATTCCAGTGAAAAAAAGTCTACAAGCATGGTATGAATATAAGTATTTCAAACTCCTGCAAATTACTTAACAGTTGATCTGCATTTATGTCTATTTATGTCTATTTATTTATGTCTTGTGTGTGTTTTTTTAGAGGAACGATACCATTTAGTCAATAAAACAGTCTGGTTTTTTAATATGAGGAATTTAAGCATGTAAATCCCACTCCCAATAGCTGAAGAAATAATAGGTATGTGGATTGTCTGAATTCTGATGGGAGAGTGAAATCCAGTGTTGTGCTGCACATCCCATTCTGTGGTGCACATGCCAGACAGGTTACCTTTGGTATAATACAGCCCAGCCTGGGGGGTGCCAAGCACCTATTAAAGAGTTCAGGGCCATCTGCTCTGTTTCAGAAAGATGGGTGTTCTCAGGATGGTCCAAATATGCTTCCTTTCTGTTGTACTGAAAACACAGAGGGGCAATTGGCATAAAAAACAGATCTTCCCATAAACCAACTTTTATAGGGAAATTCATGGCTCCTGGTGACCTTATCTGGAGAAACTACCAGGTAGCAGCAAATGCTGTAATCTGCTTAAACTGACATCACCATTGCAATAAAAAATATTGTTCTGTCCCTCTCCAGCTACTTACTCATTGCCAGTTCTGATCCATCCATTTTTCCTGTCACATGTGATGAAGAAGATCAAGGGAGAAGAACAGCTAAAGCTGTCCTGTTCTTTGTGTGGGAAGGGGTCATATAGAAAAGAGAAGGTGGGAAAAGAGAAGGATAAACTGCATCAAGGGTGAGGTCCATGTTTTCAGTGGCAGTTCCATTTTATGCTGATTAAAGCATGTCACGGTACACTGGAGGGTACACTTTCTGCTCTCAGAGATGGACAGGCCATATTGCCAGTTCAACTACAATAAGATTTCATTTTACTGTCTCTGCCCCAATGTCACCTACAGCTCAGTTGTTCGCATTTTTTTCTATGCTAAATTATGCATATGAAACCCAAGTATTCTGCAAGTATTACTGCAGAAAAATAAATAAAAAAGGATTCAGAAAAAAGTGAGTCTAATTTTTGTTTATGAGTTGGGCTTGTTGTAGAGTTCAGTTTTCTTAAAGGTTGTGCTGACAATTTATTTTCCTACATTTGTGTTGTCATCAAAGTTGTGGCATAAAAGACTTGATTCTTAAGCATCAAGACTGGAGTGCTGTTTTCAGTGCAACTGATGAGAGAAAAGTTTAGAGGGCCGCCTCTTTTCTCAAAAGATGATCCAGTAACGAATTGTAGAGAGAACGTTTTTTGGGCACTCAACTATAAAACATTAAGAGTCTTTTGACAGTTCTTTTTTTGTCCGAAAATGTCATTTTGTTGCAGCAGTCAAACATTGAAATGTCAGCTCACCAAAATTTGGCAAAATATCTTCTCCAGATGATATATGGAAGGAAGGAAAGACAAGCTAAGAGAAAGGCCTTGGCTTTCTCCCAGCCATGGAAAACCAAGTTTCCAACCCCAGTCTGGTTAGTGAAAGCTCTCCAGAGGAGTCTCGTCCTTTCCTGGGGAGTGCAGCCACTGTGAACCTTCTCTGGGGGCTTTGTCACAGACTTGTGCTTTGTTTTCAGTGGAAAGGTCGTGGATTGCATTCGCATGAATACAGAAACAAATTTTGAAACTAGAAGCAGTTTAATGAAAAGGAATTCCAATTTTCCAGTCAGTCTTCCTTGCTTCGTTTTGTCATCAGCAGAACTCAGTGAAAAAGTAAGTAAAATGAAGTGTTTGCTAAAAGGAAACAGACTCAAGGGAACATATTTGAAACAGGTATAAATGCCAACTTTCCATTGCCATAAAATGCCATTTAGTGGCTGAGAAGTTCTGTCCCCTTCATCATGGACAATCTGAGGGTGGGAAATTTTCTTATGAAGATGCCAGAGCATTTAACTGCCTTTTTAAATATCAGTTAAATATTGAGGCAGAAGCATGCATTCTGCCATGTGCACTGGTTGCAGCAGTAACAGGCAGTCAATTAAGAAGGCAGAAGCAGAGGAGGGACATTTGCTCTGAGTTCTTTTCAATGAAGCACTTGGGCATAGCAATTCACAGGTGTTAACCTGATCTTCTCTTTTATGACATGATAACAAACAGTACCACTAATAATCACTCAGACACTTTTGGAGACCTGGGCAAAGAAGGAAATTGAGTTAACCCTCCTTCTTTTTTTCCTTGCCATTTATCTGCAGCAAGTTCTTGTGAACATTCCTTTACTCCCTTGTCCTGAATTTTTATGGTGTTAACTGTCCCTTTGGTAGAACAGAAAAGAGATAATTTTTTTACTCTTACTTAAAACTGACTCCGAGTTTCTTAAGGACAGAACAAAACAAAAAAATTCTACTAAGAGAGGGAGAGTAGGACAGCAAAATAGCAACAGAGTGCTTTTCTTATTCTGCTTCCTCCAAGCTTGCTGCTAGACAAAAAATGTAGCAAAAATCCTTATCAGCCACTCTGAGACCTGGCAAATTTACACTAGTGTTGAGCTGCCAAAGGCAGTGCTCTTGGTTATCTTGCTGGTTGCAGGATTGCAGCAGTGCTGCAAAAGAAACAGTTTAGGACAGACTAACTAAACAGATGGCAAGAACAGAGAAAGATTAACTGAATTAAAGAAGGAAAAGGAGATAGCAGAGAGAGGCTGGGAACAGTAACCTGAGCCTGACATACTGGATATCATTCACAAGTGAACAGAAACTAGTAGAAATGGGGTTATCTTTTGGATCCTTCCCATCAACTCTGTCTGCCCATAGCATCTTTTAGCATGAAGAGAATTAAGGTTCAATAATGCCATAAAGAACCCTCAAGTCCCTGAATATGGTAGGCATTTTTTGCTACAAAGGTAAATTTAACTACTTTCAGCCTTCTTGGAATCAAACTATGGACACAAAAATGCAAAGCAAAATAGGATTTTTCTTTTGTTGTTTGCCAAATAAGCCAAATTTCCTGCTCATCAGTTTTGGAATATTTCTCCATTTTTTAAAATGTAATCTCACCAGCATTTCTCTCAGCAAGGATTTTTCTCTGAACTTTTAAAGTCCTTTTGTCTATAATGTTTCCTGACTTTATAAAGTCTTTTTATATAACAGGCAGAGGGAGACTTTTATTATTTGGACATTGATATGTCCATGCAATATAACTTGTCAGTTTTGGATTAGTGGTTTTGGTCCAATGATTTAGTCACCATTAGTTTCCCTGAAAAATAAATAAACTATTTTTTTTCAAAGAGATTTTCATTGTCTTCTAAAACATCTAATATTGTCAGCTATCAGGAAGGGCCACTGAATGCTGATATGCCAGCAGCCCTACAGCTTCTGGGATAGTGGTCTGGCAGTTTTTAAAGGCCTATTCCTCTTTCAAATATGCCTTACAAAATATCTTAAGACAAGCTGATGGAAGTGGTGCCACTGTGGAAGTGTCACTGTGCTATGTGCCTGTCTTCTTAAAGATTTGTGTTAAGCAGAAATAACTTAAGGATATATTCAGACAGTAGTCTCAACAGAATCAGTTTTAAGACATTACCTATGCCCTTGGCAGTGTATCCAGTAGTCACAAAAGTGAATGTGGGGTACAACAGGGTTCAGCCTGGGCACTGGGAACTACCTGGAGCCCTGGCAAAAAACTGTGCAATTGGGTCCTCAGACTCCATGTTGCTCTTACTTTCTGTAGGAAAGCAAGAGTGGGCACACCAAGGCTTGCAGCAACCAGTTCTTTCTGCCACCACGTAAAAACGGAGTAAGAAATGAGAATGTTACGCAAAGAACACTACAGGGAATACTAAGCAAAAATTGTTCTTCAGTTGAAAAAATGTCATCAGCTGATTTCCTCTTTTTGCTTCTGTATATTGCAGCACTAGGAGAAAGTGGGGGGGGAAGAAGGGGAGCAGAAGGAGGGAAGCAGGCTTATGGCCAAAATTTTATTGGTAGTCCAAACATATACTAGGAAGTCTTCTGTTAAGAAATGTTCTTCAAAGTTGTCTCAAGTTTATCAAAGTTTAATGTTGGTTTTATTACACTATTTGCCTCAGTAACAAAATTCTGAAATTAAAATAGCCACCCTCTAGTGCATATTGCCCCTTCACAGTGCAAAGGATAATGCTGATGCAAGAAAACATCTATTTGTAGTATTAAGAAGAAGAAGAAAAAAATCTTGTGTGACTTCAATTTTGATTTGCAAGGTATCTAATGCTAAACTCTAAAGAGAATCTAAAAGTAAGAACCAGCTTTTAAAAACAGAAAGCCTTGCACCCAGGAGGGGTGACTTAAAATAGTAGTTCTATTTTAGGTCTTACAGAGGAAGAGAACTGCTCTATTACTTTCTTGCCTTATGCAATCAGAATACTGCATTAAACGATTAAAGGAAAAGAGTAAGCCAGTTCTCTAAACCCTAAGTAACTAGACATAGTTACTTAGGAACAGAAACTTGAGAACTGTTAATGAAAATCAGGAACTGTTCAAGGACCTACTGCTGCTTTGTCTATGCTCAGCATAAAGGAGAAGTAAATGGAAATAAGACTCAGTTACATTTCAGCACATACAGGTGACAAATGCAACTCAAAAGAATAAACAGACTGTTTAGAGACGAGTCTGTTCTGTGTTTGCAATGGAGCAGGAACACATTCTTTTGGCTGGGCAGCAAATAGTGTCCCACTGTACCACTGGCTGCCTGTGCACATATGGGTGACATCCTTCAGCGTGGCATGTCAGTCACAGGGACTGAAGCATGAGTCTGGTGTGTGCTGAGGTTTTGGGAGGAAATCTGAAAACTAAATTTCAGTTCAACAGGCCTGATTAACTTAAGTCATATTTACTACCCTGTCACTGCAAGATACCTACCTATGTAGCTCGCTAGCTAGATCACTTGCCACCTTTCTACTCTCTTCTCTTGCACCAGTAAAGGTGAAATGGAAGGGAGAGCAAGGGAAAAAAACACAAACCAGGAAAAACCCTGAGAATCCAAAAGCTGTTGCAGAAGGGAGATTTTTTTGAAATGTTTTCTATGAAAATATTAACACTTTTCCCTGGCTTTAGTGAGTGCACGAAACAGAACTGCTGTGTTCTGGTGCTTCCTACTCCATTGAGGTTGCAGCCAAGGACAAGTATAGGTGGCTTTTTCTGCTTATGGATTTTTTGACAGGTTCCATCTTCATCTTTTTATTTCTATTAGAAATCCACACAGAGCAATTTTCCAAGCATCTCCTTAGTAACTGACACTTAAACCACAAAAATCTCAACACTGAACTCATTATTTCCTCTCTGCTCTCCCAAACTCCCAATGATACAGAGGATTCTAAGGAAGTGGGATGTGCTAGGCATGGTCCAAGAGAGGAATCAGCTCCATGAAGACCTAAATCTAGGAGAGAGGCTGATCAAATGAAGGTCTAGCAGAGAAGCTGTCTCTCAGCTGCTGTATCCATGCTGTTGTGAACACCACTTTTTCTCTCATTGCAACAAAGCTCTAATAACAGTACTATCTAACTTCCACTTTTTGTATTTTCATTGGAGAAAAAAAAAATGTCAAAAGGAAATACTTTTCCCTATGGCCAAGTAATGTTATTCAAAAATCCTGTGTTAGATGAGGGTTGCTAAAATCCCTTTGGAATCTCCCTTGTGCAGTGTTTCTGTACAAACACAGCACAGCATTATGTTAAACCACCATGGCTGAATGATCTCTGCAATCCATGACAGAAGGAAAATAGATTGATCATATGGATTGAATCACAATAGATAGGAAAGACTAATACAGAATACATCTTCTTTAATTAGGAAATCTTTCTGTCTCAGGTATTCAAAAAGTGAAGTTAATTCATGTAAACATTTTACATCTGGGCAGACTTAAAAATGTATCAGTACAGAATATTTTAAAGTTGAAGCTTCCTAGGGGAAATTCAATAATTTTTTAGGGCCAAAACACTGAAGCCAATAGGATTTTTCTCTTTAGAATCAGAATCAAACAAAACCGTCCCCAATTCTCCCCTTGACTATTGATGACAGGCACCGGAGCTCTGCAAAGGAAAATAGAAAAAGAGCACTAATGAATTTTGAAATGAACTTGCCAAGTTGCAATACTGTCTTCATTTAAGTCTCTTCTAAGAATTTTTCCAAGGTATTAACAGGAAATAAATAGCTTATGAAAACAGTAGTATAATTTCAGTGGAGCCATTGACATACCCAGGAGCTCAAGTCAAAGCTTTTTCATGTGAGTGAGAGTCTCCATAGCCACTGGCAGAACAGCAGACATTTCATGGGTTTGGGGGTTAGTTTGGCAAACACATGTGGCTACAGTTGCTTTCTCTGCCCCAGCTTCCTCTGAAAGTCTTCACTACTTTTTTGGATAATCCTTTCAGTTCCTTTGGGTACCTTTCCATGCAGCAATGACCAAGCCAGCTCTAAACTTTTTCGTACCAAGACAATTTCTAAAGCCAAATTTCAGATACTAAAAGAGAGTCCCTAAATGAGAAATCCCAGTTTCTGGAAGCAGGATAATCTTATTAGCAAGGCATAGGTTGCTTTCCAGCAGGGCTGACTAGCTAAGGAAGCATGGCTGTTCTTTTCCCAGTGCCTGTTTTGCTGCTACATGACTGAACTGGGTTGATTTGGGTGTCCCTGCACTGGGCTGCTTAGTTATAAGCACTGAGTCTCAGTTCTTCATGCGTAAAACGAAAGCAGTAATAGCTTCCTCCTGCCATGCACACACGTAAAGGAGAAAATGTTGGAAGAGCATGTGGGTGTTTCTTGTAAAGGTTACTAGACCTGTCTAGTATCTTAGATCTCTCTTTCTGACAACTTTGTGATTTTTGAACCTGATCAGTGCCAAATGGTCATGTGATTTCATAATTTTATCCCCAGTCCTGCTTTTATCCTGTTTCCCTTGTATTTGTCACATCCTTGCTTGGAAAGCACAACAGTCCAGAGGGAATATGAGAAATGGGAGAGACAGGTTATCACAGAGCTGGTGCTGAGGCTCTGTGAGTTACAGAATGCCTCAAATGCAGTGGAAAGCTGACTGGGTCAGAAGCTTTCCAGCCACTTCCTTTTTCTGTTGTTCCCACAGCAGGGAGTGAGGTGGGATATGTTAAGACCTATCCTGAAACTCAGATGAACTTGACCATTTCATATGTTTCTACTGCTAGATTGTACTGGCAGCGACACTCAAAGTAGTGACACTACACAGGAGGATGTCATTGAGTTGCTTGCTAAGTTAGGAGGTCTCAAACCAAAACACATACACATAATGACTGGTTCTGTATATGAACAAAGAAATATGCAGTCCTGCAAAGCAAGGGGAAAAAAGCTTTTGAAGATTGTTGCAAGTGCAGGCAAAACTCTTTTCTGTATCCCCTCTCCCCTTGCATGGGTAAGATGTCTCACACATAATATATGTTCCACATGCTACTGACTCATTTTCCTTCTCTTAATAAGATCACTTTTAAAGCAAAATTTCAGTCTTTGAAAGCAAGTCCCTGCCCTTTTATATTTAGCAAAAGTAAACTACTTCTCTAAAATATGTCTGAATTTCTCTGCAGTGGGTTTGTGGAGGTTATATGACAGACCTGACAGTCATAGCGAAAGAGGAATATGACCTGCTCCATACATGAACCAGGAAGTCTGCTCTTTAGGTAGCTGGTGAATTTCAGATGAAAGAGCTGAATACGTTCCTTTTTCCACTTCAAGCTAAAAAACCAAAGTTCAGCCCAAAAGCCAGAGGGGTACAGAATGGGGATAAAGTAGGAGAGTGTCAGTTCTGTGGCCCAGGAGGTCAAAGCACTGCAAGATCATCGCAAGCTGATACTCTAAACCAGATCCAACAAAAGTCTTGCAAGTGCTTATCATTCTATTTAAACATACTCTGAAACATTTTTGCACTTACTCTGCTTCTGACCCACTTTGTAATAGCTCTTTTAGCAATACATTTTCTAGAGAAGAGGCCTTTATATAAGAATTGTTAATTTAACAACCCCTGCCTGGTGCTATAAAAAAGCAAAACTATGTCATTTTACTTTTTCCCTGCCCTTCATGCCTAGTTTTGAGAAATCTCATATCAGAAGGCAAAAAGACTATGTATTTACTCTCTATTTCTGGCTTTTTTTGCTCTGTGAGACACAGCTGCAGTTTTGAGCTTCTAAAGAGAGTCTGAATGTCTCTGTGGATATATTTACACTGTACAGGAGGTACATGCTGTGAAGCACCTCAAGGTGGCTGTTTTCTAGTTCTTCACTTCAAGCATGTGGCTGAAGTGCATGTTGGCTCCCACCTGCCCACGAGTCTCTCCAAGGAGCTGGGTGGAGAGACAGTGAGCATCTGAGTCTCTCTGAAGTGTGACCTGGCACGTGTGTGTGCCGGTCGACCTGTCTTTAGCATGGCTGGGGAAACAATGACTCATATTTGTGGGCCTTTGATGAGGATCTTAAGGATGAATGATAATCTCATTGATTACTTTGGCCTTTTAGCAGGAGGATGGAGCTAAGCAGTGGAATTCAGTACATAAAACACCAACTTGAGAAGACAAGCAATTGAGTTGGCTGGGAGCTTCTGTAGCTGGCATTGCTTCAACAGCTTCTACAACAGGGCAGTTCTTGTTTTTACCTTTCAAGACTGATCTCAAAAATATTGGAGGGAACTTAAGGAGGATCCAAAGCAATGGTTGAAGACCTGGAGGATATACAAAGACTCAAAGGAGCTCAACCTATGCATTAGGTATGTAACAAAGTTAGGAGAGAGTCTGCAAGTTGTGCTCATTGAAGAAGAAAGAATTTGATGATAAAGGGCTTTCTGACCAATAAACACAAGTACAAGACCTAGATGTGATCTGAGGCCTCCCCTAAAAGTCCAGCAGAAAAGAAAGTTGTTCCCAACAGTTCCACTTTGGTCCAACTGAGATGACTGTGGAGGGAACTGTTGCTTCTGCTGAATCCAGTTCAGGCACTGCCTCCAGCAAGATGGGCTCTGGCCGAAGCCCTGCTCTGGCCCTGGTGGCGATGACGCTATTGCATCAAATGCACTGTGCATTAGAGAAGAAGCCAGACAAGACACTACATAGGTGACAAGCCACCTGCAAATTCCTGGGGGATTCTTAAGAGGTCTGGATTGATTTTAGTATCATGAACTGGGCCTGGCAAATAGGTTTGGTTTTTTTTAACCTGTATTAGGATTGAGCAAACAGGAGCTAAAGAAGTAAGGTCTAAAAACGGAAACAAATTTCATTTTTGCCCTTGGAGAAAGAACTCTTTTTTTCTTTCCACTTTTGGGTACTCTGATAGTTGAATAGAGTCAGAGGCACAGAAATCCCATGGTACAGCTTGCTCCTACAGGTGTTGGACAAATTTTGGAGCAATAAGGAAATTATTTCTGTTCTCATCATAATTTAGAAGCACTGTTTCAGGTAAAAATGGTTAGAGAATTTAATCTCTCTAGCCAAGCTTAGAATAAAATGCTAAAGAATCTTCTATGACATGCCACTTCAAACTGATAACAGATCCTGCCATCAAAACTGGCGCTGATCAAAACTCAGACAGCAGACTCTGAATGACTTCAGGAACTGCTGGACTTTTACAAGTCTGAAATGACTGAAATTTTTCCTGTAAAGTGAAAAACCCCAGCCACTTGTAGAATATTTTCTCTCCTTTTCTTGAAATTATTAGATTTGGTAATGCATAAGATACATTTAACAGAGTATACACTATAAAGGATTTCTGGAAAAATGAAGGAACTTATAGGAAAATGCTGTCACAAAATCCTTAAAGCAACTCAATAACAGCAGCTCTAGTGATGCATCGTTTTACTTTGCTTATCCTAATGTATGTCAAAGCAGAGTAAAGTTTTGTGTCCTTTGTATTACCTTAAGAAAGAATTAATTTGGATGTTAAAAATTAAGAAAATACCCTTGGTTCTGGGGAGGCGGGAATAAGGGATGATTCCCAGACAACACGGATACATTAATTATAATTTTTAATATATATAAAATCAAGGGCCTAAAGTAATGGCCAGAGAGAATCACGAACTATGTATTTAGTCCTTATTAGATGAAAATGAGAAATAATGAAAAAATGCAGAAATCTAGAAATGTTCAATAAGTGGTTTTGTTCTTTTTTAGAGGATGGGGAATGCAACACTGCATTCACATTATCTGTTGATGAAATACTACCCACTATAGCAGTTCTCAAGGCATTTGTATTCAACATATAGAAATGGAAGCTTTTTACTGCTCATTTATCCTACCTGTCTTGGACTCCTCTGAGGACAGATTAAATCACATTCTGAAAGTCCCTAAACACAGAGGAGATGAATTCCATTCTCTGGGTCAAAGAACATAAATTTCTGTTGTAAAGTGGCATTCCTCACGGCGGCACAGTAAAAAACCCCACAATTGAAAAGGCTGGTCAGCCCCAGCATGCAGTCAGAGGAACAAAGTGACCTGAATGCAAAAAGCGACAAGTAATCTCAGAGTGAATCAGGTAGGGAAAGTTTTTTCTTAAAATTGGGAAAATATTAGTGCTATTTGTCAAGAATATTGCTAAGATACTATCTGGAAAATTTGTTCACTCATGTTTGAGAATTCAAACTTGTGCATGAGTAAAGCAGGCACCTGGATGAAATGGAGAAAATTGCTCTGGTAGAGCAGGCATGAAGGAGCTTGTCTTGTTTATCATAGCCAAAAAAATGTCTGGGATGTGGTATGATTGCTTTCTGGAAATACATCAGAGGGCTAAGCACCATGAGAGGAGAAAGATATGTGAACTAACAGCATCTACAGGAAATGGAAGATCGGCAGGTAGATGGATAGATGTATAAATAGATAGTCACTTTCAACATGACTCCTTCCTGTAGCACTTCTATCAGAAGCTCAAAGAGTTGGAAGCTGAAACTAGGAAAAAATTAATTCAAAACCAAACAAAAAGTTTTAGTTGTGATGCTAATTGTAGCAATTGATCAGTTTGCAGTGGACTCTGCCTCAATGGAAACTTTGAAATGAAAATGGCACATTTTCTCTACCTGATACATTTTTGTTCATTCCTAGTACTGCCCTTGAATCAGAACTGATTCATGTACATCCTATGGCTCTTATTTTGCTGTGTGTCGACTAGGTAATTCTCAGAGTGCCTAAAATCTTGTTGCTATTACTCTACATATAAAGCTCCTTTTAAATTGCAACAATAGTGTAAATCAGCTTCATTGGAAATAAAAATGGGGACCTACCCTTTAGTACTTCTGTGAAACAGAAATCCTTTTTTTTTTTTTTCCTGTCTTTAATCTGCCTTCTTGAATGGTTTTATTTCATACATGCTGATAGCTCAGCAGAAGGCTGTTGTTAGCTCACAATAATAGATAGCCTCTAGGTTAACTTCTGGAAGTAACTTTGGAAACTATTTTTCAGGCAATGCTCCAAGAAAAAGAGGCACATGTTGAGGAACTGACATAACTTTTTAACACCACAACCAGCATATTTCTTCATGCAAACCCAGCCAAAACAAGTTGCCAAAATCAATATTGATCTAGTCCTTCATCCAATCAACAAATGCCATTGTTTATAAGATATAACTTTTCTTGGTTAAAGTTCAAAGCAAAATGCCAAGGATTTGAAAAACTATTAAAATGAGAGGATTTAGGTTTCCAGATACTCTGGCTTGATTTCAGTCTCAGTGGGTATTCTGAGCCATCAGAAACTATCCAAAGAACCTCTGCAGTTTTTATATAGAACCTAAGGGTGAAACGAAAGCAAAGAAAACGTGAGTGCATGCACATGTGCATATGTGTGTGATATGTATACACAAAAAAGGTACTTTAAAAATATCATACTAAAAAATGGTACTTTGGATTTTTCTGCATCACTGAAATTTAGTTTGAGACTAAGGAAAAATAATTATGCAGTACAATTAAAAGAAATTTGGAAGTTCTCCTGTTTGTTGATAAAATGTCTGGTCTTCCAATCCAACAAAATAAAAATTGTGTTTGGTTCAGAATTCCATGAATGTGGGTTTTATAATTATAAATCCATTGAAACATTGCATAGGCATGGAATTTATTTAACCTTTTCCTTAAGATGTTTCTTTAACAGAACCTGTCAAATATTCCTGAATTTTCCATGGTAATAATATGTCCAGAACTACACAAACCCCGAACAGGAAATGCAAATGTTTATCTCTCTTAAGAAAAGATTTTCACGACTCCAGTAAAGGGTTATATTCCAGAATCTGGGCTTCATTTTGTGAGACACCCTATAAGATCTTTAGATAATTTATAGACAGATAGGCCATAGGGCAAAAAGCCAAGTTTTCAACAAAACTTCAGGAACCTCAGCAAATGAGACCTTCATATTTCAAAGTTTTCAGTAACAATCTGTTTTCTAATAGCAGTGTCAAGGTGCTATTTAAATATTACTGCATACTGCTATCTAGCTTTGGCCAGCCATTAGGTAATGGTGAAGCCTCTTGCTTAGATATTGAATAGCAAAATTTGTTTATTTTCATAATCTTTAAATTCCTGGAGACATAGTGTAAGCTGATTTTTAACAGGCTTATATGATACTCTGAGGCTGCTGCTTTGCTTTTTCCTTTAGGATTTTTGGTTTCCTAGTTTGAGGGTGAAGTGGTTGGAGCTGATTATAATTTCCAGAGTTAACTCCTAAAAAACACCACATGTGCCTATTTGCCAAGAATTCTGGTTATTCATTGCATTGGGTGGAGCTAGTGCTGCTATCTCCCCACTTCTACCATTTCAGTAGCCTGAGACAGTCTCTAAAGCACTCTAGCAGTTCCTTTTTGTGTCTCCACATACTTTATCTTGTGGCACAACAGACAGCAGTGGCTTAAATCCCCTTTCGTGCCATTTTCTTACTGTCTTCTTAAAACTTAAAACTCCCGGTTTTGTAAATAGGCATGGCTCAGATCATGACAAAACTGATGCAAATTGCATTAGTTTCACTTAGATTTTTTTTTAAGTAGTCTCCCTAAAAATGATCATGGTGGATGTAATCCAGTATCTAGTAATCAGGTTGTAAAATGAAAAATTGAGCTTATTAGAGAGTGGGAATTTGGTACAAAAATACAAAAAGACTATTGTCCTTTTTAGGTTTTCTGAGAGTCCTCCAGGTCTTCTTCTATGCAGAAAAAATACGAATTCATGCTATTTAATGATGAACACGGAGAAGATAGGTCTAGTTCTTCCAGACATTGCACCTTATTGTGGTCATGGTTTTGGGTTTCATCACAATTCCAGCACAAACTCTGTGATAGGATATACATTTCAGGCACATTAATGTCACGATTTACAAAAAACCTCAAACATTTTCTCAAAGAAACACCTTTGTCAACCTAACTATTTTTGTGTAGCTCCAAAATGAGCATTCCATTCAGACCTTGGTAAGCAGAAAAATACTTACTTACCCCTAGTCTTTACCTGCAGGCCAATCATCTTTTCTTTATTAGGAGTAACTTGTTTTGGGTTTAGAGGAAGCAAAGATAAGATCTCTTCCTCCTCCATCCTGTCAGCAGAGCCAGGCCTCTGTCCAACACCATATGAGCTTTCCATCAACCTCAGCCCAGAACTTTGCCTGATCCTACAAATACGGAGTAGGGTGTAGTACCATGAAGAGCCCCCAGCAGCGTTTTGGATACACCACCACCACCAAGCTTTCAGAGGGGAAGTGGAGCACAAGCTCCCGCTCTGGACCAGTCAGAAGGGGCATTTCACAGCAGGAGGGGCTCTTAGAGCCAGATGGGCCTTTTGCTGTAGCTGCTTAAGCTGCCTTGCAGACTGAGGGGTTTGCACTGTGGGGGCCTCATCTGAAAGTTGCATGCTTGAAGGAGATGAGTTGCTGCTGTCATTTTGCAGCCCTTATGGATGCAAGGTGCTATAAGCCACTTGGAGCTGTGGGACCTGGGAAGCAGTGCTGGACTGGCTACATACCAGAGCATCACTGCACTCACCGGGGGGAGGAATTTCATGTTCATCTGCTAATAACCTATTGTGAGTTTGTCTACCTGTTCTTGATTAACTTTTTTTAAGTGAACCCTACATAAATGTTTCACTGTGATGATTGTCACTGTGACTTATAAGACTGCATTGGGTTTGTTTTTTCAGCATTTTAGGTTCAACTATGTCTACACAGCAAAACCAGAAAACCCCACCCTCCTCAGTCGTTGCTTTTTTGAAAATCTTTCCAGATCTTGCTTAAAAGTAGGTGTATTGTTCACACTTTTTCTTCTCTCAAATACAGAAGGCCATTCTGGAGTGGACATCCAATGATATGTTTTGTTTTCAGGGAGACGTTTAAAAATATTTGAAATCTATTGCCAGTAAATACTCACACTATTCCCTGCAGAAAAACTTGTTCCCAGAGGTTGCCATAGGTGACATGGAAGTTCAGGAATGATAAATGTTTCTTTTTGCTGATGATTTCACATTTTCTTCTTGCTGCTGACACTTAGACAAAGTTTTATGCTGACATTAGAAAAAAAAATTATTTTCCCTTTCCAGACATTCCTGGCCAAAACATCACTTTTGTGCTTGCTTTAACATTCTTAAGTTCCCAGTTGTCCTAAACAAATTCTTTTTTATTGATCTAATGATTGCTAGCTTCAAATTCTCCCTGATTATTCTTTCACTTTATGCCTTATATCTGTAGCTGTAATAGGAAAGCTGAATTGCTTCATTTTAATACTCTTAGCTATCATCCTTTCTGTCTGCCTAGCTGCACAATAACTTTCATTTGACTTTAGGCAGGTGGCTGCACAAATTCATATGGGTTTTTTTCCAGCCCTTGTGCAACCCAAATTAGCAATACTTTCTTCATGCACAATTCTCAAAAGTACAGTAACCCCATCCGTTTGGTGCCTTTGTTTATGTGTTGTTTTATAGCAATATGGTTACAGTTTCCTCACCGCTCTTATGTTATCAGGCATCTCTGTTTCCCTGATCACATCTAGCATTGACCATCCTCTTGAGTTCTGGGCTTGGTTTCTCTCTTAACATCATACATAATTTCTTCAGTTCTGTACAAAGTCAATTCAGGCCAAAATCAAGGTTACAATGACCACAAATGAATATATTTTGACATGGCTGTAACTTTCTAGAACAAACATTCAGTAAAAGCCTTATGAATTCCAGATTTGCACAGATTTTTAAACACTGCTAATTCAAAACTTTTGAATTTACTTTTATAACACTCAGACAATTAAAAGCAGGCTGGATATCAATGAACAAATCTGGGACTGGTTATGACACCATTGCTGTTAAAACAGTTCTGGCTGTTTGTATTTTGAAGCAAGAAAATTGAAAGTTATTCTGAACAAAACCAATGCTTGTGAATGCTAAACTTTTAAACTCAATTTCACTGCCTTTGGTTTTTCTACCATGGAAAAACATTCCTAAAAAAACATGGCAAAAAAGTCTTCTTGAGTGTCATTATCTGGCTGCCAATCAATAAGTAAGCAAGAAGGGAACACTCTGCAATAACACAGGAAAAGGAAAACAAAACGTGCATGCCAAATCCTAACAGATCTGGAAAATTAAAATTTTACCTCAAAAGCCAAAACAGTTGGGGAGAGGTAACAAAAACGTTCAGCAGAAAAACCTACTGCACCTCAGTAAGTTGGAAAGATTTGTTCCATCTACTGCTGCCAAGGAGGAGAAGAAAGGACACAGTTTAGCAGGAAATACACACTTGTGCAAGACTTCTGATACTCTTCTTCTTGTTTATCACTTAAATTGATAAGAACCTATACACAGCTGTTCCCAGTGAGCAAATCTCTTATAGTGGTAATATAGACCAAGAAAAATATCTTGGTGTTCATACCTTTACTTCCCAAATGAAAGCCACAGCGCAGATACCTGCTAGTTGCTGTTTTCTGGAGTTCTGGATTCCTTGGATTTGCACCAGTAAAGTAACAGTTTGCCTGTTATTGCCTGTTACACGCCAGTGGAACCAGATTTCCCATTCCCATGCTTGTATCTTTGCACATTCAGATGCAGTTGGTACCAGGAAAAATAGTTTGCAGCAACAGAACCTACACTAAACTTTCTGTCCTGCTACTCCAAACACTTTCTAATAGCCTTTATCCTACTGACAATACAGAGATGGACGCACTTGCCAAGAAAACTAAAATATTAAAAAATAACATCTTTTAATACAATAAGTCTCCTAATTTTCAGCCCCACTGTCTCACAGTGCCAAATACCATTCTGCCACACCACACTTCTTTTCTACCTTAACAGTCAAAAGCAATAATACTCCAGCATGTCTTGTTTAAAGCCTTGAAGGTTCAAATATCTGCAAGGTTAAAGGCCCTATTCCTGAGTACTTAGGTGGAGGCAAAATAGACAGGTGAAAGCACATGCAGTGTGATGAAGGTACACTGCATAAGAGACTCCCCCCCTTCCCCCACTCCAAAATTCATTTTAATATAAGAACAAGAATTTCTAGAAGAAAACAGTCATCTGAAAACTTCCTCATTTTGCTTTTCTGTTCATGCCACTCTTAGTAGCCGTAAGAATGAAACAATGGCAGTGAGAATTTGTTCAACTTCATGGAGGTATAATACTTGACACAATTTCATTTAAATACACTTCATTTAACACCTTGCCTTAGGGGACAGAGAGAACTATATAAATAACAGGAAGTTTCCTGGTAAAGCAGGAAGCTATTTTTAATTCTTTTCAGAAGCCTTGCAGAGAGATATGGTAGCAGTCATGCTGTGATCTATTTTTCCTACTCATCTGACCCAGCACAATGGCTGCAGAGGCTTCCTTGTTTGGTAACCATAGCACCCCAGAATCATCTAAACCTATACACTGCTAATTGCAGAAGGTAGATAAACCAGCACTGAAACCAAGGCAATGCTAGATGTTCAGGCAAATGTCAGCTTTGGAGCCTTCTAAAACTGGATTGAGGTGTATCTTTAAATGGTGGTGTAATCCTTAAAGCCCCATGGACTGGGAGCCTGGAAACCCTGGGACGCTCAGCCCGGGTCAACCTGAATTAGCAATGCATCCCCCTCTTTGTTAGGACACCTGGCAGGCAGGCAAATTTTGGCTTGAGCTGGGGTTGTGAGCTGACTGCTATAAAGATGGAGGCCAAAATAAAGTTAAAAGTCAGAGCTTTCAAGGCTTCCTTGGTCTCAGCTGGAGTAGGATCCCAAATACCCCCTGGCCCCAGGGACAGCTTGGGCAGTGGGGTGTTCTGGAACTGTGGGCTCTAGGACCACAGGCTCTTAGAAACCTCACAGCAATGCCTCTGCCACCCACCAAGACCAGAAAAGAGCACTTCAGGTCTGACAGATTTCAAAGAATCACGGAATGGTTTGAGTTGGAAGGGACCTTAAAAATAATCCAGTTCCAACCCCTCCACCATGGGCATGGACACCTTCCCCTACACCAGGGTTTCTCAAAGCCCCATCCAACCTGGCCTTGAACACTTCCAGGGATGGGGCATCCATAACTCCTCTGGGTAATCTGGTCCAGTGCTCACTCACTACTCTCATGGTATCAAATTTCTTCCTGATATCCAATCTAAACCTACCTCTTCAAGTATAAAGACATTACCCTTTGACCTACCACTACATGCCCTTGTAGAGAGTACCTCTCCAGATTTCTTTTAAGCCCTCTTCAAGTACGGGAAGGTGCTATGAGGTGTCTCCAGAGCCTTCTTTTCTCCAAGCTGAACAACCCCAGCTCTCTCAGCCTGTCTTCATAGGAGAGGTGCTCCAGACCTCTGATCATTTTCATGGCCTCCTCTGGGCTTGCTCCAACAGGACCATGCCCCAGAGCTGGATGCAGTACTCCAGATCAGGTTTCACAAGAGCAGAGTAGAAAAAAATATAGAAACGTTTTCTTACTTTCTTTTTTTAAAAAACTGACTAGCTGACCTCTGAATCAATTCTTCCATCCTGGCCATAGGCACACACTATGTAAGAGGAAAATACAAATACTTCAGACTGTATCATAATTTCACAGAGTTAGTAAATGTGTGTCTAATATGCCAGAAAATAATTTGCCGTGATGCCATCAATCCTATGACTTTTAATGCTACAACATAAGATAAAAACTCTTCCTACTCATCTTACTTATCTTGCCATGGCCAAGACTGAGATTTTCTTTCTAATAACTGGGTCATCACACATTAACAACTATTTATATATCATGTGTCAGCCGGAAGTGAACTAATAGAAGGACAACAGTCTAAGAACTTGCCTGAACCAGAAACCTGAATGGGTCATTTTGCCTTTGACTTTACTACAACTATAATTAATTCTTTTTCCATGTCACTGTTCAAAGGACCAAGTAAAGCAGTCCATCGTGGGAACTGAATACAAACTGAGAGTGCTTGTACTCCTGAAACTAAACTGCAAAGTAAGCTGAAGCACAAAGTGTCTACTTTTTAAAGATGATCCAGTTGTATCCTTACACTGAGACAATAAAATATGTATATCAAAAACATTACAAAACATCACACTGAAATACAGTGATTCAATTTAAGACCCAGATTAGCAGAAAAAGAAAGCAGATGTAAAACTGCATTCTTGTGGATCTTGCTTGAAGGCCAAATCAATACCCTTATCTCTGAAAGTAGCCAATGTAAGTTCCTCTGAAGGTTTAATATTCTGCTGCTTCTAATTTCCTACCTCTCTAATTTCTGTCTTCACCAAGCTAGTGATCAGCCTGTGAAGAAGGACTGATGCTTCTAAAGTCTCTCCCCAGATGGTAATGTAGCAGTGGAAGCAGATGCAAAGACATTACAGAATGTAGCATCCATCCATTTATTGACTCATCTTTATTCCTTTGGTGCAACATATGAACAACTATGCAAGCAACACTGCCCTAACAAATAGAACAAATAATCAATAGGCAGGAGGAAAGCTGAAGTTCACATGCAACCGTAGTTATTTTTTTCCTCTTTCCACAAAAAACATTTTTTAAACATGGACCAAGCTCATCATTCACATGCAGCATGAACCCCACACTCTTCCCCTTCCCCCATGTGCCTATAAAGCATGAATGTGGTGGGAAAATACTGTGACTGCTTCTTACTGATTACAGTACATTTTTGTGATAAAATGGTTTGGGGGACTATCAGGATGAACTCCAGCTGACTGCTTTCAGTCCAGCAATATTCCATATAGTCAGGAACTAACCCTTGAAGCATTTCCTTCTTTCCTTGAGCTCTGCAGGGAGAAACGCTGCCTAGTTATCTGTACATCTTGAGTGCTTCTCTGTATTTCTTTAAAGCAAGACAAAGAGGCATTCAATAGGAATTTGCCTTTATTATATAGCTTCTACTTCTGTTTCTGCCATTGCCACGTATCAGCTCTGTTTTTGTTCCCCAGCCAATTCTTTTCATATTTTCCAGACCATTCAAGTGCCTGTGCCTAGTGCCACAACAAAGGTTAATGAGTAAGTCAGTATTACTTCTTAAGCAAGCAATTAGTTTTGATTCATTCTTTTTTCAGATCTGTAAGGGAAATGGTGAACTAAAGAAACTAGTGGAAAGAAGTTCTTGCTGCCACTACCATGTGCTGGCTCTGAGCCACAGTCTATCTGACATTTGCAGGAGTTGTGAGTGTGAAGTCAAGGCAAATGATGGTTTCTCTGTGATTAACAGTGTTGGTCCACTTTCACTCTTCTCCTGGAAAGAAGTCAGACAGTTCTTTCGGAAGAGCTAAACTCAAAAATCTTCCAAGTCACCCTGCTTTGGGGAACCAGGGTAACCTCAACCAGAATTAGCTCATCCAACCTTTCACCCTACTCTCAAACCTGTAAAAAGTCCACAGATAGGGGTATGTTTGAGAGTCAGGCACCAATGACTGCTGCTATCTGAAGTAGCTCAGACCAGGATTAGGTTTTTTGGATGGAGATTTGGACATGAAAGTCCATTTATTTCAAGGTTATTTTCTTTTCCACTTCTGTTGGTCTGGAATATGAAATTTCTGCACACCAATGTCTGTCCTACTATTGCCAGCCTTTAGGAGAAAACATCTTTGTCCCTCTCACAAGGAAAACACAGCAGAAGATGATAGCTTCCACCAAGTTCTTGACGGCACAGCATTTTTTTTTCCTTTTCAGCTGTGGTTTTCCTTTGATATTTCAGCCTACAAGTATTACTTTGTTTTTCCTTGTGTCATTGACAACTTGTTATGCCTTGCATTTTTGTATTGGAGCATGTGACCTAACAGCCAGAACCTCTGACATGACCTTACAACATATGATTTCCAAGTAGTCATGGAGGGCAGAGGGAAGGAGTGTATGCTATAACCTGTTGGCTACTTCAGCATCTGATAGGTGCTATTTGGTCTTCCCTTCTCTAGGGAAGGGAAAGTAAAACCCAGTAAAACTAGTCCTCAGTGCTAACTTTAGTCCTTAGTGTGTCTCATTTAGATGTCAAAAGCAGATAGCTTTTGTCACTTTTCTACATGCATACAGAAAATAATCCTTCTGTTTTGGTTTTACACCTGGAATCTGATACTGGATGTGATTTTATCACTGCCCTACTTCCTCTGTAGCATTCATTGCCATCTCTGTGCTTCTAATGACTAAGATGTCAGAAGAAATGTTGATTCCAGTAACACTGCATCTTCTCACACAGAACTCATACTAGAGCTCCTTATCTCTGTGACTGCTTGCATTTGAACTTCCTATTTTTCTCTCTGGATGATGCTAATAGAAAGTCTAATATTTATGCTGATATCAAAGTTTTGTTTTTGCTTATGTTGTATCTCTTCAGGCAGAGATAATATTAAGGCCATTATTGTAAAATGAATCAGCATTTTCAAAAACTGCAATCTTCAGTCCCCAAATGCTTAACCTTATGAGAACAGTTTTGTATTAATAGTAAAGGACTCCCAAGGCTTGGGCCTGGACTAGCTGGAATTGTAGTACTTGAGATGCTGATGTAAGTTTGCAATTTTATTTCACTGTAACAAAGTTTCCAGTATCACATGTACATTTGAATGGGTGCAGAATAGTTGAAAGAAGACAGATTTAAACACACTTAATTAGAGACAAATTAAACTCTCTTTGGTATCTATTCCCTCTAGTATTTTGTTTCAGAGAAGCTGTGAGCTTTTCTGGCTTAGCTGGCTAAGGAACCATTCTCTCTACTACAGGCAATTCCTAGACTCAGGCAGCTGGAGTCCCAGTCCTCCAGTGCTCATATTTTTTAGTCCCATCATGGAGATTGACCTGAAGATGAGAAATATGCCCAGGTTCCAAACTTTATCTTCTTTTGGCACCAATTTCTATTTGCACCACAAGTCCCTGACTTCACTATCACTGAAAGACCTTTGTCACACAGAACCATAATCACAGCTCCAAGTAGCATTACACATTTTGAACTTGTACAAAGCACAGTATCTTACCATACCTTCCACCTTCTCTCTGGAAACATCTCCTGATGTTGCCTGCTTTGGTTGTAAGGACAGGAGCCATTGCAGGTATTCCTCTGGACTGACTGTAACAGAGTAAAAAGAACAGTGCAGCAACTTTCTAGGAAAGGCTTTTTAAAAAAAGAAGACAAAGCCTATTGACTGGAAATGATCTAAATGTGATTATAGCCACTGCCAGGTCTCTTGGCAGTGTAAGCTGCCAGCTTTCCTTTCCTGTTTTTTTTCCCTCTGATAACATATGTAAACAATCAGTAGTACACATCAGTAGGTTTTTCTTAGTCTTACGCAGGACCTGCACACACACAATACGGGATGGTGAAATCTCCATCAGACATAGGACTTGTTCTGTCATAGGGCAAATTTGCATTTACAGGACATAAAACAGCATGATGGTAATGGAACTATTTGCAATTCGGGGAAACAGATGCTGAGGACAGGGTCAGATGACTGGGAGCTTCTGCCCAAGGCACAGCATGACACGAAAATTGCATGGTCCTGGCTTCTCACACCCATCCCATGGTTCATTCCCATTTGCCCCTCGTAGGCTGACAAAGAGATCATTACTGCAAAAGCCAAGGTTTTGGAGGGTTTAATACAGTCTTCATATTTTTCTCACCCTGGTGCATGGGGCCAACATGATAAAGTTGTCAGGGAGCCCTGAAGCTACTGAACACTGTTGAACTTCACGATGCACATCAGCATTGCTCACAGGTATTGTTTCACATTGTACATGCAGGCACCAGTAGGGACATCAGTATCTCTTCAGAGGGAGTTATTTTTAAATGAAAAGTGAGATTGTGATATAGTCAAATGAATCTCGGGGGGGGTGGGGGAGGGGTTGGATCTTAAACAATTTTTAAAAATTATATGTATACTTCCAGGTAAGCCTTTCCCACTTTCTCATCTTATGTTCTTCCATCAGTTCTACACACATTTTTCATTTGGTTGAAACCCTTTAAATGTCTTTATGCTCACCAAACTACCTATTTGGAGCATGGACAGAACTTGATATAAAAAGACAGAAGAGACTAGAAATCACTGGTGAAAACCAAAAATGAAAAAAAAAGTTTAAAATATGGGCAAAAGTACACCCCAAATCTTTTCCTTCTGAAATGAAATCTCAGGGACAGGGGGATGATGAAACTTGAGCTGGGTAACTAAGCTTTCTGCTTTATAAACTCTGACCTAGGATGCTCTAGGGCAGTTCTAAAACTTACCAGGTTTGATCACTGAAAGACTTCACAGGCACTGGAGTGACCGAAGTATATGTTGTGTTGCCTTTTTTGTTTTCTTCAAGAATGTAAACAACACAGAATTATGCTGTCAAAGTATCCTTGGAGACACTGACCTTGTGAATACTCTTGATTTTAAAGGAAATGCAAATGATGATGTTAAATGAACCCCTGGCTCAAACAGCTGATCCTTTGTTATCCTGAGCTTTTTTTAAGCAGAAGTGAACAATACCAACAAGTATATATTACACAATAAGTGAACATACCAACACAGTAGAAAGCTCATTAATATTCCAGATAATTCTCACAGAACTATTAAGCAGGAAAATATGTTTCATTATTAAATGTAATTTGCCAGAATATTTGAAACTGATGTTGGACGGAGAGCAAGGTGAATACATGGTAAAATTATATGCCAAAGTGATAAGTCACGGACAAAATGTGCTGTCCCTGTACAAAGAAAGTAGTTATAAGTCATCCATTGCTTCATCCTCACAGCACCTCTGTATTGCAGACTGGAAAGGAGAGGTATAAAGAAGAGGCTAGAGCATCCAAAAGGACATGTAATGTGTGTTCTCACTACAGAGAGCTTTGAAAATATTCCACCCATAGCTGTAGAGCACACCGACTTTGTAGTTGACTGTAAGCAGCAGGAGATGGGGTATCCACAAGACCATGCTGCCCCATATTCAAGTCCACTTTTCTTGGTCACTGTATCTTGTCACAAACCAGAAAGCCAAGCTATCCACAAGTGCACCTTAACTCCTATTTTAAAACCTGTCAGGCAGCCAGATTTCTGCTGCTTGTACTGGATGGCCTGCTCTGCTCCAGAAGGTAAGAACAAGAAAAAGTCACTAAAAGCTGGGCTGTTTTTATTTCATTTCTTGAGACTGACTCATACTCTCCAATTCCTTGTCCTTAGGGAAGATACAAGGAAATGATGTAATTCTTTTTTTGGCTTATTTTCATGCTTTGGACTTTTTTCTTTTCGCATAATTTTGTACTGGGCCTGTTTTTTAATTAATCTGTATGGATTGTGCTAAAGTAAAAGCCTGAGCTGTCTGTCTCTTTGTACTCACTTGTAATAGTGATGTAATGGTTAATGGTTGAGGGTAAGAAGTATTGATCTCCATGATACGCCAGGTGACCCATTAATAATTACTAGGGAGTTCTGCAAGCTTTCTTTAGAGATCAAATTTTAAAAGTATGACCAAATTGAAATTTTAAAAGTCTGCTAAAATTTAAAAAAAAACATCTATTTGAGAGATGCAGTTGTGGTAATTCCTGCAGCTCTTGCCGTAAACCTGGGGTGGAAGGGGAGATACTTTACATTTTTTGTGTTTCATTTAAAGAAGAAAATCAGAAACACCTTGAAGATGAAGCTCCCAGTGTTTTGGTGTTTTGAACTGAGACCTTATCTCTAAACACTCCTGTGGACAGCCTCCAGTTCAGATTAAAAACTAGATCTGAAGCTATCTGTAGACCATCAGGAAACTTTTGATTTTGCTAAACTGAGGTGGAAAACTTACAAAAGTATCTCCTTATGAGGAGACAAATACACTCATGTTGTTCTAGGACCAGGACTAGAAAGGGAGATAAGGTGCCCGGAGGCAGAGGATGTCCAACAGATGAATATAGGTTTGAGTTCTCTCAGACTCAGGAAGGAGCTAAGCATTATTGTGTCTGAAAGTTTCCTAAACTAGAATGATATTTCAAGGCATGAGTGAAAAAGAAGATTCTAGAAGCTGGTTAATTAGGGTGTGTGTATTGGGTTGACCCTGAGTTGATGGACAGTCTTTAAGACCAATTACGCTTCTCACAATTTACATATTTAAACCGCACAGAAAGGGGGGACTTCCCCTTTTGTCGGAGCTCGCCTGCTGGAAGGTGGGGGGGGCTCCGAGTCTCCCGGCCCCACCGGGCCGGGGCCACTGCCCCTTTCCCCCTTTCCCATCACTGCGGCACGGACCCTGGGTCGCTGCAGGGGGACTGTCCCAGAGCCGCAGGCAGCTAAAACCAGCCATGGACTGCTCACAGCTAAACCCATCCAGCGCGGCTTCTGGGGACAGGCGGGTCCCTCTCCTCTCCATGCGGAGCCAGCGGGAGCCGGCAGAGCCTCCTGTCTGCAGCCAGCACACTTCGTGCTGAACTGAAGAGGACACCACACAGCCAGCAGCACAGAGGGAGCGAGGCTTTCTCCACCGTAAAGCCTGAACAAGAACACTCTTCTACATGGCGGTTTCAGAGTCAGAGAGAAAGAGAAGTGAGTCCCGTGGGACGGAGCTGGAAATGGCAACGGGAGAGAAGAGGGCAGTACCGCGATTCTGGCGCGCAGCTTAAAAGAAACCTTCTTGCATGCCGTGGTAAGGAACTGTAATACCACAAACTGTTTGTCTCTTTAATCCAATGGAAGAACATGGGGGGATGAAAAATCCTGGTGTGGCCTGTGAAGATTGTGAAGAGTGCCTATGCCAGGCTATATAAAAGTAGTAAGAGGCTGTTAGAGACTTGTGGCGAAGAAAAGCCTTTGTGTGCAGGCCAAAATAACTTATCCTTAAAAAGATTAATAACCCCATGTGGTGGCCCATGTTTTGCAGTGTGAAAGAACTGTGAGATTTTTCATGGAAGAGATGTTCTACACACAGCAGATTGTTTCCGAGCGGGTCTGCTGTTAGTGGCAGTTTGGGAACCACGTGCAACTGAAGGAAAACCTTTTTTTCCTTAAGCATAAGAGAGAGATTTTTCAAGAACTGGAACACTGACTAACATCCCATGTTCTGTTATCCTTGTGTGAGCTGGGTAAAAGGAGAGAAGTGCTGGAAGGGGGGGGGGGGGCGGGGATTTGCTTTAATTTTTTTTGTTATTTTCTCTTTACTTTTAATTCTATTAGTAATAAAGCTCTTTCATTGTACTGCAACTGTTGAAGGTTTGTGCCTGCTTTGCTTTTCTCCTAATTCTTATCTCACAGAAGGAAAATAAGTAAGTAATGAATATTTTGAACCAAAACCACTACATTTAAGTGGTGTTTCCGCCCGGTTTCGAACTCAACCCGCTACAGTGTGACATACCAGGAGTTTGGAGTCACAGCTGACTGACAGCTCCTTAGGAAGCAGCATCTTCCAACTCTCCAGGCAAACTTAGCCTCTCATCTGGGGACAGGAAATGTACAGTTTGGGACACTATCCTCAAAATATTATTAGCAAGAATATGGATCAAAATGGATATTGCACAGAAGTGGATGGTAGCCTCTTACAAGGCGAAATCTTTCCTGCTTGTGCATTCATACAAAACAAAGCCCTCTGGAGAGCCCCAGCATTGTTGCACCAGAGCTGGTCTATCTGTCAGGTCTTTACAGCAGGAACCTGCAAACTGACAGATGTAGCTCTGGATATGTGCAAATGCACAATCACAGGTGGCAAAAAAAGCCCCCAGATCAGAATAAGGAGGCTCTCAGTGAGCTCAGGCATATTGGTTGCAGCAGAGCACATTTGCTTGAATTTCCTACGGTGCCTATCGTTTCAGGTGTCACCATTCCCTTGGGCAGGTAGTAAAGCCTGAAAGGCGGATTGCAGGTATAATCTGAGGTGTGAACATGGGTGTACTCTATTAAGCTTAAACAGAAGCTGAGATGAAGTTCTAACAGCACCTACTAAGAACTTTAGGACATAAGTGCTATTTTAAGTAACCAAATCCCTTTATGGATCAGACCCCAGTGGAAGAAATTCAAGAGCATTAGCACAAAGCCACTGGAGTAGACTACTGTAGGAATTATCTTTTTTAGCAATCAAATGCTTTTTACAGCTCACTTTACATTCCTTTCTGTTGGCTTTCTGGAAATACGCATTCACTCAAAATGTGCCTGATCATTTGTTGAGAGCAAATGCAAAAAACATATAAGCAAGAATTAACTGAAATTAGATTTTGTACTTACACCAACAGCTGCAGAAGAACCTTGTCTGAGCTCTAGCAATCCAGCCAAGGAACTGAAATTACAGAAATGAATGTGACTAATCAAAACATTTTGTGCAAAAAGTTAGCCAGCAGTAGTAAATGAAATTCAGCAGCCTTTTAAGAGCAAAATACTGATTCACTCAAATAAATAAACTGGAAATGAGAAAGGTAAACTGTTAAGTATTGAACTCTTTTTTTCTGCTCTTCTAAAGATTAATATTCCTTTGCTCAGGTAGGAAACTGCATATAATGACTTGACAAAATCTGAAATCACTGACAAAGTCAAAATTAGCATACAGAAGTACTGACTTCTGATCTCATGATCAATACCTCAGTGTACTATATGATACCAAGCACATTGCTTTAAATGAAGCCTACGTGATTCCAGACGTTTTTTTTTCACTCTTTATGCAGTCTCATGAAAACCTGTGTAGGACAGGGTCTTCTTTGATCACAGAAAATTAATCTGTTTTCCTGATTTGGCAAACCCATCATTTTCTCTTTTTTGGAGAACTGAACCTAGGAAACCAGTTTTTCATATTTTTTATGTGAAAACCACAATTTTTATCACTTGATAAAATAAAATCTACTATTCTGAGTTGCATGTAAAGAACACATGTAAGGATTTCTCTGCTTACATAATGATTCAGCGTAGCTTGCTTTCTCTTTGCATCATCCAACACACAGAACTTACCAGAGGTTGCTGGCCAGAGAAGTATACAAATACACATTTGAGTGTTACCATGCAAATTGCTCGGTTTGCACGCTAGAGAAAAATATGCAATGCCTTCCCAAAGTCACAAAAATACATATGGTTGCCTATCTATTACCATTTTGGTTCAGAGCAGCAATGCAGTTTTGCAACAAACCCCCTGACTGTTCCCATTTACTGCACGCTGGCTCAGCTCCCAGAGCAGTTTTGGTGCACAGAAGCACTGAATTCCCTTTGCAGGGAACTAACCCAGAAGCTCTGCTCAGTGCACATGAAATGCACTCCAGCGAGGGTGTTATGAGTCCAAACCAACCAGTGGGCCTTTGGGCAGCTTGCATGGTGAGAAGAGCCTATCCAAGAGATCAAGTTAAAGGTAGCCTGAAGTTCAAATCCTTGTAATGTTTTTAACAAACATACTGATTCTCAGCACTAACTACTTCAATATGGTGATCTGTTTCTGTTATCATGAATTACTCATTAATGTAATCAGACCCAGACCATGAGACAAACATAAAAAGGCAAAAAAATTTCAAAAAGTGTGATAGCTTTTTGCCCAGTATTTTGAGAGGTATCTCTATGTGTTTGTTTATCATGCTGGTAGTTCCTCTGCAGCCCTTACTATGACCTCCTCCTATGACAAAAAAAATGCAGCTAAGATTTTAGAGATGAAGCAAGATACTTTTGCTATAAATTAACTTAGATGACAAAAATCTGAAATAGTAAATTTGAAAATATGGTACCAGTTTTGATCTACTATACATGAACTGAACAGATGAAATAAGAAAACATCTCATTCTTAACCTACTACACAATGGGTGATTCCTGATCAGACAGACATGATGGTGGTCTCATTTTACAACTTCTAAAGCATCTGTAGGTTCTTTCAAAATTATAACAGACAGGAACTCACTAATAAAAATATCACAAAAAATCAGTTCTACACTGCCTACTACTCCTACAGAGAAAGACAAATTGATCACTGTTCTAAATACTAGGGATTGTGGAGATGCCATGGGTCATGCTCAAATTAAGTTTGCTTTGGAAAAACAGATTTTTTTTTTTTTTACCTCAGCAGTAACTACTTTAGAGGAATAATTTCTCAAGACTGAAAATAACTGTCAAACTAAGAGAGCAAATGGAAGCATTTTATTTTAAACCTGAATTATGAGAATTTTTTAAGAAGGCATTATTAACTGCAAAATTCCTGTCATCAGGACAGAAGCCTTCCTTTGCTTAAAAAGATAAGCTCATTTAAAATGATGACAGCGCAGTGCTCATGCAAATGTACACAAATTGAGCTAACCCATCTTCAACTTGGGCAATACAAAATTTACCCCCTTCTCGGTTCCTGACTGATACTGCCTCTTGAAACTAACAGCAACAGTGCTATTCTTCTATCTCAGTTTTTATGGTGCACTTCTCTGACCTTTCCAAAAGTACAAAGAATTCCCAGAAAATCTGTAGATGCCAGTGCTCTCTCCCAAGTACTATTCATTTTTGCATGTTACCTTACCAAGTTATTCCAAGTAAGAGCAGCTATCTGGAGTGAAAAAGTTGGTGCTGAAGACACAGTGTTCACCCCCTATATGTTTCAGGGGATTTTAATTTGAAGGAGCTTGGGCTGGACACATGAACTAAAAACTCCATGAGCCATGTGAGGACATTTGGGAAGCCGCTTCCAGTTTAGTTGCTTTGTAACTAACTTCAGTTCTGGCACCCCCAGATCTCCCTTCATCCTGAACAAGCACCGCAAGTGGGAACAGCTGGGAGATTAATGTACCGCAGGCACATCCCTGAGCTCTTGGTACCATCTTGGATGCCCTACCTCATGCACAGGCAGACAGAGGTAAAAGAAATAAAACCTGGCCATGCTGCTTTGCTCTGAGCTATTGGCGATACTCTGATTTCCACTCTGCTACATATTCTCGTAGCCAATACAATGAAGTACAAGGGAAAGGAGAAAATGAGCCAGCTCCCTGGCTTTATTTTGGACAGCATTTGTTTTCTCTCCAGGTTGTTCTGACAACAGTAAGGCACCATTCTTCTGACTTTCAGGGCTCTTTAAATCTTTCTGCTTCTCTCAGAAACAGAGGATGAGGTTAGGACCTGTCCCATTCACAATGCCACGTGGTCCCCTGTGTGGTATCTGGCATCTTCCAGTCACTCTGTACTTCACAACAGTATTTGTGAAAGTAGGGGACTAAATTAAGCATGTCTGTATCTCAGAGAGGCAATGAAAGCAAACATTAGTAAAGTTTTACCTCTTTTTCTCTAGTCTTCCTATCACAACTATACTCTTTGATAAACCAATTCAGAGGTGTCAAATATGACAAGGATGATTTATTTTTATTGCCCCTTTTGCCGTGATTAGCATATTTTTCTTTTGATTTTTGTCCTCCTGTCTTCAGTTGCTCCCTCATTCCCATTTAATTCTCCCCCCTTTCCTCTTTTCTCCCAATTCCTTGTTTTGTCTCCCTCAGGTTCTTTCATTGTCACATTGTGCTCCTTCAAATGCCGCACACATTTTGTCAATGGAGCCTCTGTAGTGGCTGGAAACTGAGAAGACCCTGTACTGCTGCTTGCCAGGCAGCGGGGGACCAGGGATTTCTCAGTTTCCAGCTGCTTTTGAAGCAGCACTGATTGGTTTCTCTTGCTGCTGCAGAAAAGGCTGGCACACAGGAGAAACAAATTCAGCATGTCCTTCTGGCCTGTTTTCAATAGATCTGCAAGTGCCAGAACAGAGATGGGGAGCAATTTGATGCTGTCTGCTCAGCCATCCCTCTCTCTGTTTACTGAAGCAACAGTCCCTCCCTTTGCCTTTCTACCAATTCTTCCTTAACTTCCGTGATTCTCTCTCTGCCACATCTCTTTCCAGTCCACTTCTGCAGCTTAGCCAGAGTTTCTGTAGAACCTTAAAGACATTTTTCTCTTGTGCTACTTTTGCAGCAGTATTCAAGTTGAGGGAACACAGTTCTGTTGCTCAGCGAAGTGCTACTCAGTCACTAACACAATGCAATGGCTTAAAACGTGCAAGTAAAACCAGAGTAATTTCAGCTGCATTTGTAATCAACTAAGAGACAAGACAAAAGTTTCCTAAGTTTATTAAGGCAAGACAGCCCCTTGAATATTCCTTTTAAATGATTTCTATAACAAAAATAATAACACCACAAAAAATGGGAACATATTTAAATATTAAAAGCTTTTGCTCCCTCATGAAGTTTTAAGTATCTCCAATATGTTTGAGGAACCTCCTGTATCACGCTTAGGAAATACCACTGCAAAGACTTCTTCAATCAGGCAAATTCAAGGGGCTAAAATACAATGCTGTAAGTGGGTAGAGTAAGCAGTGAGAAGGGATAGAGTACAAAAGCAACAGAAGTCCACAATAACCATATATATGCCCTAGGCCAGCTGTAAATCACTAAAACATTGCATTCATAAAAATACATAATTGTATTTTATGAATCCACTGTTTCTTAATGGTCATTTATCTGGCCACTACGCATTAGAAACTGGCAGACATTACTGCAGATGCAATTCAGAGACTAGGTTGGAAGAAGACAGGTTAGTAGATTTGAAAATGAGTTCAAGGCAGATATGTTAAGAAACAGCACATAAGTGGTCTGGGGGTAAAAATCAGGACAAGCCTCCACCAGGCAGTAAATGCAAAGTTACAACAGTTAATCCCACATCAAAAACCTCACTGTCTCTTGCAGTGTACTCAATTGGCACAGCTGAAGGTAAAAGATTAAATTTGTTCAAAAAGGCCAAGCCTTCCCTCTGTGCAATCTGAGTTTGATCAAATGTCACTTTTCCTCCCATAGTTGTCATTGATGCAGCATAAAGAATAAAGCTGGCATGAACATCCATGATGTGTATGTATTATGTGCCCTGTGTGACTCAACACACTGTGCCTGATCTGGGCTGAATTTATGTTGCCCAGAGGTCTGGTAACTCGCAGAAATACTCTTTATAAAAACATATCTACAACCTTGGAGATAAAGGGTAATGTTAACAAAATAAAAGAGGGCATATAAAAAGTTAAACTGTTATTCTGGGCTAGATTTTCCCAGCAGCTCATCTCCCACTTAAGTACCCAAACAAAAAAGCTTCCACTCAGCCTCTGGATGCTGCAGGGTTTCAACATTAGACTCCTAAGGTGCATGCATAACTGGATACCCAGTGGGCTGGACATGGTATAGATTCATTTCATCTACTGATGAAATTAAGAAAAATAACTGAACTCTTTTTTTCCCAAAATGATAGACTTACAAAACAGAGGTTAAGAATATGGTTTATCCAGGGCAGCATTTAAGTATGCCACAATATGATTGAGGAGGAGGAATATTCCACCAGAAGGGCATGGTTCAGAGATAACCTGTCATAGAACAAGAGTACCAACATAGTTGTTCGATTGTTTATTCAGTAAAAGCTTTGTTTTTATCAGAAAACTTATTTTATTAGTCAGAATGTATCTATTCTTGTGGTTTACATTTGCTAGTGACCACAAGGCCTGTAAAGTTCCTCCTGAATACTGAAGTCCCTTATTTACCTGCAGAATACATGAAACAAGTTCTAAACTTCCCTGGCATTATGTGAAGAATATCACAGAATCCTAGAATGGTTTAGGTTAGAAGGGACCTTAAAAACCATCTAATTGCAACTCCCCTGCCATGGGCAGAGACACCTTCTACTAGAACAAGTTCCTCAATATCTGAACTGTGTCCAGAAGGATGACTGAGAAACCCAGTCTATTCCCTTCGCTAATCTAGTCATTGGCTGGTAGAATAAAGCCTCCAGCACAGGTGCAAGCAGGCACTGAAATATTTCCACAATGTATCACATCTCTATGGTGGACTAGATATACAGGACAATCACTTCCATTGGACTACTAATGGAAATGACTTTCAGTCCCCACACATTTGGAGCAGATTTACATCAATTACCTACAGGTTGAAGGCTTCCCGTCCTTTCATTTTATTACTAATATCCTCACAGAGCCTCTCTGCCAGCTTCCCATCCCCTGCCTTTTCCTTCCCAAAATTATTTACACTTTGCATACATTTTATTATGTAAATGCATCTAAGCTATACATTGACTACTCTTCTGCAACTTTTACTTCAAACTCAGTTCCACAGGACCAGATGGTAAAAAAAAATTATTTCTTTTAGTTCTGACCCACTGCTGAAAGCCTGCCTAATTGCAGTACAAACCCATGGAGTTCAGCTCTGTGTGGAATGGCTCAGGGAAAGTGTCCTCCAAGTACAGATATGTAACTGAGCTGGTGAGGTTTTCCAAGAAAACAAGCAAAGGCTGCTCTGCATGCCCTCGCAGGCTCCAGAACCAGCTCTGCGGCTCCAGCAGCTGGGGTGTCCTGGTGCCAGTGAGGCCAGGAAGGTGGAGTCTGGAAGACATGTGTGTGCAGCTACTTGGAGGTCTCCTCTTTCGTATCATGTTTCAGGCAAATCATCCAAGAAGGCTGTCAAACATTACGTGGACTGGGGAGGTTTTATGCAAAAATGACGAGTGATGCTTAGTAAAAAGCAACTGAGGATAGGACCTAACAAGAGTGTGTTTACTTGTGCCAAAACCACTAATTATCAGATGAAATGTCAACGATTATGTATGTGGTAGTGCTGTGACAGACACTGTAGCTATGCGAGGCAGGGACTACAGCGGTCCTTCATGTGTTTTTGCTAGTACAGCATAGTTTCTAGTTATTTGGCAATGAGCCTTAAGAAATGCTCTGGGTGCAGCTCCACCTGCCCTTTTTATAGCTTTCCAGAACTGCTGCCTATTTCTCTCACCCCATGCTGGCACTCCTGCCTGTTTTAACAGTGCTGATGCTGAGACCAAACTAATAAACTCAACTGAATGCTGCTGAGTTTGTCCCAAGCAATGCAGATGCTCTGCACTGAGTTCCATTACTCCCCTACTTCCATTTTGATGCAGCACCAGAACACTGGACTTAGCTCTGCAGCAAGCCAGCCCAGACCAAAAAGAAGGGTTGTACTTTTTACCTCTATGTCTTAACATACCGCCAGGAAACCCACCTCGAGCTCTAGGCCCCAAGGGTGTCATGCCTGTGCATGTATGTTCAGCCAAGGGTGCAGGACAGCACCCTTGACAGTAGCAACAGCGACAGTAATGCCTGACGTGTCACTCCAGTGGTGGTGAAGCAGCCGTTTTTAGCAGGAGAAATGAATTACTCACTAGCTGTTGTTAGGCCAAAGAGATGCTAAAACTGCTCATTTGGTTTCAACATCACAGTGACACAGTTGTACTCATCCAGTTTCCAGGAACTGTTCAGTTTATGTCAGTCAGGGCTCTCCACATCTCACTCCAGCACATGGCATAAGCCCCAGAAAAAGTGATCTGCATGGACAAGCTGGGGTAAGTGGCAGAGATTATCTTGCTGCTGTTACAGAATAACATATCCAAGTTTTCAATATTTATCATCAAAGCTTTTCCCATTTAACTATTTTCTACAGATGACTTTGACATTAGGAAAAGGGGAAACATAGAGACCCAGGCACCCTTTCAGCAATGCTATGTCAATTACAAATACAATGATCACTAGGTCTGGGCTTATGGGTGACAGTTTTTCTTCCCTTCAATTTGTGTTACAGCCTGAAATCACAAAGCTGTGATCCCCGAGAACCTCCTTTGTAATGCATATCAACTTTCGTTGTGCCCCTTTGTTCCCACTGTGATGGAGCATTGTGGTGCCTGTGTCCAGGGAGCAGGTTCGCTTTATTGTTCTTGTAAATATGTACTGCTGGGCGCAGCTCGGTGGAAGGCATTGAGTTTGTGCATGACTGACGCCGACCCGGACAACTGCTCTGACCCCCAGCAGATGGTGGTGCAGGGACTGCAATGATCTGGAAGTAATAGCATGTGCCATTTCTTTTTGTTTGGAATAGCCAGCCAGACCCTGCGTTTCCCTCCCCTGCGCAGCAACAGCTGTATATACAGTAGGGACCGGCGCACCCCTAACTGTCACTCCAGTCCTCCTCCTCTGCCAGTAATCAGAAAACCTTGGGCTCTGAGACTTCATGGAGATTAAACACTATATGAACACCACATGGCTCTTTCCAATGTTAATAAAATTGTGAGCATTGGGGCACAGATCAGTTGCTTTCCTAGAGAAAAGTGAGTAACAGTTAAAAATATCTATCACCCCTGATATTAGACTTTGCAGTGATGGACTTGCTGGTTTTTAACCTCTGCACAGAGAAAGCCAGGATACAGGAGTCAGTATTAACTAAGAATTTTAACTTTTAGACTACAAATAGCCTCTCTGTAGCTTAAATAAATTTTACTTGTCATTTGTATTTATCAGAAACCAAAATAAGTGTTTGTTTTGAAAGGAAGGCATAAAATGGGTGAAAGTCCACAAGTGATGTTTTCACCAAGGCCATGGGATATTTAATGCTTTTGGAATGATAGTAGAGCAGTTTGCATTTGATTCTGTAAGAGGCCAGATTTTTTTATATGAGGCAGCTCATAAGAGGTCAGAAATGACAAATTGTGTGAGTTGGAGTTAACAATCACCCACTGTATGTCTGGCCTGTGTTACCAGTCTCCATAAAATTGTCCTGACGGTCCAGAAGGGAAGTTCCTTGGAATGGATGGAATAACGGCTCCATGCTCCTCCCCTCTTAGCCCTAGCTGAGATGGCTGTCAAAGAAAAGGGCTGAAAACCAGCTGCACTCTAAACATTGTGTTTCTGGCTGCTATAATGCTTCTTGGAGGCTTTCAGCTGGCAGGTCAAAGAACAGCAGACTTGCAGCACTCGAAATGGGGAACAAAGGTAGGGTAGGAGTAATGGCAAGGAAATCCTTTAGACTTTTTCCCCACTTTATACTGGCCTAAACACCTCTTGAGGATTTTATACACAAGACCCCCAAGCTATAAAGCCATGTTCAAACTGTGAGACCATTCCTCTGCGAGAGCAGACACCTTTATGTTGTTTAATTCAGTGCAATCTCCCTATTTCTGTGCAGAAAGAGGAAGAAACCTCTTCTGGGTTTGCCTCTCTCAATCTCCCCACATTAAAGAAATATTCCTGGGGGGACCCAAAGTCTCCCAGGGCACAGCATCACAACACTGCTATTAGGTTACACTCAGCCTCTGTTGTAGGGCTGGTGGCTGAGATGTCTCATTATCTTTAATTTAGAAATTTCACCCTAGACTTGGGAAACTACCTTGTAAAGTTTTCTGAGACCAGCTTCATTTTTGACAAGCCCCATCTTTTGAAGAAAAAGCAATGTTAGGAAATCCCTGTTTACCTCCAGTGTAAAACCACCTTGGGTTCATCACACATCAGGGTTGGGTCAAGAGAAAAATGTTTTAATTTCTCTTTGTATGACATTTAATGATAATTATTGTTCAGTCAGAATTCCTTCCAGACTTGATCTTGATTCTAGCAGCACTATCTCAAACAACAAACACTTAAACAGAAGTAGCTTTACTTTCTTGACTAATCCCATTAGCTTTAATGAGTCTAATCGCACTAGTAAAATTATGCATGTGCTTAGCCTTGGCAAGGTCAGTGCCAGTAATGGGGAGAAAAACAAACTGATAATGAAACCGTGAGTAGTAAGAATGTCTGGGTATCTGCATTTCTAGAAAAAGATATGGCAGTCTAGAACATTAAAAATGAAACACCACTTGTTAAGATTAAAGAAGAGTAAATCCTGAACTGAGACTGACAATAAATAAAATCATAGCAAAATTCTCTAATTAATTATCATCCATGAGATATCTTCAGTTACCTCCATAACAGCTATAAGCTCATTACATTAGTTACGACTTATCTGTTCATCCATTCATTTATATGAAGCTCATCAAGATGATATCCAAGCACTAATGAACTTTAGCATTAAAAGGTCGTGTGTAATTTCCTAAGAGGAAAAAATTCAAAAGGTGTCAGCCACTCTGGATCTGAGCAATGAAATATTCTCAGGCAATTTGTATGGAATTTATTTTCAATAATTTCTGCCAGAAATAGTCTATTTTCAGGATGAGGATTATGGAAAATAGTCTATGGAACAGCAAAATGATAGTAGTATGAGAGCTAGACTAAGTCCACAACAACTAGAACTTGTGCAACCCAAATCAATATCAACGTGGCGAGATAACTATTTTTTAGGATTACATGTTCTTTGGCGATGCCTTTAGACTATCTTCTGTTTCAAGAGTGTATAACTTTCTCAATGTTTTGAATAAACAGCCCCAAAGTATTATCTTTATAGCCTATGACCATGAACAGTCTGTAAGCTACTAAAACACAAAGTTAGTTTACCTTCTTTATATAGGACCAGAATGAGGCTACCTGTCACTAAATTCTCTAAATAGCAATTATATGGTATTCAGCTTTACATTTGTGAATCAATTAATTTCCTAACTCCTCTCTCTAGCTATAGACAGAATTCCTGTGTGCACATATTTGTGTGTAGAATTATAGGTTAAGGATTTCTGTCCATATTTCCTCCTATTTGACATAGTGTGTGGTCGTCACTGGGACAAAGACTTTCCTAATACATAGTAAAATGGGATGGTTTACAATGACAAATGGATTTTTAGTGGTTGTTTTATCAAGAGGTCATGTGCAGTTTGTTGATTTCTTTTATAGTAGGCTGATGAATTCTTTTTTTGTACCTTGTTATAGTTAGTCTGGAATTTCCTTAAGCATTGTTCTGCTACATATTCCCTGTAAGAAAAATGTGCATAATTAAGTGTGTATTTCTCTTGTGTTTTGTAAAATCAAATGAGTTTTCATTCTCTGTTTTCCAAAACCACATTTTACTTACAGGTAGAGGTGAAGCCGGTCAGCATACATTTTCTCAAAGAGCCTAATGAATGAGAGAGTAGACTAGCTGAAAAAACCAGCTCTAACTCAGTCACTGAATTACAGGCTGGGGTGTGAGTGTATCACTGGCAGTGTAGATGGTGAATTAATACACATCAGGAAAACAACAGAACTGCAAGAGCACCTCTGGTCAAAATGTTTTTCTGTAGAAAGACATCTGTATTCACACTAATTCAGAACTGCAGCATTGCAAATTTGATTTGTATTTATGTATTAATAAAATCAATAATACATCTGGAGTCATATAATGATCTTTAAATCTTCGTTCTACTTTGTTAATTATTTGTGATAATTCACAGTCTAACCAACTAGCTCAATCTTCCCCATTTTCTTGATTCCAGTAGGATGCAACTAACTTCCTTAGGTGTCTTCAGCTCATAGTCAGTCCTACAGATATCAGACAGACTGAAAAGAAGCTGTATTTCTCCTGTATTGTTTTGGAAACATGGAGATTTTTACAGTTTATCCTGCTGTACTCCTTGTAATTAATGACTTTGAAATCCTGCATCCTGTGGTTTAATCTTAGAACTGGTTTGGTACGTGCACACGTCAGCCATGGCAGAAGGTCAGGGCAGCAAGGAAGCCATGCTCCTGGCAGCACCAAGGGGGGGCCTGCAGAACCCCCGTTCTGCTGCTGCCTGTGAATGCTGGGATGCAGGGGGTTGGCACCACCTGGTGTGTGGTGGGCAGGCTCTGCCAGCCCCCAGGGCATTTTAGCCTCCGGATGATTCACTGAAGTCTGGTGGTACCTGCAGGGGCACCCTAAGGATGAGAGGGCTGATGGCACCAGCCACCACTGCAGAGGGCTGTGTTTGGAGAGCAGAGCTAAGGGAATAACCTGGTGCCACACTTAACTGGTGGACAGGCATCATGTGCACAAGTGGAGGAATGCTGCGTAAGAGAGGTTTAGATGTGGGCTCTTTGAAGAGCCCAGTAAAACAAAGGAGGGATACAGGGCAGTTTACACGCAAACTGACAAAATATTTCACCCAATGGAAAATAAGTGAAGATACTATTCTGAGATAGGGTGAGAAGCAAAATGTAATACAATGCAAAGTGTCTTAACAGGCTGTTCTAGAAAAGTATGTAAAAATAAGAGGTTACAGAAGTCAGTCATCAAGCTGTTCACACTGTTAACCTACATAACCACATGATGTTATTACTGTTAACCTCATCTTTCCTCCCCCGTCTTCCTTCCTAATGTTTCCTATACTCCTTGTATCTTGTCTTTACACTAAAAGAATACTCTGGAAAGGGACTGTACTTGCTTTCAAGGCAACACCAGAGCGAGGCCCAAGTCTGAACGTAGCCTCTGGGGACTCCCACAGCAAGGCATACTTACACCTGAGCCGGCATTAAGACACAGATCCAGATATTTTTCTTTGCTCTACCATCCTCTTTGAGACTATGACACACAAGCAAAAACTATTTAACAATGCTCCTGCTGCAGACTGCTAACTAGCCTATTCTTTCTCCTTGCCATCCTTAAGACAATGTCGCAGATTCTCTGAGCTGTGTTGAACATCAGCATCCATTTTAAAGAGCAGACACACTTCTGACATTGAGCTGGCTGGCTAACAGCTTAAGTGATAACTTTTGTTGGCAGATGCACCAAAGTTCCGATCTAAGAGATGTTCTGTGGGCAACTGCCTGTTTATTTGCTTTCCTAGAGACATGGTTGAACCACGCTGTACATCCTGTGCTTATGAAATTCCAGCAGGGTTGTATCACAGTGCCTACCACTAGAATGTGTGATTTACACCACCTACAAACTGCAACATCTCAAGATAAACCTGCTCTTTATAATGAAGATCCATATAACTGTGGTTCTCACTACCTACAATGCTTTTGAAGGTCACTGGGTTTTAAAATAGCTGGGATTTTACAGGACACACTGTGAGACGTTTTTTGTAAGACAGGCTGATCTAAGAAAGAGTCTCTTGTCCCCTTGCCCGTCTCTCACTCGTGTGTTAACCACATAAGAAACTTGGGATTCCTTCTACACAAAAGGGTGCAAGTCTTTTGTTTTCTCATCTTTCTCCAAACCAGCAAGGTGAGAAGCAGTTGCCAAATGAGAAGCATATTAGCTAGTGCTGTGCCCAAAGGAATGAGCTTAGGGGAAACCCAGAGCCAAGGCTGAGCTGGAGAAAGTTCGGTCTGGACTGGTCAAACAAGCTGTTGAAATCTTTGGCCTGGTTATCACAGCTTGCATCCCATGCTCCCTGCTCCTCCCTGCCCTTCTCCTCCAAAGCTGGGCTGCTTGAGCACTGCCAGCCAGCAGCTCTCGCAGTACCAGTGGTGGGACAAAACTCCAGGCCAAAAGACCTCCTCCCCGCCTACACAGAGGGCCTGATCCCTAACGATTCCATGGGCTCTTGCTAGGGTCCTTGTCTTTTCTCCCCTTTCCACACAAAGCAAGACTCAGAGGACAGGGGAACTGTATGGATTCCCAGATGACGCTGCTGAGATCCACTAAGCACTGGCCAAGTGGCTCCGTCCGCATATGCACGTGTTGGTGAATCCAAGTAATTTTGAGGTGGTCCTGTCCCCCAGTTTACAAGTGAGAGTAAACTGGATTTCCTGCTTTAACAGTCTTCCATTTTCAAAGGTGACTAATGATTATGAGCACCCAATTGGAGTCACCTGGCAGAGCATCTGCTTGGAACACGGGTGAAGCCCAACATCTGTGGAAATCATATCCTTCAAAGGCGCCTCCAAGCTGTGCTTCTTCAAATTGTCTCTGAAGTGATAGGCCTGACTCAGAACCCTTTTGCCAACCTCAGCTGAGCTTAAATCAAAAAGTCAAAATACTGATTTGCATAGCAAACACAAAAATTTAAATGGTGCAAACCCGGTATTTAAATTTTTCTACCTCAGCTCTGGAAATGCTTATATTCATTACAGGTCAGAAAGTGAGGTCTAGTTCCCTGAGGCAGTGGATGCTTTCAGTTTCCAATAAAGTCACACTCCATATGAAATACAAACTTTTAGCAGCAAGAAGAAAATTCAATGCATAAACAATATTAAGAAATCTTCGGTGGCGTATTATCTTTTCTTCCACCAGCTACTCACATGAAGTTCAGGCTATTGTTTTTGATTTGAATAGTATTCCTGGCCTTCTGAACTGCAAATCTTTTATAATTAAAAAAAATAAAATCAATGGTTATTTGTTTTATAATGTACTGCTGTCAGTGATGGAAAGGACTACAATGGTTTCCATAATTATTAATTCTTCAAAATAATATACCTGCTCCAGTATCCAATTAATCTGGTTATTAATCAAAGCCTTCTTTGTAAACTATTGAAAGAGGCTAGACACTGCAGATTATTGTGTGCTGTATTTTTAGATTTTCCAGTTTGATTCAAAACACACTAAAAGAGGGGCCCCATAAAATAACCATCTAGAGACAGTCCATGGCAAACATCCAGAAACTATTCTTAATGGAATGGAGTTAGCATGATCTGAGATCATTTTTCAGCCTTGAGAGAAAAAAAAAAAAAAAAAAAAAGATGTTTTTAGGAAGAGATTTCCAAAGGGATTATGAGTTGCTCTTTGCAAACACTACAGAGGATTTCCAGTATGCATTGTGCTTTTGCCAAGAACTGTGCCTACAAGGGAGCTAATCAAAGTCCTCTTGTATCTAATGAGGAGGGGGAAATCATGATGGGGAAAGTCCCTTAATGACAGGAGACAGCAGCTGTTTGTACAGGAGATGTACAGAAAACTTTGTCACCGAGGAATCTCTTAAAACATGATTTTATTTATCTGAGACATTATTCATTGAATTAGCATTAGCAATGAAGCGCATATGTGGGAGAGAAACCTAAAATCTTATTAATGGGATTACTGAAATGTTACCTTTTCCGTAATTTGGAAGACAGCAGAGCTAAAGTAAGAAAAAAAGATGTGGGCTTTGGAATCTCAGCAATCTTTGAAATCAATGTAGCATTTGTCCCGAAGTTAGACTGACATGTTATACTAAACACATAGAGGAAATTGAACAGACAGAAGTCTTGATATAAAAGGATTAGTTTTCAAATATGGTCTCCTGATGGACAATCAGACCCTCACCTTGAAGTGGCAATGTTGTTAAATAAATCCAAAACTGGGGTCTTCTTTTTTTGTCTTATGAAAACGTCGGAGCCCACCCCGGCAGCTCCGTGCTGCAGATACCTCCTGTCCCCGTGCCCACCCTCAGCCGTCTGTTGCCACAGGGTTCGCTCAGCTGGCTGGGACTCTGGCAGACTCCACCGTTTCTGTTTGCTAAACAAACGCATCTTACGCACTTCGGTTGCAGATGAAAACAAAATTATGAAACCGGGCTTTTAATGTAAAACCTACTTCTAAAAAAATTACGTTAACGATTACATGTAAGGAACCTAACAGGTCTTCCTAAGGGCTGTGCCTCCAAGTCCCAGCCTCCCGCTCTTTTTATTTAGCATTTGACAAGGAGTTCTTTCCGCCCTGCCCCGCTCCCCACTCCGCGCCGCCGGACCCCTCAGCGCCTCCCAGCACCGCAGCTCTCTCCGGGCCGCGCACGTGCCGGCCCGCGGTGCAGCACGAGGCGCGCGGTCCCACGCGCGGCGGTGGGGGGGAGGAGGCGGTGGCGGCCGTGGGCCGATGCCCGCGCGGCCAGCAGCCGCCCCACCCCCGCCCCTCCCTCCGCGCCCAGAATGGTCCCTCCTCCTCCGCCCCCTCGCGCCAGCGGGGCGAGACGCGCGAGCAGGCAAAGGGAAATCCCTCGGTTTTCCCCTGAGCGCGCTCAGCTCTCGCGAGACTTGCGCAGCTCTCCGCAGTGTCGGCTGGCTCCAGGCTCTCGCGAGAGCGGCGCGGTTCCCACGCCCGGGCTGTTGTGTTCTGAGGGGAGAAGCCCGGGCGCTGAGTGGGCGGCGCGCACCGCCCCCCCTCCCTGCCCCGCGCGTGTCTCGCGGCCCGCGCACGCGCGCTCTGGCCGCGGGGAGGGGGGGAGCTCTCGCGAGAGTAGAGTTTTGGCGAGAGTTTGTGGAAGATGGCGCGTGTTGTGACAGGGTGAGTGCGGGGCGTTCGCGGCGGCCCGCCGGAGCCGCCGCCGCCCGGGGCTGCCGGGGTGAGGCCGCGCCGCGCCCGTCCGCCCGCTCCTCGCCGCCGCTCGGGGGCACGGGGGGCTGCCCCCCGGACGGCCCGCGGGCGGGCCCTGCGCGCAAACCTCGCGGGGCTGGGGTCCGCCGGTGGGGCGCACGGGAGGAGGCGCCCCGGGTGCCGGCCCGCAGTGGCGCCGCTCTCCCGTCCGCAGCTTTGGCGTGGGGGTCCCGGCGGTCTGGGCGCTCACCTTTGCTCTCCTCTCTCCGGCACGACGCGCCGGTCAGGACTCCGTGCAGGGTCAGTGCTCATCCCGGCTGTTTCGGAGCGGGTCCCGCTCCTGTGGGCTCCCAGCGGGAGCGGCGGAGCCCAGCTGTGAGGGGACCTGGGGCTGGCACGGGCTGTTCCCCCTTCTCGTTCGCCCCGGCTCGTGCCGCCGCAGGCGGGGGTCCCCGGCTCCCCCGGCCACGGACCGGGGAGCGCTCGGACAAAGGTTTTTGCTGCTGTGGTTGGAAGTTCAGCGCCGGTGCCCCAGCGCCCCTCGCACGGCGGGGCCGGGCCGTGGCCCCGGCCCGGCGCTGTCACTTGGCGGCGGAGCGCTCCCCGGTCGCGCCGAGCGCGGGCGGGCTCTCCGCCCCTGCTAGCAGGACACCCGTTCCTTCAGGCTGGGCGACCGATGTTCCCTTTCTCTCCTCTCTGCACACCATTCCCAGGGCTTTTTTGAGTTTTAGCTGCGTTCCTTCAAATGCTGCGGTGCAGGGAAGGGTAGCAGCCTGCCTACCCGACTAAGCCATGCTGGATCATAATGAATGGTAGTGTCCATCCCTTTCAACCACAGTGGGTAATACTTAATCATGGCTAGCCAGCTGCAGCATGTGTCACCGTAATAAGTGACACCCTCTTTGCCACCTATAGCTGATGAATAATAACAGATCCACTGCTGGTATACAGCATGCAATCACACCTGCAGTGTTACATTGCACGTTGCCATCCTCGCCACATCTTGATTGCTGCTGCTTATTTTAAGTGCCGTGTCCTTAATTTTGGGCTACCCTGAGCACGTGTAACCTCCCTCTATGTGTTGAGGGAAGAGGCAGTCAGGAGAAGGACAGGCTGTTTCTATACTCCACCTGTTTGTTCCAAATGAAATTTTGTCTCGTTAAAGTACTTCTGTGTCTTTCTAAAACGTGGACCTTATTTTAAGATTTCGCAGTGTGTCTGTGACCTTCTGTCTTCCCTGTGGGATTACATTGTCTACAGCATTGGCTCTGTGGTTAGAGAGCAACAGCCTGCTTGGGGGTGGGGTGGAGTTGGTGGTTGATGCTTTTGTTCTCGTGGAGAAGGTAGCATTATGGTATTTTGTTGTTTTGTTTGGCTGCAGTAGTGTTTCCAATTCCTCGCTCTTGTTTGTCAAAAAATAAATTGAAGCTTTTGCTTGATTTCTCTCCTTATGAAGGCATCTTGTGGCTGATACACAATTTCCCAATTAAATGTTCTTTAGGGAGGCTAATCTTGTTTGTTATGATTCCTGGAGTGTACTGTTTTAGAGGTTGGAGTTGAAAGAAGGGAACAAATGCTTTTAAAGTTTGCTATAACTATTAGCATGTGCTGTAGTTAGCAGTTAAGTTTTTCCACGTTTCTGTTAGTTTACTCATCCAAATATTTGGGCTCCATTTCCTTTTGTTTATTGTTATTATTTGTTGTTTTTTGTTATTATTACAGGTTTGTCAGAAGTGTTCTAATGTTTGTGATATTACTTTTATCCTTTTCAGATGTCTATTAAAATGTTGACAAAACAACTGTCGATTATTTTAAAAACAGCGATCAAATAATCAGAGCAGTAGAAAAAAATACCATTTTAACAAGAGTGAAAAAATTGTGTGTAGTTTAGGTTTTTCATTCTACATTTTTTGTTTAAACCTCTAAGTCAAATACTTCTCTGGAAAAATAGTTTTTTGTTCTTATTGTTAAATACTTCCAGTGTAGGTAAAATGAAATATGCTAACTTTTGTTAATGTTATAGTTATATTACATGAAGGAGCCTGATTTTTTTTTTTTTTTTAATTTTTTTTAAATTACATGACTTGTGTTTGGAGCGTGGCTCTGATGCTGAGTTGTCTGTGTGTAGTAGGATTAAAAATTGCCGATTCTCCAGTAGCCGATTTTTTTTTTTTTTTTCCCAAAATAGTTGGTATAAGGAGTTTTCTTTCTGGCCTGTTCTGTAAAAACTTACTTCGACAGAGGAAAAAAAGTGAAATTAAAAGCAATAACTGAAGAATGTAATATGCAAATCCTGCATTGCGTTTGAATGGGCATCACATGGGCACTCAAACTTTGAGGTAAAGCTTATGGCTCTTTTGCACTCAGTGTTACCTGAATGAAGAAGCTTTCCCCCCCGCCCCCCATGAAAACGATATGTCTGAGCTTAAATTATGGTACATAGGTTTATGCAGTATTGGATTGGAATAGTAGGAATTTACTGCAGCAGTTTTGGGGGGCAGTCAGCATATGTTACCACTTTGTTGTTTGCAGCATGTGGCACACTCGTGCTGCTGCCTCACAAGGAGGGTTTTGATTAAACTTGCTCATATGTACAGTGTCACAACCTAAACTGGGCGGTGTCAGAACTAGATATAGTGAAAAGGTAAACAGAAACATGAGACAAGTAATTTAAAATGAATTACTATTCACAAATATTATTTGAAAGAAGTGGATAATTTCTAGATGGGGTTATAGAATAGTATTTTTGGGGTTTTGTGGAATATTTTTGGTTTTGGTTGTGAACAATTTAGGGAAATACCATTTTAGGATGACAAAATTAATGAAAATGTGCTTCTTTAATTATATAACATTTTGAGTGCAAACCACTTGGTTTTAAATAATTGCTGATGCTGCAAAAATACCTGTAGGCATCAATTAGTTTGAAAATTGCTCTGCTAAGTCTAATACAGCCATGTGACAGAGAAAATCTCTAATGCCATGAATTTAATTTTGTAGTTTTAAAGTGACATAAACTATGGAATAGTATCTTCTCAGTAGCCTGGGACAACCTGATCTTTAATATACTAGAAGCCAACTTAGAGATGAGAGATTGAAATAATAAATAGTAGGCATTGTCTTGGGCACTCGATTACCAGTGAAAACCTCTGTAATAGCAGTCTACAGTATAACATTTGGATTATTTTTCAAACAGGTTGAGAAGTCTTGAAAAAAGACAAAAATAACTTGAGTAGGTTTGTTGCTGGTATGATGTTTTCCATAGGCACTGTACAGTAGAAAATTGTTTTAGTCACACTTTTCTAAATAACAAGCTATTCAAGTTCCATGTCTGAATTAGTCATCCAGGAGTTCTGTGGTTATGAGGGGTTTCCTTACCCAGAAGGCATAATGATTTAAGGGTCAGGGAAGACTCATGAGATCTGTGATGGCACAAGAGAATGTTTGGCATCAGTGCTGTGAATTTTAGTGCAGTAGTGTAGATGTGACAGCCATCTGGTCATTTTGTTTCTTTGTTTTTAATGAGAACTAAGAAACTAAGGAAAAAACTTGTAGGAGGTTTTTGAATGAGGGTGCTGTTTCCTGGAGCTCTCTCAACCACAAGGTCAAGGGAAGAGAAGTTCAGAGATGAAAATATAACAGTTTATCAGAACTTTAATCTCATCTACATCCTGATTAGTAATTTTAGAATGAGGACGTTGACCAGTGAGGGTCTTGAAGTAGAGAGTGAAGTGGATGCTGCTCAAGAGATGAGGCAGGGGAGGACTTCTGTGATCTGGCTGTAGGCTAAAAAAAGCTATAGAGAGAGGAATGTTCATAAGGGTCAATTCTGGATCTTGAAAGATGAGGAAGTGTGCTTCATTATTTCAGGTGTGAACTTCCATGGTCACTGATAAAATTTCACCTACTAAAGGGATGTGATGGGTGTTGCTAGGACCTCAACACCAGGTTATTTCTAGGACCTATAGAGAACCTAGGTTTGGGGGCTAATGCCCAATTAGGTTCAGGACTTGCAGTAGTGGAAAGGAGACTGAAGCAATAGTAGAATGAGTAAGACCTGTGTGTTGTCTGTGCTGATACTGAGCTGATAGTGAGGCATCAATATGGGGAGAGAGATTCAAGCTGGGGTGTTGACTTGGACAAGCACAGGAGCTAGGGAGTAGAAAGGATATTTCTGATTGATGGCAGGGAGTTCATAGGTGAATTTGAATCCTGGCCCTGGACAGAATGAAGACGAATGGAAAGGGATGCAAGACCAAAACCTATGAAGTGATTGATAAAATAATACAGGTGAATGAGAAGGCTCCTTCAGAAGGATACACTGAAAGAACAGTTAGAATGATAAGGGATAATCATGAGAGCAACAATGCCAAGGAAATGAGGGAGAGTTATTTCCAGAAAAGAAGCATTGCTGGTAGTCTTGCGTGATTGACAGGTCTAGGAAGATAACAATTACGTATTGATTCTGAGCCTCATCATAGGGTTAGGCTGCAAGAGATGTTAGTCAGAATGGGTTCAGTGAAGCTTAAGGAGTGGAAACAGGAATCATATAGACTATAGGACTAGAATTCGTGGATGGGTTCTTCAGGCTACAGTTTTGACTGTCACTGAAGGTTTAAACAGTGCTTATTAAGATTTGAGTAATAGCATAACTACAGCTATTGTACTGTGTATATGCACCTGATGAGTGTTAAAGATTGGGAAAAACTTGTTTACAATCAAATGATTAGATGGTTTTGTGTGACTGACATTTAAATTGTTATCAAGGAGCATGAGCTGTCTAAAGTCAGACTATTGGGAACTCCTTGTGAGCACTGTATTCTTGAAGGAGTCCTCTGAAATGCTGGCAAAACCTTTTTTAGTTTCAGTAGGAGCAATTGCATGAAGTTAAGGTCTTAATTTGGATTTTATTTGCTTTCACTGTTTATTCCTTGTGTTAAGTAGCTCTTTGTTGTTTGACTTATTCTGGTTGATAGAGAGCACAAAGAAAGTTTGAAAATAATCTTTCCGTAGCTTGATTTCTCCAGAAATAATCTGTAGACTATTGTATTTGGCATAGTGTGTGTGTGCTTGTTACAGCCAATTAAAAGGCAATATCCTTTGCTGATACCTTTTTGCAGAAGTAGCTCTCTCTTAAGTCTCGTTCCATGCTACGAATTGCATAAAGATCGTGGGTTTGTCAATGACAGTGAGTTTCTTTCCTCTGACTTGCTAATTTCTGTTTTTCAGTAATAATTAATTTTAGGACTGTTTTTCAGTATTTTGAACTCCAATTCCTATGTTTAAAAATAGTGAAAAGAAGAGCAAGTAGCCTGTAGGTATTATAAAGTCTTCCTAAAAGACTTGTGGTGCCTTCACAAGTAAAGATTTTGAAGAAAGGTTTTATAGTTACTAATTCATTTTTGCTGAAGAGTACAGTTAAGGTGCAATGCATACCTGTTCTATCCTATGTTTGGTTTTTGATAAACTTGAAGAGATAGGTTGTAGTTTGGATTTGTAAAATACGTATTTAATACAAACAGGTATTCTGTCTTACACAACTTGTTAGAATCTCTCTTGGGATGAAGAATGTAGTTTCTACACAATATTAGTTTGACATTTGGAGAGCAAATCACGTCGGCAGAATTCTGAAGTTTCAGGACATGTTTTCTGTGTTTGTAATACTTGCAACCCTAAATTCTTTGGATGTTAATTGCAAGCACATTATTAACTGACCTATATGGCACTAATGTGCTGAAATACTGTCTCCCAAGAGCATTTCACAGGGAAGGTGTATTTTTAAGTTTTTTTTTAAATTTATTTCAATATTTTTAAAAATTGAGCAATTGTGTATGCCTGCTTTTATAGAATTACTTTTTTCTTTTGTCTTTAGGTGAAGAAGAGAAAAAGGAAATGTCACTAGCCGTATTGTCAGATGAAATCTTAATTCTATTGACAAAAGTGGATATGCCTTTTAAGTCTGTAGTATTTCAAGGCAGTTTTATAATTATAAATAATAATTATATTCTTGATCTTAGTGAACTGCCATTATTTTTATGTGGAAATGCTTATAGCATTATAATATTATACACTTCATGCTTGAACATAATTGCATTAATTAACAATTAAGATTATATGACGTCAGAAAATAATACAGAATTAAGGTTATCTCTTGTAATGTAAAAATTCAGAAAAGGAAACAGCCAGTACACTTCTTTGAAAAAGAAATTATTAATAGAAGCAGTTTCCATATCCCTACATTCTTACTGAGTCTTGGAAAAGTAAGGGCTAAACTTAGAGTTTATCTCATTTCCTGAGGTTCTACTTATGTGGTGTTCTTTACTCATAATTCGTGTGTGTATGTATTTTGTGGTTGCTACCTTTCACAAAAAAAGTTAAGTAACTTTTACAACCTGGAGAAACTTTTATCACCTTTGCTGTGTCACATCACAGCCATTTTTCAGACTGTTTATACTGTTTAAAAAATTTCGTTTTCTGAAAAATACTTCCTGCTCTTCAACTGCACTTTAGTTATCCAGATAGTGACATATGGTCATGTATCTTCTTGCTCTTACACTTGTAAATGCATAAAGTACATATTTGCACTGGTAAACTTTTTTACCAAGAAAGAAAAGAACATAAGGGTTTCAGTATGTACAGTGTGAGAAGTCTCTTGATGGACCTTGCAGATTTTGATCCTTACAGTAGACAGAGACTATTATTATATATAAGACGTTTTAGTATTATATATATATTAAAATTATATATAATATAAAATAAACAGAGATGAAGATAAACACTATTTTTGTTAGTATTTTTATTTTTAAAAGCCTGACTGATCATAAAAGTTTACTGTAAGATATAATTGTTATAATGTTTTACTATTTGATTAATAAGATTGTTTAATGAATGACATGCTCCTGGGACATGATTTGTTCTCTCTAAAGCAGTCTGAACACTTCAGTTGAGAGCACATGACTTCAGGAAGCTTGTGAGGCTCTTTTTTGAGCGCGTCTTTTTATGTAGATAAGTCTTGAAACATTGATGTTGAGTTGAAGTACATATTTCCGTAGTTATTTAAACTGAGAGGCTCTGCGGAGTGATCTTGGCTAGTTATAGGGCTGGGCAATCACCAGACGTGAAATTTAACAAAGGCAAGTGCCAGGGATGGGGCAGCTGTGGATGTACATAGGCTAGGGAATGGGAGGCTGCAGAAAGGGATCTGAGCATCCTGGTAAACAGAAAGCTGAATGTGAGTCAGCAGTGCCCTGGCAGCCAGGAGGGCCAAACGTGTCCTGGGGTGCATCAGGCACAGCATTGCCAGCCAGGCAACAGAGGGGATTGTCCTGCTCTGCTCTGCACTGGGGAGACCTCACCTCGAGTCTTGGGGGCAGTTTTGGGCACTGCAATGTAAGAAAGATGTAAAGCTCCTAGGGAGCATCCAAAGGAGCACCATGAAGATGGTGAATGGTCTAGAGGGAAAGCCATATGAGGAATGACTGAGATCAGTTGTCTTGTTCTGGAGGAGACCAAGAGGAGACCTCATCACAGCCTATAGCTTTCTCACAGTGGGAAGCAGAGGGGCAGATGCTGATCTCCTCTCTGGTGACCAGTGACAGGACCCAAGGGAATGGCCTGAATTTGTGTCAAGAGAGATTTAGGTTGGATATTAGGAAAAGGTTCTTTACCCAGGGAATGGTTGGGTCCTGGAACAGGCTCCTCTGGGAAGTGGTCACAGCACCAAGCCTGACAGAGTTCAAGAAGCACCTGGACAATGCTTTCAGGCACATGGTGTGATTCTGAGGGTGTCCTGCGCAGGGACAGGAATTGGGCTTGATGATCTTGATGGGTCCCTTCTAACTCGGGATGTTCTATGAGTCTGATTCTAAAGTTGTTTACATGCTTCACTTGAAAAACATGAAGACCATACCGTGGTTGTGGTTATGGTATAACTTTTCTTCATTTGTTTGTTATTCAGGAGCAAGAGCTTATCTCTGTTTTATTACGTTACATGACTGACTTGTATACAGTGCTATTTCATCAGTGCCTTGAAAATCCAGAACACTTTCTCCAATAGTGAACAACCTGTATTGGCAACTAATCATTTTTAACTGCTCTGTGTGAGATCACACCTTCATTTGATTTTTCTACTTCTCGTAGGTTAGATTAAAGGGTATGTACTACAATGGATCCTTGTTAGTGTTTTGGTTATTAATCTAATTTCTTACAGTTATTTGAGTAGAGGAATGAACACTTAAATTTTTTCCTTTATGAGTACAGACAAATATAGACATTTTTCTGAATGTGCCAGAAAAAAATGTCTTTCTACTTTTATTCTTGGTAACATTGCTTGGTCTGTAGGACCTTTCATCTGCACTTTGTTTTTTTCAAAGCCATTCTTGTGGCATATTTCCAGTGTGTGGTGCTTTGGGAGGTTACCAGGAAAACTTGGTATCGAAATGAAACTTCATCAGGCTGCTGTGAAATTCAGAATTTTCCAAGCCTGAAAGAGGGAATTGAATTGTGCCAAATACTGGTCCCTAATTTTTGCCGAACCATAGAAACTGCATGGAATAAAAGATACTCTTCAGAAAATATCCTGCTTTCCTTTTCCTGGCAGCTCTTATTTTTACTCTGTAATTTAATTTTGTCTAGGAGCAGTGGCAAAGGATCTGCAGGCAGTGTTTGCAAGCGGCAAGTTGTGGATTAGGAATTGCTAGTGTAGAAAATAAGGTTAAAGTTGTTTGCTCAGCAGAAGAATTTGTGAAACTACGCTTTTATCAGTTATCGATTACAGGGGAGGTTGTCTCGGTAAGGGGTGTTACTGCTTTCACTCGTGATACTACATAAAGGGGGCTTCAAAATAAACGTCTAGAGTCTTGGAGGTGCTTGTGCACACTCTGAGTTTATGCCATTGTGGAAGAGTTCTAAGGCCAGGCAGAATAATAATAGTGAGTCTTACTCAGTTATTGTTGTTGTTCCAGCTGTCTGCGTAAAAGCTCTTCATGTCCTGAACATGAAAAAACAAGCATAAAAACCCATTGACTTGCCAAGGTCAGACAGAGTCTGTGGAGAGGTGGAAATAGAATTACTGTCTCCTGCCTCTGTTCTCGTACTTGGTGTAGTTATGGGGTGTTCGCTGAGTTTTGACAGGTGACATCATGTTTTCTCTCCCAACTGTGGCTGTGAAAGCAGGTCAAGAGAAATAAGACTTCCTTACATTTTTCATCTGCATAACAGAAAGGTATGGTAAAGAAGACTTGAGTGATTGTATTCATCATTAATGTGTTTTGGTTATAGTGGGGGATGTTAGAGTGGACACTAGAGAGATGCTGCTCTTACATAATTGAGACAGATGCGATGGTTGGGGCATGACCAGTAGATAAATGTGCCCTGTAATAAAATTAAGTGATGCTGCAGCGTGCTGTGCTTTGTACTGCGGGAGAAATTATTCTGTATAGGTACTTATTTTCAAAACTGAAAATATATCACTGCTTTCCAAATCCGCCACCCAGCTCTGGTTTCAGTAGTGAGTGTCAGAATTCAGAAAAGAAAAAGCTTTGGTGAAAGACTTCTGTTGTTCTGCATGTGTGTGCTTTTTTTCATGCTCTCTTAGTTTTGCAGTAGATACATGGTGATGACTAGTAAAATCCTCAATAAAGTACTACCTTCCAGGAATTATGGGGATATATCAAAACTATTTTCGATATGCCTTTTTGTCCAAGTATTTTTCCGGCCAAATTTTTTTCTTCTGCTCTTCAGTACTTCTTTGTCAGCACTGAGTCCTGGGATGTTGTTGGTTTGCTGTGGTTTGTTGGGGCTTTTTTGTTTTGGTTTGTTTTTTGGTTGGTTGGGGTTTTGTGTGTGTTTTTTTGTTTGTATGGGGGGTTTTCATTTGGTTTTTTTTTAAATTTTCCTTTGCATTCCATTTTTTTTTCGTTTGCTGTTGCATGGTTGATGTTGCTTTTCGTTTGTTTTGTTTGTGTGCATTACAAATTTCTCATTAAGAAGTCATGCAGAGCAGTTAATCAAAATAAGTATTTGGGATCAGGCTTCCTCTTTGAAAGAGGCTTGTAGCATACTTGATGCATTGTGACAAACTGTTTCAGTCAGCGCACATGATAATGACGTGGAATTCTGATCACAATATAAAAGTTTAAGGGATTTTTGTATAAGTACTAAATTTACAAGAGTGCCCTCCTCTACTGATTGTTTTGCTGTTGATTATGGAGGTAAACATGTCTCTTAGTTTGTAAGAGTGATAGAAGAATGTGTTATGGAGAGAGAAAAAAACATGCAGTTCTCTAAAGTAAATTTTTTGCTCTAAGAGTCACCTGAAGCAGGAAAGGCATGAAAACCTATTCTGGTGATCTGTTTTAATTAATAATATAGATGTTGGCCAGGCTTATGTTCAGTTTTGATAATACAGTAAATAAGATTAATGTTCCCAGTGCTTACGTTTAGATAGCAGCACTCTCAAAATACCAAGAACTGTGTTAAAACAAACGTGAGAACTGTGCCAAAACAAACGTCAGAACATTCTGCTTTTTTTTTTTTTTTTTTTTTTTTGCAATGGGCAAAATACCTGTATTTCACAACAGTTAGCAGGCAAAACAAAGGAGTCGTTATGAAACAATATTTAAAAAAGGTTTTACTGAGTTTACGCCCAATTAGCTTGTTGAAGTGATAAATCATACCTCAAATGCAAAGGAAAAGTAGACTAGGCCTTTACAGTAATTTGTGATTGTTAAAGTGTACAGAAAGTGTAGGGTGACTTTTGTTACTGGATCCCTTGTGCTGTAAGGGTAGTAGTCATTCTTTTTGACTGGCTGCATCTGCATGTAGCTTTTGAGACTGCAGTAAACAAAAAGTGACCTCAGAAGATACGCCGAAGGTTCCTCTCCAGACAGAGTTTGAAGCCAATCCTTATGTGAGTGTTCCTTGAATGTAGCCTGAATTTCCATATGGAAATAAAATATATAAGAAGAAAAGCTCTGGGCATATCCCTTGTTTTTCCAATGTTTGTGGTTTCCACGGTTTTTCTTAACTTTAAAAAAATCTTAACTTTATTTTTTGATTGTTAAATACTTAGTAAATAATCAGAAAAACTGAACTGACCTTCCTGCCTTACTGTCTCACCATGTTGCTGGATGGCACTTAGCAGTAGACTGGTTAGACTTGTCAGTTTGCATAGTCATGAAAGTTGTATTGCATCAGGTTGAATTTAAAAGTTTATCTTTTATAGTTTGACTAGTTCGCCAAAAAAACCAAACCAAGAGCAACAGAGGGTATTAAGCTGTGATGAATATTGTATCTGTGGAGATAGGAGACTTGTTCACTTATTGGAAGTTTTCCTATGTGCTTACTCTGCATAGGATTCAAATTCTGGGTATCATCGTTGGAAGTACTCAGCAGATTTTACTGGTGACACTTCTGATCTCCTACCTAATGGCCCCAGTTGTAGAAGATTTTTTTCAGTAATGATAGTACATTTTTTTAAGATTAAAAATGCTATTCTGCCATTGTACAAACTGCATTCCTAGCTAATATTTTCTTTTTTTTTTTTTTTTGTGTTGACATCAGTTGAAAAACATGTATAGCCACTGCTTGACATTCCTTTCCTCTGATTCCAGTTTAGATCTGGTCAGTTCTGCTTCCTCTTGTTATACATAAAGCATACTGAAATAACACAGAGTATTGTATTTTGCTTGGTCATTTTGAGTTCTGTTCTCTCCTGAATTTTGTGAGCAGCCCTCAATTAGTTTTGCTTCTGGATCTCTCTCTTTTTTTTTTTTTTTTTTTTCCCCCCTCTCTTTTACTATTTTTAGTGGAGTAGCACACCAGAATACTTTGTCTGGATTTTTTTCTGCGGAGTTTTTGTGTAAGCCCCATTCTCTTTGTTCCTGGGCAGTCCATGTTCACTTATGTTTGTGGCAGTACTTTCAGACTACTTCCCAGCTGTGTTGTTCCTTTTTTCCCCTATATTTTGCTGTTACTAGCTCTGTAAGGCTTATGGTGTACTTTGAGCATCACCACCAGCATTATCTACAGAGTGGGGAAGTCACTGTTGCTACTCAGCAATCCAACAACTGTATGTTTTAAATCAAGTCCAAACCCTGTTCCTTACTTTTGGGAACTTGAAACTTCATCAGTGTCTTTGATTATGAGAGGGGCTGTCTAATAAGCACTTGTATGCAACTTGTCTCCCCCCATAAAAACAGATGAGGGTTGGAGAGAAAATAAAATCTAAAGAGTTCAAGAACCTGAGATATCTCATGTAACAAAAGACAAAACTGATACTGAGAGAGAAGAGTAAAACTTAAGTTGTATTGGTAAAGCCAAAGAAAGATCCAGTCTTACTATTGTGAAGGCAGGAAATATATTTTGGGAGGGGAAAGAAGACATAGTGAAGGAACATTTTATTTTGAAGGAGTTTCGTTTTTTTGCTTTTACCACCCTTCTTTCTTTTGAAATGTTTCGGTTCTCTTCATGTATGGGAAGCCACTACTATTTTTTTATCCTTTTGCTACTCCAAAGAGAATGGATAAAATAGAACTTTGAATGAATATAGACTGCAGTCTGTTGCTATAGTGGCTTTGTAGGGTGTATATTGAAAGCTGTGAAGAAGCAGGACACTTTGTTCTTACTAACATGGTATATTTCTAAAGCAACAGAACAGGGAGAAAGGATTGTTTTTGAAGTGATGAAAGCAAACAAAGTAAAGCTGAGACCAGGTTTTGAAAGCTAAATTCCGTAAATAAGCATTGCCCAAGAAATGATGGGTGTGTGTCTGTGCATACAGGTACACTTAAAAGTGTTTGTTATACAGCTTTAATATACAACTTGGATTTATATTTACTGTACAGAAAGTTTCTTCTAACATAAGATGGGTTAAAAGAGCATTGTGACATTCTGCATAAAATTGTAACTTTTCTTTTTGCCTGATTCAGTGGTTGAATACAAGCATTTGATTTGGTTTTCTTCATACCATTTCAGAACCCTAGAGAAATGGTAACATACTGGGGTGTCTTAATATAAAAATTACCAGTTTGATTGAGATAGTTCTCTCCTACACTTTTTGTTCTCATTATAGAAGGCAACTTTATTAGTAATACATGTCCTGATCTTGTCTGTTCTTGCTTCACAAAAAACATGTATTTGAAAGCTTAATATAGAGGTATTCTGGAAGTAGATGTGTAACAATGGTGCACTTTTTCTTTCAACAGTGAGCCTCAGTTTACTGTTGCTGATTAAACAGCTCACATAGCCCTTTGTCTAAAGCATTCTTCCCACTTCATTTTGGAACAAAATTTAGAAAGTCAAACAGGCATATCACTTGGATATCAGAACTGAATAATGGTTCCTGCCAGCGAGGCTAATGTGTGCAACCTTTCTCCTTCGGTTAAAGGTTTTTTCCTTTGGTAAAAGGAGTCTTCAAACTATCACTCTGGTAACACTGGTCCATAGTTGTAGAAACAGGAAGCAAACACTTAAACATTGTCCCAGATCACCATTGCTCTGTGGTGTCTTCCTTTTTTTCAGCTGCTTTCTTAATTTCTTTCTTGGAAGCCAAAAGTAGCTTCGTGCAGTTCTCCTAAGAGTTGAGTCATTTGCCAGCTTCTCCTTTGCAAATAATCTGTAATGGAATCCACTATATTTTCTCTGCCTGAGGCTGTTTATTGCATTGTCCACTTGCTTTTGACATGCTGTCTCAGTCCTTTTGATTGCTTATTCTGTCTGTTTTCTGCAGTGTCTGTAGTTAATTTGTAGCTGTTAGAAACCTCTTGAGGACTCAGAGTTCAAATTGCCCTAGGTCTTGGCACACTGTCCTTCCTGTAAGTAACCTGCATTCACCTGTCACTCAAGCGGCTTGCAAGCTGTTGGGTGGCATGCAGGTCCAGGGAGCTCTTTTAACAGGGCTCTAGGATACCTTGAAGGATGGGCTCTGGTTTTCCAGCCAGGATAACTGGGGCTCTCTATACTCGTTATGTTTTGGGAAGAATGGTGTGCTGATGTTGCGTATACTTCAGGTTTGTCCCAAGGTGTGCTGGCATGGCCAACCAGGTCTTATAACTAGTAAAAGTATCATAGTTGAAAAGCTGTTGGGTGCCTGTCATGGCATTGTTTGTGAAGTTAATGGAGATTTATGTCCTAAAGGGCATTGTGCTTTTTAGTTGACAGTCTCTGGGGGAAAACTGGAAAATTCTTTCCTTTTTAAAAGAAACCAAAAAACTAACTTACCCAGAAAACTCCACAGCACCACTCCTTCGCTGCCTCTCCTCCCCCCTGCCAAAATTGACCGGTAGAGATTTATTATGCTTTCCCTTAAAGTTTGTGGTTAATTTTATTAATACGCATTTGTATTATCATGCCACACTTGACAGCTGGTTTCTGTGTGTACCTTCAGACAACAGTGGCCTTCTGTCGCAGCGCTTTGGTCAGCAGTTAGCGTCTGTGGCTGCTGAGCTGTGTGATTTGCAGGCTTTTCCAGTGTCACTCCAGTATGAAACTGGATTTGCTGACCTGTTAAAACTAAGTTTTAGTTCTGGGGTGGAGGGACTCTTTGAGGCTGATCGTATTGATGATGTGAAGTTGCCTTCAGATTTCCTTGTCCTGAACTGAAAATAGTCACAGACAGGAGAATTTTATGGGGAGGTACCGTTTAGGCTTGTATGGTTCTTACTCTTCTTTAGCTGTCCATTAATCCTGCTGCTGGAAATGGAGAAACGGATTGCTGGAGCCTTGGCCTGAGTAAGAATAACCCTTGTGCCCGGTAGCAGTGGGAGCAGAAGGCCCTGCACCCCTGGGTGGATTGTCTTAACTCTATCCTTCTTCCTCATCTTTGCCTCACTTTGTAATAGTAACAGGGAATGGAGAGGAATGGATGGACGCTGGTGTGGGGCTGGGGAACAGAATGAAATCTCTGAAGGTAGATAATGATGTATGTATATATGTGTGGAGGTGATTGTCTCTTGAGTTTTCTACTGCTGCAAAGATTTTGAAGATATTTTGGAGGTGGGAAAACTAGATTTTGCTATCTCAATGTTAAAATTTTTATCTGATTCTTTACATTTTTATTTATTGGGGTACAGAAACATTGAGTGGCTTCTCTGTTTTACACATGTACTTTTATTTAGCTGTAGGGAAGTTGTACTTTCTCTCCCCCAAGGGAGTTTCCTGTGTATATGGAAAAATACAAAACAGAAGTGAAAAATACCTCAGGCTTCCAAACCTAGTGCTCACATTTCACTTCTCCCACTACCTTTCTTGTCATATAAATAGTCCAGCAGTCCTTCCCCTGCCCTATAGCAATACCATCTATCTAAAAAGCTAGATGCTATCATAGCAAATATGGTAGCTAACTTGTCACACCAAATTATTACAACAACCTGTAAACCACTGGGGAAATAAAAAAAAATTACGCAGTGCTACACTTTTCTGATGTTTATCTTTAACTGCCAGAATGTTTTATTAGGCTTTTTTCAGGCTAGTAAATATAACTTTGATACCTGTTCCAAGAGGTTTATAGTTACGAATACATTCAGTATGCAACTCATGGGCTTTTTTTGTTTAAAAATCCACTTAAGGCAGGGGCCCTAAAACTGTGTGTAACTCAACAGTTACATTGCATTTCATAATGTGTTACTCTCACTAGAAATTCTGGAGATCCTCTGTTTTCAATCTGACTATAGAGCAAATGGTTTCTCTATTTCTTATGCCTAGGTGAGCAGTATGTAGGTAACGTATTGTATTCAATAAGAATGCTATCTTCACAGTATTTAATTTTTCCCATAACCATATAAGATAATTTAAGCAGTTTAAAACTGGCATTCTGAATTTCCTTCATTTGTTTTGACTGTATTTTGTGTATGTTCTCTTGTCATGTAACAGGTTTGTGGGTTTTTAGCCTCTTAAGTTGTTCTGTAAAGGGTAGGACTAAAGAACTTCTGTGTCCTGTACACTTCTGCCTTGTATGGTGAGGAAAGGTTTTGGGACAGTACCATGATCTCCTTCATCCCTAATGGGCAAAGTGTAGCAGTAGTAGAGCTAAGGCATATACTTACTGTCTAACCAAATGGCATATGCAGAGTGATCAGCTGTTGAAACAGGAGTTTCCACATTTTGCTTTGTCTTTTTCAGTGACACTGGTATTCTGGAAATGTCTATCCAGCTTCCAGTTTTCATAAAACTCATAGCAACGTAATTGTCTTTAAAAGCTCTTTTCTTCTTTTTAAACTTAGTTAGAACTGATTTATGGGCTCCAAAGTTACTGAAAGGATTGCTAATCAATTTATTAATTGTACTAATACAGTACTAAGCCTGCTTTGTGGACAGAGTGTGCTGTATTTTCCAGAATGCATTAATGCCTTGGAAGAAAATACATCATTTCTCTAAAATGCTGAATTCTAAGTGGTAACTTCTAATATAGGTTACCCCTTGATTTTCTTTAGGATGAGACTTTTTTCCTTCATTTATCTCGGCTGCGTGGCCATCTGCATATTTTCATTCCATGGTTCAGGCTATTTATCTGTTTGTTGAACTTTCATGATTGCATTTGTCAATTTTTTCTTTTTTGGAGAGCTCAGTCTGCCCTGTTGGAAGCAGCAGTGGGCAGAAATTTTAGGAAGTAAATCTCCCTATAGATTGGCATGTTCCATATACTACATACTTGGTAGTCCTGTGTTGGCGAACATTTTTAAGCTGGTCAAGTTACACTTGACAGGGTGGTAGCTGCTAACTGAAATGACAGATTTGGTTGTTTAGTACTTCAAGACGCTTTTGACAATTTACTTTCCCTTTTGGCCTAAATGTACTTGGAAGGATGAGACAATGTTTTGAAAAGAGGTTGGGTTCGGAGCTCAGCAGTTGGGAGTCTTCGCAACACTGCTTAGGCACCCTTTTCATGCTGTAAAATCGTTGAAAAAAATTTGTGCCAGCACAGTCATTATTCTGGGAAACTCGTGTTGTAGCAGTCACAGGTTCAAGATCATGCAGAAGTTAAGTGCTGTTGGGTAAAAAATTTTTTTTAAAATAGTGGTTCCTTAAATACTTAGAATACCTAAGTTAAGTTTGTCTCAGAAAAGTGTTCTTGTTTTCAAATTGGCTTCATGGTTTATAGTGTACCTCATTAAGATGCAGGAAGAAGTTTACCAGTAATTTGCATCTGTGTGGAGTTTAAACTTGACAAACCTGAAAAGCAAGCCTCCTTGAATTAAGTATGATTCACACAATTTCCATTTTAAAAAATGAGCAGTAATAACTGCTTTGCATTTGTGCTCTTCAGATTTTTCTTATGAAAAATGCTGTACAAAAGCTGTTAGGGCACAATAGGAGCATGTGTAACTATGTAAGAGAACTGTAATACTATAAGACCAGAAAAAAGGATGATAAGGTGTTAGCTTGCTGGCATTCCAGCCATGTAATCTAATCTTTTCATATGGTTATTGTAAGTGTACTGTGATAAGGAGGAGTAGAAGTTTATTATTGGAGTGTCCGTTTAATTGTCTTGTACAGGGATCATTGACCCAGTTATCGTAACAGTTGTTAAAAATATTATCATATTTGATGGTAGGCATTGTAGAGATTATATTTCTCTAGCAATTTGTTTCTAAATATTTTAATTTTACAATTATAACTAGCAATAATTAGAAGGAGCTTCTAGCTTATAAAATATAAACAGAAATACAGTTTTTGTTGTACTTACCCTACTTTCTTCTTTCTATTTCAAGACAAGTATTTTTTAAATGGGAATATGAATTTCTGTCTTTCCTGTGCTGGAATGCTCTATTAATTATTGCAGGGACTGTAGCTACAGTATGATTTAATATCTTAGAAACTTAGAATTTAACTGTGAATTAATTCAACAATGACAAAAAGTCCAAAGCTTTCAAATCTTTTAAAACAACTCCTTTTCTTAAAACACAGGTTTGTAAACTGCAGATGGATCACCTAATTTTGCTCTCTATGCAAGTTATATGACTTTAAAGGTTTAAGAATATTTTGCTTATATTAAATGCTTCCCAGTTAGAGACCTTCAGCACAATCACAGTGAAAAAGCCTAACAGGGAAGAATGGCCTCCAACTGATTTAGTTGTCCTAGAAAGTTGAAAAAGAGCCTTCTAATTCTCATTCTTTTCTGGGATGTGTTTATTGCTGCTGTTTTTATATTCATGGGATGATGTATTCATAAGTGTAATTACAAAACAATACACTTGAGATTGATTAATTCTAGGATACTGACAGCTCATTCTGCAACTGCGCCCAGTTAATGTTAGTGTAACCACGTAATTCCTGGGTGATGCAAGAAAACATCTGATATCTAGGAAACCCTGTAATTTTGTAACACAGGTTGGTGCCAAATACAGCTTTGTTGAACAGTATACGTATGCACAGGTTTTGTGTCGTCATTTTAATCTACTGAGGAGATAAATTTTATTTGCCAATTTGAAAATTACTGTTTGCATGGCAACCTGCTTAGGCGCTGATAACCTGTTCTCTGCTTGCATACTGATACAATTTTTGAGTTGTTTTACAAGTCTAGAATCAGTGGGTGAGACGTAGTTCAGAGAAATAAGCTTATAGAACTCTAGCAGTTTACTTTTATTGAATATAAGGAGCTGCTTCCTTATTGCATTTTGAAGGCTCCCAGTATAGAATTTGGAGGAAGAAAGGGAATGAAAGGAGAGGGTACATACTGTAGTAGTACTGTGTTAAAAAAAAATAAAGAAGCAGATTATATTGTATAAAAAAAGTTGACTGAAAATGACTGAGTTGCTGGAGGAGGGAGATGATAGGGAATTGTCCCCATTTCTTAAAGGTGTTTTTTAGAAATGTGAAAATAGAGTAAAACAATTTAAAAGTGGCTCTTGAAACTTGCTCTGGAGGGCTTGGCACTTCTGTCGGAGCTTACAGTTGTTAAACCAAGACCAGTTAAGGGAATGTATGAACTGGTTTTTGTTGGCTTTTTGCTAATATTGTTGTTGTTGTTATTATTTACATTATTTAAAATAATATTTAGCGGGTCTAAATTGAAGGTAGGGGTGCACCAGGTTTGTAACAGTGCCCTACTACTGAAGTAGGAGGTCACATTCTCCTGAGTGTGCCTGTTGATTGCGCTGAGGTGGTGCCGGCAGTCACTGGGTTCGTGATTGAATCAATGAAGTTCTCTTTCTTTCACCTCTTTCGCCTCTCCGTCTCTGGCCTCCCCAAAAAGATAGTTTTTGTTCTGGCCTACTGATTTGAATTTACCTGTGGAAAGGTTGGACAAGTGCTGGAGTTTGGCGTGTGAGGATAGGTCGGTGCAGCTGGGGGAAGCTGGCAAGCAAGACCTGTTTGGCAGTGACAAATCAGCTCAGCTGCCTCTGAAGCCACCGTCTAACAGTGAACTGGAGCAGCTGGGACACAGGCACGTTTGCTTTCCCTGACCTAGCAGAGAGGTGGTAAAGGCATTTGAGACAGTGGTGACTTAAATTGTCACAGCAAGACTTCGCAGAGTTGGTCTGCTTAAACCTTAGAGATGTTTACTTAGGTGTCATTTTGCATTAAGTTCTGCTTGCGCTTGGGGTGACAGTCTTACAGTTGTCCTAAGCTAAACTTTGACTAAGGATGTCAGTTTCTTGGTAAGATCTTTTAATTTTGCTTAAGACTTGGGTTTTGCAAGTCATTTTCCCTACTGAATTCTTCTGTGTGTTCTTGCATTATAGTTCTTTCCCATGAGAGTTACAGGCTTGCTTAGCTGCTCCTTCTGTGTAATCTTTTTTGGCTTCTGTTGAAGTTGAGTTTGAGGTGACCAAGCAGCTTTCTGCAACCAACATGACTGGTTTCCCTGTCTCCTGCTTCCCTGTGTATTAGTGGTGTGCCAGGTTGATGGACCGAGTTAGCTCCTTTTGAAGGTCTGAGCACTGCAGGGGAAAGCAGTGGTGCAGGGGAAGCGAGTTGAGGAGCTTGGAGCAGGGACAGTAACCCCCTTGGAGACGGATTAGGCCATTCTCCTTGTTTTTCTGCTCATAGGAAGCAGTTGCTGTAGTAATAAAGCTCCTTTGTTTATGAGGGTATAGGGTAAGGAAAAGAACATGGAAGAGTGATTATCCTATTACTTTAATAGAGTAGTGGTGAGAAATTTTGAAAGTGACCGATGACTGTCCCTGTCAAGAACCTGTTATCTCTTTAAGAGGCATTCCAAAGAGATACCTATTTGCCTTTATGATTAGTGAGGTTAGTTTGGCTTTTTGAGAATCTTCCACCTTTGCAAGTTCAATGTGGTTCTTTACCACTTCCTTATAAAATCATTCACAATTTCTCCTTGTATTATATATTTTTGGCGTTACAGTGAACATTAGTGGTTCAAAGAAAACCATGAACCTTAAGTTTTTGTCCTTCGTTTTATTAACTTTTTAAAAAGTTATCTTCTGCGCAGAATATCAGTGCTTATCTTCCAGTGAAGGATGGAAATTATATTTACAGAGGAGAAACTGTTCTTTGAACACTGCAGACATTTAGTCACTGAAATGAAGGTGGAACAAATCCTTAGGTACTATACTATAGTGCTGGGTTCCTATATTGGCAGGAAAGTGGTTGAAAAAGTTTCCTCTTATGTCTAATTTGTGACTTTTTTCAAGTAATCGGGCAACAGAGATAATAATCAGTACAGTTAGTAGTTTTTCCCTCATGCCTCTAAAAAAAAATTTCTTCCGACTAAATCTTACTTGCAGTTATGGGCCAATAGTAACTCTTAAAAAGCACTGGTTTAGTACTCAATAGCTCTGTTCTTGCCATATTTAGAAATTTAATTTCTTAAAAGATAACTGCCTTTTTTTTAAGGACTTGCTGATATTTAAATTATAGTTTAGTAGGGGACATATAATCACTTCCGTAGGAAATAAAAGTCAAGTTTGCTTGTGAAGTATGTATTCAAAGGTGATGTGCAAGGTGAGATCCTGAGGAAAATTTGCTGTGTCAGATGGACAAGAAGAGTTCTAATAATCGTAAGCTGAGCAAAGTCATTGTCAATGAAAGGTGTGACTGTGGGATGTTTTGTGTAGAATCATGCTCCAGACTGATTTTATGTATCACCATTACTTTAAGAGTCAATTTTGTGTACTACGTGGAGGTGTTTTCCTCTTTCTAAGCATCCACTCTTTTTTTGTTTGAAGGGATGAAAATAAAACTAGTGAGCGCGTTCCCTATGCAGTTACAATAGCTGAGCCAAATGATACTGTGTTTTAGGGACTGGGATTCTGTTGGCATACATTAGTTTTTCAAGCTAATAACTCATTCAGTTGCTAATGTATGTGTGTCCAAGTCTGCAGTTTCCACTAAACATTTGAGCCAATGCTATTAGGCAATTAATAAAAAAGAAGTAATAGCATGTGAATATAAAGGAATCGTAATAAATTGAGTAATGTTTTATTACGTTTCTTACATTCTACACCACTCCAGCATCTTGATGGCTTTATCCTTTGAGTTCTTTAGTATACCTGAGATCTCTGGATTACTAGCTTCTTGCTGCGGGTACCTACAGCTAAAAGCAAAAGTAAGGAAATCACATCTTCAGGTGTATGTTTAGGCACTTTGTCATTAAACAAGCTATTATTACTGACTTCCTTGCATCACTTAGTGTGGCAGAGTTGTGTGACTGCTGTCTTGATTAAAATTATGTCATTTGGACAAGACCTTTGATTTTTGGAGTCATAGACAAGTATAGTGATTACTGCATGGAGTTTTTTCCAAATGTAGGTAGACTGCTAGAAGGAAGTGAATTTGTGTACTTTCTGTAAGTTGTTTGAAAGTGAGCCTGCTTACTGATACAGTGCAAGTTTTATTTAAATTGCAGCTGTCGTTCTGTGGTTTTATGGGGATTGGAAAAGAGAGGACAATAATAAAAGCAATGTGGGGGAATGAAAGCAGGTCAGAAAAGGGAGAGGGAGTTTCTAATTGAACCAGTGGTTTGCAGTGAGAGGGCGTGACTGAGTGAAGCAGAGCTTTTTCTATTGTATTTTTGTCAGTATTATTTGATATAGTGCCAAAAGTGTGTAAAGTGCTGTAGGGTGGAAGACTTGTTTCAAGCACGTAACATACTCTCTGTTTTGGAGGACTTAAATTCTTTAAGTGTAGTCAGGGGCAGTGCAGAATCATGCAGTACAAAGATGTTGATCGTGCATAGTTGGTGGCATTCACCCTGGAGCAGGTGGGTCTTGTTGTTGAAGAGGGGGAATGTTTTGTGTATTGATCAAAAACTTTCTGGTTTTGTGATTTCAGGGGCTGCTGTGCCCCCTACTTCCAAAGAGTCACAATGCAGTTGGACCACCCATCAGTCATTCTTTACAGAGGAGAAAGGGACTTTAGAAGTAGTAGAAATCCATTGTTCATGTCCATTAGACATTCTTGATTGGTGACGTTTTAATTAATTTTATCTCCTTTTGTAGGATGGATAAGAAAGAGGGTTCATAGTGTCAGTAGTGTTTCAAGCAAGTTGGCTGAGATTGGTTCTTTGTATGTGAATATGAAAACTGTATTTATTTTTTAAAATGGGTTAGCTTTTAATTCAACTCTGACCTTCAGGACAAAGTCCTTACAGCAATATTGGTTGTGGTAGACACCCTAACGAGAATCAGGGCTGAAGTGCTGCTGGCAGGCAAAAACGTGAGAGTGAGTTGGTAACTGCATGTGACTCTGTCAGTGCGTGTGTTCTTCCTGAAGGATGAGCCCGCCTGTGATGAGTGAGCTGGAAGTTGTAAGTCAGTTTGTTGACTTCATCAGCCTTGGGTGGATCATGCTTATGAACATGGTTGTGTCTGGAGGGAGGAAGGGGGGGGGGGGGGAGATAGGTGTCATTTCTTTAGCAATTTCTGTACCTCAGCTGTGTGATATTATAGAAAAAAAGACCACAGAGTGTTTAGGGTGTGAGTAGTCTAAGGATTTAAAGACTCCTTACTCTGTGATGCTCTGCAGATAGTTAGGAACACTGGGTATGCTGGGTCACATTAGACTGTATGGCATTAAGTTACAACAACCTACAAAAATCAGTGGAGGGCAAAAAACAAAATACTTGTAGGACATGGAGGGGGAGTTGCCTGAGAAATGTTGATCTGCTCAGAACTTTGTGAAGAATGAAGGTTGTGTGCAGTTGTAGGCTGTGGAATATGGAGTGGATAAGAATTACTTCATCATCTGTCCTTTCTTTTGACAATATAAGCTTGTTTATTTTAGTTCCTTAGTTTGTGTTTCCATTGTGGTGGTTGTTTAGTGCTGGATGTTACTAGTAGTACAACTGTTTCTGTTTCCCATAATCAAAGTTGTGTATATTGAACCAATTTTTGTTTTGGAGAACATAAAATTCTCCTTCCAAAGGCTTTGTTTTAGCCATTGGTATAGTTCATTTATTTAATATCTTCATCCATGGAAAAGATCAGTGTGAAGTGTTCTGTTTGAGCATAGTTAATTGCTTGTGTTTACTTCCATGTTAACTGAATTCTTCTATACAATTATATGTCTTTTGCATCAATCTCTAAGAAATTGTGTCCTTGAGGTGTTTTGACTTTTTAATCATGTGTGAGACCTGTAGATCATCACTTTTGAGCTCTGCATTTTTAGCATTGACAAATCATAGCGGTGCACTATTTTCAGATTCATTTAAAAATAAAGGATATCAGTGTGGAATAAGGTGCACTTACAGAAATCAAATCCAGCAGTCAAATCAATCTCCAACAGGAAACATGTTTAAAATGATGTGAATCCAGTCTCTGTGTGAAATGTGGTGGTTTTTATATGCCAGCTCATGCTGGATCGTAAATGGCCCTTTTATTTAATATGTAGGAATTCTCTTTGGGTCTGTGAAACCACCAGATGAGAAAATGTTTTCTAGTGACAGATGATCATTTCTCTTGGGAGTTGTGTTCTAAAATATTTGTAATAGACTATGGTTGTGTAGGTGAATGCACAGAAATATTTTCTGTATTCGCATCTTGTCTTCACTGAAATCTGTGCACAGGAGAGTATAGCTACATTAACAGCATATCCTGTGTTTTAAAATGTACACCTGCTTTTGCAGTTGATGTAAGATGTTACCCTAGATGTAGAAATCTGCAAAACCGAAACAGGTCTGATGTGGAGTGGCTGAGTCTTACCATGTAGGTTGTAGTATGCTATTCAATCCGAATGAAGTGTTTCTAGCAAATGCCAAATTAAGGGATCACTCCTGAGAATTTATCAGTGTGTCCTGTACATGGGCACTGTTGCATATGTTGGCTTTGATAATTTCAAGCATGTTTAAAGTCCATAAATATGAACTTTCCTCTGTGCTTCTTCAATTCTTCACTGATTGGCCTGTGGTAGGCAAATTGAAGCTGGAAGTGGGCAGAGGATAGACAGTTAAAAGAAAAAGAGAAAATAAAGTCCCAGCATGCTATTTAAATCCATCTCTTTTAGCTTTTCTCAGGTAATGTCTCTGTTAGTGGCTGAAAATGAGTATCATCTTTATACTGATCCTCAAACTTTGAATGGAAACCTGAGTATTTCACTTTCTTGGATCTTACATAGCCTCAGTAGGCCAAGTAAACCCTTGTCATCCCGTGCTGGTGAGTTTGTAGTGTAGTGAGTTTGTGGTAACAGATCACAAAGCAACTTGAAGTTAATTCTTTGAAAAGTATTTTCATTTCTCATGGTAGAAAGTAATAGAGCCTGTTATAACGAGGGTCTGGTTATCTGGTGCTAAGGGCTGAATGAACATTTGACAGACTTTCTAGCTTTCCAGATTTATCGTAGTTATTTTAAAGCAGAGAGAGAATGATAAAAAATACGTGTAAATTACTTCTCTTATCACTCCTTTATTTAAAAGGCTTTTGTCTGACTGTTGAGCCACAAACTCTTCTCGTTCGTTCACAAGTTACATGGCATTGCAAGAGGTCTAGGAAAAGGTTGCATCTGACAGGTGACTGTTCTTAGAACTGGAGTTAAGTAAGGCACAGGAATTTCTTTTGCTGCGCTCCTGCCTGAAATACACTTAGAGTAGTTGAAATGGCAGTATTTCTTCTTCCCCAATCCCATCCTGCATGGCTTGTGGGATACCATCTATTTGATAGGTGTTAGAAATGTTAGGACTTAACTTGAGCCTCTCACCAAATTTCATTGTCACTTCATATTGTTGGAGAGCAGAAGTTGGATTTTCTTACATTCTTTCTTTTTGAATTGCATAATGTATTTTCAGATGTTGCCAAAGATATATAAAAATCTGGAGTTTTTTATTAGACTCCTCCTGTTTCAAGCATTGTTTCCCTTGGATCTCCTCTGAGGAAGTAAAAACTTTACTTAATCACTCTATTCTGTATTTAATTTCTGTGTTTTAATACTCTGGGTCTTATACTGCTGTAAAATAGTGACTGCCATATCTTATTTATGACAACGTTGAGACATTTGTGCGCTGGGAGACAGAACTGAAACCATTGAACTGAAACAGTGTGAGGTAACTTCCTTCCAGGGCAGTTTCTTTGTGACACTTATCTGGGGATTGTTTCCAAAATCCATACTGAGGTATTTTAGTCATCTCTTGTAGCCTATGAAAGAGTTCTTCTAACGTGTTCTGCAGCGAATACTGTGATATGTACTGTGATATAACAGGACTAATAAAGAATTGAGTTTGCTGTTCAGGAATTGTTAGGCCTTTGCTGCATCAGTCAAAAGCACCAGCAAGTGTGTAGGTCCAGTTGGAAATGATCTGGCAGTCAGATGTTTGGGGGTAAAACTTTTCCAATGAACAGGTACTCTGTGCCTTTTTAAAGTCTGACATTTGTTTCCCACGCAGAAAGCATCCATTTTTCATTTCTCATTGTACTGGGTCTGGCTGGGACAGAGTTAGTTTTCTTCATAGCAGCTGTTATGGTGCTGTGTTCTTCGTGACTGGAACAGTGTTGATAGCACACTGATATTTTAGCTCTTGCTGTATAGTGTTCGCGCAGCATCAAGGCCTTCTCTCTTCCTCACTCTGCCCGATGTCTGTCCCGCCACAGTGATTGAGGGGGGTACAAGATGCTGCGAGGTTTACAACCAGGCAGGTGACCCAAGCAAGCTAGAGAGATACTCCATGCCATATAATGTCGTGCTCAACAATAAACTGGAGGGGGGTGGGATTTAGAGAGGTTACCCAGCTTTTGCTTAGGAAGTGGCTTGGTATCGATCATGGGTGGTGGTGAGTGGCCCGTTTCACTTTGTTTTTCTCTACTTCCACTTCTCCTTTGTATGTTAAACAATTTTATTATCTCAACATACAAGTTTTCTTGCTCTTTATTCATGCTTTTAATTTGTCTGATTGTGAGAGGGAAATATGCACCTGTATGGTTTAGTTGCCTGTGGGCAACTAAGCACCACATGATCTCTTCATACTTGAGTAAGGCAGAAAGGAAATAGAGATCTCAACACATGGATATTTGTTTTGAAAGGAACCTCTAAAGGTCATGGAGTCCAAATACCCTGCAATGAACAGGGGTGTCTTCAGTTAGATCAGGTTGCTCAGAACCCTGTCCAATGAATGTTTCCAATGATGGGGCATCTACCAGCTTTCTGGGCAGGCTGGTTTTGGATACTATGCTTTAGGATTCTTCAGGGTAAGGAAAGTATTTGTTTTTATTTTCAGTGTTGAAATTTTTAAGACACCAGGGAAACTTCTGTCACAAAGAAATTGACACAGAAAACAGTAATCATAGTGTATTTTTGTTATGTTTTGTATATTCTGGAGTTAAATTTGAATGTTTTGCCATGCCACAGATTTTTCTGGTACCCCATTTCCCAAAGTGGTCTCAGGTCCATGTTTTTCATTTAGCAAGTCTTAGTTTGCAGCTCATATCTTCCCATTCCTAGTCTGTGCTTTCTGCTGCTCCCCCATGTTGGCCTCTCCAACACGCTCGCTTTCTGCTCAGCTGTTGTTTCTGCTGTAGTCAAATTTGACAACTCCCTTTTGCTTTTTGCTTTTCTGGAGACCATTTACAGAAAGATCCATGCTATTCTGACTAGATGCCAAAAACTGTATCAGTCCATAGGCCAAGTGAAGATAGAATACCTAATTGCTGAAGTTTGTATCTGTTTGTATGTTGTGGAAATTTTTTTTTAAGGCTTCTGTGCTCAGTACATAAAGGTGAATGATCTTTCTCAGGGGCTGTTAAAAGGATGTTTGTGGCTGAAGACCAGTACCGGAAAAATTTGAAGTTCATATTCCAGGCAGGAGGATGCTAGAGCTGTTCAGTGACTATAGATCTTCAGTCAGAGTTGAAGATAGGATAGCATGTGATTTTTGTAGAGATTTTTTTTTCATAATTCTTTTTCTTGAAAATGGCAGAGCTGTTTTGGTTAATATTCATTTGTTTATTTTTCCATCCAAAGTTGACTTGACACATAGAACCATTGAATAAAAAAATTCAGCTAAACAGTTATGTCCAGAAAATAAGACTGAATAACAACAAAAAAAAAGTTTGGCATACATGAGTAAAGACATACAACTACTGATAGATTTTCTTTGTGTATGTCTTTGTGCTCCTGATGCTGAAAACAGTGAAAATTCGTATTCCTGCAGCCATAGAAATGTATAGTACATATTGTATCTGAGCTAGGAATTCCAAATAGGATTTCACATTCTGTATTGTCTGAAAACATTTGAAACTTATCCTGTGTATTGTGCCATGTGTTTACCTAACCTGAGAATATTGAAAGTTTGAGTAAAACTATCTACTGTACTGATAAGATTAGTGGTAGTTCACTTGTTAATTTCCGTACTTACTTGAAGGGCAGTAAAGAGATAAAAGGAGAAAGAATATGTTCCCTTCCATTTCTGTGAATGGGCAAAAGAATTTTAATACACGAACGGGGACTTGCTAAATGAAAAGTATGGACTTGAAAAGAATTATTTGGAACATGACGCTGAAGAAAGAGTTATGCCTACAGTGCAAAATGTGGAAGTGAAATTAATTTATGCAAAGCATCAGAAGTCAAAACACAGGAAATAATAGAATACTAACTGGTGGTTGGAAAAAAAAAACCAAACCAGGACTGGGAAAAGAATTATTAGGACAAGTATAACTTGCTCCAATAGCAAGTGATTATGGTGTGGCTAATGCTCTTGCTCATGTTTCTAGTACGGTGTGTTAGGGAATACTAATGGAGCACAGCTTGAACTGATGTGAATGAAATAGCAACTTGACTGAATGTCTAGAATCCCAATACAGGACACCTGAAAGAGCACTTAGTCTTGGATAGTAAAATTTTAAAAATGCAGGAAATTTAAGGAACTTGGGGAGCATTTAGATATAATGATATATAACCTGTAATTAAGACTTCAAATTATATATATTTATCTTGTCTAATAACAACTGTAAGAATAGAACTATGATACATTTTTAGTTTCCTCGCTTGTACATATTTGTTGTTTATCAATCTGCATATTTTCAAGATGAAAGAAAGGAGAAATAGAAATACTGAATATAAAAAGAAATTCCAGAACAGTGAAATCCAGTGAAAACTGACACAAGAAGTGTGTTGTAGTCTCTGTCATAGCTGACAGGTAACCTTGTAATGTCTGAACTGGCTCATTTTTCAACATGCCAGTCAAATATGAAAGTTTGAAATAGCAACAATCACAGCTTGTGCAATGGATGTCATTTAGTACGGAACCATAAATATGTTTCTTGCATTTTCATGTGTCTTAACATCAGAAAAATATAAAAGATTCTTTTCTTCTGTGTAGTAGTAGTTGCTGATACTTTCTGTCCTTCAGGTTGTATTGTCAATACACATCTCTGCATCAGTTTGCAAACATATGGAAAAAGTAAACCAGATGAACCATTAAACAAACACACGTGATACTTTTTTTTAGAATTTTTGTGTCTTGTTTGTATATTTGAGTTTTGTAGTGTGACTGAAAATCTGGCATCCTGAATGCAGTTGCTGCTTTGGAATATATCTGGTTCTTAGGAGCATATGTACTGGTCCATGCCTGCTAGGCATCACTAATGGATGAGTAAGGAAAGAATATGAAAGACAGGGTAAATGTAGACTGGTTTGGGTTTTTTTAACTCATGCTATTTTCTTTGCTGCTGGTAGAACATAGTTAGGTTTTCCTGAGAACAAGTTTGTAAAAAAAAAAGGTCATCATACTTAATAGAATCTAATTGAGTTCTGTATCAGACTGCTGCTTTCAGCCTCCGCAATATTCTCTAGAAATGCTTCACAACTTAGTTTTGTGTTTGTAGAGCAAGAAAAAAAAAATCAAAATTAAATTTTTGATATGGATTTATTTCCCAGTTCCTGTGAGACAGGAGAGAATGACTGTCTACTTTCCACATTTTGCATATCTTTTATCAGTCTCTTAGGTCTTTGCATCTGTTTGTCACTTTTCTCTTGTGCTCTCACTCTCACTGAAGGCTGGAGTTTTAGCCAATTGCATACAGAAACTATTGATTATTCATGCTTTCACGCTTTTATTACTCTGAGATAACTTTTTTCCCGCTGCTGCAAGTTTTCAGAATTGTGAGGGTGTGGCAGAATAATGCCATGACATGGTCATGTTTCTGTTTCCTATTTCATTCTTAATAATTTTGAATTCTTACTTCTTTGACTATTGCTGTTGAGCTAGGGAGGTGGATATTTGTGTAATATTTGAAATGATTTTGTAATGATGCAGGAAAATGCTGTTCATTGACACTATGGCTAGGGTACATAACTATCAGTCATCTGTCAAGATAACATTATTGAGGCAAAGTAGCTGAATTTAATTTAGAAACAGTTAAAATGGGACTTAGAGTAAATATCAAGATGCAATTTCCTCCTATTCTACCTCTCTCTAATGTATATTGAAAGAATAATAAAAGGTTTACCCAATTTACATCATCTCTTTGAAAGGTTCATGTTGCTAATGGTAGCATTTATGTGTTCACAAGTTGATTACAGTGACATAAATAACTTCATTTTGTGTGGAGGGGGGTGGGGAAAGCTGGTATATGAGTTAGAGAGGTATTGCACTGAGCATCAGATCAGAGTTTGCCCTGTGCCTCTCCAGAGTGACTCAGTGCTTTAGCTCTGATTCTGAAGAATGGGGATTTTGGTACTTTTCTCCTGTGTTGTATGTTCAGGATTTGACTAAAGGAAAAGATGGAATTTATTTCTTTCACTAATTGCAGCTGTGTTGTGTAGACCTCTTGTTAATAAAACTCTTCTTAGCAATTAAGTGCGTGTGCAAGGGGAGTAGATCTGCTGCACTCGAGTTCTGCAAGGGTGTCTGTTGCTGCAGGGCAGTGTGAGGTTTTGTCTATAAGGGTTTTTTGGTGTTAATGCAGTTTCTGGTGTACTAGGGTCCTCATCTTGGATTGGATCTGTTTGCCACTGTACAAGTGTTGTGTGCATAATGCCTTCTTTGCTTCAAGATAAGCATCTCTTAATTTTTTCTGTGGTGAATTGAAATGTGCAGAGAGGTTGAAACAAAGGCAGTAGTTCTGCTCAAAAGCAGGGAGCTAATCCATAGGGATGTTCTTTGTAGAGTATTGCTTAAAGGTAATCTGTTGTCTAGTCAGAGTCACAGACAGTCGAACTCTCTGTCAAATAGGATCATCTTGGGTCTACTGGGGAGGACAGCAACTGCACACCTACTCATACAGTTATCCAGGGAAAATTGGAGGCACGGGGTGTGCTCAGGACATCAAGCTAGGAAGATCCTGAGAAGATAAGTGTTAGAAGCAGAAGGGCTTTGGATGTAACTCTCCCGCTGCCAAACTGCAAAGCTGTTTGGGTTTTCTAGTTACTTTTTCTGCATTACAGATATGACAATACAGTGATGCATACCACAGAGAAAAATATAAATGAAGTTTGTGTCCAAGAGGACTCAAAATTTAAAATACATAAAACCAAATCTCACAGCGAGAATTCTGGTTTCATTGTTTCATTTAAAATTAAAATAAAGTCAGAGAAGTGAACAGTATAATAACAGCAACAAAGTAAAACATGAAGGGAACTTAAGTCTGGTTGGAAAAATAAATTTTTATTTCACTGTTTAAGTTGAAAAGAAATTTGGCTTCATGTCATTTATTCAATTCCTCTATGTAGAGTGGACTGCCAGTATTTTAGAAGACTTATTTCTCAAGTCTTGAAAAATAACTTTAAAAATTGCTAAATGTTGTCACTGCCTTGTCAGGAGAGTGCTGTTTTGCTCAACTATATAAGTGGTAATAGTTACGTATTTGTACATTTCTAGGATTACTGAAGTTAAATTGGAATGTATGAAATCATTCCACCACCAGTTGCTGTAGAGTCCAGGAGGGATCTATTGCATGAACAGGGGAATTTCTTGTCATATCACTTAATGATCAAGTTCTTGTCCTAGGGAGCCTCCAATACTGTTGTAGGACAATAGTAGGAAAGGGTTCTTTTCCCTGTCCAGGAACCACAAAGGGAAAGTTATGCCCACCTATAAAATTAGTTTGGCAAGTCAGAAATATTTATGAATGCTGGCAGCAAAAGCACAGTCTCTTATGCCTCTTTATTTTTAGACAGAAAAGTGTTAAGCTAGGCTTGACTTTTTGTTACATTTTCATTTTGTGTTTTGGGTTTCTTGGGGTTTTTTCCCCCTGTCTTTGTCATTGTTTTAACTTGTGGTCATACTTCCTCACCAGGCTTAGCAGATGTACATTGCTGGGTTCAGCCTTCCTTTTTTCAGATCTTTTACCTGACCATTTTGGTTTAATCTGAGGATGTTTTTGGTAATGAAAATGTATCTGCCTTGTATTAATTTGATGTCTTATGTAAATAAAGACTTCAGTGGAAAGTCTTAACCTTGTTAGTGTAAAGAGTGTTCTCTCTCTCAAGAATGGTGTTGAAGCACTGAAAGAAGTTCAGCTGTCTCAAAACACTTTATGGTGAAAAAACATTTGAGTGTATAGCAGGCTGTTTATGGATCAAGCTTGGCTGCATTCCATAGGAGAGATTTTTCCTGTAATTCTGTACTGGCATGTATGAAAACGCTGTCATCCTTTTTGTAAGAAGTCATGAAGGAAAAACAGATTTTTGAGAAATTGTCCTGATGGAAAGCATTCACGGATTTGTCAACACAGATATGTCTGTTAATTTCTGTATGTTTATAGTAACTGCTTGTTGTTGGCACTGCTGGCCAATTTTATGGCAAAGATCTTCTGCTTCTTTACATTCTTGTGGTGTCTGAACTTTTCAAAAGTGATTCTGAGAGCAAATGTGACTTCAACAAAGAAAGTTACCTAGTGTTCAAATAAAAAAAAAGCCTCTACCATTGTGGGAAAAGCTGTTGCACGGAGGTGGTTAATATTTTAATAGTGATCTTCTCTAGGGAAATTACAAAGAAAATACATCAAATTCTAATAAAATTTCAAAAATTGTGAAATTAGGATAGTATCTCATTGTAAAATTATGACTAAACACTTTTGTTTTAAATTAGCAACTACTTCTTTTTTCAGGAAATTTGGAGAGCGACCTCAACCAAAACGGCTCACAAGGTAAGCATTAAAGAAACTCTGTATTTAACAATTTTCTGAAGTTACCCTTTTCATTCTCAGAAAATTAAGTTAAAAATTTGTGGGTTGATAACCCCAGAATTTTTAATAGCAAAGCTTTTCAGTTATATGTGCAGTCAGCAGCCAGAAGTACAATTTGTAACACAGTGGCTTATTTTTAATATGAAACTCAAAATGCATTTTTAGAAATGGTGTTGACTTCATGTATCAGTTATTGTAGATTATTCAGTACAATGTGGATCTGCTTATTTTTAAATCTTCAGGAATGAGCTGATTTGTTTCTTGAGTAAAAATATCTTGTGAGGTCATGCAAAGTAACACTTTTTGCTGCCAGAATTGAACACAGTGCTGTCAAGGAGTGATCTGAACCAATTTTTTGGTGAAAACCAAACAATCAGAGAGAGTATTAAATAGAGCTATCAAGGCAATCCATTCTGGAAGGTGTTTAGAATGACTGGAGTACAGTGCTTGATTTGCTTCTGGCCTGCCTGGGATGTATTTATACCAGAAACTGTTAAGTGGTCACCTTCTTTTTTCAAATTACTGTAACAGAGTCTATGCAAATATTTATTATTCTGTGCCACAAACTGTGCCGCTTATAATTAGCTCCTGGCTATAAAATCCACTGTTTGCTTGAAAGCAAAAAAGGATGTGCCATTTGTTTTATAGTTTCGTGTGGTGATAGAGGAAGCCCCTTGTCACCCTGACAGTCTCTGTTTTGAATGAAATAATACCTTATGTTAGCACATGATGGGGGGGAGCATTTACATTTTATGTTGTGAATATCTGTCTCAGTGCATTTCTAGATAAGTTTTAGGTTAGCTTTGTCATCATTAAACTTCATTTCAATGCAAACTTGATCCGTACTGACTTAAAAGTAATTAACAGACGCGGCGGTTTCTTGTTGGCCTGCCAGCCTTCAGGGATATATGAAGATACTGTGTTTTAAGTAATGAGCTGCTTTCTTCTTGAGTAGTAACACCTGTTACTATAGCCTTGCAGTTACTCATAGAATTTATCTTCTTTGATTTAAAATAAAAGAACAAAAATAGAATGTATCTTCTGTGATTTAAAAAGAGTAACAACAACAACAATAACAACAAGACTGTGCAGTGAGAGTTTTTAACTAAGTTTTCTATTTACTGTAGTTACTCTAAATTTCATATGCAGGATTTTAGCTACTAGGTATGCTAGTTGCTCTTTCCTCAATACAGGGTAGGCATGTGAGAAATGCCAGCCATCCTTCAAAGCAGCAGTTTGAAAACCTTTCCTGTGATGATAGAGGCTGGAAACAAACAATCTAACTTTCCTCTGAAGAATAAACTACTGAAACTGAACAACTGTCACACAAATTTTTAAGATTTATTTGTTTGTATAGTGCTGAAAATGTATCTGTAAACCCTTAAAAGCATTTAGTGCAATTATTGGAAAATTGCTGTGGGTTTTTTGTTTACAGGCAGTCTGGTTTGACTAATAATCTGTTCATTGTCATGCAAGCTCCAGCAGAGCAACACTACTCTGTTCATACTATGCTAGTTGTTTTAGATGTAAACTATAATAGTACTAGCTTCATAAGAGTTTTAAGATTGAATAATGAAAAACATCATGTAAGATATCAGTGGGAGGGATTGGAGGGAGAACATCACTAGTTCTTGCAGGAGCTTGGATTGTACAAATCCGCTGTAGAAACAGACCAGTCGAAAATACAAATTTTCTTCCTCATACCATGCTGAATAAAGATTAGATAGCACCGAGCAGTTTTCTGTGTGGGTTGCTGGGTTTGAGTAGTTTTTTTAATAGTAGTCAAGTCAAAAAATTTTAGTGTGACAGATGTTTTTAATGTAGTATGATAGTGCTCTTAATATAATATTTCAAATTGTCAGATTAAAAGTTTTTAAACAACTTAAATGCAGCTAATATATATCATAATGAAATGTATAATAATAATTTCACAGTGAATTAATGTTTTGGGGTTTAAAATATATTCTTAAACAATGGCTGTAAATAAGTAAGTCTGTGGGCTTTGAGACAGTTCTTCCAGCTGTACTTTCATGGATAAACATCAGTTTTACCAATGTCAAATGTAAGTAGATCAAGTTAGTCCAAATTTAAAACAGCAATTCAAATCTATTCTCTGTTCTTATATGCTGCTATTTACACAGAAAATCGGCAGACTAATCACTAGACATTAATCATGTCTTATGCAGGCATGACAAACACAAGAATTTGCAAAACATCATTAGCAAAGCTGAGTTGTTGTTGTCTAACCCAACCCTGGCTCAATCTACTTGCTTTTCTCTGTGAAACTGTGTGTGGGGATTTCTTTTGGAAAAGGTCTAGTCAATAAAATACTGCTTTTTATCTTCCATGATTTTTTCACTAGAAATGTTTGGTTTTCTAGATCTGTCCTCAGGGAATTCAGTAGTTGGCCCAGTTCACAGAAAAAGACAAAAATCCAAACAACCAAATGAGAAATCCTTATGTAGGGTTTTATCTTTTCATATAAATTCCTGATAAATTCATAATTTATTTCTCTGGTAGATGACTTTGAAGATGAGTGCATTGGTGGGCATTCAACCCACAAATGCTCCTTCAGGAACTTGTGTTCCTGCCAGCACTCTGGCACAGCTGATCCCTAGGGTGTTGAATTTGGCATGCTGCTTAATGAACAGTTAGATTATTATACAGAAGAGTGACTGGGTGTTACTGTTCTCTCACTTCTCTCAAGGAATTGTTGTTCGCGTGTTTGAGGTAATTACAGCATTCATCTGTAATTACAGTGATGATGAACAATAAAACATATTTAAAAACTAATTTTTTTTTACTTGATGGTATACAGGAAGTAGGTGTTTTCTTCAGAAGACTAGGTGAAACAATGTGCTGAAGAATTTAACATTTTCTTAGTATCTTCAAAACTGAAAGAAAACTTGTATATAAACTTTGCACTCATATGCTTAAAAGCTTAAACAGTTTGTCATTATCATGAGATACTAAATTGGTCATGAAGAAAATACTTAACTAATAAAATGTGTTCTACTCAGATACTGATGGCATGGTGCTTAATGAAATAGGGCTTTAAACATGGTGTAGTTATTGGCATTGATATGATTTTACATCACAAGCATCTTTTTCTTCTAGAAAGTGTAGTAATTGTAAATGATCACAGACCCCTTATTACTAGTTTCATGCAAGATAGTTATTTCTTTTTCCTGTACAATTGTCTTAAACAGTAGCAAACATGTCTTGACTTTGTTAATGGTGGCCTTTTTGGAATTTCAGGTCCTGGGGTTTTTTACCTAAAGCTGTCTTTGTTTTGTTATAAACAAAACCAAAAGAACTTTCAAAGTTTATATTGTGTTTTGATTTTTAGGGAAGCAATGCGAAATTACCTGAAGGAACGAGGTGACCAAACAGTGCTAATACTCCATGCGAAAGTTGCGCAGAAATCATATGGGAATGAAAAAAGGTAAGTTTTTTTGTTGTACTGAAGTCTTTCTACAGCTGGGAGCTAGGGAAACTAGTTGGGTGCACAGCACTTCATAGAGTTCCTCACATTGCCCTGTAGTCTGAAGAACAAAATGCTTCCTCCTAGATCTTTTAATTATCTAACAAGTGCTACAAGCATGTAGCATTCAATGAAGTGATGCCTTTTTCTACCAAGAGACTCCCTATCTGTGGGCAAAGCTTTTCTTCCATTGAACTAAAATCGCTCTCATTTTAAACCTTCCATTTTAATTTTGGAGTAAATGAAGTGATCAATGGTGAATACTTGTAGAGGAGTTTTTTCTTGAATAATTTCAAATTAATATGGAAGGGAAATTGTTAGCCTCAGTAAGATAATTTTCTGAATCACATCTGTAAAAGGTTTAAAAAGAATGATAGGTCAATCATGACTGTATTTATGATAAATATTCCCTTGCAAAAACCAATACAGTACATGTTACAGTTATAGGTACTTTTCTAAGGGACAGAATCTGGAGAAATATGTGAGAATGAATGCTTTTTAGGCAAAGGTGCTTTTCCTGCAGTCTTCTCTTGCAGTCTTCTCTTTGTGATGTTTTTATTGCATAACTAGTAGAAGCAATTAGGATGCTCCTTCATATGCGGGTTTCTAGACCTCCTGTGATGTAATACAGCCTTCTTTAATTTTAAGCGATGCTTTTCTACTTGACATTTCACTAGAATAGTGCAGTATTTGGTTAGTTTTTGTATTACTAATATTTGTTCACCACAAAAAGACCACATGCTCAGCACATTAATGACTTTGAAATTTTAACCTTTCTTTTACCACTGTTATGTAAGTCCTGTTGCATCATTATGTTTTTATAGCTTTGAGATTAGAGATTTAAGATATTTATGTATAAGGCTGTTAGAAAGCACAAATGTTACAATTAAACCTGCAGATTTCTCAGTTGTTACCTATCTCAGTCACAGTTTCTGATGTCTGTAAATCAGAGATACAGACTATATTTTGAACTGTTTTCCAATATTTTGTGACTACCTGTCTTTCTCAGATCCTTTCTTTTGGGCAGTGTGCAGGTTCTGCACGTCCATGGAATTGTTTACTCAAAGTGCTTTCTAGATGTTCCTGAAATTCTTGATATGAGTCAAGTGGGAAGTCAGTGAAGGAGGAAGGGCACAAAAACAGACCAGTGTATTTGCTGTATAAGTGTTCAGCCCTCTTGCTCTCTGCTGTGTTTAAATGCAAAAGGGTTGCAATGCCAGGCCATACTAGCAGTAAATGATAACTGTAACCCTTGGCGGCAAACTCGATAGCCAAAAAGATTTATCATGACACTATAGAAACCTCTGATTGTTATCTTGTCTTTCAAGATTGTGTTTCAAGAGTTGCATAGTTAACTCATCACTGCAGATGAGTAAAGTGTATTACTCCCTAAAAATGAGGGGTGTGCCTGCAGATAAGAAAGTGACTTTCTAAACAGTGTATCTGTGACTTTGTTCTCCTGAGGCCAGAGCAGTTCATAAGGAACATTTTGCAAAGCTGTCCTGTGTATCATTATTCTGTAGGATAAATTGCATCAAAAGAAGAATATAAAAAGATAAAGTATGTAATTTTGATTATTAAAAGTTTCATTACTCTTTGGAAAACTTACAGAAGTGTTCTCAGTAATCCGGGGCAAAGCTTCAAATTGTTATTTGGTAATGGTTTCTGAAAGCTCCTGTGTGCATTTCATAGTATTGCCATAAAATCCTGTTGAATTCAATATATGTGTATACTTCACCTGGTGCTTTACTGTGGCACATATCTTACCTAGGCAGTGGTAATGTTTGGTAAACTGCTTGATAACTGGAGTTAGGCATTCTTTTACCACACTTTTTGAGGTGCAGTTCAGTGTCTTAGCACAGCTGCATTTGTTCATGCAGGGTATCTCAGATTCACCTCTTTAAGAATGGAAGCATGTCAAATGACTGTAAAGAGCTTCAGAGCTTGGAAAAGAAGATCAGGAGTGAAAATAGTTGGTTGTTGGTTATCAAATAGTATGATGCTGAAATGATTGCTGTTGTGGTATGGGTATGAAATGAAAGTGTGGAATCAGTCACCAAATTGGTCAGGTTGGAAGGGGCCACAGGGGGACATCTGGTCCAACGTAGAACACATGGCACAGGATTGCAGCCAGATGGTTCTTAAATGTCTCCAGTGAGGGAGACTCCACAACCTCTCTGGTCAACCTGTTGCGTGTGTGGTCGGTCATTGCACAGTAAAAAAGTCCTTCCTCGTGTTCAAGTGGAACTTCTGTGCATTAGTTTCTGCCTGTTCCCTCTTGTCCTGTACATACGAAGGTTTCATTTTTTCAGTTTAAATATTTTAGTTTTTCTTAAGCTTCAACATACCATGTAAACTGCCTCTGATACTGTTCTGCTAGTTCCCAGACTGTCAGCATCAGTAACGATGTCCTGTGGTTATCAGCATAAAGGAAGGTGCCAGTTATTAAATCCTTGGATCCATGTGTGGCCTAAGGTACTTAGTAAAACTGAAGGATGAATTATTATATTCCTTTTTTTTTTTTTTTTTTTTTGGTTTTTAAATTGTTTCTGCTATGTTTATAGCAGGTTGTGGCCTTTATTTCTTCATTTCTTATTCTGGAGTAAGCAAAATTAATAAAGTTTTAATGCTGCTTTATGCAACTGGACAGTCAAGTTTTCATCATTTTTACATTCACTGCCATTTCTGAAGTGAGTTGGTTTGCATACATCTTTTTTATAGAAAGAAACGTATTTCATACCAATTTTTATGGAGAAACTTCCTGTTTTCCATGGGACTTCATTATGGCATAGATATACTCTGGTTAATTTTTGAACCTTAAAGAATTACTTAACTTGCATTACTTTTGTAGCTAGGAATTCAAGTTACAAAACAGATTCTTTCTTAAATTTGACATCTCTTGCAAGTAAATATAGAACTTAAAAAAACCCAAAAACATAGCTGAAATTCCACCTCTTGTTCCAGTCTTTATTTAAATCTTACTTGTCGCAAGATTGTGGAAAATACTTGCCATTAACAAACTTTGCATGTCATAATTAAAAGGTTAGCACGATAACTACCTTTTAGTGTTTTGATGAGGGTTACTAGATGGTGAACTACTCCATTAAAAACTCACTGTAGATGGTGCAGATCTCATGGAGTTAATAGGCATCACAATAACACTATTCCAGGTGCATGGATACAGACTTTCTAGGTAAGTTTGAGAGTTTTCAATACTTTTAACAGGAATGAAAGGAGTTGACTTTTTTGAGTCGATCCTTCTTACCAGCCTTGTACTTCACAAAATTAATGGTTTTTAGCTTAACAAAGAAGCCAGGAGGTAAGAAGCTCAGGGTTGGGCTTTAGTTGAATTTAAGACTTTGTGCCTGATGTTTCCTGTTGCATGACTGTCACCTTTCAAAGGCTTTCAGCTGATAAGAAACTCAGGTGCTGTTTAGTCCTGATGAGTGTGGGTGTTTGGCTTATGCTTCTTGTATTTTTTTCCATATTTACCATTCACTGAGACTTCTTTCTTGAAAGTCTGAACAGTGTGAGCATTCAGCAGTTTAAAGGACTGAAGTGTTTTGGAACCCAAGGCATAGTTCATCAAAAAACTGTGAGCCAGACTGATTGTGCTGTTCAGAGTTCATACATGATCACTGGTGGTTAGCATGAGAGTGCTGTAGCTGCATCTTGTTTTACAGCTGTGAGTGAAGGAGCTCCTATAACTTCTGATCAAATACTTCCCTTTGCTGTACTGAATGTGCCTGTCCTCTGGATAAAATTTGTTATTGAAAGCACAGCTTTTTTCCAGGGCTTACCCCTTGGCGCCACTGCTTCGTCCTTAGCACTGTAGTACCTAATGATTTTCGTTTGTTTGTTCTCACATTGAATTCTTTTGTGGATGTGGTTAATTTTTTCATCTCCTATGAAGGAAGATTGCTGAGCAGTTTCATTCTCAGAACAATGTGGGTAGTTGACAAACACACCTCCTGCTTGACTGTCTTGGAATTGACCAAGAGATACAAAGGAGAAATTTCCCTTCTAAAGTCACTCTGGAAATAAAATAACTAGCTAGTACATGCGAATTCTCCTGAAGGCAAAGACTTCTAGAAGATGAACACAGGGATGACTTGGATGATCTGAAAAAGCAAACCTTTGTGACAGAAACCTGTGGTTTGAGGAGAGCGCTGAGTGCATCAGAACTAGGTAGAAGTAACACAGGCTGATCTTATTTCACTTCAAGCCCTTGCTTTCTGGCAAGTTTGGTTAGAGTAGCTTCTCTACTTGAAGTACCACATTTTTTCTGTATTGATTGGCCTGAATTGACTGAAGGAATATTGTTTTCTCCTTTGATTATCTGATTTAATATAGTGTTTCCAAAGTTCAAACCTGGTTCACTTTTTCTGTATTGGATAGAATATTCATAGCTAATCTCTTCTATACATGAGTTTCTGGAACTGTAAGTATGACGTTAGAAAGCCCCAAGACTGTAGTTGTCTATGCCTGAAGGCTGGGAAAAGAGGTAGATACATAAGAGAACCCATTCAAATTGTGAGTGTCCAGACCGTTTCTTCATGTTTGGAGTTTTAACCAAACTTAAAATTTTATCAGCTTTAAAAGTTTCTTTCTTTGTTCAGTAAGTTTTCAAAGCTTGTTCTCTATGTTCTGATTTTAAGAGTGCTTTAATTGTTGTAGCTTGTTTTCTCTTCATCAGGGGGTTACACCTTGTTTTTTACAGGTCTTCATTGCCATCTAGTGGCTCTAGTTATTCAAAGGACTTGGTTTAGCATAAAGCTGGAATTAGAAAGGATATGAAAAAATTAGGGATTCTTTTCTTGTTTTCTAATGAGTAAGATAAATACAGAAGAGTACATGAGGAATAAAGGTAACTGTGTCATGGGCTTTATGGTGTAATATTACTTGGAATAGAAGGGATTTGTTGGATTTTTGGTTTGGTTTTGTTTGGTTTGGGCTTTTTTTAGCAAAGCCTTGCTTTGTTAGTAAAGGTTGACACTAATTTTTAATCTATGTATAACTTCTTCATCAGGAATCACTTATAGCTGATGCAAATTAGTGGGATATATCCGTTAACACTGAAAGGATCTTGTATTGTCATTTCAGTTTGAGGATTCAGAAGCTGACTAGATACATGGTGTGCATTTTCTGGCAATCTCGGTTTGTTTCCAAAAGATCAACTCATGAATAAATGCATCTGTTACTTGAAAATTTCTTCCCCATAAAATTGCATTTTCTAACATTGGAGTCAGTTCATAATCCCCAGTTGAAAAGTACTGTTTGTAGAGGACCAATACCACGATTCCCTGATCTGGGATGGAAAGCAGCGTAGGCCTCTCCTTTGCTCCCTGCAGTACTTGGGCACCATCATTGCCCTCACCAGCCTAATAAAAATGTGAGTCCTGCTTATCCTCTTGCTTCCTTTCCACTCACACGTGTGTGTGTGCGCGTGCGCATCCATTAATGGTGTTTAATAGAAGTAGGAATACCTTAGGATGGAAAAGAGCTTTCGGATCATCAAGACCAACCGGTGACCTGGCCTCTGTTGCCCAGGACTCCCACAGATACTTCAGAAACTGAATAATTTTATCCTCTGATAATTTTCCATGACTCGGAGCCTACAGTTCCATTCACCCCCCTGCCCTGACAGCTCCTGCTCACCACTGCAGCAGCCTGCGGGTGGCACAACTGGCTGCTGTCCCGGCATGGAGCCTGCTCCCCTTGCCTGGAATTCAGGTGTCCCAAGCCCAATTAAAAAAAATAAAAAGCAAAGCCAGAGAACCCTCACCTGTAAGGTAGGAGTCGTTGGGTTTTAGAAGTGGCAAGTTATAACACTACTCTCCAAATTGAAGTAAATAAAATACTACAAACTTTTTCATGTTCCCGTCCTTTACATCCCTCCTTAGTTGCCTCACAACTGGAGGTATTCATTCCACTTTATATCTTTGATCATAGTGAAATGATGATAAAAAACCTGCAGCTTGTTTGCTAGCTAAAGCCAAAGCTTTTCAGGATTTGGGCTTTAACAATTTGCAGAAGCTTCAAGACCAATGCATTGTACTATAATGCTGAATTTAATTTTGAATGTATTGTTGTAAGTAACATCTAGACTGATTACAGTCAGTGCTGCTGAAAACTAGGCCTTATTTTTTACACATACTGATGAAGATATAAAATCGTCTGTTCCATTTAAAAACTTGGGAGAGATTTATGCATGGATGGAATCAACTCCCTCCTTGCTTATGACAAAACTCTAAATGTTTAGGAATTGTAGTCAGCAGTTGTCCATTAAATTAGTTTGTGGAACTGTTCTATGTGTATTAATTGCTCCATCATGTTAAGCACCTGCAAAAGCAAAAGACTGTAATAACTTTTGAGGCCTTTTTTTCCTTTCTTTCAGAATCTCTTTTTAAGGTAGAAAGCGTTTTATAGAGATGCAGACTATTACCTGACATACATTGAACAGGAAAGATTCTCAGTGACACTGCAGCTACTGCTGTTTTTCCTTGCTTTTTTCTTCTTTTTTTTTCTTCTCTTTTTTAATTTGCATTTTAGAAAATCTTCAAGACAAATGAAGGGCATGCCTGTATAACCTCAAGTGCAGAGTGTGTAGGTGAAAGCATTGGGAACATATCAGTTTGTTTATCTGGAAAACTAATTCCATAATGTGTTCTTCATTTTCAGATTCTTTTGTCCTCCTCCATGTGTGTATCTCATGGGCAGTGGATGGAAGAAAAAAAAAGAGCAAATGGAGCGGGATGGTTGCACTGAGCAGGAATCACAACCATGCGCCTTTATTGGGATAGGAAACAGTGACCAAGAAATGCAGCAGCTGAACTTGGAAGGAAAGGTAGAAAAACTGTAATAAACCACTCAGATAACTGCAAAGGATGTTATAGCTACATGGTGCATGTTTCAAGGAATGCCCTTGCTTATTTTTGAAACCTTTTCTTGCACTCTAGGCATTGCATAATTGTTAAAAAAAATCCCTCAAAAATACTTAGGACAATTGAAAAGTTGGATTTCGCTCATAGGGTCATAGCAAGGTACCCTTTAATTTGTAGATTGTTAATGCAGAATCAGTAAATTGTTAGGTTTGGTAGCCATCAGTGGCTAACTAAAATATGGTTTCTGGCCCAAACTCTCTGTCGCCTTCCTTGGCTTGCATGAGTGGATAATCTGATCAAGGCAGTATCAAAACATCTGCTGCTAGAAATATTAAGTCCCTTTGCCTAAAAATACAACTGAAGTAGCATCTTAAAAATTGAGTAGATTATTTTTTACAGTGGTGTAAATTGCTTACCTTAAAAGATTTTTTAAAAATATATTTGTGATGACTTAAAAGGTTGGAGTAGAACTAGCAGCAAAAGTGTTCATTTTGCCTCGTTGTTTCATTAAGCAGTATTTTATAGCTACGTAGTATTTTCAGCACAGTCTACTAGAAATGCTTCATAATGCTGAATAGGAAAAGAATAATTGAAGTTCCTTATGAGATTTTTTTTTTTAATTCTGCTGACGCCTAGCATAAACACTTAGCCAAAGGTAACTTCCTTGTGTTTCAAAACCCAATCATTTTCCATCCTTTCAAGAAAAGTTTAGTTCAACACATTTTCTGCACAGGCGGTTCCTTGTGCATGCCCAGTGTACTGTCTGTACAGCCCTAATCAATTGTAATTTTTAGTAGTGCTCTTGGCCCCTCGGAGGTGGCTTTGATACAGTTAGGGTCTCCAATCATGTTTTCCAGTTCAGGTGAGGGTATTTAGAATGATCATAGAGTAATGAGGTTGGGTGCAACACTTCACAAAGCTAAACAGTAGTCATAAAGAAATGCATATGGAAGAGATAGAAAAAACCAGTTTCTCATCTGTTTTAGAAACCTATTGTGTTAGTTTTCCTAATTCATTCGTAATTAAATATGCATAGTTTATTGAACTGGGTTGACTTCAAAGAAGAAACCACAGTATATTTTCACCTACAGAATTATTGCACTGCCAAAACATTATACATATCAGACTCAGACAAGAGAAAGCACTTCATGTTATCGGTTAAAATGTTCTATGGCAATAGTGATGACATCGGTGTGTTCCTCAGTAAACGGATCAAAGTCATCTCCAAGCCTTCTAAAAAGAAACAGTCACTGAAAAATGCAGACTGTAAGTATTTCAGTTTTTTCTTTATGTAGCAATTAATTTTGTTTCCTACTAATTTTTTGTTACGTATTCTAAGGTCTGACTACAAAGGAAATACAACAAAATTTTCAACTTTTGATTTTTAGCTGTATTTCAGAACTGTACACATCAGTGTGTTTTTAAATGTTCTCATATAAATAGGTTACCCTGTTGAGTTTTATGCAGTCACGGTTAATTATTTAGTAAATAAAAAAGGCCCACTCAAACCCCCATGTACTCTGAGGAATGAATTCATGTAGACAGATGTATAAAGAATGTTCTACCTCAGATTTCTAAGCTTTTGGATCTCTTTAACTGCCACAATCTGGTGCTTAGAATGTTTTGATCAGTATCAAAGAGATTGCTTTCAGATTGTGATAAATGTTATCCAAACTGCACTTCGTCACATCACAGCCACCTTCTTACTGTCTCATGCCATTTTCATGTTGTTCTTATTTTTGTTTTGCATGGTTCATTTTAAGTAGTCGTTTAAGAAATCTGTATGGTGATATTTCACCCAGATTTATTTGCTTACCGTGTTTTTCAACTAATAATATCTCTGGTGCTACTGTATAATTGGGAACGTTTTTGCTTTTCCTCCAACGTTTTTTGCCTGCATACCACTGGAGCACCTCAAGAGATACCCTTTTTTTTTGTTTGTTTTTCTCTCTCTCTTCACTAGTGCTTTAAAAGGCTCTTCCATCTGTGTTGGGCTGGAACCCATTCACCTATGGAATGTGGATCTCGGGGCCGCTAGCTTGGCACATGACTAAAGGCAATCTGTTGCTGTGCAGTTCACGCCCGTGGGCTCAGAGTATGCACTGTTGAATTTGTATTCAGACAGATAGTTTTGATGGACAGTGAATATGAAACAAGCAATGTTCAATAGTAAATATGAACCAAGTAGAACAACATTCCCATTCTGATGGCAAAATTTTAATTGCTGGTTTTTTTTAGGGGAGCAAACTTTACATTTCTCTCTTTTGAATTATTAGTTAAGATCAGATCTGAGAACATTTCAAGTTGCATGGTTATAATTTGACATAGTTACATCTGTCTTCCTTTCAATTGCTTGTGATTGTAATAATTTTTCTTTATATTTGAAATATTCTTCAAATGATTGCTGAAAGTTGTCTTAAGTACTTCACAAGGGCAAGCTAAAGCTTCTCCTTAAATAATCACTTGTTGGAGAACTATGAACAGTTTTCAGCTGGCAAGCACTGGCCCATTTGGCTAAGTGGCAAAATTCTGTGAGCTAGCATGCCTTTGGAGAACAGACACTATGTATGTTATTGCACTCATAACTTTAAGACTATTTTTGGTCTTTCACAAATATAAATATTTTCTAAATTAACCAGTATTTGATAATTATGTCTTGATTTCAAGTATTCTTCAGTTTATGTTATTTGTGACTTTTTTTTACTTTTCTATGTAATAATGAAGTAATTTTATAATCTCAAGTCTGTATGTGTTCCTTGCAGTATGTATTGCATCAGGGACAAAAGTGGCACTATTTAATAGACTTCGATCCCAAACAGTTAGCACCAGATATTTACACGTAGAAGGTGGTAATTTCCATGCCAGTTCACAACAGTGGGGAGCGTTTTACATCCACCTCTGTAAGTAAAAGCAATTCTGTGAATTTTTTTTCACTCTTTTCTTCATCCTCACAAAAAAGCATCCTACATTTTTTCCTCCATATTAATTGCCCATATGCAGACTTGTTTTGTTACTGAGTATATATTTGATGTAATAGCATGATGTTAAATGTATCTCCTATCAAGAAAAACAGTGATTAAAACAACTAATTCTGAAAATTCCTGTTTCATGCAGTGGATGATGATGAATCAGAAGGAGAAGAATTCACAGTGAGAGATGGCTACATTCATTATGGGCAGACTGTCAAACTTGTATGCTCAGTTACTGGCATGGCACTCCCGAGACTGGTACAGTTCAATTTCTCCAATGCTGTAATTAATTTATAGATGGCAACTTAATGTAATTCCATAGCTGGGTTTGCAATGTTTACAGTTTTTGGCTTTGTGTGTTGCCTTTGGGTAATACATGTTTTATATGGAAAATGGCATTTATTTTAATGAAAGCATATTTTTGTATCTGCAGATTTTCTGTAAACAAAGAACAACTTGTAAAATAAGCATAGGGAATTTTTCAGAATTCAAGCCTGCCAAAATCGGTTAATCTGTCTATTTTAAAAACAGTATTGTAGATTCCCCTGTTCCAAAATGCTTTAAATATTGATATCGATAGATGAGTAAAATATTAGTAGCCAGTAGGACTGTTCCATGTGTTGAGTTCCAGCACAGCTTTAAAAATGCTTGACTGATTTGAATCTAAAAGCACTTCTATGTACTCCTGAGGATACATGATATTAGTACCAGCTTGCAAAAACATTTTTTTCATATTTATTAATAATATTTGTTTTAAGTCTGAAACATGGGAACTGCCTTTGGAATAATTAGTTAAGGTTTGTGAACAAAAAAAAAAAAATTACTTCTGGATAAACAGTAATGGCTTTTGTAAATATGGTTAAGTGTAATTATAGATTTTTTTTTTTTCCTGTTTTATGCTCTTAATGCCAGCCTAAGTGGAATTTTATGGAATTAATAATCAACAGTGCTTCATATGAGATCTTCTGTGAAATTGTGGCTTGTCAGCCTATTATGAGCTTCATACAAGGCTCTGCTAATTCAACTTTAGGTAGAAGCCATCTTCAGAATGCGCCAATATAAAAACAGCCTTCCTGGAGTCAGGCTTTTGTTCCTCTTCCCAGACTTATTTTGCTAGGACTGTAATGAGAAATTCTCTCCCAATACCAAACTTGGCTAAAAAAAAAAGATAATAGCCTGCTCAGCGTACATGGTACAGAATAAAAATTTCACTGAGTTTTTTTTTGTTTCCCTTAAATCACATTGTTTGACAGTAAAATCCAGACCTGGTTACACTACTGATGTGGTTCAAGCACATGAAATGCAGTAAGAGGATGTCACTTTTTTGTGGGCTTCATGTTAATACTTTCTTATTACTGAAAAGAGATGCCATCATTTATTATTCCAGAAACCTTATTTGTAAGTAGAAATAGATTAAAACAAATCAGGCTAAAGGTTCCTGTTTTGTTTGCCATTGGGAAAATTTGTCATACTGCCTTACAGGACTGATGGAAGGTGATGCAATTAAAAGGTAACTTGCAGATATATTATAAGCAAATGCAAAGAACTTAGAAGAAAAAAGTTAACCTTTAAATTTATATTGCTAATAATACTCTTCATTATCATTAGATGTTGCAGAGGACATAGTTGGCTTCCTGATTGTCAGCTTAGAAATATTCAGGCACTTTGGCTGCTGCATCTAGTAGTGTTGCATAAAGCATTAAACTTCTTTCTAGGAATTGAGTTAAAACTATGAGCTACAGATTTTCACTCTCTAAGGGAATAGCTTTTGACTTTTAGAAATAAATTGGTTAAACAGATCTGAATTAAGTCAGCAGATATTTTTTTTCACTGAGGTGCCAGATGTAAGGAACAGTTGTTCTTTGCAGTTGTCTTCAAGTAATATTTAATGACCAGCTGTTAAGATATGTTCTGATTGTTGTTTCCAAAACTCTACTTAAGGACATCTCAATATCTTTAGTTAATCCTTATTTTAATTATTCTCCTTCAGCAATCAGTTTGCCACAGAATGTTGTTGATCCTATCAGTGGTGAAAGCTGTAGAAACATATTAATTACTAAGAATAGTAATTAGTGATTGAAGATACCAATATAATAATTGCTCTTTTACACTAGCAAATGGGACAAAAGCAGATTTTGCTGAAGCTTCAATTTTTTCCCCCCACTCCTTGAGCAAAAATAGATAAAATATCTATGCATGCAGCACATTGTAGTAGTACTGAGTGTGGCTTCAGTGTCATTCTTGTTTCAAAGGCACTAAGAACTATGAATCTAACGTTGGTATCAAAATGAGAAGCATGGAAATGTTAAAAAAAATACTTTTCACTTCCTTTACTGACTATATGTATGTCTTAAATATATATGTACAATTTTCATCACAGATAATTCGAAAAGTAGATAAACAAACGGCATTATTGGATGCAGATGATCCAGTATCACAGCTCCATAAATGTGCATTTTACCTTAAAGACACTGAGAGAATGTATTTGTGCCTTTCCCAGGAGAGAATAATCCAATTTCAAGTAAGTTGTTTAAAACTATTTCAACAGATGAGAAGCGTGGTTGCACGGTTTTCCCAAATACTCCCAAAATATATATGAATGCCATTTTTGTAGTAGGTTTTGAATGTGAGTCTAATACTTTGTCTTGAAAAGAGAGGATGAAAAGCAACGAATTGTTATCTGTGCCTTTCCAAATCTGTTTTTCTTTCCTCATAATTTTCTTCCATGTCTGTCTAGAAAATGAATTCTGGTTTCTCCAATGGAGAAAAAGGAAACACACTAGAAACTTGTGCATGTGATCATGATACTGTGGTTTAACATGTTGGTATATGCCAGTGGAGCTGCACCACTTATTTGTGTGTCCATTTCTAGGTTACAGCAAATAGGAAATGATACAGTTGATGACAGTGTTGTTTCATTATGAACTCAGTAGAGATGCCATGTGTTGCTCTTGGCTAAGAGTGTAAACATAGACAGCTGTGGTAGTTGCCCACAGTAACTTGAGAAGCCACAGAAATTTGATTCGTAAAGAATATAACTGTCTCAGAAATATTTTTCCTCCAGCCAGGTGGAGAAGAACATCGGGTTTTATGTCTCTTGTATGTACAGACATGCTTGTAGCACTTCTACATGGTAATTCCTAGCAGGCCAACAATGACCCTGAGATTGGTTCAGCTGGTCAGAGCATGGTGCTAAAAACGAGGTGGTGGGTTCAATCCCTGAACGGGGTCAGTCCTTACTTGAGTGGGACTTGATGACCCTTGTGGGTCTCTTCCAACTCAGTGCTAAAAACAAGGTGGTGGGTTCAATCCCTGAACAGGGTCAGTCCTTACTTGAGTGGGACTTGGTGACCCTTGTGGGTCTCTTCCAACTCAGTGCTAAAAACAAGGTGGTGGGTTCAATCCCTGAACAGGGTCAGTCCTTACTTGAGTGGGACTTGATGACCCTTGTGGGTCTCTTCCAACTCAGAATATTCTATGACTCTGTGAAGACTTTGGCCAAGTTCAGGATTACCTAAGTATTGCAATTTTCTATAAATATTTTGGGGGCAGCTCAAGTAACAAAGGGTGTTGAGAGATAATGCTGTGCTCCAGGAAGATGGCCATGCTTGGGAAAGATTCAGGACTTCCTCAGAACAGCTGTACCTTCTTGAGTAAGAAAAGTAGAGATAGGAAATTAGAATCTAACATTTAAGATTTCCCTTAATTTAAGGGAAGGGACAGGAAGGCTTGGTAAAGACTCAGTTGAATTCTCTCCTGAATTGGGATAATGGAAAGAGAGTATGAGAAGCTTTGTTCCTATTTCAGTAACATATTCATGACCTGTGGTTCAGAAGGGACTAGATCTGTTGTTTCTACCCACTGCACACAGCAGAAATACGTATCTGTCAATATATATTCTTGTAAAGGAGAATGGACTATTAATGCCTTGAAATGGCTACCTGAAAACAGAGGCTGGACAAGAAAAAGAGAATAAAATCTGGTACTTATTTTAAGGGCCTTCAAAGGTACACCTTGGGAGTCAAAAGCCTCCAAGCAGCTCCACCCAAGATGGACCCTGGGTCATGAGTTTCTCACACTTTTATAAGTTTGGTCCATTTGCATATCAGGGTTAATTTTCCAATTATAATTTCAAGTAATGATGTAATTACCCCGAATTTGCTCCCCCTGTCCAGAGGCTCAGTTTGCATATTTCAGGGCTTGGGACAGCAAGGTGTCCTTGACTTCAGGCCCCAGAGAGGATTTGTTATGTCTAACCTAAATGTGAGAACAGTAGCTAACAGGCTATATGAAGTGTCAGCGTTACATACTAGGCAATACAGGCTCTGAAAAATATAAAAGCTAAAACCTAAGGTATCACTATCATTTAGAAGAGAAAGCCTTGAAATGTGAATTACAATAACTCAGGATCAGCCTGCTATTTAATCATTCTCAGAGTACTGTATGGGAAGCGCTGAATGAAGAAGCAACTCCTGCTTTTCTGACAGCTGCCTTAGTTCAGCATCCTGGAATTGCCTGTGGAGCTATCAGGATGTCCTACCATATGACAGCTGGTGAGGGGTCAGTAGCTCTGACCGAGGAAGCTGTGACCGCTCCGGAGAGATGGTCCCAAAAGAGATCGTCTTCCTGAGGCCCAGTGTCTTCTGTCAGCTGCTGGCCAGGAGGGCCTGTGCAGAGGCTGTCAGCTCTTTAATGATTGTCAGCTCGTGATTCCAGCTCAGCTCTGCAGGGCAGCCTCCAGGCCAGACCAGGGAGAGACGAGAGGCTCATGTAGCTGTTCTGCACGAGGCAGCTTTATTAGTTCAGTGAAGGGGAGCCAGGGACGAGCTCTCTCTGCCCTCGAAGGGGCAGGGGGCTGGCTTTATAGGGATACAGGGGGTGGGTGTCAGAAGGTAAGGGCCAATGGGTTACAAAGGATCTGCATAGGGTCTCCCAGAGGATTCTGGGTTTGTCGTCTTCTCGCCCGTAACTGAAGAGTAGCTCCCTTTCCAGGGGAGTTCTGCTGGGAGGTTTAGGCAGTCTCCTTATCTCAGCAGATGAACCTCCAGGGCGGGGGCTGAGCATACCCCACACTACCACACTTCAGTTTCAGCAGCACTCATGGAGCCCAGTCTAATAAGAGCTCTGAACTTTCCACATGGGTAGTAGTTAGATAAAAGGATAAGCCCCTGTCCTGAATCCTCTTTGTGGAGGAGGTAGCTGCTGCTTATACTTGTTGAATAAAATCTGGTAAATTGCACATCAGGCTGTTACCGTGCTTTGGTAGGTGAAATCACATTGGAAGATAAACTCGGCCAATGTCAGGAGAGAAATCCTGTTTTATCTGGGTTTTTTATTTTGGATCAGAAGACAAAGACCAGGGAAACAGCATGTGTATACTGTTCCTATAGTAGGAATCTAGACAAATTATGGTCACTGTTGAAAAAAAAACCAACCCAAAAACCCCCAACATAACCAAAATGACAATAACAACAACCACCCCCCAAAATCCTGGAAACTTTGGGATGGCAAGTCTCTCTTTGGTAAATGGAAATAGCCCTATACAGAGACCATAGAGGCTTAAAGCAAAGAGGCTGTAAAAAAGTCTGCAGGTGAGCATGAACCTTGAAATTCAGTTGCTGAAGTACCACCCAGATCTCTCTTTCAGGACATGCGTGTGTTCTGGGGCACGGAGAAAGGATATAAATCATGCCTTACTGGATCAGAGCATGGTCCATGTCTGTGTCTAGTCTACCAGCAGCAATAGGAGTTGGTGCTTACAGGAAGCTGGTGGATCTGGGTGTGTTTCACACTCCAGTGTGGTTGTACTCTGCCAGCATCCACACTTCTTGTACCAAGCATTGTTAAAGGCTGCATCCCTGACTCTTTTAGTGTCATTCTGTAATGTGTACATCGGTTTGATTAACTCAGAATGTGCAGATGTTCCTTTTCTTCAGTAATCTGTGTCAGAAAGTTCAAGAGGTTTCCTGTTCTCTGTGTAATAAACTTTTGCTGTATTTATTTTGAATGATGTAACAATTTCTGTGAGTGATTCCTTCTTCCAGTTTTGCAGTATTTAGTGAGCAACAGTTCTGCATTCACTTAGCCATCAACATCTTAATTTCTTCTCTCCTAATAAATCACGGTCTTCTCAATTTCTTCTCATAAGTTCAGCACTCCTTGGTGATTTTAATTGCCCTTTCTGTCCCTTCTCTTGTTTTTTGCTCTGACTTTTTTAGACAGGGAGACCACAACTGCACACAGTATTACAGAATTAGGTGAACAAAGGATTTACACCTTTGTAGTGTAAAGACAGCTTGTTCTCATCACTTTTGTGTGCTGGTGTCCGCCATGGTGTCGTCACTTGCAGCTGCCACCGCACATTGAGGTGGTGGTTTCAGAAAACCGTCAGTTGCAACCCTAGGATCCCAAGTTGTAACTTCTGTCTCCAGTTGAAGCCAGACAGTACATGAGGTACTAAGCGTGATGTTAAGCCATTTTAATCTCCCAGTGCCACCTGTTGAGAAAATTTACTTAAAAAAGGGAAGGAAAGAAAAGGTGAGAAATGCCCCCGGAGCCCTATTTGGAAGTGACAAGGAAGAATGCTTCTCTACAAAGGGAATTGAAACCTTTCAAAGATTTCTGTAACAGAAGGAGTAATGTGTTACTGAAATGATTCTTGATGCAACAGGATTTTGAGAACAAATTCTGTGGCGTTCGCCTTCCACTTCATGGACTTAGGAAATCTGAAAAAAGTCAGTCAAGGATTTTTACAGGGTTGTTCATTTTTTCATATCCGTGGTTTTATTTGTTATGACTCAAAGTATATCATTCCATGCCAACAAGAATTGCAATCAGCCTATAGGAAAGGTGCCTTGCTTCAAAATAGTATACAGCAGTTCCTATATAATGGCTTCTCTTTTGAAGTTGGGTGTTGGAGAGGATGAAAGTTTAGTAAGGAAGTTTCACAGATACGTAGGCTTGGCAGAAAGATCTCTGAATGTAGAAACTGAGGAAACAGATAGAAATGAAAGCAAGTTTTGATATAGAGTAAAAGATGTTTTGCTGAAACATTGACCACTGAATAACTGAGAAGGCAAAGGTTGGAGATGAGTTGGAAGGAGATTTTTATGAATAGGACAAAGGTATGTGACTACAAACAAAGACATGTTTTTCACCAAGTAAATAAGTCTCAAGAAGAGCATAAGTAAATAGAAAACATGTTTTTACCAAAAAGAACTATTGCAGGCGAACAAGAAAGCAAGAAGAGAGGTCTGAGAATTTTCCACTGTAAGCTTAAATTGTAACTTAGTTACTCTTGTGATTGGATAATAATGACTATAATATGGTGATGGTAGTAGCTATGATAGGCTATAGGCAAATGTAAAGGTATTGTGTATGGTGCTTATTGGTTGTTATGTATTAAGATACTCAGCAAAGAAAAGTATCTAATGCTTTGTAACTTTAACAGAAAGGGGCTTCAGGTATGCCTACAGCTGGAGCTGGCAGCTGTAGGGCTGGCTCTGGATACCCACTCCCTGAAATGCTGTAACTTCGCCTATGCAATAAACAGCTTTCAAGAGAGCCGCCTGAAGTCCAGACATCCTTTGTGAAACTTTCTCCTGTAGTTGGGCTAGTAATTCAGAAGCTCCATATGTTTCTGATGGAAGTATTATTTGGGTGTCTTGAGTTTGGAAAGATCTGTAGTTACTATCCATGTTACACACTTCCTTGCGAGCTGTTTTCGATGCTTTTTACATAATCATACCAGAACGAAGAGTCCACATGAAAATACAGCTTTGATTTTTAACATCTGGTCTGGACAATTCATGCTAATTGAAGTTTATATGCCACTTTGAAGAGTGAAGGTTACGGTTACATACCGATATATCCTTAAAACTTAATGGAGGGAAACAGAATCTAGCTGTTAGAATTTTTTTCTGTGCCAGTGTTTGACCTCTACACAAGTTTCTTATGAGTTGCTAGGTGGTGAAATTGTTCAGGGGCTTCTGTTGCCATAAAAAAATACTTGTCTGTGTATTTTCTGTGTATCTATCTATCTGTATATATATTTATACTAATTTAGTAATATTTAGAGGGACACACTAGATGATCTTTAAGGTCCCTTCCAATGCAAGCCATTCTATGATTCCATTATTCTAATTTGCAAGGCTATCATTTCAGCTTCTCTCCTATGTCTTTGCACAAACACTGAAATATAAACTTGTGTTTTCCATCATTTTGTGGAGGGTGAAGAACTCTAAAAAGAAAAAAAGGCCCACTTCAGTCTTCAGCTGTTTTGGATGCTTTGTATTAATTAAAGATCTGTTTTAAAGCAGCTACTTCTAGTTGCTGTAGTTTTTTTACTGACACCTATTGAATAACATTAAAATTTTGAAAGTTGAACTAAAATAAAACTCAAACATAAGGTTGGAGAGGTGACAGTGTCCTAGGTGAGAGTTATGGTGTTCTCACAAATACTAGTTTTCTAGTAGTTTTTCTGAAATATGAAGGCTGTTTCTCTAGGCCATTTTTTAGAGGAAAACATAAAGAAATACGTTTTTTGAAATAACAGGCATTATTACTGGCTGAGTTGGTTTTTAGGTCTGTGACTTGACAAACATATCTACAGATCAGATTTAAAACTTTTCTTTCTCTCTAAGGCCACTCCATGCCCAAAAGAACCAAATAAAGAAATGATTAATGATGGAGCTTCTTGGACAATCATTAGCACAGACAAAGCAGAATATACATTTTATGAGGGGATGGGTCCAGTCCATGCTCCAGTGACACCTGTGCCTGTTGTAGAAAGTCTTCAAGTAAGTTTGTAGTTTGTTGTAATATACTGTTTTATGTGAGATCGTTTTTATCATAGTCATTTAACGTTCATGATACCCTTGTGAAATACTGTAGGAAAACAGTGTCAATAGCTTTATAAAGAATAAAATTACTTTGTTGTAATAATTTTTCTTACATTTCAGAATACACAAGTCTATCCATTCTAGGAATAATACTAATATTGTTGTATACAGTAAGAATTTTATTTCTGAAAGTACTATGGTAGTGATATCCCTAGGATTTCTGTTTGATTATTTAGAAATTGTTTTTGACTCTTGCCAATTATAGATCAAAGAGAGCCTTACTAAAAAAACCCCCAGTACTTGGCAGAGGAAAAACTCCCCTAATACCTTCTCTGAAATATTTTGTTCTCTGTTTTCAAAGACTTGTTGACATCTATTCTAAGTGGCCATTATCAAAACTTCGAAATTCTTTCATAGTATCAAATTAATTGGCAGTATCTTTTGGACGTGTTACTTCTTTATATTTCAGTTGTGTAGATTGTGTGTGTGTTTTGGTTTTGTCCAGCTGATAGAAACAGTGTTGTTTAAAGTTCTTACCTGTATGTGAAGGTTTTGTTTGTGACTTTTTTTGGTTGGTGGGGTTTTTTGTTTGTTGGGGTTTTTTGTTTGTTTATTTTTTCCTGAGGGGAGAGTGTTTATTTTCATTAATATATATATTTGGGGGGGATTTTTTTCTTCTTTTTCTGTTTGCTCCCTTTCCAGTTGAATGGTGGTGGGGATGTAGCGATGTTGGAACTTACAGGACAGAACTTCACTCCAAATTTACGTGTCTGGTTTGGGGATGTGGAAGCTGAAACCATGTACAGGTACAATATTTTTTATTACTTTTATGGTGTCTGTGTTCTACTGGGTGCTTTGAAGAGTGTGTGCTTGTGTACACACTCAGGTGTACACTTGTCAGTGCTGCAGAAAGGGGTCTGGGAGTACTGGTTGCCAGAGGCTCAGGATGAGTTAGCAATGTGCCCTGGCAGCAGGGAGGCCAGGTTGCATCTAGCTGGTGAAAAGAGGTGACTATCGCACTGCATTCAGCACTGGTGCAGCCTCACCACGAGCACTGCATGCAGTTCTGAGCCCCTCAGTTTATGAAGGATGTTCAGGTACTGGCATGTGTCCAGAGAAGGGCAGCAAAGCTGGTGAAGGGCTGGAAGGCCCTAGGAGTTGCAGCTGAATACTTTGGGCTTATCTAGTTTAGAAAAAAGAAGGTTGAGAGGTGATCTCATTGCTCTCTGCAGCTTCCTGAGGAGGGGAAGTAGAGAGGGAGGTGCTGAGCTCTGCTTCATGCTGTCATGTGCCAGGACACATGGGAATGGTTCAGAGCTGCACCACAGAAGATTTATACTGGACATAAGGCAACATTTCTTTACTGAGAAGGTGGTCAGATGCTAGAACGGGCTTCCTAGAAAGGTGGTTGATACCCCTAGCCTCTCTGTGTTTAAGCAAATAAAGGGCATTTGGCCTTAATAATATGATTGTAACTTTTGGTCAGCCCTGAAGTGGTCAGTGTGTGCACTAGTTGAATATTGTAGGTCCCTTCCAACTGAACTGTTCTGTTCTATTGTATTCTTTCAACTTAAGTACATTGTGCTCAGTTGACTCTCCTGTTTTTCAGATGTGCAGAGAGCATGCTTTGTGTTGTTCCAGACATTTCTGCATTTCGAGAGGGTTGGAGGTGGGTCCGACAGCCAGTCCAGGTTCCAGTAACTTTGGTCCGTAACGATGGCATAATTTACTCCACCAGCCTTACCTTTACATACACACCGGAACCAGGGCCACGGCCACACTGCAGTGCTGCTGGAGCAATTCTCAGAGCCAACTCAAGCCTCATGGCTTCCAGTGAAACAAACACAAACAGTGAGGGAAGTTACACAAGCGTCAGCACAAACCCCACCAATGTCACATCATCTACAGCAACTGTAGTTTCCTAACTACTGTTGTTTGTCTGGACTTTAATTGACTTTTCGTGCTACATTCAAGAGAACTGAACAATTTTTGTGGTTTCATGGGAAAACACTTTCGCATTTTAGGTGATATGATTTGAACCTTGTTACCTGCAAGTGCTGATCTTAAAAACAGAAGCCACAATAAAAAAAAAACCAACATCCGAAACATAAGAACTTTATTGAAAATCTATTTTTCAGCTGTGTTTTTTTTAGTGGGCAAGAAACAAAAATGTGGCTGGGATACATGTTGAGCAAACTAGAAAACATGAACACAACATAGTTTTTATGGACCAAGGAACTTGTATAAGCTTTAGTATAAAAGGTACATTTTCACCATACCTTTTTTGTATCACAACATATAGTACACTTTTGTTACCAAATAGTTTATATTTTTTTTTTCCTCTGAGCTTTTGCTCTGAAGTATATTCAGGTTCCAAGCCTGACCATGCTTGTATAATCTAATTACCATACTCTTCCAGTTTTAAAAAAAAATATATATTTTTGGTCTGTGGCTGGAACTGTTCCTTTTTTTAAACTGAAGTCTTGTGACTTTTTATGAACTGAAATTGTTTTTATTTCAGCAAGTAGAACCTTGTAAAGGCCAGCATATTTTTTTTAAGATTATATGAAGTCTGTGCAAAAGCTTTAAAAAATGCCTCTGCCTTGCCTGCAATACATGCAATGTATGTTAACTTTAGTGCTCTGTTTTCAGTCATTGTTAATAGTTATTTCTGTTTTTCTTTTTTAAATATGTATTTATAGTGATAATTCATGAGGTTCTAACATTACATGAGGTTTTTTTTCCTAAAAGTGGCATCTCAAGCAGTCATATTAATGATTGTTCATGTCACAGGCATATGTTGGTGTTTTTGAAGGGTTGTTACTGGGTTACTCCCCCTCTTCCTTGCTCAGTCATATTACATCTGAAAATGTTTCAGGATCTGTTCAGGTTTTTCTAATCTTGTACATAATTTGTATTAAGTGTAAGTTAAATGTTTTATTTCAAAAGTGGAATGTTCCCAATAACTTCATTTGGCAGCATGTCTTCTGTCTTGTTGGCATGTAACTGAAGTACCATGAGAAGTATGTGCTACAAATGGGATTGGTAGGTGATGCCCTTCATCACTTAAGAATCACAACGAGCATGTTTTTCTTCATACTGTTCAGTCAATTAGGCCAGGCTTTTGTGTAACACTTGTATTGAGAACGTGCTTTCATTGTGAAGTGATCATACAGTAATAACTAGAAGTAAATTTTATTACTTAGAAATGGGCAAATAGAAAATCATAAAAGCACTATGAAGATGTCAGCTCTTCCCATCCTTGTTTCCTGTGGGTTTCCTTTTCCCTGCCAACAGCTTGTGCAACATTCAAGTCTTCTCTCCAGCATAAATTCAAGGCTCATTTGCACTTTGACTTTGTTGGTTGTTGCATTTGTATTTCATTTTGACTTTACCATATTTTGTCCCTCCTTGTAGACCTGCCTGCTTCATTTGTATTTGAAAGTATACCCCAGTAGTTCATTTGTAGTCCCAGAGCTAGGCATAGACTTGTAGGACAAGTTCTGACAGTGTGATCTTCCTCTTTAAAAGCCAAAATACAAATTTCTTGGTGTGTTCAGCCTTTTCTATACCCTGAAGCAAAAGTCACAACTGCTGTGTAAATGTGAACCTGTGGTTTCCTACAGTGCGTTGCTTACAAGCTTACCTGTTGACCATTTTCATAGGGTTTTTATTTCTGACCACTTATTCCAGTTTCAACATCCACCACCATTTTAAGGCATCATCTCTGCACCGTATCTGTGTACTCTGACGCTCCATTCTATTTGTTTGCTTTAGTGCTCCATTGTATGTGTGAAAACAATGTGTTTAAAGGAAGAAATTGGTTATAAAGCGTATTTAGCAGATAGTAAAATCAGTGCCACTCTCCTCTTAAAATGTGCTTGTATTCTACCACAGGCCTTCATACTCCTTATTCTGTATTATGAAACGTGTTCCCGTGATGTAGTCGCGATGCTGGTTCCTAGCACTAGTGAATGCTGCCTCACCTCATCTCCATTTCAGTGACCAAGGGCAGGATTCATTGTGGCCTTATCTCTGTTTTAAACTGTTTACTGGCATTTACTTGCAAATCTGTTTACCTTTGTATGTGCTGTAAAATTTTGGTTTATTGTGTTGTGGCAGGAATCATTTCACAATGTTTTTGTTAGAAGCACATAAATATCTTACAGTACAGCTTAGTTCAAGAGCCACAGATTTTCATCACTAATTAGACTGAGAATTAAAATAAACAAGATACATATATCAGATCTAGAGGGTATTCAAGAAACCATGATAGACACACAGCAGGCAAACCATAGCAAGCCTTTTAACCTTCAAAGACTATTTAAAATAGCTTTTCAGAACTTGACATGTGCTTTTATACTCATTATTTTAAATTTTTTACGTATAAATGGAATACTTTTTATATTCAGTTTCTTTACGTGCAGTAATTTTGCCCAATAGATATAATATCCCTTGACTTGTAAAGATTTAGCCTAATATCTGCTGTTCTACACACTACAGCCAAGTGGGTGAAAAAAGAGCCTATTCTGCTTACAAGACCATTTTAAACCACATTTTTTCATTTGGCTTGTGGCTCTCTTGTTGCCAGTAGTTATTCTGTAGTACAGAAATGGTCTTCCAGGTCCTTACTGTTGTTAATACATGCAGTTGTTCAGACGTATTATCTTCCTGAACTTTTTTTCTGTGGGGTGATATTGTTACATATATTGGCCTTGTGAGCTGTTAATCAATTTTCATGCTATTAACAATATCTCGAGATTTTGATAAAACTACTTATAGAATGTTTCAGTATGAAACTCTTATAACTGTTCAAGTCTAGCTGTTAAGTCTGCTGTTAATTCTGTATACATAGAAATTGAGTCTGTGTTCAGAATGTTGTTATAGTTCCAACTATAGGAAGAAAAAGCAAAGTGAGTGCTCTAATTTAGCTATGCCTTTTCTTGTTTTCTGTCGTTTGGAACTGTGTTTCAGAATTCAACACTAGCATAGTCTTTAATAACCTGCTGCTGATGTTTTTCCTAATTATTTGCCCTGAGGGCATCCCACAACTGTGTTAATAATGGTATTCTGTACTTGTTTTCATTGCACAGACTTATAAAATCAGAATGGTTACCTGAAAAGACATTAACTCAAGACATAAATTGATGAATTCCCCATACAGAAAATATTAATACCAAGTGAAACAAATTATCTATTGGAAGTAAGCTACCCACTTGTGGATTAAATGACTCCATAGGGATGTCCATCTTGAAACTAAGATGTTCTTCAATTATTAACCATATTATTTACTTTCTTTCAAAAGCAGCTGTGTTTATGAGTACTGAACAAATGTGTATACTTTCCTGTGCCAGACTTTTGACTTTGTTTTCAAGCACTGTACTGTGGGATTGAGTGGCAGCTTTGTTAGAAAAAGAAGTATATTAGGGTTTCTACTTAACCCTTTTAGGACTGAACAATTTCTTCCCTTTAGAAGCTGTAAAATAAATGAGCAGTTCTAACTTCGTAAACATTCTGTCTATGTTCAGCACTGCATTTGCCCCATCTGGAGGTGCTATGCTAACGTCAGTTTTTAAAATCCTGTAGCATGTGTATACATTCAGTCTTAAAAGGGTTATTTTTACAAACTGTGCACCTGTAAAGTTTCTTAGCAATAAAGGTAGAAAAACGAGCAAGTTTTTACCATAATTTTGTAGAATGAATTGCTCAGTTCCATATTTCATCAAGAAAACCCCTGCAATATGGGCAGTTTTGAGGATTAAATAAAAGTGAAATGTAAACCACATAAAAGTGTTCTTGTCAAGTGTACTCTGTGCGTGTATGTGCATAAACTATCGGGTTTCATTTTTTTCTACAAGGCTAAAGATAAAATGCCATGTTGCTGTGACAAACATAATTGAACATCTGTATGATGATACAAAAGTACTTATGGTTTGAACAGGTGTTGAAACTTGCCACATTTTGTTGGTTTTTTTCAATGTTAACCAAGGAATATGGGTTTGTTTTTTGTTTGTTTTGTTTGTTTTTTTCCCCCAAATGAACAGTGAGGTCGTCTATGGAACCAGAACAGCACAAAAGAAGACCAACCCTGGGAGTGAAAAGTCATCAGTACTTGTGAGGCTGTGCACACTGGACTCCACTTAAATGGGATATGGAATGTCCACCCAAAAATCTAAATTGGTTTCATTATTGCTTGTATTATTGCTGAAGTTAGATAAGAAACTGTTTTTTAATAATGTGTAAAAAAAAAAAAAGTTTCACTTTTTTATATAATTTATTAAATAAGAAGAAATGAACTGTGTTTAATTGTTTAACTTTAGCAACTTCATTATTGCAACTAGTGCACCTGACTCCTTTTAATCCTGTTCTTAGTTGCAGACTCTCTGACATTTCATTCAGTTGGTTGATAATTAAAGCCAGAAATTCAGTAAATTAGCTTATTTCTTGTTTTGACAGAATAGTAGGTCTGTAAGGAACAGCTAGAAATTATGCAGTCTCAGTTTGCAAGCACAAGTGACACAGTCACTTGAAGAAAGTTTTTGATATGGGAAGTGGACATGGCAGAAAAAGAATATAGAATAGCAGAAGCCTACCAGTACTAACTAGTTTGGTAGTAAACTGATAGAAGAACTACAAGGTTACTTGTAAGAAAGACTGTGAAAGGGCTAAAAGTGGTTGTTAAGTAAGGGAGGCAAGAATAACAACAAAAACAACAAAAAAATCCCTGGCTTTAAGGAAGGATTACAGACTTTTTTATTGAAACATCTGCAAAGGTGTTTGCCACTAAGACACATAAAATAGTCAGAAACTCAACAGTTGCAGAACTTCTGTTTTTTGAAACAGGGACAATATGGACATTACGTCTCAAAATTATTTCCAAGACCCTTCAGTCATTTTCTGAAATGATAAATTGATTCTTCTGGAACAGAGTGGAAATTAGATCTGAGGTTTTTGCAGAGAAAATGGTCACTTGCTGAACTTTAATGTTGGTATCATTGGAAGAAACTGCATGGGATGGTGCTGGTCTTAGAAGAAGAACTACAGATAGAAAAAAAAATCTCTTTATCTAATAAGCCTTGGCAATTAGCTATATAAGTAGTACCAGTAATAAATCCTAGTAGGATCCAGAGAAGAAGATTAAAAGGAGAATGATGTGAAGTAACTGGGCTAGAGGAAAGGATTCCCTTAGTGTTTACATGTAATATGTACCACTTCAGAACATTCGGAACTACCGAGCTGGGTCAAGTGGTTGGCCTTTCATAGTGCCCTGTTTAGATTGGAGTTGCATGCTGCTGAGCAGGGTAGAAAAAACTGTGTGCTTAGTTAGTGTCTCTGTAAAGGATATTTATTTCTGATAATCCAGTAGCACAAGCTTAGCGTTAGGCCAAAAGCATGAGGAGTTAGAGTCCATATTACTTAAAAATACTTTTGTATTGATATTCAACTTTAATGATGTATGCTGAAGAGAGAGAAGTTGAGGAAATCTTGATTCTTTGTAGAAGCAAACTTGTAAGTTATCTGAGAAAGTTCTGATAAAATCTTTTGAATTTGACATCTTTCAGGTTCTGTATCTCCTTCAAGTATGGAAAGGGATGGTTAAAAGTTGGATATTGTCTTTTCTGTGTGCTATTGCCTTTGTATTCTAGACTCAGTTCCCTTATTTTTCATGTGTACTTTTCCAGATCCTTAATTACATTTCAGTTTTTCTCAGAATGTATAAATTTTGCTGCATAATTTAGGAGAGGAGTTGGTGTTAAGTAATTTTCAAGACTACATGCTGCCATCTCTTGGTGCTGTTTCTACTGCTGGACTGTGGGGTGGGGAGTAAGAAATGTTAGTTTATTGTTTCTTAAGCTGCTTGTAGGTACCTGGAGTAGAAGGTTCTGTAGACCTGGCCTTAATGATCCACATTAGTTTAGGGTGGCACAGTTTAGAACCATGTGAAGTTTTCAATTCCTTGTCTGAATTTAGAAACCCTTTCCTTCTTATTTATCTTCTAATTATATTTTCTGCCATGTTGCCCCCTCATCTATGTTCATTGAAACCATCAGTCTTGTCTTTTGTTTTATTTGCTGATTTCTTCACTGGGAAAAGTTGTCTGTTTCCACCTCTGTGAATCCACATGGGTGCATTCACAGGCAAGATGGGACCTTGTGCTATTCGAGCTACTTCTGTGCCCTACCTCCATCTCCTCTTTCTACTTTGGCTTCTCCTGAGTGACTTGACTTTGAAGCCTTTGACATTTACAAGTAACTGATAGCAACTGCATTCATCTGTTCATTGCTATACCTGTACATTACAACATTTAAATAAATTGCCATCTACTGGTCGTCCTTCAGAGAAGGAAGGATTTTGATACAGAATCTGCAGCCTTACAGATCATATTATCAGAATCCTTCCAAGAGCTTCATAGATCTGTTTGGAGAATAACTTCAACAATTGTATAAAAGATAGAAGCACAGACCTAGAGATACTATGTTTTCTATCTTAAAATTGTTTTACTAGCCAACTGGTGACAAACATAAAATTAGTTCTTAAAATCTCTTAAGTGAGTGTAATTCTGGTTTGATCCCAGGGGGCTTTTTTTTGTTTATTTTTTTTTAGAGACTTTGTTGTAGTGTTTCTTCTTGATTTTGATAATTCTAATAAAATTGTACATGATCAGTTTAAAATCCAGCCAGGGTATCTGCTGTGAAATGGGATGTGATCCTGAGATCCACGTTGGTGGTGTCATTACACATGTAAAATGGGACAGCAGTGCCTTCTAACTTCATTGGTCTCTGTCCAAGTTTCTGCATGATACTTCTGTATGTGCAGTGTAGTTGCAGATTTTAGTTCAGGGCTAACTATAAATGCTTCTTTCCCTTCATAAGCATGTCTTGTGCAGCACCATATAGATATACACACATACAAAAAAAACCCAGGCACAAATGGTTGGTTTGTATCTTGTTAGACCTATTTTACTTTGTTGCTGTTTGTTCTCTGTTAGGTCTGCTTCAAATTCCATTTCAGTTCTTTCACTGCCAGTATTTTTTCTCTGTGGAAATTGGGAAAGGCAGTAGAGGATTCATAGTGATTGCATTTACTGCCTTAAAAAACACAATTGGAAATTCTCCCAAAATGTGAGAGACCTAGGAACATTATTAGATTTCTACATGAAAGAAATTAGGTTAGGGAGTGGCATATCTGATTTTTAGTGTATTCATATCTTAGTCCTAAGGCAAAGTTTTTCTATGCTTTCCCTTTGAAAGAAAGAATTCTAAATTTCTCACACTGTAGCAGTTCTGTGCAATTCCTTGTTTGCCAGATTCAGAAAACAAGCACTTCAGTATACAGACAGAGTAACTGCAGAGTTGCATCTTGATGTCAGTGCAGTTTCTAACACAGCACCTGCTGCTTTGAGGAGAGAAAGTGAGTGGTCCCATTGTTCCTATACCCTGCTCAGCTTTTATAGGAGCTGCAGCCTGGTAATTTCCAGCATTGTGGGGAGGTGTACTTGCTAAGGTGGCACAGGCTGGCAGTCTGCAGGAATGCAAAGCAGGATGCCTTATGAAACCATACAAAGAAAAGGTGTTAAATCTTATATAGGCCAAGTAGACAACTAACACAACATTCTCAATAAGGGAGGAGTTTGGTTCATTTTTGTTCCACGTGAAAATGTCTTGTGGCTGTGCTGCGGAGATTACTCACCAGTTACTACAAATTTCAGAAGAGAGATGCAAGAAAATTAAACTATTTTTGAGGGACCTGATGTGGATTAATCTTTCTTTGGGCTTGTGTATCTGCCTTGACAGTCCTGCTGCTGCTCCATGCTGCTCCTTACAGCATTCCAGGGCTTAAGGAGCTGTCTGGGTTTTGGACTGTGCTTGATGTGGTGACCTCAGGTGTAAGACTGATGTTTTGTCATCTTCCCAGTTTCACACATTCAGAAAGCTTTGGACTTCCAAATCAATTTTTTGGTAAACAGTTTTACCTTGGAGATTTAATAGACATGCAAATCAAATTATGGTCTGAAAAAGTGGTTTATTATTCATTTAATTTAGAAATAATGTTGATAAGGAAAATGCCGTATTTTGGGAGGATAAATGCAATTGGTGAGTGTTTAGACTTTAAAATACAGCTCCACATTTGACCAAGTGGTTCATTTTTCAGGTTAATAACAATTTTGTGCTATTTATTCAAACAAAAAAACCCCATAATCTGGTTTTTATTGTTGTTCTATATTTCTGCCTTCAGATATCTTGGCTCTTTAGCTGTCATGAGCCAAGTGCATTTCATCCTAAAACTTACGATCTGGGTGTCTTTATATCCTGGACATCTTACAAATCCAGAGCTTGAAATAATAAATTTTTATAAAATTCTACTTTTGCACAACTTTTTACTGCCACCTTACAGGTAAACTTGCAGAAAATAGATACTGGCTACCATGATAAATGTGTTAAATTAGAAAACAAAGAATTCCATCTCCTCACTGGATTTTAGGATGGTGAAACAATAAGCTAGGCTTACTACCTACATGGGGCTGTCTTCACATCAGGGAGAAAATTGAACTATGTCATGCAGTCATAGCTTTTAAAAATGATACGTAGATCTCTGTTTGCAGCCTGTTTCTTCAGCCACCTTGAGAGATACTGGTATGAAATACAGTAGTTTTGCTATTCATCTGCTGGAATCTGAAAAACCTTAATTAATCGGTTGCACATCATATTACAATCTAACTGCTTTCTCTCACCTTCTTGCATTTACTGGTTTCAACAAGTAAATTCTTGCAGCTGGTCATATTAGAGTGAATACTAACAATGTTGATAGTTACCTTGTTTTTCAATTTATTCAGTATATGTGACTATGAAAACTTTCCAATTCTATAGACATATATAGAGGGAGAGAGTGAGTCATACAGGACAAGAGGACAGGCCGTTTGTTAAAAAAACACACGTGAAACCTCTCTACTGAGTACCAGATGTTGCCTTGCTGGCCAGAACTTAAGAATCATTTTGTTCCAAAACCTAGTGATGTAAAATGGGTAAAGTTAAATAACAGATGAATGATAATTGCAATTCAATGTACTGCTGGACTCTACCAGAACTGAGTTAAAAATTATTATTCTCTAGCAATTCATTGTCATTGGTAAATGGTCAAGGACTCAGATTTAAATATCAAATCATATACAAGATATCTACTAAAACAACTCAGGCATGTGCCCCATCCAAGTTGAAATCATCTTGAATTTACCTAATCTTAACCAATTTGATGTGTTTTGTCAGAGGGAGCAAGTCTAAAAATTTTTTTAAAAAAGGGGGGGAAAGGGGAAAGAAAAAGGTTTGGTCAAGATACTTACTTTAAATGCAAAGTTGGGGTGCATCTCATTAAAATAATACTTCTCTAAAGATTTATGTTTTCCTTGTTTTTGCAATAAAGAATAGTTTATAGGCATTGATAAAACACCAGACCAGAGAGGCTCTAAAGTCTGTCTTCCATCTAACCATTTAGTGAGTCCATCTTGCCTGGAATGGAGCAAACTGAGCTTTAAATCCCTTTCCTGAGGCAGAAAGAACTAAAACCTGATTCTCTCTCACCTTAAATCAGAATTTCTCTCTTGGGTGATAGGATCTTTCTTCCTGCCAAAAAAGATTAAATCTGACTGGCTTATCTCCATCAAAAAATTTTCTCTTGGGTAGTTTAATGAGAAAGCTCCTGAAGAACTCTCACTTCACCTAATTTCCCAGCTGGAGTTAAACTGTAAATTCTTCAAGGAGTGAATTACATTCCTGAGATGGAGAAATAAGAATTATTTGATGTGCACAAATGAAAAGTCATGTTAACTGAGGATGCTGAAGAACTGTTGCCTTCAGCACTTTCAGATCCTCAGTAAGGATCTGGATGTGGCAGACCTTCAGCAAAAATGCAAGGGATAAGAGTGGATTTGTGTATAAGGGAAACTGGGGACTACTGGGCTTCAAGCTGTAGCTGCTGCCCAGAAAACCTCTGCTCTGGCAATTGTGGGATGAGGAATATGCCAGTTGTGTGCTGGTTTCTACTTGCTAAGACACCTAAGTAAGTCAGTCTGGTAATCAGCTGAGCTGTTGAAGGGAGAGGTGCAGGAATCTCAGCTTAGAGGCAGAGCTAAAAGTTCATTAGAAAAGTGAAAGAACTGTTCCCCTGTAAATTATACAAACCCTCCACTGCCTTACTACTGCACTAAACCTATCCTGCCTGCTTGAAATGACATGAAAAATAATGATAAATGAGGCCTGAACTTTGACTGGTCCAATGGACTCTCAGCTTCTGTGGCCTTCCAAGCCCCACCCTCACCATAGATGGATGTTTGTGGTCAGAATTAAGTCCTGATGGACACACCCAGAGTAGGATTCTGGGTAGATGTATTTGTTACTAGTGTGGACAAACACTTGAAAAAAAATACACAGTTTCTTCCTGGATACTCAGAGAAAAAGGGAGTTGCCCTTTATGGATGTAGTAGTTTACGCTTGCAACAGAACCTGCAGATGTAAGCCCAAGATCATTTGCAGAGCTGCTGTTTGGGAACAAACGGCGTTAGATGGGACTGACCTGGACTTGGAGTAGAACGACCTAATAAATGTATACAAGGTTTCCATGCCATCAGCAGCACCTCAGGTACCGTGCGCCTTTATTTACACATTTCTTGCAGGATCGAGCTATTCCTTTCTGAACATTTCTGCTGCCGGTATAAACTACCTCATCCACTAACCCTCGCCAAAAGACTTTACATGTCTGCATTTTAGACCAATTTCCTCTCCAACACAGATGCAATCTATGTAATCAGTGGCCTCCTACTTCACCAGGTGCTAAAAATTTTGATCTCCTCTTGCCTTGCTGCCCAAACCTTCACCCTCCTTAATGATACACATGTATGTGCTGTCACTCCTTCCTTAGAATGTGTTGTAGAGAGTGAAATCCAGAAAATATATCTGTGTCTCCCCTTATTTTCAGCGTCCCCTGTGGGCTGCTTCTAACCAGGAATTAGTTGTCATATCTCACTTCACTCCCCAGAAAGAGCTGAAGGGCCCAAATGCAAGAAACCAAAATGTGCAAGCTGGTCCAGCAATTGTGAACGGTAATTAGTCAGAGCAGGCATGGAAATCCTGAAATATTAACAAAATTAACCTTTTAAATTTGATGAAGTTGAACACAATGCATCAGGAGAAGCAATCAAAAATTGCTTTAGTTTCCTGGATACTAAAAAACAGTAATATTGTTGGTGACCTGTGTGTGAGATACTCCCCAAGGAAAAGGGGAATTGCTGGAATTAGAGATCAGTCATAGGAGGTGAAAGAGGAAGATTCATGTTAAAGCTATGAAACCAAGTAGAGGGACCTCAAGCCAGATGTGAAATTCTGCAGTATTAAAAAAGGGGGGGGGGGGGGGGGGGGAAGTGGATGTAAATTTACCTGATGGTGTAACTAAAAAGCAGGTGTTCCCAAGTGTCCCTCCTTCAAAGCCCTCCCGCCTGCTACCTGCGATAACCGATCACACAGGTGGAGAGACTCTCACAAACACAGCAAAGTGCTCAAAAGCACTTGCACAAATAATGTTCCTCCAGAGAGGACCAAGGACAAATGTAAGTAAATAACAATTCTTGGCACACATGTAGAGCCTGAAGTTGCACAGATGGCTACATTTGAGCCCACAGGCTCATGGAAATAATATCAAAGTTCTTTGGTTTGTTTTATGTGTTAGTAGATTAGAAAACATTATTCAAACTACATTTGGAGGAAGCAGAGACACAACATGAATCAGTTATAAAATTGCATTTTGGTAAGGTTATATTAATTTAGAAATGTTATTCCTGGTAGAGTTAGGAGAATAATTGAACCCTCAAGGCACTGTAGCCTAAGCAGACACGTAAGTTTGAAAATTATTATCTAGCGAAGCCAGGTGGTAGCACTGAGATGCACAGCAGGCTGCTGCTGTCAGTCCTCAAAATGAGGACACAGGAGTTCTGTGGTGAAAAAGAGCTTTAGAAAAGTGAGCTGGAAGTGGGGCAGGAGAGGCAATACCTGTTTCCTTCTAGCAGAGAGTACTTTTTAACTTCATTTACAGGATGCTAGTGAAGAGTAGCCTGTTTCAGTTACTGGTAGCTGAATTAAATGCAAGCACCACAGTTTGGGGAGGGGTTTGGTTGTGGGATTTTTCGGTTGCTTTTTAAAGTAATCCCTTGCTTCATTAGGTAGTTGTTTTTCTACTTACCTGACTGCAACTAGTTTTTATGGTGTATGAAGCCTTTGTCACTCCTGCTCTGTCTGATGGAGCATCATGTCCCTGGAGGCTGCCTCCCACCATGGCAGTGGTAGCAGAGGTGAGCTCTGTGTTGGCTGGTGGACAAGAAGTGGAGGAGCAGCTCTCAGCAGCTCCCACAGATGCACAGGGTGCTGGGCACTGGGCTTTGGGACAGAGGAACACAGGCTGTGTTCTCTCAGCCCGTCAGCTGGACTAGAGCACAATGATACCTTGGCAGTGCAGTTTGGACTCCTCAGGTGAGAGGTGCCCAGCTTGTGCTGCTGCCAGCAGGTCTGTGTGCTGCAGCTTCTCCGTGGTCCAGGAGCTCTTCTCCATCTGGCTCCTGTGCTTGGAGCACGTGGCTGAGACCCTCAGCTCTGCCTGCCTGGTCTGTCCTGCTGACAGAATCCCTTCAGCTGCAAACCCTACACAAGGCCTGGAGAAAAGAAATTCATTCCAGTGTAGTTGTTATCTCTTCAACTCTTCACTTACCACCTTGACTAAAATGAGTGCTTCTCTACCCAGAATGAAGTTTGATTTTCCTTCCATCTTGCTGCCTAGAGAAGCCTTTCTCTGCCTCCTCCCCCACGATGTGCCTCCCTCCCATACAGGGCACATCTGCCTTTTCTTTTACTTTAAAGAGGCCAATCCAAAATTAAAAAGTGTTTGCAATGATCTTCTCTCTCCACAGACCAAGATCGTGTCCTTTCATCCTCACTATGACTTTTTGTCCCCCACCCCTCTACAAGGCCAAAATGTTTCCCGTTCTCCTTCCCTTCCATTCCTGCCCCAGCCCTGTGTTTGGGCCCTGCAGAGCCATGTTTCAGCTGCAAGTGCATCAGATTCAGCTTTGACTTCAATCACCATCTTCCTAAACACTCTTCTACCAGTCTTATTAATCTCTTACAGATCTCACAAAAGCAGTATCAGACAAAGCTGGGCACCTGCAGCTTGCTTGCTCTCCCATTCCATCTCTACACTGCCTCTGTCATTGGAGGCGTCTTAGTCTTGGCCTCAGTGTGTACCAAAGAAAGTCTATCCAGGTTTTATTAAATATTTGACAAATCAGTGCAGTAGAGGAGTCATGCTGGATGTTAATAAACATTTGGGTTTTGTGGAAAACCCTGCCTTTCAATAAACATTATTTGAATTTCCAAAGCTTTTATTTTTCCTGCTTAAAAAAAAAAAAAAAAAAAAAAGAAGGAAATAAATACGAAAGGGAAAAAATGCTTTAAAAATACCAGGGAATATAGAACTATGTCTGACAGGCTTTCCTGGACTGTATTGTTTTGCCTCAGTCAGCTGATAATATTAAAATAGGTTTCCTATTTAATAAACACAAAGGCCCTGAGATATATTTTCTGGATGCTTCCCCTGGATCTGCAATCTCAGTGAAGTAAAGGCTTTGATATTAGCAGAACTTTCTTCTTGTTAAAAATGCACTGTGAGAACCTGTCTGATAGCTTTAGTCTTTTTTGCTTTAGTCACCACTGATTTTTTTGCAACTTGTAACATGAGCACTGACCACATCTGGACAGCAAATGAAAAGCTCTTTGTCTTAAACACACAGCCTCTTCCTAATCCTGTGATAACCTTTGTTGGTCACCACAGGGTGGTCAGAGGTACATTAAATCAGTTGTAGCACCCTGGGAAGCTAGAATGGACATGATGTTGGTTTTCCAAAGAAGCAACAGCTGTGCCCTTGCTGACACCATGAATTTATTTCAGTGCCATAACTGTAGTGGTTTTTCTCCTACTTGCATGTGGCAGGACCATCTTTTGGGATGCCTGCAGAGAAAGCAACTCCAAAGACAGAGTGTCTTGGATGACATTATTATCCTTATATTCCTTTGCAATAACAGCAAGCCAGTCACAGCAACACTGCCAGATGTCCCCATAGGGATATGGGCTGAGATTTGAGCCAGTTTCAGAGCAAGGAGCAGCTCTGGTTGCTTCACACCTATCTTCAGTTTAGCTATGAAATCCTGAAGATCTCAGGTGTTAGAAGGCCCACAGCAGGTTCGTAGGAGTCAATGCAGAGTTCCCAGCTGGTTGGGTAGTTCCCTCTTGGGCATTGTCATCTGTTTAATTGCCCCTGTGGTTTCACCTCTGTGTGTCATTCTTCACTTGGTCAGGAATGAGGCCTCTTAGCAGTTGCTAAATATTCTCAGAACAAGGCCCTGAGCCAATGTCCATTCAATAATAATAAAACAATTTGTCTCTGACAGCAAGCAAAGAGCATGAGTAGCTCCATGTCTTTCCTGTGGATTTAGGCTCTGTATGTGTGACTTTTCTTCATGCCTGTTTTGTAACTCTGGTGTTTGTATGACTTTCAAAGGACATATGCAGTGATTTTTGTCTACTGTTTTAAATCAGACTTTGTATATAAGTTGCATTTCTTCATTCTATCGGGAAATTTTGTTTAATATTTAATAACTGTCAAAGTAGCAGGACATCAATTAAGTGGTGTTTACCCCATAGGGGATGATTCCTACTTGATGTTTACTACCAGCTGATGCTAATGAATATGTTTTGTTCTTGCCTCACCATACAGTGGAACAACTGACATCTCTCTAGCTCAGAATTTTAGCTTTTTGGACACAACTGGGAGTGGAAGCCAAGAAAACTCTTCACTCCATAGTTATCTGTGGAGATGCAGACAAATAGCTCCTAGCAGGGATGAATTGCCATTAGGCAAGCAAAACAGGAGTTTTACAATTCATGAACATTTCCTTTGCATTTTTTTCTTTAGGAGATACCCAAGGCAGCCTAACAAGCATTGCAGAAGGAAAAAATAAAAAAGGTAATGCTAGAAGTAGTTTTTTATACACACTGAGACAGAAATTCTGGCACGTTAAAGGCATGCATTATTATGCTGGATGTAACCCATGAGAAAAGAGCTGGGTGCATGCTGGATGGATTGGGCATAAAAAGCTGAAGCTGTTTAACTGAAATTAATAATGCATACAGAAAAATTGACTGCAAGACTGTGGCCAGAGGGTGAGCAAACTGCTGACTTACATGCACACCTGAGTGAAGTGGTATTTGGTTGGTCCATGTTGTATTTGAAGTGGAAGAGCAAAACATTTTACAAACAAATAAAACCCAACCAAAAGTCTAAACTTTCATTTTATACTCTCTACCACTCTGATGCTGTAGTAAAAAGGCTACAGCCCCTGCTCTCACATAAACCTTTCTCAAAATCAAAACCATTAGGTTTTATCTTTCTATACTTTCCTTTTGAGAATAAGCATCTTTTGCCACTAGAAACCCTCAGTTTAGCTCAACATCTATATCAGTATTGACTGATCCTGAAGTCATCTATTCCATGCCAGAAAAGCATTGTGATGAACCATGGTGGGTGTACTGGGGTTGCACCATCCTTGGGCTCGGAGGCAGGAAGAGCAGGAGGAAATGCAGGAGCAGGTGAGATCATGGACAGGCTCCCCACCTTGCCAAGAAGGGCTTGGTGGTATCGGAAAAGAGGTCATGGCTTATATAAGAGGATGTAAACCTCTAGTGGCTGGAGTTCCAAATCCACATGCAGCTTTCCATTGAGAGCATTAAGGTCCTTTGCCTTGGCAACAGTGAAATACCTTTACTTTGACCCCTCACCAAGTGCTGTATTTAGCAGTATTGTAAGACATCAGTCTTAAAGCATGCCCTAATAATAGAGGCTGCAAGTAATAGTGACAGAAGTATCAAAGGAGGATCTGGGTGCTACTTAACGCTACACTTTTGTTTTCTGAACTAGCACATCCTGCTTGTTCGAGAGCCGGTGCTTGAGAGCCGACGTGTGAAGTCAGACACAGGACTGAAGGCAGTGATTGCAGAGCTGCTGTGTTGTGGGCAGAATACACTGCTTCGAGTAAGAAACCTGCTCCAGGAGTCTGTCAGCTGGAGATGACAGGGGAAATGAAGATGAGAGTGCTTTCTGGGAAAGTAAATCCGGGAAGGAAAATAAACATGTCAAAGAGGAAAAAATCATCTAGCAATTGGTGGTGGTGGGAAAGTAACCTAGAGACTGAGAAGCATGCAGGACAAAAATCAGATGGTGTCATGCAGCTGAAAGAGATAAGACAGAGGGCGGGGGAAAAAAAACCCTGGGAGCTGGGAGAAAGGGAAAGAAGATAAAAACTTCAGAGATTTATGGGCATTATGCACCTGAAATTCATTGGTTTGCCATTTGTCTGCTACATCTGGAAAACAGTTTGCTTTAGGGACTGCTCGTAGTAGTAGGATAGGATTTTTCCCCACAACCACTGTCAACTACTGCTAAAATGAGAAGATTTCATAGGCTCTTTGGTATGTTTATTCCACCCATATTTACTGCTGAAGATACCTTTTCAGCGACATCAGCATCTGAATTAAAGGTACTGGGAGGATGCTATGATTATTTAACAATGAAAGGACAACATCTGAAGCCAGGAATGACTTCTGCAATGCCCAGATCAGGAAAAATGGCATTAAGATGCAGAAAGGCTGAAATTTCCTGTGCTAGGAGACTAAGGCAGAAGACAAAATTACTGGATTGCAATATTACATTTTAAAAGCTTAATTCCTTCTTCTTGCTGGAATTCGGTGTAAGGTTTGTGGCTTTGGGAGTTTAATCAAAAGAAATATTGTGTTGGTATAACAAGAAAATAGGTGCAGAGGGGGCAATGGAGGGGAAGAGTGACGCACACACAGATGAGCCTTGGAGAAATGACACATTTCAACCCTTCTCTGATTGTCTCCCAGCCACCACTCCATCAGGATCTTCTCCTGCCTCCCTCATTTCATCACCTCCAAATTGTGCTCCCTGACAGTTACGAGAGGGGAATCAATCAGAAACTCTGCTCCTTTCAGCCGCAGGTACTGGAGGGCCGCGGGGGGCTGAGATCTGATTAAGGCATTGTTGAAAATAGCTTTTGGCTTTCATCTGAAACCACTATCCTCAGACTCAATCAGTGAGAGCAGGTGAACTGTGCATGTCCTGGTATGTCACTCTTCAGGTACTGGAGAAGCTCCATCTATAAAAAGGAATTTGCTTTTGAAAGTGCACACAGAGCTGGGGCGTGGGCTGTCCTGCAATACAGCACATAGCCAGCAATAGTCACATCCAGTATATTAGTAAAATGTGAGGGGTTTTCTCACTTAAACAACAGTTTTTAAGTTATTATCTATAATAGATCCAGGCTTTCAAAGGGTATAAAATACTTCACAAATATGTTTTCTGCTATCACTGTTCCACATAAATTCCAAAGCAGCTAAGTTTGTTCCTTCAGTTTCAACATTGAAGGGCAGTTTTGTAGAGGATCTCAACCTGTGTCCTTAAGTGAAGTAAAATTTTCATTTTACTGTTATGAATTAAGTCCCATAATTTAATTCATTGCGTATTTGCAAAAGGTCAGATCGATGTCAGTAGTCTCAGCACCGTTCCAGGAGCAGTGCTACTTTATTAACAAGGCAGGCAAAACATTGTTTCTATGGATTGTGCATAAATAGTGTTTAGAATTTTTTTTTTAATTTCCTGTCTGTGGACAAGCTGGATGAAAAAAAAAGTAATAGCCAAAGTTGTGTGCTAAGCTGTTAGGGTAAACCATTTCAGGCAATAACTGAGTGCAGAACATGGATCTGGGTGCTGGAACTCACAGTACATTTCTAATTTAAAATCATTCTGTAAAGAGATCAGATTTTCCTGATTAAAAACCTTGAGAGGGCTTATATTTAATATCCACATCTACATTCCACGCTGTGCTCAAATTTAATCTCGTCTAATAACAAGGGTGTTTAATGATATTGATTCAGCTAGAAGATAGAAACATCTCCAACAGGATATTTTCACAAACTAAAATAAGTGATGTAACTTCTCTATCTGGATTCCACAGAGCAAAGGACAAGACCTGAACACCCACACTCACCTGTGTGCTGCACCGGAAAGAGACTGGATTCCTTGCTCAACAAAGCACTGGTAATTACATCATCCAAAGCTGTTTTTACCTGTGTTGAATCTGTTTACAAGTATGTGTAGTTGGAGAAAATAGCTGCTCCAAAGTTTAGAAAAACTGTTTTCTGACAAAGCCTTTCAGCCTTTGCTCGTTGTATCTGCCCTTTCTGCCATCCTGCATCCGATGGCTTTATTTCCCTGTTGGCATTGCCGTGCCTGGAGTGGCTGTGAACGTATTTGTGAAATGTGCCATGGTGCCATGGGCACCAACCTGCGTCTGCAGTCCTGCATCCTCTGTAAAGCACCTCTTTGCTTTATCCCAAGCATTTATCCCTGTGCTTCCCCAGTGTGGAATTTTCCACATGAGCCTTTGTGGCTCATCTAAGACCCCGCCACTTGCATATGGGGATGCTTTCAGCTGCACAGAAGAAAGCCATTCCTTTGTCCTTGTTCTGTGGGGTTTAAATAAGTGAAAAATACATTAATTTATGTTAATTTATGCTATTGCCTTAGCGAAGAATGCATTCCACCCACAAAGACAACAATATTTATTTTATTTTAAAAAAAGAAATTGTTTTACTTAAAAGCATTCATTTCACATGGACAAGCCCATTCTTGCCACCCCAGAATTGCCGTGAGAGTGACACCAAAATTATCTCAACATGTATTAGCTCAGCTAAAATAATGTGAAAATATACTACAAATATAACAGAAAGATTTTTGCTTATGAGGCATAGCTAGTGAAGACTGCATTACACATATTCATGTTTGAGGATAATCTATTACCATCTTAGAAATTTTAAGAGATACTCAGAACTGCATCTGAAAACTGAGCAAAGCTGTTGATGTAAAGGACACCAATTTTTGCAGTGGAATTTATGACAAATACAGCAACTTCTAAGGCTTTCCATAAAGTCCTTTATCTTCAGAGCACTCTTCCTCCTTTGTACTTTTGAAGGGAAAGTAATGTAACACTCAGACAGTGATAGCATCTATTTCCCATAAAATTCTCACTGTGTTTACTGTCAGCTGAAGTGTTTCATTAACTCCGAACTAAATCATGTTCAGCTGATGCCACAGTCACTTTCCAAGACCAGACAATTCACCACTCATTGCCTCCCCTGGTGCAGCTCAGGGGGGTGCAGATGCAGACATGTGTGTGTAAGAACATTTGGAGAGGGAAGCCCTCGTCGTTTTCCCCTCCTCTTCATCAGCAGCCTCCTCCTGTATTGCGGGGGGCTTTTGCTTGGCACAGCAGGTGAACGTGGCTAGGAAGGCCATGCGGAAACGCTTGTTCATGAAGCAGTAAATGATGGGGTTCACGCAGGCAGAGGTGTAGGACAGCAAGTGGATGAAGGAGATGGGAGCCCCCGAGAGACGCCGGTCTGCGGAAGCCGTGTCGAAGGCGCGCCAGGCATTGACGCTGAAGATGGGAGTCCAGCAAATGAAAAACAAAACCACTATCACCATCAGCATACGGATGACGAGTTTCTTGGCCATTAAGTTGGCAGAAGAGCTGTTGCTTCTCACCCTCTCTATTTTGTTGTGGCTCATAGCAGAGAGCTGTTGCAATGGCATTTTCCTTTTTCTTTTGGTTTTGTTGAGGTAACATCCATCTCCATCCTCGTATTTGGTGCTGCAGAAACTCATTCTTCTTTCTGTACATATAAAGTGCTGTTTAAATAGCTGGCAAAGTATCTCTGAACAGTGAGGGAAATAAAAAATGGAGAATGCAGTCTAAACCTAAACAAACAACATAATTCATAGCTGAGCAACTGCTGCAAAGAAAGCACTGGCCTGCTTCTGAGTCAGTCGTGTTATTCAGCTACTCTGAATCCACTGTCTCCCAATATTTTCACATCTTATCTCTATGATGCAAAAGGTTCAAGAGCGTTGCTTAGTCCAGTATGGACAGAAGACAGTTTCCAAGGTTATATGCTTCTATCCTAATCTGACAATTTTAATTGTGGCATTTATTCACAAAAATGGTCTTCATCCATGGCCAGAAAAAAAATCTTGGTGTTTCTACAATAAACAAATTAGAAATTTAGTGTATTCTGCCCTGAGTCTTTGCAAACAAGCCAGAGGAAAGGCTTATTTGCTAACAGCAGAGTAACTTTAATCAGGAAATGCAGCTGGCAAGTTCATGACATAACTGACCATAATGATCATTTTTGCAAATAGAAAGATTTCCTTTTACTAACCTCAAAATAACTGTTCATAGCTTCAACTGTAACTTTAAAAACTGCATCCCAAACCTAAATGCATTGTTACCTCGTGAAGATTTTCTCTGGCTGGCATCAAATTTTATTCCTCTGTAGAGTTCCAAAGAAATTAGACCATAAGCAACCATCATTATAATCCCAGGAATAAGAAAGAGCGTGAGTAGCAAGAAAGTGTACCTAAGGAATCAAAAGACACACTGAGAATAGGGAATGGCACAAAACCAGAAAAACTCCTTTTCATACAACTGAGAATTGGGGAAGACAGGATTTCAAGCTTTTCTGAATTTTTTTCATGCCAATACAAAGTATCATTTTGACACCTCTGGAAATTTGAAGCTTCCTACTTCTTCTCCTGCTTCCCCCAGAAGGGTACAGGCAGGAACAAGACTATCATGGATGCAAACCATCTTTCATTCCACCTATGCAGCCTAGAGGAGATGGCCACTCCCACAGGGGTTAAAGGCGGCAGAAGCTCTCTCTGCCCCTGAGTAGGACTCCTGCTGTAACCAAACAAGCATCAGATGCCCTGTAGCTTTGGACAATGTAAAAACTGCCCTGCAGAAGCTAAATGAGCAGCTGCTGATTCTCAAAGGGGTCCTTGGTACATTAAAAATGTTTTAATGGTTGGACTCAATGATCTTAGAGGTCTTTTCCAATGTAAATTATTCTATTATTCTGTTTCAGAGAGATTTGACTTCCTGAGGGCCATGGCACATGTGGGCAAAGACAGAACAGCCGCAACCTGGGTTTTCATCCCTGGAGCCATGCAGTGCTCCTGAGGAGGGATCCCAGGACCTCTTTGGTAAAAGAAGCAGCTTTTACTTGGTTTCACATCTGCTACTCTCCTCATCAGCTTCTCTGATTGAGTACAAGCTGGGGAAATAATGATGTTTAAATGCATCCATGAGCCTGTGTCTCTTCTGATCCCTGTGACTTTGGTGCAAACTCAGTAACACACCTGGGAACCTGTAACAAGACCACAGAGAAGAGAATTTTGTCCTGTACCCTTCCTCCTCATGCTGCCAAATACCTGAGACTACTGAAAGCATTAACAGAAAGTTACTCTCTTTGTGGATATACCAAAACGGTGCAGACTTTAATCGTTTTCCCCATTCCAGCTGACCTTCAGTATCAAAAAAAGTCTTACACTTTCTCGGTGCGTCAGTGTTTAGTCAACGTGCAAGGACATCATGTCTAAGTACTACTGCTGTTTGATAGTGCTGCTGTTTACTCTGCCTGGATGTGTAGGACTCGGAGCATGTCTCTCCCTTCTTCTCTCTGCCCCTGTTCTCCATAAGCGACCAAAAGGATTCAGTTCTCAAATAAGACATTTGCAGCCTCATATTCTACTTCTCTGCTGCAAAGAACCTTCAAACAAATTAACAGGCAAGGCAGCACACAGAGGGGCGTTTCTATGTGTCTGCGTTTCTCAAAGATTAATCAAGGATTTATCTGAAAATGTTGAAGTTTATGTGTAAATGAGTGAAAGAAGTACTCCTACTACAAGTGACAGATGCTTTCTGTACAGTGACAGTCGGGGCTTAGCAGACCATCGTGTGAGAATCATTGCTATGTTGGGCAACCTCTCCTATGACCAGGGAAAAGTCATGCAAATGTCGAAATGTAAGCGGCTCAAAACCATGTTGGTGTTTTTTTACATCTTAAATAAGCATGATGGAGTGTAAACATTTGCTGAAGGTTAACACTTCATTTTCCATAGGCTTATTGCTACCACGAAATCCCATTTTCCAGCAGATAATTATGCACTGGCTAACAGCCACTTATGTCTTACCAAGACTGTTGAATGACATCGCTTGGCCAAAGGAGCCGGCACATATTTGCTGTGGTGTTGTTATACTTGGTGAAAGGTACCAGTTTGCTGTAGATTGGATATGGTGACATGATAGTAAAGGAGACACACCAGGTTGCAGCAATCACTCTCAAGGCGTGAGATTTTGTCTGCCAGACCCTGGACTGCAGAGGTTTGCAGATGGCACTGTACCTCTCCAAAGATATGGCAACCAAGTTGAATGTAGAGACACTTACAGACACACCTACATATATAAAATTAAGGAAAAGGTTATTCTCTTGTTTTAAAGGTTATGTTATGTTCAAATGGTCTTGCTAGCCTTCTGTATGCATACAAAAATTTGAAAAAATAGCAAACTATTTATAAGCAAAAATATTTATAAACACCATACTGTTTAAGCCAGTGAAGAATGTGTGGGCAGTGGGTCTGGGTCTCCAGACTTCTCCAGACTGATATTCCTGCTCTGTGCTTCTCTTACTCCAAAAGTCCAAGAAAAATACACACTTTGTCAAACCATACAATTCTGGTAACAGGGAAAGAAGACAATTTTACTCCTAACTATTCTCTTTGCTACTGTGGTTTATTTACTCCACTAATTCCACTGAAATTCAAACAAAGCATTTGAAATCAGTTAATTACTCTCTTAAAACAGATGTTCACAGTTCCTTTTCTACTGTTTTAATTTTTTTGAGTGTACTGCTTGACTCGTGATCTGATTTTCTCATTCAAGCGAATTAAATCTATTACAACTTTTTAATTAGATGTTAATGGAGATACAAACAAGGAGAAATTAAGTCATGATGCAGAATCTTTGTCCTTCAAGTATCCTTAATTTCTTCTGTTTGTATTTTATAAAATACAATGCGGTGGTCTGTGCTTCTGTCATTGAGGTGCCCCAGTTCATCACTGTAAAATTATAGATATTTCTTCTTAACTTTGCCACAAATTTTTCTTTCAGTGAATGATTATTTGTCTTTGTGAATGTGGGTCAAACTATCAAATGCCAATATTGTTACAGTTTGCTTTACAGAAATCATCTGTAATTTAAAATCTGTCTTTCTACATCTTAAAATGAAAAATTGAGCATAGTTGATGCAATGGTTGTCAGTGTCTGTCAGATGAAGCCTCTGTTACCTGAACCTTTAGTGAGAAATCTCTACATTCTGACTCTTAAAATAAAACAGCTTCATAATGAGGAACTTTACGTTTGGTCTATTTCACTGGATTTTTTAATAAAGTAATTTACACTGTGTGCAATAAGAGGAAGATGACAATGCTTCAGTAATGCTTTATGGTATTTTTGCCAGCAATTCATTATAATTGTTTAAACATGGCCTTTAGTTTTATTGGTTTTATCTACAAAAAGGTGTTGATTTCCCATTCGCACACTTTAGGTGTGTACTTTCACATTACATCAAAGTTCTCAAGGGCATGGGTTGAAAGGGGACCTGAATTTTCTGTAACTAACTAAGGGTCTCCTAAAGAGGCAAAAACTTTACATAATGTTTTCATTTCTTCTTTTCCTTTTTCTCTTCTCTTTTTCTCTTTTTCTTTCTCTTTTTCTCTTTTCTTTTTCTCTTTTTCTTTCTCTTTTTCTCTTTTTTTGTTTGGTTTGTTTGGTTTTGTTTGGCTGGTTTTTTTTTTGTTGTTAAGAAACAAGCAAATGCAGAGGAAATATTCAAAGTGAGACAAAAATCACTTACACACACATCCACAACCTGGGCATTTTGAAACTCCTAGCTCCTGGCTCCACAACCAAAAAGAGTATGGCAAGGCATACAAAAGTGATGCTTCTTAAAGTCAGGCTCTAAAACCTGTATCTGTGTTTTATGGTCTCCTGATGAGCTCTGATCACACCTGGTCTGTCCGCAGAGAATACTTGCTCCAACTTCCCAGCTCTGCAAATTACACCTACTTTGGCCTATTTCTTTTTTATGTATCACTGCTGCCAAAAATCTGTGGGCAAAACCTGCCTTTAGTGAGGGTGTACAAGCCCATCAGTTCTGGTGGACGATCTGAACGCTGATAACCATCTTGTCAGTGATGGGTAAGCAAGTGCCTGTGCTGGGTTCCTCCTTAAAGTCTGATCGTGCAACATCTTCGCATCCAGCAAAACACTTTTGTGTGTCATTAAAGTTAAGCGTGCGCCTCTGTGTTTGCTGGATCAGACCAAGGACACCAGAACCATGACAATTTGCACTACAAAGCTGTTTCTTCATAGTATTGGTAACTTCAATGGTGGATGGAAACAACCAGCTTTTTATAGGTCTTTAAAAACCTTCTCACCTGTCTTATTAGTCAGTCTTCAAAATAGGTATAAACTTCCCAGACTTACCCATGAAATAAGTGGCAGTTTTGCAAACAGCACTTCCAAAAATAAAATCTTTTAGCAGGTTGGGAATGAGGGTGAAGGGCATGCAGAAAAGGCAGAGCATCAGGTCGCTGACTGCCAGTGACAGCAGAAATGTGTTGGTGACTGTTCTCATCCGCTTGTTTCTTATCAGCACCGTAATCACCAGAATGTTCCCCAAAATGCTGAGCAGAAATATCAAACAATACAGCAGAATCCGAATTATCTGATGCAAATCTGAAAATTGTCACAAGAAAAGATCGGTTACATAGTATTCAACTCAGATTAATATTATATATTTCAACCTTTAATCAAAATGTAAAAGCCTTTCTGTATTCAATTTTATGAAGGTTATGTCTTTACACCAATGCAAAATAAGTGGAAGTGCTGCAATTCTTAAACATATTCTGACCTACCTAAATTGCATAGCATTAAACTACAATACAAGCAATACCATGTACATTTGGAGAGTCAAATACAACTTCTTAAAGCATGTGCTTCTCATGCTACTTACTGTGCACCACTTATTCACCATGGGAGATCCTATTTTATGCAAAAGTAAGAGAAGATTAAGCAATCGGAAAATATTTTAATGCATGGATTTTTTTCTCGGCTTCAGAGTGCTGTAATTTCCTATTAAATCACTTTCATACATGGTATCAGATCTGATCACTCCATTGTTATTGAATTGAGTAAAAATCATGTTTCTCCAAGTCCTTAGCAGAGATGTTTACATTTTGTGCCCCAAAGTGCTACTGTTTTAGTTTTCCACTGTATCCAAATTTTGTCCTAGTTGAATTTTGAACTTGGAAAACCAGCACATACTAATTTTTTTGCTGCCTGTTTCTCATACTAACTTAAAAGCAAGCAGTTGATTTTGCACTCTCTCAGAGAAAATGTTTTGCACAGCTCTTTCTTTCTATAGTATCTCTACATCCACCTAGAACTAAAACTGCCTGAAAAAAATCAATTTTCCATACATACCTTTAGAAGGATAAGGTGCATCATCCACACAGAAAAAAGTGTCATTTTCCAAGATGATATCGCAGAGGAAATCAGTAATATTGGTACCATTCCCAAGGAAGCTACTAGCATCAACTATTTCCATTCTTCAGTACCCACAGGTTAGCTTTGATGAAGAAGAAGGTGGGTTTGTAACTATCTGCCCATGCTTTCAGTAAACAAATGAACGTTTCTGAATGAAGTCTGCAGAAGAAATACAAGAGAGGCAGCTGTGCAAGGAAGCTGTTCTGACTCTCCCACAGGAGTACCCAGCACACAGAGTCCTGTTCTGGCTGCACAAGATTTTTTCCAGGGGCACGCACAGCAATTCAGAAAAGCAAAGCATGTGTGCACATACACACTCACAAGTATGTGCACACACACACGCACACACATATCCCCTCCGGTACTTTTGAGATCCACCCTCCTCTGCTACAGCACTACTGTTGGGATTATAAACAGGCTTGGAAAAGATTACAGCATTAACCCCTTGTGAGATTGCTTCTATTCATGTCTCTGCAACATTTCTCAGAGTCAGCCCGTTATGTCACAGCCTGTAAATGAGACCCAGCGAGTGATGAGAGTGATAAATCTGTCTCTCAACTAACAACATTTAAAATGGTAAGAGTCACTTAATAAAAGGGCAGAGAAGAGAAAAACATAGTGAAGATTTTGCATTCCTTACATGGAAATGATTCTTGTCTTCGTATTTTTCAGAGTAAACTGAAGATAAGGTAGACTCAGAAAAATAAAAGCAGCTACATTTATCTCATTTGGTGGAGTGTTAGTTTCATAGGAAAGTGCTGTACATGCCTGATCCAAACTCCAGCAAGTTAACAGAAAATTTCACTGATTTCACATAGTGGATCAAACCTTATGAAAGTAAATTGGAATTGTCAGTTAATACAAGCAAAAGCTTATACATTTCCTCTGTGCAAGAATTTTTATATGACTTGAATACAAACTTGATAAAACTGATAAACTGTGGCATATTAGTTACACACCAGTGGAAAACACAAAGATCTCAATGGTTTAAAAGTCCTGCTTTTTTAATACATAAACATCATCCTCACTGGAGTTTTCACAAAGTCATGGGCTTTTATTTCCCAGTATATAGCTTGTTTATAGCCAGAAATGCAAATTAATATTAGAAATTAATTTCTACTATAACTGAATGAAAAATTAATTTCACATTTAAAATCCCTTTTACTTAAAAGCAGAGCAGTAACAGGTTCTTTATAAGAGGTCCTGACCCCCAAAGCTGATATACACAGACTGGAAAGCCTGGATTTCTTTTCCAGTCTTGCCAGCTTTGCTTTATAGTATGAGTAACGGGAATAGGAAGGTAGGCATGTAGATCGAAAAGTTACATTGGAAGTTCTAATTTCTCAATTATCCTTTGTACCTCTGGGAGTCCTGCATGCAGCTAGCCATCAGTGGTCCATACCACTGCACAGTCCCACTGACCACCTTGCTGTCAGGGTGTGAGAGGCTGGCCAGGGCTGCAGGACAGTATGACTAACACTGTAAAGCCAGTGCAGGTCTCGTATCGGTTTCAAACATATGCGGGACAGGGTGAAGGACCAGCTTCCCCAGGACAGCAGGAGCTCCTCACTGAGCCCCAGCCCAAGGGATGGGCCCACTTCAGTGTCAAGAAATGCCTGCTAAGCACATGCAAGATGGATGAAGCCAACGAGGCCAGCAGCCATGGCCAGAGGCTCCATGGAGTTGGCAAAAAGGCAAACTGAACCAACCTGCACTGGACACAGCTCTCTTTTGTGCTCTCTGCAGACAGCAAAGGAGCTGAGAACACAGTGGTAGGAGGCAGCACATGCAGCACAGGCTTGAGGAGTTGAGGGGTAAGTAACTAACTCCAGAAGGTACTAATTTCCACCAAAAGCAAGTGCAGAATGCATGAGGGAATGATATCCCATGCAAATCCCAACAACTGTGGAGCTACTGTTTAAAACAAACAAGATCACCGTGTGCGCATGCTCAGGACTCTGAATTTGTAAGGCGCAAATTTTCTTTTTGCAAATTCCTCTACAAATTTGTCCAGACCATGCAACCAAAGATTTTTATCTGTTATTAGAGTCCTCACCAGTTTTCCTTCTCTGAATGCCAGGCTTACAGACTGGCTTACCGAGGGTTTAGTCCCCCTGGAGTCCTTTTTAAACACTGGCATCACATTTACACAATTTTTTTTCCCTGGCAACAGCATAGTTCTAAACAATAGATTGCACATCATGGTTAATAATTTTACTATTTCCTTTAGAAGTTCTGGATGAATACCATCTGGTCCTGGGCTGAGCTCGATTCAGCATCTGCTGGTTAAATTGCCAGAGTAAATGAGGAAGAATTTGCTATGAACTCTTGACTCCCCTTTTGGAGTGGATTTCTGTATGAAACATATCAAGATCAAAGAGTTTTATTTTCCAGGCTTTTATTTTGCATAGATTTACTCAAATGTACAGCCAATAGTCCTCATGTTTGGACACTTCTGAGTTGCCTTTATAATATCATTTCTCTACACTACATTTAGCTAACTGCATGACAGATCACTCTCCATACAGATCAGTATCACCTCATTGTCTCCCTGCAAGTTTCAGGAGAGGAAAAAAAGGAGGTTTTAATGAAATGCTTGCTCATTGCAGACTTAATTTTATAATTTAGGAGAAACAAAAACCTGGGTGTCTGTCCCATTTGAACTTAATCATGCATTATTAGGGATGTTGAAAGTTTTAGACAAGAACTTCCCTTGAGCTGGCAGCTTTATTAGCAACAGTGATTTATTAATAAAATTATTTTTTTATTAAGAAATACCTTAGGTACCTTAATATGACTGTGTAGGTAGTTTGGACAAAAGTGTACAAAAATACTTTTCCCTATATTTGAAGGAGGCTTGCTAATCCATGATAACAAAAGAATCTGCCTTTTTTTTTCCTTTTAATTCTAGTCTTTATCTTATTCTCCCCTGTAATGTCATATACCAAACTCACTGCCTTTGCAGCCAAAACAGTTGCTGTGCTCTGTAATTTCCTGCCATGTGTATCTTTTCTCATCCAAAACTAAACCACGTCAATTTAGTTACCTCATTCTTTTTTCCTGAAGAATAATGTGCTCCGTTTTTTCATTAATTTGACAAAGATCTTTACTTAATTTAAATAGAAAGTCCACTTGTAAAATGATGAATTTGGAAAAACATATCTTTATCTGGTGTCAAACTTACTAACAGTTTTAGGTTTGCTCCCATATATTTTTTGTCCTGAAAAATGAAATAAAATAAACTAGTTAGAAAAAATATATATGGAAAGTCACGGTCTACTTCTGTTCTCACTTGCCAGGTTTATGCTGGCATTAGGTCTCTGATTCAGTGGAGTTACTCTCACAGGCACAAACTACAGGGAGATCAGGACCAGGCCACACTTTTGGAGAACACACAGAATTCTCAGGAACACATTTATCATAAACTTTTCAAGGTGATCTGAGCCTGAGTCCTATCAGTGTCTCACAGTATCTGCATTTAAACAATTTATTTCATACTGATCTGAACTCAATAACATAATAATGAAATTTACTTCAGCACACCTTGTTGTACCATCAGTAATTTCTGAAATACCATTCACCAACCATGGATGGGATCAAAGGCAAACAATTTGCTGCTCCTGCTGCCCCTGCAGTGCTTCTGCAAAGGTCATGTACTATGTGACAAGTTGCTTAATAAATCTCTGGAAGACTCCACAGGTCTTCAATGATGAAATTCTATGTATTTAGGTCATGTTATTATTGAAACACATCTCAAGGTACCTTTAAAATTGTTTGGGCGTGACCACTTTTCATTCTTTTGATGTGCCAACTCATAGTGTTTCAACTTGCATGTTTGCAGTACCATCTACCTGACCTCCCTGTGAGATGCAATACAGCTGGTCCTTACGCCTTCAAGGGCATCCAGGCAGCCTGTCCTACCACCTTCCTCAGAAGAGAGGAAATGAGACCTCCCAGGTGATGGCTGTGAGTTCTGTACAGTGTTCAAGGCTCTCTGATGAACAGGATGAATAAAGCATATTGTCTCTGTAAATTCTCAGGTCCAATTTCATACTCACAGTAAAGTTTCTGTGGGCTTCCAGCGTGAAAGGGATTTCTGCTCCAGAGATTTCTATGCAAATTTGTATACAATTTAGGGAAACTGCTTCAAAGAAATATGTGTAAATCGTTTGTCCAGTGTAACATAAGATCTCATAAAAATCCTTCTGACACCCTGTGACATTACTGAAGTCTGGGATGATTCACTATCTACTCATTCCTCCCAAATGGTTTAGCATGTTGCTACTCATGTCAGCCCTTCTCAGCCTGTCACTGAGCTCAGATGCATCTCCTCGCCCAACACATCTGGTGCTCTAACTGTTAAAAATCGAGGGGAGAAGTTACATTAATGCTCTCTGAACAACTGAGGGTGATCCTTTTTCTTTTTGTGTCTTATCAAATGGAGACATAAGTGCTATAAGGAATGAATACACACCCAATGAAAGACGAACATAGATATTTTTAAAAGATGCTCATTTCTTTTGCAGACTATACATGATGTTGTACAACCCTGTTTTTTTCCTTCACCCTGTGAATATTAATTTGCTAGGAAAAAAACAGTTCAAGATTTAAGCTAGAGATGCAAGAAAATAGCTCTGCATACCCTTATCCTGCAGGTATATTATGTGCTAGAACCCCATGCCAAGTAACCTGCATCAACACATGGCCCAAGAGGTCACTTTTTTTGGATTATATTAACACCATCAAGTGCTGGTACCATTAATGTTCTCCTTTGAGCATATCTTTGCATACTAGACCAGCATCAGTCAAAGTCAAAATCCATCCCATGTTCAAAGGTACTGGTTGTCTGAAACTTTTCTGAGGTACAGTAGCGGCTGTAACAAAGATAAAAGATCAGGGGTTGTCACCAAAAACAACCCCAATAGGTTATAATGTCAGCAACACAATGGTATAACTCTTCTTAACAGTACTCAACTCCTTAACGAAGTTCAAAACTTCAACAGGCTGCTAAATAAACCCCCACCTGTAACATCTGAGAACCATAGTGTTTTATTTTAGGATTCCAGTTGGCCACATAACAAAGTCACAGCTATTTTACCACAAGAGATTTTCATTAGTATGTCTCACAGAGATTTATTAAAGAAGTTAGTTATGTTAACTGCAGCTGCTATGAGTTTCAAGTTAAAGATGGAAAAAACAAAGCGAAGTATTTGGCACAGGCCACTCAGTGGGAAAGTGGAAAAGTTGGGAAAAGCAAGGCAGTCTTTTCAGACTGCTGCTGCCTGATACTCTGCTCTCAAAAGAAGCCATGCTGTCCTCATGACATTAAGATCAAATGGATTTCCATATTTCCACAGAATTAGATAAAGAGATGTTAATTTCGCAAGACCAACTAAGCAATTTAGAGACTGGCTGTGCAATTAGCAGGGAGGAAATAGAGAAGGTCAGCTAATGTATTATTGGATGAATTGGTACCAGCATGTCTGAAGCCAGGGCTTTAATTTAAGATCCCAAAGTTTGTGTGTCTTACTATGTACAGAGAGAAATTACTTTGTGTTCCATGACATCTCATCTAACACCAACATTTTTATAGGGCTATCAGTTTCTGTTGATGATAAAGTCCCGTAAGGTAACATTACTGAAATCTGTTCACTGACATCTGAGTTCCCAAGAGTTATCTAATCCTTGTTTTAAGGGAACCCAAGACATGGGAAGCAAGAGAGGCATCATCTCTATTAGACAAATACTGGAAATTACACTTACATAAAAATAATAAATTTAATTATCAACAGTCATTCTTTAAAAGTTTCCATTTTTTATAGGAAACATAAGCTTCCTATGACCAGTCATCTGATTTGACATAAATTTGCACAAGTCTGCACAAAAAATGGAATATACCACTTTATTCTATTTTGATGGATTCTCTGTTATTCTGTAACTGAAGAGAGCACATAGACTCATTTTAAAGGGTAACTGGCTAAACTTCCCAACAACTGAATTCTAAGTATGAATTTTAGTCATTTGAAACAATTCAAACCATGAAGTGAGGGTAAAGAACAAAAATTTTAGAAGGCATTGAAAAATGTCTCTCCATTAGAAGACCAATCTACCATTACTACTGGTATAACACAGACAGCTACTGCACTCTATAAACCCCTACCAGCAAAGCCCACAATGAAACAACACTCCTTGAAAGTACATAACCAAAGTAGGATTTTGATCTAACAAAAAGAAAAGCAAAAGATGATGTGATGTCCAGAATTTTGCTGGTTTCCCATTGTCGTGATTTTGCATGGAAGGGTACTCAGACAGACAAACGACAGGTTGTCCCCTTCAAATTGTGGGCTTATATAATGAAAGTAAGATTTTAAATTAGGCTCATGGCCTGAGTTTTGTTGTACACAAGTATTTTATTGTTTGACTCTTGTTCTTCTACTGTGACAATCTCCAGACCAGTTTTTTCAGTTAAATGGAACTCTGTCAGCTGGCAGTTTGGACTAATCATTGAACCCAGTAAGATGAGATACAGGGAGACCTTCAGGAGCAAAGACAATTTACCCCAGCTGAAGTTCTCCTCTAGATCTTAATTTCTGGAATGTTTAGCTTTATTTGTAAATTAGCTAAATGCTCTTCACATTTTGGACTTCTTTGATAGGTATAATGCTGTATGTAGAACGTTGTCAGTTATAATTTTCTGAGAAACCGAGGGAGGCAGGTCAAGTCCATAATGACAAAAAATACTCAATTTCTTTTAATTATTGTGCTAAGCTGTCCTGGAAGTATTTGATAGTGATTTCAAAACATTATTAAAATACTGAAACACTGAAAATAATACTTTCCAGAGTTTCAGCACAGATGGGCCGTTAAACGATAGTACTGTTGGCCTTACTTGCCACGCTTTTGTCTATATAATCCTTAAGAAAACATACGTTGAGGAACAATTGCCATAGTCAATTTGGGCAATTTGCTCATGTTTATACAATATTACATTGTGCAGGGAGTTAACGTGACTGAAAGTATCTAAGTTTAAATTAATTTTCATTGTTTAATCTTTGCTTACATTACAAAACTGTTTTGAATCTGCCAAGAAGTCTCAACTCTCAAAAGAAGGGAGAAACAAAAGTCCAAGGACAAACTCTGCTGTGAATTCTCTACACTCACTTTTTGACAGTCAGATTCAGTCAGGCTACTGTGGTGTGCCCGAATATCCAGGGTATATAAATAAAGCATATAAGTCGGATCTCTGGGATGTAATCCTTGTATATAGAAAAGGTACGTGCTACGCTCTTGATTTCACTTTAACAAACATTTGAAAATTTGCAGTAGACTGACTGCAATTAACTGGATATTTTTTTCTAACACTTTTGTGTGTGTGCCTGAAGTCATTATCTCATTATATTTGCCATTATATATTGCATTATATTATATTTTTTATATTATATAGTCATTATATTTGCAATTTCATGCATTCTGGTTTGGCCCTTTCCAGCACCACCTGCACTGGTGCTAAGTGTGCTTTGTACAGAAAAAGCAGTGCAGAACACAGAGTCACAGATCATACACGAATTGTGGCTACTGTGTCCCTTCTTGGATACCTCATCTCTTCACAATGTTCTTCTTTTATTCTAACACATTCATCTTGCAATCCTACAATGTGGGAAAAGGGAATGAATTGAAGTAGGAAAGGTATTTCTGATGAGATAATTACAAAAGAGCAGTAACAGTTAGAGTTTTGTTTTTACAAGCTTTGCTGACTGAAGTTCCTGAAGCAAGTAAAGGGTTTTTAAAATATTCTAAGCAATATGCTAGTGAAATGCTCCCAGATTCTACTGTAACCCACTCTGGTTTTAAACCCAGTGGTATTGGAAGTATAATCCTGCTCAAACCCTAATCTAACAGTGATCTTATCTCTTTAATTCCAATTTATATTTCATTTAGAAAGTCAGAATTATCAGCTGCAATTTTATTCTTTGTAAGACAGACCTCCCCAAAATCTTCACTTAATCCTCAATGAATGCTAATGAAAGCTATCAGGAGCCAAAAAGGAATGTTCTGGTAAAAAAAAAAAAAAAGGTAACACGCTATTTCATTAGCTGTTAAACTGAGCCATTTCATACCAGAATATCTTTTTCACAAGACCTTATAAGGAGAAAGCTGGAAATTTAAAATTGGATCATGTCGGAAATATTCAAATAAATTCTAAAAAATGAGATCATGATGCAAATTGGTAAATAAATTTTCATTTTCTGTTTCTAGAGGAGTAGATGGCAGGTGTAAGGAGCCAATTTAGTTTGAATTCAGACATTTTAGTTTGCCTAAGCTCTGGTTGTCAGGGCTGTCAGAGGCACGTGGGGGAGGGAGCGTACGCCTGCCGCTGGCAGGGGCAGCCAGGAGCGGGGGAAGCCTCGTCTCTGCGGAGCCCTCGCCTGGCAACACCCCCAGGAGGCAGCGGGAGACACTGCGGAGGGGCTGCTCCGATCAGGGCGCGAAGAGGCCTCCACCAATGGACGGCACAGCAAAGTTGGACGGGGACAATGGTTCCCTGTCCTCGGGCAGACTTTGGGAGGGGCCAGGGGCCTCTAAAACCCAACTGCAGCAAGGCTCGCTGCTGCTCGCTGGGGCTCGCTCCCTCCTTTGCCCTGGCCCCAGCCTGCCTTCTGGCTCTCCTGCCCTCGCTGGTTCGCCCTCACACCTGTCCAGCCTTCCTGTGCCCCTGACCACTTTGCCCCGCATGCTTGCCTGGGCTGCCTGCTTCCTTCCCTGCCGCCCCGATCCAGGCGGTCGCCGCGACCCTGTCCAGGGTCCTGCTCCTCCCGTCCGAGCGCCCTCTCAGCGCGTGTCCGCTGCCGTCGCCGCGGGAGCCGCGCCCCGCCGGGAGCCGCGCAGGCTCGGTCAGAGCCACGGGCGGCCACAGGCAGGCAGCGAGCTCACCTGGGTGTCCGGGGGGGCCGCCTGGACACCGACAGCACTGCCCTGCCTTGCTGCTGGTAACGCCCTCTTTTTCTCTCTGTCCGCTCTCTCTCATCTCCCCCACTCCTTTTCCATTTTCATTTCTTGCCTGTCTCTTCTAGCCCTCTTTCGTTCGGGCAACTCCTTTTCCTTCTCCTTTTTGTTACCAATAAACGGTTTTTCAGATACAACGTTTTACTCGTTTGGCTTAATTTCGTTCCCAACCATCCATTTTTAAAGTAACTCTACGCAGTTCCCCACGGTGGAACATGACTGTAGGTCATATACAATATTATCCAACCTAAAATAATAGGAAACTTTTATCCTTGTGTTCTGAGGTGTTACTAAATATCCAAGGCCTTACAGATTTAATGCTGTTTGAGAAGAAACTGGCAGTACAAATTGATAGTTTTTGATGAAATACAGCTTACTTATCAAGAAGGCAGTAAGTTTCATTTCCCTTAAAAGTACAGGGGAATGAGAAAAAACCCCAGGATTTTTCCTTGCTTGCACTTTTTCCATCATCCTGACATGGTGGCTCATTTAGTTAGTGGCATGGTAACAACTTCTGTTCCTTCTTCAGTGCATCCTCATGAGTGCTTCTTTACTTATTGCCCATCCTATTTGTGTGTAGATTTCTCCTCCTTTAGGCCAACTTAACCAAAACTGTGAATTTGAAAAAGGCACCTTAGGTCTGGAGTGTCCATCTCTTAGGCAACCCAACTGAGCTGGATTCAGTATTCCCAACAGTGGTGTTATTTCCAGCTTTAAGGAGGAAATAAATGGTTAAGTCTCAAAGATTTGTGCCTCTTGGATAAATTTATGAAAGCTAGTAGTATCTTGCTACACAAGGATATTTAAAAAAAATATTTTAAAGAAAAAAGGATATTAACTCATGTCACAGTTACATTTCACTAGAAGTTAAAACCATTGCATGGCTATAGATACTTGGGCAGTTTTGGTGTCCTAAACCACTGAATAATGATGCCAAAGTAAAGTGTTTTTCTATCTGAATATTTGATCATAAAATCAACATCCATATATACATTTTCTCCGACAAATCCCCTACCAAGCCTGTTCTACAAGCTTTTTAAAGTTTTGTCCCATCCATATTATTGCTGCAAACCTCATAGATATATCTGGAAAAAAAAACCCCAACCCTACATTTTAAAAGTAGCTTCCTTCAAAGAGTCCATGTCATGAAGTTGTGTCAGGGGAGGTTTAGGTTGGATATCAGGAAGAGGTTCTTCACTCAGAGGGAGGCTGGGCACTGGAACAGGCTCCCCAGGGAAGTGGTCACAGCACCAAGTCTGACCGAGCTCAAGAAATATTTGGACAATACTCCTGGGCACATGGTGTGACTCTTGGGGATGGTGCTGTGCAGGGTCTGGAGCTGGAGTCGATGATCCTGATGGGTCCCTTCCAACTCAGGATATTCTGTGATTCTGTGATGATCTCATGCTGTTATTTTCCTGTATGCCAATACATATGTGGGGAGACAAGCTTATGTATCACACCTTCGATCTAAACCTTTATTATGCTGCTTTTTTTATTAGCCTAATTTTGCCAAAATGAAAAGCCCTTCTGCTGTTGAACAACACCAATGAGGTATTTTAATTCTATATTTTAGGTTGTTGCTATATACTGTCCAGCAGAAATTCACCCTGCTCTACTCTCTATGAGTGCAAGCCTCGACGCAGTTTCAGACAAAGACCAGGAAATTTTATCCACACTAGCTACTAGAGTGTATACATGTATTTATTTAAGCTCAGAGCACATTTTATCCCATCTGCTCTGGAAAATGTGTTCTTCGCTAAACAGTGGATAGGAATGCTGGCCACAGGGGTCCTTCCTATGAAGAACGAAAGTGATCAATGATAAATTGCATTGCTATATGACTGCTTACTCATATTAATGACTGATAGTCTCAGCTAGGCTGTACAGTTTTTGGTTTATCAGTTTCATACCTTGTCTCTTCACTTTCTTTTTTGCAATAAATACAATTTATTTCAACCCTTCCTGAGCCCTTTAGCACATTCACCTTTGTGAATGTTTTCTAATTTTCCTTCCTTGTCTTTCTGGGGACATGTTGCAATATAGATTGTAAGATTCAAGCCTGTATCCTGTAATTAACAAAATAATACAATTTTTTAGGTACTACCTCTGTCCTTTTTTCAATTTAGCAAATTTGTTGTGCATTTCAAAGATTTCTTCACAGACCTCTAAACAGTGATGCAAACCAGAAAACCTAACTGCATTTTTATATTTAAAATTTTTGGTTTCCATGTGCAGAGCTTCATCTGAAATCAAATCATTTGGGTTTGTCTGTCCTCCCTAGAGCTGTGTATAATATTTTGGTGTAATTTTTCCTTTAAGCAGATCCGTATATTAATTTATATGCTTTGGCTTAGTGAAAGCAGGGTAGTCTGCTACTCAATGGCTCTGAATCCAGCTTTCAGAGCTGTGCTTCACATATGTGTGCTCTTCTATCTCACTGTTCCACTCTTTTTTGGGTGAATTCTTGAGCATGTTATTATAATGAACTTATTTCCACAGAAAAAGCTTGATCATTTAGTTGTGTTTCATATATGCACAACAATTCCTGTAACAGGCAGTATTAGTAACCAGTGTTTCAGATAATTTTCTGCAATAATGTATTCCTTCATATAAACAGAGAAACGGTAGAAATTTAGAAATTAGGGCTCAGTTTTACATTTTGACAATCTCTTTTGAATTAATAATTTAATTAACTTGCAGGACAACTGCAAGTATTTCAACATAGGATTCTTTAGGCCCCCACCATGGCCTGAGATGTGTCAGAGAAGATTCTAGTCCATAGCTGGTGATGATATTAATCAGTGCCTGGTGCTCCCTTTCGATGATATACGGCATTTGTCAGTACAGGGAAAGGAAAGCACCATCACGGGAGACAAAACGGAGAAATTTATGAAGGTTCTGCTTGCTATGTTCTGCTCGTTCAGCATTTCCTTTTTGTGGCACTTCCAGCTGTCTTTCCAACAGAGCAGACATCAAGTTAAGGAAGCAGAAATTAAGGTAAAAGATATCTGAAAAATCCTTTTAATGGAAGTAAAAATCTTTATGACTTAAACGAGATTGTTCCTTTGAACAGTTACAGTAGCTGGTTAACCATAACCATTACAAAAACCCTTCAAGAGTTTCTAGTTCCTCTAGGTTTATTCTTCACTTTTGAATCGTCTATTTGAAAATTTATCAAACAAGAAACTGAAACAATGGAATAATCCTTCACATGGAACAAAAAAAAAAAAAAAAAAAAAAGAAGAGAAAGGATTAATCAACTTTGTCATCAAATCTTAATCAGAAGAATAAAAAGTATCCAAGAAGAGATCCTTGTTCTGCCACTGAAGTTTATAGTTCTACCTCTTAATGATTAAGGAGAAGGCAGCTATGATCTAGACACTAAATAATGTATCCAAGGTGGTCTGCTGGTTGTTGAAGACTTGCAACACACACTGATATGACTGAGTAGTAAATTGTATATATTTCAGGCAGTGAACAAAAGTATAACAGACTAGCTTAAAACATTTATTATGTTTTCCACAGAAGACAAATTCCCCTACTGCAATAATATAGGATATAGCATTGAGAAGCTATTTCAGTAGAGTAATGCTCAATATTGTGTAACAAATAAACAGAGAATGAGAGGGTTTGATATTTTTCAAAAGTAGATATAAAACATCACCACACATATGTTTTTAGACATTTTCATAGCATCATAGAAAGGCTTGGGTTGGAAGGAACCCTAAAGATCATCTAGTTCCAATCCCCCCCTCCAAGGGAAGGGATGCCACCCACTAGATCAGATTGTTTCTGTTTTTAAAAAGAGCATACTTCTTGTGACAGACAAGAACCAAAGTCTACTTACATTTTGATCATATAGACCCACTGGCGTCCATAGGTTTGAAAAGAACACAGAATCTCACCCTAGCACACCCACACACCTGTAAGCTCTGACATGGAGATGTTAACTAAGGATCTACTGAGACAGTTCTTTTTACTGCATTTCTTCCTTACAGACCAATTGGCTAAAGTTTGTAAAAACCTTAAAAGAAATAGCTAAAGTAAGCTGCTGTGTGCGAATTGAGAAAATGCTTGTTCAGGAATGCTGAATCATGTCTTTTACAAGGTTTGGCTAAGTGCAATAGTTGTGTAAATTTCCCAACAGACTTGCTCTCAGCTGAATATACAATTTAAAGATACAAAATATATATGCTATGCAGGAATTGCATAAACTACTCAGTGTATAAACTGTACTAGTGATTCAGCATGTGTTTCTCTTCAGTGTGTATCTAGATCAAAAGACTCCATTTCTGCTTTAAGTCCAAGAAATCCTACGTTGGCGTAATTATATCTTAATGCACGGTGCACATGTGGGATTTTACCAACCAGAAGAAACAGAATATTACTGCTAAACCCCGTGTTACTTGACTAATAAGAGAACACATGAAAAATTGACTAAATCTAATAACACTAGAAAAACTAGGGACTTTGTGCATGTTAGTTTTGTTACATATTCGATAACTCACAGTTCCTGCTATGACTCAGAAATGCTACAAAAAAGTACCAGTAATAGATATTATGACCTGAGATACATGGTCCACTCGAGGGAGGCTTACACCTATCTAAAGCCAAGGTTTGGTAGGAAATTACCTAAAATAAAGAATTGAAGCAATGAGAAACTCGTAAAACTAGACTGATAATCCTTGATATCACTGGTAGTCAAAGACTAACTCTCAAGTTCAGCAACATATTAGAGACAATATATTATGTCTCATGAACAACAGTCTGCAGTAAGAGATGTTTTCTGCTCTGATAAGTGAAGATACATCATCTAAACTTCCTCAGTTCTTCAGATTGCATCAGTGGTATTGGGGGGGGGGGGGGGGAAATCTCATTACTCCACAGGAACTGATTATTTTAAAGAAAGTATTGAAACTTGTCAAAATACACAGTCACTTTTTGGTAATTTGAATAAAGTTTGAAAGTCAGGAGGGTGAGTCACTGGCAGAACTTTCTTCTTTTGTCATTCCTCTGTTATCAGTTCCAAACAATATATCATGATTCTGACTGCACAAGGGAACCAGTGGATATTATAAAAGGGATCTTGCAGGATTGGCCCATAACAGAGATTAAAGTTTAATATACATTTGTCTAATATAAAGGGTGAGCATACCCAATAAAAGACTGAATATGATATTCTCGGAAAGTACCTGCTTGGATGAGAAATCTATTGGAACCTGACACTTTAGTTCACAAGTGAAGTTCTGATAATGGCTTGAAATGGAGGACTGAGGTTATGGATTTTAAGCCCTCATGAATTAAAATAGTTCCAAGTGGAGAAAGAAGACATGAAGTTTTGGCCAGGAGTAGCTTTTAGATGAAAAGAACACTAACCAACTACACAAAAAATCCAGTTTATCTGAACGGGGATAAAAGTACCCTGTCTGAAGAAAGGTGGATTTGGAGGGTTTGGGGAGTAAGGGAGGATGTGTGTAGCTTTTGTTTGAGTGTGTTGAGGTTTTTTCCTCTAATGTCTTATCCTTCTGTTTTGGCAGAAAATAGAAAGTTGTTGGGTTGTTGTTGTTTTTTGGTTTTGATTTGGTTTTGGTTTGTTTGGGGGTTTTCTGTTTGTTTTTTGTTTGTTTGATTGTTTTCCCTAAACCTAGGTTTCTGTGGCACTTGGCTGATCTGGGACACAGCCATCCTTACATTTGACCCAGACTGCCACTAGGGTTTGCCCACACTATCATCCTCCTGGCAGTGTCTCATGCAACACAAAAAAAACTTAGAGAGCTACACAATATTTATGATACATTTTCAGGCTGAATGCAATATGCAGCTCTCCCCAGACAGCATTAACCCCCTTGGCACTCAGGCTGCAAAGGAAAGGGAAGTGGCTCACCTACAGTAATAAGTCCCAATGATTGCATGCTTAGTCCTAATCTGCACCGTACCTTGTTCCCTTTTACTGCCAGCACTAAGTGCATGAAGGCACCCACCCTCAGAACAGGTGAGGGGGCAGTGTTCCCCCTACAGCCCCTCCGCACCCCTGTTCCCCCAGCAGAGAAAGGAGCCCCAAGAGGAGACTTCATGACTTGGCATTTCTCACAGCAACAGAATGAAAGGTGAAGATGGGATCAGGGCAGCATGGGTGTTGTGAATTCCTTAGGGGAAGAGAGTCTTGTGAGCAGCTGACTGGAAGTGCTAGGATTTTGTTGGCTGCTGGGATTTTGTGATTGGGACTGTTGGGATTTTATTGACCTTGCTGGGATTTTGTTGTCTTCCCTCACCCATTATCTGTCATACAACACCACTGCCTCCTTTAGTGATAGCTGCAGACAGCCCTGTTTGATATTAGGTCAACTAACATATTACATGGAAAAAGCCAAGCTGATTGACTATGTAATTTTTACTTTCCATTGCCAAATTCTTGATGCTTTCCAGACCCGTCATGGCAGATTAATAAAAGACACTTGGGATACCAGTATCAAGAACAGTTAAGTGAAGTAACTTGGCACAAAACACAGTAAACAAAGGTATAACACTGTAGAGCACTGCAGCTGCAAATGGAGGAGAAATACAAAGGGAAGAAAATTGGTGGTCAAGGGTGTAAGACTGAGACACTGAGAGGGAAAGACCAACAACCCAAAACAGAAAAACTATGACATCTACACCAGACCTCCAGATAAAACCAACAAGCTACCTCTGGTATGTGGTACTGGACATCATAAAACCACTCTACGCTGACTGTACTGCAGTTGCTTACTTGCAGTTTAAAAGTAAATCATGATGAGAAAGCCGTAATTGTCAAAAACTTATCACATGAACCAAGTTAAACCAGTCATGTGATACCAGGGGGATAGGCTAAAGCATTAGTTGGGATTTCTGCCAATGCCTGTTATTTAAGTGATATTTTTTAACAACGACCCTGTATTTCTCAAGCTGCTATGCAGTACACTCCTTGTAAGGAAACAAGAAAGGAGCACACACTTAAGCATGAGATTTCTTAACTAGATATGGTAGGGATACACAAGAAGCTGTTAACAGCACTTGGTAAGATTCTGTAGATTCTCTCTTTATATTGCCTTACTTTTTAGCTTGGATTGGCATTTACAGAAAGTAAGTTTTCCAACCCATACTGGAAATGTAATTGACCAAAGGGAAACCCAGTGGAAGGAAACCAGACTGGAAATAGCCTAAGAAAACAGGGAATGAAGAGTGACAGATGTATACACGCAGAGGGTTACAAAGGCAAACTTGGAGCAGAGGTAGTCAGTTTCAGGAAATTACTCATCTGCTGCTAACATTAGTTTTTTTGTCCTGTTTTCTTGACCTATAGACATCAGGATGGCTTTTGCAGACCTTCAAAGTCTTATGCATTCCACATGAAACTCACCTGATGTATCATTTCCCCATATTCCCCTGTAGCAGGGAAACACACATTTCTAATCAGCAAGGTGTTGTGGCTTCTGTCCCACTCCACGACCTGCCATGTGGCCGAACACGGTGCCTGCAGATCACATGGAAAGCATCCAGAGACTGCGTTGTGCTACCAGTAGGAATGTACCCAACTCTGAGTCCTCACATGTCAAGCAGCCCTGTGTCAAACACGCTCACCAAACACAATGTAAGACTGCCATCCCTGTGGCAGTTCACAGGTTCCCTCACAAACTGGAAAGGAAAATGCTGCTGAAGACTGTGCCAGGCAAGGAAGGAGGGCTTTCTCTCACACTTGCAGCTGAAATGTAAAATTCTGGATTTCAGCTACTGACCTTCAGAGCTTATGCTCCAGTTTTCTGCATGTGCTTTTCTTAGCAGGTGAAGTTCCTACACAAACAAATGATCTTTGTCAATTAAAAAAAAAAAAAAACCCAACCAACAAAAAAACCAAAACAAAATAAGGAGAGGTACTCTGTGTATGGGAACATTTTGCAGACTTTTTAAGAACTAGCACAGAAAGCTATTACACTTTGTATGCTTGTTCAGTTGGGACTGTAGACAAAAATTTTATTAACTCTCTCTATACACAGAAAAAAACCCCCGTGCTCACTGTTGCCCCTAAATTCATACATGCATGTAAGAAAAGAATTGACAGAAAACCTGATGTAAATCAGAATAGACATTCAACGTACTGATAGACAACTGGGCACTTGATTTCCCCATGTTCTCCAGGAACTGAGAAGCAACATCTCCTCAGTATTTTGATTAGCATAAGTGACTTTTTCAGGTTTCTCTACAGTTCATTAAAGAACCTTATCTCTGATCTTCTATTACTGTTCTTTAAACTGCATTTTATCCAGAAATGCTCACAGATAAGTCAAAACTGGTTGCAGACAAATGAGTTCAGGTGCATTTTTATACCCATTATATGTAGTTGTTTTTTTTTTTACTGACACAACTGATGACAGCTATCATTTCCTCATATCTGTCACTCCCAACAGTGAAAAAGTTACTCCTGATGTTTCAGAATCTTGAAACATTCTTTGTTTTACAGAGGTCATCCTCAGAGCTGAAAATGGGTCCTCATGCTTTGGAGGTCAATGATCGGCTTTTCCACGTTATCTCCTCTCTTAGCTTATTTATTAATCATTCTAGGACTTTAAAAGTCGGTATTCTGACTCAGTAAATTAGTTTATTAAGTAAAAATTTGATTACATGGTTCTGCTACTGATGCACATAGGAACAGATTTTGCCAGAAGAGCTAAATAGATTAAAGTTCCATGCAGGTATATCATGCAGGGAGGTGCACATAGCGCCACACACCTGCTCGGCTTAGATGGGGACTGTGTCGGCTCCCGGTACCGAGCCCGAGCTAACACCTCACCATGCTGAGCAGACAAGGGTAAAATACCCAAAAGTGCAATAAAACTCCGCATCAGTACAGGCCGACTTGTATCCCTCAAGAAGCACACAGAAACATGTCTTCGGGCTGGAGAAACCTGTCCATAAAAAGGTATCCGCCCAGGACTCAGGACTCGTCCTGCCTTCCTGCCTTCCTGCCTCCCTGCCTGCATAACGCTTTCCAGTAGTTTGCTACTAAAACTTTCTGATTGTTTGCGGACCCTCTGACTTAGGTCGTTCCTTTCGACCACGAGCATCTACGACTCTTGGCGGCTTCCTCCCCCTTCAGAGCGGGGCGGCGGGGAACCTTCCAGTGCGGCGCCGCTTCCCGCCCGGACGCAGCCGCAGAGGGGCGCCCGCTGCCGCCGTTGCCGGGTAACGCGGCGGTGCGGCGGCGAAGGCGGCCCGGCCGGGCGGGGGCCGCGATGCTCGACCCGGACCGCGGGCTGTCCCTCACCATCGCGAGGGTCGTGCAGCGGCTGCAGGGCTCCAGCCTCCACTCACAGCTGGAGCGACAGGCCCGGGTGAGCCCTGACCTGCCGCTGTGCCCCCACGCACGCCTCCCTTCCGCGCTGCCCCTCCCCGGCGCTTTGTTCCCGGCCGTCGCTCCCGGCCCGTGTGGCCTCCGCGTGGGCAGGGGGTCCGGGGCTTCCCGGTGCCACTCGTCCCTTCCCTCTTTTCCTCCTCCCGCTCCTGTTCCTCCTCGGCGGGGCCGGAGAGCCGTGTGTTTGGTTTCTAGAGCCGTGTTTATTGTGTCTTCCCTTGGGACCCAAGGATTTCGCAGTGAATATGAAGACTATACGTCTGAAATCTCACTTCCTCAAATAGAGGTCCTGAAACGAATTGGTTTTTTAATCTTTAATTTGGAGAGCTTTAAATTCCACCCACCCTCCCCCGCTCCTCTAGTGCCCCTGAGAAAATGAGGATTTGGTGAAAAGAAGGGAAAATAAATGAAAAAAAACCACGCATGGAAGTACATTTTAGTAGCTGGGAAAACAGTTGCTTTATTTAATATTTAATAACTTATCCGTACTTGAAGCCAGATTTTCATATTTCAGCTGAATTTAATTTAGTACGTTTCAGATTAAAATTGCGTCAGTTTTCGTCATCATAATAATCTAGTCATGGTGCTGTAACAAATATTGTGCCTTACTGAAATATTTTGGGTTGGGTTTTATAAAATCTTGTGCTTTTCCTGTTGTTTTTTTTTTCCCCCCCCCAACATTGCTTAAAATTATACGGGGCTTTTTTGTTGGTGTTTTTATTTTTTTTTAGGATGCCATGTCCATTATGTGTCCATTAGTTTTGTTGCATTTTTAAATGAAACATGATTTTCCTCTTTGAATGTCCCTAAAGCTTTCTATAGCAAGTGACATCACTGCCTGTCTTTTGTTTGTTTTGTATTTAAATTTGATGATTTGGTCTCTAAATACTTTTATCAATGTGTGTCTGCCTTGCTTCTGTTTACAGGGCTTTCTAAGTATTTGAGTAAGCAAATGTGCATGACTTGAAGGGGGTTGGAATTATGGGAGAGGTTAGAGGCTGGGTTCTGCTAAATGTTGGGAAGTTGAGTATCCTAAATAGCCTGACATGAGGAGTGGAGAGCAGACCTTGTCCTCAAAACAGTGAACTCTCCTTTAATAACTCTGTTACTGCTTACAACAAACCCGTAGGCGCTCCCTTCCGCGTGCATTCTTTCATCCCTGTCTCTGGCAGGGCCTGATTTCACAGTCATTTTACACTTTGCATGGGTTTTTTGAGACAGGAGGAAGCATGGAGAAGAAGAAAAAGTGTTTATATAGGTCAAATGACCATTCTAGTCATATGGAGTGCTAAGGGGAAAGAAAAGAAACAGGGCAACAAATATTCAAGTTTATTCTTAGGAGTTGTGTTTGAAAGGTTTATAATAGAATATTGAATCAGAGCTATGGATTAGTGTAGTGATCAGAAAGTTTATAGATACATCAATGATGGGATTTCTCAATCAAATGAATTCTCTCTTGGAGATTGTAGTTTAAATTAGTAGGGCCAAATGTACACCGTGTTTGTCAGGAATCTGTGTGTTCATGATAGAAAGGGTTTTCTTATTGACCTTGCATGCATGTATGTTCTTTCCTGTATGGGAGACTTGTATTTTTAGACATGTTAGTGCTATACCATGCATTGGAGTGGCTTGTCTCATGTCCATCCTTTAGCAGCTCTGCAGAATTCTGAAGGTTTCTGAGTTTTGCTTCACTCTGTATTAAATTAGTGCTTGATATTCCTCACATTACATGGGGTATTGCTGGAGTTGCACTGTCAAATATGAAATCTTAGCTGTTGCTGTGCATCACACCTGAACTCCAGTTTACTGGTAGGATGTGATGGGGCTTTTTGTCTGCTGGTTAACAATGCTCGGTCTGCACCATTTGTGATTTTGAAGGGTGGTCCCATTTTAGGGGATTTCAAACGATTTTGGGAGATGCACACTGTATTTTGAGAACTCTTTGGTATCACTTCAGTGCTATAGAGTGAAACTTACTTTTGTTTTGGGTATTTATACTGCAGTTATACTTCACAAATATTCTTCATCTCTTAGCGTAGGAAATGATGTTGCTGATATTTGTTCCTCAAAAATATTTACTGTCTCAGAAAACATTAGAGTCAAAATGGATCTTAATGTCCATTAAAATATTGCCTGAAATTTTGAGAACATATAGTCTTACAAACAGTGTTTTAGTTATTAACAAAAACTATGTTTTGTAAATTCATCTCTTCTTTTATTGTCTAGGAAGGAGAGCTCAGAATGAACAGTTTCATTGATGAGTTAATAGAATTTTGGGGAAAACACAGTATCCTGACATTATTTGTGAGAGGTGATAGAGTAGCCCTGTGGTTATGAACTGATCAAACCAGTGCTTTGCTTGGCTGTCACTGGGAGCCTGAGCTAGTGTCAAGGGCTGTGATACACAATCTCTTTGAAATAACTTTGGCATGGGCATCAAATGATTTGCTGTCACAGCTTGACCTCTGGGGATACCAAGATAATCACATTTTTATCCCAAGGATTGAAGTAGAGGGAGTGTCATATGCTTGTAAGTGATGAATGAATAAATAAATAAATGTTAGGTTAATTTCTGTAGGTTGAGTTTTGATATATTGATAATATTACTGCAGTTAATAAGAGAGATTAATGCGGGAAAGAGTGCTAATGTGCCTATCATTTGCTTTGGAATTTCTTCTGAACATATTTTGTAAGGTATTTGAAAGGAAAGAGTAACAGTCACAAAGAACCAAAATATTAGGTAGTAACTTTTCGACAGGTAGAATTGCTGCTGGGGTTAGTGGGGTAGCAGAGGAGATATCTCATTTTCTGAGCACAACTTCACTGTGCAAGTTTGTAATTAAATTTGTTTGTTTTTATCTTAATTTTTCTCTTCTCTGTCTGAATTGCAAATGTTTTTAAGGTAGAGATTTAGAGGTGTCTAGAAAAACTAAGACATGGACATCTTCAAGGACAAAATGCAGTTTTAAAACAAATTATTTTGTGAAATCTTGCTTCAATTCTGTTTTAGGGAAAATCTGTGTCAGTGAACTGACAATAAAAATGAACAGTTCAGAGAAATGAAAAATATGCTACCACTTTAGCACATTTTCATTTTGCAGCCAATTCAGAAACTTTGTTCTTCATAGTGTTTGAAGGAATTTGAGCTTTATTAATCAATATTAATTTTTGTCCCATGCAAACTTCTAATAGAAATCAATCTAACTCAGAGTTGCCCAGGACCTCTAGTGACCAGAGGCAAATAACAAGTAAAGTTAAAAAAAATCCGAACAAAACCAGACAACAAACAAAAGCTTCAGTAGTTTATTCCTGGAGAACTTCTCAAAAACAGGATGAGGCAATAAAATGAAAGATAAATGTTCTAAATTATGTTTCAAATGGAACGAGGAAGACTCACAGTGCAAGGAGTCCCCATGGGCATTGTCTATGTAAATGTTCTCAAATCTGTTTCTTGTGGGTATGTCTGGAGTTGGACAACCTGAAAGGGCACTTAAAGAAAAGCACGATAAGGGCTGTTAAAGTAGGTAAAGAGGGGTAATGTAAGTGCAGAAATCAGGCCTGATACCCCATCCCACCCCACTGTAGCAATTAAGTTTGAGAGTGAGAATAGATTGTAGGAGGTACCTGAAGGTACGAAGAATGGTGGAGAGGAGATGTCATGATCAGAAATACTGTCTGGAGGAGGGGAGTGTGCCATCATTCTTTGAGCAGACCTGTGGTAGAACCAGAAGGGTTTAAGGACAATACTGATCAAAGGGAGAGGTAAGGGTCTTTACAAGACTTCAGATGGGGCAAAGGAGGAGAGGACTTGCTTTGGGAGCACTAGGAACATTGGAGCTGGAGTAGTGCCTGACTGTGCTTCTAAAGAGAGTGTAGGTAAATAAGCTTAGAATAATTTAGGTGGAGTGAATGGTTTGCAAGATATCTTAGCATATTGTTTTCATGACATTTTTTGCTGTGAAAAAAAAAATTGATACCAATCTCAATTGAAATAAAAGATCAAATTAAGGAGGAGAATGTTTCTGTGCAATGTAGCATTTATTTAATAAAAATTAGCAAACAAATGTAGGTTCATGAGTCATCATGGATAATTAATGGTTCATTTTCATGCATTGTATTTGGCAAAGGATTTACTATACCTGCTGATAGAGCTTGTACCTTTAAGTGTTTCAGCTGTAATATTTGTATTACAGTGAATTTTAAATTGAATGCAGTTGAGTATGTGCTGATCAGATGATGGAGTTCAGAAGCAATGCAAGCTTGATTGGTAGAGTAGTACTTTTTTAGTAATGTGGAATACTAAAGTTTTTTGCCTTGTGTATTTTATTTTCAGCAGTAGTTTTATATACAGATAAAACCTAGAAAATTTATTAAACGCTAAAATTACATTATTAAAATATATCCTCATATCTTTTAGCGCAGCATAGCATTTGAAGCTGTTTACTCCTGTATGAGGCTGATTGTAGCTCTCTATATCTAATAGGTTATTTTTACTTGTAAAATAAGTACTTTATAAGAAAGTTCACAGTACTTTTTCCCTTAGTGTAGTTCATGTAGAAATGTAGAAGGGTTGGAAAATGACAGTGTAATCAGGGTTTCACACTTATTGAAATATGTTTAGTTAGGCTCAGAATGATTCCTCTTTCTGTTACAGCAATGTATAACCAAAACTAAAATCTCTCCCTTGAAGTTGCAGGGTTTTAAGTTTTTAGCAAGTGTTTATGTAAAAGTTGTTGTGGTTGTGCTTGAAGTTGTTTTTATCAAATCAGCTTGATCCTGATAAAGTCCAGTTATGGTAGAATGGAGTATATAAGGAAAGGTGAATATTTATTAGCTTTCATTGGATTTACTTCTTCTAAAGATGGATTATATTTGGGGATTGTGCTTTATTGTAATTTGGGAAATAATAGCAATAAAACTGAAAAACATTGTGCACTTGTGTAAAATCATAATGAACAGTAATAAATGGTTTGAGAGGGTACATGTTTCTCTAAACAAAAAAGGCATAATTTTATGGTGGATGTAAAAATATTTAGATTGTGTAAAGTTATTTGCAGAACTGTTTGTGGCAGGATAAAAATACATGTTCACTTGATGCAGTTCCACATTTCAGTATAGTTGGATCACTTCTCTGCAGTGTTTATTCTTGTTGAGAATAGAAGTAGTTTAACACAGGAGTTATGCTGGAACACTTTGTTCTGTCAAGCCTCCTCTTTGTAGTATGTTGCTGGTCCTCTAGCTATTTTCCTATACTTCTTTGAGTGCTGTGGTTGATTGATCATCTCTTGCATCATCAATGCTGCTCCAGTCATGATGACTGAATGCCACTTTCAAATTTAGATGCTAATTTGCCAATAGGTTGATCTCTGTGTTGAGTTCCTCTGTGAATCAATTTACTATTTCCACCAGCCTGTTAATCTTACTGTTGTGCTATCCTTTTGCTTGCTTTAAGCTACATCAGTGTTGAGTGTTTGGATTTTCTTCCATCTTGGCATCCAGATGGAGAGTACAGAGAGTACATTTAGAGTATCACTTAGGTGGTGACTGCCCAGATCTCAGGATACCTTTCCAAAATCAAAGATGTACACACAAGATTGCTAGAGGTACCTTAGCCACCAGCAAATTTGGCAAAATTTTGGAAGTCCCCAAACTATCCTACTGTGCTGTACAGCTGAAGAGTTGGGGGTGCCAAGAAATGCTGTAATGATATCTTGTTTTATGAAGGAATGTGGAAGAGACAGATGCTTCTTGATTTGCAAGAAGCTGACCAGCACTGTAGAGGAACACAGACATCCAACACCTGGACCTTGGTGCCCTATCTATAAGATTATGCACAATGCTAGTTTTACAGGGAAAAATTGTTAGGCATTAACATTTATTAAAAATAATTGTTATTTCTTGCTGAAATGTGCTACTTTCATTCCTGTTTCCTTTCAGGGCTCTGTATTGGCCTGACTCAGCCTCTGAATACTTGACTTACTCCCTGTTCTAGCTTTCACCCTTTGCCTTCATGGATTGTTCCTCTATATTGCTCACTCTCTATTGCCCTGCTTGCGATAGTCTCCTTATAGTAACAGATACTATTTTTCTTATAGAAGTAAGATACTCTTTCATCAAGATGTGTGTATTGAAATTGGTAGTTCTACCTGGGTGTTTGCTGCATTTTGATCATGCAGGAAATTAATTCCGTTCATGAGTATAAATCAGTGTGGGGTTTTTTCCCAATAACTATTAGCCAGGCATTTTTATCTGCATAAAGTTGTAGTAATGCTTTTTTATATAAATAAAATTCTGTCAACATATTTTTCATTCTACCAAAAAATTGCAGGGGATAGCAATGCAAATGAGACTTAGTCAGTATGTTGTACCACACAGTTTAAAACAAACCAACCCTACCTGAAATATAAACACCTAAATGTGTTTTCCAGCACAGTACAACACAGAAATAAGTTAGATCAGTTAATCCGAAGGAAAAGCAAGATTATGTGGGAGACCTGGACTAATAATTTTGGAACATCAGCTCTGCTAAGTTCCCTTGATTCCTCAGTTTAGTTCCCATAAACACCCATATAAATTCCAATGAGGTACCATACTGTTAAGTTACAGCAAAACAGTTCTGAAGAGAGTTCCTTTCACTTACCAAAGTGAGTATTTTCCCTTGTTGTGTTACACAGAGCTAGAGTATGGTCTGTGTTAAAGCTGGGTGCAGCTGCCGGCTGGACTGTTTGCCACATTCTCAGGTATCTAATTTCTGATTTGAAAAGTGATCAGCTGTCCAGTGGGCAATGAGTCCCAACAGTTTCTGTGGCTCTCTTGTTCGGCTTAGCACTTAGGAATGTATTGATCATAGTACGGAAGTAAACAAAAGGGAGAGTGTAAATGGGAGGAGGCTTTTGCAATTGAGCCCTGAACTGGTAAAAGTGGAGACAAAAGTGGCTCCATAATCTGGGGGGGGAATTTTCACATTTCATATGTGAAAATTTGTCTCAGTAGAGCTTTTTTCAGCCAAGAGAAGGGAAAGGACATGCTAAAGATGCTAAAGATAGATGTTTTGATAAATTAAAAATTAGCCCAAGAATATTGGCTGCAGCTGCAGCAGGGCTAGGAATAATGACGTAGAACTTGACTGAATACATGAGCATGAAGAGGCAAAGGTGGAGGTTGATGCACTAATGTAATCCTTGGAGAAAACTTTCCCTGTGCTCTCCTGTTTCCATTTTGACTGCCTTTCTGCTGCATACAGGAGAGTAGCTGGATTTTATGTTCTGCAGCTGGGGAACAGGCTCTGTTGGGAACAATGGTTTACAAGAAAGACCCCTGTTGTTCTTTTGGCTTGACAGGGAAAATGGGAAGTAGTCTGTGGACTGAACTCCTTAATGCCTTTTAATGCAGTATGCTGTATCAATTTCCAGAATTGCCAGGAATCTCCAAAAATTCCCCTGTTCTTGTAGATTGTACTGGAGCTTTCTTTTCTTGCGTGATTCATCTGTCAATGAGTTGTATTTGTGAGGGGGTTTTTTTGCATATCTAAAAAGTGTACCGGGCCTAACAGATAAACACCCCATGGACCTTGAGATTAGAATTAGCCATATATAACTCAAAGACAAAGCTAACATTTACAAAAAGGTGCACAAAATCTTCTGAGGAACAGTATGGCAAAATCTGCCCTGCTTGATGTGTGTTACTTTATTTAAAATTCCTATAGGAGACGTACAAAACCACTGCCTTGCAGCAGAAAAAACCCTCAGCCTGACAAACGTTGTCCAAAAAGGATGTAGGGCTTTCCATCGAAGTAGCTTCAGAAGGAATCCTTCATAAAATACTCCTTGAGGTTTTTGCTTAAAAGGGTGTTTTGTGAGCTGCCCTAGAACTCCCATAAAAGTCTTTGTTTCCCTGACATTAGCAATGATCCTTAGCCAGCTTTTACCATAGTGCTGAATGGAATATGTGTCTGTCATCTGACATGAGAGTTATGCAACTCACCACACCTTATAGTCTGTGCTTATGATGACCTTTCTTTCTCAGAAGCATGCTTACAGTCTCTTTGCTATTGCAATCGATAAACCAAACAGAAATGCCTTCCTTACCTGTAGTGGCAAGGGGACTTGAAAGAGGAGCAGAAATGCTGGTGCTGTCATTCTCTGCATTGTTGTCCATTCCTCTTTTCATCTGGGGAAAATGGAAAGGTTTCCTTAAAATTCTGCATTGTGAATTCACCTAGACCAACTTTTTCAGTGCAGAAACACCCTTTCCTATGTATAAACTGTAAGGCAATTTATAGGATTTTGGAGTTGTGTGTGAAGGACTTAAAGCACACCATGCTGTCAGCAGTGCTGTTAGGGCTGACAAATTGCACAAGTTGGTGAAAGATTATTTTTAATTGCAGGATAACTTACTGCAATAGAATCAGTATCTGATATGCCTACGGCGTATTGTTGAGTAGCTTTTGGTAAGAGATGTCTCACATTTCTATGTAGATGATAGGGCCATATGCTTGTAACATATGCCTGGAGCTGTCATGGCTGTGGAGTAAGTTGCACACAGATCTTCCGGTGTTATTTTCAAGTTAGCAGCCAGGGTTGCTATTTGTTTTCTAAACTTTTAGCTTTATTATCTGATGTTAATCAGCTATTGCCACGTACTGTGCTTAGGAGAATATATATTAGAAGGCACTTCACAGAAACTTCTGAGTTTCTTCTTGTCATTTTGGACCTTTGGGATGTATTTTCTCCTCTTGGTCTAGCTGTAGAACAAGGAGATGCTATAGCAGCTGGTCCTGCTGTTGCTGAAGGATCTGCAGCACCATCTGTGTGGTAGTGTCATGGTATGGTTGTAAAGCTGGTTAGTGCCTAATCATCTCTGTTGAGTGCATTTCATTACAAGAGGTTATATATACCCAGTAGTCACAGCTGCAGTAGGGAATGATTGGTGCACAGTCAGGTTTTTTTGGTTTGAAAATGGCATTTCTTATCTGAAAGAGGTGAACTGTGGGAGGTTATGTGAGAAATTATGGAATGTTTTCAGTTTTATTCTTTCAGGTGAAATACAGTGGCTGGCTTCTAGTTTTTTCCGTGGATACCTTATGACCAATTCCTTAATGTGTCCAGCATTTGTGCTAAGTATGTGGGTTATTTGCTCAGATTATTGAACATATGTGTTTATATGCACTCATTGCATATTCTACTCCCTTCTCTCTCCTTCCCCACATACACCTTTCAGCATTGATGTAAAAGGCAAAGACACTGAGTGAGAAAATGTTAACTGATATTTTTGAGTGCAATATCCATTTGCTCAAAGAAGGAGTTTGCTTTGTGTGTAACCTTAAGCATGTTTATTACTTACTGTGTAACTTAATGTAATTTCTCTTTTGTGCTTGATGCTTATTTATTTATTTTTCATATTAGGTTAGCTTACACAAACCAGAAATTAAGCTGGAATCACTAAAAGAGGACATTAAGGATTTTCTGAAGACATCAGGTTGGTAATACTTCATTGATACATTTGTGAATAGTATAGATTTATGTAAGAACATATGTGGTATAAGTGATGAAAATAGTAGTTCATGCAGCTGGGTGTCTTGTCACCGACAGTAGCCACAAGCAGACATTCAGTGCTTGCAGATCATTAAGCCAGATAGAGAAAATTAAAAGGGAAAATGGTGGATTCCATCTGCATTTTGAAAAACATACTATACAAAGAAGTGCTTTTATCATTTTATATGGTATTGGTGATTTTTTTTGAAAATTCTGAGTAAAATGAGAGTTCAGCCACTTCTGAAAATGGAAATTAACTTTCATGGAGATACTCTTGAAAGTTTTACCTTTGGCTAAATTTCCAATTTGCATTGGAAGTTGTAGGCTATGTAACTATAATGTGAGGATCTTATGATAAGTGATCTAAGATTTATAATCATCAGGAACACCGTGTCTATTAATATTAATTGTTGGTTTAATAAAATGATGACTTTGAAAAAATAGAATGTACATTTTTTAACCAAAACTGTGTTGTAATTATTTGAACAGCATATGGAAATAGAGGATATTTGGTCTTCATAGAGGTTTCAACTTGCAGTTTTCCTATCTTAGTTAGGTTAAGGTTTCCTTGTCTTTTCCTGTCTGTCTGGTAGGTAGACATGAACTGAGACCAGACATAAAACTCCAGTGACTGCAAAGCAGCCTCTGATTGATGTTCCGTTAGTATTAATTCCTAAAGTTGTCTTCTGGTTGTTCTTTTATTTTAACAGGTTGGGAAAAGAAGCTTCAGAATGCTGTTTATAGTGAACTCAATATGTGAGTTTAGTATTTTTACTTCATGAGTTCTACTCACATGATTTGCTTTTGATCCACTTGTATATAGAGGTGTATGGTGTTACTAGACTCTGAAAGATCTGTCATAGCAAGGGTACCTGCTTAATTTCTGTTTTTAGAGTGCCATTATTTCTTTTTCATCCTAGTGAAAATACTGGACTCAAGTGCAGTTTAAAGAATGAGTGAAATAAATATCACCACATTTTATAGTTACTTCAGTTTTTCTTCTCTGCTTTACTTCCAGAGGTACCAAGGGTCATAATGTAAGTCTTGTGCAAATAGGTAGTTGCTGCAAATGAGTTTTAATTGAGGTGTTTGTTTATCACAGCACTGCACATATTTGTTGTATTAATTATTTTTGAAAATCTTTAAGATATTAGATCTCTAGGCTTGCCAGGTCAGTGCTTATCATGCTTGGGATATGGTTATAAACATGGTAAAATTTGTCAAGTTTCCTTTTTTATTATTGTGCAGCGAACTTTGGATTAGACTTCTGGGAAGCATAGTTTTTCTTTACATTCTAGCACAGTGGAAAGGTGAATTTCATAACAGATATAGCCATAAATGTAACTATAAAATAATAAATGTGTATGCAAACATATTTGTGCTAATTTAAATAAGCTTGTTAGAGTTACCAGTTTAGAAGTTTAGATAAATGTATCTTTAGTAGTATGAGGGACTTAATTCAGAAAAATGCTTCTATCTGTTAGTAAGGATTCATCTTCATCATAACTTTCCAGGGGAAAATATTTACCTGTCTCTAGGGCTAATACACGGAAATAAGCAGCAAAATAATGACATTAGCCCTGGGAAATTGAAATTAACTATGAACACCATGATTTCATGAGCACTGTGGAAAAACCAAGAAATGGCATTGCTCAAATCTGTTGGTATTGATTCCATTTTACACACTGGGGCAGAATAGTCCAGAACAAATTTGCAGCAAGTACAAGAATGACCTTATCAGTTAAAAATGGGAAGAAATTTGGGGAGGGTTTCCCAAAAACATGTGATAGGAACTGATTGAATGCATTCAAACAAAAGAAAATTCAGGCTAACTATTAGAGAAGCTATGTGTAAATTTTGTTTCCTGAAAGACATCTGAGACATTTTAAATTAAGCTGGATAAAATCTTTGGCAAAAACTCGTTGGAAATAATCTGCACTACTGAAAGATAAATTATTGTTTTGATTTTTAATTTTTGTTTCAGATTTTATATTTTGGCATAATGCAATTTATGAGTGGATATTCAACTTTGCTTTTGTCAACACCTCAAAGTTCTAATTACTTTGGACATATATATGTTCACTATTGATTTTTAAAAGAAGATCCCCAAAAACGTTTATGGTCTCTTGAAAAAATGTGATGACTTGGAGACTGAAACTTCCAGGGAATTGTAAAGATGACATGATGTGAAGAAAATGCACTTTTAAAATACATGATTTGTTAATGTAATGATTTGATTTTATTTTACAAATATGTGAAATTATAAGGGAGCATTATTTTTAGTACAAGAAGAACTCATGTTGAAATGTTATTAATTCTTACATATTGTTACCTTGTTTGTATCCATATAATGGATGAGGAAAAAATACTTCTAAAAGTAATACTTAGTTTTGATCAACATATACTTGTGTTTTTACTAGTGCTCTCATGAAAGAAGTTACATTTAGATTTACAAATACAGGATTAATTAAGCTAAATAAAAAATCAGAATATTTAAAGTTTCCTATATTTTCTTCTTAAGGTTTCCTTTTCCCTGTCATCCTGCAGCACCGCCTGAGCATATTAAAGAACCTTTAGCCTATATGAGGAAAGCACAGGTTGGTGGTTGTCAATTTTCCATTCATATCTGATCTTTAATTAGACTGTTTGAAATTTACTCTGTCAAATATTACTGTATTTCTAGGTTTTATGCCTTAGGAAAAGCACAGATTTGTAATTGCATCAAAGTTAATAGTAATACTATATATGTGGCATTTTACATAAATACAGAAAATGCTCAAGTAATCCTCCAGCCATGAAAGAAGTAGGATATAGTGGCAGGTAGGTGAAAAATGTAGAATAGAGATAATGTGATGTACTAGTTTGAAAACAAACCAGTGGGAGGCACCAAGTCAGAATAACAATTTAATGGGGAAATTAAAGAAAAGGAAAAAATAAAAGAAAACACTGGTTCAAACTGACAGAGTCAAGGTACAACCTGACACCCTGTTAGGCAGGGTGGTGGTAGCAGTCTGGTAGAATGGTGGCTGCAGTCCTCTGAAGCAGTGATCCTGTAGTAAAACAGTCTGCTCTTCCTCAGAAGGTCCAGTAGTGGCTGTGTAGCTCCTGTCCTCTGGAAATCCAGTGGAAGGGTGTTTCTAGTGTTCAGAGTCTCAGATTATATCCAGGATGGGATGCCTGGTTCCTCCCTCTGGGTGGAGCATCTCACAATGGGATAATGAGTCATGAGGCCAAGTGTTGATTAGGCTCATTAACAGAAGATAGTTTGGAGGGAGTTATCTCTGAGTCAGGCGGCAGGACAATGATGGGCCATTAACAGCAAGATAGTCTGGGGGGAGGAGGCAAGAAAACACTGCCCCACCTGATTTCAACACCTCATGAGGATGGTAATAGAATACACTGCAACCCAGGACATGTGAATATGTCAAAGAAGATAATATGGTTTGTTGAGAAGAAGAAAAGGGGTAGCTGTAGGTCATTTCACTTAGGATTACAAAAACATTTTTTTGAAGAGACATGAGCAGTTTCATAATGAAAAATAACAGGCTGAAGAGATGGCGAGATCTTCGGAAAGAAGAGATATATTTAGCACTTAGAAAAGTGAAAGGAAGATGAAAAATATAGAGCTAAGGAGCTTATGGCATATTGAAGGAGAGTAAGAGAAACTGGACTATAAGGATTAAACGAGGATTTTTGGTGTCAGGAAAAAAACTTTTGCTTTGTTGGTTTTATTTTTTCACCAATATGTGCCATTTGAAATAAACAAAAAAAAAAATCCACATTAAAATGTAAAGGAAAATTAGCAAACTTCAAGAATATGATTAACCAAAACATCTGAGGTAGGGATAAAAGTGTATTTAACTACACTGTGCCTAGAAATACATTGCAGTATTCTTTTACAAGATACTCAACAAATTGTGTTACTTTTACAATCATATTGTTGTTTATTCCACTAAGTCTTATCTCTCTGTCCTGGGTTTCAGTCTTTAGGATTTGGGGATAAATATTCCTTTAATCAATTTTTCTTGTGTGGTGTGAAATGTAATGCCACAATTTGCTGCCTGAAAAGAATCACTCTTTTTAGTTTATTAATGAAAAAAGCACAAAGATATATCTATATGCATATTTGTCTAAACCAGTTTCATGGGTTATTATTTTACAAAAGTGTATGTAATACTTGCAGTATTTTTAGCTGTATGTAGAAAGGCCTGTTATTCCAGTAGTTTAAAAATGAGCAGGAGAAGTCCTGTCTTTGCTAGTTTCAAAATTTAGTAGCTCTATTTCAAAGATTATTAGTCATCCATGTCCTCTGGGTGGGTTAGCCCTGGTAGGCAGCTCGCTGCTCACTTTCCCCCAGCAAAACAGGAGAGAATCAAAAGGGCAAAAGTGAGAAATTGTGTTACAAAGACAATTTAATTGGCAAAGCAAAAGCTACACATGTCAACAAAACAAAATAGGAATACATTCATTACTTTCCGTCATCAGGCAACTTTTGTCCCAGCTTCTTTATTTGGAACATGATGTTGTATGGTCTGGAATATCCCATTGCTCACTAGCGGTCAGCTGTTCTAGCTCTGTCTCCTCCCAGTTTCTTGTGCACTCCCAGCCTCCTTGCCATTGGGGAAGCATTAGAAACAGAGAAGACCTTGAAGCTATGTATGCACTTCTCAGCAACAGCTAAAACACTGGTGTGTTATCAACACCCTTTTGGTCACAAATCCAAAAGACAGCACCATGCCAACTACTATGAAGAAAATTATCCCAGCCAAAAACAGTTGATGCTCTTTCAAACCCTTTCTTGAAGTGTACAGCTCTTTGATAAAGACTTGTGAATCCTTTCCACAGAGAAATACTTGTAAATGATGACAATTGTGAAATAGTTGTGAAATAAATGCACAGTTAGGGAACTAACACTATCTTTTCTAAAACCACTGAAATACATGCAGATGTTTGATTTTCAAGATGTCACACATTTATCACTGTAGATAGTGGGCTTGTAAGAAAACAAGCATCATCAGATCAATTGAATCACAACTAGGTTTTGTTTTGTTACTCTTTTTGATTAAAGAGCAATAAACAGTGTAAAAAGCTTACAAACTCAATGTTTCAATGATTTTGTTTGTTTAAAATATTTGGAAATAGCTAAAATGCAAGTATACAGGTTACTACTACCTTTTGGGAGAGAGATAAAAGTGAAAACTTAAAAATTTACTTCCATAGGTATTGAAAATCTAATTAATGTTTTGCAAGTAGAAGACTGTTTCTGTTTTATTTGTAGGTAGATTTTTTTTTTGTATTTTATTTTCATTTAGCAGTTGGAAATAAGTATTTTGGTCCTATCATCAAAATTTGTCCCCATAGAAAAATGTTGTCCATATAAGTCATATTTGTCATATTCTATTTTTATTAGGTACAGTCACCATTTAAGATGCTGTTTCCATTGTTATAAGTTAGTTGACAATTTCTTTATCCTTATCTCCTTTTATCCTATCTCGATTAATTTTGCTCTGTTACAAAATTCTGGAAATAAGGGTACTACTCCGTGAAAACCATCTTTGATAGCTATTGGAATGACTTTGAATCAGTGATTAAAGCTAGATTAATATTTTTTCTAGAGTAGGTATTAAAATGTTCATAATTAACATTTTTCTCCTCACATTGGTTTGTTTTCTCATAGGTGTCAGACTGAAGTTTTTATATTACTTTCTTTTCCTACCTCGAAAGAAAACCAGGTTTCTAGTAAAGGATAGAGCATTAATGGCAATGAGTAGTAATGCTGAAAGTCATATAATGATAGAATGGTTGGAGTTCGAAGGGACCTTGAAGATCATCTAGTTTCAATCTTCCCTTGCCTCCCATTAGATCAGGTTGCTCATAGCCCCATCCAACCTGTCCTTGAACACTTTCAGTCCTGGGGCATCCACAACTTCTCTGGGCAACCTATTCAGTGTCTCACCACCCTCACAGTAAAGAATTTCTTCCTCATATCTCATCTAAACCTACTCTTTCCATTTAAATCCATTCCCCCTTGTCCTATCACTACATGCCCTTGTTAAAAATCCTTCTCCCCCACCCTTCAGGGACGCCTTTGGGTGTTGGAAACCATTCTGTGATTCTATGAAATTGTTTTCAAATTGCAGTACTTCCTCAGTTTTGGCTATTTTACTGAATGTTGTGATTGTAACTATAGCAATCCTAATAGTGTGTTTTCTTAGTGTTAAATTTCTTCGTAAGACTAGAGGAATCATCTTGCTTAATGTATTGTTCCCATCAATAAAATGACTTTATGAGCTCTGCCTCTGTCTTCTATTTCAGTCAAGAGCAGTGCATTCTGTTTCTGCTCACTTCAGGTAACTGCTGTCCTGGAGAGAGGGCACGATATCTTGCTTGGAAAGGCTGTGTAACCCTTACTTCTGTTTTGACTTTTTTGCATTTATTTGAGTATCTTTTACTGGGCAGAGTCTTGAAAGCTGAATTATGTCACAGTTTATGACTGTGTATAAGTGGTTTATTACCAACATGTTGCATCCCCAAAGCAGTAAGTGGATTAATGTCTGGTGTGGCAGGTGTAAGTCACACCAAGAGTGTTGACCTCTATTGCTCCTTGGAATTAGATGCTTCTTGCTCTTGCAAAGCTGCCATCTGCCTCTTCTATGCTTCTTTTGTAGCTTTCATATCTTCAAGCATATCTGTACTATTCCCCTCCCTATTGCCGCCTACCTGTCCTCCCTTAATTTTGATGGTACCGTGAAGTGATGGTGCCAATGGTATCAAACTGAGTGGAGAAGGCCGCTTCAGAAGGGAGAGTCACTGTGGAGAAAAACTTGGGTATGCTGGAAGAGGGGGCTAACAAGAGCCTTATGATGTGTAAGCACATATGTAAGGTCTGGAATGTGGGCAAACATAATCCAGGAGTACAGCACAGGCCGGGATCTAGCTGGCTGGGAAGCAGCCTGAAGGACGTGAACCTGAAGGACCTGGTGCACAGCAAGCTCCATATGAGTGGACAGTGTGCTGCTGCAGCAAAGAAAGGCAGCAGGATGCTGGGTTGCATCAATGTGGGCATCACCAGCAGAGATAACGAAGTCATTATCCCACTCTGCTTAGCACTCGTCAGGTCACATCTGGAGTACTGTGTTTGGTCCCCACTGTACAAAAAAGGATATGGACAGACTGGAGAGGGTCCAGAGAAGGGCCACAGAGATGTTCAAAGAACCGGGAAGCCTGACAGGTGAAGAAAGGCTGAGAAAGCTGGGTTTGTTCAGCCTTGAGAAAAGGAGAGGCTTAGGGGAGACCTCATCCCTGTGTTCCAGTATTTAAAGGGTGGCTACAGAGAAAATGGAGACTCCTTTTTACGAAGAGTCACATGGCAAAGGAGAAGTAATGGGTACAAGTTAGTCCTGGGGAGATTCCAATTGGACAGAAGAGGAAAATTTTTCACATTGGGATCAATGAACCATTGGAATAATCTCCTTAGGGAGACAACACAGGACACTTAGAATTTGGCTGGACAGAAGGCTGGGCCATGTGATCTAGACCATGCTTTTACCGAAAAAGACTGTACCTTTAACTTTGGTTTTGCTACTGCTACCCGTGTATTCTCCATCCACTTTCTTATCCTTTATGGCCTAGTAGTCTTCATGCTCTCTCACTTCTTTGTTGCGTTGCTTGGTTTGGTTTAGCAAGCCGCAGCCTTCCCAGAGAGCACAGCAGGGCTGGTTCGGGAAGAGTGGCTGTCCTGCTCTCCTGTAGTCTTTCTGGACGGCCCTGCGCCCCTGCTCTGGCTAGCTGGGCTCTGCAACGTGGTGATAGTAAAGGAGGCAGAAGAAGGGTCCCTCGTGGCAACCTCAGAGGAACTTTTATTGTTACATGTTGACTGGCTGGTTCCCATAGGCAGAGAGACACCTGGTCTGGGAGCCGGGGGGGTTTTCTCAGGGCGCAGGGGCGGTGCACGGGCAGAGTTGGGGTACTAGAACCAATAGGGAGGACCAGAGGAAGTGGCCAGGGCTAGGGGCAGGGGAAAAGGGGGGAACAATGTGGAAGGCATACATTTAGTAAGAAAGGCAGTGGGTAAATACAGCACCACAGTTCTTACTTCTCTGGCAACAAAACCTCACTTCTTAGCAACATAGTAAATACCCTTTAAAAAAGATGAACCAGTTGTGGCTTGCTGTTGTGTAACTGCAGCATTTGAAAGGAATTTAAATATGATAATACAGTTGAAGAAGAATACGATACAGAGTTTGATAAAAAATGTGCAATTTGGAAAACATTCCTTACAGTCAAAATTCAGATCTGTTTTGTTTATGCGAAAGAAAGTGAAGGGATGACTTGATTGTGAGGAAAAAATTCTGGTGAAAGATAGCTTTTTTTTTTGATGGAAAAAGGTATGAGAGGATCTTGTAAATGATCTTGTAAATGGAAGCTAAAATGAAACAATTATAGACAAGATTTTAGTTTGTTTTTTTAACAGAACAATTGAACATCTGCCCTTCACTTCATTTGCTTCCTGTCTAATAAACTGCAGCCTCTTTTGGACAGAACTTTGAGGAGCATGGTTAAACAGTAACTAACTGTTGTAGAATTTGTGTCTAGGGCAAATTACAAGTAATAAATAGAACTAAATGAATTTAAGAGGAGTCTTTGCATTCATGTGATTGAGGTCTGGCTTGTCATCCACAGAAAACTAAATTAAGTATAAAACCCACCAGTGGTGCTGTAATCACGGAAGCGAAGTACTAAGTCTGTTGACAAGGAGGTCAATACTAATTGGCATTAACTTCAGAGGAATTAGCCGTGCATTAGGCACTACTGAAGCCTAATGCAATGTTCAGAAGAATCTGTTTGCTTTTTAAGCTGTCCACTGGCCACTGAGGTATTGTCTACTTCTGGTTTTCTCTGATTAGAGAACTATTTCCTGAGCATTGTGTTAGAAGAACTACTTTTTTAATCATTACAGAATACCAAATTTTTAACTTTCCTTAGTTTCTGACATCTAAGTTACCTTTTGTGGAGAAAGACAGCCAGTCTTTTCAGGTCACAAAGTGGAGAAGGCATTTGCTATGCACAGTTGATTGACCTCTTAAAATTGTTAAATGTTGATCTATAAAGAAGCTTGATCATTAGGCATATATAAAAATCAGTAATTGTGAAATACATGCCTTTTTTGAGATCTGAAGTATGAACAACTAAATTTTCTGGTTCTTTATTGTGTTGTAAAGAATGAAATCTGTTTGATCTATTGTTACCATATAAAGAAGCATGTAAATATTCCCTTCATATTTTTGCAGATGTCAATCAGTCACTCTTGTTATCCTTTCATATATATCTGACTTCAAAAAACTGCTTGTTATTACATGGTAAATTTAATTGTCAGGAAAAAGAAATTCCATATTATTTATCTTTTGTGTGTGTTTTAGGGAAGCTGGGAGAAGCGAATTCTGAAAAGTCTGAACAGCATGTGCACAGAACTCAATATCCCACTAGCACAGAAGGTAATGTATTGTTAATTTTCTGTTGTCAAGCTGACATTTTCTCTGAAATTAAGCCTTGTCTTGGATACTTGTAATGTATTCTTCATTTTACACATGGCTATCAAGAGCTGTAGGTCCAGTATCTAAATAATTTTAATGCAGAATAATTTTCAGAGATGGTGGCAATGAATGCATCAGCTTAACTTGAGAGAAGATGAAGGTTCTAGGTAGCTGTTGCAGTAATTATCTTCTTGAGGGAGAAGCATGTTGGAAACCTAATTACTGTGTTCACTGCTCTTAACAGAGTATTTTGTGTGCAGACTCAGCTGTAGAACTTGAGCAGCCTGTGTGCGATACAGATGTACTTTGTGTGCAGAGAAGGCTGTAGTTGAACTGGTACATGAGAGAGAGATACTGGTACATTGCTGATTTTGTTTGTCATTCATTCTGGTCTGGTTTTTTTGGGTTTTTTTTATTAATATAGAGGCTTTAATTTTAAAGATCATGGAATTAGGAAGTAATGTTAGAATGTTTTGTTCATTCTCCTGTTATACCCCTGTGATAGGTAGCAGAACCTCTATGGTTCATCATGAGATAAAGGATGCAGCTGTATCTGTTTTTCATGACTGCCAGGGATAGGAATTTGATAAAGTCCAACAGCTCCATGGAATGGGCAGTAAATCTTCAGTAACATGAAATTGAGTACTAAATATCCTAAATTCATAACTAAACACCTGAAACTCTTTAATGGGCTCCTTTTCTTCCTGGAACTGGAACTTGGGCTTTCTACAGTGTAATGTACCTTCAGGCTAGGGATAATTTGTAAGCAAATAAGTTTGTATTGCTATTTCATAAAACGTTGCATTAATGTATAGTTGAATACATATTTGAAATAGGCATGTTTTTATTCATTCTGTTAAAAAAAAGAAGATACACTTTTTTGTTCCTTTCAGAGGCCTGTAAATGAACAAAAAGAACTGCTTAATAAATGGAATGAAATGGGAACTGATGAGCCAGGTAAGATCAACTAAATTTACATGCATTAAATTTTTTGTACATAGAAAAGCAGCATGCACATCTTACTTACCAGTCAAAGGCTAATCTAATCTCTCCAAGGCAAATTGATTTCCATCTTCCTTTCATTGGTAATGTGTCATTATGCATAAATAAATACTTATTTCATTGTTACTTTGTTTCAAGTTGTTGTACTAATATTGAATCATTACTGAGAGGTTATTGTAAAATACTCCATATTCCAGTGCTTTAGAGATTTATTCAACTAGGACACACCTCCTCTTATTGTAAACTCAGGCTAACAGAAAATGTGCAGAACTATGGATAATTAAGCTCAGATGTTTTCTTGACAAAAGATAAAAATAACTTTCGCACAGAATAATCAGTGATACTATACTTCGGGAGAGCAAGGCTAACTCTCATGTTAGCTCATAGCCAAGTTCCTTAAAAGGGATTTTGCAGAGGTGCTGGTTTGTATCACAATACCACCTCTCTGATGGCAAACACTTTTCATGGATGGTCTAGTACTACTCCCCAGTTTTCATTTGACAGCAATATGTGTAGTTCAACAATCTAAGCTGTTAGAAAATACCCTGCTTTTGAATATCGTATCTCTCCCAAGTCTGAGAATGGTTCAGTTTAAACACGAGGATTAAGTAAAAGCTTCCTGTGACTGCTGTTCACAGAATCATGGAATGGTTTGGTCTGGAAGGGAAACACTCCTCTTCATTTATTTGGGGTTTACAAAAATAAGGCATTATCCATAGCATAATCATGACAGAATATGTGGTGGTTGTTGCCATGATATTTGTGATGATGTTATTTTGACCTTTAATCTGTTATTTAAATTGCTGGATCATGTTATAGATATGGTGCATGTTTTTTTCATCTTTTGGTTTTAACATAGTGTCATTGAAATCTTACTTCAGATCTAAGTCTTTTCCGGCCTGTTTATGCACCTAAAGATTTTCTTGAGGTAAGCAGCTATGAAACAATACTCAGCCATTGGCTTGTATCCATTATAGTCTTTTATGTGAAGTGGGAAAAAAATTTGTTAAGTGTATTTCATACTAGTTGTCATTTATAGCAAGTGAAATTTGGCATGGTTTTTATGAGTCTATGTTTGGTTTACAAAGCCAAATGCTGTTGTCCCTTTTTTTTTTTAACTGCAGTTTTAAATTGTACCTGTGATGAACTTCTCCAAAGCATAGTCCAGTTTTTTCCTCTGAGAGTGATTCTCAACTGATTTTGTAAACCATTTTACATTTCAAATTCCAATATGATAGGCTCATAAAACACAATATGTGAGTCTGATAGACTGATAGTAGATTGCAGACTTGTATGCAGTTGAAATTGTAGATTGTCTAGGAAGGTTGTAAAAAATCAAACGTGAAACGTAACTGTGTGGAATTTCAAGGCTTTTGTATGTAATCAAACTGAACCATTAAAAAATTGGCAACTGTGGAATCTTTAAAGTCTGAAATGTCAGTATTATTCATCATTTTCTATGACTCAAGCACAGATCATCATAGTAAAACAGAACTTATTACACATTACTCCTTTTGTTCTGTTAATCAAAATACTGTTGAAAATGTCTTATTTTGTTTTCCATCATTGTACTAACAGCCGTGGTGTGTTTTTAATCTTGGATCTGTAAATAAATCCATCTGGTTTTTTGGCTTTATTCAGTGACCCTCATGATCACTCTCTTTTTCTTTTATACTGTTTTATCTCCAGAGTTTGCAGTTTCTTTAAATTTACAAGTCTGACAGTGAGATTATACGGTGTTAGAATACTTACAAGAGTGAGAATTGTAGAGGTACGATGTTACGAAAGAATTTCGTTAGAAAGAATCTTTGTGGTTCAACATCATATCAAAATCTATACCTTGCAATAACAGTATGTAAATATGTAAATATGTAAAAATGACCTATAAATTCTTTTATAGGTCACAGTTACTTAGCTTGACATGATTCCTTGTCCTTTAAATTTTATATTTGCTTTAGGTTTTCAATTCTGTAATTTTTTTTCTACTATGAAAGAAGATATTTTGATATATTGTTATTTAGTAAGGAATTATTTTAGTAGCAAACTATGTAGCAGTTTTATTGGAAGCTCTCTAAGATTGCCAGTGTAAGAAGATGGATAAAAATTCTTTCAGAAAAAAGTAATGCTAAAGAATATCCTAGATACTGTAGCCATCACAAGTATACTGTTGGCATTGGAATAGCTTCAACAAGGAAGTAAATTTTAGTCAAGACATTACTATGTAGCCAGTACTTAATCGCATATATCAAAAATAATTTCTGCTTTTTTATTTCATAATTTGAACTGACTTTTCAAAGTAGAATATGTTCACTTCCTTAAAATTTTAAATCCTTTTTGATTTTGAAAATGTTGAGATATAATTTGATAATTTGGGTCTATATATTTAAGTTGTGGGAAATGCTTTTATGCTGAATGTACTGTTTTTAATACTGATGATGTGAAGAGCTCTGAATGTAAGCAAGAAATGACAGAGCTACAATTTTTAAGGTACTGATGAATCTTCGAAACCCAAATTATGAAAATGGAGAGCAGCCTAGTTTCAGAAATCATCTGGGGCTAATTCAGGTTCCTTTAAAAGTTAAAGATATCCCAGAATTGGTAAGTATATTATTTTCTTATAAGAGGTTTCTGTAAGAGTTATTTTTTCTTATTGATGAAAATTATTCTAAAGAATAAAAAAGAATATTAGTATCATCATAATTTTATCCTTTTGAATGTGAAAATTAATCTAAATATGTAGTTAAAATGCAGAGCATAAAGAAGTTCTATGAATAAACATTTTTAATGAAAAAGAAAACATAAACAGTAAATTTTCTGCCATTAGGGAAGTTTTAATTTTATGTCACACAGGTTTAATTTGTGCCAGAAATATACTTTTGTACATGTTATTCACTTAATCATTGTTTTTCTGTACAAGAAACTTAAAATTTATAGCACATCTTAATCTACAGATGCTGTACAAGATCAGTAGCCTGACAATGATTTAACTTCTGACTTTCTTCTCAGTATAATTTTAAATCCCTTTATTTCCAGGTTGTAAATGAAAAGAAATGTTTGAGTACTAGTGTATTATAATTAGAAATAGGAGAGTTTTTCTAAATGCTTCACTGATGAGGCTCTTGGAGATTTTATGCTGGCAGAAAAACTTTCGCCTGGGTTGGAAAAGAGAGTGGGATTAGAGATTCTTAACCTGATCTTTCATTCACCACTGTGCTACATCCAGGTGTAGCTCATACTTGACATGCAAACTGGGGCTTATAACTAAAACTAGAGTAAGAATTGATGTGAGATTCTATTTCAAATGTTTGCATTTAGAAGAACTTAATTTGGTTTAGAAAATATTCACATTAAGCCTTTCAGAAGAAATCTCAAGTGATTTAGAGAATTAAAATATTAATTACTTTTTAATGGTTCTGTTTCTTTTCAGAAAGAAGACTTTAGTGAACTAGGTTTAAATATAGGACAGCTAGGTATTGATGATTCAGCACAAGTGCCTCCTGGTAAGCTAATGCCATGCCTCAGTCATTCAAACACAGCACCAATGAGTAGAATACTTTGAAATTACCAAAAAATTTGTGTATTTGTCCCATAGTAAAGCATAAATATTTGTTCTGTAACTATCATTGTAGTGATTTGCATAGTAAAATATATCTAATAATAGAAAACATTGCATATATGTAGAGTCAGATTTGGGGAAGATGTAAATTGTCACCTTGAGAACACATTAATTTCAGTGTGTTTGAGCACTTCAGGATCTAGAGAACCACGTGGCCTGTTTCCAAAAATACAGAAATTATCAACAAATATTAATCCAGGTAACAGATGGGCCTATATAGATATATATTTTTATGTATATATATATACACACATACAAATATACATACAAACATACATACACACGTATTTAAAATAACAGTTGTCAAGAAAATATTACAGGACATACACACATGTTAATATTCAGTGACTTAAATAGTGCATAATCTCTGTTGGTTTTCCATGTATGCATCTGTTGCTGTAGAAGGAGGTTTTAAAATGATCTTTCCACATAAAACTGGAAATCACTATAGTATCACATGATTTTTCTTTTTAAATGGAAACTTACCTAATTGAAAATCTAGGTTCATGTAATATAGTGCTGCTTGGATGTTTGTGTTTTTGAAACACAAAATTAGTTTTTGAAAAAGAACTTTGACTCTGATGCAGGTTAACTTTTAGTGATGTTAGCAGTAAATAGCAACTGAACGTAATAGTGTGTGGTAAAAATACAAAATACATAATCAGCTGGAGAGTCTTTTTTTCATTTATTTTTTGCCATTCTTTTCTGTGTCTTTATTCTCTAGAGTTATTTGAAAATGAACATGTACGTGTTGGGCAGAAAGGTATGGATCTGTTTTTATCTATAATAAACTGTGAGTAGTTAGGAATGCATTTAGTAAATTTGTATATTAATTTGCATGTACCTCTTAGAATTTTAAGAACTTAGACTAGCACAAAGCATTAGCAGTAATACCATTGTAATTTTGGTAGACGATCACTAATACTGTTGTCATTTAGACAGAGACAGAAAAGCAAACATTTGCAGTCTATCAGTAGCTATCAGATAAAAAGCTCCACCGATCTTCCAATAAAAACAAAATAGGAAGCACATAGACATATCTTCTTGGTGACAAATTAACTTATCTCACTACTGAATTTCAGTTTAAAATTAAAATTCTGTGGACTCCCTTCTCTGCACGCGAAGTTCTCATCACTGTGATGGGATTTATGCCTTTGTGTCAGAAGAGTCTTTTTAATGATCAGTTGCAATTGCAGAATATTGCAGTACTTAGCCACTATAGAAAATTCACTTACTTGTCTCTCTATACTGCTTTTTCTGAAAAAGTTCCAGGATTGTTTTTTTTAGGTTAAGAAATAACCTACAAAAGAAAGGGAAAGTTAAAAGAAATAATAATTTAATAGTTTAAGTTTGCTTATAAAAGAAACATACAAGGAATGGTTGAAGTCCACTAGTATTTACTCATTACTGTCTCTTCTGATTCCTGCTGAACATTAGCACCATCAAAAGAAAAAATAGGAAGGGTACTGTCCCAAAAGTGCTCCATCCGAACTTTTTTCTTGCAGTAACAAACCAGTGATCTTTCTTTCTTACTTACTTCTTTTGTTGTCATCTTTCTGTCCTGCACTGTCAATTTTCTAATCCAAGAGCAACTCATTAGGTACTGTCCACCTCTCTGTTCTTCTCCCATTCTTCCAAATAAATTCTCTTTTCTGGACTTCTACAACCATTCATTCAACTCCACATTGTTTTTCTTATTCATCATCTCTTGTCTGTGCAGAGCAGCTCTATTCTAGAGAATGCCTTAGCTTTTCCTAAGTGTCTTTACCATAAACTGAAATCCCATTTAATTCAGTGGGAGTCCTGTTGCATGCTCTAATGGGTGTTAGTTATGATTTTGTTTGCCACTGAGGTATTCATTTTGCTTTTATATTAGATGTATTGGCAAGTCTGAGGATTTTATTTTGTTGTGTTTAGCAAAACCCATCTTGTATACCAAAACTACTTCTTCATATTTTGTATGTCAGTAAGAAAAAGTAAGGTAAACACTCATGGACACCAAGATGAATCACAGTGTTTCTGAAGTTTTGTGGAGGATGTAGGAAGAGGGGGAGGGTTTGCCCTCTTTGTGCAGAAGAAAGGATTATAGAATGTCTGTGTTAGACTTCTGCAGGTTAAACAGTAATTTGGCAAACTGCTCTACTCATTATTTAAGTGAAGAGGGAAGGAAAGAAAAATCAGTTAGATAAATATTTAATTCCAAACCTCATGCTGCTAAGTCATAACAGGGCAGATATTGTGAATATCAAATTCAGTGAGATATAGAAAATTAAGCTGTTTCAGAGACACGTCAGAAAAATTAGAGGATATGGATTTGGAAACTTCTGAGTAGCAGTCCAACACCTATCTAATGTCTAGATAATAACACAAATTAATCCCAACTCTCTCTTTCGTGAAAGACATTTGAGCTATGAGGGTACAGTTAATCACATAACCTTGGTGAGGAACACTTTTACCAGATTACAATAGCTAAAGATGTATGTCTTTCAAGTTTGTAGATTTAAGTAGGCAACGAGATAATCTGTTCTGTGGTGTGTACAGTAGTGTATTCAGCACGAGGCCCTTGTGATAGAGTAGCCTAAAGCTTCACAACAATGACCCATATAAGCAAACCTGTCAACAGTAAAGTATTTGTTTTATGTCAATATGAAGGCAAACTAATATCTTCTGAGAAAGTCTTTATCCTCCAGAATAAATATACCAATAATGAGAGAACCGGACAGTACCCTCTGGAATGGAAAGCTCTGGCCCCACAGTTACCTGTGAAGATACATAGTTAATGTGAAAAGAAGGGAGACACAAATAAGCCAGAATGAGTGAAAATCTCCTATTTGAACTGAGATACCACTCATAGCTAAACAGGAATATTTTGTGGCTGTGAATGGATGCTTGTTCTGCATGGTGCCATCTTAGTAGCTGCAACTAGCCTTGATACAGTCATGTGTACTACTAAGTGCTATTTTATGACAGAAGGTAGTACAGCCTTGTTGATTAATACCACTTGCCTTGTTTCCCAAGGAATTACTTAAAAATTGCACTGTGGAAACCAAATCTTTTCAGTATTTTCCTATTTGCTAATGCTTACAGCATGGGAAGCCAGTTTTTAAAGTTAAAAATTAAGGTATTTGATAGAAGTCTTACAGTACATCAACTCTTTACCTGCTTTGTTTCTTACAGTTTTAGCAGAGCAAGATAGTGCTGCAGCTCAGCAATATGTTCGTCAGGGATGTCCAACAGCACTCCGAGCTGATCTGTGGGCCCTCATTCTTAACATTTCTAATCAGCCAGAGGTAAGGAGCAAAGGGAGAGTAAAATGTCAAGACCAGGTGAGAACATAAAAGTGCAAGCACATATCTTCTAGAGATCTTTTTTCCAAAATAGAAATGCTCTACTGAGTTGTCACAGAAACTGATAAAAAAATTATGATTTAAAAAGCTCTGTGCTGTGGTGAAGTCTTTGCTGCTCTTCCTAATTTTTTAATAGATATCTGAGCAAAATACTGTAGAGCAAATTATTCAGTTGATCTGACTGTCTCCTGAGATTTTCTTACATGATGCTGACTTTTTTAGAAGGGGGCAAGAAAAAAGATCTGGGAAAAAGACTGAACCTCTCTTATCTTTGCTAAGTTTTATATAAAGAAGTTGCATTATATATTTTTCCTGTTTGTTTGACCCTGTCATCATATGCATGTACGTATCTTATAAATTGCTTTATATATATATATATATATATATATATATATATATATACACTCTGCATATATACAATCAAAAAGACTTAGAGAGGAGCTGGTAAGATGTGGGTTGTTTCCATGTTCCCTTGTACACCAACATTTTTTTATTGTACCTTATAGTTGATGCAAGTCCTCAACAATGAAATCTTTTGCAGTATCTGAAGCCATGCCATAGTTATTATATTTAATATACCTTAAAAAGTTAAATCCCTCTTTAAAATCTTTGCATAAATTGGGAAGACTTTGATGTGAGGCTTTTATATGTACATAGTTACCTTGTGATAATTTTTTATGCAGCAAATATTTGTCAGCTGTAGATGAAAAAGAAAAATAAACTGTGTACACATACCTTATTCTGAGACTGAGTGCAGTAGACGTTTTTCTTTAGGAGATATTCTGCAGGATTCAGAGCCTTGAGACTCAACTGAGTAGACTGTGTGTAGGGAATTAGTGGTGAGACAATACTTTGTGATGATGCTGAAAGAATTCTAGAAAGATGAGGACAAGTGGCTTGAAAATGGTAATGATAACGTTGAGACAAAGTGATAAGGGTAGATAAAGTGATGCAGACTGGGAAATTTGTCTACTACTTTGAGATTGTTGAAATAAAGGATTGAAATAACAGTGAAATACAAAACGCACCCTCACCCCCCATAAAAACCAGAAATCATCAAGTCAGGAAAAGATACACTATCTTGGAGAGAATAATTTAAGATCTGAGGTAAGTGCATGCAGATGCTTTTCTGTCATGCAAAACGAAACTGTTCTTCTAATGTAGCAGCCGTCAGAATCTTGTGTCTTCTTTTCCAAGACTATTTTTGGATAGCATTTGTTATCCTGGGTTCTAAATTCAAATTGTTTTAGGGACTTTGAGTACTAAAAGTATAAATGCATTTGAAAAATAGATTTTCTGAGTGAGACCTAGCAAACTCCCCATGGATCAGGTAGGATAGCGTGTGGGTTACCACAGCTATGTTGTAAGCTGAATTGCCATGGTCCAGTTTAAGCATTGCATTTACTAGTGTTTCACAGCAGTAAGCTGTGACTACTGCCAGAATGCTAACACCCTGAGATGCTCTTCTTGCATAGACTGAATACATGGCTTTATTTTTTGTAAAGTATAGTAAACAGTTTCCATATACATGTAGCTGTTTCATGATCTGCTGAATTTCATATAGACCATATGGATTTATCTAACACTTACTTTCTCTATCTCTTGTGAATGGTTTCTTTGCTGGAGTTGAGTAGTCTGTTTGCAGGCATTCCTTGCTGTAATATTTCTGATTTGCAGCTTAGGCTCTATTACCTTTATAGCTGTATGAATCTCTAAATCACATGAACCGTGAATTTCCTTTCTTTAATGTAAAACGTTATGAGGGTTTGGTGTGGGCAACATTGTGTGTGCTAGCATCCAATATTGTTGTTTGGAAAATTTTATCCAGTAAAGCTCAGCCTCTGTACAAAGCTAATATACAGCCAAGCAAGGGATGATACTAACAATCTAGCACTGTAATCATAAAAATGATAAACTGTGAGCTCGGTATGCAGGATTATTTAGAAATGTATAAACACATTGCCTGACAATGAATTGTTTCTTAGTTTTCATTTGTAATGGTACACTTCAGAGGAACTGTGTTAAAAGAGCCTTTTTAAGGTTGCAAAGACAAACATTTGAAGGTGAACAGTGTCACAGTTATTATTGTCTGTGTAAACAGTCCAATTTACTGTATATATTTTTTAATCATATGATCCTGAATCACAGAATCACAGTTATTTCCTGTGGGATGTCTGTCTCATTGCATGAAATGGATAGTGCACAGTTACTGAGAATCTGTTTAATTTTTTTCCCTTCTGTTCGTAGTGTTACACAATTGTTTAGTCTCTCTGCATGCTACTGAAACAGTGCTTAGGAAAGAAATTTGTTCATTGTCTGATGGGCTTTTTCTTCTGCTCTAATTTTTTTGAGTTAATAGGTGGAAAATCTTAATTCTAAAAATTCCAGCATGCAAAATTCTATTTCAAGTTATATTTCAAGTGAACAGCTTGTCCTTCCGGTCTTCTTAGAATCATAGAATGGTTTGAGTTGGAAGGGACCTTAAAGATCATTTAGTTCCAACCCCCTGGCCGTGGGTTTTATTTTTGTTTTGTGGTTTCTTTGGTTTTGGTTGGCTTTTTTTTAATATTAGCTTCTTGTGTTTTAATATAGACAGTCACTGGAGATGGCAAAAAAACCATTATTCATTTGGCAGTGTTACACTTGATTAGACTACAGTATTGATGCTTTAAAATTATGACCTGAGTATTCAAGTAGTTCTTTGTAGCTTTGAAAAACAGAATGTTATGTTCATACTGCAGATAATTTGCATTTAGTAAATATTTATGTCTGATCCTTCCAAAAGAAATAGTGTAATATTTATACCTCCCCTTTTTATTTCTCAAAAGGAAAATTTAAATATTTTCCCTGTGGGAGGCATCAGTACTTAATAAATACAGCTTTTGTCCTCATTTCAACTTAACAGTTTAGTAATATATTAATTCTGATTCTAAGTGTGTACTATTCACCATTCTCTCCCTCTCAAAATTTCATCTTACTTCCCATTTGTTCTTTAAATCTTTACTCTGGACTTGTCCATTTATCAAAAAAATCAGCAGTAAATCTGTAAAGCTTAGAATATACAAATATTTGTGGGGTGTCCATACAGACACCTCGAAATCAATGTAGTTTTATGAAGTGGGAAGGATCCTTGGGACGGCTGATTGAGTTTATCAATTAGTTCAAATCAATCAGAAACTGTTATTCAGCTGTAGGTGTAACGGCAGAGAGGAATTTAGGGATTTGGGAGTTGTATGATGACAGTGCAGTATTTAGTTCTATTTTTACTTTGCAAGCTCTTTCTAAGAAAGAAGGGATAGAATAAGTAAACACAGAGAAGTTTGTTCTGATTCTTCCCCATCATTTCACCTGTATGTGTGTTCTGTAGACATTCAGGAAATAATTGGAGTTTAAAAACAGGTCCTAGTTCTTTGTACTCTTCACCAGTTTTTTATATGTATTTATCATTTCATCTTTGCACAAATTTAAATTGTTTACAGGTTCATACTAGTTTAATGTCAAATATTTGGAGCAACTCACTAATGCTATTTTTTGCACCAGTTAGAGCCTATTGGTGGAGAGGTGCATGAAAATAGAGGGCAATAAATGATTATGAGCATTGCAGAGGTTTTAGGTGTAGAGAAAACCAAAGGTTGGAAGATACGGGTCTTTGGTTTGAACTGGTCCCTTCACTGTCATTTTATTAATTATCTGAAGGGGAGGTCATTTTATAATGTCTCAAATCTCAATTCTTAGGGCTTAAACTAGAACAAACCATGATAGATGCTTCATAAATATGCAGTGCTTTTTTTCAGTTGAATAAGTGCTTTTTTTTTTCTCAATTGCTGAAAATTAATTTTTTAGTTTAAATATAAATTCTGGTCATGTCTCAGACTGATCATGATAATATTTTTAATTTTAGGACATCTTGTATTATGAACAGCTTAAGTCAAATGTGATTCAGCATGACCTTTTAGTGGACAGCCTGATTTACAAAGTAAGTAATTAACTAAACAGTGAGTGATTTATGTGCTCATCACACTGGTATCTTGTTGTTGGGTTTTTTTGAACAAGGAAATTACTAGATGGTTTGGTTTTGAGGAGTGTAAAAATAATTACTGCGAACTTATTATTGTGAACTCACTCCTTGTGCCTGTGTTGTCTCTCATGTAAGACATTTGAGTTGAACCATTAAGTCATACAGGAATGATATCTTCATCTGAAGGAATAACTTTGTGAGAAAGAACCAACAGGGTATAACTGCTTCCATTTCAAGTTTCAACTCTGAATACTTAATCATCAAGTTAATATGGCATTTTTTAATTGTAAAATATGGAGTCTAAGGTTAACTATGGTTCTTTGAATGAAAATGTAACAGTGTCTTCTATCACTGTGTTAAGTTTAGCCTCCATGGGAGTCTGAAGAGAGGTCTTTTGGCTTCAAACTCTTGTATTTTTTATTACAGGATGTAAAGCTGACAGCAAGCAATGATGACTACTATTTTGTGTTTGAGGATTATTTATATCAGGTATGTAACTGTTTTTTGGTTAGAAAACATAGGAGGTGCACTCCTGTGGGATTGTATCATCTTTGGAGAGAGAACTGCCTTTGTAAGGAGAGTACAGTGGGACAGATACATCTATTTGCTGCATTACATATACTTTCTGTTCTGAGTAGCAAACTTGTACACTTAAACAGATTAAGCAGGGCAAGCTTCTAAAACTCGTGCTATGAAGGACGATGTCTTTCCAGTGCACTAAGCTGGAAAATATGAAGTCAGCCATATTTTTCCCCTTTCCAGCTTTGCAGTAAATAACCCCGAACAATTAAAAGCTGTAGTGTACAGAGAAATTAAGACTTGACAAATATATTCAGGGTTCCATTTAAAAAACCCCCTTGCTTTACAGTGACCTACTGAAGTAAGCATAAAAGATATTGTGTTGACATATTTTTAAATTAAAGACATTGATTCTGAATAAGGTAGTGATAGGTATGGTTACTTGTCAGATTGCTCCCATTGCAAAGATGTTTATAGCAGTCAGGAATCCAGATAATTTATAAAGAGTTATCTTTGTTGCTGCCTATCAAATGCCCATAAATAGAAGGAGGTTACATCTATGAATTTCCTAATGTGTAGTTGATTGCACTGTCAACATAACTGTCATGCAGCAAACTTAACATTTCCACAGTGCTTTTGATTTCATTTGTCACATCTGTTATGTTAGACTTGCTTAATTTTTTCATTTAGAGCTATGTGAAATGAAATAATTTCTTCTTTGATGGGAATATGTAAAACTGATAGTAATTTAACTAGGCAAGAAACTGTGCTTAATGCTGTTTAGACCATATAGATATAAAAATATGCAGTACTATTTAAGCATGTCTACATATAGTTTAGCAAACAAGCAGTTGAACATTAATAGTTAAGACTATAACCTCATGAAATTATGACCTTTTTTATTTAAAAATAGGTACAATGTTAAGATCTGTATCTGAATTTGTTTCAGAAATAAAATTTGCAAACTTAATAATGAACTCAAACATTGATATTTGTTCACAAAAATATGTACATGAAAGAGTTTTTCTTGGTTTAATGGTCAAAGATGATCTTCATTATTGTAACACCGTGTCTTCATCTCGGGATATGAAAATCTCATTCCTGTTTCGTTTTCATTCATTGTGTAGACTACTATGGCATTAATTAGTCATTAACTGACAGTTGCAGTGGACACAGAGTTATAAACTGTGAAGAAGTATGAACTAGTATATCATACAATCTTTTGTTTTAAAACTAACAGAAATAGATTTTGTTCATCATTCTCAGTATATAACCTGGTTGAACATTTTCCATATTTTTATATCTCTATTGACTAAAAGAATAGCTACAGAATGAAAATCATAAAAGAGACTAACCTGTCTTCAGTAATTTGAGGGAGACTCTCCAAAAATCTTTGAAAAATTATGTGGCTAGTTTTACTGCAAGGCTTTGAGGAAGAGAATATCTCAAACTTCTAATTATTTGTTGCTCTAGTTTTGATTGCAATTTTGTGGTATTCTTCAGACTCTACTTTAGAAGAAAGTTATCCATTTTCCTTGATAATTTCCTCTTTGAACCTAATTTGCAAATGGTTTACTGCCAAATTATTTTGTTCTATAGCCCCTTGAAAAATTCTTCAGTATGAGTCACTGTGATATGGGATATTATTTATTGATTTAGTATGATAAGTGGAATTAAATATTGGCTAAATAAGATAGATAATGAAAATGTTAGTTTAAACCAGATACATTATTTCTGGGTTTGCACAGGGTTTATGGCTTTTTTTCATGACTAGTTACTGCCTCTTAAGTTTTCCAAGTAATTGAGCAGAGTGTGTCCTTTGTCTGTGTGTTGTGGAATAGATGAAATGTCCATCAAAAAAAGAAAATTCGGGCTTAAAATAATGATGAGGATATTTTGTTGGATTATTGGTACCTCTTTAGTAGCATACAATCCTTTTCAGGAAAAACAATCTGAAATTATATCATTTATTTCCTTTAATATCTTTGCTTTCTTTATCCCTAAGTTTACATATCTTTATTACTTCTTCATAATTATTGAAATAAACTACAGGTACTTTTAATAAAGTAATTTCTTTTTGATAAAAGCTTTGACTTTGGGTTTTTTTCTTTCCCTCAGTGATTTGAATTCAGTGGTTTTCTTTTCAGTTGGATTATAAATATCCAGTAATTTGCTGAATATTTCTGTACTTGAAAAGGTGCTTATGCCATTGTTTTCTGTAGCACTATCATTTTGTTAGTGAGAAGAATAACACATGGATTAGTAAACTTGCAAATTCATTATTTCAGGCCAGAAGTTCAATTTGAATACTTTAGTCTTACATCCTGCATACTGAATACATGCAAAGAACCTCACCCGGAGCTTTTTAGATATAGTCATAACTTAGGTTTGAGTTAGAGTCTATCTCCTATAAAGATGCAGAGTGTTCATTTAAAGACTTCCAGATACTGGTACTGGACACTGTATTCCTAAAAAAGAGGGCCTCAAATGAGGGTTACATTCTTTCTCCTATGAGAGAACATAGTTTATGTCCTTTTCAGATTAGTTTCTCTTTCTTTCACCTCAGTTAACATACACATAGAATTACATTTGCTGGTGTATTGTTATTGTCAGTGATATTTTGGCAGCTATGAACATTATTGTGTATTGCACAAAAATAATATTTAGCTTAAACTGTTTGAGATAAAGAAACCATTCGTTTTTAAAAGACGTTTGTATTATAGAAATAGTTTTGAGATTCAAAAAAGGAAAAAGTCTCAAAATATGACCTGCTTTCCATAAAAAAGAAAACATTTAAAGCAGTAATATTTGGATGTGTCATTTTGTGCGTTTCCTTTTGACAAATGCTGATATGTGGAAGATGTTTGCACCAATCAGTGGGAAGGAAAAATCCATTCATTTTTATTCACAATAAATTATGTTGTGAAACACCATCTAAAACATTTCCACCTTTTACACCTTGACTACTAAAACAAACTCTTAAAATCTTCAAGAGCAGAGTGTTCTGGGTTCAGCTAGGGTAGAGTTAATTTCTTCTCAGTGGCTGTTACAGTGCTGTGCTTTTGATTGGGAATGAGAATGGTGTTGATAACACACTGGTATTTTGGAGTTTTGCTAAGTTGTGTTTATCCTAAGGACTTTTTCCTTATCTCATGTGAGGTAATATCTCACTCTGCCAGTGAGGAAGCACACAAAAGAAACTGGGAGGGAGCAGAGCCAGGACTGATCAAAGGGATGTTCCACACCACAGAACATCATGCCCAGTATATAAACTGGGGGGAATTACCTGGAATCAGACAGCCAACCTGGGTTTGGCAAGGGTTTGGCCTTAGTCTTTTTATTATCATTACTACTATCATTTGCCAGTATTCACTTACTAAACTTATCTTATCTCAACCTACAAGTTTTACTTTGATTCTCCTCCCCATTCCACCGGGGTGGAGAAGGAGGGGGTTGAGCGAGCAGCTGAGTGATGCTTAGTTTCGGCTGGGCTTAAACCCCAAAACAGAGGGATTCAGGCGTGCAAAAGTCATCGGTGAGTTGAAGTCTGCCTTACGTCTGCCCTCTCATGTTCATTCTTCATAGTGCAGGCTTTTGGTGCGTGAAAACGTGAAGATTTTGAAGTACAATACTAATTACCACATATTTTACAAGTCCAAATAGGATGAGATTTTATTGTTATTTTTTTCTGTGAATGCTTTTACTTTTAATTTTATACTCAGTTGCTGTGAATACAGTTGTTTTTTTTTTCATTTATGTTAACAATAAACCCCAAATATACTTTACAGTAAACAATGTGCATTTCTGAACTTTAGGATACAAGGTGAACATTATAATCTGTTTTTTGAAAGAGCTGAATTTCATGCAAACATTTTATAAAGATCCTGGGAATGAAAGCAAATGTAAGTTCTTCCAGAACTGCACACATCCGAGAATGTAAATATTTCATTTGCTTATTCACTTACTAGGACATCCCCAGGTCATAGTAACTGAGTAGAAAAACAGTCTAAAATATGTAAAAGCAGCCAGGTGCATGCACAGTCACTAATGTTGTGACAGAAAGGGATAAACGCCTGCTGAGAGGGAAGGAGGAGGGTTGAAGAATGTGAATGTATAACTGATAACAAATGAAGGTGAATGTAAAATCATAGGAAGTTCAAAGTGAGCCTGGAAATATGAACAGGAAAATAAATTTAAGTTGGTGAAGAGCTTTCAACCTTATTGGCTCTCTTAAATAGCTTCTAATAGGTGCTAATTAAGGCAGTTCCTTAAATTTGTTTGACATTACTTTGATCCAGTTAGTCAGCTGACTTTCTTTTCTGCAGGTGTTACTCTGTTTTTCCCGAGATACATCTGTATTGGAGCACTTTACTTACAGTAGTGCCACCCCGCCCAAATCATACATACAAGGTAAAAAGAGTTGTTTTTAAAAAGATCGTGTTGATTTTTGTTGACTGCTGCGGTAATACAGTATGTGAATTTACTCTGTGTTCATTATACCTAGTAGACTACACGTAAAAGAATGTTAATAAAAACAACATGTATCCAGCTGACTTCTGCACAGATTCTATTACAACAATTTAGAAGCTGATCACATAAAGGCCAGATTGCAGTGTTGTTCTTTTACTTCAGTTTTCTGTGTATAATTCTGCAGTGTTCTACCAGAGGAAATGAAACACAGCCATGACAATACAGTAAAATTGTGACAATGTCTGTCTTCATCAGAGCAAGAAATTTAAATAGACAATATTGTCCTCTGCAACTCCAATAAATTCAGCAACTGGAAGTCGTTACAGAACATTGTCTTTCCAAAGCAGTGAGTTTTGCAAATATTTGTAGACAGAAGCAGAACATGTTGCTGAAGAATTGTGGGCTCTGTTCAATGGTGTGGGAGAGTAGAGCTTTACCAAGCATACTTAATACTGATTTTTTTAAAAAGCATGGCATCTTCCAGAGTATTAGCTTATTTTTGGATTTTCTTTGACTTGAGGTCTCATTATGTTTCTTGACAATTTTTAAATTTCATGTTTCAGTCCACTTGCCTTCTCTGCCAACTTCTGATACCATTTCTCTGGATGTTTCCATGTTTCTTAGAACCTCACCTGCCTTGATTTTACCTAGAGGTTCCTAATTTTGCCTTCCTTCTTGTGTCATTCGGTAATCCAGTCACTTTTTTTTCCCCATGTACCTTCACCTTCTATATTCCCGTTTACTTCCTTGGTCCCTGGTGCCTGTCTATTTAGCCAAATATGATCCCTTAGTATTTCTTTTGCACAGGACCTCTGCTGACAGTTTTCTTCTTGCTGCTTCTTACGTTGCTATGAGTAATGTTTGTTTTCTAATTTTTTAGTTCCTTTTTTGTTGTTTTTGTTTTACTCTCTTCCACTGAATTATGGAGTTTTCTTTACCTATTCCTTGAAATGAGCAAAGGGCCCATTTGCTCACCTGAGAGCAGAACAGCAGTGGAATCCCAGGTTTCACTTCAGACACAGCCATGGCAGCCCAGAAACACAGCTATGCAGAACATCCTGCATATTCCTAGACAAATCTGGGGAATGATGTTGCTGATACCTAAATCTGTGCTGTGTAAATCCGAAAGGCTTGTATGTCCTATTTTTAGCCAATTTTCCAAGAGATGTGCTTTGTGCCAAAAATACTCATCCTCCCAGATTATAATTCCTGGCTGCGCAACAAGCAAACTATTGAAAGGAAAAGGAGAAAATATTTTTTAGTTTAATGAAACAACTCATTTGTGTAATTGGAAAGTACTGGATTTTGTTTTCATGGGCTAGTAGGCAGGAGTTTTGCAGGTTAATTTTTATTTAATTTTAGTCAGTTCATGCTGTAGGAAAATATCAAGGTCCAGATTCCATTGAACCTGACCAAAGTTTCATGTGCTGCTCTTCTACTGTGAAGACTAAACAGAATGCACAGAATATTCTATAAATTCTCATGTAATTAATTAAATTTTTTGTTGAATGTTCTCATTTTAGAACTAAAAGAATTGCAGGTTTTAATTAGCTATAATTATGTTAATAACACCTCTATATTTCTAAATAAATTGTTTTATTTAAAGGATTTTGGATTATTAGGTTCTATAGTTAAAATATGGTTTAGTAATATAATGTGTTCATTTTGCAGGGAAGATAAAATGTTATATGGTCAGTCTATATGATCAGTGATTTTCTTGACTTAATTCTTTTGCATGCAGCAGATTACTTAAATATTTGTTTGTTATCTTCCCCTCTGTTGCAGACCTAATGAAGCCTTGAATCTTTTTTATCTGTGGTTGTATCTGTTTAAATGCCTTTCGTGTCCCTAGGTCAGTCTGCCCTTACTCCCTCCTAGCTTCACAGTCTTCAAGGTCTGCAGCAAACACCTTTAGAGCTCTTAAGACATACCCAAATGGAAATCTCAATGGAACAGCATTGCTGAAATTTTCCTCCTCTCTTCTGTTGTTTGTCATCCTTCTTTGCTGGTGCTGCATTTCAGTTTTATATCTGACATTGTACCTGTCCCATTGCATTGCTTGCTTGTTTTAGACAATATCAGGTGGTCAGTAATGTAATTAGTTACAATTTTTGTAACTGTAACTTAAAATCTACTTTTTAAATTTAAATGATTTAAATCTTTTTACCTTTTTACGGCTTAATGACAATTTCTTTGTGGTTTGATGGTTCACAGGAAAACTTGGAATGGAAGAATATGCTGTTTTCTATCCTCCAAATGGTATGAATTATACTGTTGCCTCCTCTAGTGGTAGATTGGCAAGATACAGGATTTTTTTTCTCAAATACATGATAATTCCTTTTTCTATTACAAGTTATGTTTTGCTGTCACTCTGAAATTCATTAATTTAAAAGAGTAAGCTGGAAGAAAGCTACTCCAAACCCACATTCAGGCTGGTGTTAGTAGTCATAAGCAGAGTTTGTCTAAGTGTGTGGTAAGGAGAAGGAAAACAGCTTGTGGTGCAGCAGCTTGTATTCAGTCTTGTATTGGCACTTGGAAGATTTAAATGATACATGCTGAAACTGGCTGACCTCCCAGGTTTTCAGTACTCAACAAACCGCACCATAAAGTCTTTTCCTTTCAAAATTTGTGTTCATATTAAAACTTCAGACGCAGCAGATCTATGTAATTTTAAGTTAATATCATTGCTGTTGTTATAACTTCAGTTATTAAAATTGTTTTTTCAGCTCTTACCTTGACCGTTTCAATCCCTATTGAATCCTTTCCCTGCATTTGTATTTTAAGTTCAAGCTCTTTGCTCTTGCTTTCAAGGCCTTACATCACCAGTCTTAAATCTGTATCTCTGGCCTTGTCTTTTATGTCTTCTGTATTTCAGTGGAGTCATTTGCAGTACAAACTTTTGTTTCTCTTTTCTCCATGTTTGTCTCCACAATTCCTTGCAGCTTTGTAGCCATGAAGCATTGTTCTTTTGACTTTTTGCCAAAGCAGCTCCCTCTTACCAGTCATATATAAAATCTAGTGAATGGGAGCTGGAAAGGAGGAGAGACCTGTCATGCTACAACTGTCAAGTACTGTGAATGTTCTGTCTGAGTACTCCATGAATTACTAGAGGTCTTGGCCTTCTTTTTTTCCTACTCTTTTTTTGTCAGTGCATGGCATTTATGGGTTGTCATGTACCTGAAATTAGGTTCTGATATCAGCAAAGCTTCTATGTAGCAACTTCATGGAAACTGAGCTTTACTTGGCTTTCTAGGAGCTATAGCTTGTGTTTAAGCATGTAATTGGTCATACTGACGCAGGTGATACTGTACTTAAGTATTTACAAGATGGAAATCTGTGCAGGTGCAATAACAAGGAAATACTTTATTCCTGACGTAGGCAGAATACAATTTGATAACGTGGGGGGGAATAATGTTTTTTGCATGGATAAAGAGGACTATAAAAGAACAAAAGAATAAATATTTTTGTTTCATAGGTGTAATTCCTTTTCATGGCTTTTCTATGTATGGTAAGTGTGACTCTCATACACTAAAACCTCAGGATTGCTTTTTGTCGTATTGCAGTTTAAAGCAGTATGTGCTCTCCTGCAACTTTTAAACTTGTGTGTGTGCTTTTATGTTTCTTTTTATATGAAGATTGTTGAATATAATTTTAAAAATTTCTGGCTGTTTTATTTACTTATAGTATAGCTCGCTGCCACGTGGGAATTTCTTGTTTGAGAGCTAATAGCTGAGCTAAGCTATGCATCTTAATGTGTATGAATAGAGGGATGAAGTTTACCAACAAAGTCTCTTTCCTTGTGCTTCGCTTCTGGGTAGACCAAGTTATGTATGAAAAGAGTTTTTAAAAACAAGAATAATGTGAAAGGCCTGTTGCTCTATCCATTTTCCTACAAGAGGTGTTAAAAGAGCATTACATAATAGAATGGTTGCTAATTTACTGCACAAAGGAAAGCACAAATATCAACAAGATTTTTAGGAAAGAAGCAGAAAAATCTCCTTGGGTTACAGATGTATTGCAGCTATTGTAGATGTGAGATTAGATGTTTTGGCTTTTCAGTTTTTTGTTTTGGTTTATGAAAGGTATTTGTAGCATCACAGGGCAAGCAGATTGTAAGATTATACTTAAAATGCTATGTTTTGCTAATAATAAAGTTTAATGATCTCACAATCATTAAAATCATGCAATTTAAATATGAAATGCAGATTTGAACCTGAGTAGGGAATCTAAAGTCTTTGAAGTAATGAGCACTTAAGTTACAAACTCTTCCTTAGGGACCCACTAGACGGTGTTCACTTGTTCCATGTGAACTGCTTTTCAAAATGTTTGGATACGACTCTGCACTTGAGAACAGTGTCTCCCAAACTGGGGTGGGAGTTCCTCCCTCCCTCCTGTCCTTGCTCTTTGCACAGGCTCAGAATACACTGGCTCTGAGAAGGAGAAAGGGTGAAAAGCAAGGCAGCAGAAATATGGTAATGTAGCTCAAGGCTGTGGGCACAGTGGCTGGGACCAAGCAGAGCATCTTCTGTATTCCATGCTGTGCTGCTATATGAGGAAGTGTCTGGGTCCTTAGGGAAAATCCTATACCCTTTTTCCTGTTTGCATGCATACACTGTCAGGGTGCCAGCTGTCAGAGGCTGTTCTGTTACCCTGTTGGCCTTTATGTACATGTGCACACTGACAATTCCACCTCCATCTTCAAGTATTAAAAACATGAACACGGGTGACACCCTCTGCTTTTCTTACCCCTACAGAAATACACGTTTCTGTGAACATCTCACCCTACCTTAGCACCCCACCTCTCATACACAGACACTATGTTTTTTATTAAGCCACCTTCTCTGATATTTAGATATGAAAATAAATTCACACATGCATGTATCTGTATTTATATATAAATGTACCTATATCTGTGTGTGTGTCCATACGTATGCAGATAAATGTATCCATATCCAATATGTTAAAATGTAAGCTGTTAACTAAAATGAATGCACCTGTAAAATGAAGCAGTCAGTGTGATGAGTGGACAGATCAAAAGCCTATTCACAAAAAGGTATAAGGACAACTGTCTGTGAAAATGCATTGAGTGAATGGACTGTCTGTCTCAAGGAACTGGTTATGTTTGTGTGTATAACAGATTTATCTATATGCTAGACTTTTATGAAACAAGAAAAGTTTCAGAGTGCCTGTTTTACAAATGTAATCAATTCTTATTTTGAATCAAGTGTACTAGAAGACTTCTAAACAGTAAACTACCAAATGTCCATGATTTACAGATCTTGTAAGAAATAAGCACGTCTTTATCAGTTTGTCATACTTAGTGATGTTATTGTGGCAACCAAAAGCTGTTCTTTTAATGTTTTCATTTTCACAATATCCATCTTCAAGCAGTCTTACAAATAGGGCATCAGTTTGGAGCTGGTCACTGGGCCCCATGGTGCATTGAAGGTTACAGACAGTTGAATCAAAAACTTGCACTGTTCACATCGCCTTACACCCCAGAGATGCTCTCCTTACAGCATATTTCTTACGGTTCCGAAGCCAGCACTGTAGTAAGCAGGTTCTAATCGGTTTAACTTGAAATATGTAGGAATAATATACAGAAGGTATCATACTCCTTTTTTTGACTTTTTACATTACTGTTATTGAATACTTCTTTCTCAATAATTGGTTTAGTATGTTTTTGTAAATTGTGGTACTATAAATTAATTGGCTTTTCCTCATACTTCATGCACTTAATCATTGAACTCTTTCAGCAGTTTACAGTGTTGAGTCAATTATAATTCTTTTATCTTTTCAGTTGCTCCACTTTGTTTTCTGTACCATGAACCTTCCAAATTGTATCAGATATTCCGTGAGATGTATGTGCGTTTTTTCTTCAGACTCCATTCCATCTCTTCTCATCCCTCTGTAAGTTCATTAGGAATTAAATCCACTCACTCGATACTCTGTTTGCTACAAAACAATAATATACAGTAGCATGGTTTTCTATGTGACTAAAATGTATCCTTTTAAATATAATAAAATATTTCAGGCAAGCTTGGGAAAATTATTAGGTAATTCCAGTCTGGATATTGTTGTTTTCTATGTCAGTGTTAGTCTTTGCTATCATGTACCTTATTAAAATAGTAAGTTCTCATTTTATGAGGGTATGGGGTCTTTTATAAGAGTCAAATTTTTTAATCTAATAGGTTTCTCAGTTCAAGGGGTCACGTAAATGCAAACTCACTTTCATTGAAGACATGTAAATGGACTCTGAACTATTGTCTGGGGTAAAGGGACTAAAATATATGTATAGGGATATTGTTTCAGTGATACCAATTTAGTGTCTGTTTCTTTAACTGAAGTATCTTGCTATGACAGCATATGCTTTTTACTACTACTAGATGAGTTTAAATAATGTGGCTGTTTGTGACCAGGACCAGCTGTCTTGAATGTACAACAGTTGTAAAAATTGGCTTGTCTTCTATTTGTGAAGAATAAAACAGAGTAAATATTTCTTTTTTCCTTCAAAAAGTGCTGAAGAGTTACATTGCTTTTTGAAAATATTTCCTGGTTAAAAGAAAATCCTTTTCTTGGTATACCATTTAAAGGCTATGTATTGTGCTTTCCATCTTTAATAGCAGAGAAAGGGGTCAAACCAGAGTCTATTCATTTCCATGGTAATTTTTTAAACAATTTTTAACGTGTTTATGTTTAACTATTTTTGTAGTTATCCCTATTGCTGTTTGGTTTTACTTATCAAAGAGATACTTTTTCTTACATCCTTTATTTTTTAGTGCAACTGAAGTCTGTTTCATCAAAGTAGAAATATTTCAAGTAGATCATATTATAATAACCCATTAAGTACTTCAGCCTTGACATACAAACACCATAAGTAACTCAGAGCTGAAAGGGACTAACAGTACGTATTATGTTGCTAATACATACACAGATGTAGTGGTTTGGTCCAAAATACTCATTACTGTTTAACCCATGACAACAGAATTGCAGGAGCAAGGCTGTAGTGACTGAAGGTATTAGAATTGCTTGTGCCTTTCTCACCTGAGTTGAATATTATATCATTAATAGTGTTTTATTGCTTGAATTAAAAATTCCTGCACACTTACATGGTGATACTGTTTTCTCAGATTTGACAGGATGAGTGTTAGTATTCAGGATATGATCTTGTTTCCTTAGGGCATTGTATCATTGTGCTTGCTTTTTGAGACTCTTCTACAAACCCATCTGCCCCAGCTCTTCTATCACCTCCGAGAAATTGGAGCTCAGCCGTAAGTACTTCTTTCTGACTTGTTACAAGTATTGCACATTCATCATTCTGAAAATGCTTTTCTGCAGTATTTTAATTTAAGATCTATGAGAAATTACACAAAAGTATAAACATCAGTGTGCCATTTTTCCTTGAGAGTCAGATGCAGTGCTTTGTCTAACCTGCGTATCTGTGCTTCATGCATTTCTTCTGTATGCTCTGTGAAAAAGAAATTTATTCTGTGAGAAATGCTCTATGCTGCATTATTCAGCTAAATTTCAGTAATTCATGTTGGATCTGATGGAACTAAGGTATTTCCTAGGGGACAGAATACACAGAGATGTGTTAGTTGCTGCAGAAGGTACTGGAAGGGGCGAGAGAGCAAGAGTCATTTGATAGTGAACTCATGGTGCCAGGCACAACAGAACCTGAAAACCTTTTTGTCTTAATTGGTATCCATCTTAATAGCATAATAGCAGAAAGGATGAAACATAGAGGGTGATAATAGCTGAGGATCACTCTAATGTGATTGTTTGATCAGAATGATAAGGAGAATGATGTTAGTACTTTATCAAATGAGATGCTAAATAGTTTTATGATGGCTGTTGCAAATTAAAATATTGATTATTACTGCAGCAAGAGAAAATGCTTGTTCTTCCTGGAAGAGAAATGTGGAAGTACAATGAAATATTTTCAATTTATAGACAATCCAATCATTATGGGAGGCAGAAATATAATAACCATTGTTTGTCACTTGTTTGCAGGCTACGAATTTCATTTAAATGGATGGTACGAGCATTTTCTGGTTATTTAGCTACAGACCAGCTCTTGCTTCTGTGGGACAGAATCCTGGGATACAATTCTCTAGAAATTCTTGCTGGTAATAGAATTACTTTTACAAAACATGTGAAGTCTGTGTTAATGTAAGGCAAATACATGTTAGCTTCAATGTATTTTGTGATGAGAAGAAAATGGTTGCTCTTTGAATGAAGACAGCAGGTTACATATGTGTCGAAGCATATATCATCTAGAAAAATGGAATTGCATGAGTACTGCATCTTTAATAAAAAATATGTCAGGTAATTTGTTTTTTTATGGAAATGCTCCAAAAATGCTAAGTGCTCTCTGAACAGAACATAAGATGTTCTCCCAGCTTCAGTGGTAGTGGCAAATGAATTCATCACCTTTCACAAAATACAAGATTCATGTTATTTATGGCAACTATTTCTACAGTCTTAAAGCAATTGAGAGTCCCCTGATTTTGCTGGATTTCTGCCTTTGAAGTGGCATCTTTTAAGACACTTTGAAAGTTTTGTAGTTAAATAATGTCCTCATATTTATGAAGGTTCAAGATGGAAGTTTTAAAGAAAACATGTATCTTCAGTTGTGTCAGTTTTTAAATACAAAGTAGGTGAGTAGAAGAGAAAAGGTTTTGGTTCCATTTGTACATACAAGACAGCTTGTCCCTTTTAATTAAAAGCTAATCATCTTAAACTCAGGCATTTTCACTCAGACTTTTCTGAAGGAATGTTGTGTTTTTCCTGTCTGAAAGAGTGGTCAAAGAAACTCAAACCCAGCCACCTGTTGTATATTATTCTTCAGAATCAAGATAATTAAGCTAAGTGAAAATTGATATTTTATATCAAGATTAATTCTAACCACCACTTATCAGGTCAGAAATTTAAATATTGGACATTTTCTTTCAGTCCTGGCAGCTGCTGTGTTTGCTTTCCGAGCAGTCAACCTGATGGAGGTGACATCACTGGCTGCAGCTGAAGTAAGGATAAGTTTCACTTGGAGGAGATTGAAATAGTTTCTGATGCTTTGCCAATAAGAGTAACTTAAGCTTCACATGGCACATGGTGCATAGTGCAAATCTTTCTGTCTAAATTCTTACCTTAGGAAAAAAATCAGGAAATTGTGAGCATGCATTATGTGTACATAATGCTGTTTTTCTGGAGTAAAAGGAAATAAAGCATATTTGCAATAAAAATGCAGTGTTATACAATTATTTTGTACAAATAGGTTTTTTTTTCTTTTTAATATATAATCACTGTTAGTGGTATATATTGTTTTTGCAATATTGCAGAGGTTTGTACCCTTTTCCTCTGTACATTTTAGTTGCTTCTGTTCTAAAAATTACAAAAATTTTACAAGATTAATTTGGCAATGTGAATCTGAAATTTCACTGTGTGTACTGTCACAGGAAATGAAGAAAAGGAAGTCATTAGGATGAAGATTACTATTATTTATATCTAGTAACTTACTAATTTTTTTTTTCAGATATATGGGGATGGATTTTTTTTCCAGACTTTGAGAGTTTGTGATCAGTTTCTTTAGCTTTTTTAAAACATACTTTCAGGAGAAGACATGGATTATTTGAGGCATTACATTGGACTTACTTCACAAGTACTAGCCAAGCCACAGGATAAGGATTCTTAGTTCCCAATTATTTTTAGAAGCAAGTTGAAATGTTAGACCCCTTATTCACCCATGATGCCGTGTATATTTGAAGTAAGGCTAAAGGCTAAAATTAAGTTACTTGGGTACTATACATTGGGTAAATATGTTTTTTCTTTGAAATGTTAGAATGAAAAATTATGCAATAAGGTACTAACATAAACCAGTATAATTTGTTTCTAGTCATGTCCAAATATGATTATTGGCAGTATTGTAGTCAGTATTTGAATCTTTTCCTGACTTCTTAACTTGCTTTAAGGAAATTTGGTTCAAATTCCAAGTTTAACAAGCCTTTTTGATTTTCATCCTAGGCTGTACTTGCTGACCTTTCAACCCTGAAAGTTATGCCTCTTCTTCAAATCTTCTTGTTTGCTACAGTCACTTGATCTGCTTCAACAATACCACATTCCAGGTTTTCTGGAGGGAGAAGCTAAGCATCAACTATGCAATGTCTGCATAAAACCAAAATTAAACTCCATGTATAAAATCAACTTAGAAATAATTACCTTAATATTTTCTAACTGGAAAAAATAACTTTGCACATGATTGTGTGAAGTGCATGCTAATGAATTTCACTGTAAAAGCAATGGTTATTACTTGTACATTGAGAATGACTACTTGTACAAGTAAACAATATGAATCACTGTCTAAAATGCATGTAATACTAAAGTAAATGTAATTAGTGATCTGAGTTTTGTGATGTTATTGTCAGAGTTGTAAAAGCTCTTATTCTTTTAATATTAAATTACTTTTTCAGGCTTACAGCTTAGAGGATATCAGCTCCAGTACTGTCAAGTGAGAAAATAGAAAATAAAGATACTTTTACTTGCAAGATTATTTTTTTCTTGTTTTCTAAGGAAAAGATGGGGTCATCCATCAGTTTTGCTATCCTTATCTTATTTATTCTTTTCACAGAAATTTTCTCCATGTTCTTTCTCATGTTAACTGCTCCTGTTTATTCTTCTCATACACAGAGATGTGGTCACGCATTTCCTGTTCATCTTTGGTTAGGTATACAGCTGTCTCAGGTGTCTGCTGAACTTCTACCCAGAGTCCCATCAAAGGCATAAAATATGTTCCCCTGCAGAGAAGGCCTGAGCATAGCTTCCTTCAGAACCTGTGGAGCCAGTCCTTGCATGAGACAAAATATTCCCCTGAGAATGATGCCAAGAGTCCTTTCGCGGTGCCCCACACCCTCTCTGGGAGAGCAGTGCTACGCCTTTGACAGTGTTCCAGCCTCTGTTATTCAACAGCTCAGGCTTCAGTGCAAGAGCCCTGCTTGTATTGATGTGTGATGGGTTGTCACTACAGTCAGGCTGGCATCATCTGTTTGTGAGGTCTTCCTCACAGAGTTTGTTTGATTTGTTTAATACAAAGTTGGAATCAATAATCTGATTTGAGTAAGTATATCTTAACACCTGAAAAAGGTTCTAAGTCAGATAACCATGGTGGGTTATATAGTGACTGCATTTGCAATAGGACTTCTGTCTTTGCGTGGTTTATGTACATGTACATGCTTATGTACATGTAGTTGTCATTATTTGTCATACTGAGTGTAAATCAGTGATACATGAATCCTTCATAGTTTGCTCAAAATTTGACAAGTGATGTAAGCTGTAGTCTCAGATAGGGTTATGAGCTTTATGTCTGTGAATCTTCTTGTCTCTGTCAGGGTAATGTAGTAGAAACTTACTGAGCTAGTAAATTTATAAGGCTAACTTAAAAAAGGTGAAGTTGTGGACTCAGTAGTATCACTTCCTATATAAAGAACGAAACTGCTTAGCAGATATATAGCAGTGTGAGAATATTTGGGGAAGTTTTGCTCTGGATAACAAAGAAAACGGATGTTTTCCTTAATATTTGCAAGAAGTAATTTTAACTGTTTAATGAGAGGCTTTTCTATGACATTTAGTTTTTAAAAAGACACGCGACAGCTTTTATCCTTTACAGCAAGTATTACCCTGTTTTATATATGGGAAATGAAGGCACAGAAAGATTAAATGATTTGCTAAAGATTACAGAGTAAATTCCTAAAGGAGGTGAGCAGTCTCTCCTCTCTTGAACTTCTGTTTACATTTCTGGATACTCAGTTTGTGTATTAACCACAAGATCTTATTTCATCTTCAGAACAACACATAATATACACCTACCTCTAAAAATGCAGCGTTTTGCAGTTTTTAAAATCCATAAATTGGGTAGCAGTTTAGAAATTATAATGTTACAAAGCAGTCACAAGGATTGTGGCTCAATAAGGTCATTACAAGGTTACCATGGTGTTCTAAAGAATTAAAAGTATTTACTAAATAGCAAGGGAGATTCCCTACAGGCCTGCTGACCCTCTAATTCCCTTTGCTTTGTGCTAGTACATGGTGCAGAATCCGAACAGTACCAGATTGGGATTTTGAGCAGTATTTTCTCTTTTTCATTTTCAATAAATTTGGAAATGCTATAGGTAGGCAGAGATAGAGACTGTTGGATTCTTGTTTGAACAAGCAGTTCTGTGACTAATAGAATAAGGTCTGGTTTTATCTCCCATCTCCCTTGCATCCCCTCCACCTTCCCCACTGGGGTACTTAAACTGTTCCTGACCTGCAGTGGTGTTTTCTTGATGACTGGACAGGGAACCTTGTGCTCTGGAGCTCATGAGGGTCTCCACGCACCTTTTTATATACCGGAATACTGAGCATAAGTGCTTAAAATGAGATTAAGATGAGATTAAAAAATGAACTAGATCCTCACCTTAAGCTTCAACTATATTGTTAGATTTTTATATATTTTTAAAAATTTATTTTAAAATGTTGCTTTGACTGAAGTGGTGTTGTTTTCATGTTTCCTTCAGTTACTCATTTAGTTCTAGCAAAATACTCTTTCAGATTCTGGCTGATACTTGTATTTTTAATCTCCCTTGCTTAAATAGTACAAATTCAATTTTTTTGTTAATATTAAAATGATTGGTTTCTATCTGGCAGCTAGATACTTCTCTTGTATACATGGGTAGTATCAATTATTTAAGTTTTAATTCTTTAACTTTAGAGATCAGTTCAAACTTCTTGACATCTGTAGTCTGTCATTTGACTTCCAAATTCGTAAAACTCCTTTTTGATTTTTGCTGTTTTAAGTAATGGCCAGATGGGATTTTAGAATCATATCTAAATTGATAATTGCATTGGTTTAAACAGGCTCAGCTTAATGTCCAATGGCTCAATTTAGTCAAATTGTTTTGGTCTGTTCCTCCCTATCTGAAATCGATATAAACAGACATTTCAGTACAAGAACGAGTTGTCTCCATATTTACAGATAATGATCATATCTTTTGCTGCTTACCTTAGGATTCTGGCGATGGGCTGTCAAGGGTTTCTTGTAATGTCAAATAGACTGTTGTAAAAATGCAAAAGTAAATAGTCTAGTCTAAAAATGTACCCAAGTTATCTTCCTTCAGTACTTCCAAAAATATGTTGAAGCTCAAATCTTGATGGCTGGGTCACGGAACAACTGAATAACTAGAACAGTTTATAATTTTTAGTGGATTTTTTTTTTACCATAGTAACAAATTTTATTATGGGAAATGATGAGAGTATGAAGACCATAAAGCAGTTAGATATCCCAGTAAAGGGAAAAAGCTGCAAGGAGTCTCCAGTTAAAGAAAAATTTCTACTTGTTGCCAGAAAACAGCAAAGAAAATATGCTGAAGCTTGCACCTATTTTACTATTTTCTGATGAATTTTATTAAATGCTTCCAACAAGACTGAAGGGATTCCTTGAAACAGAATTGCTGTATAAGGATCAGCTTGGGGAAGGCAATACAATGAGCTGTTAATTAACAATAAAATAAGCATTTTATAAAAGATATTGAAATATAGTGCAAAACTGAAGGGCTGTTATCTTGAGAGAGGAAGGGGAAGAGCCTTTCAACATATTTTAACAAATCAGTAAAATATTCTGTCCAGTATTTTATGTGAGGAAATGGGGGAGGGAGGGGACGGATGCAGCTGGGGCGATGGGAGCTGCTGGGTGCTTCCTTTTCCCTCTTTTCCTCCAGGCCATTTCTGTCTGTGCCTGGCTGCTTGCAGGTGCTGGACCAGCGGCTTCCATCCTCACAGCCCACACAGGAAAGGCAATTAGCTGAAGCACATATTTGAGATCAACAGAGCTTTGTGTTGCCCAGCAGCTCCAGCAGGTTTCCTCCAGCTCCAGGAAGCTTGACCACTGGGCAGGGAATGCAGCAGGGCCAGGGCCAGGGTGAAGGTGAGGGCCCCTGGGAATGGCGGGCAGAGGGGCATTAGCCAGCCTTCCCGTTGGAATGGGCAGCACCAGCAGGAGAAACAGCCCCTGTGAATGATTCCCCCTCCAGCGGCCATAGGAATGATACTGGGTATCATTCTTGTGGATACTTTCAGAAGAAGTGCTGAAGGACAACTCCAGCGCTTGGGATTCAGGGTTTATTCGCAGCTTTAGGACTCAGTACAGAAGGGAAAAAGTACCCTTCTGGAGGCTTCAGGCTTTTAGCACATGGTCGTGCTTGTGGTGAGGGGCTGCATGTCTGATCTGAACCACTTGTTGCAGCAAATAACTGTGGAATAATCTGAAATCTCTAGAATCCAGAGGTTGTGTGCTGCAATTTGAAATCACTGAAAGATTTTTTTTTCCTGTACACTTCATGCTCAGCTTCTTCAGTATCTTAACAAAATTGCTAGTGCAGGGAAGATCATTTTGATCCAGCAGTGTGACAGTTGTGCTCTGCTTTAAAACAGTGTTAAAATATCTCATCTTAGTATTTTTTTAATTAGGCAATTAATAGTATGCCTACCACATTATGGCATTACTGGCCAATTATGCTTTGGGGAAGCATCTCGGGATACTTGTCTTTTCTGCAGAGGACACAGTGCAGCACAAGTCAGCAGTTATTAATGGGGACAGAAGGAGTCTCTAGGGTAGGACAAGACGTTTGTCTTGGGTTCACCATGCGTTGTGAGACTGCAACACATAAGCAGTGGTACTGCCATCTGACTGTGCTAAATACTAACCAGGGATCAGCCTTAAAATTATACAAGGGGAGAAATACTGCTTTTTGAGTCTGTGGTTCACCTGATTCTGTGTCCTGTCAGACATTGCTGGTTACAGGAAGTGACCTTGAGGTTCTCTGAAGAAGGTTGCAGAGGGGCCTCCATGTGCCCACATTTCAAAATCAGCATGTTGTAGATGTTGGACTACTGATATGTGCAAACAATTGTTTCTAGAGAATTGGCTTTATGGAGGACCACAGTGCTTTGCCAAATTACATTGTGTTTGGCTGAACAGTTTGAACAAATTGATTCTTTTGGAATTATGACCAAAATAAATGGCATATTTAACAAAAGAGTTAAAGACACAATTTGTGCAAGACAAAGCACGTGACCAATTTCTGTGCTTTGCTTTAAACAAAAAAGTCTATATCATGTTGCTAAGAGACAAGTTGGAATCTGATAGCCAATGACAAAATATTATGTTTTATCCACCTAATATGTCTTAGTAGGTATCTGATTGTTCATTTTATTCAAGAATCATGTTCTCTGAGTGTTACATTCTGTGGGGTTTTTTTCTGAAAAGATCTGTTTAGGATAGTTATAGCCTAATAAGTCCAATTATAAATAGTAAATCGGCACAAATATATGTTATAAAAAGCAATAATATTTAATTTTCTATGTGTTCAGTACTATTTCTTATCTAATTTTTTTTGATAATAAGTCTAGTGTCACAACATTTTCCCTTTTCTCCCTTTTTTTTCCAAGTGCATCTGGGTTACAAAAACATAAGCATTGCTTTGAAGCCCAATTGTGGTTCATTAATGTTAACATGAAGTTCTAACTGTGGAAAACTGGCATAGTTACAGCTTGTGAAGAAAGTTCCAATTGCTAGCAGCACTCACGTTACTGGTGAAGTTCTCTCCATAGTTCCTGACCTTGAGACATAATTAGATGTTTTATTTTAGTTTGTAATACATTCTAACTGTACCCGGTTCCTGAAGGCATTACAGCTAACTGATAGACATGGGAAAGTGGTGTTAGGAGTATTAATACCCCTCACCATTAACACAGAGGCAGGAGAGCCCAGATGCCACCTCTGCCTCATGCTCACAGAATGCACTTCCACTGTGGGGAAAACCATCCTTGAAAGAAAGGGCGTGTGGAAAAAGGTGCTCAAATTGTGACCTCTGCAACACAAAAAGTGATCATTTGCTATTTGTAATTTTAACAAAGTATGCTTTCTTCTACTGACTTTATATTGCATCTTTATTCAACAATTAGGGTTTTTTTAATTTTAAAAGCTTGAGTAAGTTCTGTTAATCATACAAAAGATAAAATGTCTTTTTGATATGTTTGTATAAATTTTGAAATTCTTACTTGTACTGCTAGACTTTTCTGTTCCAGAGCTTTATCTTCTTCTCTTTTCTCTTTTTGCAATCTTCAACAAATATCCTTACATAGTTTTTATCTAATCTGGGTTTCCGTCTATGTGAATTACAGTTTACAGAAAATAGGAACCTTTCTGATTAGGGTTCTTCTCCTCCCCTGAGAAATATATTTCTATTCTGTTACAAAGAAATCCTGGAAAATCTTTAAAGATTTGGTGTCAGTCCATTCCTGCATTAGGTGGTAATAGGGATAAGGGGTAAGTATTATAGTGGAGAGTTGGTTTACAGCAAGTATTATTTATTTAGGCGGCTAATCAATATTCAGACTTGAAACCACACAATCAAAGGATGGAAGAAGTAGATGTTTGGCTTTGCAACAATCTAGGTTAATAAAGACCTAAATAGAAGTTTGCAATCTTAGAACCCCAAATCTATCGAAGACCTTCCTGTCAATGCATTCCTCCCGAAACAGCAGGAAGTGATGCCCAGGGCGTTTTCTTGAACATCCTAGGTCACCATTCTAAATGCAGACACCAGAGAGCTCTGTGGACTAGGGGAGTGCTGCATTGCCTACCAGGATTTCAGTTAGAAGGGAGTAATGAGAGAGAAGCAAGGAAGTTGCAGACATCAGAGTAAGTGCAAATTTTCTCAGGCTGGATGGTAACCTATGTGTTCACTCAAAGTCAGAAAAAACCTGTCTAAGACCTTGGCCACCTTGGCTTTGAAAGAAATCACACACACAGCAGTGTTAGGCACTAACTTGCAAGCAAGTAATGGAATATATTGCCAGAAAACTTATTCCTACTACTAGACTTTGGATGAGGGAAGGGCCAAGATGGTATATTGTACAAATAAACTTGTTTTGTATACACTAGATCTTTACACAATATTCTAGAACATGAGACTAGGAAAAGTGAAAATGCTGTTTCCAGAGAAAAGACAGAGAATGTAAGGATTAGGGTTAAGTTAACCTAGCAATCTGGGCAAAGAAAACCCAAGTATCCTCTTGTGTGGTATCTACAATAGTAATTCATAATGTTAGAGGCTTGACACTTTTATCTAGTTCGTCAGATTTTTCCTGGTCTCTGCAAAATGATGAAATTCTGCCCCTGAGGTTTGTAATTTTTTTTTTTTTAAGTAAACTATGGAGGGTTTTTTTAATACAAAGAGCAAGAATCTTTGTAAGTTCCATCTTGGCCCATTCAGATGAAATTTTTTGTTTTCCGTGAATAATGAACTTTGTATATTATTATATGTATTTGTGTTTTCCTAGTTTAAAAGCTTGAACTGTAATTCTCACAGTTATTCTGTGTTTTCAATGCAAGGCTACTGTTCTTCTTGCTAGGCAATTCTGAACATTATTATAAAATCTCGGTTCAGTCTGTTTTATTTTTATAAAGGAAAGTACCACCTTTTTTTTCAGCAGCACAAACACATGCAATGTAAAATGTTATAGAAGAAATAGCCCTTCATAGATAGAGATGTTTTGTTCACAGATTCCAAACAGTTTAATGAAAAATATTCTGAGTTGAACTGGCTTTTTTAGTCCTCTTTTGTAGAATTTACTGTAGATCTCTCAGAAAACTGGGCACAACCCAATGAAATGAGTATGTTTTTCATGCAAATGTAAGCCATCTTTTCAGTTTTCTCTAGATGGAAGTTTTGTTCCTTCTTACAAAACACCATGGTGAGATTATTAAATGACAAGTGCAGGATAAATTACTCTTTCCTGACTTCAGTCCAGACATTTAAACAGAGATGGTTACTGATACTGTTCAGGAAATTTTTCCAATGCAATCAGGTCAGTGCTGTGCACTCTGCTTTTGGTGGGACCAGGCCATTCAAAGGCAGGGCTATTATGGAACAGAAATGTTCTTTCAAGACTCTGCTTTATTAAGATATTAGTGAGGACTAATGATAGGCATTTAAGCTTTTTATTTCTTCCATAATGTAATATATTTTAAATTTTCACTAGCCCATTTATTTCACTGTGAGGTTTTCAGGCTGTGAGATCAGTTAGATGTAAAAAAGGGAAGTTGATAGCATTTAAGAAGTACACCACTCATTCTTTTCAGCTTAAAACTCTCAGGACAAGGCAACCACCCTACCTTAAGGAACAGCACCCACTGCCATAGTTTGTGGTTTACTGCAATCTCTCTCCAGTAACTCTTTATACGTGTCACGTCTACCTCAAGCCTTTATAGTTCAGAAGGCATTAGCAACATACAAGGTGACTTGTAAGGTCCCTGCTAACCCAACCCGTTCTATGATTCTATGAACCTAATTTTTTGCATCGTGTTTCTTGAGCTTGTCTCTTTTTACAGATTACAGAGATACCAAGATAGAGAGGCTTGTTCTGGAGTGACATGGAATCTTTCAGTATTGAATGATCACAGACACTAATTCCAGGGGAAGAGGAACACTGCTGGTGTTAGCACAGACAATCCCCCTAGGAACACATCTTAGGAACCAAATACTCTTCTGAGACTCTCTTTAGTCATTTTAGTTCTGAAGATATTCTCTGAAATTGCTTCTGTGTAAACATGAAGGCAGATGCTAAAACATTAGAAAAAGTTTACCCATTGCTACTGGATGTGCATTCCAGCTCCTTCATGCTGTGAGCAGTTACCTGTATGGGTGTTTTCTAGTTATATCAGTAAGGCCTAAAAGGTATTTTTATTCCTGTGTCCCAAGAACATGAATAAAGAAGGCATCAGGGGCACTGTTAATTGGTCATTTCCTAATGGACAAGAGACAGAAGATACTCTCTCTCTTTTTCCTGAAAGTTGATTTGCCTCTCCTCTCCATGTTTGAAAAGCTTCAGATCTTAGACACTTATTTTAGTAAGAAATTAACAACCTGAAGTTCCCACTACTCTCTATTGATTCTAAAGGGGTTAAGAGTTGACTTTCTCTGATTTAGACTTTTAGTTGAGCCCTTCTCCACATTTCCTATTAACTACCATGAACAGTTTAGAAAGAACTGCTCAAACTCATTAAGTAGAAGATAAAAAATATGACCTGTCCCATACAAGTCATATCAGAAAACTGACAAACTTCACTGAATGCAGAACTTTTTTGTCCCACCCTAACCAAAACTGTCACAATTTCATAATGCAGGCAGATAAAGAAATAAAAAAAAAGTCCAGATCCAAGGAAGATCATGAAAACTTGTTCAACTCCAGTGTTCAAAAGGAAGCTTAGCACATTGCACACAACCTTGGAAGTACCACAACCTGCAAAACAAGCAAGAAAAGAATTAACTATGTGTACTCTTTCTGAAAATGTAAGCCATGGATGAAATTTTACTCTTTTTTTATTTTTGTGAGAAATACAGCTGTTTGTACTAAGTCATAACACCAGAAGCCCAAGGTTGTGTTCTGACAGTAGGAAAATGGCCTGTATCCAATGACCTTGTGACTGAGGATGTGGTCTCTGATGCTTTCTCTCTATTACCCAACTCAAAACATATAAAAATTGAGGCAAAGACAATATACCTGTTACTTGATTTTTTTCAGTAGTGGTTTCCATGTCTCCTTCAACTTTCTAGGTAACTTGAGACCAGCTTTCTGTGCCTCTGCAGAATGATCTTATTTATCAGATTCTGTGTCACTCACAGTACCTGGCAGTGGAATGCCACAGATCTGAAGAGCTCCTGTTTACAGGATGTGCAACTTGGCTGCAGAAATTCCAGGAAACAGTCTGCTTGCTGTGACCTCAGAGCAGCCATTTCAATTTGCCACAAACCATCTGACAATAGAATTGTATTTACATGATACACATGTTCACTAGGCTTTTTATTACCCTCTGTTAGTCACAGATCATGAGAATATAATCTCCCATTCACCGAAGCTCTGGCCTCTGATTGAGTGATTGCTCATTCCACTTTTCAATCAACAGCTTCTAAAACTATCAAAACCACACTTGAAGTAAAAGCTTTTGCCACTTTCTTCTTGCTTCTTCAGAAGGTCATAAATAGTCTTTGTTCTCATCCCGAATATTGTCTTAAAGGGACAAATGATTTCCATTATAAATAATTAATCTGACAGCATTTTTCTGACCATGCTCATTCAGGTAAAGAGCAGCTCTATATATTATGAATTAAACCTTTATTTAGACAATAAAAATATTCTGAAAGTTACTACTCACATTATTTTTAATGCAACAGTTACTTTATAGACACTGAGAAGATTAAAACTGATCCCCAGAATGCCTCTACCAGCCTGAATAGGCAGACTCCATCCTGACAGGTCCTGTTACAAGTGAGTAGGAACTATTTTCTCTGAGAGAAAACATACTCAAACATGTCCCAGGAGGCACTCTTCAATACTTGCTGCATGCACAAGAATGTGCTAAATTACTCTGTCCAAATTATACTTTTTAAATTGTGGGGTTTATTCTATTTTTTTTTTTCGCACTGTTGATCAGTATGCTTGTTATAAGATAAAAAATAGTCATGTGCAGTAGTGACTCTCACCACCTCCTGATTGTGCTTTTCCTTGTTTCCTATCTAGCAGGAAGGGAGGGAATAAGACACAAAGCACTGACTGTCTCTGGTTAGGTAATGGTGGATTTAGAGATTTGCTGAGATTCAGGGAAAGTGAAAGAAAGATTATGTACATACTGGGACCTTTTTTTTCATTTGGTGGTAAAATGCTCTGTTCTCCATTCCCTCTAGGATAGCCTTTTTTGGTGAGTCACGTTTATAGCTCTCAATTCTGTGTTGAAATAGGTTGAATTCTCACCTTGCTTGAAAACTGAAAAAGATAGCCAGCAATTTAATATTGCTGTTCATGAAACATTGGGGATAGTTACACTGATCATTTAAAGACAGTTTGAACTACAAATGAACACATTATGATTTTACTGTGAATGCAAAATTACCACAATAAAAGTCTTCTTGAAATTTAATAAGATGTCTGGACTTTTACAGTCTGGCAATCAATTTTGGCAAAACCAGTTGTAGTGTTGTATGTTCTGAGTAGACCAGATTATGAACTCTGTCACATCACGATCTCCAGGTCTGTCCCTTGGTAGTTTTTAACATATTTCTTATCACCTAAATCTGTAATGTAATTCATTTCTACAACCATTTTTCTGTTGTTCCAAATGGTCTTTAGCTGTCAAAATATGTAACAACCCATCACTTTGTTGTAATCTGACAAGCCAAAATATTCAAGATAGCAAAATCCTTCCCTACTTCTGCACCACCAGTAAGATTGTGTCCTGGCAAGTTGTTTGGCTTCTACTACAGATTCCAGAAATCAAAGTGCTGCCTGAAATATTTTATTCACTCATTCTGCTATTGTTTTCCTTCAGACTTGGTATCTCCGGATGTGCCTCCAGATCTTGTGTAAACAGATTGAGTCTTTGTTTATTTTTGATATAAACAGAATCCAACCACAGTCTGCCTAGCCAACATCTTCTAACTGGAATGGCATCTTTGTTCTCATAAAGAACTCAACAATTTGAGAAAAGGATAAGCAAAGTTTCCATGCAAATACAAGACTCAGCTGCAATGAACACTTGCTGAACATTGAGTGTTCCAAAACTTCTTTTATATTTGTCTTTACTCTGTAAGTATTAAAGAAAAAAAAATCCTCTGCAATGCCTGTGACAATGCTGACTGAAAAGAATATCTCATATTAGGAAACTTAATAAAAAAGTTCTTTGCAGATCTGCACCTCTGGTTTGCCCTTAATGACTGCCTCTTCTTTCTTACTGAAAGAGATTTTGTCCTTTTTGCAGCATTTTAGCCTATTACCAGGTAATTTGCTCATTTGAGGGATATCTAGACTCATGGTCTTTGATAAGAAGATCCTAAGGGCTAATACTCCCATCAGATAAGGAAGATGTTTCACTGACTTCCATTCTCTAAGTTCCAATTTTCTTATTGGACTGAGATAACATCTAAGATCCATAGTCTCTGAGTCCATTAACAGCTGGAAATACAGGACCACTTAAAATACTTCATATAGTTTCCTCTTGAACTAACTATTTTCCCTCCCCAAAATACACACTTCAGTAATCCAGAAACAACTGAGAAGGGGTTCCTGAACTCTCATCTTGGCAAATACAAATCTTATAAAATTCCACCTTCATTTGATATTTTATCAGCACATGAAATCTGAGAACTAGAGAGTTTTATGATTTGGTTGCATATAGGAGTAACTTCTCTAGTCAAGAAAAGATATTTGAATTTTAATCTCAAGCCTGTTCAAAAAGGAATGTTTCTTTTCACAGCACTAATAGAATCAAATGTTTCTTGGACAACTTACCAATAATCTGATGGTCATTATCTTATCTGAATTTGAACTTATTGTAAGTTTGTGCTTGCATTGTTTTTTAATTAAAAAAAAAAGTTATTGTATTAATTTCTGAGTCTTCTTTCCTGTAAGGTGACCTTGTAGCATTTTTTTGAGCTTGTGCTTTGTTTCTGTTTTCCCTACCAGGTTTCTTTCTCATCTGTTATTATTAGTCCGGTTCATTTTTCCTCATCAGTCTACCCAAAGTCATCTACCCAAAGCATTCACAGCTTGTAGTTTGGAGAGACTGCAAATAGCACCAAAGAGCAGAAAAACCCCCTTTTTTCCTTCATTCTACTGTTCAAACCTGCTTCAGGGTTATTACAGGGCTGGCTGAATGTATGTATTGGAAAGAACTGTTGGCATTAAACAATTCTGAAGATTATTTCCTCTCCCTTTTTCTGTTCAGATAAATTGATGTGGTGATTAAGGCTAGGTGAATGATAAAATTGCTAACAGAAAAGGCAACTCAAAGCAGTTAATAAACACTAATAAAAAGGAAAAAAAGCTTTCTGCTCTGAAGGTCAATGGAAGAATGCAGGTCAGGACTCAAAAAAAAAAAAAAACCTCTCAGGTTATCTATACAGCAAAGACCACTCACAAAATTCGACCAAGACTGTAGGAGTCCATTAATACTCACCTGGATTCGTGACAGAAGGTAACATAAATAGCTGAACCCTTAGGCTTCGAGACCAGTTTGCTCCCTGCAAAAAAATAAACGTAGGCAGTTGTGGGAAATGCTGTTGCAACATTCTATCAACAACGTAGCACATGCCAGTGCCAGACCTTCTTCGGGAAATGTGGTTGTATTTAGAGCAGACCTTGAAACAAAGCAACTTTATAACTCTTGCTCACACTCTCAGGGTGTTCCCACGCTCCAGAGCACCGGGAACATGCGCCCCTATGAAGCCCATACAGTGGCCGTGGTGACCAGGCTGCCCACCCGCCACAGTGGTGCCTCTGTCCAGACATTGTTGGGTCCAGCATCCATGGCAATTACACAGGAGAGAAGTGACAGCAGCTGTGAAGTTCTCATCATGTCTCCTGGGTTTCTCTAAGCTGGCAACAAGGCACAGATTTTGGATATGCCTCTTTGTAGCCTTTAGCAGCTGACAGTGATCAGCACCTCCATCCTATCTCACCTCTGTGAGTCATCAGGATTTCTTCTTGCTCTTTTTCTCCAGAACTGGGTATCTTGTAAAACTGCACACAGATGTGCTGGGTTGGGTAATTTGGGTGCCGTTAGCATAGTCCATGCTGAGAACTCTTTTGCTGCTGTGTGCTTCATCCAGCGACCCCATGCCCAGACATTACCATTCATTCTCCATTCACAACAAATTCCAGCCTTTCTCTTACAACTGTCCACAACTAGAGGCAGAGAAAACATTCTAAATTGCAAGCATACCCAAGAACCACACAGCTCTGCTGATGAATGGAGCAAATCACAAGTGATGAAGAACTGTGAAAAGGCTGAGACACTCAAAGCCCTCTTTCCCTTGTTCTTTACTAGCAAGGTCAGCCCTCAGAGCTCACAGAGCTCTATGCCTAGTTTGGCAAGGTTTGGAGGAGGAGACTTCGACTAACTGTAGAGGAAGGTTGAACTGAGGATTCTTTAGCAAATTAGATGTTTCCAAGTCCTTAGGGCTGGACAGGAGCTGCTTGTAAAGGTGCTGAGGAAGTTAAGTAACACCATTGTGCTGCTTCCTATCACCTTCTAAAGGCTGTAGCAATCAGATGGGATTTCCAGTTAGTGTAAAAAAGCAAATGTCACATCCAACATCAAAGCAAGGTGCAGGAAACTGCAGAACAGTCATCCTCACCAAGTATCTCTCTCAGAGGAGATCATGAAGCAAATCTTTCTGGAAGCCATTTCTGGGATGACAAAGGACAAGTCAATTCAGAAAAAACAGCACAGTTCCACCAACACAATTGCCTTCAGTCATGACATAGTTGGCTCTATGACTGAAGTGATAAGAGCAGCGCACATTGACTTTAGCTAGGGTCTTGCTGTGACATCCACAGCATCTCTGTAGTCCAGTGGGGGCTGGGTAAGTGGATGAGGTGGATGGCAGTCTGAACCACTCTACCTAAAAAGTAGTGGTCACCAGTCTGAAATGAAACTGGCATGTGCTTATGAGTGATGTTCATTAGGGTTGAGTAGGGGGGTTAGATTACATGAACTCTAGAGGTCAGACATTTTTCTCTGATTCTGTGATGAAGCCTTGCAGGGCACTCTGTAGAATTTGGGTCCTCATATTGAAACCACAAATTATTTAGGTTTCAGTGGATTAATGGGTTAGGCTGCAGCCTTTCCTTGATTCTGAGCTCATGCAGCTGATTCTGCATGATATGAAGTGGCAGTGCTTTATGAGGCATTTCCAGCTAAGAAGCTTCTCACTGCGAGATCTTCTGCTATGGTGTGCTGACCAGCAGTAATGTCCCCCGAACTCCAGAACATTGCTTTGAAACACTGCTTGAAAACAATCCATTCCGTGCTTCGTGATTTGGAGACTTGTAGTTGAAAGCAGGAGGTGAAAATGAACCAGTATTGAAAAAGGATTTTTAGTAAGGATCATGTCTATTTTAGGCCCATAGCGTTTTCTTGGACTGTCCCCATCTCACAGCTATTCTAATGCAGAATAGGCTTTTCTTTACAGTACTTGTGCAGTCCTGTGCAGTCCGGATCTTTTGACTCCAGTAATTCTCAGTTAAAACAGTTCCCACTTCTCCAGAAAACTTGCCTCTTTCATGTACCCTTTATGCATTCCTCTCTCTTTGTAATGTAACATTAACTAATTAATTAAATTAACAGCTGGTTTCTTTGTTTCCATCTGGGAAATTTACTCTGCTCCAGCTCCCCTCCCTAAAGTTAAACAACACTGAACAAGCTTTCTTAGGATACAGGCTTTTCATTGTTTTCTTTGCACAAGATCTGGTCAGATACTGTTGGTCTTTAAAGGCTGTTGTATTCACCAGCAGAAATGATAAGGCTATGCACAGACTTCACAATTCAGAGTTCATTAGGTTTAGACACATTTTCCAAATCTTCATATGCTATACGAGTACTTTAAAGTTTTGGGTTTTTTTTCAATAAAAGTACGTTTCATCTGGGATGGAGTTTGCATGCCAACTATGTCACTAGGGAAATTGTTTCCTGCTGCATTTAATAGTACTGTAATGATTTCACAGTTAGCTTTCCAGTTAGCTTTCTGCTGACCCGCAGAAGCAGCTTGTACAACTCCATTTTGTGCTCCTGTCTCCTGTAGGGTCTACAGAGCAGGCAAAGGCTTTTCTCAAGACTCTTTCAACCCCTCTTCTGTTATTTCTTAGGTAACTACAATAGTTAATAGGAAAGGTAATATTTATATAGCTTTTAGCATCCGTGCTGCATTATTTTCTCATGTGTTGTGTATCTAAGATAGATTGAATTTGTTCTTTAAAGGCTGTGTTATTTTCGTTAGATGGCTCTAAACAGAATGCTGGAACATACCACAGGTTTGGACGGGACAAAGCACAGACTTTACTGCCATTCAGTGGCTTGATGGAAACATCATAAGCAAAAGTGTTTTTTTTTGGTCAAGAATTGAAGCATAATGAAATCGCGGTTCCGTCTTTGTTAAGACTTAGTGTTCCTGTTTTCAGTTGTGTGAGATCAGACTTGAAACTCTTCCTTTTCTCGTTTTGTTTATGTTTTGAGAGGGCTGTAGTACACACCGAGCCGAAACTTCAGAAAGCTCTCCTCAGGTGTCTGCATTAGTGGTGCGATAGGGGCAAGTGTAACAAAGTCCGAGGTCTCGGGGTTTTGCCCTGTAGCTAAAATATCTTATTTTCACGTTGTCCCTTTCCTGAATCCGGCTCAGCCGGTTTGGATCTAAGGGGTTCTGGGACACGCCTGGCGGCCCGGGAGAGCCGGCGCTCCGCAGGTGCCGGCATGGGCTGGCGGGGAGCAGGGCGGAGAGCCGGGCGGGCCCCCGAGGGCCGCCGGGGACTGCTGCTGCCCGCACCGGACAGAAGCTCCCCGATAGGAGCGGCTGGGCTGGGCTGGGCTGGGCCGGGCCGCGCTGCGGGGGGATGGGGATGGGGATGGGGATGGGGATGGGGATCGGGACCGGGGCCGGGGCCGGGGCCGCGCGGCACTCACCGCCCCTCCCGGTGACGTCACCGCGCGGTGACGTGTCGCCCGGCCGCGCGGGGGCCGCCGGAAGCGCCGGGAGGCGGCGCGGGGCCAGTGCGGGGCCGGTGCGGAGGGGGTTCGTGCCGCCGGAGCGGCAGCGGCGCAGAGCTCAGCCCCTGCCTTCCTTCCTTCCTTCCTTCCTTCCGTCCGTCCTTGTGTTCCTGCCTTTGCTCCGCGGCAGCGGCGGTACCGATGAGCGGGCTCCGAGCACCCGGCGTGCGGCCGGTGCCAACCTGCCTGCTTCTGCTGGGGCTGCTCCTGCCCGCCGCGGGCGCGGGGTGCGAGCTGGAGGCTGCGGACGGCGGCGGCGGCCGGCGGGGAGGACGGGGAGGCGCGGCCGCCTCTGCGGCGGAGCCGGTGACAGGTAACGGCCCCCGCGTGTCGGTGCAGGGGTGGGACGCTGTTCTCCCGGGGTCCGCGGCACTCCCGGGCGCCTCCGTCCGCCTCCCGCCGCCGCGGGGCCGGGCGCGGTGCGGCTCTGCAGAGGGCGCCGGGCCGGTCTGCAGGGGGTCCAGCTGCGGCGGCGGCACTGCGGTACTGCCCGGCGCGGCCCTTCCCGGGAAGGAGCCCGCCGCAGGATGTGTGCAGGATCCTGTTGAATAGCGATATTGTTGAGATCCGGAGCCGCCGCTTCCGCGTCGACTCCCGCGGTGCCGCCCGTGCGAGTGTCCGGGGCGCCGCCAGCCGCGGCCGAGAACCCCCGAGCGCGCCCGCCCCGGCGCCGCACCCGCGGGCGGCCTCCGGCGGGGACGGGGCTGCGGCGGGGACGGGCGAGGGACCCGCCACAGCCAACTCGCGGGTCCTGCTGCATCGCAGCACAGCTCCTGCAAAGGCAGAGGTGTCCATCCCTGCCCCCAGGGGGGTTTAATTCTCCAGGAAAGTGGAAAGCATTCCAGCCTTCACTTAATTCTTCAAAGAAAAGTCGCATTACTGTACTTAGGGCAATTGGTAGTTCCTGCAATTAAAACCAGCGGTTTTACCGAAACATTTAAAATAATCTAATTTAAGCAGGCTTTGATGGCTCTGAATTGCTTATACGTATTCTGAATCTATCTTGTAAGGAGCAGGAGGAAGCATTATCGCCTTTAGACAGTTCACTTAAGAAAATGGGATTTGTATCTTAGGAAATTCTCGGAAACATTTAGAAGTTTGTCCTGTCTCATAATGTGCTTTTCAGAAAGCTCTGTAATTGGAAGGAAGAACATGGAAGGTGGACGAAACAAGAAAAACCCATATCTCTTTCGAATCAAAGTAGTGTGCTTTTCTTATCAGAGAAAGATTTCTGATGATGTTTGGAATACTATTGACACCCTGAGCTGAAAGTACTGAACTTCAGCTGATGACACATACCTGGGTTTCTTCTCAGCCCAACACCTTAAAGACATGAATTTTAATTATAATTAATGAAATGTCAGCAGTGGTCAAGAAATAACTCCAAGATAGAGATGCAAGGCTACGTGATCTAGCGGTCCTGTTAGAGGACACGACATTTCTGAAATCTGAATTGTCCAATCTGTTGGCTTGCTGTATAAACTGAGGAAGTTGGAACATCCGCAGTCTGTGAAGCAGCAGTTGTACTTCCCAAGGGTGTTGTGGAAATGCTGTATCAGAACAGCTTTCTCTCTCTTTTTTTTGATTGTGATTAATCTGGTTGTAGGTGGTATTAAACAGTTCTTACTATGAATGGTACTGACACTGTCTACATTTTATGCTTAATCAATTTGGATGTGTCAGTCTGTATGGAAAAAAACAAATTTTTTAAATGTTTTATGGACTGTAAAGGTACCGAGATGCCTATCAACTGTGTTCTCTCCCTCATAGCAGTGACTCTGGTGAAGAAGAAATACAATTATTTGAGAAATCTAATGTGCTATGAGTGGATTTATTGTGTTACATGACAGTATGGTCTGGAAAATACATATGGTTGAAAGCCACCTTGGAAAAAGTGTTAAATTTTCGGGGGTTTCAACGTAGTTCCATGTTCATCCAGTTAATAAATACGTGTTTCAATTTGTCATGGAAGTTGTTTGCCTATCTAACTAACTCCCAAGTAGTTTTAAGTTACTTTTTGCGGAGCTGGAATAACTCCTGAAGGTTTGGAAAGAACCAGATGACTTTTTCAGGGGGTGATTTTAGCTATATTATCTATCATTTTCCTAAAAGATAAAAGTTGCAAATGTCCTGTTGAGTTAGGAGAGAGTGCCAACACTTGTCTGGAGAAGAATAGAATAAACTTTTAATTCAGTAGTTTTGACAGGTTTGAGAAGTATAACGCAGAAGATAAAAAGCTGCTAAATATAAAATGCTGTGCTAGGAAGAGGCTATGGGATGCTCAAATTGAGATGTTTGGGAAACAGAGCTGTAGGAAATAATTCATGACTCCTAGTCACAAATTGGTCCGAATGAGCAACATGCAGCTGGCAAAAGTAGATGCCATCCTTGGATATGCTGATCCAGTGTAAATTACAGAAGGCTTTTATTTTTTCTTTTTGATTGCACTTTTGTCTCTAGTTTTGAGTATTAAATCAAAAAAATACAGAGGACTGTAGCGATGTGGCTTGAGAGGCTCAGAACCTATGAATTAATTTTTTTTTTTTCATCAAAGTATTGCATTATTTTGATGTGGTGGAAAAGGCTGTGCGATGGGTATGTATGCAAGAAATGGTTCACAGAAGCATTGGGGGTTTTTTTAAGCTTTTTTTCTTTTTTTTTTTTCCTGTGGTTGAGATGTAGGCAAAGAGGAAGTAAATTTTAGGGGGTGTGATTTAGATTAAGTATAGGCTGGAAAGTTTTTACCTATAACAGTCAAATTATGTAGATTGTTAAACAGGTTCCCATTATTAGAGGTTTTTATTGGTTTAGAGAAGAAACTGGCAAAGATAATCTAGACACTTGACAGAAGAGGGATGTACGATGAGTTTTAGGACTAGGGAAGTGCCTAAGATTCTATTTTTGCCATATTTCATCAGATATTCAGGTATTTACTTAATTTTTATATAGATTATCATTACTGTTGTCTTGTCTGTGTATATGTGCCTTTTTAACAGTATTTTTGAATGACAGCTGAATAGGTAACATATGACACTGTGCTTGAAGGTTTTTAGTCATGATTATGAAAATTGGACCAATAAAACTGTGTCTCCATTGGAGGGAACATTATGAGGCTGTTTGCTATTCACTCCAGCTCTGCTTGTTTACTACTTAGTTTGGTAGAAGGTTTTAAGGAACCTTCTGTTCTAAGCTTAAAGATAACACTTTTTCACATTTTCATAGTCACCCAATTTTAAGTTGCTTTGTAATTCTGGATAATTGTGGATTCTTTTCCTGTTTAAATTATCCATGATCATGGATTAACATGTCTGCCTTTGGATGTGACAGAGAACCTGCACCTGTAGTTGGCTAATAAATTTCTCTCAAATTATGTCTTATAATATTTGAGACCAGTTTTAACTACAGCACTACACTGTATTTACTGAAGAAACAATAGGCAACGTAATGTAACCTTTTTCTTAGTAATTCAAAGATTTTTCTTTTAATTGCACTCTGTTCTGGAACTTAGCCATCATCTTAACACTCTGAGCTCTTAAAATTAATCAGACTTTGGCATTTCAGAAGTGAAGGTTTCTGGAAAATGTGTTCTTAGCTGCAATTTTACAATTGGCTTAAGCTGTTCTAATGTGGGTGGCTGTTTAAGTGGGGCTTTTTTCTCTGGAGTTGTGTCCAGCTGGCCATGCACACAATATTGTTACCACAAGAGAGCTAGTAGGAGTAGGCATGCTCATCCCACTGCTGGAAAACCACAAGGAGGGAAGGAGTTTCATGCTCCCTTTCTGCTTTGTACCACTGGACTTGCCCTAATGTTGTGATGGGCACTGTCTGTTGCTTTGGCTTGCAGGAACGTGACAAGAAACACAGGGACCAGGAAAAACTTTAAATTTCTTACCAGACTCTTTCCTGACTTGCTTTAAGCCTAGCACCAGTGCAGAGAAGAGGGAGGACCATGGGGTCAAGAGAGGGGAACAAGGATGGTCTGCTTCCTGTGATGGCACCTAGAGATAGTCAGAACAGAGCTGTTCATAGAGTTTCATCACTAAGGTGACTGTGAAACTGCATCAGTGACTTTTTTGGGTCTTGAATAATGTATTTGGACTTTGGTGGTTGTGCGTGAGACTTTGTGTATGGTGAACTAATACAAAGAGGATGGTGAATTTGGTCACATAGCAAAATGCTTTTGCATGGCTATTTTGGCATGCACTGGTCTTAAAAGTTTGTGAGCTATGAGACTTCTGTTGCCTTCTTAGTAAACTGCTAGTAGATTTCTCTAGTGATGAAGACTCAGCATTACAGGTTTGCTTTTTTTTTTTTTTTTTTGCAATTCCATTACTTCTGGTTGTCTTTAGTAAAGCTCCTTGTAATCTGGTTTTACCATTGCTGGTAGGAGGACAGAAATTTCAAGTCCTGTCTCCTCTAAAGCATGTTGACTTCGAGCTGTCGTTTATTTTTTGATAGCATCTCAATGCAGTCGTTTGTCTCTGTAATAGAATTAGTTTCTCAGTTGAATTAAGTTTTTAATTTCTTAGCATGTTTTTTATTTTTAGTGATGAAGAATAGGAGAAATGCAGGTGTGATCTCTGTTTTGATAGCTCAGTCAGCAGTTGCATTGTCATAACTATGAGATACAGTTAAAAAAGCTGTGAATGGCTGGATTTGTAGACAGTTTTGAAACAAATATTAAAAAACAATTAACCAGGAAAAATCATGGCCTTTATGTAGCTGAGTGGGTTTGGACTCCCACTCAGAGATAAGATATCAAGCATTTGTAACTTCCTCTGCCTTTAGCTGAGTTTTTTTACCTTACAGCATTCCAGTGTTTGGATTGTAACTCTTCAGTTCTTCTGCTAGTGTGTTCTGCACCTTCTGGTGTTCTGTGAGCTTTTTACCTTCACCTCTTCTGAAGATTCAGTCTTAGTGTTGTGATTTAGAAAGGTTATTTAGCTGGTATTGTTTTTTTTTTTTTGTGTTAAGAGTAGTAGTGTGTAGCGGACCCTTTGTTAAAACCCCTAGTGTTGGTCCCTGAAATGTTTGAACTCTGTCATCTCTCCTTCAGCAGGTTTTTGCGTTGCCCTTTCAGCTATAAGCTTTCTGAAGACAGCTCTGCTTTTCTGAGGACCTCCTACCAGATTCTGACAAGCTGGTCCCACGCAACTTGGGCATGACTCATTTTCTTCTGCTTAACTCCAGGGATACTGATCTATCATAACTAGATTGAGCTGCCATATATTTGTCAAAAGAGGACTGTACCCAATGACAGGAGCTGTTGATCATGATTAGATTTCCCATGATGATACTATTACTATGAAAATCACCTAAAAATACATATTTTTTTTAGCATTTGTATGAAGTAAGCAGTTTGATAGCTTTCTAATTGGTTTTTAGTTTGTGTTCTCTAACTTGTACATCTTTTTTGTATTTAGTATTCATTCTCAATCAGCATTTAGGGAGAGGAGCGTACAGCAAAGAGCTGTGATGTGGGAAAGCTAAGAAAATTACTAGTGCTCTTTTTTTTTTTTTTTTTTTTTGAGTTTTTAGTGCATGGTCAAAGACTCTTCAGAAGTCAAAAGTGTATTATTTTACATAAGCATTGACTAATTTACTGCAGAAATCCTGCTGTATGGGAAGACTTCATTGGGATTAGTCTGTTAAATCCTGTCTGTGAAACTGGCGTTTTAAAATACAGGAACTTGAGATGTTTATCTTGAGCACATAAGGGAGTGTGAAAAAATAAATAACCACAATGTTTGTTGTCCTAAAATAAGCACATATACATTTTTAGAAACCAAGGTGAGTTTCAAGTTATTACATAAGTTATAGTTATTCTGCCTTTGGTTACTACTAAGTATCTTCAGTTACTATGGAAACTGTCTGCATATCTGAAAGGGGAGGACTGAATAAAATTATAATGCATTGTTAAAATTTAGGATCAGCACAGAGTATGATGATTGTCAGAAAATTTGCACTTGTTTACTTGATTTCTCTGAGCAATTCAAACTTAACTGAAGAGAGTTTATCTATACCTTTCTTCCCCTTGCCCCTTTTTTCTGGATCTTGGTCATTTTCCTTCAAATCCAAAAAATCCATGGTATTTTTCGAAGACCTGGTAGAGGCGGGTGTCTTTAAATCTGTATAATGAGATGTATTCTAGAATTTTAACTAAAATTCATCTTGGAAATTGAAGATAATGTGCTTGTCAGAACAATTCAGAATTTGAGCGTACAGCACTCAGAACTGTTGACTCATTTGATTAAACAGAAATCAAATTAACAGGTAAGAACCACTGACCTTTTTAATCTCGTTCCTGTGGTCTCTTGCCAAGATTTTAAGTATATCAGGAGATTTTCTCTCTATGCAGACAGTGTTAAGCTACTGCAGGTGAATCTTGCTTCTCTAGTGATTCCTAGATGTTGGGATGGGAAGGGAACCCATCACTGAGTTACTGCAGCTTGTATTGCAAACCACAAGCAGCACCACAGAAGCTTGTGTAAATTGGAATTGTTGTTGAGGCTACTTGGATTGTGTGAAGCTTTAACTTCTGCAGTAGCTCGGAATTTATAGGAATTCAAAGATAGCTTTGATCCTTTTCTTCTAGGCAGCACTTTCTGTTTCCTACCTTTTCTTGTACCTCATGAATGATTTAAAAATTGTCAGCAGCCCAGCCCTCTGATACTGTCTCCAGCTAAAATTTTAATACCTGATTGATTTTTTTTTTTTTTTGGTGTATACTGTGTTTCTGTAGTTATTGTAAGAAATAGTCATGTGCTCAGCTTCTAGAATTGAGATGAGTAGTTTACTAAAAACAGTAGTTTAGCTGAACCTATTTAAAGCTGTGTTTAAAAGCAAGCAAACCTTGTGTAGAGTATGAATTTAAGTAAGGTTTTGTTGAATAAAAATTTGCTGAAGACATTTTGGTTTTCTTGGCTCTGTGTACTTTCTCCTTAAAAGGAGAAACTTTCCACACATGAAGGTGTGGTCTGAATGCTCCTTTGGAAGGGGTTAATTGTATGCTATTATTAAACATGTAATAGTGTTACAGATAAAGGAACAGGTTTTTTCAGTTCCATCTAGTGTCTCTGTGAACTGAATTACTTAAATTCAGAGTTTAACTGCAGGTTAAATATGTTACTTAGAAAGGAAATTTTCACACAAATGTTATTTTATTTCTAATAGTAAATAACTCGTTGTGGCTCCTCTGGAGATGTGTCAAGAATATCAAGAATAACTCCTGAATGTGTTGTTTTTTTTTTTTTTTTAAAATATGTGTAGCATTTGACAAATGAGTGAATGGCTCAATAAACGATTATTTTTTAGATTTACTCTGTTTTCATGTACAAGTATGTTCAGTGAGCTTTGCTAGGAAATTATAAGCTTTGACTAATAACTTTTGTCAATCTGCTGAATTTTTTTTTGTACCAGACACAGGCTTTTACTTGAAATGCCTTCCCCCCTCCTGCCCTCACTAGATGCATTTAGCAGGTGGGTCTTCTGTTTTTATGCCTAGATCTAAAGCATATAAAAAGAATCGTATGTTGTTTCTCTCTAGCAGTCTGGAAACGACAAGCTTGATCAGTTTTTCCTCATTTTGAAATTCTACACAGTATTTTCATTTGAAGAACAGCAAGCAAGAAATATTATACTGTTAACAAATAAAAAGCTTAAGCAAATCAGGTGTTCTGTGATGATTTTGAAACAAATATGAAAGGTAGTTTTTCTGAGTAGGAGTCTTCCTTCTACCGTAGTTTTAATTCTAGATTGCTATATATAGAAGGTTGCAAGGTAACTTCTTGCTGTAACATTGTATTTCTATGTGAAAATACCTCTGGCTTTAGTTATTTTCATTGCCTGAAGTATTAAAAATTGTTTGGAAGTGAAAATGAAATTGCCTTTTTTTTAGTGCCAAATACTTTTTACTGTTTTGCTAAATATGAAGATTAGATTATATAATATCATATAGTTCCAAAATTTGTATTGTTATGTGTCAAGAAGGACAAATATAAATATATCTTTTCCTACTTGTGGTTTTTAGTTGCAAATGAAATGCATAGAGACAGTTCTGTCTTTCCCAGAGTACATTTTAAATTTTTATTTGAAAAACTTAACTCTGCCAGTATTTTTTTGGAACCTGGCTGCCTCAGTCTCTTGTTCATACCTGGTTCAAGTTCCCTGAATATGGTTATCAGTGCCGTAGAGGGTATTCTAGTTACTTTGGAAACAGCACGGTAATATGTCAGTCTAAAATACAGATAAGAGCCACTGAAAAGGATTCCATTGACTTCAGTGTATGAACCTGTATTATGTATTCACTGGGATTTCATTCTAAGACTGCATTTAAAGTAAAGTAGTATTTTGGCTTTGGTCTTGTATACCTCCACTGCCAGTAACTGGTTTTACAGTGATAGTGTTGCAGGCAAGGGTTGGGGACCTGTAGCTCTGCAGCTTTAGAAGATGTTAACCTTGTGACTGGTTTAACTTGACCTTGAAATGGGCTGTTTCTGCAGGAAAGGGTGCTCCTCCTTTGTGCTTGTTGCTTTCTCTCCCTCCCCGTCTATTTTGTGTGTTCCAGCTGCTCACTTATCGTGTCTGGAGGTGGACTGCTTGGGGGAATTGATTGAGCTGAAATCTGGGGATTCTTTTCATGAGGATCAGGTCTTTGCTTCAGTTCAGTGCACAGCTGCACTACAGTGTCTTGTGAAGAGATAAAAGTGCTGGAGGAAAGTATTATTAACCATTTTAGTGTAAGCCCACACATGCCAGGTAAATAGAAATTGAGAGAGTTGGGTAAAGGGAGACTTAGGTACTCACAAAAAGCTACGTTTTACCCAGATGTTACCAACTGTGAATCTGAAAAATGACATTCAAAATTGGTAAGGAAATACTTCAGCTATCCATAGCACTTGTGGAGAGGGGCTTTTAGATTAGCAGTAGAGCCATGATTTTAGCAGAGCTTCTTAAAGCGATCAGTTACTGTAGAGTATAGTAGCTTATAGAAAAATGGATGGTTTGGAGTGAAACCTTTGTTTTGGGAGTTAATTTGGTTTTTGCCTATTGGTTTATTGTAAGAGAGTTTATTTCTCAAAATTGAGATTGCTCGCCCAGGCATAATTATTTACTTCTATAAAGTAAAACTGATGAAATATGATTTTATTAATACAGGATAATAAGAACATGTCCCATTCTGATTTGGCTGTGGATGTTTGAAAGCTAAAAAACCCACCTATCTGAACTCTAAATGCATCCAACTGACTACTTTTAAACACTGTTATAAAAGAATCCAAGTAAAATTAGTTTGTTTTGCTTATTAAGTAAACATCCTAAGAAACTATGCATCTGTGATGTGTTATTCTTTTGTCTCTGAAGCACTCAGAAGCTTGTTTTATGTTGCCTCATGTCTGTTTATAGTATCCTATGAACAGTAGTCAAGGCTCTAATTTCTCTTGATGTTGATGACTGGTAAGACTTCCTTATTCCAACAAAGTGGAAGCTCTGTATGCAACCTGGTCTGTGATCAGGTTCACAGAAATCACTGTTTTCTTACAAAACAGTGATGAACAATCACTGGTATCGTGTCTTAATGGAAGGAAAAGGGATGCATTTGCGCAGTACTAGATGGTTACAAATGGAGGATCAGAAATAAATGGAAGTTTGGTGTGTGGTGGGGTGATGAGCTGGGACTCATTAATGTAAGCTGCTGTTGCATGCAGAAGTCTCTGAAAGTATTTCATGATATTGTGTGACAGGGAGATGAGATGGTAGTGTTGACATGCAAAAGAGTGGTGCAGGGAGAAAAAAGAGGAAGGAGCTTGCTTTAATGAGTACGTTCGTACCATTAAGTGTATTCTCAGAATTGATTTAACTGATTAAATGGATCTCTGATTAGCTGTTATAGTTGAGATTTTTGGGAATAATAGTGGATTCTTCTTTGGAAAAAGCCTGCTTGTTGGTCAGGAGGAAATACTACAAAGTATGAAGACAGAGAAATAGAATACTGATCACTGTCACTTGAAAGGATGTGTAAAACTAGAAAATACACAGAAACACACAGAGAATATTCTGAGTTAGAAGGGATCTGCAGGGATCATCGAGTCCTACTCCTATGTAAATGGCCCATGCTTCGACTGAGCCCACAACCTCAGCGTTACTAGAGCCATGCTCCAACCGAGCTAAGATGCTTGAATCAAGCTTGCCAGTGCTTTTATATGCATATTTTTGTGTAAGATAAGCAAGTAGGACTTCTTGGTGTTAAAAGACCTGCCCTGTGGCTGTAGTTCTTCAGAAGCTAAAGGCAGTTGTGGTTTAGGCCTTCAGCCTGTCTTCTTCCTCATGCTGAGCTGTTTCAATTTAATAGGTTCATTTTTTGCTGGAATAATATGCTGAAATTAGCTAAGCAAAGGTTGAATGAACACTGGGCTGGAAGCAAGGAAGGCCAAGAAGGTGGAGGGAGGGATGGAAAAGCACCGTGTCAGCCAGATGGGTTTCGAGTCTTAGGAGGGAGATAGCAAGGGTGTGGTAGGCCTCTTTGAAATAATGAGTATTATAAAGCAGGTAACTGAAGGAAGACTGGTACTTATTTTCATGCTATGAGGCCTGGAGGCATTAATCGCAAAATCAGCAGAATGTTTGAAAATAGATATATCCCTGCCCCCTTTCCCAGTTTCTAGGGTGAAGTGGGAGAACATGTCTGCACGAACAGGTACAATTGAGCTAGAAATCTCATTACAGTGGACTGTTCTGTAAAAGAAAAATGTGTTGTTTTGGGGAAAAATTTTTGTTGCCATCAGCCTCTGTGCTGCACCATTTGCTGCTAGATGGTCCTTGGCAAGATTGAATTGGGTGGACACCTTTGAGTAAGTGTGGCCATTTCATATGTTTTTGCTAATCTTCTGTGAAACTGCAAGGTATGGTTGTGTCACTTGAGACTAAACAATTTGACCATATAGTTGCCATTTCCGTTAGCATTTCATTTTTTCTTTTTGTGCAAATGTTTAAAGTGATTGCTAAAGTAGAAAGAATAAGAGTAAAATGCTTAAAGGAGAATGTCATAATGATGTAGTAAGCTGCACCATAATTTGTGTGGTTAGTTTTTGGGAGGCGTAACTAATTGGGTGTTTTCAGTTTGAAGACTGGCAAAATTTTTGCTGGCCTTGACTCACTTTTAAAATTGATTTTATTGAACTGTGTTTCTGCTCTTGATTTGTATTGGTTTGCAGTCTCCTAACACTGAAATTTCTTTCATGCCAGAAGTTAGCAGAATTACAATGATTTTTTTGGTTTTGATTTTCTTTTATCATACTTAGTTTTCTGTGCCCAAAAGGTTGTCAGCAGCAGATTAACATTCTTACAAAAGCCAAAGAACAAGACAGCCATTGCTTTGTTGCCCAAATAATTCTTTTTATTCTTTAAATATGAATATATTAGTTGATTATTCATTCAAATAGATGCTTTTTATGCTTTAGTAGAAATGTTTTAAGAAGTGCTTCTTTAATTCTGGTCATATGTTGTTTTGATGCTGCGTTTTTGGGGTCTGTGAAGTGTTGGAGAAGACTTGAGGCAGAGGATTAAGCATAACAACCGAATATACAGAGTTTTCAGAATACAGTAATAGTGTAACTGCTTAAAGACTAGATATTGTCTTGCTATCTGTCTTTGGTCTTTTACCTTCAGATCTGACTGTGGGTGGAGATTTTAGGCAGCTGTAGGGTTTTAGGTGATAGTGAAGATTTTGCAGGTTAATCAACTAATTTTTGAAGATCATTCATCCAAATTGCTTTGGAAAGTGGGCATTTACTCTGTAGTTACTACAAGGCCACTCTTATTTGTAGGATATTGAGGGAAAATAACTAACTTCTTGGACTTTGTGGCCTCCTGTATTTTTTTTTCAGTCCACCACCTGCCCCACCCCCAAAGATTTATAAGGGTTGTTGGAATGAAAAGAATTGTTTCACTCCTTCTCATGTGATTGTGAGTACTTGAAGTGAAACTATCTGGTCTTGTCTTGGGTTCTGCTCTGAAAACTGACCTCAGAAATGTTTCATGTATGTGTCTAGTTCAGGTTGCCTTCTTCAAAATTTTGTTGGTGTACACAATTAAAACAAAAGTGGAAGTGAAACACTGCTGGTAACAAGGACTTTTTGCGCATGAAAATTAAGGGAAATATGGTGTTCAAAGGAGTGAAAATTGAGTTTGCTTTTTCAGGTCTGTGCTGTAGTTTCAATGACCATAAAGGATGAGCTTAATTCTCCTATGTTAATTGGGAATGTAGTAAGAGACTAGTTAGAAGCTGGAAAGGAGCATGTATTTAGCTATCAAGACAGAGCTATAGTTATTTTTCTTGGCAAGTTTTGCATTCAGAATTTTGAAGAAGACTGACTTAAATATGAAATTCTGTATTGCTTACTGCACACAGTTGAGAATTGGAAAAATCAACGGTATACTGCTATGGAAAACAACATTTTATGTCCCGGGATCAACACAGAGGCTGCCATTTATACAACTGCTTGTATATTTCAAAGAGCTCCTTTTGTTTGGCTAGGTAGTGAATTTGACATCAGCACTTAACTACAGAACAGTCTGTATTGTGTGGAGCTAAAGTGTATAAGACATTTCCCTAAAGTATTCTGCTTAACCCCAGGGTTGTTTGATACCTAGTGGAGAGGATAGTTCCTGAGTCTTTTCTTAGTGTTGGCATGTGAAGCGGGTGTAAATTAGAGACATAGGAAAGGGTGAATTACGGTGTTCATAGTGGTGGTGTCAAGTACCAACACCAATAATGAAGTTCTCTATTGCAGACGTGCTAGGGCAAGGTAAGTGCTGTTCTTGTCCTGTGCATCTTGCCCAGGAGCTTTAAGTAGCCTGTAATATTTGCATGAAAAATGAGCCATTGGCTCTGACATGTTCACGTATTTTATGAAGTAGCCTCACCTGATGGTTTTGGATTTCTCACTTAGAAATATTTTGAAACCTGCTACTTCTTTGGTCTATCTCAAACTGCTGCTAAACAGAGAATACTTCAAAGTAGAAGTTGGAGCTGGTTTGTTTGTTTAATAGGCAAAATCCCTTGATTTTACAGATTGTCATTTTCTGTTAGCAATTGAAATGGATATGAGGTTTAATTGTAATGAAAACAAGTTCAATATTTCATTCCTAACCTAGAAGATTTTAAAGACAATGGGTATAACTAAATATATATGAATATGGTTTAAATATTTCTATCAGAAATTATATTTTATTTTTGTTAAGGTATCACCATCCAAAGGATGGCTTTCAGGCATCTTCCGGTTCTTACTCGGTTGTTGTTCCTTTCAGAGGAAATAGGAAAATAATGATTTGCGTTTGGCAGGGCAGGCAGAAAGCTTTGTTTTTGCAGTGCTGGGTGAAGCATTTGTGATGGTTGCTGGTGGGGTACAGGGCCCAGAGCAGAGGAAAGCAGCCAGACCAGTAGCAGCTGTTACTTCCCACACTGGAAACATCCATCAGTGAGACTGCTTCCTTCTTGGCTTTTCTGAATGGCTGTTGCTCATGCCAAGGCTGTTGTTGTTATACCGGACTTAGAGAATGCAGCATCATCTGGAAGCTGGTGTTTCAGACCATGCAAACTTCAAGGCTGTAGTTGGAAAAGCATATTTGGGTAGCATTTACTATGCAGTTTCCTGCTTCACCTATTCATATTATTTTAATTTGTTGTTTAACATTGTTGAGTTTGTAGGGCGCAGAGGTGTTGAAGTGGATACACACGGTGTTACTGATCTGAATCTTTGAGGATAGGATTCATTTCACATCTCTTGAGGTGTCAGCATCTGGGCTCCTTCTATAATAGACTAAACTTGTTTTGTCATGACATAGAAAATGCTGTTTGGACATATGGACCTTGCCACTAAGTGCTCACTGTGTCAGATTTCTGTTGAGTGTGAAGAGGACACTTAGTTCAGATACAGGGGAAAAAACATTGCTCTCCTTGCTTTATATGAGGACTGTTCTAAAAGCAGTGCTTTATTCTGTTTAAGGATATATGTTTATATGTAAACTTAAATGCTTTTTGAGTCAGGTATTTTTGTCATATTTCTTTAATGTCTTTAAGTTTTTTGAATGCTACAGAATTAATTATTAATTTGATATTTATGTTTGCAGTGCACTTGCTTACTAAGTGCACTTAAGTTTTGTTTTCTATTTATTTAGCTTTAAAATGTTGCAGGATAAGGTGTCAGCCAATCAGTAACACTACCTAGGAAGCTATAATTAATATGTTATCCAGGGGATGGGAGGTGGTGTTAACTCCTTCTCCTCATCTTTGATAGCCTTGTTAGCAATAATTTATTACTTTCAGAAGGTTTGAGACTTCCTAGTAGATGGTTTATTTACCAGAGAAGATCTATGCTTGAATTCACTTCAGCTTTTAACTGTTTTACAAACTTCATCTGAGTATAACAGAATTTTTTAGGATGCAATGTTTCATATGATATTTGGTAAATTCTTTTTAAAATGTCTTACCTGTTGCATTTGTCTTGCCTTGCCTTCTTCACCCCAACAAATCCTGTACATATTTTATATGTTCTGATTGTGTACCTCAAGCATCCTTAACAGACCTTCTCAACTCATTTGATTTACCACTTATTTTTTGCACCAAGTTTAGAATGGAACAGGAATACTGAAAAGGTAAAGACAACATTTCTCTAATGCTAAACTTTTGATGCAGGAATTGTGTAGGTCTTGTAACATGCTAGGTGCAAGAGTACATAAGTGAAAATGTGCAGATTCTAGAAAGAATTTCAGTGCTTTACTAGATCTTTTTTTTGGGGGGATATAAGATGCACAGCTGGTTTTAGACCCTTCTGCCTATGTTCATAAAGAATATCAGAAGTAAAGAGTAGTCTGCCATCAGCTAAAGTGGTTCTGAAAACTCTTAGTAGATAAGCTTGAAGCAGAGCTATGGAAAAAAGAAAGAACAATTCCACCTCTGCATTAATTGCATCAGAGAACTTAAAGTTACACTTTGTACTTCATAGCAGAATGTTGTGCTAAATTAGAAATTGTGATATGCTCGCCCACAATTGTTCAGTATCATGCAACTGTGACTGGTTTAGTCACAGGCAGAATGCTGGGCTGCCTACTCTGCCTTTGAAGCTACCATACCCCTGGAGTTGCTCTGAGTGGTTTATTGCTGTTCATGTGTGTTTTGCAGTCAGAAGGACGAGAGTTGTGGGCAGTGCCTTTTTTTTCTGATGGCATAGCCTTGTCTTTGAAAGGTATCAGAGAGACAGAAAAAACTCAGAATCTTTGGTAACATAATTTACAGCTTGTTAGGAGGCTACATTTGTCCTGTGTTTGAGTATCTTTTAGAAGTTGTTGGGAATATCTGACAGGATTCTCCTGAGTGTCTGTTCACTTTTTTGGAACATTGGAATCTTCAGGAACTCTTGCCTGTTATCTCTGACTAATGCAAGTTGTAATAGATGAACATTTATGCCTAAGTTCTGCACTGGAATTCAGAGCACAGTGAATGTGTTTCATGTAATCAGGGCTTCTAGAAGTCTTCAGGGCAACTCTTTATATGCAAATCTTTTAATAACTAAATGTTTTTAGAAGTAATGATTTTTCTAGTATAGAATGACCTATTTCTAGGTAATGTACCTATGTCTTTTTTGTTTGGGGAAAACGCTGACTTTGGTTGCTTATCTAACATTGCCTTCACTTTTGGTCTTTTCCTCAGTTGAATGGCCAATGGAACTTGCTAAGCTTTTATGGGTTAAAAAAATTTCAGAAGTAGATTTCTGTGCAGATTTTCCTTCTATATTGTTTATAAAGTAGTTTGGTTCAGATAGAGGGTAATTGATGTGAGAAATCTGGAGCTTGTTCTTAATAAATATGATGCAAAGCCATTTAAATTAGTTAAGGCCTTACTACTGTCTGAATTTCTTTTACTTATTGTGATTTCTGCCCGATTACTGAATGCCTGTATTGAATATATGCAAAAAGACTGTTATATGTAGTGTGCCAGTGTTAACATCTCTGAACTGGGACCTTGCTTATGTATAATGATGCTAGTAAATAACTGAATGTTCCATGGATATGAAATATTCCATATTTAAAAGTAGCATAGTCAACTTTCAGCAGAGGGTATGTCAAAGTTAACTCTTCCATTCTCTCCATGCACCTGCTTGCTGCAATATGTGATCTCTCAAAGAGCTATCTCTGGTGCCCAACTAGATTGTAGAAAGAAGAGAGTAACTAAGTAGAGGTTGCCAGTCTGGCCTTACGATTCTTCAACAGAAGATGGATATGGACTGAACACCGATAGAGCAACTAAGTAGAAGTTGCCAGTGGACTAAGGCATGGGTTGGGAAAAGCTCTGTCAAGGGAGGGTAGCAAAGATTGTTCCTGCTGCACAGTCCACTGTAAAAATTTTTGAGTAATTTTTGCATTTGTTTAGGGAAAAAACCCCTGGCCATTAATGGCATACTATCCTATAGACTTGCAGGCGACAGATTTCTTTTGTGTAGGGCTTAAATGGTTGCATGTGCTGCTCCCAGCAGTAAGCAAGTCTCTGAAATGTTGCTTTGGATTATTCCTTGTCTCCCATTCTTTTGGTGTATTTGTTCATGTAAGTAAATAATATTTTTTTAGCTGTATAAATTTTATAACTGTATAAGAAACAGTTACAAAGCAAACCAGAAATGCTAAATTGAGAAACATCTTTAATTATGTGGTTTATTTTTATAGGAGAAATATGGTGATTTTGAAATTTTCCACTCTGAGGGTGCCTGGCAGGTTACATTGTGTATTTTTTATTCCACTCATGGCATATTCTTGCATACTTTTGTTACACGCCTGGAAGTTCTTAGCTAATTCACTGACAAAGCACCTTTGTGTTTAGAGTAGGTTTACTTTTTAAAAAAACTTGGTTTAGCAGAATTTGTTTTAGTGTACACATGAGAACAGATTGTCCAAAAATCAGTAGTACTGAAAATACGCCACTAGAAACCCTAAAGGTTTTTCACTTTGCTGTACGTAATTTAGCCTTACTTACAATTATTTGTTTTCTTCTGAAGACTTGGATAACAGACAAGGAGGACACATACATCATATTCTTCTGTTAGCCCATTTAAAAAAAGTGAATTAATGGAATCAAATTTTGGGTGTAACTGTAGATCTTCACAGACTATCAAAATATCATATTCGGAAAAAAGTGGTCTTGGGCAATATTTTTACTGCTTTCATAAAAGAATGAACTTGCATTTCTACAGAGCATCTCTCACTGTTGTCTGTTATTCAGAAACATATTGCTAAAATTTCACTTCCTGATAGAAGATTCAGTTCCTGTGGGATAAAAGCTAACTAAAACTTTGGTGTCTGCTTTTGTAAGCAAAAAACCATGTTTATTATCCATGCTGGTGTAATGTAGAGCTCCACAAAGACTCTTTAGGGAGTTGTATTTTTTCCAGAGATGGCTCTTTCAGACAAAAGCCGATGCTACTCACAAATAGGATTTTAGGCATGTTATTGTGTGCTTCTCTCCCTGCATTGGTCCAGAAGTAACTGGTTAAAACCTTGTTTAAGAGCCTAATCATTACCTTACAAATTCAGAGAAATAAATAGTTTATCTAATATCTTGAAATAACTATCTGCCTGGGCCTTGAGAAGGGGTATTACAAGAAGTCTAGCAGCACAGCAATTTAATATAATTCTTCCTAACAAAAAATATTTACTAATTGCCTTGTGTCCTGAATGTGAAGATGTGTTCCAGACTGCTTGATTTTTATCTTACCTAATATAAACACGGCTTTATATTCCATCATGTAGATCTCACTTGGAAAAAAATTGGTGTCTTGGACATGATGATCAATAGAACTCATTATCGTAACTGTGTATTAAGGCATTTCTGTAAAGGCAGTTTCTATCTAGTTTGTATCTTTTTTTTTTTTTTTTTTAGCTAGTAGCTTTTCAAAATACTGTCAGTTGGAGAAAAGCTCCTATTTGGTTAACTTTTCTTTATTTTCTATTGTATGCTTTCGGATTGTTTTTCTTCACTTTGTTTTCTATCCTATGCTTTTTGCATATGAAGACGTCCCCATTCTTCCTTTGAAGTTATGCTCTTTCTGTTTAGAGATGAGCAGAACAGTACACAATACTCAAACAAGGAAGGTATAATTTCCTCTGCTTTTCTCTGTTTAGCAACTTTTAATAGCTGCTTATCAAGCAAATGATTTCATGGAGTTAACACCAATTAGCAACCTTTCTGGTAAGAAGTTCTCCTCTAAAACATTCCAATATGTTTAATTGCCTCAGGTGACTAATTACCTAGTGTGCCAGTCAGCAGTGGTCAGCTGTTCTGCCTCTTCCCCTCCACATCTCCCTCTGCAGCTCAGACTTGAATTTCTCTGTAAATTGTCATAGATGGTGTTTTCTGCTAACACATTTTCCTTTGCCAACAGCAAAATCCAGTAGGAAGGAAGAACATTGTTATGCTCAGTGTCATTTCTGCAATTGAACTTGTAGCTCTCCAGCAGGAAAAAAGGAAGTCAGTGTTTGTTTCAGGCATAAACTGGTTATAAGCCTCTCAGTACAAAAGAAGTGCTCAATACATTGTGTTTAATATTTCTCTGATGCATTTGTATCCTGTCTCTGAAAATTGTCTTTTGTTTGGTTTTGCATGTTGTACTGTCTCTTCTATTGAGTACAACAGCTTATGAAAAGGATTTTGTATGATTTACTGGCTGTTGAATTTGTCTACAGGTAAAATACTAGCTTACCTTCAATAAAAACAGTGAACATTTTTCAGACAGAATTGAATGTGGCTATTTTCTCCTAGAACATATTTATACAATATTTATTATATTGTTGAGGGAAGAGAAAACTCAAGGCACTCTGGTAGGCTGAATTAAAAAAAGGCCCATTATGGGGAGGGGTAATTTTCCCATATTTGGTAAACATGTTATATTAAATAACAAGCAATTGGAGGACATTGTATCAGGAATCTGTTGGCTTCATGTGACCAAGCATTCCTGTGGATCCGAACAAGGCAAAATTTTCCTGATTTCTGCTAAAACATTTTGCATACCAAATGATGAATGGTATCACATTTTTTTTTTTGGAGTAACTCCTATTAAGAAGCAACATTTTATTTATGTGTGTGTATTTTATTTATTTATGTGTGTTTATGCACAAAGCTTTTGTAGAGTTGCTTAGATTCTAGTGAGTTACAGTATCTCCAATTGAATATGTAATTATGGAGATATTATTTTCTTTACTTTCAACACATTTCCTGTCTCTCTTGTCCCCTAACAGAAGGGAAAGTATTTTCCTGGCTGTGAATTGAGCGTGCAAAACCACAGTCTGGTGGTTCTCCTTGTAGACCACTCAGCGAGGTGCTAAAAGTGATTATGTTCACTTTGCACGTGCCTCAGGCAGGACTTGCAAGCTGTGTTAAATATTTGCACCCATACAAAATCTCAAGACTGACTTAAGAAATCATCTTTGTTATCTTCCTGATTAGCTAATGTCTCACCAAAGGCTGCAGCTTCAGCTTGACATGTGCTGCAGTTTGTTCTCCTGTCTTGTGCTTGTGCAAGGGACCGGGGGGGTGGCTGGGCAGGGAAGCTTTGGTTGGAGTAGGGAAGATGCTCATGAAAAGAGAGAGGTTTTCAAGTTAGTTTGCAGTCTCAGAGGTGACAAGAAGACACAATGCAGCAGACATGGCTGTATGTTCGACCTGATTTCCTTGTTTTTGCTTGTAGCCTCTCTGAGGTGTGGCTTCTATCAGCCACATCTTCATGTGGGTGGGTAATTCGCTGCACTGTAGAAACAGATTAATCAGGCTAATGTACAGTGCGAAGGCAGAGCAGCGTGCAGGTGGCACTCTTAGGTTTGGATCAAGATAATGGGCATCACTGAACGAATCCTAACTGGCATTTTTGAAGGAAAAATGTAACATGAAACTGTTGCCCAGGTTTGTTCTTTCTAAGTTGCCATCTGACCTAGTTTTGACAAGGTAGAAAATGGTTCTCAAAAACTCTTCCTCCCTTCTGGGTTTTACTGGGCTACTGCAGGTGTTTTTCATATGTAGGTTAATGGGCCTGTGCTCAGTTATTGTTATATGAACTCAGCATTTACTGATGTGGTTTATTGTGTACCAATACATATGGGATAAAAAAAATATTGTGAGAAAATGTAAATCTTCAGATCCCATTTGTATCAAGATGTCTGTGTGAAAAATGGAGCTAAAATCCTACTTGTCTTCATTTTAATTTTATGTAGTTGCTTGTGTTTTGTTTCTTTGGATATCTTTTATTTAGCAATTATGTGCACTCTTATTTGTGCTCGTGACTGTACTGGTTTTTTGTGCATACTTAGAAGTATACAATTCTGACAAATGCTGATCTAATTTGAAAAGTGCAAGTGGGTGTTAAAGCATATAAAATATTCTCTCCTTTTTTGACAGCCCTTACCCTCTTGCTCTCTCTTTTTTGGAGTCATTTCAAATAGGCCTGCAGGTAGAAAGCCCTTTCAGGTAAGAAAAGCATGTGCTTGTGTTCATTTAAGGAGTTTTTTTTTATAGTGTATATGAAGTTGGATATGACCGAGAGTCGGCAGGAATTAGTTGTTACTTGTTTATAGAATAAAAGGAATACTAGCTTTTAGAGTAAAAAGCTGTGAGAATTCATGTTCTGGAGCTGGTTATTCATTTGTCATCCCGCTTGTCTGCATTTATGGAATTGCCTATTCTTGTTTGGCCTGGAAAGGCACAAGTAAATGATGGCAAAAGGAATGATTCATTTAAAGGCGGTTCTTTGGTACCATCATAGGATTGTACTTCTAGTAAAGTAGATTTCTCTATTGTCTCTGCATGTATTTGCAGAATTTTATTGTAATTTGAAAAAATGTACTTGGTTCTCAACTTTCCTGTTATTAAAGTTGTTTGGTTTTTTTTAAACTTATTTTACAGTTTCTGTAAGTTGTTGTGTTTCTGTATTTGGAATAGTATATAGTTAATTTTTGCTTTCGTCTAGTGCTCTTGCAGTTCTGTCTTTGGCTTTCAATAGTGGTATAATATTTATTTTAATTGCCAAGCTAAAGGAATTTTATTAATCAGGTTTTACTACAACAGATAAACCTTTGTAAGGGATCAGTAAATCAATAACCATGTGATCTTGTATCAAACAAGGGAATTTAAAGGACCCAAGTGTTTAAGTTTGTTTGTTGTAACTTACTTGTTGTAACCCAAGTGTAAGTAAGTTTGTGTTATTCTGGTGAAAAAAAAAAGAACAAAGAAGCTGTTGCTGAGATTAAATTTTACTGCCAGTAATTTATGTTATCTACTGACTTTTATATTCTCAAAACCTGTAGATTTAAAAGCGCAATGAAACTTAATTGTTTACACGACTACATTTAGTAAATTTAAGCAATGTTTGTTGCTTTGATTTCTTTGTGTTAATTTGCTGCTTGAGACTGATTAAGTACTGTTACTTAAAAATGTTAACAGTTTTACTCTGCTTACCAGGTAAGCTACTCCTGGCAAGTGTTAGAGACAAGGTTTTAATTGATTGCATTAAAGCCTACCTTTAGGCAATGCCCATCAGCGTGCAGTTCCATCAGGAACAGCTGATGCCGTTCAGAAGAGGTTGGAATTCTTTTCAGTGTTCTGTTTAAGTCCTGAATTTGCTTCAGAGTTTGAACCTTCTGTGAGGTGTTGCTGTGGGCAGTTACCAACGAGCTTTGGGCTCAGTACTTTCCATATTAACGTAGAACTTCTTTCAGTTTAAGAATCTATCTTGGGATAGATTTGGGTTTTTCAGGGTGTTCATTGCATTAATTCTGTATATTAATTTCACTTCAGTTAATCTGATTTTGGTTGCTTGTCTTTATTAGTGCATGTCATATATGCAGTCATTTCTACAGCTTTCCAGTCAAAATATGGATAAAGTTGAAGGTATCTAGGGTTGCAAATAATTCTTGCAATACATTGAATATTTTTTTGTAAGGTGCTTTTGTTACACTGCTCTTAAGTAGATCAATAAAACTGATGGTTTACTATCTTGTCTCTTTTTCTACTATTTCCATACCCTTCTCTTTCCCTTCCCCCTGCTCCTGACTGCAAGTTAGCTAATGGCATCTTGAATCTTATTTTTGACAACTGTAGTTGTAGTGCAGTAACTTATGTAACACTTTTTCATTAATTACTTTTTTGGCTTGTAAAAACATTTTGAAAAAAACCCTGTCTTTTCTTCATTCTCCTTCTGCACATGAACATTGATAATTCTTCTCAAAATATTTTAAAACTTGGTTAATGTCATAAAGCCATATAAAACTTTTTAAATGTGTTAATCCCCAGAGAATCTCAGATGTCTCAGTTTTTAAATCACTGAAAGCAAAGGTGAGGCTTCTTACTAAAACAACATGGAATTTTACTGGAGCTTTAGAAAACTAGCAGTGCCAGAAAGTTTCTTTGCTCTGGCTATGGGACAAATGCGTAGACTTTTGCAATAGATCTCACTTAAAAGTGTGGGTTATCATTTCTTTGGGACTAGACATGGCCCTACAGCTAGATGTTTCGTTTTTTGCCTTTATAAGATTGTGCATACAAAATGTCTCCTTGTGTCAAAAACATTTCTTAAAGAACTACAAGATACAGAGCAATTTTATACAACGTAGTGTAGCTTTAAAAATATTATTTAAAAAAATTCTTGAATGAACATGCCTGTTCTTGTTGAGATGAATTCTTTCTTCTGGATGGTTATTGCCCTATTTTCAAGCTCCAGGCTTCTAAAGGCCTACCAATTCTTGACACCCTGTTCTCTTAGCATGCCTTAAATTCCACTGAAACTCATCTCTTTTCATTATGTACAATGCATTGGTTCTAACTGATGTGATGGTAAAAACATACGGATTTTGCCTTTTGCATTTACAGACATTCTTTACTATTGACACAAGAAATGCATGTTGAAAGAAAGTAAAACCTGTGCACCGATAATCCTGTTTGGGATTTGATCAGGATTGTCCAAGAGTTTCTTCAGCCTTGCCTTGTTTCTTCTGTTTGTTATCATTTACTTTATACTTTTGGATGTAAATGTGCTGTGTCAGCAACTTCTTTGCTACAGAGTGCTTCCTAGGAGCATTCTAGGAAAACAGGGTGAGGATACAAGATTTTGTAAATAAGGATGACATTTTTATTTGTATTTGTGAATTGGAGCCCTCAGTATTTGAGGGGAGGGGAAGGAAATGATGATGACAGTTGTTATTGTAGAATCTGCCTTTCAAAAGAGATGATAGGTGCTGATTGAAAAGGGGACCACTAAATGTCGAACTTGTGCTTTGGGCAAGAATGTCACCATTGCAAGAACACATAATTTGGCCACCTCCCAAAAGCTGAGAGAAGTAAATTAGTAGACTTGCTTAAAAGAAAGATTTCAAATTGAAATTCTGACGTGTCTAGATGGAAGACTTTTTCTTCAATGCCTTGACACGTTCTCCTTTAACCGAATCTTAAGAATACCAAATATAAATTTTAAAGAAGAAAGGAAGAACAAATTGAGAACTCAATTGTTACTAAGCTAGTAGGATAGTGGGTCAGTAGCACAGTCTGGTGTAGGCTGTGTGTAATGTTATCATAGGTAAAGGAAGTGAGAAAATAATTCTATGAGACAGTTGTCCTCTTACAATATGGTGAACGTACTAAGCTTTCAATTTGCTGTGATACCGCTTTGAAGTAAACTATTAAAGCCGTGGTTTTCGAAGTTGGGGTCTCTTCTCATGATAGCCTCATCTTTGTCACATATGCAAATACTGCTGTTCTTTGATCTGTCTCCAGCCTGTTTTCTCCAGAGGGAATTTTTAAATAGGAGTGAAATTTTTCTGAGCATATTCTCCTAGTTAGAAAAATTTTGATGCTTTTTTTTTTTTTGATAGTGTTAACCAAGTAAGTTTAAAAACATTTTAGAGGCAATGCTATCTGGCTTTGGTTTGACATTGGTAGTAAAATTTCGCTTGCATGAAGAGAACTTCAGCAACCATTTTAAATGTCAGAAGAGGATTTTTTTTTTAATGTTTCTCTGTTGGCGTGGTAACTGGAAACTTTTTCAAGTGTTACCTTATATGTGTTAATTAAAATTTCAGTAAAGCAATGAATTTAATGAAGGGAGAAAACTATTTCCTTTGTTTTTTAGTAGAGCAACTAGAGAATGTAGCATTTTGTTATGGGCAGTAAGGCATAAATGTGCTACCCATTTTCTGGTATCAACTTTATGCTGATTGTGCTTGGTATTTTTCATAAATACAGAATAGAAAAACACTGTCCCCCTGCCCCCAGCAGATGACTTGGTATAAAAATTGCTTTAAAATTGTTAAAGACAGAAAAAGATTTAAAGCAAAGATTTATAGCCTACAAATCACTGTGTTGGTATAGAAAATATTAAAACATTTATGCTGGTTGATAGATGTGACTGACATGGAATAGTTGTTTTTTGGATGTCAGCTTTGTCAGGTATTGCATTTAGGGCATGAGAATAGACCTTGGAGATAAAGTCTGGAGTATGTATGTTCCTTGTATTTGATTAAACCAAAGTGAAATTACAAAGCAAAATACTATTACCAAACATGCTTCTCAGAGATGTGAATGAAGAACTTCAGATGTATTTTATTGTCTATGAAGGCCATAACCTGGCAACAGGACACACAACAAAACAAGACAGAAACCACAACATATTTGAGAACAATTCTGATTTATTAAACTGGTTTTTTTTTCTACATGTTCTATTTGTAGTGTATTTCTGTGGGAAGCAGAATCACATTTCTTGTGAAATTACCTTCCTGTGCTTTTTGAAAATGGAGTCTAATTGAATGTATTGAAGTAGAATTAATCTTTCATGGTTCTGGTTTATTTTTGTTTATGTTTAATGACAGGCAAATGGCTTTTTTAACTTTAGGAAGTTGCTTCCTCTTTGATATTGAAAATGATGGAGTGCCTGTATGTGTTGATACTTGATGCATTAAGATGAGGTAATGTAGTGGAAACACTTGCCTGTTGCAGTTTGACTTGGTGCCTGTTTTCCTACTACTGTCTGGTGGGGAGAGCAAATAGCAACAGAAGCTTCAGTAATGCTGTGCAAGAGATCCAGCTCCATTTACAGTATGTGTCCAGCAGAGTTTAAAAAACAAATCTAGGATATTATTTTTCATGCTTTAGTATTTTCAAATATGATAGACACAAATCAGTGTTAGTGTTTGAATTCTTACGTGACAAAACTATACACTAAAATGTTATATTTAAATAAATACCGTGTGTAAATGTCATAAAGTACTTGTAATGAATCTCAGAAGTAAAAGTGTCATCATCTGGAAAAAGCATACTGCTCTTCATTTCTTCTTGACTTTTCCCAGTGCATGTCAGGAACATACAATGGGACTTAAATGAGGACTTAAGAGTAGACTATATATCACTTAATGTCATTGGTTACCTTTAAAGATATCTTATATCAATATTCTTTTGCAATTGGTTATAACCTCAATTGTCACAGTCTTAAATTATAAAAGATCTTTATACTTTCTTGCTCTTTCCTTTGAGCTTTCCTTAAGTATGTCTGTTTCGCCTCTTCAGAAAGTGGTCATCTTGTCTGCCAGTAATAAAAATTTTTAAAAGCCCCTAAAGAAAGCAAAACACTCTTAAACACAAACTCATTTGGCTTTGTGTAGCTAAGTGTCATGGTTTGTCAGCTTTGGGACAGATTCTATTATGCTGCTTTTTTTATAGCCTTGTGTATTTAGTTCTTAATGCATGTTCTGGCGCCAAGGTTTTGGAAAAGGGTCAAAAAAAGTGGAGCTTAAATGAAGGCACAACAAAAATTACAGCAGTGTTTGAGGCAGACATGCACTTAGCAGACACCTTGAGCTTGCTGGTGTATGTTTGTAGAGATGTGGTGTCTCTCAAGGTCTGCTGTTTATGATGTGGACTGAGCGCTGCCAAAGTGGGCTATGCCTGGAACTTGTGACTTCTCTGCGCTCATGGGGAGAGCCTTGGAGAAAGGACAAGTTGTGAGCTTACCGGCAGTGGTGTTTGAAACTGTTCTTTCAAGTGCTGTGGATTGTTTTATCTGAGTTTGCTATTACATTATCTCCTCCTATAGTATTGCAAATGTCTGTTTTAGGTTTTATAAGGCCACAAAATACACCCGAAAAAACTTGAAAAAACACTTGATAGCTATTAATTGCAACAAGTTGTCTAGGATGCATCCTTGTCCTATACCTCCTAGTAGTGAAAGCCAGGATCTAAAAAATGAGGTGTAGTTTTCCACTCAAGTAGCACAGATGTTGTTCCATTCCATTTTTTCAGTGTATTGGTCCCCTGCCATGTTGCTGACTGGATTCAGTTGTAGAACGGGGCATGTCAGGACCAGGGCTGAGCAGCAGCACTGTGGCTGTACAGGGCATCTCTCTGCTTCTGCGTGGGCTTCCTCCTCCTCCTCCCCTGCACCTTTGCTGTCAAAGATGTTTGTGCAGGCACATAGAGAACAAATGCAGACAGAATCAGTTTCCTGATCCTTCCTGCAGTGGGACTGTACAAATGCGCTTGTGTTGGTACCAGGAAGGAGTTAGTACAGGGACAGAAACGAATGGCAGGGGCACGAACAATTAGGAATCTTGTTAGCATTAGTCTTTGGCTTATTCTGCCTTAGAGCATATGTGAAATTATTGACTTGGCTCTTTCTCGTATCTCAAATATGCTCAGCCTGTTGGGGAGCAGCTGACAGTGTTTGAAGCTGTACAAGTAGTATTTGGCAAGGTGCGTTGTTCAAGCAAATGTAGTTTCCCTTATTGTTTTCTTCTGTATGCAATGATGTGAGGTTTGTCTAGAGGTGGAATAGTACTACTTTAAAATTGTAAGCAAATTATATCTAACTCTTTATGATGGCAAGAGCCATGTGTTTGTAGTATGAACTTTTTGTTAAACAATCCATCTGAACTAAATCTAACATGATAGAACTTATTCTAGGTTTTGGAGTTCTTGTTTAATTATTGCTGAGTTTCCTTTTTTCAACTCTGAGTGATTCCATTGCATGACTTTATGCACAGACTGTATGCTCAGTGTGTGCTCATTGTGTAAGAGCTGCCTTCTATTTTATTCACCACTTTAACAGCTATGAAGTACATACTGGAAAAGTACACCATTTGCTACTGTTTTTATGGGCCCAGAAATACATTTGTCAGACTGGTATCAGCCAAGATGTATCTAAGATATGTGCAGCTATAGTTTATTTTAACATTCTGATAATTGTACATCTTACTATCTGTGCTAAGTTTGAGCAAGAGCACAATGATAATATGGTATCTCCAGAGATGCGTGAGTATTTAATTCTTTAATTTTTAAAAATTCTTTAGTTTTTTTTTTCTTCTTTATAAGATTGGGTTTTTTAAAAGGCTCTTTAAATCTAATTGACATCAAATAAGCCAAGGTGAACTGACACACCATAAGTAGATTTGTCAGCCTGGTTTATCACTTGGAGAAACTCATCATGAGAAAAATATTTAGCAGCATATTAGTAGGAGCAAAACTGCCAGTTATGCGATCTGGGGTTGGAGTGCTAACAGCAGAGCAGTTCATGTAAACTTCTGGAAGTAGGATAGTCCTTAACTAGCCAGCAATCTGTACTACTAAATTTTCACAAAAGCTAATAGGACTATTTAAAGAAACTGATATTCATACATACTTAAAATTACTGATATGCTGAGCGGGGCTAAAAGGAAGTGTTTCATTATGGTGTTATTAAATAAAATGACTCTATGCATTCAGTACCTTTGTATTTCTGGAAGTATAAGCATAGGCTGGCAAATTTAATACTCAAATGATAGAATCATAACAGATTGTGTATTTTGAAAAGTGCCCTGTTGCTTTATTTTAATCTTCCTATATTGTAAGTACTATGTTACATCTTTTTAATATAGGTTTCAGTTGTATAATTCTGATATGATCTCTTAAAGTATAAATACATCTTGACAACATGTTGTTACAGGAACTGTGAGGGAACTGATGATGCTACAGATGGTGCTTTCAGAGGATTAAATTTGATTCCTTGGTTGGAACAGTTAATAAGATGCGTACAAGATCAGATGGTGTAGAAGAGTGAAGTAATTCAGTAATGCCAGCAATGTCATGCTTACATGCCTGATTCATGGATATAGGATATGATTATGAATCACATGTGAAAACAAATATATCAGAGGAAACACTGACGCGATTAAAACTTCAAGTTTAAAGATATATACATATATATATAATTTTATATGAAAATAATTAATTTGACTTTATTAAACTCCTCTAATTTTAGAAAATTTCAGTTTATATGTCTGAAAGTGTCAGATGGTGTTTAAATTTTAAACCCACATCTGTAAAACTTTCTATGCTTTTTATTACACTTAAAAAAAAAAAAAAGTGCTAAAGTCCTTTTCTCCAGTGCTTCCCCCACCTTCCCCATTTTCAGTCTTAGAAGTTATGAACTACCTTTTCAGTATGAAAAAATCTGTAAGTTTTAAAATATCAGCCATATTATCATGGTTGCTATATTTTGCAGACACTGTCTTCCAAAAAGGAATTTATGCTTCATGCTCCTTCTAGCTTGAGTCATACCTGAAAAGAAATGAGTACACTGAATATTGATTATAGGCTTTCACCAGGTGTCTGGAGATCAGCTTCCAGATCAATGTGTTAATAAGGATGAATTTCTAAGCAGAATCATCAGATATTTGAAAGTCACCTGTATTTAGCACTTTTCTCATTTCCTGATGAAATTTAGAAAGTGGCTTAAATGCTATGTTGCTGCTCTTTCTTAAGAGCTGACAAATTCTTGGGCAGATTATAGTATATAATCAGGGATATACTGCATCTTTTCCAGCTTCCTGCTGTTAGAAAAGGGAGAGAGTTGTTAGAAGAGCAGTAAAGAACCAATCAGACCTAAAATACACAAAAAGCTTGGAAGTGTGTTGTTATATGCTCTTAGATGCGTGTTATGCCTTGTCACCAAGTACATATGAATACAAATCTGTAACTTTTTTCATCAGCTTAATGAATGTTCTCTTGGCCAATGAACTAAAAATTTCACTAAATCCTTTTTCTCAAATAGTTTTAACTTCTAAACATGTATGGAAAACAAGGTTGTCCTTTTTAATTTTGTTTGAGTGAAGGATGTTTATTCCAGGTGAATTCAGGTCATATTTGAAAGTCTGAAAATCTTTTTTTCTTGGAGCTATTATAATATTTTAGGTGTTGATAATCACTATAATGTGCAGAGTACATCATACATTTCTGAAGATGCGTTAAACAGTCCTCACTACCAAATCATGAAAACTGAGATTTACACTACTTTAAGTATTTCCCTTCTTGGTCTTGTACTGATAAATATAAGTAAAGTGAAAGAGACCTCTCTATTTCTGAGAGTAAGTATCAGACATTTGGCATCTTTTTTTACACTGAGTATCCATCCATATGTGTTTGTAGGTTTGTATAGTAAGTATCATAGAAATACAGGTACGGTTAGAAGGAGGGAAAAACAGGATTTTAGGGGCTTGTGTAAGATGCATCTCCCAGTTTCCTCTCGTCCTGCTTTGTTAGGGTTGGCAGGAGTTCCTCTTCTAAATCAGTCTACTTTGACCATTGTATACAATAATTGTCGAACTTCCTCTTCCCTTCAAACTGTGTAATTGCTCAGGGAGGGTGTGGGAAGGAGATGGAAAAGCCATGAATTCATCTTCTTGATTTATAGTTAGTCAGACAGAGCAGTTTGGTAATTTTAATAATTAATTTCCTATCAGTCTAAATGAAGTATTTATACTGGTATTTTTGTCTTGACAGAATAATCCTTGGCATGATTAACATATTCAACCCCCTTTTTGCAACTTCCTTTTAAAACAAGCATTGCTGATTTGGAATAGTTGCTTTTAATGCAGTTATATTAAAGCAAAATTAATTTGCCGTCACATCTAGTTCTCTAGAGAATTTCTGTCATATCTTTTCCTTTGAGTTACCGTTTATCTGAGTACGAAGTTCTTAAATATTTTTCTAAGGTAGTGTGTGATGTTTTGAATGTCTTAACAAGTGATCAGAAAATTAAGTGCCTGCTCTTTGTTTTGAAGCTTTTTATCTAGGAAAGGTTAGAAGAGCTTTAATAAACCTGTCTTAACACTTGATTTTGTTAATAACATTATGTGACTGAATTTCTACTTTAAATAAAGTGATCTCACTGATACTTTTTTTTTCCCCTGTACCTAGAGAATGAAGTTCAGAATTAGACAGCTTTTTTGTGGGTGTGGAGAAAGCAGAGATGATCTAGTGATGATTTAAGAAAAAAATCAAAGCCTTGCTTGCCTCATCAAGTTTCCATGCGGGGGAAAGAATCTAATTGATCTGTATATATGAAAAGATACTGAAATAGCAGAATAAATGAACACTTTTCAATAGTGACAAAATCAGATTTGAATCTCTCATGTGAAAATTGCTTGTTACATATTGAAGTTGTAGTGATTTATTTTAAGGCTGTTTGAAAGGTAATTTTTTACTGAAGGTGTTTAGCGGATTTTAAAAGAATCATGGCAGTTTTCATGGAGCTTATCTGCAAGTAGTTTGGGGCTTTTGTTGATTTTTTTTTTTTTTCTGTTTTTTTTTTTTCTGTTAAACTGCAGTGTTACCAGTCAGTAAGCATTGTACATGTATTCGGAAACAAGTGCTCCAGATACCAGACTTTGCAGTCAGGAGTTTAATTTACGGATTTAATCTACTCCTATTGCATGGGTTGGTAGAAGTTACCTAAATTTCTAATACAGAGCAATGGAAAAGCCTAATGGGAAACTTAACATTTTCAAAATCTTTGGGGACAACAATGTTCTGAATTTCCGTTCTGTTGCACCCCTTCCCCTTGCCATGCTGTCATTAGTATTATTGCATTTTCCTCTTCAGGAACTTCATTTAAGTAACATCAGTGTTGTGGTTAGAAGATAAGGTATTCTACGCTTTTTGTCAAAATTTTGTCTTTTTTTTAAAAATGCTTTTAGTGAAAAGATGTGCTGCAATCATGAACTTTTATTTAAATAATTACAGTGAAAAATAATGTCACAAATTACTTTGTCAAGTTAACTGTTAGATGCTGCTCAGCCTACTTGCCATATGGAGGAGTTTAATTATTAAGAGTAGGAGTGATTTGCTTTGGGGCTTTTAATTGAAAGATTAAAAGAAGCTCACTCTGAGTCTGTGTCTCAAGCATTTGAATATTTTAGTGACACCTTATGTAAGGATTTAAGATAAAAACATGTTTGCCTTTACTTTGAATAGCTATTTTGAACATCAGGTAAAATTCTTGAAAACACTTACTTTTCAATATTTTCATTAATCCCTGTTGTATCTATGACACCCTTATTTGTACTCAGGTCTTCAAAAATTGTTGTTCTCTTAAAGGTTTTTTGCCTCAAAAGGTGTCATTGAATTGATTAAGAAACTGCAGTGTATTAAAGTACATGCAAAACAGAAATGTAAGGAAATAAGAATCCTGGTTAGGTGAAGATTCATTTGGCAGGGGGTTGGAGATATTGTGGACACCTCCCTTTTTGTCTGGAAAATGCAAAGAAATCCACTTCTATCACCATGGCATACTGAAACATAGTTATTTTAAGACAAGAGTATGTACTAGGAAGCTGCTGCTTTATAGTGCCTGCCTTTTCTGTGAGGCTTCCCTTTATCCCAGATGGCTTTTTAGGAATGAGGAATTATAAACCTAGCACAACATGGTACACTTCTGAATTCATCAGTAAAAGGCAGGCATGGAAACCCTGCGGGCTTCCATAGGACTGCCATATGTTATTGTAAAAAAAGTGCTTTTCTTTCTTGGTGAGTGCTGAACATCCTCACAGAACAAAAATGGTGTGTAGTAGTCAGTCTCTTCAAATAACTCCCAACTGCTACACTGCTCTGAGTGAACTCATGGGAAAATTTAAAGGCATTTAAGTTTTAATTTGGAAGTGTCTACTTGATTCCAGGCACTTGCAGAAAATCATGAGGCTACTGTGTGTCCCTGTATTCTTAAAAAGGCTCTTTCAGGCATTGAAAAGTTCCAGACTGGAGCTGTGAACACCTGGTTGGAGTCATTCTTTGAGGCTTGGCACAGCCATAGCTTTTGTGCTCCAGTGTCCATATGCAAAAGGACGTGTGTGAGAGAACTGCAGGCTTATTCCCTGTTTGTTGGTCTGTCAGTCCTTTTTATTCTGAAGTCTGTAACATTTGCAGCTGTTTAGGGAGAAGCAAATGCAAGATGGATGAAAGACTATGAGGTGCATATACCTTTTTGCTTTGGAACCACTTCTGACAGTGTATTCCTAATAAATTTCAGGGGCTTTGCTGAGATGAGTGCTTGAAGATAAGGGCAAAATTAATTTTCCTTACTGGCTTGTGTTGACAACGTCACATTTTAAGTTTAACTTCTGTTGTCTTCAGGAAATGGAATAAAGAGCTGTGAATCTAAAGTTGAGGATAATTTCAAACTGAAACTTTTTTTATAGTCTCACCTTATTTTAGTCTCACTGAAGAAGAGAGGAGTGGGGGGAAAGAAGGGGTAGGGGGAAGGGGTGTGAAGTGTTAGTTTCCCTTTATCTACAAATACAAACTTTTCTTTATCTTGGGTTGGATAACTGTGCTTGGTTCGTTATCAGACTGTCTCCTAAGGGAGACTCCAATGGACTGGTGAAAACGTCCCCCCTTGCCTTAGAGCTGGGAGTCAGTTACTGCCTCAAGGCAGGAGGAAGGTTTGTTTCAAAATCCTCTGCCAAGTTTGTTGAGCCACGAGTCTGACATTTAGTTTTTTAGGAAAAAATTCCTTCCATATTATGACCATTAGTTCTGAAACTTCCTGGCTTCTGAGCAACATGAAAAACTGAGGTATAACATAACTTGTGCCTGGAGTGACATCTGCTGTGCTTTTATCCCTCTTGTCCACCTTCTCTCTTTTGTTTCTTTTGCTAATTCTTCTGTGCTTTTCATTAAAGAAATGCTCAAATTCCAAGGTATTGGCTCACTCCCTGAGTGAATTTATCATCTCTGTTCTTTCCTGTGATCATGATTTTGGACTAAGTGCATTTATGACAACACACCAGACTAGGATGGAGAAATTGGTCTAGATGTTAAATTAGGCTTGTCCTTAAAGTACAAGAGAAGGTTTGGAATCCCAGAACATCTTCAATAGTGTCAATTCAAAGAGGAAAAATTATCAACTAGTCTTATGATTTATTGTGGGGCTTCAGGGCTATATTTATAGTGTTTGCTGTGTCTTGAGACCTTTTCTCTTGGCTTTTGTCTTAGAAACTTTCCAGACATCCAGGTAACTAACCATACTTCATCTAGTATTAATTTGAATTGTTTTTGGCATGCAATTGAGGCAAACTACTGCATGATAGTATATTCTGCAGAACTGCAGATGATTAAATTTCCATCAGCTATTTTTTGGATTAGGTAGGGCTCCATATGTATGCTTGTGAAATGCTTTTCACTTATTCTTTAGGTTGTGGCTTTGTAGTTTGTTTTGAGATTGTTCTCTGAGGAAGGGGATGACCAGTGTTGTCAGTCTGTCAGTCTAAATGCTTAATTTTACCAGATGAAAATAAGCTTGAAAGTAAATATGGATTCTCTCTAGAGTGGGTTAATTTTTATTACAGTTGACATGTGGTCCTACTGTGTTTCTCAGTCCCAAAAAGAGCAATTGGCACTCTATCGGCTCTTAACAGAGAGATCAAGTGTTCTTGGAGCCAGCACATGGGACATTTGAAGCACAAGCAGCCTGTTTATTTCTCTCAAGAAAAGCCATAGCTCTCTAAAGTGCCTTCATGCTTAAATATTCTAAAAAGGTGTATTTAAGATAAGTGCCCTGATTAAGGAACTGATCAACCTCAGTTGTGAGAAAATGTACTCTGAGAAAACCTTTTTAATTTGAAAAACTGGGCTTTCAGCTGAATAAAATTGAAAAACATTTGAGTGGGTGCTTGCAAACTGTGAACACGTGTATCTGAAATTTAATTCCATGGCAGGACAGAATTAAGTACAAATGAAACAAGTTGGATGTGTTTGAGCGATCTGTTTATCTGTTCTGACAATTATACTTTCTTCTAACTTAAAATACAGTGTGGATCAAAACTTGTAATACAAAGATTGTTCTTCTGATATGATTGTATTTAAGTAAAATAATATTTTTTGTTCATGGCCATGGTAATGTAATTATTAGAAGAACTTTGAGGTGATTCATTATTATTGCAAGGGAAATCTTTCAACACCAAGCACCCTGCAATTGCAGGGATAGGTCCTTTAACGCCTCCAATGATAGTAATTTTTTCATTGCAAGGCAAAAATCTAAAGGCTGAGTATTGTGCAAATTAAACCTTTTGTAATAAAACAAAGATGGACAAATAAAATGGATTTTTTTTAAATTTAAAAAAACCCCTACTTCATAAAATATCAGTTGCATTCCAAAGCTGAAAATTATATTGTTTGTGATTGGTCTGGTTTAATATTTAGTAATTAGTAGTAATAATAATAATTAGTATTTTATTAATTAAATATTCAGTAATATTTCATATCTAGTAATTCAGTAACTAATAAATACAGAAATCTGTCTTTGAATTATATGAAATAGTTCTAAAAGCAACACCCCTCTGTTCTCGGACAGCGTCAGTGAAGCGTTCGTTTTTTTTCTGCTGACTTCCGTTTATTTGTTTTCGTTTTTTTTAATTGATACATGGGAACAGATAACAGATTTCTGTTAACTCCTGTATAATAAAACTTAAGTATGAAGTAAGAATGCATTGGCTCATGTCTAGCTGTGGAAACCAGTCCTGTTAATTATGTGTCTGAGATTCCAGCTATGTCATGGTTGTTATCTTTGCACTTCCAGCTTTGTAGCCTTATGGATTCCTTTATCTTGATTTTTAGTTATTTTAAAATTTGTATTAGACAGAGAAGCAGAATCATGCTAATCCAGCTGGTATGAAATCATAAAACAAAAAAAATTATTTTTCACTGAAAACATTTGATTCCTCTCTTTTTCTAGATGTGCTTCCTTTACTTATATAAGCGAGCCTTTTAATAAATTCTATGGCAACATGAAAGCTTAATTCTTTGATAGATTAGAAGAAGCAAAAATTACTCATATGCTCCCTCAATTTTTACTTGCATTCATATGATTTAAGTGTAATGTAACAGTTTATGGAACTAGTCAGTGCATTTTTATAATGGCTATTACAGTGGGAATTCACTACCTTATTGAAGTTCAACTTTGAAAAAATGATTTCTGTATCCTTCTCAACCTTCTGTTCTTTGCTGGTGTTCAGTACATCAGAATTAGTGAGATAGCTGCTATTAGTTAATGCCAAGGTCTATGCAAGGCCAGTGTGATGATGGTTGATCATCATGCATTGCAGAATTTTGGAGCATTTGGCAGGTACCTTGTAGAAGGGAAAGAACACGGATTTAGCAATTTGATGTGCAAGCTGAGCCATCAGATGTGCGCAAATCATGAGCCTTCAGTAATGAATGCAAATGAAAATGTACTATTTTTGACTTGGAATCCTGCTCTACAGTGGCTGCAGTTTGTGATCAGGGTGTACAGAACAAATACGTCATGTACTACTATCAGCTGAATTTTCTTTGCAGTGTGCTTTCTGCTCTTGCAGTCCCTTGAGTATTTTGTGTTCAGTAGTACTACCTATTTAGAATTTGATCTGCAGTGTGATTGCCATCCCTTTGTTATCTGTTTATGAGGCTATGATTGTATGACATGACAATTCTTTTTCTTTTCCTCCGCTGCTCTTTATTTAGTCCAGACTTTCAGAAGGAAGGTTGCGAAATGCGGTGACTTTATTTGCCACTGCACTGACATAAGCTAAAGGTTGATGATAAAAGAAAAAGTGGAGATAGTAAGTTACTGGGATGGCAAAAATAACTGGAAGAATCAAAAACTATTCTGGTCTATTTTTTGGGACTCCTTCCTGGATAAAAAAAAGAGTTGATTTACACACACAAGCCTTTCACATTTTTGGTAAGAATTACCATTTTATGGTTAGATTTGACATCTGTGACCTGGTGATTATATGTAGTGAAGTACATGTACACGATACAGAAATTTAAACCCTTTCTTTTGCTTGGGAACTTTAGATTCTGAGGTGACAGTAAGTAATATTTCTGGTGGTGTTTCTTTTTTTTTTGTCCTCCCCCCTTCAGATCCCTGCAGTTCACTCAGCCCACCGTGCTTTACTGAGGAGGACCGGTTCAGCCTAGAAGCTCTCCGCATGATCCATAAGCAAATGGATGATGACAAAGATGGTGGTATTGAAGTAGATGAAAGTGATGAGGTAGGAGTAAAATAACTTTACTTGTGCTTACATGAAGTCTTTTTTATCCTTTTGTTTTGTCTAGCTGCTCTTTATCTTTCTGCGCTTGAGTAGTTGTTGCTGTTTTTCTTAAGTCAGCCCTTTCCTCAGACAAATATGGAAGGAAAGTCTAATTTCTATATTTGTCTGAAATGGGATGTTACTGTCCATTGTTCTAGCCTGAAGAAAAGTTTTGTGTGACTATGTATAAAAGTTGCTACTTTTACTTTTTTTTTTTACTTTTTTTTTTGGTGTAAGAGGTGGGCAAATGGTGGTAGGTTTAGCTTGCAGTAAGGTTGATGTGATCCATTGCTTAATGTTACAGTTTCTTTGCTCAAAGTTTTCTTGCTTAAGGCATCACTGGGCTATCCTATTTACCTTAGATCTGTTGCAGGCACTTCATGGTGCAAATCAGTACCTGTTACAGACAGCAGACTAGAAGAAAGATTTCTGGTTTTGCTTACATTTACAGGCAAGTAGTAAGAACATCGTACTTACTAATGGTAAATTAAGTCCTACGACCTAAGGAAGGTTATGCAGACCTGCCTGAAGTTTTTGTGTCTGTCCTTGAAAGAGTTTGGTTGGTGGGCTCCTGGTGGACCTGGCAAAGGACTTACCCTTGCATTTACTCAACTTTACCAGTGGGATTCTCAAAATTACTGGGTAGGAATGGAAATGTCTATGTAGTTTCATTGTGCTTGCTTATTTCGCTTTCTGGCCATTGTTAGGCACACGCTTGAGAACCCAGGGGGAGTGAAGATGTCCCCTAAAAATGAGGGTATTGTCACATGGTTCTGACACCCATTCTCACTGTAGATGAATGTGAGAAGAATCTAGCCCTGTTTTGTCATCCTTTTTTGTAACATTTAGGGGAAGATTGTTCTCCCTGAATAAGTTATGAATTATCATTGTCAAATTTAATGTGATGCTACTTACTTTTCTGTGTGCCTATGTGCAAACAGCATCAACAGGCCCCATCCAACCTGACTCTGAACTCTTCCAGGGACTGCGTCATCCACAACGCCTCTGCGCAACCTGTTCCAGTGCCTCTCTACCCTCCGAGTAAAGAATTTGTTCCTAACATGTAGTCTAAATCTCTCCTGTTTTAGTTTAAAACCATTCTCCCTTGTCCGGTCACTATCTGTCTGTGTAAAAAGTTGCTCCCCCTCTTTTTTATATCCCTCCTATATGTACTGAAGGTTGCAATAGTATCTTCCTGGAACGTTCTCCAGGCTGAACAGCCCAGCTCTCTCAGCCTGTCTTCATAAGAGAGGTGCTCCAGTATTCTGATCATCTTGGTTGCCTTTACTTGTTCTGACAGGTCAATATCTTTCTTGTGCTGAGGAGCTGGAGGCAGCACTCCAGGTGGAATCTCACAAGAGCAGAGTAGACCCTCTGGCCACTCCTCTTTGAGTGTAGCCCAGGATGCAGCTGACTTGCTGGCCTGTGAGCGCACACTGTTGGCTTATATCCAGCTTTTCATCCACCAGCACCCCCAAGTCCTTGTTGGTAGGGCTGCTCTCAGTGACTTCTCTGAGTCTGTGCTCATGTCTTGGATTGCTCCAATGCAGGTACAACACCTTGCACTTGGACTTCATGAGGTTCTCATGGCCCATTTCTTAGGTTTGTCCAGATCCCTCTGGATAACCTCCCTTCCTTCTGTTAGTTCAACTGTGCTGTTCAGTTTCGTGTCATCTGCAAACTTGCTGAGGGTGCACTTGATCTCACTGTTGTTGATGTAGGTATCAAAGAGCCCCTGTCCCGAGAGAGCCCTGATGGGCGCCACTCATCACTGGCCTCCACCTGGACATAGAACAATTGACAGCTGTCTGGCTGTGTCTGTTCAGCCAGTTCCTTATCCACTGAATGGTCCACCCTTCTAATCCATCTTTCTCCAATCTGGGGATAAGGATGTTATGTGGGGCTGTGTCAAAGGCCTTTCAGTGGTCTAGGTAGATGACGTTTGTTTGGTCTTCCCTCATCACCTGCTGCAATCACTCCCATCATAGAAGGCCACCAGATCAGTCAGACACCATTTGTCCTTAGTAAAGCCATGCTGGATTGTCTCAGATCACCTCATCGTATGTGCCTTACCATTGCTTCCACAAGGATCTGTGCCATGATCTTCCAAAACACAGAGGTGAGGCTCACTGGTCTCTAGGTTCTCAGGTCTTCGTTTCTTCTCTTTTTCAATAGGAGGGACGTTTCCTTTTTCCCAATCACTAGAGACTTCACCTGACTGCCAGGAGTTTTCAAAAATAATGCATATAGGCTACTTTTGTTATTGCAGAATGTTTGGGACAGTCACAGTCCAGTCTGCAAATTGAAACATTAGTGATGGAGTGTGAGCTTCCTGAGGAACTTCCCAGCACTTTGATTATTTCTCTTGATTTGTACTGCATTTTTTATACATGGAAGTCGAGAAAGTTAAAAGAAAATACTGAAATATTTATACATTGGAAACATTTTATTAGTATTCAGAAGATTTTTCCTGGTTTCCAGTGGACCGTCTTTATATCTGACCTTAAGTTTCTTCCTGTTCCAGAGGAAGCAACAGAAGCTACTCTAAAAACCTGTTTAAATGGCTGAAATTATAATAGTTGATGAGGCATGCTGTTCAGCTGGGGTAATTAGAGATGAGTGAAACTGTATGTTCAAACTACACATTGTGCATAAAATAAGATGACTTAATTGTAGCCCTTGTTTCTGCTAGTTCATTTTTAATTATTGAAGAAATATTTAATAACCCACTCCCTGCAAATTAGCGCTTTTCTACATATAATTTCCATGCAAATCAGTGATGAATATGTATTTGCATGGAGTGCTTTCTTCTAAGACATTAAACGCAAACCTGAAATTAATGAGAAATACAGTTTAATTGCAAGTTCAGCTAGTAACCTCCATGTTTTTCTTGTAGTGCTTTTACTAGATCTGTACCATAATTTTAAAAGGTCTACATTTACTCAACATAGTTACATAGTTACCTGATTACAGTAGGTCTGAATATGTACTAAATATGTCCTATTTATATTTCAGAACCAGATTTTTTTTTGTTCTGTCACAGTGGGTAATGCTGCTTATCTTGATTAAGATTGAGAACTGATAATTAAAAAACCCACTTTATTAGAAGTAAAGCTTACCTGAAATACAGGGATTTTACTTAACAGCAGGGAATGGATTTTCTGTTTTATGCTGCATGGTTTTTACTTGCAAGCCTCCTGAAGAGCAGCATATTGAGTATGTTGATCAGATGTTCATTAGCTTTTTATTTGGCAGGAAGAATGTTACAAAGTAGAATAACTTTCTGCTGTTTAACCAGCACTACAACGGTGTTACAAGGGTATATTTACACCAAGGAAGGAAATTATTGTTAATAAGTTATTTTGAGACAGGAAGGTAAAAAGAGCTAAAGATGTTGAACTATTTATTTTAACTATTTTAATTTGCTAGTCCAGTTAACTCCCAACAGTGATTCCAGACATTTCATCTGCATGTGGTTTATTTTTTCCTAGTGTTTTCATGCCCTCATTTAGGTTGTAGCTCGTTTCTCCTCTGTAAAATGAAGGCCCACATAAAACTGTTCTGTAAAGGAGTTTTTCTAGGATATTAGAAAATTTGAACTAAGATATTTCTTATTTCCTCAAAAATTGTCTGATACTGAAAGACCTTTGGATGTACTTTGTACGGACTGGAAAGAAACTTGTATTTGACCTTGATAAAATTGATGTGCAGAAACCTGATCTAAGTTTTTACTATGGGATTTAATAGTCAGCAAAACATGAGGGGTTTTGTTCAAGTCTTCTAAGGAAGTTAGAGGGGCTCTAGTCTGAGCATGGAGTAGTTGGTTTTTTTCCTTATTATTTGGTATGGTACCGCAGAGAAAAGGAAGAAGGAAGGAAAAAAACCCGTATGCTTATTATAAGGGCAGGCTAATACAAATTTTCCTATCAGACCTAGATGCTGATATTATTTCTTTATATGTCAAGGATTGCAATTGTTTAAGCTGGTTTCAAGAGGTCGGCTGTAAACAGGTAGCTGAAAGGGAGAACATAGTATTACTGACTGAGGTTTTAGTCGTGTTGTGGGAGGCTATCTGCCTCAGGAAGCATCTGATGCACCATGGGAACGTGTTTTGTTTTAATGATGAGACATAAGCAATAAAACAGACTTATCACATGTTGACTATTTACATTGGTTTTTCCTGTTTATAAAGAACTTCCATATGTAGGTCCTACATCCAGTCATTTCCTCAAGGAATCTCTCTGCAGTACTAGAATAAGCTGATGTTTTTGAAATATTAGTAATTTACTGTGTTGTTATTATTATTAGTAACTTAATGTCTCACCAAGCTAAAGGCACAAATGTACAGTTTTGCATGGAATCTCTGGGTAGATCACTTCATATTTTGTTTAAGTTTTTTTAGGGAGTGAACTGGACTTGTTACTTAATAAAAAAACCCCAAACTGAGCAAGCCCCATAGAAAACCACCAACGCCCTACCCCATGCTGTCCCCTACAACAACAACAACAGAAAAAACAAACAAAAAAAAAAGAAAAAAGAAAAACAAAGAAGAGAGACATAAAAGTACAGTAAGGAGAATAAGAGACTGCAGCATTGAAAGCATCAGAGAATAGCTTTTAGCAGTGGCAGGATGGTCAAAGAAGTTGGAACCTCAAAGATGATATGCCGAAGTGCCTGACTTAAAAATATTGTCTGGAGGCAAGAATCAAATAGAATCTAACTTAAGTGGCCTAAGCCAGGGAAGATGATTTTGTTCTATACAGCAATTAAAGCAGGAATAGTAGCTAGCATGATCTGGAATAGTCATAGTATTATAGCACTTTGGCTGTAGGAAGTTTGACAGGGATAGGGTTCATTCTGTTCTCTGGAAATATACTCTCAGCAAGATGTTGAATGTCCTTTCGAGTTCCCTTAGTATTTTGTTTTTGTTCTTGTCATTTATGTAATAAAAGTCCTTAAACTGGAGTTCATATTTCTGTAAACAACTTAATATTTTGATGACAGCTGTTTAGACAAAATTCTGCATGTGGAAAAATATGTGCTGCAGTGGTTCAGAAACTGAAGACATTATAACTATTTTGTCATGACACTGGGATGGCTCCTGAGTGTGTTTTACATCTCACTGTGCAAGACATTCTGTTACAAACATCAATCTTTCAAACAAGGATTTTGAGCTTCCTAACTAGTGCAGCAAACATTTCCCCCCAAAGCTATTGGATTACTTTGAATTCCTTAATTTGTTGTGGCTCTCTTAATAGGGGTCTTCTATAATTTTTTTTTTTTTTTGCACTCAACTGCTAATATATTTGTCCCCAGGCAGAATGTGTTTTAGCCTCCTGAAGTTTTGTAAGCAACTGAATATGTCTAGTCAGTTTGTTTTTTCAGAGCAGGATGAGGAGCCAGGTCTTGTGTGAAAACATTGATGGTGTTAGTTCACATCTGTGCCTGTGCAAAGAAGCCCTGTAGAGAAATGCATGTGTTATCATGGGTACAGTTGCGTAGAAACCTGTTCCAACGTGGTTTGGACTAGACCTACCTCACACTTTGCCTCCTTGGAGGTACTTAAGCTAATATGTAGCTGTCTGCACCTCTTTATTTAGTCCTGCTACAATGAAATGATCCCTTGACTGAAATTCTATCTTGACTTTGAAGAGATTGCAAAGTTTACTTTGCAGCAGATAGCTACAGTTTTGTTTTGAGCTGCAGTAATCTTTTTTCAATAGAATGTGTAGGTTACTTAAGATATACTTGGTAACAGTTTCCTGGCCTACATTTTTCTAGCTATGTTTTGTTATTAATTTTGTTAATAATATTATTAAATATGTTTTCTTATTTTACTTCATAGCATTTCTGTAGGGTAGGCAATCATACCTGAATCCTAGTAAGTTGCCTTTTAAGAGCACATTTGCCATCATAATTTAGTCAGTACATGTGACATTGTAATAGCTGCAACAAGTGTTGTAGCAACAGATGCAGGGAAATGTACTAAGAGGATGTCTCATAGTGACTGGCTTTATCTGAAGGGTTATAGGAAATCTGAAGTTGTAACTTTTGCAGGTTTCCCTTTGAAGGAATAAAACCAAAGGAAATAACACTGTTTGAGGAATAGATGCTCAAGGGAGAGAATAATACCTAGCCAGAAGATGTTACTAATTGCTCTTGAAGTAAACTTGTCAGTTAAAGGGTCTATTTTAAGTTGATGAAACTGAAAATCATAAACTTGAGCCTTCACCCAGAACAAAATATAAATAGCATGAGAGTGCTTCCTGCTGCAGTTAGTGAGTGTGGTTAATTTTACTTTTCCAGTAGCATTCTCAAAAGTATGCAATTGCTTGTTTGCCCTGCAAGCGTGTCTTGCAGCATTGATGTTTTAACTTTTTAAATTGTTGTATTTGGGTTTAGTTTGCAAGTTCTCTCTCCAGTACCAGTCAAACCGGTATTGGATTTTGGGGGAGGTCTTTTATTTATTTATTTATTTATTTATTTTGGTAGTCTCTCTTCGGGTTGGTCTTTGGTCATTAGTTGACTGGATTTTGGTGAAAGTTACAGTACTAAAGCCTTTCTGAAGAGGAAGGAAGGTGGGGGTGTACCTGATCCTGGGACTTTTCCAGGGCTCCCCAAGTCCTGTCCCCTCCAGGCAGGAGAAGGTTTCCTTTGGAGTTATTGCACTGCTGAACCTTGGACTTTGGGATGTTAATCTTTGTAGAGGTGCAGATATTATAGGACTCTTGGGATCAAAACTGTAGTTTCAATGTCTAGGTGTGGTTGTTTTTTTATTCTCTACTTGTTTTTGAAGTAATTACTTTGACAAATGGTTATTTTTGTTTCATACAGATTTTTAGGTAACGTATCTTCTGCTTTCTTGGTTTCAGCTTTGTAGTCTTAAAAGAACTTCTCCTTCCTGAGTAATTATGTTGGCTAAGATAATCCTTAGATGTATTTTTCTTAGAGCTTATTCTTTTAACCTCCCATTTAGAGTTATTTTTGTAACCTTTTCTTTGTATACTTAATGACCAGGGCAACAGAAGAGAGATTAGCTGCCATGACAAGGAACAGAAAAATCCTCTTTTTAACTAGAGTCGTTCTGTTTTTCTGTCTTTCTTCAATTTAGGTCTCAGTTCTTTTTCTTAAAGAAGCACTTCCATATTAGACCACTTTTGAAACAAAAAGAAAGATGTTCGATGTTGTTATGTCCTCTTCATTGGTGAATGCACTTATTCCTTGAAACACGATGACCTCTTTCCAGCTGTGTGCACTGTAACTTTAGTGTTGTGGCCTTGCGGTGTTGGAGAACCTCTCTGAGGAAGTCATCGTGGTTATTTTCACAGGACCTGGGAGCAATATGGGTAGTTCAGAACAGAAGAGGGGTTTTTCACTTGGAAGAAGTTCTCATAGATCTACTACCTCTGCCCCAGAGGAGTAACTGTACTGGCTACTAACTGCAGGCTGCTTTCCAGTTTATGTGTTGCCACTCGCTTTTCAAAAAGGCACGTAGTCAAATATTCGAATCGGTGTCTCGGTATACACCGGGTGCACTCTCAGCCTTTCTCCCGGGAAATCTCGTGTGCGGACTTGGATCCGCGCTTCCCGTGCCGCTGTTGGGCCCCCTGCGCCCTCTGCGGGCGGCGCGCCGGAACTGCAGGAGGAGCTGCTGATGCGTGTGCTGAGGAACCCGCGCTGCGTCCCGGTGTTAAATCGGGATGCTTTCCTGCGGGTCCTGGTCGTGCTGAGTCTGGGGACAGGTGTAACCCGTTGAAGCTTTTTGTTTATCAGTTGGCGTCTTCCTTCTTTCTTTACTTCTAACCATGTGAGTAGTATTGTTAACAGCACTTCAGATTTTCCTTGACAGCACTTGAAACTCAGCAGAAGTTTCATCTTTCGGTATTTTACAGCCTTTACTGACAACTATCAGTAAAGGTAGCAAGTTTGTACAAACAAAAGTGGCCTGACCTTTAGCTTAGAAGATGCAAAATTGGCTCAAGCCTCTATATACAACATATTCTGTCCCTCTTCAGAAACTTGATCACCCTGCAACACTTGTTTTGAAAAAAAATGTCCATGCCCAACATTAGGATTCTCCAAGGGCAGTGCATCATCAGTCACTAGAAAGTTGAAGAGTGAGTGCTAGCATTTACCTTAACCCCCATGTGAAAAGAGATAATCTTTACAGAGAGGGACATATAATACATGTTTTTGCCGTACTTTTAGTGAGCTTTTTGCAAGTTCCCGAAAGATACACTGGGGGTGTCAGTTGATAGTAGATACTTGCAGTCTGGAGGGAAAAGGTAAGGTGAGAAAACATCAGTTCTTTCCTGCTGTTCCATCTGTAAGACTGGGCTATAATCTGGAAAGGCTTAGAGACATTAGTGGATAAGAAAATTATTTTGTTTTTCTTGTTGTTTAGTTACCACTGTTCAGTGTCGACTTTATAAACATGGAGTGGGAATGAGTAAGATAATCCATCTTTCATTGCATGTTGTGTGACAGTTGTAGAATTTGCCAGCTTCATGGTAGTATTGCCAATATGGGAAGTATTCATAGTTCCCACTTGGGTGATGGAATATGCAACAGATATTTTTGTATTTGCATACAGTTACAGGATACAGTCCTGTGTTTATTAAACCTTTTTACTGCTGCTGATCCATGGTTTTTCAGAAGTTCTGTAACTGCTTTTGCCCCAACAGGCTGCTATTTTCAGTTCTCATATATTTCATAAGTTTCTCATGTATTTTTCATGTATATGCATGTGTGTGCATATATATATATATTTATATATATATCTCAATTTATGTCATTCTTATATACATGGGGAAGAGGAGTTAAAAATGCTTATGCAGTTTGTATGGGCTAAATGGAGCTATTTTAGGAATCAAAAAGCTTTACAAAGCTAATGTCTGACAATCAGAAAAAGTTTTGAAGTAATAGATAAATAAGAGAGGATTTGCATCCAATCAGTATTTGGACACTATGGCTCTGGGTTCGTTTAAGGAAGGCAGCTAGTATTTTATCCCAAGTCCATCAATTAGAGGAGAAACTTGAATCCATTCACGTAGTTTGAGATTCCCTTACATTCTAGTAAAAAGATTTTAGTTAGGGAGAATTGGTAAATGTTAGCTTTTGCTTGCATGTTTCTGCTATTGTATTCTGTCTCTTTTTATTAAGAGTTAATAATACTGTTTAATGCTGGCTACTTTTCAGTATCTCCGGCAGTTTCTGAATAGTATAATCTCTAGATTTGTTAGAAATTGAGCTTTTGTTAGAAATGGAGCCTTTGCAGAATGCTCTGCACTTAAATTATTACCTGGACTGAATTTTAAGAATTGAGCTCTTCCGCAGTGCATCACTAGCTTGGCTTTCTTCCTCACCTCCCTTGAAGTGGTGATGACATATAATCAGCCATATAAAAGAGTTTTTTGACTTAGTTGTCATGGCTGTTTGTAGCTGGTTTTGTTTGAGCAGCTTTATCCTTCAGGAACAGAAGAAAGCAAACTATCTACTGTGGAAGATTACTTAGTTTTCTGGTACTGTTAGTACCAGCTACTAGTTTTCTGATACTAATACTAAAGTCTTCACCCACAGAGACTGTTCATACAATGCTTTCAGGGACTGATACTTATGGAAGGTTTCCACTATTAATGGGAGGTGGCTTGCTAACCAGTATTCCAACTTTTTGAGGCCCGTATGAAATAAAAAATAGAATGGGTTTTACAGTTCCATGGCTTTTCTTGGGTATGTATTTGGAGAACTGTTTGTAGTGACTAGTGGAATACTGATACAATGCTGCCATCAGAAAATTTTATCATAGAATCATGGAATGGTTTGGGTTGGGGGGGACCTTAAAGGTCACCCAGTTCCAATTTCCCTGTTGTAGGCAGGGACACCTTCCACTGGATCAGGCTGTTCAGAGCCCCATCCAACCTGGCCTTGAACACTGCCAGGGATGAGGCATTTACAGCTTCTCCGCACAACCTGTGCCAGTGCCTCACCACCCACTCTGTATGTCATGATTGCATGATCTTCCTTTTTATCTGTTTGCTAAAAGGCTTCCTATTAATTACTGAAAATGAAGCAGCTTTATGTAATGCTTCTGTGCTTGGAGCGTAACCACTGAGGAATGATTAACAAGCAGAAAATTGGCCCTCAGATGACTTCTGTTTTTCAATTTGATGAATAGAAGTCAAATTTTTGTTGTCTAATCAAAAGACTTTAATACTACTTAGTAAACAGCTTACTCTCATCCCTCAGGCAGTTGCATTTAACTGGTATAGCAGGATTCAGGCATTACTCATCCACAAATGACTGGCACACTTTCAAATCTTACATGGTCTTATTTCCAAGGAGGTGAAGTTGGTTAAATGTCATCAGAATAGAGAAATATGCAGTATGAATGTGTGGTGCATTCCTGTAATCACTAAATCTAAGGCATCCTAATAATGTTAAACTTAGTATACTAGAAACTGCATCATCAGTTTTTCTAGGATTTAATAATTGTGAAAAACAAATCTTGTAAGAGTGTTTAACTTGCCTTCTGAGTCTTTGATGGAGAAAACTCAATCAATTCTCTGCTGCTTGCATGGGGAAGCAATAGCAAAGACTCTATCTGATTTCTGTGTAGTTTCTCTTCAGAAATTGTCATTTCGGCATTTAAGATGATGTTTTTTTCCCTTTTCTTCAGTTTCTAAGGGAAGATATGCAATACAAGGATGCCTCTAATAAACATAGTCACCTGCACCGAGAAGACAAACATATCACCATTGAGGATCTGTGGAAACGCTGGAAGACATCTGAAGGTAGGTAAAGAAGTATAGCTAAAAATGATGGTGGTTATTAACATAGATATAATTCAACAGTTTTTCCACCAAGTATAGAGTAGTGAATGAAGGACCTCTTGAAGCATCTTCATGAATCTGTTTCAACACTGTTATTTATAGACACAAATAAACCTGACTAAAAACTCATTTAGTCCAGCTAGAGATAATTTCCTCCTCATGTGTTTGGTATATTGCGAGTAAATTAAGATATCTTACGTGCTCATCTGTATGAGGTTCTAGTTTATCAAGGTGACTGGTGCAAGTGCTGAGTTCCAGATTAGCATGTTTTTAATTTAATAAACCCTGAGGGTTTCTCTCAAGCTATTTTAAAATATCTTTATGTTGTATTAAGTGGAAAATTCAATGCTCTTTGATTTAAATTTTATTTGAGCTACAAAGATCTAGAATTCTTAGTCCAAAGCGTTTTTGAAAATCTTCTTAAACTTGGGATACAGTAAAAGGTACTGATAAGCCAACACCACCAGCCCTCCCTCACCCTGATTTAAATGAAATAAGTAAGTTGAGCCAACTATTCCAAGTATCAAAGGAGTATTTAATCAACAGTACAGTGTTCACTGCCAAATATGTCCCAGGATACAGTGATTAAAAAAGAGATCTGCAATGTTAGAATTGTTAGGAGAAAAATACTTAAGTTCCCCACCCCAACTCTCCTTCCAAAGGTGTTGTCCTGGTTCCAGCCAGGACAGGATTAATTTTTAGCAGTAGCCAGGAGGGAGCATAGCTAAGGCCTGAGTGTTATTCTATGCCACCTCACATCATGGCTGGGACCCCAGGAAAGGGAGTCCCTCTCTCTCTTCTGGGGAGAAGAGGTTCATTCTGGTCAAGAGACATGGGCAACATACGGGTCTGGTATTTGTTTATTGTCAGGGGCTTTCCATATGAGTAGTTTAATTTTTCTTATACCTTTTGTTATTGTATTGTTGCTGTTATTGTTCGTTTCCTTACCTCATTGCTGTTTCCAGTAAATCGTTCCTATCTCAACCTGTGATCTTTGACCTTTGTGCCTCCAGTTGGAGCGGGAGGGGAAATGGCACACATGTTTTTAGAAGGAGCACTAAATTTGAAAATACCATTCCTAAACCATGACATGTTCTAATGGCAACCATAGAGAGATCTAAAACTTGGTATGGGTCAAACAATTGAAAGTAGGAACAAGAGAGGAATGAAACCAGGAACATGCCATTGGTTCATTCTGCTAATGTAGGAAGTCACTTAAGGGCATTCTCATGGAATGCATGAAGTGTTTGGTATGTAGTAAATATCTGTTTTAATCAGCAATTTTTAGCCTCATCTCTTCAAATATTCTTTAAATAGTTATTCACTTAAGATCTTGTTCCCTGAAAGTATTGCAACTAAATTATCAGAAAAAATTGTCTCATAATTGTTGGTCTAAGTCATGAGTAACTCTTCAAAAATTTAGGCTATAGTGATACTAGAAGTATAGTTTGTCTGTTGTGTATATCTTTATTCCAGTTTTCTTGAATGTAGTGAGTAGGGTGAGTAAGACTCAAAAGACTTTGAGACGAAATGTCTCATCTCACTGTGTGTTCTTATAGTGGCTTTACTTGTGCATCCTGCTGAGAGAACTAAAGTTGCACCACAGGGAGACCTTGAGAATGAGACTCCCCAGCAGTGTTAACAGTGGTCTGGTGACTGTTAGAAAGCATGATGCCCCTCAGAAAATGAACTACTTTAATTTGATTTTAGGTAACATGGAAAATGTTACCATCCCTTCCTATATGTTTTAGGAATTTTGATTTATTTGTTTCTTATGTGCCACTAGTTTATAGCAATTTGAGAACATTAAACAAGAGGATGGAAGGTACTCTAAATGACAGTATTGGTAATTTGAGACCTTTAAGCAATCTGTTGAGGTATCTGTGTGAGAATTACAAACTCTAGTGCTCTTGACAGTATACACAGAAACATCTTCTGGATCTACTTCTGTGTAGTTTATGCTGAGTAGAATTTGCCCATTCTTTGGCATAAAGCTTGATTTATGTGAATGTTTTTCTTAAATATTTGTCGAATAGCTTAAAGGTGTTCTCTGTTTAACATATTGTGGTGCAAGACAGATAAGATTTGAGAGAAGAAAGAGAAAACATGCCATTGCTGTTTGATATTTCCATTTAGGATTAAGGAAAATAGAGGTTGCTTTTAAATAATTGATTGAGAAGGATTTTATACACTGAATGTAACACTGAGGATTGACTGCATTCAAAGCTCTAAAAATTGTCTAATAAAAGAAGGGGCTTGAGAATATTGCTTTTTAGTATTTCTGGCACTGGGCAGGCTTTTGGTGTCCCTGCCTGGTGCAGAATCCTTAAGGCATAGTCTAGGCTGGTGCAAATTAAAGGAAGTTCAAGGCTGTTACTATACCTGCGTGAAAGGAGTCATAGCATAGCTTGAATCAGCATCTAGCGTGTTGTTGCTATGTTGCCATTCAGTTTAAATTATTCCTTTGGTACAAAACGACTATAATGTAATTTCGGTTAGTTAGAATATGCTTTTTGTCACCTTTGAATTTTTTTAATCTCATAATCTAATTCTACAGAGAGTGCTCTATTTAGAGGAGTGACTAGGAAATAGCATAGCTGTTTAAAATGTAGAAGACACTGCTCTCTGAAAGTCTTCTGACTTCTGTTACTGTGTGTTACTGTTATTTAAATGTAAATGCCAGTATATGCTTGTTGTATGCTATTCCTTGACCGTCTCCTCTTCTAACTAAGCAGTATTCATACATGTACTACAGACTCTTTCAGCTAGTCAAAAGTAACAAACTTAGTAGCTACTGTTAGGTTAATACCAAAGGAGCATCTTCAGTATTTTTTCTACAAGGTCCTTGAGGAGATAGTAGTTTTGAGTGTGGAAGAGGGGACAGATGAACACTTGGTTTGATGTCTGAATACCAGTCTTTGTACAATTATCTTTGAAAATTCTCCCGCTCAAAGGCACCTGCCTTCTCTTTTTGCCCCTGTAATGGGCTATGGTCATGTGAATTTGCTGTCTGAAGAGAAGGGTGTAGGTATTTAGACTCAGTAGTAAGGGGGCTGTAAGATCCGGGCCTTCAGCTGGGTAGTTCTCTGATCTGTCTCACTCAGTAGGGTTGGATGCTGCATTCTTAGTAATGTAGCACTGCCCCTTGAGACTTGATTTTGTAGCAAAGTAAAAACTGTTGTGGTCAAACCTGGAGTTCATGAATGCTTGGCTGTTGTCAGACTAATTTGAATCCTACCAAAACCTAGTTGTTACAAACTGCCTTTAAAAAAAAAAAGTAGCTTTTTTTTTACCCTTATGGCATATTTGAGCTTTAATGTATAGTATCTCCTATAGGCTACCCTATAATAGAAAAAAACCTTTTCCTTGCCTTGTATTTTCCTTGTGTTCCCTTTTTTTTGCCCCCCTTTAATTCTCTTTCCTTCTCTGGAAAAGAGAATGTGAACTAAGGTCTGATTCATTATTTATTAGGGTAAAAAGATACAAAAATGGCTCTATATTTGCATGTGTGATCACCTGTTGTATTCTGATGTACTGCTGCACAAGTGTTCTTGCAGCAACTGGGACTAAACTGCATACCACAAACATGTTGTGGTTGCATTGCACTCTAATCATTTGCTGTCTCAGGTTTTAAATATCTGGAGGTTGGAAATGCATGCAAGCCAGGGCTTGGCTAAGGATGAGTTACATAATGCTCCATACTGCTGATGTTACTGCTGAAGGTCCTAAAAACTAAGTTTTGAATCCTTTTGTGTGCTTGATACGGAACAGTCTTGTGTGCCTGGCCAGCCTGTTCTCAACTTTAAGCCTAATATATGGCTGTTTTTCACTCCTTGCCGTGAAATACTCTTACCAAATGTAATTTGATTTCTGGAAGGAGTAGGAGGCCCTTAAGAATGCTGAGGCTGACACTGTAATGTTATTTTACTTCATGCCTCCCTGCCCTGAAGCACCATGCTACATGATAAATTTAACATGAAAAACTGATAAATAGCCTGATCTTCTAATCAGCCATTAATGTGGGTTAACAATGAGAAACTTTCATACAGGGCCAGTATAAAGCTACTTTTCCTATCTTCACCTTCTGAAAGAAACCCCCAAAAGAAGTAGTAAAACCCCCCTAGAACTCTAACTTGTGGTCTGAAGTAGAACAGCTGATGGAGGTCTAGAGACTGAGTGCTGCTCTGGGGTGTAAACACTGTGCCTTCTATACCTGCCTTCCCAAAGCATGTTGCTGACATCCTCTCTCTGAAGGTAACTCTTTGTGAAAAGAGGTGTGAGAAAGAAGGATGTTATAATTACTCTGTAATGCTATATGCATTTAACTTACAGTAATTGTGACTTGCTGCTCTGCTGTCTGAAGTACTGCTTTCTTTTTTGGTGATTAAACTAAGGGAAAATTACAACCTCAGCTAATTAGTGGGAGTTGGCACATTCTAATTGGCAGTGTTGATCACGATGAATTTCAGCTGGACTGCTTGCCCTCCAGTACGCCTGGTGTATCTCACGCTTGCCTCGTGTCATGTTTCAGTGGACTGTAAGTGCTTCTTGTGGAGAAAGGCCAGTTTGCTTTCCAGTACTTTATGCTGTTGGAGAACAAACATGTATGTATGTCATAAAGTCTTATTGGAGACAAGTCAAGTAATACTCCTCACCAACATATGACATATGGAAGATATCAACGAAAAGAAACAGTCTGAATGTTTTCACTGATTGATAGAATAGGAAAGGAAGAACAGTGTAGTTTAGAGTCTGAGTCCACCTGGAAAACTTTGGGATTTGCGGGCACTGGCACTGGACTACTGTGAACGAAGAATTAGTTTACATAATAAATCTAAATTTCTTGTGAAATATGTACATGAGCAGAGGTTCAGATCTTGACATCCCATAATAAGAGATGACAGTATGTATTGGTAGCTTAAATGATTGAGTGGTCAGTTAAAGGGATACAATATAAATAAAGAAGTAATTGATATTATTTTTTCATAAACGGGTAACAGTATAAGAGTACAGAAAGTATGAGTTTCAGTTCTAGTTTAGGATAGACTTTGGTTGCTTCTTTTTGCAGTTTCTAATGGAGGTATCTGATACAGTGATAGATAATGAATAATGAACTGTTTTTTCCAGAATATAACTGATTTGTTTGGGAAAATTTCCTTGATAGTCTATGAAGAAAACATTGCACCAGTCTAAGCAGTACAACAGATATGATTTGCTCTATGGTAAACCACTTAAATGTGTACCTCATTTCTTTCAGGATAGTATGTTTAAAATTACTACTGGATTATAAAAACCTATAAATTTATGTAAAATTTGACAGTGTCTAGAAAATTCTTCCAGCAGTAGAAGTGAAAAGTCTCAATGGTATTTTTAACCCTTCCTGTGCAACTTATAACTCAGTGAATTGTGTGGCTTCTGAAATTGAGTGTTCTGTACTGTCAGTGATAGTCTGTAGGGTGTAGTGGCTATTTTAGGTGGTTTTTTCACATGTCACATCAAAGCAACACTTTTACTTTGAATCAGTCTATGAACATATTTCTAGAATGCAGTTAAGGTGATATTTTTCTGGATGATTTTACCACTCTTGAGACTTGTAATGACCAGTCACATGACTTTGAATAATTTGTAAATCTGATTGCTTATTATTCACAAAACAGTTAAGAATCTTTGCAATGGGAAACCTATCTGTTTATAAATAGAGCCCAGATATTTTGCATAAAATCTTAGAGTAATATGACAAAACCAAGTCTGTTTCAAATCAATACCTGACTGCGGCTCACAAGGAGAGAAAGAAATGGGACAGCATACTGGGAAGGTTCTGTAGGCATTCATATGGTTAGATAAAAAGAGGTTTATACTGGGAGTTTGTTTCTTGAAGCTGCAAGTGAGTCTGTGGAATGTGTTCTGTCTCTGCCTATATGAAGTGATAATAATCTGAAATGTTTAAACTTATTTTTCAGCTGTGCTAGTGTAGACAAGAGACGTAGAAGTCCTTATTTCAGTTACAGTGTGAACTGAAATATGAATTTGAACTCATAAAAATTTCCATTGCCTGCAGCTTTACCTGTCAAGCTTTCAGCAGCGCTTTCTAAAGGATTATTGTTAAAATTTACCACTGAGAATGTGTCCTAGTGATAAGGTTTCTGCAGAAATCTCTGCCCAGCACTGTCACATGCAAGTAGTTCTAGATAGAGAAATGTTAAAAAAAAAAAAAAAAAGTTTTTCATGTGAATACATGTCTGACCAGAAGGAGACTGTCCCTGTTTCTTTCATATACAGACAGACTTTTGCAGACTCATAAATGCAGTGAACAATTTCCCTGCTGTAAACTGTAGCAGCTGGTCTGTAAGGGCCAGAAATGTGATTTTTTTTTTTTCCCAGTATCTGTGGGTAGCATTTTCTTACCACATCTGTAGCTATGAATGTTTATGTAGTGTTGCTATTATTAAGGAAAATCGTTAATTATTCTCTACATATTAAGTAATTTTTCGTAGTCTCGAAATATTTTTGCATATAATTCCACTTTTCTTGGGTGTGTTTGAGAGATATTTAATAGTTTTCCTGTTAAATTTTTTCTGTCTTTTGGTGTTTTCTTTCAGTCTCCTCTCTCCTTCTCTTGTTGGCTCCCATTTTGTGGTTAGTAGGTATAAGCCTCTAAGAAAATTCTTGTCAAAACAAGTTTTAAGGCATCATCCTGGGAAAGATCTGGGTACATTGCCTCAAATGGTTACAGCACCAGCTGATGTGTGTTTAGTTCTGCAAGGGTAGCAAGAACAAAGGAGTTGAGGCTGGAATCTGTTTAAGTAGATGAAAGTCACAAGATACTGTCCTGATTTGAACTAAAGCAAAAGACTAAATTGTTCTGTGAAAGTTTTAATAAAGAAATACTTCTATTGGTTCCATGCTTGTTTGTGTATAGTTTGCCTAAGCTTTCACAGGGGAGCATGTAATGAAAAAGGCAAAATGCCAGAAACACCTTGGTAATACTAATTTTTCTGGAATTATATTTGGCTAAACTCTCTTGGTTATTGTAACCTGCTTTTCTACTGCTTGTCTTCTAAGCTGTTGATTTGTAAAGAAAACTTAAGGTCGTTGAATTTTTCTTTCAGTTCATAACTGGACTCAAGAGGACACTCTTCAGTGGCTGTCAGAATTTGTTGAATTGCCTCAATATGAAAAGAATTTTAGAGACAGCAATGTCAATGGAACAACACTTCCCAGGTGAATGTATCTTCTGGATTAGTTTCAAATAATTCCCCATAGATTGCTGCATTAGTCTGTATGGTAGAGACAGCTATGTGAACCTAAAGTCTAACATGATATGGTCAAATGCAAGAAAAGAGAAGTGTCCTGGTGGTTTTGAAGAGGTGGCTGCATTTTTTTTCTGCCAGAATATTTCAAAATATAACTTTCATAAAAGTTTTGTTTCTTTCTGTGGAAGCTCTTACCAAAGGTCACATAATTCTGTGTGGTAGCAAACTTCCTTTTGAACATCTTCCAGTCTATTGTATGGGTATATATAACAATGTAACTGTAGAATACCTTTCCTGGTGCATAAATACCACACCTGAGCGCTGTGTGTATTTAGGAGTTGGTGTCATGAGTCTGTAAATATGCATTTAACTATGCTACATGGATTTATTTCATTATTTTTTCCAGAAAGAAAAGAATGGGTAAATGGTTTTGTTTTTTTCTTTTGTCACGTGCCGATATGCATTTCTATAGCGTTACTGTTGTATTTCTCACTCTTAATTGCACAGCTGTAATCTATATAACTGTGGAAAATGCTACTGATGTCTTTTTTTTTTGCATAGACTGATTTTGAATGTATTTATGGAATAGGTAATGTTTTGTGTTATCATTAACAGGATAGCAGTTAATGAACATGCTTTCATGATCTCTCACTTGAAAATAATTGACCGGAGCCATAGACAGAAGCTTCAGCTTAAAGCCTTGGATGTTGTTTTATTTGGACCTCTCACCCGTTAGTAACTTTTTGGAGTTTTTTTTCTTATCTCTTAATTGTAAGAATTCAACAGAGCATGTTTTCCATGACACTTGATACTGTAGATAGGACAGCTTATCTATTTTGTGGATATGCTGATGGATTGCTTGGCATGCATTGTGTAACTCTGCAATGAATTACAAAAGGTTATTTAGATGCTGTGACCAGGACAAAGGTTCACTTCTGTGTGTAACATCATGTAGAAATTTTAGTTTAACCCCACTTGATAGATGGATGTTCGCTTTTGTGTCACAAGAAGTTTCCTCTAAATATTTTTGACTGTTTAAATTACATTTATAGCTAAGGTTACATTCACTTCTCAATTAGCTTGGACAGTACAGCTGGGATGCTGAAATGAGAGGGGATGACCTTCCCCAAGAAAAGAAAAGGAGATGGTGGTGCAAATCCAACATCTTGAGTTTAAGTGCAGTTAAATTTAATGCAGGAGTTCCACATCTGACCCATTTTACCATATGCAGCCATGTCCATACCACATCACCAGTGCTCTGCAGTGCTCTGCATGCTTGCTTGCACACAGTTACAGCTCTGCTCTGGTACTGTGCGTGTCAGGGGTTTCTGAACTAGTCAGGCCAGATCTGAGCTGGGGATTTTTAGGGGGGAAAAAGAAGCACTTTGTATTAAACCTTTAATACTCAGAGAAGCTGTCTTTACAAAGGTGCAAGTGACTATAAATGTTGTACTAACAAAGATGTGTTGTGTGAATCTTGGATACAACAATTTGGCAATCCAACTTTTACAAAGTGCTGCTGTTACCATTTTAAAATGTATTTTATTTTCTCCAAGCGCATTTTTAACTCAGCATAGGGTATTTAAGAGGGTGCAAACTGGGGAGAACTTGCTCAAATGTAATCAAAGCTCCTACTGGCCTGATAAAATGCAATTGTGGAACTCTATTTTAACTTTAAAAAAAGATACAGAGTATGTACTGCAAAGGGGTTTAGTAAGCTTTTCTCAATCTAATGAATGTTTTAGTATAGATTAAGTATTAGAGCAGAGCTGGTTATGTTGTATGGAAGATGCTGTGGAATACATTTGGAAGGTAGTTGTTGGAGGTGGTTTGAGGTAAATGAGCTAGAATTCTGTTTAGCATCAGGTTCTGTCACCTTTAGGCCGGGGAGAGAGGGGGAAGGCCTTTAGTCTGTTGTCTGGATCGATGAACTAGTTAATGATGGTGTTGTTCTCCGCACAGGTCCCCCTCACAACTGGATGAAGGATTTTATATTAACAGTTTCTATAGTTATCGGTTTTGGAGGCTGCTGGTTTGCATATACACAGAACAGAACCTCAAGAGAACATATCACAAAAATGATGAAGGACTTAGAAAGTCTCCAAACAGCAGAGCAAAGTCTTCTTGACTTGCAGGAAAGGTATAAAACCTAAAAGAAAAAAAAAAAAGTTGTCCTTTTGTTTTGAGGTTAAACACAAATGCAGATCCTTTGCAGTTCTGATTTTTTTGCATTAACTGCCTTTGGATTTTGCCCGTCTTCCCTTTGCATGGAAATTGTGATTTCAGTGGTGCTGGTTTCTTGGGTAGACATTGCTCCTGTATATTTTAGCGGACAATACAAACTTGTGGATGAAGGTAGAGAATAGAGGCTCAATCTTTTTTCCTACAGATTTACAAGTATGTACTGTTATTTTCATATAATTACAGTTTATTTTGAATAGTTGCATTCATGGGAATGAGAACATTTCTTTTTAAGCTCTTAAGATTGCAACACACCCGACTGATTAGTTTCTATTGCTTATATAGCAGCATGAGAGTTGATAGTCTGTGGTGCACTTCTAACTCAGTTGTCTATAGAGACTTGTATTTTGATGCTACACTTTTAATGATGGTTCACTTAAAAGTTTGGGTGTTTTGCCTGGCATGGATTTCACGCTGTGTGATATAATTGCTGCTGATCCATGAAGCTTGCAGAGTCTTTATTATCACAGAGTGGTTGAGGTTGGAAGAGACTTCTGGAGTTCATCTTGTCCATCCCCTCCTGCTCAAGCAGGATCATCTAGAGCAGGTTGCCTAGGACCATGTGCAGGTGGCTTCTGAATATGTCCAAGGATGGAGACTCTACCATCTCTCTGGGCAACCTGTGCCAGTGCTCAGTCACTCTCATGGTGAAAGTGTTTCCTGATGTTCAGATGGAACCTCATGTGCTTTGGTTTGTGCCCATAGCCTCTTGCCCTGTTGCTGCATGCATTTTGTTATCCTGAGGACTGCAACTTTTAACAAATATGCTGTGTATTTTCTCATATTTTTTGTTCAATTGTGAAGGCTTGAGAAGGCACAAGAAGAGAATAGAAACGTTGCTGTTGAAAAGCAAAATCTGGAGCGCAAAATGATGGATGAGATCAATGATGCAAAACGTGAAGCTCATCGCTTAAGGGAATTGAGAGAGGGAGCTGAATGTGAACTGAGCAGGCTCAAATATGCAGAGGAAGAGTTAGTACAGGTATCTGCCAGCTGTTTATAATTTTAGTGTTGACTTTAAATCAGTCCTAGTTTTATTACGTCCACAGGAGTGTTTAAAGCATATTCCCCAAATGCTAGATTTGAATGGAAACAGTCTAAGAGTGCTTAGTGATTGTCTGTCAATCGTGCCGTTATCTAGTAAAATAATCCTGAAGCTATTAGAAGCTGTAAACTTTGTATATTAGCTTATCATAATGTTTTTGGATTCACTGAACAAAAATATATACAAAACCTTTTTTTATCTTTTTATCAGATGAGAGAGTAGCTTTGTCTCATCTGAATGGCAATAAATTTGGATTATTGTGCTAAAAAAATTACCATCTTACAAAAATATTTAAACTTCGAATTAGGAACTATATATCATTGGAAAAAGTATGGAAGGTCATATGCTAGATTTCAGAGATGCCAGATCTGCCTACCTGACAACAATTGGCACACACCAAAACTCTGTCAAGCTCTGTCAAGTATGTTGCTGTGGGGTATAAAGGTACTTATAATTCACCTCTCAGTTCTAATGATACTTTTGGTGACACTTTTATTTCTTCTTGGTTGCTAGGTTCGTATGGCTTTAAAAAAGGCTGAGAAGGAGTTTGAGTTGAGAAGTAATTGGTCTGTTCCTGAAGCTTTGCAGAAGTGGCTTCAGTTAACACATGAAGTTGAAGTACAGTATTACAATATCAAAAGACAGCATGCAGAAATGCAACTAGCAATTGCTAAAGATGAGGTAATAAATGATTCTTCAGCTACTTAAAAGATTTTTCTGATCTGTTGCTAGAGATATGAAATAGTAAACACGACGCAGATAAGCATTTGTGTTTTTTTCATCTCTCAATTGTTGTTGTTACCTGTCAATATTGCTAATGTTTTGTCATGTCTTAAGTATGCTACTAGTTTTACACATTTCACTTTGCTTTTTAGGCAGAAAAGATAAAAAAGAAGAGAAGCACTGTATTTGGAACATTACATGTTGCACACAGCTCCTCCCTGGATGAAGTGGACCATAAAATTCTTGAAGCAAAGTAAGAGGGTTACCAGGACTGGATGCATATTCTTTTGTGATTATTTGTTCCCAGAACAAGGGCATTTTTGAGAGTTATGGAATTGAGTGGTTTTGCACTTTAAGTAAAGCAGTTGAAAAAATAATAAAATGTGAATATTTCAAGAGCTGTAATGGATCTTCTGGTATGCTGGAAAGAACGTGTTGCTTTGCTTTATCATTAAGAACAGTGTATATAATTTTAATGTGTGCCTTTCTTCAGGAAAGCACTCTCTGAGCTGACGACATGTTTGCGAGAGCGTCTTTATCGATGGCAACAGATTGAGAAGATTTGCGGGTTTCAAATTGCACACAATTCTGGGCTACCAAGCTTGACCTCCTCTCTCTACTCTGATCACAGCTGGGTAGTTATGCCTCGAGTTTCCATTCCTCCCTACCCAATTGCAGGGGGAGTTGATGACTTAGATGAAGACACTCCTCCACTAGTTTCACAGTTTCATGGTAAGTGATGAGCTCAGTAAAAAGAAAGGGGAAAAGTTGTGGGGACATGGGATTTTCAGGTCAGGTGGGTGGGAGAAGAGTACTAAAATCAAATACAATTAGATCAAAGTCAAAAGGACCAAAATTAGGTAGCATTTCAAATACTAGATCTAGTGGGACTTACATTGAAAACTGGGTTTTGCAATAAAGATAACAAAATAAAGGCTTTTTCTTCATGTTTCGGTGGGAGAGTGGGGCAAATTCAGCTAAGGTTTTGATAGTGCTTGTCAACCTTGGATTGCTGCTTAGACAAAAGTTTGTAATGAATAATGCTGAGTTTCTGTTAGCACATTTGTTCTTTCAGATGGAAGGGATGAATTTAGTCCAGGGTTCCTTGATCTACGAGGAAGATCACATCCTTTGGGAGGCCCCATGCTACATAGCCTTGCGAACATTCTTTAGTGGTTGGAACAAAATCCTGTTGTTTTTCAAGGGAAGCTTTCAGGCAGAATGTTTGTGTTTGTATACAGTGGGTTGTTTGAGTGTCAGGCAGAGAGGCCGAGTTCTGGAGGGAGGGAAATCCAGCTTTGGCTAAACTATGATCAGAAGATATACACTGGGGATTCAGACCACCCTTATATCATGAGTCATTGTGTCAGAACAAGAGCCTGTTTCATGGCAGTTGTGATTAACTGGGCTCTAGGGGCAAATCAAAAAGATGAGCTCCCATGCAGCTATTCAAACAAGCTGTTTCAAGCTGAGGAATGAGTAGGAAGGAAAACTGTCATATGGATACATTTTTCTTCCAGGGCTGGGAATCTCAGAAGAAATTCAAACTGTATTTTAAAATAGCATAAGGTCGCCACTTTGCTGGCTTCGCTTTGTGTGCCTTGGGCATTTGTTTTTCTTCTAAATGTACCAACCTTTTTTCTTCAGACCATGCTGAAAAGTTCATTAATCCTCCTGCAACACTATTAACTGCAAGTTCTGATCACTTTTAAGGAATGCTGTTTCTCTAGTCATCTTCAGTGCAACGACTTTGATTTAAACCCTAGCAACAAATTTATTTGAGACCCAATAAAATATGGATGCCTGGAGTTAAGCTTCCAATTCTATATAGGGAAACCTGTGGTCTGACTTCAAAATGAAGAGCTCCATTTATTGTCATGATTTTCCAGATGGTCTAAAATGACAACACTTGGATATGTGTAAAAGACTTCAGACTTGTGGTTTTTTTAGTCACTCTTCTCATTTAGCTCTTGCTTAGAAGTGAATCCAGAGAAGGGAGTGCAGTTGAATCAAAGGAGCTACAATTAGAAAAGGACTGTACGGTTTGTAAGAGCATAGGTAGATGAAACTTTACTGTGTGCTTTTGCAGTTATTGTTTAATTTTTTTGACTAAAGATCAGTTCATTTGCAAGTATTTCTTTCTCAGTGATGAAAGGAATCTGAATCTTAGTAACACTACAAAAATTTTAATTTTTTTTTTCCTTTTTTTTCTTTCTGAATTTCGGTAAGGCACAAGAACCTGATGTTGTCAAAGTTATCACATGAAGGAAGTAGCTTGTCCTTAATTTACTAGCTTTTAAAATTTCTGTTCAGTAAATAAAACGTGGAAACACTTGGGAGTGGGGAAGGAGAGGAAAAATATGCTAAATGGTCTGTTGTTGAAACTACTTTTGGGGAGTCAAATTATTGCAGGTTAGTTCGGTAACTGCTGAATTATTCCCATCCTTTAGAAAAAAATAACAAATGAACATGAGAAAGGACAGAGGCAAAATAGCTTGTCTTGGTCATGAGGCTTCAGGCAAAAAGCAGTGTGCAGGAGGTCACTTAAGAATGGGGCTATTTCAGTCACTGGATCTAAAGTGGGCTGGGCTACTACGTTGCCCCAGCATCCTTTGGACTCATAAGATTGACAAAATTTGAAGTCTGTTGGACAGGCTTCTTTGTGCCAGAGCAATTGGGTTGATAGGCTAATATGGTGTCAAGTAATAGAGCTGTTTGATCAGTCTCAAGCTGGAGAACAAAAAAGGATTAAGAAATAGTGCCCAACACTGGAACAAAGTCCTTACAGCAGGAAGATGATAGTGAAACTTCTGCTTTTTCATTGACTGATTAGGATTCAGCTGGTTCCTTGGTTTAGTGAGTTTCATGTGTACTAGAAAATTCCACATGTTAAATTGTCATAGCTGAATTCTTCAAATTCCTGTGTATATACACCTACAAAGAATCAAAATGCTTGTTACTTCTCTCAAAATTCACTGATGGTGCAATCTTGGTTTTTGGGTTTTTTTTATACCAGCAAGTAGGATGGCATCTGATTTACCTGGACTGTAGCACAAATTTCCTAAAGATATCCTTAGTCTCTTACCTCAGTTCACATTTGTTCTTTGAGGAATGTTTTTTGTAATGACACGAGATGATTTCTGAGCTCCCAATGTGCTTTTAAGGTCAGTAGGGAATTTATCGAAAGTAAAATTAGAAGTTTGAGTTACATGACAACTCTCATGTTGAGACTTGCAAACCTTTCTTTTCTGCTCAGGAGTGGAAGTAAATCTATGTGTTGGCAAAGGTGCAGTTACTTCTTGTTTTGTGAAAGTTGTGATTTCCTGTGCTAAAAGAGAGTGGACAACTTGTCCTTTTCTGAGATTCCAGGAAGGGAAACTGTAATTTATCTGATGATAAACTGGCATTGGAAAAAATGAAATGTATTTTGTCAGGCTAGACATCCTCATCTACAAAAATAATTGAAAGGATTTTTAGCATGTTGTGTTTGTCAAACAATTTTGAACAGCAGTAAGAGTCTGGTGTGTCTTACATAAGCAGTGATGCATTCTGTGGGACACTTTGAGGAGGGGTATGAAATATCCTGAGACTTGTAACAGCTAGCCTGAAAACAGGTCTGTAGATATATTTCTGTACAAGTATCCCTGCCTAATAACCTTTTGAAGAAGGAATTGGGTTAGGAATGTTTATCACTTCCTGTTGGGTACTTCGCTGATGAAGTCTTCTGTGGATGTCTCCACCCATTCTTAGTATTTTTGCTTCCAGAAATTCAGTTAGCCTGGCAAGAGAAAATTTTATCTAAAAGGAAGTTCTTGAGCTTAAAATGAGGTTGAATTATGTATTTCCTATCATGTTACATAAATGAAATTGGTCTTGTCTAACCTACTTTTCAACTAGTGCAGTGTGTTTCAGTGGGCTGTTTGGTTAGTCATACCTACATTGCAAAAATTTTACATTTTCTTCTAAGCTCCAAATCACCACACAAGTAAAATACAGGACATTGTGTAACATACTAATTTTAGCACTACTATTTTTAGTTTAGAAAGGGTTGGGAGTTTCAGTAGAATCTTTCTCTTTGTTCTCAAGAGAGCATAGTGAGCCAGAGCTTTGGTGTACTTGGTCAGGGTAGTATTTGGCAGGCACAAAATCTCTGCAGTTGCATCTTGATTAGCTGCTTCATCTAACTGTGGAATGTATGAGGTGTGCCAGTCTTTCTTCCTCTGAAACAGTCAAGCAATGTCAAAGTTGTTTAAAAGTTACTGTCACTGAAGCAGATACCTGCTACTTAGTCTTCAGAGTAGATACTGTTAACATCAATGTCACTTGGAGGGTTTTGGTTTGCTTTTTCTCTGCCTCAGGGTCCATTGTAAAACCTCCCAGCACACTGGCAAGAAGCAGTAGCTTGTGTAGATCAAGACGCAATGTTGTGCCATCATCTCCACAGTCTCAGCATGCTTTGCACTCCCCTGACCCTGACATCCTTTCTGTGTCGAGCTGCCCAGCTCTTTATCGAACTGAAGAGGAGGAGGAAGCCATTTACTTCTCTGCTGATAAACAATGGTACGGAGACTAGCAAACAGCACTTGGAACTCTTGATAGGATTATTGAGACTAACAGTTTAGAATTAGAGGTTAAACCAAACCAAAAGTTAAAGTAATCTATAGGATAATATAAATTAATATAGTCTACATGGAACACAGAGTTCTTGTCTGGTATGTGTATGTAAATAGCTAGCATGTCATATACAGTTAAGTAATGTTACAATCCAGGGTGCACTGAACTAACCCTGATTCTCCATTACAATATGTTACTGGCTTTTACATCTGAAACTAGGATCAAAAGCAATGTCAGCTACTGGGCGAAGAGGAGATGGATGGTAACACAATTCTTACAGCATGTTGAGCGTGTACCTACTCTTGTTACATGGCCTCATAGGAAAAGGTTAAATTCCTTTTGGAAGGAGCAAATGAGCTTGTTGAAAGGTAGGGACACTTGTCCTGAAGAAACTTTTTGTATATGATAGGCTTAAATCTCCTTCTTTCGTTTCATAATTTTTCTGACTTCACGTGCCAGAAAGATATTTTTTTTTCTTTGAAGTGATATACAAATGACTGATTCTGGGCAGATGCTGCTGCCCACAAAAGCAAGATTGCACAAACTAATTCCCTTAAGTTTAGATAATAAAATGATGTAATGCAAGTTGTAACTTAAAATGTTTAACTTAATTTTTTTTTGTTTAATTAACTACTAAGGAAAAGTGTGGGTGGTGCTTTTAGACTAATGTTATTGATTCTAAATTAATTTCCTTTTTAACTGCATGAAGGAAATTGTAGTTTCATTATATTTTCTCTTCTCTCTGCTCTGACTCAGGGAAGTACAGGAAACAGGTTCGGAATGTGACTCCTTAAATTCATCCATTGGAAGAAAACAGTCTCCTCCAGCAAGTCTTGAGATGTACCAGACAATTTCTCCTCAGAAAGTATCGCCAGAAGAATTCTCACTTGAGGAATCATCTACGGGAGACTCCTCTTCTCTAACTGCAGATATTTCTAGGGGCTCTCCTGACTGTGTAGGCATGGCAGAAACTAAGAGCATGATCTTTAGTCCTGCAAGCAAAGTTTATAATGGAATCCTGGAGAAGTCTTGCAGCATGAACCAGCTTTCAGCTGGGATCCCAGTCCCAAAGCCTCGTCACACCTCATGTTCTTCGACCGGCAGTGATAGTAAACCCAGCCATGAAGCTGCTTCTGTCCCTAGGATAAGCAGCATCCCACAGGACCTCTACCAGAATGGTGAAAAAAGTAAAAAGCCATCAAAAATAAAAAACCTCTTTAAGAAGAAGTGTAAGTGAGGTGGGCAGAAGAAAACCTATAGTAATGTTATAAGAACTCTATTTTTTAGATCTTTAGGAATGTAATTCCATTTGAGCATTCCAGACTGGATGCCCTAATGGAATACTCTGTAGGTCACCTATATTTAATGACTGTACTGTCAACGGTCGTGCCAGCTGTCAATGAGAAATCATTAAAAAGTTCAGACAGTTTACATAAATTTCTGCCTATTTATTTCTTTATTTTTTTAGTTTGTCTTTTTCAGGTTTGTTTCTTTTTTTTTAATTAGTTTTGTTGGGCTTTTTTAAGTTTATCCATAAACCATTTTTAAGCCACTTTGGACTCCTAAGCTTTAATGGACTAGTAAGCCTTCCTGGGCTTGCCAAAGTTTCTTGTTTACTGGAGCATCTTCCTATCTTTCCATAGAACTAGGACATTTATCTACTGGACTTTAACATAAATAAAAGAAGTAGAACTAAATGAATTGCACTACTGTTTTACAGACTGGAACAGTCTCTGCAAGTGAAACTGAAAGACTTGTATTTGACTGAGAAGATGAATCTTTTCACTTTTAGATCTTTTGGGGTTTTTAAGTAGAATTTAGCATTTCTAATTGACTTGATTTCTGGAAATGGAAATGTCATGCTTTTATTATGGGAAGCTTTGTTAGATGCATTTATTATTAGAATGGTTCAAGTCCTGCTGTAAAGATCATTTTTTTCCCAGGACTTTCACTGTGATTTTAATTCACTGCAGGCTGTATGACAAACAAAAAAAAAAAAAAGAAAAACACAAAAAAAGAAAAACCAGTAATTTACCAAGAGAACAGGCTCTTGATTCCTTATGCAAGATGGTTGTGAAACTTTACTGAAGACTGAAAAAAATTCACCCTTTCAAAATGAGGAGGGGGAATAGTAGCTTTTGTTTACAGATCGACAGATAATGGACATTTGGGTTGTGAAAGTTTGTACTGTGGTAAAGATAATAAATTGGAAACATTATTGTGCTTCGGAATGTTCCAATTTTAGCTGATGCTTGTTTCAGACATGTTTCAGAGGTCCTGTTAATTGAAAGGTGTCGTAGGCTACATTGCTTATGCTTACTGCTGTGTATAAGTTATATTTTTTGAATTAGCTATTATTGTCTTAATGTCCTCCTTTTGTAAGATTTCATACACTTTATTTTTGTATAGTTTGAAGATTTAGCTGTTCAGAGATGTCTGAAGTAAATGGTATAATTTTATAATGCATACTGTTATACTAACTCATAATTTTAGATATAAAGATAGATATAAAGGTGAGATGACATACTTCAGATAAAAGCAATTTTTGTGAAGCTTTTATAGGAAAAGATGAAATTACTGTGAGGTAACAAGAAAGCTTTCTTAGGGTAGCAGTAGCTAGTTCATCAAACACATCTTTTTATTTTTTTTAAACAGTTGGAGAAAAGAAATGTACTGCTTAAGCAACAGTGCCTTTTATTCAGTTTGAAAATGTTAATACCGAGCAGGAGTTTCTTCTGAGGTACATTCCAAAGAAATATTTCCTGCTCTAGTCAACACAAGCAATTTACCCAGTGATGACTAAGCAGTCTCAGATCTTCCATAGGGGTGTTCTAGTTGCCTCAGTAGCAGGTGCCACTGCCAGGGACTTGTGATTAGGAGCTCACTTCTTGCCAATATGTCTGTGGTGTACTGTATGAAAGAATTATTTCACTGACTGCCTAAATTTTTTCTAGTAAGGAGCCTTCAAAGCCTGTAGCTAATTGAAATCAAGTGATAAGTGTCTTTTCTATAATTTTCTATTTAGGTTCTACTGTACATACCCAATGTGTTAGTTCTCTCCTCAAGAAGTGGTGGTGATTTTAACAGCAGATTTGCTGTGGTTAGTGACATGGTTGAAAGAGAAGGGTTATAAAATCGGGTGGAGACCTTACATGGGCAAGTACTTTAAATGTCCTGGTACATTGGTTAATTCCTTAAGAGAACAGAAGTAATCCAAAGTTTTATTGTCTAACAGAGACTGATTGTAGGCCATCTATGCAGAAAAGCATGGGACAAATCAACTGTTTGATAAAGTCTGGAGAAGAAAAAATTGTTGGAATAGAAAATAATGAGAACATAATATTGTTCCATTATTCTCTGAATCATCAGATTGAACAGCTGTAGCTGTAGTAATCAAAATGGTCTCTTTGAACGAAGATTGTACACTCAGTACGTGGCAGACAACAAAAAGCAGCGATGAAAAAAGACTTGTGCTGAAGAACGACCTCAATGCTGAGCCTTCAAGAGCTGTGGTTTAAAGCCTGATGAAGTACTTGAACATCTACAAAGGGAACAATTACTTTTATGCTAGTAGGGAACTTATTGTGCCTCCCAAACAATGTGGAGAAGACTGCTACCAGAAAAATCTTGATGCACTTGAAGGTTAGAGCAATAATTGAGTTTAAAATAAGATCTGGGGCTGGATAGTAGATCTTGGTGTGAGATTTGAGTAACTGTGTCTCTTTCATTACCAAAAAAGGTGAAGTGGCATATTGGTACTGGAGAGTAAATATTTACACATGGAAAAAAATCTGGTACTGAGGAGTGGGAGGGCAGCACTTCTTAATTCTGATATCAAAATTGGGCAAACTCAAATGCTGAGAAGCCAAAACAGACAAATTCAGTTTTCTGTAGTAAGTATAACTAAAAAGTGAAATAGAGGAGCTATTGAACTCTTCACTGGCTGAGAGTTAAAGTGTTTAATATCTTTTAAAATAATATCTTTTAAAAAAAATACAACTATTTTCTGGAAGTAGTATTTCATGATGTTGTACAAACAAATCAGATGAAATTATCGTAGTGATCGATTTTGTCTTCAAAATGACAAACCTTTGGAACACAGACTACTCTCAACACTCAGTGTATCACCAGATGTCCTGTAACTTTATAGCTGCTTCTTAATAAGTGTTAGAGAACTAAAAGCTTAAATTAATACAATCAGAAGTGGTGAGTATTACATGTTGGAGCACAAACTAATTTTAAGTTAATTGAGTTTATTTATTATTATTTTGATAGGCCACTTGCATTTCTTGCCGTTTAAATTTGTCCACAGTGTAAGTGGCTTCCACTGCTCCTACTGCAGCTACTGCGGAAATTCCTGTCTTCAAATAGTTTGAGTCATTTTACTGAGGGATGTTCAGAGCACTGGCCCTAAGGTAGATCTTCACTGGCAGTTATCAAATCCAGTCTTAGTGTTGAAGTACCTGGCACATATCCACACCTAAGAAGTGACACAATTTGCCTCAAAAGGTTCTCTGTTCCGTTTCCATTTGCTAACAGCGTAACTTGAACTTGCTGGCAGTCAGTGAGTCCAGCCAGCATTCCAACCACGAGGATTCACAGGACATATCAGTCACTTGAGACAGTCATCTAGTGTCATTAGGGATTGGTTTGTGGATTTTTTGTTTTTGGGTGTTTTTTCGCTTTTATAGCTAAAATCCATGTTCTATTTTTAATTTTCTGGTATTTCACAAGATGAGGCTCTTTGCTTTTTAAATATTTTGTTAGAGTACTTTGTCAGGACAGCAGCTCCTTTGTGGAAATTGCCTAAAAGACTTCTCCCTAAAGAGGTTGCTGTTTAAGTCACTTGTAAAATGAAGAAGTGACAAATGTATGGTTCTATATAAAGAAAAAAAAAATCCCAGTTCTTCCAAAACTAAACAAACCCAAACCTTTCCACAATTCTTACTAAAGCTATATGACACCTGATTACTAAAAGCCTAAAGGTTTTAGGAAGGGCATTTTCGTTGCCATGGAGAATGCTTTTGGCCAGTTTACATTGCATTTAGAGATTAAAACAGTTTGGTTGTATTTGGGTTTTTTGGTTTTTCTTTTCGGTCAGTTCCCCTCCATCCCTCATCCCCCGCAGCTCAGTGATGGACCTTAAAATTGTTCATTGACAGTTCCAGGCATATGTCAGCTTTTCTTCCCTCACTGGTACCTAGGTAGCAGATTACCCTCTACTTCCTGAGGGGCAATTTGCTGAAAGAGGAAAAATTCTCAATCATAGTCCAAGTAGTAATGTTATAGTTCCTTGTTTGGAAGCCTAGAAGATGATGAAGCCAAGAATACTTGATTTCAGTTTTCTTATGATATTTATGGATGCCAGCTGGAGTTAGGCAATAATTTACAATTGATTGAAAGCCTGAAAAGATAAATCTAGTTGGAAATCAAAGCTTTCAAGATTTTGCCCTTTTGCTTCCCAGTATATGGGAACATGGCATGCACAGGAGGGAAGTGAGCTAATTAGTATTTCTTATACCACCAGCTCTTAGAGTTTCAGAATAGTTTCATTCCATTTCCATGATACATTGCTGGAGAGGGATTACTACCTCACCTTCATAATGTATACAACAAATTTTTTTTTTTCTCATTTAATTTCAAGCAAATTTACGAGCAGTGGAGAATGTAAATAAAATATTTTTTTAAGCCAAATAGAGGAATTACTAGTTCTTGGACCTCTTGTCTATTTGCTTATCTCCTCGTGCAATATGTTAAGTAGGGAGAACACATTTTTCTGTTCTAGTTGCTCTCACTAAAGGGGTGTGTTAATATCTCATGTTTGAATCACTGCTCCGTATTGCTTGTAGGCATTTTAATCCTGGATGTTGCATCTTCAGTGGTTTGTGGTGAAGCCCACTGTGTCTGATTGAGTCTTAAGTGCTGCTAACATTTTCTGCTAGTGACACAGATGTTGGGATAACTAATAACCAAAAATTGCCTGCAGAGTTTGGCTGCCTGACAGTGTATAAATGTTCAGGTAACCCTTCTTCGAGGTTTCAGTAGCAGTTCAAATGTGTCATACAGGTGTTCAACGGATAGTTTTTGGTTCCAGCCCAGTACAGATGGTGTTTATCTGACTCTCCACTTAGTTCTCTGTTGCATAAATAGAATGCACCAATTCATATAAATGGTAACAATAATAACCTTTAAACTGTTATTCCTGGGTGCTCTTGCATCTGGCATTGCTTAAGCAGATGGCAGTACTTACCAGTCCACTTTAAGCATTCAGAAGTAAAGTAGATTAGTGTTATCTTTTGTTTTTCTTTACAACTTTGAATCTCAAGTTTACCAAATTGTGTGTGTGTGTGTTCTGTGTCTTTAATGCTTCACTGAAATGAAAGTGAGAAGGTTGTTTTCTGCTTAGATGTTAAGGAAAGCACATTCAAGCAAGGTAAAAAAAATGCTGCTTGCTCATTGGAGAGGATGAAAAATATTCAGAGGTGTTAAATCTCCTCCTAAGGAGTACTCACGACTTAGATAGCTGGAGATAAAAGGTACATTCAATCTCAAGGCTTTCAGATCAGTAAATTTTTATCCAACAAAACCCCTCACTTTCTTCTTTAGGTGTACTCTTCAGGGCATTACCTTCTTATTTCTACTTTCTATTCTATTTTTCACCCAGCATTAAATTTGGTAGTTACAGTACTAACTGGAGTGATTGCCAGACCTCAGAGCAGTTTCAGATAACTTTCAGTAGCATGTCTTAATGTCAGTTTTGGTTTAATATGTGCTAAAGACGTCTGAATTAAAACTTTGTCCTTCACATTCCTTTTATTTTAATTCAACTCAGTTCTTTGTGATCCCTCTACTGTTAAAAAAATAAGCAGGTACTGATAATTGTTTAGAATACTACATTTTTTTTTTTTTCAGTTGGGAATTGCTAATAAATAAATGGTAAATAGTTGCCTTTTAAAGACTTGGTCTCAGTTGGATATTGTAAAAACACTGCTGTACTTCAGGGGAACTAGGTAGACCACTGGCTGGTGTAATTTGTATATGAGTGGTGAAGTTATCCTTAAATTATCCTTTGATTGTTTATTTGTGTCTTAATGGTGCACAATTATTTTCAGACTTGAATTAATTTAAAATTAAGGTCAGTATGTCCAACCCTACAAAAGTCAGTCTGCAGTTGTCAGCCATCACTCCATTCTTACAGAAATTAATGACAATCTTAAGTATTTATACTAGCTTGTTAGCTTGTTGGGTAGTAGAATGGATTCCTGTAAGTCTTCAGGTGGAAGGCAGAGAACTTCTGAAGTGAACCAGGTGTTCTGTGTTCTTTATCAGTTTTCAAATCCATCTCCCAGTAAGATGGAGTCTCCCCAGGGGAATGTAGATGTACTTACTGCTTGGAACATTGTAGTTAATTATATTTGGCTCTCTAATAACTTGCATGTGTGCTATGCTTGCTTGCTTTTCAATAGCTGACAAAATCTATAGGAGATCTTGGGAGTTTGTCTTAAAAAATTGCTGTTAAAAAAAAAAAAAGTCTGGCAAGAGAAATCTGTCAGGCTGTGAACTGAATAGAACCAACAAAGAGACCAGCTGTTGTCTAAAAGTATTGTTTAAATAATTCCTAAAGAAATGAATTGGGTAGCACGTCTATTTTCAAATTGCTCTCCTCCAAGCAACAAATATAATTAGAATACCCTAGATTTCAGCAAGGCTGTTTGGGAGATGTCTTGCCCTGTTTTTATTTTTAATTTAAATAACATTGAGTTGTAGTGAGTGTTCAGCATATTAATGCCTGACTTAAAAGATTAGCAGAATTTGAATGACTTGCATTGTTTTGTTTTATTAGCGCTTTATGAAAATGTAGATACTTGCATAAAGCCCCTTGGATCTGGGTATGTTTTAATGACATAGCAAGAAGAGGACCAAGGCAAGTAAATATGTGCAAAATTTGAATCTTAAGATGCTTTACTGTTCTGGGAAGAGATGTTCTCCATGCAGATTCTGCTCTTCCTCTGTTTGCTCTTGGCTTCTGTTTGTTTTCGTTAGTTGAACTAAAATAAGAAACAAAGCCCTCAGACTGACTAGTTTCTGTCTCTAATATATACACTGTACTTACTTTTAACCTCATCTATTGCATGTTGTTAATGCTGTACACAAATGCATTTGGAGTATTTCTTTGGTGTTGTACAGCATGATGCATTTCATTCCCTTTTCTAGTTTACCTCCCATTAGCTATATATTGCTTTACAACTGGAAAAAATCTGAATTTTGGGGAATTTAGTCTTGCATATAAAAATCCTTTTTTTTTTCCTTTTCTGTGAGTCTTATGAGAAATGTCCTCCTTGGAGAGTCTCAGACAGTATTTTCCTGTGTTTATTCATGTTACTTTGCTTTACTTTATAAGTGAAAATTGATTTTATTGATTTCTGATGTGTTGTTGCACTTAATGTTGAATAAATCTGACTTTCATTTTGAAAAGTGAAACTGTGTTAGTGAAAATGTTATGTAATTTTAATTGATCTTAGCCTGTTCCCTGAGTACATAAATTTTGATTTTTTTAAAAAAATATTTTCTTGAGATAAGTTTTGTTGGTTTTGCTTAGGGTTCTGGGCAGTATTTCTTTTTCATGCTATTAAAGTTTGACAGCAATATTACTGGGAAAGGAAAGGTGGACGGTTTTGTATGGCAACTAGGGTGCTACAGTTAGGCTTGTAAATCCTGAGTCTTACTGCTTTTGCTTCAAAGAGCCTTTCTGAGTTTAAGTTGCGTAACATTTTGAAGATTTGGGATTTTGGGCTTGTGTTGGGGTTTTTATTTTCCCTCTTTTTTTTTTTCCTTCTGAGCAAGCTGAAAAGCCTTTCCGAGTGACTGCTGGAATAATATGTAGCCTTGTGATTTTGAGCATGAGGATCAGTTTGAGAGCCTGTGGCTCTCTACCAGCAAAAAAAAAAAAAGTCCTTGTTGTTGTTTAATATTGCTTTTAACTTGTAGCAGCTGGGAGAAGGAAGAAGCTCAAGAAGAGCTTTTTCAAAGTGGCTTCTCTTGTAACCAAAAGTCCAACATATGTGGAGATGACAAGATTGTGGTGGGGTAAATGAGTGAGTGACAACACGGGTGAACCACAGGATCAGTGTGAATTATGTTTAGAGAATTTAAATTAGTTTTTTCCAGATAAAACTGGATACTGATAATTGAATCTGTATATAAATTATTTTCAACTCTAGTTGTCTAATACAGCCCACTTCAGAAGCAATAATGTGGTGTGTGTGTGAGTTGGTCACTGGTTTCACTTCAATTTGTCCTTCCTGTTCTTTGATTAAACAGTGTTAACTGTTCATCAACGGGGAAATCATATAGGCTGGCAAAGCCTAAATCAGTATCTTAGAGCTAAATTATTGGGAACCTGCTGTTAATTTATCCTGCAAATGTTGATTTGAGCTATTACAGCATAGCTTATAAGAAATGTCTTATTTTACTGCAAGACTTGGCACCCAAGCAAGTGGAGCACAGAGCATTCTAATCCCAAAGGACATTACTGAGCTTTGGTTAATTAACAGCTTCAGCAAGCTGCTATGCAGTCAATGAAGTCAGGGTTTGATTTTTTTTTTTTTTCTGATGAACTGCTTTTGACTACAATTGAATCAAAGTCCATTGCCTTACCCTGCCAAAACTAGGCTTTTAAACTGATAGTTTTTTCAATTCCACTGGGTGATGGAATCACTTGTGAAATTCTATAGCATCGTGCTTTCCCTAAGTGAGATGGAGAATGTGAAATAGGGTTGAAATGGGACAGGTAATCTCCTGTAAGGTCCTTTGGGCATTTCGCTTTTCCTAGGCATAGAGTGTTCCTGGTTCAGTTGGTTCTGGAACAGTTTCAGAAAGGTCTACCATATACTCCCTGATACTTTGAGTGCCTTGTAAGGATGTGCTAGGTATCCACAAACATAGCTATACAGTGGAAAATATTTCTTTATGCAATGAATTTATCTGTATTCAAAGAGAAGTTTAGCTGAATTTTCTGTCAGCTTAATGCTGCAGTACTTTTCTGTTTCAATTCTTCCTCTTCCAAGTTTCAAAGAGCAAGTTAAGTAGTTAAGTTCCAAAGGCCAGGTTTTGTCTTTATTCTTAGAGGTCTTATATTTCAGCCTGTGGCTGATCATATTCTGCAAGGCATTTCTGAACCTCATGCTAGATTTCCTGTTGTTATCTATACTACTAAACGACTCATCCTCCAGTTTTTCTCATCAGTTTTATACAGGAGATACTTAGCAATGAAGAAGTATTCCAGAAATTGTCACAATTACAGCCTGGGTGTGAAGGCAAGTGAACGCAACTGTGGGTGAAGAAAGAGACAGGGGACAGGGGCACAGGAGAAGAAGGGGTATACCATGAATTGTTTGTACTCTGGAATGCAGGAGTCTGGAAGAATGATTGAAGGTACAAATTATGTATGAGGGAAGCTCAAACACAGACTATGTAATTGATATTATTTTGGAATTTTTTCTCCTCCCTTACTCCTGCTCTCATGAAACACATCCTTTTTTAAGGTGTAGATATAAGATTCTAAAGGGGTTGTCAATGGAAATACAGCTTTGTGGTAAAAAAAAAAAAAGGTCAATTCTGCTTTCTGCTCAATCTGTAGTTGTATAAATTTTTTGTAGCAATTTTAGATATAGTTTGAGAAAGATAAATATCAGAAATAATATCTGATAGACCTCTGGAGATAAAATGTCATCTACCAGGAACACTCCAAGATAACTACCCTAAATATCTACAATGACAAAAACTCCCAGCAAACAAACCAACCAACCTCCCCCTCCTGACCCCCAAATTCCCCCAACCCTGTTGTGTTTAAAGTATTTTCTTTTTTCAGGTTGCTGTTGCCTAGTTGGAGCATACAACAGCCTGGATAACTGCAGTTTACATTGTCAGAGATTTTGAATAATTTGGAAGAAGTAGCAGAGACACAAGAAACACACAGAGTTTTGATAAAGTTGGCAAAGTTAATGTCTCTCCAGTACCTAATAAGCAAAGGGTTTCTGAATGTGGACTTTTTCTAACAAGGTTCCTGTCACTTTGAAGAGTTCTTGCATTCATGCATTTAGACATTACCTGGCCACAGATGTGCTTTAAGTCTGTAGTTTCTGCTTTGATGTATGACTTCTGATTTGTAAACAGTAAAAGTTCCAAAATTAATTTGTAAAAGTTAAATATCAATTTCAAAACCCTCAGTTTAGAAACTTCTCATAGAAAAGAATACACCCTTTAAAGACAAATTTTCTGGTATAGAATAACTAAATATAATAATTGGTTGTGTGTTGGTGATCTTGATTTCTTTCAGTCAGCTGCTCAACCCATCAGTCCCAGCATCTCCTTTGACATGAAGTTATGTTTTGTAGTGAATCTGACTTTTGTCTTGTGTAATGCAATGCAAAGTTTCTGCAGTGCAGTGTATGGTCTTCAATGGACTTCTGCAGCCTCCAGTGCCTAAAGCAGGTCTGGGACAGCTCTGCTGCTTTGCTGTTGGCAATGTATCTCCTCATCCTACAGGCAAATCTAAGGCTTTTAAATTTTTTTCAGGGTTTTTTATTGTAATTGTGCCTTTTTTGAGCCTGGAATACTGCAGTCCAGGCAGGTCTGGCCAGAGCTACTGTGCATTGCTAGTGATTGATCATGTGTCTGAGAGAGCTGCTGTAGCTACTCAGTACCTTTGCTAATATTAGCCAGAGACAAATATACTAGTTGAGGCTCTGTAGGTAGTGGAGAAAATTCTCTAATTTCTACCTAAATCATGCCAATATAAATTAAGGAAAAGCCTTCAAGGAGCTCTAGTTACTGCAGTCTTGAATCAGGTTATTTTCTTGAAAAGAAAAAAGTTAGTACTATTTTATTCTGCAATGTCCCAAAATAGTGTGAATAAAAGGAAACATAGTAGTTCTTCTTAGAGGTCTGCAAACCCTTTTTTTGTGACAGTGTTCATGACATAGCAGCCAGGAATTAAGAAACTAAAAGGAGTGATGTGTTTGCATACCTGATAGGAACAGTGAAGGCACCTTGTTAGATTTTTCAGTCTTTAATTTCATTAAAGATGGAATGTGCATAAAAAAATGTACAAGAGCAATTAGATGATTAATTTTGATAATATCAACTACTTTATCCTGTAGAATGCTCTAGATGTAGTTTAGATGTCAGGAGAGAGACTTGGCAGTCTTAAGTAGAATTTGGTGTTGAGCTGCTAATCAACTTGAATTTGCACAACTTTGGGATTGGATGGGTGCAAACACAGTGATAAAGACACTTACAGTGTGGCCTGTTGTGCAAAGTAATCATTAGCTGCTTGTAATAGTAATTTCGCTTGTAAGAGCTAACTTTGCTCTTTTTGAGTCATCATATTGAGAGAGGTAATATACTCTTCAGCATTAAAGCAAGTTAAGAATAACACAAATGGGGCTCCTCCACGTTTCTGATGAGACTCCTGCCATTCAGAGCCTCATTAGTAACATTGTATGGTAATAATTTGAGAATTATTTGGAGATTCTGTGTTTTAAAAATAAAGATCCTGCCCGGAGCACTGTGAAAGGGAGCTCCACAAAAGCAGAAACTCCAGCTGGCATTTTCAGTTAAAGGCTACAGACTTCCCCATGCCTTGTTCCTGGGTGTGTAGCAGAGAATACAGTTTTGCTACTCATGGTCCCCATTTTATCTAGAGCTATTGAAATCAAGCGTAGGATCCCCAATAACACATATTCATTCCTTTCTCTAGATTATCTTAAATATGCCCTTGGCCAAAATTGTGAATAATATTTGCCCCATGCTACTTACTTGCCATACACATCTGTAGGTAAATGTGGTGTCTTTTAGTTCCAGTGATCATCTTTTCTTTTTGGCTTCTGCCAAAACTGAACTATTCTGAGATTTGTATGGAAATAATTCAGCCTTCCTTGGCACTAATTTGCTGTAACAGCAAAGGCCATTTTGGATTTGTTATCTACTGTAGTTAAGAATTCTCAAGTGTCCTATTTTCCAGGGGATCTCAGACAAACCTGTTATCAAAGAGCTAAGATTGATTTTTTTGTTGCATTACAACTAAACATTAATTTTCTTCTTTTGTTCCAGAGGGAGGAGGGGGTGTATGTTTTCCATGTCTTTAAAGACACCCTCCATCTCCAAGCACTGTGTAAATTGGCATATGTTAGATTTTGAACATCAGTGGAGAAGGCAGCACTGTAATTCACACATTTTGGTTTGACAGGTTGCAAATATGCTAACATTCAACTTGTTGGTTACTACTGCTGCTCGTTTTCACAAAGGAAAATTAGTATTCACATTAGAGGATGACTTCTCTGCAAAGAATTACATAAACTAGGCAGACAGCTCCATTTCTTAGCTTTTTGTGAAAAAAACCTTTTACTTTTTACTCTATTCCCTGTCTGGGAGAAGTCAGACATTGATTTGAATGGAAAGGCTTGGAAAATAAACAACTAGTTCCCTCACTTTAGGTGCAGCCTGAACGCTGCCAAAACATTGGCGGTTTCCTGTTTTTTTTCTTCAGGGTCTTGCACTAGTGAGTGACTGTTTCAGCGCTGTGCTTATTACACAGTACATTCACAATTTTCCTAATGAAGATTTAGGGAAATCTGTGTGTCCTACTGGGATGCTTTTCTATATAAGAAGAGAGGGGATTGCAGCAGAAAGGGACACCTGCTTTGATCTGTACTGTACTGTAGGGTGTAATTGGAGCAATGGACAATTTGGGGGACAGAGAATAATAGAAATGGCAGGAATTCAAAGATCACATTGGTATTACTTTTCAGGAAAATACTGTTGGATTGTGGATCTATAGTTGGAAGCCTTCTTGCTCCTTGAATTTTATAGCTTACTGGTATGGACACCAGAAAGATATATCAACACCTGTGGGTTTTAAGTTGGCTTAAAATACCATCCCATAAACTGGAAACACTTAAATTGTGCTCTATCAACTCACCACCATGAAATTATAGCTCATGCAAGTTAGCTTGGGAGTTTCTTCCAAATAATATTTTCCAATTAGGTTATTACTAATGTTTCTGTTGCACTTCCGCCCCCCATCTCTGTTAGCATGATATGGTCAGCTTCTTGCTAAGTCCTGCTGGAAGTGCAACTAAAACCTTAATTATTGAATCTTTAACTGCACTTTCTTTCCACAACACTGTAGAACTGGGTTGTAGAAATATACAGAAAATGTCTATTGTGTATGAAAACACAAGCTGCAGTCTCACTGTGGAAGAACATAATTTATTATTACTTATATTCTGCGCTATTGCAAGTAATTTACCTGTCTTTAGAGGAAATGAGGTTGTGTGGTGTTTATTTCTCTGTTTTTTTTTAGTGATAACACATAACAACAATGTCTTGCTCTGAACTGGGAAGAAGTTTGGTTCATGAACCTTACACAACTTTTTACAGCCCTCTTCATCTTATGTGGCTCTGGAAATAGGTGACAAAACTATAGGACTTTCAAAGCTGCTTTTAATGAACTGGTAGGACTTTGTTCTTCCTGTTTCAGGAGCCAGATAGAGCAGTCCCAGCTGAGGTTTCCCACTGCACCCCAGCTTTGTATTTGATCTGCCTAGGCTGCTGCTGGCTGTGCTTTGTGTGATTTGAGGGCTGTACCTGATAAGACTCAACCCTGAGCAGCTCAACCAGGTTCTGTCTCGATGAAGTAGCTACTGCCTAGCATGGCAATCTTCACAGTAGTGTGACAGGGGAAAAACACACCCAACAACTCCAAACCCCAAAAGCTTCCATAAAAGAAAATTGACATTGACTACTTCAAGCTCAACTTCAGCTAGTGTGTGTGTGTGTGTTTTTATATGTGTATACATACGTATGTATGTGTAAAATAAATAGATGGCTAAGTATTTATATAATTTCCTGCTAATACCTTAGAGCAATGAATCTTTCAAGTGAAAAATTCTGTTGTTTTGTCTATTGTCACTTTGAAATGAAAGATTTCTTTTGTCTTCTGGCTCTTCAAAGGTGAGTATCAGCAAAGGTAGTGCCTTTCGATCTTTGCTCTAATGAATGTAAGTAGATAACATAATACATTTAGCTAAGCTTCAGAAGCTGAAATCTAGTTCTCATTGTCACTTATTTGTTTTGTGACTTTTCATTAGACTGTTCAATTGTTTGGTAAAATAAAGGCAATAGTGGCTGGCTTCTTGCGAGGGGTTGAATGAATGTTAAGCTTCTGTTAATTAAAAATACTATTTTGAATTCTAGATATTAGTAATTCACCAGATTAAGGGATAAATCTTCTGAGAGCTAAGCATTTTTTATTGCAAAGAGAAATGTTGATTTTCAAATCTACATTAAACTCTCCTCTGCTGCTCAAGATTCATATTTTGGACCTATTAATATTTTGGAGGGTGGGGGGTGCAGGGAGGAGTGAATGGAAAGTAAAATGAAAATCCAGGAAGGAGTATATTATAAAAAGCAGGTTTCACTTTCCTTCATCTTAAACAGGGACTTTCATAAAGTGACATGATGGGGGAATGGAAAACACAGAAGTACTGAGAATGTAAAACATAAGTAGTATGAAAACATCAAAAATACTTTCAGGAGTGTGCTCTATGTATTTCACATCTGTGTTCTAGTTATTCTAAAATCCTGTATATGTTAATGGAGTACCCACAAATAGGAGAGAGGAATGTTCAAGCTTATGCCCTCATTTCTGCTCATTAACTGACAACATTAACATAAGTATTCTGCTAAAGCATAGTTCCTGTTTCTGTAGTTTGTATTTCCATTCTTGAAGAAGCCGTGCAAATTGTCTTAATTGGAATTCAGTGTGCTCATTGAGCCCACCTAGTGTTTCAAAAGTGTTCTGGGCTCTTACTGTGGGTGAGATGTCTGCAGGTTTAACCTGCTGGTGGATCGCAGTAGTGTGTGCGAGTGTCTGACAATCTCTGATCTCTTGCTGTATGATGAGTTTGAAACATATTGGGGGAAAGTCAGTTTCTTTTTTTAAAAAAACCATTTTATTTTATTTACATCTTATTCAGTCACCGGAACATGGATCAGAGTCACAGAACCTTTAGGATCAGAAGGAATCACGGGAGGCTGTCCAATCTAACACCGCTGCTCAGTGCAGGGTTACCTACAGCAGGTTGTCCAGGACTATATTCAGATTGGTTTTGTATATCTCCACAGACGGAGATTCCACAGTATCTCTGTGCCGGAATTGCTCCACTTTGTCTATGCTGAATGTCTGTGCTGGGGAGTGCAGAAGGGTCACAGCACCTATGATGTGTATCAACACTGGAAGTATCATTTCCTCTGGCTGCTGGCTTGGCTCTGCCTAGTACTTCCTGAATGTTTCAAGGGTGCAGAGTGATTCAATTTTGATTCCTTGTCCACGAGGATCCCCTAGCCCTGCTCTGCAGGGCTGCTTTCCTTCCATTTACCCCTCACAGCCTGTGCTGATGCATGGGGTTATTTCTTTCCAAATACATGGCTTTAAATTTGATTTCCCGGAACTTTGTGAGGTTTCTGTTTGTTTATGTCTCCAGACTGTTGCAGTCCCTTGGAATGGCAGCAAAGCAACATAGCCATCTGGTGTATCAGCCACTCCTCCCCAACATTCGTCATCTGCAAGCTTGCTATTGGCATGCTCTATTCCATCTTTCAGTTCATTAATGAAGATGTTAAACACTACTGGCCCCAGTATCAACCTTGGATACATTAGTGATTGTCCCTCAGCCAGGCTTTGTACTGCTGATCACAGCAACCATCTGAGCCTGGCAGATCAACCAGTTTTCAACCTACTTTATTGTACATTTATCTAGTCTGTATTTTGTCACTTATCTATAAGAAAGTTATGTGAGACTGTCAAAAGCCTTTATGAAGCAAAGATAAAACACATCCATGACTCTCTTCTCACCTGCTGAGCTCATCACTTTATTGTGGAAGGTAATCAGGCTGTTCAGGCATGATTCCTGCTCTGTAAGTTTATGCTGACTCATAACCTTTTGTGTGCTTGGAAATAGCTTCCAGCATTATTTGGTGCACCACCTTGCCAGGGTTTGAAGTGAGGCCAGTTGGCCTGTAGTTTCTCAGATCTTCCTCCTTGCCCTTCTGGAAGATGACACTTGCTGTCTTCCAGTCCTCAGGAACCTTCTTCAATCGTTATGACCTTTCAAAGATCATTGATTGTGGTCTCACAGTGACATTGGCCAGCTCCCTCAGCACTTGTGGGTGCATCCCTTCTCTACTGACACTGCTTTCCCCACTCCAGACTTTTCCACTGATTTCAAGAACCTGAGATTTCTGAAAGGCAGACCTTCCTAGGAAGGACCATCATGTAGAGGGCATTGAGTACCTCAGCCTTATCTGTGTTGACTGCCACTATAGAGCCCATTCAGCAGGGCCACACTGCCCCTGATCTTCCTTAAACTGCTGATATGCCTGTACAAGCCTTTTATATTGCCTTTTGTGTCCCTCACTGGGTTCAGCTTCAGATGGGCTTTGATGTATCGAACTCCATTACTACACACTAGGACAGTGTCTCTGTGTTCTTCCTGGGCCACTTGTCCTTGCTATCTCTTTTTTCCTTTTGATAGATGAGTTTTGTCAGGAACTCCCTGTTCATGTGTGTAGGAGCTCTTTCTGCACGCTGGGAGAGACACATCTTGAGCTTGATCCTTGAACAAAAATCGAACAGCTGCCCCATTCTTTTCTCCGGAACTGTGCTCCATGTGGCTTCTCCAAGCAGATCCCTGAGGAAACCAAAAGTACTCTTTCCTGGAGTGCAGGGTCTTGCTATTTGCCTTGTCCCCTCCTTTCTTGATCCTGAACTCCACAACTCATTATTGTCCCCAGCCTTCACACTCCCCATACTAAGTCTGCCTGGCATGGAGTTAGTTTCTGTACCTGTGCAGAAAATACCTGTTAAGTGTTGTGTTTTGGACTGGTGATCAAAGTGATGCTGATCACACACCAATATTTTCACTATTGCTGAACAGCGCTAACACAGTATCAAGGCCTTCTCTGTTTCTCACTCTGACTGCTGCAGTGAGGAAGTTGGAGGTGGACACAAGGCTGGAACAGCACACAGCTGGGACAACTGACCCCAGCTGACCAAAGGGAGATTCCATAACATTGTTCTCAGCAATAAAACTGGGAATGAGCTTTCCAGGGGTTGCTGTTGCTCAGGGACTTAGTTGGACATTAGTTGGCTGGTGCTAAATAATTGCTTTTGCAAATTTTTTCTTTTTGTTGTTCTCCCTTCCCTTTCCCCCCTCCCTGTTTTTACCTCAACCTACAATTTTTCTCACTTTTGCTCCTCTTTTAATTCTTTCCCTCAGAGCTCTGCAGAGGGTAGTGAGTGAGCAGCTGTATGGGGTGGAGATGCCTGTGGGGATTAAATCACAACACCCCTGACTAGTTGTTCTTTCTTTGCAAGGATAAAATCCAGCAGAGCATCTCCCCTTTTTGGCTGGTTGATCACTTACTTGTGCTCTGCTGTATTGTCCCTCCACCAGATATTGGAGTGATCAAAGCCTGCATGAGCAGGTGCTTGGTAGCAGACATTCACTACAACATTACCAGTTTTGGTCTGACCAGTGATTCTGGGCAGCTGTCAGCTGACTCATCACTCATCCCTAGGTGGGACTCTTGTCTGCTCCTGGCAGTGCTCTTGCTTCAAGGGCAACTTCACCTCTTCACCATCACATCCACCCCTTGCAGAAGCTGTGTAAGTTACCCCACCATGTTTCATGGTCCCAGTGTGCTCTCAGCCCTGCCAACTGTGTGCAGGCCTCCTAGTCCTCGTGTCTGCACACTGAGTGTTGATGCACAGGCACTTCAGAGAGGCACTCAGTCATCCTGGTTGCTTGTTGATAACATGACATAACATGACTGATGCTATAAAGACCTATCACAACACACCAGTTATTGAACCTCAGAACGTGTCCTTCAGTGTGTTCCTGCTGTAAGGGAGACGAGCTGAAAGGATGTGGTGGTGGACAGTGAATGCTTACTTCTCTCAGCTCCCAAGATCTACTCTGCCTATTTACTCCTGGCTCCTAGCAATAGAAAATGATTTGCTCCCCAGGGAGTCAGCAATGATCAGTGCAGTATTGAAAAATGTGCTAAAGGTTGAGAGAGAAAAAAATGTTCTCTGACTTCTGGAAGGAAATGTCAAGTGAAAGAACTTGAGGGATAGGGTGTTTGGAGGAAATGTGATACTCAAAGGTCAAATGATTGGAAATAGGTCGAGACTAGCAGATTTGAAAAGAAAGGTGAATGTATTCAAGGTTAGGAAGATAACAGAATATACAGAAATAATAGTAGGACTGGGAAATGCTAATAATATATAATCCTGTAAATGACAAGAAAAGGAAGAAAGGTCAGAAGAAACCAGTACTTTTTAAAAGTATCTATGCTTCATAAATCACATAAAAATCAACTGCTCTGTTCTGAGTAATCCTTGACTTTATTTGCTTTGTCCTGGGATGTATGCAGGTTGACGTGATCTGAAATGGAACCGAAGTCATTGTGCTTTCAAGGGCTTGCTTCCCTATACTTTGCTTCAATGGCTTTCTTTCCTGCATCCCCTGGGTGTGATAATGCCATTCTGTGAATCATAATAGCAGTGCAGAGCTTAATTAATGTTTGCAAAACACTTAGATCCTCAGATGAAGTGTGCTATGTGCATTCGGTGCAACATATTATTGCCAATAAGCAGAGGCTATTTTTAATTCCAGCAACAGCTAATTTTTGGTGCTTTTTTTTTATCACAAGAGCAGCCGCATGAGAATGGCCAGGAAGGGTCATGCCAAGGTTCCGTTATCTCACTATCTCAGCTTGAAGAGTAGCAGGTGTTTAAGGAACAGATCTGCACAAAAGACAGAGGCTTTATCTGGGAAACTCTCCTGGCTTCTAGAAACAAATTTTTAAAGACTTTGTAATATGAAGGTTACATCCAGTACCTGCCCCTGAAGGGAATTCTTGTCCCTGCCTTTTCAGCCAATGCTTGGTGAGCCAAGGGATTAACCTTGCATACCCTTTATAGGGTGTTCTCCCCGAGAGAGAGAAAATAGAGGAAGAAAATAATATTTTTAGTCTTTTTAGTTGCAAGCAAATCTCCATCTACCACGGTGACAAATGTATTTGAGTCACTAGAGGAAAAATTGTGATATTGGGTACTTTGACATAACTGCTCATGGAAGAGCTCAGCATATGTCCTTTCAGCCCCCAGAAAAGGATGATTTATTGCTTTAAATTTATCAGAATCTTTAAAACCACAGATTCTGATTTGAGGAGACATAAGTTCTTCATTCTTGTGAGTGAGACAACTGGATGTAGATGCATTAGTTCATACTAAAGAGATGTTAAAATCCTGGCTTTTATATAAATTAAACCAAAGATCATCAGCTCTATGTAAGGAATTGCTTTGCCTTGCCATTGCCTTACTTTTCCCCTCCCAGCTAACAGACAGTGTTTTATGTATCACCTGGCAGCAGTTTTTGGCCTCCAAAATAGAAATATGTGGAAATATAACATATATATATATACACATATATATATGAATGAACCATTTTTATGCTCAATTGGATTATAATTTTCTTAATTTTCTGATTTGCCCAAATAGACTAATTCCTAATTTAAAAACCTTGCTAAGGGAATTCTCTTCCATTTATATGGGGAAAAATAACTATATGAAGTTGTGAAAATATTTGGAGAAGTGTGTAATGAAAGGGCCAATAAAAATGTAAATTATCTCAACTGTATTTATTATATATTTTACCTGGTTCTCTGGCAATGCTGCTGATTTTGATAGCAAGCAGCCTACCAAATATTTTGTAGTGTGCTTTAAAAAAATAAATGAATAAACCCGTAATATTTGCATTTAATTATCTGCCAGAGAAGGTATCTCTTCCATTTCAAATTAGTCAAGCAGACGGTCTATGTTCACCAAAATCTTTTTATCTTGGACCTGGATTCTACTCTAGGTGGCAGAATTGCTCTATCTACAGCACACAAAGAACAGATTAAGAAACAAAAAATGGTTAATGATATATATCTCCCTAGTGTGACTAATTCTTGCTTCCTAAATCAACTACCTTATTTTTCCAATAGTGTCAAATGTATCAGTAAGCAGGTAGAATTCATAAGCGGTGTTTTTTAAAGGGGAAAAAATAATAAAGTGTTTTCCTTTATGAAATGTGCCTGGCTCAATTAGAAGCTACAGAATTTTTTGTAAAGTATAATTGCTACAAAATGCTGATACTTGAAGCGACTTTGAGGTAGCATGTATGAACTGCTGCATATGTATAGTTTCCTAGGAGGGGTTGGGGTTGGGGGAAGAGCTAATCTTTCCAACAGTGCTAGGTCAAATTCTTTGCATATGAAGGAATTAAATTCTAACACAAAATGCATGTTAAACAGGGAGATGGGACGCTTTAGACACGTTTGTAAAGAAGCTGTTCTTTCAGGCGGAAATGCATAAGCGTAAACTGCTCCGTGCATTGTAAGAGCTTAGAAGGATTGAGCCCCTCTGATGGTTACCAAGATAAACACTTTGGCAAAAGCTCCACCCTAGATCCTGTAATTCCAAGAATTTTGAAACATTGGATACAATTTCTTTGTTGGCCAGTGTAATATATTTTAAGCATAATTTCTTGTGTCCTTCTGACACTGTTTCCAAACTTTAGATTACAGGGGGGAAAAAAGGGGGCAATGAAAGCTTTCAGGAGGAGGGAGGATTAAATTACACTCTTTAGGAGGCCAGACATTTTAAGTCTAGAAATTCTTGTTGGAGCTGTGGAGAGGGGTGGAGAATTCCAAGGATGTTTGTGTTCTTCCTTCCCCAGATTCAGTGATGCTACTTCTTATGTTTAGGATGTGTTTTCATTGCCCACATTGTTAGGCTTCCTCTCCACCCATGGTGAATATGTTATTGCTACTCCTAAATGAAAACTACTTACAAAAAAATCTTCTCAGTACTTACCATTTTTTCTGGATTTTGTAGCAGGGTTGGTGTTGTGGGAGTTGTAACACTATTTTGTAGTGCTACTCCCTCCCGAGACTGATGGTGGGGAGTGTAAACTGGGCACATAAATGTAAATATTGAAACATGAGGGAAAGAAACATTACCCTTTCTTTCAAAGCTTTGCTACATTTTACCAAAAGCTTTCTACATTTTCAGTGGATTAAAAAGACAGTAAAGCAATTATAGCATTGGCTTGCAAGACTCTCCTTAAAGTTGGAGAGAGTGTAATTTTTTTTTCCTCCTTCTCATAGAAAGTAGAATTGTTGACTACATGCTGTCTTCGGTTTGTGGACCATCTAGACTTTTTTTTCTTCTCTCTTCTTGGCTTGTTGCAGTATAATCTGCTTTGTGTTTTGAGTTGAAAGCACCCTTTATTCGTGCTGAGTATAACTTTCCTTCTGGGAGGATCCATTGAAACAAAATGGAGCTGCTTTGTAAATGCAGAGAAGATAAGTTCTCTATAAGAGTATGAATGCAGTCTTTGCCTGAGAACACCAGAAGCAAGAAAAGAAGGTGGAAGTCTCCCATGGCAATTTACCCATGGATAGTTCTGAAGTGTATTTTTTACTTGATTTCACTTCAATCAGCAGTTTGTAAGGCTATGTGGGAGTATGTAGAGGTATGTCAGACTAACTGATAGTGTGGGGAACATGGGAACACTTACTTCTGTAAGATCATCTGGTCAAGGACCTTGTCAAATGCGATGAAAAGAAGAGGGAAGCAATAACTGAAATACAGAGACAGGCCTGGCAGATAAACATAACAGGACAGAGACAAGAAACAAACAAAAAATAACGAGCTATCTGCAAACAAACTGGCATTTAGAAACTGATAAGGTTGTAAATCTGAGGGCCCAGGATGTTGGAAAGGGCCAGTGGTACTGCCCAGACTGGTGGGGGAAATGTGCAGGGGGAGTCAAAGAGGAACAATGTGGATACAGACAGAAAGGGTTTAAAAAGGTGTTGGTCACTTGCAAAACAAAGCTGGTCAGTATGTTTGCCTGACTGAACCCTATGCTGATCACCACAGCCTGTCTGATTTTCTGATTAGATTGTGTCTTAAAGATTCTCTGTTAAATCCCTGTGTGTGAGTGCTGCAAAGACCGGGTGCCAGCTGCTGGGGTGCAGTGTGAATGGATTTGGAGCAGCTGGAGTCAGACTGAGCTTGTGGGCTCCCCTGGCCTCTGGTGTCACCCACTGAGCCAGTGCCATCTTTGTGCCACCCACGGGAGTGGGCAGGGAGGTCTTGTCCCCACCACTGTGGCAGGAGCAGCGAGTGGGGGCTCAGTGCCCGCAGCTGGAGGGGGAGGGTGGGTCAGAGCCTCTGTGCCTGGCACCTGCCACTGCTGTTGGGGTGAGTGTCCCCCCCAGAGCAGGTGTGCCTGGGTGTGTTCATTGCAAACCCCATGCAGGACCAGCCGGCCAGGAGGGGACCTGTGGGGAAGGCAGGCGGGCCCAGGATGTGGGCAGGGGTGTTGGGCTGACAGATGGGCTGTGCTGGTACTTGGGGGATGCACAAAAACATGTGTGCTCTCACCAGTGACCTCCTGTTGGCACCAGCTGAAGAGGAGGAGGGCACTTGGTTGTCTGGTTTGTGTTTTATGAGCTCTGTAGGTGTTGAAGGCAGCACCTTGTCTGTGGCAGCCTGTATGACCTGCCCTGTCAGTGTCTCTGGATGTGTGCGCAGCTTTGCCGGTGGTTGAATCTGCAACTGGAAAAGAAGCAGCCACACCCCTTGGGCTGGGCATGGACATGGGTTCCCATCACTGGGCTGGGCCCCAGGGACCAGGACTGAGTCCTGGGCTGGAGATGCTGGTCCCAACATCCCTTAACAATGCTTCTTTTTTTGAAAGGAAAAATTAGGAGAACCATCCTGTTGAGGTTTTTTTTCCTTTTTTTTTTTTTTAACAGTGGAAAGCAAAAGTATGTATAAATAACTAAAAATTTTAATGTAAAAGTTTCAGGAAATATGAGTACTTGAATTTGTGAAAAATCCATCATTCAGCTTGGTTCAAAGACTCCTAAATATTTTTAAACAGGAGTGAAAGAATGCTGTGCCTATTTCTGAGCTTCATCTTTATTTATGTATAAATCCTCAAAGCTTATAAGTTTAGCATTTCTATAGACTATAAAAGCAGCATTTTATTGACTAAAGTTTGTATTAATTTGTATTCTTACTGCTTCTAAAAAAAATAAATCAACCCCATTACCAAATAAAATTGAAGACTGCCTTTGACTGCTCGATTTGTTTGTAGGAAATCTGTTGTGTTTACTTTTCAAAACTTTCCAAATTTGGTGATATAGATTTTTGGGAATATTTTGACTCTAGAGGGATTCTGGCACTCTGCATGCTAACTAGTGCTACCACAATGCAACCATTTATCATTAGGGAGTCTTGAAGGTCTTCAGCATTAATGCTGCTATGCACTGCTTGATATGACAAGACTGGTGTTTCTATAGATTACTCATACCTTGTTGTCAATGGGAAAGGTCATACAAAACTGAATTTTTCCTAGTGTAATCATATTTCTTAATTTGTAGTTTCTTAAATTTAAACAAAACACTTTCTCCTTGCTATAGGAGAATTGAAGTAATCCTCCTTAGGTAGTAACTGCAATTCGTGTGCTGTTCTATTTTGGGAGAAGAGGTTTATATTATCACCTCTCTATAAAACTATTCAGAGGTCACCTTTTGTGGCATCATTTTTCTTCTACTTGCTCTAGTCACCGTGAGGAGATTCTGTTCTCTGTGAAGCAGGAAGCTCTATGCTAATATTGTTTAATGTACTTTCCACAGGGGTTTGCTATCAAGTAACAGAAAGTGATGTTCAGGAGGTGAGGGTTACTACCTTTGTAGCTGTTCCCTGTACAAGAGAAATGTCATATTCTTACATGTTTTTAATGTTAATGAAGCTATCTTAAGAAAGGATTTTACTGTGTGTTATGAAGCTATTGTACAAAAGGTTTTTTGGCCGTGTTTTATGAAGCTGTCATACAAAAGTTTTTGACTTTGCGTTTTCTCCTGGAGAAAGCATAAGTGAAACCTTAACACCCAGCACTTTACCAAGTACTATGCATAATTTTATTTATGTAAGCTGCAAACAGTATGGGTATCTATTCCACCCTTATTAACATAGCGTTAGGTAAAATTGTCTTAGCTTCTCTCTGAGATGTCAATTTGTGTGCTTTGACATTTTTATCAATGTTCCCCATATTTTCCTTCAGCAATATCCCTTCAGTGTTTTACTACTCAAACACAGTGATTGAAATGATATGCCTGCCCTCTTGAAACCAATGTGCTGTGCTGGTCACTGCCCACCTCGGTGAGCTGCTGTGCTGCTGCAGAACCTGTCAGGGAAAAACCTGTGCAGGCATGTTGCCAGAAGCTAAAGCTGGCTGCCTGCTGGGGCTGCTGTAGTTTCACTGAGAAAACCTGGAGACAAAGTAGTAGTAAATATTTGCTCAAATATTTTGCCTTTTAATCAAAAGAGAGAAGTCAGTTTTCAGAGGGTTTTTTTATTATTCTGAATTTGGAGCTTTTCTCTGTGGAAAACACATTTTAACAGAAGGACGAGCCATTTTAGGGAATGGTTGTAACACTGTACGTGTATGACCTGCAGAGAAAAGAGAGGTGTGAGAAATCTGTGATTTTAGAACAATGCAATATAATGATTTATAGGTCTGATGATTTTAGACTTCCAAAGAGCCCCGACGGGCAGAAAAAATAATTTGAAGTTGAGTGGTTTTCAAAATAGTCTGAAAATATATAGTCTATGCTGCATCTCAAATGCGATTATTAAAGGAGAATATTACAACACAGTAAATTCTGAAAATGAAGTAAATACTGAACTCCCCCTGCATTAATAGGGCTTCATCAGAATAAAGATAAAGATTTTGGTATTAAAAGGTGTTTCAATGGAGTTTGATGCATGCTGGAACAGTGCTTGGGTATTAATTGTAATATCACTGTTGGAGTACCTAAAACATGTCCCTAGCTAAAGTTACCTTATAGTCTCGCCCTTAAAATGTGCTGTTTATGAGACATAACTCTCCTTACATTTTGAAGGAGGAGAGGGTCTGGTGTTTTTCCTGCAGCCACTGGCAATCTGACAAGTCTTTTCTTCTTTTGAGCACTCCTGAGAGTCAGACAGTTATTCTACTAGCATTGCCTGTCCTTCTCCCATACAATGGACATACTGCCTAGACCCTAATACCTGGTTTGCTGGAGTGTTTTTGGCCTGGAGTATTTCACTATCTGGAAGAAAAGGGAACAGGTGCTTGTGTCATTACATGTATTTTAAGGAACAGTTTTGTTTTAAAGGGAAGTGCAACGAGGATTTATCATGTTACAGGGACATATCAATTTACAACTTTTGTAAGGAAGGTAAAGCTGAGAAAACCAGCTTCCAGGAGCTAATAATGAACAGAGTCTTAGGGGATAGCTGATTTATTCTTATCCTTATAAGAGGGAGAGGAGCCAAGGGATTTACTGTAATAGTGCTAGCCGTGATTCCTCGCCTGTTGAAAGACATTATCTAACTCAGCCTAGGACCAATAAGGTGACAGGTTTTGGGAGAGGAGGAATCACCTTGCAGCTATTAGAGATTCAAACTTCTTCAAAATCCATGCAGATGCATCACTCATCTATTGTCAAAGAATGATTAATACTAGAACATTATTAATGATTAAAAATGGCAAAGATGAGATTGGATAGGTGGCACATGTTGGAAATTGAAGGATCATGAAGGATTATTTTGTCCACAGGGGCTTGGAGATCCTTGAACAAAGTGGATCCATTTATAGGCTGAATTTTCAGCAGTTATAGAATTTTTGTTTAGTGGTGGGGGCTTTTTTTGGTAGTTTTTTTAAAACCTAAGCAAACTTGCTACCTGAAAACTAAGCAACTTTAAAATTTTACTTGTCACAAGACATTTTTCCTGACTAAGAGGAGTATTTGTGCTTGCAGTCTTACTTAACAGAATTGTAATGATGAGTATTTAAAATCCAATTCAAGGGAAAACTACTTCTAAAAAGTGAAGTTATGGGATAGGCAGAGAATGGGGAGAAACATCAAATTATACGGAGAAAAAAGAAGACTATTCCATTTTAAATCATGCTTAGTCTCATAAAACTCTTATCAGAGCAGACTCTCTGGCTGCAGGGAATAGTTTGTATTCTTTTTTCTGTGAAGAGCACAAGAATGGGATTTTAAAGTTTGTTCAAAATGCTAAAATTCTCTCCATCTCGTGATGAGATAGGTTTTTAAGTGTCTCTTGATGTACCTCAATTTAAATTTGCTTGTATTTTGATAGTTTTTCGCTTTTCTAATATCTACTGAGTAATACATACGAATACCTGATGTTTTACTTGAAGAGGCCTATATTAGTTCTTGAATCAATGTGGAAAAAAAACCCCAAACATTCCAGAATCTGATTACAAAACTAATTCTCATGCACTTCATCTGAACAGATTCTTGAAATACAACATTTATTCATAGCACTTGAAGTGGAAGGATTTTAGACAGCAAAGGAGCCCGTCTTGGAGGGTTGATTCCCTCATCCTTACATTTTGAAGGAGGAGAGGGTCTGGTCTTTTTCCTGCAGCTGCTGGCAATCTGACAAATCTTTTCTGTGTTTGAGGACTCCTGAGAATCAGACAGTTGCTCTGCTAGCATGTTGAGCCTGGCTAATGTTGAGGATGGCTGAACTTGTCTCAGGCTCCTCCCTTTCTGGCAATGAGGGTCTGCCTGCTTTACTGTAGCCATAGATTTGCTATTTTCTTAGTTTTTCTTTTGTAGGTTTCAGGGATTTTCTCCTTTTACATTCTTCCCTGTGCAATGGTTGCTGGAATGGGGAAGGTAAAAGCAGAGCAGATTGAAAGCAGCTTACTTGGCAGAGTCACCTCTGGTCTCTGTGTCTGTGTGTCTCAAATGAAGCTCCTGAAGCAGCACATGTGGTTGGTCACACAGAGCAGGGGTGTCTGTTCAGTCTGGAGAACAACTTGCAGCCCCTCAGTGAGGTGAGTGTCTCTGGAGAGACTCTACAGGTCATACACACAGAGAAGAGAATATAACAGTTATCAAGAGCTGCTTCGGTGGTTGTAGCTTGGTATTGTATTTTCAGTGTCGCACATTTTTTTTTCCCCCCCAGAATATTTTTCTTTCTTTTAAGGGTCAAATCCTATTAATTCTGAAAGTCACGTGGTGTTTCAGGTATAGCCTGCACTGTCATGTGCATATGTCCCTATGTGAGAATCTGCTCACACACATTCTCGTGATTTCTAGGTACTATATTTGAAAATCTTGGGGACTACAAGCCTGTATTCACTGCCTCAATCCCAATATGTGCCATCTTACTTCCATAACTGGGAATGCTGTTTAACATGAAGTTTTTTGTTTTTATCGGTTATGATAGCCAAACAAAGAATAATAGGAAGAACGAAATATGTGGGTAGGAAAGGGGTCTAACTTATTCTTTAACCTCCTATGAAGGTCAAGCAATCATCTGGGAAGAGTCCCTTCTCCTCTGGAGAATTTGGATACCACCACTTGTGATGAGTTTGTATCCTACTCATACCTACTCAGTACTGAAATACATTTTAAAGCAATTTTATTCTACTTATTAAGGTACTGCTCTGTCACACTGTGTAAAGAGTATAAATATTCTGGTGGGTACAGGAAGGGAACAAAAACCCATAAAGACATATTTCCTTTTTTTTTTCCTACACATTGAAACTTTCCTAAAATTTGTTGATGGGTGTTTTTTTTTTTTTTTTCTTTTGCTTATTACTGGACTACAATTTTTGTGAAATTAAACTATATTGTCTAAATTGAAAATCCTGTATTTTTTAAATTATTTGTGAGAAGGAAGGGAATCAACTCCAGTGCTGTACCCAGCCAGACCCTCATGTAATCTGTTTATCAATGTGACACCTCAAAATTAGCTCGTTGAAAATCAGAGAGAACCAATAACTTTTGGTTTTGACTTGATCTAAGTGGTCTTTACTCATGTGCCTCTGAATGGGGAACAAATTTTCCTGAAGATTTTCCATAGCTTCTTTCTGAGGGGTGGACAGAGCAGGATTCTGCAGCCAGTGTCACTTTCAAATGACACTGAAATTACTTTATTTCACTGTGTTAGAAAAGCTCAGAGACTGCCACTAGAGCTACTTTTTATTTGGAAAGACTCTTTGGTGTTCTGGACCCAACTTTTTAAATTGTTAATTGAAAAAAAAACCCCCTTCACTCAGTATAACCAATTAAAAAAAAAAGCTTATGCTAAGCATATTAAAGATGGCATTAAACACTGCCTGTAGCAATGTTCCCCAACATTGCTGGCTGGGGGGTAGTGATATTGAATGAGTCATGTGCTGCAGGCATATTGTACTTTGTTCTTCCTTTCAGCTTAAATTCAACTTCTTAATTTCCTTTGCCTGTGAGCGGGGTTGGGGGGTACCATGGGCAGACTGCGCTCATCAGCGGTGGGGACGCAGGGCTGGCCTAGAGTGCATCTCCCTTAGCTGCCTCTTATCTGTCACATTTGTGCTACTCATTATGGGCTTATTCCCAGAGTTAACTAAATTCCATGAAAAGTTTCATAAACTGAAAACTGAGCTGGCAGAGAAGTGTGTGACATGTGCGAGATCTTCACATGCAAGTGCAAGTGGGTACAATCTTCACATGCGTGCAAGTGGGTACAATTATGCTTTCCCATGCAATTTTAATGTCCTAATGACATCCCAGGAAATCAAGCAAACATACTCCTGTTCCCTGAAAATACTGGGGTATTTAGTACAATAACATAATAAGCTGTTCATATTCTGAGTTGGCACTTTTAAGATGTTAAATTCTGATTTAAATTTCATTTCTCTAAACAATCGCTAGATCAAAAAATAGATTTTTTGCCTTTTTTGTCTCATATAGTTGTTGCACATTAACACTGCACACTAACTGTGAGTTAAATGATCAGTTCCAAACTGTTGGTTTTCATCCACATTAAACAATTACAGCTGGTTTTCATGGTGCAGCTTTTCCTCCTCATGAGCTGCTGAGGCAGGTTAATGTAAGAACCGGTATCACCTTAACTGTCTCATCATAATTTTATTTAGTTTAATATTTACATAGATCAATTTTTCTACTTTTTCTCAGGTTCTTTGCTTTGCAAGAACCCCAAACTAACCCAGCACTACTCTTCATAATCTGATGGAGAGAACAATGAATGTTGATAAAACTAGAAAGGAATTTGACACACTGATGCATGAAAATGGAAATGTTTCTATCATGAACTCATTGGAAAGCTCATGTCACATTAATGTATGCCATCATTTATATGATGTATTGAGTAAACCTGGAGCTACTAACACTTTTTCTTATTTTACAGGCAAAAATCTGCTTCCCTAGAAAAACGTTATGGAATTGGTTGTGTCTGTGATACTTGAGGCCAGATCAGATGTAATGTCTAGACTAAATGATATTATATCTTGCAAATGTTAATCTAATTAAACCCCAAATAGTGGAAAAGAAATTCCATGCAATTTTTGTTATTTAATCTTAAAGCCAAATTTCAAGGCTGCCTCCATGAGCTTTATTTAGTTGTTTTCTCTATTCACTAGAGAGTTGGTTGAGATAGGAACAGACTTAGGTATGAAAAGTTCGCCCTAGGTCCTGAAATTTTTAGACGGGGATTTAAATATCTATCTATTTATCTATCTATTTATCTCTCTCCATATCTCTATCTATATAAAATTGCCAATTTCTATTGTCCTCAATGCTGTGTCTTGTTTTCCAAATGACTGTAAAGTGAGATATTTTTTTTACATGCACTGAGGAAAAGTAGTTGTGCCTGAATTGTCTCTGTGGCAATTTATACACATATGCAATTATTATTTAAATGCTGGTAAGTTGGGCTCGATCATGCTGGAGTGCAAACACAAGGCAAGAATTAGTCCTCATCTCAGAGATGCTATGTGTTAAAAAGACCTGATGGAAGTACAAGGAGAGGAAGCAACATAGTGGTGGCAACTGTCCATGGTAATGATGTGATTATTTAAATGATAGGGTTTATTAAAGTTTTGCTGAACCAAAAGTCAAGAGGAGGCAGCAGATGTGTGTGGCATCCTGCTCTTCTGTATCCAGCTAGGAGAATTCTAAATATGCTATGGACATGAAGATGAACATTTTGATGAAACACTGAGGTGTATAAATGTGATGAAGGAGGAAGGAGAGTGTCCCCTGCTGCTGGGTTGTGTTTATGGCAGTTATGTGTTCATACAGGAGTGCACTGTTGATTTACAGAGCTGGTTCCCCACCTGAAGGGACAGGGCTGGACAGACCTGGGGAGTCTGAGCCTACTAGAGTGCGGCCACAAATCTTGCACAGTAAAACCTATTGGACCACAGAAACCAGGAGGAAAGGTGGTGTGAGCTAGGACCTACAGATGCCATTGAAACAGTATCTTATCACTCTTCATGATTTTTGGACAGTCTCACAAACATGTCTTGGGACACTTAGATCCTGGCCAGCCATGTATCTTCACATAACGGACATAGCAGAGACCATTTCCCCTAACCTTGGAATTTCCCTGCTCTGCTTGGGAAAATAAAATTGTACTTCACTTGAAAATGAACAGAATGCCTTCCTGTAAACCTGCTACAGAAAGGACTATTTCTGCCTATATCTGGAAATGGCAATGCAGAGTAGAAACTGGTGTTGCCCTGGAAAGGTGAAGATTTCAGTTTAAAAGCAAAGCACTTTTGCCAATATAGCTGGTGTAAAACAGGCTTGGATTTCTAGATGTTTGCAAACCTAGGGCCTGCTGGCTGCCAGTGCTTCCCAGATAGTGTTGTATGTTCTGATACACAGTTTGGCAAAGGCATAAGCTTTTACTGTATATGAGGTCTAACTGGAAACCACTATTGTTAGCATTGTAGGAGAGAATTATTTATATTACACATTAATTTATATGTTATGAATATTGTGCAAGATAAAGCTGTTTTATGCATATTAAAAATTCAGTATATATGCATATGCTTGTCACTGCAATGCTATTAATTATAGGCCAGCTGTGACTGATCTGGCAACCTTATAGTATTCTCAGGTGCAGTGCTTCATGTGTTCTGATGATGTGAATTTCTGCAGTAATGGTTGTATTTCTTTTGAGAATGCCTCTTAGAGCTCTGTAAGAGAGTCTACAGATTCTGAACTTATACTGGCCTACTGCAAAAGATCATAATTAATTTTTAGGGAATAATTGAAATAAAGTTTGCAAGAATCTAGGCATACCTATGTTATTATGACTGTACAGCTGCAAAAAAAAAACCCCTCATAAAATCAGCAGATAAAATTTTGAAGAGTAGATAGCCATTTATAATTCCTTTGAATGCAGTGAGTTTTGAAAATGGGCTGCAGCACAATTCAGCTAGTGGCCTAATTTTCAGAACTGAAGTTAAAGCTTCTCTTCTGTAACTGAGCAAGAAACTTCTGTATCACAAAGAAGCTTGTAGTTTCATGACTAGAATCTTTGTGAGGAGAAAATGGTTAACTGATTTTCATCTGATCAATGTGAAGCTGACATGAAATCTTTGCTATAGCAGTTCCCATGGAGGTGATGAGCTGCTAGATGAAGGGTTTATAGTGGTGTTATTTTTGCTCCTTCACTTGTGTATTATGTGTATGTGATATAAAAGGGACTTGAATGCTTTCTTTGTTTCTTTCTCTCTGCCTAGAGGAGCTTGCAAGCTTAATGTTTGGTGCATGCCAGAGAGTCTCCGGCTCTGATGACTCTATTCACAGAGAATCCAAGTGATGTCTCCCAAAGACTGTGTCTAAGTTGATGTTGTTGCCTGAGAAAAACCAGCTGAAGATTTTTTTCTTGTTGTCCATGAAAGGAATGCCTATCTTTTTGCCTATAATTTTTGTTGAATCTGAGATTATCTCTGAAATGATCTTTATGTATTATGATTGAATAACCACATTCACGGCTTGGGGAGTATGCAGAGGCAAATTCTTGTAAACAGTAGTCAGAAAAAGAAAAAAGACATACCCAGATGGGCTGCGATTTCTAACACTACAGTCAAGCACAATGAACATGCAGATCAAAATTAAGTATGGCTTGTAGCTGTTTATGGAAATACAGCTAGGAAGAAGCTGTGAGGAGCAAGGTTGAGAGATAAAAATATGTAGGAATCTAACACAAAATTGTCTTGGGGACAATAGATATTTCTTGCTTCCAAAAAGGCTTTTCTCTTCTAGTCAAATGTTTTGTGAAAAAAATAACTTACCTTGGAGCACTGCTATGTAGCGATATGTCTTAGTGCAAAGAAAATCTAGTAAGGTTAAGGCAACTTCTCCAGATGGAGTTGAGGGAATATCTTGTGTCTGATCAAGAAATGGTCAAAGGGAAATGATTTCTAGAGATGTGAGCTTTCCTCTTCTCTACTACGAAGATACAGAATGCCTATATTGTCTAGTTTCTGAGAAAAATAAGTTTGGATGTGTTGTTAAAACAGATTTTGCTAGTGTTCACTGATATTATTGATCTTTTTAGATAGCCTCACTTGCTGTATGGAGTAATGCTAGAAACAGCCTTCAGCGAAAGCTAGAAGAGACCATCTGAAATGATGGAGGGAGAAGTTGTACCTGTACTTTATGGAAAAAACTTTCCTTTTACTAAAGTCTTGTCCTACATGATTGCTGGCTGTAATAACTGACTATGTCAGTGTTTAATCAGCTTTCTCCATGGGATCTGTGAAAGTGCAGAATGATGTTTTATAGATTTATGGGAGGGGGGGAAAAAGTTACTTAATATTTTTGAGCATTTCACTTTAGGTCCTTGCTCAGGAAAAGAGCAATTTAATTCTCTGCTTTGGCAGGGATCTCTCAGGTTTCATCAAATTCTAGATTTACATCAACAGAAGTGTTTGAATTAGTATTTTTCTGAGTCCTGACCAGAACAGCTTTCAAAAAGTCAACAAAATGGCAGTGAGTACCTTGTGTATGTGTTTTTCTGTGGATATAAAAATGTTAGATTTCAGAAGTTTTCAAACTGGCTGATGCTGATATTGTAGTGGGTCTGGCAAACATTTAGGAAACACTTCCTTTAATGACAAGATTGTCTGCAGTTGTGAGCTAGAACTGGGAAATTATCTCTGTCCTTGAGTTGCAATCTTCTCTTGCCATCTATTTGTTCTATTTGTTACTCAATGCTTCTATCTTTAAAGTGGCTTTAGTATCTCTCCTACTGGATGTTTTGAATGCTGGCACATGTATACTGCCTTGAGCCTTTCAGATCCACAGCAAAAAGGAATTGCAAAGGTTACTAGTTTTATTACTTGCTGGCAATCTGTATTCCTAAGGGTTAATACAAAAATAGCTTTAGCTTAGCACAGTTGTCAGCCAATTTAAGGTGAAGATTTCAGAGATTAGTTCTGACAATCCTGTGGAACACACCATATGTCATCTTTTGAAAACTGAAGACAGTATTCCTTCTGGTCTTTGTTGAGAACTTAATGAGGTTACAGAAATGTCCTCTGTCTTTTACAAGACACAAGGGTAGAAGGCCTTGATTTGAAAAATGCTGATCAACAAAGTATCTTTAGTGAGAAAACAAATTGAATTATGCTGCTGGTTTTGTTTCTATGGTGCCTCTCAAAAACAGTTTCATCACAAAATAATTTAATTGTAATTGCTCATAAACCCCACAATTTGTTACAAGCCAGAGTGGAATCCAGTAGGGATTACTGATTGTTAGTTCTGAGTTTGCTTACTCCATTTAGGATATCTGACCCTGACGGGACAGACTAACAGCTATTACAAAGGTGTAGGAGCTCTCAGCTGCAGAGCTGTTTCAGGTTGGGGATCTCTGGAGGAATGAGCCACAATCTTCCTCTGACTGAAAGAACTGACATGCCAGCATCCCTCAGGCCAATTACAGTGTGATGATGTTTTCATTGTTTTGCTGCTTCAGATATAATGAATGTTGCTGCCATGACACAAAAGTAGTCTTTATTATGAGAAAAGAGACTGGAAATAAACTGTGCATCCAGCTGCCTTGCTGGCTGTGTATTTTGCTATCTGGGTCTCTGAAATGACAACTCGAAAGCTACCTGGTTGGTGTGCTACCTGCTCTGATCATTTTGGATATGTGTATCTCTTTCACCTACCAAATAGTTAGCCAAAACTATTTCTAAGTAAAGTTTTAAATATTAGAAAATCCTGAAAAATCAGTCTTTAGGATTTCACTATTTTTCTTATGTACTTAATAGCCTGTCAACTAAATTGGACTAAAATACTTGTATTTTCTATCTGTGTCTAGCAAGTTACAGTTGAGAAGTACTTGTAGATCTTTTCCTTCCTTTTTAAATAAGATTTTTTTCATTTTAAACAAAAATCATCCACAATTTCTGCTGTTCATTTGATCTTTTATTTTTTAATAAAACTTAAATTTTGAAATATAGGATTTAGGGAAGATACTCGGTTCTTAATTTAAAACTAAACCAGGAAAATAAAGGAGAGCTCATCACTTATTTTTTTCTTTCCCTCTTGAAAGTAGTTCAAGCAACAGAACTGAGAAATATGTCATAAATGAAACCAACAGAATGTTAGAAATAAAGTACTTTTTTGAGACTGTTGGATATGGATCAAGAGATTGGATCTTCCTCTGACTTTGCTATTGGTTTGCTAGGTGATGGTGTTTAACTTCTCTCTGTGTTTGTGCAGCAGCTCTTATCTCATAAGATTTTCTTATACTTTGCATCCATATATTTTTATTAACTGACATGTGGAGGGAGGGGAAAAGTAAATAAGGTGCAAAGGGAGACACTGATTCCTTACTTGTCCAAATACTATGAGAAAACTTGTTTTCTGAAAAGAGTAATAACCTGCAGAATACAACACTGATAAATCTAAAAGGATTGAAGTCTGTGTATATTTAAGATGAATGATCAAAAGAGCCAAGTGGCACAAAGCAGGAATGGGATGAGAAACAGCAGTAATAATGAAGGCAATTAGTTTACTTTCTCTGAGAGAACAAGATGCTTGCTGCCAACTAAACATCAAATTGCCTGGCAGCTGGGGATGGTGTGTGAGGGGGCAGGAGCAGAGTGGTGAATTGGCAGCAGTTATCCTTTCTCTCTTTCCCAAAGAGGTTCTGGGCCTGGAGCAGATGGGAGAAGCACACTCCTTCCTGCAGAAGCAGGGCTGACCTGCCTTCCAGGACAGAGGGGACCAGCGCTGGTGACCTGAAACTTGCTGCAGGTGGCTTCTCTCTGGAGGTTCTCATGGAAGTGCCTGCAGCCCAGATCCTGGGGATGAATTAGTACTTTACTAAAAGCCAGAATATCAGGGTGCCTTTAAGTCTGATGAGATGACTTCTTGACAAGGTGAATGAGACGGGAGGGTTTGGTGAGCAGTGATGGATGTCTTCCAAAATATGAGATTCGAACATCTGATTTCTACATTGAAAATGTAGCTCAGGATGATGGCTCAGTCTGCCTGTGATGTGAAAAACAAAGTAAGAAAACAGTGATGTGCCTGCTGAACTGAGAAAGATAGAAAGCTAGAAATGGTGCCCTGGGGCTGTTGGCCTGTAGGAATGGATTACTAGTAGTTGAATATCAATGGAATTTAAATTCTGTGATGAAACTGTCCTTGGACAACTTTGTAGGAGATACATTTGGGTCTTAAAAGGCAACTAAACTAAGAACAAATCATTATCTCATATTCCAGAACCTAGCCTGTGATGGAAACTCTTTTCATTGAGCAAAGCTAATATGAGCAGCTTTATTTTTTGCTGATAGTGAACTATGAGGGCAATATACATTTGGATTTTTAAAACAGGTATTTTTTACCATATCTTTGCTATGTAATCATTCATAAATTCAGACAGAGTGCAAGGCCTTCCTAGCCTAGTTTTAGGGGTTTCAAGTAAATGAGGTACATAAGACTGCTTAACAGAAACCTTTTCTTATGGGGAATTATTATCCAAATTAAAAGTACTTCTATGTACATTTTGTACAGAAAAAGCAGGAACAGAGACATGAGCCTTTACTTTCACAGCATGTGTGTGATATATCAGGCATTGCCTTCTTTCCCTAGGTCAGCTACAGCATGCAGTGGGGACGTAAGGTGCTTTTTATGGGGTTGGCTTTTTTTTCCTCTTTCTGTCACCTGAGATGTTTTGTACACATATGTCAACATAGCTTTTGTTAAGACTGATTTAGAATTAGCAGTATTAAAATAAACTATTGGATTAAAAATTTCTATGTTGCTAGGATGAGTTCTCTGTTGTGGTAAAAAATTATAAATTATTTTCACAGAAAAGACTAATGCATGAAAATACTTGTTACTGTGAGAGACGACAGTTCTATGGTATTATATTTCGAAAAGCTGCCAAAAAAATACTCTATGAATAACTAGCAATGCTCTGAAATGTCTAGTGCTGTGCCTGCAAATTGCTCCTTGGCATGAAATGTGTTTTGCAGCTGTTATAAAGGTACATCAAAGCCTGGGCTGGGGGAAAATTCAAACTGGCAGGCAAAGAAAAAATCCTGGGTGCAAATAGTTGATCTGCCCAGAGTGAGACGAAGCCAGATATTGTTTGTTCTGCATTGTCTGACAGAAGCATTGAGTAAAAAGTACATGCAGGCCAAATTCACTGCTTGCATAAACAAGCTGAATGTCACTGGAGTCAGCTGTTTGCACCAACAGTGAATTTGCCTTCCAGGTTTTAAATGATTCCTACATTCTTTAATGTCAGAACATAAAACAATGCTCATTACAGGGTCTAAATTAACTAATTATGCAAGTTTCCTGTTTCTTGCTGCAGAGGTGGGAGGAAGGCTCCTTGTACTACTGAGGAACCTTCTGGCCTGGTTTGTATCACTTGGATCTGGGACAGGAAGGTTCTCTGTGAAACTGTGCAGGGAGAGATGGATATAAAGGCTCAGGGTCCTTGCCCAAATGCAAAGAGAGTCCCCTGGCAAGGCCCATGGGAAGGTCAAACTGGAGAACACAAATGAGCTGCGAGGCTGCAGCAGGGGAGGTGAGGAAAAGTTTTTATTCCCTCTCTCTTGACTGGGTCAGACTTGGGGCCCTTGGGTGTTGCTTCTCCCCACTTATGCACATGCCACAGCCCTTAGCACTGCACTGTCTGTTCAGATCAGTCCTAAGGATATTCTGAATGGACTGCTCTAAGGCCTGCCTTAATTTTGCTTTTCTTTAGCCCTCTTGGGTTGGTGGATGGGTAGTATTAGGAGCCTACATGGGGGCTCAGTGAAGGACCAGTCAGAATTCTTGTTGCTGCCACCCATGTCAGCCTTCCCTCCCTCCCATGCTCTTGCCCTGTTATCCTGCAAGTAGTGGAGGTAAAAAACTAGGGAAATTGCTTCTAAGTAGGTAATACTCTGCAGGATGCATCCTGACACAAGGGACTCGATCTTCACCATGTATAGAAATGTGACGGTAATTGAAATCTGGTTTATTTTTCAAATCCCTAAGTATTAATACTAACACATTAACTTAATTTACAAGCAAAGAGAATAGTTTTGCCTGATAACAATGGTGTAATATACCATCCACATCTGTTAGTAAGGTCCTCTGGGAGCTTCTCTCTATTTAACTCTCTGTAATGTTCTTGCTTTCACTGTTGTTGGGTTTTGTGTGATTACCCATCTTACAACAAGGGCAGAAATTTGTTTGGTTTTTAAAAAATTTTATTTTAATGGTTCTGCTTTAAGTGACTTATGTTCTTGAAAGACCGATTTTTAAAAATAAAATAATATCACAACCCCTTCCTTCCCCAGAACAATGAAACTCTTTAGCGGGGACAAATTGCACTGAGCGCTTGCTTGTTTATTTTCCATCTGGCCATTTGCAGAACAAGAATGTAATTCTTGTTACTTTTGAACATTGTCAGTTTTCTACAGATTTTAAAACATATACAGAATTCTGTGTTTTGTACAGGCACAGTGAAACATTTTGCTTCAGAAAAATAATTCATAGTTCAAATGTTTATAGATGATTCCACTTAATCTTGTTCTTATCAGCTTCCTCATGGGAACGAGATGTAACTCATGAGCTGAATTGCCTAGCTTTGCTCTGTCTTCCATGTCATCATGGCCTGCAGGAGACAAAACTAATAAGAATAAATATTGGAAATTCCTATGATACTGGAAAAACCTCTTTTTTCTCATTAGCTTTACTCCATTTCTTAACCTTTTATTATTTCTTTTATTGAATATTGGTGTACTCTGTGCTTTATAAAACATATGACAAAGAGTATGCCGTGTGGCCCTTATAAAATACCTGACTGAAAATGCAGGATGAATGAAGCTTAGTGAAAGGTCATGGACTTAGTCCCCCACATTCACATGCTTCAGCAAGTTGAGTTTTTAGGAAGTATTTGAATGAGAAGCAATCGTTCAATAACTGAGGAGTGCTAATGAGGGGAACAGCAGTTTTTGCTTTGCCTTGGAACAAAAATTCAAGCTCTCAAGTGAAAACTTGGCATTGGGGCAGAAATCATCATTTTATTTGAAACTGATTCTGTATATAGTTAATATGTTTGTTCTAAGGATTTAGCTTCAGTAAAAGGCATAAATGATTTGGCAGATGAGGAGGGTTTGCAACATTAAATAGTGAACATTAATGTGCCAAAGCTGATTCCCAAGTCAATGCTGCCCTAGAAAAACCAAAACTTACTTGGGGAACCTGAAATAGGACTTTGAGAAACAGGCAATTATCCTTTGATTTGGGATGAGTCCCCATCCAGAACCAGTGTGGAACACGCTTATGCCACCGATATGAACTACTGATGCTTCCCTGAAGGAAGCTGTGGCTTTTTATTTAGGAATGGCACAGAGACAAATATGTCAGCAACACCTGAGTAAACAAGAGACTTAAGAGATGGGAATGAAAAAGTTGGTTATATGAACTTTGTATTTTGTCGTAGTAGCTTCCTTTACTGTCACAGAATTTCTGTTTATGAGCACATTTTCAGCCTCTGATTTTTGTATATAAATGAAGATAAAATTAATTCTATACTTCACATGCAGCTACTGTGAGGAAAACAATTTGAAAGACTGAAGTGATCCATTTATTACTAAGTGTTGTGTGTTAGAAATGACTCATGGTGACCACAGTCACTAGGAAAAAGCTAAAGCCCTCAATTTACTAGTCTATTTCTGCACAATTTTGCTTTTGCACATAAATCAGAAGGAGGCAGTCCTACTACTGGTTTATAAATGGCACTCTTTATTCCATGTGTATAGACTTCCAAGCTTACTAATAACCTCTTGAGTTTGAACTGGTTTGGATCAGGCCCTTAATTAAAGCAATTAGGTATAAAACTATGTGGAGCAATAACACTTTGAAGACCCTGTTGTTTGTCAATAGGTTACTTCTTGAGCTCTATATCTTGATTTTCAGACCACTACAGTCAATATATATATATTTTTTTTCTACAGGCTACCATTAAATCAGCTTTATTCCCCGACTCTTTTTGCTGCAAAATGACGTGAGAAAGAGCTTTAAATTTCTGTTATTGGAGACAAAGGCAGAACTTCTGGGAAAAGGAAAGGAGGCAACCAGAATTTCACATAGAAATCAATTTGATAAATAATGGAAAACTCTGGGACTTTGAGCACTGTATTTTCTGAACTGAATCTTTCTGGAGGTTTTTCATTTTACTAGGTTTTGTTTTAAAAGTAATGCTGTAAATTTTGGGAGAAACTGGAGGCATAGCTTCCAGATTAATGGCATTTTGTAAGGAAGGTGCATTCTATTTAATATGTGTAGTTGGATTTTTCTAAAGCAATTCTACATAAATACCTTGTAGATCTAGGTCTTAAAGTTTCATTTCCATCTGCATTGACTGCTTTAGTAGATCTTTGGATAAATGTCTAAAGAGCTTGGAAGGCAGAATAAGTATTTGATCCACCAAAATCTTCAGCTTTCTCCCAGAAAAAGATCAAGAGCAAATACTATTTTTACTGCTGCTTTCACATGTATGAATATTACCGAAAAGACATCTGTAATAATGCTCAAGGAGAATGGGTGTCGCATCTATTATGCAAGTATTACAATGTTTCTAAACCAGATAAAAATAATGTTCTCAATAGACACTACAAAATGAACTCCAATCTAATTGCTCTCAACACTATATTAAATCACTCCCATTTGCACATCGCTAATGATTTCAGATGTTCAAACAAGCCATTTTTAAACTGATCAAAGTCTATTGCGGTTCTAACACTGATTCATTTCACCACCTAATCAGGCCTCCGACAAATTCCTGAGTACTCATTCCCTTGGAAGTAATTTGCAAGTGGTAATACTCAGGGTGTTATGAATTGGTGCAACATCCAGCTGCTTGGTAAGAGATACAGCAAAAAGCCTGTGTTTAGAAGAGCATAAAGGATAAGCTCACTTGGCCAAACTCATTGTTCATGCTATGACAATAGAGCAGACTTTGCATGTATACTTGAATGTGGCTTTGCGCCTGGTTCTCAATGTTTTTTGTGGGTATGTAGCTGTTACAGCATCTCAGGATATGAGCGCCTTTGTTCTTTAGTGATTTCCCCCACTGAGGCTTCTTCAGAGGAGGGTTGAGATGAGGCAAGAGTTTCTCTGGCACTGTCCTGTACATATGCATGACAGGTGTATGAAGATGTATGAAAGTCTAGCTTTACTGGACAGGAAGTGGTTTCTGTGTTTGCATATTCCAGGCCTTCTAAGACTATTGCTGACTAAAATTGTTTTGGATTTCCACGATTCCTTGTGCCAGAACCTCACAGCTCCCATGTACTTTTCCAAATGCTGCATTTGCATAGAATTCCCAGGAAGTTCATTCTCACCCTGCCTGCAAGTTGTGCTCAGACTGTGTTTTACAAAGCAGCATCTTGGACAACAGCTTTGGGTCTTGCAATGTGTTCCTAAAGGAATGTTTATTTGTTCCCTCATCTAATTGGGCTGGCCAGTGATTGACACAGATCTGTCTTTTTAATAGAAACAGGGCATTAGTTTGTATACAGTAAAAACCTGTTAACTTGACCACGGAGTTAGCTGGAATTGTAAGGAACTGGTAACCTTCAGTTTGTACTATGTCATTTCATCACCTCTTCTTTGTCTTTCACTTTGAATTTCCCTCTGCAGAAGGCTGTTTGGCCATGCATATTGAGGAATTTGCAGTATTAAGTTGGACCATGTTGAACAGATACTGCTATTTTTCCAAGGAATATTCAAGTACACTTCTTTTAAAGTTAGAAATAATTGCTTTTCATATCCATTTTGCTGGTTTTATTGAAAATACAATTTCCATCATTTAAATGGGTCTGGAATAAGGATCTGCTTATTGTACTTAGCTGTCCTTTGTAAGTTTGTAGTAGAGACTCTACCGATGCCAGAGCTGAGCTGACATCTGCAAAGTGGTGTTTGCTAGCCTGCCACTTCTGCTCAGGAGATACTAATCAATTGGACTAGACCCACTTAGGATGCTTACATGCAAAAATTCTGGCTGTTATTCATCACTTGTTAATTAAACAGACAAAATTCTATCCATAGTCAAGGTCAGACATTCTGCTGGCTAATGACTTGTATGCATTGACTGAAATATTGCAGAAATTTTCCCTTAGTGATCTTTTTAAAATACTTAAAATTGAGAGGAGATTGCTAACTAGATAATAATGGTCTTTGCACATCAAATTAAGTCCAAATATGCCACACTGTTGGCGTTGATTTAGGAATGATTTAAAGTTCAAGCTTCATAAAACAACACCCCTCAAATCTGAATAACTCCGAGAACTCTGCAGGTACAAATGATTTGGATAGAAATAAACTTCTGCTGGGGAGGACTTAAAATTGGAAATGCGTTTAAAAAGGAAACAAAAATAACAGCAAATGGACTCTAATTTTGTTGTAACAGTTGACAAGGTAGAGAAAATGTCTTATGAAGAGTACAGAAAATTGCATGAAAACCCAGTGGAATTGTGAGGATTTTTCATATCTGTAAGTCAGGACCACTGCCCACCTTCATCCTGGTTCCCACCTGCAAACGCATTTTGAGAGAGTCCCCTCACACAGGCGTTAGGCAGCAACCAGGGCAGAGACTTTCACACAGATCTTGCGAAAGTTATCCTGTGGAATTAGAGAGGGCACCACTCCTTGTCTGCATTGCCTCTGGTCTTGGATCTAACAGGCAGATTCCTGGTATAGGTAGGGATTCGCTAGACTTGCACTAAAACTGGATACAGGATTAGAGTGCAGCCTGCTCCAAGGGCCTGAGCCAGAGGAGTAAAATTTTGTTGGGGATGCGGATGGATCTTGATCATCAGCTATAGGGGCAAAGCTATGAATTCCCATTTACGACCTGCTTAAAAGGAGGTTTTAAGTCTTTCTGCAGAGTGAAAAATTTGGAGCTGTCTGTATTTAAATTTGTCGTCTGGAGAAAAAGGTTTATTCTTTTCCTCAAGAGCAAAAATTCTGGAGCTTTAAATTTAGTCTTTTACCTTGCCTGACAGTAGAGGGTGTCTAGAAGGCTCCTAATATTTGAAAGTTGCATTTGCCTGGCACCTTTGCTCCAAAGTACTCAACTGGGAACACCAAATAGCAGACAAGTCTGGATGTTTATATTTTCCCTTGCATTGAAGCACTGTGTATAATTATCTTGAATAGACAGAGTAATTTCATTAAAGAATTAATAGTGCTCAAAACAGCTAAAAGATATTTTGAGGATCTTTCAACCTAGTACTTTCCCATCAAGTTCCATCTTAGCCTTTGTACAAACATTTCCTACCAAAATTATGCTGAAAGGAAGCTGATATTTAACAATAAATGTTATGAAAGAATATTTGTATTGTGAAATGGAGAAAAAAACCCCTTAGTACCAGATTTCCAACTTTACCCACAGCATTTTGGAAGATTTCACAGTCATTTTCCATAGCTGAAGTACTTTCTCAAAGAACAGAGATAAAAGATACCTAAGAAAAGAGTTGATACATAGTGCAGGCTTAAATAACATTTAATTTTCAAACCTAGAAATGAAAGAACTACAGATATGTTGTAAATGAACCAGTGACATAACTGAAAATACAGCTACAAATTCACATGTATTTAAAATACTTTATTTCTTGTTTTAAGCATAGGGAAATATTGAAGCATTTGATGAACAGCAGTAGGCTGTGTTTTGGTTTTTTTTTTTAATGACTAATGCAGTGCCCCATTGATAAGTGATGTAATTGCTACCTTTCCTATATTCTGGTTTTTCTAGCTATAAAATCTAAAATATTGTGAACTACATTTACACTTAAAATGAAATAAATTTGAATCTTGGGAACAGATGGGCTGCATGGATGCAGAATAGTATACTAGCTGTAGTTCCAGTCACAAAATGGTTTTATGGACAAGCTACCCTAAGCCTATTATGAGAAGAGCTACAGCAAGTTGTTATGGTAACTGGAGCTGTACAGTAACAGGGTAGGATTAAATACTTGATTTTTTCCCCCATGTGGACTTCTGTGAAACATTGTTTCCCACATACAAGAAAGAAAAAACATTTCAGAAGAAAATTAATGAAAAATAGCCCGGTTGAATATTTGGATAAATTGGCTGTGGTACTTCCCTGAAATGCCTGTACCCTCACAAATGACAGGTCTTGTCCCCTTTCGGGCAGAGACGAATAAATTTACTCCACTGAAAGTCAGTGTTTGCTTTGATTGGATGCTTTTTAGTACATTGCTGCTTTTTTCTGTTCCAGTTTTATTATTGCTGGTATGATGACACGGTTTCCATAGTTTTGCTCAGAGGGTGTTTGCGTCATGAAATTTTGTGTCTCTGGGAAATCATGTTTATGTTGCCATACTGCTGCAACAGGGGTCTGGAAGCTGGAAGGACTCAGAAAAGTGGCGGGCAAGATGGATGGGATTGTGGCTGTCCTTTTTCCAAAGCCTGTGACAGCCATGTGGCACTTTGGTTATTCTGAATTCCCTTTGATAAAGATATTTTTCTTTCATAGTTTAAAACTTGCTTGAACCATATTTAACAGGGACATAAATGAATGTTTCTATGATAATTTTCAGTACAAGTCATTTATTTGAGTCCTGCTTTTGTGAGTGTGTAAGACTGCTTGTCACTCTCATGCCTGTTGGATCTCTTTCATATCGATTTATGTCCTATTTTTGAGGGAGATGCATTTTTTTTTCAGCAGTATATCACAGTGTTTGATAAGTTCCTAGCATGTTCTTTGTCTTATGAGAAGTCTGGTTGCTTTTGTTTCATGAAGTATCTTTTAAAATTCCTTTTGCAGATTAAATATGTTGACAAACCCTATAGCACTTTTATCAGAATTCTGACTCTGGCTATCTGAGGCTCTTTTGGATTTAAAGTGTTCACTAATATGTTGCTAGAAATGCTGAAGTTTTTAGAATTTAGATTGATAAACAGGCTCCACAAATTGCCTTGGACACACTGGTTACCAATTCAGTGGGATTAGAACTCGTCAACTTTTTCATGAGTGTTTTTTTCCAAAGTACTTTACTCTTAACATTTGCAGTCTGCTTGAACTATAGCAGTGCTCGGAAATAAGAGTTAAACTTTACTGATGATCAGAGAAATCCTCTGGTTCTCTAGTTTCTCTCCTCTTTGCAGTTAAAACCTAGTGTTATACAAAACACTACAAATCAAAGGTTGAGTTAATGTCTTTCAAAACAAAGGGGGTCTCCATTATGCTGATATTTCTTGTAATGAATTCCCCTCTTCAGATTCATAAATTTAAGTGTGTGTCACTTAAAAATTTAGGACTGAACATTAGGGAATATAAAGCAGACAGTGTATATAAAATATGCCAAGAAATAGAAAAGAATAACAGTGTAGATTGCAAGATATCATCCTGATAGAGAATGATAAAATATGCATGGTTCAGATGACAATAACACAGAATGCAACATTTTACAGACGTGAACCACAGCTCCTGACACAGCTCTGGCACTATCACGCGACTGGTGATTATTCAAATGTCTCCATGATTAATTCAGTTTGTATTGATGCAAATAATCCTAGAGGAGACCTGTGAGAGCTAATGCATTTTGCTTCTGTGGCTTTCCATTGATAGCACAAAACAGCAAAGAGGAAAGTAATTTTCATGATATTAATAATGCGATTGCAGAATCAGGTCATTTAAAAGAATGGTGCTGACTCAGCTGTAGTAGTGCAGGGTTGAACATGGAGATTAATTCTTGAGCATGCTACATAAAAATCCACTGCTGGATATCTCATTGCACTAAAGTGTATTTCCTCCTTTGTAGGAAATATTTAAAGTGACAGCAGCTGATTTGATGCCTTCTTTCCTGCTGTTAGGAATTCTTTTATAACATCAGAGCTCTTTCCGTTAAGTATTTACCTTTATACAGTGAAAGGGGACTTGCCTTTCTCCCTCCTCCTTTCCAGGAATGGAAATTGGTTCCTTCTTTTATAACTCCCTGAAGGTCAGTGAAAGTCTGAGGGGATCATAACTGCTGTGCATGAATAGCTGTCTCAGCCAATGAATCCTATTAAAATCAGTGATGAAAGGGAGAAAACATTTTCTGTTTTTGAAAGGACATCTTCATAGATGTCACTGGAGGCAGGCTCCTGGCTGGGTCTTGCTACCTTGGGTAGTTTTAGTGGCAGACATCTGTGGTTTTATTTTGCTTTTTTTTTTATGACCAGGTCAATAAGCTTAGCAGATATGCTAAAAAAGTGATTCTTGCACAAGTTCCTGAGAGAGAGGGAGAAAGAAAGACAAGGAAAACCACATAGCCATTGGGGTTTTTTTAAGTGCAAGTTGCAAATGCACCACATAAAAATTTTGTTCCCTATACTTAAAAAGGCAAAATGGAAAAAGTTTAAGTAAAAAATGTTTGAAACAATACTCTACTTGTGGGTTGTTTTGTTTTGTTGGTTTGTTTGGGTTTTTTTCTTTTTTTTTGTGGAGTTCTTGGGGTTAGGCTAAAAGGAATAGGGAAATAATTTCTAGACATTTGCAATGTACTGTTTCCACATTAGTGATATTTTGGCTTGCTTTGGTAGAGAGCAGGAAAAGCCTGTTTTTCTCTTGTGGAAAGACAAAATTAAAAATTAGCTGAAAGATAAACATAAATTTGTCCCTTTATTTCTTTCTAATATTTTTAACATTGCATTTTTCTGATCCCTACTAATTTAGGTTTAAATAATATATTACTCGCAAAGTAAATAAGAAAATAATGTAACAAAATCTAGAAAAAAAATTCCAGTATTAAACGGGGTCAGTTCAAGATACTTGTAGTTTTAGCTTGCTGGTGACCAGGAAAAAATGAGAGGAGAGCATTAGTGAAGAATATTAGGAACATCATCTAGTAATTAGAGACAGGAATATTTCTAACTTTCTGTAACAACACTGGAAGTGAGAGACTTATTTTCCTCCTTAGCATCTTGAGTGGTAAATAACTGGACTATTTTGGCCTCCCTGCTCTTGAAAGTAAAGCTCACATTTTCTTCCTGAGCATTGCTTCCACATTTTGTGGTTTAAAATAGGTCAGATATGTGCCATCGCCTTTGGCTGTGTGTTGAGTCATATCACATAGCTACAAACCCACTATCTTCTCTGAGAAAGAAGCAGCTTGCTGTCGGGGAATACAGACTGGGGCTGAGAGGATTGATTTTTTCTGAGAGTGCAGCATGGTAGTCCAGCTGCCAAAAGGGCTTCTTCCACAAGTATCATCTTAAGTTTCCTTCCCAAATGCCAAGATACTTTTTGGGAAGGATTTGGATGGAGGATTGTGATAAAGCCTTTGATGCTGATTCAAATAATCTAACTCTTTTGCTACTCCTGCCAGGTTGGATTTGTACCTTGGTGCATTGCCAAGCATGGCCCCAGCTGCCCTGCTGATGCCCAGCCCATAACAACCCCAGTGCTCTCCATTCAACTTCCCTGGCCTTGCTTTCCCCTTGGTGCTCCCCCTCCAGGTGCAGGTCTTACCCCCTGCCCTCGCTGTGCTGGAGGGGTTAACACTGCTCTGTGCCTTGCTGACTGTTTCCTGCAGTCGAAAAACAGTGAAATTCAAGCCCTTGTAAAAGGCTTCTGCTCTCTATCACTGATGTCCAGACCATAACCATAGCCTTGCTGCCCTGAGCACTGTCACAGGTCCTTGTGCAGCCAGGGGAAAGGGAAGGCAAGGGAAGGCAAGAGCCTTCCTGCACTCCCTTGTCTTGTTTATGAAATAAGATTTACTCATGAAATGATCATAAATTTATGAAAAATATAGTTGAATGTCAAAACACTATGCTGTCAGTCTGTACTAAGCTTCAGCTGAACTAAATTTGGGTTCTGTACTATTGAATGCTGAGATGTGTGAAATTTGGCTGAGTACAGGACAGTTGTTATCATATTTGTCTGTACTGAAGGACTGAAAACTGGTATGTTGCCTCCAAGTTTGCACAGGTGGAAGAATGATGTGGAAGAGTGAGTCATATCAATTTGAAATAGGAATGAAGGCTAAAAACGATTGTTTTAGTGTTTGTTTTTACTCTTGGTGTGACTCCATTTTTAACTACTTTATTATCCTCTGTAGTTATTTTTTGCAAAGACATTTGCCAAGGATTAGTTTTTGTTTGGTTGCAAATATTATATGGCAGCTGGAAGCCTTTTTATGAGGCTTTCAAAAGCTGTGAAACTGGTTGTCAATGTGTGAAAAGTTCTTTGCTGGTACTCTAAACTGCCTTTCATTAGGATGTTGTATATTTAATGATTGCTAGCCCAATGGGGCATGCAGAATTTCCTGCTGCGGTCTTCTGTAAAAAATTATTGAAGAAAGACATTGGGAAAGATTGCTGGTATGCAACGATGCATGGAAAACATTTGCTTTTGTGTAAAAGTGGTGGAAATCCTCAGAAACGGTTGCTAGATTAAAACTAAGCCAAACCCTTGGTTATTCTAGCTGAGTTATCTGCACACAGATATTGGCAGGTAGGGTAGGTGTTAGGTTTTTATCACTGCCTTTAGGCAGCCAGAAAACTTTCAGATCCAGGATTAAAATGTTTTTCTTTTGGGAGAGAAAAGTAAAATATTGTTTCTCACTTGTTTACATGCATGTGCAAAATTACAGAACAGCAACTAGAAATTGGACCATACAACCTATGAATAGAATTGCATCTTTTGATGCTTAACATGAAATTTTGAGATGTGGTGTCTATCACAAAGCTTGTTGCAGATTCTCTGTTTCTACGTTTCTAGGAGTATGTTGTCAGAGTCTGTGTTTTTTGTGTGTGCCGTTTTCTTTTGTTTTCTTTTGTTTTCTTTTGTTTTCTTTTGTTTTCTTTTGTTTTCTTTTGTTTTCTTTTGTTTGTTGCCATTTTGGAATAGCATGGCTTTCAGAAAGCAGATGTCAAAACAACCAGTGAACTGGATGCATTGGATCAAAAAGGTTTGACTGAGGAAAATATGATATAGCTCAGGCTGGAGTGGAGCTGACACAGTCCTGAACTAAAGCTACTTAAGTGGTTTTCTGAAGTCAAAATGTTGAGGGATAAAAAGGCAATTTTTAGATCAGTGACTGGAAAGGAAGTGACTGACATAAGAGCTGTAAGAAATAGATCCTGTGTTGGCCTAAGCATTAGGTGTATTCGAGGGGTACTTGCAGGCCAGACACTGCTGCTCTTTCTTTGAGCTAAAAACTAGATTGTATATTGAAAATACATTCCACATTGTAATTTATAGCCTTTCAGTTTGATAATGAAACTCTGACTGTGGTTATTGTGCTGATATGTTCACTTTGAATTTTAGTTGTAAATCCTGAAATTGTAAATATTTGGTCCAAGACAAGCAATTGTATCAAGAGCAGTGTGCTTCTGCTAACTGATCATTCATATGGCTCAATCCTCTCAAGAGAGTCAATCCTCTTCCAGACCTACTGAAAGTTTACCTGGAGTCATTATGAAAATCCATTGGATGATGTAGCTGTCTGTGTTGTTATGCAACCTGACAATACCTAGAAAGAGCTAAGATATGAGCAATTTAATGCATGGTATAGTGCATTGTTCAGTTGTGTAAGGTGATATGACTCCAATTAAAATGATCCAGGGATGGGGTCCAAAGCACAACCGTATGGAATGTTAACAAGATACATGCAAGGGTTTAAGTTTAGACCTGAAGTGTACATTGAAGTAATTTCAGCCACAGTACAGTAATCTCTGCAGGGAGGATGAATTCTGTGTGTGAGTTCTTGCATAATAACATCTGAAAGAGCCTCTATCATTCTCTGTACTGTCCTGCCCAGCAGATGATGCAGCTTTGGAGTCTACAGCACTACAGCATGTTTAAACATAAATCCAAGTGACTTAGGAAGGTTTAACTCAGAACACATCCATGTTTCAATTAAGAAAATCCATAAATTATTTATTGATAGTCTGTCAGTGGGCCACCAAGATGAACTGCAGGGTATGTGCCCTTTGAGGGAGCTCGGCTTGTATACAGTCACATAGAGACTAAGGGGTGATCTAGTAGATACCTATAACTACTTCAATATGGAGAGTTATTAAAATGAGAGAACCAAACATTCCTCAGAAGGTAAAGATGATATATCAGGGGGCAACGACCATGATTTCTGCATGGGGAGGGTCAAGCTAACCAACCCTTATTCCCAGGAGTGCAGTGCAGCACCCAACCAGTTTACTATCTTTGGGGGCTTTTTATTGATGACCTGATTCAGTTCTGCTGATAAGCCTGCTTGGAGGATGAGACTGGACTGGACAGCTTCAGTGGTCTCTTGCAAGCAACCCTACAGTGATACTGTTCTCAGTTTCCTTGATCAAATTTGAACCCCTAAGAACCTAAAGGTGTTTGAAGGCTGGGTCCATTCAGCACTCTACCAAGCACAAGTTTCAGAAGAAAGCCTTCAGAGACTGTCATTTTGGCTCTTCAGGCAATTAAGGTCTATTTAAGCAGAGATTCTTTAATAATCTTCTATAGGAACCACAGTGAGAGTTGCTGCTTCAAAGGGAAAGTATACTTTTTTGACCTTGACTTCTTGAAAATAGGCACACAGCAGCATGTGTATATTTATGCAGGGAAAAACAATCCTACCAGATCCTACTTTGCATATGTAATTTGGTTACAGGGAAGAGAATGAGAGAACAAGCTGCTTGTGGCAAATATAAATAAATTAATTCATTACTGCATAGCACTTCTTGCTGTGACATTACAGAGTGTTTTCAAATCTTGTTGTACAAAGTCTTATTGTCTTGGTTTGACCAGATGGACTAATGATCTTTTGGGTCCTGCTATCTGCAGTCTAATGACACTTTAAAATATTTGGATTCTGCAGTAGACCAATATTAAATACACCATTAAAAGGCACATATAAGAGTGCTGGTCATTTTTTTGGGTGTGATTAGTGCTGTGTGAATGGAAAAAAGGGATTCCTGATAAGTCTTTGTGAAGGTGGTACTGATGTAGAAACTAAGCAGAGAGAAAAAAACACTTGCCATGGACTACACAGTAAATCATGTGCTTCTTTCCCTTCATTAATTCTGATGATAAAATGGATGTGAAATCAATACTTACACCGATCAGCAACAGCTGTTGAAGGTCTTTTAGCAGAACCCAAGTAGGCATAATGTCAAGTCAAAATAGTTCTATAAGTAATTAGGCACAAATTAATAAAACCACAAAAGGTAGAGTCATAATATGAACTCTGATTGTATCCCAGAGAGAAGAGAAAACTGAGAGATGTTAAAATATTCTTGATGTATATGTGCAGTGACTTCTGCCTGGGAATTTAGATTCATCTCATCAGCGTAAATGCTAAATATCTAAACAGGCAAGATCGAAGTGATTTCTGTGAGGCAGGGTGGGGAAAGCAGATGCTGCTGTTCTAGTTATAAGGACATCTTGTCACTGAAATCTGCCAGCTGGATGTATTTATTGATCATCAATTGGTTTTAGGTTTATATGTGATAGTGATGACCAAAGGACTCTCTTAATATTTTTTTACAATTAAGCAGCTGAAAATGTTGTAAGAGTTTACCAAATGTCCAGCACACAGCTGGATAAACCCTTCATGTGTATGGGTGAGCAACTGGCTCACGGGTCAGGCACAAAGGGTTATAATGAATGGGGTGACATCAAACAGGTGTCACTAGTGGGGTTCTGCAGGGCTCCATCCTCCGCCCTGTGCACTTCAACATCTTCATAAAGGACTTGGATGCAGGACTGAAGTAATACTGAGCAAGTTTGCAGATGATAAAAAGCTGGGAAGAGCTGTTGACTCCCTCAAAGGCAGGGAAGCCCTGCAGAGAGACCTCAACAAGTTAGAGGACTGAGCAATCACCAACCATATGAATTTCAACAAGGAAAATTGCTGGATTCTGCACCTGGGATGGGGCAACCCTGGATGTAGATACAGACTGGGGAATGAGATGCTGGAAAGCCGCACCATAGAAAGAAACATGGGTGTCCTGGTCACGGAAAGCTGAATATGAGTCAGCAGTGCCCTGGCAGCCAGGAGGGCCGAGCGTGTCCTGGGGCCATCAGGCACAGCATCACCAACTGGGCAAGGGAGGGAATTGTCCCCTCTGCTCTGCACTGGGGCAGCCTCACCTCAAGTCCTGGGGGCAGTTTTGGGCACCACAATATAAGAAAGATATTAAGATATTAGAGAGCATCCAAAGGAGGGCAACAAAGATGATGAAGGGCCTTGAGGGGAAGCCATATGAGGAACAGCTGAGGTCACTTGGTCTGTTCAGCCTGGAGAAGAGGAGACTGAGGGGAAACACCATTGCAGTCTGCAACTTCCTCATGAGCGGAAGAGAAGGGGCAGGCACTGATCTCTTCTCTGCAGTTACCAGTGCCAGGACCCAAGGGAATGGCCTGAATTTGTGTCAGGGAGGTTTAGGTCAGATATCAGGAAAAGATTCTTCACGCAGGGGGTTGGTGGGCACTGGAACAGGCTCTCCAGGGAAGTCGTCACAGCACCAAGCCTGGCAGAGTTCAAGAAGCATTTGGACAGTGCTCTCAGGCACATGGTGTGACTCTTGGGGATGGTCCTGTGAAGGGCTGGGAGTTGGACTTGATGATCTTTGTGGGTGCCTTCCAACTCAGCTTATTCTGTGATTCTGTGACTTCCTGCAGTACAATTTACTGCCAGGAAAGCTCTGCAGAAGAAGTTAGCTTATCACAACATATCACAAAAGACAGGTAGACCCCTATACATCAAGAGTAATATTTAAGCATTTAAGAGACAAGCTCTTTCATACCACTGCAGTGTTAAGATTATTAGTGAAGGAAAAGCAGAGCTCATTTTGAGTGTACATGGTTTTGTAAGGGAGAAAGAAGTCTGTGGATCAAGTAAATGTCAGGCAGCTAAAAGCTCAGATAATTTCAGATTTTTTCATGTAATTCTTGACAGGATTTTAAGTAAGTCACATCTCTTTATCTTTGTGATTAAAAAAAGGGAACAATCCCTCTTTTCCTTCACTGTGCCACAGAGCACTGGTGATTTGTTCACTCCCGAGGAAAACATGAGCAGTTAGAATGATGTACAATGTTATGTCTGTGTGGTTAAATAACTGCAGTTTTCAGCAATATCTGTTGCTGTAACTGCTTAGTTTGATGCAGCCAGCTGTGACTCTAGGGAGGGTATCAGGCCCTGGCACTCTGTTCCAAAGCCTCAGAAGAGATCAATCCACTCCTTAAGGCTTCTTTTCCTGAGTCCAAAGAGAGCCATAGGGCTCCTGCTTTCTTTCTAAGTAGACGAGAGAAGGTCTGGGGCCTGGATGTTCTCTGTGGGGCTGATGGCCCCTAGGCAGGGTCCAGCCTGCTGGGTTAGGTTGATGTCACTGCAAGCATCCTGGTGGGAGCTGGTGCTGAGAGCTGGTCCCCGAGTGCTCCAGCCTCCCTGAAAAGCTCTCCCTCCTCTGTCACAGCTGTGCAGGTTGGAAGACTAGACAGCACTAGTACAACCTATGTTACATCAATCCAGGGTCTTACTAGATTAACTTCTACTAATACACATTCCCAGAGATGCAGAATCCACTTCAGCCCCTAAAATTTGATGAAATTGACTGGAGGGAGATAATGAAATGTTTTTACATGAAATAAAACCTGCCAGACTATTCTGCATGCTCAGCTCTGGCACTGCTATGTTAGGCGGAGATGTTGCCTTAAATGTGCACTAGGCGGCACTTTAGGACTGATTAAAGGAAGCAGAAAACTTAGCAACACTAATTCCACATCATCATGAGCAGAGTAAACAGTCTGGTGCAAAACAAAATATAAAAAAAACATAAGCAATTAAATATGTATTTAGCAGCAAGTGTGATTCGATTTCTGTTTTTCCTGCAGCAACTGCACTTGCTGAAAGTGGACATGCAACAGAAAATTACATTCTTGTTCCAAACAGATTGTACCTTTGTCGTCTTGTTCTTCTAAATAAACGGACTTCGCTTTTCAGCATCTAGCCAAACACAGGATCAGGTGCTATATTTTTTTCGTTAATCAGCCTGTGTCTCTACAGTTATCTGTGATGGTAGGTTTGCAATTTTTAAATTTCTTCATAGGAACTGCTGAAATGTCTGTTCTCCAACATTCTAATTTATTTCCTTCAACTGGTTTTAGCTGATTTAAGCCCATACAGAACTGAAGTTCTGTTCCAGGACAGCCCTCTAGGGTGTCTCCTGAGCATGAGAAAATGTTTTTGCTGCCATTTTAATGTCCATTCCCCTGCCAGGGATATGTGTTGCCAAAGTGTTTGAATTCTGTAATGATTTGTCTTGTTAAACATATTAGAATGACATAAAAATCATAACTCCTAGTTCTAACAGAATTTTCTCCTTCTGAATAGTTTAAGGAAGCTTAGAAGTAATCAGATTAATTTGATAGGTGCAGATAAGCTAACAGAAGCATAGCTTTGTATAGATCACTTTCCACAAAATGACAGACCATCCTCTTGCTAAGAATTTGATTTTGTAGTATCAATAGGTTACCTAAACTGTGAAAAGGTAGATAAGAATGACCTATTCAGATCACAGCAACAAGAGAATGTACAGTATGTAGCTGGGATGAATTCATGTCTTGCAAAAAGAGTAGGTTTATACTAGTCAGCATATAAAACACCCAGGCAATGAATGCAAACCTGTTTTAGAGTTTAATTTGTGGGCTGCATCATTGCTTTTTTCCTTTTTTCCTGCCTCTACTATGCATATGACTGCAGTTCATTGTTTCTGATACCGTTCCTTTTGCTTGTTTTAAGACACTGATAGAACTGTTCATCATTACTGGATGCATTAGCTTTTTGGTCAGAAATCATTATTTTGTTGAAGCTGAAACATTTTGTGGAAACAATGATTTAAAAACTTTCTCAAGAAGGTGCCTCAGCATCAGGAATACTGACGTAGTGCTAAAAATATGTTCACCCAAGAACAGCTGACAGCCAGACACTGAGTGTTGCTTTTCGTTTGGTACTTATGCTGTACAGAGGCCTCTATGCAACTCCTATATAAAGGGTTATATAGCTGTATCTACCCCAAGTGCCATCCCAATCTTTTATGTAAAATTATTCTAAGAAAAGTCTGAGAAAGTCAGAAAACTGATGCGAACAGAGAGCTCTGCAAGCACAACCCCAGGGCTGCTCTTGACTGTAGTATCTGCATAGTCAGATGTTTGCTCTGAGCCAGCTTCAGCCTGAAGCTTTCAGACCTGTTAGTGTGCAGCTATGCTTGCAATAAAATGCCCTGCTCCTGACGTGGGCATCTGGGCACGGCACAGGCAGAGATGTGTGCTAATGGGGCTGCTGGGGTACACACGGGGCCACAGTTACTGCTTCCTCTGAGCAGACAGGAGGCATGTCTTTGTCTTTACAGTAAACAAGAAGAGTGTGTGATTAGAAATCAATAGGTTGAACTTAGCAGATGAGAAATGAGGTCTAATTGGTGATTAAACAACACAGTAGTTGAAACAATTAGATGTTGATCCATTTGCCTCTCTCCTTTCTGGAGGGAAAGCTAGGTTGAAAAGCTTGAATTTCATGGCTCTTGCCACATCCTGGGACCCCTCATGGAATTTGGGGCTTTGGGTATCCTGGACCTGGGAGAAAGACAGAGACTGATAAAACAGTTTGAGTGAGAAGGGATACCGGAGGATATCTGGTTGTCTGAAATTGATGTCTCACTCTTACAGGCTCCCTGACCCCTGCTGTGGCTGCTTCCTAGCCAGGTGAAACTGCTCTTCTGAAATATTGTGCTGAGAACCTTCAAACAAAGACCCAGATAGATGTTTCTTATGGTAAAAGTGGTATAAATTTACAAGGTTGCTGCCTCTTTGTCAGCTTTACAATCTGCTCCTTTTCTTTGTCTGTCCATGACAAATTATATGTTAAGAGAGTATCTTTCAGTAGTATTGAATAAGCATGTCTTGTGCTAATATATGAAGTTAGTTTTAAACATTCTATTTCAAATATAGTTATTAATATTGCTTTGGAGGTGTTGGTCTTGGCAGGGATTACCAATCGGTCTTGAGTAAATTTCCCAAGTAGGTCTTCCAGTCTGCACTGAGATGCTGTGATTATGCTGACAGCAACAATTATGCAGTTAGCTTAAAGCTAGTTTTGGTGTGTCTATGTGCACAGTAGTGATGCAGGACATGGCTGTGCATACGTGCAGGTATGTGTATGTATATCATATAACTGTACCATGTGGTGTAAAATTCATGAGCAGGTAATCTATGTTTTACCTTTTTGATGCTGTTGGTACTTCTTAATTTGTCTTGTTCTCTTTTGTTGTTAAAATTAACCTAGTTCATCCCACGGAATGGTTCCTTATAAAGGACTTCTGATAACATTTTTATCATCCTGTGCAATGTGCTTGGTGGTAGAAAAGATTCCATTGTAAAACAAACAATCTCCCATCTAGAAATACTTCCTTTCAGGTTTCAGCTTCTTTTTTGCTTATTTTTCTGTTTTCCATAAAATGTTAAAAAATATAAGGGTTATTTTCTGCTAAGAAGCTAAAGTGTGCAAATCTTCACCTTATTTTCGTGCTTGATATTTTAAAGACATATTAGCCTCATAGACTTTTTTTCCTAACATAGTCCACTGAATTAACCCATAGAGCATTAAGTGGAGACTGAAATTCAAGTCCCTTCTTTGTTTAATTCAGAGCAGGAGAGTGAACCTCTTGCTCTACTTTCCTTTGCAGGTGCTAGAATTAACAGGATAGATTCAAGCGGCATTTTCTTTTTCTTTTGCCTTCCCCTTCCCCTTCTGGTTCAAAACTGCAAAACAAAAAAAAAATCTGACAAATAGAAATATTTTGCAAACAAGACAGCCATTTTTTTTTTCATCACTGGTTCTAGAGAATATTTTTTCAGTTTTCCTAATCCTTTTGTTAGCAAATACAATCTTGTATGTAATCAGAGTGGAAAAAGGATGCAAAAATATTACAAAAATATTCCAGCACAGAAAATTTTCCTGGGGAGTTTTCTCATCTCTGCTCTTATATTATGAACTCCTAAAAATTTTTTTTGGTGAAGTTTGAAATCCTCAGTGGAAAATTACTGTAAATCAGAGTAATTCTTCCTGGGAGTTCTACTGCCAGAAAATATAGCTTTGAGTCCATAGCTAATTATAATGTCTCTGCTTAGGCTTTTAAACTAGAAGAATCTCCTCCATCAGCAGTTCCCAATGTTTCTGGCGCAGTGCGGCATACACATGTTCCTACATCACTCCAGGGCTTGTAGGTCATGATCCTTTTCTGTTATGGATACGAATGCATTCTTGTAATGTAGCTAAAACAGATGAGTGTTCCCATCAAGTGAACACAAGTCTACACGTGACACAATGAAAGGTCTCTGCACTTTGGTTGTATGTTTGGGAAGGTGACCAAACTGATCACAGAACCACAGACTGGCTGAGTTGGAAAGGGATATCTGGAGATCGTCCAGCCCCCTTTCTCCAAGAAGGGGTCAGCTAGAGCAGGTTGCTCAGGGCTGTGTTAAATATGGTTCTGAAAATCTCCGAGGGCCAATACTCCACAACCCCTTTGGGAAACCTGTTTCAATGCTTAATTTCCTTCACACTGAATACGTGGGCTTTTTTCTTCTTCTTTTTTTTTTTTTAATGGTTAAATAGAACTTCATGTATTTTGACTTAGGGCTGGTACCACTGAGAAGAGTGTGTTTCCATCTTCTTTACTGACAGGATCAGGTGTGAGCTTTCTTTTCTCCAGGTTGAAGAGTCCCAGCTCCCATCTTCTCCTCATGTGACATACTCTAGTCCCTTAATCATCCTCATGGCCTGTAAATGGACTTGCTCCACTATGTCCATGTCTCTCTTGCACTGGGGATCCCAGGAGTGTCCCCAGCACTCAGTGGCTTCACCAGTGCTGAGTGAAGAAGGATCATGTCTCTCAGCCTTCTGGCAACACTCTCCCTAACAAACCAGGAGACTTCTGACTGCCCCACAAGGGCACATTGCTGGTTAATGATCAAGTTGTCCATTTTCTCCTTTGCAGAGTCTCTGCAGAGCTGCTTTCAAGCTAGTTGCCCCCCAGCCTGTGCTGATGGATGGGATTATTCCTTCTTAGATACAGGGCTTCTGCTCTTCCCTGTTCATGACCTTTCTGTTGGCTCATTTGTCCAGGCTGTTGCAGTGGTTCTGAAACAGCAGCACAGCCATCTGGTGTACCAGTTGCTCCTCCCATTCACATGCACTCAGGCCCATGTTCTAGGTAATTAATGAACATGTTAACCAGCATTGGCCCCAATATCAATGCCACGGGGACACTGTTAGGGGTTGATGTCACCTGGACCTTGTGCTGCAGATCACAGCCCTTTGATTCTGCCAGTTCAGCCAGTTTTAAATGCACCTTACTTAATATCCACTAATCTACTCTGTTTTTCATCAATATGAGAAAGTTATGGGAGGAAATGTCAAAATCCTTGCTAAACTCGATATAAAAATGTCTTCATAAATGCATACTGACTACACTCTCCTTTTCTTTTATATTTTTGGAAAGTACTTCCAATTTTTTTGCTTCATTACCTTCTCAGAGATTGAAATGAGGCTGACTACCTTGTAGATTCCCTGCCCCATTCAGCTCCAGATGGGTTTTGTTGTAAATGACACCATCAGTCCACATTTTGACCGTACTGCTGAATTCCTCCTGGGTCAACTGTCCCTTTTGCCACCTCTTATTACTCTTTTTTTATAGTTGAGATTTTCAGGAGCTGTCTGCTATCTTTGTTTGACTTTCTGCACATTGGGGTGGATGATTTTTGACTGTGGAGGGAAATGATCCTTGAAAAATGGTCAAAGTCTGCGTGAGCATGAGGGCCTGTGCACATGAGGCTTATTACAGCTGTCTGAAGAAGGCCACAAAATCCAGTATTTCCTTCATGATATTACTGATTTTGGTCTGCCCAGTGATTTTGATTTATAAGCTGTCAGCTGGCTCATCACCCATCTGCTGTTTTCACATCAAGGGCAACTCTCCCTCCTCATCATCCTGACCATCCAAATGGTGGATGCATCTGGATCCACCATTCCCGATAAAGCTTCCTAATAAGCCTGTGTTCATCCATTGCAGCACTTGAGTGAGCTAACCCCAAATCTCTACCCAAATGAGGTTGTAGCCCTGTAACAGACATCTGATTACTCCTGCCTGTTCCCCATGCTGCAAACTGGTGTACAGGCGCTCCAGAGAAGCACCAGTTTATGGATTTGAGAGAAAACATGCAATCTGCTGTCCTTTTGGCACTTCGTTTGTTTGCATAGACTTGAGGTATCCTCTTCAGCTCAGATTGAGGTGTTTCCTGTCCACATCATATTGCACACTTGCCAACCCCACCCATCATTTCCTTTCTGCATTGGCTGTTGCCAACTTCCTGGCCCCCTTGTTCCTGGTTTGAAGGTTTCTTCATTAGGTTGGGCAGCCTAATGTTATATGGGCAGTTGGTAAGTGTTGAGTGGATCCTGCTTCTTCCAGGCAGTCCTCAGGAACCAGAGGATAGCAGGACTTGTTGCTTCAGTCACCGTGCCCTATGTCATGTCATTGCTGCTGGCTAGGTGCATATAAAGATTTTTTTTAGCCCCTTTATGCACAAACTAATGCACTCTATGCCTCTATGTAGTTCCTGCTGAAAGGGTGCTTGACCCTTCCTAATATTGTGATTAGGACTAGAATGCCCTTTGACCAAGAGCAGCTCTGAGATCTTGTTAGAAGCTGCTAGAGCTTGCTAGAGACTTTAGTCCCCTGTAGCTGTCCTTACCTGGCAGCAGCAGGAACCTTGATGCCCCTCAGAGTACCCAGTAGTCCTCCAGCAACCCCAGGGGTTCAGGAAGATCTAGAAGCAGGATCCAGAAACTGCTGTGCAACCTGCTGTGTCTGAATTCAATACTGAGGGTGTTGGCTAGAAGCAGATTCCAATTGCCTGTTTGAGGCATTGTTTTCCCTTCCTGCCTGCGCCTATGGTGCCCTGACTGCAAAGCAGCAAGTGGAGACATAAATGAATCGTACTTGTGCACTACCTCTGAACCAAGGCTGTAGGTTGAGTGTTTCTTTTGTATTTATTATACACAGAAGGATAGGACATGGAATGAAAGACTTTCTTTGAATTTTGTCCTCAATTGACAAAACTGATTTTTTTTAAAAATAATTTTTTGCATGTTTCAAGTTGCTCAGAAACAGCCTACTCTGGATTGAAGAAAACCAGAAATATACCTAATATTGTAGATGGCAGAAGACTCTGCCTACTGCTGACACTTTGTACTGTTTTGTTATCATAAGTACAATGGAGGAGCACTCTTGTTGTTAAAAGTTTTCTTTCCATCTGCTCATTCTGACTTTAAGCATAAGCCTGCTTAACACAAAGGGAAGGCGTCCTATCTAACAAGGAGAGGTTCAGGAGGGTTCACTGTAAACAAACTGATGGCAGAATGTAAACAGGAGCAGTGTTTTCTACTACAGATGGTTACCCCTCCCTCTTGCCTTATAATTTCCATGTTCATAATGAAATATTTTCATTCCTTAGAATCCTATAATGAAATGTGAGTTAGCAAGAAATGGAATTTTTGATAATAAGGTTGAATTCTTCATCTGCTGCCCGTGATAATAGATGACTGAAGAATAAAAACCCTGACTTCACAGCTGACGTTGCTTTTGGGCAGAAGCTGGACTAGACTGTTGCCTTCCAACCTGACTTCTTCTGTGATTTTATGAATTATCTCCTATATGAGATTCTATTGCAATATTTTTCAGGATAGCAGTTTGGTATTTAACTGTACCAGTGTAGATTATAGTGCCACTATAAAAAAATGTATCTTACCTAATTTCTAACCTTTCTGTTGTATTTATTCCATAAGTTGTTACTGGATGAATGAGGGAATTCATTATGTGCTCTATTTCTATCTAGATGCAAATATTAACTACTTTGAAGATGGTGGGTGGGCTGTAGCACTTGTCCTGTGAGGAGACACTGAAGGAACTGGGTTTGTTCAGCCTGGAGAAGAGATGGCACATAAGAGATGGGGCACCTAATATCAGCTTCGTGTGCCAGAGAGATCATGAAGGAGATGGAGTCAGGTTCCCAGAATCAGACCTCAGAGTAGGCTCTGCTTTGAGCAGGAGGTTGGACTAGAGATGTCCTGAGAACCCTTCCAAGCTGAATTAGCCTGCAATCCTCACATAATAGGCTCTATATGTGTTCACAAGATGATTATAATTCCTGTTATGAAATATCAAATGGCAGTAATATGAATGAATTTAATTAGGCTTGAATCTTTGGGCATGATGTTTCTTACCCTCCTGGTTATGAGAGGAGACCACTACAATCTATGTAATGATGTCATCAGAAGTTTGTGAAGAGAATCCAATGGAAGGAAGGTTTGGAGTTGATGAATTCAAAGGAGTCAATGATTGTTACCCCTTTTGGCCCCAAGTAGAATAGACATCTCAGCTTTTGATGGTATGGTTTCTCAGTTTAATTCCTAACTGGGTATTCTGTGTCAGACTGTGTGAGGGAAAGATAGTGTAGCTCTCAGGTTGGTGTTGCTCATAGAAGGAGTAATTAGTAGCATATCTTTTCATCTCTGATATTCCTGAATCTATGAATTTCTTTCTCACTTTTTGAATATAATTCAAACTTACAGGATTTCTCTATGACTGTGATGGGCAGTCCTGTGCTTTTTTTGCCTGTGCCTTCTCAATCCCCCTGATGATGAAATTCCATAGAATCAGAATAAAGGTGCAAAAATATGTAGGATCCATGCATGATATACATGACCAAGGATTATATATAATTTGAACTCCTTCTCTGCTTTCCTTACCCCCACTACTCAATACCTATTCCCCTTGTTATACCTCAGCAAAACACTGAAGTTTCATGCTGCTGTTGCTGATGTTGACTTGCAGATATGCACATTCAATACTTGGTCTACCGAGAAGCTTGTGGAATCACTTTGAATTGATACCATTGAGCAGCTGATCTTCAGCTTGCCTTCTTGATTCTCGATCCTTTTGTGGACTAAGTGATTCAGAGAAACCAGAGTTGCTGTTTTTTGGAGAAGGATTAGCATAAAGGTACAAGTTCCACTCCCTCTCCTTTGCTGTGATGCATACATTTGTTTTGTTTAAAAGGTATCTAGCATTTACTAGTGTGTGGGGTCCAAGAGAAGCTGCTGCTTTTGTGGCTAGGGGAAAGAAATAGTTTGTGCTCCAGACTGTATTTCCCTGCTTCATACAAGCCCAGATGGTGAGATGACTGGCAGATCTGTAGTTCTGTCTGTTCCTATCAATGAAATGTAATCTCTGTCTTGCTGCTTTCATATCTGGATGAAGCCTGGGGTAGTAAATTTGGAGTGTGGAATCATCCGCATATATTTGGAGACACAACTGAAGCTGTATTATTATTGTGGTCCTTTCTCATCTTTTAAAATTATCCCTGTAGTGAAAGAGAGAAAAGAAATAAAGTTTTCTCTCTTCTGAGATTCTTCAAAGATGGGACATCAGTCTGGATAGCAGCAACTATACCTCTTTTTGATTTAAAGGGATAGTTCTAGAATTGCAATGAGTGGGTTTTATAAACTGCAATCAGAAAAAACGGATTTATACCTGCAGAAATCTATATTGGATTTGACAGTGTTTCTTCCAGGTGAGTTCTAGGACATCCGTATGTTGTGTCTTTGAAGGAACCTCTCAGTTGCCCTGAATTTCTCAGAGCCAAACTGGTTAGCCTGTTCTTTCAGTGTTTTCTGACTTTGACTTCCACTTACTAAAAACTGATATGCAATAAAAGAATATTTTAAATTACATTTATTCTTAAACCTAAAAGTGTTGCAATCTAAAGAGTTGTATTTATTTGTCCACTCTTTTTAGCTCTAGGAACTGATAAAGATTGAAATACGCTCAAAGAAAAGTTTTAAATGGATGAAATTCTTAAACATATCAACATCATCTTTCTGGCACTCCAGAAAGTTGTCCTTTACTGTACTCAATCTGAAGAGCTTTGCAGATACGTCCTATGACTCTTTCATTTAAGCTTGGATTCATTTTGAAATGCTACCAAGAAGTTGACTGAAAGGGGGAAAAGCAAGGATTTAACGAATAATATATTGAAGCAGATTTCAGAAACTTTATACTATCTTACTTCCTTTCACCCCTCAAATATGTGTGTAAATATATGTATATCTCCCCCCATCTTTCCACGGGCTTGTCCAAAAATCCAAAATTCCAATCTCCAACTTCTTTATCTTTGAAACAACTCCAATTTCTTTCATCTCTCCCACATCCTCAGGAACTTCTCAACACCGGCTCCGATAGAGCCAGGTCTCTCCCTTTTCTTCGATTCCTATTACTTCAAAGTAACAGTAAACTTTTGATGTGAAGGAGAAAATTTCAGGAGAAAGAGAGGGATAGGAGAGAAGATGCAGACATTTAATGACATTTTCCTGGGAAATTTCCCAGCATAATATTCCTGAAAGTTATTCCCTGCAGGTATAACTACAAAGTAAAACATAGGTGTGATTGCAGCGCACTAAGAATAAAATGAATGAATATACTTGTATCTCTGTATCTACATATACAACAACACAGGGACTAATAACTAAAATTCAAACTGGGGGTTGAAGTACACAGCTGCCAGTCTGTGACTGCATCTCCATTGCTGCATTACTGTGCACTCTGAAGCTAGAACAAAGACACCTATGGACGTTTCTTTCTCCGATTTCAAGTATAAACTGGAGACCTTGGCTTAACTTCTAGCTGCCGAATTAATGATAAAGGATTTGATATTCCAGTGGTTCAATGCCCTGCTAGTTCTATCCTATAAATAGGAATTTGCCCTTACAGAGACTGTAATCCTAGGGAATCAGATAGGAAGGAATCTTGGTCTGATAGACTTTACCATATTTCTTTGGAAATGCTCAATATCTGCTTTGTCCCTTGGCTTTTTAAAACCAGTCGCTGTACACACACAAGTGAATTTTGCACAGTGCACAAAAGCACGTTCCTAATCACATGAAAAATTTGGAAATACTCTTATTTAACAAATTACAGTTCAATCATAAGCAATTTTGGAGACATGGTGGTATGCTTTGCTTCTCTTGTGTGGAAGGCATTAACTACAACAGTGGATTGTAAGTCATTTTGGACTCCTCCTTTGACAGTAAAAGTTTGCAGCCATATTGGAACCTCTTTTGAGAAATTTTGAGCAGCATTTGAGTTGGTTGCTCTGGCTTCAAGATATTTTTGAGCCTCTTTACATAGTGAACTCATGGAATTGCTGAATGTCAATTAGAAGTAAACATTACAATTAAAGCTAGTTAGATAGAAATCAACTGAAAGTTCAAAACGAATACTTAGCCTGCCAAATTAAACTGTAGAAAATTGCATCTGGGAAGATAAGTTAGATTGTTTTATTTTTGAACAAGATGTAGTTTCTACAAAATACTTCCTGTATAGTTTACAATTCTCATCTTAATCTCTTCCCAAGAGGCTGGCTTCAAGTTTATTGTACTGTGTTTTCTAGTGCACTTATAATTTTGAGTCTATTTAATTTCTTCCTCTTATCCTTTTTTTTTTTTTTTTAATATTTCCTACAAAGATTTATTCAGATTGGAAAATTTAATTTGTTTTGCTTTTTTATTTTTTCACTACAGTCTCAAATGGCTCTTCATCTCCTTTCACTACTTTGTTAATTGTGTTTTATTTTCACCTGTTTAAGGCTATTTCCCCAAGGACTTTGGAGGATTAAGCTTTTGTTCAATAACAAAGAATTCAAGTCTCAAGTTCAGATTATAACTAGTCATGTGTGTGTATGTATAACAAGCTTGAGACTGTGCTCAGATCCCCTGCCGTTTTTTATCTTTCAGGGGAGAATAACTTGAGCTTGCATTTCCACAAGGTATCTGCATCTAACATGTTTATTTGGGGTCACATTTACTTCAAATATTAACACTTTTTAAAAATTCTGTGCAATTACTCAATTCAGTGCTTTAACTTTTACTGATATCTATAGTCTTTAGATATAAAAAAACCTTTAAGATGTCCTTTTCAGTTGAAATTGAAATATCTTGTAGAGATAATTGGAAATATTTTCCATTGCACTGGCAGATCATGTTGCTCCTACCTGGACACAAATGTAGGAACATAGCAGCTACATCACTGAAATAATCCTGTGTAAAATCATCTGAAAAAATCCTAGAGCAAGTATATTCTGTCTGGGTGTGAAGTTTATATTGTTTTTAAATGCTACATATCTTATTAACTCAGAGATGCAAGCAAACAGTCCAGATAAGTTATTAGGCATTTTTTAAACCTGCCTAAGAAACTATTTTCTATGCTTTGTTCTCAATACCATGGATCTCAACTGGTTATGGTAGAACATCATGGTATTCCAAGACATATTTTTATTATATTAGAAAGACATGCCATTTATAAAACATTATGATTAACATAATTTTAAAATTTTTTAGGTCCCTCTTGTGTAATTGTTTTCTGTAGGTCATAACTGAGTTTTCTTAGCAAGCTCCAATACCTACTGCTAATATATTGTGTGCTTAAGCCAACCAAATGTTAAGTTAACCTCTAGTTTTAGAGCTAATCCAGAAATATTTTTGCATTCCTTTTAGTAACTATAATATAGCTTTAATATACTCTGTACGGTTCCTCTGATCTATCAAACATGGATCATGCATTTCTGACAATCCTCTTTGGATCCATGCTGTGATCATAAGTGCTAGTAGATTGCAGGACACTTTTGTGGCTATATCCTACAAAGCAGGACTGCTTTTTACAAATGCATTAAACATTAACACAGACAAATGCGAAGTTTTTTAGTGCAGAAGCTTTATTTGCTTGGACATGTATGTATTTTTTATTAATAATTTTTGCCATACCACACACTTCTCTCTAGAATTTGAGCTCTAAAAATGATTCCTTGGACTTAGTAAATGTTGTTTCATTTAAGACCAAGGGAACAAATGAAAATTGCTCAGATTTACATTTCAGTGAAATCTCATAAGTAATGCATGAACTGTGTTTCAGAACTGACTTGTACAGGGCCTTAAGTACTTTGTAACACTTGTCACCTTCCATAAGGAAACTGCAGAGAGGAGAAATTCTTTCCCCATTTCTTTTCCAAACTACAGAAAATCTGGAAGAATTGTGATGGAGGTAATTATTGGTCAAGAAAGTTAAAAATGTTCATTTCTATTTGTCAGGGAATGTCCTGATTTAGTTAGTTGTTACTGACTATGGGACATCACAGAAAATACTTGTATTCTTGATGCATGATGTGCAGAAGTCACTGTCACTTTCAGGACTTTTCAGTGTGAGTTTAATATGAATGGATAGATCCACTGCCAAGAAACCTGCTGATGGAAACAACCACACCAGCTCAAAGCCCTTACGAAAGCTTCTTTCTAAAGCTCCTCAGGTATTTTCCTTTGCTTTGTTAGATTTGAGATTCTGACTCCAGTTTTAAATTGATTGTTTTATGTGACATGAAAACTGTTCTTCCTATAAGCCTACAATAATCCACTATCACTGTCTATTGCTATCCTAAAGTTATTCCTAAAGCACAGCCTGCTTTTAAGACAAATAAACCCTTCCCATCGTATACTACTACTACACATTCTTTTGCATGTTAACATAATAGTATGTATCACAGCTGACCTCTATTATCTATATAATCCTGCTGAATAGGATAGTAACTTCAATACTTTTCATTCAAATATAACCTCTCTTGTAGAACATGTATTAGGTTGCCAGTTTAAGTTCTTGTGTGCATAAATCTACTGCAAGGTTATAAAAACCTAGAAGAAATGCCAAACCATAATCAATGAACAATGTATGCACACAGATGCAATATGAAGAGGAGAGAAATTAAAGATTTCAATGACAACTCTAAGCAGTTACTGTTGACATTAGAAATGCAAGGATTAAAATGATATCTGCATTGAAATGCTAACAAGTATGATGATTTAGACAGTGTGCCCTGTTTCTAATTATTATGCATAGCTTGCCTATAACATAAGTAGTTGTAACCTTTGTGTGAAGAGCAAAGTCAGGAATTGTTAATCCATGGGGAAACCATCACTTCTCTCCAACTGCCACAGAGAAACTCTAGCTGAAATGATTGCTCTTGTTCTCCAGTTCAAGGGAAAAAACCATCCTCTCTATGATTAAATACCCCCTTTTTTGCTGCATATGTATTAATCAAATTGATTTCCATGAGGGCTCTCCAGGCTTGCACAACACTATCATTCAGTGCATCTACAAAGGGAGCTGGAGAAGGGAAAATGAGAAATGTTAGAAAAAAGATAATCTGAAAACCTGGAAATAGCAATTTACCCAAAGCTGGCAAGACTTGAGACTGGGGAACCAATATACAGGTTATCTGGAAAGAAAGTGTCTGGTGGGAAGGTCAGAATTTGAATTTAAACTTCACTTAGAGCTCTGGTCTTCTCTCCTACAGACAGGCTAGTCACTTGTCTAAGGCCCAGTGTCACTTGGTGGGCAGGAAAGGGCTGCTGGAGAAAGGTCTTAAGAGTGCTTTTGGCAAAGATTTGTCTATAATGCTTATGCACGTCCTGCCCTCTCAAGGTCTGTTCTGGCTGCCTTTCGAAACCTTCTATGGCAACCACTCCTTGACACTTTAACATGACTTACAGCCAGTAGTTTCAGCTAAACTGCCATGGGTTTTGAGTGCTAGGACCGGAAATTATTAAGGAGAGAAATAACATATGGATGATTGCAAATTGCAAACAACTCACTTTTTTAGTGAGTAATCGTCACTCTTTGATAGTCTGATCATAATCCCCAAAGCTGTTGTGCTTTTGCTGCTCCCAGCTTCATGGTTACTTCACTGTGTATCTGTTTTTTTCTTGAAAGGATTTAGTCAGCTTCAAGTAAGTAACTACTTCTTGCCCCGATTTTCATATTTCTGCACAAGATCTTGTGATTTGTCTTCATGCACATCAATGCATACTGTTTCCATCACAATTGATTTTTGCAGTTGAATATTTTTTTTCACTTGAATCCATCCTGAAGACTCCTGTTTTAAGTGTTGTGCTGCTTTGGCTTCTCAGTCATCTTTCTCCAACATAGAGAACTTTAGAGAATTAAGAACTTAATTTGGAAATTTTTGTGTTCTTCAGTACTCTCTTGGGTATCTCATGTAATTTACACATACACTCTTCAGTGCATGGGCTATCTGCCATTGAACAATGCAGAGGTGTTACCATAGAATGGTTTGAGTTGGAAGGGACCTTAAAGATCATCTTTCTCCAACCCCCCATCCTAAGTACAATTACACCCAATTGTCATACAAATAGTTTTAGCTGATGGGAGAATATTAAGATTCCTTTTAACCTTTTATGCAAAATAATGAAACTACACAGAGATAACTTGATTTTCTGAACATAATGTGTTCCGAAATCCTAGTTTCAAATTTGCATGTGTTCACCCATCCCAACCCAAATTTCCAAGTTTTGGGCTATGTTACGTAATTCCATTATTATTCTGAGGAAAAATATATGCTGAATTTGGGCTCAGATCATCCCCAGACTCTTACAGAAGAAGGAATAGTTTACATTTTTTGGAATAGCTTATGGCAATAACCTAGATCTTAGCAGTAAACCTTATTTATATTCAAGAAGGAAAAATGTATACAGCAGCAATAACAGGGAAAAATCAATGGAAATATAAGTGAGCATCAAAGCTTTAAAATACAGGTGCAGACATAGGAAAGCTGTGTCTCCCTTAGACATATTAGGTATGATCTGAGCAAACAAAGGTCTCTTGAGAACTAACCTCAACAGCTATAGGTACTGGATCAAGGAAGTGAAAGCTTTGATTCCTACACGGCTGCGTGAGATTTGAACAGGACATGGTGGCCACCAGGGTGGGCTAAATCTGTGGAATGGAAATGCTGAGCTCTGGGGAGAAAGTATGCTTGAGGAGAAGAAACTCTTTCTCGGCTCAGCTTACTTCGTGTATCCTGTATTTTAAAAGCATATCAATAACTCAGGAAGTGAATCTGCAGCTGTACTAGCAAAATCAATGCTGTGTCCTCAAACAGAACAAGATGAAAATTAGGTCTCTAAAACTCAGAAAAATAAACAAACATAGAAGAAATTCAGGATCTTGTCATTTTTCATCAGGTTTTATTCCTAGCAGTTACTTTGACACTTCACAAACTGTTTTTGAAATTTTATTTTAATTTTTCATAAATTATTTTCACTTGACACCTTCAGATTAGGCTCCTATGATTTTTTTTCTTAAAACTATTTTATTATTTTTTTTCCCATTAAATTGAACAGTAACAATTATGTTTAACATTTATTTATACATTTTCAATCTCAAAACATACAGATGTCTGTCTCCTTAAAAAAAAAATGCTCCTGAGGTGGACTTGTGTTAAATTTCAACTTGTAGTAAATTTTTACAGTTGAGTTATAAACCTCTGGGAAATGGTGGGGTGGGTTATCACAAAAGTGCTAATACAACCCTAACTCCAGCACTGATGTTGTAATATATACATCATTAAGTTTCCATTCTCATGGAACACTTGGTGTACAGCATATTTACGTTTATAGTACTATAGTGTATCTTACAGTGTCCCTTCAGGTAACAGCAAAAATGATAGTTTCATGTAGAAAATTATGTGACATTATTCTAATATACCCATGCTGATTTAAGCTCAGAGAAGCTTAGGATCAGGATTGTCATAATGCCTCCTTATATTAGCCTAGAAAGCATTCAGCCCCTTTTAACTGTTAGTTTAGTAGTTGCTCAGAAAATGGTGATAATTCAGAGGACTTTTTATCCCTCTGGCTTCTACAGTAATTGCATCACACTGGGTAGGTTTCTTTTTTTTTTTCTTTTTTTTTTCCTCCCCTTTTATTTTTTTGCTAAAATCTAATATTCAGACTTGCTTTGTTTGAGGTTCAAATATGAAATACTATTTTCAATGTGGTTTTGCTACCGTTTGTATTTACCAATTTATCTATGTAGGTTTTATACCAAGTGTCATTTACCCTTAAATGCCCATGGATAATTGCTTTGCATTCTAACCATAGCAGGAAAAGTTGTTAGGGGGAAATTTATTACATTGTTTGGAAGGAGAGAATTAGAATACACCCTTTTCCTGGACTTTTAAGAATGGCAAGGGACAAGGGAAAAAAGGGAAAAGCCTTTGAAAGAATGACTGTGATCTTTTGTCACTGAGGATGGACATTATGGAGGAGAGATCCATTGATGAAGGCAAAGAACGATGCAGATTTACCAAAGTCAGTAACGGGCAGCAAAAGTTTGTGTGAGTCACTTGCAGCATTTGAGCCTGGTGAACTATTCTGTAGCACTTTATGTTCATCCTGGCCAGCATGGCCATGTTATTTCTGCTTTGCTTTATTGCCTGAAGATGAAGACACATTTGTGGTTTTGAAAATACAAGAGGATTTGCCTGAACGGAGTAAAAAACAAATAGTATATAAGTTATTGAATGTCTTTCAGATATTTTGAATGTGGAGAATAATTTTTGGATCTGATTTTTGAGGGCTGATGCCAGGACTGAACCTGCATGACTGCACAACAGGCCATGTGTGCATGTGTTGCTTACATGATGCAAGTCAACTAAACAAACAGGAGTTTTTCATAACAACTCCCCATGTGTGGAAGCCTAGAAGATAAGGTGGATGATAGGTATGTCTCAAACAACTACAGCTGGATAGCTGTGGAGCCAGCCAAGGATTGCTGGTAGAACACACTGTGAGAAGGAACAGGGTGTGGCTGGAGAAGGGGGACGTAGGGCAGCACTGGTCTGGGACACACATACTTATTCTGGCTCCTGGAGATAAGCACAACACAGTATAGCACAGCTGTAGAAATGAGGCTGAGAAGAGAACATGAGCCCAAATCTCTCCTAATCATTTCCAGGAAGGTCTAGGAGAACAGACTGAACACGATAGCTAATTTGCATAGAAAGTGAGAGAATTATCTCCAGGGCAGGGAAAACTTATCTATGAAAAGGTACCCCCATGAATGCACCCCAGGGCTCTGGACACCCCACCAACTTGACTGATGCTAGAGACAGGACTGGTAATTTCCCTTTCTTTCTCTCTCTCTCTCCCTCTCTTTAATCCAGTTCTCTCTCTCTCTCTCTTCCCTGCCTTCCACCCCACCCCTTTATCCAAAACTCACTGCTTGGGCTTATACTAGGAGATAAGGGACTACCATACCAATTTCCATGCTAAATGTATAATTTACTAATAAACTCCATATGTTCTTTTTTGGACCTTCTGACTTTTGTGTTTCCATTTGACTACAAGCATCCACGAACCTTGAGTGCTCCTTTCCCCTTAAGGGTGGGTTGCCACACCATGTTGCTAAATAAGTTGTATAGCTGTACCCTAGATATGAATGTTCTGGAATAAACACTGAGGTGCAATGGGCCAAGTAAAGGTCCCATGTCTAGTAAAAGGTAACATCTTTTCGTCTCAAAATGCATGTAGAAAGGCAACAATAGGTTGCTTCTAATGGTGAAGAAAGGGCCACGGTGAATCTTTTGCTCTGAAAATGCATTTAGGCTAAGACTTTTCCCAGAATATATCTGAAAAGATATTTTGTAACATTCCAGTGCAATTAGTAATTTACAGGAGTTATGACTGTATCCCTGCAGAGCTTTGTTTGATCCAAAACACACAGCAGCTACCAAGTACTCTTCTGTAGAGTGCATGCAGCTATAAGAGAATGACATTTGAGTTAATTAATCCATGGAAATACTGTTAGAGAGAAAGAGTCTAATGTTGACGACTTGTCAGATTCTACTTGCTTTCTGAAAATACTTTTGTGACAAAAGATTCCAGCAACAGGCATCAGTACCAGCACATCACCTTGTTAATCTGTTTCACTTTGTTTCTCTGCATTCAAAGAGCAATCAGAAATTTTCTGTTGGAATGAATCTCATTTTAAATTAGGACAACAAAATAGGAACAAAAATAAAGCTCCATCAGAGAAAAAGAATGCATTTGCTTTTTTTCTGCATAGACTTCACTAAAATTGCTGCTGGTCTCTGCAGACTCCTCCAGCTTTTTAAAACCTTAGCTCATGGCAACAGCCACAGCATGTATAGGTATCTAATTGTTGTTATGTTTAAGGCTGTGGATAGAAGTTTTCAACTTTAATGAGATTTCCTCTAAGTACTATCATCCATGACTTCATCCTCTTGAGGCACTAAACCTTGAATTCATTTCCTTAACTTTGCCCTATCCTGGTGAGGATGTAGGACATGAAAAGCATGACCAGCATCTCACTTTAGAGGATGTAGGCTTTTACTGCTATAGGAGGGGTATATTATACGAGTATATTATATACTCATGACTATATTAGAAATGTGTTTGGTGCAGCTGGGAGGTTACAGCCATTAGAATAATCTCAGAGCTCAGATCTTGCTTTTAGACATGGATGTTGCCAGCCAGATGTCAAAAACAACTGAATTAAGTATCTAAACAAAAATAGCTGAACTGAGAAATCACATTAGTCTTATTGCTCAGTCACTTATTTTATTGTGATTGAGCTTTGTAATTTAGAAATACAGAATAAAATGTTATGTCTTACAGACTTTTAAGTTGCATGATCCTCTGCGACTAGTAGCTTGCACCATGAATTTCATACAGACTGTAACTCAATCAGAAACACTGTGTTGGCAAACTTTTGTCATTTTAACAATTTTTGAAAAGAGTTTTATTTATTTAATCTGAATTATCTGATCCTAAATGGGGAGAAAATGTTAAAATGTATAAATATGTGGAATTTCAAAAAATTATCTATATAGAATAACTTGATGAACAAATTGAGAAAGTGGGTGTGAGAATACCTTTAGATGTTTAGATAATAGCCATCATTGTCTATTGTAACCTATTTTTATGCTGCTGAATATGTGCAGTTACGATGTGTTCTGGGCATATATAGAGACTGTCTTTTGGGCTTACTTTGAAAGAAAGGAAGTGGTCTTAGGCAGAGAAGAAGCGTGATACACTACAGTAGCTTCCCCTGTTCAGTCAAGGAGGTTCCCTAGAGATTTTTTTCTTGGAAGAACCTGCCCTTGCCTCATGATAAAATCAGTCACTAGAAAGAACAAGACGAAGGCCTGCAGAACAAGAGCAGTCCACAATCAGAAAATATTAGGCATTAGATGGTTAAGAGGTAGTGAGAGAATCCAAATTCTGCATACTGACCTTATGATCCCCCCTAATGGGACACCTGTGAGAACACTGGTTGTAACATTTTGGAAAGTAAGCTTGTCAGCTGAAAGGGGTAATTCCGAATGGCAGTATTATGTATTCAGGATCAATGAGTCATGACTGAATCTTTTTGTCTCTCTGTGTAATTAAAAATTCTGCCTATATCATGTAGGTTGGTTTTATACTCTGCATCTTTACATTCACATAGAAGAGAGATGGTTTTCTGCAGTGGAGTAAAACGATGCCCTGGACCTGTAATGGGCTGTGAGGTTGCTAGGGCATTGCAAGTGAAGGTAGTTAATTATTTTAAAAGTTGTAACTGGTCAGAACTTCATGCGTGGTGTGTTCTTAGTGGTACTTGCAGAATGTGATTTTGTAAGGGCACTCCTGAATTCACTGGGTCCTTTGTTACCTTGTTACCTAGTTACCATGTTAAGAATTTTGTCATTTCTCATGTAATAAGTTGCTTCCTTTTTTCCTCATAAATGATGGAAAACAAATCAAACAAAAACTTTGCCTTTGAGACATAATTTCCTTCCTCTCCTCACTGCTTTCTAGGTGGTCACTGATGTTTATGTCTCTTTGGGTAGTGCCCACAGTAATACAGTCCACATTTTATTCTTGCTTATCTTACTTTCCACTATTTTCCACCAAATATAAATGTGCAATAATACTTTTTGAGAAAACTTCAATTTTAATTGCTAACATGGAATTTCTTTTTAAACCTCTCTGTGTTAATTTCTCTTGCTAGAGAAATTTATTAAGGGGAGGAAGAAGATAAGAATGTGTAGGTTCAGTTTGCATTGCCCATTACATGAAAGATGAGACAACTATTTTACTTACTTCTTCATATCAAGTCTATTAAACACAGCGGTCTTTTCGAAGTCATTAATTTGCATCATGTTACTGCCAATTAGCATTCCAATTTGTGGGGTTCAGTTTATGGTGTTTTGTTTTGTTTTGTGGTTTTTTTTTTATAAAATCATAATAAAGGGTTTGAATAACTAGAAAACAGAAAAAATCTGAGCTGAAAGACCTATATTGAATATTTTGGTGTCAGAATTTTTTTTCCCAAAGGCACTTAAGATCTGAAAGAACAAAGTAAACATCTGGCTGTGGTGAACTCATGCTCAGGAGCAATGACTTGAAATTTACTCACACTGCTGAATATCAGTGGAACTTTGTACTACACTGTCCAGGTAAGAATTAATTATCATCACTGTTTCTTAGCAAATTTTGCAGGATGTTTAACATTTTGATGGGGTAGCCTCCTGCATTTTAATATTCTATTATTATCTTGGTGGATTTCGCAAGATGTTAATCCTAAAATACAAACTAGTCTCCCCAATGGGAGGGGAGAGAACACCATAGGAAATGGATCCAACTTCATCTGCCATGCCCTTTCTGCTTATATCTCACTTTGCCTTTCAAAACAAAGTTGATACTTTTTACTAGTTTAGGAGGTTATTTGCTATTCTGGAGACAATCTGAAATCTTTGGAATGACTTTTTAAGAAGCAAAGTATTTGAGTATGAAAATTAAATGTGTACCTTCCTTCTTAAACAAATTCTTCTAAACTGCTTATTATGTCTCTGTCAACAAAATGCTTACCTGTGAGCTCAACTCTGTGGCTCAAAGCAGAGCTAGTACTATGTGGAGGCATTCTAAGTGGAAGAGAGAAGGAACAGAGTTGTAACTTTTGTCAAAAATATTGTCAGGAAGTTATCTCAGGTTTGATATGGAGTGAGAGGGAGCAGGAAGAAAGAGGCATTTGCCACAGAATATCTACTACCCTAGTGGAAACGTCACTGACCTTTGGGATTGAGGATCCTGCTTCAAATTCTAGCAAGCTAAATTTCAAAACTGAGTTATCTTTTCATTTTTCTGCCACAGACTTTCTTGTGTTTCTTAAAATGTGATTGGAAAGTTGTAGATGGATGAACTGCCAAATGTAGACTTTTCTTTGTGTATCACCTCAACCAATTGCACAAGTACTGCAACGGGTGAAACGCTCCGCTCTCCGCAGAGCATGACAGTGCTGTTGTAAAATGAAACATTTTCTCTGTATACAGCAGGGACATCTGGGATCTTCCTGCCTATTACCACTGAAGTGTTGTAGATACCATCTGGGTAGAATACCATGTTTTTACGTCTTCCATTTTATCTATGTATCTACGAGGCTCCCTCTCTGGGAAGTTTCATAAGATCCTCAACACTGCTGTTCCTGTTTCTTCCACTTCCAGCTGGCACCTCATTACAAAAGGGTTTCAGTATATCATGTTTTGAGCACTGTGAGGGCTAATATCAGGGAAGATCATGGATTTTATACCCAGCAGCTGTATTCTCAGTTATTGTCATAGTAGAGACATGTACAATATGTTTCTAAAGTACTTCAGAGACTAAAGCTGACCCCTTCTGGGATAACTTGCTGAAAGGTCTCTCTAGAGTCAGTTTGTCAGCATAGTTTTCTTTCCGAAACCTGTAATTGAGAATGGGGGGAAAAAGTACATTTTGCAGTGACTCCTATAGAAATGCAAGTACCAAACTGAAGGTAGCAGTGAGCAAGGTTGCAATTTCTAGTGGAAGATGGCTTGAGAATAAATTGATTTTAAACCCAGCAGTTTTATAGCTCCCTTCCTCAAGATAATAAAGACTTGGTGCAGGTTACAAAAATTCTATCACAGCAATAAAAGCTTTATAAAAATATTTGAAAACATCTTATTTTTATAGATATATAGCTGTGTAAAATATAGTTCCAAGTGAAACACATAATACTAGTTTGAATATAACATTCAACTAACATTGCTGTCAATGCAATGCACACACCCTAGCAGGTTCATATTTTGGATCTGTGCTTAGTTTTAATTAGGTCTAACTCTGAATTTCATATCCAGATGAGTAAATATGTATTGTCTTGGAGCCCACAGGCATTTTTGTATATGTACAGAAAATACCGTATTGTTATCTCCCATTATTCCTGGATCAGAAATAATTTACTCTTGTGTTCTCTTTCATCTCTATTGATCAAGTGTTTGAAATTGTTTTAATGCATAAAGAAATGCATATACAATGGAATCCCCTATTACTCATATTTATGGTTTAGTGGAGATATAAGAAACTCAAATTTAAGTGTCCACTCTAGTCTTGCATCAAAAGCCCAAATCTCCATGTCTCACATTATAAGCAATGACTCTAACTGTAAATCTCCTGGTGTCTTTGGGATTGGAAGGGTATTGGTATCTCTACAGTTATGATCTGAAATATTATCTCAGATTTGAAAAAAATTGTCTTTTTCTTGCTCATCTTTGGAGTGGCAAATAGGAGAGAATGTTCTCTGTTACAAAAAAAGGAAACTGTTTTATATCTTCAGTTAAAACTGAGTTTTTCTAAAGTGCAGCCGTTGTTCAATATGTTACTAATTTAAGGCTTGAAATTCTTGTTTGTCTACTTGCTTATTAACTTCATCAAGAACCTCCTGGTAGCAAAGTGTCAGCTGTGTTCTGCATATATCTCAGCACCCAACAAACCTGAGCCTTCTTCATCATTCTTTGCCACACAATCTATGTTTAACAGCACTTTATATCCTCCCTGCCCAGGGGAGGGAGAGTCCAAAATTAGACTCCTAAATTGCTACGTAGATAGGGATTTTCAAAATTTGTAGTGACTCATAATCAATTCCTATTAAATTAATTCAGATTTCTACATTTTTAATAAAAGTGAGAACACTTTCAAACATTGGGCAATAGGCCAAATAGTAACACACTGCTTATGGACACTTTTTTGGAAGAAGAAAGACTATTAAGGACATAGCACATTATTAAGTTATGAAAAGTAGGAAAAAATGTGTTATGAGAATATAAGGCAAAATGCCCTCTCCTACAGACCATTATGTTCAGTGTCAATAGACTATATATCATAAAAAAAAAAAAAAAAAGCTGTAAATATTAAAATAAAATGGATTTTCATGGAAAAGAGAGTACCACACTTTAACTTGCACCTTTGAAAAAAGTCTCGAACACAGTTTAAATATAGCATCCAAAGCCTCTTCATGGAATAAACTGAAAATATAGTATATCAAGTCAGTAGTCAGTTATCTGACAGCCAAAGTCCAAGAGAATTCTTGTTTGTTAGCATTTTTATGGTTTTTTTGAATAATTATGTGGAAGGCTTATGAAAATACCACTTTTAATTCAGAAAAGAACATGTTCATCTGAATCCCACCATTTCATGTTGAGGTTGTTTAGTTATAAGGCAGAAGCAGACTACTGAGTTGCTCTACTTTAGTGTTACTATTTTGGTTTTCTTTACTCAAGGTGTTTTTCATGTTTCCTATAATGAATGGAGCTTTCCCATGCTTTCTCGAGGGAATGGAAGTTTTCTGTGCTTTGCTGATATTGTGGAAATGTAGGTGGGGGTTAGCTACTTAGTAGGATTTTCCCATCATAAGTCTGTCACCGTGTTAGGTTAAGCAGTGACATTCTAAGCATTAGGAGTTGTGTACTTTGAAATCACTCTTTTGTTTTATTTCTTGTCTGAGTTTTTGTGAAAAGTCATCTTTTTTATCTGATATATATTTTTATCTTAGAGTAGCCACTTAAGCAGAAAATTAGCAACTAGAATATGAAAATTATTTAGCTATATTTAATTCAGTATTACAGAAACCCTCCAACTTTGGTGGTGATGTGTTTTTTGTATTCTTCAACCCTCCCCATTTTAGATGAGATCTGCCTTTCCAATGTTGCTTAAGTGCTCAATATTGTATAACTGAAACTATTCTTTATACTTCCTATTGTATTTAGCTTATCTTTTCAGAATGCCATGATGGTCATGTTTACAGTTCAGTAGGCAGACACTTTCTGGAGGTGACTGGTATTTCCGAGCACAGATAATGAATTGAGGGAACTTTAATCCTTGGACTGTTGCTTGAATTCTATATCAAGTGCACAGCTGCTGAAGCTGTATCTTTCATGCACAGTGAATCATGTTGAGGGACCCTTTGAATACTTTTACTTGTGTACAGCTACAGTCTAGTTACTTAGCAGAAGACCAAGGCTTGATTTCATGTTTAATCACACTGAGAAATTGCAGGATTCCTTCAGTCAATTCCATCGCTTCTAGAAAAAATTGTATTTTAGGGAAAGATGTGGGAGATGCATATAAATACTAGGTTGATTTTGCCTTCAGTCTGATGAAATGTGGGCAGGTACTGGAAAATTCACCCTTAAAAACTGAAAAAACCTGTGTCAAAGTTTTTGTATAAAAATTGCATAGGACAAATATCGGCAAGGGGCTGAGTTGACCTTGAAGTGAAATTAAGCTCTGAAAATTATCTATTCTCAAACAGCTGCTTGAATTCTGGCAATAACTTTGCCCATTTTTCAGTGATGGACATCAGCAGCACTAAAGGCATTGTCAGAACTGATTGCAATTGCCCCTTGTTAACAGTCTCAATAAGGAGACTGAATGAGCCCTAGGACTAGGTATCTCTTCTCTCCAAAGATGATTGTCTCGGTGGATGCTGAAGAGCAATAATTTGTTGATTATATGTATGCTATCTGATGTGAAAAGCAGGGTGCTTCAGGCTGCAGCTCCACCAAATGGTAAGTTGGGCTTTTAAGTGGAGAGCAACAAATGAAAATTGCTCAAATGCAAAGCACAGAAACAGAATAGCCTCAGTCTGCTGTCTCAGCAGTTCTTGTCCAGTTATTTAGCCCCTGTCCTCCCACAGCAGGCACAGATCAGGCATAAGCATTGCATTGCTTGCTGTGTGGGTGACTGGAGAAATATGTAATAGTGTGCTCACACTTGATCCAGAGCACATTTATTCTGCCAGTGGGTCAGACAATACATATATTAAGTAATTAAGTAAAGATGAATGTTGAACCATGACTTCAAATGTCCCAGACTCTTTCTCCAAAGCACTCAATTTAAAGTTTAGTAGGGTTTAATTTATATGAAATAGCAAAAGCTTTTTAGAACTTAGTAACTGACTTCTCTAGCTGTATATTTCCTGTAGAGAAGACTGATACAGTTGCAATTAAAAATTTAAGAATAAAAATGGAATTTCAACTGCTTCAATTTTTAGAATTTTTTCAACATCTTTATTGCTCACACCCTTCTGATTTCAGGGGAAATGTATTTTTTGCCTACAAAAAAAGGAGCGGGGTAAAGAAATGAATGTCTCAGTTTTGAAATTTCCTTTTTCTGAAGAAAAGAATGAAGGAAGCTAAGGAAGGGAACTAAAAGTGAAAGACCCTTCTTTCCCTCTGTCTTGCAGAACATGGGCCAAACATCAAGGAGCAAGACTACCTTATAAGACAGTTTCTGCAAAACAAATTTATTTATAAGCTCTAATTCTCGTGTCTTCTGATATGTTTCAAGCAGATGTAATTCTTTTGGTAATGCATGTTTATTTAAGACCAGGAAGTCCTGAGCTCAATTCCTCTATCCTGGATATGGTTTATTATGGCCATTGGTGAAGGAATGAAATGAATACCCCCGTGCAGTTTAGGATGTAACCCTTAACCAGTTCGTAGTACCAGTTCAGATATTGCATTAAATCCTACTGGAAAATTGCTCTAGCACTCTTTAGACATTTTTTAAGAAATCCAGGCCAATAGCCCTTATGTCAAGGAAAAGATTTTAGTGTATGTAACCACTCCTTGCATAAGGAGATGCTGTTTCACTACATAGAAAATGAGCTTCTGATTACTTCTTGATTTTTTAGCCCAAAGACACCTTTGGGATATGACTACTTGTGCTGTGCTATTTTCTTTAGTAGTTTAAAGACCAACCTTTGTTTCTAGCAGATGATAAATGAAATCAAACCAGAGCAACACATCAGAATTAACTATATTTACATTGTTAGACCTTTTGGCATTTCCTGTGAGGGTAGATGTTGAAACCTGCCATTGGTGCTGGAGTTTTCATTTCTCACCCTTGCTCTGATTTCCTTTCTTCAGAGTGACCCAGCATTTTCAAAAATAGGGTTAAAATTTCTTTGATATTGTGACAGATACGATTAATACATACTACAGCAAAAGGCTACTAGGATACTAATATGCATCATATGTTATAAAGTATAATGATCATATTAAAAAGTTATTGCTCTCCCATTTGGATTTAAAAGGTGAAAAGTATCTGGTGATATTTGAAAGACATGGTGCAATGCAGCATACAATATGAAGCATAACGTTATTCAGATTTAATACATAGTACCAGTCTTCTTCCAGACTGTGTTGATGTAACAGGCCAATTAATTTTATAAAATGATGCATCATTTGTAAAGTGAGATACTTAGGGTGAGGCAATTGTGCCAATAGAAAGATTGCAATTTCAAGGAGCCATGCCCAAATGCTGTTTCAGCATATCACTAATTAGCATGCTACTCCAGACTGTCCCAGATTAATATCTTCTGCTGTGTGTACTGTATATAGCTAGTAATCATGATTGATTACTGAACAGAGTTGTTGTGAACCACTGAAACCCTATGGTAAACTTCCTGGAACAGAATGGAGAATTTTTCTGTACATGTTCTGCTAGCAGTAAAATATTGAAAAGTGTGGTCTGGAGTTAGGGCAGACTTTAGTGACTAGCAGACCTTGAATAGAAGCTGTAGAATTTTCTTTGGTTGTTTTATTTCCTTTTTAATATTAAGATGTGGCCTTTCAAACTTACACATGAAAAAGCAGTGAGAACCGCATGTGTACACACCAATAGGAAATGCTCAAGACATTAGGACATCCTCTGCAAATGATGCTATATGAATTTGTCTCAATTCATTCTAATTGTAGACTTCAGTCATCTGAGTGCCTTTACTGCCACTCACTGTTTCCAGGGATACATTTCCCTTGTTGGGGCTGTTCCATTTTGAATAACTAATCAAACTTCCATTGAACAAGTACTTGAACATCAACTTGTTGCATTTGAAAGTGCTCTAATCACTGTCATATGAACTCAGGCTGCCTCTTGATGTGGTTAAATGAATTTTTAATTTTATAAAGTAGAACAGATCTAAGAAAGGGTGTGAGGGATCTACATCAAAGTAGCTAACGGCCTGTTTGGGAAAGGCACTAATCTCATGGGGGAAACCCTGTCTGAAATCCTTGGTCTGAAGAGGGTATACAAGAGACTTGCAGCCAGGCAAGAATGGCCAAGCCTTTTAGCCACTTACTATTTCAAAGGTGGACTTTCCAAGAAGCAACTATTTCTGAGAAAGAAGCAGCATAACATGATTAACAATGTTCAGTGTTTTAGAACCCACTGTGAAAATTAGTGACTCCAAACCATTTTTCTTTTTCTTGCCCAGCAAAAACCAAATGAAAATATTTTCATAGGGATCTTCCTTTACAATCCTAATTAATATTTCAGGGTTTTTTTATCGCTTTCTACCAATTTTACAAATAATAATATCAATAAAAACCCCATGTACCACAAAAATGCAGCCATGACTTCATTTTATATATTAGTGTATATTAAAAACTGCTCATATGCTAAATTTTGCTGTGAGTTCTGAGATACTGAGCAAAAATATGCCAAGGAATATAAGTACTTCTTATACTTGTAACACCTACTGTGTGTTTTCACAGAGGGCAAACAGAACTTGCCCCTAATTGCTCGCCTATATGTAATTGCAACAGATTTTAGCTACTCTTTTGTCATTCTCTGCAGTATCTGTGTGGTAATAAGACCCAGGAAGGATGCATAAATTAGCTTGTACAACACTATGGTATCCTAATGCATGAAACAATTGAAACATACAATTTTTTCCCTTCCTGTTATTCTGTGAAGTGGGAATCATCTAGATGTTCTTCTCACATATGTCTGGGTGCTTCTACTGTCCTTTATGCAACAATAAGGCTGGTTTCTCTGGTGCCTTGCTGAGGGGAATGAATACACTGGGACATGACAGAATAAGGAGTAAGTCACGGAGTATGAGACTGCTACATTTGCGGGTTGATTCCAGCACCACCCACCCTCTTCCCTCTGCCTTAGTGAGAGAGCATGTTTTCTTCCCTCATGAAACAAAATCCATTGCTTTGGCTTGTCCCTCCTGAAGAATAATTAGAAATGCACTGGAATATATTCAGTAATTAACCTCCAATGATAAAGCTTCAACTTCAGGTAGAATCTACTCACTATATATAGTGTTTGGCAAGAGTATAAAAATTGTTATGCTCAATAGTAAGGATGGGTCAACAAGGAAAGGCAAAAGAAGGCGAGATCAAATTCAAGATACATGGATATTTCAGTACAAACACGATACTCCATACTTGCCTCTGATTTCTGTTTTGGCCATGGAGCACTGCTTCATTGGAGGCTCTAAGGGGTGGAATATTACCATTCACCCATTGGCACTGTGGACTCTTCTTGTTTTCCCTCTCTCTTTGAAGACATTTGGAGAACTTTAGTGGAAACAGTCAAGAAAGAGACACGTAAATGAGGGCACAATGGAAATTGTGAAATACAGATGGTAGGCCTACACCTCTTCTGTCATGAGATTAGTCTAGTACATCAGTATTCTAGGAAAAACATTCTGTGGAGCCTCATGACCACAAAATATCTTGTTTTAGATGGGAGTTGAAGAATGGGAATAGGTAGTGGGAAAGCACAGAAGAAAGGAGTACGCAGGCTTAAGAAAAGCTCCAAAAATTGTCAAGCAGTCATGGGGATTTGAAGGAAAGGCAAAAACATTCACAGCACTCTGTAAGCCAGTTCACAGGAAAGCTTCAATCTGCCGAAGTGCTAAGAAAGCTAGGACAAAATCCTTGTGCCAAACATGCTTAAATGCAACACATAAGGCAATGTGGCATTGTGATGGGCTGTCATGAGACAACTTTCCCACATATAGCAGGATAGAAGGATGCTTAGCCAGCTGCATAAATGTCATTTTCTTCATTATATAAGATGTCCTCTTATTTTTGGTTTAATTTTCATTTTTTAAAAATTTAATTCCCTCACATTCACCACTCCTGCAACTGTTTCTTCCCTGATATTGACAAGTATGTAGGAAACACATTATGCATGCAAAGGAATACACCTGACATTAAACTTTCAACGAGGAAAACTGTTCCACTTCAATACTCTAAACCTTATTACGTAGCAGACCAGCTACTTCAGCTCCATGGGAAAAAACTGTGTAGTAGTTACTCCTCCTAGACAACAGGCTAACATAATTTGATATGGCCCTTTTATTTTTTATTTAATCAAATATAGGAATATGTGACAATTTTGCAATAAGTTAAAAGCACTTCACTTGGAATGTGCAAACTAATCACCCCGTTTTTCACAATAAGGTAGCAAATTTCTTAAGGTTTAAAAAGATGGATCTTTTTTTTTTGGAAAACTACAATGCCTTATGCAATTTCCATACTTTCAGGGAGCAAGATTAAGAGTTTTTATTTTCTAAGTGAAAAAATCACACATGGGAAGGGTAAAATGAAGACCTCATAAGGCAATGATTGTCAGTGAATGTCTACAGACACTTGAGTGAGAGGGTTGTGGGATAGTGGAGGCCAAAATCTTAGTTTGTGAATGACATGATGCCTTGAAGTAATTCATGTACCAGATAGCAGCCTCAGCTATGAAATTAGTAACTATATTGTGAAGGAGAGATGGAATTAGGAAATCCATCAGGTACCTGTAGAGGGTCTGGCAACGGTCCAGTAATTTGCTGACTTCTAAGGTAGATGCACGTGGATCTTAGTGGGAGGAAGATTTCATCCTAGGATCAGTAATCTTTGATTTATCAAAATGCTGTCTGGTCCTTCCATATTTGCTTATTTAAAACAGATCTGAGAAAAATTTTAATTAAAAATCAAGCAATCAAACCAAAAAATGCTTCCCACACCCCGCCCTCTTTGTCCAAGAAGTTCATAGACAGTGTAATAGTCAGACTGGATATTGGAAAGGTAGTTCAGACATGGGGATAGCCAAGGAAAAATCATAGCTCAACAAAGTGAGAAGTAAATGACAGAATAATTAATAACCAGGGAAGGGTTTGGCAGCAGTAGAAAGCAATCTGGAGGTAGTTATAAGTCTAATGCTTCACTGCCTCTTGCTCATTTAAGACCATTCTATGGTTATATAAGTAGCAGTATATGTTATAAACTATTTTTTAGTAATTTTTGTATTTTTAAAGTCAGGTTACTGGAAATGCACACACCCAGTGATTGTGTATAGCAGATGTAAAATGAATGCTTATTTTATCCAAAGTGAGAAAAGCTGATATTCCACTGAGTATCTCTAGTTAACAGATAATGTCAATAGAATGGGATGTTATCACAGGATAATGGTCTCCTGCTGCTTGGTAAGTGCTGAATCGAAAGTCCAATGTTTATTTTCAAGGCAGGGGACATCGATCCTGTGACAACTTTCTATTTCAATGACATTCTTGCTATTACATTAGATTGATGCACTTATGACCATTTTGTTTAATGGATATTAGTTTTGTAAAGTGACAGCTCCTTATTGTGTGACTATTCAGTACGCTACCTACAATCTGATTGGCTTCAAGAAAAGAACTTGACTGATAAGCATAAAGGGTATAGATTTTATTTAAAAAAGGGAACTGTTCACCTATGAATGAGGTGCTTAATTTTTTTATTCTTAATATCTGCTATAGAATAGATTATTTACTTTGCAGGACTGCCTTTTGATATAATTCTCAGCAACAGTAATTCTGTCTTGAAAAAAAAAATAACATAAGAATGAACATTGCTTTGCAAAACCTGATCCACTGAATGCTTCAGCATTTCAGCTGGGAGCTTTTCCCAGGTGAAAACTGGTAATTTGTTCTTTAGAGAAAAAACAAATAACAAAAATGCTTTCAGTACTGGAATTACTATTTTACTACTCTGGAGTAGACTATGTAACACATTAAAACCAGCCAGCAGACAAATTCCCAAGAGTAAAACAACCTTTTACTGTAAAACACTTTCACTGCAAGCCATGGAGTAAAGTTCTAGTGTGAGGTCTCTCTCCATTTTACATTCCTGAATATTTTAGTGTCATTACCAAAGCTGAACTTTTAATTTGTTGTACTTTGTTTCACCTTGTAAGAGAAGGGAAAAGGAGATTTTTTTTTCAGTACACTGAATTTTAGGCCTTAGAAGATGTTTCATACACACCATTTTTTTTTGCATGGCTCAAAGACAGTCTAGTGAACAAACAGCATTTAGCCTTCAGAAAAAAACCCCAAACCAGCCTTATTTGAGTAGCAGCTAAGGAAAGCCCTACTTAATTTTTCAAAATTGGCATTGCTTTCATACGAGTAGCAGTGAAAACAGGAGAAGGAGGAAGAGTATAAAAGAATCCAATCAATATTCTCATTGCGGAAAAATGTTTTTCTGCCAATGTAATATCAACTATGTCCAGCAGTAGTCCTACTGATTTTAATGGGTCAAAGTACTTTATTACACTGAAAGTCACAAGGAATGTGACCTGGATGATCTAGTGGTAAAGCAGAGGACTCAACTATTTCTATTTTCTTGTCACTGCAGTAATTTTATACTGCACATTTATGATAACGTGGGAGGCATAGTGCATGCATTTGTACATGTGTGGGAGAAAAATAAGGAAAAGTAATTAGTTGAAGCCTCCTCACATGCAGTCAGGAAGCAGAACATCACTGTACATTTTATTAAATTACAACATTTAAAAAATCATTCTGAAAATTTTAAGAGAGCTCAGTTTAGAGGGGCACTATAATAAGCAAATTTCAAGCTACAGATGGAGTTTGGATATATCCCAATACAATGTTTAATGGCAGTCAAAAACCCTCAAAACATTTAAGAATATGCTTGGTAATTTTTTTTTCAATCCAGATCAGATATTGGAAAAAGACATTTGTGCACCAGCATTTCTACTTGTTTTTTTCCTTGAAATCTATAAAATGATACAGAAAACACTTTGAAATCTGTAAAAAGACTGAATTTAATGTAAGAGAGAGATGAAGGCTGGCTTAGGTAACGTTTATACATAAACCATAAGCCAAATTTTCTACTGATAAAAGTTATTTTTTATTTATAGCAACTGAAGATATGTTGGTATAATTTTTTTCTGTTAGATGATCCCTTTTCTTGGGTGTCCGTTATCTTTCATAGTTGTAGGAAGTCCACCATTTCCTTTCAATGAGAAAGACATTTCAAGGACTGGACAATGGTTATTAAAGGCTATTTTACAACACATCAGGAGGACTAAAATTCTGGTTGGTTTGGCTTTGTAAGGAAGATAATATGTGAGCACTTTAATGCAAATAACTTGTTTCAGAGAGCTCTGAAAAACCTTAAAAAAGACTTTTGAAAATCTTAAAAAAGGACATTATCTGGATTGAAATACTTGTTGGCAGCCAGAGGATTATTTTAACTCTCCAATATTGCCAGATATGCAGTAAGAATCATGTTAAAATCATTTCAGGTGACAGGTGGGTGTGTCAAGGTCTGAAGAAACTATAACTATGGAATAAAAGCCCTGAAAACTGGAATTTTTAACTGGCAAGATAATATTTCCTGGCAAAACGAGAAATTATTCTCAGCCTGCTGACGATACCAATGTACATGGAAATCTGATAGAAAGGAACAGGGATATGAAAAAACAGCCTTGGTCTTGTGCATTTAATCATTACATTTCTTTATAGTGTTAGATCTCATCGGTTTTCCTTAGTGCCTCAGGGAAGCTATGTGTATGGAGACACAGCTTACCCAAGTCCTACTGCCATCTCCTAGGAGTAAATGTAGGGCTCAGTGAGACAGAAGTGTTTTACTGCCTGGGTCTGCTTTGAAGTTGTTACAGGGTTTCTGGAGAGAAAGGGAGATGTTGTTTTCTAAGCTTTATGCATGAAATGATTTCTGCAATATTTCTCATGAAGGAAACAGGCCTTGTCTGTAGTTTGTAGAGAAAAGAAATCAAATTACTGTAACTGCCCAGGGATGATGGCCCCAAGACCCAGAAAATAAAATGGAGAACAAAGTTTACATATAGGTAAAAAACTGTCACCTGTTCATGATGGTTAGGAACTGGAGCTCTTTCCATCCATTTCACATCCTTGGAATAAAAGTGCCTGTTGAAAGCAAAGCCAAGCCATTAGTGCCTATGACCATCCTGATTCCAGCTGGGTTGCACTACTTTTGGAACAAATTCTGAACTTGTATGAAAATGGAAGGGAGAAACCAGAGCAAAATTATTTGAGCCTTGTTCTCACTGTGGAAAACAAAGAGTGGGGTAAGGAAGACTTTTAGCAACCGTAACTGTATGTATGAGAGATAGTTGAACCTGAGCAGAGCTGTGGAATCTTAGACAATGAAATACTGCATAAAGAACTGTCTGTCTAAGAAACAGTTTGCTTATCAGAGAGATGAATTAATTTACTACTGACAAAAATGACAAATCAATCTAACAAGATACCTGTCAAAACTATCTCTGTGTTCACTTTCTTATCTAGAATATGTGCCATAACCCTATAGATAAAAAGAAAGGCTTAAGAGAATAGTTGGAAATTAGCCTGATTTGTACCCACGTGCTTTCATTTGTGTCCACTGCTATCAAGTGATTGACAGCATAACAGAAATCATTTTTTTTAACTTATTAATATGATATGAACTGCAAAAAGATTAAAGTCTCATTTACATAACCTGAGATGAAAAGAGGTGAAATATTGTAATTATCTTTTCAAGCTAAATTTGCACTGCCATTTAAAATTAACCTATGCAAATGACAGGTTAAACCCCAGGAAAGCTCTGGCTCTGTTTGAAAAAAGTACAATCAATTTCCAATCATGAGTGTGTTTTTTTGCTAACCCTTCAATTAGGCACTTGAATCCATAAATATATGCCAATATTATGAAAATTATTTTTTGGCCTTGTTTTGTTCTTGGCTTTTAGCCCCCCAAAAGATACTAGGTTGTGAAGTCTGCATCCTTACTGGTATTATCACTCTAAATATTACTCTATAGAGTAATGTAATGTGTTGCTTAGCCCGAGTGAAGATAGTTAAGCACAATTATATCCATGAGTTAGCTGAGGTTCTGTATTTTTTATAGTCCATAGGTGTATGGGATGATTTTGGTAAGATTTGCATGAGCAACAGGTTTTAAAACTGGTCCTGTTGTGAATTGGAGAAGGTAGGAGATACTTATAATGTTGGCTTTTTTTCAGCAGAATTACAAGTTCAAGAACATATCAACTAGGGGGACCCCATTACACCTTGGTTTATACATAGTCTGAAAATATTTTCAAAAAAGAGAAGAGAGCTTACATTTCCATGTAATTCTTCCCTGGCATAGGAGGAATTTGGATACAGATGCAGACACAAATAAGTTTTCTTAGTAAACTGATATATTTCATCAGGTGGGTCCAAGAAAACTGAATATGTTACATGAGCTTTGAACTTGGCCTTAATCATGTGCCCTCTAGGCAGATATTTCACACTTGGCAGTTGGAGGTCTCCTTAATCATGGCCAGCCTCAATTATTTTTAAGTGTAAATAAAGAAATGGAAATTTTAGTGAATGAAGGCCAATGCCTATATCAGTGCAGCAGGGTTTCATGGGAAGGAGGACTGAATGGGTCTGGAAGCTCCTTTGTATGTATGAAGTACTGGGCCTGAGACTTGTGGGACAACAAATGTCTTTCACTGAGTCTGCAGAGAAGGTAATCCTACAGGGGTTCTTTTCTGTCTTATTGGTAGCATCCACAGAAATTGTCAGTCAGAGGCAGTACTGTGAAGTGAAAACCCCCTACCTTCCCAGCTGGTAAGTGTTCTTTTTTCAACATTTGAGGTGGCTGTAATTTGAAAGTTGTGTAAACAGTCAATTTTGTTTTGGTAGCCTGGGTACAGGCAAAGGAGCAGTGGAAGCCTGATTTATGATGGGTTTATGTATTGTCTCCTACAACACCCTCCCATTCCACTGCAAGAACCACAAACTTGGCACTGAGATATTTCTAGATCTTCTCTGTGTTCCTGAAGACTATCCTTATACTGTTGCCAGTTTCTGTCGGTCTCAACCTACTTTCTGGTTTACTTACTGGGTGAGAAACAGTGTACATCCTGTGGCTAGTCTATATAACAACACATACAATTTGATCAGAGAGTGAATATGTGCTGAGCAGCCCAGCAGTGCAGCAGTGGTTGTCAAATACTACGTTCTGTCTCTGTTTTCTTCAGTGGGAGTACTAATATGGTCTCTACCATCTTGTGAGACACCGATTTTCACAAAACTCACATAGCACCTTTGAACTCTGACTGAAAAATTTGATAAAAATTAGTCAATGAAAGAGAGGAATGTCTGACAACCTGTGCAGTCATGTCAGATATTGCCTTGCCAAATCAGACTGTAAAATTGAGGGGAGGGGAAGGGAAGGAGAAAGGGAGAGAATTATTCAAACAGCAATGAAAGGAATATTTCTTGCTGAAATGAAAGACTGAAACATTTAATTTAGCTTGACACAAAAGGTTCCATTCACCGTGAAATCAAATATTTTGTTCCAAGGCACTTGTGAGAAAATAAGGAAAATGAAAGACTACAGTCAAAAGCTGACAGAAGAAAAGCCTTACCCTTGAAAAACAAGTTCTCAGAACTATCTCCACAAAGCACTAGAGATCTGAATTGTACTACTTCTATATTTGGAAGGGAGATTAATTCCTATTTTTCACCTTTTTTGGCACTGCTCAACTATCCACACCTTTAAGGTATCTGAAATCCCACCTCCTCTAGTTCCACTTTTGTAAGATGCTTTCAGAGTCACAATAGGTGAACATGAATGTGCATGCCAGAGAGAAAGAGATAAGGTTTATAAACAAGCTAAAACCATATCTGCAAGTATGGAAAGAAAATGAGACTACTTCTACCCACCAGAAATATTGTGTTTGACACCCAGGCTCTCCAGGAATTAATACACATATAACTGTAGGGGGAGAAATTTATTTGGTTTGGTGTGGAATTTCAGGTATTGCTGACCATCTGAGCATTTGTATCAGGTGCTGAGTGTTTATGGACAAGAATTTATCATTTAGGACTACAAACAACTTCTTGCTCTGATTATTTTTGACACTCTGCTATCAAAAGTTTCTTCGCGCTTCTGATCTTAAAACTTAGAAACAATCACCTGAGGCATTATAGTACTGAGGTGTCATACTGATGTGTTGGTACTTTTATATAAAGCATCTCAGGCCAGAGGTTACTGAGTTGCTGGTGGCTAGGTTTGAAAAGGTGGGAGGAATGGCCTTTGAATTTCTACTTTAGCAGCCCTGAATGCTGAAATGCTCCACTCTGACTCCAGGTCTTGGGAGGATCAGGTGAAACTAGCTTTCCTTAAGAAGCTAAAGATGAAAAGATTTAGTGGCTTGTATTCATTTGCCCACGGGAGGGGGCAAGGAAAGGGCAATGGCAGGTGTTAGCCTGAAACTCCCAGTTGTCCACCACAGAGAATAAGAGAATAATTGCTTCTCCATATGATTGCAAGAAGGGAGGTCTCCTTAGAAGATTTTACCAAAGAGAGTTTTTGGCACATCACATTAAAGAATATCCTGGTGAAAGTGGAGTTTGTTTGTAAAGCTGTCAATAAGAGTTTTATTGTCATTTACTTAAGAACTTCTGTGATGCGTGCCCACTTTTACCGTTTTCCTCTAGAAGAACAAATGACTCAATCCCAAAAATGTGTATCTGAATAATTCTTTGCCTAGGAGATGTTCTATTCTGGACCCAGTCTATTTTTCTCTGGCTTCAAAATATGATAATTTAAGTCATTGTCTGAATATAAGTGAACTGTGATGCTGTCAAAATCTGAGTTTTGGATCTTATAACTGATCCCTGATTGGTTTGTTGAAATGATCTGATGATGCTTTTGTGTCTTTTCCTTTATCTATTTTTTTCCTTGTTTAATGACTGTTATGTTGAAGAGCTTTTGGTGATACTAGAGTTTGTAAGACAAAAAATCCAAAATTTATTCTACCTCAGACAACCTGGAACTTAAAGGTGTAGGTTTTTGAATGCTGAATTCTTTGTAGCCTTGAATGCTACAATTTTCAGTCAGCAGGCTCACTCTGTCTACCTGTGACCACAGTAAGTGGCATGAAAGGTACCCAAAAGAACCCTGAATGTGTCGTCATACACCCTGAGGATTACAGGAGGGAAAAAGTTGTGCTCTGATACAGCTAGTATCTTCTGTTGATAATTAAGAGTACCTGTGCCTGCCATTGATGTTTAAAAAGATTATGAAAAGAAAGGGTGCATCTTGCATAGAACAGATATTTTTGTTCTCTCAAGGTCACACTAATATGTCTGTTGCTTCCAGATGACAAGTATCTTGCATTTAGACAGACTGGGTAGGGCAAGTGAAACAAATATGGCCATACTAAAATTTAGTGTGCATACAACTATTAACCCAGTTACATGGCATATTTCTCAATTTTTGAAAATTGAACCATTCTTCAGAAAATGGTATCAATCAACAATCAAGTCCTCTAGTACTTGTCAGAGGAATATCAAAACTGAGCTGGATTGGAAATTCATGCTCTGTCTTCATATTTCTTTCTACATCTTTTCTAATGAGTAAAGTGATCTACTCTCCAACAACATGCACAGTGAAGCTAATGTCTAAGTGCTATTGTTTCAGACTCTGCAAGGTTTGAGGTATTGGCATCATTTACACATGAGGCTGAGCTTTGGGAAAGAAGCAAGTTTCCAGTTATACAGGTATACACTTCTACATCTAAAGAAATTAAAAAGTCTGGAGAAAACTGTAATACTTATATCTGTCCTCATCAAGTCTTACTAGCACTTTGGTAAATGCTTTCCTTAGAGAGTAATGTCAGTGCACTCCTTTAAGCCTTTATAATTTGTTTGTAAAGGACGAAACCTTGTGCAAATAATCAAAGTAAAGAAAATAGATTCTTACCAAGGGATCATTCAGTAAATGTAACATTAAGAAGTGTAAAAATTTTCCCTAAAGTGGGAGAGTTTGCTTGTCAGTATTCTGTGAGCTCTCTGTATTGCCAAATTTTGTTTGTCAGAGTCAGTTGTAAAGGGCAATAGTGAAACTGAAAATGCTGACTGACATAGTGGTTTAACCATAATTTTTCTTCATAATGATTTGAAACGCAATTTTTGATTTTATAAAAAAAAATAGGAATATTCTTTATGAATACTTTAGCACGAAAATTACTTACACATAGCATAGAATTTTTCGATAGTGACCTTTTTGCCTTGGATTAATTTCTAAAGGTCTGAAATTTATTCTGTCTGTAGTCTGAAAAATTTAAATTCTGAATGTATCTACAAGAATGATCATAGACCGTAAGCAGCAAAGGAGGAATACATTCTCTGGGTTATCATTTCAGCACTGTGTACACAATATGTCAGAGTCTGAAACTTTCAAATTAATTACTAGTCCTGGTGATGCTGAATGTGTTTTGTTGCCCTTCAAGCTTGCAATTAATATTCAGACAGTTGTGAAGGGAGGATAATTTGGTGATTTTCAGTTTATTCTTCCAGGGAATAAACAAGAGAAGAGACTACATATTTCTCTTTTACTGCAGCTCAGAATCAGTTGATTAAGTTGTGTCTGCAACTGTACACAATCAATGTCAGTTAGAGTACAACTTTATTAAAGTTTTCTTGAATTTACATAACTTTCAGAACCATTACATGTATAATTTATCATGATGATGCAGTATCGTTGTAGGGTATTTATAAGCTTTGTGCAGTGGGGCAGAATTTCAAACCTGGTCCTTCATTAATTTTTAATTCAATAACTTAGCTAAACTAGGTGAGCGCTGATAGCAAGAACACCAAGAGCTTTACCAGTTTTTAAATGAAAATGCTCTCTATGTTCAGTGCCTCTGCAACCCTGTGGGACAGAGTTTAATGTGCTTACGAAAGTGTGTTTACCTTCAGCATGTTCACTAAGTTTTTCTTCCAAATATTTTTTACCAACCTATGGTATGATGCTATAGCCAAACAACTTCAGATTTTAAGTATATAATTGAAAAAAAAAAAAAATCATAGGGGTTTTGCTTGGAAAGGGAAGTGGTGAGGAAAACCTGAGGTCTAATATACACATGAAAAAATATTCTTGTTTCTCATTTTCTCATATCACTTCGCCAGCCATAGCTCAAAGAAGGTCTTTTTGAAGGAAAGCATTTTCTTCTAGATTTATTCAAATAATGACAAATAAAAACTTCAGGAGTCAAGGATAGTTGTGAAAATAACTTAGATCATAGAAACATAGAATAGAATCATAGAATTGTTAAGATTGGAAAAGACTTCTAAGATCATTGAGTTATCCTAGCATCGCCACATTCACCACCAAGACATGTCCCTAAGTGCCCCATCTTTTAAATTTGTCTTTTAAATACCGCCTGGGACTATTACTCAACCACTTCCCTGTGCAGCCTGTTTGAAAACCCTCTTAGTGAAGAAATTTTTCCTAATATCTAATCTAAACCTCCCCTGGTGCAACTTTAGGCCATTTCCTCTTGTTCTGTCACTTGTTACCTGGGAGAAGAGACTGACCCCAGCTCACTACAATGTCCTTTCAAGTAGAGTCATAGGTGGCATTGGGGAGGCTGGGAATTCAGCCCTTACTTTCTAGCTGTTTGAAAATTTGTGTCTAATTTCACAAATGGTCTGACTCCTAAAGCTATACTTTCTGTATTATTTGAGATGCTTTAGAAGGGCACTTTTTGTTTTCTGTGTAGAAAGGATGATCTGTTTCTAATGGTGCCTCGATATCAATGAGGAAAAAGCATTCATTACTGACATTCCAGCCATTGGAAACTATTGAGAATAGGAGATATATAGCTGATCCTACACTTATTGAAATAATAATAATAATAATAACAATAATAATAATTTCAATTTCTATTGATTTTTATGTGCTCTAAACAAGGCCTCAAGTAAAAGGAAGATCTGTTCCATACTGTTACAGTTATACTTGGTATGGGTCACTGGAAGTACTCCTTCTGGATTAAGCTGGCTTCTTGATCTCTCAGAAATGTGGATATTCTTTAGCCTGTGACTCTGTTCTCATTTCCTAGTATGCATAATTTCCCACATAAAATACTGCAACATTATGTAGAATGTTAAATACAAATAATGCAATTCTGGGAGTGAAAGAAAATGGGAAGAAAAGAAAGCAGCTTAAACCTCTCCCCTCTTCACCCCAAACCTTCCTTTTCTATGCCAGAAATAGAAACCCTGATGAGAAGTGATATTGTGGCTTTGAGACTCTCTTTGGGCTGCAGACAAAAAAGAACAAAGTTAACCTTGTTATATTTTTCCTTCCATAGTCTGAAGAAGGCCACATGGTTGATATTTCACTTCTCATTTCTATTTCCAGGGCATATTTTCTCATCCTCTTCATAAAAAAAATGGATTTTATAGTTACGTGTTGATCCAGCAGCTGGTTTGTTTTTTAAATGAAAACGTTATCTGTTTATTATTCTGATACAATTTTAAGCAGTTTTACTCAGTGTATTTGAATTCAAAATCCTATTAAAGATGCAATATTCCTCTACTACTTTGTCCCCCACTGCGCTGACATTCAGTTTCCCCATTTTGAATAGAAACATAATGTTGTATATCTGTTCAGGCTGATGTAATTTCCAGCACTGAATTACGAGTCATTGGACTGCCTGTTCACCTTCCTATCATGGAAATTTTGTATTCACACACATTTTTCTCCACATTTATAAAATGAATTATTGGCCTGGCTATCTTGCAATTGCTTTACAGAAGAACTTTCTTTTTAAATCCAGAAAACTTATCCCTTTGCATCCTACCATCTGATGGAAGCAGTAAGAATTGCTGAGTTAAGATAAACACCCTCATTTTGTGGTAGAGAGAGGAGGGGATGAGAAGCAAAATGCTAATTTGTTTTAAAGTTAAAAGTACTGACCCATGCACTGAAGATAAGCATATCTAATTTTAAATCTTCCATATCTATTGTAATGTCTAATTGCATAGTTAAATGAGCTGTAAAAGCAGAAATGCCGCTGTAACCTCTAAACAATTTTACACAGTTCTAGAACATTTGAGATAACAGAAGAAAGCTTAAAGAAGCTTTTCTCCTCTAGTAATGCTAGTACTTCAGAGGACAGTGTTTATTGAACAGGAGAAGCTTTCTGCTTGGGCAGCACTTTCCTATTACTCTGGACACACTTTAGATTTAAGGAGGCAATTGAATACATCATGTGGGCTATGAACACTCTACAAAGGTCCAAAAACATTAGTGGATGTGTCACTCAGTGCTCAATTCTCATCTTGCATTGATGTAATGCTGGAATAACTTGATTGAATTCAGTAACTTTATTCTAAATTAACATAATTGCTATCATAATTATTTAGCCTACAGAAGCATCTGGAGCCCCTAACTAGGTCAGGGCACAATTTCACTAGGCTCTCTGCATTACACACACACATACACAGATTAATATGTCAGAGAGCTTTATATATAGACTGCCTCTATCTGAATACCTTGCTTGGGGCAAAATAAAACAACGGAGAGGTGAATCCACTAGTCTGAGTGGTAGCCTCTGTGACTGACTTCACTGCAAGTCCCACAGACTTTCTGTGCCTCTGTTTTCTTTCTAGAAAATGCTGATAGTAGCGCTTCTCTTGTTTTATGAGAATAATTGCATTTAAAATTGTGAAGTGCTCAGGCACCATGGTAATGGGGAGATGCATAAGTATTGTGGATAGACAAGGTAATCTGCATCCAATTGTTCATGCTTTATAGCCCTTAATGACAGATACTTCAGGGGAGTTGCTTATATCCTGAAGATGAGATGTGCAAGAATATTAGATTTTTTAACTACTGAGGGGTAAAAAGGAAAATACAAAGTAGCTGTAAAATAATAACTTTTCTGCAAACTGTAAAGACTTCAAGTTTAATAACAGCAGTGATTGTTTCTAAGGTTAAATGAAATAACAGTATTGTCTCTACAAAGTGGGAATAACATACACCTCATATAGCGCAGCTCACATTTCCTGTAAATGTAAAGCACAACTTTTTGATTCTACTCAGAAGTTTGAGTCTAATGATACTGTAGGCAATAATGAAACTTCTTGAAAAGAACATTTTGTATTGTTCCTTAACTCTGCCCTGTCTGAATTGTCATTAATTTGTTGTGCCTAGCAAATGAAAAGTACTAGGACAGGAGCCGAGTGGCAGTTGCATCAAATTAATTTGGGATTCTGAAGTATCTTAATGTTCTTAGGGTGACTGGCTTCAGTGAAGCTAGGATATAATTTCAAGACATTGGAAGTTGACCTGATTAAACCTTCTTTTTACTTCCTGAACTATGAAGAATGACAGATACTGTCAGAGAGAACTTTGCAGGTTTCTATGCTTTCAAGATCTGACAATTTTTGCTAGAAAGGAAAATGAGTTATGTAGAGAGAGAATTTATTTACCCCTTTTTTTCAGCAAGACCAGAAAGACCAGCTATTCTGATACCTCAAGCTATTGGCACTTATGCAACCAGTCACCAGAGTGATTGAATACATTGTGATCATTCTTCTGAGAGCTGTGTGAAATACAAAAGTCTTTATGTGCTTTTTAGTGATACAGAATCCAGACTCAGAACAAGTTCTTTATCTACCTTTTGTAGCAGTGCTGCCCCATAAGGGATCTGGGCCCAAATGAATTTACTCCCCAGACCATTTACCTTTTGGTAAATGAGAATGGAATTTGAGTCCTTCCAAAGTTTCTGCTAGTGCCTCTTCACTGAGCAGTTTTTTTGGCTGCAGACTCTTCAGGCAGCTTAGGTTAAACTTGGGATGACCCAGTGCTGTACTATAAATGATGGAATAACAGGAACATGATTGTGCAGCAAAAGGACTGAACAAAGTTTTGTGTATCTGGATACCTGAGTTTAGATATACTTTTTAAAGAACAGCCTTATATTACTATGGACTATGGACACACAGCTTTTTTTTTTAATTATTAATTTTTAAAAATAAAAAAAAAAAAAAAAAAAAAATCTGGCTTGTCCTGAGTTCAATGGCAAAACCTGAGTGTGTACAGTGAGGCCAGAATACCAAAGTCTTCTGGATGCTTGGTTTTGGTTTTCTTTTAAGTTTCTATAAAAGACCTATTTTTCTTACATCTTTATCAGTGCCTTTTCAGTCTGCATTTTAAATGCTTCCATACTTTCTGAGTAGCATCTTAGAAAGTGTAGTTTAATGGAGATAGCTCTTAGAATTCTCTAGCCAGGACAGACTTACATGGCTTGTGCATTCTTGCTGCAGTGGTGGTTGTTTTTTTTCTTAAGTTTTGTATCATGACCCAGATGTCTGCAGCTGGAATTTCATAGAAAAATATGTGACTAACACTTTGCCTCAGTATTATATAATCAAAAGTAATGCCTTCCTGAAATACAAGTGTCTTTGAGGATACTCTCTTCTGAGTAAACAAAATGCTTTGTCTGCAAATTTCCAAGTATCATGAGTTTCAAGAGAAAGATTGTGAGGAATTCATTTTAGCAAGTCACATGGTAAAAGATTAATGGATTATTTGCTTTAAGAACAGTTGAAATAAATGTAGGACTCTGCTTTTAAATTTATCAGGATATATAGCTATATAATTGAGTTAAAGTGTGAAAATGTCTTAACTGTGACTGGTGCTTGCCACTTGATTTCTCAAATGAGCAAGACTTTTGCAGTTGATCTACACAAGACCAAAGCATTGACTTACTGTGCCAGATAAAGTGAGCAAAAATATTTTTACATTGCATCAAGATGTTTGTGTCACTGGTTTTACTTATGCCATTGTTACTAATGTACAGTTATTGTAGTTAGCCAGTGATGGAAAAGATAAAATTAATGCTATTAATTCAGCTACAAGGTTTGTGGATCTGTGAGCAACTGAGCAACATAACTAGGGGTCACTACCTGGATTAATGATGCTTCATGTCTTGGATTGAACATATCTAAATGTTAATCAATTCCAACCAAATGCCTGAAGCTGGTTCCTTAATTTTTTTCACAATTTGTTGTTTGTAAGTAGTATGGAATCAAACAAAGATATTAAGCTCTCATGTCAATTAAGCTGCTGTTGTTACTATAATTAGCAGCTGCTTCTTCCTTATGACAGATTTAATTAGAAATATCTATATTTATTTTTATACAAACACGACAATTTGTTCTTGATCAATTAAAGTAACCCTGCATTTCATGTGTATTTTTAGAACAGATAGACAGTTATCTTATGTGGTGGGCAAGGAGCTGGGATGAGTGACTTAGAGGAAAAAGTGATTTACCTATTGATATAGAAGTATTTTGAGACCAAACCAGAGTATGGCAATGTCAACTAAAGGTGACATTCAGGTCAATAGAAAGATAAACTTAAAAAAATTAAAACTGAAAATGCTTTCTCTGTACTTACTAAAACAACTTCTTTTCTGATATTGAATGAGAATTTTTACAGACCAAGTAGTCCTTTTGTGTGTGATGCTTATTGGACAAGGAAGATTGATTTGCCTTTCTCAATATCTTACATTAAAACAATTTTTTTTTTCTAATCCCTTTTCTTGCAGTAAAATTTCATCTGGTCTTGGTGAAGCATTTAACTCCTACATGCCTTGATCATAGCTTTCCAATCATTCTCGGAGACAGAAAATTTTTATCTGAAATATGAGTGTTTACAGGGTGACCATATGCCCTGTCAGTGTGGCATGAGCTATATAAGTGATTTTCACACTCCTGATTATATTCCAGCTGGTGTCAATGACACACAGTGTATTCATAAAATGTATATGTAAGAATATGACTAAAGGATGTAGTAAGAGGGTTGAGACAGACATTTCCAGGAAAGCACTGCTTTCCCCTTTTCTCTATATGAGTGCAACAGCATCTCTTTCTGTTCTCTGGTGTTCACTCAATCTCTTTATTCCTATACAAAATCACGTGAGCAGGGATGAGCAACACTGCAGGATAAAGATTTTATACCTCAGTCATAGAATTCAGAGATGGAGAAGACCTATTCCATGTTACACCACTTCTTGCTGTTCTGGATAATTTGTCTAAATATATTTTTCTCTCACTGCTTTTAGAGCATCTGCACCAAATAGTATACAAACACATGAACTGCAGTATGATAGAGAGCGAATATTTTATCATAGAGAGCTCTAGGTGCCTAAGACAACAGTGTGAGAAGCTCATTTAAGAAGTCTGTGAGTGTTTTGCTAGTAGGATTGTACTCATGACACCTGCTTCTTGCATAAAGTAGGATTTTTCTTCTGGGTGTTTGGATGAAGCTGCTTGCTTTTATTATCTATTTATTATTGAGGTTTGACTCTCCGAAGAAGACAGCTTCTTTAGTATAAGAGAGACAGCTGAAAGGAAAGACAGTCTATAATTTTTCTGCATTTTTCTTAACTTCTGTGGCTCTAATGAGTTACTAGAATGCAGTTGTAATGATAGTAGCCATACAATATGTTCGTTTTCGTTCCATTATGAAATATCTAGTTTCAGTTACCCAAAGCTGCTAGTGAAGGCAATATACTTGTCATCAAAAATAGATTTTTGTCAGTAGACTAAGTACCAAAAATTATGAGTTTGGCTTAGTAGTTATTCAAAACCTTAAATTTCTTGTCCTCTAACTTCATTGTATTGTAGCAACAATTTCTACAAACCTAATTGCAAGAAGAAATTGTACAGAGATTGTCCCAGACAAGAGAGAGGACTGTACAACCTGTCTGAAATGCAGACAGGTTGTGTTTGGGTTTTTTTTTTCATATTTTTCTTTCGTTTTACTCCCGTTTTTTTTGTTTAGTTTTTTGTTTTGTTGTTTTTTTTTTTTTTTTGTTTGCTTGGTCTTTTTAAGGGGAAGGAATGGGGGAGGCTGGTTTTGTGCTACTATTTATTTTCATGGCTATTTCAGTCTCCTCTGATTCTATCTTTTGACTTCAGCTTCTTCTGCATAAAAGATTTTACCTTGCCATCTGAATACCACTCTAGGGTCTTTTCCCCATGCACACCCTTCCTCTTTCCCCCCCCACCCCCCAAAAAAAGCAGTGTAAAAACACCATCTGTGGATTTGGAGACATTGTGCTATTTTTTCCCCCACAATGATTTTAGAAAATTTATTAAAATTATTTGCAAAAGGCAAATGATAGCATTTTTCTGGCTCTAAGAATAATATTCAGTGGATTTTGCGCCTATTAGTCTAGCATTTCAACTTCTAAGGCATACTTCTCATTATCATACTAGGGCATGTTACAGAGTTCAGTGACCAGAAGCATCAAGAAGTAATTAAAAAAAATCTCAAATGATATCTAATTAAAAACTGTTCCAGGCAGAATGAATTAAACAGACTTAAAGTTGCTTACTGCATCCATCTTCCTGATGCCTGAAGGAGCTGAGTTGCAAAGGTTAGTCATACAATGGTAAAAAGCTCTTGCAGTAGGTAACTTCAGAAATGCAGCAGACAACAGTAAACTGGAATTATAGAATAATCAGGAGTGGTAAATTGCATCATCAAATTTCTTGACTTGTCAAGAAACATTAAAAAAAAAAAGTTTAATTGGCTAACAAATCCAGAGCCATAAGAGCTGTAGATGCTTTTGTGGCAGTGAGGTGGTGTAATGACATCAATCAGACCCCTGGGTGGAAGCCAGTACAGGGTATTAAGGGGAGGGCTAATAGACTGATATGCTAGCTTGGTTTGATATCTGATCAAGCCATTTTGTCAAATGGCATCCTAATATGACTTCCAGTCTTTCTGCTGGAAAATCTGTTGAACTCTGTTCCATTCATCCCATTTCACTTCTCTATTCTTTCTTGCTCCTTCCCCACTCCCAATGTAAGTCTAGCATTATGAAAGGCTAGCAATCCAAATTCTCATCCATTCCTACAGAAAAAATTTGTGTCTGTAAAACTACTGAAAGCTATAAGTGGAAGTTCAGAGTCACAAAGCTAAAATCTCCAGTGTAGAATTTAGTGACAATGACAAAAAAGAATCAAACCTAGCTGGCTTGGCCAAATTAATGCCCACTAAGTTAACATTTTAAAGAAGTGGTTGTTTTGCTGTCTGCAGAGTTTGGTAAGCAGTAGTTCATAACAATACTAGTGTTTAAAACTGCATAAATTATGTATGTGCAAAGAAGAGTATCTGATACTTACCATTTTGTGTTCTTTACAAAAGAATACTTAATTATTTAAAAAAAAAGTCAGTAACTCACTATCCTGAGGTGTATGGACAAATTACACATTACTGACCATAATGCAGCTCCTATTCTAAACACTATTAATTTGTTACTTATTATATAGATACAATAAATAAAAATTGATTAAACTCTGAATAGATAGAAAATAATAATAAATTATATTTAATTCACTGAATGACTCACTAAGAAGAAATAATTCTACTGCTAAGTCCAAGAATGGCCATCTATGACTTGACAAACTGCAGAATATGAATTGTTTTATCATTTAAAAATTTTATTTTATCATTCTTTAGCGAACACTCTTAGGATGCTGCTGTTTAACTAATTGCTGTAGCAAATGCCCTATTACTTAGACACTATGGGTGAGAGCATTATGCAGACTTCAGGAGCCCGGGGACAAAAAGCAAGTCTAGCAGCAGAGCCCACTGCACTGAAGACATATAAATTAAAAATATTAGAACTGACTGCTCTGGGCAGTGTAGAGTAATGGTTTTTAAGCCAACACAAGATTCCAGATGCTCCAGGAAAATCCCATGATGAGGAATGTCAACTGATGTCAAATGCTACTGAAAAATCTAAGATAATAAATGTAGCAATGCCAGTTGGTGTTGAAAGCAGGTGGTTAGCCATGTTCCACAGGGCAATGTCTGTGCTGTGAAAAATCCTAAAATATGAAGGAAATATGCGTTTAGGAAACCCAAACCCACAACCAAAGTATTACTTTTCTATAAGTGCCCCTGAAACTGCAAACATTTTTTTTTCTAGTATTAAAGGAAAAAGAATTGCCCTTAGATGTAAACATTAAACTTAGCATGGTGTAAATATATATTAAATTATAAACCAACACCTTATATGTAGCAAGTTTTCATGATATAAAATTCTGTCTTCCCAGTAATAATCATTATATGGTGAGTGCATCAGGTTTGGTGATTTTTCAGAGGAAAAATTATCATTAAGAAGGTGTTATGGAATACGTGATTTAGGAGAACTGGTTGTAAACCAGGTGCAGACAGAAGCATTTAAGAAGACTGAAGTTTAAATGAGAGTTTTAAGTTATGTTGTATCTATGATATGAAGTTACAGAAACATGTCTGGAGGAGCTTGGGTAGATTCAGCACAGGTCTCCTGTTTATTTTGATTAACAAAAAAAGGAAACACAGACTAGATGCCAACTCTCATTAGTAACCTCTGCATAGCGGAAACCAGGCAGATAAAGATGACTTTGAAAGATTGTGCTTATCATGTATCATCAAACTACAGAAAAAAATATCCAAGCAATAATGAACCAAAAAATAAATTTTGGTCTAAAGTACAGTGAACCAATGCAATAGATATGGGGAAAAAAAGCAGAATCTAACAGTTTTGCCTTACAGACATACGGCAAAACGGGCTGAGGATTTGGTTTGCTCTTGAGGAGGATATATCAGGATTCCATTACAGTCGGTGTTTTGGTTTTTTGTTTTTTAATTGGCAGGGAATTTGTTACTGTAGCTTTGAGGTTATGTGTTATGGTGTAACTATACACTAAGGAGCAGAGAATAAAATATTTTTGTTATTTAAGTGACTTACTAGATATAGGACAACTGAACTGTGGGCATGGTGTGCAGGAATGACTGGTGCAGGCATAGCAAAGCTTGCTAGGATATGGTCAGATCTTGAAGACTGATGGTGCAGCTAACTAGTTAGACCACTGCATTTTACCTTTTTACAGAGACCGAGGCATTATATTCTTTACACATTGCTCAGTGGGAAACTAACTGTTAATAGAAGTCTGTGGAAAAGTTTTATGACTCTTAGTCATTGGCCCTGGGTCATATCTAATGAGCATGAAAAAGCGTTTCTCCTATATCCTCTAATATTTTTCCTACATAATTCTTAAAGGTTTTTTTGTATATAGAGCAACCAGCTGATCTAAATACCCAAAATATTTTCAGTGGGTGCAAAAAGCAAAATAAAAAAATCTTGTCTCACCCAGAATCTGAATCAATCTGTGAGTGAATTTTCTTACCCTACCCAGGATCTGGCTTCTTTAAGAAGGTTCTATAAACTAATCTGCTACATTTTTAGATTGGTTATATTTTGGTTATCTCTCAAATACCACTTTATTAGACAGTTTTGCCTAATTACTTTTCTGTAATCAGGAACTGCTGGCTAAGAAAAAAGAATTGTCATATCTTGAGATATGGTATCCAGGGAGGTCCATATCATTCTTATAGGATTATATTAAGAGTGGATTAATTGAATGAGTCCCTATTCTTATTACAATCTCTCCTTATTAGAATGGATTAATTTATCACATTTTCTCCCCTCTTCAAAGTCTTTGACATAAGAATGAATTATCACAATTTCATTGGTGTTTTTCCAACTGGGTGATGGTTTCCTTGCTTTTCAGCCTGTTCAGAAAAGAGAGGAACATTAATAACTTGTTGTAATGAACTTGTATATTGGAAGATGGAGGAATAGAGGGGGGTTGTTTTATAATGGACTGCAGAGAGAACTCTGTATTTCAGAGGATTCTGAATACCTGGCAGATTTCTGTTAGTGGGATTCAAGAAAAGATATAGGGAGGAGTGTGACTTCTTTACAGTCATATTCTTAATTTTGGTTTAAGGAAAATAGCAGAGACATGAGCAACTACTGTTGTCTGCTGACTGTTGTCTTTCAAAATCTTCATGCCTACAGTAGCATATTTCTTTGGATCAGTCAGCTTTCAAGACCATGCACACTATAGCAAGAGTGCTATGCTAAGGTGGCTACTCATGCAGTCATTTTTTGATATTGCAGAACTTAATTTTCCTTCTGAAATGAAGGTACCATAGTGGAAGAGCACCTTGCACATAAAGTATATTTATTCTGTATTTTTAAGTGCAGATCAAGTATGACCTTAATAGAGCCAGCTCTGATGTATTTTTAGGGGAAAACACAGAACTTTGTGATAGAATCACAGCATCATTAAAGTTGGAAAAGACCTCTAAGATCATTGAGTCCAACCATTAATCTAACATTGCTGGGTCTACCACTAAACCATGTCCTTATGCACCATATCTACACAGTTTTTGAACACTTCTAGGGATGGTGATTCCTCCACTTCCCTCGGCAGCCCATTCCAATCACTGCCCTTCTCTGGACACGCTCCAGCACCTACCTTGTAATGAGGGGCCCAAAACTGGACACAGGACTAGAGGTGCAGCCTCACCATGCTGCATACACGGGGACTATCATTGCCATGGTCCTGCTGGGCACACCATTGCTGGCACAGGCCAGGATGCCATTGGCCTTCTTGGCCACCTGGGCACATGCTGGGTCATGTTCAGCAGGCTGTTGATCAGCACCCCCAGGTCCATTTCTGCCAGGCAGATTTCCAGCCTCTCTGTCCCCAGCCTGTAGCATTCCACATAGTTGTTGTGACCCAGGAGCAGGACAGGGCACTTTTCCATATAGAACCTCATACCTCTGGCCTCAACCCATCAATCCAGCCTGTCCAGATCTGTCTGCAGAGCCTTCTTATGGTCCAACAGATCAGCAGTCCTGCCCAAATTGGTGTCATCTGCTTGCTGAGTGTGCAGCCAATCTCCTTATCCAAATCATTGATGAAGATATTAAGCAGAACTGGTGACAACACTGAACCCTGGGGAACACCACTTGTGACTGACCACCAACTAATTTGACTCCATTCACCATCACTCTCTAGGCCCAGCCATCCAGCCAGTTTTTTAACCGGGTGAACACTGCACCCATCCAAGTCAGGAGCAGACAGTTTCTTCAGGAGAATGATGCAAGAGACAGTGACAAAGATTTTAGTAAAGTCCAGGCAGACAACATCCACAGCCTTTCCCTTATCCACTGAGCAAGTCACCCTCTCATAGAAGGAGATCAGGTTGGTGAAGCAGGACTTGCCTTTCACAAACCCATGCTGGCTAGGTTGTGCTGCACATGCTGCGTGATGGCACTCAGGATGATCTACTCTATGACCTTCCCTGGCACCAAGGTGACACTGACAGGCCTGTAATTCCCAGGAGGTGCCTCAGTACAGCACTTACAGGCCTTACTAGAGCTTCAATGAGACCAGGAAATGTGAAGGTACAGCTACATCTGACTACTGTCTTTAATACAAACGCTGATATGCATTGTGATTTGACCCGGAAGAATCAATGCAAGCAGACTCCCTCACAGAAGGGCAAAACAGTAGCACTTTAAAGTTTATAAATGGAGCTTCAGAATTTGTTCTGTGACCCCACAGGAACCCTTTAGAATGTGGGTCACAGAGTACAACAGATATGCTTCTAAACCTGTGCTCTAGGAAGCAGTATATCTGCAACAGATAGGGTAAACTGCACAGCCTAGAAGCATGAAAAAAATGTTATTACCATCCCTTTTTAAGGTATTAATATGTAAATACTATTTGATTTTATGTGTTTTTTTTTCTCCAAGCTGAACTAGGATGGAGATCATACTTTTCTTGAAAGGCTTAATCATTGCAGCTCCAGCAGAACAAGTGTAGTCTGGGCACTGCCAAGGCACTAAAAACTCTCAAAGATGTAGACCCGGATTCTGGTTTAGGCATGCAGGGATTCCCACTCCAAAATGGGTTGCATGGGTAATTTTCTCTGCTCTTTCCTCTTACATTAGTCAGTGTATTTTATGTGCTTCAGAGGTAGTAAGTCACACCTCATGCACAGCCATGCACAATCCTATATATTATATTTGTATACAAAGCAGTAGAGGAAGAATAATTTCCTTCTTATTTCAGCTAGTTATTAGTTTGTGCTATAAACATGAGGAGTAGTGACCTTTGTAATTTATTTATTCTTACCAGGTGTAGTGGTTTGGTCCAAAATACTCATTACTGTTTATCTGCTGTGAGATAAGAATTAGGAGAAATGCAAAACAGGCACCAAACTTGAAAGAATATAAAGAAGTTTATTAACAGACCTAAAAGAAGGAAAAAAAAAAAATTATACCACCTTAAGAACTCTCCTCCTCCCCCCACCTTCCTCCCTTCTCCCACTGACAATGTTCAAAGACAACCCTTAAGATGTTCAGTCTGTTTACCACTTCCATAATAACCTTGTTCAGTCCATTTACCACTTCCAAATATTGTTCAGTCCATTCAGGAAGAGGAGTCTCTCTGCCTGCGTGTGAGTCCTTTCCCCCGACTTGCAGCTTTTCCCGCAACTGCTTTCGAGGGTCCACTCTTGAAGTTTTTTGGGGTACAATTTTAAGGTTGAGCTGTTCAGAAACAAAAACAGAGGCCCTTCTCCTTCCCTGGGAGCAAAGGGTCTTCACCATCTTCATCTTTAGGACTATCTCTGGGAGCATCTCTAGGAACTGAGGTTTTCTCCTTTCCCATTTGGAGCAAAAGTCCTCATCTGGTTCATCTCTCCCTGTCCAAACTTCTCATGAAATTACAGCTGCGTCAGCATCTGCCTATCTCAGCGCAGGTGCTTCTGCTCACGAGTTGAACACTCCACCCCCCATATCTTCATGAAATTACAACAGGATACTCTGATATATCATAGCTTCACAAGAGAATTTCAGCTTTAAGCATCTCCTCTCTCTCTTCCCTCAGGTTTTCAGCTCTTCACAGCAATAAAAAAGGGTTAATCTCACCTCGGCCTTGCAGCTTTGCAGCTGGAATGTTGAATTTTCTTATCGCAGTGGAGAGGGGGAAGAGCCGAGCCGCTCCGGCTGCCCACGGCAAGGCAGTGGGGGGGGTTCCATGGCTGGAACAGGTCCATGGCTTCAGGATGGCCGTGGCCCGGCCCGGCCTGGCCCAAGCAGGGCCTGGCCGGGCCCGCTGGCCCCCACTCGGGCCCTGCAGCCACCTGTGCCAGCGCCGGAAATGAGAGAGAGCTTGGAGGGGGAGTTTGCCTATTCTTAAATGTGGATAACAGAGGTGATCACAACTTTAAGTGGCTTAGAGAATTGTCCATATTCAAACTGGCCAGCTGATAGGTTCTATCAGTTCCCAGAGGAAACTGTAAGCGCCCCTTAGCAAGGACGTCCCTTCCGGGACTATGCTTGCTAACCTATGACACCAGGCTATTTCTTTAGTAATATCTTATAGAGGTTAGGCAGTTGTGGCAATTATATGGTGCATAAAATCTATCCTCCTTTATACATATGAAATTTACTTAGTTTTAATTTCATACAGCATCTCCCCATGCTTGTACTACAAAGCCATATGAATAAAAATGGTCTTCAGAATGAAATTATAGGCATACTATAGATGTTGTCTAAGTTTAGTACATCCCATACAAACAAAAAAATGGTAATTTTCCAAATGACTTCTAAGGAAAACTACCAGACTCTCTTTTCTTTTCTTTTTTTGGCTGTTAAAAATTATCCTCCTTTCGTTATATTTTCTAACTCACTTTTAACTCTATTCTTTTCAATGAGATGCCAGTCAAAGGAGATGATTATCCTGCTCTGCTCTGCACTGGAGTGGCCTCACTTTGAGCCCTGTGTGCAGTTTTTTGGCACCACAACAGAAAAAAGACATTAAACAATCAGGGAGCATCCAAAGGAAGGCCACAAGGATGGTGAAGGGCCTTGAGGGGAAACTGTATGAGGAGAGGCTGAGGTCACTTGGTCTGTTCAGCTTGGAGAAGAGAAGACTGAGGGGAGACCTCATTGCAGTTACAACTTCCTTTTGGGGGGAAGAGATGGGGCAGGTACTGATCTCTTCACTCTAATGACAGGACTCAAAGAAATGGCATGAAGCTGAGTCTGGGGAGGTTTAGGGGGGATATTAGAAAAAAGGTCTTCACCCGAAAGGACTTGGGCACTGGAACAGGCAACCCAGGGAAGTGGTCACAGCAACCCTGACATACTCCAGGCAAGTGTTTGGACAGTACTCTCAGCCATATGGTGTGATTCTTGGGGTGTCCTGCACAGGGCCAGGAGTTGGACTGAGTCATCCTTGTGGGTCCCTTCCAACTCAGCTTACCCTATGATTCTGTGATACTATGAAATAGCTTCGGACAATATTGTCCTCCTGACAACACAATCCTGGATGCTTGACTGACGATCTACCTATTAGCCTGGTGTCTAGGAGCTCACTAGGCCCTATGATGCCTAAATTCCTTAATGATTTCTTCAACTTCTTTTTGTAATGTTTAGAGTGGGAGAGGAAAGCTTAGAAACCAGCCATTACATCTAAGTATACTGACTGTTTAATTATGTTCACACATTAAATGGCTGATATGAATTATGGTTCTGGTGCCATAAAAATGTTCATTTTTTCCTGTTAGGGGCTTTCAAGTGATATAATTTCCGGATCTTGGCCCAGAAGTTTGGAGCTGTAGATGTAACGGCTGTGCCTCCAATGACACTTCACTAATTGTTTTGGCATGTAACATTAATTACATTCTGTTCAGGTATTCTCTTCTGACAGAAGTGCGCTTCGTGTGTGTGGTGTATGTTGTTACATGCCGTGTCTAGCAGAACAATAGGGGCTCTTTACTGGGTGCCCTTTTAACTTGAATAGTTTCTCTGAGATGAAGAGGTATAGTTTTGTGTTAATTGAGGACCTGCTTACTGAGTTGTATTTTTATTGTTAATTTTTATTTAGGAGAGACCCTTGTGGTACAGAGATACAATTAGGTGGAAACAAGAACAGTTCGTTTCCATTCTTCTCTTTTTATGGCCATTTTAGAAATAAAGATATTGAACCTTGAGACTCTATGAACCAATCCTTTTTCAACCAATGTTCTAGTTGTCTCAACTTGTCTGATCAAATCAGGCAATCTGATTTTTCCTTGTTATTAAAGTCAATGGAGAAGTTTCCAGCAGAAAAAGTCCAAGAGACTTATATATTTTAATGTATTTATTAAATCTTCAGTTTAATACACAGGTAATTTCTTTCTCCTGCTTTTTAGAGTTCATAAGAATATTCTTGTCCATAGGCATCTCCTACCAATTTTATTTATGCACTTTGGAAGCAAATTTGTTGCTATAGAGATATTTTCCTTGGAATCATTACTGCAATGAGAATCAAAGGTGAAAAAGTAATTTGTAAGTCCCTTGAAAAACACTTACTTGATATAGTGACTGACTCCAGAAAACATCCAGTATTTGTTTCTCAGCACTAGAAACTGTTCCATCAGTTTTGACTGTTTCATTTGGAAGCCTATCTTTCAGCAAGATCCCAGGATCTGTCAATAGTATCTGTATATAAATGACAAATAATTTCAGTTTGCCAGCTGTTCAGAAATTTTCTGACCAAGCAGACAGAATTAACACAACTCCTGTTGCAGATTAATGTTTAGCTGAGGTTATGGACCCTTAGGAAGATGAGGAACCTGTCTCTCCTCTGATTTGAACTCTCTACTTTTTATCATTATTCAAAGGTTTTGATCTTTTTAGTTGAAACAAATAACACTGTGCTATTTGGGTTTGTTGACCTTGATCTACAAATCAAGCTACTATTAGCAGATGTCTGCATGATGGTGTACCAATTAAAATTAGGAGAGTAAATTCCAGTTTGCACACGAACAGGAATTTGCATAGCTCTTCAAAGAGAGGAACTCAGATGTTTTAGGAACTCAGTGCCATTAATCCTTGAGGCAACTGGGAAAGGATCATAAAGTGTTGAAAGGCAATAGGAGATTTAACTTTATTTCTCTGTAGTAAATGTAGACTGATGCTGCAACTTTAGCTATATACCAGATACCTGTGATTTCTCCAAAGTTAGCCAACTATTGATATGATTATTTTGCTTCCAGCTATGGTGTTCAGAGAACAGAGATATATGTGATGATTATGGCAATTGGAAAGAAGACAAAGATAACAAATAAATATTTGCAGCTACTGAATTAAAGCATGATTAGTTTACCAAAGTGAAGGAAAACAACCAAAAATCCCTGCTGCTATTTGCTCCATTTCACAGAGAAGGCAAGGGAAACGAACACGAGTTAAAATGTGAAGTCAAAAATTGGCTTTAAAGAATCTGTAAAGGCCAGGACCTTGTTCAAGCAAGTTCTTACCTGGCAGAGTATTGAAGCCATTCCCTAAGCAAGGGCTGAGAAACCTTTTGTTCACTCTGGCAGCCAGTAGACCTATATAAAGTACTTTTTGTTACCACAGTTATTTACAAGGGTTCCTACAGCTCCATGGGGATGTTTGAAAATTGTCAACAGTTCCTTGGGATTCTCTGAGTTCAGGCACGCTTCCCTTCCTGCGACTTTCCTAGAACATTTAGGCTTTTAACATGCTGAGACAATTTTCAGCCTTGCTCCTGTGACGGCAACAGTAGTACAAATACAGGGGGAATGAGCTGTGGCACATACAGGCATTTTATTGTCCAGTGTCTACAGCCACTTAACAGGGCTTAAGTGAGAATCCTTAAGTGGTTCACATCTAATTTTTAGTTATGAATTCTCCATCTTTTTGATCTTCAAGCTTTTGGGCTGTTAACATGTATGGAGAGTCTAAATCAATGAACTCCACCCCACAGCCATCTAGGCACTGCTACAGTATAGAGTTTGTTATTTGCTGGGTTTTGTGATTTTTCTTCTTTTTTTTTTCACATGTTGTAATATCAGGGTCAAATTTATTTTGAGGATGAAATCCAACATTTAATAAGGATTGTGTTTTTACAACAGAAATTTTCAAACAGTTCTCAAGTGGTATATAAATTGTGTGTTACTATCTGTGAATATCCAGTGCAATGGACATATCTTCCTTATAGTGCACTTGACGCTGTGATGACAATGATCTATTAATAATTTGGAGTCTACAGAAAAATAGTGAAGCTGTGATCTTATTTCTGGCCTGTGAATCACTAACTTGGAATCTTTTTCTAGGGGGAGGAGACCCTGGAGCTATTTGTTTCTCTTTACCTTAATTCTCTCATCTCTGAAACAGTAATAATACTTGCTGTGTGATTGGAAGGCCTGCCTCATTAGTGTCAATGACTGCTGAATAATAGGCTGAAAGAAAACAGTGTACAAATGTTGCAGTTTATTATTTCAGAGATTACATGTAACTATCTAAACAGAATGACATAGCTTCGCATTCTGAAATAATTTTCTCTAAATAACCGTAAGAACATAATTTTCAACAGGAGATGCTTATGGTTTGAACAGTTAGAAATATTAGCTTCTGAAACAAATTAAAGAATCATCTAAAGACCAGCTTTTTTATTAGTAGTAATGAATAAATATATTTAAAAGACATTTCATGCATAATTGCTCCACAGACTCATTTCTTGGGCTTCACTTTTAACACAGTACCTGGCAAGATACCAGTTCAACATCTTGTGCTTGAGTGCATTTAATATTTTCATTCTATACTACAAAAAGATAATAAGAGCAAAAACAAAAGCAAAGAAAAAAATCAAATCTTGAAAGTGCAATATGTATGGCCATATGTATTTTAGTGCCGCATGAAACCTCTACAATTCACTGGAATGATGGGATTTGAGAGCTACTACAGGAAGTTACAACAATCCAGTGAGATACTGGGAAGAACAACAAAGTGCAGGGACAGTTTTTGATACTGCAGAACTTTTCCTTTTCACATCATCAGGTAGCAGGTTAGACCTCTGAAGAGACAGAGAAGACTGACAGACTGCTTCTTTATAAGATGTCCAGGATAGGATTTTTATTCCATGTAAATCCTACCACAGTGATGCTAGGAAGAAATAAAGTATAATTACATATTAATAGCAATATTTAGAAGCTAAGGTTAGTTCATCAGAGCAGGAAAAAGTGTTTCACTGAACTTTGAACTCTTTTGAGCATTGTTAAAGTCTGTACAGATACACAGACATATATATATATACATATACATACATACATGTTTGCTAAGCTGAATGCATTAAAAAAATTGTTTCTGTGGGATCTTAAAATTTCAGCTTAATTATACAAAACCAGAAAACCAAACACAAGAAAAATTACCCTGGGTGGACACAGGATACAGCAAAATGATAGCAAAATAAAAAGATATATCATATATAAAGTGAACAGGAAGAGACTTAAGATTTTTTTTCCTTTTTATAGTACCATTGATGATGGAGGTGGGGGCATAACTGAAGTAACATGGTACTTTGTAAAATAAAGACAGAATTGTTGTAGTGGCTAGACTCAGCCTAGCAGGCTGCTGCTCCCTGAGAGCTCAGCAGGGGCTACCTAGGGCCTTGCGCCTGGTCGCATCTTGGAGTCCATTTCGAACAGACTCTCTGTCTGGCTCTGGAAGCCAGCAGTGTTACAATGCAGTGGTGGTAAAGAAGGTAGAGAAGGGTCTTTCATGAGGGTTTGAGATGGCTTTAATCACATCTTGGCCCCGCGATGTTCAGAGGTAGAGAGACAACGTGGTCTGGGTGTTGGGTGGTTTTGTCAGCAGCCCAGGGGTGGTCCCTGGGCGGGTTGGGGTACAGGAGCAAATAGGGAGAAACCGAGGGAGTGGCCAGGGCTAGGGCAGGGAACAAGGGGAACATATGAAATAGGAAAAGCAATGGATTAAGAGATCCCCACACAGAATATAACCTTAACACCCAAGCTAGCTTGCACAAGTTTATATGAAATTCTGTAAATGGTTGTAAGGATGTTGCCAAACATAGTCACTCCGTATACAGGGCAGCACTGAATAAGAAGCTGCGGGGGAGCCAGCTAGAGGGAATAGGTCATTTTCACAATTTTGCTTTTCAATGGCTTGTTTGTTCATTTTCCTCACCATTGTAATCACCATACATCAATGGCTGTATGATGTCTCTTGTGTAACATTTTGGGCATTAGATATATGCTAATGTGTTTTGTAGCTAGATTAATCAGTTATATTTACTGAAATTTAAAATTGTGACTTTGTACTTAGTAAAAAAAGCCCACCAAAACCCCAGAAGTGCTTGCACACTGATTTTCTTTCAATCTGCTATAACCAGATTTAACATGTAATGCAATTGCTGTAGTTTTAACTTTTAGCACATAATCTTAATGACAGTAAACTGCGTTTGATGTATTCACTATTTTTCATCACCAATTATTTCCTTCACACATTAGTGGGAATACTTTTATAAACAGTTTGACCTGTGTGTTTCTGGATGATTCAGGGAAAACAATGAAGCTGTTAAAAACGTTGCTGACATGTACAACAATAAAGAGGTGTGGGACACAATTATAATTGTGAAATTAGACTGACTGTAATTTAGGCATGATGGATGCTTTCACAAAGATACAAATCATACTTCGACGTTCAGGTTTTTTATTTTGACCTAGTAGAATCTTCTCTAGCTTGTTCAGAAAACCCAGGTGTATTTAGCATAAGAAATATTTACTTATTTATGGCTTTTTATTTCAATGCTCAGGGTTAGTTCTTCGTCTCTCTTCCTTTTTCACATAATTATTGCCTGATTGACATGAGAGAAGGGTCTAAAAGGTCTTTTTTTTTCTGGAATAGCTAAGTAAAATCCATTTTTTCTTCTTTTTCTTCTCTGTATATTTCTATTTATTTTAGAGTTCAAATATTTCTCATTGCTTTGAAATGTAAAAGCGTTCATAATTTCGAGTTGTTTGAACACTCTGTGTTTAACTAAAAATCACTGTCACCTGAAGTAGCTACTCTGAAAGGTGAAATTAGTGTTATAAAGTCCCTTACTGTTATGATCAGACCCCCAGTTCCTATGGACGTGTGCAGCCACTGTTCTGCAGGTCAGCTACTGATTTCATAAATTTCTTTTGTCATTTTAAAGCTGTAAAAACTAAAATTTTGTAATGAGGTTTACAATTCCAAACACAACTTTTGTTGACTAGTCATCTAAGAATGGCTGAACCTCTTTGTTCATCTCAGTAGAATGTAAGTAGTGACTGCCTAAAGATAAATATTACACTGGAGGTTGTTTTAATATAGATAATACATAATTTTGATTAAAGTATAATAATTATTTTAGATTTTATAATTTGTTTATAGTAATTTTGTCGGGTCTGGGTAATAAATGTTTTCTCACTGTGAACTCTGTCGAAACCAAAATCTTTGTATTTTACAACATCATTTGCTACGGAAAAAAGGGGAAAGAAAGCCTTTCTGTAGCTTAGTGGACAGAAGGTCATGTGGAATCTGGGCAGGCAGACTTCATAGGCAATATATTCTTTGTTAAGAGTGGAGTCATGCCAGCAACAGAAAGAGAATTCTGTCAGACAGAGAGGGACAGGTACCACTCTCACATCTCTAGCCTGAATCATGGGAGATATCTCCCCCTCAAATCAGAAAATCTAGTCTAGACCCAATAACTTCTACTTCCAGACCTGGTGTGCAAGTGCTCTGCTATTTTATTCCAATTTTATTTTAGTTTTCAAGCTGTAGTAAAAATTCTTTTTTCAGAAAATCCTTATTTAATCAGATTACTTTTGCTGAGGTTCAATACTCCAAATTACAGCTGTCTACAATGGAGTGACATCCAAAATTAAGATTAAATTATATAGCCCCAAAATTTTTACAATCTAGTTAATGTGTGTTTTAAAAAATATTCCAGAGCAGAGGGTTTCAAACATTCTCTTAGGTTATGACTATTGTTTCCAGCCCAAAGAAACCAATTCTTGTCTCAGAACCATCATATGATTTCTCTAGAGACTGACAGTAAAAAAATGGAAATAACCTATAAAACACACATAATTGTAAAAATACTGACTTTGTTTTCTACACACAAGGGATATTTTAAAGCGCGTGGGAAGTCTGTCCTTCTACATTACCTGCTGTTGTTTTTAGCTATGGCATGCTCAGAAAATCTTTCAGAAGTTTTAGTCTATTTCTGGCTCAGAAAAACAGTAAAATCCTCCAGTGACTGGAAATGATGGAGTTTTTTCCAGTCATTGCAGAAATTATTGCTGATACTTTGTGGTCCAACTAGGAACACACTGTCCTACAAAGATTAACTAGTAATCATTTCTTCATTTATTCAGTGGCAGTAGTCCCAGGTTTAAATACGTATCACACTGTTGATCCTAGCAATTATAGTTTGAACTAAATCTACACACAAAATCTCATTTATTCAGAGCTACATTAATGAGTCAATAAAACTCTGATGAATCTGGCTCTGTGTTCCTATATACATTATCTTGAAATTTGTGTGGCAACCAGTAATTCAAAGAAGGTTGTTTTTTGGGTTGATTTGTCTACAGTCTTTCATAAATTTCAAACTTCTCTAGTGCAGAAATGTGGGATTCCTTAGATTTGGGATAATAATAATAATAATAATAATAGAAATAATAATAATAATAAAGAATTTTGTCCTCTTCAGTGAACTTCAGATGACACATATCTCTCTTATGTTTATATTACTGCATCAGATGCCAGTGAGTGTCAAGGGTAAGCAGATTATACTGTCATAATTTGTCCAGAAGATGATTTATCCAAATACAAATGTGCAGGCAGCAGAAGCATGCACTCATATAGGGCATCCCATTATTATTCATTTGGCGGTACTATAAAACTGTGGGAATCTTCACCTGCCCCAGTTCTATGAAATACTTTTCTTTATATGACTTCTTTTTACAGTTTTAAATAAAGTGAGCATTTCTGCATTCCTGATCTTACAAAAGAAAAATTCCCTGCTTCGGTATCCCCGATGTCACATATTTAGTAACCACACATACGGCATGAAAATCTTGAGGCTTTATTTTAACATAATACATGGTTGATTCTATTAATTTATCTTGTAATTTCTGGGGTTTTAAAGGAGGATTTTCCTTTATAGCTGTGCTGGTTAGTCATGAGCAATATTTTTTTTTTTGAAGAAATGATGAGATTCTTATTGATTCCATCAGCTTCGGGGATTTAAGAAAAAGTAAAAATTATGCAATAAAATTTTATGAAAGGCTGACAAAGATTTGTGAAAAAGCCATAGCAGTTAGTAGGGCTGAACTCCATAGGCTTTCTTTTTATGAGCACTATACTTCCACTGTCATGATTTTTTTCTCTTAATGAATTTCACTGAAGAAAGACATTTATAGCTGTGCATGGAATGTGATGCTTAGTTGAATGTGAACTGATTACAATTCTACAAAGTGGAGTTTAGTCAGAGCACCTTAGTTTTATTTCTATAGTTTTGTCTAATTATGTTTTTTTTTTTTTAAGTTTATGGGAAATGAGAAAATCTTTCCAGGGACTTTTTTTTTTTTTTTTTTTTTTAACAACTTAACTTACTAATTCAAATATAGTCCGGTATTTCTAGATCATAATTGATCCAGAGTCAATTAGGGTGCATCTTCCTTGGCTGTAAAGTAGAACCTTCTCATACCATGGTGTAGGGTCTGGCTGAGAAGCTCTGAATCGTGTGAAGTTGAGATCTGCCACGCCAGGAACATTTTCAGTAACTTTAAGAATTTGATATTATTAGGTAGAATGACTGCATTCCCCATGTATTCGTGGCAGTTCTGTGTTCTTTAAGCACTCTCTCTTCCTATTCTAACATCACATATTATCTCCCTAACAATGCCTCAGCTTTCAATGTCTAGTTTGTATAAAATAATGAGCTTTTGAGTTCAAAGACTGTGTGGAAACTTTGTGATTTGTCAGCTGAGAGGTATACATGGAATAGTATGAGCACCTTCAGAGCTGTTGTATAGTATAATATTGTAGAATAAATATTGGTGAAGAATCTGAACTGCTAGCCTTTTTTCCCTCTAAATTTGACATACAGCTAAGTAATAAAGACTTTTTCCTGTTTATCAAGTTTTTGTGAAGAATGCAACAAATCATTCCCATTTATTATACAAATGAAAACTTTTCTTCTGATGTGTTGAGAATGCTTCAACTGGAAGAGAATATGGAACAAAATCAAAATGGCTTTTTAAAACTGAAATTTAAAAAATGAAATCTGTATATTTTCAGAGTTTTTAATTGAAAATAAAAACTTGTTTTTCTGGTATACTGCCATTATTTCTGTATATAATTATATATTTTTGACTACATTTAAAGTATATATATTAATTATGAATATAATTATTCATATTTCTGCCACTGGAGTAGTTCATGTGAATCCACATTCATCACTGGGGAAAAAAAGGCATAGAAAAAAGAAAAAGAAAATGTGGTGGTGGGTTTGTTGTTTTGGTTTTTTTAACAGCTCTCTGAGGGAGGAGCAGGGACTCTGCCACATTCACACACTCACCCCCTATCCCCAGGTCATGTGAGATGTGCCCACATTGCTTTGTACAGCTGCCTGACTACTGTGAAAGATTTTCTCCTTCAGAATCTGGCTGTGCTCACCCCTGCTGAGCCAGGAGAGGCAAAGGAGTGAGTGTCTTGATATTGATCACCTGTTGTGACACGGCCAATGCAGAACTAGTGCCTTCCTTCCTGCAAAAGGAGGCCCTGGGACATTTAAAGCACCTGGTTCCATTTAAACGCCATAGCCTGGCTTCTTGTCAACAACATATTTTGAGTATTCCAATGTTGTTTTCTTGTTCAGCTTTTAAAAAGCAGACCACAGTGACAAACTACCAACCTGTAAATTTGAACTGCCCATTAATCTGCAATTAAGAAAAAAATCATTAAAAGGGTAAGTAATTTGTAGGTATTTTTGTTTGTGCCACACTGATGTAAATTGTGCGCTAGGTAGTTACTTTATACTTGTTCTTATAATGAACAAGCCTTTTCAATTTGTGATACTTGGACTTTGCCTTAATTTTTATTTTTTCCCCTAAACAAATTGACTGTTCCCTTGTTCACCTGCTAGATGGTATAGCAGTGACTCTGTGATTTTGGGCGTGTTCTTTGGCATCCCTACTAAATATTAACAGAAGGACTGTTCTGCAGGTACTCTGTGTTGTCACCTCAGCTTTATGTGAATTATTCCTGAATCCCATGTTATTAAATGAGGGCTGAGGTATGAAAGAATGATGTATAAAAAGTTTCTTTAATATTGAGAATGAGAGGTGGATGTTACCTAAATATGAAACACAGCTGTATAAACTGAAAGCAAAATAGTAATTTCATACAATTAATTAAAACAAGGACAAAATAAAACTTGGCATCGTAATAATATTAAAAAAAGAAAGATTTAGGTTACAGGTTACCTTTCTGTGTTACATGCACTTTTCTCATCATTCTCACATAGGATACTCAAGTATGGCTTTAGAGGACATGTTCCCCATAAAAATACAAGATTAGGCTGATCTTGGCCAGCTGCCATGTACCCACCCAGCCACTCTGCCAGTTCTTGTAAACAGGACAAGGAAAGAAATAGGATGAAAAAGCTTATGGGTTGAGATCAGGAAGAGAAATCACTTACTAATTGCCATCAGAGGCAAGAGAGTCTTGCCTGTGGAAAAAATTACTATCATTTTTGCTAGTTAAAATAGAGTTGGATAGTGAGAAACAAAAATTAAACCACCTTCCCCACCAGCCTTCACCCCTTTTTCCCAGTTTCAGCTTCACTCCTTGCCTCCTGACTTGTCCGTCTACCCCATCCCCTGACCTTTGCAGGGAGATGGGGAATGGGTGCAGCAGTCAGTCCAAAGCACTTCTCTTCTGTTCCTTCCTCCTCACACTTTTCCCTTGCTCCAGTGTGGGCCCTTCCCATGGGCTGCTGCTCCTGCCAGGAGAACCTGCTACAGCATGAGCTGTCCAGAGGCTGCCGTTCCTTTAGGGAATATCCAGCTGCTCTTGGGAGGGTTCTCCTGGTCTGCAGTGTGGATATCTGGTCAGACGTGCTCTTCGCCAGTGCCTACTGGGAAACACTTGATCTGCTGTGGTCTCTTCCATGAGCTGAACAAGAATCTCAGATCCAGCACTGGGAGCAACCCCTCCCCCTCCTTCTTTTTGACCTTGGTGTTCACAGACCTATTTCTTACACTTGTTTTTAACTTGCTCCTCTCTCCTGGACAGCATTTTGCCCTTTCTTAGATACATTTTCCTGGGGGTCCCACACCCATGGCGTCAGGGCTCAGCTGTGCCCTGTGCTGGGGCCAGTGGCCGGAATCACTGAGGCCATCCCTGCAGCCCCCACTACCAATGCTGGGGCACTTCTACCTCCCTGCTCCCTTCTGTATGGTGAAACTCCTGCTTTTTCTGGACTTTGATGTTTCAAATCTTCCTCAAGGAAGGTACAAGCAGGTACAGTCTGTGCTACTTGATTTGCAGCAGGTGTATTATTTTAATGTGAGTTTCAACTAGAAGAACACACTGAAATTAACATTTGATGTCTTGTTCTTTGATATCTGGCATTTTTCACAGGCAGACTATAATAAAGAAGTCAGTTATTGCTATTAGATATATTTTAAAAGAATTCTTTTTTGATGCATATCTCCACTCAGATTATTAAATTTAGATCAGTGTTGCTATCAGTTTGAATACTAATGATTTCATTCTGCCAGATGGAAGCCTAATAAATTTTCACTTTTCTCTAACAGTCAGCTGTAAATCTTAAATAAGAGAATTTTTGGGTTATGCCAGTTTTAATGCCTTCTGTTCACACTGATTTCAATGTCATCAGTACCTGGGAGGCAGGTACTTTTTAATTAAATGCTATCCTTTCCTGTTTATTGAGATGCAAGGCAGTAGCACAGTCAAGGCTGTTCTTTTGCTGTTTTCTGAACTGCCAGCCACTTTCCTGCTATACTTATGTACCTGAGACAGTGCTTCATTGTTTTAGTTGATATATATATTCCTTATATTCAGAGTTTTGAACCCTTTCCCATTGTTTTTTGTGAGGCACCAAGTACTGGGGCTTGTGGAAGAGGAGGGGGAAAGGGTGTGGGAGCTGCCCACTTACCAAGTAGGATTATTTCCCCCAGAAACAGAAATATTTCCTGCTGATTTCAGGTGATTAGTGTGCTTTGGAAGGCATCAACACTGCAGCACGGGGGCAGCTGTTACAAATGAAACTTAATAAATGAGTATGTCTCTTTTATCAGTGCATTTGATGGCCTGTCTTCATCAGTTAGTAATATTTTCCTCCAGAGTCATCTGCTATATTCACTTTTAGACTTCTGAATTTTTGCATGGTGGTCATACAGCAGCTAAAATCTATGCTGTTGTGGGGAAATGAACTTTATATAGCTTAACCTTTTCTCTGCTGTATTCTAGCTAGCTGGGAATGGCTTCTTCGGGGAAAAATGTCTATCACACTGCTAAAAGTATAGGAAAAGGTAAGTTGGAATTCCTGGCTGTAGTGGGGAGGGAAGAATAAGCACTAGATAACAGAAGAGAAAATAAAATCACAGCATTCAAACTTTCTGTACCTTGGGGGAAGAGGGAACTAAAATACTTATGTGAGTCAATAACTATTCCCAGTAGAATTCTTGGAAAAGCCTACAGGTAGAGCAAAATTTTCAGTTATTGAGTTATTTTCTCACCAGTCTGTTTCACTTATTGATCAGTTTTGTCATTAAACTTCAGAGCTACATATTTAAATCTGTTTCATCCATGCACCAGACTCTCCAAATAATTCCATTATCTAAATGATTATCTGAAGTGCCGATTACAAGAAAGTAATTAATAATATTGTAATGCAGAGAACAGGTTTTGTTGAGATTTGTGGTGGTGCTTTGTTCATTAGTTTTCTAGTTTGTTCTCTTTCTGCTTCAAAGTAAGTAAAAAAATGCTCATTGAAATGTCTCCATCATGAAACAAAAGATGTCAATTACAGAAAAGCACGGACACCAACAAAACATTTCAAATCGTTTTAAGAAATTTTCTGACATAGTAATGGTAATTAGTGTATTTCAGTTTCAACAATTGTAATTAAACCTGACCTTTAAGTTAATTATGTCTTGACATTTACGATTTTAAACTAGCTTTCCCTGTGGTGATGATGTGTTATATACAGACGCTAATAAGTAGTTTCTGTAGTGTGAGCAAGCAGATTTCAGATGTGCCTACACTGCAGTTCAGAAAACAACATCATGCACATAGCTTCAATGCATTTGTGCTGTTTTAGTTGATGCTTTTCCTAGATTTTTTAATGGCATCCTGACATTCCTTCTTATGCAACAAAATTCACTGACACAATTTTGAAAGGAACTAATGAGCAGTAATACATGCTGGTATTGTTTCAGTTTGCTCTTTACATAAAACCATTAAGTCAGCATGGATATTAGAGGCAAATAAGTCCATCTCTTATAAAGGCTGCAGCATAGCAAAGACACGACTAGTCAACCATGGGAGTTGGAAACAAGACATATGACAGAATAAAACTTGAGAACTGTTCTTGCTCACGTAGAACATTAAGTCTAACTAGGTTCAAGATTAATTAAAAGGTGATATTCAATAGTTCTAGAAGAAACATCAATGATGGAACATGTAAGGAGAGGCATTTCTGAACAGGACTTTGAAAAATGGCACATTCAAGGTGTTTTTAATGAAGATAATAACAGTGATGTTTATAAACTATCTTCATGACAATAAAACCTCACTAGTCTATTACAGAGAGATCTGTCTTGAGTTTGAAAATGATCAGTAGGCTTCAGGAAAGATCTTGGCCATTTTGAAAGTCCAAGGGGGCCTTGTTGTTCTTTTGGAAAGGTTGGTAACTTTGTCTCCAAAGACATGTGCTTCATATGTGATGAACACTAGTTTTCACAGCACTAGTGCTAATACTGTTCTTTCAGAATTGAACTCTCAGTTTGATCAAAAAAGCCGTAGCTGCCCCTCTTTAAAAGCACAACAATTTATGTAGTTTCCTTCTTGATCCATACATTCATCTGCTTTGTATGCATCATATGTTGAGAGATATATACTGCCTGCTTTCAGGCTTCATAACCTTAGATCCATATGGAATTATTTGTATTTTATAGCTACATATATATACACACACACACACACATCTATCTATCTATCTCTCTGTCTACCTGTCTACCTATCTTTGTTTCAGGTGCGACCAAACCAAAATTCAAAATGATCTGCATTTATATGGAAAGCTGAGTTGGCTAAATAATACAGCCATACCATTTTCTAGTTTTAGTGGTTCTAAGCTCTCAAAATATATGTCTGATTAGCATAGGCTACCCAAAAACATTTCCCTGAAGGCCACAAACAGTACAGTGCATGTATTTATGGGGAAATGAGAGATCTCACCCTATTACCCATTTCTTTTCTTTCCTATGCTGAGAATTCCTCTGAAAGTTTTCTTAAGCTGTTTGCTTATTTGGATGAGTTATAATTTATTTTCTGTTTTGTTTCTTCACAAAATTTTGACATGTTTTTATGGTGGGTCACTTATGATAAGGAAAGGGTCAACAGAAAGTTTTACAAACTGAAAGGACTAGTCTTGCTTAGGATATTGGGACCATGGCTGCCTGACCTGTTAATTGACTGCGTTTTCTAATTGGGTTGTCATTGCTATCCAACCAGCAGTCTAATGTTGCTAAATGCTAGCTTGGTGAGAATGTGAAAATCAATCTGCCAGTAAAGGGCATAGCAAGCATCATGCCTTTAGAGTATTGTGTGTTTGGCCTTGGCATTCTAAAGAAATGTTTCTGTTTCTGCTACTCGGAAGGAATACTGTAATCTATTTCCAAAGTGAGTGACTCAGAGCTTCAGATACTGTCTTTTAAATGCCTTCTTCCATTGCATTAAGAAGTATTTTTTGATGTAAGACAAACTGCAGAATACCTATGTTTAAGAGGTATGTTACAAACGAGTGTCATACTTCTTGAGTTGTGGTGCAAAGAATAGTTGTGCAGTGCATCCTGACATTTTTGGCCATTATTACTGCAGTTTTTCCTTTCTGCAATAAAGCTTTAGACAGCATGGCATCCACCAGAAATAATAGAACACGTGAAAAAAGCAAGTAACATTGTGCAATAAGTAGAGAAGCAATAGCTCATTTTTTCCTGCATAAGTTTCCTCCTAGCTATGCTGTTTTTTGGCATTTTAGAAAAATAAAACAATTGATCTGATCTGAAAACTGCTTGAAAAGCAAGAATGCTTTCATCAAAGTGAAAATGAAACAAATAAGCCCTTGAATTTCTTATACTTAAGTTTGTCAGATACAAAGGAAGTGAGCCAAACATTTACTTGGATTGGAACTTGATTATAGAAGTGACTTGGAACTGAGCCTGGAAATAGTACTAAGCCACCCCATCTCCGTTGTTCTGTTTATCATATGGTTTTCTTTTCCTTTACATCTTATGCCCAATGAAAAGGCAGAAGGTGTTTGCTCTTTCTTTTTCCTTTCTGTTCTCCAACTAGTAAGTATCTAAAGCCTATTTTAATTGGGTAAAAATAGTTTTATTGGAATGTTTGCACCATTCTTTTCAAATTTAAGACCTGAATTATCTCTAGCATATTGACATCAATTCAAGATGTAAAAAATACAGAAATAATTTTTTTTTTTTTTTTTACCAGAAATATATTGTGGAATACTAAAAATACCTCAAGAGGTAGTGGTTGGGTTTTGACACAGGGGGTATTCGTATAATATGCTTAGTGTACTGTGCACCACATACCTCTTTTGAAAATGAACCATGGCCATGAAGTCACTGAAGCTCCAATGTCTTTTTAATTGGTTTTAAATCTTTGCTCTAAACAGTTGGGAAAGAAGCAACTGAGAGAGCATATGACCAAAGTCATTAGAATAGCAGGTTGTAAATTGTGGATAACCAAGGAAGAGCTGTTTTCTTAAAAAAAATAAACTCCAGGGAGTATCAAGTAAGACTAAAAGGTGGCAGTACAAGGCAAGCAAAAGGCGACATTTCTTTGTGAAGCATGTAGGTAACATGCGGGACTCCAACGCCATGGGAAGTTTGGGATGCCAGATGTCTACAGAAGTGCCAAAGTCAATTGAACAAATCCTTGCCGTGGCGGGGCAGAGCTATTAAGCACACAGACATAATGCCAAGTTCAGGATGTCCATGATTTGTACATTACTGGAAGAAGTACTCCCAGGAAATAGTGCTGTGCATCTCCACTGCTCTGCTTTTCACCGCATGCCTGCCGTTAGCCACAGCCAGTAATGGGTGGCCTGACAAAGTAGACCTTTGTCATGACCCTAGATCTGCTTATGAGTTCTTAGGTAGCTCTGTGAGCATCACAACTGGTGAGTCTGTTTTTCCATAGCTGTGTGATACACATTTGATTCTGGCAAATGAAAGATGTGAGCTCTGACTGATGTTCTCCCCTCAGATTTGCACGGTAAATACTGTGCCTATCTGTCATTTTATAATATCTCAAAAGAACTGGGCATGTACTGCAGATTTGATTCTCAGGGAAGTAGTGTCTTCAACACACTTATTTTCATGAAGCAGGGTAGGTGCTTATTACCTCTGACCTCAACCCCATTTTGGGAGAATGTAAATATAGTTAAATTGGACAGAGTGATCTGAAATTTTGATGGGACAAACATACATGGAGATATACATAGATTTGATCATATAAGCCTTGTTTAGTTTAGAAAGGAGGCTGAAAACAAGATGTCTGTTTCTCTGTAACAAGCATCATAAAAAAAAGGACAAGATGCAGTTTAATATTAATGTAAGTGCTGTACACTCACAGTGTTAGAAACCAAACAATTAGACAAGGTCCACACCCTAAAAATCTCACTATCTAATTAGGATGGTTTCGGTACAAACAATTAGAAACCTGACAGAGGGAGGAAAAATGGTCACAGGAGTTTTATGAATGTGAAAAAAAAAAAAGCTTCTATAAAGTATGCTAAAAAGACAAATGATGTGAAATTTTCTTCCAGAAGTGCACTGTGTGTAGGATTATCTTATGATAAGAACTAAGCAGCTGGGATTTTCCTTATTCTTATAACTTTTTTTATGATGAGATACTGCTCTGAATACTATGCCCTATATTCTTAGGTTCATCTGTCTTTCACAGCAAAATTCGTGTTAAATCTTGGGTTCAGTTGACTGTACGAAGGGGGCATCTTTTCCTTCATGTGTATTAGGCCTACAAGACTTTGACACAAAATTTTAAGGTGACACAAGATCCTTCAGATATGGAGGAAATGTACAGCTGCCACTGAGAGTGTGGGTCCATATCAAGGAGTAGGGAGAACTTTTCCCAGGGACATTGATGCAATGCCTAATATGTAAGTGAACTATGGAACCTGTACTTTTAGGAATAGTAGGGCAGACTTCAAATATACATCAAAATGTGTGCTCTGTAGTTTGACATCTTAACGATGGCTTGACATCACTACCATTTTTATGAGTGACCAAAGGCAATAAAGAATTGCACCACAAATATTTAGACCTGAAGACATTTATCTCAACTCAAGTTTTATAGCAAGTTTCCTTCTGGGGGGGGGTGTGTGTGGAAAAAAAGGATATTAATACTTCAGCTAAATTTGTATTAGACTAATACCAATTTGTCTTTTTATCTTTATTTGATGATTTATTTATGAGGATGATTTAATTTCAAGACCTATACTATTTTCTGAGCTGTTGCCATTTGAAATACTTCTATACCTCATGCTGTTAAGCCTTTGAACATACACACAATATACTTCTCTTACATCTAGCTTTCTTACATTATGGGAGAAAGCAAACATTTTTAATTTATCAAAGAATGTCTTTCATTTCTTGCCTGCATTTTGTTTCCTTTATAAATAATTTTTATGTACAGTTTTAAAAATATAAACAAATCCACCATGACATTCTTTCTGATCATTAGTGTTCACAGTCTCTCAGATCAAAAGTTTTGCTGGGTTTCTTTGTGAACATGAATAGTCTTAATCCACATACTCAAGAAACTTGCATTAGAAGTATTTTCCTTCCATTATTTCTGGTCTGTCTCAATAAATCTGAAAGGTAAGTGATGAATAATATAGTTCTGTTCAGATATCCCTTGAATTAATGGACACTCTGCAGTTTAAAAGAGGTTGAATGTGACTGGAAACAAATGTTGATGGATTCTTCTTAAATTTTTTGAAATTCCAATGTTTATCTTGATATTATTAATGTTGCTCATGCCACATAAAATTACTTTTTTCAGCAAAATGCAATACAGTTATTGAAATGACAATTGGTAACAAAATAAGTGGGGTAATTCAAGGCACTGACTTACTATTCTGCTTGCAGGTTGCTCACATTTTCAAGATTAGAAGCAGAACAAAAGTTAATGCAATGAAAGCTAATGTCTGCAAAAGATGTCTCTGTTAACAGGTAGCTAGTGAATAAGTATGATTTTATGGAAAATGTGGGAAGAATGAGAATGCCTTTTCTTTCTCTTTGTCCTATATTTTGTACCTTCAGAATGAATTGTCCCCCAACTTCACAGTACAGGGAGCATTGTGAAAAAAATGGTGTTTCTTATTGCTATTGTGTCCTTATTATCTCTGCCATTTCCTCAAAGCCAATTCACAAATTCCCTTCATTTCATCCTGCTTATATCCCTACTGTCCCTGGCCCATCATACCTCAAAATTTCATGTTCTTCCTATCCATCAGTATTTCAGAGAATTCCCTGTGTAACTTTTTTCACCCAGTGAACTCTGAAATTTTCCCCTTTGTCAAACAAAGATGCCTCATTTTTATTTTTATTTCATGAATGTATTGTCAAATTTAAGTATTTCAGATCTTGTGCTCTCCCATGGCAGTGCACTGGCTAGCTTTGCTGAGTGTGTAATTCTTGAGTAAGAGAGAGGTGAGACCACTTTACTGCCTGTGTGTTCAAAGGAGTTTGTAAATAAACATGCAGATTGCAGCATGGTTACATCTTTGTGCCTTTACATGACCTGGTACATTTCCTCAGTGATTCAGTGAGTCTATTGCATTTTATCGGGGATTCATGCCCAAGGATGTAGAAAAAATTGATGCCTGGAACATACCTCTATTCTGAGGTTTTTTTCTGTAATGTGACCATCATCACAATAGTGAAGGTTAAAACATGGACCTAACTAGTGTTTGGGACAGAACAGAAGCCCCAAAAAAGACTTTCTGAAATCATCAGAAAAGAGCACCCTTCATTCTGTTCCTAGACTGCAGGTATGAATTATGCGTCTAGCCATTTAAACTCCCTCTAGGTGTCTTCCAGAGGCCAATTTATACCAAGTCTGAGAAAGGTTTTTCTGGAGAGTGCTTTATCCTTTATGGGAGATTTTATGAAGAGTGTCTATCTTCCACTTGATGGTGGAGGCATCTTTGATTGGACAGATGTACTATTGAATCATATGAATTCTGCTTGAAAAGTACAGCTGTATATTGTAGATGAAGCTGAGTCCCTTTAGTCTTTCAAGTCCAGTGATTCCTAATAATGTTAGGCACAGAGGGATGTTTTCAAAGACATTTAGATGCTTAGAGGTACCTAACAGGATTTTAAAGATCACTAAAGCAGACTGGACATCTAACTTCCATTAACTTCCATTGGTTTACCTGACGCAGGTGACTCCTTATATATGAGGTTTTTTCCTTTCATAATCCATCTCAGCACTTTTCATAATCTTGTCCACAAATCTGATCTAATTTCTAAGGAATGTATCCTATTTGTATCTATTGTATTAGACTATATCCAGGTAAAATGTGTTAAATCTCAATCTTTAGATTATAAGAAGAGTTTTCATTAAGCTCTTGTACAAGGTCATCAATTTTTCAGTGTAGTCTGGGGGGTTGTCATGTGGAGTCATCACTTTCTGAGAAAACTGCTGGTACTTTTATACTTCAGCTGCCATACTGTGATTGCTTTGCAGTTGGGTCAGCTGAAAAAATATATTTGAAAAATGCTGTGCTCTTTCAGGAGAAACATTTTCCATGTAGTGAAGCATGGTGCTTTAAATATGGTGGACAGCAAAACACTATGTTTTGGAGGACTGTTGCTCTGAAGCAGTACCATTTGTTCTTTGTTGTTATTCCCATGACAATAAGAATCCATTCAGGAACACTTTCTGAATGAAACTTCTGCTGATGCTAATGGGATGACCACACAGACCGGAGACATCCACTTTCACTCCTAATTTACTGTCAATAGTTTCTTTAACCAGATCAGCATTTATTTAAAATAATGGTTACCTGATTTATTCCCCTGTCCCAGTTTTCACTTTGCTCTCATTCTGCCAGTGTGGAGTGACAAGAATTTTTCTACTTGACTTAACTTTCTTTGGACAATAGATTTTATTTTTTAAAAATGTTATTTTTAGATGGGTACATTTTTTAAAGGACTGTCTGTGAATAAAACACATATACTTGATAGAATTTGAAACAATTTCTGTCAAATCCTAGATATGATACCTATGCTCTGCAAGTTACTACATATTTAAAATCTCTGTTCCTTTTCAGTGTCATTTTGTCTACCTTGTTGTTTCCCACTTGCAAGGAAGAAGTGGACTAAAGTCAATTAATTAGTGGCAATACATATCAAAAATAAGAACCGCTTAGATTGTTTTATGCTGAAAGTCCCTGTAAGTGCTGTGTGTTATTCCTCAGAGCAGCAGTCAGAGCCCTCTCTTCACTCTGCTGCTGTAACAGAGGTCGGATGTCTCCTTGTGCCCACATGCTCAAGCTCATCAGAGATTTTGCAGCAGTGAGAGTTACAGTCTATGGAACTTCCTGGCAGTAAGGATGCCAGGGAAAGATGCTTGGGGAAGAAAAAAATACCATGCAGATATGATGATGTTGTAATTGCACACTCAGCTGCTAGGAATTTATCTGCTCTGGTAGGATCACAAAGGAACTGTATATATTGAACACACGCTATTAAAGCCTCTGCCTGATTCCACTGGCATGTGACAGAGAGATCCAAATCAATTCCAAAGGCATTTGCAAGCAGCTGCTGCTGCAACAAGTATAATATTGGCACAGCTTTTCAATTGAGTAAAGAATAGGCAGCATTATTTTAAACTTCCATCTTACAATTGTGTCTTATAGACAAAATGCTAACTTGAGTAATTTTTAAAGCTAATTATGTAACAGGGATTTTACAAAATAGCTCTAAAATACTTAAAATGGATATTAAAAAATTCCAAATCCTGATATGACAGCTACAGTAGTAATACCTATTGTTACATTTTGCTAGAATTTCCTCTGTCATATAAGCTCAAAAATACCTGTCTTAGTTATGAAATATCTTCTTCTTTTCATGACCTAGGTACAACACTTATTACATGCAACACCATTAACATTCAGTAGCTATACAATAAAACCACATGCCCTTGAGTACATATTTCGTACACATATAATAGAATGATTTCCTACTGAGTGAATTAAGCAGCGTCTTTTTTTTTTGTCTTACATGAACTATGATGGACCACAGGCTTTCTGTATGCAACTGTGGCAAATTAAGCCTGACCTTTGCTAATGGGGATTCCAATCAGTTGGAAACTGTGAAAAATAATCTGTACTGGTGCTTTTCCTGTAGATTTGAAGTTTCATGCTCTTCAGCAGATATATTCTGATACATTCCACCACAGTATACTGGAGTGGCTAAGGAGGATTTGGGGACAGTCCAAGTTCTCTTAATGTTGTGTTTTATTTTAATGTCAGACACTGGAAATTTTCTGAAATTGATTTTATTTCTCCATGCAGTGAGATCTACCTTTAACCTTTCAGTAACCTATGTAAGACTTACAGAGGTACCATTAACACTTGTGCTGTGTTAAAAATAATTAGTCTTCCTTGTAGTGGATGGTGTTGAGAGCAGCATTCACTAAAAAGTCCCACAAATGGCTTGTTTAATTACATGTGAGTGGAAGAGTTACAGTTTCTAATTTGAAAGTCAGTCATAGGGATAGCATGAATTTTAGCCCGTCATGAAACATTAGAATTCAAGACCCAGTTGTGAAGTAAACATTGACTTCATTTCTCTTTTATGGAAAATTATTTCTTTGGAATGTTGTGATCAGATTCTGATAGCCTGCGCATTGATAATGCTGTTCTATGCAGTTTCCCAATTAAACCTCCCTCCGAAGTGGTTTAGAACACATTGATCTTCAGAAATGTTAAGTAAAGGCTGTTCTATAGTTGAACTGTTCTCTGTGTACTTCATATGAATAGATTGACATCTGAAAATTGTAAACTGGGTGCTTGATTGCCAGGCTGGTTTCCTGAAAATAAAACATCTGGCTGAGTGCCAGCACAGGGACCTAATGTCTGGATTACACAGTTCAATAAGGCCCTAATCACCTCAGAGGCATATCCAGATAAGATGACACTGTCTCAGTCTGACACTCACTGTCACTTAATGATCATGCTCAGGTATAATGATTCTGACTTTAGTTTGAATTGATAAAGTGAATTGTCAGTCGTTAGGGTAGTCTTGGGAGAGACGATTCTTTAAATCAGTCTGAAAATGGAGTTGTTTTTTTCCTGCTGGTGTGTCTGCGTGTAGCTCTTAATAACGATTCATCATTAGTTTCCTAGCTTGAATTTGACAATGGATTTGTTTTGTTCCCACTGGGCCACTTCAGAGACTTGGCTCAGTGCAAGCAGGAGCAAGTCCAAGCTCTCTTGATGCAGAAATAGCAGAGCTGCAGCTATTGCAGGCAGATTAAGATGAGAAGAGAAAAGCATGAAAAATCCAGTTAATCGATCTTTTGCAAACATGATCAGTGAAATCAGGCACTCTGTTGAAGGCAAGAGTAGCTTAACCATTAACTTCAGAGAAGAAAATGTTTTATCCAGTGCCTAAAACATCAGATAATGCGAAAGGTAAACAAAACAAGATTTTTATGTGTTATTTCTGAGAACAAAAATACTTTTTTTCTTATGGTATATCTGGAAAGACCAGGCAAGAATGCAGTCTATAATTTTTGTGCATACAGAAAGGAGCAAACCTGGAGTTAAGAAACTTTACCTTCCAGATAAGAACTATAAATGGATGTATTACACTTGGGGACCTCAGTCTCAGAAAGATTAAATTTCTCAAAAGATGTCTGTCAGAGCCAGGAATGAACACAAATCTTCTGAGTTTTAGTTCAGCGTGTTTCAACTTCAAGGCAAGTTCTTCCCACTTTTAATATATGCTTCCTTTATGGGTTTAAGTGTGATTTCCAGCTTCATGAACTATTTGTAGCAGATTTATCAATACCAGGACGGTCAATTTAGTTGGAGTTTATGCTGGAAAATAGATATATAAACCTGCAAGTAGCAGATCAAAAAGAAAGCATGGGGAAACAAAAGCATTCTTACTAATGTCTTGGGACAGAACTCAGCTCAAAGAAATTCTCATGCTTCTGTATCAAGATCAAATTACCCTAGTTGCATAGTTATGCAGCTAGAAACAGGACTGTTCCTAGTTTGAAAGTTTCAGCTTGAAACAGGATTTGGACAAAATTATGTAGCTAATGATTTACCTAGCTTCCAAAATTAGTTTAAGGGAATGAATATATTCTGGCATTTTCCTTTTATTTTAGCTTATTCTTACTGTTCATGTTTATAATATAGCGACATTTTCTTTGTTGTGCATATTTGTGTTACGTCAGCAAATTAGAAAATACTATAAATTATATAGAAATTTGTTGGAACATTATTTGACTGGATTCTGTGGAAAACCATGTTTAAAAAAATGGCACATATTAAAAAAGAAAAAATTAAACTGATCACAAAAGATGCCTTTTTTTTTTTCACTGAAAATTTACATTTTCTCCTTGAGAAGGAAAACGCATTTCCTGAAAGTGGAATTGTTTTTGTATCTGCAGAAATTGAAAAATCATTATGTATTTCTGTGTTATGTTCTGAGAAAATTTGGGGCTTATTCTAATGCATGATTTACTTCAATTTATGATTCAGAGTAATGTTCAATGATTACTTTCATGGAAACCAATTCAGAAGGGCCATTCTTGTAGTAGAGACAGTGACATTTCTACCCTTGTGAAATTAAAGAATGGAGATAAACACTGTTTCTAGGGAAATATTATCTTTTCTATTGTATAATGTACTGTAATTAAAAAACTTAAATACTTGCAACTACATATTCCTCAATGAATGAACTAACTGTGAAACAAAGTCTGTTTTTTCACTGAAAAAACTGTTATCGACAAGCCTGAGTTGTAATTCTGCAAACTTTTCTCTGCTTGAGTAATCCTATGAAGCTCAATGGGGATACACAAATGCATAATCACATAATTGAAAACACAGTTTTAAGTATAGTTGAGCATTTAGTACACAAAGAAAACAGACGTTGAGATAAAATAAAAAAAATAAACCCCTTGTGTCAAATCTGCAATGGATTTTTCAGAAAGGCATACTTGGAGAATTTGTGTTGTTATCTTTATGCCTTTCACAAGACGTATATCTGCCACTGTCCTCCAGACAGAAAATATAAGTGAAATAAAAGTTATATGAGGTTTAGAGCTGTGTTTTCCTAGTCATGCTTTAAGTAACTTCAGTGTTTAAGATTTGGAAAATGGAGTCCCTTTCACCTAACAAACTGTGGTATTGCCAAGGCAAGTAACTTTATATACTTTCTGACAATGTTGTTTTAATCTATTTTAGGTAGTAATATTACTGTAACTGTAATGATCTGGGACTAAAGGTGATGCAATATTTATAGGCAGAGATAGTATCTTTTTTTTTTTTAAATCTTATATAATTGGAAGGATGAAAAAAGTTTCTGATTATAGAAGATTACAGACATAGGTTTGGTAATTTGAACCTGAAGTAGAGTTAATGTGTGCAGGGCTGCTTGAAGAAATCAGAAGACCAAGCTTTTTCCTCAGCATGTTTTAACTTGGATCTGTAGATATCATCTTCAGGAATCAGGTGCAACTCCTACCTGTTCAGCCCTTGATTTCACCTGTTTGCATCCATTGCTAGTGTGGGTACTAACTGCATGGCAGTATTTCAGAATATTAAAAAGACACCTGAAAGACTTCCAGTTGAATTCACGTTTATAGGTGTGATTGCTCTGGGTAAACAGCTTTTGGTCAATGCTACCCAAGAGCAGCTGGCAAAATTAGGAGTGAAAATCTCTGTAAATGTTTCATCATCTGCTCTTTTCCTGTATGGCTGCTAAGGGTGATGTGTTAGGTTCTATCTCTCCGTTGCTCAGCAAAGTGAGTCAACAGGGTGACGCATTAAAACTAAGGTACGATTACCTTAGTTTTAATGCCCTTGCTTTTATTGGTTTCTGAAATGGCCTTTCCTAGTCGTGATGTAATTCCTCTTATGTATTTGGAAAATCATCTACTACTAAGTACAAAATGAATGATTGTGAGATTGTTACTTATTTTCTAAGGAAGACAGTGCTGAGCTCTGTGGGTCTTATACTAAGAAGAATTTTTTGTCCTTTTAATGAAATTTTTATATATCAATGAACAGATGAAACTCATGGGATTCACTCATAACTGCAAATATCTGTCTGAAAGTTCCATGCTTGAATAAATGTTAATGACTTTTTTGTCATTTGATTAATTCTTGAAGACGACTCCTAATTTTCATCAAGGAAAGAAGAATGCATACATACCAGTGATCTAATGGAGGCATGTAAATTCTAATTGTTTGCCTGTCTTGTCCCCAGAAATTAATGCTTTAAAAAATTATTCTGATCATCCAACTAAATAACAAAAAGAAATGGAAGTTGGCAAAATTAATGTACTCACTGATAAATTGTCAAGCAGGGTCTATCCATTTGCTCGCAAGATCATAGTGAATTTCACAGTTAACTTCTCTCTGCTTTCACTATAGTTGTGGAGAAAAACAATGAATTAAAAAACAGGAATCAAAAATTCTCATTAAAATGGAAATATTTCGTAGAGGAAAAAGGCTGTTTGAAAAATCAGTTCCCTATGTAGTTCTTTTGTCTATGTGCTATAATTCTTTAAACTCATATTTTTCTATTGTCATTGATTAAACCTGTGATAAAGAAGTAATTCTGAGTGCTAAGTATATATTGCAGAAATAAAATAAAGTGGCAGAAGGTATTCTAAGTCAGGTGTAGTATTTTGAAACATTATTTATTTTGAATTCTCACTTGAACTTTAAAGAAAAATGCTTGAAGTGGTAGAGAACAGGTTAAAGCTATATATTCTTTTCAGTTTTGTTAGCAAGGTGTTGACAGCCCCCTACTACCTGAAGGGAGCCTACAAGAAAGCTGTAGAGGAAGTTTTTAGAAGGGGATGTAGTGACAGGACAAGGGGTGATGGCTTTAGACTGAAAGAAGGCAGGTTTAGATTAAAGAAAAATATTCTTCGCTGTGAGAGTGGTGAAGCAGTTAACAGGCTTTCCAGACAAGTTGTGGATGCCCTGTCGCTGGAATTGTTCAAGTCCAGGTTGGATGAGGCTTTGAGCAACCTGGTGTAGTGGAAGGTGTCCCTGCCTATGGCAGGGGGTTGGAACTACATGACCTTTATGATCCTTTCCAACCCAAACCATTCCATTATTCTTCACAGGTGAAAAATAATTGGGAAGAACATTAGTTTGTTTAATGTAAAGTGTAATGACATCAGTATCCACCAAGACGTTCAATAGCTCACAAGTTATTGACTTTAGATCATAATCTGAGTTACAATTGCAGCTGTATTCAGTTCTTTAATGAAACCAGCCATTTTAATGGCAGAAAACATACAGTCAAGTAAATGATGACTGAAGTGTCTGCTAGCTTTTTCTTTAAACTGTGATTTCAGTTTTAATTTTTAAAAACTTATTATATAGAAGATTAAAGCACATTTTTCAGCCTATCATTTAAATCGGTCATGACTAAGTTGATACCAGTGGGCAATGTGTTTGAATATTTCATCATAAAGTGATGGAGCATCTTATCTTGCTTGTTAGAGTGCTTTTACTCACCAGTCTATTCTGCTCTCTTATTTGACATGACCTGAATAAAGAATGACCAAAAAGTTCAGCAAGGACAGAAAAAAAAAGCTATATCAATAGAAGAAAAAAAGTATTTAAAGTCCTGATGATATTATTGCCTTAATTCAGTCAGTGCTATGGAAATAGTTTTCTGAGTTATTCAAAGCCATGTAATGATGTTTGGCTTGCACAAATATAATTTAGTAAAGCAAAGCAAATATTTCTTCTTGTAAACAGAAACTAAATATAGTTAAAATTGATTTTTTCCCTGTAAATTATGGAGCTCACACTTAAAATATATTTTTTGCACTCCAATCTCTTGTCAGACTAGGGAAGCAACTTTCCTTTCTTCATGATTCTCTTGAGATCAAAAACTGTGGAAAACCAAAAAGACATTCAGAAATGCTTTTTTCTCTAAGTACTGTAAATCAGCTAGAACACCATTTTGTCTATGGGCCATTAGAATCAGTACAACAGTCTGACTCCCTGACTTACTGTTCTACTGAAATGTTTAGACTGTTCCTTGGGGCAGTCTCAACAAGCTGAAATTATCCATTGACAGTGCATTCTCTACCTGACATGCTTTTTGTACTGGCAGAGTCCCTTTCCAAGGGACACTGTTTGCTACACCTTGATACTCTTCCCATGAGACTCTAAAGCCCAGGTCAGCTTAATGTGACAATGGCTTTTATCAGATCAGTGAAAACTCTGCAGGGTTCAGATTTTTCTTTCAACTTTCAGATCTGGAGAACAAAAATCACAAAAAAATTCTCTGTAGTGTGTCAATACCTGCCAAGAGTCAGGAGCTCTCTGGGTGTAGGAATAGCAACTGGGAATCTGAGAGGGAATACCTAGCTGTGGCTGGGAGTACCTGTACTGTCTGTAGCTGTTATTGTTAAATCAGAATTTCTTTTGTTTGTCCCATATATCTCAACAGTAGCTGGTAAGAAGATTGACAGATTCCAAATCAAACAGAAAATCAATGCAATTGTTCAGTTGGGACTTTGTGACCTGTTTTTCAGATGTCAGAGGATATGGCATCCAAAGTAACTTTCCTTTGTCCTGCACAGAAGTCACCCTGTTGACTCACTTTGCTGAGCAACGGAGAGATAGAACCTAACACATCACCCTTAGCAGCCATACAGGAAAAGAGCAGATGATGAAATGTTTTACTGCCTTATGTTGTCACAGTCTGTCATCAATGGATTTTGCTCTCTTAACTGGTGATGTTGTATTCGTATAATGCCTAGAAGCCACAAAGAAAGAAAACAAAGTGAATATGTTGCTTGTCAGCCTGCAATTTGTCTGTATTGGCATTCCACCATACATCTTTCATCAGATGCATTCAGTTTGGAGAACTAAACTGTTTATCTTTGTGTTCACTCACAAAATATGTAGCAATAAATAGTATGAAGCAGTTCTAGCTTTATACTTTGGCTTACAATATTATGAATATCATAGCATATTAATTCTAGTAAAGAATATTCAACATAAACCAGCATTTGTGTGACACAGTTTTCTAAGAAATGAGCAAGTAGTTGAGTGAGCAGTGGCTATGAGACCTGGCTCCAGAATAAGTGTGACCAAGGCGAAAAGGTGTCAAATTTTTCTCTTCCCCTAATTTCTATGAAAATATGCACCATGATAGAGGATAGTTTGTGTTAATTTCCCAACTTATGGGAAATTATTATGAAATTATTATGAAAATTATTAGGAAATTATTATGAAAAATAATAAATTTGAACTCAGATTCATCAGCAATTTTGGTCATCCTACAAGTTACAGCCCCTCATGCCTATTTATTGGTACTGTTTGATTATGAACACACATCCACAGAGGTGCTCACTCTCAAGACATGACTTTACAAGAGCCAGGTCTCATTGCCACTGCTCACTGAACTACTTGCTCTTTTCTTAGAAAACCGTGTCACACAAATGCTGGTTTATGTTGAATATTCTTTACTAGAATTAGTATGCTATGATATTCATAATATTGTAAGCAGAAGTATAAAGCTAGAAACTAACACAAACTATCCTCTATTATGCTGCATATTTTCATAGAAATAAGGGGGAAGAGAAAAATTTGACACCTTTTTTCCTTGGTCACACTTATTCTAGCTGGGTGATAGTTAAAGAGCTATCGAAGTAAACTAAGCAGTCTGGTAAACATGCACTGAAGGGCACTGCAAAGGTGTTTTTTGAAATTGTGATGAAAAAGTTTATGAGATAAACTACATATATAAAAGTGAGATACCGTAGTTGTGTAGATTAAGGACTGTTTAAATAATTCAGAAAATAGTCAAAATGGCTAATTTTCTGCAAACAGAACACTTCAAAATTCACCTGACTCCTTAAGAGGGCTTTAAAGTGTTAATTAAGTGTTTGAGAGGAGCTATACTACTTGGGGGATTATCTTACACATGAAGAGAGTCCTATTTACTCTACATCAGTCAAATAGGCATAATTTTGAAATTTAAGGAAGTCATTAGGGAAAGGTGATGATTACCAAAGCTCCTCAACATGCCATCAAGAGAAATATTCAAGATAACATATAATATCATTTGATTTCAGTGGAAAGTAGAGTTATATACAGGGGTAGCATCTGCTGAAGCAGGTGAAGTTTGGCCACACGATGTAATGAAAATAACTGCCAAAAATTAACAATGCCACCAATTTGTGAACTGTCCTTCCTGACTGTGCTTGCATGGCATAAGACAGAGCTGCAGAGAGAAGCTACAGTTGGATTTGAGCACCCTGTTAAGGACTGTGAAGGCAATATAGCTGTGTTAGTGTGGCACTATCAAGGTTAATGAGCACTTCTTAGCCCACAAGGTAAGATTAAGTGCAGTTATAAACACAGGAGTACTGTGTTTTGTGTCTGTGCTGGCCAGGTATTTTCGCAATGCCCTGAACTGAGTTCTACAGATGAGCACCTTGGAAGGGACATGCAGTGACCTCAGCGGTGACTGGCTGCTGTTGCATGTGGTTATGCATGGAATCCATAGGAATAATGTGACTATTTTTTGTGAATGTACAAAAATAAAGAAATCAGTGTATTTCTAGCATTTGCAACCAACATTTCAAGTTAATACAGAGAAGTATATTCTAACTTCAATGATTTAACGAGAAATCCAACACATTATATATTCTGTAAATGTTCTGTCCTACTCTAAGCAGTATGAGATGCTCCAGGACACTATTCTAGTGGCCGGTTATTTTTTTATTTAGAATTTTAAAACTCTGTTTGCATATAATTTGATTTCTGAGTGTTTTGATCTGTTTGTCCAGAATGTCCAGAATTTTTACAGAGGATACAGATATGTCTGAATCCCTGCTGCTCATGATGTAAACTGGTAATGTGAAGTATGTGAGGAGATGATGTTACCTGAATTTTGGTTTGAAAAATGCTTTATTTCCTCATCTCTGTCTGAGCTCAGCAGCTTAGATTTGACAGCCACAATTATGAAATTGGCATGCCAAAGGGAATTTTTTTTTCTCAAAGAGTTAAATCCCAGTTAGTGTTAGAGCTACATTGTTGCACATCTCTCCAGAAGAAACATTGCATTTCCCCAAGGAAACACATTGGAAAAGAAACAATGAAAAAATCAAGTTTAAAATACATTTCAATCACAGTGATTTCTCGTGGCTTTTTTACGTTTTAACAATTTCTGAGAAGCACATGCAGATTGTTTTTTCCTGCACTGATTTGTAGCATAGGAAAAGGTCTTGAAGACAAATTGCCTTCCAATAAGAATTTGTACGTTACATCTGAATTTATCTTTTAAAAAGTGAATAAACATGGAAATGTTCCAAAACACTAAGTTGCACCACATAACTTACAATATAAAAAGGGTGTAGATCAGAATTTAAGTAAGCTACACATTTATTGTAGAATGGATCTAACAACATCTGTGGTTAACAACATGTAGTCAGGGGTAATAGAAATAAAACCATGTTTAGTCATCTTCCTAGGCCTAATTAAAGATGAATACCTGAGAGAGAAGAAAAACATAGTCTGGAATGCAATTATATGGGAAATTTAATCTTATGTCTGACTCCAAAGCTTTGTATGTTTGTATGCAGTTTGTAGGATTAAAGTTGAAACAGAACTATTCCTGTATCCTTTATCCTTGATTCATCATTCTTTATCTTTTTTTCCCCCTCTTTTTCTTTTCTCTGCAGTTTCATGATAAAATAATTCTTCCAAATGGACTTGGATTTAACCCTCTGTATCTGCCTCTTGCCTTCTGGATTTTGGCAGGTTTGAAAACCACAGCCAGGTATGAATTTCTCTTTGAAATTTCTCTTCTCTATTCATATTGCCAATTCATTTGCAGGACTCTTGTGTAGCAGTTTTCATTGGTATGCATATGAACTCTTATGATGAAGTTTAAATATTTATCAGCATAAGTTATCTAGGTATAATGGTAGAACTTTTCCTAGTATTTCTTTCACGTACAGAAGGAAGCTTGGGATAATATACTGATACTGATATATTTATAAAAACTACTGATATGTCAGTAGTGTTAGTGTTAGTATCAGGTAGTCTTCTATCACTGTACCCAGAAATACACAGCAAAGATGTTTGGTAGTGACAGCCTTGGCAGTTAGGTAACCAAATAATGTGGTGTCTAGTGCCATGGAGTGTTTCACTAATTAAGTAAACATGGCTCTGCACTGTTATTGGGTGATGGTGCATTTAGATGCATGATTGCTTTTCCCTCCATTGCTGTATTATACCTTGTTGTTGCATAATATCACCTAAATCATTCAACTACAATTGTATGATTTTATTAGGCCATTGACCTCAGAAATCAAAGTAGCACTAATGTATATTCATGGAGAACTTGGTTGAGTGGGAGTACTCATGTCTTGCTAGAAGGATAGGTAGCTTGGTGATTTTCTCACACATCCAAAACAGAAAGGTCGCATAGAGGAATTTCGGGAGAGCAGCAGTCAATTCCCTTTCCTTTCCATCCTTGTTTCCTTTTTTTCTTTTAATTTTTTTTTCAATCAGTGAAACATTGTTTTAGCTGTTAGCAGGTGATGGAGTGAAATCAGAATCCTGCTGAATAAAAACCAAAATGCAACATTGGAATAAGAAACCAGAAAACCTCTGGTAATGAAAAGTCAAAAAACATGAGCCAGGGAGACTTAACAAGCTATCACAATGATAGGGTTTAGGTCAATGTAGTCTGTAAATAGCAATCTCAAAGTAAATTTTATGTCAGTTTGAAAAATCATATATTTAAAAAAATTTTCCACAGCTGATGCTGATTATCGTTCTGTGACAGTACTGGGGGAAAAAAAAAGTCAGAAAAATTTAATCAAAACGTTCTACTTCTATGTTAAGGGTAGAGTCTGATATCATCTATGACAGGTCATGCTGGGACTAAGTGTATTGAAGTAAATGCCATGAGGTATTTTGAAACAGATGCATTTACATCAGAATAAGCCTTGCTGTTCAAAATTCTCTTTGCAGTAAGAGAGAGTAAGGTGGCTTAAACACTGATATTGGATTTGTGGTGTAAAGATCTTATATATAATTTTAGACTCTTAATTATCAGCAAGTTACAAATAGATCTTTCCAAAGGGTATTGTGTATGGTTGTGACTGAAACTGCTGTAACCCCCTAACAAAGCAAAATGATTAGGTTTTGCTTGTTCTGTATATATGGGGATCCCCTACAAGTCAGCTTGATCCCATAGAATCAAGCTGTGAGGCAATTAATACATATGCGTTCAAACTGACTAATGATATCACTCTAACTAAAGTAGAACTTCTGTAAAAGCATCATCATACCCATAGTCCTCTTGTTTCATTTACTTGGAGACAATCATGTAACACAGGCGATTTTCTAAAGCAAATAGAAATTAAAAAACCCTCAATGCTCAAACTACTATTTAGAAAGAAAAAAAACCCTCAAAAAGCCCTACATAAAACCACCACTCTCTGTTCATAAAAAGCTGGAAAGGTTGAAAAAAGTAAGTTAAGGACATTGAGTGTTACACTCCCAGGCTGGTGGTAACTTATGACTTCCCTGTAACATGTACCGCAGAGTACAGCAGTTTTTGTGTTGAGTTACTAACACATCGTTATCATTCAGATGAAAGAGTAAGAAAATGTAATGGCATTTAGTCTTTGACTTATACTGGACTCTGGAACAGATCAATTTTTACCAATTCTACATTGCCTATGCTTCCAAACTGGGAAAAATGCAGTAGCAGACTAAAAGCACAACAAACAGCTTGATGAAATTGTCCTCTCAGTGCAGATAGTGCCAATGCCAATGTGGTTATTATGCATACAGTTATCACTCCTGCCTTCCTTTTCCTTTGTTCTTATTATTTCTTTTTCTTTCTGCTAAAAATTTTCCATTTGACAACTTCTTAATTTCCAAGTTGAAGTGCTACATCTCTGTTTAAATATTTAAAAAATTACCTGGTGTTTCTATAAATTGAAAAAAAAGAACCAAAAATCTTTCTACCAAAGCCCTGTGAATCTGATCTATATGCCTGGGTAAATTTTGAAATGTAATAAAGTCCTTAATTCCCCAAGGCTGCGCCATATAAGCCCCTTGGTTTCATGTGGGAGCTGAGAAACTTTAACACATGTGGGCTCTGAAGACTTCAGAAAATATTAGCAGAATGTGACAGAGATTCACATTCAAGGTATCTGAATTTTTAATCCATCTTCAAGTTTAGTAGGAACAACAACCTACTTGCCCTAGGAAGAATATTTATTTGAATAAAACTGGGCACACTGGGGAAGGCTGTATTAAAGACAAGAGTTGCAATTTACATGTGGAATCCATTATTGTGACATAATACCTATTTACTGTTTGAGGTCATCACACAATTCTAAAAAACAAAGCAATATAAATAAAATCTTAGAGCTTAATGGGTAATGTAACATCTAATGTACTGACTGTTGTCACAGGATAATACTATAAATCTTTATACTTCAATTTAATTTAGGACACAGAAGAAATCCATTTACAAGCACTTAAGATGTGTTAGGATGTTGGTAGTACTTACTTGGTGATTTACCACAATGACCTGAGTTATAGAGAAACTATTTCAAGTTAAGGGAAAAACTGACCTGGGTTCAAGTTAAAAACAAATGTTCTGACAACTCAAGTTTGACTCATCTGTCAGTATCTCTGAGTTCTTTCCAAGAAACAAAACATTGTTTTTTTACTGTTATGTTGGTTCTTAATCTTCAGTAGATACTGGTATACTGGGAGTAGGAGAAATAAGCTAGAGGAAGAACAGGGAAAAAAACCCCTAAATGAGAGAACTACTAGCAAAATGGAATCTGAACTTTCACTGTGAGTAATGGAAGCAAGCAGCTTCCTGAATGGAAATTCTCTACAAGAAACAGTTCTGTCTACATGGAAATCAAAATGCTGTTGACAATAGTGGCTTCATACTTTAAGTATGATAGGACAGGTATAGTGGACAATTATTGCTATTTGGATTAGACAAGAAATAGCAAATTTACTTTAAGAAAATTGTCAAAAGGTCTGGTGCAGTTAGAAGCTGTTATCTAGTAAATCAAATAGAAAAAGATAACAGGTAGTTTGCCATAGTTGAGAAACATAAGAAATAGCTACCCTTTCCACTGCACATATGAATAAATTACAAAATACAATTTAATTCAGACTGGTAACTAGGGGAGGGTGCACAACGAGTCTTCCTAGCAGAAAAAGACATCTGTCTTATCCATCATTCATTGTGGAATAACAGTGTTGTGTCACATTGAACAAAATCAGTACACCCTCATTTTCCAAAAGTAGGAAAATTTCCAGAGGCTTTGTTTTGGCTCTGTACTTATTCATGTATCCTACCAGCATTGCTTGCTATCTCTGAGACACTGTATAAATATTAATTAATTATTCCTTGCCATAAATCTGTTAAATAGATTATTATTTTAAACACTGTCAACACCATCATTGAAAATTAGAGACTTTTCAAGGCGAAAGTAACATTTTTGTTCTTTCTGCTTGAATTATTTTCTGTGGACTGGTTTGGTTTAGACTGCAGCAGTAAAATGCCCATTTCTCTTTGTAAGAGATCTGCGAGGGATAAGGATAATCTGAGAATGTGAAGAATATCAAGACCTTATTTCCCACTCCCTGATGGCTCATGACATTATCAGGCAGGTTATTATTATATAAAGAAGGCATTGCTTGTGTCAGAGGCAATGCTTTGTAACAAGCAGTAAAAGCCAACATGAAAGGTCCATTTAATATCTTGGTAGTGATGGCCAGCTTTTGGAAATGAAGCCCATAAAAAACACCTTGGGATATTGAGAATTTGTTACCAACCCTCCCAAGCTGCATCAACAATTCCACTGAGTCTTGGTGGAGCATGGTACTCAGATTTTTAGCCTCAGCTACTTTTTCCTGCTACTGCTTGTCTAGTGGGAAAAGCTAGTACATCTGACCCTTTGCAGAAGACAAAAGATTAATTTATAATTGGAAATACAGGGACCAAAAATTGTAGTTGAAAATCTGTATTTACTCACCCACAGATGAAATAAAAGCAGTTGACTCTGAAATGATTGTTCACTATCTGAATTTTAAATGTTCTTGTTTGCTTGGGAGGATCTTATGGGAATTTTTAATAGAATTTGAATTGTTGACAATCAAGAAAATGACAATTTTTAAAAAATTCTTACATAGGAAATTGCCTCAATGCTTTGAATGCTCTGCTCTACATAGCTTATTTGGTTAGTTTAATTGTAAAGAGGAGTAAATATTTTGGTTGTGCTAGAGCTGTCTAACAGAAATGAAAGATGGAAAAGGCATATTAGGTCACCTTGAGGGCAAATTCACAGGTGCTGGAAGCTGGTATAATTGCACTGACGTCAATTCCCATTCTTTTCACTTGGAACTGCAGATGCTCAGCACCCCTGAAATCCCTGACGTGTATTCAGATTGTTCTTTTTATTACAACACAGTTTTTAGTGCATAGTCCCCTACATTTTTGCTCATTAATGTGGTGATGTATTGACTAACATAAACATTCCTGTACTACTGTATGTTTTCACATTTAGCATATTTAGCAGATTTAGTCTTTGGCAACTAAATGCAAGTAGAATGATACTTGCACCTTTTATACCAGAGAGCCAGGAGTCAAACCAGAAGAATCTGCTAATGCATCTACAGAGGTGTAAATCACCAACATGGCTTCAAGTCTGGAGTGTTTTGATTGTGAGAGAATGAAGCAAAAATGTGGCACAAAAGAAAAATGCTTTGCAGAAACCATCAATAAGTAATGACTTTGTAAACAAGAATTCCAGTTCTTTTGGATTCATTGCCACCGAGATATACTTCAAAGAATGTTCTAAGCAGAAAGTTTAAGAATAAGGGTTGACAGATTTCTATATCTTATATATGGAAATTATAATTTAAATATAATTAATAAATTATAACTTGATCATTTATCATTTTTTCCAATTGTTCAAATTTTTTCATTTTTTTTTGAATTGTCGAGGATTTTTGAAAGGGCAGCATAGGGTAAAAGTAAGCAGTCAGAAAGGGATATTTCAGAAAACGTTAAATGTATTTTAAATAACTAGCAAGTGGAATAGTTTCTGGGTTAGAGCTGCTGCTTAGAATCATAGCGCAGCAGTAACTTAGACAGTGAGATGGAGAAATCGCTTACACTTGTATCTACTCTGAGTTCCAAGAAAAAATGTGGTTGCTATAGCAACTGCCACATTACACTTATGCAGTCTCTGGAATAGATTAAATTGCTGAAAACCTCAAGGTTTTGTTTGACTGTTGAGAACTGCAGCTATATGTGCTGAAGTTACTTAATCAAAGGTATGTTAGTGTGCGTATTCTTACCTGTTACTTACTGAATCTTTGGCTTGTTACTTTAGCTTAGTTTTTTTTTTGTAGCATGTACTAATTCCAAATAACTTTGTCACATTTATTTAGTGTTTAGGTGGAATCTACTTGGTTATATGTACATATAAGGTACACACTGAATGTGTGAAACATACTATAGAAAATTTCCTGTCATGAGATATAGCCAAGGGGTTTAGAAAATCAAGGTATTTCTTTACTCTAGGAAGTTTGTTTGGAGACCATCCTAAGATTCTGTAAAAAAATTAATCATTAATCACTATGGGAGCAGAAAGCAAGCCATGTGTTTTGTTTTTGATGGAAATTTACTCTGTGGGCTCAGTGCAGTAGGTCAACAATTGCAGATGAAGTCATCTAACATACTTCCATTATTTGAACGCAAATTCACGCGTTATAAGTGCTTAAATGCAGTGATTCTGAAGGGTGATGATTTATGCCTTCCTGATGTGTTTAAGAACTTCAAAAGTTTAACTACCTAAGATGCAGGGAAATTCTGCTGCAAATATTTTTTGGATGGTGTTCATGAAGAACAAAATACAAAATAAACATAGGGTGCAGCTGTAGAAAACAACATTTTTCTTTGAACAGCTGAGATGCCACAACATCTCATGCTGTGCTAGGAAAACTGTAGATATTTTGAATTGTAGGCCTTTTGGGCCTCCCCAAGCTGTGATTTCTAACAGAGAAAGTAGGTATTTTAGTAGACATACCTAGAATAATTTAAAACTGAAATTCTGGGATTATATGCATTTGTATGTTGTAGTAGGTGTTTTTGTTATTGTTATTCTAGACCATTTCCTCTGTTCTAGGGAGGTAATATTTTAGCGCTGCAGTTGCTTTTGATTCTTCCCCCTGCTTAATGAACAGTTTTTGTTATCTCCTGCTGTCTCTGTTCTGGGCTTGCCCTGCTGGGGCAGGGAGCAAAGCACCTGGCAGAGTCAGGGTTCTTGGTTGCTTTGGTGCTGTTTTTCTTCTAATGTGAAATGAAAAACTCTGCCTACTTTGCATGTATACTTACTTCTCCCTCTCACTTAGATTTTCCACAATGTTGAATATATGGCAGCCCCTCCAGAAAGCAACTGGGTATGGTTCTTCCAAAGGTCTGAGCTTTACCTGACCTCCTAGCCAGTCACCTACTACCCTTCCTTTTCTGAATTTAACTCTTTCTTTAGAGTTAATTTTTCATTTTTCATGCTCCCATGGCAAATTCTGACAGACTCTGAAGCTTTACTTTGTTCAGATGTTCTATCTTTATTTTACCTTTTTTTTTAGCCGGTGTTTCTTATTGATTTTTTATCTGTTTGGTGATTATTTGGTGATGTGACTGGGTGGTACTCTATTTTCTGTTTATTGCTCAAAGTTTTAGACTGAAGTAGTGCTTTCTTCCAGCCTTCAAGGTAATTTCTGTTTTTCCCTGAGGGGACACAGAAGTCTGGTGCTGAAACATTAGCGAGTCTTTTGTAATGAGCGACAGTAATTTCATTTACTTTCTGTACCTGATACAATAACTCTTACAGCTTATTTGAATATGTCACTTGGTACTTTACATAAAAGTGCTGCATCATTTTCTTTGTAACATCCTTACTTGTAGATTTAACAGCACCAGGTTATCCAGGATTGCAGTTATTGGCTCTATGTGTTTATGAAATACATTATCATAAATATTCATGATTTCTTGTGTGTATTTGATATCAGTTTGCAATGTTAATCCTGCCTCAGGACCAACTTCCATCATGACAAGTACAAGAAATATATTCTTCTTGCCTACTTGTGAGCTTCATAAATTAAAATCTTTGAAATACACACAATGTAATTTGCCTTGCTTTGTGCCCTATGGTATTTGTCTCAATATCTTGTCATTGAGTTTTCATAGGAGCTACATTTTTTTTCCTTGTCAGGTAACCTGGGTTCTGTCTTCTTTGTTGAAAACTGTCACTTTATTCTTTTGTTACCCACTTCATTTTGTCATCTTGGAAAACAGGTTCCTGTGCTGCCCCTTCCATGGCAAAACACATCCTTGTGCTGTGTTGGAGGTGGTTAGACTCAGTGATTATTTAAAGAAGGAACACTCTTGTTTAGAGTGCTAGGGAAATTAAAAGAAGAGAAAAATGGCTTCTAGACAGAAGGAGGCTGTCTTCAACTCTTTTCACTGTAAATCCAGCTGAAAGCAAAGCTTGTATAAAACTGCAGCGCACCATGGGGAAACTATTCCATGTATGCTTCATTCACTTGGGTTGGTTTGTTGTTATTTTTTTTTCTCCCAAGCTTCTCACTCTTAGTCAATATTAAAATCTGGGTTTGGCTATAGTAATAATGTTATATATTCATGTGAAAGTGTGTGACATCCAGCTTAGTTTTCTGAGGATGACTTTATGAGCAGACACAGGGATACAGTTGAGAATTACAATTAGCTGAACATTTCTGCTCAGTTTTCTTGATTATAGGCATCAAACGTATTTTTATCTGTATTTCCATTAATTCATTTTTTGCTCAGTTCCCATAACCAGATAGCTTTGAAATTAAGGATGATTTTTAGTGCATAAAATACTTGAAGAAAAATGCCTACTTATTACTTTTATATTGATGATATATTCTCAATATCAAATGAGAACATTTTACCACTAAGAAGTCCAACAATTTTGTATATTCCAGTTTTCATTCACTATTAGCAAGATTCATACTTGTCAGGACCTGTCACCTTTTTCACAATTTGCTTTACTAGTATATTAGTTACAGTAAAAACTTAGCTCATTGTTTATCCTGCAAAACTCACTTGGCTCCCTTGCATTGCTAAAATTATGTCCAAGTTTGTTTGCTACTGTTTTTTCACTTCTAAATACATCCGTAGGTGCAAAAGTTGAGAAAACAATTAGACATTCCAGCGACTTTTAGAAAGAATCTGGGTTATAAACAGGGCAAACCATGTTTTGGTACACAGGGGGATGAGGATTGGGGCTGTTACAAGGTGTCCTCTGTGAGAGCAGCCCCTGGCAGAGTCAGTTTCAGCTGCCTCCGAAATGGACCCACCACTCGTCAAAGCAGCCACATTTGTGTATAAATGTACTTCAGAAAGAGTAAAAAACGCTGCACAGCAGCTGTGAAAATGAGGACTGAGACATGAGAGAAAATGTTGAAACCACGGCACAGACACCAAGGTCAGTGTAGGAAGGGAAGTAGGTGTTAACAGGTGCCAGAGCAGAGATTCCCGGGCATCCCGAGAAGCAGAACATGGTAATGCAGGTCAGCCACCTGCAGCCCGTGGAAGACATGGGTGGAGCAGATATGCTGCAACCTGCAGCCCACAGAGGATCCCAGGATGGAGGAAGTGGTTGTGTCATAAAGGAAGCTGCAGCCCAGGTGGAGCCCACGCTGGAGCAGGTTTGCTGGCAGGAACTGTGGCCTGTAGAGAACCCACACTGGAGCAGTCTGTTCTGAAGGACTGTGCTCTGTGCAAAGAATCCATGTTGGAGCACTTTATGAACAGCTTCAGTCCATAGGAAGGACATACACTGAAGGAGTTCAGGAAGGGCTGTATCCTGTGGGAAGGACCCAATGTTGGAGCTGGAGAACAGCGTGAGGAGGAAGGAGGAGAAGTCATGAAGTGTTACTATGGACTGACCACAACCCCCTTTCCTTATCCCACTGTGCCACTTAGAGCAGGGAGAAAGTTGAAGAGTGATGAATGAAGGAGGGAAGTTGATCCTGGGAAAAAGGGGGTGTGAGGGCAAGGCATATTTAGTTTGGCCTTTTTCTCATCATTCTGGTCTATTTTTAATTGGCGGTAAATTAAATCAATCTTCTCCAGCTAGAGTCTGTTTGCCTGTGGCAGTTTCCTGTCCTTATTAAGCCATGAGCATTTCCATCTTATTTTATCTCCTTGTTTTGCTGAGGAGGGGGAATGGAGAGTGGTTTGGTGGGCTTCTGGCAGCCAGCCAAGGTTAACCCATTGGACATTTCTTGCTTTTGCAGTGTTGTAAGAAGTAGAAGCTATCTTTAGTTGATGGATTCCTCATGCGTAAAAACACAGTTGTGTTTTCTATTATTCCAGTATTTATTGCTGTACCGTTTGCTATGCTCTATGATATGATGACAGCAGAATCTACATGTAGAACTTCCCTAACCCAGAGTTCAGTAAATCGGGGAGCTGATACTAAATGAAGTACATGTAATTGAAAAGACAGGGGACCCTGATGTATTCCAAATGAATTTTGAAGGACACACAAAGGGAGTACCTTCCTTACACATTCTAGACAGAATTTTTTAGCACAGAACAGATAAGTGGAAAATTTTAATGCTTTTATAGGGATGTCCACTTAATCTAATTTTTCCCAGCTAATCATTCATTCTTTTATCTCTTACCGATCTTTTTATCAACAAATTACAATCTTTTCTTCCACCGATATTCTAGATACTAAAGTGTAACATTGCAAAATCACCAAGGGCAAGGAAAATTAGAACAAGGTATGTGAGGATTAAAAAAAGGCAGAAGGGAAAGGAAAATGAAAATGCAATAGGATGAGGTGAGAAGAAAAAGAACAAAGATAAGTACTTAAATATGAAAAGGACAGGGAGTGAAAAGAAAGAAAAGAAAAATATTCTGAAGTAATAAACAGTGGTTATTCACTTAATAAAACAAGTGTATCTTTGAGTGTCTATGCAGGTATGTGTCTAGAGGACTCCTGAAGCACCTGTCAGCTGATTTTTTAGAGAAAACTATAGCGATATAATTCAGCCATCAACACAGGTCCTACGCAGATGACACAAATGAATGTTTTCTCTGCAGTTTGTGGCTTCTTGGTACCTCTGGTAGATTAGATCTCACTTAAAATTAGCTGTTAAAATTTGTGAATCTTTAAAGGACCTGTTGCAGGGTTAATCAAACTGTACAGGAGCTGTTGAAGAGTCATTCAAACTGTACAGAAAAAAATGGGCAGAGAAATAGGGTTTCTGCTGTGGAAGGGATTACAGGAAGGCAAACATCTGTAGTGAATTTCACTAAGGAAAACCTTCAGCACTGAGTGCCAAGGGCTATGTGAAGGACCTCAGTAAAATTAAAAAACCCATTCATTCAGAGTAAAAGACTAGAGAGGTATTACCAAGCAATAGCAGAGTGCATATGCTACTTGAGAAAAAGCTCTCTTAAAAGTTGCAGGGAGACATAGTATGTGACACAGTTTAGGATTGCTTTTTGGAATAGCATTCCATCTTTTTGGTGTAGGACTTAATTCATGTCTTGTGGACAAGCTCCTGCTATTCTGTCCTAATTCCATGGTCATCTCTTGCAGCCCCATTGTATCTTCACATTGTTTTGTATTTTCAAACAAAAACAAACATCTGTTCTGCCAGCACTAATCTCTCTGAGCTCACACTGTGTTTTCATCATCTCTGACTAGGAAAATCATTCAGGCTGCAGTTTTTCCTTCACATTTATGCTTATTGGAAAGACTAAATACTTCATCTCACACTCAGGGAAGGAACTTGAAAATGCTGCCCTGTCTTGCTGAGAGCATTGCTGTCCTAGAATCATTTAACATCATTGTAAGTATCAGCGTGAATATACAGAAATTACTCCAACTGAGCATGCTTTTTGAGTAGGAAGAAATCTCAGGTTTTTACACACAGAGGTGCCAACCAGCTCCAGTGTCAGCAGTGATTTTCCTTCTCTTTCATAAGAATACCTAGTAATGAAAACTGTGAGTTCAAGACTGATTGATCTGCTAGGCCTTCCTTAACAGAGCTCCTGAATGATCCCTCCATCTGTATGCAAAATGACATTTGAGCAACTGCATTTCATTTGTTTTGAGTTTTTTCAATGTATACAGATTAGATGAGTATTAGGATGTCCTAATTAACCATGCAGGGAGATAGGGGAGACTAGTTATGTACATAACTCAGACTCCTAAGGAGAAAGACATCTCCTTCCCCATTTCTCTGTAAGTTCGGTATCTGTCCCTTGTATTCCTTGTCCCATTCCCATTTCCTTCAACTTCAAAAAATTATTGCAAAATTTTGTCCCCCTCAAAGTGAATGAGAAATTTGAAAGCAGCCAGTTTCCCTTTCTGAAGCCGCTAAATTGATCTACACTGGACCTAAATCCCTAAATCATCCCTGACATAATTCTGTTGCCGTTAACTGGGACATGTATGCAAGTTATTGGGGTGTAAACAACAGGTTTGTTCAGTTCATAATGTACAATACTTTCAGCTTGGAATGTTAATTTTTTTCTGTATGGTTTTTACAATGGAAGTCATTTCAATAAAGCTTTCATAGGCAAAATGCTACAACAGGTATTTCCAGTTAGATAATATAGGATATACAACATAATCATGCATTTCAAAGTAGAAGAGAAAGAACAAAGTAGACTTAATTAAGAATGGTTCATTTTTTGGCAGGACTAAATGTTTGTTTTCTCAATATCACTTTCTGTGGATTGCTTTTAGATTTTTTTCTTAATTTTCTTATTTTTAGGAGCTATGCTAGTTCTACTGTATTATTACCACATTCTATGGTACTTTCTAGGTGTTTCTCGGCAAAAGTGCTCTGTGTGACTTATAGACAGTGAGTACACATAAGATTGTAAGACCTTAAAAATGCAAAAAAAAAAAAAAATCACCAAAGACATAATTCACATGGAAATTATTTTTTGGTGAGATTTTTAGGTCAGTGTTACAACTCATTTTTTTAGAGCTTTTCAAGTAGCTGCTGCAAGGATTATCTTATAATGCAAACATTTCCCCCTCTTTGCCCAAACTGATTTTATCCAAGTTGTTTTTGCTTCTGTATTTCAGAGTTGTGCAGAAATCATGGATGCAGTCCTGGTCAGATTGAGTCATATCATTGATTAGTTTTAGTGGAATAAGGGATAAGTATCAAGGTTTCTTACTATATTTAAATTTCTGAAAACTCTGTGTAAACAAAAAACCAGAGTTTTTGGTTGAGTGATCCCAACAGCTTAATGTGATTTTCACTTGCATACATGAAAAGCAAGTCATAAACTTACAGGAGGGAATGATGGAGAGAAAAATAAGGAAAGTTACGTTTGAGAGTAAATGAAATTAGTCAGAGCATTGTGATTCTACAAGAAACTAAATGATGCCATAATTAGATCTAGCCAAAACATTTTAGGAGAATGGCTTTTAAACCCACTAAACATATTGATTTATTATCTTAATGCATTTGATAAATAGCTTCAGAAAAGATAAAAGCAAACAACATGATTCAACAAAACAAACATATTTTATTCCTTCTCTCAAAATAAGAAAAATGTGATATTTAGCTTTACACCAAATGAAATTTTGAGATTAAACTCCCCCAATAAACAAACCCACCCCAAACAAAGCATTCTATTTTAATTGACTGACATGTTTAGGCTAAGCAAATGCCATCACAGGGAGGTAGACTGAAAAGAGATATGAATTAATGATAAAGAACTGTATTCATATCCAGAGGTGGGATGTGGTAATTTGTGACATTTATACTTTTTATTCTTCCTAGTCATTGGTGCCTCTGGGTTTACACTGAAAATAATGCAAGAAGAGTCTATCAATTTGGGTAGGTAAGTGAAAAAACCCAAGTTGTCTTAGGTCAAATGGGTAGGACCAATATTGTGAGGATGTAGTTTTTTTTTTAAAATTATTTCAGGGCATAGTCAGACCTATGTGGATCAGACTTTGTATGATAAGATTAATCTGTCCAAAGTATATTTTTCCATAAACTTATTTTCATGCAAATTTAAACTTTTATGGGAAATTTAACCTCTATATGAAAGCTGGTAGTTTATACAAATGGTTCTGAAAGTCATGATTACATATTACCAGGATGTGAAGCACTGACAATGTAGTCAGAAAGGTTTTCTCTATCTAAAGCAAGTTATTACTTTTAGAAGATGTATCATGGTTCTATAGATCTTAGAATTATGAGAACACAAGTAAGAAAAGAAGTGGATGGCTAACAGATCCTGTTTGCTTGTTTGTTTAGGAAAAATAAAGACTAAAAATGTTATTCAGTGTTGGGCTCAAATTTATTGCTGCTCTGATTCAGCTATTAAAAAACCCACTTATCCACAATACAAGGTGACACAGTAATGCATTTATAATATTCTGTGCTACCATTATGCTACCAAGCTTTGAATGCTAATAGAGTTATCTCTTGTTTGCTCAATACAGTGTACGTGTCCTAGTTAATACTATGTATAGTGATTCTGTTGTTGTATTTTCAAATGCCACTTGTTTATAATCAAAAAGGATTTCCTATTTATGTGCATTTCCTGGCAACTGCTGTTTTTTTTTGGTTTGTTTTGGTTTCGCTTGTTTGCTTACTGAGAATTGATTTACTCAGAAGCTGTTATCTAAGACCATCCCTTGACCAGTTTGACTGATCCAAGTAGATCTGGTTGTTTCACATATCACTTTAATCCCTGATGAGGAGAATTTGCTTGATCAAAGAAAACAGTAGAAAATTTCAGTAACTTAAAGATGTTAAGAGAGCAACAAAAAAGCAAATGCAATTCAGTGTTAATTAATACATATTGAAGTTAAAATTAAACCTAGTGGTGCACTTTACAGCATTCTAAGACACGAGTATTGCTTGAAGAAAGGGAGAAAAATAATTATAAGCAGTTCAGTGCACAGCTCAGCTACAGTCAGGAAAGTTAGCATGATATTGGGACACATATGAAGTAGGGTGAAGAATAATAAGAGATTATTACAATACTTTTTTGAGTCAGTGGTAGGAGTTCTTGTATAGTACTGTATGCAGGGCTTTCCACACATCTCAGAGAGATATTAACCACCTATAAGGGGATTCAGAGAAGGCCAATAACAATTATAGAGAATCTGGAACACGTCTCATGAAAGAAAATTGGGAGGGTTTTCCTTGGAAAGATGATGAGTAAGTGGGAACACAATAAGAGTATACAAAATACTTAATACTGTAGAAAGATTAATAACAAATTTTCCTCCTCTTTTATAATACAAGACAAAAGAGGCATTAATGAGAACATTTATTTACTTATATTTAGAAAAATAGAGATGTCTATCCAAGACAGGATGTAGGCTTCCTTACATAATTATGCAATAAATATCTTCATGTAAAACCTAAGCAACATTAGGGTAACCTATTCCACAAGGACTCAGACCTGCAGAGACAAAGATCTACATGCTATACAGAAAACAGTTCAGGGATGTATATAATAAAGATGGTAAATTGAAAGCCAATATTTTTTCCCTCATGCATAAAGTAATTACATGGGAGAACTATAGTGCAACACAAAGTGATATAAACAAACATCTAGCAAAAGTAAAAAGAGATTGCCTGTTTATAATTTTAATCATGCTATACAAAGTCATTACAATTAATTATAAGAACTTAGTAAACCATAATACATCTCATTTCAGAGCTTAAACTTATGTCTAATGATATGAGACCGAACTGAAACTTTGTGCAGATTGGTGTAGATAATTTTCAGTCTGGAAAGATTTTACACTTTCCTGTGAAACAATTTTATTGGATGCTCTAAGAGATCATTAAGATTTGATGGACCTTGGTGTGATCTAATATTTTGATTCTTATGTTTCTGTATTAGCAAATATATTGCATCTATCTCTGGTAAAGCGGAGTTGTTATGAAGCAAGATGCTGAGAAGCATAGAATGTTAAGCTTGCATCATTAGAGAGCAAAATTGCTTCAAACAGGCATTCCTGATGTTAAGGAATTTTAAGTTGACTAGTGCATGGGGCTATGAGTTGGGTTGCTTAGGGAGAGATGGTAGTTCCAGGGCTTAAAATGTTATTCAACATATTTGAACTGACTATAAAAAATGTTTCAGGCAGAACCAATTTTTAGTGAGCATCCATTTCAGTAAAAAGTAAAGTGAATTTTTGCTTTGCTCCCTATTTTCTTTGTTAGTTTTAAAGTACCTGACAAGTATGTGCAAAAATATGTAGGGTCAGACCCTGGTATTCATTATAAACAATCCCCCTGTGAAAGAAGTGGGATAAATGTATATGAGACATTTTAGAGGCCCTTTAATACTATAGCATTCAATACTGTGAATGAGAAAATCTTGGCAGCTGAAAAACATGTTTGAGCTGTGTGGAAAAAGGTGTTTCTTAAGAAATACAACATAGAATTTGTTTCAGTTTTTCCATACATGACCTATTAAAATCTCACACTAAACATCTTGCTGAAAGTATCAATGTGGACAAATTAATCTGGGTAAGCTGGTGCGTGAACTTAGAATGCATTAAAGCTTGTGCACTAAGTGTCCGTTTATCTACCCTACGGTACATGCACAGTGCTACGTTGTTTTTATCAAGACTTATCACAAATTCAGGATCTGTGTATTCAGATAAATATCACAGATAATTTCACTGAAATTTTTTCAATAACTTTTTTGCATGTTCATAGATTTAATTTGGGGGCTTTAGGGATAGACAACATCTCTTGAAAAACAAATCCAGAACATCGTATACCTATTTTAGTTTTTTCAGCATATAGAGAAAATACTCTGGGTTCAGCAAGACTGTTCATGACATCAAGAATATTCCAATTGCTCTGGTACATAGGGTAAAATGAACCAAAAAGAGAGATGCTGTTTTAAGGAAAACAGGATATAATTTCATCAGTGTTTCTGAGAACACTGGAACACACAAAGCTGAATAAGAAACTTAGCTTCCCAGTTGGCAACATATTGATTAAAAGAGCAGTTTACTAATGAGATAACTAGAAGAAGAAAAGCCAAAAAAGCTTGCACAATCAAATATGCTGACATTGTTTAACGATGAGCATGTTTGGACAGGAACACTGGAACTCCGCTGGTTGAGGGGAAATGGCTTTACCTTCTCTTAATTTATTTTTTTAGCCCTCTGTAATATATTATTGAGCTTTATAATAGCATAGTATTTAGTCAGAGTCTTTAATCAGACCCAATTATACTGTCTCAACAGAACTCTAAGGAGTAGCTGTGTTTCAAAAAATACGTATGCTACATCTGCAGGTAGTTGACTACTTTTTCTAGGCAAGAGGAGTATAGGACACTGCATAATTTGTGAGCAGTTAATTTCCATAGCAATATAGAGAAATTTGACTTGTGGGTACTGAGGCCACTCATACAACCAGTTTTGCTCTATACTGACTTTGGTTAGCTAGGAGACTCTTTCTCACCTTGACAGATGTTCTTTCCTCGATTGCCATACCTTTGTTGAGTCTCACATGGACTATGACAACTTGAACAGAAAGCTTTGGAAAGCCTGTGAGCTTACAGGGCTCTTTAAATCTGCCTGTTTTCTTAAATGACTGTTTTCTTCTCTCTGTCTAGGCTTCCCATTAAACATTGACAAAAAGATACCTTAGGCTTGCACATAGACAAATGTATCCCCAAGTCTACTGTAGCTCTGTTCTCTCGATCATCCAAATTGTGAAATATGGAGCAAACAACTGGGGCTCTTGTGTGCCTGGATGTGACCAGAATGTGTGCCAGGGCCAGGAGCTAGGATATGCTACTGGACGATGAAGTTTAAGCATAGCCTGAAGCTATGCTGAAGCACTCACCTGAAGTTCCAGGATAAACATGCTCTTACACAATAAAACTCTCCATGATAGTGTAAGGCTTATATGTTCAGAAACTTAAGCTTGTAACTATGGGATGATTTTCCTGTATGGATTTCAAAATGATCCATCACTTCTGAGCTGGGATGCAGCTGGACAGCAATGATAGAACTGTGCAGCTGTGCTGGCTCTCTGTTGTCAAATGATATAAAGTGCATGCTGTATTGATTAATTCATGTTTGCTCTAAGTGAGCCATATACATCTGTGGCCTTTCCTCCCTAAAATAATAGAAGGCAATATGCTTGTGTTTGTGCATTAAAAGTACTTTAAGAATTGTATTAAATGAAGTGCTTGCGTACATTGCCTCCTCTGACAAGAGAGCAGATGCTAATCAGCTCACTTAACTCACTGAAGTGAAGAGCTTGATAAAAAATCTAAGCAGAATTTCCCTATGACTAACATAGAGCAGGGTAATGGCATAGCATTTATGTCTAAGGATTTTAAGTGGCAAAGATAAAATGCTCCATTTGCATTTTCTGTGGAAGAAATACAGCATTTTTGTTTCCTTCTCACACATCAGTATTGCATTCTATGATAAATAATACAATGGTAAGATAATTATTCTAGGGGGTTAGTTTCAAAAAGGCTTTTGGGGGTAGAGGGAGGAGGATTTTTTGTAGTCATTTGAGAGATGAGTTATGCAACAAAAAGCTAGAAATCTTTGTTGTTGATTTCAGTGTGCTCATGAGCTGGGATTAAATGTTCTTTGTGCTTGCTGATGTAGACAAACATGCAGCAGTTCTAAATTTATACCACATGTACTGGAATCAAGCTCGCCTTTTCATTTAAATGCCATTATGAACAGGAGGAATTTTTTATATCTAATGACTCCTAAAATGGCATACACTGATGGGCAAGACTAGAAAAATAACAAGATAAATAAAGAAGATACTTAGCTACAGTTTATGCAACCATACACATCAATTCTGCTGTTTGAGACCAAGCAGAGTTAACTTATGTGAACTAGATATATGGTATTTGTTTTAATGGCTCTATATGTGTAGATACAGACATATATAGATTTGTGTATGTAATATTTACCAGGCACTTTGACTATTTCTTTTGCTGAGAGAGATTACAGAGCCTGCATTCAGAAAATTAAAAGGGACTGTTTGCAGGAATATGCAAAAACGCTGGCAGAAACTGGTATGCCACAAAGCTGTGGTGGTAATACTGTTTTAAAATGTGCACTAGTGGGCACACAGAGATAATTTTAATAACTACTGTATCATCTTATGCCTCTAAGAAGAACAGTTGTGGAAGTACAAAGTAGAGGCTTCTTATTAAGTGTTTTGGTGACAAGAAGGCAATATTTTATATTAGGTATGAAAAGGAAGCCTCTGGAAAGAAACTTAACACTTCCTTCTCATTTTAGTAATTTGAATGATGAAAAAAACTGTAACCAACTGAAAACCCAACCTATGGCCACAAGTACTGTCTTTGAAAATGGCATGAAAGCACAGATAATCACGTAAATTTATACAGAGTTTCTCAGGTCATGGTACTTCTTTGTCATCATGTAAAGGAAATTCTTTGGAACTCTTATAAGAAAAGTATTCCAAATGCCTGTTTCATATTAATAAGGCAGAACACAGAAATATATCTGTGCTAAGTTCTGTTTTAATCCTCAGAATATAGAACAAGTTTACCTAATTTTAATCTGGGAGAACTGACTTCTATTGAAATGCATATTACATAGATGGCCACCCTACCATCCTTGCCATGCAAGAAAGAGCGTCTGTGAAATTGATGTAATGACAAAACTAACAGGCAAGGATCTGTGAAATGCAGAAAGCAAAATCTAGAGGATATAGATGCTGTGTAGCTACCTAACTTTTGTAGTTGACATTAAAATCCTATTTTCACTTTTATTTATAGTAAAGTATGACAAATAATCAGCTGCTTACATAACCAGTACCTATCCCTTTTGCTTCATTTCTAAAAGGGGAAAATAAAGGTTATGATGGCAATGGGTTATGAGAGCTCTAGGGTCATATGATCTTTATTTTGCCAAGGAGAGGAGAGTCTGGAACTCACATCCTGGGTGACTGTCTTTGTATGCTCATTTGGCTGCCTTTTAAAGCAGGTGTTAGCATGGCAAGGTGTGCTTCCTAGTTATTTTTCAGTCCAGGACTGGATGGTCTTTCACATACACTCCAGAGAGAGCTCTGAACAAGTTGCTGGTTTTCAATAGATGTCACAGTGCATTTACACTGCATGTATCCTCTAAAAGAAATACCTCTGTTGCTTAGTTGGCCTGAGTGTACTATTTTATACAAGTTATGATTACAAAAAGAATTGAAATTGTTAAATGGGAAGTGGATATAAAAATATGAGATGTTTCTGTTTAATGTTAGGTGTTTCAATTGCTGTAAAATGCATCCAACTATTAAAAAAATATTGTATCTTTCAGTGGCTTAAAACAACAGAATAATGGCTGAAATATTCTTTATAACACCAGAAGCTGTGAAGTCCGTTGTAGTTCAGTTATATTTATACTAGGACATATGTTCAAAAAGAGTGAATTTTGACAGTGGTATGATCAAGAGTTAAGTGCTAAGAGTTAGTGTCTTCGCAGAAAGAATTTCAGAGGGATTACTTCAAATTAACATTAGTCTTGCCCAGTGGACTGAATGTCCATTTTTGTTTGGATTGTGTGAGTTGAGCTGCTGGAGTACTTCTCCCAGAGTCATCCAAAAGTACACAGATTGTATAATCCAGGATTCCTCTGTGATTGGAGCCAAAGTGCTGTACTTAATCCCATTCAAAGCATGTTCCTAAATTAAAGCACTAATGCAGATGCATCCCTATTGCTCCCAGTCAATACAGGAACTCTAATCCGCCCAACATTAAAAAAATCCTTATGTGGGGTCAAGGCTTGTTTAGGCACATCTCAGGTAGCTTCAGTTGCTCGTTTGGTACCAAGGCAGAGAAACTTCCTTGCACAAGCACACCAGACCCTTTTGCACTTCGGGAATCTGTCTCTACTGAAGTCAGTATCACTGTACCTTTACAGTTGGTACTAAAGAGAAGTGTCTCAATACTTGTACGAACTGCAGTGGAACCTCCTACAGAGGCAGAATGACTTCACAGGTGTAGGAATGAGGAGTATTTGATTTAACCCTGTAAAATGAAAAATTACACATTTGTTTCTGTACCTTTGTAAATTAGTGACTAAAACCAGAACTGGAGATGGTTTCTCTGTGACTGCTGCTGGAATAAGCTGTAAAATAGAATTTATACATTGCACCACATGAAACAAAAACTCCTAAGGATCCTAAAATCTAGCTGTGAGATGAGCTCTATAGGGAGCAAATAATCACCTCATTGACAGTACTGAGCTGCATTAATATGCACCAAAAGTGATGCTAGCAGTTTCTGGAGCGCAAATTATGGTATTTCTTTTTCTCACATCCTGCAGGAGTCTCTTCATTGACAAATAAAGTGGACCTTATTAAGCTGAGACATACCTCTTTGAACTAGAGTAACTGTAGCATCATCTGCACATATTTCAATTTCCTCATTAGGAATATGAAAAATAGAGTTGCTTTTTTTTTTTTTAATGCTTTTTTCCTCTTATGAAGAAACTAAAATGATTATTTCTTCTAGATTTATTTTAGGGAGACAGAATGTAGGGATAAGCTTAGGTTTAACTGGTTAGTAGGTTTTAAAATAAATGGCTTATCATGAAGGTATATATATTTATATATGCATATATATATATAAAAAATAAATTTCTCATTGTTTGATGTTTTATTTTGGAAGATTTTTCATCACCTTTGTTTTTTTATAGAAGGAAACAATCTTCATTGGGAAACCATATGTTTTCTAGGTGTGGAAATAGAGTGGCTGCTATTTTTTAGGGTGTATTTTAAAGACAACTTCGAGGTGAAAGGCACAGGAAACAAGCTGTACTGTAGTGGTGTGGTTTGATGCTCACATGGCCTGAGCTCTTATTTACTGCTACTTCCTTCCTGCCAACTGCTTTTACATCACTGACGCGGTTCCCTTAGTGTTTGCCTTGTTCCCATTGTCTTTTGACATGACTTTATGCTGAGATGGAACCAAAAGGAAGATCAGAAGTGCATTGCTGTAGATGCTGCTGTGTGGAGTCAAAGCACAAAAATGTGTGGCTAGATAGAGAAGTATCCAAAAGGCTTAGAAAGCTCTATTTTGTTATATATTTTGGAGAGAACAGGCATAACTGGGAACAAAGCCATTTGTAAGAGGGAAAGTAGTAAATAAGGCAATATGTGGCTTTCCTCAAGTGCCTGTACTCTCGTATGCAGACCTTGGTTAACAAGAAAGGTCTGGAAGTCCATGCACTTCCATAAGCCCGTAAATATCAAAATCACAAAGATCAGGTACAATACTATGCACAATTTAGACATTTCCATGAGTGTTTACAGCCTACCTAGGAAAATTAGGACAAGAGGAGGAAAGCTGTGGTAGAGTCCTCTCCCATGAAACTGGAAATGCGTTTGTCTGATGATTGATACTGGGGATACTGTGCTGGGGGTATGCTACAGGCCACCTGACCAAAAGGAGATGAGGATAGCCAAAAGCAACTAACAGGAGGTTGCTGCCTATACATCCTTATCTTTTTGTGGGATTTTAACAGTCCAGACATATTCTGGAAGGGCAGCAATATGCAGTCAATTCGAGAAGCTGCTGCACTGCATATTGGCTACTTCCGAGTGCAAATACTGGAGGGGTCAGACAGTATAATGGTGTACATGATCTGCTGTTCACAGGTGTCTGAGGTCAAAGTTTGAAGGAAAGCTGAAAAGGTGCAGAGCAGAGTTGGGACTCTGGCCTTCAGGAAACCAGATTTCAATCTCTTCCAGGAATTTCTTTGCCCAAATTTCAAAATGTTAGGCAGAAGTCCCACTAGAAGCTGCCATGAGGGAAAGAAAGTGCATAAGCAAAATGGTTGTTTTTCAAAGAAAACTTACTGAGAGTTCAAAAATTAACTCTCTTCCATTTGCACAGGAATATGAGAAATTTTGGCAGAAGAGTCATTTGGCTAGGCAGGCTGCTTCTGGATGAAATAAAACACAAGAACACACAAGAAGTGAAAACTAGGCAACAAAGGAGGAATACAAAGAGAATTGCTTGAGCATTTGGAGCAAATTCAGAAAGACCAAAGCCCAGCTGCCGATAAAAGTACTGATGCACATAAAGGGTAACGGGAGAATATGATAGAATCAGTGGGATGCTGAGGGAAAATGTGGGTCTATCAATGAGTGTGGGAGAAACAGATGGTTCAGAAAAGGCTGAATGACTCCATGTCTTTTTTTGCCTCTGTCTTCACAAACAAAATTTTCAGTACAAGAAACACTGGGGGTGGGGAGGACAATGGGATAGAGGAGCAACAGGTTAGGAACTACTTGGAGAAACTGAATGTATTCTAAACCTTGTATCATATTTGATTCACCTGAGGGTGCTGAAGGGTTGGCTGAAATGATGCAATTAGATAAGGTTGCCGAATTTAGTTCTGCTAATGATTTTCTGGCTTGTAAAACTGTTGCCAGGAGTGCTTGGATTGACACTTACAGCCAAGGACCAGACTGATAGTCCACACCAGGATAAATGGCCAATGTCAAAATATTAGGCAAGCTGTGTAAGTTAGGTGAGGGGTATCCAGGGAAGAAATAATTGCATATTGCAGAATGTGGGAAATAAGTGCATCCTGAGAAGCCATATATACTGCCATAAAAAAGAAAAAAAGTTTATTTGTGCCTAGCCTATTAAAGTATGTGCTTTGTGCTGAATATTCTCATGAGGCCAGCAGTTAAATGCTTTCTCAGTAACTATTGCTCCATGAATAAAGTGTTAGGAACTTCTATTTTGGCCTTCCTGTAGACCAGCAAAAACACTTGCTGTAGGGTAGCAACTAAATACTCATAAGAGATTATTATTATTATTATTATTATTTTCTTTGGAAAAAAGCATTTCTTCCTGAAATCATCACTGAAACTTGGTCTAGTAATCTATCCAGTCAGGACTTGATCCAAAGTACTTTTGACTCTTGCCTTCATATTAGTGTCTTTGAGCTATTTTTAAAAATAGACTGTAGTTCTAATGCAGCCATCAACTTCAATGGTGCAGGGTATGTATCTTGTTTGCTTTCTAGATTATTGGATCCTGCCTGACATACATCTTGTCAGGAGTGCTGAAATGCCTCCAACAGTGTATTCATGATTTTAACTGAATGACTTGCTATTAGCTGTTTGGCTTGACCATGTCCCTATTACTCTTTCATAGTTATTGATCTAACTTAGTGCTAATGGATTTTGATTGTGCAAACACCTGGGGATTCTCAGATTTGGACAACAAGAAGAGCATTTATGCATGAAGGAAAATAGCTGCTCTTCACTATTTATTGAATCAGACAGACAACATAAGAAACAAAAAAAAGGGAGGTAGTTGACCAAATATGCACTGCAGATAGACTGAAATTGGATTTCCTTGATCGAAAAAGTGTAATTGAAATTATTAGAAGCATGATAAAAGTATTTACCAAAAAGGCCACATTTACTGGCTTTGACTGTTAGGTTCTCTTTGCTAGATTTTGGCTGGGGAGGAATATTAGTATATTGTCCTCTAAATAGTAGGCATGGTGCTATTTCCTTCTATCTCAATAATAAAGTATATATAAATTTGCTTTTAGGAGTACAGAACATGTTCCATATCAGATAATAATTTTACTGTAGGTAAAATTGAATGTCAAACTCCTGGAGCAAGTTTCTGAAACAAACATCTCTATTTTTCTAATTTTTCTAAATGTTTTTCTGAAAGGGTGTCCATGCTGGTCTTGGACATGGCAATGCCTGTAGTGATTTCCCTGTTTTGTAGTGGAGGGAATGAAGGGAGAGACAATAGGTTTATTAAAGAATAAGGGGGAGAAGCAGAATAGCAAAGCAGAGAGAAACATTTCTGAAGGAAAGTCTCAGTGTCTAAAAATGCAAAGCATCATTCAGGTGGTAGGTATCACTCTCCTTTCTGCCTTTTTCTCACTCTCTTTCCTTCACATTTCAGTGTATCCCTCACATTCCCATCTATTCTTGTGTCCACTCCTTTGCTTCCAGCTATGTGCCTTCACTTGCTGCACGCAGGGCACTGTACAAAGAGCAGACTCTATGTCCTGGGGTGATGTTATGAAGCTGCTTTGTTCCTTAACCGCTGCTCAATGCCCGAGGACACTGCGCCTTTAGGATGGACCCGGGGGCGGGGCCGGAGCCACGGACCCGAGGGGCGGTTGAACGGCTCAGCCCAAGGGCTCGGGGGCTCGGCAGGGCTGGGGAGAGAGTGCGCCGGGAGCACTGCGCTGCTTTTTGGGTTTCCTTTGTGTTCCAGATAGATGGGAAAAGGTTCTGTTGGGTTTTTTTCTTGTTCTTTCTTCCCTTTCCTTCCCCTTGCCTCACTGCCTCCCTTCCCTCCTCGCCGGTCCAGGGAGCCTGCGGGGGCAGCCCCGGCGGGCCCACGGGGTGGCCCCGGCTGGTCCGAGCCCACGTGTCTGTTCCCTCTCTGGGAATTTATTGTATTTTGAGGGTTTTTTAATCCTGTTCTACCCTGTTTTGTTCATGTGTTAATAAACAGTTTGGTTTCTTTTTCCCACTTTCACTCCTTGTGACCCACTTGTCTCATTGATGGAGGAAAAGGGAGGAACACTCATTCCCGAGTGTTTCCTCCTGAAGTCTTGTCTCAAAAACTGAGACACTGTATTACAGTTTATGGTATGTACTTTAGGACTTAGCACTCATTTTCCACCTGAACTTCCACAGGGCGGACCAATTAAATCAATATCCTAATAGACCCAAGAAAAGGTGTATCTAGTTACAAACACAGTTGGAGGAATCTGGGAAGGAAGCTGGTATTTCCCTTCCAGGCTGGGGATACAAATACATGTTGCCTCTCTTCTAAGACAGTTCTATGACCATTAGGAAATCCCTACACTGCACTCATGGTTGTGTTGGTATTTCTGTTTTTGCAGCTGCGTAGTGAACCCAAGTAGGGCACTGACCCACCTAGCAAGCAGGCCCAAATCTGTGTATTTAAAGCTTCCCCTTCTGCCTGAAGTATAGCTCTACAGACTCATAGTCCGTGAAGAAGTAAAGAGATATGGGAATGAGAACCTGGTGGTGTGGGAGAGGGGATTCAAGTTTCACTTTAACATCCAGCTATGACCTCAGCCCTTCTTGATCTAGTTTTTGTCTGTTTGCACCATTTTAACTATATTATTAATCTATGTCTACTAGCAGCACTCTAAAGCCTGTACAGTACAATCAAATATTTCTAATTAATCAGTATATAAAAAATATCTAGAACATTCCAAAAAACTCCAACATGCAAGTGACTGATCCTAAACAGATTAATTGAATATCTTGGTGAACTCTTGACTCTTGTGCAGATATCTTGTGCAGCTCACAGGACCTTTCAACTATTTTGTGAAATACATGTATGTCCTCCTGTGTGCTGCTTTTGAGGATAGTATTTCATTTGTGAATGGCTCAGCAGCTTGATAATACTCACTGGTGAATTTTTCAGCATCTTGATAGCTGTTAGTTATAGTTTCTTTTATTAAATTTGTCGTAAGTACAATTAGTGGCTCACTAACTCTTGGCATAGAGTATACATTATGCTTTTAGGATATCTTCCTTTGTTGCCTTCCTAAAGGACTGAAGTCATGGCTTCTTAGTGATACAAAATGCTTTCTGAATTTTATCCATCATAAACTGAGCATTAGTTAGGTAATCTGTAACTAGATTTATTAACTTGCAGATACCTGACTGAGAAAAATTACTGGACTGTAGAAATATGATCAGTCAGCTTATTATTTTGAGGCACTAATGGTATGTTTCAACTTCAAGCATCAAGGACAGAATCAGCATGTTCAGCAGATATTTTTTGGTGCCATTTCCTCCTTTCTATTTGCTGCTGCTTCTTTTTTATAGTAAGATGATCTTGCTTTTTTAGACAAAGCATGAAATGAAGTCACAATATCTCATTTGACTGGGATGGAAATTAAATAGAAGGATCCAAGTGATCACATGCATATCTATCTACACAATTACAGTTTTATACACTTTCTTCAGTGTCTTAATTTTTTAGAGCAAATGAAGTAAGATAGATTTTTGATTCTTTGAAGGTGAAAAGGAGACACAATATTGAGAGGAATATTGAAGAATCAAACAAATTACTAAAATTAGGAGGAATGAGTGGAAAAAAATTCTTGGCAAAGAGTGAGAAAGAAGAAACAGAGATGACAACTGACAATTAAAGGAAAATCACTTCAGGAATGCAGTTACTGCTTCTGAGTTAAAAATTCAATAGCAAAAGGAAATACACAGAATAGCACTAGTAGGAAATACACGGAAAGGAAAAGAGCTTGAGAAAAAGAACGAGGGAAATTTTGGTTTTTTCTTGCCTGGCTGGTGTTCCCTGGAATGTGTTATTATCTTCTGCATGATTCTTGAATGATTTGGCCAATTTTGTTTATTGTTTCCTTTTCCCTGTGTAATGACTCCTAAGTGAGCAGAACCTGTCAAAATGGAGGTGATGAGCACCTGTAAGACATGGCAGCTGCCATGGATCCTGTGTTTACCACATCCAGGGAGTGCTGAAAGGGAGGCTAAACACCTCTGAAGTATCCAGTCACTTGGCATTGCCATGCAGTTGTGTATCAAAGAGCTTAGCACTAGTAAGGTTCAGTACAACTGGCCAGAAGCTGGTCCCAGCCACAGGGTCACTCTTCCTGCTTCTCATTCATGTCAGCAGTGACTGTCATGTGTCCCATGTTTGAGGGCTGTTGTCCCCAGTATCATGCCAGTTCAGTGATGCCAGTTGTGGGTATTATGATGATGCAGAATGAAATGGAGAAGCTGGGGGTGTTTTGAAGAACAGACAAAGGTGGGATGCTGGAGAGATCTGGCACACAGGCTCATGTAAAGAGCCTGTTAAATATGTGCAGGACTGCCAGGCAATGAGACACATTGAAATACTATGCTTCCTGTGAAAGAAAAGTCACATAAGCAATGTTAATTTAAGTGCTGCTGAACTCAGCAAATAGGTGTTCTACATATCACTTTCCATGCTTCCAGGTCTTTAATTCACTGATAGTTTCTGTACTCTCTTGACCTGCTGTAATAATCACTGCTTCACCTATCCAAGTGGCTGACTGGCACCATGGGGGGAAAAGCCAAGACTCAGGAGTCCCCAGCTAGCTGCTCAATACAGGACTCCGAATTCAGCATTCACAGATTTTTGGCTGCTGCAGCAATTTTGCTATTGTGCTTCTAATTGTTTCATTCCAGAGGGGATATGTAATGTGTCAAAAGATGAAAATATTAATAGAGACTATCATGTATCATTCTCTACAAGAAGCTTCTTTTTGCAAAGGACAAAGTTATGAACTGATAAACTGAGGGTCAGGATTAAATCAGCCATTTCTATGGAGATAACTTCAGAGAAATATAGCTCTTCCTAGTGCTGATCAACTGCTGATCCTACTCTAACTTGTAATGAAAGGATTAGATGACAAGTGTCACCAGCATTATTTCTGATGCTAAGAGATTGCTAATAATGTGATAGAAGTCTGCTCTGAATATTGCATGAGGAAGGTTATCTATAGCATAAGTTTAGCAGGGAACTTGCTTTTTTGTACCCTGACAACATAATTACAAATGCTTCTTCCTCCTTACACGTGTCAGCTCTCTGCTTCTGCTGTTAGTTTATGAAGTAGTGTAGTGTGCTACACAAATCTGTCATGGTCCTTCTTGACCTAGAAAAGTCTGAGACTGGATGATCCAAACTCATGTAAAATCAACGTGTTTTCTTCCCAAGGGATATTGCCAGACATTGGGTGCTGCTCAAAAAAATAGATAAAGTGGGGACTAGCTTTTCCTAAATGAGCTAGCAAAAGAATTATTTGAAATAAAAGCACAGCAGTGGGTAGCAGGACACATTATCTATTTCAGCCCCTACCATGAAAATTCTTGTTGCCTCAGTTTACCCAATTCTGTTTGACAAATGCTTCATAGAGGAAGGAGTTGCTTAGCTAGTACAGTTGATTAGTTGAGAAGATTGGCATAGATCTTTGACAGAAGATACAATACAACTCTAAAGTGTTATTATTGTGTTTTTTCTCACAGTTTTATGAATATTATATAAAATGTTTTATAAGTTATGTTTGATAGAAATAAGAAATCATTCACAGCTGGTAACAGCTTTTATGAGTATGCCTGTTTTAGTTAATTTTATTCATAGTAGCTAGTATGGGGCTATGTTTGGGGTTTCTGCTGAAAACATTATTGATAACAAAATGTTGTGCTAGCCATTGCTGAGCAGTGCTTGCACAGAGTCAAGGCCTTTTCTGTTTCTCACTCCACCCCATCAGTGAGGTGACTGGGAGTACACAAGAAGCTGGGAGGGGGCACAGCTGGGACAGCTGATCCCAACTGACCCAAGGGATATTCCATACCTTGTGGTATCATGCTCAGCATATGCAGCTGCGAGGAAGAAGAAAGAAGGGGAGATGTTTGGAACGATGACATTTGTCTTCCCAAGTGACCATTACCTGAGGTGGAGCCCTGATTTCCTGGAGATGGCTGAGCACCTGCCTACCCATGGGAAGGGGTGAATTAATTCTTTGTTTTGCTTTGCTTGCATGAGCAGGTAAACTGTCTTTATCTCAACCCACGAATTTTGTCACTTTTACTCTTCTGATTCTCTCTCCCACTCCACTGAAAGGGACTGAGTGAACGGCTATGTGGTACCTGGTTGCACGCCGGGATAAAACAATGATAACAAGAAGTCTTGCTAGCTTGCCATTTTTTAAAGAAAATATATTTTGAGTTTTGTTTCTGTACTTTTATCATTTATTTAATTTGATCCATTCTAGTCTCTGCACTTGAATTTCCTGCATGATTAATTCTATAATATTAAAAATGTGATGAAATGCAAACTTTATAAACTGACGGATAATTATGTTTCTTACGTTCGTCAGCGAAACGAATGATGAAAAAAACACTATGGCCTGATCAAAACCATTAAATAATTTAAAATGAGGACTTCAGAGTCAGGTTAGAAGAATTATATTGAAAATAACGGTTATCTTGCTTTATAAGCTTTCTGATGTGTCCTATCTTTTGCAAGGCTTTTCTCTTGAAGAATGTTAAGCACATATTTGTAGTTAATTTGCTGATACTATGTGCATGAGCTATTACTTTTCCTTAACTTCAAATTGTACAGTTCATTCTTTTCATTCCTAAAAGGATAAAGGCTGGGATTTTCCAAAGAAGCTTAGAAAATTTAGGTCTACATTTTAAAAGGTGCCTGAAGATTCAGATAGATGCCAAAGGGGATTTTTCAGAAGTGTTCAGCTTTGTATTAGAAGAAATAGAAGTGGGTATTGAAATTCTTGAAAATCATACTGAGTTTGTATCAGTAGCCTTAATTCCTACAGGTATTAAAATTTCCTTCTTTGGCTAGGTCTATTTTAGTAAGTAGTGCAACACAGTAGGGGGAGATTTGTAGACTAAAATGATGCTGAGAAGCTGACATTCACATTATTCAGTTTTGAGGTATTTGTCTTCAGAAGAGCACTAGTCCTGTCCCATAGACTGGATTCAAATTAGCAGATGAAGCACATTAAATATGTCACAGAATCCTAGAAAAATTGTTTGGAAGGAATGCTTGGAAGTCCTTTAGTCCAGTGTGCAGCTCAGTGAATCTACTAACTACTGAGACCTGCACTCCTCTTCCAGTGAAGAGTACTTTAGAAGTCCAGCCTGAACCTCCCAAGCTGCAGCTTCTGTTATTTTTGACTGCATCTTGTGCTATTGTTTACCTCTGCCAAGATAACTTTGGCTCTCTGTTTTGTTTCCTGTCCAAGCTGTGAGCATTAGTATAGTAGCACATGAAGCAGGATTGTGCATTTGCAGCCTTTCCTATGCAGAATTTCTCTATATATACTGCTTTCTAGATTACCTCTGGATGTGGACCCCTAGTTTGAAGCTTTCCGTGTTAGGCCACCATGTCTGTCTCCTAGATCTCTATGAAGAAAAAACAAAGACTTACTGATGACTCAGGCATGCATCCAGTTGTTTTTCTGCCACATATCTATTCATCTCTGAGTCTTTCCACTTGTCCAGAACAATAAAAGAGAACCCATTTTGAGTTCTGTCCATGTTTTCTTTACGCCATTAGCCCTAGCAGCATGGTATAGTAGTCTACCCGTGATAAGCCTCCAGGATTTCCCATTCATGAGGGATATCCTGTGTTGTCTGTGAGTTCCTGATATTTTGATTGCCCCTGAAGCAATACAGCTTAAGCCTGTCAGAAATCTTATTGACTGAAAATTCTGGTTGGAAAATGTTAATTGAAAAAACAAATGAACACACTCAGAACGGATATTCTACATGGATATTATTGAAGTGTGATATATTCTTGGGCATAGCTTTTGCTTTGAACCTCCTGTAGTCAGGAGCAGAGAATTCAGTGGATATGTCTAAACTGCCTGCAGAATTCTGGTCCCTTGATTGTCCATCAAAACTGTGTTCTGCTTTTATTCCCTGGCATCTTGCAAAAGCATTCCCCATTCAGTCAATCTAGATTGACCCCATGAGGTCTCTTACAGTCTTCTGTAGGAACACACTGGAAGTTCCAGTGAGTTTCCAGCTTCACTACTCATATTTTACTATTGGTATAGAGCTGTAAAGAAAAGTAAAAATACAGTTGTTACTTGTAATCTGCAGACTGAGGTGTTATTTCCAAACTGATGTTTATTTACTGTGACAGTAGACCAGATATGTAACTTCCCTCTACCCCTATATCTCCCATATAGAGAAAATAATAACATAATGTATAATTCATGACTGTCCATATAGGGATGTTATAGCAGTTACATACTGCTGTAGATACCTTAAATGTCAGTTTTGTCATGCAAAGTATAGAAAGTCAATTAGAATCACCTTAAGCTTCTACTTTATTATTATGGTTATCAGATAGTGGGTGCACAATCTGGTTATGGTGAACTAAAATCTGATTTTCCAGGCTGTCAGCTTATTGCTTGGGTACATTACCTTATACTACTGTGAAGTAAAATTTGTCCTTTCCATGGATTTAGTTGCCTTTTTCAAGTTCCTCTCTGAGTTTGGCCCACAAAATCTTGTTTGAGTGTTCATTGCCTCAAAGAAATATATCAGGGTTGGAAAAAGTGCTTTCCTCTTGTGGAAGCTTTGCTGTTTTTTTCCCCCATCAAGCTTTACTTTTGTTTTTATATGGTTTTGTCCTTAATTAGGCTCTTAATTACTTTCTCTGAAACCGCAGTAAGTCTCATTGCTTTGTGATTCCCCTGATCTCCTGTGACTTCTTATTTTAAACATCGATGGTGTTTTATGTGAACAGATTGTTATCCTCAAAAATAATTGCTGCTGTAAAGCCCATATTTTGCATCCTTTTCTATATCAACACTTCTTCAAACTTTATTTCATTCAAAGTTTTCAAACCAGTTAAGTCCTGTAGCCTGGAAAATGTCAAATATATTGACTGTTTTTCTGTTTTTGTGCTATATTCTCTGTAGTTCTCTGCTTACTGAAAAAAAAGAAAAAAGATACTTCTTCCATTAGCACTGTTCCATTTATGGTCACCACTGGTATAAAGGAAACAATAATTTCTCCCACAAAGAAACTGGGGAGAAATAGGCGAGTGGGTCAGCAGCATCAGCCAACCTGGGGAAGGCAGAACCTCTGGTATACCTTTTCACAGGATGGCAGGGTGTGTACAGGGCTGTGTGCAGGAGAGTGTCTGATGCTTTAAGGCTATCTGGTCAAGGACCTTTCCAATGCCAAAGGATAATTGGAAAAGGAGGAAGTCGTAAACAAGAACATAGAAGGACACAAAGCTGATGAACAAATGATAAGGGAGTCAGTGATAGGAACCAAAGCTGATAATCACATTTATTGATGGGGACCTGTGAGAGTGTCAGAATGTTTATTCCAGGGTGGTAATCTAGAGATCTGATCAGGGACCTTGTCTGTTGGGAATCCAAAAGAAAAAGGAGGAAGTCAGAAACCAAAATGTATGAAGACACAGCCCTGATAAAACAAACATGGAGACAGTGACAAAACACAGACCTCACCACTCACACTAATTGTGGGCTATCAAGGAACCACAGATGCCACTTCCAGGAAGATCAACCTGGACTTTGCAGCAGATAAAATTGAAAACCAGGGCAACTCTGGATCAGGAGGTTGCCAAGGATGAATAGATAAGTACAAATCCGTGGGGAACCTGCAGGGTAAGGAGACTGGTTGCTTGTAGAATGGGGCAGGTCAGTACATTGTCTGACCAAGCCCTGTGCCTGATCTCTGCAGCATGACCTACCTTCTTACGTCTTATTAAATCTTATCTTAACTATCTGTCTGTGTATACTCACTCTGTGTGTGTGTGTGTGTGTGTGTGTTGCAAGGACTAAGTGCCAGTCACTGGTTAGACCTGTATGTGTGTCAGTGGGTTCTCTGCTAGCTGAGTCAGGCCAGGGCTGAGGGTGCCTGTGCTGGCAGCTACTGGAGCGAATGGGGCCTCTGTGTCATCTGCTGGAGTGAGCGTGGGTCTTTAACTTCCAGCCACTTGGACAGGAACGCTGTGTGTTCCCAGATACTGGGGAGAAGGGCACAGTGTGTGAGAGAGGAAAGTGATGGACTGGGCACTGGTGGCTGAAGTGAGACTGTGGGTCACAGCCTGTATCCAGGTGCCAGCTGCTGCTCGATCTTCTCCAACCAGGGGTGCGTAAGGGGTGAGGGTTTTGTTAGCATACCTCAAGGGGGTCTGGACAGTGAAGAGGGGGCCTTGAGTCTGGGCTGGGGCATTAGATGGGCAGAAGATCTGTGCTGGGACATCCACAGAGACTTCAAAATGTGAAGTACATGAGGGATGAATTTGTGAGCATGTGCGTTTGCTAGTGAGCATCAAGCTGGCGTAGCTGGCAAGTAGGGGGAGTGGGTGCTGGATGGACAGAGTGCTGCACGGGTACCCGATGGAACAGAGATGTGTGCTTGTGAACCTAGAGATTGCCATGTCCCTGCCTGCACTACTGACCTCCTGTCTCTACCAGCTGAAGAGGAGGAGGGCTGGCTGGCTTGTGTTTTATGAGCTTTGTGTGTAGGTGCTGTTGAAGGCAGCACCTTGTCTGTGGCAGCTTCTGTGACCTGTCCTGTCAGTGTCCTCTGTGTCCATGTGTGTGTCTCTGGGATATGTAGCTTTGCTACTAGTAGAAACTGCAGTCAGGAAAACAGCAACCATGTCCCTCAGGCTGGGCAGAGACCAGGGGTCCCCAGGCACTGGGCTGGGTTCCAGCAGTTGGGCAAGAGGGTCCTGGACTGGAACTGCTGGGGAAGGTGGCAGAAAATCTAACATCACTTAGTAGAATCATATTTTCAGATACTGCATCATCGATATAAATCCCTTTTAAAGTGTTGTGGACTAATTACAGATAGTAGAATGACCTCCCATAGGAATACACATTCAGAACCTCTGCCTCTCCTTTCATTAAGTTGTGATATACCTGTTGGTCTCCATTGGGTAAGTGCCCAATAAACTACAATTACTATTGATCAGAAGATGTGTAATAACAGCCTGTCTCTACTGCCTACTCCTTTATGCACTCCCAAGTGTCCGAGCCACTGTTGTGCTTTGTCCTTCTGAGTGGGAGCACAGGGTAGAGGCCTTGGGAGGCACAGAGTGTAGCACTGGGTTGGTGCAATGTGATAAAAATGTGGGGAAGAAGATACAGGAACATGGGCTGGGGAGGTGAGAAGGGAGGAATATATCACTTTATGATGTAGAGTGTGTGACTGGAGGATGTAAAAATGCGTATAGGTGGCAGTTTGCAGTTAGAGGAGCAGGGAGCTGGGGGCAGCCAGCTGAATATGGAAGCTTCTTGCAGGATCAAAGCCTGACTACTGCCCTGAAATAGCTCCAAATAAAAGCTGTGTCAAAAGCTGTGTTATATATGTTTTTAGGACACTTATTAAGTGCTTTTCAAATCTTACCCTTATAAACAAATAGTTTCCAGCATGTAACTGCAAATGTTTAATATACATGTTTTCCAGGTAGAATGTCAAAATGTGAGGTTTGGAAATTCAAATGTAAAGTAAATGGTCCTGTCTCTCATCCTGATGGTTAGAAACTGATCTGTTACTGGGACTATGGAAAAATACAAGATCGTATAAGTGTGTAGGTAGGTTCTCTGCCTGTGTAACTTATTCACTGATTTCAATGATATTTTGACAGTTGATGCCTGTTGATGATCCAGAGGTATCAGTTTTTATATGTTAGTATGAACTAATGGAGCATGTCTGTCACCTGAGTCAAGGTAGGCTTGTAGTTCTCTGGTTTACAATGTCTGATTTTTGCTCTGCATTTCCCTTTTGAGTGATCACTTATTTAATGTGTAAACTTGTTATAGTTGGTTTCTGTAAGAAGAAAAAATGCAAATGTGTTTGAAGGGCTTATAGATCATTCTAGCTATCAATGTGATACAAAATTAATAATTCCTAACAATTTCTTCAGTGATGCATTGGAAATTACTGTGTAATGCCATCTGGTTCAGGAAATTTTAGAAAAAAAATAATCTGAATGAAGTTGAGGATCGAAGAAAATGCCGGTAGCTCTCCTGTTTTATTTCGGTTTCCTGTAATTTTATACAATAACATGTCTGATCTTTTTATAAATATCTCTAGTGCAAAAAAAAAAGCCCATATATTTCCTGGCAACTGAACTAAGGCTAGAAATTTTTTCTAAATCCCATTTCAGAACACAACACTGATTTTATTTCAGATATTTTTTTAAGATTGCTTTTGTGAATTATTTGTCCATAAAGGAGAAGTATAGAACAATACATCTTCTCCTATTTATGGATTCTACAGATGTGACACTATACATGGACCTTGTTCAAATGTTCCTATTGCAGCAGGAAAAAGTAATCCAAACCACTAGATATACATAAGAGATTGCCTTGGCAGTCATAGCTGATTTTTTACTGTTTATTTTTTTTTATCAGATGAGCACTTTATTCCAGGTTTTAAATCCCCTAGATGGCACTACAGAATGCAGTATTTAAATGTTTCATACAATGCCATGAAATAGATGAAGTTAAGTAATTTTTCTCTTGAAAAATAAACATTTACGATTTTTTTAACAAAATGAAATAAAAGGCAAAGCTTTTGTTTGACACATTCATGGCATTTTGGCATGTCCTGATGTACAAGAAATGGAACAGTATGCTAGACATGTGCCAGATCACATATAACCCTTTCTGCTCATGTGGTCCAGATGGTGGCTGTCAGTTTCAAATCCAGACTTGGGCCTCCAGGTCTGAATTGGAAAATAAGTGTATTCAATCTAAAGGGATTAAAAATCAGGAAAGAAAACAAGGATTGTTGTTTTATGTTAGAAATGTACTTGGCAATTGAACATATTAAAATTGTCTGTTTCAAGGAGTTGTTGTTTGAGACAACATAAGAGATTTTAATATTTTAATTGGTATTTAAATTTCATGCTTTAGTTGCAGGTACCTTGCATGCTGGACCTCATGGGAATCCTGATAGTTTGTACTACCCCTGAGCATTTCTTTCGCAGTTGGTATGTCATTGTCTGCAGATCACTGCAGTAAATACTTTACTGTACTGCTGAAAAGAGAGAAAAACATTGCCATCTGCAACTACAGCTTGCAAATTACAGCTTGCAATCGTCTGCTATTAAATAAAGACACTTTAACAATATTTTGGGTTTTAAATTAGCAATTTACATCACAAGATGCTGAAAATACTAGTCTTTTAATACAGCAATTTTTGTTTCTTTTTAACCAGGCTTCAACATGTATTGAATAATAAAAAAAAATAAAGTAACACAAACCAGTGTTTACTTAAAACAATAGCCACTGACAGTGAGACACACAGATGGAAGCCCAATAGCTTGTATCTCAGTGGGAGGTTTCATTTGAGGACCTCGATGGGGATGATTGGACAGGAACACTCTAATTTACATCATGGAGAATCTATTCTGATGCCTTTTTCACAGCTCTGCTGTGCCAAACTAGGTCTCCTCTGAGAAACTGGTCACATACAGGGAGAAGAAAGAAAAGACTAGTCTGAATGAGAGGAAAAAGCAGAGTTTCAAGTACTGCTATCTTGCAATAGTCTGCTATTTTGTGGACACAAGTAATGGCAGAACCATGCTTTTGATTTTTTTTTTTTAGCAATGGTAAAAGGACAGCAGAGGAGCTATAGGGCAAATTTGATGTGTGGTGCATATTGCCCTATAGGCTAAGGAAGGAACAGAATTGCATAATGTCCTGCCAGGAAGTGGCTCAAAACCTCCTCTTTTAGTGTCACTTCATTTACAATGATAGAATGAAAGTCTGGAGAGAAGCTGTCCATTATAATGAGTGCAGAGCTCATTCTTTCATCCAGGGAATCTGAGTGTCAGCAAAATATATGGAGGGATTCCTGACAGAAAAAACCCTAGATGTAATGGAAATGCCAGCAAAGAATTCTATGAGGTAAGCATAGTTTTCTGTTAAATTCTACCAGATGGTCCACAAAGGCCTATAAAAGTGCTTTCCCGTTATAAATCTTACAGAATTTTTCCTCCCAGGGCCAATCTTGTAATTGCTAATCAGCAAAAGCTACAAGTGCTTGCTTTATCTTTGAGTACACACAAAGATGTTTTACTTCTAGTCTGCCTGGGCTTTTGGGAAAAGCAAATTCTTTATTATTGATGAGAAGGTAAATCTACTGGGGCAGGTGGGGAATAGCATAACATTCCTCGTGAAGTACAGCCAGAGCCTGCTTGGGCATTTGGTAACACACTGATTGTTGTAGGGGGTCCTTTTCTTCCACATACTTTCGTGATGCTCTTAAACTGCCTATTCATTTTCTCAGTCAGCTTTCCCAATAGAAATATGTACAGTCTTTTGGCCAGGAGCTAGGAATCCTTGTTTCTCCTTCATAATGATCCCTAACTTTTTTTCTGATGTTGAACAAGTCTCTTAGGTTATGTTGGAACCTATCTGTGGGTGTGCGCTCTGGCACTTGGCAAGGTCCTGATCTCTCAGTTCCCCTGATTTGCAGGCAATGGTCAGTGGCAGAAGCACCCAGGGTAGCCAAATATGTGTGAGAGTGAGAATAGAGGGCTTGTGGTACATATCCACGTCTCCCAGTTGGGTAGATGTGCCTCCTCTATTTAGTCCTTTTTGTTTTGTTTTCTCTATATATCTTAATTATCTCATCCTATCTATCTTAGGATCCTGGAATCCATTTTAAGACTGTTCTAGCCAGCACCATGTAATTTGAGTCCTCTGTAATACTTTCCACATAAAGTCAGCAGCAGTAGTGATATCTCTAGTAGAAACTTAGGAGCTGCCACTTACAGACTTACTGTAGTCCCTGATACTGCCACTTATTCTGCAAACTCTTAGGATCAGGTTTATATCTCACCATTTGCCAATATAAAGCTTAGCATAATCTCAACTGGTCTGTGAAGAGACAGTTGTGATACAAATACTTTTCAAAATGCATCTTTTGTTACTGAAAATGTAAATTATTATCATTATTTAGGTCATTTTTTCTTAATCCTTTTTATTTTTTCTCTGATAAAAAGGACTGTCTCACAACAGTAGGGTATACAAATTTTCACAGTAAGAGAAGAAAAGGAGGAAAAAGTCTTTTAATAAAAATTTAATCTTACTGAAATGTCGGCAGTTATACTCAAAGCACATACCAGCCTCAGAATATTGTTATTTGTCAAAAGTTTTATGAAGTGCAATTCCTTCATTGTATATCATTCTCTTGGTGCCTGCTGAGTAGCTAAGAAATTTCAGTCATGATCCTAGCAAAATAATGGTAAGACCATTTAGATTCTTAAGGTGATTTGCCAGCAAAAAGTGCTAGTGCAATTACTAACTTGCTTTTTAGACTGTTTATTCTGATTAGTCATCTCTCTGACACTCATTATCACTCCATTATTTCACTTAAGAACTGATGCTGTACATTCTGTTTAAATGTCACATTGGTCTGCATTTAGTCTTGTGAGTCCTGTTCAGATGATCTCTGTATCTAACTCAACTGCTGCTTCAGCTCTGCTTTTCTGCTTCAGAAACCGAATCCGGAGGACACTGTTCTTGGCCTTTTATTAGGTGCTATTTATAGTGCCTTTTGGTGGTAAGGATTGGTGGACAATGGATGGATTTTCATCTCTCTGCTGATTATGAACTTTTATTTAATTTTAAAAGGTTTAAAAGACTTTGTTTTTTTTATGATTGACCATACTTTCTGTCAGTAAAGTGTAACCGAACTCCCTCTAATTTCTTATAACAAAATGCACAAATATTCCTGTAATGTGCATGAGGCTTTAAATGACTGAGAGATGCCATTAATCTACTACTAATATTTGGAACAAAAATATAGGTACTTGTACCTTTGTTAATGAATGATCAGTCTTTTCTGAACCACTGTTTCTGTATGAGAACTATGCATATGTTGCTTAAACTGGAATAGCTATAATTTTTATATATGCTTGTTAGGATGCTGTGTTTAATCCTGAAGACTTCATACAGTTCTCGGCTTGAATTAAATATATCCTTTTCTTTTTTCAAGAAGAAAAGGCCATTTTTCCTGTTTTATTAGTAATGTAATAATTATCTGTGGACTGTTAAAAAAAAAAAAGGGAATAAAATGTGAATGTTTATGTTTGCACACATATAATTCTTATTACACAGCTTTTGATATGAATCCCTTGAGCTGGATGAAGGCCAGTTTATTTCCTAACCTATCACAGAACAGCTGGAGGCCATGTGTAACTGCAGACTTGCCAAATCCAACAATTTTGGCTCATGGGAATTTGGATCAGAGAGACGGTGGCAGTCCAAGACTGCTTCATAGAGAAGCATAATTTAGACATGGTTCCTGTAATCTTGTCAAAGACAGTCTGCAGATAGCCTGAAAAAGAAAAAAAAAGGAGAATTTTCAAGAGATTAAGAAGTTCAATAAAAAGACAGGCATACTGTATTCTGGAAAAGGACAGATTTTTATTTTGAGTTTTGTGATGGAGCAAAGATTTTGCTGAAGCTAAGCTTAAAACTAGTGGGCAAAAAACTGGATGTTCTCATCCCGGTGACTCAGAACCAGAGCAAGACATGATTCTTCTTTAAAAATTCTCACGTTGTTTATTAGTTTAAATGTGTCTGGACAGGCTGTAATAAGATGAAGTGTGTGCAGTCTGTTCCATGCAAACTTTCAGAATTTGACCTTTATAAGAGTATGCTACAGTTTAGAGTGTAGTAGAAAAGGTAATTTTTGGAATAGTTTTTGAAAGACATTGCTTTGGGAGTTCAGATTCTTGGCAAACTTCAGTGTGTTGATACCACCGTTACAGACATTTCAGAAATAATAATAATACATCTAGATTACCCAGATACTGGCCCTAAGGGCTGGGTGATATTGCCAAATTCTAAACTGAGAATAGGGCTGTACAGATTCCCCATGCAGCTTGTGTTTAATTTTACAGGAGACATTGTTTTAATTTTTCTAATGATCCCCAATATAGAAATTATAGTCTAATCAGTGCAAGAGTCCAAGAAATTTTGTGTACATGCCAGCAAAAAATCTTCTAAATATGACATAGTTTTACTTGGTAGTATAAATACCTACTGGAGCTTGATTAGAAGATATTGTAGAGAGGTGTATGCTAAATTTTGACTATAGTACTGATACCCTCTGAGAAACAGGCAGTAGTTCCAACAACCTGTCTTTGCTTGGAGATAATCTTCTCATGGAAATTTTTATTTTTACCTGTCTTCCTTAGAGTCAGGCAGGCAGCTGCCTGGATAGGTACAGGCCTGCAGCAGACACCCAGGCTCCTATTTTTTCCATGATGCTACATACTGAGAGCTAAAATTCATCTAAGAGCAGGAACATTTGTGCATTTGGAGCACTCTCCAGGGCCATGGTGGCCACAGCTGCAAGGTTGGCAAGACTGCTGCAGCTCCAGAGGCTCCAACTTCTTAAGCACAGTTGCCCAGAGTGCCAAGAGCTTGTTTTTAGCCCCTTTGAAACAGTGCTGCTCTCTTCTTGATATACTGGCTTATGTGATGGAGTACATGATCACTTGGGGAGTGGGTCCAGGTCCATGGATCACTTCCCTGTTGGAAGACAAACCCTGTACTTCCCAATTTTTGCTGCAAACTACCTGGTGCTAAGGAATTTTTTCCTGCTGAACCCAGGCTACTGTGTGAAAATAAATTGGTATCTCTGTGATAGGAAACACTGGGGGAGAAGAGCTTGAATCTGTTGTCCAGAACTGAGAAAATCCATCTGGGATGAGGTAGACTTGAAATACTGTCCTTGACTGCAGATATGTTTATTCCTTTTAAACTAAATGGTTGTTGAATGAAAAACAGAAGCAGTATTACTGTCATCATCACAGTTTAAGTGTGTTCCTTCCTCTCTCTTTCCCATACTTGCAAAATGACCTCAGAAGGGGAAATGCAGTCCTGAGCTCTCAGCCTTATCCTGTGGAGGAAGTATTTTGCCCCATATCTGTGAGGCCAGCTGAAGCCTCCTTCAAGCTTCCTTCACAAGATCTTCGTGTTGCTGTGTGCCCATGTCTGAGTTACTCATCTCAGCCTTTGTGGCCCCAGAGCCAGCAGTCACCCCTTGTGTCTGCTACTAAATTCCTCAATGCAACTGCTTTGCAGAGCCACTTTTTGTGCTGCTCTGGTTTGAGCACCTTCAATGCAATGTGGGATACATGAGACCTGGACATACAACACCTGCTTAGCGACTTCAGTAATGCTTCTCCTTAACAGGATCCTGGAGATAACCTTTGTTAGCCCAGGAAAGGAGGAAAAATGTACATATCCCCTAAGTACAGCTATTATGCTGGTATGCAGCTTGCATCTAAGTGCTGTGAGCGTTAGCCAAAGATCTTCAACTACTTCAGATACCAAAAGTAACAAAACTGTGATAACTTAATATTCAGCACAGGATACTTAGACTGGTTGCAAAGCTCTTTTAGAGCAGACTCAAAGTGCTTCTTCAGAGTGTCACATAGTGCCATATAGATCCACTTTTAATGGGAAGTTTAAAAAAAATCCACTCCTGCACATTTAATATTTCGCAATTAGCTTTTCTTTGCTATTACCTGAACTGCTGCTAAGGCAGATGGCACTGTCTAGTTCCTGTCATCAACTGATGAACTTCAGCTGTCTCTAAAAGGTGCGATTTAAAGAGAGCTTCTGCAGGAAAAGAAAATATGACCCTGTTGTGCAAGTGATAAAAATCAGTGTATTGGCTAATTGTCAGACAGACTAGTGATCATACAGTGATGATGGGCACCTGTGCATTACTGGAAGTTAGTTACTGAACATAACCATTTCTCTTCTGTTCCTAGAGAGAGCAAAATAAATACGCTGGTATGTGTTTTTGTTCAGAACTCAAATGGCCTTGTCTACTATCAGGCCTTAATTTAACGGGATTTGTTCCTTGTTCAGAATTAGTTCCATACTGATTTTTTGAATTGGTTTTTCTTTTTTTCCAGAAGATGTTTTATTTCCTCTTGCTTTCAAATCATGAAACAATATAAAAAAATTATCCAGCTACACCTTTGGGTAGGGTTGCAAGGCAGAAAGTAAGGTCATGAATTACCTCCTCCTCTCACTCTGGTGCTAGAATTGGTAACTCTAATGCAGTGGAAAGAGACTTCTTGAAGATGAACTGTTTGGCTTTCCTGTTAGAAATAGAGAGGTGATTTACAAGCTACAGAACATGCGTAAAACCTCGAGACTACCAATCTGCAGATTATTATTTGATTTTTTCTCTTCAGTGAACAATTCTAATCCTATATGCTGAGTTTTACTTCATAAGTGTCTTACTACCCAAAGATAATCTTGCATTTTTCAGACAGTTGTAGTGTCTACATATCAATATGCTGAATAAGAGAGAAATACTCCAAGGCTGTCACTGTCAATGCTCAATAAGAAATAAGATCTCTCAGAACACTTTGCATCATGGAAAGAATTAATTTTTAAGGCTATGTAATGAAAGTCTGGATACTTGCACACCATAGACTGAGTTCTTTAGAGTCAGAAATAATTTGAAGATGTTTCTCATCTACATTACGTTTGCAGTAGTTACAGCCAGAGGTCTCAGTCCTAATGTACTAGGCATTACAAGAAAAGTAGTGAATAAAGACATTTTTTCCTAAAGGACTTTTACTCCTGAGCTAGGAAACACTTCCTAAGAGGCAGGAAAATATTGAGTGTGTTCACGGGAAGTATTTCATGTAACAGAAGTTTTTCCTCCTGCTGCTTAAGGACCGCAAGAGTGGAGTCAAAGTCCTTCTCCATATATTTAAAGAACCTCATAAAACCTATTATTTTGTTTGAAAATGTTTTAATCTACATTTGTCTCAAAAAATACCAGAGGAATGTAGCTTTGACCAACATGTTTAGCTGCTAAACATTTAGTTAGTACCATTTATTAAAGCTGTATGATTTATTAATATATTTAGTATTCTTTCCCTTGAACAGCACAGCTCAGCCATCATTATAAAGTTTGTGTGAAACACAAGTATATGATGTGGGACTGAATAGACTTTTTATCTAAAAAATGTTTTATCACCTCTCTATCATTTTATATTTCCATAGTGGCTTAGCTTTATGTGGGATGAGACGTAGTTGCCCCTGAAGAGGTCTTGAATGCAATGTGCTCTGCATCCTGCTTGACTGCCATCCACAAATCTGAAACGCAGACTTGAGTGCAAGCAGTGTGCCTAGCAGCATATAGACTTACCTGGCACACCTTCATGATTTAGAAGGCATGAGCAGGCTGTGCTTACCGGTTCACTTTCCATTTAGGCTGAGTGTCTGGTTTTGAAGATAATTCTTAGGCAATTTCTGCCCCAAAGAGCAATTTAGATTAGAGGCAGCAGACTATTTCAGTTATTCAGGAGAATAAAACTTTAAATTTTTTAAAACTTAAATAGTAAAGCTGAACACAAGGGGAAAATTTCAGTCTTATTTCATTTAAAGCCTTTGAAGAAAGATAGTTTTAATATTAAGAGACAAATTTCCTCTTCTAGAAGAATAGACATGACTTCAGGTGTGGAAACGGAGCTCAAGTAGTGGCAGGTGAATTATCCTGAAGCTGCTGTGGGGCATAGTTGCTTGTCAGACTGGCAGACTCATTGTGGCTGGGAGATAAAGATATTTGGGAAGAGATTTATAGAGCTGTGTCCACTAGATTTCAAAATTCTCAAGTAAAGTTCACCCAAATCAATATTATCCATTTAGATTCTAATTCGCCTTTCAAAAATTCTTTAGGATTGATGTTGCAAGAAATAAAATTGATCACTTCATGACTTCTTCTTGCCTGGCCTTCAGACCATGACCCCTAACTTCCAAACTGGCTAAAACAGCTCATTTTCCATCAGCAGAGGCAGAAGAACCTTGTTTCTGGGCCTGCAGGTGGTTTCTGTCAGGAAAAAGGATATTGGGTAATTATGATTCTAGAATTAAACACAACAGTGCCTTTAACCAGAATGTGGAAAATCATGAGCTGTCAACTTTCTTCTTGTAGTATGCCAAATATTTTGGATTATTAATTTTATCTTGACTAGGACACAGGTGCTTTACATGGATATCTTGCCTTTGATTTTTAGTGAGATCCTTGATAAAGCATTTATTTTCTGTTGTCTCACTTCTTCAGTGGGAAAAATTATAGTTACAGGGATATTGTAAAGGTCAATGGTATTAATTATTTGGACCACACTCTCAGGCACATGATGTGACTCCTGGTGTGTCCTGCATGGGGCCAGGAATTGGACTTGATGATCCTGATGGGTGCCTTCCTACTCAGTGTGTTCTGTGATTCTTTGATTATAAGGCAATGATGAGAGGGACTGTACAGTTGGTTGGACAATAAATGGTGACTTTGGTTAGAATTGCTGTTTACTACAGTCCATTCGGTAGAACAGGTAAATATATTCAATTTTTTTGCAATAAAGTGCTAAGTTTAGAGAAGTGTTTGCTATAGAGCTTTTCAAAGCTAATAAGAAATACCTATGTAAGAGGGATTTTAATAAGCATTCTCCTGCTGAGTTCTACATTTTTGATTAATTTAAAACAAGTCATCCAGTTTTAATGTATCAAAAGACAGCTACATTCCAACTCTGCTGTTGGATTTTTGCATAGAGTCATGATTTTTATTTAGGTACGTGTATTTAAATCTCAAGGTCATAATACTTCTATTTAAGAGTCCATTTACAGTTTCTGTACTGTTCTTTTCTACATCACAAAGGTTTGTGGTTTGATTGCATCAAATCTGAAAACAGTAGCAGACTAGAGAAATGGTTATAATTCTCTAAGTAAAAGCCCTAATTAAAAGCTATATTAACTAGCTTAAAATAAGATAAATATTTCTGTCAGTAGTGATATATAAAAATGTTTCATTTTTCTTATGTCAAGCTTTGATAGACTGTAAAATCAAGATTTTTTCCAAACAGCTGATAAGGCATAATCTACTTCTTTTCATAAGAAGCATATCTGTGTAGTTATGTCTGTAAGAGCCAGAGAGGTATGGATAAGTTAGCAGACTTTGGAGGCTTTATAAAATATATCATGGGCTATTTGATTATAATTAGAGAGACTACTTTACTTTTATCACTACGTTGTTTTGTTGACAGAATGTAAAGCATGTAAAGGACTTACAACCTTTCAAAATCAGCTGCTTCACAAGCAGAACAATTTTTTGGATAAAACCAACATTTAAGCTCCTATTATGTGGCTATTTCACTCCCTTGGAGAAGATAGCAGGGTAGGTTGAATTATCTGGTAGACAATTGTCTGAATGACAGCTACAGTGTTGGTACTCAGTGATGAATTCTTGAAGGCTGATGGACATTTTAGAGTGAGCGAGAACAATTCTCAAGGTATAAATTTTAAAAAAGTTATGCAATTTAAAAAAACCCCTACAGCAGTAAGAAGAAAACATTGCTTAATTCTATATTCCTTGAGCTAAATGTCTGCTCTGGAATCATCCTATTTCCTCTGTAAAAGCTAATCATACAGTAGCAACTAAATTGCATGTGTCCCTTTACTTAACTTTGTAGAACACATAGGCAATTATGGGAACTAAGAAAGGTTATACTGGCCATCAGTCATTCTAATTTTATACTTTATTCACCCTGTGGTGCCTTATAATTGTTTCTTAAATGACCTTATTATGTTTGTGCAACATGGAAAATAGCTTACTTCACCTGCTTAAAAATTATTCAGATTCCATGTGTTTCTATTAAGTCATTTTTATATGCAGACGGCTTAAATTACTTATTATAAACTGCACATCTGTGGGTTGCCTACACTAATTGGTAAGCCAAATTACCTAACCAATTGGTTTTTCTGGCGGTGATGCCACAGAATTTATTTATACCTGTGCCCTGACTTTGCCTCTGGTGGGCCTGCACTCACCGTAGTGCCTCAGGAATTTTGACGTGTCTTAGAGCCTTAGGAAAAAGGAAGCAGTGCAGACCCCGTGCATCTGGCTTCAGTTTCTGCCTGCATATTCCTTATCACAGACCTTCCATTCTGCTCTTGCTTACTCAGGATAAAAGCTTATTTCATGTCCATATCCGACAGGGCAAGCTGAATTCTGCTTAGTTAAAAAATCCTATGGTGGCAATGGAACTTTTTTGACTCTAAAGTATATAACCTATATTTCAACACTCTTTAGCTGACTAGATGGTATCCAGTAACATCAATATAATGTGCTTTAAATATTTTTCCGGTGTTACTTCAGTAGCTGAGAAAGATTGATTCTGTGAAATGGCAGTGGATTCCATGTCAAGAACTGAGAGTCTGAAGTGACCTAAGCAGAGTACTTTATCTCCTAAGCATCCTCCCCAGCCTTTCTGACACCACCAGTTAGTAGGCTAAGCCATTCTTTTGTGGGAATGATAAACTGAAACCACTGATCACATTATGCTCTGTAACTCAAGGTAATTAATGAATGTACAACCAAGTACAATATCTTCAAGTCATATCTACCAGGAGTAGGCAATGCTCATCAGTTTTCTGAGTAAATTGATAGATGCAGGATGGCTTTTTTTTTTGTTGTTAGGAAGGATTTATTTCCTGGAGGATAATTTTATATCTCTTTTGTGACTGAAAGCTTGAGGCTTCCTGCTGTTAATTTTCAAGTTAATCTTAACCTCTAGTAACAGAGAATATATTGCTTCTGGGATGCCTGATCAGGAAAGCAACCTTTGCCTTCTCTCTCTCCCCAGGAACGGAAGGTTGTAACAGCAAGGAGAAAATAACCTTTCTTGTTATTGTACCAGTTTTACCACTCGGAACATTAGCCCTAATTCGGCTTGGTGTGTATTACAGCTGCAATCACTGGTAGTCTGTCACTGAAACAACAGATCTTGAAACTGAAATATGCTTGTAGATTCCAGCATGGAATCTTTATTGAAGCTATCCTGCTATGTAGAAGGGGATGCATGGTTAAAAGTGCTGGAGTCAGTGGCCTAGCACTGTCAATTCTCAGCTGTAAGGCAGAAAAGATGCATTTGGCTTCTATATTTTTTCCTATATTTTCTCAGTGTCTTTACAATGCAGAAAACATAGGGAGATATGAAAGGAAGAACCAGAACCCAGGAAGAGTTTGCAACAAATCCCATTCAGGTCAGGGTTTGCATTCTTGAAAAATGAGAGACACAAGAGGGAGGGGGAGAGGAAAAGCAAAGGAGAAGCAAAGCAAAGCAAAGCAAAAGCAAAAGAAAAAGGAGTAACTTCCCTTACATGTTGCTTTTCTGCTTAATGAAAAACATTGATAACATTATAGATTTTTTTTTAGCCAGGGTTAAGACTTGCTTGAGATTTCAAAGAAAAGACACTGGGTTCTGGTGTAAACTCTACACCCAGTAAACTCTACTTTCAGATAGATATACTAGATACATGTAACCACAAAAATAGATGTTTTTGACCAATAGGTGTTTATGACCACAGACAAAATAGGATTTTACATGTAACTTTTTTTTTTTTTCAGTATTTATGATTTTTTTAACATAATGGATTTCTGAATGGATGCTACTCCCAAGCACTTTACCTTCTAAGACATTATGATAACTGGGCTGGGACTCCAAATTTCACCTGCAGGACTGAGCATCTGAAAATCAAACACAAGGATGCTCGGTTCTTCCGGGACAATCTTCTTTTCTAAAAGTGGTCTTGTTTTCCTTTGAAATTGAATTGCTATATAATTATTATAACATTATAGATATAAATTTACAATAATATAGAATCATATATAATAAGATATATTTTTGTATAATAAGATATCAAATAATATAAAACAGATTTAACACTATCACTATAAATAAGGCAGATATCTTACTGTTGATGGCAGGTGTCAGTAAACTAATGTATATTTTAGATGTTGCGATGTTTTTAATGCAGACTTTTTATTTCAGATCACAATATGTACTTTGAGTTAAACAAGAACACAGAACGCAGAAGCTTTTTCCATAAGAAAGAAAACTTAAAAAAAGAGATGAAAAACCAGAAACTTACTTTCGAAAAGGTGTAATATATTTTCTGTACAATTTACAGTACCTTATCTTAATTGAATAGGTTTATCCTGCAACCATTTATGGAATAGCAGAGTACAGAATGAAGTAAAAAGCTCACACATAATCAGTTTTCTTGGTCTAATTTGCAATGCTTAGCAAATTAGATTCTGCAAGAAACAGTCAACCTTTTTCCTCTGCAGAGTATTTATTATTTTAATTTTGAGTTGAACATACAGTAATTTCTTACTCTTTTGCTCACAGTCAAACTGTTGAACAGTGATCTGTTTAGCATAGATCCAGAATAATACCAAAAAAAATAGGAAGAAAAGAAAAAGAAAAGCAAGTATAGATTTTGTTTTCTCAGAAGGCAGCAAATAGAGTGAGGCTGTGCTACAAACACCAACTCAGAAGAAAATACAGGAGTGTTTAATCTGTTGAGAATCTGACAAACAGTGAGTGAATACCCAAAGACAACAAAGAACATAGTTTCACAATCTTTTCTGTCAAAAAAAAATAAACAAACAAACAAACAAAAAGCAGCCAGGATTTGCCTGATGTCACATAAGAAGACGTGGGGGCTTTGGTTACAACCCTGCCCATGAGATATTGGACCAGCAATGCTTAATCTATAAGAACACTTTTGCTCATCAGTCTGCAAGATGGTGACTTTGTCCACAGTGTGGACAGGTTCCTCCCTGCAGCTTTGCTCTGGGGTTCCTCCACAGTGTTACTCCCTCTTCTCATACGGTTGTCCAGCCTTCCCTACAAATTCCGCACAAATAATATTTATTATTCAGCATTGAATAATTCTGGTATTAACATCCCACCCCCACATTCCTTCCTATCCATTTCTTTCTCCAGTCATTTCAATACTATGGCAAAACTAAAATTTTCCCTTGCAATCTAAACCAGACAGTAAAATATTCAAATTATTGGCAATCACTGGTTTTGACTATTTATTAGTCTAGGATTCTGTTAAGAAAATCACAAATTCAATAGCTTGTGAGAAGCTGCTCACACATTCCCAAAATATGTTGCAGAGGCTAAAAGAATTTTCAAAAGCCTGAAAAAGCATCTAGCTCTCCCCCAAACTTACTGTCTTTTTATCCTGTGGCTTATTCTTTATTCTCCCTTTTGTCCAGTTGCTAGTGCATTTTCCAAGTGACAGAGTTTCTAATATTTCTCTTAGACGAGTAACAAGGTGAATAATTCCCCAGTCAGAATGATTTTCCCTCCTGACATTTAGCAAAATAATCAAAACAAACACCCTTCTTAATTTTATCTCATTATTCTTCCTGGAGCTATATTCCCTTTTTGTCACTTGGAATAGTGCCTCTCCTTCTGCAATTCTTTCCCTTGAAAAATTTGTAGGTTATTATTGCTCTGCTTAGTTGTTGCTTAGCTAAGTGATATATGTTTGACAGACTGTAATTGCATGAGCCCTTGGGAAGCGAGACTGCCAAGTTGCGAACAGCTCTATTTGGGATACGTGTTACAAGGTGTGTCAAATGCAGCCAGATATAGTGCATAGACAAGAGAAGAAAACCTCAAACTCTGGCTAAATGAAAAGAGAAGGAAGGTTTTTTTTATGCCAGTTATAAAAATCTCAGTTATTTTCTGAAGTTTTCTGAAGGTCACATACACATATGCAGCAGCCTGGATTCACAAGCACTTGTACATTCACTGGTCCCCCAAGTACCGGCGTGGTACTGGTACTTGTCCAGCTGCCACTCCTGCCCAGGACCCTGTGCCCTCTGACACTCCCCACAGGTCCCTCACTCACAGGCTGGTCATTTGGAAGGTTTGCTAGTGACCCCACATACCCCAGACAAATGATATGTGATACATATGAGATACAGGCACCTGCCCCTGCCCAGCAGCTGGCACCAGGCACACAGCCTGTGATCCATGGTCTCATTCCAGCTGCCAGTGCTGAGTCCCTCACACTCCTCACTCATGCCTGCCTCACCTCCTAGTAGCTGTTTTTGGGGGCACACACCATTCCTACCGAAGTGGCAGGGTCCAAGACCCCCACTGACACCGGTAGGTGGCACAGAGACCCCGCTGGCTCCAGTGAGTGACACCACAGGTCAGGCAAGGTTATCCACACACCCTTGTCCAAATTCCCTCTCTTGTTGCCTCAGAAGTGGCACCTTAGTCCAGCACTCACATAAACACGGAAATGTCTTGATTAACCATATTTCCCTCTTGTCAGTTAAAATCACAGGTTGATCCTTTCTGGAATTGTGCCTCGAGTTTCTTAATGGTCCAAAAATTATTACCTGGAGACTTTTGGTCTTTGCCATTGTCTTTATTATCTATCCTTTGTCTACCTTGTTTTTCTTTCTTGTTCACCCTTCCCCCTTCACTTATTATCTCCTTTTACATTGAAAATGTCATTGATCAGATATCCTTGTATGTTCGTGCCTTCCACACACCCTTGTAGAAGTCAATACAGTGAATCCCAGAAAACAAAAAAAGGCCATAGAAAGTGAGAGAACTGCAAGGTGGGTGAAGTGAGAGACAAAGAAATATTTGAAGAGAAGGGGAAATGGTATTTTTAAAGCAGTATTTAAGATCAGTTTCAGGTACTCAAATATAACAAAAAAATTAAAACCAGCCTGCTCATCAAATACACTAAAGAAATGAAAGCTGAAATTCTTGAAGCACATGTGCTTTTAAATACAATATTTGGGGTTATTCTTATTTGCATATTAATGTTATAGTAATTAGAAAGTTATCCTTATTAGACTTTACATTCTGATTTTTTTCCCAGAAGCCCCAGAGGTAAAAAGGTTTCATCTGACCAAATGTCATCATCTACAGCTCAGTTATTCATCCTGAGCTTGCTCTCTGTCAGTGGGGAGAAGTAGGCACTTCTTGGGTGTGGCATATCTCATTCTAAAATAGACTTCTAAAATAGAGGAACCAAGCTTTAAAATTGCCTGATTTTCTTCGTTGACTATGAAGTCAGCCTAGGGAGCTGAGATGTAGGTGTCTACATTCTATTCAGATTAAATTAGGTGAGATGAATCCCACCCTTCATTTATTTTTCAAAGAATATAAGTGGAGATTGTCATATAATGATATGAATATGAGAGTTGGGACTTCAACAAAAGCATTAAATATGACAAGAATGATGATAAGATTGTGAGAACTGTTAATAGCACTTATGGACAGAAGTGACCTGAAGTTGCCAGGGTCATACACATATAATTGTGTGCTATTAAAAGAAATAACTTATTAGGAGAGTGAAACAAAATGTTACATCAGATCTAGAGAAATGCATTCTTTGCTCTCTCTTCTGATTACTTCTCCATTGCTGCTTCAAAGTCCAACTGAAAAATCTATAGTGCAAAGAAGTAATTCAAAGAACTAGAAGGAAAAAAGAAATGAAAGACAAAAATGAGGGAATAAAGAGAGGACAATGAAAGCAGAACAAGGGAAACAAGTGTCTCGTCATTCACTGGGCAATATTTTCTGCCTACATGCAAACCAGATGTCTAGTGACTAATACAATAGACTGTTCCTAGCTTGCTGAAGTTGTCACTTGACCGCTTCATTGTCTTTTATGTTTTGCTTTCTCCTGTCCAATATTTTTTCTCTCTTCCATTTTCTTCCTGTCTATAACTGCTGTGTGCTTTCTAACACCATAATATTTAAAGGCTCTGTCACCCTGTCTGCCCTTGCTGCCAATTGCTTTTTTTTTTTGCCTCACTGCAACTAAGCTCATTGAGTTGCTTTGGAAAGAGCTCAGTCTCCTGTCCATACCTCTGGAGGCAGAGCAACAAAACAGAGGGGGCTGCAGAGAGAGGTGTCCGCCAGCAGCAAGGGAAGTCTGGCACAATGGACATGTACAAACCCCTATATCATTGAAATGAGTAAGGAACAGGGCAGAGAAGAAGCAAAGCAATTCTTTTGTGATTGCACAGAAACAATGAGTAGGGAGCCAGACAGAAAAATGAACTGGAAAAAAAGAGTACTGGCTGGAGGTTAGCTCAGTTAATTATCAGAATTGAAAATGAGATGAGCCAAATTGTGGAAAAGGGGAAGCTACAGTGTCTCATACACCTGCTTTTCTTAATCCAATCTCATTTGGAAACAAAAATGCTCTCTTTTCAGTCCAATACATATCAACAAGTAGGAGCCGGAGACTGATTTGATGACTGAAACTAAATTTGGGGGCAATGATTCTCACACAGCTGACACTAAAGTAGCTCTTTTTTTCAGATGCTGATTTTCTATGTCATGGTGTTGCCCCATGGTGCCCATGCAGTCTGGCTCCCCATTGTACAATCCTTTCATAAACAGAGAAGAAGAAACAGTCTCAATGCCAAAGAGCTTGCTTTAAGCAAGTCTACTGAGGGAGATATTTTTTCCATAATGAGCACGTGTGTCTTTGTGCTGCTCAGGTTTGTGTTACGTTACTAAATCATTTTCTCAGTCTCCTACTTCCTCTTAGGTAACAGCATGGATTTTGGAAAGAGGTTTGCCCTTCTTCAAAGTTATGCCGCATCTGAAGTGTAGCCAGATCTCCCTTAAGAGCGAGGAGCTTAGGGACGAGTGTTTGTATATTGAAGCATAATGAATTCCAGCTGAGAGACCAGAGTCAGAGGATAATGGTGGAGACCAAAAAGCTTCAATACCATCCTGCATCATGGCAACAAGCTGCAGTAATGGGAGACTGGGATGCTGGTGAGCAGAACTGATGAGGTGCAAACTAACAGAGACTATTCAAAATTAATGAGACATGCTGGGGTAGAACCTGGTCAGAGGAGAGAGTATGATGAAGGAAAAGAATGAGTGGTCCTAAAAAGAAGGAATTAAAGATAGAAACAGAGAAATATTGTTGTCAAGTGGAAATCCATTTAGAACAGGTTTATTAAGAAGAGAGTGACTGGGAACTTCGCATACCTTTTAGGTTCTCAGGAGGGATATCTGCAGCTTATTTTTTTTCTGGATGAGAGAATAACTTGATACCTGAGTTTATGTTTTTATCTTCCTTCTCAAATCAACACTAACTACTTATGGAAACTGAAAAAAAAAAAAGACAAATATGTGGAATTTTACATTTCTGGAGATATGAGGCTCCAAGAGGTTGTTAGCATATATTCTGAGGTATACAGAGATTTCTGAAGGCTACTAGAGTGAATTCCTGATCATATTTTTCTTCAAAATCCTCATGAAAAGCTTTTTGTTACCACTGTCAAGAGGAAAATAAATAATCTGAAGATGTGGCAAGTCTTATGCCATTTGGAATCATAACAGTTGCTACATTATATAAAAACATGAAAATATGTATAATATAGTAAAATAACTAAATTTAAAATGTAGAAATATAAGGTTATATCTGGTATCTGTTATAAACAATTTACTGAATAACTCCCATGATTGTGTTAAAACTTCTCTATGAGTCTGAAATTCACCCACCAATTGAGTTAAATTTCAGTGTTCTTAAATACACATTTAAAAAGCAGTAGGACTTAGGTTCAGGAGAAAAAAATCTTGATGATGGTTTTTTTGGAAGCAATTGATTCTCTTCAGTATATAATTCCCTACATAGGTTTTCATACAGATGTTTTGAATTAAAACCAATGAGAAAAGCAAGCAGGTGAGAGTTTCAAACTGATAAATTGCTGACATTCATTTCCTTTATAAGGGAAAAACAAAGAAAGCACCCTCGTGCATTCATTGTGCGTAATACAGGCTCAATCTGACTCATGTTGAGTAATTGCTCTAGAACAAATACTGTTGAAACACTCAGACTTTGTGGCTTTACTCAGCCCCTGAAAGGTCCCCTGTAAAATTTCTCAGTCCATTGTATAATATATTCCTTATTCCCTGAGTAAAAGGGAATTGAAGTTATCCTGGATGATAAGGCATCACTCCTGCCTCCTCTTTTCTCTTCCTTCCTCCTCCTTGCCCCAGTTGCTGTCTCATATATATGTATATATATAACTCTAATTGTAGCCCACAAATTAGATTTTTCTTCTGACTAAGATGCCCAGAATTCTTGCTTGTACATTACAGCTGAATCTGAGTACCTCATGCAAATCTAAGCATTTCTGTATTGAGTCTTTTGCAGTATCACGTCTCTGTCTGTACAAAAGCAGACCCAAGTTCCCTGGATGTCAGTCAGAAGTTTTTCTCTTCTGCAGTGCTTTCCAAGCTTATTAAACACCTGAGTCCAAAAAGGTACCTATCTGTAGATTACTGCCTTACTCATAACATGGATACAGTAGTCTTTTGCTAACCCAGACTCCTCTTTTTCAGTTTATATTTGCAGGCACTGTCTATGAAAGTCCCTGTCTCTTCCCATCATTGGAGGGCTACGTTTCTTTCAAAAAGGCATGCACCTCTGCACTTTTTGATAATCTGTAACACTAGACAGTGAGGCAGGCATTAATAATACCTTGGTCTGTGAGCTCCCTATTGGCAAGGTGGGAGGGGTACCCTTTTTATAACCCCTAGCAAATGCAGCATGTGGGGAGGTTTGTTGTATCTATCATAAAAGAGAGTGATTTGAAGGCTACCTCTGTCATATCTATCAAATCACTCACAATCTAGTTCAATTATCACAGCAATGCACAGCTGAGAGTTACTTTATCTTGCAGTGAAGAAAATGGGTACAGAGGACCAATAGAAATGAATAATCATGATTTTCACAAATGCACAGCACAGAGCAGAATAGAAAATTATAATTTCTGACTCACTTTATATTTAACATATATTTATTTATATATAAATAGAAGAGATGGGTTCTAAAGCAGTGCAGGCAGATATTTTTCTACAATTACCTTCCCCCCTCCTGCAAATTATCAAGACACAGATTAAAGGTGATCCAGTACTCACTAGCTCATTCTTCTTCTTTGCATTTGAATATAAAATCAGTTTTTTTGGTTTTTCCTCTAGGTGCTGACAGATGCAGAAGAAAGATATCCTGTCTCTATTCTTGCACCCTTCACCATTGCCTCCTATCATAACTTCAGAGAATTCAGTATCTGGATAACTGAAAGATATGATGCAGAGTTGGGAGCAAGAGGCCATCTTAACTGGCAGGTGCAATTTCCCTTTTTGTAAAAATAAGCTCATTAAGCTATAGCAATCTTCGCTGTGGTGTGCCGTAGCTACTAAATATTTACTTAGGAGTAAGGGAGACTGGGGAAATTGTATAAAGATCCAGGGTGGGGGGTACTAAATATGTGGAGAACACTTCTAGAACAGGATGAGCCACAAATGCTTGAAGGTTGGAAATAGTATTTTTGAGAATTATAATTAAGATATGCTGACTCTGTTCTTGGACTTTTCCCTAATCATGTATATCACTTACTCTGAAAGGCAGGAGACTAAACAAGGTGTAGGAGGAAAATTCTGATTTTTTTTTCACAGCTTTTCTTATCCATGAAGCACAAATCCTTTATACCCACAGAGATGGTTCTCAGGAGCTTACAGCTGTGAGTGGGGTAACTGTCCTACCAGCAAGGAAAATGAGTTAATTGTATCAACGAAGGCAAAGTCTATTAACATAGCTCCCAGTACATGGGTACTTGAGATGTTACTGTAGAATTTTAGTGGAAATGAGTCTTTGGTCTATACTGGTTTACATAACCATGTGCCAAACCATGATGTAACAAGTCTAGGTTCAAACCCAGAGAGGTGGTTCCACCTCTGGCTCCAGTATTTTCATCTTTAAAGAACTTTGTATGGGTTGCCTGACACCTGAAAAGATTCAGACTGGAGAGAAAATAAATGTTTAAGAATGGTCATGCAAATCAGTTGTCTCTAGTGGGATCTGGTTGTTGTGTATCAGGCCTAGGAACCTGTGTCATATACAGGAGAGAGGAGCCCATCCCAACCACGTTTTCACTGCATTATGTACACGAAGACAAAGCACTGAATATGAGCTTGCTGTACTTGAAGCAAACTCACTTCTTCTGTACAAAGCATGTCAGACTAGTCAGATTTAACCTTTCACTGACATTCACCCTAGGATTCTCTCTTTTCATTATACTGCTGTATGTTCAACTAACTGGATTACTCATGTCCTTCTGGCAAGAATAGGTTATTCTACTTCTGTATGTGCATGATTCACATAACTCAGCACAGGAACAAAGGATCTATGATTGCTAAGATGCAGAGGCACTGGTTCATCCTGACTCCTGGCAACCCGCTAAAATATATATTCTTCACCAGTCAGTACATCACTGCTACTATGGAGAAAAGCAGGTCGAATTCCTGTAAGAGGAATAAGAGAAGACAGTTCTGTGGAAAATACTGTACATCCTATAACGGCAAATAGTCCTCCTGGAATTTTTGTTTTCAGGATAGTCCTGGCTGGAATATGTATAGAGTATAAGCCAAGAGTTTGTCACCAATCCCAGAGGACAGAGGTAGGCTTATATGGCAGAACAAGGTATACACCTTATCTTTTTCTTTTCCATTTTTGAGAGTTATCATATATTCAGGTTTCTGGCAGGATTAGAGAAATCGAGTCACTTTATTGTTAAACTCTACTATAATAGTTATATATTTAAACATTGATACAACAATTATTATTAGGAGAGGCTGCTTATTTCTTTCATCAGATCTACTGCATCTGGTATAATTTTGCACTACATGAAAAGATCAAAATATTTGGTCTCTCTCCAAAGACAGTGTTACAGTCATACATAAACACATCTAGGGAGAATGTGAAATCTGGGCTACCCTTTGGATGTTGCCTACATCTTTCTGATTATATTTCATTATTTTAAACTACAGAAAATAGGAAAACGAAATCTTTTCTGTGATCAAAGCTTTTAAACTAAAATAAAAGAAAGGAAAACTACTGAAAGTAGTGGAATTTCTGAATATAGAAAGTTTTTTAAACTGATTATATCTCTACTGTTGAAAAAAAGAATTAAAATGAAAACATCAACAGTATGTGTTTTTTCTAAATGCTTGGGCTCTCAACAGGTGTCAGTCTGATTTTATCAATTTTTATAATGTAGTGGTAAAGCAATGTGAAGAATCAAGGTTTATTCCAAATAGCACTGTGTTGAATTCTACAATTAGAAAGTAAGATTATGTTATATTAGAGAAACATGTCTTTTTGAATATATAATTGCAGATATATTCAAATTGTTCTCTAAAATAGAGCTGGATATAGAATCCTAAATCACATTATGACCTGGAGCTAACTTGAAAGTAAAGAAATTATCCATCCTTTTCAATTATAAAAAATTTATGTATTCAGTGCACCTGCACTTCCCTTTCTCTTTTTTAGGCATTTGAATCATGAATGAACAACAAGTAGTATTCTCATATGTAATAGGAGAATAATTAGTAATGCGCCTTCACACTAATTCTAGATTACTATTTTTTACTCTTGTCAGTCCTTGATTTTTACTGTTCTGTTTGATGTCTGGAAACTTTCATGAGCAAGAAAGCGGATTAAATTACAAACACATTTAATTACTTTTTCTGTAATCAGAGACTTCTGCAGAAAAAAATTAGGGAATATTAAGTGAATATTTGCTTTCTGACAACATGCAAACTTTGTTGTTCAGTTCACTTTAAATTCATAAACATTTAAGTGAGATTCTACACCAGTAAGCTTAAACCCAGATATTGGTAAATAGTAAATATGGATATGCATATGATCTATAAACAGAAAAAAAATTGCATGTTGTTCATTGAGCAAAAGCTTTTTCTTTGAGGAGCAGGATTTGTAGTATGTGTGGGCTGATGTCCATCCCAGTTTACTATGCAGTGCTGTGTGCTACAGCCTTCTTTGTGCCCTCAGGTTATTGTGTTTCAGTAATAGAAGAATTGTTCCTTGGGTGTGCTGTATTGATGTTTGCAAAATGTTTTGAGTTTCTCTGAGACGGAAGCTGCTATGCCAGTATAAAGTCCAGACAATTAATGGACAATTAGACTTCAAACCTCGATTTACCAGAAGAATTTAAGACTGAATCCTGCTTGATGAAGTCTCCATTAATCTTGTGCTAACAGAGATACATATGCCCTCCAGTGTCTTGATTCATTAACATGATTTCCATAATGACATACCTGGAATGAAAAAGTTCACCTTTCTACTCAGTAAATGAGTTGGAACAAATGTAGAGAACATTGACCTTACAGAGAGGCTTCTGGGTGATTAAATTGTTGAAACCATGTCAGTAAGTGCATTAGCCACTATAGAAACTTCCCTGTGGTGCTAATGAAGGAGAGAGGATAAAGATCTCTGTAAACCAATTGTCCATGTGTTTCCATCTGGCTAAGACAGAAAGAAAAAATTAAAAGGAGTTTATCTAATCACAAGTCCTCCCTCTTTTTCCCCTCCACTCTGCTGCTGTTGAACAAAACTAAAAAACAGTGCCAAGATTGTGAATCAAAAGGCTTTTCAACCTCACATAAACACTCAGATATACTTAATTCATCTCCTGCATTGATTTTTCAGAGACCTGATCAGTGGAAATTCCAAGGTGTTATGGTGAAGGGAACTATATAAAAGCTTGGCAGATAGATAGGACCAGTAGTTTTCAAGTCTTTGAAAAAACTTTACCTTTCAACACATCTGTGCCAAATATCTTCCTGTAGATTTAGTAAAGGACAGAGGACTTTGAGGGGGAGTTAAAGAACATAGAAAGCAGAACAGCTTTTCACTGGCACTTTTAATACATTATCTTTTCTAAGCTTAGCTTCCTGTTTGCAGATCTACAGTTCTCTGCATAATTCAGTGCCCAGCAAGAAATTCTCCATGCCTGTGCACAGAATATTAAATTACACTCTAATACAAAAGGGAATCTGTCCCAGTGCACATGAAGACTGGGGTGTTTTCTATGCTGTGCTGCTCTTTCTCAGCTTATAAGCCTACAAAAATCATACAAAGACATGGCAATAGCAAATTCACAGGTTCAGTCTTTTAAAAGCTCACAATGGATATAACAAAATGTTCATGAAAGAGTTCTAACAGAGGTTTTCCAAAATCGATTTTTCTTATTCTCTCTGACCACATCTCAGTCAGAACGATACCCTTGTGACCTACAAAATGTCTGAGAGAATAAAAATGCAGCAGCAGCCGAGCAAAGAGCAGAACTTTCCAAGTCAGGAAAAAAGGCAAAAAAGCAGGAGAAACAGGACAAAGCATCTGACTTAATCATATTCTACAATGTAACTTTGCCATGGCTGAAAAGTTTAAGTCTTCCTAATGCTAACATTTCTTTTCTGCCACATAACTTGCACCCTGCCAAATAATTAATCTTCTAGAAAATATATGCTTATATGAGACATACTTGAATGATGTAATTCATATGGTCCAAGTCTATTTGCTACACCATGAAAAGCAGAACTAATCAGTCTTTTTTTCTTATAATTTGTATCTTTTGTCTCTAACCTTTTCCAGCTGAGTTGTCTTTCATGTCATCCATGACATCCCTTACCAGCAAGAGACAGCAGTGCTATACCTAGACTGGAACTATCTGTGTGCTGATCAGCCAGCAAGGGTGCACTTGCTGACTTGCTAGAAAGCTGCTGCCAAATGGAGTGTACACAGGCTGAAATCTGTTTGTCTTTCTCTCAGCAGGACAGCAATTTATGCCCTACCCTTCAGTCTAACTGCTGATTTTCACAATACTTGAAGGAACATAATTATCTTCAATCATATATAGCTGAATACAGACAGTAGGGTTCAAATATTATGAAGGGCAGGGAAAGTACAGGCGTATCTAGACAGAGTTAAATGTGAAAGATCTCATTTGTTATATTTGTAGTATTCAATTTATGTCCTTTAAGAAAACCAGAAAAAATAAAAAAACCAACACAAAACCACCCTGTAACTATTGGCAGAGGATAATAGTTTATAAAGCAACATTGAAAATGCAAATGATAGATTTCTACTCTGAAAAAAGTGTTTTTATCAGAAAAAACAAAAATAAAGATTTGTATTTACCCATATACTGAAGTTGTTCCTATTTGAATATTTGCTTCTTGGCTATTATCAGGGTGATTTCCTTCAATTTCTCAAGGCTGCTTTACAGAGGGGATGATTAAGTTGTAGATATTGGATACAGGTGTTTCAGGAGCACACTTAAAGACTTTCTGATTCCTAAACTGCACTGCTTCAAAATCACACAACTGGATGCTTTAGGATTAGCCTTTTTATTAGAACAATAAAATCCTGAATTATTTTGTCCCAAATCAGTTGCTGATCCAATTTTACTGCAGAACTCCAAAGCAGTTATTCCAGTACCACACGGCCTGGATAAGTTGTGTGCTATGGGGCACTAGAAGAAAGTTGTGCTGTGTCTGAGGACAACAAGCTCTTGAATGTGCTTTCCTACTGAGCCCCTTGTACACAAAGATGCCTCTGCAGGAGATGTTAAGGTGGTATTAATTTAAACCTAATAATTTTAGCATTCTGCACAGGTAAAATAAAAGGAAATTTCCCTATGTGTTTTGATTAATCCTGGTTTACTAGACTTTATGTTACTGGGTAACTCCTGAAGTCTTTGCTTGTTCTGAACTGTTGTTCATCCAATGGTACCTGCTGTTATTCACTAGTCATGTGATCATCAAAACAATTTTGCAGAAGAAACCCCATGGTGGTTAATAAACCTGGTAAATAAAGCTCAAGTGGCCTGAAGGAAAGTGAAATAAAAAGGTAAGAGATCAACATCTTCTGCATTTGGCCCTATAATCACAGTGTTCCATCAAGCGAGAAATGAATCATTATGGCCAAACCAGTACAAATCAGTTCATTTCATATTTCTTTCACTTTCCGTTGACAAACAGTAATATTTAGGAGTGTGCATCTTATTATGACCATTCCCAGCTATAGGCTAAGAATTATCTTTTGCATAAAACCTCCACATGATTTCTGGTTCAGAAGGTACATAGGTGAAGCCCATAAAAATGCTGCTTCAAGCATAAGTGTCTGCTTTAGTAGTAAGCATCAGTGCAAGTGAAAACTGCAGATAGACAGCTGGGAATAACAGCACAAAAATCACATGCTGTGTAGTTGTCCTCCACTTCGTGTCTCTGGTTGTTTCATGTCAGTTATGCTGTGCAACAGCCAAGAAATCACATACAAAGAGAAACAAAAAAAGGCATTTTTGTTGGCACCTAAATGATTTATATTGCACAATTATGCACAAGTGAGGTGAAGCAGTTAATTGCATTCTCTCCCAGTGCCTGTAGACCTACAGCAATATGTTTCACATGAAATAGTCAAGATAGAATCAATACAACTTATGTTTTCTATGCATGTGGTTGAAAATATATTGTTTACTTTAGTGGTACTTTTGGAATGGGAAAACTTTATTCAGGAAAAATAGCTGTACCCACTGTGCCTCAGAACACTGTCTGCCTTAATCAGGTACAGGGTTTTAGTAGGGAAGGAGAATCTGCTGAGAGCATGATAGCATGGGAGATGCCAAGTTCTAAGGTTCTGGGAGGCCTCTCTGCAGTTTTAGACAGTACCTTCTGTCTGTCTGAATTACATGAGGAATAATTCCTTCAAAATACTTAATATTGGAAAGATTTAAAAATATGTCTGTCTGTGCTCTAGGGCTGCTAGCTGTATGCTGAGCCTTTTTAAGATTCACCCAATGAGAGTATGTAATTAAATGCCAGCAAACTTGCCTAAGGGCAATAAAATCCAGCCGTCGTCTTTTCAATGTTTTCAAGTGCATTGTGTGATTGAAATGAACTGTCTTTCTTGTGTGGAGGAAGACTTGCGTGTTTATGAATTGTGTGAATCTAGTCAATCTGATAGTCATTACTAATAAATATTCATGTGTACAGCTAAAGCATCTATGGAATTGGAAAGGTGAAACAAAAGAGGCTCTCACTGTAAAGGTGGGACTTCCCAGTACAAAGGCAACTTCAGAGCATTTCTTAAACAGACATTGTTGTGATGTTGCTTGGTAAGAGTGAATCTGTCTGTCTGCAAGAGAAAAGGCAGAGAAGTGGAGAGAAAAGCATTTGAGAACACAGTGAGAGCAAACATTAGGATATTTTGTAAACAAATAGAATGGCACCTAAGAAATATTTAACTATTATCAGGTTCATCTCCTACCTGAAATGGCCCATGGGCTAACACTTAGGTCAAAAAAGGTCTTCTCCATGTTGCTTGAAATTTATTTGATTTCAGAAAGGCTTCCATTATTGATCTTTTTACAAGTGATAAGCAGTTCATGCATACCCAAATTTCTTCATGTGTGACACATCTGTGACTGCATTAGACTATGAGTGGCTCAAAAGGGGAGAACTTGCACTGTTTGTGTTCTATGTCCAAAAGATCTGTGTTACAAGAAATTAAATACTGTAGAGTTACACAACCAAGACTTAAGAAACATAAGAACTATGGTTGTGTGAGCAGCCTTAATTGCACTTAGCAATAAGATCACCAACCCATCTACTCTACAGCTAAGAATATACAAGGAAAAATGAATTTTAATGAAAAATATTGAACAATTTAATCTACAAGGTATCTTTAACTTGTAAAATTTGAAAAGTATTTTATAGAAGCATTGTTCTGAAGAAATTGCCTGAAAGAACTTTTCTCACGTAGGTGCACTGATCCTCATCTATATCTTAATTGTTTTGCTTTAAATTGTAACATCTTGGTATTGTACAGAAGTTTGTGATATTTCTATTTAATTATTTCTAGTGATAGAATTCTTCACACTGCAAAACTCTTCTTTTGTAAAATTTGACTGAAATTAAACAGGAAAGATTTTTTTTAGAAAATACAGACTTATATGGAAGGGATGTCTAAAAACTATAAGCTGTTCAGCAAGTTGCTAAGCATTTGGTCCTGATCAATGTGTGATCATCTTTAACGTGGTTAATATCTCAACAGTTGTCTTTTTTAACCTTACTTAAATAGTAAAACTTTAATTCCAGAACGAGCAAGCTTGGCAAAATAGGGCTGAATATGCAATCAGGCTGTTCTTATTGATTTTGTTGCAATCAGCTTCTGAAGTAAACAGATACCATTTAAATGGCCAAGACTATCCCTCTCAGAGCAAGGAATAGAGAATGGGAAAAAGCTTGTTCTGCTTCATGTGCTTCCTCTGTACCTCTGCCCAGCCTTTTAAGAGTCTTGTCCTGTCCCCAGTGACTACAGACTGCCACAGTCTTCAAAATCTTCCAGAAAGAAGAGAAGCAGAATGAGGTTTGCACCAAATGAAAGGACTATTAGTGGAGCTAGTAAAATGGTCTTTTTATTTGACTTACCCTCTTGCAGCCACGGACAGAATGGAAGAGAGCATGAATTGTGCCCAACATTGCTGCTGCCTGGAGATTCATCTAGGTTGAATTAAGCATTATGTTCTTAATATATTGCCAATATTTCAACACTCTGAGGCTGCATGACTAATGATAGCTCTTGGGGATGTGGTAGTGGTGCTGAAAATGGAAACTGGCTGCTGGATATTCACACTGGCATATAGATGAATGGTCTATGGTCAAAGGTACTCTGTTCTGTGGGAAGAGATTTCTTCTGTGTTTTCCCAAAACACATATATCTTCTATTCCTTTCTCTGATTAAGTTTTTTTTTTTTATTGTTTTGTTTGTTTGTTTGATTGTTTGTTTTGTTTGATAAGGAATGAAACTTCGTGTTCATTAGTTGGGAAAAACAACTAAAGGAAGATCAGAGAAGGTATTTAGTCATCCTGGAGTTTTTCAGGGAGTATTCAGGTCAGTGTGGTTCAGTAAATTTAAAAAGGATCCCCAGCTGCTTAGAGCCAAGGTCTTGTGACAAGCAGTACTTGACAGAGTAACTTCATGCAAAAGGAACAATACAGGTACAGCTTATCCTGCTTTGAAGCAACAAAGTGAATAACAAAATTGGTCTCTTCAGCTTGAAGGTCCAGGGTTCCATCCCTATGTACTTGCATTCATTGAGCTATTCTTACTCCCTTACAAATAAATGGAAAAAGATCAGTGTTTAAGTGAGAGTTTAATTTCTTCAGGCTTGATCAGGAATTAAATTAGCCTTCTACATGCTTGAAATTTTTATTGTGTTTTTTCCTCTCCCCTATAATGGCCATATAAAGAGATGTTGCAGTCTTTTACTGAGAGGTAAAAAGCCCACACCTCAAAACCCCAAACCCACTTAATATCCTACAAGATCCTTTTTCCTTATTCTTATTTCTATAAGATCCAAATCAATATTTACTGAAGTGACTGGGAAGTTCTTTGTTGATTTTAATGCATGTTGTATAAAGCTACTTAATAGTTTATTGTGAACTTTTCCACCTTGGTCACTGGTCAGTGCTCACTGTGTGGATTTGATGAGAATGAGGCAGTTGCAAGCATAGCAAGGTGCTCTTTTAGAAGTACTTGCATAGAATTGAAAGCACAGCATCTCATAAAACCTGCTCTAACCTGTGTTTAGGGACTTTTAGGCAGTGAAGAATATAATTTAATTCCCTTTGAGACTTCTTTAGGAGGAATTGGCAGCCCATCTTGCTTTGGGAAGATATTTGGCTTGACAGCATATTGACTTTATAGTCTTTCTTTCTCACTCACTTCCAGGGAGACACATTTACTGCTGAATGCTCAACATAATGACAATCCTTAAGGCACCAGAATGAGGTTCCCAAAAAAGATGTTTTCATTTTTCAATAAAGTTGTATTGTTTTTTTTTGTTAAACATTTCAGTGAACATAAGCCAATTAACCCTTTTCTCTAAATGAAACATGTTCATGGAATGAATTTGTTAAAGAGAAATACCAAAATATTTATTGTTTAACTTGAAAATATGATAACACAATATACTGCTGTATCTTGATAACCTACAAGGCAATAATCTGAATAGGTCAGAAAAATGTGTGCAAAATTACATATATCATGCTGAAAACCTTTCTGTATAAAACACATGGTGCCTTAGAGTCATCGAAGCAAATGTTATTTAAATTAGCTTAAATTCCAGCACTCTGCCTTTTACAATCAAGTTTAGTTAAATGGGCTCCATCTAAAAGACAGATTCATAAATGTGCAAAGGTCCTTTTTTTTCTGCATAGTATCACTTTTAAAAATTCAGTTTAACAGTAGATACCTAAAATTGCTGCTTAACTCTATCTAGTCTTGCAGGTATTTAAATATTCAGTAGGAAATCTTTCTGGACTGCAATATGTCTGCCTATGGCTTTATTCGAAGCTCTGAGCAGAAGAAAGAGTTGGGAAAGTCTTGCTTTGTGTACCAATTATTCACATCAGAATATCTTTGTTTGGAAAGGACCCATAAGGATCATTGATCCAACTCCCTGCTCCTCCTAGGTCTACCTAAGACTGAGCCATATAACTGAGAGCATCATCCAGACACTTAAACCTAGCAAGCCAAGGTTTGCTTTTCCTGGGTGAACTGTATGGCTCCATAGCTACAGAGTGGTTCTGAGGAGGGTGCAATAGCTTGCAAAATACAGACACAAAGAACATTCCTGTGCCCTGCTCACCCACTGCCACACAAAGCCTGATAGCCTGTGGAGCTCTCCTGGGAATGTATTGTTAATATCTCAGGAGGGACACTTGCTGTCTGTCTCCCAGCTCATGGAATGCTGTAACACATGCCAAGTGCGTGAATCTTCTATGTCTACTGCGTCTGATAGTCTGTACATGCAAACAACCATGACCCATATACTACTTGATTATTTGTACTGAGATTTTTTTTTTTTTGCTTCTGTTTCTCTACTGCTATTTGAAAAGTGTTCCAGAAACTATCTCACCTGACAGCTAAGCATTTTAATAATTCTTGTTCTGAGCATATTCCTTGGCCATTACTTTTCATCTTTTGTGACTTTGCCTGTTAATTTAAACAGCCCTTCTGTCTCTAATATTAAACTTTGTGATGTGTTTACATAGAGCAAACATATCTCCTCTTGGCTTTTCTTCTAAGAGAGTCAGGAAGCCAAGTGTTCCTTTAGTCTTTCCTGTAAAACAGACTGTCCAAACTTAGGATCATACTGGTTGCTTCCCCATCTACTTGCTCCAGATAGAGAGTGATTGCTCTTGAACATGAATGACCAGAATTGTGAAGGAGTAATTAAAAGAAAATTTTGAAATTATTTTGTGTAAAAGCCATGAATACTTACCAAAAATATTTCACATACTACCTTTCTAAGATGACTTTGCCTTTCCATGTGGGCACACTTTAAAATTGATTATTAGTCATGTCAAATTTATCTCCCCTCTTTCATTTGCATCTCAGAGATTTTCATGCATAACTTAAATTCATGTAATGTAAGTAATGTAAATTTCTACATGTATAACATTGCATTTTTACATTACTTATTTGCACCATGATTCCTAGCATTCTCAGGGTATGCCACTGAGATTCTTTTTCTGGGATCTACCTCAACAAAATTTCAGAAGTATAATTTCAAATAAGAAAATGTGAAACCTTCTTTAAACTATGCTGGATCCGATTTGTCTTTGTGTGATTCCTCTTCTGAGTTTTTATGAATAAGTCCAATTGAGTTAGGGAAGTATAGACTTGAATGAACACATGAAGTAGACTGAAATAATTAGATTTTGCATTTTTCCAGAACTAAATTTCTGAGAGGGTGTTGTTTTGAGTTTAGATATGGTACTTAACTTAAAGGATAATTTTGTTGATGTAGTATAGACTTAGCAAAAAAATAATCATCCTATGATAACTATTTGTAACTTTTATCAAAAATAATCAGTTTGAAGTAATTTAATGAAGGTCAGAAGCCTGATTAGAGTATTCTGACTTAAATACAATATAGAGAATAGAGAGCTTGTGACATTATGAAATTTCTCTGTTTGCAATGATTTTGAGAAAGATGGTCTGGGTAGGAGGTTTTTAGAGGAAATGACTGACCTTGGTGCTTAAGAGCATGCAATTGGTTAATCAAACAGCAGTGTAAAAAACAAACTGCAATTAGAATTCTCTGAAACTATACCACAGAAAATTACATTATTTCAACAAGGTAATAGTGGTCTAAAGATAACACAGATTTGAAATCCTTTTCTGTCTTGGAATTTTAACACAGCTCTCAGGGTTTCAAAATTACAGGCCATTTTGAAATGCTTCTGATGTCCCCAAAGCTGCCTAGAGTCCTTGGACCCCACCAAGCAGGTTCAGATGGAATCTAATGGAAGCAGCTCCTTATTCTTCTCAGATACCAAGACTTCTTTTTTTTGTGAGAAGTCTACTGATGTACATGCAGCAATACAATCAGGTAACATAGGATAAATTTGTTGTCTGGTCTTTTTCCTCTCTCTTGTTCTCAGAGCACAGGTTAATTCTCCTGCCAGTGTGTTTCTTCTGGCAGCCAGGAGGGCCAGCCATGTGCTGGGGTGCATCAGGCACAGCATCACCAGTTGATCGAGGGAGGGGATTGTCCTGCTCCACTCTGCACTGGGGCAGCCTCACCTTGAGTCCTGTGTGCAGTTTGGGGTACCACAATATAATTGTGTATAAGACTCCCAAGCAGCGGAGAAGATGCCTCTGGAAATATGCTGCTGTTTGGATAACATACAAGGAGAGCTCTGACTCCAGGAGCACTGAATACCAGCACCTGCTGTGCAGCTGGCAGCAGGAAGCAATGAGGCCAGACTTTCAATAACTTCATGGTAGGCAGAGTTAGGTAGAGGAACTAGAGCTTCACGAGTCAAGGAAATGCAGGTGTTTTCTGTGGGGAAGGTCACAACAGAGTTGGGAGGGTAAGAAAGAGGAACAGAGACAAAATAAGAAAACTCATGGCAAAATGATCCCTCCAATATATGTAAATAAAATCAGTTGAAGAAGGTGATTGTTTAGAATAAGTTCCTCAGAAATTTCCATGTCTTAATTTCTCAGAAAAAAAGAGTAATATTATATAACCAATTAAAATATACTTTTGATTGCTTGAGTTAATATAATTTTACATTTCTGTACCTAAATCTCTAAAAGGAGTGAGTCTGTAAATATTAGAGTTCTATAATACTAACAAGAACTGTCAAGAGCTCTAAGAAAAGAGTTCAGCAGTAAATATGACTTGGAAATAAAAATTCAAACTGATAACATCTGAGATACTGCTTACATAGCAGAACACATACGTCAACATTGCAAACTTACTTATATCATCTGTATGTATCTAGATATTGTCTCTCCAAAGAAGATAATTATTGATTTCCTTGATAGCAGAGGTGAAAACCTGATCCCTCCTACACCAGTGACACCATACCTTGGCTTCCAAGGAACAGAACTATTCTATGTGTCATCCTGATCAACAAGATCACAGAATTAAACCCCTGAAAGACTGACACTTGATTAAATGGCTTTTATTCTATTATTACAAGGGTAACCCAAGAACTTTGTGTGACATGGACATCCTACAGACGGTGGCACTATTTAATTTCTGACATCCCCATACAGCAGAGATGTGGTTACTTCAGCAGTGCTCTTCACAAGTAAGGGAAACTGGTAACACAGTCTGGACCACACACCAGTGTTCCTCCTGACTTGTGATAGAGCTTAATGTCTGAGGGTAATTTCTGAGTAGGTAAAATGATCGGTGAGACTATCTGATGCCCTCTAAACCTTAGAGCTGACCCTGGAGAGGGTGATATGCTGAAATCAACAGTAGGACAAGTGAGAAAACATAAGTCAAATGTATCAAGTAATATAATTGATTGATTGGGGTTTTTTTTAAAAGATATTTGTATAACCTGCTGGGTGATAGATAGTCTGATATAGACTTTTTTTCCTATTAGAAAAACTTTTTAGAAGATTATAAATGAAATAACCTATTTTCAGAAGGAATTAAAAATACCTTTTATCTGTTATAAGTGGTTGAATCTCTTTAATATTGTCTGCGTATAAATCCCTTGCATTACTTGGCACTGGAACAGGTTGCTCCAGGAAGTTGTTGATGCCCCATCCCTGCAGATGTTTGAGCCCACACTGGATGGAGCTCTGAGCAACCTGGCCTTGTAGGGTGCCCCTTCCCATGATAAGGGGATTGGAACTAAATTTATCTTTAGGGTTGCTTCCAACCCAAACCGTTCTGTGATTCTATGATTACTGCTGTGTATAAATCCCTTGAATCTGCACAATATAATCTTGAAACTCTTATAATTCCAACACCTAAAGTTAAATGTCAGCCTAAGATTTTCGTAAGTTTCTCAGGTTACTCTTCTTTTTTCATATGCATCTATAAATTTAATGATACAGGGCTGATTACATGCCCTAGAGAACAAGTACTGCTGTCCTGTGTCAAACCGAATATCCACCTAGACCAGCACTCTGTCTCTAATGATGACAAATATTGGATACACAGCAGAAAAGTTTTTAAAATCCAAGGAAGACAAAAGGTCTCCCAGGTTTTCTCTCCCATCTTATGTCAACCAAATAAAGAGAATTTTTAAAGCCAATATTGGGCTAAAAGCACAGTGTTGACTAGCCATTGATGGCACAGTCTCCTGTGAATTTTTCCTGTCCTTTCTGGAATTTACTTTCAGCTCTCACAGGATTATGTGGCACTGTCCCACAACTGAATAATGTTGTAGTAATAATCATTGTAATAATTACCTATAATTAATTGCTATGGTGTATTTTTATATATATATATATACATATATGTATAATTAGTATGTATATGTATAATTAGTAGATATATTAATTTTTATTGCTAATTGTTATAATTAATATCTATAAACTGCCACTGTAATTTCCTATTCACTATCTCTATACTATTCATGGTTCAATGATCAAAGTAATATATACTGCTGTAACTATTTATTCCTTACAAAACAGTTTCACAAAATGTTATACATCATCCCTTTTCCAAGCTGAAAAATTGTCATTTGTTTATTCTCTTCTCTTTTGGAAGGGTTCCAAACACCAGCCCATGCATGGCCTTCCCTACTTATGCTTTCTGCTATGGTAGGGCCAACCCTGTATATATTGTTGAAGGAGTGGGCACAGTCTGTGTTTACATGGCATGGTTCTTTTTCTCTCTTGATGCATATGCGTGGGGGCTTTTTTGTTTGTTTGTTTTCCCTTTTTTTCCTCTGCCAAACTAAGGATTCTGTTTCTCAGTTAGCCCTAATCTTAAAACCTTTTTTTTTTTTTTCTTTTTTTCTTAACAAGAATTTCTTGGAAGGCATTTCTGTTCCTTATGTCACTCAGAATGAACTGCTTAATCCATTCTACAGCTACTTCTCCATCAGTGACAGATGAGAAGTCAGTTAGCACCATAAAAATTGTCTCTGCCTGTCTTTAGTATCAGACACAGGCTCAGAAAAAGAACAGGACCCCATTTTCCCTCATATTCTTTCCCTGTTAACTGTGATTTGGAAAATCAGGAAACAAATTTTGTTTGACTCAATATGTTTGGCACTCTGGGCCCATTAGTACATCAGAAAAAAAAAAAAGATGGTGTGATTTCTAGAAGGTTCAGTGAAACTGGGCTGGAAATATAATACTGGAAAGAAAGTATCCCATTTCTTAATGAAGCTTCATATACCGGCAAAGTATTTGCTTTAAAGTATTCTGTTTTCAACTTTAAGATCTAACTTGTTCAGAAATTGTCATGTTGATGTATATTTAGAAGAAGTCCTAAGTTTTTCTAAGAATGTGATATGTTCCTTCCTGAAGCACTTCAGTGCAGGTGTGAAACTATTCTGTGGGCTTTAGGGATGTATCCACAAAACCTTTCACATAAGCGGTGTTCTGTTTTAGATAAGTGAAAAAGCTGTAATTCTTTTATTTCTACTTTTGTTTTTTCCTTTCTGCATGGAATAAACACAAACTTTACTAATTTATTTAAAAATCAGTATCATAAAGAGAGCAAATTGCTTTTATGGCTTACTTTATGGTGTTACGGCTCACACAGTGTTATTGCAGTAAATGCAGAAATGTTAGCACTGTTTAAATCAAAAGTGAACATTATAAGTTGTTTATCGACAGCAAGCTCAGCAAACAAAAGTATTGTTATAGAAAATAAAAACACATTGATAAAGTTCTTGTCATCTAATAATTTTCTGCAGTTCGAAAGCAGACTTAGAGATGTTGGCTAATAGGTGGACAATACTTTCTTAATCTGCACAATTTTGAATTTTACACAAAAGCTGTTATTTATCAATACAGCTAGAAACAGTGATGTTGCCCATTGTTCATTAAAAATAATAATACCCATCTATTCAATATTGTTCCTTGTCTCTATTGTGGTTCCAGAATTGTTTTTTATTGTTTTGAGTCAGTGACCACAGAATGCTTTCTAGGCTTACCAAGAGTAATGTCTAGGAGAGTCTCTCTGTAAATGCAACATATTAATACCTAAATGTATTTATATAACATTCCTCCAGCAAGTCATGTGGAATTCTATTAAATTGTGAGTAAAGGGCAGCCCATAGATTTGATGCTTCAGCAACATACAGAATTTAGTGGACACAGACCATCACTGATTCTTGCTGTGAGAGGAGTGGGAGGTAACAAAGAAAGATGATCTTTTTCTGTGTATTGTCTGCACCTCTCCTTATTTCATGCACTTACTCCTCATACGAAAGTTGAGAAATTCAGATTCATCAGCCTCTCAATGCTTTGGCATGCTGAGATCTGACCAGAAAAAAGATTGGAAGGTCTTCATTACACAGCAGTATCCTTTGAGGACATACGCCTTAGGCTTTGATTATCAAGGAGAAAATTCCATGTTCTCCTTACGTGGACTAACACCTTTCCTCTTCCTTTAATGCTGCTCGCCACAGCAAATGCACATTGGGCTCTGATTCTCCCCTCTGTCCAAAGCCCAGCTGCATCCACCCTGGCACAGGGCTGAAGGCAACAGTCTGCTGCAGCGACCAAGGGTGCTGCAGAGGGGGGCAGTTGTTTAGCTGTGTGCTAACACAGAACATAGTTCTGTCTTTAACAGCACCCCAGGTGAGGTGAGGCTGGTGCTGCTCCTGTCCTGTTGGCTGCTGACAGAACCAGGAGGAGCAGATGTGGCTGTCAGGGTTCAGAGCCCCATTCCACCACTTGGCTTAGTTACATCTGCACTGCCTTGTGAACTGCACATTTAAGCCCCTCTGCAGAATTCACCAGAACTACTTCCAGTAGTCAGGCTTTTACAGATTCTGTTGTTTATTGTGTTAAACATGGCTTGCAAAATGAAGTATGGAGCATTAACAAAAAAGATTGGGATTCATGAGGCATCATAATGGAGTTAAAGGTACAGCTATCAAGGATATCCAAAGTTATCTTTAAAAAATAATGATTTTTTAAAATATTCTTTTATGTCCATTTGTTTTAGCATACCTAAATGAATAGTGGAAATAATTTCCTTCAACTATATTATCTTCATGTCTTACTGTTCTTAAACAGATGCATGATCTTAGCATGGGACTAATTTTGTTCACTCTAAAGGGACTAAGTTCATGCTTAGTTTTAAGCACATTTAAGCATTTTCTTTTGCAGGGGGTGATATTTCAAGGAAAAATATCAGCTTCTGTGCATAAAATAAGTGTTAAGATATCATTTAATGTATAATTTACTCCAACCAATTAGCAAGTAAAAATATTCAGTATGAAAAAAAGGTGTATCATTAGACTATGTGTTTTTTGCTGCAAGAAATTTTAAAAAATGTGTTCCATTATCTGGAGGTGGAATTTTATATTCCCAGGCAAGATTATGTCCAGGGGATTCACAGAATAATGAGACTGGAAGAGACCTCCAAGATCATCAAGTCCAACCCATGCTCTAACACCTCAACTAGACTGTGGCACCAAGTGCCATGTCCAGTCTTTCTTGAAAAACATCCAGAGATGGTGATTCTACCACCTCCTTGGGCAGACCATTCCAGTACTTTATTATTCTTTCTGTGAAAAACTTTTTCCTAATATCCAACCTATACCTTCCTTGACGCAGCTTGAGACAGTGTCCTCTTGTTCTGTCAGCTGCTGCCTGGCAGAAGAGACCAACCTCCACCTGTCTACAACCTCCTTTCAGGAAGTTGTAGAGAGTGATAAGGTCACCTCTAAGTCTTCTTTTCTCCAGGCTAAACAAGCCTAGTTCCCTCAATTGTTCCTCATAGGGCTTGTGTTCCAAGACCCTCACCAACCTTGCTGCCCTCCTCTGGATTGTGGCGGGCTTGAGAAACTTCTTTCTTTACAATTTGAATCAGAGATTTCTGCAATGGCATGAGCAACCTGTAGTTGAATAAAACACTTGTGAGTGTGTATCAGGAAGTCCAGTTATTCCCTTAGGAAGTAGTTTTTTATTCTTCATATGGATAAGGTAGAATTAACATTCTGTAAGATTTAAAATTGTTTATTGATATTCTGGCTAAAAACTGATACAATCAATGGATGAAAAAGAAATGGGCATCTCAGGAGTCATAGATGATGCCACAATCAAGGAATAGGAAGAAGTAGATAGTAAGAGAGCACATGTGTAAGAGCATATGCTTTGTAGCCTACCAGTGAGAGCTGGGCGAGGCTGAATCAGATCTTAAAGATCAGTTAGGTTTAGAGAGCTGCCATTTTGCAAAATTCATTAACTAATTGGTATCGGCATTTTGGCAAGTAATTAGCACTGAATTTAAAATAGAATGGTTTAAATATTAGGATTTTATTCTTATGGGTATGATGGCATAGTTATGAAGTGTTATCTCTGCTATTAATTCCTTGAAATCTGGTATCAGAAAAAAATGTGTTTTATAGAAACTGGGGACAGGGATGCATGCCACTTTGTATTTCTCACTCTTGTGCAATTCAGTTAAGAACTGAAAAAGGAGTTGTCAGAGAAGTTACTGAACTGGGATGGTGGCTTTTTGAAGACAATCCTGCTGCAATAGTGTAAGTTACATTGTACTGAGCTGCTTCTGGCTGAAAAAAAGAAAAGAGAACCAATTTTTAGAGATGCTAATAGATTGATGGTGAATATGAATCGATAATTAAAATACCTCCTGTTTATAATTCTAAGCCTACCTCTTCAACGCAATATTCCTACAGCAAAAATACTTCTGACTGCATGAGCAGGAATATAAGAGAGTATTAAGTTGTGAGAAGTGAAGAGAGAAAAATAGAGAAACAGTTGTGTCTTCAAGGTCCTAATCCAGCAAAATTTGTACATAAAGAATAAGCACTAAACAATTCCTTTATCTTCATCCAGTACAGCCCTTCAGACTCTGAACAAGGCCACAATGTCAGTGAAATGTAAGCATGCATTCGGAAGAAATATTTATGAAATAATTTCAAATATTCAGTAATGTCAATCCCAGATTATAAAACAGACTGGCCATAAAGATGACTTCTGTCACTCAATTCCTCCAACCCCTCCACAAAGAGAAAAAAATAAAGAAGAAATTCCCTTTTGTTTCATTCTCATTTACGTTTATAGCCTTGAACATCCCTTTTGTTCACAGACCCTCTGAAGCTTTATTTCCACAGCTGCTAGACTGGAGAAACTGAAGCTGCTTGTAGTATCAAAGAGCTGTAGTCCTTCCTAAAATGGCAGCTCTTCAGTTTTCATAGCAAGATATGGGAAACAGGGAAAAGGGTCATTAAGTTAAAACTTGCTCACCTGATGGCTGGCTCCTTATGTCTATTTTTAGGTTGAGGCTGAGGTTGCTTCATAGTCGGAGCAGATTCTGCATAATCAATTGTTTTGTATCAATCTATTCAGTAATCATAGAGCTTGCTAGCTTTAGCAGAAATAAAGTTTGTGGATCATGTTTTTTTTTCCTGATGAAGCATAAAAATAATTAATAGCTTTGAAAATCCTGTCCTTTGCAGCGCTTGTTTTAGTATTTAATAGAACTGTTGACTTTTACACCTCAGGCAGCTCCTTCCTATACCTCCTAAGTTGCTATTGTTAGGTCAGGTACTTACTTCCTGCAACATATTTGCCAAAACAGCCTTATCTTGCTCTTGTGTCTTTATTCCAAAATCATCTAATGTGCCTTAAGACAATAAGGGATGTTCTTTCTGTGAAACAAGTCATCCATGAAAGGAGGTCCGCAGTCCTTTTGCCTGTATCTCCCTTATATTTCTTCAGAAATTTGTCATGTCATTGTAAATCCCATTTAAATCAGAAAAAGAGACAGAGGAGATAAGGAAGAGAGGTTGTTCTATAAATTTTGTGGTATTCTATTTGCTCCCTCCCCATGACACTGCACCTATGACAGTCCTGTCGTTACTGGAGAAGACTTAATGTCCCTTCAGAATGCTGGGTCTGGTGGCTGACAGTTTTCAGAGACTCTTTTTGGAGCAGCTCCACTAACATGTGCCTGTTCTTTATTATTGGTAGAACATGGAGATTTTAAACCCTGATTGACTGGATATGACAAGATTTGGGAGTAAAAACATGCATTCTTCCCTTTTAATGTCAGTGTTTCAAGTCTGGAATATCACAAGTTTAATTTCTCTTCCATCAAACATGGATAAAAGATCTAAGGTAAGGACAATAATGGGATGTTGAGAGGATGAATTTCTGGTATGTAAAATGAGTGCCATAATCTTAGAGACTTGTTAGGGCTGAGACGGACTGACTGGCCCATTAAAATCTCCAAGATTAAAAGTACGTGTCCTCTGTCATACTAAAAGTAAATAATTAAGTCCTTTGTGTCATGATTTGATTTTTAGATTTGAAGAGAACTTCTAAAAAAGGACCCCCCTTTACCTGGGTTAATACCTATGATGAGAATCTTCTGAAAGAACTCTGAAGTATAATTGAAGTTTCTATCTCCTGTCCTTTCCTACCTATTCCATAAGAGATGTTGAGAAAGATATCTTTTCCTGTTTCAAAGTTCAGTTCTTCCTTCCTTGGTCAGATTGTTTTTCTTCTGCTTCCCCCCACTCCAACTTGTAATAGGTGTTACTATATTTCAGTCCTCTATGTTTCATGCTGAGGGAAAATAATACTCCTGATTAAAAAGTAAACTACATGTACTATAATATTTAAAGTGGTAGATGTCAGTCATCTTTGATTATGCTTCATCAAGTGTATCTTTATCTACAAACTGTTTAAAATTCACAAAATGCACAAAAAACATTGTTTGACGTCTGGTATTCCTGTTACTCTATTCAATTGAACCTGTCTCATGGTTTATGTGTATTCTGTTTTCTGGCTGGAAAAGAGAAAGCTCATTCTCATCTTTTATGCTACATCCTAGTATAATGTAGATAATAAATCATGTAAAAGCTTCAAGCATTTCTTTTATGAAAGGCAAAAAAGTTTTTCTGTAAAAAAACCCAAAACACACCAAAGGAGGAGCAGAGAGAAATAATGAAACTTTTTTTTATTACTTGTATATGTTTTAAATCCAATTTATTTCAAAATCTGCATGTTGCTAAATAACAAGCAGTGCTACTACATGCCACAATAAGGAATTCAGGAATTCATTAAAATGATTTAAACTTTTATTGGGTAAAAGTCAAAAGAACTGGCAAAATATCAGAGCTGAGAATAACACCCAGGCTATTGCTGTGCCAGTTGCTGCACTTGCTACAACAGACCTAAATGGGTTATTCTTAAGCCTCCAACATGAAAGTATATTTAGCATTTTTAAAATACTTTTCTTTGGTTTTGAGGCAGTTTTGTAAGAAGTGCTATGGAAATCTAAGGCACAGAAAAATCTTTTAAATCATCAATGCTTGAACATAAGCAATGCAAGCAGGGTTTAAATTGTCTCGCAGACAAATGATAGTTCCTGCTGAGCTGACCCATTCTTTGACACTATTTAAGTGGATTTTTTCCTGTTTATGATCTCTTATTTGTTCTATTACACTTCAAAGCTGTGTTCTATAATTTCAGACAGCTCCTGGAACTTTCATCTTCAGGACCTTGTATGCTTTAGTTAATTAAGTGATGCACAGGCTTTAAGATCTCGAGTTTGGACGTAAAGGATTATGTTAAATGACATAGAGCTGATTGGATCTGAGGTGCCATATGATGTGGTTATTCTTATTTTGATCTCAGTCAATCGTAGCTAAACAATGATCTGCCCCTAACTACCAAGTGGAGATGACTTTTTTCTAATTCTATTCACATACAGGGAATTATTTTTTGTTAAAAAGCAGAGATTTTACAGTAATCTATTTGAACCATGTGTAGTCTAAATATATAGAAAATGTATTTTGAATAAACAATACATTCTATATGCATATATAAAAATATATATGTAAAAGAATATTATCATCATAGAGAAAGAAAAAATATGTAAAAATTTATATTTTTCCACTTTCAAACAAAACCAGAAGCATGCTTGTTTGAAGAAAGCCATCATAAAGCCATACTATATGGAGAAAGAATCATCTGCTTAAAAATATTTCTAATTAATTTAACATGCCAAGATCATATAGATCCTCTTTTCAAGAGCTGCCTTCACAGAAGGTGTATCACCTTGTAAAGAGTAGCCTTTGTGGAAAGTTATATATAGATAGAAGCTAATGTGATGTAGTATATTTAGTACTGAGTGACATATAAATACTGTATGATAAATACCACCCCCTTGTAGAGAATTGTCACCTTTTTCATCTCTTTATTGCATACTCATCGATGTATTTCTTCTTAAGAAAGCAAGAATAGTAGCATTTCATCTTAGCAATAACTTTCAGAAACTATCTGCCTGAATATGCTGATATGACACGCAGCACATACTGACAGCGATGAGAAAGAAAAGCTAAAATCTACCACGGTCTGTATGCTAGCTGTGTGTCACCACTGAAATAATTCCTCTGATATTTGGCCCTAAAATGTTAAACATGAGTGTAATGTGTGTGTGTTAGAGACGATTGTGAACCTACTCAAAAGATGGTTTTCAGAATCTCCCTTAGTGGTTCAGAAGATCATTTTACAGCAAGAGTGCTAATGCTACCAGAAAATAGGAATTCTTACCCAATGCGATATTAAAATCTGTTGACACTAATTTATATGCTGAATTTGGTTGAAAAGTAAGGAAAATGCTGAATTAATAAAAAATACAATTAGGAAACATTAAAATATAGCTAAGCACTGAGTTGCAACATACAAATGAAGACTATTTATATGTCAGCATTAAGGAGATTTATTTTCTCTTGTCATAAATCATCAGAAGAATGTATTCAGCTGGCTTTGATGTGAAACCGAATCTCTCTGTATTGTCTTGTAGGAGCTGTGGATCAAGTGGCTCATGGTGTGGGCTACCCTCCTCAGCTGGATTCCCTATAAGTCTGCAATGGGTAAAAATTGCTCACCCTAGGTGTAAAATACTCTTGGGCACATGGTGTGGCTCTTGGGGATGGTGCTGTGCAGGGCTGAGAATCGATGATCCTCGTGGGTCTCTTCCAACTCAGTTTATTCTGTGATTCCGTGATTCTGTGATTCTGTGAAAATCAGCACAAAGCCTTCACATTAACTTCCTTCCCTACATAAGACCACACTTGTATAGCTTGGACAAAAAAATGCCTCTTTTCTGATTCTGATCATGCTGAGGTATATATGGTAAAGTTAGTTAATTTCTCACGCTTGTCAAGAACAGTACAATTTTAGTACATACCTGCTACCCTGTGAACCTTAAAAAAAAAGAAAAAAAGGAAAATAAAAGGATTGTCCTTCAGAATAGTAAGAAGGCTGTTTTTCTTTTAAGGATCAAAAATTGGTACATGCTATAGTTTTGGCACCATGCAATTTCAGAGTATGCATCTAGTTCTGTCTGCCTGTGATCCTGAATTCCTTATATGGCTCAAATTTTAATTTGGCCCCCAAATAGTTACTTGTCAAACCCTGTAAAGTTCACCAGTTCCCTAAAAGAGTCTTTAGAATCTTGAGTTGTAGAAATCATTCAGAGACATAATTTCTTCTCTCTCTTTCTTCATTATTTCATCCTTTGGATGGGGCCAGTAATGACTGGTTAGTTAATATTCATAATACGTTTGGCATGTATAATAATTTATTTGCCAGGCTTTGTTTAGGCAGCAGATTGAATGATAAGGTGCATTCATTTAAACTACCCTAGTGGAGACTACTAAGTGTAACATCTTATTTGCTGACATTTATGTAGGGAAAAAATACATATGTAGAAGAAATACAACTGCCTTCTCCAACAGAAAGCTACTTATTCACCTACAGTAATGCAAAATAATAGAAGGCAGGAGGATGATTGGGCTGAGAAAAAATTGTCAGCCAGTTAGGGAAGGTGAATGAAAGCTAAAAAGAATCAGCGGGAAAATAAACATTAGATTTTAAGTTCAATCCAGCATCTGTTCCTGTTGAAACTGGTGAAGGCTCTGGAAGAAGTTGCTGGGTGGGCACTGGCAACTCTAACTAACCCAGCATGACCAGAGAGCTATTCTCTGATGGGTAGATCAGCTTAGATCAAGAAGCTGAAAGGGGCTCAATTTGTAACCAGTGTGTTGGAAAGTCAGGTTCAACAAGATCTCCTGTGTGTGTGTGCATGTGTGTGTATAGAACAAGACAGAAAAGAAAATTTTCTTTCAGTATATACTGAAAGGAAAATGATTAATGGTTTAGGATTCTTTTCACACTGCAGTAAAAATTAATTATAAGATGTGCTGCCTTTAAGCAATTCTATGCTTACAATGATAAATATGGAAATCTGCTGCATTTTGCAGAATAAAACCCACTGTCTTTATAACACACAGAAATGAATTGTATCCACATCCACTTTTATGTAAACACTGTGAAATTCAATTTTTAAGGGTTCAGCTGAATGTCTCTCCATGATTAAAGAAAGCAATACTGGTGGTAGCATCTTCAATAGCAAATACCTTTTCTCACTTAACAAAGAATTGGAAAGAAAAGATTTTTCTCATCTGTGGGCATAAGGGCAAGTGAGGGGGAGAGGTGGGATCAACAAATACTTTCAGTAGCCAAATATATCACAATTATGCTGAATGTGGGGAGACATATTTTTGGTATTGTTTATTAACCTTAATTGTGTTAGATGTGAGCTCTGAATCTATTATCACAAATAGGCCCCCAATCCCTTACCTCTTCTATTCTTAAAAAATGAAGCTACCAGAATAATATTCCTTTCTATTGACACAGAGATATAATTCCTCTTTTCAAATCCCAATGGCTGTCTCTCTGTTATTGTATTAAATAAAACTTCTTGTTCTCAGTTTCAAACTTCAACATAACTTTGAACCTAACTGCAGCTTTATTTTCCTCTAGTCCATTTCCTTTTCCCCTTCCTGTAGCTGCCATTTTGAGGGTGTTGGGAGCATTCCTGGTCTTTTCTGCTTCCTCCCTGCCTCCTGCACAGCAGCTGCAGGCTGTCCTACAGCCTGTCTAGGATAGCCACACAGAGCTCCTATCTTCTCTGCTGCTGACTAACCTCTTAGATCAATCCTGCCATGCTGCCAGAAGTGACTTGCTCAAAAAGTGCCTTTCATCTGTTTCTGCTTGCTCACCTGTCCTTCAGGCTTGTAAAGCCTGCTGCAGCTTACAGTGATGATAAAGCAAACCAAGGTAACAAAAAAATATTTAGAAAATCCTCTTCATTAGGAATCTGTGTGTGCTCTAGCTATTCTTATTGAAAAATGCTTTAATACTGTTATTGATTTACTGTTGAGTGAGTATTTGTAGGTCTCTGTATGGCACATCAACTAAGGGATTTAATTGGTTAAATGAGAATAGAAATACTCTCAGGAAAATTTCTTGTTCCCTTAGGAATCTGAAGATGAAGGGAAGAAGGAAAGAGGGACGTAACTGAGAGCTAAGCGTGTAACTGCTTTCTAGAGAGAAATTATTTTCGAGAGAGAATTACTTGCAGAGCCTGAAGTATCAGCAGTGGGTGGGGAGCTGCCTCTGGGCCCCCCTTCAGCCATGTCTGTGTTCTCTCTTTTGAAAGAATTATCCTTATGTCCTTTATGTGTTGACCACTTGTACAACAGTGCCAAGGCACTGTAACTACATTGGCATCAGTGGAATTACAAGCTGAAGGGTCCCCCCAATCTGTCCATTTAAGAATTAAGAAAAGACATAGTTGAGATGCAGAGAACTGGTTTCATGAAAATTCAACAAAACACAGATATATTTTTTGGCATGAAAGAAAATTTTCTTGTAATATAGGTAAAGATAATATAGAACTAAAAGTTCTAGAAAACTGACAGATGACTTTTTAGCACCTCTGAGGAGGAATGTTTTGATGTAGGCGTAATGTGCTAATGAATTAGCCTTTCAAATACAAATGGAGCAAATATGCCTCATTCTAGTCCTAGGGCATGAAAAGTATTTGCTCAAACCTAAAAATGATCATATGCTTTAGCAAACTATGACATGAGTGGAAATTTCCACTGGGTCAATAGCAAGTAGGTTTTTTTGGTATGGGCTTCAGAGGTGCTGTAAGTAAAATACATGTAATCTTGCATAGTTTGGGATCTTATTTTACCCATGTTTTGATCAGTGTTGTTGAGGCTTGGATAGAAAAATTAAGTAAGCTAGGCAGAGATGAGAACATGAGTCCTCTGAACTAGGTTACAGGAGACATATGACCAAACATGTTTGAGAAGGTGTGTGTCTTTGGGATACATTAAAGTTTACCCAGCAGATTTTCCCTCTTGGAGTGGAACCAGGTCTGACCTTGAAAAATCCTCTTAAAAATCTTAGAAGCCAAGTTAAGTCCAGTGGGTGAGGACATGAAATCTGCTTAATTCTGCAAACAGAAATATTTAAATAAAAATAGGAAAGATTTTCTGACCACAAGTGAAAAAAAGCTGGAAATGTAGGTTGTCACGAAGCCCTTTTCAGTGGGGAAGGTTTGAGACGCTTGCTCCAGCAGCCACCATTCTCCATTAGTGCCTGTAGCTACACCAGCCGGTGGGCCTCGTTATAATTAGAGGCTTTGCTATGCCTGCTCTGCAGTTTGCAGCCCATTTAGCTCTGTCTCTGCCTTTGCAAGGCCCTGATGGAAGCCAGATCACTGGGATGATGTACGTTAAAACCAAGTTCCTCTTAAAACGGGAGAAGAAGTGAGAGGCCTTATTGGATATAACCGTTTACTCTGGCAAGGGAACTGTGAATTGTCTTAAATGGCCAGCAGCAGCTCAGCCTCTCCAAGGCAGGGGAGTGAGGGAGCGTTTGTACTTACAGGCAGTAATTACAGCTGCTGCTCATTCCCTACTCTAGAGAAATTAAGCTGCTCCTGATTTGAGCAGTAGTTTCACGGTACAAAGTGCTATGTTTCAGTGCCTGTTGCCTTATTTTTCTTCCTTCCCTCCTGCAGCACCTCCCTCCTTTGTGCTGTGTCAGCGCAAGTCTTTGTTCATGTTAGGTGAATTGGGAATTAGGGAATTAGTCTGACTTAAAAAAAACCACGACAAACCCGATTACTTCTATGCCTAAAACCCCTCTGATGTGAGAAATGAGGACTGAGTGTACAGAATGAAATTACTGTAGCATCCCTTTTGGTGCTGGAAAAACTTGGGCTTCTCATGTGTGCCTAACAGACAGCCTTATTCTGTGCTCACAGAGATAATGGAGTCACCAAATAAGTGGTGTAAAAAAGCATGACTATCCATCAATTCCATCCTTTCTACTAGGCAGACTGTCACTAAACATTAATAAAATCTTATTGTTACTCAGCTTTAAACCTTCAACATCAGCAGTGCTATGTCATAACTAAGTACAAATCTTATTAGGAAAAAAGCATTACCTTTTAGATTTTCCCCTAAAGAAGAAATATCTCACTGTTGCATTCATTGCTAAACAGAAACACTATTATTTCAGTAAACAGTTTATAAACATTAAAAGAAACTGAGTGAGATTTATGGGATTTAAACCTTTGTTTCATTATTTGTTAACAGGCTTTAGCTCCTGCATGCTACTTCAAACATCCCTCTTGAATACACTTCTCTGCAGTTTTGTGTCTTGAAAGACTGAAAAAAAATCTTTCTTACCAGAGCTGGATTGTCTCAGAAAATCGGCAAGAAGACCTGATGTCAATTACAGGTTTAAGCAGCTGTACAAACATCACTGAATATGCAAAAATGCATCTTCAATGAATACTTTCTAGTTAGACTATTATTTCTCTCATGAATATTTGTTATAAAGTTTTTTAAAAATTTAAAATTTAAAAAAATTTAAAATTGACTTTAATTAAGAGGTCTGCTAAGAAAAAAGTAGTTATAACTTAATTTCCCTTTGACTGGCTGTATCATGCATTGCATTCAGCAAAAAATTATTTTTCTTGACAAAGTATGATGTCTGCTGGTGCCAGTTAGAGCCAGTACATAGACAAATGCTTATGAGCTGAAAGGTTAATACATCATACATTGTGCCTTTGCAATGACAAGCAAAGTTTGCAATTGGCTTCTTTATATTTACAACAAAATATTTATCTTTTTCACAGACAGGAATACCAGAGATGTTTATTGATTTTATCAACAGATTAACAATTCATTTTTAAAATGTGTGATCCTTATATACCAATTCTTATTTTTCATTTCATTGCACTTTAATACTTTATGGGGATGGGATAAGAGAAGTCAATTATAATTTGATTGAATAAATGTCATGCAAGAAGTTTCATAGAATAACAATCTTGCAAAGAAATGCTCTAGCAGGGGTTTAGTGTGTTGTGTCCTCTGCGAACTACTTGGTAGTTGTTTTAGGATGCACAGGAGTATCTCTGTAGAAGTAAAGATGACAAATTCACTGACCTCTATGCTCTAAAGTTGAAGGCTTGAATATCATGATAAAAAGGAATGCTTGGTGGCAAAGAACAGGAAGGAAAGGAAAGTTTCACTTTTCTGAGAAGATGAAATTCAGTGGCTGATAAGATCTGAACATTATGAAGACCATAAAATCACTGGGGATATGGGAGAATTAAGTATATTTGAGTAGCTGCCAAACCTGTGGTATAGCTAGATCAGTGTATAAACTAAATTGAAACAAAGCCACAGCAAGGCCTTGTCAAAATTCCACCATCAAGCAAAAATGCTGCAGGAAATGAGGCAGAAGTGAAGCAGATTAGAAGCTTTCAACAGCTTCTGAGTCAGCTGGTGGCATTACCAGCATGGAGGTTTGCACAGCATCTAGCCAGTCGTTCATATCAGCCATTGCTTTGTAGAGATATTCTTACTTTTTTGCTTATATTATAACTTCACAGAGAAAGCTGCACTTTCAGCCAATGAGCAAAGAATGTATCAATAGAAAATTAATAGAGGACTTCTGCATGGTTCAGCAAGATGATTACAAACTGGATTTTTTGTCTGTAATTTTTCAAGTGTAGAAAAAAATATCTTGGATAGAATGATTACAGTCAAGAAAAATCAATTAAACAGATTTGTGTCCTGTGGAATGTCTCAAGTGTATTAATCTCTATGTAAATTCTGTTTTCAAGTACTCAGAAAAAGCCTCTTAACAGCCATTCCTCCCTGAAAAATGGTAAATAAAAAGTGGAGGCTGTTGGTAGATTCATGTTTGAGGTATTTTTCAGCATTCAAACATAATCAAATACTTTAAGAAAAAGAAGATAGTCTCTATGAAAATGTAAAATGAAGAGATAACCCAACTTTTTGCCCTACTGCTGAGTCTTCTGTCTGGTGTGTTTTCTGTGGCTGGAGTGTTCTTAAAACAAAGCAAGGACATTATTAATTCAAAACCTGTAGTACTAAGGTTGTGAAGTCAAGCACTCAGAAGATAAGAAGTGCCAGTTTAGGTTCCCATCTGCATCTTATTTTCTCCCTACCTAGCTGTTTATGTTAGCTATTTTTTGACAAATGTACAAATTCTATTTCTTACACTATTTTGGCATATTTAAACACCTCTGTTTTTTTCTTTTGACTACCCAGCCAAGTGACTTAAAAGTCTTTATTTCTGTAAAATATTCCTGATGCACTGGCAGGGTATTTGTAAAGAAGTAGCATGTCCTGGAATCACATTCACAACTGTATCAGGTCTTTGTGTTGCTGAGCAAGCTGCCATTGCAGGTTTGTCTTCACTGGAATTGTCCCTTCTAAGGTACCTGAGCCTTCTTCTTCATCTGTATCCTACCTATCATTTAGGCTTGTTTTATCCACAGTGTACGATCCACACTCAAAGTGCAGCCTTTCTATAATGCAGGGTCTTTTCAGGCTGCTCTGTACTTCACGCAGTTGTGAAGGGTGTTTGAGAAAGGAGTTTAAGGTTTTTATGTGTGGTGGAGATGGTGCTGACTGCCTTGTACCCTGAGAAGCTGAGAGATGTGCCAATGAAAGGAGCAGGGTTAGGGTGAGAGAAGAATGTAAATGGCACCATTTCTGCAAGTGTGGCAGGATTGCAGGGCAGAGCAATCTGGATGGCAATAAGGACAGAGCAAACAACTTCAGGTTTTATGGGTCACCAAACTATGAGGGAGGTGGGGAGTGTGACAACATGCTTCACTGTTACACTGGCACACTCCCAGCAAATAACTTCATTTTTTAGTGTTCTTCTTATGTTTCAATCTGTTGGCAAAACATAGTTCTCCTCCACTTAATATTTTCTCTTACATTAACATATATGGTTCATGAAATTTTATGCTGTTATCTGAACAAAGACATACATACAGAGAATCATCAAGTTTAAACTGAGCTATCAAGGTGAATAGACTATACCTACAGGATGTTTCTTGCTTGGTATTTCTGACCATTAGCCTGAGAAATTTGGGTCCTTGACCCTGACTGACACAGAGCAAGGGTAACTTTAAGGCTGACCCTAATTATTGGTGCAAATACAACCTATATGCTCAAAAAGGTGGATAATGTTTTCTGTGGTTCCTATATTGTATTACACTGAACCTCAAACTCAAAATCTGAACACACTTAAATTTCAATATAGAGAATGGGAAAAAATGTGTCACATGACTACAGAGCTATTGATTTGAGCTCAGTAAACTGCAAGGTTTGTGAAGTTTCTTGGAGTAAAGAACAACTGAAAGTACTTCTGGACAACAGAAAACAAGAACCGCTTAGAAACTACTAATAGAAACAGTTAAAATGAAACACGCTGTTCCCCAGAAGTTCAGTAAGTATGATTAAACCATTGTTTTGGAATAAGTTTAGAGAACTAAACCTACCACAGTGTTACCCAGGCAATTAGTAGTTAAATTGCTGAAGACAGAGAATGGTACAGGAATTGTAAGGAAGTGAGGAATCAGCTAAAGCAGAGATGAGAATGGATTTTGTTAAAGGGGAAATATTAATGAAATTCCTCCAAGATCAGTCTTGCAATGGATGTAATGTAAAATTTTCATTAATAATCTCAACACAAATTTGAACAGAGAAAATTCTCAAATTACTTGTCGGTGGGGTGTAGGTGAGTTTTACTCTGGAATAATCACAGGTGCCTAAACCAGTAGGCTAGAGAAAGGAGCGGAGAGAAAAAGTCACTTCCTGAGGCTGGCTCCTGGCACCTGGGTTAGCTTCCTGCTCTGAATTGCTCTTTTAAGTACAGAGAGGGAGTCGAGATGTGGCAGGAGGCCTATCTGCTCACTGTGGGGAGTAATGACATTGTTTATTACACATGCTTGATAACTGCACATTCAGTCCTGTTCTAGTTCTTGTTCACAATGTTAAAACAGGGCTCGAACATTGACTGTGAAACCTACAAGCCCCCTCTGGAGACTCTACTTGAGTCCATAGATAATTTAAATGTACATGAAAGGACTTGCCTAAAGCCAGTGTATTTCAAGTACTCTACTTCTAGGTCTTTAAATGATGTTTTTGCAGTAAGTTTCCCTTTGTTGCCACAAAATACATTCGTAGGGTAGTATCTAATATTCAGTCTCACCAGCACTCACCTGCTGCTTAACCACTAACCCTTTCTCTCACAAATTAACCGTATTAAAGAGATACTCCTCTCAGCTTCAAGTTTGACGCTTCTTTTTCAAAACTTGCTTTGTTTAAAAAAAGCCCAAACCAACTGCCCTCCCCCAGTTAAAAATCTGGTTGAAAATCAATAATAAAATACTTGCAGCAATACAAAAGACACTGAGGATTAATAAAAGCTAGCTGCAATTTTTTGTCTCTTATTGTATTTGTTTATAACTACCTCTCCAGCTCCTGGCTGCTCCCTGTGTCACTGCCCATACCCTCCAGGGCTGAGTGTGTGGGACAGGAGTCAGTGTGGGGAGGGTGATTTCATTTTGGTTGCTTTCTGCCCAGGCCATTTCTGTGGTTTAGTTTACATTTTGTGGCCACATGTGGCAGTACAATTTACAACTCAGTTTAAGAAAGGAGGCAGAATGTCCCAGATTTTCTATAATTTCTGAAGTTTAGCACACATTGTAACAGTTACACTAGTCTTATTCCTGTTTTCCTGTGGCCAGACTTGACAATGCAGACAGTCTGCATTGATATATACACCTGATCTCATTGATCAACTATTGCAAAATACCCAAATTTCTCTCTCTTAAGGGAGTCCACTTAAGCCACTAGTGCGGGTTTGAAGACAAAATACTGGTTTGGCTCCTCTATAAATCATTTCATGCTAGGTATGTAGAGCAAGCACCATTATATATGGATGCCTGATCACGTTTTCTAAAAGGAAGTGGAGAAAGATATCAGAATTGGTAAGAAATATCTATATTACATCATGAGACTATATGGATTTCTTTAGATTGTAGAGCAGGGGCTGGGAACTACTGAATATTCCTTGTAAATAGTCCATTTTTTGTCAACAAAGAATGAGAGGAGCTGTTTAGCTTTAAAAGAAAGAAAAAAAAGAAAAAAAGTGCTCTAGGGCTTAAAAGATGTGTACTGTAAGGCAGTGAAGTGTGGAAGAGAATTCCAGCAAAAATAGTGGAGGCAGGAAACAGAATTAATTCTAATCTGAAGATTGATTGGTTTATGAAAAACATGATTTTGTGGCTGTTATGATATTGTTTTCTTGCCTATGTTAGAAAGTGCTCTCACTGACTCTGGTGTAGGCATATTCTAGTTTCCTAAATTATCATTATTTATTGTGGACAAAAGCATTTACTACATGAAATGATGTTAACCAGTTAAAAAAAGAAAAAGAACTTGCACTTTCATTTGACTGCCTAATTTTGAAGTTTGACCCTGATTCTGCAAGAATTTGTATGAACTTAAAGAAATGCAAGCAGCTATAATTATTGTAATAGGAACAAACTCAGCATATTGTGAAGTACATATGGGTTACAAGGAAATGTGCTATCACCACCTATATTCAAATAAGATCTCAGAAGACTGTGTGCTGTTAGCTGATAGAATAATATCCAGCTATTCATTTTACAGAAAAACATTCCCAGCAGCTGTCACCATATTAGGGTCTTGAGCTATTCAGTCTGAGCTGAGTGTAGTGATTTGGCAGGAATCACAAATGAGCAGCAGTCGTTGATTTGCTGTGTGGAATATGAATGGCAGAATACTTTGAGGGTTAACCCTGAAATGCAGTAGATAATTTGAGAAAGATTTAAAAAAAAATATTTGAACCAGAGACTTCTTCAAAACAAGAGATTCTGAAATAGGAATTGCATAGATAAATTATGCACTCAAGTCGAAAGAGCTCACATCATATAGGATTTTTTTGTCTCCTAGAAGAGTGTGCTGAAAGGGAGACATCAGAAAATGGAGCAGTCAGAACAATCCATATTTTCACATCTAGTTTAGTTTTGCTGCAACCCTGCCCTAATTATTTAAAACCAGACTAGAACAAGAGTGTCTGCCAGTCCCTCTATTTGCACCACCTTTAGGTTTTCTGTGGAGACAGTACATGAAGTTGCCACAATGTTCTGTGACGTAGATGCTTATTTTAGGATAGGTACCTAATCACCAAATTAATTTTGAAGTAAGCTATTTTAAAGTCTGCCAAATAAAACCACCTGAAAAATCTGGAAAAGACTGATTCTTAAGGTGAAATGATCCCAAATCCATCATCATGCTGCTGCCAGTAAGTTACTGTTAGCACATGCTTTGGCATATGCCTTTCTGAATTTGCAGATGTTGTTGATGCTTCAGAGGTTTTGGGGAATAGAATGCATAAATAGCAGTTATTGCTATGGCCATTAACTTCTGGGTTTGGAAAGTCTTTTACATTCTGACTGAGCACTTTCTTCCAGATGACAGCCACAGGGAATAAAAGACAGACAGAATCTTTAGCAAGACAAGACCCACATTGTGGAGGTGCAAGTGGCTGCAGCCACCCTCACCCCCCAGGGTCCACCAACACCGAAGTTGAATGTCTCACTCTGTGGTTAGGGTGAGAGCCCATAATCCCCCAGTTCCACAGTTTACATATTTTTGTATGATTGGTCCATGTTTTCTCCTCCCTATTTTACATATAAGTCTATGTATAGCTATTTCCCTTAAGTTAATATGTGTAAGTTCTAGAAAGTTCTGTTGTACTTGACACCCCATTGGCTTCTTCCTTAAGTCCCCTATGTGTTGTTCCCATTGGTTCTCTCTACCTCAACCCCGCCTCCTATTGTGTATCCCATTTGCTGTATCCCTTATCCCTGCCTTTCCTATCCCCACTATAAAATCCCTGGACACGCTCAGATCCTTGGCTCTTCGTCCCTACCTTTTTATGTGAATGAACCTTCTACGTAGAACCTACATGAGGAGTCCCTTCTCTCTGCTTCTTCGCCTCCACCTGTGTGCCCTCACACCCTGCTCAGAGACAGCTCCCTCGGGTGAGCTCGCTCCCTCCTGCGTCCTCTCTTTTTGTGTGGACCGCCTAGGACCAGTCAGGTTGCGGCTAGACCTCTGGGCTCTCTTTGAACTAGTGCGCAACATGACACCACAGGTGTTGGGGTTTTAGTTTAGTCCTAGTTTTTTTCCCTGTTACAGGAATTTTTTCCCCATATGAATGTTGCTAGGGGATAAATGGCTGTACTTAAGAAAGACAAAAGATCTGCCCAGTGGGGGAGGGGTGGGCCTGGCTACTCCTTTGTTTCACCTGGCTGTGGAGTCAGTTCGCTCTCGGCCTTCTCGGAGGGAGAAGCTGTGCTGGTTCTTTTCGGCCGTTTTTTTTTCTTTCTGCGGAGAAAGATCCCAGGACCCCCGGCCCACCTTCCCTGCCCCGCTGGAGGCCAGGCTGTGGTCGCCCTGCCCCGCTGCTGATTCGAGCCTTCACTGTGTTGTAGCTGTGCTCGCCCTGCCTGCCTAGACCTCCGGGGGGTTCCCTGCTTGGATACATCACGTCTGCCACCCGGGATTTGTGCTTATCCCTGCCATTCCAGCCTGCCATTCCAGCCTGCCATTCCAGCCTGCTGTTCCCGAAGGTCCAGCCGGACACCGGGGCCAGCCGCCTGGGGTTTGTGAAGCCTTTGTTCCATCCTTCCCTGGGGTACTGGGCCACCAGTGCCGCGTGCTCCCCGAGCTCGCTCCGGAGCGCCCCCTGCAGCCGCGGGGGAACCATCGCACCTGCCCTGCTCACCGGGAGCCGCCAGCGCCCCTGCCGGCTGCGAGCGGAACTGCACCCGAGGGGAAAGGGCCCGACAGCCGAGAAGGCTGGGACTGGGTTTGTGATTGTTTGCTGTTACTGCCATAGTTGTTGTTGTTTGTTTGACTGGTTATATATATATAATAGTAAAGAACTGTTATTCCTATTTCCCACATCTTTGCCTAAAGGCCCTTGATTTCAAAATTATAATAACTCGGAGGGAAAGGGGTTACATCTGCCATTTCAAGGGAGGCTTCTGCCTTCCTTAGCAGACACCTGTCTTTCAAAACCAAGACAACAGGTAATTGTATGAAAAATTATAATGACAAAGTTGGACTTTGGATCTCTAATGCAGTGTACTGAAATAAAATTAATTTCCATACAGTTCATGCAGGACTAGTGCTGTTATAGTAACCATCTTTGCAAAGCACAATATACTCTCCCTGCATCAGGAGACACACTCTTTTTCTGCATGAGTTTTTATATTTTAATTTTTTTTTCATAACCTAATCTAGTTGTGAGGTATAAATGTAGTTTGCAGAGGGGATTCGTAGGGGTTTAATACAGCTTCAGTTAACAGTCCAGTAAGAACTACATCAGGTCCTTGACATATTTCTGGACAAGTCCTGACACCAGAAGTTCCATAAAGATAATTTAGATATATTATTTTGCATCATTATATTTTTGAGCCATAATTTTAAAATCTAAAATAAAGTCATTGTCGTTTTGCCACAAAGAGTAAATGGGAAAAACAGTAATTCTTTTTGAATGGCAGGCTCTTGTAATCCAGAATGGGAACAACATAGCTAGTGTTACAACAGCCTGGGCTGCTGATTGAGGGAACACATTTTGTTCAACAAGCTTTGCTGATTAAAGGTACATTTCGATCCACACTCTAGATGCAAGCTGAAGCAGATGAGAAAGGAAATAATCATAAAATCATAAAATAGTTTGGATTGAAAGCAACTTTAAAAGCCATCTAGTTCCAACCCACCTGTCATGGGCAGGGAGATCTTCAACAAGACCAAATTGCTCAAAGACCCATCTAAACCAGCCTTGAACAGCTTGAGGGATGGAGCATCCACAACTTCTCTGGGCAATCTGTTCCAGTTCCTCACCACTCCCACAGTGAAGAATCTCTTCCTAATATTTTATCTAAATCTACCCACTTTCAATTTAAAGGCATCACCCCTTCTGCTATAAGTACATGACATTTAGTTATATGGCATAATAACTATGAAAGGGTTGAAAGTCCCCTTCTGGGTTTCTTGTACTTCCCTTTAGGGGCCTGAATCTTCAAAATGAAATGCAATTGGCTAGTTTCTCTTATTGGGAGATGCTAAAGCAGAAATGCACCAAGTAATTCCTTGTACCATTTTATTAGCAAAGAATATAGGATGCTTAGCATCCTTAGCACCTACTACTAGTAAGTAAAACTGAGTAAGTCTTGTCAAGTCTCACTAATTGTTGCCGAATCTAGATCCTTCTATTATTTCTTAAGACCTTAAGTATTTTTTTTTTATGCTGCTGTATCTGTATCATCTCCTGTTTTCTGTTTCTCTCTTTGAACCTCTTAAACTCTGTCTCCTAGTTAATTTCCCCGTCAGAAGCTGGCAAGTCCACCAGAGTGTTGATCATTATCTTTCAGATCGTGAAGTTCTTGTCTGTCACATCACCTGTTCTTTGTGCCTGCATATACTTTTAAATTGCCTAACTCTAATCAATATAAATATTAGATTAGATTGCCCCCAAATTACATGTTCTTTGTTGCAGCATCAGTTTTTCATCGTTGTTTCTACTCCACTGAGGTTCTTTGTACCCACACTAGCTCTGAAATTAACTTTTACATAAAGGCTGCCTCAGCCTTCTGGAAATGTCCTCAGGCTTCTGGAATCTCTTTTATGAATAGAGATTTGACTGTGGCCTCATTCTTAGGACTTTCCCCAGAAGAAAGGAGAATATCCACACCTTTCCCCAGGTACCAGAAGATACCTTTTCCTCTGATAGGATGCAAGAGAAAGTACTTGCTTGGCAGATTTCATGGGTCTGACAAACCAAAATATGTGTATCCTTGAAGTACTACACCTTAACTAGTAAGGTCAAATAGGTATCTGTTGTTATAAATTACTTTCCTGATATTTTCTAATAAGCAAAGTAAAATATGAGGTGTATCATAAATAAAGAGATACTTTACTAAGTGCTCAAGATTTGAAACAACCGCAGTTAGTAAAAAGGTATGGCATGGTGTGAAGTGCTACGAGACAAGCTTCCAATGCAAATTTGAAAAAAATTTGGCCTGAGAGCTACTCTGTGGACTTCATTCTCAGAGGAATGATAGATGGTAATCATAACACATTCCTACCCTTCCCAGAAACATTATTTCTGACATCATAAGTGATATTGGACCCTTTTCTTACCAGAATGTAGAATTGGACTATACCTCTTTGTTGCTTCCTGCTGTCTCTTTTCTTTTCCCCAATAACGCACGGACATCATGTAGACCTTTTTTATTTCTATAATAAGAAGACAATTTATTATTCTCTAGTCGAATTTGGGAGAAAAAGACCCAAGGAAAACATCTCTTTGTTATACCTGTAATATAATTAGAAACAATGCAGAAAGATTTAGATGGTAGGTCAACTGACAAGCGTATGATAATAAATCAAAAATGCAAATGAAAAGTCAATGTACACACAAAAAGGAAAGATGTCACAGATTTCTGGCCAAGAAACAGAAAAAGTTTGGGAGTTATTGTGTGAAAAATCTGTCAGTTCCTCAGTGTAGTGCAGTTGCAGTGCTGAAGAAAAACGTTTCTCAGATTGTACTGTTAGGAGTACAAAATCAGTGATGGATATTCTACCTAAAATTGTCACTACACCTCACCTTAATACTGGTATAATGCAACGTTGCAATGTATACCACTGACTTTCAGAGCTTAAAACGGTAAAAAAAGAAAAATCCCTTAGATTGTAAGGATCTAAACAGAAGAAAAGTTTAAATTAGACTTTATTATAATTGAAAAATGAAAAGGTTCACTGGAATTTACTGAAATTTCGTATTTGTGACAGTAGTTAGTGAATATAAGACTCAGTGTCATTACTGAAACAAAAATACAAAAAATACCACAATATATAATTAGCTAAACTAGTGGAAGCCAGCAAGAAGTAATGAAAATAGGTTCAGACACCTGATAGAAAGCATAATGTTATAAGGATATCCTAAGGATAGCTGCTGAAAGAACCAGAAATAATGAGAGTACGGAGCACAGTCTGTGGTAGTAAAGACAGCTTCAGATTGTGCTTCTGCATTACCCCTTACTGGGGAACAGCAACCAGTTGGGAGACTGGTCTGTAAAATAAATGATGTGAGATAAATATTTTTTTTCCTAGAGCCTTTTTTTAGCAATCCAATAGAGGTGGAAATTTGCAAATGGGGAAAGGCAGTGAGAAGTAGTGAATAGAACAGGTGAGCAATGGGGTAAATCTGGTCCACAAGTTTCAGAAAGAAGGAGATAGGTTTCTGCACTGATAAGGCAGAGAGGTTTGAAAGAAAAAGGAAAGGAAAAGTTGGCAATGGTTGCAATCATCAGAAAACATTTTATTTAGTATTTATTTGGCTAAAAGAAAAAAATTAAAATTATTTCTCTGATAACACTGATTTTATGTGTCTCTCATCATCATAATAACTGCATTTTAAAACCAATAAATTTATCACCTTCATGTGACTTTGATATGGGTATTTTGCCCAAATGGGGGAAAAATATTGCTAACATTTGCATAGGAAGTCTGAGTCAAAGCAGGAAATGGTAAACAGCCTCATCTCACCACTAAGCGGGCTGTGCAGGTTGCTCACAGTTAATCCATCTCTAGAACAGATGTTTATTGGAGTTTTAAACTTCATGCTCTTGAAAGCAGGTCTGAATAAGGAAAGTAGTGGAAATCCTCACAGAGACTGCGTGTATGCAAATAGTGTCTGGAGTTTGAAACCAGAAAACTTAATACACGGTGCCAGGAAGCCAATCACTTTTGACTCCAGACTGTATACGGGAAAATAAAGTGTGTCAGGGTTCATATAAAGGAATTCTATACTCATATGAGAGGAAGGAGGATGCTCCATGTAGAACACCTAAAACTCTGGACAGGTTTTATGCATATTTTCTAGGCTTCCTACTCATAGAGCTCATAATCCTAAACTGGGTGATGTTGCTTACAAGGAGAAGACATAAAAGATTGCTGTGCAGCATCTGAGGTGTAGAGTTGAAAATGTGTGATCTGGCCTGGTGGCTGAAGGTTGCAACAAATTTTTGCATAAATCTGAGTGGATAGGAGAAGACAGAGAAATAAAGCAGCTGTAAATGCCCCTTTGGTTCTAAGTGAGATTATTTAGTTTCATGCACATAGTTGTGAGCGAGATGGTACTGTTTATGAATAAGACTTGTGAACATCAGTGTTCACAAAGCCAGACAGTGATTAACTGGGATGCCTCTATGAGATCTCAGTTCCCTATATGGATTGAGCTTTGTTAGCTTCATTTTCATGTAATTATTATATTTTTACACATTAAAACTGCAGTTTCATAATCCTGAGGATTTATGAGTAGGAGTAAAAATTAGAGAGGACCATTTGACTCCTAAATTCTGGCAGTAAATATGATTTAGAAAGGAGATTTGGGGAGGTTAGAAGGATAGCAGCATGGCTATTTGGTGTGTGTGGTTTTTTTTTTTCCGAAGTACCTATCTATAATATTAATTTTTTAGGCTTAATGATAAATAATGTGAGCATTTTAACTAAAACTCCATTTTTAATGCATGGTAAGAGCAGTATCTCCTGTAATTATTTTTCTTAAGTTACCTCCTTGGAGGAATAATTCTTACTTCTAGCTAAAGTAAATGTTTTGATTTTATTACAACCTTTTTGATTTTTGTTTATTCCTCCAACCTCAGTAAAATTCCATTTTTCCAGGGTTAAGGGGTTGTGAGAAAGTGAGAGTCCAATCAACTATCCAAACACCATACAGAAGAAAATGCTTTATAGCAATGAGAAATCTTTCTCTATAAAAAGATCAAACTAAAGCTTGATGACCTATGGAAGAGAAAAATTAACTCATACCTTGAAATTCAGATTAGTATAATCTAATTTAAAAAACCAAAACCCTTGATATTTAAAGAAAAAAATAAAATGTCTGGGAGGTTTAAAATTGACATGTGCAAACAGAAACAAACACAAGAACATCAGGAGCAGTTTAAGCAATGAGGAAGCTAAAAAGTGGTGAAGGGAAACATTTCAATTCTCCACACAAATCAATTTGCCCATATTTCTAACTGTATAATTATAAAATACATTATATTCTAAAGTGAACATTTACTGAAATTAATGAGAGAATTACCAAAGTAGTTGTACTCTCTTAAAGTATGTTGGTGATGATCATTACAGGGATTTTGCTGGCAGGCATTCCTTATTACCAAAACTGTAAGACTACATTTTCTAGAAAGTCATCAAAAAAGAAGTTTTATATCTTCATCTTTGAAAGAGGATATGAATACCTGGACTATATGAGTAGCAGAGCTGTTTGACAAGTGTGATGCCAAATTAAGGTCTGCAGAGTTTCAAAAGTTTTAGCTACGCTAAAATATTCCGTGCTGCACTTTTAGTAGACAACCTTTATAAGGAATTCTTGTTAAAGTTGGGTACGTTGCTTTTAGTAAGTTTCCGTAACAGACTGCTAATTTTAGCAGATGTACTGGCTTTGTATGGCAAGGTTTTGGTAGTGGGGAAGCAACAAGGGTGGCAGCTGTGAGAAGCTGCCAGAAGCTTTCCCCATGCCCAACAGAGCCAATTCCATCTGACTCCAAGACTTACCTGCTGCAGGTCAAGACTGAGCCCATCAATTATGATGGTAGTGCCTCTGGGATAACAGGCTTAAGAACAAGAAATAACTCCTGCACAACAGCAATGGGAAGACAGGAGTGAGAATGTGTGAGGGCAGCAGCTCTGCAGACACCAAGGTCAGAGAAGAAGGAAGGGCAGGAGCTGCTCCAGGCACTGGAGCTGAGATTCCCCTGCAGCCCATGGTGAGGCAGCTGTGCCCCTGCAGCCAATGGAGGACCATAGTGGAGCGAAGATCCACCTACAGCCTGTGGAGAACTTCATGCTGGAGTGCAGGGATGTCCAAAGGCTTCTGTGACCCTGTGGGAAGCTTGTGCTGGAGCAGGCCCTGTTGGCCCATGGAGAGAGGAGCCGACACTGGAGCAGGTGTGCTGTCAGGACTTGTGACTCTGTGGTGTCCCATGTCAGAGCAGTCTGTACATGAAAGACTTCACCATGTGGAAAGGACCCATGTTGGAGAAGTTCATGAAGATCTGCAGCCTGTGGGAAGAACTCACATTGCAGAGGTTCATGGAAGACTGTTTCCTGTGGGAGAGATCTCATGCTGAATCAGGGCAAGAGTGTGAGGAGTCCTCCACATGAGGAGGAAGGAGCAGCAGAGACCATATGTGATGACCACAACCCTCGTTCCCTGTCCTTTTGTGCTGCTGTGGGGAGGAGTTAGAGAATTTGGGAGTGAAGTTGAGCCTGGGAAGAAGGGATGGATGTGGGGAATGTGTTTTAGGATCTGGTTGTACCAATGACAGGAATTACTGAGTTATTTCTGTGTCCTTCTCTTGACCCACAAGTTTTATTTTGCCTCCCATCCAGCTGAGGTGAGCAGTGACAGAGCAGCCTTGGTGGGTGTCTGGCATGCCGACAGGGTCAATTCCACAGCAGACAGTTGGACACAGAATTCTTCAAAGACCTACTTCACAGCTAAATTGTGTCTCCTTGGCCTTTTTTTTAAATTTTTCTTTATTTTAGAGGGAGCATAAGCCTACTGACTTTAATGTTCGAAATTAATAATGTTACAAATAAGACATTTTGGTTTTTGTTTGGATTTCTTTTAATCAAAGAAATAAACTACAGATGTATACATTTCCCTTCAGAGAGCATTTGAGTGCAAATCAAAAGGGAGAATTTTTCTCCTAAGTTACATTGTTGTTAAAGCCAATGAGTTAAAAGAATCCCAACTCTTTTAGGTGAGAGCACACACTGTTTGTTGCATTCTTCTGGGTTTCTGAGATCAGAAATAATGAGACACACTCCAGCCAGTGATTCCTCCCACTCTGTGAAAATTCAAAAGTTGTTTTCTGTCACATTTTATACTGTTTCAGGAGGGAACTCCTTGCAGAAACCTGGGGATGAAGAAGAGCATCCAGCCATTCTAAGGTTAGCAGAAAGACATAAAAGAGAGCAGCTGCCCTAATCACATTTGAAGCAGCCAAGCAGAAAAAATTTAACACCCAGGCCCCTTTTTTTCTCTCTCAGTCCTTCTCTGAAAGCAGTACAAGTGGGAGTAAAACAGCCTGAAGAAAGAGATATGTTGGTGGAATGCATAAAGTTCCTGGGGCTGGGTGTGGAGGGGTCCCAAGGACTGTGTGAAATGCCCCAGTAAGTTCTGCGGTGTTAGACCTATGGGTGTTAACCCTAATATAATTAAGGTATATGTGTGGTTTCTCTCCTATTTGAATGTAATTGTTGTTTAAAATGTTAGTTTTAAGTAGTATTTAGATAAACTTACAGTTAGAGATTTTTTAAAGCCACCCTTGTAATGTTGAAGTTAAAAATTTTGCTTACTTTGTGAACATATGAGGTTGGGAGAATAGTAATAAATGGACTAGCAAAATACAAACCCCTTAAATATATCCATCCTAGTTTCTCCCCACATTCTTTCAAGAGGATTTTGAGGCTTGGAAATGCCTGTCATGCACAGGAAGATTGTTAGATTCTGTAAGTGAAAATGGCTGCATGTCACATAGTTATCATATATCTGTGTTTATCTACATTTTCTCCTTTTCCCCACTGAAAAGTCTTATGTAGATAGAATTTGAAAACTGTGAGCACATATCCTGGGATATCTAAGCTAGTTGAAGCCATTCAGGGAACTTTTTATCTATGCCTGAGATTATTTGGACAGATCAACAGAAAAAGGCTATGTACAGTGACTCAGCTGCACCTTGGACAAATCAAACTGACTAAATATGTACTGCACATCTCAGGCAGATTTCCATCTTTGAGTTCCTGCAAAAAAAAAGAGAGAACTCTGATTTTCCCCTCTGCACACATTTAAATAGACGTAAAGTCCTGAATTTATTTTACCTTTTGCTTTTGACTAAATGTTTCATTCATATTCCTTTTTCTCCATCCCCTGACAAGAAATAGGAGAGTGAGAGGAAGGAGGCAGCAAAGTCTAAGAAGATTTGGGAGACCAGGTTTTATTCTTAACCACTCTGTACAGTGGATTGAAATATGTCTCTTTCTACAACGTTTTGAGATCCTAGGGCTAAAAATGCTTCTGTAATGAGGCTTTATAATTATCATTGCTGTTCATGTTGAAACTTTCTTCACTATTTTATGATTCTAAGTAAGAGGAAAGTAAGGAAAAGGTTGTATTAGAGTGACTCCAAAAATTCCTTTTCAGTGGTGTTTCAAGTTTGTCACTTTACTGTAAATTGTGTTATTTTCATTCAGACTGCAATCAACTATCCAACTTCAGAAAAGCAAATTCAGTTAAACAACTGTTCAACTCTTTATTAACCATAATACATGGCTTACTCTGTGTTGTTCTAAATAATTTCCTTTCTTTTTTTTCCCTATATTTTTACTCTATGGAGGTGCAATACAGGTCAGAAGATAAGAATATTTAGTTTCTTACAGAATATATTTAGAGGTTTGTTGTACTCTCCAGAAATGTAATTGGTATTCAAGGGGGTTTTTTTGCCCCCCTTAATAGGCTGTGAGCTGAAAAGGACACTCCATTTTACTTAAATAGTCTAGCTGACAAATTATGCTCTTTAATTCTACTTAGGAAACTGTCTTTTACATTAACTAAACATCACCCTCCTCCTCGGCCGTACTTGACATTTAAAGCTTAAGCAACTGCAGCCTGCTTCTAACAAGTTCTCCTTCGATATAAATTAAAATGACGTGGCGTTGAACAAAATCATCCAGTATCAAACAGTGCACTCCTCGGGGACTTCTTTAATACTGTTCATGTATAAATAGAGGAATTCAATTAAAAAGTAACCTAAGGCACTATGAAAATTTGCAATATCAGCAGAATGCAATGTAACTTGTCAGAGAGCTCACCTCATACGTTGTATATATGTACACACACACATACATGTGCATATAGGCACACATACATAGGCCTAGAATGTTCCTAAACAAAGAATATCTTCTGCTCTCATGATTGTGAGATGGTTTTATTTTAAATGGAACTATCTCTTGCTTTATTTATCTTGTTAGATTTTAATGAGTTTCCTCAACAGCACTATCCTGGAGTTTTAAGATCTGTAGCTTGCAGTTACAGTAGCTTGCAAAGTAAATGGTTTGAATTAAACTCCACAGATTTTACCCAGGTTTATCACCACAAGCTCAGTTTTACCATCTGCAAATCTTAAGAGTGAAATTTCATACTTGAAACTACCACTGAACAAATAACGTCTGCAGATTCTCCATAACTTGCCAAGTTACTTAATGTCAAGACTGATCCCATTTGAGCTCCTCTAGATTTCTGTCTTTTGAATGACAACAGGGATAGATAGATTGATTTCGTCACAACCATGTGAAGAGAAAATGGAATCATCTTCTGAAACAGGTTGGAACATAATTATGATTCGATTCTTTGGGCTCACTTGAAACCATCTCTGTGCATCTTCAGACTATGTATGGCAAAGATGACTTTTTTCTTAATATGCAGCTGTGTGTTAAATTTGAATTAAAAATCTGTTGAGCTCTGCTTTTTGATTATTTTCACATTCAGTTTGAATGTCATATTTTTAAAATAGCTTGGTAATATAAATGAAATTATTAGTTGTGCTTATATAACATAACATCCCAAACTATTCAGTTCTGCATTGAAAATGTACTTGTAGTGGCAGCAAATCATTCATTAGCTCTAGTGCTTGCATATCCTCCCTGTTTTGCTGTTAGTGATTATCAGTTAATAGGTGGGAAGAGCACAGTGTCAGTGATTTTACATACATGTGATTGAAATACTGAAAAGTTAGACCTCAAATATGTTTACTTCCTGTTGTCCATCCTGGAATTTGAAAGACTGGGCTAACTCTTTTATTTTTTGGGTGATGAAAATGAATAAATGACTAATGCACCTATCCCAACTCCTCCTTCTCTGTAATTTTTTGTTATTTTTTTTATACCACTTACGGGTTTTCCTTCAGGTTAAGCATTTCTCTGCTTTTGTGAATAAACACAAAATGTTCTGGAAATGGGGCGATAGACTTATTGACATATTATTATAAATATAGAAGTATTTGTGTAAAATATAGTTGAGGATGTTTTAAATCACAGCCTATCTTTTAGTGTTCTAAGCAGTCATACTTCCAACAGTTGGGTTGAGTATTGAGATTTTTATAAGTAGTTTGAACAAAGGACCAACCCATCTGCCTTCTTGGATCTGATGTGCATTTCATGCACGGGAACAAGTGAAGGTCCTGCAAGAGATTAAAGTTTGAAATATTTTTCAGAGACCCAAAATTAATTATAGAATCACAGAATCATAGAATGGTTTGGGTTGGAAGGGACCTTAAAGATCATCTAATTCCAGCCACACTACCATAGGCAGAGACCCCTTCCACTAGATCAGGTTGCTAAAAGCCCCACCCAATCTGGTCTTCAAACCTTCCAGGGCCAACCACAACTTCTCCGGGAAACCTGTTTCAGTTCCTTACCATCCTAATGGAACATTAAAAATTTCTCTAATATTAATTTTCCATAAAATTGATTAAAAAAACCCACCCTACAAAAACCATATCTGCACAAGAACATAAACTATTAATCTAATAGTTTAATTTAAGGGTTTTTTTTTTCTGCAAGAATATACTATTTGTAAAGATGCTGTCAAGTCCTAAAAGAGTATTAGAGAAACACCTCTTAGGTTGCTTACTGATACAGTTTGACAGTAACAGGATTAATTCAAGGAAGTACTTAAACATGTGCCTAACTTTAAACACTGCTTAAATCTCATCAACTTTAATGAAGTTTAATTGCATGTGCAAGCACTCTCAAAGAGTAAGATAATTTCTGAAAATAAATTTTGTTAAAGAGAGTTTGCTATATGAAAAAAGCTTTAACTGTGAGTTTTTAGCTGCAGTAATGTTCCTGCCTAGTAAGTGAAATAGTTTTACTAGTTTTAAAGTAATTTTATCTGGCTTGCTTTAGGAGTAGCAAAAGTAGTGAGTGTTTATTTTATTCTTTAATGCAGATGAATGGAAAGAAGCAGTAAATTTGAAGCATAGCTGGTTACTTTTATCCTTGGAGCAGCCCTGTTGGCTTCTGTGTAATGTTGCTAGGGATGAGTTTGGTCTGCTGTTGGAAGACTATTTTTTCTGACTGCATGTGACAGCGTATTTTAGTAAAAACATATTAAATATACCATTTAGGCACCACACTTCTAGCATTTCTGAGATCCATAGGAAAGATGTTCAAGCACATATGGTAAATTTCTCCCTGGAACTAACGGTCTGGTTTGATTGTTGTCTACAAGATTAAAAATAAATAGGAAGTTTTCGAATCAGGAATTTCAGAGGAAAACTGTGAGAGTTGATAAGCACACTTAATATATTATCTAGATAGCCCATTAGTTTGATCGGGCATGTCAGTTCTTATGTACCTGAAAATAGCTTTTCAGTACACAAATGCCAAAAGGAATTTCGTCTCAAGCAGAGGTTAGAATAAGTTAATTTTATTTTAAATTATTTTGGTTTGTGAACGTTAAAAAATAGAACGATCAATTTTAGCAGAGTGCATACATCTTAAATGCTAAGTTCAATACATTTAAGAAAACATGAATAAATTCAACGTCCTGCCTTTCTTGGTGGGAATTCAGGGATTCCCAGAATAAAACCAACACCTGCAGATGATTTTGAAAAAAAATGCAGACTCCAGATATATTTGCAGTTTAGCTTGTTTTATTTACTGTACTGCCATGTCAAAGTGCATGAGTGTTCTCTTTTCAAAAGTGATCTTTTTTTGTGATCCAAGGGGCAACTTCTGAACCATTCAAGAATATAATTTATGGACTTGATGCTTTTGTTAAAGATCTATGAAATGCTCGGTTTTCCAAATTGGAAATATACTGAATGATGAAACATCCTTATAAAGGAGGAAAGTACAAGATTGATGATCTTTTAAGACATGCTTGAATACTCAAGGAATCTGAGAGCTGTACCGGTCATGTATTTGCTTTTTGCATGTGAATTTTAAGTATATTGCAGAGTTTGTACAACTGCAAATTGACTTAAGTGTAAATTCAGAATAGATCAAGTATTGCACCAAGGCTAATTTTATTGCATAGCAACATCTACTAGAGGATCTGAAGATCAGTCAAAGCAACCAGCTGATAGGTTTATTTTTTTGACATCTGAATGAAGTTGAACTACTATGCCTCTGTATCATTTGTTTCTTAGAAACAGTGCTTTTTTTTCTTAAATTATTATTGATTTTTGACAAAAATTTAGTTAGGGCAAGGTATGAAAGAAGACAGCTATCATAAACTTGTTCTAGGATATTAATGTGTAACAAAATCACAAGGTCTCACACTTTACTTTCCCCATTGAAGAGCTGTGGCTTTTGTCATAAAATCATGCAAGTTACCTTAGAAGGTAACTGAGCTACTTAATCCTTTTTCTTTTTTCTTTTTTTTTGACTTTTCCTCATGGAAAATTCCAGCTATACCCTTGAATGGCTGTGACCACCTGTTCTCCCACACCTGTTTCAATTTCTAAACCATATGTTGCAGCCACAGACTAGAACTGCTATAGATCTGTGCTTTCTCATAAATATTTCATAGGCTTCCTAGTCTCTGTCATTAAAAATAATTTGAAAGCATTGATTTGCTGAAAATCAGGACTGAAAACAGTTTCTCAATATTACCTCTGCTCCTTAGACAAGGAGTTTTCCTGGTTGCTGAATCATAAAAAAATCCTCATAGAATTATCAGCATATTCCTATCAGATATTAGTGTTATCTTTTCAAAATGAACTCCACTGGGATTAATGGTAAGGAAACAGAGGATACAATAACTTGCTGTAACACAAGTATGTTTGCAAACCGTCATTTGTAGGGTGATATTTCCTAGACTAAGTGTTCATAAAAGTTTTGCAATCACATGTTCAAGTGGAAAATTTCTTAAAGTTACTCTATGTTAGGTAATTCGGATAGTTGGCTAAATCCTCTCCTGGTGTACACTATACATTTTAAAATTCCTTTCAATGAAGATGTAATAATTTGTACATTGAATGTACAAAAGTACATAAGTGCTCCACCCACTGGTATGGACACCTGTAAGTTCATAAACTTTTAAAATATTATATGCTTGGATGTTAAGCTATAGTGTACCTTTCATTCTCTCCATAATACTGTGAAACCTCATTCAAACTATATTCAATCTCTTAAACCAGCCCCTGAACAGGAAAACTTCCGTATCCATGCAAAATGGATGCTGCTGGTAGATAATAAAACCATTTCTCATGAAATTAGTAGGCTGTGGTTTAGATCCATTCTTTGGACTTCTAATCTCTTCCTACATGAAAATGTGGATCCCCTTGCCTCCCGTGGGCATATATCTTCACCAGCTTGTGATGAATTGATTTGGAAAGGAAAAGAAACTCTTGTACATAAACATGCTTTCTGAAGCCATTTGCCTGTGCTGGAGATTGAGAAGGCCTTTTGGAACCCCTTTATGCCTTACTGACTTTCATCGACTGTAAACTGTTTGGAAGAAGTGGAATTGCTTGCAAAATTATTTGTTATGGCATGGGCTTTATGTTGCACTTTTTCACCTTCAAAACCAACTAGGAATGTATATTTAATACACTGTGCAGGGGTAGTGAATCATCATGGGTGATGCAGACCTGAATGTTTAATTAATATCATGGATAAACCAGAGTAATATTATGCTCTTTGCCTATTATTGTTGAAAGAGCAGCAGCTGCCAACATAAAAAGTCAATTATGTTTGTAATAGCTTGTACTGGTGAAAATAAAGGCTGCTGGAGGTGGTATGCATTTCTTCTTTGTTTCTCTACTTTCTTCACTCTTCTTGTGCTTGCCTTTTTCTTCCCCATTTTTGTTTACTATATATTCAGTTCACTGATTACTTATTCAGAAGGAAAGTTGTAGTATTAGATACAAACCACTGCTTGCTTTCTTCTTCTTTCCCCCCTTCCTTTTCTTTGGATTTCTTATGTCCCATTCATTTTCATAGTCATTCTGACTTGTTTTAAATGCAGTTAATAGAAATTGCAGTGTGGGGAAACAAGACTATCAGGAAAAGCTAATGCTTCAAGCTATGACTGCTGTAGCTTAAAAACAGTGTTCCTAAACACAAAGCTCAAGGTATCAAACCCTACAAATTTTCAGTGTCTAAAACTTAATTTTAGCTTAACTTGCTTGTTGATCTATCAGAAGTTTGGTTTATTATTTGTCCCATAATGTTTAAGAGAACTTCATACTAAAAGTTAAAATTCCTTGTGTTGTGCAACATAGAGTATCCACAGAGTAAATAGAGAAATATGCATCCTAATTTAGGCTAAGAATTTTGTATTTAAAATACATGCTCTCAATACTGATTTTAACATTCTTTTAGAGAAAAAAAAAAAAAGACTGCAGTATTTATCTGTTGGAAGTTTCAGGATATGAGATGGAGTAATTTTTCCTCATTTTATTTTGGTATTGTTTTCACCTTGCCATAAGAGAAAGTCTTGGATGGATTCTAGTTTCCTGATGGTACCTCTGGTAGCAGGGATGTACTATTAACTGAAACCACTTCATTATCTTCACCTATCATCTGATAGACTTTTGGATGTTTAGGTCATCTGTAGGCACAAGGAGAACTGGTTTTAGCCACTGGTGCCACCACTGGACTGGTTGACTCAGAGATTGCTTTTGGCCCCTTTCTCCTTTTCCCTTTAAAAAACTTCATCTGAAAATGCCTAGGGTTTTTTGATTTAATACAAGCCTTGGGGTTTCTTGTCATTCCACTTTAAATTTAGACCTTTTCTGCTCAGAAACAAAGGACTATGGCTCAGTTCTCTGAGTTGTAATTAGTGAGTTCAATGCAAAGAAGATAAATTAATTGAAACTGATAGAACTTGGTTTATCATCCATGGCTTTTCAACATGAATTTTTCATGTTTTATTTTACTGTGTGATTGTCTTGATTTCTAATGTCATAGACTTGCTGAGATGTTTTGATGCCAGCTTAGTCTTTCCGTAGTACTTCCGAAGTCATGTTCTTGTGTTTTCCTCCATATGCTTGACTAAAATAGCAAAATGCCTTCCTCTAGCTACTTAGTGACATTTGGTACAATGAAGAAAAAGAGAGTAAGCCTTTTAATTGGTAGTTCCATGTATGAAAACAAGCAATTAGTTTCTGACACATAAGATATGACAGAGAAATTTATTCAAAGAAGTTAGGCTGGAGCAAAGTTATGGAGTCTGTTTATGGAATATATAGAAACAAGAGCTCAGCATCACAATCTTGGTGCCTTGTTGTCACAAAACATGAGGCTGGGGCCATCCTTGAAATGAAACAGAAAATGTAGCTCAACTAGGAAATTAAAGTGTTTTATGTAAATAGGAATGTGATGGAGCAGTGACTAAAAACCCAGACTAAGCACCGAATCTGGCCCTCTAAGAACTTACTACTCAGAATATACATGTGCAGATGTGTGTCTGTTTGTTCATGCTATGCTTCAGAAGGAAAACTTTATGTATTTGACTGAACTATGCTACTAGGATTGAATCCATGCTTTGTTATGACTCTGCCACAGGAAAAACCCAGTAGTACTCTTATTTGGCCACTATGACTTTTCCTCTTAAGGACTTGACTAACATGCTCCTGTCCTTACACAGGCGCTCTCTTTTGAATGGGGCTAATAAGCAAACTTTAGACAGAATGTGGAGGATAAACTAAACATCAAGGTGAAACCTGGAATGCTCCAACATTACAAAAATAAAAGCAAAATGAATCACATCTTGATGTTTTACTCTCCAACGGTAATGAACAAGTCTTAAACCAAGGTCCTCAAGAGTGTTTATAGAGTCATTCATCATCAGCCACGCAAGGTGGAGATCTGAGACTTTCTCATTTTTTTTCCTTTCTTTAAAAAAATAAAAAGTTAGTGACCACGCTGTCATCACAGAACTCAAATAGTTGGTGATTTAAGGAAAAATAAGATATAGTATTGGTAGATAAGTATAGTTCTCTCTACATGCTTTGCTTTCCCAGCCTCTAAAAGCAAAGTGTGATTGTAAAGTTCCTACTACTGGGAGGGTCATCCAGAATAACTCTCCTTGAGTTTAAGTGAAAGAAAATGTATCTGTTTTTTTCTTTTTCTTTTATGGTGTTTTTTTAGGGGAACGAGGGGAAAATGCTGTATGTCCAAGGTTTGACAGGGATGTTTTTCAATCAGAGAGAAGCAAACATTTATTTTGCTACTAGAATACAATTACATTCCAGTAAACACCGAGGTGACAAAACCCCAGGGTACTTTCCTACAGCCAGAGGGTTTATAGGTTAAACAGACTTACATTAGGTTAAACTCGAAGCTGGTGCAAGTTATTCAGTGGGAAGGTTGAACAAAGGTCCTCAAAGTTATAACCATCAATTCTGGTTAGTGATATAATGATTAATTAGATGTCACTCAAATAGTGATGTGTCAATAACAGCTTGCTGGGCCCCAGTAACAGGTATCATTAAGTAAAATTTAGTGTGAGCTCTAAACCCTCCTACTGTTACTACTTTTTTTAGTAAAGCTTAGAAGCCCTTAACAATAGCAGAATCGCTTGGCTTTTGCTCAAATTCACACACATAACAAGACCATTCATTGTCACCAGTTCAAAGCCATCTAGAAGAGGCAGAAAAAGAGAAAGACAGAGAAGTGATGCAGCTAAGGTAATAAATGAGGCTGTCCAGGGAAGTTTGGGAATAGGCTAGCCTGAATGTTTCCTTGTGGTTTCTTTGGAAGTCCGGGGAACTTCACCTGCTGCAACTGTGTCTTGCCTCCTTTATGTTGTAAAAATCTTAAAAAGCAGGAGCAATGTCCTAACAATGGAGGCAAGGTGTTGTAGGGGCATACAATTTTTTTTGATTCTATCCTGGAATGACTTTAAGTTGCTTTCAAAATTCAGTAAGATGAATGACGGACATGGGAAAGTTTCTGTGATTTCCTGCATGTACTTCAGCCATGTTAATATACCTTAAGAAATCTAATTTTATTTACTGCTCCTTATTAAATATATATTCATGTCCAGCCAGAAAAAGGAAAGTTAAATGCACAATTCAATTGTAACTGGATTTCTTAATTTCTGTTTGATTTTGGGGCTAGCATTGAGTAGCCTAAGCCACTTGAATTTCAGTAAGATTTCAGGTCCTAATTGTGTCTGTGAAGGGGTGTCTTGGTATGTTTTCACTTTAAGTATCTCATGGAAAAAACGAGTTTCACTCTGGGATGAGAAGCGGGTTATCTCTTCACAAAACAAGTTACCAGTTTAGAAATCCTGTACAGGTGGAGGTAGTTAAAACACAGACTTGGTAAATTCCTGAACCTGAAAACCTAAGGCTGCAAGATCCGAAATACCCTTTCTATTAAACCATTTGTCCTGGTTTACTGGGTGTAATTGTCAAAACTTGCTGAATGCAAAATGACTTTTTCTCACTGGGAGAGCTTAGTTTGTTTTTGTTTGGTAATTCCTACTTTTGTTTTGAATAAGAAATCTCAATCAAATATAAAATTTGAATAAGAACATTTACAGATTTAAACCTCTCTGTTTAACAATATCTTTAAAGGTAGACACAAAAATGACTACATATATTCCTGCCTTTAAATGCATTTATCTGTCATTGCAAAATTATTCCAACAATCGTTAAATGAATTCAAGATCTCTATTCATTGTCTGTCTTGTCACACGTTTGTAATCATAATTTGTTATGCTGTTGTAGCTCAAGCAGACACATTTTCTTTTACTTGTTCTTTAGTGCAGTCCAGAAATATTACTTCAAAAGGACGTTTTTTAGGAGCTAAAAGAACCAAGGGTATGATTAAAATTTGGCCTTAGTTGTTATCTGTGGTATATGCTTACCTAGAAGCTGTCGCTCACTGCTGTAGTACTTGGAGAAAATGATTTTCTGAATAAGCCTGAAACAAAATGTCTATTCAGGAAGTATAATGAAGCAGTGCAATAGCTAGTATTCTTTTGTTATGACACTATGGTAGTTTTTGTTCTGTCTCCCACTGTTCTAATAAAAGAATTAAAAAAAAAATCACTAAAACAATATATTTTTGTGAGACTTCTTTGTTTCTCTTCCCCATGAAATCCTGGTGTACAATGACACTGGTGATCTAAGTAAAATGTCTGACATGGAGGGCGATATTACAATTTAAAAGACATTACAAGTCAAATATACTCCTATTTCTTTTCAGTGTTGATCTCATATAATCAGTTTTTCTGTCAAATAATGTGTCCTCATATAATAATACTAGAAATCATGTCAATATGTCCAGAAACAAAAATAACAATATTTAAGATTGTTCTCTAGAAGTTTAATAATGCTAAAAGCTAAATAAGCAACTAAGCATACTGCTCTACAGAATTATGTTCCTAGGAAAACTACCCAAGAAAAAGAAAAACCTTTTTTCTTATGTTTTTCAGAAAATTCTGATAAAAATAGGAAACTCTGCTGAGTCTGCAATCCTTTATTCTGGCAATTTATAAATAGCAATTCTATGTTCATACCTAAATAAACATATATGGGATTTGGCTAATGGTTCTGGCCTACATGAACTATGTAGTTTAGATGACTTTTTATTTCAACAGTAGTGTGGTACTCTGAAATAGTAAAAAAAAAAAACCTCCCACAAAAATGGCAAAATATCCTGAATAGTAAAAGTATTAGAGAGTGATAGGAAGTGTTGCCTTTTCCTCGTCTTAAAATTAAGAGCCTGACATGGTCAAGGGGAAAAGGGGTTTTTACCTTGGTGTTTATTGAAGGATCCTTAAAGGTGCACCAATGCGCCAAAATGCACACTGACATGCACCCCGAAATGCACGTACCCAGACGATAGGTCTTGTATATAATTTATAGACCTTGCAAATTAGCATATCTATCAAAGACTCCCCAGTGAGAGGCTCAAATGAAGCCCCCCATCCCAAAGAATCCCCCCCTGGATGGGCCTGTCTTGGTTTATAGGATGCTCTAGGGAAGACCTTGGTTTCTCAGGATAGCATAGGGCTTTCTGGCCTCCAGGATGTTTGGTCTCCTGGCTTAACGGAATATTGGGTCTAAGCTAAGTTATCAGATTTAACAAAATTACAAGTATGCATGCTAAAAGCACTGGGGATACATAAAAGCTATATAAAAGGGTATATAAAAGATATACATATAAAAAAGGCAGAAAGTCATCATGGCATCAGAAGAATACCATGGAGTTTGGATTTGTTTCGTCTTACTTCTTAGATTTTCTTTAAAGTTGCTAAGTATTTTTTCCTGCATATTACACCATCATCTTCAGTGATTAATAGTTGTTAAATTTCATGGATGGAAAACATTGGCTTTTAAAGGCTCCTTCATCTATCAGAGAAAATCACAACAAGAACTAATGTCTAAATGTTAAAACCAAATACATTCAGGTTAGAAATAAAGTGTCTTTACTGTTGTTAGTGTTAACAATTGAAATTACTTATAGAGAGAAATGCTGCTTTCTCCACCTCTTGGTATTTCCAGATCAGTTCTGTATGTTTATTTCTGAAAGGTATGATTCAGTCAAACCCATTTATTACTGATGTGACTACGGGAATAATTTGGTATATTGTTTAGCTTGAGATACGTGCAAAGGCAGACTAAATGCCTCAGTGATTCCTCTTGCTCTTGAAGTATTTTATTAGACAAGTCTTTTCAAGTGGAATATAAATATTTTAAGAGTTGAGGTTTTATAGAAAACCATTTTATTTTTATTTTTGAAAGTATCAGCTTCTCCCCTGAGGCATCGTTTTACCATAAACATGTACTGTATGTTGATAATGGTCTCTGGTTTTAGTTTTTCCTTTTAAAATTGGCTTATACTAACCCTATGATAAAACAGGCAGTTTGATTAAATTCTATCTACTTATAATGATCTTGCTTTAGATCTTTATATTATATTTTTCAGGATCTTTTCACCTTTTGAATTACATGAATCTGAAAAAGCTCTGAACCCCAGGCTGGCACTGGTATGGAAGGAAACCTATCTAACATGATTTGTTGGGATCATTGCTTTAATGCAATTACAGAGGCACATGGTTCACAAAAGAGATGGAGAAAGCTTGAGTCTGTGTGTCGAGGCCATATAGGCCATAAAGCTTCTTGAAAGGTGCCTTCTGTTCCCTAAGAGCTTTCACTTAAGTTTTTTGTTTATATTTCTACTGCATAATTTTTAGGGCATTTGAAAAAGAGGGGAAGAATTTTTTGTCAGAGAATCACAGATTGGAAGGGACCTCTAGAGATCACCTGGTCCAAAACCCTGATTAAAGAAGTGTCACCTACAGCAGGTTGCTCAGGGCAGGTCTGCTTGGGTTTTCAATATCTCCAGGGATGAAGAATCTTTGAATTCACAACTCTCAATTTGCTAAGCTCAAAAGATGATTTGGTTACTGTCTGAAATATCTCTCTGAAAAGTAATAGTAGTTACATGGGTCATTTCCAGTTTTCCAAATTCTTCTGCAGAAATTGCTAGAGGCAGCCAAACCTGGTGAACTGGAATGCCTGGGGGAGTCTCCCCAGCCATGCTTGTGAAGCCACTGTGGCTCCCTGTCCCCAGACACAAGTTACTCCTAGTCTGTGCACACAAGTCTAACATGACAGTGGCCACACAGACTCCCATGAAGAGTGGTGCCTGTAATGGCACCTATAAATGCACATAACCATGTGTCTCACAGTCAGCCTGAACCTGTTCTTCCCCTCTGTGATCAGGACACACAGACCTGCTCACTAGCTATCTGTTCACATGAAACTGGTTTTGTCATGTTTCTTCTCTATTTTCCCATATTTGTTCCTCCCAGTTCACCTTGGTCACCCTCTTTCCCTATCTTTTGTCCTTACCTTAAGCATACCATAAAAATTTTTGAACATTCCCACAGTTAACTTGACACATCCCTTAACAATTTTTACACAATCCACAAATCCTCTTCCCCACTCCATTTTGTGATAAATCCTGTACCCTTGTAGGCAATAATCTCCTTTTAGTCTGAAGGCCTCTGAGAGAGTTTCTGCTGCTGTCTGATCTCAGTGGGATTCACACCAGGGACAATAATTTTCTCTTGATAGTTTTAGAGGCAGCTGACTCAGTGTGCTCTAATTTTCACTGATTAGGTTTTCACTGATTGTGTTACTATGGGTCTTCCACTCATGACTGTTCCTCAGATCCTTGCTGGGTCTTTCTGTTCAATTTGCTTATCCCTTCATCAGAGACTCTACAGACAGCTTGCTTTTAAATGAAGCAAATGTGGAACTTTTAAAGAACTGAAAGAAAATTTCAGGTTTTTCTTCCACCAGCTTGCTTTACCTATTTAAGGAAGAAGTTACCCAGTATGGAAACTGAAATAATAATGTATCCCATCTTTTCATGCAAACCATAGGAAGGATAGTGTGGGGAGTTCAGCTTCTCTCAGGTTTTCTCTAATCTGTACCAGAGAAGCAACGTCTGATATTAAATTCATGTCTGTATGTTCAGTATTGCTGGATTTGTGCACTCAATTCCCTGATGGTCTCAAGTTGATCAGATATAGCACAGTTGCATTCCTGTTCACAAAGACCACCTCATAGAGCTCTATGCTGGCTTTCTGCAGCAGTGGAATGGCTGATATGTGATCTGGAATAATGTCTATATGGAAAAAAAGTTAGCTTTTCAAAAATTTTTAATCCTTTTGAACAGACAAAGTGAATTTTTCAAAGCTTTGTCTCTTACAACTGACTTATTTTACTTCCATCTTTGATTCCTTTCTACTTAATATCAGATTGACTGTTTCATGGAACCATAGTGTAAGCTGTAGCTCTGGAGAGTGAAAGTGTGTAGGTATAAGAAGTAACTGCTCTTAGGGAGTGTGAGAAACTATAAAACAGGAACATTAAAAGTAAGAAATTTGAATTTTAAGAGCAAAAAAATGTACTTCACCCTCTTTCCATTAATTCTCAGAAAATCTCACTCAATATTTAGTGCCACACAGGTTGAAGATAATTTCTCCCCTTCAAAGTAATAGGATGCTAAGCAGGACTTAAAAAGGTGGTTTATGTTCTACTTTAACCTTTGAGTTGCTGCTTACTGACATGGTTAAACACATGTCAATAAATTTATTAAAGATCATTCATTGACTAATGTCATTAATCATTAATTTGTAATGCTCTTCAGGATTATGGCTCCTGAAATTGGATGTGTTTATTCATTATGGGCTGTGGCTTCTGAAATGCCCCCTATTTGACCTTTATATTTGACATTGGTGAAAAATTACACAAGGTTGCTACTTATCCTAGACCTCCTACTTGGAAAATAAAGTAACTTGAGGTCATTAATTTTGGTTGCTATCTGTTAGTAATGAATATGTTCATAAGTAAGTTTCAGTGGGTGAGTGGCTGAAATTAGCATAAAGTTAGAAGATGCTGATTAAGGGATTACAGTATGACTTTCATTCCTTGCTCTTTTGAAATTAATGTAATCTCACTGACTTCAGACCCTCTGTAATTGCTTGTGGACAGTTTGATGTTTCATGAAGCTAGTAGTTAGATCACAGGACTGAAACACAGATAGGGAACTTCAGTGTCTGTGAAACTGTTGTGTCATCATCATTGTGTTACACAGGCAGGAACACATTACTTTGATGCGAATATATTTTCCTCACCAGTTCAACAAAATTTAAGGTATTGAAAAATGATTTAATTTCACTTCTATTATATATTATAAACTGTATACTATGCTTCAAATATGGTGAAGTTTAAAGGATCCCTTTAGTGCTTCAAATAATCCTTGTTAAGATAAATAGGCAATGACAAGCAAGTACCTTTCAGACGCTCTATGTAAAGCTGTATTCATTAAAAGGATAAGCTTTGATACCATATATGCTCACAGTTAAAAGAAAAAAAGACTTCTTCTTTGGTATAGAACAATGCATTAAAGAGGCCATACAAGTTAAAGAAAGTGATTATGGTTTCAAAGCCTAGACAACTTTAATTTCTTTGCTTATTATCACCATTAATAGTGTGCTAGTACTACTGTTTTTATGGGGAGAGACAGAGCTCTGTTTCCTGTAAAGCCTTTCCCTGCTATATGTAGCAGAATACTGTGTATATTCCTAATATCAGAAAAAACTGCAGGAAAAAGAGGCCACTTTCCCAATTATGCCTTTTAGAAGTGAATTCTATCCCTCCTTTTGCTTCAGAACTCCTACATGATCCTGTAAAAAATATCTGCAAAGACTTATAACTTAGTCATGTGAATGAGGTTCACTGAGGATTCAAAAGCTGCATCCCTGGCATGAAGAGTTTTGGTTACCCGTTATCAGCATCACCAGCACATTGGTGCACTAGGTGACAATACGGTTTCACTTTATCTACTGTGTATGCGTCCTCTGTGTTTCTGTTCTTCAACTAGAAGTTTTGCAATTCAAAGAAGTCTTCTGAATTTCATTCAACTGATTTTATCACTGTTGCTCCTCTTGAACTGCATGGAACATCCTTAAAGGGAATTTACAGAGCATCTTTACTGGAGACCTGTTGCAGATGGGAAACTGAAGGTCATATGTCCTTTGTACTTAACCTTTTGTGACTCCTGGCAAATTAATACTTGAAGGAGAGCCCTATTTTTGCTGACTAGTTCTTCCTTTTCTTGTGTTATCTTTGTGTGGCTTTGAGACTTCTTTTCATGTTTGGGTGGAAAACCTTCACTTTGATGGTAGTCAAAAATTGTCTGTTTACTGGGTGGTGCTTACATGCAGCATAGATTAGGAAATATTTTGTAGCTAAAACAAGAAAAGTTTAGAACAGCCTTAAGGAAATGAGGAAAACTTGAAAAAGTCTTGCATTTTGAATCAGAAAGCCTTTTAGTTGCCCAGTGTGGGAACATACTGTTTAGCAGATCTGAATGTCTAGAGGGGTTATATTAAAACGTAGTTCTGAAATGACTGATACCTGATTTACATATATTATGAAGATGCCTCCTACTAGTTCATGGTAAAAATTAATTGAGTTTTCCCAAGGCTTCAAATTTTCTGCTATTTCATGAAAGAGTCCAGGTTAAAACAACCCTTCTTAAGGAAGTGGAAACTGAAGAGTCATAAACAGCAAATGTTTTGGAAATTTTCATTTTGATGAGTTAATATGTGAAAAGGTGTTTAGAGTTATCGGATAGAAACTCCAGTCAATACAGAGACAGCTTTTAAAAAACTCAAACTGAAATTTATGATAGGACATTGTACCAAAAGAATTAAAAAAAATTCTATGTTATAGGATCACTTTTCCACTATTATATAGATTAAAAAATAATAGCCTCATATTAAAGGAATAAGTATTTCTGAATTTAATTATCCATATTAAAATGAAAAAGAAGCATGCAATTCTTTTCAAGTGCATTGTATAGCTGTTAGTAAACCATTATTTTAAAAGGATTACTACATACCTTTTCTGTAGTGGTCATTTCTGTGATATAGCTGTATGACTAGAATGTTAAATTTGTTGTCACTGAGGAAAAAAAATTTTCAAAGAAAGTTCAATTTTCTTCTGTAGGAAGCATGAAGAATTCTGTTTGTGTTACCACAACATAACTTTATTAATTTACTTGTATGGAGCTAATAAATAGATTTTTCATTTAAAGTGCATTTCTACAGAAACAATGGCCTACCAAAGAAAAGTTTAACAGGTAAACAACCATTTTTAAAATAAAATTATTTATAACTATACTAGTCTCATACTTTTTAAGAAACTTGTTCTTATTTACTATTGTTTATTTTCAAAATTACCATTATAATTTTTTAAAAATAACCTTCTTAAAGATTTTTATTACAATTTTAGCAAAGAAACGGAGCTAAACTGTTCACATTTGAATGGCTAGAAACTAAATCTCCACTGATACATATGTATCTATATCTTCCTCCCTAAAATGAAATTTGAGCATATAAATACCAGAAATGAGTGACAGCAAATATTCAAGCTTATAGTACTTGTGCACAAGGCAAGTACTGAGGGCTGTTTATTGGAATCCTCCACTGATAATGGACTAAGGTATCTCATAACATGCTATACAGTTAAATTGTATTACTTTTTTATGATTGGTCTCTTTTCAGTATGGGCATTGCTAAAATTGCAGCTCCAAGTTATTCTGGTAGGTTGACGGTCCATCCTGTCTGGGTTGGATACCAGAGGTGATAACATTCTGCTGTTTGACATCTGCATCTATCAGGGCTGCACAGAACACTGCTATTGGATGCTGGCATACCAGCAGAAGGAACACAGCAGTAAATAGTGCCTTTACACTATTGTAAGCAGTGCTGTAAAGCTTTCAGTGAGCTGTTTTGAGTCACTGCAAAAGGCAGGTACAGAAATTCAGAAGGGATATCATCTTGTCTGTGCATTGTACCTTTTTTGTTTCTCCTCCAGTCTATTTAAGAACAGCAGGGATTTTGGCTTGTAGCTATAGGTTCTCAGCTGATTCTCTTGGAGCAGGTATTTTCCTGATGTACTTACTGGCTTCCTTTCTAATTTTTGTATGTGTAGCTATATACACATAAAGATTGTACATAAATGTTCACAGGGTTCAGGGTGAGGTTGCCTGGTCCTGTTTCAGGCTTTCAAATCCTTTGCAATGGTGATGTCCTGAAGGATGGCAGCATAATAAGCATGCAGATATGTGAATCAGACTCCATCTCTGAAATGATGGGTTATGACAATTACTGTAGGAAAGGAGGTTGCCAGACAAGCCTTGCTGATAAGATTAGTGGTACTGCTGATACTGGCTATGTCAGCACCACACACCTTCACAAGCTCTGTTATAGTAACACAGCAATTCACTGTTAGGCAGAAAAGCATGACAAGAAATAAAATCAGCTCATCAGTCTATTTCTATATTTATAATCTACACCACATATTTAATGGTAAGAATATAAAAAAACATAAGAAAATGCTTTATCTAGGAAACAGTTTATACATCTTTGTCAAGTCCTGACATCCAAATTACAACCTAAAGGGTCCTTTTAATTTCTGTGTAACACACAAGCTATAGATTTCAAAGCTTACCACTGTGGCAAGCTCACCACTTGCACTGAGGCAAGTTTGCACTGGGAGTAGAATATATCATATAGTGGTGGCCGCCATGTCAGGTTTTGTTCTCTTTTTATGCCAACAGCTTTCTCAGTCTGAGACACTTAGACATATGTTTACATTAACTCCAGGTGATATTCAGGGCCAGTTAGGACCCCTGACCAAGGTGTGCACAGAACATGCTGAAATCATGGCACTGAGGTTCACACAGAACATGATGTGATGCCTGCTTTATAGTGTCAGATATCCTTTTCTAAGATTTAAGTTAGAAATCAAAATTCCCTAGATGCTCATTGATCTGGATGTAAATGGATATTGAGTTCTTTAGGCTGCATACCCAAAGTGGTCAAATAAGGTACAAGCTGTGTTATTCTCACAGTTCCAAAAATTAAAGGAAATGATATCTTGCAGCTGCATACCTGAAACATCCCTGTTCTCAGTGAAGCCATTATCTTGTCCTATACACCCAGCAAAATAATTTATGAGCTTCACACAATTAATTTATTGTGTCGTCAAATTCATACTTTTTGAAGAAAGATTACTGTCTCAGTTTCCAGCACTCTTCAGTAGAAGTGACTTTGCATAAATAAGATTAAAACAAAAACAGACTTGCATTTTCTTAGTAGAAACAACCCCAAAATCCCCAAACTGTGGCCAAGCACTTTTGTCAAAAGACTAACAATAGCATTTGCATTGATGTTATGAAAATTTCACTACTTATCACTTTAGTTTAAACTACCAAGTCCACATGAAACAACTGGATTTGATGAGCAGCAAATATTACTGCAAATTGTCATACCAGTTGACTTAAAAATGAATGAAACCCAAGCCAGAGTTGCCTTACCAGACTCAGTAAGCCTGATGCACAAAATCAATTCAAAATGAGAGTTCCACAGGTCAAGACAGATCTAAATATGAGCAAAAACTGACTGGCAAAATAGGCTAATTTTTAATCTACATTATTTTGGCAAAATAATTAAGTAGACAATTTAGTTTTAACCCAAATTCTTACTGCTCATGCTTTGGGGATTAAGTACAGGGAAACTAGCATTACTGGAATCTTCAAATCTTACAAGTAATAAAATATCACAAACACAGCATTCTGGGAAGACCACCTTTTGTATGGAGCTTTTCTTTGTGTTGTCCTAATTCACATCCCATGCTACTTACTGTTTACTGTTGCTTAATTTTGGAAAACTTCAGTCTGAAAAAAAAAGTTAATTTTGAAATCCTTTGTGTCTATAGACAGGTTAACTGGTAGTAAAGATGCTAGGTTTTTTTTTTCTTTCTTTCTTTTCTTTGATACAGTAGTGTGGAAATTGTTTTCCTTTCTGGAATGAAAGTTAATCCTTTGTGTGAAATAACAATAGCAAATAGAAAGACAGGTAATTATCTCCAAAAACATGAACTGATTTGTTTGAAACTGAACATCTATGGACTAAGCTATATCAAATTTAGACAGTGCTTCTGAAAATTGTGAATATATAGTAAATCACAAGCCTGAGGGCATGCAAAGCCTGAAAGACCAAAAGCAATGTCCCATTTTACCTGCAACAATCTGCTATAAACGATTTTGTAAGTGGTAGGAGTATTTTGGATTGTAGGAAGAATAAGTAGTGCTTGGCACACCTTATGTGCAGTGCAGAATTCTTTATCAACTTCTTTAATAGGAAGGAAGGTAATCCTTAGTGAAAAGACTCTCATTTGTAAAAGTGAAATGGTTAAAATGTTACAAAGTGTATGATTATTCTTAATTTTTGGATTACTGTAATATGGCAGCTCTGTTATCTAGCAAATCCATATGCAAAAGACAACTGACCAGAATATTAAATATAACCTCTAACTAGATAAGAGAAGCCCTCAGCTCCATAGATGTTTTTTTACAACTACTAGAGCTAAAATAGATCTCAATTAGTGAACAAAAAGCTTTCTCAGGGTTTTCAGGAGAATTGTAATAGAATGTGAATTCAGTGAGGATTAAGAGCAAATTCTGCAAATGGCGTTAGAGGTAAGAACAACATATCCTGAAATCTCACCTTCTCCTAGATTTAGCTGTCTGTGTGAAGTTGGAATTCACAGCTTCAAATTGGGCTTAGGCACATTATCTTCTGGGTGCAAGAAACTGTTGACATTTTTCCTCTAATGCATGGTGCAAAGCAGCAAGCTGGGGTCTGTGCTATGAACAGAGCAGCTGGTGAGGGCAGAGGGCACAAGTAGCGTGCACCCAGAACCTCTGCAAATGGAGGAGCCCAAACTCTGTCTGATGTCTCCTTGCATAGGGCTGAGCTAGCAGCCATAAAGCTGTGGTGATACCAGGTGGGGGACAGACTCTCCACCTTGGAGTAGTTTTGGATATTAGTCACTAGACACAGCAAAGAAACAGGATCTGATGCAAAACTCGGAATGCAGTTCCCTTGTATTCTAATCTGAAGGTTTTCTTCTCTGTGTTTGCAGAAATCTTGAATCCTCTTCTGCATCAAGTCACAGCTTTAACACAAGGACTGCAAAAGGTATCCACTGACTGGAGCCAACAGGCTGGTGGGCTGAAATACTTTTGGCTACAGAGAAGGGATTTAACTTGGACCCCATTAAGTGACTGTAGTTGGAAGGTGTGACTTTGGGCTGAATGGCTTTAAGTAGTTTATAGGAAACCTTGTGGTAGTGATAAAACTGGTGTAGTAATTTCTATTCAAAGCTTTAAAACTGGAGGCATATTAAACAGATATTGTATCAAGAAAATTAATCTGTAGCTATTGATTAAAGTTTCTGCAGACACAAAAAGAACTATAAAAGTAAATGTTTTTTATTAAACCTTTGTCCTGTTAAATGACAGGAATCTACCTTCAACTAGCACAGTGTGATTTACGGTAACAAGAAAACTTGAGGCAGAAACTAATTTTCCACATCCACTGAACTTGCATTCATGTGAAAAAATCTAATGATTATAATAGAAGTACCTCTGGGAGTAAAATTTACTGCAGAGTATGAAATGTCCAAGAAGGTTTAACATATGCAATGTAATATTATACAGCTGTTATGCAATACCAGCTCATCCTGTAAGGTGTTGTCTGCTATCGCGGTAGTTCCACTGAAGCTTGGAAAGGATTCACGTTTCTGTATAGTATGCAACCTCTGTGTGTTCAGAAAAGAGCTAAAGGCTACAACTCTTTTCTTCTGTAGTTGTTAAAGTAGTTCTAAATACATTCAGATGTGCATTAAGGAAATTTAAAAACAGTTTTAAAAATATTTGCTTTACTATTCAGTTAAAAAGAAGTGAGCTTGAGTTCCCTTTTTTTCCCCCTAGGTTTCTAGCTCTAGCTATGTAGAACTATCTGTTATACTTTGCATCAAGTTACTTAGTGCTTACATGATAACTTCCTATAGTTCTGCTGTGATGGCAGTAATCTTCAGTATGGAGGAGGTCTTTATTTCTGTTTCCCATGCATTTACATCTTAAGGCAGCAGTTTTATTGATTTCATCAGCCTTGAATATTAATGCTGGCTGTAAGCCAAATCCTGCCTGTCCGACATACATACTGTTCTAGAGACCTTTATGGAAGTAACAGGATTTGGCCCTCCTAGTTTTAAAACCTTTGAGCTTTTCAATGCTATACATCTATTTATCTATCTTTGTTGTATTTCAAATATGCATGATATTGATTCAGTTGACTATACCAGCTACAGGGTCGTTGTTGTACAAATTAAATGGGGATAACTCTATGAGTAGACTTCTTATTTGAAAGCCAGTCATTTTTGCCTTGGATTTATATGCACTTCCAATATGATACATTGAAAGTGCCACAGAACAGAATATGTAACTGGTGTAATATTTAACGATTATTTGTGTAACAAGATATTTATATATTTTACACTTACTTTTATATTGTTTCTAAGAGGAGTTTGTATGCAGAAAGCATTTTTGCTAACCATATTCTGTGTCCACCTACTGAAGCCAGGTATTGCTAGTGTTGCTGAATCTCCTAGCCTGTTAGAGGTGAGCATGCATTCCTAGTGGGCACACGTATTCACAAATCATGTTTTTGTATTTAGACATGTTCAGCTACACATATCAAAATGAACAGAAGCATTCAGCACCCAAAAAATCCCAGCACATGTGGCCTCATCCTTGTACCCCCTGTGCCTTATAAGGATGAAGATGCATTAATGGGAATAAATATACACATGCAAGATCAGTCCCTCCAACGAGGCTCAGACACTTGGTCTGTGCAATAGCTTCCTCTGTATCCCAGGCTCTCTAGTTTCTGGCACCTGGGCACTCTACTTGCAAGGCTGGTACAGGTCCCCAGGTCCTCCCTCTGCACACACAGATGCAGAGACACATGGTCACCTGCACTGTGGACCCCTTCAGTAACCAGTCTTAGACAGTTTCCCCAGTGACTGGCTTGTGCATCTGGTCTCGGATTGTTACACACAGACATACACACACAAACTCTTTCTCAGTCAGTCTCTGGACCCCGTCTGTGGTCTCTAGCAATCAGCCTTGACCTCTGGGTCTCTCCAGTAGCTGTCTCCCTCCCAGACGTGCACACTCAGATCCACCCCAAACTGGAGTCCACTTCCATACCTGGTTACCAAGCCGCGTTTCGTGTTCCCTGACTTGTTCCGTCTCATATTCGCTGGGGATTTCATGGTGATACACAATCACTCGCAGTGTGTGCACAGACTGGTGTCTACAATTACTGGCACCACAGATACATAGTCCCTGTGACCCATGATCTGATTCCATTTGCTGGCACTCACATCCTTCCCACCGCAAGCACACACAAGCCCCTCACTAAGGTAAAGAGATAGAAATGGGATTTAATAAGAAGACAGGACAGACTGTGGTGATAGGCACAGGGCATGGCCAGGCAGGCAAACAGAGCAACGGGCGTATGGATATATAAATATGACTATTTACATGTGATCATCCTCTTTTGTCACCTTATTCATCTATTTTCCCATGCTTATTCCATCAAACACTTTGATTCTTCTCTATCCCCCCCCTTTGGCTCATCCCTTAAATTTTTCATAATAAGTCTTATGCAATGTCAAGAAATTCCTCCTCTTCATCCCATCACAAATCCTGCACCTCCCTCAGTCTGAGGGTTTGTCCCCAGCTTCACTGGGGTGATGCTCCCCTGGAACATTCCAGGTTGAGGTGGGGAGTAGTTGTAGGTGATGAGGTTACTGAGTTTCCCCTGCCTGACCGTGTGCCTCACACATCTGTGTGTGGGCAGAGGAGCCTTTTTCTGCCATAACCTAGCAGATCTGTACAAGTGAACTTACATCCTTATCACATTGCTTTTGAATGTGACAATAGCTTATTTCAAACAGCAGAACAGGAGAGGGATGAATAAAAACCTCAGAGACTGTATATAAAATTTTCTAGCAACAATATGTGTCAGTGGTTGATCTGCAACAACCCCACCTCCCTACACCTCTTTAGCAACAACAGCTCTCTTAGCACAGCTGACAGACCTGTGACCACAGCAGTGCTAATGGATACCACTATAATTCACAGGTAGTGCTCATGGGATATAATTTGCGCTGACACTATACTGTGAAGTGTAAATTCCCTATTCAGGAAAATTCCAGTTACATTCCCTTCTATATAAAAATTTCAGCATCTCTATTTCTCCATGTAGGAAGCTGAAAGTCAGTTTGCAACTCAAAGGTTGCAAAGGTATGAATGCATTACTTAAAATTACAGATCTCTAGTCACAGTCCTTGCTTAAAATCATCCATAGTGAAACGGAATGAGCTATTTGAGAACAAGTAAACATTTTATGTTGTGTATTTGCTCAGCTTTACACATAGAATCCCTTGGTGCCTACAAATAGATAAACTTGGAATAATGTTATCTATGTCATTAAAAAAAATTCAAGATTATAAAATTATCAGCTAAGAGAATAAAAAACATTGTATAGGTTGCATCTTTTATGCAGTCCCTTTGTAAAAGTTTTCAAATTGCTTTTGGTACAAATCTGGCCAGAGAATTTATGGGAAAGAACAAACAGGAATGAATACTGTTCAGACCTTTAAACTTGGTGATATTTTTCTGAAGAGTGGCAATAAAAGCATGATGACATATCATAAAAGGAATAAAAGGGAGAAGAAATATCCAGTGCTTTTAAAACTAGGTCTTTTGGCTCCAAAGGACTGTTTTGTATGAGGCAAAGACAATGGTGATTCACAAGAACCAACTATAAATTATTTGAGGTGAAATTTGGATATTCCAGCGAGCATGACTACAGTCCTTGCACCAAACTTTAAGGCCACCTTATATGTTTTCAAATAGTAGTATACTCCTGAATTTTTAGGCAATAATAGTTACTTATGATACTTTCATATTGTTACTGCAAATAGCTAACAAAAGGGCAATGACCTAAACACTCCCAAATCATCCTGTTTAAGGCTTCATGATATGCTGTATCCAGGGTTACTATAATATTTAGGTGTTTTGTTGAGCATAGAATACACTTGACTGCTGGTTTAATGGAGATTCCTGATACTAGAGCATCTCACAGAAGTTTGAGGGACCAATCTAAATCTCCTGAATTTCAGATCTGGCTCCTTAAATGACAGCTGCTGAAATCAGGCTGAGAAATTAATATATATTCATATATATACTTCCAGATTCTTCCTGGTCTTCTGTGGTCTGTCAGTGCCTGAGCAGACAGTTTTAGAGGCTAGAATAAGCATCACATTTTTGAACAGATCTTATTCTTTATATAAATGGGACATATGGAGTTATGTCCCTATCAGTGAGTGGGATAGTAAAGATGGGAGTATTTTCCTCTTTGTTTCTCTAAGTCACATAATTCCCTGTTTTAGAGGCACTTAGTCCTTGACCAGTTATCTAAACAGGTGTTATTCCAGGGATGTACCCCCAACATTTTTACTTGAAGCAGTAGCCCAGATCTGAGGTTAATCCTGCAATCAATTGCACTTGTTACACATTGTTTTGGTTCAAAAGAAGGTTTTGTTACACACAAACCAGATGTCCAATAGAGGATATTAAATTGGGAGCTCTGGTTGTGCACTTTATCACCGTACAAGTTCGAACTCATGTTTGATCCTTCATAACACGTATGTGGTGATGGTGTTTTGTCCAGGGACCAGATGAAAGCTAGTCTGAAAGTGAAATCACAGACCATGCAGGGTGTTGATGCTGGATCACATCACCACCTGGTTTTGATTTACTGATCTTCCTCTGTTGTGTTAAATTACATATTAGTATAAACTAGGCCAATAAATAGAGCTATAGAAGGGAATATGCATAAACTTTGTCTAAAAACCAATACTTGTTTTAAAATATTACTTTTTCACTGTCATTTTTCCTCATACAAACTGTGCAAAATAGCTGTTTTTCTCCCAGCATATGAACATGGATGCAAAGATACCGAAAGCAAAGCACTATGTCTTTGATCTCTCCTGACCCAATCTGTAGCTCCTTTGACAGATACGGAGATAACGGACAATCTGATGAATTTGTTCCTGCCTCACTCAGATAGAAAGTCAATCCAATTCTCCATTTCTCAACTCTGTGGGATAACAATTAGTGCCAATGTCTTGTCAACTGTGTGCTCATGGAGTCCTTTCATATGGCAGTCAGTATATATTGAATGAAAACTATACAACAAGAAAGAAAATAACAACTGGGTCAATATTTTAGGGTCAAGTACTTCAGGATTCAGTGTCAAACAAAGCCCAAAAATAAATATTAAGTTATTGTTTCCCTTAAGAATATAGAAGTGCTCTATTTGAATGTTATATGAAGGTCATGCTGATCTAGCAACATTTTAAATGATCATAAAATTATTCCTGGCTATCAAAATGTAGGGTAGAGTACATATTTTGAAGCTATATTGCTGGATACATGTGACATACAGTTAACCTGTTGAACACTATCTATAAGCACATTCACAAAGAAAATGCATACTGCAGAATGCAGCTCTTTAATTTTGCTGCAAAGGTATAATGAGATCCAGGGATCTTATTTCAAGGTAAAGTGAGATAAATTCAAGGTTGAAAAGGAAAGTACATATTTCTAAAAGTAAAAGTAATTAATCTTTGCAAAATCTTATCCAGGGAAGTTGTGGATTTTCACTGCCTGAAAACTTTAAATAAATCCAGTGTCTTACAAAAGAGATGTTCTAGCTAAAAAAGGAGATATGGGCTTATAAGGATTACAATGGAGAAATTTCTATGGTGTGTTAATATCAGAGGCTAGACTGGACGATTGTCATGGTTCCTAGGACTCAAAGACTAATAGCTTGTCTGCTATTAATTTAATCAAGGTTTGCATTCTAAAAAAAAGAGGAGAAAAAAGAATTCATCACTTTTTGTCTTCGTAGACAAGGATTTAAAGTGATAGATGCTCACTTTCAAGCTAGAGTTCTTTTGTAGGCAAATGTCCCATACTAACAAAGTTAGGCAGTGACAGGTTGCTATTCTGAGTTCACGAACAAAGTGTCACCAAATAATTGGTGGGTTCTTCTGATGTGCATAAGGGTTTCAAGTTTCTATAACACTTTGAATTAATGAACAAACTATAACTGATTATTTGGTTTCTTCTTCTGAGGTGGGTGAGTAACAACGTTAACAAATGTCAGAAATCTTGCTATAATGCAGGAGCTAATAAGTAATTTTTGCAATAAAATAATTACTATTATTATGTGTTTAAACTACGTTATCATTTTTGCATTCATTCTGCAATAGTACCCAGATTAATCAGGTTAAAATGGGTTAATTAGATTAGGTTCTTATTGTGATAAAAAGCCAAAAATATTTCTGAGCTATTTACATTACTGGGCAATTCTGATTTTAAAATCAGAGCACATACAACAACTGAATAAGGGTGCAGAAGGGAAAATATATGGAAATACCTTCCTCATACAAATGGTGTGTATGGATATAAAATATAACATATGTATACAGGTCATACATATGTAATATACCATTTGGAAACCTTCTACTTATGTTTTTTTTAAGGAAGCATAGGAAAGTTCTTAACATTACATTGAAAATTTCCAAAAAATTCAAAACAAATGAGAAGAATTGACTCACAAATTTCTTTGAATACACTAGAAAAAACCTCTCACAACTCCCACGAGATTTCTTAGCAAAGGACAGTTTAGAGAATCGTCAACAGATTTGAACACTTCAAAATATGGTGGAATAATTGAAAGACAGGGAGAGGAGGAGCATACAGACAGAATTTTTACCTTAGATTTGTGAGAAATGGAAACTAAAATATTCAGATTATATAAACGATGAAAAATTTTTGAAATTTACTTACTTTCAAGTTTGCTAACGTTAAAATCGAGACATTCTGCAACAAGTGCACAAGTATTTACTGTTTGACTAGTAGATATTTATTGCTAGTGGCTTTAGGCAGAGGCTAACATTGGAAAAAATCAGATTTTAAACTGTAGGAATGTCTTTGATACAGGCAGTGTGAGATACAGTCATACGTAGTTTATCAGAGTGCTATGGTCCCGTGCCAGCTAGCACGATGTCCAGGGCACCGAGCAATCTCCTGCCTGCCCCGAGCAGGGACAGATGGAGCCCGATCGCGGCGCGCGGGGGAAGGGGCGAATCCCCAGCTCGGGTTCGCCTCGCACCCCGATGGCCAGTGCGCGCGAAGGAGGTAGGATAAAGCGGAGGGACTCCCCTTCGCGAGAAAGGGTTTATTCCAGGGTAAACAGCCACGTGCGTGAGCGGGACGATTTTGTACCCCGACAAGCAGGCGTGGAAAATACACAGTAACCAATAATACATCAGCCAGGGGGTGTTACCGGGGCGGGGAGAAGAGATTACACCCAATGGGAGAAGGGGCAGGTGGGGAGGATTAACAAGGACCAATTAATACCCAAAGGAGAAATACAGGGAAGAGAAAAGTGTGACTAAAGGTAAGGCATGGATCCCAGGTTTTGGGGTGCTCAGGGCTTTTGGGGCTGGCCCTGGGGTTGGCCATGGTTCACCGCAACATCAGAGCACCAAATATTATAACCAGTAGAGGTCAATACTCTACATTTGTACTGTGTATTGTATTGCAAGCATAGCTAAGCAGTATAAAACATCAAATATAAATCCCATTGTGTTTTAGGATAGTAATGCATAAATTATTCTGCGATTTATAATTTTTTTCACAACTACTTGGTTACTTCAAAAAGGTGTAATTGCTGGGTAAACTCAAAGCAAATTTTGACAGTTGCCAAGGCAGAATCTCATAAAGAATTTAAGTACTTGAAGTGGAAGAGCAGCATATTTTGAAGTCTTACTCTAAACCTGTGAGGTCCAGAGCTCCCACAGAGCTCTTTCTTATATTTGACAGGTCTGTAATCTGTAAGCACTTCAGTTCTTGACCTTAAAGTTGTCCAGATGCTTAAATCACTGTTACTGCAGTTGTCAGAAGTATCTCAATCCTGGTAGTTCAGCAATTCAGCCCTAACTCAGGGATCCAGAACTAGGCACCTACTGCCTTCCTCCTTTGAGGGGTATGATCTGCTAAGCTTCCTCAGACTTACAGGTTACTGAGCATGCAGTGATAACAGCTGCTTCCTTTTAAAGCATACCTAGAGAATAAATCTCCCTTTTCACTTAGAGATTTGGTTATTTTAATATGACTGTGTGAATCCTGGTTCATTTCCTCCTCTACTGAAAAAAAGTCTTAATACTGCTTATCTCTTTAGACTCATGAACTTGTTTGAGACTTTATGAACTTCAGTGCATATGTTTGTGAATAAAAATGCTTTCCACCACAGATACTAAACTTATGTCTCCATGATAAATTCCTACATGAAAGGAGCTAGGACAAAAAAAAAGTAAAGCGAGTTGACATGCAATCCATACAGCTTTTCCAAAGGAGAGGTTTTGTATGTTTTATCCAATGATGACACGATGTCAAATAAATGTGGGTAAGTCACTAGGACCGTACTGCATTCAACAATTAGTTTGAACTCAGATAGGGAATTGCTGAATTTGTGGTGAACCTGTGTAAACTATCTACTACAAAGATCCACACCATCAGAAGACTGCCAGGTTGCTGAGTGTAACTTACCTGTCAAAAAACGGACTTAAAAGGAGATCCTGGAACTACGGGGTGAGTCTGACTTCCATTCCTTGCAAAATGATGATCTACAAAATGGAATAACATGATGAAGCACAGGTGCAATCTCATTGTCTTAGGTGCCAGGAAACATGAAGCTCTATAAGAGTATGAGTAGACAAGTGGGTAAAGGAGAGCCAGAAGACATAATGTGTGTGGATTTGGAAATTAAAATCCTTGAGAAGCTTCTATTTAAAGGCCATGTAAGAAGTTTGGTTGCTATGAGTGTGGAGAAAAAAACAGGCTTAATAGGATGGCAAGATGAAGGGTAGGCCACAGCTTAATTTTAAATCTCTTTTCGGGGGGAAGTAGAGTATGGATCCCCACAGATCAGTGATCTGTGTGTTTTTATGCAATATTTTCAGAGATGACCTTGAGACAAGGAATGTGTAACCAAATATTCAAGTTTGCACATGTTACTGAGGTCTTTCAGGCAGTTAAATGTGACACTGATAGTGAGAAACCCCATAAGGAGATCACTAAATTCAAGTACTGAGTAAAGAAATGCAAGATGATCATTTATGTGAGTAAATAGGAGATAATGGAACGTAAATCATACTTTAAAAATGGTGAACTTGAAAGTAGAAGTTAAACTCAGGAAGAATATCTTGGGCTCTCTGGCAGTTTTCTGAAATCATCAGCTCAGTGTGCAGTTTTTTCTCAAGAACAAACAGAATATTTGGCATCATCAGGAAACATATTGAGACTAAACCAGAAACAAACATTTTTTTTCTCTCAGAAACATTGATGCACTTGATACAGAGCTTTTCCTTGCATCTCAAAAAGGCTGCAATGTAGTCAAAAATGATGCAGAGAAATCAACTTCTCATGATTATGGGAATGAAAAATAGTCTCATAATAAAAGATTAAAGTTGTCATAGAATCATAGAATGATTTGCATTGGAAAGGACCTTAAATATCATTTTGTTTCAACCCCCCTGAAATGATCAGAGACTCCTTCCACTGGGCATGTCCCATCCAGCCTGGCCTTGAACACTTCCAGGGATGAGACATCCACATTCTTCTCTTCAGGGCTGCTATCAAACCATTTTCCAGCCTGTATTTCTGCTTGCGATTGCCCCAATGCAAGTGCAGAAATTTGCACTCAGCCTTGTCATGAGGTTTGCACAGACCCACCTCTCAGGCCTGTCAAGGTCCATCTGGGTGGCATCCCTTCCCTCAGGGTGTTGACTGCACCACATAGCCTGGTGTTGTTGGCAAACTGGCTGAGCCTTTCCATTTTGGGAAGAAAAGCCTGGACAGATGATAAATATTGGCAAAGTCATGAAGATAGTAGTTAAGGCTGTTGTTATTCATTAAATCCCCCAGTACTTGAATACACTCACTGAAACTAGCAGGATGAGAGCTTAAGAGAAGTGAAAGAAAGTGCTGCCTTATAGAGGGATTAGTGAGTTAATGGCGTGTATTGCCACAGGTGTTTGTGGAGATACATACCAAGCAGTTTCAAAAATGGATTAATCAAGTTCCTGGGCAACATGTTGATAATTGGACAGTGAAATCAGGTATGTGCTCCCTGCAATTCCTTCTGTGAAGAATTTCTTCTGAGAAGATGACAATAGTGGATGGCAGGTAGTAGAAGGGCATGTATGTGATTGCTAAATAGTGCCTTCTGCTTTTGGAGAGAAAATACTGGGCTATGTTACTGTTTAGCAAGCATGGTGGTGATACCAGTGTTTCACCAAGGTTAATAGGGTGATTTCAGGGTATGGGTAATAAGGGATCACAGTAACCTACATTACCTTATTCTCCACAATCAATGACGAATAATAGTTGAAGGATAATTTGAGGTAACTATATAAATCTTGAGAGATTTTTAGTAACAAGAAAAAAAAAAAAAAGGAGGCTAAATTTAAGTCATAAGGAGGTGCACATCCAGCTGATCCACTCTGCTATGTTTACGTATTTGAAGAAAATAATATGAAGCAGATGTTTATAATATAATTTTGCTATACATTTAATTGGTGGGGGAAAATAGTCGTAATGAAAATTCTTTGTATGTCTACTTATCTTTTTCCTGGAGGATATATTTCTATTAATTTTGAGGGAAAAATTCAGATTTATTAGGATAACTCCAGCTGTCTTCTGAAGTCTCACCTATTCTAACATCAATAACTTAGAGATCTCTGTAATATTCCTACTTTTTCTTCCTAATTATTTCCATCTGAAACTCATGTCTCTTGTAGATTTCATTCCATCCTCTTATTACCTTCATTTAACGTTTGGGGTTTTTTTGACATATCTCTTCTCTTATGACTCATTAATTTTTAAAGCATTAAATTCAAACCATATAAATATATACATATATATATTTATATAACACATTTGTCTGGGTAATTTCTTCTAACAGACTTCAAAATAAATGAAATTTACATTTTAGATGCTAAAAAGAACAACTGAATAGAAGGAATAGAGGCACTTTTTTGATGTAAGTGTGAAACAAATCCATTTTTACTTCAAAAAATCCAATGTGCCTATGATTATTTGCTGCCTAACTGCAGTCTGTTTTCAAAATATCTTCACTTTATCTGGACAAATTTAATGAAGAAGCTAAAGTTTTGAGTGAGGTCAGCCGTGCCAAAAAAGCTGAAGAAATATGATTTAACATGGCATCTTTGTTTCAACAAACTTACTAACCTGACTTCATCTTTGGGCCCATGGAATGAATCAGAGAAAGTAGCCTTGAAGAAATTAAAGCAAGCAGACTTGAAGAGATTTGTTTTGAGAAGTCTTTTTAATATCAGTGTAGAATTAGAACTTTATAAAAATACAAAAATGCTGCAAATGAATCCTGAAAGGGTAGTATACTGTGTTTTTTTCATATAAGATACTGTGGCCATATTGGAAAAAAATCGTAGGTTAATTGCTTGTTTTCACTGCAGAGGAAATACTCTCAGACTAAACATCACATATGAGAAAAAAATTAATCAGGAGAAACACCTAATGAGAAGAAATACACAAACACACACTTCTTTAGGTGACATAAACAGCAAAAGAAAGGCTAGGGTAAAGGTGTGTCTGTTGCTGAGTGGGGCAGGGCATCTGCTGTCAGACACAGAAAAGCTGAGGTACTGAATGCTGCCTGTTCCTTAGCCTTTACAGTAGGACTGGCATTTTCAGAAGGGTGAATCTTGTCATTGCATATGAATATCTGAAGGGAGGGTGTGAAGAAGACAGAGCCAGGCTCTATTCAGTTCTGTCCCACAAAATTACAAGAGGCAATGCTCACAAACAGAAATACACAAAATCCTGCTTAAACATGAAAACCAGTTTTTTACTGTGAGAGTGACAGAACTCTTGAACAGTTTGTCCAGTGAGATTGTGGAATCACCCTTCTTGGCAATACTCAAAATTTGTCTGGACATGGCCCTGAACAACTAATATTTGGTGCAGAGTATACTGCATTTGATTTTGGATAAATGTAATAATTGATTACCTCCATAATTTGTTTTCCAGGTCCTGCTAATGCAGTAGGGGTGGTAAAAAAGGATCTCAAATTAATATTAATGATAGCTCAGATATTTACATTCAGCCATTTTGGGGTTATGTTGGAGAAAACATGCTGTTATTCATTTTACTTTATGAGTTTAAAAAAGATTCAAGCTCTGGATCTTCTTTCTTTTAGTTTCACTCAAGTTTTCATCAATTTTGCATTCCTACTGTGTACTGCACTAAGATCAATAGATAATTTGGAAAGTCTTTTGTAATCTATTCATTATTTCATGCATACTGAAGGCATCTCATATACAGGAAAGGAAAGCCTATATCAGTATTTTGCAATGATATCCAGCCTATTAGGAAATCAATAACAGATTTTGTGAAACAGGGTTTATCACAGAAGAAATAGTGCAAAAATTAATTCCTATCAAAGCATAAATACAAACACGCTTGGTGTGAATTATTAAGAAGTAGACAAGGCTTTTACATGTATTATCAGAATTCTAAAATGCATTTTATTTCTCTCCAGCTTAGGAGGAGATTTCCTTATTTGATCATAGATTAAACAGGTACAAAGGATTTACTTGTATGCCCAGAAAGTTTCCTGGTAGCCTTTGTGATTAGGCCCACTATCCAGGGAGTATTTTGTACTTGAAAATGAAGGGACAATCAAAGAATTAAGGTTATCAGTAGAATATCTACATTTAATTCTTGTCTCTATTAAAGACTTTTTGCGTAATGTAGAGGAAATGATTGTTCTGTGATACAATACCTCATCTCTAATCTTCAGAGGAAAGAATGTGTCTGCCTTGTCTGTAAAGTCTTTGAAGCAGAGGCTGTCTCCTTGAGTGCATTTTCCAGCGTAAAGTACAATGGAACCTCTGGTTTGTGTGAGAGCCTTTTAGTGTTACTGTGATACAAATAAATAATAATTAGCAACGGATGTTTTATCTGCTTTCCTAATGAAGTATAAGTCCATGAAAGAAAGCAAAGTTTTCCATATAAGTTGAAAAGAACTAAGAGGTCAAATTTTAGATATTATTCTAATGAAAAATGAGATTTTCCTAAAGCTGTTGGGAAGGAGTATATTTTTGTAAACTTCTATTTCCTGTAAGTTGATTAGAGTTTGTGTGATTTTAGAGTTTGAGCACACAAATATATTAAAAGCCCCCACAGATTGCCTTTTTTCCCTTTAGCTGTACTATAAAGATGGCATCAAACCTTTCCCATAGCCTTTAACTACCTTATTGCTTTAAAAAGTAAAAAAATAGCATGACTTATGAAACATTTCAGTGAGATACTTATGCTGGGGGAAATATCAACTAGTATCTATCAAGCATCATTGTTGTCAGTAACAGTGCTTTTCAGACAGTCAAATTAAGGTAGCTTGCATTTATGTTTATGTTGGCAATGCTTTAGTGCATTGACCTCACTCACTTTAAGCAAGAAGAAAACTTAATTTAATTCCAACAGTCTCACCTCATTCTTCCTGTCTGCAGATGAAATCAAGAATATAAAAAACCAAATTATTATCATGATGTTTTATTCACGGTTCAGTGACTAGAGGGAAGGAAATTGTTGTCTCCAGTGATATCACCTCTTATCTTGTTGAGTTTTTATATTGAAATTCTCAGCTCATCAAGAGAAACAAAGTCAAAGGATTAAAATAAATTCATGTTCTGATACTTTCCAAATTGCTTTAATATATATATATATATGTTTCAGAGTTAGAAATAAACTTTAATGTATTTGACAATGAAAAAGGATTGAATCTGAAGAGAAGGATTTTAGAAGAATTTAAAAAGTAATTCACTTGTTTGAAGTACACAGATAATGGAGAATTGTCAATGAATCAGTTTAAATTTTAAATTATTTTTAACTCCTGATTTGCTGACTGCATAGTCTCTCATATCAATACTAACTTTGGGAATGAATGAAGGAAGCATTTATAATCTTCTTCCATAGGCCAGCAAGAATACAGGAAGGAAGAAGCTGTCTCTCTTGAATATATACAGCAGCTAAATTTATACTGAGTTAGCATTATTCCCTGAATTTCTCCTGCAGTCCTGTGATATCTCAGGATCCTTAATGGGAGAAGCAGAACATTTGGCTATTTCCATGAATGTTAAAGGAAAGGCAAATCAGAAATAGAGACTAAAACCGACAACAGTTTAATAGATGAATGGCTCTGACCGCCTCCTATCCTTCTTATCATTAAAGTCTCACTGTCTTTTGGCTTCTTACTTTCAGCATTCTGACTGTTTTCTCTGGATGTATTATGCTATTTGTTTTAAAATATTTTGCATTTCTGCTAAGTTAGGGAGTGTAGGATATCTGTACTTCACATCTTTCCACATGCATGCACTTTCTCGAACACTCCTTTATGTTTTCCAACCATTCTCATTAATGGTAATCACGAGTTCACTTTTCCTTCCTTAAAGCCAAATGCTTGCTGTGAGAAGCATACTTTAAATGTTAGCAGTCTCTTTGACTCAGTCTCATTTTCTTATGCTGTTTGCCAGTTTTGCTTATATGAGAATTGTTCCATCTAATGCTCTAAAGCTCTCTTAGCCAGATCCTCATCAAATGTAAATTTACTTAACATCATTGGAAGCATTGGAGCTGAAAAACTGTCTTTCTACGCTTCTCACCCTTCAGAGTGTAATAACTGTATAAAATGCAGAATCAGAGAATTGCTGAGGTTGGAAGGGGGCCTCCAGGGATTCTCTTGTGCAGTGCACCTACTCCAAGCAGTCAACTAGAGCTGGTTGACCATGGCCATATCCAGACAGTTTTTTGATATCTCCAGGGATGGGGACTGCACAGCCTTTGTGGGCAATCTGTTCTGATGTTCAATCAGTCTCAGAGTAAAAATATTTTTTCTTATGATGAAATAGAATTTTCTATGTTTAGTTTGTGGCCATTTATTCTTGACCATTCCCAGGGTAGCATGAATGAGAGCCTGGCTCTTTCTGTACTTCCTCCTGTCTGGTATTGGTAGACATTGATTAGATTCCTGAACCTTCTCTTTTCCAGGCTAAGCAGCTACAGTTCTCTCTGCTTTTCCTCATAGGCTGGATAGTCCAGTCCCTTCATCATCTTGGTAGCCTCACACTGGACTCTCTCCAGTATAGCCATGTCTCCGCTTGCACTGGAAGCCCAGCACTAGACACAGCACTTCTGGCATATCTTCACCAGTGCTGAATAGAGGGGAAGGATCACATCCTTTGACCTCTTGGCAACACTTGTCCAAATGCAGTGCAGGAAGCTACTGGCCTGCTTTGATCTAAGGGCATATGGCTGACTCATGTTCAGCTTCCTGTCCATCAGTGTCATCCTGAAGTCACCTGGTCCCTGTACTTTTCCATGGTGTTCTTCCCTTCCAGGTGTCTTCCCTTTGCTGAATTTCATAAGATCCCTGTGAACCCATTTTTTCAGCTTCCTGAGGTTCCTCTGAATGACACCATAACTTTTTGGTGTATCAGGTACCCTTTCCAGTCTTGTGCAATTTGCAGAATTGCTGGGGGTACACTCTGTCAAATCAATTATATAATTAATAAAGATGATAAGCAGTGTTGCCCCTGTACTGACCCACTGGGTTTATCATGAGTTGCTGACCTCCAGCTGGACTTTGTTCTCTGATGCCAAGCCTTCAAACCTAGCAGTTCAGCCAGTTTTCAACTCACTGTTCATTTATCAAGCACATACTTCATCAGCTAGTCTATGAGAATTTCATAGGAGACTCAAGTCAAGATAAACAATGTCTGCTGCTCTCTCCTTGGCCACTGAATGAGTCATTTCACAGTATTCAGGACTGTGGTAAAGCCGTGTTGACTGAACCTCAGTCACCATTCTGTTCTTCATGTCTAAAAGTGGCTTCCACATTTAGTTGTTCCATCATCTTCCAACGGTTTGAGGTGATCACTTGGAAGTCCACCAAAGCTTCTTCCATCTTCAAAATAGGAGTGACATTTTCTTTCTGCAAGTTGTCAGGGATCCCCCCTCTCTTTCCCATTTGGCATGGCCCTTCAAAGATAACCAGAAGTGGCCTTCCAGTGATGTCAATCAGCTCCCTCAGTGCTTTTCCACAGAGGGTACTTTCTTTGCTCCAGATTTTCCTGTTGTTCTCAGGGCCCTGGGATTCCTGTACGCATATCTTCCTGTTGATGGCTGAGGCAAAGAAGGCATGGAATACCTCAGCTTTTTCCATGCCCTTTTTAACCTACTACTACATGCAGAAACAGGCCCACATTTTCCCTCACCTTCTCTTTGCTGGTAATATACCTGTAGAAGCCTTTGTTTTTACTCTTCACATTCCTCTCCAGATTTAGCTCCAGGTGGACTTTGGCTCTCATGACCACATCCCTGCGTGGTCTCTGTGTGACCAAGCAGTCATTGCCTCTCTATTCCTGGGTGATCCAAACTTTCTTCTACCTCTTGTGTGCTTCCTTTTGATATCTGAGCTCAGTCAGAAGATCCTTGCTAACATGAGTAGGCCTCCTGCCATCTTTGCTTGATTTTCTGCAGTTTTGAATTAAATGCTCTTGATCTTGGATGAATTGATCCACAAAAATCAAACCACTCTTCTGGACCCCTCTTTTCTCCAGGACTGTTGCCAGTGGTTATTCTTTCAAGCAGAATCCCTGAAGTGTCAAACATCATTTCCCCTGCCTGGAGAAGCATATATTCTGTAGCTACTCCTATAACCTAGTCTCATCAACTCTGTTTTATCAAGTCTATATTTAAACTAAAAAATACTAATAAACTAATTATGCCACAAAATATAATAAACTAATTTATACCACTACTACTGATAATATTTTAACTGACTTTTCATGTTAAAAGATATAAAGCCTAAAAAATTCCAAAATCTCACTATATCAAGATTCTGCTCTGCAAAATAATTGAAAAGAGTACTCATTATTTCCATGCAACAAAGAGACACAGTTCGAGATGTGGTTAAAGCCGTGTTGTTTTAGGTATGCTATAAGCACATGTTAAGAGAGAACTTGTCTAAACCTTTTAAAGTTCCCAATATAAGCCAACAGAGCAAGAATAACAAAAGTGTCTTCTCTGCACTCTTGCAAGATGACAGCAACTCACATTTAGTTTAGAATCCAGATTTCCAGCTTTCCAAGGTCTCTCTGCCTTCAGTAAATCATGTTTTCCCTGGAAAGTATTTCCTGTGGTAATATTTTTTCTGTTCTAAATGCCACAAGTGGCAGCATTTATACCTTTTATTGTTTTGTCTTCGTTCTATTGCTTGTTAGAACTCACTGACAACAGTCTTTAAAGATTCTTTTTTTTTTTACTTTCTTAAACTGATTCTAGATGATTTCATTATATCCTCTTTGATCATTCTGTATAATTCTTCCCCATCTTTTCCATCTTCTCATAGTCTAGTTGGTGCCTCCTTACACTGCTCCAACAGGTGAAGCATAAATAATACTTTAAAAATTAATTCTCTATTTTCTGTGGTCTACATATTCCAAGAACTGTGGAACATCATTTCTTTTGGGGTAGAAGAACTATTTTAAATTTAGTGTTTATGAAATAACAACAGTTGAATTGGCTGCGGTTATATAAATGAAATTTTTGAAGACCTCCTATCCCACTAGACAAACTAACCCTCCTTAGAGTGTCCTCATGTTTTCCTCCAAATTTTAAGGCTTCTTCCTACTTCCCTCTGAGCTGACAAAGTGACAGTAAGAAATCCTTTATGCATATTTTAGTGACATATTAAAACCCTGTTGAGCTGTAAAAAAAAAATACAAATTGCTTCTAACCCCTCCTTTTTTGTTATTTTTTCTCAAAAGTTTTGACATTAGCAGTAAAACCGTCATGTCTCCTTATCACAGTTTCAGTCTTCACACCAGGGAGGCCATGTAACATTTTGGTATTTTGATTAAGGGGTTGATGGCTTCCTGAGATAATATAACAGGTTATGTACCTTTCCACTTGTGGATGTGCTTAATTGGTAACTCCATTGCTCTTAGTCCACAGCCATGGATAATCAAGCTGTAACAATCTCCAAGCTATCCCTTCTCATTACAACACTTTTTGATCTGTAGCTATATTTTGAACACATACAAGTTCTGTGCTATCTGATGACATCACTTTTAAGGTCCTCAGATTTCAGTTTTGGTTTCTATCAATAATTCCATATGGTGTTATCTTCTCAAGGAAAAAAAGAACTCATTTCTACTGCAAAAGTTTATAATTCTCCTGGCTTTATACAATAAGGTGGGTATTTTCCCAATAACCAGATTAGACTGTCTTGCTCTTCTGTTTACATGATTTTTTTACCTTGCAAAGCAGTTCAATGTTTTCTAGCAAAAGTTAACTAAATCTCTATTGGCGTAAAATTTCTTTATGTGTTTCCTAAGCCTGTTTCCTAGCCTTGCTAACACCACAGCATCTTTTTACTGTGACTTCATTATCCTCATCTTTTCCCACAACAGAATTTAAAAACAAGAATATGGCTTCAACTCAGCCCTAAGAACTAGCAATGCTTATCTTCATATGATGACAGCAGCATAATTTAATGGTTATATATTATTAGTTTGTATTTAGTAATTCACTTTTGTGGATTTGTAATCTCTTATTAGAGAATTGCAAATATATAATGAAAAAAATTTTCTGGTCCAAAGGACCTTTCTTCAGTTACTGTGCTCTTTCATGTTTTCCCTAATGTTTCATAAGGAAAAGTTAGTAATTTTTCTTTATTTTTGATAGAAATCACATCTAAAGCTGACCTATTTCACATTGTTAGACATTCTTTCTCATTTTTTGTCCAAACTGGTAGGCATGAACATAAAAAAAGTGTATTTAATATTAGTCTGACATAGTGGCTGTGCCATAAAACAAAATCATGCAGTTTGAGGAGATTGTTATATTCACAAATCTGTTAATGTATGCATATGGGAGAGAGGGGAGGATACTGAAAGTTGTGATTCATCTTTTATTGAATGATTATGAAATAGTGCATTCCGGAATGACTACAGTAGCATTTGCAAAGCTGAAATAAGACATCACTGTCATTGATTTAGACTTCTACGTTTTTACTTTTATTAGTAGGACAAGAGTATATTTTTCAAGTTATAATGGGAATTGGCTCTGTACAATTTTGATTCTAGTTACAATTATTATCATTCCAATGCATTGCTATTGCTCAACTCAGAATTTTAACTATTACTTTCCATGAAAAGAGATTTAGTTGAAATATCTGCCTTCGGTAAGAAGGAAAAATATTTCAAAACCATGCAATATTTTATTTTTAATAATGTTTTATTGTTTTAAAGTAAAAGAATATTCCATCTTTTGTGGTGGGAATACAGTTAAATTTATACTTGCATTTTCATGTTAGGATATGCAAAGGCTGTGCTGGGAGCTGAAGGTAAAAGCCATGGCACAGTAGTGAATAGACCATATTAGAGATAAGAATAAACTAAAGAGTGTCTCCTGGCTTTCTTTCCAGTCATATCCAAAAGTGAAGCTGAATTTAGTTATTGCTGCCCTCTAACTGTGCTAGAGCTGTTAGAATTTAGTGTGAAAATGCTTTCTGATGAGAGTTTTATAACTGTCTTTTTTAGAGCAGTGAAGAAAATGTTTAAAAAAAAAAAAGAGTATTCCACAAACAACATCTGGATGCTGGACCAAGACCTGACAATCTATGTTCTATTCCTGTCTCTGAATGTCTGACTATGCTTAGTAACTCATATAACCACTTTAATCATCAGCTCTTTTCTGTTTTATTTACTTTAAGTGAGAAATAATTGTATCAGGGACTGTTTGGTAATATGTATGCTCAATGTCTTTAAATAAGATTACAGTTTTAGCTGAGGCTTCTCTCCCTAACTCCAAATAAATAATCACAAGAACTTCCTATTGAGCAGTTTGTGTTGTATTTCACAGATGTAAACTAAAGCAGTGTTCATACAAACTTTGATTATGTGCTAAAGCAATTAATGTAGTATTCCAAATCCTGGGGGGAAAAAAAAAGATCTTTAAGTACTTTCCTGTAATTTTTTTTAATCTCTTCTCATGGTTGCACAGGACATAACTGAAAGTTTGCTATTGATTGAGCTACCTTGGTGACATGGGTGACCAATAGCTTAATCCAACCCACAATTCCTTCTGGCTGTTTCCTGTGAGAGATGAATAACGAAACCTAACTCAGTCCAGCAAGTCATAGTGAATGTTTAATTTCTGAGAGAAAGAAAAATTTTAGAATCCTTATTTCCTTATACATGCAGGGGAAATTCTGATCAGTACAATTTTTGGAGGTGTAATTGTAGAATGGAAGGGTGTGCACTTCAGATGTTTCCTATGTTTGCTGGTTATTCTGCTTTTTTTTTGCTATTTTTACTTGCTGAATTGGTTAAAAAAGAATGATCAGCAAACATAACAAACAAATTGCACTTTCCTCAGCTGAACTGTGTGAAAGACCCCAGAGACAATCCAAGCAAGCCTGGCACGGTCCCTCAGGAGCCTAGAAATTGCATTGGCCTTTTTAAGACTGTCTTCTCTGGGGAACAAATCCCTGCAGCTGCTTTTAAAAGTTGAGGGTTAAAAGCATTTTTGTTGCTGATAATGCACATTGGAGCACATGTAATGCTTTAATGTGCATTTTAAAGTGAAAATACAATACAACTTTTCAGAACCCTTGAAAAGAATCACAGACTTGCTTCTGTGGTTGAATGAATTCAGAACAGTACTTTCAGGCAGAGCTGACTGACACTCTGAATATCCCTTCTAGAAGAAATTTTGATATTTCAAGAAAGTTTTCATTTTGAATGAGAGTGACTTTAAGAACTGCTTCTATTTCCCTTCACTGGAAAAATAACTGTGAAAAAATGGAAATGCTTTGTTTTGGTTGAGGATTATGTTGTGTTTGGGTTTTTAAAAGAAATTTATCAATTCCTACACTTAAAAGACTATTCCTTGGATTGCTAGCTATTAGAAAAATCCAAAGAATGCCCAGAATCCAAAGTAATCAATTGTCATAGAGAAAATACTCTGAAAATGAAGACTTAGAAATGGATCATAAAGTTTAGATTTTGTATGGTGTTACTGTGAAGAGGAAAGAAAGTCATGTTATCAGCACATTTCATGACATTAAATATTTTCCAAAAACGGCAATGGAGTTCTTGGAAACTATGTAGAATAGCTAAGCTATCTCTCTTCAGTGATGCATTCCCTCAGTTTACAATTGATCTTCCATCACTGAATGTTTAAAGGCAACTTTTGATTGATTTCATTTCAGAGGGAAGATTTTAGTAGAGTGTGCTGCTGGAAGCTCTAGGACTGATTTTTATCACCCACTCTGAAATTTACATGCATGAATATTCCATACCAACCAACTTGTCTCCCTCAACCAGTCCTTCTTGGAGTCCACTGCCTGCCTGGTCAAGCTGCATATATACAACTCTTTTTAACTTTGATATTTTTCTGTAGATATCAAGGAGATCTGCTAACTGAGATGGCAGCGAAGGCAAAAGCTTTTTTACTGCTTACTCCATAATACTCCTCTAAAATATCTCCAGAATGCTATAGGCCTGAAATGGAGAAGTGGGAAGGATGGTGGCAGAGTCTCAGGAGGTTTGGGCCACTAGGGTAGGAGTTAATAGATAAAAGTCTGCAAGTACAGTGATATCAGAAGAGAATTAGTACAGAAGTATGTTAATATCTGTTACCCTTAAAACTGTGATACTACCATGATGCTGACACATTGCCCATGACTATTTAGAATCAGTGAAAATATTTCCCATTCCTTCTTGTACCATGGCTTATCTACAGCAAGTGAGCCACACTTGAGATGAATAGTGCTAAGGAGCAACTTGATCCTGAAATGACTCCCTTGTGAAATTAGACCTGCACTCAGAAAATGCCAAACATCCTACTTCCTGGTGTGTGCTTTAATGAGTGAGCAATGGTGAAAAATAGGGTTTGTTTGTTCTCCTTTACTTTATGTGTATCCTGAAAAAGATGCCAATAACTCAACTATGTGTCCTGAGCTAAGTGCCCATACAGACATTTGAACCTTATGTATATTTTTTTTCTTTCTCTAGACAGCATCTCACTAATCATGGATGTTCTGGTTTCAGCTGGAACAGAGTTAATTTCCTTCACAGTAGCTGGCACAGTGATCTGTGGTTTGGATTTACTAGGAGAATAATGTTGACAACACACTGATGTTTTAACTGTTGCTAAGTAACTTGCTCTAAATCAAGGACTGCTTGTGTCTCATGTTCTGCTGATGAGCAGGGGCACAAGAATATGGGAGGTAGCATGGCTAGGATAGGTGACCCAAACTGGCCAAAGGGATATTCCATACCATAGAATGTCATGCCCAATATATAAACTACTGAGAGTCACCAATCGCTGCTCAGGAACAGGCTGGGCATCAGTCAGTGGGTTGTGAGCAACTGTATTGTGCATCACTTGCCCTTTCTGGCTTTTATTTCTTAGTCTCTTTTTGTTGTCTCTCTTTTCATTATTACATTATCATCATCATTATTATTACTATTTTATGCCCATTGTTATATTTTATTATAATTTTTTTATTTCATCAAATTATTATTATTATTTTATTTAAGAAATTATTATTATGTCTATTTTATTTTATTAAACAGCTATTAAACTGCTGTTGTCCCAAAACATGAGTTTTAACTTTTTTTTTTCCCTTCCTACCCTGTGGAGGGGTAGGGTGGAGTGTGAGCAAGCGTCTGCATGGTACTTTGTTGCCTATTGAGGTTAAACTGTGACAATGGGAAAGTGGTGAATTATCTCAAAGAGGTACTTACACCCGTTTTGTGAGGTTAGACCTCACAGACCTTCATTTAGGTTCTCTTATATATCCCTCTTGACTAGTACCTGTCTTTGCATAGTGTATTTTTATTGCACAGGCGCTCTGAAACAATTTTCCTATTTTGTATTCCTATCACAGGTGGCTTAAACATAGATCAACAACCTGAAATACCCCATTCAATTCTGTAAAGTAGTAGTATTCTAAGAAAAACTTAAAATAATCTATTTTGTAGCACCTAGCTTTGAATTCTCTTCTAACAGAAAATGGGGAATATGACCATTATAGGTCTATTTTTGTAGCTGTAATCACAGTTAATGATGCAAATCATAACTCATTTTCACTAAATGGTGGGTGTAAGACCAGCAGGTGTAATGTATCACTACTTAGAGACTGAAGTAATATCGAGTACAGTGATCTGTTCACTTAGCCATATTCTTTGTGTTGTAGGCATATCAAATTTTAAATGTAATTCAGATGGGACTTTGATGGTCATTGTCCATAATAACCTGCTAAATTTAGCTGTCAAAAAAACCTCAAAAAAGGCATGAGGCCTAGCCAAATCATTATGCTCCCTGCATAGTCAATGAAAGCCAAACCACAGACTCTTTTCCCCCAGGCGTTTGGAGTGACTGTGGGGAGCATATACAATGATTGTAGGTATCTGTCTGACTTACACATATTGCATATTCAGTAAAACCATTTCATCTTTATGTTGTGATGATACAGACTTGTTTCTTTTTCTGTTTCATGTGTATCTTACATACCAAAGTTCCTGGGACTCAGAGAAGGATTTACTACCATTTAGTAATTAATATATTGGCCCTAAATTGTCATTTAGTTTAATACTGGCTCCAGTGTGGGCTCCTCTACTGGCCACAGAGCCTCATGAGAAGCACCTTCTCTCAAGTAGGACTTCTGTGGGCTGTCATCCCTGCAAGGGGGCTCTAGCATTGGTCCTGCACGAGCCTCAGTCCTTTGGGAGAAAGGTGCATGTGTTCGCTTCACCGTGGAGTACCTCCCCCTCCTTTGAATTTGGTGTTTCCTCTTGTTTCTCTTTCTTTGTTCCCTTCTCTCCCATTTCTTGACCTTACGAAAACATGTTTTCACAGAGCCATGATTAGCTTGGCTTGATGGGCTCAGCTGTGGCCTGTGGTGGATCTGCTGTGGAACAGGCCTGACCTGGCCATGTCTGGCACAGGGCAGGCCCTCAATTCTCAGAAGCCACACTTGCAGCCCTCCTTGTACCAAAACCTTGCTGCTTACACCCAGTACATTAACAAAGGGCCTGAATCAGTTGCCTGAGCAGCTGTCATCTGACATATCTTAAGGTACCCTCTATGTCCATATGGCAACACAACATACAGCACAGGTGAGGGTCAGGGCAGTAGATGCCCATGTGTAGACAACGGAGTTACATTCCTGAAGTCTGTACTAGTTTGAAAACAAACCAATGGGAGATTCCAAGTCAGAAGTACAATTTAATAAGAAAATTAATATAAAGGCAGAAAACACTGGCTTAAACTGACAGAGTCAGGATACAGCCTGACATCCTGTTGGTCAGGGTGGTGGTAGCAGTCTGATTAAATGGTGGCTGCAGTCCCGTTGAAGGGATAGATGTTTTTGAAGTGGTGATCCTGTAGAAAGGTCTGGTCTTCCTCTGACAATCCAGTGGTGGTTATGTAGCTCTCGTCCTCTGGGAACCCAGTATGTAAGGCCAGCTGTGGTGTTCCAAACCTCAGATTCTATACAGGCAGGAATGCTTGGTTCCTACCCCTGGGTGGAGCATCTCACAATGGGATGATGTCATGCAATACGGCCTTGATGGCCCATTAGCAGAAGATAGGCTCCTGAGGGAGTTATCAGGGATGAGTCATGAAGGAGATAAGGAACACTGCCCCAACCTGCTTTAGCAGCTTATGAAGGTGATGATAGAATATATACTTTTTGGTTACATCTTACATTGTAACCTAAGTCCTTGAACAGATCATTTGAATATCCTTTTACTGATTTTCAGAAATCATGTGTTCCAAAATCTAATTCTGAATGTTTATAAATTTTTGATATTTCTAGCCTAGAAAGATGCAAAGTAATGCAAGTTTTTTACACTGTATAAGAGCTTAGCTAAAGAGAATAAAAGAATATGCTATACCTATGCTGAAAAGCAAGATGTTGGGCTGAAAGTAGGTTACCAGTGGAGTTTCTCAAAGCTTGGCTCGGAATTGATGTCATTTAATATATTCATTTATGACCCTGGCACAAAAAGCAAAAATGTTTTAATGAAATTTGCAGGTGGCATATGGGTGAGAGGGACTATAAATACAAAGCAGCACTTTAATATTGTGTAGAGTTAAGAGACCTTGAGGACCAGGGTAATAGAATTATAATAAGATTTAATAGTACAAAATAAAAGGTCACAGAATTCAGCCTTTTCATCTTGCCCATCATTACCTGTCTAAAACTTAGAGGCCTACTTTAAGTTGTTCACCTGGGCTCCTTTAAATAATCGTAGAGAAATGCCTCTAAAAGGACACTTCTATGCTAAAGTAGTTATTTAAGACAGGAAGGTTGTACTGGCTTTTAGAGATGCCTTTCTCACTACATTGGTTTTGGAGGAAAACTAGATGTCTGCTTAGCCTACATCCCCATGAATCCCAGCTTCGGACTTAATGTGAATGCTTGCTATATGCTTATTGTCCTTCAGTTGGAAAGAGAAAAATCCATTAACAACCAGCTTCAGGGAATGCAAATATGGTCCTTCAATATATCAAGCTTAATACTTCTGTGAAACAAAAGGAAATGAGGAAAATCCCTGTACAAATTCTTTATGGAATATCTTCTAGGACCTTCACCATTAAAATTCAAGAAATAGAAATTAATTGGAAAGATACAAATAGTAATGAGGGAAAATAATTTTACAAGATTAATTTACATGAATATTTTTCATGTAGCAGATTGGAGATGAGAGGCACATCAATTTTTGCTGACCTCAACCAGTACAAGCACCAAACATATATGCCTGTTCTGTGTGAAATAACACCAGTAACACGTCAGGTTAAAAAGCATAGAAGCTATATTAGTGCTATACTGTGCCTCACAAAAACCATGGCACCAGTTGAGGTGACTGTCTTGTTTCTAAGGTGGGCATGGCAGCAGTCACTGGCAGCATGTAGACAATAGTCAGTAGTGGCAGTTGTAATCCCCATCACATGGACTACATCGCTGAGTCAAAGTATGCTGGGTTAGATGAGCCTTGTGAAAAGACGAGTGAGCTTGTAAGTGATTTAAAAGTTTATGAGACATTTTTTACAAAAATATGCAAAGATTTTTTCCAAAATATTCCTTCATTGTCATGCCCACTATTTATGCATGTATTCCAGCGTCTGCAGTAGACTAAAGGTGCTAATACACTAAGAAACTATCAGTCCTTGAGTAGTTCTGCTTAAGCAGAGCCAGCCCCACAGCATGAAATCAGCTGGAGTGCTGTACTGGTATGGATGAGGGCACAAGTCACTGCTTTTCAAGCAGTTAAATGTTTTGGGTAGCTCAGCTTTTGTAGGTGTTGTTTAAAACATTAGAATTCCCATGGTTTTGAAAATCCCCATTTTCCTTTAAAAAATGTTCTACTTGCAGAATTTTCTAATTATTCGAAAACCTTTCAGATTATTTCTGCCTGTCTAATTAACTAGAATTTTCCATTTTATGATTTCATTACAGTACTAAAAATACAAGAAGTGTTACTTTGGCTATTTCTTGAGAAGGAAACAATAAAATACACAGACTGTAAAAGTCCCAAGATAATATAAATCAGTCCCTTAGCTGGGAATAAAACTAGCTAGGACTTGGAAGGCATCTTCTGATTTACACTTATCAAATATCTGACCCATACTTATTACCAAAACACTGTGCTCTTATCTGGAAAAATAAGTGAGACAACATTTTTCTGGCTGACGAAAGCATGTTTCTTTAGAAAAACCGTTTAACTCAAGTTCAGGTAGCTTTGCACATTTCTACTAATCCATGGATGACATCTGAGACATAAGTGTGATGTGAAAGTTGAAGAAGTGTTCTTAAAATGGGTTAGATTTACTGCAGAGGTGGGAAATGAACAGTGCTGCCAGCTAAAGGAGATATTTTTTTGACTCTGTTTTGTGTTAAGATGCTACCTTGAATTTGCAGATTGAGGAAAAACAATACCGCGTCTTGGAAATACACTATTTTGATTAATGCCATCTACTGGAAATGAGCCAGTTGTATGTGCTTTCTTTGTTGTCAGCATCTCAACACTCAGCATGAACTCTCCCATGGCAAACTGTTGGAGTAAGTTATTTCTACTCTGTAATGAGTACCTCTATGACATTATTATTGAAAATAACAGGTCTGAAATGTGTATGGTATACCATTTTTCACCAAAGTACAATTTTTTTTAAAGTTACAATGAGCATGAACACCCCTCTAACACTACTTCAAGTATAAAAGACTGAAGATAATATTGTCTCTATAACAACTAGAAAAAGTCTGTCTGTGTGTGTATATACAATTTACAGTTGGTGCTTTGAAAGAATTGGGACACAATTTCCCTATAGATAATAAAGATATGTTTTACATTATCCAAAAATTTAGTCAAATAAAACAAATAATCAGATGCAACAAAAAATTTAGAAGAAAAAGGAGACATAGTGAAACTGAAAAATGTAAAAGTTGAATTTAACTATGTTTGATTGCCTAAACTAAAAAGAAAAATGAAAAAGCTAAAATTTTGTATGAATTTATGAATATAGATTGTATGTGTGTTTGAATGAAACGTTTTAGGTTAACACAATTTCTTTTTCATCTTCACCCAGTGTTCTGGATATTTCATTGCACTGTGTCTTCCTCTTTCCCTTTGAATTACTATCCTTCTCTCTCCTCCTTTTTATTTGTGATTGATCATTCCATATTTTTAAAATTTTTCTGTAACGAAAATTATTTTTAAAAATAAATATTGTTTACCAGTTTGTATGAACATTGTCACTATTATTTTGCAACTGGCTTAGCACTAATTAAAACATAAAAATGATACAGTAATGAAGGAGGGACTATTTGGTTGAATGCTTCCTAAATTTGATGTTCAGGGTATTAGATGACTAGGCTAGCTGATTGAACTTCCACAGTGTATACAGTGAGATGTAGATTCCAGCCTGTACCTCTCTGGCAGGTGTTTCACAGTGGGGTGAATTTCCTTCCGAAAGGGGCTGTTTCTCTCTGTGAGAAGTATGCTAGGAATCTCCTCAGTGCTAGTGATTTCTTGAAGATAGCTAAGGCTCTCAGAATTGTGTCTGATTATGATCTGTGGCACCAGCTCATGCCAACCTGAAAACCTTGGGCAAGTGCCTCAGATCTCAGACAATATGTTCCCAGGCTAAGCCTGTCTCAGAGTTAGAGCCTCTGATTGGAAAAGGGCAAGCAGGTGCAGCAATGAATTGTATAATGTAGATTTAGGGGCCTCTGTGCCAATTTTTTATTCTCCTGATCTGTTCATATCACACTGAATTACTTGCCAATGCAAGTACAACATAATCGTATTATGTTGTAGTGTTATTCCACATATAAAGCTCCACAGTTTTGTCTTGCTGTTTTATAAAACCATCATAATTATTAAACCAACTAATCCTCAAATATGCTTGGCTTTTAATTTGTATTGATTATGAGAATAAAAGGTGTTTACATCATTTGTTAAAAAAATATCCTGAAGGAGTGAAAATGTGGTTGCCGTTTGCAGTGGGGTCTTAAGAATTGTGTGTTGAAGAAAGAGGGTGGTAATGTTTGTTAGAAGCATTTAAACCAAGGGTATGCATGTAATTTAAGGCTGCATGTGCAAATAGTGCTCAAAGTAAAAAAAACAAAACTACACTATGACTCAGTTTTTGGAGGAATATCATAAAAAAACGGAGTGGAGAGCTCTGTTTCTCAATTCACAATGTAGAGCAGTTTTCCCAGCAATTTCGATGCATTTTGAGATATATTTTGTTAGTTCATGCTATGTCTAACATCTAACTGCTCAAGACATCCAACCATATTCGCTGTTATTAAAATCACCACAAAATATTAATTTTTAATGTTAAGATTCTAGAACCAAGACAGGATTTCTCTATAAAAGTTCTAGTTTGCTAAAGAACTTACTGAGTTGTGAGACCAGAGAAATAGAGATATTCACCAAGATTAATTACTGTTCCTCCTCTCTAGCAGATGATTAGTGATCAGCGCAGGTAAAGACTAACATTGGAAATCCCACTACTGACTAGCAGTGATGTCTGAAGATGAACACAGTAGCATATCAAATTTTGAAACTGGAGCATCACAGCAGATTTTTGTCTTCAGTGAGCTTGAAAAATTATTTCAGTCTCTTACTTGCAAAGTTAAGACATCAGAAAATAAATCCAGTTTGGGGAGGCTTGTCAATAGAAGGTTTTGTGTCTCTCCAAAAATATGCCTGCAGCTCTTTCAAGGTCTTGAGGGCTACTCTTTCTTCCTACAAATCTTCAGAAGTCAACACTGAGTGAAGAGAGACAAATACTTCTCAGTTGCAGCTCTCCTGCCACATCTTTTGTTGCTATAGCATGCCATCCTTCTAAATTGCATTCTCTTAACTCACTATTGTTTGACTGTGACATGAGATCACAGAGAACAGAAGCATCCATGACGGATTAAGAGGAACTATGAGGTGAAGAGTAAGAGGGCTTAAAAAGGAATGTCTCTTCTGAACTTTACTCTTTTGTTTGGTTTTATTCCTCTTCATTAATGTCCTCTGCCTTCAAGAGAAATATGTACCATCTGATCTTTTTGAATCCCTAACATACTATAATAATTCCTTGATTTATTGCATGATTCACAGTGTCCTTTCATTTTGGAGCACATATAAAACCTTTAGAAGGAGGGGATTTGGAGATTATCTAGAAACCTATAGTACTATCTTCAGGATACTTGTCTAAAGCTTTGAGACTCACATTAATTCCAGTTCCAGGAATAGTTTTTAGAGATTCACCCAGACTCCTTGAAACAATAAATATACACATTTCATAGGAAACTCTTCTATCACTTGAACATGTTTGTTATACATGAGTATAGAGCATATAAATTCTATGTACTGGAATCGTACGTTTGATTGCTTTTCTCAAGGTGATACGGTACTGAGCTAAGCAGTCTAAATCTTAAAGTAGTACAAATCATTGAGTAGGCTACATGTTCTGTGAATTTTCTTTTTTATGTTAATGTCAGCATTTCAATCTTTTATTTTTCAGTACTACGCTAGTGTTTAAGAACTAAATGCAAGCTACAGACCTGACCTCTGTGGAGCTAAGGGAGCTAATTCACAGCAGAATTTGGTTATAATAATGGTTGTATTCTAAATAAACAGTTTTGGAAACATGCTATCTGTACTTCAGATGCACCTCAGGACTTATTTGGCTTGAGGAATCCATATCCTACCACAAATTGCAAGATATACAGTTTCCTGAATACAGGGGAAGCTTCAGGCAACTACTTGTTTAATTCCAAACGTGAACATTAGATTGGGTATTTTCAAAGTAATTTTCTCTCCATCATGTGCCACTACTTCCACCTACCAACATTTTATCAACATGTTTTCAATAGGAAATTCATTTCATACTTGCTGCTGGAGTTTATTCTAACAGTTGAATAGCCTGAACATGTTCAACATTATAGGTCAGAAGGTGCCACGGTGTAGAGCTGAGATAAGGGAAAAAAGAAGACCTCCAAGAAAGTAAGTTTTGACTTGTTTCTTCTGGTATGTAACAGCCAGCATTTTTTTGCTATCACTGTTTCCCAAGTGTTATAATTGGAAATGTAACATTTAGCTTGATAAGGGTCTTTCTTATTTCAGTCAGAGACTTCTATTTCTGCTTAAGAGCATACTTCTAATGTATTTAATTGGAGAAATATGAATAGTTTGCATTCTGCAAAGTACAGAACTGCCACAAATTATTGTGGATTTTAAGCCTGTTAAGAATCATGCTTATATAGAGGCCATACTTGCAAAGCATATTCATGTTGTTGGAATGTAAAATCAAGGAGATAATCTTGCAATCCTCACTTAGTCAAAAGCCTTACTGAAATCAGTAGAGATACTTTCTAAAATATCAATATTTTGTACATTTGCCTATTACAAAAAAATCCCCAAACAAAACACCCTTCAAAAAACTGCATAAACAAAAGCACAAATAAAAACCTGAAACTCACAGAAATTTAGTAATATTTAGAATAAGTCTATGCTTTGATTGTACAGTGAAAATCTAAGCAGACAGTAATGTGAGGCAAAGTTATGCCTTAATAGGAAGGTAAGTTGTACTTTTTGCAGAGCATTATATTCCTTAGAATAACTAAAGGAATAACTTTCTGGTTATCAAAATTTTCTTTAGAATACAGACTTTTGAATGGGATAAAATGTTTGATCAATGATGTTCCTGATTTTCTATATCACTTATTAAATCTTCCTAGGTCATCATTTATCAGATGAGAGTGGCTGCTTCAGTATTTATTTTAACTACAGTCTATTTATCCAAAATCACATTTCATTTAGCGCTTGGAAATAAGAGTTTGTTCAGTACAATAATTAGTTTTAAGCTTGAAGATAAACCAAATAGACACAATACCAAAGTTGTATTATAATTTTCAAAGTAATGCATTTTTCCATATTTTTTGAGTGAAAATGGGAACAGTCCACTTAGTTGGGCAAAAGTGTTTGAGTTATACTGAAAGTTTCTATTGAACTTTTCCAGTTATTATTAACTTTATTTACAATAGAAAAAGTTTGATATCCAGCATAAAATAATGTCAACTTTTAAAATTAAAAGAAAAAAAGGCTTTAAAATTTGAACATATTTTGCAATTTTGATTGCCTCTTCTTTAGTGATTTCTATTTAGGTGAAAAATAATTTGATTATCATGTACCACCATTTTATTTCTCTTCCTTCTCTGACTTCACAGTTCCTCTTTCATGAGAAAAAATGCACTTCAAGAAGGATGTCTGCTAGCTTCCTTTAAAATTTCCTGTGATTTGAAATAAATGTTTCTCTAGTTTATCATTAGAAATAATATATGGAACAGTCTACTGATAGTAGGAAACGAATTTTAAGTTTTATTGGCTATCTGAAGAACTCCAGAAGCCTGCATTTTTCTGAAAACGCCATTTTTCAGTATTTCTGAGGCAAAATAGTTTTGGAATTCCAATTGGTAGAAATTCTTCACTTTTTTTTTTGTTTAGACTTTTCTCTGAGGGAAATTTTGAAAAGAATTAATTTTTTTGATGAACCTGAAGCTCAAAAGTTTTTTGTTCCGTTCACAAAGCAGTGAGGGAAGATAGTTTCACTTCATGCAGGAGGGAATTTAACTGGGATCTGCCATAGAGGAGTTTTTCTGCATCACTGCATGCAGGTTTAGTAAATATATGCAGATGAGGTTTCCTGCAGTGAAATCGAAGGGAGGCACAGATGAAATAATGCACAGCTTCAGGATCAGATACGTAGTAGAGGGTCAATGGCACTGCTATCTAAAGACAGAGGTGTTCTTGACTATAAGCAGAGAGCTACAATGTCTCTCCAATGACATAGAAAAACCAAAAAGGATGATTATTACTGGCAATATTGGAATGTGGAATATGGAAGCTAGACTTTCTAAATAAGCTCCTTTTGTTCACAGCCAAAATTTCAATATGAATACAGTCCAGTTTTAAGTATTCAAGAAACAAGAAGCTTCGCTAAGGCTTTCGAGAGGCTTATTGCCACAAGTCTCTCCCTGCTGAATGTCTGCTGAGGGGCAAGTTTGCAGGAGGAGATTGACTTCTGCAGCTAGCTTGAAAGCAGAGGTAAAATGTCCCCAAGGCAAGGTGGTTTAGGAAGAAAGGCATCAGCTAATTAAACTTAATTGGGTTATCCAGGTTAGTCTGATTAGCATAATTAATTTAGGCCTCTGAGTAGGCTTGAGCTGTGTGTGTTTTTGTGAGGGATCCTTTGAGGGACGTGTTTGAGACTCTGAAGTGGAAAATGTATTTAAATCTCTAAGTCAAGGGAGAGACATTGTAGATGAGTAGGAAAGACAATATACAGAAGTACAGAGGATTTATCCTGCCTAGAGGCTATGTACTCTTTTGAAATGGGCAATAGTTAAGGAAAAAACCAGAGGGGCTAGTTAGAGGATTTTAATCCACCTGCAAAGCATGAGGAAGGAGTCTAGCCAGCCTGTTACACTTGTGCTTGACAATACTGTGATATGAGTAAAAATATGGTGTCTAGGGAATAGTGGATAGGGTTAAAACCAGACTGCAAAGAGGTAGAATCCTCCAGTTAGGGGAAGTTGAAATGATTTCACCTTAACTGATTTGGGATCTTTTGCTACTGCAAAAAGTGAATTAAGTACTGTTTTAACTGTTTTTGAGAGCTTTGTGTACTGTACTCTTAGCTCATGAAAAGAATCCCTAAGAAATAAAAATTTGCAAACATAAAGGGTTTTCCTCAAATGAAAGAGAAAAACAAAAATTTTGATCACTTAATAGCACTTTTTGTTACACAAAGAAAGTGGATTTGTAAATACATATATCCTATCTTTGATGGCAGCACTACTTTAACGGAGTCGATTGGGTAGTTCTTTATTCCTATACTAAGTTATGTATTGTGTCAGTTTTGTTGGGCCTAAATTGTGTGTTGTCTGAACTGCCTTCACATTTCAAGGTTTAAAAGTTTTCTGAACTTTTTTCTTTTTTTTTTTTTGCTAAGCATTTAAATTTTCAACTTCACTGTGGGTGATGCAGTGGTCAGATGAGCCTTTGTTATCCTCTGTTTTCACCAAAGCATGTCCTGGCTGCCAGGCAAATAACCTCTTCCTTTTCAGCTGAGAAAATAAGGTACCTCTATTGTTAAACTTACCCTAGAGCTGATTGGTATAAAACATATTTGGGAATCCCAGAGGGGAAAAGATTGTTCTGCTGCCCAACCAGTACTTTGCCCAAGTACTCCTGTGAGTCCCATTTATTACTGTCTGATCTACAATTTAAATCACCACAATTTCAACTCCAAGATCAAAGTGAAAATGGGAATTTTACACTGAAAAACCTTATAGTAATTCTGTATACACATTTGTGACTATAGACTACTCTTAAAAGACACATCTGAGGACTTTTCATTATTTATATGAAGGATGACTAACATATAATCAAGGATATTTGGAATGTAATTTTGTGAGTGCGGATTTTCCTGAGACCTTGAGAATTTTGACTGAATATGATGAGATGTTGTCTGGAATAAGGAAATGTAGTTATTAAATGTTGAAAAAGAAATACGTAATTTGTCCAAATAAATTATGCAAATTGAAATACTGCTTTTTGTAACTAATGTTTGAATTGCCTTTTACTTAATTTCATTCAGATTTTTTTTTAGCTGATTTTTCAGATCCATCCAAACTATCATGCACTCCTTGAAGTGAAGTTTCGTATCCTAAATATTGATATTTTAGTTGATGATTTGGAGGAGAATCTCAGTATCTGTGAAGGCAACTATAAATTAAGATTGTTATATTCTAAGACCATGTTATGTGATAGCCTTTGGGAAACACGTTGGTTTCATTCTCACTTGAAATAGTATGAGAGCAATTTTACAATGAACAATTTTTTTCTGGTGCTAGCTGGACCTGGATGACAGAATAAAGCATGAAAATCAGAATCAAAGCAAAGCTGATGTACCAGAACCAAGACAAATAAATAAACCCCAAAGTTTTCCTTTTCTAATACTAAAAAGGTTTATGTTTAGGTCAATTCTTGCCCAGTTCCACTTCAGAGCCATTCAGATGAGATTTTACAAAAGGAAGAAAGGAGAAATGTTGCTAAATTGCTTTGAGAAAGGTTAGCCACTCAGCATGAATAAACTAGGGTTTGCTACACCACAAATATATATGACATGTTGAAAAATGTTTTAATGAAGTAGCAAAGGTCTGCTAGGGAGTGAGTTAAAAGAAAAATATAGCAGTGTAGTACACTTTGAAAAGACAGAAGAATTCTTTTCTTCTTTTTCTTAGAGAAGAATTGAAACCATAGTGTTTCATGTGTTTGTTTTAAACTCCATGGCAACTCTGTATTGTTTAATATACATACTCCAAATTTCAGGTTTGGCACCTGCATTATTTGAGGTATAATTGCATTTACTCCATGTAATTAGAATACAAATTTGTGTTGCTGAGGCAGGATAGTGTTCTGGTTTTTTTTTCCTGGGAGGTAATGTTATGCAGTCTGTTTTGTGTTCAGAAAATTTGCCGTGACAGTGCTTCATAATAGAACCAATTATCAGGAATGCTGTTACACATAGCCTTCCAGACCCCAATTTAAACAGAAGCAAGTGACAATTCCTTCTGTGAAACAGTCTCCATAAATCAGCCATATGTGAAGACCTACATGCTTATTGAGGATAAAACTAGAAATAGGAATTTTTAAAAAATAATTGTGTGTTTTTAAGGTGTTCTGATTAACTTTCAAACTAAGGGGAAGCAGCACATATTAACAGCACCTTCCAAAACTACTTTCCATGTATCTTTAAAAGGTATCAGAATACTTTATTCATTCACATTTCATTTTTAAGAAGCAAAGCTCCCACTTCCAATGCTTTGAAATAGATGTCTACTTTCCACCATAATAGGGGACACTGCAACTGATCCTGCTATCTTTGACATTCTTGTCCTGTATGAAATACCATAGCTGATTGTTGATCTTTATTTTTAATGGGCATTCTCAATAAAAATGCACAAAACTGAAAGAATAGCCACTATTTTTTGATACGTAATTAATATATCTTTTTTTTTCCTGAGGCTTCACTTTGTTAAAATGATCCAAATAGCCCAGCTCATCCTCAGACACACTTGGGAACTTTTAGGTGGAATACTTAGAACAGCCGATAATTTATGTAATGTTTATCAAAAACAATGCCCTTTATCATTGAGCTATCTATCTCTGAGCACAAAAAACCAAACACTGGCTTAAATGTCAAATTTCGTTTTTCCATACATTGATTGTAAGCATTTCCAAGGTATACAGTGATACACTGGAACACAGAAACTTCAGACAATTTTCTCTTTCCTATACCTGCTTTTTTTATTTTGGATGTGTTTCTTTAAACATGTAATTACGTAGGTGTTTTTATACCATATTATAATTACATGCCACTTGAAGTTTTTCTTGAAGGGCAATCTAAGCAATAAGCAGTTAAGAATAGCAAAATTTTAGAAAAACGCCTAGGAAATAACGTAGCAACTTGGGCAACAAAAAGCAAATTGAATAATTTAAGACACTATTTTACTGCATAATATTTCAAAATATACTAAAATTGCATTTAATAAAAAATATTTTTATTTAAAGTAGAAATCTTAATGAACTTTTTGCTATGTTTCTATTTCATCCTGACTGATTTATCTACTGGAAATAGATGGGAATAGAGTGTTTGAAAATGTAGGAAAGCCTGCAAATTTTCTAGCTTTTCCTGGCCAAAACTGTAATTAAAATTAGCAGTTTCCCAAAGAGAACGTGAAATTTTAAATAAACGAGAGTTACTAATAAAAATTCCAAAATTGTTTACTTTTCTTTCGCTGTTTTATGTATAATCAGACATAGGTCAGAGTTACATTGAAAGTTCTGTGAAAGAATGAGGGCATCTCAGCCTTCATGTCTCTGCTTTCATTTCAGGGAATTCAGTGAAACAAGTAAGTCTTGGCTTTCTGACTCCCAACCTGTTTTCATTTAGACATCCATACCCTGCTGTTGCAGAATTGGTAAGGATCACTCAGGATCACACAGTGCTCACCTTAACATAATTCAGTGCCATGCTTGTAAGGTTTTCATGCAATTTATTTGACAGCAAAGGAGCTATGAGATGAGCTGTGGTTGAATGTGTGAAAAGTAAGGAAAAGGGACTGTCTTAACGTCGTATTTTTCACTGTTATGAGGCAGTTTTGCAGCAAAGAACTTTGCTCTGCTTGTGAATTCATTTTTTTCATTTATCCAATAAACTGAGATTATCAGACTGAATCTTAGGCAACAAAAAAACCAAATTCATTGTTTTCTCAGAAGAAAAATAACTATAAAAAATTTCATTTCTACCTTAGGGGCGTGGGGGGAAAGAGAAGATAATAAAAGTTAAAAATATTTTTGATCTTATCTTTAATTTACATAAATATTTCTCTCATTTCTTTTTTTAAAAATTAATATATGAGGTATATGGAAATAAAGCACCATGAAAAATGAGACTTTTTTCATTCTCCAAGTTTAATTGGCTTTCAGTTCTTTTGCTCTCTGTAAGAGAAAAATTTACCAAAATATGTGTTTATTGGTACTTTAAATCTACCTTTTGCATAGGTGGTGATGGGGGTGGTAAGTTCAGTCCAAATGTTTGCTGCAGATATTATGATGGTAGAAACAGAGTTCATTTGTTTTCTTGGCACTGGTAAATTAAAGCTTTACTTTTTATGTGTTTTAAATCTGAAATGTGTAATAAATATTGACTAGGTCTAGCTTTCCAAAACATTAAGCATTGTAGTTTTTTAAAGCAGAAAAACATGTCAGAAAACTCTGCTGCATTCTGCCTCTGGAAGTGTGCTGGTGTTTAGTTTATAAGTCTCAGTTTGTGCAAATCTATAGTTTTCCATCTATACAAAACCAGTAATTTCACATTTTTTTTTTCTTTCACCTACGTGAAAAGGGGGATTTCTGCTGTCTAACACTGCTATGGTGAAGAAATGTCTCAGTATTTTAAAATAACATTTGCAAACCTATAAAAGGGATGGCTTGGGATATAAGTATCAGATCTAACCTCTCAAGATTCCTGGAAGCTCAGATTCACACATAATTGATTTGATTGACTCTTTTACTGAAGTTGACCCTTATATTTTCAATAAGCTCACTCTCTTTGCGGTTTTGTATTGTCATCTGAGAAATACTGAGAATGAAGAAATTGCTGTCCATTTTCATTTCCTTGTTAAGGAGAGAATAAAAGAGAGAAGGAATAAAATTTGGAAGATATGTCAGTTTTCTAGAAATAAATTTTCTTTTCCATGTATTTAGTCAATGTGCTGCTGTTTACTGGCTTCCCATTTAACTTTCACTCTGTTTTACCTTGAATGTGCTTCCACTTTAAAAATGTCACAGGTATATAATAATTTTTAAAATATTTAAAAATATTTGGATGGTAAAGTGCTTATACAACAAAGGAGTAGTCTGAAGCTCATTAAAATAAGAGGGAGACCTTCCATAGTCTGCTATTTGATCTTCTAGTCAGATCCTGATTTTTTATTTTTTTCTCCTTTAAAGAGCACTTCTCAATTCAGAAACTATTCTGGAGATAATATGATGATTAAAAAAATCAGGAATTTCAGAGTCTAAAATGGTAAAGATATGAGTTCTGCCTTTGAAATCATCACAAATTCAAATGAATAGTGCCAGGCTTTCTGACTGTCTATTAAATAAATTAATAAAAAATGTGTTTTACTTTCTTGCCAACCTCTCATGACAATGACCCTATCATTCTCCCTCCCATAGAGCTGACATTTTTGCTTTTTTTTTTAAATTAATCTTACTGACAAACCAAACATTGCACTTGAAATCAGAAAACCCTTAGAACACCATTGTATAATATAGTATCACAGTTTGGGACCAGGCAAAGCATTCAGTATTTGTCAGGATTCTTCAAAGACTCTAATAGAGCAGAAGCTGATATGGTGATCCTTCTTGAGTGAGTATTGGAAAGATCGTGCTTTTCTTCTCCTCCAGCACATGGTTCACTCGGGTCACAAGGGGGATGGTGTGTGCTGAATTCCTTCAATGCCTTGCCTTCGTGACAGCATTTCTTTTCATAGGAGCTGCTGGGCTTTTTCCAGCTGTGTTACTAGTTCTCTTATCCACACCTGTTTCTGACACCTTTGTTGTCCTGCTTGGTCTCTGAATGGCCTCTTGACTACTCTTCATTTTTATTACTGTTTGAACCATTTTTTTTCTCTTTTTATGCCTTCAAAATTCTATGTTAGGGACAAAATCCATTCTCAGTGTGGCAGACAGCCATTGCCCTTACTGCCCTGAAGAGCAACGCATAACACCTAGGTATTTCACTTGTTAGCTGTTAACCCAGGGTCAAGAAGGAGTAGACAAAGGCACCTTAGCTGGATACTGAAAGGATATTTGGACAAACTGGCTTCTGTGCTTGCCCTGTTCTTATGCTTCCATGTGCGTCCTCTCTGGCCACCATCGAACTTGATCACTGGGTCAGATAGCCCTTAGTATGAACCACTAAGCCATTTCTGTGTGACATGAACTACCTTTAAACTGGACCAGTGAATTTTACAAAAATGAGGGAGGTATGTAACATGAAACTACTTTCCCTTAGTACTATCAAAATCCATTTAGTAGTGATTTCAGCCATATAGTGTTCTGTGGAGGAATTTTCTGCTTTCTCTCACCCTGTTGCTGGCACTTCTCCAAAGTGTTTGATTAGAGGTTATGTCTGCAGTCAGTGCCTAACAGAACGAAATACTACTTTTCAGGGTGTTTCTCATGTCCTCCCTTTATCATTTTGTATTGTATGCTATTCTTTGATCAGGGATACTTAAAACTGGCAAGTAGTTTGCCTGCAGGTTTGCAGGATTTTATTTTGCTATATTATTTTCTTTTCTCAACCTTAATGATACCTTTAAGCCATCTGTATGTGAAGATAATCACATAGCAGTCATATGCATTTATATGGAGGATACAAACTGTTGATTAAACCTTTATATTCTATTTTTATTTGTGTTTTTGTTGTTAGGCAAGTGGGTATTTTTTACAGAGGTGCTTTTGTTCAAAGCTTTTTTTGTCTGGTGAGTGAAAGAAGCATCTAATATCTTGAAAACTCAGTTTTTCTTTTCCCCACAGTTTTTCTGCCTACACAACAAAAGCTGATGGGGCATTGTGCTGAGGGGACCTTGACAACTGCTTTTATATTAGCATGAACACCTCTAATCAAATCAAAACACCCAGCGTTATCAGACTTGTTTGAGCAGCCCCACATTGTATTTTCCAGGCAAGTTTCCTTCAAAAACTCATAAAAATAGAAATTCATAAGAGAAAGAACATTACGCTGGTGATGCTGAACTGGAAGGAATTGCCTGGCCAGCAGTCGAAACATCAGAATGGGTATTTTTACAATATCTTATATGAGACTCATCAATTTACATTGACTGTGGCTGCAAAACTGCAACTACAGCAAAGACAAGAAAGTCAACACGTTGCAGTAATGCATTTAAGAACTCACTCTCGGCTTCTCAGCTATACTGCAGATCCTGTTGTAAGGATTGCCCATCTGGAGATATTGGCTCTACTTAATAATTATATTTGAAGGGAAATTTGAGAATAAATCTCCAAATGATGTTTAGCTATAGGTGTGATTTTTTCTCCCGTGCAAGCAAGTGTACTCTGTTTCAAACTGATATAGCAAATTATGGTCATTTATGTAACATCATTCTTAGGAACATCCTCTGTGATGTGGAGTAATTCAGAGTGCCAAATATCTAAATGCAGAGAGTTTCTTAGAACCTTACAGAGAAATATGTATTGTATTATACTACTGCAAAGGCATAATTGTTTATACTGAGTTTGTAGGAGTAGATCTCTTTCAAACATAGGCAACCCTCTAATTTTAACCCTTCAAAAACATATCAGAATGAATATAATTTTATTATTTTTATTATAATGACACCTTTTCTTTGATCTAAAGGCTAAACAGAAATAATAAATAGAGTAGCCAGTAAATTTAGAAGAATAATATTATTCTACACACAGGATTTCTGAGACCAATAACAACATACTGTTCCAGTGTTAAGGTCTAAAACTGATAGCTGAAATTTGTGAAGAAAAGGCCAAAAAGTAATTCAAGAATACTTCAAATTTTTAGAAATTTATTTTGAAGCTATAAAGTTAATAGATTTAACTTTCAAATAGAGTGACCAGTCTGAAAATTCTTTGTAAATAGCCATATGAAGAGATTTCTGATGGTAAAGGTATGGTAAATCTAGGCCAAAATCTTACTTATTTCTAAAAATCAGATCTGACAATAATGTAGATGATCTGTCATTTAAATCGGGAGGGGGTGCCTTTTTGAAACATGTGTTGACTGACTCTAACAGATGGACTTAGCAGAAAGGGAATCAGCTGAACAATGTACATGAACTATGTCCATCAGAACTCTAACTACTCTGAACATGACAATCAGGAATAAATAAAAGCACTCAAAAATCTTTACCAGAAGAAAATTTGAATCTGTGGATCTTCAAAGCATTCATGGCACAATGAGGTGAATATCTGCCTGAGCAGCAACAAGCATCCTTTTGTAAATGCAAAAGATCCCTGCGTGGGGGGATCTACTAAAGGAAATGTGGAACCCAGGAAGGACTTGTAACCAAATTGTATGGATGGTGGGGTTTGAAGGTAGCACCCTTGCCAGGATAAAGTATAGATACACTTAGTGCTCATTTAGATACTGGAATCATCTCTTGTGCTTTGAATGTATTCCCTCAACTTGCTAAATCATGAGCCAATTGAGAAATAATCTTTTAGGTAGAAGGTTAGACTTCAAATCAAGAGGTGTCTTTTCATGTCCCAGAACCACTCTCTAGTGGCTTCAGGTAAGCACATTTTCATATTTTTGTTTACTGTGTGTTAAATGGAAGCAGTAATTACTTCCTAAACTGCAAAGTTGTTGAGAAGTTTTAAGACACGCAGGTGACAGTAAGGGGGTGTCATAGGTTAGCAAGCATAGTCCCGGAAGGGATGTCCTTGCTAAGGGGTGCTTACAGCTTCCTCTGGGACCTGAGAGACCCTATCAGCTGGCCAGTTTGAATATGGACAATTCTTTAAGCCACTTAAAGTTGTGACCGTCTCTGTGATCGACACTTAAGAACAGACAAACCCCCCACAGCTCGCTCTCTCGTTTCCGGTGCTGGGACAGGTGGCTGCGGGCCCCGTGCTCGGGCCAGGCTGCTCTCTTCCACCCCCCCCCCCCCCCCCCCCACTGTGGCCAAGATTTCAGCAAAGCGGCACCGCTGTCCGGCAGAGGCCAGGTGACTGACAGTGATAAGCTTCATTCCAGCTGCAAGGCCGAGGTGAGATTAACCCTTTTAGTGCTGTGAAGAGCTGAAAACCTGAGGGAAGAGAAAGAGGAGATGCTTAAAGCTGAAAGTCGGTTGTGAAGCTATGATATATCAGAGTATCCCGTTGTAATTTCATGAAGATATGGGGGGTGGAGTGTTCAACTCGTGAGCAAAAGCACCTGCGCCGAGATAGGCAGATGCTGACGCAGCTGTAATTTCATGAGAAGTTTGGACAGGGAGAGATGGAAGTAATGAGGACTTTGGCTCCAAATGGGAAAGGAGAAAACCTCATTTCCTAGAGATGCTCCCAGATAGTCCTAAAGATGAAGATGAGGAGGACCCTTTGCTCCCAGGGAAGGAGAAGGGCCTCTGTTCTTAGAGATGAAATGCTCCCAGAGATGGGTGAAGAGAACTTCTGTTTCTGAACGGCTCAAACTTAAAACTGTACCCCAAAAAACTTCAAGAGTGGACCCTCGAAAGCAGTTGCGGGAAAAGCTGCAGGTCGGTGGAATGGACTCACATGCAGGCAGAGAGACTCCTCTTCCTAAATGGACTGAACAATATTTGGAAGTGGGCGGCTCTCTCGTTGTGATAATGTTTTCATAGCATGAGCAAGAAGAGACTTCTCTTTCTAAATGGACTGAACAAGGTTATTATGGAAGTGGTAAACAGACTGAACATCTTAAGGGTTGTCTTTTTACATTGTCAGTGGGAGAAGGGAGGAAGGTGGGGGGAGGAGGAGAGTTCTGAAGGTATGGTATAATTTTTTTTCCCCTCTTTTAAGTCTGTTAATAAACTTCTTTATATTCTTTCAAGTTTGGTGCCTGCTTTGCGTTTCTCCTAATTCTTATCTCACAGAAGATAAACAGCAATGAGTATCTTGGACCAAACCACTACACTAAATTGGTGTTTCTGCCTGGTTACAAACCCGCTGAACGCGCTACAGGGGGAAAAACCCTGAATAAAGAAAAATGTATTCTGAAAGGGAATCAGAAGAGACACGATATGATGGCAGAAAAAAGGAAAAGAGGTGCAGAGAAATCAATGTTTTTATGTAGCAATATAAAACCCCCTATATTTGCCCATTAAATAATTTAGTGTGTGTTACAGTGGGGATACTGCAACATGTGTATCAATCAACGAGGCCTGTGGAAAGAATATATTTATGGACCAATTCTTGATAGCTGTTTCAGAGATGTTTATTTCTCCAGCCGCTTGGCCGGAGCTCTGCCGAGGAACTGAGGCAATCATGGGACCCGAGGGTCCTTGCCCGTGCAGGGAACACAAACCAACCAATGGGAACGAGACTGACCAGGGACAGGGAAACTCCGTGCCTCCCCCCAGGGCCCCTCTCCCAGGACCACATGGCAGGGGGGAAGGGACCCCGAGAAGTGTGTGTCAATCGGGAAATGCTAGAGGCCTTAAGAAATATCTACGCGTATTTAAATTAGGAAGAAAAAAGGGAAAAGCATTCATTTTCAAAGTAGGAAGGAATTACATTTTTTGTTTTTAGATCAATATTGCTCCTAAATCTAAATTGAACCATGATAGGAATCAGAGTGGAAAACTGGGGTTGCACCATATTGATGCATGTTAATGCACCTTTATGCTACCATGTGCAGCTCCTTGAGAAGCAAATTTCCCTATTCATAAGAGTTACCTTCTTTCTATTAGTTTTTCTGCCCCATCTTTTACCTCCAGAAGAGAGTGTCAAATAAAATTAATACTTATGAAGAGGGTGTGCTGTGTGATTCCTACATGAGCATCTCTTGAACAGGAAGAAGCTGGGCTCTGTATTACCTTTTCTGAACTTCTGAGTATTTCCAATTTCTATAGAAGTCAAAGGGAATAGAGCAAGTTGTCAGCTGTCATTTCAGACCCATATTCCCTTAGAAGAATCATAAATATTCTTGTAAGATACTACAGCATTGCAGTTACAAGATATGGCATTTTATACCTTTCAATTTTCTTCCTCAAAGATCTTCATAAAAATATAGGAAGAGAAATCACTGGAATGCTTTTCTTTAAATAATTCTGATATTTCCTAGAACTCCATATAAAGTAATACATTTCTTCAGTTGGAGATTCAGGTAGTTAGATAGATTCAGTGCTTTTGTTCTTACATTAATGAAAAAAAGATTTTTGCTGTGTAAAATTCCAGAATAACCAAAAGGGGAAACATCAAAGTTAACTTCTAGAAAACATTAAAATATTTCCTTTTGTGAAAATAAAAGATAAATTACAAAAGCCATTTTTTCTGTTCTTGAACAAAGCTTTGTTAGTACTCCTTTTTCAGCTTTTTGTGTTTTTGTTTGTTTGTTTGTTTTTGATGTGAGTTTAGTAAAGTGTAGAACCAGGAATTGCACTTCCATTTAAATGCAAAAAGATCAAACTTTGGATTTTATAGCAAAACTTTTGCTTTTCTTGGACATTCTACAAATAGAGGAAGAACCCTTGCCCATTCATTATGGCATGAGATTGTGATAGACATATTGATGAAATCTACTGAAAAAATACTTGTTTATATACATGGTCTTGCAGCCTCTATCAAAAAACTGGAGAAGATACCTTATAGATTTCCAAGTCATGGATACATTTCATCAGCAAATCCTAAACTTTGTTTCCAAAGTGATATATGTGGATTTATAAAATGTACACAAATATACAATATAAACATTAGGCTTAAAAATACTACAACACTACAAATACATTGCCAAATCCAATGAAGAATTAAAGTCTGATATTCAACATGATTAATGATTATGAGGCTTTTAAAAGGAAAATAATCATGGAAATAATTATTAAAAAGTTATTTAAAAGAGAACTTTTGTCAATCTCAAGATGGTATTTTTAAGTAAACGCACACATCAGCATTCTGCAAAAGCTGAGAAGAGGAAAAATAAAAATAAATCAAAATTATGTTCACTGTGAGAGAAAAGTAGCAACCAGATTGTAAGCTAATGCTAGAGACCTATATAAAAAGGCTTAAATGTTCTGAATTTATCTTCAGCTATCATAAATTAGGCTATGCCAGAGATGTACTGAGAGAGAAAAATATGTTCTACACCCTGCCTTTCATTCTGAAGGTTCTGCAATCTGAGTACCAGATAAGCAATTTAAGTATACTAAACCTGAATGCTCAGTCTTCAAGTTGTGCTCACTCTTTTTTTTTTTTAATACCTGAATTATAAATAGGGCGATTTGCTGTCATTGATGGAAGAAATGTTTAATAAAGTGTTGAAGTGAATAAGAAGTTTGCGTGAACAGCAGGAGAAAAGCTTCTGAGATGACAAGTAGCTCTTCCATACACATTTGGATTAGGCATAGTCCTACTTTGCCCATTAGTATATGGTATTAAAACAAGAAGCTGTGGAAGAGAGTGTTGGGCATAAATTTAAACAAACTGACATATCTGTATTATCCATATTGTCTGATAAGGAGGGGAAAAAGAAGATATGGCCATAAATCACCTCTGAGTCAGAACAAAATATATAATTTAAAGTGTGTGGGAACTAAAAATAGTGTACACTGACACTAGAACATGCCACAGTGAATGAAAGAACAAATGTAGACTCCAGTCTTGTCTGGAGACAATAAAAACTAATCATATGGAGAGAAAATAAATAAGATCTATAACTAATTACAACACTAGGATTGATCTTTCTAGTTTAGTTATCTGAATGCATAGGAATGCATAACTGCTTATTGACAGGTGTGCAGCAGTATATTTCTCGTGGTGCTTTAGTTCATGACAGAGGCTTTTTGACTACTTGATCTATATATATTTTTCTGCATCTCTTGAAGACTCTGTATTAGTCATAATGGCATTTTTCATAAATTTAGAAGACATGAGCATTCCCAGGCTGTAATGAGCATTATTGGACAAAGCAGATGGCCCAATAAAGGGCCTGTGTGATGAGATCCTCCTAAAGAGATAATTATTACAGAGTTTTAAACTTATATTAACACTGGGATTAAGTTCGTGAACGGGGGTACTTTTCTAACAAATTGCAATTAAAACAATTGTATAGTAGTATCTCTTTAAACTTTTGAAAGTTTCCAAAAGGTGTAAGCAAAACTCCATACGAAACAAAAGCTTTTTCATCATAGTATTTGAAATAGATAGGATCACTTGCTGTGCGATATGTAAAAATGGTAATGTTTTCCTTCTTGGCTGACAAATAGTTGACTAAAGATGAACTTATTACCCTTGAATGGATGGATGCTATAGAAATGAATACTACCTGAATCCTATTACACTGTTTTCCCCCCTTTTATAAAAATTTAAAACTGTTTAAAACAGTAAGGAGAAAAATCCTGAGAAAGTAACATGGAGTTTGGCAAACAAGACTGGTATTCAAGGTCAGTCTATCTTCTCACGAAAAATATTGTGTGGGTCTTGATGGTTAGGAACTGCCTTCTCATCCCAAACTCATATGTATCACGCCTACTAATATGCAAAATTCATCCAGATTTGATGTATTTGAACAAAAAACCAGTAGCAAGCTTTTTGTGCTGACTTTTGCTTGTACTAGCTATGCAATTTAACTTTGCTGTGATAGGGAACAGAAGAAAAAAACACTCACACCTTGAGCCATGACCTCAGCTGGAAACAGGCACCAACAGCTGTGAAACTACTGTGAGATGTTCCCCTTGTCAGAGCAATGCCTGACTGAGAGAAAGCTTCTCGACTTTATGTCAGTGCAATATTGAAACCTAAGCTTCCAGCTGTTTGCTCTGAATGGAGCTGTGCAGAGTTTTATCTAAGCAGACTTCCTTGCTTAACTTTTAAATTGTCCCCTTCTGTAATAAAGATGCCTGGAAAAGTGAGTATTTTCTTCCAGCAAAAGCTATGAAAGGGCTAAATGAAACTATTCATCATTACAGGAGAATTAAGCAGAGGAATAACTCTCCAGTTTAGTAGCAGTCTCAGCTTTAAGGTGCTGACCCGTGGCTGTGAAGAGCATGACAACTATCTAAGGCCATCAGGAGAGATGGATACCTGTTTACATGACCTCCTTAATTGCTCCACCACAGTGAAAATCATATTAATTTAATGCTTTTTTTTATCTTGTTGGTTTGGATTGTCAGGAGGGCAAAGTGGGCAGTTAGACCATGAGAGGAATAATTAGATATAAACTTAACTGCATGGTGATATTACACAAATAGCCATATATTGTTGGGGTTTTCTGTAACCCAGAAAAGGCTGTAGTTTACTCAGGCCAGAAAGAATTATTTTTTATTTTCCTTTTATCAATAGAACATTCAGGCAAAAATAAAAATTAAATTTTTAATAGTTGCTTTAATTCACTTTAACAGAAACATTCAACATTTAAAAGTTCATATGTCTTTCCAGAACAGTTCTGAGCAATTTCTAGGTGTGACTTCCAAGGTAGAAAATGGTGATTGCTTTTCTGAAGTTGCCATTTTTCCTTTGGAATATTCACAACTAACTTGTGTATGCATGTGACTGGTTGTGGGCATGCTCACATGTACATATACTCCCTTACTTTTTGAATTATGAAATAAGGTGAAATGAGAAAAAAATTTTGATCTGAAAATGCAGAACACAAGAGTCCAAAACCAAATAAGTAATCCAGAAATTTTCTGAAAAAAGTTTTGTACACTTTTTGTTTTCTGAAGTCTTGCTATTGAGCTCAGTTGTACCCAAGGTAGTTCTAGGATAATTCCACTGACACTGGTGTTCTTCTGTCTTTGTACTAATGAGAATGAGTCAAATTTTGTCTCTAGGCTTTTTCTATGAATTTATTATTTCTAGAACAAAAATTGTGTGTCATTTGCCACTGCTCAGAAATTACTGGGAAGTGGCTACTGGGCATATTTATCATCCGTTTGTGTTTGTCTTCTACATTTTCTTGCATTCAGCTTGGTTTTGTGTTTTTTATTTTCCTTACTACTTGTGAAAATTTAATTGAACATATTACACAGTATTTGACAATTTATTAATCCCATGTCCTGTTGTAATAGGAAATGAGGAAATCTCCAATGTCACCTTCTAGCATATTCATGTAGGTCATACATGTAATCGAGGTCAGAATTTATACAAGCAGCTACTGTCAGGAAGTAAATTTTGTAAATACTAATGAATGTAATGCTGTCTGAATACTGATACCCTGAAACAAAACCAAGTGTCTTCTCCTCTATAGTTTCATTCTTTAGCGTTAATACCATTATCAGCTTGTTTTATGAAGGAATTGAAGTTGAAAAAAACCAAGAATGCATTAACTAACTTTACCATCTGGACATATGGTAAGCCATAGGGTCATTAACAATAACACATTAGCCCCAATAATGTTTTCTGAAAGCTCACAGGGATTTCATCTGTTGTTGCATATTAAAGATACACATATTGTTTCCTGTCACCTTACAGATCATACTGAGTCTACAAAAATAATACCCAAGTTTTATTCATCTGGAAACTTACATGGAACAGCTGCACACAACAAGCGGATAATTTCTGTCAAAATGTTCTTGATTTATCCATTAGAAATATTCCCCCTTGCATAAGGCAATGGCCATTCATTCACTCTGAAACTAGAGAATCTAGCTGTTCTGATATAGCGGTAGGGTGTTTCTATAAAGAGACTTATTTGTATGGATAGATATCTGGGAGGAGTATTAGGTTATCATATGGATGTTATTCCAAAGAAATGATAACAGGATTAACTGAGTGGTTTAATAATATATGCTACTCTAGCCATTAAATCAAGAAACAACTTTGTTTGTCTGACTTAACTGATATTGCCAATGAGTTAACTCAGCTCCCTGGCACAGTTTGGCCATGGAAGCACAGGCTAGATGAGTCCTGTAAAGGTACTACAGGTTGATAATGAAGAGTTCAAATATTTTTCTGCTACTTTGGGTTCTGCAGTGTCAACACACTTTAGGTAAAATATCTCAAAATCCCTAAAAATGGGTTGTTAAATCTAAGGAAAAACTATGGGAAGGAGTTTAACAAGAATGGAATTTATATAAAGAATCATTGTGGAAAAGAGAGAAAGACTCAGCATTGGGGAAAAGTTAAAAAGGGACAGAGACTGACTGTTCCTGCTATAGCATATTCTTTCCTAGGGCTGGGCCCTAAACCTCTTCCTATATATCACTTAGTTGTCAAGTAATATTTATCAACAGCTAGGTAATATACAGTAGCAATACTTGGACAATTGAACTGGTGGCAGACTGTAACTGATGGGTGGGATGATGGCATTGCATCATAGGCTTCTTAAATCTGCTTCATCACCAAGAAAAGGTGAATGGAACTGCAGTCTGATTCTGAGTATCTCATAATGAGCTGGTCCACAGAGACAGCTTAGCACCACAGATCCAGCAAGTGAGGTCAGATGAAAAAAGATGGAAAGAAGCTATTCTTTATGACTAATAAAATTATTGAACATCTGTCAGTTTAACACACAATAAAATATAATTCACTCAAGGCATTTATTAATTTGAAAGTGCAATTTTTGTTTGAATGTCACTAAATCTATTACTTTCTTTAGTAGATTTAGTTTCTTCCGTAGGGACTTAAACTGGCCCATATGATCATAAAGTATGAACTAGAGAGTGGTATGTGGGGTACAAATTCTTCTGGCTAATGAAGCATTTCAGATTGTTTCCATGAAATCTTTTCTTCATGAATTATTTACCAAAAGCTGTACCAGTACCTTTCATGATAGCTGGTATCCCCTTTGAAAAAGTATTTTAAAAAATCCTTTAGCATAAGTTGACAGTTACTATGCTGAAGTAATCAAAGCTAATTGGATTTAAATAATACAATGAAACATTTTTATTTTAAGTTGAATGTGCAATATAATTGTATTTTTCTTTCCATTTAGAATTAACTAGACAAACTGAAATTAGTATATATACACTAGTATCCATTACTTCTAAAAACCTACATAAATGGGTGTTGACTGTGAAGATCAAAATACTTATTAGGCAGGACAGCACTTCCCAGTGATTCATTGCACATCTGAGATCTGTGGACAGCTTTCCATTAATTTTAATGGAGCCTGAACCAGGCCCTTGTAGAATTATATAAACAGCCTAGTATTCATAATTTCCTAACTCCTGAGAAACCTGTTGTCACCAGCTATTTCACTGGTAATTTGAAACCACAGAAATGCTTTCCCATTGCTTGTAAATTAAGAATGACACAAACTTGGGGATGGTTGTGATAATAAAGTGAGGAATAATAGCCTAATGATATTTAAAAGTTTTAGTCCATCCACAGAAGTATAGATAGCAATGTTGGTACAAAACCACCTATATTTTGCATAATATCTTTTTAATTATGTTGCTAACCTAGGAAGTAGTATCTGGCTTCCTAATCACTGCTTCAGCCTGAGAGGCTTTCATTCACCATTTAATAAGACTGAGACTCACAGTGTTTACCTGAATATATGACAGGGAGAGTCTCATTTCTGATGCCTAAATCACTGAACGCTAAACTTCTACTACCTTCACATGGCTTGAATTATGAAAATATTTATGTCCTTTCAGCTTATGTTGTTTTTTCCATTTTGTAGTCTGGAGAAAAGGAGGCTGAGGGAAGACCTCATTGCTCTTTACAACTACCTGAAAGGCTATTGTAGTGAGGTGGGTCTCAGTCTCTTCTCCCAAGTAGCAAGAAATAGGACAAGAGGAAATGGCCTCAAATTGTGCCAGAGGTGGTTTAGATTGGATATTAAGAAAAATTTCTTTATGAAAACAGTTGTCAAGCATTGGACCAGGCTGCCCAGGGAAGTGGTGGAATCACCATGCCTGGTGGTATCAAAATGATGTATAGGTCTGGAACTTATGGACATGATTCAGTGGCAGACTTGTCAGTGTTGGGATAATGGTTGGACTCGATGATCTAAAAGGTCTTTTCCAACATAAACTGTTCTGATTCTATGATTGCTCCACCTGAACTAGAGATCTACATCTTGTCAATGGACATGGAGGGGCTTCTATTTGCTACAATACAAAATGAGCACCATCCTTAGGAATTTGTTTCCCTGAACAAGTGTAGGGAGCAATTGCCAAGATAAGTGCCTATTAATTTGCAGGATTTCTCACATCTTGCCTGGTGTTCTCTCTTATTGGTTTGAATATCATGGCTTTTCACATGATATGTGTTGTCTCTGGATAGTTGTTGCTTTTCTTTCTCTTACATCTCACATCTATTTTAGGAAACCTAGTCTGACATTTTGGTGCTATATATCTGACCACTAGGTACTGTCATGACTAAAGTAAAACTTTGTAGTCTTGCTTTAGCTGGTTTTAAAGCACTTCTCCTTTTAGTGACTATCAAGTTTTACTGGTTTACTGCTCCTGGAGGTTGATATAAATATTGAATTAACCTCTTTTAACATCTGTTTCTTATGCCAATACATCTGAATAAAAATACACAGTCTGCCACAGGGTTTCTTTTTGCCCTTTCATCTTCATTTTCGCTATCAAATACTGCCTGTCACCATCTTAGGTTAGGCATGCTTGCAGCTGTTTTGCATTTATGTAATGAAAAATAAATATGTAGGCCATTGTAAACTGTTCTGTATTTCTCTCTTAAATGTAGATCTAATGAATGAAACTTTGATGCCCTTATCAGTTGCATCAGTTTTACCCAATTTTTTCAAGCCCAGCTCCAATTTCAAAGTTCATAGTGTAAGAAGGAAATTACCCTGGGGAAAGGTTCTTCCAGTTTATGAGATAATAGTTGTTCAGTAATTATTATAAGTCATTAACCTGTTTTGAAATCATTTGGTCTCCTACTGCTCACTTGGTGAAAGTAGCTATGAAGTCTTTTTCCAGTAACAATATTTTGAGCTAATAATTTTCATGGGTTCAGGAGAGGATTGTGTTAAAGCTTACATAACAATTAGTGTCACATCCCAAGCTTGTGCATATACATGTATTGGGATTTTGGCATTGTTAAGGGCTGCATTTCTTCCATGATAGTCATAATTAATGGGTACAAACTAAATTTGCTAGAGAATGGAAGTTGAAATTACAGCTAAATGAGTTCTATTAGGCCTAAGCAGAACAACATGAAAAAATTCTACAATGCAATTAAGAATTATAGTTGCTTGATTGGTTATAGGTGTTTGTTTCTTTCCCAGACAGAAGCATGCTGAATTTCTGAATTTCTGAAGAAAATGTCACTTGCAACTTTAATTTTAATATCAGGATTTTTTTCCCAATTATTCATTATAAATTGAACTTTTCCATAAGCCTCACATTTTGTAATGCTTTCCATTGTTTTTTTCAAGATGTTGCTGAATCTATGTGGTACAGGAATACTTTGTAAAAGATGAGAGAGAATAAAGTTGTCCTAGTTGAAACATAGTAAGATTTATCAAATCTTGTCTTGTGGTTCCTTAGGAAAAAAACAAACTCTTTCATGGTGGAAGAGTATCTGAAATAGACTTTATGACATTTATTTTTTAAATAGTTTTCTCTTTTATGATACAAAAAATGTTCTCCATCATTGCTTGAGTAGAATGACGGTAGAATATGATGTAAAATGAAAAAGACAATATGTAATATGTGATATTATATTAGATCTGCTCCAATGTGTGCATCACAGTGTTTTAGTCTTTTCAGCTGATAACACTTGATGTACACGAGTACATTACTCTCTGCAGCTATTTATTTCTTTTTCTGAAAGATAGAGAAGTAAATTCTAAGAGCACAGTGAACGAAAGTAAACCGAAATATTTGCTCAAATGGTTAGTGAAGTTACTTTCTGTCATTACTGACCGCCCATGAACCCAGCAGAATTGCCACCCACCTGTAACTTCTGACTTTGTTTACTACTATATGGAACAGTAAGTAGTTATATATTTCAAATGTGTAAATAATAATTTTGCAGAAATACAGCTAAGTCAGCTTCCACTGGAATTTTGGCATGCCCACAAGACCCCATGTTTCTTCTGGTTACACAGTACTTGTAACGATCCACTTAATTATAGCTTTTAAAACCTTGAAATTTTGTGGTAAAATGGAATACTATAGACCAGCTGAGTGTCAGTGGATTAGGCTTATAGGGGGCATATATGCCTTGATTACTTCCTGCTGTGAAGGTTGTTACGTTTGAATGTTTCTGGAATTACTTTGTAATGTTATCAGGTATTCTTTGAAACTCTTCACTATCCCTCACTGCCTATTGCTTGAAAAAATCTGCAGTATAATGTGCAATGAGCATGCCAGATAAAGACTGACAGATACCATATTCCTTCCTACTCTATAATTTAGTGATATATGTGCTTTACATTGTACAAACAGTTATAACTTTGTTGCAGCACAGACCATTGAATAGAATCACACAATCACAGAATGGTTTGGAAGGGACCTTAAATATCTAGCTCCAAACTCCCTATCCAGGGAATATCACTGATTAATGGAAGAAGGCAAAAGTCATACCCACTTACAAGAAGAGTACTGAGGAATATAGAGGCCCATTAGTCTTATCTAAGTCCCTGGAAAAGTAATAGAGTGAGTCCTCCTGGAAACTGTTAAAAAACAAATGAAGCAGATGATCGGGAAAAGCCAGGATGGATTTACCAAGGACAAATGTGGGAAAAAAAAAATTCTGTCAGCATGGGGAGAACTATGGATGTTGTTTACCCGGACTTCAGCAAAGCATTTGCCACTGTTTCCCACAACCTTCTCCTGGCAAAACTGAGATGATCCTGGATAGGTAATTTGAAAGACGGGTAGGAAATTTACTGTCAGGCTGTACTCAGAGGGTGGGTTTTACTTAGGCTGGCAGCCTGTCACAGGTGGGTCCCCCAGGGCCCCATGTTGTTCAGCATCTTCATAAATGATCTGGATGATGGGATTGGAAGCACCCTCACCAAGTTTGCTTGGTGGTAAGGTGGACATGTGTATTGGTTTTGCATGGCCTGGTTTTGGTAGCAGGGGAGCTACAGGGGTAGCTTCTGTGAGAAGCTGATGGAAGCTTCCACCATGTCTGGCAGAGCCAATCCCTTGTGGCTTCAAAAGATGGATGTGCTGCTGGCCAAGGCTGGGCCAGGTAGAAAGGATGGTAATGGCTGTGTGATCACATATTTAAGAAGAAATCAAAACAAAAAGTTGTTACACAGTTTTAATCTCAGCCAGAGAAGAGTGAGAACATGTGGGAGAACCAGCTCTGCAGACACCAAGGGCAATGGAGAAGGAGGGGGAGGAGGTGCTCCTGGTGCCAGAGCCGAGATTCCTTTGCAGGCCGTAGTGAGGACCATGGTGAAGCAGGTTGTCCCCCTGCAGCCCATGGGTCCACGGAGAATGCAGAGATCCACCTGCAGCCTGTGGGGGAGGTGCCCATGCTGGAGCAGGTTGATGCCTGGAGGAGGCTGTGATCCAATGGGAGAGAGATGGCCCCTGCTTCCAGGCTGGAGCAGCCTCTCCTTGGAGGACTGCACCCTGTGGAAGAGACCCACGCTGCAGGAGTTTGAGGGAGACTGTTGCCCATGGGATGGACTCACACTGCAGCAGTTCTCAGGCAGCTGTTGCTCATGAGATGGACTCACACTGGAGAAGTTCTTGGAGAATTGTCTCACGTGGGAGGGACTCCACAGTGGAGCAGGGGAATGACTCCTCTCCCTGAGCAGTGGGAGAAGCCAAGGGTGATGAACTGACCATAATGCCCATCCTCTGCCTCCTTGCACCACTGGGGTGGGAGGTAGAGCTGGAAAGGGTGGTGGGGGGATAGGTGTTTTGAAGGTTTTATTTTACTTCTTATTATCCTGTTCTGATTTTCTTAGTAGTAATTTCACTTCATATTCTCTAAGTTGAAACTGTTTTGCCCTTGATGGTATTTGATGAGCGATCTCTCACTGTCCTTACCTCTATGCATGAACTGTTCATTAAATTTTCTCTCCTCTGTCTGGCTGCAGCAGGGAGTGAGTGAGCAGCTTTTGTGGGTTCCTAGTACCAAGCCAGTGTCAATCCACGACAATGTGTCTGAAGAGACAGCATCTTAAAGACCTGGACAGGCTGGTAGCGTGGGCTAGAAATAACAGCATGAAGTTTAACAAAGACAAGAGCATGGTCCTGCACTTGGGACAAATAGCCCAGTACTGGCTCAGTTCTGTGTGGCTGGGGAGCAGCCTTGCTGAAAGGAACCGGTGGGTCCTGGTGGGAAATGAGCTGAGCAGAAGTCAGCAGAGCGCTGCTGCAATGACAAAGGCAAATCAGTCCCTGGAGCATTGCTAGTAGAGATACAGACATGGTCATTCCACTCTACTCAGCACTTGTTTGGCTACATTTGGAGTAATGTGTGCAGTGCTGGTCCCCACAATTCAAGAAAGGCAGGGAGAGTACAAGAGGGTCCAAAGAAGGGCCATGAAGATGATCAAAGAGCTGGAAAATCTGCCCTGTGAGAAAAAGCTGAAAGAGTTAGGCTTTGTCTGACTGGAGAAGAAAAGACTCAAGGGGGATCTTCTTCACAGTGTTCCAGTACTTAAACGGTGGCTACAAAGAAGATGGAGGCTATCTCTTTGGAAGAGCCACATGGGGATGACAAGGGGCAACAGATATAATTTGCATTGGGGAAGTTTCATCTTGACATAAGAAAGAATTTTTTTTTGTTCCATTCACTGGAACAACCTTCCCAGGGACATGGCAGAAAAATTGTTAGGCTATTTTTTCATTTTGCTTTTTGAAGTGAGAGTGCCCTGTAGTACAACTGGAAAGATCTTGGGATATGCCTTTACTTTCACTTATGGACATCTCTGCAAGTTCATAGTCACAAACCCAGCATAGTGAATCTGGGAAAATCAAGCCATATTTCAATATAATTTACCTTAAATATTTGCAGGAACATCAAAACAGGCATATGTGTGTATATATAAAGGCTTATCCTACATGAAGACATTCTCTTTCACTAGACAAAAAACCAACCAACCAACCAACCAAAACCCAATTAAAAAAAACAAAATAAGATGCCTGAAATCTCTGCTAATCTGAAATTAGGCTCATTTAATTGTAACTGGCCCCATTTCCAAGCATGAGGTTCAGCAATACCAACTTATGAAACAAGTAATAAGGTATTGTGGCCCATGGTTGTATGTCCATGATCAATTACTAAAAAATTATCACTTTTCATTAATACTAAATCATTTTAATACTTTAAAGGATGTATTATAAGAAAGGTAATCATTCATGTAAAATCTGATTGGGAAATAAGGTATGTGTTTGGTTTTGAGTAATTCACATGGGTCAATTCTACCTGCAGCAAAAGTTTAAATGAACTTGGCTGCACCTAAAGGATCTCTTGATGGCAAATAAAACTTGGTGGTAAAAGAGATAAAAAACCCCCTAAAACATCAGGGAGAAATAAAGGATTCAGAGTTTGAACGTAGGAACACCAGGAATGCATCACACCCACGATTAATGCAAGACCTTTCTTTATTATATTGAGTTTTGTGCACATTCAAATTTTCAGCTCAATTTCAAGTTTCTTATTTCTCATAGTTGTCTTTAACCCTTACCCTTTCCAAGAATGTCTGTAAGAGGATTGCTGGAAAAGAATATCTTCCTTCTATTTTTCAGTCTCGACTTTGCAACACAGGGGACTTTGAAATATTTATTATTTCTCAGTGGATTTTTTTCTGTGTTTTTTTCCCCTAAACCTCATATAGACTGCCAGCACAAATAAGAACCTTTGGCAACAACTCTCCCAGGCTTCCTGCTGGGTGAATTATTAGTTTCAGTTTTAATTGTTATTTTTGGTGTTGTTATTGTTGAATCTGCTACTTTCCTTTGATTCTTCATAGTTCTTTTATTGTAAAAGATGGGGAATGACCTTTCTAGTCCACTCATGAAAGTCAGATCCCATATACTATACTCTATATTCTCTTCACTCTCTATCATTTTTCACATTGAAGAGCTCTTAGTCTGCTTAGTAATTTCTTGGACAGAAGCTGAACGATATCTTTGAGCTTGCTTGTCTGAAGCTTTTACATATCAGCCATCACTTCAAATGCCTTTGTCAATTGTATCTGAGGTATTTTAATCCATGAACTAATGCTGACAAATCTTTTTTTTTTATTGCGCAGCCAGTGCTGACTGAGTGATTCTTTCAAATATTGAAGGACTCTTCCTTCATGAAATCCCATGACAACTTTTTGGAATTTATTCTTTAAACTCATCAGAGACTACACGAATGAAAATCCAACCTTCTGTCAGTTCTTAAAAAGCTAATGTTTTCACCTGCTCCAGATCCTGCCCACCTCACCAACTGTAGTCTTGCTTAAAAAGTCAGTATTTTGAAAGATACAGTATAAATTTTTTAATATTATTACATTTATGTTTGGCATTTGTAGCTATGTAAAATAACCAGTGCTTGAGTATGTTACACTATTGTGTTCTGAGTTTTTATTGTGTGAATGTCCTTAATCCCAAGATTATGACTAGCTCATTTAAACTCCTGCCTCATAATGGTAATTTAATATCTGTGCTACACTGAAAATATCCAATATGAATGAATTAATGAATATTAAAAATGTAATCAATTACTGAAGTAGGAAAACTTTACCTTTAGTAGAGAATAATTTTTACACAGCAAAATACAGTATGTGGAAAGGGTAACTTAACATTGAAGTAGAGGAGAAAAGTTTTATTAAAGCCATTAAAGTTCCATCTCCTCTTACTGCAGTGAAACGAATAAAAAACACAACCTCCTTTTGTCTAGGAAAAAAAAGAAAAAAAGACTGAAAAGCATGCTTGGATCTATGGAATGGAGAGTTGATGGACAGGTAAAAGAGAAGTTGGAAGCTAAAAGAAAAGAATATATTAAGTATCAAGAGACTGCAGGGGAGAATGTGAAGGACATACTGAAAAGAAAATGTTCCTGCACCAATACTTTGTGATTGTAACAAAAGTAAATATCTGGCTTTTAAGAATGAAGAGGTCATATAAAATATTAGTTTGTTTTGTTTATATATTTGAAGGATGCAATTATGTACTTCTATTTCCTGAGTTCTCCTAGATTTTCCCGCCTGCTTGAAAAAGAATTAGCCATTCTATAACCCAGAATAGCACACAATGAGTGCCATTAATGTTAGGAATTTGTCATTTCAAATCACTAAAAGAAACTATGGAAGGAGTTTTAGAAATCACCTTATGCCTGAATAAGAGGGAAAAGGAAGGAACATGGTCAATTTACAATTGAGGGGTTTTCCACTCTCTTCTTTCTGGAAGGTTGCTGTTCTGTCAAGTGCAGCACGCTGAGGACCTAATTTCTTTCTATACCTCATTACTTAACATCTTTTTTTAAAATCGATGTCTTATATACCAGGTATGGCAAATCAGTTTTAAATGGTTTAATGTCTGAAAAATAAAGCATATAAAATTTATTACACCCATGAAGGCAAGCACGTGTAAGCATATCTTTTGTAAATAGAACAAATAAGCCTATTGACAAGGTTGTCTGAGGGACCAATGTCACTTGTGTTAGAGTATTCATTCTGGAGAGAACTAAAGGGGAAAATTTAGGATTTGCATCAGTTTCTCTGAGAAAAATTTAGACCTTTTTTCTCATAACTAATTTTTGTTTAGTTTCATCACAGTGTCTCTTTTCCTTATCATGAGTTCATAAATGCTATGCACTATGTAACCAAGAATGTGACAGGCCCTATCGAAACATGTCGAAAAGCTTGTTTCTTTTCATTTGCCCAAGCATTATTCTGGAGTCACAACAGTCACAGCAACCACTGGTATTGTGCCAGAAAGAATCTGAATAAACTGATGAGATTTAACGGAAGGTTTTTAAGGCAGTGAGTCCGTCCATTAGTCTAACAAAAATATGCAGAGAGATTTGCAGATTCATCTGTCTTTGAATTAAAGGAAGAAAGGAAACAGACGAAAGAGAAAGTTATATAGCTAAAATTAGATATGATGACAGATAGCAAATCTCTAGCCTTTATCAAATGGTTTAAACCTCTTTCCTGATGGTATTTAGGCTATAAAGAGAACTCTCTGCCTTATGAGCAAAATTATGAATGCATTGTGTGGGAGGATTATGTTGGAATTCTGGCATGTACTTGTTAAACTTGTGAAATTCTGCCGATCTCTCCTATTCAATACTGACCAGACATGAGAGGACTATAGTTTCATTTTCAGGAATGGATTCTAGGGACTTAGTTTATGCTGAATTTAAAACTTTTAAAAATTTTATTCTTTTCCTTATTTCCCTACACTCTGACAGTTTAAAGCAAGGAAAACTGAACATATGTTTTCACCTTACGCATTTTCAAAACTCTACAGTTATTCAACCAGTTGAAGTCTGAAGGATGATTTCTTCTGAAGAAGAAATAGTCATATTTTCAGGAAATTTTCCAGAAATGGCAAATGGAAACCTTTTTTTTTGATAGGCTGTTCTGGAGCAGTAAGTGGGAAAAAAAGAAAATCCCGAGAAAGACAAATGTGAAGAACAAAAACCCAACTGAAACTTGTGTTTATTGTGGCAAAGACTGTTGTTATGTCAAGTCACAGTAGATGGTGCTGATGGGCTGGAAGGCATAAATTCATTCTTTTGGGTCATACTCTGGTGAGGATGTTTTATAGAAACATATAAATAAGCACTATTTGGTGTAAGTAACAATCAAGTCTATTTATTATTCACACACTGTCGTTACTACATTTGATGTTCACTGGATTTTAACTGATTCAGCTGGTATTAATGAGGATGTCCTACTACTCATCTGTCCCTAAGAAAGAATTTTTTTACTAAAAGAAGGCATCAGTGGGAAAATTATTGTTATTGCCTACAGTAATAAATGGAAACAGGGAAAGATTTTTTTTTTTTTTTATGTAGGGAGGGAACAGTGTGTAGTTTGATGAGAAAACTGAAAAGCATATTGATAGTAGCATTAACTCTGCTTGTGCTTTGTGTGTTCTTACTGCTGTTCTTTGGATTATGCAGCTGATTTGGTCTGACAGAAAGGGATCTTTCCCATGTTTGCTGTGCCATGAAAATGCTGAAAACATCCTGCTGAGCTAGCCAGTTGGTAATAGCATTACTGGATATCTGCTATGGTCCCATCATATTAATTGCATCTTCTATCCTGAGATGATGACAAGGGAAAAAACCTCCTTGAAATCAAGTTAGTTTGGCTGCAGACTTATATTTACAGCTCAGTGAAACTGGGTGAAACGTTCCATCTAAAGGCAAAAACTGCCTCCTGGAACACACAACAGAAATAAAAAAATAGTAGCATATGCAGGAGTAAGTATGAATACCTATATAGAATTTATGCTGGCAGATACTAGATAGTTCACTTTCTAAATAAAATATATGAATATTAGAAGTTACTGCACAAGTGTTTCAAAAAATATTAATGGTTGTCAAAGCTGTTATTGTTTTGTGTCACAGGATTATTCCAAATAAGAAATTTAAGCAGCAGAAATTGATCAGCTGAGTGAAATGATTCCACTAGATTTTATTTCTTTGTTAGATCAAAATTAAATATCTTTTCTGACTGAGACCCATTATAAGTAACAGATAAGAGCTAGATTTTATGAGTAACTTTTTCCTTGACTTCTTTCTAGAGCTGACCAAGGCCAAACTCCTGACCAATTCATCAGAAGGATTTAAAGTCCACTTAACTTGTGGAAAAGAGTGCTCTAATTATGGAGATAAACTGTGCTCTAGCATAGGTCTTTCACCTGGGCAACTTCTTTCACTGTTCACGAACTCTGACAAGTAATTTTCCAGGTTTTACCTTGATAGGAATTGAAATGTAAAAAACCCCTCTTTTTTCTGTTATCAGTCAGGTAGTGATAGGAATGTGAAGGTTTTATTTAATGTCACATTTGTGTGTTATTCAGCTTGCTTTTTTGTGTTTCTTTTCCTTTTTCCCTTGAAGGAAGCAATGTGTAAGTAGGTGCACTAGACTAGGGCTCTGGAGATCTGTCCCCCACCTTTTGTGAGACTTTCAGTGTCTAAGACTCTTAACTCCCAGCCTCACTCCCAACCTTTCTGAACTTTGCCCTTGCTGGCTGTTGTGATGTTAGGTCATTCAGTACAGAGTTTAAAGTCTATGAATGCAAAGTACTAAATAACTCTGTGATAATAGTAAATCCAGTACACTGTAGGACCCACTGCTATCACTTTGGTAAGACAACTATATGTCTTAAGTCCATGCACATTCGCAGCAGTGCTTTAACTATTAAAGACAATAAAGCTGAAAGCAGGTCGTATATTATAAGAAGCAATACTTCCTCTACACTTGCCTTCTGAGAGTGATAAAAGCTATTAACTTTGTGTGTGAATGTCATTTAAATTTTGCATTCTTTTTTTTTCTCCCCAGTGATCAACAGTAAATTAAACCACTCCTTGGCTTGTTTTTACAGATGAAGAGAGAATTGAAAGCAGTGCTTGAGGGAGCTTTTCATTCCTTAAGACCTCACAAAAGCCAATTTCAGTGGAATGAACCTTCTAAAAGAACAGTAACAGAACATTTAAAATGTATTCCTCTACAACTCTATTTGTAGTTTCTTAATCTGATTTTATGAAGATGATATTATGTTTGCACATGTATGAGAATAAATGGGTTCAAAATTACACAGATTTTGCTCTCTCTTCTCAGCCAGTTGTATTATTTTAAAATTAAATAAGTACAGTGGCAACCACTAAGCCTGTCTGTGATATTGTGTCTTTGTCAGCAGTTTACTTATGGCTTTCCTATTTAATTAAATGGGAAACAGTGATGCACTGCTATGCATGGTATGTAGGACAACCACACCTGCCACTATGTATAAAATCTGCTTAATGCACATGATGAAAGCACAAATGCACATAGCATATGTGCATGTGTGTAGATATTGTGAAGAGTTAATTCCTTGCCAAGGTATTTGCAGCTCTTCTTTCTTTTTGAACACACTAGCCCTTATCTTGCATTTTCCTCAGTTTATTTACAGAATTTTTAGTCTGCTTGCTCTGGCTTAAGAATCTCCTGAGCAAGCAGACTGAAAATTCAGTAAACAAGCTGAAGAAAACTTGAGATAAGGTATGAAATATCCGGAAGAAACAAGAGCTATAGAGTTCAGAAGACTGAACTAAACTTTCAACATCATGGATTTTACACAGTGAGCAAAATACTTTTCCTTATAATGTATACAAGTTCTACCACTCAGCTATTTTCCTAACATGTATATTAAATACTAACAACCCTAAAATGTTGGTATCTGCAAAAATCTGACCTCCTCACTGAACATTGCTCATCATCTGCTTTACATCTTCACTTTATATATCCTATTTTCTACAATTAAGCTTACCACTGTAAGCTACGATACCTTTCTATTTCAATTGCATCTCAGGGTCTGCATCTCAGTTTATTTTTGGCCTGAAAACCAAATGAAGTACATTGGTATTTTCTGATTCAGTGTCCAATATCAGTTTTCTTTTCCCTTCTCTACATGAAGGAAGCAAAAGGCTTTTTTCTCCCCTTTTCTTTGACACCTTCCCTTTCCCTCACTAAAAAGGCTGAGGTAAATTATGGCTCCCACATCTCCTTTTCAAAAAGCGCCACTGAAATTAGCAATGCTGTAAAACCTCCCTAACAGCCATTAATGCATTCTGCAAATGCCAGCAACTAACAATGAAATGGTTACTTCTGTGTGCGGACTTCTTTATGCATCCTCAAGTCCAGCCTTGGCCAAGACCTGAAATGGCTTCTGAATAATGCATTTATCTCTCAGGGAACACCATTCTATTTTAGAACAGAAGAAGCCACGTGAACTTATCACACTGCCCCTTCCTTCACAATTCTTTTGCTGCTTGACATGTCCCCTAGGCAGACTGTGTGAGACAGACCTTTCCTCTCTCAGATTTTGCCATTTTTGGCAGCCTTCTGACATATACTCTATTCATTGCCTGCATTTACTGGATCTCAGCTGAACCATTCTCAACTGCCCATATTTTGCTGTTGCATTTCTCATCCTGCTATCACCCAGCTCTGTAACTCTATCTTGTGTAACAAAATATTCTCACTTATGAAATAGAATGGTATGAAAAGGAGCATAAACAGGCTTTCCCTTAAATCTTTACATAACTCACTTGTGTAAGAGCCTGGGGGGAGGTAAGAGGTGCAAACACATGCCCTGTGGGCGATGTTCCAGCCTCCAGGCTGGAATTATGACAAGGACATTTAGACAGCCTTCTTGACAGACTGGTTCAACAAGTCTCTTTAAATGTAAGTAAAGCTTTTGAATAATACTACAAGATCTTCTCTTTTTCCAGATCACCCTCTATATTTAAATATTTATTCCTGGTCTCTCTGTTCTGCTTTCCTTCTCCAGGTCTTTTCTGAGCATCCTCGCCTTCATCACTGAAAGTGAACATGTGCACCAAGCCTTGTGTAGACCTTCTGGACAGTTTTTGTACTTCTAAATAAAAAAAAAAGTCTTCTTATTTGACAAGCTGTGCACATTTCTGTAAAATTTTTATCTCTAGTGTTGAAATTGTAGAACTCATTATGCTGGGATATTGTGAATGTCAAAAGAAAATTATATTAGAAAAAAGATTAGACAGATTTAGGGAGGATAGTACACATGTAGCTAGTAAACAAGGCAGAGGCAGTTTCTAGTTTAGAAAGTCCTCCAACTTTTGAACAATTGCAAAAGCCAAGTTGTTCCAGGGGATGGTTCATTCTGAGCTTTCTGGAGTTTCTTTAGCTTAATAGAAAATTTTGCAATATTTTTCATGATGAAGTGTTTACTTAAGACTTGTCCAACAAAGAAAGTATGAAATTTAATTTTTAAAGAGGTTATTTTAATGTGAGGTTTAGTCAGTTTAGGCCATATTTCAAGGATTTATTATAAAAAAATACCAGTGACACTTATTTTAAATATAGGAGCTTAGTATAATAAAAATTAAAACAGAATTGGCTGTACAGTATTTATAGATGCAGATATATATATTTGGGTCTGTAAAGGCTACATAAATGGATACATCATGCATAAAAAATGAGACTTTTTTTCCCATTACTCATTATAAGGCAGTGTTGTCTAATGGGAATAAACTAGGTTAGTAAACTGCTTCTTCAGCAATTTACCTTCACAGTTGAATCCAGCTGCAACAAAAAGATAAATCATATACAAACATTTCCAGATAGCCAAATTACAAGTAGTTTAGATTTTTTCTCCTCTAGAATTGTGTTTCACATTTTTAAGATCTTTCTTCGAGTTCACAGTCTTCTATTGTAACTCCTTTTGGTAAAAGTTATTGCAACCTTACTGCCTTGCTAGCAAAAATTACACATAGAGGACATTTCTCCTCTGGAAAATGAGTTAGTGTTTTGACCTTGATTTTTCATCTACGTCTTTTTATAAAATGTTTTCAGTATGGTCACCTAATTAAGGCCAGAGATCATGACCTGTATGATTATTTGCATTTTCAAAACAGAAGCAGAAAAATTCAAGTTGAACTTACTATCTATATAATGTGTATAAAAATGTGCATACTAGGATGTTGCTGCCTGTTCTGAGCTTCCCCTTCCCCTCCCCCTCCCTAAGACACTTGCCTCTGCCATGTGCTTTGAACTCCTTTGCTCCAAGCGGGGGCAAAACCAAATGTAACTCAGACTCTTTAGCAGTGTCTGATTGGCCGCTCACCCCGGGTCCGCCCCCAGTCCGCCCCTTTCCCCTTCTCCGAATAAAAGAGACGATCAAGGGCGGCCCTGCCCTCTCTTGGCTCTGCTATCCTCGTGTGAGCATCTCTTGTTGTCTGTTTCATTTGAAAGCTTCTAACTGCAGGGAATTGAGTGAGCAGGGAGCTATATTTCTCCCTCTTTGCTTCTGCTGATGGTATTTGCTTTGCAGCTGATACAGATACCGATTTTAGAGCTACTAAAGTGCTAGATCGCCCGTGCTACCTCTCTGGGTTGCTCGAGGCTTTCTAAGGCATTGAAATACAAGTGCTAGCCGGTAAAAAGCTGAAAAGATACCTCCTCGCTAGGAAAACTTATTGGACACACTGTTTTAAAATATTTTGAGAATAAGGTCATAATTCATGAAAACTTTCAAACCACAGACACTTTATAATACAGTGTATAAAAATCTTCTCATTCTTACTGAGGAAGTTTTATTAATTGTAAGCTTATAAATGTACATTTGAGACACAATGCTAGGCACTTTTGAGACATGGACACTTACGTAATTGAAAGATAATTTATGTGAAAATTAGATGACTATGTGCATTACCACTACCTTCACAACCTTGCTTTATGCACTTAGACATAGAAAGTGATGACACAGAACTCCTTTCCCTCCTTAAAACTTATATGACTCAGGTTACAGTAATTTCAATAAATGCTGTCCAAATTACTCTCCAAAACAGGGTTGCTATCATGCATACTGGGAAAATTCACTCTGCTAGGAACAGTCCTCAGTCCATGCGGTTCCCTGAGCATTTCCCTGGCATGTTTTTAAAGATTGTTTTTTGTCCATACATAGAGTAAGTAAAGCCATCCCTACAGCCTGTGTCCAAGTCCTGATCAGTTTGCTAATACAGCTGTAGTCTAAGAAAGCTCCAGGGACGTATGTTTTGGACATAAAATGTAGTTGTAAGATTAGAAACCTTCTACTCTGAGTGTTTGATATTCCTGGGGGACAAAGAACCCTGAATTCTGGACCACTTGTGCATTTTATTTACTGATTGTTAATCTAGAAAATAAATAAGCCATCCCCAAAAGAACAACAGAACCTTGCTCCCCCTTCCTGTCTGAGAACAGCTTAATGTCTGGCAATATCGATTTTCTCTTGCACATCTGCTGACTTCTTGGCTTATATATCCTTATATAGACTGTCTGCTTTAGCTATCCTTATACATCTTTTCTACCTGGTGGTACAGTCTCAGCTATACACATTGAGAAAGTTCTTTCTGTCAGGTAAGTTGCTGCTGTTCAAGTAGGCCATGAGTTTATGGACAGAACACCTTTCCTGAGGTATTTGAGTTGATATTTTGAAGCTGATGGGGGACTAGAATAGACATTCTTTATATCCTGGAGGAACATCTAAAGGTGCAATGAAATAAATGAAAAAAAAATTAATTTAAAAAGAAAGGGTTCTTGCTGCCATCAAAATGCCAGAAAATAATGGAGCAGTATTGAACTGTGAATCTCAGTCTCATTTAGTTTTAGGCCCACATAAGGACAGGATATTGCCCATTCCATTTTCGTCTGCATGTAGTGAGATGTCCTCTGGCTTAGATGTCCTCTGAACTACTATATGGTTGTTTAGATTGTCTAAACATGGGCAATTCTTCCCATTCAAGTGATTTAGGGATATAGATAGCAATTTAGATCACCTAAACCTCCTGAAGGGTGTTATATATAGCCATGGGAATATTTGGACCCTTTGCTAAATATTAAAGTCATGTTCATATTGTAACAATTCATTTATCTTTAAGACTGTGCACAGCATTATTAAAATCTACTCTTCTACTTAATTCCCTCAGGCCTGAGTTATTCCTAGATATGGACTTACTGCACACTGGAAACAGCTGCTGTCAGCAAAAACAGCCTATCTGTTAGCAGCTTAACAGACCACTACAGAACAGAGGTGTGAAGTTTACTGAAGTCTAGTTGATTAAAGTCACATGCCAGCCTTAGCTGGAAAGCAAAGAAAAGAGGTATTTATAAATGTTTGGAAAAGTCTTTCAAACAGAGTTGGCAAGTACAGCTTCCTTGAAGATTTCTCTGTCTTTGTTGTATTGGGATAGATCTGTAAGTAATTTAAGATAGTACACATCCTTCATTTTCAAAAGTACATCTGGGCTTGCAGGAGCTGAGACTCTCACCCTGTGAATTTTAGAGCACAGCAGGGGTTTATTTTGTATCCATAAAATACCCTGCTGTGAAGTCAAAATTATTGCCTGACAGTCATGCATATTTTTTTTAAAGAGTGGTATCAATCATTTGGCTCATGACTAAAAATTTATCAGAAACAACATTTAGCAAAATGTCAGGGAAAAGTAACCGGTTGGGGAAGATATTTTGATTTAAGTAGAGCAAATATCCTTTCTGGAAATTTGAAATAGCACAAGTCCAGATAAAATTAATAGCAACCAGAGACTATGATGCATCCTAGTACAGTTTTACAAAACTTCCAGGTAACTAGGTAAATCCTCTATTGAAATGCAAGCTTTTCTTAATTTCAACCACTAGTGAATCAGAAGTTGCCTTTTTATATTTGCATTAAGAGTTGTCATGGGTACCATTTCGTTTGTGGACAAAATGGTGCAGGCCTTCAGAGAAGAACCTTTCACAGTCACACCTGGTTCTTACCAAGCTCAAGATACCTAGCTGGGGGTAGATGTGGGAGGTGCTGCAGGAAGAAGAATTAGCAAATGAGATTTTATTTTAAAATTATTAGCATAATATTACTTTGCAGACATGAAGATTTTAGATAAGGGAATATGGAGTGTAGAAACCCTAACAGATATTCTACAGTAATTGGTGACTGATAAACTGCTAATGAAAGCGGAAAGCTTTTTCCTTATAAACCTTATAATATCTTCCCTTTAATAGACAACTTGCTTGAAAACCTCCAAAGATATTGCCTGAGAATGGCCGTAGATGCAATTTTCTTCCTTTTTATATATATATATTTTTTTTTTTTTTTTTTTTTGTTTGGTGGAATCAGTTTTTAAAAGTGTTCAAAAAATTATCTATGCACTATCAGATCAAATGGTGAATTAATATAGTATTGAAACATTATCTGTAATTACTTTGATAAATCTGAAACTGAAGAGGCAACGTGGGTGAGGATTTGTATTTCATACAAATAATTTGGAATAGAGATATAGGTTAGAAGTTAAAAGAAATTACCATTCTGATATTCAGGGATCCTATTGTGTTTGGATTTTAGTTCCTTACTCTAAAAGCTTGGATAGAAGGCATAGATTGTGAAATGAAAATTGTTTGTTACAGCGGCCTTTCTTTATGGAGGTTGAAAAAGAAATAAGAATGGTCAAAAACACGCACTTAGTTCTTGCACAAAAAGAAAGGGATGGTCGCTGCTCTGAATTTAAAGGCTTTAAAAGATGATCTCAGATGTTTCTGCTAATGCAGGCATGATTCAGCTGGTTGTATTTCCTTTCCAAAAGTTCCTGGGTTTGTGTCTCTTTTGTAAAATTCAAATTGTGTCGTAAATACTATTGGTTAGTGTTAGACTGATCTGTGATTAATTTTTTCCATGCTAGGAAAATGGTTCTTTACCTGAGGGTGTGTCCTCAAACGTTTCTGTCACTGTGTACAGTGCATACTGACATGAACAGTGTAAGTCCTAGAAAAGAAAAAAACAAGAACAGAGATTGGAGTTTATTCTGTAAAAACCTTTATTCTTCTCTCCTTCAGCAGTTTTAAGAACACAAATTTAGTTTATTGGTCCATTTTGTTTTTAAAGACATAGTTGGATGGAGAACACACATAATTTTGTAAGTACAGGAAATGAGGAAATTATGATGTTTGGGTGTGTCCAAACAAGACAGCTTTTGTAAATGGATGCAAATGTTATACACAGGTTTCAGCTCAGGTTGCAGAGGGAATATGCTGCATTAAGGTAGAGCAGTAGAGCTAATCAGCCTGTCAGAATTTAATGATAACCAAATGTCTTAAATTCTAGATAATGGAGACAAAACTCTTATATTTTTGTTTAAGTACTGTCTCAGGGATTTTTGTGCTCTTGGCTACACAATAATAATAATAATTTGGTGAGGCAGCAAGTGGAATTAGGAGTTATAGTTAAGGTCCCTCAGGCAGAGATAATAGATCTTACAGTTCCTGGCAGCCTGACCTTCCTTTTACTTGTTATTCAAACACCTTGCTCTTTTTCCACCAATATGTTGGGGTTTTTCTTAATAAAACTAGTTATGACCGTGAGCTTTGTATTGAGTAACACCCTATCTCTATGAAAGAGGTGAATGTATTCAGCATTCATATCATGCTGTACCCGCTGGATAAGGATGCAGGAGCCAGGGGCCTTCCTTTGCTGACAGAGGGTGATTCTGGACATAGGCTAAAGCTGAGGTTTAGAGATCATGGGAACTAGAGGGCTGCTCAGAGCAGCACCTAGAGAGGCTTCTGTGTCTCTGAGGTAAACAGCACTGTGGAGCAGGCTTTCTGGATCATATTCTTGGACATTTACAGTCTGCTAAATTCCCATAGAGATAGAATGTGGGTGGTCTGGGTCCTGCCATGGAACTGTTAGCAAAGAGATTAGTCTGAAAGAATGAGTTACATAGAGTGAGAGCTACATTGTTTGTCTAAAATTTAAAAATCTATGATTTGAACAAATTGTCATTTTATCTTCCAAAGAACACATTACCTCTGCTGTGTGGAATACCCATATGATCTGCACTGTCAGATTCTATTATTATTATGACAGATACTGTAGCATATAAATTTTAAACTAGTGAAAAAAACGTCATCTATCTTTCGGAGCTAAGTGTTCAAAGTGCATCAGCTATTCAATTTGATAAATCATTCTTCAGACAGTTTGAGAAGAATTGCATATTAAAAATACAGTGAATGGGAGAAACCCTCACTTTCAGCCAGCTTCACATTTCTTAAACTAATTCTGGAGAACTCATGAGAGGTCTACTTCCAAAAATGTTTCTTTACTCAAAGTAGCTGGAAAAAAAAAGGTAAATAAAATATTTCTCTATTAAGATAAATTTGATTTGAATAAAAAAATAAAACAGGGTATTAAAACTTAATAATGCTGTTTTTCTGTTTATTATGGTCTCCTGGAAATAGCTGAAAGGGGAAGGAATAGCTGCGGTTTATTGCTTTCATATTATTCTGTAAGTCAATGGTATCAACATTTATGATTCTCTCATAAAAGAACACACACTTGGGTTTTCTGGAATGGAGCAGTTGATAAATTCCATTAAAGGCTTTAATGAAAACAACTTTTTTTATGGGAAGAAAAAAAAAAGTTTTGCAGGTTCCAGATACAACAAAATTTTGGATTTTTTAAAAACTGGATAGAAAATGAAGAGCTTGAAAGGTGAAACCCTTACATAATTTCAGTTGGAAGACACATGAACACAAGGGCAAATATGAATCTAAACATGAAATTTCCTAGACTGTTTTGTTAGCATGTTCATTAGCATTTTCATGTTAGCATGTTTCATTAGCATCAGCATTTCCTTATGTTTCAAATGTGTCATTTCACCAATTAAATCATTGCTTAAAATATCAACTGGTGCTCATTATTGATGAAGGCATAAACATCACACTTCAGTTAATGTATGACTTGTTGCTCTCATCTTCCCTCTTTCTGTTACACAGTTTTGGAAATAGCTCTTCTGGTAATAGCTCTTTACTCCCTTCCTCACTTTCTGAAAGTCAAAATTTGAGAAATCCACCATTGCATTTGGCTTCCAGACATTTTCCATCAACTTACTGGGAGAGTTTCCTTTACTTATTGGGAAAAAGAGGGAAAGAGAAACATTTCTTCAGCAGTAAAACAATCCACACTTAGAATAACCTGTAAGGCTTATCCTGTCAGTGGAAGTTTGGTTGTTTTTTCAAATGTGTTTCATTTCTATGTTCTCCTTAGATACAAGGGCTTTTCTTCCCATCTATGTGTGTGTTTTTGATGCCTTGAGAGCCAATGCACAGAGAGGAAATTGGAACTTTTCAGGACTTATTTGGGCAAAGCAATGGGAAAGGAAACTTGTCATGTCCATACTCAGCTTCCTTCCAAATAAAGCCCTTGTACCACTTTGGCAGCTAATGCTGAATAATAAATCAAGTTATAGAAGATAAGATGAATGAAAACAACAGATTTTTCACTCTAAAAGGGAAGACATTCTAATATGAAGAAACTTGTCAGTCTGAAAAATCCGTGACATTTTGAAAATCATCCCTGCAGTCTGATTAAATATGGAAATGATCTTTAGACAAAGTGAACATTTCACAGTTCTGAGCTCGATATTTTTTTATTTATCTCCTGCAGATTCAAACAATTTCAGAGGATATAACTTCACATGTGGTTTACCATTGATCTTTACCATAAATCAGAAGAATGTTGAAAATTGTGAAAAAAGGTCAGTGAACTTTATTCCACTTCCCCTTCACTTATATCTTCTGTTATTTAAAATAAATTGTATTATTTTTGTGCTACAATAACTTCTTGTTTTGGGGGACAACAAGTAATATCTGGGATGTTATTTACTTTGATTTCATAATAGAGTTTTGTTCAATTTCTGGTATGAAAAAGCCTCAGAGAAACACAACAGGAGCTGTGATATTAAAACAGTTTTATTTTTTGGGCGAGCAGTAACAGGCATTTACTTGATTTCAGCTTCATTGCATAAATAAGTAGTAGTTAACCCTTGCATTTTAGTGGGAGGAAAAAGATCTAGTTTTGTTAGGATTACATTATCAATGCAATGTAATAAGTAAAGTATTTTTCTTTGTTTTTTCTGAAGAGATATTTTAGAACAGGCTGAAGTACAGACACAGTATATTTTCCAACAGGGAAATGAGAAAAAGGTGGAGCCTTCTCTCTTACTCAAGGCTGCATCAGGTTTTTGGTCATGACTTCATCCACCATTCATCAATTTTTTTTTTATTTTTGTCCATCAAAGACCAATCTGGGAATATTTCTTCTTTTTTGAAACATAAGAAATGTCCAATTCTTATGAATACATTGCATAAAAAAATCTTCAGTACAACATGTTTGACTTCTCAATAAATAATTTTACTGTATGAAATCAGAGCTTCTTATTATATTTGGTCTTATTCATTTTGATGTGCTGTGATTTTTCTGCCACATGCTGTAGGTCATGCTGTGGGATTAGTAATACAGCCATTCTGCTACTGACTAGTAACTGACAGAAGCTGTTTTCATAACCTTTTTTGAAGACTGAAACATCTATATTTTTATTTCTGTTTTCCAGCTTATCTTGACTTTTCAAAATGCTTGAAAGCTCCTTATCAGTAGAGTTTCAAAACTTGCAGTAAGGAATAAGTTCATTTTTTTAACTAGCGTGCTAGCGGTTCAGGAAAAGTCACTTAAAAACATAAGCAAAAGAGTCTCCATATATTTTAATTGTAACCTTAAGAAAAAGGAATTTTATCTCAAATGATCAAGACTAATTATTCAGGACTTTGGAGACCATTATCAAGACTTCAAAGTCAAGTTGGATATACTAGATAAGCATGACTGCTGGATGGACTTCAGAAGATCCTTGAGAGCAAGCTGCTTTGGTAGGCTGACCTTCATCTGAAAGACACATGTACATGTGCACTCACCCAACTGTGTGCTTGTGAAATGTTTTGTGCAGCAATAACATCCCAGTCTATTCTTTTCCTAAATCAGAGCGTTGGACTTCACACAGGAAAGTTTTCTTTATGCTTGAGCAAACCAAATGTACAAAAAATTGTAGATGATCTTATCTTGATGTGCATGAACAGCCTAGAGTAAGTATTATTATGCATGTGCCTAAAGATGAACCATCTTATTCACCTTTGCAGATGGAGAGAGCAGCATTGTGCCTGGGTTTAACATTGCTGCTCTTCTATTACGAGCTATTGAAGCAGCTTAAATTCTCTAGTTAGATAAAAAAACACAGTAGCAGTGGCTTTAGAAGTGATGAGTCAGTGTAGTAAGGAAAAAAGCTCTTTCTGTACATTTTCATTTTGTAGTATGAAGGTTTTCTCTGAAGTCTGAGTTTGAAGGTTTTTCCTGGATTTTAAAATGTATTTTATTCTGTGTTACAATCTGACTGGTGACAGATGCCTTTGCCCAAACTAAGTGCAAACAGACCATATGCCAAAGTCAATAATATGGATTGTATTTAACAATGAGTGTGAGGTAGAGAGATAGAAAGAAATATAAAAGGAGGATAGAGAGAGAGAGATATCAAGGAGAAAAAAAAGCTGTGAATCCAGCAGTGTCCCTTGGTCCTTCTTCATCCTGGGCTTCTCAGTTGTGGGAGTCCCAGAGCCATTCTTCTGTGGGTACCACCTTTACACAGTCCAAGTTTTGGTATCCATGGGGCGGTCACAAATGCCGTTCCCATAACTTGGGTATGTATGGACAGTTGCTTCCTTTCCCACAGTCTGTAACAGTGGGAAATTTTTGTCTAGATGCATTAAGCAGGATGTGCTAACCAGCTTCCTCTGCCAGGCCTGGAATTAGTGCCTTTCTCTTGCAAGTGCCTCTCTTCTGTGTGTATCTCAAATTCCTGCTGTGGTGGCTTATCTTGTGACAAGATCCTTCTGTGGCCTTGACAGTGTTTGAGACAGGCAATTGGGCTCTTTAAGTTGTGAAAAGTACATTTGATGGTGTTTTAGTATTTAGAATTTAGTATTTAATAATTAGTGTTTTAGTAGATGGTTTGCTAACTTTAAGATTGACTTTAAATTAAATTGTTTCTTTTTTCCTACTCCCGAGCATTGTTATTTTAATTCAGAATTTGCTACAATTTGACAGGAATATGATATATTAAACGTAATGATACTATAAAGGCTTATGGAAATTATTTTTTACACCGACTACTTTTAACACTGTATTTTACTGTATTCTAACAAATAAACAATATGTTCTCAATATACACCATCATAAGCCCTACAGCTATTTTAACAAAAAGCAAAGCACAACACGACACAGCACAACACAGAGAATTAATTTCATAGGGTATCTAGTTTGATTAGTGCATGGTACTACCCATGAAACGTCCTAATGCATTTTTACTAGACTTAAAAATAAAAATGAAAGTTAAATTTCTGAAGGTTCAGTTCTACTCTTTCTTTTAAGACAGTAGGTAAATCAGAAAGGAGATGGAACTCCTCGTGCAGTAAGGGAAATTCAAATTGGAAGGGGTAATTTACTGTGTTAGCAGGTCTTCCATCACTGTTTCTCTGACCTGAACAACCTCATTTAAATGCTAAGTTAGGGCAGGATGGGCTTTGAGGAAAATTTTGATAGAGAGTGAGTGCTTTCTAATAATTTTCTTTTCCATCTTCATTTGAAACACTTTGCCACACATTCATTTTTTGTCCTCCATCATTTTCTTGTTTGAAATATTTTGTCACAAATTTTCAGATTAAATGATCCCTTATCAGTCATAATACAAGTCAATATTAGTGATTTTTACTCTATGTGAAATAGTCTACAAATAGAAAAAAAAATCATAAACATACTAAGCAAATGGATTGTGTAAGAAAGAGAAGAAAGAGAAGAAAGGATGTATGCAGTCCTCAAATCAAATCGTTTCAGGTTACCCCATGAAGATCCATTATCAGCTATCTGCAGTGTGGGAAGGATGAGTTATGAAGCTCATAACTGCTGGGTTTTGTATTTTGTTTTCTTTGCGATGTGTATGTCTCAGCAGGTAGCTATTCACACGCATTCTGTCATGCAGTGAGGTGGTGAGGGTCATGGCAGGAAAAATTCTAACAGATTCATTAAAATCATGTTCATATTAATCTAAAACTCAGATATGTTGCAAATAATGAATGAGCTCTGCCAGCAACTCCAAATGAATAATGGCAAAATCTATGTAATAAATAATTCAGTTATATGTGTCTTCTATTTTATAGAAACTTCTAAAGTGCTACGAGAAACATTTTTCTTAAGGAACAAACTTCTGGAGGTGAGGCAAATCTCTCTCTCCAGCTGTAATGATAAGTTTCTTTTTAAGAACTATGACATGGAATACTGCTTCCAGTTTATCTTTCAGAACTGTTTACTTGATCACAAAATGAGAAGCAAAGGCGAGTGCATAGATGTGTTGCTGGGTCCTTTAACTGCTATTCTCAGCAATACTTCTGCAGAACTAAGGTATATGCTTGTCATTAAACATGTAATCTAAGGCATATATATTCCAAAAAGGAATGCCTCTTGTTATTGTTTACTTTTAAAAATAGGAGATATGTCATAGCTGTGAGCTAAATACCTCCTTTGCATTCACATCTCTGAGTTTCCAAGCAAAACAATAATGTTAATGGAAGGTAGAGCATTTAATTTCAAATTTAGAGGCTTTTGTTGATAATGTTATTTAAACCCAGGAAGGTTATACTTAATTATAGATATGGCAGTGTTCTTGACAGTTCAACCTCTTTAATGGATTATCTTTCCTCATTTAAATATAAGAAGTAGGAATAATAAAAAAAATGAATCTACAAATGTAACAAGCTTCTTTTTATATGCTTAATAACTATCTTTGAAGAAGAATACACACTACGTTGAGCTTTAAAAAACTGACAATATTTATTAAGCCACAAAAGAGCTTATGTAGCTTTGTGATTATGGACAGGAAAGAATTTTAAAAAAGGCAAAGTTAGCAAAAAAAAAAGCTTTAAAGTAAGCAGAAATTACATGTCAGTCATAGACATTAAAGCTGGCTGTTTTTAAACTCCAACTGCTAAGCCCTGGGCATGAAACAAGAAAATGATGAGGTAGGCTGAATGAAATGCACACAAATGCTAATGTTTAGAACCTTACCTAAAGTTAAAAATACAAATGCTTGCTTTAAGGAAAAGGTTTCAAAAATAAAAGAATCCATCACATGAGTCTCTATGAATACAAATATGCTGAAATCCACACATACGGAATATGTTAAAGATAGACTTTCCTTTCTGTTGAGAAATCTTCCTACTGTATGCTCTAAAGAATACTGGAGTTAACTGTTACAGGAATTCAGAAATAAGGGTTTTTTTGAATAGAAACATATGATTTTATTGGGGGGGGGAGGAACCCAGCAGTCTTCAAGCGGAGTAAGACTGTTATTGTAGCATACAATACAGTCAGCACCAATTAATTTATTTCCTGCTTTTTTTGAATGTTTGCTATGGTAAATCACAGCATTTACTGAGGAATTCTGCAGAAGAATATGGACTGAGAATGTTTCTTAGAATAATTTTCAGATGTTGCATAATTATTTGATTTAGGAAACCGCATCTTAATTTCCTTATCTATGGCATTAGATATATTTACATGTGCCTACTATAAATGCATACTTACATGAGGGTGTCTGTTTATGTGTGTATAGTATTGAAAAACATCCGTATTTTTTTCTACTGTGTTCATCTGCAAAATAAAGCAACATTGTAAAAATTAAAAAATAGACATCTATCATAAAAAAAACCCCAAACCAACAAACTAAAAAACATTTCAAGTTAGAATATTACTACTTCTCTTTCCTGGCCAAGAGTTCTATTATGTACTTTCTTAGACTTCAAGAAAGGAGCGCCGAGAAAGCAGTGAAGGGGCAGGATTCCCAAAACTTACCATGTATTCTTCACTGAAGCTGGGAAGAAACACAGAGGAATCAGCTCACATATTTGCCAAAGCATTTGTATTCCCTTCTCAGACTCCTCTGTCCTACAGACTTTTTTCCCACCCCAGTCTAATCACCTGGTGTGCAGCTGAACTGCAGCCAGTGGACTTGGTCTCACCACTTGAAGCAACCCTACTTTAAAGGGAAGAGCTGATGAAACTGCCAAACTCCACCAGTCTGAACAGGAAAATCTACAGTCTCTAGGGGATCTGTCTCTCTTTTGTCTGCATTCATATTTTACCCTAAATGATTGTTAATTTATATACCTAGAGTCAGCAAGAATAACAGTGATTCATAATGACCCTATTATGCCATTGCATATGCTATTGCTTTGTTTTGTTACTGCTACCATATAATTTCTGTTCCCTCATAGTGTTTCCGTTTTATAACAAGTTCTTTTTTTCCATGGACCTGGCTGTGCACAGTACAGTCAGGCTGAAGCACTGCGTGGGATCTTTGCATCCTCCCATCACAAAGAGAGATAAACACTGTAGTTTTTGCAACATGAAGTTCATTTTCAATTTCCTACTATATGTGTTAAAATTAAACATTCAAATTAAAAGGCTCTTTTGAGTCACAGCTAGGACATCCATCTTTAATGGAACAGTTCATCGATCAAGACTATTTTGGATTTGTCTCAGTTGTGTGTGAGCACGCATTTCTATGTTTGTGTGGCATCTGTCTTCAGAAATTAAAAGAGTATGGAAAAAATTAAGGGTAACATCCCATCCAGAATGCTCTCCCTACAATATCACAAGAAAACTGTTTTAACAATAACAGCTAGATGGACTCTTTAGTCCATTATTTTAGTCAGAAAACTTGAATAAAGATAACTGAATTTGACCTAATAATAAGGAAATAAATTATGTGACTATTGTAGATAAAGCCTTGTGAAATATAAAGCCTTGATGTAATGGCAACTGCTCAACTCATACCTTTGAAGTAAGAGCAGTGCTAGCTGTTTGAAATGTTGCAGGCAAATGCAAGCTGCAAACAGCAGTTTCAAGAAAGTTGGAAAACAGAATAAGCTTTGTTCTTCTATAAGAAATACCATTTTGTTCCGAAAAGACATACCTGTATGAAGTAATCAATACTTTTTTAATATGAGACAGATAAAGAACAAACACAGCTCTTAAGGTTGTCTGTGTTGAAAAGAAGTACTTTTATCTTCATGAAAGAAGTAGGAAAAAAAAAGTGAGCATTCAAAATTCCAGCATTAATGTCCTTTCATGATCTGACATGAACAATGTAATTCAAGGGCCATCAGAAACAAAAGGTCTAGCAAACTCCACAGCATTTCTGCATCTGGAATTTACAATCAGACCTAGCAAGGTGATGTGTCTGACCATTGTGTTTTAGTCTGTTCTCCTGCAACACCACCAGTTTTTTGCCATTAATATATGAAACCAAGTGCATTGATACAGCTGCCATTAGAATAAAAACCTAATCTCCATTTTAAGAGTTGCTGTGCTCTAAAATAAAATAAAAATTATTTCTAGACATTGCCACAAACAGCACCTCAGGGATTTCAGATTTCATAGAGGAAGCACTTAAAATCATGAACTCAGATTTCACACAGAAACTACAAATACGTATTTTTAAAATAACAAGAGCAGTATCCAGGTACTTCACTGTTTTCTGTGCTCCAAGCCCTTATTCCCAGCAGCAAAAAAGCCAGTGCAGAGATGCAGTACGCAATAGGTTTAGGAAAGGTACACATATCATTGTACATTCCTTGTCACTGAAAATGGGCTGGGTACACCAGTGGAACTATGTAAACTTGGATCCTGAAAGATTCACCCTACAGGTTGTTTTTCACGAGCTTTCTGAAGGTGATATTTCATCTCATGAATTTTCATCAGAAAATATGTTTCACTCCATACAGGTAAAAACTATTGTCTTAAATATATGCAGTGAATATTCTTATCTGAAATTTGCAAACATTTATCAAGTCAAGAATAAAGCTGTGCACTCTGTTGCATCAGTCGCAATTAAGAGCTGTAACTCAGTCATCAAGTATGCAGCCCTTGTGCTGCATACTTATGGAGAATTCTATGCAAATAAAGAATGAAATCTAAAAAAAAAAAATTAAGAAAAAGGAAAAAAGTTACACCAAAATGATCATATTTATCATTATAGATGTAATAGAGGTATTAGCTGGACACAAATCCAAAGGCTACTCCTGCACTAGTGAACTAAATAGTGATAGAATATGGTTTTCTTGCCAGCATCAAAGACCTGTTGCTACATCCTTGTCATTAAGATCTCAGCCATCAAAATCCTGTGCTTATGTATCACACTGGATTTTTCAGGGGAATAGTAGGAGGCAAGAACAAAACTATGCCCCTGACCTTCTTATCATGAGTGTGGATGATGGCTTTCCAGTGCTTTTCTTCACTCCCTAACAATATATAGTTACTTGTAATGGAAGTATTGTGAAAAGCTAAACATGTAAATATGCTGGATGTGAATTATTGTAAATGTTGCTAAAAGACAGTCAGTGGTATACTTTATTGTAATCTTCAATTTAAAACCATTTTATTTTAAGAAGTGGTCAGTTCCTATTTTCAAAAGTGACCCTAAGACACTGGGAAACTTAGGTTTCACTAGCTGCAGGGTGTCTACATGTATTTTTATTCCAAAATGGGTTTTCTTGATTTTTTTTACTTATTTTATTTGGAAACTTACTTACTTGGTGTCCCTCTGTGCTAGGTACATGACAAGCTTCATACAGAGATCACAGTCCTGGAACTAGTCACTTAAAATCTAAAAATAAATGGTATAACTTAAGGCTTAAACAAACAAAGGCAGAGAAAAATAATAGTAGTTATAAAAAATGAAAAGACAGAAGAAAAAAAACTGCTCTGGACTTTGCCCAGAAGAAACAAATGGTAAAAGAATTATATCACTGAATCTGAAGAAGACACAGAGTTTAGAGACAAAAACTAGGAACCCCTGATTTTCAAGAGAAAAACCATTCTATGGGTTCTATAAGAATGTCGCTTCCTAACTACTTCATATACTTCATACTACAATTAGATGCCAGAATACACAGAATACGAACCAGTATTTTCTGAAAGTGGAGAGGAATCCCCTTCTAAGAAACTTCCTTGCTTTTGTCCTTACATCTTCTTTCTGTAGGCATGTTCTCCATGAAAAAAAAAATTATATTCTTTTGAAAAACATTCATTTCAGTGTCAGCAGCAAGACACAGTGAAAAAATTATCTGTTTGTCTGCCTTTTTCTTCATCTATCAGGAAAAAGACAGAACCATGTCAAAGAAGCAGGAAAAATGAAGGATATTTTATCACCTTAATATACTGTAATACTTGCTTTATGATAGTCACTTATTTATGTAATTTTTAGATTCTTTTCTCATTTAATAGTAAGACAGTTCCTAATATGGAAAGATGACTATTTTCAGATAAATCTATTTAGTCATAATTGTTAAAATATTTTCTTTCTCCTTTCATAGTAATCTGTGATTTCTCTCTCCATTCCATTCATATTGGCTGGAAATTTCAAGTGCATAGCCTTTTCTTTTCAGTAATTCTTTCAAAAACTATTTCATATTAGCAGAGCTAGTGATTTTCTCCTTTACTGTGAGTCACAAAATCTTTTTTATTTCCAAAGATAAAGAGTTTTGATAGCAAATTTGGTGAATGACATAATGAGATTACCTTTTAATATTATTATTCCTTCTTTTGCTTTAGGAAAAGAGAAATATTCTGCAGTTTAAACCATAAATAAGTCATACAGCTATTTAAAAAAACCCATCCTTTAGAGATTTGACACAACCGGTATGATCACACAAAATTGTGCTATTGCAATACTGCTGTGCAGATTTGTCTGCAACGTTGGTGAGCAATTTTAACAGCTAATGCAATGGATCAGAATATTTCCTCCAGGATGAACAATGATGAAAATTTTTTGGGTCAGGCAGACCCAAAGTGTAACACATATTCTTCCTAAAATCTACAAGGACTGAAGAGAGAGGATATGTTAAACCTGCTTCTCAGTGGTTTCCCAGTTTCATTTTGAATGTATTTCTGTGCATAAGGCCATGGGTTTTGGTTAAAAAGACTTTTTTTTTTTTTTTGTTTGCTTACAATCTGTGCTTGTAAGATCATCTTAAATTAGAACCCATGCTGGCACTATAAATGTGTGTATTTTTCTGTAACTAAACAAAACACAAAAAAGAAAAGGGAAAGTATCTTCTTAAAACAGTAGGCTTATCAAAATAATTAGGTGTACAGCACCAGTGTATTGGATTTTAATAGCATCTCAAGGGTTGTTTGATTAATTTTTCAATTGAACGAAGGTGAATTTTCAAAGATTTTACAAACATAGGATATTCCTTTCAAAGTAAAAATTCCTTCTCCCTCTTCCTCAAATGAACAGTTTTGCTTAAAAAACCAAGAACTTGGTAAGTCTTAAATGCAATTTTGTTCTCTCAGGTAACGAAAATGTGCAGACAGAGAATCAGTTCAAACTGTGAGTTAATGCAGCCTCCTCAGTCTGTCAGAAGAACTGTAAATCCTATACAGAAGATTTGCACCCAAATGAAATGGATTTTGGCTATGCTCCTGCCCTAGATGGGTACTGTGAAGGTATCCATGAACTTTCTATTATTAATCAGAAAATACACAGAGAGATGGAGACTCAGAACCCTGCAAATTCTGTGGCATCTCACTGCCCCACTTTTGCTGGAGAGAAAATAGATATTTTGTACTGATTTTTGTTGAAGTGCCAATCACTTTTTAGCGGTAGTAATAAACCAGGAACTCTAGTTCCCACTGTGGAAATACAGACAATCAGAAAACATTCTACACATCTACACCTTTGCTTCACAAGGGGATAATTTTGAGAGAAAGATTGCGTGAGCATGTATTAATAAGTCCCAATTTTCGATCATAGCACAGTAGATAAATGCTAGTGGCTCATATTGGTAAAAAGTTTTAAAAAACACTTTCATGGCTAAAACTACATAACTAAAAACAAAAAAGAAAGATACAGGAATCTGTTTCTAGGTGTTGGGTTTTCCCTCCCCTTTCTTCATCTTTTGAGAAAATCACCATCTTCATTAAATGGGTCTTGCTAATATCATACTCCTAGATATAAATGCTTCCATTTAGGCTGAAAATCAGTTAGCAAACCTGTTTTGGTCCATATGGAATTGGCTTAATTAAGACAGACTAATATTTTGGACCAAACTAATTAATATCTTAGGAGTGGATTCAGCTTTAAGATTTTTAGCAGTCTCTTAAAAGTACGGTCTCTCAGAGGGAGGCAGCTGCTCATCATTGACATGCAAGACTAATACATTCAACTTGAAAATGAACCTGAGTAGTTCCAGCTGAGCTTTGCCACTGCAGTTATTGGAAATCTTCTTGTCACCGGAGTATTCCTAGTGCTTCTTCTTCCATCTAATTAGGTCTCAGATCCTGAAACAAAGTTACAGAAGAACTGGTATACTCTTGCTGACTGAATTCATAGTGAAGTAGAAAAGAGCAAGGAGCAGAGAGGGCTGAATACACTGTCCTGCCATCTCCCATGGAACTGCAGCACTGCCACCCATTTCCAGAGACTGAAGAGGTGAGGAGGATAGTGCTTCCTCCAGGAGGGGGGGAAAGATGAAAGAGGAAGCAAATAATATAAATGGGACCTGCATTACTTTCCTTCTTTTATTACGGTCCAGGTAACAAAACTCATCTGGTCTCCTGACTATTACTGAACATTGCTTCTCACATTTCCTTCTAATTTATTGTTTCACTTTTCCCTTTATTATATTGCATGTATAATCACAGGAACAGGGTATTGTGTTTATTTTATACTTACACACTTCCAATAGCACACCCAAGTCACCTGAGATGCCTGGACAGGATGTAGGTTTACAAAAGCTGCTGAATCTTGAATTTGCTTACTTGAGTTAAAGTCAGTCATGACAGTATGATATCTGAATTAATTATTTAGTCCTTCAGCTTGTAACTTCTGAAATAGTTTTCTTTCAAACATAAGAATTGTACATGACCTTGCATCTTCTTGTTGTCTCAACAGAGTGTTCTCCTGTGGGAAAAATGCTTTCTTCTCTACTGGAAGATCAAATCCTCAGTGGATCAAGTCCTGGACAAAAATTATGATGGTATAAATTGCCTGCAATCCTGCAATTATTGTTAAACATATATTATCTTACATATGCATACTACATATTTATTTCTTGCCTGTATATACAGTGAGAACTAAGAAAAAAATAAATCAATCCTCAAAACTCACTACAGCATATGAATACATCTGTAGCAATTTATTTTGCTCTGAGTAACATATGAATGCTTCCTTAGAGTAGCCATATCATCCTAATGACTCTTCTGAGGTTTGTGAATTATGCTAACAATGATCTTTTCTACAAGTAAACATAAAATTCACTAATATGTTAACATTGTGGTTAATATAGAGAAGGGATTTCCAATACATATGGGTTTTAATTTACTCCTTTTTTTCTGCCACTTTATTGTCCCTTCCTTTGGATTAAGCAGCACAAACATTTGGTAATTATTTTTCTCACTGCAGTGTATGTTTGTGGTGCCAGCTTTTAGTTTTAGTCCAGGTTTCTTCATACAGACAATGTTTCTGAAAATGTTATTCTTACAAGTTAATAAAAAAAGTATTACCTTAATTATAGGTAGTTTCTTCTGTGAAATCAAGATGAAAGAAAAATATTTGAGAAGGTGACAGCTTTTGTATTTTGTGTTTCCTCGGTCAGAGCTCCTGCTGCTGCACAGCTCTCAATGTAAACGGTTTGCTTGAAAAATAGGGGTGTTGTTTTTCTTGGTACTTTATTTCATTTGGAATTGATCATACCTCTGCTTTCAAATTTACCAAGATTAAAAGTACATCTGAATTAATGTCAGTTTTAGATATCTATTATAATGTCAGTAGCTTGAAATCTATTATATTAATCTCACATATATCTAGTAAAGTAGCAACATGAGTCTAGGAATAGGGATTTTTGGAGATCTGACACTATTTTCTTCTTTTCTATAACTTTCTGCCTGATAATAAACAAACTTCTACTGGTTCACATTCTCTGAAATACCTAAGTGCCAAATTGTCATTGAAATCAGTTAGTCATATATATCTGAGAATATTTAAAAGATATCAGCCCCAGTCTCCTATCTGTAAGACAAGTTATTCAGACAGGAGATATCTTTAGATATCTTAACCTTACTGTCCTTGCAGAACTGAAGGCCAACAGTGTCCTGGGCCACATAGGTAGAAGGCCTACCAGCTGCTCAAGGGATGTCATCCTTCTCCTGCAATAAGCACTGCTGAGACAAATTTGAAGTGCTGTCTTTGTAAGAGAGAAATGGACATTCTGGATCTAGTCCATCAAAGGGTCACAGATACAATCAAGGAATGGGAGTGTCTTTTATATGAGAGGCTGACAGAGCTCAGGATGACTGTTGTGCCAGAGGAGAATGCCCCAAGGGGGCAATATCAATATATGTATATATTCCTGTTTGGATGGTGTAAATATGAGCTAGACTTTCCTCAGTAGTAGCCAAGGAAAGGGCAAGAGGTAACAACCACAAACTGTAGGTACAAAAATGCTGTTAGCGAGGATTTTCTTGTTATTTTCTAAGTCCGTGAGAGACTTTTCTCTCTCACAGAAGAGGTAGCAGGGAATGTAAACAACCAAGCCACCTGCAACCTTGAAAAGTCTTGTTTATGGTATAGTAGAAAAATACTTTGACAATGGATGTTTTAGGATTTTAGCCAATCACCCCCAAGGGGTGGCTGATCCTTGTCCAATTAGACTATGAAGAAAAAAGTCTATAAAAGAGTTTGTAAAATAATTAAAGAAATCAATCTTGCTGCACAATTCCTGCCTGCTGGATCTTCTCTCCTCCTCCTCCCTGTGGCTGTGGGACACAGTGATATACCGTAGGAACCAGGCTGGCGGTAATAACAAACTAAGATACAGGCAATTAAATCAATTAAATTTAAACATCAGAAAAACACGTTTACTGTGAGAGGGTCTGCCTTAATCTGGGACCTGAACTAGGTGATTTCCAGAGGTGCCTTCCCACTTCAGACATTCTGCAGTTTTGTGATTTTGTGGTGGAGATCTTTCCATATTTTAGTTGAGGAGGAAAGGCAGAGAGAAACAAAAATATCTCTAAGAACACACCTCATAAGCAGAATTAATTTAAAATGTAAGATGCACACTTCTCCAAGTATGCAATCAAACTGTTATCATACATAGACTCACAGAATAAGCGGAGTTGGAAGGGATCCATCACAATCATTGAGTCCAACTCCTGATCCTGTGCAGGACACCCCAAGAGTCACACCATGTGCCTTACAGCATTGTCCAAATGGTTTTTGAACTCTGTCAGGCTTGGTGCTGTGACCACTTCCCAGGGGAGCCTGTTCCAGTGCCAAACCACCCTCTGGGTGAAGAACCTTTTCCTAATATCCAATCTAACCCTCCCCTGACACAACTTCAGGCCATTCCCTCGGGTCTTATCATTTGTTCACCACAGAGAAGAGATCAGTGTCTGCCCCTCCTCTTCCCCCCACAAGGAAGTCGTAGACTGCAATGAGGTCTCCTCTTAGTCTTGTCTTATCCAGGCTGAACAAACCGAGGCACCTCAGCTGCTCCTCACGTGGTGTCCCCTCAAGGCTCTTCCACCATCTTTGTTGCTCTCCTTCGGACACTCTCTAATAGTTTAATGTCTTTCTTATAGTGCCCAAAACTGCACACAATATTCAAAGTGAGGCTGTACCAGCACAGAGCAGAGTGGGACAATCCTCTCTGTTGCCTGGCTGGCAATGCTGTGCCTGATGCACCCCAGGACGCGCTTGGCCCTTCTGGCTGCCAGGGCACTGCTGACTCATATCCAACTTTCCACTGACCAGGACCCTCAGGTCCCTTTCCACTGTGCTGCTCTCCAGCCTCCCATTCCCTATACCTGGAAAAGCATGTGAAATCTTGGCAGTTCCACATAATTCTTATTCATTAAAAGATCATGGGATATCTTTTTGCTTGTTCTCGTTCCCTCCTGATCTCTCAAAATGTTGTCATGCATCATACTGAAGAGGTTATACATAATTGTATTAAAATTTCTGTCAAATTAATAAACTGAACTTATATATGAAACAGAAACAGTGGGACAGAATCATTCTATGAACAAGGAAGTAGATATTCTTCTTCGTGAAAATGCTAGGTCTACAGCTCTTCAGATTTTCTTAATATGTTAAATCACATCTGAATAATTAAATCAGAATCTGTAGATTTAGCAGATTAAAAATTACCTCCTTTGAAGTGAGAGAGGTTTGATGTTCATGGAGAGGGAATATAATGATTGATTTAACTTTAGAACAGATACTGGGCAGGACTGTGTATCATTATCAGCTCCGTTTACCTATTAAGGGAAAAAAGTATTGTCTCTCAAAATACAAGAGTTATTGTTGGAAACTTAGCCAATATGTATGTTCAGAAATAAAAAAATCAGCACAGCATTTTTTATGATGTAGGACAATTGCATAATTTCAGAAAAACTAAGAAAAATTAGAAGGAGTTGGAGGGTAAACAGTGCATTTTTGCTGAGAGATAGGAGAAAGACTGGTAACAACTGAAATGATAAAATTGTTATCATGTAAATATGAGGATGAGCTGAAATTTACTGAAACTGTAAAGTAGTAGTAGTCCTTTTAGGAGATTTGAAATAGAATTTAGGGAATCTATAGAGATCTGGAATTACAACTGCTAATTAGGGAAGCTCACATTTCAAAGAGCAAAGGTTTTCTCATAAAGTGTGAAATGAAACACACACAGATATTGGTCTTCAACATATTTATGCTTTTGAGACATGAATACCAAAGGAAAGAGGACAGTAAAAAGATTTTTGATAAACTAAATTATTACAGATGAATGCTGCGAGTCAGTTATGCCTTTGTTACGACTAAAAAGAATAGAAGGATCCAGAGATACAAGACATCGTTTGGTCTGGCATTTTGTACCACTAAGATGACCAGGTAAAGAAAATTCAGTTCTGTGAGGCCTGTATGGGCAACTTACAGTAAGCATAGTTAGTCTCGTGGCAAAGAGTAAGGTCAATCTGCTTGTAATGACATGACAGCAACTACAGGTTTGTGACCATGCTTTGCTAATATACATGAAGCATATGTATTCAATAGAATATGCTAATTGGCTAAGACAGAAATCTGTGCCAGGCACCATGCTAACAAATAGAGAGCATTGCACAGTTCAGTTTACTAACATAAATATGGGCATAGGTTCCAGCATCTGTTCTGGTGATAACTAAAGATGTCCTGACTTTGAAGCATTCTGGTCTGTGCTACACATACATAGGTACAGATAGCCCAGAGATAAAAGTCTGGCTATGCTCCATATCTGATCAAAAGAAGTGTTATTTCTTCTTTCAGTCTGGTATCACACCATCTTTTTTGTTTTCATCCCACAAAGCCCTCATTCTCAAGTCTAAATTGTCCACTGTGCTGTTGCTTGTTATGCAGTATGTTTATTAGACCCCTTCTACCAAACCCTCAACAGATTACAGATCTGTAAAAGAAATAAAACTGCATAAAATCTAGAGATGTCATATCTATGTCTCTCTCTATTGTCCTAGAAAATCAGACTTTGTGAACATTTGCTTTTTATTCTTTGCCATCTTCTGCTTCCCATTCACTACATAATGTAGCTAAAATGATCTTTTATTTTAAAAGATCTTATTTTTAGTGTTTCTTAGAGCTTCTCTCTCCTTTCCACACTAAGCTACAACTCCATTGTCAAGGAGCTGTAGTAAACTGGTTGATCCAAGCTAATCCAAGATAGAATTAGTGACCAACTACCATTCTCCATCTACATTGGAAGATGGAGGTGTGGTTAAGAACAGTACTCCTAGATACTTTAACAGCTTGATATTCTTTATCTTTCTCTTGTGTTTCTGCAAGATATTTTGCCTGTTTCTCTCATCCTCACACAAGACTTTCTATAATTTGAAAGATTTGACCTGGTTAGAACTGATCTTTGGTGAGGTTATTAAACATTTTTGTATGGCAGGTTTATTTTTATTGATTTACAGGATTTTCAGATTAAAAAAACTCCAAAAACAAACCAGAAGTGATGTTTCTAGACCCACCAAATCTACAGTGAATCCTCCTGCCTCCACAAAATGGAAAAAATCAGTTTCTGAACTACACTGTCCTTTTAGTAGTATTTCATGCAGTTACTGTTAGTACGGTCAGTAGTTCAGTTATACCAGCTGGAATTTCTCCACTTTTGAATGCTTAAATTTTTAAATTTGGAAAAAGTGAGAAAAACAAGAAAAATTCCAAATTTTTAAATTTAAAAACCTCAGCAACAACCTTGTTTTTCTTAATTACCCACCATTTATGACAAAAATTAAGTCCTGGTTGAATTGTTACGGTAATAAATTATATACTAGGAAATATTTACTATGGACAAACTCTCATGGGCTCAAAAACTTAGAATAATGTCCAGGTATGACCAGGGTCATTCTTTTAATGAAAAAAAGTAGACTATCCATGTTGACAAAGGAAAAAAAAAGAAATGTAAGTTTCCTAATGTTGTTATGTCATAATTAGGAATAACAGGAGCAGTGGGATTTAACACTGATGGGATTTACTATTCATGGACTTAATCCACAAGAATTCATAGTACTAAGATTTCTGCTAGCATCAGTTAGGGTCCAGAGTTTCACAAGTATTTGTGAGATCTCATTATGAGATTTTGGGGTGCTTCTAATCTGTAACTTTTGGTGCCTCAAGTATTTTTGCAAATCCAGTCTCTCTTGCTTTGACTTTTCTTACAGAATCATCATCTGGGCCTCAGATATCTCCTGTAAATAAGTACATGGGCTAGGCAAGTTCTAGGCATGACTTTTGAGCTCTCAGTAGTGATAGTTTAGCTGAGCTATTGGCACAGTGAGCAAAAGCAGCAGCCTAGAAGATCTTTTAACTGTACAGCAAGAAGTATTTAACACTCCTATTTTCTAGGATTGAATAACCTTCTAGATTTTTTTAACTGAAAGTGGATTCCTTTTCCTTTGTTCACTTCTTAGTTAGTCTGTTTCTTCTAGGTTTCGTTTATATTAATAAATTGTACCTGACTCCTTTTCGCCCTACTTAGGCATAGTTGGTAATGTTCCTTTGTTTTTAATGTTAGACATAGATTTTTCTTTTCTCATCTTATTACTTATCATTCATATTTAATGCTGCACACAGAATTATCTTTTAGACTCTTTTTACCTTTTGATTTCTTATATTTAATGACACACCCAATTGTTTGATATCCTTTTTTTCCCTGGGAACCTGTCACTGCTCTCTATTTAGCTGCTTTGAACTAGCTTTCATCTTTTAGTATTTAAATCATCTAAGTTCTCATGTATCATACTGCATTGTTCCTCATTATTTACTCCTTCTGACTATAATGTCATTCTCTTCAAACTAGTGCTACTTTTTTCTTTGTTTCATGCTCTTTGTTTTTAATTTTCCAAGTCAGATTTACGCTTATTACATGACTCCCACACCTTAGCTATTGTCATTAACCTCAGATGTGAGACTTTATCAAAAGGGTTTTCAGAAGCCTGTCTGAAGTGTCTTATCTACAGCAGCTCATTTGTCGCCCGCGACTGAGGAGAGTTGTTGAATGACAGAAGGCTCCTCTCCCTGGAAGCTAAGTGCCCAACCCTCCGAGTCCTTTGTTTGAATGTAGGTCTCCAACATGGCAGTCTACAATAGAAGCATTTGACAAAAGGATTGATTTTTACATCCAGCACTGGAAGAATGCATATAATTTCCATGTATTACATGGTGTATGTACTACGTAATTTGAAACATTTTTTTCTAGCTGCATTGAATATCCCGTTTGAAGCCTGGGCTATACTGAATGTGATTTGTATTATAAAAAATACACCCATCACCATCACCACCACAGAACTTTACCAGACATTATGAATTGTTCACTTCCAAAATCCAAATCTAAAGTGCAATTCCAAATCCAAAATCGTGCTTGTGAAGTATAAGTCTATGTAAAGAGCCTTATTGGAACTGGATGAGTTTTTCCTGTAGATACTTCAAAAAACAAACTTCACTGAATCTGCATTTACATTTAAAAATGCTTTAAATCCTGATGATTCATAAGGATCAGTAAATAAGGAAATAAAGTAATGCCTTCAAGAAAGTCAGTGCTGTATTTTGGTCCTGAATACTCTGGGTAACACAGTTCATTCAATTTCAAGAAAAGTATTTCGTCATTGATGAACAATGAAAAGGGAATACAGGGAAAATCTAAATTATTAGTAGAACAGGAAAAAAATTTTCTACAATTACCAGCATGTTTATATAGTAAAAACATAGAGAATGCCCAAGTAGCAAAACCCAGAAGATCAGGGTCAGTTATTCTCCATACCCTAGGCTTCATAAATAGGAGAAATTTCCTAGAAGGCAGTAAATGAACTTCAAAACTCATTGTCATCGCATCTCAGTGTCCGTAAAAATGCTAGGGAAAATATCATACCCCGGTATTTAAGGCTATATTGAGCAACAGAGACCAAATCAAGACTTTTTGGAAACAAGGGTCAGAAGGCCTTTATTCCACCTCTACCTACACCATATTTCTCTAATGTATCTGTTACTTGGTTTCACTTGAGACTGTATGTAACACTGATGACTTGAATGACACCTTCTGCTGGTGCTCACTGCAAATTGTGTTAATACGAAATAAATTAAATCCATTAGAACTGCTGTCTTCATATCTGACTTTAATTCAAAGAAGCTTTGAATCAAAACATAATCAAACTTTTAGCCTTGAGGCTTCACAATCAAGTTAGACTGATCAAAGGGTGAAGTTTTGTGTAATGTTTAATCTAATCTAATTGAGGACCTAACACAGGTGCTTTTGCTCTCCTTCATGTTATCCTTCTTCATATGATCCTGCCCTTCTTAAGTCTTTGTGTCTGTTTCACTGAACTTTCTGATCTAGCTTGTTCTGCAGTTTCTTGCATGCTATATCTGATACTAACCAGGCACTGGAAAAACGATGGGTAGGAGAGCACGGCAGCCCTTTTGAACTGGATTATGCTTAGTGAAAAATGAGCAATTAGATAATTTTTTCTTCTCATACTTATTTGCATGTTCTGTTTCCATTTTTTGACAGTGTGCTGGTTTTGGCTGGAGTAGAGTTAATTTTCTTCACAGTGGCTGATATGGGGCTGTGCTTTGGATTGTGCTGAACATAGGGTTGATAATATAGTGATGTTTTTGTTATTGCTGAGCAGGGCTCACACAGAGCCAAGGCCTTTTCTGCTTTTTGTACTGCCGTGCTGGCAAGGAAGTTGGGGGTATACGAGAGGTTGGAGGAGACAAAGTCAGGACAGGTGACCCAAACTGACCAAAGGGATATTCCAGACCATGCGACACCATGGTCAGTGTGTAAAGTGGGGGAAGAAGGAGGAAGGGTGGGGCATTTGGAGTGATGGTATTTGTCTTCCCAAGTCCCTGTTACACGTGAAGGAATCTTGTTCTCCTGGGGATGGCTGAACACCTGCCTGCACATGGGAAGCAGTGAATTAATTTCTTGTTTGACTTTGTTTGCGTGCACTGCTTTTACTTTCCCTATTAAACTGTCTTTATCTCAACCCACGAGTTTTCTGGCTTTTTCCCTTCTGATTTCCTCCTTGATCCTGCTGGTGGGGGACTGAGCAAGCAACTGCATGGGGCTTGGTTGCTGCTTGGTATTAAATCATGACAGACAGCTAGAGTGGTTACAGAGCCCAGCAGTTGTTTGGGGTTTTTTATATATATGATTCATACCATAGATCAAAATAAGTAAAGTTAATGCAAGAGAATAGCAAGGAAGCCCTGGTGAGAAGGTGAAGGTAATTATGGACAGAATTACCCTTTCTAATAGCTGCCTGGTTTAGCTTGATTTAAGCTGACTGTGGAGCTATCGAAAAAAGCCAAATTCAGGTTCCTCTAATGAGCATATTTCATACAACCTCTCAAAACAAAGTGAAATAGGTCAAATAGTAATCATAGTCTTCTATTGAAAAAGGTTTTCTGTCCTAGAGAGTTCAATACTAGCTCTGTTCCCGATCTGAGAGCCTTAGATGACTTGAGGCTGTATGCAGAATAAACAACATAGTGAATTGTATCCAGAAATAAAAATGTAACTGCTGCAGGGCAGAGAGCAACCATTAAATATGTTCCTCACAATGACTCAGTTGACTCCAAAGATGAATAACTCCAGTTAGCAGTAGATTAAGTTTCCTTGCTGGGTGTTTCTCTAACATAGTAGGATAAGCTGTTTCGGTAGAGCTTGGGCTGCATGGGTGTGTCTCCCTGCTTTCAGCTCAATCTCAGAGAAGAATGCTCAAGCTGTACAGGGAAATAAGACAGGGAGAGTGAGAGAGAAAAGGCATATATGCCATTCTGAGGGCTAAATATGTCTTACAAAACTGTGACAGTAAAATGTATTGACAGAGGTCAGTAAAATTTACTCTGTAAAAAATACATCACCAACAGAGTTGTGCAGATTCTGTCTTTGGTCCTCAGTATCATTTCTGTTCTATAGGGAATTCAGTTATCTGAAAATCCCATCCCTGCCTTGCTAGAGTGAAATGGCTCTACTTTTTATTCTCCTTTAGCCAAGACACCAGAATTACTTTGAATATTGATGACACTACAAACTTAGATATTACTGCATTCTTGTTTTACCACTAAAACCCAACCCAAAAAAAAAAGCAGGCAAAACAAAAAGCAGGCAAAACAAAATAAGAAAGTTGGAGAAAAACTGCAAAATAATTTGCTGATGGCACTCTTGGACAGGGAGAATAAAATGGGAGTCTTTGTCATTCTGCAAATTCAAAGGAGTAAATTTACCAGATCATCCTAACCAACTCAATAGAGAAATTATCAAAGCCCAAGGTGGTTTTGGCAATATTTACTGATGAAGCAACTGAAGTGTTTTAATGAACTTTGTCTTTATTTAATACTATCAGAAATTTCCCAGATTGCATTGAAACTTAATGGTCTACTAAATAAAGACATCTATAAAATTTAAAAGAATACAAAATTGCTTAAACAGGACATCAGTTGGCAAGGCAGGGCAGCATTTGAAGATGAATTGATGTGAGTGTTAGTTTCAAAAGATTTTTTTTTTCTTTTAGTAGCCTTATCATCACTTGTTTATAGGTGTTTAAAATCTACATTTCTGAAGAACCACATCTATATCTAACAGAGTTAGGCTCCTTTCAATTCTGTTAGTTATGTCCTCAACTAGTTAGGTGTAGCCAGGACTACCTATGGGAGATATTATCATCAACACAGATTCTTTAGAGTTCATTTTTGCTGCTGTTGCTCAATGACTACTCAGAAAAAGATGCAGGAGTTGATTATTTTCTTCTCAGCCATCCAACAGTATTCATGTCCACACTCATGGAAAACAGGACCTTTCGTTCCTACTTAGCAGGTTGCTGATGGGTTAGATACCGCCTGACTTAGCAATACCCATCCACATTATGTTAATAAAATCATGTTCATATTAATAATAATTTCATCTTGCTCCCTCTCTTTTCTGCATATATATATACACACATGCGTGTGTGTGTGTATTACATGTGCCTATAATAACACACACAAACCTATACATTTTGTGTGTTACATACACTCAAATCCTTATAATATAAATAAACTTATTTAAATTAAATACTTTGGTGGCACAGACCTAACATATATATGAACATAACACAGATTTATAATTGTAAGTCACCAATGTGATTTGTAAGTATTTATGAATTAAAGTTTACTAAAACCACATTTCAATACATATTTTAATCAAAAGGTTCTTTGCCAGACAGTAGACAGATGAGTTACTTAATAATTCAGTGGACCTATAATAAATAGTTTAGAATCCCACACTGTGGTGAAGTTTCATTAATTTGTTTCTGCTTATAGTGAACTCAAGCACCTGAAGTTCTTGTAACATAATGGCACACTGACAGGGAAGGGACAGCACAGGACAAAAAGGAAATTACATTATTATTTTTAGGACATTTCATCATTCCCACTGGAACTGAATCACATTATAATTGTACTCATATGCACATAACAATGTAATTCATTCTTCAGAGCATTAATAAGAAAGTATCAATAAGTCTCATAGTAACAGGTTAAAATTCATTGCATTTATTGTCAAATGAAAATTGGATCAACTTTCAGCAGATACACTATTTCTTTGATGTTTCATGCCCATTACACTCATCATATTGTGTTACATACGGTACTGTAACACAATATGACTCTTCAAACTGGATATGGGTCACATTTGAAATACTGAGTTGGGGAATAATACAGGGTGACATGGATAGAATGAAGGATTTTGATTCTGTTTGATTTTGAGCTCCTTTACATTTTTGGATATAACTAAAATCCTAACGATAAAACTGTATTTGCTCATCATCACTGACTTGAAAGATTAAAAGAAATCTGTGCACACCTTAACTATTAATTTAATGTGAAGAAAAGGATTAATTGTAATTTGCATTTCTCAATTCAGTGAAAAATTGGTGCTATTAATGACGGTGAGAGCCAGGGGTTGGGAGCCTGAGTCTACAAAGCATTTTCATACTGTAGGCATTCTCTCTTGGTGGTTTCTTTAGGAATCTGTTGCAGGAGCTGATAAAGCAGTAGACATCTGAGATGTTGAAATATATTACTGAGAAGACTTGTATAGTCCCCTGATAGACATTTTGAATTGTAAAGCCTTGTATATATCTGTTACTATCTACTACCATTTTCCACAGCACTTTATTACACTGTTGTGAAGAGGTAGAACCCAACTTTGATGTTGTATGTTGACAGCTGTGACCAAATTGCTTTCTTGTATGATCAAACTGACACATAGAAGGAGAAGGGAGGAAAAACTCAGAAACAGTATAAAACATATTTGAAAGCTGTAATTGAACTTAAGTACAAAATCTCTAAGATATTCTTCCTTTTTTGTGCTCTGTCAGATGTTAAGTACATTATAACTTCAGTTAAAATTGAGACCATATTACATTGCTTTTACTTTATTTTGATATCCTGTTTTTCCTGCATATAGTTATTGAATAAAATTGTTTATAAAACCCTATTGCCTGAAAGACTGGGGAAGGATGATCAACATACCTATTTATTCCCTTTGGCTGGGTCTGGACTGGAATTTTCTTAGTCTCTAAATATTGAACACTGATTTTGTTTTTTCTCTCTTCTTTTAGTTTACAGTAAATTTAATACATACTCTCTGACACTGGACTTCTACACAATTTCCATAATTATAGACTATGTTCCATAGTCCATAACTGTGCTTCAGGCAGATGGACTGTCACTAGCTGGAGTTTTGAGTATAAAAATTTTTTTTTTAAAATGTATTTTATACATCTTGGTTTTGGTTTTGTTTTTTTTTGAGAAGGAAGGTAAAAATTCTAGTAGTGGATAGCAAATACAGGTCATACAGAAAAGTATGTAAGAAATGCAATCATCACAAAGGATGCATCTTTTAAATGTTATATACCTGAAGAAATCAATGTGGCCAGATTGTATAAATAGATTGCATCAGAAATAGAACCATCAAATGTCATCTTTGAGAATTCAGGGAGTAGATTGGGTAATTCATAGAACTTGTTTTTATAAGTCTCTTAAGTAAGTACTATGTATGAGATCAGAGAAATACTTCAATAAATCCTTTAGCACCTTGAGGAGAATTGCAGGCAGCAAGAGTTCATAAGCAAGAAATCATGTTATATTAACTTGCTATCAAAGAAAATTCAGCAATTTGCTAAAGAAGGTAGGGTTAATGCAGTGAGCATGATAGGCACTGTTTAATTCCTCTGACTTCAGTAAAGATCTAACCTATTAAGTCATTGGTAAATTTGAAATATTTTTCAAGACACCAGAAATGTGGAATATATAGAAATGTGTAGAATGAGAGCTTGAGAAAAATAAATAATGGCATTATGTTTCATTATGATTAATCTCTGATTAGATTTTTTTTACTTGTCACAGTAGTGTTACTAATGATCTACAAATCCCAGTGCTGTTCAAATCTCGTTGAGCATCTTCATGAACATACCAGAAGAAGGTAACAAAAATAGAGCTCAGTAAATTATGTAAGCTGAAATATCTTTCTTTTTTGGGGAACATAACTTTAAATATCATCATCCAGATGCTGTACATAACATTTTTTATTTATTTCTGTCACCCTGGAGGAAACAGATTCTATTCTCTGTAATACTAGATTTCAGCAGGGAAATATGTGAAATGGCATTTCCACTCCAGGTAGATTCTGACTAAATTTATTGCCTGATTGAAAGGAAAGAGAAATTTATAATATGGTCATTGATTAGAGAACTTCAGGTACTAAGTTCTGGAAAAAAAATAATTAAAAGAGTTAAACACACATCATCTTCACCACATAAAGGTTACAAGGGGTTATAATGACAGGTCTATGAATATTTGAGGGAGCAATGCCAAGCAGGGTCATATAAAAAAGAGAAAGAAAAGGCTTATTGAAAATTACCTATCAAATCAATAAAATAATGAAATAATTTAATCTTAAGTTTGTCAAACTGAAGCCAAGTGTGGAGATAAGATTGTAAATGTAATGTGGGGATGTATTCTGTGCTGGCAGAATATTAGTCCAAAGACTAATGACACATTATATATTTCCTGATATATATATTTCCTGATTTTAGATTTTTGGATTCTCTGATCCTTTAGAGGCTAAGAAGATTGGGTAAAATATTTTCCATCTGAGAGTACTTAAAAGATTAAAGTGGGGGTACTGGAAATTTCTCAAAGAGTCTGAAAAACTTACTGCTATTTGTATAAGTACTCACAGTGAAAAGAATAAAAAATGATTAGTAACAATTCTGGCAAGTTTATTTCATGTATTGATTTATATGTGTATATTCTTATTCCTATATATTTAAATACTTGTGTCTATAATCTCTATAATCAGAAAGATACACCCAAAATGGAAGCTGTGATGTATTTTAACTTCATCTATGAAATTCCAAATAATTTTTGGAGACTGAAGCTCTATGCCTCTGTTTCACTTAGAAAATCTTTGGGATTTTAAGAGTTGAATGCTAAACTCTTTCCTGTTCCGGTTTATCTTACTGAATAGTAGAAGTCAAGAGGTCAACCTTAAGTCTGCATGTATCCAGTCATTCATCATTTTACCAGATGTCTTATGAAGAACAGGTTATACTTGTTACCTTGCACGTATTGAAGCAATCAAGCAGTCCAGTAGAAAAGGGGAAAAATCCAAAATTCCAGGAAGGAAAAATTCAACTCTCAGTCTCTCTCCGGAGAAAAAGCAGCTGAACCACTGGCCAAAAAAACTGTCCTAGGAGCAGCCAGCTGGGTGCTTCCTCCCTCCCCTGCTGCAGCTGGGAAAAAAAAAATTGCTGTCTGTGTGTGACCTTGAACAAGCTGCAAAGTGCTTTGAAAAAGTTTTGCTCAGTTTTTTCCTTCCCCCTCTCAGGCTCAGTTTAGAGGCATAGAAAGGCACAAAAATTAATTTCTGGGCATAGGCAACGATATGGGATACACATCATAAGGTCACCCCAAGACACCTTATCAGAGAACTTTATCAGAGATGAGTTAAAAACCTAAAACAGTAGTAACAGTAGATTAGTCAACAGCAATGTCAAAAAATAGTGTTTGTTCTCTGCTTCATAATTTCCACTGCTTCCATATACATCTATATTCTTCAACTGCCTCCTAAGAAAAAAGTACAGAATTTTTCATCCGAAAAGAAATAAATTGCCTCAGGAATCTGTTCAAAGAATTTGTGTATCTACTAGTGATGCAAAGTAATAAATAAATAAACCTTTATGGCATTTCAATGGAAAGTAGTTCGTTTGAAATTAAAGCAGTCAAGGACCATCAGCTAGCAGGCTAATCGATGCAAATATTCCATTCTGTACTGAGAAGGCACTCACAGCACATCATCCCAACTTAGTGCTTCATTACAGGCAAGAAGTAATATCACTGTCCATTGGTGCTAAGCCTTCATAGTGACAAAGTACCACATCAGAAGAAAACTGATGTGAATAAGAGCACTCTGCTGATCAGAAGACTGCCAGATGAGTTTTAGTGTCTCTGGCTTCATCAATGATAGACTTATTAGCTGTGGCCAGAGAGACTGACACTTGAATACGGAACTGATCTTCAGCCATAAACTTGAATTGCTCTAGGTGTCTGCTGACTAATCAGTACTCAGCAGCAATTCTGCCAGGGTCATCATCTGCTCAGATTCACTTCTGTAATTGGTAGCAGTCACATTGTTAACACAGCTCAGCCAACACCCAACCAAGGGTAAATCATGCAACATTTTGCATGGCTTAAGCAGATGTAAGACAGCAAAATTCCAGTCCCACAGCAACAGTTCACACTGCTCCCTGGAGAGACTCTTGGTGTCACTTATTGCACGTCCCTTTCACTCTCTGAAAGTTAGCCAACTGGTTCAAATTAGCCTATCTAAGCTTCCCCTTGAATCATCAGAGAAAATTGTAAGAGTCTATGAAAAACTGAGTTGCTGCTTGGGAGATGCTTCTCTCTTTCTCTTGACTAAAGAGCAAGAAAGCCTAGATAACTTAGAGCAGAGGCTATTCACCAACCTTTTAGAACCTGTGTTACTTGAGATATGACTGTAAGGCCAAGAGCATCAGCATCAATATAAAACTAAACTAATAAAATTGGTAGGCTCTGATGTCTCCTGGGCTAGCAACTACCTGTCTGCAGTGCTCATCACCGGATATCTGTCAGGTCTAATGGATTTATGTGGCTGTGCACCTTTTACAGGTTAACCATCCCATCATTTCTGGTACAATGCTATTCATCAGACACTCTTGGCAATTTGCATTGTATACTATGAAGTTGTACAATAAACTGCTTTTTAGGCAACAAATTCAGTGCTATAGGAATGACTGTGACACTGTTTGGCTTTATTTTCCTACCCCAAGTCAAATCTATGTACCTATTTAGACACTTATACTGCTAACATGTGAATAGAATGTGGTAAGTAGAGATAATAAAAGAGTGATGGACAGATCTATGTAGAAATATTTTAATCATATTTCCCTGTATCTGATGCTGCACTTGAGTAAAGTCATTGGGTAAAGTTCATAACTGCTATTAAGCCAAACATTTGATTTTTCCTTTAACTGTACTGTGATAAGATCTTTGCATGTTGTTTAAGGTCCTGGAGGCTGTATGAGTAACAGCATGAGAATAGAAAGCATTTACACTGTTTTTTAAGGTCTGTCTGGTCTAACTGGTAAAGGAAGAAAGAAGGATACTCATACTCCCTGAGTACAGTGCCAGTCATTCTGGTTTCTTGACCAAGGTGACATACTCCATGTGATCAAAAAGGAATTTCTGTAAAAAATTTCCTTGTTTCAATTAAGAAAAAATAAAACAAAAATGGAGGTGAAGAAGTAAGAATAACTACCAGAATGCAGGAAAACAGAGTGTGAATTGATGGCATGATATATACAGCTAAGGAAGACAGTATACATTAGATATTGAAATTTAAAAAAAAATTAAATTATAGCCCCGCTTCTTAGGAAAACACAGGTAATTCTTCAAATAGCCCTGGCAACGTGTTCCAACAAAAAAGGGAGATTTGCATTTTTAGCTTAGCTCTAGGGTTGGAGGAATTTGCTGCATCCAACTACACCATTTTTTCCATTTCTTGCAGCCTTAGAATATAGTGAAGACCCCAATATGCCCTACTGTGATCAGGGTCTAAATACTGCATAATTGACCTTTTATCATGTTAAAAGTGAAGTGTGAAAGACCCTAATGTGTAAAATGGAGAAAGACTAATTTAGAAATTTCCATGGCTACAGGAAAAAACAGGCTCAGAGCAAACCATAAACTCTGCAGAAGAATACAGAGTGATATGCAGCAGAATGGCAAATACCATATTGAGCATGTACAGTATAATGAGAGGAATTAGGTCAGGAGAAGGGGGGCAGGTAATTAATTTTTTATCTCAGTGCAGAATTGGTGAAACTGTGTTTGAGTGCTTTACACTGTTTTGGGCTCCATAATACAAAAAAGATTTTGCAGAATTGGTAAGACTCCAAAAAAGGATAACAAAAATGATAAAAAATGTTTATTAAGAAAAGAGAATTTGCAAAGCCTGGGGAAAGTAGGACTAAGGCACAACATGAAAGCTAATTCTAAATACTTGCAGGGGATTAACAAAAAAAAAAAAAAAAAAAAAAAAAAAAGACTGGGAGTGGAGTAGGGAAAGAAAAAGAATTTCAGCAACTAGTTCAGGTACACGAAAATAATTACCTCAAAATAATTTTGGAAAAGAGTAAAAAAAAGGTGTCAGTGTGCAGCTTGCAGTCAGTCTCTTGAGTCAGTTCTTTGACTTTCCAATAGGGAAACCTGCGAACCAGTTATTTGTCAGTGGGAAAGAAGTATTTGTCACTATGGATAAAGGCATAGTGTTTTTTCTGTTTCTGGAACTATGACTATAGGCTGAAAGAATTTCTTTTCTTTTCTTTTCTTTTCTTTCTTTCTTTCTTTTCTTTTTCTTTTCTTTTCTTTTCTTTTCTTTTCTTTTCTTTTCTTTTCTTTTCTTTTCTTTTCTTTTCCTTCCTTCCTTCCTTCCTTCCTTCCTAAGTGTCTGGAACTACATAACTAATTTGTTCACACATATTTGACCAGGAAGACAAAGAGCTGGTTCTTACTTGCATTAATTCCAAGTGGTTTTCCCAAGTTTTCCCAAGTTTGGAACAGTATTTCAGTGTCAAACCAGACAATATCTATTTAAATTCCAGTATTTAAAATAAAATAAAATTTTAAAAAGCAGCTAAATTCAGGTAGAATCAGGATCAGATCTGTATACTTAGGCTTAGCAACTTCCTGAGTTTTTATATGCCAGGTATATTATATATGTATGGCCAAAGAATCTGTTAGGGAAAGAAAAATAAAAAACCAGTTATAGGAGTTTTTTTTTTAGTTAGACCCACTGCATGTGCCCAAATGCAAAACTGTGAGAAGAAATATTCTTTTTTTCCCCCAAACTTTTGAATTATCATTTCATTCTCTGCAATGGAAATGTATGACACTGCTCAACAAATGTCAAAGCAAGCTGAATCTTCAGGAAGCTCTAAGAATTCCTGAAATTCCCTATCTTTGTGTTAACAGGAGTCTAAAACTAGATGAGCAGAATTTCAGTGATGCACAGTTCATTTTCTTTATATTAGCTGGTATGGGACTGTGCTTTGGATTTGTGCTGTTTTGATAACAGAGGGATATTTTAACAGGTGCTGAGCAGTGCTGACACAGAGTCAAGGCCTTTTCTTCTCACCCCACCCCACCAGTGAGGAGGTTGGGGGTACGCAGTGAGTTGTGAGGGGACACAGCCAGCACAGCTGACCCCAGCTGACCCAGGGGATATTCCATGCCCTGTGGCATCATGCTCAGCATATACAGCTGGGGAAAGAAGAAGGAAGTGGAGATGTTTGGAGTGATGGTGTTTGTCTTCCCAAGTCACTGTTAAGCATGATAGAGCCCTGCTTTACCAGATGTGGCTGAACACCTTCCTGCCCATGGGAAGTGGTGAATGAATTCCTTGTTTTACTTTGCTCTTGCACGAGGCTTTTGCTTTTCCTATTACACTGCCTTTAGCTTAGCCCAAGCTTTTCCTCACTTGTACTTTTCTGATTCTCTCCCCCTTCCCACCAGGGGAGTAAGTGAGCAGCTGTCAAGGGCTTAGCTGCTGGCTGGTGTTGAACAACAACACAGAAAAACCACCTTACTAGCTGCACTTGATATATAACAAAATACTCCAAAAGAGAATATTTACCTATATTTATAAGAGGATGGGGTTTTTTACATCAGAACAGTAGGCTCTTTGATCTGGAGTATTTGTCTCTCTCCCTGTTTTGCACTTTGCATTTATTTTAAAGTGAATTTTAATTTTTTTGTTTTCTCTGTTTGTCAGTAAAGGACTGTGATGTATCATCTCTTCAAGGCTGGACACCTGAAATTACAGTACGTAAGTTCTAATTTCTACAGAAAAACATACAGATTGAAACACAAAACTATATAATGGAAAGATATTGACCATAGGAAATCAGAAAGTGCAAATTGGTGGAGAAGCTGGCTCCTGTTTTCCTAAGCAGTGAAAGAATTTTAGTTGAATGATTTCTCTGGAATATAATGGGAAATGTGTGGCTTAATTCCCAGACACTACTGCAAAATCTTAAGGATTAATTACCAATCTCAGTCTTCTGCTTTACATGTTTAATTATATACAATAGCTATATGAATACATTGCAGATCTGACAAATGGTGAGAGAAATATACTTTTAGTTTCTGGAAATATGCTGTTGGCACTAAGCATATAATGCTTATAACAATAAAATGAAATATACATTCCTGTTTTAAATTTAGCCATGTTTATTAAGGATGAAAGAATTCATGTGAAATTTTGTGAAAAGGATGAAAGAACTCCCTCCTCTGGAGTGTACATTTAAATTTCACATCACGCCACCTCCAGCTAATTGTTAAACTGGGTCAGAGAATTCTGATCCATTATGTTAACTCTTCATTGAGAATTTAGTACCTTCTTGAGTCACATACCTAACCTCAGTTCAGCAATGAATGTACCAATTAACTTGACTTATTCCAATTAATTGACAATAATTTTGCAGTAAAATTATTTGTGGTCAATATGGACTTTTCCTGGATCTCACTGTATTTTCCTCTTTCTCCTTAATGAAAGAGAAAAAATGAAATCTTGTACCTTTCTAAAATCTATTTCTCAGGAAGAACAATCAAATGTAATTTCTTAGGTATGCTAGCAGTTACAGAAAATTGGCTATGTAAAATGAGTCCAGTGGCTTTAAGCCAATGAGTACATCTGGATAAACCTTTTCTGTGCAGTAGAAGACTGCCACAGCACAGATACAAATCTCTATTCACCTAGAAAAGCCCACAGAAGTGCATGCTCTGTGCTGCAGTTGTTCTATTGCTTTCATTTATCATTTCAAGCTGTGTTATTTTGATGGCTTTTCAGTTGCAGGAGTACCAGTGCTGATGCAGAGATAATGAAATACTGAAAGCATCAAACAACAGGGATGTCTGTAACTGGTAATGGGCAACCTTCCTCAGTTTATTAACTCCAGCTGTGCTGTTTGACAGTTTTTGTGAAGAGATACAGCGCAATGTGAGAATACTGAATGGAGAATGAAGAATCTAGTGTCAGGAATTAAACTGCATCACACACAAGCTCTATGAGTAGAATTTCAGAATGCAAAAGCATCATCGTATTTCAAAATTACAATTTCCATCAGATCATAAAGTGACCAACATAGAGACCTTCAGTTCAAGTTTCAGCATACAGCGCTTTTATCACAGTGCAGTTATTTTCTGATCTGAAATATGTTTCCAATACCTTGCATATTTACTAAAGAAGGTAGTATCTAGTCTTTTTTAATAGTAAGATTAGGTAGGACTTAAAATTATACACATCACTGCTTCTGAGAACAAACTAGTTGGGATTCATCATTACCAAAACTTTGCCCAGAATAACATGTGGATGTTATATAGAGATCTGGGCACTGAGGACTGTTGAGGAGGAAATAAAAGCAGCCTAATATTGCAAATCTTTTTGCTTCTTATGGTGGTTATCCTTGGTTTTTAGGTGTTTTAAGTGTCTAAAACTGAATATGCCAGGAAGCTTTGGAAAAACCTGTGAAAACTTTTTAGTAATGTACACTAAGTGGAAGTATTGCACAGTGTGTTCTCAAAAGTGGGTTAACTTAGACATGCCACAAAGTCCTGTTTCTGTATGAGTGGTTGTGAATGAGACCCACAAGCAATCTACAGGTATGGACACAGAAGTACTTACCAGAAAATAGCAGGACAATTAGAGTGAAAGCATTTGCTGGGAGCTGTTGCTTGAATGTATCATCAGAAAAGAGAAGTTTTGGAATGAATGTAGTGGTTCTGCTGAATCTGCAAGAACTGTTAAACTCAGGACACTAAGTGTCCATCCAAGGCCACTCACACACACTAGCACCAACAACAGATTGTATAACTCAGGCCACATGCAATCCTACTGAATTTTATATATAGATCTGTAACAACAAAACTTTGAGTTATATTACCACTACCAAGGAATAGTGTTTTGGGTTTGGGTGGCAAGTTTTGGTAACAATACAGGGTTTCTCCCTCTGAGAAATTGCCAGATGCTTTTGCCATGTCCAACAGGGCCAATGCTGCTGGCTCCAAAACAGACCTGGCTCTGGCCAAGGCTGAGCCTGTCAGTGATGACAGTAGTATTTCTGGAACAATGTATATAGGAGGGGAGAAAAAGCTGCACAGAACAGCAGCCAGGAGAAACAAAAGAGAAAAGATGTGATAGAAAGAGCTCTGCAGACACCAAAGTCAGTGAAGAAGGAGGGGCAGGAGGTGCTTCAGGCACCAGAGCAGAGATTCCCCTGCAGCCCATAGTGAAGACTGGTGAAGCAGCTGTGCCCCTGCAGCCCATGGAGGCCCATGGGGATACAGAGCCTGTAGAGAACTCTGCAGCCTGTCTAGAACTCCATGCCAGGGCAGGGGGATGCCTGAAGGAAGCTGTGACCCTGTGGGAAGCCCACGTTAGAGCAGGTTTCTGGCAGGACCTGTGGACCCATGCAGGGTGAAGCCCACACTGAAGCAGGTTTTCTGGCAGCACTTGTGACTCTGTGGGGGCCCCAGGCTGTAGCAGCTGGTTCCTGAAGTGCCTCGTGGGAGGGACTCACACTGGAGCAGTTAATGAAGAACTCCAGCCTGTGGGAAGGACTCACATTGGAGAGGTTCATGGAGAATCATTTCCCATGGGAGGGTCCCCTCGCTGGAGCCAGGAAAGAGTGTGAGAAGGAAGTGGCAGAGACAAATTGTGGTGAATTGAGTGTAATCCCCATTTCCTATCCACCTGTGCAGCTGGGGAGAGGAGGTAAAAAAATATCAGGAGTGAAGTTGTGCCTAGGATGAAGGCAGGGCTGGGGACAAGACGGTTTTAAGAATTAGTTTTTATTTCTCATTATTCTACTCTGATTGGATTGGTAATATATTAAATATATGTTTATAATATATTTTTCCTGTGATAGTAATGAGTGAGTGGTCTTTCCCTGTCTTTATCTTGACCCACGAGCTTTTTATCACATTTTCTCTCCTTTGTCCAGCTGAGGATGAGTTCAATCCACTATACATTAGCAAATGATTATGACTTCTCTCCTTGGTAAAGAGCTGGCCTTCCAGCTGTTACAGCAGCTGCATACATATGAGTTTGTGTGAGGAAATAATTGAGTGAATCATGACAATACTTATCTGCTGTTAATAATAAATTCTTAATAAAGAAATAATTAATTGTGCTGGTTTTGGCTGGGATAGAGTTAATTTTCTTTACAGTGTCTGGCCTGGGGCTGTGTTTTGGATTTGTGCTGAACAGACAGTTGATGATATGGAGATGTTTTTGTTATTGTTAAGCAGGGCTTACACAGGGCCGAGGTCTTTTTTGCTTTTCATACTGCCATGCTGGGGAGGAGACTGAGAGTGCATGGGAGGATGGGCGGAGACAAAGCCAGGACAGGTGACACAAATTGACTGAAGGGATATTCCAGACCATGTGATGTGGTGGTCAGTTAGCCTGTGGTACAAGGCACAAAGAGTTCTCTGGTAAGACAGTCCCTGGTACCAGAGACTTACATCTCTGTCACTGTGAGAAAAGAAGCCTCTCCCAGAATGCTTTGTTCTGTTATGGTAATGTACTCCAGTTCTGTGTTCATGGCTGGCTGTTGGCCACCCAGCCTCCTTGCTACCTCATATGTTTCATGTCCTAGAAAGCTCTCCTCTCCAGGTTCCCCCCATTGGCCCTTGACCCTCACCACTCCCCCAGAGCTTCCCCATTGGTCCCCATTCCTTAGTCGTGCCTTTGTACCACCCCCCTGCCCTTGGATCATTGGTCCCTGATGCTCGCCCAACTCCTGTACTTAAACCTGAGTTCTCCAGTGTTCTCGGTCTTAGTCCCTGGAATCCTTCACGGTGTGGAAGCAATAAACTGCTCCCGTGGAACTCTATGCAAAGATCCTTCCTGCCTCTTTGCCATCGACTCATATTACTAAGCTATCCGTGTGTTTGTGCATGTACACATGTGTGTGTGGCTGCCCTGCTGAGTGGCTTTGCTAACGAGACGCTCTTGGAAAATCAGAGCACCTCGTGCTCCGGCACAGAAGCTGCAGAGAGCTCGGGTTAGCGATAATGCGACACCATGGTCAGTGTGTAAAGTGGGGGAAGAAGGAGGAAGGAAGCGTGGGGCATTTGGAGTGATGGTATTTGTCTTCCCAAGTCACTGTTATGCGTGCTGGGGCCCTGCTCTCCCAGGGGTGGCTGAACACCTGCCTGCCCATGGGAAGCATTGAATGAATTTCTTGCTTTGCATTGCTTTGCATTGCTTTGCATTGCTTTGCATTGCTTTGCATTGCTTTGCATTGCTTTGCTTTGTGTTGCTTGTGTGCATGACTTTTCGATTCCCTATTAAACTCTCTTCATCTGGACCCATGAGTTTTCCAGCTTTTACCCTTCCAATTCTGTTCCTAATCCTCCTGCTAGGGGACTGAGCAAGCAGCTGTATGGGTTGTTGGCTGGGGTTAAATCACAACATTAATAAATTGTGATCTTTGTCTCTCCTGAGTCACTCTCCTACCACACAGCTTTATACAATTCAAGTCCTGCAGTAAGAAGCCAGTGCAGGTGTTTGATGCATCACCACTTCTGGTGGGTGCAGCTAGAGCACATAGAGCCCTTCAAGAAGTAGGCTGGAATTTATATCTAGTGCAAAGGCTCAAATCAACTTGTAAATATGTTCTGTTGTTAACAAAGTCTGCCATGTACCTGCTATCTTGATGGGAAACTGGTGGTTGTGACGAGGGCAAGGGGAAGGAATGCAAGCTACTGCAAGTGGATGAAGAAATTAATGTATCTTTCTTCTTTTTTTTTTTTTTTTTTTTGTTTTAAATTGGTCATTTATAGAAACTGTTACAACAACATCAAAAGCAGTAAGTTTACAGTGTTGCTGCTGTTAACTCTCTTACCCGAAAGTGCTTTGATGTTAAGGTCAATGTAATTAATAGGCTGGAATCTGCACTTGTCAAAGTACAAGGCTGCTTTCACTCACACCCTGGGGTTTTCTGTCACCAGCTTTCCCTACCAGCAACTTTGTGGACTGACATTTCATTTTCAAGCCAGAGGCTTGAAATTTTTTGCTATTATGCAACTTGTCAAAATACCAAGGAGATGTCCAGAGCCTGGTCATAAACCTAAGCAATGTGTACAGGTGAAGGTTACAAGAGATGAAATCGTGTTCAGGAAACCATTGAAAAGGCATTGCCAAACCTGTTTGCAATGTGTAAAATAACACAGATTAGTAAAACATGCAGTTTGGCTATGCTGTAGCCGAAATAGAGGTTGAAAATAGGGTCTGCTGGCAGGTTTTAGATAACTTTAAATTACGTGCTTAGGAATGCCCCAGTAAAATGGTGTGAATGTGTATGTATATGTCAAAATACTGGCATTTTAATACAAATAAATAATAAAAATATGTGAGGGGTACTGGATATAGATAGAGAGGATGGCAGAGGCATCAGTGTATGCTTTTATCTGTTTGGAAGGGAGAAAGAGTGAGTGTGGCAGCATACCAAATCCAAGACCCCAGGACACAGCAGCCCTGCCTATTCTTGGATAGTGACTGCTGCTGAATTGTATGCACTAGCTGCCAGGATCATTCTAGCTCAACCCACAAACTATGTTTTCTTGAAAATGCCATACAGGGCCAATATGTTAGCAAGTCATGTCTTTTATTCTTCTGGAAAGCTCATGTCTTTTATTCTTCTGTTGAAGAAAAGAACAAAAGAAATAATATTTTAATATTTTTTTCCTGACACTAAACAAGATCACAAATTAGGGTTGATTAGCCTTTTACATCTTTCTTAATTGGCTGGAAGGCTTGAGGGAGCTGTGAATCAAAGTGCTGATGAGCTGGACATATGCCTACTGCCTAATGGCAGTTCTGCTTTGTTAAAAGAATCCTACTGGCTAATCTCAATACTCCTTTCCAATACTGGGACTGATATTTGGGAAAGGTATTGTTAAAAAATAATCTACTTCCCTGTGGCATTGGAAACATCTGGGAGTAAACCATTTGTAAATGCCCCCCAAAATGCTGTATCTGTGTGACAAGGAGAATCATATAAGTGAACACAATCTTTTTTGTGTTCCTTCCTCATAAATTGCCTATAATACTTATCCTAGATTTCAGTAAAATTAGGACTAGCAAAAGACTGGGCATCAGTCTATATTTTAAAGAAACCCTTATTCTAAAAGAAATGTTTAGAAAATCACCCAGCAACAAAATATAATGTTGAGTATAATTTAGTTTAAGACTGGCAGGTGTACAAATCTGTTGTTAACAGCAGAACTGGCTTGTATCACAAAAGCCCAGTATCTAAAAGCTGAGAGTTTTTCAATTTCTCCTTGTGGTCTGGGAGGCTCCAATTTTCTGACTGTTTTGCTTTGGTCTTTATAGTGTCAGAAAATGTGGGTTTTTTTTCACTGCTATTACTAACACCATAAGTCTGGAGCCACAAGGCAGAAATGGCAACACAGTCCCTGATGCACCACTCAGGAGACATATTCTGAGCTAGCCTGGACAGACACTTTATGCCATACATCCACCAGATGCATCAGGTAGCACTGGGTGTTTCTCCTGAGGCTGGCAGCACAAAGCTGAGTTCAGCCTACAGTCAGTGAAAGACAGCCACCCAAGAGTAAGAGAGATGCTCCAGCTTATACCTGGATCTTGGTCAAATGGTCAGTTAGTCACTTTGGTGGTCAAAAATCTGCTCAGTGCATTGAGTCTCTCTAGATTCCAGGGGAAAAGTCAGTGGTGGGATTTTCAAAACAACTTATAGGTGGTCTAATATTGCTCTGATATGTATGGTTTGATCTTGCCCTTGACCCAATGTATTTCTTGTACTCTTGTGTTATTCCCTTCCTCAGTCATCTCCACAGGCTCTTTCCTCACATGTATATGTACGGGACATTTTTTTCTGATTTTCCCCCATGTTTTACCTCATAAAAGTTTAATCTTTTTGATCCATATTATTACAATACTCTGCAAAAGAAATAACAATACACTATTTTGAAGTTGCCTGCTATGAACATAGAAAAACTAAATGCCTCAGTTTGATAGAGAAAAAAGTTCTACAGAAATGAAATGAAAAACTTTTCTTAACTACCCACACAATGGCTTACTCGTCAGTGATATCAAGTTTCTTTCTTTCATCATGTCTAAATGCCTGCACAAAGGAGAAAAAAGGAAAACGAAAAAATATATTACATACTCCTTGTCTTGATCCAAAGCCTGGAAAAACTTTTAAGGAATCTTTTGTTGTTCAAGACACTCATACATCATGCAACATACCACCTTATTCTTCAGCAGTCACTTTCTCCACTCAAAGGTAGTATTTTGACTATGAAAAATGTGTGTTTTTCTTCATCTTGGACTCTTACTTTCAAATGGTGCAGGATAAAGAGTGGCAAATAGTCTTTTACCCTTTGTAAATACACCAAATTAAAATGTATTTTGCTTGTCCTTGAGAAGTCAATATATGTAAAATAACTGGGTTCGCTACAGTAGTAATGACCCACCCCAACTTCAATGTTCTTCTTACTTTTCTGTGGTGGAGTGGCTGCAACATTCAACAAGGGAAGACTCATTGATGTCATTTACCTAGATTTCAGTAAGGCCTTTGGCATGGTTCCATATGACATCCTTATCTCCAGATTGAAGACTCGTGGATTTGAAAGGTGGACTATTCAGTGGATAAGGAATTAGCTGTGTGGACACACTAAAAGAGTTGCAGTCAATGGTTTGATGTCCAAGTGGAGACACATGACAAGTGGTGTCCCTCAGGGCTCTGTCTTGGGCCTGGTGCTCTTCAATATCTTTTTCAATGGCATAGACAGTGAGAAAAAGTGCACTCCCAGCAGGTTTGCAGGTTACACGAAGCTGAGTGCTGCAGTTGACACAAGAGGACAGGATGCTGTCTAGAGAGACCTGGACAAGCTTGAGAAATGGGCCAATGATAACCTCATGAAGTTCAACACGTCCGAGTGCAAAGTGCTGCACCTGGGTCGTGGCAATCCTAGACGCGAGCATAGATGGAGAGAAGAACTAATTGACAGCAGCCCTGGTGAGAAGAACTTGGGGGTGCTGGTGGATGAGGCACTGGATGTGAGCTGGCAACTGCAGTGCAGAAAGACAATTGCATCCTGGGCTGCATCACAAGATGTGTGGCCAGCAGGTTGAGGGAGGTGATTCTCTCCCTCTACTCTGTTCTCATAAGAATCCCCCCTGGAATATTGCATCCATCTCTGGGGTGCCCAACACAAGAAAGATGTGGACCTGTTGGACCGCATCCAGAGAAGTGCCATGAAGATGATCAGAAGGCTGGAGCACCTCTTCTGTGAAGACAGCAAAAAAGTTTGAGTTGTTCTTCTCAGAGAAGAGAAGGCTCTGAGGAGACCTTGGAGCAGCCTTCCAGTACCTAAAGAGGACTTCAAGAAAGCTGGAGAGAACTTTTTGCATGGGTATGACAGGACAAGTTATAATGCATTTAAATGGAAAGAGAGAAGTTTTAGATAAGATATTGGGGAAAAATTCCTTACTGCGAGGGTAGTGAGGCCCTGAACAGGTTTCCCAGAGAAGTTGTGGATGCCCCATCCATGGAGTTCAAGGCCAGGCTGGGTGGGGTCCTGAGAAACCTGGTCTACTGGGTGGCCACCCTGCCATGGTGTTCCCTCTCAATCCAAACCATTCTATGATTGTTTAAGTCTATGATTCATTATATAAACTGTAGCATTGGTTTTCTGTGGCAAGCTTTTGGTAGTAGGGAGCCTACAGATGTGGCTGCTGTGAGAAGATGCCAGGAACTTCCTCCCATGTCTGAGAGAGCTAATGCCAACGAGCTGCAAGACAGAACTGCCACTGGCCAAGGTCAAGCCATTAGTGACCCTTGTAACATCTCTGAGATAAGAGAAACAAGAAGGAAATGAAGTTGCTTCAGAGAAGCAAATAGCACTGAGAGAAGAGAGGAGTGAAAATATATGAGAGATCAAGCTCTGCATACACCAATGTCAGTGAAGAAGAGGGGGAGAAGATGTTTCAGGCATCATAAGAGATTATCCTGCACCCCATGCTGAAGGCCATGGTATGGCAGGCTGTCCCTCTGCAGCCCAAGGTGGTCCACTGTGGAGCAGAAATCCACCTGCAACTACATGCTGCAGCAGGTGGATGCCCAAAGGAGGCTGGGACCCTTTCTAACAGGGGAAAACCATGTTAGAGCAGGTTCCTGGCAGGACCTGTAGACCCATGCAGAGTGAAGCCCACACTAGAGCCGGCTTGCTAGCAGGACTTGTGACCGCATGGAAGACCCACACCAGAGCAGCTGGTTCCTAAAGGACTGCACCCAATGGAAGGAACTCACACTGCAGCATTTTGTAGAAAAACTGTAGCCTGTGGGAAGGACTCCTATCTGAGAAGTTTATGGAGGACTGACTTGCCTGGAATGGACCCCATACTGGAGCAGTGGAAGTCCTGCTTCTGAGGAGGAAACATCGGCAGAGACAAAGTGTGGTGAACTTTGGTAACCCTGATTCCCCATCCACTTGCATCACTGTGGCGAGGAGGTAGAATTCAGGAATAAAATTAAGCCTGAGAAGGAGGAAAGGGTGAGAGAAAGGTATTTTTAAAATTTGAGTTTACTTCTCATTACTCCACTCTGATTTGATTGATAATAAAATCAACTGATTTCCCCAAGTCAAGTCTGTTTTGCCTGTGGTAAGTGATCTCTCCTTATCCTTATCTCAACCCAAAAGTCTTTTTGTTGTATTTTCTCTCCACTCCACAGCTGAGGAAGGCAGTGATAGAGTGGCTTTGGTGGGCACTTGACATCAGCCAATGTCAGCCCCCTACAAGCTTACAGTAAATTACTTTGACTTTCAGTACTGTGGAGACAGAAAGTATGTCATGAACATACGGCAAAACAACTTGCCTCAAATCAGAACTAATCCTTAATAAGAAAACAAGCAATTCTTTTTCTTCTAAGGAGGAGACACTTTGAAAGGTATGTCAGATTTTTTTTCCAGCATCTCTTTTCTGATTGTACCTTAGTCCATCAGGACAGAAATGAAGAAGTATTCTCAAAGAAGATTTGACTTAACAGTCCTGGAATTCAAGGAGCTAATCCAGTTTACACCAACTATGTTCTCATCCTATACATATGAGGATATAAATGCAAAATCCTTTAAGTGATGTAGGATTTTGGCACATATTTTTTCTGAAAGAAACATGCTATGCTGCTAAGTAAAATATTTTTTATCATTCCTTCTATTTATGCTGACCCAGTTCTCGGTATCTAAGGTGTTTGGTCTGAGCATTTCAGTTCCAGCTTTGCAAAAAGGACCTTTCCAGATAGACAGCTGAGAAAATCAAGACTTTTTCTCCTGTATTAACAATTTGAAGTTATTTTTTTCCATACTAGTTCAAATTAAGCTTTTTATAATCTGGTCAGTTGTTCTATTTATCAATATATGTTCAAATTAAAAGAAGGAAAATCTAATAGGCAATAGTAATGAAAATACACCCAAAGGAAGATAAAATATATGCTGTTTTTCAGGGAAAATAAACATTTGCATTTCTCTAAATAGGAGACATGAATACTGTGTTACTAACAAATACTTTTAGTATTGTAAAAAATAGTGAGTCCGGTTTTATATCCCTTTGTAATCAAAGGAAATTGGAACTACAGCAATTGACTGTATCTGTTGCCTAAAAATTATATCAATGGTTATGATCTAATTTAAACAAACCCTACTGACTGAACTGCTATCAGCAGCTATACACACTTGTGTGTGTGGAAGGATTATAAGTAGTTTATATTTGGTTGAATTGTAGCAAGGTGCTTGCTGGATTAATTAGTTAATTTATTTATTGAATGACTTGACAAATAATAGTTGAACTTGATGTAAGCTTTCTGTTTCAAATCTGTAACCACTTTACAAAGTATAAGTATTTTCTGACAGTACTTTTCATGAAAATAACCACTTTGTGAATCACTGAAAGTTGTGCTGCCTCTGACTGACAAGATAGTGACTTGCCTAGACATTTATTACAACTTTAGGGAAAACTGCTCATAGACTACACTTTTGGAAAGAGAAATTCTCAATACAAAAATAAATAGCATTTGAAGACTGAAAAAACAATCTATCTGGAGAAACAATGATAATAAAAACATTCCTTATTCCTCTAACTGGAAAATAGACAACCAAAATCAGAAAAATCTAGCCAGGTAGAAAAATCTGTTAGAGGCATTATCTGTCTTCTCCTACCTGATTCTAAAAGGAATACCCTAATTATCACTAATTATATTGAAAATATTTATCTATCTTCTAATTATCTGGGTCTCTAGGCAGTATGTATATACAAAGGATGGATGAAGAATTCCAAACACTCAGTTTCTTCCTGCAAATGCTACTCACAACCACAAATCTGAGCCCAATACTAATTTTTTGAAGGAATGATGTTAATGAAGAAGAAAAGATGAGACAGGCAAAATAGAAAGGACAAAGAAAAAAGGACAATAATAAAAAATACCCCAACAAAACAACCCCCAAAATTAACAGCCAAACCCCCCACACCTCAACCCACCAATGTGAAAAAGACAGAAAAAGAAACAACAAAATTAAAAATAATGAAATAAGAAAAAACCAAGATAAACACAAAAAGTCATGTGTTCTCAGTGCTGAAACAATCCAGTGAAGAACCGTAAATGACAAGGAAATGCAGTGTCTTTTGCAGTTTTCCTTGAGAGAATTGTACAGGAAGAAAATCCATTTTTACTAAAATTTTTACCTGAAATCAGACTTTTGGCAGCTCATGTGGACTCTGAACTATGTAACTGGGTCTTTGCCAGGTATCTCCTATGTTCTTGTGGAGCCCCTTGATTTCACACACTGTTTCCCTACACCTGATAGTAAGAGAGCCTCTCTCCTTACTGGATATAATATGAAAGCTGCTTTCCCTCCTCCGATGGTCTTGCTAGAATTGTTGAAAGAAGTATTATTATTTTAAATATCTCTTTTCATTTATGTTTTCTTATTTTAGTGCTGCTGAAACATTCACAAGTCTTTTTCTGCTTCCTTGGAGGCTAACTTTCACGCAAACTGATAAACCACAGTATACAGGAACATATATTTCATAACATACTCAGTTGCCAGTATCCAAAATCCACATGAAGATATGTGTGTGGCAGTTGACTACAACAAGTAACAGCCATATGGTGTAGTGAAAATCACCAGAGCTGACGAGTTGCATATATTTAATCAAAGATGAATGTAGAGTTTTTTCTCATTTTTTGAGTAACGGGAACTGGGCTTGCAATTCATAGCAAGTTATTTTTTTGTATATGGGGACTTGGAGGCTAGACTGAGAAAACTGGCAAAATGGGTCTAGGTCTTTCTAACAAAAAATGTCTTAAGATTATTTTTCTCTGTCAGAAGAATATGTAAGAAGGCAAACCAGCAATATTCTCTAGCATTCAGCTCATGGTTATGATTTAGAGCCTTTGTCCATGTTGTGCACAAATCCACTATCAGAAATATGCTCTCTTGCTGCTTGAAGCACTGAAGAGATCTATCTTGTTTTCAGTTTTCTAAGGCCGAAAGTCTTAATGGCAAGTACATAATCCTATGTGGGAGAGAATTATTTGTAAGTATAGTCCTGTCTTGTAATTTCTGAAGGTTTTGGCCAATTTCAACCAAATTTGTCAGAAGAATGGTTTCAATAACATCATACTTTACTAGGCACCTGAGAATCCTAACAAAAGATATCATCTGCACAAAGACAGAAACCAGGCAGTGGGTATGGGTATGCCAGTACCCTATTTATAATTTCTTGTGCAGAGGAGCAAAGGATATAAGTCTTTCTTGTACATGGTAGATCAGGTAATTCACAAATGAACTCAGAAAAAGCATTATCCCTAATGCTCCAGTGAATAAGACAACTAGCCATTGCCACAGGATAGGAATAAACTTCTATTTTATTCTGTTGCTATGTCAAGTTATCTGAGATGCTCAAGGCAATTTATTCCTTAGAGCTTAAATTCACAAAGGTTAATATCAATACGATTTCAACAGCCAAATGGCTTTGGCAATGTAGGCATAAATACGAGTTGCTTATTTTTGTCATCTGTTGGAACATCTGACATAGTCCACTATTATAAACATGATACTGAATGAAATGGGCCAGAGGTTTTGAATACAAGGCTATTTCCTTTGTGTCTTTCTTTCTGTCATTTTAGCATGTCTGAAAATCTGACACGACTACTGGTGGGAAGAAATTAAATAACAGAATGCCAGGAACTTTCAAACCCATCTGTTTGTGCTGTAAAACTACTAATAGCAGAGAGGACCTTTAGTTCTGAGCATTTACAACATTGGGAAATATTATTTTAAAGTAATGAACTGTTTGAAATTAGTCACCTTATGAACAAATTCAAAACTTTTTGAGTACATTGATAAGCATTCTTGCCCCTCTGAATTGCACTTTTATCTCACAATACTGTTCTGTTATCTTTACATAGTATTTTGTTTCAGTTATACACATGTTCTACAGAAGAAAGAAGAGATAAATGAATGACTGTCTTTCTAAATACTAACAATAAATACTACCACATCTGTGGGAACCCAGAGTGCAGAGAATATTTCTCTGCCTGTTTTGAAGGGTTCTACCCCCCTGGACAACACTGTTCTTGACCTTCGTCCATGCAGAAGCAATGCTTCTTCTCTGGGAAGAATTAGAATCTACACTGGTGTGAACTAGGTGATAGAATACTATGTAAGATTGTCACAGGGTGAAAAATTTAGAGGTTTTGGGTTTATTAATATAGTAAGTAGATAAAAGCAAAAAACTTCAAAATGGAGGATTGTTGTTGTTCTCCAGACCTTCTTCTTCTTCTACTACTACTACTCCATATTCTGCAGTAGAAGTAGTTTGGGATGATTGGATAAAGAATTCCGCAGTTCCTGTCTACATGACAAGATAATTGGTAGAAAAGTAAAAATAATGTACACTTTTAGTGACCATTGGTTAGTTTACCTTTAAAAAGCCTTGAGCATTCCTGCATTTGCCTTTTGTATGTTGCTCTGCTTCATGCTATGCTGTCGGCATGTGAATTACTGATAAGATATAATAAACAACCTGAAGACCGAGAAAATACAGAAGTCCCGTCCATCTCTCGGACTCCTGGCAAAAACTATAAAGAGTCTCTCCCATCAGGGGAGGCACAATTAAGGTGCTGGACTGCGTCAACATCTATAATTTTCTTTAGGTCTAAAGTGGTGTCCATGCCTCACATTAGCAAGTATTTGGCCCCACACCCATTACATGGCCAAAAGGACTGTGCTGCTTTACTGTCCTTCTCCAGTTATGGCATTTTATCTATTCACACTGGACCTGTTTATGTTTTTCAAGCTCTCTTGTATATATGGATCCAGATAAAGAAAATCTAGTGTGTGCAACATAAGCGGTTGGTTTCAACCTTGAATAAGGACCCACAAAATCTGGAACTGGAAAAATTTCAGAGGCTTTCAAGGCACTAAAAATTTGAATGCAATACTGTCACACTGGTTTGAACGATAAACATGCTCACAAAATTGTGGTTCTTCACAAATAATCTATGAATCCAAAACAGCCAGTATAATTAAGTCTTAGAATTTACACAGAATCATTCCACTACACTCACAAACTTTATCTGTGGCTCCTATCTATTTTGAAAATTGTGTTTCAAAAGATTAAGTAAATACCTATGATTCAACTGTTAGTTAAACTGTCTAATACTTCATGAGAACAAATACCAACTTATGGAATTTCATGTTCAGAGCACATATTTCATTTGGACATCCTTTTAGCTTCTGAAATCTTCTGTATGGGTCGTGTACATAGGGACTCTGTCATTGCACTTTGCTTTGTTTTTTTTAAGCCTCAGGTAAAACACATTTGTAATCAAAAGTGGCAGGAAATGAATAAGGAGAGGAAGGGATTTTGTAAACAATTTTTTTTCTTGCCTCATATCACGCTCAAGAAAGAGAACGATGCTTAGAATACAGATATAAATGCTTGGATTAAATCCTGGAAGAAGAAATCAAAAAGAACATTATACCAAAAAATGAGGGCCCGTTAATCGAACTGCTTCCCATTGATTGCATAAATTGGAGGGGCAGATGGAAAGTAGGGAAAAGGGTGTTATTGTGAAGCAATCACCAGTTTTATGAGGTTGTTTTTTTTATCCCAAGAAAATGGTTTGAAATCTGCAAAGATTTTATGTAGTGTTTGGTCTTTAGCTTAAATGCTTTTGATTATATAGCCTTTTATATTCATAAGAAGAAAAATAAGCATACCTACTCTGTTTCTGAATTCTCAGTGTTCATTCATTAATTCGTTCTTGCAGATCCTTTAAGGCCCTGCTTTAAGCAGTAAACTAAGACGAATGCAGGTTGGATTTAGCACCAATTAAAAAAAAGGTAGAAGGTCTGACAGGCAACCACCGCATCAGAGGAATATATGATCAAGAAAATTTTCTTATGGCTTGGTACATGGACTTCAGATTCAAAATACAATGGGCAACCAAAGAGAGCCCAGTAGGTTCTTTACTCTTACCCGAGCCAGACACAGACATCCAGTGGTAGCAAAGACCAATTACACAATGCCCAAGAACCTTTAGCAGTGTCAGGAAGACCAGTGTCTCAGAGAAGAGAGCAGAACAGGAATAGCAGCTCAGATATGGAGAAGTCCCTGTGGAAAGGCCTGGAGGACTTTAGCAGTGTCAGGATTTTTTTTCTGTCTAGAGAAAGGTTGATCCATAGAAGATTTATGTAGGTAGTCACTGGATAGCTTCAAATAATAGAGTTGCATATGCAACACAAGCACTTTGTGATGCTTGTTAGAACAAATCTCTCTCATATAGTTGTATCTCATCTGTGCTGCTTACCACCCACCTCCTAATCCCACCCAGATTTATAGGTGACTAATAGGCTATTTGTCTCACCATAGGAAAAGGGGACAGTCTGGTGTACAGAAAAATAAACAAAAAATTCTTCATATGGGATTATCAGCATGGCATGGTTATGAACTAAAGAGTAGTAAAGAAAGCCACAATATAGAGAAATTGGCAGATTATGAGATTTTTAAGCATTAATAGTTAATATATACTTCATATATTTATATGTATTTTTATATATATTTTTTATATATATATATTGAATACATATATTCATATATATATACTGCCTGTAAATGTGAAATGCATCTAAAGATTTGTCTCACATGCTGCTTTTTGGTGTGTGACTGCAGAGCATAGCTGTTAGTCACCTGCGCTTTGCATTCAGAGGATTACAATTTTCACTGTGTGACATAAGTATGCCCAAGAGAGTAAACAGTGGGAAAAAAAGTACACTGATGAAGAGAAGAAAATTAAGAAATCTGAGATAAATTTCATCATACTGTGACTTTTGATGTTTCACTTTTCAGATTCTTGAGCGAAATCCCTAATTCTAAAGGAGTATTTAGGGTTCAATTTAAAAAAACCCCAACATATATCTTCTGTTGAGATTGACAGCCTTATTTCCATCATGGGTAAACTTTGAGCTGAAAGTAATTGTCACATATACAGGTTTGCATACCAGTTCCCCATCTTCAAGTTCTGAGCAGGGGGATAGGAGAAAAGGAAAGTGCATGCTGCTTCTATATCCTTACCAGCTCACCCAAACATCTCTTCTAACACAAAACACATTGATTTCATTCTAGAGAGCTAAATAAAAATTTTAACATCACCTTTTGTCCTTAAGACTCAATAGACATGCTTTGGATCTACAACATCCCCATAATGCTGCCTCCAATATTTATTTAAATTCAATCAACCCTCGTGGTTTACCACAATGTAATAAAGTCATTTACACATACTACTTAGACATCAGTAACAGATCTGTGCATGCTCTGTCAAGCCATGGCAACCAGGGGTTAAAATGCACTGACTTAAACTTTTTCATTAACTGTTTATGACACAGGACAGCTAAGGAATAGTAATGCATTAAACCACATTAACACAGTGATGAGTCCTGGAAGAAAAAAAATCCATTTGAATCTGTTTCTGTGGTTCACTATGTAATAAATTTGAAGAAGTCCTCAGATAATTTTGAGGACTAGCTGAAATGAGATGCAGTTGTCACTTTAATGTTTCTTGTCAATAAAACCACATCAGAACAGTATGTGATTCTATTTCTGTTTGTAAGAAGTCAAAACACTTGCAGTATAGCAAAAGAAAGCTGAGTCAGGGCTAAAGTTGAAAATCACTGCTTTCTCATGCTTAAGCATGAGTATAGGCTTGGTAGGTTTGGGATCAAATTCAGTGTGATTAAATGGAAAATATATAAGTCAAAAGTATTGTGAAAGATTGGTTAATTACCTAATCCAGATTTCTGATGTACCTGAAGAGAAAATGTTCTCATCTGACTTCAGGTTCTGTTAGTAGGAAACTTTCACCCCATTTAGTTACTTTGGTTTCCAGATTTTAATGTGAACTGTTTGCAACCAAACTGTACAGCAGAGAAAAAATGACAACTTGGGACAGAGTCAAATGAAGTTCAAATATTTACTGTTTGCAAACAAAACATTAACGCAAATTAAATCAAGTTATTCCTAGGATAAAGACAAATAACAAAAAAATGTTCTAATTGTTAAATTAAATTAAATGTTATTATAAAAAATCACAGTATACATAAGGCATTTCCAATAAGAAGCAGCTAAATTTAAGCACTGTTTTATTCTGTTCAAATTATTGTTTGCATGGCCATATGGCACATCTGTGTTCCATTATCTTTATTTACCAGGAAGAGTAAATATTGCTTCTTCTTCCTTCCCCTTCTTCCCTATTTTCCAAACATGCTGGATGTCAAAGGGCAGTGAAGACTGCCCAGTACCTTGCCAGTACATTCACCTTCTACACTATTTATTTTCTAGCTATCACTGCATTTGGCTAAGAGCCAATTTAGCTAGAAAAGCCAGTGTTCACGCCAGGGCTGATCTGTCAAAACAGGCATGTAAGTGAGCTGATTGCACAGGCCTTCTAGTGCCAGCTTTGCTCCCGAAGCCAGTTCTTCACTGTCTCCTTTGGAGTGTTGTGCAAAACACTGTCTGCATGAGTATGAATTCACTTAGGAAGACCTCATATGCCATGCACAAATCTGACATGTGGGCTCGGGGGTCAGAGGACATGTTACAAAGATTTCTGCAAGGTGTGCAACTTGTCATATGAAATAAGACTTCCTGTTTGCTAATGTCTACCAAAGTACTCCTAGTAAACATAGGTGAAATAGCTTGGCCAATATGAAAACTGTCTCTGCTATTAACTTCTTGTTCCTTGTATTTTGATATCTGTTAATGAGAAAATAGAATTTTATTTGTTTGACTAGCAGTCAATAGAAGAAAACATTCAGTTCTCTTGAAATATTCTTTTGCCAACTTATTAGACTACATAAAGTCTCAAACTTAATTGTTTGAGGGGTTTGTTTCACATTTTAAATAGCCTTACTGAACTAATATTCAGAAGATTTTGGAAAGATGTGAGGAATATAATGTTGTTTAAAAAAAGAACCTAACACTTATTTTATTAATATATACAAAAATATCCCAATTTTAATTGGTGACAGGGGAGAATGATGCATGAACACTTTGAAAAAGTGGATTTTCAACCAGTGGGTAAAACCCTTATTACCTACCATGGCTCAATGTTTTCCCACTTAATTTAGTCTTTCCCTCCTGGCTGTAAGTGAGCAAGCAAGCTGATGACCAAATAACATTAGACACTTTTTTACATTTAGTTGTCATGGTGTGCTAAAATTTTAGCACTCTGGGTCTCATTAGCAAAAGAGAGTAGGACCTCTGGACTATTGCATATGAAGAGCTGTTTCTTTAGAGCTGCCTTAAATTAAACTCTCTCCAGATACTCCCAGCTAGGCTGCTTGTAGAGGTAACCCAGCAAAACCCCAGGGGTAAATGCCTGCCCCAGAGTGAATGGCATATAGGTGTTCTATCAGGAACCCAGCCCACACTCCTAAAGGGCACAGACACTGCTTCCTGGTCGTTTTTCCACCATGGCTGAACCCATTTTGCCTCTGGCAGAATGCAGTCCTGTTTTGGATATTTTTGGGTCTGTGGAATAGGTATATCTTACAGTTCAGTACTGAAAAAAGGTATTGTGTCTATTCCTCTGAAACTGAAGATTTAGCCCTGTTTTTTTTCAGAACACTCTGACCAGCATGTCAGCAAAATACAGCAAAAAAATGTATTTCCTCTTTCAGTGCACTTATTATAAATCAAGCAGTAGTGGTGCTCCATTTCAGGGAGCAAGTGGAGTCTTCACAAATGAAGGTAAGATGAGAGCCAAGGGAGACTGCAAGGCAGGGGCACAGTCCCAGCCATGAAGAGCAGAGTAGGTCTGGTGGAAGTACTCTGTGTCAGACAAAAGTCCACTGATTACCAAATGGGTTGGTAGTACTGAGTCAGAGCCAAATCACCAAGACAGGGTTGGACACAGCATACTTACAGTACAGTTCAGCAAGGGCAATGGGCCAGAACCTGAGCTCAAACGCAACTCTGGGCCCAAAGGGAAGAGGGTGTGTGGGTGGGGACCTGGAATGAGACTGAGGAGGATGATACTGGTGCATTCAGGGCCCTTATCTTTCCCTCCTGTAGAGATCTATAGCTCTTGCATCAGGGTGCCACTCTTATCCTTGTTCAATAGGTAGAGTCAACAGCAAACTTCATCCTCTCAAATCTAGTTTTTTTTAAGCAAATCTCATTCACAAGAAATCTGTGGGGACATTCTAGCTCTTCACAGTAGCTGTCACAATGTCTAAGCAGACCTAAACTCATTTTTAGATTTAGTTTTCGACAGTGCAGTTCAGAGGAATTTAAAACACATCGATCTTTTAGTATTTCAATTACATAAATGCAGTGTCTGGAAAGCTGATAAGAACTCATATAGATCTATTTGAGTTCCTGCCAATTCATGTATGCAATTTTGGCATTTTGCAATGGATTCTGCTGAGCACTTTAACTTGTCTACACAATTTGAGAACTGTTTTAGAGCAGCATATTAGATGAGGCATGTGAAATATACTACATGGGTAATCAGTGGGACTGAGTCTTCATAATGCAAACTTGTACTTCTGCAGGAATGTTCATTTTTAGATTAAGGCCTAGACTACTATGTGTAAACCAGATTTTAAGGGAATAAAACCAAAATTTACTAACAAATTTTCTCTTCTTTCTTGCACTGCTTATTTAATTCCACATTCTCAGTCTACTTTGCTATCACTGTATATTGTCTGTCTTAATCTCACTTAACAGTGTGATCATGATTGTTTTCTTCAAAGCCCATCACGTTGTCACCCGCATATAAGAGGAATTTTTTTTTTCCAGTGGCTGTTTCTTTGTACTTTTCCATCCTTAATGGCAAGATTGTCCTCTCATTTCCTTTCAATACTAAGAAAGGTTTATTATATCAGTACCTGTGAGATTGACAGTACTGCTATGAAAACATCTGTGCATAATTTCAATCAAGTGGTTGTTGACTTCTGTTAGACTGTTATGATAATGGCTCTAGTATAAAAGGAAGAAGATTTGGTACATACAGAGGTTACCTTGCTTTAAAAAAACCTAAAAACTACTTCTGCTCAAGGCAGTAGGATAAGCAAGTACCCTACTGCTTTTGAAATTCTGTTTATCTTTGTATTTGTTGATGTGAAGACATCACTTTGAGCTATCTGTCCATACCAGGTCAGAAAGATATTTGAGTCAAATGGTATCAAACTAAAGGATAAGTGTCTCTTAAGACCTGTTACTTGCTTTGTTGGCAGTGGAAAAGAAAGGAAGTAGCAAAAAATCTGGCTGCTGCCTTACATTGGCTCAGATTAACATAATCTGCATAAACTGGAAATGGTCCATAAGGGTGGAATTCTTACATTAAATGCAATTCTCTGCATCTGAGTTAGTAACCACATTGCCATTGCATATTTAGGCAAAAGAATGCCATGCTACATCCTGTAAGTAGCTTAAGGTAGGTAGACTGTACACATTCAAAGTAAGGGAAAATTAATCCTACTGAAGATATTATAATGCCCATCTGGATGTGATCAGAGTGCAGACCAAACTACACAGCTTTTCCTTCCTCTTTACTAATGGTAAGTGCCCCGTCTGAGGTTTACAGGCATTACTGGTACCAAGAAACTGAAGGCTTTTAACTGGAACAGCTCACTGACAGTTCACTGAGATGAACTGAAATTCCTGTTTTAAGGTAAACTTAGCTAATTTTACAGCAACTACTCAAACTTCCTGGACAGGCACAAACAAGTTTTTATTTATTTCAGAAGGAATTTTGCCTGAATATATGGTCGTAACAGAGGTTGACTAGAAAAGTATATATTTAAAGATACAGAAAAATACAGATGTATTAAAAAAAGTTAAGTTACAAGTGCAATACTATATAACCAATAAGAAATCACAAGAAACAAGTTAATTTCACAATTGATAGAATGACTGGTATCTCAATCCTCCTCTACTATACTGATGTACGCAATAGAGTTTCATAGTGTTTACTCAGGACTTAAAACTATGAATCTGATGATCTGATTTATCAAACGAATGTACAGTCAATAGTTAAAAAATGTATCTAAGGCTTAACTTTGGCTTTTTTATTGTATATCAAAAGTTCTTTGCTAAAAATAAGAGATAACACAGTTTGAAAACTCTTATGCCTATGCTTTGGAAGAAAAGATGATCTGCCTTTCATCCAGCCTTCACTAGCATGTTTCTCATAGTTATTATTGTCAAGATTATAAATGCAATTCTTGATTTCAAACCAATTTGCCAGCAGGAAGCCTCCTCGGGAACAATATGTACCAACACCTGCTGGGTGAATCGGCCCAGTAAGGTAATAAGCCAGTCAAAAACTAAAATAAAAAAAAAAGAAATCAACTAAAATTATTCACTGTTCCATTCACCTTTTACTTTGAGGATCTCTAATAATGACTTTTCAAGTAGAAGGGATGCACTATGTTGAAAATTTTGAAACTATTTGAAGGAATTGTTGCCTCGTTGGGTCACATACTGAAATTGCCTAATATATTTTTCCGTATATTTGCCCTGTGAATACAAAACAGGGGAAAAAAAAATCTCTATTTTCTGTTTTGTGTATAATGTATCTATTCAAAAACAAGGCAGGTGGCATATGTAAAAGTGAGTAACCCAGTGTACATGGTCCCTGGTAGTACTGGTACGCTTTAGGGAAGACCAGCAGGATACTGGTGCCATTGTATAGCTGCCCTCAATATGACAGCTCATGTAGGAGGGGTGATGTAGACCTTATTTACCCTTTAAAGAAGTGTGTTACTTTGGGAGAACCCTTTTCTTTCCTGATAATTTGCTTCATTAGAGTAGATTTTCATGATATGCCAGCATAGGATGAAGATTTGACATCATCCTGCTTGAGGCAGGAGAAAGGGGAAATGGTTTTCTTTAAGTTGTCTGCTCTGTGTTTTGCAAGGTTTTTTATTTATCTTGGGAGAGGTTCTCTAATTTGTTGGGCTCAGACTCCTAGAACAAGAAGCAGTGTAGCTAATGCTGCCCTTAGCCTAAACAAGTCTGCTGCAAATATTAGTTTTGACCACGTCAAGAAACTGTTAACCCCTTAGAGCCCGAGCCTATATGTGAGAAAACTTATTTTCTCAAAGATTAGTTCATCTCTCTGATTGAAAACCACTCCTCTCATAACACAAAAAAAGAAGAAAGAAAAAAGTGCTACTTTTACCACTGTAAAATGAAACAGAAAAGACATTTTAATTTAGCTAGTTTGCATTACACTTTCTTTTCCTATAGTAGTAATTTAGCAGAGAAATAAAATAAAATTAAATCAGTAATTGTATTGATTAAGATCCTCCATTTGTAGTATAAATATATATACAAGTTTGAACATATAAATAAGACTGCAGCAGCCATATCTTTTATGACCACAACAGCAAACTAAACCCCTCTTTAAAAGCTCGGATAATGTTGAAAGAGGAAATAGAAAATGGTTGGTAAGAAAAACACCAGAAATATACCCCCTGCGTATCTAAACCTTGCATCACTTGCAGAGTTTACACATTAGCACAAAATTGTTTGTCATTGTTTTGCTTTCAAAGTTATGCTTCTGACATTTAAATATGTGGTACAAATCTATAAACCAATACCCTCATTCTAACTATTTAAGAAAGGTTTCAGAGCTAATTGAAGTGCCTGTGTCATTTCTGTGTATGTTTTTCAGTATCAAGGGCTATAACATGTCAAAGGAAAGGCTTTTGTTGAACAGAGCAATTTTTTAAAGTGCTTTTAATTAACATTCATTTCCAGGTTGAGTTTGAGTGCTTAAAGACACTTTTGTTAAGCATTTCTGAGTATTCTTCAGAAACAGTCAAGTGAGAAGTGACTCTTAACAAATGTAAAAGGAGCTTTGGTGAAGGGAAGCAGAAATATCTTTTCACTGCTTATAAAATTCCTTGTTTTGTCTGATATTTGACATATCTATACTTTTCCTTCTTCTTCATGGTTGTCATAAAGAGCAGTTCTGTGGTTTGCACAAGCACAAAACATACCCTGGGACTTGGAAGCCTGCCTGATGTGGAGACTAAAGTGGTATTATTGTTGAGAAAAAACAAGCAAACATTCACATATAGGTGCTGCCAGATGCATTACTGCTTATGCACATACTGTGCATTTTGTAATTTCAGATTAAGCTAATGTAAAGAGGATCAAAATTACTCACCTGGGTCAGCATAAAGATCATATGGATTATACTTGTAATGTTAAACGTGTCCATGACTAAAAGAGATCCCTACCCTGCAGGCTGAGTTGTCCAGTGGGGTTTGCCTCCACAGAGCTCAGGGGAGGAACAATGGTGCTACTGTGCCAAAAGATGAGATCATCAATGCTAAACATAACAAATTTATGCAATGGCTTTGCTCACAGGGAAACACAGTAAGCAATTACTGGCTATACACTGTATTCATGCCACCTGCTTCACAGGTATCTTTCACACACAAGACCTGAGGCATCTTTTTTCCAGGTTGAGAAACCTTACCCTACCAGTTCAGAATTGCCTGTACAGAAGCCATCCCCATGACACCTCTACTGCCCTTTGAACATTTTTGAGTCTCTAGTGTTAAAGATGAGTGCATGCAATGGAAAATTCCTGTGGGAAAACACTGATTTCTATCCTTTCCCTCATAAATTTTAACATCTGACTTCCTCTTTTGACTGCATTGAACACAGGAACCATTATGGAACTATTATAGCTCTAAAAACACATAACACCAGCTTGCTCTGTGAACACAATGTTTGTAAATCAGCTAAACCTAGTGGCAGTTTCTAATGTGATCAGTTTTTGGGTACATACATACCTTTGCACGAAATCATTTCCTCTTCTATCCCTTCTCTTCAAATCTTCTCACTGTAGAGTTTTAGCATGACTAAAAGAAAAAACCTACCCTCATGCTCAGCCAGGAACTACAATCAAGATTTCAAATATGTTCTTGCACAGAGGCCTAGAAGAGGGTATAATAGAGCCTTCACAAGCAACACTGGAAACACAATCATAGTATGAAATTGCACAGCTTTGCACTAGGAAAATTCAACCCAGGGCTAATCGGTTTGAATGCTGCCTTATCAACAACACATTACACAGGAAAGCTCAATATTTAGTATGGTTTAGTTTTCCAAGATTAAATTTATAAAAGCCCACTGCATCACCAATGGAAACAATTCCACCCACCTGAGGATCACCCTTGAAACTGAAGAGCAACCAACCATCACGACGTTTCTCAGTTGCTTCCTTACTCTTAAGATCTTGTACAGCTGCTTTTGAATTCAAACCATTTTTCCTGCTATTTTCTGTTTTATTGAATTTCACCCAAGAGAGAAGTGATTCACAGAAGTTATCCTGAGTGTGGCTTTAGGCACATCTATAATGTACAATAAAAGGAGAACAATACACAACAGAAAGAGAAATTCTGTTACGGACCAAATTGCTTTTTCTAGGTCATATTGAGCACCTCCTTATATGGAAAACAGCTAAAACCCAGTAGAACAACTCCCATGGAGAGCTGTTACCCTGTGAGAAAAAGGACACCATAGTTCAAATACCAGATTTATTAAGCATTGTCTTGTAGCTTTGGTTTTTTGGTTTGGTTTTTTGGAATGGTTCTTTCTTTCTTTGTTTTGTTTTCCTTCCTTTTTTTCTTACCAAACCAAGATTTTCTGTCTAGTACTCATCTCACCTTTCTAGACACCAATAGCACATCTTACCTACATCCTAAACTGCTTTCTAAACTACTTCTGGTCAGCTCAGAAAACTTTAGTTTCTGGAACACTTTGCTTTCTGCTTTCTGAACTTCACATATCATCTGTCACTTGGATCACCTTCACGATATTTGTTTTCTGTCACTGAGAAGAGCAGAGAATGACCCTATAGAGGTCTTATACAAATTTATGTGTTATTTAAGTCAGATTTCTCAAAATATTTTTGTTGTGAAGAGAATAACCCAGATGATCCTGCAAGTCATGCTAAAGTATATTGAATACCTAAACTTAGCAACACAAAACCAAAACTGAATGCTTATTCTTACATAACAGCCATGCAATACCATATTACAGTGCTGTAATGCATTTGATACTGTCTGCCAAAGTGTAATGGATATAGAAATCTTTGTCCAGTATTTTGAAAGACCACTAAAAGTGACAGAGACATGTATACCTGAGCATGCATGTGTTTGAACACTAGCTGCAAATTTTGGCTGGAGTTTCAGAACTTCTTTAAATTTGGACCCTTTGATTCTTCAAATGATGGGAAAAATACTGCTTATTTGTTATGTGGTTTCTTGCAGGTAATGAGAATAAAGAAAACAACTGTTTGCTCACACAAAAGCATCAAGAAGTCTCAGTGTTTTGACTTTGTGCACTGGAGTTTTCTCCTTTCTTTTCCTTTGGGTGATTTCTGTATTACTCAGAAGGGGAAGGTTGGAGAAACCTTACTTTGTCTCATCCATTTCAATTCTCCAATTCCATTTGCACTTGTTCTTCTCCCACTGCATAAAACTGATGCACAGCATCATGGCTGACAACATAAACAATCTCCTCTTGGAAAAAATTGGTAAAACCTACACCTCCTCCTGTAGGTCTACACTTTTCTCTTACTACATGCATTATGGAAACCATCGTTCTATTTAACACAATATTGAATCAAAGCCCAGAGATTTTAAAACATTAAACTACTGTGCACCATCTACAGATAGACCCTTTGGAACAGTGGGATTCAGATGGAACTGTAAATAATATGAGAAATATTTTCCAAGACAGAGCAATCCTAATATTAAATTTAGAGCTAATCAAATCTGGTATGTCAGTATGAAACACTAAATCAAGACAGCATCTTACAGGCATCTGCCAGTTTGCTTTAAATATCTAATCATTGCAAGGGTCAACACAATTGATGTGATAGTTATCTACTACTGAACTTCAGTGCAAAGGAATAATAAATTCATTTTCATCCAACAGTCATCAGCTATTTAGCTCTACTTTAGCGTCTCATAGCATGTGATAGTTCAGTTTCCCAGAAGCTGCATCCAAACCTTTTACAAAACTATGTGCAATTCCACAAGGGACTGAAGTGTCACTTTCACAGATTTAGTTTATTCCTTAGGGTGATGAGAGAGGAATTATCTAGTTATGCCTTTCATATAAGAAACTAATGCAGAAATCTTCTGTTTCATAGCTAACATAACTGTAGGAATTTAGTGCAGGTGTAACCATTCCCCTTTATCAGAGGCAACCCTGATCCCACTGGATGTAAGCGCTTCAAACCTAGTGAAAGATGGACACATAGTTACACATTCCCTACAGCTGCTTCCAGGACCACCCAGAAACCATCTCAAACCTTTCAAGACCTAAATCAAATCTGAGAAGATCACTTGGCAACCTCTGAAGCATGCTGGCACTGCTGGAGTGTAGAATCTTGTCTGCAACAGTACAAATGTGCAGTTTCAATGTTATATATACATGCTGTTTTTGTTCTCTGCCAAAACAATCATTCTGATCAAAGACTGCTAGTCCTGTAAATTTATGACATCCAATGTCTCTATTTTCACATTTAATAAATGCCACTGTCAAATCACTATCTGAAAGACTATTGTGGTAGATCAGGTAAAACCAGCAAAACACATTTTGGAAGCATTCCAGCCTTACAAAACTAAGAGTGTGGTTGTTACTCATGTTTTCAGGTATGTACCTTCTCCAGCATCTTATCTTTACTGCAGACTGCTAGTTAGCATCATGGTGTCAAGGCAGAAGGAAGGAATAATTATTAAGACAGCAGTTTGCAGAGAAGCAGGGCTATTTCCTACACATGCCTAGTATCACACACTCACATTTTCCAAATTCAGCTTCTGTGTTCTAAGACGACACTCTGGCAGCAGCTTTGTGAGAGAGTATTTGGCAACTTTGCACTGGAAGCCATAATTGTTACCTACCTTCTACACCACAAACCCCCTTACTTTTAGAAGCTGACAACCAAAACTTTCACCCATCTTGCCACCAAGATTTGAAAAAGATACTTGACGCTGCATCTCTCAACTGGGTGTCCAACTTGACATACATATGTAACATGCCCAGTGTGTACAGAAGGATGAAGACGACTAGTCTACAGAAAGATGTATTTCTCAATAAAGCAGCCCTTTAAACATCATACTTTGTGTTGTCTTCTAAAGTCTTCAGTCTGGAGAAAATTGTTGACGCAATGTTATGTCCAACAGATTGAATGTCTTTGCCAGTGCCTATGATTCCAGACAATGAAGACTTCTAAGATAACAAATATATCTGTTTAGCTAAAAATAAACAAGTACCAATCCACTCACATGCATCGCATTGAAACCTACTCTTAAAGCAAGTGCAGGCCTCTCTCTTTAATCATATCACATTAATACAAGGAATAAAAATGTTTTCTCTAACCACTTGACTGTGAAACCATCAAATAGACAAGAAACCAGTCCAAGACTGGCCTGTAGGTCCTGCACATAGCTTGCAGAACTATATATTTGGAGACCATCGATTCCCTTGATGGCACACTTTTCTTTTGTGCTGCAGGCATCTTGTATGTGTGAAGAAGGTATAATTTCTTGACAGTCCTATATATAGCACAAGATTTTAATTTAGTCCACAATGGAACTACTGAAAACAAGAAAAATTTTCTCTCTGGGGTCATCACTGATTAAAGGAGAGAAGGGAGAGAAAAAGAGGAATTTTAATAACACTCATGACATACTAACTTCAGTCACCTAGAATCCCAATACTGGCCTAAAACCTAAGACAGAGAGCAACTTCTGCAAAGCTACTATTCTGTTTCATAAGGAGAAGTTCCATCTACCATTAACATTTTAGCTACTGAAAACATGTCATTCCTTTCCATTGGGAAACCAGCATTACTAACCCAATTTCTCCTTCCATGAAGAGACTTGCTCAGCTACAAATCCCTAGAGACCTGGAAGGCTTGTACATGGGTGTACTATGGTGAACTGGCCCAGGGAATATGATATTGGGCTAAATATTTAAGAGACTTTCTAGCTGTTTGTCTCCAATCTGCCACATGACTATGCTTTGACACTTCAGCTCTGCTTCTTCTGCCTTTGCTCTCTCCCTGTGTCTCTCTGCCATTGACCACATCACCCTCAACAAGCACCCTGTCCAGACTAAAAAAACTTAAAAATATGGGTTAGAAGACCAGAAAAAAATCACAGATTTTGTACGTTAGAAATCACTACCTCTATTTCATGACAGTTAGAAGGTCAGGTAGAAACATGAGTTGAGAAGGTCTCCTTTAGAAAATTCCTCAGCAAAAGCACAACAAGGTAATGTTTTTTCCCACCTTTGGCTTATGAGTTTACTACATTCGATGTTGACTATAGTTTTGAAAAAAAGAATATAAAGCTCAGTATTCTTCTATTCAATCATCAAAGCACAGATCTTACATTTACAAAGACACATCAAGGCTTCAGATACAAACACCAAATTTCAAATTTCCCCTTGTCCTTCTGTTTTCTGCAAATTTTAGAAAACACCCTTAACCTCAGGTTTAAGAGAGTGACAAACAAATACAAGGTAAACATTGTGTTTTTAATTGCTGCATTCTTCACAGCATTTTGCTGAAATAGAAATACTTATGATTCCCTTCAAAATTTTTTGGCAGGAAGGTAGACAGAAGAAGGATATGCCTATACTTGATTTTCCCCTTCTGTTCCATTGACAAAAATATAGGAAGAAAAATTCAAACCTGGAGTTTTCTTCATCTCTAGCAGTTGATGGAATAAATCAAGTCTGAAATTCAAATTTGAAATCCAAACCCTTGTCAGGTTTTTGCGTGCTAGCTCAAAGAGAGCCCAGATGTGTAGCCACAACCTGACTGCACTACGGCAGGCACAAACACACAAAAGCGCAGGCAGACGGGGGTGCGCTCCTCACCTGAGGGGGCCGTCCCTAGACAGGGGGTGAAGGCACACAGGCAGAGGCAAAGAAGGGAGAGAGAGGGGACTCTCCATGTAATTTCTCCGCAGAAGGTTTATTGAAGTGAGACAATGGGGGGGACGAGATGGAGAGCCGAGGATCTGACAAGGGTCCAGGGATTTTATAGTGGGGATAGGAAAGGCGGGGATAAGGGATACAGCAAATGGGATACTTGACAGGAGGCAGGGTTGAGTGCAAGGGAACCAATGGAAATAACACAAAGGAGGGATTTAGGGAAGGAACCAATGGGGCATCAAGGAACAAAGAACTTTCTAGAACTGATACATATTAAACTTGGGAAATGAATATACACAACCTCGTACATAAAGCAAGAAGGGAAAAACATTAACCAATCAGGGGAAAACATGCAAACAGCAGAACAAAGGACTCATGGGTTCTCACCATGACTGTTGGGTTGCTGACTACCATAGCTGATTGATTGAGTTCTCCTCAGGAGACAGAGCAGTTGGAGCTACTTGTACCACCACATCCTCTCACATCTGTGTTTATGTTTTTGTGCTAACAACCCAAAGTTTATGTTGTTTACAGGCTTTGCTTTTGTTGGGGGAGAAAAAGTCATTAAAGCACTTAGCACTGCAATATATGAGCTATCACTTTTCTGTTGGTTTTGCTGTATTGATTTGTTCAATTTTTCTTTTTTTCAGGGCTGAAGAGGACAGGCCATGCTGGACTGATGCTGTTCAGTTCTCTGGGTTATTGCATATGGAGGAAGCTCTCAGTTCCCACTCACCCTTTAGTCCCTAAGATATTAGTAGAATTGTCCTCCCTGTCAGGTAACAGCTTATTATTTCCAAATACCAAATGGAGAACACTGGTATAAAGAGCTCCAGCAGCTTCCCAAAATCACAGAAGAAATCCCCAGAAGAGCAGACACTAAAGGCAGATCTGTGAAGTTCAGCATAATACGTGGTATATCCCTCCTCAGCGTGTGCATGCAGGCTTAGAGACTTCAATGGCGTTCTGGTTTAGAGTGGCTCATTCCTCGCCCTCTTTCTGTACTGCCAGGAACAGCCAGTAAAAAGAGCAATCAACAAGAAAACACGGACTTAAAATCTCAAGCAAGTATCAGATGGATGACAAGTCTTCTATGCCTGGAAACACTTGAAAAAAGTTTCATGACAGTAGCATATCATTATCTGAGGGTGGTTCTCCTGGCCATGTCCAGTAAGGAACTGCCTACCTCTCAAGTCGGGAGATATCACAGCTTCCAGAAACAGGACACCAGCCTTCTCAGACTGCAACACCTACTGCAGTAGCATCATTTACTAGAGACAAATCATAAATCCTCAGAGCAAAACATTAGAGTGAGCTTCAAGACAAGATTCCAAGCAAGCCTGAACTTTTAAATCTCTTCATATTAGAGATACCTAGAAATGATATTTTAGAAATAAATGCAAACCAGCAAAATTTTTAAAGTGACAAACAGTGTGTATTTGGGATCTTACTGTTTGCCTGATTTTTCACTTTTCCATTTTAAGCTCACAACCACTTTTTCCCAAATGACTAGGAGCAATGAGGAGCACCCAGATGTGGAAAAGTAAAAAAGGCATCATTCTTCCATTAAAAAATAATTCTGTCTTGTCAAAGGATAATGCATTTTATTAAATATATACATATGTGTCTATGTATATATCATCAAATGAGTTAGCCTGATTGTTGTTGAATAGAAGAAAGAGAAAAATTTCACAATAATTATTCTGACCCTGAAACATTTTTAAAGCACATCCATCCTCAAAGCACCTATCACAAACCTTTAAAACTCTTCTTCTTTTTTAACAGAAAGTAAAAAGAAGCCACTTTGAAACACAATCGGGTATAAATCTGAAGAGTCAGACCAAAGAACACAGCATAAAATAATGTATGCTTGTAATATCCAAGATCAAAGATGATTAAATTAGTTCCCCTTTATTCACATATAACATGGCCTACTAGTAATTCGCATGATGCTTTGACTAGAATTTAGTCACCTTGTTATAAAAAACATGGTTGTCCATTCAGATCTTCATTATTCAGGAAAAATTAAACTTCTCATTAAAACCACAGGAAAAGAAAAAATACGTAAACACTCCTGTGAAGATATAAAAAGCTGGATCATCCTTATTTAGGAAGCTGCCTGGTTTTACAGAGCACTGTATCCATGATGCACTGCAATGAGCTTGCCGCTTTGCCTCTGAAAGGACAAGATCAGGCAATAACCAAGCAGACATGACCCTTATGAGGCAACAAACTGATCTCCTCAAGACTGATTACTTAAATCACACTAAACATTCTGTGTATTATTATGAAGTGCTGAGTTTTATGGAAATTTAAAACCCACCTCTCAGGGTCCTTCTAAGGCAGGTAAGTAAACATTTTCCTCATTGGAAATACAACACACTAGACATTCAAGATCTCCTGTATTTGTTCTCTGAAGAAGCAGAAGAATAAATTTCTGGTAAATCTTTCACAGCTCTTAGCAGAATACTGTAAATTAATCTCAAAACTCTTCCCTCATTTTGATGATGTGTCAGCATCTCCAGACAATTAAATTAAACTCTTCATAGTGCAAAGACAGCTCAAGCTTCACTGGCATTTTAATCTATTTCTCAAGTTTCTCCTAGTCACATGAAGCCCTGTGAGACATGACCAAGAACTCCCAGCACACTTCTCCCTTTTATCCAAGGTTGGTAGTTAGACATGCAAACAGATATTGGAGCTGAAACTATCTATTTTGCTTCCAGATATAATCAGAAGTAATATATCTTCCATATCCATTTGATCAGAGGAAACACCAACCACCCAAGTGTTCAAAAGCTAAATCCTGCCAATATTCCCACAGAAGACCTTACACATTGCAGTCCCAACATATTGATAAAGTGGTAGAAACCCTGAACACAAATTTCCTGACACTTAGAATCTAGGCATGGAAGGAGCCTCTGGTGATTGCTGACCACACACTGACCCCTGTGTGGTAGCTTAACAAAAAGCTACAACACAACTGAGCCATAAAGATTTTCATCATCCCAATACTGACACCAAAACCGGGAGCAGTCTCAACCCAGCTTACTGAGCACATCCTTGTTAAAGACGAGAGAGAGAGAGAGAAAGAAACGTTCAATGCTGTAATTTCCCACAAGGCAAACCAGCAAAGTACAACAGATTAGACCATCTCAGATGCACTTCTGCACATCCATCACACTGTTGTATCCAGGAACACTGGAGTCCATCAAAATTAGTCCTAACATGAAGAACTTGATTGCCTGCTCTGTGCTATGCTTTCTGAGAAATCCAGCTGTATTAAAGAAAATTATGCAAAGAACATTTTGAAGCACCTGATACAGTCTATAAATACTGTCTATCTGAACACCTTGTTTATTACTTACTAGGAAGAAATTAATAATAATGATTTTCTAAGGAAGTGTAGAATATGTATCGATGCTATCTTTCAGAACCTATTAGACAAATGTCTCCCAGAAATGACTTAGTGATTAACTAAAATTTGTCATTCTGCTTTCTAGTCCTGTGTTTTTATTATTCTATGTATCAACACTACTCTGAACTCTACTACAAGTACTCCGACAGATACATGAGATTGTGTGTGCTCTTTTGGGGTGTATCAAGTTTTCTTATATTGGATAGAGCTTGATAGACTTTTCACAAATTCCTTAATCACATACTGAACCTCCTTATACTTCTGGTCTCCACAGCTCTTGACAATAATGTGATCCAAAACTTAATTTTACTCTGTGTGGAAAGGTAGTTCCTTTGGCCTGATAATTTTGTTGAATGTTCCTATTTTCTGGGCACTGAAAGAAATGAATAATTGTTCCTTAATCAATTTTTTCATAGCCTACACAGTACTGAGCAATGCTACCACATCTATCTCCTGCTGTCTGTTTTGCAGGCTGAAGAGTCATAGTTTATTAAGTATTTCTTAATATAAAAACTCTTCCATTTCTTTGATCATGCTTTTCATCTTTCTTTTTACTTCCACAGGCTGTACCTTTCTGAGATAGGATGATTAGAACAGCAGGAAGCACTCAAGAAATGCATGTACCATCAGTTTATACAACAATGTAATCAGATATTGTGGGTTTCTAAATTCTTTTGCTAATAATACTTAACATTCTTCCTCTTTTTTTCGTTGCTATTGACATGAATCTGATGTTTTTATAGAGCAGCTTATAATAATGTAAGATATTTTTGCTGAGTAGAGTCAAATGAATTACCTTACAGGGCAGAGGTAGCAGTTATCTTTTTGCCTGTTTGCGTTGTTTTCAATCTGTTGAAACTATTCACTTCCTGCCTTACTGAATAACCATTCCTACAAAACAAATTTGTGCAATGATTTGCAGCCAATCTTTATTTTTTTAATTTTGTTTTGACTCACTAGAAAAATTTTCCATTTCATCATTTACTCCCTTTCCAGTATGAATGTTTGCACAGCAGCACTCCTAAAAGAGACAATAATGTACCCTCATTGGTAACCTATGTTGAAAACTTCTTGCCTTGGTTCATTATTTTAAGAGATTCTTTATTTAAACATCTTCTGTATAGCAATGGGAAAAATAATGAAAAGATGTGAATAAATATTTTAAATATTAGAATGACATAATGAAATTAAATTAAAGTTCAGTAATAAAGGACTTAACACATGAGGAAAAAGGCGACCTGAAGTACCCACATAAAATGAGATGATAGGAAGTCATTATATTTGTTTTCAAAAATTACCTTAAAAGATAAGAATGATGTACCACTTACATACTCTATGAGTTTGATAAAAAAATTTAAATTTTGAATTTCACTGACAGATGCATGAAGTTGCAGAGCAGAAAAGTTGCAGTATGTTTTCAAAAGGTCCCTTGAGAGATCACTAATCCAATTCCCTACTCAAAGCATCATCAAATAAGTATAACCCAGTTTTCCCACTTTGTCCATGCCTTAAAAACCTAAAAAAAGGAAATGTCTACATTGTTTGGAAATCAGCTTCAATATTAAATATCAGATTTTTTTTCTAATATCCTGTTTTAACCACTCTTAATTTAATTACACCTGTTGTCTCTCATTCTCCTGTCATGCACCTATGTGAACAGCCTTTATATTCACAACGATGTCCTCATAGGTGCTATGAGGCTGCTCTTAGATCCTCCCAAAATGTCTCTTCTCCATGCTGAACAAACCTGTCTCCTTCAGCCCCTACTGGCCAAGTTTATCAAGCTGACAATTTCCCTCATCTTACCGATCTTTTAATACCTCAGGGATTTTAGTTTGGCTATATAATGATTACTATCACAGACCTAATATTTGTATAATAGAAATTTATGTGACTCATAGAAATATTAGTAAATCATTTCAGATGTACTCTGATTATTAGTAACAATTTCTAACAAAAGGAATCTGTCTTGGGGTGACCTTATGATGTGTATCCCATATCGCTGCCTATGCCCAGAAATTAATTATTGGCCTTTCTATGCCTCTAAACTGAGCCTGAGAGGGGGAAGAAAAAAACTGAGCAACACTTTCTCAAAGCAGTTTGAAACTTGTTCAAGGTCACATAAAGATAGCAGGCTTTTTTTCCCAGCTGGGGCAGGGGGAGCGAGGAAGCACCCGGCTTGCAGCTTTTCCAGTCAGCTTTTGGCCAGTTTTTCCAGTTTCTTGTTCTCTGGAGAGAGGCTGAGAGCTGAACTTTTCCTTCTCTGGAATTTCGGATTTTCTCCCTTTTCTACTGGACGGCTTGATTGCTGTAACATCAGAGCACATTGGGAGGACTTTCCACCGGGCACAGAGGGCCTGGCCCTGGGCCAAGCCCCAGCTCTGAGGAGACCAAAGGGAGGACTTGAGCACTTTCCCAGGTTTTTCCTCTACAGCGAAAGATTTTACCATTTAACATTATTTTCCTTCCCTGTGTGTTTGTTAAATAAATAGTTTTATCTTCTTCACTTTCCTTCGAGGAAAATTTATTTTTTTCCCAAACCTGGTGGGGGGAGGGGTGGTTGTGCCTTCTCTCAGAGGATATATATTTCTAAATTTGGCCAAACCGGAACAGAATCTAATTTCTAGGAAAACCTTCCCAAAAGATAACATGAGAACTGTCACAATTCTTAAATTAATTCTTTGCTGCATTTGTTAATGTAATTAATGAAATTAATTTCCACTGAATTTACTAACATGAATAGCCTAACACCTTTAAAATACTTCACAAATTTCCATATAACATGAGCAGCATTTATTATGTGAGTATATACACTCACATATAATATATATGTATATATGCAACTGCATTTGGCATCATGTGGGACCCTTCCAACTCAGCATATTCTGTGACTCTGTGATTTGATATAGAGACATGACTAGTTACTTTGAATTAGTGTATGGAATCACCCTCATTCACAATGTGCACACAAATATAAAAAGTGGAATATTTTCAAACTTTCACAGAATTTATAATTCAAAGTGCTAATTTTTTTTTTTCCCTTGCATAAAGAGTATTTCCAAAGATTTCTTGTTTACAGAAAATAAGATGCCCCAACTTGGACTTAGTCAAATATAACAGCAGCTTGTTAGTAATTTGTGGTCAAATGACAATTTTCATGAAACATAAGTTCCTCTTTAATGTAATTTTCATGAAACCATCCTTCAGGTTGTGTGCAGCCTTCCGCTCAGTAAGACACATTCCAAAGGCCTGATTCTCTAAAGAAAATATGTCTGTTTGTATTCCTATTTGAAATCATACACACAGGGAGTCATCAAGCCAACAGTTTCCTTCAGTACATCAGTAATTTACGTAGGCTTGGAAAAGGCACTTTGGTTCTGATTTAAATTTATGGTGTTCAGCAAATCGTTTATTCTGATTGGCTCTTTACCAGAAAAGTTTAGGACTGAAATTAAGTTGTCTGATTATTACTTTATCAAAGTGATTAAATATATTGAAATACACTCAGGTTATTTCAGAGACTGAAATTAAAATTCCAGTTATCTACCTTAGGCAAAACTTTCAAGAAAGATGTTGAATAGGCTGTTTCTGAAAGCTATCTGTTATGAAGGTACTTGCTTATTTTTTCTTGTTTCCAACTTTGAGTCATCACTGTTTCTTTTGTAGGTGGAAGTAATGACAACACTGAAACAGCTTTGAGAGACTATTCTCTGGTTCAGTGAACTGAAAATTACACAGCCTCTCTTGAGGTTCTGTTTAAATTTTTGAAGTGGTTATACAAAGTCTTCAAAGATATTTGCATTCAAATAAGACAGAGTAGGAAATAAACTGGGGACAAATCTGGTTTACCTTATCCATTTAGATTGTTGTATGGATGTTAATGGCACTATTTAACATGAATAATATACAAAAATAAATTTTATTGTATTAAATTTGTAGTCAGCAACCCGTAACATGCTTTCAATCCATGAAAGAAACAATTTTTAATAGCATTGTTATAAAATCTATTATTGTGTAGTAGTTTCTTTAATAGTCTTTATGTGAATCATTTTTAGATTTCATAGTCCTTTTCTATGTTGAGGAGGTGACCTAGAATATAAGTTTCCAAAGAGGTTTTCAGAGAGGAAAGTGTGGGAGAGAATGTTTCCAAATGTTTATGACTATCTCCTCAGCAGTTCTCCAATGCTTTTTTGGTGCTTTTTATATTTTAGCTAATCTCTAAGTGGATGTGAAAATACACATTAAGAGTGAAAGGTAAATCCCCTATTCATGCTGACTATCCATCCTTGAAAAGAGAGGGGGAAAAGTGAACCAAAATGCTCTTTCCACCTGAACTACAAAAATTGGGAATGAGTTTGCTTTACCATACACCTGCTTTTCTGGGTTTCTAAACAGATAATGTGACAGATTTTCTTAAAATGATGTTTCAGTGGATGAAATAGTAACTCCCAAGATTTTCAAGAGTTCTGAGAAATAAAATATGTTTCCTCAGAAGAAGCTTCCCAATAACACATATCTTGTCTGTCAGTTCTAGGAATATAATTTCTTATAAGGATTCAGTCAAGAATTCATAAAAAGGAAAATAGGTTACTTCTCCATGTTAGGTTATGCTATGTTATGTTACTCTAAATATATCCTTAGTGCTAATGCCTTGATAATATTTTAACATAAAACCAGTAAGACATGTTAAACTCCCCAGTACAAAGAAGCTAATGTGATCTTGTATATAGAGGAATAAAAATATGATGAAACAGACCATGTTAATATAATCTTAAAATATGAATACCAATGCCTCTGGCTCTTAAAAAAGTGTTAGATATTTTAATTATATACCATGGATTTTTTACTAAATAAGAGTGTTGAATATAACACTCAGTAAATTGCAGTATTTTTTGATTAGTATATATAGTTCATCAGGAATTTTTTTTTCTTATATGAGTAAATGGCTGGTAACAGAATATATTTTAATCTTACCTTTATATGTATTTTTACAGTGCCTTAACACCTTACCTATTAAAAACTCAAGCCTTATATATTAATAAGTACTCACCATTTTTTCAAAAACAATAAATCAATAAACACGATCTCTGAAATAAACGCAACAGGTTTAGATTATTATTATTTAATATAAAAATGTGTCTTCAAATCACCACTGTGTCCTTCAGAGGTTCTGTGTATGGTTTCACTAATGATAAGTCTAAGGCCTTGTGAATTACTTCTAGCTTCACTGGTTTTGGACATAACCTGTGGATGCATACTTATAGATTTCAGAAAATATGAGGAAAAGAGAGATAAGAAAGAGATTTTTGTCTACAGACTGACACAGATCTACTCAAACAAACAAATGCAATCTTCAGTCTCAGACTGATGTCAACCCATGAATGCCAGGAATTCTTAACAGGCTTTTATTATTGCTCATTAGTAAAAATTGTGTGGATACTACTTATCCTGCTTAGTGGATATACTGGTTTACAAAGTAGGTAAATGCTGAAAATACCAGTCTGTTTTCATTCTGAAATTTCCCCTTAGGCATATAATTTGATTGGTAATGGGCTAAGAATGCTTCCTACCTGTTTATGAGGTTATAACTATATTCTTTGCCAAGAAAACCTTGAAACAAAATTCCAGAAGGTTTGTCAAGTTATGATATAATTACTATAGAGAAATAAAACAGCAATTCTCAAGACATTAATGAATATTATCATATTTCTTTTTACAGTTTTATAGCTTCTCATCCTTCTCTCTGCTTAGCTACTATAAATCTGTTCATATTAGCAGTTACCATTGGGGTTATTTTATGAAAATGTTGGTCAGAAGTTTTATGTGTCTTCTCTCATGTGCCTTGGTGAAAACTTTATCCCACCACAAGCAGACCTCATTATTATTAAATTATGTTGCATATTTTAGGTGAAATATTTTGACATATTGAAGAGATGGCTTTGAAGTTGACATAATCATATCTATACTGAGAATATGAATAGTAAATGCTATTTAAAGAGGTTAGTTATTGAATTGGTCCTTCAGGATTTAGGGTTTGTAATGCTAACCTATGGTCAGCAGATCTAGGCAAGTGTTGGTGATCCGCTGGTTTCTTTCTTTGAAATATTAAAGCAATGACATGGTGAAGTATATAGGTGGAAACCAAGATTGTTCTTTGATTTGTGAATTTTAATTTACATTAGTAAGTTTGAAAATAGTAAGTAGGCATGACCATGATTTTTTTTTTCAGTGGGATATAGACAAATGCAATTAATTAAACTGTCTTAGATGTAAGGGAAAATATGTACCAAAATATTCCTATGAATAATTGCTCTGTTGCTATTGATTAGATCGATGACCACATGTGATGGCTGAGCCACTGTCGCATCTAATTTATTCACACATGCCTGCCTGGACAGTAACCTTATCTTACCCTGAAGACCCAGTGGTTGTGTTTTGCCAGATGTTTAGAATATAAGCCATCTGGGACAGTTTTATTGCTTTTTATTATGTTCATTATGTCAGGCTCTGTGTGTGTGTGTGGCTGTAAGTATCCACCTACTACGGTGTGTCAGAGTGTGTCTGAGCGTGTTCGCGTGGCACCCCCTGGAGTGGTTCTGGTGGGATGCGATCGGGATGGACGCAAGGCTCTTTCCACCCCTCAGGCAGAGCGTCACATGGTGCCCGAACAGGGACCTCAGCGCAACCGCGTCAGGACACACTCTGACGCACTATAGTTGGTCAATACTCACAGCCATGCACACACACAGAGCCAGACAGCTTCTGCAGCGTCGCCAGGGACAAAGAGGCAGGAGGGGTCTTTTGTATGGAGTTCCAAGGGGTTTATTGGGATCCCTGCTCAAAGGGACCCAGGGACAAAGAACACAGAACACTGAGGGGCCCGGGGTTTTATCCGGATCGCCACCAAGGGAGGGACAGAACATCAGAGCCTATCCTTTGGGGGCCAGGGGGTGGAGAGGGTGTGGGGTAACAGGACAGTGACCAATGGGAAAGGCAAGGGGTGGAACAAGAGACCCGGGAACCAGTGGGGTATCAAGGAAAGGAAAACTATCTAGAACATGGACTTAAAAGGGGTAAAACGGGGTAGTCTTAGACCTCTGAGCCTGCCCACTGTTTTGGGACTCTGTGGCTCCTTGGTCATTCCTGCAGTGGATTCAACCACTGCAACACTGAGGGCTTCTTCAGTAATTCTATTTGCATTTGTACCCTTAATGAGGATTAAGCATTCAGAAATTACTTTTGTAAAGCTATCCATCCTACCTAAATTATCAATTCGTGGAATATCTGCCTAATTTGTTTGTGGCTCAAACTCATTTTAGTAATATTTCAAAACCCCTTAAGTGGACTAAGCAAGAACAGAATACAAAGTAAGAGGGGGAAAAAAAGGTCTTTGAAGTGAGGGGTCTTGATGAAACAAGAGTCATGAGGCCCATTTATAATTTAGACTAAAAGGCTACTTTATTTTCCTGTTGCAACATAATTGGTCTTAAAATATGTTTATTTTACAGTTCCTTTATACTGACAGGGTTATGAAACAATGATTTAACCTAAATGAGAGCACAGGCCTAAGGAAAATATGTTTGAACTTCTCTTCACTGATAAAAATGACAAATATGTAAAAGTAAGTTCATTATTTTAATTTCTTTTATTTTTACTTTGAGCCAAAAGTCAGACTCAAATGTAATTCTTTTTCTAAAACATGTATTTTTTGTTCTTTGCAAGCAGAAAAATTATATTAATTAAAAAGTACATAGTGAAAAGACTATTAAAAAATTAGAATTTATTTAAAAAAAAATTTATTTTAAAATAAAGTTGAACACAAATTTCAAATGGATATTATAAGAAAACAAAATACTATTTTCTATTTAATTATTTAAATACTTTGAAATTATATAGTCCATTGAAGTTATTAACAAATTCATCATGACTTTGAGATATTTCATTCAGTTGGTATATGGAGTTTTGAGAAGAATAATAATTTTTCAAAGCATTTCTGAGGTAACAGAAAATGTTATTTCATTTTTTGTGCATAGATGGGTTGAGAGCCATGTATTGAACCTAAGCAGCAAAACACTCAGGCTTGGATCCCTATGGGTGAAAGAAGACAAGAGTAGGAGAAGTAAAATGGAATTTAAAAATGTTGGATAGGGAAAAGAAAATACAAGGTAGACTATTCCAGAAAGAGACAGTTTAGTGTAGAAAAACTGTGAGAAACTGAAATGACTGGAGAGTCAAAATCATGAGCATAGCTTTTTATTTTCACACAATGGAGCCTTATAGAGTAGACTCAGCTCTACTGCAGTAGCACACAGAAAATGCCTCACTGGAAACAGTGTAATTATATACTCTACTAGAAAAACATCCTTGAAGTTACTTTCAGTCATGCAAACGACTCTGAATACCTGCCCATAACAATTTTATTGTTGTGATAAAAAACTTCTACAACTATTTTCATATTTCCAAAAATTTCTTCTGAGAACTGTTTTCTGACAAGCATTCACAGTTTGAACATGTTATCTAGAATTTCACCAAAATCAAAACATTTTGAAATAGAAGGCAACTGAAAAATTTCAAAATGAATGATGCTGCTGAGTTTCTTCATTTTTATGGACTGGAATCAGGATATTTGCAATAATACTTTATTCCCAGACCCATATCTTCTACAATCACAGCTGAATATCAGAGTAAAGGAACAGAAATATCTGAGACAGTGTCACAGATTAATTTGCACCTCTGCATGGTTTACTTTAATTTCTTCCAATCAAGTGTAATTAATAATTGGAAGCAAAGTGAAATGCAAACTCCTTTTAGAAATTTTAGAAATTAAATAGGATATATTCTAAATTAGAAATGTATTCAGCTATGTGTAAATATATTTTGATAGCAGAAGTAGCAGAAGTGAAACTTTTGAGAGAGATTTTCATTTAAGAAGGTCATAAAAATTGGTAAGTATTAGTTTTTTCAGACTAACTACTTCAGAAAACCTACACTGACAATTTTCATTACTTGGATTCAAATATTTCAAAACTTATTGTAGAATCTAATTTTGGTTTCTGACTAAATCTGAATCTCATTCTCTTGGCCATAACATTTCTGTGAAACAACAAAAAAGATGGTTTCAGTTAGACTGCTCCAATTAAAACAAAAATAAACTTTTATTCATTATGGATTTGTAAGGAATGGTCCCAGTCTGTGACAGATTGCTTTGGGAACAATTGTTCTATAAGTAAGCCTCTAGTTATGAATGTTTGAATATGAAATGGAAGACTTATTCAATTAAGTCAATCAATTAAGTTAATCAATTAATCTGGCAATTTTAGGCACTACTGCAACCTTTTTTTCGTGGAAAATATGCTGGAAAATGTGTAAGACAAATTTCTGCAAATTTTAGTCTTCTAACCTCTTTTTGCCTTTAAAATATCCATTTTTTTTCTGATGGGAGATGCATTATTTACATCCAATTACATATTAATATTCTGCTTTCTATGTGATAGACAAGTTGTATTTTCTGCCCTGAAAAGCTGGTAAACAGCAGGAAAGAAGTGACAAAGAGTGAATGAAAAACAAGTTCAGGAAAGAAAGAGCCAAAGAGTTACTGATGATGACAGAAATGAGAAGGAAAATCAAATAACTAATACAAAGGACAAAAAACCTATGAAATGCCACTATAGTGTTAGGTTTTATTAATGAATTCAACTAAAAGGAATCAACAGATAAAATTGTTGATTACAGAGCTTGAAATGAGCTAAGACTAATAGGCATTAAAAACTGTATATAGACTTCACAATTGAATGGGTGAAGTTTAGAGTCAAATTCTCCAAGTATTGAAGAGGTAGAAAAAATCGTTAGTCACTCAGTTTTTATTTAGCTTAGATAAGCACATGCAAATTTTCTATTCTGATTCCAGTTTCTGGTTAAAATCTTGTTTGAAACCAGATAACTCTCTTCATAATTACAAAAATATTCAGAGACTAAAACAACTACGACTTTTTGCAGACACTCTTATAACAACAACCATAGTATACTCATGGTACTATATTTCACACAGGAACTTTTGAAAGATCATGCATTAGTTAAATAGTGCCAAAAATTTAGTTTTAGTTGGATAAATATTAAGCGGCAAGGTGAGATAAGGAATGTGATTAACACAGGACAAATCATACAACCTGGCACAGCGTTGTACTTTCAATCCTTCTTGAATGTTTCCTCATGATTACTAAATAGCCTGCTTAGTTGTGATTATTGTCTCCTAACAGTTCTAGTCTGAAAAAAAAGTATGTAAAACTGTTGGAATGAGTTTTGCAGTTTGAAATACTGAACAGCAGTGCAGAACTGTGTGCTTCATACAAATTAGTCCATCCCTTAGCAATAATCTAGCAACCAATCAGAATTGTCCCTTAACCCAAACAGTTTTCTAATGCACTTAAAATCATCAAAGTTCAGGTACCTTACACTGTTTAAATGTAAAGTAACAAGGAAATTTAATCTTAAGATTATTAAGTATTTATAGCAGTGGCTAGCTATCACCTAGCAACAATGTGCCCCACAGAATAAATCCAATAAACTGTGGCTCATCCTTTCTGTCATCCATGATCAAATAATCAGGACAGGAAGAGCATGAGTAGTGATGACATTGAGAGAATCTAATGATAAAGTACAGGAGCATTTAAAGAAACAAAGAGTGTTTAGATAAAGGAATATAGTCTGCACAATAATTAGAATAAAGCAAAGCTGGACTTCAGCCACAGTAAGCCAAATGGAAGGAAAAGATTAAAATGAGAGGGAGGGGGAAGGAAAACTGGAGGAAGAAGATAAACGATTAAACATGGCAGACATAGGGATTTGTGAGAAGTAAATAAAGTAAGATGCTGTCAACGCATCTTTCCTTGGCTGACTTCTATAAAGGAGGGCAGAGAGATTAAAATTTTATCAGATAGTTTAGAAGATTATGGTAGTTGTACCTTAAAACATAAAAGCTACTTTGCAGGGCCTCATGCAATTCAGCAGGATGCAGTTGGGTCAGAATTGATATCAGCAAGGCACTGAGAATAAGTTTGAAGTTATCACACTGTAGAAAGGAGAAAAGTTCAGCTCAAGATTTAGAATAAGTAAAAAAAAATAAAAACCTTGCACCAGGGTTTTCAGCAGATAAAAAAATGCATTAGAAATGTATGTAATTACAGTTAAGCACTTGTCATCGTTTTGGAAAGGTGGTATTTATTCATGCTTATACTATAGAGACATCTCTAGTTTTTCCCTTCTGAGTCTGTGGTACTGAATTCTGTATGCAGGTTCACTGAAAACAGAGGACCTTTCTGAGGATATTGCATATTCCACACTACAGATATCTACAGGACCTCAACTGATCAAATAATGGTAAAAGCATATATTCATAATGACAAGAAACTGTATATGCTACATAGCCCTTCAAAGCACTGAATTTCCTCTTTGTTATATTCTACATAAACCAGTCAAGTGAATGACAGCAACTTGGTCTAATTATAACTTGAATCATTGGTCCCTGATAAAATGCTTCTGAAACTCTTATATGGTTAAGCTCGTCTGAAAATACTTTCTGCAACAGGTAGTGTTCCCTGTTAGTGTCATTACCATTGTTTGATCTGGACAGAGGTCTCTGGAGAGTCTTGTGGAGAACTCTTCTCTCCTTGTAGTCGAGGAAGAAGTCCACATAAAAGCCCCAAACATAAAATGAAAGGAAAGGAAGTGAGAAAGGAAGTGCCATCTCATTTTTCTTCATCACAAGCATATAGTGTAATTATTTAAAGCACAGACAGTTTATTTCAACTGATTTAACAGTCAGAAACATTTCCATATTCACTCAATGTGAAGATATATGAGATTTTAATAAGACTATATATATCATACATTATACATGGAATAGTTTATTCATGTTAGAAGTAAAATAACAGCTGTTCATCATGAACTACTACTAAGCAAAGACTTATTTTAAATTAGTCCTTTGGAATAACAGGATTTCTAACTGACTGTTTTGCATAGGATAAAAGAGCATTAAAATATTATTCAACACTAAGGACTTGAGTCTGTTGGTCATATATAGATGTCTAATACCGCTTGACAACATGAAAACTCTCTTATCCCCAGATCCAACCTTAGAAGTGTATAAGTTTCCTACAGGCACTGTAATATATGTCACCCCATGCAGATACCTTGTTTACCCTAGAGTATCTTAAAAAATGTGTGGTTAAATGAGTTAAGCCTCAGTTTCAGCAGTTTCAAAATTAATATTTAATCCATGAAACAGACCCAAGAGTTTTTTAGAAGCTAACTTACCGTATAGAAATGAAATACAGTATTACTTAGAGCCAGAAGTTATCTTTAATCATTAAAAATACTCATACTGCTCTGCACAGCAGCAAACTTACTCTTTGCAGGAGGGTACTTCAATGGAAGAATTAGATAACTGGAAGGATTCTATAAATCTGCAGTGATAACTGAGTAATCTGAATCTGAAGTTATGATTCAGAGTCCCTCATCATTCTTTTAGCTTCTGCATAGACATGTTAGGAACTTCCATCTTTCATTTTAAAAAGCTGTTGTTTTTACAGCATGTCTCCTGTGCAGACCCAGGACTGCTTTAGCCTGTTTAGCTAATTATCTCACTTTCATAAAAATGTGAAAACTGTTTTTATTTTTTTGGCAAAAGTACTGGAAGAAAAAGCCAGTACATACCAAAAGAATCTGGGCCCACCACAAATGCTTCCAAAGTTACACATGACTGGAGGGTCATCTCTTTTACAGAATATAGTTCCATGAGGTGCAGATAATCCAGAAGTAAGAAAATAATTTCCCTTCTTATCTGGAATGGGGTAACCCCCACAGGTCTGATTTCTGTGAGAATTGTGGGTGGACTCTGGAATGGACATGAAGAGAGATGTATTCATAACCTCTGAAGCTGGCACAAGATACAAGAAGCTGGGCTTGTTTCACAGACCACATTCTAGCTACAAATAAAAGGAATAGCAAATCAGTTCTCAGAATAAATGTAGTAGTACTGATTGTGCAAGATGAGACAAGGCAGAAAGTAATTAAGCTTACAATACTGTATGGCTAGCAGAGCACATTGCCATTGCCTGTTGGACAGAAATCTATCAGGACAAAATGAGATTTTGTTCAAATGTTCAATGATAGTAGCCTTGTGTTTCATAAATGCTGTATGAATAGGGTGTGTCAGAGAGATCAGACACAACTTCCGTTTCTGAAATGTGAGTTTGAACCAATCTTACTAATTCAGCAGGCAATTTTGAGATATTAAGGAAGGCAGTAATACATACCTTTCTGCCTCTTCTCTTCCCTCTTCCTTTCTCTGGTTTTAGCAGAGTGAAAAGTTTTTAGTGAATATAAGACAATCAGATAGGTAGAAGCCTGGAAAATTCTATATAAAATACAAATCTAATTGCAGATACTAACCTGAAACAGTTTAGTTGCTCTTTTGTGTGACTGTTTGAACATCTAACAGTTATTTATAGGACCTAAAGCTAATGGGACAGAGGTCCTGTATCTCTGGGTGTTGGGGATTTATGGTTTCCTGAGAAAACAAAAAAATGTACTATGTGATATATAAAACCTAAGAAGCTGACATAGAATAAAAAGGAAACAGTATAAATTATTCACAATTTGCACCAATGTCCTATTTATATAAACCAAAATGGAGTCTGTCCTGCTTATTTTAGGACAATATCCAGTAAACTGTGTTAAAAATGTCTTTCACTTAAGTTTGATTAGTAAAAGATTTCAATACCATACTTGATAAAACCAACCCAGGATAAGAAAAGCTCATTAATACCTTTCTAAATCACAGTTTGTTTGGTTGGTTGGGGTTTTTTTAACTGGCTTTTGCCTCTAGGAAAAAATGCCTTGCCTCCAAGAAAATAACTAATTAATTCAGCCAAGTTTCAAGGTCATACATGATTTTTACTCTGGATATTTTTCTTTATTTTGAGTATCCCCTTTGGTTTCCTCTCATACTCCCACCTGGCTGAACAGCAGATCCCAGAGGGTCATAATAAGTGACACAGGGCCTTGTACAAGACCTGTCATGAGTGGTGTCCCACAAGGTTCAGTACTGGGCCCAATATTGTGTAACTTACTCATCAATGACTTTGATGAAGGTCCAGATGCCTCCTCAGCAAGTTCTCTGATGACATAAAGCTGGGAGGAGTGGCCAATAACCCTGAGTGCTGTGCAGAAGCTTCAGAAGGACTTCCACAGATTGGAGAGATGGGTGGAGAAGAATCGTCTGAAATGCAAGTGTTGTGTCCAGTTCCAGCAGAGGGCAGCAAACATGATTTAGCATCTGGAGCGCCTCACAAGAAAAGACTGAGGGAGCCAGGTCTGTTCAGTTTTAAGAACACATGACAGAGAGGGGACCTCGTTAATGTCTATCAGTATCTGAAGGGAGGGTTTCAAGAGGATGGAACCAGGTTCCGCTCAGTGGTGCCTGACAACAGGATGAGAGACAATGGGCAGAAACTGATGGAGAGGAAGTTCCACCTAAATATGCAGAAGAATTTCTTTACTGTGTGAATGATTGAGCACTGGAACATGCTGCCCAGAGAGGTTGTGGAGTCTCTGTCACTGGAGATATTCAAGAGCTATCTGGACACAATCCTGTGCAATGTGCTTTAGAATGAGGCTGCTTGAGCAAGGAGGTTGGGCTAGATGACCCACTGTGGTCCTTTCCAACCTGACCCATTTTGTAATTCCCTCTCACTGTTCATCTGCCATTGCATTTAAAGGGATGATTTATTGTGTTCAACTTAGTACAGTATTATTGTATTTTATTTTAGAATTTATTGCACTGCATTCCCTGTAGGATAAATTATTAAAAATGTTATATTTTATCAAGGTTCTCAAATAGAAAGGAACCTCAGAAACATTAATGATGATGATATTTGGAAAACACAATGAAAGCAAATCCTACTTCAACACTGACATTGGCTCTTAACACTACCTTTTCAGTCCCCTGCATTTATGATAGCTCTTTATTAATATGATGGTGCTTCAAACTTGCTAATCAGCATCTAGATTAAGCACTTATCCAGACTGATCTGCTTGTAGAAATTAGATGCTTAAAACTGTGATAAAATGAATAGGGGCCCGCTAAAAATTACATAATCCTCCCCCAAAGACAGAGCATTGCTTAAATTCTTATTCCTCTTCAGAACCTGAATCCTGTATGGTTTATGAAAAGACTGAACCTGCATATCCCAAAGGAATACACTAAGCTATAAATTTGAGTCATCCTTGCTCTGAATTTGTTTTATCTTAGGGTTTGCAATTGGACATATTGAATAACTGGACATATTTTTTTGAAACTCTCAGACACAGAGACTGAAATGGCATCTTTTAAACTCTAGAGAAATCTTCTGATCCTAAAATACTTGGAAGAAACAGAAATCACAATATGTTTAAAGAAGGTCCTGTATTTTCAGAAGCCCTAAATTGAGATATTCTCAGAGCATTTTTATCAGATCAGACCCTGTTAATAGAAGATGGGAAGAAAAATTCCTTTTTTATGTCTTTTGATGGTCTCCAGGGCTAATTATATTCTAAACACCAGAAAGCATATATGGAGGTGGAATTTTAGGGTCATAAGAAACTTCAATGTCAGAAGCTAGGGCCACTGCTGTCTTTAGGTGTTTCTGAGGACAGCTGACACATACAGATAGTGTATAGAAAGGAGAGACCTGATCTATAAATCATACTAAAATATGCCAGAGTAGCCAGTTAGTATATTGTAACGGTGTTAGTGTACACACAGTTAAACTGATCTCCAGGTTCAGAGTTAAATGAAGGATTTTTCCTCTTGTCATGCTGACAGGGACTTATATTTTATCGATATTGGAAATTTCGCGTGTACTTTATTCCCACAATCACGGAGTCATCAGTGTTGGAAAAGACCTTTGAGGTCATCTAACCCAACCATTGACCCAGCATAACCACAGTCACCTCTAAACCATATCCCCAAGCCAGCAATGTGATAACTTTCTTTGAATAGCTGTGTTTTCAGATCTAATTGATTGATTGAAATGTATGGGCATAAGGATAAAAAATATGGACGAAAAAAAATGAATTCTGAAAAAAATGTTTTTTTTTCTTGAGTAAGAGATGTCTATCTATTACTCTTTAAAGTAAAAGACCGGAACAGATCTTATGCTTTTTCAGACAACAAGAATGTTCTCAGGAGATGGTTATTCACTGGGAATACCCGAGAGTCCTTATGCAGTGTATTAAAGAACTTATGTAACAATACAAGGATAGCTACAAGAAATACTGTTAGAGCTATTGGAATAGCTGGATTTTAGTGTGGGATGAACTCTTGGAACTCCAGAAAAAACTATTTCTGTAAGCATCAAATCTGTCACAAAACAGTACAATCTGCCACTCCAGCCACCATCAAGTATCATTCCTTCTTCAATAGATGGTAATAAAATCAGCAGGGAATTTGAGAAGACTTAAACACACTTTTACAGTGCTGAAGCTTATTTGGTATGAATTTTTTATCTGCAGCTTTTCCCTCATATCTCAAAGTACTTCAAATTATCAGTTTTGTAACAAAGATTATGTTTACCATAGAAATTATTAGGTACATACCATACCACACCATAGAAAAATTATTACTTTCAACTGCATGTAGGTTAGTTAAAATCATAAAATATTTAGAAATATTGTCCCAGGAGAAGCAAAATATTTTTATCCTGTCAAATGATGTTCTGAAAGATGGGGACCTGTTATACACTAGGCCTACAATGTTTGCTGTAAAGAGATTTTTTTGCCTTCCAAACTACTGGTTCCTTCTCAGCCTTAAATAGCAGAGCAAGAAGTGCTTTGCCTTCATTGTAGAGAAACACTAACAGAACTTGGTCTTTAAATGAGAGCACATTGTTTCATTCTCTCTTCTAAAAAGAATTATCTGGTTAAAAAACCAAACCCAAACAACAAACCCTCACATTACAGCTCACATTAATAACAATACAAAAATGTGTACAGATTAATTTATGTCCTTATTCTTAACTATTTTATCATTATTCTTTGAGCTTTTTTCAGCATTTCTGTTCAGCAGCAATGGACATCTGGAAAGAAAGACATTGCATCAGGTTTTACTGATATTATTAAATATCCAGATAGAAATTTACGTACATAAAGCTTTCTGACATACCACTCTTTTTTTCTCCTATTTCTTCCTTTTCTTGGGCCTCTTGAAGCTAAAAACTATAGAATGTGTTGAAAAGCACTTAAGTAGTAACTATAATATAATGAGAAATTATGTGACACATAATGTGTGTGATACATATGATACTTATTTTTCAGCAATGGCATAAATGAATGAATTCTTAAATCTTATTGCTTGTGTAATTATTCAGTTACACAATATATATGGAATTTTATTTTTCTGTGTGTCAGATCAGTGGATTTGCTGTATATAATGCTGGGAATGCTCCTATTTTATTCTAATGATCCCTGGGGTTTGTCCTCTGAATAACAAAGAAAAATGAAAATCACAGGGACCAAAAAATATCTGCAGTTATCTACAATTAGTGAAAAAAATATTAAGCATTATAGCTAATATATTTTTCTTTCTTTTTCTCAGTATGCATCCAGTGTTGATCTTTCATCAGTGAAAAGGATAAAATCCTAATGAGTGCTAATAAAAACAAATACAAGCAAATGCCAAAGCTTTTTTATATAGTTCAACTAAAAGCAAGTGTTTTTCATTGTAATAAGGACAATAGTAATTTATCATGTTTGCTGATTCAGTTTAGATTCTCTTTATTACAACAGCAATGTCCTTTTGCTGCATTTGCTGATAATTTATTTCCAGTAAGTTACACCATAATTAATCAAAGTAAGCACAATACTTTAAGTACTGTTATTCTGTCACGTTATTTGCATGTCCTGTGACTTTTTGAAGTGTGCTGTGTCAGACATAATCAGTAGGTGAAGAAAATTGCTCACATGATAGCAGCATTTATGCTTTCAAATTAGACTGTCAAATACCTTTTGGGCATTGCATAGCTGTCTGTACAAAATTAATGAAAAGAAGTCCGTTGAGGGCTATCAGATGAGAAAATTTCCTACATTGAATTCTCACAGGGAATTTGCTTAAACCTCTGAACTATTCTCTATATTAGCTACTGTCCTGGATGATTAAGGTCAAGTTTCAACAATTCTCTTTAGTTCACTACATCAAATCTAACTTCATTAGCATTTTCACAAAGTAGACTACTGAGAGTAAATTTTTCCATGTATGTTTGGAAGGTTTTTGCAGGAACAACTTATCCTATAGATCCTTTCAATGCCATCAACAACAAGCAAGCTATCAAACCGACATGCAAGCAAACATGGAAACCAATGAATCAGCAAACCTATGTATTAGATCTTATGTCTAGCAAGACAGGATGTGGTACATTAAAGGACAAGGAATCACAGGCTAGAATTTCAAAGTACTAACAGCTGAATATAGATGCACATAAGTAGCAAACAGCAGTATATTTAGCTGTACATATCATTTTCTTATCAGGTGCCTTTTGAAGTGCAATGGATTTTGCAGGAAATACCTTCCACAGACTCAGGTCCTTCCACTACAGAATGATTTTGGAGATAGGAAGGCACAGAAACTACTGAAATCCTGCCTTGCTGCCTCAAAGTCATGGACAGCCCTCCTGCAGCAGGTTCTCAGCATAGTAACTGGTAGAGGGCTACCAGTGTCATCTATTGCATCTGTATTTCTCAGGATGTTTTGGGTGAGAAACAAGACATTTTAGATCTTAGTCCCATGGTAGAGATGCTGTCTAATATCTGGTCCTTGGTTGTTTAATAAAGAAATGTCTGCTCAGATAACCTATTCAATTTCATATTCCAGTTTCTGTTTGATTTTGTGCTCTTACTCCTAACATATCCTGCCAGGTATTTATCAAATCCTTTATTGTAAATTCACAGCAGTTTGTGTCCTTTTGAGAATAAAACTTGGAAACCAATCCAACCTGCTCATTAAATATTAACTTACTTTAGAAAAAAACATAATTATGACTTTGTTATGGCTTTCATTTGTACCAGAACAAGAAATCAAGTAAGCATACAGGGATTGAACATACAGTTACTCATTGGCCAGTCTGTGTCTACAACAATTTATAGTACAATTCACACCGGTCAAAAGCCTGGGTTTAGGCATGCATGGCTTCTGAAATTTAGAGAGGTACTCTGAATCAAAACCAAATCAAAATTTTCTGAACACACAAAAGAAAAATCAGCCATTTACCTTTCTTAAAACTTTATTGTCTTTTCTATTGGTTTTGATCACAGGTAACCTACATTAAAACACTTCTCAAAAGTGTTTCCTGAGATTATGAGAAAGAAACGGAACTTCTAAATTTATTCATGAGAATTACACACACTCACTAGCAGATACATATCAAAAGCTCTAAGGATCAAGAAAACATTGAGCTGCCTTGCCTGATGCCTGGTAGCTGCGTATACTATTGATTTCTCCACAATTGCATGTTTGAAGAAGCAAAAAGAAAATTAAGGAGAAAATTAGGACTGGAGTGGTGAGTGGAGGAGCTTTCAATATTTGTTACAAGGCTGAGTCTTCACAAACATATATTATGTACCATATTAATCTGGTGATTAAATTCCTTTTCAGAAAGTTGTCTGATTTGTCCTAATGGACCAAATTCCATGATTACTGACAATATACAATAATTAACAGGAATTAATAGGTAAAACATGAAGACTGCTTTTGGCTGAATAACTGTGATATTTCCATCTATATAAAAAGGCCATGACAAAATGAGACATGAAAAAACTAGACTTTCCTTTCATAATTCCAAGACAAAATGTGGCTTGTAAATTAGCACATTTACCAATATCATCCTCTTGTATTAATTATATCAATTGTATATATTTTTATATGATCACAATCAAATTTTGCTAATTTGAGAGAGATTCCCAATTGCTTGGGAATAACTTCAGATCTCTCCAAATCCAGTCTAACCTGAACTGCTAGTTTTATAAGTGGGTAGAGAGAAACATAACTTAAAAAATTGGAAACCCTTTGTAATATGTAATACTGTAATGGCGTTGTAATCATGGCTCAAAGAAGTAGTAGGGGGCCCAGGGCAGAAGAGATAGATTATGATATCTCATGCCTAAGTTGTGAAGAAAAGCAGCCTAGGTGGTCTGGGCATATCTGCCTAAAAACCATGCAATAAAACCTAGGGAAATGCAACAAGCTCTCTAAATGCCATAGTATGAACAGTGCCCTAATTCCTCTGTTGGATTAGTTGCTATAGTCATCACAGGGAAGTTCTGCTACAGCCCCCTACCCTAGCTTACTTTGAGAAGTGTCTGATTTTTATCTTTTCATCCCATTCACACATTTTCTGTCACACAATGATTACTTGGGCTTTCAGGGTAAAGTGAATTTTATCCTATAAGAAATAATGTACTGTATTTTACTGATGAAAAGACTCCATTCTGTTCGCGGTTGATTCTTCTCTCCTTTTCTCTCTCCATTGTGTGCGTATATATTTAAATTACTCTTTAATTGATGTAGTTCTGGTGTCTTTCATTGAAAAAAATGCCTAAAGTTGAGTGAAAGAGAATGGATCCTGAGAACCTGTGGATGTAAAATGAGGCTCAGGCTGTGCCTACTAAAGCAACCTATTTTCATAAATGAAGAAACTATTAGCCTCTTTGTGAAATTAACAATGTGTATCTGATCTATAGGGTTGTCATTAATTCTATTTCAACAAGAAAAAAGGCCATAAATTTGCAGTATGAAATACTTCCCCAGCACTTGCAGTTTCTGAACTATCCAGACAATTTACTGGTATGTCAAATATATATTAAATGCTGGCTTATCTGAAGCCATTATCTTCTGACTTTTGCATTCCTTATCAAAATAATTTTGTACTTTAAGGAGAAGGTGCCCCACAATAACAGTAATAAAAAAGCAATTTATTCTAGATGTTAATTTTAAGGAAATGTAGATTGAAAATCAGGGACATTTTATGGTATTTGTGAAAGCTATTGATCATGACCAACTTAATAGTAGAATAAGGTTAATTTTCTACCTATCATGTTCTGAATGTATTCCATTACTGGTTGCTCTCTTTTCTCAGTTCAGATTTATAAGTTGTAGCATTATGATGAGTTCTGGAATCATAAATTCAAGATAAATCTTTTTAGCACATTGTATGAAATATCTAATTCTTATAGTATGTGAGAAATGCTTCCTTTTTACTACTGCATAATCCATTATTGCCAAGGGATCGTTCTGAGACACTAGCATTAATATATAGCTAAGATATTTTCTGGTGCGTGTAAGCAAAGCATTTTCCTTACAGAATGAAATTCTCTGTAGAGCAATACCATGCATAAGGTAAATCTCTGCTTTCTTTAAATTAGTGTTATATTTTATTTAACCAGATTTCAAGCAAAATGAGCCAAAAACTCCACAAAACCTCAAACCCGTGCAAAGACCTGTAATTATTACTGCGTTGCCAAATTTCATTATAAATGCCGTAGATCACAGAAATCGGAACTAGAGTTATTTGGTATTTTCATGAAAGACTTCGTTGATGGCATTGAGAACACAGGTACAAAGTAGATGGGTAATACAAAACACAAGATTCTCAAAACACTTGAGAGGACAGAATGATCTTCATAAATCAGAGAAACAGTCTGAAATAAAGACTATGAAATGCAATAAGGGCAAAGCAAACAGTTCCACTTCACTTGCAAATATCACACATACAAATATAAAATAAGGAATATTTGTATATAAGGAATATTTCACTAACATTCAAATGGAAAGATTCATTTTTTAAAATGATCACATATTGGTGATGGTCTTGTAGAAAGGAAATATATAATTTTAACACCACTGTCATATAAGATACAGAGATTCACTATTGAGTCCTACCATGTGGTACTATGACAACAGTGGGAACAGGGTGTTTAGTTTTGACCAGCACACTACAGGAAGCATTAAGACAAACTAGACAGAAGACAAACCACAGTAGCAGCAATGATTAAAATTTTGTAAAAGTGACCTAGACATAAAAATTGTAAGAACAAGGTTTTCTTAGTATGGAAAAAAGAAAAGGAGAATTCCCAATTCATCTGTCATGGAGATAAAGGAACACAAAGACAATGTGACACCATTAAGTTCAATTTATGTCTAAGCTACAACTCCATTACAGAACACTGTTTTTTGTTAATGGTTTCCTATAATTCTTTGTTTGTAGCTATGGATTTTTGTGATGGTTACTTTTCATTTTGCCTGAACATAAACTCATAGCTTTTATTTCCTCTTTGAGCACACATTTAATGTCCATAATAAAGGCTAATAAAATTAAAAAAAAAAAATTCCATACGTATTACCAAGCATATAATTACTGTAACATTTTCTCAGTTACTCATTCATGTACACTTTGCTAATCTAACCATTTATCAGGCTGAACATTCAGGTTAGAAGGCAGAAAAACTGAAAATCAAAAGACCCTGAGGATATTGTCATTGATTTTACAAATACATTTTTTTAAGACTATCCTAAACATGCAAGTTCACAAAAAACCTCCAACCAACCAACCAACCAAAACCAAAACCAAAACCAAAACCAAAACCCAAACCTACACCTTCTCAGTAGTATTTTATTACAGCTGGTGATGGGGTCTGAGGCTGTGACCCAGGAAGAGATGACCGGTCCAGGGAGATGGTCCCGAAAGGAATCACTTTCCCGGGGTCCGGTGTCTTCCTCTCAGCTGCTCGCAGAGGAGCCCTTGCAGAAGCTGTCAGCTCTTTAGTGATATCAGCTCGTGATTCCAGCTCAGCTCTGCAGGGCAGCCTCTAGGCCAAACCTGACCAGAGGGAGAGACGAGAAGGCCCGTGTGGCTGGTTCCGCATGGAGGTAGCTTTATTGTGGGTCCCCTCCGGCGAAGGGAAGCCAGGGACGAGCTCTCTCTCGAGGGGCTCGAGGGAGCTTGCCTTTATAGGGATACAGGGGATCAGCAAGGGGACCAATGGATTACAGAGGGTCTGGGATAGACCAATGGGTTACAGAACGATCTGCATAGTGTCCCCCAAAGGATTGTGGGTCTACTTTTCCTCGCCATGACTCAAAAGTGGTTGCCTTTTCAGGGAGTCCTGCTGGGCAATTGCAAAATCTTTTATCTCAGCAGACATCCCTCCAGGGCAGTGGCTGGGCATATCCCACAGTATTTGAATAGATTTTCAAATGTAAAAAAAATCAAACTGCTTGGATCACTTAAGATAAGCCATGTTTTACAGAGTTCTGCTTAGTTCATCTTATGATCTCTTTCAACTATGTCATCATTAGTTCTGCATAATTCACTCTTTTACTAGTTACACCTGAAACAATCCTTCTCCTTTTATTAACTTGAAAATGTTCCAGAAAGATTTGTTACAATTGTTTCTCTTGAATAATTGAAACATTTAGTGAATTTTTTCTTCTAAGGCATATTTCTCACAGGATTTTTTTCCCTAAAAATTTGATAACCTCAAGATTGCATGGAAAACAAAAACTGGTGCAAATTTTAGAGACTATTTCACTTCTCCTTACCACAGAATCACAGAATAGTTGTGGTTGGAGGGGACCTCCGGAGATCATCTAGTCCAACTCCACTACTAAAATAGGTACAGCTAGAACAGGCTGCACAGTGTGGCCCTCAAAGTAAAGAAGCTTTTCCTCATATTCAGATGGAACCTCCTGTGCTTCCGTTTGTGCCTGTTGCGTTTCATCCTGTCACTGGACACCACTGAAAATAATCTGGCCCCATCCACTTGTAACTTGCCCTTAAGACATTTGTACGTATTGATAAAATGTCCTCTCAGTTGTCTCTTTTCCAGGCTAACCAGGCCCAGCTCTCTTAGCCTTTCCTACTTAGAGAGATGTTCCAGTCCCCTAATCATTTCATACCACTGCGTTGGACCCTTTCCAGTAGTTCCTTGTCTTTCTTGAACTGGCGAACCCAAATCTGAACACAGTACTCCATATGCCGCCTCACCAGGGCAGAGTACACAGGGAGGATAACCTTTCGCAACCTGCTGGACACTGTTCCTAATGCACCCAGGACACAATTGGCCTTTTTGGCCACAAGGGCGCACTGCTGGCTCATGGTTAACTTGTTGCCACTAGGAGCCCCTGGTACATCCCTGCAGACCAACCCCTATCATCACAACCCTTTCCTCTTTAATGGCAACTCACTTCCGTTCATTATTTTTTCACCATTAACCAGTAACCTTACCTACAGGGGTTTTGGCCGTCAAGTAAAATTTCTCATTTAAATGAAGAAATAAGAAAAGAGGGATAAAAGATGAGAAGAGATAAAAATAACTCTCTCATCTGCTCCTTCTTCAGTTACAAGATGTGCATGTAACTGCTGTCAGCTGGTGTGTAATTGCATCAGGCAGGCATAGTCCCCAGTCTGTCTGAGGCTGAGTTGCAAACAAGCTCTGTCAGAGGAAGCTCTTTCCTCTCTTCTGCAGGTGGGAATCAGTGGTTACAGAAGCAGATGCTACTGCTTGCTTTGTTCTTTGATTTGGAGCAAAGCACTGCCTTCATACATTGTTGGAGAAGATCAAAGGAACCAAGGATAATTTTGTAAATTTTAAAATAAACTGAGAACCAAATTTCTCAAGATTAAAAAATTGAGTATTGGAAATTTGTATCATGATTATCAGTTACTGTTTTCCATTGTAAGCATGTCATCTGGAGAAAAAAATTAGTTAGGGTTTTTTCATATTTAAGGTGAATAAGTTTTCCAGGTCAAAAAAGGATTTATATACTCTGGTAACAACCCGTGTATCACTTGCACAATGCAATGCTTCAGATTAAGCTACTGTCTGTAGAAAAGAAAGAACTGCAGCTGATCCATGCAGCACACCCTAAAGCTCAGCACTGACCTGACAATCCCCTGCCCACAGAGTCTGACTTTGGCTGAGGCAGCAGTGCTTTGGCCCTGCTGGAGCAGCAGACCCTCCATGTTGCAGCCCGGTCTGTGCCTAGCCATAGTCCTTGGTCCAGGCCCAGGCTGCCTGGCTACCCTGAGCTGTGCCTGACCCTGGTTCCGTCCACTAGGCCTGATACTGATCCCCACCTGCAGGCCTACATACCAGCCCCAGTCTCCACCAATCCCATCCCCAGGATTGCCCCTAGTTGCCTTTCTGCCTGCTCTTTCCCTGCTCCCCAGCTGGAGCAGTGGGATGGACCTGGCTGGTAAAACCCTGCCTTGCCACCCTCCAGGGAGCCCCTGATACCTTCAGCTCCCTGGTCCAAGAAGGACCAAGTAGGCCCCTGCTGCACTGTGAGGTGTGGAGAATCACAGATTAAGCTGAGTTGGAAGGGACGCATTAGGATCATTGAGTCCAGCTCCTGGTCCTGTACAGCGCCATCCCCAAGAGTCACACCATGTGCCCGGGAATGAACTTCTTGAACTCTGTCAGGGTTGGTGCTGTGACCACTTCCCTGGGGAGCCTGTTCCAGTGCCCAGCCACCCTCAGGGTGAAGAACCTTTTCCTGATATCCAACCTAAACTTCCCCTGACACAACTTCAGGCCATTTCCTTGGATCCTGGCACTGGCCACCACAGAGAAGAGATCAGTGCCTGCCCCTCCTCTTCCCCTCACAAGGAAGATGTAACTGCAATGAGGAAGCTGTAGCTGACTCCCCTCTGTCTCCTCTTCTCCAGGCTGAACAGACTAAGTGATGTCAGCTGCTCCTCATATGGCTTCCTCTCAAGGCCCTTCATCACCTTCATCATCTTGCCCTCCTCTGCACTCTCTCTGATAGTTTAATACCTTTCTTATATTGTGGTGCCCAAAACTACCCCCAGCACTCAAGGTGAGGCTTCCCCAGGGCAGAGCAGAGCAGGAAAATCCCCTGCTTTGCCTGGCTGTCGATGCTGTGCCTGATGGCCCCAGGACATGCTTGGCCCTCCTGGCTGCCAGGGCACTGCTGACTCATGTTCAGCTTTCCATTGACCAGGACCCTCACATCCCTTTCAGCTGCACTGTTTTCCAGCATCTTATTCCCCAGTCTGTACCTACACCCAGGGTTGTCCCATCCCAGGTACAGAATCCAGCATTTTCACTTGATGAACTTCATATGGTTGGTGATTGTTCAGTCCTCTAACTTGTTAAGGACTCTCTGCAGGGCCTCCCTGCCTTTAAGGGAGTTGACAGCTCCTCCCAACTTTGCATCATCTGCAAATTTGCTCAGTCCCTTCCAGTCCTGCGTCCAAGTAATTTATAAAGATGTTGAAGTGCACAGGGCTGAGGACGGAGCCCTAGTGACAGGTCACCACTGATGTCAACCCATTCACTATAACCCCTTGTGCCTGACCCGTGAGCCAGCTGCTCACCCATCACAGGATGTGTTTATTCAGCTGTGTTGGACATTTTGTCCAGAAGGATCCTGTGAGAGACAGTATCAAAAGCTATACTGAAATCCAAAGAGATTGCATCAACTGGCTTGCCTTGATCAGCTAGGTGAGAATATATCAATTATCACAGTTCTCATGACAACAATAGATCCAGAGTGTGGAATGATTGTCCAAGAGCAGTAAAAGAAAAACTAAATTCACCTGTCTTTATTCTAGTGTGTTAGATGTGAAATGCAGTTGTTACACTGAGCATGTTTGTCAGATATACAAATCTGAGATCTATTCCTGGGTGTCCTTTTATTTCTATCTTCAAGGACTCCAATGTCATTACATGGCAGAAGACTTCTCCTTCATCCTAATATTTCTTTATTGTCTCCCTCTCAGTCTGTATGAATTTGGACCATAGAAAATGGTTTGACTGTGGAATCTCTGGTAAAAGAAAACAAATATGGATTACCTCTCTCTAGCTTTTTTTTTTTGTGTTGTGGAAAGGGATGATACAGGCATCTGTCTAATGTGAAGGGACTCCAACAGGATGCAATTGTCAGGGTGGACTTTTAGAAGTTGCTTTGTTTTTATGTCAAACAAGGTCCCTGAGAATGAGTTAGAAAAATTATTCATCTTGTGGAAAATAGCATCTCAAATCCATCAAACAGTTTGGGAAGATAACTTTTAAAGATTTCAGGTCAAGAGTAGCCAGTGTCCTAAATGTTTCTGAAGGTGCAGGTTTTAATCTTTAAATTCTTTAACCCTACTAGCAAGTAAAGATAACTCATTTGAATGCTCAATAGATACATACATCTACATCTACATCTACATCTACATCTACATCTACATCTACATATACATGTGTGTGTATATGTGCATGTGTTTGTTTGTATGTGCATCTATTAATGGATATAAATTTATATAATATACATTTTTGATAAATACACATATATACATATTGCATAAGTATATACAATATGTAACCTATGTTTTATGGTAAGTGATACTAATCTAATAAAAAGATAAAATATGGATGAAAATTCACGCTTGGCTTGGATCAGAATATATTACCTTTGGCAGTAGTAACAAAGAGGAAATATATTCAAGGCTGTGACTGCAAGTAATTTTTGGGCCCAGGGTCTTAAAAAACCTTATTTATTTATTTTAATGTGCTTTCATCATCTCCTTTTTCTGTGTTTGATGTGCATTTTTCCAAGCCTCCTTGTCCTGCTCTCATTTGGTATGTTAAGGACGTCTATGTCATGCTTTCATTTGAAACGTAAAGTTCTTCAGGTTCAACCCTGTAAGGTATATTTCAGAGGGACAAAGAAATAGACACATCTTAGAAACTTCAAAAAAGGACAAGACTGCTGATATTTAAAATTCAAAGTTGCGGAAATTATGAACAATATTAGACAGAAGAACATACATAAAAGTCATAAGAGCCTCACAGGGTGACTTGGTAACTTTACAGTCTTTAAGCAACCCTGTGCTGTTTATTTTTTGAATATTTTTCCAGATTCATATGAAACTCCTATTTCTGCATGCATGGACATTAAATAAATAAATAAATCTATAAATGTAAACTGGAGTTGCCGTTTAAGTTCAAATACATGCAGTTTTGATAGTTTCAAGTCCCTTTAAAGTTCCAATTTGACAGAAATAAACTAAATAAAATTCTTCTTTCTAATAGTTGGTCAGATATTTCTTCAGCCTAATTGAATGAATTTAATTTAATTTTCAAGGACGTTTAACTTTTGTCCCAAATGAGATTTTTAAGAACAGCTGCTACAGTGGAAGTCTGGAAAGAAATGAGAGATATTTCACTTTATCGGGACAGCAGTACAAGTGGGGTATTTAAGTATACAGCCTTATAGTCTTACTGGAACTAATTGGCTATAATGTTTCTTAGTTGTGTTTGAAATTTAACAAATTGGTAAATTAGAGCTGCAACAGGCTTTACCCCAGAGATTTAAACTGCAGCACATGAGCTCCCCATTCTATATCCATTGGGTTAATAGATCACTTGCTTGACTAATTTCTGCTGCTTGTTTTTATCCATTTGTTTCCTTGAAGAACAGGAGAGAAGAAATCTTGATACTTGCTATCCAAATTACACACTTTTCTACATTCAAGCTGCAAGAGTCAGTTGAATTGAAACAGAATCAGCATTTATTCACACTGAAAGCTGAGCTTGTAAGAAATATGTGTGAAATATGATCCAAGCTTAGAGATGCAGAATTATGAACTTTCTGCAGTTTCACTGCAATATTTTATGTTTTCATTTACCATACATTCAGAAAAAAATGTTTAAAGAGAATGATCTTACTTCCTTTGCTTTCTTTTGGGAACATAACTTGTTGATAGTGAGACATGTATTATATAAAGAATTCCAATCATTCTGGTTATAGATTTTAGGTTAAAATGTTCTCTAGAATAACATGATTAACTTCAAATAGGCAAGTGAACTGTTGCCGTTACTGAAAGAGTCTGATACAGTTGTAAGACTTTAACAACTTTTACTGCTAATACTATAAGGTGGGGTTCTTCTTAAGCGTAAGTAATCGTAATTACATGTTTGAAATTTCTGCCATAGCTTTTTATGTCTTGAACCTAAGTGGCAATGGTTTCTGTCAAAGTGACAACCATTATGTTTCCTGATTACAGCAGAATTGTTATGAAAGGCTATTAAGGAACAACCCTGGACTGATAGGGAGAAAAGTACATCCTAATTTTCACCCTTGGATAAATTATTTTATAATGCTTTTTCTATTTTAGTGTTTCACCATTACCATTTAATTTTCCATAATTCAGAGAATTTGACCAGAGGATTCTTTGCTTTCCTTGCTTTCCTTGGTTTCCTTGCTTTCCTTGCTTTCCTCTGGATGTTGCTATACCCTATGTATACACAGAATAAACTAGAAGTTTCCCATTGGCTGACCACCTATTAAAGGTTTGCATGATTATTTCTGAATTTTTCCATTCTAGAAAAAGTCATAATTCCAGAAATAATCTTGGGGTTTAGTGCATTTTAGTCTCAGCTGTGATTTGTAGATTTTTTTTCAGAGTCCCTATTGTCATATATTTGTGTGCTGTTTTGTGGTGAGGTTTAGGGAAACTTAGTTCCTGCTACTCTAGAAACCAATTAAACTGAATGCTGCATTGTGGGAAATTTCAGAAAAAAGCAAAATCATGTTATCAAAACCATATAAAGTGTAAAAATTGACTTGATGTGTTCACAGTGAAGCTGGCAACTTAGGAAGAAAAGCAATACAGGCAAATCAATTCACTTGGCAGACATCAAACAATGCTACAAGTTTTTTTAATCAGTATGGTAAGTGGTCAATACACAGCCATATCTTAAATACTACAGATCAAAGACAATCTATCAAATAAGAGAGTCAGAGTTAACAGCACAAAACTATATTTGGGTCACTCATACAACTAATGATTATCAGCTGAAACAGCAGCACAAACAAATGGACAATAGCTGTAACTAATTCCCCAGTTGCACAGACTTAGTGTAGGATGCTACTCCACTGCTAGAAATCCATTAATGCTAGTGGAGTTATGCTAAGGATATAAAGTTCCTGAATGTACTGTATAATCCCATATTGATGGAGGACAGAGGGGAATTGCAGTATCTGTACCAATACCCTTCTTTAGATTAAATGATTTCTCAGTGCATTACTGTTTCCTCATTAACTAAAGTGGAAGGTGAATTTAACTACTAGTTTCAGCAAGAAGCTTTGGAGTATTTTGAAGCAGGTCATAGGACTTTTTTTCAGGTGATGTGCCTTCTGAGCTTGAATCCTGTAAGAAAATGCTTTTGCAGCAATGCCTAATAAGAAAAAGGATTTTGTACACTTTAAATAAAAATGACCTAAATATATTTTCATACAGTATATTGTAAGCATGCCATATTTAAAACACAGGGTAGTATAATCTGAATCTCTGATTAAATATATACTAATATTTATACAGATTAATTTAATTCTAGAATTTCATGCTTTAAAAAGTAAGTAAAGTACTACATTGATTTTTTTCCCTACAAATTGACACTGAAAAATGTTTAAGTGGCAATCACATAATCTAAATTCATTGCATTATTTACATCCATTTAAACCTTCAAAGGGAGACTACTGGCACAACCAGTGCATTACACAGGTAAGTCTAGAAGCAAACATTATCCTGGGCACTGAGCCTTGATTAAAGATTTTGTCTTATAACACATGTTATGCCTTGAGAATAATTTCAGCTTTGGAGGTAGAACAAACAGCATATTTACCTATGATCAAGATTGCAACCACATTTGAAGGAACAAGGAATTGTAGTGCAAGGCTCAAAGGTTAAAGTAGTTCAAATCTGTACCTTAATGTCATTTAAGCCTGAAGAAATCACCATCAAAACAACAAATAAATATGAAGCAAAAAATAAATTTTTAAACCAACTTCAACAAGCCTGTGAAACTAACTCAGCTGGCTAAAGCATGGTGCTAATAAAGCCAAGGTTTCAGGTTTGATCCTGTATGGGCCACTCACTTAAGAGTTAGACTTTATGGTCCTCCTGCGTCCCTTCCAACTCAGAAGATTCTGTGAATGTTATTGTACATTCTTAACTGTGGCAAACCATCTTTATTGATTAAAATGTACAAGTGGTATGAGTAAAAATACACTTATACTGTTTACACTAGAAAAATAGACCATATTGATTGGAACTTGGAGAGGTGTACCAACTGGGACTTTATGTATCAAACGTCAACAAAATGATTAGAATATTGAAAAATATTCCTTATAATGTAGACTTCAAAACCTCAAACTATTTAGCTTGTCAAGAAAACACCATTACTTTGGGGATTAAGGCATGCTTCTATCACTATATACAAGGACTCAACTCTTTCCTTGAGATATTTGAGGATTTTCAAGAGATCCACACAGCGCTGACAGATATGTCACAGAACCTGTGACAGACTATGCCCTCTGAAATAACACAGTGCCTTGGACTGTATTCCATAGGGAATATATAAAACATCTGGAAGGTAAATAGAAGGCTATATCTATGCAAATGAATTATTTACTTACCTTGTAGGACAAGAAATTGAAAAACAGTGTATTCAAAATCAGTTAAAACTGTACAGTGAGGTCCCATAGGCAGAAAAACTAGGAAGATGCACAAAACACTGGGAGGTGCCTTTAGGGATTATAGGTTAATTTTATGATAAGAAGTGTCTTAATAGGGCAGACTTTATAAAATGTGTAATTTTAGTTCAACCCCAGCAATTGCGTTTGAAGCAGTTCTATGACTCCGTAACAAAAGCTGTCAGATTATATGACAGTGGTCACTTTTGAATATAAAATCTAGTGATTAGTCCAGGGAGGATTGGGAGTTGTAAGGCCTTAATCTTTGGTTCTCCCTAAAATGCCCATGAACTTATGTTTAAGTGAACTGGCTCCATAATTGTCCTAGTTTCAGCTAGGACTGGGTTAATTTTCTCACAGTTGCTGTGAGGGGGATGGCTCCTGGAGCCATGAGGGTACATTCAGGTTGTTATTCTATACCCTCCACATAATTTCTGTGGGATGTGGGTTTGTATAGAAGAAAAACAGAAATGCACAGCAGAATTGACACCATTTTTGTTTTTTTCCAGGGCAGCAAAGCCGCAGAGTGGTGGGGCTGCATGATCCAACTTGTAGGCTTTGTCCAACATTGTTTTGTTTCAAGCCTAGGGAGGAGCATGGGTGTAAATGATTTGTCCACCATTGTTAGTTTTTGTTTCTGGCTCAGAGGAAAATAGCTGCAGTAGTGTCTGCCATTTTCTCCTTTGTCTCTGGAAGCTGTGTGTCACTGGCTGTGGTAGCCTTGAGTTGGTCAGGTCTTCTGCAAGCATTTTTTCATGTGATCACCCTCTCTTATACATTGTTACTATTAGTATTGTTGCTGTTACTGTTTGTTTTCCTCATCTTATTTCTGTTTTTTCCAGTAAATTGTTATCTCAACCCATTACCACTGCCTCTTTGTCCCTTTCTCATGGGAGGAGTGTGGGGGGAAGGGAAGCGGCTGCTTGTAGCCTAATTTCCAGCTGTTTTTAAACCACAGCAGTAATAATGGATATCAAATATTTGATCTAAAGGGTAGACTGTCTTATCCCAAACCAGATATGAAACTCTGAATTGCTCAAAAAATAAGATTAATAAGTTCGTGATGTTGAAAGCCCCACACTGTTTCTGATTTAAAATCAAGGATATACATTATCAATGTTTCTAGAACATATTAATTTTAGAAGGCTTTTATATCTTCTAAATGTTTTATATCTTCATATTACCTTGAGTTGCATTTTCTATGAAATTAGAACCTTGAATATGTTATATACATTAGAAAAAAATTAAGAATTATTATTGACTGTGTATATCAGGATTTTTAATGCAGAATATTTTCTTCCTGAGAAATTGTTTTGATTTTTTTCAGACAAAAGTTTACAGCTAACACTTGCAGCACTAAGGCTCTCTTTATCTAATTCACTGCCAATCCTAGAGCCTGAGGCTTCACATATTTCTGCCAGTAGAAGACAGAAGAGAGTTTGAAATTTATTTGAAAATATTAGGTGAGGGTTTTAAGGATATCTAAAAAAGCGAAGAAATAGTGGTAATGTTATTGCGATGGATAGTCTTGTCAAAATAATCAAGAAGACAAATCATCATCTATGAAACTTGGCAGCTTTCAGGATGCTAACATACATTCTTGGCACATAATGTTTGCATGTCCTCTTCTGTTTGTTAAGAAATTGGTGTCTAAATAATATGGCATCTTGTCAGGAGATAGTGTTGGAATGTATAAAAATGAAAGTGAGAACTAAAGAATATGTTTAGTAAGTCAAGAATGAGGTTAAAACTGTTTGGAAATTTCAAGAGAGAGTTGAAGCTGATTATTCCTCAGTGAGAAGGCAATGGATAGATAAAAATTTTATAATGTTTGGTAATTTTATAGGTAACCATTCTCTGCTAGTTCAGAAAAATGTAAAGATAAACTTTGCTTACTGGTATACAAGACCATCACATCAAGAAAACTGAAATGAGTTAAATACAACAGGATTTTTGAATCAAACTGACTTGACATCAAAGTGAGTTTAAATCAAAGCGTGTTATCATCAATGAGCTAAAATTGGGTCATACAAATAGAATGAAAACACTGAAACAAACTGATGAAACTTGGCAACTTTCATTGATATAAACATTCTCTGCTAAGATCTATGCTAAATCTAACAATAACTCTTTGTATTGTTGGGTTCTGTTGTGAAAAGGCAATCAAATCATGTGAGTAGAAAAAGGACCAGTGACAGTCCATTTTGATTGCAGTAGAGGTACAAAATGACTGTTAGATATTTTGATTGATGTTTAATAGCAAATTAGTGTACTTTCATTAACATATGACTTGAAGCATACAGCAAGGCATTTATGTGTGGCAGAAAACTACAAAAATTGCATGTGTACATGCTCCTGAAAGATGGGAATATTTTTATGCAGATGTAACTCAAGCCTACCCTTCAGGCTTTTTCACATTAAGTGTAACTGCATAGGTGAAAGTCTCTATTTGCTATCATATTTTCTTGGCTGCCTACAAAATGGAATTTAAATTAATGAAACCATGAATTATTGACTTACTGTTTTTCTGGTTGAAGAGGCAGGAGATACCACTGTTAGAAGCTGAAACATGAACAAAAGGAATCAGCCTTCTCAGTATCTCATACTCTTGTGGGTTTGCCCAGTGATGTAGAGATTGTCTGCACAATGAGAAAGCCTTTTTGAAGTCCACTAATTCAGTATAGAAACTGGTTTAAGCCAAGTCATAATCAAATCCCAACTGTAACAGTGGTGCTTCATCACTGCCTAAAGAACACAGTAATTCATACAGGATGATGCTTTATTCTGCTCTTTGCAGCTTACCGTTCTAATTTAGATCTTGCAAATTTCTATCTAAGCAGTCTGTATCTCACAGCTGGGTTAGGGTACAAAAATCTTCTATGTTTTCTCTTGACATCCATTATGAATTGGCTTCTGTTTTATTATGTATGTATATGTACAGAAGAAATACTGTTAAAACTACAGATCTATGCTTCTGACAAGCCAGAATCAGCATTTATGCTAAAACTGGTTTGACCTTCTTGGTGTTGGAGAGCAGAAAAATTTCCAGGGTAAGATGCTAGTAGTATACTTGCTTCCTACAAACAAGAACCACAGCAAAAAATAGCTACCCCAAAACAAAACACCAAACCCAACAATAAACCAAACAAAAACCAAAACCAAACAAAAAAATCCCCAAAAAACAAACTAAACCAAAATAAAACAAAAAACCAAAACAAAATAAAACCAACAACAAAATTAAAAGAAATTATGCACACTGAATATTCCACTTTTATTTTCTTCTCCGGGTTGTGGCTAAAACTAAAGTAATAATGTAACAAAGCATCTCAGTGCCTGAAATTAGTATGACAATTGCAAGCATGATTGTGCATAATTCTGCACATACACATGATCCTCATTTTTGGGGGATTAGCCACCAGAGATAGTTTTGCCGAACCAAGACAATGGATTTTACTGCAAGTTTTATATTGCAGCTTTAAGATATAGAATCTTGCTGAAACACTTCATGGGAATATGGCTTAGAATTACTACCAAAGTTGCAACGTCTGCCAAGAACTAATTAAAAAGAAGTTATCATGAAGAAACTGGATTTAAAAAGTTGTAGACATGGCAGTCAAGTTAATTATCTCCTCTATTTGTGATTTTAAAGGTATACGAATAGCTTAAGTAGAATGTTATTTTTCAAACTTTTGATAACTGTAGAGAGCATATCAAGAAAGGCGAGAATGAGACCAACTGGCTGTGTTGAATGCATAGTGGATGGCAGAACGCTCACATAAATTTTGCTTTTATCTAGTAAATCCAAGTGCCATGAAACTATTAAGGTTGCTATTTTATTCAATATTTTGTAAGGGCTGTCCCCTTTCTGTCTTTCAGATAATATGGAAATGATCAGGATGGCAATGGGGAGATGTGGCATTGACAGAACAAGTTTCAGATATGGTGACTTGTTATGAGAGACTGGACTATTAATGATTAATGACTCAAAACATTTGCCTATTTGTGGAGGTGCTAGGGTGCCTTGCTGAGGCCAGGTTTGTGCTCCCCCAAAGGAGGAGGTGAGTTTTTGGGTGTGTAAACTCTAGTCTGCATAGCACAGAGGAGGTGAACTATCAAGAGGCAAATACTGCAAGGCAAGTTAGTATTTTTTGTCATGCTAATTGCCCTCCCCTACTGAACTCATTCAGTTGTAAAACGCCCCCTTCTCCACCCTCCCCCTCCAGGAGGGAGGCTCTGATGGGGCATTACTGGCTCAACTATGCTGAGAGGCAGCTGAGAAGGGATCATAAACTATCAAAGGGCTCCAAAGTGCCCCCAGATTAATTTCTGGGGCCTTCCACCAGAGGACTGAAGGCTTCCGCTCCCAGGGGAGATTTCTGGGTGCTACCATCGAGCCTGAGTGTATTTTTGTGGGTTTCTTCAGCCACCCCAACAGATGAAGACCATAATTTTGACCAACTGACAACTAACTTGCAACAATCAGGTCTCAGCGCAAGTTCTACAGGTGGTCATATATTTTTACTCTTACCTGCTTTTCCTCTTTTCTTTTCTTTTCTTTTCTTTTCTTTTCTTTTCTTTTCTTTTCTTTTCTTTTCTTTTCTTTTCTTTTCTTTTCTTTTCTTTTCTTTTCTTTTCTTTTCTTTTCTCTTCTCTTCTCTTCTCTTCTCTTCTCTTCTCTTCTCTTCTCTTCTCTTCTCTTCTCTTCTCTTCTCTTTTTTTCGTTTCTTCTTATCTTTCTATATCAGTATACATCTCTTTCTCTGACTTAGGGTTTTGCATGTTGATGCATGTAAGAAATTCTTCATTGGCCCCCCAAAAAGCTGTTGGAAAATAACGTCGCTGATTTTTTGTATTATTCACTTGTCCATACATCAACAATATTAAGGTGCTTCTTTGTTCTTCATCATTAGGCCGTATAGCAGTTGGCAAAAAAAAAAGCTGTTTTAAGCATTTTGAAGAAAACAGTCCTCCTGGCCCAATTAGAAAATAAGAATACTCCAAAATGTAAGGCAATTTTGTTGTGTCACTCTGCAGATCTGCTCCTTTCATGGAAAACTACTTGATAATGTAGATATAGTCTCACTCTCCTAAATACGTTTTCCTGTGTGTGAATAATTCTTCCCTTGAAAGCTCAAATAGGTAGGGAAAAGGAGTATGTGACTGTAGTGCTACTTTACAGTTATTAACTACTTAGTGAAAATCAGTAGCAGAATGTAAATCTTCCAGAAGACATGAAAAACAGATGTGCCTTTGAACTGCAGCCTACATAGTGTGTATTGCCAAAACACTGCATAGATATCATATGGACTCTTTTTTTTAACACTAAAGCTTTATAGCAAATTGTAGAGAGACCATTTTATCCATTTGAAAGTTACTGCTTATTAATTTCAGTAATCTGAGAGTTATATAATGAGAGAAACAGAAATATCTACTTGTCCTTCTTTGTATAATAAAACCTCAGCTATTTTAATAACATAAATACTTAATTGAAATTAAGTACTTCTTGTGAAAGGTATGCAATTCCAATTTTTGGAGCATACAGTTCTTACTTTTTTACAGCAAGTGCTTCTTTTAATATTTCTTGAAAAGAAAAAATAATAATTTTTTTCTCTCAGATCTTTAGAAATATTGTATAATGCTACTTAAGTCAAAACAATGAAAAATGATAGTGAGGTCAGAACGAGAGTATAAGGGCAGATATAAGTCAGCAAATAACAAAGCCAATATGAGGGTTGTGCGATCTTTTACACTTGTCTTAAGGTATTTTTTCTTCATCTCATTGTTTTCCTCAAAAATATGAGTTTGTACAAAAATTATGAGCATGGACATGCAACAAATACCGAAGCTATTGTTAAAGAAGTAAAGAAACAAGCAAGACGGCAAACAAACAAACAAACAAACAAACAAACAATTCCATGTCCAGCATTGTGTTCTTATTTTAAAAAGAGTCTGAACCCTTACAAAGACTCTGAACTGGTTTGTCTTTCTTCTGCACAGTGAAATTTTATTAGAGGCAGACTACAGTAGAAAATGCAGCCTTTTCATCAAAAGCCAGAACATTGTCAGCCACAGACAGAAATATAAAATTTTTTTGACATTTGATAATGGGCTTCTGGCAAAATTGTCTTCTCCTCCTGATTGTCTTTGCAAATCATTCACTTAAAAAACAGCAATGTGCGTTATATCCAGATTTTGACCAGATTCTACCGATTAATAATGTAGTTTTAAGTTAGTTGTTCTGCTCGTAGTTAGTAAGTTCTGTTTCCTGTCTGTAGCTAAGTGACTGAGAATTAAATTATACTGTCCTGGCTTGCTTTGGAAGCTTGATTTTTCACGGTGACCAGAGTCTGTGGCTTCATATGCATGTGGTTTTACTTAATCTGTGAAATAATGTTCTTGTAAGATTTTTAAAATTTTCAAAGAGTGGGAACATTAACCTTCACCTTATATTTTCATTTATAACTGTTAAATCTGTTCTAGGAGAAATTCTTTGTCAAAGGACTATTACCAACTCTGGTAATAATTGAATGAAATGTCAATCTTTTCCAAATAAGATATTGTGCCCAAATGCTAAGCACTGAAAGAAAAAATTAAAGGAACATATCTGGGGGAGACATGATCCTTCCCATTTTTTTCTGTAAAGTATGGTAAGCATAGACTACTCCCCTCTAGACAATGTTTTTTTATTGTGCACTTGCAGTAACTGTGCCTTTCTGCCCACCTCAAGTTTGTTAATATGTTTCATCTAAGGAAAATATCTTACCAATAACAATTATTTTGATGTAAATGAAACCTGGAGTTCTGGCCTTTTTTTTTTGGCAGAGGTTGAGCAAAAGCCTGAGGAAAGAATTCTTGCACTGAGCTGATAAAAGTGCTATTGAAGCCAGCAGTATCTTCTTATGAAGACCTTAAAATCTGTGACAACTTAAAGGAATGTTGCAATATGCTTCATATGGTAGTAAATTATATCTTGCTTGTCTTTTTAGTACCAAATTTCATGATGCATATTCTGGTTCTAGCACAATCTCTCTCCACATCTGCTTATCTGTCTGTCTCAAAATAAGATGTGCTCTGCATCTTGGACAGAATGTACTATATCACCACGGTTATTTCAATTATTTCTGTAAAGTCAAAAACATGACCTCGGGTATCTCTTCAACATGGTGTGTAAAAGTGGGTCTATCCGTAAAAAAATGAAACCTTCTTGAATCATAAAGTAAATATAGACATTATAGTTAGGTATTCCAGTTTTCCTTAATGAATTAGAATTTATGAGAGAAATGGAACCGATTCTTTAATTAAAAAATAAAGGTATTTTTATTTCCACCAGCTCTTGTGTCTTCAGAAATGGTAAAAACCTAGCCAAATTAGGGTACTTTTCTTTTTTTCTGCATGTACTCTTCATTTATGTCATTCCTACTTCAGTATTTATGAAATTTCATTCCAAGTTGGTAAGAAAAGGAAAGGTCTACATGAAGGAATTTGCTTGGCCGCAGAAAAATATGGCTTAGAATCAAACCACCTGCAGAAACAGCTGGTTACACAGACATAAATTTTGTTCATGAAATTTTGGTCCCCCTTACCTGGGGAGATATATTGTAGTGAAAGTAGAAGATATTTAACTATTTACCAGATACTTCTCAGTCCATAAAAGGAAAAAAATTCTTTTCTTCCCCTGAGAGAAAAATTCTTAGAAATACACGGAGTGACATAAATGTGTGCAGTGACATTTTTAAAATATATAGCTGGTTGTGAAGGATACAGGTGCTGGATAAAGCAAAACCATATGCTAATAGTTCTCTTTCACAATTAGTATTCGTTTTGCAGTTTTGTCACCTAGAGGGTTAATATTGGATTTGAAGAAAGGGTTGGTATATATTTTTTTTCTCAGTTATTTTATCAAGTGTCTCTGAGATATAAAAGCTTAAGTCATATTATAAAAATGTGCTGATGGGATACAGAATTTAGGCACCTCCATGTGGGAATTAAATACCAGGTCCTCAAGATGCTTGTGAAACCCCACTAAGTTACTGTCTATAACCTTAGATGCTTAAGTTCTTCTTTTTACTTCTGGTTCTATAAACTTCTCCACTTAAAATCACAGTCATAGTTTCAGATCACATAGGTATCAATATTTTGCCCTAAATCTCAAGAACTAGAACTGAGTCTCATCTAATATTTTTTAAGAGTTTGGAACTTCCTTTCAAAATAGAGACTCAGAAGATTTCAGTTTTTCCTCAGTGGCCCATAATCCGAATTTGACCTGAGCATGGAAGATAAAATCACTATTAAGTGTCTAAAATGTCATTCACCTTGTTACTTTTTTAGTATAGCATATGAGAAATTTCTCTGCTTGTTGGAAGCCTCATCTGAGCCATCCTAAGGCTCAGGCACATTGGATTTTCCTACGTGTTTCTTTGTCAAATTCTTATGCTATGCCTCTGAACTTGTGTATTACTTTTGACCCTGATGTATTATTATATAATACTTTAGCCAACAAGCTTTATTCCACCAAAGAGGAAACCAGCATTAAATTGTTTTGAGCATGGATGTCACTTCACCAGCCAGTCATGCAAATGAGATATTTTTAAAACAAAAATAATTTTTTGAAATAGAAAGTCTTCTGAAAGGTCACTGATATTGAAGTGCAAACTCAGAGCAATATTAAAGTGTTTGGAGTTCTCAGAATTCTTTGAATGGTTTTACTGTTCCTGCAGTGCATGACAAAAATGCTGACAGGGAAGCCTCAGGCTACCTGCTAGGCATAGCAGCATTCACTACTGCTATGTGCCATACTAAAGGCTGAATGGCAAGGTTGACACTGAGTTGCTCAAAAAAATAGATCTTTCACATACTGCAAGAAATGAAACCCTAGTGTTTCAGGACAAGCATCTATAACCACCCAAGAGAGCACTGCAATATTCATATTTTTTAAATGGAATTTCAGTCTTCTATCTCCTTCAGGCCTCAGCTGGGACTAAGAAGAATAAGAACTGAGGAGTGAAATCCAAGAATTCAAGCAGCATTGAGATATTTGGGATTTTACTCCACATTTATAGTTGTGCTACATACTGTAGATACGACATTTTGATGTTATCTAAACTCTGCATTTGAATGAAGCACCAGCTGCTTGTAGGATTACAAGATTTCTATTATGAAGAGCTGTTATTTCACTGCAGAAAAATATCTTCAAATACACTTTTATTTTATTTTAAATTATATAAAAACAATGAAACTCACAAGACCAATGCTGTACTTTGATCTCTCAGCCTGACCTCCAGGTCATTATTCTTTGTTGTTGCAAAAAGAGCTGCTTTCATGAAGCCTGAAAACTGCTTTAAGAGCTGACCTCCCTATTGAAGTTATTAGTGAGTAACTAAGAATCTATCCAGAATTTCAGTAAGTCATATTTGTAGATCCATGAAGTAATGCTGATGTAATCACTGATGCAATGTCAGACACTGAATGAAATTATTAATATTTCCTTTGAAAACGATGACTATTACTACTACTTCGAAGCCATCTGAACAAAAAGGAAATTGTACATAAGAAACAGCTGCTTATTAACCTTATTACATGTGGAAGATCATACAGCAATGATGTGATTCTAGGGGAGGAAGCCAGTTGCAGGAAAGAAACTGAATCTTTAAATCTTCTTTTTCCAGGGGAAGTTTTAAACTAAATACTAACTGATTTCTTCTGTCACCATACAATTTAACAGATTGTCAGAAAAGTATGGACCATTTTGCTATTTTATTTCTTCGTTTTCTATTTAACCCAATCCATTTCTGGTGTGTCTGCACATTAAATCTGAAATAAAATTTGTAGCTGGGAAAGTACATGATACTTCACATGGTGGTGTCTGACAGACAAAAAGCAAAACTGTCATGAGGGATAGACAACATTTATACATACAGGGTCCACCTTTGTTGAAATATGAATTTTTAGCATTCCTTGTCAACAGCATACTTACCTTCAGGAGATAGCCTGAAGATCAAGCATGTAGATTCTTATGAGAGCAAAAAATTTTCAGTAGATAAAAGACATAAAATTATGAAAAATGTTCTGTTTCCTTTAATGTATTCTAAATCAAACGGTCTATAGTATGATATGTTTTAGGTTAATTAGTTTAATCCATATTTAATTCAGCTGATGTTTCCATGCCAACAAATGGTTTTTAAATTGTGGAAATCTTGGTGATGTAGAATGAGAGTAAAAAATTAATTGCCTAAAACATTTTGTTGTAATTCTTTTAACTAAAATGTGAAGTGCTTCCACATTTGTAGCTCAAGTTCAGCTAATGGCCACAGTTCCAGTTCTGTGAGGGAATCATTAGTTCAGCTGTGCTCATACATCAAGGTTCATTGTACCACAGTAACAACTTTTCTATAATTCCATCTTTAAATAAGCAAATGATGGAAATGCGATATTCACTAACAACAGGTGTTGCATATAGGTCTATAACACCTCAGACCAGTTTTTCCTACTCAGGTATATTACCCTGAGATTAGTCTTGAATATTGCATCAACAGCATTTGCAACAGACTATCACAAGTGCAGCATAACTGTAGTGAGATAGAGAAGGTGATCTTGGTGGAAAATAAAGGAATCCTAATTAGATTATAGGGGGTTTCTTACATTCAGACGAATTGAGTTGTAAAACATGGTATGTGAACAGTACAAACACTATATAACTAACATGGTCAATATGGATTAGACTTAGGAGTCTAAAAGTAGCTTGTCAGTTCAAATAGAGGATCCCTATGAATGGGGAAAAACACTTCCAAGCAAGTAGAGACTGCAGTACTGCTTGCTGACAAAGCAACTCTCCATCCTGATGAAAAGCAAGATGTGTCCCTTCCCTTCCCTTCCCTTCCCTTCCCTTCCCTTCCCTTCCCTTCCCTTCCCTTCCCTTCCCTTCCCTTCCCTTCCCTTCCCTTCCCTTCCCTTCCCTTCCCTTCCCTTCCCTTCCCTTCCCTTCCCTTCCTTCCCTTCCCTTCCCTTCCCTTCCCTTCCCTTCCCTTCTCTTTTTTTCTTTTTCTTTTTATAGTATTTGTATTCTTTATATATATTTATTATGGTTCCTGCTAAAACTTAATTCTGGTATTTTTTATCTGGCCCCTAAGCACAGTTAAAACCCTGTTATGAAAGTTTCTTATGAAAACTATCCATGAGAACAGAAGCTTCAGGTAATACCATTGACATTAAGCAGTTATTAAAGGAAATACATGAAATCATAGAATCATGGAATGGTTTGAGCTGGAAGGGACCTTAAGGATCACCTAGTTCTAACCTCCATGCCATAGGCAGGAACACCGTCCACTAGAGCAAGTTGCTCGAAATACCATCCAGTCTGACCTTGAATACTTCTAGGGATGGGGCATCCTAAGCTTTTCTGAGCAATATGCTTCAGTGTCTCACTCTCAGACAAGAATTTCATCCTAATGTCTCATCTAAATCTACCCTCTTTCAGTTTAAAGCCATTACCCCTTGTGCTATCACTAAATGCCCTTGTAAGAAGTCCCTCTGCACCTTTCTTGTAGTACTCCTTGACAGAGCTGGAGCCAGAGAATCCATTCTGCCAAGCCTGTGTCTCAGATCTCTAGACTCTTTCATCCCCACACTTTCTCTCTGATCCCTTAAGTCTTGAAGTGCATCCCAGGATGGCAGAGTTCAGCAGCATGGGGAAGATACTATGAGTAGGCCAAAATCCTCTTCAAGGATTTGAGAACAATGGGTAAAAATTCTCTAAAGCTGATGATTGTACAGAAGGCAGACTTTTTCCTTCTTGGATCACTGGTCTAATCTCTGAGATGATACATAAAAAGACTGGCACAATCACCAACAGAATTAAAAGAAAGAGTGTCTTCTCATTTTACAAGAAGAAAAGGTTGCCCATCTAATCTGAGAAGAGGATCTCAGGATGCAATAGAAATCTGAAAATAAATTCTTCTTACAGCTCAGAATTAAATTTATAGACCCTGAACTGTATAGGGTTTCAGGTCCATTCTGATTTCTCATTTTCTATCGATCAGTTCAAGATGGAATCTGTTGTAAATCCCTAATGTGCTGCTTAAATCTTGCATGTAATATATTTAATATTTACCCTTCAGCATGCACCATATTCTGAAAAATATCTAACACCACCATGTCAAAACTTTTGTGAATCTACTTCTTGAATCTAAAATTTCTTAATAGCAGTACAGTCAATACATCTACATCTGGCCTTCTGAGTACAGAATAAGCACAACTGAAAGTAAAAAATTTTCTATTTTCTGAATTACTTTATTAATTCTTCTTAAATTATGTATCACATTAAATCTCTAAGTTAGAGAGACTCACAACAGTTTCGTCTTTCATTATATTTTCTTTTTTGGTCAAATTTTTATGAACACTTCTCTTGATGCCTATATAACGTTCTGTTGTGGTTGTTTCAATTAAGATCGTTACCATGTTTAAGGTCTAACTTCTCTAACAAATCTTATTAAAATGAATATGACAGCAAACTTGCCTCTTTTGCCACAATTTAAAGGATACAGCAATAATTATGCAAGATTACTAGAACTCAATTGTTTAAGAACACAACATTTCTGTTTATGCTTTGCGTGTCATAATTTGTCTCTGTCTTTCACTAGGTTCTTCCTGTCAAACTACATTTTCCCAAGAGGGTATAAAAACAGGCTCTTCAAAACAAAGTTAAGGAAATAAAGAATTTAAAATACTGATCCTTTCTATCAAATAAACTTGAACTGCAAAATGATGAAAGGCTCTGAGAATGTTCTGGTGGAGGACAACTAATCCATATTGTTGTCATGGCAACCAGAATGAATGCAAACCCATTTTTATACTAGAATTGAAAACATTAGTGTCAGTTAATAAAACTAATTAGTTTTAATTAATAATATCATTGAAAAGTTTTACATTTCCAAGTGTAAGTACTAACTATTAGGTTTATACGAATTTAGAATCAGGAGAAATAATAAATGTTATTTATTTGTATTTATGAAAAGAATTGAACTTTTAAGCAACTAATTTTTCATTAGGAAAAAGAAAAACTTACTGTGCTACCACTATTGCTAGTTTAGAAAAAAATCACATTAAAAGCAGAAGTTCAGAACTTGAAGTAGTACTGTAGAAAGCTAATATTAAAATAATAAGTTTTGTGTTTTGTTGTGAGATATAGCAAAATTTATTAGAAGTAGTAGAAAAAACAGCTTGTTGAGCACATGAGATTAGGTGAAAAATCTGTAAAGATGACTAGCACATTAGGTGATTTCTAAAGTAATACATGCAGTTCTAAACAATAGCCATTTCCAGCTGAGCTAAATATATAGTACTATATATAGATGCGCTTCTGTGGGAATTTTACAGGAAAACAATTTTTATAAGATTTTGTGAGAAGAAACTCAGAATATCTTTCTTGCAGGAAAAGTGATTTGCAGTCAGACATATTTTTTTCCATTTACGTTATGAAAATTGATAATGGCAAAATTGGCTAGCCTGAGCTAAACAATTCTTAAACAATTTTTTGTTTGCTACTAAACAATGTACATGGCATCTTTCTACAGCTAATTCACAGACATAGCCTATGATAACCTAGTTCAAGGTGGGTACTGCAAAGCAGTCACACCTGAAGTCTTTCTGAGATACTGATGTTTGAGAAAATGATAATGTAAACTGCTGAAGTGGAGATTTTGCAGAGAATTGCAGCCCTGTAGGGATTAATTACTCAAAACAAAGGTCAACAATTCCCTTTTGATTATTTGGTGATATTAGTAAATCTTGTATTTGCAAGCTAGCAAACTCCATATTGCTAGTGCCTGCACTTTATAAGCACATGGGTACAAGAATATCTGTACATATAAATATGTTTGAACAAACCCATAAGTTTTTTGAGGGTGGAATAAAGTTTATCCTAAAGGCTCAGTGGTCCTAAGTCATATACTATCCTCTTTTGCCCTCTGTACAAAGAGACATGAAAAATCAAAATTTAAATTCCATTTTTGCTGCAGGAATGATGTTATGGGCTTAGAGCCTCTAGGGTTTTTTCTCCAAGAGGTTTTCAGTTACTCAGAACACAAAAAGCAGTATATGCTCAATGCTCATCTCTTGAAATCTAGACAATAGTGCAACAGTCTGCCTTGACTCTTGGCCCATCTAAACCTGTCAGACATCTTTCTTTTAAGGGATAATGGATTTTCACTAATAATGAAGAAATTCAGACTATACTGACATAAAGTTAAGGGGATTTGGTTCGGTGTCTTCCAATCATGGCATCACTGACGCATGTAGAAACATCTCCCCTGTTTCCATGTAGGCACAGTTAAGGGACTGAGGTACCAGATGGAATAAGTTCCAATACTTGCTCTCAGCTGGTTTGGTGTTGTAATTGAGGCAATAAGCAATTAACTCTAATTGTTCTCATGAAGATAAGCAAGCATGACCTTGATATGATATGGCTAGGGAATTAGTGGGGTGTATCAGAATGTACAATCATTGAGAAGTGGCTCTTCATAGTAAATCTACTCTTTAACATGGGAATTTTATTAGAAGTGTATGTTGGTTGGTAATGAGACCCATGAGCTTGTGAGAAATAACAGGTGTCTTCTGAGTGCACTGAATGATCAACTAGGGTTTTAACCAGACTTAGATTTGCAAAAGTTATTTCTGTATAGATGTTAGCTTTAGGTGTTTTGAAAATGGAATTGGAAGATTAATGTAAGGACTTCATTAAGTGGCACTCAGATTGCTAATTCAACCTGTTATTTCTGCTTAGGAATGTAAGCTTAGGATTTATTTCTCTCTGAAAGAAGTAGAATTTAAAAAATAGCATAAAATCCATTACAATGATGAAGAAAAATTATAATAGTCTAGAACAATGTTTTAATTAATACTGGGCTAACCCTGGGTGACTGGAAATGTCAGCTGCAATTGGCCATGTCAAGGCACAGTGTGTGCAGTCTAGTGACCAAAAAGATGATGATTTGAGGAAAGCAGAAAAAAGGAACGGTAAAGCACCTAATAGTAATGCACATGAAACTTAAAAGGAATGGAAGCAGCAGTTATGCTGGACTGACACAGCCACAGATGCTGGCACTAAGCACTAGCTTCTGCCAGTGCTGGACTAGTTTAATCCAGGGTTCACTGGAAAATATGATTGTGAAAGTAATGCATATTTTTCAATGTGTAATTTTAACTGCCTCGTCTTGGCTCCTCTTTGTCTGTATTTCTGTGCATACCATGAAAATACATATTAAATTTTTTCCCTTCTCTCCCTTTTGTGGAGAAGATTGGTGTCTGAAATTCAACTGCAGCAAGTTCATTTTCTGCAAATAATATTATCACGTGTCCCATTGTTTAGCAGAAAAAATACTATTTCAAGTTCTCTGCAGGTTTAAGAGACATTTTATTTATGCTGTAATCTTACTGTTTTCACCAACTTCAGAGGACAATATAAGGAAAGCAGCTGCTGAAAGCCAAAATGTTATTTTATAAATAAAGCATTTATCTACTTCATCTTTTGAATACTATTTATTTTCTGAAAATGGAATGTGCACCTAATAAATAATATTTCATAGGACTGATAGTTGATAGACTGTTTTCCTTAAATTTTAATTTCTTCTCAAATACAAGGTTCTATTGTGCCTCTCTAGGATTGAAAAAGTTCTCTCATATATTAAACAGCTTTGAAGATATTTTTGTTTTGGTCAGGAATGTTATTCTGACTTCAAGAGCGCATCAGCGGCTAAGTAAGAATTAACTAAAACCAAAATCCAAAGCCAGTGACAAGAAAATGTAAATTACTGTTTTCAGGCACTGCTTGGAGCATTGACTGAAATGTAATTTTAAATGTCCTGGAATAATATTGGGCAGACTACTAAGTAAAAGTTTTGTAGGTGGGTGAGGAAAAGCAATATAGTCTTGTGCAATTTGCTATGAACATTTTCTTTTTTATTCTGCTGTGGACTACTTCTGTGTAGCCCTTCAATTGGTGTGACAACAAATAGTCAGAATGTCTCAGCCCAAATTAAGAGGGAGATGAAAGCTTTCCACTAAAATAGAGAGGCAGATAGACAGACATGTCAAATCTCTTAGATTTAGTGAGTCACCCAAAGAATTATCTTCAGATTGAAAATTGTGTTTAGGTGTTTTGTTATCTATGTAGTGTATTGTACATTATGGCAGGATCTGAAAATCTTCCTGTGAAATATTGAGCCAGATGACTAACATCAGCCACCTCTCGTTTTTCATCTTAGCTTCCAAAGCGCTATACATAGTAGGTTAATTAATTCTTTAGAGTGCTTTCATTACTACTAGTAGTCTAATAAGTATGCTAGAGGAGAGGCGGATCAGAGGCAAGCTCCTTGCCCTTGGAATAAAAATTAGTAATATCGGTACTGATGTTTAATTTCCAGTCTTTCTTTTACCCTGTTTTCCAGAGTTTTGTCCCAGGAGAGTTTAGTAAATTTTGATATGTGAATTAGACATTTTACTGCACCTAAATATTTTTGTCCTGAGCTCATCTATAGTGTTCAGTCATGTGAAGAAAAAGCCTTTTGCATTCCTTTTGCATTTGTGTTTAGTAAATATTTTGCGCACATATTTAATTTACTGGAGTTGGTCACAATGGTTTTTCCCAACTTTAGTTGCTGTTACATTGAATACAGTTAGTGGTTAACTAAGTAGCTTTTTAGTATTAAATGGAAATTTACTATACTGAATGTTGTTTTCAAAACTTGAAATTATTCATTCAATTGGAACAAGAGTGAAAGTAGGGCAAAATAATGACTAGTTTTCTGCCCCATGTCAGCCTTGTCCTACAGAGGTCAGATATGCATCCCTTGTCTCTCTCATATGGACATTGACAAGCATGCATTGCTAGTGCACTTCATGGGCACTGCTGCAGTGTAAATACACTTTTCCACTCCACAGCCTAGAGATATGGACATGTACTTTCACTCCTAAAAGTCAGCTTTGGACAAACACATAGTGATACTTGCTGGATCACAAAATGTGTGTGTAGAAGCAAGTAGGAGGATATGGGTGGAGCTGGGCCCATCTGATGTGAAAACCAAGAAATTATGTGACCAGAACCAGGCACTTTGTACTCTAGTAAGAGTCCTTATTTTTCTCTACCACGTGGCAAGAAAAATTAAAAAATAATCTTGGCTTTTCAAACTGGCCTCTGGAATGAACTGAGTCCAATGACTGAATAAATTCAACTCTCATATAATTGCCAGGTAGGTGACTGAAATTACAATTATCTTGGGCAGTTTCTGAGAATGTAGACTTCTAAATATTGTAGGCTTCAAGCTCCAATCTAATTGCCTATTTTTCCTATAAGATTTTAATTGTGATTTTGTCTGTGCCTTAGGCTCACCACCCCTATATATGCACAATGTGGAACAACTTTTATACCAGTAGCAAGTATGTTCTCATTTGTTACTTACCCTCTGTACCTTCAAGTCAGTTTAAAATCAACATTTTAATTTTTTTCTCATTTTAGTTCAAATTGCTTCTCCATGCTGCATTAAGTGACCAGTTTTTATATCACAAAACATTTGAGTTTGAATTGTAGATATTGTATGAACATATTTAAATGACAGCTTCTTAATGTTATGGTGATATTTTACACCACATAGAGTGTGTTTAAATTCATTAGATTTAGAGGAAGTGCAAATCAGGTAACAATAGATAATCACTTTATTCCTGTAGTAGTTATTGCTTCAGACAGATGGGATTATTTAATAAGTCTCTGATGAAATGCAGTGACAGAGGATCTTAAATGTGTACGTGCCAGAATGTCTAAGAAAACTGGTGTAAGTGAAGAAACTTGAAAGAAATACTGCTCCAGCATAGTCATAACAAAGGTACGTTTTCTGTGATTTTTATACTTTGTATTATTACCTTAATTAAAGAAAAATAAAAATAAAAGCTCTGGTCTGAAGACTAAGAAGTTATTATTCATGATTATTTACAACTCATTTTGACTCAGCTCAGGACAGTTGTCAAGCACTGGCTTTTCAAATCAGCTGAGTGTGGGAGTCAGCTGCCTAAACACAGGTAACCATTGCAGCTTCAGAGGTTTTCAGATCCATTAGTCCTTCACCTGTTACCTTATTAAAGTATGGTTTTCCTGTAGGTCTTGTGTCATACCTACTGACCTCATTTCAGACACTGTAGAGCACCTCATGTAGTCTACATTTACACAATTGAATTTTATACTCAGTGTCCCCTAGCTGAAAGCTACATTCTTGCTGAAAACAGGCCACAGCATAACAGTATTAGTCCTTCCAAAATGATGTTTATTTTTTTCTCTGTTTTGCATTGAGGAACAAAGATTTATGGTCAAGGCACACCCAGAGACAATGAGTCATTTGAAATCAGAAGAAAAAATAGAACTTATTTGCCTCCTAGAGAAACAGTGGGAACTGGACAAGTTCTAACATCATGTAAAGCCTTTGTATTCCATAGAAGTATCACTAAAAAGCTATCACATGGGCGGTGGAACACAGTATCCTCAGGAAAAATTCATAAGGATAACAATCCATGCCCTGATGAAACTTGCAGAAAATAAAAGAAGGAATACTTGGTGTAAAGAGAAAGACAACGAAATGTGTGAGAAAACTGAGATATGCCTAATTTTGTACTGCTGTTGTAGATATTATACTACTTTCTTGAATAGGCTGAATGTATTTCTAGAGTGTACTAAGATCAGAACCAAGGAAGATATGGTAACTGACTTCCCACTAACTGTGTACTCCTCAGAAAAAACAGAACTTGGATATTTAATACCTTTAGAATGCCATTAGTCAGATTTATATAATATTTCCATAGAATTTAATTGATAAGGTATTATCTGCAGCTGGGAAAGCAGTGTGGGTTTTGAGGTTTTTTGAATAGTTTCTGACTGAAAAAAATAGGAAAGATGGTTTGATCGAAATAACGTGGAAACAATGATACTTTTAATTGAATATAAATGAAAAACAGCCAACAGGAGTACAACTCTAGCCTGGGCAAATCCAAATATTTTGTCAGACCTTAGTTAAAATTTTTTGTCTTACTCTCAGTTGTGGTGGTATGATGATGTGGCCCTGAGCCTGCATGCCTTAGAAAGCCTTAGAAATTCTCCTAGAAAGAGAAAGAAACTCGAAGCTGTGTTAAATTTAAAAATTCCTCTATGTACATGCATGAAGCTATCTCTATTGCAGAAAATATATAGATCAGGTGTGGTATAAAGGTGGGTTTGGTTGTGTTCCACTTTTGATTATATCTTTGTTATGAACTAAAAACTTCCTGAACATTTAATGTAATGAAACGAGGCCAAGGTATCATCTGCTGATTTCTAACTCTAAAGTACTCTGGTATGAGCTAAGATAGCATTGAAGCAATGACTTAGCATCTTTTTAGCACATTTGGAATAGGAAACCAGCAGGTGATAATAACTGGAAACAAGCAGTAACTGGTTTTAAATATAGGGAAAGCCAAAGGAATTGGCCTTGAGTTATAAAACTAGCAAAATCATTGGTGACTTACTCTAACTATCTAATTTTAAAGAAATATACTGTTAAGATAATAGCCTTCAGGGGCAGGGGGAAAAGAGCTCTGGGTCTGGGCAACAGGTAGGGGCCAGAATATCATCCAGGACTCAAAATATTGTTCAGTAACTGCTGTTTACCTGGGCTATGCTGGCTATCTAAACAGGGCTGGGGAGACATGGTCCTTGTCATGTTGTGAGTGCCATAGAATAGAAATCTTATACTAGAGAATTTATAATGGACATTTCTATTCACCTGCTAAACCCATGCTCCTTAGTAAATAAATTTCAGGTTATGTCACTGAGTAATGCGGTTCTTTTTTTTCTGCAAACCCACTTTAAATCCCCCCTGTGTCATGTCTACACAGCTGTCACAGCTGTCTCATCTTCATGCTTGTCTAATTTACATGTCACAGTACCTGAACTAACTCAGCTGTGTCTATATTAGGACTTTACAAGTATATCACATTAGTCACAAACCCAAAATACTTACAAATAACTATAATCTTGACTGCAACTCAGATTTTATTAGTGACAGATTTCAGTGCAGTACTTTGCAGAATAGTGGCTATTGTACCACTGTGAGCGGGTGAATGAAAGTAGTATGAACCATTTCATTACTTCATCAGCAGCAGAGGATGAAAATAATCTTTTAGAAGGCATTGAAAAAATCCCTGTAAATTCTAGAAACAGATTAATAGATATAAATTAATAGCTAAAATATACTTACATATATACAAATACATAGCTTATTAAAAAAACGCAAAAGACAGCATGTGGAAAATTTATATTGTTTATATAAACCAAAGTTTGAGGATTTATTGACTGAAAAATCATTTTTGAGATCACAGTAGGTTTTTTCAGGCCTGAGCAAAATTGCCAGCAGAGGTTTTAGGATAACTGTATAAGTTTTATTCAGAAATTCTTGATCCTGGAGCTCCGCTGTTTTCCCACCGAATGCCTTCTGAATTTGGACAACCTAGCCTAATCTATTCTTTCAGTTTTGTCACTGTCTTCTACCACAGTTGGTTATTTGGGATTTCAATGAAGAAAACAGTTATTGGCTTGATTTTACACATATGCTTTTACACACTAAGTATACACTTCTGTTTTTGCTAAAGTTTTTCTGCTCCAAAATAAACTAAGTAAATATGCAAAGCTGAATGTTTTTGGGTTTTGTTTGCATTTTTTGTCTCATTCTATCCAAGGATGCAGCAAGTTTTCCTGTAATGTAGTGTTGCCAGCAAGATTTATAATATGGAATTAAAAAAATTTGGCCCTATATAGATAAAGATGTTCATGTTTTTAGAAGCTGGCTTAAGATATTAAAATATAAAGTCTATTCATTTAACTCTCATAACCATTAGTAAAGACCAAATTATTTGCCTATTGAATTAGTATGATAACAATAGTCATGCAAGCAGTGTCTGATGTATTCAGATTGAGCTTGCATTTTGTTCTAGTGGCAATGTTTAGATTGCTGAACAATGCAAATGAATCATTCTTGGTCCTTGGCACTGGAATATAATTGTAGTGTAATGAGATAATGAAGAGACTCTGACTTTAAATTAAAAAAAATAAAAGGGAGAGGCTTGGGGATATGAACAGTTGAAAACAGAGAATACCAATTAGCTTTTCCATTTCCCTCTGTTCTTTTGCCCTCTCTTCCTCAATCCCTTTCCATTATGGCCTATTTAAGAATTACAGTGCATGTATTTTTGCAATAATAGGAGTATTTGAATCAGAAACAAAATGTATTACATGTAGGACATTTGTTTTGGGCATGCTATATACAAAGGTGGAATTGAAGAGACATTCATTTCAGATTTCACTGTTTTGAAACTTTTCATTTTAGATTTCAAAAGGTGCAATTACATGATGATATTTGATGTATTCCAAAAGTGGTATTTCATATATAGCACATCTGATATTTATTGAAAATGCTAGAAAAAAACCCCATTTTAACCATCATAATTTAAATATCATCTTATCCATACTCTCTTCAGGATACTTTAAAACAGGCCTAGAAGGGTGTATTAAATTGCATTTAAGCCCAGTACACTTTGCAGGTGTCCAGTATAATGAATACTTTAAATGGCTATGCTCTAAGGTTAATTTGTTCTGTAAAATTGCCCAGACCCCTCTAGAGTATTCATTAGTAGAATAAAACAGAGACCTAATCCAGATAGATGCTAAAGGATTATCATTATAGCTTTAAGGACGACTTTGATAAAATTCTAATTGGAATTGCCGCATGGGGACTGAACAAACGAAGCAGATTATGATAAATACAGGGTTTCAGACCTCTCTAACTAAATTCTGAGACTGGGGTAAAATAAAGTGATCAAACTCATCTGAAAACAGATAGCTACCACAATTTACTTCAGAATTTCTTAGAGTGGCATGAAAGATAAAATTATACTCAACTGCATATAATTACACCAAATGTCAGTACAATACAATTAGAGCTAAAAGACCATTGCAGCACTCATTTTGCTTTTAACAGCATCTTCATTGAAAACAGTCTTTTGTCTCATTAGTGCAGGACTGACAGATTTAAACCTGTAGTTATACGGATTCATCCATAATAATATCAAACAAGATATTTTCTTTTCTCTCTGCATTATATAAAAAGGAGAAATTTTCTGCTGGGCCTCTTAAACACAAAAGAGAATTAACACTATCTAAATAAAATAAAAATAAACCATCTTATTTTGAATTCAGATCTGTAACTGGTAAAATTCCTGTGTCATGAATCCACAGTTTATATGCCATTAAAACAGATTGTGAGTTAAATAGTCATTGTACAGGTCCATCAAATACAAATTTTCATTTCTTGGCTGTTCTAGGTTTTATTGTTAGCAAAACAAAACAAAAAAAATTTCCACTCAACAGTGAAGTTCAGTGGCAGAACACAGCCTTCAGGGATAGGGAATCCACAACTTCCCTTGGCAACTGGTTCCAGTGCCTCACCACCCTCACAGAAAACATCTAAATCTAAGCTTACTCTGTTTCAGTTTAAAGCCTTTATTCCATGTCCTAGTACTACTTGCCTTAGGCAAAAACCTTCCCCAGCTTTCTCGTAGGCCTCTTTTAGGTGCTGAAAGGCTGCTATAAGGTCTCACCAGAGCCTTCTTCAGGCTGAACAACCCCAACTTTCTCAGCCTGTCTTCATAGGAGAGGTGCTCTATCCCTCTGATCAACTTTGTTGCACTCCTCTGGACTTCAGTATGTCCATCTCCTTCCTGTGCTGTGGACCACAGAACTGGATGCAGTTACATTAGTGAGGTCTCGGGAGAGCAGAGCAGAGGGGCAGAATGCCCTCCCTTGCCCTGTTGCCCATGCTGCTTCTGATGCAGCCCAGGATGTGTTTGGCTTTCTGGGCTGTGAGTGCACATGGCAAGGTCATGTCCAGCCTCTCACCCACCAATGACCCCAGGTCGTTCTCAACAGGGCTCCTCTTTATCTGTTCATCCCCCAGCCTGTGTTGATACAGAGGTTGTCCTGACTCAGGTGCAGTACCTTATACTTGGTCATGTTAAACCTCATGAGATTTGCATGGACCCTATTCTTCAGCTTGTCCAGATTCCTCTGGATGGCATCCCCTCCTTCAGGTGTGTCAACCGAACCCTCAGCTTGGAGTCATCTGAAAACTTGATGAGGGTGCACTCAATCCCTTTGTCTATTTTAAGTAACTTTGTTTATATCTGCAGCCACTTTTGCCAAATTTTCTGAGTAAATAGAGCTGAGATTTTAATTCACTTTTAGAGAAATTTAATACAGCCCTGGTTAAGTATTTTTGAGGTTGTTAGGAGGGTTTTTTTATTGACAGAAGAAATATTTCCTACTGCTCTAGGGTTTTCCAGTCTAGGATTTAAATTTGAATCCATTTATACTGACAAATATTATCCAAAATATCAATGGAAGAATAATATCAGAAAGCGACCATAATAATTATATAGAATTTAAAGATAAATAAAGAGCCTAAAATTTGGGGACAACAAATAATAGAAGGTCAATTTTTAAATTATTTTTGCAAAACATATTGAGGCAGACTAGTGAAAATATATTTAAATATATATTTTCATCAGTCTTAAAGAAAATACCATATTTACATTCTTTCATTATACTGTTTACTTAGAATTGCTAAAGCTTATAACTGAGCAAAGCCTGAATTAAAAAATGCCATTACTCAGAAAGACCAAAATTATGTGATTTTGCTGATCTGATTTAATTCTATAAATAAGTCTTCAGATTCAATTATTTCAAAATATTCCTATGACTTATTCTGCTGCTGATAGTCACCTCTACCTTGACACTGTAGTGGAAAGATCATAAGAGATGATATGATCTATTCAAGAGTTACTCCTCATGGGCATTTCCTAATGATGTCCTAAGGTTTTACTGCCCTTATTGCTGCAACAGACAGCACTGAGACCACAACCTCTTCTACCACAGGCTCCTCTAATGTATATTTATAAAAGACAGCCCTAGTAAACATTTTTAATCAAAGATGAAATATTTAGGACTCAGGTATATATTTCTTGCTCCTTCTTACTCTAATAAATTCTTAAATACAGAGCAATGCATCATTAGAAATGTTTTTGTTATAAGGTGTATTGATTAGGAGAGCTACTGTGATTCTAATTTATCCATGTGTGTCACAAGACTATTTCAAATGGCTCTATTATACCTGTGTGTACAAGTGTGCATAAAGAAAATGTTATGGTACATTACAAACAAGTTTGAGAAGTTCTGTATCATCTATTCTTATATCAAAACCAAGTGATGAACTAAACTTCCACATATCTGAGCAACTTGGTCTCGTGAAAAGTGTCAGGGAGGTTAGAACTATATGATCCTTAAGGTCCCTTCCAACCCAAGGCATTGTGTGATTCTGTGATATTCTCTAAAAGAAAAGTTTTATGGAGAGTAGTTTTATTTTAATTTTATATAGCAGAAGTTTGTCCATTTTTTCCAACTATATCAATTGCTTAAATAAAGAAAAATTACTCCAGTTCATTCCTCTTCCCATTATCTCTTTAACTATTCATATACATCACTTATATACATCACTACCCCTGCTAATTTCTCTAAATCTCTTTTTGTAGTGTATGTAGTTACCCACAGATGAAGAATGTGGAGACCTCACAGACATCCTGTTTTCTGCTGTCAGTTCTGGAACAGATATATTTGATTTTCCTCTCCCTCACAATGCTGTTCCACTGTGGCTTCTCACACCTGATGGGTTCTCCATTTTCTTGGCAGTTGTTTTACCCAGAGAGACATAAAACTGATAGTTTGTATCTCCAGCTGTATCTTCTACTCTCTTTGTAATTTTGTGTGATGCTGATACAGGTTTATGTGCATTCTGTTTGAGACTGGCCATCTCTATTCACACATTGCTGTGTATCTAATTCAAGAAATCTTAAGAATAGAAATGACCATACCCTTTCTTCAAAGGAAGGTCTATCACACTGCTGAATATCTCTGTCCCAAACCCAGTTCTATATTTTTGTTTAATGACAATAAAATATGTTCCTAAATTTTATACTTTATTTCAGAATGAATTACACATACTGTGTACTATGTATATCATCTTAGAATATGTGCAGTCAGCAGTGCTCATTCCTGAGAGTTTGGGATGTTACATCTTTTAGTGATATATATCTAGTTAATTAAAAAAAAAAGTTAAATAAAATTAGATTTTAAAATACTTACAATCTATATATTTATAACATCACATACTGGTGGATTAAACAGAATATGTATCTGGCAAGTCCCCATTAGGGAACAAAGGAAAAAGCACTTCAAAAATTCTTGATTAAACAGGAATTTGTTCAGCTTAGTTGGAAGCATTTCAAATTATTTTCGATGATATTTAACTGATTAATTGAAATGATCCTGAATGTACTAGCAAAAAATAGAAGCTGAACAACACAGTTACTGGAATACTGAAAAACAATATATAATTTGATTTCATCACTTGTTTAAATGAGTTCAGTTTGCTTGTGATACGGATTAATTCTTTATGAAGAGTCATGAAAATATTTCTGTTGTAAAAAGTTTCAAGTGAAAGAACAACATGACATAGTGAAACTAAGAACACTGAAATGGATTTCTCATGCTGGTACAAAGCGATGGACAGAGAAGGAGAGAAAAATGAAGGACTTCTGATTAAAACAAAAAGTAGACCTCTGCAATTTTGGGATTTGTTTTCTTTCCTGGAAAAACATTCTTAAGGCCCTATGTATAACACCTTTTAATGCTCTCTTGTAGTGCTGTTACCCACCATGGAAGATCCATCTCAATTTGTCATTATAATGTCTCTAGCTTCTCTACTGTTAGGTGCCATTGAGGTCTCTTTTTATTTGCTTGCAATTTTATCCATGCTACATTCCTGCAGCAGAAACATTTATTGGAAAATTGCTAGCTCCTGTTTTATCACACAATCAGATTTGAACTAGTATCTACCCTTCTACTTCCTCTATTCATGAATCACCGTAGAAATACATAAAATACATCTTTTTAGTTCCTATTTGTCATGGTTTAACTCCAGCCAGCAGCCAAGCCCCACACCGCTGCTTGCTCACTCCCTCACCAGTGAGATTAGGGAGAAAATCAAAAGGGTAAAAGATAAAGAACTTGTGGGTTGAGATAAAGATAGTTTAATAGGGAAAGCAAAAGCCACACACACACAGCAAAGCAAAACAAGGAATTAATTCACTGCTTCCCATGGGCAGTCTGGTTTTCAACCATCCCCAGAAGAGCAGGGGTCCATCACAGGTAACGGTGACTTGGGAAGACAAAGAACAGATGTCCCCCTCTTTCTCCTTCTTCCCCCCTTTATACACTGAGCATGATGTCACATGGTCTGGAATATCCCTTTGGTCAGTTTGGGTCACCTGTTCTGGCTGTGTCTCCTCCCAACCTCCCAGGCACCTCCAACTTCCTCGCCAGCACCGCAGCACAAAGAGCAGAATAGGCCTTGGGTCTGTGTATAACAATACAGCAATAACAAAAACATCTCTATGTTATCAACCCTGTGTTAAGCTCAAATCCAAAACACAGCCATATCCCAGCCACTGTGAAGAAAACGAACTCTATCCCAGCTGAAACCAGCACACCATATCTTTTAAAATCTTTTTTCTGTAACATCCATCAACAGTCACACTTCTTCTTGTCTTCTGTTGTCTCTTATACTCTGAGCTATAATGGAGTTAGATGCTTAAATCAATGTACTAAACAGTGTTTTTCTTAATTTGGGTTCAGCATGAAAGATATGATATGATATTTTATGTCTAAGTTGGTTTTTTTTTGAGCAACTGCTAAGAGTAACTAAAATTTTCTCCCAAGAGAGGCTTTAAAATTACCTCTTTTTTAAGTCCATATTTTAATTACTAGAATTTTAAATTTCATGGTCTTAAGCTGTTGTAAATATAGGAAAAAATATGCCTTAATAAATCATAATTTTGCCATTCTGCATCTTTATCACATATTTGACAGTTCAGTTCTGTACTTCTTACTGGTCATATGTGTCTATGAAGGACTGCTTTATACAAAAGACTTCCAATAGAGTTCGGAATGAGAGGATAGTATAATCAAAACATCTGAAGACACTAGTTATCTTCCTATTGCCTGACAGAAAATTTATAATTTTAGCTTTATTTATTTGCAGGGTAAATGGTTTTACTTATTGCCATTAAACCTAAAAATGTGCTGACAGATCAAGAAAACACTCTTACATATCCCTGTACAAATTCATTGTAGTGGAAAAGATCTCTAATAAACAGAACATTCTACATCCATTCTTCATAACAGTACTTCAATAAGACAGGTATTTTTTTTCTTTTCAGTTCTCTCTCTTTGATTGTGATACCGTACAACGAATTGTTGTATGCTAATGGCAGTGCCTAAGAGTATCATTGTATAAATTTTGGATAGAAAGCATATGTACACCAGGGCATACATCAGGTAACTGCAATTATACTTGCTGCACAATCTGCTTTAAAAGTGGACTTTTTGCTTGGCACATTATTACATTACATTGTTACAAAACCATTTGCGCTAGCTATCTACTACAGAATGAAGTTCGAATAATTGGTTTTGACATAGACAGCACTAAGTGATCTGAATTTTGACTGAAACATTTTCCTTTCTACTACTATTTGCTCACAGTGGATATCAGTCATGGACTTCTTCCTATTTTGCTTGAAGATTTCTTTTCTGGGTTATTCTATGTACTCAGTCTGGGAGTTCTTTCAAGCAAACTGCCAATCCATGCAGTTTTAGTTGTTTAAAAGGGAAAAATTTTAAGATTAAAACATTTCTGGAAACACGTATGCTAAGAAAAATGTCTTCAAGACCGAATGAAGCCCAAATGTGATTTAGAAGAGGGCAGTCTCTTCTCTGTACTGCATGGCAAAACCAGAACTGGGTGGACTGAAGGACAGCTGAAATAGAGAGGTGGCATGGCTGTTGAGTAGCAACAGACACATGCACTTCCATTCCTCAAAAAGTACAAACACAATAGTAAGGAAATGGGGGAGAGACTAAAGGTGAACCTAAAGACCTCCTAATTCACTTCTCCCATGAGTGCATCCAGATTACAATAATCTGTTAAATCTGCACATACAATATGAAACCTCTGAATTATCAGTCTTAATAAATGAATATTTATTCATAGATATTATGCATAAGAGGGAAATATACAATCACATATGCAATGTGGTGGACAGACAGATGAATAGGAGAAAAATACCTCATTGAATACCTATGAACAGATGTGTAAATTTTGGAATTTAGCATAAATTCTAATGAGGGTACTGCAAGCCACGTGATACATTTCAGAGCAGTTGGAAAGGAATGAATGAAGAGATGTGAAGAACAAAAATATATTAAACAGTACTTCAAGCTTTTCAAGATGCCAAGAAACTGAATTTTCTGGTGTATGGGTGGAAGCAGGAAAGTAAGTACCTTGACAAGAGAATTTTTCTCAGGGTGCTCTTACTGGGCAATTATTCTGTAGGGGTATGCTGAATTTTCCCAATTATTCCTGGTCATTCCTCAACTAATTTTTTTCTAATTTCTCTTCAGATGCCTAACATTTACTAAGTGTTTCCAAGGTTTAAGAAAAAAAAAGTATAATCATCTGACAGAACAGTGCCCATAGCACAAGGAACAATTTAAAATCAACCATAGGTCACTCAAGTCCTACCAAAGTACTATGGTGAGACATAAAATTAGTTAGCATTCAATATAGTACAAAATGTTTAATATGAAACCTAATTGCAAAATCCCTTGCTGTTTTCATTATATTTATTAATATGAGGATTATCAGCGCAACACAGGTATTCTTAAAACTGTTCACCAAAAAAAGGCTAATATGTTCAGATGTTGGTTACTCTGTTTCCACTGGAGATCAAACAAAAAGCCTCCAACCAAATCCCAGGCCACAGAAAATATTTGACTGGCAATCACTTTTTATAATTTGAAAGCTATTGCAGTAATATCCAACATGATTGGGAGGGTTTCTGAAAGGTTAAACCAAAACCTGCTCAATACCAAACTTAGGGCTAATTTTCAAAATGCGTAGTCAATAATTAATTCTATTTTTTCCCACACCCTCTTTCTTACTCAATAGAAATTTTGTTTCAGATAAATATATTCAGCCAATTTTTAAACATTATTTTATAGGCTAAATGGGAAATCAGAGGTTGAGTTCTCACAGTTTATCTCTTTGTAATGACCTACATCTCAGTTTATTGTTCTCAATCTAAATCTCAGTTTAGTAACATTTGGTATGTGTTGCAAATACATAGTGCAATTTTCAGTCTGTTACACCATTGGGTAATTTGCCATAAAGAAACAAGAATGTACAATTAATGATTTAGAATGTATTTCAACATGAGAAAAAATGCAGGAAATATTCTCGACATTTCTCATTGAAATGGAAAGAAAATTTCTGTTCCCTGATTTTTCTTCAGTCTCTTGCTTTCTGCTGCATATGCTGTTAAGCATATGCAAAACAAAATTAAGGGAAAGGGAGAAAGTTTGAAGAGTTTTCCCAGCTTCCTCTGAAAGAAGAAAATTACCTGTTTGCGATAAGTTTGATGAGGACAACATAATCCGTAACTAGTGAAAATAATGTACTTAATGAAATCCAAAAGTTTACCCTCTCAGTCAAAGTTCTGATAAATATCAACACTTTTTCTCTGTAGTAAGGACTGATTTCCTCTTCCCTTTCAGACAGCATTTACAGTCATACTCTCACCAATGCCAGTGACACACTCAAGTCTCAGCTCACCAAGTTTAGGAAAAATTCTTCATTTTTGAAAGGAGGATAGAATTTTTTAGTTCTCATTTACAATACAATAAGAGGCACTTTCAAAACAATTATCTTAATGTCAATCTGATGTTTCTTTTGAAGTACCTATTTTTTTAAATGCTTCAGGTTTATTTACAAAGCAAGATAGTCTTATTTTATTGTAGCATGGCCTAAACAACATTCACAAACTTATGCCTTTTCTGCACCTCCTCCTTATGTCACTCTCTGAAACAATGTGTATTTTTCTTTAAAACAGTTGCTTTCCAAGAATCTAATTTTTCTCATGCAAGAAATACCAGAAGGAGATAAAGGTTAAGCAATTTGGGGAACATGGTTAGTTGAAGACAAAAGCAAGTAGAGGTTGTCTTTTTTTTTTGCAGTCCAAAAGTAAAATGTATTGAATGGGAAAGGGTGAGAAATCAGTTTCCTTTTCCTAATTGATAGGAAATATCAAAAGAAATGAGCAGACTGATTTGAGTATTTGGGTGCTTTAGAAAGTAGGTTCCTGTTGTGATTTAAGGTCAGCTGGCAACTTAGCAGCATGCATCTGCTTGCTCACTTACCTAGCATCCTGGTGGGTTTGTGAGGAGAATAAAAAGTGAAACTTGTGGATTGAGATAAGCAGAATGTAAGAATGGGAGCAAATGGAGGAGAAGGAGAAGGAGAAGGAGAAGGAGAAGGAGAAGGAGAAGGAGAAGGAGAAGGAGAAGGAGAAGGAGAAGGAGAAGGAGAAGGAGAAGGAGAAGGAGAAGGAGAAGGAGAAGGAGAAGGAGAAGGAGGAGAAGGAGGAGGAGGAGAAGGAGAAGGAGAAGGAGGAGAAGGAGGAGGAGGAGAAGGAGAAGGAGAAGGAGAAGGAGAAGGAGAAGGAGAAGGAGAAGGAGAAGGAGGAGAAGGAGGAGAAGGAGAAGAAGGAGGAGGAGAAGGAGAAGGAGAAGAAGGAGAAGGAGAAGGAGAAGGAGAAGGAGAAGGAGAAGGAGAAGGAGAAGGAGGAGAAGGAGGAGAAGGAGAAGGAGAAGAAGGAGAAGGAGAAGGAGAAGGAGAAGGAGAAGGAGAAGGAGGAGAAGGAGGAGAAGGAGAAGGAGAAGAAGGAGAAGGAGAAGAAGGAGAAGGAGAAGAAGGAGAAGGAGAAGAAGGAGAAGGAGAAGAAGGAGAAGGAGAAGGAGAAGGAGAAGGAGAAGGAGAAGGAGAAGGAGAAGGAGAAGGAGGAGAAGGAGGAGAAGGAGGAGAAGGAGAAGGAGAAGAAGGAGGAGAAGGAGGAGAAGGAGAAGAAGGAGAAGGAGGAGAAGGAGGAGAAGGAGAAGGAGAAGAAGGAGAAGGAGAAGGAGAAGGAGAAGGAGAAGGAGAAGGAGAAGGAGGAGAAGGAGGAGAAGGAGGAGAAGGAGAAGGAGAAGAAGGAGGAGAAGGAGGAGAAGGAGAAGAAGGAGAAGAAGGAGAAGAAGGAGAAGAAGAAGAAGAAGAAGAAGAAGAAGAAGAAGAAGAAGAAGAAGAAGAAGAAGAAGAAGACGACGAAGAAGAAGAAGAAGAAGAAGGAGAAGGAGAAGAAGAAGGAGAAGAAGAAGAAGGAGAAGAAGGAGAAGAAGAAGGAGAAGAAGGAGAAGAAGGAGAAGGAGAAGGAGAAGAAGGAGAAGAAGAAGGAGAAGAAGGAGAAGAAGGAGAGAGAGAAAGACGAAACCCAAAAAAACAAGTGAGGCACAATAGAGTTGCTCACCACTTGCTGACCAATGTCAAACGCATCCCCGAACCACAATTATCCCACCTTAGGGGTAACTCCCTCACTTTATATACTGAATGGTGGCTGTAAACTCTTTTACACAAGTGAAGTATCTCAGTGGATGACTCTCATATTCATTCAGTGGCAACATTTCTGACTCTTTCTGCCCTTACACAATTTTAGTTCAACTAACTAAACTTGCATTGCATGTAATGTTTTCTATATGTTAGGTGCAAATCACAACTCAAAGTGCAATCTTACAGGTTGAAATTTCTTGGAGATGAAATAGTTAACAGTGACACTTAAAATATCAGAATAAATAAGAAATTAAGTTAAACTAAAAAAGTTTTTTAACATCATGTGGTTTCTCAAAATTTCAGATAATAAATGCTTTTAATGGGAAATTTCATTACAAATTTTTACTACTCGTTTAGATTAATTCATGGGATATGCTAACTTATCATTCACCTCTTGTTCTTACATGATTTCTAATGCACACTTGGATTAATTTTCTTCTTTTGTGTTATTTTTCTCAATACTGTACCTGATATTTAAGAATGAAAGCTGTACAAAGAAACAATTAAAAAGTATATAAATATAGACATTAACACAATATGATTGCAAAGATAGATAAATATTAAATTATATACAACATTTTTTGTAAAACTAGCCTGATGTACACTATTATTTATATTATTATATGAATAGTAATTGTATCCACATTCCACTGAAGCAAATGAAATGCCAGTCAGAGACATGAAGGTGTGACTGTACAAATCAGTATTTAGTTTGATCCAGGAAATTGCTATCCAGATTTTGGACTATCATTTTTCTAGTCTTAGGTGATTGGCTATGTTGTCATCTCTTTTTTCTGTACTGCATTCAGCTACAAGTGAAATACATTATAATAAGTTATTATTTTTTATTTATGTATGTATGAAAAGTCCTATTTAAAAAAAATTATGAAGATTTATATCTAGTTCATAGTGTAGGTAACAGATGATTAGTAAAAGATTCAATTTATTGTTCAGCTCCATTCTTATTATGGAATTTGAACATCAGAATAATAAATGATAGTTTGAATGATAACGCAAAACCAATGCTAATTTTATAGTATCAGTAACCCTTTTATATTTACTCAAGTATTTTATAGGTTTCCACATACATGTAAACAAAAAAGAAAAAATAATTCCATTTTGTAACTAAAAAAAAATATCTGAAACAGGAACACACTAAAATGTCCCCCAACTTCTAATTCGGGCTAAAAATTACAAAAAATTAAAAATTAGGTTCACTTCTTAGAGTTTGAAATTGTTACAAGAAATGTGATCTGGAGAGATTTTATTATTCAGGGAACACAAATGAAAAGAATTAAACTCTTCCAATATTTCTTAGCAAGAGCTTTAATGAGACTCAATCTCTCATATCAGCATAAATTGCGCATTCTGATTTATGGAAAAATATTAGACAAGTAATGAGTTCTTCTGCTAGTGAAAAAGGCTGTTCTAATTCATACACTGGTACAGTTAGAGGCCAAACAAAATATACACTTTATAATCAGTTATCACAGTAAAAATTCTTTTATACATTGTTTGCAAAAAATAGCATTGAAGCAAATTAATGTATGAAATAAAAAAGTTCTGTGAAAAACTGCACAGATGCAAATATAGAAACTGGATAGAAAATTATCTGTTAATTGCCTGAAACTATGGAAATAAGAGCTAGAATTAAAGCTGATTGGAGAATGATACATATTTGGTTGAAAAATTGTTTCTTTTTCTACATTTCCTGATTAAGTGCATTGGGCATTTAAGAGAGGGCACTTTGGAGCCTCTGTATAAAATTTGTAGATGACACTAAGCTATCTCTGTCACTTCATATACAAAGGCAAGAAGCAGGGCAGGATCAAAATGTACAATGATCTTTACAAACTAAAAGTCTGGTTTAAAACTAAAACAAAAAATAATAACCATACTAAAAAGAACAATATTTCAAGAGAAATAAAATGAAAAGTATGAGTTGGAGAAAAACAGGCCTGAAAATAACCATGGAGCACCTATGGAACAGCAGCTCATACTGTTCATGCTGCTGGCACATCCTCCCTTCTTGGTAAAGTGGCCTGGAAAACAATCAATGCTACAATGGGAATGCAAATCTACACATTGTGTTTGTTCACTAAAGCCATTCTGTTCTTATGTTGTTTGCCAAAAGTGAATATGCTAAAAAAAAAAGCTATAAATTACTACAACACAAGAATACACTAACAAGGGGTTATCAGGGGACTTTATAAATAATGAAGGAATCAGCAAAGAAAATTTAAAAAGAAGCCAAACAGAAGCAGAAAGATGTTTAGTAGTGTCAAGTGAGAGGATGAAAAACGAAGCAGCGTTAAGAACATGTTTTGGTGCTGTCAGAGTCTCTTGGGGTCATAATGGCCTCTGCTCAGGTTCAGGCATCTGATAGCCAGCAGCCCCAGGTCCTTTGCAATCAGTCAGCTTTCCGACCACTCTGCCTGTAGCGATGCCTGGAGTTTTTGTGACCAAACTGCAGGACTGGCACTTTGCTGTATTGAAGCTCATGCACTTGGCCTAAGCCCACTGACCCAGCCTGCCAGATCCCTGTGTAGAACCTTCTGACTCTCCAGCAGATCAACAATTCCACCCAACTTCGTGCCATCTGCTAACTCTGAGGGTACGCTCAATCCCCTCATCCATATCATTGATAAAGACATTAGACATGACTGGACCCAATACTCATCCCTGGAGAACACCACTAGCAACTGGCCACCAACTGGATTTAACTCCATTCACCACCACCCTCTGGGCCTGGACATGCAGACAATTTTTTAGCCAGTGCACCTGTCCAAGCCATGACCAGCCAGTTTCTCCAGGAGTATGCTATGGGAAACAGTGTCAAAGGCATTACCAAAGTCCAGGTAGACAATATCCATAGCCTTTCCCTTGTCTGCTAAGTGGGTCACAGTGTCATAGAAGCTGATCAGGTTCATCAAGGAGAACCTGCCTTTCATAAACCCATGCCAGCTGGGCCTGATGCCCTGGTTGTCCTGCATGTGCTATGTGATAGCATTCAAGAGGTTCTGCTCCATGACCTTCCCCAGCACTGAGGATGATGCTAACAGGCCCTTCATTCTCCTTCTGGCCACTGAAAGTGACTTTGAGCATGTACACCAGCTCCTTAGTACACTTTCTTCATCCCATCTGGCCCTATGGACTTGTGTGTCTAAGTGGTGTAGCAGGTCACTGACCACTCCCTCCTAGATTATGGGGGCTTCATCCTCCTCCCTGTCCCTGTCTTCCAGCTCATAGTGCTGGGTACCTTGATGACAAGTGGTCTTAGTATTAACGACTGAGGCAAAGAAGGCATTGAGAACCTCAGCCTTTTCCTCATCTGTCACAATGTTTCCTCCTCCATTCCATAAAGTATGGAGATTGTCCTGAGCCCCCCTTTTTGTTGTGAATGCTATTTACAGTAGCATTTTTATTATCTTTTATAGCAGTAGCCAGATTAAATTCTAGTTTGGCTTTTACCCTTGTAATTTTTTCCCTGTGCAACCTCACAATATCCTTGTAAGTCCGCCTGAGTTCCCCTGAGTCATCCTGCCTCTTCTATCATAGGTCATGAACTCTCCTATTTTTTAACCTGAGTTCCAGTAAAATTTCTGTTCAGCTAGGCTGGCTTGCTTCCCCATCAGCTTCTCTTTCATCACATATGAACAGACAGACTTGTAAATTTGATTTAAACCATATTAACTGAGAAGGTTTTCCTGTAAAGTTACATATATTCTTCATAAAATTAAATATTTTGGAGAGAAGCAATCTTGTATAAGATAGCAGGAAGATATTATTTTATTGCTTTAAGTGTAAATGATACTTTTTCTAGAATGCCATTTAATTTTAGATATTACAAATGCAATAGCACAAAATGATAGCCTGCAGTAGTGCGAGCAGTATGAAAGGAAACTTGGATTTATAAGAATCAAAGGAAGAAGAATTTCATTTGTTGAGTCTAGATAAGACAAAAATGAGATAAGGTATGGCTGCAAAATGGAAATGGAAAACATGATAGAGAGAAATGACCTTCTCAATGGCCCCAAAAACAACACAAGAAAAAAATGAAACTAAAGCAAATATACTAAAATTGTGTATTAGGAATACCCTCTAAGTATCTAGTTTATGAAGTATAGCACTTCAAACTTCTAATAAAGTGGTTTTTTACATGGAAAATGTATTTTATTAATTTAAAAAAAATTTCAGTGAAAGCACATGCAAATTTCTGTACTTCAAAGTCAAATTGAAGTTTTGTATAATTTGAGTCCAGACTAAGAACTTCTGTGGTGAATCATCTTGGAATCCCACTCTAGATCTACAGCTGAAGGATCCCATAGCAGGAAAAGTATTCAAGAAATGAGTTGCAAGGAAATAAACAAAAAAAAATCCTGTATTGTTTGCTTAACCTCTGAAAAATCTCTGAATTTCTGCCCTTCCCTGTCTTTCCAACACTAGCAGTAAAACTAGCATAACAGACTTTGACCTCCTAAGGTTATTTTATGCCTTTTTCCTTCTCCAGCTATTCACATTTTTTTCTTTAGACAATCCACCAGGAGCTATTACCATGGGATGAATTCTGGTACGAATACAACATATTCATGGCAATCACTTCTCACCTGGTGTCACTTGCTTCCTTTTCCAGGCTGCTATGATTATACCCTACTCTGATTTGCATTGGATTAGTGGAATTTCCCTGCCTTTAAATGGAAGGGAACATATGGCACATAGCTTTAAAAGTGTGCTACCAAACATAATGAATGTTGGATTGACATTGTTACACCCATAAGCTTTGTTGATAAAAACAAATATTTATACAGTATGACATTCTTTCTGCAAATTGCTACCCCTACTCAATGTATGATTCATGAGAAAAAGGATCAGATAAAACAGACTTGGCAAATGGGTAGAAACAGAAATAAACAAGCAGAGAGTAGAACAAAATTCTGTGTTGCAGAATCCAAGGCCATATTGCTGTTCCTAGAAACAGACCATAAACTTTTTACTCATATTTGAGAGCCTCAGGACTGAGATTTGTCAGACTTGTTCTGTCTGAGTTTTCTTGACCTTCCTGTAGCTTTGTTTTACTTGATTTCTCCGTGAAAGCAATTTCTCTAATTGACAAGGTCCACAGCTAATTTATTTTAATTTTTTTTCTCTTCTTATGGTCCAACCATAGTTTTGTAAAGATAAAGTAGTTATTTTATATAAAATTGGATATTTATGATTGTAAAATATTGATGCAGCCCAGAGAAATATATGCCTTGTATGATAGCAGGGGCCTTGAGAAGCAGACACAATATGAAGCATAGCAGAACACAGACCTGAAGTGATAAGGCATGAGTCCCAAGAAAATAAGAAATCCATTGTGTTTTGGTTAACTCAGTGACAAAATTCCACCTTCCTGCCATTCCCTGTTCTCCATTACTTCTCAAATGTCCTAACTTATGAAATATAAGATGCTTTCTTCACTATGACTCTTTCTTAGAGATGGGACATACCTATTACTCTCCCTGGTATGTGATGTTTCTTGAACTACTGAAGTGAGTAAGAATTCCCTAAGTTGCCACCATGCAAGTATAACTATCTTAGAACTTGATAGATTCCAACTTGTGCTTGACCTTGATTTTTTTCAAAAATTATAAGGATGGCTATTGTTCAGTGAACAGAAAATATGCCACAGATAGTGGAATCAATGTCTGTACATTGTATGGCATAGAGAAAGAAGTTAGAAATTTCAGATGGAAATAATTTAATTCCTTTATTGTTTCTTATTAAACTGACAAGTTAAAAAAATTATGGATTTAGGTATAAAAATGGATATATGAGGTAGACATGAATAATATATATATACACATATTTTTGTCAGCTTTTGTTTATATGTATGCATATATATGTAAATGTATATATATATATATACGCATAGATATGGTGCCTGACATTTCATATAAGTTGATGCTTGCAATGAGAGTTTCACACATAATTTGGTCATAAAATTGTTCAAATGGTTTTTTGTACTGAGAAGTCCTAAGAAATCAGAGCTTATTTTCTACAAAGAATAATTACTGAATTTTTTAACAGTATTTTGCTGATGTTTGTATTAGAACTGAAGAAGAAAATGTTAGCCCCCCATAAGAGTTTCTTCCCTGGAAGAAACTATATAATTGACTGTGTAGCTATGATCTGTGTAATATATAGTAATCATAGAAGTATTTAATGGATTTCTGCTATATTGGGGAATAACAGGCACTTGCATAATGCAAAGTGTATTATTTTTATGGATTCCTATAAGAACGTATGGTAACAGATGTGATATTGCCATTACCCAGAGACTTTTTCCTGCTTCTTGGAAACTGAAGCACTGTTGTGGCTTAACCCCAACTGGCAACTAAGTACCATGCAGCTGCCTCACTTGCTTATTCCCCACTCTGGTGGGCCAGGATGGAGAATCAGGCAGAAAAAAAAAAAATGAAACACATGGGTTGAGATAAGAACAGTTTAACAATTGAAAAAAAGTTTTAAAAAAGGTCATAATAATAAAAGAAAGAGAAAGATAAAGCCAAATAAAAATGAGTAGCACACAATATAGACACTCAGCACCCTTTGTTTCTCCTTATTATGTGCTTTTTTGGTAGCCATTTCATAAGGCAACTTCATATGGCAATACTGATGTTGTGCCTTGTACTGACTATAAATCATGTGTGTGGCACCTTCTGGCACTCCACATTACAATAACACTTCTGTTTGTCTTCAGTTGTGTTTTTAAACATCTGTAAATTTCCAGTCTCACATTGCAGGTATTCTTGATCTCCAATGTCTGTTAAATAAAATATCTGTAGGTGTCAATCAGTGATTCTTTGGTACTCTTCCTGCAAGGTAATGATACTACCTACCTTACTACTTCGCCCTAAAGGCTTTCGATATATGTTTATTATTTTGACACTGATTACCAGTGGCCCATACTGTGTAGGTTATATGTCCAAGGCCAGACTTCATAGCATATTATTTGAAGTCATGTGGAGTAATCTACAGTTTATTCTTAGACATTACTATATTAAACCCATCATATAATGCAAAACCAGTTTTGATTTGCAGGCAGTCACGTTTCTTGCTATAACATCCTCCAGTAAAACTAACTTAGGGGAACATTAAAAATAGAGTTATAAAACAGTAGACATGGAGGGCACTTAAAGGGTTCATACAGTCCTGTAGTTTTCAAATTGTTGTTTAAACTAATCTAGAAAATCCATGGGCTATTTCTTATGAATCTGTAGAAGATCAATAAAAATTTAAGTATCTGAAACTGTACAAGGTGATCTATACTTCTGCTGTTCAATCACATCTAAGATTTGTAAAAATATGTCCTGCAATTTTAAAAATGACCCTTTATGCACCTCTGTGGTTCAGAAGAGATGTCCAAAAACTTGTTAATTTTTGGTTTAAGAAAAAGACAACTGCTAGGATAAATGAGGGGAAAGTCAGTGGAACAGCTCAATTCCTCTGATGATAAGAGGTTACTTATTTTATCACACAGTTGCCACAGCTTTGAGCCTAGACCACCATTTTGCTCCAGGTTTGAGGTACAGTTAAGGAATTGCTTAGTACCAAAGAGTCCATAGCCATGGTTTTCTACACCTTCAGCTATTTATTTTTTTATTTGTCTGTCACCAATGACATCATAGCAGCAGACATAATTCTTTGTATTCCAATACATAATTCTAAATTTCCTGTTAATGATAACAAGGCTGTCAACTTTAAGTCATGTCCAGTAGATTACTTGCCAAAAACTGTGCTTATGCAGCTTGTGACTAACAGTGGGCCAGTGCCTAAAGAAAGGAACAATGAAGGAAAAAAATCACTTTTACTATCTTTTAGCAGTGAACTCTTAGCTGTAAGTACTATTCAGAAGAAGACCTGAAATAATGTTTCAAATTCTATTATCATTAAAAGCAAAAGGAGGAATGGTATGAGAACCCTAAAAGAAAACTAGCTCACATAGACCAAATTATGTTTAAATGGGCTTTACTTAGACTGTGTCAACTGACGAACAGTAATTTCAAAGCTGTGTTACAAAGTATTTGCTAATGGAAAAATGAAACCATTTAATCTTTGACACCACCTTGAAAGCAGGCACCTTCATTTCAAAGTCAATAGGGAAAATTCCTTCAAGCATAAATTAACTGGAAAAAATGAAAACAGGAAATAAAATTTTCCATTCAGCTGCTCCTGTGAATGTGAGATGTGCTCAAATAATGTCTTTGTATGAGCCACCAAATTATGAATATTAGAAAAATATCACAAAGGCACAGGAAACCAGAAACTACCTTGCAGGAGAAAAGAGGAAATTCTTCTGGTGGATAAAGAACTGTATTCAAGCAAGCTAAATTAATAGCTCTTGCAAATAATACAAATATAAAATATTTTCAAGACCTAGCCAAAAACATATTGACTTTGGTTACTGTTAAAATAACCTCTACTTTACTTTGCAGCTAGATGACACTAGAGAGGTTTAACTGCCAATAATTTTCTACATTATTTTAAATAAGAATTAGAATGTGAACCATTGGAAGTTGTTTGTTTTGTCATCCTTGTCCTAGGCATATTTATATACAACATGGATAACTTTTGTACAGAAAAATTATATGGACTAGGACGAGAAAGTGAAAAGAAGTCTTCCTGTATTAAAAAGATGGTCACTATTTCCTAAGATCTTTGGAGTATTCACAAGCAAACCCACCCACAGGCACCCAGAAAACAACAGGCTATATACAAAGTGTTTTGAATGCTGCTGTGAAAAGAAATTTGCCTTATCAAAGCCTGACAGATGAAGTCACATGTATTTTCAACTTTCTGTGATGATCTGGATTGTGAATATTGTGGTTTGTTTTGCATTCTAATTAGAGCTGGCTATCAAAAATACTTGTCAATTTTTCTGAAGTGTTCAGAAATGCAAGTCACTTTCCTGAACTTTTATTAAAACTATCATATGAATGTTTTATTAAAACATCGTATAAAAATGAAACCTCGCTTAACAGGTTACTTACATCTCTGGTGTTTTCTTGTGACTTAATAAACCTGATCTAGTAGAGCAAGAAACAAGCACAATGATTTATAATACAGCTGAAAAAAAGTTAGTTTTATGCATAAGTTTCAACTCCATGTTGAAAGAGAAAACATCTTTGAAACTGCTTTGACACATCTAAAACCTTTCAGACATTGTGGCTGAAAAATATTGGCACTCTACAGTCATGTAAAAACCTGAAGCAAATATTTCACTATCACTTTCATTAGTGTAATGAATCACAGAATGACTGGTTATGAAAACCATTTGCAAAATCTTGGAATTTTGGTTACAATTTAGCAGCTAAGAAAGAAGTTCAAAGATGTTGTGATGATGAATAGCGCTGGAATTTATATAGGAATCTCTTGTTCTATTACAATTACAAAAAAACCAAAACATTCTTGCCATAGGTTAGCAGTTGAGACCAGAGTAGTTTTCATGCCAATATCACTTTACAGTCATTAGTTCACTGTTTCAGCCTTACTAGCAATGGAAGTGAAATATTGATATAGCCTGGAGGAACACTGTTGGAGATACACATTGATCCTATTGAACCTTCATTCACTTTATATATATATATATGTAATAGACATGCAGAACCACAACTTCTTTTGTTGTCCTATCAAATATCTTATCCACAGACCCAAACATTTTTGACCCAGGTGAAAACTTTTTTTGGACATATACAGGAAGAACACCTTGTCATTTAGGCGTGCTAATCTCTGTATACTCTCTGTGGACAAGGACACGCTTTCTTTAAAATATCTGAAGGCTGCTATCTGTTTTTTATCAATCATTTCAAGACCAAATTAAGGCAGTTTTTTGGGTTTGTGTTTGCTTTGTGGATAATGTTCAAAGCTTCTAAATATTTCTGCCACCACATTCTGGATTCCAAATTTGTCTACATTTTTTCTTATAGTTCAGTGACCAAAAAAGCACCATTCTAACTAAAACCTCACCAGTGCCAAGTAGAGCAGAAAAATTACCATCTGCATCTTACATTTTACACCTCTGTCAAATCCCACTAAAATGACTCTTGCCCTAAGTCACTGTACAGGTGACACAGATTCTAAGAGCAATTTTCCACATCCTTCCTCAGTCTTTTTTCAGTATTTATGTCATAGAAAATATTTCAGTTTTACTATCTTTGTACACGATTTTTCTCCTGGACTGTGCTAATAGCTTTATTTTCATCTTTATTTTGCTTCATTTTATTGATTTCTTGAGTTTCTAAAGAACATTTCAAATTCTATTTCTTTTGCTTAGTATGAGAGAAAGACAGGCCATTAAACACATGCTTTTTAATTGGATTCAGCCTTCTTAAAAGTCACATTAAAATTATTAAAGGAAATATTGCAAGCTTACACCATAAAACAACAAGAGTGATGTTAAGCACACTGTATTACTAACCTTCTGCAAGGATTCCTACAGAAATCCCTAATGGTTTATAAGTACATTCACAGTCCCTTTGGCTTATGCTTTCTGAGTGCACTCAAAGCATAACCTATTTTCATAATCCCTGCTTCACACACTCTTTGAGGATTTGCTAACTCTTGCAAGATTGTAGAATCCATTGCATTTCTTCCATCTATTGTCAATATACTGTTTTGGCAATCACTGTAAAGCCAAGATTTCTTTTTCTTTTTAACTCTGACCTGTAATATTGAAAGCCTTTTGTTTCAGGGTAGTCTTTTCTTCATATTGTCAGCTGTTCACTCTCCAGCCTGGCCTGATTCTGCACTTACAGAGTCAGGGACACATTTTTGCCAATACTCTCCATTTTCCTAATTATTGTTTCTTGACCTTTGCCCCAAGATCCTTTACTGAACTGGTATCTCAGTGAATCAGTTATGAGGATCAGTGTTGTAAGATACAACTGTATGTAATTTCCTAGTTATTCACAAGATGTTTTAAGCATTAGCTTTCCTTCTTCTCAACTGGTTAAACATATTTCTGTTTTGTACTTATTTTTGGGTTGGATTGCAGTTTAACTTCTGTCCCATGCTATTGCCACTATTGTTGTCTGTGTAAGCTGATTGAAAATAAGCAGAAAGTCAGTGCTGCAGAAACAATCATTCTCGAAAGTAAGGCTGTATGCTGCACTTTTTTCTTTTAATGGCATTTATTTCTTCCAGAAATACTGAGGGTAAAATTCTCTAATATATAGAAGAAGTCTGGTCCTCTGTCCATCTGGTTTTGATATACAAGTAAAGTCATACAGAGATGTCCAGGAATACTTATTTGTACCAAGGGGAGCAAGTATGGTGCCTGTTCATGGTACAGAGTCACTTTATATGCTCCTTTATATCTTCCTTGTTGGGATGCCACAACTTTTTCTTAAGTGCCAACTTTCTAAGTGGATATAGTGATTTGGTTTTTGAAATAAAGAAGAAATTTTCTTTTGTTGTAGGACATCAAGAAGTTTTTTGCAGTAAAATTAGAACTCTTGTTGATAGGTAAAATATTGCTATTCACAGACCGTCATTGCAGCTATCACCATTATTCCCTGATGGGCCAAACAGTCCTTGAATTAAACCAAGGCTTGAGTTAAGCCAAAAAAATCTTGGTTTGTGTAGCTGGCTGATGATGTCTTGGCTATATCTTTACTTTTACGTTCATCAGATGGAATGAATAGGAAGTTCCACATTTTTATGAGAAAATTATGCCTTCCCTTTCAGCGGGATTTAAATGGCCACACCTGACACACTTCCTGCTGTATATTTTCTTCATTGTGCTTTTTCCTATGTCCTTCAAGGATGTTTCCCACTTCTATATTAAAACTGTTTTGTTACACACATTGTGTATGTTTAAGTCTTTCACATAAACAAAGTTTCCCTTGAAGTGTGGTGTTACAGCTAATAAATTGCTCTTCTTTTACTCAAGTAACATGTCTTCTTTGTCTGAGCTACCTTGCTATTTACACAGTCAGATTACAATGAACATAAATTGTGAAGATCTTCTGAAAATCAACTCTCTCTGGGCATTCAAAAAGAAAACAAACAGTAAGTAATGTAAAGCTTGCCTTATTTTTTCCTTTCATATGCAGATTACACCTTCTCTGGGATCATAGTAATAAATCTTTTTTCTAATATGGTATGCTTCATTCTGTCTCATGTTTTAGCTCTACCTACTTAGCAGATAGACTGATGTGCTGATCAAAGATGAGACATGAAAACTCAGTAAAAATTTGAATCAAAAAAAGGATTTGAATTCTATTAGGTTAAAGACTTTCCATACTAAAGTATGACACAGAAGTTATTTTAATTAAACCTTTGCCTTCTGGCTTCCTAAATTCAGAAATGATTTTCTGACTTTTACATCTGTTGTGGCTTAGGAATGGTTTCCCTGATTCAGTGCTCCCGCCGAGTCTTTCCAAATCACATGCCGCTCGCTCTCCGCCCTGCCTTTTCCTTCCCATCTCTGTTGCAGTGGATTGGAGAGGAGAATTGGAGGCACAAAAGACAGAGATCACAGGTTGTGATAAAACAATTTACTGGAGACAATAATATAAGAAAACAAGCAGCAACAGCAACAATACTAATAACAAAACTGTACAAAATAGAGACTGTGGCGCTCGACCCAGCCACAGCCATACCACCTAAAAAAGCGTTGCCCTACTGCTTGTCTGCTACGCTTGCTTGACTGGAAGGAACTTCTCCTCAGAAATGAAGATTTCCTTTTCTGCTGCCCCCAGAAATAATGTGAGATGATATAGAACAACATCTGGGCCTTAGCCACACTTCCTCCCACCTACAGCAAAAATTTGTCTTAGCTGCAACCACAACAGTGTTCAATTAACCTCCCTGACAGGTATAAGCAGAGCTGTAGCTGAAATACTCCTTTTCCTTGTCTTCACATGCATGAATTTCATACTTGTGTATTTTGGCTTTTGTTTCTACTGATTAATTTTTTTGTAAAACTTGATTTTGATGAAACACAGTAGAAGGTATTCTTCAAGAGAGAAAGCTTCAGGTCATGTAACCATGTCCAAGTTGCTATGCTGCAGATAATTGTTCTCGTGTTAAAACTCAGCATTTCTAGAAGGATACAGATTTCAAGTGCCTGATGCTCATGAAGACACTTATTATGTGATGCCACATGTCAAATCTCAGTCTAACACTTCCACTATGTGGTATTCTGCAAGGAGGCTCATGTCAAGTTGAAGAAATCGAAACAGAAAAAGAGGGGAGAATAACCTTGTAAAAAGCATAGGTCTGTTGCATACCAGAATAAAAAAGAAGAATGTCATTGCAAGGGCATAGGACTCCTAAAAAAAAAAAAATTTACTTAAACCCACCACTTTATGTTAAATGCTAAGTAGCCTTTCTTTTAATGAGTATTATAATTACTACAAATGCCAATAGCAATTATGAATATACACACTAACCAGAACACACAGAAAAAGAGCTGAATATTCTAACTGTTCTGAGAAATAACATGAAAACCTTTTAAAAGACACATAAAACTTAATTCAAGTGAATCATTCTTTTGCTAAGCCCTTTATATAGAGGTACATTTGAACACCCGCAGAATTAAAATTATAGCACCATTCGCATGTTCTGGAGAAAAAGTGCATGTTACAAGGAGATAAAGCAAATGATCTCAAATGTATCACCTTGAACTAAAATGAGCTCAAACCTAAAGTGTTTCTAGTCATCTTTGAAGGCTGCCAACATGAATTTATGAAAAAGTTCCTTTGCAAATAATAGATTGCATATTTATGATATACTTGAATTTAATGTCTTTGCCAAATTTGTACATTTGGTTATGGTCTGCAGAGTTGTAGAATGAATGCACAGGAGATAAGAGATACCTTTTCTCTTTGAAGAGATATTCATTAAAACAAAATAAAGATTAATAACTTACCTATTTTATTTTAACATACTATGTTTTCTGCAGAGAGTTTTGAGTAAAATTTCTTTGTGTGTGTATTTCATCACAGTCCATACTTTAACTGCAAGTCTGTAAGCCAGCACAGAAGTCCTTCGGGGAATTTTTCAGAGTTTTTCCTTACAGTTAGGCCAGATGTTTTCACTGCATGGTTTTCTTATTTCATCTTTCCATAGAAGCTTCTTACAATATTTGGGGAATCTCTGTGTTAGAATCTCCTCCCCAAACATTTTCTAAACTCTTTGTACATTTCGTAACCCTAAAATCTCATGACACCAACATAAATATATAAAAGCATTAAAGAGTTATTATCAAAAATGTGCTTTCTGAGGAGCTGTGCTGAAAAACAATAGCTGAGTGCCCTGCATAAATGTTCCTTTTACAAATGAACCATAGTAATTTCTCATAAATTTGCTCAGATTTTGGAGATTAGGTATATGTATTAAAATCTATTAAAATATTGATTTATTAGTTCAAAGATGATGTACTAGTAAAAACTTACAGAACACTAAATTGTACATTAATATCTAGATGCTAGTATTTAATAGAAGTAATGCAAATCCGTGGAGAAAAAATATTGAAGGTTGGTTTAAAGAGCCATTTAGCCTCAGGCCTATTTAGCAATAGCCAGAAATAAAGACTCAGTGAAGAGGGCAAGATTAAGCAGTGGGTGTTTCTTTCCCAAATATTTAGCTACCTTAATGCAAAAGAATCTGAAGAATATGCCTGAAATATATAGTGACTCAGTCCTATTGAAATACATGGGTTGTTAGGTCCCAAAATAGTTTGTGAATGAATGTTTTAATTTCCAAACAGTTTTAAAATTTAGATCTTAAAAACTCTTATTCAGGTTCTGCCCAGCATTTGAAATGCATAAAATGTCTGGAACTGGAGACCCTCAGTGCTCTCCATCATGCTCACTGCACACCTAAAGAGGACATTAACAGCAATAAGAGGTGAGGTACCCAGTGCACTACAAGTTTCAATAGGAGCTGCAGATTAAGCACAGACTTCCTTCTTACTTGCTTGGACTGCTCCAGTCAGCTTTATAGGAAAGTAGTAACAGGATCACTACACAGAAAGCAAAATATATTTTCAAAACTCAAATCTTCCCAGCCTCTTAATTTTTAGGATGCTCGCATTGGATATAGGAGTCACAGGTTCAAGTCCAATTCAATGTTTCCACCTCCATTATTTAGTAGTTTTGAAGAAAAGCTCCTATAACATTTTCTTATTGAAGTCTCCAATAAAATGTCTAAGAAGACATTTTGCTTATCTCTGCTATCAAAATTTGTTTACATATAGTCCTGCATCCAAAATAAATGTTGTTACTATTCAATAAATTTATACCTTTGTCCTCATGGAACGTCTATCAACTAGTGAAAAAAATTAGAGCAAACATAGGTGCTATTTTCACAGGAAGCTTCAGCATGACATGGTTTAGTCTTAGTTAGCTGGCTGCAGCTCTTGTATATGACAAACTAAAGCCCATCAGCCTGCTGCCTTATTTCTAATTGTATTTTTAAAGTGCCTGTTTTTTTGTCCACATGTATTTACACGACCTTTTCAGGACATCCTGGACCACTGCTTACACAAAGTGAGTGCGAGTTCTGTATACTCTCTTAGATAATGTATACTGTGCAGTGCTTCAGCCTGCTGTCCTGCCTGCCATCTTCATTTCCAGCATGCATGAATGCTCAGATTGAGTGTATTCCAAAAATGAAGTAAATTATGTTGAAAACTGATCTGCTGAATTTTAGTACAGAAAATTGTTTTCCTATACAAAATTTCTTTTAAAAAACACTTTTCTAGGCCAGAACTTTTTTCCTGGAAGATATAGTTCATAAAAATAAGTTGTGCTCAGCAGAAATCTAAAACATAGCCCTACCATGCCAGCCACTGTGAAGGAAATTAACTCTATCCCAGCTGACACCAGCATGGTGATTTATAAATTCACAGGTGAAATTCCTTATCATCTCCCATGTTCATATTTAAGCCAAGAAAAATTGTAGGAACAAAAATGGAATTCTTGGAGGAGTGGGATTCTTGAATGAGACGGGTTTCTAAATGTCCTTCTGCATTTAAACAAATATTTAAATAACTGTCAGCATATATTTTGTTTAAGCAAATATGTAAACAATTGATAGAAAAAATTAAAATTAAGAAGATCTTCCTTGTTACTAGAAAACCCTTTTGGTGCCTATGACTGTGCTGGGTTGTACACAGAAAATTTTCTAGGAATTGGCTGTGCCTAGTATTTCAGTGTCCAACAGTCGACAGATGAGAAGGATCCATAAAGTAGGAGTTGCCAGAACTTTCTTAAATTGGATCGGGGACCTTACCTGTGTCGCTGCAGTAATGAGATCAGTGTCTGTGACTTTTCACCAACCTATGGAGAACACTGTTTAAATGTGACATCTCTGCTGGCAAAACTCAATTTTCAGACTTTGAATGCAAACACCCACTTTGATCCTTTCCTTCACTTACCCAAGCTATGGTTTATTGTTTATCCAGAGGTATTGTTTTGAATACAATCCTTATATCATAATTACTATGAAATCTGAACCTATCAGATAAATACTGAACTGACAAAATGCAGAGATATTTTGGCATCCTGCCTTTGACCACAGACTTATACTGAGTAGCTTAAATTACTATTTCCTACCTGCAAAGAATACAACGTACAAAAAATCCCAGCACTAATCCACTGTGTGCAAGTAGTCATTCATAACTGTAAATGTTGAGTGAAAGGTGTCGTGGAAATTCATGTATGTTACTAACCTAGAATATATAAATCTGGTTTTTTTTTTGCTGGTCTCTATTTCCAACTCTTCAGCTTAGTCAGCAACATTCAATATGCCTTGGTCAGTCATCAGGCTAGCACATCCAAGGCTTTATTGTCTTGCCTTTCCCTTCCATCCTCAACTCACTGAATTCCCTTTTAATTTAAATAATGTGTGTATTGCCCTTTAGGAACCTCTGTTTTGGATGCTCAATATTTCTGTGTATTGCATCGCTACTAGATGTGTAACGCAAGGTTGTGTGTTGTGCTAGGCGGAAAGAAGAGTAAAAGCCCTAGATATAAAAGAGCAGAGGCATGATAAAGTGTGCATAGAATGATGGGATGTTCTTTTATTGATTTTAACAGGCTTTATATTAGACTTTTTAAAACACATTCTCCTCTTCTAATATCAGCTAATAGAAAGTATACTTTAATTCTTGTAAGGAAGGAATAATCTGATCTTTTAGAGAGAAAACTTTTGAGATCTCAAAGCTGAATAGTGTACATTGACTACGAAAGCCACATAGGAATAATCAAATTGTAATTCTAGTCCTGAAAAATATTGGTATTTTATAGTCTGTTATGGGGACTACTGATGCTAAGGAAAAATGCTTTTAATGATTATTTTTCTGCAAGATCTTTAAAATTAAAGTCAATTAAAATATTGTAACAATTATTGTCAGTTTGCAATAAATATAAATAGAAGTTATTATATTTTATCTACTTAAGAATAAAACTTATGTTAGAGAACAGCCACTACATCAAAAATATTTTACAGAAATGAGTACATGTCTGGATGTTAGGATGTACTAAACTCTCACCACAAAAGACAAAAATATTCACTGAACAAAACAGCAATTATTTAGTAGTTCTCATTTCATAACTACAGTTTCATTGAAAATAGAACTGTCACCATGAGGCATTTCTTCAACATGTTTTAGGAAGTTATGGAGGTGCTACTAAATTTACAAAAATTTGCAATGGTAAATAGCTGTGAAATAATTCTAAACTAGGGTTAAAGGTTTTTTTGTTGATAAGAACTGGCTTTTGGTAACTGTCTTCCCTTTCACAAACTAATTATTTAACCATTTTTAAAAAATGTCTGCCTACATGCTAAAATGTTCTATTAGCTGAAAATATGCATGATAGCTTCATAATAATTGGGCTTCTTGTTAGTTTTTAATTAGTTACATGATAGCCACTGCAGGTGTGAATGATCTGTTACTGACAGATACTGTTAACACTGACCTAAATGGGTACAAGACCACAGAAGGAAATTTTAACATCCGTTGTGAATGTTGATCAGAAGAACTGCTTTTAACAAAATTAGGGTGTGTAGGGGGGTTGTTTCGTTACTTTGTGGTTTTTTTTTTGTTTTTTTTTTTTTTTTGTTTTGTTTTGTTGTTGTTTTTCTTTTTCCTGCAAGGGAACAGGTCTTTAATGGGCTCAGATTTTAAAACAGGAGGAAGGAAGGGAACTTGACATTGATGCTCTAGAAAACTTCATCTTGCCCTAGGTTGTGAGTGAGTAGGCAGCAACATTTCAGACAGAAATTAGGAATGGCCGCATTAAAAGGATCTGCTGTGTGGGAAAGTGTGAGCTACTGAAAGCACTGACATTCTAATGAACAGCATCCAATGCATGTTTGTTTTTATATGGACAAAAAAAAAAATCTCATTTTAATTGGCCATATTCCTTGGGATACAGGACACACAAAACTTGTGCAAAATTTCAGTTCCAATTTGCACATTAATGAAAAGAAACATTCATGCATCATACATAATTTAAAATACTAAAGCATGAAGCATCTGTTCAATGCAGTTAGGATTGTCTTGTGTCCTCCACATGCATATTTCTCACTTGTACAACTGAATAATATTAAGATAAATTGATGTTTCTTTAAGAAAATGAGCAGGTGCTAGAGTTTATTATGTTCTTTATCAATTTTAGAAAGGCATAATGACATTGTCTTAAGGGCTACATTTTTATAAAACACAAAAATTCCTTGCCATTTTTTCAGTACTCTGCCTGATATAACTGTCAGAGCATTCTATAAATAAAACATGTCCATAAATACTTCATAAGGATGATACTTTCACATCAGCTTGTGAATACAATAAGAGTTTCACTATTAAAAAAATTCTAGTAATTTTATTTTTTTGCCTTACATGATTTTTGAAGGAAAAAATTTAAAAAATATGGCTGTAGAAGAGATGACATAAAATTTAAAATGTCTAATTACATGCCTGCCTTCAATTTTTTATGGTCATTTATGTCTGCACTTACCCGATGGATAATATCTGTGGGCTAATATTCTTCAATTCCAGAGTAAACAACATCTCCATTGTCTGTCAGTATATTCCAAAACCACAGTCTCCAGACCTGAGAGAGAATCCTGTTCCTTCATCTTGAGCAGCAACTAACCCTACCTATATATTAAGGAGTTGTTTATCTCATTGTTACCAAGTAAATAGCAAAATGAAGCATAAAAATATGAACAGATAAATCATTAAGGGATAGTGGAACAATCAACACCATCCAATAAACTGAAATAATTGAAAACAAGACAAATTGCTGCTGGGATTAAAGAATGAAAAGAAGAATAAGAATGAGATCATAAAATGGCAAACTGTATCAAGGAGAGCAATAACTGGATGTCAGTTTTCACTTCAATACCATGATAAAATTGTGAAGTACTTTTAAATCTGAGCAGGAAAATAATAAATAAGGCAGGAAATTAGTAACACTTATGCAGATGTTAAATGGTAAAACCTCTGTTTTGTTCATTAGAGAAGCCATTAATGTAATAGTGCATTGTGTCCCAGACATCGTAGAGAATATGGAAAACCGGGGGATGTAAAAAACGGAACTATCCAAACACATGAATTCTAGGAAGCTTGTCTTATTCTGAGATATTTTATTTATTTGATTCATTAACAGTAATCTAATAATGTCTAATCACAGTCCATTCATATTATGGTGCTACATGAGTGCAGCAGATAAAAATCCACAGTTTAAGAACTATAGTTAGACAGATTTACCAAATAAAGTTGAACTTTTTAGCACAAGGAATTAGTTGCTGGAACAAATCTTGTATGACGGGCTTGGTCTTACTCAAAATGTTTAATTCAAAGTATATGTCTTTTTTAACAGATACCATTTGAAGTGTTTGAAGTTAAACCTTAAATCTCAGAAATACCATGGAAATCGCTGAATGAAATTTTTTGTCTCACAAAGTGTTCTGGCCTTCAAAATGATGAAAACTGCCAGCTAATTTTTGGATCCTTCCTGTACTGTTATTATTTATTACTTCTACTACTGCAGAAGATATCTGTCCTACCCAAAACCACGTATGCATGATGAAATAATAATAATTTTTAAAAAATGATGTAGAACAGATAAGAAAGAAAAGAGAATTAATGGTTTTTTTATATTCCTGTAATTTATGTAATGTAGAGATCCTTCCAAGCAGTTCTAAATAATTTAGCTTACTTCTCTATCAACAATTACCAAATTAAAGACTAGAGATCTTTGATGTTGCTTCACTTACTGGTAGTGCAGACATAAACCCCCAGATTTATAGGAAAAAAAAATCATATTGAATTAACTGGAAGATATTTATCATAAAATACATGACCAAGGAAGGGAACATAGTGTTCTGGCTTTTTGCCTGATATTGTAATCACTGCATCACTGTCTAAAGCATAACCATGAGTGATATTTCAAATTAATTTTTTTGCTTGCCTGCCTCTAATCCTCAGGTAAGCATATTGCAGGTACAATCAAAAATACGCCAAAATGGAGATACTGACAACAACCAATATAATATTTTTGTTGTCACTTGCCAGATAAATTTTGGTCTAAGTGTAGATAGTCCAGTTATTGCTACACTTTCAAAAATCATGTAAACCCACCACAACCAACTGTATTAAATACAATTTCTGAATGAGCAAAATGCAGACAAATGATAGGGAGCAAAGCTAAAGTGCTTCTAATGTGAAATGTTACCTAGAGAAAACCAATGTTCTGTCAAAAAGAAAATGGTCTGAGCAACCCTAAGCAGAAAAAAGAGGAATGGGTTGTTAGGTTACAAAGGAAGAGGTACTCAGCTTTACTTCACAGGAGAGGAAAGGAGAGGAATGATGCCAGGTTGTGTTTTTTCCTGTTATTTAAAAATTACCTGCTTTAGCTGGAGTCTGAATACCTGAAAGATTTGCTTCCCAATGAAGAGCTTAAAATGTTGAATAGAGAAGTAAAACTTTCCAATTTCTAATTTAAATTATTTTTATGGATGTATAGAATATCTTAAGTTGGAAGGGACTCATTGGCATCACCAAGGAACTCTGATCCTTGCAGGACTACTTAAATCATATGACAAAGAATATAATCCAGACACTCCTAGAACTCTGACAGGCTTGACGACTTCCCTGGGAAGCCTGTTCCAGTGATTGACTACAGTCTCAATGAAGAATCTATTTGATTATTCTCTATCTTGCTAAAATTGTGTTCTGTGTTTAACCTGGTACATACGATTTTGACTTGCTAACAGAAGCCCACAAACTTGCATTGATGTGGCAGTGCAGGTTTCAGGACTTGTCTGGGTCACTCATACCCTGAGCTAATTTAATCATGGTTTTGTTTGTGTAACTGTGTTTTGGTAGTAAGCAGACTCACAAGGACGACCAATGTATTAGAAAGCTGCTGTTGGTGCACATGATTCTGCTTTTCTATCTCACCCCAAACACCATCATAACAGAGATCTAGAGTTCTTTCCATGTTGCATGTTTCAACCTAATTTTACAAATATCTAGCATGTGAATCTCTTCTTGCCCTGCATAGTGACATTATACAATTGAAATTGTTCCTTCAGGGATTTTTGTACTACAACATTGACCTTGTGTGCACTTGTGCCTCTGTGTCAGGGCAGCTGTAGAAAAACCTCTAGCTTAACTGAAAGATATTTTAGTCATAAATTTGAACTAACGTATTGTGTAGTACTTCAATGTTTCTACAAAGTCATTCTCTTTCCAAATGGTTTGAACTTTATATTTAGTAACTAGATGATGATCTAGTCTAGTCCAAAGGGTACTGAATGTTGGAAACTTGCTACCACTTGCTTGTACCCTTGTCAAATTATGTCATTTGCACTCTACAATGAGATTTTCTAGCTTAGTACTTCCTTTCCAATAAAATTTTCAAAAAAGTTAAACAAGTTATTTGCATGTCCTAAGTCTTTGGAGAGCTTTTCTTTGGATCTCGATATTGACTGATCAAGTACAGAACTGATTTACATAAATTTGATAGTGTGTGTTCTGAGTCAATGTCCTCCAAGCTACATGCTGGCATCACTTCATCCACATAGTAGATTTGCACAACACTAGATGGTTGAGACAGGTGCTATAAATGTGTTCCATTTCCAAAAAAACATTTTTTATTTTTATATTTTCTATAAACATTTAAGAAGAATGCATGAATTTTCAATTTATTTCTTAATAACAGGTTAATGAGGACAAGGATAATGATGATTTTATTTACTACTAGGAAAGAAAATTACTCATATATTTTCAAGGGAGACATCTATTTCTCCAAGCAAATATTCCTCACCAAAAAAAAAAAAAAAAAAAAAAAGCAGAAACTATAAATCAATGAATTGTTTGAAATAATGTGGAATACCAAGAGCAGGAATGAATGATGAAATAAGTGCTAAACTAAAATACGTCTGAACACAATAGGAAATTACACTTTCTGGGAGAAGTACAGATCCATGCCTCCTGGTTAAAGTGACTAGATTCTAGTTAAACTATTTCAAGTAAAAGCTAAAATACAGAAGCCTGTCTTATTTCACTAGTTGTTTAGATAATGATGTAACATCAACACTCTTACTGTAATTATCTTTAATAATGCCCTCATTATTATCTGAGGATACCTAGCAATGCGGCTGCTTATTTTGTTCTCATGGTACAAAGCATCCTGACACAAACAAGTCATCAACAGTTGATAAGTAGTGATGATATATACACACTTGGCCTGAGAAAAGAACAGAAACTAAATTAGACTAGGATGAAATACAAGTAGATCAGAACGGAAAAGAACAGAACAGGATTTCATTCACCTGCATTTTAATAACCTCACACTAGGAAGAAAAATTACAGCAACTGTAGTCAGGTTAAAACAGACTCAAAACTACTTATACACATACTAAAGCCAACCCTGGAACTCTAAAAGTAAAGAACACTATAGGGAAATTACTTTCCCTAATTTTCTCTCATTTTGAAAAGTATAGCACTTAGAGAAAAACATAGCTAGAAGTGGAGCCTTCATGTTTTCATGCTGGACAAAGGATTGTGTTTTGTGAAAAGCTTAATATGAATTCTGTTTAAACAGTGAGCTCTCATTTTAATTAAAAGTATATTTCCTGAAAGAATTTGTTAATTTCTAAAATAAAACAATGCTTGAACTGTTTTAACATGTGCTCATTATATATTCTTCAGTGGAATATTTAAAATAACCACTTAGAAATACAAGCACAAGGATAATACTGTGGAATGTCAGTGGCAGAAATAAAGAAGAGCCTATCTCATGAAAGTTTCCAGAAGACCTTATATCAATGAATATATTTGAGAATAGAACTACAATTAGTCAATATCACCCTCATACTGAAACACCCAGGAGATTTCAGCATTCAGGGTTTTATGTGTGGTCTCAGCAGAGCCATATGGAGAAAGATGATCACCTTCCTGCTCTGTTATACTGCCATTTTGCTTTGCAAGCTGGTGTTTAAATTGCTGCCCACACACTACTCATTTGGGTGTCAGTACCAAATGTGTTTCTGCCAACTGTGTTTCAGTTTATTATTCCTTAGAGGTATCTGCTTACATTTTCTATAGTGAGTTCTCAGGACTCAACAAATTCATGTTACAAACATAACACAATGAAAACTGCAAATCATAAAAGAACAAAGGAAAAGTGGTTGAGATATATCTTTATTACAAAAATCTATCCTGAATAATTACAGGCACAGAAAATGTTCCTTTGATGGATTCATGGCAAGTTTCATTATGTAGGACCCTATGTTTCTTTCAAATCATCTGAGACAGGCACCTGTGTATAGATTTATTGTTCTTCAAAAAATTTCTAGCTCATTTTCAAGGAATTCAATGAATATTAATTGTAATTTTTTTTGTCATACTGCTTTTGGAACACAAATCACTGTCTCCCAATCTTCATCAAGATTTATGATTATTTGGCATTGTAATCTCTAATTGGGATTTATGAAAACTGCTGTTCTGAGAATTGCCAGTACATTACGCCAAAGCATACTCAAACCATACTGTTCATGCAATGACATACACAGCCAATTCAGGTAATGTCATTGACAATAAACTCTCATCTGTTTCAGTAATCTGTAAAAGAGCATCTGATGGTCTATGTAAATGTATGTTACATTCTCTTGTGTTTGCTATATTAATAGTAAAAATAAGTAATTTCACATGTTACAGCATATATCACCAGGAAAAATGGAAGGAAAAAATCTACTACTGTAATCAGCAAATGTTAGTTTTCATTTTTTCTTATTATTTTAAAAAATTATCTAAAGAACTATACCTTATTGAGCTATGGTAACTATGAGAACTAATAACATTGATTTTATTAAATTACATCATGGGATAATAAAAAAAACCAGTGGCTATTTATTATTCAGAGGCCCTCAGTCTGAACACAATAATTTAATTTATCAGTTGATTACATAAAAAGAGAATGGCTCCATTAAGTACCATGAGGAATTCTGGACCAGATCTCAGTTGCTATATCATAGCTACAGTAATCCTAATGGAGCTACAGTGACACACGTGGTTTAAAAATGCAGTTTATTACACATATGACTAAAATCTTGACCATGATAGTACATGAGGGTAAAATTCAATTCCTTTATGGTACTGAAGACACAGGAAAAATAGGACAGAGAGTAGGAGAAAAAAGCTAAAAGATCAGAGACTGTGGCAGAACAGGAAGAAGGCAGAAAAGAGAAAAAGAGAAAAAGTAGAAATAAATAAAATTTAGAATATTGATCAGTTCCTATCTGGTTTAAGGTCAAACGTTTACAGTCCAGGTATTTCCACCAGCTTTTTTTAGAGATAACGAAGGATAACCCCTTGATTTTGAAGATTGTAACTGAAATGAAGGCTTAGCATGATTTCTTCTGCAGGGTGCAGAAAAAGCTTATGCACATCTTGATCTGATTTTGTGTGGTTGCTTAGTCTTGGCTAACAGCCAAACTCCCACCCAGCTGCCCTCCTCCCACCTCCAGGAAAGAAGACAGTAATAGCGGAGAAAACAGGGAGAGCAGGAATCTCAGGGGTTGAGACAAAGATGGGGAGATGCAACTTAGCATTGCAGGAGAAGCAGACTTGGCTTTGGGAAAATTGACTATATTTATTGTCAGCTAAAATAATATTTAGTTATAGATTTGGTCAGTGGGAAACAAAAAGACAAACGTTAAATCTCTTCCTTTTCTCTCCCTTTTCCAGTCTCATCTTCAGTCCTTCACTCCAGTCTCCTGTCCTCCCCACCTTACTGTTGCTACTGGCCAGTTGGTGGTCTTTACAGCAAGGAATCAAGAGGTGCAGAAAGAGGGGATTATGGTCAGTATGTGGTAGTTTCTCTCTGCCATTCCTTCCTCCTCAAACCTTTCCTCTGTTCCAGTGAAAATCCTGTGGGATACATAATATGAAAAGTTGATTCCAACTAAGAGGAAGAAGACAACCACATAAGTAAATAGGGAAAATGAGAAAAAAATAAAGAGAGTTTCTAAATAAAACATAGTAAAAAAACAAAACTCAAGAAGAATGTTTTATGAAATGGAGACAAAGAGAAAGGAAGGGAGCAGCGAAATGGAGACAAGCAAACAGAAATTCTAATAAAACAATGTACCAATCATATGTGTAATTAATAACTGTAATACAGGCACATGGCAGAGTGGAAATCTGAGAAAAAAAATTGCAATAATTTAAAATCAGTGGTTGCTTTTGACTTTTTGAGAATAACCTCATTACAAACATGCTTAACATCCTTTTTTTCTTTTTAAAGATGAAGTCTGTGAAGCTCTTACTGCAGTCCTTAATAAGATAAACAGTTTTCCTAAGACATCTGGGGAAAACAAAATTAAAATCTTAAAGGTGATAATTAGACAAGCTCAGTGATTTGTCTGATGTAGCCCACTGCAAATATTAGAAATACCATAAAATTGTGCCAAAAAGGACAAATTAATAGAAAGCTTTAGTTTGCACTTCAGAACATTTAAATATCCTAGAAATGATGAAATATCAAATTACTGCACTAAAATTCTGAGGCTTTCTCATTAGGAGAAACATACAAAACATTATACAGGATATTGTAGGACACTGCATAAGCAAAACTGCACTGAAATTCAGGCAGTTTTTATATTTATAACTTCAAAAAGTACCTGTTGTTCTATGTCATGGTTTAATTCTGGCTGGCAATGAATTACCAAACAGCCTGTTGCTCACTGTGCCCACGTCCCTGCTCTCTTACTGTGGAGCAGTCAGGAAGATTCTACTACTGATTCACTTGGTAAAGATGGACTCTGATTTTAATTTTTAGGCTTCAGTTTTCCCATTTTAAACATAGTGTGACTTAAACTTCTACATAAATATGCTGCTCATCTAAAATTTTTTAGACAAGAATCAGTTTCTGCAAGGCCTTATCTTTTTATTATCTAAGCTAACCTTCCAGGAAGCCTAAACATGCATTTTTTGCAAATTATCTACAGAGGAAAAATTCTCTTTCATTTTTTCTCGTATTTTCATTTAATTTTTTCCTGTGTTTCTGACTCATTAGGACTGCCCGGTGAAAATGTCAACAGGTGCTCCTTGGAAGGACAGAACAAAGGAACAGGAGTTTCTTACTGCTGATGTAAATCAAATATATTTAAGCCAGCTGCATACAAAGTACATAGTCTTGCTGTTCATGTGCAGATCTTTCCAAGTCTGCATTAGAAAAGTTAGAAATTCTGAGGCTGTATCTCCCCATTCTTACTGAAAATTATCAACATTTCCTGCACTACAAAGTGAGATCAACATGTGTACAGGAATAAATAATTCTTTGAAGACAAAGTGTGAGTGGAATATACTTGAAGCTTTTTTTCTGGTTTGGAGCAAGCCTGCTCCACTATCAGGGCAGTAAAGCAATGAATTAAAAAAAAAAAAAAAGCCGACAGAAGTGCCAAAAGAAAAGCAATAGAGAACATCACCCACTAAGCAATTATAGAAAATGAGAGAACTTCTAAAAGCAGAATACCTATCTACTTATACTGTCATTTTGGAATGAACAAAACCAATCACCATTTCTTCATAGTGTAATGTCCTGTTTATTAGATCATGCAATCTCATTTCTTATTTTTGAATGCTTTTTCTGACCTGTGGTTTGTGTGTTTTATTGCTGCATTGTAGATTTAGGAGTACAATATTCGTTGTATTACCTGGAAAAAGTTTTAAGTGGCTATTTTGGGGCTCATTTTACCAGTTGTGTGAGGACAAATCAAAGGTTTTATGGAACAGACTCCAGCAGTGCAGGAATACCTTCCATATTCAGAGGTGCCCTGAAGCTGTGTTTAACTTTAAACATTTATCTAGGTCCCACAGAAATATGATGTGCTGAAGTGGAGTGTTTGATTCTGCCTTGTAAACAAAGGTGTCTGGTGCCATCTGAGATGACCTGAGAGATTTAAATGGGGCTGACATATCTGACAAAGAGCCTACAGGAGATATGTGCCACTCTGGACTCATAGATGGACATCAGGCAGGATATCCTAAAGCAATTCAAATGGATGTTGACTTCTTGTCAACAAGGAGTCAGCAAGGAGCAAATGAACTGAACCCATTGTGTCAATACCTTGTGCACTGAAATTACACTTATAGAGACATTAGGCTCTGAGCACTTTCATATATATAAAGGGTGTGAAATGTGGAAATGTATGCTTCTGGAAGAGAACCTATTTTTGTGAAATATACAGACTGACAGAATATGAAGATGTGAAGAGTAATTTAGAAAGTGAGGTTAATTCTGTACATCTGAAATGTTTCAGAGGCTGGAAGATTTGGGATTAAAGGAAATTAACCACCAGTAGACAGAGAAAAAGTAATCCCCAAAGGAGTTTTAAGGACTCAGCAAAAAGTGACACAGAGAGGATGCTAAAATGACTCTAAACTGCTGCTATTACCATCCTGATGGAATGAAAAAGATGAAACTAAATTCATCTCCCCAGGACAGACTGATAGAGTAGCCCTGATGAAAGAGTGTCAACCTTATTTAGTACAGTTTCCTTAGAAACAAATTTGGCTGTGAATTTATGAGTGCCAGTGCCTCATTGCTGTTCCTTTTCTTCAGCTGCTGTAGGGGTCATGGAGGAAAGACCTTTAGGCTTGCAGAACTATTGGATGCTGGAAATATTATGGTATTCTTCCTTAACTAGATCAGCAAAATGAAACACTAGTCAATGAGTAACAAGAGTGCTTTCGTTTTGTTTTGTTTTTCTTTTTCCCATGACATTGGCAACACCTTTTTTTTTAAAATAAACTCAAACTAGGCCAAAAAAAAAAAAAAAGAGGAGTTTGAGAAAGATTCTGGACAAAATATATTTGCCCTCTTACATAAGTCTTAATTTTGTAGTAAATGTGAAATAGGTTTTCTAGTTTATTTGTGAGTTCCTCTCAGAAACAGCAATGGTTCACGTTTTACATAGGAAATGGTAGTATGCAACTTTGCAGTATTTACTGATAATCATAAAAAATGAAACACAAAACCACTTGAAATTTGATGGTATTCTATGTCAGTGGAGTGCATACCATGTATTTTCCAAAGCAAAGTGTAAAATATGCAGTTTGTTACTTTTTTCATAGACCAAGTTTAAAGAAGTGAACTTCAAAACTGGGTATAATAGAAAAAGATATTTTGAATACTATCTGTCTCATAATATCACCAGAGAAATCAGAATTAATTCTCTAAGCTTCAAAATAACTTGTTAAACTTCTACCAGTTCAAACTAGTGAAGGATAAATGTGGAAAAAAACCATTCTGAGATAATGTACTTCAAATACTATATCCTTACAAAAGGATATATATAAAAAGGGATTTTTAAAACTGAGAAATCAATGAATTTTTTTGCAATGACTGTAAAGTTATGTCCTTCAGAATTGCTTTGCACAGTTTCAAGTTGTTTTGAGACATAGACTGTTTAGAAATACATCAGTTTCCAAAGAAACTCTTGGTTCTGAAATGAAAGCACTTGCAAAAGGCATACATAACTTTAAAAGGAATCAGTGAAACCCAAGGAACCTATAGATGCATTTTTTTATTATGCATTAAAAATAATTGTGATATAAAATCAAAGTAAATTAAGTGCTTTTGTAATGTTTTTGATTCTTGAATTAAAAGAAAAAAAATCGTATTTTACCTATTGCAATGCATTGTTTAGACATTTGTCATTCTAATTGCATCGTTCAAATGGGCACTGAGATTAATACAGTGAGACCACTCCTAGCCAGGAAAGAGATTCTTTGGAATGTTTCAGTAGAAAATAAATGTTTATGCTGGTCTGATCCCAATTTACATTTTCCTTTTATATTCTACAGTTGCAAACTTTTGACCTCGTAAAGGAAGAAATGTTTCTCCATTTCTTTCTGCACAAACTGGTTTATTTGGCTATGGCAGATCAGAAACCACATTCCATCTTACAAATGCTAGGATTTCATTACTAGACAGAAATACATAATATGCTTTGGGATACTTGGAAAGGAAATTACTACTTAGCTATTAAATGTTATTAGATTGTTCCTGATTTTAATTGTATATATTTTAATTCCCCTAAATTTTCCAGAATGCATGAACATAAGCTAGATTTCCTCTAATTTTTTTGTATATGTTATTATTATTTCAAAAGCAGCTTTTGGAACATGTGCAAAATCTGTTTTTTGTCTCTGACTAGCCAATCTTTTGCATGGTTGATAATAGTTTGCAAACTTGCTACCCTGTGTTCAAAACTGCTATTTAGCTGAACCTAAAACATCTGCACAGGACTGAAAACAACTTCTGTTGCATACATGCAGACACACTGAGAAACTTCTTAAACAAGAAAAGAAGGTATAGGAGGAATTGTTCCATGCAAGAGCACCTTTCAAGGACAGAAGTGTGGTGGTGTGGGATAGGGAGGTGCTCACCTTACAGCCCTTCCCAAATGTTGGTGTCCTGAGGGCACAAATACGGCTGTCTGGCTCTCCCATTCCATCCCATTGGGAGATCCATCTCAGCCGCCAGCCTGGAGTTACCTGTCTCTGATGCAGGATGCAGTAGGATGCACCTTTCCAGATCCACCACAAACCTGCCCAGCCTGCCCCCAAGGGGGTTCCATGGTTCCTGACAGCCTGGAGCAGGGAGCAAGCCCAAGCAAGGAAGCACATTGTATTCTTCTGCCACTCCTGCTCTATCATCAGTGTCTTACATTGCATAAACTAAGCCTGTGTGTACATCCAACTTGTCTAAAATCAGAGACATGAAGCCTAGAAACCACAGATGCCTTCAAATATTGCTACCTTTAATGTATTTCCATAGAAATCAGGAGCAACAACTACTCCTGTATATAACTGTCACAATTCAATAATTATAATGTGAAATTTACCACATAATTAAAACAAAAAATTAAAGACCTGAAATAGAAGATTCTTAGAATTTGAAAAAATTTCTATAATGTAAATTCGCCTGCTTGTACACATGCAGAATGACACTTAAGACACACTTAGGGACCCTGCTACATTCAGTGGTTATGATTGCAGAAATTTTATACATTTATGTTGAAAGCAAAGAGAAAATGAGATAAAATTCTTATGATTAAAGTAAAAAAAACAAAACTAGGGAGATGAATATTTTTTTCCTGTTTTGTGATTCTCTTCTGGACAAAGATCTGTCTGACAATATTTGCAATGCTCTTTCTTTACCATAGGGAAGCAACTTGAAGCCTTATTTCCAGATTTTCTGTGTTCTTTCACTTCATTTTAAACTAATGAGACCTGTGCTTTGAATGTATCTTGATGTATTAAAACGCTTAGAGAGCTAAAGAAACAAGTTCATTCTCTTCCATGATTGACAAGCAAAGCTAACAATTTTTTTGCTTAATTTTGGTTTGCATCTCTACTTATAAACACAAGAAAGGGAAAACTAGTGCCACCTAATTTGAACGGTCTTTGTGGAAATGCAGTTGTACATCTAGGAGGTGTTTTGATGTTATAATAGTATTTTTTAAAAAGTTTTTTTAAAAACACTACAAATTAATGACTTTTATATGAGATGCAGTTTTGGATAATACATGGTAAATAAGGTCTAGTTAGAAAAAATCTTTAAAAAGCTGAGAGAGAGAGAAACAAAATCAGTATATGCAGTGGGAAAAACAATAATTACATTCAACTGACACACAGGTGGGAAAACAAAACTGTGTTATGAATTTACCTGTTTTTCATCTGTTTACAGCTCAAATTCAACTTTAACATCCTTACAAAGTAGAATCATGTAATTTAAATTAGTATGTAAGTATGAAGAAAGTAAATAAAGCTTTTTAAAGGGTTTAATGGAATGAAATTAAAATTCAATTCCATTAAAATTATTATTTACTGAAATATTTTTCATAGTTTCTAAAGTCAGTCATGTGGCAATATTAAAAAGAAAAGTTGACTCTCCCTTGCAAGGTACCAATTTGAATTTCAAAATCTAGGATTACTTCATAATTGCTTGAAGTTAGAATATTATTTCAGTTACCAGCAATCAGCTGTTTAAAAATAGTGTCCTTAAATCATAGATCTATATTTTTTCTGGGCCATTTTCCCCTTAAAAATTGACTTGACATTTAAAACATCAGCTTTTTCACAGTGTGCATCCCATCTGCAATTATGCTGCAGCCCACTCAGCTCTGTCCTTGCAATAACAATAAAACTATTAAAAAACCACCTGCAGATGAATAAAATGGACAGCTATCGAGCACACACACAAAAAAAGAGAAAAAGATAGAAATAAGAAAAAAAGTTATTTTAAATAACTGGACATTCTTACAGACACCCATTACACTGTATGGTTTGGAGTATTTGCACAAGAAAGGTATATTACATACTGAAGTCTCTTCTCTCCTTGGGTAATTATAGGCATCAACAGTAATCAACCTCTCTTTCATACAAGAATGCTAACATAGTGGAAGTAGTCATTTAATATTATCTCATATGTTTCATTTGCAACATGGAAGAGCAAATTAGTAACAGTGCCTGTGTCCTTTATCATAACTGGATAAAACCTTATGTTAGGGAATGAGGATAAAAGGTCTGGGTTACCTTGCTTGTAAATTTTATTTGGATAGTAGCCATTTCAAAGGCTCTAAAATGCACCATGGATCATGGTGTTTGATCAACCTGTTTACATACAAATTTTATACTAATTCAGTTTCTAGCATGACTCCTATTTTACAGTGGCATACAGAGGGAATGAGAGCAAGTAAACCTGCAATGTGTTCTGGGACCATGTGTCTACATAAGTTGTGGTACCTGGGCCAGCTAGTTTAAAGGTTTTTTTAATTCTTCTATTCTAAGGAGCCACCAGTTGTGTAACTGGCATGAAGACATAATCTCCGCTTCACCTGTTTGCTTCCGATTTGATTTATAAATCTCATCATGCAATTTATGAATTCATATAAAAACTGAAAAAAACTTAAAAAACCTTAAAATGTAGTTCCAAGGAAATTTATATACATACAAGTCTTTTCATGAGCAATGCAAACTGTGAACTTTTGTTTAATTGATTTTGTGTTTCTAAATGCATTCACTTACACTGAAGAAGCTTTAATATTTTCAATTGTTGTGGAGATTATAACATCTCTCTCTTTTGCATATGTTCATTTATTTATTATTATAATAATAACAGCAACAGCAACAACTAGAATAATAACCAAAAGAATAACAACAAGAATAACAAGAATAATAGTACAGTACAATCATGCTGAAGCCTTTACCTCAAGGGAGATATTTTGTGCATCTCTCATCCAGTCACCAAATGACAATTTTCATAATATCTGTAGAAATTTAGGCTGGAATGTGTTTGGAATTCACCTACATATACAAAACCTGACAGGTAGAACCTGAGAGAGAAGAAGTGGTATGTAGGAAATGAAAAATTAGTCTAAACTGAAAAGAAACTATACATCAATTTTGTTTTCTGCTCAAAAGTTTGAAAATCACATCTGACTTTATTAACATATTGAAGAGAACTTTCATTGCAAGCTAAAATATGAAAGAGCATCCCTAAAGTGCCGCTGAATAAGCATGAATTTTCTTGCTCTAAGTTGCTTGTCTAATTCAGAAGGTGGTGGCAGACAGCCAAACTTCCTTCCTAGATGTTAACACTATACCATAAAGTATCCTTAATGTGGTTTTCAACCGTTCTGTTTATCTCCCTGGGGATAAAAGAACCTACTGTTTTGAAGTGTCAGATTTTATACTGTGTTGCAGTGAGTTATTTTTATTTATCTTCCATTCTATATTTTTCTGAGGCATATATAATCTTCAAAGAGATATTCCTACTATTTCAGCTTTTTTCATATTTAAGTTTTGTTTTGAAGAACCATCCAGAAAAAAAACAGGTATAGCTTATGTCCTGGTAATTATCCTCAGACTACACATATCTTCTGTTCATCATTTTTTTCACCTTTGGAAGACAAAAGGAATCTGCCATTCTAAATCAGATTTTAAATGGTACTGCATGCTACTTGAGAGCAGAAGATGTCACATTTAACTACAGCTTCCTTCCTATGCTGTGTAGATAAGAAATATCCAGGTTGTTTCCTGTTTAATTACCTGCAAAGGTTTGAGGATACTGAGATGGCCTAAGGCCAAGTCTCTCCCATGCTTAGGCTCTCCCCAATCCAGCAGCAGGTGTAGAGCCAACAGTCAGAAAAGGAATTGCAATGCCCTGAATGCATGAGATAAAACCTGGTGATGCACACAGTATGCAAGTGTTTTCAGGAAATATATGACTGGCATAATGCCCTTTTGTGATCCCCTATCATTAAAAGTGACAGGTATGTTGCACACAGGTAGGCAGTTCTAATGTGATGTCCATGAGGAGTTCCTCTTTGGCAAGAGAATCCTCTAGGGACCTCTAGCCCAAACCATTCCTAGTCATTTATTGAACTTCCTGAGAGAATAATAATAATAAAAAAAAACAAAAAAAACCAAAAAAACAAACAAACAAAAAAAAAAGTTGAATAGTCCTTCCTGCTCAACTTAAATGAACCAAAATATATGATTTTTTACAATTCACATTTCCTTGAGAACTGTGAAGCTGAATTTACGTCAGAAAGTCGTTAAAGTAGGAATTGTCTAAATATAAAGTACAGCTTTTAGCTGCTTATACAGCTGAGACTTGGAAATCTCTTTAGGATAGATTTAATTTGGAGAAGAAGAACTACTGAAAACAAAGAGAATTCCTCTCAGAAATGTTCATAGATGTATCTAAGGACTCATAAAGTGGTTTGCAGCAGGAAATCCTAGTCTTTCTCTAGAAGTCAAGGTAGAATATCAGTGTCTATCTGATTCATCAGTGACTTTATTTGAACTCTGAATTGGCAGCATGGATATGACCCTTGAATAAGTAGATTTCTTCACTCATTTATGGGCATGTATTTAAGCGTATGTAGCAGAGCAGGAATAGAAGCACTGGTCTTGGTCTGGGCTCCATAAAGTTGCTTTGGGGAAAAAAGTAGGACAGAGAAATTTTGGGAAATATTGTTAAAATGATAGAAGGAATAAAAGATGGAAAAATACAGATTTTTCTGTAGCAATTGTTAGGAACTATGATGTAGCTATTATAAGCTAGGATACAATACTATCTCTTCCTATTTAGCCTTCTTTTGTACATATATTTTTAAAATTTAACTTTACTGTCTCTTAAGTGTGCACAGATAGTCAAAAGGAGAGTTACTTTAAGCATTTTGTTTTTATATTTTATAAACAGTGTAATTAGACAGAGATGTTACTAGAGGACTTTAGGTAAAATCTGAAATTACAGTCATATCCTTCATCCTTGGAGTTGATGAAGCACATGAGCATTCACTGCAGAGAAGACTGAGAAGCTGAACTCTGCTTTGTAATAATAAATTATTAAACTGTCCCCTTGCAGCTCTCCCAGCATATTAGTGGTAATGATTATCAAGCTTTTCTGGGTTAATATAATTTTCCTTCATGAAAATGGCTTATATCTCCTTTGACTTCCTAGCATTCTTATTTTTATGTATTTTGCTAGTTTCATAATTTTTGAAAATTCTTCTCTCATTTGCTATTTTAATCTATGCTATTCCCCACTGTGTCATTGTGCTTCTCTCTACTCCTGTGCCATGCTGTCCTCAGGCTAACATGAATAGTAGTATGTACATCTCTGAGGTTAGATGCAAATCTAGACTAACATCTTCTTGTGAACATGGCCTGTAACATCTCTCTTATGCCTGTTCAAAATGTTCAGGTCTGTCAAACTGCGATAAACTTAATACAAGTTGCTGTACTATAAGGAATAATACATATTCTCATAGCAAAAGGTACAGGGCATGCTTACCTACCTGTTTGTCTGACACTTGCATTCTACAGGCAGTAAGGCTCCATTGATGAAGAAACAGAGGTCCAGATGCACAGATATTTAGGGACCAAGCCCCAGTTGGTTCTTAGAGGATGGGATGGAGAACACAGCGCTCCTTGTTGTTAAAGGAAAAGCATTGAGAACCAGTCATTTCAAACACACTGAAACTACAAAGATGGAAAGCCAAAGCCTTTAGCCAGAGGCTAAAGCCAAAGATTCTTAGTTAAGAAGTAGTGTTGAACTATTTGCATCTGAAGTTTCTATCAAAGGTAATAGCTCACAGATTCATGTGGACTAAAATGTCCAAAGACAATCCACAGCAAAGCATGCCATTCAGTCACTGAAGGGAGGGGCATGGCAGGGAGTACCAGGGAAGGCTGTATCCCAAAGGAAGCAAAGATGGCAGCAAGGCAGCTGGAGTAGTTGGTTCACCTGCAAGGTGTCAGCAAGTTGAACAAGGAAAGTTAGGGTCAAACTCAAGTCTAGAAAGAGTCATCAAGGCCAGTCTCAGGCCAGTGAAAATTCAGCAAATCTATTGTCATGAGTCAAGGTCACACCAGGAACTCATGTCCAGGTCAGGGTCAGGGAGGTAAAGTACCAGGTTCAGGTGTAAACATTGCTCTGTGGTGCAGCTCAGGATCAAGCTGCAGAGCTGCCGACTAACAAGGCTCCTACGGAAAAAGTGATTAAAACCTAGTTTCTATCTCACTTCCCAAAAGCTCTTACTGAGGAAGCTGACCCTGGCCTTGGCTAGCTGAAGTCCCTAATTTATCTTAACTAAACTCATGGACCTGGAGATGCATTCAGGACTCTGTTAGGAAGAGTTTTAACCTCTGTTGAGTCAGTGGATTATTTAGTGAATCGCAGGATATCTTATCAAGTCTAGCGCCATTTGTATATCTGAAGAAGACCGATACATATCTTAGATAAGAAGTGCAGCCAGAGTAACTCCTGGATGAAAGTGGATATAATTAACTTTGGGACAAGACATTAAAACTACCTGAACTCCCCAAAAGAACTGACGGGAAAACAGGTTAACTGTGTTAACAGGCTTGTCCACGATGAATATCTGAGGGTAGTCTCTGAGGGTCCAGTCCTGAAATGTGTTCTGTGAAAGAAACTACATTGTTTCTCATGGATGGGTGCTTTTATCAGAGTCTCCAAACAGAAATGCAGCATGAAGAATGAAATTGTGACTGCTATCTTGTAAGAAGCAGGTGGCAAATCAGCTGCTTGAGAAAGATATTTTTATGAGGTAATCTTGACATGATCAAATTAAATGTGTTTTTTTCCCTTTTGTTTATTCATCTGTGTTTCTATAAAATTTGTTACTCTATTATCTATTTTGGCTGGTGTGAATAAATGTGCCTTTTAACATTTGTCTTAGCCAGGAAGTCATTTAATATTCTTCACCTTAGGATATGAGGAATAACTTGGAACACAGCAGCAAACAAACAAGGACTCAAATAGCCACCATAGGACTTTCACTGTATCAAAAGCTAGGAGTGATCATCAGTGCGAACCATGCATAGGGAGAAAAAGAGTTATAATTTTTAATCAGGTTCTTTTAATCACTAAGAAGATTTTGGGGTTCAGCCATGACTTCATTGGTGAGTCATGGGTGGCTTTGCACTCTTGCAAAGTACTTTCTAATTTTTTCTTAAAAAAAATAAAAGAGGATTTTTTTTTCCCAGAAATAATTTCATTAGGATAGGGCATAGGTCTTTCTTGCACTATGTTTTTCATCATATTTTTCTATTCATTCATTATTGCTACAATTCCAGAGAAAAATTAAGTGCATATTCTCCTATATTCTTCTGAAAATCTAGGGATCACAGAGAAAGATCTGGTTCATCTTTCTTCAAAAGCAGACTTGCTCCGTAACCTGCAATTAGTGCATCTCAACAAAAGTAACCCATTTAGAATATTTCAGTGGCGTGCATGAATGTATGAGGAAAAGGGGACTGAAGTTCTTAAAAAAAAAATTTGAATCCTTTAGAACATAGGAATTATGTAATCTCAGTCCAAAAAGTGTTCTAACTCTGTTCAAAATAATTAGGAAAATGCTGCATGCAGGATGAGTTTGGATTAATATATTAAGAGTAAATAATATTTGAATTTCATGGTAATCCTTCATTTTTTTTTCCCCAAGTAAAATCACATGAAAAATATGGGCAAGTAAAAGTGTTACATTTAAGAAAGTCTATTCAGAGCCTAACCTGCAGTAAATCAGTAATGGCATCACTTTTTCCATATTTCTCCCTCCTTGTGACATACATCTATCCAGTTAGCAACCTGAAACAGCACAATTTATGTGCTCAATTACAAGTAACCACTGCAATTTCCGTACACAAAGTAAACTATTCACAGTTTCTGTGGTTTCAGACAATGCAAATAAGGAAAAAACCCCAAAGGTATATTCTCAGCTCTAGAAAGAATTTCAGTGTTTCTGGACATGCTACAAAATGTAAAAATTTTACTAGGACTTCTTTGCTTCAATTTATATTCATATAACCATGAAAATGCAATTAAAAAAATCATGGCTTGTACAGGGTTAAATAATAATGGACATTGAGGAAGAACAAGCTTGAAATAATAATGTAATGAGATATACTCTTCTCTTGTGTTGACTAGTACAGACAGAACCGTATCTAATGCCATCCTCCTTGGCATCAGGGCCTCTTCCAGGCTGGTGCTGAGGCACTGACACACTGTGGCACAGAGCCACATACTTGGCTCTTAGTCTTGTATGTGATTATTTCCACTTGCTAATGCATTCTATAGAGTGCTGTTTTCACTTTGCATTGTGAATTGAAACCTTCATTGCATGAGTATTTGTGCTGTCCTACAAAGCCAGTTCCTGGAAATATATAAGCCATTTGAATTTTTAAGCCACTTTGACAATAATATTTCCTCAAATTGGTTAAATTCAAACTATTTGCCTTGACTAGACATCATATATTTCGTGTGTCTAGACATTATAATTATTGGTTTTCTTCATCAATTTCAATGAAAAATTAGTTTTGAGCAAGAAAATAATATTAAAGAGCCTTTAATGAATTTTAATTACTTTTAAAACAAACAATAGTGGTGAAATTAATGAAAATTTCATTTCAGAATCACAATTCTGAATATGTGCAAACAACACTAAGTTTCAACCACATACTAAGAGGTTATATTAAACTTGGAAGGTCATAGACAAGTGGATAGCTCCCATTTAAATATTCAAAACTATTAACAAGGTAATATAACGTTCAGTATCTCATTTTCTGTCTCAAAAACATAATATACACCTAGATGAAAATTAAAAGGTAAAGACCTGCCTAAAAAAGAAAGAAAATATTTCCAGTGACATCACTGGAAAACAGTTGTTAAATGGATCTGTCAGAGTATACAGGATTTAGGAAGAATGTGTTCAGAAGAGCAGACGGTTGTAGGTACACTAGGTTATTCTCAGCTCAGTCTCTTTCATAATTCTGTCCAAGAAAGTGGGATATATTTTCATCTCAAGGGCATCAGTATATATCCAGAGATACTGTTTTGATCCATGCTTCTATGCCCAATTTACACTGGTATTACTGTAGTCTTGGAGTGTGATTCCCATCTTACATAAAGTGTCATGCACAAAATTTGTAAAACAAAATTGCAAAGCAATGCAGAAAGCCAAGTTGAGCTCAGAAATATGTGTTAAATGAACTCAGTAATCAAACTGTGAGACATATTTAACATATGTTGAATTAATTTATTCTGAATTCTTTTTCCCTATTCTGAGAGACATTTTTTTTCCATCAGCTCTGGTGCGGTTGATTTACTATAGACTTATACAGATATATGCATAATGGTGAGGTTTTTCTTCTTTTCTGCTATATTTACAGTTTTTACAGAAACTTATTATCATATATATGCCAGAAAAAAATCTAAGAAACAGTAATATGACATTAAGGTGGGATGTATTCACTCATATATCTTGAGCCCTGTGAGGACATTAATCTGAGCTCTTCAATCACAAATGGCTCTAGGCCTAATTTTATCTCTGTACTGAGCTGTAATGTGGTGATTTATAAATTTTTGATTTTTTGATTTGGAGCAATTATCTTTCAATATCCTCGTAGGCCTCACAGAATTTGGAAATGTAGCAAACTGCCCTTCTCCTGATGACTAGATGTCTATATCTAACTTTTATCTAGTCCTATTATTACCCTATCCATAGCCTAAATATTAAACTATTCTTTGTGACTTGAATGTCCAGATTAGTTTGTGGGCTTTGCAGAACACAGCAGTAAATCGAGGTCTTTGTCCTCAAAATCTATACTGATTCTAACCTTTAACATACTTCTAATAGTAACCTACTGTCACAGCCAAAATATAGCCCACAATAAAGCCATTGTAATGTCAAACAACAGTCCTTAATTTAGCCTTTGCTAATTTGGCAATAAACCTATTATTTTTCTCCCAAGACAAAATACAATTATATCCTCAATACTAACTATAGCATCAGTGGCTCATTGTGGAGCAAATTCTGAGTCGCTCCTTACCAGTTTTGTGATCTGGCTATTGCATGATGAACTGACACTTTCCATGCTGTTGTGTGTGTGTACATCTGTTCTTAAACCAGTTCTGTCTCCATTCTTAGTAGTCATTCCCTGGTAAACATCCAGTCAGAGGTTGTCAACACATCCCATTCTGGCTTCAGAGGATAGCAGGATGAAGACATCGTCTTCTGAACAATCCACAATTTTAAATGCAAACCTCACTTTAGCCTCAATATTCACACTGTGATTCATCCTAATTTAATATTAATACTAATATATCCACAGAAAGGCTCTCCATACAGGTCTGCCAAAACTGTGGAAGAAACCAAAGACAATGATACCTGCAATTCCAGGGGCCTCGAGTCATTAGTTGTGCTCAAGAGTAGTATTAGAGTTTGTATTCAAATTAGGATGTAAACTAGAGCCCTAGTTCAATGTTTGGGGGTACAACTAAACTCTAGAAAATGTGCAGAAAATCCAGTGCATTATGGCCTTCTGTTTTACTTCCAACTCTGCCAGACTTAGCTATATATTGAATTGGGAATAATTTTTCATATCTGTGGGTTAACTCCCACTTACCCTTTTCTTTTACAGTGATGGACACTATTGATGCTGCTGAATGCAGAGGCAATGACACATCCCTTCCACATTATCTTCAAGGTCTGCTAAGGGGCTTGGCAGTTGATGATGTAATGTCTTCCCTGCCATTTGGATATGCAATGGTTCAACAAAACTGCAGCTGGCACGCTGTTACAGCTGTTTTAGGTGTCTGTAAGCCCATGCTTCAGGAGCAGCTTTGGAACAGCAGAACCTAAACCTCAAATTCCAGTTTACTAGTATGACGGTAGTATCAACTTCAGTACTTCAGTTTCTGGGAGAGTAGGAGGTACCCCATAGGTTCTTGGTATTTTTCATCTGCAGTTGTGAGACATATTTGAAAATTTGAACTTTAAATTTTGAATGTTCGGTTTTTCTTTCAAATTAGAAAGTGAAATGTTTGAAAACTACAACAGAACACAAGGAGAGTCTGGGCTAATTTTCATCTCTAATTATTTTTATAGAAATGTGTAACATTTGAAGGACATGAGGACACTTCATAGAAAATTTTTCTTTATTTGTTATTTCCAAAGAAATTCAAAATATTGGGATTTTAAAAAATTAGATTTTAAATTTTAAAAATATAAGGAGAACAGTGTGCATTTTGTGGAAATCTGAATTCTCTTAGACTTTATAGATCTTATTTCACTAAGAATGGAGATTCAGGCCATGAGCTGTGTGGTATAAAATTATTCTCCTAATGGAAGATACTTTAGGAAAAAAACCACCCCCATATAACTTTTTTATGATAGACTAGGAAATAAGTTGCTCACATATATTCCCCCATTCTTGGTTTTCTAACTAAGAAGACTTTTTTGGCTAATTTGTTCAATTGTTTTTAATTTTTTTTTTAAAAATTAAACATGTAATTGACAGAAATCAAGCTTGGGGAGACACTTAAGGTCATGGTTTGATAATCTTTACCAAGTTCATAGTGCTTTGCTCAATGGTTTATGAAAGGAGGTTGTCTTTATTACGACAAAATGTAGTGTATATATTTTCAGGTGAAAAACAGGTATTTTCAGGTGAAAAACACCTGAATATAGACATGAAAGAAACAGGGCTTCTGGGAAGAAACAATAGTTTTTATTAACCGGCAGATACACTTGGAAAAAATCAGACAAGCCTGGACTTACTGCCTCCTTAGCAAGGCTTCAAAGAAGAAAAGAGTCTTTGAGCAAAATTGTTGCAATGTCATTGCCTCCCTAATTTAAAGAAAATGTCTTCCTCTCAGAATTTTATTGGTTTCAGTTTTCAGCTATTGCTTTTCCTAGCTAAACAAAATAACCAGCTACTTGCAAAGACGCTTTTTGTCAATCCTTGTAGGCTCAAATGAAGTAATTTCATAACATCCCTTTGAAAAGCTATATAAATGAAGAGATCGGATTTTCTTTTTTACTGAAGTGCTACTACTGAAAGTTTACAGATAGTAAATCACAGTTCTAGGGTTTGTGTTTAATGCATTACTTCAAGTTTTTTCCTTTAAAAAAAAAAAAAGAATTTTTTATTCCTGAGCATATTCTGCAGATCATGTATTCTGAGGAAGGCATTACAAGAGATTTAAAATCCTTTTCTCTGAATAGAAGTACATAGTCAACTGTGGTCAGTCTCAGAGGGCCTCTGGGACAACATAACAGCACTTGGTGAGACAGATATTTGGAAAAGACATTAAGAGGCATGAATCACCCACACACTGTTTTGTGACAGACCTTATAAAAAGGGAGTTCAATGCTGACTTCAGTGGGGCTAATATTTAGTTTCAATATAAGAATAAGTAAAATTGAAATGAAAATTCTGAGTGGCATTTTGAAAGATCTGTTTGACATCCTGTGTCTTGTTTATTTTTTCTGATGAGAAAGAACATTATCTTGTAACAGGGAACAATTTCTAAATGTCAGTGATTTTTCTCCTCTTTGGGAACACAGACAATGTCAAACTAGGTTTAAAAAAATTTCCAGTAAATCAATGTCAGATATATATTTGACATAACTTAATTCAGCTAAACTGAATTTCCTACTGTACCCCCAGCAGGCAGAATAATAAGCAGACCCACACGTAGTAACAAGGAAAGCACTTGAATTCTAAATTCCTGAAAGTGAAAGAACTTAGGAAGAGCAATACCAGGCAGCTGAAAGCAGGCTGTAAGATGAATACTATAGGTGACATAGAACAGCTGAAGTAGTCTCAGTAAGTAATTCTGATATTCTTTGGTACTCTGTACTTCCAAAATCAGAACTTCTCTGTTAGGCCTCTGCATTCCCCATTGCTAGGCATTGGACCTGTCTACATTAGAAAAAGGCCCAGAATACCACTGTAGGCACACTTCTTTGTTAATGCTCTTTCCTGCCCTATCTAACTAAGATTCCTTTTTTTCCCCCTTATTCTATTTTTGAAATGGAATAAACAAAAATTTAAAAAATAATATTTTTCCTTCCAAGGCGAGCAGACCATTAATGGACATTTGGATGGAATAGTTACTGGGGTCAATGTGTAAATAGTTGTGATACTGAAAAACAACCCCTATAGTTTTTTTCTATAGGGAAGCTCTTACTTTGAAGTGCACTGCTTACCATTACCAAAACTTGAAGAGGAAGTAAAAAAACAAGGCTTAGGGGAGAAAGAGAAAAAAAAAAAGCAAGAGTTGAATCTCAAATCAAAGTCTCATGTGCTATTTTTTTCCTAGGTATCTATTCAGTTAGTTCAGATAAAAATCTTAGGAATTTCACTCCTTTTAGGAAACTGACCCAAACCCAAAAAGAGAACAGAGCAATCAAGGTCAACATCTAAACAGATAAACTTCAAATGTGAAAGCTAAAAAGTCTTAACAAAGGAGAAATCTGTTTTAAAAATATTACCTACATTTGCAAAACACCTATCACCAGGAATTAAGATTTCAGTGCATCAACAATGTCAATTTGCTTCAAACTTAATTTTTACTGAAGATTGGTAATTTCATAATAAATATTGTGATGGTCATTATACCTACATTTTTCATCTTTTTTTTTTTTATGGTTTAAATTGGTGTTCACAAAGTGATAGCTGAAGTTATAATCTCATTAACAATAGCATGTTAATGATTACAAGGTTGGTCATGGTTAATTACTACTCTTCATTAAACACAACACATCAGGAAACTGTGGAGGGCTTCTGAAGAGTGTATATCCCATCACTGCTACTCAGTGACCTAAATCAACCTTAATCCAAAGTGTGCTGTGATGGAGTTTCTAGTCTTCTGTATCTGAGCAATTAGCACAGAAAGGAAAGGCACATGTGCAAAGCTTCATGCACACAGACACAGCAAAATGTTCTCACAGCACTTGTGGTGTGAAGGACCCATAGTGAGCTGGCAAGTATTGTGCATAGATGAGCTGAGCAGAAAAGCTCCTCAGGGAAAGGAGAGGTAGGACTGGGTGAAAGAATGAAACTGGTAGGCATGACATGTTAATGAGCTGTGTCAGAGCCATCTGAGGTTTGGGGAAGATAATTGCTACTTGAGAATAAAATTGTCTTTTTTTCTGTTCAGGACAATGTTCTTTGGAGCAGACCGAGAACACTTAGTAAAACAAAGAAGTCAAAGAAGAATCCTGGAGATGAGCTTTTTCAGTCTGACAACTCACTGACTCCAACCAGCTGTTTTATGTTTAAACAAGCAGAATACCAGATCAGTTTCCAAAAGGAATTTTGACTTGTAAAAGCACAATTATTTTTACATTGTTTCACTGCTGGTCATTTAGCTCTTGCCAGAGAAGAAACCAGCCTGCCTCTTTCGCTTCTAGCACTCCAAGTAGCAAGACGGAAGAAAATTCTGAGATTCTCTCTGCTTTAAAGGTCAAGGAGAGGCTCTGTTTGTTTGTTTCTTTAATTTCCCAGCCAAGTGACTTCCAAAGGTTTGAGTTTCTAAATGGCTAATGCCCCTACTGTAAGCATCCTTTCATGATTGTGACTAATTTTACATCTCTACCCTGTTTTGCTGTCCTCCTTTTCTTTCCTGCCTTTAAAATAAAAGAGATTTGCCTCACTAGGGTGAACAGGTTCTGTCAGCTAATAACATGAACAATTAAAGAAGCATTCAATGACAAAGGAATGACCTGTAGTCTCAAGGATGGGTGGAAGTGTTACACCTTTTTAACTGTACTTCTACTGATAATTAACATTTTGTACCTTAGGTGGCTTTCTGAGCAGATTATATATGCAGCAATATCATGGGATTATATTATTTTTGACAACAGTTTTTGTCTCTCTCCCTCTGTCTTCCTTTGTGTCTCTAAACACACACACACACACACACAGAGAGACAGATATATAACATTGAGTCTAACTCTGTTTCCTCCTATGAAGCATATAAAAACTGATACAATCATAATGGATTTGACAAACTAGTTGGAAACCTTTCACAGGATTCAGCACACTGTGGGAATGCAAAATAAAACTCTTTTGCAAGCTGTCCTGTCTCTGGAACTACAGGGGAAGGTGGCAATATAGGTCCAGCACTTACAAGACAGTACAGTCAAAATGAAGAATCAGATGGAAAGCAGCTTTGCTACCTATTTGTGAAAAAGGAAAAAAACCCTTTTTTCCCCCTTCTTGCTTACCTATTTATTTATTATGTACACGCTACTGTCTCTGTCAAAAAAACAAAGCCTCTATTGACAAGAAGATGGTAATATAATAGGAAAATTCTCCCCACTGTTTCCTACAAGCCAGCCACACAGATTTTTCACATGATAAATACTGGCCAAAATGTACACATATATATCCCATGGGTATGGGTTGGGGAGGTGGGGAGAGATGGAGAGAGAGCTCTACATCACTGAGCAAAGCACAGCTACATTAAAAATGTAGGGGTAGGAAAAAAATAATCAATTTTTGTTGTGACTGATTTGCAAAAGTTCCCATTTGAGAACATGAATAGCAGTGAACAGTTCAGCATATCTGTACACACAGTGCATCAGAGAGGGAATGTATAAGTGTAAAGACTATTATCCTTGCACATCATGAGGTCTGCTTCTTTGTTTCTGGAAAGACTGCAGAGTTGGCAGTAAAGACTGTCTTGTTCCTGTGTGTATGAGCCAATGCACTGAATACCCATGTTTCTCCACAGTATTAAGCTGTTCCAACAGTGGCAGGAAGGACAAAGTGTTTGTGAGAGATCTGCATTTAATCCTACAGGGTTTAGAAGGCCACTTTTTGCAATGATAAAGACTGATTTAATGAAGCTGTTATAATTCTAAAGCTAGATTTTACTAGACACTCTTTTTTATTAACTAATGAATTTACAATGTGAAACTCTTGCAGTACAAGACAGAGAGCATTTCTTGTCCCTAGTCTTTGATGTTGACTCTCAGCTGTATAACATTCCACTACAATGATATTTCTGGGGAAAAAATGTGGGAAATGAAGTGGTTTATGGTGTTTTTATCAATAGAAAGAAGAAGAATAGAAAAAGATTGAGGGAGGGAGATGTGTATTGTTTGTTTTAGTCACTAAATTTTATACTGAAGAATGAAAGGTAAATTTGATTTAGTAAATGGATTTTTAGATTGTAATGATGAACATCAATATGCCAGCCACTATCACATTTCCTCTAAGTCTACAGTCCATAATCCTGCCCAGTTCTCCTAAATAGGGATAAAATAAATCAGATACCTCAGAACAGGAGGCAAAGCAACAAGGCAACAGGATCAATAAACTAGTGAAAAAGAAATAGAGTGGGAAAAACCAGGTATTTTCCCTGTACCAGTGTCCATCTTTCAGCTATGATAGATAATTATGCTTCCTTGGTTTATTTTTTCTTTAGCAGAGAAAGTTTAACTTACTATTTAAATAGAGGACAAAAGTTCTTTTGGCAAAATGTCTTTATTTGAACTCTCTCAACTAATTGAGAAGTAATGAGAGTGGTCAGTCATGAGACAGGAAAAGTATCTATGTGCTCCTGCTCTAAAAAAAATGTTTTATGTCCACTAATCCTTCAGAAGAATCATTGAATTTGATTAAGTTTTTTGGGTTGGTTTGGTTTTTCGTTTCTTTTTGAGGGCATGATTGATTCTTCATCTCTCTCTTATTAATGTTATCCCACCTTGCAGAAGAATAAGAGCAACCTGTCTATATAATTTTCAGATTTAGATGCTCACACAGAGGGAGAAAGGTATTACTCCTAAACTAATTCCCATATTTTGCATCAGGCAATCAGTGCAAACATCTTTGGCACAGGTATCATAATACTGGCCCTAATATCAGACATGTCTTTTTGCAAAATTGGAGAGTTATATTCTAATATTAAATGTAATACATTCCTTGAATATATTCAAAATAATTTGATTTTCTAGAAATCACAGCATAGGCAAAAAACAGCACACAGAAAGGCGGCATCTAGTCTCTCCTTATAAGAGGGTTCTAGTAAATTGATTAAATCCAGTAAAAACGTTGATAAACAACTGCCATCCTAAAGTATCTGTAAGAAAGGAATTTCAGGTTTAAGAGTCTTCTCAGTTTTAACATCTTGATTGCTTAATTAAATGCCACTCTGGTAATTTTGAATGAGAGCAGTCATGGTGTCAGTTTCTGATGTGGAAGTCACATCAGCGGTGGAATCAGATCACACTGAGATTTTAGATCCAAGTAGGTGGATGAGTACTGGGATAAGGACCCTGCTGAGACCTGTGCAGCACTGGCTAGCACTCTGAACCAGATAAGTTTAGGTGCCAACAGAAGAGGAAATACAGCTGCTAAGATTTAAATGGTTTTCTAAGGCTGCGCTCCAGGACCTGGAAGAAATTTAGATTCCTAGCTCTCCATTTAAGAAAGCATATCTGTAATTCTGATTCTTTTGATCCTCCTCTCAGAGTTTTAGATATGAGAGGAATGATTTTTTAAAGCAAAAGCGTTGTTCCCATTAGCCACCCCTCCGTTTAATGCAGAGCATTTTCAGAGCACACAAGATGAATTCCCTTCAAATGAAACTCAGCTGTACTTCCAAGGAGAGTACCCAGTGAGCCTGCAATTGCTAATAGATGTTAGATAAGATTTGACTAGAGCTAGTCTAAAATAAACCTTTTGAGATACATTTTGTATAGGTGTCATGTCCTCAGTTTCAGTTGGTTTTGTCCTTGAAACTTGCTTCAACTAGCTGCTAAGGTGGAAATAACCTTTCCAAATCCCAGATCAGATTCTTTTGTTTTCTGCAACTGTTTCAGCGTTAACATAATAAATACCTTGTGGTAAAGAGAACATACATCTCATGAAGGTCTAGGAAAGCTCTTACTTCTCTTATTCTGGCCCTCCCCCACCACCACAAATGAGTGCTTGTCACCATTAGCTGTCTTGGTTTAGAGTGATCCAACATGTTTTGGGGTTTTTCTTACTTTAATACTTGCTTCCTTTAAGCATCTAAAAGATAAATCTATTTTTTCAATAAATTAAACAACAGCAATACATAGCTACTTTATATTTTTCCATCGGCTTTGCCAAATAAAATGTATTCCTAAATTTGGCATAAATTTTATCTGCTTGCTTCTGTTAGAAAAGAACAGAATGGAACATTGGGGGTTTTGTCTTACATAAGCATACATTCATTAAGAATTTGTATCTCTTGCACAGACTGAGGTATTACTTATTCCTTTATCACTGAAATTGGTAATCTCTAGTGTCCTAGATTACAATATAAAATGTAACCGAAAGTATGTATTCTATGATCATCTTCACAAGCTGTTAAAGCAGGTGGGGCAGTGTTTGTTATCTCCTACCATGACTCATCCCTGATAACTCCCACTGGGGCCTATTTCTGTTCAATGGGCAATCAAGGCCCCACCGCAGGACTCATAGAATTGCATCAGCCCATTGTGAGATGCTCTGCCCAAGGGGGAGGAACCAAGCACTCCCACCTGGATACAATCCGGGGTTTGGAACAGCACAAGGAATCCTTACTTACTGGATTCCCTGAGGACAAGAGCTACCACTGGACTGTCAGGTGAGGACCAGACCTGTCTGCAGGATCACTGCTTCAACTGGACCACTTCACCACCCTGACTAACAGGGTGTCCGGTTGTATCCTGACTCTGTCAGTGTTCTTGTACTATTGCATTTATTTAATTTTCCTGTTAAATTGTAATTCTGATTTATGATCTCCCACTGGTTTGTTTTCAAATTAGTCCATCTAGGATTGCCTAGACGTGATCTAGCTGGACTTGTTTTGAGCAGGGGTTTGCATTAAATGGCCTCCAGAGTTCCTTCCCAACTTAAAGTATGCTATGATGCTATGATTTTGTGGCATAGCAACATTTATCTCGGTTGTACCTGCGATATAGAGTAACAACTCCATTTATTGCATAGCATTCCTACTAATATTTTTGCTTGTTTGTTTTCTTCTAATGCAGTTGAAATAGTGGACATCTCATCATCAAACCTGAGCTTAACATATGATCACTTGCATTATATGAAGCAAAGAACACCTTCTGAAGAAAGAGTCTGTAAAGAAGCTGAAGTATAATGATGCGACTTGCTGAAACAATTTTAGACAGAGATTTTTACATTTGTTAATGTAGAAAGAACAGTATAACATATAAGCCTAGGTATCTTTTTTCAGTGAAGTTATAGTAATTCTATACTGGAAATTTCCACTTTAGCACAAATTTAAAGTGTACTGAAATTGTTTCATAAGTCAGAAATAAAATAAATGTAGCCTTACTCATGAGATAATGCGGATGTGTTCAACTGATCCATGCTGACTGCACTAACATTTTTGACCAGTTTCAAACAACCTCTAACTGCAAAGATAGGCTATTATGCTCTCAACAGTCAACTGCATTTTTTTTTTTTTTTTAAATCTGATTTCATTCATGTAGGAAAACTTAATAGAGCCCATTTTCAATAAAAGTATTAAATAATTGCATATGCATTTCGTTAATTAACACGGTTGGAGTTCTACAACAACTTTCCTGCTCACCTTGCTGAAAAATATAGCTTCCAGAAAAGAATTCAAATAAGGATAAATATACAGGTAGAAGAGTTAAAGTGGGAAGGTAAATACAGGCTTGCCTTCTGACAGGTTCCTGGTGACATCAATCCTTGTTTGTTCTGACACAGGGTGCACAGCTGGATATTGATGACTACAGCTGGGACTGCAAGAACCAAAGAACAATGGATCGATATGATACATCAGCTTGTCTGTTCTGAAAGAGTGGAACAAATTTAATTGAATAAAACAAGATTTGTAAGTACCCAGCTACCCTCTGATGTTAGTGACTACCTTAGAAGACAGGACACGAGTAGTTACTTGCCTCTTTAGTACGATATTCCTATAACAAATATTCCTGTGCTTGAAATCCACAAACCCTTGCACATGTCTATACCAATTCATCATGACTGCTGTGTCCCTAACAAAGCACAAAGCATAAAAAACCTGAATAATTTGGTTAGTAGTGTTATTTTTAGGTCTACCACATAACTGTTTAACTATTTAAAAATCTTTTTTACAAGCTACCGTGTTCCCATGACAACAATTGGTGTCCAACAAATAATAAGGTTCTTTTTTATTACTTGGCAGGAGATTAACTGGAAAAGGTCAGTCAATATGTAAAAGGAGTGAGGTTATTTTATTTTTTTGACTACCCCTTTAAGAGTGAAGTGAGCCCTGTTGGAAGAGCAGAGCCATGAGTTAGGAGCTAGACACAGTTGGTGATATCAAAAGCCGTATATTAGATGTTCTTCGGCATGTACTTTATGTTTTACTTAGTTTGTTTTTCCCTTTAATCTCTAATAAAAATTATCTCACCTGAAAGATATTTGCTGTTAATCTGGGAGAAATCAGAACTGAACTCATTTAGAGAATTGATATCATCCTCTGAAGCTTAACAGTGTGACAGGACAGGTGGAAATCCACTGTGTTTGCACAACAAGAATCTAAAATAGGAGACTCTTCATTTTCTTTGAGTATGTTTCCTTTAGGGGGGCTTCAGAAAAACAGGATATATATACTTTTTTTTTTTAAAAGTGGCTGAGACTGGGATCTGCTTGCTAGTTTTATCAAGGAAGCTGCATCAAAATGTAACTTCAGTGATAAGTAAATTTATGATATATGCCACCAGAGCCTTATCTCTAGCATGGAAAAAAGTATTCAGTTAATGTTCAAAAATAAAATGACCATAAGGTTCAAGCAAAATAGCCAACTTATACATGTTTATACGCCTTGTTTCAGCCCTAAATAAACATAGTTCAGAGACGTCCCAGCAACAGATTAACAGTGAAAAGCAATTCCCCGTGACTGCATACATTCACTTTAAGGATTTCTAATTTGCTAAATATTTGCCTACAATTTTCTGTCCAATTTCCTTATGTATAGTTGGGCTTTTAATTTGCATTCCTTCCTCATCATAGTTTACTCACATTGAATAATGCTTTTAATTATTTTCCTTTGTATAACTCTCTGAAATATAGTACTTGGAATGGGGAAGATTTCAGTTGTTCAAGTAGCTATTGTAAAAGCTGGAAAAAAGCCACATCTCTTTTACCATAGCTGACACACTACATTGATCTAGCAGGAAATCTGTCTGTTACTGAGACAGATGGGGGAGCTCTGGGACCCGGTTTAACGTGGTTGAAGCTCCTGCGGATGCTGATATCGTACACTGACAGTAGCTGAAGTCTGAACAGCAGAGTTTACATGCCTGAAATAAATTGTTTTGATTAGAACCTTTAGGAAAGAAATTCATAAGGTACAGTTTTATTGACTACTTGCCAAACAACATAGACCTGTGCTCTGTAAGCTTGTTTTGTTCTTGTAAGTCAAGCACCAACTGGGCTCTTATTTTCTAAGGTTATGGACTTACAGCATAATACATTATCATTTACTCTGAATTATTACAGAGAGAAGAATCAGAAGCAGAATGCACATTCATTTCTAACTGTAGTTGACCTTAGGAAAAATATTTTTTTAAAGTAGTCTATGCATTTTTTTATCTTCGATGGGTGTATGAGAAATTTGCTATTGATAAAAATGTTTCCAGAACAAAACCACACTTATAAAGCAAATTTGTGGCAGTGATGAAGAAAAGAATATAATAATCACTTCCAAGTATTATCAAAAATGTGCTATTTTATCATAGAATCAGGGGTGGGGGGGGGTGTGGGTGGGATTTAGCTGCAATTTCAGGTTCTGTTTTATTGACAGTGAGAGACCACTCTCTTTGTGGCATAATGCTATTGTGATCACCTAAAAAGAACTGAAACAAATGTTGCTCAAGGCACAGCTAAGATTTTCTTCCCCTAAGCAAAATCTATGTAATATTGTTGTCACTAAGGCCATTATTTGTTGTGCTGTTCTTTTGGAAATTAGTATGTAAAGGTAAAATTATGTTCATTTATCATTGTCTGTTCTGGTCTAATGCATTTAAATGCATAGTCTGGTTGCTAAAACAGAGCACATGAAAATTTGCATTATTTTGTACCACTCCAGTGATAGAGTTCTGGCTGCTCATTGCCACGTTTATTTTTTAAATCAGCATCTTCTGAAGATTACTTTTATTTCAGATTTCTTATTTTTTTTTAAGGCATAGTAATTTGAATAATACTGAAAACCAAAATAAAACATAACAAAAACACCCCAGAAGAAACCAAAGAGAGAGGTCATTAGCTGAATCCATAAGCAACAAGGTAGCTTTATGAATTTTCAAATCTGCTACAGCATCAAGCTGTTGCCTCATGCCCAGGTCCTCCAGAATATTGATCCATATTTTTATTGACAGTAGAGGTTAGATAGCTTTTAAACCTTCCAACAATGAACATTACCAGAGCTGTTTTATGTTTTGTTTCCCACTTAGCTGAGACAATTTATTTTCATAGCAGAAGCTGAGAATAACAAATAATAGATTTCAGAATATCCCTTTTCTCAGCTACGAAGTAAGTTGCTTGATGCAACACATTACTGACACATGACACAACATGACAAAAGTAACAAATTGACACTGTGGTTCAGACTGGGCTCAATCCAGCTCTGATGAGGGCTTGAAAGCCCTCTGCAGAGCTGCATCATGTCACCTGAACAATCCATTCCTCAGGCAGCCATGTGAATGAGAAAGCTTCCTGTCCTTCAGAACCAGTAGAACTACATCTACATATTAGTAACAGTATCTAGACAAAATGTTCAAAAGAAGTTAATTATGTGGCTGGGGCTTCATTGCTCATTCATTCCATAGGATTCTGTTTCAACAAAATATGTTTGGTAAATTATCATTTCTTAAAAATAAGACAGCCTCAGGCAGCCCCATTATTAAGCCAGCTTGTGTATTAAGCAATCATAGTGCTAGGAAAAAAAAGGCAGCCTATTCAGGCTTCTGATCTGAATCATCTCTGAAATAGGCTTTCTCTGTTGACTGTGTGCAGGAACCTTAGTGAATAATCTATATTTAGTTTGATTGAATATTTCACCACAAACCCTCAACCATAGCAACTCATATTCTTGTTTTTACCTAACTTGATGAACTCTTAACAGAGTTTTCAGAAGTGAAGTCTTGCTGTTATGATAGTACAGTGAGATTGTTGTCTCAAAAGCAAAAAAAAAAAAAAGGGCCCCAGATTTTACAGTTTATTAGTAGTAGAATAGAAAATAAAATAGAAAATATCTTTATGTTTCTGTGTAAACATGATTATTGTTCAAAGACTAAAAAAAAAAGGTAACAAAAAACTTGAAAAGACTGATAGAAGGTTGATAAAAGTAGTAACATGGGACTGTCGTGGAGGGAGGCAACCCACACCACCAAACAAAGACCCATGCTCTTAATGTTACAATAGTGATAGCAGGGAGCAGGACAGGTTTCTGTTATTTTCTGAGTGCCAAGGAACAAGTAAATGGCACTAGCCCTTCACAGTCTCCTCTGGAACAAGAGAACATCAAATGGTTACCTAACAGACAGTGGTGGGCTAAATGAATCCTTGATCTGGGCTACTGCAGTCATTATGTTATGGTTTTGATCTACTGACAAACCAATCTATATAAAAAGTGAGCCCGAGTATTTTTTTCCCTTATGTTCTACGTAGGATTGTGTTTTATTATCCAGTGCAATTGCCTTTTTTCAGGAAGATACAATAATAGAAAAGAGACACAGAGGGTTTCCTCAGAAAGGCTATTTTAATTTTCTCATTTATACAAAAGCAAATCAAACTGAAACATGAAAATATGAATTGTTCATTTTACTTGGCAAATGCAATACTCACTGTCTTGTGTGAATTGAACTCATCGCTGAGAACATAGTGTAATTTATTAAAAGAGCTATTGTTACGTTTAAATGCACGGATAACCAGGGAGCATGTCCATCTGCTAAGGCCAGACTGAATTAGTTCTCTTCATTCCCTGTCGAAGCTGAAAGCACAAGAGTTAGTTGGCTCCTTCCAGTTGTCTTGGGTCCTAGTTTACCATTCCCAGTCTCTTTGTTAATTTAAAGCCAGAAGTCTTGGAAAGTGATTTTCTTACTAAAGGCACATGTCTAAAGATACTGGTTAGTCTATATTCTGGAGAGAAAGTACTGTTTCAAAGGATCCCGTTTCTTTTGTAAATCTGGGGCTTGACATACTATAGAATCCATATGAGCATACCTGAACTGACATCATTGGAAAACGAATGGCAATGTATTTAAGTATCTGTGAATCATTTTTGCAGTTCTATACAATAAACAGATGAACAAAGCACAATATGGGATAGTTACATTTTACAAACTTTGATCACATTGTAGTATTTCTTTGGAATATGTCATCTTGCCAAAAGGTAAAAGGACCATATGATCATCTAGAAGGCAGCATATGCAAATAAATATGGTAGCAATTAAAACATATGTTTAATCTTCCCACTTCATCAATGTAGAAAGCTCAAGAGTTTTTGTCCACACAAGCCAACAAATCTTAAGGCTTAAACTGTGTTTCTGATACTCCCTTTTTTTTAGTTCCATAGTTACATATCTCATAAAAAGCTGTACAGAATTATTTATTTTTAAATAAATTTTAGAAAAACTCCTACTGAGGGTAAAACTAGACATATACAGGCAAATTTAAAGTTGAAAAGAATTGCCTAAGAATGTACTGAATTTGTTCACCAAGTTTCACACATCATACGTGGTCTATTTATACTGAAATAAGACAAAATAGTTCACAGTTTTGACAAAGTATAGGAAAGAGGCATCAATCATCCCAAAGGACAACACAGTGGAGCATTTAAAAGTTGTATTTTATAGATACAAGGAGACAGAAAATCTTCCACGCCTCTAATAATTTGTTCCAGTAGTTAATTAGACATACTCTTAAACCAGTGTGTTTTATTTCTTATCTGAATATAGTTACATGTTTACTTCAATACATAATTTTTTAGCATGCCTTACCCCTCCAGATTACACAGCCCTGTAATGATATGTATTTTCTTCCTCTGTACCTACTTAACAGAGCACAACAAAATCAGTTCTCAGCTGTTTTTCTAAGAGCAACACATATTAAGGTGCTTTGGGTATTTTTGTGGGTTTTTTATTTGCTCACATTATAGCATTTTCTACATATTTTGAGTGACTCCTGCCCTTTGTTTAAATAGATTGCAATTTTCAGTCCAAAAAAAGGAGGCTATTCCAAAACTCATGTTACCTATCCCATGTATGTTGAATTTGGGCATATTCCACTGGCTATCTTCTCAGGGATCATTTTTATCTCCTCTTTTTGAGGAATATTCATTCTGGACCTAGCGTTATGTTTTTTTCTTCCATTATTTTCTTCCATAAATTACCATTTCCATGAATGGCCAATATTTTTTTGGGGAGGGAGAAAGAGTCAGCCTCTGGATAGAATTTCTCTCCAACCTTTGTTTAGATATCACTTGCATTTGCTCTCCTTCCATTTCATTGTCTTAAGATAAGAGCTCAAAGCTGGTGTCTGCATTAGCAAAAAGTGTGTCACTAGAACATGCACCTTTAGGGTACTGGGTGTACAATATTTACACCATTTTTGGGAGTTTGCTTTGCAATGTGTCTGTGGTTCAAATGCTTATTAGGTTTTGTGGTACATCAGGCACACTCCTAGTATTTACCTTCTGACTTAGGGTCATTGGAAGGGTTTCAGTGTGAGTGCCACAAGACCCCTTATATAATGTTAAGCAGTGCATGCTGCTTAACATTGGAGTGCTAAGGAAAGTTGCTTTGAAGGTACACTCATGATGTGAACTAAAACACAAATGTAGACATTCATTAGAATTTCTGGATCACTCTTCCAAATAAAATGTTATCTGAAATCACTCATTTTTTGTTAGTGCTTAAACTTTTTTGTCTATTTTTTTTTAATATTTATATTGATAATTTAATTTTGGAAAAATTTGAAATGAAACATTATTTCAAAATCAAAAGTTGAAATATTTCAATGTTCAGCTCTTCATTACCATTTTTTAATTGTTAACTTCACCAGCTAAGTTTAAATAGAACAAATGTTATGAATATACTGTTTGAAAACAAAATAATTTTATCTAAAGAGAGAAGAAAAATTGCACATCAAATTATTATCTAAGCAACCATCCTTAACCATAGCTTTTTCCTCATTCACTACTACTTCAATGTATACTCATAGCAGAGACCTAAATGAGGGAACAAACCCAAATTTATACTGAAGTCTTTGGGTCAAGTTGTAACGTAATCCCAAAACTTACCTTATTTAGGATAAGAAGTCACAGAAAAAACCAAATGAATCATGAAGAACAGAGCAAGAAGTCATCAGTAAGCAGATAAAGGGAATTTGTTAACACTGCCCAATACAATGATAAACTATTGTTATTTTTCATAGCTATTGTAATGCAACAATTTATTTTGAAATTTATTTTTTACTGTATCCTGTGAGGGTAATAATTTTTTGGTTTATATAAAGTGTTGTTTTAATCAATGTTAATTAAAATATGATGCTAGTAAAGTGTCTAGTATTTCTCTAGTGATCCTATTCATCTGGTCTCTGAGGGCATAGAGGGATACCAGATTTTTAATTGCTGTTTAATATGTTTTTTATGAAGAGTAGAATGCTTTTATAAAAAATTCTTTTCATGATTTTTTATAGTGCAGTCTGACAAATAAGCAATTTGAATCTAAGAAGTCTCCTTCTACGTAGAGTGTTTGCTACTTGGAGTAATAGCCATAACACTGGAAGTAATTCTCAGGGCAATCCTTTGGAAAAAAGTATTTCTAGGGATGGTCCACATAATTACAGTCTGCACAAAGGAAACCAGTGAAAGAAATTTGATTCAGTCTACACTTTTTATCTGAAATATGTCAGACTAGAAGAATAGGGTAAAAATAAGTAAAAATAAATAAAACAAAATCCACATGAGAGTTTTAGAACTAGATTCTTGTCTTCTTTACCTAGAGTTGGAATTGTATGTGAACCATGAATCTACTAACATGCTTTATGGACATGCAGTTTTTAAATGTAGCAGCATGTTCATATCACAGAATCAGAGAATCACAGATTCATATATGTTGGAAAAGACCTCTGAGATCTTTGAGACCACCCAATATATTACAGAATGATTTGACAGATGAAACGAATGCACTGATGAATCAGTTCTCTGCCAGTATTGTCCTCACCACTGGATGACTCAGGTCCACTCTAATTTCAGGATGCAGTGGATGAGGCTGAAGAGAACTTCTGAAGGAGTTTTTCATTTATCAGTTTAATGGTTGAAGTGAAGTGTTAGAGTTATAAAAAGCCAATGAAACAGATCCAAAATGTGCAGAAAATAGCAAGAGGTTTGTCTTTAAAATTGGGAAACAAGAAATTAAAATGTTGGCAATATCTTGAAAAGCATTTTTGTTCACCTTTGTTTCCTTTGAATGGAAAGAACAAAAAGGGGTCATAATTGATCCTGATCTGATTGCAGGTATAAGAGGGACCTCATCTACACAGGACTGGAAAGTTATCTAAGTGGCAATCATAAATCTCAGTGCCATACCATGTGAGCCATAGTAATGGCTCAGTTTATGCTTGTGAACACGATTCAGGATAATGCATTTCATTCTAGAACAGAAATTATTATGTGTGTATCTTTTTTATGAGAGGTTTTGGATTTCCTTAAGAACCACTTTTTTTCCCAAGGCGCTCCAGACAGTTTGACATGGTCTCCAATTGCAGTAAGAAACTCGTTCAGTATTGGAAGCAGTCAAATTTGGATAAGAATGGAAATGAAATGCATTTTCTTTCTTGGCTGGTTAGTTTAAAAACAAAACGTATAAAAAAAGAGGTTGTTCCTCTGGTCTAACGGGGCTCAATTACCATCTGTGACAAAAAAAAAACTGAGTAGAATATTTAATCTAACTATATTATTTAGGAATCAATCAATTTAAACAATTTGTTTTGAACCTTACTCAGTATACAAACCTACTCCCTTTTATTTTCAAAATGTCCACAATCTAAATTTTAGTTGCATCAAAAAAAAAAAGAACGCCCCACAACAGATAGTGGAGTATATCTTTCAACAGCATTTCTCAACTATCTTTCGATTCCATATGAGTGCTAAGTTCACTTTTAGTGTCAAAATAAGGACTAGCATTATCTAAACACTTTGAATAAATCATTAATATAAATATATAGATAATACTTTAATTTCATCAATCTTCAAGTATGTTCATTTCACAGTTAATACAATATTTCTTAATTAAATATCTCTGTTATTCAACATTCTTCCTTCCAGAAGGATTTTGTGAATCCAGTCTATAAAGTGGACGCACATTGACCTTTTTGGATATAGTAATAGTATTGAGTAAGTTCTTAAAACTAAGTATTTTCTGGCTTGTTCTTTAGAAATTACCTGAATCTCCTGTACTTTGAGAATTTACAGTTCCTTCCTGGAATTTTATTAGATCATAAACCTGAATTTGATGAAATGAAAAACAGGAGTACTGAAAAATATTGTGTGAGGTTTCATCTACCTGGCTGTATTGCAGTGCCTTAAGTGAAGACTTGACCCGCTGTTTTCCCTCTGAAGAGCTGCCTTTTAATGTTGCAAATTGTGTGTCTGTTCTTTCTGCAAAACAAATGAGATTGTTCTTTATGCAATCCACCAAAAATAATTATTTTCCCATAGAATAATGGAAATAATAGGACAGTCAAACAACTACTCAGGTTCAGGAAATATCCAAATTGGGGGTTTAATTTTGCCTTCAGACATTTGATCACAATTCCTATTATACCACTGAAAATTAATTTATTAGTCTGAGGGCAGCATTGGCCCTATATGATTAACGTGTTCTGACAAATTAAATTAGGTGTAGAATTATTCAATTTGTTTTCTTTTTTCTAGTGATCAGCTACTGAATACATCACACATCATCAGTGCTTTCCGCCCAGTCTTTGTCCATAAAACTGGATTTAGTAACTTCTTAACAAGAAATTTATTATTTTCCCTGAATATATATCATATCATTGACAATACAGAAGAGGAAATTTTTGTTCAAAGCAACAAATTATTCAAATTAGTTATAATAAGCCAAATGGATGTCAACATGTTCTATACTGCCTCCTACAATTACTATGATAAAAGACCCATTAAGAAGTGAGGGGTGAGGCCTCAGGGAGGCGTTGTCTCTTCAGGAGGTGAGGAACTTACTGTCATTCATATACTCTCTTTAGATGAAACTTTAATCTATGAGGAGTCCCTGCCACCCTTAAACTAGAGTAATAATTACTATGTGAGATTGTGCCACAGCCTGGCCTAATTATTAAGGTCATTGTAAGTTTTCCAACTGACTTCACAGCTTGCAGAATTAAAGTTTATTTGGGTTTTTTTTTCCTAAATAGTACTGGAATTACATGACACAAGATGAAGCTAAACTGCCTTTCTTTGGTCTCAAACAAGTCTGTGCTTTGGGGGAAACCAGTCACTTTCTCCAGGTAACACAAGGAGGGGCTGAGTCCAGCAGACAGGAACCCACGTGAGGAAGTTAGGCATATCCAGTATTCCAGGCATGCAACAATGGCAATTCATAAGAATAATGCTAAATGAACACAGGAAGATTGAGCTAAGAGGGCTCCTGGATCAAGTTGTCTGCTACCATAGGTGTTCATCCCACACCTTGGAACTTGCAGTTACAGGGAATTTGGTGTCTTTCCCACCTTGGAAGGCTGCTGTAGAGCCTGGAACTTGAAAGGCCAGATGAGCCTCTTCTCAGAAGTAGGCCTTGAAGTTGATGATATTTACCACTTCTTTCCTCTTGGTCATATTAATTACATCCTTCTGCAACATGAACTCTTACAACCATACACAGTATTCAGCTTATGATCTCTTCACAACTCCACTTAGTCTTTTAGTAAACTAAATGCTATTGTATTGGCCTTTAACTATAGCAGAGTGACAGATCATAGCCATGCTGTGAAAAAGTGTTACAGCCACTGAGTCTTTTCCAACTAACAAGGTCTTGGTTATAGATATTTTGCTTTTTGTGTGATCTCTCATATGCAAACCCAAATATATGACACCATATTTTGTGTTACTGGATTTTATGTGATAAATAAGAGGCCTGAGAAGGCACTAGTCCACAGTTCCTAGTCCAAACTGATGGACCGGAGTCAATGAGTACAAGGGTCTATCTTCTCTTCATATGACTAAATGTTTACTCACAAATTTTATGTCACCATCTTGTCTCACTTGCAGATGGTAGGAAAGAAACTGTGGTCTATTCCTTTAAGATGTACAGAAGGAAGTGCATGTGAAAAAGCACATGAGTTTAAAGATTATTGTTTTATAACACTCCACTCTAAGAAAGCCATTTTCAAAAATGGAAAATGCGAAAGTGCACTTTAAATGTATTAAGGTATGTTAAAACATGGTGTTCACTTTCAACATGAATAAATATAAGCATTTTGTATGTATTTTATGATGTATGTATTTTGGGAGTAGGACAGATATTTGCTCTTTCATCAGTAGATGTCCTATATAACATCACAGGTTAAGATTTGTTAGCCAATTCTCTCATTTTTAAATGAGTCAGTCACTACCTTTTTAAAAAAGAAATCATATAACAGAAAACATCTATAAAACTCTCACTTCATTTCCGCTGATCTGATAGCTTTTTCTGTGGAATTACAAAATGCTAAATGGCTCATGAGGGTGAACCATAGCAAATAGAATCCTGATGTTCACTTTCTTATTATGCAACAAGACTGTGAAAACGTCCCAATAGGTGTAAGAGGAAAATAGAATGAGGTGATAAATAATTTATAACTAGAGAAAACTAATCAGAACTCCTCAATTCCCATTGTCCCAATACAGGTGCTCAATTACTTCCTTGAAGGGGCCAAGAGACCAATAACCTGACGTCTGGGATATAAATGAATTTTATTATTAAGGAAGATATTAAAACTTATATTAGTACACTAAAGTAGCTAATCTAAATTCTGTACAGAGTTTCTACCAACCTTTCCTGTGCCCTTCTTGATGGGGCTGCTTGCACAGTAGTGAGTTTTGCTAGAGCAATCTGCTGATCTTATGTAAAACCAGTGATTTCACCTTTACCATAGTCAGTTCTCGTGCAGTCTCTGTGAGGTTTATAATACTTTTTTAAATTTTCTGTATGCTTATCCTGGAGATTTAAAAGAAAAAAATATCTTTATATATAAATAATATATATGCATTAAGAAAAACTAACATAAAAGTATCCAAGTTTTTCAAACAAGACCATCTTCAGAGTTCATTATTCCAACTACAACTGCCTACCCAAGAATAATCATGCAAAATTTCCAGTGCGAGCAGTGCGCATTGATGCAGAGCTGACTTATTTGTAAGTAGACTAAGCATGATTAAGGATGGGAAAGAAATATTTGATTAGATACAGCAAGGCCGATCATAATTTTTTTTTTTAAACCTTCATTAAAAAAGTAATAGTAACTGTCATCCACATGTTTTGTTAAGTAAATTTTTTAACCCCCAGCCTACCTTTGGAAACAACACGTATACAACATATCACTGTTCTTCAAGGTAATTTTTGTCATCAAAAAGCACATTTTCCTAACTGAATTGTGCCTGGTCCTTCTCAATGCTCTGCAAACTTCCTTGCCCTTCTGCATTTTGCTTGAATTGCTTTGGTATTGCATGTTTGCAGTCAACAAGTGGAAGAAATGCTAGATGTTTATCTTATTGGGATGTATGACAGAGTTGAAGAGAGGGCTAAAGTAGCATGTCTAGTAATAGATATTGTGTTCCTGGGTAATAAGGTTTTAAAAGCACAGATGAGAGGTGTTTATGAATAAAACCCCCCAACAAATAGTTGATTCTTACATACCCAAGCATGAACACAGGTATAAAGCTTAAACTGCCAGTGTGATTCTCAAGATTTTAAAGTAAAAGAAACTTAAGATGATAAATCAAGGCTACCAATAAGCAGTCTCTTTAGACACAACTACTGAAGTAGGTAGTATTTGCTGAATATGGTCTGTATTCTGTGATCTTCGGCACTGTTTTCCCTAATGTAATACTATTTACTATGTTTCACTTCAAACGTTGCAATCTCTTCCCAAAATACTGCTCTCATGTGAGTTTCACAAAAAGGATATGATAAAGAACCAAAGTGCTCTTACTGAATTCACGCTCTGAAATGCAGTGGATTGCTAAATATCACAAATTCTGCTCCTACCTCAATGTACTCTACCATTTCTTCCTGAATCCTTGCTCAGCTTTATCCAAGTTACCTTTGTAGCTTGTAACATTTCAATGACTTGGTTTATTTCTTCCTATCAGTTCTGTCTGACTTTTAAGCAGTCCTTGATTCAATTTCAGATATTCTACTTCACATTCAAAATACTCAATTAATGTACTATTTTAGTGCTGCTAACAATAACTCAATGTACTCAAAAACTATACATGAAAAATAGAAAATACATCTTAGTATCTTAATTTCATAAGATAAAACCTTCTTTATTTTTGAATAGACTACATAACACTTTTTTTATTACCTACTGATGGCCAAACCCACTCTGCTTTAAACAGTATTGATTTCCAGTAAAACATAATTTTTGTGTAGCATATTAATGTATGGGTCTCTCATGCTACATTCTTAGACAAAGACAAAATGATACAAAAACCTTAGCACTTTCAGAGATATGAACTTCCACCGTAAGTATTTGTATATACTATAGGTATAAGGCTGCTGTATCCCATCCCAATGCATTCCCACCTGGTATTTCTCACCAAGTTTGTGGGATCTACTCAACTCATCCAAATATTTTAACCATGAGACTATTAGCCTGCTAAAAATCACTCATTTCTGCCATGATTGGCAAGCATATACAATTTAAACAAAGAGAAAAAATATAGAACAATCCAGTAATTTAATGTAGAAAATATATATTTTACAAATAAATGCAAAGCTTCAATTTCTTTCTCTCTTCCAGTTTTTAAATCAGCCTGTATTCCTTTTCCTGGAGAAAAGCAAAAAATATAAGCACCTGTATCAGCATTGTTCCATGGCATTGATGCTAACAGTCAGCCTTTATCAAAGTGTACATTCTTAAAATAAAATGCAAATTTCACTGTTAGTTTAACTCTGCTTTATAGATACAGCTGGGGGAACAAAACGGCTGTGTCTATACCTATGTATCTCTGTATTTTTTACCTTTTCATAGCTCTTAAGACTCAAACATTGTCAGGCCTGGAAAGGCATGGATTTGTGTTCTGGAAATAGCTATGAAGAGCAGCATAACAAATCAGTAGATAGTAGCAGATCTCAAAGCCTATTTTGAAGAAACTAAAGGAATTCATACATTGGGGTGTGAATTTAATTTTCTCACTAGCATAACCACTAAATGTTTCAGCTTTAGTCTATCTGGAATCAAATATGCTTCAAATCTTTCTGCTCTCAAATACTTTGAGTCTTTCTTCTTACAAAGAAACTTTAGGTATGTTAAAACATTTACCTTGTCATACTGCACACAAGATGCACATGAAAGAAATCAAAACACTGGTATTCGGTTATGCAGGATTTTTTAATATTGCTTTTTACTGTGCTAGTCTCACTCTTCACTGCACATTTTCTGTGCACAGCTCCCAAGGGAGAGGGAGCTGATTGTGAGGGCACTGATAGTCAAGTTTTGGGTTTCAGTGTTTTTCCTGTTTGGTTTTTTGTTTTAAACCCAGAGACTGTCTAATTTTTTCTAATTTTTTTCACTAGTCTATAAGTATTCACACTTTTGAGATAATTCTGACATTATATTCTAAAGGCTTGGGTTTCTCAAACTATTATTTACTTTATTAAACCTTTCTGAAGTGGAAGGAAACTTCATGATAATAATCTCAAATGAGTAAAACTCATAATTGTGCTACTTTGACGAGCAAATTAGCTCCACCTGAAATAAGAATGTTTTCTTGTAAACGGAATGCATAAAATCTTGCAAATTCAGGCTGTGTGAGCACCAGTGACTTTAACAAGCCCCAAAGCAGCTGGACATTCCCTAGTATCTCTCCACAAGTTGGAATAATCACACATTTTTAGAAGCTGGTTTGGTCATTAGACCTTGAATTTAAAGTACCAAGTCTTCATAAGACCACCAGAAGCAGCTACGAGTACACTGCATGACCCAGATATACATGTGAGATGAATTATCTAAAGTATCAGTGAAGAAATACCATTACGCATCACCCTCAAAAGTACATTATAGGGGTAGATGTTCTACTTATATTTTGATCAAAGACTTGAACTGAATAAAATCATTATCTCTATTCATCCTTCAAGTGGTATTAGCTTACAACAGTTCTCTCCTGCTTCCCATCAAATGTAACAAAAGACACCACTTACCCCATAAGCTTGTGTAGAGAACTGTGGGGTATGCCCAGCCACTGCCCTGGAGGGACGACTGCTGAGATAAGGAGATTGAGCAATCTCGCAGCAGGACTCCCTGGAAAGGCAACCACTTCTTGGCCATGGCGAGGAAAGGCAGACCCACAATCCTTTGGGAGACACTATGCAGATCATTCTGTAACCCATTGGTCTGTCCCAGACCCTCTGTAATCCATTGGTCCCCTACTGATCCCCTGTATCCCTATAAAGGCAAGCTCCCTCGGGCCCCTCGAGAGAGTAAAGCTACCTTTGTGCGGAACCAGCCACACGGGCCTTCTCGTCTCTCTCTCTGGTCTGGCTTGGCCTGGAAGCTGCCCTGCAGAGCTGAGCTGAAACCACGAGCTGATAACCACTAGTTATTACAGCTGGTGATGGGGTCTGAGGCTGTGACCCAGGAAGAGATGACCGGTCCAGGGAGATGGTCCCGAAAGGAATCGCCTTTCCGAGGTCCGGTGTCTTCCTCTCAGCTGCTGGCAGAGGGGCCCTTGCAGAGGCTGTCAGCTCTTTGGTGATTGTCAGCTCCTGATTCCAGCTCAGTTCTGCAGGGCAGCCTCTGGGCCAAGCCAGACCAGACAGAGAGATGAGAAGGCCCGTGTGGCTGGTTCCGCATGAAGGTAGCTTTATTATGGGTCCCCTCCGGCAAAGGGGGGAGCCAGGGACGAGCTCTCTCTCGAGGGGCCCGAGGGAGCTTGCCTTTATAGGGATACAGGGGATCAGTAGGGGACCAATGGATTACAGAGGGTCTGGGACAGACCAATGGGTTACAGAATGATCTGCATAGTGTCTCCCAAAGGATTGTGGGTCTGCCTTTCCTCGCCATGGCCAAGAAGTGGTTGCCTTTCCAGGGAGTCCTGCTGCGAGATTGCTCAATCTCCTTATCTCAGCAGTCGTCCCTCCAGGGCAGTGGCTGGGCATACCCCACAGAGAACTACATCATTTAAATAATAAGTTAATTCTGCAGTCAAATCATAATTGCACATGGCTAATCTTTCTCCTGCATACTGTCAGCAACAATGATCAACATGCTTAAATATGCAGGTGATCTGTTTTTCAGTGAACAAAACATCATGAGCTCACATCCTATTTTCTTCCTTGTTTCTTTAGGTTCTTCCTTTCCAAACTCTTCCCAGCTCAGGAAGCCTCTCCTCCCTTCTAATCAGTGGTCAGTTTTGACTTTTACCACAAGAAATGGTGTAAAACCAGATAGAGAAAGAAAAAATGAAACGGCTGCAGCAGCCAAAACCAGACATAATTTATTTAAGAAACAATAATAGTAAAGCCATCGTATTTTGATGTGAACAATAAGTAAAGCACCCTCACCAGCACTGACTTGGTGCTCCTGTCTTCCTAATGTCTTGTTGGAAATTTGTATTCCCCCCTTGTATACTATATAGTTCGGAGTCCATTCTATTACAGGCTGCAGGTGGTGTGGTGTGCAGAGCAGGGCATCACCTCACCAGGGCAATGCCCAACCTGCCCCTTTCCCCCACATACACCCAAAAGGTTTCAAGCCAGCAATCCTTCCAGTCTCTCACAGGGCCCTCCCAGAAGGAAATGGGAGACCCAATTACCTGGGATATGGAGAAGACTGAGAGACTGAATAGCTCTTTTGCCTTGGGCAAGTGTTCCAGCGATACTGCCCAAGTTGCAGGAGGCAAAGGCAGGGCCTGGGAGAATGAAGAACTACCCACTGTAGAATAAGATCAGGTCTGAGACCACATAAAGAACCCAAGGATGCATGAGCCCATGGGACCTGATGAGACACATCTGTGGGTCCTGTGGGAACTGGCAGAGGAAGTACAGGAGCCTGTCACTACCTAAAGGTACTGACATGGACATTGACATGGGCATGTAGTGATAGAATGAGGGGGAATGGTTTTAAACTGAAAGAAAGTAGGTATAGATTAGATTTAAAGAAGGAATTGTTCACTGTGAGGGTGGTGAGGCACTGGAATATGTTGCCTAGAGAAGCTGTGGATGCCCCGTTCCTGGAAGTTTTCCTAGCCAGGCTGGATGTGGCAGCCTGATGTAGTGGAGGGTGTCCGCCTATGTCCCAGGGGTGGGAATTAGATGGTTGGCCCCTTCCAATCCAAACCATTCTATAATTCTATAGTTCTATGATTCTAAAACACTGACAGAATATTATAAGCCTTCTCTTATCAGAAAAATACTATCCATTCAGGTTTCTGAAAGATACTAAGACAAACTTGTTCTCATAATGTGAACTATATTATAAGTTAATAGCATCTTCTGTTTTATTTAACTTCCTCTGGAAATATATGCTTGTAATGCTAGCTTTCAACTGCCTGATACTTGGCTTTGTCATCAGTACAACACTAAGATGAATAAGTAAACTCTTCACTGTTGTTGGAATTGTTATTCCTACTCACCTGGGAATAGAGTAAACAATGTATAAGTATACTTATTTGCAGAATTTAAGACCTTTTTTAGAAGCAGAAGAGCTAAGACCTTTGTTTAATGGCAGCTCACATTTTGCAGAACTCTGCAAAATATGGAGAAAGAACCTCAGGGAACTTAAGTTGCGTTAATGTGCAGTGAATCAGTGCTGTAACTCATTTAAACTCCAATATGTTGTGCATCACTGAGAGAACAGAGTCCTAAATTCTCAGGAGATGTGAATATTTTGCACTGGCCTTTCTCATATTTCAGGACACAGCATTATCCTTTGGGACAGGTCATAATTGCCAAATACTCTGAGGCTTTATGCATTCATGTAGTATCTCAGCACCTTCTGCATAAAATCAATTGCATCAATAATTGCATGAAGTGGGTAAAAATACTGCTTATTTTTTTAAAGTCACTGTTTAGCAGTATGAAGCTATGGAAGGGGGATATAAATGGATCACTTAATACAAAAAATTTAGCATTCTCATGGGTTTTGGCAATTTTATTCTGATACTATGAAGGTAGTATAAGTCTTTTATTGGAACTATACTAAACAAATCCAGTATCTCCTTTCTTTTCTAAAATTAGGAGATTCACTGAGTCATAACAAGAGCAAAAGAACTGTAGGCTATTTGTGTGTCTTCATGCTTGCGTCCATGTCATCAGCTGACAGGAGGTTTAAGTACTTGAGTTTGGTGTCTTTTTACTGTATAAGGAGTCAGGGATAATACTTGAATTCAGACCACAGTTTGGCCTCCGACATGATTTATTTTTCATCCAAATACTTCTGTTGAAACAACAGAAGAAAGGAGACATAAATTTCCTTTATCATCCTGAGATGGTAGCTTGTACTTACTACAACAGAGATGGTTTCTGAAGTGAGTGGAAAGTGAGAATGCCTGTAAGTTCATAAGTACTTGGGAATGCATTCATAGATATTATTCACATATTTCCACTGAAACTGTAGTAAATAAAGTAAATAATGCCACATAGTCAATTCAACGTGAAGTATAGAATCAAAATGTAAGAGGTTTTGTGATCAGCAATTTTTCCCGGCTTATTTTCAGAAATATGTTTCTTTGATTAATAAATGGCCCTTATGCTTTGTTTTCCAAACTTACTCTCAGAAATATGGTTCTTGAAACACAATGGCCCTGATGCTTGTTGGTACTAAGTGGTTATTTTTCAAGATTTTGCCCATCACTACCTGAGCATGAATTCATATGGAGAACTTTGATTTATGGATAGATGTATTCAGTATTTTTCTAGTTAAAAAGACTATGATTTAACACAACAATGTATTTTTGATGACTTTACAACTTTCTGTAAAGTATTTGGCCTCAAAATCTCTTACAGTTCTTCATATAGGAATAGAACAAATAGTAGAACTTCCAGTCCAGTAACAGAGATGGGAATGAAAGAAGGAAAGGGAAGTTTCTCATCTTATATAATTTAATTTTAGCTTCTAATCATTTGCATATAGAGTTATCAACAACTTTAATGAGAACTGAGTATTTAGATTCCTGCTACAAGTTGGAAAATTTTAAACTGAAGTTCCCCTTTAATCATATTACTCCTGTTTGATACTTTGTCAAATGAGCTCAAGGTTCTTTAAATATCGGAATGCTGAGATATCAAGTATAGATATAAAGGAAACACATATGGCATGAAGTAGGAACTGGGCATATGGAAACCCTAATTATGCCCCAAGGGAAAAATCAACAGCTGGAGAAACAGAAATAGGATCAGTTCTGTTCCTTAGGAAATTTGGGTTCAGATCCAATTGGATAAAGTAAAGACTGTATCTGGCCTTCCTATTTTCTTAAAGACGCTTCTCAAAAATGCATCAGGAGATAAAAATTGGTTACCTCATCTTTATTTGTATGAAACAAGTATGATTTTTTTTTCATAAATTCCAGCAAAACTATTTTACAGATTCAATCAGAATGTCTGGGTAGTTAAGTGATGACTAAAACATCCAATTTTGATGCTGGTGGATGACAGTAAGAAAGGCCCATATTGAAGCACAATAAAGCCACAAATGCAGTCACTGCAAAAGAAAATGAAAGGTAACTCCAATGTATTGGTTCTAGTGACTACTCAAAATTTCAGAAACGTACATAATTATGCCATCTATACCTTTTCACAAATCCTTTTTAAACATTTTTAATTTTTTAAGGAACATACTGTTTTGGTAGTAAACTAAAAATATTTGGAACATTTTTAAGACTTTTTGCCCTATAAAACTGTAGTAAATTTGCCATTTGCCATAAGCAGAAGTGCTTAAATGTCAAGATCAAGTACCTTATCGATATTTTTAATATGCCTCCTTTTATGATTTGGTGTCTCTTCCAGTTGCTTCTCACATGTTTATAAAAAATGTACTTTATTTCTCATATCTATGTTATTGAGAGACTGTAAATATTGTACATATAGGCACAACTAACTCTATTTCATATATTTAAAATATACATTAGAAGCTTTAGGGAGTCAGTTAACCTTTCACTATTTTTAAATTTTAATATAGTTGAATTTTGATGTCAAAGAGATGGACAGAGAAGACCTCTCTGGAGTTCAACAAAGGCAGATACAGGATCCTGCTCCTGGGGAAGAAAAATGTCCATGTAACAGCACAGGCTGGGGGCTGACCTGCTGGAGAGCAGCTCTGTAGAGAAAGACCAGGGGGTCCTGGTGGACATCAAGTGTCCATGAGCCAGCAGTGCCCTTGTGGCCAAGAGAGCCAGTGGTACCCTGGGGTCCATCAGGGAGAACGCTGCCAACAGGTTGAGGGAGGTGATCCTGTTCCTCTACTCAGCCCTGGTGAGGTGCACCTGGAGTGCTGTGTCCAGTTCTGGGCTCCTCAGTACAAGAGAGACATGGAGCTCCTGGAACAGGTCCAGAGGAGGGTGACAAAGGTGATAGAAGGGACTGGAGCATGTCCGTTACCAGGACAGGCTGAGGGAGCTGGGCCAGTTCAGCCTTGAGAAGAGACGACTTGGAGGGGACCTCATCGATGTCTTTCAGTATCTGAAGGGAGGGTGTCAGGAGGATGGAGCCAGGCTCTGCTCAGTGGTGCCAAACAACAGCACAAGGGACAATGGGCAGAAAGTGATACCCAGAAGTTTCACCTGAATAGGAGAAAGAAATTCTTTATTGTCCAGGTGTCCATGCACTGGAACAGATCACCCAGGGAGGTTTTGGAGTGTCCCTCACCGGAGATATTCAAGAAGCATCTGGACACAATCCTGTGCCATGTGCTCTAGCATGACCCTCCTTGAGTAGGGAGGTTGGACCAGATGATCCACTGTGATCCCTTCCAACATGATGCATTCTGTGATTTTGTGATTCTGTGTCACAAGGTGCTATACTTAAATAATTTAATAAAAATTCTCAACATCTACTTTCTGCAGTATTCCTTGAGGGGTGCTACCAAATCCATGCGTACATAAACATAAACCCCAACCCTCTGATTTTCAGTTGTTCCATTTGATTATTAATTCCAATTACCAACAAAATATGCTGAAGAATTAGTGCAAGAAGAATTAGTGAAGAATTTAGTGCAGGTAGCTCAGCGTGGCGCTACAGCGCCCGTTGCAGGCTGAGCTCTGAGTGGTGTGAACCAGAGACAAGAGCCTGTGAACTGGCACTGATCTTTGCATAGCAAATAGCATGAGAACTTGTGGCAGCAGCCAGGTGACCAGACACTCAGAGAAGCAGTAGCCAACAGACTCTCACATGCTTAGACTGCGAGGGTATAAAAGCTCAGGGTTTCCTTTGTTTGGGGTCCCTCCACAGAAACACCAGCTCAAGATGTTATTCTGTTGGTGGACCATGATAAAACTACTTAAAGGAACCAAAGGCTTGAGACTCTGCTATCGGAAACCCGGTGTTGAGCTGGTAGGAAAACCTGGTCTGACTGCGTGAATATGGTGAGTGTAGGCAGTCAAGTGGGTCCCCTCGGGTCACTGGAGCAATCTAGAACTTCAGTCCCAGAAGTTAAAGTCTCTGGTGGTGGGATTGTGATTGCCAGAGTGGTTCCTGAATGGTCAGACTGGAAATTTTCCCTAATATTCAAAAGACACAATAAGTAGTATCTTAATTAGGTATTTCTCAATTCTTCAGTTATCCCTCTTAGAAAAAAATTGACCCCCTGAAACCATTTGAAGGAAAAGTAAGCATTCCTTTATTTGTTTAATTCACAAAATGCTCTTTTCTTCTTCCTTTGAAGGACTTGGATTCTTGTACTCCATTCTTACTCTTGAAAATATTGTCCTTCAGTATATGCATAAGATTTGTCATTTCACTTTACTGCAACACTCCTAGTAATTTTCTATTTGAGTAAAAACTTTCTGCAGCGACCATCTGAATTTACTGCCTTTGTGCTTTAAGATTTTCTTGTTTTAACTTGTTTTGCTTTCAAGGAGGTGGTTTTTGTCAAGATATGAAAAAAACCAGGTGGAAACAACTGACAGAATTATTTCAGTATAAAAATGGTAACTTTAAAATAACAGGATAAAATTAATGGTATTGTATATTCAGTGTAATTTAAAAAATAATTCCCCAGTAGCCAAATAGCCAGTTTTTGCCTGTTTCTATGTTTTTTAAAAAAAATTAAAAAAAAAAGAGTGTTGAAAAATCAAGTATTTTCTCTCTGATCCTTCTTCTTGCAGAGATATATCACAAGAAAAATTCTTTCCCAAACATGCAGAAAACATGTTTACATAATGTGTTATATCCATTACATTTCTTTTGACTCTTACTTTTTTTATTTCAGTGTGAGGACCTTGGTAAGAATCTATCTCATATTGATTCCTAGAAATCTAATGTAGGTTCTAGAATGTAAATCAAGTAAAACTGATGTGCTGTGGAAGGCCTGAGGCCTGACCAAATTAACAGCACAGCTGGATCTTTTACAAGTTCTGAGAAAACTGGATGACACATTGCATATGCACTAGATCTTGATTCCCCCCTGGTAGGGCATGAGAAACCTCTGCAGCTCTTCACTGGATGGCATCCAAGCCCAGCGGTGTACTGAGGAGAGCCTAGTGGCACAGACAGAAGCAAGCATTTCTGGGTTGGAAAGCAAGGGAGAGTACGGCCAAGAAGTTGAAAAACAAATTCAAATGATTGCTAAAGGATAGTATCACAGGGAAATGACAGCATTCCACTGTCAGCTTTCTCTGCTGAGAGCACATCAACATATTTTCTGCTTCTCTTATTTTTTTTGCTTTGTTAGAGCACAGTTAATGATTATTTGGAATATTCAGAATAAGTCACTGCTGGAGCATTTGAAGAAAGGAACTGCAGTTTGGTTTGAGCCTTTACCTTGAAATATGCAGGCTCTGTAAATCAGGTGATCAGTTCAGTCTTCTAGGGTACAGAAAAATTGGATTATACAGTGATGTTTAAAAATTTCTTCATACAGGATAGAGGCTCAAGAAGTCTCTATAGACTAGGCACTCTACAGGTGTTTTTAGTCCCGATAAAATGATTTTTCTGTAAGTATTTACTATCTGAATTTCTGAACCCTACCTGTGATCTTTACTCATTGAAAATATGAAATGATTTCATAAAGCAGTATTAATCCCTTTTATTTCAAGTTTTAATTCTGGTTGGGGGTTTTTTTTCTGTTTTATATTTTATTAGAAATCTTAAATCAAGTCTAGAGATTTTCAAACAGACATTTTTGTAATTATTTTCTTTCCATAAGAAGGTCAACTGTGTATGTAATTTTGTATATAAAAACATCTTCTTAAAGTATGTCAATGTGACACTGATTCTGTCATGGATAAATAGCAGGACAAAATAATAAAATTAAAAAATATTAACTGATTGAAGACAATATTGTCAGCAATATACTAATTATTATTTAATTATTATTTAGTATAAACTCAGCACACTATTATCCATGTCCAGAAAAGTAAGTACTCAAAAAATACTTGTAATACTCATATTAAGTACTCACATACTTTCAACATCTCTCAATACAAGTTAGAATGGGGAGAAATAAACGAGGGGGTTTTTTTCCTGTTATATGTTTTTACTTTTGCTTTCTTTTCCGGAAACAAAGGAAATATTCTATACTGCTGCTTGTTTTGATTCTTGTATTGAATTTCTGATGATACTTACAGCCTTGCAAGTTTCCTTGACATTAAGGAAGAAGCCAGTGGGCTGGAAACTGACTATCTGATAAACATGATGCTCTTGGAATAAAGCTAATTTAACAGAAAACTAACAGTCTCATCTCTGTCAGTATCAGTCTAACATTAATGGACACTGCAATGTTTCTGAGGCAAGTATTGACTTCATCTAAAATCTAAGGAACCTAGAGATAATGATCAGTGTCTAAAACTTATAACATAGAATATACTTAAAACAGAATAATAAATAATTCTAAAAAGAGAGAAACACAAGCAAAGCCTTCGGCTTTTCAAAATCTTTGAAAGTTTCTAAGTACTCCTGGAAACTCGGTGGACCCTTTTATACACTCTCAGTCTCCCACTGTTTTTTTTCTCAAAGCCTCTTGTTTAATATTCCTTTCTACCTTCTTTCCTTAGGGCCATAGAGTTCATCTTTGCCTACATTTTTGAATACCTGAAACAAATCTGACTTGTGAAATAAAATGAGGACTAATTACACTATATCCATATGATCTGACTTTATTACAGAGGTTATTACTGAGACAAAAAACTTGATCTGAATGAGCCTTGGGGTGAAGTATCTATTATATGGAATAAAATCTGTAGCATCACTTACCAGCTCTCTGAGAAAGATTTTTCTTTTCTTTGTCTTAGCTATATTTGGGTATGTACAATAATGTATAGGATTTTCTGTTAGATTTACATCTGTTAAGAGGTAAGTTTACTATAGCTTAACATTGTCAACTTAAATTAAGGTTCCAGAAAAAAATCTAAGAGAAAGAAAGGGAGTTTCAGTATGCCAAAATACAACTCAGTCATGGAAGGGTTACAGAGGGTAGAGAATGTTATATTTCATTGGCAAAAAAATGTAAGCAAGCCTGTTAAATTGTGGATTGGCACTATATGCATTGTAAAATGTGCTTTGGTGATTTTGATGTACAAAATCAGGCAGACTTAAGATCAGATGAAATGAAATTATATGTAAGTTTCTCTAAGGTCCATCAAATTGCTAATTTAAATTAGAAGATACATATATCACCTGTATTTTTTTCACTTAATGCTCACTTACAGTAGGACCTTTTATTCCAATTATTAGTTACTTACTGAGCGACAATTTCAATAGACTTAATAAAGGCACATAATTTACACTCATATTTAAATTCTAATGACCTAACATTCCTAAAGATATTGATTCACTTGCTCAAAAATAATGATGCATAGGTCAAGCACTGTTTGAAACTCTTTACAATATTACAATATGAAAGACAGTGCCACGGGGCTACCGGGTACTAAACAAGATTTTTAGGGGACCCACTCTTCTCAGCAGCTGGAGGACTGGTAATATGCCCTGATTGCTGACACCCATCTCAAAAGATATGAGCAACCCATTAGAAACCCATCCTAAAGTGACTGAATTAAGCCTACAGTGTGTGAATTTCTTTATAATTAAAGAAATGAGAAAAGTACCTTTGAAGATCAAAAGAGGAGATTTCTCTTCTTGATTTAATTGCCATATCTTAGGTAAAAATGTTTCCTTTTGTAAATACTAAGAGACACATATTTATATCCACCGACTGCCCCAGAATGTCAGTAGACATAAATTAAATGTTTAGGTAATGCAGAGTGGATCTCCACTAGTGCATCTACAAAGGATGATTGTAGTTTTACCATTGTCCATTTTCAGTTGTGCCATTAGCATCTCCAGTTGCAAAATAATTGGATGCACTTTTTTTCTCTGTCAATAACTGTTTTCCTCAAATAAAGAAATATTTTATTAAGTTTTACTTTTCCCTTGAGCAGGACATTTCTGCAATCTCTTTGATGCTGTATCTGTGGGACAATCTGTGAAGAAAACATCAACAACAATAAAGTAACAAGAGATTTTCCCCCAAATGTGCTAACTCTTCGAAGTTGAAAGGGTGGGTAGGTTCTTTCAATAGATTTCAGAAAAGAATGTGACGTAAGCATTAGCAATTCGGGAGTAGCCCCTGAAAAGAGTTTCAGAAACATCTGTTTGAATGATAAACTGTTCTAAAAAATACAATTTTGGTATTGTAGTGTATTAAGAATCTTTATTATTTATTTCCCCACATACCTACTTTATAACTGAACTATTGAGGATACTGAATTGTCTTGCTTCTTTTGTGCAGATTTATATATATATACACGTAAGCATATACATATATATAATGCACTAATGCACTTTTTCTTCATTTATTGCTTTCTTTTGCAATGTGCACTTTTAATTTTGAGTGCACTCTGTCCACCTTTAATAAATTCAAACAAATGCGTATTTTTTTAATTCCAATGCAGCTGTTTGTGGATTGATGTTCTCTGTACAGATAATGAGAAAGCAACTTGACATTCCTTGCTAAGAAGTACAATATATTTACCAACTCTGTATGCCTGATTTTTCTAAGACTTGGTTTCAAAGACTTGTGGTTTTTGAAGATGGCAAGATGTTACATAAAGGGTATTGTCATATGTGATTCAAGTTACACAACTATATATTAGGCATCATAATTTGTTGAAATACTGTAAATCTGCAATTCAAGAAAAGCAAGTATTCAAAGTAGTATGTTTTGGCTTAAGAATACTTGTAGCATTTCTGTTCGTTTTTCAGTGGTATGAAATACGTATAGACACGTATTCTAGCTCTAAATGAATCAGATCAAATTCCAAAGTGCAAGGAACACAAATATCCATATAAGTTGATTAATTCTTCCAGAAGGGTTTTTCTTTAGTTTGTTTTTAATATCTAATTTGTACTAAGAAGCAGGGCACCTTCATAGAATCATAGATTCACAGAATCATAGAATGGTTTGGGTTGGAAGGGACCTTGAAGAACCCCTCTACCATGGGCATGGACAGCTTTCACTACACCGGATTGCATAAAGCCCTATCCAACCTGGCCTTGAACATTTTCAGGGATGCTGCATCCACAGTTTCTCTAGGTAACCTGTTCCAGTGCATCCTCATAGTGAAAAAAGTGAATGTAAGTTTAACTGATGTGAGTTTATTTCACCTAAACAGTCTTTTGACACATGAAGTAAAATAATTAAGGGTATCTCTAAAACATTTGACATAATGTTGCAATCCAGTTTTTCTGTAGCCATATAAGGTCAATTTTCAAAGCCATTTAATAGTCCAAATATGCAGTGAAACAGGAAAGTCCCATTCAAAAACTTAATTCTCAGTAGAATCTAGGAAGAACTAAGTGTATATACCTAAGTTGGGAATTTAAAAGTCCTTGTGCTTCTGGGCCCAAATAATTGCAATATTGAGGTTGTTAGTTATTTATACACTTTTAAAATCCATTAGAGGCTTATCTGCACCTGAATAAAGACCTTTGGAAACAATGTTTTGAGGAGACCAAGTTAATGCCTGTATCCCTTGGAATAAGAGTTATGCCTTGAATAAAGGTAAGATGCAATTCACCTAATTTAGTCCTCAAAGTTAGATGCCTAATCCAAGCTTGTCATTCATGCCAACTTTTTCTTCAAAGTGAAGAAACAAAAAGAGATGACTCCTGAGGGTGATTCATCCATTATTAAGACCAACATTTAAGAAAAGTAAGATAAATTGTCCTCAAGAGAAGCCAATCTCCTTCCTTCTAACACATAAAGGGGTTTAGTTAAGTACCTTAGACTACATGCTTAACTTCTGGACGGTGAAAGATTAGGTGAATCCTGCCTTTTTTCTCTATGACGCATCTTTAGAAGTGTTTATTCCTTTTCTTGGTGTTCCTTTCCCACAGGGAGTGCACTGGTACATCCATCATTGTATAAACATTAATTCTCTAAGGTACTGTAATTTTTTCCTGTGATTTTAGAAATATTTTATGCTATGTTTAACTTATTGAATAAAAAATTATACAACACAATTTTTCCCCTTTTTTCGCCTACCTCCTATTGCTGTCTATTGACTTGCATCATATTTTTCCAGAATTATATAATTCAGGGAAAGAAACGGAGATTTGTTTTTTTTTTCTCAGTAACAAAAAATGAATTTATATCTATAAATTCCTATAGACAGAGAAAAGGACCAATATAGAAAAATATCACAATGTTACAGTCAAGACTCCTTGCTTAAGACTTTAGTCTTAAAATTTTGCTGGTAAAATTTTATCAGAGAAAATGTCAGTCCTTCAACTACAAAATTAGAGACAATGATTTGGACATGTAGGCCAAGGGTCTGTTCCTGTTCCTCCATATCCCAACAGAGGATTCCATGAAGTAAACAATATTTTTCAGTGAAAATAGACACTGCAAATCCCAGAGTCCACCCCTTACCTTGGGGTTGATTCTGTTCTGTATTAGTGAATTTAACATCTGGAAATATTGAAATTCATCCTTTTTTGTCTCTAGCTAAGTCAATGATAGCTATGAGTCTTCATTCAAGATTTTTGTTCAAGAAGAGACAGTTTTTGCACTGGCAGTGTGGAATTTCTGGTCTATAGATTGAACTTGAAATTTGTTTTTGGAGTATACACAGAGTGAAAATACAAAAAATTCACAAAAGTATGCAAAAAATTCAAAAGATATCATTTGTTATCCTTATTTTTTATAACAGTGATACCAAACACACCAAGTATACTCAAATGGCCACAAGAAAATATTTTAATTTTGTTTAGTTGCCAGTGTTAACAATGTAATTGCAAAAATTTTCTTGCATTCAACTGCTTCAGATTTTCACAGTCAATTTTGCTGCCTGCAACCAAGCATTACATTTACTCTTAAATAACTCTAAGTTTATTGATTTTTATGGGTAATGGGGGAACAGGTCTGAATCCAAATTGCTGGTAGCTAAAGAAAGAGCAGTAGACTGTAAAACTGACATCTGATCAAGTAACAGTGCGAGTAATGCATATCTGTAGCTGACAGATGATTTGGTTATGTGCAATTCTGAATCGTCAGTTACACCTATTCCAAAACACAGAAGACTGTGGCAAGTTCTCACAACCAGAGTCTTTGCTGAAAATGTGTTCTCATTTGTAATTCTTGTAATGTAATTCTACAGATATTAATGTAACTGACAAAGCAAACATCATACAGGATAGGTGCATCTACAAAAACCAAATTTAAAATAAACATGATTAACACAGAGTAATGAATCTGACAATTCCAAAGTGTTAAGTGTCTTCTTGTTTCTATTTGTGACACGTAATTAAATGTTATCTTTATTGACTTAAAGCCAGCAAAGGGAAAAGCCAGATCAGTTACTTCTGTCTGTAAAGTTTGGTCAACAATATTTTCTGCCTCATTTTGAGCTTAAGGAATCCTGAAGCAAACAGAATTTTGATTAGTCAACCCCTAAACTACTTTACAGTTTTATTATTCTTTCATTTCAGCAGGGAAAAAGTTCCAGCAAGGTCTGGGATATTATCAAAGACATTCCAGATATTGAAGACAAATTCCCTGGCAGATAGCTTTATGCTGAGACTAGTTCTAGTCCTCACTTTCAGCTATTTCAGGTGAAAACTGTCAGAACTACCTTACTAAAATAAAACAATGCAAGATTTCTCCTAACATAATAAAGTAAAAAATCAAAATTATGCATATGGTTTTCCTTGTAATGTGAAAGTAATTCTTAACCAAAAGACGTAGCTTTTGAATTGCTGTGTCAACACCACAGATACCTCTGCTACACCTGCAATAAGTGGAGAAGGATTACTATATACCACAAGAATGAAATATTTGGCTCAAAGTGCCACCTTCTCTTTCTGAAATAGGTGGTATCTGATAAATGTGCAATGTTGGTATATATATATATATGTGCATGTTAATTTTAATGATATACATAAGCCCCTGCCAGTTAATATGAATGTGTGACACATGGATGGGAATCCCAAAACTAGAGTGGTGCTCCTAGACTCTCTGCTTTGTGAGGGCAATGAGCCTCAGAAGAAAAGGCCAGAGTGGAGCAGAAGATAGATCAGATGACCAGAATGTTACCAGGGCTGAAGGACTCTCTTTGATAACCTTGAGGATGGTGTAAGGTAAGCGTAAGGTGGAAGGAACCAAGGAGGGTGGTTGAACTCAACAGAACTATGTTTGATAATACAGACTGCTGACTTGGTTAATATGAATTAAAAAGGGGGAGTGAGAACAAGTGAATTTGTTGTTATCATGTGAAATAAGAGATAAATTCTTAGAGAAGTAGAAATAGCTTTGGCTTCTCCTTGACTGAACTGATCTCTTCTGCTATTCTGCCCCATGACCACTACTCTTTTGCACTAGGGGCAGAAGCAGATCTACTGGAATGTCTTCTGCAAAGCAACATCTGCAGGAACTCTGTAAAAGAAAAATCACATTACAGAGTAAAAAATACATATTACCTTCATAGGTAATTTCATTCACATTTTGTAGATAGGTGGTTCTTACATACATATGTATTTTCTCCCATGGAAACAGCCAAGCTAATAATTTACCTGTGTATGCCTCACCTTGGGAAAAATGGTTTTGATAACCAGGCCTTCTTTGATTATTATGAAAATAATAATTTCTTTCGGGATTTGGGTAGGGGACCAAAACCAGAGAATCACACCTCTCCATGTCGTGTGGAGAACCACATCTAAGCCAGACCAGAGGGAAAGGGACTGTAGCTGGCGTGAGTGTAATTTGTAAGACAGAAACACTAGACTAGAAGTTGCTCTGTATCTGAGCCATCCAGCTTAATAAATGCATTCTCAGTCCATGGAATGGTGTGGTTCTCCACATGACATGGCTGCAGGATCCAGGTTCACAGGACACTCATGCTGGATGTGTCCTTGTCCTTGTTCTGACTGGTGGCCTGGCCCCGGTGCAAAAGGTTTTCATCTTGGTCTCAGCCTTTGATATTATGTCTTCGATCCACACATAGTGTGCTGATCTCACCTCCTATGGGGTAATTGTCTTCTCTATTACATTGTAAAGTGGATCATCAGCACAAGCTGCTAATGGCCTTGTTAATCAGGCAGCCTGAGGCCAATCACTTTGACTTTATCTGGCTGATTAGCAGTTATCACTGTTATCTCCATGGTTTCGGTCATTCACCTTCCCTAGCCCCAAATGTGTTACAAAAGGGTGAAATCAGCAATAGGCACATAAAAGCATTCTTTTTTTCTGGGCTGCAGCATAAGGAAGACATATACAAATTGCTCAGTGTAAGAAGGTTTTCAGCTACCAAGTCTTTCTGAAAGTAGAGTGGAGAAGGAACCATTGAGTCTTTCCCTCATTTCGTTCATATACATACCTCTGCATAATGCAGGGCATTTACTTGACTCACCCTCCAGAGCACAAAATTCTCATTGTGATTTAGCCTATGGCAAAAAAATTCAACTTTTTTTTTTCTGACTAATTGGATGATTTGTTGAAATAAAGGTTCCAGCTTTTTCAACTCACCATTGCATTAAGTAAATATTTGATATTAAAATATATCCATTTGCATTTTTCACGTGTATTGAACTAGTAAGGCTTGAAGTCTGAGATTTTTAAGAATAAAATAGGATTTTTGAGCCTTCACTCTTTTCAGATCTTGTACTCACATCCTTCAAACGGGAGGCTTCTTCCAAGTCCTAGGACAGTGAAAAAGCCCTAGATTAAAAAAACCCCAAAACATTACAATTTCTCCCTGGTTAATAAGACTAGAAAGCTCTGATGTTTCTGAGGCAGATCTAGGTATGAGGTAAGTACCCATCTTCTCCACTGCCTGGAAACATTAACTTGCTGCTGCTGAGGAAAGGTCAAAGTATGAGTTGATAGCTCCTGAGGAGTGTCTAGGCACCATCTATCCTTTCTCCCAGTACTGGCAGGAACAAAAGATGTGGTTCTTCATGTCTCTCCTACCCGTAACAAGAGGAACTGAGGTCTTTTTGAGGAGTTCAAGTGCCATGACACTTTATGGAAACACCTCATATATATATATATATATATATATATATATATATATATAGTGCAGAATTTACTTTTGAAAGCAGTGAAGAAATGAAACCTGATGAAAAAATATCATCAAGGAAGTAATACAAAACTATTGAAAAAACTTTAATTTGTATTCCAAATTGATTCCTCCACCCAATTTCTTTTAATGGACTTAAAAATGCTAATAGCAAATGAACAGACATGGGTATGTGTGGGACCATTTATTTCAGCACAATTGCTAACCAAAAGTTATAGCAAAATAATCAAATAGCAGTCTGTGATCACAACAGTAGTCACAACATTGCCATTATATTACTCCATCCTTCTGGTCTCCTTTGCACCCTTTTCTTGCTTAGTCCTGAAGTAGTAGGTTCAAGATATTTTTGGGCAGGTGTGCACTGTTGTCCTGTGTCTCATGTACATTTTTGTACTGAATGGAATGCATCAGAAGCATTCTGAAAGAGTTGTCAGGGCAGACTAATGTAACTCATTAGCTCCTGTGACCAGCTGTATTGGATGGAGCTAAATACAGGGTGGAGGAAGAGATATTGAGATTTTCAAATGCCTTCTGATGCTTATAGGACAGGACAAGCAGTACAATTGCAGTGTGTAGAGGGATTCCTTATAGAACAGGGGCATATGATACCCCGGGAAAGATTGGACAACCCAGGGTTGCTGAGGAAAAGCCCCTGAACAGGCCCCTGGCTGCAGGCAGGCCTGGAAAGCACCCGGCTGCAGGCAGCCCTGAGAGTCTTTGGCAAGTTATGCACTGGTCGGCTCCCCCGCTGATTAGAGGCTGTCTAGAGGGACTGGGCGTGAATCTTTGCAAAAGTAGATATAAGCTTGCATAGTTGAACAATAAAGGGAGAACAATACTTAATCGTATCGGTGTACGTGTCATTTATCCGGCCAGCTCTCTGGACTCGGTCCCTAACAGCAGTGGAAAGCAGGGAAGATGCAACGTTCCTCCTTCTCTTTTTTACTGTTCTTCCACACATATTTGAATTCCCATAATAAAATGTGGCATCCTTTCAGGTGGAAAAGATTTGTGTCACCTGGCTTCTTCTATACCCTCTAAAAATTGCTCTTTTTCTCCCACTACAGTCAGCTTTCCCAGTCAGAAGAATTAGTATAATTATCTCAGTTCACACCTCAGTTCACAGTGAAGACACTCCAGTTTAATGGTCTGAGACACAGACAAACTCAGACACAGTTAAAATTATTTTCCTCACAGTCTCTTTTCTAAAGTCACTGTTCCATGAAAACAATATTAGAATAAAATTTTAGCTCTTACTTACCCACTCAGTTCTCATGTTAAAACAGATTTTTCTATTATTACTCTTATTATTATTTTTCCTTTTTTCACCATCTGATTGTCTCATTGTGTTACTGACTTCTCTCCCACAGCCAAACTCTCAGATGATCATCTGAAAAGCAATACCTCTGGGCTAAATTCTGTTCTGCTATGCAGATATGCCTGTGTTAGTTTAAAGTCACTTAATTGATTTTCTGGTTAGGCATTGGAAATGGCTAAATAAGAGGCCAAGTCTTTCTCAGCCTTTGGCTCCAGATGCTGGTTATTACAGATAAATCATTTCATAAGCTGCTTTCCTTTGTAGATATTTTGCTTGTAAATATGAATCTTGCCTTTAGAAAACTGTAATCAAGTAAGTGCTCTTGCTGTCTAATAGAAAACAGCGATAGCTGCACAGCACAGTTAGTGTAATCTCTTCCACAGTATGTACTCTTTTAATCTTTTATTTGGTTCAAAGTAACTGCCAGGTCAGAACACACAATTGCTTTCTCTGAAGGAAGAGTCTGCTAAAGGTTTCCAAAGATGACTTTAAAAAATTCCATTAATTACTCTATGCACACGTTTTTTTTCTTCCCTCCTATGTTAAGCGGAGTGAGTTCAAGAAGAAATTTGAGACAATGAGACTTAGTGTGCCTCTGTATTTCCTGTGACAATGGCTGGTGGGAAGGATAAGTTCCATATGGAAAAAGAAACTAATTTTCTATTGTGTTCTTGCTCATCTGAAAGTGACAGCACTTATGCCTTTCCTACTTCTTATAAGGGAAAATTTTTGAAAACTCCAAAGCTGTTTCAGTCTATTGTGAATTCTGGAGTAAGAAAGGATTCAAAGTTATTTTCCCCTTACCCTTCCAGCTGTAAACAGCTGAAAGCAGAGTCCAATTAACCTAAGGTGTATGTTGTGCAAGCCCACAAAAAGTGGGGACATTGTCATTGTATCCTGTATTTGCCCAGGCAGTAGGGAGAATGGACTGTGTTCAAGTGAAACATTTATTCCTAGGTATGACAACAGCTGAAGCAGTCACAGGTGTCTAGAATTCCAGAAAGCTTCAGGGCACATTTCAACATGCTGGCATGGACAAAATTCCCATAAGAAGCCATGATTGTTTGTTAATATTTACCTATTCACATATTTATCCATATTATTTGTAAACACAAATTATGTGACAAATTTTTACAGATGCACTTCACTTGTAAGAAAGAAGTAGCACCACATTTATTAACATAAATTAGTGATTTAACAAAGTTTGATGGCAAGTGAAACAGTGGTTTAACAAGACTATGGCAAGTGTACACTAAATTACTTACTGCACAGAGGTCTGAGTCGAACAAAACTGGCAGGGAGACCTGTTGAGTCATGAGGTTCAGAAAGGACCACCTTGTGTTCTAGACACCTGTTTGTCCTTCTTGAAGGGTAGTGTAGGTAGTTTTGGATTCAGACTTGGTTCCAGAACTTGATCAATGGTTTATATCTAAAGGATTCTGTGTGCACAATGAATTCTTTATCTCACTTAGCTAACATTTCAAAATTTAGCATCAGAATTTAATGAGAATATGCTGTGGGAAGGAATCTGTCAAGCTCAAGGAATAACCTTCAGAGGCACCCCTACTCAAGGGTAGATCCCGGTCTGCAGTCCACTGCTGTGCAGGGGAGCTCAATGGGCCCGGGGCTGTCCTTATCTATGGACTAAGATAATTGCTTCATAGTCATATTTGCATACCAACCACAGAATTAATTTCTTTCCAGCTTGGCTTGACTGGGCTCTTGACCAGCATTATGTTTAGGGGAGGCACATTGCTTAGGTTAGCTCTTTGCTATCGTGTTGTTATCTGTCTCCCTCAAATCCACTCCAAGCTGGTTGTAGCCATCATGACTAGACCAGACACATCAGTTATGACTGCCACTGCTGATTATCACTTGAGCAAAGTCATGTGGAATAAAGGTCAGGTTGGGGGGCTGAGCACACCATCACACCAACAGACAGAGATATGTTAGTGTAGATATATGGACAAATTAATAAAAGTGATAAGAGAAAATTTAAGTATGTTTAAAGTTTCCGTGTAAAAAGCAGTTAAATTCAGTATTATATTTGGCAATGTAATACTTGCATTTTACAATGACCTTTAACAGACAGCAATATTGATGAGTCCTGTTTTCTGCATTTGCTATGTTGACTAGAAAACATGTAGAAATGCAAAAGGCATGACTTAGATTGGTTTTAGACTTGACATTCCATTCCACATAAGGATATAAAGTTTTATCAGGTAGCTCTAGCTGAATATGTAACAATACAAAATAGGAAAACTACTGAAGAAAAGTTATTTAATTTAATTTTTAAAACATGATAGATATACAGTCTATATATCATAGCTGTCTGGAATCTACTAAATTCTCAAATATTTTAATGTTCTTAAATAAATACTTATTTTAAAAAACAAACCAACAAAAAGTCATAATCTTTCCTGATTTTAAAAATGAAAAATCACTCTGCCATCTTCAATCAATGTAGAATAAAGTTCTCTTTCATTCAAATGTATGTTAAATATGGACCAAAGTTTTTTTTTTCTTAGAGGTAAAGTGGTTAAGAGCTTTGGTATTTACCTCAAAATCGTTTGTGCTAATATGCCATTATTTGTTGAGCTTCAATCAATGGAACTGATGTCTTTTTTTTCTTTTTATTCTCATAGCAATCTAAATATAGTCAATATTGATATCCAAATAACTGATATAACAGAAAACTGAGAGCTTGATTGATTTGCAAAAACTGGTCTCAGGTCTTCAAGCTGAGAATATTACATATTCCTATGGACATGAGAATTGAGAGGATCTTTGTACCTGCCTCTCCTGGTCAAGCTGATTTGATCATTAAAATGGATTAATTTCCCCCATTTCCATGAAGTAAGAACAAATGTCCGGGGAGTTGTTTTTTTTTGTTCTAGCTTGTTAAGTATTCACCTTAGTTTGTCCTTCATTTGAACTTCAGGAGTTCAAAAACTCCAAGACAACTTTTACATATTGGAAGAACAACTTAGTGTGACTAATATTTTCATTATTCTTTTTCATCTCAAAACAAAACCTGTATCCCTTCAGATGCTGTTTGGACTTCAGCATTTTTGGGGGCAACGCATCAGGCCTTTGGACTTATGTATGTGCATATTGATTATGTTCACCCTGCTTTGCTCCTCCTCCACTGAGGATGAACTTTAGTTTCCTCCTGGACTTGCACCCGGCTTTTCCACATCCTTTGTCACAAGGACCCTGGCCCTATTCAGCATTGGTTCTTCATTTACATTAGCTTCCCTTTTACTATTTATGTAGTTGTAGAATCCTTCCTTGACTCCCTTCACATCCCTTCTCAGATTCAATCCCAGGTAAACCTTTGATTTCCCAACCCATCTCTGCACAGACTGCAGCTTTATATTCCTTCTGGATCACCTGCTACTGCTTGCACCTCTTGTACTTTCTCTTTCAATATCCAAGTTCAGTTAGAACTCCTTAGAACTCCGTGCTGGTCCCCTGCTGCCTTTGCTTTATTTCCTACTTGTTGGAATGGACTATTCTGAGTTTTCAGGAGGTGATCCTTGGATATCAACCACCTCTCTTGGACTCCTCCAAGCATATCTCTGAAGAGTCTGAAATCTTCTAAAATCCAGGGATCCTTTACATTCTTTGAACATGTTAATATCCGATTATTGTGAGATTGCTGTACCCAAATTAAAGTGCAAACAAGACCATATGCCAATATGTCAATAGTACAGACTTTATTTAACAGTAAAATTCAAGGTAGAGAGATAGAAAGAAATAGAAAGGGGGGCAGGGGGGAGACAGACAGGCAGACAGATTAAGCAGAAGATAATCACCAGCCATGCATCCAACGACATTCCATTTGTCCTTCTTCACCCTGGGGTTCTCAGTGATGGGGGTCCCAAAGTTGTTCAAAACTTTTCACTATTTATACATGCTATCAAACAAAGGAATTAATGCTCTCTGGCTGCACATTTCTCTTATTCTATTGGTTAAATTATTCCCTCACTTCTAATGTTAATTAATTTCATGCTCCTCTTTATCTTCTTTTGAGTTGGTGGGTTTCTTTGAGTCAATGGATTGTGCACAACCCTCCCCTGCCGGAATTACCTTTTACTCCATCAGAGCTGATTTCAGCACATATGCACTCCAATGTAATCAGATTTCTGCAGTCAGAACGTAAACCAAAGGATGGCAAGAGGGTAATATTGAAGGCTTTCTTCAAAGATTCTCTTCAAAACACTCTCAGATTTCAAATCTGATATAAAACATTAACATGGATCCCCTAAAGTCCCTAATCTTAGAGATTCCTAAGTTTCTTTAATACCTAAAGCCTCATTAGTAAATTATTTTATTTCTGGTCATCACCTCACAAATATTGAAGTCTGCTTAATTTTAGCAGGCTGAAAAAAACCTTTAAAGCTTCAATATATGTATTTTTTCTGAACATGTGTATTTAACTAGACCATACAAACCACAGCAAGGTGGAAATCTATTCTTAAGTTAGTTCCAGTACTTTAGCTGATGGAGAACTTACCTGAGTTTCAAGGGACTTCAGAATATTGCTTTTGTCCAATTACAAGTACATTGGAAACTCTACCTTTCAGGATATTTCCTAGTAATCAAAGCTAGATTTCTTGCACAATTTCAAATGCACATAATTGAAATTACTATGTTTTGTATTAGAGTATAATGAATCTAGTTGTCCATCTCATTCTCAGGACTTTCAGAGGTGAATTTTCAATAGATGAACTTGAAAGAACCTCACAGAGTATATTCAGTACACAAGAGCTATAATAATGTGGCAACATCAGAAGGGATCAAATTGAATCCAGGCTCCCATACCTACAGTGGCTGAGGCAACAAAACCAGGAGAGTTAATTCCTTTCATATTCCAAATAACTTCCCATGTTGCACACCTGTTGATGAAAAGGTAAAAACAGACTCAATGAAATTGGAGAAATGGCTTTATTACTTTGGTGAAAATTCACCACTGAGCTTCCTACATCAAAAAAAGGGGTTTTCATAGTTTAGAAAGATGAATTTAATACTTTTTTTTCTCAACATTTTTTTTACCAGTAACTGCACGTTTTGGGAACCAGATTTTTAGAGGACTCTATATTTGCCTGTTAACATTCTGCTTTCATTAAAGTGCCTAGACCAATTTCGGTCATTTGCTGTAGTAGAGGATTAATTTACACTGGAAGATAACATTTGCCTGTATATGAAACTGTTTTAATTATCTAGTTCAGCTTGCAAATGCTATTTTTCCTTTCATGGATGCATAAGGATGTCACATACACACAAAAAGTTCAGCATTTATTAATCAGCAAGCAAATATCTAATTTAGATATAATTTATTATTGTTATCATAGGTTGAACTTTCAGAAAGTTATTAAAAAGCACTTCAGAGTGCAAAAAATGAGAGGTTCAAGTGACCTCATTGCTTGTAAATTTTTATTTTCAATTATTCAAAATCTACCTTCACAAACACTGTTTCTGCTCTAATACAGAATTCTGTAGAAAAATGAAATACTTGTGCTACTTGTAATTGGTATTCTTTTGTTCTAACAATTCACAGAGCTAAGTAGGGAAATTGCACCCAAGAGATATTTTGATTAAGTTAAATGCAAATAAAAATAACCAGGCTACTAACAACTGTATGCGATTACAGAACCATGATTTCCATAATGAGTTCTGGTAACATGTATTTAATAGTAGTAACGTCCTTATATTAAAACACCTGTCTGATCTTCACTACTTTTGAATGTTGAAGTGTTACGATTTCCTCAAATGGAGTGTGAATTAAAAAAAATTAAATTATGAGGCTTTTAAAGCATGCCGTCCTTAACAAAAGGAGCAATCAAATCCTCTAACACTTTAACCTCCACCATCACCTAATATAATCCCCAGACCACTGCAGAACATGAAGTTTTCCTACATGGAATTTGTCCTTTGTGTATGGTAACAACAGGACAGTGGAAGTAAAATAAATAACAATTCTTTATCTCATTTTTAAGCCTGTCAGCATAAGGGAACAGAGGAAAAAAGCCACCAGCAAAGGTTATCATGGGTGACCATTGCCCAGAGCTGACCAGAAGCAAAAACTGTGGACTAGAAATTTCCCTGTTTGTTAACGTAGGATTTTTTTTATTTGGCATATATCCAGGAGATGGATCTGTGAACATAACCATTAGAGGCATCAGAAAGAAAAATATTTGAGATCAAAGTGATGGAATCATAGGTGTGGATTTTGAGCAAGATAGATGTTTGTTTTCCCTGTATTCAAGAGGAATAAATTTTTTAATGGAAGATTACATCCCTGTAACTGACTTTTGATACTAAATATTTTATTCATACACAAATATCCTTGAAATGTCTAAATATTGACTGTAAAAGGGTCAATATAGGGCTAAGCCTGAAACATTACTGGTTATCTGAAGTTATTATTCTAATATTAAACTGCAAGTGAACTCAGGATTTAAGATTATAGGTACTGTAGAGCCTGTGGAAAATAACTGAGATCAAGAGGAGGTTAAAGCCAACCATAATAAAGTTGCTCTCAAACAGTTCAGAAACACTTAATCACAAAGAGCTAATAGTCTGTGATTCATATCAGATAATATACTATTACATTGTTGATAAAAATATAATAGTAGAGTTATAGCACTTTTGAAAAAAAGTATTTATCCATTAAATAAAAAATATAGATAATCTATAAAAACTGTCATTATAAGCAGGTCATAAATTTATGGCAAATTATTAAAGTTTATTCACATCTTCACCTGTGGGACCAAGACAGGAATCCAGATAGCTGACAGACAGACAGCTCTCCTATTTGGATAAGGATCTCACCTGTTTTGTGCAGTGCTTTCAGCTGAAATAGTTTAGCAATTGATAGGTCCATGTGAGCAGCAGCAAAGGCAGGTCCTGATATATCTCTGCAGCCCTTTAAAATTTACACTACTTAATTGTTTTCATTCATTTTCTCTCAGCACTTCTGCAATACCATACAGTCACATAAATCCTGTAGTTCTGGTTGACTTTAAGAAGCCTTTCATAAGAATTCCATGATTTTCCCTCATTCTTTAAAGGAGGCATGCTTTTCTTTGTTAAAGCAATTTGAAACTAAATTGTGTTAGTCTTACTGTCATGTTTATTTTTATGCTGTTTGTAAATGGGTCTCATTCTAAAGAGCAAGATATGATAAGGCTGATCAGTGATAACACAGTACGGCACCTATCTATAACCTCTGTAGATGTATTTGAATCTCAGCTAAAAAAAGTGAAATATTTCCTTTTGTCTTATGTGTGACTGTTTTAAAATCTTTGCTTAAACGTGTTGTGAGCTATAATGTTACAATTATTGCCCTTGCAAAGCTCAGTCAAGAACAGAATTTCATTGAGCCCGTAGGAAAGACCTATCAATACTCTTATTGCATTTTCTAATATTCTATCTTCTTGGACCAAAGAAACAAAAAGAGCTGGAGGGTCAGATAATGTAGTCTCAACATTGTCTATTTATAAGCTGTCAAACAGTTATCACTTTGAGAACGAGACTTTTTTTTCAGCTGAGAATTCATTAATCCTAACTTGCACTTAGTGTGTGGGCACTGTAATGGGAATTGCTGAGACTCAAGACTGTAAAAAGCACTGAACAGTAACAAATCGTGTGTCTACACTGTAGTTGTCACTGTGATTTGTGTAATGCAAAATCTGTACTAATTTTTAGCTAGGTAACTTGAGTCCTCAGAACATCAAAGTCCAGTGAAGGCTACGGACTCAAACATTGTATTTGACAGGTTTGCTTAGTTGCTAACTCAAATCTGTCTAGATCTCACTATACTGACAGCAGCTGTATTGCAGACACTGGTGGCATAGGTTCATACATATCCTTCCTGCTGTCCAAGAAAATTTTGAGACTTGTCTGTGTGAATCCAGGCTGTCTGGAAAAGCAGGGGCTCAACTGTGTGTGGCGTACAGTATGTATGCAGAAAAATCCCAGATGGTTATGTAGTAAGTATGATGAAGGAACAAGCCACAGCTCTGCAGAGAAAAGTCAAATTGATAATTTGCTTTTATTGAATGAAGTAGTAAGTTTTGTGGTTAAAATAGGGATTGGAAACACATTAGTTTGTATCCCAGAAGCCATTTTTTTTTTCCAAATCGCCAAGAGTTGAATAATTCTATTAAAGTTCTCATAGCAGAATATAAAACATGCTGTTGCTTGTAGCTTGGGCTAAAGGCATTATGTTCCTGCTTTGGGTCTTACTGCCTATGGTACAATACAAATGAAAGTACTACAGAAACTCAGGCCATACAGGACAAGCTGACTATTCCAGATTAATTATTTAGCTATAAAAATTAAAAGAAAAAAGCAAAGTTCTCCCAAGAAAGTATGGATGAAGGTGAACAGACTAGAATTTAGACTTTAATACAGAAAATGCTGTATTTTATTAAATACTCACAACATTGATAATGTTTTCAGTCATTGCTCTAAAAAGAAGTTTACTATTTTACATTTTTTCATCTTGGTTACTGTGACTTCATTTTCTGCTGTTGTTATGCTTCAGAGTCTACAGAGAAATTGAATTCCATGAAAAAATACAATTATAAAGTAAACACTGTGCTAAAATTTATTCATCTTTGACATTTCTATTTCATATCTTGCTCAATAAATTTATTGACTCATTTCTTGGCACTCCCAGTAAATAAAGTTTTATGAGACATTGAAACTCATTCAAAGAGGTAAGAGAAAAATGAATTACATAACTGGAAGAGTGGGTTTACTGGATGACAGTCAGGTGTGGTTTTAATATGATTTACCCATCTACCCTTCCAGAGAAAAAATAAACAAACATATAATCTTATAAGTGGATGAAATGTAAACCTGGCAGCTTATGCTATTTATTATAGATTTCTCTGGCACACAAACCAAAAGTTAAGGTTAAACTGAGACATCAGGTCCTTGATTACACATTTTCACAATATCCAGAGAGAAAAATTGTTATAATACTTTTTTTCTGAATAAACAAGATTTTCAAACAAAACCCTAGAGCTTTCACCTCTTTTGAGTCATATGTAAGTTTTTGTTGAATATTTTTTCACTCACATGGCATAAGTACCAATTTTGGTCAAACTCTTGAAACTAAAATTATGTATTAATTCATTGATTCATTAACATGAATTACATAGTTGTTCTCAATCACTTATTCAATGACTGTGCTCATAGAAAATAAAAAATCAAATACCCAATATCCCCCATTTAAAACAAAATAGAAATGGTAACAAGACTTATGAAATTAAACGTAAAATATTCTTTAAATTAAAAGCAGTCTGTAATGCACAGCACATGTAGTTTAAATATAGTGTGTCACATACTAGAGGTGGATAGGAGTTATTGCTGGAAAATTCCTAAGTCCTGGCTCACAGATTTCTGCTGCCTATTCCTACTCCCTTATTATAATACATCTCAATGCATCATGTGTTAGGCTCTGACATGGAAAGTTCCTTGGTAGGTTTTCTGATAGAAATACTGATATAGCCGTAGTACAATTGGGTGGAATGACATCTCCTGCCTTCTTTCCCATGTCGCATCTCCAAGATCCTACATTCACTTCACAGGATTAGCTGCTGGAAGAGATAGAGATTTCACAGAGTGCTTTTTTCCATCACCAAAAACGTCCTAAAAGGAGCAGAACAGGTCAGAGCTTTTTCATGTTTATCTTAAAACGGTATGTTTTTTGCTGATATTTCACTTTGAAGAAAAAAAATTGTTTATATTATTGACTGTGAAACTACAGAACTACTGTGAAGTCATAGAGGAGGTTCAATGCAAAAGTTTTTTAATTTTAATTATCTACATACTGCATGGAAAATGACTTGAAGTTTCACAGGAGTTTTAATTCATCACATGTGGTTCTCTCTGAAATTAATTCTTGACTCTACATTGTGCTTAAAGAAAAAAAAGGGATCTTCTATTTGCAGATTGTGTATTAGAATATCCAAAAAAAATATTTTCTCACTTAAAAATGTATAGAAATACTGCATTTTTTAAAAAAGTAATTATAATTGTAATAATAAAAAGATGAGATGTGTGAGATGTGAACATGCATAAAAATATATCTCTCTATATATATGCGTATTCATAAATAGATTTGCACAACATCTACCATATATTTTGTATGTCAGATATACATGTAGGTTTGCTTGTTATGAGCAAAAAGATATCTTTAGCCCTAAAAGAGAAAAAGGGCATAAAAAATTTGATTCCAGTGGATTTTCCACAGTGATTCATTGACTAAAGGCTGCTAGAGATCATAGTAGTAACTGAACAAACAAACAATTTTAGCAACTGTAAAATTATCCTGAAACTATATACTTTCAAAGTTATCTCATCTTGCTATAAATGTTAATTTGTTCCCTTACCATCCTTCACAAGCTATTCCTATATTACTTATCATGATTATATTTTGTTTAAGATTAAAGTTGTTAAATTGTGCCCAAGGGACTTCATTCCAGTAATGCCTGCCACAGGATTGCTCTGAGAGCTCATGGTGAAGCAGCCTTAGAAGGTGACCTCCAAATATTTTATAAGTTACTGCTTTCTATGACAAGAATTCTTAGCTGATAATATAACCTGGGGTTCTTGTTGCAAAGTGTATTAGTCTGTACCTGCATTTTGTTGGATTCTGACAATCTGACCAAGTGATTTAGATTAAATTCTAACAGTAAACTGCCCTCCTTTTTTTTAGTATCCCATTAATCTTTGTGTCATATGCAAATTTAATCAGTTAAGATTTTATTTCATCATCTAGATTGTTTCTAAGAATGTACTGAATACTGTTGGACCAGGAGTCTCTCTCAGGAGACCTTCCTTGGACAGCCCTGCTCTTTGATATCTGCCAATAAGACCTTTTTTAATTCATCTAATGTTTTTCCTCTTGATTAAAAATCTTGCATTATAGAAAATTAAAAATGCCATGTGACAGAATTGCAACAGCCTTAGAGAAGTCCGAAATTGCTCTCAACACAGTTGCCAGGTTTGAGAAAATATACTTTTCCATGAAACTTGAGCAGTATTCATGATACTTTTTGGTTTATGTTCTTCAGTGAGAGACCCGAAAAGAGGTATTATTTTGTAAAAGCAGGGTGAAGTATCTTCTGTTGCTTCAGTCACTTATTTTCTTTAAAATATTTTTCACTGCCTCTTGTTTGTTTCTGAATACTCCCATGAGCTGGGACAACATGATTATGACCACTGGTAATGAAAGGTTTTCTTTTAAAGTCCAAAATGTTGTACATACAACTCACATGCATCTACATACAGGGACAGACACATGCACAATATAGGTAACTATCAGTATCTGTAATTCTCATTTTTCCTTAGACCCTGCCAAGGTGACTTTGAGCATTTCAGTTTGTTTCAAGAAGAAAGACATTAATATCCTGTGTCTCAAAATGTAATTTCTTTACTTGGAGTATACTCCAACACAACGAAACAATGAGTGCAAATACAGAAATCACTTTAGCTTTCTGTGATTATTTTTCTGCCATATTGGGGAAACATATACATGACAATCTGCAGGGTTTTATTCAAAATCTTGTTTTCGGCCTTGACCTGCAATATTCGTGCATTTTTTTTCCTATATCAAGGAAAGGATGTAAACTTCAATATATAATTCATTTTGTCCCTTTTGGTCTTAGGAGAAAACTGGCCTTTGACGTGGCAATTCATTATATTTAGCATTTAATTTACTTGTAGGTTATGTAGTATTATAACAAGTGAAGTCTCTGGTCCAATATGTCCTTATCTCCTGATATTTACTGGAGTTTTACTTCTCTTTAAAATGAAGATGCAGCTACAGCTCTTCACCTTCATCAATCCTTTGAATACTGCTTTGGATCTTGAAATAAAGATGTGCTCTAATGTAAAGTTCGTAAGAGACTTAAAATCTTTGTAACTTTTATTAAGATGCATGTTTTAATTACATTAAAGAGCAAACTAAATGTATTTACTATTTGAACTATTTGAGTCAGGAAAGTATGAAACTGAAAATTTCTAAAAAAGTTAAAAGATTCTTTTTATGTTTAAAACCTACAGACTTTTTGCAAACATACATAGTAAAAACTATGCAGATATAATTCTCATCAAGATGTAAACTCTACAAATAATTAAAGCTTAAAATAAGATATATTAATAGACAAAAAGGTCAGATTGATAACAAAGCCAAGTAGTATGTTAAAGTGAAGGACAGATATATGGTAACATATATTATCTGTTTTATTTAACAAATAAAAACAGAGACCAAAAAAACAGTTTTCACAGAATTAATGAAAAGCCTACTTTAATTAAGATGGTCACTTCTGATTATCAGGCAAAACTTATCTCCTAGTTGCAGCAACGTTGTGGTAATTTTTTGTTTTCTCCTTTAATTTTATAAGCTGGTAGAACTTTGAAAAATAAATATAAAAGCCTGAGCAATCTGGAAACCTGTGCCTGCAATATTAATGAAGGCATACAGGAAAGCAAGGCATAGAGCTAAAAAATAAAACAGATATCTATCTCATTTGTTTTTCTTTCCCCTCATTCATACACTAACACATGTTTAATACCTCTTCAAAGGATAAATTAAGAACAGGGTCTCAAATAAAAGAAGGGTTCCCTCTCTGTACATAGCAAACATATCGTATGTACTGTGAAGCAAAGGGCAAGATTCAATTTTTTAATCTTAGGGAATTATAACACAAGAAAAATTAAACTTTTTTTTTTTCTCTGTAAGAGAGGAGGAACACATTTGCATCTTGATTTGAACTGACTGATTGCTTTTGGTCTGACTGGTAGGTATCATGTACCTCAGTGTGTAGTGCAAGACCTTAAGATGGGCAGGTGATCCTTCTTCCTCTACACATGGTATTTTCCAGAATATATCAAGCCTGGATTAATATGTCCATTTTATGCACACCAATGCTTGTACTTGGTCGTGGATCAGCAAGATAAGGTAGGCTTCTGCTTAAGAGATAGTCTGCGATGAATTGAGGAAATCTAACACCTCGGTGTTAGATTTCGTGCATCACTGGAAGTGGCTTATAAACCAGCACCTTGTTCAGTTCACTTCTTTCAGAGTGACATTGGCTTGTTTTAAAAGAAGTCCAGCTATTGGTGAGGGACAACTATATTCAAAGAGATTATTTTGAATATTTTTGTGGAAGTACAGAAATTAATTAAAGATTCTTGAAATAACAAGCATAGAGAAAGTGTACAAAATAGATGGGAAGTTTGCTGACTATTGCAAATACAGCTTTATTGGTAGTCACACACCAGAAATTCTGGGCTAATTAGCAGAGACTCCAGACTCCACAGGCTATGCAAAAACTTTGCCCTTACTGCCTGATGGCATCACTATGAATAGGAAAGAACTTGCAGTAATACAGGATAAAACTGCTGTTTCTATCTAGGCTAATACAGGTCTGGTAACTGCTCAGTTTTGTATTAATGTTAGTTGGGGTTGGTACAAATGAAGATGTGCCATGTTGTTGTTGCAGCTACTTATTGCAGGCTATGAACAGCTGACTTTTGGAGAAGTGTCACTCCAGAGAGCTGCAGTACTATGATGTTTTCCCTCAGCATGTTTTTCATCTTCTTGTCATACACACTTGGAGCTGCTATTTGAGGGTTAAAAGTACTGTTGTTATCCTTTCTTTCCCATGAGAGCAAGTCCATGAAAACTACTGCCAGAAACACTGTCAAGATCGAAGATCCTGAGAAGATCTGAGATCTGGCCTTAGCAAGCTTGGACAAACTGGTATAATATTCATTCCCAATCATTCAGCCAACAGTAGGGTATCTCAGCTTCCTCCAGCATTGCTGAAGCCCCAGAAACCATATTCAGAAGCAGTAAAATTGTGTAAGTTATTTATAGTAAGCCTTTGAAAGCCAGACACCAAAGAGTTCTGGAGGCCGCTGTCATTGCTGTGAGACTCTCAAGTATTTCACAGAGCCTGGACTTTGTTCACATTCTGCTCCCTACAAAACACTTCTCATCTTTAGTTTTACAATGTACAATAATGGATGCTGTAACCAAACCACTCAAGTAGAAATATTAACGATGTATTCAATTTTCTATGATAAAAACATCTGTATTAGATTAGTATTAGATGTCATTAGACATTCTAGGGAAGATTAATTTCACAATAGGTAAATCACCACCATCATCATAGGGTACCATTTCATCAGCTGGTAGAGGCTGCTTGCTTGTGTTTCTCATTTTAATGAATGTCTTTTGGCGTAGCACAGAGGTTCTGCTATCTTAAGAGCACAACAGACTGCAGCCAAAACTGTAAACACAGAGATTTATTCATCCTGGAAAATTATGCAAGCACCTACTCAGATCTGCCAAGAACTGAACAGGAATAAAATGTGTGTTTTAGACTATGAATATAGGGATTTTCTGTTTGGATAATAACTTTGTATGGGAAACAACATGAATCTGAATGCATTGATATTCTGATATGCCTTCTAGCACATCCACCATTTTCCTCAGAGAAGAAAGCAACTGAAAAAACCACCTTTCGGCTCATTACAGGAAGAACACCTCTGTAACCCTTCTATCTCCATACCCACATAGGCAGATACACGTATTTCATGGATTTAGAATAATTTACCACATTTGTCCCCAGTGATATGAAGTATTTTTTTTTTTCAGTAACGTAACAGGCTGGGAATTTTTAAGAAAAGGAGAAGTTTTAGAGTGGTTTATTTTCTATTTAGAAACATTCAGTAGTATTTTCCTTGCAGAAAAGAAAGTTTTTAAATTGGAAATGTTGTAAATTGCCCACCATTGCTCTGACAGAATCTGTGTCAAATACACTGATGTTCATCAAAAGACAATCAAACAATTTTGGGATGCAGGAAACCTGGGTCTCTAGGCTTCAGCGAGAGCTCTGGAGTTTCTTCTCACTTCTTAGTTTTTGAGTCACCGAACCTGTTTTTTTCTGTTAGTAATTTTTAGTGTAGGTGGCAGGAATTTATTCTTGCTTATTCTAAGGAGAAAGATATGATATTAAAACATTTTTAATTTATACAAATGAATTCAAAACGTTTTTGAAAAAAAAAAAAAAAAAAGAGCATAGATTTGCAGTCATGGTGATGTTGTGGTGATACCAGGCCATCCTTGTTTCCAGACTTGCACTGACAACACTCTGCCTTGCCTCATAACGGAGCATTATCTCTAACTTTCTTACTTTTACTCAGCAAATAGGCAACAAAAACTTACATTTGCTCCTCACACATCCTCCTCCTGCAATCTTATTCATTATTACAGTCTTTAAAGATTCAGTTTTTCAGAATTGCTCTGAGCACAGAATCTACATCAACTCCAGCTTGCAGGAGAAACCCTAATGAAACTCCAGGAGCATTTCTGTAACAAAATTTTGCAGAAAATAATTCCTCTTTCTCCAAATTAGAACTGCCATGATATTTAACTTGAAAAGTCAAGCATGAGCAGAATAAAGAAAGAAAAAGTGTGGCCAAAGGCCTTTTACAATGTATTCCACTCCATAACTGCAAGTGAATACCTGCAGTTGTAACCAATTCACTTCAGTGTGTGATATCAGTTGCCCAGCTAAGGTTTTTATCTTTTCAATGTAATTGATCCTCAGGTGGTCTAAAAATCTCTGTCTTTGGAAGCTTGCCTCTAGATTTAGGTATTGAATTTTAAGTTTCATCTGCAAGATTCTGCTCAGTTTCCTTCTAGCTCTGGGGGGCATTTACTTTAACAGCATTTCAGTAGCTCATTCCTGGTCTTTTCCAGAGTTTTTCATTTTTGGGCTGTTGTGGTTTAACCCTGGTAGGCAGCTAAGCACCACACAGCCTCTTGCTCAGTATTCTCCAGTGGGATGTGGGAGCAATCAGAACAGTAAAGTAAGAAAACTCATGGGCTGAGATAAAGCCAGTTTAACAAGTAAAGCAAAACTCAATGCATGGAAAGCAAAACAAAGAATTAATTCTCCACTACCCATGGCTGATCAGGTGTTCATCCACCTCCAGGAGAGCAGGGCTCCATCAGGCCTAACAGTGACTTGGGAAGACAAAGGACATCACTCCAAACATCCCCGTTTCCTTCTCCTTCTCCCAGCTGTATATGCTGAGCATGATGCCACAGGGCATGGAATATCCTTGGGTCAGCTGGGGTCAGCTGCGCTGGCTGTGTCCCCTACCAACTCCCTGTGCATCCCCAGCCTCCTCACTGGTGGGGTGGGGCTGGGAGCAGAGAAGTTCTTGACTCTGTGTCACTGCTCCTCAGCAGTTACTAAACCACCCATGTGTAATGACCACTGTTTCTATCAGTACTGAGCTCCGCCCATTCTCTCCAACCAGGAGAGTCACAAATCCACAGCATAGCCCCATATAAGACACTATAAAGAAATTTAACTCTGTCTCAGCCAAACCTGTAGATTATTCATGCCACCTTAAGGCCCAAGATAGCTAATGCCATAAAGCTTCATGAGCTGGACACTCTTAGCTTCTGCTGGTAAATCAAATCTGAAGATTTAAGACAAATCTTTAAAACTTCTGTCTCACAAGTTTCTCCAGTCTTTTCAGCTTGGATTGTCTCATGTGAAGTAGGGCTCCTCTGGAGAGTATACTCTTCAGATGAACAAGAGACACTGTCTCCTCCACTATTTCCACTGTGTGCCTTCTGCTCTGGGCTTGGCCTCAGGCTCCTTCATTCTAATGTATCCATTGAGAGAGCTTTTTGCCAGTCCCCTGAAATGTGTGACTCACTACTTGCCTGCATCACCTTGATTCGAAATGTATTTTTCCCTCTACAAGGGATTATGGGTGGTTAGATTTTTGAGAAGGTAGCCTGTTTTACCTCTGAATATTTTTAGAGTACAGTAGTGAATATTTTTGGAGCGGAAAGAATTTCTGCTTTAAATTTCTCTGGCATTTTTTGATAACATTGTAATTTGAAAGAGTGGAAAAAGAAATTCCTCATTTAAAATGTAAACTGTATCTTGATGCAAGCACTCTTTAAGAGTTCCCAGACATCAACCAGAAATCATCCCCAGTTATGAGACAGATTTTCCAAATTGTCACACAGGAGCAAGCAATAAAAATGTTTAGTAAATATGAGACAAAATGGCTGCAGTATATGATTTTTAACAACCAGTGAGATAATTTGTTTGCATTTCACAAAAAACCAAATATCCATATGTGGATTTACCACAGACTGACATTTACACATTTAGGAAAAATAAATCAATGATTAAAATAAAGCATCCTTTTATTTCTCAAAGGCTACTCTCTTGCAATAATGAAGCTATGAGAAATCACAATATTAACAGGACAATCATCAATTCGGTTCCAGCTGCTTTGAGACACTCCAGCTGAAAAAGGAAAAGCAAAGCTTAATATTGTTCACTTTCTAGCCCTTGCATACAGGCACTTTTGGGAGAAATGGAGAATGACCTTAGGCTCTAGTGCTTCTCAGCTGCCAGAATAACTTCTTGGGCAGCCGGGCTGCTGTAAATTGCAGTATGGATTAGATTGCCCCTGGCTGATTCTAAAGTCAGGGGAATAAAAGTATGGCTTTGTTTCCATTTTCTCAGCTGTGCCAGCTGAGGAGCCAGCCTTGAAAGTTCACCACTTGCTCAAGGCATATAAGGGTGCCACAGACAGAGCTGATAGTCATGTGTGCCTGAAGGACTGAAGGCTGTCAGCCGGCCTGTGAACTGGTACGTACACTGGTGTCCTCCCATGTATTTGTGTGCTGCTTTGTACAATGGATGTCTGACACTTTCTGCTGCCTTTAGGTACCCTTGTACTGCAAATAAATAATGGTATACTATATATATAGGAGCAAAAGAGAATATTCCTCAGTATTCAAGCAATGAACTCTTTTATTTTACAAATATTGAATATTCTGAGAATAATTGGTATTCACATGGAGAGAATATCTATGGAACTCAAGACAGAATGATATGCTTAAAAATTTAGAAAATTATAATCTTTAAAAATATTCTGCAGTTATTTTGTTTTCTAAGAAGAAAACTTTTAAATGGCCATATGATAATCTTTTTAAGTGCTTTTTAAGAGCTGCAAACTGATTCATTTTTATTTTCAACAAAAAAGAAGACTTAAGTTAAGCTCTGGCATGTTCAGTTTGATGGATTTCAGCTCAAAGATGAGCTAGCCCACAAATTCAGCTACATCCATCCCATTTCTGTAACCATTCAAGCCCAGCAGTGGAATCCCTCATGTGACTCGGCGTGCTGTGTGAGCTCTGCTACATGATGAGCCTTACCTTGGCTGTGTCAGGTCAACAGTGAAATCTACCAGTAAGCATATATCATGGATATATCTCAATAGTCTTTCACCCTTGATTTTTTATGTCTATGTTCACACAGAAAAGAGTATTAAAAATCTTTCTATTTAGAATTTACACTGTATTGATTCCTTGAAAGTGTATAAAAGCAAATTATTGTCAAGTATAGAAAATAATACCAATTTCCCATGATACATCTATTATAGAAGAAGTAAAATATCATAAGAGGTAAATAGCAATGTATGTCTTCCTATACCCTTAGGAATTTAGTCCCACAAAGAAACAGCTCAAACCTTTTTCAAGTTTTATGAGGGCTTCTTTAAATATTTAGAGTTGGGAAAGCCACTTCTTTTCTACCTCAGGCTGATGAAAGAGGAACTTTCCTTTAGTCTTTTTAATACATGAAAGGGGCAAGATCCCTAACATCAGAAGCCTCCTCCCTTTTCTCCAAGAATGGTTCTTTCAAATCTTCAAACAAGAAAATACTTTCCTCTGTAGTTCCTGATTTTCCACCAGATACAGTGCTTTTAATCCCACTGGGCTCTGTGTGCATGTGTGTGTGTGCGCTGGTGTGCCTGTGCCTGAGTGTATGTTAGAGTGAAAGGTAATCCTTTCACTTTCAAGCACTATGAGACTGCAAGGAAGGATATCTTACTTATATGCTGTTACTTTAGCCAGTCCACCTGCTTATATAGTAAAGAATTAACAACAATAAAATGTTATCAAATATTATATTAAAATAAAACAAGAAAAGCCAAATAAACCATAAAAAAGGGCAATGCAATTCTGTTAATTTTTCAACAATTAATGTACCCATACTGCCTTCATTTTGTAAAATCTTACCTGAATGTTTTTAAGTACCTTGGGAAAACGTTTGATTATTATTATTTAATGTATAATGTCTACCATACACTAAAGGAGCTGGTACAACTAAAGAAGGGAGCACTCAGCTTTCATCATCTTCACAGTACCATACCTGTCACTTCCTACCTTAACAGTAGTCTACAGATTCTGAAGCATGTACAAATGCGAGTATGCATAGATACAGTGATTGAAGGAGGGAAAAAAATCCTAGTTCTGTTCCCTGTCCCAAGTTGCACAACCTCAAAATTCAAGCTGATGGGAAGCATGCTAAGAATCTCTGTGAAATCTAACAGTAACAGTATAGAAAAAGATGGGGTTGATGCTCACTCAAACCCAATTAGTTCAAGTCATAAAATCTTAGATTAGATCTTAAATCAGACTTCAGTTGTAATTAGGCTCTCAGGCCCTGCAATGGTCCTGCAAACTTTCTCCTTCTATGTCCAGAGAAGTGTTTTGCTTGCATAATTAAAATGAGTTACTTTCATACACTTTTTAAACATGTTGAAAAATACCTTACATACACCCTTAAAAGAAACAGTCCTGTTTTAGGGTGATTTACTTCAGTAACATGCACTTACTGAACTTTTCAAAGTGCTCGACACTAAAAGCTACTTATACATAATTTATGTCATACTTGCTGATGGAACTCTGTTCTTATACTTCATTCCTGCCATTCTCATGAGCATAATAGCAATAATCCATCATGTATATGTATAGCATTCTGATGCTGTTTGCAGGTTGATAAGGATAAAATGAAAAGATAAATAGATGGTCGTTGCACCAAAGCCCTGGGGTTATTTGATTTTAGGAGGGAAAACTTTATTCTTTCATATTTATATCAACTCTTGGGTACTGTATTTTATACTACAGTGCTGTACTATAGTGGTAAATGTTAACTGTCCATGTTTCCTTATAGGACATGGTTAATCAATGCAAAGTCCAACTGCCTTTTGTTCTTACTAGGGAAAATTGCAACTCTCATTAATACATTTAATTCTCTTGGAGCCACTGGGGGCTTGCAAATTTATAATAGCTATGGAGCTAGACTTTTTATGTATACTTTATTTTTCAGTAGCATCAGGGTAAGTAAATAAAGGTTTGTATTTAAATATTGCCATCTCAAAAGGGTTTATTGGAAGTTAGCTGATCATGTGGCGCAAATTCCATGTTTGTAGTATATAAAACTGCAAATTCCTTTTTTATCAACATTTTTTTGAGGGCCAAGAGGTATGATACTTCTCAGTGAATCTTCCAGACATGTACAACACACCTTCTAAAGGCAACATGTGGATGGTTTAAACTCTAGCTTGTTTAATGTGTGCCTGACTCTTTCACGAACAAAAAGAGAACTTATATATTAAAATAATCAAACAGGAAAAGGGTTGGTCTGAACAGATAAGTTTAAGAAGAGCTGATTAGCTTTGCGGGACATGAGCACCGATCTTAATGTTTATAGTGTTGAAAAAAAAAGGATCATCTGAAAATTACATGCAGTAAAACATGACTGAAAGTAATAATAAAGGGTATTTATCATATGCATTAAGTTTTAGGGCTCTAAGTGATTGTTTTTGAATATGCTTGTGATGTGTTAGTGGCACTGCTTTCAGAGATTAGCTCTAAATAAAGTTAATTAGCTGTGAATAAATTTCTGTTAATAAATTAAAAAAAAAGTTTTGTGACATATAGCAGCTTCATGCAGAGACACTGACAAACTATGAATCAGAGCTTCCCACCGAGAGGCAGCCTAATTAGACAGGTGGAGAGCTGCACTAACATGGCTGTGCTGCTGTATTGGATTTGCATGGCAAGGTTTGGTAGTGGAGGGTCTATAGGGTTGGCTGCGGTGAGATCCTACCAGAAGCTCCCCCATGTTCAACAGAGCTAATGCCCACTAGCTCCAAGATGGACCCACCACTGACCAAGGCCTCTAGGATAACATACTTAAGTAGAGGAAAAAAACTGCAGTGGAACAGCAGTGAGAAGAGAGACATGAGGAAAATGTGACAGCAAGAACTCTGCAGACACCCAGGTCAGTGAAGAAGAATGGGAAGGAAGTGCTTCGGCACTGGAGCAGAGATTCCCCTGCAGCCCATGGTGAAGACCACGGTGAGGCAGCTGTGCCCCCGCAGCCCAGGGGAGTCCATAGTGGAGCAGAGATCCACCTACAGCCCATGGATGCACAAAGGAGGCTGTGACCCTGTGGGGAGCCCACACTGGAGCAGGCTCTTGGAAGGACCTGTTGACTCTTGGAGAAAGGAGCCCACTTGGAGCAGGTTTGCTGGGAGTGACCCCTTGGGGGATCCATGCCAGAGCAGCCTGCTCCTGAAGTACTGTACCCCATGGAAGGGGAACCCACACTGGAAGAATTTGTGAAGAACTGTAGCCTGTGGGAAGGATTCAGGTGGAAGAAGTTGGTGAAGGACTGTCTTTTGTGTGAAGGAGCAGGGGAAGAGTATGAGGAATCCTTCCTCTGATGAGGAAGCAGTGACAGAGACAGCATGTGTTCAAGGGACCACAACCCTCATTCCCTGAGCAGTGTTGGCTGGGCAGGAGGTAGAGAAATCAGGAGTGAAGTTGAGACTCGGAAGAAGGGAGGGATGTGGGGGAAGGTGCTTTCAATTTTTGGTTTTATTTGTCACTACTCTCTGATTTTGACCAGCAATAAATTAATTTACCTGAGTTAAGTCTGTTTTCCTGTGACAGTAATTGATGAGTGATCTCTCCCTGTCCTTTTCTTGACCTACAAGCCTTTTTAGTATTTTCTTTTCCCTGTCCAGTTGAGGAGGACAGTGATAGAGTGGCTTTAATGGGTACCTGACATCCAACCATGGTCAATCTTCCACAGCTGCCTGTAATTCTGGGGCATGATTGGGACTCTATGCATGGCACTTCTCTGCTCCAAGGGCTGTTCTGACTTAACCCCTTTTGGCAACTAAACGGGTCTCAGGGGCTTTGTCACTCCCTGCAGTGGGACAGGGAAGAGAATTGGAAAAGTGAGAAAATGCATGAAATAACAGGTAAAGAGAAAGCTGTGCAGGTAAGGAAAACAATAAAAGGAATTCACTGCTTTCCATGGGCAGGCAGGTGTTCAGGTGTCTCTAGGAGAACCTAGTCTTATCACACAAGTGGGTGAGTTGGAAAGACAAATAACATCACTCTGAATGTCGCCACCCCACTTCTTTCTTCTTCCCCCAGCTTTATATGCTGAGCATATATGGTGTAGAATATCCCTGGGGTCAGTTTGGATCAGCTGTCCCAGTTGTATCCCCTTTAACTTGTGCATTCCCAGCCTCGCTGCTGGTGTGGAGTGCGAAACAGAAAAGGCTCTGTGCAAGCAGCAGTAATGAAAATATCCCTGTATTATCAACAGTGTTTTCTGCACAAAATCCAAAACATAGCCCCATACAAACTACTGTGAAGAAAATTAACTTTATCCCAGCCAAATCCAAGCCCTAGTAAAACCTTTGCATTTTAGGATGAAATTCCTTCTCCGTGTAAGTCACTGGTGATAATTCCTATTGCCTTTAACAAGACTCAGTCTGACCTGCTTTAGAGTCTGTTCCAATATGTGGATAAGTATTATGGGGCTCTAACAATAAACAGGAAATTGTGCATGAACAAAATTAGAAAAGCCAAGGAACAAATACATACCATATGAAACTTGGGTAAAAGGAAATAGGAGAAAGTTCCTCAAATTCATTAAAATAAAGATGAAAGAAATAAAATTTTTATTATTTAAGAGAAATGAGTAACAGATGACATAACGAAGGGCAAAATCTTCACTATATTTTTTCTCTGTTCTTCACCAAAGAGGTTAATTGTGACCAGAAGCTTGAAATAATTAACATTAGCAACTAAGTGCTAAAACTGTAAAGCCATGATTGGTTAACAGACAGAAAAGTTCTTAGATCACCACAATTTAATAACATTTTCCCCTAAAGTATTTATGATCTGAAATCTTCTTTGAACCATTAGCAGTCACCTTTGAGAACCTTTCCGAAGAGATAAAGGCTGAGGGATATCTAATGGAAAAATACAACTAGTAAACTAAAAAGAAAAAGAGTATTATGTATCATGCCTAGCTTACACTTAGAATGTTAAGGCAATAAATAATTAATAAGTGATTTTTCTCTCTGAGCACCTAGAAAATCTCAAGTTGATTAAAAGTAACCACAAGGGAGTTACTGAAATCACAATAGTTGCAAATCACAACAGGCCAATCTGATACCATTCCACGGCAGCACAATTAAGTGAGTAACAGGGAAGTACTGACATATTTTTCTTTGCTGACTTGACAATTCCCTATGACACTGTCAAATGTATGGTTATATGTTCTCATTGGAGTAAATCAGTTGAATCATTTAGCAAAAACATCTCAGCATCTGTTCGCTGACAGTCTGAAAGAAATAACTTGAGTGCAGCCTTATGCAATATTTGTATTACAATTGAAGGACCAGTATTTGTGGATAACATTAACTAGGAAGGTTATAGAAATTCTGGAAGGTAGAATTATATTCAACATGACTTTGATAAACCACAGAAATGATACAAAGCAATAAAATAGGATATAACAAAGACAAGCAAACTGCCTAGGAAGGAAAATGTAAAATGCAGAATGGCTCACCAGGCAGATATACTGCAGAAAAAGGGCTCAGGATTACAATGGGTTGCAAATGGAACATTAGCCAATACTGCAAAACCAGCAGAAAAAGGATGATTTAAAATATGTAGGTCCTGAGACATATGGAGTAACTATTTCACTCTAGTCAGCATTTGTGAAGCCTTAAGAGGATTACTGAATGCAGTTTTAAGTCCTAAGGAAAGGAGGGGATGAGATAGAAGCAATAAAAGGTTAATAGATGTGGAAAATATGACCAGTCTCAAAGAACGAATGAAAAATACAAAAAGTCTTTCTTATTTAGTCTTGAAAAGGAAACCTTGTTGTCATATGTTAACAGTCTTCCAATATAAAAATTGTTGTAAGGAGAACAATAATTTGTTGTCAATGTTGTCACTAAACACAAACCAAAAATAACTGGTTGCAGTAAGAGGGATTTGTATTGTGTAAACTTAGATTACAGTTAAGAACAGTTACCTACATCAGTTGTGGACTGTCTACCTGTCCAGTCTACCTGGACTTTAATAAAGCCTTTCACACTGTTTGCCACAGCATTTTCCTAGAGAAATTGGCTGCTTATGGCTTGGATGGGTGCACTGCTCACTGAGTGAAAAACTGGAGGGATGGGTGGGTCCAGACAGTGGGGGTGAGTGGAGATACATCCAGCTGGTTTTCCTCAGGATTCAGTATTAATGCCAGTCCTGTTTAATATCTTTATCAATGATCTGAATGAGGGGATCAAGTGCACCCTCAGCCAATTTGGAGATGACACCAATTTGAGTGGGAGTGTTGATCTGCATGAGGGTAGGAAGGCTCTGCAGAGGGATCTGGACGGGGGACATAAACCAAGAACAATTTGATGAGTTTAAGGTGAAGTGCTGGGTCCTGCACGTGGGTCAGAACAACTGCAGGCAATGCTACAGTCTTGGGAGAGAGTAGCTGGAAAGATGTATGGGGGTGCTGGTTGACAACCAGCTGAACATGAGCCTATGTGTGCCCAGGTGGCCCAGAAGGCCAATGGCATCCTGTCTTTTGTCAGAAGTAGTGTGGCCAGCAGGACCATTGCAGGGATCTTCCACCTGTACTCAGCACTGGTGAAGCCATATCTCGAGTCAGTGTCCAGTTCTGGGCCACTCCCTTCAGGAATTGAGGTGCTGGAGTGTCCAGAGAAGGGCAATGGGACTGGTGAACAGTCTTGATAACAACTCTTAGGAGGAGTGGCTGAGGAAGTTGGGGTTGTCGAACACAGAGGATAGGGAGCTCAGGGGAGATCTTTTCACTCTCTACAACTACCTTAAAGGAGGTTGCGGGCAGGTGGGGGTCAGCCTCTTCTCCCAATTAATGAGTGGCAGGGCAAGAGGACATGGCCTCAAGTCATGCCAGCAAAGGTTTAGATTGGATATTAGGAAAAATTTCATCACAGAAAGGTTTGCAAGAACTGGAACAGGCTACACAGGGAAGAGACTGAGTCACCATTTCTGGAGGTATTTAAAAGAACTGTAGATGTGGTGCTTTGCAGACGTGGTTTAGTAGTGAACTTTGAAGAGCTAGGTTAAAGGCTGGACTCAATTGTCTTAGAAGTCTTTTCCAGCTTAAATTATTTTATAACTATGAAATTACAGTTCTTTCAAAATGTCTTAAAAAAAATTACAGCCTTGAAATTAGAAAATTTGGGAATTGTTCTCTTGGTTATTTATTGTAACCATGTGTATAATGAAGAAATAATATTTTCCACATACTATAGCAAAAAAGGTTTCGGTAAAAGAGTTTAGTAAACCTTTTTTTCTCACTGTGCTGAATGAATTGCACAATCTACAGTATAGCAAATGTAGAAGTAATCATTAATTCAGCATATCTTCTTTAATATATTTACTTATATTTCAGCATAAAAGGTTTTTTCTGAGTGACCTGGATCTTGAAGTTTCTTGAAAAAAATTCACGTTATCTGTACTTGTAACTTCTTTTCAGTCTTCAAACATATTAAAGGTCACTGAGACAGGAATTGACTTTTACTAACTTGTGTGCAAAAGGGAAACAAATCTTTGATCAAAACCTTTAGTCACTAAATAATTAAGGATTATCAGAATGGATAAAATCTTGGAAAAACTTATCTGAAGGTCAGTGTAACCCTGATTTGGTTGAAATGATTCATCAATGCTTTTAGAGGTGTTTTTGTTGCACTAAAAAAATAAAATTTTATCTAAATGTGGGAAGGTAAAATGAATTGGGTTTTGTGTTGGTGATGTAATCATGAAGGGAAGATGAACTCTGATGCATGGGATGGTCCAAAATGAAAAAAAAAAAGTTCAATTCTGAGCAGTTAAAAAATGTATTTCTTACTTTGTATAGAAAATATCGTAATGACATATATATCAAATAATTCCCGATAATGCCACTGGAATGTGCAATATTCTTTACATTCAGCTGCAGTTAGCTGTACTTTTCATTCCATCCCTGGCATTTGTGGGATATTTAGAGTCAGACATAATTTCATTATTATTCTGACTTCTCTCAATTAGTCATTGTCAAACTACGCATCTGACATTGGCCTCCCCAGGCCTCCACATGTGACACCTCCACCAGGATGAGATCTGTTCTGCCTTAATTTGAATGTCAAGCTCCTTACAGTGAACAGAGACCACCCTACACTTTTTAGTGCACTCACAATTTGTTTCTGAGATAAATCAAAATGAAAAATAATTCATTAAACTGCCTCACTCTTTGGGGAGTCCCTTAGAAATGCCTGTAATCTTAACAGTTTCTATCATTAATCAGACACTTAAGAATGGCCAAGTACTACCAATGAAGCCTAATTTTAGATTTTCTTTTTATGATTATTACTTGAACTCAATCTGGACAGCACATACCCAACGGACATAAAATACATTCATCTACAACCCCTGACTTTTCACCAACATATTTTCAAAAATATCACTGAAATAAACGAACCATGTTGTAATAGGATTCCACTCTTTTCCCTGCATTAATAAACATAAACAAAAATAAATTCAAAATTAATTTAAAATATGTTTTCCCAATATTCATTTTAGAGTTCACTTCTTAACATTTAGCCTTATAAGAACACTTAGAATTTTACCACTTTTGATGTCAGAAATTATACAGGCGGACTTACCTTCACTGAATATGACTTAGGTTATGGACTAGGATCCAAATAATGACATTATTCAGTCCTTATTCACATATATAATAAGGAACATGGAGAGAATATAATATATCATCAAGTACTATTAATCTGAGTGATTATTCACAAAAGAAAACATATATTTATTAGAATAAAGTATTCCTTTACAATACAAGGTGAGGAGCAGGTTTTTCAAAACCTTCTAATTGTCCTCTTACTGAGGCAATTAAATAAGTCAGAAAGAGATCTGACTGCGCAGTTCTCTGTGAATACAGTATTTCCAAATTAAATTAATTGCTTTGTGGAAACATGACAAGAACAATTAAATATAAGTGCTGATCCTGGCCAGTGTATCTTGCTGTTGCCTGCTCCAAGCCTCTGGTTTGTAATATTAAAAAATTGAACAGATTTAAAGTTTGCTAAAATTGCCTTCTCCTGTTTATGAAACAGTGTATAAACAGGTGTAAAATTGTTTTTTTAAAAATCTTAGTTAAAAGCGACCAAAATGCAATATACTTTTGGAACAATCATTATTAATCAATGTCATACATGAAATCCCTAATTAGCTTGGTCTTCGCATGTTAAGTGTTTTAATTAGTTAATTTTGAGTTAAACAATTCTTAATTGAATGTTAATGTTCACCCATCAGTCCAGGTACAAATATCAAGTTCTACTATTAGTGTTTTCACTTGTTCAAAGCAGTTTTTCTGCACCAGTTCCAGTTAAAATCCCCCAGTTAAAAGTGTCCCAGTTAAAAATCCTTTTTCAAACTTTAAAGCACTTGTACACTGCAAGAGTTGTTTTTCTCATGTTCACTGTATACTTTTACAAATGTTTTAAGATGTATTAGATGTATTTTAATATTTTTTTAAGGGTTTCTAATTTGCACCTTAGTCTCAGAACCAGCTCCAAACCCCAGTTTCTAACAGCCAACAGCTATTTTTAGACCTTTGGCCAGTTGGTCTGTAGGTAAGCTCCATGGCAACCTGAATCTTACTTCAGCTGCTACTACCCCCCTGACATCGACGAGCTATTAGTAGACAGAGATGATCTGTCAAAAGGGAAGCACCAATCATTTAGGACCAAAGGGGTGTGCTGTGGGCAGGCTGTGGGCGGACTGGGCCGGAGCAAAGGCACTATAAAACAGCGAGTCAGCTCCAGAGCAGGCGCAGATCACTGCAGATTTTTGTTGTAGTGGATGCTAGTGCTGGGCACTTAAGCCTTACTGCTATTTAGGAGCCTTTAATAATTTTTCCTTGGCTTTTGGATTAGCTAAAAGTCAGCCCAGCACTGCAGGTTTTTCCACCAGAGGTCCAGTGCTGTCTAAGCCTGAAGATCTCTAATCCCTGCGCTCCTGGGGCATACCTCTTGAGCCACTAGGATCCCAAATTTTTATATTTCTTCTGATTTTTGTAATTTCTCAATTTTTCTGTTTTTAGTAATTTATTTTAATTCTTACTAAGAGTTGTCTCATTCTTCACATCAATATGTCTTGAATTTCTTGTGAATATTGTCAAAAAAAATTGTTCTATATTGTATGTTCAATCAATTGAAATGATAATTTAAAAAATTCTTGAAAATTAAACAGGTTGGGTAATGAGTACATTCTGTCAAATCTATTTGTAGTCACAGGATCACAGAATTTTTTAGGTTGGAAAAGATCTCTGGGATCATTGGGTCCAACCTTTGACCAATCACCACCTTGTCAACTAGACCATGGCACTGAGTGCCACATCCAGTCATATCTTGAACACTGTCAGGAATGGTGATTACTCAACCTCCCTGGTCATCCCCTTCCAACATTTAACAGCTCCTTCTGTGATGAAGATGTCCAGATGTCCAGATGTCCTGATGTCCAGCCTGAATCTGCCCTGGCAGAGCTTGAGGCCGTGTGCTCTTGCCCTGTTTCTGGTTGCCAGGAAGAAGACACCAACCTCCACTTTGCTACAAACTCCTTTCACATAGTTGTAAAGAGCAGCAGGGTCACTCCTCGGTCATTCAATGGAAAAAAAAGAAAAAGATAATGCCTAACCAACTTCCTCATACTTTGAAAAGTGATTCTACAGTCTTTAAAAGTCTTTACTTGGGTAACAATTTGCACAGTAATAGATGTTGTAAAACAGTAAAATTAAAAATTCAAATTTTTGAAAGATTATATGGAGCTTTTAAATCATGATCCCAAATTGATTTTAGAAAAAAATCCATTTAAAGTAGATTCATAAGCTTTGGAATTATTTGCAGCTGGGTTTTGGACACCATGGATAATGTATTTTGGTTACTATCATGTTTCTTTTGAAAAATATCTTAGAACAGAAATGACACATTAGACTTCCCAGTATGGATTTCTGTTTCATGTACACACAGACATTTTCCAATTATGTTTTATGATGCACTGAGTACTAGAATTACATAGTGATGTGAAAAGAAACGTGTCACAAAGCAATACAGAAATATGCTTTGCAGTACAGAATATAAGATAAAAAAATATTGAGTACTGAAATATAGTAAAAGTTTAAGTTTCAAAAAATGTTTCCATTTATAAGACATTATTTAATTATTAAATAATGAATGATAAGTTTCTCCTACATGATAAAATAGGAATGTATACATAATAGAAAAATCAATGAAAGCATAAAACCACTGACAAACCAGCACTTGTGTCAGTCTCTGGGACGGAAGAACTGACTCATTTATGCAGATTGTCCATGCAGTCTCTGACCGTTCACGGAGACTCAGGAGAAGTGGGTCTAAGGGAGAGCAGTTCCACAAGGATCTCACAGCTGTTTTCAGCAACCATTCTAGGGCCAGCGGGTGTTTCTATACCCTGGTTCAGCCTAAAGTCAAGTTAGTCAGGACAGCTGCCTGGCACAGAAAAGCACTGTCAAGATACTAATTCAGATGCTCAAGTCAATGCAGATTAAACAGCAATGCTGACTGACATAGATGGAGCCTCAATGAGGCACTTGTACTGCCTTTGGCATTGGTACTGCTATCACTGCCAGGCTTTGGTGTTCGCTTGCATCATGTGGGACCCTCAGCAAAGACTATCAGTTCAGAGGGAACTTCTTTTGAATCTACGAAAATGTCAAGTGTTTTTCTATCTTTCTTCAACATTAAGACTCAATTTACGGGGATAAAGAATACTAGAAATAACAAAATAGAACTGTTATCAGGGCATATATGATTTGACCTCTTAAATCAAATTACGCAAATAAATTTTAAAAATTGGTGGAACAAAAAGTTTGTATTTTATGCATATTAGCTGAATAAGATACACCATTTTCCCTATATCCTCTCTAGTCTCAGAATTATTTTAATTTTTTAACATCAGTATATATTTTACTCAGAAAAAAGTGTTTCAGATGTTACTTTGAAAATCCCATATGATTATATTATAATTACAATTTATCAAAAATAATCACACTGACCAGTCAGCAAGGTCAAAGTTGTTATTGACTTTGCTTATGGCAAAGCCTGATAATCATTTAGTCCTCCACAAAGTGTTTTGAAACCAAATTTCTGAAAAGTTCTAAGCAATATGGCTTGAAAATTTGTTTTATATATACACTTCTGCTGGATTTTTAATTCTTTTATTGTGATTACTAATCATTATTCATCAATATCTTTGTACTGGTAATCTGTTATTCTTGCCATCTTTGAGATGTATCATTTAGTTTCAAGCAAACTACTGTAATCTGTTTGTTTAGCATCCCATGCTGAAAATACATGATGAGAACAGCATGTGTTATTTTGTGTTAAATTAGATTTCAGGCAATAGGTATTTTTAATTTATAATCACCACGGTTACATGTTACAAAATAGCAAAAAACAATCTTAATTCCTTTCCTGATTATTGTTATTGGAGTGTGGCTGAAAGTGTTGTGTCCATGTAGTAGAAAACACATAAAAGTTCCCTTTAAAATGCTATCATGGTTTTTTTTGAAGTGCTCGTATGTGGAAAGACTACCAAATGTTGCAGTCTGCACTTCTTGTATTAGGTCTCGTTTTGTCACATCACCACCGCCTGGAATGTATTTAGCACTAAGGGAGGCTGACACAGGGCTCTGCTTCAGGGACTTTTGAGGCTCAATTTCATACCGTATGAGTTATAATTACACTTCTTGAGAGTAGGAGAATGCTTTGTCAAAATTTTCAGAATGTATAAGATATAATTTCAAGACCTATTTGTAGCTCTAGAACAACAGGCAAACAAATACATTGAAAATATAGTCAGGTTGTCTTTGCTGTACACTGCAATGATACAGCTCTTTTTATCATAGTATCTATAGTTTCACAGGATTCCTATTGTCTCTGCTTCTGTTTAGAGAAGTTTTCATGATGTTCTATGAATCACAATCCTTTGCAGCCCAAATAAAATTTGTACTAAATATATTTTAAAATTAGATAACTCCAAATTTATTTTAAAGCCCTCCTTCATGTTCTGGTAATAGCCAGAAGGCAAAAAGAAAAAGGCTATGATACAGCCTTACTGCAGTGAGCGAGTCAGTGAGCACTCACGATTGAATTACCTCTAAATTCTAGCTTTTGCACATATGTGGCAGAGTAAGACATGAAAGGCTATAGTTTGATGAACACTTCTTTTGGCACCTGTGCTGTCTCAGGCAGTCCTTACATTTCTGATGCTCCTTATCTTCACTTCCCTTTGTTAAAAATAACTAGGAAAAATGGCTTATTTTTACTCTGGATCAATTTTTCAGTCTCACGGTCCAGACCTGCAAACAGTTGTTCTAGCTTAACTGAGAAAATGGTGTAAGGACTACACTGATAGCTGAGAACTCCTTAAACAAACTAATGCTGAAAAAAATGTTCTTCAAAATACAGGTAAAGACATACACTTAATAAAACTACTTTTTCTGTTGTGTGTTAATATGAAGAAGTCAAAAGGAAAACCTATTTGGAAACAACTATTCAAAGATTTTTCTATTATGCATTACTAACTTCTGCAGTCCTGACACTTGTAGTACACGTTGTTTTTATAATCATAAATAATCATGTTTTATTTGGTTTTTTAGGTGCAAAACCCCAGCAGATAAGAAACAAACTCATATTTTAACCCCAGCTATTTGTTCTCTCCAGGAAAACCATGCTTTATTAAATTATCTTCTCTATGTTTAAATAAATCGGTAAAAAACAAGCTTAATTTTCAAATTCTTTTTATGTGTGTGTCTTCTGAGTGCTTATTATTTTTTTCATTTTGAATTCCTGTGGCATGATTTAAGATGGTCCTTAATAACTTCAATAAATCTTTAATAGATTTTCTTACATATAAAAAGACTTCATTGATAGCTTATCAGTTACAGAACATAGAAAGAAACTGGATAATAGATTCACTAGGAGCCTCTGTTCTTACAAGAAAAACATGACCTGAAAAATTCTTTTACTAACAGCTAAACCAAACAGATTCCAAGTTGATCCTCAACTACATTTTGGGTTATACTGCGTTATTTCATTTCTGTCAAGATATGTTAGGTTAATGCAGCATGGTGTATGGGCATGTAGTGGTTTAGTCCAAAATACTCATTACTGTTTATCTGCTGTGAGATAAGAATTAGGAGAAATGCAAAACAGGCACCAAACTTGAAAGAATATAAAGAAGTTTATTAACAGACCTAAAAGAAGAAAAAAAAAAATTATACCACCTTCAGAACTCTCCTCCTCCCCCCCACCTTCCTCCCTTCTCCCACTGACAATGTGAAAAGACAACCCTTGAGATGTTCAGTCTGTTTACCACTGCCATAATAACCTTGTTCAGTCCATTTAGAAAGAGAAGTCTCTTCTTGCTCATGCTATGAAAACATTATCACAACGAGACAGCCGCCCACTTCCAAATATCGTTCAGTCCATTCAGGAAGAGGAGTCTCTCTGCCTGCGTGTGAGTCCTTTCCCCCGACTTGCAGCTTTTCCCGCAACTGCTTTCGAGGGTCCACTCTTGAAGTTTTCTGGGGTACAATTTTAAGGTTGAGCCGTTCAGAAACAAAAACAGAGGCCCTTCTCCTTCCCTGGGAGCAAAGGGTCCTCCTCATCTTCATCTTTAGGACTATCTCTGGGAGCATCTCTAGGAACTGAGGTTTTCTCCTTTCCCGTTTGGAGCAAAAGTCCTCATCTGGTTCATCTCTCCCTGTCCAAACTTCTCATGAAATTACAGCTGCGTCAGCATCTGCCTATCTCAGTGCAGGTGCTTCTGCTCACGAGTTGAACACTCCACCCCCCATATCTTCATGAAATGACAACAGGATACTCTGATATATCATAGCTTCACAACAGAATTTCAGCTTTAAGCATCTCCTCTCTCTCTTCCCTCAGGTTTTTCAGCTCTTCACAGCAGTAAAAGGGTTAATCTCACCTCGGCCTTGCAGCTTTGCAGCTGGAATGTTGAATTTTCCTTATCGCAGTGGAGAGGGGGGAGAGCCGAGCCGCTCCGGCTGCCCACGGCAAGGCAGTGGGGGGGTTCCACGGCTGGAACAGGTCCATGGCTTCAGGATGGCCGTGGCCCGGCCTGGCCTGGCCTGAGCAGGGCCTGGCCGGGCCCGCTGGGCCCTGCTCGGGCCCTGCAGCCACCTGTCCCAGCGCCGGAAACGAGAGAGAGCTTGGAGGGGGAGTTTGCTTATTCTTAAATGTGGATCACAGAGGTGATCACAACTTTAAGTGCCTTAGAGAATTGTCCATATCCAAACTGGCCAGCTGATAGGTTCTATCAGTTCCCAGAGGAAACTGTAAGCACCCCTTAGCAAGGACGTCCCTTCCGGGACTATGCTTGCTAACCTATGACAGGGCAAAAAGTAAAAACTTTATAATATACTGTCTTATTTCAGTCCCTGAAGAAGTTACATAATGAAACCTCCTGCAGGCTCCCACATGTCAGATGAAGCATGTGTTTGGGAAAAGCCAACACAGATTCACCAAGGGGGAATTACACTTGACAAACCTGATTGCTTTCCATGACAAAGTAACTTGCTTGGCAGATGTGGGACAAGCTCTGGACACTGCCTACATGGATTTCTTCAAGGCCTTCAATGCAGTTTCCCACTGCCTTTTCCTAAAGAAACTGGTGCACTGTGGTCTATGGTCTCTGCTGTGGGCGGGGAACTGACCAGACACACACAGAGGGTACTGGAAAACATCTCCTTTTCAAACTGTCAACCTGACACAAATGCTGTCCCCCAGGGATCACAATATTGGGCCCATAAAAATTTATTCTGTTCACTTTGGAAGATGAGATCAAGTGTACTCTGATGAAGTTTGCCGACAAATGGAACAGGGAAGTGGACACTTCAGAAGGGAAAGTCCTACGGTCTTCCTGTAGGAAGACTTGGATAGGTTGTAAGAGTGGGCTAACAAGAGCCTTATGAAGAACAGGGACAAATGTAAGATCTTTCACATAGGACAACATAATCCAGGAGTGCAGCATAGGCTGGGATCTACCTGGCTGGGAAGCAGCCTGAAGGACATGAACCTGAAGGACCTGGTGCACAGCAAGCTCCATATGAGTGGACAGTGTGCTGCTGCAGCAAAGAAAGGCAGCAGGATGCTGGGTTGCATCAATGTGGGCATCACCAGCAGAGATAACGAAGTCATTATCCCACTCTGCTTAGCACTCGTCAGGTCACATCTGGAGTACTGTGTTTGGTCCCCACTGTACAAAAAAGGATATGGACAGACTGGAGAGGGTCCAGAGAAGGGCCACAGAGATGTTCAAAGAACTGGGAAGCCTGACAGGTGAGGAAAAGCTGAGAAAGCTGGGTTTGTTCAGGCTTGAGAAAAGGAGAGGCTTAGGGGAGACCTTATCCGCATGTTCCAGTATTTAAAGGGTGGCTACAGAGAAAATGGAGACCCTTTTTACAAAGAGTGACGTGTGAGGGCACAGTGGCCAGGAAACACTAAAGAAGCCCGGAGGTCTGGCTGTACCCTCTGATTCAGGGGGCTTCACACACAGAAGTAGGATAGAAAGTGAGCTCCTCACTTGAGGGAGCTACTCCTGGTTGAGTTGTCAGGCGCGCAGGCAGAGGTAGAGAAGGAAAGAGGGGTCTCCTTGTATAGATTCTGCAAGAAGGTTTACCAACCTGAAGGGACTAGAGACAAAGAGCCAAAAATAACTGAGGGTCTGGGGATTTTATACTGAGGGAGGGAAAGGGAGGGATAAGGGATATAGTCAATGGGACAAAGGGAAGGAGGCCGGGTTGAAGTTGAGGGAACCAATGGGAACAACACATAGGAGGGAACAAGGGAAGCAACCAATGGGATGTCGAGGAGTACAGAACTTTCTAGAACTCATACATAGTTAACTAAGGGAAATGAATATTCACAACTTCGCACATAAAACAGGGAGGGGAAAACACTAACCAATCATCTTAAAATACACAAATCACTAAACCAGGGGATGATGGGTTGTCACCCTAACCACAGAGTGTGTTGTTAGACATCGGTGCCTGACCACCATAGGTTGGTTTCTGTCGTGCCTTGGGGGGGTCAGGGTGGCTGCAGCTACCTGCACTACCACACACATGGAGAAGACAAGGGGTAATGGGTAGGAGTTGTGCCTAGAGAGATTCTAACAGCAGACAAGAGAAAAAGTTTACACAAGAGGAACAATCAGGCATTGGAATAATTGTCCCAGGGAAGAAGTGGATTTCCCAACAATGGACACTTAGGATTTCACTGGACATGAGGCTTGACCCTCTTGTCTAGACCATGCTTTTTTCAAGAAAGTTTGGAGCAGAACCTAGAGGTTCCTTCTAACCTGGTATTCCATGATTCTATGATCCTATGAAAAGAAGTGGATGCAGTTATTTTTTTAAAATCTAATCCAAGTTCTTCTAAGTTTTAAGATCTTATCCTTTCCAAGGAAAAACCAGATAAAAATGTTATTGATTGTCTTAATTAAAATTTAGTCACTGAAAGCTCCTTTACAGGCGAAATACAATAACAAATTTAGTTGTGCGCAAACAAATCTGCAAATTGTGAAGGGACTGTCTCAAATGTCTTTTTATAATCTCAATAACAGAAGCTATTAATTTATTTTTGTTTAAGAGATTCTTCAGTATTTCCAGTCAATGTCAGATACATTTCTTTTTCAGTTATTTTTTTCCTCCAGTAGGCTCCTCCTTTATCTGCATGGCATCTTGAGTTTTTGAAAATATGACTGGACAAAACCTATATCTACTTTTTTATATAGTAGTGCCCTATTGATTTGTTCTTTCACAAGTTGAGATTTTGTTTCTTTCTTTTTTAATGAAAAAATCATTTTATATCAAAATATCAGAAAATATTTTAAATCAAAATATCAGAAAATGAACACATTTAATTTTGAGCCTCAGTATACAAGAAACTTAAGAAATATAACCATGGGGTCCTATTGAAAGAAAAATCAACATCAATGGGACCAGGGCCACAGAGAAGAATTCTGAAATAACATTTGTTTTTACAGGCATTTGCCTTTCACCTACTTCCTTTTCTAACTTGGTGAAATCTTCTGGCAATCATTTTTAATTTAAGTAAATATAATTTTTCATTGTTAAATGAGCAGAATTAAGTCAAATTTCCTTGTAAAATGATACTTATTTCCCCCTGTATTATTTTAATTACCACTTCAACAGACTATGTACATTTATCTCAAGTACTTAAAAAACAGGCTTCATGATGACTCTGGAATAAAACTACTCATATATTTATTCCAATGTCAGGGTTCAAAGTCATTATTGCGCTGCTGAGCTCGTTACCTCTTTTTCTTCCAGGAATCTATTTGATTTTAAATATTATTTTGAATTGTCAGTATTGTATGTTGTTGTATTCTGTCTAGCTGAGCTTAAGTTAATTTTTCCTGTAGCAGCCCTCACAGTGCTCTGCTGTGCATTGGTAGCTGGAAAGGTGTTGATACCACACCAGTGTTTTGGGTACAGCTGGGCAGGGCTGGCACAGCATCAGCACTGTCTCTCAATATTGCCCCTTCATCAAGGGGCTGGGAGTGGGCAAGATCCTGGGAGGGGACACAACCAGGCCAGCTGACCTGAATTAACCAAAGGGCTAGTCCATACCATGTGACACCAGTTCAGATATAAATCTTAAGAAAAGGCAGAGGAAAGGGGGGCATTTGTTATTTATAGTGGGTGTTTTCCAGAGCAACTACTCTGTGTGCTGAAGCCCTGCTGCCTGGGAAGTAGCAGAATATCACTTGCAGATGGGAAGGAGAGAATTAAGTTTTTTTTTCCTCTTTGCTTGTGCATGCACAACCTTTCATCTTTGCTTTAGCAAACTTCCTTATTTCAACCTATGAATTATTTTCCATTTTATTTTCACTCTCTGTCCAGCTGAGAAGGGGGGGAGTAACGAAGCACCTTGGTAGGCACCTGGCATCCCACCAAGATCAACCCATCAGAGTGCTATTCCTTTTAGCACCTTGTCAAGATATATTTATCCCTCAGCTCTAATTGTAGACTTTTTTTTCATCCTGACTTAATTTTAATTTTCTGTGTATGACAAGCATTTTTTCCTGTCTTAGCTACAATGTATGTGTTTTTAAATACCAGATTAGAAACACTTAGATAACATTCCATGTTATGTGGACGATCTGTTGTACTATTAATGCATAACTCATAATTGGAAAAAGACTCACTTTAAAGAAACATGGAAGTGTATAGAGGGCAAGAATAATGAGTCTGGGTTTGGACTTAAACTGAGGTTTCTCCAGTGGCTTGCAGCTTAGGAGACTGAATCACAAATATGATAACGTACTTGAGTTGCTGCAGAAAGTCTTGAACCCATTGTGGGGCCTGCCTTGCTCTGTCTCCTTTAGGTATAAACAGATCAGTCAACAAAAAATGATGAAATATACCAAGCTCTGAAGTGAATATGTTAAGGAAAAACAGCCCCAGTGAAAATTTCTTTCCTTATAAGAGTCTGTAGTTTGCTCTCATTGCATAGGATTGCAAACCTCCAAATTAGGAGCAGAGTATACAGCTGTGGATAATGTTTTCTCTAGCTATTTATGAATCTGTTCATTCATATATACAAGGGCTAGTATAATTCACAGTTCAAATATTTTTAAAGGTCACTTATTATATTCTTGTCTGCAATGACTTTAAATTTGCTGTGGAGTTTTGCTGTGGACTCGGTTTTAAGAACAGTCTTTCAAATTTTATATAAAGCAGACTTAAAAAAAGTTTATTAGTGACCTAGTAATATTTTTGTCAAAAATAATAACCACCCCATGTTGCTTGTTTTTGTTTTCTAGGTAGTCAAATATTTTACTAGCTCTAGGCTATAATATCTGTCATTTATTGTAAGAAATGGGGTAGAGTTCTTCCAGTCACAGCTGATGACACATAATTATATACCAGAAAATAGAACTCCCCAGGGAAAAAAAGAAGTCAGATCATGCTCAAGTGAAATTGTTTAAGGCTGTTTTGGATGGCATGGGTATTTATGAGCTCTATTAATAATAAATGAACTAATGTTGTAGTTCAGCAATTTGGAGACAACATCATCTGACCGTTGAGAAGATGTTGGCTTTCTGGCAATAATGAAAGTGTATAAATATTAATATCTTAAGAAAATAAAACCTCTTATCACTCTGTAATGGTTAAAAGTACATAAAATGTAATGAAAATATGTAAAGTATTGGGTAATGAAATTTGTGATGGCTATGTTTCTTCAATTATAGTTTAAAACCACATTAGTTATTATCTCAGTAGCAGAAGCTATTACCCCTTCAACCAGTTACTTTGCCAAGAGTATTAATTACTTGTTGAATTGCAGTGCTGTAGAAATATGCAGATGCAGAAATTTTTTTTAAGCCTTTGCAGATAACTTTTTGATATACTTTTTATACCTGTCCAGAAGATAAATGACTGCTACCTTATTCCAGGTAGGTTAAAAAAAAAAAGAAATAAGCCCCATTTAAAAGAGCTTTTATCATACTCACTTTGTAATTTTATAGACACAAAAAAGACCACACAAATGTCAGTAAATGCCTTCTAAGCACTTTCCTCTTTGAAAATGTTTGTAGCTACCAAGCTAGTTAACATTCTTTCAGAGGTTATTCTTGCTTTGCAACATAGTTAATTCCACAAAAATGTACCATACCTAACAGGTTAGTAATTCCTTCATGCTTTGTATTTTTTTTGATCATCATTAGAATGACCATGGAGCAGGAAAAAATATGAAACTAGGATTTGCCTTCATTTATTAGAATCTGAGGATGTGCATTTTCTCACACTGGTCAAGTTGGGGATAAACACTATTAGCACACTGCATAATTAGGAAAATAAGAAGCGCCCTCTGACTTGGGAGTCAGGATAGTTCTACTCCTTCCACTTGGTTTTACAGCAAAGTTTATTCTTGCTGAGGGATTTCTTTGCCTGCATGTGATGTAGGTGCATCCTGGGAGCCCTAAACATCCTGGGAACTGGATTAAGAGTGGAGAGAAGACAGAAAATGTTAGAAAACTTTTGCAACTCTGCAAGTCACATATGCTTATTTCCCTGGTGAGTCCTGCAATACTGTGCAAGTTTTTTTTCATTCGTTTTCCTACAGCTAAGATGCCAGTTATATAAAACATTGAAAGAATATTTTCATCTCTGAATTTGATCATCATTTACCAGGAATGGTAAAGGATTAAAGAAAGAAATAAATGAAAACAATTAGGTGCTCTTTTCTCCTGTCAATGAATTTGGTAATTCTCTTCAGTTGCCTAAACATGTATCTCTATCATCACACAATTTCACATGAATATTCATATATTTATATATCAGATCTAAGTGTTAAATAATTAAAGGACCCCTAGCAGGACAGAACAGACATAAAAGAATGAGGATATGAACAATTTTGTAACCTTGATTCCAAAATGTAAAGCAGTACCAAGGTTACAGCTACAGTTCAAAGTCTAAAGTAGCAGCTACAAAATATATCTGGCTTTTTCCACAGCTTGATACAACTCTGTATATCAAGCCACTTCATGAACTACACTTCAATCAAAAAATACAGCTCGGAGAATGATAGCCTGATAGAATTAGAATATTAGGAGAACCAAATACAAAAATTGCACATGATCTAGGAAAGCGTATTTTATTGCAAATTACTACAATGCATATGAAATGTGAAAAAACTTGCCTGTGCCGTAGGCCTGCACTGGGATTTTGCTGGTTATACCCAAACTAACAGAGTTAGGCATTTGGTAATTCAAGCACATTGCAAAAAGCAACACCTGAGAGCAAGCTATAAATAACAAGGAGGCAATTTTTTCTTTTCCAACACATAAAAAACAATAGTCTCTTTTAGTATTGTTTTGATACTGAATAGCCTCTACTGACCTTGTTTTGTGTGGTGTTCTTTAAACCCCTCTTGTTTTATAGGCATGGACATACATGTGCATCCACATACAGACACATGCAAAAACTATTTCAAAATTTTTATTTAGTACCAGTAAAAATTCCTAACATTGAGTGGTTCTAATTGTTCTATAACTCTTGCTGCCTAAGTACTCTTACATAGCTGCTATAATAGAAGTGTGTATCTCCAAAATTCTAGACATCCATCTCATTTCTAACAAGGCATTAATAGGGTCAAAGATTCACCCTCATTCACTAAGCAACATTAAACATGAATAATTGGAGATACTCATGCTGTTTTTAAACAGCTAAGGGAATCTCTATACCAATATTTTATTTAAACCATTATCAGTAAGATGGCAATATTGAATCCATTAATAATTTCCATTTTTTGAATTTATGTTTTACTTTTCTGAATCAGAAGTATAAACCTATCCTAATTATAACAATTTCTAGAAACCTGAGGGACTTTTCTACTTTCTCTTAATTATGACAAAGCATGGGTACCATTGCAGTTGACCAGTACATGTTGGAGAGGGCAAGGCATACTTTTCTTTGAGATATTCCTAATAAGAAGAACAAGAAATCCAAAAAATCTGTAGGTAAGTGTTGGTAAAAACAAGATCTACTAAATACACCATTCTTCATTGAAAAAGTGTTGAGGTCATTCTCAGGGTTAAATGCAGATATCCTTGTCCATGAAGAACTGAGTTGTATACCACTGAAGCTGATGATCCAAGTCTTCTCGTAACAGCTCCACATCTCCCTGAGGTCAAATTAATTTCCTTTACTTGTGCAAGATGTTTTTTTCTTGGGGCAGGATACTATTCCACACAACAAGGAATTATAGTCTGCCCATTTTTCTATCACCTTTATTAATATATAATGAAACATTATTCTGATTTTAAAATGTTACGTACTATAGTGCGCTTTCCCCCTCATACCTTATCACCAAATACTCTCATTTTGTTTCAAAACACTACTTACTGAACCAAATAATGTACTAGAGACTAAATACAGGGAGTATAGCTGTCATCTAGATAGATAATATCCACATATAATATGAGACCAGTGTCTTAGATTTCTGCTTTTAAACCTATGTTTTTCTGACGTATTTGAAATCTTTCCTGTTTTCCAGATGTAGCTTATCTCTATAAACTGTTTCTGTTCTTTAATCACTTACTGTCTAAAAGTATGACAAAAAGTCATAATTTAAAGTCAGCTTCTGAATATAAAGAAATTTTTTTTTCAGTATTAGGAGAGTCAAGCATTTGGAGCAACTAGACAGGTTGTGAAATATCCATCCTTGAGAGTTTTCCAGACCCATCTGGATAGACTGGTCTATCAGCTGATCCTGGTTTGAGCAGGAGTGTGGATTAGAAAACTCATCAGGTTACTCCCAGACTGAATTTTTCTATTAACCTATGCTGCTAATTAAAGTAATTATTGAATGTTAGGTGTATTAAACTTTTCACTTATTGACTCTTAATTTACTGACTCTTACTTAATCCTAAACTCTCCCTACAGTTTCATCCAGCCGTACATATAAACAGGACTGGTAAAGTCTACCAGTGGCAGGGACTGTGGAACTTAGCACTAGTGTACTATCTTAGAGAACAGAAAGTATGTTCTCCTTTCTTAGTGCCTAGACATTTTGCATCCTAGGTACTGCAAGTGAAACCTTGTGTTTTCTATCATGCCCCATCTCTCCCTCTAACATCCAGGTGGTTATAGACAGTTGCAGGTTTAATTTCATTTTGGTTTGCTTTGGTTTATACTTTAAAAGAGACTTCACCATGACACTTTTGCTTCATGGCCTCAGAATAAAATGGGGATTGACAGTTAGGCATAACTTTATTTGCAGAACATTGGGGTCTTCTGTTCAGTATGTTTTATATGAAATGGCAAGTTGCCTGTGAAAAAATAATATCTCTGGCTTTCCACAATTTTCCCACCTTTATCCTTAGCCTCTATAACCAATTGGTTGTTGAAACTCAAGATCAGATTTAAGTAGAGACTTAAGATTGGAAGTTTTCTTCTCACGCTGCCTGTTTCACTGCTAACTTCACACTTTTATTTCCATTCTATTCTCCTATTTACACTTTCTGGTCTGTAGTGGACTGTTTTTCACTTGAACTGTCAGTTTCTTTCTGTCACATCTCCAGAAGAATACCATCAACAACCTATGATTGCTATTTAGCAATGTCTTGGAGCTGCAAATTAAAAGAGCATGAGCAAAGATACATGAGGCAACAGTTGTTAATCATTTTATGTTGTATATTAACATTGGTTTTGAAAATATTTAACACAGAAGATTTTCATATAGAAGACTAAGAAACTATCTTTTAAAAAAAGGCCCCTCCCTACAAATTTCTAAGCAACTGTTCCAAAGTGTGATGCTTTGTGATGTTTTTAAAAACAGTCTGGCAATTATTTAACATTGACAAACAATATATTATTTTCTGCTTTAATTCTCAGAAATAAATGAGCTGTTTTATATGACATTAAAGCTGGAACAAAAAAGCAAAACCACAAAGAAAATCAATCTGAAGCAATCACTTGCAATGGAAAAACACATACCAAAATAGATGAAGTTTACTGATGTTTGGAACAAATGAAAGTAGAACCTTATAATGAAAATAATCAGACTACCTTAAAAATAATTCGTGTTACAATCGTCTAGTAAAATATCTGTTTAAATATATTTGGAGAAATTAATGCTTGACATTACTAAAGGCCAGTGTGGTCCAGAAACTAAGCCAAATTAGACACTGTTCCCTCTGTCCTTAAATATTATTGTATTGCAATTATACATTTATTTAAGTCCTGGTGTTGAAATCCTAGCAATGGCCTACAGTAACCATCTCTGGAGTATTCTGTGCACACACACTAGAGTCATTTTGCTTTCAGTGGCTTTCAGTCACTGTCAGCTATGGATCATTAAGTGTTGAGCATAGCATGCCATAAGAACAGATTCACTCTCTAGGTCTAGTTCTGGATGAGAACAGTTAGTATGCATTGATGAAATATTGTGGGATTTGAGATGATGGGTAACAAGCAAAGTAGTTTCAGTGTCACTGTATGCAAGGAAAATTCAAGAACATATGTAAAAAGCTGGCCCCTTTTCTAGATCTCAATTTGTAGTTTCTGGGTGAAACTCCTTCTGTGCCCAATGAGTTCACTGTGATCAAAATGTATGTCACTCAAAGCATTATGGAAATCCAAAAGTTATGATCTGTCCATAGCTGAAACCTTTCTGTATTTTTATAGAAGCATTGCAGTTGAACCAAAGCTATTTTCATGACTTATTGGAAAATAAATATGGCTCACACTCCCATTCAGTGCACTCCTGCACCTAATTGAAAAGACTTATCAGGTTGTAAACCAGGAGGAATATCTCCCCATGCACAAACTTCAAGCTCTTTGGTCATGGGCATGAATCTTGTGTGCTCAGGAAACGTGTACAATCTACAGTTTATTCATGTCCTGGAGGGGATCTTACACAAATTCAGTAACTGAACACTGCTTGGGCTGAAATAAAAAATTTGGATTATAATTTCTATTGTCCTTGCTTTCTCCCTTAGTCTGTAGTTTGACATCTCTCTAAAACAACAACAGAAGCGGAGTTCTGTCTGAACACTAGGAACTATATCTCATTCATCTTTAACATTCAGATGCTTTCTAAATAAGTGATGTCCTACACTTTCCATTTGTTAGTATCTCTTTCCCATAGGTTAGCTTCCTTTATAGGGAATGCCAGCTGCTTCTTTCCTTAATTATCGCTGTCCCTCTGACTTACCACAACAGAGAAAAAACCCTTGTCTGAACAAAGTAATTAGAAGGGAACTCTGTCTTTTTGCTCTGCAACCTAACACCAGCTTACATACGTGCCTGTGGGTATCTACAACTGAGTGGGTATCAACTGAGGGAGCATTTAAATCTTTGCAGCATGAATTTAAATCAAGCCAGATCCTAGGCTTCTATATTTTCAGTTTCCCTATTGTGTTCCAACCCTTGGCAGAGAGGCAGATTATTTAGCATAATTCTTGCTCTGTTTTCCAGTCTGTAGATATCAGTTTGTGATTTCTCAGTTGTGGTGGTGTACATATGCAAGTGAAATGACTCTATAAAGACATAGGAGAAAAAGATCTTTGTAATGATAAAGCTCTGTACTGTTTCTCTGTTGTCCAATAAAACCAAAATTTATTTTTCAAGAGAATTAAAAAATGGTACATTTTCTTCTTCAAATATTAAGTATAAAATGTGGACTAGCAGAAATCAAAAATACTTTCAAACGATTTCAGCTCGCTGCAGTAGAATAAGACCTGAGTAAATTCTACCACTCTCCCAATAGCTTCTTCAGCTGCAACTTAAAATGCCCTGATTAGATAGTGGCTCAGACTATCTCACTAGAAAGAAATAATTTTTCTGTCTATCTTTTTCTGAGCGTTCAGCTTGTGTTGCATACACATGAACTCCAAATACTGTTCTCCATGGCACAGTCCCTTTAGAATGGAAATGCCTCCCAAAATAATTCTGCCACACTGAATCTGGCTCCCCTGAGCTCTACTCTGTCAAAGAGTTTATTTGTCATTTATATGAAATAGATATGAAAAATACATTGAAAAAATCCCAAACTAAACAGCTCTATTTTTGAATGCTATTAACTCATTAACTGCCACAACCAACTCTATAAATTATAATGTTTGCAAAAAATGTGCTTTCCAATTCTTTGCTCAGTAATCCTTTGTGTTCAGTACTAACTTAAGCTAATTAGAGTAAAAAATGATGCTGGAATCTCTGGATATCATCTGGTCAAATCCCAAAAAGTAATCAGATTGTTAACGACCTTGACCAGTCAGCCCATGTCACAGCTATTTCTGGTAAAACTAAAAAAAAAAATGGAAATCCTCTGTAGTCTGGTATGATTGTGGTATTACAACCCTGTTGTTCTTTCTAAACACTTTTGCAGCTTTCATTTAAAAATTAACTCAATTAGGTAATTAATGTAACAAATTAATTTTAATTCTTTAACTTTTTAACTATACAGTTAATTGCTAAGTATGACTAATACCTGTATTTACTCTCATTTTCTGAAGTCTTCCATATATGACATTATTAACATCCCAATAAAATTGCTAAGACATATATTACCATAGAACCTTGGAAGCTGCAGCATATTTCTATGAATTTTCAGTTAAAACTCAGCATTACAAAGCCAGTGCAAACTTAAGGTTTTCCAGCTGTAGGTTCACAGTTCTTATTTAAACAAAATATAAAGCTTAAGCTTGCAAAATTTCTTCAGCTTTAAAGCAGTAGAAAATTCAGGACCAAATTTTTATGATTGCTAGCAAAGACTGTGGAGCCATGGCAGTTTATATTAGCCAGCCATTTGGCTCCTGAGAGTTAAAAAGAGTCAAAGAAGTGACTGCAGTGTTATTAAATGTTACATAAAATCCACAAAAAGAGTTTGATGTCAGTGTCTTAAACAGTATAACAGTGAAGAGATAGCAATAGAACAGATGAGAATCAAGACCACTTCCTCTACGCAATGCAGCATGGAAAGAAGCATCTTCCTAGTCACCAGCTGGCACAACTTGTGTTCTGGAAACTTCCTTCATGAATCCCAAGCAGGAAAACAAAACATGGCCATAATGTTGAGAAACCTTCTGACTTATCAGGGAGAAAATGACCAGTGTCTAATAGAAATATGAAGTTAGGAGAGGCAGTGGAAACACTGAGTAGTGTTTGTGAAAACCCCAGATGTATTTGAAGCTTGATAGCAGGTTAAGAAAACATGCTTTCTGGAGGTTACTTGTCTTTGGTTAATTGTTATAATCCATATGACTTTCAGCTTCTGGTTAAATGTGACCTCTCAACTGTTTTTGAGTGGTTAGATAGGTGATATACACAGCATAATTTTCATCTCAATTTAGTCAGAATTTTAGAAACTTTATCTTTCAAATTGTCAAGGAAATGTGTCAAATTGTTAAAGGAATATTTCTACCCTCTAGCCTTAAATCAAGGTACACTTCTTTCTGCCAACTTGCAGTATTTAAACTCATTCATTCCTACTTACAGAAAATCCACATTAATAGTAATAATTTAAAACTGTCACTCAGCAAGTCCCAAGCATCTCCCTCTTTCAGAGAGTTGCAGAATCATGGAAGAGCAGAGGTATAAAGGGACCTATATCATCTACTTTAACCCCTCTGCACAAAGTAGAGTAGATTGATTAGGGCCATATTCTCCTAGGTTCTTAATATCTCCATGGGTAGAGACTCCAAAACCTCTCTTGGCAACCTGTCCAAGCACTTAAGCATTCTCAGGGTTATTATTATTATTTTTTTTAATATTTAAACAGAACTCCTGTGTTTCAGTTCATACCCGTTGCCTCTCGTTCCTTCACTGAGCACCACTGAGAAGAGTCTGCTTCCGTCTTCTTTGTCCTCTCTCATTGGGTATTTATACACACTCGTAAGACCCCTTCTTGAGTCTTCTCCAGGCTGAAGAGTCCCAGCTCTCTCAGCCTCCCCTTATGTGACATATTCTCCTTTCCCTTAATGATCTTTCTGGTTGTACACTGGATTCATACCTTTGAGTCCAACTCTCCCTTGCAGAACTGACACAGCACTCCAGATGGGGGCTTGCCAGGGATGAATAGAGGGATGGAATCACCTGTCTCAATCTGCTGTCTTTCCAGTTGTTAATACTTAGAACTCTTACACATATATACCCTCATTATAAATCAGTTCCTTTCTTCCAGGTTCATTGCTCTCTACTGAGTATGTTAAAATTAGATGTTTTGCACATTTTCTTGTTAATACTACTGAATAGGTAAAGGGATGAAATTAGACAAGAGCCCTTGGGATTCTGAGAACTAAAATAACCTCTTGAAGTCCAGTGCCCTGTAACAGTATAGTCAACGTTGACAAAATAAATGAGGTAAATTTTTACTTAGCAAATGAAACAAAAACTGTAATCCTTCTAATCTGCAAAGCCTATGTGGTCTAAAGCTGACTTTCCTCACAACTTTTCTAAATCGACAAGAAGAAAATTCCCTGGTTTTGCTTGCAGTGCAACACTATTTTTCACACTGTTAAGCTGTAGCCAACATACTATCAAAACTTCAAGAGGAAGTCAATGTGCCAGGGCTTTCTTCTCAGTTTAATATCCCTGACAGTAGAGTGAATATCGATGACAGCATTAAATGTCTTCTGGCAGGGCTTTGCTAAATCTGAAAGTAAAAATAATTGAAAAAATATATAACCACTCAGTAAAAGCATACATGAATCTTTAATCAGTATCTCCTTATGTGCAAATTGAAACATGAAATAATTGAAAACTCTGTACTTTTTTTAAAATTTAACTCTTTCTGGAATGGCTAGTGATGAAACAACCATAAATAAAATACACGGTAGTGGAAAGGGGTAAAGAAGAAGGTGATATGCCAATTTTATCACAGTTCTGAATTTTTAGTAGATACTTTTTATAGTATTTAAGGGATACTGAATAGAATGACAGTAAGAAAGTGGCAGGTATTGCTCTAATAACTCCCTTAACAGCTTTCTGAGGAGCACATTGAAAAACACATTAAATTTTGAACAAGACAGTTAAAACTCCTCCTGCTGAAAAATGTGTGAGTTTTTTTATATACCAGTTTTAATAAACACAACAGAATACTAAGTATGAACAAGTCATATCCCCTGGTTACCCTATCTTGTGTAATTATTTTTCCAGTACTGGCAATCTAGGCAGGATTATAAAGATAGGCAATATGACTGCTAGTGCCCTAGTAGGCCATAATGCAATGCATAGAAAAAATCTGCATGCTCTGTCTAGGACCACCCATTTGCTTTTTGTCTCTTCTTTTTATTCCTCTGACCTCTGAGGAATAAACTGTGGCCCAGACCCAAGAAATTGATATATTTTGCTTTTTTATCAAAGCTCAGTAGATGGTTGCTTTTGTACTGTTGGAAGCCCCTTACACAATAATAAAAAAGCAGTATGGGAAGATGCCCCTGCATGCATTCATTTTTGAATCAGAAAATATTGTGAGTCTTAAGTACAAATGCTGTCATGTATTTAAACTACCCATCTCTAGTATTTATTCAAAGCTCATTTTCACAGGGCAGGTAAGGATATAGTTACTAGACACCAGGTAAAGCCAGAATACCAAGAACAGTTTTACAGGCAAAGAGAAAGATCTTTTCAGTCTCAAAGTTGCTATTGTTGATTGGGGCCGTTGCTGGTGATACAGATTTATGATCAAGGCACAGGTTATTTACAGCATTATTGTAAAATAACATTGCAGATTTCCCATGATTTAAACTGTGTAGTTTATGCAAGACACCTGATGGTATTTTACAGTAACTGGGGAAATAATGCTACTGCTCACTGCAGCCTTCTGACGGTGACAAGGATTTATGATGTCACCTGAAGATGAAAGGTTATGGAGTAAAAAGAAGGCCTTTGGTCTTGTATCTGCCCCTGGTATCCCATTACCACCTTACATATTTTGACATCTTGAATTAAGTACAAAATAAAATGGCCTTGCATGGCACAATTTTGCTGTTAAGACCAGTTGTATTTTACCCATGTGAAAATTTTTATTAGAAACTCATTAGCATGATCCTTCATGATTTCTTAAAGGATTAATGACTATTGGCATATCCATTTTTAAATGCCTAACCTAGCACCCCTTTCGGAAACAAAACACTTTACAAAATGAGGCGCATTTTAGGTATTATTCTTTAACAGCCTAGTAGAGCTATGAATCTTTCTTATTAATACAAATTTTCAAAGGCAGGTTAAAATATGTTATCTAGAAATAGAAGGGGAGTCAGTAAGAACCTAGGTACAAATTATATTAGAAGGATCTCTGTCAAATGATAAAGTAGCTGCAGGTAAAAGTGAAATTCTTCTGTATTTATAGGGATTCAAGCAGATGGAGTTCAGAAAGACTCAATACTTAAATTCTCAGGAATTTCAGAAGTAGTCCACAGAAATAAATATTACTAAAATAAAAATAACAACATAATATTTTCAACTAGGAGAACAATCTTTTTCTAAAAAAATGAGAGTGCAATTAATAGTGTTTAGGCCACGTTTCTTATCTGAGTACCTACAGCAGACACAAATTCTAATAGAGCTGTTTGTTAATCTCAATAGAAACTTCAGGTCCATACAATGTCTTTATGCACTAAATCTTGTATAAGTACCTTTGGATCAGTCACAGTAAGTAAATCAACTACAGTTCATGTTGACCTCAGAAGATAAATTAAGGCTCAGTACTTCAGAAAATTAAAACATTAATAAGAAACTTTGACTTTCTCTGATTCTTTCTTTCTTCTAGGACTTTTCCTTGAGTGTCTTACACGGTAATGAAAATATTGCAAATTTGTCTGCTCTATGTTCACAGAAACTCACAAGACCACACTTGGACTCCCATCAAACTTTCTTCCTTCTACCTGTTCCCCTTCTCTAGCTTCCCCCCACAAATAGAAGTGCAAATGATGGTTCTTCCGGAGGTAAAAAGTTTCTATTTTTAATTTTCAAAAAAGGACAAAGCAAGAAAGAATGGAAGAATTAAATGGGAAGTATCACAAACAAACCAGTTTGAATCACAGACATGAAAGAATAGTTTGACAGTGTGATCAGTCTCATCTGTGAGTATTTCTCTCCTCATTGGCATCTTGATGCTCAGTGGTTTGATTGTGAAACTCATGTCTTTCACTCCCTTGGGTCTTATCTTTTGGTTTGGTCTAAGTGCAGAACTAGACTGCATGACACATACTTAGGTTCCTTAGGAGTTAATTTTTAGGTTTAATATTCTGTGTTTTTGACATTAAGAGGGTTCTGGTTACTTTGAATATGAACTATAGAATTTGCTGGTGTTATGTCCTATAAAAAGAGACTTTGCAGAGGTGCTAATTATCCTCAAGATGTATCTGGGATGACTAAAGTAGTAAGCAGTCCTAGCTCTTTACCTTGACCATATAACAAATTTTATTTTTCCCAACATAAAGACATCCTGAATCAATCCTGAATAGATACTTGAATTTATCCTGGGTGTGATACTTGTTCACTCCTGACATGTTTAAAGCCTAGAATATTAATATAAGCTTCTTATGAAAAAGTAAGAAGCTGACATAAATCTGCTGGTGGACTAAGAAGGACCAATGCTATTTTAATATTCTGTCTGCATAGTGTGATGACCCAAGAGTGAACACGCATTCTGCTGAGCCATGTCTGTTGCCCGGGTGGTGCTTTGTCAGATGGAGATGGGCTAAGGGCGGTATTCACTTGTACTGATATATATTACTAAGTGTATCAGTTCATCTGTATTCAATGTATTCAAGTACACTCCACATAGATTCATTAACAGATACGCAGGATTTATGCCTAAATTACAGGGAAAAAGCCCCAATTATTGAAATATTAACAGTCATGACAAAGAAAGTGCTGAAAAAAATTAGAATACATTTCATAAAATAATTTAAAATAAACCTCTTTAAAGCCCTTCTTTTAACATTAGAAATTATTTGAATCTATTTCTTCACAATGCATTAAATTGTATAAAGAGCATAAACTTTGTTACAGAACTAGAAGTTTTTTCCTTTCTTTAGGAATATATATTAAACTCAGTCTGCTTTTCTTCAGTTATTCAGATAACTTAGGCTATAATAGACATTATGATTTTATGGAAATGATTAATACTATAATCTGAAGAAAAGCTATTAAGTGTAGAAAAGATAGGGAGGAGCTACAGAAATGTCATTTCCCACTGAATAATCCTCCTGAAGGAAAGTAAAATTAATCTGATACCTTTATATTAATGGCTCAGAGTGGATCAGAGAGCTGAGATCTATGAATTGGGAGATTACCACTAGGACTGTAGAAGTATAGAATCCTTTATAGCAGACCAGACATTTGAATTCCTAGTTGTTTTACTTTCACGATATGTTTTAAAGCATAGGTTTAACAGTGCCTTGGTAATTCCATTTTATTGCCTCAATATTTTTTTTAATACGGCCATTATTCCACAATCCAGCTCACACATAATACCTTGGTCTCGATCCAAGCTATACAGATCTCATTCATTAGCAAAAGTGAACAAATTAGATTAATTTGTTGTCTCAGTTAATATTTCTTATAAATCAAAACATTTCTTATTTCTTTGAATCTGAGAAATAAACTCCATTGTATCCAGCTGATCACCATCACCAGTTCAACTGACCTAACTCTGTGTAAGAGGAGTGAAGCTGTTCATCTCTCGATAGGCTGAGAAGAGGATTTTGACTAAAGACATTTTAATTAAATCACTTCATTGACTAAGTAAGAGAGAAAAAAATTCTACTTCATTTTCTTAGAGCTTTATTGCTTCTACAGTTCTAATAGAAATAAAAGCAATCTAAATCTTATTACTAGTAGTAAAATGCGTAGATATACTTCACAATTAGGTCAAGATGAATATTGGCGAATTGCTAACTAACTAAAATACTAGCTGAAGAATTTTGCTGAAATGTTTCAAAATTCACCAAGTAATGTTTTCAGTTATATAAATATTTGTCTAGAATTGTTCCTCCAGAGTAAAGACAAATATCATACTGCAAGAATAAAATACTTCCACTATACTATTCCGCTACTAACTATACAAATACATTAACCTTTAATTATGGAACAAACATTATATTAAAGAAATGAATAGAGTATGGCAGGTGATTATTGATGGTGTTTAGTTTAATATGTGCACTGCTAAGCACAGAAATTGGTAAAAATGAATAAGGATATTCTCTTTTTATTTCATACAGTAAAAATCTGATAATAACTTAATTATTACTATGTTCTTGCCAATACAAATGTAGTTAATCATTATTGATTCTAGTTGAAGCATATGCTTAAAATCAGAATGATCTATTTTAGTTAAAGCAAAATTCTGTTTAATCAAAAAAATATTGACTTTTTTTTTAATCTGGTCTGTATATATTTTAAGTCAGTCTACAAATGCTTTTTCACCTCAAACACTAATATCAATAGATGATAGCATGTAATTTCTTCATTCGTGTTATGTCAGAGAAATTGAATTTTCTTCTGTTTTTTTCATTTGCACTTCTCTCCATTTAATGCAATCCTTTGTTCCTGTGCCTCTATTTTAATGCAAGAAACAGATTTCTTATTTAATGACTCAGCACTGCCAAACTTCATATAGTTTAATGCCCAAACAACTCTTGGAGTAGTAATGAAAACTGCCATGTCCTAACAGGTGATTTGCTAAGCATAGTGAAAAAAGGAATTTTGCATGTGGATTTATAGACTGCTGAGGCTTAGTTGTAGATTTTCTTGTTTGGATTGAAATGTATTAATAATAGCATTGACGCCAGTTATAGCTGAATAAATGATTTCTTTCCTTATTTTCCTATCTGTGAATTGACCCTATGAATTATGGGTCAAAAGAACTAATCTTTAATTACTATTGCCTCAAAGCATCTAAATCATTAACTGTGAAGAATCAGCTAATCAAAAATTTTTGGTGGGTGGTCCATCCATAACATGAGTAATGTAAGGTTTTCTACCCTTACACTAATGCTGAGATTAGTACTCCATTCCCTTGTTCTTTTTATTTCCCACCTATTCATGTATTCAGAGTTGTTATTTCAATGACACTACTCAGAGAAGATGATCAGAGGGCTTGAGCACCTCTCCTATGAAGACAGGCTGAGGGAGCTGGGGCTGTTCAGCCAGAAGAGAAGGCATCAGGGAGACCTTACAGCAGTACCTAAAGCAAGAATCCAAGAAAGCTGGACAGATACTTTTTACAAGGTCATGCAGAGATAAGATGAGGGAGAATAGCTTCACACTCAAAGAGATAGATTTAGATTAGACATTAGGAAGAAATTCTTTGCTGTGAGGGTGGTGAGTTACTGAAACAGGTAGCCCAGGGAAATGGTGGATGTCATTTGAAGTGTTCAAGGCCAGGTAGGATGGGGCTTTGAGCAACCTGGTATAGTAGAAAGGATCCCTGCAGGGGGTTTGGACTGGATGATCTTTCCAACCCAAATCATTATATGGTTATACTTTTAATTTAGTACATTACTTGATACTTTTTTCATTACTATTAATTTATCTGTCTTGAAAGACATCTGTACCTAAGTTGTGTTATAAGATTCTTCTGCATCATCTTTCCCTTTTCACAGCATTTAACCAACAGAAAGATGCTACATTAATACAATTCTATATAAATGGGATTTTGATTTATTTACTCTGTGTTATTATCCCTCTAGGTCATGTTACCCTGTGACCTGAACAATTTTTTAACCTTAGACTTAACTGCTCAGATGATTTAACCCAGAATATCTCCATGGAGTTGCTATTTGTTCTTGTTAGCATAGTTCTTGAAACTCAGTTGTGCTATTATTAAGTCCCTTGTAGCTAAAACTGTCTGTGGCAGGGTGATAATGGGTATGGATGCCTTGATGTTTTATTCACAGTTTAGTATCACTTGGTACACAACCTGGTTTGTTGCTGCTATGCTTTATGAGATTTTCCTCAAGTTCTCTCTGTGACTTCCTTCCCCTCTGTCAGCCGATCCTGCACTGCTTTCACCTAAGTGGTGCTAGTATGTCTTCCCAGTGCTCTCTCCACACTTTTCAGACTATCCCTTACTTAAATAAGCTTAGCTGCTTTCCTATTTCCTGTATACCTATGCAAACCATTCCTAGCTTTATTCCTACCTTACTTCTAGAGTTGCCTCCTTGGTCTGGTGCTTTCCATCAGCTAGTCCATGCCAATCTGATCTAGAGCACCCATGGAAAAAGCCTTTTGCAGTCTCAAGAAGTTTTTCTAACTATTTGCTAACTCAACAGATCAAATAAGCTTGTGTGAAACCAGTAGATTTATAAATCTTGTGTGAACCTTTTAACTTTTGCAGCAGCCTCACTGCTAACCTATTAAGCTGGATCAGGAAGTGTGGGGAAACATAAAAGGTGGAAAAGCTCTTAGGTGTGAAGAAAAAGTGGGTTTCAGAAATAAAGCAAAAAGAATTTAGGAATTGGCTCTAGCTGCAAAAACTTGAAGATAGAAGAGGTTACAATTATATAGCAAGCAAGGACATTAAAACAATGGTTAGAGTTTCTAGTTTTAATTGAGAGTTTTGAAGTTGCAAAAAATATGCTTAGCAAGATAGATAAGTTTAAGCTTAATAATGGAATATTGTGCATTGTTATATAAAGGCATAACAAGCAAGTATTGTATACAACAGATGTATGTGCGCTGTTGAGATTGGTTAAAACAGTTGTCTGTAAATTTTAGAAGCATGCTAATTGGCTAAGAAGCTTTTAAGAATGCTCTGTAACAAGGAAGTCTTTGGATGCCTGTGCTGGCGTGAGCTTTGTACCATCTCTGTCTCAACTCTGTACATTAGACTGATAACGGAGTAAAATATAAAAAGGCTCCTGGAATGCCTGTCCAGGCTCCCCCTCCCATTTGCTTGACAAAAACGCCAACAAGGAAGGGTCATTAATGGCTAAAAACAGCTAAAAAGAAAAAAAAATGTTAGAGGGGAATCCTGTCAAATGACCTTGCCTCAAAGCAGACCCAATTGAAAAGTCAGAACAGCTTGTTCAGGGCGTTGGCCACTTGAGTTCTGCACATCTCCAAGGATAAATATTCCTTAAGGTCTCTGGACAACCTGGTTCAGTATTTTGTCACCTTCAGTGTGATCTTTTTCCACCTTGCACCTACTCAGAATGTTCTTTTTTGCAATTGTTGTCTGTTGAAAAATCCATTTCTGTGTACTCCTGACGAGCTGATTCTATCTTGTCTGTAACCTCCCACCAGGTAGCCAAAGAGACAAAGGTCATCCCCTCTTAACCTTCTTTACTTATGCCAGCTCCCCTAGCATCTTCTTAGTCTTTTATGTGTTGGGGTCCCTCCCCTGCCATGGAGCCCTGGGAGAGGGGCCCTGGGGGGGAGGCACGGGGTTTCCCTGCCCCTGCTCAGCCTCGTTCCCATTGGTTGGTTTGTGTTCCCTGCGCGGGCAGAAGGACCCTCGGGTCCAGTGACTGGAACAGTTCCTCAGCAGAGCTCCGGCCATGCGGCTGGAGAAATAAACATCTCTCTGAAACAGCTATCAAGAATCTGTCCATATATATTTCCTTTCCACGGGACTCCTGGTTTGGTATATGCATGTTGCAGTATCTCCACTGCAACATTTATGTAGTCCAGTTCCTTTATCATCTTGCTTACCTTCTGAAGGACTGTCTCCAGGATGTGATTTTTTTTTTTAACTGAAGAGCCAAAAAACAAACACAGTGCTCCAGGCATGGCCTCCCAAGCTGCACAGTAGAGAAGAATAACCACTTCTCTTGATGGTCTCTTGGCACTCTTTGTTAATAGAGCCCCATATGGCCTCATCCTCCATTGTTCCAAGGTTGCACTGCCAACTTGAAATCTCTTGAAAATAAACCCTATATTCCAATACTAAATGGGAATAGGTGAGAGCCCTGGTTTCTTAAGTGATTTATGCTGTCCAAGCAGAGAAGAGATACTTTAGACAGCTAGGGATCTTTATATATAAAATTCACAGCTCTAATAGGTTCCTTGATGCTTAATGTGTGCAGGATCACGTGAGAGGAGGTAAGATGAATAATGCAGAGATGCCAAACTAGGGTAAATTAGTCTCAGCTTTTGAATAATTTTTAATAGAAGTTATGTAAGTAATCCTTTTTCATATCTTCACATAAGAAGAAATCCTGTAACATTACTTATTTCACATCTCAGACACATTTTGTGGTAATGTAGACACATTTTTGTGGTAATGATGTGGCTGTGAACCAAACGTTTGCATGGGGCCCACTGGCACCATGCAGACAACGCTTGTTGCCTTTAAAGGCAAGAGTGACAATTGTGCTGCTTTCCTAATTATGCAGTATCTCACTTTCCTCCCCGACAAAAATTGTAGTTGTAGTACATTATGTTACATTTTCTAGCTCACAGATAGCTTATCTAATTGGGCTATCTTGTTGGAAGTTCCAGGAAGGAAAAAGCCCAACAACCACCAACTCAAATACTGTAACTCCTGTTGTGTCATTGTTTAATTAGGTCAATATAATTTTATTAGAAATCAAATATGGTCTGTTTCCTCCACTAAGACAGTGATCCTAACTGTGAAAGGAAGCATTAGATGAACAGAATTTTAGGTAATTTTTAATCATTCTTTTCTAGGTCATTTGAAACACCTCTTTCTTGGAATTTCACTATAAAACCATTATTTTTTTCAATGTCATAGGAATAAATTACACATAATATCTTTCCTGTCCCTTTCCTTCTTGGAGCTCTCAACAAAACCAAACATAAAACCTCCGATAAATATTGGTGAGAAAGGAGAAACTTATTCCTCATCAGAATCATAGAATAGCCTGGGTGAAAAGGTGAGGAGTTTTGCAGCTGTGAGCTCACAGAAGGGGGTTTACCCCTTGTGTGCCGACACAAAGAAACCCAGAGGTCAACGCTGAAACCCCTCTGGAAGGCAGCACTCAGTGCCCAACACACAATGAAAAAGGGGTAGAGCTCCTCACCCAAAAGGGGCTGTATCTTCCTGTCGCTGTTAAGCAGGCACGCAGGCGAAGGCAAAGAAGAAAGAGAGGGGGCTCTCCATATGTGTTCCACGTAGGTTTATCCCTGTGAAATCGCAGGGACGAAGAGACCAATTGGTGGCAGGGTCCAGGGGTCTTATACTGGGTACAAGATAGGCAGGGAGAGGAATCACAGCCAATGGGATAGGGGCAAGCAGGCGGGGTTGACAGCAAGGGAACCAATGGGAACAACACATAGGAGGGACTCATTGAAGGATCCAATGGGGTGTCGAGGAGCAAAGAACTTTCTAGAACTGATACATATTAAAGAAGGGAAATGAATATACATAACTTCATAAATGAAACAGGGAGGGGAAAACATAAACCAATTGGGAGAAAACATGCAAAAGACAGCACAAGGGAATCATGGGTTCTCACCATGACTACAAATTGCATGCTAAACGTGGGTTGCTGACCACCCCAGCTGGTTGTTTGAGTTCTACTCAGGAGACAGACTGGCTGGAGCCACTTACAGCGCCACAAGAAGGGACCTTAAAGATCATCTACTTCCATCCCCCCTGCCATGGTTAGGGGCACCTTGCGCTAGACGAGGGTGCTCAAAGCTGCTTTCAGTCTGGCCTTGAACATTTCCAGGATTGGGACAGTGAGATAGGCTGCCGGGTAGGTTGTGCAGTCCCATCTGTGGAGGTTAACAAGAGTGACTGCACAATGACCTGAGTGACCTGGTCTGACCCTCTTTTGAACCTAAGGCTGGACTGGGTGACTTCCTGAGGTATCTTCCAACCCACATTACTCTATGAAATTACAAACAAACTTAGAATGGTAAAACATAAAATGAAGTAAAGATGGGCATTAATCAAGTCTGTTCCTTAACTCCTGAATTCAGTTGGACCATATCAAGCCAACAACCATTAATTTTACACTCTAAAGAAAAATAAATTGGAAAACTGAAGTTTCAAGCAACCTAAGTTTGGGGATATTTGTTTGGAAATTTTGATTCAGTTTATAGCTGTGTATATCTATGGACTATTTTGGAACTATTTTCTAGTGTTGTCCCATCAGCCCATCAAGTTAAAAAAAATGGACTCTCTTCTAAAACAGCAACAAAGGGAAACACCTGAAAAATATTAGAAAGTTATAAGTCAATGTCTATTAAATTGGAAAGATAGTAGTCTGAACATCCTAAGCATATGGGACTTTTTAATTCAGTATAACCTAACAATAGATTAATTGAAAGATGTTTCCTCCCTCTTGTACGTGGCCAAGGACAGCAACTAATTAAAACTCATTTGTTATAAAAGATTTACAGTTATGGAAATTAAACTGACTACATCAAGATTTTTGAAGATATTTAATTTTCCTTTTTATAAGGGGATTAGATTAATAAGATAAGAAATTGAATTCACTATAAAATGCAGAGGTTTTGAATACATGCAACATTATTGAAATAAAAGGGAAGTGTTTTTAATGAGATGAATTAAATTTGACTGTAATAGCAAGAAAAAATGGGTATGCATTTTTTCTATAGATACATTTTTTGAGTTCTTTTTATGCTTCACTATGCAATACACATAGACATAGTTAATTTTTTCCATAATGCTAAAAAAAATCTCTTGTTAGGAAATATCCTAATACTTTATAAATATATAACACAAAAACATTTATGTTCTCAGTTCTCTCACTGAGTCAGATCCTGTGCAATTGTTAAATTAGTATCCTTTCTTGATAGTGAGATGTGTAAGTGTCCAGCTGAAGGTTTGGTTAACCTGAATATGACTATTTTTTAACTTATTTGTAGCATTATAGGTGTTGGCTAAGATTCTAATGGAATGCGTCTTAAGGAAAGTGTGTTCCCCAAAGCATTCAGCAAGTGGGACAGACAAATTGCGTCCCCAAAGAGCTAAACAGTATCTTAGGTTAAATTTCTTAGCTTAGATTAAAATTCTTTGCCCAGTGATTTTTCTGTTAAATCACTTAATTTAAATATACCTTTCATATATTTAGTTGGAAATCAGCTGCAAATGCTAAAAATACCAACACGAAAACAAGTCACTGTAAAAAATAAAAACAGGTACTTTTAATGTATTCTGCTGCTACAATGTTTATTCAGAAACATATGTACCTTATAGAACAGCTTTGTCTTTCACGTGAGTGCTTTGTGATTATACCGACATTTTTCCTTTCATCACTGTTAGGCTGCCCACAGTGTCACTACATGCAATTCAGTGATAATCTTTACTTTTACACGGCTTTAGGTACCTTAGGATTATATTCCTAAAGCAACACCCAGTTCATTAAAAGTATTACTGAATATGTGAATAGTAACATAGAAATGAAAGGAGAAAGTCTGCCTCAGGAAGTTCTTTTTTTTTTTTCTGCTATTTAGACATCACAAATCTTGATAAGAAGCAAGAATAGAACATAAAGTACAAAATGAATCCTTATAAATATAAAGCATGCTTGAAGCATAATCATATACTAGAATACTTCCCTCAAATCATAGGAGTGCAGAATATTTCTAATTAAAACATACGGTAGCTAAAAAGATTATCAGTATATTTTCACGTATTTTAAACAGGTCCAGGTTTTTTTAAAGCGTCAGAAATATACAGCAGAGATATAGCAAAAATAAGTAAAATCACTTCTTAGTTGCCTATTTTAACCATATATGAACATCATCCTATGATAATTTTTGCAACTTAAAATAATTATGCTGAAATTGCCATCTTCATTTATTATTAATTCCACTGAAAATAAAGGCTTCTGGTTACTACAGGACAGAATGGCACAATGTGTTTAGCTACAACCACACTATGCTAGAAGGAAAATATGCGGCATCACAGTAGTTAAAAAATGAGATTTCCTCTGAGTTCACATACCCTCCAAGCTAAAATGTGGTTTGATGTCTCCTGGTCAACTCATGTACTGGGGATTAAGTTAATTAAGAGTTGCCCTAGTCTATTAAGGCTCCCTGTAGACTAATTATTAAAATGCCTTGGACCATTACAAACCTACAGCAAAAGAAAGTCACAAAAAGGGTTGCTTATATTATGAGCACTCCAGTACCCAGTAGATTATCTTTTGCACTAAAGAGATTATACAATCGAAAGAGATTGCCTTCCCCTTTCCTTTCCTGCCATGTAAGGAATAGAAAAATATACCGATAGGAAATCTGCATATTCATTAGTGTTTCTTTTTTATATATTCATATGCATGTGCTTTTATCAGTTGTCAAAATCCTTATAGATGGAAAAAGTTTGCTTTCTAATTTCCTACTTTTGTTTTCTTTTCCTAGATTGAGTTAGCATATATACAATGCTAAGGGATTTTAAAAACTCTAATTGTGAAATTAAAAAAATGTATAAAATCATTAAACAGAATTTCTTAGAGAAGTGTTGAAGCTGCCCACAAGGTCACTACTTAGAAACAGCAGGACATTTTCCCATATAGTACAACTTAATTTTTTTATGTCCTGCCTTTTAAGAAACCAGAGAAACACAAGGGCTCTGGGCAAGTGATTCTATTATCTCAACCCAGTTTCACACCTATGTCGCCCTGCTCATTTCACATTATCAAAACCATGGTGCAGGGAGAACAATAAAACCAATGAAGTGATAGAAGTGATCACATGGACTATATTCTTAAAACCTAATTTTGTTTACTCTTAATTTCCTCTTAATTCTTAACTGAGCTGAATATCTCCCTAGCATAGATGCATTATATCTCTGACAACTGGTTTTCCCTGAACACTGTATCTGTCTGCTAGCCACCTGAACTCATCAGATATTTCAGAAGCATGCAGGGTGGCTTTGTGTGCTTTTCCAAATCCATCTTAGGATTTCACCCAAAATTACTAGCCATAGGTACAGCTGGTGAGGCCACTCAGTGCAAAAGGAGTTGAGGGAGCAATTCTGTGGTCTTTCTTAGATAGAATAGTCATCTTCAAGTGTATTACCAGAACAGAGAAACATGAGATCATATGCAAGTAAAAAACACTGTTCAGTATAACCGAGTTATTCTTGTGCTTTGCTGTTGTACTGTGTGATTTAACAGTTCTATTTACTTTATAAATACGGGCCATTTAAGGTTGTACCATACAGATGAGAATGTTGTCTCTCTCACATACACATATAGTGAACAAATAGTGAACAAGCCTGACTATTTAATTGCAGATGCGCAGAAAGAGACTTCTGTATTTTAAATACAAATTAATCTTCTGATCTTTCTACAATATCATCTTATATTTTACTTATTAATAGTTTTTGTTTATCATAAATTACTTACTAAAAGATACTTTTACAGTTTTAAATAGATTGTTTTCACAAAAATAACCCTCTTACTTTTATTTATGGATTTGCATAGGTTTGCAGTGGAGAAATATTTTGCAGTAGTTCATTAATCAATGGTGGAGACAAAAGCTGCAATAGTGTAACTGAGTGATAAGACTAAATTTAGTATGTATTTAGTCTATATGCAAAGGTGTTTCTTATTAAAACTGTTTTCTTCAGGTTTAGAATTGTTGAAAGACTCACCTAAGGCAATTCATATAATTAATCTGTGGAGTTTTATATATGCAGATCAAAAGCTGACCAATCCAGTTCAAAAGTTTACAAATGGCTGCTTGATCAAATCACACAGAGCCACAACAACTCTAAAGAGAGAAAAAAAAACTCAAAAGGAGAAGCACAGGAAAGCAACAAAGAGAATACTTGCCTACTGTTTGTGATAGCAGTCTATTTCAGTATTTAAATTGGTATGAAGTACCTGTTTGTAAAACTTTCCCTTTTCAGAACAAGCAGTACCTCTCAACCCAGTGATCTAATTGGTTACCATAGGAACAGCTGAAGACTTTCAGGTTTTCAAAGTTGAACCTCTGATAGTTTCTATATATGCCTCCAGATCTAGCCTGATCCTGTAATGGAATATTTAGGATTTTTAGACCCCTTCTGAAACGCTGGTAGGCTACCTATATGCCTGTATTAATTACAGAAAGAGGTGTGACAGAAAAACCTAGTGATTACACGAGGAAGGCTATCTAGTTAAATGAAAGACTGTAGTGGATCACCAAAGCAAATGAACCCAAAAAAGAATGCCCTAGGATAAACTCAGAACCAGCAACCTCCTAAGCATAGTAACTGGAGATTCTTCATCTATTTTCTTAATTTCTAGTAAAGTTTCCATGTTTTTTTATAACCTTTTAGCTTTATTTCAGTGGCACAATATTTATAGTTGGATAACTTTGCATAATCTGTTGTATTCACTGGCAGTTGTTGCAATTTTTTGCATTTAACATTTTTGAAATCTTGGGAGAAAAAGCACATGTAAAGATCAGAAAAACACAAATATGCTTTCCTCTTCCAAAAAATTATTCCAGTCTTTAGGAAACTGTTGGATTTAGGATTAATTAATTTTTCACCCTGCTAAGGTATCCAAGGAGTCTTTGCTGCCCTGACTGGCATCATTTGAGAGAAGAAGCATCAGCTTTTGCAAATCCCAGACCAGTATTTCAATATTGCTCAGCTGGCATCATCTACTGTCTCTGTTAACAATTGTAACTTGACCCCAGTCATCACTTCTGCACTAACTCAACTACCTTTCCTTTCTTTAACATTTTATAACCGTCTGTGCAGCTATTTTCTCTCCTGAATCCTTCTGCAGCAAAGAATGCCATTTTAACAATCCCAGCTCTGTAATCTTACCTTTCTTATATCTCTACAGATTTTCTCACAGCTCTTCCTGTGTGAATCAACAGTGGGCATCTGTGTCTTATCTGAGTTGATCCTTGGAGTCTTGGATCCCCAGCCACTAAAAGAGAGAGAAAGGAGAAGGTTAGAACAGGTTATTGCAGCACTGATTCCCAAATTTTTATTAAATTAATGATGGAATGTGTAAGTGAGGAAATAAAGGAGAAGTCAGAGTTGTCTTGGAGTGAGCAGATGAAAAAAGTCAGTGTCCACTGTTACCTGCACAAGTGCTTATCCCATTAGGCCATAACCAATTGTTAACAAAAGGGTATTGTTCTCAAGAGGAAGATGGGACAGAGTGTTATGAGAAAGTAAGAAGGCTAAAAATCACCAAGGATAAAAAAGAAAGGAAAACCAGTCTATATTGCTGTTATTTGAATGTTATATGTAGATTTTAGAAATCTGAAATATTAAAGAAATAAACAAATAAGCCAGACTTAACAAACAAAGTGCTAATGATTTATGTCAACAGATCCTGAGACAGACTAACACCGTAGTTTTGTGTGACTGCTTATCTATTATTCTGTTTATTCTTATTAAAAACTGATGCTTTGTGTGTTTGTGTTCTTTCATGAGTCCAGAGGAAAACCTAGGGAGATGGGTTTGTAAGGATGTGAAATACTAAAATATTCAATATGTGAAAAATAAAACTATATGTCAGGATGTATAAGTTATGATTAATTTGCCAAAACTAAAAGAATTCTTGATTTTTTAGCTTAAGACTGAGTATTCTGTTGCCCACGTTGCCCTATGTTTCTGTTTCTTTGTTATACTGTGGCTTACACAGTCAGTACAAATAGCATTTTACATTCATGGTGAGATCCTCACAAGCAGCACCTTCTTGCCTTACCAAAAAACCAAATCGTGTCTTGGACATATTGCACAACTCAGTGTGAATATCTAATTTTTCAGATTATTTCAGGGGGACCTTCAAGCAATGTAACCATTCTAAACAGAGAGTAGGGCTTAACAGAGAAATTCCTGAATGCTAATGTTAACTCTTACTTTGACAAGAATACTCCTGAGGTCTAACACTATTACCACAGGCCTAGGCCCTAGGGTATATCACCATATCCCACAGCCGTAGGGAGGAGGAGGAGAGAAGATCCATCAGGCAGGAATTGTGCAGCAAGATTGATTTATTTAATTATTTTACAAACTCTTTTATCGACTTTTTTCTTCATAGTCTAATTGGACAAAGGATCAGCCACCAGTTGGGGATGATTGGCTAAAATCCTAAAGCATCCATTGTCAAAATATTTTTCTACTGTACTATAAACAAGACTTTTCAAGGCTGCAGGTGTTTGGTTGTTTACAGAACTCTGCTACCTCTTCTGTGGGAGAGAAAAGTCTCTCACGGGCTTAGAAAATAGCAAGAAAATCCTTGATAGCAGCATTTTTGTATCTACATAACACTGCTCATTTTATTAGATAGGTCTTTAAATGTTTTTTCCACTGTCTATTAAAATCTGACTAATCTCCATCTATGGAGCAATTATAACAATTTGAGGTTTAGTTCATCTATAGCAGAATTGTTCTTTAGTTTTAAGACCCACAATTTGAGTTAGTGTAGGCAATCATTATAGGCATAGTAGCATATTACTCTTCTTCTGGACCCATAAGCGTACAAGAAAAAGTAACGGTACTTCTCAGGGTAACCGTAATGGATCCATTTTTCATGGATCAAAGCAGTATCTTTTAAAGCAGCTATTGCTCTTTAACTCCTGCTATAAACTCCTACCTACTGCTGCTACTTCTCCAGTCAGCTAATACAGTGAGAATCTCAATGAAAAAAATGTCTTTCATGATATTTTCTCACAAAGTGACTCTTGATACAAGTTCTGATAGTGGACAGGACCACTGGGGACTGTATAATATTAGCACAGTGAGCATCTTTAGCAGTAACTTCGCAAGCCTTTTCATTGCTTTTCTCTTGCATTCTGACAGCTCTCAGCAGTAACATCTGGGAAGTTTTGAAAATATAAGCAAAAAAATTACAAGCAAAGGCACCAAAGAGATAGTTTTCCATATCATTTTAGCTAATACAAAGTCAGTTAAAGCAATTTCCCTTAAAGAGAGATTGAGCACTTGAGTCCAATAATGAAATCATGACATTGTATCCATGAGAGGGACAGAACTTGGCCTATGTTGTTGACATTTTACTTCTAATTACATCAGTAAATCCACTAGTTTTGTCCTTTAACAAAATTTTTTCTAGTGAACTACTTTGACACCAACTACAAGCTGATTGCAACTAAATAAATTGCAAAGTAGTTGTGTTCTTGTTTAGTGAAAATTTTATTCAATTTGAGTTCTCTATCCATCACCTCTCTCTGTTTCTTCTCCTTGTTCTGAGTCTTACATGAGTTCCACAGGATAGAAAATGGGTAATTTTAAAGTAAAAGATGTGGATGTTTTTTTGCATTATTTATATTTTGCTGAACAGAGCTCTGCTACATGTCTGAATGCATTCTTGTAATACAACTGCATGCTAATAAACCTCTCATCCTTCTTAATGCAACTGAATTTAGAACTTCTTGGAAGAAACATCTCCTGAGGATGGTCTTTTGCCCAGATCTGATCCCTATTCCTATTCAGTCACTCAGCAATTCCTCAGCGTTACAGATAATGAAGATGGAAAACAAAATCAACATTCCTCAGGAAAACGCCTTTCTTCTTCTTCTTGACACAATAGTGTAGGAAAAAAGATTAGATTTATCCTTTTTAGGGATTGTTTCAAAAGATGTCTAAAGCTCACCTTTGAACTTTGAAACAAAGTTTGAAATAGGAACATTGACAGGACTTTTGAAGGGGAGTAAAATCTTATTGTTAGAAAAAAAGTTCTACATTTTTCTCTGAAAGCTGTCAGCAAGTCAATGGATTCAACACCTATTCTGCCAGGAAGAAGATGGGCAATGGGAATTGTCATTGAGTTTGTCATAGACTTAATTCGTCAACTTGTTGGCATAGGCTGGGGAAATAGGCAGCTGAGAAAGAGGTGAAAATAATAAAAAGATAAACACTTTTTAGCATTTTATCGATGATCAGAATTCAATATACTTCTCACAAATACACAATTTTATTATATAAAAATATGTATATTGCTTATACATATCTGTATGCAGAACCATCAATCAAGGTCAAATTCCGGCAAGGGTGTTTAAAGGAGTGTCTGGTGAGACCTTTCTCTCACGTAACTTACTGTTGAGTGTCTAGTCTTAGCTACACATCTGGAATCTCTCTCTAGACAGTAAAGACAGAGAGGTAGTTCTGGAAGTTGAGTCATTCAACTTACCTTAAACCTGTCTTCATACGGAACTAAGTGCTAAGTATTTATCTCTTTCCTCTGTTGAGGAGATCTTAATGATTAGCCTACTCTAGTTATCTAACTTCTTTATGGTCACCTTTAAGTAAGATGAATCCTATTGTCAGTATAAGTGCAAGAATTGTACATTCACTGCATGTATCTGCAGTACATATACTTTTATCTTCCCCAAATGTCTCTATCTCTCCATTAAAGTTGAAAGACCTGCCATGGTTTACTTAGACTTAACTATCAGTTCAACAAACTGGTTATTATCACTGATAACAAACGACAAAAAAACCTCAAAAGAAATCTGATTTTGCAGCTGACATTGCCCCTTTAACTAACTTTACTTTGTATTCAGATTAAAAGAAAACAATTTTTAAAGATATAACTCCTAGTGTTTAATGGTTCATGAAAGTCCATATCTTGCTAGTATTTCTTAATAAATAATATTTCCTAAAAAAATTTTTATCAGATTTTCTCTGCCGGCTGTTTTGGCCAGTGTTACCTGGGCTTTTGTTTGCATGATTGGTTGGTTTCATTAATTAGAATTAGGGTAGAATCAAACCAGTTTTGAAAGATGAAGGTAACTCTGAATGTAGAGGGTTGTATGGCATTTGCATATGACTCTCTTTTCATATCTAGAGAGTATCTGCTGTTTAGAAATGGGTTAGAGATGCCAGTAAATCACTTTCACAATAGTTGTGCTGTTACTAGTTGAAAGCTGAGTAAAATCTTTTGTCTGTGGTGGCTTTACTCAAATTAATTGAGTGCAGGATTACAGGTACAGACTTTATTCATGTCAAAATACATTATGCTTTGATTTAAATGGAGCCTAATTTTCCAGAAAAGGCTTTGATCTTGACATGAGACAAATTATTTTTTTCACTGTAAAATAAATTCCATTCTAAACCACTACGAAATCTAAAACAAACAGCAAAGAAACAAACAAAAATTGCTAATTCTTTTCCTGTAACTTTGACTAAGCATTAATAGCTAAGGTTGTGTTTTGCCTTTATGGACAAACCTTCACTCTGATCATAATCTTCTGATCATCACATCATGCTTAAGCATAGGCTAGTCCCCCTGCACAAAACTTGGGAAATGGTTGTTATATCAATGGCATTACCAGTAAATCAATATCTAAGTACTTACATATAAACAATAAAGCATTTTGTCCATTGCACAAAAGAAATAAAGCATAAGAGTTTTTTATTTCTAAAGAAATAGCTTTGGCTCTTCAGGAGTGAGTCCTGAGAAAATATTCTGTGCACATTGATTCTTGAATTAGATTATATCTTATACTTAAGGTTGGTTCCCTGTCATAGGGATAGAACCTGTCATGACCTGATAGAACCTATCAGCTGGCCAGTTTGAATATGGCTACACTAAATTGGTGTTTCCGCCCGGTTACAAACCCAACCTGCAACAAAATGGTAGAGAATGTGGGCAATTGATGAGAGCTGTGAGATAAAGATTAATTAGGAGGAATACTGGGCAAAGCAAGTATTAAGTCATAAGTCAAGTAGCATGATTGTGAGAAACTTATATTGTAATTGTACTGAAATGTCTAGGGGTGGAATATGGTAGAAGTTGAATGTAATTTTGATAATAATTCTTAAGTGTGTCTTCACAGAGGCGAGGGGTGGAGAATGTCGTAGGTTAGCAAGCATAGTCTCGGAGGTGATGTCCTTGCAAAGGGGTGCTTACTGTTTCCTCTATGACCTGATAGAACCTATCAGCTGGCCAGTTTGAATATGGACAATTCTTTAAGCCACTTAATGTTGTGACCGCCTCTGTGATACACACTTAAGAATAGACAAACTCCCCCTCCAAGCTCTCTCTCGTTTCCAGCGCTGGGACAGGTGGCTGCGGGCCCCATGTGGGGCCCAGTGGGCCTGGCCCAGGCCCTTCTCAGGCCAGGCCGGGCCGGGCCATGGCTCCAGGACGAACCCCCCCCCCCAGCAGGGCTGTGGGCAGCCAGAGCGGCTCGGAACCCCCCCCTCCTCTCCACTGCGGCCAAGATTTCAGCAAAGCGGCACCGCTGTCCGGCAGAGGCCAGGTGACCGACAGTGATAAGCCACATTCCAGCTGCAAGGCCGAGGTGAGATTAACCCTTTAGTGCTGTGAAGAGCTGAAAACCTGAGGGAAGAGAGAGAGGAGATGCTTAAAGCTGAAATTCTGTTGTGAAGCTATGATATATCAGAGTATCCCGTTGTAATTTCATGAAGATATGGGGGGTGGAGTGTTCAACTCGTGAGCAAAAGCACCTGCACTGAGATAGGCAGATGCTGATGCAGCTGTAATTTCATGAGAAGTTTGGACAGGGAGAGATGAACCAGATGAGGACTTTTGCTCCAAACGGGAAAGGAAAAAAACCTCAGTCCCTAGAGATGCTCCCAGAGATAGTCCTAACGATGAAGATGAGGAAGACCCTTTGCTCCCAGGGAAGGAGAAGGGCCTCTGTTTTTTGTTTCTGAACGGCTCAACCTTAAAATTGTACCCCAAAAAACTTCAAGAGTGGACCCTCGAACGCAGTTGCGGGAAAACCAATTGCTATCTGTGTGTGACCTTGAAAAGCTGCAAGTCGGAGGAAGGGACTCACACGCAGGCAGAGAGACTCCTCTTCCTAAATGGACTGAACAATATTTGGAAATGGGCTGCTGTCTCGTTGTGATAATGTTTTCATAGCATGAGCAAGAAGAGACTTCTCTTTCTAAATGGACTGAACAAGGTTATTGTGGCAGTGGTAAACAGACTGAACATCTTAAGGGTTGTCTTTTTACATTGTCGGTGGGAGAAGGGAGGAAGGTGGGGGGAGGAGGAGAGTTCTGAAGGTGGTATAATTTTTTTTTTTCTTCTTCTAGGTCTGTTAATAAACTTTATATTCTTTCAAGTTTGGTGCCTGCTTTGCGTTTCTCCTAATTCTTATCTCACAGCAGATAAACAGTAATGAGTACTTTAGACCAAACCACTACACTAAATTGGTGTTTCCACCCAGTTACAAACCCAACCCGCAACATTCCCCTTCTGAAAAAATGCTCAAGCTTGTCATATAAAAATTTCCTCTTTTATAATTAATTATTATAACAGTAAAAAACCCTGTTTATGTACATCTTCTGGATTAGCTATTACATCATATCTTCTTTCCTAAATGCAGATTTCAGCAGTTCTTTCTCAAGGTATATTAGAAAGAAGAATATATTAGAAAAGATATATTGCAAATATATATATTAGATATATGTAAAAATATATTTCTAAATTCACATATAAGTGACTGCATTTCAGAAGTACTTTCTACATAAAGGGTTGCCACGCCTTAAAGAATTACTTAGTAAGGAATAGCCAAGTAATTTTTTTTCCTTTTTTTAATGTTAATGCTAAGTTTAGTTTAACAAGAGCATAACATAATAAGTGTGATGATGGCACATTTTTCTGTGTGACAAATTTATTCTGTTTGCATCCATCACCTGCTGACTCCCTCATCTCATTTATGGTGCTATTACTGGCAATAGGATTTTATGTTCCTGATCTCAGTGTCATTTTTTAATCAGATATGCTCTTTAGGAACCACTCCATACTTGCAGTTAAGATTTCACTGCCCCATTTCCAAAATTTAGAAAAAATACTATCTTGGGTCTCTTAGTGAAGAACTGAACATTTGCAGATTTAGGTAGCAATCTAAACCTAAACCTACATTTCTGTGGTGCCCCCTGTGCAGATTTCTCTTGAAGGATAAGTGGTCAATGAGACTATAAAAACAGGCTTTCCCTTATTTTCAAGGAGCTGAAAAATGAATTATTAAAACTTATAAAAATACTTTAAAATATATTCTATTCTAATATATATATATTTTTGGTTTCTAATCCTTAAAGAGAATCTTCTTAAATTTTGTGTTACTGATGTGTGAAATCTAAACTTATTAGTAAATTATTTGTGATTTTTTGGTAAAAAAAGAAAAATAAATCATATATTTTAAAATTTTATCCTCTGTTTCTCAGGAAGACATAAAAAAGATAAAACTTTATTATTATTAAATTTCAGCATTACGCTACATATATAAAATGATGGAAATCAAAATATTCTGAGATGAGAGACACTGTATGAAGATTAGTGTACAGTATAAATCCACAATGTAAACACCATGTTGGACATATCAGAAGAAAGACCGCTTGCAATGTGGTCTAAGTAATTCACAGATTTATTTCTAAATATAGGATCTGCTAATCAGTAGATCAGTAATTCATGCAATCCATGTGATGACTTTTTGAGCTATTTCCAGGAATTGCTAATTTGACTAAACCAAAACTTTGGTTGGGAAGGAATAACTTCTCTTCAAATCAACATTTAAGACCTTAACATTTTCTTTTTATTAGCTTTAACTTCAATTAATACCTGAACAAAAGGTATTAGTTGGTAGGATCTGTAATTTAGAGTGAAAGCATACACAGAAGTGTTCACACCACAGTTTTGGTTTGCTTTACTGGTTTTCTTCAATATTTTATGTTCTTACTGATCACTTTCCTTCCTATCCCCCCAGAACTAGGAAGTGAATGAACAATCACAAGAATCTCTCAGTTTCTATAGATAATTAAAAACAAAAGGCCAAATGAATTTTATAGTAAAACACACATGCTTAGGTTCTGAATTGTAAAAAACCCTACCAAAGTGGTTTTGCAGTTGTTTTATTTGTGTAATGTAAAAGAACTTCAAAACTTTTTGAACTTGATTTTCCAACTCAATAATATTGTAAAATATCAACATTTTTGTATATTTTTTCTTTTTTTTTAACATGAATTGACTGATTGATCGATATCTACTTTGAAAATTATTTTATAGAGCACATATGTACACACTGCAAGTGTTATGACTTCTCCAGAGAAAACATAAATCTCAAAATGGAGCAGTACAGAGCCAAACAGATCTGAAGAAATATAAACCAATCTCTACTCTGCCCTTAATATCCCCTCTGAGAGCCATTCTTTATATACTGCTTAGCTTGCCTCTCGCTGCAGCTATATTATATTTCTGTTTAGCTAGTGCACAATATTTTCTTTTCTTAATACAGAAACTAATGAACAGTAGAGGATGATAAACCTGGACCCATACCAAAGAGAGTCTCAGGAGAAATAAAAGAAGTAAAATATCAGTAAAAACCTCAGTTAAACATCATAACCCTGTGTCAGTCTACATTCCTGTCCCCAGGGTAACAAGTCCAAACTCAGGATGCACAGACTGATTCAAGCACTGTGTCTGATTTATAACCAGATGTAAAGGGTCATTCAACCTCAAATTCTCAAATTTTCCTGTAGTTGGTTTATAAAAATGTCACCAAAGTATTATTTCTAAGAATCTTGCTTCAATGACAGAAAGTTGCTTCTTTTTTGAAGCTGCTTCTACACATTCCCACCAATGCAACCCATGACTGAAAGTGCATATCTATACGGATGATAAGTATGTCTGGAGGCACAACTCACCTAAGGTTATACAGAAGTTAATTAATCATTGAAACTGTAGACAAATCTTGAGTTTCCTTGGTGGCAAATGTGAGTTTTAATTAGCATTTTATTGCATTGCTTGTAAAGAAATAAAGAGAATGAAAATACTAAATAATGCAAATTTAATATACCATAGCACATATATGGTATTGCTACAGTTCAGTGAAGACTATTAACAGTTCATGAATTTTTAAATATTTTTTTCTGTGTTTGTTAAACTGTCAGTTAGAAAGTATGATGGATTAGCTCCATAAATTCAACTGATCTTGGTACGAATTCAAACTCCTTCCTGTGTTTTGAAACCTACATAAGACAATAACAAGTCTGAAGAATTCATATTATATTACCATTCTATGCAGCATCTCAAAGGTACTTCTGAATATGTACTGCTTCTTTCACAGTTGATAGCTCCAAAGGAGGGATACCACAATTCCCAAAAAAAAATATCCCTAGATTTATTTATGTTTCCCCCAAAAGATATAGAAGTTCTTGTAACAAATGGTACTAATAAACTCTGCAATGCTTGCATCACTTAGAAGCTGTGGTAAAGCCTAGACCTCTTTGATGGAATTTAAAATCATGATCAGGCAGAAAGTTATGACATCTTCTAAAAAGCAATCCTGTGATTTCCATGAGACCAGAGGCAGAAAATATTTAATGTCACCCTAATTTGGATATCACTGAAATACAAAAAGATACAGTAGTGGTGGAGTGGCAATAGGCAATTATAAATAATCCATATAATAAAATTATCAGAAACAAACTTTTGTATGTTGCAACTGAAGTGTTACAGCTAACAGATGGCTATCACAAAGATTTAAGCTGCTGCCTTTTAGATGAGCTATAGACCAGAAATGCCAAGATATGAAATGTGTGATAATCTACCCCTGAAGTAACAAATCTATTTACCAGTCTTTCCAAGTTGTTCACATCAAGCAAGGATGTCAACCTGGCAATATTTCTTTGGTAATAAGAAATATTCCATTAACAGATTGAAAAAAAATTGTTCATTGGCAAAGAAGAGCACAGTATAGGTAGACCTTCTAGTCAGACAGCAAATGTTTGAAGGTAAAAGAAAGCAAACTCTAATTAATTTTGGATGATTTTTATGTAATGGTTAAATTTTCATTCAGTGACATATAAATAATAACTGGAATCTAGATAAATGCCTTTGGACAAATAATAGACAAATAATCATGGTAATTTAGCAATTCAGCAGTAAATGACACCTGTACAGTCACAAAAAGCAGAGAATACCAGTTAAAAGAATCATTGGCTGCACTTCAGCAGGAAGGACTCTTTCCTTTTATAATTTATCATTTCTTTTCTGTTAATATACTCTAATATCTACGTTAAACTTTGTGGAAAGATTATTTTCTCTTCTAAGGTACATAACATTTTAAACTATTGAAAAGGAACCTAAAATGGCTACAATTTCAAGACATTTTAAATACTCTATGTATTTTAAATAACTAATAAAATTCACGCAAATCTTCATCTCCTCCTGAGCATCAGTCATTAAATATGCTTTAAGCCCATTATCATTTTACATTGTTCTGTATCAGTTTGGATTTTCCTTTCAATGCTTAGATATATTATTACATGCATTCAGTATTTCAGGAACAAGCCCACTTTGATTGGAGTTACATAAGGATGCTCAGCTGTGACGGTACTTGAACACTGAGGCTACACATTCTACACATTAACAATTAGAAATTTAACACAGGAAAATGTTAGAAAAGTGTTCAAGTTGGTATTTATGGAGACTTTGAGAAAGGTGATATATTATTTCCTTCACTTTTACCTGTATCCCTACTGTTTTGGGGCTTTTTCTCTTAGTAATTTGGTCAACCATTCTATCGCAAAAGACTATTGGACTGCTATCATTTTCAGGTCAGAATCTTTTCCATTTGAGTTCATTTAAGTCTTTTAAGAATCATATGTGACACGGATATTTTAAGATCTATGTTGATGTGAGAATGAAAAACCACACAGATAAAAGTCCATAGAAATTATTTATATGATGCCAGTGTTGAATTGCATACAGAACTTTATTGCATTTCCTCTCTAGAGGTCATAGATACAAATTAATATGCTGAAGCTAAAAGAAATTAAATGTTTTGAGTACCAACATCCTATATGGAGCTAATGGTATCTACCACACAGACACACCAAGAATTAAACTGATAGCTGGAATTTGTCTGGTTTCATTTGTTTGAAAACTCATTTTCAGTATGTGGTACCTAGCAATCTGCCTGATTCCATTGGATCTATTCATTACATATGGTTTATTTTCTAATGGTGTCTATTCAGTCAGAATCTGTGTCTCTGAAATGCTTTACATTCCTCAAGACAAATGAGATGTAGTGCCTGTAAAACCTATTTCTTTACTCACTAAGTCAAAGCTGTCACCTTTTAGTTGGACACAATTTTGTGAAGGTTTCTTTCCTACCTCTCTTTCCATCACAGCCTCTGCCCTTAAGCAGTGAAAGTCCATCAACCTAATTCTCTTCTACAAAATAACTCTGCTTTCTATTATTGTATGTGTTCTTAATGATTTTCTTTTTACAGTGCATCATGTTCAAGATCTTTCTGCTGCTTGTTAAGTGAGAAATACATTTGTGTAGTAACTGGTAAGGTCAACTTAAGGAGGTAGAAAACAGAAAAAACATTTATATTTTGTTTGACTAATATCAGAATTAATTACTCACTGCAGTTATCTCTATGTCCATTTTGGTTATTAGACGTTATAGAGCAAAGTAGAAGTACCAACCATCTTTCTAAGGCACATCTAAACACATACAATTATTGTTCTTGTTAGTAGAGGATCCTAACAGGGTTTTTTTAATGCATTACTATCCAATTTTTATATTTATTTCTAAGGGAGTTAAAATGATTTTTTTGTTAGCTAAAAAAAAAAAAAGAAGAAAGAAAAAAAAGGCATACTTTTTGTTCAAGATTCAGTTGTGATGTTTAATGCCAAAGTAATCAAGAGCTATGTCTAAAGAGAGTGCATGCATGTACATTTTCTACATACACTTCCATTAGTGTATCTAACTGAAAACTGCAGAACAGCTTGTAAGGAAGATGATGAATGTGCCACTTTTTATGTTGATCACAGAATTGCATTTATGTTGGAAGGTCTCTCTGGAGATCCTCTAGTTTGACCTTATGCTCAAAGCAGTGCTGATTTGAAAGTTAGATCAGGTTGCTTATGGTCATATCCATTTGAGTTTTGAAAATCTCTAAGATGAAGGTTCTCCAGCCTCTTTGGACAGCCTATTCCAGTACTGCATCACTATCACTGTGAAGTGCTTTTTCCTGCAATCAGAATTTCCCTTGTTGCAGCCTGTTACCGTTGTCCCTTGCCCTTTTGCCGTGCACTTAAGTGTCTGGTTCCAGCTTTTTGGACCACTGTAATTAGTTTGTCCTCCCTTAATTATCCCTGCAGGATAAATAAAATCAACTTCTTCTCACATTACATGTGATCCAAACTCCTGACAAACTTAATAGCACTCCACTGGACTGCAGTTTGTTCATGTGTTTTCTACTGGGAGCCACAAAACTGGACAGTGCTTCAGATTTGACCTCATGAATGCTGAGTAGAAGGAAATAAGCACTTCACTTCAGCTGTTGTTTATGCTCTTGTTAATACAGCCCAGTAGGCAATTATCTTAAGCACGCATTGCTGACTTTTTCACTTTCTAGTCTGCCAGGACTCACAGGTCCTTTTCTGAAGAGCTGTTTTCTAGCCAGTCTGCAGCCTGCATTAGTGCAGAAAATTGCTCTGTCTCAGATGCAAGATGTCAGATTTCACATCTGCTAAATCCACAAGGAACCTGTTGATTCATTCCTCCATCTTACTGAGGTTCTTCTATTCTACAGCCTTGACCTTCCACATATTAACAGTTCACCTCTACTGGTTGGGCTAAGCAAGCATTCTGACCCATGAACCAAGTGCTCAAAGCAGTAGTGAACACATACGGTAAAATTCTCTATATTTCTAGGCTTTAAAGATTAAAATCTTCATCTATTATTGCTAGATTAGCTTTTTGTACATTTCCAACTTTGCAAGTGTATACCCTGTAATCACTGTTGAAGTCCTGAAAAGGTATATACCTATCCACTCTTTGGTTTGAGTAGACTTCCTAAACGCTAAAAGATGATCCTGCTAATAAAACAACTGTACTTTCTTTATCTAAGCTGAAGTGCTCCTTGCAACACTGTCAGAGATAATGCCCAATGAGGGAACATCTGTCATACTGAGCATGTAACATCCAAGGGACCACAAGCCAATCTCTTCCTCTGTGAGTTTTTGGCACAGCAGCTCAATTCTCCTAGCAACATAAAAAGTAACCAGCAAACATTCCCTTAGCGTTTTGGATCAGAATCTATCTTGCCTGTGCATTTGTAGCTACACTTTTCTCAACATAATACTGCCATGAGTAGTTGATCTTGGGAGTGTGGTGACCCTATCCATTCTTGCTTAATACCATATCTTATGGAAAGGTATCTTATGAACCATAAATGTCTTTCCTAGTTTTGTAAAAAATATTTTCGATAAAGTTGACAAATATGCTGAGTTATTTCAGAGCCATAGGACTACCCTCAACATTCTGAAATTAAAAAATGGGTGACCTAGAGCTTATGAATCAGGATTAAAATGAGGTCAGGGACAGGTGACAGTATAGTGGAAGTCTGCTACTGGCCTCCTGACCAGGAAGACCATGTGGATGAGGCCCTCTATAGACAGATCAGAGTAGCCTCATGTTCACAAGCTCTGGTTCTCACAGGGGACTTCAAGCACACTGGTATCTGTTAAAGGGACAACACAGCAGGGCATAGGCAATTCAGGAGGTTCCTGGAATGCTGTGATGAGACCTTCCTTTTCCAAGTGATAGAGAAACCAAAAAGGAGAGGTGGTATGCCAGACCTGGGTCCCACCAGCATGGAGGGGCTGGTGGGGAATGTGAAGCTCAAGGATAACTTTTGGCTGTGGTGATGTAGTGGTTTGGTCCAAAATACTCATTACTATTTATCTTCTGTGAGATAAGAATTAGGAGAAAAGCAAAGCAGGCACCAAACTTGAAAGAATATAAAGAAGTTTATTAACAGACCTAAAAGAGGGAAAAAGAAAAAAATAATATCATACCACACCTTCAGAACTCTTCTCCACCCCCCCACCTTTCTCCCTCCTCCCACCGACAGTGTAAAAAGACAACCCTTGAGATGCTCAGTCTGTTTACCACTTCTGTAATAGCCTTGTTCAGTCCATTTAGGAAGAGGAGTCTCTCCTACCCATGTGTCGCGACGGAGGGAGAGCCCAGACGCTCAATATGAGTGATCAACAAGCTTCCGTTTATTGATCAGTCATGGATTACAGATATAGTGTGACTAATGAGGCTTATGCATATTCCAAAAGGCACAAGCTGAGTGGTTTGCAGCACTGCTGCCGACCCCTCCCTCTAGTTCTACCTTTGTGGTCAGCAAGTTCCTCTTTCCCATGCCTAAGTTCCTCTTTTTCCCATGCCCCAACCATAAGCTTTCTATTGTTAACTGTACTGCTCACCAAGGCCAGCATGTCCTCGCTGTATCAGCTTAAGGCCTTGATCAGCTGCAGAGGATCTATGCATCCTTTCTCACATAGCTATTATACAAGATGAGTGCGATATTCTGCTAAATCATGCTCTGTAAGCTGCAAAGGGTCTACGTGTCCTCGGTCACGTAGCCAATTCTCTACACCCATGCTATGAAAACATTAGCACAACGAGACAGCCACTTGGGTTGGTTCTCTGCTCACATGTGAGTCCCTTCCCCCGACTTGCAGCTTTTCCTGCAACTGCTTTCAAGGGTCCACTCTTGAATTACTGGGGTACAATTTTAAGGTTGAGCCGTTCAGAAACAAAAGTTCTCTTCACCCATCTCTGGGAGCATTTCATCTCTAAGAACAGAGGCCCTTCTCCTTCCCTGGGAGCAAAGGGTCCTCCTCATCTTCATTTCTAGGACTATCTCTGGGAGCATCACTAGGAACAGAGGTCTTCCCCTTTCCATGTGGAGTAAGAGTCCTCATTGCTTCCATCTGTTGGGGTTTTAGGAGCTCTCCTGGTTTTTTTGGGTTTTTTTCTGTTAAAGGAATAGCTGGGTTCTTAAGAAAAACAAAAGACCTGGGTCCTCCTTTTGTTTCACCTGGGTGTGTGGGCAGTTCAGTCTCCGGCGTTTGGACAGAGAGGGAGTCGGATTCTTCATCTGTTTTTCCTCCCTGCTGGAGAAGCCCCGGGATCCCAAGCCCGCCTTCCCTGCTGCGCTCGGAGCCGGGCCATGGCCGCCCTGCCCTGCCCTTGCTTCGAGCCTTCGCTACGTTGTAGCCGTGCTCGTCCTGCCTGTCCAGACCTCCAGGGGGTTCCCCGTTTGGATACACCTCGTCTGCCATCCGGGATTTGTGCTCATCCCTGCCCCTCCAGCCTGCCGTTCCAGCCTGCTGTTCCCGAGGGTCTGGCCAGACACCGGGATCACCTGCCTGGGGGTTTGTGAAGCCTTTGTTCCATCCTTCCCTGGGATCCCAGGGCACCAGTGCCGCGTGCTCCCCGAGCTCGCTCCGGAGCGCCCCCTGCAGCCGCGGGGGAACCATCGCACCTGCCCTGCTCACCGGGAGCCGCCAGCGCCCCTGCCGGCTGCGAGCGGAACTGCACCCGAGGGGAAAGGGCCTGACAGCCGAGAAGGCTGGCACTGGGTTTGTGATTGTTTGCTGTTACTGCCATAGTTATTGTTGTTTGTTTGACTGGTTATTTATATAATAGTAAAGAGCTGTTATTCCTATTTCCCACATCTTTGTCTAAAAGCCCCCTTGATTTCAAAATTATAATAACTCGGAGGGAAGGGGGTTGCATCTGCCATTCTAAGGGAGGCTTCTGCCTTCCTTAGCAGACACCTCTCTTTCAAACCAAGACACCATCACTCGCTGTTCAAACTTCTCATCAAATTACAGCTGCCTCAGCATCTGCCTATCTCAGCGCAGATGCTTTTGCTCACAAGTTGAATGCTCCAGCCCCCATACCTTCATGAAATTACAACGGGTACTCTGATATATCCTAGCTTTACAACAGAATTTCAGCTTTAAGCATCTCCTCTTTCTCTTCCCTCTGTTTTTCAGCTCTTCACAGCACTAAAAGGGTTAATCTCACCCAGGCCTTGCAGCTGGAATTTAGCTTATCGCTGTTGGTCACATGATCTTTGCTGGGCAGCGGGGCAGCTTCAGCTGAATCTTGGCCGCACTGGAGAGGGGGAGCCGGGCCGCTCCGTCTGCATATAGCAGCGCTGTGGGGGGTGGGGGGGTTTCACGGGTGGAACAGGGCCCATTGGCTCCAGGATGGCTGTGGCCCGACCTGGCCTGGCCCGAGCAGGGCCTGGGCTGGGCCCGCTGGCCCCCGCACGGGGGCCCACAGGTACCTGTCCCAGTGCCGGAAACAAGAGAGAGCTCTGCCCGGGGTTTGTCTATTCTTAAATGTGGACCACAGAGGCGGTCACAATTTTAAGTGGCTTAAAAAATTGTCCATATTCAAACTACCCAGATGATAGGTTCTGTCAGGTCATAGAGGAGCTGTAAGAACCCCTTTGCAAGAACATCACTTCCGAGACTATGCTTTGCTAACCCATGACAGGTGACCATGAATTGGCAGTGTTCAAGATCCTTAGGGAAGTGAGGAGAGCACACAGCAAGCTCACTGTGGATTTCAGGAGAGCAGAATTTGGGCTCTTCTGTTTGGTGGTGTACCATGGGATAGAGTCCTGGAGGGAACAGTGGCCCAAGAAAACTGGTTAATATTCAAGGATCACCTCCTATGAATTCAGGAGTGATGCATCCCATTAAAGAGATATTGGGTAAAAATGGCTGCATGGGTGAACATGCAGCTCCCAGAAAAACTTAGCACAAAAAGGAAATCTACAGAGATTGGAAGCAAGTACAAGCAGCCTGGAGGAATACAGAGAGATTTTCCAAGTAGACAGGAAAGCTAAAACCCTGATGGAATTAAACCTGGCTATGGACATCAAGGGCAACAAGGAAAGCTTCTATAGGTGTCAGTGATAAAAGGAAGACTGTAGGAAATGTAGGCCCTCTCTGGAAGGAAATGAGAGTCCTGGTTACCCAGAGTATGGAGAAGGTTCCAGCACTGAATTACTTTTTTGCTTCACTCTTCACTGGCAATTGTTCCAGCCACACCACCCAAGTCACAGAAGGCAAATGCAGGGACTGGGAGAATGAAGAATCACCCACTGTAAGAGAAAATCAGATTTGAGGCCATGAGCCTGAAAGTGTACAAGCTCATGGGACCTGACAAGCCGCATCTGAGGGTTTGGAGGGAACTGGTGGAAGAAAAAACTAACCTCTGAAACATGCAGCTTTTACAACTATCATTCACTGTCTGAAATTAATAAGATTTTTTTTAAAATTAGTGATGACTATTACAGTTCTAAGTATTTTCAATATATATTTTTAGCATATTTTTAATCAGAAAATGAAATAATATTTTGAATATAATAAAATATGCTATTATTATTTTTTCAAATTTTCTGTATGTTAAAGTGTTTTATAATTTAAATTCTAGATTGCTAGAATTATAAATAAATGCGTGAATGATCCTATTTATCCAAATCATGGGCAGAGTCTTCAATAAATGAAAGTATTAAGTTAGTATTGTCCTAACCTAACAGCAATATAGTAAAATCTTCCTATTTTACACTTTATTTTTCTTAGTGAGTTTAGAAAGTTCAGCACAACCCATCAAATCAAAGAGAAAAGTGATTTTTAAACTAAGATGTTATGAAACTGTCACACACATATTATGAAATATCTAAGCATTTTGGGGCAAAACCGCTGCATCTGCTGGAAAAAGGAGCGAGTCAAAAAGTCAAACCAGGCAGACACAAACAGCTAAGCTTAATTTAACGCCATATGAGAACTGAGAAATACTGACATGTCATGAAAAGAAAATGCCTAAGGAAGTCTCTTTGAATAGAAGTCACTTTACTTCCCAGTAGCGACTCATCCACTAGAGTTTCATAAGGCTTTTACTTCATTATCTCCACAGTGAAGGATTTTTAAAAAGATTGTTGGTCTTAATATACTAGGTATCTAGTATAGTAGTATTTTGACTTTAAGGAGACTCTAGATTCTGAATTCTTCAGTGCATGACTCATCTCCCACCATAAAATGAACTCCAGTGAAGTCGTCATCCTGCTTTTGTGTAGGTAAAGTGAAATCAAAATATTTTTTTTTCAATGTGTGACTGAATTGTCATACTCTATTAGAAGTTTTCTATGCTTACTATTCTTTGCAACTCCCATGTGAAAATGGGCAGAAATGGTCAGAGAGACACCTTACAAAAACATCTTGACTATTACAGGAATATTAGCTGCTCCTTATGCCTCTGTCATGGTTTGGCACTGGCCCAACGCCAGGCACCCACAAGAGCTGCTCGCTCACCCTCCCCTGCCACAGCTGGGCAGAGGAAGGAAAAGGGAAAAAAAATTAACGAAGGCTTCATGAGTGAGATAAGGACTGGGAGAAACACTTCAAGGGTGAAACAGGCTCAACTTATGTTGCAAAGTGAATTTATTGCTAACAGAATCAGAGGAGCATAATGAGAAGTAAAATAAGCCCTTAGAACACCTTCCACCCTACCCTCCCTCCTTGCTACTGACAGCACAGGGAGACAGGGCGTGGGGGTTTGGTCCGTCCATCACCGAGATTTTCTTCCGCTGCTCCGGGAGAGGAGTCCTTCCCCTGTGAGGCCCTGGGGTCCCTCCCATGGGAGACAGTTGTCCATGAACTTCCGCGGCGTGGGTCCACCCTCGCGAGCAGCAGCCACGCCACACCTGCTGCAACGTGAGCCCTTCCCACGGGCACACAGCCCTCCCAAAACTGCTGCCCCATGGCTCTCTCTTTCCACGGGGTGCAGTCCTCCAAGGACAGGCTGCTCCAGCCTGGAAGCAAGGGCCCTCTCTCTCCACCGGGTCTTCCCCTGGATCACAGCCTCCTCCAGGCATCCACCTGCTCTAGTGAGAGCACCTCCCTCATGGGCTGTGGGTGGATCTCTGCATCCCCTGTGGATCCCCACAGGCTGCAGGGGGACAACCTGCTTCACCATGGTCTGCACCACAGCCTGCAGAGGCACCTCAGCTCCAGGGCCTGGAGCACCTCCTGCCCCTCCATCTTCACTGACCTTGGTGTCACCATGTTGTTTTCCCTCACATGTTCTCATCTCCTTCTCTTCTCTGACTGGAATCCAAAATCCTGTGACTTTTCTTTTATTTTCTTCTTAAATATGTCATCACAGAGGCGTTACCAACCTCCCTCATTGGCCCAGTTTTGGCCAGCAGCATGTCCATCTTCAGAGCCATCAGCCATTGGCTCTGCTGGACATGGTGGGAAGCTTCCAGCAGCTTCCTCTCAGGAGCCAGCTTTGTGGCCCCCCTGCTACCCAAAACCAGGCCGTGCCAAACCAATACTGCCTCTCTTCCTTAAAATTCTTTTGAGGAAGATATATCAGAGGTATGTGGTTAAGATACTTATGCTGTGATAATTTCTGATATGTGCATTTACTTTAATTCTTCTAATGTCCAAGGTCCTGACATTGAAATGTAGAGTTTTGCTATTTTCTCTATTATCGAGAGAGGAAAATATCAGAATAAAACATGCAAATTACTATTACCAATGTCTCCTCTTTTTTTTCATCCCTTCTTGTCAAGCCTGATGCCTCCGCAAAATTACTAGAAAGCAACTTGCTTCTGGAAAATATTCTGTGCAGCTTCACCTCAATGCTATTTGTTGCAGAATTTCCTGATGCCTATTCTGTTTTTAATATATTATTTTATTGATCTTCCTCAAAATGAAAAAACTCTGGATCTTTGGTGTAGTTCAAGCCACATATAATCTGAATTAAGAAGCACTTTTTTTGGAAGTTTTTTTTTAAAAAAATGTATTTATGTATTTCATATATATTATTTGTATATTTTATATATTTTTATAGTTATATTTTTATTTCAATATTTTTTTGCAGTCTGGTATTTACATTCTAGTCACTAGATTACTGCTGTTTGTTTATATGATTTATATGATTAACATATGATTAAATGCACACCCTGTTCCAGTGTGATCTACAGTAAAGGACTTTGCTTGAAAATGCTTAATCAAAGAATGGGACATACAGCTAGAATGTTCATCAGATATGCTGGAGGGTAAAAAATTAATTATCTATTTTAAAGAAAAAGATTGTCAACATAAAAACTTGGAGAAATCAACGAAAATGTCCTCATAAAATTATCCTTTCATTAAGCATTGTGAATATCATGTAAGTCTTTCTATAGTGCTGTTTTAAAACAAAAATGTGGAGTACAGGTCAACAAACAGACTATTATTACACCAGGTCTCTTCCTAATCCTGAGAAGAAAAAATATAAATCTGATTTTTATTAAGTTAAAATTTTGAGGAATAAATAAACATTATTATAGTGATTTTTTTGTATATGTTTTGTCCCTTTTTTATTCATTCCTTCTTTATCAAAATAATCCTTACCACAAGATTCTTCATCCTGACACCCACATTCCTCCTTCCAGCCACCTCTGAATATTTGTAAAACATCATCTACTTATTAGTTTCCTCATGTATATAGCCAAACTTTATTTATGTTTCAGTCCTTCACATATTCAACACCAATTTTGCAGAAGATTCTACACAAAACTAAAATAAGCCCACCAAACTTTATCATTTTTACTTGCTAAATTTAAATGTATTCTTTGCTATTATGCTTTGTAGAGGATGGCAAATTATCAGTAAAGAAGTAAAGATTGAAAAGAAAAAAACCAGGTAGGATGTTTCAGGTTTTAGTGTTCCGGAGCTACCACTAATCACATACCAGCAAAAATATCCTGCAGTCAGAACTAGAGAAAATATATCTGAGCAATGGATAATGATATTTATTTATCTACTCATATTCTACTACATTTGTAGAAAACTAATTTCTGTTACCTGTTTGCTCCAATTTGCTGCAAACCTCAAAATATTAGACAATACATTTTAACAAACAAACATGCCTGATTCAGCTTCTGCATCATGCAGAATGTGTATACAGAGAAAAGAAATGTAACAGAGATTGTTTAAAGACCAATATAAGAAAGGTGTTTTAGGTTTTTTCTTTTTTTGTGTGTTGGTTTTGTTTTTGTAAAAATGGAGGGTCAGTAGGAAAAAATCAAAATAACTTTGTTAAAAAAGAGTTTTGTGGGGTTTTTTTCATCAAACTGCATTACAGCTTGTAGACTGATTACCCTGTAATAGTGCAAAACAAATATTTGTTGAAGTGACAGTGACAGAACAGAGTTCTTCTCAAATTATTGGCAGCTGACATATTAACTTTCTTTCTTTGACTGGTTTTTAGGCATTGGAATATAGTAAAAATAATTTTCTTTTTCACCCAGTATCTGAAATAGTGCTAGACATGAGACTATAAGTAAAGTAATAGAGACTGGCCAAACATCTTTAACACAGAAACTGGATAAAAAAAGAAGCAGAAAGAAGTAGTGTGAAGAAAGGGACTTTCTGTCTTAGATGAGACTGCTGATTAAGTTGCTAAAGACTAGTCTTGGAATGAACCTTGGTTAGTAAATTCATTAGTTATAATGAGATAATAGAGTGTGAGTATAACAATGAAAGCAGATTGTGACAAAGTTAAGTGATATTATTAATACAGAACATCAAGAAATAACTGTATGACATGGAGAACTAAAATAATAAAAATGACCTAAAATTCAATTATAAATAGGTTAAATACAAATTCAAAAAAGGGAAAACTTCCACAGGATTAATAACAATTTTCACCATGATGTGTAACTCGCCTGCTGGAAACAGAAGATGAGGGGAAAATATAAGATTATTGTCTGGTCACAGTTTCACTTTTCAGATCTTGCAGGATGCACCTATTTGGCAGGAAAGTGCAATTCTGTGATGTAGGAGCTAAGTTTCATCTGGAGTAGGGTTCCAGGATAGACAGGAAAATGTTTACGTCTTTTTTTAAAAGTTTTGGAGACCTTTTTTGTTATGCTTCTTTGAAACAATCTGCACAATTATTATGAAATTTCCTAGGAAAATGAAGTTTTTAGGAACAGAGCAGTGATAAGAAATTATGAAAAATTGACAGACATTCTGAAAATACTTTCCAGTATGAGGATGCATTAATAAATGACTAACTAACTAACTAAATAGTTCCTCTTTAGTTTAAGCACTTTATGAAAATAATGTTATACCATAGAGGTATAAAATGATGAAACAACCAAACCAAATAACCTGGAATATATTCCACTTCTGTAGTCCTGTCCTCATGAATTTCTTTAGGCTCTTTGAACACTATTTTTACTGTCTTCAACTCTACCTGAATAAAAAATAATAAAATAAAAGAAGGTAAGCTGTGATTCTTTAAAAACATTTTGAAAAAATCACAATCAATGAACATATGAAATACAGTTTTAGCAACTACTGTCATAACCCTGTTGACATCATGTTAAATGACATCTATAAAACATACAGTAAGTTTTTACAATGTATTTGTATCTCTTCTATAAATGTAATGTAGACATAAATAAATATACATGGACAGATTAACTATATACATGCACAAATAATGATATATCAATACAGGTGCAACTATAGATGTTTTTAACTTATCTGGATGTTTCAAAGAGCCAGATGGAAAGCTTTTTCAAAGAAGCAAAGAATCTTGATTCATTATGAAGTTGTTTCAGTCAGAAAAAATGGTGTCCATGTGCTTCTCCAAATCCTATTCACAATCCTGTTTGTAAAGAAAAGTTTTCTTTAATTAACATCCATTACTGTTAGATTTCTATTAAAAGAACTGTCCCATAAGGGTAAAAATGATGTTTCAATACTGACTTCAATTGAAGACAAGAGTCTACGTACTTCGTTCAGACACAGTCTAGGTGTTTTACCACCTGCTACATAGATTGTTCACAAGGAATTGTGTTCAAGAGGCCTTTCACATGTTCAAATATGTTAGTGTTGCAATTTCAGCAGTGTAGAAAAACAAGAACATTCTTTTCTTCTGCAGAGAGCAGAAGGAATACATTCTTGTAGGAAAACATACCAAGATCTAATTTGTGCAATGTTCCCTGGTGTTCTTGTAGTTGATGATCCGTCAATATTTTCATATATCATATTAGTTTTATTTTCAGATATTTATAAATCAGGTCAAAAGATTTGCTGCAGGCTGAAATTTAAAAAAACAAAGTTTCAGGAAAGAGCCTCAATGAAGCAATTTAGATATAATATTATGTTAAAAAAAGTTACTCAGAAAATTTTGCATGAACATAATCCTCCTCATGTATCCAATACATAAAACAAATTGAATATACAGTTCCCTACATCTTTTCACTGCTTCTTTTAATCCCATTTATCAGTATGTAAGCTTTAGTTGAATCTTTCAGATTATAATGCAAGTACCACTATCCTTATAATTACAAATTGTAGCTATGGAGTGGTCCCCCAAAACAAAAGACATACTATTAAAAATAAGTGCAGATAATTAAAACTTTATTTTAAAGGAAACTGCATGCCTGGAAGAACATGTAAAATGTGTTTGATTTAAAAATACAAAAGTTTGGAAACAACAGTTCTGAAGTAGAGATTGAATATAGCAAACTAGATATCTAAAGAATGAGATTTGCACAATTGAGTAGACTGAAGATTTCCAGAGCTCCCATAATGTCCAAAGGCTCCTGAACCACCATCTTCAGAGTGGATTCTCACAAAGTGTGTAACCCTTGAAGCTGAATGCACAATCCAGGATTCCCTTTCCCATGAAAAATTCAACATAAGCTATCTAAAGATCTTTAATTTCTTCAAAGAAAAAAATCTATCATCATAATTTTTTTTTAATAAAAATTGGAAAAACTTCACAGAAGAGACTAAAAATGATTCAATGCACAATGTCCACACACCCAATAATAAGTTCTGCCATCACTGCTTATGGGAGGTATATCCAGTTCTTTTTAATCCCCAGGGATCACTGCTGTTGCTGCTGTGTTGTACATAATTAGTACTACCACTAGTAAAATATCATTGCAATTTGTTTTCCACACAGGTTGATTTATTGAAATGCACCCTAGATAGGGGAAAAAAAAAAAAAGACACAGGGGGGACTCAGAGTCACTTAGACAAGGGCTGAGCTAAGGCTCAGCAGCAAGTGTAAGAATTCTTGGGTGCTCTATTAGATCCTCAGATATTTTAAACCTCCAGGTAGTTTTGTTGAGCAAAGTATTTGCAGCAAAAGCTAACTATCTTTGCAATTAATTCTCAATAAAATTAATATCTTTTAAGTTCTGAATAACAAAGCCATCCATCAGGTCAAACATCAGAAGTTCTGAACAGTTTTAAAGGTATTAAAAGGACAAAATGGCAGTTAGATATTTGTATGGAATTAGCCTTAGCCTTTCCCATCAATAACAGAATCAAACAACACAGGCAAAATTCCTGTTTTCAATTTTTAGCAGTATTTGTCACATTAAGATGAAGATTTCAAATGAGGTCTGTGAATTAAAGCAGTCCAGAAGACAGGAATGGGAGGGAGAAGACAGCAGTGAACTGCAAAATGTCACTGCAGGAAGAACACTGCACTGGCGCTTCAGAGTGACAAGATGATGTGAAAAGAGAAAGACTGTAAAATGTGATGGGCAGGGCTGTCTGTAGGCACTTTTGGTTGCCAAGGAAGCTTGCAATGTTCAGAGTTCCTCTGGAAACATTTTAGTCAGTCATTTAACATAAGCTGTGGATAGTGTGATGAGTAACACTGTCAAAGCTGTGCTGTCAGGGGGTTTGTTCTCTCACCTGTAATATCATACCTCCTGCCTCTGCCAGTAGTCTGGGCTCCACAGTCTAATAAAACAGTAAATGGAAGAAAATAACTCTATTTTAAAGAATATATTATTTTATAGTCTATTAGTGATTTCCAGTATGGATTCAGTAAATTGAAATGATGCATAGTCCTGAAGGTATTCTGTTAAAAATAATTTACCTATTCATCAGTGTGTAGTTAATGCATCAAAAATAAACAGATTACAAATATTTTTTGTCATTTCCAGTAGGACATAGTAAAAAAGCTATGAAAAAAAAAATTATCTACAATACCTATAACAGGAATTAGATTCTGTATAACAATATATAAATTCATTTTATTGAGATAAATTTTAAAAAACACAATTCAAAAGTAAAACAGGAAATAATTGATGTAAGCTGAAACTTGGTTTTCAAAGTGATGAGCAGTTGAATTAACTTGCAGGTTAAAATTTTGTTTACTTTCTCACCTTTTATCTCTAAATCAACTAATAACTTTTAACAATAACACAACATTGCGAAATACATAGAAGTACTAAAGGATCTTAGAGCTACCCATCACAAAGCATTTGGGGGAATAAAATACTATTAACAATTAAAATAAAGAAACAATTTTTATTTTTCACATCAAAGAATATTTCTGTAGGTAGATATAGTTATAAATCACATTAATAAAAGTTAAATATCTCACAGCATGGTTCCTGTTCAATAATTTAGCCTCCCAGGTGTTACGAAGTACTAAAACAATAAATATAATTTTATTATCGAATTAGAAGAAGAGGCCTCTAGGGATGACCTCAAAAGAACATGTGGTCGATCCCTCTTCAGTAAAGCAAGATTGCTTATATTCAGAATCAAACTTGAGACCATCTAATTCATCTTCCCTTAAAGTCCTATTTAAGAATATTTCTCTGCAATGTCATGTAGCCTATTGCACTGAGGACCAACATTACAGTTAGACCATTTCTTCTCACTATCAAACTGAAATGCATTTCTTCATTTAGCAAGCTGGTATCTCTTTCTGAAAAGGCATCTCCTTTGTGAGGACAACTTACATTACAACAGCAAGGCCAAGTACAAGACCCAAGACCTGGGTCAGGGTAGCCCCTGGTATCAGTTCAGGCTGGGGAGCAAACAGATTGAGAACAGCCCTGCCTTAAAGGACTTGAGTGTGCTGGTGGAGAAGCAGCTGGTGGATGAACTGTCAATGTGCTCTTGCAGCCCAGAAAGCCAGCTGTGTCCTGGGCTGCATCTAAACAAATGTGACCTGCAGGCCAAGGCAAGTGATTCTGCCTCTCTGCTTCTCTCAGATGAGACCCCACCTGCAGTGCTGCATCCAGCTCTGGGGTCCCAGGCACAGGAAGGACATGAACCTTTGCAGCAAGTCCAGAGGAGGGTAACCAAATTGATTGGAGAGAGGGAGAGAGAGTGTTTCCTATGAGATCAGGCTGAAAAAATTGAGGTTGTTGAACCCAGAGAAGTGAAGGATCCAGGGTGATCTATTTGAAGCCTACCAGTACCTAAAGGAAGCCTGCAAGAAATCTGGAGTGAGAGTGTTTACAAAGGCATGTAGCACTAGGACAAGAGCGAATGGCTTTAAACTGGGTAGATTGAGATTATTTATTAGAAAGAAATTCTTTCTGTGTGGTTGGTAAGACACTGGAACAGTTATCCCAGAGAAACTGTGGATGTCTCATCCCTGGAAGTGTTCAAGGCCAGGCTGGACAGGGCTTTGAGCAGCTTGGTCTAATGGAAGATGTGCTGGCTCTTGGCAGAAGGTTTGGAACCAGATTTTTAAGTTCCCTTCCAGGCCAAGCTGTTCTATGATTCTGTGATTCTATGATTTCTGAAGGTTATTCTTATGTTCCTATTTTTATCTTAATTTGTACATCCCCCTTTCTTTCAGACAGTCCCAGGCACAAGAGTGCTTGTCCCATTTGCTTATTTAGAGCTCATGTGGTATGCCCAACATAACTAATAATTCCTTTATAGACAGTGCCAGTGACCAAATGCAAACAGAAATGTTATCATCCACATGTGATGCAAAATACTTTTCAAGTCTAACTGAATCTTGGAAAGTAACTGTCTTTTTTGCCACAGCAGTACATAAAATCTTGTTTAATTTGTGGCCCCACTGCAGTTGTACATTATTTTTGACAGCATTAATGCCTAGATAATTTAATTTCATATCTGTACACATTTTATTTATGCTTCTTAATTGTGACATTTGTACTTTGTTTTTATTGATGATTTTGGGTCAGTTTTATATTTTCTCCAAATCACACTGAATTCTGATCTTCCAAAGCACTCATAACCCCTCCTAACACCATCTGTACACATTATTATATATCAACATCTAAATCATGAACTAAAATATTAAATAAAATCAGTCATAGAAAAAACTTGGAAGTACTTCACTTGAAATCCTTCCAACAGACAGTGAATCAATGATACTAAATGTAGGTTTTCATCCGACTGTACACCAATTTTGTACCCATAAAATGTGAACCATACTTTGTGAAGTTGCTTATAAAAGTGTGTTATATAGTCCCCAAATCTTACTACAGCCTTGGTAAATGTTGTAGTTTTTTCTTCCCCCTTATTCACTACACTGTTAGCATAACAGAAAAGAAACTGGATTGATATGACATAGTATGTTATTAACCAATATAAAGTGCTTTTTACCACTTCTAGTTATTATTAATATTATTATTTCATTTAATTATTAATAATTAAATAACTGCTCCACAGACAGAAAATATGACTTTTTTTTTTTGTCTTCTCTTATATTTATTTTCTTCTCCTTCCTATTTTAAGTGGTTTTTTCTTTCTTTCTTTCAGAATGAAAGACTCAGGCATGACTAGAAGTTCAGATTACTTCAATGTTTTTAAAGTAGTGTTGGTTCCTTTAGTCCTTAGTTCATCAAGCACTGAAGACTTGAACTAAAGTATTCCTCAGTGTCTTCTTTCTATATTCTGGCCTACAGTCCTATTTTTGTGCTAAGATTAGTGTTGTAATATGTTTGGACACAAATTCGTAAAGACTGAAGCAAGTTCTACTTAAACCTCCTTTGTTTAAATCATAATTTGTTCTCTTTCACATAAGTAATTAACCTATATATTTTACTTTGTTCTATAATACATTCATAAAAGATTCTTTTTATCTTTTCCTTTCATTACAAAGAACTCATTTTGTCTCTTAGTTTTTCTAATTTTATCCCTTTTTTGTAGAGGTACATTACATAATGAAGGCTATACACTAAAGAACAATGAATTATGAAGAGCCGCATAGTGTAAATGTAATTAAAACCAAACTATTTTACCGGACTTTCCATTTGAGTAGGATGGTAGAAGATGTGTCTGTGAGAACAAAGAATAGATTCAAAGAGAATAGAAAGAAAAAAATAGGTGTGTAGAAGAATCCACATTCAAGAAAATCTCTTATGTATAATAGCAAGCAGAATTCTGAAATCTTATTATTCCTCTGCTGTGAACAAGTATCTGTGAAATTTATGAGCAAATATCATCAAGTTCATTCTTCTTTTTCTCCTTGTAGCTGATGAACATGCTCTATTGCTACATTCTTTTAAAGAACAGATGTCTGTGAGTGATGGAAAGCTTCCAAAGAGTAATAACATATAGTGGTGGTAACTGTTAAATTTCATAGGCAGACAGGGGCATGTTCAGTCCATGCTCCACATATGTGTGAAAAATTGTTAACACAGCACTTATCACTAACCTCTATGTTAGCAAGTAATGCTGAGGTTGGATATGTTTGCTTCTGATCAGCACTTTGCTAACTCTGCTCTTTGTTCTTGGAGGGTAAACACACATGGAGCTCACATGTAAAGACATGTAAAGACATATGTGACAATTCTTAAAGGAAGTGTGACTAGCAGTACTGTCAGAGTGTATTAGATAATCCTTGAAGGGTATGCTACATTAACTAAGACTTCTTATCTCCCCCTTTTTCTTCAGCTAGACTTTAAAACAAACAGTTTAGGTCATAGAAAGTAATTCAGAATTTTATTGAAATTAAATTGTTGAACAAGAAATTTGTTCTTGCATGAAAATATGTCTCTATGTGTATACCCCTTTATTAACTGCTTGAGATTTATTTTGTATGGTCAATGGAATATCCTTATGGCTATAGATACATTAAGCCATCCATATTCCAGGCATCAATATATTCTTGAGTGAATGATTCCAAAAACATTCAAGATCCAACTTAACAGGGTGTAAAAATACTCACAGAGAGCTTTCTTTAATCATTGTAAAATCCTGAAAGAGAAAGCAGACCAAACTAATGAAAAAAAAATCTGTGAAATAAGAATATAAAACACAGAGAAAATACTGAATTTCCTAATCCAGTGCAGAAAATTTCCATGGGTAGAGAAAGGAAAAAAAAAAAAGTTTTAAAATTAAACTCTTTCAGTTCTTTATGCTTTATGAAAGGAAATAGGTATATTTTTAACCAGTACTTTCAGTGAACTATGAATTTTTTAAATTGTTGGACTTGATGCATCTTTCTTGGGATAACCTGTTGTTACACACCATTAAAAAAGAACATTGTGTTTCCTTGTATAATGCCCCATGCTGACATAATAGTGAACAATTCATCACTCTGATGAACCTTCATGATTGAGAATTTCAAGAAACCGTGGTTCACTGAATACCAAGATTTAAACAATCTTAATTTATTTTGTTAACCTTTGCAGTGCCATGGTTTTCTGGTATTTAATATAAGTTAAACGTGCTACATGAATTTCACATATTTCTTCTCAGAAAGTTATTCTTTACTTAAGAATACAACTAATTAAACAGTACAATATATAATTTATATATAACAACAACAGTTGTGCCTGCTTTGAAGAGGTGCTCCATAAACACTTTTTATATTATTTAAGTCTAAAAGCTATTCAGTAGAATTGGTATTTTCCTGATTGTCACAAAATACTATCATTTACTCTCCATTCTGGGACAGTGCAGGGGAATGGTGTTGTCAAACCTGTAAGTATACTACATACTGACTCCCATGACACTCAAAGCCAGCTTGCAACAGATCAAGTTTGTAAGCTTTGCAAGTGTTGGCTGTCAGACTCTACATTCCCAGCTCTCTGCATGGGGAAGTCCTCAGATGACATTAAAACCTCAGTGACTACTGAGTACTGTAAGACCAGCCTCCTCAGTGTATGTTTTAAATCTGATAAAGGTGATAATCTAATTAAAAATCTATCAGGAGGAAAGATTGCAGAAGATCTAAACATTATGTTGCTTAATATCTTTCTAGCATTTACTTTATCCAACATTATAGCTTCTAATTTTCTTAATTCTAGCCTGGAATTTGTTAGTCGTATTTTTGTCTCGGAAACAATGAACTTGCTAATGCTGATTGTCAGACAGCCCTAATGTGTTAGAATATAGTAACTTCCCTACAAATTCTTTTTAAAAGGGAAACTCAAACAAATGTGTGTCAGCTGGTAGTACATACAAAACTTAAAAATAAAGTCTTGCATCACCCCAAAAAACCTTGCTAATCAGAAATGTTCACATTGAGGAAAATTAGAGATTCAGTTAAATACTTAATTTAGGAGCTAAAATCAGTAATACCAGTTAACCTAACACTTTATTGTATTTAATTTAGGACTAAAAATAGGGGTTTTAATTTTTTTTTTATTTTCTTCCTCCACATCCTACTGAGAAGGGGGGTGATAAGAGGATTTTTATGGACCTCTGGTGGCCACCAAAGTCAAATCACCACACTGGCTCAGACCAGACCTGATTCAAATGTATTCTGTTTTATCTATGTTATCTGTTCATATTGCATTGCAGATTATAACACGTTGTTCTTACTTGAGTTTTATTTATAGACACAAAACATACTTTAATATGTTTTTTCAGTCATGATGTTTTGCTAAATGTAATGTTCATGTTTCTGTTGGCCCTGCAATGATTAATTACTTACATTTGCTCCTTTATTTTTTTTTTTGTACTGAATATTTTCAATTTAATAAATGCTTTTATGAGCTGTTCCTCTCGCAGTAGTCTGTCTCCTGGGCATAGTTTTTTACATGTCCCTATCTTACTCCAACTGACGTTAGTATTAGCATTTTCTCTATTTTATCCTTATTCATTTTCTTTTCTGTAAGTAAAAGCAAATCCATCCTGCTGATTCTCACTTTTTATTTAAATTAGTTATTTAAAATAAATTAATTATTCACTAGTTTTGGGAGTCCCAGGGTCATTTCTGGTTTTGTTCAGTGGCTATTAATATAAAATGCATGAACAGTCTTGACAGCAAGACTGACTCTAGATATTTTAGAACAGCAGATAAGTAGATGCTGTAGATCTCAGTGATATTTAGAAGTTGGAATAAGAAGCTAAAACAGAATCGGTTACTGTTTTACACAAAAGAGTGGAATTAAGAAACATACTCTGTGCAAAATATCATGAAGCATCTAATCCTTTAAAAGTGTGTAGCTTTTTAATCTAAGTAAAACTGTTGTTACGCTACTCTTCTACAAGATTTTTACTTTACACTACCCAAAGTTATTGACTCACTAGGTCTAATAAACTACAAATGACAACAATCTGATTTACATTTATCACAGAATCACAGAATGACAGAATGGTTGCATCTGGAAGTGGCCTCAGGAGATCATCTAATCCAACCCCCCAGTAAAGCAGGTTCACCTAGAGCAGGTTGTATGGAAACACATCCAGGCGTGTTTTGAATATCTCCAGAGAAGACTCCGCAACCTCTATGAGCAGCTTGTTCCAGTGCTCTGTCACCCTCAATATAAAGAGGTTTGTCCTAATATTCATATGGAACTTCCAGTGTTTCTCTTTGTGCCTTTTGTCCCTTGTCCTGCCACTGGGCAGGAGTGCCATGAAAAGAGCCTGGCCCCACCTTCTTGACACCCATCCTTAAGAGGTTTCTTAGTATTGGTAATATTCACTTTCAGTTGTCTCTTCGTCAGGCTAAACAAGCCCAGCTCTCTCAGTCTTTTTTCCTGAGAGAGATGCTCCAGTCCCACAAATCATCTTTTCCAGTAGTTCCTTGTCTTTCTTGAAATGGGGAGATCAAAAATGGGCCTCATTAGGGCAGATGTGGCCTCATTAGGGCAGAGTAGATGGGGAGGATAACCTTCCCCAACCTGCTGGACACAGTCACTATTATAACTCTATATTGCTACATAATAATTATATGCAATATAATAAAAAAAGTATACTACATACTAGAATAAGAAATAGCTTGAACCTTTAAAATACACCAGTGGTCTATACATATACTGGATAATTAGATTCATTACTCACAGAAAAGTAAGTATAACAATAAAATATCACTATATGCTGAAATTAAAGAGCTGGCAATTTTATTGTCATAAAGAGATGGCAATACACAAGTTAATACTATAAAGAGAAAATACTACAATACTTAACCTGTGGTGGAACGACCCTTGAATAATGGCAAATTTATCCATTATTTATCCATTTATCTATTCAGATTTTTTTTCCTATTTTAGAGAGGAATTTGTTATCTCCAATTTAGTTACTCAATTTTTCAGCTGGATTTTATTTCTTTGTGCTGTCTGAACATTAAAATTATGCTATAATTAAAAAAAACTGCAGGATGAAAGGACAGACATTTGTCAAAATTTAGAAATTAATGTTTTGCATTAAAATCTATTTATGGAGAATGAAAGGGGAGGCTCTGTTGAAAAGGAGTTAAACACTGAAAACTCACTTACTAACTTTTCTCCTGAGAACTTCTATTTGCAGATAAATATTTGCCTGACTGTGACATGTATAGTCTACTATAGTACTGCCAAGTGGATACTTCATCAAATTTTTTCAACTTCAGTTAAAATTGATAAGTAGCGTGTTATGATTCACTTTTAAGTGTGGATTTTACAAAAAAGTGAAATGAACTTATATAAAATATTGTTGATACTGTGTAACAGATTTTAAAAAAGAAATACTTATACATTGCATTTGTCTCACAGTCACAGGGTCTTGAGTAATCACCCTCTGAAGTCAATCGTTAAAGTCACTGACTTCAATAGGACTGGAGCGCACAACTTCTTGGAGAATTTTATACAGCAAGTCTTGCATGTTGGTGTCACAGCACACAGGATAATGTACATGAACAGTAAATTCAGTGCATCTGGAAACTTCTGCATTGGATGTGGCTTTGTATCAAGGTGGAGTCTTGGCCCAAACCAGTTCATGTCTTGAGAGAGAACACATAATTCTTAAATGATGTCAAATATAAAATAGAAGCAAACAGAAAAATACATAAGACTGACAGTAATTTGTAATTACAAATCAACAAACAAAAGGAGTCAGTAACTGCACATTTGCAGTAGTCTTTTAAAATAAGGCAGATGTCCATCCAGTCTAATGACAGCCATGAAACAAACAAACATTTAAATGGAAAGTTTTTTTAGGCTTTGCTATGGATTTTTCCTTTCCTTTAATAGAAATTAATTTTTTCCTGTGTTTTATTATGCATGCTATTTTTAACAAAATTATTATAATTTATTTGCCTAGAGAGATCAGAAAAAGGAAATAAATGTAATTTCAATGAAGGATTAAAATTCAATTTAAAGATCTTAAGTTTGCTGTTAAGTTCTCAAGTTACCTTGCATTATTCTAGTAGGCATTCTAATTATGTTTTCATTGCATATTCTTTTATTAACTACTTTGCTCTTACACATAAGTTTCATCAGTGTTAAATGTACATAGCTGGGATGTACTTGGACTGACAAGAGTATTATATGCTTCTTTTTTAAGTCATGTTAGAAAGATTATATTTTAGAGATCAGACTTTATGTATTTTCTGCACAATTTAAAATTATATGTATTTGACATCTTGTGTTCAAATTCACTGCCATAAGGATCTTCCAAAGCATTTAATAATTTTTGGAAGTACAGCCAGGGATATCAGCCAAGATCATGCCATTGTTTGGAATGGAAAGAAATGTTGCATCAGCTATCTTTTACCTTATTACTTTCCTATATATCACACTGTTGCAATCTGGGGTGACGTACCGTATCAAGCATGTCAGCTAAGAAATTAAAACTTGCCAATTTTAAGCTAAAATATTAAAAAAATTCTACTGATTTAAAGCCCAAGCCCAAATATTTTGACTGTTTGTGTACATTTCCAGCAAATAATTAGGCAGGTGAATGTCAAGGGTAATGCATCCCAGCAGTGCAGTCACTTAAGGACTATGAAAATCTCCTGTAACATGTAATACTCAGTTTTGAATCAGTAACTGAAAATAACAATTTTTAACATAAAAATCATCATTTATTTATGAGGTGTCATTAGTGAGAGCCACATTTTTTAGATAGATGGAAAGAGGAGGTCCTAGCTTTTGGTTGCTTACTGCTTTAATAGAGACATGAATGTTTATTTTCATAATTGTATCATTTCAAAGGTTGCAAACATGTAAGTAAAATACAGAAGATACACTTTTATTATTCACAGTTTAAAATATTAATCAATTATCAATTGCCTTAAAAAAGAAAATTCCAGGTTCTTATGTATTTTGCAGGTATCCTGTTTCAGTCAACACATTCCTTAACCAGGTGTGTGAGTCTTCTTTTTTTATGATGTTGACTTACTTCAAAGTTATGGTTAACTCTGTTATTTTTAAGGAATACTGATGAGTATTAAAAATTATTTGGACTGAACGAACATTTCTACCCTACTGCTCTCTACCACCCAAGAGAAAGTAATTTTTAAAAGTAGGCTCATAAAATAGTGGTTTAGGAACTTTTCCTTTTTGCTGTAATTTAAAAACTCTGCATAATGTTTACTTTTACACTACTTTACAGATAATGTCCTAATAACATTACACAAGAAAATCCAAAGTTGTCTTCAAAAGAAAAAGTATCAGCCTTTCTTTTGATGGTTTAATTAGAAATAAATGAGAAAAGAAAATAAATTCTTGCATATTATATGTAAAAGTACTGAAAAATATCCTTAAAAATGTACAAAAGAATAGTACTGAAAATATTCCCTTTGCACCCCTGTGGCCTGTGGTGAGAAGATTATTCTACATCAATAGAAATGAGCAAAAGAAGTTCAATTACCTTAGAATTCCAGAGATAAATTAAGCCTGCTTGTATCCTCACAGGGTCTCCACTCTTTCCACTCTTGGCAATGCAGTGGCAAAGAAAGCTTGAAGAGAAGCCCAGAGGACCTATCCACGTGTGTGGGCAACCACGGCACTGCCCAGAAGGGTGAGCTGTAACATAGGCTGGTGAGACACAGGAGGCAAATTTCCCTATTGCTACACAAGTGCACTAATGTAGTATTTTAGGGTTTTTTTAAGGAAATTAACTGAACCAACCTTTCAATTTCTATGGAATAACTCAGCAACTAAATCCCAGAGTGCTTTGTACCTGGAGCTATAATCTCATGGGTCTTATGTGGAGCTACAGGTAGGTGCTTACCTTTGGGAAACAAATGCTTTCTTTCTCCCTTCACTTTTTAGTTAGCTCAAAAAGAAATACTGCCTACTTAACCATTCATAAAGGACTCTGAAAATACTTTGTCTGTGACATCAAAATACTTTCTTCTATCATACGACATCTCAGTATTTTATCTTGGACATGAGGTACATGGTAATGTGAATTCCTTTTGGGAGAAAGGGGGACTTGGAGCAGAATATGCTGAGCATCTCCTTGTTTTGATTTTGTCCCAAGCTACAAGGGGAAAGATAACAGCAGTCAGGCTCTCACTTTTGAGAAATGAAAGCATAGCTACATCTCTTCTTAACTGGAAATTCCCAAGCACAAGCATGTAAGAGCATTTTTGTCTCTACGGATAAAATCACATAGTACTTTACAAATAATTTATATCTTGCAATATGACTATTTTACTCATGAATCATCTTTTAAATTTGAACACAGAAAAAGTATTTTAAATATTATTTTGAAATGCCTCTATACTTCATGCAGCACTATGTAAGTTATGTTAGACACACTTTTATGATACGTCTTAGTTAAAAGCTTGCAGCTTTCCTTAAAAAGTGTTACACATTCAGTTATTCCTATACATGAGGCATCTGATTTAAGTTCAGGAATGAGATTTGTATTTATCTGCTATAAACTACGAAGGTTTACTGGCTATACATAGCAAGGTGCTGGCAGCTGGAGCTGAGGGACAGCCTCAGGGAGGAGAGGCTGTGGCTGCCCTGTGCTGGACACAGCCAGCTCCAGCCCATTCCAGTGGACATACCTCAGGGCACGGCTGAGCCCCCCAGACAAGCTGACAGCATCTCAGTGGAAACATGTCTAAGAAAGGGCAGAAAATGCTGGACAGGCAGAAGCAGACAGAACAAAAAGGGTGAGAAGCAGCAGAGGGAACACCACAGTCAGAGAAGGAGGAGGATGTGCTCCATGTGCCAGAGCAGGTATTTCCCTGCAGCCTGAATTCAAGTGTGGTCTCCTACATACCAGTTAGTCCACCTTGAAGTTCACATACCCACACACACAATAGTGAACTAAACCGCACAGAAAATAGGGGCTGAATCGCATAGAAAATAGGAAGAGAGTTTAATAAGTTTTACAAAACTTGTAAGTTTAATATTACTGGCACAGTGCTTGGCCAAAAAAAATGTACTGTCAGCATTCTGCTTAAATGTGATATTTTCTTCCCCTCTCCCCACTTTGCTATTGCTCCACCCTGATCCAAATTTCTCCCTCCATTTCCCCACTTTTGGTTCTTCCTCTAAGCACCCCACAGTCATTTTGCACATTTCCACACTCCTTTTAATACATCCCCTACCAAGTTTTGGATAATCCACCAGGACCCTGATATATCCCATAAAAAGTTTATTCATTCCCATGAGTCCCATGGTAATCTAGCTTCCCCCTTCCTATCAGTTACAAAGTTATGTTTGAGCTTCTTCATGGTGACACTTGAGCGTCTGTGTTAGTGGCTCAGCCATTGGTGGCATGGGAGCTCTTATCTTTGTTATTCTCTCTGTTATCTCCTGATGCATTATGTATATTTACTTATTATTTTTCCTATCTGTTGTTCTGTTTACTAGTGAGTAAACTACTCATCCAATACTCTCACTCAAACCAGATATCCCTACAGCCCAGGGATTCACATACCCTTTGAGTTTTTTTGAGCATCTTTACAGAGCTGACACCATGACTTTAATCTTATCAATATAAATCACCTAGGAGAAATAGAATGTTAGCACATATAAAATAAAACATAAAGTGAATGTAAAGCTCTGTAATAATGAACTAAAAAACTGGTTAAATTTAAACTATGTGGAGGCTGTTGTCTAGCATCATAGAGTAAGTATTTCTCCTTCTTATTTATTTTGGTTTTGATTTAATTTAGTCAGATTCAGCATAGGATTTTCTCTTCAGTATGGAAAAAAATAATAAAAGTGTGAGTTTTAGTCAGTTTTCTGTTCTATGATTTTGATAGCAAAAGGAAGACTAACTATAATCTTAACCAACATTACACATTGATATAGAATAAAAATAATATTAAAATATTTTATCCATTAAAAAAATAGAATAAGGAGGTAATAGACAAAAAGTATCTCCCCGAACAAAGACTTTTTTAACATCTGTATGTTTTTTCTCATGTGGTGTATGCTAATATTAATGAAATTTAATGCTTTGCATTTTTTAGTATTTTGCATGATATGAACAGAGACTTATATTTCATAACCTGCATGTTTGTTTTCTGTAATGCAATATAAGTCAGGGTAGAGGTAGAGATATAAGGTGGTATTCATTGAACTTTTAAATTATTTCTTTGTTCTTTTACTGATTTCTTGGATAAAAACCTCACTATATCTCAGTATACAATTCACACACTACATTAAACCTGCTTTCAGTAAATGTGTGATGAAGACATTAAAAGCTGAAATTTTTTTATTCTACAGGTCCAAATAAATCTCCCTTCTATTTAACTGGATAATAGTGCTAATTCTGTGAGGAGAAAGTCTTATCTCACACGTGGAGCGCTCAGAATGTCTTGGATTTCTAATTAGCACACTTACACAATTTTGTCCTTGGTATGCAGTGATTGCAGCTAGCATATTTACCAGCCCTAGTATACTTCTGAGATTTAAAAAAGAAATAAAATATGCAAATATTGGGGAAGGATATTAGTGGCAGAGGTTTTGCAAAGACAGAGAGGAGAGCTGGGAACAGACTCTTTGTTCGTGTGCCCCCCAAAAGAACATATTACAGGTACTCAGGCAGAGGCAACTTCATGATGACAACCAAACTCTGTCTCCGATAATTTACACGCCTGTTCATCTTCCCTAGCTACTCCTGTTTCAGCAGACCTAAACTCTTGCCAAACCAACAAATACAGTCTCCAATATTTTGAGTTTCCAAGCATCAAGTTGGCAATGCAACTTGATTCACTGTATCTGACTTGATTTGTGTGCAATTCATTTCTATGAAACCACAGTTGATTGCATGTGCTCAGTTCCCAGGCTCCACCAAGACTCACGTACATGTATTAGAGCTGTGCTACATCTCCTTCCACACTCAGGGGGCCATCATCCTCTTTGCAAACTCAAGAGAGAGCTGTTGAAGGTGTGGAGACCAGATGAAAGACTGAAGTGAATGTATGCTGAGACAAGGATAAATTCATTGTTTCTAATATACCTATAAAATCAGAACTTTGAGATAAATTAGCAATTGTAAGAAATTCCGTCAGGATACACCTCTAAGCAGAAAACTCAAACATATGGGCTTCCTGGCTTCTGGGTATTTAAATTTATTGCAGTGTGCCAACATACACAGTATTCTGTTCCGGATAATTACGAAACAGATCATTAACTGTTCTAAACTGCCATGTCTCTTGGGATCCAGGGTGATATGTGAAATCATGATAACACAGCTATGGATGTAGAAGAAAAAACATGATAAAAATTATAAAATTATTGAAAAAGATTAATTTAGGAAGACTGATTTACAAGATGTATTTACACCACATGGGCAGGTAAAAATAAAATTTGGAAGAAATGCTCTGGTTAGAAAAAAGTAAGAATTGCTTGTCCAGATCAGTATCAACATGCAAGAAGGGTGAGTCAGTGCCAAAGCATAATTTTCCGTTACTGTTCACGCCCAAAGTCTCTTTTCAGGGGGCATGCACTAAGCAAAACGAATGTAGATATCAAATGTTGGCACCATTTCTGAATTTTAACCCCAAACAGACAAACAAGTATAAATTAATAATGAACCAGTAAAACAATTGTACTAGGGCATTATCTCTTATGTCTTTCCCATTAACAGCAGATTTTGCATGGCTAAAAACTCTTGGAGAAATAAACAACTCTACTGGGCATTCAAGAATAAAGCTGGTCAGAAACCTTCTGGGGATTTTTCAATTTTTATTTATTATGTGAATCTTAAACATTTTTCAAAATATTTTAGACTTACTAATTTTACGCAACCCCACAGCAGAGTGTCAGATGAAACCTAGGCAAACCTGGTTAAGGATGTTCTTAGGAAGTAGAAAAGATCTTGCAGTCAATGAGATTTTTTTTTTACAGAAAAAATTATTTTGTGCTTTGCTTCCATTTCTGACATTCATATGCAAAGTTGGGCTTAGTATTCCTCAAAGTTTAGTTTTTCTTAGGCCTAGAAAAGCATATGTGTTCTTAGAACTAAAGAAGGGTGGACACAAGCACAGAGTCTGCTCTGCTCTACAAATGACTTTTGTGATCCATCACAAGGCACACTGACCATGCTACCTGCATGTGGGAATTAACAGACCTATCCTGCCAACAACCTGGAGGTTTCATTTTCACTCATGACCCGTAACTTGCTAGTGCAATTAATATTTTTTCTTGGCCTATTGCCAGATTAGTCAATAGATGAGATTGCTGGGTGTTTGTGAGCACTTGCTTACTTGTTTTTCTACTCTTATACAGAAAAAATCTGCTGGTATCCAGAGAAGAAATAAGGAAATGACAGCAACGTGTAAAAGAATCTTAAGAGTATTTTTTTTGCTACAAGTAACAAAATACTGGAAATATGAGGGGAAAAAAGAGGGAACAATATAAATTGCTATAGAAAAGACAATGACCTTGATTTAGACAGTAACATGGATGAAACACACAAGACCACTGGCAAAAGTCTGCTAACTGTCGGAGCCAATGCAGCTTGGAATAGGAGGAGTTAAGTTATACAAAGTTCATCTAATAGGGTAGCCAGTTGAGAAAAATCCCTTTCACTTTCTGTGAAAACGTGATGGTACAATAGTTTCTGATGAAAACCTATGAAAACAAGTCCATTATTTTGGCATGAGTATCCAAACAAAAGGACATAACAGGTAGATACTATGTTTTAATAGTTTGCTTTATACCTCTACTCTCATGAAATACACTCGGTCAAATTTGTTAAAAGTTGTCTTTTTCTATGAGGTAGTGAAATTAAAGCTTTTACTTGGGGGAAAAGGATACATAGAGGAAAGGAAGTAAATAGATCCTGCACTAAATGAGGAGGGTCCAATTCTTGGATATTCTTTTATTCTACTCAAAACCAAATTTCACTCTCAAAAGAGTGACTGATGTTCAGAAGGGATGAGAACATAGACTATATTATTATCACTCTTTAATTTTTACTTGTAATGTTAATATTGCCTCATTAAATTCTCTGGAGCCTGTAAAGTTATTTCTTCAGGTATAAGGGGTATATAGCAGATAGAACCAGCAACGAAGTGCAAGCTAAAAGAAAAAGAGTTATGGTGTGAAAAAGGACTACAGAATATAATTTCCTCAGTGAATGCTTCAAGAATAACAAAGAAAAAAGTTAAATTTTGTGGGATACTGTATACCAGTTTTGGGGTTTGAAAAAACTCTGCCTCCAAGTACTTATTGCTTTAAAAGTGTGAGTATAATGGCAGTTATGCTTGTACCACAGGGTAAATATTGTCAATAATGTGACAAAATCATTGTGTGTATAGATAGTGTATATAATAAACATAGATATAGTTTTGCAATATCATTTGATAATTGAAATAAAAAGAAAGTTTTTAATTTGCAAAAGAATGAAGACTTAATTATTTAATTTACAAAAATCTTCTTTTTTTTTCTATTGTTACCTATAAGCCTACTAGAAATATATGTATTTCTTCAGTTATATTCTGTCTTCTGGTAAATAAATGGGATTTTAACAATGACTTAAAAGAACCTAAAATTACACCCATTTTCTTCATTATACAGTTTAAAACAAAAATTAGTTTAAAACAAAGGTAGTTAATAAACAGAATCAGGTACAGGGAAGCACTGTTCAAAATAAAAATATCTCAGCAGAGAAATATTTTATATACTGATTTGTCTTGAAATGTTTAGTTTTGTGACCTAGATTGACAGTTTGTAATGCATTAGTTTACATCTGTAAAAGAATTTTGCCAGGGTGTCACCTCACAGTTTGTATATAGTATATTATGCTGACAGATGATAAATGATATTCATGACAGTTCCTTCTATGGGTGTCGGTAAATCGGTTTTCTTGGGAGCCATACTCATTTGCATTCCATTTGGAACTCTTTTACCAGTTAAAGGCAATAAACATTTAATTTACAGCTTGAAAATATATTGATTCAAATAAATAATATTTTTTAGTAAATAATTGCATGGGAAAATATTATTTTTTATTTTAAAAATGTCTCCTTTGTTTAATTTTCTTGTTATGCATCAGCTACTTGGGACTTTACTTAGTTTAAAAATGGACATCATTACATAAAAGTACCAGGTATTCTGTCATCAACCATGTTTCAACATTATATTATGCTGTATGACTAAAACATTGATTTGTGTATGAAAGACACAGAACTGACAAAATAAATATATTCAGGAGATTTTGGATCATGAGTAAATGACTTAGTGAGATCTAGTTTGTAACACACCTGCCTAACCTATCACATCTAATTGTGGAACAGCAATATAATTTCAAAATACTGAATCAGTAAAAACCTTTATATTTAAAGTAATTAGAGTAAATTGGAAGCAGGCCCTATGTACTTTTCCTGGTAAAAATGTTAGGGAGGACAGAACTAGTTCTGACAGGTCTTTCACAGTAATTTTGCCTGAACAACTGAGTCCTAAAGTATCCTGTGATTACCTTAGAAGCGAGTATTGCTCTGGAAATGATAATCCAGGAGAAAATGTGCCATGTGAATTGTAGGATAATTCTGCAAAACATATTAGCATTGCAAACATCACCATTTCATGGTTATTCAGCAGAAGTTTCATCTACTAGTTATTCTACTTCTCTGGTTCTTGCTTTTGTATAGGTTTTTCCCCTATAACCTTCTTCCAGAGCTCTTGGAAACATTTAAGAAATGAATGCAAAGTCATTACAGGCTGTGTTAGGTAACAAAAAGAATATTGATGAACTAGCTGTGAGATAAAATATATTACAGCAGAAATTCTGTTGCTGAGGACACCTTGCCCTGCTTACTACACTGACATTACCTTGTTTGCTTATTTTTAATTTAATGGCTAATGTTTTAAGGGGTGTGTAATAAAGAAGTGACTTTGAAAAATTATGAAGACAACAAGTTAATGTAAGCCATATAGCCATATATTTATATGAAATTTTACTAGAAGATGTGAAACTTGAATTTTTTTGACTTGTTCAACAGGTATGTGTCAATAGAATAGCTCGGACTTCACAGACTCGTCAAAGTTCCCAATTAGATACTTTCTGATCTTTATCTTGTTATAAAGGAATATAACTCCCTGGGTTTCTTTTTCTGGAACTTTCACTTTACTCTAGACTGCTGATAATCAGGAAATTGATCACTAGTAGTTTAATACAACAGTTTATCTTAGCCTGGCTGAACAATAAAGTTTCTTATATATGTCCCAAAATTTATAGCATCAATCTTCACTCATAAGTGAAGCAGCAAGAAAATCCTTCTGAATATGAAAAGTGTCCCCCCAGATGTTATCTAATTAAAATTATGTTAAAAACATGAACTCATTATTTGATGTTCACCGTGCACTGAGAATGCTGAAATATAGACGTGCTTACAATAGGGTGTTTATTACGCAACAATTCTGATGATCTTGTTTATGCAACCAACCATTTTTCTTTGTACACAAGGTAACTGTCATCTCATAAATTAAAAATTTGCTTCCTAGTCCTATCACATGTCACCTTTTTTAATGTTACTGAACAGGAAAAATTAGTTCTGTATTCAAGTAAAATATTCTGAACAGATGTGGTGGTTTGACATCGGCTGGATGCCAGGTGCCTACCTAATCTACTCTGTCACTACCCACCTCAGCTGGACAAGGAAATATGAAAGGCTCATGGGTTAAGGACAGGGAGAAATCACTCATTGATTATCGACATGGGCATGGGCAAAACACACTGAATGTGGGGAAATTATTTGAATTTATTACAATCACATCAGAGTAGAGTAATGAGAAATACAAATCTTAAAACACCTTCTGTCCACCCCTCCCTTCTGAGCTTAGCTTAATTCTCTTCCTCCTCTCCCCAGCAGAACGGGGGATGGGGAATAGTGGTTTTGGTTAGTTCATCACATACTGCCACTCCTTTCTCCTCATGGAGAGGACTCCTCAAATTCTTCCCCTGCTCCAGTAAGGATTCCCTCCCACAGTAGACAATCCTTCAAGAACTACTCCACTGTGAGTTCTCCCCATGGGCTGCAGTTCTTCACAAATTTCTGTAGCATGGATGCCTCCCACCAGGTGCAGTCCTTCAGGAACAGACTGATGTGGGTCTCCCATGAGGTCACAAGTGTGCCAACAAACCTGCTCTACCAGCTCAGAGATCCTGCTAGGAACCTGCTCCAGTGCAGGCTTCCCACAGGGTCAGAATTGCCTTCAGGCATGTCCTGCCTTGGCATGGGATCCTCCAGGGGCTGCAAGTGGATCTCTGCTCGATAGTGGAACTCCATGGGCTGCAGGGCACAGCTGTCTCAGCATGGTCTGCACCACAGACTGCGGGGGAATCTCTGCTCCAGTGCTTGGTGCACCTCCTGCCCCTCCTTCTCCACCAATCTTGGTGTCTTCAGAGAAGTTTCTCTCACATATTCTCAATTCTCTCTCCAGCTGCAATTTTGCAGCAGTTTTTTTACTCTTCTTAAATATGTAATTGTCCAGACACTACTGCCATTGGCTTGGCCTGGCCAGTGGTGGGACCATCTTGGAGCTGGGTGGAAATTGCTCTGTTGGACATGGGGGAAGCTTCTGGCAGTTTCTCACAGGAACCACCCCTGTAGCCTCCCCACTACCAAAATCTTGCCACACAAACACAGTACCATGGGAAATTTCTTTCATTTGCCTGCCTGTCTGAACCATATTTTCTATAAATTTATCTACATAATACAAGTGCCTCCTAAACTATTACAGACAAATTTGATTCAATTGCCTCATATTTTGTAAAACCTAGTCATCTATTTTACATCCTTCCAAAATCATATGCATATCTGAGAGCAATTTTGTTACAAATTAAAAGTTAATTATTATGGCAGAGAAAAAGTTTGAAACTGTGAATATGAATATGAATGGTTAGTATGTTAGAAATATTGAAGATTTGCAAATAGTTCTCTACCTACATCTGATATATTTAGCAGCATTACAGTTTTATGTCTTTAATACTCATCTATAGTAGAACAAAGATATCTACAGCCTGACTTCTTACTCTACATAGTGTCTCAGGTAACTTTCTTGTTACACCTTCTTTGACAAAAAGGATTTTTGCTAGGTCATGTTATCATTTGTTTTACATTCATTTTCAGACAATCAATGCTGGCATCCTAAACATTAAGAGCCATCATTCCATCTTATGATGATGCTTTGAAAGGGTGTGAGGAGTTTTAATATTCCCCAGACTTGTTTATCTGTGTAACAGCTAACAGATTAATATGGGATCATTCATTAGCATGACAGAATCCAAGACTGAAAGCATAGATAGGAGGATAAGGGAGCTGGGATTGTTTAGCCTGGAGGAAAGGAGGCTCAGGGAAGATCTTATTGCTCTCTACAACTACCAGAAAGGGTATTGTTGATAAGTGGGGGTCAGATTCTTTGCCTGGGCAGCCAGTAACAGGACAAGAGGAAATGGCTTGAAGCTGCACCAGGAGAGATTCAGGTTGGACATCAGGAAGAATTTCTTCACTGAATGAGTAGTTAAGCATTGGAATAGGCTGACCAGAGAAGTGGAGTCACGATTCCTGGAACTATTCAAGGAAGTATTCATGAAATGACTGGACCTGGCACTTGATGGACCTTGGACTCAATGACCTTGGAGGTCCTTTCCAACCTTAATGATTCTATAATTCTTTGATTTCACAAAGGATTTTAATTTTCTTTCTCTCTTCTCCTTCAATTCAATCTGATAATATCAGGATATAAGATCAAAACTGTTAATATTTTTTATTACTGCTGTTACATTTGTGGTGTCAGTTACTGAATAATAGTCTTGAACTGACATAGAATAAAGTAACATAACCTGTGCTGTTAAAAACTAGTATTTCCTCAATTACTTCAGTAGAGTTATGATAATTTAAAACAGTTGAGATATTTCCTTATTGTTTTAGCAGGACAGTGACAGTTCTTATGATAGTTTTATCTCTGAAATCAGTCCTTAAATATGCTAAGGCATCTGATGCTTTCAGACACCATGATTATTCTCTGCTATTACTTATGAAAGCTTTTCAGCTTTCACTTTATTATAATTACTATTGTAATTTATTATTTTTTATGAACAATATAACATCAGAGAATTAAGTTCTTAGCAAGTATCGTTTTTTCACTGGGAACATTAACAGAAAAAAATCTACTTGTGCCCCCTTTGCCCCTGTTTTTTAGTGGTCTGTGACAGAATGCGCACTAGTGCCACAGTTTGTTCCTACCTTGTTTTCTACTTGGCTTCCTAGCACCTTAAACTGGGTTCTCCAGCTCCTAATGACATTTTTTTTTTTTTTTTTGGGCACATGGGTTAATCATCTTTGTCATTTTTTAACATCATCCTTCATACTCTTAACGCAGGAAGATATTTCAGACCTTAATCTCTTGCTGCGAGAGTAACAGAGTGGCCTGAGATCAGATTGTAAGATTGAATTACCTAGTATCCAGTCTGTACTCTATTGCTCTGTAGAAATAATTTCATATTCACACTCATGGCACCCAAGTTTACTCAGCCTTGGTTATCATACTACCACTGTATTTTCAGGGCTTGTTCTATCTTTCTGTGCTCATACTCAGGAATCCTTGCCTCACACTACTGCTAATTAGTATGAAACCTAACAATGTGTAGGAATTTCTGAAAACTTCCTACTGTGTAAATTTGAAAGAAGCAAATTATACAAATAAATTTGCAGCATAGTTAAATTTTTAAACTTTGTCCTTGAATTTATGTGGATAAGTTTGCAAGTTTTATGATATTTTGAATTATGTGAAAATGCTCTGGTTTAGAATATACCAGAAGTGAAAATGCTTTTTGTTGCTTTTATTTTACTGTATAATATCCTGTTTTTATGTAGCAATCTGAAAGAAGCATTCAATGATGACTTATTCAAGTCATCAATTTGTGCCCAAGTAATCCTTTGAAATATTTTACAAGTTATTTTTGTCTTTCTAAAGTTTGTAATACTGAAACTTCCTTAGCCTGGAAGATCACTAAGATTACATTAATATATAAATTTATAAAATACATGTGTACAACTTCCAGATCTATTCTATATTTTAAAAAAATCTCAACATTTATAGTGCATATAATACACTATAAATAATGTTTAAATATACATATATATGTTGTGTGTATACAGATATACATATTGATTACAGGCCGCCTGCTGCACTTCTATGCACAGGACAAGTGCAGTTAGGCAAAGAATTTCTAAACTGTGTTGTCAGTTAAATCATATTGACTGCAAGTACTGATACTCCCAGCAACTTTCTGTTGTCACATAGTTTGTTCTAGTGAGCCTTGGGGAGAGACCATTGTAGAATGTTTTATGAACAAACAACACTATTTGACATAAGAGAGGTTTGGAAACTAATCATCAAATGCCAAGTTTTCCATGCCAAAACTTTGGAATCAGTCAGGCTCTAGCAGATTTCCCTCTGGGCTGGAAAGATCCATTTCTTCTGTCTCCCAATTCCCATGACCTAATTACTGGGATTATTACAAACTTGCTGCCAGGCAACTCTGAACACTGTTTTCTGTCTTAAACAATAACAAATATATGGTCCTTAGTAGAGCTGTATGAAGAGAGGAATGAGAAGGTCACAAAATGGAGGGAAAAATAAAGATTCAAAAAATATAGTTTGTACTGCTACCAGAGATAATTTTTTTCAAGTCAAAGGGGAGCAGGTGGCAGATAAAACTTGAAGGATCTCAGCTTGAGAATGGGATTCGGGGACCAGTTGCCTTTCCTCAAGTGGGGAAGAAAAAGAGAATTTTATAATTTTTATTATTAGAACTGAAATCTCAGTGAATATTCTATATAATTCTGTTTCAGATTCTTTAATGAAATTAAATGAAGAAACATGAAGAGAAAACATTGAGAAAATATAAAGCAAAAAAAAAAAATTCCAGAATTAGATTGTATTTTTACCTGAAAACAGAGAAGTTTTAGCATAGGTGTGTAGGCATGTAAAACTACTTATGTTTAAACCATATTGCAGAAATAAACAGAAATACAATTGGCAGGTTAACATAGTTGTAAAAAGGGCTTGACAGATGTAGAATTTAAATGTGAACCTAGCAGAGATGGATTCCCATTTCTTAAAATTCCACATGCATTCTATTTTTTGGGTAAGAAAATTGTAAGATATGTGACATGAACTGCCAGAAAATACTTTTATCCTTCATGGACATGGAATTCTTGGGCATTTTGCATGAGATCTTTACTCTTATTTGGTTAAACACTTTTTTGTTGAGTAGAGAGAAAGAACATAATTCAAATTATCAGGCGATATAAAATTTTCAAGGTGCTCTATAAAAGAGTCACATAGCACACCTACCGTAATTCCATACCTGCAGTAGTGCAGTCCCATTAAGGAACTTTGTAAGGTACATGTTTAATCTAATATTACACTGTGATGGGTAGATACTGCCAGGGACACAGTCTTGAAAATTAGTTAATGTTTTTGGATGTTTCCCTTCTATCCTCCTATGTTGGAACAAAATTACTTTTGAAACTTCACATTTGAAAAGCAGGGAAAAAGAAGAAAAGGAAAAAGATGAAAGAACAACCTCTGGAGTTTTCCAACACTTGCTTGTAAAGTTATATATTAATGATATCACAGATGCATATACACAGTCAAGCAGTGAAAGGAATTTATTGACCATTGCTACTGATCTATTTACAAAATGAATTCCAGCCATCACTTCCTTAATGTGATACGCAATGAGGCACAAAAGAGAAGTTATGCATCTCAAGAGCCACCACGTTTAATGAAATCACTATGAGTGTTATGATATTCATATTTTCCTTAATTTCTTCACGTTGTTATTTTGTCACTCGTGCACTAAAATAATCCAGTCCAGCTCCTATAACATTCAACAATTATACTGAAATAGCACTTCCGAAGTTCTTAACCTTGATTTGCCCTGCAACAGGATTTAACACCTGGATCATACATGATTTTTCTCACTGAATATTAGTAATCAATTTGGACTAAATGATATATTTCTGCAGTGCAGCTCTACAGGACCACCACCATAATACTTTACCTCATTCTGTCCATCCCAATGATTCCACTTCTCCTTGATAATTCCAGCCTCCACTCTTGTTCCCAATATCCTGACTTCTTTTTAATTTCTAAAATCTTTTTACTAAATTGCATCATCTTCCTGTTTTGCAGTCATTCTTTCTTCTTTTGTGTACCCATGCCACTCTAGCACTAATTCCTCACTCTGTTTACTATTCCTAATGTCTTAAGTTCATTTTATCCCCTTTCATCCTAGTCTGTCAATGACCTTATTATTGTGACAGCTTTGACCTTAATGTGTCAACTTCTTGGTTGTCCTAACTTTTTTTGGTTCTTTTTTTTTGGTCGACTTTTTTTTTGGTCGACTTTTTTTTTGGTCGACTTTTTTTTTGTGGTGTTGTATAATTTCTTTTTTCCATTTGTGAACTCTCCCTGTTACTGTCACTTATGCTACCATCTTTGTCTTATCTCAGATTTTTCATATCATGTTCTTTCCCAGCCAAAAAAAAAAAAAATTCTTGGATGCATGAGGCAACATCTTTGAAATTCTTGGAAGAGATCTTATTTCTGGAGGACACATGGGACCTTCTGTAGATTCTCTTGAATCTTCTATCTGGAGTCTTCTGTCTGAAGAAAATTTCAGATGGCTCACAGAGACAGGATGATTAGTGTATCAGTAGTGATTCTAACTTAGGAGATTATAGGTAATAATATTTTATCTAAATTTAAAATGTGTTGATCTGGTTTTCAACAGCCACGTATTAAATGTCACTTGATAAGGAACTAGAAAGTGTTCATGATATCTTTTAGAGTTTCTTTACTTTGTGTTGTCTGGTTTCAGGCAAATAACTAGATGTGATTATAAATGAGGCATACCTTTGTGGCAAGCAATATAGAAAGATAGGATGGCTATACTAATTTAGCTCAAAGGTACATCCAATTCAGCCTTTTCCCTGATAATAGCCAAAAGCAGACACAGAGAAGAAAGCACAAGACTATAAAAATATGTAACAGTACTTCCCCTGGATACTTTCTTAGTCTCACTGGATCACAGATTTCTGAGCTGGAAATGCTGTATGCATATTTAAACACTTTCACTTATCCATCACCATCTGAAGCTAAAAACTTTTGAATCTACACATGATTCTTGATACAAGTTCTATTATTCAACATGTTCTATAAAGAATGACTGCTTTTTATTTGTTTTCCTATGCAAATTATAAAGAGGAATATATGGATATCAAAAGGAATTATTTTTATGGTGTTGCTTGTAGAAATGACTGCCCTCTTGTTTTTAGATAGGTTTGGATCCAATAACTGTCTTTAAAGATTTGCCATCATTGTTTCAGTACAGTGAAACAATAGGTCCTAAACAGAATCACAAATAAAGAGAAAGGTTTTATGGAGCCTTTATGGGTCAATGACATATTTATTAAAGGCAAATATTGAAAAATTTAAAAGATCAGACAAATAACCTTCATGGATGGTATCAATGATAAACAATGTTAATGATTCATATGAGTCCTAGATATAGTACAGAAATACTTCAAGACAAGTGGAATTTCCCTATTTCCAATCTATGATAGACATATTATTGCAAATAATATGACATATTATAACAAAGTTAATAATTCATTTATGTTCTTCCATTCTGGTCCTGTTTTCAACAAGAACACACACTTCAAAAAAAGGAACATAGTCAACAAGCGCTACTTACTGTGTAAATTGTTACATTCACATTTATAGGTTCTGAGTTTAGGTGGTGTCATGGTACTAATACATGTCCTAGAAAACCAGCAGTATGAAAACTATTACCTTGACACCAACTTCCCAGAAGGTAAATGACAGGTTAAATGATTTATCTGAACTTGGAAAGTATGAGCAAGACTGCTAACTTTTAAATGTATCTTTTTACTTAAAAAACAGCTACAGCATGCAAACTCAGTATTGCCACTGGTAATAAGAGTTTTTACTAACTTTGCAAAGCCTCAGGCTGGGCTGTGAGGCTTGCCTTTTCTGGACTCCATCTTGACTTGCTTGAAGCTTTGTTGTAATCAGTTAAGCTGAAAGAGCAATTGCCTAATGCCCAAGTGGCTATTTATTCATTTTTGTTTACTTTGGCTTTACATGAGTGTGTTACAACTTTGTTAACAAATTCTACATAGATAGGAACATAGTTATTCTGTGGAGAAGGTGTGATCCATGGCCCTATAATAATCATGAAGCATCTAAGAGTACAGGACTGGGGTGACAGCAGAGGCCTTTAGAGTACAGACATAATATCATATTTGACTTATTAATGATATCGACAGCTCCTCTGTTAATAATACAAACCTATAAGCTGAGCAAAACAGATTTTAGTGGTAACAGAAATAAGCAAGTGTATCCAACATATGCACAAGACACCATTTATGGCAAAGTCATATGTAACACAGATCTACAGAAGAGTAAAGAAAGAGCAAAGGATAAAATCTGTTGGAAAACAGACAAAAATGGTCCCAAGTAGACCCTAGAGCGAGGACAAAAACTGTCACTTTCAAGAATGTGTTTTTCCTGACAAAAAGGAGGAAGACCCCCGTAATTAACATCCCATTCCTTAGATGCTGAGAGAATGCCAACAACTTATCACGACACCTCAGAACCCATGCTAAAAGAATTGGCTTGGGGTCTCTGAAAATATTGGGAATGGCCATGAAAATATCCCTCGTCTGGTGGATTTGGCTGCTGAGGCTCATGGCCACCTTAGAGTTGGTGCAGTGGTGTCTTTGAAAGAACAGTCTAGCAGAGGAGTCAGAGGAGGCTCCCAGACAACCAGCAGGGAGACTCTGGCTGGTCTTCTGTCTATGGGAACTGCTTTCATTTGAGGTTAATCCTGGGCCCTTAACAGCATGACTGGGTCACTTACTTTGTTTATCCAGACAGGGACCCTGAGCTACAGGCTGAAGTCCTGGCCTGACCTCATCCCTGCCTTAGCACCAACAACCTGGTGCAGTCACTGGGCTATATCTGACCCTGGTCATTGTCTGTGAACCTGGCAAATGAGAAAAAAGTTTAGCTTTCATATGGGTTTGGTGGGTTTGGTTTGGTTTGTTTTTTTTCTTAAGATATAACAGCTGCTAAGTGTAGCTTTGCTAATGAGGTTTCTTTTGTATTAAGTAGAAAATTTGGACTGTGAGTGTGTGTACCACTGTAAATGAATTAACAGTAGCAGCCATTTGTGTTTTGTTCACACTATTAAAATTTGACTTTTTTTTTTTCCACTTATAGAGCATTTTCTCCTTCTGCCTAGAACTGTCCTAGAATTACCAGACTCCTAGTTCATTCAAACACCAGCTGTTCAGAGGTTTTCAGGGGTAACACTTGTTGACACGAGACTGCTTCTCATCAAGTGTCTTTGATATTGACAAAATGTATTTGCATTGTAATACGATAATAATGTCTCAGACTTTTAAGTAAACCTAGTTCCACCGACTTACCTAAGCCACAATCTTTCTTCTACTGTCTTATTCCTGATTTTTTCATGTCTAAAGCAAAGCACTTGAGTATTCATTTAAGAAGAAAGTTTATCCTAAATTGCTGTTTATTTGTTTTTCCCTTTAACTACAAAGAAGATCATGATTCAGAGGCTGCATATTAGCTTTGCCAATGTTTACTCTTTTCAGCTTTATAAGTGATGTCTTTCGCAATACTTCTAGAGAAACTCTCATACAAGAACTATTTGCCATGGTTTCTAAATCTCAAAACAATGCTCATTTTGCCAGATTTCTCCTATTACTACTTACATTGCTTTACTGAACTTCTGTTACCTTGATTATGTACTTACAAAATCTTTAGTTAAACAAAGGTATATTTAACCATTCATAATATAATTAACATAATCATGTACTTTGTTACTGCATGACACATTTCCCCTTCATGGTCTTGCTGTTCACAGTCATACTGAAATATATACAGACACAGCTAATCCTTAACTATAAACTTTCAGGTGATTTTAAGAAAATGCATATTAAAAGAAATCCAGCTGAAATGACAGTTTTCATCTATAGCAATCTCTTTAAGTACATACTTTGACTTTACCAGTTGCATACTGGTTGCTGTTTTTCCTTAGTTGATATGAGGAATTCTTAGTCCCCCTACTTAGTCACTTAGCCTTCTTACTCAAGCAGATCCCATTTCTTCCAATTAGTCCTCAATCCCCAATATATGTATGCACCGTAGTCATAAAAACAATTAAATTTATTTTTCATTTCAGAATAGCTTTAAAATTGGAGAACTTGTATCTAGAAATAAGTTATTAAATACTTAAAATTTAAAGTGCATAATTGTTTTTTCATCATTTCACTGTTTTTGTTTTTATAGAAATGCTAAGAGAAATTTTCTGTTGTTGTTTAGAGGACACCCCTCTAGAAATACAGTTTTCCCAGCTAAAAATATGTGGGGAAAGCACAACCAAGATATTCATTATGAGTACATCTCCCCCTGCTGCAAATCAAACTGTAAAATCATTTTTTCTGCAGATGCCAGTTAAACTTAATGAACTGCATAAATTAATAAGGAAATGTTGTAGTGAAATTAAGCAGCATCATACATTTAGAAAACAATACTATATTGTTTCAATTGCAAATGAAATACGTTTTTCCTGTTCTTTGCTTTATTGCAAATAAATGTACTTAGAAATAAATATTTTATAACAAAAGAATTTCCAGTCTACTTATTAAAAATATGATTACATAATTTTGCAAAAAACACTGTCTTATCTTTCCAGTTCCCTGCCAGATACAAGTGGAGAAAATGGAGAGGCAAACACACAAACAAAGAGGGATGGCAATAAAAAAACTTCCTGCACCTTCTGTACCAGCTTTCCTGAGCGGGCAATGGATTTTCATACAAAGCATTCCAAGAAGAAGCTGTATAGAATAAGAGATATACAGCAAAACTCCATCATTGCACTTACGATACTTTGGCCTCCACTTATTCATTAGCATGAAAAATGACATTTTCTCCACATTACCAAAATGTATGAATAAGCAAAGGTAGGCTGTGAAGTTATATCTGTTTAGTGAAATCACTGACACATGAGTTCAACTATTTTTGATTGATGTCATCAGATATTTTTATTATTGTCAGCCCTTATAATCTTTCCTTTTGGGCTATTTTCCTAACTCTAATTCCAGCTCTGAATTATCTACCCAACTTTTAATGTTTATTGAAAGATCATTTTATATAGTATTCAGTGTCTATGAGCTCCAAGAATGGTCATAGGAGCAGTTTCTACAGATGCTATTTAAAATCCATTTTGCAGGGCAGTATAAAGCAAGGAGAAAAGTAACACCTTCTCGAAGAGCTTAAACGGGTGAGCACCTGAGAGGGATGTCAGCTCACTCTGAAATATTTGCTGGATTATTACTTTGCTGCTTGAAACTCTTACAGATGCACAGCCCCTCACAGGTATAACAACTGTGTACATTCTAACTGATGCTAACCTAAGTTGTCTGTTGCAAATTCTTCAGTGCTTGTGTTATCTGCATAAAATATCCATTGATTTATTTTGCTTATGAAGAGGACAAACAATCAAGAAGAAACCAGAAAAGACTCTATTTAAAACAATATATTTTCTCCCTAGGTCAGACTTAGGACCAATATTTAATGAGGGCATTCTTTCTCTGAAAGGACATTTTTGCCACGTGTTTTCTTGGTGATGTGTTGTCCTGGGTTGCAGTGTATTCTATTACCATCCCCATCAGCCGTTGAAATCAGGTGGGGCAGTGTTTCCTTGCCTCCTCCCCCCAGACTATCTTTCTGTTAATTGCCCATCATTGTCCTGCCGCCTGACTCAGAGATAACTCCCTCTGGACTATCTTCTGTTAATGAGCCTAATCAACACTTGGCCTCATGACTCATTACCCCATTGTGAGATGCTCCACCCAGAGGGAGGAACCAAGCATCCCATCGTGGATATAAGCTGAGGCTGAACACCAGAGACACCGGGCTTCCCACTGGATTTCCAGAGGACAGGAGCTACACAGCCACCACTGGACTTCCTGAGGAAGAGCAGACTGTTTTACTACAGGATCACTGCTTCAGAGGACTGCAGCCACCATTCTACCAGACTGCTACCACCACCTTGCCTAACAGGGTGTCAGGTTGTACCTTGACTCTGTCAATTTGACGGTGTTTTTTCTTTTACCTTTTTTCCCCTTTTCTTTAATTTCCATTAAATTGTTATTCTGACTTGGTGCCTCCCACTGGTTTGTTTTTCAAACTAGCACATGTGTATACTATGGCAATGTCAATGAAAGCACTAAAAATGTTATATCTTATGCAAAAAATAAATACAAGCTATAAAAACTGGAAATCTCTTGTAGTGCTGGGTCTACTTTTAATATATATTTTATATATATTTATATTTATATATATTTATTTATAAAAACATATAAACATACAATGTATATATATATATAAATATTTATATATTAAAGTCATTATGAATTTTCTCTAAACATGTTCTCATACCTAGCAGTGGAATTTGGGTGGGACTACTTTGCTAGACATAAAGAAAAAATGTAAAGACCTTGATAGTTTAAGGCTTATATGCTAGAAAATGGCTATAAAACTACACAGAACTTTACTCACAATGCTGAATATTGTGTGATGCAATGTTTGTATTTAGAACAAAGCATTTGCTCAACTGTATAGTCTGCAGCAGAGATCTTCAGGTAAAAAAAAGGCACATAAAAGAAAGATGGTCTTGTCTTGCATTCATATTGTATAATCTGGGGAAAAAAACCCAACAAAACAGTTAAAATCTACCCTCCTTTGGCTTGGAAAAAGGAAACAAAAAGACTTCAGCTAAAGTTTTCTCGAATGTATGAAGACAGTTTTCATATCTCCATTTCAGTGGCCCAGGAGATCCAAGGAGATTTAGAGGTCCCAGGTAAACTTAAGACCTTTAGATATAATTGTCTGCACTGGAAATTATATTCTCTCATGATTTATTTTTCTTGTAGAAGCGTTTAGAAGCTTATGTAGAGATGAGTTGTACTATGATTGTTACTCTGCAAGTGTATAGAAAGAGGAAGCCTAAATTAAAAAAGTAAAAATAAATACAAATGGGTCTGACAAATGAAAAATGTATTACATCCACGATACAAATTAGGAGCTTAATCAGAGAGGATAAAGAACGAACCCAAGAGCTTGAAGAACATGCATAATAGAACTAGAAGATAATCCAATATTTTCTTAATATCAGTTACCGCTAATTCACAAAACCTTTAGACGATAATGATTAAGATACATATTTGAGACATTTTTGGTTTATGGTTATAGGTTTATGCTACTGAAATGTGAAGAACTTCTATGATATGACATAGATTACATAGTACTGCTTTATATCAACATGAATTGTTTGATTTTGAGTCTTTACTCTCTTTGCACAACAAATTAAAAGACAGAAAGCTTTTGATTACCCTGAAAATTTACAGCTTCCAGCAAGATGTACCTTTCATTAAGACTATTTAATTATTTAATTACTTTCAGCTGGAAATATTTTCAAGAAAAAAATATGAAGCTGTGAGTAGACAGCTAAAATTTCATTATATCATGAAATATAGAAGAATATTTTTTCTTTCAGGGTTTCCTAGTCTGGAATACTAGTCCTTGGATTTTTTACCTGGAAAATATTAAAAAAAAAGCTTTAATTTGCCTCTTATTGCAAGTTCATGAAATGATCATAGATGAAAGGTATTGCTTTGTTTTTGCCGATGTTTACAAATTGAACAGTATGTACTTTTCCTTACACAGGAAAGCACAAATAAAGGTAACTTTTAATCACATAATTGTGCTGTCATTTGCTTCCCTGTATTTATATAATGATTATATCATTATTCATGTCATGGTCTTAGGTTCAGAAGGAAGCAAATAAGCATGAAAATCACAGCAACATGTTTTGACTCACTGTTTTTAGGAAGAGTACATTTTGTTTTATTTGATCATGTGTAACAAATGTGTGGTCGGGTAGGCTTATTGATTATGTTGAATTTACAGGAAATGTGTTTACCTCCAACTCTCCTCTAATGAGCAAGAAACTGGACTTTCTACTACACTCCAGAGTTTGGCCAGTGCCACCTAACTAGGAAAAAAAACCAATTGCTATACTTCAGCAACAGACTTTCAATAATGCAATGTAAAAGTCATCATTTACTGTGGTATTAGTGGTGACCTTTTGGAATGTTGAGAATTTATGGTGTGAGTATTCTCCAACATAACATATTTTTATATTTTTCTTTCATTGTAAAAATTATGCCCTTTCAATGGTCTCAATGAAATCTCAAAGCAAGACAGTGGATTAAAAGTAGATGTACTTCCTGAAGTTTAAAGGGTGAAGATCCAAAAAAAAAAAAATCCACCCAATAAATGGGGCTGTATTCTCAATCTCTCCAAAATGGTGTCAAAATGCTTGCCATTTTAAAGAAAATGGCTCAATTCCATTAACAAGGAAATATCCTAATTCAGAAATATACACAGTGGGTAATGTGTTAATAACACCATTATCAGCTGATAACATGGTGCAGTTAATGTAGCTCAGCATGAGTTGACTTTACCATAAACCATTGTTTCCTTTTAAAACAGCACGAGATCTTGAGAAAAACCTCTCAGCATCTCTCTATGGGGACTTAATAAACATTAGTCACCACGGTGCTGAAACAGGGAGGAAAAAAAAGTACTTTATATTTCTTCTGTTTCATGCTGTTCTATTCAACCTTACTTAATTAATAAGTTCCTTTAAGCAATGTATCTAATCCTGGGCTCACTGACTCTTACATTATTATGATGGACAGTTTTCTTTAAAAAAATCCTGAAAATTCACCTCAGCAATATCAGAACTCTTTAAATGATACAAGGTTGCATTTCACAAATATAAAACTACCAAATAGGACCATCTGCTTTGCATTTTAGTACTAAGATGTCAGTAAGAATGGATGAGAAGAAGAAATCCTTTTGGTGGAGCTGCATCTCTGAATCCACTGTGTCTTTATTCTATGTTTGTATGTCCGAGTCATCCCTGGGCTGGATGTACAAACAACCATCCTTGGTTGTTGTTCCATGTTTCCTTGAGCCCTAGTTAAATTCATATACTTGCAGCTGAGGTGTATTTTACAACAAAAATAAATCTTTCTTGCTAAGTAAGCCCAAACAAGCTATTTGGTACAATGAATTTTCATTATATGGCAGAGCTGGAAAGCAAATGCAACTTCCAGTTGCATGTTAAAGATGAGTAAGTGACCCACAATACAAATAAGGCTTGTTCCACAATCCACTAGACAATTGATTCCACTGGAAAATAGGGCTGTGTTTTTTTAAATACTAGTTGTGGTCCAGATACATGCTTTCATCATATAAATCATTAGAAGCATAATGCTGTGCCTTCATTAACTTAATGGTTAACACAGAAGCATAAAATGAGGCATGTATTCTTAGTTTGTAATTGAGCTTTATTTTATCAGAAATTTGTTTAAGTTTATATTAGGATTTCATTCTACATACCATATTTCTTATTAGATGCAAGAGACCATGCAAAGATTCTGCAATTAATCTAGTGATGTATATCTATGCTGGCTGAATCTTCATTCTATTCCTTTATCGTGCTACATCCATCTTCCTCTAGAATATTTCCCTTCTTATGAATTTGGTAGCTATTTTTACAGTTGATATAACTGAGCAGTAAGAAAGCATTTTCCTAAGTAGTTGATACCGCTTTGTCTTTTTTTAATTATTGGAAAGACTTATTTTGTAAACAAACATTTTCCTTACACTATTCTGCAGGGGAAAATAAAAGGAGATATTGTACTTATTTGAGAATTACTTCATAAAAGAGTGGTGAAAACTTTTCAGCCTTTGAGATATGATAAGAACAATTAATTGTCCTAAAATGAATCTACTCACTGTTGAAAGGAGGCAAAGTTCAAGTGATTTCAGTTGCTTCTATATAGGGTTAGTTGCTTTAAGTAAGTATTCAAAGCATAAAGTGTATTCCTTTTTCTCAACAGAATTTTATAATGGGTTAAAATTGCAAGATGCCTTGAGAATATTTATCAGCTTTAGATGAGAAGTTATTTCATTTACAAATTGTGACCATATGTGAACTCATAACAGTTCTAGGGATGTCTGTTCATCTATGTATGTGCAAAGTAAGATGAGGGATATAGAAAACAAATGGACCTTAAAAAACATGCTCCAGTGCCTAAAGTAAAATTTAGGTAGATTTTTTTGATTGAGAGTTATGGGGAACAAATGGGTCTTTACCTAACTACTTGAGCTTCTAACAGATTGAACTTCTAAGATATACCAAAATAAAATGTTGCTCAAAAGCAACATTTTTTTTCTCAAGGCTAAACTGTACTTTTCAGCAACAAACCCATGCATTTCATTTGGGTTCACAAACTAAGTATCAAATATTTTATGCTGACTTCATGGATAAGTTTTCAATTACCATTCAATCTGAGCTTATCCTGCCAAAACTATGGATATTAACAGTACCTGCATTCCTAAAAGAATATAACTTGTGAATCTAACTGGCATTTGCTTGTTTAATAAAGTTATTTTTCACAACTAGAAGTTTTTGTAAGCTGCAGAGATTGTCACTGTAGCTGCCTTCACACAGGGTGGAGGTGTTCATGGTGCACATGTTCACCTGGAGTCAGTCGTACCTATGTGCCATCTCAGTGGGTCAGATGTTAGCCAACTCTAGCAGAAATCCTGTGGGTGGCTTGACAGAACTCTTGAGCCTATATTTGCATATCCTAATGAGTTATATGGTCTGTTGTCTGTTTGGGACTGTGATAAATGTGTACAAGCATGATTTACCCTGGTTAAGACAGAGAAGAGGACTCTGAGCTGCATGATGCCATGCAGCTGTTTTAGAATGTTCTGGCTAAAAGAATAATCATATATTCCTAGAAAACCTGGCAATAATTTTACTGAACTTAGGAATGTGGGGAGCTTGATCCCTCATCTCTTTTAGAAGTGTCCAATTCACATTTAATAATTGAACTTTTAATGTGTTTTTTTCCTGTAGTTACAAACTACACCTTGTGTTAAAGAGGTTTTTTTGTTTTGTTTTCAGAATAAAAACATTCAAAGAAAGGAATTCCTTTATGTGAATGTTTCCTTTATTCTACCCCAACTTAAAATGGTGAAAGCAGAAAAGAAAACCAAACTCTTTCTAAATGGTGAAAGCAATACCTATGACTGCATGTACTTTGTCACCTCGCCAGCTGTTCTGTCAAAGCCTTTTCCCTCCCCTTCCACAAGTCTTTCCATATTTCAGCAATATTCATCCTAGGCAAGAATCAGCTGCATCAATGCTAGTCTGCAGTCAAATTCCAGATAATCATATTATGAGAATGTGTCTGCCTTTGGATAGACAGCTGATCATAAAAGAAGTATGCAAACAGATTTCTGCCCTCTCCCTTTCAGGGATGCCTAACTTGGGTCTTTGTATGCAAATGGTCATTTTCTAGCAGCTTTTGTTTTAATTTTATTTGGTATTAGTTGAAATTAAACCAATTGGTTCACAAAGTTATTAAAAACATTAAATAAAATTCTTTAGTAAACAGGTTAAGAAAATACCTTCTGCTTTGCACAGGATGTCACACCCCTGTGAAGCTGGGAATGATTTTTACAGGTGATATGCATAAAAATAACAATTTTTGAGGATATGGGAAAACTATGAAAGATGTTTAAGCATATTGGCAGCAGCAGATGACATTATAATAAAGATTAAAGCCGTGTCTGGTTTTACAAAAAAAGTGAATTATGAAATATTTTTCACTGCTGTCATTATTGTTGTTTTGAAATGCAAATATATCATTATTCATTACAGCAGTCTTTAGAATTAGGATTTTATTCAGCTGGAAAAAATGTTTGAATTACTATAGTAGGTTTAATCATTTACAGTTGCTATACGGCTGTATCAGTTTAATATTTAATACAAGTTTTGAGAAAAATAAAAGCTCTAGACAGACTAAATTGCATTTGCTATCAGTGAAAAGAGTAACTTACAACAAAGTATAACTTATGGATGATCTAGAGATTAAAAATTGCTCCACTTCTCCATCAGATTATAAACTTTGGTTCTCATCTCAGACACTGCAGGAGAACAGTTTCCTTTGCAAAGGGATGGGGGATGAGAAGAATGTTCTCCAGCAGGAAAAGCCCACTGAAAAATGGAATTGGGGTCATATTACATGTACATACACAGAGATTTCTTGGTCCATTGTGCTGTGTGTGTTATACATCACTTTCCTTATCAAGATTACTCTGCCATTTCACTCATACATCTGTTTTCAACACTTGCAAACTCACCTTCAATAGTAAATTCTGGGAATGATCATTTGTTCTGATTCCACTTCACATGTACATTTATGGGACAAACTGTTTCCCAAGATGAGACAATGGACAGCATCTAACAGCATTCTTCTTATGCAGAAACACAGAGTTCAAAACCAAGACTAATAAGGTTACTTTTGAACCTCCATTTATAAAGTGCACTTGCTAGTAGGATATGTAATAAGACCAATAGCAAAAAAGAAGGTTATATATGAACTACACAGTTTTTTCCAACTTCTCAGAATTTTGATAATAATCTGTTTCTTTAGTTTTAGCAGAAGGAATCTGATTTCATTCTGATTTTTAATTCTTCTTATAGTCTTTCACAGAACAGTTATGTACCATAAACTAGAATTTTTTCCCCAGATTTATAAAAGGTTTTGCTTACATTTTCCAGATAAATAAATATAAAAATATAAACCATAATATATAACTTCAACCAAGAAGCATTTTAGGTTATTACTTGCTTTTCTAAGTGTGAGGATATCCCTCATGATGCGTTGACCACAAGTAAGTATGGCTGTCACCTAAGCAATTGCTACTCGATACAAGTGTGTTGTAACTGTGGCTCCCTGTTTTCTGCCCTGTCAATAAATCAGGATAGAGGTATAATGTTAGCCTTTTAAATTAATTAACGTCAGCTATGGATATGTCCTAGAGGGATTTTATTTTCCTTAATTATTCCTAAAATATCTTTTTTTTTTACTATGATTAAATAAGAATTCCGAACCTTTTAACTTAAAATAGATTATCAACACAGCTAGAAGCTTAACTGAAGAGTAATGAATAATTTTTGAAAGAAAAGCAACAAAAATCTATATGGGCTAAGAAATACAGAGTACGAAAGACTAAAAACTTTATTTTGCTTTGTTTTCAACTACTTTTTTATAGATCTTTAGACAATATCAAAACTGTGGAGAAAATACTATCACAAGCCTATGGATTATCTGAAGTAAGTTCTCCATCATTACAGTTCTATGAGATGAATGTGAAAGTTTAGGGATTTTTGCTGTGTATAATTGTATCAATGGAAGATGTATGTTAATTGCACACAAAGGTCCTTAGAGCATTAGGATTAACTGATCAAATAGAATAATGCTTCAGCTGAAACCTCTTTTCTCTTACAGATCTACTACAGGTTATAAAAAATGTTACATGTAAAAATAAAATAACCACATATAGGAGAAACAGTATCATGACCCATCAAGTTCATTACTGCACCACCAAGTTTTATGTTACCGGATTTCTAAGATGTCAAGTTGGACTCCATGGTTTTCATCCTAAAATGTCTTGATATATCATAACTACTGCACATACATTGATCTGTGAATGTTGTGCATCGTCTTGTTTGAACTAGATTTTAAGTTTTTTTGGTTTGTTTTTTTTTTTAATTTGAAGGGAAAATGATCAACATTTCTTAAAACTGAGAGGAATCCAAAGAAAAAAAAATCAACATCAATGCTTTTCTGCATGTTGGATAGTAGATACCTAGCCAAGTATTGATGCTGCTGGTTGTACCACATTTTAAGTAAGCTGTCACTATGATATTTTATTAAATATGCAAATTCTGATTAGATCTGTACATATAAACGATGACATACAGGAGACTGTTGCTGAGTCAGGTCTCTTCAAGGACAAAGCCATTTAAGGTTTTATTACACAAATCCAGCAAGAAAACTTAACACATAGACGTTTGGTTTTTTCCTTTAATATAGTTCTTCCTGAAATTATATACATATTATCTATTCAACTTGTTACAAAATATATATTTCATAATTTTCTTTTATGATAACATGGTTAACAAAATCTGCTAATCATTCAGTGATTATCTTTGATGATGGATGATGGAAAGAATTGCTTCCTTCTTATGCTAAGTACTAAATATTGAGCTATTTCCTGGCACCAATAAATAGTAAGGCAGACTTTCATATAATGACACACTACAGGCAAGTCTAAACTGTAGTGTACTAATTTTGAAGTAAGCACTATTGTGGCATGAAGGAAATGTTTTGTTTAGTAATCAGGTTCAAACTATAGAATTCTGTTGCCTTTCTTGCTTATATTTGCCCTAGCCATGATATAGGTACAATAAAAAGAACAGACTTGCAGGCTTTAAGCATTATTACAATAATCAGTAATGCTATTTGAAAATCTCACTACATTCCTGATCATGCAGGAGTATAACATTATTTTCTGCAGTCTTTCTCCACCATGTTATAGATCATCAGAAATTAAAAAACCTGACACTTTTAATGCATGTCTTTCCAAATGCCTCTTCGTGTTTATACATTCCCTCTCTTTTTCTACATTTATTACTTGAGCTGAGTCTGCAGAGTTAACTCCTGTTCCAGAAGTTTTGTACACTTTAATCTTACCCGCCTGTTCTATTTCACCATGACTTCTTGTCTTATGTTACCAATATTGCCTAAAACAGTCATGGCATTGCATTAAATATATTTTTCTTCATTTAACTACTTTTAACATCTCACTTAGGGGTTGCCCAAAGTCTCTGAAAGCAATTGTAAAGGCTTCAATTGAACTTTAGTTTAGCTTTGTTATAGCAATAAAAAGCTAATTAAAAAAATTTAACATGTTCTGCTACTACATAAATGTAGAAGCGACTACGTAAATTTACATTCAAAATATTATATAAGAAATTTATTGTTAAAGTCAGTGCTGCTGTTATCACTAGTGAAATACCATCTGCCAAGATGTAGCATATCTAATGAGTCTATTACACAACTTTCATTAATGCCTTCTCACAAGAAATTGCTTTTTTTATATATCATATATTCTGATTACATTGTCTCTATGTATGCTCGATGTACTCTCTAATAAATTTAAAGCTGATTTTACACACTGCACTGCTTGGAATAGTAAACTGACCTTTTATTTTGTTCTAGTGTCAAGTAAAAGTAGCTAAAAATGAATATGACCAACTATGAAAAAATCCAGGGTAAACATGATGAAAGCAGTAGGATATCCTTAGTTTCACACTTCTTGTCCAAACAATCTCATAATTTCCAGAAAATCCCACCCATTGGCTTTTAGTGATCCATCTTAGAACAAACTCAGTCTCAAGGTTGTTTTTAATATTGTGGTGCCTGAAAGATGTAATTATCAGGCTCCGATGACAAATAACATATAAGTTAAAAGCAGACAAACCAAAATAATTTGGAAAATACCTGTCTATAAAAGATGCCAATGAAATAAAGAAGTTGGTAGTAGCATTTTACCAGGATAGTTACTAAGGCAAATATGTTTCAAGGTTTTTATCAGAAGCCTCCATAACCAAAAACTTATCTACAGAAAACCATATTGTTAATTGATAAGAAAATGGTAACTACACAATTCATATGAAACAGACTGGTTCTTTGATAAGTTAGGTCTGGTAAAGCAAATGTAGCCATATGTCCAAAAGCAAAGAAGTCATTCTGCATTACTTACTAAAAAGGAGTCAGTCTTTAATGAATATTTGTGATTTAATAAAATGTTTTTGATTGGATAAAATACCTCTCTATTAAAAGGAGGAATTGATATGAGTTTGCATAAGAATATTAGTTTTTATGGAGAAACAAAGAGCAGATCTCCATCTACCTCTCTTTACCCCTATAATCATAGAAAACAACAAATCTAGGCATATGCCTTTAGATCTCATTGGAGATGGCCTCTGTCTCTAGTGTACACTAAAAGGGAAATTTAAAAGACTTCTTTGCCCTAACCTGGAAGTAGTTTCCTATTTTCAATAATTGTCTGTTTTCCCTTTTTGTTTGAAATACACGCTTGCTTTTGCAAAAAAATATTGTATTCTACGTGTTAATACTCATGGAGAACAAAATATATGATTATTATCAGTAGATAAGTTAATTATTTTGCTTTTCTCTCCAGGTATCTAAATGCTTATGGCTGATTTATATTTATAGTTGTATGTGCCACGGTGCCTTCAGAGGTAACACACACAAACTGTGAACGTGTTTTTGAATAGGGTAATGCAGTGTGCAATCTTATGATCCAGAAATACTTCCCCGAGACCATTTTCCTGCCTTTGACAGTTCTTATTTAGAGGTGAGAACACTTAAATAAAAACTACTTTCTGACCTCTAGTATTAAGTTGAATTTCTTCTTTTATGCTTGTGTTTCATTCAGTTAATTGTTTTCTGCTAACATGCGTGAGATCAAATTACTTTCACATTCCTCAAAATAAAATGTCTGCACAGAAAAGAAAACTTGCATGGTGAATGAAAGGTCTGTTAAATTTCCATAGAGTTACAAAGCTCAGCAGAAACTATTCACTGAGTTTACAGAAAAAGAAAAATCTTTCCTACACTTGCAAGTTTCTGAAGTAAAAACTTCCCAGCAATAGTGAGAACCGAGCCTGCAGGAGCAAACAAGCAGATTGCTAAACTTGTAACCATGTTGTTTAATAAATCTGTTAAAGCAACTTGTTACTTCAGACAGCTGCTTATGTGGAGTAGGTCTGCATATGTGGATGAGATCACACAATTCACACAACCTAAAATCTCCTCAGTTCACACTACCTAAAATCTCCTGACTGTAGTAAAATGATTGAGTTATGTAGCACTTTCACTTCCCTAGGAAACTATATTTATCAAAGTAGTTCAGCTTTAGTAACTGAGAAAGCAGTGTGGTCTAAGATAGTGTCACTACAATTCTGATACTTGGAACCACCTTACTATCTCATATGCTCACTACCTCTCCTCAGAGATACTCGTTTATTCTTATCTGACACATCATACTAGGTGAAGGGTAGATTGATAAACTTCAGGAAGGACTATTTATCTTATAAGACAGTGCTGCCACAGTACTATCCTGAAGCTTAATAAAACCTTATTGTTCATCATTTATCCCAGAGTTGCTACTATATCCTCTTTCACACATTATTTATTAGCTTCACAAAATGAGTATTTTTACTCTTCTTTTGCATGATAGACTATCCATTCTCCTGGGCACTTTATCAATTTTCATAGCTCATGGTATCTAGTTCAAGTTTGTCTGTCTCAAATGTGTAAAAATATCTGGCCAACGTTCCAAGCCCCTGTCTCTTACAACTTCTCATTTGAGCAGATCCAGCTGCTTCAGGTGCTTTCGGTTTTCAAAAAAAGAACAGACAACTGCATGTTTTCCTTCTTTCTTCTGCATGTGCTGGGCTGGAAAGAAAATGTAGCAGAATTATAAATTAGAAACTGTATTAAACAATCAAGAAACACAACATACATTCAACATCAAAACAGTCTTTGTTTATTACCTCCATTTTGATAAAGAAAAAAATAATAAAAATAATAAAGGCCTTATGAAGTGATTTACAACATAATTTGCAGGTGAAACATCCAACCAGCAAAAACTATAAGAAAAAAGAAAATGTAGTGCTATCTGTAACTGTTAAAAAAATTAGATACGCAAATATGAACTACAGGTGGGGTTGCATCTCCGTGGTGTGCTTAAGTGGGCAGATGATACCTATAAATACATACAGAGTAAAAGTGTTTTTCCATATAATATCAAGAAGGAAAGAAGCACCTGGCTTTTTTTTTTTTTTTGTTTTATTCTGTGATTGTCTATAGAATTTACCTAATTAAATTTTACTAAAGCATCAGTTTATCAAGTCTTGTTATTATAAATTATGCTGTCTGTACTTTAGTTTCATTTTAGTTGATAGTCCATTTGCATGACCTATAGCTGCTAAAAACTGTATTTCCATTTGTATTTCTACAGAAACACTATCTGTATCTCTTTTTGCAAGGTGCTTTGTGATAGTCTTTGACAATTCTCCTGGCAGCTACAGCTCCCCATGTGACAGGCACAATATGTTCTGCAGGTCTGACTGGCTTCTATTCATATTTGGGTCTAAACAATTGAGAAGCCAATCACTTACTCAGGGAAGAGGGGTCATGTTTTACATTTCAGAATGTCTAAATAAACATGCTGGGAATGTTTTATGAATGAAACAGTCATATTTTATTTTTAGAAACACACTGATTTAACATATTAAATACTGTTTTTAAAAAGTCTATTATTTTAAGAATGCAGAAAGTAAAAAATAATTTTAAAATATCTGTTGTGCATTCGTTTTTCTCATGGGCTTGGCAACACAGGGAACTTTTGGTTCTAACAGAGTCTTTTGATGTGAATTTTTCCTTAGATTAATTCCAACTTGTTTTTTTCATCCTTTGCAGAGAATATGCTAATAGAATTTACTGAATACAGCTCTTTTTGTAAGTTTCTGCATTTTTCCTTTACTGTAAGCTGGAAATCAATAGTAACTGATTCCTGGGGCCAAATATGTTGACAGCAGCTTAATCAGCTTGTGTCCATGTTACTTTCAATGTCACCTCTAGCCACAAGGCAGTAAATTCTTTCAGAGCATTTTTCTTTGAACTGTTCTGCTATATTTTCTCTTTGTTTGTTTTAGAACATAATTCTCGCCCTTTCCCTCACAAAGTGCTTTTAGTCAGCAGTTTTAGAGTGCCTCTTTCCTCACAGCCTTACTTGTCTTCATGTATTTCCTTTATACTTTCCCTCCTAAGAATTTGTACAAGTCCTTTTAGGCAAGATTAATATGCTTGATGTTAATAGACATTTTATGCTTGCAAAAACTGTCCAAAGACTGAGGTAAAGTACTGCCTATTTGTGCTATATGTGTCTATCTGTGTCAGATATCTGGATAAATTCCAGTCATGATTTCTCAAAAATACAACATGAAGAAAATTTTGTAAAATCATCAATTGGAAATATTACTTTGGAGAAGGAGTTATGAAAGAAGAGAAATAAATCAATAGGAATATTCTGTATTCACAAAGATAAACATCTAGTAAGTCTTTCGTTTGTTAAGTCATATTGTTTTTTGTGATGAATAGTCTATAAATATTTTATGTATCACCCGGTCATCAACAGCATCTTCTGAACATCCTAATTTGAAAGCTTAACTGTAACAGGTTGAAGAACACAAATACTTAAAAGTATATTTCCCTAACAAAATACTTTAATCAGTCCCCTGAACAACTGGATGTAACAAGGAAAATGCCCCATCAATTCCTCAGCAGACAGGAGTGCCACTATCTTAAATCTGTAAGATTATTTATTAATGTAATTGCAGAATATGAAAGTGATACAATTATAATGGTTTCATAAAGCCCTACCTGTATCCGTGCCAGCCAAGGGTCAGCCTTACGGTCACTTTGTTAGGTTTAGTCCCTAAATCTCACTACAAAAATATGGTTTTTTTTCTCTGGCAATTCAAGAGAAGTGTCTGTCTTAGAAAAGAACTTGTAAGCAGGAGCCATTCATACATAAAATAGTAAAGTCTACCTCTGACGTTATTGTTAAAGAAGATCTATAATATGTGCTTTAGCCTTTTTTTTTTTTTTCTTTAAACCTGATTTCTTTTTAAAGTAAAACTAAATCCTTGTCACAGGTGGGACAAAGTAAAAAACCTGTAGTGAATATGGGTACTAGATTAGTTTCAGAATCTATAAGACAGTAAATTCTGAAACTAGGCTATTCACCTTCCTAGATGGGATCTAGGCTTACATTCCCTAGATCTTGCCTTCTCTTCCCCAAGTGAAGATACTGTTTTCAGTCAGGCAAAAAGTCATGTTGGCTTCTGTTGGGGCACCTGTTGGGATTTACTAGTCCCAGGTGTTACTAGTTAAGCTCTGGGATATATCCAGCCAAATCTCCCTGATTGCACAGATCTTCCACCACTTCTCAGACTCCTTCTTCAATTGAGTCTTCACCTCCTTTCCCAGACTTTAAGGTTAGAGTTTTCTCTGTCTAAATAGCATACATGCAGAACCTATGAACAGCCTTCTAATTGATAATATTGTCTTATTTTTTGTTATTTGGAGGATTCAGGACTTTCTTCTTTAGCTCACATTTTACTCAAAATATATAGCCAGCCTAAACCAATTGTAGCTAGCAAGCAGGCTTCTGCTTGAGAAATCAGAAGTTCAATTTTGAATGTTTACACAAAATTACCCTGTCCCTGTCAGTGTTCACAATTTGAGGGTATTTTTGCCTACTACAACCTCCAAGCCATTTGTTAATTTTGAATGTGAGGTTCAGGTGTATGCAGTTACTAAATTCATCCAACATTTAGACAGATATAGTTTTGTGATTTGACTTAAAGTGTCAAAAATTAAGAATCTATTTTAAGTGGTAATCTACTTCCTTTTGATCAATCAACCCCAGCATGTAACCTGTGTCATCTTAAAATAGAAGCTGAAAGCAAAGAAGTGAAATTAGTAGCTCAGGAATCAAGACCTTTTCCTGAAATGTGCCCTTTGTCCAGTTCAGTCTATTTATTTAAACCTGTTTCTTCCACACCTAACACAAGTACAGGAGCTGTGTGTGTTCTCTGCCAGTGTTTCCTGAGGATTGCTTTAAAGATGTTTTTCTAACCAGATTTCCATTTCAATGCACTGAGAAAGCAAATATTTTTCAAGGTTTATTTTTTAAAATATAGTTCTCCTGAATATGGGCTGGAAAAAACTGCTGCAATTCACAGTAATTCTAGATATTGTCACACAGGTGCTGTATTTGGGAAGGCACAGAAGAATTGTGCATATAGAAAATAATATATAAACAAAAATATATTCTCTTGCATAAGGGAAAGTCAATTTCATTTTGCTCAAGGAGAAAGTCTTTGAGGTCAGAGCCTTTGGCTATTCTTTATGAAAGATTTATCTTTTTAATCTTAAACCACAAGAAATTACTGGTTTAATTTCTTTAATTCAGCCTGAAGAAGAGAAGGCTCAGGGGATCTCATCAATGTATACAAATGTCAGAAGGGAGGGTGTAAAGTGTGGTGGGTGCTTGGCTACCAGAACCTCAAACAGCTGCTCTCTTGCTACCCTTTTTTAATGGGGCAGAGGAAGAAAATAAGATGGAACAGCTCATGGATGAAGATGAAGACAATTTAAAAGGACAAGCACATAGAAACAAATATAAAAAAGAATTTTGTTCACTACTTTCCATCAACACAACACATCCATCCACTTCTTAGGAAATAAAGGCTTCAACATGAGTAGCAGTTTCTTGGAAAGACAGACAGCATAACCACAAAAGTCTCTGTACTCTCCTCTTTTCCCTCAACCTTTATGCTTATGTCATAGGCTACTATGGCTATATATATGTGGAATACCACTTTGGTCAGTTTGGGACAGCTGACCCAGCTATGTACCCTCCCAGCCTCTTATCTATCCCCAGCCTACTAGCTTTTGTGGGAGAGAGAGGTTGAAGTGAAAGTCTTGATGCTGTACATTTAAGTATTCAGCAACAGACAAAACACTGGTATGTTATCAACACTGGTTTAGCCACAAATGCAAAAACCAGCACCATAGGGGATACCATGACAAAAACTAACTCCATCCCAGCCAGACCCACCACAAGAATACAGAGACAGTGGTCAAAACATGAGATACAGGATGTTCTACCTAGACATAAAGAAATTCTTTTTTAATGTTCAGGCAGCTAAGCAAAAGTACAAACTGTCCTTGGACATCTTCAAAAGCTGTCTAGACATGTGTAAGAACCCAAAAACTTGCTCTATGATTCTCTTAAAAGAGCTTACTGTTTGTTCATGTACTTTGAGTTAGATGCAGTACAGAAACACCGACAAGATATTCTCAAGAGGTCAAAACAAAAAACTTTACTGGCAACTTCAGAAAATCAGAGAACTTTGGCAAAAGCTCAAAGCAGCATTCAATCAACACAAAACATTCCACAAAGCACTAACTTAGGCCATTTCAAGTTAGAAAACTCCAAGCCCATCTGATTTTAAGTTACTCAAAACTCTGAGAAGAGGGAGTTAGAAGAAGAAAGAGAGAAAATATATAGAAAAGAGCAAGTATAGCTACCACTCCTAGTCCTGGCGGTGTTCAGCTGATAGAAATTCCAAGAGGAGGTAAGGTCAAGACATGTTCTTGCCTCATGTCATGGGTTAAATCGCCTTTGGCTTTCCTGGGCCATTCTCCCAGGTGGGACTTCCATTCATCTGGCCACTCTGGGGCTAGATTGGGTCTCCAGGGACAGGTGTGGAGCATTGTGGATTGATGACCACTGCCAGGCTGGGATACAGGCCTGTGGGGTGGGGTGTGCAGAACAGGACATCTCCTTACCAGGGCAAGGCCCTACCTGCCCCTTCCCCTCACACATGCACCTGAAATGTTTTGACCCAGCAATCCCTCCAGTCTCTCACAGCATGTTCCTCAGAAACCTGCTCTGGGTGAAAAAGTAAAATCATTCTATTATGAGGTGCACCCTATGAACAATTATGGAAATATTATTGCTGTAATTCTGTACTTATGTTCAAAAGAAACCATACCATATGTGATCTGACATTATTATTAAAATCAAAGCAAAAAGCAATAAGCAAACAGAGTAGGAAACACTTTTCAAAAGCACTCACAGATTCCTTAGCATATTTGAAAAAAAGCCATCTTTGAAAATGCTGCTTGAAAAAAGTTGTAAAAGATATCTTAAACTCATGAATATGAATATTATTACTCATCTACATTTGATCTATTAGTTTGGGTATTGTCAGTCTTACTATTCTCTTCCTGTAGGTATTTTACCATTTTATTCAGTACCAGAATAGTCTGAGGCCTAGATCACACATCTTTCTATAAATTGTGTTTTTCTTCTTTATTCTCTTTAAATACAAACTTACATTACTTTGTTTAGATAAAAGTCATAAAGTAAAATGGTCACATTAGTGTTTTAATTCCGAACCGGAGGGTGCCTTGGAGCAGGATTTCCATACCATCCCTTTTACTTTATTTTGGTGTTCACTGTGGATTAAATTTGAATCCTGCAGACTTAATTCCCTTTCAAATGAAACCAAACTCAAAGAAGTGCTCTAGAACTGAATTTAATGTACAGCAACTGCTAAAGAGCTTTCAGCCAATGGCACCACAGTGGAAATATTCAGATTAAAGATGCCATAACACATATAATGTGATGTCTCCACAGCCTGTTAAAGGTAGATGATACCTTTAATATTTGAAAGCAATTTGTTTTGCAGATCATGGGGTGAAACACAAAATGCTTCATAAGAGTGAAATTGGATTCTGAGAATAAAGTATGTAAACTTCACTTCTTGATTTCTGCTGAAATAGAGCTGCAATTTTCTGTAGTGAATTTAATTTAATTGATCATAAGCAAAAAAAAAAAGAAAATTTTAAAAGGGACCCTGCTAATTACAGTTCAGTATAATGAATAAGGGCTTCTCACTTCAGTAAAGGGCCTTTATTTTGACTATTCTACAGTACATGGAATCTCCACAGTATCTATGTAGGAGGAATGTAGTATCTATGTAGGAGGAACCATCTGGAGTATTTGATGTTCAGCTATTCTAACATTTTTTTATTGATGCAAATATACATGCAACATAATGAAGTTGAAATAAAAAATATTGTTTGGCAGAATTATGATAACATATTAAGGTGGTAGAAAAAATAAAGTTTTGAATAACTTATCATTAAATACTGTTGGGAACAGGCAAATTTATTGGATGTAGATCACTGCATGTAATTAGCTACTTCTTACTGTAACTTCAGTTTTATGACGATTCATTACTGTATTTTTGTTAAATGTTTGTGCAGCTCAAAAGAGTTTCTTTGTGTTTGACCAGACAAAGACCTGATGATGTCCAAAAGTACCAGCACTTTAAAGTTAAGGCTACTGTCTCTTTGTATTGTGTCCTCAGAAAACATCAAGCAGTTGTGAAAACAATGGGTAACCTCAATTTAATCCTGAAATTCTGTTACTTTCATATACAGATATTGCAGTGAATGTCACCACAGGAGCAGAAGACAACTCCTTCTCCCGGGTGATTATTTTATAATGGAGATCATAATTTCTATCACTTTTTCATTACATCTTAACTGTTCTGTCTTGCTTGGCTGCATCCAAACACTTAATGAAAGTTTCAGCTGTTTTTGCATAAAAGAGCCTCACTACAAAGAGGGCTGGTTGCATGCCAGAGTTCTGTGTATTCCAGCCATTCAAAGACTGAATTCAAAGTCTTAAGGCTAATCTAAAAGTGCAGCTATGGAGTACTTAATTAGTCAATAGACAAACAACAATGACTTTTTTCTTTTTTTCACCCAAATTATTATGCATGTTAATAAACAAGCCAGAGAAGGCCTGGGAATAATAAAAAAAAAGACTTTCCTTTCTAAGTTTCTAGGCTTCCTGTTTTGAAGTATCTCATTGACATTGCATTTGATCTGAATTCACAACCAACTCACAATGACACCTGGATCAGAGTCTCCTTAACAGTTTTTACCTCAAAACATGTTATTCATAGCAAGTGAGACAAAGGAGAGAAAATGCACATAAGCGAAAGGAAAAAGAATGAGAGAAGACAAGCTGAAAAGCCTTGAAAATTTTAAGGAGAGATGTATGAGATTTTTTTTTTCCTAATTCTGCTTACTTGCTCAATGTAAAAATGTAACCCTAGGAGACAGGGCATCTCAGCTGCAAGAATTAGGTGTTTGTTTATCAAGGATCATACTTCTAATTTCCCTATTAAGTAGGATGTTTGCAAACACATTAACAGAGACAGAGAAGTTGGGAAAATGCGATTTTTGAATCAGAACTACGTTTGCATAAATCCCTAACGGTTTGACAAAGCTTCATTATGAAGTATTTCAAATGAAAAAAAAAAAAGGAAACACAGTGAGTAGAAAAGCATGTTTTGTTCTCAAAAATCAATATTACTTGATTTGTGCCTTTAACTGTCATTCGGAAACTCCTATGTATAAGCCAGCCTTTTGTCTAAGTACAGTGATTCATATGCATGAATCTCTCCCTGATCCAGCAAACATTTCAGACTAATTTTCAGTACTCTTGAATTAACTTCCTAAATTCATAATCTATTAAATAGTTTTTTTTTTGTTTTGGACTGATTTCAGGTGAGAAAGGATCCACATTATGTCCTTGACCGAAACTGAACCACAATTTTAGATAGCAGTGTGTAGATATCTCTGCATATCTAATGCTGTCAATACTTAGAGCAGTACACCTGCATGGGCAAATCAAGACCACCACCACATTGTACACTAGCATGTCATTTGTTGACTTTAGGGTGTTATAGTCTAGGGTGGCTGATTTGTTGACTTTAGACTGTATATGGACTGAAGAACTCTTTGGTATCTAAAAGTGGATAAGATAAATTCCTGCCATGGTAATTAATAGAATGGGATCTATGGCTATATATTGTGTACATGTACTTTGAATTAAAGCAGTAGGAAGCACTATGAATCAACAGGAATTCAACTATTCCCTTACTGGGAATACTGACAGGTATACTAGGAGACTAATGACCCACTCCCCAGGATTTTGTAAATAGGAAAGATTTTTTAGCCATTCTAAACCTTTAATCCTGCCAGGAATTAATTTGAGGAAGAGCTCTGAGCCAAAGCCGTATGATGAATGTTGTAATATTTTAAATAAAACATTTGAGTTTCGATGTCTAGGATCATGCCTTGTCATAGTTTTTACTACTAATGGCCGTAGTCATTACGTCTTTTCCTTCAGCCTACATACACAGGCTCAACAGTTAAAACTGTGGCTACTAAAATGGTCATACTGACCTTCAAGACAGGTATGGAGTTTGCCACAGTTATTTTATCCTCCCACAAACCCTACAAGAATGCTGTAGTTTTGTCCATAATGGACTAATTCTTAAATTGTTAAGTAGTCAATGAATCTTCAACTTTAAAATTGCAGCCTTTCTTAAAATTAAATGGATATATATAAAATATATCACCACCACGAAGAAATTATTCAAGTTATTGATCTGCATCATTAATATCAGTAACTACTCTCTTTCTGGCTATCAAATACTAACACCCTTTATAAATCAAGAAATATAAGAAATATTACTGTAAATAGTAAAAGAAACAGTAGATATTATAAAATTTTTGCCAAATATTCTGTTTTTTGATAAAATACATAGTAATTATAATGAAGCAATATTTAATGTGAATAAGTATTTTGCTCCGGTCTGCTTTCCCCTTTCTCCTCCAATTAAAATCTATTAATCCTACTTGTACTAAAAACCCCCCAAAACATAGAGAACTGCTGTGGGAACTCTAACATCCTTACTATGACTGTTGAAATTTCATGTTATTTTTTTTTATTATTGCCAGGTAAGGTCGATTTTTATCTGTAATGGGTTTTTTTTGGTTTCTCCAACAAACAGATAATTTTTTATCATCTCATTAGAATGCTTGTTGATATTAAATAATAAATGTGCAAAGTTATTTTTGTTGCTTGATGGTGATTATCATGTCTTTTGATCATTTTTGTTTCCCTTTGCTTATTATCACAGATTTGTAAGGCCCCAATTATCTTTAATTCAATGCCTCACATACAGATCCTTTATTTCAGTATTTTTAGAACATGAAAAAGACAAGATACAAGAAAGCAAAATACATTAGCCTATATTTCTACCTCTGTATGAGAAATAAAAAAAAAAGGAAGAACAACACTTTGAAATCTCTGTTTTTGGTAAGCATGTGTTATCACCAAATAAATAAAAAGTTGTAATTTTCAATGTGTTGTGGGGTTGGTTTAGTTTTTTGTTTGTTTTGGTTTTGGTAGTGAGTGGTTGGTTTTTTAATCTCTGAAAGAGAGGCCTTCCAGAAACTTTAATGTATTCTATAAATATAATAAATAAATACATAAATACAGACATTAATTGTGATACTTAATAGGTTCAAAATAGTGCATTTATTATTTAACTAAGTTTACTATTTAATTATTTAATTTTGTAAGTTTTAATTATATGCAGCTATTTCTGTCTATCTCTCTATGGCTTTTCCCAAAATGCTGCAGGTTGCCTGAAGCTATTCCAATCTTCAGTGTAAGATTTTGACGTTTTTAGGATGTGCTTATTAGACATTCAGGTGAGAGACCTCATTGCAACACATTCTGTCAGTCTCAGAAGTATTTTGTGAACACTGTTATGCATCTTCTCTTTGCAGAATAAAAATTACCAAACTTAATAAGCCTACTAAAGACTTAAGCTGCATTGAAAGAAAGAACTGAAAAAGAATTAAGTCTTTCAGAGGTCAATAAACCAACATTTATATGTACAATATCCTTTATTAATGTAGGTGCTTGATCCATACTACTAGTTATAAAGCTGGATTGCTAAGGATTCCCTTCCCACCTGAGTTAGTCTCTTTCCAGATTTAAGGTGATATTAGATGATCACTGAGCCCAGTGAAATGGAAGCTGATGGATCTAGACCAGCCTTCCCAGCAGTGTCTGTCTTTAGATCATAAAATACATGTCTGACAAAGTGGAAGGAGAATGCAATCCAGTACTTTAAGGTGGTATTTAGAGATAGTGTATTTCAAAAATCAACACTGTGAAGTTACAATGCTAATCAAACACCATGTACGGAAGGGACTAGATAAAGCTGTAGAAACCCTAACATTAAAGCAGGGCAATAAATTGCTTCTTCTTCTCCCCACCTCCTTGCTTCAGTAATTAAAGGATAAGCCAATATTTACCTTGTGTTCAATATTTATGATCATCACAGAGAATTCAAACAAAACAAAGTTGTAACTTCAACCCTCATTCAGCAACAAGTTCTGGTGCTTCTAAAGAGTCGTGAACTGCTGCATCTGTGCAATGGAACACCATTCCAAGAAAAGATCTTATACCATAACAGCAGAGGTAGGGAGCAGGCATTTCGTTGGATTCACTTACGGTGTCTCCCAGTAAGTAGCTTGAACCACACAATTCAGTAATATGGCTATACTTCTTCTTGTAGCTGGTGCTATATCTCCAAATTTTACCAAAGAACAGATATAGTAGCATTCAAGTAATCAAATCATTTATTAAGCAATATTCATAATAAGATTAGAAAAATGATATTGTAAGTTACAAGGAATTTTAATATTTGCAATGTCTTTAAGGTTTAATAAAGATGTTTTGTATTTTCATTATATTCTATAGCCATGAGTCCTTTCTCTGCCTGCAATGTATAATGTATAATCCCTCTGCTGCCAATCTGTTCTCCTCAGAAAAAAACCCAGTATTCAGCAGTTCTGCCCATTGCATATGAAAACTGTTCATCTCTTCTATTTCATCTCAGTTGTCAGTTATGGCAAAGCTCAGACAAAGCCTCTAAACTTTTCAAAATATCTAAAAATCTGAACAAAGACAAGACTTTGACATACAATGAAGTAGTGTAGCATTTAATGTAAATCAACTGTTGAATGAATATTATTCAGAAATTACTCATTTGGCTAAGTTGATACACTTTCTTTCACAGCTTTCACTTTCTCTCAAAAATAAAGGCTCACAGGTAATTTATCACCATATATTTGTGTGATAATTGTACTTCTGAAAGAGTTTCTTCTTATTCTGTTTTGAAAACATAGTATCTCTGTGCAAAAGAAAAAGAAAATAATTTTCTGAACATGCTAAGTGTTAAAAGCTTTATCTTGCACCATCTACATGTTACAAGTAACTCAGAATTACTAGTATACAATACCATACTTTTAAAGTTTAAATGTCTTCTAAACAGCTGTTACAGTTGCAAATACATATGTAGTCTATAATAGAATCAGTAAGGTTGGAAAAGACCTCCAAGATCTTTGACCAAACAGCACTATGCCAACTAAATCATAGCACTGAGTGCCAGGTACAGTCATTCTTAAACACTTCCAGGAATGGTGATTCTACCACTTCCCTGGGCAGCCTGTCCTAATTCTTGACAACCCATCAGTGAAGAAATTCTTCAGGATGTCCAACCTGAACCTCCCCTGTCACTGCTTGTGGCCATTTCCTCTTGTCCCATCACTAGTTGCCTGAGAAAAGAGGCTGACCCCCACCTGGCTACAACCTCCTCTCTGGTAGTTGTAGAAAGTGAGAAGGTCTCCCCTGAGCCTCTGTTTATTCAGGCTAAACAACCCCAGCTCCCTCAGCTGCTCCCCATATGACTCATTCTCTAGACCCTTCCCCAGATCTGTTGCCCTTCTCTGGACACACTCCAGCACCTCAATGTCCTTCTTGTAGTGAGGAACCCAGAACTGGACACAAGATAGAAGATGTGGCCTCACCAGTGCTGACTAAAGAGGAACTAATCAGTTCCCTATTCCTGCTGGCTGCATTATTTCTGACACAAGCCAGAATGCCACTGGCCTTCTTGGCCACCTGGGCACACATTGACTAATGTTCAGCCAGCTGTTGACAAGCACCCCCAGGTCCTTTTCTACTGAAGAGCTCTCAAACTGCTCTTCCCCAAGCTTGTAGTACTGCATGGGGTTGTTGTGAGCCAAGAGCAGGACAGGGCACTTCACCTTATTGAACCTCACAAGCCTTGGCTCATTGATCCAGCCTGTTGAGATCCCTCTGCAGAGCCCTCCTACCCAACACTCCCACTCAACTTAGCACTGTCTGTGAACTTACTGAGGGTGCACTTGATGCCCTCATCCAGATCATTGATTAAAGGTATTAAACAACACTGGCTCCAGTACTGAGCCTTGGGAGACCCCAGCAGTGACCGGCCACCAACTGGATGTGGCACAATCACCACCAGCCTCTGGGACAGCCATCACCCAGGTTTTGCCAGTCAAAAAGAGCACCTGTACAAGCCATGGGCTGCCAGGTTTTCCAGGAGAATGTCATGGGAGACAATATCAAAGGCTTTACTGAAGTCCAGGTAGAGAAGAGCCACAGCCTTTCCCTCATCCACTAGGTTGTTCAGCTGGTCATAAAAAAAGATCAGGTTGGTCAGCAGGACATGCCTTTCCTTAACCCATGCTGGCTGGCCCTGATTCCCTGGTTGTCCTGTACGTGTCATGGAACTGCAGTCAAGATAATCTGTTGCATAGTCTTCTTAGGCATTGAGGTCACATGGACAGGTCTCTAATTACCTGTGGGTTTTAGGTCCAGTCCTTCATGTTAATTAAATCAGAGCCTCTATGGATATCATTATCAGAGAAATTACTTACTATTCTACCATAGCAATATGTTGTACACACTTTATTATGAATATATGATAATAAGGAAAAGGTTACAAGTGTCAGCAGATTCAAATCTGAAACTGTTTGTGAGAAAGAAATCAGAAATAGATAACCCAAATCCCCTATATAGTTCTGTCACCTCTGTTTTCCCCTTCATATCATTATCAACTCAGCTTTTGCACAACTTCATGTAATAGCAGGTAGTGTACTACATAGTTGTATCCAAACTAGAACCAAATCTGAAGGTTCGGTACCAGACCAACTACATCATAAAATTTGTGTGGGCTAGAGAAACATATAGAAACCCAAGCATTTGACATTCTAATTAAAGAATTAAAATAAAAGAAGAATTTTTGTTGGTACAGTTACAGTGATAGTAACAATTATAGACCAGTGTATCCGATTACTGGTCATTCCCTTTCATGACACAGTTAAAACTGATCTACCTGAATAGTATCTGCCTGTTTCTTTGGTGTTATTCTTACCTTCCCATTTTTGTTGAACAAAAGAAAAAAAAGGAAAACCAGCAAAACCCAAACCAAAACAACCCCAATCAAAAAAACAAAGAACTCAATACACACCTGCAAATGACAAGTCATTTTTATTCCCAAGTTCTTTATTAGAGGGGAAATGATGCTGTCTGTTGAAGTTCATATATGCTCTAAAGCTCCTCTTTTCTTTATTAGTCCATAATCTATGATTTCTATGTAAGTGTTGTGTGTTGTACAGTATAAATGTGATGGACATTGCTTCTTTTGTCGTTTCTAAAACTGGTCCCACCCAACTTCCAAGGTAGCATTTCTTTAATGCCTAGTAGTTGACCACTGATGATTTTTTTAAAACTCTGGGGACTCTGTTATCTTTTGTGCAGACATCCAGGGTGTATATCCTTACACTATTACTCTAGAGTCATAGATAATTAATTTTCCCCAGAATAAGTGCTGCTTATTACTATCTCTCAGTCATAATATTAATAGAACAGAATTAGTAGCCATTACCTACAAGAAGCAAAAAAAAATATTATAACAGTAGGTGTTACACTAAAAAATTATGCTAAGCTAAACCTGAAATAAATTAGATAATACACAGTTAGCTTTTCAGCAACTACTGAGATTGCTAAAACTGTTCCAGGTAGGCCAAGTTCAGGCAAAGCAAGCTGGATCAGTTAAAATTCTCAGCCTTTGTGGACTTATTGCAAGACTGTAGCCTGTTACTAGTATGGTAATATACTCTCTGTGTAGTGGAGGACAACAATGTTTCATTTGTCCAATTGAATATGCAGTGATAAAGAGCTCTACTTCTCCTTTAAGAAAAAGCTGAAGTGAGGGGGAAACTCTTCTTTCTGTTTTCAGAGAGACGATCCCAAGATACTGAATTGATAGAACATTTTAGATTGTTGACAACAGAAATCAACTCCTGACATTGAAAACACTGGAAGAGTTCTACCAACATAAACCATTTTTCTAATTGCTACAAAGCAACAGAGCTCCACTAAAATCAGTTAAGTGCAATGTTTGGCAGGAACTGAGAAAAACAGGAAACATGCTTTCATATGCAAAGCCAATATTTTTGTTGAAACCTTAAGACTAATCAATGATTATTGGCCCACATTGAATTTTTATAGAACAAGAAGAAAATTAAAAAAAAAAATAGTTTTAAAGGCTTTGCACTTTGCTTTTCTTGATTGAAATTCTACTTTATAGTCAAATATATGGAGTATCTTACATATATTGGATAATTATTTTAATTTTTCTTCCTTGATCTCAAACATTGCTTTTGGCCAGCAATCAAGTCTACATTTTCTTAAATGACCACTGGTGAGTTATTTATAGCTATGGGATCTCCTTTATAATCCTGTGCCTTCCTTTTCATATCGTAGGTCTGCACCCTTTTACACTGTACTGTGTCCTTTTAAAGACTGCTGCTGTTCTATGATATCTGTATTTATATTGCTACTACTGTTAGTGCCACAAATATTTCCTTCTATATAGGATAATTACTTTCTACTACTATCTATAGAAGAAATATGCTGCATGATTATATAAATCTAAATTAAAATTAAGAAATTGAATAATAATTGACTTCATTAGAAAACAGATGATATGGTTAAGCAAACTAATTTTATTCAGACAGGCTAAGACCAAAACAGACAAAACTGGCAATGTCTTTGAGCCTGAAAAGCTGAACAAAGCTTGTTATTTCTTGCTAACACTGGCTCCTGCCCAGTATTTTACTCTTAATTTTCAAAGATAGACTACAGAATTCTTGGTAGCTTATAAGTTTGTGGAACATATTTTCTAGGGTGTAACCCATCATATCATCTTGTGGACAGCTTACCCATTTAGCAGTTCTCTAACTAAAGGTTCTGACCTTGTATCTCAGAACTGTTTTCTGTGGTTTTGCGATGGGTTGGCCTTGATGAATGCCAGTTGCCTACCATGCTGCTCTAGCACTCTGATCCTCAGCAGGACAAGGAAGAAGAAAATAAGATGAAAAAACTGCTTGTGGATCAAAATAAAGGCAGTTTCGTAAAGCAAAAGCAAGATTGCATGCACAAAGCAAAGAAAAAATAAAAATATTTTATTCTCTACTTCCCATCATCAAACGATGTCCAGACCCCTCCAGGGAAGCAGGGCTTAGCATGCATAGCAGGTGCTCTAGAAGACAAATGTAATAATGACTGATTTCCTTCCTCCTCTTAATTCTTAACTTTTATGTCTGAGCAGACGTTATGTATTATATGATATGGAACATCCCTTTCTGTCAGTTTGGGTCAATCATATCTCCTCGAACTCTACTGGTGAGAGGTGGAATGTTGGAGAGACAGCACTGGTGCTGTGGAATCACTGCTCAGCAGTACCCAAAACACTGGTGTGTTACTGACACCTTTCTAGATACCAATGCAGAGCACAGAGTTATGAGGCTGCTGTGGAGAAAATTAACTTCATCTCAGCCAGACTAAATACAGCCTCACATGTTCAAGCTCTGCAGTAATAAAAACTTCCAACAGTTACAGGTGAGTAATTATCATGCTGTGTTCACAAAAAAAATATTATCTGGTACTTTGGGATACTGCAGAAGTTTGTAATTCACTCCCACTTCATGCTGGATTCACATACTGCAAACTGTGTTTCAAAGACTGTCAGACTTTCAGAAATAACTAGGTCCTGACCCACAACTGTTGAACAGAAGAGTAGTGATTTCATGAAGTGACTTTAAGAGCAATTACTGCAGGAAAGTTCCCTGGGTCATGCTGGTTCTATAAAATCTAAAGGAAATAAAACATAAGAATTCCCTCAAATCCTCTGCATTTCTGGTACAATCCCATAAATTCAGTGGCCAAGCTGCAGGCTTTTTTCATGTATCACAATTTCAACTCCTGTTTTATGTTAGCTTTACACTCTTATTTAGCAGTCACCTATTCATGAGTGGTGCTACACAGAAGTAAATGCACATCTTCGCTGAAAACAAAAATGGTAAATTAACCATCCTAAAGAATCTGCAATCAAACACACCTAACAAGATAAGGATCTATATTCAGGCCCAAATATGTAAGAACATGTTCAGTCTGATGTTCACAATCTTTAATGGATACTATCTGATGATGGTAACAAAACACGATTGCCGTTGTGTGAAAACTATGTTAACTAAGTGGGAGTAACATTACTTTAACACTTCTTACTAAGGTAATGTTATTAACATAGTGTTTAGGGACTGGTATTATAATGCTGATCATTTTGCTTTTATGCTGCTTGTAATAGTAAAGCTATTACTGCTAGAAGTAGAAAATATATCTTCTTCAAAAGATGAGAGAGAGAAGAACATCTAAATCAATCTAGAGCTGAGAATCTGGCCTTAAAATAGAGCCCAAGCCAGTAGGCACTTTGACTCTGTAAAGTCAAAATATTCATAAGAATGTTAAGACAACTGAAAACTGGGTCTCAAGGAGATTGATTTCTACACACATGGGCTCCTCACAGAAGCAGATGACTACACAGGAGTACTTCTAGAATACTTCTAAATTTACAGCCGTTTGTATAATTGCATTATATAAAAATAGAGCTGAAAGCTTTTGTATCTGCTAAAGAGTATTCCAGCACAAAACATGTACTTTGCCAGATAATTGCCAGAAGTATAAATATACTTTTTGAATAGGATAAGAGAAAGTCATTCTCCATTTTCTTCCTGTAAAGCTTTGCAGTGTTATATAAGGAAAAAAAAATCTAGATTCATAAAGCAAGGGAAAGAATAAATGTGTGTAACTGTACCCTTCTGACTCTGACACTCATTTAAAATAATGTCTTGTATAATGCATAGACAGCATTAGGATAAAATGGGAGTGAATAGGATGCTATCATTTCCATAAATAGAATGCAAATTTTCACCATCACAAAGGAATTCCTAAACACTAGGTCATATGGTTCTGTTTCACTGGTTTGAAGGAGAGACTTCCTTTTCTTCTGAATCCATTTTTCCTCTTCCAGATACAGGAATATCATCTATATTTAACTTTAAGCTGAATTTCCTTATGAAGACTATTCTTGAAGCAGTTCAGAAAAGTCTATTCCCTAAACAGTAAGAAACCTTTCAACTGCAATTTTAAAATGATTACTGGACTAATCAGTTCCTTTCAAGAGTGAAAGGAACCAAATGGCCTACAACAACATGTGCCTAGCTACTCACACAGTTAAGAGGACTATATACACACGCGAAAGGTTAGGACCTTTGAAATTGCAAGGTATAAAGATGGATGTTTTCTAGGCTTAGATGCAGCAACAGGCATAAATAGCAACCAGGAAGAGGTTTCCCAGTATTTCTGTAAATGTTACTCTTCAGCTGTTCATTTTCAACTTTATAGATGGCCTTTTGTTCTTGCTTTTGTTTTTCTTTCATCACAGTAAGGATACTTTGTTATGTGTATAAACAGCTCAAAACCCAAAATTAAAAAAAATTAATCTGCAGAGATTAATCTACAGAGCCTTATAGTTTTCTATCCACAATCCCACACCAGAATGACTTTTCTAAAACTATTTACTGAAAGAAAGAGAATTCTAGTTTCCATGATTTCTCAGTGTCCGTTCTTAATAGATAACAAATTATTTGATATATTTTTGTAGATCATAAATTAAAAAACAAACAAACAACCATAAACAACTAGTAGACTTGCATAAAATTTTACAGAAGAACAATTTATCTATTTTCCTACGGAAAAACCTCACCCTTTTAGTGAAGATTGCATTTGATAACAAAACTCGAACTAGAAGCAACAAAATGGTTGAAAGTTATTTATATTTCAAGATGACATTCTCCTAAAGGAAAATCTGGGCTAAAAACCATCACAACAGGAAATTTTGTGTGAAAAAAATGTGCACTGTCTTTGTGTAAAGAGGCCAGACACAGTAGGTAAGTACCTTTACAGGAATCCCTTTGGTGAAGCAATCTTATTGCTAAATGCAAAATTAAACAAAAAAGTTAGGCTAATGGAACAACTTATGGAATTTTTTTCCCCTAGAACTGCAATATGAATTAATCAACATACAAGAAATGTTGACTTCCTCATATGAAAGGAAAACTAAGCAGATAAACTGCTCAAAAATGTTTCTACTTATACAACACAGTACTTTGATTCCCTCCCATACTACCACTATGCTTCAGTCTCTGAAGTACCATGGAACAAGCATTTTTTCTATATCAAAGGCTTAAGAAAAAGACAAGGCTCTGACAGTGGCATTACTTTAGAATTTGAAAAGTTTTCTTTATACCTTCAAACTCCTCTGCCTTTGAAACTTTGAAAAAAGCACAACACTCCTCCCCCCCCAAATGAAAAAAGATAAGTAACAAACATAAGAAATTGAATAATTTTTAAGTGTAAGTACCATTCATAGGTATAGGCCTACAAATTACAGAATGCACTATTGCAGGGTATCATTCTGTTTATTATAAAGAAACAAAATTAGCCAAAAGTCCATTTTAGACAGATGAGTTATTTTTCATCATTTTAGTTTTGTTCAGAAAACATAGTAAAGCCAGCTAGAAAGTTGTAGAAATAGTAGTTTAAGGAACTGGAGTTCAAAACAAAATGTCAAATTGCTTTAAAGCATATTTGTAGGTCTCATGAATAAAGTATCAGCTCTAAAGAGCAAAGCAAAAAATAGAGCAGAAAGGCAAGTTCTTGACGGTAGAAAAAAAATGGTATTTCCATCTGAACAGATGTTTCTTTGAAAGCTTGTTGCAAATACAACATTTTGAGAATTTCAGTCAATGAAAATATGGATTTTGCTTAATCAGGTGAATTTTGTCGAGAAGTATGAAATTAAGAAAACAGCCTGCAGCAGAATTATGTGTAGCTAGATTTATAAAAAGATTTGTTCATTAAAAGAACAAGAATATACAATGAAGATAAAAGTTTCAAACATGAGAAATTATTTTAGGGCCAGTTTTACTTTCAAGCTAGGCCATCAACAGTTAATAAACTGAGGCCATGAAGAGGTCCACTCTAAAACAAACGAGGCAGAGAATTTGTTTAAAATGAAACAGGAAAGGTTCCTGCCCAAAGATCCCTGAGCAAGGGTCTACATTTAAGATCACAGAACTCATACAACCACATAATTATTATGCTGGAAGGAACCTCTGGAGATTATCTGGCCCAGGCCTTCAGCTCAAGCAGTGTTTCCTATGTCCAGATGCCTTTTGAAAATCTCCAAGGGTGGAGACTCCAAACCTCCCTGGGCAAACTGTGCCAGCGCTCAGTCACCCCCACAAAGAAAAAGTGTTTTCTGATGTTCAGACAGAACCTCCTGTGTTTCAGCTTGTGCCCATGGCCTCTTGTTGCAGTCCACCACTGAAAAGAACCTGTCTTGGTCTTATTTGTACCCTCCCTTCACATATTGATATATATTAATGAGACTTCCCCCCGAGCTTTCTCCTCTCCAGGCTAAACAATTCCACTTCTCTCAGGAGAGAGATGTTCCAGGCCCTTCAGTACCTTAGCGGTCCAGACCTGGACCCGGCACCCTAGATGCATCTCACCAGTGCTGCTCTTTCACCACCCTTGATCTGCTGAACATTCCTAATGCAGCACAGGGTACTGTTAGCCTTCTTTGCAGCAAGGACACATTGCTGGCACAATATTCCATTTATATCTAGATCTATTTAAATATACATATAAATATATATTTATATTCCATTATATCTAGATTTCATTTAATGAAATAGTTGCAGCAGAAGTTACTCTCAGAAAACCTTTCCTGAAAATAACCTCTGTAAGCTCTTACAGATTTATCATGTAGAAAGAGGGATTTTGACTACAGGAAATATTCTGATATAACCTAGGATAAACAGACTTTTCTTTTTATAACTCCATCAGGTTGTTAGCCTATAGTCTTGATGCAATTTACCAGACATTTTGTCTCTTCTGTTTCCAGATGATGATCCCCAGTGTAAAGCAAATTTTTTTGAAAATAATATTTAAGTCTGTGGACAAGGGGGAATGGTTTTAAGTTAAAGAAGCTATGCTTAAATATGGTGTTAGAAGGAAATTCTATAGTGTAAGGGTGGTGAGACACTGGAATAGGCTTCCCAGAGAAGCTCCTTCCTTGGAATTGTTCAAGGCTAGATTTGGTGGGGCCCTGAGCAACTTGATCTAGTGGGTGGCATCCCTTCTTGTGGAAGGGGGCTTGAAATTAGAAGATCTTTAAGATCCCTTCCAACCCAAACCATTCTATGATTCTATGGTGAGTGCTGTTAATATGGCTCTAGATATAGTAGAGGAATAATGTCCTGTAAATTGATTCTTGCCTTTTCATAAGACTGATAGTATCTGATAATTTTAATGAATGAATCCTGCTTGTGAGAAACAATTTACTTTTAAGTGCGAATATTTTCCCTTTGTTGGAGATTTGGTACTCCATTGAAGACTGCTTTTGGTGGAATTCCATGTATGTACTACTGGTATGCATTAACATCAACAGAAGTATTTAGGAGACTTTCCAAGGATTGTAATGGAAATTTGGTCCATCCCTTTGTATCTAGAATAACAACATACTGGTTGGTATTCAACAGTTAAAAATAGGACTATGAGCCCTGGGAAACAGTTTTCAATCCCCTATTTCATCTTAGTGTTATTAACACAGGGATTCTAGGTCAACATTTAACTGAAGATGGTTCTCTTGCTGTGATCTGAAATCCTCTAGGTAAAGGTTAATGGGGAGTAATAACTCTACCTGAGCCACACTTCTCCACATCTATCTTTCTGTTCACATTTTTACTAGGCTGATCACTGACAAAGAAAGGGGACGATGAAAAAGCTCAGATCTCAGAGTCTCTGTGACTCAGGTGGGGATCAAACCACCTGCTAGCTGAATGAACTGGCACACATATATGCAGACAGGTTTATAGAAAACTCCAGGAGTTTCTAGTCTACTTTACAGGAGTATTTAGGCCAAAGGCTTTTGAGATACAATATTTCCAAAGACATTTTTGGCAGAAGCAGCTTCAAGTCATTTTTCAACTGTTTACACGTATGTTAGAACTGTCTAGTCTACTGTTTTCCCTGTAGGTTTGTCCTACAAGGAAGCTTAATAAATCAAGTTTCCCTCCCCTCCAATGTTATGCTTAAGTCAAATCATTCCTTATTGCACAGAGGCTGTCCTGCACTTCTACAATTCTCAGACAATATCTGGTAATCAAAAAATAAAATTGGTATCAAAGCTGTAAACCAACTTGATTGATTTGGGAGGGGACATACTAGGAAAATCTATGTTCATAGTTTTGACTGTTTTAATACATTAGTTGTGGTTTTCCATTTTGTTGCAAATGATAGATTTTAAAATCTTGCAATTCTGCTTTCCTCATCTTAAAAATTTCATTTGAAAAACATTCACTCATTTCTTTCAAAAATAATGTGTACAAATAAGAATACAATACAGTTTAAATACCTGGAATACTAGCTCCACCAATATCCAAGATTTTTTTTTGGTTTTGGCCTGAGAGAGAGGATATCTCTAAATATGATAATTAATTTTCAATACCTCTGGGTGATTGATCATGACTTTTTGCTTCAGAAAACAAATGAGCTAGAATAAAAATATATGAACATTAATTTCTTGAAGATCATGGTCTCTAGCTCTATATGAGGCCTTTAATAGCTATTACCATTCACATGGCACCATAACTGACATTTACAAGGTGCTATAGAAGACAGACACACAGGTAAAAAGCCTGACACTGTCATGTAAAACTTTTAGATTGCTATGCTTTTCTCTTAGTCCCATCTTTGTCTTGAGGACTTCAGAGGATAAAGAAAAAAAAAGGTTTTCAACTCTATGTTTCATCACAGTTATATATCATAAAACAATTATTTGAGTAATTGCTTCTTGAATTACTGTCAAAACCTTTCTGTAAACTATGGAAAATGAGTGAATATGAAATATGAAATAGAATACTTTTAAGATCACTATTTCAAATAAGAAATCTGGACTAGCCTGATTGTGAAAAAAACATAGAAAAGCAAATACTGTTTCTAAGTTCCTGTTTAATGTTTTGATTTCTTAAAAAAGACTTCTTAATTCAAAATAAAAGAGAAAGGGGACATCTTTAAAGAGAATTTGCCTAAATTTAATTTAAAAAATTATTTTAGAGATTTAAAATTTAAATAATCAATTTTAAATGCCTACACACGTACTCACTCACTCCTCTTTCTCGCCCTTTCCCTCAGCATTTATTGCTGAGCATGACATCATCTGGTATGGAATGCCAATCCGGGTCAGCTGTCCCAGCTTTGTCCCCTCCCAGCCCCTTGCCCAATGCCATCTTACTCACTTTGGCTGGGGAGTAGGGCAGAGTAGAGAGGAGAGCACATTTTGCACAAACTACTCAGTGATAACCAAATTATTGAAATGTTACCAACACTGTATAAGCCAAAAATCCAAAGTTAATCATCATAGGAGCTGGTATGAAGAAAATTAACTTAATGCCAGCCACACTGTGTACATAATGACATGGCAGACATTACTGAACTAAAATTACAAAACAACAGAATCTCCTAGCAAAGATTTGAACCCTTCTGTTTGTTTATCCATTCATTGTCTTCCATCATAAAGAAAACTTGGTGAAAATTTCTCTCAATAAATGAATTCTTAGACTCATAAATTGAAGGCTTCAAAGATCCATAGCATGTAGTCTGCAAAAGTGTGTGTTAGATTAAAGTTTAAAAACAAAATTATGAATAGGCTTCTACATCCAGGATTTCTTCATTAGCTTTAGAGGAAATGTGTAGGAGTATAAAGGTCCACACTGTGTACACTGATGAATTGAGTAAGGCTTAAGGAACCACAAAATAAAATCATTATGAGCAAGAGTTCTGAAAAGATGAAATATTAATAATTGAGAAATAGATTCTAAATTTGATTCATGTACATACTATATGGTCATTGCAGAGCTTTAGCAGCTTTCCTGACTTTTTTCTTTTAAGTCCGGTGAAGCAGGCAAAGTCTGCTTCCCATAGGAAGACAGGAAAACAGGATTCACTGTCTTGAATAATAACATATACTTCAATAATAATTTATGTTTTACTCTGTCTCAAATAATTCACAGAAGCTGTTGGGGGGAAACAGCCACTAATGGAATGTACATCATAAACCAGCAACACTGCAGGCATTTCCAGAATAAACAGTGCATCTGACATCGAAGTTATAGGGAACAATTTGTGACTAAGAATTATTTAATAAACTCAGCTAAAGAAGAATGGAAGGAGTATTTTTCAGAACATCTGAAGAATCCGAACAACTCTTTCAGAAAACCTTTGCCTATTACTCAATTATCATTGTGGGCTTTTGAAAGCACTGAAATAGGCTTATTGGTTTGTCTTTTAAATAAATCCAGTACATGAAAACTTCCAGAACTACAAAATATAAAAAAACCCCAAAGTTAAGAAATGAAGTATTCCCTGCATCACTCTCCATCCTTTGTATGATTTAACAATTAAAAAAAAAAAAAAATCCTGAACTTGTAACATCTTGGGCATTCATATACATCTCTTTCACAGTCCTGTGAAAATAAGATAAGAATTGAACAGATTTTTGTACAATTTTTTTTTAGATGTGGACTGGTGCGTTAAACTGTGTAGCAACAATAAGGAAACATATTTCTTTCTGTCCACTGCCTACCTCTCGGTACTTTCTTTCAAACTGTGAGTTTTATCCTTTTTTTTTGGTGCAGAAGCAGGGTTTTATTGGTTTTGTGGGTTTGTTTGTTTGTTTGTGTCTTTTTTCAAACTCTAATGCTCCACATTCTCTTGAAGAGAAGAATCATGACACATAAACAGTTGGACAAGAAAACACTTTTACCATGACATTTTGTATTTAAAGAGCAATTAACTCTTGTAACGAGGTAATTGGGTGCAGTGCCTCTGAGAGCAGAACCATATCGTCATTATGACATGGTCTAGAATTTATTTACTAAATATTTTTATTACAGTGATGGACAGCAATGTCTAGGCAAGTGGGTTTATCCTAAATAGCACATACTACATCCTACAGCCACAGTCTGTGTCCTTCTAGTTCAGGTTAGACTGGCAGTACAGATCCAGGGGCTCAGGGCACTCATTCTGACTGATGGATTCCTATGGGGTGGCCTGGTCTCTGGGTGAAACTGTGTTCCATGTTGGGCTCAGCCTTTGACATAGTGTCTGAGGTCCACACATGGCATTATGATCTCGCCCCATATTGGGCAATTGTCTCTTTATTTCATTATAAGCTAGAATATCTGTACAAGATGATACTGCCCTTGTGTCCTGGGTTGCAGTGTATTCTATTACCATCCCCATCAGCTGTTGAAATCAGGTGGGGCAGTGTTTCCTTGCCTCCTCCCCCCAGACTATCTTTCTGTTAATGGCCCATCATTGTCCTGCCGCCTGACTCAGAGATAAGTCCCTCCAGACCATCTTCTGTTAATGAGCCTAATCAACACTTGGCCTCATGACTCATTACCCCATTGTGAGATGCTCCACCCAGAGGGAGGAACCAAGCATCCCATCGTGGATATAATCTGAGGCTGAACACCAGAGACACGGGCTTCCCACTGGATTTCCAGAGGACAGGAGCTACACAGCCACCACTGGACTTCCTGAGGAAGAGCAGACTGTTTTACTACAGGATCACTGCTTCAGAGGACTGCAGCCACCATTCTACCAGACTGCTACCACCACCCTGCCTAACAGGGTGTCAGGTTGTACCTTGACTCTGTCAGTTTGACAGTGTTTTCTTTTACCTTTTTTTTCCCCTTTTCTTTAATTTCTATTAAATTGTTATTCTGACTTGGTGCCTCCCACTGGTTTGTTTTCAAACTAGTACACCTTGCTAATCAAGTAGCCTGAGGCCAATCTCTTATTTGCTCTATATCCAACAATTAGCAGTTGTCACAGTTCTCATCAGGCTTTCTCTCACCCACTAGTTTTCAGCCTCAAATATGTTACAAATGTGTGAAGTCAGCAAAAATCACATAATATAAAAGTGTATGTATTACTTCTTTGTTTTCCAGCTTATCTTGAGCTAATCTATTCAGACCTGAAATCCTTTATTTGAGCAGTGATTTAGGGTAGACTTCATACCATGTCAGTGTTTAAAATGAAATTCACTACAGTTTTTTCTAATGAAAGTAAGCCAGCTAACTAGTCAAGATGTTACACATACAGGTAGTTCCATATTTTTATGCAGCTAGTTTCATAAGAAACCTTTATAGCCTAGTCCAATTACATCACTGGAGATAAAATCAGGCAGAAGGGTTCACCCTGGTTTGTCCCAAAACTGTCAGGTATGAGGTAAAATAAGAAATTACACGTGTAAAGAAAAATCAAGGTAGGCAAAGATAACCTTTGATTGTTTGTGATCAGTTCTTCAGTTTGGGGCTGGAGCCTTCACCACATCACTTCATATCTATTTTCCTCTCACCACATCACTTCATGTCTATTTACCCTTTGTGATGTACTTTCACAGTGTCCCACTGCCTGAATGTGACAAGTATGCAATGCTACATTTCTAGGTTGTCAAAGTTTTGAACACTTCCCAACAGCAGATGCTTTAATGTTTGAAAAAATTAAATGAAAAAACCCCAAACGAACTAGCATATCAATTATGCATTAGTTATATTATATATTGTAAAAGCACAGGGACATATTAGGTATGAGATGTGATAGTTGCTCCATGTGATGCTGAAGGAAGAAATAAGATCAGTTCTGTAAGCCTCAGACTGAATGAAGGGGAAATAAGAAAATGCAGCACTATTCCTCAGCATTAAACAACAGATTTTATCACAGAAGTATCCCCAGTATGGGAAAACTTTTGGTCTTGATGGTTTTGAGTTGTTGGTTACATCACAGACAGCTAGTAATCCAATATACTGCTCTACTTATTTATTTTGTTTTCCAATTTTCTAGCAGCTTCATTTTCTAATAAATTATTTCAAAGTTCTATAGATTGTAAATTAAGAAAGTGCTGATCCAACTCAAATCCTGCAATAATCCTGTATGTATAATTCTGAAAATTTTATAAAATTATATAAATTTTATTTTATAAAATTTTTATAAATAAATTTTATTTTATAAAAAACCCCAGTTAACTACGACAGCCAATAGGTATCTACACCTAAAACTAAAAGTTTCATTCATATTTGTGACCCATTTATTTTAGGTTTTACCCACAGAATAATTGACAGATCTGTTTTATTTGTTTTCATGAGTCTACAGGGTAATTGAGATTTCTCTTAACTTTCCTTTTGTTAAACCAAACATGTAGTTTGACTTCTCAAAGGCTCATTCTTATCGCTTATGTTTCCATATATATTTGAATAGTCACTCAATTTAGTTACTTCCTATTATCTATATCAGAGCCATTTCAAAAATTATCTTTTTTTCTGCCTTAATTTTCAAAATGTATTTAAGTTCTTTCCCAGCTCTTTTGTTCATACTTGTATCCAATTATGTTCAAAAATATTTATATTTCTGATTTAACTATAATAGCTGTTAAATTCTAAAAAAATCTGTAACACTAAAGTGTAGGTTTTTGTGAGCAGAATTAAAGTGATATTTAGTTCTATTAGAAAATGTATTCTCACCTATATTAAATCTCATTTTAATACTTCATTATATTTAATATAGCAAACCTAATTTAAAATAAATTCCAGACATCTTTAATATTAGTGCAAGTCAATTTTACAGGCATAATGAGATTTGCTTCTGTCCTCCTCTTGAAAGAGAGAAGTTTTTTCCTGCAATACTCAATAACATAAAAGAGATGCAGTCACCTTGTAGTCAATGTTCTTATGGCCATTGTAGCAAATAACAGGTTCTCTGCTCTCTCTTGTAAGATATTGATTTAAGAATTATCTAAACATCACTTCCTTCCAAGATTATTAAGTATTTGGGCTGTCAGAATTTCAAAAACAAACAAAAATCCTCCAGGTAATCCTACCTTTGGCAGCATGCTGCTCCAGCTCCTGTTCAACCCATGCAGGCTCCCTAAATAAGTCAGCAAAGTAATTTTTACATCCTAAATATGCTAAACCTTCCCAAAAGCTTTCCAGTTCTCAGCTTCTCCATTTATAATCCACACTTCTGGCAGTGTGCAGATTTTAAATGACTTTGTGATATTGCTTATATTCCTAGTAATAACTCTTCAGATCTGCTTTAAGTATTATGGGATTTCAGCACTTATTTATGTGTAAAATCTCTTCCAAAAGAGAAAAAAAAATAGAGCTCTCAGAAACTTTGTTACCTTGGAGGTGTTTTCCTGCTGGCTGTAAGTTTTACCTGCTACCATGAACTATCTTGAAGTCATCTACTGTAAACTACAGACAAAAGTAAAATCTCTTTGCCAAGTACCTTGAGACTTGTTATAACACAAAAGTAACTGTTCTGGTACAGGACAAATCCATTTAGTCCAATTGGTTCTGGGTTAAGATAAAGGTATATCACAATCATTGCTATGTGCTTTATTACATTTTGTTTACATTAACAATTACATAGAATGTCAATTTATGCTTTTATCTAGACAGTTACTCCGATTATTATTGCTTAAGTGCTGTTACAATGAAGAAAAAATTCTGCATATGAAAGTCACCACTGAGGAGTTGCACACTGAAAGACACATTGAACAGACACTCAGTTTTATTGGGAAAGATACTCATCTGCTTTCTCTGCATCAGAAGTGTCACTGAGATAAATATCAGCAACAGAATGGTTTGTCCTTTTTTTATAAGTGCAAGTCTTCTTTTGTAAAGATGTATTAAATCCATTGAGGAACAGATCAATCGTGATAAATTCTAATGACTATATTGATTTGTTTGGACTAAAATTGTCAAATAAAACAGTGATGAGATTAGTGAAATTAAATAAAATATTGAATGCTGGTTTTACTTATTTTTGTGCATAGAATGTTCTTAGTCATAAACACTATGCTATACACCACTGAATAGAGAAAGAAATACTTTCAATTAATGCAAATAATATTGAGAATGGATAGCTGAACAGAGAAGGCAAAGAGCTTCTTAATTACTAGAAACTAATGTTGAATCCCCATCAAGGAATCTTGAAAGCAGAATAATATGCTTTTAAGTTCAAGGACAAGTAGTAACAAATTATGTCAATCCAAGTACTGATCTACTTCAGCCCCTTGGCATCTTCTGTTTTATTTTGGTTTCAAAATGAAGACACAAACACCTGTTCTTGCAGCAGGTGGTATTTGTTTATTATAGCTCTTCCTGCTGAGTTTTAATCAGCCTGCAGCTGCAGAATGCAGACTAAGGAATGGCTATAATACCAGCTTTTCATATATAAGCAGTATTGGTCCAGAGAAAATTTTTCATACTTCATTTCTATCATATGTTACCAATCATATAATTTCCTTCTCCCACTCCAAGTTTTTAATTAAAGAGTAAATTCATGTATAATGCTAGTAAAAGAAGTTTTGAACACTGTGCCCTGAGGGTGTTATTTGATTATATTCTCTTATTGCAAAATCTCCAATTTTTGGAAGAAGATTCTCAAACCTCTGCCAATTTGTACCCCTGCCATTCTTTACTGGGAGAAGCAAGAAGCTTAGAAAAAAGTCAAGGGACAAATTAACAACATGTAAATCCCTCTATTCAAATGCAATTGAAATAAGAAAAAGGTACTCATGAGACAGGAGAAGTAGGTAAAACTTTCTATTCCAAACTGTAAGGTAAGAACACTGAAGTAATTATCTGGAGACATTACTAAGAAAGTCTTCCTATGTATTGAGATATGCTTTAATGTTTTCATCCTTATTAAACAGTGTCTTCTAATCATGATGACCATGCAATGTAACTAAGTTATATTTATTGTCATTAATAGAATGAAGTCATGGGCTTCAGACTGCCAGATGTTTTGCAAAAACATTATATTAATTTTTGCTTAGTATTAAAGTGACAAATATTCAATGAGGCTTAAATAATTTGTTTAAAATAAAGGAAGATAAGGGTCAAAAAAAGTGACATTTTACCGTGTGTTTTTACTGTTTACAGAGTTGCTTCAATGCAAGTAGAGTGAAGACAAATCGGGTAGTGAAACACTGGAACATGTTGCCCAGAGAGGTGGTAGATGCCCCATCCCTTGAAACATTCAGAATCTGGTTGGATGGAGCTCTAAACCACCTGGTCTAGTGGAAGGTGTAATTCAGACAATTTGATTTCAGGTTAGTTTAAGTCCCCAAAGGCCCACAATTCATTCCAGGAGCCTATTTGAGCAGGGACTTCCCATGGGGTCACAGCTTCCTTTGGGACAAATCGGCCTCTAGGATAACAACTTATGTCACGACAGGAGTTTCTGCTCCAGTGCTGGGAGCACCTCCTCCCCCTTCTTCTTCTCTGACCTTGGTGTCTGCAGAGCTGTTTGTCTCACATCTCACTCCTCTCTCCCAGCTACTGTTGAGCAGTACTTTTTCTCCTTAAATAGGTTTTTGCTGAAGTGCTACCAGCTGATTGACTCACTTTGTCTAGCTTTAGCTGGCTTTGTCTAGTGATGGTTCTGTCTTGGAGCCAGCTGGAACTGACTCTGTTGACATGGGGGAAAGTATCTGGCATGTTCTCACAGAAGCCATCCCCACAGACCTCCTGCCAGCTACCAAAAATTTTGTTACTTAAACCAATACTAGGGATGTGACAGTGTGTGCCAGTAATTGACCTGAAACAAACCCTGAAAAGCTAGTTTTCCAATGGAAGTGGTTATTTTTTTTCATTTGTGTTAATGCAGCATCATGATCACAGTATCACAGTACATAGCAATATTTATATCTTTATTAGGTTGAATATCTGCTGCTTGCAGAGATTTCCATCCCTATTTTGTCAGTGTGTTTTCTCTGAAGTCAAGAGTTGGGGCTTTTGTTTTGTTGGGACGTTTTAAAAATGTCGTTGTTCTTTTTTTTTATTATATTTCTATGTCTTGAAGAATCATAATATCCTGAGCCCCTGGCCACAAGAAGTACTGTAGGAGAGAGTAAGTAAAGAATAGATATGTGGCTCTTAATTAGACAGTAAATTAGGACAAGTGCTCTCACGGACACAGTCATTTCAAACATCTCTTGAGAGAAGAATTTCAATGATCAATACAGTTTTTTCCTTTGTGAAGGAAAGGGGAATAGTAGAAAAGAGAAGGAAAGTATTTTAGTCTTTTTATTTTTTTCAATCTTTTTCATTTAGTCAATTTTTTGTACTTCCTGCTGGTAAAAACAGTGATTGTTCCAATTTAAAGTACTAAAAATATACATTTGTAAAGTGTTTTCAACACATACAACATACTAACAGCATTTCTTTGAAATCATGAGGTTAAGTCTTTCTTTTTATAAAAAATATCATTCTCTTCCAAGGTATCACCATACTGAAAGGTTATGTGTATAGAGAATACTGCACAGAGCCACAGAAAGCATGGCAAATTAATTCATTGTTACTTAGCTTTTGCTGCTGCTTTTCATCATAGATGAAACAGACACAGCGGATATTTTTATCCTTTCCACTAGCTTTAAGGCATTACAGAACTGCACACAATAAAGGGTCACATGAAGGGGCTTTAACAGAAACAATATTTGTCCTGGGAGAGTTTGCTTTCCTAAGCTGAAATTTATGGTTCATTTTGCTGTCCAACTCATAATATGAATATTAACCTCTAATATTAGATGGTCTGTATTATTTCTGTACTGTTTTTGGCTGGGATAGAGTGAATTTTCTTCATAGTAGCTGGTATGGAGCTGTGGTTTGGTTTTGTGCTGGAAACATCGATGTTTTATTATTGTTGAGCCTTGCTTGCACAGAGTCAAGGCCCTTGCTGCCTCTCAGCTCACCCCACCAGTGAGGAGTCAGGTACACAACATATTGGGAGGGGACACAGATGGGACAGCTGAACCCCACTGACCCAAGGGACATTCCGCACCACATGACGGCAGGAGCAGCATCTAAAGCTAGGGGAAGAAAAAAGAAGGGGAGATGTTTGGAGTGATGTTATTTGTCTTCCCAAGTCACTGTCACGTGTGATGGAGCTCTGCTTTCTGGGAAGATGGCTGAACACCTTCCTGCCCAAAGGAAGTTGTGTATGAATCCCTTATTTTGCTTTGCTTCCCTGCACAGCTTCTGCTTTACCCTTTAAACCTTTTATCTCAGCCCATGAGTTTTCTGACTTTTCTGATTTTAGAGGTGGAGTCACCATCTCAGGAAGTGTTAAAAAAATGTGTGGGGATGTGGTTTAATGGCAAACATGGTTGTGGTCAACAAGATTGTGGTTGAACTGGATGATCTTACAGGTCTTTTCCAACCTTAACAATTCTATCATTTTATGATTCTTGCCCCCATTTCAGGAGTGTGTGTGTGTGTGTGACCAGCTGTGTGGGGTTAACAGCCCCCCCAAATAAAATTTATGTTAGTCCTGGTACAAAAGTCTGACCCAGAAATTTTTAGAAATTAGGAAAGGGTCATGGGAAAAACTTCACTGAATTTATTTTGTGAAGATCTGTCCTAGAAAATTTCTATTGATTGTTACTGAAAATATGGTATTGGGCCACAGGCATTACAGAGATTCTTAGGACTTGTCTCAGTTCCTCAAAAAAATTCAATAGCTTAAGAAGTTTTGGTCTGGGATGGGTGTAAGGCCCAGTCAAATTTCCAGATAACTGCTTGCCTGTTAAACCCAGAAAATGAAAAGAATGCTAGAAGACTTGAAGCTGTAGCTTTGAAAGCATCTGGGAAAATTGGGTGGCTTTAATGAAAAGCTGGGATCAACGTTCTCAGTCAACAGAATTCTGGCAATTACACCACTTCCCAAGCACATGACAATATGTGTGGCACACAGAAGATTACACAGCAGAGCTGTCAGCAGTCTAACAGACAGCAGCAGAACTTTCTATCAGTGGGCCCTTGACAGATTTCTTTGGGGAAGTGTGGATTCAGAAAAGTAATTGACTTGAAAATTCAAAGTGCATGTATATAAATGTATATAATTATATATGTATACAGATAAATATGTAATGTTACATATGAAAAAATATATATAACACTACATACATATTCTTATTGCAGTAAATACTTCCCTAGTACTTGTTTAGCTTGAGTCACCTTGATCAGATTCACAGCTTTTGAGGCACTGGTCTTATCTACTGAACAGCATGCATCATCCAAGCATGTCCTCTTCAGTAACCTAGTTCTTATAACACAGTAGTGACAAGCCCATCAGATTTGAACTAAATCCAGGTCATCATGCCTTGTATTTTCTATATTAATTAGTACCAGTTCAAAGTTCTAATATAATTTCATTAACTTAGGAAATAATGATTTCCTTAAAGGATAGTATGAGCTACAAATGATTTAATAAATCCTTCAGAAGTTCAGATCCTTTTGAAAGTTTTATAGAAAGTCTAAGCCCTAGTTTTGCAAAAATATAAAAAAACCTGGCTCTAAATAAGTGATATTATCAAAATGAAATCACAAGAATTTATGCTGAAATTATGTCAGATCACTAGGTGTAGAACTATCGTAATTTGTAGTCCTATGAGACACAGCAAAATTAAAATGACTCCAAGGAAATGTAGATTTTAAAAATCATACAAAAGCTGTTTAATCTGCACTTTAGAAAGCAGTCTGATCTATAGCATATTTATTTTTCTTACGCTGGATAGCATTCCACATTTCAAATTTGGGAAAAATAAAGCATCTTTGGCACATTATAACAGTCCAGCCTGTTCTCCTTTATAAACCATAGAACCTCATCTTGTATTGCTCGATTAAATCAGAATTTGCTTGAACAACAACCCATCTTTCAGAAAGATTTAAGTGATAGATTTATAATTAAACTATCAAAGTGGCACACAGCTCAGACCTAGATGGCAATTTTATGAACAGTACCATATTCCAAATCACCTACCTATCTCAAGCCCAAACAACTATATATCACGGTCAATTTTAGTTCAGTCTCAGGAGGGGCTTTAAATCAGTCATCCAGAGGTATCCTGTGATAATTCAGCTGTTCTACAACTGTGCATCTGAAAGGCTGCAATACCTACAAACTATGCTTTCAAGTTTTGTTTGAAAGTTAAATATTTCAGTGTCCTTTAAACTTCTGTTCTCTTACCTTCAGTCCTGCAATCTCACTTGCAAATGCAAGGGAACTCACTAGGTTTTCTGTATAGGCTCCAAAAATTAGCTTCATAGGTGTCTTCTATCTTCCATATAGATGGTAATTCACTGGATGCAAAACTGAGCAATGAATAAGAGAAGTAATACTGCATAAAAATTGCATGTCCAAGACAATAACTCTGCCATATGTCATGTCTTTAATGAGAAAATGGCCTACAGTCCTTCACACTTCCTAGCTTTGTCTTATGCATCCACAGCAATGTATAAATTCTACTTTGTTCACACCACACAGTTTAGAAACTTCCAGAAAGAAGCCCAAGTGATTGATTTATTTAACACCATCCAACTGAATTTCCTAAAAAATAGGATGTGATTCCTGGTGAGATGTGGATTGGTACAGTTTAATTGATCTTTCCCTAAATTTTAGACCTTTTTAGACCTTTAGATATTTCTAAAGGTTTTGGGTACAAAATCTTTTACGTACTTTATGGCACTCTGAGACAAACCTCACGTATATGCTTGAAAATTATGCTATGTTTATACAGCAAAAGATTAGGACTAAAGTACAAACCAGACCTTAATCCATTTGCAAGGTAACGGACACACGACTAGGGTGAGCTAGAAGAACCTTGGGATAACATGAATCTCCAGAATCTACAGAGCAAGAAAAGAAAATATTGTTAAAACTATGCAACCAAATGTCGCAGATGTATTCTGAGCTCAGAGAAAGCACCATGTCTGGTCTAGCATTTTTATAAAACTTCTGTGTTTAACATATTTCTTCAGATGTGGAGTGACATTTTGCTCCCCCACCACTGTTCCACCTGTAAAATATCACACTGCATTTCATAGAAGTCTAGAGTTCATATTAAGAAAAAACCCTCCATTTTATAACTAATTTTTTCCTCATTCTGAATGAGTACACTGTAATCCATAGTCTATATAATATTTCAAAAATTAATATGTCTTAAAGCTTAAAGGATATCACCTGTAAAGTCTATATAAATATTTAATTCTGAAAATAAATTAATCTAACTTGGTTGGAATGGATTCATTTGGTTTGGGGTTTGTTTTATTTTTTTTTGAAGGAGCATAAATACATCTATATCAACTAAGAATTTTGACATGAGGTTCTGAAGTGCTTTCTAAAGCCATTTGATCTCTAGAGTGCCAAGAAAATTATGGTGAAGGTCTAAAACATATTGTCAATGACATTGAAGCAGAGAGGAATAACGGCACAGTGAGTTTGTTAAGAAGGCTAATACTGACTCTGTAAGAACCATGGCAGTGTGCAATAAAGAAATACATATCGATTTGTCCTTGCTCACTTGAGACTTCATCCCAAAGATACTGGGATGAAATTAGTCCATTTAACATAATATTAAAGTCCCTCTAAATAAAGACAGCAATAAAGTGGCTTTTATGTTCTTTATTTACTTTAAGCACAAGTCTGTGCAGTATCAGTTATGTTTCTGTGGGGTTTTTTGCATACTCGGCACATAGGAAAGCATAGTGTGTGCTTAAGAATAAATTGTAATGGTTTTCCACATTGTTAAATGTCAGACAGTTTCTTTTTTGTTTGTTTGTTTTAATTAACTGGAATTAACAGCTTCCAGCAGGTTTAAAGACCATTGACCAATTACATTAGTTTTCTTTAACCACAACAGACATTTATATTAAGTGGTTTATTAAGTGGTTTAAATGTTGTTAATTAGTCTCAGTATTTCCATATGAAAATAAAAATAATAGTTGACATTTCTAGAGCACCACCTCATTGTGGATTTCAGACTGATCCAACGAGAAATTTCTTCAGAATATGAAGTTCTGAAATTGCTTAGTATAACAGGTGAAATTTCTCCTAGTTGTCACAGTGAAAGCTATCATAGATTCATCTCAGTGAAATCAGTATGTTTTATCTTAAGAGCTTTCTAGTTAAGCAGTAGAGCAAAAATTTTATAGACTGTTCTATATCTAAATCAGCTGTGCTCTGAGCCAGCACCATTCTGTATTCACCTCAATGAAACAATACCAAACTGAACACCAAATGTAGGATGCATCAGCTCACCTAATATATTTCCTTAAAACATTTTTAGTATTTTCCACAGCAGTTGGATCACATAACCAGCTTAAAATATACCAGGGAGAAGAACAGTTAGCATAGAATCAGAATCATTAAGGTTGGAAAAAGACCCTGTGGGAAAAAGACTGGGGGTAAAATTACATTTTAATAGATGGAGATTGCAATCTCCACAATGCCCACAAAATATATGCTAAGGGGGAAAATGTGGTTACTACTCCCTGGCTGGAACACAGACAGCATGCCCAACTTCCCACACACAATCCAAAGAGGACTACACAGAGGGTGGAGCGCATTGAAGTCAGAAGACATTGCAGTTAGGCTCTGCAGAAATACTGGCAGAGGAGGGAACCTGGTGGTACTTTTTAGCTGACAAGTCATGTAGCCGCTGAAAAACAAGGGAGATAAAAGATGTCTTGCTGTTGTACCAGAAGCTGAGGCAAAACCACTTTCCTTGAACTCCTGTACATCACCAACCCAAGGCTAACTCAGAGGAGAGTTACTTGTCTAAGCCATGACCAGACAGGTTCTCCAGAGCTGGAGCTGTGGGAGACTGTGTCAAATGCTTTGCTTAAGTCCAAGTAGACAACCACAGCATTTTCCTCATCCACTAAGCTGGTTACCTTGTCATAGAAGGAGGTCAGGTTGATCAAGCAGAAGCTGCCTTTCATAAACCCGTGCTGGCTGGGCCTGATCCCAGGGCTGTCCTGCACATGCTGTGTGACAGCATCTCAGGGTGATCTGGTCCATAACCTTCCCCAGCCCTGATGTCAGGCTGAGAGGCCCTCCCTGCATCCTCCTTGTGGCCCCCCTTGTAGCTGGGTCTCACATTTACTAACCACCAGTCAAATGGGACTTCCCTCCATAGCCAGGACTATGAGGTTGGTGAGCAGTTATGCCAGATCCCTCAGTACCTTCAGGTGGATCTCATCCAGCCCCATAAACTTGTAGCAGGTCACTGATCATTTTCCCTTGGATTATGGGGGATTCATTGGGCTCCTCTTCCCTGTCTTCCAGCTCAGGGTATCCACAGAACAACTGGTCTTACTATTAAAGACTCAGGCAAAGAAACCATTAATTACCTCATTACCTTACTTAATTACCTTCCTTTCCTCATTCTTTTTCACTATGTTTCCCCCTGCATGCAATATCCAATAAAGGATGGAGATTTTCCTTAACCTTCCTTTTGTTGTTAATGTATTAAGAGAAACAATTTTTCATTGTCTTTTAAGACAGTAGCCAGATTACATTTTTTATTTTTTAACCTTACATACCCTGTTTTTATTGACAAGGCTTTCCCACACTTTCTATTAACCTTTATATTGGGAAATCTTGCTTTTTCCCATTATCTTTATTTTAATCCAATATTTCCTGGGTAAGAGCTGTTTCTACTTGACTGATGAGTGACACATGACTTGGAGTTTCCAGGATGGAGTGGTGTTGGAAAGAAAGAGAGGAAAACTTCTTGATTGCTTTCCATGTATAGAGACTTACAGTGATTTCATTCATTAATTAAAGGAAATCATTTAAATGTGTTATAGAATCAGATCTAGAAACATATCACTATGGTGAAGGTGATTTTGGCATGCATACAAGCTGTCATTAAAGACTAGTAAATTATGACTGTGTAAAGTATTTTCTGGCTGGGTCAGTAAATAAGGAACTCAAAAAGCATTAAGCCATACATACATTGCCGTTAATAGGAAAATGCAAAATGAGGTTAGTAGATGGTATTATATTAAGAGAAGCTGTGTATAAATCCTAGGAGAAGACTACCCTATTTATATCAGCTATGATATGAAGCAGAATGACATAGCAAGTGTCAGAAAATCCAAGATATAGGGTTAAGCCATGATATGGGGTTTTTCCAGCATCTACTTTTATTTTTCTTTTCAAAAGCACTAGAAAGACTGAAGTATTATGGTACTGCAAAACTTGAAAACTGCTAAAAATAAAATCCTTGTTTAGTGATGCAAAGACCATTAAACTACATGGATTATTAAATTTTTAAAGGCTAAAAAGATCTGCTATGGTCGCTGAATAGTGACCTTCTGAATAATGCAGATATCTGACATATCCTGTGATTTTTTCATTTTCCCTTTTAATAATATGTGCCTCAGCTACATATGTCCTGATCTGCAAATAACATATATTATTAAGTCTTTGCTGCTTCCCACTTAAACTGTTTCAGTAATTAGAGCATTTGGTCTTATTGAGCTGATGCAGTTGAAATTTATTTATCTTCTACAAGTGGGTTTGTCATGTTCTAGATAAAAGGCCATTATGCTATCAGCAATCTGGTTCGTGTGGATTCTTGTGGACATTGATCAAGTCATCCACATAAAGTAAAAATCTTACTTTCTTGCTTTAAAACATGGTTTCCTTCATTTCAAATTACGGCTAAAATTCTCTTGTTTCTCAAGCTCATATGGTCTCATTAATGACAAAAGTAATACAATCTCAAAATTCCTACTTTGCTATTTTCATAAAGGGATTTAAAATATAATTTATAAATTGTGTTGGCCTCCAGTGTTACAGCATCAGAAAGAGATCAAATGGTCAGCTATTTATCAAACATGACCTTAAGTCCTTTATCATACTTTAGCTTTGGTAAGTCACTTTAAAAATATCTTCAAGGAAAAACTATACTTAAAAACTTGTCCGCCTGCCATTGTCAGTTTAATTCTAAACAATGTGGTGAAACTGCATTTTTTTGTGATAATTGTAATTCAATGTAGTAATCCAAGTAATCTAAGTGTCGTTCCTTTTCTGAACAAAACTTCCATATCTCAATAAAATACTTAACAAAAGACAATGAAATTCTTAATTGTTTTCACTGCAATTAGAAAAGTGACCCAATGTTGCCACATTTTGACGGAAGCACTCATTTTTATGAGAGATATCACAAATTTGCCCTAGATAATAGCTACCCAAAGAAAAGGAAAAGCCTCAGTTTTAGTTTTTCCTAAATAATAATGATTTCATTTTCAGTTTAATCTAAATTGTAAATTAGCTCTTATAAGAAGATTTCTGTTTAAATTCAGCTGGTTCAAGGCTCTGGAAAATCACTTCTTTAACGTAACACAGACTACCCCTCAAGCAAAGTACAGAGTACTGAGAGAATATCACTGTAAATACAAGCTTCTCTATGGGACAATTGCAAAGACTGTGATTTCTTCTTGTGAATACAGCAATAACTGTGATTGGTTTTTTTCACTCAAGAATACTGGGGTAAAAATAAATTAGCCCTTTTGGGACCTTAAATCCATTAAAAAAAACCAAAACCAAAACAGAATTCCATTCAGTTTTAATTTTCACATAAAGTCTTACTGAATGTATATCACTGCGAGTAGGAAGCCTTCAGCATTATATAATACAGCACAATAAATTTTGCTAATGAAAGTGCTCTAGAAGAAATGTTGTAAAAGAACAAGTATATATAGGATTGAAAAAAACCAAAAAACAAACAAGCAAACAAAAAAACACAAAAAAACCTCAAAAACAAAAAAAGGGGAGAAGCTCAGGTTTTTGTTCATGTTCTCATTGTTTCTTTGATTGTTATTACTATTCTTATAAGGCATTTTTGAGATATTTTCTTCTGTTACTATTTGTGTCAATAAAGGTGAGGTCAAGAAAGTGACTAAAGAATTAAGTTTGACCTATTACTACAAAACAAGTTCACAGAAATTCCTTACCTTTATTATCTTTTACACCTAACACTACCAAATTACTGTTTCAGGACTACCAGATTGCAAATCACAGAATCACAAAATTAGCTGAGTTGGAAGGGGCCCACAAGGAGTCCAACTCCTGGCCCTGCACAGCACCATCCCCAAGATTCACACCATGTGCCCAAGAGCATTGTCCAAACATGTCTGGAGCTCTGTCAAGCTTCATGCTGTGACCGCTTCCCTGGGGAGCCTGTTCCAGTGCCCAGCCACTCTCTGGGTGAAGAACTTTTTCCTGATTTCCAACCTAAACCTCCCCTGACACAACTTCACGCCATTCCCTCATGTCCTGTCGCTGGTCACCACAGGGAAGAGATCAGTGTCTGCCCCTCCTCTTCCTCTCACGAGGAAGCTGTAATTGCAATGAGGTCTCCTCTCAGTCTCCTCTGTTTATGTATATATATACAGCAGAGTTTAAGTCAGTACTTGACATAGTACTTATACATAGGTTTGTGAAGATGTTCATATTTTTATTCCTCCTTAATAGTTATATGTACATTTATATATTAAATATATATTAATGTTAGTACTCCCATGTATTCCAAATTAATCCAAAAGAGAACCCCTTATGGCAAGTTCAAACGTTAGAAACAGCCAGAGAAAAAAGCAAAGGAAAAACACTGAACAGCTCCCATTCTACAACTGAACACCTTAAAGGCAACAAAAGGCAAGCTTCCTTTAATTTTAAATTTCCATGTATATTCTTGCTATCAGAAGTTCCTTTTCTCCCTCATGCTGATAGAGGAACACACATATACACATTTTGTGTAGAAAAGCATTAACATACACTCTATGTTCTATGTTCTCTGCTTGGAAGGAAAGCTCATAAATGGGAAATACTTTAAACTTCAGAAATACTTGACTTAGGTTCTGTGTTTAAACACAAATTCAGATCTTAAATGTTTTTTCTACATTCCTATTAATTTAATCTTGGGGAGGGAGGTTTGTTCAAATGTTGTTTACCTACTGCTTATGACATATATATACAGTCCATAAATTTTGCCTAAGATTTGCTCCATGTAAGTTTCAATTTGCATAACATTATGAAGTGTGAAAAGATATGAACTTTCATGCTGGAAACCTAAAGTGTTACATTTCTCATAATTCTGTTTTTAATAGCTTCTTTTCATTCATGAACATTAGACATATTCTAATAGATACAGCTCATCTGTATCTCCAGTTATGCTTCAGCCTTACTCCTTGGGTCATTGTCAGCATATTTTTGTCTCTCACTGTCTCATATTCTCATGAACATATTAATTCTTTCCTCTTCAGTTTCCCTGATGTTTTCCTAGAATTCTGTACTTAAACATAAGAAACTTACAATAGCAATTTCTTTTAAATACAATCTCCACAAACATTTATTTTAAGTGAGTGGGGGTTTTAAGTTTCTTTCTCTTTCTGCTTTAGCCTAAGCAGTTATAAAAACCTTCTAAGAGAAATTAAAGATATTACCTTTTTTGTGTGTGTGTCTCCATAATTTAAATTAAATATAAATAAGCGTAGCAGATTCTTCCCTTGTGCAGTTCTCTGTCATAGCTTGGTGCCATCTTCTTTGTTATTGACATCTGTCTTCTTGGCTTTTAGAACATGAAGACTTCATCTGCAATTACAGTTTTGAATACATTCTTAAACACCTAGTGAATTTCACCATAGGAAAAATGTGAGTCTTCACATTTTCTAGCATTTGCAAAAAAAAAAAGGTCACTGTACATCATCATTACAAACCCAGTAATACTGTCTGCTATTTGCTTCCAATATTTTACAAAACCTATTTTGCTTGGCTGTTGTTGGGGTTTCTCCCCCCTGCCATGGGGTCCTGGGAGAGGGGACCCTGGGGTGGAGGCACGGGGTCTCCCTGCTCCCTGGTCACATGTACCCTAATCCTGTTCCCCAGTGGTTATTTTGTGTTCCCCTGCCTGGGTAGGACCCTGGCTGTCCCGTGATTGCTCAGTTCTTTGGCAGTCCCCCGGCCATGTGGCTGGAGAATAAAGATCTCTGAAACTTCTATCAAGAATTGGTCCCTGTTTCTTTCTACGCTGTCTAATGCATGTTGCAGGAGACCCCACTGCAACAGGCTGTCACAAAATAATCAGTAGTTTGGGGAAAGAAAAAAAATTCCTTTGCTGAAGTTTCCCTGAAGAGTTTGTGTTTGGTTGGGTTTTTTTTGCCTTTGTTGATTTTTTTAAAAAGTTATTTATTTCTTTAATGTCAGGTGTTCAAAGAATTAAATATCTCTTCCAATCAGAAAACTTTTGAAAAATAACTTTGTTTGCTTTCAACATGATTTAAAACATTTCATGGTGGCAGATTCTATCATTCTAAGTGTAAATGCTTGACTTGCTCATTTATTTAATTTAATAGTGACTTTTAAAATTTTTAAATGACACTTTAATGATTATTTTTTTGGATGGTGCATAATCCCTGGATGCACAAAATAGCACAGCACTTCTAGTCATGTATCTTATTTTTCATTGTACTATGTCTGACTGGGACAAAGTTATAAAGTCTTACTTCTAAAGTAAGCTGTGACGCAAGGAAAGACTTTGCTGGAGCAGGCTTCTGACAGGACTTATGACAAACTCACCACAACCCCCATTCCCAGTCCCTCTGTGCCACAAGAGAGGAGAAGGTAGAGAAGCTGAGAGTGAGGCTGAGCCTGGGAGGGATGGGAGGAAGGTGTTTTTAGATTTGTTCTTACTTCTCATTATCCTACTCTTTCTTTAACTGGTAACAAACTAAACTAACTTCATCCAAGTATAGTCTAATTTGCCCATGACTGTAATTGCTTAGTGATCTCCCTGTCATTATCTCAAGCCATGAGCTTTTTGTTATATTTTCTCTCCCCTGTCTTGTCTGGGGAGAGGATTGCTAGCACATCTTGGTGAGCACCTGGCAGTCTACCAAGGTCAACCCACCTCAGGTTACTGGTCAAGATCAGTCCACCACATTTACAAAAGAAAGGATGTAATTATCACAGGCTTTGTTCTCTGGAATTGTATTGGGGTGTAACAGTGAGAAAATTTAGGTAAAACAAGACTTCAGTATACAAGCAATCATGACTAAGTACTAAAGGTTTTCCTTTGCAAGTTAGAATGTTACACAGAGAGTGTAGTAAGTATATTAACAACTGATCAATCAACAGAAAGATCCAGTTGTTAAAATCATGTAGAAAGATAAAGATCTGTCACGGCCTCAAGACCAGTCAAGTCACCTAAAATGGAACCTTTGCAATTTGTAACTGTGATACCACTTTTTGGATGAATAGTTAATTCCACCTAAAAAAAGGTCTTCCTGAATAAGACACAGCAAACAAACCCATGGGGTAGAGCCAATGATTTGTGCAACTGACAGCTGGAAGAACCAATAAAGACATGGGAATGAGACCATCATGAAGACTAATTCTCCCAGTGACTGTTTGTGAAAGGTTTGTGCAGTTTTGTAACTGCAGTAAATATTTCACCTCACAAAGAGAATATGGTGAAAACTCATATAGTACAATGCTAAAGGAGAACCTCATGAATAAAACAATAATTTTATATTCAGGGTAAACCTTTGACACTGAGCAGAAATACATATTAGAATTATGCATTGAATGGTGAAGATAACGAGAAGCAGTATACAGCTGCCTCACTTTCTTAATATTTATTACATTCTTTATTACATTTGCACAGAAACCGTGCTTTTTTCACTTTACAGGTATCTATACACACAGGCAAATAGCAGTATTTCTATATATGTGTCAACAAATTTTACATATATACATATATACATATATATATATATGTATACATATATAAGCATTCACAAGTGCTCCTTTTTCCTTTGGCACACATAGCATGGCTGTGCATTTATTATATCTTCCAGAGATAAAGGTCAATCAACTTTTAACCCAAATACAAAATAAAAAAACCTCTAAAAATTTCTAATGAGGTCTACTGTCAAACATATGAACACATAAACAAACAAACAAACATGAACCTCCCTTATTGGGGGTTTGGACTAGGTGATTTCCAGAGGTCCTTTCCAAACCTGAGAATTCTCTGATTTTGTGATGAAACTCTAGAAAAGTTCATGTAAAACTTAAGAAGCAGAGATTTCTGAACAGACTTTCTTGTTTTGGCTCAGTGCTTGAACTTGCCAGAGCATTGTAGTTCAAATTTTATTATCACGCATCTGCTACCATCCTGCAAATATTGCAAAGAGAGGCCAGCATGACTGTAAACAACAATCCAGGTAAAATGGGCTTTTCATCTTTCAACCTGAATGGTTTAAAATCAAACTCTATGAGTTACATCTGAACATCTGGGTTATCTGCCTATAATCATCTGGTGGAAGCACTCTCTGAGTAGGGAGTCTTCTCTCAATCAATATATTGTGAGGCAAAACTGCTTTAGTAGCCGGGCTTATTTCAGCTTATTACTTCTCATAACCCTACAGCTGTCATGTAGAAGAAAAAAACAATAAAAAAATGCATATGAGGAAGTCAATTATTCATAGAATCATAGAATAGCCTGGGTTTGAAGGGACATTAAAGATCATCTAGTTCCAACCACCCTGCCATGGGCAGTGACACCTTTTACTAGACCGTGCTGCCCAGAGCTCCATCCAACCTGGCGTCTAACACCTCTCAGGATAGGTTCTCAGGGCAACCACTTGCAATGCTTCCCTACCCTCACAGAAAAGAATTTTTTCCTAATATCTAATCTAAACCTGCTTTCTTTCAGTTTGAAATCATTCCCCCTTGGCTTTGAAATAACACTGTTTGACTTCTATAAATGGAGCTTAGTCTTGTTTACAGAACTAAAATATCTGCAGATAACTGTCCAAAAAAATAAACCATGTGATATATTTTCTCTTAGTATGTATAGAAGGCTGATAGTTTTTCTCCTTCTACATGTGTATAAGTTATAGTTAATTACACATTTGAATCCCTTTTGGAAATACAATGCTATTTCTATCACCCTTCTGTGAGACTTCTGTGAACCACTGTTCTCTAACCTCACAAGTAAGAATGATTTTTCTCTGGTTCTTTTTCTTTCCTATATTGATTACATTATGACCTGTTGAAACAAAGAGTATTTCTTAATTTTTATTTGGAGTTTATGTAGAATAGTAGGGTTGTGATCTGGATCAGAATTTTTAGAAAACAATAATATTAAGAGTATTTGCCTTTTGCCCCATTTTATGAAGATATCCAGGTATGTATGTATTTTACTCTCAGAATCTAAATCGGCAGACGTTAACACGGAGTGGTTCTGATTTGCCTCAAACATACTCTTAACCTACCATGTCAAACCTATTTCTATGGTGAGCTGCTTTACTATGTCTTAATGAATAGAATGGCTTTTTGATTGCAAATAATAGGAAAGAAAAAATATCTCTGAAGTGCAATCTGCAATAGCAGATATACAGTATCTATATTAGTTTATTTTTATTGAATACCATCAAGGCTTTTTTACATATTTATATATGATTTTTTGTGTGTAGTTTCTTCTTTGGGAAGAATAGGTTATGTAAGCTGAGAAATATTCCAGATATGTCCTTATGTCTCATAAGTACATAATGAGCATTCTTGCACAATTATTTTGATAATAAAATATACTGCCAAATTACGTTCTGGAAACAGCTTCTGTTATTGTTTCTATGAGCAACCCAATAAGCTGGAACAATTGGTATTTTTAGGGAAGATTACCAGACCTCAGGTGTACTGCAAGAGAGAAGAATGTGACTCTGAGAAACAAAACCTGTACAGAAGCAGTTCTTCTGATTACTTCTTCTGTTGCTATAAAAAATAGGAATATTTTCTACTTCATTCAACTGGTTTTGTTAGAGAATAGGAAAATTTGCAACTATCATCAAAGAAAGGCTGTGGTATAGAATTCCCTATATCTACAAAGCTAATCAGTAATCTTCTTGGTATTGTATACCACCCACAGCTGACATCAAGCCTCCACACAGTTTAGCCTCAGATTTGGCATGTATTTGACCTAATTTATTTTATATATCTATTGGTCAAAGGACATTATCTCTGACACTTGTACTGTAATCTAGAATGAGTAAAAACAGTAACAATAAGTATGGATATATAAAGAACAGACAACTCTTTTAAGAGCCACAGACCCTTAAGAGAAACAAAGAAAAATATTGGGATGCTAAAGTGATAAATATATTGGGATGTTAAAGTGGCACAAAAAGGCATTTCCTAAGACTATAGTTCTTGGGAAAACAGTCAAATGTCTAGGAAGAGAACCAGACAGAACACATATTTCTAAAAAGTTGTGAAAGATTTACAAAACAAATTCTGGCAATGATCAGGATGGAAAATCAGAGCAATCTGAGGAAGAGAACTCACTAAAAAATTATCCCAAATGTTAAAATGCACACTTAGGATCTATCTCAGATAGATATGTATGGCATGATGCTCATTTGTAAGTTATGAATAAGCTGGAAGGGAGGTAAATTTCATAGCTAATAGCTATGTTGCTAAATAATTGCATAAATGGATTCCAGAACCCAAAAATGAAAGTCAAGAAACATCAAAACAATAAATGCTGCAGCCAGAATGTTAAGAGAAAAACATTAACACCATTGATTTGTACTAAAATGCTAAAACTTTCTATATAAATAACAATGATAATTTCTCATTCAGGCTTTTCCATCAACTAATACTGTCCCTGGTCAACTCTGTGGGGTCCCCCAAGCACCCACAGACGCACGGCTGGGTTTAATAACATAGTCAGTAGCAAAGAGTCGAGAAGGGCATTTGCGTGCGTTCCAGCAGGAGCATTTATTGCTGCTACACTGTCGAAGGTTGCAGAGGCAAATACCAACATGATCCCAAAGCCCACAGCTTTATCTGGGGGCGGGGAAAAGGCAGGACTAGGGAACGGGGACCAATGGGGAAGCTCTGGGGCAGTGACAAGGGGTAGAGGCCAACAGCCAAGCAGGGAATTCAAGCTGGGATAGATTAACATAACAGAACAAGCATCCTGGGAGAAGCCTGTTTGGTTACCCTAACATGAAGAGGTATTTGTGGTACTAGCGACTTGTCTTACTGAAAACTTTCTGTCCTTTGTAATGCATGTTCACCGGCCACCACAATCAACAATTTCTAGCTGTGGACAAGAGTGCAAACAATTCTTGGTAATAATATCAAGATATTTTAAACAGAAATTCCAAAGATTATAACACACTGTGCTCTGTTTCAGGAAAAACAAAGCAACACTGAACCAGAACAAAGATTGTAGGAGGAATTTCTGGAGATGTAAATACAAATTTTCATATTTTATGGTTATGAGGTTTGGATCCAGTGGGGAGTGTTTGCAAACAAAGCTGAAATATGTGGATATGTATGAGTGGATGGGAGTGTTGCAAGAGGAACAAGATAAAGACTCATAAATTCATAACACTATTACCAAAGGTTCCAGAGCTAACCTTGGACTGCAGTCTATTTTTTCTCCTGATGAGCATGGAAATGCCTCTGTACACATTTGTCTTCTTTCTTTTCTCTCCCAAATTCCCGTTTTCACCTTCCTATTTCTCCAAAGAATTTTTCCTTGTACCTTCCTTCACAAAAGCATGTTGTGATAGTCTTCCCCCGGCCTAAATACTCTTCTTTTCTCCTTCAAACTTATTCTCTCATTCTCTTTCAGAGGCTTCCTCTGTTTTGTTGTTTGTCTTGAGCTCCTTTTCATTTCTTGCAGACAAAACATAGATGCTGGCTGGGTGAGTGAGAATATAATAGCATAGCATAGCATAGAACAGAATAGAATAGAATAGAATAGAACATAATATTTCAGTTGGAAGGACCTACAGAGATTATCTAGTCCAACTGCCTGATCATTTTAGGCTGATCAAAAGTTAAAGCATATTATTAAGATCCAAATGCCTCTTAACCACTGACACGTTTGGGGCATCAGCAACCTTTCTGGTAAACCTGATCCAAGTTTGACCATCCTCTCAATAAAGAAATGCTTCCTAATATTCAGTCTGAACCTCCCCTGGCTCAGCTTTGAACCATTCACATACGTGGGTCCCAGGAAACAGAGCTCAGTGCCTCCCTCTCCCCTTCCCCTCTTCAGGAAGCTGCAGAGAACAATGAGGTAACCCCTCAGCCTCCTTTTCTTCAAATGAGAGAAGGCCAAAGTCCTCAGCCATTCCTCAGGACATATCTTTCAGCGCTTTACACCATCTTAGATGCCCTTCTCTGGACACATTTAAAGACCTGAACATCCTTCTTAACTTGTGAGGCCCAGAACTGCACACAGTGCTCATGGTGAGCCTGCACCTGCTGAATGCAGCAGGATAATCACAGCTTTTAGCTGACTGGTGCTTCTGTGTTTGATGCACCCCAGGATGGATTTCCCCTCTGGCTGACAGGGCACGCTGCTGGCTCACACTGAGCTGTTGCTGACCAGCAGCCCCACATCCTTTACAAGGCTGCTCTCCAATGGCTCCTCTCCAAATTGTGCCCAGAATTACTCCATCCCAGATGCAGAATACAGTATTTCTTTATGCTGAATTTCATACCACTGATGATTTTCTAAAGCTCTAATCTATCTAGGTCCCTCTGCAAGTCCTCTTTCCCTTGAGAGAGCCAACAGCCTCTCCCAGTTTAGTATCATCAACATATTTAATTCAACTCCTTGCACTTCAAGGTGCATTCAACTCCTGCATTAGGAGGAACAGACCTGTCCCTAGAATTGAACTCTGCAGAACACCACGAATGGCTGGTCACCAGCCAGCTGTAGCCCCACTCATTACAACTCTTTGAGCCTTGTCGTTCAATCCTGGCCAGCACACATGAACCTGCTCATCCCACAGTTGGACAACTTGTTCAGAAGGATACTTTGAGGGTCAGTATCAAAAGCCTTACTAAAATACCCAAAAGGTAATTTTGAAGTAATTCTTTGTGCAATCAGCTTAGTTCCTCACTTTTCTGTGATGTGGGCAGACAGACGCTATAAATCTTTTCCACAAAAAGTACTTGTGATTCTGATTATCTGAGAAACAGAAAAAAATGTGTTTGTGGCTCTAGCTGTAGCTGCTTCTTCCCTTAAGCAAGGAATATTCTAAATTAACTTGTATAGAGCTCAGCATTTATACTGATGTAACACACCTACACAGCATCTGATCTGGCTCGGGTATTCCAGCTCTGTACTACATTATAAACTGTGGATATTTAATAAGAAGCCTCAGGGCACAGACAAATTATCAACTCATCCAAGTCATCTGAGCTAATTAATTGGCTATGTTCTTAGTTTGCCTCTGACAAACTGAAATAAAATGACATATATACTGAAAGAAAGTGTTGTGGGTAAGTCATGCTCCCTCTGTTTCGTGCAGCCAGATACAAGAGGTTTTAATTCAGGCTATCTCATCAACCAAGATAAACCAGGTATTAGCCTGAGTCTTCAGGCTCCCCTTCATGTTGGTAGGTCTACCCTTTAGGTGTAGTGGAAACAGTACAAATGTCACTATTCTTCTCCATGGGCTTCAGTTGCCTTATAGAGTATCTGTAGATTTGGGTTAGAAGCCCAAGTAACTTTTCCAAATTCAGTTTTTAAAGTAAACCCACAACTTTAAATATAGTCCCACAATTCTAATGACACTGATGAGATTTTGTGACTTATGGAAGCCTTTTGCAGCAAGCTTTTGCTGTCATTGCCTACATATCTCATTTATTAAAAAAAAAAAAAAAGAAAATCTCACTTTGGTAGAGCCAATGCTCCCCTACCATGACAGCGATTAATTGAAGAAGAGAACCATTCATAGGGTACACAGATTTTTTGCTGGTGGACACAGTCAATATCTGTCATATCTAGGTTTCTAATATTAAGATCCCACTAACAAGTCTTCTAGATATTCTTATCCATGTGAAACAGTATTGCTTGGGCAAAATTTCTGTGTAGCTTCCAAAAGAAAAAAATGAACATCAGAAAGGGTACAGCTTTTTCAGGTAAATATTTTTGAAAATCAAAAGAATTATGTTGAGACAGGTGATGAGAATATCCAAGTGAAAAGTCTCATCAAACAACAGAATATCTTTCTCAAGGAGTAAGGGCTCACAGGTCTGCATATGTAAGGAAAACACTTTTATCACGAGTCATTCCATATCTCAAGACAGTAGCTAAAGAAGGATGAAACACTGCATATGAAAATACTATCAAACCTTCTCAATATTTTGTGCAAGACAGGAAATGGCACTTGAATGCGCTTTTTTTCATTTTGCAGTATTTCCATAATAGTTTAATTGAATGTCTGTGCTATTTGAATGCTTCTGTCTTTCAGGTAAAAAAAAAGCACATATTGAATTTGGGATCATAACTAGACAAAATGATTTCAAGTCCAGTTCCTTTTTCAGTAGTAAAGAAAGTAGACTAAGATGTTGATTCTTTAAAAAACAAAAAAGCTCTTTATCAAACAGCAGGGGGCAATGAAACATAAATCAAAATAAAAAAAAGCTCCTTTACAAAGTAGTGGAAACATAAAACAGAATATTACTACCTGAACATTCTGTTTGCTTTAGTGAATGTTTTATGAGGAGATAAAAATACAATAGGGATTTTTGGAGAGGAAAGGTATGGAGAATTTTTCATGTAACCTACAAAAGTATATGAGCAGAAGTATATGTAGTTTGTGATATGTCAAAAGCTCAATAAATTTTTTTCTGTAGAAATTTTTAAACATTTTTAAGTTGCTACCAGTTTCAGGTCTATAAACACCTTTATGTATCTGTAAGTTGAAGGATATAAAATCTAGGCAGAAATAAGATTCCACTGAAAGAGAAGCTTGATTTCCTCTAAAAAAGAATATTATACTATCTTTTCATTCTTTGATTGCAGCATAATTTTAGTGTATGTAATTAGATTTTTTTGTCATTTTTATTATTTATACAAAACAGTGTAATACTTAAACATTTGTGAACCTTATTTATTATCAAAAATGCTAACTAGTTTCTAATTTAAATGCAATAATCAATATATGCTACAACTCCTTTTCTTAGCACATACTTCAGTGTTAAATGTGTAATTGTACATTTTGTCATTCAAATAAAAGAATACTCAACTTCTTATTTTACTTATTGCATACACTTTTATGTCATATAGTATTTTATGCGAATAAAAAGGAGGCATTTGCATATAAGACTGTTAAAGCCCCCTACAAACAACAAAGGATGTAATGAGTCTGTCATAGGGCCTATTTTAGAAGTTGCATTCCAAGGGAGTGAAATTCATTAAAATGCCTGAGAGCCAGAGCTGACCTCTGCCAATTGCCAAAGCCATGTGGGAGATGATCTATATGAGAATCTCCTCAAAAATAAGCACTTGCAGAGGCTGTAAAGCTTTCTATTAGACCCAGCACTTAGTTTGTACCAGCTTTTCTGCCGATGTGCACAAGAAAGGAGAATGTTTCCCTCAGCCCCTACATATGATAATGGAAGTATCCTGTTCCGTGGACAAATCCATAACAAGTCAGTTGGCTCATATCTCGTACTAACCAAACCTATGCATGCTTCAAGACTGTGTGAAAACTAAAATAATTTAGTTTATTTCAATGAAAAGATTGGGACAAATGTTTATGTCTGATATTAGGAAATAAAAAAAGCCTTTTAAAATAGTCATGGATCTTCTGAACTTGTCATATGATTATACTCTTTTCTAAGGTAGAGTCTTTTTAACCTACTTGCTAAAAAACTGGCCCTTTGCTGGATATCTATTACCTGTACCTATTAGCTTTAGTAAATAAACCAACTGTCACTCTGGACAGTTTTAATAGGCTTATCTCTATTACTAGAGACCTCTTCATACCATTTCCAGCACTCTCTTTTCTCTCACTAGGTTTTCCTCTTTCATCTAGTCTGGTAAATCATTTAGATTTTCCAGGGAGCTCCAACAAGACCAACACCAGCATCCACATCAGTCAAACACATCAGTGACTCCTGGCAGCTCTGCCACATGCAGGATTGTTTTGCTGCTGCTCCTGGAGCAAGAAAGATGGCAAACTGCAGAGTAGATTCTTTTATGTAACAGACACAATCTTCCCTCAGCCATTGGGAGACAGTTAAATATATTTCTTTCTGACATTGCCTTTTCAAAAAAACCTGAACACTGAACATTTAAAAGAAAATGTAAAGCAAAACCAGGAGATGTTATACTGTTGTGTGTCACTACATAAATAAACTTCAAAGCTGTAAAATGGAAAGTTTATACTAAAAAGTAATTCTCATATAGATAATGATACTGTATTCCGACAATCCTGTATGTTTTTGTTCTTTAATTACATGACGACATATGCCATTCTCTTTTTCTCTTAAAGAGATAACTACCTCTGACATTGTCAGATAGAAAGCACCAAGAGGTTGAAGTAATATTGCATAAAGTAAAAATCTGTCATCTTCTAAGTGCTTAAGTTTTGCAAATTTAAATATAAAGTATTTTTCAATTATAAACTTTTTACAGTGTTATTTCATATAGATATTTAATGCAGTTATCATACTGATGTTTTAATATTTATGTTACTTTATTATTCTAGACATATGTAAACATTATTTGTTGTCTGAAAGAAAATGATCTAAACATGCTAACCTGTGAGGCAACAAACAATAATTTAAAATCCCTTGAAGTCTAAACTACCACTGCAATAACAAAAAGAAATGTATTCATTTCCAATTAATTTGGATTATTTCTTATGAATACAAGATTTTAAAAACTGCTAGTCTTTATGATGCCTAAGTTTCTTATGTGTATTTATGTTAGTAGTGTGTAGGAACACACTTCGGAAAGCATAATGTCGTAAGTAATGGAAGGAGAGGAAGAGCACCCAAGTGTTACACAGAATCGAGGTTTGAGAAGGAATTAGAGCACTGATTGTATCTGGATAAGTACCTAGCAGCACTAAAAAATGGTCTCAGTTATACACCTTCTGTATAGTAATGTGTAATTACATGTTTATGAAGATATATCTGTTATAACCTGTAGTAGACTATAACTTTTATGATACTCTAGATATAGCAGATATGTTTCTAAGTAGTGTCTGTGAAATGTCACAAACATTTTATGTTACATTTTTTATTCCACTGCAAGACTCTAGTGTTTTCATATTACATATTTAGCTTCTAAAGCTGATTGATTGCTTCAGAGAAAAGTGTATATGGTATTCCACTTCTTATCTGAGTCAATGTTTTTCTCAATATTGTGAAGTAAATTAAAATAAAGTGTTTAAATCTACTGCTTATGATAAAGAAGACCAAATCTTATTCTAATAAATGTGAAATACAACTTGTCATGTTCCTTTCACTTTGTAGAAATGCTACCACAAGGCTTAGCCAGTTAAGTCTAATATGTTGACATTTATTTTTGCTGCAATAAATGTTAGGATTATATTTTTGCATTAAATTCTGGCATTTTTAAAGATCACGATGACAAGTGATTTATTCTTCAAATCACTCTGGTTTGTTTTTACTTTTTGAATATGGATTTGGCCATGTGTCTCCAAGGCACAGTACAAAGCATATTTCATATGTTTTGCAACCTATTAGTTTGATTTAAATCCACTTTTTCTGTCAGGATTTATGCAAGGCTTTCTTGATGTTATTTGCTCTGAATTATTGCCCAGAAATAATCACATGGAATCCAATTTCACACAGGCTGTGTGGCCTATGAGGTCTGTCACTGTAAAGCTCTAAAGCTTTTAAAACTTTTTCAATTGAGGTGATTCTTCAAATTTTTTCAATATAAAGAAATATATATTTCAATATATTCACTGTCTTGCTTTACTTTCATATTTGTCCCTGCCCTTCAAAATATGAAGAATTTGATTGGGTTCACTAAGTACTGTGTGGTGGTTGACCCTGGCTGGACATAAGGGCATACATAAGGACAGGAGAGATCGCTCACCAAATACCATCACAGGCAAAACAGGCTTAGCTTAGGAAAATCACTTTAATTTATTACCAGCTAAATCAGAGTAGGGTAATGAGTCCAAATCTTAAAATGCTTTTCCCCTGCCTGTCTTCTTCACTCTTGATTTTCTCTACCTCATCCCTTTCTGCAATACAGGGGAACAAGGCAATGAGGGTTGTGATGAGTTCATCACATGTTGTCTCTGCCACGCCTTTCCCTTCAGGGAGAGGACTTCTCACACTTCCTCTGCTCCAGACAGTCTTCCATGAACTTCTGCAATGTAAGTCCTTACCCCAGGCTACAGTTCTTTACAAACTCCTCCACAGTGGGTCCCTTCCATGGGGTCACAAGTCCTGAGAGCAAATCTGTTCCAGCATGGGCTCCTATCCCCACTGGTCTTTCCAGGAACCTGGTCCAGTTCAGGCTTTCCATGGGGTCACAGCCTCCTTTGGGCATTTCCCTGCTCCAAGGTGGAGTCCTTCAGGAGCTGCAGGTGGATCTCTGCTCCTCCATGGAAGTCCATGGGCTGCAGGGGCACAGCTGCTTCACCATGGTTTTCACCACTCTTCTCTGGTATCTAGAGCATCTCCTCCTCCTCATTTTTCATTGGCCTTGGTGTCTGCAGGGCTGTTTCTTTCACATATTCTCACTCCTCTCTTCTCTGAATGCAGTTGCACTGCAGCTTTCTCCATCCTTTCTTAAATATGTTATCAGAGAACTATATTATTTAAGAATGAAAAAATAAATGAATACTGTTAAAATACTAAATATTGTTAAATACTGTTAAAACTGCACCTTTTCAAGCCACTGAACTGTAGAGTAACAGGTTGGAAGGGACCTCAAGAATCATCTGGTCCAAACTTTCTTGGCAAAAGTACAGTCTAGACAAGATGGTCCTGCACCCTGTCCAGCCAAATCCTAGGCTGTGTTGGCTCTTTCAATACATGTACAATGTTTCCACTCACTTTTACATATTTGAATGTCATATTTCAATGGTTTAAAATTGATATGCATTCTTTGGAAGGAAATATGAAAAAAGAAGGGTTCTTGAGTTTTGGAAATGTACTAAACTTGTGAGCTCAAATGCCTCATTCAGAATTGACCCTTAGAAAATAGTCCACAAGCTTTTGTTTTCCAAAACACTTAGAAAAATCCCTTGTAATATTCTATTGCTTGATTTGCATACATAAACATGCCTAGAGGCAGACTTAATTTCATCCTGCTTATTTCTGATTACTTCTTTTCACCTCACCTTCATTTAGTACAGGTACATGTGCTTGGCAGAACAGCACTGCAGGGAAAGCTTATTGACCCTCAACATTAAAACAAACAAAATAACAACCCCCTGAAGTGGTTAAAGCTAGAAAAGTGGGTTCTTTAAGGGATTTTTTTTCTTTTTCTGTGGTGTTTTGGGGTTTTTTAAATTTTTTTTCTGTTTTCTCTTCAGAAACCATTTAAATTTTTAACTGAGTACCAACAGGCTGCTTAATTATATTTGCCACAAGTCAATAAAGGCATCAACCAGCAGAGCACTAGAAGCATGAGCTAGCTCAAATGACATGATGTGTCTCCAGGAGAAGTACAGTACTTATTTATTCTCTGCAAAGGTAGCCTGATATCACGGTTTTTATACATTTCGCAAAGCCCTGATATTAGAATCTGACTGCATGAAGCCTAACCACCTTCACAATAAACAAGCAATCAACCAAAACCACAAATTCAAACATCATTTATTGCTTTCACAGCAGCAGACAGAAAAGCCAAGGGAAAAATAGGGCAGTCTAGAGACATTGGAAGTAGAAGACAAGTATTAAGTGTTCCAGAATCAAGGTAGTTGTCTAGGACTACGTCTGCATTTGTAGTCTGGATGGGAGCAGTAATGAGCTTTTGAAGAAAATCACTTACAACATGCTGAGTTAGTTCTCAAAGCTGCTCCAGACCACATATTCACACATAAACCCCCCACTCACACACCCCGTCCAGAGGAAATTAAGCCAATAAATGCCTGCACTCAATGAATATCAAAGTACTTCACATCTATCATGCAAGTCTACTTGAGTCTTTGAAAACTCTGGACTTCAAAAACTGCTTTTCTTTGATATATAGAGAAAGCAAATGCCCTCATATATGCTTCCAGCCTTCAAGCCTTTGAGGTACCACTAATCCTTCCTCATGTACCTATTCTATTCAGAGCTCATTTTCAACCATCCCTCACAGGAGCTGCTCAGGTTCATGATCTGCAGAAACTGTGTTCTTCAGTAGCTGTGGTCTGTGGAAAAGATGACATTAGACAGAAATTAATGTGTCGTGTCTTCAAAGACACTTAAGGACTGACAGGCTTATTCTTTTGCTTTCCTCTGATGAAGAGGTTTTGCAGCATCCGTGTGCTCCCTGCTGATTTGTCCCCATGTTACCAGAGAAGGGAGGCAGCTTGGACCAGAAAAGTCATCCTGAATCCTTTGTAGTGCCCCAGTACCTGGGTGGTGATTTGGGTAGAGGAGAAGACAGAGAGGAGGGAGATGACAGGTGTTATCCAGGATGTTCAGCAGGATTAATAGTTTGGGGTCCACATAGAGATCAGATGGAGACTCAGGAGCAGGATGCACTGGATAGGTGATAGAGCTCCCAAACCATGCTGCCAGGTAACAATAATAGGACCACAATAGGAAGTAGAGATCAACCTGGTCAGCTAATATGCACTCCCAGACTACAGAACTTTGCAATCCTTTAGATGTTCAGATCTCCTGGAGGAGAGGGGACTGCTGGATCTAGAAAGCGTGGCAATTGCTAAGATTCTTTCATTCTTAGCACCACTGCAAGTGTATTGTTTATCCCTTTAGTCAGATCAAATGGGCAAGATTTTCCAGAGTTAAGTTTATAGGGAATCATGTTAGCTAACATGATGATGATGATGATTTTGGCCATCACATTTTTCTCCCAGCTTTCTGCTTCTCTTCCTGATTTTTACTAATTTAATGTCATGTTAATCCTTTTCCTCTACTATTCATGTATTTATCCTCGTCAGATGACAGTCTCAGGACCCAGTGGCACAGGGGCAAACAGCATCTACCACAATGCAAAACAGCACCACCAAAAGGTCACAAATGTTGTCGTAGCCCAGGAAGAAAGCACCATTTTCTCATTTGGGTTGAGGTACCTTTCTTATCCCATCCATCTGCTCTGTTCCAGGAAAGAGGGTGTCCTGTGACCTGGGTTTTCAGATTAAATCTCCCACAGCCTGTCTAGGATGCCTCGTGCTGAGTACCGCCAAACTTAGTGGGAAGATGGAGAAGACAGCAGACACATTGCACCACTTGAAAATTTCACAGGATCTGATTTAAAGATTTGGCACATTAGTATTTGTCTAGGCAATGGTGGTGGTGACAACAGACATGTCTCTTGATCTGCTGTCATCATCTTCATGAGACAGGAGAAAATAGAATGTGAGGCATCGAGAGATTTCTCAAAGAGCCCACACTTTTGCAAAGAAGCAAAGGTTTATGATGTGATAGTTCTTCTGAAAGCTTTGAATTACATGTATAGTTGGGACTTACACTTAGGAGACCAAATTAAGACTAAAGTGAAGTGAAATCTTCCAACTGCATATGATTGATATGAGACCCAATATCAACATTTGCCCACCAATACATTTTTTTTGTGCCAAAATACTTTTTAAAACAAATATAGCCTATACCAACCATGGTTTTCTTCCACCAATGCATTTTGCATAATGATTACACTAATTTTGTTAGTACTTCAAGAGTAAATCTTCAGTTCTGTGCTTCTTTCTACAATCCTCTTTTAATTTAGCCACACCATTCCTGCATATTAGCTACAGATAATCCATCATATTCAATGCTAGAAAATATATAGATTATATAATTACTATTCTGATATTCAGTGTTGCCCTGTTTGTACAGTGTATTAGCACCTTTGGTTAGTGTCACTCTGGGAACATTCTGTCAACTTTTTCCTGTTGCTTCCAAGTTCTTTTGAGAAACAATGTGTGGAATTCCCTGTAATGAGCTATAGCGTACACTTTACTAGATATATACTGGATAATTTTCTTTCCTCATTAATTCATTGGTACAGAGCAGTGTACATGAATCAGCAGCCTTCTTCATCTCATTAGAATAATAACTTCTTTAATGGAACTAAAAGGCCAAAACTCATTCAGATAAGGAACTCAGAAGAAATATTTCCACTAAAAGTCCTATGTTTACTATGCTACTTTTGAGATGCGATATAGATATAACCTGATTATTCTGATTTCACATCATAATTCCTCAGTAAATGTCTGAGCACGTTCCTCCTTTTCCATATGAATGTACATATATACACCTTTTTGCTGCTGCTACAGATTTACTGACCATGTATATAAACAATGAATTGACACTAATATGGAGTACAATTCACTCAAATTCCTTGTGCACTGCTTTCAGTGGTCTTTGAATCAGACTGATGGCGTTAGAGATTTACTGGAGGAATTTGCAATTCAATAAGAATTCTGTGAAATTCCCCCCAAGCCCAGCCTAGAACCAGTGCCTCCTCTAACTAGTGATGGCAATGGATATGAGCTGTCAGGTGGGATAGCATATATATTTCTGATTCTATGGAACAAATGAAAAAAAAGAACAAAAGCTTCAGGATGCTGTTAACTTATTTTGTCCAGAGCCAGTTTTTCTCCTGTAACTCTGTTACAACTTTTTCCAGGAGGTTTGCACAAAGATTACACAGTTGGTTGACATAATCTCTAAATTTCAAGTAACTGGAGACAGGGAGATGATAAGAGGGAATCATACCTAGGTGCATGGTACATTGTCATTTAGCTATTTGGTATTCTAACCTGTACTGATGTACAGTCTCCTTGCTGAAATTTAATAGATTTCTTTTGGCTCAGTTGTCAGCTTTTTGCAGGTCCCTCAGGACAATAGCTCTGACATTTGGTATATCAGTCACTCCCCTTATACAGTAATGTTCACACATTTGCTGAGAGTGAATTCTGTGTTATCATCCAGATCATTGATTAAGATATTGAACACTTAAAAAGCCCAAAATTTCCCAGCGTTGACCCTTGAGGTATTCCATTTTTTACAGGTCACTGCTGATGTCAAACTAGTGATCACTACCCTTTGCTTCTGGTGGCTCAGTCAATTTTTACATGATCCTTTTTCTTTAGTTGTTAAATGAATTTGTCTAATTTTATGAATATATGTTGTCGTTTATGTACATCCTAGGGTTACACCAGATCAATTCTGTGATGACTCCCTCACACCCACTGCTTTCTTGTCCTCAGTCACTTCTAAGCATCAATATTCTGTTGAAACACCACTGCCAGGCCTCTGCAGCTGAAAGCTCAAAAGGGGTTTCATTGTTGAGAGGTCCGGTGGATAGATTTTTCTTTAGGGGGTACAAATAAGAGGATAGATACATTACTTTTAAATGGATAGTGCACTGTAGATGTTAAATACATATGAAAAGGTCAATATCATGAGATTCTGAATAAAACCTACAAATTGAACCATACAGCCTTGAGTGGAGTGCAACTACTCTCCCCTCCAGAACCCTCCCTTGGCAAATGAGCAGAGAGAGTGAGTTAGATGAGGTTAAAAAAGAACATATTCTCTTGTCAGTTGATGAAAACATGCACCTTCCTTCATGACATTATAGTTCTCTAAATCTGCATTCTTTCTCATCTCTGTACTGCATTTCTTCTCTTATATAAAGGATATTCCTGTCATTATCAGCACACCATCCAGCCTTAGGCAGTTATGATTACCATATACTCAAGAAGAAGAATCTTCACTAATTACCAATACATATGACTTTCTCACTGTTCATCAAGGGTAAATTGTGATACTATCCTTGAATCTTTATAAAACCCATAACATGCACTTATGTTGAGGTACTTATTGGAAGACTAGGTCTCAACATCAGATATGGGAAAAAGGGAGCAAAAAAGGGAAAAGATATAAATGGAATTGTATACTAAAAGTATAACTGTTGGGGAAAAAAAATTTTGATGAAACAGGAAAATCCTTGCTGTTTCGGAAATTATTAATAATTTCTCATTTTAAAATGACAAAATATAAGAACGGGGTCCCTATTTCTTTCCTTCTTCTTCTACTGCTACTTCCTTCCACATTTTGACCCTAAGAACTAGACCCTAGAACAGCAGTCCTCAACCTTCAAAAGAAATAGCGTGATATAAAAGCCAAATTACTGTAGGACACCAGCTGTGCAACCATTTGCAGTACCCATTTGCTCCTAATCAAGCTTTCTGTTTAACCACTGGGACTGAGCATTATTATGAAACAGTGTGCATTATTATGCCCTTCACTCCCACACTCAGAGCTGTGAAACAACTCTTGATGTTGTTGATGTCTTCCCTCACAGTACCACCAGTGTCCATGTGTGCGAACAGCAACAGAAAATAATCCAAGGGCTGGACAAACCTTGGAAGTCTCTCCATATCATCTGTTACCTGGGCCTAAGGCAAGAAACAAGTCTCCTTAGACAGCAAACAGGACTGGCAGATGGGGGCCTCCATTCCCCATGGAAAGAGTCTCCAACCATTACTATCTGCTGCTTTCCTTTGATGTTGACTTGCATTTCAGGCTTGGCTGGCTCTGGCACTGCTCTAGTCTTCTTCCCTCACGTTCTACCAGAGCAATGAAGCTGTTCTGAAGCTGCAGGTCTGTGTCTTTGTCCTCCCACTCTTTCTCTAGAGCAAAATCAGTCAACTCACAGGTCTGGGTGTGGCTCTTCCTCCAGTTTCTCTCTCTGCATACCTGTGCATATTCAAGCCTTACATCCGTACATCTAGATAAAGATAAACATATAATGGTTTGATCTAAAGACTGGTTTAGTAGATCTTGTAGGTTTTTTTTATATGTTACTTTTAAACTGAGCAAGCTAAAATATGGAATCATTCTGAAGGACTGCTGATTTTACAGCAGTTAGCAAGTTACTTGTTTTTCCTCCTCGGAATGAAAGAAACCAATGATACAAAATAGGTGAGCACCCAGTATTTAGCTGAAATAAGGACAAAGTCTAAATCTTTCCATAAGAAATTTTCATGAATGAAAATGACCTTATGCTAACAATCAGAAAAAAAAATACAAAAAGATTTTGAAGAACTCTATATATGAAAACTATCAGTATTTTTGAAATATAAGGATTTATTAAATATTTTAAGTCATCATGTTAAGGCTAACTGCTGTCTCACAAACCCACCATTTTCTTTCTTTTTAGAAATTTAGGATAGGGTTAAATAAGGTTGTTGACCACTCCAGTAACACAAATGAGAGGATGCTGTTTTAGTTTCCACATGCTTAAGAATGTCACAGTTACTGCTTGCATTCCACATAGAATCAACAAATTCATATTTTTTCCTTCCTGAATGTGGGTGCTTTTATATATGAGGAAGATCAAAAATTACGAGGGGAATTTCAAAAGTTGTTTACATCTAAGCTTGCTAATATACTTTTCCTCTAGCTCTTTATTAAATCCACATTAAATGCAAAGGAAACTACTAGAACAAATAAACCTAACAGTGAAAAATTGTTTGATCATAGCTTCCAAACAAGAGACAACAAACCCCCCCCCCAAGTATATGATTCATGTGTGTTGTACCTCAATTTACAGAAAAATGTCAAAGTTCTAGGAAGTTTGCACTGTAATAAATGAAAGTAATCATGGAGTGCAGTTACAATAATCTGCATACAGGAGAGATTTCAGATAGACTACCAAGATACAAGAAGAGAAAGAACAAGCAAAAGAGAGATAATGAGTGTATCTAAATTAAACTGTAAACACAAAAAAATAATGAAAAAACAACTGAGGAAATATCTGAAAGAAAATTAATGTATTCTTTTAAGTATAATTCTTAATAAAAGATATAAGAGTGGATATAATACAAATCTAGCATCAGGACAGGACAAAAATCAATGTGCATTGTATAACAAGAATTCAAAGGATTCAGAAGTTTTCTGCTAATACTCTAATATGATTAAAACAACCCTGTTTCAGAATTACTGAGATTCTTTACATTTTTCAAATTTTGTTCTTTTTCAGTTTTTTTTTTTAATATTAGTTATTTATTGAGTATGGAAGTTTTAAATGTTTTATTTTCCTCTTACTTCAGAGCTTATACTTGAGAATTTTTATGTGCCTGTTGGCAGGAAAAACAGAGAATAGCTTTTGGGGGAACATGTCAAACTTTGTGCAGTTGTGTAGAGTTTCAGGGAAAAAAAAATAGCTGATCTGGATCTTTTTTCCTGGATGATTTTTTACTTAATCCTTGGCTCTCCAATATAGAAGGTTTTGATTCATTCATAGACAGAAAACCAAACTGTGGGATTCTTTGCAGACAGCCCAGGTAAATTAGAGTGATCAAGGTTACAAAACATTTTTTTCTTTGGAACTAATCTCATTCTTGCATTAGAAGTCTCGGGAAGAATATATATATATTTTCTTTTTTGCCAGAATTCCTTTATCACTATTGCTCTTAGATATTATTTTGCAGGAAGTGGTGGACTACACCATATCATGTCCCATATGGGACAAAAACATTGGGGAAAAAAAAGGAAATTAGTAGTTTAACTTTTATTTGGTCTTTTCCAATGTCTGTAGGACAATACAGACTTCTCAAAAAGTACCGAAGTATTTTAACAGCTAATTCTTTCACTATAAAAGCCATTTTATTATTTCTTTTTGCTTCCAGAAAACAAAGTCTGATGCTTCAGATTAAAGATTAATAGAAGAAAACTGCAGTTCTTCTACAATCTGACCTTTATTCTAAAAATAAATATTTTCCTACATGTTAAACCTAGCAGTTCCATTTTCATTTGAACTCACTGTCATTCATTAACACTTATAGCTGGTTCTGAAGTTTGTGTACTAGTGAACCCCAGAATTAACTTAGTTCTTCATCCATAGTCTAACCACTCTGACATCAGGAAAAAGACAGTATATAGAAAGACATATTCAAGCTACTCTTCCTGCTCCTGACTTGAACAAATTCAGTGTTCCTGCTACTGGAATTTTTGTAATATTATTAATTTCTTAGGAAATCATGTATCATACAGAGAGACTGTCTCTACAATAGCTTGATAATGAGCTACTAATGAAAGAAAATGTATTCAAGATAAAATCAACACAGCTTTGAAGCTTCCATAGTAAATATTACTAGTGCTAAGCTAAGCCAAAGAAATCAATAGTTAACTGCCATCAAAGATAGAAATATTAAAGTTTTTAAGTATTGTATATAATTAAAAATGGGACAGAGAGTTTAATATTAAAAAGAGTCCTATATCCTCCCTCTTTAATGTGTATTGGTGTTTGCTGTTCAAACTGTCAGACTAACTTTCAGACACACAAACACCAAATGCATCGTAAACATGCAATTTTTTACAGAACCAAGGCTCAAGGAAAGGCAGTGGGTGAGCAGGATCCATCTTTTTTTCTCAGGCAAAACAACCTTCTAATACCCAACTGAAAAGGCTCTTCATAGCATTGAAAATTATAATGACTGGCTTGTGAAATTAATGACAGAATTTAAAATAGATTTCTTCAAGGTTAATGAATTTAAATTCCCATATCCAAAACCTTCCAGGCAGTAAAATTCTCCCTCTTTGAACCACTATTGGTGTGATATTTCTAACTGTTCACCTCAGCACAAAATGCTGCTCTATACATTTCAAAAAAATATATTTATTTTTCTGTGGTATGTAATATACAAAGAACAGTCTCTGTAGCAGCCTGCAGGCAAAATTTCAAGATTTAAAAAGCAGTCTCTAGAGAAGTTTAAAAAGATGACAAAGTAAATTAAGTTATAAGAAATCCTTTATTTTTATGAAGAGGGAACATATTAGGAATTTTATTAACAGTCAGTGCTGTAGTGCACGTTTCTCCTTTGTAATTTAGAAATTCTGACGTCTGTTGCAAACTAACCACCACAGTTCAAACAACTGAGGCTCCATAGAGGAACACTACACAGGGCTTTCAGTCCCTGTTGAAAAAAGACATGTCTGAATTTAGAGGCTGAAGCCTACTCCTAACTGTTTTATTACTTAGACCTTGATAAATATCTTACAAAAAGATTTTATTATTAGCATGAAGCAAGACATTTCAGACAATGCATAAAATTGCCTACTGAACTCAAAGTAAGCTGCATCTTTGAAACAATCAATTCCAAATGCAGAACAGAATGTACAGTGATAAACGAAGCAGTCAGAGACTGTCACTAGTGCCTCTAACTGAATGACAAAGCACAAGAAACCTTCCACAGATGTTGAAATTATGAGGGAGCAAAGCAGGTGCTTAAATCCTATTTACTAAAAATAGAAACAATCATCAAGTTACAAAAGGAGCCTACATTTCATATGTCAAGCTCAACCTGTGCTGTGCCGTGCAGTACTGCACTGTTTTATGATGAGCCAAGTACTTCACATTTTGGTCCATAATGATGCATGTGCTCTAGATTTTACAAGCACGGTAAAGATCCACACTACATTAAATAAGTCTTCCTAAGGACTTTTTAAAAAAATAAGCATTATACTAAATTATTTGTCAGCATATTAAAAATATAAGTTTTCTACACTTTTAACATTCTCATATATTTTTCTCTGCTAAACATTAGCAATATATTGGAATAAAAAATTTTGCTAATTCTGACATTTTAAAACAAGATAAAATCAGCATTTAAATGTTAACCAGGGAGACACTGTAGTCACATTCATAATTGTCATACTGATCTGTTAGCGGTATATCAAACCAGTTTTCACTGTGTTATCAAGTCCCTCAGGGATACTCTGCATCCTTTATGAAAAGCCTTTTTTTTCCTCTCTTCAAATCACATTTTCAACAATTCAACAACTTATCTTGTAACTTTCATCCTTCTAAACAAAAGATCTCCATGAGCCCTATGACATCTTTGAGAGATAAAGATCAGGGCCATAATTTTGTGAGATGTTTGGGTTACTAATATGTCATCCTTTGTCACTTATCCCATCTAGACTACTCACACTGCAAATGCATATATTATTAGGAGCCACTATCACACTTTCATCTTGCTTTAATTATATAGGAATATAGGAAATTTCATATATGTTCATATGTATATATATGTGAAAAATCCCTTAATGTGGACCATATTTGTCAATCTTAGACTTAGTATCTGTCAATCTTTTTGTATCTTAGCCATTTTGGGTCTGTGTAACCTCATGATATGCAGCAGTAGTAGCATCAAAAAAATGTATAAGCAAAGTAAGTCCCACTAAGCGGTTACAATCTTCCTTGTTCAACTGATAAATGATGGATACTAGTCTTGGGATTGTCTTAATTGATTTTTCACTTATGCAAGATCTTTTCTGTGGGATTCTTGCCATTTTTAGTTCTTATGCACTTTTGTGAGGTTGGATTAAGGAAGGAAATTATATAATTTTACTTATCAAATATTCTTCATAATTTTGAAGCTTTGGATAAAACATTTGCTACTTTTGATAAATAACTTGGACTAGGGACAAAAACTCTGGCAGAAACTGTTACTACTTTTGGAAAGCAGAACTTCTGAGAACAAAATGATAAGGAGGAAACTGCTTTGCAGGAATTTATCTTTAGGTGGTCATTTAGTGTATTGGTTCACAGAATGACTCATGTTTAAATAGATGAAAAGACAAATAACGTCAAGCCTAGAGAGAGAAAGAGAAAACATGTTAAAACAGAGAGACTTAAATATTGCTAATGCCTTGATATACTTAGAAGAATTAAAGAAAGCATTATAGATGCAAAATCTGTATGTACTGTAGAATCCAAAAATTTTTCACAGACAGTGCCAGCAGGACATAAATAAAAGAGAATAATAATGTTATTTTTACAGATAATAATTTTATTCTTTTAAAAAGAATTCATGTCTATTTCTTTGCTGAAAAAAATATTTTCTAAGAGCTGCAACTGTTTTAATGCTGAATTACTTTACCATAAAAATGATTTAAATGATGCTTATGAGATATTTGAGTATTTAGTTAATTTAGGATTGAGAAGAATATGTCAAACTTTTGTTGACTGATATTAATGTAGATGATACAATTTAGAAAGCATAAAACCTTAGGAAGGATTATTTTTGAATTAAATTGCCAAGTACTGGAGTGCATTAGGGAGAGCACTGCCAACAGATTTAGGGGGGTGATCTTGCCCCTCTACTCAGCCCTGGTGAGGTGCATCTGGAGTGCTGTGTCCAGTTCTGGGCTCCTCCATACAAGAGGGACACAGAACTCCTGGAGCAGGTCCAGAGGAGGGTGACAAAGATGATGGAAGGGACTGGAGCATCTCTGTTACAAGGGCAGGCTGAGGGACCTGGGCCTGTTCAGCCTTGAGAGGGGACTTCACCAATGTCTATCAGTATGGATATCCAGGATGGAGCCAGGCTCTGCTCAGTGGTACCAAGCAACAGGACAAGAGGCAACAGGCAGAAACTGATGTACAGGAAGTTCCATCTGAACACGTGGAAGAATTTCTTTACTGTGCAGTGACCACATGTGGAACAGATTGCTCAGAGATGTTGTAGAGCCTCCCTCACTGGAGATATTTGAGAACCATCTGGACACATTCCTGTGCCATGTGCTATAGGATAGCCCTGCTTGAGCAGGGAGGTTGGACCAGATGACCCACTGTGGTCCTTTCCAATCTTACACATGATTCTGAGATTCTCTACTTTTGAAGTGATAAATATAAGAATATGAAAATGTTGTTATGCTTTAATAATTGAATAAATATATACTTACATGTGTTTTTTTTTAGCTTAAAGTTGTATTAATTGTTTTATAAGAAGCAAAGCTACTGAGCCAGAAGTTAATTGGACTTGTCTAAGAAATAAGCTAAACTCAGTAAATAATTTCAGCTGACCTCCTTTAAAAATTAGGGATAATATTTTGAAAATATCAAAATATTTTACTTTCTCAATAGAATGACTCCATTTGGAAATGCCAGTATGTTTTATTTTCGCATCCTGAAAATGAATCTTTTTAAGTTTTTACTTTATTCTCTATAGAAATAGAACAAACAAAACCACAGGAAGAAAAATAATGGGCTAAACAACTTCTGAAATATTTTCTTCTATAGAAAATAGATTATAGAATGCACAATTATTGTTAAAAATAAATTCATTCATGCAGACTGTGATTTGCGTCTGAAGCAACTAAGAGATTATTTAGAAATATATTGTTTGGTAATGGGTTCTTAGAATTATTCTGACCTGGACTCTGATCAATAACCGCTTATATTTCACACTACAGCTGATCATCGGTTTGGAAGGGTTTACCATGGTTATCAAAGCAATTATCACTGATGGAAACAGAAAAAATATAAACTTCTTTAAAGATCTTTGCTTATTATTGTTTTATCAATAAAGGTTAAAAAAAAAAAAATAGAGGAAATGTACATAACCAAACGCTAAACACAGTTTAGCAGATATTCTTATTTGGTTTTATAAACTTCTTTATTATCTCCTCAGCTGCAACAATGAAAACACACAATGAAATTCCCACAGGCTAATTGGTGCTTTGACAGCACAAGAGCAATAACCACAGATCTGTAGAGGCCAAGCACTAGTTTATTATCAAGCTTCTTCAAGAATTCCCTCCCTACTAGTGAAATAATTCCTCTCTTATGAATACCAACTCCTACTCTTCTATTAGAAATTTTCCACTATACTCTTCCCTGACAGCAGACCTGTCTCCCATTCTTCCACTGGAGGCAGGCTTCTTTTCTGAAGACTTTGACTCAAAAGCAACACTCAGGAGAGAAGTGTACAGTTTTCTTAGAAAAAAACTATTGGATATTATTCAAAAAGATCTACCAGACTACCAGCTCAAAAAAAGGAAAAGTTTATATAAAGCTCCTGAAAGTGTCTAGGTCTCTTTGTCTAGATTTACCTGTCAGGAACTTCCAGTGATTGAGAACTTGGGCCTCCTGCCCTGTAAACCTAAGGAAGTGTGACTAAACTAAAAAGATACTGATTTTTCTGTTGGAGCTAGAATCTTTTAAGATCATTTATTGTTGATGAAATGTTATACATTTTCCCACCCTTTTTATGACACACCCGTACTTGCAACTTAGCATATTTTACGTTCAAGTAGAGCTAAAGATGTAGTTCTCTCTTCCTAAATGGAGACTACCTTTTATAACATTAACACCAAGCTACTTAAATCTTAATCTTCATTAGTTGCTATGTGCATATGGCCAAAATGGACCTTATCAGAACATATGTCTTTGGGCAAGGCAACAAGCCATCCTTATATCAAGTTACCCTGTGCTATTTCTGTATCAAAGCTTTGCATACCGATGGTAATTTCATTTCAACAAGGTGATAATGCCCCTCTAAAATTTGCATCTAGCAGCAGGGAAAAGACTCAGAAAACAAAAGTTTAAGATTGTACACTGCTGCTGAATGAGAACAAAGTTGATGGTTTAGACTACAATAGGGCATAGATCTGGTTCAGCATAAATAAAATTATGTCAAAGATTTGACAGCATAATATTGCATTTGAGATGCATTCAGCATTGGAGTACTAATTACTAAAAGCAAGGAACATCACTGTTTATTTTTGAAGGACCTCAAGTAGTATTTCTTAGTTAAAAATATCTTAATATTTAACAACGTGAAAGTCTTATACTGTTGAGGAATACATCAGTTTGCAAACTGCAGACTGAGGTGCAGATTGAGATGCGGATTGAGCTCTGGATGGGAGTCTGAGACGAGACTGTGAACTGATTATCTTCGGGATAACAGAGGGCACAAAACCAATGGTGCCAGCCAGGTGGGTGGACACTGGGAGACACAGGAGGAGTGCAGGTCTGAGGAGGATGGGCCAGACTTGCTGGCACTTGAATCGCAAGGGTATAAAAACCCAGGGGTTCCTTCCTCGGAGACAACAGTTCGAGCAGTTCACGTGTTACAGTGCCATGATGAAATGACTTCATGGAAGGAGACATCTGAGACTCGGCTATGGGAAACCTGGGGTCGAATTTGTCGGAAACCTGGTCTGAATGGGGTGTGTTGGGAGACAAGTGAGGCACCCATTGGTTCACTGGAGCTGCCAGCTGTGAAGGGACTTGGGTCCCAGCAGATAAAGTCTCTGGCATTGGGACAGTCAGAGTCTTGTGAATGGTCAGACTAGAAAGTATCCTTAGTGACAATTAATTAAAAAGAGCTGTTTTACTACATACCACTATCAAAAATCTTTTATCCAGAAAGATTCACCAAATGCCATATTCAGAAATGTAAAGTTTCAATTAAGTACGTGTATTTTTCTGAAAAATCCCCAAACTTATATTCTATTCATTTGACTTGTAAATTCATGCTGTCACTTTTTCCTCACTTCTTTTCTGCTGCTTCTTTCACTGAAAATGACTCACCTAGAACTGCATTGATTCTTCACTTCTCAGCAGAGGAATGTAGAACCCATCAGCTTTGACAGTGATCTTACTGCTCTAAGTTTGTCTTGTGAGAAGTTCTACAGCCTTTATCCATAAGAAACTGAAAGTTCTTTTCATATTTGTTTAGGTTTTTTTTGCTTATTTTTAAAAATATATAGTTCAATATGTATATGTTGAACTACATATATTTCCTATTTGCACTGTGTATAGGAAATATCATTCAAATCTATGGCCAGAAATATCAAACTGACAAATAATGCAACTTTCTTGCACAAAAGCACTTTTTTCTCATAATGAAAGTGGACTTCAGAAATCTGTGTGAGTACTACAATATGAAAAAAGAAGTAAATTAATAAAACTCTGAAAAATGGTTTCAGGTTATTTTACAAAGTTCTTTTCTAGTTGAATATAATCACCTAAGTGAAGCAACATAATGTGAATATTTAGTTATTTAGTAAACATTATTTTTATTATTACTTTTTCAGGGAAAATTTCTCAGTACTTTTGCTTAGTAACAGTGGTGTTGATTCAAAAAGTTTCTTAAAAAAACATCCTTGTTATGCCATTGAAATATTTTGTGTCCTCATATCTTCCTTGTCGCTTCCTGTATTGTTAATGATACTGAATTCTGAGACTTGATATGTAAGCAGAAAACAGAGTGATTGCCATTTATGTGGGCCTAGCCATGATGATCAAACAAAGCTGCTTATCTCTTCTGATCTTCTCCCTCTGCCCACAACATCACTATGACCAGTTCCTTACCTTTTTGTACAGTTTCCCTTTTCTACCCTCAAAAAATGGCAGGGAGATCTACTAGGACTAAAATAATGATGCTCTGTAAAAGAATATAAATCCTGTGCTTCCACATTTTTAATAAAAGTTTCAAAACTAACTTGGTCCAGATATTTATCCTTATTTTCAATTAAATAAATTGAAAGCAGTAAGATATGACAACAAAGTTCAAATCCTTGTGCAAGACTTGCATAATCCTTCTGAGAAAGTGTACGGGCTGAAAAAGGCAGCTCTGGGAAACAAGAAAACAAAATATTTCCTTATCATTATTTGCAAAGCTGTACTTTAAATAAAAAAATGTTTTAAGTTTGTAGGTAAAGTTCTGATCAACAATGAAGTGTAAAACTTCTGCAAATAATCAGGCCATTTGACTGTATATTTATTGTATTTGTATGGCTAGTGACAAATATCATATGTCCAATGCGTTTCTAAGAGCTGTAAGAGATATTTTGTTTTACTATTTAAAATAGGTGTTATGCAGGACACTGATTGCAAAACATTCAGATAGCAGGGGACACCTTCAGTCCTGCAGAACCCCTTTTTAAAAAAATCATTTACTTAACAAGACACACAACCACAAATACAGCTAAGAAGATTTGCTTTGGACTTAATTCTCTAATGTTACCTTCTGGCACTGCCAGCGCATGTCAAAAGGGCAAATTTGCTATGACCCAAGCCAACTAAATGAAGAGATTCTTAGTTATTTTGTTATGTTTCAGATCAGGCCCATCAAAGGTCATAGTTATAAGTGGCATTTCATCCCCTTCTTTCAATGGTTTATTGTCATCAGTAATTATCCATGCAGAACTATAAATTTAAATATCACTTCTTTAAAATTAAGGCAGGTTTGTTTTTTTTTTTTTTTTTTTTGTGGTTCTATTTATTCCATTAAATAATTCAATGAACTTTCCTTAAAGAACATCTGTAAAACTTCTGTTTCTTCGGTTACCTACAACACAGTTCTCATTTACCTTCCCCCTCCAAAGGATGAGATTGCCTTCATCTATGTAACAAAAGTGCACTTTGCATGCCAAATAACCTTGCATCTGGATAGGTCAAACTGGCACAGAGACACCACCTGCTGCTTTTTTATAGACTTGCTCAGTACAGAAGGTCACAACTACTTTTTAGGTGAATTGAACCCTGAGGACTCAGTAAGAATTTGTACCTTTACTTCATCTTGAAAGGAGATGAGATGGACATAATGGGGGAGCAATTTTAATTTGTGCAGGACTCTTTCAGGAAGAAAAAGAGACCCTTAGCAATGATTATTTATACAGTATTAATTAACCAATTTTATAATCTATTTTACAATTCTATCTGTTTTAACATAAGGGAGAGTTTCCAACTTTTGTTTCAAAAACTATTCTGAATTTAATTTGCTTCAGGCATTCCTTTTCTATGGTTTAAATGCCCTTCCTGAACTATAAGTACTTTGTGAACTGATATTTACATATATTTAAAGAGACCTTAATAACTTTCTACTTTACCTACCAGTTTTATGAAGTTGTAAACTGTACATTGCTGTGAAATTCAGTATTTGAGAAAGCAAGAATTGAAACAAATTATCAATGAACTACAATCTGACAATGGCAAAAAGAAATATATTGTGACTTCTATAGCTGTCTAAAAAATGTCTGAACACACTGTCCTGTACCTCACTCTAACCTGTTTCTCTCATATGTTTATAAAGTACTATGTGCTAGATGGCAATCCCCTTGGGAAGAATTGCTATTTACACCAGGTTTCTTAAATAGTCTGAAATTATTTCTCATGAAGATATCTTTAAAAGATATTTAATATACTATTGTTGGAAACTATACAACTTTTAAATTCTTTTTTTAACTTTAGTCTTGGGTTAGTTTGCCTTTGTCCAGGGGGAGGGGAATTGAAGTTTCTCTTCAAAAGACTCTACTGAGGATTTGAGTTTCCCTGGGTGAGGCTTGATGACCCTCAATCAACAAAAAGAAGATTCGAATATGAGAGTTTAACATCTACAGATTGGGAGTAGCCAGAAGATAGAGAGGAAATAAACAGACACTAACAAACATTGCCCCCTGGTGCAGTCAGAGACACCTGGTCTGGGAAAAGATTGATAAGAGAACCAAAGAATGAGGACCAAATAGGCATCAAAGGTGAAGTCATCAATAGCCAACAGGAGATCGAATACTAAGTATTGTGTAATAGAGAACCAATGAATGAGAATTTCTTTGGTTTCTTTATGTATAAATATGAGAAAAGCTTGGTAAAGAACCATATGTGATGGAATGACTTCCACTGCACAGCATGGGCATGTGTGGATGGAATGATTTCCATTGCACATGCTGGCCAGCATAAAGTAATGCCTAATTCTCTAACACTTACAAGATGTTGTTGGAAAGTTTCTGTTTCTCCTGCAGTTTCAGTGAAACTATTTTATTGCATGTTTTATGACATGAATGAAACCCCAGATTATTCTGTTTCTCCTCTCTATTTCTTTTCCCCTCAATATGAACTTAGATGTCATAGAATCATGGAATGGTAGAACAATGTCATGGATACAAAGAGCAAGCTGCAGTTTACCCTGGAGGTCCCTGAATCTGCATGGATTAAAAGAATACAGTCTGCGAAAAGGTTTAGGGAAGAGAGAACTTCATGGAGAAAGTGTATCAGACTAGATATTTAATCTTTACAAGACTAAATTTTGGAAAGAAGTCACTATGCGACTTGCTCAGATTACATTGAAAAGGCTCTTCTGCTTGCCCGTTTTTGGAATAACGAAGAAATATTCAAAAAAGGGACCAAGAAGCCTCAAATCTTGGAAACTTTTGGTATGTAAAAGACTTTCTCCAAAATGGATGTGACATGGAAATTTAAAATTCTCATCAATGTCCAAAAAATTCAGTCATCATACTCACTGGTACACTGGAAAGCCTTAAAAGCATTTGGTACTTCTTTCATAATCAGGCTTTTATATATGAAGAGTAATTTAACTGTCTTCACAGCAGTTCTCCCTCCCGAAACAATGACAGGAAGAACACATTAGATGTACTTCTACAATATTCTTTCTTTAGCAGAAATCACTAAGAGCTGCAACTGTTTAACACCTCCAAAGAACATCTTATTAAAGCATACAGTGCTACAATAAAATAAAACTAATAAAAGGATTGGATAGTGCTCAAAGATGTGAAAAAATAAAGATGCCTCCTAGTTTAAAAAAAAAAAACACAGAAAAAACAATATATATGACAATATGCTAAAGAATAAAAATCTTTTGGTTTTTAAAATGGGAGAATAACATCTAATGCAGTAGAAAAATAAGACATATTTTTTAGATTGATCAGTCTGAAGAAGGACCTGCTATAATTTCACATGCAAAGCTCACTGAATGCTCTAAAAGAGAGCAAATCTTCCAAGAACAGAGAAAACAATTATTTTCCAGTGTTCTTCTCCTCACTACTTGAAACCATCCAGTGAAATTTTAGACAAATTTTTGCATTTGTTTTTGATATGGAGACATTTGAAAGTTTTCTCAATTTTTCTTATTTCCTTGAGATATTTCTTTAAAACCTCATCAGAACAGTTGCAACTTCAAAACAGCAACAAGCATAAGAAGATCCACAGTCTCTTCTGTATCTAATTGCCTCTAAATTTCCATGGCTTATGAATCACCATATGACCAGCTCTGCTTAGAGAAACACTTAGTTTGTCACCTTGTCACACACACAGACATATACATATACATATACATATACATATACATATACATATACATATACAGACTCCATACACCATTTCAAAAGCTCTGCACTAGCTCTCACATTGTTACTAATAATTGCTATTATGATGCATTAAAAAGCAATACCATGCATTTCAGATGTTATTTGCATTGTAATATTACTGTTTAAAAAACTACTCTTGATAAGATTATTAAATGCATATAGATTTAAATTACTGTGCTGCATAAATAGGTGTAATATAAAAGAAGCAGATGCCCTATCATCCTTTCTTGGTTTCCTTTCCTTTGTTTTTTGTTAATATCTATTTTGACCTCCTAAATTCCTCTATTCTCAGCTTTTGAGAAGCCAGATGCCTTAAAACATCTTTTCCTACAATATGATAAATTAACATCTCATTTGCTTTGCAATCAACCAGTTGGAAAAAAAAAAAAAAAAGGCTTTCTGTAAGTACTTAGAAGATTCCTCTTTCACTATTATTTACTAGGAGAAAAACGCAGCCTAAAACCAGTTTCATAATTTTACTAGTATATTGAAAGACTTACTGAGTTTTACATGCAAAACAGTCTCATTTCATAATGACTTTTGCAATGTCTACAAATATTTTCTCACACATGTTGGAAATCCAAAAATAAACATAATTAATCAGACAGATTTCAACTTATTCTGTGATGCTTCATCGCAATGTTGTTAAGATACAAACTGTAAAATATACAAGTATAAACCCTGGAATGCTTTAGGAAGGGTATTCCAGAGCATTAATATTAAAGCACATTCATACCTCCTCCAAAATAAAATGTATCATATAGTCACTCACAGTGCTGAAAGATTAGCTTAAATTCATACTTAGATTTACAAGAATGGAGAGGAGATTGACTGGCTTGCCTTGTATCACTAAAAATAGTGGGCTGAAAGAATAACCTTTACATGCAAAGAGGCATAAATAATTTGGTACTTTTACATTTTTTCAGGAGACACATAGAAATGCTACATTTAGCTTTTTCTGCTCTCTTTTAAGAAATGATGCACTAAAAGAAACAGTTTCACAGTTCAAGTGTTTGCATATATATATATAAATTTTTAATCAGTTCCATTATTTTTAACAAACAACTTCAAATCACATTTCCAGTCACACACATAAATCACACAATACAAAAAGTACACAATGTCAGAAACATAACACTGCAACACAGACTTCATACTGGTGATTCTTAATATTAATCAAGCCTGCAACTGTTCTTCAGTCAAGACTTTGTATTTTCTTAGATCAACACCAGAATGACACCAATTGATGTATCAACATCAATTAAATCAGTCTTTTGATAAGCTAGTTAAATTTAAAACCTCCAAAAATGTTCTGAAACAAATTGGTTTTGTATTAAGTAATCCTATGTTAGACAAATAAATGTTGAGCCCCTGTATTTTTTAAAGATATAAAATAAAATTTTCTAATTGTCTTATCAGTAGTATATTATAAAAACAATTAGTTATTAAAATGAATTAAGATCTTAAAATGCAATAACATTATGGCATTTGATTTTTTTTCTTTATTTCAAATTCCCATGTGGAAGATGCTGGCTTGTTCACATGCTACTGCTATAATGCCAAAGAGTTAGTGCTTTACACATTTTATTAAAATAACATGTATTAGTCTTGTTTCCATAACCAGAACCTTGCTTTTAAGCATACCAGATTACACATATGGAATAAATTCTTTACTGTGAGGGTGGTGAAGCACTGGAACAGGTTGCACTGAGAAATTGTCAATGCCCCATCTGTGGAACTGCTCAAGGCCAGCCTGGATGGGGTCTTGAGCAATGTGGTGTAGTGGAAGATGTCCCTGTTCATCACAGGGGGCTTGGAACTAGATGATCTTTAATGTCCCTTCCAACCCAAACCGTTCTCTAATTCTTTGATTCTGTACCCAGGGCAAAGATGGTAGAAGTTGTTTACTCTGATGTCTGTTTCCTTCACCCTGCTCCAGCATGACACCATTTGGATTCCAAATAATAAATTCAGAATTCAGATTTTAAAATAAGAATATACATTATGTTAATACTTCAGTCAAGTATTAAATGGCAAATGTGCACAATTACAAGTATAGTTTATAATAAAATTTAATATAATCAAATACATTCTGTTTCTTATTGCTAGTAGACATAAACCCTTTTGTTTGCTTGTTTGTTTGTTTGTTTGTTTTTAACTGGTAAGGATCACCTCCCAGAACACAAATGTTTAAAATTCAAAGGTCTTTTTTTACGTGCAGAAGTATGCAATGTTTACCTTCACTGAAATACTTGACTGTATGATCACGCAGAATTATAATAATCTTTTTTGGAAAATGTTTTATCATTTTATCATAATGATCACTTTAAATAAAGATTAAATTGCACCCAAAAGAAACATATAGTAACAGAATTCATGAAAGGGTGACAAAGAAAAAATTTCTATAATATTTTCTCTCTTAAGAAGAAAAAAAAAAATTATAAAAGGCAAAAAACTCACCTTTTAAACTAAAAAAACAACTTTTTCAAAGTTTCTTAAGCCTTACTAAAACCATCTAGAGACTTCAAAGAAAGGAAAGCACTTTGAAATGACAACTTCCTCTTCTCGCTTGTATAGTTAGTAGGGGGTCTGAATTTCAAGTGTACTATTCTTTGTTTTCTTTTGTTTTTTTACATGTCATGTGAAGAAAATTGCAGCAGATTCAGGCTTTAATGAACATAGTTTTATACCAAAGGACTGTTGTCCATTAAATCTTTCTCCAAAAAACCAAAGATCTAAGCCTTAGCTCACTTGCCAGCCTTGAACACACACTTCAGATAGTGAAAAAACCAGAATATTAAATATGGTTTTACCACAGACCAGTTGAATTTTGTTTGAGTGGCCAGGTTTTAGTGGGCTTCCCCCATGTCTGACAGAGCCAATGGCAGCCGGCTCCACCAGCCACTGGCCAAGGCTGAGCCAATCAGCACTGATAATATCCCTGTGATAATATATTTAAGAAGGCAAAAAAGCTATTGTGCAGATGCCATTGTGGGGCCAAAGAGGAATGGGGTAAGAACTTGTGAGAGAAAGAACTCTGCAGACACCAAGGTCAGTGCAGAAGGAGGGGCAGGAGGTGGTCCAAGTACTGGAGCTGAGATTCCCCTGAAGCCCATGGTGTAGACCATGGTGAGGCAGCTGTGCCTCTGCAGCCCATGGGGATCCATGGGGATGCTGAGATCCAGCTGCAGCCCATGGAGGAGAGCAGGTGGATGCCTCAGAGGAGGCTGTTGCATCTGTGGGAGGCCTGTGCTGGAGCAGGGTCCTGGCAGACCATGGAGAGAGAAGTTCAACAGAAGCAGATTTCCTGGTAGGACTTCTGCTACATTTTCTCCCCCCATCCATATGAGAAGGCTTTGGTCGGTGACTGGCATCCAAGCAGGGTAACACACTACACCAGTATTTTACACAATCATTCTTTAGTGGGAAAGTAGAAAACAAAACCTGTCCAAACAAACAAAAAAAAGAATAACAGGTCAAATTACCATTGTTGGTTTTTTTCCTGTCAATTACCATTGACAAAAAAAGTATCAGAAATGTCTTTTGTAACTCAAGATGGAATTGAGATTGTCAGGTGAAGTTGAATGCCAGAGTCAGAAAAACAAGCAGTAGCATTATAAATTATCATGGAGCATATTTCAGCAACTTATTTTGGAAACAGCATTGAATAGAGTGTTTCAAAGAGGAGAAATCATCAGATGAATAATTCACTCTATAATTTTAACAATGTTTGGTCTCTGCTCAACAAGTGGCTAAGCAAAAATAAAGCTTTAGATTAAATCGATTAGTTAATGCACTTAAAGGTCCTGATAAAACTCATAGATTTTCCACACTATAGAAACTCCACACCCTGCTAAGTTTCCTATATTGTATATGCAGCCCAAAGGCTAAAGTCATGACTTCAAATTAGTTTCTTCAATGTAAGGGACACATTAATCATCTAGAGTCATGTTACCTCTGACATGACATGACATATTTTATTTTCTCTTTTGAGCTAGATATGGGATTTATATAGGGTCTTTAGTCTTTGATCTTAAAAGATTGAGGGGTTAATAAAATTATGAGGAAAACATTATATCTGATGGTCTAGGAGCATTTGAAACATGCCAATGCCAATACATTTTCTTAAAATAATGTTAAATTCAGGTAGCACTAGTAAAGGTATCAAGTCTTAAAGGCTCACAGACTCAGAGATGAAGAGGAAATTATCAGGATCAACAAAGCTAATTTTTTTAAAAGTATTTATAAGTCTACCTATAGATTTTCTTGGTTTCAGACTTCTCCAATTCAAAAATTCACCCACTTCTAACTAAAGTAAATACATCCGCCATAAAACTGGGAAGCATTTTCTTCCAACATGGGGACAGATAAAATTATTCACTTCAGCTTTGACTTTTATCTTGTCTGAAAAATCTAGGCAGTGTTGTAGAATCATTTTGCCAGTTACTTTGAGAGAAGTGTGATACCTACACAGTGTTAATCAAATTTATTTTATAATTCCAGACTGACTATCCTGGTTGTTCTTGATTCTGTTTTGTTCTGCTCCCAAAACATGTTGTTCAAATTGATCCATTGAAACTGGATACATTTCTCCACCAAAAACTGAGATATATGTTAGGAAAGCCATCAATGGTATCTAGATAGTCTAATGTATAAAGTGATGGGAAAAATTAATTAATTAAAAAGGCATTTTATTATATTGATGGCTTGATTACATACTTATAATAATTGAACAATCCTATGTAATTTTCCAAAGAAGTAATAAGAAACTGTTAACCTCCCCTAAAAACCAAAAAACTGCAAATTATTATCACAGACCTGGTTAAATGATAGTGCTGGTTAAATGATATTTTAATTGGTAATGCAAAATTTGAGATATATCTATGAAGTAAGACAACTTCATTAAAGTTACTTAATTGAATCAATGTTAAGGATACAGTTCAGAGTGGCAGCCTTGACAGAGTCATATTCAGGAAGCTTTCTAAAAGAACATATCTTTGTGGGGTTTTTTTCAGATCTCTTTTAATTTGAATACTTATGAATAAAATTGTTAAATTTTGCAGGAAAGTGTTGATTTTCTTGAATCTTTGACAGCAACCAGGCAGATTTCCCAGGATAATGTTTCTTGCCAACAAGCCAATCTCTCTGGCAATCTGAAAAATGTCAACTATCTGCCATGGAACTGGATACGGCATCACCTACTAGGTCTATCTTTAGCTAGGATACTCCACAGAGAGAGGGTTTCTTTTTAGGATATTCAGGGAATCTAAATCCTGAAGCTGAGTTGCCAGGAAGCTTTGCATTTCTGCTGTTGTGTCAGCATCTGCTTGAGGAAGATTTCTTTGGGCATGGATTCATTCAGCTTTGTGATGGTAGCTGGGAAGCTGAGACTTCAGATCTGCAGTGGGCGGTTTATTTCCAAGTCAAAACCCCTAAATATCAGTTGTTTAAAACTATTATAAAAAAAAATTATAACAATATGGGAATTTCATGAAGAAATGTATTTCTGGATTCTCTTTCATAAAATTTCTGGAGTTATGAACTGTTAAAAGGAACAACACAAGTAAAGACAAAACTGATTTAAATAATCATAATGAAATTGTGTTTTGCCTTAGAAAATTTGAACTTACCTCACTCCTTTCCTCACTCCTATCTGCACACATAACTTTGCCCTTTCAATATATTGTGAGCCCATTTCAAAATATCTCCTCTGTGTTAACAAGATCAGAGAGCACATTTCAACAGGTCAAATGTACATTAACTTGAATAGAAGAATTGAACAGTCTCATTATCAGCTTGGAAAGAACTCAGGGTTTAATTTTTACCCTTCTTTGGTAATATATTATTCTATATTTATCTATTTTCATATTTTCTTGAAGAAACCGCTGTGTTTCAAGAATAAGAGTTCTTAAAGACTAGTTATGTTTTCAAACTATATATTCTAATATGAATACTTAAAAATTTTAGTGGTTGAGCCAGAAAAATAGATTAGTTTTCTAAAAAAAATAAATAATAAAAATCTCACAAAGCTTTCAAACTACTTTCTTTTCTTTTACCTCAGAAAATTCTTTAAATTTTATGTAACTCTAAGGGCAAATCATGGCTTACAGGTTATAGGTTGTGGGTGGGTTTTTTTTGTTTTGGTTTTTTTAATGTATTTTGTTTTTCTGGTTAGTAAGTTCAATATTGCTTTAAAATTGGTTATTCTTCCCTGTGTTAAAAATTAAAAACCCTCAGCAAATTCACATTCCTATAATTTTTGCTTTGGCATTCAAAAGCATGTATCTTTATGCAATACCTGACAGGTTGTGCAAGCATTGTACTGTGTTGGCTTCGGCTGGGATAGCACTAATGTTCTTCACAGTAGCTGGTATGGGGATGTGCTTTGGATTTGTGCTGAAAACAGCACTGATAACATAGGGATGTTTTCATTATTTCTGGACAGCTCTGACACAGAGTCAATACATTTTCTGCTTCTCATGCCACCCCACCAGTGAGGAGGCTGGGGATGCAAAGAAGTTAGGAGGGGACACAGATAGGATGACTAATCCCAAATGCCCCTAGGGATATTCCATACCGTATGATGTGCTCCGTACATAATGCTGAGTGACAAAGAATTAAGGCTGACATGCTCAAAATGATGGTGTTTTCTTCCCAGGTCACCATTACGTGTGATGGAGCCCTGCTTTCCTGGAAATGGCTGAACACCTGTCTGCCTGTAGGAAGTGGTGAATGAGTTCCTGTTTTACTTTGCTAATTCCTTGTTTTGCTTTGCTTGCATGTGCAGCTTTTGCTTTACCTTTTAAACTGTTTTTTATCTCAACCCCAAAGTTTCCTCACTTTTTCTGATTCTGATTCTCTTCCATCTTCTCACCTGAAGGAAGTGACAAAGTGGTAGTTTGGTACTTAGCTGCTGGCTGGGGTTAAACCACAACATGTACTTGCATAACTTTCAGTGGAACTTAGAGGAACTATCCAATGTGCTAAAATCAAAATATATTTTGGTGTATTTTCCATGAAAAAGACATGCCACCGAAATAGCTCTGATAAGATACTGAGTATACTAGAAAATGGGGACACCCCCCACACACACCTCCACACACAATGTCTCAAAAAGTGAAAATCAATTTTAAAAGGAGCATACTAGAATGTTAATCTTGAATAATTTGTACAATTTTTTTGTATAAATGCAGTGCAAATACATGGGAGTTGTGACTTAAAAGAGGCTGTGAATCGTCTATGGGATCTATCAGAGTTTATGGGATGGATTTTAGGACTAGATATATGTAGTTCTTTATTTTAAAGAAGTTGTTGCCACACTTCAAACTTAATTAATCTTGGTGCCCAAGGTTTTTTGCTCTCTATCACATCTTGGACTGGGAATTTGCTATTTGGACCTACAGTACAAATTGAGTCCTGATGGGACTATAACCTTCAAATAGTGTTTATGTGTCAGTTATGCAATCCATCTATTTCCACAGTCTCCATCTTTTCTACGTACCCAAGAAAACACAAATAGGTAAATCCAGTGAAGAGTTTTTCTTGTCTCAGTCTGTAACAACCTTTGCAGTAATTCTAATAGGGAAGGTAAACACATCCACCTGTAAAAGACAGAAACAGTTTGATATTGCATAGCTTGTGGTAATCCCTTAGTCTACTAGACTAAAAAATCATGCATCTTTACAGTTGACTAAAGCAAGGGGAGAAAGGAAAAAAAAATCTTCACTTAAAATTTGGAAGAATTCAAATTTCACTACCATTTCTTTTTCCTTTTCCAAGGAGAGCTGCTTTGTCAGGTTTACTGTTTCCCCACTGGGTTTCTTGATGTTGTGCCTTTGCAGTAGGTCAATATTTACAGTTGAATAGCCTGTGTGGAACCATACCTACTTAGTGTGGTGGAATTCTTTTGTCACTTTTCTACTCTTATATTTTTAAACACAAATTATTGCACAAAAAGTCCAGAAATCAGAAAATATGGTTGGGAGGCTATGGGTTTGTAATTAAACAGGGAATGAAAAGTGGAAGTATGGCCTAGGATTTGTATAGTTGAAGTTTAATAATTAGAGGAGAATTGCACCTCCTGTGTTCATACTAAGACTGACACGTGTCTTGGCTAGCGGAGTGGAGAACTGCTACAGATTGTATCAGTAACTGGAGAGACAACACATTGCTTTGCCTCTGTTTTATTATATATTGGGGTTTTTTTTTTTTTGTCAGGTTTTAAAAGTGTGAACTGTTTTTATATTTTTCACAAAAGGCATTTTATGTTTTATTTATTAGGAATTAATTGGGTTTTATGTATTTGCACTGCTCCAAGACACAGTCAATAACCCTAGGTGTTTCTTCCCTGAAGTAATAGGGCAGAAATGGAAGAAAGGACTTGCTTAGCAATACTGAGGGGAAACAAACAAAAAAAAAGTGAACTGACCAGCTAAAAACTGTTGAGGGTATTCAAAGCTATGTGTTTACACACTATGAAAGAGTAATGTATTTCAATATATTTTATATGTGTATTGAATGCACACATATTAACATTTTCAATTAGCATAATCTTTTCAATCAAAGAAACAATTATCACAGGCAAATATTAGTTCTGACAAAAGAAATAATTATTTTACAATGAAGATAGGTTAACCTTTTAGGTATAGTTATGAAGTACAGGTATTATAAAACAAGAAGGAAAAGTAAAATATATACTTCAAAGTAAGACTATTACACTAAACATATTGTTAAATCATTAAACTCCTATCTCTATATGGAAATTTGCTTCTGAAATCCTCTCCTTTATACAAGACAAGAAATTTCAATCCTTCATTACAGATACGCCAACACTGATTTCTCTGAAAATTTAGAAAATTTGTATTACCTGCAAAATTATTTCGCCATAGATTTGCAATTTTTTCCTTCTCCTATATGTTCCTGCTTAACAGGCCTCTAGAGAAGTACACATTTCAGCATCAGTAGCTACTCTTTCCCTTTTCTGCTGAAGCTGTCTATCATAAGAAGGTCTACAATTAGATTAGCTATTTAAAGAATATATATGATTTTTAAGTTCAATTGATAGTTTTAATATTTTTTTGCTTACTTAAACTAAGTTTCAAAAGACAAATAGGTTAACCTACTTTGAAGCATTCAGAAATTATCTACAGAAAGTATCCTGAAAATGTTAAATAAATTCTAATTTTATCTCTTTAGACCACACTCATTCTATAAAATTAGGAATATAATTCCAACATATTTCTCTGATAAATACTTTTTAAGTTCTGAGTAACGTAAGTGTCAAAATTTTAATGCATTATCTAATCTTTTAAGAACTTTATGGAATGATAAAATGTATTTTCTTGGTAAGTCTCAGTATCTATATTTTTACTGGTGCTATTATACTGGTTATGATGGCAACACAAAGTTTGGTGATCTTTTGGCCATTCAAAAGTAGATGAATAAGGGCATACTTTTGTGTTTCTTTTTCTCCTAGAGCCTTTTGTTGTTGTTGGTCTTTATAATAAGCATTATTCTTTCATTTTAACATATCTTGGAATAAGAGAAGAATTCAAATAGTATGGTCTCTTATGTTCAGGTTCTTCAAACCTCTATGTTATTATTTCTTTACACTTTTTAAGCCTTTATTGATCTTACTAATTTCTGCCTCTGGAAAGTGTCTTTTTAATTTATTTATTTTGGTCTCTGCCAGCTTGCATACATTCATATCAACTCTCATCAAGGTTTTCTAAACATCTTTTGCATCTATCTTTTCTGATCCAGCAACAGAAGGACTTGGTATCTGATTTGTATCTTAATTATTATTAGCTGGAATAAAAGAATACAGGTAGGGTATGTTCTTATATAAACAGACTCTTCATATTTCCTTTATGAATAACTCATAGGTTGTCTGACGTTCCCACTTAATCACTTAAAAATTACTTTGGCTTAGTTTAAGTAGGAAAAAATCACACAGGTAATACAGCTTAGACATGACATTTATTAAAAGTACAGTACAAAATGTATTTCTCTGAAAACTGAGCAAACTTTAAGGTTTGGTCGCACAAAATTTTTTACATAGATATATGGCAACAGAATGGCTCTGTCACAAAATGTTTTAAAATTATAAATGTTACTACCCAAAAAATTATAAATAAATTGATCTCTCAAAACAGTATAATCTAAGACCTGAACTTTCTCAACCTAAGTCAGTATGAATACTTATAGAACTACATTTAAGCCAGTAATAAGAATAGATTAAACAAGTGTCATGGTTTAGCATAGTTTGGGTTTTTAGTTAAAGAGGGCTCCATCAGCCACAGAAGTGATTCTTTGCAAAGAGGTGCTTACAGCTTCCTCTAGACCTGACAGAACCAATCAACTGGCTCGTTTGAATATTGGCACCTTTTTTGAGCCACTTAAGAAGCTTGAGACGCCTCTGCGATCCACGTTCAAGAACGAAAAAACCCTGGGAAAGCTCTCTTGCTGCCGGCTTTTGGACAGGTAACTGGGGGCCCGTGGTGCAGCCCAGCCGGGCCGGGCCCTCCTCGGCGTGTCCTGGCTGAGATCTCAGCCGCTTCTGCTCGCTGGACACCCGGCACAGCCCCTCAGTGCGGGCCAGGCCAGCTGGGACTCGGCCACCCCGGAGCCGTGAGGCCCTGTTCCACCCGCGGCCCTGCTCCGTGCAGGCGGCCCCGCGGCTCAGCCAGCCCCTCCAGTGTGGCTGCTGACATAAAATGCTACACCGGAACGAGCTCCGGCCGCCACCCGGCAGAAATTAGGTGACCAACAGCAAAAGGCAAATTCCAGCTGCAAGGCCTGGGTGAGATTAAGTCTCTTAGTGCTGTAAGATTCTCTAAAACAGATGAAGCCTGCAGACATCAATCCTCTCCCGAATCAGAGGAAGAGGAAAGGTGAGGACACATGAAGAAAACACCATAAAGACACCAAAGTAAGTGAAGAAGGAAGAGCTGAAACCCCGAGAGAGGAGAAAGAGGAGATGCTTCAAACCTAGAAGCTGAAATTCTGTTGTAAAGCTATGGTGATGGACTATGATACATCAGAGTACCCGCTGTAATTTCATGAAAGCATGGGGGGGTGGAGCATTCAAACTGTACTTGTGAGCAAAAGTATCTGTGCTGAAACAAGCAAATGTTGAAGTAGCTGTGATTTGATGAGAAGCTTGAACAGAGAGAGATGAAAGTGATGAAGACCCTTGCTCCCAGGGAAGAACAAGACCAGAGATGAAGATGCTCCCAGAGGTAAGTGAGGAGAACCTTTGCTTCTGAACAGCTCATCCTTAAAATGGTACCCCATTAGCTCAAGATTGGACCCTCGAAAACAGTTGTGGGGAAAGCTGTAAGTCAAGGGAAGGGACTCTCACATGTGAGCAGAGAACCAACTCGGGCGGCTGTCTTGCTGTGACATTAAAGCCATGAGAGAACTGTTTCTTGTGGAGATGTCTCCATAGCATGAGCAAGAGAGACTCCTGTCCCTAACTGAAAAAGATATTATTATAGAGGTGGTAAACTGACTGAAAATCTCAAGGGTTGTCTTTTTACATTGTCAGTGGGAGAAGGGAGAAAGGTGGGGGGAAGTGTTCTGAAGGTTTAGTCTGACTTTTTTTTTTCTTTCTTTTAGGTCTGTTAATAAACTTCTTTATATTCTTTTAATTTTTGTGCCTGCTTTGCTTTCTCCTAATTCTTATCTCACAGAAGCAAAATAAGTAAGTAATGGATATTTTGAACCAAACCGCTACACTTAATTGGTGTTTCCGCCCAGTTTTACGAACAAAACCCTCTACAACAAGATAAGGAGAATTTTTTTTTTGAGGTCTTCTTATATCCATCAAAGTGAAAAGATTGACACGTTAAAAAAGTCTGTTAAAATCTTTTAAACTGCCTGTGTAGTATCACAACATCTCCCATTGCTTTCAATATCTGACCACTTATATAAAACAAATTATTCCCAAATGAATAAAACCAATTGTTTTTTATAGAATGTCAGAAAGTATAATAAAACTTAATATTGAAGAGGCATGAAGAAAAGTAAATGTTGACAAAGGATCTATAAAAGTTAATGTGCTCTGTTACTTGCAAAATTTTCGTGGGATTACTGATGTCCCATTGGAGTAACAGAAGCACCCAAAGTGCTTAAAAAAAAATAATTGTAGTAACGACTTTTATTCCTGAAGTTAATATTATTCAAATGTAGCAGTATTTAGCAATTACAACCCTCCCTCAAAAAAACCCCCAAAAACAAAAGCAGGAGAAGTGTGTGAGTCTTCTTCCTGGGGAGGAATAAGCAGAAGACAACATGTGATGAAAGGAGGAGTAAGGAGGAAGGTATTTTTAAAATTTAGTTTTTGTTTCTTATTACCCTACTCTGCTATTAATTGGTAATAAATTAAATGTTGGTCAAGTCTATTTTGCCTGTGATGGTATTTGGTGAGTGATCTCACCCTGTTGTTATCTCAACCTATGAGGATTTCATTGTATATTCTCTCACCTTTCCAGCTGAAGAGGAGGAGTGATAGAGTGGCTTTGGTGGCCACCCAGTATACAGCTGGGGTCAACCCACTACAGTTTTGTAAGACACATGCTCATCTTGTTAACTTCCTTTTTTCTTCTTCAAACATACATATAAAGACACTAAATATAGTATATGTAAGATTAGAGTAGCAATTGACCATGAAAGTCTAGTGAAGATTGTGGTTGGTGGGAATTTGAGAAAAACTGAAATGTGTGGAACTACACAAGAATCAGAAAATTATGTCCAGACACAGAGAGTGTGAAAAGAACAGGCCCTGATCTAGATGTTTAGAAAGAGTGTTCTGGCTGACTCAAATTTTTGCATATCCCTCTTGAAGCATTGTCAAAGGAAACAGTCTTCAGATGGTTTGGCAGATTTACCTGAATGTAAGAAGTCTGTTAAGAAATCTCAGTGAGCTATCACAGTGACTATTCATCTCTAAACACAGAAGACACAGGTTTTTAACTCTTTGGGATTGACACACCATGACATGACACAGTCACGTTCTGTATCAATCAGAATCAATTTATCTTTTCACAGTTAATAGTTGTTGAACTAAAAATACAGTTTTGGTGTTAGCCCTTGGTTAAAATTAAAATCTTCCAAAAAAAACCCCAGAAATCAAACCCAACATTTGAGGCTAGCATATACAGTAAAAATAGAAAAATAACATCATTAAACTATCTCTGTATTTCACTAGTTTGCAAAGATTTTGCTTCTGATGTTATTATTCAAGTCTCTAAAATCTTATTGTCTAGGAGGTTAGACAGAGAGAGAAACAGACAAGCATATGACTGTCAGGCTTATGTATTTAAAACACAATTTTTTCAAAGACTCAGTACTGAACAGTCCTTATTTTAAACAGACTTTTATTGTCCAGCTCCGTGTATCAGTGTGTGTCTTTGAACTGTGTTGAACCTTGATATGAGAAGAGTAAAAAAAACAGAACACCTGATCATTTACAATAATCAAAACATATTTTCTCAAGAATGAAATTATTCAGATTCTGCGAAAAAGATTGTCTGTCAAAAAAAAATGGGCTTTGGAAGCCCAGAGATACTGTTTAATGGAGCAGTATTTTTCCCACTGACTGCTCATTGCCCCCTGGCATGGACTAATCAGATGTAGAGACAGGATGCTTGAATTTTATCATGATTCTGAGCCTTTTAAATTCACAATTAGTCATTGAACTGACACCAGGTATATCAATGCAGACAATTTATTTTGATATAAAACTGTCTGGAGAAATTCTTTCTAAAAGAACTATGACTTGTAGCACAGTTAAATGTTGAAGTGGAAAGTGGGTATATCTAAGAAAAGGAAGGATCTGGTATGTACTTTCAGTGGTCTGTAAAGAATAAGTTACAGTTTTTATACTCTGTCTATGTGCACAGTGAACTAACATCAACAAAAAATTCCAAGGAGAGAGACTTTGGAACATCTCCCTTTTTTTTTTTTTTTGTTTGAGTTTTGGGTTTCTTGTTTGTTGGCTTGTCATTATGGTTTTTGATTTTGTTTGTATACAAAAGAAAGGCCAGAAAATATAACCTGACAGAAGCTGTAAAGTAGGAGAAAAAAATCTGTTATTGATTAGACCTATGGTAAAGGGTTCAGGAGTCTCTATTCTGTTCTTAGCTTTATCACTCATTTTGTTGGGGTCTTAGGAGTGATTTGTTTTAACTTAGTGCATCTCTGTGCCTACATCTGTAAATTCTACAGTAAGTAGAGAAGATTGTACAGGGTTATGAAACCTGGACTAAGTGTTAATGGAGTCAGTCTGGTTCCAAATAAAGTGAAGTAGGTACAGGGGACATAATGAACATTGATTCTGCTGTGCTAGTCCTGTATTTTGATAGTGAACCAATATGAAGTGGAACACTGAGTTCTATAAATATTCTAAAAAATTTGTTTTTGTTTGGTTTTTATACTGTTGATTTTTTACATTTTTTCAATTCTTTTTCTCACCATTATATGTGAAAGAGGTCTCTATAGTTTTCAAATACAAAACTTTATACAAATTCTGATAGATTTAAAAAAAATTACCTCATGCTTTGCAGAAAAGGCATTTAATGTAAAAAGTTGTTTTCCCCAAGAAATTTACATTTGTTAGAATAAAAATTGTGTTGTGCTAAATAAGAATTACACCTTTTTTGTTTTGATTATATAAATAGTATAGATTTTGTTTAAATCTGTATAATTTAGATTTAAATCAATTTATGTTCCACTTCTTTTATTAATGTTTTTTCCCCTTATATTTATGATTTACAGTATAATGTCTATACGGTAGCTTATAAATATTTGTTACTGATGTGATTTTGTTACTCGGGAAACCTAAAATTATCATCACTTCAATCTGCTAAGGCCAAATAAATAAATAAGGTCATTGATGTTTGTTTTACTTGAATAAACAAATTCATTCAAAATTAACCCATGACTTTCTATAATTAAAAAACCCCACACACAACACTGTAAATTCCAAACTGCAGATGCTTGTCCACAGTCTTGTCTTTGTATTAATTCATTTCCAAAGATCCTTTTATTTGTCCCAATTTGAAGCACATTCAGTACAAGTCAACAATACTGACTAAAAGTATAAGTTCTCATTTTCTGAGTTTCATGCAATAAGGTGGAGCATCATGCTTGTAACTTCTTTTCCTTTTCCGTAAATGACCCCAGCTGACCAAACATTATATATAGCATGCATTTGCATTTAGGAAGATCTATGTGTTAAAAAGAGTATCACTAAAGTATCCCAAGTATACAGCTTCATTCTTGCTTAAAATAGCGAGTGACATTATATTTTCTTGCCTGTGTTTGTGCAACACAACCCCTATCACTAAGTTCTAGCCACTTAAATTGTTAGGAAAATATTCTCCAGTGATTTTTGTGTACATTCCTACAATTTTCAAAGATACTGTTGGTTAGCTTGCCTCAGGATCTCAAGTGTTTTTCAGTCTTTCTATAGAGGAGTGGCATCTACTAAACCTCTTCTCCCAGACCTTGCCCCTTTGCTATGATTATCCAGTCAGCCACAATGATCATCCCAGTAAGTGTGAGCACCTGAATCTTGATCATAAAATCATAAAAACAAATTCCATTAAATCAAGTCTCTGCAAAAACCCAGTTATTTTTTTGGAACAATGATAAACAAGAGAAGATGCATTTTAATTTACTAACAGATGTATATTTCTGTCTTATGAAATTATAACTCATTTTTCACATGAACAGTATTCTAAAATCTGAAAAAAAATTATCAAATTTTATGTTTTAAAGTCGATAATTGGTTCAAAAGTTTCAGTTTTCAGATAGCACCTCACTCTGTAGGACAAGAGGGATCATCCTATAAGCCTGAAATGTTTTTTTCCCACAGTTACTAACATGTTAGGTAGAATTGTTTTACTTTTTTTAATACTGTTAATCCCATTAAATATAGAAATTTCTTATCTATGTTTTTCTTTTTGGTTGTTGTTTCACTGGATATATGCCAAAAAACCAGTTTGATGCCACTATATTGAACACTGTCTTCAGTTCTTGTAGGAGGCAATCTTTATCTTTCCATTTAACTGAGAATGCAATCTTTGGCAAGGCCATAAGGCTGCAAAAACATTTAATAAATTAATAGAATGGTCTTTGAATACTGCATGATACCGCAGCATCTGTCACAGATTCCTTCATGCACCAGTAGGTGAAGAATGGAGGGAGTTTTGGCTGCAGTCTCTAATATGACATCCACCAGAGAGTAGATATAATAGAGGAAGAAGAAAGCTGGCAAAGGGCTTAGGGCGATAACTTTCACACAGAGGAAATGAGGCTCTGCTTGCTGACTTGTTATACAGTTCTGCACTACTCCCTGCCCCATTTGGGGCTGTTTCTTGATGGGAAATGCTGTATTAAATATTGATACTGTACTTCAAAATACCATCAACTTGTTTCTAACTAGCAATAAATTCAAAGCAGATGTGAAATTATTTCTGCCTGTTTATGGCTTGAAGAAGACTGGCAATCTGTAATTCAGCTTGACTAACAGATCAGAAGACATTCCACTTTCCTGTTCCTGCATTACTATTCTGCAAAATACTCTTAGTCCTACCTGATTAAGGAGAAAAGAAGACAAGTGTAATGTGTTGTTTTACTAAAATGTAATAAAGCACCTTCATTAAGCTTTATTTGAAACACAGAAAAATTACTAAAAATTATCAAAGGGTTCTTTATGTTCTTCAGCTATTGAACTATTAAACATGTAAAAGAAAGAAAAACATCTACTTTATGCTGTTGGATGATTATATTAACAGAAAAAAACCCCTTCTTTTTATATTAATTGTGTTACAGAATGATTTATATTTGGAGGTATCTGAACTGGCAGCAAATCTGGAAAGCAAATATCTTTTTCTAGTCTTCTAAAGAAATTATTATTAAGTCAATTTTGCAAAACAAGATGCAATCCATGTGCCTTCTTCATACTAATACTCTAGCTTTCCTCGGCAGTCACAAAGATAAATAATCCTATAAAATGGATCATCTGATCATTGTTTTAGATGTCTGTTGCAGAGTTAAATAAAACCTGATACATATTTATTTATCACCACCATCTAAAAAGGAAGCCTAAAACACTTTTTCCATTTTTTACTTCTAAATTTTAGCTCTATAAAAGCTATAAAGGATGAACCTCACTATATTTAAAGTATCTTCTATCTTTTTAAGGAAAAAGAAACAACAGTTTATAAGAACTATAAGATGAACACTGAATTAGAATTATTTTTATTAGAATGTTAGAAATATTTTTATATGTACACAAATATTAACAAGTTGTGTCAAATGTGGTATTAGCAGAAATTACACAGTTTCATTGTTCTCAAGCACAGTTCTTCAGGCTTTCTCATCTTCAAAAACTCTATTTGTATACAAACAAACCCAACAGTTCATGTGAGACTTTGATTTCAACTTCCACCTCACTTACTTTAATTAGCTAATCACATTCTGGCGTGCATATTCCTTGCACGCAATAAAAAACAATTTCAAGTATCAAAATGCAGCTCCTATATTTAGCATTCAGTCAACACTTAATCAAAAAAGAATAAATATCATCTTGACAATATAATAATGTTTTAGAATAACATGCATAAGCAGATGAGACAGTAAGATCTATGAGTGGGATAATTGTTTTACCTTTCCTTTCTCATACAACTGGAATGAGATGACACTATATTCAAAACTCTTCTGCCCTTCAGATTTGTTTCTTCCTGATATTTTTTCAGCTACTCTTAAGTCTGAAAAATTTAAACCTTTTTGGGGGATATTTCTATTTAATCTCAATGACAAATTGTTAGGAGTTTATTTAAAAAAAATGGAATAGCTAAGGTTTCCAGCCAGAAAGTGCTTACATGTGAACCTGTAAATGTCAAGGGACTGAGCGTTCCTCCTGCTCATTAGGAAAAATGTGCAAGAGAGGGATTAAAAGACTTGTTTATGAGACCTGATAAAAGAAGAAAACACTAAGGTGAGTGTGCTGGTTATGCTGGGATAACTTTCTTCACATAGCTGGTATGGGGATGTGCTTTGGATTTGTGCTGAAAACAGTGCTGATAACACACGGATGTTTTAACTGTTGCTGAGCAGCTCTGACACAGTCAAGGTCTTTGCTTCTCACCCAACCCACTAGCAGGCAGATTTGGGGCGCACAAGTTTGTTGGGACACAGCCAGGAGACCTGATTCCCATTTACCTAAGGGATATTCCATACCATATGACCTCATGCTCAGCATATAAATCTGGGGGAAAAAGAAGGAAAGAGACATTCAGAGTGAGGGCATTTGTCTTCCCAATTCAACATTGTGTGTGATGGCCTCCTGCTTTCCTGGGGATGGCTGAACACCTGTCTGCCCATAGGAACTGATGAATTAATTCCTTGTTTTCCCTTGCCTGTACATGTGGCTTTTGCTTTACCTTTTAAACTCTCTTTATCTCAATCCACTAGTTTTCTGACTTTTCTGCTTCTCTCTCCATTCCCACTGTGGGGGGGTAAGCGAGCAGCTATGTGGGGTTTAGTTGCTGGATGGGGTTAAACCACAGCAGTAACTGATATGCATTAATGGGAAAGACATGATAGCTATGTTATGTGTACATTAATTGTTAAGTGTGTATTAGTTTATTTATATAGTAGGTACACTGAAAATGAAAATTTACACATATGAACCTTTCATGAGCAAAGCAGCCTTGACTTGAGGAACTTCATGAAGTTTAATTCACTCTAAATTAACATGAACTTTTAATTACTGATTCAGGTACTAACAAGAGAAGTTAATTAAACCAACACTTAGAAAACCTACTTTTCTACTTACTCTTCAGGCTCTGCTTCGGTCTAGCACTTCTCTCTCTCTTCCTCAATTTAACTCCCTTTCTTTTCATCACACATGACACTCAGTCCCTTCCAGTCCCTTTGGTGATGCAGTGGTCAGGGTACAGTAGGTTTTTTTCTGTTCCTTGCTTCTTACTGTTCTCCTGCCCCAGCATGTGTCCTTCACAGGCCACAGTCCTTTTGGGGTTGTCTTTGATCTCACATGGGTCCTCCATGGGCTGCAGTTTCTCAGAGCATTCCTCTTTCATTTAAGAGTTATTCCTTCAGGCCATTTTCAGTAATGTCCCCTTCCACATTCTTCCAAACCAGTCTCTTTACTTACTTCTTCCCATGTCCTGTTTTGAGGTTCGTCCCTGACCTCCTCTCACCTTTCTTCTTTTCTCTTGTCTCCTACCCCTAGCAGCTGCCACCCTTCCTCAAGCGCATGTGATCAGAGGCACAGTATCCTCCTCTGGCTGATTGAAGGTTTGAGGCATGATGGGCTGTCTCCATCCTTTTTAGAGTAATCTAGAACCTGCTCTGACTGACACATCTGGCAGCCCCTGTTACTAAGCCTTGGCTTTTATGGCTAATACACAGCCACATGTTTTTTTCATGTTACACTTGCTCTGTTTCCATAGAGAAATGGATGAACGCACATTTTGTCCACAGTTTATTCAATAACTGAGCACAAATCGAGTTTGTCATTTCATTACTATGTTATCCATATCTTGTCTACATTAATATGCAGCTATAAGTCTTTAACAACTTCTTCTCTTACATTTGTTGTCATAGGTCTATGTAGGGATCATCAAATCAGTATTTGAGTGTCTTTAAGAATGTGAAATGGAAGCAAGATTCAAACTTATGAGTCACTCCAAAGTGTGACTCAAATATTCCTCTTCTGAAAGACATCAGTCATGAGAATTGAGGAAAAAGAACAAGGCTTCCAGCCATCTGAAGCCTTGTTCTGAGCCATCTCTATTACTGCCCGGTAAATGATAAATTTATATCTTCTTGATCTATAAATTGCATTCAAGCTTTGATATTTCAGTCAGGGATGCATCTATCCTCCTTGACCTTCTTGAAAATCTTTGAAATACCTTTGTGCTTAAGTTTTCCACAATCTATTCAATATTTTGGGAAAAAACCCACATCACTAATACCAAAAAAACCACCATCCTTATGTTTACTTTTGGTGTATTATATGGGAATTTATGCAGGAACATGCTTGTCCTAGTGAGAGAAAAGCACATAATTAGACAAACATGAACAATAGACAGTCCATTTCAATGAAGAAATACTAGTTTCTTGAAACACCCTTCATTTTGTTTCAGGAATATAGATGTCAGTAATAATTTCTACTGAGAACAATGCTTGACAGCAGTGAAGAACTAATAGGAGGGGGAAAACATGGTTCCTTTAAATCTAGTCTAGCTTTAGTAGGGAGAAGTTCACAGCTGAGCCTAAAACCTGATTATCTGCAGTCCTGGTGGGCAAGCAATAGTACAAGGCTTGACTTGATAAAAGAGAGAGATAAGGCAAAAATATAGCTTTTGGTAAACAGCTGAAAGTATTTTTTGGCTGAAAGTGTCACGAGAAAATAATAAGTTGGCATTTTATGATGCTCTCACTTTTTTGAGTTTTGTGGGTTTTTTCACTGATAGAGGGCCAGAAGATTTTTATTTTTTCAATTTACTGCAAGAAAATGGAGAATAATCTTCACAAGGATTATCACAACTTAGTAGGGTTGAATCTGGTGAAAACTTTTTATCTTACACTTGCAATGTGTTTCTAGAACATTGACCTGCACAGGTCGTTATTTAACTGATAAAGGAATCATGACAGAAAATCAGAAATAAGCAAGTAAATTCATGTACTGTTTTCTGCCTGGTATTGTCTAAAGGACAGTGGGAAAAAAACTTAAAAAAACATTACAGAAATGCAGACATTCTAAGATAAACCAGATACAGTAGTTCACATGCATATCCTATTGACTATAAGGGCTGGTTTAAGCACAGGTCTCTGTGGCCAAGAAAGAGAAAATTGGAAGTATCTTACTGTAGATTTTCAAATGGCCTACTCAAGTTCTGAAGTAATAGAAGATGCAACTGAAGTTCCTCACTTCCTTCAGTGATATTTTCTTATAAATCACAGAACTGGTGAAATTGAAATGAGAGGGTCCATTGTATTTTGTTCTTTTTCTTTAACAAGGGAACTCTTATAACTTTAAAAGAATTCATATACTTTCTGACCTGGTTATACAAATATGCTTTCAGTAGGACTTTTTGCATCAGTCTCTGTACCAATTTAGCTTTACAAATTCAGGCCTATATGGTTTTAGAAGCATTATGTATCAACATCATGTAACAACATATCTTAGAAAAATGAATTGTAGCCAAGAAACCTGAAGGTGAACAGCAGACTTCTCTGTAAATAGTCAGGGTCATGAAAATAGCTGACCTGAAACTGTAACTGTTGTGTCAATCTGTTTTCCATCTGGATCATGATTTTTTTTCATGATGAAAAAAAATATTTATTATTGAAATTTACCTGTGTCATAAGCATAGAGAAGGGAGAATTAAATTCAATAGAACTGAAAAAAGATGACTATGATTCTGAGAAAAGCAGAAGAAATAGTCTCCACCACAGTCTTGAAACCAAGTTGTTTTGCCACAGACAGCTGCTTGGAATTCAAAAGCACAAAGTTCAGCAGTTACATGATTTTAGTGGCTGGTTTGCTGCAAAATTCCTCTGTGATGTTGGCTAAACCACCTGTCATCTGGTGACACATGACTTGCCATCTATCCCTTTCTTTATCTGTCATATGTTGATAATAATGCTGATTTATTTAACAGGAATGCAGTGATGATTAATTAGATACCTCAGAAAACACGTACTTATGAAATGTGAACTATCATCTCCATACAACACAGAATTTTTTTTTTCTTTAACACAGACTGTTAAATTATCTGCAAAGCTGTGCTTGGCAAACATTTGACCTGAAATTTTGTAGAAAAGGTTATGTGAGTTTTTCACGATTATTTTTTTCTTTTCTCTTCCCCAGAAATACTTTAAAGCAAGACAGTTTGTAATGCTAACCTTGCACTTTTACATAACTTTAGATTAACTTTTAATTAGATTAGATATTGACCTGGTGGCTATGTTGTGCCTTAATAATCTTCACATGTAATCCGTTAAACATTTATAAATTTTCTAAATGTAGGTGATTCAACAGAGATTGGTTCACAGAATTCTATGAGTGTGGTAATAAAAGTTCAAATGTTTATAGTATGGTTAATTATGAAATTATGCTGGGTGTTTGGACAAGCATATTGCTGTATGCAAAGGAAAATTGGTATACTGTGAAGTATTGTTAAGTGTCTGAATATTTTCCTATCTGGCTGGCTTAGTATCTGGAATACTTTAGATATGTCCTAATTTATTTAATTTTTTTTTTATATAGTAGAACTGCACCTAGCAAAGATAATTGAAGCAGGAGACAGCTTCTCAATAGCACAGCTAAAAGCATATAATTAAACTGGAATACATCTGGTACCCTGTGCAGGTAGAGAGTTCTCAAGTTCCCCAGCTTTAGTAATAGGATGGCTAAATGAAGAAACAGAATTTTTAGCAAGTGATTATTCATTTGCTGAATATCTCTAATCAGGCTAGGACCTATTTTTTTCAGAAGTTAGAACACTCAGCCTTTGGCAGTAATATACTCCTTATTTAATTAAAGTATTTAGTAATTTCTTCATATTTTCATTTGTGAGTTACCCAAATATTACTCAGTCATATCTCATGTCTCCCTAAATAGCAAGTAATTCTAAATGTCCTAAACTTTCTGCAAATTAAGTCCAAGGTATTCTATTAATAAGAAATGTTTTGAAAAAAATCTCTTTCTTGTATAAAACCAAGTTTTAGAAATGCCTAATCTTTTTTTAATAAGTCTGTAACTTTGATAAAGCTCAGCTTATACAGCAGAAGAAAGTTTATCTAGGTGGCCTTTGAGAGTTCTAGGTTGATGTACTAATTTGAAAACAAACCAGTGGGAGATCATAAATCAGAATTACAATTTAATAGGAAAATTAAATAAATGCAATAGTACAAGAACACTGACAGAGTCAGGATACAACCGGACACCCTGTTAGTCAGGGTGGTGGTAGCAGTCCAGGTGAAGTGGTCCAGTTGAAGCAGTGATCCTGCAGGTAGGTCTGGTCCTCACCTGACAGTCCAGTGGTAGCTCTTGTCCTCAGGGAATCCAGTAAGTAAGGATTCCTTGTGCTGTTCCAAACCCCGGATTGTATCCAGGTGGGAATGCTTGGTTCCTCCCCCTTGGGCAGAGCATCTCACAATGGGCTGATGCAATTCTATGAGTCCTGCGGTGGGGCCTTGATTGCCCATTGAACAGAAATAGGCCCCAGTGGGAGTTATCAGGGATGAGTCATGGTGGGAGATAACAAACACTGCCCCACCTGCTTTAACAGCTTGTGAAGATGACTGTAACCTAGGGCAGTTGAATATAGGAAACAAACCAGTATACATATATATTTTTAATCAATTTTATCTATTATTATATCTCTAACATAGTTTTCTATCTTTTTTAAAATACTTTTTTTCCTATTTTTACCGTTGGCATTCCCATTGTAAATGGCTTGATTATATTAATCAAGCTGCTACCTGAAAAGAAGGACACAGAAAATTCTGTAACATATCATTTTCCATTATTCTTCAGTAAAATGAAAAATACAACTCCTTGTTTACTTATGAATGGAGATAAATTTAGACCACTTCAGACTGACAGATGATATTTGCAGAAAGTTATGAGTGACTGAAGAGTTAGTCTATGTTGGCTCCTGTTGCCTAAGGTCAGCAAATAATAAGCAGTTTTTATACAGTATGCATCCAGTTAAAGTTTCCTCATTGTGCTCTGACCTTACTCTGGCATAAGACATATTGACATAACTGGTGTACTTCAGAATAAATGCAGGTTTATGCACTTTGTATTTGGACAATGCTGTGTTCACCTGCTTCCTATATACGCTGAACAACAGTTTACTCATTCTTCAATTTCCTAAGTCTCTGGCTACTCTTAATTATCCCAGTGACTAGCAGGTATTCAACAAACTGTACCGGAGACACCATCCAGAGTCACCCCTTATTTCTATCACCACTTACTGTGTGGTAGAAATGGAAGAATCTGGGTCTCCTGTACAAGTTCTTGGAATATACCTCTAGAAGTGTTATTCTTCATTCTTAGTCAAATCAGATTCAACTCCTTATCTACACTGACAAGAGAAAAAAGATGAATTATTACAATTATATAATGATTATATGATGAATTATAATGATGGAAGATCTAACCAATAGCTCAAATCCTAACACAGCACCAAGTTCAGACATATAGGGAAACAATCCACATCAGGTATTAAATGCCATCACACCTCTAAGCACTTTTTTTCACATCTCAAGATAGAAAAAAATTATAATCCTCTTTTAGAAAATCCATTTAAATATGTGAGTAGTAAGTAATTATATCTCTAAAATTAATAATATATTTTTTTATTTCTTGAGACCTTTTTGTATAGGTCAAAGGAGGTTGTTCTGCCCCTCTACTCCACTCTTGTAAGACCCCACATGGAGTACTGTGTTCAGCTCAGGACAGGAAGGATGTGGACATGCTGGAATGAGTCTAGAGGAAGGCCACAAAAATTATAAGAAGAATGGAACACTTCTCCTGTGAGGACAGGCTGAGATGGTCAGGGGTTGTTCAGTCTGGAGTAAGAAGGCTCTGGGAAGATATTATTGCAGCCTTTCAGTACTTAAGGGGGCCTATAAGAAAGATGGGGACAGATTTTCTAGCAGTAGCTGATGTGATAAGAAAAAAGGTAATGATTTTAAACTGTAGGAGGTTTGATTAAGATTATGTACAAGGAAGAAGTTTTTCATAATAAGGGTGGTGAAACACTAGAACAGGTTGCCTAGAGAGGCGGTAGATGCTTCATCCCTGCAAATGTACAAGGTCAGATTGGATGGAACTCTAAGCAACCTGATCTAGTTGAAGATGTCCCTGCCCATGGCAGGGAGTTATAGTAGGTGGCCTTTCAAGGTCCCTTCCAACCCAAACTATTCTATTGATTCTCTGATTCTATAGATTTACAGTAGACCTAAGTTACAGAGGTCTCAAACAGGACATTAAAATTCTCCTCAGTTTATCACTTGGAATGAACCTCAGAATACTATTCTTATATTTCTTTATATTCCATTTTAAATCAAAGTACACAAAGATCTTAGCAGCATTAGTATTCCCAAAATATGTGGTTGTAGCTACACACTAGGATATAAAGGTACTTAGACAAGCAAGTATTGAAAACATTGCCCCTCTGTGATGGATGTATTCAAGTTGTTAATCAATCTAGTGGTAGTTCTGTACCATCTCCGAAAGAGGTCGAGCCTAAGTCATTATTGGGTGCAGCACATATCTAGTTCCAATCTGTTCTCTGAAAACCCGTGAAGAAACAGTGACACAGTGAGTTTGGAGCACCAACCATGTGACTGACGTGAATGGTTTTCCAAGGCTCATTTATCAAAGAACAAAATTAAGGAGTCTCACTTATACCTTTCTCATTGCATGTAATTTAACTACAAGCTAAGCACTTTATTCCATAAATATGACAGCCTAAGCAAGCTTTCTTTGAGCTCTCCCTGCTCAGAACCTGGCTGCATCTGAGGTGGGAGGTGTCTCTGAGCTGGCTGCTGACTCCTGAGCTGGGACATCTCTCATGGTTGCTCATTGGGCAAACACCTCTTATATGGATCTTTGGTCAGTGACTGACATCACATAGAACCTTATACTACAGTGTGCTAAGATTCTGTATTGATAACTTTGATTTTGTCCTGGTGACTTTGATTCTCACTCGGTAGTTTTGAATCATTTTTACATTATTTGTGAAGTAAGTAATACAGTGAACACTGTAATCAAACTTTGTTAAGTCACACTTTTATAACATCTTATTTCAATATAAGTAGTTTTGCTGATACTTTTGTTGATGTTTCTTTGGGTCATCTAAATCACTCATTTTCAAAACCCTCTACATGACTGTAGAGTTTTCTGTCTTTTAGCCTTCCTAATGAAGCATATTCTCTCTCACCATTACAAGTGACAATGATACATGTCGATTGTTTAACAACACCTTGCTATCACAAACTAAATTCAACAGTAGGGAAACAGACAACAATTTGGATCTATTTGTTTTGAATTGAATTGGTTGTTCTCCCAGTTTACATTAATTTAAATTTTTAGAGGCAGGTGACAAATATATAAACACTTCTGACACCTTTTCTCAATGTATGAGCTGAGGCAGTGGTCAGTGGAGAGATCCTAGGCTATTTATTCTTTGATAGAAATTCTGACAAAGCCCAGACTTCCTTTGCAAGCTTGGTGCTAGTACTGTGTTTCTCTCTTACATTTAACTCTGCCAAAACCCAGCATCTGTTCCCATATAGGGTGTTGACAGCTGAAGCATTTTTCCATTGTGTTGTAATTCTGCCGAGACCTGGCATCTGCTCACAAATAGAGGTGTTGACAGTTGGAGCTCTAGCACTTTCCCTTTGTGCAGCAACTCTGTGGAAATCTGGCATCTGCTCATACACACAAGTTTTGACAGCACAAACTACAGTCTAACACTGAGTTACTCCAATGTAGGGGAACATGTGTAGTCATAGTTTTGGAGGGAGACACATTCACATGACATCAAATCCAAGAGATCAGAAGATAAAGCAGGTATAGGGCTTGGAGCATTTTTTAGCCAGCAGAAGTCTTCACAGAATCAATATACTATGATCTATATGGTGAATTTTTCCTTCATAACAGGTACCAGGAGAAAGTGAACCAGCACTCCAAAGACTCAGCTTTACACCTTTTCTCTATGACTTAGGAAGGTCCTCTGTGAGTCCTTAGTACTTGAGTAAGATAATTTCTGTTTCTTGCTATGCTGATCAGCAGAACTACTGTGATCTTGTTACTTTCTCTTGGAACTTGTCTTGAATCCTCAGCCATTTTTAAGGTCTTAATAACCTTTCCTGTACATTTTAATGGCATCTGCATGGGAAACAGACTAAATCGTAGTTTAATAACTTTAACATATATTTTTTCTGAACTATGATGTGAAAGAAAAGTCCCTATACTCTTTTAGGAAAAACAGAAAATGACCAAGTAAATCACTTCTCCCAGATGTGCTTTCCTTAATTTTTGTATTTTTATTGTTTTTACAACTAGTTCTGCAGAGATTGTTTTTCTATAATAAATTTATTATTTATTATAGAAAACAGTCTGAAAGGATTCTTAGATATCTTAGTCTTAAGGTACTAAATATAAATGAAAAATATGAAGAGAAACTACATTTTTTCTTTAGATTACTTCCTGTGAAAAAAATTGGCAAAGTGAATGAGAAAATTAAACAGTTCTTAAGAAAGCAAACAAAATTCTTTTGTGTGACATCATTACTTCAACAGTACATAAGTACCATATTGGGAATATGATGGTTTTTAACTATTTTTGTCCTAATTTCATATTTATAAAAGGCTTCAATTATATTGTGGACACAAAAATAAAATTAATGAAAATAAATACATCTAAATAGAAAGAAGGTAGCAGACAGACTCTCTCTGAAAAATAAAGCTTTGACATATGCAAAATTAAACTTACATATGCTTATATTAACAGATTTTGACTTGAACCTAGGACTACTCCATTGGTATTTCTCTACTTGAGATTCAGTATTAATTTGTACATGAAAACAGAAAACCCCAGATAAATAAGTAGGGATTAGGGGTATTAAATATGTCATGCTTTGAAAGGTTTATAATAGGTAGTTTTTAAATGGTAATATGAATTGATTATCTGCTGGACTAGTTTCACAGTCTTTATGATGTCACATGTGAAAAATAAATGCCAGAATTATACTTGGAATCTTACTGCCATAAGTTATATTCTACTCTTTTGATATATTTATCTATGGAACTGTATCTGTAGCTCTGCATATATGTATATTTATATCCTCTGCAGATGATATACATACACATGTGCATGTGCAATTCTAAAGAGTTTCCATTTTCAGAACTTAGTAAGTTTTGCATATGAATTTGTCAACATAAACCATGTTGTCTTGGGGTGACTTGATGATGTGTATCCCCTATCACCGCTCTTTGCCCAGACATGATTCCTATGCCTTTCTGTGTCTTTAAAACTGGGTGCGAGAGAAGAAAAAAAAAGCCAGACGAACTTTTCAAAGCAGTTTGTGCTCCAAGGTCACATTACTATCTCTCTCTGCGTGCTTCTACAGCGGCAAGAGCAGAGGAAGCACCCTTCCTTTTTTTGTTTCTGAGTTTTTTGGCTTTTTCTCAGGAAAGAGACAGAGAGTTAAAATTCTTTGCTGTTTAGCTGGCTCACTAACTGAGGCAAGAACTTTTCTTGGACTGTTCTGCTCTGGACTGGATCACCAGCACCAGGAGGCTTATGCCACAGCCTGGCGGGGCCACACCCCAGCTCTGGAGGGAGAACAGCCACACCTACAGAAGGACTTTGAATTTTACCAGGTTCTCTCCACAGTGAGAGGTTTTATATTTAGCATTATTATTCCTTTCCCATGTGTTTGTTATTAATTTTTTTTTTTCTCTTTCACTTTCCTCCAAGGAATATTTTTTCCTGAACCTGGTGGGGGAGGGTTGGCTGTAACCTGCCTTCTATCAGAGGACGTTCAAATTTGGATGTTCCTCCGAATCTGTCTCAAACCCGCACACATGTAAGACTGCTTCCACCATGTTTTTTCATCAGCACATGTTGCTCTGGATAATGCTAACACAGGTCAAGATGGAACCATTTACTTTCAACCAGAAGATCTATGCCTCTTTCATCACTGTAATTTCAATCCATGACTTACATCAGACAGCTGTTTGTTAACTGCTACACACAGAGAGATGATTCAAGTGGTGTCTAGCCAGCCACCGAAGAGCTGGATGGTTGCCTGGAGACTAAATTTCAGTGTTCAGAATCTGCCTCTTTTAACAGGAAAGAACAAAAATTGCAGCTCACTCTAAAGATACTAAGCAACCATAGAGACACTTGTCGGTTTTGAGTGCTATTATTAAGGTTTGCTGCATCCTGAAATTACAGACAAGCGTAAACTAGAACATGAGATTTTTTGCATGGTCACCATACCTCTCATCTTGCTAATAAGAGATTCAGAGCTCAAATGAGACATTTTCATGATTGAGCCACAGCTTGCCTTTATCTCCAGCATCTTCAGCTTTCCACTGTCACCATAAATCTCTGCCCCAACTTCTTATTGCGTGTCACAGGATCATAGGATAATTCAAGTTGGAAGAAACCTGAGGAGACTGTGTATTACAATTCCCTGCCCTACGCAATGGTAGGCAGTTTTGCTCCTATTCATCACATCGTATCAGAGAGGCATTTACCCTTGCTACATGCCTGAAACATTCATTTCAAACTGAAAATCACACCCACTGAGTTTATAAAACTTACCAAATGTAGTTTCTAAGGTTGCTATACTGAGACTTAATTCTGATGAAAGCCACATCACAGAAGACGTTTTCTGCAGATGTTCTCTGAAACTACAGACAAACCACAAATGAGGCTTTCCAAATTACTTCACTGAATAAAGTACCCAATTTCTATTATTTAAGTTTAGCCAAATGGCCTTTTTAAGCAAAATACATTTTGATTATTTATGCAAATACAAGTCTTTCGAAAATGTACTAACTTAATTGTTAAATAAAATAGCCCCACATCAACCCCCAAAATTGTCAGTGTTGAAAAATCATAGAGCGTTTTAGGAAGATAAGAGAAAAAACCAGCATGTTCCCAATTTTGGCATTTACCCTATATTCATATTCCATTAATTCTGGCTTTTTTTAAGGCTTTGGTTTTGGTTTGTTTGTGTTTAGAGAGGAAGTTGCCGTCTGCTTTCAATGAGGATTCTGTTCAGGTATTTCAACATAGCTACTTTTGGTTTGCTATAAGACAGGAAAATGCTACTGGTCATCCTTTTTAATGGAAAGGAAAATACTTTGTCTCAAGCAGCTATGACTAAGTGTTCATTGTTCGCCACTTCAAAGCAAGCTGGTCTTACGGAATACGCAGCTGCAATCACTTCCTCTCTCAAGACCACAAAACTGGCTGTTTGTCTTTGCACAGAAGTACCTCTGTAGACTACAAGTGACTGAAAGATATACCTGACACTTCTGTAGGCTGGGTAACAGTGTCACACCTTTGTTGACCTGAATCAGATGTTTGGAGTCCTCTTCAGGGACATTGCAAAAAGTGAGGAAAACCTCCTGGTTAGGGATATAGTTGAGATTGTAGTTAAAGCTGAGAAACTTTGCATTGTTCCCAGGAAGCAGGAGACCCTTTCACAAAGCATTAAAAAATCAGACTATATCATTAGTTATAATCAAAAAGCACAGTTTACTCTGTTAAAGATGCAATATTTTAACAGAAGAAAGATGCTAGAACTCACATGACTACTTGTTCCTTGTCACATTTTTCAATTTCATTAATATACTTCTTCTAAACGTCCTGTCTACTGACATTCTCCTTACTGATTTAAGGGAATCATTGCAGTAGTAGAAAAAATCATGTTTCCCTATACATTGTTCTAAGAGATACACAACAGGTGGATGTTAGAGTAGAAAACAAAACTCAAGAGAACTGCCATACAAAACAATTTAACATGAAAATCACTTAAAAAATTGTAAATTATAGTCTTAGAGACTTCATTTTTTAGAATTTTCATTCATACTTTTGATACCTTTGTGGCTGCTATATAGACTGCCAAATATGGTTTTTGCTGTTACTGAAAACCTGCAGGCTTCTTATTGATCTGTCACATTTTAAGGACTTTTGTGGAACCTTGGCATGGTTTTATTTATGTGTTTTTTAACAACTGGCTGGTAGTCAAGTTACTATTAACTGATCCAACTGACTAGCTGAAGCTCTGTGAGTAGATTACATGCTGAAGATCTGACAAACCTAGGTAACATTTGAGAAACAAAGAGCAGCCCTTTACACCAGCTGAGGTTGGGAAAGGCCAGTATACAAGTTTCAAACTTCACATGGGAATCAATAAGAAGGAAGTAAACTGTGATAAAGAAACAAAAGTAAAAAGATCCCAAGGCTCAGGAGGAAAGAGGCAACACAAAGAGCTTTAAATTCCTCCTTGCACAGAATATGTTATAGAGCTGAGTAGTTAGACATCCCACCATTTCTCTCCTTAAAGAAGACTGATGCTGCTGACCAGAAGACAATGAAAATATGAGCCTAAAACCAAAGAAGGGCAGAAAACCTGAAATTATTTGTATAAACATTTTAAGCATATTATCGAAGCATATTATTGATGAAACTTTTGTGTATTGATCTGGGCCATGGGAATTGTTGTAACTATACTAATTGTTGCATTTTGATGGGATTGCTAAGTTTTTACTAGACTAATAGCAAATTCTTGGCTGTGTGTATATATATGCAAATATGTAATTTTCTTGTCTAAGAGATGCAAGATATCTTATTTCTTTGTAAAAGTCATCAGACATTTAAAAAGTCAGACCTACATATTTTTTCAAACTATCTTTTTCACATTTGGGACAAACAGGGATCTCTTTGATATAGGAATTAGCCGTGTGAAAATTTATAAATTACAGAAACGTAAGACATTATTGCCTATGGATAGATATTGTTCTTTGGAAGAATATCTCTTTTTTTTGGATATATGCAAAGTCATATGTGGAATAAGACAGCCAAATACACAGAAAAAAGGCTGTGTCATAATTAAAGCAGCTGAAATCTGTCTGAAGACTTTGATTTGATCTTCTGCTTTCTTATGATTTCTTGCATTCAGTTTTCTTCTTTACTAAGTTTTATAACACAATAATGGTGAAATTTTTAGCTATTGAATTTGAGATAAACAATCAAAACTTTCTAGTTTTTTGGGCTCTAATTGGAATCAGTAGGAGATTTAAAATGTATAGTTAGTGGAACTAGTCTAGAAAAGGAGCTCACAGACACACAAAATGAGAGTGTGCTTTCCACTATAATTTTACTGCATGTCGTATCTCAGCTGTTAAAATAGGAATAATTACATTATCTTATTTTGGGAAAGCTTAGTAAAAATGTAGTCATTGTTCAAGTGATAGATTTGCAGGAAAAAAATTTGTATTCACAGCAGAAAAGAAATAGTTTATGTAAGCAAACCAAGGAGCATGCACCGCATAAACAGAAAACAGTCTCTTTTTAAGCCGACATTGCTGGCTTTGTTGGCTCAATGATTCAGGTGTAGGGTCATAGCACAGGAAAACTTGGCAAGGGCTTATGTAATGAGAGACTGCACCACACTGAATTTTTACTACACAACTGACTGTCCTGGTCATGGCAGCTGGCAGCTCCCTGGGGTCAGGAACTGGGACCAGAAGGGGCCCTCCAGGGCAGCAGGGCTGGGCCTCACTGCCCAGCCTGTCCCATTTCCCCAGCAGGGGCCAGCCAGGCACTCAGCCCCATCCTCGGGCACCTCGATCAGACAGGCCGGGATCGAGCTGCGGACAGGCCGGGATCGAGCTGCGATGTGGACCTGTGGACAGTCCTGGTGCAGCAGTGCCCATGGCCAGGGGAGCCCGGGCGGCTGCAGCAGTGCTGGGAGAGGGGCTCGCAGTGCTGGGGCGGACATGTGGCCCTGGGGCCTGGGCGGGCAAGGAGAGGCACGAGGAGGCCGGGAGGGGTCCCAGGGTCTGAGAGGCTCTGGCATGGCAAAGGAGATGACATAAATAACATGCAACCTGTTTTATTTCTGATGTGAATGCTTGATTTATCAGACCATTATTATGTTATTATATCTGTGTCATAAATCTTTGAATTTTATTTTAAAAAATTATATTAGTCTTACTATTTTAATTATGTGGATGTCTTTGCTGCTCTGCACTGAGGTACATTTCAGGGAAAGGAACCATGTGGTCTCCCAGCTGCCCAGCTTCCTCTGTTCACTGAAATAAATTTTAATAATTCTAGCAAACTAATTTGTCTCTTTGAACTTTCCTGAATTTTGTCAACTTCTTTACTAATTTCTCTCTTCCTTACAAATCACCTTATCTTTTTTTCTGAAATCCTTGAAATATTCAGAATAGCAGGTTAGGCTGTATGTATTTCCTTGTCTTTACTATCAAAGTGTATTCAGATTTTTACCAGCAGTATGTTATGTTTCATTTTCTGAGCTATTTTTGACAATGCATCCTTTCTTACACTCTGGTCTGCCAGACTTTTACATACCCCGTTTTTATGAAAATCATTCAATTTTTTCCTGTGCATCCTGTGTGTTTTCAACCTCCAGTTTCCTGAAATTTTAAATCTGCTTTCATATACCATGTTCTATGTTCTGGCTTCTACATTTTCTTATTTTCAGTTAATTTATGTGGAGTCTTGTATTGAAAAATCATATCTCAAATAACATATTTCTTGAGTATTTCTCCTTGGTTTTATCTCTTACTTTCTACTTTTATATCTCTCGTATTTCACAGATTTCCATAATGTATTTTGCTTCCTTTGAATCCGTATATTTTGCTACCATACTCCTTGACTAAATGACTTGAATTTTTTCAAATTCACAATAACATTTCTTCTATAGTCCTAGTGATTTCGATTTTGATTACAGATAGAATGAACTCCATAAAGTTTTGTTAGATGGTTTGTTTGGGTTTTTTTCTGTGTTTACTACTATCAAACCTTTATAAGAGGAATGTCTCCTCCAATGTAGGTTATCTGGTTCAGCTTCTGTAAATATCTCAATATCCACATAATTTTATGAGGCTTGGCTTTCTTGGAATATGGTATGCTTTTGGTATGCTAATAAATTGCACATCAGTTTTCCTGTGTTGAGTCTGTATCTCTGCCGGTATCACTACTCATTTATGTTCAAAAATCTGTCAGCCATGAGTTTTGGCTTGCAGAAAGCTTGCTCAGAGCCTGGATAATAAGTAATGACACACAATTTACATTTTGATTGAAGGATCCAGCTCAATACACTCCGTATGCATGCCAATTGGTACGATCTGGCAGGAAAGCTGGTCAGCTTTTCATTTCGTTTTGTCTGCCCTGCTTGAAGACAAATGTTTCATAAACCATATTATTTCCTAGAGAGAAAAGGTCAGCTAGAATACTAAGGGCATTTTCAAGGACATCTTCATTTCTGCCACTTATATTTAGTCAGTGTATCATGTCTTCTATATCGCTGCCCATGCAGTGAAGATGAAATGCAACTTCTAATGTACTTTCAATTTTAGTGCATCCATCATTTATGTGCTTCCTGATTTCCAACATTGTTGAACAACATCTCTGTCCTAGTGAGAACATCATGCTTGAAATAGAGCTATTGCAAATATCAGATTGCTTTATATCTCTTTTTGTTCTGGTTCTGCCTGTAAGTTTTTCTTCCTTAGTCTTTATTTCACCATAATGTGTTAAAATTTTGATCTCACTCAATTGTTATGATTTTGTTGCTGCAGATTTTACAACATACTTTTACTTGGTGTTAAATGACTTGAATCTCTGTATTAATGACCACATCAAAGTGCCCAAAAGTTTTATACAATGAGCTGGTTGCCCTTGGAAAAAGTACCTTTGAAGAGGTGTCTGCTAACAACTGTAGTCCCACAATTGGAAGATAAAAGGTCTTTTGTAATCATAGAATCATAGAATCATAGAAGGGCCTGTGTTGGAAGGGACCTTACAGATCATCAAGTGCCAACTCCCCTGCCATGGGCAGGGACACCTTCCACTAGACCAGGTTGCTCAAAATTCCATCCAACCTGGCCTTGGACACTGCCAGGAACAGGGCATCCACAGCATCTCTGGGCAATGTGTTTGACTGCCTCACCTCTCACAGAAGTGAAGATTTTCTTCCTAATATCTAATCTAAACCTACTCTCTGTCAGTTTAAAGCCATTTCCTCATTCCTCCTTGTGTTGTTACTGCATGTTTGTCTTGGGGTGATCTATGATGATGGTCTATTCCCTGAACCTCTGCTTTATGCTCAAAAATGGTTGCTGTGTCTTTAAAGTAGGTCTGGGGAGCCTTGGGCTCATTGGCGGGCTTTCTCAAAGCCTCACTCCCCAGGCATCCAGGGGTGCAGTATGGTGAGGGGTCAATTTTGGATAGGCATGAAGCTTCTAGGATGAGAAGAAATGTCCTCAAGTTTATCTAGGAGAGGTTTAAATTGGGTATTAGAAAAAAAAATATTTACTGAAAGTGTTATCAAGCATTGGAACAGGCTGCCAACAAAGTGGTCAAGTCACCATCATTGGAGATACTGAAAAATCTTAGAGATACGACACTAAACATGGTTTAGTGGTGGACTCGTCCATGTTGGGTTTATGGTTGGACTCAATAATTTTAAAGAGTTTTCAGGAATGAAGATCAGAGGTATGTGGGCAGATTGCCCTATTAGGAAATACTTTGGTATAAGGTTTTTAACCATATATGTTTTGGCAGCAAAATGTTTATGTAGTATATTATTTTTCATCTTCCGACATTGTCATTTTTATACAGATTGTAAAAAGTAGTGCAGGATGGTTGTTCAAGGGTGCCCATACAAATTTCTTATTAAGGGAAGTGAAAAATTAAATGGGTCATTTCTTTCAGAGTAAATGTGTGTTAATGGCACCTTACTCAACAGAACTCTGTATTAAATGTATCATGGAGAAAATCTGATCACTTTAATGACTATAAAATAACCTCAACTCTTTTATTTTTGTCAGAACTGCAGAGTTAGAGAGTGCAAATCTAATATGGTTGGATTTTATTTTTTCCTTGTGCATTGACAACATAGTCATTGTTGTGAATACCACAAAATGAAAGATAAGAGAGTAGTGATAGCTGGTAAGTTAACTAAACTCTCACTTTATTAGGTGGAGATGTGTCTTAGGTTACAATGTAAGATGTAACCAAAAAAATGTATTCTATCACCATCTTCATAAACTGTTAAAAACAGGTGGGGCAGTGTTCCTTATCTCCTTCATGACTCATCCCTGATAACTGCCTCCGAGGGATATCTTCTGCTAATGGGCCATCAAGCCTCACTGCATGACTCATAAATTACATCCTCCCATTGTGAGATGCTCTGCCCAGGGGGAGGAACCAGGCATTCCTACCTGGATATAATCTGAGGTTTGGAACACCACAGGCAACCTTGCCTACTGCATTCCCAGAGGACGAGAGCTACATAACCACCACTGGACTGTCAGAGGAAGACCAGACCCTTCTACAGGATCACTGCTTCAACAGAACAACATCTATCCCTTCAACGGGACTGCAGCAACACTTTAATCAGACTGCTACCACCACCCTGACCAACAGGGTGTCAGACTGTATCCTGACTCTGTCAGTTTAAACCAGTGTTTCCGTATTATTGCATTTATCTTAATTTTCTTATTAAATTGTAATTCTGACTTGGGATCTCCCACTGGTTTTCTTTTAGACTAGTACAAGATGATATTTTATCTGGCAGTCATTTATCCAGAACAGAATATGTGCTTTTTAATCATGCTATTTCATGCAAATATACCATCTCCTTGCTCTTCATTTTTGTCCATCAAGTACATGAAAAGCACAAGCCCTTTTCCACTTTGACTGCTGTTTCCTCAGGTCTTCTCTCATTTTCTGTGAATGTGTACTGTGGAAATAATAGTGTACCTTCAGGTCTGTGGCTGGCATGTTTACTCTGCAAGTCCCAATCCCATCCTGACCCCATGAGTAGTGGCTAAATGGTCAGAACTGTAAGAGGAGCTTAGGGACAGTAGACATAATTTCTGTACACCAAATGCCAGGAATCCCACTACAACTGTAACAGTTCGAATGATTACATACACTGGGTAATTGCTAAGTTGGTAAAATAAAGTTTTTAAACCCAACATCAGTCTCCCTTCACTGATGAACAAAAATTGAAATACCTTTCCTCCATAAAGCTAATCTAATAAGGAGGGTAAAATTCTTCCTAAAGCTAAAATATGACTAAAATGAATTCTGAAAATAAAGTGCCTGAAGACTGCTTAGCTTTAGTCATAAAGATAATGTGGGGCTTTGGGAGAAGAAAAATGCATGATACATGACGTTAAAAAAGTTACTGAAGGAAAGACATTTCCTATAGGAATATATATATTCATCATCTCACCTAAGCAGTGAGATGATGAATAACTTTTTTTCTTGTACTGTAAGTTTTTAATTATTTATGCTAATAAAAGAAATTCTGGAAAAATACCCTGGGAGGGGTACTCTACATGGAAAGTACAGCACTCGGTCTGCAGTAAAATCCTGCACAGTATCAAACAGAGTAAAAATTTTGAAATAAGTTCCTTGATTCCTTAGCAAAATACTAGACAATTAGCACACTGGGAATCCAAAATGAATAAACAGGTGCAGCTGGCCACATACTAGTGCTTATCTCTGTGAGCCAGCCATTTATGCCATGACATTTCAGTACCATCCAACTTGTTTGAGTTCCTGTTTGAGTAGAGAATTCAATTTTAAACTTGCAAATCTTCTGTGCTGTGCATAGGAACAAGCTGTTGACAGTGAATGTTCTAAGACTGGTCAGGGAAAAAAACTCAGTAACCTTTCCTATTTTGGGGGGAGGAGTGAGAGAACAAAATCCTTAATTCTTTGTGATGAATCTTTCTGACAAGTGATAGTGTTTTAAAAAGGAGAGGGGAAAAAGGAGTAAGTCTGCAACTTATTATTTTCCTGTACTGTATATTTCTTTGTAATTTATTTCAATAAGTATTAATTTTTACACAAAAGTATTGTTCTAGTAGTATTTCCTCAACTGCTAAATGAATAATGGCTATTATTCACTAAGGTACTTAAGATAGTAATTTTGAAATAAAGCTTTTAGTCAGAGTAGTATCACTGTATGATTCCTAAATGCATATATCAAACTATGATGTTTCTTGGAGGAGCTGGGAGTGGAAACCAGTAGTCACATATGTTGAAAAGCCAATTGATAAGCCTGTTTTGATCTCTGCTGGATTAGTAATAACTCCCTCTTTCACAAAAATAAATTTTAGGTGACATATGTTACATATATATAGTTATATATATTCTGTTATAAAAATTTTAAAGTTTGTATGATATATACTAAAGAAGTTTAAAAAGTGTGGTAAGTATTCCTAATTGCATACATGGAAATTGAATTAGTTTCTAATTTATGTTTTACTATTCAAATTATCTGTATTAATCAAATTCTCCAACCATTGAATATAACTCCCCATTTCACTTCACAGACAGATAGAAAACATCTGAGGGCAGGAACCAAACTGGGGTTTCTAGGCACTACTAATCACTGAAGTTTGTTGCAGTAAAATGGGACTGCCCCAAGAAAACAGAGGGGAAAAGGAAGAGTGTTTTCAGACCCTTATTTAGGTACATGCCTTACTTAGAAAATCTGAGTTTACTCTGTTTCAAACATTACCTTCTTGAAGCTCATGTTCCAACAAGGGCTAATGTCAGAGCTCACTCAACTTTCCAGAATTTGTAGAAAACTTGCAGACTCAGATGTTTGATTTCATGTGTCTGGCTGACTTAGAAAGCTGCTAATTTGTGACATTCTCAGAAAAGACAGTAAGACTGACATTCACTATGTGGTTAAAGTGCATAAGCATGCTTCAGGCAGTTTGTAGGTATTTTACTCAAACAGAATGTCTGAAGAAAAATCTGCTTAAGCACCTCCTCTTTTTCAAATCTCATGGCTTTCACCAAAATATATTCTACAGTGTTCAAAGCACTAATAAAATGAGTAACTACTTTAGGAAAATATTATGTAATAGAGAGTGCAGACCGGTGCCACCATCCGTAAAAAAAGGAAGACCAGTGATTCATTCATTTAATCTGTTCCCTGTTGGATTCCATGGCTATTTGTGACCAATCAACTTCAATGAGAGAAAATTTGGAGATAATGGGCAAGGGCAACATGCTTATGAATCTTAGGGAAGAATGAGTGAACTGACTACACCCGTTGCAAAGACAGACTAACAAAGGGAAGTATAGGGTGTCCTTTACAATATATGGATAGCTACATTAGTTGATGGGAGCACCTGGTTGTACAAATTTTTTACTCTAAATTGTTTCAATAAAAAACAATAAACAAAAAGAATTGGAAGAGAGCAGTAGGCTTGAGCTTCCTTCAAGCCATGTATTCCTTCCTTGAGACAGGAGACACTCCAGCACCATGACAGTGAGCACATTATAGAGATCTGTACTAAGAATCACATTTATATTTGAATCAGCATGCTCTGCCAAGTGTAATTTTTACTTTCGTTGTGATTTCAGTACACTGCAGTATCACTCTTATAAATGAAAATATTATGTAATGTCAAATAATTTGAAAGAAGTAAAATCAGTATTAAAATGAAACCATCTACATTAAACAGTGAGACTGCCACCCTCTTGTTCTAAAACAGTCCCCTCACCGCCGCCTTCCAAACTGGCAATATTCTGAACAATCATCTTGTTCATTTTATTCTGAATTTTCTTCATAAGATGCCTATGGAATCCAAGATTTGTGAGCACCAGTTCTAGGAAAAGATTGCCAAATTCTGCTCACTGAAATATTTAGCATAGCACAGTACAGGTTTCTGTAAAACTCTTCAGAGCCTGTGTCAGTTCTCATATCAGTAGGTTAAAGCCATTGAAATCCCATAGATCTGAACTCCATAGATGTATTGCCAACCTCACATTTTTCTTCATCTTGAAGCTAGTGCATCTCCTCAAGTCTTAGGTTCTGATATAATTTCAGTGTGTAGAAAGATCAATTTACACTTTTAAAAGTGTAATCATATGATTAAGACCAAAAGCTTGAGGCCAGTAATACTAAAGCCTGAATACCCAGAAGGTAAATGAAAAGACCACAACATCTGCTATTTTCTAAATACAATAAAAATAATGAATCAACTTCTAAAACAGTCATGAGCTTTTCTATCTGCCCAATTACTTTCTGAACATATGAATAAGGTCAACCCATTATTAGTTCTTCCATTAATTATTTCACTTTTATTAAAAATAAAATCAACTGCATTGACTTAGTACAGTACAAGAACAAGTTTGAGATTTAACTAAGAATATTCAGCAGGGTTTTGTACCATCATTTTAGCAACACCATGTCAAAATGATAGAAAAAATAGATGCCTGAATTCGTGAAGCTATTGCTTCAATAAGTGTTTCCATACCTTAATAAGGCATTAAGAAAAATCACCAACATGCTAAACATGCTAAAATGAGAATGGACATGAAGACATGCCATTTGGACAGATATATTCATCTTAACTTTCACATATTGATCAGTGAAGGTAATAAATAAATTTTATATTGTACTACAAGCTAACTGTCAATCCTAGGAATGTATTCTGCTTACTACACTATACAGAAATGTGTACCTTGTTGACTTTTTCTGTTTTACCTGTTTCTCAGAGTAAGCCAGCCTAGGATGGCTTGGCCACCTCACACTACTCTTGAACTTTTTGTATAGACATGCATAATTTTTATGTGTGTCTATCTATCTATCTATCTAATTTCAGGAGAGTTTTATTTTATCTAACTATAGACAAATGCAATGAGCCTCAGTGCTTGTTCTTTTAGAGTTACTGGAAATCTAGTAATTAAAATCAAAGGAAAATACAAGTAATTAATGTAATTTTATTATAGATCTTTGCATTTAATCAAATAAATTGCATCAAAAACTGCACAAACTCTATTGATTAACTCTCCAGAGATTATAATTGAAGCATAGTGACAGTGTTTTCATGTAGAGAACTACACAATAGATATATAAATTTAGGAAAAACAAATTCTACTTACATTTATTTCCATATGCTATAGACTTTTCAGTATCAGATGAAACTAGGAGTTTTCTGTACAGCGTCTATTTAGCAATGGCTCTTTTCTGTCTGCATGGCTTGATAAAGTTCCTCTGAGTCAAAGAATCAGAATCATTGAGGTTGGGAAAAAACCCCAGGATCCTTGAGTCCAACCTTTGATCGAACACCACCTTGTCCACTAATCCATAGCATTATGGTTTTATTTAAGTGCCACATCCAGTTGTTTCTTGAACACTGTCAGTGATGGTGACTCCACTACTTCTCTGGGAAGCTTTTTCCAATGCTGGGCCACCCTTTCAGTGAAGAAATTCTCCCTGATATTCAACCTGAACCTCTCCTGGTGTGGCTTGAGGCCATTTCCTCTTGTCTCATCACTCCTTATCTGAGAGAAGAGGGCAACCCTCACCTAGCTACATCCTTACAGGCAGTGGTAGAGAGTGATAAGTTTTCCTTTGAGCCTCCTTTTCTCCAGGCTAAAGACCCTCAGCTGTCTCAGCCACTCCTCATACGACTTCCTCTGTAGACCCTTCACCAGACTTGTTTCCCTACTCTGGACATGGTTAAGCCACTCAGTGTCTTTCTTGTAGTGAGGGGCCCAGAACTGGACACAGGACTTGAGGTGTGGCCTCACCGGAGTCAAGTACAAAGGGACAATAATTTCTCTAATCCTGCTGGCCACATGATTGTTGATACAAGCCAGGATGCCATTGTCCTTCTTGGCCACCTGGACATGCAGTGGCTCATGTTGAGGTGGCTGTTGACCAGTGATCCCTGCTAGGCCCCTTTCCAGCCACTCTTTGCCCAGCCTGTAGCTCTGCAGGGCTTGTTGTGGCCGAAGTGCAGAATCCAGCATTTTGCAATACTGAACCTCATACAACTGGCCTTGGCCCATCAGTGCAGCCTTTCCAGGTCCTTCTGCAGAGCCCGCCTACCCCCCAGCAGATCAACAATCCCACCCAACTTGGTGTCATCGGCACATATGTGGGCCACCTGGTCATAGAAGAATATCAGGTTGGTCAATTAAAACCTGGCTTTCCTAAATCCATGATGGCTGGGCCTGATCCCCTGGTTGTCCTGTAGGTGCTGTGTGATAAATAATGGAGTGTGGCTTGGCAACTGTTCCACCAGCTCCCTCAGTATCCTCAAGTGATTCCCATTTGGCCCCATAAACTTGTGTCTAAATGACACAGCAGGTCATTAACCACTTTCACCTGGATTGCAGTGGGTCTGTTCTGCTCTCTCTCCCTGTCTACTAGCTCAGGCAGCTGGTTCTCCTGAGGACAGCTGGTCTTGCCTAAGTCTTTTCAACATCCTTGGTTACAGTGCTTCCCTCTGAGTCCAATAAAGGATGAAGATTATTTTTTTTTTGGCCTTCTTTTTGTTGTTAATGTATTTATAAAAACATATTTTATCATCTTTTATAGCAGTGCCAAGATTGAGTTCTAGCTGTGTTTTTGCCTTTCTAGTTTTCTCTCTACATGACCTACCAACATATCTGTACCCTTCCTGGGCTGCCTGCCCCTTTTTTCAGAGGTCATAAACTCTCTTTTTTTTTTTTTTTCCCTGAGTTCCAGCAAAACCTCCCTGTTCGACCAGCTTGGTGTTCTTCCCTTATGGCTTGTCTTTTGACACATAAGGGAAGCCTATTCCTGCACTTTTAATATTTTCTTCTTAAAGTGTGTCCAGATTTCCCAGACTTCTTTTTTTATAAAGTACAGTTTCCCAAGGGATTCTCCTGAACAGGCCAAAGTGTGCCTTTACTCCAAGGTAAAGGTTTTGTTAACTCCCTTCCTTACTTCATCAAGAATCAAAAACTATAATTTCTTGGTCACTTGTGCCCAAGTTGGTCTCTCACCACAACATCTCCCACCAGCCCTTTTCTGTTCATAAACAGCAAGTCTAGCTGGGCATTATCCCAGTAAGCTCTTTCAGCAGCTGTGTCAGGAAGTTATCTTCCACACGCTCCAGGAACCTTTTAGACTGTTTAGTCTCTGCTGTGTTAAGATGCCAGCAGGCATCTGGCAGGTTAAAGCCTCTCACAAGAACAAGAACTAGTGATCATGAAATGTCAGCCAGCTGCCTATAGAATTCTTCATCTGCCTCTTCATCCTGGTTTGGTTGCCTATAACAGACTCCCTCAAATTTGGTCTGCTTTGTTAAGCTGAAATTGTTCTTCATTTTCTTTGAAACTATGAATCAATATTCTTTGTGTTGAAGATCTAATATTTGTTTTCAGTACATAAAATAAGGAATAGTGAGACTGAAGGAAACAAGAAAATCCCGTTAAGTAGATGAAAAGAAATATCATACAATTGGCAAAATGATCAGTTTTGAAGTCCAGGATATTTGAGAGAAATGGATGAAGACATCATGTTCATAACTAAGTAATTATGCAAATATACATGTATTTGAATATCTAACTTGTAAGTAGATGAAAGCATCTTGGCTGCTTGTTTGGCAGCTTAGTTATCTCTATTACTTTTATAGCATTTTGCATTGAAAGAGACTAGCACAGGTATTTGTTGGTATCTGTGTTTAATCGCACAAACAGCGAAAGTTTTTTCTCTACAGAAAGCCCAGAGTTGGCCTCGAATCACTGCTCAGTTGTTATTAGATGGCTCATTAATGTGTTCATATTGTTAATTGAAAAACCTGTGGGGTTTTCATTGCTTTTATTTGAATTTAGACAATTTCAAAAGTTTTGGGGTTTTTTCAAAATATTTTCATCATTATGGGGATAGGAGGATATTTAGTCAATTTTTATTCCCTCTTTTCTTATACCTCATTCTTGTTGAAATCCATCCGCATATCTTAATGTTTTTCCAAAAAAAGAAGTACTGCTATCTCTGCTTACAGTTAGGGGAGCCAATAAAGCCCTCACTGTAATGCCATCTTGCTGTGTTTCAAGCTTATGCATCTTAATTTGTACTTGTTCATATGTTCCTCCTCTACTTTTTCATGCCTCCTCCCCACCAAAACAAACTGTGAGAAATAATCTTTCTAGTAGAAGCCTTTTCCTTTATTATATGCTTTGAAAATGAGTGAAATAGTTAATAATGCTAAACTGTAAAATCTCTTTCAGTTTCTGCATCACATGAAATAATCCGGACATTTCATGTCTCAGAACTGTGGTATCTGGCCCTTTACATTTTCAGGTAAGTGTCTCTCTAGGTAGCACTTTATCATTTGAATTTCAAAAGCTTCTTTTGCAAGCACATCATCCTTTGGGTTTGCCTTTATTTTTATAGTAGAAGATTAAGCTGTGAAGAACATCAGAGCTCCCTCTTGGAATCTTCTATGCTACTGTTCATGTCCCATGAGGGAACATACATTTGAAAACACATTTTGGAAACATGGATATAAGTAAAATTTTATTTTTATTTTAATCCAACAATATGTATATTTTTTTTTTCAAACTATATTCAGATATGTATCATTAGGATGATATTAGTAATTTGATTTGGTCAGAAAGCAGATAGAAAAAAAAATCTTTTAAAATTTTGGGTAGCACTGAAAGGCCCCTGTAGCCATGATTTTAAGCTTGTTTCTAACATCACCTTCAAATACAGTTCCACGATGCCTTTCCTGGCTGTATGAACCAGAGATTTAAGTGTGATGCCCAGTATAACTGCAATCAGACTTTTTTCTCAACATCAAAATCAAGAAAGAGAATACTTTTTTGGTTGGAGTCATTTTGGATTTGTTTTCATAATCTGATGACAACTGGAACTAAGCCTAACCAAATGCAATGTTTAATTTGATGTGCTGTGTCTTAAGTTTTAGGTTGACATTACAACTTTTAGAGATCCCTAAGTGTAGTCATAAAAAAATACATTTATCTTCAGATGTAAATGTGAATGTTAGTGTTCAGGTGCAAAGGTTTGGTCCTTAAAAAGCTATAGAAAAAAAAATGTTGGAAATTTTATTTTCTGATGGAAAGATCTAGCTGGTTGACCATCAGTTAGATGATAAGCAGCATAATACTGCCTTTTGTTGTGCCTCAGTGTCTAAGAGGTACCAAAGAATACAACGGCAGGGGGAGGGCAGGGGAGAGAGAGAAAGAGAGAGACAGATCAGAATGGAATGATCACTTTCTTTGTCCAAATATGAATAATGGAATTCTATTTATCAGTCTATGGAGTTTCAGAGGAAGATCAGTACTTATGATTTATGTCTTATTGCACATGTAAACATGTACAGTCTTCAACACACTATACTTTACCTTGAAAAGACTTAAATATTTACCAAAAATAATGATTTCAATGAAGTCTTGATCAGACTTTCATTTGCCTGTTATTGCCATAGAGTACGTAGGGAAGTAGAGTGGGTGGAACTCTAGCAACCTAAATTTTATTGGATACCACTGCCTCAGGAAACACCATGAAGATTTTGATAATTATTCTGATTAATTTTATTGTAATATTTTTTGCTAACAGGCAGTGTTCTGAGCTGCTGAGATGTAGAGATGTATTTTGATTTTTAGTCTATTAAATGGAATAGCATTTATTTTGACATTATTACCTTGTTTCTTTTAGTAGGAAACAGAAATGAGTAGAAGAAAATATGATCTCTTCACAATTTTATTGGACTGAACCCTCATGTGCATCATCTCGTTTTTATTGCTACAGCACTTATTGCAAAAAAACCACAGGCAGACAAACATATACAGACAGGAAAAAGACAAAGAAAAATACAGAATAATAATATAAATTCTTCCTCGCCCTGTAGACAGGTTTTTACATCCTCTATCTAGCTTCTCTTCGGTATCACTCTAGGCCATAATTGTGACAGATATTAACAGACTGGGAAAGTCCATGCAGTGCTTTGAATCTACTGATGTACATTTTTTCAACAGAAATTCTAGGCAATTATGAAAGTAGTTCATAACATTTTACGAATAGTTCATTTAAAAAATTCCGTCAGAATTAATTTAAATGTATCCTGTGGGACAAATTCACTGCAGGTTTAAGTCAATGCAGTCTTGTTGGGCATATCTTCTTCCAGGGCAGGGGAGTTAAACCCTATTTATGTGGCAATGACTGTAATAAATTTTATTTTCTTACCTATGTCTAGATCCAAACCATCTAAACTCATAGTTTTAAGGAACAATCAAAGGATTTGTATTTAAAGCCAGGAATTTATTGATGGTATAATTGAAATCTTTGCAGTATCACCAGTGTAGACTTGCTCTAATTATTGCAGGTGTTCTGGTTCTGGCCAGGACAGGGTTAATTTTTGCAGTAGCCAGGAGGGCCATCGCTAGGACCCAGAGGTTATGCTATACAAACTCACATCATTTTTTTAAGGATGCAGGAAGGGCTGGCTTCCAATTGGTCAGGTCAAACCTGGAGAGGTCAGGTATTTTCTATCCTTGTGGGGTTTCTGTGGGAACGATCGTCTTCTTTCTTGTACACTCTGTCATTAGTATTGTTGCTGTTACTGTTTGCTTTCTTATCTCATTGCTGTTTCCAGTAAATTGTTTTTATCTCAGCCTGTGATCTTTACCTTCCTTGCCTCCACTTCCTTCTCCATCACGATGCAGCAGGGATGAAGAAGGCAAGTGAGCAAGTGGTACTTGGTTTAGAGTCTCAGAGGGAGCACTAAATAGGAGAGTACCATTCCTAAACCACGACAGCAGGAAAAGAAACAATACTTTTATGCCGAAAATCTTTAAGTACTAATAACAGGGGTAGAATTCTTATATGTGCACTCCCTAGCTTCTACTCTGTTTCCTGGTGGTGTGCTTGCTCTTCGCCTTCTGTTTCCAGATCTTAAGGTTGGTGCTTTCATTCCCATGGTGGTAGGGATGTTATGGTCAGGTTTCCGCCTTTGACATTCTTCACTGGAGATAATAAGGTGCTGCTATTGATAATTTCTTCCTCCTTTATCTACTCGTGATTATTTTTACAGGTCTGCTGACGTGCTTTTACACCTTGTGTTGCTCTACACCTTCACACTGCATCCAGTTTTACTTTATATGATGGCTTTTACTGGTGTTTAACCAAGAACCAGTTTAGCTCTATGTTTGATATCCTTTAACTGACACTTGCTGAGTTGTTGATAGCCTGTGTTTCATCCCCTGTCTTCATGAGGCTGTGCTCCTCTAGGAGCATTCTCAGTCTCCACTTCTCAAGGCCTGTGCTGTCACACCAGGTCTATTTTTCTCTGTAGATTTTAAAAATTGTGCTAATGTCAAACAAAGATAAAAAAATTAGCCATAGCCTCCCAGTTAGTTACAAAAATTGCTCTTACATCTAAACCAAGTCACCAAGGTAGGTCAAAAAAACCTAAGAGAAAACAAGCTTGACAAGCCTGAGTCCTGAGACTGCACAAAATCAGTTCAATGTCTTCCCCATGTCGCTAGCAATGACAATACTATGCCACAGGGTAGCAAAGAGGACATAAAAGTACCTGAAATTTTAAAATAATAGAAAGCTAATGAAGAGAATAGAAAATAACTGAGCAAGCAGAGGAAGATGCCATGAAACTCCTACAAATTGTTCATTATGTCCCTCAAAATTTCCCAGTGGCCTCTAACATTTAATGAATATGTCACATCCTTTACAACAATAAGAGAAGAAAAAAGAGTAATTTGTAGCAAAACAACTATTGAACAGATTGGATTAATCCATAAGTATTTCATAATTATCATTCTTTCTCTATCAAGGACTTGAGACCACCTCTGTCATTGTCTTACCTGTGTCAAGAGATAGCCTTGCCAAATAATTTTGGAGATACTTTTTTTCCAGATTAAGTCAATATTTGAAAAGTGTTTGTTTTAGAGGGAACAAAAAATGTATTATTTGTGAACAGTCTGGTCATTAAACTAAAAATCTCTTGTATCTTCAAAAATGGTGTCAAGTTTTCTATATTGTTCTATAATGTGAGTTTTCAAATCCCTGAGGGAAAAAAAGTAATTTGGGTTGAGGGTTTTCTTTAAAGTCTGACTTCTCCCATGCAGTTGAAAAAGATACCTATCGGTGCCTTTTGCCACAGTGGTTTCTTTGATATGATAATTTGGTCATTAGAGTTGTATCACAGAATATTTACTGTAGGGAAAACAAGAAGGAAAAAAAATAGGGAAGGAACACATTTCAATCACAAATATGTGAACAGGATTGAATCTTTTTTAACATGTTGGCATATAAGGCCTGGATATGGATGATATAGCTTTTCATCATAGTGCTATTGTCAATGGCATATTATTTGCACATTTGGAAAATGCTGTGGTTGAGCTCACAAACTGAATTTATGGATGACAATAAAATTAAGTATATACTGAATACAAAATTTCTCTATTTGTGAAATAAAGAAAATGAGGAGAAACACATCTCTGCCTACTAGTGCCCTTTCAGAGTTAAGAAATCTGATTTCTTCTTTTTCTTTTTCTTTAGGGTCAATTAATATTTAGTTATTCAATGCAAACTGATTTCTAAAAAAAAAGGATTTTGAGGTTTTTCCAAAATACATATAACTTTATGGATGGGTCATTATAATGGAAGAGACAGATCCTGATCCTCTGAGATAAAGCAGGTAATTGAACCTGTCTCTTTAGACAAGCAGTGTAATCACTGAAATGCAAAGGAACTGATGAAAGAGGATATGAGGGGATTAGGAAAAAAATTATTTGTACCCCTTCCTCTTTAGACTGAATTCATAGGATATGTCCATCAATTTTGAAAGAAGGTTAGTTAACTGAAATCTGGGAAAGGGTCATGTGTCTTGTAGTGCTAAAAAGCTCAGAGGTACACTACTGCTACCTCTACCCAAGACTGATGTTTTTACTATTTCCTCAAGAGATTAATTCCTTTCCTAGTATATTGAATCTCACTCCTACCTGAATGTTTCTCTGTGCCTCTCTATCAAACCTAAATTAATAATTTGACTTTCATGAAAAACATGAATTACTAGTAATAGACTTAATAAAATAAATGCTCAAAATATGTTCTTTGTTGTTAATGGCCTGATAAATCTGACTTAAAATTTTATCTCAGAATACTGTACATAAGAATTTATGATCTTTACTCTGTTGGCACCATAAAATGCCAACATGCATGGTAATCAAGGGAAAAAAAAGCCATAGACTCATAAGATCATGGAATATCCTGAACTGGAAGGGAACAACAAAGATCATCAAATCCAATTCCTGGCTCAGCACAGCACAACCCCAAAAATCAGAGCATGTTCCTGAGCACATTGCCCAAATTTTTCTTGAACTCTGTCAGGGTTGGTGCTGTGACCACCTCCCTGGGGAACCTGTTCCAGTGCCCAACCACTCTCTGGGTGAAGAACCTTGTCCTGATTTCCAACCTAAACCTCCCCTGACAGAACTTCATGCAGTTCCCTCAGGTCCTGTCACTGGTCACAACAGCAAAGAGATCAGTGTCTGCCCCTCCACTCCCTCTGTGAGGAAGCTGTAGACTGTGATAGGATCTTGCTTCAGTCTCGTCTTCTCCAGGCTGAACAAACCAAGTGACCTCAGGTGCTCCTTGTATGGGTTCCCCTCAAGACCCTTCATGTCTTTATAGCACTCTTTTGGATGCTCTCTAATAGCTTTATATCCTTCTTACACTGTGGGGCCCAAAACTGCCCCCAGCACTCAAGGTGGGGCCGCCCCAGTGCAGAGCAGAGTGGGGCAATCCCCTCACTTGCCCAGCTGGTGATGCTGTTCCTGATGCACTCCAGGACACAACTGGCCTCCTGGCTGCCAGGGCACATTCAATTTGCCATCAGCCAGGACACTCAGGTCCCTTTCCATGCCAGTGCTTTCCAGCGTATCACCACCCAGTCTACACGGACATCCAGGATTGCCCCATTCCACGTAAAGGATCTGGCACCTGTCTTTGTTAAACGTCATACAGTTGCTGATTGCCCAGACCTTAAATTTGTCAAGGTCTCTCTACAGGATGTCTCTGCCTCCAAGGGAGTCAACAGCTACTCCCAATTTAGTATCATCAGAAAACTTGCTTAGTATCCCTTCCAGTCCTGCATCCAGGTCATTTACGGAGATGTTGAAGAGCCCAGGGCTGAGGATAGAGTCCTGTGGAACCCCACTAGTGACAGGTGACCAATGATAGCTTAAGTGCAAGGACTTAACTTTGTTTCATATTGTATTCAGGAGTAAAATATGCTCTATTTTATTGCCAGCTGTTTGATTACACAGAGAAAATATTCATTTAAATCGCTTGCCCAGCTACTCTGTCTGTTAGAGAACTATTACTACAGCTTACAGTGATTAAAGGCATGAAAAACATTCTAAAGGAAAAGTGACCAGTGGAGCTGAGAAGCTGAAAAGGAAAAAGAATTAAATGAACTCAGAAAAATTAGTTTGTGTAATAGTGCTATGGCAGCACTTTCTTATTCTTGTTAAACAGTAAGAACAAGGTAATCCTTTGGAGTTCCTAGCTGGCATTCTTAACAATGACACTTGATGCATTCCAATGAGGTTTTATGTCTCAGTAGTTCCTTGGGCAATTTACTATTGGTTTAAAAGCTGTCAGTCAACAGATACTCTCTAGGTACAGTACTTGACTGGCACTGAAAGTTTTGGATTACTAGAGAAAAATTGTAGCCTTGTTCAAAATTGTGATGAAAATCTTCAATGTAAAGCTCCACAGAAGAAAATCTAGCTAATGTGTCTTTCTTTACAGTCCTGTAGTGAGAGGAATATATGTTTTCATATGAATCAAACCTTGTTTCAGAATAACAGCTGATCACTCCTCCATTAACACATTTCCTGGAATGAATTTCATCCTTACATCATTACTATTTAGATGAGACTATGACTTATACATTGTTGCTGTCATTAGATGTCTTTCTACTCCTAGGAAGTTTTTACAGTGTCCTTGTTTTTATTGTTGTTAATCATTTACTTTACACAGCTATCCAAGTTTTTTCAATTTCTCTTAAATCCCTCACTTCATCTTTTAAACTGTATGAACATGTTTGAGAGCCTCGTTGCCTAAAAACATTTTAAAAAGAAATTATTTAAATTTTTTTCAACTTTGTTTAGTCTGTACTTTGACATTTATATTTCTACATCTAATTATGATACAGAAATTGCTGTATATAGAACTCTGACATTCAGATTGCTAGAAATCTGTTTCAATTTTAATGCTTTATAAACAATTAAAGGTTTTCACTCTCTTCTTCTCAAACTTTATTTTTGTTTATGTAATTCTCCTTCCAAACTGTAGTTTAAGACATTTGTCCCATAGTCTCATGTTGTACAACAAAACTTTCATTGAAAGTGTGATGCCACACTTGCATTATAGAATACACTTTTATGTAGACTGGGTTAAAACCATTATTCAGTACCTATTTGGTAAAGCACAAATTATAATGAAATGATGTCTTGAACATAATCTAATCAGTTAATTAATTAAGTAATTCAGTTGGTTTAAATAAAACTAATTTAAACTTGTAAAATCAACCACAATGAGGAGGTGGAGACATGAGGAATAGGTACATAGATGGCTCATTCCAGTCTCCTAGTTTCAGAAGTTAGGCAATGTTATCTCATCATGTTACAGATCTTAATACTCAAATGGTTACAGACAACATTTGAACTGGCCTCTTGATATCTCCATGTTCCTTGAGAGTTACTCTTTCAGACAGAGTTCAGTGCTAAAATGCTTCTTTTTCAAACTTATTTGTTGCAAATATTCATGTGTAAGTTTTATTTCTTTGGTTGAATGGTCCTATTGAAGTTAATAAGACTAGTGCCTGAAGCCATTAACACACACATACAAGACTCTGCAGGACTAGAGCCATCATTGCTGCATATTTCTAGTAGAGGAGAATGAAATAAACTTTGAAGAATATATGGTATGTAATAAAAGTATACAAATTGCTTCTGAACTCAGTTTGATAAATTCTAAACAATTTACTTTTAATTGGCTCTGAAATACTGATGTGATATGTTGCATGGGAATTATAATTTGATAAATGGGCATATTTTAGGTTCCATATTGAGTCCAGATGGTTACAGATTCCTTAATATATCCATCCATGTGGCATTTGCACATTTGTGTATCTCTGTCTTCCTCTCATTTATGCTTAATGATGGATTGAATCCAAACAATGCAAGATGTTCTGCAGCATGCTAAGCTTCTGTTAAGTGGACTGAGAGTCAGATACTTCTGCACAGGATCCTCTTTTTTTCAGCATACTCTACTCCAAGACAATCAATCTCTATTTTATCAATAACATTTCATGTATAAAGAAATGATAGCACAAAGAGCCTCCCTAATTATCCATGAAGGAGTCTAACTTGACAGTTGTGTGCAACATCCTTGCTAGGTTATCAATTCTATTAGACTTTTGAACCAAAGTTATAGTTTTGTATATATTATCTTTTGCAGGTCTGTATTTGATTGTTAAAACAAGCTGCAAATTTCAATTAACTTGGGGCACTCAGATTACTCAGGGCTTTGTGGTTTGTTTGGTTTTGGTGGTGTTTTGTTGTTTTTGGTTTTTTTTTCTCTAGTGTGGGGTTTTTTGTTTGTTTGGTTTGGTTTTTTGAGGGAAAGATGAAGACTTCCAGATTATTCTACCACTTTTATGCGTCCCATCCTCTCACCTCCATTGCCCCCTGTTTCTCATCCACTGATAGAAGAGCTGTTTTTCTTTTGGTCAGGAAATAGAAGACTAATTAGTTGGATTCCCACCAAAGAATTCAATTAACTGAGATAACAACTTCTTCCCTCAGGTCAGGAAGTCCTGTGAGACAGCAGCTGAACTTTACTCTTCTAATGGAAGAAATATCATGTTCACTTGCACTAAGTTCTGAATTTGTTGGTAACCATAAAAAGGAATTAGCAAACAATAGCACTTTTTTTGGTGTGTGTTTTATTGCCTTTGTAAATCAATGTTTCAGTGTTGTGGATTCACAATATGTTATAATTTTCACTGCTCATTAGACTTCTGTGCAAACACATGTAGACTCTGTACCACTTGAGTGGCGAAGAAATAATTTGTTATGCATCCACTTTAACCACTATTTGAGTTCAGAGTTCCTCTCTTCAAATGTGTCTTGGTTTCTTATTGGAGACATATGTCATTGCCATCTCACACATCTGTCATTAGTCATTACTCCTGTCTTAATTATATTATATGGATGAAAAAGAATTACTAAATACTACTTTAACAGTATTTATGGGAAAATTAAGTTGTAGTAGTAAAATGGGTCAACTGTTAAGTATTTTGTCTCCATAATGTATTTAATTGTTTTTCATTTGGAAAGCAAAGATTTCCTTTTTCTGCATAACAATATCTTTTTCAGGTCAAACAGTTCCAGTACTAGATCATTAGTTCCTGTATTTTACATAATTCATGAATTTTGGGAATTTTGAATGAAGCTCAGTGCAAATTTCTGTGATTTTGAAGGAAGTTCAATGTGTGTGATTTAGCTATTTTTTAACAGATTTATATCTAAATATTCTGGATGCTCCTAATGTCAAATATGTGGGCTACTTCTAAAGAACAGTTTGTTAGGCAGAAATTCTCAGTTCTTCTATTGGAAATTTCCATTAAACCTAAAATTATGTTAGATACTTTTGTTAGATCCAATCAAATTAAATCACAGAAAGAAGTAAATATTGGTTAATACCAGGGGAGGTTTTCATTTTGGGTAAGTAAGCATCTTACCTATTATAATACTTTTTTCTTCTGGTTTACTATTATTCATCTTCACAAATGCTTTTGACAGATTATAATTTGACCCTATCAATATTGTTCCTGACACTTGTCATAAATTTCATATGTTTTATATATAAAACATCTCAAATCAAAATTGTAAGATATAGAATCTGATGTAAAATATTAAAAGCTATATTAGATAGCTTTGTCCTTACTGAAATTTATGTAGGATTTTTCAAAATCCCATATTTTGCATCATATGACATTTTAATGTATGTTTCCTGATTAGATATGTTAATGTGTGTTTCCTGATATGGAACTCATACTTCCATAGAATTATTTTCATTCCCCATTGGCTGAATTTTAGGATGCTGCCTTCTTCACTTAGATGAACAAGACAAGGATAAAGATTCATACAGTGCTAGTTCAAACAAATGAATTTAGAAATCCTCTTATTAACTAGGTCTATCTTCTTAAAGGACAAGGAGCATATTATCTTACATCTTTCCAAGAGTGGTGCTCTGAGTTACTCATATATATGCATCACAATTTGGAATAAATTTTATAAATTTATATTGTGTATATATGGCTGTCTCTTGAGCTGATTTTAATTGTGCATTTTATTGTGCTGTTATCTTTTTTTGACAATCCATAATTTTCTCTATTTTACATATCTTCTAAATTGCCTTCTGGTTTCTTCTTTTATTCTTTTACATTTATTATTTGTAAGACCTTATTTCTGTTTTTGTCACTCCATGCTCCTTTTCCTGATGATTATCTATTAACAGACAAAATGAAACTTTCCTTATGAAAAATAAATTCTGTTTCAGAAAAATTACTTTCTTTTTTTTTCTTACTGTGACAGAAAGCCAAATTATGAAATAATAGGAATTCAATTATTTCCAAACACAAGTATGAAGCATTCAATACTTCTAGTGAAGATAAAGTTGATGACAATTGCTCGCGCGGTGCAATTTAAAAGGAATCAGATCAGCCTACCCTCTATCCCTTTCTGACGGATACAATACCATGTTAGATATGAATTACAGTTCTGCAGATATTGTTCTTACCTGCTTGTCTAAGTGCTCTCCCTGTGCTTGAAAATTTCCTCAGCAATCTTTATTTAAGTCTTGGACATTTAAAAAAATTCTGCAGGAAGAATCAGAAATCACAGCTCACATAGTAACTCATTTAGTCCTGTAATAAGCACACCAGCTGACAAAAGAGAGGCAGAAATTGGAAGCCATCGTGTGCATTTGGCAACTCTTGGTAAATCTATTTGAACATGGCAGCAACAAAACAACAGGGATCAAAATTTGGCTTTGTTGAAATAAATGACAAAATTCTTATCTATTATATGGCACCCAAGATATGCTGGAAGTTCTCTGAACAAATCTGTATGAGAATATGATAGGAGATGTAGAGGGGGAAATATTTTAAATGAAAATAACTTTTTAAAATGAAACTTTTTAAAATGAAATAATTGAAAAGTTGCTAATTTTGTGACAATGATCCTGGTTTCTGTCAACTATTAATATCAATTGTGGAATAAAATTAAGTATAAAAATTTGTTGTTTACATTATGAAATGCAACACAATTGGCTTGCATATCTCAATTTACTGGAATCCATTTTAAAATCATGATCAAGACACTCAGAGTCTCACTGCACCTGAGGATAGATGGATGGGAAAGAAAAAACTCATTAATTATCTGTAAGAGAATTTTACATATAGAAAAAAACCTAGGAAGCTTTGTGCAGTGGCAGAATGATCTTAGAATGGAAAAAGAGGGATTAGGGTTTGACTTTGACCAGTTTTTTACTCTGGTTTCAATAATACACAGTCTGAAATAGCCAAAGTGAGAATTTTTCAGTGCAAACCTTTTTCAAGGGCCAGTTGCCCTCACATTTACTTTCTGGAAAGGATGAACAAGAAAGGTTTCCATAGGAACCAAGTGAAAACAAACATTGCAATGCTATTTAAATTGTACATATAGATGTCTTACTATGTCAAAAGAAAGAAGGTTAATAATATTAGAAAACCACTCAGAGAAAAGGTGGCATAATGACATTAGAAAACAGAACCAATAAGCTAAAGAAGCACAAAATACTTACAAGAAAGACTGGAGGCTTATTCTGTATGCTGTTTGCTTTTTTATTTATTTGTGTGTTTTTATTATAATTTTATTTCCTTTCAAAATCTCTTCTTTTGATGTGATACAAGCCTGGGGTCAACTGAAATTATTTCAGCTACTCTGAAGTTGCAAACCCTCTCCAAAAGAAGGAAAACTCTTTGACCTCTAAGGAATGGAGAGAGAGACACAGGGTATTTTGAGCTCTCCACCACTTGAAGTTGCCATTCAAAAGGCACAAATCAAAGGATTTTTTTCCCTGAAGAGTTGCTATGTGGAAGGCTGTGTCAAAATGATATATGCAAAAAATCCCATAGGAATCAAGAAGGCATGCATTTTAAAGGAAGAAATGACCACATTATTAATTGCATCTCCATTATGATACCTGATAGTTAACTAATTATTTTATACTAGTGAATACTCACATATTTGAGAAATATGCCTGTCATACACTTTCTTAGACTATGAGAATAAATTTATTTTTAGAAGATTGTTTCCATTCAGTGGAGAGTTGCACTATATCAACAATTCTTGTGATTGTTAGCAAAAAAAGGGTACCTGAATGACTTTTTTTTTATACCTGAGACAAACGATAATGTAATAACTAGTTAGTATTATATAAATATTTCCACACTCCTGGATAATCCAGGAAAATAATATTTCCTAAACTGCTGAGCTCATGGTCTCATGCTTAACCCGATACTTCATTTTCATGCTCAACAAGTTGTAAATTAACTTCTACAAAAATGTTCATTAAATCTGGGAATATGAACTGTCTTTCTATCCACCAAAATACAGGCAGCAGCTCTAATTTCATCCTTTTTTTTACCAGCAGAAATTTATCTGAAATGTGTTTATGTACCTTAACTGTACAAGGTTTATTTTTCAACCCAATATGGAATTTTTCTTGTTCTTTTTGTTCAGACCATTAGTCCTTTCTTCAGATCATTTCTCACAATGGAACTATAGAACTGTTTGTTCAATAGCATGAGTTTTGCAAGTAAATTAATATAATATGAATCAAAGGATTTTTTTCTGTTAGTAGGTGACCAAGTCAAACTTCTATGTTCAGAAGGATCAGTCAAGCCTATCAGAATTCTACTGAGATTGAAAAATCTGAAGAGAAACATTTTGCTCTTAGAGCCTCTGTCTGTGACATTAGAATTTTTTTTCCTAATTCCTTTAGGAACTGTCAGCTATGAAGAATGGTCTGATTGACACACAGTCTATAAGTAACTTTCAGTTTTACATAGAGAACTTTGTTTCTCTGTTATACAAGGTCTTTTATCCCATCAATCTAAGACATGAGATTTTATTCTTTTCTTTACAAAGACTGACACCCTATCTACACCTTTTATTCTCCCACTCAACTGGAAGTTGCCTGCATCTTATCACTTAGTATTCTGTTTCATGGGTCTGTTTCACAAGGGCAATTCTTCCTGCTAGTTAACCTCATGTCATTGATTGATACAGAAATTGCAATTACTGGATAGGTCATTAAAAGGAGGAGAAATTTTGGTGAACAGACTCTTTGGTATCTTACAGTGTTATTTTTTTAAAAAATAGAGACCCTAACATTTCTTCATAGTAGAAAAGAGACCAAATGCAATTGAGACCAACATTTACTTTTTGCTGTGAAATGAAAGTATTTGAAAAGGTTATTTTTAAGTGTGCAAGGCACATTTTGTTTAGTGGGCACAGAAAATTAATTGTTCTCTCTAGTAGTATTTTTGCTCTTATGTCAGTTCTCATATTACAGAAAAAAAAGATGAACATTTGGGGTAGACATTGTTGAAGAAGGCACCACAGAATATTATACCAGGGAGTTTCTGTTTACTGAAGAGGACAAAAATGTATCAGTTCAGCCCAAGAGTCTTCTTAGATTGATACCTTGCCTGTGTCTGGCAAGGAACATCATCGGATTTCCTGTCAAATGTGTTTGATGAGGTTAAAGAAAACATTGCATTTTCCCAATGTACAGCATTATCATCTAAATCTAGAAAAAAAAAGAAAGAAAAAATATATTCTTATGATCTATTTTATCCTTCTGTTGGGGACCAGCAAGAGCAAGGCAGGGCAATGCCTTCCTCAGCTGAGTATGGTCCTACTGCCTCTATGCAGGATAAGCATTGCAGGGATGGTGATAGCTGCTGGTCCTATTGACAGTTCATTTCATCACAAAAAAATGCAAGGTAGAAGGGACAATTTGAGGTTCATTTGGAAAAATACAGTCTATTCAGAAGGCAGAGCTAAGTACAGGGCTGAGCTACAGAAGAGCTCAAGTAGGGACTGGATGCTTCTGGGTAAAGGGCAGTGGGGTTGGGGTGTTTTAGAATTATGTAATTTATATCCCAAAAATACCTATCTCTTCTTTGTGATTGAAAAGGTATTCCAACTAATTCAAATATAGGTGTCTAAATCTGTACTGATATGTTTTATAGGGCTTAGTGCACTTTATGCACTTTTTTTCATAATTTTTTTGCAGCTCATAGTCTTTGTATCATGCAACGAAGTTCAACAGTTAAACTATGCATCTATCTGTATCTGTTTTGAACATGACACCTACTAGTATACTTTTATTACTTTATTCTTTATTTTGAAAAAACAAAGATAAATTTTTCTGTATTCATCTTTATTCATGCAACACATGATTTAATACACTTAAACATATCACTTTACAGTCATGTCTTTTTCAGTCTAAAACATTCTTGTGTATTTAATTTTCCCCTGTACTGAAGCCAAAGCTCCTATCTTTCCTGTTAAGATTTCTCATGACCTTCTCTAGTTCTTACTATTTCCTGTCTGAGATTAAGGGATCAGTACTGGGCTGATAGAGATATTGGGAAAATAAAGAAGTTCATCATATCTGGTAGTCATTAGTTGTCTACACCAAACTTAGAAGTTTAGCACTTCGCACCTGAGCATTTGTGTCTGTTGTAAAGCCAGGTAGTGCCACATTGCTACCTCAGATCTTTTTTCTCAGAAAAAAGAAAATAAACCATAAACCATAAAAAAATCCTGCTACTGGTAGACCAGAGTATTTTAAATAAACCAAGGTTCTTGAATGAGAAGATTTCAAAGAAAAGAAGTTATATCTTTTTTTCAGTGTGCTTTGCTTCCTTGTGTGGTTTGAATTTTTTAACTTATTTTTTCATGAAATTTGCAGAAAACTTAGTAAGAAACTAACTGCTGTACTATCCAGGCAACAAAATACCTTATATTTCCAGGAGGAATGCAGATTTCTCCTCCAAGTTTTTGATCATGTGTTGCACATGTCTGCTGTCAGTCACCAGAATGTTATCACAAGCAATCCTGAGGTAGGTGAACAAGTGTATCCCGGCTATTCTAGTTGCAGCTTCGGAGAGAAAACAAGACAAATTATTTATCTGTCATTTCACATTTTGCTGTGGCTACATTATCTGCTCTAAGGCTAGCAACAAAGTCCAAAACATTACAGAAGAAAAGATGTCTTGCCATCAATCACTGTGACATTTGAGATAACAAAAGCAAGTGCAGACATCATAGGGCTTTAATCATTTCCCAGTAGACAAGAGATGTTTTACAATGTCCACTCACTAAAGATCCTCAGCTGCTACAATTCGGAACACAAAGCACCCTAATAGTTTCAATTTGAAGAAAAGGCACTGAGCTTTAATGCTATGGCAGCCAAGAACCTATGAGACTGTACTTCTATTCCATAACTGACACACATTCTGGTGACAAATATTGTAGTGGCTGCTGCGAAAAAAAATGTCTTGTTTGATAGAATTTATTGATAGAGAGGCAAATGCAAGAGTTAGGATTATGGTGTAGAAATTTTTTTCTTCTTTGTCTGTTATATCTACACGCTAAATGACCATGAATATTTCTAATTTCTAACACATCTGAGGAAAACGAGAGTGTATTTTCTCATTATTTGAGGATTATAATGTCTAGCATTTCCATGGGATGGACTGATGTGATATGGGACACACACTTTGCTCCAAAAGTTACTGGGAAATGAAATTGACATGGATCCAAAGGTGGCTTTTTTCCAGGGAAAAGGAGTTTTCACACAAAAACTAATCTGAAACTATAAAATTCCTGAACCGTAAATATTTATTCCTACACTGTATGGAACTGTAGTAAAAGAGTACTCAAACTGGAATGTACAAAAAATTTATAAAAATGTATCTTTGACATTTATTTATATAGATTTGGATGAGTATTTTAACTAAAGAAAAATGCTTTTTTAAATGATCAACAGTTTTCATTGCTTATGAAAAATTTGCCTCTTATGAAGAGAGGAAAATTTCATTATTATCTCACTTTCAATAGAGGTACCTTCCAATAACGGATTCCTTACTGTTTTAAAATACTAAAGGATGGATAAAGAAATATTGGTCATTATCCTCTACTACAGAAATTGTTTACATCCTTTCTTAGTCTTGAAGCACCTATGAAACCACTTGGACCTCATAAGATCTCTCAAAGATAATACTAACATCTGCCATTACTTTCTAAGAAAATATTCAAACTCCTAGAACCTAAATCTCATCACAGCTTCTGTCACAAAGTCTTCAGGAAATACATGAATAGTGACATGGGTTTTTTTTCCCAAAATGAGGATTTCAAATATCTGTAATTTCCTTAACACTTTTTAAATGTAATTTGAATAGAATATATATATATATCATAGAAACATATTGCAGTTTGAGGTTAGAGAGCTAGGAAAGTGCTTTTCCTTAGGAAGATTTAAATAGCTTGTTAAGAGTTTTTCCACAGAAAAATTAGCATTTCATATTTTGTGTAAAGTTAACCCTGTTTCCCAGAATTTTAAGGAACTTTGTCTCATGCTTCACTACACACCTTTGTCTTGGTGCTATCAGCCTAGCACATGATATGTAACATTTTCTAGCTTAAGTGATGTGATTTAGGAAAACATATGCAAAATAGTCTTCAAAAATCAATTATACAGGAGTATAATACCAATTTTGCAATATTAATAAAGGTCCTAAGAGACAGCTCAGTTAATTTTGCTCCAAATATAGTAAATTTATCCTCATGTATTATACATTGCTTAAATTTGTGTAATATAAATAATACATAGTGGCTAATAATTTATTTATAAGAAATAAACATAATTTCCTTTTCTTTTGTAGTTTTAAGCCACACTGTTTTTCATGTACTATAGTTATGCCAATTAGCTATGCTTGCTAAGTGTAATAATATGTGAAAAATACAAAAATTATTTCAAGCAATCTTTAAGATCTGTCAGACATATTAGGAACCCCAATAATGTTTTATTCAATAAAAACAATTATGTATTTCTATGTTTTTCAAGCTCAGATTCACCTCTAGTGTCTTTACATTCCAATTAAAGTAAATATATGCATACACACACATGCACATATGTATATACAGAATCAACCAATTAAAAAAACTCATCTCTATATGATGATCTATATGAAGTGGAGGAGGTAGTTAGGAAAAGAATTTAAACTATCTTTGATAAAGAATTTTGTTTTAAGATCCTGTCAGAGCAATGAATAAAGTACTCATGTATGGGTGAGTGTCCTGAAAATTTTTTTTTCTGGTTTAAATACCAGTGAGTAATTTTTTAAAATGGTATATCGTTAAGTTGTGCTTTTGTCTGTAGAGAAAAATAGGGTGTCCAGAAGAGTTTGTACCTGTTAAGAATTTTGTACAAAAAGGCTTGAAATATTATACATGCATGCATATTTGCTCCACTTTTGCTTTTCTCTAGATTTACTGGAACTCCATGACTATATATAGAATTTGGACTGATTATCATCATAAATTCTATACAGAAAAGATTACTTGGGAATATTTTATTTATAGATTAAATTTACAGTAGAAGAACTGAGGTTATAAACAGTTCTTCGAACAAGTAGCTGTGATAGGTAGTATGTAACAAAACAATGAAGTGTGCCTTTAACATTACCAATGACTTTCAGTATTTTACCCTCATATTTGGTTTTTTTCTGCAGCTCCTGCTGGGGAATTTGTGGTTTTTTAGACAAATCTTAATTTTTCTGATACTCCCAGGTGTATCTTCATCATATACTAATATTGCATTCACATTAAGCATGCAGAAAAGTAACAGAAAAGAGGGTAAAACATAAATAAGCATAACATTAAAAAACCAATTATCTCCATAAAAGAGCGAGAATGTTTGGGGAAGCATAATACCTGTCTTTATGATAAGCTTTCTAATGAAAAAAAACCAAAAAAGAAAATTCTATTAGTTATGTAATAGAAATTTCATGAGAAATCCACACCCCATCTTGTCATATTATTCATTAAAAATGATGGCTCAACATGTCCTTTAGAAGGATCAAGCGAGTCCCTTACTTGCGCATGCAGATTTTAAAGTGTTATACCAAATCATTTCATTTTCTCCACACCAGATGTTGTTTGGCTTGCTATTATTAGACCTAACACTGTCAAGCTTAAATCATTTAAAATCACCAGCTTAACATTCTTTTTAGTAATAGGGAAAAAAAAAAAGCAAGCACAGATGTTCAATACAGGTCCCATTTGCCCTCAGCCTATTTTTGCCTACAGCCTCCTTTTGCATGTCTTCCTTAAAAAGAGCAAAAATATGGTCAGAACATCAGTCTTCATTGACAACAGCTGTTTTTTAGTTTAACCTCATTAAAGCATTAGTTCAAAAGATGCTTCCTTCTCCAGTTTGCAATGTGAAAACTGGACAAGCTGTATTACACTCTCCAAATCTAGACCTATAAATCTTACACCTTTGAATTCAACAAGATTTCTTTCAGCACCGTAAGACAGTTACAGTAAAACTCACAAAACTGAAATGCTAATGCATGCAATATATATGCAGGAAACAACTGGGGTAGCTGGCTCCACTGTCATGAGCTATGCTTCACATACCAGCAAGGGAAAAGGACATTGTTGTTAGAGGTAATATGATGTGGCATGGAAAAAGAAACATGTTAGAGGATTAAGCCTAATTTTAACTGCTATTTGAAGCCTGGCTGTGACAGCCATCAGTCTTAAAAACCTGAGAAAGATTTTGTTAATTATTTATGATGATAGTGATTTAGTGGTAGATATATCTGATTGACAACTTTTTATTTAAACTTTTTTCGAAAGTAGAAAAAGTGTCTTTTTTTTTTAATGGTAGTAATTGTAGAAAAAGAGCTGTAGTTTTTCTTAGAAAATGTTAGAAATAGAGCACTTGAAAAAGTTGAATGTGTATAAGACTGAAATTATTCTCATAGTATTCGGGGTAAATTACAAGACACATTATGTCTGGAATTAGACATATATGAGAGAAGACAGATGATGCAAGGAGACTTTTGTGTTGTTAAGGTATGCAGACAGGCTATGCCCATGTTCTGAAGGTTAGGTGACAGAACGGAGCCTAAGAATTTACTGAATATGGGATGAGGTATTTCTGGTCAGAACAAATAAGAGTGAGAAGCTTGAAAAAACAGTTTTCAGTATAAGAATAATACCATGAGGGTGAGGCATGGCTGGATTGCAGAGATTACAGTTTGTCAAATATCACAGATAATTAGAAGAGTTCATTTTGGATTCACACAGCACCCGGATAAACATATCAGAAATACCATCTGTGTATGCAATGATGTAGGTATCTATCAGAAATAGCAAATTTGGATACATAAGGAACAAAACTGTAACCAATAGGAAAAAGTATTAGGGGTGTTTTGTGTTTTATTATCTGGGCAAAGATAAGGACAAAGAAATGGAGACAGAGGTAAATGGGGAAGGAGCATAGGAAAATGGAGACAAGTGGGGTTAAAATGGACTATTTGAATGTAAGCAAGATGGTGGTCAGTACACTTGCCTGACTGAGCTCTACACCTGATCACTGTAAACTTTCCTACCCCTTACTGAGGTCTATTCCTAAAAGGGGTGTGTGTATGTATACATGTGCACAACCACCACCAGACTACAGACTAGCTAAATAGAAGAAACAAGATGATTCTGTCTCATGACTTATGTGAATGCGGTGTCTGCATATTTGGATGCTGATAAAGGCATAATTCTCTGTCCAGGTTGGCCTGTGTGGCTGTTGTTGGTCTGTGATGTGTATCTGTATATATTAACTTGTGCTTGGCCTCATTGCTAATTAGACCTAGAGACTGGTGACTACAGCAGCTGCGTCTATGTGATAGAGACTAGATAAACACTTCCTGGTGTGAGCCCTCCTAAATCTGCAGTAGGGATCACAAAAAAACTTCCCTGAAACCCAAAGATTTCTAGCTGTGGCTTCTCCTAGAAGCTGTGGGGGGGGATTTTTTTTTTTTTTTTAAATTTTTATTTTTTATTTTTTTTAATTATGAAAAGGTCCAGAGTAGTGCCTTCTCATTCCTTGAAAACTCAAGCCTGGTGTCACCTTAAAAAGAAAATGCCTAATGTCAGGTGGATATAAGTAGGATTTGTCCTAATTTTTTCAGTAGCTTCTCCACCTAATCTCATAAGGAACATTTCTAAGTTTCAAGGACTCAGTCATCACAAAAAATGAAGTTCTGTATGTTTCTTTCTTAAGATATCTTCTGACATGTAAAAGTTGATAGACTGCTCAACCTATCCTACCACATTAATCAAATAATCAGTTTTAAGGAAATTAGGCTTTCATGTGAGAAATCCTCAGTTACTTCATTTTTCCTGTCAAACAAATTATAAAAATATTCTGTAGGAGTCATATTTACAGGTTTTAAGTATTTCTGTTTCTTCTCAATAGCTAAGCAATGCTTACCTTGTGTTCTCTATTGGAAATCTTGTGTGTGGGTAGCACAAAAACAAAATGGAAAAATCAAAATCTTTTAGAAAAGACAAATTAATACAATTATAAGTAATATTTTCTTTAAATACAGTATTTTAAAGTTCCTTCCAATATTGTGAAACCATGGAATTACAGGGAAAGACCCTCAGCTGGAGAAGTCTTTATAATGTCTGTTGAATGAGCCAGGCTCATCCAGCACAGCTAGAAAGAGATTTACAATGCCATGTTTCATTGTTATGGAGAAAGGTTTTAGGGATATATTTTTTAAGATTTCATGTACATGTATTTCTGTTTACTCCTTTTGCAAAGGGTTTATACATATTCTGCTTGTTTAGAACATACTCTACAGCACTAAGCACAAGAACATATATTTTGCAAGTCACTGGAGGAACTAAACTGAGCTGGCATATGATTACTTACATGCATGCTTTGCTTTCTTTCACACTCAGTATTCACAATAAGAATAGGAACTGTGAAAATTAATACTTTGGCATTTTATTTTAATCTTGTTTCTGTTTTTAAGAGTGGATTAGCACAATCTCTGTAATTAGATGAGGTCCTCCTTTTTATGGAATTCTCAAACAGCTTTGGAGTTTTTATTTAGTCCATATGGATCTAAAGTACCTGTTAGAATGGGTAGATAGCAGTCAAAATACATATTCTTGCTGTATATATAGTAAGAGAACAGACTTTATGTGAACAGCAGGTAATGACAAAAACAAGCCTGTGTTACATTTCTCTCATGACGCAAATAAGCAATGTCTTGCTAGAGAGGGCAAGGTCGAATATTTGGATTTGTTTTGGCAAAGGCAATTGCATTTTGGCATTTCACATCCTGGATAAATGTTATCGTATTAACATAGAACAGCTTTGAATATGTTGGCTACATTTTATGAATAAAACACTGCACATATTTAACACAGAGAAATAGTTTGTGTTCGTACTTTCCATCCGGAAATAGCAACTATTTGAACCAAGAAAGGAAGGCACTTTGGACATAAAGAAAAGACCCTTAATGGACCTAAGAGTCTGTTAAGACCCATCCTATTCACTGTTTATTATTTATGGGTTTCAGAAGGCTGGGTCTGTGATTCCTATACTTTATATATGGAAATTGAGGGTATTCATTAAGGAAGGAATTTTTAAAAGAGGCAAAGTATAAAGGTGGATCTCAAATACTTGACTTAGCACTACAGCATAGACATAGGCTGTTGATCAACAGTGTCTAAACTGAAGTGCCTAAAATTCACAAACTATATATAGATACATAAAATTCCTTTTGTGAAAAGTCTAGAAGAATACCAGTATGACAGGATGAAAAGGGAAGGTAAACACATTAGGAAGAAGTCTCAAAAACTACCTCTTGCTAGCTGTCAATCACAACCATCACAAATTGTGAGACAGAACACTCTGCAATAGCAGATTTTTTCAGAGTTCAGTTTTCCCTTAAAATACTCTAATCCACTCAGACATCTACACTACAGGCCATAGTCTACATAAAAGAATTATGAGGATGAAAGAGAAAACTTGTGGGAAGGATGAAATAAATAGTGTGTTTCTCAGAGGTTATGTCTGATATAAGTCTTCTTTTACAAGTTTTTCTTGCTACACAACAGTTCTAACTGTAACTAGCCCTCTCATTCTTCTCAGCGTGCCCTTTGGTATCCTTGTGTCTCCATTCCAGTCACACGTGCTAGTCTCTTTTTCTCCCTCTCTCTTTGTCATCTTTTTCATGTATGTTAGTGCTCAAAGAAGCTTCAAAAATAGCCATCCTCCCCAGTCCATACAGGATGGGAGTGTGTACAAAGGAGATGGAGGGAGATGATTGTGAACTCAGTGAGGCTTCTTCATTTAAGAGACCCAGAGGAGAAGGAACTTGTGGGAAACAGGAAGTGTCTGAGATAGGGAGTGTCTCTTTTACTTCCCTAGCATATTGAAAAATTGCCAAAAAAAAAAAAAAGTAGCATTACCAGGGTCCCTTAATGGAGTGAAGATTTTGAAACCCTCAGAGTCTGAAGCTGATATTTTATTCATGTTAATCAGAAACAGAGTACTGCGTTATTGTATTTATAAACTCAGGATAAATTGAAATGCTATGTCTCTCATAGTGTCTTGAAATGAAATATCCATGCTTGGGAAACACAGATGATGATGCCCATAAAAGAAATAATGCTTTTGGGGGAGATGTAACCTAAGTGCAGCACAAAGCAAAAAAAAAAAAGAAAATGAATTGCAGAAAGCCTTTGGTCATCTGTGTGGGTGTACAGCATAAGTTGTCTGTTTTTTCAGCAATCACTGAGAATTTTAGAGGTAGTCAGTCAAGTAAACTATCTAGAGGCAACTCTAGTGTCTCATAAATCCTAAAGAACCTGACAGATCATGATTATTTCTAAGGTGCTTCAGACTCTTGGGGTTTTTCTGTAGAGAAGCTGAAACATTTTGAGTCTGTATTTCTGTTGTTGCCTGTGTCTTTCATGTTTTCAAAAGATAGATATTATTTTACAGTACTTTATTTATTTCCGTGGAAGGTAAAAGGCTGGTGTTGGTGGTCTGACTTAATATAACTACTTCTTCTAAAACAGCCTTTCTGTGCGACCACATTATGCACTTAGACTAATTGCATCTCAATTTCCTTCTGATAAAATGCGCAAAAACAATGCATGGGGGGCTTTCTTTCCCTCTCTCTTTTGTCTATTCAAAATATAACTTTTTACATCATTGTATTTTATATTTACCTTAATGGTAAATTGAAACATTAGTTTCAATTTTAATTTGATAATAAAAATAGTAAAAAAAATAGCTTATTTATGACCTATTGTTTCAGAGAATTCAGCTGGTATACAGCTATTTTTTCAAGTAAGAATAGACCTAAACTTCTTTAGGTCTCATTTCAATGAAAAATTTTATGTTTGTTTGCCTGATTCTGTTGAAAAGTTTTATTTTTGCAATTACACAACTTTTCAGATAAAATTACCAAGCAAGAAGTGCCTTTTTCATCTTGGGAGACCTTTTATGACAAACCTCAGGAGAAAGCTCATGACTACAAGTACTGCATTCATCTGAAGGGTAGAAGGAGGACAGACAATTGAAGGTGAAGTCACTGAAATTTTTAGCACAAACATATGAATTAAATATTACAAGGACAAGAAATGTTAGAAGAGACTTGTGAAGAAAAAGAACCTAATTTTGCTTCTTCATTAAATAACAAATATAAAAACTTCAAAGATTTCATATTGGGTTTTGTAGCTAGATACACTATCTAAATTCTGCATCTGTTGTTTAAAACTTGACTTTTTTTCCTGTATACATTATATGTTTTTGCACTTTTCAGTGTTATTTTCTAGAGACTTAGACTTACTGCCCAAAATTTACAGTCTACTCTAGTTCACTATAAACAAGGGACCACACTGCTGAATTACATTATTTGAAGCTGGGTCAAGCTCATATAAAAGATTTGCAAAACCAGTTAAGACTTTTATCAAACACTTGATTTTTTTTCTCCTGTTGTACATCAGTATATCCCCACACATAACATATCTTTGTAAGCATGTAAGACAATAAGCCATACAGGTAATTTGTCTCATTTACTCCCCCATGTCTTGCACTACCAGAGACAGTTTATGCTGGGTTAAATTACTCCTTATCATCTCTGACTGCTTCACTGTCTTGCATTGCTATAATTATGGAATGTTCCAACATTTGTTCACTGAAAGGATCAACATTTGGAGACAAATACTTTTCCTTTCTATTTTCTAGTCTAACTGAAGAGTATACAAATCATGCGAAAAGTCTGCTGAGGATATCTCCAAACTAATCACTTTTGCTGCCATGCCAGTATCATCTAATAGAGATAGGGGCATGATGAGAACTAAAACTACTTCCCCAGATTGTACAAAGATATGTTTCAGTTAAAATCAATTTTTTGTAATGTATACCAGTTTGTTATAACACTCTTTTCTCCATATCAAGTCTCTGCTAAATCAGTGACTTCTGTAACACAGTCTATGTTTTAGCATCCCTTTTTACTTTTCTAGAATTCTGTTCTCACATCAGGTTTGATCCTTTTCTCAAGAAACACAGATATACTTGCTCAAGGAGGGAATGAGCCCCTTCACTGGTTGACCTGCAACTGACTGCAGCCCTGTCATGGCTGGCTTCAGTCATGCAATGCTGACTGGACACTGTGTAGGTCAACAACCATTGTAACTGCATGGAGGCTATTGTGTGGCAGAAATTCAGATCCCCCAGCCAAAGAGGCTTAATGTGACCATATTTGACCACAGAAGGCACCTTAGAGACCATCTAGTTCCAAAATCCCTGTGTTGGACAGGAACATCTTCCACTAGACTAGAGCCCAATTCAACTAGGCCTTAAGTGCTTACAGGGATAGGGCATCCATAGCTTCTCTGGACAACCTGTTCCAGTGCCTAGACCTAAACCTCTCTGAGTTTAAAGCCATTCCCCCTTGTCCTACATGCTCTTGTAAATAGTTTCTCTTCATCTTTCTTGTAGGCTCCCTTTACGTACTGGAAGGCCACAATTAGGGCACCATGAAACCTCTTTTCCAGGCTGAACATACCCAATTCTCTTACCCTTAACTCATAGGAGAGGTGGTCCATCCCTCTGATCAACTTGGTGGCCTCCTCTGGACTTTTTCCAACAAGCATATGTCCTTCCTGTTCTGGGGACCACAGACCTGGATGCAGTATTACAGACTATCTGCAGGCAGGAAGCGTTTATTCAACTTGGATTGGCATGACTCCCAAACTGACATTGTGAATGTGAGAGCCCTCACCTCTTTGGATTAGAGATTATATTTTCTAGGTTATCCTTTCTAAAATGTTGAGGAGACTTGAGTCAGTTTTGTAGGAGACCTCTTCCAGATGATATCACAAATCAGTATGCAAATGGATAATTGGTTTATCTGGTTTAACAGGTTTATAAAATAATTCATACTTGAATGAGGAAGGTATCTTTTCAGCTTTTTACTGGCTAGGCTAGTGGTTTAATGCCTTAGAAAGCCTTGAGCAGCCTAGAGAGGTAGCACAGGTGATCTAGCACTTTAGTAGCTCTAAAATTGGTACCTGTATCAGCTGCAAAGCAAATACCACCAGCAGAAGCAAAGAGGGAGAAATATAGCTCCCTGCTCGCTCAATTTCCCACAGTTAGAAGCTTTCAAATGAAACAGACAACAAGAGATGTTCACAGGAGGGTAGCAGAGCCAAGAGAGGCCAGGGCCTCCCTCGACGGTCTCTTCTATTCGGAGAAGGGGAAAGGGGAGGACTGGGGGCGGACCCGGGGTGAGCGGCCAATCAGACACTGCTAAAGAGTTTGAGTTACATTTGGTTTTGCCTGCGCTTAGAACAAAGGAGTTCAAAGCACATGGCAGAGACAAGTGTCTTGGGGAGGGGGAGAGGAAGCTCAGAACAGGCAGCAACACTTGAATATATAATTTCTCTCAGTTTTATAAGCCTCTAAAAAACCATCCTAAGTGGGGTATATTATCTTATCTTGTGAACTATATAACCTCAGCCTTCTAATTTTTCCATAAAAGTTGTTCCTATTAGAAGCACTTATTGAGAACTGCTTCAGTGACATCCTTTCTCACTTTTCCTCCAGTTTTCATAGAATCATAGGATATTCTGAGTTGGAAGGGACCCACTAGGATCATCAAATTCCAACTCCTGGCCCTGGGGAACAGGGCAGCCCCAAGAGTTACACCATGCAGCTGGGACTGTTATCCAAATGCTTCTTGAGCTCTGTCAGGCTTGGAGCTGTGACCACTTCCCTGGTGAGCCTGTTCAATGCCCAGTGACTCTGTGGGTGAAAAACCTTTCTCTATTATCCAACCTAAAGCTCCTCTGACACAGCTTCATACCATTCCATTTGGTCCACTGAGTCACCAAAGAGATCAGTGCTTGCCCCTCTGCTTCCCCTGGTGAAGAAATTGAAGCCTGCAGTGAGGTCTTAGTGTCCTTCCGGCTGAACAGACCAAGCGAACTCATCCCGCTCCTCTTATGGCTTCCCCTCTAGACTCTGCACCATCTTCATAGCCCTCTTTTAGATGCTCTCTAATAGTTTAATGTCTTTTTTATACTGCAGTGCCCCAAACTGCACACAATGTTCAAGGTGAGGCTGCAACCAGTGCAGAGCAGTGTGAGACAGTCACCTTCCTTCACCAGCTGGTGATCCATTCATGAATAATCTGTATTTAGAAATAGACCTGCAAGGCAGCATGCTGAAGTAATATCTCTTTAAGGAAGGTAGTGACCTCCTGCAATAAAAAGGTGGCTTGATACGAATAGTCTGCACAGGAAGTAATTTGTAATTATACATACAGTATTCAGAACTGTAGGATTTGAGAAACTCATTTATACCTGTGGAGTATTATTCATAGATTTCAAGTTGAGAATTTAAGTAAATGAAGAAATAGATTAAGCCTATATCCAGAAACTCTTCAAGCTAAGTGTGCTGGCAAAAAAATATACACATTTCCACTTTCAGCTTACCTGGACCCAAGCCTGGGAGCAAATTAACAGTTGTGGACAATTTTTAGACTGGGACTCTCTGAAAGGAAACAGGGAGTTTAATCCAACTGACAGCATAGAAAGATATAACCTGGTGGTCACAAAAGAAGTCCAAGATGAAGGAAATAGAACATTGTTAGATAGACCATATAGTGATGAAGTCTCAGAAAAATCATCCAACTTGTCCCTATCTTCTCTAAGGAGAGAGAAAGGAAAGATGGAGATTTGCTTATGCCTTAACACAGGATCCCTGGGAAGCACTAAAAACATCCTTGTAACTATTGTAACATGTGCAAACACTTGTATATAAAAACAGAGCCTACTTGGCATTATTGTCATAGCTTTTCAGAGTCTTAGCAACAATTTTAGTTACTAATTATGGAAAATATGAAATAACTATTTTCAGTAAAACAAATAAAGCAAACTTAGAAAAATAATGTAGATGACACCCTGGAAATATAAACCACATACTCTGTATTTTTAGATTTTGTTCTGTAACTGGATTACTATACAAATGTTCAATAATTTTTAAAATAATAAGATCATTTTCCTAAATAATATATCATAGTTTAGGGCACACTGTGTTGCAATACATTTATAGTGAAGCATTATTAACCACATTTTTTGCATAATCCCATTACTTCATGTTATGTGACTGACAAGACTTAGATTTTTCTTGCATCTTCCTGATTTCAAATGCATAGATGTTCTGAAGTCATTATGCTCTTTCAGATTCTTTTTTGTATGCTTCCCACTGTGCCACATGAGTTTCACACACCATTACTCAATTAAAAGCTGGCATAAAAAAATTATTATATTTAGCCCTGAATCACTTAGACAGAGCTTTGGAACACATGCATAAATGTCTGTGAATTGCATGAACACAATGGATATTTTCTTCTTCAGCAAAAGATTATTTCTAAAAAATTCAGGAAACCAGTAAACTCAGTTAATTATATTAACTGACAGTATGTAGTGTAACCAGAGAATGCAGAGATGTTTGTTGTCTCTAATAAAGTGACAAACAGTTTCCTGAAACAAAAAAAGTCAGCAAAGGAAACTGTTTTTCTGAAAGAAGGCAGCCCACAGAGAAATCCAAGACCTGTAGCAGTAAAATCACTTTATTACAGCAGATTGGTGGTCTAAATACCACACAGCAGTTATCTCCCATTCTCTGCAGTGTTGTCACAGATGTCAAGGACATGAGAAAAATGAGGATGAGAATACTTTATCCTGCAGTTAAAAGCAAAGAATTCAGATGAAGAACTTCATATTCATAGATGAAATTTAAATCAACACAAATTAGGAAAACTATGACTGAAAAAAACCCCTATGAAAGTAAACGTTTTAACTTATTTTTGTCATGAAACTAAGTTCATTTTCTATTACTCTTATTCAAGCATAGTTACTATATGTCTGAAAGAAACATAGTTGAGTTTTTACTGGCATATACATGAAAGAAACGAAAAGAATGAGATAAGTGGGTTGCCCTGTAAAAACCTCTTCTAAAAAGAAAAATATTAAATTTCTCTTTCTAGCTTCTTCAGTTTAAAATAAGCAATTATGCTTTGCATGTTGTAAAACTACAAATTAAACTACACCAGCAGGGGAGTGAAACTTGGAGGTGTAAACATGGGAAGAAAGATAAGATTTCAGCTGAGATTTCAAATTAAATTAAAAGGAGAAGAAGAGGTATGTTGTTTCAGATGCCAAAAAACAGCAGAAGAGAAGGTTTCTGCACCAGATTGTGCAGAAAGTGAGGAAGGCCAAAACTGGATGAGTAGGGGATAAAAGGATGAGGAGAAGTTAAGTATTATAGAATATTTGTAAGTAAGATAGCAAGTATCAGTAAGCTAGCAAGTTTTTGTATGAATGTTTTTTTCTTCAAAAATCCCATTTTAAGACTTAAAAAATAAAATACCCAAAACATACACATCAGTTAAAAAAAACCAAAACAAAACAACAAACCATATAGTAGCATGATATATCTGTATGTTATTTTTCCATTTTAAATGTGTAATGATTCCTTTAGGGCCATAAAATTGTTAGCTGGCAAAATATGCCAAAGTACATAGAAAAATCAACATCTCATGTGAACAGAAATTAGTATTGGATAGATATTAATGTCATATCTCTGAACAAAAACACATGTGCAAAACATATATTCTGCATATGTAGTCTTCTCCCTGTACCAGCCTTGGTATATTATCTTTCCCTTTAGATAATTTCCCATTGGCCTTTTCCTGCCAGAACTCTGCCCTGGAATCCAGCATTTATTTCCAAAGTATTTTTGATTTACATGGTTATTCTCTTAAACATAGCTAATAAAGCAGAAAGTTGAGTTTTATACTACCTCTTCTCTCTCTAGGATCATTGCTGATTTAGCTGTCTATAGCTGGATCCGTTACTGCCAGGGAAATTAAGTTCCTGAGTGTCATGCGAACTATTGTAAAATATGGTAATTTTTTCCCCCAGTGCTTTTTTTCTTCTAAAGCTATGCCATTACCAGTATCACCTGTGAGTGTAAAAGGGTGTGTTGATGGTTTGTATATGAATATTCAAGGAGCCCTGAAGTAACAGTGAATCATGAGACTAACAGAAGTGTTTAGGATGTCTGTTACAGAAGCAGATACATACTTGGCTCCCAGATCTTACCTGGGTTCAGAAAGAAAACATGTACACCAAAAAACTTTAAATCCTTTTCCCTGGATTTCTTCCCCTTCTCCTCCCCTCACCCAGTTTTAATATTTCTTAGGCTCTTTATCACAGTCAATATACCAATTTTATTTTCAAATTGTGCACCATTTTATGAGGAAAGATAATACTTAATACTTAATTTGCTTTTGCAGCCTGGAACAATACTGTTTCTCAAAAAAAGTTAATTTTTGAGAACATTTTAGTATTAATACAGAATGGTAGTTAACTTCATTACATTAAAGAGGAGCAATTCACCCCAAAAGAGAAGAAACCAAGTAGAAAAATAGAAGAAGGTAGCATAAGTATAGAAATATGAATCTATGTCTTTCCTGTTAGTTGATGTCTAATTATGAGAACTTAATAAGAGAAACCAAAGCACTATTTTAATTTGGATGAGGAAGAGCTTTCACGTTTGTTGGTGGTGTTTTTTGTCCTCATGAGAAAACCTGAAAGAAGCGATAACAGATTTTAGACTGAAGAACAGCAAGTGCAGCTTGCATTTGTGGGCTGATTATTAGTCACATTTTGTTAAGAGGTGAGGAGAGAAATAAAACAAGCTCATCACACTGTTACAAGAATCTTCTTTGATGTAACCAGTTGAATTTATTTTCTAGTTCTCATAAGACTGATCACAAGACATCATCTCTACCATTGCATCTTGTAGTTTTTGCCCAAATTTTGCTCTTAACTTTACTGATAAGCATGGACCTTTAGGAACAATGCTTTTAACCAACTCATGATACTCAACAACTATTCTTGAGGAAACTGTGAGGAGGATGTAAACTAGATGACAAAATGACAGCACTGTGAGTCTTGGAGGGGGTCAAGAGAGGCTTGAAGTCTGCCTGGCAGCAATCTGTGAATTTGTCAAGTGAAAAATACATAATAATTAAAGGTTTCACAACAAAAGGAAAGCATTATAGTTAAATCTAAAGAATTTGTGAAACACTTAAAGAGAGCAGGTACAAAATTACTGTCAATGAAATTGACAAGCCCTGTAAAAGTCCAAGTCATATTAAAGGAGTAAAAATAATGGTGAATTAAAAAAAGTATCTCAGAAGTTTACAGGCAATGCACAGTTCTTTTGTAAGTTTGTTATTAGCGCTTCCAAAATGGCTTAGCACCTCAAATCAGTGAGTGGCACTGTCTGTAGTAAATCATATTTATCTGTGCCCTAGATAACTGTATTTTCTTTTAAATTGCTTTTCTTTTTACATGATAACATTGCTGAGCTGCTTGGTTAAGTAATACTTGCCCATAAAATGAAAATGTTCAGAGTTTTAACAATGAAACAATGATGAAAATACTGAACCAACTACTGTACTAACTACTGGTAGAGTGATGTGTCTCTCTGTCTTATAGATGTTAATGGAATTAGCATTGAAACCTCCAATGGTCACACAGAGATTCTCTCACATTAACCCATTTCTTCTCTCTGTAAAATAATCTCATAATAATATTGGGTTTACTTCTATTGGCTTCTGATCTCCATTTTTCAATGCAGGAGCTTTAATTTTTACCATGGAAAGCCCAAGTTACTCTGTGACTGCTGAAGCGTCAAGAAACAACAATACTTCTTACACATTTTGCGGTGGCTTAAAAGGAAATCTTATATCAAAAGACTTAATTAAAAATGATTGATCTAGTATTTGCCACACAATCCAACAGCGTATGCATGAATGCCTCAGAGACTCAGGAAATGTGTAACTGTTCAAGAGAAATAAGGAACTGAATCAATGTCCAGAAGGTAGAGATTATATTAATAATTAACATATTAAATTATAACTTCTTATAGGTTCTGTGAGAAATGTAACACTTTCTACTAAGAACTGAAGGACAGATTCACTGAAATGAAGGAAGTCTCACTTATGCTCAGCAAATGCCAGATTTATAAAGAAAAGAACTTGAAAATCCACTTATACAAATATCTGATTTCCAAATAGAACTTTTTTTTGTAGAGAAGGCATTGCAATGTCTTCCTCATGCTTTCAGAAGGTGTCTTGCATCCAAGAGGTGGGTTGAGACGGGTGGATTTAAAATTACTACAAATCTAGTTCCAACATGAAGTAATGTCCTCATGGTTGAAACTGTGTTTGAATAAAGACCAGTCTGGATGGCAGATTATATAAAAGAGATAGCTCACCCTTTTCCAAAGTGGAGAATAGGTGCTACATTGGTCTAGAGAAGGCAACAAAATACCTAGATTCACTTTCTGAGTAAAATAACATTGTATTTCAAATACTTTAGGTATCTCCTCTTATTAAAATACTCAAGGCTGTGAAGACCTAGCTGGTATGGTTGGAGCATTTTCCTCCAGCATCAGTGTATCATACGATATTTTTAAAAATAAATGAACCTCTCTGACTTTTAATACCTTAGGCATGAAACTTAAGTTTGATCATCTAGTTCACCTCCCTGAACTAATCAGGATCAAATTTTCATATTAATTTATTGACAAAAAAATGATATTCTTTTGTATCTCATTTTGTATCTCATTTCCTTACTGGGGGGAAAAAAAAAAAAAAAGTGAAGAAGAGTAATAAGAAGAGTAATACCCAGTCAACTGATTGTTAATTAATAAGAACATAAGAATAGCCAGAATGGGTTACACTGAAGGCACACCTAGCCTCAGATAGTAATTCAATCAGAATCAATAAGCATGTGTTTAAATACAAGGAGATGTTCAAGGCCAAGCTGGATGGAGCTCTGAGCAATCTGGTCTAGTGAAAGGTGTCCCTGCCCATGGCATTGGGGTTGGAAATAGATGATCTTTAAGGTCCTTTCAAACCCAAACTATTCTATGATTCTATGAAAAAGTAAGAATGTGGAAAATATACATGATCCACTTTAACTTTTTCCCAGAGTTCTACTATCTTATGTTCAGGAATTTCCATGTATATATAATAAATAAAAATGTCTGCAACATCCTCCAGGTACAAATTCTTGTCTTTTATTAAAAAAAAAATATAAGTGGGTGGTTTTTTGAAATTTACTTATATCAGTTTTATTTGTTATCCTTTAGTTCTTGTACAGGTAGAGACAGTAAACTATCTTTCCCTATAGATTTTTGCCAAGCCACTCATGATTTGCAAATTTTTAGCTTATTGTCCTTGTTTTTCTCTTTACAACTCATCCCAGCTTATCATTCCCAGTACGGAAGACATTCCATAACTTTGATCATCATATTTTGTAAATGTTTGTGAAGCACTCAGTACTGCAGGGTTGATCACTATAAAAAAAAGATATGAAGAAATAAATAATTCTGTCTTCAGGGCAGGATTTGAATAATCTTCATTGAATAAGTCTGGGTACAGACTATTAAACAAGATGAAGGCTAAAAGAGGGAAAACTGCTCATTAATGAGAACTGTCTGCTTCAAGACTGAATGAGGCAGGGATTTGGAGGATAGAAAAAGTATATCCTTGTGTCATAGACCTAAAAAAAATTAATATGACTTTGACAAAAAGAGATGCAGACAATCTTGATTCTGGTATTTGTACGCTTCTGTGTGTTTGCCATTATGAGCTAAATAATAGTCTGTAAACCCTTTTTTTCACTCTATGTAAAAAATTAAGAGAGAATAGAATGTTGCAAGTTTGGCATAAGCAGAAAGAAATACAGATGAGCAGTGAATTTCACCTGATGGTATTGCAGAACAATTGCCCTTTATAGCAGACCTCCAGAGAGTGATATATATTTATTGCAGATTATGTTACTATTTAGAGAATGGCAAGAAGAGATTTTTTTTCACACTGATAATTCTCCTTTTGTTCCTGTTTCTCACCCCATTACTTATACATTTCAGTGTAAGAGGAACAGATAGGAGAGACAGGAGGAAAGGATGAGGATGATATGTCTGTTTTTGGATGGAGAAGTGCCAGCAGAGGAAAAGAGCTGTCACAGGTATGTGTTAAAAGCTGTTTTCAATCCTCAAATGTCGGCACGGAGGGTATGAGAATGTCTTCTGAAAGAAAAGCATGTTCTTAGGACCAATTTAAAGGTGAATATGAAAATAAAGCAATAACAAAAGGAGAGGTATGTCTGCAGTTCCTAAGTTTCATGATACCAAGATTTTCGGGTGGATTTTCAAAATTGGGTGTCATGATTTAATTTTTACTTTCACATAAAATTTTTCCAGATTTTACAGACATGTATTGACATTTTGATAATGAAATAGTGTACAAGGTATACACACAGATTATATTTTAAAGGCCTCAAGAAGAGATTAATCATAGTGATTCACTGTACCAGCAAATCACTTCAAAAAAAGCCAAATCATATATGTCTTCCTTATTGAGAATATTAGATTTTTTCAAAGGCTTTTTTTTTTCTTTTTTATTGTGTTTGGGTTTTTTTGTTGCTGTTTCATTTGGGGTTTTTTTGTTTTTGGTTTTTTTTGTTTGGTTGGTTGTTTTTTCTGTTTTTTGTTGGGTTTTATGTTTGGGTTTTTTGCGTTTTTTTTTAACGAACAAAACTAACTTATCTGCAAATGTAGTTCTGTCTCATTTATTCTTGTCAGGACTAAAATGGAATTTTTCTAATATTTAATTTCTCTGCATTTTTTACTGTGGTAGTTTTGTTCCTTTGTGCCTCTCTCCTTGAAGGAATGATGTTTTTCTCCAGAAAATCTGAGAATCTGAGATCTGCAGATCTGAATCCTCAATTTTGTGGAGTTATTTTGCAATTAATATAAATAAGTATCTTTTTTCTCGGTTGATTGGTTGGGGTTTTTTGCTTCAGAAAGAGATTGGAGACTTTTAGGATATTATAAAAATTTTTAAGTAATTTTATATCATATGAATGATGAGGAATTCCCGAAGGATTTCAAAAAAACCTAAGCAAACAAAAAGTGGCAAGGAAGCTTTAGCGTGCATAAATATAAAGTAACATATTAAGGAAAATATATTTGTATTCCAGGAGAGATATTCTGAAGACAATTTTTACATTCCACTGAAATAACCTATAAAATGTGCAATAACAACTCAAAAGTAAAAAAATATTAGGCATGATGAGGAAGGTATTGCATGCAATTGTCTACTTCTCCATTTCTGTGAACATCATAATCTCTTTGATATGGAAAAAATAAGGTTTTTATTCACCAAATCCTACTGTATTAGAACTTTTAGATCTTACTGCCCTTTGGGGCTGTGAAGGCCGACAATACCAGTGAGTTTAAAAATGGATGAGATTGAGAGATTGATAGGCAATAAGGCCACAAAAGGGAAGTGGATACCTGCCATCTGCTCTGTCCAGTGATGGCAGATGCCAGGAAATGAACAGTCATAGAACCATAGAATGACTTGTGTTGGAAGGGGCTTTAGAGATCATCAAGTGCTAAACAGGTGCACCTTTTGCTAGACCAGGTTCTCAGAGCACTCTCCAACCTGGCCTTGAAGACTTCCAGGGATGGGGCATCCACAACATATCTGGGCAACCAGTTCTTGTGCCTCATTACTTTCACAATGAAGAACTTCTTTCTTATATCTAATCTAAACTTACTCTCTTTCAGTTTGAAGCCATTCCCCCTTCTTCTGTGACTAAGTGCTTTTGTAAGCAGTCTCTCTCCATCATTCTTCTAGACATGCTTTAGGTACTGGAAGGCAGCAATTAGGGCACACTAAGGCCTTCTATTTTCCAGGCTGAACCATCCCAGCTGTCTCAGGCTTTCCTCGTAGGAGAGGTGCTCCATTGGTCTAATTGACTTGGTGACCCCACTTTGGAACCTCTCTTAACAGGTCCATGTCCTTCCTGTGTTGGGCACTGGAGTAACTGGATGTAGTTACTCCAGGTAGAGTCTCACAAGAGCAGGGCAGAGGGACAGAATCCCCTCCCTGTGGGCCCTGCTGCCCATGCTGCCTTTAACGCAGCCCAGGATACAATTGTCTTTCTGGGCTGCAACAACACATTGCCAGCTCATGTCCAGTGTCTCATCCACCAGCACCCCCAAGTTCTCCTTGGCAGGGCTGCTCTGGAACTGTTCATTCCCCAGCCTGGATTGCTATTGAGAGCTGCCCTGACTCAGGTGAAGCACCTTGCATTTGGTCCTGTTAAACCTCACAAGATTCTCATGGGCCCAATTCTCAAGTTTGTCCCTATCCCTCTGGAACCTGTCATTCAGGTGTGGCAACCATACCAGTCAGCTTGGTCCTAACTTTTCTAATCCTTTGGGATCATGGGAGAGTTTTGATTAGATGTTTTTTAAAGCTGATTAAACCTTCTCTATGGTTCTATGAACACAGTTCAATCTAAAGTATTAGAATGGGTGGGATAATGTAAAACTGTAAGTGAAGTACAATGAGGGAAAATACAGTCCCAAAACTGTGTTCAGGTACAGTTCTACTTTCTGACTCTTTAGGCAAACACTTTTCTGAAAGTCTCATTACTTAAATTATTTTGAAGTAGGCATGTGTAAAGACAGAGCACGCTGTACTCTACTGCTAACCAAATATTTTCCACATAACATGTGAATATATCATACCAGAGTGTCAATAACTAGTAGAAGGTACTACTGAAGGACAAACACAGGTATGGATATAATGTCTGCATCATCAACTGTTGGGGTGGCTCAGCCTGCTCTCGGGCTGAAACCATCAAATCTCAGTCACCAGAAGAGATCACTGAGGTCTAGGTTACCTCCCCCTGGGTGGCTCCCAATCCTAAATTACCTCCAGAAAGTTCTCCCTTTTGTAGTTATTAATTGGTTCCCTGTTATGACTCCTGCCTCCCTGTTTTCCCCATTTGTTCTGAAAAATTGTATCCTCCCCTCTGCTTGTACTCCATTGGTTGTTTTCCCTTTCCCTGCCTTACTCCACTCCCCCATAAAGGGGGCTAGCCCACGTCTCCTCGGGGCTTTTTGCTGGTCCCTGGTCCCTCCTGCAAATAAACCTGTTGGAACTCACACCAGGAGCCCCTCTTGCCTTCTTTGCCTCCGGGCTAACGCGAGCCTGATCATCGGCTGCCCGACGTGCTTCCTCTGAGGAGGAGCCAGCGCCCGCACCCATCCCACGCCGATTCCACTGAGCCGTCCAGCGAGGACGCTGTGGAGGCCAACGCTGCGTCCCCTCTGCCCGAGGGCACGCCGGGGCTTGTGCTGACAAGCCCCCGGTTGCGTTAATCAACAATATGGTGAACAACAACAGAAAATGACATTTTTTTCTTACCTAAAAATAACTATTAAAACCCTTCATCTTTCTGTGTTTCATAAAGACAGCAAAAGTTACGTTCACAGCTATCCATGAAAACACAAGTGTCATCTGTAGACTGAGTATCTGAAAGTAGCCTGTGACTGAGGAGGATATTGGGAAATATGCAGAAGCTATAGCATAATTTAAATTTAGCTGTCTTATCTGAAGTATTATATAGTCTTGCTTCAGGTCTTCCTAGAAACCTAGATTTTCCTAGCTATGCTTCTGGCACCTCAATTCACTGATTGTTTTGAAACTGAAATAATATTTTTTATTTCTTTTTTTTTCAATTTTCTTCCAATCTGAAAATTAGTCTGTAATAGCTATGAGAGATATGAGACCAGAAAGGCAGAGTAGAAATAGCAGAAACAGTGCCAATCAAGCAATGATTTTTTAAAAATGATTTCTTTACCTTTTTGCAAAAACTAGAGATACAGATAAAATGATATCTTTTGTGCAGGTTTCATTAAATGTAATTTTCAAACTCTTTTCTATCATCCTTTATAAGCTCGTTTTTTGGCTACTATTCAACAGTGTTTTCTATCAAATCAATATTTTTCATAGTTTTAGCTTGTCCTTACTGAATGCATGAAAGAAATGCCTGAATGCTATTCTTCTGCAATGGTTGCTGATTTATAAGGTATTCATGATCAGTGATGATGAGAGATAGCATGTTTGAAAGCGAACAGGAGCATGTCCGTTCACGTGGAAAGGAGACAAAAAAACCCCCTAGGACACAGTATCAAAATTATTGAGAATATTGTCAACATTCACTTCAGTTGAATGTAAAGGGCTGAAATTTCTGTGCCAGGGAGATGTCAACCAGGAGATCCTCAAATAAAATACATTGCCTTACACAGAGATGAGTTAGGTTTTCTTGGAGTCATTTTAATACCACAAATTTATAACCAATTTGTACCACAATGTGTAGACAGTGAGATAGGAAAACATTGCCCTCGGTAGGACTGTGAAAATACTTTATCACTCCTTATGCTATCCTGCATTCAACCTGTAGCTCTTGTATGTAGTTACAGAAACCAAGGTATGGTCTCCACAAAACTGCTAATGAGGAAAATCCGTTCTTGCATAAAAAGATCGCACTTTTTTTAATTACAAAAGGGGAGAGAAAAGTAATTGAATATCCATTATAAAAATACTTTTATTGCTGTTCTGATTTAAAATTCTTAAGCATTAATCAGAATGTTTAAAGCCCCTGCTGTTTCTCTTTATTCAGTTTGACAGCCACCCTTGTGCATCTGCTCACAATGGTAAATGCACAAATAACATCAGTTTCTTTTTTTCCAATTATCAAGGTAATTTTTTGGCCATGTGAAATCATTATTTTTATTTTAAAAGTCAGAGACTGATGTAGTGTTTCTAGGAGATACATAAATCCTATCTCGGCCTTAAGGAAAACATTAGGAATCTGTGGGAGGGTGAACATTTGCTTTATCAATTCCAGCCACTTCCCTGTTCTTTACACCTATGTTTTTGGCAGAGGGAATGGATGCCAAGAATCCTATAGAAAACAGCTCTGTACTGTTTGCAGTGTGTTTATCAGAAGATCAGAAGGCAATCCCACCAGCCATGGCAGTTATAATGATCTTTGATATGTCTCCTGTTCCCTAGCTAGTTCACGGTCCAGAGACTGTACACGTTTGCAGGAAAGTTTTGGTACTTTGAAATATGCTAATACAGATATTTTGAATATATGTATTGTTTACCTATTTTAATCCTATTAAAGTAAAAATGAACTGGTTTCTAAAAGTGGAAGTGGATTTTCAAGTATGTAAAAACTATTTCAAATATATATTTATTATACAGGTGTCAACAAAGAGTGGAACGATCCTTCTAAATGTTATTGGGAAATGAAATAGACACTTCCCTTTCTGTCACTGGTTTAAAATCTGGTTATCTAGAAAGCCTCCAAGACCATAATCTCTATTTAGCAGCCTGCCTACTGTTACAGGTTGAATTCATATCACTCTAACTATTCATTCTAGTGGCCTTTGTAATATTCTCTGATTCTAATACCAAAGCAAATACTATAAGAAATGAAATTGTATTATAATCTTATTTAGGTGTAATCTGAATCTTTTAATCCTTTTAAGTGACAGAATGGGAACATACAATGTACAAGGTGTTCTTTCCTTGAGAGAGCAGAAATATTTACAGCTGCACAAGAGCTTGGATTTCAATAGCAGCACAATAAAGTCACCATTTATTTACTTTAAGAGGAAGGGGCAACAGTTTTTCTGTGATCACAAAGAAAAAATTCAAACTATAACGCATGGAGCTTGTGACTTAGAGTACAACAAAAAGAAAAATATAAAGAAGAAGACGCCAAAGATCTTTTACCATTTTTTATCTTCTGCTTTTCATGTTTTTACCACTGGGTACCTGCCTGATACGAAAGTTGAATCAAGTGGCAGATGAACTATTTAGAGATTTTACTCTGAGCCTAAACAGTGACACTAAGATCACATATATAAATCACATTCTTAAAGTTCAAATAATGATAGCAAGTCTGAGAAACTGAGAAAATAAAGTTCTTTTACACTGGATTTGCACTGACAATTATATTTGTATATATCATGTTTAAAAGTGAATTTTTAAGAGGAAGCCTTGTTGAACATATTTGGCATTTCTTTGTCACCTATACTTTGTTTATGCAAACAACCTGCACGACTGAAAGGAATTATGATGTTATCCATACAAAAGACATAAACAACTTCTAAAATGTTGGTTTTTTTTTTTTTTGTTGCAAATGCAGTGATCAGAAAGGTTTAAATATCTAAGCTCTCTTTATTGAAACAATTCATGTCAGTCATTTTGGAAATGTCTCAGTGAAAGTTTGAAATGTCATGGACAAATGATGAAGCAGGTCTTGGCAGCCAGTGTTCCTGCCAGAAGTGCAGTCTCTCCTCTTCTATACATGGGAGGTAGGTCTGCAGGAGCTATCTACTGTGGCAAAGTACTCTGATGCAGACCACTGCTTCCAGTTAAATATGGGCCTAACCATTACTGGCACTTTAGTTAAGGACGTGTTTAAGACATGAATGTTTTCCTGAACCTTCTTTGTTTTTAAGCAAAGCATTATGACATTTAAAAATATTTAAGAATATATAATTCATTATCAAAAGAGGCTGTGAATTTTCATTTTTGTCTTTGAAAACTCAGGGTTACTTATTTAGTAAGTAAGTTGGTCATGGCTTCCTATATGTCTCACACTTTTCTGAAACGGGGAAATTTGCGGTGCTATAAACAACCATTCAATGAATTCTGATTTTAAAATTTGAACTGTAGTTCTCAGCATTAAGATCCAAAGCCAAAAATCTAGATAGCAAGAGGCTGTGTAGCACCTTAGTAGTCACTTTTTATAGTAATTGAATTAGTGGTGTATAAATGTTGTGTTCATGAGTTTTCATTTGTTACTATCACCCTACATGTCTTTTCCAGATCTGCTTAAAGTCAAATTTCATAAAAAAATGCATTTATATTTTTGTATAAAATTCAGTGAACAATCTCTGACCATAAAACATTATGTTCATTGTTTTCACATCAGTTTTATTATTTAAGTATTTTTGAAAGAGTCTTTGTGACTGAGCTTTTATTATTACAAGTATGTTCATATTTCAAAGTCAGGAGTTTTCATTATGAGAAAAACAATTTTTTTAATTAAAAAAAACCCCTTAAAAATGGTTCATCTAAAATTTTTTAAATATAGTAAAGTACTGCTGTAAGAGATTAAGTATTCTCCGGAAACCTTTATTTGTGACTTTCCAACAGAAGAATTCAAGCTTCAATTCTAATTAACATCTCCACCTTTTTCAAGGCTATTTATCAGGAATAATGTGGAACTAATGTCTCTAAATGGGGTAATGTTTGATGCACAACTTTACTGGCATCTCTTTGGCATAACACATGTATTTTATCACTCAGGAACAGTATCTTAATTTTTAATTGATGCCTCAGGTGTATCAGAATTCTCCATGCCCATAGCAGTTTCTAGGTATTTTGGTTTTATACTGAAAAAGCATTTAACAAACTACATGAAAAATACTTTCTTTTGGTCAATACAGCTCTCAGATTTCATTTCTGCTGATAGAATCACAGGAGTGCAAGTAATAGTAGTTGTTGTGGCCACTGCCTAAAGCCAGCCCTCAGAAAGCATATGGCATATATTTTCAGGCTTGTTTTGGTTATATGACAGTCTGGATTCCAAATGAGGCACCCTGCTTTAATAGAGCTGACTTACATGTACTCTACAGCACGCTTCCCCATGCTTCCCACTCTGTGCTTGCAGGCTTGGCTTTCAACGCCTCTGTTCTTCTGGTCCCGAGTTTTTCAAGAAAAAGCCTGCTAATCATGCCAGATTGTCTTTAATTATGTAATAAGAACAAATGAGTACCAAAGTCAGGATAAAGCCAAAAAACTTGCTTGAATTCATATACCATTTGAACACTTGCTTTCAAGGGAGAAAAGCAGTTGCATTTACTATGTTGTTCCACAAGTCTTTACACTGTTACGTTACAGTATAAAATGCAGCAATTAAATATGAGAAATTTTCAGATGTCTTTTTAAGAGGTAAAATGTAATGTAAGATTTTTTTATCAGTCCTTCAACCAGTAAATTGATTTGATGGGCATGAAAGAAGCGAGTTTGTTGCTAATATAGGACTTTCTGCATCAAGTCTTTGACCTACTTTAGAATTTTTAAAGCTATTTCAACAGACATTTCAAATATTATTCACTAGACAGAAGTTTAATTCCCCTATTCTCTACAGCTTGTTTGATCAATAAACTGATGCAAATTGCTCCTAACAAATTGCAAATAACTCCCAATAAATGATTCTTCTTAGCTTTACTCTGGATTACATCAAAGAGCTTCTTATTTTCCTTTTCATTTATGGTTCTTTCACAATCCAATTTCTTTAATACTCAAAAGTCAAATCAATTTTTACTAATTTACTTTATTTTGTCAATTGCTTTTGGTACACTACATTAAATAGTCTGCTTTCAATAATCTATAGCCTCCTAACCCTACTAAATATTGACCTTATGCAGTACTTGATTCCAGAAAATCTCACTTACTTAAGATTTGTACTTTCTCTAGCAGGTCTGTGGGCCAGACCTTGAAAACTATATAGTTAATAGATTCACAGAGAAATTAGAACAGAAATTTTAAAAAATCAATATGGGTTGGTAGACTTTTTAAATTCAGCATCTTTGTATTTTAACTGTTTCTCTAAGTTACAAATCTATACAGTTTCCTTGATGGTATCATGGTTATACAATTAAAGTGAGAGTACATGGATACTGTAATAATAAATAATACAACTATTATGTATTTCAGCTTTCTAGGCAGCAAAACTTATTGAAATCCTCCTTCAAGATCAGAAAAATCTCTGTCTGGTCTTGCTATGTTCCTGGTAGAGTATGAATTTATATGGCTCCACTAAAAGAAAAAAGTATTTAGAGTGATTAAGGAATAAGAAATCTGCTTCTATGATGGAGGGCATATTGTAATTTTTTTTGGCTCTACAGATAAGCTTTTTCTACTTGCTCATTCTTTTTTGCCTTGTGAATAGAAATGCAACATTTTCTCAGAATACCAGTACCACTCTGTTGGAACTCTTTTGGAATATCTCTGGCAATCACTAATATTCTTGGAGTGGACTGGATTGACAATTGTAGCCTCATGTGTAAATTTTTTGCGTGTGTAAATAATATATTGATTTATTGGAGAAACATTTCTTTTATTGAGGAGAAATTTTTAATTTTTAAAAAATGAAGTAGTTTAGGAAAGACTCAGATCATATAAGAAGTACACATCAGTTTGCAAATTGCAGATCCGCAAAGTTCAGATATGCTTTTGTCTGATTGTATTAGTAGAATCTGTGTCTCCCAAATCGCTATACTGGATGACTAACCCAGTTTGTTGAGGAACACTCCAGTATCCGTTATTCTTTAATCCTGAATTGTTCTGTTCTACGGTATGAGGGGCATCTAATGTTACTGCAATTGACTTTTCTATCCTGTAATAACTCTGAGAAGCAGGTAACTATTAGAGATTAATTTATACGCTACAATCCAAATATTATTATGAAGTTTAGAAACTCAACAGAATGAAATTCAACACCACTTATTACACTGAAAGTTAAATTAATTCCCAAGAGGTTTTCTCTCTCATTCAACTCAAATGCTTCCAGAAAGCTTATACAGATTCTGTAGTTGGAATGTGATTCTTTGGCAGAACTGTTTTCTTGACTTTTACTTCCATGGACAAGAATGAAAATTCCCCTTTCTGCTAAGCATTCAATTTAGTTTAAAAACTTTTTGTCAAGGGTTTTCTCAATATAGAGACATAGTATTTAAACAAGTGGGATTCCAAAAATTAGTGCCTAAAACTATTCAACGTATAGATACATTATTTTAGAGAAAACCTTGCAACAAAAGTCTCCATAACATATGAATTTTTATATTGTGGAAGTACATTTAGAAGACCAATGCAGATTAGCTTAAAAAAAATTACACTAACCAGAATGGCCTCTGAGACAGTTACTAAATCTTGATCCAAAATCTGAAAAATCTTGCAATACCCTAACTAACCTCATGTGGATACAAATACGCTGCTAGCAAGAATTTCTCCTGCTTCTTTCCAGTCCCGTGAGATATTTTTCTCTCTCATGGAAGATATTAGTAGAGTTCTATAAACTATGAACACCTGCGACCTTGCAAACCTTTGTTTATAGTACAGTAGAAAAATATTTTGACAATGGATGTTTTAGGATTTTAGCCAGTCACCCCACGGGGTGGCTGATCCTTTGACCAATTAGACTATGAAGAAAAAAGTCTATAAAATAGTTGTAAGATAATTAAATAAATCAATCTTGCTGCACAGTTCCTGCCTGCTGGATCTCTCTTCTCCTCCCTACCACTGCGGGATACCGCAATAACCTCATAATGATTAAAAGCCCAAACTCCTGAGGAAATTGTGAAATCAGGACTTATGCCTCCAAATCTAGAATTTGTGTGTGCTACAGGAAGCAGAACTATAAAAGAACTTCCTGACTTTACAGCTGCAATGACAGAATGTAGATAGCTAGAAAGTTATATTCATTTATAATCCAATACTAGAGATATCTAGGAACTTTCTAGAAACCAGAAATAAAAGGAATTCTGTGAGTTTTGTTTCTTTTAATGTTAGTGAATTGATGTTCAGAGAAATAGGGAGCACAGGAAAGGTTGCATGGTAAAGTTTGTGGGGGAAAATATCAACTCCAGACAAACATACAAAACAACTTTCTATGTATTGATGCACCAGTGGTGCTCTGTGTATTTGAAAAGTCATGACAAATCTACAAAAAAGAGGCATTGTTTCAAACTGCACACTATTACAAGGCAAGCATGATCTACAGTAAATTACAGCATATTTTTGTCAGGACATAGGAGAAACTGTTTAAGCATCTCTGGTCTACGTAGCTTTCCTGTCTTAGCTTAAAAACCATAAAACCAAAAAAGGGTTGGAAGTCAAATGTCTCGTGGAAACAGTGCCCAGGAGATAGCTTTTACATGAAGAGGCCAGCAGAAAATGCCTCAAAAGCCCTCCAGCTCTAGGATCTTTATTTGCATTCATAGTGTGTCTCATTTAAATTTAGTCACTGAATTACAGACACTGGCATTCTTGAAAGCTTTTGCTGAAAAAAAGCCTAATCATAATTGAAGGATGTGGCTTAAGCTCAATGAGTCATCTCAATTCTGCAAAGCATTACTGTTAAATGTCTCATAAAATAATTATTCTGTGTTACACTCTTCAACGTTCTGTCACTCTTAGTATCAATAGCTAAAAGCATACTTTGGGACAATGAATTATCCTCCAGGAACAATATCAAACAATGAGCCACACAGAAGTATTTAAGCAACAAAAAGTCATCTACACGAGGAAATAATCCCATTCTTAAAACAGATTTGTGAGTTATTAGGGTATATTGAGACAAAAGAATGAGTTCGTGGTTTCTTCTCAGTTATTTTAATAATTCTGCTGTTTGAATCTGATATTTTAAGAATTTAATTTTCATAATATAACATTATACTTTGCATTATAAAATGTCTATTCAATGTTCAAAGATTCCAATTATAAAAGGCTTAAATGTAATCTGAAACTGATTAACATGTAACAGTTAACATGACTATAAAAGTATGTGACAGATATTACGAAACTGCAAAACATCATCAGATATATCTCTTTTCAAAATGTCACTGAAATTGTAGGACCAGAACAATATTTTGCAAAAGAATCACATTCTTGTTTGTTCTGGGAGAAAAGAAATAAAAAATAATCAGGTAATTCAGTGGCAATTTAGGGCTTCAGCAGTCTCTGAAACCATCCTTCAGAGTTCTAATGGAAAGTATTTACCAGTTGAAAAGTAGTTATGAATCTGATTGCACCTCTGTGCGTCATTACATAGATCTATTGCAAAACCAAAATACCTTGTTCCCAGCTTTTCCTGCAACCCACTTAGCATCAGGAAGCAAAGATAAGGATGAACTGTTGTTAATAGAGCACTGTAGTCTGTAGGCATGTATGTTCCATAAACTGCTTTAACAAAATACTGGGTAACAGAACATTTGCTCTGCTGCAGTCAGTGTCAAAATTCACTAGGATAAGAATTTCACAAGAACAGGGATTTCAACTGTTATGTTTCCAAAAAAATAAATGTATCTTTTAATGACTTTTAGTTGTTTCACACTTATGCTAATGTTATGCAAGCTGAAGATGGACAAAATAAATTTGTTTATTTATTAATCTGTTGACGGTAAAAAAAAAAATCTCCGCATGATTGTTAGAGGGGATGGGGACTGCTTATACAGGAAAAATGAGGGCAATTTGTGGGAGAATGTGTTCGTAAGTATTCACAGGATAGGAGACAATGTCATTCCTAAAATAAGTCTGAATAACTGTGAAAAAGTCAAGTTGTCTTTAATATATAATATACTCTGGGTATACATATATATACATCCTGCTTGACTATGTGCATGCATATTTATTACATGGGTGCAAATGAAGAATTAATCAGAACCTTAGGACTAATAAAAGAAGTTTTAAGCAGTGTATAAAGTGAGACAGAAGCAGGATTTAATGCACAGTTACTTTTTTTTTCCCTGTTATATTTTTAAATGTAATTAAAAATGTTTTTGTACAATACCTATCAAACCTGCTATTAGATACCTTTGAAAACAAGCTATTGACTAATTCTATCAGTACCAAAGTGCCTGAAAAGCATAATTATTTTAAAATTTAGTAACTAGGGCCTCTAAGAAGGAATAAATGCTGTGCTCACAAATGTTATAAAGCTGCTGCAGTGACCTCATCACATTCTACAACTTCCTCGAGTGATCAGCCTTTTAGGAGGTGGCAGGTGCTTATCTCTTCTCTCTGGTGACACAACATGAGGAAATGGAATGACCTTGTGTCAGAGGAAGTTTAGCTGGATATTAGGAAAAGGTTTTTCACTGAGAATTTGGTTGGTCACTGGTAGAGGCTATCCAGGGAAGTGGTCACAGCACCAAGTATGGCAGAGTTCAAGGAGTATGTGGACAATGCTCTTAGTCATATGGTTTTAGACAGAGCAGGGAGTTGCATTTGATGATCCTTATGGGTCCCATCTAACCTGAGGTATTCTATGATTCTATGATTCCATGCCATTTGGGGTATGATTCTTATTCATGACTGCTAAGGACCTATTTCCTCTAGCATCAAGTTTTTTGGTTTGATTTTCCATATTATACTTGAAAATGTAATATGGAAAATGTAATTTGGAAAATGTGAAATTACCATTCCTGGAAGTGTGTAAAAGGTACGTGCATGTGCTACTTGGGGATATAGTTTTATGGTGAACATGGTGGTGCTAGCTAAATTGGTTGGATTTCTTAAGAGTCTTTTCCAACCTTAATGATTCTATATATGATTCTATATATTTATACAGAGCAGTGTTATCTAACGAAAAGAGTGAATAATTATTTTTTACTTTGTAATGATTAAGTGATACCAGTATCTATTTATCAGGGCTTAGTCACAGATGCAAAGTTTGTGCATATATAGTGTATCTATAGGCTCTCCTGTGCATTATTAATAAGCCTAAGATTTTTAGCTAGCTGGAAAAAATAATTCCACTAGAAATCTGTGGCCATGGAGTGAATGAAACTAAGTCAGACATGATACCTGTCTGGAATTTTTTTTTTTTTTTAGGAAATAATTTGCAGTTTTGTAGCAGTTATTAACAGACTATATGGGCGGAAGTCATCTGACCTAGCATAAAAGTTGACACAATTTTATCATGCAATTTTCTTTTAAAGATGATAGAATACTACAGGTATGGCTGGTGATGCAGTTTAGCATACTGTACTATATGTATACAAAATAGGCTAAATGAATGAGAAGCTAAAAACCTTGATTAATTATAAAAAAGTTCCTTATTAGTTAGCTGTGATGTTACTTTACTAGATGTTTAAAGTTAAGTGAGATTAATCCTGTCCCTTTGGTCTGTTTGTTTTGCTTTAAGTCTTAATCACATTATTAACTTTTCCTTGTGTGTGTTTCTTGGGAAAAACACTGCAAAGATTCTGTCCATTTTTCAGAATATCAATAGTACTGAAATGTCCTCTGGCCAGGCACTTTTTACTAAACAAAAAAACCCAAAAAAACCAAAAAAAAAAGCAACAAAAAAAGTAACACGATTAGGAAAGCCCAGATAATGTATGGAAATTCTGCTTTATCACTTGTCAAAAAATGCCTTTCAGAAGCAGAATATGATAAAGAATAAGAAATGTACAGCAGGAGAAAGATTTTATGTAAAGTCCCTTCCTAAGTACATGCATCAGTTCTCATTTATAACTCCAGGGCCTCTACTGCAAGAGAATTTCTAATTCATTCCCATTTGTGGAGCCCTTGTTTTTTCTGCTTCCTCAAAATGCATTGTTATCTAATATTATTTCGTGCTGAGATGAAACATGGACTGTATCAGTAAGGATAACTGCTGAGAAAGAAGAACAAAAGAATTGTATACATCTAATAGTCTAACATCTTCACTGAGGATATGCTGAGCTAGTAAATATGCATCATCTGTCCCTAATGAATTATCTCACACAGTATTGGTTCCAGCAAATTGTTGTATATGGAAAGATGCTAAGACTGTGCAAAAACTTTTATCAATAAAGTAGAACTGGAAATATGTTCTTGCTAGCAAAAAACCCGCAAAAAACCCACAAAAAACAAATAAACTTTTTGTTGAGTTAGTTTTTGATTGGGTTTGAAATATGTCCTCGATTTCAGCTATTGGGGAATCAGCCTTCTGATCTTACCAGCAGCTGGTTAATATTTTATATGTTTTCCTGGTGTTGGCCAGAATAAAACTAAATTACACTGAAGATGCAGACGAGATCTTCGCGCATCACAGATGCACACTACCTATTGACAAGGGCATTCGACCTAGACTTTAACTTCATGACCATGAGAGTCATGTGGGAATCTTTGCTATTCAAGACTTAGAGCATTCTAGAAGTGATAATATTTGAAATGTGAAAGGATTCCCTGGATCATAATTAAAAATTAGCCTATAAAAACAATATCACATCTGATTTTACATCTAGCTTGTACAGAGAAAGCTGTACTAAAAGAACCTGTTCCTGTGTTGGATGCTTGCAGAAGATGAGACAAAGTGAGGACAAATTTCCATAAACTTCTGATAATTCACACAAGTGTCACAAACATACTGTGAATAGGACACCAGGAAAAGGTTCATCACTCTGCCATTCTCTTGAAGAGAAAAGAGGGACTGGAAAGGACCCCAGCAGAAAACAACCTGGGGTTGTTGGTTGACAGCTGGCTGAACATGAGCCACCACTGTTGGCCAAGAAAGCCAGTGGCATCCTGGCCTGCATAGTGTGGCCAGCAGGACCAGGGCAGTCATCATCCCCCTGTACTCAGCACTGGTGAAGCTGCACCTCAAGTCCTGTGTCCAGTTCTGGGCCCCTCACTTCAAAAAAGATGTTGAGGTGCTGGAATGAGTCCCGAGAAGGGCCCTGAATCTGGGGCTGTTTATCCTAGGGAAAAGGAGGCTCAGGCTTTAATGCTCTCTAAAACTACCTGAAAGGAGATTGTAGCCAGGTGGGGACCGGACTCTTCTCCTGGGTCACTAGTGTCAGGACAAGACAAAATGTCCTCAAGCTGTTCCAGGAGAGGTTCAGACTGGACATCAGAAAAAATTTTTCACTGAAAGGGTCATTAAGTATTGAAATGGACTGCCCAGGGAGGTGTTGGAATCACCATCCCTGGAAGTGTTCAAGAAACAACTGGATGTGGCACTAAGTGGAGAATTACACTTTGAAAATAAGGTGATTTTTTATTTTAGGAATGTTTACATTTTTAATTTCCGTTATTAAAACCAACTATTAATATCTTCTGATATAATTCCCTGTGTTCTAGAAGTTACTATATATTTCTATTTTAGGATTTTCTCCTCCTATATGACAAATACTGCAAATAAACAAGTAAAAAAGAAATCAAACAAAAAGGTGGTTCAAATTTACAAACTAGTGGCATGTCAAATCCATCAAGTGAAGTAGAACATAGAACTAAAAAATACATCTTGAAACAAACAATAGGATTTAAAAGAAGCCAGCTTTAGTTGAGCTGTTAAATAAATATGGGTCCTGTAAAACTCTTCACATGACAGCACACTATTAAAATGAATGGTTGATAGGAGTTTGTACAATACTCCATTCTTGTGTATGTTTTATGTTGGATGTGGCAGAATAAAAAATCTACCCTTGGAATATATTTTTAAAACAATAACTTTGTAATGAGTGATACTATCTTTATCCACTGCACAATAAGCAAACACCAACAGTAGATGGTGTTTAGCTATAGGGAAAAAGTGAAGTTGGAAGAATGTTCATTGTCTCAATTATATATCAATCCTCTTAGAGATTTATTTCTCCCTATTTCTTACACTAAGAAAAAAGCTTAAGTATCAGCAACACTGTCCCACTTGTTGTTCAAATAATTTTTAAAGACAATAGAGGAAACAAAATAAATGGTAACCTATTTTAAACCCCAAAGATCATGCAAACTTAATTTTTTTATCTGAAAGGTGCTCTTTAAGTCTGGAGATCTATTATCTCTCAGCCAGAAAGGTCACAGGTGAATGGCACAAGGGACTTGCTCATCCTCCAGGCAATGAACATATTACCTGTCCTTGTCTTTTAGAGTCTACATGGCAGAAAACAGATTGCTAAACTGCTTTAAAATGAAATACCTTTCTTGATCTTCTTCTTAATTATTTTTGTCATTCAGTGTAATTAATTCTGCATTCTGTCAGTATATCCTAGCAGAAACTCACAAAGAACTGCAAAGTCACAGGATATAAGGGTATGATGTATATACTAAATTTAACATGATGGCTGGAAGTTTTTCAAATCAGTTAATCTCTGTTTTCCAGATGAGTACATCATGTAACTCTATCCATTACAGGGTGAACAAAACTATGAATTAACCTCTTGTCTCTCCCTGAACAAGTATAATAAAACCCTTTAGGATTGTTCTTTCAAAAGCTAGTAGGCATAGTCAGAATTCGTAAAGTCCCAGTGCTCTTATAGTCAAACTCTTATGAAAAGACATGTTTGGAGTCATTGGAGACATATCTAAGCAGTTCAATTGCTTATGTGATGACTGTTAAACTTGTTTTGTTTTAATAGAACTTTAGTGGCAAAAAAATGAGTTAAACTAAACTACATTCTCCAAAATAAAAGGATCATGTTTCATTAACAAAAAAACCCCCAACAACCAAATGACCGAAAATGATAGACTGAGCTTCTGGTTTTGTAAATATGTAGTTTTGGTTTATGATATTCACCAATATATATTTATCAATGTGTAACAATGCCTATTCATGGGATGATGTGTGCTCTTTGGCAGAGGAAGGCAAAGCTAGCACACACATCATGCCTGTATACTCTACAGCAGACAACAGTAAGTTCAGCTTGACTTCAGAGGACTTGAATGTTTTTCTTTAAATGCTCAAACTTGTCCAAGAAATAGAGAGGCTTTCCTTACATTTCTCTAAGTTGGCCAAATAGGTAAATAAGACATCTTTATATTAAAGCGGAAGAACTAAAGCAAGGAAATGTAAAATAGTCCCTTTCACATAACAGAAGCTGCATCTTCTATTACCTCAATTTCATGAGAAGAAAGTGTGAGAATCTGACAGAGGCAGTACTCTGATCATGTTACTAATGTACACTCTGATCATATTACCAGGACTGTAGTGTTCCCAACAAAACTTAGCAAGCTTTGTAGACTATCCACAGCCAAAGCAAGGTGATGTCCTTGGTCTTCTCACATTCTTACATTCACCTTAGAAAACCTCTTCCTTACATATATCATCTGCATACCACATACTGAATGAAGATCTTTTTCACCATGTTGAGCCTATAACATACCATACCATGCTTCATCATGGCTGAAGTATTTCTGAAACACAAATCAGCTGGTTGAGAGATTGGGTAGCTGACTATATGCTATTGTGCAGACATTCCCAGAAGCCAAGTCCTAGTTCATGCCATGAAGCACTGAAAAAAATATTTTTCAGTGCCCCCAGATTATGCATTCATGTAGAGTTGTCACAGTCATGTATTCATAGTTGATAGTAATTATAATAGGAAAAGTAGTTAAAAATATCACTGTTATGTATTGATAGACACCTGAATTCATATTGTCACTGTGTAAAAGCACTGCATGCATAAGCTGATCTTATTTTTGTAACTTTAGATATATTTAAATAAATATTGCTATAAACCCCAGAAATCTTTTGATTAGACTTAAATAATCTTTAATTTTATGAGAAAGGTTATTTAGTGGGTTAATTAGTTTATGATAAAGATATACTGTAAGTACATGTATTATTTTTAAAAAGTGAAATTTTCTCAATAATACTGTATGTAAAATACTGATAGCAAACAGATTTAATGTATGGTTAGAATCAGATATGTTTTCATGAAATGGGTGAGGGATTTTTTAAATTTAATTTTTATCGTGTCTTGACAGTTTTAATAACAATCCTTTGGGATAAAATGCAGTACAGCATTTAAATACAGTTGCCAGTGTGCTGTGTTGTCAAAAGGAGATGAAAGCTTCCTCTCATATAAATATCTATTCATGGGTCACTGCTTGTGCAAAATAAAACTTACATATATGCACTGTCTTTAACCAAGAGGGTTAAGCCTTATTCACCAATAAGGAATTGCACATTATTGTGGGTTGTAAATGTGTAAATGTTATTAATTTTTTCAGTGAATTTACTAGGCAATGATATATTCAAACTCTTTTAAAAACTGTATTTTTTTTCCATACTCAGAATATTTTCTTTAATTTTATTCATGTAAGTCTTATTTCAGGGTTCACTGAATAGATAAGGCCCAAATAGATTAGGCCCAAAATTACCTATAATTTATAGTCTATCTGTCTTATAGATACTTTCCATGAGAGATTAGCTGCTCGCAAAACTGATTCTTATCATCCATCTATCATTGGCTTCAATCTTCCAATGAAATAGACTAATTCATCACTATTATTTTGATGACATTCATCTCTATCTTTACCCTCCTGATTCTACTGGGGCCAATATGCCTCTTGAGTATTCATATTCACAAAATGTCTCAAAACCAGTATCTCCTGCATGGAGCTTCTGTTGATGAATTCTGGTAGTTCCAGTACTACTGCTACTACATTGCTCCTTGTATGACACATAACCACCTCTTAGGTGTTAAGCACTTAGCTACAAATACTGATCAGAGCTACCGTGTGAACTCATCCAAAGTTCAATGAAATCAAATAACCAATGTATTTTGGGACACCAATTTTCCTTAATTTTATCTGTATCATTTCATACCTCTAAGTGAGGTCTAAACTGTTTTGAATCCAAACATTAAGTATAAATTTCAAATAGATCTATGTTCATGTTTAAAAAAAAAAAAAAATTGCTTGAATTTTGAAAGTAGTTCATAGAGTCACAGTAAAACTTCATAGGAAATCCACCTTCCCATCTTTCTCCGACTCTACACAGCAAGTTAGTGTGAAATTTCACTGAAAATCAGTTTTGGCAACTTGAATTTTCATCAGAATTTCTGTTGGTATATGCTTGTAAGATACATTGCTGTTACTGTTGCTGTCATATTAATGCTGTAAATGTGAAGTTGTGGCAGTAACAACTTCTTTCCACACATCTGTCTATGGCCTATCTATCCTGAATATTTTAATACCTATATTGGATAGGCTAAAAAACTGACAGAATGTTGTAACTTAATTTTAGTAATAATATGCAACTTTACTTTTGTGCTCATATTTTTCTATTGCAGTTTAACTTCTATTTGTTTTGTCTATCACAATAGAAACAAAGAAATTTTTACAGGGTACCATGAGAAATCATTTTACATTTAGACAAAATATTGCATATCCAAGACAACATGTACAAAATCAAGACATTTCTCTTTCACATCTCTCACTTTTTTCCAGAGGTATAAAGCAACATTTCTGTAAGTATTACATAGCATAAGTCATTCACACTACAGTCTTAAGTCTTCCTTATATTAAGGCCTTTATCACCTGACACACTGGTTTTAAGCTTCCTAATACTAACTTCTCATTGAGCATTTACCTAAATGATACCTCATTTGAAAATCAGCTGCATAATACAAATGAATCTGTAGACTTCCAAATGTTGTTCTAATAATTAATAGGAACTCTTCCCAAAAGAGATCAAGCATGTTGAATTACTCTAGAACAGACTTACCTGATTGTAGTATATTTTACTACAATTGTATACATATTGTAGCATTGTCTTTGATAATGGAAAGTAGGATCTTTAAACAAAGAAACAAGGATAGAAACAGAGGAAAGAGTTTAGGATGTTTGCATATTTGCTGCTCAAGATCTTATTCTAAATTTGATGTTCATAAAGCAGGAGAAACTACCTGCTAAAAAGCAATCAAGTGTGCACATGGCTAAGGCATTGTGGCACCATTATCTATACCATGGATATGCTATGGAGTGTGGGTCTTCCAAAAATGTCCAGCTTTATTTTATTGTTAATGAAAGAATAAAATGAAGGTAGGAAACACTTAAAACTTATCCTATATTCTCACCATTATATACTTTCTATACACAACTGAGGTCCATGTACAAAAAGGTGAATTCTACACAGGTTTTTGCTCTTGTATTGCATGATCTTGTCTTTTCTCCTGTTAACATATATTTATTTTCATCTCAGTAATCTATTGCAGAATAATTATGTGACACTTGTGCCAGCAAACTCATTCCTGTAGTTTGTCTCCTGATAGAAGAAAAATCAAAAAATCAAAACGGAAAAAAATAGTAGAGAGTTACTTTTAGGTTAACTTCTTCTGGAGAAAATATTTCAGTAATAGTGATCTTTTTCAAGCTGCTGAGACATTTGAGAAAAGTTGATTTAGGAATACAGACAAAGACACAGAAGTATGAAACTCTTAGAGAGTTACACTTACATACAAAGAATAAAGGACATTAACTATACTACTTAAAACCATTTTTATTTTAGCAATATTCATTTAATATGCTACATACCTGGTGTCTAAATGTGTCTGCCAAAGAATGTGATTTGTGTTGCTTCTTAAAGGTTTTTATGCTAATGGTAAATTTTCATATCTTTTTAATATATATTTTTATATTAAAAATTACAAATTTTAAAATATTTATTAATATTTTTATTTTTTAATAATTTAATAGATTTAATTTATTGGAAGTTTGGGGGTTTTTAATAATTTATGGAATTACTTTAAGCAGTTACCTATACTTACCATAGTTACCAGCATCAGTAGTTGTACTATTACAACTTCATAGATCATTCATCATTCATCACAGGGTTGCTGAATGTGTAATGCTTGTATTATAAATAAATAGAAGGTTTGATTTTATTTGGTAAAGAAATATTAAGATGCAAATTCAATTGAGGCCATCATTTCCTCATCAAAAATAATGATGAATTAAAATTTAAATGTCCAACTCACTTGAAAGTTTATTTTTTTCTTTCTTTTACATGCTTACCGTGAAATAAATTATAACCCCACCTGCACACCGTGTGGGTTTATAGCTTCAAATCTCTTTCTTTGATTAACCTCAGAGGCCTATGGTTGAAGTGCAAAATATGTACAGCTAAACTCATGCAAACAGTTGCAGAACTAGAATTCAAAAGTGTAGCATTGCTTAAAGACTCTTAATCTTTTAATAGCAGAATATAACAAAATAGCTTTGGAAACATTCTCTAATATGCTATTTAATATAATATTTAGAATGTTATTTCTTTAATTCTTCTATGTCATGCAAAAATACCAATGAATTAAAGAGAGTGATAGTTTCATGTATACAAAAATACTAATAAAACATAATTGCCAAGAATTATATTTTACATTCTTAGGTAGTCACTTTAAATACGTTGTTTTTATTCATCCTGCATGGCAGTTTAATCAGTTTCTTTAATTAGTTATAATTCTACAAGCTTGAAAATCATATTCTTTTCATTTTTCATCATAGTTTTACTGTTGTATAATACATAGGAGTAATTTCATATTAAATTACAATTTTAAAAATTCATAATTCTTGTAACTGGGGATAACATTCTCAAAAATTTAGAAAAAAGGAATACTAATGTAGCAATAGGTACAGATGTAGATGCTGAATTATATGAAAATGTTAATCTTTTGCTCTTCTGATAAATTATTTAGAGGAAAAAAGGGAAAAAGTGAAACAACTAAAATATATTTTAACTAATGGCACAATTAACATAACTGATTAGATAATGAATATTTGCTTCCTTTTAATTGAGATGGAAATTATTCTGAGAAACACTTTTATTTTAATAAGTGGACAAAATAAACTCTGTAGAGAATATAAACCTAGAAAATTAGCCTCCACTCTTCAAAGTAAACTGATCAGCCTCATAGCATCATAGAATCATAGAAATCTTGATTTGGGAGAGACTTACATGCTTCTTATTTTAGAGTAATTTCAATCTTAATTATGAGAATTAGAAGGTAGACTGAATCATATAAGGTAAATACTAGGGAAAAATTCAGATATTTTTATGAAGATTTTATTTCTCTCATGCTCCAGAGACTTTCAGTAATATATAATATTATCTCTTATTTTTATCCCTGACAATTTTTTGCACATTAATCTTCTGACATAAAAAGTGCATTTTAAATATTACATGATGAAAACTAGAGAAATTTTTATATAGCTGCCATAGTATAGATAGTGTGTTTTCAATTTATTTGTAAACTGTAGATCCCTCTTTAAATTTCAGAAAATAAAGTAGAGATAATGGTGTAAATTTAAATTATACATAAACGATTGATTAATATAACTTTAAAGCATTAGAGTTTTTAAGTGGATTAGTAATCTGACAGGACAGAAGTGAAATTGAGCCCTCCAGTTGCAATTAATAAAACAAAATTTTAAAACCTGCAAAAACTTGAAGAAAAAACATTTCTGGTGCCAGTATGAAATTCCTTCATATCTCATCATATGACTTCTTGCATTTTGACATGGTTGCTTTATTCTTCCCTAAATTTCTTGCCTTCTTGATCCTAACACACTGAAAGAGTAATGAATGAAAGGCAAAAATGTAGAGATTTATTATTCCTCTTATGAGGGATGGAAAACTAATGTATCAGTAGGGACAAGAAGAATCCTGCCATGTTCATTCATTTATAGTCAGAGAAAGTTTTTAGGGCAAACATTATTAAATGTACAACTTTAGAAACTTTCAGGTATATTTATCTTCTGAAGTGGTATCTGAAAATATATTTTTGGTTCAATGCCATCTGAGGCTGAACAGAGGTTTCAGTTTCAGAATCAGTTCTAGGTCACGAAAAAAACCAAAAAACCAATGAAAAACCCTCAGCAAAACAGTTCTTGAGGTGATTAAAGTTTTTAAATTTCAATTAATTTTGTTTTATTGTTCTTGTTGCTGTTGGCTACCACTGGGCAGCCTGTGCATTGTTCCAAGTTGGGTCAGATGTTGGCTCTTTTGAACCGAATTCTGAAACACCTATATCTCTTCATCAATTGGGTATGGAAACCTAACACAGTTCCTTAAGAACTAGATGTAAAAGTGAAGATTCTCAGTCCCCCTTTCCTGGGCCATTTTTGGGATTTATCTTAAAAGTTTTCACTGGAAGATACATCTGATCAGATAAAGCAGTCATGACACCACAGTTCTGCTCTCCGCATAATAAATAGGTATTCAGACAAGGTCCTTTTGCCTCACTCCCACTGAATTATCATCTTTGAAATATTTTTTTTGAACCTAAGAGAACAATAATAAGCTTTACTGTCCTTGTGTGAACAAAAGAACCACAGTACTCAAAGGTTCTAGTAGAAACACCCAGATATTCTTGAGTTTGCCATATTGCTGGCACTGGGTCTTTTTCTTTGTTCCTTTATAGGAAGAAATTCTGTGATCTGAGGACAAATGTTCTCTGCTTTCAGATATGTCTGGGTAAAACTGGATATTAACTAGCTACATCATATAAGGCTCCTATTGCTGGTGGAGAATGAAAAAGACACTTAGAAATATACATATGTTACATTATTGTATACACCAGAGCTCAAGCTCTAGTTCTGAAATTCTGAAGCTGAATTTCAAATCTTCATTCCCTACATAACTCCATGTAAAAGAAAAAGAAGCTATAAATCAGAAATTGAACTGTATGAACAGGCATATATGAGAACCTGGAACTTGAGGGGACAGCAAGGAGAGATCACAGAGCAGAGGATGTGCGCATAAGCAAGAACAGCACCTAGAAATGGAGGGGAGATCACTTTGGTGAGAAATAAAAAGTACTTCCATGTGCTATGATCCTCCCACAGATATGTGCAAATTACAGATTTTCTTAGGATGCTTTCATGTTGTAAAGCTGTTTGACAAATGGATGCACCTATTTAGAGGATTGAGAGCACAGGACAAAATGGCCAGGAGAAGTGAGGGTTGTCTGGTAAGGTAAAGTAAGGAGGTAAACTGGGAGCTGAACATGGTAGCAGGGTAGGAAGGAGCAATGGCTGCATCAGCAAGGAGCAGGGATGCTGAGCATCAAGTCTGGGTTAGGACCAGGTCCAGAAACAGGGATCAGATCAGACAGAATCCAACAAGACTGCAGTGAAGAGACAAATCTGAAGGCAAGCCAGGAAGTCAAACCAGAGAGTCAGAGTCAGGGTCAGGTAGGCAAACCAGGAACAGCTGTAGTTCCAGTGTAGCACAGATGGGGACCAGCAGTACAATCCCAGTTTAAATGCAGCTCCCAAGGGAAGGAGTTGGCCGTGGCTTCCAGCTCCCTTCACAGCAGCTCTTGCCAGTGAACAAGCAGACCTTGTCCTCATCCAGCTGAACTCCATACGTTATCTCCAGAAGGGAGGATATCCTCAAGGTCCTTGAATCTTTTTAAAATTCCCAGAAAATAGTCTTAGTTTAAATAATAATTTGCATAGTTTAGTAACAGTCTAAATAATCAAGTAGTTGGATGTGGCTTTTCTATAAATTATTTAAACACAGTGAAAAAAGCAAAGAAATCCAAACCTCAAAATGAGTACAGAAAGCGAGTCGTCAGAAGACAGGTGACATATCTCTTATTGAATGATATTCAGGCAATGTTTGGTGTATGCATTTCTGATACACATTTGCTACATTTGTATCATGACTTCAAATAGAAGCCCTATTTTGATTAGTATTTCCCCTGAAACAGACTAAAAGTTGGTGACCATCTTACACACCAAACATCAGAACTGGGACTGAGTTAATCTTCCATCAGCATGGGTCAAGAAGTTACCATTGACTCCCTGTATTTATGTGTGAAAGTGAATGTCATGAACGTGAGAAGACTGTTGTGTGGAATCTAAATCGTGATTTTACATAAGCAGAGGTTATAGGAGTGTTTCAGTTCCCATTTTCATTCATCCAAAGTATGGCACAACATAAGGTACCTGTGCCAGCATGGGTTCTCCCTTGGGAGTCAATTTCAGTTAGTTGAAATAAGATGTGAACTAGCTGTCACTCTTTGTATACCTCTTTTCACTAACATACATATCATAACATATATAATCTCACTTAATCAAAGCATCCTGTTGGTCCCAAACTCAATTCAATTTACAAGCAGTTAGAAATGTAAATAACCTATGTCTAAACAGTAAGTAATAACTTAACATTATAACCACATGTGTCTACCCTACTTTACTGTGCTGAAGCATTTGTGACCTTAAAGCATTGTGTTGATACCTTAATTGTAATTGACAAGGCAATTTCCTGTCTGGTGTTGTGTAAAAAATGCAGAGCACCAGCCACGAACTTTTAACTGCCATGTTAATTCTCCTAATTATAAGTGGCAGTATAATTAGCTAGAATATTGCCCCACAAATGTGTCTTGTATTATCCTATTTTTCCATCACAGTAGGAGCTGGGTTTCTTTTCATTCCATTTAATAAGCAAAACATATTCTTCAAGTTTCTGACATTATGCAAGTTATTTTTATTCACTGTGCCACATTTAAGCCTTTTTTATGATAATCCAATATGATACATATTGCAATATCAAGAATTCCCCATTGTTGTGTTTTTGAAAACTGTAGAGTTTCAGAACCAAGAATCAGCTAACATAAGCATCCAAATTCAATACCAGCTTTAGTAAAAATACTGTCTGGCTTAGCATTTATGCTAATTACATTATAACTCCTTCCATCAATCAGAACAAGACATTGGAATTAATAAATTTAGGTATTTTAGTATTTTATATTTAGTTTTAAGGACAGGTGCAAGTAAACTCTAATTAGCTTCAGTAATTAAAAATCCTTATTGCTTTGCCTGAGTAACTTGTCTATATGTTGTACAGACAGGAGATTTACCCCTTAGGACAGTGATTGCTGTGAATTTTTTTGTTCCCAAAGCACTAGCTTTAGATTTAGCAGTCTCCATAGTTACAAAGTACCTGAAGAGTCCTTGTCTCTTTCCCAACCTCCTTTCCCTTCTGGAGTTTCATTATCCTTTATATCAGGATGAACCTCACTGTAAGTTCAACCACTGTATCTGCCAATATATGAAGTAATTTTGGCATTTGTACTTCATGATGATCCAGAACAATAACAAAAATATGTCTATATAAATTATATCCTTAAGTTCTTATTAAATTTTCACTCATCCTTTACTCAGTCAGTCTCCTGTAGTTTTGTATTCACTCTAGGACTTGGCCAAATGTGCAAACAATGTAAGGTGGTTTGAATATTTTCTTCAAATGTTTACCTACAATGATTAAAAATTGATCTTACAGTACATACTATGGCTTATAGAAACCTCCTTCTCACTATGGACAATATTTGAACTTCTATAATCAGAACAGTTCTGAAGAATGAAAAATTGTAATAAAAATTCTTTCTGATTGAGGTTTAACAAGAAATATAAATTTTCTTGAAATTTTAGTAGACTGACATTTAAACTTGATTTCTGCCAAGATAAAAAAAGGTGATTTTAAAAAGAAAGTCACTTGTTGTGAGTTTTAGACTAGAACCTCATCCAGCAGTGTACCTGATCCACCATGTATGGTGAAAGGAATTTATTCTGTTTCTCAGTATCAAAAAAAAAAGTTCATGCTGTCATTGATTGACCTTTAAAAAGAAAAATGTAGTTGGCTTATGAGTAAAAGCATTTTTTCCCCCTCACTTTCCCATTAGCGTTCACTGCGTAGTTTCACAACACTTTTTAAAGTCTGCCAGCAAAAATCAAATGTTCAGCTGTCACAAGAGCACAATGATCTGATTGTATAAATCTTTGATTACAGTAAGGCTTCATAACCACTAAGTCCCAATAAAATAGTCAATTAGTGCAGGTGGTAGCCTACTAACCATCTATATTTTGTCCAAATGATTCCAGGAATGGCTGTAGAAGATAGAAACAACAGCTAAGGTGCACGTTCTTTCCTTTCATTTTCTTTTGTTTTTTTGTTTTTTCTTTTGTTAATCCCAAAATAAATCACCTATCACACTTTTGTCAAGTTGTCAGTATATTCCTATTATTTCATTTGAGAAAGAAGTACATACACCTAGAAAATAGATTGATTATCAGATTGCCTGAAAATAATTAATCTATAATTTCTAGTAGTAGATGATCACTTATTTATATTAGATACCACTTTTTATTATTTCATCTTCCACTTGAAAGCAATATCTTTTCTATTTCACTTAGCTTTTCTGAGTCTTCTGTGATGCTGTATTTTTATATTGAATTTCAACAAAATATTGCAATACACTTCATGCACAGCAGTATTTCTTATAGTATTAGAGGATCATAAATCAACTTGTCTGGAAGGCAAGAGGTATCTTTTACAGAAACACAGTGTTAATCACTGATGTTCAACTTTTTGGGTAGAAAAATGCTGAAGAACAGATAGAAATGTTAAATGTCATGACTATGTCTGCCATTGTATTCAGTGAGAAATAGAAAAAAGATTATAATTAAATGATTTAGAAACACTTTTAATGTTTTTTTAAAGACAACAAAAACATTTTTCTTCTTTTTATAAATATTCACATTGTCTGTTTCCATATATTTCTTTACGTGTATTGTGACCAAAATGGAAGTATTAGTGTAAAATTAATGGATAGATTGCTTTTCTGAAGCTTTTAAAAAAAATAAAAAAAGAAAAGAGTATTCAATCTAGTAACTTGTTTTTGTTAAATAGAAAATAATATCAGAACTGAATTTTGCAGAAATTATTTCTGTCTTGAACATAAAACCACGTATTTGCAAAATAATACACAAATTACAATTCTATTTGCTGAGTGATTCACAAGTAGGCCAGAGCTTACCCAAAGTGAAAACAATTGTAAATAAGTTTTGCAAATAAAAAAATAGTTCCCAATTTCTAGCACAGAAAAACAAGTGTGTTAGGGAAAAGTTTTCTCTAACTATTAATTATATACTTCATTAAACTTGCTAGGTTGTGAACTGCCTGTAGAGCTGAGCAGAGGAGATAAAGTCTGTTCCTATTATTTTATCTATTTACATATGTATGTGTTTATTTATTTATTTATAATTCCTATGGACATAAACACTTTCAAAAGGGATTTCCCATGGCTTGCAAGATTCCTCTTTTTTATAACCAAGTGTGAGATCAGCCAGGGGACCTTTTATACTTCCGAGGTTTTTCTAGTTCTTGATAGAAGTTGTGAACTAGATTTATTAACAAAGGTTAACAAAGGTTAACGTCTATAGTTCGACACAACTCATCTATAATTTCCAGATAAACCTTCCTAAAAATAATCTGATTATAGTATGAAGCTCTTCATGTAGGATGTCTTCTAAAATGTTTAGAGAAATAAACTGTCTAGTATTCATTATTTACTTATGTTTTCTGACAGTTCAAATTTCACAATATGAACACTTGAACAACTAAAAAAAGATGGTCCTTTTTACATTTGGAATTATTTTTTCCATGTTCTAAGAAAAATTTTACTTTCAAAGGTATTGTTATCCAGAATATTTTAAAATAGACTACAGTAAGCCTCACATGACTAAACTGAAAAATGTTTGCAAGTAGAAAATTTATTTTTGTAAATGTAACTTTCCTGTTTCATTAAATATTTTTTATCTATTTTTCTAGCTGCAAACTAAACCTGGAACTACTACTACTAAAGGTAATCTAATTTTTCCTGCCACTGAATAATTATAAGTAATAATGATTAGCTGGGGTTTTGTTCTGTACTCACAAGCACCTGTTCTGGTACAGGTATCCTGCTTGCTGTCATCATTTACTAGTCATTAACAAGGAAACAACTTAAGAATAGACTTTGAAATTTCCAAGACTGTTTAAGCAATACTGTCAAGATCCAAAAATTAAATTGAACAGTATAATTAATCTGAGGAAGAACTGCAGTGGAAAAAGATTACTGAATATATTCAATCCATTTCCTGGCAGTTAGTAATTTATTTTCACTGAAAATTAAGTTCAAATATATCTACAAATATATAATCTTATCAAGTAAATTGCTAAGTGACTCCATGTCTCAGATACAGATGATAGCATTTACAAGTAAAAAATAGTAAGACTGTTTACGATAATTGGAGGACTTTTTTAAATCAGAAGGAAATACCAAAGTGCAGAATGTTCAAAAAGACTTGACAGGAGAAAGAATGTACAGCTATAGCTATTTCCATGAAAGATGTAGAATTTTCCTATCTTCACACCCCCAAATCCTTCTCAGCAGGGCTGCTCTCTGTGACGTGTTCTCACAGTCTGTTCTTATGTCTGGGATTGCCCCAACCCAGATGCAGCATCCTGCACTTGTTAAACTTCATGTGGTTCTTACAGACGCACTTCTCAGGTTTGTCCAGGTCCCTCTGGATGACAGCTCTTCCTTCTGTTGTGTCAACTGCACTGCTCAGCTTGTGCCATCTGCAAACTTGCTGAGGGTCTACTCCATCTCGCTCTCTGTGTCATTGATGGGGATATTGAAGAGCACCAATACCAAGACAGAGCCCTGAGTACACCACTCATTACTGGCCTCCACCTGGACATAGAGCCATTGACCACCACAATATACATATATCAGATCCTCACTATGGAAATTAACTACCTGGTTATGTATTTTTGAGAAAGGAATTAGTCCAATTGTTTACAAAATTTAATAATTACACTTTTGTTCTATCAAATATTTTCCAGTTTTTTTCAACCATTTTTCAAATCTTTTTGATTCTCCCATTCCAGTTCTGGAACATAGTTTAATTTCTTTCTGTCTGCACTTTCCCTGCAACTCTGTTTCTTGTTTTATTGTTTCTTCTGTCTCTGTTGATTTTATTTTGAAAAAATAATATATCAGACTTACTGGGTATGCCTATGAGTTAGGGAAGATACGAGTTGTGTACTGCCTAGGGCCTGTCAGCTAACAAAAAATAAATAAAAAAGCCTCAAATGATAAGTGAGATAAGTGTGAAGGTATTGCAACATTTCAAAGTTTATAGTAGCTATTTTTGATGCTGATAGCAACTGCCATTTGAGTTCGGGAGCGTGACAGAAAAGTTCTTATATTTTCTTTCTCTGGCATAGCCAGTAAAGAAGGAAAATGGTCTTTCCTTGAACACGTTAAAACTTGATGTTTGACACACAGATGTGTTCACAAACAAATGAGTCATTAGCCACCTTTAGACCCTTGGGTTAGAAATGTTTGGTTCAGTTACTTGGGCAGGCTGTGACTTTGTCTGGCAGGGCCCTAAGTGTGACTCCTCCAGACAGTGGCAGTTTGCTAGCTGTGCTACAGTCACCTCAGCCCACAGCAGTCACTGCTGTCGGTGTTATTTGTTCTTCTGGTGGAGCTGGCATTTCTGTTCTGATCGATTCTGATCTATTCTAATCTATGCTGGTTTTAATTTCCTTAAGAAAAACAGTATTATAGTTCATGAGGTTTTTCTTATAAAGTACTTAATGCTTAAAAATATTCCGTTTATTAATTACTGTGTTATTAAATGGATTATAACATTTAATTGATGGATTATAACATAAAAATCATTCTAAATTATGTGGAAAATGAAGTTGTGTGAAAAGAGATCAAACATTTGTGTTTTGCATTGTAGCACTAATACTTACATCCACATACAAAATATTTTTATTCATAACAATAACAATTATATTTATTATTGTTGATATTGCTATTATTACAATAATTTTTCCAGGTTTTGAAACTGAGATGACAAAGTAAAATCACTTCCATGTGGTGGGGCTACAAGATGCAGAAGATCTGTTCCAAGGGTCTTATCCAATTTCTTTGAGTTCAGAGCAATAAAGTATTGGAAAACTATCTCAGGATATTACTCTAGTGTAACCATTCACAAAAATAAGCAATTTAAGGAAATGATGGATTAATTCCTAAATAGCTTCTTTGTTAATATATTATTCCAGGTTTGTTTATGGAACACTTAGGCTGAAATAAACTATTGCAGTAGCTGTTTTGTTCTATCCTTGGTTTGCTTAGGTTAAACTAAAACAAGCAATACAAGGAAGTCATAATTCATAATATAAATTATCTGCTGTAATTTATATCACAGATCTTGTAGATAAATATATGTGAACAATTTCAATAATAAGTAGTATCTGCAGAAAAAAAAAAAGAAAAGTTGTTGTAGCTGTACATCTTTCTACATCCTTTTATCCTCCTGGGATAATTCTGTATCAAAAAAATGGTTTATTCCAGAAGCACATTCTTGAGTTCACATCAGGGATTTTCCTTTGTTCTTGTATAAACTCATGCATGATTGACTCTTGCTCATATTCCTACAGTCTGTTAATTCAAAAGATTTTTGAAACAAATTTTTTTTCCTAAATCATCATCCATCAGGAATAAACAATGGACTTTTTTACAACAGTCATCTCACTCCAATTTTTCTGTTTGAAGTTTAAACAGTGACCACATTGGAAGGCACAATTTTCCCACTGCTTTTTGCTCTTCCTAGAATGAAAAAAAGCTATTTTCATTCAGTGAGCACTGCTGCAATGACCAAACTGCAGATGTTTACCTTATCTGGTAAAGCAAGGAGATCTGAGAAAAGCTCTGCAATCCTTGGATTCATTGAACCTTTATTCATGCTAGATGGAATGGAAGAGGTAGAGCTGATGTAGCAGCAGTTACTTATCCTACTTCTCCCAAGCGTAACTGTCCAGCATTGAGACTCTAGTCCCCTTTCTCCTCTTTGAATAATGGCTTTGACAGAAGGAGAGGAGCACCTGCTGGTGGGAAGTTATCATCCCTGTAGGTGCAGACCTTGGCCTATTTGGCATAAATGCTTCTGTTTCAGCCTGATTTTAAGAACGTTTTCAGAAGAGCCCTATATATGAGAATTGGGATGAATGTGATACAAAGAATAAAATATAAAATTTTTTCTTCCTTTTCTGTCTCAGATGAATTTAGTAGTTAGATAGCAACAATTTATGTTTAATAATTTATTTAGCAAAATTAGGGTTCAATGCACGTGTTCAGGTTTGCAATAATTACTGCAACTGAAGAAGCAAAAGGCCTTCACCTAAGTTCTGCAAAAAGAGTTTTTAATAAAAAAGCCTTATGACTTCAGGCCATGATCAGGGAGGCCAGCTGATCATAGTGGCTGCACATATAGAGAGTAATGATTTGGATAATTTTATCATTTATTGTTTAGATTTCATAATTATTTTGTAAATGGCCATGAACCCTGAAATATGGCTTGAACTAGTCTTCCTAAACACTGAAATTCCTAACTGAATTAACATTGGTAGTAATCTGCTGACCACCTGAAAACTGAGGAAATTAAGCATTTGCAGGCTTGCATCTAAAGGCCTGTTTAAATAACTGATGCCTGCAAATGACCTTCAGAAGCTTCTTTGGGGCTTTGGAGAGGACCATCATATCTCTGTGGAGTTTATGAATCAATCTGAAATGATGATCATGGCACATTTCAGGTCTGATTGTTGCTGAGGTGAGCAATACCACCCTCTAAGCCCTCTAGTTTTCCATGTTCTATAACTATGGTATTCCCTTTAGGCAGTAGAAACTACCAGACAAAGACATTAATTAGGGATTATATTATTCTTGGATATTTAATTACTTTCCAACTACTGTTACTTCTGCTGAAAATCAAGAAAAATCCCACCAGCTAAGCAATGCCAAAAGCACAGGATGTTCCTCTGGAGAAACCTATACATTCCTTTCTTTGTGGGGAATACGGGCAAGAAAGGAGGCTGTGCAAGCATGATTCTTTCATTTCAGCATGTCCTAATGATGTTCATCACTTGAAGAGCAGAAACTGCTTGGTGCATTAGTCGACATACACAGGCTTAAATCTTTCCCTTTTTCTTTCCCAGATCTCTCCCAGCCACATTACCCCAACCACATAAGCTATGCTCCTGCACCATGCTGAAGGCATGCTCTAATGTTAAACTCCTTCATTTTTGTTTTGGGGTTTTTTTGGGGTTTTTTTTTTGTTTTTTTTTAGTTTTTTATAGCTTGCCAGTGTCTGATGGTTCATGCTTCTAAGTATTTGTCTGAGTAACTGAAAAACAGTTCTGCACAATGTCAGCCCTGATCTTACAGGGGGAAGGTCCTCTCAAAGATTTTGTGCAGCTTCACCTAGAACACACAGCTATGGCAAATGGTAGCTGTGGGTTGGCTCCTGTCTTCCAAGCGCATGCCTGTGACTTTATTTTTTTCTTAGAAGCAATATGTCTTGCCATTTTGTTTGAAATCTATGTTCATCCCTTGCTATCCCACCTTCTGCTTCATAAAAATCTACAAAGCTTATCAGTAAAGCACACATTTTACATAGATATTTACCAGATCCAAGGTTTACTCCACTCATAGATCCTCGGACCATCAGATTGAACTCTGGAGCTTTTTGTAGTGACTAAAGTAAACTATATGGGCTTTAGACACAACATTTAAGGTTATGGAAGCTTTTTATGGAAAACAATTTGAGATGAGAAGTTCAGCATAGATTTTGCCCTCAGTCCTTTCACAGGTGAAAACTCACCCTAGTTCCTTGCTTCTTACTGAGGAAAATATTCAGTTTGCCTTTGAGTGAAACACAGGAATGAAATAATATGCTGAAAAGCTAGACTTGAGGGCACTGATCCAAAGTGTGAGTAGGTAATCATCCAAAGAATAACTAAGGATCTGTCCCCTTCTGCTTGACTTTAGGGAAAATGAACAGGTCCTACTTTCCCTCAATAAAAGGATTCTGTAGAGTCACAACAGAGATTGTCAGCATGCCCCCAAAACAGCTGGGACATATCTGATTCTGGAGGAAAAAGGTAATTCAAACACTTTTCAGGAACAACTCAACAGAGCTCAGCTTATTGGCTAATGATATTTATGAAGAAAAAGGCGACAATCCAGACAATTATTTTTACTTTCTGTAAAACAGTGTTTGCAACAATGGCAGCTAATGCTGAAAATTGAACACATCTGGGTAGATATTTAGAAGTGCAGTACAGTAACATGTGTGCACATTTCCAAAACACAGGTGTCTTTATCATAACTGTGTGAAAGACAAGCTGTACAGTCTTCATCATCTCACAGTTTGTATTTACTGAAGCTGAAAATATATTGACTGTCACTAATCATTAGAGCTTTTCATAGACTTCATTTCAGGTAGGACAGTGAAGAATATCATTAGATAACTTTGATTTACAGAAGCTTGGTTATATTAATGTTCTGGGCACACTTCTCAATCCCACCCCAGCCTCCCCTACCATTTATTTCCCTATTTTTCCAGATTGTTGGTGATGTGGGTAGAGCCTGTTATATGTATAGACAAAAATTTATTTATGTCTTGGATTCTGTATTTTAATTTATGGGGAAAGTACCCAAAGTCTCAGATCAACACCTACAATTCCCTTTGAAGAAATAAGTGTAAATAAATACTAAAACTGGAATAAGACCAAACTCAGTTCTAGACTTCCAAAGAAATATCAGAAGGTAATAATCTTCAGTCAATTAAAACTGTAAATCTACTTTACAGTGAGCTACATAAGCATGTAAGATTGGGATGCCTTTTGCTTCTTGCATTTTGATAGTTTTACAGTATTAAATTTCAGTACTATGCATTATTAATTATTGGGTTTTCTCAGTGCAAAAAATTCTTTTCCATAAAACACAATAAATATAAGAAACCAGAAGTCATTACAGCAAGATAAGCCAGACTGTTATAGTTAACTGTGAACACAAGTGCTAAAAGGAGATCATGATAGCCTTCAGTGCCCTAGTCTTGATCTTCTTGAATGACAAACTCTCTTCTCACTTGAAGATGAACCACAGGTCATTCAAAAGTACCTGTCTAAAATTGGTCGATACTTATTTTACCAGAAGGTTTGTGACAACAGCCTAAAAAAACCATTAACCAATATTGAATTTGAAGACTGATACATCGATAAGTCAAGGCACGGTAGCATCACCTTTAAAAAGAAAACCCCACTCTATTCATTAAACTTTACTTAAAGTTTATTTATTTATAAAGTTTATTAAAGTTTATTTATTTATTATTTACCAAAGTTTATTGTAAGAAAGCATAGTAGAGTATTGCCTCTGTGGCGGTTTTAGCTGAGATAGAATTAATTTTCTTCAAAGTTGCTGGTATGGAGCTCTACTTTGGATTTGTACTGGAAACAGTATAGATAACTCAGGGATGTTTTAGCTGTTGCTGAGCAGTGCTTGCACAGAGTCAAGGACTTCTTTGCTTCTCAACCCAACCCATCAGAGAGTAAACTGGGGGGCCACAAGCATCTGGGAGGGGACACAGCCAGCACAGCTGACCCCACTGACCAGAGTGATATGCCATCCTGTGTGACATTGTGTTCATATATAAAACTGGGAAAAGAAGTAAAAAGATGGGGATGTTCGGAGTGATAGCATTTGTCTTCCCAAGCCACCATTTTGTACAACAGATCCCTGCTTTCCTGGAGATGGCTGAACACCTGCCTCTCCATGGGAAGTGGTGAATGAATTCCTTGTTTTGCTTTGCTTGTATGCATGGCTTTTTCTTTACCTATTAAACTGTCTCAGACCACAAATTCTCTTGCTTTTACCCTCATGATTCTTCCCCCTGTCCCACTGTGGGTGGAGTGAGCAAGTGTCTGCATGTGCCTTAGGATCAGTCTGTGAAAATTCTTAGTTGCAGCTAGGTTACTGGTTGGGGTTAAACCATGACCGCTCCTTATGGTGCAATATAGCTTTTCATGCAAAATAAAACCAATTCTGATTCCTTAACAGTTTTACAATAACTGAAAACCTTCTATGACATATGGCCCACTTGTACTCAGTTTCATCAAAATAAATCAGGAAAAATATAATTCAAGCTACATGAATTTCTCTAGTCAGCCTGCACAGTACATTCTGGATCAGCTCAAACAAAGGCTTCAATTTTAGAAATCGTAACAGATTATGATTATTAAAGGCCACAGGAAGTGAATGGCCAATTGAGCAACATTACCTCTAAAATGAAAAATACCCACTAAGTCAAATATTGTTAGAGAGGAAGGCAGGTGCTAAATGTGGTTCTTTTCTGTGAGGAACAATGGAAGGATTTTCAAGGAGCCTTACTAATCTACTGCTTCCATAAATATTCAGTACATTGTAGTTGTTAGTAATGTATTGGTGGTGTTAAACTTAACATTTTCTCAATTCTTTTTTCCTCAGTTCTTTAGCTTTCTCACTTCTCATTAAACAGTATTTGAATACCTCTCTTCGCATTTTCTTTTGCAAACAGCATGACACAATGTAGAGCTTTCTTGGCATTCTAATCAGTGAGATGTAGTGTATTTTACCAGCATGAAGAAAACCTACTTTAATTGAGAATTATTGTTAGCCTCTTCATCCTTACTGTTGAACTATGCAGGCCCTTATCACATTAGCATTGCATGGCCTAGAAGAAAGGTAATTGCATCATCAGTCTCTCTTGGTTTCTGTCACAGCCCTTTTAACATGCTCATCCTTTCCATTACTACATGACTTCATTTAATATTCACCTGGGTAAGAATCATATCAGCAGCAAGAACTTTCTGAATTAACAGTTGCCGTATGCTCTACTTGAGATTTCTTTCTCATGAATTAAGGGCAAATAGACGTTTTAAATAAAGTGTCCTTTTGAACTTTTATGTCCAAATAGATGGACATTGTATTTTTATTTTGGAGTTTGAATTTGAAATATAAACAAGTAACCTAAGTCTGTCTTTAATAAAATTACAAAGCATGATTTTCTATATAGTATAATCCTTTAGGTACCTACTGCACGTTCATTCCCTTCAGAGAGATAAAGCCGTTTAGAGGCCCCAACATTGTGGCATATACATGCATATATACATGCTATATTTTTTTCTATTAAATTTTTTTTGAGAGGACAGATCATATAGTTGCTGAAAATAAGAAAAGCTGAATCTTGCTTCCAAATTTACATTGACAATATGGGATCCTTGCATTTCATATTTTTAAGGGACACAGTACAGGAAAATGTAGGGAAACTTACTGTTAATGGATGCAAACCATCCCTTTTTAATTATATCAAATATTTTCAGGTATCTATGTTTGTCATGATAATAACAAGATACATAAATAAAAATGACAAAAATAATTATAAAAATTACTTATGAGATCTGATAGAGATATGAAGAGATTTGCCTTTTGTATCTCAAATGTCTTTGGTTTCCTAATGGTGTGTATGTGCCTATAGACAGACATAGATATTACATAAAATACAAAAGTTCTCTCTATAGGTGCAAAGCCTTATGCAGGCACAGCCTCCTTGATAATGATAGGCAAAAAATTGAACATCTGGATCTTAATGATACAAATAATACTTTCATTCAAGTCCTCTGAAAGGTCAAGATTCTGTCACTAGTATTCATAAAAAGTGTTTGAATAGTCTTATTTCAATAATTGGACTACTTACAGAGTTTAATACTGTCTGCAAGAGAGGAAGAAAAAGATCTAGCTAAAAGACACTTAAAAATGTTTGCTGATGGGGTAGTACAATTCCCTCATTTCAAGCCATTTTTTCTGAACTTGGTACTCAGGTGAGATGAAACAGATTCCTAACAGGCCGGAACAATGTCCTAGGAAACTTTGCCTGGAACATTAAGTATTTATTTGACTACTGTGATGCTGTCCTTCCATGTTATATCTGGTAGTTGCAGCATTATTTCTTCAGAGGGTGATGGAAGGAACAGGATGGAATTAGGAACCAGACACGGTCTGCTGCATGAGTCTAATGGGAATGCCTTACTTCAGGGAGGAATCCTGAAAGGCCTAATGCTTCTGTAGCCAGCCTGACTTTTCTTCTTTAGCTTCAGAATTTGTCTTTTGGGAGAAAGAGGGAGTGTGTAAAAGGAAGAATTCAGACAATACTCTAGGGAGTCATGTCACCAAGGAGAAAGCGAAGGAAAGCATAAATATATTGTGAGTTGAGACTGCTGGTAACTGATAGCAATTACTTTCAAATCCATTTACTGACAACCTGAATATCTTTAAAGAGGAATGTACATTGAAGTAGGGAGGAAAGATACATAGAACAAAACATTATATTCATATTCACAAAGTAGTAATTTTTATTTTCAGAGAATGACTGTAAAATATCTAATTTAATATCATTGGAACTATTCTGTGTTCACCTGAACACATCTTAGAATATAATAGATTCAGAATTTTTAAAATTCATTTTCAATATTTTTCTCAGTCATGTCTTTCACTTTATTCTATTTCACTTGAATAGATGGCTTCCAGTCTTATTGTTTATTAATTGTGTAATTTTTAAATGGCTTGAAGGTTACATAGAAAGATGTCTCCTCAAACCTAAATTTAGATGATATTTTGAACAAGTCAAATTGTTGGTTGAACTCAAATATTTTAGTTTAATAAGTCAAACCAACTTAGATGTCACAAAACTTCCTTCCAGCTGTTCTACCAAGAAGCATGGTAAAGCTATGAATTTTGTATCAAAGAGCTATGAAAGTAAATAATGCAAAAAACTGTATTAACTATAAGCTCATATAATCATTTCAGAATTTATGATCAATTTAACAAGGTAAAATATTTATATATGACCCAGCAATCTGCACTTGCAGGCCAGAAGGCTAGTAGTATCCCAGGCTGCACAAAAAGAAGTGTGACCAGCAGATTGAGGGAGTTTATTTTCCCCCCTCTTCCTTGGTCTTGTGAGACTCCAACTGGAGTACTGTGTCCAGCTCTGCAGTCCTCAGTACAGGAAATGCATGGATCTCTTACAGCAGATACAGAGAACAGCTACAGGAATTATCACAAGGCTGTAGCACCTATCCTATGAAGACAGGCTGAGAGAACCGATGTTGTTCATCCTGAAGAAGAGAAAACACTGGGGAAAGCTTGCTGGTTACAAGAAAGATGGAGAGACACTTTTTAGCAGGGCCTGTAGTGATATGAAAAGGGGTAATGGCTTTAAACTAAGAGAGGGGAGATTTAGATTGTATACAAGAAATTATTACTGTGAAGGTGGCAAGACACTGTAACAGGTTGCCTAGAGAAATTGTGTAAGTGTTCAAATCCTTCTAAGTGTTCAAAATCAGACCAGATGGGGCTCTGAGCAACCTGGTCTAGTGGAAGGTGTCCCTACCCATGGCAGAGGAGTTGGAACTAGATGATCTTTAAAGGTCCAATCTAATGCAAACCATTCTATGTTTCTATGATTATAGAATTATTATCTTTGTATTCCATGCTAGAGAAGATAAACTTTGACCTTTATTGATCTTTAACTGTATTTCTTTTTCATCTTGTGAAGACAACAGAAATTAGTGGCAGAATTAAAAAAAAAATTAAAAAGAGAGGAAAAGAACTGATGAATGTAACACCTGTGATTCTATAATGACTTGAGCTCCAAGTGTCCATGTGATGATGGAAAGTTCTGTCTTTTGGATAAATGACAAAACAGAAAAGATCAAACAGCATATGATTAACAAGTACAACTGGGTCAGTCAGAACTGTTTTGATCTTTATGTTGTTTTATTAATTTTTTGCTTGGCACTACCCTAACAAATTCATCAACATCTAACAGCCTCTTGGAATAAACACTTAGGCTGATAAATTAACAAAATCACAGAAGCACAGAACTGTTGGGATTGGGACCTCTGGAGATCATCTAGTCCAACCCCCCTGCTAAAACAAGTTCACCCAGTGCAAAGGATTGCATCCAGGCGTGTTTTGAATATCTCCAGAGAAGGAGACTCCACAATCTTTCTGGGCAGCGTGTTCAATGCTGTGACACCTTCAATATAAAGAAGTTTTTCATTATGTTCAGATGGAACTTGCTGTGTTTCAGTTTGTGTCCCTTGCCTGTTGTCCTGTTGCTGGGCACCGCTGGAAAGAGTCTGGCCCCACCCCCTTGACATCCACCCTTAGGGTACTTGTATGTGTTCCTTGTCCCGAGGAACAGGAGAAACATGAAAAACATATTTGAGGCACTATTAAAAAGGAAAGAAATTGCTAATGCTGTCCATTTGAAGTTTTCTACTATTTTTTCCTGTCCATTCTGACCATTACATATTTGAAATATAATTTAAATTACTATCAATTAATCTCACATGTCAAGAGAGTAATAAGAACTCATTTTCGTCATAAAGAAAAATAAATGAAATAAACCATCTAAACAGCAGAAGTTCTATTTTCATTATACCTTCCCACAGCAGAATTGCATTGAATAAATCATGGACACACTGCAGATGTGAAATCCATTCCTTTCTACCTATTATTTTTGTACACTCTCTAATTCCCTTAAGTTATTATTAATAATTTCTCACCAATAACCTGTCTGTATTCATAGAAAACTGAACATGTAATGCCACTTATTCTTTTTTCCTTGAATAAACATCTGCCGACACTATATTAGGAACTGTTGGTTTTGTCATTGAAGGAATATTCCATTAGCAAACATAAAATCACTCAATTTAATAATAATCCAAAAAATAATGGTTTTTTGATAAGCCTAAACTAATATATTTAACAGCATCATTGTAATTTTCAGTGACATGTTCAAAAGTTAAAAAATATTCCAAATGTTGTAGGCTTTGCATTTACTGAGATGTTCAGTGATACTAATTTAAACTATGTGTGTTTCATCATCTGTTTAGACCATGTGACTTTGAAACTAAACTTGCAGGGGGAGGGGAACCCCAAACCATCCCACTCCCAAAAGTTTAATGCCAACACCAGTAAGAGATTCCAGAGCCTGGAGAGGGATCGCAGATCAGCAGGAGACCACCTGAAGAGCAGCACAAAGGAGGTCCTGCCACTCCAGTCAGTCAGCTGGCTTCACTGGGGAAGTGACTTAAATGTCTTTATGCAAACACATGTAGAACAGGAATGTCATTTTCCTGGGCTTGTGCAAAGCATTTGACACTGTCTTATATCCTTGTCTCTAAACTGGAGAGACATGGGTTTGAAGGATGGACTTGGTGGATAAGCAATTGGCTGGATGGTCATACTCAAAGAGTGGTGGTCAACTACGTGATATACAAGCAGAGACCAGTGATGAGGCAACACTACTGGGGCCAGCACTGTGTAACACCTTTTTCAGCAACATGGACAGTAGGATTGAGTGCACCCTTAGCTGGTTTGCTGACAACACCATGCTGTGTGGAGTCATAGAAATGATAGAAGCAAGAGATTTCTTTCAGAGGTACCTTGACAGGCTTGACAGCTGGGCCTGTGTGAACCTCCTGAAGATCAGCAAGGCCAAGTGGAAGGTCCTGCATCTGGTTTGAAGCAATCCCAAGCACAAATACAGGCTAGTCATAGAATGCATTGAAACCAGCCCTGAGGAAAAGGACTTGGGTGTGTTGGTGTGCTGGGTTTGAAAGTGAACCAGCAGGAGAAATTAACTCCCCCATAAGTTCCTTGCAAGAGACTTCAAGTTGGAGTTACAATTTCATAGAAATATTACAAAAAATGCAATTATACAGAAAAACTGGCTTAAAACCACAGAGTACAACCTGTCCCCTCTTGGTCAGGGTGGTGGTTGCAGTGCTGTCGAAGTGATGGCTGCAGCTGAAAGCAGTGGTCCTGTGGAAGGTCTGGTCCTCTTCTGGATGTCCAGTGGTGGTGATGGTGGTCCCAAGCTGCAAAGTACCCAGATTATATATAGGCAGGAATGTCCAGGGGAGTTTCACAATGGGATGATATAGTCCTATGAGTCAAAGGATATTTTTGGGGTCCTTAATGGTCATTGAAGCTGTCTATCCTGCTGGTACCTATTCAGCACATTATGGCCCATTAGCAGAGTCGACCCCTTCAGGATGGGTGGGACTGTGCTGCTGTTTCCCCAGAGGGAGTTATCAGGGCTGAGTCATTGGCAGAAGAAAAAGAAACATTACTCTGCCTCACAGGGTTGCCTCTTTTTCCTTATCTCATTTAACGCCCAGCCCACCTGAGGGGTGGGATGTGCACTGGGCAGCTGTTGCAAATGACCCACCGTTATTAGTTCATCAGGAATAATATAGATGGTTGTAGGAAACAGTTTGGTTACACCCATATTGGCACTCTTCCTCCTGTAACCAATACAGTTGGTTGACAAGAAACCCAACATGTCCTGGCAATGTGCTCTTTCAGCCCAGAAAGCCAGCTCTACCCTGGGCAGTATGCAAAGATCCATGACCAGAAGTTCAAGGGAACTGATTCTGCCGTAGTATGTTGTCATGAGATCCCACATGGAGTACTGTGTTCAGATCTGTGACCCCCAGCATTAGAAGCACATGGACACATTGGAGTGAGTGCTGAGGTGGGGTACAAAGATCAGAAGGCTGGAGCACCTCTGCTGTGAAAGCAGATTGAGGGAGTTGGGATTGTTCCGCCTAGAGAAGAGCTGAAGATTTCTTCAGGGAGATCTTATAGCAGCCTTCTGGTACCTAGCAGGGACCTGTAAGAAAGCGGGAGAAGGACTGTCTGCAATGGCATGTACTGACAGGACATTGTGACTTTAAACTCAGAGAGGTTTAGATTAGATGTCAGAAATAAATTCTTTATTGTGATAGATAAGACACAGAAGCAGGTTGCCCAGGGCAGTTGTGGTTGCCCCATTCCTGGAAGTGTTCAAGAAAAGGCTGGATGTGTTTCTGAGCAACCTGGTCTATGATTTTGAGAAGTGTAGCTTCTCAGAGGCTATAAAAATACCTGCCACACTTGTACTAGGCTTAGGACCAATTTATAAATTTTAATGCAAGAAAATCTTATTTAGTACGATTTTTCAGTAAATACTGGAAAATATAAGGCAATATTAAAAACTCCATGGAGAATGTAAGCATTTTAACAGAAATCTGTTGGTTTGCCAAGGGCATAGAACTACCAGCAGAAGTCTGCATCTTTAAAAAAATGTCTTAGATGTAGACATATAAATATCAGAAAAGCAGCTTTAAAATCTGAGGATCAGATCTCTTCAGTCAAGTAATAAATGCATGTCAGGACATGAGGTACAGATAAGCAGGTCTAGGTGAAACACATTTAGCTGAAATTGTCATGTAAGCAGGATTAAAAACATTAAATCCACAAGAATTTTTGGTCAGCAGAAAGTACAATTAAGAAAAGAGCCAAATTTCAAAGCATTACATCTGAGCTAAGAATTCTGATAGAACAATCCCAATGATGTGATTGGAAATAACAAAACAAACATTTTTTAAGTACATAGTTAAGTGTATATGACTGAGGGAAATCTGTGTCAATCACGGTGGAATAGCACCAACATAGCCAATATCACACACAGAAATTTGACATTGTGACTAAGATGATGACACTGCAACAGAAGCACTTTCCTTGCTGTACTACATATGTCCTTTCAGATTTACATTTACTCTTTAAAAACTTTAGGCTCTGCCATACTAATAATGAAACAGAAAAGAGGCAAAAGCAGGTATCAGTCATCTTCTGATGCTCACGCAGATGGGAAGAACTGTTCTGATGTACTGCTGAGTACAGTGTTGTATTGAAATTTATATTAGATATTTCTGGGTTTAGAATTTCTCATTTAAAACTGTACTTGAACTTGACACTATGATGCAAGGAAGACATGTATTTTTATCCTTAATGATAATATATTCACTTTGCACGTATTTACTCTATTTTCAATAGTCTACCAATAAAAAACCCCAAGTAACAAAGGCCGTGTGTTAATTATTTTAATAGATGTATAGAATCAATTTTTGTACTGTAGAATTTTCACAATTTATACAATCTCATTTGTCATAGTTACATTTGCATGACATAACTGAGATTAACTAACTTCAGCTTACTTCTGGAAGAATTTAGGTTGGATTGGTGTCAACTGCAATGCTCAGTTTCATGTCATCTGCAAATTTGCTGAGCGGGTACTCAATCTTGCTGTCTATGTCATTGATAAAGATATCAAAGAGGACCAGTACCAAGTGGAGCCCTGATGTGTACTCCTCATCATCAGCCTCCATCTGGACATAAAACCATTGACCACAGCTCTCTGGCTATGTCCCTCCAGCCAATTCCTTATCCACTGAACAGTCCACTCTTCAAATCCATGTCTTCCCATTTGGAGGTAAGGATGTCATATGGGACCATGTCAAAGACCTTACAGAGGTCTAGATAGATAACACTGCCTGGTCTTCCCGCATCAAACATTGCAGTCACTCCATCATAGAAGGCCACCAAATTAGTCAGGAATGACTTGCCCTTGGTAAAGTTGTGCTGAATGTCTTAAATCACCTCTTTGTCTTGCATGTTCCTGAACACTGCTTACATAAAGAGCTGTTCCATGGTCTTCCAGGCACAAAGATGAGGCTCAGCAGCCTGTAGATCCCCCGACCTTCCTTTCTCCACTTTTTAAAATAGGAGTGGTATTTTGTGCTTTCCTATGTGTATTGGTGGCTCTTCAGTTTCTTCAGGTCTCAAACCTCCTCAATTACAGTGGGAGGGACTTTGCTCTCCCAACCCCCAGCTAGAGGTTCAGGGACTTCAGAGACATGGGAAGCCTGACTGCCAGTGAAGACTGAAGCCAAGAACTTGTTAAATATCTCAGCCCTCTTCATATGTGTTTTCACCAGTTCTCCATTATTTGTACACTCTCTTTGGCCTTTCTTTTCTGATTTATTCACTTAGAGAATCCCTTCTAGAAACCCATGGTCATGGACCTAAGCCTGCCAGAGCTCAAGAAGCATTTGGACTATGCCCTCAGGCACACGGTGTGATGTTTGGGGCTGTCCTGTGCAGGGCCTGGAGTTGGACTTGAGGATCCCTGTGGGTCCCTTCCAACTCAGGAAATTCTGTGACCCCTTCTGTTATTTTATACATACATGGTATTATACATCCCTTACCAAGTTCCATTCCATCTGTACCGTAGCTTTCCTGATCACAGACTTACACATCCATTGTACTCTTCCCAGGCCACGTCCCTGTTTCCACTGGCCGTGCATTTCCCTCTTACTCATCATTTTGAGGAGTAGGTCCTTGTTCATCCATGCCAGGCTGTCCTGCTTCATCTCCCACACACCAGGATGGAGATCTCTTGTGCTCTAAGAGAAGTGTCCTTAGATAACTGATATTTCTGGTCAGCTCCACTGTCCCTAAGGACAATTCCCCAGGGTATCTCATCCATTAACTCTTTAAACAGCTGGAATTTCACTCTTATAAAGTTCAGGGCCCTGACTTTGTATTTTGCCAGGCACATGTTCTTCAAGATCAAAAACACAAACAGGCCATGGTCACCACAGCTCATCCTACTTCCAATCTTAACTCCTTTCCTGAGCCCATTTGCTTTGGTGAGGACCAACAGATGTAGAAGTAGATGTATACATATAAATTTGTGCATGTGTAACTTGCAAACTACATATCAAAAGTCCATTTTAACACAAAAAAAATTAATATTATTTTACAGGTTCAAGTTAGGATTTGAATTTCTTTCAAGTGCCCTTTAAAGTAAAGTTAAATGTTAATTAAACTTCCACTTTTTGCTACCAAGTATTCTTCAACTGACTAGTAAAGATCAGTAGAAATTTTTGGGATTAAGAAGCCAAAGACCTACAAGTATTTTATAAATATCTTTATTTATACAAAGCCATGTTTTCTCCAGGCTGAACAAATCCAGGTCCCTCAGTCTCTCCTTACAGGATAGGTGCCCCATCTTCTACCCAGTTCAGGGATCTCTGCTGAAATCACTCCAATTTATCAGTATCTTTCCCAGACTCATTTGTCCAAAACTGGATGCTGTACTCTAAATGTGCTCTTACAGATGCCAGGCACAGGGCCTAAGAGAGTTTGTTGAAGACCGACAAAAAAAACATCGAGTACCTCAGCCTTCTTCATCCACTGTCACTGAATGACTCATCCCATTTAGACACTGGCTCAGAACACTTGCTTAGCCTTTTACTACTAACATCACAGCCGAGGCTCTTGTTTCTTTGATGTTCTCTGCACACTTTAAATTACAGCATGTTATGTAAGGCAATAAAAAACAATCCAATAATATTAAATATTGGGGGATTTGATTCTAAATATTTTAAGGCTTGTTTAACAAAAGATTAAATAAATAAAACTGATTTGCATAAGTACTGAATCACCACTACTGGAGTCAGTGAGCATTTTAATGGTCATTTAAAAGATTATTTCTTTTGTCATTGTGTTAAGCAAAAATAATAGAAGTTATCCTCCTATTATAGCTTGTTATTAAGGAAAGATAATGTCCTAACCAGACAATACAAGACAAATTTTTCTACTAATAGGATTCATCTCACCAATATTTATCCCATAAATTTAACCACCAAGACTTAAGATTGGCCTCCTGCATAGTGCAGAGAGAAAAGATACCTTTAGAGGAAGTATCAAATACGTAAGATGAACTGCTGTTCTTGCTCTTTCTCATAATGACAGGGGGAGCCTGAACAACTAATTTACAGTCAGCAACAAAGTTTTAGATAGGGAAAGTTATGTGAGATGGGTCTACTTTCAATGTATGATCTAACCTAGTAAAATTTAATCACAACACCATTCTATTCACAGGTAAGCATCTTCTTGTTTTTCATTCTCTTACCTTTTATGTTTTTAAAAATCCTAATATTATTGCCTCCAGTACTGATATGACGTGAGATGGAAAACTATAGAAAAACAGCAAAATTATTTCTGATATTTTTTAACATGAAATATTAACACTGTTTTTAACTCTAAATCCAATTAATAATGTAACCACATAATTTCTTCTTTTTGTTTGAAAACAAAAAAACCTATACTAATTTCACAGAAGTTTGAAAGTATGGTAAAAATCAGAGTGACTTAGTGAGAGTATTATCTGTTCTAGCTTTGTGTTTACAATATAAAAATATTTGCAGGAATAAAAAAGTTCTGGTTTTATTTAGTCTTTTGATTTTTTTTCACCTCTTTCCTGCTGAATGTTTCATTTTCTGATCTCTTTAAAGTGGTCCAGGAGTTACAGGATTGTATCAACTGATAAAGAATGTAAGTCTATTACTCTATGTTCATCTATGTCTGCTAGCAACAAGATGACACATGAACAGGAATTTAGTCTCTGAAAGTTCAATAAGCTGGTACTGTCCTGACATTGCAAACTGTTTACCACTAGAATTCGTCTACATCTATCACCCAGACCCAGCCTTTGCCTGATTCTAATTCTACTGATGTTGAAATCTGAAGCCCTTTGTGAGTCATTTATCACACTTATTAAAATGTTCCATTGTGGATTAGAATAGCAATTCACTATTACTTCAGAATGCTGCCCAAGGGCTATTCTATGCTGGAAATTCTAATGCTTTATTGAAACAGTGGTTTGGTATTAATAAATGGTTCTTTGCAAAGGCACCATGCTTTCAATTGTGAAAAATGATGCTGGCATTTCAAAGCTGCCATCACTGCCCAGTATTATGCAAATCCCCTTACTTATTACTGCATTTAAATCTGGCCTAAATACTTCACAGTTAATATTTTAACAAGTATATGTCAATGGGATTATATAGAAAACTGTAAGTAAGGAATGGCTTTCTGCTTTCTGAACTATAAAGAGGAGTTCAGTCCTTTGGAATATAAGATAAGTGATACAAACTTAAATAGTATCCAAAGGGATATTCTTTCCTTATTAAAATGATGTAATTAGAAACATTTTAATGATTATTTTCCTAAAAAGTTTAATCATGTTTTTTTCCAAAGCTGGAAACTCAGTGGGAGAAAAACAAGCCCATGAAAAAGATTCTGAATCATGTCTTAAGTGAGTGATTAACTCTACAAATATATTAAGGTAACTGTAGATCTAAGGCTGACAAAAGACTACTATTTAGATATTTGTGTTATCTAAAATATGCTGTACCAGACTGACCTTTATTCATGTACAAAACAAGTGTTCATTCATCACAATGAATTTATTCATATACTTAACTGAATGACACCTGTTCCTTTTTGCAGACTTAATGTCCCCTAATATTGCTTGCTGACTTTGCTTGTGAAAAATGTTCAAAAGAAGTTGTGACTCTTTAAAGACTACTCCTGTATATTTAATATTTTATTTAGAAAGATACTTCAGCAGTTAGGGTGTAGGATCCAGCTTTCAAACTCTGAAACTAATTTTTTTCTGCAGTCTTGTACCGCATACATGGCTGAATAATTTATATAGAGATTTTCAAGACCACTTACATAACTTTCATGTTCCACAGAATGTCACCTTTGTGTCTTGCTCTTCTCATTTTTAAAATGAGATCAGTAGCACTTCTCTATCTCACAAGTGCTTCAAGAGTAAACACTGTAAGTGTTCTAAAGGTTTTAAACACCATATGTAAGAAGTATAAATAATACCTAGGATCAATAGAGTCATAGTAACATAAATGAGATTGCAATTACTTAAACTCCTTCAAAAAACATGTGCAAAAAATTATTCATTATAGCCCTCATTCATCACAAGTATTTTCAAAAAGTGAAGATCGTGGAATATGCCACTGCAATGTGTTCTTTGAGATGAGTTACAACAAAATTTGTCTTGAGGAATTTTCATATGCAAATGACAGCATTTCAATGACTGAAACACAAAAGTCAAATCCTCAATATAGTCATTCCAAATCATTATTTTAATCCAAAAATACAAATATTATGTGTATATCTCATAATCAAGATACCCTGTGCATAAATATATCTATTTTATGTGATTTACTTTTTTATAGTCTTAAGTGACAAATACTATTATTCTCAATCAGAAATACATACCTGCAATGAAAATATGTCATTACTAAAGTGAAAAGGTAGAACAAGAGAAAATCCTGTTAGTTCCTAGATGACGGTCTTTATAGCATGGTATCTGTTTAGAAATATGGATGTGTAAGGCAAGGAAAGTTAAAAAGCTGAGTAAACAAGGCTCTTAAATTTATGAATAATATTACATTTAAATAACAGAAAAGAGAAGTTAAATTGTAACACTTTAACCTTCAATTCTTGCCCCTTGCTGTGGCCATGCCTTTTTGAACTTTTAAGAAAATATATATAACTTTAAAAATTTACCTTAAAACTTAACTGAAGTTTTCTGCAGATCAAAAATATGATTCAGTTCCCACTGGAGCAAGTGAGAAGATTGTGCTGTCCTCAGCTTGCCTCCAGCCAGGACTGGCATTACACACAAATGAATTATGCCATAGGATTTCTACTGGAACGAACCAGGCAGCCTAGTTCATGGGCTAAGTATGCAGGAAAGCACTTGCTTTAACTGCCAAGTGCCTTGGATACTGGGATCTTCTGCAAATGCCACAAAAGAAGAAAGACAATGAGTAATAAAAATCCAATAGCTGCACTACAACAGGAGTATTTAAGCAAATGTGCTCTTATTTAGTACTTTATTTATCAGCTGAGACAGAATGCTGTATTTTGTTTATGCAGACAATGTTTTTCCAAGGGAGTGATTGGACCAGCAGAAGAATCTCTGCTGCCGTACTTAAACTCTCACGTCAGATATGAGGAACTCTGAAACCACAGCTCGGGCATAGAGAAAAAAGCCTTGTACCTAGAAGATTTTTAAACCCAAACATTTACCTTGGTTTTACACAAGAATGGTATTAAATGGCAGTCTTAGTAAAACTGCTGTTGGAAACATTAAATATATTAATTTTGCACTTAGCTTTTAATATTTGTGGTCTACATCTGATTTTTAATACACTTGAATTATTATTGGGGAAATAAGATTTTATTTTTATTCTGGAGTTATTTTCTTTAATTGTGCTTTGAATTTAAATGCCAATTAGTGAGAAACCTCTATGATGTCCTGCTGTGAATAAGAGATCATACTTTCTTACATGTTTTCCAGTTTTACCAATGCTTAAGAATTTTGAAAGTTAACTGCCCTAACTTGGTCAGATCAATGGTCTATATCAGTCTCATTCCCTCCTGCAGACAGAAGGATATTATATATATTTCAGACAATGACAAGAGGTGGCATTTAGGAAGAGCAATTAAATCCAGTCTTCTTCTGCAGATCATTCTTCATGGAATCCTCCAGATGATGGATCAAAGTTCTTTGCAAGTTATTTCCTATACCTGGTCTTTTTATTATTATCCTAGTCAATGGATTTAACCACCAATTTGTTTAGTTATTCTGAACCTGCTGATAACCTTGGTACTCATGAGCTGGGATGGAAACAGGTGCTGAAGAATACACTCAGTGCCAGTGTAGCTGCAGTGGGAGCTGCACATGGAGCTCTGGATGGCAGGACCCAGAGAGGAGGCCTTGAACTGCCAAATTCTTGCATAGCAAAGGGCACGGAGACCTGTGGCCCAGCCAGGCTCCCTCCTTGGTGGCACCAGCTCAAGCCATCTCTGTGTTACTGTGCTGTGAATAAATTGCTTTATGGAATGAGTTATATACAATTGTGCCAAAGGAAAACTGGGGTAAAACGGGTAGGAAATCTGGTCTGAGCACATGGGAGTGAATTGTGTAGGGAGACAAGTGATGCACTTCTTTGCTTAATGGAGCTGCCTGCTGTGAAGGTGCTTTGGTCCCAGCAGTTGGAGTGTCTGGCATTGGGATTGTGACTGCCCCAGTCCTGTGAATGGTCAGACTAGGAAATTCCCTTAACAGCAGATTCCAAAATTCACAGCTAGGCATAGAAAGAAGTATTTTACCTCTTCCAAAAGTCAAAATGAGATGCCAAAAAGGATAAGAAATTTGGCTACAGGATAGGCAGAAAATTCCAGGCTGGGCAAGTTATGACTGCTACATGCTAAAACAAGAATTACTAGCTTTACTAAAATAATCTATTTTAGCTACCTGTCTTCATCTAGTTTTTATCTAACCTCACTTTTATTTGTTTGACTCATTCAGATACTTGATTTCAAGGTCAGAACAGATCAGTGTCTGATTAGAATACTTCACACTTACTCTATAACTGTATATCACTGCTACTAGCTATGCAGAAAGAACAGCCTTTTTGCTTTTAATGCAAACCTAGGGAGTTGTTGTCCTCTTAAATTTAACTCTGGGTTGTTTCTGACCTTGTTATGGGTGCTACATTTTATATTTGCAGATCCTTTATACCTTTTTACTGCTGACTGTTTATCATTTGGTACTGTTCAGTGAGGAAGCTTAACCAATTTCTATTTTTTCTTTTATTCATCTATTAGAAGGTGAGCTTTCTTAAAGCAGGCTAGTTAAACTGCTTCCACGGCTAAAGTGAAGTGCCAACCTGTTTCTTGGAATCTTTCAAAATAATGCTTCTAGAAAATATATGTTCACAGAAGTGCATAAGAAAATGCTGTCAGACTCATTTTCCTCTGGTAAATGAAACTCTGGTAAAATCTAAATGCTTCACAGAACTATACTTATTTTGCTATTACTTAAGTTTTCAAAGAAAACAAATCTAATGAGAGAAAAATACATCCAATGTTTATGGCTTTGAAATTAAAGAGCTAAATTATCTCACTTTGAAATAATCATCCATATATTCACTGTAATAAAGGTTTTATAATATTAAACTGAAACATTTAAAAAGTACCAAAGATGTTTAGGTGGAGAAGGAAACTGATGGTTATTTAGAATCCTGTTGTAAATCAGATATAATAAATGTTAAAATCTTAAATTCCTTAAATTGAATGAAATTTATGTTCCATGTACAATTGCATTCAAGACAAAATTACTTTGCTTTTATCTTGCCTTCCATGACTTCCTCACATTTTCCCTTTTGTCTGCTGCCTGTCATCATACAATGCAGTTCCCATCTCTGTTAAGGCCAAATGCTTAATTTTATCTTCTGGTTTTCTTTGTAAAACAAATGAAAAATAATGGGTATAAAGGACAACTGCATGATCTTTACTATTATTTATCATCCACAGCAGTGCCATGAATCTGTAATGAACATCTGAACCTTTGGAAAAGAAAACAGTAAAGAGGTTGGCAAGATGAAACTTTTTTTTTCTATGCCTTCTGCATTTACCCCTTGCAGAGCTCATTTTAGGCTACAAATCTGTCTTTTCTTTGCTCCCTCTCATTGGTTTAACAGTTTGTTTCAAGAATATATCTGTCTGCTTTCCTTTCCTTATATAGTATAAGGGCTCATTAAAACTGGATTTGTCTGGTTTTTTTCTTGTAAGTATCACAATACAGTACTTCATTTAAATTGGAATGTGTACTTCTTTCTTCCTGAACTCCCTTCCAAGACTTCATACCATATAATGAATGGTTTTTAAAGGGTAATCTTACCATTTTTAGCATCTAATAGGCCTACATTCATAAACAAGTAAGAAACTAAAATAATTTGCTTCATAGCACACAAGGACAGCATACTGCAATACCAATCACTGTAGTTTCTCTTCCATTCTCCCTCCTATAGTATCATTGCTCTTTATATTAAAAATGTCTGCAAAAAATCTTTTAGTGACAGAGTAGGGTAAATGGGATTAAAGAGCACACCACACACACACCCCTTTAATGGGGGGAGTAAACTGATTATTCAGTTTTAGCTTTGTATTTTCCTATGCTTCCCCCTTTATTCAAATATCCTTTCAAGTGTCCAACAATGTTTCAAGCATTCTGTATATTGCAAGGTACAGCTGCTGATCTGTTATGTCCCAAACTAATGTCTACTAGAATAATCAGGACCATATGATGTCACATGAATCCAGATGCATAGCTCCCTGGACCATCTCAAGCTAACCTCTGTTCTGTTTGTTTTTTTCTTGTCCCCCTGCCCCCAGTGAGAGAACTAATATTCTTATTTTCTTCTGATTCCTTGAAAAGCATTGCAAAAATCACACCTTTAGAAAGAAAATTGCCATTAGAAAAATGTCACTTCAGAAAATTTGAAACTGTTCTCTAAGATATTGCCTGAGCCATCCTTGGAATCATCAGTTTACTTTCAAAGAACACAGATGACCACTACCTACTCCTTCCCTGATACATATATCCTATCTAAAAAACTGTGGGCAGTTTTACATAAGCAAGAGGAATTGTGCTTTGTTTTTATGGATAGGACTGGATAGTTCTGAAACCCTTTAGAAGATTTTTCTACTATCCAAACCCAACTAATCAAGTAACTTAAATTCCAAGATATACAATACAAGAGCTGCTTCATTATTATTCCTCATTCTTGCTATCCACAACCGTGGAAATAAACTGGTTTGCTTTCCTTCTTTGTTGCTCCCTGAGAGACATTTAGGAGATTATCTGTCTGAAACAGGGAATTTCTACCTCAGCACGGGAGAAAAAAGCATACATATTGCTGAAGCAAATGGATTTGTGGGAGGGAAGGAAAATCTGTTAGCTCGTAAGTTTAGGAAATAGGGACTACGAGTTAATAAGCTTAGGGGGTAAGAATATATCCTGGGAGCAAACAGATTTATGAACACCTGCCATGGAAGGATTTGTGAAAGCAGATGAAACACATTAAAAATGATGATGGATGAGGGGTGTGGTAGAGGCAGAACAATAGGGAAGAGGTTGAGTTCCTATCATATTTAAAGGTAAACCAAGAGCAAATGCCTAAAGAAAGATGAGGTGGATTAATATTACAATGGTGTATACACATACATACCAATAAAATGCACATACATGCACAGAATATTAATGTGGATGAAACAGAATATATATAAATTAAAATTACAATTTTCAGCTTAATTAAAACTTTAGGAGACTGAACAGAACATCTCACATTTATCTCTAGTCCAGCTAAGGTAGTATTCCTACTCAGCATCCGGTATAAAAGAAGAGCTGCATTAATCACACATTTATGGCTGTCAAACAAGAAAATTTTTTACCATTTGTCCATTTCTCTTGTGTTATTCTCTCTTACCAGTGTGGTTTTCGGTCCTAAAATCAGTGGTGCCACTCTTCCCATGGGGAATGGGGAATAAGCTGACTGCAAGAGGCATTGGCCAGGTCTGCAGAGAAGCATGATGTTCATGGTGAAGCTTTTTACCTCTCCAGGACTGGAATCTATTTTTTATTGGTTTTATATCTTCTCTGATCATTGTCTGTCTCCTCTGCATTTTTCCCAGCTACAGTTTGTAATTGCACAATAGCCTCCTGAGACACAATATAAAAAATGCTGCACGTTGTTTAATGACTACTTTGGTGAGTCATGGGTGACACTGACAATGTTTCAGCTGAAACAGTCGAAGTAGTGCTTAGTTGGCCACCAGTCAGCTGTTTAAACAAATTAAAAAAAGTTCAGGCCATGGCAATCACTTTTATCAGCAATGGCAAAAGTCCTGTTTATTGGGGTATATTATATATAATCACATACAATGTGTATATTTGCATAGAAAGGACATAAACTTGGAGTTCAAAAGGATTGATGGCTCCATAATATATTTTATTTAGATTGTGTGAAATGACTGGTGGGATACTGAAATGAGGATGAGACAGTGAGAAAATCAAGTAGGTAAACACGATTGGTTTTCAACATGGTTTCAGCTTAAAGCCTTCACATGCTGTCTGTGTTCTCCCGTATTTACTATTTTTCTCAACTCAAATTTTGGAATTTTCAGTTTTAATTTTATCGTTTCATGGGTATGTAAAAGAATACTCTGTTTTCTCGGGGCAGCACAGCTGTATACAGAGCTTCTAGGTAGAGTAAATAGTGCTTTATTAATTGTAAAATCTTTTTTTAGTAATAACTTATATCTATAGGCAACATATTCCTTCAAGATGTTTTAAATTGCAAATTAGGTTCACATTTTGAATAGATTTTATTAATCCCCCCATTTTGCTTTTGCTTATACAAAAAAAAAAAAAAGCTGGAATATTATTATAGTTCAATGATCTAAGAAAAACACTGGGGACCAAGGATTATTAGGAGTTTTAAATAGCCCTACCTGCGTCTGCAATTCTGCAATGTCATTTAAGAGGACAAGTGGGGAACTGGAAACTACCTGTATGATTTAAGCAGTGGTTGGGAACACAGGGCTTCTGTAGGTAAATAATACAACAGAAAAGCCTTGCCATACCATGAACAAAGTATGAAACGCTTGTGATTGTGCAACTTTCAAGGTCAAATTTGATGCTTAAGTTCAGTTCTGTCTCCTCTTGTCCATGTAGGCAAATTCTAGGTGTCACTGAAAGTCAGTCAGATGAAGGGCTATCAGCTTTGGGTAAGAATGCAAGTAGAATGGGTACTTCAGAAGGGAGTCTTATGTAACCTGTACAGGAAATACCTTCAAGTGATGTCTAGTAGTTTTGAGCAATCTAGAAGGATGGTTAGGGACAGTTTTGGTTTGAGAGAGAATCAGTTCTAAAACTTCCCAGTATCTCTGGAAGTAGTGGGAAATTATTCCAAAATCACCCACAGGCTAATACTAATACCTCTTTCAGAGACAGAGATTTTTATCTTTTCTCTTTTAAAATTTCTGTGTAGAAGTAATGTTTCAGTCACCAGCAGATGATTGTCCAGTGATTAGAAAATTATTAGCAAACAGTAAGGCAGAAAGAAAAAGATAAAGTTATGCTCAGCCTCTGGTGTTAAAAGTAGACTTTATCAGTCTAGCTATTTGTTTGTCTTAATTATCCCACTTTTCTCATCGAGCCCATCATTTTTTTTTCTACACTATCAAAGGTACATGATTGCATAGAAGACAATCAAGACTTACTAACCAAAAAGGGGAAAGGAGAGCAAGATAAAGCCAGAAAAAGAATGGAGTGAGCTGGTTGAGATGTTGAACCTGGAGGAAGTTTTCCAACCACAGGTCTTAAAATAATTTTCCTGCATTTGTATTAAATATTTTTGAATCAAAGGTAAGTCTGGGGCTATGACCTAGACAAGGTCTCACAAAAATCACCTTATCTGTCCACTGCCTATGTGCTCTCTTCTTTTCCAACAATTCTCAATTTATTTTTGTTCCCCACAGCACTATTTTAACAGGAATAGAGAATATCTCTCCATTTCAAAACTGTCTGTAACACTAAGTTTGGAATAGTCACTTACCAATCATATTTTTACTGCAGACTAAAGGCCAAAAGTCTTAGGTGTGGTCACGAAGAGGCTGCAGCTACTACAGCTGTGCAAATTACAAATATACAATTTTTGTTGTAATCAAGAAGGATTTTTCATTATTATAAAATCAAATTAATTCCTGTGCATGTTTGTAAAACTCTGCTTAAATTGATTTACATACATGATTACAACCACATATTTGTTTTCTCCCCTTTTTAAGGGACCACATATAAACTTTCCTTCCATTATAAACTAAATGCCTTATGTTGAAATAAATTTTCCATTAAAAAATCCAAGAGTTCACTTCCTCTTCATCTATGACTAAGCTGAGTCCTTATGGAGCTTCAGGATGAATGAAAAACTTACAATACTTTAAAAAATTAAATCAGCATTTTCATCTTTAAACAGATGTTTCAAAATCACAACTTAAGCCAATGAAACCTTGATTTTTATTCAAAATAACACTTTCATGTTTCAAAATTGTCTCCAGGTTTTAGAGCAGGTTAGAACAAATTATAAGATTTGAAAAAATTCAAATTTCATTATGAGTGTCTATGGGTTTTAAGGATGAGTTTTCACCCTTGGATAGAAATCTGTTTCTGAGATCTGTATGAACTGTAGAGTCTACCATTTTCACCATGGCACTCCAAAAATGTATACTCATATATAGTGCTCTAAAATACTGCATTTGAAGCATAATGAAGGCAATAGATCTAAAGGTATGATAGTCAGAAACTTCTGTCAGCTTAATGAGCCCCGGAATCAATACGTGCAGTGCTTGCCTGTTTCAAAACCTCTTGAAAGCAGAATGTTTCATAATATATATATTTAATGACTCTTAGCATTTTGGGTTACTGCTGAATACTCCTTTCTATGTATTTGAGATAGTCTGAGATTGTCAATTTCCATTAAAATTTTGTATTAAATTTTGCAGCATTTATCCTTTCTTAGTTCTTCACTGAAACATTAGGAACAGAAAAGACAAAATACTATTTATGTTCTCCAAGTAAATTTGTACTATCATTAATCAGATTGATATATTTTCCAAGAGATAGTGGCTATTTGGTAGCAAAAATAATCCAGATGAGGATGGTCTTTTTTAAAATATATGATTTGGGCTTAATAACCTCTTCAATATGCCTGAAGGAGCTAAAAACCAGAATAGTAGATTTTAGTTCAATTTTGAATTGGAGGATAATGCCAAATCATGTGTTCCCCTTCTTAGGATAATGTATTTTGGAAGCGTCGGAGTTCATACACTCTGTTCTCATGGATTTGCACAGTTAGGAGTGTAAAATCTTTGGTAACAAAATGGGTATGGGGTAGTATATTTAGAGGCCTGTTTGCAATAACCTCTTATCTGCTGTGTGTAAAATATTTTTTTTATTTTTGAAATTACAGATACATTGTATCTTGAAGAAATACATTGCTTATGAATGTAAAAGTAGCATGAAGTATCACTAGCTCTCTGCAAAGTTTACGCTTACTGCAATCTATGCACATTACCATATATTGTTAAACACAATACAAAAAAAGTCTAAACATAATTCTCAACTTTGCAATTCTTTTGTATCAATTTATAGAACCTAAAAGAAAATGTTACTACTCCAGTGTTCTGATCTGCAAAGCACTGATATGCACACAGTAAAAAGAATAATAGAAATTATTTTTTCACGTACATTCAAATATATTTTCTCAACACCTAAAAGTCACTGAACCATTCCCTTCATCGAAGTGCAATTTATACAACAAACAAAGCCCGAAGAAATTGTTTTAAGTGAAACTGTATCTTTTATCAACAATTCTTCTGAGAAACAGAAATGAAAGTAGATATATATTCTGACCTGCTCTGAAAAAGAGAAAAGGGAGTTTTAGTCAAGAAACATACAATTAAAAAAAAAAAAAGCCAAACATTCATTGCATTCATAATCATCTTAAGAATTTATACTTATTCATAAGCAAATATGAAAAGATAAATGTTGCAGTGGGGATACTGCAACATGCATATATCAAACCAGGAGTCCCGTGGAAAGGAAATATATACGGACAGACAGATTCTTGATAGCTGTTTCAGAGATGTTTATTTCTCCAGCCGCATGGCCGGAGCTCTGCCGAGGAACTGTTCCAGTCACGGGACCAAGGGTCCTTCTGCCCGCGCAGGGAACACAAACCAACCAATGGGAACGAGGCTGAGCAGGGGCAGGGAAACCCCGTGTCTGTGCCCTCAGGGCCCCTCTCCCAGGGCTCCATGGCAGGGGAGGGACCCCAACACCTCACCCGTTTTATTTTAATAAAAGGAGAATGAAAACAACTGGATAAACATAACAAGAACAGTTTCAAAACAAAACAAGCCACCCTCCTGAGTCTTTAAATGTCCAATCAGATTCTGTGGAACATCTTAGGGCTGAGAGAGGGGAGACAGAACTCTGAGCATGCTTTGTGGGGAAACTGAGGCAGGAGAGGGTTTAACTTCTTCCCTCCCCCTTTTCATCCCCCACTCGGAATTGGAAAGGGATTTTTGGGGAAACAATTGGCAAAATCATGGTTTTGTGAGGGAAACCATGGATGAAAAAGAGGATTGGGAATACACTGGGGGTAATAGGACATAGGGTAAAAGGGAAAGGTGGGATTAGGAAAGGGAGACTGTAGGGGGGGTTTACAACGGAGATATTGTCTAACATGACTACGATTTTTAGCATATATACTGCCTTTTACAGGAACACCATCAGGCCCAGTGACCTCTGCTGCTTGTAACCCTTTTCTACCTCGTATAATTTTGAATTCCACGACTTCTCCATCTCCCAAGCTTGGGATGCATTTTTCAGGGTTATTGTTTTTAATAGCAGTTCTATGCACGAATATGTCTTGCTGGTTGTCACACCTTGTTATAAAACCATAATTTTGCTTAACATTATACCATTTTACTATCCCTAAGGTCTTAGTTACTATGATCTTTTCCTTTTTCCGAGTGGCTGTTGTTTTCTGTCTCACTACGTCTTTGCTCTCTCTTTCGGTCGCTCCCGTGTTGGAATTGTCGGGGCTGCTGGTGCCTGTGCGCTCTTCCCGGGGTCGCGTTCGAGGCTGCGCGGGCCGGGCCGGGCCGCACTGCTCAGTTCTCCGTGTGTCGCCTCCTCTGGTCGCAGCTTCGCTGCCGCTGCCAGGCGCTGTGCCCACGTCTCGGCCGGGCCCCCGAGCGATGACCCCCCCGCGCCCTGCTCCAGCGCGTTTCGGTTCGGCGCGGCTCCGTTCCACCGCCGCCAGCCGCTGCCCGCGCGCCGCCCCTCTCGGCTGGGCGTTCACGGGGCTCGCTCCACCACGCGCTGCGCGGGGCCGGGCGGGCACCACCGCGTCCCGCCGCTCCCGCCGCGCCTCGCTCCGCCGCCGACACTGCAGCTCGCGTGGCTCCGCCCGCACGCGGGAACTGCCTCGCTGCTGCTCGCAGAGCACTCGGTGCACGTGGCCTGGGCCGCACGGTCCCTGCGCCAGGCTTCCCTTCACCAGGACACAGCTGACATTGCTCAACAATCTCGGTAACTAAATAATATTCACGAAAATATTCTTCCATCGGCATATATTTTGACTCCAGTATTAACTGTGTCCAAACGGTTTTCCAAAAGCCCTTGGTAAGAATTAAATCCCAAGAAACATAGAAAAAGTTCTTAAACAACCATGCCAGGAAGTGTTTCAGTTCTTTTTGAGCTTGAATCAAGCTAAAATTCACAAATCGTTGTTCAAGAATCATTTTAAGTTTAAGATAAATGTCCATATGCGGCTCTGAGAGCCAAGAGTCTTCCCACGGTTCCTCCATAGTTTAGATATGGAATAGCAAAGCAAAACCAAGAAGAGGAATCCAAAGTTTCCAGGGTTTACTCACACAAATCAGTCGCTTAGGGATCGGGGATCGTTCTGCTCTCAATTCTCCACCATTATGTTGCAGTGGGGATACTGCAACATGCATATACCAAACCAGGAGTCCCATGGAAAGGAAATATATATGGACAGACAGATTCTTGATAGCTGTTTCAGAGAGATGTTTATTTCTCCAGCCGCATGACTGGAGCTCTGCTGAGGAACTGCTACAGTCACCGGACCAAGGGTCCTTCTGCCCGCGCAGGGAACACAAACCAACCGATGGGAACGAGGCTGAGCAGGGGCAGGGAAACCCCGTGCCTCCCCTCAGGGCCCCTCTCCCAGGGCTACACGGCGGGGAGAGGAGACCCCAACAGATAAACAAGAATCTTGCAAACTTATGTGGATCTGAAGGCCTGGCACTTCAGACATAAAGCACTATAAAGCTTTAGCTGACACCAGTGAACAATACACCCTGATGTCATCAAGATATGTAGGGGCAAAATCTGTCTCTATTTCTGGGGTAACAAGGGGATCCCAACAGCTGACTGTCCTGGGAGTTGAGGTGAGCCTGACTGGGAGCAAATAGCAAAAACACCCCATTGTGACTGGTGCAGAGATCCCACGCACCCTTGGCATAGATTGTACCTCAGGAAATGCCTCAGGACAAGGCATTTCAAAGACCCAATCAAACACAACGTCGTTGTGTTTTGGGATAGCTGCTGTGAAGACAGAGGAAGGTAGAGAGCTGAATACCTTGCCTGGCATCTCAGGGGATCCCTCTTCAGCAGGAATCCAGAGGGTGGAAGAAGCAGGTACTGATCCCTACCACAACTGTGCATTGTCAGCAGTACCGCACAAACTGAGAGCCCACGATTCCCATACATAGGATGATTTATGAACTGGAGACCCAGGGACTGGTCAGCAACACTCACTCACCCTTAATACTCCTATATGGCCACTTTTGCCCACTGGAAAAAGACCAATTTATTAAAATTCTAAAGGCTGTAAGCTACAGACAATTTGCTAGCCTTTAATCACAGCATAAAATTGACTCTTTCAAACAATTAAAAAAAAATCATGTAGGGTCAGAGACTTAGTGTTAAGAAAATAAATTTATCAAGTGTCAATCTTTGTCAAGTATCAGAGTACTTAAATGCCTGAAGTGTAGTTAAGGACAAAATGAGTGTATCTTAGAAATACAATCAAATAAACCCCCAGAAAACATGTAGTCACTACTTTTTTCGTTATTATTGTAATAATACAATACTAATAATGTATTGCTAATTTATTATCAAGTTGTATAAAATACTTGGTATTGACATATTTTCTCCTTGAAATAAAATAGATACATTTTTAGAAAGAAAGAAAATAAGGAAGAAAAAAATAAATATTAACATAACCAAGAAAAACACAAACAAGCATACCTCATTTATGGAAACTATTTTTTAAATATTCACAAGCTGTTGATAGAATCCAGCCTGACTTATCACAAATCATTTAATATTTTTATTTTTATTAACATACTAATTACTGGCTGCAACTAAAACCATACACAGGTTGCACTACATCTCACACGTATAATAAACAACAGTATTTGAAAACTTACTTTGAAAATCCAGTTGGAAAATTTCAACTACAGAAGTTGTGGTCACAGCCTTCAAGTAAAGAGGATTTTTTTCCCCTCTCATTATAGCTATTCACTGTGCTCTACACAAAGTAAAAAAAAAAATAGATCTATCTGTCTGGCATATAGAGGGTAGCAAACTTGAGAAACTTGTTTCACGAATAAATTTGGCAGAAGAAACAGCTTTCTATTCTACTGGTATTTTTCACATATGCCAAGTATGACAAAAGAGTGTGTAGGGAGAGAAAAACTCATTATAAAAATCCAAGATATGTTTGCAAACATTTTTCCCCTTTATAATGTACATATCTTCAATTATAAGTAAGAGAATTACCAGCTACTGCTTTAATTTGGACATCTTCCAGGTACTGCATATCCTCACAGAACTGTTTAAACTGCAGTTGAGAATATTCTTAACACTGAACATATATTGTCTCCATTTTTAGTCAAAAATTCAGAAAAGTTAGAACCACAAGGAAACAACAGCTATATTTTTGTAAAAAACTCTGCATATGAATGCAACATATATAGTTCATTTATCCGATAAAAATCTTTCATTCATTCACCTCTCCACAACAATTTGCAGATCTTTCTGGGTAAGATAAAGGCAAAGATAACAAACGTCTTATCCAGCCTGCTTCCAGTGAGAAAAATGAGAACAATACCATATTTATTAATATTCCATTTCAGATATTCCAGTAGTACCTATGAGCTTTTGTTATAGATCAAAACACTATGCTAGGTGCTGTCCTGAATAAGAAGATGTACTGGGTTTACATGGCAAAATTTTGATGGCAGGGAGCTGCAGGGATGGTTTGTGATAGGAGAAATCAGAAGCTGCCCACAGGTCAGATAGAACCAGTTCCAGACAGATCTTCTGCTGGCCAAAGCTGAGCACATTAGTTACACTGGTGGCACCTCTGCAATAATATATATAAGAAGGGACCCCACAGTGGAGAAGGTGAAGAGCATAAGGAGGAAAGTGTGGTATAGACAAATTTTTATGACCTGACTGCAACCATCATCCCCCATCCCCCACACTGCTTGGGGAGGGGATGTAGAAGAGTTGGGAGTGAAACTGAGCCTGGAAAAGAGGAGATATAGGGGGGGAAGGTTTTTTTAGTTTTGTTTTCATTTCTCCATATCCTGCACTGTTGTTAATTGACAATAAATAAAACTGATTTCCTTAAGTTAAGTCTTCTTTACCCATGATGGTATTACACAAGTGATCTCCCTCTCCTTATTAATAAGGGTATTAACCCTTAAGAGGTTAAAACATGAGCCTTTTGTCATATTTTCTCTCTGTGTTTTCTTGAGGAAGGGGACTGACAAATGGGCTTGATGGGCACCTGGCAGTCAATTAAGCCTATCTATACTTGTATTTGTAATAGCAGCTTGTACTAGTGTTTAATTAATAAACTTGTTAATTCTAATGTTCCTGCTCAGTACTGAAGCTGTGATGACACCTTTGCTCTTACGATCTGATGTCTGGGAAAAAACCCAACTTTAATAAGATACAGAAATAATATTTTTATTAGCATCTTTCACACTTTCACAGTTGTTTTAAATTAATTGAAAATTCTCATAATTATCTATATGTTATATATGTCTATTACATTATATTACATTATACATAAGTGATATGAGATTTTTATTTTTGAATGAAGTACTAATGATTATTTTTATTTTCTTTATTTCAATTCAATGTGAAATACATTTTTTAAATCTTTTTGCTGCTTTAAATTTGATTTTTTGGTCTCTTTTGGAACCAAGCTCATGTCTTGGGTTCCATCCAAACTATAAAAAACCTTATGAATACTGAAGACATAATCCTAGTACCTAAAGGAATTTAAATTTGCTGAAAATTTTCTGACAAGATCTTTTCTAACAAATTCATCAGTCTTAAAATTTTTCATCTGAGCATTTTTTCCAAGATGTTCAGTCTATCCATGAACTCCTTGGAAAATGATTCCTTGAATGGCCCAATACTTTAGATAGCTCGGTCCCTGTTGCTGCCACCTGCAGAACAAATTTTTTACAGATCTGTGGAAAGCTGGTGCCTGACCTATAAAAATACTCTGATTCTTGTGATCTCCATTTTCTGAGGAGTATGAAAGCCATGACCTATAGGTCATGGGAGAAAAAATTTCTCAAAGAGCAGGATCCCACCCCATTAATACGCACAATGAATATAAAAACAGAGATCTTGACACAGACTACATGCCCATACTCTTGCCCCAAGGAATAGCAAAACTTTGTGCTTTCAATGCTAAAACCTACTACAAACTGCTGGCTAAGCAACATAATGTCTTCTTTGTGCTACTAGCCTTCATCTTACACCTAGACTCCTCCTTTATCTTGAAATGATGACTTAGTTTTTACTATAATTAGTTGTAATTATCACATGTAGATATAACACATGTAGAAGAAATAACAGGAGAATCTGTACTTGTAGTGAAGCACTAAGCATATGAATTCCAATCAAAAATGCTGTGCTTGGTCATCTTTCTGGCCCTTTGTTGAAATCTCTCCAGTATCTCTCTATCTTTCTCTTACTGGAAAGTCAAGAACTAGACCCAATACTCCAGATGTGTCTTGGTGACCAGAAAGAGAGGAACCACTTTCCTTGACCTACTGGCAAGCTCTTAATGCAGCCCAGGAGTACCCTAGCCTTCATCTTGCAAGGGAGCAGTGTTGGCTGATGCTCAGCTTGGTGTCTTCTGGGATCCCCTCTTTTATATGAGGCACATGTTTAATTTCTGGTGTTCAGATTATTGCATATGATAAATACTCTATTTTTCACAGCAACAATAACAAAAGATCACATAGCTAAGATAACACAGAAAAAAAGGTTCACATTAAAAGCTGGAGTTCAGAGCTATTTGATTTTAATGTCTCCAACATCCCACATCTAGAATTTCAGGAAGCAAATTGAATACAGACTTTTGCATGACATGACCTAACAAGATTTGATAACAAGATGTGGAGTGGAGTGGTGTTAGATTCTGGGGTAATTCTGAGAGTGAAAAGAATATCTGTTGAAAGCTCAGCTAAAATGATGAAGAAGTTAATGGGTTCAGGAGAATATACGAGAAGTAAGAAACAGAGGGATAAAGTAATGAAAAAGTATGAATATGACAGCAACAGAGAATACAGCAATAGATGTGGAATCTGAGTGAGAGGTGGCAAAGGAAGATGTATGAGGAAAAACCAAGGGTTGCAGGAAAGTGAATGGATACCTTTGTGCTTGTATTATCTCTTTCTGCCCAGCCATGTCTGCCTTTATATGACATTTTATGAAATTGCATACTTACTTTCCTTTTCCCTATTGGCTACCCTCCAGCTATTGCTGCTGCCTCTTCTATTCTGACTGTAGCTTCTGAATTTTTTAAGTTACAAATTTCTGTGATCTGTCTTCACCTAGAGAAGAAGTTTTTGGGAAGAGACATTAACAAAAGTTCACAGTTCTTCTGTCTCTAAAGCGAACAACACATTTTCTTTCTTAACTATAAAAAAATGAAGTAAAATTGTGCAAGCAGTTTATGAACAGCTCTAGAAATAAAACAGCTGCAGTTAGGAAATTAAATTTGAAGTAGAAAGCATTTGTGGATTCTGCTGAAAACTGACTTTGATTCAACACAGTACACTGTGCTTGTCCATTTCATTTTGCATGATATTTTTCTATTAAATTGCAACACGTGTTCCCCAAAAAAAAACAAGCCAGGATATGAAGCAAATTTATAACCTGATATGAAATTTAGGATAATAATAATAAAAAATACTATGCAAGATTTAAACATCGCTGCAAATACTGTAGTTCATAAATGTCATCATAATCTACCCCAGTCTTAGCTCCTGACAGGTATAGAAGTATCTGCTGGTTACACTGTAATTAGTAATTAATGCAACACATATGCTGAGATATACTTTTTGAGAAACAGAATGAAATCAGCAGTTATAATCATTAGAGAATACACATTTTTATATGTAATATACTGCTATAAAATATTTCTTCTTCTTCTTTTTCTTCAATGTTTTTCAAAGTCAGCTACATTGCACTGACAACAGGTTATAAAGCAGGATAGTCATCTTCATGAAATAACTGCAAAATATTCTATCCTGTCTTCACTGCACTTGTAGAGACTAAGAAATCATTATTGCAAGAAGATAAAAAATACTTGCAATGTGAAGAGCACAAAAATGTCTGTCATAATAGTTACTATTTAATTAGATATTTTAAGCATTATAACTGTAGCTGAAATCAACTGATGAAACCATTTAGTAGTGTACAGTATGCAACTCACTGAGGGTTGGAAGTACTTTTAAATTGTCCAGGAGTTCTTAAAATGCCTAAAATCAAGGTAAGAGGAAGAACAAGCTAAACTGTGTCAGCGCATTAAACCTCCATTGGATTGCATTCCAGTGGATATACACCAAAAAGCAAGAATTCTAACAGCTTTTTAAGCCATTGGTATGTTTAAGGCATGATTACTTCATACCACTGAAAAAGACAAGCTAAGAGCATAGGTCACACACTGCTGATTGAATTAGTAAGCTGTAGTTCATTCACATGGTAGATGCCATCACAGGAGTATTTGGCCATAAGAGGACATACAGTCATGATGAATTCTCTGCAGCAAATCGACTTCCATCCATTATTTCTTTACAAGTAGCCTAGAATGCAGGTTCTTCTCATACTAAAGAAGTAGCAATTGAGACACTAACTTTTCAGCTTTGATTTTCACTCTTGTCCCAGGCATGTCTTTCAGTATCTTAGTTTTCCATGCATCAAGCTGTTGTGTGCAGCTAGGGTAGCTCTTCCAGTGACCTCTTCCATTCAAAGTTTAAGCAAAGTCAGTTGGTCACTAATTCAATAGCTGAATAAATAACATGATTTATTTATCACCTAGAAAACATGCATTCCTATTTCTTGCCAAAATAAACCAAGCAGATATCTTTCATTGAAATATTGGGCATTGGGTTTACTTGTTTGCTTGGTTGTGGTTTTTTTTTGGTTTTTTTTTTTTTTGCTGTGTGGTTTGTTCTGTTGGGTTTTTTTTGAGCTCAAAGTCTCTTTCAAAACATACAAATATACGTATCAGGCATCACAAAGTTACTTGAAAATCTTACAAAAGACTGAAACCTTTTTTCCTCTTCTCTTTTTCTTCAGATAAATTATCTTAAAACGACTTTTAAGTCTATAACCATGTATCACCTCTCTAGCATAAGTACTTCTCTTTCTAACTATGAATACATTTAGTCTTCATTAAATAAATACAAGTTTTCTTAGTGTTCAATTACTAGTAGTTATTACTAGATAGACTAAGATGACTTAGCATGTGGGAGAAAAAATAAGTGTTTCCTGGAGCTGGAAAAATAATTGAACTTTTCCAAAAGAAAAAGAAAATTAACTTTTTAAAAATCAGTTTTTCCTAAAGGATGAAGTGAATTTTTTAGTGATCTGCAAAGTCAACTGTACTGACTTTTTGAATTCTTGTTATATGAGCCTTTGTAGAACTTAGTGTGCAAATGCATATACTCTGATACGAACAATATTGTCCTCTCCTAGCAGTTCTCCTATGCTACATAAACAACATTTGAAGTCTCTCATTAAAACAGAATCTGGGAGTAAGCACTGGAAACTGCTTCACAATTGATTAGGTAAATATGACTTAAAGTTCTGGACAGCTCAATAATAGTTCTAAAAATAGATTAGATCCAGAAATTACTCTTTGGTTTTCTATGGTCTACCATCTCACACTGAAACACTAAAATTAAATTATTGGTGAATGACTAACAAAATTACTGTCACAAATGCTAAAATCACTGGGTTTTGAGAGGATTTTAAGTTGGTTTATTATATCGTAATAGTGAGTAAACAGCATGACATTTATAGTTTGCTACTTATGCATTTGGGAAAGAATCAGAGAAATATAAGAATAATTAGATTTTGTTCATTATTTTCTATGTAATGAGAACAAGAGCAAAGCAAAAATAGTAACAATAGTAGTGCATTAAAAAAACCCCTAATTTTAATATGGTATTATATTTTAAATACTTTATTTCATTAATTCAACATTCACATAACTAGAAAGGCAAAACCAAATGGAAAATGGAAATAATAGACTTGAGTCTAAAAGGTTAGTAACAGCTCAGTCTCCTTATTCAAAGTGAAAATAATTACATGCAAGGAGACTAAACATTAGTCTGAGTAAATTAATTCAATACAATTGCAAAAACACAAGTACAATATGATGTGACTTTTAAATGATATTTTTGCTTACATGCTTCTGGCAGTTAGTATTAGTTGTGCTCAAAAATGCAAGAGTCCTCTATGTTACTATCACACAAAGAGGTACTTCTGTATGTCATGAACATAAATCTCATTAAGTTCTTGATGCATGTCCCAACAAGAATTTGAACCTATCATTTCTTCTTTGCTCATCCTCAGGTGTACCCGCGTTTACAACATTATTTCCTTTTCCTAATGTCTCATTTTCCCTAAAACCAAGGAAATTCCAATAAATATACCAATGGATTTATATTAATCATTGGTATTTGAAAAGCTGCCAAATTTTCTTCTCAGTCTATTCACATTTGCAAATATGTTCCTCTATAAGTTTGTATGAAATATTCATTTTTTCTTGTTTGTACATGGCATGAATAATTACCATTACTTATTTCTTTTATATCACCAATGACATGTGGCTTCTACCATGTTTAAACCTATCATAATTCTAAATTTTACAGTAAAACTCCAGATAATCTCTGTACGCATAGTTATCGTTCTAAAATGAATTTCTTATTTTTCCCATACAAACATACCTATTTGGGTTAGTTATAGGCTTTCAGGCTTTACTGCTGTTTTATGATCAGGGTAACATTATGTTTTTGCAGTAGCATGTTGGTTTCATACAAATCACTCTGCATTTTGTCTAGAGTGTAAACATTGTAAAACAACAAACTATGAAGAAAATAGAAGAATAAATTATGAGTGATCTATGAATACAGGCAAATAAAGAACTGTCAATCATATCATCAAGTGGTTAACCAGCATCTAAAGATGTAGTCCTAACTAATTCCAGTTATCTGTCAGAAGACAGAGAAATACAAATCCATACTAAGAAGACAGCTAAAATGCAAACATAAAATAAGACTGAAGAATAAAGTCAGCAGAAGAATGTGGGGGGGACAAGTGGCTGCAACCACCTGACCCCTGAAGATCCAAGAGAAGCCAACCTGTGGTGGTCAGGCACCGACGTCTAGCAAGGCATTCCTCGGTTAGGGTGAGAACCCATCATCCCCCAGTTTAGTGATTTGTGTATCTCTTCATGATTGGTTAATGTTTTACCCTCCCTGTTTTATGTATGAAGTTTTAAATATTCATTTCCCTTAGTTAACTATGTATGAGTTCTAGAAAGGTCTGTACTCCTCGACATCCCGTTGGTTGCTTCCCCTGTTCCCTCCTATGTGTTGTTCCCATTGGTTCCCTCAGCTTCAACCCCGCCTCTTTCCCTTTGTCCCATTGGCTGTATCTCTTATCCCAGCCTTTCCCTCCCTCAGTATAAAATCCCCAGACCCTTGGTTATTTTCAGCTCTTCGTCACTAGTCCCTTCAGGTCGATAAACCTTCAGGTGGAACCTATATGAGCAGTCCCCTCTCTCCTTCTTTGCCTCTGCCTGTACGCCTGACAAGTCGACCAGGAGTAGCTCCCTTGGGTGAGGAGCTCACTCTCTGCGTACCTTTCTGTGAGAAAGCTGCCTGAACCAGAGGGTGCAGCCAGACCTCCGGGCTTCTGAAGTGTTTTCCTGGTTGGAGTGCCCTCAGAAGAAATAAAATGCCGGAGTGATTTGTAAAGAAGCATCATGGAATAACTTCAAATAATTAACAATAAGAATCAATAATCTCTCAGAGAAAGTTTCTGCATAAACAGTTTTGGGATTGTCAAATATTTTAGTGACCACCTTAGACCTTTTAAGAGGAAAAAAGTGACAATTCAAAATTAAAAGGTAGACAAACTAGAAAGTTGCTGGAAGCCTTGAGAGATGAAGAAGTGATTTCTTTGGTATTAATTTCCTCCCACTTCCTAAATAATTATTTAAATTAAATAAAATGGAGAAACAGGCAAATTTTAATTTCTGAATTGAAATGAATGGTCTATGATGCTTCAGGTTCTTCATCAAAATAATAAAATATTTTAAAGTCTAAATCTTGTCATGTAAGAAGTTTTATTTTTAAAGCTGCTCTAAGTATAGAAACTGTATATAGACCACTGGTAAATGTGCACAGAAAGAATCACAGACGCCAGCAGAAAACACATGGATTTACCTGCCAGCATATATATACACAACTTTCTCAAGAACTGTGAGGAGACCTTACTATATATGATCTTAGTTCATTCTTTATGTCTTTACTATTAAACTAAAAAGGTCAGGTTTATTTTCTTAGTGCTTACTGTTACTCTCTTTTAAAAAACAGGTCATGTTCTACATTTACATAGAACACAGTCATGGGACACCTATAACTCTATATAGTGATCCTATAATAATATTATTTCTTGAATATTATTCAAGAAATGATAATATTATTTCTTGAATATTTTACTAATTCCAAAAAGAATTAATTTTACATAGTAGTTCAAGTTCCCATTTTCATTTTTTAATTACTTAGGAAAGTAATGTAAATCAGGGTCTCTGATATCCCAGAGAAGAGTCCTAATTGAAGGTCTTCAGGCTATAAGGCAGTTGTTCCCAGTGATTTGATTTGTTATGGTTTAAGCTCCTGTGCAAATTCCATTAGTAACTTCTGTTTTCATTAGAAAGCTTTCCTCAAATAAATAATCTGGGGTTTATTTAACCATTTAATTAAGCCCAGTTGTCATCATGTTTCTTTTTTAATTCAGTAATGTGTTTTTTCTTTTTATTCTTTCCAAGGAATATGCTTCAGCAGTTCATCTGAGAAGGCATGAAAAATTTGTATCCCAATGGACCTTCACTCTGACTGGACCTGACTTTTATGTCTTTTCATGATTGCCCATAACATGATAAAGGTTACAAAAAAAATTAATTCATTTTACTACAGTTGTGACTCTTGCTCGGTGTTGGGGTCTCCTCCCCTGCCATGTAGCCCTGGGAGAGGGGCCCTGAGGGCACAGACACGGGGTTTCCCTGCCCCTGCTCAGCCTCGTTCCCATTGGTTGGTTTGTGTTCCCTGCGCGGGCAGAAGGACCCTTGGTCCCGTGACTGTGACAGTTCCTCGGCAGAGTCCCGGCCATGCGGCTGGGGAAATAAACATCTCTCTGAAACGGCTATCAAGAATCTGTCTGTCCATATATATTTCCTTTCCACGGGACTCCTGGTTTGGTATATGTATGTTGCAGTATCCCCACTGCAACAGCTCTCCACTTCGCAGATTGTATAAACTGGTGTATCTCCCTTTCTTGAGCATGAGAAATAGTGGGTTCAGTTGAAGAAATTACCCATGAATTTTTATAGGTGTAATTTTTGCTCAGGAAAGCCGAGACCAAGCTGTATGGAAGTCCTCGATACACACCCCAAAAAACAAAACAAACAAACAAACACCCCCGCAAAAAAAAAAAATCCCGCATGAAAAAAACCCAAACCCAACCCAAATAAAGCACAGTCCTCCAAGAGAGAGCACCTAATAAAGTAGTTCATCTTCTGATTTGCAAATTTTTACTATGGCAGGTCTCAAACTAGCTGTGTCAGAAAAATTTGTATCCTATAAAATGCCAGCTAACCCTAAATACTGTATGATTTTGTCTGTTTTAGCAAAAGTTGCAATTCTAAATGATGGAACTCTAAGTGAGCAGATCAATAAAAATGGTGCTGCTGAGAATCTTAAGGGATGGATCTTAGAGATGGATGGCACATCAGCTTTTTCTTGGGGTCTTTTGAGAGTATTTTAATTCATTTTTTCTTAAATCTTTTCTCAGCTGAGGTCCCATGGTTTGAATGCCCATTTGTTACTAGACTGCATTTGGTGTGCTCTGGTAGCACATTTTCTATTTTAGTTTCTTTCAAGACTAATACTGTTCATGCACTCAGGCTGTTAGGTTCTTAGCATCAAAACACAGTGAGCTGACACAATTAGGAAGACTATTTCAAAAACACATTTCTGATCCAAACTAAAATACTGAGTTTTCTCAGTATCCATGAGGGATTTTTGCAGCTTAGGGTAAGATGAATGGGGTTTTTCCCCCGTGTGCCGACAAAAGGAAGCCCAGAGATCAAAGCTACAACCCCTCTGGAACGTGGCAATCCCTGCTGAGACACACAAAAAGAAGGGGTAGAGCTCCTCACCCACGGGAGCTTTCCTCCTGTTGCTGGAATGAAGGCACAAAGGCAAAGAAGAAAGAGAGGGGACTCTCCGTATGTGTTCCACACAAGCTTATTTTGGTGAAAGGGCAGAGACGAAGAGCCAAATTCTTAATAGGGTCCAGGGATTTTATACTGGGTACGGAATAGGCGGGGAAAGGGATCTCAGGCAATGGGATAGGGACAAGTAGGCGGGGTTGACAGCAAGGGAACCAATGGGAACAACAGATAGGAGGGACTTAGGGAAGGATCCAATGGGGTGTCGAGGAACAAAGAACTTTCTAGAACTGATACATATTAAACAAGGGAAATGAATATACATAACTACATACATAAAACAGGGAGGGGAAAACATTAACCAATCAGGGGAAAACATGCAAATAGCAGACCAAAGGAATCATGGGTTCTCATCGTAACTGAAAGTTACTTACTAAACTTGGGTTGCTGACGACCACAGCTGGTTGTTTGAGTTCTCCTCAGGAACAGAGTGGCTGGAGCCACTTGCACCGCCACATACCAGTTCAATTTTGCGGTTACTTTAACATCTGTTTTAAAATGGTCATAGAAGTTCCTGAAAATTGTTATAAATGTGTGCATATACTTCGAATTTAATCTCAGTTGTCTGGATGCAAGTAGTTATGAGGTACCAGGCATCCAACCTACTAAGATGCTTGAAGGAAGACATGACAAAACTAAAAATCCTTAAGCAAAATACTGAATGTTTTGGGGGGAACAAAAGTGCTAATGTCTAATCGCAAATGCCTCAGCAACCAAGGCATAATGTCTAACATAGCTGTCATGGTTTAACGCCAGTCAGAAACCAGACCACACAGCCACTCACTCACTGCCCCACCAGCAGGTTCAGGGAGAGAATCAGAAGGCTAAAAGCTGGGAAGCTCCTGGGCTAAGATACAGACAGCTGAATAGGGAAAGCAAACGTCACATACACAAGCAAAACAAAACAAGGAATTAATTTACTACTTCCATGGGCAGGCGGGTGTTCAGCCCTCCCCAGTAGAACAGGGCACCCTCATGTGTAACAGTTCCTTGGGAAGACAAAGGGCATCACTCCAAATGTCCCCCTCTTCCTCCTTTTTCCCCCCACTTTATACGCTGAGCATGGTCTGGAATATCCCTATGGTCAGTTTGGGTCACCTGTCCTGGCTGTGTCTCCTCTCAGCCTCCCATGTACCCCCAGCTGCCTCACCAGCACGGCAGTACAAAAAGCAGAAAAGGCCTTGTCTCTGTGTAAGACATGCTCAGCAATAACAAAAATATCACTGTATTATCAACTCTGTGTTCAGCATGAATCCAAAAGACAGCCACATACCAGCCAGACACTGTGAAGAAAATTAACTGCCCCAGCCAAAACTGGCACACAAAGCTTAACCTTGTAGTACAGAGTTTGGAATAACTTCAGTTCTGCTAAAATAGCGGTAAGGAAGACTACTGAAAAACATTTAAGTAGATAAGATAATATAGTTTTAATACCCAAAATTTTGAATTTCAAGTTTCATTTTTAAATCATGAACAGTTGTATTGCATTTTAAATTTTTCCTATACTAATGGAAATTTTGTCTGATGCCATTTTAATTTGACAGTATTCAATAAGCGTTTTACCTCCATTTGCCCAATATTCCACCACTCTATACTAGATATCATTTATTTAGAACACCACATCCTAAGGCAATGCAGTACAAGAAACTTTCACGTTTAAATGACAGCTATTGAAAGAACAAGACATGCTACAAAAATAATGCTAGTGAATAAGAGGTTCCATTACAATACATTAAACTGATGCATTACCAAATCTCTTTGATACTCTGTATCATTTATCAACAACATTAACTACATGAAAGTATTATTCAGAATGATTGTTTTATTAAATCTGTTTAACGTTTCACGTAAAATATTAAAATTAAAAATAATCGTAACTTTTAAAAAACTTGATATTTTATTATACCATAGTAAATACACTTCTTCTAAGTTAGCCTGTCAGTGTTAATAGAATAAAGACTGGATTTCTAGCAGAAGAATATGTTTTTCCACAGTAGAATTAATAAAATCCAAATAAATTTCAAGTATATAAAAAAGGGGATGACTTTGCAGGTGAGTATGAAATAATATATAATTAAGGAGTTAAGTATTCCAAGACAAGCAAACTGCAACTATTTGAAAGCATAGGTGATCTCAAGTCTTAATGGCATCTATATCAGTGCTTACTTTTATTACTCTTTCATGGTAAAATTTTTCCCTCTTTCTTCACGTTCTTGTACTCCTACAACAGCAGTAACTTACACATTGTCTCAACGGCTGATTCTGTTTAATAAATAAATACAGTTACTTCAGGAAAACTTTCAAAAGAAAGTAGGCATTATGTTGCCTTTACATTTCACTGCAAAGCTTGGTCACATAATTGTAGGTTATTGTTCTGGACCAGCGATCTTAAAAGATGAATTTTAGAGTTAAAGATGAGCCAGTCATGGTGCAGACACAGACACAGGGGAAGGCAAAACATTAGCCCCAGCTGCCTGAAAGGATTTAATAAGGAGTTACTCTGCAGAAGTCAATAGTAAACCACACATTTTGTGCCTTTTTACCTCCCAGACAGTTAAAGAGTGTTGTTTTTAGCAGCAACCCTGCCATTTCCACCATCCTCCCCTCAGCTGCATTGCTAGGACATCAAACAAGACCCCACTTGTGAAGCTTTTATGAACAGCGGTAATCTTTCAGGCTGATAGTCTAGTGTACAAAAGCTGTTGCCATGAATAACAAATCTTCATAACATTCTAAATTTATGACAGTATTTTCCAAATCTATTTTTTCTTATTTCAAAGTACTTTTTACTTGATTGAGATAAAAAGAAATTTATCATGGCAAAACTACCTACTCTTTAGGATCATTATGCTTTTGTCTGATAAAGAGAAGTCAGGAGTAACATTTTCTAAACTACAGTCTCATAAAAGAACAAATAAAGCTCGCAACTTTGGAAATCCTAGGATGAATTTGTGTGAGGTATTCTGTGTATCTGTATGCAAAATGGCTCATGACTGAGTAGCTGGAAATGCTGGGATGACAGTTGGCTATTTCAGCTGCTTATGTTATTAGAGAGATTGAAATGGATGTCCACAAGAAACGGTATAATATGATTTTTCATTTACAATTTAAATGAATGAATATTCTGCTTCTGCTTTAGTAAAAGGATTTTTTTTCCATCAAAAAACCTTTTCTAAGTCCTTCAGGGTCTTCAGATTTTTGTTTATTTGCTTTAATTAATAGAATTCAAATGCAAGATGATTCTACACAGTCAAAAATCAAAAGATATTTGATTGTAAATGCAGTCCTAACTTAGTAGTAGAAAAAGAATATCCTTTTTTTTAAGTCCTAATGTCATCCATAAAGGATTTAATAAACAAAAAATTCCTCCAGGAATAATAGATACTAAATTTATGTTCTCTGCAAACAGTAGGATTCTCTCTGGTATACCAAGCATAAATGGGATGAAATGGAATATTGAAATAATAAACTTTGCTAGATAGTAGCAAAATACCCACAGGTATGATTTACTTACAGTTGCCTGTCAAAATACCATGGTATTTGAAACTAAAATATCAGTGGTCCTCTGTTATGAAACTATATTGAAAAGAACTTTGGAGGTTTTCTGTGACTTTAATAATATGACCAAACTAAAAGCAGCCTGTAGAAGCACAAATGAAATTGTGCATGCTGTCAATTTTCTGTGAGGTAATCAATAGAGATGCTGAGAGGTTGAAAAAATGTGAGGAACTTACCTGTCTCCTAAATTGGAACAAACATAGTGGAACTTGGTATGGCAATGCTCCAAAAGTGATACCACCCATACTTCAGGGCAGACTGGGGTTTTTTTCCCTTCTTCATCACACACTTCAAAGTGACAACATTTTAACATTTTACTTTCCAATATTCATTGACCTTGCCACAGACATGACACCATATTTAAAATTTTCAATGTATTTTAAAATGTACAGCTCAGAAAGATTAAATTTATGGGAAGAAACCAATCACAGTTTTATTTCTAAAGAACTGAGGAAAAACCTTTCTGAAGGGTGTGGCTGCCTACCTAACACAAAAATCTGAAGGAAAAATTGAATGAAGGAGAAGCTGCTCTCTAACTCTCTCTCCCTCAAAAGAAAAAGAAAATACTGTTTACAGAGATTATGACAACATCGTTATAGCAGAGCTTACTCTAAGGGTATTCTGAGCTGTTTACAGAGTCTGCCTGCTTGGAGTAAACTCTAGCCAGACTCTGAGAGGTTGCTAAATTTTTATTTTAATCCTAAAAATATAAACCCCAAAATTCTACAAGACGATTGTATCTTTCACAAGATGCTCTTGTGAAATCTCACTTGATACAAACTTTTAATAAACAGCTGTTCATAAGTTATTGTGCTCTCAAGGCCGTTGACAAGTATCTTTGTTAGAGTTTTTGAGATTTCAAACAAAAATCATGAGGTATTTAACAGAAACCGTAATTTAAAAGCCAGAAAGTGATGTCTACACAAACTCAGTGATATCCACTGCCTTAATTTTTTAGCTGGAACCCCTGGTTTCCTTAAGTTTTATAAAATATAACACCCTTAACAGAAACTGGACTAAAAATTAAGATAATATTGGTGCCAGGTATATTGTTTTTACTAGGCATAATGAAACAGCTTCTTTGGTTGGTTCCCCCACAAGAGAAGGACAGAGTAATTTCCATTACTACTTCACAAATTCTTAGTGGAAAAGAAAAAGCAGCTTTTAATCACTAAAACTCCTCCAGCAGTGACAAGTAATTCAATGGCTGCCTTGGCAATCTCACGGGGCCTCTTATTAATTTGAACTGCATGCTTTCTTGGCAAAGGAAACATTGCTACTGATTTCTACCATTTCTAACAAAGACCTCTTTTCATGGGCCCTAAACCTGGGAATTCGCTAGTACAATCTGGTATCAAGCACACAGTGTGCAAATGTACAATATATGGAGCATTGGGGAATCTGTCTTGAGTGGCCTGGGTTGAAGGGACTTGAAAATAACCATCCAGTGTGTGCCAGCTCTCTCACACAGCAAGATAACTGCCTATTCATAAAACCTAAAGAGTATGTTATATCAGTAAGCCTCTTTGCTACCTGATTTGTGGGAACAATTGAGGCAATTAGGTGCACTTCTGGGTGTCTAAATAATGCCAACCCTGCCTGCAAATAATTGTATGTTGAAAAATGCAATGTTCACCAAAAAAAAAAAATGAAGAACACATATTTATGTTGCACGGCTTATATAGAGTACATGAATGAATCATGATTTCTGTGCAATAAGAAGGAAGAAATAACATAGACTACCACAGACTGCAAAGGCATGTGGGCAGGAAAATTCATCATATAAGGTGTCTGAGAAAATCCAGGGGGAATTAATGATCTGCTCTATTCAAGAACATTTAAAAAACAATGCCATCTGGCATTAAGTAGAATTCAGGCCAAGAGCTGGCAGCAAAATAGGTTTGACAACCTTGACATAAAAACTACTTACTCTCAGTGCCAATTATGGTCTCCTTGCCAGTTCAAAAGCATATCTTTCCAAGAATGGCATTTAGCCCCTACTGGCATCTGAAATGGCCCACAATCTTTTCACCAGAGATTAAAGTAAAAACACTTATGCAAAGCACCAAACAGAGATAACAGCATAATCTGGATAAACACACCAAATACTAAATCACTGTTATGTTTAGAACTAATAAGAACTGACGTCAAATAGTAAAAAAGAAAGAGTGTTCACTTCTTTAGCTGGGAGCTTTGAAATATAGCTTGTTTTACTTATTTTAATAATTTTGCAAGTCAAAATGCTTTCAATGTTTGTTAGAAAGGATTGTAGTTGATCATTGCTTTCCCTACAGAATGGAACTTCCTCAGCGACCTATTTCTTACCAAGTGCATTTTCCTAGGCTAGTGACAGATAGATAAAACTGAGACCAGCTTCTTCCATAGCATTGTCTTCACTATTAAAAGCCAAAAATTAGCTCTATTCAGATACTATTTAACTGATTTCAGATAGCTAAGGGAAAAACATGATCTTATTTTATGTGTTATCACATTTCAAAGCTTCTATGTCTGTCCAAAACTGGTAGACATGGCCTCTCTTCCTTTAAGTGTAAGAACTCTGTTTCAGTAACTGGCACTAAAAATGGATGCAACATCTTAATCCAAGACTGAATTTAAGAATAAGTAATAGGATTTCTGGGAGATAACTATGATCACCTTCCATGTTAATCTAAAAAGAAACCCATTCTTATATTTTAAATTCTCAGATATAAGAACAACAAAGGCTCAAAATTTTTAGAAGTATCATGGCAATTCTCAAGCAATGGCTGTCCACCTCTAAGATGTTAAAACTATTGTATAGGACTTACTTTTCTGATTGGTTTAAAACTACGCAGGGGGTTAATGAAGCTGTTATTTTATAAAGTGCACAGCATCAGTATATGCAAAATTTTATCATGTAACTTGCAATAGCCACAGACATTCTCAAATCAATTCTTGATACTCAGTTATTTTGCTTTCATTGTTACTAAAATTTATGCTAATTCCCTAGTGAGAAATCTAAAAATGTATGTTGTATATTTGGAGGAAAAAACATTGCATCTGAATTTTAACTTGTATAGAGTGTCTGTGTCTGAAGATAAACTATTTTCTTTAAATGGGCACAAGTCACCAATTGTTAATAAATATGGAAACCTAATCCTTTTAAGATTTGAGTATTTAAAAATGGTAACAATACTATATTGCTTATGTAACGTAACTTATTTCCCTGCTGTTTTCACATTCTCTGGTTCTAGACTTTTAGAACTGTACCATCATTAGCTCTTTCAGAACAGAAGGAGGAAAGAATAAGGGAATTGCAGTGTGGCTATGATTAACTAAATTGTCAAAGAGTAAAAATAAACATCTCCATCTACATGTATTGCAGTAAAAAGCTTCTCATATATGTTTTATAATTCAAAAGACTAAAAGTAGTTGAGGCAAAAATACTCAAAGTTTTAAAAAGCAGACCGAAATTAAGAAAAAGAAGAGAAAATCTAAACTAACTTATGACCTTTGATCTGACTTACAGACCTGAACTGAACTCCAAATATGACAGTAGCTTATTAAGATTTTACCTTAGGCACTTCAATATCACTGAATCAGCAAACTAAGGATATCAAGCTATGAAAAAACCAAAAGATTAGCATATTTTAAAATATATTTGAAAATGTGTACATGTAATTATGTTCCATAGATGATATATTTAGTTAGATATCAGTGAATATGACATTTCAGTTACTGTTCAGACACAGCATTAGAGAAATCAATAACAATGTGCAGTTAATGCTTCTATGCAAAATACTATGTTTTCTGTGATTTCATGTAGTATTAAAGAAAAAAGATGATTAAAAAAAGGAGAATTGATAAATAATGCTGAATTCAAACATAAACTCATTTGCCAAGTAGAAATTAAGAAAAAACATCTGCAAAGCATATAGGGTTGATGGAACTTATTTGCATTTTGTGACTATATATTCATTTAGCACAATTTTTCAGTATTTTGTATTAGCTCATGATGAATCTCACCCAGTTCCCATACAATTATACAACTATATAATTTTATAAGAATTTGACCTTACTCAATGCCTGCAAGTAAAATGCAAATGCCATTGACAACTTCCCAAAAAATTAGGACTTCTGGTGTTTCTCAACAGAATCACCATTAAAGCAAAGAAACCATTAAACTCAACCCTGCTTTGCTGGAATAAAACCAAACCCAACCACAATGTAAACTAAATATGGCTGTATAAACGTTGCTGATGCTTAGAAATTTCATGGTTCTGTGCTACTCTATGGATTGGAGACTCCAACCAGGTCATCTACATGCCAAAATCATAGAATGCCTTTGATGCATTGTATCCCCTCCAAAGAACCACGAAACAAAAAGTATTTCCACCAGATTAATTGCCCTAAAGAAAGCGTTCGATGTGAAATCTACTAAGAAAGTATGTCTGACTCAGTAAGACTTTTTTCATAGTAAATTTGAAAGCATAAATATGCGTATTTATACAAAGATTCAATTTGTGTAAAAAACATCTATAGTGATTGGCATTTTCATGTACATATGTAAATAAGATGCAAAATACTAACACTGCTACAAAAGAACAAATATGTTAGATCAATGTCATGGATAATTTATGAGTAGCTCATTCTAACTCTATTAGACTATCAGAATAATATCCAATTAGTATTTTGGAATAATTGAAAAAAGTGTGTAAACATGTAAAAGTGCTAAGATTTTTAGTTGCTATAATTCCCAACTCCTTTTTTTATTCCAAATATGGCATTGGGAGTAACATTTATGAAAAACAAGAAGTGTCCTAGTCCTGTGATGATCAAGATGAACAAACATATATACTGCAAAGTTTTTAACTTTGAGGGGATTTTTATTTCCACAAGCCAGATAAGATTGCATGCCATTTTACTCTTACTCAGCAATGAGTTACACAGAGAGATTTTTTGAAAAGACCCTGGTGGCACTCATGCTTAACAAAAGGTAATGTGCACAAAACCTTGTCTATAATAAACCATTTTCATAGTTACGGATTGTGCACCAGTGTTCATTACTGAAATAAAAAGGGAAAAAATAAAAAGCAGGAAAAGAGTATTTAAGACATAAATTTACTCATGAAGGACAAAAGCCCCCATAATCATATTTATCACATAGTGGGCTTAGTCAAGGTGCAAGAGAAACATCCCTAAATGTTGATATGTTCCATAAAACTCTTTATCCTGCTTAGGGTGTGTTCAGGAACATACGAAAGGGGTATCAAGAAGGAAAATAAACTAGAGTCTCAGGCTTTTCTCCTTTACCATCTTAAAATTATTCTCTATTCATAATCAACAATTTTAACCTCTGTGATAGGATAGAAAAAATAACATGATTATCTTAAAACAGTTTAGGTCAAAACATGAAGGCATTTTGGGACACGAAAACCAGCGCTATTTGACCAAGAGTTTAACATAGAGCTTTTCTGAAAGCAGTTGGATAACCATACAGTAAGCAGTGGTGATTTATGTGATTGAAGCAGATCCTGTCATGTTCAACATCTGCCATCAGATTAAATGTTTTAATTCTTAAAAGCACATAATTAAAATAACCAAACCTGGAAATTATTGTGAGACTATAAATGTTCAGCAAAGGAAAGGGGGAGATCAGGGGCAAAGTGAGATAAATGTGTTTCACTGTTTGAATGTCTAGTATCTCTGAAAACAATTTGACCTTCCAAACCAAAGACTCTCCCGGCTGGTTGGCACATGGTACTTCTTTCATAAAATCTGTGAGAAGTAATTGAAAGCATTTCCCCTCTGATGTTCAGGACAATTTTTAAATATTCAGGAGTAGATGTTCATATATCACAGTTAAGCAGTGAGAAGCCCATTAGAATTGAAAAAAAAAGCTTAGAAACCAGTTCCATACAGCCTTCATCACAGAACGGTTGTCCAACTCACAGCTTCAACCTCATCTCCAAAGATTGTTTCCTAAAAAGCACTGTAGAAAACACTTCACAAAAGGTACTACAGATTGAGTTTCTCAACAATATGTAATAGATAGAATTATCACTTGCTTGGGTAAGATTTTTCTTCCTCCACAGTGCTTATTCCTCTATTTTACTTCTCCCCAACTTTGACTGGATGTAAGCCTTAACTAAATTTATTCAAACGAAGATTGATTATTTCATAAATCTTTAAATTGTTTTAGAGCTGTAGCCTTGTGACTGTGGATGGTTTGTTATGAAAATCAGAATAAAGCCATTTTGGATTGGTTTATTTTCCCTTTTTTTCTAATAATAACTAGTATTAATTTATTAAACTATCACTGATTTCCTGAAAATGATAAAATTTGTTTTTATTTTAAATATGAAAGCAAAGTACCTGAATGAAATGGTTGGTATAACAAACCAGTAATTAAAAGAGAATATACTGAGGGATTTTATATATAATATTGATTTCTACATGAGGGAGAACACAAACCTATGGTTTATAAAATACCTTGGTAAATAATCATTCATTAGTTTATTTTCTGAGCAATAAATTCAAAGTTTAGTGCAGAAAAAATGGAGTATGATGTAAATGCCATGTTTGTGAGATATCATTAAGAAAAGGAACAATGTCTGACTTAAGTTTACTGTAAGAAACTGACCTGCAGTTTATTAAATTCTTGTGATTGTAGGTTTATGCTTCAAGCATGGAGTGCTGAAATGGCATTTCAATATTATGGTTTTAGCAAAAATAACTATACCCACGAAAGGCCACCTACTCTCTTCACATGTAGCACAAGATTAACATTTACAGTCATTAGAATATGTACATTTGTGTAAAGCAAGTTGCTATTTATGTATTCTTCCTCTTTAAACCAGGTAGGAATAGAACAAAGAAAATCTCTTATTAAGGCTGACAAGCTGCAGTTAATCAAAAACCTGAAAAAGGGAGGCAGGTGTGATGGGCTTCTATACAGACAAAAAGTTATATTGATACTTAAGAAAAATTAAAAATACTGAGCCTTCAAAATTTTATATAAAGCCATACCTTACATGCTTTGTGTTTGTATCACTTCAAATCCTTGACCAGACCCAAAGGTGGAAATGCTAGTTCTGGTGCAAGGTTGCAAAGCAACAGGACAAGAGGAAATGGCCTCAAGCCACACCAGGAGAGTTTCAAGTTGGATATTAGGAAAAATTTCTGTACTGAAATTGGAATGGCGTTGGAATGGGGTGCTCAGGGAAGTGGTGGAGTCACCATCCCCAGGAGTGTTCAAGAAATGACTACACATGGCACTCTCTGCTATGATTTAATTGACATGATGCTGTTCGGCCAAAGGCTGGACTTGAAGATCCTGGAGGTTTTTTCCAACTTCGATGGCTCTATGATTCTATGCTTATGTGACCTATTATAAGCAGAGACTTGTACTAAACTTGGGATATGTAACTGACCAACATTGCTGCAGGGAATCTACATTTTATTGAGGCCCAACCTCTTAGATATCCACTTGGAATATTTGCTTGATTTATCATTCTCATGTTTCAGTGTTTTATGGTAGGACACGCAAGTGTCTTTAACAGAACAAAGTTTAAAAACTTTTTTACTGGAAAAAGCAGTCAAACTGTTAGTCCCATTTTTTACCTTGCCTGTGAAGTTGAAGATAAATTCTGTGCCTACTCTTTCTAAGATTCTCCTTAAGTTCTACTGCTAATTCCCCAGCTTTCTTTTAGTGGACCACCTTTTCTCCAATCTGGGGAGGTAAATTCCTGGTTTGTGTTTTCTTCTAAGAAAAGAGAACACATGCAGTCCAAAGAGATAAAACAACATGTAGTCAAACATCTAATTTCTTGACAATAAAGCACGGGAAGATATTCCTTGTTAGGGAAATGGAGTCACCCTGTGTACAAAATCCATCAATCTAGGTCTCATTTTTCTTTAAAATTTGTATTGGTTACTCCTGTGGGCCACAGCCTAAGGCTTGTCTTCTCTGTCCTTTATTAGCTATACTACTAAGTTGCTACAAAAACCTATTCACATTCTTCCTAGGTTGATCTCTTCTCACCCTGACGTTGAGCTACTGAAGGATGCTCTTCTGGCCCTTATAACTTCCAGCTTCCTTTGTCAACAAATAGAGTATGAAACAGTCTTTTTCATTACTATCTTTCTGCCTCTCCCTACTGCCTACCACACTGTGCAGGAACATGAAAGATCCATTGTGTTATAAAGCCATTGAATATACCACTCCTTATTCCTCCACCAATATCTGGTCCAGATTTAGAATCCTCAGCCAAGACCATCCCAACCTCAGATCTCACAGCACAAATCTTCCTCTGTCAATGGTACTGCTTTTCCTATACCTCTTCCAACCACTGCCAAACACAACACTGTCTCCACCCCTATTCTGTAGCTGAAAGTCCATGGTGCCCATCTGGATACTTACCTAAACCAAGCCATCCCTGTGTCAGAGCCATGCCTGGTGTTTGGTAAGGCTATAAAGTAATTATCACACTTTTTTTTTTTTGAGCTGTTTTAACTAATAAGTGAAGATAAAAAACTCTGCATCTGGTGTCCCACAGGCACACTTTTTCAGCCCAGTTTCACATGGGTTTTTTCCTAAACCACCTTAGATAATGCTTTCATCCATAATTATTTCCTTTCCAAATGAAGGATGAAACTTTGGCACATTGCTACAAGGAAAGGGAGACTGAATAAAGAAAGGAGAGTCTTCACTGGTTTTAAGGTTAGAATGAACCATTATGAGTAAGTAGTCTGACTCTTTTTAGAATACAGGATTTAAAATTTATACAATATCAGTCATTAAACTTACGACTTCATAATTCATATCATTACATAGTGACCAAAAATGTATCAATTTTGGGAGGCACAATACAAAAAAAAAAAGGAATGGTATTTAAACCAACAAGCGGTCCCTCTCCCAAAAGGCATTAGTGAACATACAAGCCAAACTGAGTGTGGGTAGGATGTCAATGTCTAGGCAGACTGAGTAATGTTATTGTATTTTCTTAAGTGGCAATAACCTAACAGAAAAGACAAAATAAAACAGTGGTATGGCAGGGGACATGGGAGAGGAAGAAAAGTGGATATATTATAGAAGAGGAAATAGGAAAACTGAGACCACTGACGTGATCATCGGCTAGGAGTCTATGCAAAATATGACAGGTTTTGTATTTTTTCTTCCCTGCTGCAACCCTGGACTGGATCTCTCTGTGTAAAGCTCAGTGTTTTATTGCAAAGACCTAGATGCTTAGAGGACATTATGCAAGAGTCCTTCCCTAAATGCCTCTGTGTGGATGCAGTCCTTGTTGGATATAGCTTTGCCCTATCTCTTTTGGTAATTATCTGTGGTACCTTAACTTGCTTATACTACATCTCTGGCTGGTGGAGTCTCAAAAGAGAAGGACTTCAGAGAAAGAAGTTCATAGTCTGAACATGAAGCTTGTTGTCTCTGCTTCTGCATCTATGGAAGTTAATGCTGCGAATTTCATTGGTTGAGAGGTGATAAACACAGGGGCCTTTCGAGGATGCAATTACCTTTATTAAACATGACTACATCCAAGTTAGTAGGTTTTTTTACTATGGAAAAAAAGGGCATATTTTTCTGTGGAAGCATTTATCCATTATTAATAATATTCTGCTTTCTTGTAATTGTTGCATTTACTTCATACATATAAATTCTATTATATTGTAAAGAAAGAATGCTTTTGAATCAGATACATTAATTTTATTATTTTATTTTTCAAATTTCCTGGAATATCTCAATATCTATAAAAACATGATTAAAGGGTTAGAGAGTTGTTACTCAACTTTTTCAAAGGTCCAATATTAGACACATGACATTCAGGATTTAAAACAATAATAAAACCAAAAATAATGCCTTAATTTAATGGCTGAAATGCTCCCCAAGTAAACTCAAAATAAAGGATTTTGAGTGACAAGTTTCAGAAACATATACTTTTATTGTTTAATTTTCTGCAAAATTATGGATATTTTGTCATTTAGATCTAGTAAGGTTTATATCACTGATACGATTTCTTTATCTGTCAGACTGTGACTGAAAATTAGCACATTTTTGTCTCTAAACTCACCTGGACAGCAATTTTCCACATCTACCTTTGGCCAACCTTCCTTCTGTAATTGTCAGTTTAGATTTATAATACCAGTGTAACCCTTCCCTATTTTATAAATACTTCAAAATCTTTATTTAACTTATTATTTATTATTTCTTTTCTATTTTATGAACAGTTCCTTTTAGGCAAATACTATTTCTCAATAGCATAACTCAGAAAGAAACACCACAGAAAGTTCTTCAGGTTTTATGAAGTTTTTTAGATTTGCACATGAAATGAGCATTGTATTCACTCTAGTTAGTGGAGGTGTATTATAAATTGAGGTCCAATTTTGTAATTAAGTAGAAGAGTGAATTCATGGAGGTTAAACAGAAATAAAAGATATGTATGCTTTATTCTAGTCAGCATGACCTTGTCTTTGTCCTAGCTAGACTGTACTGAATCTTGAAATTGCCCATATAATCTGAATTTTTACCTTCCTGTAATAGCGTAAAGCTCCTTACTCATTTAGGGTGATAGTAAGTAAGCCTCTTCATAGAAATTGAAATTACTGAATTAGTCACCATTCCTGGTTAATTGTAAACTATGACTGTCCATTTCTGAACTATTCATATACCATAAAATCACTACCAGTTCCACATACTGGAATATCTTATTTCTGCCTAGACTAAAAAAATCCTACCCAAGTGTCTCCACAATAGAGCAACAAAACATCTAGAAGTAGAATAAACTTTTCTTTTAATTTTTAATTTTTATTTGTATAATTCAGAAATCAAAAATGAAATTAAGATAAACTGTGGTGCCACTACTGAAATACTCAGATTTTCTTCTTCATTGCATTTTGCTATGAACTCTTTCAGGACTACTACTGAATTTATTTAAATTTTCTCTCTTTGATCACTCTCTGCAACTCATAGGAAATATGCAGTATGCTGTCTTGAAACAAAGATTCATGGACATTATTTCCTTAACTTCAATTGAAAATTACAAATGCTTCTTGCAAAACTGTAAGAAAAGATAAATTCTACTGATTTTTTATATCTTTGAGATAATAGCATCATATCAATCAGTACTGATAATAAATAAATAAAAAGAAGAAAAATATTGTATTATAATTCTCTATTAAAAATTAAAACTCTGAAGCTTACTGAGGAAAAAAAAGAATGTCTTTAGAATGCAATCTCAACGTTAAGTAGGGTCATAATTTATATTTTGCAATTAGTACAACTCTTTTTGATGTTGCAGGGTTGTTGTTTTTCTCACTTAAGTCCCTTTTACTGCTAAGGATTATAAAATATTAGACTTTTCAGAGTACCCATGATATTGAAGTTAAATAAATAAATCAGTAGAAAGAAATACCCAAAACAATAGAAAGAAATATTCAGCCATTGAATTTATCTTTGTTAAGAAAACTTCAACAGACATCAATGCTTGGGTAAAACTCTTGCAAGTGCTTCTATTTCAATAGTATATTAATTGAAGCTTTTTTGGTAAGTTTCTTTTTTAAGGTCTGTTTTACATTTGAGGATGATTCTTACAAAAATTTTATTCAAGCATGAGGTGACAATTTTCTTCCTCGATCTCCTGCATTTTTTAATCAGGAGATTAAAATTCAACAGCTGCACTAATGGAAATGTGTGCCGTAGTTTACAAAACCTACCTCAAATATCCATTTAACATTGAATCTTACTGATGTTTCTGAAGAAGATGTAGAGAACAGAACCATTGTTTTCTTCATTCCTTGTATTTATTTTTCCAAAAAAAAGATGTATTTTGATTTGGAAAGAAATAAGAAAAATAGTTATGGGGCAAGTTAAGATGACAGAACAGTCAATCAGTCTTGTGAGCAGACTCAAAAGTAAAAGTGATCTATAAAATAATTAATCCCTGTGGTACTTCTTGGAGAATTCTGATCTTGTGTTTTCTGAGAAACTAAGAAAATTTTTCTCAGTGGGTTTTGGTTTCTTTCTTAATTTTGTAGTTTCCCCACACCTTCTTTTCAAAAGTATTTCTGAACGAATGTTTTGGAAAGCAGTAGTGTTTTTCCAAAGCTGATCAGGGTTAAAATGCAATAGTTCCAGTTACCCTGGACTTAGGACAAGACTGGAAATGATTTTCAAGTCTTACTCAAGGTTGTTTCCCACCTGAAGCTGAGATAATGTGAAAATGTAGGTAAGCATAGCAAAATAGCCTAGCAAGAAATGTTGGATTTTTATAATGCACATTATAAATACATTTTTTAGGGAATTCAAAACATGGGGGTTTTGTCTAAAATATATAAAACACATAATAGACTGTTGTCAGTTGTTTGGCAAGAATATGTTTGATTTTCTGTTGAATTTCATATTTCATACTGATGTATTAATTAAAAAAATTAGAAGCTGAAAGACACTTGTCTTCTTTAATTAAAAAAAAACAAAACAAACCAAAACAAAATGCTGTTAATATTATTGGTGATTTGGCAAGAGCTGTTATTGAATCAGAAGACAGAAAGTTATATAATCCTTCGTGATACATAATATTATTATGGTGCTCTTGTGCTGAGTGTTTCTGGGTTTTATTTTTTTCCCAAACTGTTTTTTCCTTAAAAGAAGGGAGCAGGAGACAGTTTGCATTTTGTACTTGATTAGAAGAACAGGGAAAATATGCTGAAGAAACTGAACAGTTAATCTTCTACATGCATGTTTGAAAACTGCAGTTCTGTTCCCAAGCATATTGTATTTATTTTGTGTGCATTGTACGTCATCTATTAATATTGCCACTGCCTGTTACAGGCCACAGGTGGTGTATTGAGTTTGCAAGGCCTCAGGATGAAGATTTGCCAGGCTTCTCTGTTTGAACTTGTCTTGATGTGCCTGGTGACTTGGTTTTTCTTGACCCCAGAGGGGTGGGGGAGGTTGACCATAACACCAGATAAAGGCATACACACTTTAGAGGGTATATATAAGAATTTTAACTGCGGCATTATTAAGGATATTTTGTTACTATAATTCACTATTATGTGACTGGTGTTCTTTCCTTTGTTTTGTTTTTCTTTCTTTTTTTTCTGTAACAGCTGCATCTTGACTAATAGTAATTCTACAATTAAATCATCAAGTTGTCAAGAATATTAATTATAAATTCTTGTCTTTATGTTTCTTTCTTCCTCTTTTATCCATAAAATATTTTGAGCATAAAATTGAAGCCTAAAGTCCCACACCACTTTCTTTCTCTGATGAAATAACATCAGTTCAATCTCCCACTATTAAAATTCATACCACTTTCATGGAATTCTTAAATTCAGACAGCCAAAAAGTGATTCTAAAATAACTTGCTTCTGTACAATTACTTTGCCTCTATTATGCCTGTACATGTTTCTTGTTGGGTAATAACAGAAACTCCATTGTGTCTTTCTCCACAGATTCTTTGCTTATTTTTTTAAATTTTTCCCTGAAGCATTAAAAAAAAAAAAAAGAAAAAGATTTCTTTCTGTTTTTCATGAATAAAAGGTAAAATACATCAACTGATGTCTTCGCCTCTCTTCACTGGTTATGTAATTAATCAGTCAGTTGTATACATGTAACTCCAATCATTCTAAAATGTCTACATTGCTTGCGTATGTTTATCATAAAAAATGGGATGTGTATTAGCAGAACATTAATTAAGTAATGATTAATTCTATAATAAATGGTCATCTGTGGTGGTATACCTGTGGTGTGACCAAGGTTTTCAAAATACAAATTTACCTAAAAATAAGTTGTGTGATATTTCATTGATATTGCCAATCATCTTTAAAAGAAAGTTCGTTCCTGTCCTGGTGGCAAACGTTGACCTATTAGTAACTTCTGAAAAGGCAGGAATAGTATCATCGAAAAAAATCTGCCACATTGGCATCACACTCTCTCAGAGTACTGAGGACAAAGCCTTGCAGGGAACAGCCAACGTGGACTCGGACTGGGACGTGAAAGCAGAATGTCCAGAATGAGGGAAGTACCTTACTCCAAGCGCAAAAATAAATCTTGTGTACCTGACATTTACTACTCTTCTATCTGCGTGTAAAATTTGCACAACTTCTAGTCCATCCATAAATCACTTTGTGCCATTAGCTTTTCAGCTTTTCTGTCCACCTTAATGTAAAATAAGATGATAAGATTTTGAGCATAGGTGCCCTACAGTGGTGGAACAATATTGCTGAAAATTAATACTGGTTTGGACTGTGACTAAACTACTACCCAGACTGATATTTTCTGAAACTGATTGAACTACAGTGCTAGTTGAAATGTGGAAGAGCTAACATTAGAAGAAAATGCTGGAAATTTGGGACTGGATGCTGTCTGGGAGCAGCCTAAACTGTCTTAGCATCCAGCTGCCAGCTGTGTTGTGGCAGGGGTCTCTCAAGGATGCTGAGGAAGGACTACGGAAAGAGCTCCAGCAGTCCAAGTGCTGAAGGAGCCACTGAAACTCAAATCTCACATGCAATACCAGTGGAGACTCCACTAGCACAGCTTTAATTTATTAGCTGTAATCATCACCCAAACTTTTCATAAGTAACGAACTTGATATATAGGCAAAAATTGTGAGATCTTTCATTGCAGACTGAGGACTATTTTAAGGCAAGTAAAGTTGCTACAGTTAATGTATTTTGTCTGTGTAGATAATTTTAGCTGTATTTATCAATATTCAGCATTTTCACGTGTCTTTCTCATGTTTTAATTTTGCTCGGGAGTCTTTATTATTCTCTTGAAAATGGCTGTCACAGAACGTGACTGAAGAAAATATCAGTTTTTCCATAGCTAAGTGTTGTATAAAGTCTAGATTTAATAAGAGTCAAAGGTCAATAACATTTCCTGGTCCTAAATTTTTTAAGAGAAAACATATGTATATATATGAAGAAACCACCACCACCTGAGTATCACAAAGATGCATGACAAATAAATTTTTTAAAGTAGCTGTAACTGTAGACAAGTGTCTATTGAGGAATTTCTGTGCTATATAAATTAGGCGAAATCTGAAGATTTTATCAAAGCTTCTTTTCGCTTCTCAGAGGCAAACTTGAAATAAGGCTTAATTTTCTGAATCTACTTTTTTCCCCCTTTATATTTAGTGATAGACAATCTAAAAAGCATGAGGAATATGCAGGTATAATACACGTAACTGAATTACAAAAGATTTAGGCTTTCTAGAAAAAACAACTGAGAAAAGGGAAGCTGTAGTTAAAGTATTGAAAATTGATGAGAAGTTTTGGAGTATTTTTTTCAACACTGCTTATCTATCTATCCATCCATCCAGCTATTAAAAAAATTTAGCTTGCCTATTTGATCTTGATAGCTACAGTATCTCTATTTCTACGTAATATATTAATGCTTCCCTTTTGTTCTATAAATTCACACAAACACTATGAACCAACATATAAGTAATTCTTTATTTTATGTTAGCAAAGAACATTGCACAGATGGTTTATAAAGTTTAATTAATAAAATATGACAAAGTGCCAACTCTTACGTACCAACTCATGCTAGTGTGAATTGTTTGGGTTAGGAGAGTTTTGTTTCTAAATTAAGATTTCCTGAAGTCCTTTCTGCAATGTCTGTTTCATAATGATTTATTTCTTTTAGCATGTAGTGTCTGGTATAGCCAAAGCAAACATTTTTCTGATGTTAATGACTTCTGTACTAGTAAATTCCTTCATATTTTCAAGTTATATCTGAAGTGAGTTAAAGATACATCTAGTTAGGATTTGTCTGATACTTATGACTTTGTTTTTGTTTGTTCATATACTTAATAGCCTTTACCTGTTTCAGAATAAAACATTTCATTTCATATAAGAAAAGTTGCTGGTTTGATTCATAATAATCACTTTGCTGCAGGAATAAATGGCCTTTATTTGTAATAAGTAAACTCTGAATAAGATTTCTTTGGGCGTACTAACTGCAAATGAACTAGTCTTTTTCCTTTTATCGTAATATTTTGAAGCTTTTTATCTTGATCAATTTCCTTTTAACATTCTCTGCAAGAATGTTTGACCAAATGTCTTTTTTGTTGAAACACTAAGATTCTTTGATCTGCTACAATGTTACAAATTTTTTTCACAGGGTTGTCAGAAAAGAAATAAATCAGAATGTATGAAACTTATGCCCCAAATTTGTTTTAGGAAATTAAGGACATCTTGGAATCCTAAGAGATGATCACATCCAGATTAAACAGCTGAATATCAGGATTTAAAAATGAAAATTATGTTTCTGAAAAGATTTTATTGCTGATATCACTCTAAGACACAGGAAGTAAAAACTGCTCTTTCACTCCTATAAATATGCTAATATTAAGCCAATTGTCAATAGTACCTCCAAATGAAATAGGCAGCTGCCAAATATTTCAAGTGGAAGGTGTCTTGGAAAAGAAATATATATTCAAAAATATATTTCATCAGAAGCCAAGCATATGTGCACTGACAAAAAGAGGTTCCATTAAATGACTAGGCATCTTAACACTAAACCAGATTTAGTGCCAGAGACTCAGAAGACATTACAAATCAAGACAAAGATCTAAGCCAGATACCAGCAAGGATCATCTTTCAGTAACATGGTAGTATATTAGGAGCTTAAAGAAAGCTTGTACTGTATGTTAGAAAAACAGTATACCTTGGTTTGTGGTTTGATCATCTTTCAAACTCAAATCATGTTGTACAGAGAGCATGTCTTAGGGAAATCTTTCAGAGCATGTGTCTGAGAAACAAATGGTTCTTCCCTAACTGTACCTTATGTAGTCATTTATGGCAAGAGCCAGCAAAACACTTTAGCATCTGTTTAATGTCAAGCATGTAGGCAGGCTACTTGACACAGTATGTTCGTTTATTAGATTGTAGAAATTACTGTAAAATGTAAACAATTTTGCTAGCTGTATAGGACACGGTCATATAAAAAACCAATTATTTAATTACAAAAGGAGAAAAAATGCTCTGACATATCATATTACCTGAGTGTATGATCACTTGGAGAAAAGACAACTCTGAGAGTCATTTCAGTTGAATGAAACACCGATTTTCCAAGCCAACTAGAAAGAGGTTGGTGAGCTAAACTTTCACAGTTAAAAATTGGTACTCATCTGAACCTATATACTTACATGGAATTTAAACAGTAAATTCATGAATCTTTGATATCAGCAAAATTGCATCAGTTAGCAAGAAATTTCCAATATTTTCAACCAACTCAGTTATGGGCACAGGGCATTTTGTGATTGGACTTCAGACTCACAGATAAAAATCTGACGTAAACATAAACAAAATCATACCTGTAAACAGACAAGCTGTGGACTCCTACTTTTTTCTGAAGCTTAGAGAATTGTAAACATCTGTACTCAGTCATGTCCACATTTAAAACTGACATTCCAATAGCTATTTAAATGCTGTAGAGTATACTGCTAGTCATGCAGACATAAATTTGAGACATCTCTGGCTTTAGTATCTACTTGGACAAATATTCCAACTAGTAGAGCTCCGTAAAATACATGGCACTGGACTTCCATCATGGTTTGAAAGCCAGTTGAGAATAGAATACAGTAATGATTTATGGATGAATACTCAGTTATGATACTTGAACTGAGATATTAAAGTGTTCTTTACATAGATAACTATTGTTTTGCATCTTTTATTTACTGTAATGTGAGTTTCAGGTTCTAATTTAGGCATTATGGTATCAAGTTTATAGACCTGCCTGTGCCTTATACATTACAATTCATTCCTACCTATGTACAAGTATAAACATTGTGGAATAAACTCATGGCCTAGCTCTAGCAGTTTAAGCCAAGGAGCTTTTGAGACCAGAATAATGGTCAAAAGTGCATATCCACAGCAGAACAAGAATAGTGGAATTTTGCATGATACTGTTTTACTTAATGATGTCTTGTTGACCAATTATTCAGTGCAGGATCTACCTGAGCAATACAAATATGACTCTGTTTAGTCTCTCCACAGTTTAGTTCCTATCCCAAAGCTAATATGTGGAAGCGCTTTCAGTCCAGAGTAGGACACCTTCATATAACAGATCTTTCAGATCAGATTTATTTCTCTTTTGGTCTGCTTAGAGTAGATAAAAATGTTTTCTCCTCTCTTAAGCTTACCACAAATGCCAAAGGACTGAGAAAAAATGGGGGGAAAAATGAAGGTCTCTAGTGGCTGTTTTAGCTTGTAGCAGAGATTTTTCATTCTTTCTTGAGGCCCAGCCACTGCTGTAGCATGACCACTTATTCAGAACATTCCCATACACACATACACCTTACATCTCACTGACCGCTCTACTGACCCTGTCTGGGCCTTTCTTGTTACTACCCACTCTAGTAAAAAAAATCCCCCAAAATCGTAACCATATCAACACATGGCCTAACACATTTGTGCCTTGGGCACTTTGTAATGATGTCAGGGTACTTTGAATCCTGTTTCTTGTAAAATGTATCTCTCAGGAATTATTTTGTTTTCATGCCTTTCATTAAAGCTGTCAAGCTAAGATTGTTTAGTAATATTAAAAAGAGCCATTGCTATTTTTTAAAATGTTCATAATATCTGCAATTTATGTGTGATATCAATGTAGAAAATATTAAAATTCATAAAAGACTACTCAGTCCTTTTCTGAATAAATTAAGTTCAACTGCGTTTCTGTAAATTACAATGCATTATTTATTTTATACAAGTTTGTTAAATTTACTCTGAATAATTTACTCTTCTCATAGTATTTTCTATATTTAGTGTTCCATTAAGTATAAATCAATATGTACATTTATATCTAAAATTGGAGCAGAGCTTTTGCACACAGAACTATTTTGAATACTGCCTGCATGCATAATAGCAAGGAATAACAGCTCATTAAAATGTTGAACCTGTGTTTAAGCAAGGAATGCTGTCCATTCTTATAATGTATTCTGAGGAAAATATTTTCATAGAATCATGGAATGGTTTGGGTTGGAAAGGAAATTAAAGATCATCTAGTTCCAAACCCCTGCCATAGACAGGGGCACTTTCCACTAGACAAACTTGCTCAAAGCCCCATCCAATCTGGTCTTGAACACTTCCATGGATGGGGCAGACACAGCTTCTCTAGTCAACCTGTTCCAGTGCCTCAACACCCTCAACCATTCTGTGAATCCGTGATACAGCAAGGGGTGAAAATAAATAAAAATAGAATAGCATTTTTCATAGCAGCTCATATGCAGAATGGTTCATTATTACAAATACATATTTTCCCATTGATTCCTCTAAGTGAGGACCTGACAAGACTAATTCATGTTTTAGGGGATTTTTTTGATCATTTTGACATGACTTATTTTCTCTCTCGAGCAAGTGACTTTCTTTCACAGATAACATTCTGGTTAACTTCTCAATCACCTCAGCTGTTGCTTGCTTAAGGCTAAAGTTTTCTTCTGATGGTATCTACACTGGATGTAGAAATTCTTTTGCTATCTTAAGACATTTTTCGAGACCTTTGCCATCTCCTGCTTCTGTCAATGTAAGTGTGTATGGTCTCTCTTTATCTCCAGCACACCCACTATTTAAGAGCCCTTTTGTTCAATCGCTTCTTTCTTTCAATGTAAATCAGTCCTTGCATCCTCATAGAGAATTATTTCCTTCTATTGAGAGACACTGTTCTTACCTTCACACTTCGTTTTTCTGTTAAAGTTATAATTTTATTTTCTTAATTCCTCAGTGCCTGTATCCCTTTAGCTTACAGAATACAAAATAAGGTCATAAATTTGACAAGTTGCTATGGTTAATCTCTACATATCTAGATCATCTGGTGAAACCACTACGACAACATTTCTGCTTGGAGATCCTGTCTATACATGCTGATCCATGAAAGTCATTCAAAGTACAGTTACATGCCCAGTTTAACAGAACCACTGCTGGCTTAGCATGATCATGTACCAAACACTTGATGTAGGCAAGGACCTTGCAGATGACACACTGTATTCCAGTAGGCTTTTACCTAGCTGCTTGCTTTTCCTGTTACTACTGGTAGTAGTTCCTGGAAAATCAGAATTTGGGTTGAAGATCCCTGCTGCTCCTGCATTCTGCTTTCAAGGTAGTTTTCAGAGAAAGCAGCTGAATCTGGTTTGTTTGTCAGTAGCCTTCTATTTACACAGACAAAGCAGTGATATTAGAATTTTATAGATGATATTTTGGGTTTAGCATAAGAAGTCTAGGAATAAACTATATTTTTGCTTTAACATTCATTAAACTCATATGTCAGCAGTCTGGATATCATATTTTTGTTGTCAGTCATTTTAATGGAATTTCTTAACAGTACCTGCCACACTACCAGATACATTGACTGACTGCAAGTTCCACAGGGTGACTTGGTTCATGAGAAGAACTCAAATGAGCAGCATATTGAAAATGTTGCAGAATTGTACTATTTCAGCCTAGAAAAAGTGCTATTCCTGTATATCTCTCATGAGATTTTTCTTTGTGTCATATGCCACAAAATGAACATTTCTACTGTACCACTCTCTTATTACGGGTAAAAGGAATATAGCATATATATGAAGTGAAAGATTTACAGTTAGCCTACTCTTAACAATCTAATCAAAACACAGCAGATATATTGTCTAGTTACAACAATACTGATACTCATGGCCCAAAATAAAGAACAAGACAATCCTTGTTGATTGCCACCTAAAATGCCTGTTAAAGAAGTTATTCTATCCACCTTCTATGGTATTATGTTATGGCTTCCAATGTTCCTCTGGATGACGAAGTTAATGACCTTTCTCAAGAAAAGAGTACAGGGATTTGTCATAGGTTAGCAAGCATAGTCCCGGAAGGGACGTCCTTGCTAAGGGGTGCTTACAGTTTCCTCTGGGAACTGATAGAACCTATCAGCTGGCCAGTTTGAATATGGACAATTCTCTAAGCCACTTAAAGTTGTGACCACCTCTGTGATCCACACTTAAGAATAGACAAACTCCCCCTCCAAGCTCTCTCTCGTTTCCAGCACTGGGACAGGTGGCTGCGGGCCCCGTGTGGGGGCCAGTGGGCCTGGCCAGGCCCTGCTTGGGCCAGGCTGGGCCGGGCCACGGCCATCCTGGAGTCGATGGACCTGTTCCAGCTGTGGAACCCCCCCCCACTGCCTTGCCGTGGGCAGCCGGAGCGGCTCGGCTCTCCCCCCTCTCCACTGCGATAAGAAAGATTCAACATTCAAGCTGCAAAGCTGCAAGGCCGAGGTGAGATTAACCCTTTTTACTGCTGTGAAGAGCTGAAAAACCTGAGGGAAGAGAGAGAGGAGATGCTTAAAGCTGAAATTCTGTTGTGAAGCTATGATATATCAGAGTATCCTGTTGTAATTTCATGAAGATATGGGGGGTGGAGTGTTCAACTCATAAGCAAAAGCACCTGCGCCGAGATAGGCAGATGCTGACACAGCTGTAATTTCATGAGAGAGATGAACCAGATGAGGACTTTTGCTCCAAACGGGAAAGGAGAAAACCTCAGTTCCTAGAGATGCTCCCAGAGATAGTCCTAACGATGAAGATGATGAAGACCCTTTGCTCCCAGGGAAGGAGAAGGGCCTCTGTTTCTGTTTCTGAACGGCTCAACCTTAAAATTGTACCCCAAAAAACTTCAAGAGTGGACCCTCGAAAGCAGTTGCGGGAAAAGCTGCAAGTCGGGGGAAGGGACTCACATGCGAGCAGAGACTCCTCTTCCTAAATGGACTGAACAATATTTGGAAGTGGGTGGCTGTATCGTTGTGATAATGTTTTCATAGCATGAGCAAGAAGAGACTTCTCTTTCTAAATGGACTGAACAAGGTTATTATGGAAGTGGTAAACAGACTGAACATCTGAAGGGTTGTCTTTGAACATTGTCAGTGGGAGAAGGGAGGAAGGTGGGGGGAGGAGGAGAGTTCTGAAGGTGGTATAATTTTTTTTTTTTTTCTTCCCTCTTTTAGATCTGTTAATAAACTGCTTTATATTCTTCCAAGTTTGGTGCCTGCTTTGCATTTCTCCTAATTCTTATCTCACAGAAGATAAACAGTAATGAGTATTTTGGACCAAACCACTACACTAAATTGGTGTTTCTGCCCGGTTTCAAACCGAACCCGTGACAGGATTATAAGAAGTATTCCATAACCTGAGCTGTGTGATTGGAAAACCATGATGTCTATGTTTTCTTTCTCAACAATAGCACAGTCCACTTGGGTATATTTTTATATGTCCCAAGCAGACTGCAAGTCTGTTATTTTCCAACTTTCCCAGATTTTTTGGTAGTTGCACAACAGCTCACCATAAATTAACTGACAACAAGACAATTCTTTTTTGTGTAGTGACTTCCTCACTTGGTCAGGCCTGAGCACTGGAGGCATTCACAGACCTTATAGCTGAAGTGTGGCAGTGATCACCTGGACACCAGCCACTTCTGAAAACAGGTGAAAATCAGTTCAGACCAAAGCAGGCTTGGGTGAAACTGAGACCCTGTTCAGTCATTTCATAATGAAACTTAAGTCCTGTTTAAGTACTGGCAAAACATTATTTGTTAGAACACACTGCATTTTCTAAGTGTTTACTGTAATTTTACTGGTAAGTGATCAGGTTGCGTGCAACTACTTCCAGGAAATTAGAAACTCTAAGAAAGTTATAATAATAGCTCCAGATATCCCAATACTGTTATCTTTTTCCTGATGTCCAATAAAACATACCCAGCTCCGCATATCTAGGAACTGTACCCAGGTATAGTATGTATCCAGGGTATTCCAGCACATTTCCCATACAATCTTATTATATAGAGCGAGTTATTGCTGCACTCACTCATGCTAACATAAAGACTTTTCAAGATGTAAGTACAAGGTCCAATGGAGCATGTCTTGCCCAAGATCAATAACTCCTTGAGTGAATGGAATTCACAGAATCATAAAATATCCTCAGTTGAAAGAGACCCAAAAGATCATCCAGTCCAATTCCAGGCCCTACACAGGACAGCCCCAAGAGACACACCATGTGTCTGACAGCACTGTCCAAATATTTCTTGAACTCTGTCAGGCTGGTGCTGTGACCACTTCCCTGGGGAGACAATTCCAGTGTCCAACCACCCTCTGGGTGAAGAATTTTTTTCTTATGTCTAACCCAAACCTCCCCTGACACAACTTCAGGCCATTCCTTTGGGTCCTGTCACTGGGACCACAGAGAAGAGATCAGTGCCTGCCCCTCCTTTCCCCCCTCATAAGGAAATTGTAGACTGCAATAAGGTCTCCCCTCAATCTCTTCTTCTCCAGGCTGAACAGCCCAAATGACCTCAGCTGCTCCTCATATGGCTTCCCCTCTGCAAGGCTCCAATACCATACAGCAGGTTGACAGAGCCAGGGGTAGGGACCATCAAAAAGCCATGAGTGAAATTCCATGGGATGGCTGCAATACAAACACTAGTGTAGCTGGTCAGTCCTTCAACAAACTACAAAATAACATGGAAGTTTTAGTGGAGATCATTGACTTTAGTTATCTGATTGCTTACAGATTTTATCTGGTACCCTTGGTATTCTTGAGCCAATAAAGTTGTTACTGTGTCTAATCAAACTACAGCCAGGGTACACTTGTTCTAGCAGTTATCTCACCTAGAGCCATCCTATTAGATTCCCAATTTCTATCTGTTAGCCTTTTCCGTGGATAGCATAATCTCCAATCTCCCTTGCTCAAAATCATTCGAAAGTCCTTCACGTTAAAACTCTCTGACCTATTACATCCGGAACTTTGCTTTCTCTCTATTTCTATGGCCTGTACTTCTGCTTTATTTTTGTCTTTAAAAGCTGTGATAGATGTTATCTATGTTGTAGTATTAGATATATTAGATAGCTTAGATAGATGTTATTTAGTATTGAAAACTCTCAATTCTTTTGATTAATCTTAAAAAATAAAACTTGCAAAGTGTCCAGAAGTAGCTGTCAATAAATATTCCAATTCTGAAAAGATCACACTGCTTGTAAGAACTTTAACAGTTTGGTCTCTATTAATCATGAAGAAGTTAAAAGGTGACTTGATGTCGGTCAATTTTATATAGTTCAATTTGTGGCTTCTTTTATTTGATTGAGGATTTTTTAGGATATGGAAATGAGACAAATTCACATTCAAAATAAACATGATATTAAAAATTAGCATAGTTAAGCATTCAAACAATCTGAGTAATAATGTGATGTTTTCCATAATTTTTAATCTTCAATTTCAGATGAAGTGTGCCTTGAGATATTCATTTGAATTCAACCAAAAATTCTAATCTTGAAAAAAATATATGTTAAAATCAGAGATCAGACCAGATTATTCTTTCTCATGCTGATAGCTACAAGTGCTAAACCATGAACAAGAAACCATGAATGCTAATTCTTGTGTTTGTTTGTTTCAGTTTAGACCTTCTATCTAATTAAATCTGATACTTTAGCCTCTCTAACTTAATGATAGGTTTCCCATCACCCTAAAATGTTAGTATTTCATTTAATGTTCAGAATTAATATATAATATTTCAGTATTAGAACATGAGCAGTTTTATTTTTCCTCATTTGGTATTTCAGCTTTCAGTAAACTTCAGGTTTTCATTAAGGAACAGATTGGTTTATAAGTTTATAAACGATGGAAATGCATTTATCAGAATTTCTTATTAAACTCTTTCTAGAAGTAAAAAGCTGGCTGGTAGCAGCTAATGTGCCTGACCAATGAAGAAGAGCCTTTCAGAGTAAAGGATAATTAGACACATAAAATAAGTTGAAAATATATATATTTCTCCTGTCTTCAACTGGCTGCAACACACAGAGAGATATCTTAAATAATAGCAACATGTAAAATTATGGCACACATTTTACCTTGCACAAATCCCATTAAACCACTTGCAAAACTTCCTTAATTCAACAAACTTGTGATTTCATCCCATTTTTTACTCCTTCAGCACCTCTTCCTTAAAAAAGAGCATTAACAGAAGGAAGAGGAAATGAAATTCAGAAGAAAATATAAAAGAAAATAAATTAAGAAAAGTTTTAGTCATGGTAATGTAATTTTTTTTTCCCAGTCAATATTTTTGCAACATTTAGGAGAAAATGCAAAATGAACAAACAAAAAAACAAACACCAAACACAAACTCATTAAACTATAAATGATACTATATACTTTATGGCATAATTTCAATGCTTTGCAACAATTCAATCACATGTTTGTTTTGTTTATTTCTTGTGGTGGTCATACTCTTGTTATAAAACATTCTTATAGTTCCTAGAAGGGCTAAATTCTTTAATATATTAAAGAAATAATAGTTTATTTAATGTAGTTAAAAGCAACAACAAAAACAAAGACCAAACAACATATATTGCATATACTAACTACATTCTGCCTAAAAAGGCAATCTGTCCTTGTTGCAACCAATGTTGCTACAGAATTATTTCTATGTAGATTCATAAACCCATTACCAGCCATTAATTATGCATTAATTTAAGCAATTAACCATGGAAGTGGCTTTACTGTCAGAGATATGATGTATAACGTAAAAGTCATTTGGTTAATGAGGAAAAGGAAGTGCTTTCTAACCAGGACAGGTATTTTGTTGGCAGCATCACTAATTACCCAGATAAGTTTTTACAAGAGGATTCTGCATCCAGAAGTTTTGTTGGTTTTCCTCTCTCTCTAGCCACAAGAAAGAGAAATCCTTTTGTTTTTCTAACTGCCCGTATTATTTATGATAGAGTCATACAAAGGTTTGGGTTGGAAGGGACCTCTAAAGATCATTTGGTCCAATATCCCTGACATGGGAGGGGACATAACTGGATTATAACTTTGTTCAAAGGCAGTGTATCTCAATTCAATTCTTCCCATGGAAACAAAGATTCCCACTATTTACATTTTGGGTAGTATTCTTTGATGTAGCTCTATCTATGTCAGATAGACCTAATAGACTTAATGCATAAGGCACAAGAAAATTTACTATTCTTAAAGCTGGATGAAGAGCAATTAAATTTTATGGTGTTGTCTTGCAGATGTAGCACAAATGAAATTAATGGACTAAGTATGTGCTTAAATACATAAAAGATCAAGGTCTAAATCTGCTTTGTAATCTGCCAGCAGTTATACAAGTCAAGTATTTCTTATTCGAGTGTCAAGAGCTTATTATTCAAATGTTGGTCTAGACAAATATTGCTATTCCCTTTCTGTGGAAGTAGCAATAATACCAAAAAAAAAAAAAAAGGGGTAAAGGAATATTTAAATGTTATTGGCTTCTAAAGGAATAAAGAGTCTGTGTGTTTTAGTTTGGCTGTTTTCTGAGTGTTTTTTATTTGGTTGATTGGTTTTGGTTTTGTTTTTTGTTGATTTTGCTTTTATTTGGGGGGAGGTTTCTTTTTCAATTAATGAAATAAGAGATCATTGACGTGGAAAATTGAAAGTCTTGATGCCCCAAGAGTACTAATATTAATGTATATACGTTCTATAATTGTACCATACAGTACCATATTGCTTGAACATTATTAGATTCTTCACGATAGACTTAATTTCAGTTTAAGGATTCTAGTAGACTGCAGAAGATACGTATGTTATAATTCTATTTTGTGAGGTCTAGGTTAGATCACCTATACTTTACACCAGTGTTATGAAATAGGTCACATAGAGGAAATTACTGTAATAATAGTTCCATCAACAAGCTTCACACAGTTGGTTTTATTCCAAGCTAGCTATAAAGAAAACGTTAAGGATCACAAGCAAATATTTTAATAAAAGTATGTAGTTCTACTAAATAAAAAAAAATCCATATTAATCCAGGCAAATTTGTATTATCCAATAACAGGTATATTCAATTACAGATAAAACACAATGACACCTACCTTTTTCATACTACTTCAACATAAATAGGATATGCATAAGTGAAAACCACTGAAAACTATTTCTTTATGAAAACAACTCAGCTAACAAAAACAGAAGTGCAGGCTCATACAAAATGTATTAAAAAATATTTGAATGCAAATATTTTTATTTGCAAGAAACCTGTGTATTATCACTTCAATGCTTACTGTTTTAGCAGAAATACTGAATTTAAAAAATCTGCTCATTTAAAGTCAAAATATAAATTCTGGAAATATGTGTATGTGTGCTTGCATGAACATTCAAAGCTTTCTACAAATATTTTGAACCTTCAGGCAGAATGTAGTCAGGGTACTTACACATTATACAACTTAATAAGGCAGCAAATTAGATTTTTATGTTAACCCTGGAGTGAGATAAAATTGATTGCCTTGTAAATGGTTATCACACACAGTATTGTCAGGAATTGTTGAATGTTGAGGTTTAAAATAAAGCCAAAATTCCATTTTTTATTAATTACACAGTTTGAGAAAGTGCAGAACATACTCACAAAGTTCCTATACATTTAACATTAAACTTTCATATTTTTACAGATTGTTTATTATTTTATATAATTTATTATTGTAACATGAACTTTTTTTTTTCTGGACTTGGCTTTATTTGCTGGCCTTGTAAAACTGAGAACTTTTCTTTTAACAAGAAAAAAGATTACAGAAGAAATATGGTCCAGGAACTCAACCACTGTGCTCTCATCTTTCCCCATTCTTTCCTTAAAGCTCACATAAGGTGGAATAACATATGTGCTTCCTTATGAGTATGCAGCACACAGAGCAAAATACACCTTTCCCACAAAAGGTCATACTATGCTACTCAATGCTGATTTCCTCATTAACCTAGTTTTTAACCGAGCTATGATTCTTGCTTTAGGTATGTCCATAGTTCTTCTCTACGGATACTGTTAGCACCATTATTTAATTCTGCATTTTTCAATTAATTGGTCACTATTTAAACAGACCGTTATTCTGGGGATATTGAAAAGCCCTATATTTTAATAATGACAATTTCATTTGTATTTTTAAATTTGATTTGGTTTTGTTTTAAAGGAATCTGTTGAAGCACACGTTAAAGTTATTGGAAAAGACTACAGTTGCAGTCAATGTTTATATATAGCTGTAACAATTTAGTATGGTGCATTGTGCATCTGAACTTTGAACAGCATTTCTGGGAAAATACTGGTGATAGACTTTAGGTCACCAGTACTCAGCAAAGGTGAGTCCATGATCATCTGTGCTGTCAGCTCAGTTTGCTATTTCACTCTTCCTCCTCCACCTATCTGTGCAGTGACAGTTAGTTTTCAGAAACAAGAAAGCTTTGACAAGTAAACTGTTGTTAGTAAGGAGAATGAAATAATTTTGTGGTGCTATGATAAAACAACACCCCAAATTTAAATATAATCACACTGTATATTTGTTCCCCATTAAGGAAACTGGAAAATATATTATTTTTATACATTATTGACCTTTTTGACACTTCAGTTCTGTTTCAAACTGTAGTTTTATTCCCATTTTTTTAGCTCTTCCCTAATAATTGTTAAAAGTCATTATCCACTTTAAAATGTGGCGTCCAACCTTTTTGACTATATGAATTGCATCACAAATATCATTAAATGTCCCCTGAAACATATTGTGTGGCTGTCAAAATCAAGCACAGGGCGAGTACTGCAACTGCAGTTCCATTCATGACATATTACAAAAAATAATTAAATTGAGCTTCATTGGGTAAACAAGTAAATGTAAGTGATTTGTAGATCTTTAGCTTTGCAGTTTTCTTTCTGAAGATGGAAATTCAGATTATCACTTACAGTCTATCAAGTATTCTATAATGTAAATGGAAAACAGGTTATTAACAACTCAAAATTTAGTATATGTATATGTCCGTATGCAAATACATAGATACAGTCATATTGGACAACCTGTGTTAATTTCCTGATTCTAATACTTTTCAAAAGCACCTAGTAACATTAATACCTTCTAGTTTAATGTCTTAATTTCCAGAAGAGCATAAAGTCAGTAGAATCAATAAAGATTTTTGTGTAAGAGTTTTGTTTGATTGTTTATTCTTTCTTATTGACAAAGCACTCAAAAACTTTAGCTGCTTAAGCAGGAACTCTTCTCAATGCACATATAAATAATTTTGACATTGTACAAGAATAGAAGCATAAGAATTAATATTATTTCCAAACTCAGAGGAAGAAACCTCACATAAATTTTGTATTCTCTAGATTGTGAAGGCCATGTTGACCCAGCAGAACTGCCAGCAGATACTTTTTTTTTTTTTAAGATGATTTAGCTGATTATTCGGACATAGTATTAAAGAGAATTAGTCCTTCTGAAAGCCTTCTTTTTTAGTTTTAGTATAGTGAATATTTTCTCAGCTTTATACTTTTTGTGAGCTAAAACTATGCAAAGTTTTTTCAATGCCTTCAGCAAATTAGTACTGTGGCAATGTTAAAATCATCCATTGTAATTATACAGGATGACGTGAAGGAATAAGTATATTAGGTATTATTAGTGTTCAGTTTAGGTCTCATCAGCTTATTCTTCATTTTCTAAACCTCATAATTTATTGTATACACTGTCTAGTACTATTGTTTCACTATAATCTATACATAACAGTTTTGCTTAGTAGCACTTTAGTGGCATCAGAGCAATGAGAAATGCTAGTAGTTATCAGATTTACTCATTAAGATGAAGTATCTGTAAATATGTGTAGATTTTTGTTAGATCTGTGAAAAGAGTGAATGTCCTGGGGTGACTGTATGATACTGTATTCCCTATCATCTGCTTATTGCCCAGACATGAGTTCTGTACCTTTAAGCTAGGTTTTGGAGCGGGAGGGAAGCCGGTGGAATTCTTTTGGCAGCCTGTGTTCAAAACGCAGATAATTCGCTCACTCTCTCCCCAGCTCTTGGCTTTTTCTCAAAAGAGAGACGACGAGTCTTTGCTTTGAGCTAGGTTCTTATTCATTAGCTGAGGCAAGAAGTTTTTCCCGGGACTATGGCTTCTTCTTCTTCTGGAACTGTTCATCTTTGCTCTGGTCTGAAACACCAGAACATTGCCAGGAGCCCCCACGCCACGGCCCGGAGGGAGGCCCTGGGGTGCCACACCCCGGTTCCAGAGGACTTCAGGAGAACCCAGGCAGGACCCTAAAAAATCCACTATCTTTCTCCACAATGAGACGGTTTATTATCTAACATTGTTCTTTTTTTTCTTGTGCCTGCATGCACCCTGCTTGTTAAATAAACAGCTTTTTTGCGCTATCCTCCAAGAAATTCCTTCCAAACGTGTGGGGGAGGGGCTGCCAAAACCTGCCTTCCATTAGCAGACATGTTCATCTCAGGACATTTCCTCCTAATTTATCTCAAACCGATACAGTGAGCTAATAGAAAAAGTAAGGAAGGCAATATGTACTGTGTCATTAACCAAAACATATTTTAATATAATGATATTCCTTCTAAGTTCAGGATGTCAGCCAAATGTCCTGCTGAAAATCTCGGTTTTAAGCTTTTCTGACCTTACTGGTATTAAATGTCAAGAAAAGTAACCATGTACATATGGCTTAATTAACAAAATGAACACCAAAAAAGCCCCCAAACCTAGTAAACATGAAAAAAAAGGAAAAATCTGAAGCTGCTGAGAATTAGAAAAAAACATTGAATTACTGAAATTGCACATAGATATGTTGACTTCCACGTGAGAAACTATAGCTAAGCAGCTTATACTTTATTCTCATTTTTGTGGATGTTTTATGCTAGCAACATGATATTCAGGCACACTTGATACTATATAAGGAAAGACCTTTGACCTAGCCAAATGATTTATTGTTAGTGTATTACAAAGTGAAAACATTAGTAGGCATAATTTTTGCAACATTGAGCAAAACATAATTGTTATTCCTAAAAATAATTTTAATATTTTAGTCACGTTTTTTAAAATTCTTTTTTTAATTGTCTGCCTACATGAGAACATTTAATTTATGCCCAGAGCCCATAAGATTCAAATAAAGCAACTTCCTTTGAAATCTACAGAATGGACACTGTTTCTCTCAAGGATTACAGGAATTCTGACAGAAAAACATATCTGCCTTCTCAGCTTCATCTGTGAATTTTTTCTGGGAATAATTAAAATTAAGAATCTGTTCTTTAATAATAAATAGTTGAGAAAGATATTGAATATGTTCCTAATTACTTGTATGGTAGACAGTTAAATAAGTTATTTAAGTTTTTATCACCATAATTTATCTGTTTCACCTGCAGCTGATAAGCTCATAGATTTATACAGTAGCTGTCACTTTCTTATGAATACTTACTGATGATTTAATAAGCAGTTTTAAACAGTTCAGCTACAGAATCTTATTTTTTATAAATATACATGTATTTGAATGTTTAAAAGAAGTAGGGATCCAACTTCAGTCAATTTATTTGACCAAATTTGTTCTCATACAAGACATGACTTCTCAATGCTTCAGCTGCATCTTAGTTCTTTCAATTATTTGCAAAATATTACATTAGAATTTCTAGACGTTGCATAATTGGAATGATAAAGATTAGAAAATGTGAGAATGGGAAAGTATATGTGTTTGGAGTAGAGACAATTTTCTTCATAGTAGCTAGCATGGGACTGTTTTGCATTTGTTCTGAAAACAGTGCTGATAACACAGGGAGGTTTTTGTTACTGTTGAGCAGTGCTGACACAGGGTCAAGGCTTTTCTGCTTCTCACCCCACCTCAGCAGCAAGGAGGCTGGGGATACACAAGGAGCTGGGAAGGGACATAATCAGAACAGTTGATCCAAACTCACCACAGAGAAATTCCATGCCCTATGACATCAGCAATAAAGAGCTGGGAGAGGACGAATGAAGTGGAGGCATTTGGAGTGATGATTTTTGTCTTCCCAAGCCATCACTAAGCATAATGGAGCCCTGCTTTCTTGGAGAGGACTCAACATCTGCCTGCCCATGGTTAGTGATGAATGAGTTCCATATTTTGCTTTGCTTGCACTTGCAACTTTTGCTTTGCCTACTAAACTGTCTTTATACATACTGATGCATAAGGTCTCTCTCTTTTACTTTTCAGATTTTCTCCCATATCTTGCTGTGGAAGAGGGAGCAAGCAGCTGCATGGTGCTTGGTTGCTGCCTGGGATTAAACCATGTGTTTTGGGATGATTTTATGATAATACTGTATTCCCCTATTGTCTGCTTATTGCCCAGAAATGGTGTCAGAGACTGAAAATATTTCATGCCTCAAACACTGATATAAAGTTTTGCTCATTATAAAAAGCTACAACTGAAGAAGCCTCCCTGAAGAGTGGGACTTTGAACTGGAAGTCAAACTGTGGATTAGATAAAGGGAAACGCATTGTTCAATCATCTCAGGCTGAGGGAAAGGTATGCATCCAAAAAAGGCCAAAGCCACCAGCTGCAACTATTCCCGGTTGAGTTTGGGGCGGGGGAAGAGCACAGCTCACAGAAGCCGGGTTTACACAGACTCTGCCCAGCCGAGGTGGGGGAGGAGGTTTTGGGTGCATGCTTAATTATAGGACATGAATATTAAAATAGTTTGCGATAGTGTAATGGGCAGCCATCAGGAATTCTAGCTATATTTTACTTGTTTTCTTTCTTTTTTTGTTTACTCTTATTAATTCTATTGAAACCAGATCACTATTTTTAAAGTAGCAAATAAAATAACCACAAGCACTGTATGGAAACCATGAAGGTGTGATGAAGGCCTCTCCGAGGGTACAGGAATATCTACTAAAGATAGTTTTTTAAATGCTAGAGTTCACAATATCTTATCAGTTCTTCAGTTTTAAGTCAACTCATTAAGACCAGATAAAGTCTGTGAAGCTCTCTTGTACTCAGATCTATCAGAAAGACTGTCGAGGGATTACTAAGCAGTGACTTTATATGACATGTTATTGATTTCAAATTGAAACCTAATTCCTAACTCTACAAAAGGACTGTAGTTCAGTCTACTGCCACTATGGCTGTAAAGAAGTGTGAGCACTGTAAATAAATTTCTTTTCTTGGCCATTACACTTGATGAGTTGAAAAGTCCTTTGGACATCTTCAAGTTTGTCAGTGTCAAATTTTGAAAAAGGTAACTCAAGATCCCCTTTAACTGCAAGGCAGAAGTTAAGCGAATAAATACCACATTTACTTTTTCTGTACTCATTGCTACAGTTATTCAGAAATAAAAAAATGAGAATTACACAAATTCAAGTAATGTTTAACAAGGTTATGACGCATTTAGGCTTGAAGTAGGTACCACTGAAAAATAGTTCACTGTATATTCTGTAAACATTTTTCAATGCCTTCAAAGATTTATTTTTCTCTTTTTCTTTTAATTGTTGAAGAGTTAATCCTATGCTGAGTGTTCATAAGTCCCTTCAGCTTCAGTAGAGTTCGAAGCTGAAGACATTAAATCACTGTCAGGATATGCCTCTCTCAGGTCTGGTAAGCAGAGGAAGTTCTGCAGTTACAGGCATTTGATAAGGCTGAAGGAAGCTAATGCAGAATATGTCAGTCAAATGTCTTCCATACTAAATACATATGGAAAAGATCTCTCTACTAAAACTGTTGAATCTTTTCTCTGAATCTAAAGAAATCAAGATTTCAACTGTAAGAGCAGAATTTGTGTCATCAAAACAAATCATAAATAAGTCTATCTACCAATTTTGTCATCTATTATCAAGCAAAATCCAGTCCAAGGCACCTGGAAATGGATCATGTAGACAGTGGTCCCTCATAATCAGGTGTCAGTGATGTTGTAAAAGACAGAAGCAATAAGTGCTATACAGACTGAGAAGAGAAAAACTCCATTCTCAGTAATGAATGGTTTCTAGGAATATGTTACTGAGCCAAGTGTAATATAATACAAAAAAATACAAATTAAGATAATCAATGTCAATGTGTGACTAGTGCTGTTCCAAACACCAGTCAGTGCAAGAACAAATACTAGAACAAGCTCAAGAACAACACTAGAACAGGTAGTGAAATATCATAGCAACCTCACCACCAGGAAAAAACAACCGAGCCAGTCGGGGACACAGTACTGGTTTCTGTAAGTTGAAGGAAATATGTAAGTAGCCTTAAATGAGTCTAAGGCTTCCGGCAAAAAAAATATTACTGCTAAAAATGTATGATCTAAAAATTGCTGAAATAAAATGCCTAAGAGTCCTGATTTGAAAAAGCCAGGAATCTTTCCCCTACTTTGTGCAGAGTTCACCTGTCATCTGCAGTTTATTCCCAAGTGGACTGAAATTACCTATTCTGTACATGTTCTTATCATGAGTATCATGGTAAGAGCTTCATACTCTTGTGCCTATGCTAAAATACAGATTAACATGGTTGTTTCCCTTTCTAGTGTCTCTGAATGTATATCTAGATACTTCAGGCTTCCTAGCAGAGAATAGGTTACAGGTAACAGCTTAATGTCTGGAAGAGCAGTAAGAAAACAGTATTTTCGTCATCTTGGTCCAAAAAAACCTGCCTTCAAATACTGGTATACTAGATGAAGAACCAATAAAGTTTATTTAATAATAGCTTCTCAGTATAGCAAGGCAGTTAAAAGTTGATGTATAAATTAGTTGTAAAATCTGTTGAGAATAAAATACGTGACATGACTCAAGAAGAATTCTAATAGTGGTAAATACTTAAAATATTATTCAAAGAACATGAAATCTCAAACAAGGATCAAACCAAAAGCCATAGCAGGATTTTTTAAACTTTATTGTATTTTTCTTTTTGACTTTCTTTCAGAAAGCAAGTCTAAGGAATGTCACTGCTGATCTCACGTTCCAGTGAGAATGCAATAAAGAACATACAATTACATAACACTGTATTATCAAATTTAATAAAATTATACTTATACCTGTTTTATGATTGCTGACCTACTAAGTAATTTATTAATAACTAAAATTTTAATGCATCTGCTGTATTTAGCTTTTGATCAATACCATGTCTTGTAACAGTCTTGACTCAGGCAGGCAGAGAAATTGCTCTGCAAACAACCTCTTAACTAAGTCTCTGATAAGATTTATTTATTAACAGTAGAAAATTCTGCCATGGTTGTCATTATTCATTATCAGATCTTGTTAGATAGTCTGTGCTATCATTTGGGACTCACCTTTGCTGATCTTACTTGTCTTGAATGATACTTAATTCATTGATCATCCCTTGCATTGTTTAAACTTGTTCTATCTGCATCCCTTTATAATTATTATTAGAGTCTCGTCTCAGCCTCTTTTTATATTCTCTCTCAGTACATGATCTCATTAACAGTCATTATGACAAGTTTTGTTCTCAGATAACATTTTCATTCAGGCAATACATCATTTTATATTTTTTTTTTTTTAATTTTCCTTGATGTCCTTATCCTACTTTGACTCTGAGAACAATTGTTTGATGTGTAAAACTAACGAATGCTAATATTTTGGTCTGCAATGTTTCCCAAAGAGATCTCACTGTTTTTGACACTGATATGACTGATGTCTGAAACCAAATGTCATCCCTAATCCTGAGCTGATGACATGTGGCTTTCCCCCAAGAAAAGCACCTTTCTTCAGTATCTCTCAAGTAAAGAGCTGATACTTGGAGCTGACTGACGAGTGAATGTTTTCTTTTTTTTGTGACCAGGATATTTCACCAAAAACACAAATCATTAGAAGTAAATTATATGCTCATCTGAAATCCTTTTCAGCATTTTCACTTTCTAGGAAAAAATTCAATAACATATCAATACTGTCATTATTTGAAGGTTTTCATAAATTTGTGTTATTAGCAAAAATCAATAGCAGCATTTCATTTGGAATGGACTAGTAATGTTGAAGTAAGTCAAAAATACCACTTTAGGGACAAGAACTTGAAGAAAAAATATTACTTATATTCACACAGTACAGATTAAAAACAAACCCATGTAAAACAGCAGATTTTGGAAATCATAAGAGACCATGGCCAGGTGACTCTTTTATTCTTATTACAATAATGCATAGACTCACTGATCTAGGTACTGGAGAAATACATCAAAATATTCTGTCTCAAAGAGTTCTGATCCAGACATTATTGGTTTTGAGCATGTTTTATCCCACTTTCACCATCATTTCCAGGTTTTCACAGACTGAGTGACTAAACATCTGTATCAACTGTCTTGATATGGTAGGATGTTTTCTAGTGTTAATGTTAAACAGATTAAATGAATGCATCCTGGGCAGTGCCCAGTGTTCTATAATTATCAGTAATACACTTAGACATTGCAATGACATCTTCAGTTGGATATACAGAGAATCCAAAGACTTCAGAATGACAAATACAGGAGAAATCGTATCAATCAAGAAAAGCTAAAATCTCTCTTCCATCTACCTTTTTCATCTCCAAATGCTCACGTATCTGTGTCTCTTTAATGCTGTTGCTGCTTTATTGGCTGTTGTGGGCAGAACACCCAAACACCAAGTGCCCCTGGCAGTCCACTGGAGCTTTGATATCAGTTATGACACTCAGCTATCAGGGACTGAGTAGCCATATGGGCATATTGCTGCTCATGTCTCCTACTGCCTCAATAAAACTTTGATTTATAATGTATTGTCTGACTCCATTACTGTTTGGACCACACCGCCTCAGATCATCTTTTTTTGGTGCTATTTCTCTCATCTGCTATCATTGTGAATATTTTCCATTCAATTTCTTTTACGTCTCCATTTTTTGCTCAGAAAAACTGTGGTTTGCATGTCTTTTCCTTTTTTTACTGAAACGACTCACCTTTTAAAGTTTAGATTTTGAGTTAAGATTTTATTAAGTGGTTTTAAAAGTGCTAACATAAGAATTCAGAATCAATGAAAAGGACAAACATGCTGAGATGTAAAACTGAAGCAGTGTCTCTTGTGAATCACAACTAGAAAAAGAAAACAAACAACTACATGAAAAAAACCAACAACTAAACCATTCATGACAGGAAAAGAAATTCAATAAATAAGTTAGTCCAGGTAAAATTGAAACAGAGAATCAGACGTAAAAGAATGAAAGAGATTTTTCAGGACACTGCAATAACAGCAACCAACAAATAAAGTAAGTGCAATAGAGAACAAGTGAAAATATTTATCCCTTCTTGATTCCCAAATGGACTGTGTTTTCAAAAGAAAATAAAATATAAAACACCAAGAAAATAACTGTAGTAAACCCTAATTCAAAGGTAGTCTGAATCATCAAATTACACAAACCCATTCAAACTTAATAAAGCACATTTCTTGTATTAGAAGAACAAATTGACTCATTCACCTTCTTTTCTCAAAACTTTATGAAATAAAGTAGTATGACCCTCCTCCCCCAGATTCTCATACAGATAGATGTTGTGGAAATATGCTTCAGGTCTTTCATTTAGATGACTGGCACAATGTTCACAGCAACCATATGCTTCTTGTAACTTTTACAGGCAGTTAAGTCCCCACCCTTCTTTTTCTTCTTCTCTTTTTGCAAAGAATGACATGTCCTGTTTTGCTAAATTATAGCTTGTCAGCATGCTTTGTAACAGCCAAGAGTGCTTGAAAAGACAGACAAAATACACAGGCCTACCTTTCCTTAACAGATTCAACTCACCTTTTTTATTATTATATATATTTATATGCATGAAAATAGTTATGATTATTTTAAAAATTAACTGATACTTTGGTTGAATGTATTCTTGGTACAAAACGGAGTGAAAGAACACTGACTTGAATTCTTGAGAGTTTTTTCACAGCTGTTGTACAGTACACTCTGATGTTAAAATTTTTGTGCTTCAGTTCTAATATGTTATAATTTTTGTTATTTCTATGCAATAAAATATTTTATATTGTAAATAGAGTTATTGTGTTATACTAATGCTTTCCCAGTGTTTCCAAAAAAACACTTACATAATCTACTTTGCGCCTTGCAGCAAAAAGATATTGATTTGAAACAGATGGGAAACTCCAGAAAGGCTGATTCTCAATGTTTTCTTAATTTCTGTTTGCATTTAAAAAAAATAAATATTGTTATCTTTGTGTAAATATGACAGAAAGATCAATAAGTAAATTAAGGTATGGCAGTTTTGAAGCTGGATGTCTCAATTTTGCCAGGGGTTTCTGACTGGTATGCTTCACCAATATTCTGTGCTCTGTTCAGATTAATCAGACCGTAACAAAACAAAGGTAGCTTTTTAAAAATCGTCTGATTTTTTTATAAAAGTATCAGTCTAATTTTGGAATTTAGGGAAGATAAAATCAGGGTTAGTGTAGCTAGAAATAAGGCAATAAATGCCTGCATGCTATAGAGCTAGGAATACGGAAGACAGAATATTTATTTGTTCTTACTTTTAGAGTAACAGGCTTTTGATATTATGCTGTTGGCAGCCACTTCAGATAATTTAACATTTCCTGATGTTGAGAAGACATTTTAAGTGCCTTCTAAGAATAAAATGTGATGTTTCTCTTACAGGGCTCTTTCATTTTATCAGTATTTCTGTAACAAAACTTCAATTAATTGATTTTGATATTTAAACCATGTGGCTTATCACTAGATACAGCTTCATCTGTAAAAACTTTCTTTTGATTTAAGATCAATCCCTGATATTTGATTTTACTCTAATTTCAGAGTTTATTCAACCTTGTCAAATTTTGCAAGTTTGCATTTGAAAACAATGTTTCTGGATGCTGACCATTAAAAAAACCTCAAAACCTCTGTTTGAGCTATGAGCAGAAAGATATTTCTGTTCACAGAAGTTTAGCAATTTTAAAAAAGAGTGCTTTTTTAATTTTGTTTTGAAACAGAAGCAGATTCTTAAGTTCTTTTAAAGGAAAGGTACAATTCTATCAGTGAGAAGTCTCTATACTCAGTTGCCATGGACATCCTAGTGCTTTAGGTGCCTGCTCTGGTACTGTGTAATTGGGATAAAAAAGAATAAGGTTACTTAGTAATAAAACCCTAAACTGTCAAAGAGCCTTAAATTTCAAAACATCAGTTCCTAGAACAAACTTGTTTCTGACTCTCAACAGAAGACCAGATAATGAGTGGATGGATGAGAAGGCAGAAAGCAAAGACCTGTGGGTGGAATCTGTTAATGAAAAAATTAAAAAATCTCCCTAGGTACTTCCAAGACATTGTCAAGATTGTCAAGTATTTTCTCTCATTAATCAATTGGTAATTCTGTAATTTCTTGGGATGTTTTTCTCACCCTAGTATAATTAGGACTTTCACCACAACTGAAGAACATTAGCATCTGGGTTTTTTGTGGTCTAACATTTTAATGTATACAAATTGTCCCCTCTCCCATTCTCATGTTGATTGGTTTTCTGTACACTGTCTGAAATTTCTTTACCTTTTCTGAAATACAGATTCTAGAGGTAGTCTATCTAGATTACCCAGCCTAATCATATAACCAATATGCATGACATTAGTAGATTGTATCTGCAGGATTTCCTTTCTCTTTACATATTCATGACAGATGAAAATACTAATTATTTTGTATTTCTTAGCAATATGTACATACAGATCCACATAAGAAACATCCAACTGATATTTCAATTAATTTGCCTATGTAAGACAAAAATTTATTTAATTGTTTACAGAACAAGAAAGCATAAATATTTCACTGCAAGTGAAATTCTTGCTTTGAAAATTTTTGTCTCATGACACATACTAGAAAATGGTTATGTTTTTCTCTCAACCCACTATAAGTATAATATCAATGAGATGTTGTCAAGACTTGCACTAGACTTATGATAGTGAAACAAAGAATTGTGTGGTCTTGTATCTGAAATTTTCTAAATTTTGCAAAATTCAAACCACATTTCATAGCTGTAATTTGTTTATAGGAAAGTTCATGCTAGTGAGAAGTCAATTCTAAATCAATCATTTCCATGTCTCATAGAATCCTTCTGGTCAAAATGTCCAGCACACAGCTGGATAAACACATCATATGATAGGTGAGCAACAGGCTCACAGCTCAGGCACAAAGGGTTACAGTGAAAGGGGTGACATCAGACTGGTGACCCAACAACAGTGGGGTTCCACAGGGCTCCATCTTAGGCCCAGTGCTCTTCAACACCTTCATAAAGGAATTGGACACAAGACTGAAAGGGATACTGAGCAAGTTCACAGATGATACAAGACTGGGAGGAGTTGTTGATTCCTTTGAAGACAGAGAGGCCCTGCAGAGAGACCTTGACACATTAGAGGGCTGGGTACTCACCAACCACAAAAATTTCTACAAGGAAAAGTGCCAGATTCTGTACTGGGGATGAGACAACCCTGGATATATGGAGAGACTGGGGAATGAGAGGCTGGAGAGCAGTGTGACAGAAGAAGACATGGGGGTCTGGTCAATGGCAAGTTGAACGTGAGTCAGCAGTGCCGTGGCAGCCAGGAGGGCCGAGCGTGTCCTGGGGTGCATCAGGCACAGCATCGCCAGCCAGGCAAAGGAGGGGATTGTCCTGCTCCACTCTGCACTGGGGCAGCCTCACCTTGAGTTCTGGGGGCAGTTTTGGGCACCACAATATAAGAAAGGTGTAGAACGTCTAAAGATTACAGAGCATCTAAAGGAGACCAATGAAGATGATGAAGGGTCTTGAGTGGAAATTATATGAGGATCAGCTGATGTGTTACTTGGTCTGTTCACTCTGGAGAAGAGGAGACTAAGGGGAAACCTCATGACAGTCTACAACTTCCTCATGAGGAGAAAAGGAGGTGCAGGAACTGATTTCTTCTCCCTGGTGACCAGTGACAGGACCTGAGGGAATGGCCTGACATTGTGTAAGGAGAGGTTTAGTTTGGATATTAGAAAAAGGTTCTTCACCCAGAGGGTGGTTGGGCACTGGAACAGCCTCCCCAGGGTGTGGATACAAAAATGCTGCTAGCAAGGATTTTCTTGCTATTTTCTAAGTCCGTGAGAGACTTTTCTCTCTCACAGAGATAGTAGCAGAGTTCTGTAAACAATGAAACAGCTGCAACCTTGAAAAGTCTTGTTTATAGTACAGTAGAAAAATATTTTGACAATGGATGTTTTAGGATTATAGCCAATCACCCCCAAGGGGTGGCTGATCCTTGTCCAATAAGACTATGAAGAAAAAGTTTATAAAATAATTAAATAAATCAATCTTGCTGCACAATTCCTGCCTGCTGGATCTTCTCTCCTCCTCCCTACGGCTGTGGGACACAGTAATATACCCTAGGGGATTTTAGTACCAGGGAAACGGTCACAGCACCAAACCTGACAGAGTTCAAGAAATATTTGGACAATGCTCTCAGGCACGTGGTGTGACTCTTGGGGATGGTGCTGTACAGGGCCAGGAGTTGGATCAGATGATCCTTTTGGGTCCTTTCCAACCTAGGATATTCTGTGATTCTGTCACATTAAAATTCAGACATTAAAATTCTGTCTGAATTTTAAATCCACCTGTGATTCAAGCCCAAGAAAGGATGAAAATATTTCATTTTCCTGTAAGTAATAGTGGAAAATGCTAATAGGTTTTGAGTGAGCAGATTAGAATACACAGCTGGACTTCATGTTTACGGAGAATCTCATGCAGTAAAGTTACTACCGAGGTTATAGTAAGATTCTAAATAATATCACATTCATGTATGATTTCATAAAATTCTTTCTTCTTGTCTTCTGCAGTGCACATAGAAAACACATGGTTTACATTATATAAAATATTCAGGTGGTAATTTCTGACAGGAATGAAGGGAAATAATGCAGAAAAACCCCAATACAGCCATGATTCTGAATCTACAAGCTCTTTCAAAACTGTACAGATGAAAAAGCAGAGAGGTGTTGGTGCTTTCATAAAAAAAGAATGTGGTACTTCATCCTGCATAGTCTAAGGATAGAGAGTTTTATTATCTAGAGAAACTTTCAGGGACTTCTGTAAGCCTAATTTGTGTTCTCAGTCTTGGTTCAGGAGGTAAAAAGCATCACTTTAAAGGAAAAGTTTTAAATGTAATCCTAGAACATCTGACTTTGGAAATGTCAGCTTAAGACTTTAACCTCATGACTTCGTAACTCAAAGCAGGTAGGTACTGAACTGTCATTAAGAGTGTAAATATAGGAAAGAAGGCACTAAAAATCCAGGATAAGAACTCTTGCCAACCACATGCTTTCTTGAATTATACATTAAAACAGCTTATACTATAAGAGTATCGTCTTGTGAGTAGCAAGGTTGAGAAAACTACAGAGCAAAGCACATCACTTCTGGCACCTAAGTTGCAAATGAGATGACAGTCATAAATTGATTTCAAAAAAAAAGGACTGAAGTTGCTATCTGTTCACTCGTTAAAATTCCCTCCACTTTAATAATCAGGATTACCTGATATTCTGAGACCTACAAGAGGTAACATCCTTTTAGAAAAGTGCATCAGGAATTTAGGCAAATCTAACATGCATAGTGAAAGCAATGATGTGTAATTAGAATATGAAGTTAAAAGTGCTTCTCTGCTTAACCTTTCTCAAAATATGAAATATTTTAGTTTTCTTTGAGGTTAGTAAAGCATTGCATAAATTCAATACCTTTTCAGTTATTCAGAGTGAGAATACTAATTAGCAATTTCTAGGGGAAATATGTCCAGAATCAATTTTACTCCGATACTCAATTTCAAAACAAAAGACTCCACATTTTAACATTATTCAGAACAGACAAGGATAGTTGGAATCATCAGTCTTCCCTTTTCAGGGATTGCTTCTGTAATGGAATTTCTCTGCCTGTGTTTTCTCTTCTGCACACACAATGCACACAAATATTATACAAAAAAAGATAATGATTTTGAACAGAGCAAAATATTATTGCACCTTATTGTTTATGAAGATTGTGGTAGACAAAAATGCTGTACATAGTTTGCAAATACAAATGATAAAATGCTGGAAATATTTAGTGGGATGATTTTCAATACTTTGACAGAAAAGTAAGTGTTACCCCTGTGTTCAAAAATCTGGTAAAATGCATGAACAAAACTGAGTAATTTTATGCACAAATTTGTTAACCACAAAAAACTCATCTAAGATATTTTACAATATTTTGCTGATTATAAATATCTTATGCTATCATTGCTAACAGTGTAAGAGCAATTGTTTTTAAATATATTAATTTCCTTGAATTAATTGACTCTTTTTAGATAATTATATGGGATTTTAAAAATAATATTAGTCAATATAACTCAATTAACCTCTGAATTTCTAGCTGTCCACAAGATACATGCAAATAAAATTAACTAAAATTATCAGAGTGGCTGGAAAGTTGTCTGTTGGAAAAGGACCTGGAGGTGCTGATCAACAGCCTGGTGAACATGAGCCAGTGTATGCCTAGGTGGCCAAGAAGGCCAATGGCACCTGGCCTGGGTCAAAAATAGTTTGGCCAGCAGGACCAGGTAAATGATTAACCCCCTGTACTCGGCACTGGTGAGGCCATGCCTTAAATCCTGTGTTCAGGATTTTGGGCTTCTTGGCACAAGAAAGACATTGAGGTGCTGGAGTGAGTTCAGAGAAGGGCAACGGAGCTGGGGAAGGGTCTGGAGCACAAGTCTTACAAGGAGCAGCTGAGGGAACTTGCTACAGTGTGGATACTGCAACACACGTATCAGACAACGAGGCCCGTGGAAAAGAAATATATATGGACGGATTCTTGATGGATGTTTCAGAGAGATGTTTATTTCTCCAGCCACATGGCCGGAGCTCTGCCGAGGAAACTCCCGCAATCACAGGACCCGAGGGTCCTTCTGCCCGTGCAGGGAACACAAAACAACCAACGGGGAACGAGGCTGACCAGGGGCAGGGAAACCCCGTGCCTCCCCCCAGGGCCCCTCTCCCAGGACCACGTGGCAGGGGGAAAGGGACCCCGACAGGAACTGATATTGTTTAGCTTGGAGTAAAGGAGGCTCAGGGGGAACCTTATCTCCTCTACAGCACCTGAAAGTAAGTTCTAGTGAGGTGGCAATTGGTCTCTTCTCCCTATTAGCAAGAGATAGGACAAGAGAGAATAGCCTCAAGTTGGGCCAGGGGAGGGAAAATTTCCTTATTGAAAGGGTAGTCAATTGGAACAGGCTGTCCAGGGAACTGGTCAAGTCACAAGCCCTGAAGGCATTTAAAAGATGAGTAGATGTGGCACTTAGGGACAGTTTAGTGGCAGGCTTGGCAGTGCTAGGTTAATGGTTGGAGGTGATGATCTTATAGGGAAAAAATTATAAAATGTTTCCATCACCACTGTTCTAAGAGAGTGGAAAGGAGTGAGAATAATAAAGTAGAATTTATCAGATGTTATTAGATAAAAAAGGCTGAAATTCACATATAATACCACTATATTATGTTGTCTTTAAAACACAATACATAGTTCCCATGTTTACTTCTAAATTAACCTGGCATTTGCTGGGTGGGCTTTTTTGGTATTGAAAAATACCTTGTTGTTTTTCTAGGATTAATATTAGCTATTTCTTGGTCTAATATAAGTAGCACATCCTGTAAGCACAGGATTTTTCTAAAGACATTTTAATCTCATTTGCTTTGCAGAAACTAGATTCTAGCCCATGGCTTTTGAAGATAAAAGAGATTTAACTTACTTAGGTTAGCATTGATTTTAAAACACTCCTGCATCAAACCATTGTCTCTTGTATTATTGTTGCTGTAGAAAATCAATAAATATATTCAGCAGTTATGTTTATTATATTTGTTATATTTATCCTTAGAAATTACTAAAAAAAATCTTTTTGCACCTACAAAATATCATGGGATTACTTTAATGCCATAAAGGTGTGACAAATGCTAACAGGCACTTATGATACTTCTAGCACCTGTCATACTGATATTTAAATTCACTGAAATATACTGAAGGAATATAACGTGCTTGTTTCAGCAGAAGTTTTGTGAAATGATAAGATTTTCCGGGTTTACATTTTAATGGTTAAATTTCAACAAGGGTTTAATGAAACTAGTCAACAATATAAATTAATCTTTTGTAGTAGGCTAAATTACTTCAGAATAATGTGATATACCTGCAAACCTGACTCACAACTCTTCACCTCTTCTAGAAATTGCATAGTTTCCCAGGCCATAGAGCACCCTACAAATCAATTTTGACTTTGATAGTAGGATACACAAAGTAGAGACATAATTATCAAGAGACTAAAGGAATGACATGATGGGAGACCTTGAAAAAATCCGAACTGCAGAGCTAAAATATATGAAAGCCACATGTACAAGATGGAGAGATCTAAATGAGCTATGATCACTCAGAAAGGAAGTCTTGAAATTACTGTAGGCAACCATCTGAAAACATCTCTTGAAGTTACTAATACTTCATGTAATAGATGCATTCTAATGGAGCTCATAGTAGGATTCTGAGAAAGTCAAGGAAGTATGATAAGAGATATGGAATTGTTTCCAAGCAAATGAGTCTGAAATAGTAGGACAAAGTAGTAGATGAAGGCTACTACAGCAGTGAATATAAAAAAGAGTCATCTACCTTAAGTAGATAGATTTTGAATATTTGTAATTTTCTGCAGTAGTTGAATTAGAGTGTGTTCAGTGAAATATTTAGCAGGAAGCTTCAAAGCTTGCAAAATAAGTATTTCTTCACATGCTCATGAATTGTCGAAGTCTGTCACAGGATGCTATACAGACCAGAAGTATAAATGAGTTCCAGATAGTTTGTTCAAATTCACAAAAAGTAATATAATCTGCAGAATGAAACAGTTTGTTCAGGCATTATCTCAATTTCAGCACACTGTTGAAACACATGACATAATTCTAATATGCTTTCTCAAGAAACTGGTACTCCCTATAATAAAAGAGATGGCATCCGAGCAGGAGGGACTTCTGTATTAATGAGATTTGTCAAGTTCTTCCTAATCACAAAATTAGATATCAAGGCAATTTTTTTCATGTATGTATGTAAAGCTATTGCACAGCTGCAAGAGAGTCTTTGGTTATTACCTACTTTTGACACTTAATGGAGACTTTTTTCCTAAAAAATTTTTTATAAAAATAGCTTTATTCAGAAACATTGTCACCAGCCACAGCCAGTATAGGAAATAATATTAAGCTTTAAGGGACTGGACTAATCTAAGAAAGTTATAAAAAATGGGGAGGAATGTGAGGGTGGGAGGGTGGCCCAGGGCAGGCAGGGCCGAGCCACCCTAAGAGAGAAGCTGAGCAGAGCAGGATGGCCACAGCAGCGCATCCTGCCAAGGCACAACCAGCACTGGGCAAATGGGAGGTGATGAGCGAGGTCGAGGATCAGTCTGGGGAGCAGAGTCAGCACATCAGGATGGGCAGGAGCAGGACTGAGCTTGGGGACACCCACGACAGGTCTCAAGCAGGGATGTGGCATTTAGATCTGAGCTTAACTCGAGCCTCTGAACACAGAGACAGGGATATGTGTAAGAGAGGGAGTGTTCATCCTTGAAAGGGATTGGGGAGACTGACTGGGGCAATTTCCCAGTTATTTCTAGTTACTGTGTGTGGATAAAGGGTCCACAATTTATTATTTTTGGCCATTTAGACATCTAATTTCGCTGTCAGCAAGTTACACGTGTCTTAGTCTTCATAGTTCTTGTGGGTACTCGTAACATTTCTCTGGAAGAATTTTTTTCACTTGAACATATGTATTAGTTTTGTAAAGGAAGCAAGTTTAGCAATTTTTCCTTTAGTTTTCTGATTTTCCCTATCCTTTTAGTTCCGTAACTTCCTTTCATAAAGAAGAACAACTTCTTTGTAAGATACCAATGAAGAAAAACATAGTAGGTACAGCCATCATATGGTCAATATCATTATGAGTCCCGGCATACATTGTGAACTTCTGTGCACTCATGGCAGCCAGCTATAATTCATATTAATCAAATAATTAAACTTAATTCAGCCTTCATTCTCTTGTCATGACAAGATCCCAGGACCCGTCATGAACAACATTAGAATAACCAGTTAATTCTGTTAAGACATGATGATATTTTACTTTAAAAGCACACCATGTCCCTTGCTTAGTTAATTCTTCTACTCAGCTCCTCATAACCCCTACACACTGAATTAGCTTAGTTTTCTATGGTAAGACTCCTCTTTTTCTGTTGTTCTACTTCTGAAGCTACTAGTGGGTCATCTAAAGATTCTCACAGCACAGAAATAAAAAATCTTTTACAAAAAAATTCACTGCTGGATTTTTTTTCTGTTTGCTTGTATTTCATCACTACTTAGGAAATTCTCTTTGTTGCAGCAGCAACAGCTTTTAAGCTCCACATTGTGAAAATAAACTATACTCATGAGAAGTTTCCCAAAATGTGTCACTGTTTGCTGCTGGGCCAACACCTCAGAAGGGGTCCTGTGGCTGTTACTCAGTGTGGCTTGGCTGCTGGAGCTGGGGACCAGTGCAGCTGTCAGCATGGCTGAGGGCATGCCTGGCCTGCTGGCAGCCACTGGCAGAGGCTCCCAGGCAATCTACAATGGCTGTCACAGCCAGGGCCAAACTCCTGCCCATGGGGGCTGTGCTACTTCTTGTGGAGATGTTGGCACTTGTTCCCTGCCAGAGAATGTATTATTTGCAATGCAGGCTCTGCCTTACCATGAGCTGGACCTGGAAGGCAAGGAGCAGCCTTGTCTCTGTTGGATGCTTTCTGTTGGCTGATTTAACAAATTCTCTACAAGTGTCTCTAAAAGAGACTTCTCAGTCTATGGTGAAGAATGCTTTAAAAATATGTTGAAGGGATCATACTCTAAATTTTAACTAGTTTCTGTAACATTATGCACACACAGAAACTAGAATGCTCTTTCTTCTTTTTGATTGATTGTTGTTGGAGTAGGTATTTTGCAGTTCTCCCATTTTTTAACTTTGTCAGATTCACCCTCTAGTGCCTTTCCTATGGTGGCAAACACTGGAGCTTGTGGTAACCAAGTTTGAATGAAAAAATACTAACCATAGAGCAAAAACTTTTCAAAGAGTACCAACAATCTTGGATTCAGTTGTATGTACATGTAGAGAACAGAGTTTGCCCCTGTATACCATGTGCTATCCCAATAGCTGCTCCTCTCACACTTTAGAGACTGTGTAATTTAAAGGTTTTGTTCAAGTGCAGTTTGGCTGTTTTCTCACATTCACAAGTTCCCCATTTCTGTGGTCTGACACTACTCTTTCTGATATCAATGAGAACGTCTCTTATATTTTAAATATATTTCTTACTCTCACTTCTTTTGCATTATTTTCTTTTCTTAGGAAAGAAATACAGCTTTCTCTAAGCCTGACCTTTGGATTAAAACAAAAGTTTTGGATAATTCTTTTCAGTTACAGTATTGGGCTACATGCTGTATACTTGAGCTATCTTAAATGTATTTGGGCTAGGCATTTATACCGTACTCATCAGATAATTTAGATTATTTGAAATCTAAATCATACCAGTTGTACTATGACAAACATGTTAAAAGATTAAATTCAGACAGCTGGTCATGCCTTAGCTGTTCTCTTCATTCTGTTGATTAAAAAATGTAGTTATATGACTTATGCAAAAAATCCCAGAAGATTATCATGGAATCACAAAATCATAGAATCATTTGAGTTGGAAGGCACCTTAAAGATCAAATAGTTCCAATCTCGTGCCACAGGCAAGGGCACCTTCCACTATACCAGGTTGCTCAAAGCCCATCCAACCCAGCCTTGAACACTTCCAGGGTTGGGACATGCACAGTTTCTCTGGGCAACCTGTTCCAGTGCCTCACTACCCTCAGAGTGAAGAATTTCTTCATAACATCCCAACTAAATATACTCTCTTTCAGTTTACAGCCATTCCCTCTTGTCCTATCACTACACTCTCCTGTAAAAAATAACCTCTCCAGCTTTCTTGTAGGCCCTTTTAGTACTGGAGGGTGCTATAAGGATTCCATGGACCTTCCTCTTCTCCAGGATGAACAATCTGAATTCTCTCAGCCTGTCTTGATAGGAAAGATCCTCACCTTCTGATCAAATACATCTGAATTATCAGTAGTAGTAGTAGTAGTAGGACAATAACATAAAAAGACCTTTCAGAATTAATAATACTAAAAATACTGCTTAATAATTTTATGTAGATTTATATAAACTTCACTAAGATTTATACAAATTTATATTTATTTTTCAAGGTGGTATTTTTTCTTTTTAGAAATGATAAAAATAAAATAATGACATGCAATTTATACCATTCCCTCCATGAGAAAATGATTTCCAACTGTTATAAGAAACATAGCTTTTTACATAATTGATCAGTGTATTTTTCAAATGACCAAAGTAGGATTTGTTTTCCAAAGGGATTATAGACCCAAAAATGAAATACAATTTAGTAAAAGGAAATAAAACACACACTAACTGAGATCAAGACCTAACTGGAAAGGGGTATTTTCTCATCAGTTTCTCTTTTTGTGATTTTTCAATTCCACCACATACTCTACATATATGCATAGGTTTGTAATAATTGTTGACTTCTATCTTGATTCCCCTTTTCCTGTTTTTGTTGATATTGTCATTTTGCTAATTGATGAAACTTCCTTTAATTTCAAGCTACACTGGATGTGGAATAGGAGAAGAAGAGTACAGGGCAAGAGGAAGAAGAAAAGGAGGGAGTGCAGTAGAGAGGTAGAGGTAGATCATTCAATGTTGGAAATATATCTATAAAAGCCAAAATAATTGCAGAGATGAAAATAGTGAAAATTATACATTATCTCAGGTTAGACTTCTAGAAATACTATATTGTCTGTTAACTCATTAGAAAGGTTTCTTATTACTTTCTGCTTGTTATTTTACTATGCTTTCTTTCCAACTATATTCTCTTTATGCTGTCTGCCTGAGACCAGTTTTCCTGTCAATACTAATGATCTTTCTGAATGATTTCTTTCAAGATAGAGTTTAATCATATGCATCCACAAATTTTGGCTGCAGTTCTATCCATTTATAAAGGAGCTAAAAATGCTTCTTTTCTGATCATGGAAAGGGCAAACAATGAGAGGCAGTTTTCTAATTCAAAAGCTGAAACATTATTTCAGCCAGTGCCCCACCCCTCCCAAGATTTTTGGCTTTCTACCAAAGCTACAAAGCTACAGTCCTAGTACATTTTGGGATGTCCTCTGCCTTTCTGATGCTCTTCACAGAGCTAGCTGGTAACAATACCAGCCTCTGGGCTGGAAATACACTTCTGTGAAAAATTATTGGCCTATCTTTACCAAGCAAATTCAATACCTTTTGCAGTTTATTCTGTCTTAGAACTATACATTACATCATAGAGTGTGATTTCTCACTATCAAAGCTTTTTCCATCAAAAGAGGAAAGGCCTATGCAGCCAATAGCTCAACAGTTAGTATTTTAGCCATCCAGAATAAATACTGCTGATTTGTCTCATTCAAAGGTTTTTTTTTTTTTTTTTTTAAATAAGCTAAATTATCCACATTTACTGTTAATGTCCTAACATTCAAGTAGAAAGTGCAAGTTTCCATTTTTCCATTTACTTAAACACTTATTCATTCAATATGCCACAGAGAAAAAAAAAATATATTCTTAGAACACACTGGTATTCTTATTCTGGTATAGGAAGACCTCCAGACTTCAGTTAATCAATCCCCAGAATCTAAGGAGACATGAAATGAAAACAATGCATATTCACGAAAGTGTTATTTTGAGTGATTGATATTTTTCAAAGGAACAAAAAAAAGCAGAGCATTCAAGTGCAGCTTTATCTTAGATTGTTTTACCACTTGTCATAAACTGTATGAAGATGCCTTTCCTTGAACTTCAATTTACATTTACCTTTAAAAGTGTTCTGGGTTTTTAGGATAAATATTTCATATATTCTCCACTATCTGCCCTTTGAATTTAACTTGTTATCACAAGTATGGTAACTTAAAATGTATTTAAACATGTATGTTAACCTAATGAAGTTTTCTAGCATAATTTCCATGCCATTCTGGTAAAAACAGCTGACATAGAAAAACATTTATAAACTAATTAATCATTTACTTCCAATTCCTGTGAATTTCTCTGCTTTTAATAGATGTAGATCAATTTTTCCAAAATTAAGTAGCTTCAGAGGAAAGCAAGAAACTCAAGAATCAGTTGTGTTTTCTGATTTGGTTTGCTTGTGCTTGGTTTGGGTGTATATGTGTAATACAGCCTAACCAGCGTCAAACCACCACATACAGTGAGTTTCTTCTAATTAGCATCTGATTGTGACACATCTCTGTTGTGTCACAATAACGACGTCGTAGCTGTGGTGTAATGCAGTTTTAATAAAATTATGTGTGGCTGTTTACAAAGACTATAAAGTACCAACATTTTTTCCCTATGTAAACAAACCCTCATCAGCTGAAAAATAAAGTCTGTTCTAAAAGATACCAAAATATTTCAAAAGATTATATGTCTTCCTAGGACAAGTTTACTCCAAGGATGAATGCAGACTGCAAAATTTTTTTCTTGCCCACAGTCTAGATTGTGAGGATGGTTGTATCTCATTTCAGAAGGAAGGTCCCACATTTAGATGCAGTAATTTCACAAGAGCTTCACAGTTCTATTCTTACAGATCAGATAATGCTTTGATTATTTTAATAAATATCTTTGTAGATAGATATGTACATAGCAATCGCATTGAAATTTATCATAAAAATTAATTAGTACAGAATTCTTAACAATGTTTGGCAAATGTAATTTGACACTTTAAGATTTATGCACTTAAGCAGATTGAAAGGTTTACAGAAGTCAGAAATCTTCTGGTCAGCGTATATATATATATAAATAAAATCATTTATTTCCTTCATACTGTAGGTTTTTATATTTAATCTGTTATCACCAAACTGATTTCAAGAATTTGTGTTTCAGTAAAGCACAATGTCCAGAAAGAAAGTCAATCTTCATTTGAAAGCTCTGGAAAACAGAAGTTAAAACACCTTGTTTAATTTGTTCTGGCATTGTATGAAGTGGTAAGGTCTGAATCCTTCATGCCATGAGTACTACCCTGGAATACTCATACACAAGAGATGTCTGATATCTCACTGTGAAGAATCACTTTTCTAACAGCAAAGCTGTAAATCCCACAGGGAGTTGTAAAAGCAGTCTGTCATTCACTCTGAACATGAATACTTTATTCAGTGGAGAGGTTGGTCATTTCCTGCCTTTTTGAAAATAGATGTTTAAATCAACTGAAGATTTTTTGAAAACTAAACTTTCTTCCCAAGATGTGCAAGTGAGGTAGCTATGTAATGGCAGCTGCAAGATTACAGAAGGTACATGACACCAGCAACCAGAGCAGAGTGTGAAAGGTTAAGCCACCCATCAAATTTTAATGCATAAATCTGCGGAAATCAAAAGGGCTATTCTAATTTGACCGTGTATTTCTTACTCTGTATTTCTGAACCTATTCACCTTCTATTTTACAGCTTCCCTATCACACAGGCATGTTTTATAAGCCTAGAAGAAGGGATGAATAAAGCAGATGCATTTTCTTACTTCAGAAAGAGACAAATATCCCATCTGTTTCATAGAAGGCTAAGTAGATCTTTTTTCTGCAAACTACCTACTAGGCAAATGTCTGCTTCACTTTTATTTTAACTCTTGACTACATATCCACTTCAAATTCAGAAAGCTTTTCTTTCAACTTACTTTCCCTTAAGGTGTTCTAAGGTGTGAATATATAATCAATGCTAGTAATTATACAGAGCATTCTTTTCACAGAATTTTTGTGAAGAAGCAGCAAAACTGTTCTTCCAAAAGTGCAAGTATTAGATGCATACAACACCATTAACTTGATTTTAATCAGTTATTTCTTCCCAAACCTGTCATATTTCCAATAAACAAAAAGTGCCTAAGTGCTGACGAGTTGTTTTCTTTTACTGAGAAGGAAAAAAAACAAAACAAAACCTAGAGCTACTATATACAATTCCCAACACACAAGCAGTTCCTGAATTGGGTCGAATATTTCAAACATAATAAAGTTGTTGAATGCTTACTATTTACATTTGTAAAGGGCTACTATAGAATCTCTAGAAATTGCTTCTACTTTAGAGAAGTAACCTTAGAGAAATTTGGAAAAGGGTCTTGAAGTGCCAGTTCACATAAGATACCAGTTATGAGTAAGACTGACTTTCTCCAGATCATTCTGCACATGACTCCATGATATCTAAATCCTTTTTGCATTCTCACATATTTGGAAACATTGTTTTTTTATGGTTGATTACAATAGAACAACACCTGAGACATCTGGATTACTGAAATCTTGGAAAGTGTTTTTTCCAGTCTCTGGAACACCCTGTCTCAAATTTATCTTTCTTGGCATTACTTCTGTGGCAAAGGTTTTCAGAGAAAGATGTGTGTTTACAAGTTGTCTCATTCCGTCTGTTTAAAAGTAAGGTTGGTGGTTATCTACTTTTCTTTAAATACAGAAATATTTTCTTTTAATAAATAAAAATATCTCTTTTGTTTTCAAAGTAGATTACAGAGACATTGGCTAAGCCCAGAAACCCTTGACCAAATAACAAAAAAAAGTTTTAAGAATCAAAATGCATTGGAAAAGCAAAATAACACACTTCTCCAATTTATATATTCCTGGCACAAATTATGAAACAAGCTTTCATTTATGGACATTAGTCTTGCCCATATTTTCTTCTAATTTTATCTACAAAAACTAACACACATTTTTTCTTACAGAGAAATGATGTTTTTCTCTATGTATATTAAAGCTCTTTTATTTAACAAGTCTCATTTAAGTAACTAATATTATTACCTTTTTTATTTCCTGTCAAAATTTCTTAAAAGCCTTCTTTTCTCTAGTTTATAACATACTCCACAAAAAACCTTACCTATTTATTTATGAGCTTGCTAATCCTCTCATATTTTGCAGAACAGAGACTTTTATCTTGGTTTTTTTGGTGGCATTTTCATCTTTTCATGACAGTCAAATAATTTTTTTACTATATATCACCATGGTCCTTGATCTGTGGGGTTTTCTGAAATGCCAATCCATCACTTTGGGGAGAGTGTGACAACCTTTTCCAACATCACAATTTAAGAATTATTACGAGAAGTCATCAAATTACATGCGTATTTTAAATGAGCAAGCCTAACATGTCTGAAATTTTGCACTAACTTTCCTGTAAGGTGACATTGTTTTTCATTATAAACTATACTGCAAGCCATCTGGGGCCAATGGAAGCCTTTTATTTGACTTCAACATGTCTAGGATGAGGATTTGAAAGCAGAAAATATGGTACATAACAGTTAAGTTCAAATTTCCCAGAGATACTCTGCAAATGTAAAAATGCATGAGAGAAAAATAAGGGAAGAAAATTGTTCCCTTATGGTAGTGAGAAAACCACTGACATTTGCACGCTTCCTAGTGCACTATTTAATATTGCCATGACAAGTTTCAGTATTCAGTTTCATAAGGTTTTTGCTTTCATATAAGAATTTCAATGCCTTTATAAAAGAGTGTACTGGCCATTCTGTACTGAGAAGTAGCTCATCCATATAATTGGAAACTTCAAGCAGTTTTATTAAGGAATATGTTCTTACTGAAGAAGACCAATGCACTAGAGCTAAATCCAACTCCTAAGACTTAGGAAGCAAATTTTCCTTAGCTCTCTGCTGTCCCTTCAAGTGTAACTACATAGAACTTCCTATGCATACATAAAAGATGATCATGCTGAGATAAACTAAAGATTTATCTGGCACAGCAACCTGTCTGTGAAGTGGCCAACAAAAAATGCTTGGGGAAAGACTATTCAAAAATGGCAAATACGGATTCTCAGGTTCCGGGAGCTAGAGGTTTTAGAAGTATATTTAATCTCCTTTTTTTTCTCAGTTCTGTCTTCTAAAAACTTATATAAAAATTAAGATTATTTTTCCTATTATAAACTTCTTGCATGATAAAACAGTGATGTCCTGATGCATACAACCAATCAATTTCAATACTAGTGTGCAGATATTAGCATTTGGAAATACGCAGGTGTTCGTATGTGGAAACTTGGGCTAACTCCAAACTGGAAACCAGGACCTAGAAGTGTATTCCTGAGTGACTGCTCATTTACAGACTCAGGTATACATGAAAAAGAGAAGATTTATTAGCAGTCTCATTATGTCCCTATCATACAGAAACTGACTGAAACGGTGATGATACCTAGGGAACTGACAGAAACACTCATGGCTATTTTTTTACTAAATATATGGGTGTAACTCCAATTATGTTAGTGAGAATTATGTGTGCATATTGAGAAGGAAATAAATAAGCCTGCAAAGTACTGAAAGTGTGCAGGTGTTCCTACTTTTACTTTTTTCTCATTAAACTGCTCATTTGTAATTTCCTCATGTATTCATATCCCCTAGAACTCTCAGCTGAACATTTTTTGCACACTAAATCTGCACAAACCTTTATAAAAACTTAATTCTCTGGTAAATAGTCTGTATCCCTTTAGTAAGAGAAAAAAGAAAAAAGAAAATGTAAAGGCAACAATGTGGAACAATTTAAAGAACAAATTATGGATCTTAGTAATCTCAGTGTTACAATCTGCAACATTTTATGGCAAAGTATCCTCTGTGTGTATAGACTAATTTCTTTCCTCTGACAGAATAAGATCTAGAAACTGAAACGTGACTTTTGTCTGTTATTCATTTATTCAGAATATTTGATATTTCTCAGCCTTCATTTAAACCCTGAAATTTAGTCTCCATTTTTCAGATTTTTTCTGCATGACATTTTTAGTGACCTGAACCTTCCAACCCCCCTGTGCAATAAAAACACATTCATACCCTCTCACATTCTTTCCTGTCATCTAGAGGAAATATGGAAGAGGGTCTATCTAGTTTATTTTAGAAAGACTGTGTCCTTCATAAATATAATCTTTTCCTGTTTATATCTAACTAAAATTCTGAAAATATATTTTTGTTAATTCAAAGATTTCCAAATACTGTACTCTTACCAGTGAGGGGACATGATTTATTTCAATGTGGTTTGCAGAAGAAATCTCTGCCTCTTGGTACCAGGTGCTAAGTATTGTGTCAAAGGACTCCACCCAGGGAGTTACTTCTGACCCATGGTTAGCTGCAAGGTCTGCTCCTATGCAGTGGTAGCATGAATGCAGCTGGCTCCCTGGCCTGAGGTGTGTGCAGTGCCTTGTGCAGGAATCCAATAGTGTCAGTGTGAGCAGACTGTAGAGCAAGAATGAAGGAGATTACTTGAACTAGGTGAGAGGACGGAGTTATGACCCAGTATGGTATACCTAGAAATTTGCTCGACCACAAGAAGGGAGAATGAGATGTGCCAAGAAAGGCCTGGTCTGCTCAGAACACAGACTTTCTGAGCTTGTTCTATCAGGTACTATTGGTCTCACCTGCAACTTTCTCTGCCAGGAGCACCAGTTTATTTGAAATGCAGTAACAATTGTTCTAAGCCGGCAAATGTGATATTGGCTTTTTTATCACTATCTCAGGCAGCAGATGTGCAGAAGCTTCTTGTCTTAATTTAAAAAAAAACCTTCAAAGCCTCTAATCTTTCATTCAGTATTAGATAATTACTGACCTTCCAAATGTTGCATGCTGACTGAACTTTCAGACAAGTGTGCTAATAGTCAGTCCTTAGCAGTGAAAGCATATTTTTGCACTTCACAATTTTGCCCATATTTGAGTTAACAGGAAAAATGTCACATCATAAGTCTTAGGCATATGGCAGAAGTCCCATCTCTTTCTGTTCAAATCAAGCTTGAAAATACTGCTTAAAGATATGACTTCTTACAAGCAGATATTTGCATTTAAGGTGAGGCAGTTGATCACTTTAGACCTTTAATTGTTAATTTAACAACACTTTAGTGGGACATAGGTTTTTAACCATAATTTTTGAGGGGTAAAATATTAATATTCATGTGAAAATCTTGTTTATTCTTCTAGAAATTTGCTTAGTTTATGGCAGTAATATTGCATTTAAAAAGAGGTAAAATCTGATATGACAATAAGATTAGATATAAAATATTATGTATCTTAAAACAGAATTTCATACTAGGCTTACACATTCAAAGCATACACTGCATTTTTTCACATTTCTAATAAACTAATAAATATTTTAAATACTTTTACATGCAGGAAAAGCATTCTGTTGTGTTGCTGTACTGTTTACTTAGGATTGTGTGTCCTCTGCAAACTGTTATATAGGTAAGTGACAAAAATCCTTTTTCATGAAGCATAATCTTACCATAGCACCGAATCTTAGAGTATCAGCATTAGATTTATAACGTAGGGAATGGAGAACAAATTGTATTGCTATTAATATAAAACACAGCTTATTTTAGTGTAAGCAACTAATTCTTAGAAAATTCTTACACACAACAATTGTCATCTACATTAGTATTTATTATATTCCATAATTTCAACATTTATCTAGTTTGTAATAAAATTTATCTTGCTAATCTGTTCTGGGGAAAAAATAAGGACTAGAAAATCTTTTAAAAATTACAGAAAATTCCTTTAACCTAGGCTGTTGATTTTCTATTAAAGGCAACAAAATCTTTATGCCATTTTGTTGTATTACTTTCACTGATAGGATGGTGAAATTAGAATATACTGAAGAATATTAGTGGACAATTGCAGCCAATTATCTAGAAAAGCAAAATAGATGCTAGAACAAAGTAATAATTTTATGATTTCAGCCTATGTCCTGATTTCGGTGACAATTATATCCTTCCTCCATATTCCGTATTTATACAACCAAAAGATGGCAGTGCTTCATCAACAATTCCCACAAACTTTAAGTTTATCCTTAGGTCATCATTTACAATACAGGAAAGCTTTAAGAAAATGCACAGTTTTACTCAGCTATTCAGAGATATTCAGTCTCTCCCTCTAATCAAATTTCAAAGGGAATAAAAAGTCTTCTAATTTGTTTTTAAGGTGTTTTGGTTCTCTGATGTCTTACAAAGCTAACTTGATTAATATTTACTGTCTCACTTACCAAACAAGACTTTGTAGAATACTTAGCAAATATGAATAATTTAAATAAATTTCTCCTATTCCAAGAGCCTACAAATTTAGGTAATTCTGTATCTGGCAGTGACTCATCTTCATAGGTTTATAATCTTTCCTCAAACTCATGATGTTAAAACTGATGCCAAATCCCTAACTATTTTAAATAGAGATCAAAGACAATTGTTTAAAACTTTGTTTGAACCCAGCAATGTAATTTTTAGGAGGTTTTTCTCTCTGTTTAAAACACAGGAGCCAATGTTTGGGGATTTTTTTCATAAAAACCATATCTCATGTTCATGTATCTGCCTATTCTTTTTCCATATCTATTTTCCTTGGAACATTTTTTTCTTACAAAAAGTTTTTCACAACGGCTCTGTATGAAATATTTTTGCAGCACCTATGCTAGTATTGCTCAGCATGTCTGTTTCATAAGCATAAAACAGATCTATACTGTTTACCATGACCCTATATTTGCTTTATTTTTATGCTGCTTCTCAGAGATACATTCTATTTCATGTAAAACACCTACCTGTAAATAAGAAAATAATAACATACCAACTGATATACTTACAAATTAATGTAGAGCCATGTTAGAATTTATGAAATTATTCTCTTTTAATTAATTTATCAGAAAAGGATTATATCTACTTTTGTTCAATAATGTTCCCTGATCTGACAGTTTGGTTAAAAAGTTAATTAAGCCCTGTATGCTTCATTTATCCTTTCTTAAAATGAGGATACAGATTCTAATATTTCATAAATAATTTTTGAATTATATTGGTAAGTTATATATAAATATACACACACAGACATAAATAGAAAGACATGAAAATCACAGGATCACAGATTCATAGATTTTGGTTGGGTTGGGTTGGAAGAGACCTGAAAGGTCATCTAGTTCCAATCCCCCTGCCACGGGCAGAGACACCTTTCACTAGAAGGAGCTACATATTATGAACAGTGTTTTATATATTTTAACATCAGTAACATATTGGTTGTGCTCTCAAGTCTAAATTTTAGAAATGGAGTAATCTAGCCTGATATTTTTCATCTGTTAATATCCTTAGGAAAGATGTATAAACACAGAATTAATAGACTTCTTATTCCTTAAAGATGAGGGTGTTGGGTTTTCTGAAACTGATAGCCCAGAAATGCTCAATGAACTGAACATCAGAACATTGTGTACCTATTCCTTACTATAAATTCAATTTCTTGAATAGAAACACATCTCATTTTCTGCTAATGTGACTTTATGCACGAGGGGATATATGTAGTGTCTTGAGATATCTATAATGCAGTTTCCAAAAAGTACTAAAATAGTCTTTTTGAATAAAAATTAGTTTTCTACCAGCTCACCTGCTAGTTTCTGGCAACTCACTTGGTTGGCTATCACAGACAAGCAGCTTTTGGTTATGTTGGTTGAACATCAGCATTTACATTTGCTCATCAGTCTATTTTCACAGAAATGTCTATTTTGCATGATGCAAATCCCTGGGCTTTTTACCTCTTGTGCTTTTAACAGGTATATGCACATATAATTTCATTTAAACAAAACTTTATCTATTCAGAACAAATTAGCTTGTTCACAAGTACAGCTTGTCACTAGACATTCTGCATCTTTCATATGAAAAGTTTTTTCCATCAGATGATGATAACCTGGGGAAAAATTATTTCTATTAACAGTCATCTGAGGGGAAAAACAATTATAAAAAAAAGAGTAAGGATTTACTTGCAATCATGAGAAAGTGAAGGAGAAAAAATGCCTGTTTCTTCAAGAGCAGGTACTTAAAATGTTGCAGACTAATTGAAAAATTATTTTTTAGCCTGGTAAAATTTCAGTCCATGTTCTCCTTCGCCATGTATCTGCTGCAGATAAGATGCAAACCAAGCTGCTCAAGTCTACTGTGGTGACTTAAAGTCTCTTTTAACAATGCTTCCCACCTGAAAGAGCCTTATAATTTTAGATAGAATTTGGAACCTAACACTATAGAAATAAAATTCTTCATTATTAAAAGACATAATTTTGCAGTTTCTGCTGGCAGCAGATTCCTCCTACACTAATTATTTTACCTTCTAACCTCTACATGATCTATGACATTTTTTCCCTGAGCGGGTTCTTTCTTAAGATAACGATATTCGGTAACTCTCAAGCCTTCTTATCCTGAATTAGATGAATGCCAAAAAAAGTCTAGATATCTGTGAGCCCAAAGTTTGCAATCAAAATTAACTTTCTTCCTAATCTTAACAAAGTGAGTCCTTTGGCTATTTTGGATGTCCCTTGGATAATGTCAGCATTTAGACACAACTGGGACACAAATTTAGCCTACATCAGAAAACATTTCAAAGCATAGTAAGAAACCTTATATTGAGATGAAAATTACTATTTACAAGCAAAGGACTAGGTTTGTGTTAAACATAGCACAACAAGCATATAACAATGTACCATATGGTAAGGGTTTGCATTTTTATTTTATATTTATACAGGAATGCAAGGATAGCTTCAGAGAAAAATGATACATATCTCATCTCCTTGATACTGTTTATATGTACAAATCAGCTCTTGTTCAAATTCCCACTGTCTCACACCTCAGCATGTCATCCTGTACTTTGGTAAATGTAAACTCTCTGGATATTTTCGTGTAAAATATCCTTTTTCTTGGTCTCTGCATTCACCATGTCCTCTTTTCCCATGTTTGTTGTTCTGTTAGACCAATCACACATGATTACCTTGTATTACCCTGGCTTCATGACTTATCCTATTATGCCTTTTCACTCATCCGTGCTACTTTAAGTATGCACCTTGTGGCAATCTCTGTTGCAGAGGCTGAATTTTCTGTCCAGCATCTCCATGCTTTGGCTCACACATGACAATGGTAAACTGATACATTGTAAATAAAAATGGCACAAGTGAAAGTTAATAACAGTAATAACATTATTTATGTCCTTTCACTTGTTGTGAAAGATACTGTTAAAAAGTTATGTGGAATAAACTATCATCAGTGCACAGGAGGTTTTGCTGTACTCCATGGGATCAGGGTGAATAGTTTTTCATCAGATGTAAAAATGTTTTATTTACTTGAACAATAATTTTCAGAGTTATTACACAATGCGTAGTGGAAAGATCTAGGCTATGTAAACACAAAACATATAATCTACATACTAGGAAGCAGAGCTCAGAAGTATCCAGGCTAATACTGTGCAAAGCCAATTTGACATGGTAGAGTTTGTGACCTTGGGACCTGTTTGATCGTGCCTAAACCATTTCTGGACTTCAGTTGATTCTAGAGAAAATATATCTGCTTTAACACAATGCTACAAACGGCTTACTAAGTCCCCTGGTTTCAACCTACGTTCATTGTGTTTAGCCTTCTACATCATGACATGAGTATTTCTCCAAATTCCTGGGAATAGGTAATTAACTGCTGATTCTATATTGACCCTCTGGTTTTAGTGCACTGTAGTAACACAATTTTTTCCCACTTTCAATTTTTGTTTCTTGTTTAAGATTTTAAGAGTGGCAGATCATAAATAGGCCCTTTAACATTTTTGTACTTGTTTCCTTGTTCAGGGAAATAGATTTAATATTGGCTGCAAACTTCATAAGTAGATGAAGATGTAAGTCAATATTACTAAGAATTACTGAATTGCTATGGAAACAAACCTCATCAGCACACTGTAAATAAAGGAGAACTAAGCATGATAAATCCAGCCTAAAGACATCAAACCATGTCTTTTTTGTGCTTGCATCTTGGTAACGTGGCAGTGGAGAATCTAAATCAGCTGACTTAAAGCATCTTGGAATAACCACAAGTATGTCCTACCAAACTGCACCATCTGTCCGCTGCATCACTTACTGCCCTCCATCAAGATTAGATGTTATCACTGTGATATTTAGTTGCTTTTGTTATTTAGTCTTACTTTTTAATTTCTTCCCTTTCTTTTTTTCCTACTCTGCACAAATCAGCATTGATACTCCAGCTGTGAGAATAATCCTACCTACCATATAATGTTATGATTATAGTCTGTGCTCTGAACTATCAATCAGCTTATCAAGAACATTATAAGCATTAAATAGAGATGTTTAATATATTTTTGAGTCTTTCAACTTTCCTGTTATATCTATTCTTGAGAAGATGAGACATTCTTGTCTGAGAACCAGAATAGAAATATTTTGAAATATCTCATTTTTTAAAAATTTAAAATCAAGGAAGATAAAATAGGAATATTTATACTGCTAAGATTAGAAGCAAATTTTAATTGAGGATCCTTTTCAATATATATTCAGGTTTAATTAATTGAATAGTTAGAATTCCATATTGCTACAAATTTTTCTCATTCTTAGATTGGTCCTTTCTAGGACAAAAAAGAAAAAAAAATCAAATATTGATATGCTTGGCATCTGGTTTGCTTTCAGATTTGTTTCAAGTTGTTTTCATTCACCTGTATCAGTGACTGAGCTGAATTAAAGTGACTTTACTAAGGGACTACCTATCTAATCTCTATGAAAAGTTATCCATTCTCACTCACACACTGGAATTTAAATCTTTCATTCCATTTAACTGTACTTGAGCTTTCAGATCAGTATTATTGTTAAAATGCTTTAAAACCATGACCCAATTGCTAAGGGATATTCTGGAAGTAGGGAGAAATAAAACCATTCTCTTTATTGGCCCTTATTTTAAGAAATACCCACACTAAGCAAAGCCCAGGTAATAGTTTTAGTAAGCATATCTCTTGTCCAATTACACATACTGTTTCAAGAGGAAACCTATAGCTTTCAAGTAAGCTAAAGCACTTTCATATGACATAATTCTTAGGATGACTGTCCACAGATAGCACAGGTCAGATTCTTTCCTGAAGCTAGTATTTTAAGTCAACAGAGTTATACCACTAAATGCATAATGTATATGATTCAGTCCCAGAATCACAGAATATTCTGAGTTGGAAGGGACCCACAAAGATCATTGACTCCAACTCCTGAGTGGCCTGTGCAGGGATTGAACCTGGGCTTTAGCACCATGGTCTAATCAACTGAGCTAATCTCAAGTCCTTATATTATTTTAGTACTGTTAAATACATTATTAAATAAATTACATAATTGTTCTCCTGAAAATGAGCCTTTTAAATATTGTAGCTATAAGCAGTATCAGGAACCAATTAAGTTGTGTGTTCATTAGTGTTATCTTAAGATGGTTCATATCAACAGAAAGTACATTATTACATCCAGGAACACAAAAAATTACACATGCACAGTTAAATACCTCTTTCATGTACCTTTACTTATTAGTGCAGTCTTTTATAAACACTCATTTTAGAACCTATTCCAATACAAAGCATATGTATTATCACTATTGCAGCATTAGTAATGCAGATCCTGAGATGGATTTTTCACAGATTTGGGGAATTTTTGGCTGACTACTTACTGTTCAGTTAAGGACATTCACTTTAAAAAAAAAAATCAAATAATAATCTTCTATCCATGAATTAAAGGTAAATAAAAGTGATACAAATTAGATCACCATATGAAGATTTGCTATTCTAAGCATTTAGGGTCAGAGTGTGTTGTTTTGTTGGTTTTTTTTTGTTACAGTAAGGGTTTCTATTAAAAACTATCAACTCCACTGAAGATATACTACTTAGTAGGTTTTTGAAATTAAGATTTAAATATAGATTCACAAAGCATGTGAAAAAGTAACTCTATGAGTCAGCTCTTAAATTTCTGTAAATCATTTTACTCCCATATAGTTGACTTAAGATCTGATTTTAAAAATACGACACAGAAATATGGCTCATTCTAGGCATGACCAGAAAATTTTTTTTCAGAAAAAAATTTGTCCTCTTTTCGCTTTGTCAGATGGCTGTACTGAAGAGAAATGGTATAAGGCATAGTGACATCTGAGAAATTCTAAGTAGCCAGGGATTTACTTATCTTCTTTTAAGTGTACTGAAAAATGTGGAAAAGGGAAATGAAAATGAAGAATAGCATTTTTATGCACATCCAGCTCTGCCTCTCTAGATGGAAGTGTGAAGTGAGGATTGCTTAAATGGGATGGAAGAAGGTGATGAAAAGCAGCATGAAATCTATCCACCACGTGACCAAGGCAAAACACATTATAGAGGTAAAGTAGAAAGGCTTAAACTGTAAATATTTACCAAAACATAAAAAGAATTTGCCAAAAATCTTGGGAGGTCAAAAAAAGAGCCATTGAGGCATATTAAAATTTACTGTATTTTCTTTGATACATCATCTGTGTTACCTACCTCCAAACACTCAATGTTTTTAAGGAAAAGACTAGTGAGTCTTCTTTAACCTCACAGGTTCCCTTCTGTTTCTCCTCGTCGATGCGCCAACTTTTTTCTGTTCTATTTTCCCCTGTAATTTCCCAATTCAGTTTGAAATTGTATCCTTCTGGATGAGTGAATCTTAAACAAAACAAACAAATAAAAAACCCCAAACCAAAACACAAAAAAACCCAAAAAACAAAAAAATCAAACAAACTTAATTTCTCTTATCCAGTTCAAAAAAGCAGGGCTAAGCTTTGCTGAGAGTTAATTTAGCAAGATCTAAATTGTAGTGCAGCAGGATGGCTCCCTGGGGACAGTGGGGCCATGAGCATGGGGATTCCTCCAGGCTGGCAGCCAGGGCCGGTTCCATACCCGTGCAGGAAGCAATATACACGTGCCTAAATACACACACAAAAAAAGCAATCACATTGAAATTTATCTTTTCAATTTCTTAATAAAGGTGACATCAAAGAATATAAAAACTGCCTGTGTACAATGAGATATTGTCATGTTCAGTAAAAATATTCTCAAAACTTTATTGGAACAGTTGTTACCTTTGCTTCAGGGAGCTAATAATCTTTATTTGGGTAGATAGATGAAGGGAAATCTCTAAACAATGTCTTTTGCATTTCTGTGTTCTTGCTGTCAGTAAAAGTACCAGTAAATGAACTTTTGCTAATATAAGGAATAGCAGACACTTCTGGATAAAGGCATCTTCTATCAAAAGTGCACAGCTCTTCTATTGGGAATTGTATGTTACCTTAATGAAGCTTTTAACTAGATCAATTCTTTAGGAAAAGTATGTTTACATATAAAATGAATGGATATTTGCATACGAATATGCTAAATATTTTTGTTCAATTTTCAGACGTTTTTCAAAAATTTTGGTGAAAACAAGGAAGATAGCAAAAGAGATAAGAATATCTTTCAGATTATTTAACACTACCATTGAAAATTAAAATTCAGCACCCTTATTTGCTATATGGGTAGAATACCTTCAGCTGCATGGACTCAGGAGAATCACATCACACAAACAGGTGAAGTGATGGTGACTGGGCATTTGTGACACGGGAAACAGTGCAATACAAATGTGAGCAAGCTACTTCAGCCACTCATCATAAGGGCCCTAACTATTAGTAAATTGAATATCAGTAATTTTTGTTCTACAGTGCAAAAATATATTATACCAATTAAATATACAAAATTTTCTGACATCACAGATAATCATCATTAACCTTATTTTTATTCTTGCTAATTTCTTATACAACATAAAAATCAAAATTTCTCTCAGTGAAGTATTTTATAGTCAATTTTGTATTAAGCTTCTATATATAAAATAACCATCACTGACTTCTTAGACATAAATCACCATGTAGAAGACTGTCATGCTGTTTCAATTGTTTTTTAAAAGATACCTTGTAATAAGAAATTTTAACTTTCACAGTCACAATATCTTAATAATAATAATTTCAAGTGCCTTGTATAAAAGTATTGAAGGCTGAAAAATAACGTCTAAATATAGTGTTCCATCTGTTGGTCTCTTTTGTTCAGCAAAGTGTTTGTTCTGTTTTTAAGATGCTAGTCAGTTACAGAAATATTATGTTTCTTCTTTACAAAACAATCCAGACAAAGAATTTTCCTAGTCAGAGAAGCCTGAAATCTAAGAAATTATTCACACGAGAATTATCCATTGAACTTAATGAGGTATTCAAAGCAGGAGTGGGTGGTGGGGTGGAGATGGAAAGGATGTTGCTCTATTCTATAATTTAATGATTTGAAACCAGAGCATAAAGGTAAATTTTACTTAATTTTCTCTCTTGAATATTAACTTTTAATTACAAATCCAAGCTGAACCCAAAACTCTAAAAATGATCAATCAGATTTTAGATGTAAAAATCTAACTCATGTTCTGACTATAAATGTTTTTTTTATTAAAGTTCTCAACCTTGTCTAGAACACAGCAGTCTGGAGAAGCCAGCTATTTTAATATAAACCTGCTGGTGGCAAAGTAGTGTTTGATAAAGGTGTCACAGCATCAGTCAATGTAATTATCTGGAGTAGAGTACTTCATATTATGATTCTTTAATTCGCCATGATGCAAAATTATTTAATTTCTATTTGAGGAGTTTACTGTGTGGAGTTTCTAAGTGGCAAAAGGCATTTAAATCTCAAAATGAGGATTTTGTTTCAGAATACTGTATCAATCAACACGGGTATGCTAATATTAGCATTTTCTGTGTCTCACAAAGGGTTCTGCATTCTGGTCTAGAGGTGAGGTACCTAGAAGCTATGCATTTCAATGTTTGATTTACATATGCCAAAGTTCTCTGGATAAAACATTGTCTTCCTTTTAGAGCACACAGATCTATAGCTAAGAGCAGTAAAAAAATTTGCAGGAAAAAATGTAGTGTGTTATTATTTATATGTTTCTTCTTCAAATATTCTATATATGTGTACTTGTGCCAACCTTTATTGGACATTCAAATGTTCAAATAGTGTAAACAAACAACTTTAATGTACAAATTACACAGACTTTTTAACAAATGATATGCAATATGTAAACAATAATCACATGCCTTTGATATATTGATATATAGGCATTTATATATAGGCAGAGAGATTTTCTAATGATTGGTTTTCTAATATTTTAGTAAGTGTATCATGAAAGATTATTTTAAGGGTTCTATTTAAATAATAAACTTTTCTTATGGTACTTTTGGAGCAGTGAAGAAAACAGGAGAGGAGAGGAAAAGTCTTGAAAAATGGTAAAACGAATATGTAGAGTTAACTTTCAGGGCAGAATTTTACTACCTGTACCTACAACAGGTTTTTTTTCAAAGTTTTACAGCTTTTAAAATGTGAGTTTTGAAAGAGAGATGTTTTTTCAGCCAATAACATAGTAATAGTAACTAGCAGGAATTATAATTTATCTAGGTGTATGTATGTCTGTGTGATCATAACACACAATTATAATTTTTTCACATTTTTTGCCTTATTGAGTTATACTTTGGTTTTGAGTACCCACAAGCACATTGTCTAGAAGCTTATTGTATGATCAGAGTGGTTTTTTATTATTCTTTTGTGGGGTTTAGTATTATTTTTTAGTGATATTAAAAAATACTGTAGAACTTAAAACAAAAATAAACAAAATACTTTTTTCTCCTTTGTGCTGTAGTTTACCTCTTCTTTGTTTCCTTTTTGCTACCTCATTGAAAAACTTTAACACGTGCTGGACTGACAGTCTTATAAACTGCAAATCCTTCCTGTCATCTTTGTCTCTGATGAGAAAGGATGATCTGGAAGTGGTCCTGGGAGTCAGTGGGGTCTACAAATCTGTGGTAGCACTGCCAAGATTGCAAGCAAAGTAACTAGTTGCTGCCACTAAAAGAAAAGAAAAAGCATCTAAAGGTGTCCTGTGACCTGGATTGCCCAGTTCATCTCAGCCAAATAAAGAGGAGTGTTTTTTGGTCAGTATCTTTCAGCATCAAAACAGTAAGACAAAACTAATGACCAACCTTGTTTCAGATTTTCATGTTGCAAGTTTTTTTAATTTTCTTTTTTTCACCTTTGCATTTCAAAGGTATTAAACTGCTTCCATTTCTTATATTTAGAAAGATATGATCCTAGACATCCTCTGTGTACTTTTTCACAAGTAATAGTTATTGTTGTTTACATGTCCACCTGTCATGCCAGCCCCCAGCTCCATGCTGTACTGCCACTCTAAGCAATTATTTTTAGATGCGCCTGACCTCTCCAACACTTTGAGATATAAGAAATATGTATAGACAATATTCAATTAAACCTATATTTCATGCTTTGTTAGTTTTTATGGCACCCATGTGCCTTAGGTACACCTGGATTCTTACATATTAATGAACTATTAGCCAAAAACCTGAAAACCTCTGTCCATTAAACAACAAACTGAAACAGGACCCAAGAAGTTCAGCTATCCAAGAGACAAGAGGCAGTAAACTGGGCCAACATGCAAGGTTTCTATGCCTGATAGTGCTGGTGATTTCCATGATCTTTATGTTATCTTTGTCATAGTCTAAAACCAATTAGCCTCACCAGTTCTGAAGAAAAGTAGTATTGGTTCCATGGGGATATAATTTTTGTTAAAGATCAGAGAGGATCATAACCCAGGAGTTTGTAGATCTAGGGCTAAGTTGCATGTGAAGAACACAGAATGCTGAAATCATAACAGTGGTCTAAATAAGATTGAACATTAAATCGAAAATGAATTATAACATCTTGAGTGAGATCACTAGTGTTTGACCATTCCCGTGTCTCTGTCTCCATTAAAAAGACTGTAAGTCTTTTTTGTAATGTCTTGGCTTGATACAGATGGGAGTAAGGATTTTTCCACTTTTAATTACAGATATTTGTCAATCGGGAAAATTAATCACATTCAGGTTTAGTGCTACATTCTGTCAAAATAATTGCATGAAATCTCCAAATTCTATTGTCATACAGATAAATTATGATAATAACAGCAATAATACTAACAATGAATTGCATTATTTTTATGCACAGAAACACCTTGCCTTTAACACATTTCCAAATTTAATGTTCATTGTAAATGTAAAAATCTTCATATATTTACTGCTAGTATCAAACTCTATTCAGAAATAATTTCAAAATCAAATAGATACCTATGTCAGCCATCTACAGGTTAATAATATTTTTCTTTAGATAAACATCCTGATTCCAATCTTTGCTATAGTGATTGCAAAACATATTTTCTTTTGCTTTCAGAGCAATTTTTTTTTTTTTTAATAAAAGGCAAGCTGGATACTGAATACGAACAGTTAATTCAGTATTTTAAAATGGAAGAAAGACTGACTTAGGGAACTACAAATCTCACCTCAGTGGCCACCAAAATCATGGAGCAGATCCTCCTCGAAACTGTGCTAAGAGACATGGAAAATAAGGAAGTGATTGGTGACAGTCAAAACAACTTCAGTAAGAGCAAGTCGTGCCTCACACGTTTTGGCCTTCTACAGTGGAGTTACACCATTGGTGGATAAGGGAAGAGCAACTGATACTATCTACCTGGACTTGTGCAAAGAATTTGACAAAATTCTGCATGACAACCTTGTCCTTAAACTGGTGTGACATAGGTTTTATGGATGGATAATTTGGTAGATAAGGAATTGGCTGGATGGTTGAGTTATGGTCGATGGAGACGAGTGATCAGTCGCATTCCTTAGGGGTTGGGATTGGGACCAACGCTGCTTAACATCTTTGTCAGCAACGTGGACTCTGGAATTGAGTGCACTCTCAGCAAGTTTGCCAACACCAAACTGTGTGGTGCAGTCAACATGCTGAAGGGAAAGGATGACATCCAAAAGGACCTTGACAGGCTTGGGAGGTGGGTCTGTGCAAACCTCATGAAGTTCAACAAGGCCAAGTGCAAGGTTCTGCAGCTGGGTCAGGGCAACCCCAAGCACAAATACAAGTTGGGCAGAGAATAGATTGAGAGTAGCCCTGAGGAAAAAGACTTGGGGGTTGTTATGGCATGGCAATGTGAGCTTGTCCCTTTCAACCCAAATTATTCTATGATTCTATGATAATATGAGTAAGTGAAGAACAAAATTTTTCTACCATGTTTCCAATGTCAATGGGGAAAAAAAGTATATTGGAATTTGCTTTATTTAATCTTACACATTATTTCTTCCTCCACTCTTCATCTACTTTAAGAATATACTGGTGGTGCAAATTTAGGAACTTTTCCACGTATTCTCCCTATGCTACCTTACGAATCAGTTACTGGAGCGGATAAAAATTTTATTCTCTGGGATTGATGAGGACAGGAGTAATTTGGTCACTGAAACTCTTCTTTTTTATTCATGCTTTTTCTCTCTCCTTATCTTACTTATTAAGAATGATTTTGACACAAGAGATAATGAATCCATCCCTGCTGCATTATTAATTTTGAATTAGATATTAAGCAACAGTCCTTCTGAAGGAAGAAGAGCAAATAAGTCATACTAGTGGACCGCATTAATTCTTATTATGTATATATTTAAAAATAGATGGACTTTATCAGCTCCAGTGTTGATATGATATACTTACACATGCTCACATGTATATGTCTCCTACTGCTAGAGAAACCTTTAGGTAATAATCTTGCTTCATCAGTTTCCATCAAGTTTTCTGTCTCCTAGCTCTGGATTTCACCAGCCTAGCAATTCAGTTTAATGATCTTTTTTTACCAACTTATGGTACCCCAAACATTTGATACAAATTAGAGTCAATCTAGTAGAGATCAATAACCAAAGCTGGGTAAAAAATACATGTTTTAAAATAGGATCTCCCTTAACAGCTGCTTTTGGCTATAGGGAGCCACTAGTTCTTATGATAATTTTTCTAAGCCTTTCACTTTTTAAGGTGTTCATTAATTTATTTAACAACAACAAAATGTGACTGCAGTATGCATAGTCCACCTCAAAGCAAATTACTGGAAGTTTTATTAGATAAATTTATGACTCTCTCACAGATATGACTGATAAATGGGTTGTCTCTTCAAAAAGAAGTAACTTCAAATGCTGAGAAGAATAGCAGATGAAAAAAAGGTCATATCATTTGACTTCTGTCAGCAGAAAAACAACATGTAATGTTTGCTGGAAGCAGTTCATTACCTTTGAAACACAGAACAAGAATATAAATGCATAGATTAGCTTCTTTACTACCCCTCAAGCCCCTTCACTCCAATTTAAAGACTTTAAAAGGTGTTTAAAATGTGCAAGAACAAAATTTTTCACTTTGATAGGCTGGCAGTATTCTCCTAGAATTCAAAACATGGTGTCTAAGATCACCTGGGAGTAGAGTTTTCCCCCTTAGTAGCATGTGGTGATGGAGATGTACACTAGCAATTGTTTGTGTGGACCACAGGGTTTACCCTTAGGATAACACAGAAGAGATGTGTGTGACAAGTACTGACGTGTCACTTGGTTGTGTGATACGCAGATGTGCAGAGAATTCTGACCCCCTTCTGTAAGTGTCATATAATTTTCATACCGGCTCCCCTTACCTCCAAACTTTTCCTCATATTTCTCCCATTCAGTTAGAAGTTGCCTTCCCCAGTGCATTTCTTTTGCAGCTCTTCAAAGAAGAGATAGTTTTGTCACAAAAAAGATGTGCTTCTGCTCCTTCGAAGACCCTCAGCTGTTTTTCTACTCCTTAATAACACTGACAGCAACAAAAACATTCCAACACAATATTTTTCATATCATTAAAGTCAATGGGATTACATGTGAATGTTTATTAGCTTACTACTTTGCAGCCTGAACAACTTCACTTTTTTGGTGTTTCTTTGAGTCTGTTTGTTTGTTTGTTGGGATTTTTTTGTGGGGGGAGTGATATTATGGTTTCATTTGAATTTTCTGGGGGGTTTTGTATGTTTCTTTCTTTCTTTTGTTGTTTTATTTTTTTTTTTCCCTTTTCCCCAAAACCAGCAAATCATTGCTTCTAACAGATATTGATAACGTGAGACTTCTGCAGGGCCGGAACCCCAGACTCAGGGAGTTAGGATGGGGTTTCAGTACCATGAAATTGAACCGATTTAGCTCACCATACTTAATAGAAAATACCTGTAAAGCTTAGTGGACTTCTTGCTTCCATATCAAAAAATGACATCTTTAGACTTCACTGTTAGCTTTAAGTGATTTTCATCTTTTTACTTCTTCTGACTTGGAGTGCTAAGAAGACACTATTGAATGAATTACTAAATATTCTTAATTACCAATTCCTCATGGAGATAGAAGTAGACACTTTCCCTTTCTCTGGTGTAACCTGCTTACATTTTAGATCTCACAAATCTTAGGATTATGTAGGGATACTAAGGACCATTAAGCTGAATTAAACCAGCCCAGGTTTGACTTGATACAAATGGTGGTAAAACGGCATGATCCCTTTGTTTATGTTTGCTGCTAGAATACATTCAGCTGAAGAAAATGGGAAATTTTTGAAATGTATACCAAAATAAATTCATTTCCTCACATAATTCTGTAGTTAATCCATGTTATGGGTTGGTTTGTTTTTCTTCTCAGAATAAACTGAGTAAGGAGAGAAAAAAATATTGCCCAAAAGAAAGATTTAGGATTTTCAGTTTACAGTTTTATATTACCAACCCTGAGCTTTTCTCTGATAATTTAAGTTAGATCAAGGTATACAAGACTGGGCTGGCACAACCTCATAAATCATCTCTCATTTAAATTAACAACTAGGGTTTTTTTCTTATATAATTAATGTTTTATAATCAAATAAGTTTTACAGCTGATGGGTTAAAATGGGTAAACTTCTAGCAGCTGTGACACACCCTTTTCAGCGCAGAAACATAAAATTATAATTCAAGACTGACTGTAAGTAATTAGTCCATTAATGACTTTAAGAACAGGTAGTGATTAACAAATTGTATGAAAAGAAGATACATTATTTTTTAAAATGGCCACTATGCAGTTCTGAAAAGCTGATAATTCGTTTTGGATTTATTTCATCAATATTCAAACAATTCTCTAAAACATACATAGCCCAAACCCATAAACACATATATATATATTGTGCAATCTGTCATGATCCAGATGTATACTACATAAACTCTCACATTCTAGAAATTATTTGTGGGTGGTTATGCAATACAGCTACTGCTTAAAGAAAAGATACACAATAAATTAGCCAAATTTTGCAAGACTATCAGAGAACCCTCTGAGTTTAAGTACATTTCTGTTTCTCTTGTTGCATGCAGAAAATCATCCTGGTCACTTCTGATTACTACAACGGAGTTTTTAATTTTCTGACTTCTGTCACTGCAGCCCTTCACTTGGTCCAGTCTCTGTTTGGGAAACTTTATTCCCTCTTTTGACAACTGTCATTGGCTGATGTACCCAGTTTCTCACCGTGTACATTTTTTAGTCTCTTTAGTTATGAAAACCTTGTTGGAATTTACAAAGTCATCCTGAGCTCAAGACAGCCTAGAGTTTAGTAAAAATAAAGTGTCCATTCAAAGCAGCCAACACAAATCACTGTGTTGTTTTAATAAAAGTTACAGTTGAAGAAATGAAAGGTAAAGTAGTATTAAGACTGAATGGTCAAAAGTCCCCAATTCCTCTGTCCATCAGACCACTTTTATATATTTGACACTATCATGACAAGATTTTTGTCTTTCTGCATTCCTTGTTTCTGAGGTTACATCTCAAGCAAGAACTCTTTTATTTTAGCATCTAGGTTTTATATATATTGCTTTTGAAGTACTTCAGAGGGTCTGGACAGTTTAATCCTATTGAACTTGATTCTTTCTTTTTTACTAGAAGATATAGAATGGCCACTATTTTTCACTGAAGCGTGCATGTCTTAGTATCTGTGAAGATGGAACTGTCTCTTTTTTAATACTAGATATCAATGCTTGGACTTGAGTGGCCAATTTATAACTATTTAACTCAAGACAGGGAAAAAAACAAAGTCTGTCTTTACTGGCTCAGATACAATTACACACTCTAGTTGCTCGATCCTTTGCAGCTGAGGGATGCATAGTTCAGTTATTACTGCTAGCTGTGATGCTCATATAAACATTTGGAGGAATGTTTTGTTCAGCTCTTCTGTCTGAAAACTGATCCCTTTCCTTATAGGAATGTTCTCAGGCAACAGCTATCTCTGAACTAAACTGCTACACGTGCAGAAATGCTGGCATAAGGGAGGGACAAATGTATTCACTGTGACTGGAACAAATATAAGTGTTGAAGCAGGACCAAGGGAACTCCGATTAGTTTTGGTTGAAGATGTGAAAACATATACTCATAATGCATCTGTCAGTATTAAGCACCTCCTTTACTGAATCTTGCCTTCTATATTAGTTTGTACTTTTCCAAAATGTTTGATAAAAAGCTGAGTAAAATACATTTTGGTCACTAATAAGCCTTATTTGATTGAGATTTACACCACTTAAAGTTAACAATGTGCTTGCTGTGACCGATCATTTGATGCCTTTCTTTTAAGGGTACTGCACACAGCACAAAGCAGTTCACTTGTAGAGAGAAATCAAAGCAAAGCACTTGCCCTACAGAGATTTTATTAATTTAATTTCAATCTTTCCTTAAAGCAGGATGAATAGACAAAAGCTAAAATAAAAATACAGTCTAGGACTTACAGCTAAGGACCCAACATAATATTTACTGACAGCTTGATCCTCTACTAGATTTAGTGACTAGAGTTAGAAATTTAGTCATCAGTCTTGTTGACTGGATCATTCTGACAAGTCAGGCTCATCTCTCAAGACTGTAATGTCTCAACAGTTAAGGGTGTTGAGACCTTTTTCTGAGTCTTTTATCTTACTTGTTTAAACATATAGGTAAACCTTGTCTCAACAGATGCAATAATTTTTGAGATAATTTTAGGAATAAAAAAAATCTGAAGACCCTAAAAACTTTAAAGTGTACAGAAACAAACTGTTTAAATGTCTGCATGATTAGAAATGACTGATTGTCTCTTCAAAATTTTGCCAGGATGAGAAAATGTATTCTCAAAGAGTTTCAAATTCTATTTGTAAATAAGGACAGAAAATGAAGAATTTAAACAAAATTAGATGTGGGGTTACTTGGTTTGAGGTTTTGGGGTTTTTTTGGTAAAGAAAGAATACATAAGAAGAGGACAGGATCATAAAGTGACTGAACAAGATAGCAAATATAGTAGGACTGACACTAGAAAGTAAATTAGCTGAATAGAGAGGCAACAGAGGTTAGGGACCCACGAGAGAATTCAGGTTATTCTTACTAACTCTGGGCATATTTCTCACCACCTATTTTTTCAATGTTTAAATCCTGAGAATAAAACTTAGAATAAGGATATACAATTTACAATTTCCTGTCATTGCTACCAGTTTCCTTAGGGATTCTGAACAAGACCATCATCTGTAGGCCTCAGCTCACATTCTGTAAATCAGTCACTTTTACATAGCACTTCTCACCAGCAGCATCATAAGATATTGTAAGAAGCCTAATAAATACTCCAGAAAGCATAACTAAATTCAGAAATACCAGCAAATACATTTGAAATAATTCGGGAGTTAATCAAATAACAAATTTGTATAGTTATTTAGCCAGTATATGATATTGTCCTCCCCACACATGAACTGTGACTGTTTTCTTTTAGTAAATATAGTTCAAAACAAGTTCTGTAATTCTTCAACTCATTACAAAAAAGATAGCCGGTCCCCATCTGCAGACTGTGTCTGATTCCTTACTACAACCATTTGCGATATTTTTAATAAAACTTTGGGGGGTTTATGCCCATTAAAGTCACCAGGTTTTTTGCGGGGGGTTTGTTTTGCACTTTTTTCCCAGAATGGCACCCTGGAGTCAACAGTGCCTGAGACGTACAACAATCACTCACTGTTGAATACTATTCAACGGATGAGTGAAATAATCAGCTAGGCATAAGAAATATATGTAAAAGACAAAGGAAAGTGAATGAATGAAAAAAAAGAAAATAGTATAAACAGATATAGAGATCATGCCAGAAAAAGAAACAAGGGTTAGTCCAGAAAAAATCTGCACAGGTTGGGGAATTAGAATAAGTGTAAAAGAATTGACGTGTACTAGTGAGTACAAGCAGAGATGAAACAATCATAGTGAAAGGGGGTTTGTGTGTACAGACCAAACATAGTCCAATGTTGTAATCCACTTTATTCCAGACAGGAACTCAGTGTATTCTGGCAATAATATTTCTGTGCCCATCATTCTGATATTTGAACAGCCAAAGAGAAAAGTCAAGTTCAAACATTCTTGATGCAACAGAAAATTTGGCCTACTGTGATTAATCTTCTAATATATTTATATTTCATTAAAATATGATGTCTGTTTAGCAGGTAGACTAGGAGTTGAGTGGAAAGCTAGAGATACAGTTCAGTTAAGCACTGTCATTATGCTGAGTGTTTAATTGTTTTTAAGCTTACTCCTAGTGATCATTACACACCTTTACTTTGATATGAATTTACATTTAATTTGTCCAATTCATATTAAGATTTTTCATAAGTCAGTCTATTATCCCAGAGTTCTTATGTGCATTTTATATTTAGATTATGGCTTTTCTTTTTTTCAGGGGGGAAGGAGAGAGGGGAGGGTGGGATGTTGGGGCAGAATAATGTACCTATACAAAGTAATTAAAGTACTTTCTCTATAAACCTTGCATTTTCCAGGGCCTATATGTTTGATATTCACAAGCAGAGTAGTTGTAAAGTGTGGAATATTACCCCTTCTTAAGATCAAAGCAGCTTTCTGTAAAACACGTGATGAAGTTTTTTCGATGAAACACATATTCATCAATGTAAGGTGAGTATTGCAATATCCAGATCAAGCATTTCTGGCCACAAAAGATGACATAATTTATCCTTCACAAACACTGATTATAAATAATTACATATATATGTGTTAATAGCACAGTTCCTATTAATTTTAACTCATTAATCCAAACTAGAGAGGGAGATCCTAAAGAAGCTGCAAAAATATCAGCCATTAAACTACTTACTACCAGGCAACTTCTTCCCCCTTATTCTGTCATAACTGACACATTGTATTACTAATAAAAGTAATAGATCTGTGTAACATTTATGTCTAAATTAAGCTTAATCTCTGAGTGTCATAAATTTGGGAAAAAAAAATTGTTGCAAACAGTCAATTTGAAGAACTCTGTGTCATATTTAAATCCTGGTATGTGCATCTTCTATTTTCCCTATTTCCATAGTTAGCTTATATATTTATTTATTATTGTACCATATTGAAACTGAACTGAATCAGTAGGGGGAGCTTTAAGACCCATGAGCCAAAATTGTGTTTTTGTTCAGCCACTAAAGACCTAATGTGCCTGAGGGCTTCAATGTTAAACATATTGCTCTGCTCAATGAATAGTGGCACAGAGATTTCTACAAATGTGAGTTTGTTTCCAAAGCACTTGCAGGGTGCCTATAATCACCTTGTCCTTTGTAACATTGATTTTTAATATATATGACTAGGCCAGGATATTTTATAACCCAAATGAAAAGCTCCTGGAAGCAAATAGCACAAAGTACTGAAAGTGTATAGTTTATATACCCAGAAATAGAAAATCATTTGTTTAAATAAACTCAAGCTGAGCAAAGTAATTGATGGCTTCTTTACCCCCTGAAGTGCCATGAAATGAGTGTGCCCTTATATAGTAATTAAAATGTGCCAACAACTATTTTATTGTCTCCAATGGAATTGTCAAGAATTGTTCCAAAAACAAACCAGAGGCAAAGCTACTAAACATGGTATTATTTGCCATTGTAGTGTGTTGGCTTGTATTAAAAAAAGACCGTCACCTCATACATATGCCTCTATTAATAGTGAGGATCCTGAGAATCTCCGTTCCTTTCTTATAACTTTAAGTAAAAGGCAGCTTGTTTCTTTTTCTTAAATAAAAAATCTGTTCTGTATTCTTTACATCTACAAGCACAAGAGCACAAGATGCACAAGAGCATCTTTGTGTTCTGTAGACAGTGTTTTATTTATTAAAGGGGAAAATCATTACACAAATTTAAATAAGTGTTCTGGTTCAATCTTGCTTTGAAAAGAAAGGTTTAGGTACCAGAGCAAGGGGAAAAAATGTGTTAGATCACTTAGGTGATAATTTCCTTTCTTTTTTCCTTCCTATGAAATATCAATCATATTTTAATTAGATGTCTGGATTGAAAAAAATATTATACTCTTTAAAAAGAGATTCTATTTCCCTGCATTGTTTCCATGCTAAATTGTTCTGCTTATGTTAAGTTTGTACCATAACACCAACAATCCAATTACAGTTATATGCTGCTGAGGATTTTTGTCACAATTGCTAACCTTAAGCCTACTGCAGTCCAATGGAACATCCACTCTTTCTTGTGATGAGAGACCTATGTCACTGTGTTGTAGCTAAACACAGATAAGTACTAAAAAAGGATACTTAGAAAACCTTGTTACTCGACTTTCACCTGACATATCCTTAAGAGTTCTAGGAACTCAGCAATAAAGTCATGAGAAATCACTTGAAGCCAAAATCTGAAATCTATTTTGAGAGTCTGTTAAGTAACTCAAGACACACACTGAAAACAGAAGTGAAGCATGACAGTCTAAGAACTGAAGATTTTTGTAATCAGAACCCTATTGATTTGAACACAGCAGAGAGAAGAATGATTTTATCTTAATGTAGTTTAAATACATTGCAGCCTCATTAACTTTTTATAATTATATATATCAAAGCATTATTCAGCCAGTGTGAGCCAAACTTGTCTTAATAAACATTCTCTCAGGAAAGCTAAGTTCACAAATAATTTGCCTTTATGCCACTCTGCAGTAATCCTGCCTCACTGAGGCTGAAGACAGGGAATGGGAGGCTGCCCTCATAACTGCATGTGCCAAATTTTTTGGCTTCTCTTATTCTTTATTCCCATTTCATTTTAATTGGGATGTACGAATTCTTCTGAAGTATTCGGTAGATGTTCATATGGCTGAAACAACGTGGAAGTGTAGTCATACATATGTGGGTCTCTCAGTTCCACATCTGTGTCACTTGTGGGGGAAGATAGAATCTTCCCCCGCTGCTTTGCATTGTTCAGTATCTGAAATACCTTGTACTAATCAGGAATGATGAAAAGAAAAGGAATAATTTTGAAAGCAAGCCTAATTCAGCAACAGAATATGTCTTTTTTACCCTTTAGAAGATCAGAACAAATACACAAAGCAACAGCAGCTCTGCTATCAAGCTGCCTTTCCCATCTCTGCCTAAACTGATGCATTACAGCTTCCATATAAGACACGTAGAAAAAAATGATAAAGAGCTAAATTAAACTGTGACAATTGTCATTTTGCTAAATGGCTTTCTGAGATCTGAGATTTTTCACCTTCCCTTTGTCCTGTGAGACTGCTTGCTGCAGCACCAAGTCCCAGCTCTTGTAAGCAGCACTAACATGGCTAGAGCCAGCATGCCCAGCACATACTGTAGCCTTAGCCCTAGGGTAACAAAAAACCTCCCTTTGCCTTTTCTCCTGCAATATATCTCAACACAACCTGTTGCTATATTTCAATTTAATTTTTAATTTCATTTCTAACTGCTACCCTTACCAGTTATCTGAAATTTTCAAAAGTAACTGAAAAGCAAAACTTTCCTAGTGCTATCTTTTCTTTTTCCACACTATTTTTCCTCTTTGCTACTCTTCTCTCTTTGTCTACATTCTGTTCACTTCAAAAGTGTTAGCATTAGTTGTCCAAGAGTTCTTTCTACTGTTTACTATTCCTGTATCGAGTTTAAGTGGTGGGGAGGACACTGTTGGTGTGCTGTGTGCTGCAGGGCAGGCTCTTTGAGGAGAGGCCAGGGATTGCCCTGTGCTGGACACAGCTGGTTCCAACCACTTCCAGCCAGCTCCAGCAAACCCACTGCAGGGTGCAGCTGAGCCCTTCAGCTGAGCTGGTGAATATGTGTTTAAGAAAGGCCAAAAAATGCTAGAACCAGGTGGAAGAGAGAGAAGGGGATGCAGTAGAGGCAGTGCCTCAATCAGAGAAGGACGTGCATAAGCAGGTATTCTCCCCAAAATCCTTGAAGACGACCATAGTAAAGAAAGTTACCGCTGCAGTCCAAGGAGGACTATGCTGGAGCAGATATTCATACTCTGGAGGGTCCCACACTGGAACAGGTAGATGTGCCCTGAAGGAAGCTGCAGACCGTGGAGAGCTCACATGCTCTCGCAGGCACTGGAACCTGTGAAGGACCTGTGCTAAAGAAGTCTGTTTCTCATGGACTATGGAAAAAACCCACACTGGAGCAGTTTATGAAGGATTGTATCCCATGGGAAGGAACCCACAATGCAACAGGCAAAGACTGTGGGAAGGACAAACAGCAGCAGCAAAGATTAATTTTTATGAACTGGCTGCAAACGAAATTCCCCATCCCCCTGCACCATTTGGGAGGAAGGAGGTAGAAGACACAGGAGTGAAGTTCAGTCTGGGAAGAAGGCAAGGAGGGGGAAATATGTTTTTGTTTTTGTCTTTTGCTTCTCACCAACCAAGTCTGGTCTTAACTGGCAATAAATTAGACCAATCTCCCCATAGTTTATTTTTTAGCTTGACTCACAATCTTTTTAATCTTCTTTTTCTCCCTGTCCAGTTGAAGAAAAGGAGAGAGCACTGGGTGGGTAACTGGCAGCCTGCAAAGGTCAGCCCACTACATACACTCTTGTGATTCTGTATCCAAAAGTGTAGAAGGAAAGAAGTATTTAAGAGCCTGACATTACTACATCCATTCTGTGTCTTGGAGCAACTGCTATTACAATGCACCTTGCTCCTTTTTTCAGGAGCAAAGGTGTAAGCAAGAACTAGCACCACTGGCAGAAGACTCTTTATGCCATGGCTGTGCTTTTCTCATTTTTTGTATTTCTTTTTAAGGTTTTCTTATGTGTTGACTTCCAGGAGAACCTGGTCAGACTTCTTCCGAAAAAAAAGTGACTGTATCACACTTATATCTATTTATTTCTTTGTTTTCTTGGTTTTAATTTAAGCAAACATTGCATGGCTTAAAATCTCTCATTACTACAAAAGATAAAGAATTTTCTGATTTTGAAAAAATTATTTGAAACATTTAGAACACTGAAAAATGTGAATTTTTGATATATATGAAGTTATTAAATAACTATTTTTGCCCCCTTCTTTCTTAAAGGAAAGTTTCCTGAACACCTGAGGTTATTTAAATTGACAAAACATAAAAAGGGAAAAATTAAAAGAAAGATTAAAATCTTTTGTTATTGTGCTCAGCGCAACATACAGTCTCTAGACATAAAATCATTCTAAACAATGCACTAGAAACAAGAGTCCAGTCCAGAACAGAGCAGGGAAAGCAACAATCCTTGATTATCTGCATTATGAATAAACTAGCCAAACCTACAGTTAAAGACATCTAGAAAACATGTGCTTCAGTATGTTAGAGAAAATTAATTTCTCTAAGATACAGTAAAATGGAGTTAGCGTGGTTATATGCTGGAATATAGTAACATTTTTCACTTTTGTTCCTAAAACCAGTATAGTTAGTGTAATGCCATGACAACTCTGATGAACTGTGCTGCACCTGGTGCTGGAGTTGGCACAGTCTGTGCTGGCTTAAATATCATTGTATTTCTCTACATTTTTTCTCTACTAAGGAAGCTGAACTACTTCAAGAACAAAGCAGAAATAAAGTTATGTATGCATAAAAATGTGCAGGTCATCTATCTGATTGAGAAAACAATAGCAAAGAAATTAAAATTTATCTTCTTGGAGATAGTAATTGTAAGAATGCATGCAAAATATCCACCTTTTGAGCCAGTTTACCTTCCATTATTATGGTATAGTGTTCCAGTAGCCCTGGGAGAGGGGCCCCGACAGTATAGGGTTGAGTCCAGGAGTGCATATGGATCCATTTACACTCTGGCTCAAGCCTGATTCAGAAAATCACTTTGATAAAATCCTTGAAACAAAGCAAGGAGTCCTGTAATCCCAGGTCTGAAGTTCTCCAGGGTCCTCAAGGTCAGGCAGCAGACTACTTTGTTTTGGATCAGCATGAATGAATTGTCCTAAGGGGCCCACTGACTTCACAGAATTGTCATTTTTGAGTAGTTAGAGGTGATTCTGCATTTTTCTCTTTGTTACTCATCTATTGTCATGATCCTTCAGCCTCAGGAAAAAAAAAAAAAACAAAACTCTGTCATCTCAAACTTCTGGATTGTAAAATGGTGAAAATAGAAGTAGCAAAAAAAAAAAAAAGAAAAAAGTAAAAAGTAAAAAGGACCTACAGTATATAAAAGATGCTATAAAGCACTTTTATGTTATTAGTGTTGGATTGACCTTGCCCAACTGCTGGATGCCCACCCAGCTGCTCTGTCAGTGCCCTTCCTTAACAGGCTGGGGGACAAAGTAAGATAAAAAGCTTGTTGGTTTGAGAAAGATTACTTACCAATTACTGTCATGGACAAAAGAAACTCAGCTTGGGAAAAAGTAGTTTAATTTATTACAATAAAACCACATTTGGATAATGAGAAAAAAACATTAAAACAATGCCTTTCCTCCACACCCCTCCTTTATTCCACAATCCATCTTCACTCTTTCATTCCCCATACCACTCCCTCTCCCCCAAATGGCGCAGGAGGATGGGTAATAGGAGGCTGCAATCAGTAGATAACAGTTCCTATTTGCCACTTCATTCCAATACTTTCCTCCTGGTCCCCTATGAGGACTGTAGTCCTTCAGAAGCAGCCTGGGCTCTCCATGGGCCATAGTTCCTTCAGCCAATATGCATCTAGTCCCACAGACCTCCCCACAATCTGCAGGAAAATACCTTCTCAACCATGGCTGCTTCTAAGGGCTGCAGTGGAATCTCTGCTCTGGTGCCTGGAGTCTTTCCTTCCCCTTCTGTTTCTCACTATTCCCTCCCCAACATCCAGTTCAAGAAAGATGCACACAGACTGTAGATGTTCTGGAGAGGGCCAGGGTGATGATAAAATTCTCTTCTCCATGGAGAGAAGGCTCAGGGGAACCTGATCATGGTATTCCACTACAGAAAGGGTGGCTGCAAAGATGACAGAGGCTCTCTGTTCACAAGGACCCACATGGAGAGGGAACAGGTACAAGATGGACCAGGAGAGATTTCAACTCAAGAAAGAATTTTTTTACAGTGAAAACAATCATTAATTGGAACAATACCCCCAGGGATGTGGTAGAGCCCCCATTGCTGGAGGTTTTAGAGAGAGAATTGGACAGGGTGCTAGATAATCTCCTCTAGGCTTTCTTTCCCACAAAATTGTGGACCAGGTGATATTTCAAGGTCACTTCCTGGGACATTATATGATGATTGATCTCTATAAAACAGGTGATCATCAGCTGATAGTCAATATATTTCAAAATTTCTCACCGTACCCCTCTAATAATTATGTATTTGGATATTACTGTTCTTCTGTGGTAGCCATTTAGTTATCTCAACCAGAATCAACTGAGACTGGTCTGTTACATTTACAACTTCTTGATTCAGAAAACTATAAATCAGGTGTTTCGTAGACTATTTTATTTATTTTATTTAAATTTAATTTAATTTTATAGTCAGGGGAATTATAATTGGTGACAAAAAATTGATGCATAGGCACTGTGTCTGTAATTTAAGCAGTATTTTTAGCAAATATTTGAAGCAATAGCATTACATTTATCATCACAGGCAATACTACAGAAATATGGAGAAGATTCCCATTTCACGGATATTATTAAAGAGAAGGTAAAATAAGAACTTCACAGTAGCATATGTAGTGAGGCTGGATGAGTGTGTGGAACTAAATTTATTTTAAAAAGTTTTGATGGAGAGTGAACTGGGCAAGCAACCCTACAAAATATGTTAAAGAAAACTCTACAATTTTAACCCAAAACTCAAGTTCATACTCAAATACCAGAAAAAAGCTGATGTCATGCTTTTTAAGGTAGTGCTTGAGACACAGGTTTCAAGAAAGCACTTACTGTACTTGAAAGAGAAAACACTAAATTTGTCTTATCTGTGCCAAAGTGAATATAAGTATTTTGGTTTATAGTAGAATTTAAATTTTTGCATTTTCTTGGCTGGATTTTTTTCCTAAGGTTAGCTGAAACTGACAAACTCCCCCTGCACCTTCAATAATAAAATATATTGTCTTAGAAACATAATGATTTCTAGGTTATAATGAACTTGATATTACATGAAAAAGATCAGTAACATTCATTAAATACCCTTCTATGGTGGAGCTAACATACTCTAAAACACAAATTAACACCACAGACAAACGAAAAAAATTGTGACAGACTCCAAGAAAAGTTTTGTTTGGAATATAATTTGAAACTCTCTACTTGAATTTAAATTCTAGATCAAGTGCTATGTATCAGTCCTTTCACTTAGGATTAGCTGAACTATATGCAGGTCAGAAGAACATTTAAATATGCTGCTTAAAAGTGGTTTTGGAGCATGTGAGGAGAAAAGTTTGATTTATCTGCATTTATCTGCATTTGATTTACCTGCCATCAGAGGAGAAAAATGGAGCCATCCCTATGGCACTTCAGTGGTAATGACAGGACTCTCTTCTGATGGTCTTTACTTGCTGCATTAGATATGAATCAGTGACAACTCTAAATGAACTTTTGTTCTACAGAAAGAAACTCTGTTGGCTCATTTATCTCACAGAAATCTTTGAGGGTTCATACCACTTCATAGTCCATATGCACTAGACACTATCTGCATATAAATCAGTCAATGTTTCTTCATAAAGAATAGAACAACTTTATTTCCAGATGAAACTCACATTGAACGACAAAGTATTTTTTTCTTTCTTCTCTCACTTAGTACAAGGCAAGACAGCTGAATTTAGTCTGGAGTCTATAAAACATCACTATAGCAAGGAAGGAAAATTCCATTACTCATGGTTAAAATACTAATTTAAAACCTCTACATGAATGCTGTTAGTTTTTTTGTGATGCTACAGATTTTGTCAACTAAGCACAATGATGGAAGGGACAAGCATTACATTCTTCTTCCTCTGGGACAAATAGCCCAGTTCATACTATAGAAATGACTGAATATTGCTAGTGCCTGACATCATGAACAGTCATGTATGAAAATACATTTCTATTACTTTCGTAGTAAAGTATATTAAAGAACATGTAGCGGTTTCTCAGTGTGTGGATCACAATTATTATCCTCATGAACCTTTAATCCTAACTATGTAAAAAATAACATGGATATTTAAGAAATAAAGATTTGCTATCTATATAAAATTGATAACCCAACATATAAATGTTAAAAGATCTTCCAGATTGACAGCAGATGTGAAGGTCTTAATGCTCATAGAAATAAGTATTAGATTATTCTCTGAGCTGTTTTTCTTTCATGGCACAAGGAAAGTTTGTTCTATTGCCTACAGGAAAAAGATAGTGAAAATTAAAGACAAGAATGCAAAAAAGTTAAAGAATATCCGTATTATGGCAAAAAGTACAAAGGCCTTTTATGGATAAGAAAAACAATAGCCAGTGAGATAGTCAGAATCCCTTTCTTAATGCAAATGGCAGAGTCTGCAGAAACCTGGTAAAAAATTCAAGTGACTGGAAAGTTACTGCTCCTTACATGATCATATATACATATATTTTCTGCCATGTAGAAGTGTCTCCAGCAACATTTAAGTCACACAAATGGGTATCCTTCTCTGACTGAAATGTAGCCTGTTTGGTAGCCTCAAGTATCTGTTGGAGACAAGTGAAAAGAAGCAGAGTTGTGCATAGTCCTGGGAAGATCCATAAGAAATGGTTTTCTCTAAGCAAAAGGGTGGGGGAATGAGCGAGAAGCTGTGTGGTCCTTAGTCGCCAGCTGGGGTTAAACCATGGCAACAGCCAAATTACGCTGTACTACTTTTGAAATGGTAATGAACAGTTTCAGTAGCAAAGCAGAAAATAGCATACATGGAAAATGAAAAAAAAAAAAAACCCAAGGAAAAGCATAGGGCTGTAAACAAATCCTTCCGTGGCCATGGCTGAGGTGGTGACATGAATGGCACCGTTCAGTTGCTGCATCACTGAAAAACAGGCAAGCCACAGAATACTTTTGTGGTTGTTAATACATTTCAAAATTATACATCTTGGAAACCTAGAATACTGTGATATACTGTATGTTCTATTGATCTAAAATGTTAAAATTACTGTTAAAAATTATTGTTAAAGCACAATAATAATATGGTAGCTGTGTAGAGCTTTCTTATGCAGCTTCATTGATTCTTTTGTCAGTTGAATCATTTATTTAAAGATAAGCTTGATCACATTTGTTCTTTTTTATTCAACAATTGTATCTATTTTGTTATTTTGTTGTTATTTAATGTGAATTTATGTTCCTGTATGTATTACCCCATTCAAAATACCAAGAATAAGAACACAATATCTGATTGATTTCAAGGACTTGAATCAGGTCTGCCCTTTGTACTTATTTATGTATTTTTTTACAATAGTCCCAAAAAAAAAAGATGTGTATGTTTGCATTAACCTCTTTCCATATTGGGAGACAATAACAGAAACCTTCCTTATGCAATTAAATGGAAACAAAGATTATCAAAAAGAAACATCTGACCCTCACCTTTACAACGAATGAATTCCCAATAGCTCAGCAAGGTCTTTCCTTTTTCAGAGCTGAAAGTTTGCAGCTTACCTCTTTTCCAGCCTAGTTAACAAAAGGTAAGGACTACTGAGGAAAAAAAGATTGGTCATACTAATTCAAGTGTGTCAAAATGCAGTTCTTGCAAACAAAATTATTCTGGACAAGATAAGAGCTTTTCTTTCAATTGCTGATTTTTTGTTTCATGTATTTATACATTTAAGTATGATAATGAGATCTTTAATAAGATCTGATGTATTGTAGCAAGATAAAATGTTTGCTAAAATGAGACAGAATTAACTCTGATCTTACTGTAAGAGGGAACATCAAATTAGATTTTTGTTTTACTTCCTTTATTTCAGTAGTTATGTACTCTGCTTCACTGATTATCAGATTAGTGTGAAAAATATTTCTTTATTAAAAAGGTTGATTTTCTACAAACTCATCATGATGTTGGAAGATATTCTAGTTTGTTATGAAATTTTGCAAAAAGAAGCAGTTGTATGGAACAGTTCATATTTTCTAAAAGGGTAAGCAAGGCAATCTTAAAAATTTAATAAGCCATATGTTTCAATCTAAAGAATTAAAAGGAGTTTTGGACAAGACATACTTAATCTTTTTACCTCATATGATTTCTTTTTTTTTTTCTCTGAACCTGTGAATTAAAAAAACCTAAATTATTTAAACATATCCAAATTCATCAAAATGGGAGCATAATTTGTATATGATTTAGACAAACTTCAGGAAAGTCCATAATGCACTTTCATATAAAGAAATTTTGCACATATATATAATGCATAGTAGGGGAAATAGTAGACACTTTTATTAATGAAAGTTATTTTCTCATATAGTCAGAAAAGTGCAAAATAAATGGATTTGTCAAAAAGGGAATAGTTCATTGGTCTCAAATGTAGAAAAATCACATAACTGATATGGCTTAGAGGGAATATTTTGGAACAAGGATTTTGCTATGGTTGCACAGATACACATATACTTCAATAAAAATTCAGACGCCAACAAGATCCTGCTTACAATGCAAATACTGCAGTGCAAGTTTTCATAGAAGTGGTAGTACAGTAAAGCATTGGAGCAGCAGCTGTATGAGATGGATGTTGTAAATGGTTTTTTATAGAATTTTCTAATTTTAATTATAAAACTGAAGATCAAAATTCAGCTTTTAAAGCTGTATTGCAAACTAATGTGACATAGATGAGAAGGATAATCTAAAAGTCACACTATGTATTCTGGTCCTGTGGAAAGTACTACAAATAGAATCACCAAGGTAGGGTAATACATTTTTTTTGTCTCTAATATTGTCTCTAGCTTCTTAAAACTACAAACTAATGTTTAAAATGTTTGTTATGCAGACAGTAGCATTAACCTTCTGGCAAAAATCAATACTGTGTGAATGAAGTCAAATATACAGCCAGTTCCACATTATTTTCTCCATCAGTTTTTCTATATTAACAACCAAAACATGATATCATAGGTGCTGTTACAAAGCCTTCTTACAAAAGCTCTTCCACACTAGAGAGGTTCTACAGGCACAAGGAGTTTATTAAAAGCTAGTTTATATTAGTTATATAAAGTTATCTGAATTTTCTTGAACACCAGAAACAGTCATTCAAAAATATTTGAATCCTATTCAAAAAATTTTGAATTTATTATTTCAAAATTTGCACTTTGACATCCTCAGTTCATGTTGTAGCTAAAACGTTGAAAGATCAGTCGAGGTAGGAAGGCTGCTTGTTTGCTTACTTTTTAAACCCAGAAGTGTCAAGTATTAAGTAGAATGAATCATGGAATGGAAAAGCAGAAACAAGGAACTGCAAGAAATATGGAAGAGACTACAAGGAACTGTGAGAATATGATTCCTGGATATCAAAACCAGTGCTACTTTTGTTCCTGTCTCACCCATGAAATTAATTATGTCCCCTTTATGTCAGCATTAATGATCATGAGGATGTGCAGGGGATGAGTTCAGTCTAATAATCTTACTTATTCCTTTCCCTCCAATTAATTTTTAGCAAAATCATCAAACTTCATGTTTACCATATGACTCAATAATTACTAGTTTATACACAGAAGAGGATATGTGAAAATCTGTGCCATCTCTTTAAATGGATTTATTTAAAATTCTGAAACTGCACCTGCAGGATTTTTCTTCCTCTTAAAGGAATTTGCTAGATTAAAACCAGTTAGTTGAGTAATCATGTCATCTGTGGAACCCATTTTAAATGTCACCTTCTCTGATGGTTTAAATTACATTTCAGCTCAATACAAATAATAATGGGACACTATTAGAAAGAGCTGACATACTTCTAAGTTTTTCTTGGTAGATAAAACTTTTTATGACAGAAATGGATCTTCTCCATATACTAAGCTAATGCAAGAGAAATTAATAAGTGTGTGAGAAGATTGAGTGAAAGAAGGAAAACTGCTGTCAAAAATACCAGAAACTAAGAACAGTTTGGATTCAAGATGACCTGTAAAATGTATATGTAATAAAAAACTCTATCTAATCAAGAAGCCTCACTCAGAAAGACAGGCAAATTTTACCTCTGAGGAATCTGCTTGAACTCATAGATTTTTTCATTGCAATAGAATAAATAAAAGTTACCATTTTATATGTTTAGACTAGATCCTAATTGATTCAGACATTCAAACATTTCACATTTGTTCCAGGTGTTCAAGGTCTGAGCACAAAGACAGCTGCATACATTTTAGCAACATTTTTCCTCAGTGGTCTCATATGCTGTCTATCCATTGAGCCAACTCTTTCCAGAAAAAAAAAAATGTTCTTCAGATAACTGAGTTCAGTATTTTGTTAAAATACGGTGTTTCCATAGTTCAAAAGTTCTCATTGAGTCTGTCAAACACTTTGTAGGAGCATGCAGAAAGCTACAGAGAGCCTAATGAGCTATCACCAAAAGACATAATATGCAAATATTTTGGTTGTTGGTATTTGATCTTTCCACTGTTTAGAAGCTCAGCATCTACTGAACTGCACACTTATTTTAAAAGCTCATGTTTATTGGCTTCATGGTGTTAAAGAAGCAGTTAACATAAAATCACAGGAATGCTGACCTTTTTAGGTTGATAGAACTTAAACTAAACATTCCTGTTCTCACTGTAGAACATTCCTGCTCTCTCATTGTTAAGATTGCTTTTTTTTTTTCTGTATTTTTGTATTTTTTGTATTTTTTATTTCCTATACTAACATTTGGAGACTGAGTGCTATATTCCTTCACTTGGGACAGATGGTAGGGTTTGCTCATAGCTTTAAATAAGAGGTGATACAGATTTGTAACTCTACACTAGAGAGGCGTTAAGTTAAAGTATGCAAGATAACATGAAAATGATTTCTATATTAGGCAATAAAATTCTCCATGAGATGGGAAATAGGAAAACCATTGCATAATTAACCCAGGTTTGACTTTACTGACTTTGGGACTACTGTCTCAGAGTTGAGCTTGTGAGGCTTCAGACACAAAGAGGCAGAAAGCCTTAGCAAGTTGCCGAGTTTATCCTGGAGATAGGACTACTGGTGATACCCTCAGCTGTGGTAAGAAGAAAAATCTTGGCTAGGCTGTAGTTTCATCTGACATTCCTAAGGATCTCTCAGCTATCCATGCTGGATATTTAAGCTCTGTGGGGTTGGTTATGGATATCTAGGAAGTTGTGGATACAATATTGCTGTTAGCAAGAAATTTTCCTGCTTCTTTCTAGGCCCGTGAGATAATTTTCTCTCTCACGGAAGATATTGCAGAGTTTCTATAAACTGTGAACACCTGCGACCTTGTAGAACCTTGTTTATGGTACAGAAGAAAAATATTTTGACAATGGATGTTTAGGATTTCTAGCCAATCAACCCAGGGGGTGGCTGATCCTTTGTCCAATTAGACTATGAAAAAAAAGTCTATAAAAGAGTTTGTAAAATAATTAAATAAATCAATCTTGCTGCACAATTCCTGCCTGCTGGATCTTCTCTCCTCTCCTCTCCTCTCCTCCCTACGGCTGCGGGATACAGTAATAGGAAGTCCTGTAGTCCTGGTTAAAAATTGAAACTATGTGCAGCATAGGTTTCCAATCAGATGAAATACACTATGAGCAAACAGTGTTTGTGGGGTATGCCCAAGCTCTGCCCTGGAGGGACGTCTGCTGAGATAAGGAGATTGCTTAACCTCCCAGCAGAACTCCCCTGGAAAGACAACCACCTTTCAGTTACAGTGAGAAGAAGACAGACCCCGAATCCTGTAGGAGACCCTATGCAGATCCTTTGTAACCCATTGGCTTTTACCCTCTGACATCCACCCCCTGTATCCCTATAAAGCCAGCCCTCTGCCCCTGCGAGGGCAGAGAGAGCTCGTTCCTGGCCTCCCCTTCACCAGAGTATGGACTAATAAAGCTACCCCATGTGGAACTGCTATACGGGCCTCTCGTCTCTCTCCTCCTGGTCTGGCCTGGAGATTGCCTGCAGAGCTGAGCTGAAATCACGAGCTGACAATCACTAAAGAGCTGACAGCCTCTCTGCAAGGGCACTCCGGCTACGGCTGAGGGAAGACACCAGGACCCGGGAAGACAATCCTCCACGGGACCATCTCTCCGGACCAGTCACAGCTTCCTGGGTCTGAGCTACTGACCCCACACCAGCTGCCTCACGTGTTTGTGGCAAATGCCTCCCAAACTGTACTAGCTGGTATATAGGATTGCTAGGAAAACTTTACATCAATATTTGCTGCTGGCTAGGTTTCTGTACATGACAAAGCACCTAGTATCTATTTCTTTTACTTATGTCTTCATGGTGCTTTTTAGTTATGACTGTGAGAATAGCAAGTACAAATGATGTTTGCACACAGAGTTGTTGGTGTTTCTGTAAAGTAAACATGTATCACACTTTAAATTAATTAATCAATATTAATATTGTATGGAGAGATCAGCAGTCCATAGGGAAAGGGACTCCCTACCTACCACAGGACAAGTCTGGACAGTAAGAAACACATAGAAATAGACAGATTTTGGGGCACATTACAGAAACTTGCTCAATTTCATAGTTTGCTTTTTGAAGAAATACAACTATGAACCATTAATCATCAAATGGCCGTAATGGGCCAGAACTTAAGTCCATTTAGCTAAATGCTCTGTGGCTAACAGTGAGTGTTAGGTGCTTGCAAAAAGGGTGTGAAAAAGAACAAGCTTAGAATATGCCTTGTGTAGTATGGCTTCTCTGCCTGAGGCAATCAACAGCTTAGGAAATCTAACTGTGTGGTATAGTATTAGGCCTATATCTTAACTTTTATAAGTGTGTTTTTGGACAAGTCATTGGATTTTTTTCACGTTTTTCATCCCTCTTGTCCTTCAGCACTAGCTCATTCTTTTAAACCGTGCATTTGTACAAGGACCTAACACCATACAGTCTTGCTCTTCATGGGGGTCTGTAAGTATCACTGTGATTTATGCAAATCTCTTCAGTACTAGTTTAAGAGCTACTTTCGTTTATTTTGTACTTTTAAAATTGCTAGCAAAGCAGATCAAAATTATCAGGGGCTGGTAAAGAACAGAGTAATTTTTCCTATGAAAATAAATATACATAATTCTGTACAATTTGTCAAGCTTTCAGTTCAGATATAAGTGGTCCTTGCACATGCTCTCAAATCACATAACTAGCAAAATCTGTAACATCTGTGGGTGTTACTTGAATGGATGCCACTCCATATTCTTTTCTAATCAAAAAACCTCTAAGGTAAGAGCAAGCAGAAAATATTACCCATGAAGTCAGAAAAGAAATGACCTCTTGTGTTGTCAAGATGAAATTCAGATATTTCATTGCAAGGTATGATTGAGACCTAGAGCCAATTGTGATAAGAAATTTGGATTACCCAATATACTAAATAGCTACTGAGCTCAGTAAAGCTTCTTGCTGACACTGGCTGTAAAGCGGCAATGTAACATGCTAAAGGAGATGTGTATCCCTAAAAATTTTAAATCTTCATATGAATGCCGCATTAAGAATGCTGCAGGCTGAACCATTCTTTGATGGCATAGCTCATATAGATCATTTACAGGCAATCTGAAGATTTATGTCCTGAGGAACAGAAATGAAACCCTTTTCTTCTCTCTGTTTCAATGAAAAAAAAAAAAATAAAGACTGACACAGAAAGAAATCTTTGATTATTTTCCTGGAATTATTTGCCAGATCTAGTAACTATTTCTGCAGGATTAGAACGGGTCTGCTGTTCCTTAAAATTTTCAGGGTAGTGTATCTTGGCACTAGTTTCAGTATATTTTTAAGGAAGGAGTCCAATTCAGAAATAGGTAATATCACTGATTTTGTCCTAATATTCACATGTATTACATTGTTGAATGACATGAAAGTTGAGCTCTAAGATAGTTAGGCCTAACCAATTAATCTTTGTGAAGATGCCAGTAAGTTTGAAACTGAGTAAGAAGAAAGAAAGAGGAGTTTTGGTGTGGTGTGGTGAGTTATGATGTGATATTCCAGCCTTTTTTTGTTACCTCTGTATTAATTTCCTATTTGTGTGTCTGTGTTGTCATAGATTGGTGAGGCATGAAATGGCCTATTTCCTACTGATTAAAGAAGATACAACATTAGTGTGGTTTTCATCTGAGAGATATTGATGTACATTTATAAGCATTAGACCTAAATGAACAAAAAATTCATTACAATGGAAGGAATAATAATATATTTGTTGAATTGGATGTGCAGATTCTCAAGAAAGAGAGAAACTTTGAAACTAAAATTCTATTAACTTACATTAAATAATTTAATAAATATACAGAACCTGCTATAGCAGGTTCTTTCAAAAATGAAAATGATCTGGTAAAGCTTTGTTTTTTCCTCTTGAAATTGGTATCATTGCTCTAGTTCTTCAACCTACCATATTTTGATATACTAAGATGGTTATGCAGATCTCTCCATCCTACTATTTGAACACCTCCCACATGAATGAAGCAAATTAAAATTATGATGTGCATTTTACATCAACCCTATTTCATTATTACACTTTCCCTTTTTGGCATCAATAATAAAATACTTTGATCAGGGAATGCAATAACAAATTCTCAATATAGCATGCTTGTCCAGAATTATAGAACTATAAAAGTTTATTATATAATTTAACTTCTAAATTTATAATCCTTAAGGGAGGAAAACTTCTTTTAAACTAAGGAAACTAAATATTTTACCTATCATTAATATTCTTGCAACTGTTTAGAGAGAGAGATTTAATACTGAAAAATACTTGTTACAACCTTCTTTTACCTTCTTATAACTACCCCAAATATTCATCTCTGTGACTAGCAAATTCTTGATTTCTGCTTGAAAGTAAACTTCTTTAAGGTAAGTTTTTGAATAAAAGCTCTTCAGATGGTTTTGGGGTGTTTTGGGGTTTTTATTTAAAATATTTATTTATTTCAGGAATGTTACACAAAAACTCTACCCTTTTCTTCACAAAAAATCCTGACAAAACTTGAACCTGTTTGTTAGCCACTCTAATCAATGAAAATGCTTTTTGTCATGGGGCTTTTAAATTTAAAATTATAAAATATTTATTATTTCACAGTATTTAGACGTCATGAGTTCTGCCTGTCAATTTAGAGACAATAGCTCCATGTGTGTACAATCTTAGTCCATGATATGGCCGCAAGTTTTTTGAGTAGAACACTTGCATATCTGTTTCTGAACACTACTCCCTGTCTGGTTTGGTTTCTGATGTTTGGTTTCTGACCTTTAATATCATATCTCCTGTTATGCTTTAAAAATTGAATGTACTATCTATTGTGCCTGAACACTGATTCAGTTCAGGTTTGATGGTTCCACTTATGAGACAGCAAGATTTTAAATCACACTGTTTTATAGTTTGGCCTAAGCAGTCTGGCAAGGGGAGAACTTAGAAAGAGAAGCAAAACCAAGTTCTACTATTCCTGACTTCTGATCATCTTGAAAGCTGATACTCACTCATTCCAGGCTTAAAAATATGTTTGACATTTCCAGGTCATTCCCAGTCTCTACTGATTAGAATATAGTAACATAGTTTGAAAAAAATTCTTGGAAACAGCATATGCAAAAATTCTTAGTCATATGCATATGCAACAGGATGTTGTAGGGAAACCAGCTTCAAAAAATATGGTTCATAAAGAAAGACTGGGCAGAGAAAATGAAAGATTTATCACTAATCTCACTTTCACCCATGATTTTTTTTATGATTAAGGACAGTTTATGATTAAGGACTGTTTATTCCTGCACAGAAGCATTTGGAATTATATTTGGAATTATATTTGGACAGATTTTGCTACATCAAAACATGCCATTTAGTTAAGGAACACTTAAGGGACATGACTCATGAGAAGTGTTGTTTAAAGTAATCTATCTTATTTATCTGAACTCCATTACATAAGGTAATGGGAGAAGAATACAATAATTTCAAAAATTTAAAGAAAAAAAAAGGTACTAAAAGACTTCATTATTAGATTGCATTTGATTACTATTTTAAGAGATTCCTGACTCAAATTCATAATAATGCTTGTTCACTGTCCTGTCAGTTTTTTCCATCTCGGAGACTAGCCACAAAATCAACAAATGTTACATCCCGCAGCTGACAGCATAGAAACCTTCTGAACATGTGTTAGAAAGAGCAGGCAGTGAGAGAAGAGACAGCGGACAAGTCCTAAATTTCATCTGCTACTTAAACCCAAAACTTTTCCGCTGGCTTCGTGCCCCTTCTGAGGAGCTTAAGTCGTGTGCAAAGACTGACCCTTTATTTCCACACCCTTCCTGAGGCTACAGAAGACTTTTGCTGGAGGACAAGATGTTGCGATTATGCTTAGTAACCACTGCTTCCTTGTAAAAAAACCTTTTCTGAGAGGACTAAAGGGCTAGGATGACATGGAGGAAGGTTAAGTGATGAATTAGAAGAGTTTATAGCACTATGAGTGCTATCATCTAAGGCACTATGATTACATGCAGATGGTGTTATGAACTGTAGGTTGTTGGTTTACATACCTGTTCAGATAAACAACTTAAGCATTAACTTAATTCATTCTATATAGTAATAAATAAGATTAATAATGAGTTATAGTTGTTGATGGTAAGGTTGGTAAGAACAGCTCCATCTTTAAGTTTGTGGTATTTTACTTCTATTTATTGTCAAAATGCTAATTTTTATTAATAGTGTGCTTTCTTTACTTACTGGTTGAATTGTGGAATTGTAAAATTGTACATATTATTACTTTTATCATTTTTGCAAGTATTACTTCTGGGGGCTGTATAGACACCGTGATATCTCCATGTTATTTCACATTGCCCTATAATATCTGAGTAAAAAGTTTTGTGTAGATGAACTGTAATGGGAAAATTCAGGAACACCTGATTTTTCATTCTTAATGCTTCTATTCATCTTTTTAGGGGTCCTGAAGAAACTCCTTTGCTTAAATTCGTATAAAAATGGATCCGTATCATCTCTGTCTCACAGGAACATAGAAAGCTATTTCATTCATTCCTTCAAGACTTTTTTTAAATAGGAAATTATTGCAGGTTTTGTGATGTCACTATGTCCTAGCATTTAAAGCAGAACTGTTAATGAAGTGTTCAACAATAAAGGACAGTATTTTTAATGACAAATTTTAAGCCTAACTTTAGCTAACTCTTGCAATATCAATGTAAACACCTCAGTTTTTGAGTAATTCAGCTGTTTTATTAATCATGTCCTGAAGTAATGTCCAAGGTTATCACCTTTTGAACTTCCTTTTAGAACTCCAGTTAATATTATTTAGGAATAGTATTGTCTTGAGTCTGTTATGAATGTTAATGGGAGTTGCAGCATCAGATTAACTGGGAAACAATTATTTAATAAGATAGTATTTTTATGATATTATTTGCCATAATTTTGCTGTACTTTTACTGTAAGTAATTTTAAATACTAAAACCATCACATGTAAAAATAAACAGGGTCCTATCTTTATTGCCAGGGGGTTTTGGGGGATTGAAGTGTGGAGGGTGTCTACGAACAAGATATTTTTAGTTTGTGCCCATTGCCTAACTTCTTTTAGTGCCTTCATTTCAGAAGCATGATAGCTGTCCAATTCTAATGCATGTAATACTCACACGTCTAGTCCATCACTCGATACAATTCTCAGTTTTCTTCCTTTACCTCTTTGGATCCTCTGCTGAGATGAGATGAGTCAAGTTTCTCAGACAAAGAGGTCAAGCCTTTGAAGTATTGAGGTATGAGATTCCAGATCTGTGAAACTTCCTACGAAAGAGACAACTTGTCTGAAGTGATAGAAGGTGATTAATGTTTGGCAGTGCAGAAAAATGTCTCCTCATCATTTCATACAGGCTAGTTTTTTCTTCTCTTCGTGTAAGTATTGAAAGAGAAGTTCTCCTTCTGTGGACTGTACTGAGGAAAGGATTTCTCTTACTTTGGTTACCTAAGTAGCTGGATGCTCCTTTGGCCAAATTGCTTTATTGATAAAATTTATTTTTTGAGCTTACTCTAAAGTACTTGCCTATACAGAAAATAATATATCTTTTAAAATGATTACATTTTTTTCGGATTGTTTGCTTGTGTGTGGAGTTGTTTGGGTTTTTTCCTTTGGGAAGTGGTTAATTCTTGCCTTGTACATTCCAAGGTTTCTTATTTTCTACAAAGAATTCTTGTATGAAAATTAGAATTAGATAAAGGCAAGTTGCACATTTAAAATGGAATAGCATTCTGTTCAGGAAAGACTTTGAGAAGCACTACTTGACTTTAAAGTATTGAATTACACACCACCTCCATGGGATTCTTAGTTCTAATATTATTATTTGCATTTATATTAAAGAAGTGCCTAGCAGTCCAAAGTAAGTACAAGTTTGCTGCATATTGCACCTTCTAGATAAACAGACTGTATTCAAACAGCTTAAAAAGTAAACAGCAGGACACGCTAACAGAAGTCAATTTTGAAAAGCATTTTGTTCCAAGTCTTACAGGCAGAAATGTGGAAATAAGGTGGTCTGTCCTTTAGACCTTAGGTGAAGTATTTTGGTTAGTCCTAAAGAAGCTCCCTCATTCTGCTTAGGATCTGCACCCAAGAATCTTGCCTTTAAGGCAAACAACTGCTTCATTTCACTCAAAAATTGAAAAAGAACAGTCTTTGATTTTGAAACATGGACATAGAATCTGTTACCAATATAAAAGAACAGATTACAGGTAAGGGAGTTCTCAGAGGAAGAGGTCTCCATGTGCGTACATATCAATGTATGTTTGTAAGAGAAAGAACAGCTAGCTCATAATAAGTATAATTAAACAGAAGGACTGATAATTGAGAGAGTGTATAAATAATTCTGGTGAGTTGAATGCAAAATAATCAATTTAACCTTTTATTGCAACCATGCGTGAAAGATTTATTTTAAAAAATAGCCATGGTAATGGTTTTATTTTTGTACAGAACAATAGATCTGGTTAAATACCAGCATGTTAGATAAATGTGATTTGATTAAATTTCTCAAAATGTAGGTGAAATAGTATGTTTCTTCTAGAATCTATCTGGGCTTAGAAATGAGAATACTAATAAACAGATAGTAAATAACAAACACAAGAAAGTAGTACTATATTAACACATTTAAGTCACAAAAAAATTCTATAATCTTTCATGAAGGTTTTTGGGATCAGTCTTGGGATTAAATATCTGGGCTGAAATTTATTTGCTTAATCTTATATTCTTAGTGACATTTGAGATGTCATTTTTATCTGAGACATCTACAAAACCTGACACAGGAACCATGAGAGGTCCCATCTAGGGGACATTTGTGTAATTTTAGGACACCAGATTTCCTGATTAACATGGCCATCTACTGTCTATTTACATGACTAATATATGTATTAGATCCCAAAATACTTATTTTGTCTTTTGGTTATCTTTTGGTCAGTCCTTGTCTAAGGCCAAACACAAGTCCTATGCAAAACCAGCTGAAAATCAGAACTTCACTTTTTGAATGTTGCTCAGAGAGTTTTAGCATAAGGCAAATTTTCTTGCTTTTCTTTTTTTCTTGCCTACATGTGTGCCAGAAGTGTCTTTTTTTTTTTTTTTTTTTTTTTTGGATGGCAAAACTGACTTGGAAAAGAAACAGGTTAATGTTATATTAAAAAAAAAAAGGTAAAGTTGTAAACAAATTTATTATTTATTGTTATTTTACATTTAGCCAAGACAAGGGGGAGGAACCATTGATCCTATTGAAAGTGTTACAAATATTTAACAATAAAATTGTTTGTACTTGCTTCAGAATCTCACTGAAAAGTCCAACTGTGTTTATGAAACACCGTTTCATAAAGCCTGAGTTTTGCAGTTAACATTGCTACAAACTGCAAATTAGTCAAAAAGACTATTTGTCAGAGGAAGGGAAGGGGAGAAACCAAACAAAAAACCCTGAAGCCCAATTGTCATTAGTTGTCACTACCAAATATTGCTTATCTGGAGCTCCTCCATAGGTCAGTACACATTAACATTATGCAACAGAATATAAAATGCTGATACATATATTTAAGGCCTAAGCAGTGAAAGTCTTGCTTTCTCTGAGGCAAATTATCTTGGTGTACATTGGACCTATTGAACACAAAAATATTTAATTGTCTACAGACTCTTTTTATTAGGTCTGCAGTAATTAATTAAGCACAGATGTCTCAGCAGAAGATGAAATGGAATGTATTCAGGGAAGAAAGGAAGAGGATAAAGAATAATGAGTTCCTGAAATACAATACATCAAATGAAGAGAATAATGTAAATTAGGGCCTAATCACAGTCTGCATTACACAGATGCTCTGGGAGAGTATGTGGACCTTCAAGGCAAGTTGTGCATCTAGTATTCAAATTTGTACAATGGTGCTCTACAGAAGCTCCACAGCCTCTAAGGAAAGCACATTCAGCTGATTTGGGCAAGCTCTATGTAGTAGGAGGTACAACACGTGCAGGCTGGAAGAACTCAGGATTTTTCACTTTTCCTAGTTGGTAAGAATTTCCCAGTGATTTCAGAGGAGTCAGACCTACAAAGTTTAAAGGAATATTTGGACATCCATTTCTTCTTATTGTGCCACTTTGTTTCTTTGACTACTGGAAGCCATACAGTAGGCCAACGCTAATCATACTGTACCTTTACCACTGACTGCATAGTGGGCATGCAGAACATGAAACCAGCTGGTATTTGCTTCACAATCCTACCTGTTGCAGAATTCGTAATAGAAGCAGAATTTACATATAGAAATAAGCTTTCTCATTTACCTTTAATGAATCATAGTTGAATTCAAAATATTAGACTGACAAATGGTTACTTTTTGTGTCAGTGAAGTCATAAATTCAGCATGCTTCTAGTATCCTTAGGATTAAATGAAGTCTAGTGAAAGATAGTGAGTGAAATGAAGTTGGAGAAGGATTCCAAACCAATTACGACCTCCATCAGAGCATACAGTAGTTACAGAGATATTTCTTTCTGCCCTATGAGCACAGAACTAGAAATGGTGGTGGACACTGAATATCGTATCACTAAGGACTGATTAAGAGTCTAATTATGTACACTACAGTTTTATAATACTGATAAGAGTGTTTCTGATAGACTGCTACCAGAAATACAGTGAACAGGTGTAAATAGAACACTAGTCATCACTTTCCATGTAGTTGGGGGTTTTGGTTTTAGTTTGGGAGGGAACCTCATTAATTTGTGATTGCAACTTTTTTGTGGATATTCATCATAAAATTTGGGTTTTTATTTAAATTTGTACTACAGTTCTAAATAAAGAGTCATCCTTGTGTCTGTGAAGTTTCAAATATGGCTTTAAATGAAGGAGTAAAGAAACTATAGCAAAATGTTGCATTTTAAGTGTTTTATAGATTTACAAAATTTGAATCAAAAAATACCAATTCATTTGATGATTAGGCAAATATTTTATTATAATTATTTTAATGTTTAATCACCTTTTGTCCAAGGAAATTCTATTATAGAAATAAGAAGTTTGAGTATGTAAATTTCCCTTAAAATAGCAGCAGCAGGAATGTCAGGGAAAAGAAGAGATTCTACATGAACAGTACTATTTGTTCCTGTAATTACTGCTTTTACTGGACTAGTTCTCACATCACAGACCAGCTGACTATTTGGGTTTGCTTAACTATCAGGCTTTCTCAGCCAAAGGCACAAAGCATTGGAAGTCTGGAACTGAAGGTATTGGTGGGAGTTCTACTGATTATAATATGTGTAAGAAACCAGTAGACCAACCACAGTCTTAAAAATAATGAAACTGATATTACAAAGAGAATTCATAGTGGCAGTCTTCTGCTTACTTTTTAACTCTTCCATTGTTACAATAAGTGGTATATGGTCTGTAAACCAAAAAGCAATATTAACATGCCATTCTTTGCAAACAATTTATCCAAGACATACATTATGTTGGTGAATTTGAAAACATTAATTAACTTATAACACTTAGCATGTGAAGAAATTTCATTTTTTAAAATCTCCGCACTTAAAAAAATTACTCAAATGTGAAACAAGTAGATAATAATTACTTTGTTATAAACAGAATTTTAAATGGAAACAAGAAGAGCCATATATGTGCAAATAATAAATGACTACAGAGTATATTTTTCTGTAAATAATAAATGTAAAATCTGTAAATTCCCTGTTGCACCGAAAACAGTGGATTTATGGCAAGGTCTACCCTATGTAATGTGCACACAATATGTTAGAAAAATTAACCTGCTGTTAAAAACGTTGCCTGTTCTTCCAAGAAGTTGCTCAGCATGTAACTGAGAACAAATATATTATGTCAAACTGTTTGGAAAACAAAAACTTCTTCACTGGAAAATGAAATTTCACTACTCATTTTTGATCCAAGCAATATTTTGATTTAGAAAATAATCAGAATAATCTCAAAAAGGAGAAAAATTTTGCAATTATTAAATGTAAATAGTTTTTTTCCTCCCCTTTGATCTAAAAGGGAAAGTATTAGCACTTTTGAATTTTAGCCACTGTAGGTGGAAAAGGGTAAAGAATGCACAAGAAAAACTGTCATTTAATAAAGCTGTACTTTATCATTGGATGGGAGAGAAGTGAAGGGTGAAAAAAATAGGATTGAGAAGAGAGAAAAAATTAAAAAAGTAGAAGAAATACTCCAGTATTTATGACAGAAGCCATATGTAGTTCCATGACTTTGAAACAGGCGGTCACATGCACTAAGGACAGAGGTTGTCATGGAGCTGTTCTTGGCCTCATGGCCTCAATCAACCTGCAGCACTGTTGCAGCGTGCATGGTGGTGCACCACCTCAGGTGTGAGTGCTCATTACCTGTTTTATGAGCCTAACTTCCCACCTCTAACAGAGCTTTTCCCCATCACCCTGACAGTTCACACCTTTGTAACTTTAGAATGGGGCTGGAATTGCATATGGGACAATTTTCTTCTAGACAAAGAACAAAGAAGATTAAAAGAATTATTCCTTTTTCTTTTTGTATTACTGACAGAGGTGGGGCCATAGAAGAATATTTATTTTTAATTTTATTTCCTGGGAAAATGAGACGACAGTCTGTCCTTGTGTCTATGACATGCTCACATTTTTTTTGTCAATCAGTTTCAACCGTATAAAAGGTAAAGGTCTTAAATAAAGGAAATTTCTACAAGTTGTCTAGCAAAAGGAAACTGTCTGAAGGAGATACATTGAAGTGGGTGATCCTTGGGGACAGACAGTTACAGGAATAATTTAGGTCCATTCTGAATCAGAGCAGCCAGTTGTTATGAACATATTGGCAAAGGTTCAGCATAATCCCCCTTGTCATAAACACAAGCAAATATATTATTTTGTTAAAACAAAAGACAGATGAGTTTGGTCAATAGTTACAGCCCAAATACAATCTCATTACTGCTCAGCAAGATTTTGTGTTCTTTGTTTTTATCAAGACATTAATCTGGATGAAACTTTCTTCTTTCTGTGGACATATATACAAGCTCTTCATGTCTTTATGTCTGTACTGTCTGTCTTATTATAACATACATGTGTTTTTGTGATGCTCAGAATGTCATGTCATTCAATGCTTGGAGACTTTATACTGTCCCTGTTCAGCTCTGTGGGGTCCCTCAAGCACCCACAGATGCATGGGTGGGTTTAATAACATAGTCGGTAGCAAAGAGTCAAGAAGGGCATTTGCGTGCGTTCCGGCAGGAACATTTATTGCTGCTACACTGCCAAAGGGTGCAGAGGCAAATACCAACATGATCCCAAAGCTCACAGCTTTATCCGGGGGCAGGGAAAAGGCAGGACTAGGGAACGGGGACCAATGGGGAAGCTCTGGGGGAGTGACGAGGGGTAGGGGGCAACAGCCAACTGGGGAATCCAAACTGGGATAGAATAACATAACAGAAAAATGCATCCTGGGAGAAGCCTGTTTGGTCACCCTAACATAAAGAGGTACTTGTGGTACTAGGGACTTGTCTTACTGAAAACTCTCTGTCTCTTGTAATGTATGTTCACCAGCCACCACAGAGACCACACTGTGGACACATCCCAGTGTTAAAAGGGTCTGGGATACCTGAATTATGGTAACTCTGCGCCACTTATTCCCATTTTGAACTATGGGGAAGAAGGGGAAGAAAGCAGGTGAACAAAAAGCCACTAAGGGCCAATTGGACCCTTTCCCCTTTCCTTACACCAATAAGTACATTATCTGCTTTACTACATTAATACATTTAGTTCATATTCAGCTTTGGTACAAAATTTGCTGTAGCTGCCTCACAGAGATGAGGATGTTGCTGCTCTTGCCTGACACAATCATGGGCAAATGGTTCCAGAGAATATACGCACAGCTGGATTCTGCCTGCTTCTTCATATGGGGGGAGAAAGGAGAAGCTAGGTTATATTCAGTAGGGAAGAAGTGAGAGCAGTAATGCAGTGTTGCTCTTATGTGAATACTACAAAAGTAATTATAGATAGATGCTGAGATCTATATTAACATCTTCAGATTTTAGATACTTTAAAGAGCAGATTCAGAAGAGCTAGAAGGAGGTAGAGTGACTCCATTTTCTTCATTGTTCTTTTGTTCCATTTTGCTAATAAGGCCAGTTCACAGCCGTGCAATCACAGCCCTGGTTTCAAACTTTCTGACTCTGGTAAGTCATACAAATTGGTATCACTCAGTTCTGTCACATCAGTGACCTCACAATCAAAGTAGCCAAATTAGCCCTAAAGACAAATTCTCTCAATAAAAAGAAGATATAGACAACATGGCTGGACAAGCCAATACATAACGTGGTTTGAAATGAAATTGTATCGAAATGAAATTGTATCAAAATGAACAACATAAATGAGTTGACATTAAGATGCTCTTTTATATTTTTGATGGATTCTCTTTTGTTACTATACATCAGTTTTTACATTTTCTTTTAACAGATGGAATTCTCATTAATTATTTTGATTGCGATTAAACTAAATTTCTGAGAGAAAAAATTGTTCTTCAGAAATATTTATACCCAACAGTTAAAACAATTTGTATCCAGTGGTTTTCAAAGTATTTTACAAACATCATTAAATAATGAAATATCACATTGTTTTAAGTTTGAAACTTCATGAACAGCAGTAGAATGATTCAGCATACACAAACAAAAAAATAGATCTAGTTCTCATATGCCTTGATTTTATGAATTGTACAACCCAATAAATATAGATAAAATTTTACACTGGCTTAATAGAGGCTGAAAAGCTGGTTTACAGGGTTGCCAAAGTTCTCCTGAGAAACCAATCCACTACCAGCTGCTGATTGCTGGATCTGGAAAGTAACATTACAGGTATATAATGCTGATTGCATGGAAGTAATTGATTACAGATTACTTTTTCAATACTTTATTCGGCACAGCTGCTACCGAGCTGGCTACTGTGACTTAGTACAATGATATTGCCCATAATCAAGACAGTGGTGAGATTGCCACTAAAAGTAAGAGAGAGTAATTAGGGCTGCATTTTCACTGGAGAAGTGCATGGATAACGTCTTAGAACAGCATTTTTTTTTAAACTACTTCACTTACTCTTCTCTATTCTGTGAAATCTCCTGCAAGCAGCAGTCTGCCTTCTTCACCTCTACTATTCTGGTGCTTTGGAAGAATTGATGTTATAAAGTTAAGCAATTTAGGTACCCTATTAGACAAGCATATCTCATGTATTCATCTTTTTTTTGCCTGCTCTAATTTGGACAGTCATTTCAGTTATTTTTATCTCTCAGGACTATACTTTGTCAATCCCACAGCACTGTGTCTAGCCATATCGAAGACAGAAGATGTGTGATCTGACACAGTGCACCTTCTTCACTGTGAAATGCTGTGGGAACACGTGACCCTTACACAACACTGGTTAGGAAATCACAGCTTCCTCAACCATCTCCACTGTTTTAGGTCTTCCATATCCCTTTAATGTCAACTTTTTCCTCCCCAACATGCGTTAGAAGATGTCTCTAAAAATGTGCGATCCCTGGTCTGAGAAAAATTTTTTGTGGGCAGACCTTGTTCCAAATGAACAAAAGATGTCCAGATCTTAATTTATGTGAACGATCACAAAAAGTTATGAACAAAGATTGTCTGTTGGAATCCTGAGTTCAGAGAATTTCAGTCTTTCAGTGCTGACAGGCAATGACCTTCAAAAGCACACTTCATTTGACCTGAGGCCTTGGGAAAGGCTTCCCAGATTCTGTAATAGCACTGAGATTGTTGCTGTGTAATTAAAGTTCTGTCACTGGGTGGAATATGTAGAGACGTAGAAAAATTAGGTTTATGGGATATAGTGACAAGATGGAGGATTTGGGGTGTGGATTAGTTCTTCTTCTTTCCTCCTTCTTCACAAATCTGGATGATCTGGTATTGGTTCAAAAAACCCCCAGTGCAGAACATGAATGTTTAGTTACTGATTGTAAGTAAAAACAAATTAGTTGGAATTCCATAATTGGATAGTATGGACTTTAAAAGACCTTGGAAGTTAGAACTTGGGGCCATTTTCCACCTTGTTAACTTAAGAGGCACATTCTGTACAGCTATAGGTAAGAAATAACAAACCTCAAATTAGAAGAACAATTCAGCGCCTCCTGCGTTTTAATCTGAACTCTGAGTAAAAGAACTCACAAAACAGAGGCAAAGAAGAAAAGAAACAAAACGGAGAAAATTAATAATTGTCCTCGCCAAGTGCTTGCTCTAAGGAACTTGCTCACTGGAAAGGACAAGTCAGGCATCCCAAGGACCAATTCCATTGAATTTTGCCTTGCTGACTTCAAAATGCTAGGTTTGTATCACCCAGACAGATTTCTTTCTGCTAATACAGCACATAGAAAGAAAAGATAGCAATATAAGATTATTAAGACTGAAATGAACAGACTAAACTATGTACCTTCCCTCTGCCTAAGCTGGGAATATATGTCCATATTGTATACAGCTCAAGAGAACAGTCTTAAAGTTTATTTTATATAAATGCTTAAAGAAGATGTATCTCTGTTCAACAGCAGCAATTCCCTAGCATCAATATAGCCTTCATTCTTATTCCAGAATTTTATCAGAGCTGTTTGTTTTTTGTCTTGTTTCTTTTGTTTGTTTATTTCTTTGCTTGTTTGTTTGTTTTGGTTTTGTTCTGGTTTTTTGTTGTTTTTTTTTCCAAAAGAATGAATAATCCCATGCTGGAAAAACTATACAGATCAAGAAATCCACCCTCACCCCCACAACCTTGACGTATCTGCCTCTTCTGTCTGTCCAGCACTCCAGGTGGGAACCTGCCTATACTCAGTACGTTCACTAGGAGTATAACATAAGGCATGTAAATCTGCCTCATATCTGACTGGGCTGGTAAAAGGTACATTATATAGTGTATTATATATTAATATATTTATATTGCTAACTTTGAGCTTACTGTAGAAAATAAAAACTTTTTCCAGGAAAACTCAAGACAACTTTTAAAGGTGATTCTTGCATTGAAAAGAAACACAATTTAACTGCTTATATTTCAGCTAACAAATGCAGCAAAATGAAGTTCCTAGCAATAATGGCAGCTAGCTTTAGAAAATAAGAAACAGAGAAATAAAGACTAAAGCTTTTTGAACATGCCATCTCAATATTTCTGAAGAAGGGAGAGGAATTCATTCTTACTTGTTAGATTGCTAGAAGGCTACCTTTGTTAATATAAAGTACCTAATACAGTTTTTCAGTACAATAAAAGCTGGCAATGTCCTCTTTCCCTGGTATTTCATATATCTGTTTATTTTTTGCCAATTGAATTCTTTCAAAAAACATTTATTTAAAAAGACTCAGGAACTGTGTAAGTAAATTCAACTTTGGAAAATGGTTAATATATCCTTTTTAACAAAGGAAGTACTTGAAAAGAAGCTGTTATTGCATCTTACACGATGCAGAATAGGCTTTTTTTAATAGGCATGTTCATTTCAATATATTTAGCTGGACTACAGTTTCCTTCAGTGCATTATAAAGCATACATGGTAGCAGAAGTTGGCAAGATAGCATATTTTTCTTGATGTTAACTACAAATTGGTGGCAAATTCATGCAGTAAAACTTTTTCTTGTGACTTCATCCAAGGTAATACTATATAAAGAAATGTCTGTGATTGTGTTATTTGCTTCAGATTTTATTCTTCAACTGAGGTCTACTATATAATGTGTTATAAAAAGAAATATCAATAAGATAGTTTGCCACAGAACAGAATGACTGCTAGAGAAAAAAAGCAATGTGCAGATTGTACAGATAATAGAGACTGTAATAGGTACAGAGTTTGGACACAGAAGATGATTAATAGTTTTGACATTGTTTTCACTAGTCATTGAAAGCAAAACCTTGCTGATGTTGACACATATAAAGGTAGGTGTTATGAAGTTCACTGTATTTAGGGAAAAAAAATTTAGTGAAGTCAAAGTTAGTATGGATATTACGCCCCAGAATTAAGATATTACGCAGGTAAGGATGTCCACAATATGCAGTACCTGACTGATTAGAATCAACAGATTCTTTTGTGAAGATTACTTCAGGAAGGGGAATGAAATTCTATGGAGCTAAAGCAGAGGTTACTAATGATGTGGCTAAGAGCTAGTCCAGTGACAGCCAACATGACAGCCTGCAACATAAAGGTGATAACTTTTTCAAGTGACACTGTTGTTATGAGCTGATTAGTGTGAAATGCCTCTGCCCAAATTATGATGCAGACGAGACCATATGCTGAAATCAATAATATGGATTTTATTTAACAGGAAATGTGAGGTAGAGAGATAGAAAAAAATAGAAAAAGGACAGAGGGGAAAGGGAGAGAGTGAGATCAAGCAGAAGATAGTAAACACCTGTGGATCCACTGGCAGCCCATTGATCCTTCTTCACCCTGGGCTTCTCAGTGGTGGGGGCCCCAGATTTGTTCTTCTGGGGGTACCACTTTTATACAATCCTATATTAGCTGTGAGTATGCAACAATGTGTAGAACTAGCCCTTTATAAAATCTTAGCTATCAGGCTAGTCAGCTTACAGAGCTTGTTGATAAGAGAAGACAGAAATGCAGTAGTTGTTTTTTTTCTATCCCCCAGGTCCTCAAATCTGGTATCTTTTCATTTTGTAAGACTGTCATGTTTCTAGAGAATTGCTAACCCATGGCCTCCCCTCCCTCTAGACTGCACTCTGCAGCACTGAGGCAGGATTGTTTTCCCAGGCCATGGCATGTGACTGCTTTGCTCTTTTTAAACTTCGCTCAGCTGCTGCTCCTTTTCTTAAAGCAAAACCTGTCTTCACCCAGCTCTCAAGGCCATGTTTTCTCAGTGATCACTAATCCACTATCAGTGAATTTTTATTGATCTGGGGCTTCTGCCTTCAACCCATGTTCATATTTTCAAGACCTTTGTTATTATCCCAAGATAAAATTGTACATCATCAGGAAAGGCAGCAGATACCAAACACTGGTTCACACAGTGAGCTCTAGGAAGCAGTGGATAACAAGCCTAACAGGTCACAAGTAGGACCTTGCACAAAAGATTCAGTTAGCATGAACCCTCTGTTGTGTAAAAAAAGAATGAAAATTCTATTTTTACAGGACCAGTGGGGGGAAAAAAATGCTTAGAGAATTATAATAGATAGGTGTTCTTAATGTTTAAGTTCAAAACAAGCTGGTGTTAAAAGCTGCTTGAAGTAATTCTACTTTTCCAGATGCAGGTGGCCTCTCCTATATCTACACATATTTGTATGTTCCAAATACTATTTACTAATAGCAATGTCTGTGGCAGTTACTCAGGAAGCATAGTCTAAGTTCTTTGTTGGGACACATGATAGAATCAAAAGATCTTTGGATACTTAAATACATGGCTGTGATTCTAAGTATCTGTTCTGCAGTAATCCAATCCAGTAGCTTTTGGCCAGAGATTCCCTGAACACTTGAAATTATTTGGGGTGCTCATGCCTAGAATTTCACTATGCAGCAACTGGAGATCTAGGTCCTCCATGAACCACAGGAGTGTTTAAACAGTAGGTAGACTACTGTGTTCAAAGGCCAGATCCATTAGAAGTGCACATATGCTGGTGATTTTGTACAGTCCTGTTTGAAATCAGGCACCTTAACTATTGCATATATGTTGGCTCAAATCAATAATCTGTTCTGGAATGAAGTGAACAACATCACCTATTTAATATCTTAGTGCAGGGGTGTGTTGTGATTTCCATAAAATATGATCAGGAAATGTGCCAGCTAGTTGTGTTTTAACACTTATTTGATACATGCAGGATTACATTCACAGGATCTCTTTACATACAGGGTTATATCATGTGTTCTAGCCAGAATCTAAAGTCACTGAACCTCTTATGATAAGGAGAATGACTGTCCTATTTCTTATGGAAGAAGCCTTTGAGTTTCACCACAGCGCAATGCATTCAAACAATGGACATTTAATATGAATCTGTCTAACGAAAGGCTGCATATTATCTAAGGAGACTTTTATTTCCAATACTAGCTTTGACCACAAACTGAAAGAAAAACATAATTCATTTTTCTCTGAATTATGTCAGTATTCTAAATTTTGCTATTTACAGGGAAAAAAGAAACGGGGAGAGAAAAGCATCAGCAGAACAGGAGAAAGCATTCCAGAAGCAAATGTCATACAGAATTGCAGTACAATAATGAAAGCACTTTGTAAAGTGTATCACCACAGGAACAAGGAAATAGCTTTTATGTTTACAGTGTTTATGTATTTCTGCTTGCATCTAGTCTCCAGTAATATATTTCTCCAAAGCCTCAGTTTTTATGCCCTTTTTCATCTGGTGACAAACTATATGCTTTCTCAGAATCCTGTCTCACTTATGGAGATTTGACATCTGTAGGAGACCATATAACAGCAACCTAAATAGTTTTCTACAAAATATATTCTTTTTCCATAAAGGGAAAGAATGCATTTCTTTCTGCTGTAGTTTACTAATTTCCATTTATTTCCTGCATATACTTTCACAGATTACTGGTATTACCATTTAACAGTTAAGACTGAATAAAGTCCACATACAACCTGAAAAATAAAAAATATCTCACATTTTAGATTCAAAGCAACCTTAGATTTCCCTTGTTCCTGAGGCTATTCCTTCATGTTGTCATTATGTGCAACTGATAAACTTTATAGAGAAACTCATGACATGAAATGAGGGAGCACTAGCCAGGAAAACAAGAAGCCTGGAGGTCTGGCTGCACTCTCTTTATCCGTGGCTCTAGGGGAGAGTGAGCTCCTCACCCGAAGGAGCTTGTCCTGGGCTAGGCTGTTGGGGCACACAGGCAGAGGCAAAGAAGGAAGGAGGGGACTCTCCGTGTAGGTTCCACAAGCAGGTTTATCGCAGGTGAAGGGACTAGGAACAAAAAGCCAATTTTTGGAGAGGGTCCAGGGATTTTATAGTCGGGGCAGGAAAGGCAGGGACAAGGTGAAGGAGGAGGGATTAACAATGGGATAGCCAATGGGGACAAGTCAGAGGAGGGATTACAGAGGACAGCCAATGGGGGTATCAAGTAATCTAGAAACTTCTAGAACTGATACATATTTAACTAAGGGAAATGAATATTTACAAACTTGCACATAAAACAGGGACGGGAGAACAAGAACCAATCAACACAAAGTAGGCAAATAACTACACCAAGGGGTGATGGGATCTCACCCTCACCACCGAGGCAGTCTTTAAGTATTGGTGCCTGCCCACCAGGGCTTACACCGCCACAATGAAACAACTAAAGGACAACACTACAGTAGTTCTTTCAGTAGTTTATTGAGAAACTCCAGTAACAAAACCTGTCTTTAAATTAAGATTCATAACTCAGAACAAATTTCTTACTCTGGTGCTTTGAAATCTATTAAATGGTGAGTCCATTCAGACCTTTCCCTTGTGGAGGGATGCCATGACCAATTTCCTTCCCTGTTCTGGGTTGTTCTGCAGTATAAACATAACTTAATAATATTTTTCTCCTCTAATGTGGCAACCTGTTTTCAAACAAAAATGATAATATCATATTCTTGAAACTTCTTGTCCTCTGTCCATTAGGACAAAAGCTATTTAAGAAGTTGATTAATCATATTATATTCCATCAGACCTATGTCAGCATAGATTTAATTCAATGTATTTATTCCATTTTTGCACTGGCTAAGGCCGTATCTTGATCTTCCATAATATGCTGCAATCAATACTGTTCAAACACACCATTTGATAATAGAATCATAGAACCATTTTGGTTGGAAAAGGCCTCTAAAATCATCGAGTCTGACTATTAACTCAGCAGTGCCAAGCCCAACACTAAAACATGTCCTTAAGTACCACATCTACATATCTTTTAAATACCCTCAGGCATGACTACGCCACTTCCCTGGTCATCAATGCTTGATGACCCTTTCAGTGAATAATTTTTTCCTAATACCCAATTTAAACATTGCTTGAGGCCATTTCTTCATGTCCTATCAACTATTATTTGGGACAGGAGACCACATCTGACACTCGCAGCAGTGTTTAGCCCAGATAGTGTCTCTGCTGCTGCGTCTTCCCCGAGCATCCCTCGTAAGAGCTGTTCCTCAGTGGCACTCCCCATCAGGGACACCGGAGTGGTGCTATGCACACCCACAGACAAGTACACACACACTGGGTGCAATGGCAGCACACAGCCAAACACACATGGAGACAGAAGTCCAAAAGAGCAGTCCAGGAACAAAGAGGCAGGAAGGGTCTTCCATATGGAGTTCCAAAGGGTAGGTTTATTGGAGGAATCCAGGGACGAAAGACACGAACAACTGGGGGTTCCAAGGTTATATAGGGGGAGGTACCACAGCTGGGAAAGCATCTTTAACCAATAAGGTGAGGGCCAGGGAGAGGAGCGGACACAAACTGACAGGGTTGGAGCCAATAGGGAAGGAAAGGGGTGGGACTGGGGAACCATGAACCAATAGGACTTTGAACAACTTGGAAGGTTCTAGAAAACATGAATATTCAATAAGGAACCTACATACTAAATGGAAAAGGGGAGGGTGGCCAAAGGGCTAACTGGCTGACATTAATCTACATAGCACAGCAAAGATCTATAGGATCTCACCATAACCAAGGGGGAGATTTTAAACTTCAGTACCGGCCCACAAATGATCCCAGACTGATCTAGAGCTTTGTGACTCCCTGACAGGTCCCACTGCCGCCTCAAATGCCACAATACACATCCATCTCCCTGATACCTCCTTTCAGGTAGTTGTAGAGATTAATAAGGTCTTCCCTCAGCCTTCTTTTCTCCAGGCAAGACAACTCCTGTTCATTCAGGCATTTTTCATAAACTTGTGCTCTAGACTCTTTACCCGCTTTGTTTCCCTTCTTTGGAGATATACACAAGGTGAGTATTTAGTACTTAGTGTTTTCACCAGAGTATAATGTGAAAAGCTGGCTACATGGTCGGCTCTGCTGTTCCAATGCCATACTTGCATTGAGCAAATCAGCCTTTTCCTCCATGGTATGCCTCTAGCTTTACTGTGCCCTTATAAAAGTCATTTATGTTGTAAAACTGGAGCTAAACAGATCTCTTTCATGAACTAGTTCAAACTAACACCTTTCCCCTCCTTCACCTCTTAAAATGAACATCATTCTTCTGAGTTGATGAGTTAACTGGTTAATGGTATAAAGAAGAGGAAAAAAATGTACTGTCAGAACTAGGGCAAGAGAAAGGAAGGAGGAGGAGTAGAAGGTAAGATAGCATAGAGATCAAAACCTCTTCTTTGATAGGAGACTGACTCAACAATCCTTGTCACTTCAGCTTCAAGCTGAAAGCTAAAAATTAGTCTATAACTCTCTCTGTCTTGTTTAGTAAAGAAAAAAATCAGATTACATTCCCATTTAGTGAATTTTCATTTACAGGTGAACATTAAAATAACTGTTAGCCTCCTACACAACCTGGTATCTCCAAAACTGTTATGAAACACTTTCACAGCTGAAACAGAAAACATTCCTTTGTATCTATCACTGAACTGATCTGTGGATATTCTATTACCCACCTGCTACTGCTTTTTGGGGTATGACACCAATGGTACTATTTGAAAATGACCCAAGTATTTTTTGTTATTTGAGGTGTCTCCTTATTATAGATTGGGCTAAATTTCATATCCAGCTTAATGTCTCTGACTATATAGGCATTTTAATTAAGAATCATGAACTAAAATACATAAATGTTCCTATTTTTAAATATGCATAAGATAGATTCAAGTTAAAAAATATTCTCACATGTTCTAAGGCCTAGGATATTTTATAATGAAGAATGACAAAATCCTTCCCTCATAGCTACTGTTTTCTTTTTTTGGTTTAGGGGTTTTTTTTTGATACTCTGCTGATGTAAATAATAGGTGATAAGGATTATCAATGGTATGAAGCACTTTCTATGCAAGGAGAGATTAAGTAGATTCCATACATGAGGAAAAAAAAATTGACTGAAAGGAAATGTCACCTGGAAAATCAGGAATGGATTGAAAGAAAGTATCATTTTTAAAATCATAAATTAATGCAGACAGTTTAGATTAATGGAATAAGTATTACACCTGTTATATTCTTCTCTGGGAAGATTTTTGATGAAAAGTAAGATTGCATTGATATGTATCAGTTTATGTTTAATACATAATCATTTATAGATTTCAAATAAAAGCTGTTATCCGGATTGTTGGAGAGGCAAACTGCAGCTGTACCAAAAGCAACTAGAAATGCAGAATTAGCTATATAGTGAGGTCTTGCTATGACCCAACCATGTACCCATTTTTTACTTAGGGTCTTTTGACTTGCATATCTGAACAAAACAGATTGATATTTTTTTCTTTCTTCAGGGAAAAAACCATCCAAATCTTCCAGTCAAACAGTTTGCTTTGGGAGAGATAAGCATTTGCTATTACAGTATTTACCACTTGTCACTGTCCCACTGTTTTCTTCCTCTCTTTTAGAGGTAATCTCATAATTTGATGAAGGGGTAACATTTTGTACTTTCACAATGAGCCCACTAGAGTATATAGAATCATAGAGCCATGGAATGGCTTGGGTTGGAAGGAACCTTGAAGATCATCTAGTTCCAAGCCCCAAGACATGGAGGGACAAACTCCACTAGACCAAGTTACTCAGAGCCTCATCCGACCTGGCCTTAAACATTTCTGGAGATGGCACATTCACTTCTCTGGGCAACCTGTTCCAGGTGCTTCACCACAGTAATTAATTTTTTCCCTAATTTCTAATCTAAACCTACTCTCTTTCAATTTTAACCAATTCCCTCTTGTCCTGTATTCCAAGAGCTCTACATGCTCTTGTAAATAGTCTTGCCTTCTCTTTCTGAAAATTCCCTTCAGGTACGGAAAGGCCACAATTAGGTCATCCTTAAGCCTTCTCTTTTCTAGTCTGGACAAACCAAATTCTCAACCTTTCCTCATAGGAATGGTGCTCCATCCTATGTACTCCTTAACAGTTTTTAAAGAATAATTTTACTGCACTAGTCCATAGTATTTCAGTTGGAAAGCAGCTGAAATATCCCATTGATCTCATGAACCTGTGGTTTAGTGATCAATTGTTAAGCTCTTGATTAGCAGCTACTGAAGTTTTTAAAAGTCTATCACTTCCCAGAAGCCTTTGACTGGCTTTCCAGGTCCTTGAAGACAAATGAGAATCTCAAACTAATCAACAGCAATAAATCACTGGGCTTTCTGCTGATTAGGAGTCATGTCTTCTACTTTTCGGGTTGGTTGTCAGCTAATATCCTATTTAAACATCTAATGTCTCTCAAGGGGGCTTCTATAAAGTTGTTGAAGAAAAAGGTTGGTCAGCTTAGGGAAAAAAAAAAGAAATTGATGGTAATAAATCAGTAAGAGAATTATATTTTATGCTTACACATCTATGACCAAATTAGAAAAAATTCACCTATTTTGCTAATACTAATTAATTGAATTACAGATACTAACTGAAATGAAAATTATTTATTTTACATTAAAATAGATTTCAGGCTTTTTTGTGGCCAGACACTATGTAATCTACTGAAGTGAATCCAAGTTAAAGCCCCAGACATAACATAATATTCCAGTATTTAAATATGTATGAAAGATTAGGTGCAGCTTTTAAGGATTTCCTGGTATTACTGAAATTCCAAACAGGGTCTGACTGCTGAGTTTTCCTTGTACAATAAACCTATGGTATTGACAGACAAACTAAAAAGTAATGTGTTACAAAACAGGTGTTAATCTTTAGCAGAAGATATGAATAAGGCAGATATGCTTTGCTCTTAATGAATAATGTATTATTAAATGATGTTTTTTTGAAATGTCTGTTATTTTAAATATATTAAGGAAATCTTTAGATATAAAGGAACATCTATAAGGAATGTGAATATAAATGATATACATAATTATTTTTATATATTGAAAAGTATAAAAAGGTCTGAGTTTTCTTAGATTGTCTATTTAGATCTGTACTGCTCAGATGCTGAATCCTGTATCATATAGCACAGTATAAAATGTGACCTGTGACGTCTCACTCACTTCTTTCTTAAACAGAGTGGTGTTCCTCTCTGGCTGGCCACACCTATCATCTCAAAGGAAGCAGGGGCACATAATATTTTAAAAGAAAGGTGTAATTTGCAGGTTGAAAATATTTTTAATTAAAAAAAGGCCATATATTAAAAAAAATAATGAGGGTGAAGATAAGTAGGCAATGGGAGTACAGAATATCATAATATTTTAACTGTTACATAGACATAGTTTTGCTATTACACAGTTAGAATCTGACCTCCATGTTGTCATACATGACCCTATTCTCTTGATCTTTCACCCCACTTCTGCAGCTCCACTCAATTTATAATGACTTTCTCTAAATTAAAAGAATAGGAATGAAAAGACAAAACACTCAATGAGCAAACACACATATTACAACATACTGTGAACATCACGAGGGAAATTATAAATTTCCATGACGTGTGTTTTTCTTCAAAGTCAAAAATCTTCGGAGTCTTTCTCTTAACGTTAATTCATCTTTAAGGATCTTCAACAGACTTTCCCACATCAAGTTGCTTTAAAATTAAAGCCTTCACTGATTAAATAACTGCTTCAGAGTATTTAGTTCTATGGTTTATTTTATTTCAGAATTTTGCTTTTCTGGGGTGAAATAGCAGAGATTCCATGGGAAAGAACAAATTGGCACAAATTCTTAGGAAAATAAAAGGCCTCTAATTAAGAAGTTTTATATAAAACCAGGTAACTATCTAATCATAATAATCTTGTTGGTTCTTTCTTTTTCTTTCATTTTTTCTTTATTATCACTGTGATGATAATTATTATGATTACTACTTATGATGGGTATGTGTGCAGCATTCAATATTCATTTTTTGGTCTCTCCTGACTGTTTTTCTTTCTAATTGCATGTGGGCATGGTCACAGATACTTTTGTCTCCATTCTGTCTCTTGTACCATTTTTTAATCTCCATGAGGAAAACAGATTACCCTTCTTTGCCCTATTTCAATCAAACACTTTATATTTTCTTTTAATTGGTAAAGTATCTTTAGTTTGGCTGCTAGCTATGTTGGGGTTTTTAAACTGCATGTGACATTGTTACTGCATATTCTACCTCTGAGATATTAAACTATCTCCTGCTTTCATTTTCTTATTCCATGTATCTGTTAATTTTTTTATTTAGATTTTTTAGAGACCTATGCAATTTCAGAGGACACAATGAGGGTTATCATAAAATACACAAAAATACCTAGAAATTCTAAATATTTATTTTTGCCTTTATGCAGAATGCCTTTCTTTCACCTCAAGTTGTTCAGTTATTAGCAAGCAGTGGTCACAAAAAGAGGAAAGATTTCTCCACTGTCTGAAGAAAAAGAAGGTGTCCTAAGAAGAGATCCAAAATGCCAGAAACATTATACACAGTTTAATAAATCTGTTAATCTACATGTGGTTCCTTTACTATAAATCAAGTAGTTTTCCCTGAAAAGCATGTTTAGATATATCTTTTCTTTTCCTAGTGTGTTGGAGACATTTTACTTTATTTATCACATTTCTGTTTTGCCTATTTCTAGTTGTGGTTTTATGAAGTTATCTGGCTGGGGTGATATTTTGCAAGAAACATATAGCTTCTATAAGCATTCAGATACTTCATATACATTGAGTAGTTACTCCATAATAATGAAAGTATTCTCTAAAATAAAAAAATTGTAACATATATTTATAGTTGATCTCCAATTTGCTTTTAAATGAAGGTGTCAAAAATGTGTAAAAGTGAGCCATCATTTAGATATAATTGAGATCTTTATCAATTTCTTGAAAAAATAATAGAAGTTCAAAAGTATCTGCATAAATACATATTAAGTTACAGAATTGATTAAAAAAACCAAGTATAGTACAGAGTAGTCAAAATATTGTAACCTTACTGGAAAGTTGTGATTTACAATAGTAAACAAATTATATGGGAATTGGGAAGGCGTTCCTTTTCATCCCAGAACCTGAGAATTTGCAAGACAATGTGGAATTGAAGAAGTTTTACCGGATATTTTGTACAGAATGCTATCAATCACAAGTTTAAACTCGGTGTAGTTAGTGATTATACATCAATTTCTTATGCATACATTTTCTTCTACCAAGTAGATTAAAAGAAAGCCCTAACACATGCAGACACACAAAGGCACACAGAAATGCTGTCCATAATACCTGCCTTTTAAAATTTTTCATTGTCTTATTTTTTTTGTCCTTTAAAACTATGGTCATAAAGCAAAGTACTTAGAATGTTTCAAGAGGGGAAAAAAGAAAACATGGACTTTCCCCAAAAAAACCCCAACACCCCCAAAAAAGCCCTCCAAACCAAACACTTTCACAATCTTACTCATTCAGTTTTGAGAAAGTCCACTTAGGTTTTTTTTAATCATGAGTGAATATCCCTGACAAAAGTACTTCTGCCAGAAACAAAAATGAGAGAAGATATATATTCACACTCCTACTCTGTTAACTGTGTGGCAAATGAAAATCTAAACCACTGTATCTCTTTGTAAGACTGAGAAAAGGCTTTCATGTCAGCATGCTGCAGTACAAGCTGATGAACTATTATTAGACAAGAAATACCCATGATACCTAAATGTGCCTAATAAATGTACCTCTCATGCTACAGTGCTTATGTCCATAAATCAGATATAATGAGAGAGTTTTATTCAAAGCAATTTGAGTTTTATTACAACTAGATATTTTGACACTATGGACAAGGAGATACTATTCTTTTTTAAAATTTATAATGTATGCAAATTCAGTGAAGTTGAAATATACTTTACAGAAAATGGCAAGCAAAACAAAGCCTTCAAGAGATTAAGTCAGAGAGGTCTGTTTCAATATAACACAAATGTAGGTATAGTATATTAGAAGGACTGTTAAGCATCTCAGTTATTTTCTCTTGTCAAAAGGAGTTCTAGATGAGATGAAGTTGCAAATGCTGAGTCCTGTCTTATTACACCAGAAGTTAATAGCTACAGCTTCAAAGTCGTATGCACAGTAATATGTCTGATCTATAAGGATTAAAATGGTTGGATAACTTAGGTGATGATGTAAGCCTCTATCTGCCACAAAACATACACATCCACTTGTATCTTTGCAATTTCTGGAAGAAAAGGGAAAGAGAAAATGAGACTTGTCATTTCAGTGCAAATATTGAAGTTCACCTTGTGCAAAAGGGCAGTGCAAATAATTTTCTGTTTCAATTCTCAAGATGGAGAAAAGAGATCAGATGTTAAGCAGTGAAAACCTACCATGGGAAATATTACCTTGCTGAATTCCTTCCCAAACTGTTTTTGATATCTGAATTTTATGTTATATACCTTTTTATAATTTTTTAATTTAGAGAATCCTTTCATTATTAAGGAATAACTACTCAATATATACAAAGTATCTGAATACTGATAGAAGCTATATGTTCTTTGCAAAATCATCACCCCAGCCAGATAGCTTCATAAAAACACATGCTAAGCATCTTAACTTTGGAAAGATTATCCAAACCCCAAAGCTTTCTGAGCTTCATTCATCCCTAATTACAGGATGAAGATTCTACATCTGGTTTAGACTGGTTCTGTAGAAAGTTTCATTTCAGTAACACAGTGAAAAAGAAGGGAGTACTGAAGTTAATTTATATGAAAGCATTTTTTCTAAAGAATAACATAATTAAGCAAATTAAAACAAGAACCATTAACCACTTCAATAATTTAATCTACTTATTAACAACTGTCTGAAATGTGAGCCATAGAAAATATCTTCATGCAAAGAAAATCAGCTGACAGTCCTTATAAAATCATAGCGACCGTGGAATGTGATATGTATTTTTTATATATATATATTTATAATCATAATCATATTGTTATGATTATGACTATATATAATCATATACATGTGCAATATAACTGGAAGTTTCTCTTCCCTGACCCCCCCAGAGGAATCATGCAGTCTTGCCTGAGATTGCCATACATTGCTACTAGTGCAGGTTTTGAATCATTTGCCATCTACCCTTCTGAGAGCTCTTCATAGACAGAATGGTCACTGATGTTCACACTACTCAGAAAGACAATACATGTATCTTCACCCTTCTGGTCCTCAGATAAACTTGAACATGAGAAACATCAAAAACTATCAAGAAAAGTAAAAGAAGTATTTTGTGAAATTCGGATTCCAGTCTTCATAGGCTCTGTAAATGTTTTTAAGCTGCACTCAAACCTCAATCTTTGGAGGGTTAACATATTGGTCTTTTTAAGAAAACAAGTCTTGTAAAATCCTCTTCCTTCTTTACATGCAGGAATCTAGAAGTACATAATTGGAACCTCCTGGCTGAGTTGAATTTCCTTATCTCTTTATCTTATTCATTCAAACTCTTGTTTACAACTGTTTAATTATATACTCCCTCTTCCCCCAATCTATTCCTCATTAATTGAGGTGTTATTTCTTACTGCTGAGGCCAGCAAGTAGGATCTTGGAAAAGGATGAAAACATATTGGGAGACAGTATAATCCACTAAAATCTGCTGATTCTCAGTGAATGGAGGAGCAAAGTACAGTTATGTCTTCCTTATTTTTGGACAGAAAATACAAACAGGACCATGGCATACAGAAAAAAAAGAAAATTGAAAAGGAAGTGTAAACTGAACTAGTAGCAAACATCACTAAAATCAAGGAAATATGTTCATATGTTCAATAAGTTCAGTGGTCTCTATAGCATTAGGCTTGTAATAAAAAAGTAGAATACACAGCAACAAAAGCAACCTCTTTCCAGCATCACTCTGAGAGCTCTAGAGAACAGGTTGGAATCTTCCTTCAAAATGTGGGGTTGTTTTACATGAAAAGTTACTTTTAAAAATGCATCTCTGTTTTCCCATTTTTATAATAAATTCTAAGAAAAAATTTAAAATATCTTGAAAAGTTAATTTTTATATCTAGTTGGGTTTTGTTGTTTTTGCTGTTGTTGTTTAGTTTTTGGGGTTTTTTTGGTTTTTTTTTGTTTGGTTTTTTTGGGGTTTTTGGTTGTTGTTTTTCTGTTTGTTTGGTTGGCTGGTTGGTTTTTTGTTTGGTTTGGGTTTTTTTGCAATTTCTTTTCAGGATAGCAGAAATTTCTGCACTATAAAAAGAAATTCCAGAAAATAATAAAATCTAAATTCAAGGTAACTTTGAACTTGCCTGAATGCTATCCTGAAAATGCCAACTGTTTCTTTTTATTACTACTGAAGACTACTAGAAAATTCCTGACACAATTTTGTCCCTTAGTGTCACATTTTTGAAAAAGGCTTTTGATACTGTCTTAGTTGTGAAGTGGTGAGTTTCAGACTTTGGCCATGATGTTCAAAGATCCTGCACATCTTCAGTAAAAGCTCATAGAAAACCTTTGATTACAATATTTAATTGCAAAATTACAGTTTCAATTTGTAAAAAATAGTAGGGATTAACTTTTATTTGAAAGTTTTTTTCATACTATTAGAGAAAACCCAGGAAAGTGACTAAAAATGTCACTTGAAACTACTTGTAGTTTGTTTGTTTTATTTTCCTCTCCTTTGTTCTCCATCACCTCTCTCTAACTGTTAATATATCCCTATCTATCTGGATCAATTTTAGATTAAAAAAATGTGAAATTTATTTCATCTTAGAATTTCTTATTTAAGCATCAGGGAAAGAAAACCCCAACCTTGTTTTTCTGAGAAAAATAACCCTGAGAAGCAGCCAATTCAATCCCTTGCTTCCAGTTGTAACAGTGCTTGAGACTTTTGACAAAAAGTTTTTAATGTATCAGTTTGAAAGATGCCTGACAATCAAACAGCTAAGATCATCAAGTGTTTGTGGCCCAAAATTGCATGGCCCTAACTGAAGATCACAGTTATACACAGTAGTCATTTATTTATATGTAAACAAATAACCCTTTTTAGATTGTAAGATGACTTACTCCTAACAATTCTTCTAACTTCTAACACCCATATTCTTCCAATCTTTACTTAATTCAAGAAATCTGTTTGAGTGTAATTCCTTATTTCAAAATTCTTTATCCTTTGTTACTTTTGCTTCATCTGCAGAAATGTGTTCCTTGCTTTGCTTTGCTAAGTTATGTCTTTCAGAGTCAGGCTGCATGGGCTTCAATGACATTTCTTTTGCAGGGAGGTCATTGGCAATCTTGGGTCATAAGCTTTTTAAGGAAGTTTCATATTTTATTATGACTTTTCTTTATCTAGATGTTACCAGAACCTATGTCTTCACCTTCCTCAAAACCAATTACCCAATACTTAGGAGGAGAGGACTAAATAGCTTTGAGTGTGTAATTACTGAAAAGTACACTTTGTAATCCTTAAGTGTGTGTTTGTTTATGTATGTGCTTTTGTGTGAGTATCATTTATTTAAAGTATTTGCTTTTCTTCCCAAATGTTAAAGTCTTGTTTTAGAGAGCCAAAGATTAATCCCAATGTAAGACTTTAAATTGAGTGCTTGATGACATATCTAGTTTTCAGAAGGTCCTTACTTGTAGGAATATGATTAAGAAAATACAAGTAGCTAAAACAGAAGACAATTATTTCAGTTTACCTTTTTAAATAACAAAATACAATAAAGGAAATTATTACTTCACAATTAATTAAAATTTAAATCCATATAATCAAATAATTAAACCAGTCTCATTTCATTATTAGAACAGGATAATAGTAATATTAACCAGACATCTAGAAAATGTGTTTTATGAAATTTCAATCACTTTTGTTGTAAAACCCAATTAAAGACTTTTGCTATTGATTTTCTCTAACTCAATCAAATACACTTCTCACCACAAAAAGCAAGTTGTCTAAGGCTCATTTTACTGGTGGTAAACGAATGAGTATTTTCCTCTACTCAACTGCCAATTTATTAAACTGTATATAATTATAAACAGTTTCAATAATTTCACACATCATCTGATCACTATTAGGCACTTGGTCTCAATTTATAAATCATAATTTGTGTGACTAGAGGATAAACTTTCCTGAAAGCATGTGAGTTGTTTTTTCTTAACCAACTATAAAACCTTTTTTTTTTTGACAGGTAACTCAGAGAAGCAGACTATAAGATTATAATCTCTTACAAAGTTCCTACTATCATAGCTAGGAATGGGCAAAAATATTTGAATTATCCTCTGGAATTAGGTAATGTATATCAGTAGCAGAACTAGCAGTTTTCTTTTGGGAATTACCTGATTTAAAGCAGCTTCATAAAACACCTAAATGCATGAATTCAGCAAAAGAGTGATTATTTCCTGGCCATTAGCCACATACATTCTGTTATGTGTCATGAATAAAATATGACTGTCAAATAAATATCCATCATGCTCCCTAATATTCACTCACTAAGACTTGCAGCAAGTAATAAGACTGCTCAGTATCTTAAGGATTAAAAGTCCAGTTTAAATTGAATGGAAAAGTTTGCATTTCATAGATGGATTTTAATGAAAATGCCTCAGCTGGCTTTATATTTCAGGTTCAAATCAACCAAATGTGTCCTGGCCAAATTTTGTTGCAATCAATAATAAGGGAAAACCACTGTGATACAAAAAGCTTAGATACTTTTAGTCAATAAAAGATACTGGGATACTGCCTTTCTTTAAAAACCCTATTCATAACGAAGACATCTGTATATATGTTTTTATGTATATGCTAATAAACACATATCCATAGTGGCTTTGAAGAATGTGCATCTAAGTGACAGCACAAATTTGGAATACATGTGAACTTTATAGCATTGCTCTCTGCCCAATTCCTCATCCAGATTGTCCACACAAATTACTCACATATTAACTTGATTGGTCTCATGGATATAATTTCTAAGTCTTCTATTGCTCTGTATTTTAATAAAGAGATAATAACAATAATATGTAACCTCAGTGCTTAAGGCATCTTTGATTTGTGCTTCTCTTAACATTGATGTCTTTGTTAAATTCCATTAGATGCTTCTCCCCTCCATTACAACCCAAAGAAAAATAATTTTTGATCATAAAACAATACACAGATTTGTGTCACTCTACAAAATACTGAGGAAAAATATTCTAGTGCATCTTCTTCTCAGAGTCCTTAATATTCATTGTCCTTAAATGTACAGTTGGATTTGATAATCTTGAAGGTCTTTTCCAACCTAAGTGATTCTATAATTCTATCATTCCATTTAGCTGTTGCTTTTATAATCGAGAGATAATCATGCTCAGCTGGAGCTATTGCAATCAGCCAGAAAGGTGGAAATATAAAATGTTCTTCATGTTTTGACTGACACTTTTTCAAGCGTATTAATTAATTTATCTGATCTAATAATAGTTTAGATATTTAAGGCTTCCTAGACAAGCAGGAGGGCTACAACTAATTTTAGTGAGAATTTAGTTTTGATTTAATGAGTCAAATTAATCTCTGAGAGTAACTCAATTGAAATTAATGAAGTTGTCAGTGAGAAGGTATCTCTCCAATATATATCAGGTCATCCATATTTGGCAGTTGATTTACAGAATAGATTCTGTTTTACAGAAATCCTTTACCAAAAGAAACTATCCTGTGATCAACACTGTTGACTTATACCATGCTAAAATGTCATTTTTTTTGTTAAGTCTTCGTGGTGCAAAGTGAGGCTGCAGAAAGATATCCTGCCTGTCTCAGGAGAAGCAAGCAAGCATATGAGTGTGAAAGCAGTGTGTTAGACAAAGAGAATATTGTAAAAACATGGAAATGCTGCTACTTACAATCAGCATATCTGGCATGAAACAGCACTGAGCAGGATGAACATACCATTGATACATTAAAATAATGAATTTCAGTTTCTATCCTTAATGAACCCATGCTCAGATATACTCTGACTTGAATAGTTGAATCCAATTAAATATTAAGAGACAAAACTGCATACTGACATAAGAACATGTAATTCCACTCAGTGTTTTAGTAGATCTGGATTTCTGCACTGATTATGAAAGGAAAGCCTCTCTTCCTTCTTAGTTTCCTCTAAACTCTCTTGCAGATATAGACAGTAGGTATTTTTAATTGTGCAGTCTAATCTTAGAATGTACTGGTAAAACCAGTTGCGTCATTTCTACGCAAGGATGCAGGATATCTGAATCTGCCTACCCTATTACAATATGTGGAGATCAATGGAGCTTTACAGATCAGTTCAAAAAAGAAATATTGTGCAGAGGTACTAAAATAATTCTAAACTTTCCATAGCATTCTTTTGAAAAAGTGAATTTTAAAAGATAAATTCAATCATGAAAACTGGTATAATTCTATACAAACAACAAATATATATGTAATAGTTCCCTCGATATTTTTTCTTTTACATAAGGTCCTCATGGATTTACAATAGTACTGGGGCTCTATAATACTGATGCTGTCCTTAAAAGCAATTTCAATTCATACATTTTATAGTTCAATAGCTCTTTTGGTTGCAGGGTAAGTAACACGGATAGAACTAGAGACATTAACACACACACCCCAACTACTAACTCTGTGCAAATATTTCTTCAGAGGTTTTATTTATGGCCTCATTTTATGTCTCCAAACTTTAACAGATATGTGTTATTTCAGTGTCCCAATCACTCAGTCAAAAGTGCATATGCCCTAATGTATTTTATCTTTGTGAAGTGATGCTGCCTGACTGCAGTTTTAGATGTATGATATGCTAAGCTTTACTGTATTGCAAATGCCTCTTTTAATTTGAGCTTGAGTATATTCTAATTTTTACAGAATAAAATCAAAATAGAACCACCAGTTTTTTGGAATATGATCAATTAACAGAGTTAATCAAGTTAACATAGGTTTCTTAAATCACACCACATATGTGATTAAGCAGTACTGTATGTCTCTTGCAAATATACACTCTGCTGCTAGGAAGAAAGAAAGGCAGAATCCAGATCTCAGTAGAAAAGCCAAATTTGGAAAAATTGTTGGGCAACTTTCACCAAAAGCTAATTTTCTTAAAAGCTGCTAGGCAGTATTTTTATTTCAGGGCAATCCCCAGTAAACATTTCAAGACTTTTTAGAGCAAAAATAGACTAATTGGCTTCAATTCCATACTTATAAAAAAGAGGATAACACTACCTTCTAGAGGTAATGAGAATTTTTATAAGTATATATGTTAGTTTGAGTGCAGTACTTAATTACTAAAAATCATCACAAGAACATACAAACAATTACACTGTTTAAGCCTTCCACTCCTTTATGCCTCACACACAGAGGCACACATGATTCCATATAAACAAGGAATGGCTTTAGTTTATTTCACTCCTTCATCTCAATTCTCATAATAAGTGAGTGTTGAGCAAAAATAGCAGCAAAAACATTTGAATTGTATGGAAGTCATTTATCATTCACACAAAGTAGTCATATGACTTTGTTTTGATTAGTTGACTTGTTTTATGATCTGTCTCTACTGCCAGTCAGATAAATTTAATAAAATAAATAGAGAAAGTAAAGCAAACATCCATGAATTATATTATACCTTCACATGATGTTAAGAAGCTGTCCCAGTTATATTCATCAAAACACAGATCTTGACAGTTCCAGAAAAGTTGCCCTGTAAGAACTGTTCCTTATAAGTGCAGACCTATCACATTCTTTATACCATATGGTAAGTCAGTATTAAATCCTAGGGGAAAACATCTCTTAAAGATTGTCTATCCCTATGTTCACCCCATTTAAGCTTATATTTCAGTAACTTTTTGGTAGGTTCCTTCTCTGCCCTTCAGTCTAGTAGTTTAAATTCTTTTAATAAGTTATTTGAAAATTACTGCCTGGTCAGTAGAAACTTCAAAATGTCAAGCCTCCCACACCATCAACATCTAGATCTACTTTAAAATATTCACCCTCATAGGAATAACTCATTTTTAAAAATGCTAGGATCTTTGGAGCTATAAAAATTTTTTCAAGGCAAAAAAGTCAGAATCCTCTAAAAAGTTGCATCTGTGGTACTGTTTTATGTATGACTTTTCACTGCAGAAAATACCTTGTTCTTTATGGTCATAGAATGAATCAAACTCATTTTATTTTACACACTACTGAAGTTTCAATTATTTGCTATCTTGCTGAGTTTCCCTAACTCTTATAGTAACCATCATCCTCACCTAATGTTCTGTAATAATATATTTATTTATAGGGTCAAATGCACAATAAGTGATTTTAAAAAGGATGGAAGGAATTATTTTTTACATTAACACATAAATTTTATCATATTTAATATTTCAGTTCATTTTAAGTCCCTTTGTGAATAACACCCCAAAATAGTTTTTGTTATTATTAATTTGATAATATTTAGATAATTGATTGACGAGATTTTTCTGAGTGCATGAAAAAGAGAGATCTTTCAAAAAAAGTAATTAGATATAGATTTTTTTCAAAAGCTTTTATAATTTAGGTAGAAAACTTTAAACTACTAGCAAAATAATGTGAGAACAACATTGAAAGAAAATGCTTTTAATATTTTCAATTTTTTTCATTCAGATGCTTAATGTTTTTCGTAATAACTTATTTGCGCTTTTTCTTTTTTTTCTCCTGTCGCAGTCTTTGGGCTATCTAGGAGCTGCTGGATTGTGTTTTTCTCAAGAGTGACACAGCTAATGTGTAGACCTCTTACAGACTATCTTTTCTGTATCTTCCTGCACTATTTCTCTTTTTGAACCACCAGAAGAATTTGTTGAAAGACAAAAATAGTCCTTTGGTGCAGATATTGCAGCCAAGCTGTTAACTTCCATATGTGAGTAGTACTAGACACCAGACTTATGGTCCTCCACGTTGCTCACCATTCTTATCCCACAATTACACAGTTGCTGGCTCCAGAGATAGAAGTACCCCCAGACTGAATGTCCTATGGACTTTGTTGCCATAAATGACATGGGTGACAATTCCTTTGTGCTGTGGTGATTAAGTTTACCTTGACCTTCTTTGGCATTGGCCTAAACATCGACAATTTTCCAAAAGATGATGGAATCACTATTGGTTTTATTCAGCCTCCCTTACTAAGGAAAAAAGTAATAAAGCTCAAATACCTACTAGTGACATGAGTGCACAATACAATTGCGAATTTGCTAAAAGCATAATGGTCTTGCTTGCCTTACTCCTGAGTAGTCCCAGGAAATAATGAATTAGTGAATGAGTTCAGGTATCTGGGAGCAGATCCTTGCTAAGGAATTCATTGACTATTTCTTAGCTATCTGCCTAAGACAAATTTTAAGAAGAGTTTTCATTTATTATATGTCCTTTTTAAGCCCTTCTCTGAATGAAGATAAAGTTGAACAAAATTCAATCAAAATCTCCTAAATGTTTTTAAATTAAGTACAAGAGTCTCTACTCATGATTATCACTAAAAGATATTCAATTTCTACATATAAATTTGTATCTGTTTGTTTTAAAATACACAAATATTTCATACTAAAAAATGAAAATGCCCTATATTTTCAATTTAATAGAAAATGCCCTGTAGTCAGGTAAAAATACAAAAATATTTTTTAGGAAAATAAAAATACCCCATAATCAGTACTTCATTTTCATAGTTTCATATTCTTCATGCTTTATCTCATTTGACTGTTCATACTAAACACCCTCTTTGCTGCTGGCTGTACTGGGATCAATGTATGTCTAATACCTTGATTTATTTTTTATTTCTCTCAAATCAAGTAAAAGACAAAACTCACAAACTGGTAACTCCATGTGTCCAGCACTACATAAAGCTCTAGTCTTTATCCTATTTCCCTTTTATTCTGTGTTTTGGCGGTTTTGTTTGTGTTGGAGTTTTTTGGTTTTCCGCACTTGTTGGTGGGGAAGTGAGCAAACAGCTGTGTGGTGCTTGATTGCATTGTTCATAAACCATGAAACCCCCCACAATGATGTCATCAATATATTGCAGGTGTTCAGGACCTTCATGCTGTTCCGTGCACTCTGTATCAGTCCATAGCAAATGGTGGGGCTCTGTTACCATCCCTAAGGTAACTGATTCCAAGTGTACCAGGCACCCCACAAAGTGGTCTGCACTCTGTGTTAACACTGCTTTTGTCTCAATCCCAAAACATAGCCCCATAGAAGTCACTGTGAAGAAACTTACCTCTTTCCTAGCCAAAACCAGCACAGTACCTAAACACCTTTCTTTTAAATGACAGATTTTAGCACATAAACTTTTGTTGCCTGGATACTAGTAATTTACCATGTTATCTTTTTTCCTTATTATCCCAAAGTTCTTTCCTCAGTAACATCATTACTACACACATTTCCCAAGAAAATCTCATTCGGCGTCATTGCAGAATATTGACCACAATACATCACAGATAAGTTGAGAAACAACAGACTTACATTACTTAAATTAATAAAATATCTGGAACACTTAATATTGCTATTATACTATATTTCTACTATAGTACCAGTACTTTATTTCATCAACACCTAGTGAGAAACAGTCAGTATAATATATGCTTCAGTAGAAAAGGCTTTCCTGAAAAATGCTAAGCATTGATATTTGACTATTGATATTTGACTATTGCATTGCAGAATTTGCAATTAATACATAACAGCTCTTAGTCTTTTACTAGTAAGCATGACAATATATTCTCTGCTGCAGTTTGAGTTCCGTGTTTTTCTTATGCAAAAATACTTTATTTTAAAATATTTTGCGTCATTTCTTCTTTAGCCACCGAGAAGTATTCTTAAAACAGAGTGGTTAAGACCGTTGATTGCTTCACTGCATTACAACTAGCTTGTTGGCATTAATCAGAAAGTACTATATGATTCATTAGCTGTGAAAGGCTTTAAATAATTGATTTGCAGCATGGGGGATTAACATGGAATCTCATTAACCAAGAAAGTTTGCTATAGTTTTCATTTAAGTAGAACTTACGCTTTGGAAATTGCTTGATAGGGGAAAAAAGCTATAGCTGCCTCAAGAGAAACTCAGTATTGACAATATCACAAAACTTCCATCATATTTGTATCCTTTTTTTCAATAGTTGAGCATATGTCTAATATTATAACAAAACTGTGATGCACATTGGACATATATTGTTTGATTGAAATATTTGGTTGATTGTTTTAATTATATTTTCATTTATTTGTTTTGCTAAAGATTATGTGGGTTAGATGAAACTTGCTGTAGATTGACTATAAATATCAGAATTTTTCAATACCAGTGGGGAGTTCAAGTCTCATGGATTGAACTTCTCTGAGGTCCTGGATATTTTACTAACAAATGAGAGCTGGGAGTGGGTTACCTAGTGAAGACATTTTCAAAGACATGTTCCTCTGTTATACAGCTATGTCTTTCTCCTTCATAGTTGCTTTTTCAATGCTGCAGATCATTGAAATGACTCATATCAGAGACATTCTAGAAAGTAATTATTCTGATTCTTGCACAGTACTTTTTATCACTAAATAAATTTATTTAGCAAAGTTGCTACTACTATGTGAAAGCATCCCTCTAGGGTGAAATAGAAGAACAAAAAAAAAATTTTTTTTTTAATTACTACTATTTTTACAATCATTTATTTATCAAAAATGCTTTCAATTTTATCAACATCCTCTATCAAAAGATTAAATAGGGTACCATAATGTCAGATTTTTTTTTCCAGCCTTCCTTTTTATTTCTGATACCTGCCATTTTTAGATCATCCCTATAAAAAACATAATTATAAAAACATCTGTTCATAGAAGAACCATCTTCCTCCAAGTACTTAATGACTGGTGCATGCACTGTTTATATCCCTCCGAGACTTTTCACACAACAAGCACATATGAGACATCTCTATACATCTAAGCTTTTTGGTTACTAGTTATTACTACATTTTTAAATTGAGTTTCTTCTGCTCTCCATGTCCATGGCAAACTTTGCCCTCAATATTCTTTCCGTAATGAAACAACCTGTAATATTTGTGGGTTTTTTTTTTTAAATGGAGTGGATTAAACTGTATAGACTTCTTTACACAGACATTTTTCAAATTCCATACAAGCTTGTATGTGCAATTCTACTGCACCACTTTTACATTTTACTATGCTCTTTACTCATTCTTTAAACCATAATTCAGGAATAATTTATTGGGTTTTTTAGCTCACCTGAATCAAATGGTGGTCAACAATGACCTACCTCTTTTGTCTACTTTTTATTCCCTTAAATGATTCATATTTACTGGGAGAGGGAGAAAGCAGGGGGAAGAGTTTTGTATATATGCCCAGGTGTATACTGATTTAATGGTGTATTTGACCTCTTCATTTAGGTTTCTTTCCTCTGTCTGGTTTTATGACTTGAACCATTCCCACTACATTTCTAGTGCCAGCAGACTAGTAGAACTTTGGTTTGAGATACTGACCATCTACTAGCTGTTGGCTAAAGCAAAACCACTATGTCTCCATTGTAAAGTCCTTTTCTCATACCATTTTCTAAATCACTCAATGGAATTCCAAAGTTTATGCCTGCCTACATCTGCACAAGAAACCAGAAATGTTTTAGAAAAATACCATGAAATTTCTTCATTTCTAATTTCTATAATTTCTCCGTTAATCTAACTGTATAATCCTAAATTTGGCACTAAGGTATATTATGAAATTCTTAGTGTAATTCTGTATTGTCTGTTTTAATAAGCAGGATATTAAACAGTTTGGATAGAATTGTTAGCCATGAATTTTTTATTATTCATGGTATCAGTTCACATACAGCATAACATTTATGGTTTTTCTTTATCATTTTATGGGAGGATCACAGGTCCTCCATGGGTAGTTTTGATCCCCTGCCCTCCTAATGTGTAGCATGATTATTGTACAAGAGCGATGATTTAGAACAATGATCAGCAGGCTGGAAAAAAATAAAAAAACAGCATAAAAAGATCCTAAATAGGAATGGTTATGAACATAAAATGATCTCACTTCACTGAGCAATCTCCAGTAGAGGTGAGGTTCCTTAGAACAGAAGAGTCAAGGATTTGACACTGCTGCCACATAATATATGCTTCTATTGCCATTAGTCTGACAGGTCTTGTAAGCAGTAATTCCATTCAATAGCTGAAAAAGGTCACCACTGAAAATTCATGTACAAAAATTAAATAATCCACAAACATGTAGCAATGAGTCACTAGCTTACTTCTTTCTTTAGCAAAATAATTATTTTCAACAACTTGTTCCAAATAAATTATTATGATTTTAATATTGTGGTGCTATACAACAGCATAAAGAGGATAAAATTTAAAGAGGATAAAATACAGAAAATCATACATGTGGGCCATACTTGTGTCTGTACTGTCCATTCCTGTAACACAGAAAAATAGACAAATAAAATTAATAAAATAAGCAAATCTAATTGTTTTCTGAAATGTTCTAAAAGTTTAAGAAATATTTCTCCCTACTAAACTAGAAAGATTCAATACAACTAAACCTTTACAATTTAATTAAAATATAACACTAAACAGTGTTACAGCCTATATTTTTTCCTCTGTTCTATCAAAGACTTATTTAACCTTACTAGAATCAGGTCAAAAAATCTCTCCCATTCTGTGAAAGCTGAATAAGGATCAGAATAACATTGCATCTTATATCTGCAGTAAAATTAGGAGTAAAAGTATCCAATGTTAGTCTCATGAACTAGGGTATATATTTACTTCAATAAGTAAGTTCAAAACTTGGCTTATTAGTTATTCTTTGGGCTTAATACTTTCACATAGCCTTGAAATGATAATATTATTTGCAGAGCAGTAGTATCATTATGCTGTTACTACATCCTATTTTGACATAATAGTATGATCTACCTTTTACTTTGTGATTATGATTCTCTTCTATACCTTTCTTTCTAACACATTGGATATATTAAAAAAAAAAAAAAAAAAAAAAAGACGTAAGGGACATAGAGAGCATGCTTGCCAGGAAGAAATTAAGGCATGGAAAGGGAATCGGTGATTTTTTTTCTCACAATTTTGCTTTTCTGATATTCTGTCACTGGGAAAGTTATTGATTCTGCATTTGATGAAGTGGCTTTTAAACTTAATAATTCTTCCCTGCCATTTCTCTTTTCCTTAATATCATAGCTACTTCAGACACTGAACATTCAATAAGTAAACCAAATATGTTTATTTTGTCTTGGGAAGAAATATTATTAGTGTTGATCCTTTGTTTATATTCTTGGAGCCACCACTGCCCAAAACAGTGTTGATGTCCTCTTGCCTCATATGCTAAATTCTGCAATTTAAATTGTCTAATAATAACTAATGAAACTGTAGCCCATATAAAAATATAGCTAAATTGCTTATGAATTTCCAAAGTGATTGGTGTGAAAGAAGAAACACCATGCCCATTGTATTACATGGCATCATAAAAAAAATCAGTAACTTAAAGTAGCTATTGACTGATTCTCAGATGGAAAATTGATTGCCAAATGCATGTAAATTACATTTAGTCCCCAGCACAAACTTGCATATTGCACATCTGTCTAAAAAATAACTACAATACTGAAAACAGTTACTTTTCTATTACATGCCCTCTGTGTTATTCTTACACACGTTCTCTATAGATATACCTTAATATTTAAGAGAGAAAAACTAAACATACATTTTGTAAACAACATAAGTGTATTGTATAGGACTTTGGTTTTCATTAATAATAGAAAATGTAAAAGAAATGAACAAAGAAGGGAAATATTAAGGCTTTTGGAAGTCATACAAAATATTGGAGGACAAAAATGAGAATTTTAGACAATTCAAAATATGGCCATTCCTGCTTCCTAGAAATAATACAGCATCAATTTGATGCCAAGGCTTAGTCAGTCATTTCTAATTTGATTTTAATGATTGTCTTAAAAAAAAGAATAGATCTTTCTTTATCATATTCTTTCATTTTTCAGTCTCCTTTTTGTTCAGGACTGAAGCCCAAATTTTATCAAATATTTGTCTTCACCTAATTTATGCAGATGAAATGTATATTTGAGTAATTTGAAAAACTGTGAATGACAAGGAATGTAGCATGAAAACTTCATTCAATTTAATCTGTTCTGGCATCATAAAGCATAGGAAATATTATTTCTGTCAATACTAGCAAAAGGCCATTGACTTTTCATTGCTCTGATCTTACTTTGATAGCTGTGATAGCATTTGTCCAGCAGACAAGTTACTATTGCCTAAAACAGTTTTAGTTAAACTTTAGTTTATAGTAATGACAAGGAAAATGTGTATACTGAACTTTTAATGATTCCTAAATAAAAATTGTTGTAGAAGGACATAGACACAGAATGATACCTGAGGCCCAGGAATGAAACCTTGTGAATCAGGCAGAACTGGATGTACATGTAATTGTACTGTTACTATCAAATTTATTTTTATCTAGAAGTGCCAACAGCGGTGGAAATGAGAAAACAGCACAGTGATAAAACTCTTCATTATATGAGCATTTCAGCCTGCCTCCCCAGATCTCAGCTGGGGAAACTTAGATGTCAAAGTAACATATTTTGGTTAGAATTTTAAGAGGTAAAGATTTTGGTTAAAATTGTAACCACACAATAAAATAGGAAGGAACCAGGAAGGAAAATTATTCTAACATGAAATTTAATATTATTGGGAAAAAAATAAAGAAAAAAACCTCCTGTGTCTAAATCTATTTTTTGCTTCAAAGTATATTACTAAGTCAGTTAGGAATAAAATTGCACTCATCAAACTGAAACTGAGAGACAGTGAGAAATTATGTTTAAAAGAAAAAGAATGGAAATCCTGAAATGAGCACAAGTTCTCCACTACAATGCATTTAAATTCTTTTTACATTATTTTTACATTTTTTACATTTTGTAATTTGTAGAATTGTAAATTCTTTTTACATATTTTACATTTTGTAATGACTGATGCTTTTAATATTATCTTGAAATGTATAAATTATATATATCTATAGATAGATCTAGATATAGATTATATAGATAGATAGATATATAGATAGATATCTGCTGCAAGTACAAATTTATACTTAAGCTGACAAATATATTGTCCATTCTTCGTAGTAATTTTCTACTATTTCTGCATAAGAGTAACCTGGCCTATTTATTTATTTCCAAATTGTTTGCAATTCTTATGTTTGATGGTCATCCAAGTTACCCTGGGGAGGATTAAATCTGAGTAGGGTGTATTTTCATTATTGTCAAATCATGTCCACTAACATTTTACTGGTGTTATTTTGTCTCATAGTAATTTTAAACCATTTTTTGTGTTAAGTAACAGGCATGGTGAAGGAGTTAAAATCATGTTTTGGTTGCCCAGCAATGTCAGAATTCACTAGATTCAGACTTCTGAAAACAGAGAAGTCACATCTCTCAAATTAAAACTACTTCAATGAAGCACACAGAGCAGACAAGAAGTAGTTTTCACTGTTGGCTTTATGAAGACATTGAATATATTGCAGAGCTATTATTGTGTTCCTCCCCATTTTTTCCTTTCTCATCTAAATAAACCTGATTGTTTCTCAGAGATCATGTTTTCTTATTGTCTTACCATTTGTAACATCATCTATGAATGATTTATTTTGCCAGAAGACCAAGAAGCATTTTCAGCAGATTAGGAATGTGCTCAAGCTGCTGGCATAACTGGGGGCTTTAGTTAGATTACATTATGTACATTTATGCATGCCATAGAAACATTTTTGTTAGTACTTGGAATGACAGATAAATTAAACTGTCCTTTCTGCTCTATAGAATTGCTTACCATATCAGAATCTGATGGGAGTCATTATATTATAGAAACATATTGAGATGATAAATATATTATAAACTCTAACACTGCTTGGCATAAAGATGCAAACTGCACTCCTGAAGTCTTAGTGTTCCTTACTTCAGAGATTTGGGATCTTTAGGATCTCTGCTTATTTTTCAGTTATTTGTGCAGTTTTCTCTTTCTAGACAGAAAGAAGCAGAAGCCAGTAGGAGTCAACTTGCCAAGTCTCTGCAGACCACAGCTGAGAACTGCAGTTACTGGTACATCAGCCTTTGTCGTGCTAATGTCTCATGCAGAGCAGTCAATGCAGAGTGCTCAGTGCCTATATTACACCCTATATTTTCTTTATTTCCTATATTTCCTCATGTGTTTCTGTGTTTGTTATTGTTGATTGTGCTGTTGAGTGTCTAAATGCCATAATTCCAAAGGAAGCCCAACCAGAGGCACAACCATCTCAGGAGCAAACAGGAAATATAAGATCTAAGGTGTGAATGTTTTAAACTTTGAGATGACTGATTGGGGTGTTTGATTGCTTAAACACTGCAAGGACTACAGGGATAAATGAAGAGAATATAATCCTTAGCTGGAGCGGTTTGAATAATACCACAACAATCACAGCCACTTGATGGCTTTTTATGCTTGGCTCCAAGAACTGGACTCATGGTGTCTTTTTTTTTTTTGTTGCCAGATGGAATTTTATTACAGCTGGTGATGGGGTCAGTGGCTCTGACCCAGGAAGAGGTGACCGGTCCGGGGAGATGGTCCCGAAAGGAATCGCCTTCCTGAGTCCCAGTGTCTTCCTCTCAGCTGCTGGCAGGAGGGCCCATGCAGAAGCTGTCAGCTCTTTAGTGATTGTCAGCTCGTGATTCCAGCTCAGCTCTGCAGGGCAGCCTCCAGGCCAAGCCAGACCAGAGAGAGAGATGAGAGGCTCGTGTGGCTGGTTCCACACGAAGGCAGCTTTATTGTTGGTCCGTACTCCGGCGAAGGGGAAAGCCAGGGATGAGAGCTGCCTCTCCCACAGGGGCAGAGGCCTTAGCTTTTATAGGGATACAGGGGATGGGTGAAGACCAATGGGTTACAAGGGATCTGCATAGGGTCTCCTAAAGGACTGTGGGTCTGTCTTTTCTCCCCGTGACCAAAGAAGTGGTTGCCTTTCCAGGGAGTCCTGCTGGGTGATTGCAAAGTCTCTTATCTCAGCAGAGATCCCTCCACGGCAGGGGCTGGGCATACCCCACAAAATTTAGTCATCCAATGCAGAGAAAAGAGAGGAAAACCAATACTTTTAAATGAATCACAGACATTTTACTACAGTCTCTGAGAGACCATTGTAACCTACACAAACAGACCTCAACTGGGATTAGCAATCAAATTCTATTTTGTCCACTGTTTCAATAGTGACAAAAGAATTAGTAGTGTTTCTATTTAGTGAAAAATTCATTGCCGCTCCTCTTTCTTTTAATAGGTTTAATATGTTTTTTATTCATTCACTGATATTTTCAAATGCATTACTGCAAAACTAAATAAAACAATTTATTAGTAATGTTTGGATAGATGGATGAATAGATATACATGCTTTAATGGTATTTTTTGCTTATACAAGAAGAAAACTTTCACACAAGGCAGTAAATTTTTAAAATACAGCTAATTCTCTCAATTATTACTATTATTTTGAAGAAAGGCTGTCTCAGATTTAAATCATTACAATCTTCTGTGTCAAATGTATTTAACTTTTCTGAATCCTTACAGAATAATAATAATAATAATAAAAAAACTATCAGTGAACCTAAGGAAATCCTTATTAAAAAAATTATACAAATTTGTATTGTAACATTTTATTGTATAAACCTAGACAATTGCTGAGGAATATATGTTCAAAATTTTTTTGAGTTCCTGTGTCTCTAATCTATGTTTTTGTTTTATTAGAGTATCTATATAATTATACATATTGTGCCTAGGCAATACATAGTCCTTATTTTTGTTCTTATGAAACTCAGTAAACAATCATTTATTCATTTAGTGATTGCAATCCATGTTTGTGTGGACAATCACATTTGTAAATGTTGTCATGTGAATAAGCATCCACCAACATCTGGATTTCCCAACCCAGCATGAGCTTTGAAAGCCATGACAATAAGATTGTATTCTGCCTATTGCAACTATTAATTTGCACTTGGAGCATCCTTATAATTTTCACTGTCTTGCTTTAACTAATGATGAACTGAACAATAAATTTAAACTTTAATGAAGTCAAAACCCTCAAAGAATAAATAGAGCTTGGGAAGATAATGACCAGAATTTGTATCAACACAGATTTCTATAAAGAGTTCTATAAAACCATAAACAGGACAATCAAGATCTAAGTATGTTCACTTTAGAATTAATATAATTGCTATTGAAACATGAGAGACAATGCATATTGGCAATGCAGATTTAGAAAGTTCCTCTTAGGAATACCAGAGGATTGATTTAAAGCATATAGTTATGTATAAGCCTAATCTTTTCAGATACTGCAGATTAGATGGTGAGTAAACTACTTAAAGAACCTCAGACAATAAGAAAGTTAGTATTTAGAATAAAACCATAATAAATTTCAAAGTTTACACTGTATACACTAATAAAAATATCCTGGTTTCAGATGGGACAAAGTTCATTTTCTTCGGAATAGCTGGTACAGGGCTGTGTTTTGGATTCATTATGAGAATAATGTAGGTAACACACTGATGGTTTAGTTGTTGCTAAGTAGTGCTTATCATCTGTCAGTGAGGAGGTGCACAAAAAGCTGGGAGGGAGCATGGCCAGCTCCTGGACAGCGAACCTGAACTGACCAAAGGGGTATTCCATAACACAGAGTGTCGTGCCCAGTATATAAACTGAGGGAGTTCCTTGGAAGGGGGACTGATCCCTGTTGGGGATAGGCTGGACATCACTCTGTGGATAGTGAACAATTGCACTGTGCATCACTTGTTTACCTTGGGTCCTGTTACTGCCTCACCCTCTCCTTATTAATATTATTAACTTATTAGTAGTAACATTTTTTTTCAGTGAGTAAATTGCTCTTACCTCAACCCACCTTTTATTTCTGATTCTCCTTCTCACTGACAGGGAGGAAGTGAGAGGCTGCATAGTACTTCATTGATACTTCAGGTTAAATCATGATAAAAAATAAATTTGATTTCTCTTGATTAATGAAAATAATAGTAAAAAAAATTAAACTTTGATTTATGATATCTTTTGAACTTCATTATCCCTAACTGATGTACCTAATTTCAGAAAATAGTGCTATCACTGGATTAAAAAATTTATTGTTCCTTTACCTATCAGCTAATTATATGCATTTCCATTTAAAATAAGTAATCTCTGCAGGAAATAAAAGCATACGATTACCTTGTCTCTCTTGTCTTTTTCTAAAGTTGTTCCTATGGAAAATGCAAATTTTTTTTTTTCTTTCATGATTTCCAAATCCTAAAATCTGCTTACCTTAAATAATTGGGGAAAAAATAGAACTTAATTCCAGACCTCAAACCTGTAAGAACTTAGTACAGGAATCCCAGTTCTATGTGTAGTTGCACACCAAAAAACTTTATCATAGGATGCTTTTATTTACTTCCTCATGCCTTGAAAATGTTGAATTAACTTCCTTGAATTTAAGATCAAATGTTGAATAGTCTGAGAATCTTCTAATAACTTTCTGCAGAGTTTGAACTTGAATATATAATAAGAGGATGAATTAAAAAAAAATGAATAAATATAATTTTTGTAGATCCATCACATTTCCTGATATTCCATTCTCCTGACTGCAGCTCTTGTCCTGCAGACATTACTATTAACAAACATGTGAGAGCTAGGTACTAAAAGCAAACTACCATCAGTATTTCTCTGCATCATTAAACATAAAGAATGTTAACTAAGAAAATCAGTGTAGAACCCAATTAATTACAAAAGAAGGAACAGCAGGGGAAAAAAAAGAGTTTTCAAATGTGCTCAATAGCCTCATCTCAAGCATTTGTATATGCACCCCAAAAAGCAAAGTGATATAATCTGTAATGCAAATATTAAATGAAACAGAACTTTAACTAGATAGCATCTGTCTTTTAAAAAGTTTTCTCCTGACAGTTTAGACAGTAATATCCTCCATTCACTTTAAAAGATTACATCAGTTAATGGAAAAAAAAATTAAACTGAGCAAAAATCCACAAAAAACACCACGCAGAAATACATGTCCAGACAGATCCAGGTATTTTTTGTGGTTGTAGACTATAACAGTATATCTGAACTTGTTTACATACTATGTATTGAAGAAAATTTAACAGAGTTTTTAGCATATAATTGAAATTTGCATGAAAATTTTAATTAAAATGAAAATCAACTTCACAGATTTTTTTACACAATCATTGAAGTTTGGTTTCATTTCATCCATCTAAAAGAGCAATCTAAGGTCTAGCTCGTTAGATTTAAATGTAACCTTTCCATCCAACCCAAAGAAAAAAATTAAAATACTTATCTTTGAGAACTTTGAAAAATGCCTATTTCTCCTCATGAGTGATGCAGAAAAAAAGATGAAGTTAAACCATTTAGGTTTTCATCATCAAAAATTGGATGAGATCAAACTACTTCCAGTGGCTTTATTAGCATACACTGAGATATGAATTTAAAAATCATCTTAGTAGATGACTGTTAAGAAAGAAAGAATGGTGTTAAATGAAAAAAAGGAAGAAAAATTGTTAACACAGACTATGAAGATATGACTATCACAGTTATTGACAAGCTATAAGTAATAAAGATATTTTACTAATATAGAATATAGCCCTGTTCAAGTTAAAAACCCAGTAAAATTATTGTTAAGTCAGTTGAAGAGTTTTATGATTCAGACATGAAGAGTGAGGACAAAATTTTATGCATTTTTTGTAGGTTTGCAGCAAGATTGCAATCACCATGGTAACACTTCTCATATTAAAAATGTAGGATAATAGATTTTGACTAGTTGCTCATCTGCATCTTAATTTTATGAGACAAAAAAAGATACTGTTTCAATTTGTTGATGATTATACGATCACATTTTTGTCTTTATTAATAGTTAATGAATTAATATATTTTGCATAAATATGTGGGACCTTGAAGATTAAAATCTTACAAATGGTGTGACTGAACTGCATTATAAAACAACAGAAATAAACCAAGTCCTAATAGCTTTCTTTATTATCTAAACACTCCTGATCCTTAAAAGTCCATTAGTGAACATGTTGGGTTTTTTTTTTTTGCCAACAACTAACACTATTTACAAAGAAATCATGCCTACTATTCATCTATTCTAGTCTGACCAATTTACTTATGTGGAGTAGTGTTGCATTAATTTCAGACGAAACCACTCAGCTTTGTAAACAAGGCTATCAGGATATTTGTATTTTCCACTGAGTCAATTCATGTTTAATCACCAGTGCAATGCCCATTGTATTCTCATGACTGAGACATCATATGATTCCTGTTAGTCCTCCTGGCTCTGTTCCTTTCCTAGCCTTTGTTATGGCATTGAAATTTGGTCATTCAAATGACCGAAACATTGTCTTGATTCCAGCTGGTTGCTGCTTATGTGATGACAGTGACCACACAGTTATCTTAGTTATTCCATTCTATGTAACATGCTTTTGTTCACTGATAATAGCATTCACATTTCATTTATTTAAATATTTTTTCTATATTATTTGTGCTTAAAAATGAAACTGTGGTTGTCACTCAGAAATAAAGATCAAACAATAACATTGTTTGAAAATCCATTTTATAAATTGGCAGCTTTAAATAAAAAGCTTGAATATGCTACCAGATTTCATGTGAGTTATAAACTTTATTACATTTTAGAATTCAAGCCTACACATCATTGTTTCCTAGCATTAAGATGTTTCCCAGACTATGAATCTAAATTAAGCAATGGAACTTTGCCAAAGTCCTGTTAAAACCTAGGCATGATCATGGAACCATGAGAATGGTTTGGGTTGGAAGAGACCTTAAAGATCTAGTTCCAACCCTCTGCCATGAGCAGGACACCTTCTGCTGTTTTACAGTCATTTAATTTTTTTTTTTTTATTAGTTTCCTAAACTTTCTAGCCCATGCTACTGTATTTTTTGTACTGTATAGTAAGATTTAGTAGCTATTATAGCATGAGATAGGAGTGAAAGACCCAGGGGGATCCCTTTCTGTAGTGTCCTTCAGTATTATTACAGACAAGCACAGAGAGCCCAGTTCTTATTGTAATGGGCCCTATAAAGGACTCAAGGTAAAGATAAGTTCTAACAAATTATTAATAATCATAGATGAAGTTAGATACAGCGTGGAAACTAAATCAAGACATAAAGATAGGTATAGACTTTAATGACTATAACTATATAGAAGCTCTATCCTTTCAGATGCTGATAAATTGAAAATATGGCTTTTGAAGGAAGAGTTAGAGACCATGGATTGATAGCTGTTACTGTGTTGTGAGTTGAATAGAGGAAAGAAACATAAAATTAATTACATATGCTTTACTGATTATAAATTAACTGTTAACTTGCTTAGAGGACACAAATATGACACTGCTAATTGATCATTTAAGTAAAGACAAAACTCCCAGTTTAGTAGTTCATATGTCTAAAGCAACAGTACCATTTTGAGAACGAATAAGCAACCATTTCCAAAAGTAAATATGAAAGGTTCATTTTCTGTTTCAGTGGCAAACTTTTTTTCTTTTTAAAATTGTGAGCTATCTTGGGCAAAATACATGACTGTTGAAATGAGAACATGATCCCTCAATACCTGCTGTTTCCCTGTCTTGTAGTTCTAGTAGGAAACCAAGTGGTTTTTGTTTTTTAATTAATAAACTGTATCTTGTACATATACCTACTAATCTCCCTGTGACTGGTGCATAACAAGAGCCGTCCTCACTTACCTGACATTCTTGGAGTGTGTTTCTAACACTGTTTTCAGTGTTTGACTAGGAGACAAGTTACTGGTTGTATATCAAGAAAGGAATGAGTATAGATAAATGGTGACAAATACAGTGTCCCACATCACTAACTGATTACAACATGAAGTGCCAAAGGGATTTATGAGATATCAAAATTATTTCTACCATAAATCCTAACAAATACTGGAAAAAACATAAGATGATTCATCAGAGAATGAATGCGTTCATTACTTACTCTAGCTAATGTCAGATTAATTTTTCTTTTTTTTTCCTAACTTGTGGTAAGGCCAGGTCTGATTGTGGGGGATTGATTGACATATCAATCAGTTCAAGGAACAAATCAGTTTGAAATTTATTAAGTGCAACGTCAAATAAATTATTATTTAAGATTAAAATTTCCCACAATGAGATGATTCTCACTGGTTTAGGAAGACTGAAGAAGGACCAACAGGGCAGCCCTGGATCCACAGTGGTGACTATCTTCTGCTTGACCTCTTCCCTCTCTCTCTCCTCCCACCTCTCTCTCTCCCTCTCCTCTTTTCTCTTTCTTTCTATCTCTCTGCCTCACATTTACCAGTAAATAAAATCTATATTGTTGACTTCCACATATGATCTTGTTTGCACCCTGATTCAGGCAGAGGCATCTCTCTCTAATAGGATCATAACCATCTGTAACTCAGTTTTGGTTAGACAGTTTTTCTGATCTTCTTTTTTTGCATTCATGTGTTGAAAAATACTTTAAAAAATTCCTATTTTGTTTGCACTACTCCATGAAAGTTCCATTCTTATTGCAACAGTGCCAAAGAAAATACAAAACTAAATGTTTGATTTTGATTCTGAGAAAACAATGGATAGATGAATAACATTACAAAATTCAATACATCAAATAAAATTATTATTAACATCGAAAATTTGGAACATTTTGTAAAAAATAAAATGTTATTCATGACCTGTTATAAGTTGTGTGAAATGATATCTAGGAAACTGTGGGTAGGAAACAGTCATAGCAGTGAAATAGTGACAGTAGTTCTTCAAAATAAAGAATAAGAAAAAATATTCCTGTCATAACAGAACCAGTATTACTGAGGTAAATGTTCGTAGAAACACTTAAGTAAAAGAAATAAAATCCTAACTAATTAAAACATGTGAAAAAAACCTGTAAAATTGGAAACAGATGGTATGAAGGGAGAAGGAAATCAGAAGGAAGAAAAATTAAGAGATCAGTAAGGTTGAAAAAACATAAACACATACATTGGTTCTCATGTGTTCTTTCTTTTTCCATTTTATAAAGGTGACTGCCATTTTTAAGCCATCACAAATTCACAATTAACCAGGGCACAAATGTGTAGACAACGGGTTAAAAATAACTCACTTCTCCATACGATTCAGCCATATACACCTACAGTAGCAAAGTTAAAAGATGGATGTCTGAATGTAAGAAGGGAAGTGGGTGGTGAGAAAATAGAAAAGGAAGAGAGCTGATGCTGAGCAAGATCAGGATGCACGATTCTTGGTAAAAGTAGCATCAGTGGGAAAAGTGAAGTTTGCTGGAGGCAGATTTTAATAGTTTCTTGTGGAGCTAAAGAAATTGACAGATCGGCACATCTGAAGACTTACATGAGGAGCTATGTAGTCTGAGATGCTTTATATGTTCTAATATACACACAAATATTTTTGTTGTGAAGTATATTACTGCCTCAAATATTCTGTGCTGAAGTATTTCCAGCTTATTTGTCAGAGCTGTGTAATCATTTTGGCAAATAGCAGAGCTCAGTCTCTAATGATGACAGCAATCTGTCATCATTAGGATTTCACAGTGTGGAAGAATATACTTTACAATCTGTTTTTCTCTATCGCTACACATTCTCTATTTTACTCTACAGAACTTTCTTTGGCACCATCCATTCGCAGTTAAAAACTGTGTGCAAAAAAAAAGAAAATGTTCCTGTTAAAAAGTTAATTACAGCACCTCAAAAACAGACATAAAATAAAAAGAAAAACCCAAAACCTCTGTCCGTTCACATTCCTTCATTCCTTCATTCTTGGAATTAACAGTTTAAAACAGAAGATTTATTGAAAAACTAATAATGACTGTTTATGAAAACTATTAGGATATCCTAGCTGCAGCTGAAGCCATCTCATTGACAGCACTGTTACTCTGATATATATATATAGATAGATATATATATATATGGATTTTCTCCTGTTTTGACTGTTTCTTCTGATCACGTACTTACAGATATTTACAGAATTACAAAAGCTAGAGGGAAAATAAATCACAGAAGAACTGTTTTAAGAGTACTGTGGTAAAAATTCTTCTGCAAGCTTTGTAAGAGAATAAATAAAAAGAAAATGTTAATGAAAATTATAGTCTGATTTACTCTTTTCTAAGGTGTGGTATTTTCTGCATACAATTCTCTTTTTTTGTGTTTTTCTTTATATGAAATTATAAATTTGTCAGGGGAGACCTAATTGCAGTCTTCAGCATCCTCATGAGGGAAAGTAGGGGGACAGGCACTGATCTCTTCGCTCTCATGATCAGTGACAGGACTCAAGGCAATGGCCTGAAGTTGTGTCAGGGGAGGTTTAGGTTGGATATCAGGAAAATGTTTTTCACTCACAGAGTGGCTGAGCACTGGGACAGGCTCCCCAGGGCAATGGTCAAAGCACCAAGTCTGACACTGTTCCAGAAGCATTTAGACAACTCTCAGGCACATGGTGTGATCTTTGGGGCGTCCTGTGCAGGCACAGGAGTCAGACTCAATGATCCTGATGAATCCCTTTCAACTCAGCATATTCTAGGATCCTATGGCTGTTCTTATTAATGCTATGTTTTATCACAGGTAGGTGTTGAACCTGAAATATGTAGTGACACTTATACTGATGGGAGGATTTTTCAGTCTTTGTTCTATTTTATTTTAATGGATAATACAAAATACTTGTCTCCATATGTGCAATGAAAATTCTGGAAATAGTGAGATGGATCCGTGTTTCTTTTAACTCTGTCATAACAAGCAGGAAGAACTACTTTACCACAGTACTTGTTAGTAAGCATGGGGAGAAACTAACCCAAAATGCAACATTGTGTTAATATAGATTTTAAGATTTTTAATACTCCCTAAGTAAGCAAGTTGGCAGCCACAGGACTTCTTCTTCACAATTTTCCTCACAAGCTTACGGTGAAAATCTTAGACAATGGAATATTTTCCCATCAAAATACTTCCAAACAGTAGGCAAGACTTGAATTGAGCTTGAAAGTCTGAAATACATCTACAAGCATAACTTTAAATTTGCATACCTTTATAAAAGTTATGGTTTCAGTATTCTTAAAAGGTATTTTTTCTTTCAGAGGCAGGCTACAAATACTCTAGGGAGCAACTTTTCCACAAGAAATATGCATGTTGTTTAACATGATTAGGATTTTCCTGTAAAATGAGATATTTTGGGTAAATCAGCTCACTTCCTCATAAACCAAAACCTCAGGAAGAAATAAATTTTAACCCAAGTAAATGTTTCAACCACAGAACAGAAGTATGTTTTCTTGTTCTCTTTAAAGAGTGCTAAAAGATTAGTCCAGTGAATATAGCAATGAATGTAGGAAACTCATTTCCACTGATATTCTGAGTTAGACAACCAGGAAAACCATAATCTTTAACAATTCTCAAACCTTGCTTCAGAAAACATATAGGTAGACTAACTTGTCTATAGTTCATCTAAAATCATCTGCTTTTTGAAGCAAGGTGTTTACTATGTTCTCCTGGAAAACATAAAGACACTGTTTTTTGTTCAACTCTCTTCTTTATGTTCTTACTTAGTAAAGAACTAGCAACAAATACATCATTGATTCCATATTCCATAGCCAACAAACCTTATTTAGTCAGCATGAAAGATCTTTTCCATTAAGGAAAAAAAAAGTATTTAATGAAAGAAAATTTGTTTGTCTTATCAGGTTTTCATTAATTAGTAGACTTCCAGGAGATGCAAGTTTATTTTCTCTGTGTCTGAAAACATCATCATTTATCTCCCAAAACACTGGTCTAACTATCTAGTTAGCTAGTTTACAGACTACTTTCCACAAATTAGTGAACTATTTGACTAGTCATACTGAAAGTATAAAAAAAGTAGGTTAGGGTGCTTGTTAAGGGAGGAAAGTCCTGAGATTAGTCACTGTTATCAACATTAGTTATAAAATATGGAAATAGTCCAGGCAACACTTTTAGCATGGAGATAAGAAAAGCTTTCATCCAAAAAGACCCCTCCTGTAGTCTGAAAACTTATGTATGGAATAACTTATGGCAAGAAAAAGGAAGTGATTTTTCATCTCTTAATGTCATGAAAAGGACCTAAATTGCCTGTAAGTGGGAGATATGATGGCCAGCAATGATTGCAGGCATCTGTCTTCAGACTATATACTAATGATTCTGTTACTCCGAGAAAAACATGCAAATTCTTATTTCATGCAACATGTTCTCATCTGCCATATTAACTAGCCATATGTACATTTTTGTGTTTGAATCAAAGCACCTAGAGACTTAATTCTCTGGTTACAGCTAGTGTTTAATGTAGCCTCTAGGGGTGTGTGATTATGGGTGGGGTTGACCCTGGCTGCATGCCAGGTGCCCACCAAAGCTGCTCCATCACTCCCCTTCCCAGATGGACGTGGAAGAGAAAATATAATGAAAGGCTTGTGGGTTGAGGTAAGGACAGGGAGAGATCACTCACTGGTTACCATCACGAGCAAAACAAATTCAGCTTGGGGAAATTAGTTCAATTTATTAAGGATAAAATTGAGGTAGGATAACATTAAATAAAAACTAAATCTTGAACCTTCTCCACCACCCCTCCCTTCTTCCTAGGCTCAACTTCACTCCAAATTTGCCTACCTCTTCCCCTGCAGAGGCACAGGAAGATGAAGCTGCAGTCAGATCATTGCATATTGTTTCTGCCACTCTTGCCTCCCTGCTCTCCTCCCCTGCTCCAGCATTGGATTCCTCCCATGAGGTGCAGTCTTTCAGAAACATGCTGCTCCAGCATGACCCGCCCTGCAGGGTTACAAATCCTGCCAGCAAAACTGCTCCATTGTGGGCATCCCAGTGGGTCACAGCCTCCCTTGGGCATCCACCTACTCCTCTGTGCAGTCCTCCATGGCTTCGGGTGGATCTTTGCTCTGTGGTGAACCTATCTTGGGAGGTCAGGGGACAGCCTGCCCCACTATGGTCTTCACCATGGGCTGCAGGGCAGTCTCTTCTCCAACACCTGCAGCACCTCCTCCTCCTTCTTCATTGACCTTGGTGTCTGCAGGTCTGTTTCTCTCACATATTCACACTCCGCTCTCCAGCTGAAATAGTGCATTTTTTTTCCCTCTTAAGTTTGTTATACCAGAGGCACTAACTCCATCACTGATGGGCTTTGCCTAGACCAGATGTAGGTCTATCATGGAATTGTCTGGCATTGGCTCTGTTGGTCGTGGGATAAGATTCTGGCATTTTCGCAGAAAACACACCCCTGTAGCCACCCTCCACACACCACTACCAAAATCTTGACATGCAAACCAACCCAAACTAACTATTCTATCCCAATCAGTTAAAAGAACAAAAACAAAAAAACCAAAACAAAAAACCCAAACAAACCCAAAACCAAGCAAACCTATAAAAAAAATAAAATTAATATATTTAAAAAATTGGTAAGATTAGATTTCTTAGGGATTGCAAGCTTGTCAGCATGCATTCAGTTATATTATCTTCAAAATCAGAAGTTCTGAGATTTATTGATGGAATGTTTCCTTTACCAGTTGTGATTGGGCCTAGGAATGAGCAAAATGTCAGACTGGACAACCCCCAGAACAATATGGAACACAACCACAAGAATCTAAAACCAGATAGTCAGGTTGTTAAGTTTAAACATGTCTTAATTCAGTACTTCTCTTTGGACTGCAGTATTATATTTAGTTGTTGAAGTTCCAATAACAGCCTGGTACCAGCAGTAGCTGGGAGTCCAGTAGTCCCATCAGAGAGGACAGCCAGCAAAGTGCCTAGACTTGACCAGAGGGACTGCATTGAAATAACTATGAATGACTCCTGATGCAAAAGATTACACAAGTATTTGTAGCCTATTTATACTAGATACCATTCATATAATAGAAACCCAAGCAGCATCATAGGGTGCTCAGAAAATGGGATTTAAATGAGTGACAAATGCTCTCAAAGTCAGATGGGGCCAGGGAGGACTGAGAGCATGAGTAATTAAGTTAGTAGCTACAGGTGGTTGCCACTGAGAATTAATTTCCCTCTTCATTAAGCTCCTTATACACAGAGCCAAGGGAACTAAGATGGCATGATCCTCAATGAAGCAGGAAATTGAGTAATCCTAGTCAGTCTTCTTCTAAATAAACCCTTCTATTGGGAACTGGCTGCATAAGTAAAGTGACTAGTTCACTTTCCTCGTGCCTCAGCCTTTTCCTGCTTAATATCTTTAAGACTAGAGGCCAATATCTTGTAAACAAAATTTTTAAAAAGTAAAGAGGATTAGGATAATATAGCATCAATGAAAGAGATGTCAAAACCCCCCACAAAACGGCTCAATTAAAAAGTGTCCAGGTTAGGGTCACAGATATCCTACTTTTCAAGGTAATATTTAAGGGCACTATCAGAAAGACATTCTGGCAATAATACTCTTATAAGAGGACAGTTCTCTACTGGGGAAAGTATGTCTCATAAAGAAATGCTTTCAAGAAAGAAATGGAATTTATGGTGGGTACTAGTTTAGTCTGCTATTACACTGCTACAGTACTAGCATGTTACAGTGTTCCTTTATGTCTGGCAAACCTGGTATTGCTTAGTTTTTAACAGAAAGTTTTCTTGAAAGTTTATAAATATTTTAAAAAAGACAAGATGTTCAGCTAATAACACAGCTGAAGGCTATCAAAATAAAAGTTGCCCTTTCAAAAAAGAGAATCAAAACCAGTGATTCTGGGTGCTGAGAAAATCTGCTAATCACAGAGTAATTTACAGTAAAAGATGCAGAAGTGCACTATTTAAAAAAAAAAACCAACAAACTTTTATGAATTGTCAGTTTCTGATTGTCCTCAGTTCACTCAACTCCCCAGAGAGCTAAGAAAATTCCTCAAAGTGTGAAAGAATTAGGTGCCAAAGATTTGTGTTCTCTCTGACAATCTGAACTTCAGTTGATATTACTATTGATTTCAGTATCTCAGAGACATGGCAGGGACTTCTGGAGCACTGGGGATGGGTCAGCATAGATCTGCAGTGAAACATACTTAACCATCTGGCCTACCTTCTGGAAATCTCTTCCCTGGCCTGGCATGGGCTGAATAAATATCTTCATTTATATTAATTTCCATAATGACTTAGAATGTCGACAGTGAATACTCATTATTTTCCCTCTATATGACCCAGCAAACACAACCCCCTAAAAGCATATACAGTTCATCTTTTCTATTTTAATTTTTCTCCTAAATAATGTCCCTGTAATTGGCAGCAATCACTTCTGGATTTAATTATTTAATATTTTTAGAGTGTTAACTACCCACTCTGGTCAACATGCTCCAGATTTTTAAAAAAAATACATATCAGAGCTTCAATACAAGTTATAAATAAAGTCCAAATATGTAAACCAAAAAAGTTCCCATTTGTCACACTGTTGACACAACTTCAGCTGCAGACCTAAATAAAAATATTTTTTAAAATTCTGTAATATGTACACCTCCTCAAAAAAACCCACAATACCACCAAACAAAAGCAATGAAGAATCCTGAATTTTACAATCCCTATTTATTTTCTTCTCAATGGATTGTCATTAGGTTGTGAAGAAAAATCTATCACTTTTTTTGGCTTAGTTTTTGCAAGGTAAATGATAAACTCCTGTCAATATACTAAGCTTAGCCCTCTAGCTGAAGAAAACAGATGTCTGTGTTTTGGTTTAGTAATAGTAGTCTCAAATTCAGTGCTCCCACCTAATCCATGTGCTGCTTGCTCACTCCCTCCTCTCCCTCTGTCCCTCTCCCTAGAGAGGAGAATTGGAGACACAAAAGGCAAAGCTCACAGGGTGAGATAGAACAATTTACTGGAAAGAGGAATGAGATAAGAAAACAAACAGTAACAGCAACAATACTAATGACACAGGGTACAAGAAAGAGGCAAATGATTCACACAGAAACAACAATACCCAAGTGCTCCCTCTGCTACCCTCCAATAAATGGGAAGAGACTCCCTTCCCCCTGCTTCGGCAATGTGAGGTGGTTTGCCAACTACTGCAAAAATTAACCCTCTTCTGGCCAGAACCAGGATACTTTAAAAAGAATTTCACAGGTGGGGTTTCCTGAAGTCAAAAGAGAAAAAAATTGCTTATATCATATGTTTCTGTGCAAGATTTTAAAACATGTTTTGTAACACTTCATATTTAAGAAATTGCAATGCTATTATTGACTGAACTCACTGATACCCTTTATTTATTGTACTTCTACAGCAAAATTAACAGTACGGATAAGAAATAGTATTCTAATGTTAAATATTAACAAAAGCAACAATAGTGTGAAGTGTCTTCCAAATAACTTCTTACCTCATAGATATTTGAATGTTGGTCACATGTTACCAAAACAGGTAAAATAAAACTCCTTAACATCAGTGTAGCATTAAGAAGCAGGCACTCTCATTCGGTGCTGGAAGCATGGGGAATATTTTCAAGCCTATCGTGCATATCAAGTATTGAAAAGTTCATGTTTATGTACTATATCTTATATAGATATTCATTGGTTTTCCTGAAAACCACATACAGATGATAATCATTTCCCCAAAATTATTAACATATTTTCCCTACCACTGACGCATGCAACCCCTCTCCTGGGTGTTCCTCTGGTGGTCCTTGGTTGTCAACCCCAAAGTTATACCTGACAGCTTGATGAACTCAGTGTTACTTCCCAAATGTGGAAGTGAGTTGACATTACTAGACTGGTTCATTATTTTGCACCCTCTTCTTGGTCGACATTTAACATAGTTTTGCAGAATAAGCACTGTGAGGTTCCACAGGCTCATGGTTTCTCAGAATAAGCATTGTATTTTTCCACCAGCTGAGCAAAATAGTTCCTCTGGCAACAACAGAGGTTGTTTTCCTTGGCAAAGAAGAGATTCTGGGAACTGATAGGAGGTAGTTGTTGCAAATGCCCTAACTTCATGATGAAGATTATAGTATTATGATTGTCACCTAACACAGTAGTCACCACTTCTTGCCTAGACCTAAAGCACACATGAAACAGAAAAATTAGAAAAACCTCTGTACTCAATATAATTCAATTCAAATTCCAATAACTATTTTTTGATTTTTTAAAAAAATTATTTTCAGTTTTAGGAAATTGTTTTTCTTAGCTCCATTATATAATTATATGATAATATAATGCAGAAAGCTAACTACAATTTGTAGAACAAAGAGAAATCCTGTAGGAAAGCCCCAGCAGCAGTAAAAGTTAAATTTAGGTCATACGATTTTGATTTTTTAATTTCTGCCTACGACTTTAGTAACATCAAGATGCACATCTAGATACACACAAACAAACATATATACATAGATATAGGCATGTATATGTATACATATATTTTTGTTTCTACATTTTGAAAGGAAAGGCAATGATATTTATTCTTTCATGAATGGAGATTGATTCCCTGTCTAATTTAAAGAAGGCCTTGCTAATAACAATAGTTCTGTTAGTTTTTTTCCACTAAAATAACATAAAAATTTGAAGAACATGATGAGTTGCAAAAATAACATTTAAATATCCATTAATATTAAACAATGAAGTTATACAAGTTTGTTTTTTTTTTTTAAAGACAGTCAATCAACACAACCCACAAACGAGAGGAAGGGAAGGGGAAAAAGCAGCTAGAACAGATATTAAGAAAAGAAGGAAGAAAAGAGAGAAAACCCTGGACAGCTAACCACTGTTCTGAAACTAAAGGTTAAAAGTAAATCTAATATACACAAATTCTGTCTGGTTTCACTCTCATAGTTGTTAAATTCTCATAGATGTCACAGGGGTGAATACTTTACGTTCCATAATCTAGAGCTTCTAAAAGGCACTGGAGGTGTATTTGGTAGGCTACTTGCTAGGCAGAAAATTTAAATTCAGAAAGTTTCTTTAAAATTTCCACCAAATATGCAAAACTGGAGAAAAGAAAGCTTTATGAAAGAACTCTCACAGATTTTCTAATCTAAGTCACTTCTTAATCTAAGTCACTTCTAAGTACCTTCTACTCATTTAATGTTATAAGCCAGAGAATCTTTGTCATGAATAACAACAACTCTTTGCCAAACCTTTTAGGTAATTGAGTTTTTGACTAATTCCACTGACTAAAATTTCTCTTAGTATCTCAGCCAAGTGTAGCCTTTTCAGCTTTGTTCCTGTTGTGCCTTTTTTCCTTTGATGTTTCTCATCACAAATTTGTATAGATGGGTATATTTTACCTTAATAGCATTAGATTATGCTTTTTTTCTAGGATTTATAAAAACAAAAATTATAATATATAATGAGAAAAGTTTTTAGGTAAGCAATCAATTAGAGAGTCACTGTTCTTTGTATATTTTATACCATACAGGGAATCTATCATATTGTCCCATGCAATCACAGTGTCAGCCAATACTCATGTATTAGTTATTTGATATTGTGGCACATTGATATGCAAGAAAGTGAAACAATATAGCAGCTTCTACAGAGTGATCAGCAAATACTAACTCTGAAAGCTGAAACACTAAATTACCATATTTCTGAATGTAATCTTTATAGTATTTTAAGTGGATATTCTAGCAACAAAAAACATGCTTAGCGGTTATAACAAAACTAAATTTGTCTTAATATGAAGTATCTGAAAGATAACATTATGAAGGTATACACAGCCGTTTTTCAAGTAAAAATGTGTCGATTTAAAAAGTTAGTTCTGAACAAAATTCAGAAATAAAATTGTCATAAGATGAATAATGCACATAATATTACAGTGCTTAAAGCTCAGCAGAATTTACTCTTCAAATTTTGCAGTCTATTATCTTTTCATTAAAACTTAAATGGGATGTTTTAGTAGCAAAATAAGAGTAGATTGCCAAATAAGATCAAAGATTATAGCAAACATAATATTTCTATGTGCTTTAATCTTGAAAATCTATTTCAAAATTTAAGTTAACTATTTTCATTGTTCAAAAAATGGCAATGACATTCTTAATTTTATTAAAAGTAGGGTTTTTTTAATTTTGGGAGAGAGATGATACTGGACAGTTTAATTTTTCAGAAAAAATGCTGTTTATTTTGTTGACTATTAGTCTCAAAAATATGTAAAACATTTTTCCTTCCTGTTCACATGCAGAAACTGTAAATTTTTACCAGGAATTTTATTATCTTGTAGGGTAAGTTTTAGACTGGACTTCCAGACTCTAAGTGCCTCAATACAAATCATATGTTATTATTATTTTTCAACAAATGTCCTCTCTTTATACGGTAATTTCAAAATAAACAGTTTATGTTATGCAGGTGATTCAAATAAGGTTGACAAATAGAGTTTTATTTTAACTGTACGAACAAGACATTCCCATATTTTTGATCTCTCCTTAATGGAAACCTGCATGTCTGACTAAACAAATTGAAATCAATGGAAACATTTTTAGCTATTTCAATTTATACTAAAACCAGTATTTTGAATACACTAAATTATCTGGCATAGAATATTGCCAATGGGAATAGGAAAAAAACCCTATATACTTGAGCATATTAAAATGTGGAGAAAAGGTATTTGTGCCTTCAAGAGTGACTAAAAACTCTGTCTCACTGATCAATATCCAAAGGGCTTTCTTTCTCTTCTGATAGTAGCTACTGATGTTAGGTTTGATACATTTGATACTAGAGTTTGTTTGAAAGCAGGATCCTGGATGACCTGTAAGCAGTACAGATATTTTTAAGCACAGGTTTTATTTAGATTACATTGCAAGTAGCTCACATGACATTATACTTCATCACTGGTGTAGGTAAGCTAAGAATTGCTTTTTATGTAAGTACTTTATCCAGGAATCCAAAGTTGCTGTGATAATTTGTTTATTTTTCTTTCTCAAATTTTTAAAATATATTCACTAACAAAAATGATCTTTTGGATGTAAAGAATATTAGGTCTGCACTTTAGTCGTTCTGACATCTATTTAATACGCAAGCTAACAGTACTTGAATTCATGTGTTCTGGAATATTATGGTATCTCATTAGAATGACCAGCTAACTCATTTAGACATCACTTTCTCCCCAAAAACTGGTTTGAATAGTAAAAAACCAGTTTAAATGCATATATCAAATGATTAAGGATAACTCCAGAGGAAGTAAGAAGTACTGGTTAGATGATATCTACTGGCACTAATGTAGGAGGATGCAGTTTCATATGATATCTTTGACTATTCAAAAACTGAAATAAATTCAATTTTCTTTGATTCTGGAATTTTTTGCTGCTAATCTGTATAATAAAATATTCCAGTTTTAGACAAGCACACTCACACATCTTTCTGGCTTGCAGCAACTAACTTCTCAACTGTCTTACTGCATACAAAACTAATGCTCTTATTCAAGATCATATTCGTGGTTTCATAATTCTCTTCAAGACACTTCCAGAATAAAAATGAATGTACCCTAGGAGTCTCTCATTTTTACTCAAACCCACAGAAACCCATATGTGTTTTAATAACAGCAAACTTGAGCAGAGCATTAAAGAAAGAAAGAATAAAGTATTTTAAATAAAATGTAAAGTACTGGTCATACTGACCTTCAAGAATTTGAATTTAGTTACATAGCCAGGGTGACACATTCACAGTATTATGGAACAGTCAGCAGCAAACTAATCTTATTTGTGTAGTTTAAAATATGAACAAACTGGCACAATCACAACTAAACTGACATGATTGATTGCCACATGGTTTAGAAGTTGGGTACATCCCAAGTTATGCTTAATCTATCTAATGCCATCCCAGTTTATGGGGTTTGAGGAAGATAAACAGGATTCTTTTTTTTTTATTTTCTTTTTTTACTTAAGAAAGCAGAAAGACACTCAACAGAGACATATAGGTAGAAACCCAAATGTTTGAAAAGGATGAAGAAATGTTGCAGATCTAGAAAAGGGAGGCCTTGCTGAAATTAATCAGTGATATAAACTAGGGCAAAAGAAACAAGATGATGTTCCTATATGTTACAGGTAATTTATTATGAGACATATGTCTACCTAGCTTAAATAAAGCAAAATATCAGACCTTGTCCTCTGCTAGGCTGTTGACTTCATTTAAATTTATGAATTTAAAAGCAAAAAAAATCAACAAAATTAAAAATGAAAACACTGAAAAACCTTGTTTGCAGTTTTGGTGGGAAAGGAATATTGTTTCTGATCTATCATCATTCATATTTCTGGCCAATCATGAAGATTTGAAAGCTCCTACACAGTCTCAAATAAAAACACCTCACAATTCCCTACTAAATGTTCATCTAAGTGCATTGCAGAAAACATCACAAATGAAATTTGGAACTTTTTTCCTACCTTTCAGGTCAAAGTGGTTAGGGAAGTTTTGTATATTTACTCTTTTGTTAATTGCCTAAATACAGAATTTCATCATAATGTTGAGATTTTTAATTCTGCGCATGCTTATAGCCATGCAATATCTGACAATCCACCACAGATATTTTCTTAATCTTTGTAGCTGAACTCTGGGGCTTGAGAGGAATGTCAAGCTGTCCATTCCTTTAAAGATCCTTCAGAGGCTATGAGTAACTTGGCAGTCTAGAATCACAAGTAATACTTTTATATCCAGACAATATCTGATTAACTGATCATTCTTTGCTAGTGAAGCAGAAGTCTTAAACCTTTATATATTACGATACAGATCTCTTAGACATCATACAAAATGTCTTATGAAACAATTTTCACTTACTTCTTGTAGCAATCTTTTCCTAGCTAATTCAGAAAATTCAAGTAAATAATGTAAGAAAATATCATCATCCTTTTATCAAACTGGTAAGAAATCCAGTTAAAAGTAGCATAGTAAAAACTAAAGACAATTAACTTTAGGATATATATATAACTTTAGGTGACAATAGCTTATCTTGTGCATCTATAAAACACTCTCGTGGACTACGCATCTTAATTGTCAAGAATTCTGGAGTATGTAAAATTAGAGTATTTTTTCTGATGTATCTAAGCATCTACAGATCATTTGAATCTGTTAGTGGTTGGAGGATCATAATTTCCATTGCTAATTCTTTGGCATGGCATTTGAAGGAACAGAAGGGAAATTACCAGCTTATGAGGGAAAATCAGAAATATATAAACGGAAAAATAAACCCCAATATTTTGACAAAAAGAAAGACATTTCAGAAGAATTGATCAATTTGCACATTAACGGTTTCTCTTATTGTTTCTTCGTTATGCAAAAAAAGTTAACATTCTTTTATCCATTAAATTATGCAAATGACATAGTAATATTGTATTTTGAAGTCCAACATCTGAATGTAAAAATATGATAAGACAGATGTGAATAAAAGCTGTTTGAAAAGTTCTGATAAATGCTTTATATTAATTTAGTTGCATGCTGTAAGTGGTATGAAGGAAAAAAAAAGAAAATTAAACTGTGAATAGTAATAAATAAGAGTACTTACATCAGATTATGTTGTGACTAAATATACCATAAATCTGTTGCTTACATTGATTGAGCCATGAATGTCTGTTATCATAAATGAGCCCATAAAAAATACTTCACACATTAAGAGTAAATTACTCACTGATTAAACAGTTGCTACACTTTAGGCACCATTTCCTTCACTTAATTCAAATATTTCACAAATACAAATCTGCCATCAGTTTTAGAAGACAAAATGACTTCTTACATTGAGTTATCTTGCAAAGAATTTGCCGTAGCATATAATTCAGCTTGGATCCCATTGATAAATATGCATAAGTAGGAATACTGGGCTTTCTCCTATCAAAACACAACTCTTTGTGCTTACAGAAGGCATAGTATTTAATTAAAAATACATGGTAGTCTCTGAAAATGAAACAAATAGTTTAAGAACAATTCTTCTGCTTAAACTTTTTAATGGGATTCAGCAAAAACTCAGCAGTCAGTGATACCTGAACATAGAATCACAGAACATTTTGGGTTGGAAAGGACTTCCTGAAGGCCATTTAGTCAAAGTTCATGCTCAGGGAGAATTAAATAAGGGTGGTAAATGGTGGTCAATGATTTCTCCAGTCAAGGTCTGAATACCTCAAGGATGGAGACTTTCATACCTTCACCCCTTTTTGAAATTCTCTTTTATTATTTGACCAGTCTTGATATCAAGCCCCTCAAGATTTACGCCCTTCAAGATTTGAATCAAACTTCGCAATTTTTTTTAGTTGTTAATAAGTAGCTGTAGCTGGACAGTTATGATTAAGCAATTATATTGTGAATGTTTTGTGCTTGACTAATTTTTTTTTTTTTTTTTAAGGAAAAGAGAAGACAATCCCAAGATGAATGGGCTGTCTGGACAATAGTCACCAGGAGTGAAGTCAGAAGAACTGAGCAGTACCTGGTGGAAAAGTAATTACTACAGTGGGCAATAGTGACCACTGACTCATTGATCACCTACTCAAAATCGACCTTGGACTCAGATGGAGGGAAGGACTGCACCTGTGGACTAATCAGCATGAGAAACAAGATATACAACTAGCAAATAGGTCCATAGTTCCATTTATAGAAAGAAACTTAATTTGTTCTGTAAATGAGTTTCATAGATCTCCTTCTGAATCCATATGTCCACATATGACAAATTATAGACAGTGTAGTTATTGAGTATTTTAATTTTAAATTCTGAAATTTCCACCATGCTTTTCTTAAAATACATCAAGCAGAACTATATCATAGTACATCATCAACACAAATGTTTTTGAAATGTTGTTTGGTTTGTTGAAAAATTACTATATTTGACGAATCATGCATAAACATTTTATCTCAGAAAACTTACCAAAATAAGACATGGAAAGTCTCGTCAAGGTTTTTAAAAAAGAAGTCAGAAAATTTTATTACACTATGAAAAGGAATTTGCCAATGGTTCTAAAACTGTCTTGCTATCATACAGCTATCAATTACTAAACTCACTAGAAGCCAACATAATATATTTTGAAATTTATCATTTGCTGCTTTTATACCAAGCTATAAGTAAACTGGTAAGAAACATATTTGTGACATTAGCTATATAAGTACTTTGTAAATTTTAATCTAGTTTTAATCCATGGGGCTAACAGTGCAGACAAAATTAAGGAATGAGTTCAGAAAAAAAATATAAATATGAACAATTTCAATATTTTCTGTTTGAATTTCATTGAATCCTTTTATTAGTCCTTAATTTCTAGAATCTTTGCTGAAAATAGAGAAGCCACTAGTTAACTGAGGAACAGCAAGGAAAGGAAAGGCAAAGCAAAAGAATAATTTCCTCGTAGGCCTATGAATTATCACAATATCACACTAAGAAATCATGCCATTGCAACTACCCATTTCCTAGCACTGGAAAATAAGGAAATATTTTAATGAATGTCATGTTCAGTGGAAGTAAAAAAAAATTATTCTTTGACTTCTTCTGGTTAAAAACTAAGCAATATAAAGATAATTGTTTTAAAAGTTTTGGTGAAAATCCTAGATGATGTGAGTAAAGATATAGGAAGATGATCTTTTTTTACTGTAGCCCTGTCAGAGACTGAATATGGCTTAAACATCTTCATGAAGAACCTTGGCCTATTATAGCCAAAATGTATTACACAAGCTGCAGAGAAGACCACTGAACCCTGAATAGGCCTTCTGACTGAGGCCCTGAACTACTCTTGATGGAGGTAAAATAGTGACTGAGGTCTGGGCTGGGGGTAGGAGAATACATTCACAGGAGAATTAAGCTTAGCACCTTTGGGGTGGAGACCACAGCCCCAGGGCTATTCAGCTGCCAGGCTCACACAGACCCTCACACCAAGGGGTGGGGGGAGGAAAGGTTTTGGGTGTGTAGTGAAAAAGCCTCTGGTCAGAGGCAGTTAACAGCCAGCCTCTGCTGTGCAGAGGAGCCCAGCTGAGGGGCCCTTCACCCGGCGAAAGCCGCATCGACGTGAAGGACAGCAAAGCCATGGCCCATCAAAGGCCTCCCCAAAGGGGTCCCCAGACCCTGCACCAGAGCACTGCAGCATGATGCAACAGGTCCACAGTGTTGCAAGGGTCAGGGTCAAACTGGCCCCCTGCAAGGGAGGTAAGTGGGCGTTCCCACCAGACCAAAACATATATTAATCCACTGGATTCTACAATTTTCGGCGTTGCGTGGCATGGCGAGGCGACAGGAGACCCTCACCACCAAGAAGACGAGATGGAGGGGAGAAACGAGACATCATTGGGACCCTCTGGAGGGTGATATGCTTCTACCTAACCCCTGCCATTCTCTCCCTGTTCCCCCACCCCCTATACCCACTCCTTTCCCTTTCCTTCCCCTTCCCCTTCCCCTTTCTCTTTCCCTTTCCCTTTCCCTTTTCCTCTCCCTTTCCCATAAAATATATCAATTTTTTGGCACCAACATCTAACCTGGTTTGGTTTTAATCACGTTTTTTTGGGTATATTTCAAACCTTTCTGGGTCCTATCCTTTTTATTCACAGAGGCTTAGTTTCCTTTGTCTTCTGTGTTAAACAGGTTCATTACAACCTCATATTAAATTTTGGTCCTCTACACTGTCACATTTGTTTAATTCAATTAGAATTGAAATACAATTTTAAACATTCCACAAATTCCTTGTACCTTGATCTGACTGCAGCCATTTTATCTGATATATCTACCTACAAACACTTAAAAAAAATTTTTCATTGAGTCTTTTGCTATATATTTTAGGGCTGTTATAATTTTCAGCACTGTGAACTATCTTGTCCTAGTTCTGCCATTTAGAGAAGTGAACAACAAACTCTGGTCTTAAAGGAAATTTTTCAGGAGCACTTAAGCTGTTGGAGAAGAGAGAAGACAGTGTGAAAATTACTTGGATTGAATTCAAGAAAGAACTTTTTAAAAAGAAAAAGAACCTTCTGATCCATTTAGTAATTTTTCTTTATAAATGTGCCATTATTATATTTTATGACTGAACTCTGGAGTAAATATTATCAACAACTGGACTGAGTTCATCAGTCCATTTCGCCTCAACTGATGATCTGACCCTATCATATTAGATACCTATTTGTTCTCCCTTATTTATAAAGTATTTTGACATAACTAAATTACATTCATCTCAGACTCTGGCAGAATTCCAGATTTTTAGGTTAGACTTTTCCTTAATTATCAGATTTAATTCTCTCAATTTCAGAAATTGACTATGTTCCTAAGAAGAACGTAGGCTTAGGAACCAATATCCCAGTTATTGAAAAAGCAAGATTGATATCCTTCCTTCAGTATGTTTGTATTTTTAGCTAAATGGCCTTGAAATAGTCTCCTGTATTTAATTTTCACTGAAATTTAAGACATATCTATTCTGATACACTGTGAAAGCAAACTCCTATGATGGAAGGTTACATGGTGACTTCTGGGTTCTCAAAGAAGTTGCAAGCAGAAAAAGCTAAATTTCCAAGTCTAGGATGCGTACAGTAGATTAAGGTAGATTACTGTCAGTGAAGAACAAAGTTGATGTCAGGTAAATATAGCACTAAGAAAGAGCTGGATTAAAATTTTCCCCTTAGGCTTTCTGGATCCAGTGCCTTCTCCTGTCTGACAAGATAAATGCATTAAAGGAAGGAAAGTATTAGATTTTTATGACAAAGTGCAACTAAAACCCATTTCTTCTGATAACTGTCCGGTTGCATGTATTATTGATATGCATATGCATGACTCCCCAAAGTTAGGTGTAATATTTAACAGAACCATGTTTTTGGCAAAACATGAGGCACCATTTATCTTGGGGAGCTCCCCATTACCAGTCTGACAGCTTTATAGTTCTGTTGGGAAATGAAGTATAACATCAGGTTACTAAGCAACTCCACAGCTTTTTAAAAGTACTTCTTGGAACTCACTTGTTTCTCCTAATTGATTCAGTCCACATCATTTTGAACATAAATGGGACATCATGTTTAGAAATATGCTGCATAACTACTTTTAGCTAACATGTCTTGCTACCTCTGCATATCTAAATCAAGCTCTGGCATATAAATGTCATATTGAAAGCAAATTTTATCTTCTTCCTGGGTTGCATTGACATTTAATATATATATAAATTATTTTGACAGTTAAAGCTAGTCTCTGAAGTTGTCTGCCGACTGTCAGAAAATAACATAAAAGGCTAAGTAGCAATTTCATTGTTAAAGTTTTACATAGACACATAGACTAAAGTTTTAAATAGTCAATCTGACTTCTTTAGTGAATTCATGTACTATAATACATCAGAATTAATAGGAGATATATCTCTGTACATTGTAATCATATTGATATTTTCTTGAGTCACTAAACCTTTGAGCAAGATACCATCTCACATCATCTCTGAACATAAGTGAAAAATGTACTGGCATATCACAACTTATGAAAACTAGGCTTTATAATTCCTGACTTTTGTCCCCATTTTAGTGGAGGTAAATAAAAAATAATGAAGCACTATATAGAAAGGCTGACTTTGGCGTTGTTTCCTCAACCTAACCTATGTTTCTTTCTTTATCTAATTCCTTATTTTTGAAAAATTTTAATGCTTTTGAAATGAGTAAATACATTATTGGAAAAAAACCCCCACAGACTGAGGATCAACTACCAACATTTGTTGTCTCCTGGTATCTTAAATCCTCCTTTTAGCTTAGTATTTTGTTGATTCACTCCCTTTTTTGCCTTCTACCTCCCAGTCTGCCATTTCCTGAAATATTTCTTTATTCCTTTATTTTTTTAATTTTAATTTTCATTAATTTATGTTGGAGACAGCTTTCCTGCAACTGTAACTGGAAAAAAAAAATCATTATATCTTGATCATCACTTAGACATGTACTCTTTTTACTGTACTCTATCAATTGTAATATTGTTGAATGCTTAAATGTAAGATGAGCCCTTACTGATTTGATTCAGTGACTAGCATCTTTCAAAGTTAGAGGTTTAAGTCATGAGTTAAAACATAGAACATATTTTAAAACTGCTAAAATTACTTCCTTCTCCTCTCAATGAAAGGTGCATTATACTTATGCAAAATGTCTTTTGCTTACTGCAACTTGTACGAGTTTCTGTCTCGTGGAAGTCATACATGTATCTTACATAAATTTATATCTGCACCATATTGAGAGATAACCCCTGTAATGGGATTGACCTTTTTGCATGTCTCCTATATGGACAATTAATTGGTCCACTCTTAGGTTACCTCCAACTTGAGTTCCAGCGTTGTAGTACTCTTGTTTAGCATGAGTCCTCTTTCGATGCTTTGCTGAGGAAGACTACTTCACAGTGACTCTGCTGCTCTGGGACCATATACTTGATCACTAGTCAGGGGACCTCCCATTTTGTGGCCTGTGAAGCAACTTAGTATCTTAGAAATGATGATGCCAAAATTGTGAGAATAGGAAGAAGGGATCATATAAGCAAATTTCACAGTGTGTAAGACTCAGTATATGGGACATACTTTCAGTGAATGCCTTCTTTCTTCCCTGCATGTTTTTACTTCTAGTAAGAAAACCTCCCCTATATTTCTTCTTGCTTTCAAATTTTTCTAATCATTTTCTTGCACTTTCTTGTCTGCTGGGAGAGGGGTGTTGTTAATTATTGTGCTTTGTGTATTATTATCATGCATGCAATCAATGATAATCCAGGTAATGATTTATCAGGTACATGTAAGATCTGGATGGATGGAAATGGCAGAAGAGGATGAGAAATTGTCCTATAGAGATACTCCAAAAAACCCCCAGCCTTTAGGTGAGCTTTGTGCCTCCAACTGCATTGGGCCCAGGAATATTTATCTGTATCTATATCATCTATGTCTATATAATCTATATATCTATATCTGTCTATCTATCTAGTGCTAATAGGTCTTTGTTACTATACTTCCTGTTGCAACACACATTACTACTCTGTTAACTCAATTATTACCGTCAGTTCTGAACCTGCTTTCCTATTTCTCCAACAAACCATACGATTCATTAGTCTGGATCATGCAAATTCATACTGAATTCAACCAGAACTATAAAACTGAATTGCTAAATCAAATTATTTGTGAATCCATGCTCATGAAAGTTCACCAAATCCACCAGATTTATGGAGCTGAATTGGTTATAATCAGAAATTAAGCCCAGCTGCACCCAGCCTCTCTGATCTCTTAGGACCAACTGGAATGCAAGAGGGTTTATTTTTCTGCCAAATTTCTATATCCTTCACTCAACAAGGGGGAAGGTTCAAGGTCTTGTCTGGTACAGGACAGAAAGAGACCAAGGACCTGACCACTGCCGTTTTTTCTGTGTGGCACCATGAAAACTTACGGATTTTAGTTTTTATGAATACTTTTCTAACTGACTTCTCAATATGCAGTACTACAAAGTTGATACCATATAGTTAGCACTGATGACTGCAGCCCTTAGTGATTTTTAGTCATTAAGGTCTCAGTGATCAGACTTAAAACCTGTTTGATGAGAGACGTCAAAGCCAAAGTGGATTTGTCTTGTTTCTTCTTCAATTCCCCTTGTTTATATCTAATGCTTGTATGCTGTTGTCTTCAATCCCCAAAGGGGGAGTGGGAGGTAATGTCTCATCTGCTCTCAATACTGCTTATCTTGTTTTTCTTTTCTCTTGGTAGTCATTCTTCTTGCATATTCATTAGGATGTCCCTGTCTATTTGCAGTTCCTTGTGCTTATTTTGTTCTTAGTATGGCAATTTTTGTTTAGTTTGGAGACTCCTGTATGAAATTACACCTCTCTGAGGTTTTGTGGTCACATTGGTCACTATTCACATAGTAAACACATATCTGGCTATAAAATCACAATGTTACAAAGTGTTTATATGTTGTTAATGGCACAATTTCAGGATACTCAAATTGAAGATCAAGGCAAGCTAGTATTAATGATATCCTGATTAGGACATTTAGGGTTTACAGGTGTCAGAAGCCTCTGCTTTGGCTACAGACAGGTTACTGGCAAAGGAATTAAGCTAGCCAGAAGATAATTTCCATTTCTTTTAATGTGTCCTTGTTAGAAGAGAACACTAGTTGAAAAGTCATTTTACCAGTCAACTGAGGGATATGTTCTGAACATATTTTACAATTATATAGGAGGACCTCACATCCCAGTATTGATAATGGCAATGTATTATTTCAGAAAACCCGCAATGTTTTGTTATTGCAAACATCTCTGAGAAAATGATGTTTCCCCTGAAAAAAAAAATTACTTTCATCCTATCAAGGAACACTGAGTGATTGGATGTTAGCAATAACTTTGTTCCAGTAGTGCTCACCTAACCCAGATAGGTGGAAACAGTAGGAAATTAAGTCATGTTGAAAATACAGCAGTATTTCATCTGGAGTACATAAACCATAAAATGATAGAATTTTAACTGCAAAAAACTGACAGTATTACTTATTTAGCCTTTAATAAATACTAAATCTATACCATGCAGATACAATATAACATGAAATTTCACTCCATTTTGCTTAAACATCTGTAAAAAAAAGAGGTCAACACCTCTTGTCTAGTTAAATGTGACTGGTGATCCCTAGGTTTATATTCAGAGAAATTCAGTAGTAATATTTTCCTGAACCCAGGAGAGGTATGTCTTTGTCTTATTACAACTGATAAATATTTCAAGTATCTATCCTTTGATATAGATATTCCAGTGTCTTTATAGGATTTACCGGAGTTTTGAGTTTACAAGTTTCCATATGATCCTCAGGAATGTTCTTGTTTTCCTAAGCATCACAGCTTAAGTCAATGAAGACTTCACACACACTATTCTAGTTAAACACCTTCACATAGGAGCTTTCTGAGTTTATCACAAACTCTTGACCATCAAAAATTCTTGATACAAAGAGACATGATAGGGATTACATGCAGCTGGGGTGGAGAGAGCAGAAGCAATGCAAGAAAAACCTTTGAGGATCTGGATAATTGGCTGGTGAAGCTGCTGCTTTATACACTTCTCCATTATCCCAGAGGAAAGAATTGTATGGCATAATTTCCTTCCTAACCAAGAGAAAAATCAGGCTCCAAAGTGTTTCAAGGAAAAACCAAGTCTCCAAATCAAGAGAAACGAGGCCTTGAAACTGAGTTGTTGCAATAACCTTCCTGATATTATCATTGAGCTTGTCTTCCACTTTGCTCTTGGAGTTCATCCAGGGTTATCTTCATACAATTTAACACACCTTTCTTATGTGCTCTTTCTTTTCACTAGTTCACAGTCACTCAATTTTCTGCTTTTCTTTGTTATCTCTAAACCTGTTTCACCTCATTCACAAGGCTGCCTTCACTGTGTCATGCTGTGTCTGCACTCTTCCATGTCACTTTTTATTCTAGAGCTGAAGACAATTGAGTCTGATTCTACTGTTATGTGATTCCTATAAACAAAAGCTTAATTAGCACCAGACAGTGGTTATTTAGCCACTACACAATTTTAACTGCAGCTGAAACAAGTGAAAATAAGCTTAGTACAAGGCAATCATAGCACTGTCAAGTAAATATAACATCAGTGGGATTTTACTAGCAGTGAAAAAATGGTCTGGTCTAAAATGGTGTATTGGGTTTGCACAGCCAGGTTTTGTCAGCTGGGGGCCTACAGGGGCGGCTTCTGTGAGAAGTCTCCAGAATCTCTTCCCCCATGTCTGGCAGAGCTGAAGACAGCCGGCTCCAAGATGGACGTCCTGCTGGCCAAGGCTGGGCAGATTAGAGATGGTGATAACACCCTGTGAAAACATATTTAAGTCGAAAAAGAAGGTTACTGCACAGATGTAATTGTGGCCAAAGGAGAGCAGAGTAAGAATATGTGAGAGGAACAACTCTGCATCCACTGAGGCCAGTGGAGAAGGAGGGGCAGGAGATGCTCCAGGCACCAGAGCTGAGATTCCCCTGCAGCCATGGTGAGGCAGCTGTGCCTTTGCAGCCCATGGAGGTCCACAGGAATGCTGAGATCCACCCACAGCCCATGGAGGAGACCCACTGGAGCACGTGGATGCCTGAGAGGACCTGTGAACTCATGCGAAGCCCATGATGGAGCAAGCTTCTGGCACACCCATGGAGAGAGGAGCCCACACTAGAGGAGTCTGTCTTTGAAGGACTACAGCCATGGAAGTGACTCAAGTTGCAGAAGTTCATGGAATACTGTTGCCCGTGTGATGGACTAATGTTGGAGAAGCTCGTGGAGAAATGTCTCCTATGGGAGGGACCCCACGTTAGAACAGGGGAAGGACTCCTCTACCTGAGCAGTGGCAGGAACAATGTGTGATGAACTGGCCATAACCAACCCCCATTCCCTGTCTCCCTGCACCACTGAGGGGAGGAGGTAGAGCTGTGAAGGAAGGAGGGGTGGAGGGAATGAGTTTTTAAGGTCTTATTTTACTTTTCATTATCCTGTTCTGATTTTGTTAGAAATTAATTTAGTTAATATCCCTAATTCTAGCTTCTGCCTGTGATGGTATTTGCTGAGTGATCTCTCTCCATCCTTATCTCAACTAATGAACCCTTTGTTATATTTTCTTTCCCTGTCCAACTGTGGAGTGAAGGAGAGCAGTGGAGCAGCTCTGACCAGCATCAACCCATTACAAATGGGCATTCTGTTTAAAGAGCACAGAAACAGACTTCTCCAGCCCATGGAGGAGACCAAGTCGAAGCAGATATCCACACAGCAGCACATGGAGAACCCTATGCCAGAGTTGTGTTGTGCCTTGTAAAACCTTGACTCATGGAGAGAGGCCCACACAGGAAGGTTTTCTGGCAGGAACTGCAGGCCGTGGAGGACAGACACTGGAACATATTTATTGTTAAGGACTGCAGCCTGTGGGAAGAAGCCACAGTGGAACAAGCAGAAAGTGTAAAGAGGAAGGAGTGGCACTGACAATTCCCCTCATTCGCTATCTTCCATGAGCTCTTGGTAGGGGAAGTAGAAAAGCCAGGAATGAAGTTGGGCTTGGGAAGCAGGGTGGACTGAGGGAAAGATGTTTAGTTTAGGTCTTTGTTTCTCACAATCCCGCTCCATTTAATTGACAATAAATTAAATAATGCTTTCTCAAGTTGAGTCTGTTTTGCCTGTGACAGTAATTGGTGAGTGATCTCTGTGTCTTTACCTCAATATATGAGCTTTTTCATCTAATTTTCTCCTTCTGTCCTGTTGAGGAGGGGAAGTGAAAGTGTGGGTATCCAGCAGCTGGCCAATGTCAAACCTCCACAAATATTAAGCATTACTCAGCAAGTCAACACTGAATAGAAAAAATAACGTGACAAAACCCTCCACCTACTATATTTTAGAATTCTATAGCATTTATATTATCTGTAAAATAATTTAAAATTATATTATCCTATAGGTAATTATATTATTTATAAGATAATATGTCAGACAATATTAAAGACTGATGAGAGTCTGTTTTATTTCTTTTAAAAGCACAATTTATTATGGTACAATAATTTAATTTTCCCTGTCTTAATATAGTCTATATGTACTTAAAAAAACATATTTCAAGTTGCAAACAATTCAGAAATTTTTCTTAGGTTTTCTTTTTGTAGAAGTATTATTCTAAGACTAAAATTGCCATGATCTAATTCAGTTTCCCAAATCTTTTGAAATTTCAGTGGCCACAAACCCAGAAGATTTTTTTCTTTCCATTTCTCTTTTGTAATGGTAAGTAACTGTCATCTAACTAAAGACAAAGTGAAAGAGATAAAAAAAGGGATCCTAGAAATTTTCAGGCTATATGAGGTATTACTGTCGTCTTCGCTGGAAATTTTGACAAGTAAAAACCACATCAGTCTTCCAAACACCTGAAGAGCGAGATGAAAGTGGTCTTTTCACTTCCATTTAGCATGAGTGTGTGGGTAATATTTTTTTCTTGTTTTGTTTTGGCTTTACTTTTCTTCTAAGATGATACTTTTTTCCCACTTCAAAGTCTTAAATACGTTCTGGATTGAATCATACAGAGGAATGCTTGCTTTTTGAACACTGAATTTTATTTTTTCCTGATCTTCACTGACATTTATAACCCTTACTAAAACGTAAAGCACATATGTGGCACTTCTCTGTTGTAGTGTACATAAGGTTTTTTTAAGGGTATCACAAGGAAAAATGGACTGTACTTGTTTTGCTTTATTGTTAGAAGTTGTAGGGAAAAGCCTGTCATTAAAAAAGAAAAATTTCAAGATAGTTTATTAAATTTTGACCTTTCTTTTATTTCTAGATTCTTATACACAGTGCAAATCCTTTGTATTATGTTATCGTGAACCCATCATAATACCTTTCCAGACACTAGTCCAGAAGCTTATTTCTATAGGTTCAGCTTCCTTTTTCCTCTTACTTTTTTTTCCTCCAAACAATATTTTTCCAGGTCTATAGTGTCTTGCCCTTTGTCCTTTCATCCTTTAGCCAGTTTTGTTTAAATTAATATGCCAGATTCTTTCCTGTTCAATGATTTTGAACCTTACACAACCTCTGATATTAAAAAGCTTCCTGAGAAGCCATTAAGTATTATGTCTACACTGCAATTCCTTTCTCTACTTTGGCAATCATCACCTCATAGAACTAACAAATTAGTGAGGTATGACCCTTCTATTCCAACCTTCATTTAATCAAGTTGTGCTTTTGTAAGCATTTTCCGATCTGGTGGTTTAAAGTAGTTCCTGATAGTTTCCTGCAAGTTGAAGTTAAACTATTTGGTCTTTAATTTCCTGCTGTGTCCCAAAGCTTTTTTCTTAAATAAGGATATTCTATTGGCTTCTCTCATTTCTGTTCCCATTCCCAATAGCAACTCTTGGGAGACAACTGCTTCTGGAGTCTTGATCAATGTTCAGAGATTCGCATACTTAGTAAATTCAGTTTTATTTGTCCTTTTCTTAATGTATTGTGATTTATGTCCTGTTAATTTGATTTCTCTACAAGTAAAACAAATTTCAAGGCTAACTATTTTGAAGACACTCTTAAGATTTTTTTTGTTTTATTTTTTTTCCTTTATATTTATTTGCAATAGATCAGATTTCTTTATTCATTTTTAAGTTTATTATATTTTAAAAATTAACTTTAATTTAAATGAAAGTGCCTGTCAGAATATATTCTGTTATGTTTTCTTTCTCTTTTAATACATTTTAACTTAATTTTAACATCATTTGTAAGATTTTTATAACCTTTCTCTTTCTAAATTAAAAGTGCAGTATCAAGTCTTCTGTTTCTTTCTTAATTACCTGTCTTACCAGTACTGAACTCAGCCTTTATTTGATACTATAAATGGCTGACCCAATCTATTTCATTCTTAGATTTAAATTTCTAATATAAGAAATAGACAGTTTCATTGTATAAGGAAGAAAATAAAGTGATTCTGCTGTAAAATGATACAAATGACAGCTGTGTGACTGTGAAGTCTGAATGCCGCACATTTGTACTCATCCACACTCACCCATCCACATATGGACACATTATATATAAACATACATATATCTTTTGTACTTTCCATCTATGATTCAAAAAAACCTATGAAGAGATATTTTTTCTTGTGCATCTTAAAAAGTCTAAAAAAAATAGAATTTTTAATATAAACAAGGAAGATTCTCACATAAACAAGTATTTCTTCATTACTCTTCCCTCCCTTTTCTTATGTTAATATTCATGCGAAAAACTGTTCCAGATGTTTTTCCGTATGTCTAGCTCTCCAACATTTTTCCATACACCAAAGTAAAATGCTTTTAAATGAAAAATTAAGTTTTTCTCTGACTCCCTGGGTTCAGTGAATTATTAAAAAGTGTCACTGGGCTTTGCGTGAGAATAAACCATGGTCTGTTAATCTTTCTAAACAGTCAATACCCAGTCAGAAGAGGAAACTAGAAGGATCTTTCATTTCGTGGTTCTGAAGTTATCTTGGAAAAAGTTCTGTCAATCAGAAAAAGAAAAATAAAAGATGGAAAAAGGGCACCTCTTGTATAAAAATTACTATTTTAACAGCAGAAGTCAAGGAAGCAGTTCAAGAAAGTGTAAGAAACTAAGTGATGATCTTACTATGAGCATCTGTTTTGTTTATTGATGTTATTTCTTATTATCCATGCTGTTTCTTCTAGCTACAAAAAATGGTGTGTAAGAAGGTCATTACAACAAATGTTCAGTTTTCTCTCCTTTGGACGTACAAACATTTATATCATGATTTAAAAACATTAATTTTATACGGAGGCCATAGCAAGTCACAAATCACTTCTAGTTTATTGGCAAACATCTACCCAGTCATACTGTAATCCAGTCTCTATTAATTTAGAATAGAATAAATAATAATGAAAAACAAGAAGATGTGCAGGAAAACATGTATCCCTTGATGGGAGGTTTGAAGAGTTTTCCAGCATCTCTTAAGGCATGACCTGCTCCTGCTTGCCAGGTGGTGTATTATTGCCTAGGGCTTTTTTTGTTGGTTTGTTTTTTGTGTCTGATGTTTTAATTTATGATAGTATGTGCTTTATTCACTGGTAAAGAATTATTTTCTTGATAGTAAATAAGTAGGTTCTACACTTTATTTAAGAAATCTCAAAGGGAACAGAGGAAAATCTCAAAACCTCCAGACATATACAGAAAACTAGAGAAATAAAGCTGAAAAGAGGTTAGACTATGAAGACATGGGCCTCATAGCCATTGGTCTTCTTGTATTCAGAAACAGACCATACACCTTAAACCTCCAGAAATAATATATAACGGAATGTTTCTATTTTTTACATTCAACTATTTTTTTATCAAGTTTGATATGACAGTGTTACTCTAAGTTTTATTTAACTCTCTACTTGGGTATTGAGTGAATGGATACTGAGGGATTCCAAATCCTGTGCTCGCATAAGCATCATTAAAATTTTCTGTATATGTTTTGCCAGAAGATGTACCATGCACATGTTGTAAACCCTTCCAACTTATTGTACCTGCCCAGTCACATTATGGCACATGCACAATACACTGGCACTTCCAAGATGTGCCAGGCCATTGCTCTGTTCAACAAGAGTTTTGTTTTTCTTTACAGAAGAAAGGAATTCAACACAGACAAGAGTATAATACTATTTATAATACTATTATGTAGCAGTAAGAAACTTATGAAGAGAGATCTGAATCCTCATTCTTGTTTTAGACAGCATTTTTCATTTGTTCTTAGTTTAATTTAAATACTAGTTTTTCTTCTATAATTGCAATAATAGAGTAAAAAACCTTGCAAATTCAGGTTTTGCATCCACCCTGCTTACAAAGTGAGCTACTGGTAGGACCAACTCTTCCTATGCTTTTTCCTCGCTGTTGATTTCCTTTTCCCTTATGACAGTTGATACAGGATTCGTCTGGATATTTGATCTTTCATGTCCTAAATCTAAAGGAAACCTAAAAGCTAGATCTTCCCTTTCCTGGTGACAGCTTTTAAAATTTAAAGAGAAGGCTTTTAATTCAGAATTTAAGTTTTAGAAAAACTCAATGAGTCTTACTGAATTATTGTGGAAAGAATGTTTACAGGAACCTTCCACTGGAAGCAAATTCTAGGATTTAGGTCAATGTGTGTGGAGAAGCTTTTCAGAGGATCTTACTTCTTTTTTTAAGCACACAACATGTAAGTGATATTTCTTACAGTTTCATTGTGTCTTGTCAATTAAAGTGTGGTGGTTTCGTTTGTTTTTCTTTCAAATCACCCATCTTAGGGTTCTACTTATTTGGAGTGTGTTAATACATAGTTCATTTGGGAACTAGGTTCCTCAAAGTAGGTCTTTCACTGGATATGATCTCCAGTGTGCTCATTGCAAGAATTTTTTAGAATCTAAGCATTAGCATTAAGATACATCTTCATTAATAGAATAAACTAATGTTTTCTTTTTCCATATTTCCAAATAGTCATTGAATACTGAACCCTATGACCGGATTCCGTACAAAGGAAGAGTGTTCTACAAACACTCAGTAATTTAAAAAACAAAGAATAATCAAAACAACAATTCTCTTCCATATTAATTTCCTAAGCTGTCTGATAATATCAGGGTTTGGATACACACCTTGCTATTAAGCCAGCATGATCACTGTTCATGCAATATTCAGTGACATTTTGAGTACAAATACCAAGTTTATTATCTTTTAATATTAAACAATATATGAGTGTTTAAAGTGCCTGTGAAGCATATTCATATTAAATATTATTGCTGACATTTGGAAAAGGTCAAAAGGGATGGCCTTGTGCAAAAAAAACCATATTAGCAGCAAGACAGAATTATTACAATTATTAACAATAATAATTTGATTAAGAAAAGATTAAGTTTGAGAATCTTCTTGTCTTTTGGCAAGTTAACACAACTACCCATTTAAATTTGGTCAAATTTGGAATCTCTTGAACACACTAATATCAACACCAGGCTTTTCTGTCAGTTCCATTGAGCATACTTTTCCTAGCCAGCCACATATTGGAAGTATAAAGCCTCAGAATGGAGAATATCACTTTTTCCCTTACACAGCAGATATGATTACTAAGCTCCCTATGCATCTAGCAGAGGTGAGTAGGTGAAGCCAAGAAAGATGTTTGTTTACTAAACTCTGCAGCAGAAAAAGCTAACGTTCTGTAACTAATCTAATTCTGTGTTTGAACAGAGGGCTGGATCCTCTGCAGTCATCAGACTTTTTCCCTAGACAGTCAAACTCTTGTCTGCAATCTGAAACTTTGCTTTGCATAGAAACTTTATTAGCACTAAACTCATTTTAAATTAAGGTAATAAAAGAACTGGAGAGGAAACTCCAGATACATTAGCTGCAGCTGTCTTCCTCCTTCTTCCCTTCCGAATTTTTCCAAGACAGACAGGCATTTATCTTAATTTTCTGACTCAATTTCTTCTCATCAATGGTCAGATTTTATTTAGTTGTGCATGTTCTGTTTCTGTGTATTTTAAGACTACATAATTCTCTCATATCCTGTTCATAAGTCAAAGTACAGTATAGTTTTTTAGTGTCTAATCTGGAGATAAAGTAGGTTATTTGGGTTTCAGACACAGAAAGAGGTAAATAAAATCTACAAACATATATCAGCAGCCAAGTAACTTGCCTTTTATCTATGCCCATGTACAAATTATTAATAGTGAGTAACCTACTATAGCTCTGTCTAACTGATTAGACAGAGCTATTAGTAGCTTCTCCTTCTCTAAGAATGGTATATTTTACATCTGCTTTATCTCCCACTGAGTAGAATTCTGATTTCATGTCTGATATCACATATATGACATTTTAAATTGTCATTCATAATGATATCAATGTGCACAGCATAATCTAATAGGGAAGTTTAAGAATTAGTATTAGACATGTCACTAATGCTCATTTATCAATGATCTAGATTGAAAATCTAAATATCTTTGATAATAAAATTTGCTGATGAGAAAGACTGAGGGGAAAGCAAATAAATAAGAGGGCAGGATACTGCTATCATAATCTTAATATCTTGGCTAAATGTATTGAATAAAAAAATTAAAAGCATATGAGAACTGAGAAGGAAGGTTATATCTGTAAGCTGAATTTGGAAATTTTAGGGAATAGTAATGTAGATGGCAATGTAAGAGGGTATTATTTCAGAAATTCCATAGGAACTGTGTAATATAGAAGAGCTGATTGCATTGATTACATCAGATGTCTAAAACCAGATGGAAGTAGAGAAAGTGCTGTATGTGTTTGTACAGCATTGTTATGGCCACTGCTATGCTATCCACTTACAAAGAGAATGGGAAGAGGAAATAAATCTTTGAAACCTTTCCTGAACACTTAAGACAATAAATGGCTGAGACCTGAATCTTTATCATCATAATCAAGACTAGCAAGGGATCGTGTATGTTAAGGAGAAGAGGAAAATATGTGTATCTCCTGGTCAACCTGAAAAAAAGGTCTAGTGTTAATGGAAAAAGGTTAAGATTGCAGATTCTGAAAGGAAGTTTTTGATCATTCATTCTATTCCCACATATTCCAAAGATGTAAACAAACAGCTAACTTGTGCAGGAAGTAGTAATTTCATATTTCCACGGAGTTCATCTGCTTAACCTCTTGTTTTCTTGTGATGCTAAGGGTGTCAGAAGTAATATTGATACACAGCAGCCAAAATCATGGGACAGAACCAACAGTTAGATTTAAAGTTTAAGGAACCGCAGTATCTAACTGAAATATGTGAACTCTTATATGTACATATATATAGAAATACAAAAAACTTTTCTCATTCTTTGAGTATAGACCTTCCAATGCTTGGGACTTTGTCAAATTTGAATTGTATAAAGTATTCTTTCCCTCATGGATCATATTAATAGTATTCTTATCTATGCAGCTACATTTTTAATGAAAGTGTAGTTTAGTGTGTTAATGATATCTTCCTCATTGTTTCGTTTGCTTGAATTTAGTCTGAACGCCTCAAAATTACTAGAGGTAAGGAGGAAGCAGACAGCCAAATCAACTTATCTTTGCCTTCTTAGGGAAGAAACTTTAAAAACTCTCATGTATGTTAACTTCAAATCCCATTACCGGGTATTCTTTGCACTGTATGAGAAGCCATATGTGATCTTCTGTGATATCTGCTGCTAACTATTGCTATTTTCAATTGTTATTTGCATAAGAATTTTTTTCAATCTCTTCTAAATGGAATAAGACGTGTGCCTTTTTCAGGGGGTATTTTTGTTTTTAATAACAAATTATGAAGAGATAGGTAGATCGCTGTCTAAGGAGGGGGCTGTTTTTATAAAGATTTATTTCCTTCATCATAGATAGAGGCCTGGAGAAGTCTTCTTCAGAATTGTACCTCAAAGCTGCAGAGCAGCAGAAAGCTGACAAAATTGATTGGAAATCCAATAATATTATGCACCACTTGATATTAAGCTTTCCAAAGCAATTTTTTTGTATGGTTAATAAAATTCAAGCAAGGACATGAATTGTTAACCACCTGTGAATTTATTAGGAGGAACTGGAAAAATGTCCCTAATAATAGAGAGAGACTGCTTCAGGCAAGCAGCTTGTCACACCTGCATTAAAGCATAAACAAGTAAAAATGCTACTAAATATGAAATTGTTCTAAATTTCCACAGCAGACACAGCAGAAACTTCTCAATTGATTGTCAGGCACACTACAGCAAAACCAGCAATACTAAGTAAATGTGAAAACCTCTTTTCATTTGTTTTCTAATGATTTTAATAAGACTTTCCAGGCAGCACTTTTTAATGTCATTAATCAAGTTTTTGAGAAGGTCCAGTCACTTTTTCTCCAGTCTTCTGCCATAGAAAAATTCACCTGAGGCATTTTATAATCATCAAGAAATGTGCTGTCTATTGTATCTTAGGATGAATTAGGAAATGGACAGGAATAATTTAACTAGCTCATGAGATGACAAAAATTGTGAGAATTAAGTTCACACAGCAGAAATGCTCATCAGGAAACCTCCTTTCAGAGCATGTTTTCATCCACTAGAATTCCACACTACATGTTGGGTTCTTTAGTCATATCAGAGTGAATATGAAACTCCTTAGAAACTTATAAGCCTGATTAAAGTGTAATTAAAGGGAGTTTAAAGTTGGACTGTGTTAGGAAGTTTTTGATGTAACTCTTTTCTGTCTAAGTGTTAGTTCAATAAAAGCAGAATAGTTTTCATGAAGTATTTTTTTTCTATTTCTTCTTTCAATGTGGTCAGAAAATAAGTTCTAAAATTTTCATTCATTTTGAAACTATGTAACTCAATAAATACATGTTTGGGTTGAAATATTTCATAGTATTAACTCTTGCATAACATTTACCTCTTACATAGCATTTACCTCTTACATTCAACAAGGCTTACTTTGAAATGAAAAAATAAAAATAACTTAGACTGGATCTAAAGTTGTGTACGGTTTTGCCTTATACTTACAAAATCTCAAGATGCATACTTTCTGTTTTTCTTTTCTTAAATTGATTTTTTTTCCAAGGAGATGAAAATCTTTTTCAAAAAGATCTTATCACAATAATAGCATAATGGCTTAAATAAATGGATGATGGTACTACAGAAAAATAAGTGTTTGGAAAGCCACATTCTAAAGAACATGAAAAAACTTGTAGTCCTTTTAGGGCTCAGGTGGTAGCTGATATTCTTATCAGTGTCTCATCTTCAGTGAAACTCATCTTTTAGAATGACAAAGGAAAATCTTTTTTGTTTAATTCATAATAAATATAGTTTGAAAGTACCTCTCAGTTTTGAGAGGTGGAAGTATCTAAACTATAAGCATATAATTAGTTTTCATGATTGTAAATGAAAACTTTCACACAAATAAAAGAATTTGGAAGTGATTATCAAAAGTTTACCTGATAGAACTTACACAATTATTTCTGAGAGCTTTTCTCAACCAGTGATATGTACTTTCTTTCCATACTTCATGTGGGTAATATCTACCAGGTTAGAACAGAAAGCAGGGATGATATTTTGAGATTTTTATTTGTTCTGACTCACTAAACATAAAAGAAAAAAAGCAAGAAAAATCCTTAGATGTCAACTGGGAAAAAAAGACTCTTGGAAAAGAGAATAAGATGGAAATCAGAAATCCTTCTCAGCATCTGCAAGTAAACCCCAAAATATATCCTGGATTTGAAACAGGCAATGAGTCATTTTCTTTTTATATCAAAAATACATTGCAGGATTTGTTTCAGGAGGGTTTACATAGATTATTGTTTGTATTATTATATCAGTTTGTATAGAGTTCTTGGTTTCTTACAAGTTTTAAATCTTTATCTTGCAGTTTTAGCTACAAGAATCAGTAAAAATGGACAATTTATCTCTGCACATCTCATCCTTATGAAGTAGAAGATATTTCTGGGAAGGTAATATATTAAATTATTTCCTTAAAAAATTTGGTTTTGTTTAATTTTTCTATTTTTAAAAACTGAAAACATTTTAAACACACCATTAAATTAGTATTTGACTGTGTAAACAAGTTCATTTTTTCAATAATTTTCCTTGGGAAATTTTCAGTACATTTGTATTATTGCTTGTGGAAAACTCTTTGCACTGAGAAATTATTAAAGCACAGTCAGCCTAGTTTCATCAAGGATTACTCATGGTTATAGTTTTACTAATATGTTAATAATGCACATCTCGTTGACCTTGTGAATTCTGTGGAAATACAGAAATAGGGTATGGATGAGGCATAGAGAGTAGGATCTATGTTGTGAAAAGTCTTGGTGAAATAAATCTTTTTTTCAGAGAGCAATCTCTTCCAATCGGAACAAAAAGAGGTGTTTTCTCTTGTTTGCTGTTGTAGATATCTAGAAATGTTTTATGCAACAAGTTTCTACATTTGTGTTGATTTCTTGCATAAGCGTAGTAAGAGAAGCTTTACTGTAAAATCTATTGTGTGAGAATATTCTTTCTTTAAATAAAACCTGCAAAAGTAGAAAGAAAAATAAAAATGATAAGTTGGTATTGCAGCAACAATGTGGAAATTCAGTGATAAAAAGCAAGAATCCCCAACTCCTTATTTCTTTACAGAGAGGTGGTTGAGAATAACAATGAGAAGAGTCTGGGTTTTATCTTAAATAGTTCCCTGAGAAGACAAAAATAGTTTGGTGCAGCTTAGTCCACGCTAACTTTCATATTATTATAAGTCACAGCCATGATTCCAATTGGTGAGATCTGGGTTAAGATTAAAAACATGAGAAATTGTATATCATAGTTATACATTCCTGAAAAGCAAATTAACTAGGTAAATTTGAAACTCTGCCTTAAATTTTATTAAGAAAAAAATATGTTAATCACTCCAATAAATAAATAATACATGGCTTTCCAGAGCATATTGTGACTGAAACTAAAACATTGACATTGGAAAGGTGTCAAATCAAATGCAATTACGTCGTGGAGAGCCTTTATCTCCATCAGCTGGCCTCTGAACAAGCTGAAGTTCACTCTTCTAAAATCTAAAACCTTTGTCTTAGTATGAACTACCAGTGTGCTCGGCTGATCCCAAACTCATGATTTGGACTCATGATTGATATCATGATTGTTGCAGCTAAGGCTACTAACTTAACGTTTTTCTCTAAACTGTGGTAAAATAATTTCATATGCTTACAGTAATTATTTTAAGCAGGCATGGGCACAAGGGAGAAAGGGGCTTTTTGCAGACATACAAAAAATTTAGATGCTATGAGAAACAGTATGTAGCTATTAAATAAATGGCTGTAAAGGCACATAATGGTTCACATTTTAAAGAATATTTTGTTTACAGACATTCTTTTCAAATATCTTATACTCTCTACTGCATTCATGTAAAATAAAATATTATTTCATGTTAATATTTAAAACAAGAAAATACCCTATTTAGACACCACTTAGAGTAAAAACCTCTATTTGATATATCAGATAGCAATTACAAAGAAGAGGTCACTTATTTGAAACTGCACTCAGTGGGTTCCTGACTGTCTTCTTGTTTTCTTTCTTGTAATTTTCTGCTTCAGACATTGTGTCCTCTTTTGTTGACAAGTCTGAACTCCTTTGTTAAAGCCTATAAGAATTAGGGGAAAATGGAAATCATGCTGTTATGTTTTGGAACCTTTTTAATAATCTATAGTAACATTTCTGATCCTAATATTGTTGTAGTTTCAGGACCAACAGCCAGGATCATCCAAAGGTTCCAATAGCTGTACGTCATACCACTGAAAAAAGATGCAGAGCTTATTTCTTGCATAGAATATTAATTCCAAAATTGGATCATTATGTGTCTTTTGCAATACTTGTGCAGTTAGAGGACCCTGATATATTTTAATAAATATGTAATAATATTTCCGTGGCTATATATACACACACACACATATATATGGGTTGTGTGTATATATATATATATACACATACACACACATAAATATTTCATTGGAACTGTGAGACCCAATAGAAATGATTAAAATTTCAAATATTGAAACCTATTCAAATATTTAATATTCTCATACAATCTAATTTAGTAAGGATATAAATATGTAAATGATGCCGAATGACTTTTGCCTGTTTCTTTTATATATTCTCTGTATTCTTTACACATAAACTTGTAGCTGTGTAGCCTATTGTTGTATCTGTACCTAGTTTTCCCAGTACTTTTCCCTACCTTTTCCTTAGGCAGAAAGACAAAACATATTTCAGAGCTCCAACCCCTGGGGGTACAAGGCCCCCTATCCTATCTTGGTTCTTTCTGGGAACTAAGGCCAAAAACCAGTTTTTCAAGACACATTTTCATAAACAAAGTTTAGTTTCCATCTGAGGGGGGAGGATTCAGAGAAGGTTGAACCGGAGGAAATTGGATCACCACTCATGTCTCTAATTGGTCATTTTTGTCAATTATGCTAATTTGCAAACTTATAAAACTGTATTCACCCCATGGCACGGTGGGCATTCTGTGGATATTTTCCATATCTGCCCCTGGAGACCTCCAATAAAGACCAACCTTTACATTACCTCCTGTACTAATATTATCTCTAAAGTGTGTTGTTTATTTCTAGGTTCTTTAAGGCATCAATATAGTATTAAACATTTCAAGGATTAGTTACCTCTTTTTTTTTAAATTAGTTTTATAAGTTATTATCTCACAACAAAATAGCTAATATATGGCCAAATTATTTTGCGTATTAATTTTACAGTGAAAAATATAAGTAAAATTAAACCCTTTATTAACATCTCATATTAACATCTCTGTGAAGCTGGCATACCTACTTTTTGCATTGTATGTCAAAGCCATCATAGATTTGCAAAATTCTGATTAGTGACATTTTCATGCATAGCACATGAATTTAAGCATATGAATATATCAATTCCTTGAAACCCAAAAAATAGCCATTGAAAGTAAATATCACTTTTTCTGATTATGCTGGTGCATTGCTTTGAACACTTCAACAAACTGTGAAACAATGGATTTAGTCTTAGCTATGAATGTCATGATCCCCAAATAAAATGTGGAAAAACAGTTTAGAATAGTGATATAATGATTTATATATTTTTTGTAACGTGGAATACACCCAGACTCTAGCCTGTTTAAGACTCTTTGTATCTGGTTGAGATGCAGTATGCATGGCCCAGTACTATGACACCTGCTGTGACTTTGCATTATGTTTGAAAATAATAGGTTCTTCAAGAGGAGCAAATGCCTTCTAGTATAGTAATTGATTGCAAGCATCAATACAGCAGCTGCTTTTGTGCACTCAGGAATAACTTTATTTTAGGATTGTTGCTTTTTTAATAGCTTTAGGCTTTTATAGCAGTTCCCATTATTCTTTAGTGGTATTATTTCAGAGGCTTCTGCTAACAGTAGGGGAGGAGCTATAAAAGTGAAAAGATTGAACCATTCTTTTTAGTGAGCATGTCCTATTCAACTTGTTAAATTTGACATCTCATTTCCTGTATAGATACAGATACCTGCCATTAGCTAAACTCCAGTGGAGGGACAGCAGTTGCTTAACAGCAGAAAACTGCTTCTGCAATTTTCATTATGAACAGCATAGAATGCAATACATAATTAAAATCTAAAAGACATGTATATTAAGTAGGAATGTACATCTTCAGTCATAGCACTTACAGAGCACTCAAGAATCAAGAAAGGAGGTCAGCACTTCTGTGAACTGCCTAAGCACTGCTTGATCTCATTTTCTTTCACATTATCCTAAGAAACCTCAAATTTGTATTTAATATCCTCAGGGGGTTAAATGAGTATAGCATAGACACTCATTTATGTATCATATTATTGAGTTCAAAACTTTCTTATATCACAATACAAGATTTTCTGAAATGTTTTATGAACTCATTGCAGCATTATCCAATCATCACATTACCATTAAAACATTCTCATGAGGAGAAAATTATTTTTTTAATCTTCATTTCACACCTTTTACTGTTTTAGTTTTTTAAATGTTTCTAGCATCTTTGTTTGTCTAAGAGCTCTTTAGCAGCCATCCTGATATTGGAATTTACCCAATGTGAATGAGGTCAGTCCATTCTGTGCCTCTTGTGACTTAGGTATTATACATGGTGGAAGGAGAATTACCCAATACACAAAGAGAGAACAAAATAAAATACCAAAAAAACCCCAAACAATTAAACAAGCCAACAACAGAAACCCAGAAACAAAACAAACCCAAAACAATAAAAAAAAAACCCCAAAAAAATCACTAACAAACTAACAACACACTCCCCTCAAACACAAGCCGTCATGATGAGCAGGGGTTAAATTCTCAATTTACTGAAACACATATTACACTGATATCCCATCCTCTTAGAAATTAGTCTTTTACTTATTGTGGCAACAATTTCACATGGGTCATTTCACATCAGTAAAAGAACAATTAGACCTTTGAGTAAGGAGGAAATAGGAGGCAACAAGAGTTTTACTTCAGACTATCCTTTTAAAGGAAGCCCAGGGCATTACTGCTTTATTTATGAGATGTTCTATCCAATAAGGAACATCAAAAGAGGAAGAGTTGTGTTTCTTAGGCAAGGAAGATTATTGTACTCACAATGACTCCTACAGTTTATGCTCTCACATCAGTGGAATAGCCACAGCTAGAGGGTGGAAGCTGCCTCACACCTTCTTCCCTTATCCAAACTCCACTGGGAAAACCCTGCAATCTCATCAGGTTTGGGTATTACTGTATCCCAAGCTGAATTGCCTTGGGCAGGACTGAAGCACTTGTAGCCAAATTCAAAACAGGAGCTTAAAGTGCTATGAAAATTTGATGCAGGAATTCCACCTTTCTACAACATCTAAGGGCATGCAGAATACCCAGGTGTCCCCTGGAGACAAATTTTAAAGATATATGTTTTGAATTGAGTCACTGTTTTCCAAAATTTCATTTGAATGTATTTGTTGTCTGTCAATTGTCCTTCATAGATAATTTCTGTGGCTTTACAGTTCTGATCATGAAGTACAGAATACCTAAAACCTTTTCCCCCTGAGTGGTTGGGCCATTCAGGAAAGACAAGTAGGAAGAAATCCACAGAACTACTTTCTGCTCTTCCTCACCTTGAAACTGGACAAACTTTCAATAAATGTAAGAACCAACTAACTATATTATAAAGAAGAAGAAAATAAATATTTTCTGTGAGCTATAAAGCATCCTACAGGAGAACAGAACATAAAAATGCATAATTACAGGGTAGGATTTAAACATACTCATGCTTTCCTGCCTGTATTCTGAGTCTGCTTGATATGAGCAAATTTTTTGTAGGAAGCTAAATAGCTGCTCTTGTATGGTCAAGCCAGTAGGCCATTTCTCTTAATATTGTGTGAATTGTTCATGTCCTGCTTCTAGATGTAGATGAACTGTTCAGAGCACTACACTAACCCAGACATACGTCTTTCATGCTTCAAGGAATGTGGATCAAACCAACTTAGAAAGCTCAAAGGATCTTGTCTCTCTGTAGAGATGAAAATTAAAGCACATATTTTATTTTTCTAGCCTTACTTGCACTGATGTATTCCGCTCTTGACAAACTGTTTGCATAATAATTTGAACAAGCCAGGACTGTAACATTTTTTGCAATTGAACATCAGATGGACTCATATGCTCATATCCAGTACTCATATCCAGTTGTATGCTAGCAACATATTCTAGAGAACGGTTAAAAAATGACATAGTCTTTTATTTTCATTCCCAAATTATCTGTTCTATTGTCAAGGGGAGTGAGTGAGAGTATATAAAATGAATTGCTTTCTTGTGGTTAGAGAAAAAAAAAAGTCCCCAACATTTGAGTTATCTAATTTTTATGTCCCTTGGGACTTGCCAGAGCTACAAGGTTCATAATTCTGGGACAGTCAGGTCTTCTTTGGGAAAACTACCTTAAGTAATCTTTAGAACCCAAAATTCAGCACTCCTAGCCAACCAGGGCTGGTTGGATGTATGGCATATGTCTCCTTCTTCTTGTGAAATTGTCCAGTCACAAAAACTGGTAGTCCTGAGATGGCTTTAAAAGATTAATGACTCTGAAAAGATTTTGTAACTCCAGCCCCTGAACTGATGTTCAGTGAAATTAATATTTTTGTAAGTTTCATGATGGGTAGACAGCTGAGACACAAAGTATTTTTATATATAACATTTTGTTTAAAATATATTACAATTAAGAAAAACTGTATATCTAGAAGTAGTGTCACATAATGAAATGTCAGTACATATCTAGTATTACATATGTGCATGCTTCACAGCTGAAATTTGGAAACCATGTATTTTTGATCAGCTTTCCTCAGAAGCTAATAATCTACTTGCATTTCTGCAAAAACCCTCATGTATGACATTTAGAAAGCCATTGATTTTTGTTCTTAATTTATAAGAGAGAGGAATCACCTTCTATTTTTCCTTTGTCCTCACTTTACAGGAGGTCTTTTACATATCTGCACAACAGGCACTAGGGTACAACAGGTCCTTAATCTCAGCTGGAACGTCTAAACTTTAATATGATAAAATAGTGAAAATAACCTATATTCATTCAATGAATTATTTTCAAAGCATAGAACTTGTAAAAGGAAAATAACAGAAGGCACTGATGAAGCAGATAGAGTCAGGGGAATATATAAGACTGAAAGGTAGTTGTTACAAGCAATTTTGTATTGATTGTTTCCTATCTCTTACATCTGTCTTTATTGGTTGTTTAAAAAAAAAACTTTTAATGAGCATTCTATTTAACTAAAAATAATTTCTTCCTTATTAAGAGAGGTCTGCCATTAACAGCCACCTAGTCCATGACAGCTTCAAGAATAGTTGGCAAACTTTGGCTTTGCAGGAACATTTATTGATGTAGTGGCTTCCAAACAAATTGAATTGAATTTCTATCAAAAGCTGCTGCTGCTGTATGTGTTTGAATATTAAGTGATGTGCTTTAGCTAGGCTAAGCAAACAACAAAAATTATTCACAACTTTGCTCAATCTATAATAAGAAGGTTGAAAGGCTGTATAAGAAATTGTTATTGTTCAATTTTGTCTACTGAAAATTTGGTGAATTAGAGGTACCCATACAAAATAATGCAAGGAAATGTGGCTAGAGAGGATTTCTTAATCTCTTCAGGGTTTTTTGAGCCTCTTAATTTATTTGAGAAACTTTTTCATGATGTCTTGGGACTCAATTTTGCAAAGCACTTAAGAATCTCAGTGGTCATAGGTATTTTTAGATGCTTAAGTTGTGCAAAATCTGGCAGGATGAGGTTTCTAATGACTAAAAGATTGTGTTGATTTTTTCAATAGTAAACAACACCTAGTGAATAACTACTAAGTCTCTGAACTGTGTAAAGAAAAATAAAATAATTTTGTTTGGAAAACCTCAGTACATTTCTAAATTATAACAGACTAGAGGCCTAAGATAAGTTGAGCAAATGATATTTCCTATGTGATACCATTGTGTCTAAATTATAATTGCACAAGTATCACAAGAGTTTCTAAATGTCTTTAATATTTTCCTACTAAGATCTATATTGAAGTTCCTTTGACTTCAATAAGACCAGAGTTAGCACTATTGAATCCTTTTGAAAATCCCATTCTCTAGGTCTGGGATCTCCTTTTTTTTTTTTATTTTTCAAAAATTTCAGTTGTCATCTTGACTTTCAAGATGTTAAATAGCAGTACAAAGAAAATTCACAGGAGAATTATTTTGTGTACTTCAAAAACAAAAAAACCTCATGAATTAAATTTTTTTTCTACTATCCTCTGCATATTTTTATTGGATATTTTGCTTGGTTTGAAGTCAGTGAGTTTTCTTTTTCTGGTGATGGAAATAGGAGAAAGTCATTAGCTCGCTATAGTGAAAATCAAGAATGATCAGGAATGGAATGGCTGAATGTTGAAATAAGCATGACATTTTCAAGGGTCTATCTCAGAAGTTATGGAAATGGCAAGACATTGATTTTTATTTTTTTATGCTACATTTGCTAAGCTGAAGAAAAACTTGTTTCATTACAACGAAGTCCAAACTGCAAAATATGAACAAACTAATGAAATACTGTGCTTACATCTAATCTGTTAACATTTGCAGGGACAAGATTAAATTCCTGTATTTCTTCCCTCTCATGCACATATTTCTTCCAGAAACAATTTTTTTGTCTTCTCATTCAGACATTGACAGAAGAAAATGTTATCTGTATTACTGCTGTCGATGAGTGGCCTTAGATTTTCCAGTTGACCATTTCCAGTTCTTATTTCTTGATTGTGCTTAATATGTAACATTTATTCTTAAGGAAGACCAGATTCAGATTGTGTTGTAGGTCTCTTGGCCCACTCTGGAATCTACATTTGATTTTTTTTCCCCAGATAATATGGCTATTACATGGGTTTGGAGGAACTACTAACTTGGGTTCACACTTATTCTTCAAAAATAGTGGGAGTGACCATGGGTTTTCTTGTATAAGATCACCTATGTCTTCCGAAGAGGACTTCTGGCCATCTATAGTAATCCCTATCACGGAACCTTATTTACTACTACCACTAAAAGACTAGAGACTAGGATGAGCCATTGTTAAAAAGCAGAAATAATAAATTCTTTCAAAATTCGAGGGTTTTTTTACCTGCACTGATAAGATTTTCCCCTTCATTTTTGGTCAAATGGCCTGAAGTCAACCTTTAATTTTAGTAGATTTTCCACTGCATAGTACCATTAAACACATAACACAATTCTGGCTATATTTACTCTAGAACTATAGGACTGAAATGCACTAACTTAGTGTTTGAGAACCTCTAATTAAGTATTTAAATAATTGTTTGTGTTCAGTACAAGTTCTATCATATTTTTCCATCTTTCCTTTGGTTATGTCTACATTCTTCAGTGGACCAAGGCGTAAAAGTCACTAAACTGCCACTAACCTAAGCCAATTAATTAACACAGCAAAATGTCACCCTGAAGTTAATAAGGCTTGGCTCTTGCACCTCATGAATGTGGCTATATTACTTGTCAAATAATTTGTGTATCTTTGCATTGTGTTACGAAAACAGCATAGACCCAATACATGTGTATTGTCTGACGTCCTCCTTAGACACTGCTGCACGTGCCACAGCAGCTGGTACTCATATATGTGTATATATGATTGCCTTGGAGGAGATTAAAGAATGGGTAATTAACTGAAGGCATTCTATGAACCTACCCCCAAAATGCCAGTGTGGGATGCACTCTGTGTAGCTGTATTCCAGCATTAATTTATGTCAAACCATTACACTGGGGTAGACTTCAGTGCATCCCCTGATGATGTCCCCTATATGTGTATATGTGAGTATAGCTCTTGTTATCCATATTTGTATTGACTTCAGTGTTAGGGTATTAGAATGATCTCTTTCTAGGGCAGCAGCAATTGTGACACACAGCAGAATATATGTGAGATAAGTTATTCCCTTAATGTTATTCTTTTTTTCTTCTCTCCACTTTTTTGTCTACAGATTAAATATGTAAAGCTGCAAGTAATCCTTGACAAAAAAAAAAAAAAATTGTTTACTGCAATATATGTAGCAAACTGAGCTTAGGAAGCCCAATTCATTAATTTTTTATGTACTTCCAGTTAAAAAAGGAATTAATGAATTTACTCTGAGCTCTGACCTGAAGCTCCCAAACTCTCTTATTGCCTCTAAACCTCAAAGCTATTACATGTAAATTTTACAACAACCATGGTGTCTCTCAGCAATGTGCAGCCCCCAGAAAAGGCACTTTATAAAGAATAAAAGGCTATCCACTTACACTGGTTCTGAATTGTAAAAATAAATACTTAGAAACAGGAACAGTAACTCATGAAAAAAAAAAAAAAAGCAAAAAATTTCCAGGGGTACATGTGAAAGAAAAAAGAACTAGTTTAAAGGACATTTTTGCCTAGTTTTCTGGGCTCAGCAGAAAGTGAATTCCTTCTACAACAAATTAGGTTTCACCAAGTGCAAGCAGGCACGTTGGATTAATCTGTATGTCAATGAAAGGATGAACTGATTCAAACTAGGAGCTTTGAAGTTAGGTGCCCTGCTGTCACTGAAATGTCCACTTACAATTTTCAGACTATATTATATTAGTTTAATGCTACTGTTCCTCATTACCTTCACAGGTGTTGGCAGTAGTCAAAGTAACTTACTTGCCCTTTACATAAAAATAGCAAAAAAATTTAAGGTACTAAGAGTAGAAGCACAGTTTAGTACTTTATGTGCTATGCTGTGTGCAGGCTAAGTCAGGCTACATTAATATCTGTATTCTAGAAGATAATAATATTCTTAGTTTATAATGCACATTTGACAAACAGAGTATAAACTTACTACTCAATTTAACAAAATACTAAAGGAGCTTGCTACAGGATCAGGCTAATTATTATTTAAAATTATTTTGTTGCTCCTTGTTCAGTACTAACATTATTCATGATGAATTATTTGATTTTTATGTGCTGTGCATGGAATTGCATAGGGACCCCAGCACAATTTAGCATTCATTTTTGTTCATAATTTTAGCAGAGAGGCTTTTTAAAAAATAATGTTGCTTCACATAATATTCTTCTTTACATGCTGTAACATTCTATTCATTCTGCAACTACAAGGGTAGTTTTCCTCATCTTGCTGCAAGGAAATATATTCAGGCTGAGAAATTTTCACATCGTCCAGTCACTTATGTGCTCTAGGGTAATTTTTCTTCTGGCTCACTCTCTTCTACTGGAGTTGTTTCATTCTGAATTAAATGTTTACTGAGCCAAAAAGTGTAAGCTTGAATCCTAGCTGTCTGCACACCACCTGTACTTATTCTTGGCATTTTCCTTATGTTTATTCTACTTTGCTTTCTTTCTTTCAACCTTTGCAGTATATACAGAATGAGGTCTGTGACTGATCCAATGCCCAGGGATAGCCTTTCTAGTAACATCAATGCATACTGCAGAACATCCTTGCTAAATATAACTATCATTTTTCTCAAGATATTTATCATTCTGGAAAGTTGTGTGGACCTAAATATGAGAAATCCTGGCAAGCAGGGATATAATAGAAACAAGACCACTTCTTCATCTATAGCAGATGTTCTCTAAAGGGTTCTAGAGAATACTGCTTGCCCTGTTTAAAATAATCCGTAGATCTAGTCAAATTCATTATTCTCAGCAGTATTTAAAGTGAACTGTTCTTTTTTTCCCAATCAGAATTAAAGTTTAATTTAGACTTTTTTTAAAAAAGTAACCATTATTCTTCTGTTGTAAAACACACTGAATAACATACCAGTGATACTGCTATTAAAAATAGATGTTAATAACAAGTAGTTATCAGGGCATTAAATCTATACATATCTTCTAATGTGTTATTATTTTGTAAAGTGAACAATTGATGACCCTAAGACAAGGATGTACGCCACTACATTGTGCTAATAAAAATTTCGTTGTTTCAAAGAAAACCACAGTTCAAAGACTGTTGAAGAAAAACAGTCACTAGCAAGTTAATAATTGTTAACAAGTACAATTGTGAAATGGGATCAGAGAGTTTAAAAGTGCAGCTGAAGAAATATAAGGGAGGCAGCAGGGATAAAAATAACAGTTACCAGTGGTCAGCAACTAATTAAAGGCATAAAAAACTGGGAAGTAACTAAAACTGATCACAGATGACAGAGAGAAAAAAGAACCAGTTCAATATAGAAAAAAATTAACATACACAGTAAAACTTGGATATAGCATATTCAATTGCTATATTGTTAGTTTAATGAATAAAGAGCAAGGAAGCTGACAGCATTAGAAAATGTACAAAAATAGACCTGGCAGACTTAAGTGTAAAGAGAATTTAAGAATTCCCTTCAATAACATATTCATCCTGCTGAAGAGGTGGGATGAGGGGTGTTGATCACTTGTTGCTATCCTCTTGGGCCCTTTTCCATGATGAAATGTCATGGTACTGAGAACTCTGCCAACCCTGAGTATCCCTGCCCAGCCCTCCCTGGAACTACCCCCCACCCTTCCCAGGGACCAGTACTCCAGTGCCCATCCCCACTTGCAACACACTCTTGGCTCTGCACCAAAGCAGTGTTTCCTTATTCCACATAAGTTACAAAACATTTTCACTCTGGTGCCCTCACTATGAGGCCTTGCTGCAGCTTGGCTTCTGCATGCCAGGTGCTGTACACAGCCTGATGCAAACCATCATCAATTTGTGGTGGCTTGTTAATGACCAGTGTCTCTATTGCTTCCTGCCTTTGTCTAAACCTATCCGGTCTATAGAAAGATTTTGAAAAAGGTCAAGAGAATGTATTGTTTCACCTTTTCCTACTACTAGCCACTGGAACTGATATGCTAGAAAGAGCATATGCAAGATGTCATGCTCTGTTCTATGTTTGGGTAAATGAAACAGACCAGGACTTTTTTTATATCTGGCTCTGAAAGCAAGTTCTCCAATACAACTCCTACTTCCAGGGCTAAACTCACTACCCCTTGCAAATCCAGGTGAACAAACAGAAAGGACAAGCAGACCACATTTTTTTTACCATCTGAGGTTGTTTTTATGATTGCATTGAAAGAACCTACTCTGTACAAATGATGTTCTAGCTTCTCCTATTGTAGCAAGCAGAGCTCAAGCAGAGCTCATGAGGGGGAGTGGGCAGGTATACCTCCTTTGACTAACATACCTGTAGAAGCCCTTGTTATTCTTTGCATCCCTTGCCAGGTTCAGTTCCAATTTTGCCTTGGCCTTCCTTTCCCCACTCCTACACAACCAGACTTCTCTATACACTTCCCAGGTCACCTGTCCTTGTTTCCACTTGTGGAATGCACTTTGCACATTTGCTTCTTTCCCTTTAGTTTGACCAGCAGGTCCCTACTCAGACATACCAGTCTCAACTTCCTTGCCTGATTTTTTGCTCCTGGGGATTGCCAGCCCTTGCACTCCATGGACTTCCTTAAAGACCTGCCAGACTCCCTTGTTCCTGAGGAGAGTCTCACAGGGAATCATACTGACTATCTCCTTGAAGGGATGAAGGTATATTTATATGTGTAGAATACACGTACTGACTCCAGTGATGTCACTTGTGTCTCAAGAAAGTTTAAATGTTTGGAATCACTTGACAACTTAGCTTCTGAATGAACACAAAAAATAGGGGTTGCAGAGTGAATTCTCACTCACTATATACAGCCATTATGAGATTGTGTTAGCAGGGAATATGGCTTGTGAGAATAAATTAGGATTTTCACTTACATGTTTTTTCCTGTGTGAAGTGTCTTAATATTATGATATGTGAGTTCTGTCTCAACAATTGCCTTTCTCATCTGAACATAAATAATTTCAGGGAAAATCTTTTCTTCTAATATATTGTGTAAGTCAGTTGTACAGGTAAATACTTGCACTGTATCTGCAAGTAAAACACATATGCAACTTCATGAATATCCATAACTGACCACTTACTCAGTTTTCAAGTCATCATAATTTAGAGGATTATGGAAAAAAATGCTCTCAGTTTTTGTAGACCTGTATTAACTAGTCATAATTCATAACAGGTGTTCTCTAAAATCTTTACAGTCAGTCACGTATAACATGACAACACCTAGAAATCCTTTACAGACCTGTATCTATAAGCAGGCATTGTGACTTTTAAAGATTCTGTTGTTGTGAGCCACAATATCTTTTTCTAAGTTCTTTTTGATTTAAGTAAAATAATTCATAAATAAAATAATACTGGTCCATGGATATTTTAGAATGTATGCGCTTGTTTTTCTGTTGGTAGCATCACTCACACTTTGTTCTGTGCAAACAGATCGTTCTCATTGAGGAGACAACTGCCCTATAACTGCAGGAGGGGATTCCATACTTCTACTGTACTTTCCTACATCATCGCCACAAAATGAAGCATAGCCAAGACAGATACCACACTCTGATGGAACTAAAGTAGTTTCTGTAAAGGTGTGAGTCCAGACCAAGAAATATCTTGACTGCTTGGCAGTAGCATCTAATTAGCATTCTAACATATAGTTCCTATACAAACATGGTATGATTTTATAAAAATAAAAAAATTGTCCTTTTGCACATTATTTTCAATTTTTCTTAACTGGGGAACAGTCACAAACCTGCCAATGCCTCAATTTTCTTGTCAGATATGCTTGCAGTACCTACAGTTTCAGTAGAATTCCTGAAAGAAGGGATCACTCTAGTGCTCTTTATGAATAGCCCAGGAAAAAAACCATACATAATATATTAATAAAAATATATGTAGCAAAGCATTTAGATTTTGTGAGCAAAGTACGGTATGACCTGTATGGTGGTGAAGAACTATGTTTTTTCACAGAACAGAACAGAACACCATTTCCTATCCATCTGCCTTCTTAGACAGTGTCCAAGTTAAAAATATCCAGGAAAATCAGAGAACTCTAGTTGTGACATCCATCCCTTGTCTTATTATTAGATTCTGTTATGCTTTTCTAACAGCTGTGTTCTCAGATCTCACAAAACTATGCTGTGACTGCCATAGCTAGCCATGCTAACTACTGAGTCAGGACCTTACTCGCCTGCTAGAGCTGAGTACAGAGACACAGAGTGAGTTTAAGTCCAATTCTAAGGAAACAAGGAAATAAATGCATAAAGGAAGGGGATGCTAGCTAAATATAGTTAGAGCCAGACAGTGCCTGGCTAATATAGACAGAGCCTGGCAGTGCCTTCATCTGCTAGGACTGTCAAGGAAAACACTTCAGTAGAGAAACTGATAGGTCTAATTCTGCTTATCAGGTCTGGCAAAGTGTGAAAGGAAACAGATGTGAGTTTGACCTTTCTGTTGTAATTAGAGAAGACACTGCATTTTTATTTCATGTCTCCAGGGTTAGGAATTTTTGCATAGGAGTATCTGAATGTCTGGGGTCAGAGTTATTTTACAGGTTGGCAGCTGCATCTCTTTGAAAGTCAGAGAAGGATTCACATGATTAACTAGCTATAAATCTATCTGAACTGATGCACTGATTTTCAAACACAGTGATTCAGTAGCAAGCCCCAATTTTCTGTATTTCTGTTTTTTGGAGGGAGCGTGGGAGTGGGGGCCTGTAAGATCGTAATTTGTATGATATTCTCTCTTATCCTTTAAACATCTTATTTTCTCCTTTAATGTCTTTCTAAATAATGTAACAGACATACTGCAGCATGACATGTTAGAATTCTTATGGCATTTAGATTATCACTCTATTCCATATAGTTTATAATCTTAATCCAGATCAACCTAATCTTGTCACAGATTTCATAAATTCATTGGTACTAGTGCTGCTTCATTAAATCAGCCTATTCAAGAGAACATCCTTCAGCTATAGGACGTCATCTCTTAATCTACACTGCTTTGTTCACACTCCTCCACCCGTGCAACAAACTATTCACTGATGCCATTTCTCTAGTGAATAGGATAAAAGCTTTAAGACTCAAATATGTTTTCTATTTCTTGCTTTGCCATTAACTTGCTACAGTATTTTACAAAGCTTGCTTAACTCTTTGTACCTTCTATTCTTTGTCTTGCTTATTTAGACTGTAGACTCTTAGGTACAAAGCTGTTACCAGAACAAAGTCTTAATCTCTAGGCATTTTTTTCCAGTGTAGAAATAATAGCATTAAGTAACATCAGTTCTGAATGGAAGCCCACTGAAATGGGTGAGAGTTTTTATGTTTATTTCAATGTATGTGACCACGCTTAATGGAATGATTGTGCTGTTCAATACAATAAAATACTGAAAACATATCTGGAAGTAACATAGTCTTATACTACTTAATGTCAGAACTAAGGGAGATTTCTTATTTTTCACCATTTTACCAGTAAGTATGAGATGCATGACTTTTTTTTCCGCTGAGGGTGTGATCCAAGAAAAGGTTTTAAGGGTCTGTAAGTTAGGTGATGTAATTTTTTTTCTGTAGTGGATCTCAAAAAGAAATAAAATTGCAGTGTTGGTTTTCTACATTCACTTAAAATATTTGCTGTGGAAAAACAATTAAAGGATTTGAATGGGAAATTTCTCATAGCTCATTCATTAAATACTAAGCACATGTGTAAAATCCAATCTCCCTCTGATCCTTCTACTGGAATGTAGGTTCTCAACGCAGGACTGCAGATGCACTTGAGACCTAAAACCTAGAATTTGTGCTCAGAATGAAAGACTGATCATTAGAAATGATTACTTGGAGAGTGAAGTTGCCTTTGCATCAAAATTTTAGTTCAGCTCTTGTGTTTTTGAAACAAAGCTTCAAAACTTATTTGCCTACCACACTTCAGTTCACATTGTGGAACAGTCTCAGAGGGCAGAAACTGAATTTCTTTTAGATGAACATTCATTCCTTTCAGATAAAACTAAATATAGGCTCTTGGAGCTTACCTCATGCTGACATTCTGACATTTTCTTGCTGACATTCAGTCCTGTATCACAGACCACTACTCCTAAGCATGGATTTCCTGAAAGCACATGTTAAGCACCATCTGCTCAGCATACTCTGATTGTATCTGTGAAATGTGTCCTTTAGGAGAAACACCCTGTTCTGTCTTTTTCTGAGCTCCAGAAACTCTTAACCAGAAGCTCTGCAATGCCTAGGCCGTACCTGAATTCTGAGCATGCACGGAATCACAGTTGCAGGTCTCAGAGAAGCATTCACACTGAAAGGAAAATCAACACCTGAGTGTGTCAGCAAGGGAGAAAGAAAATTATTTGGTTTCATTTTGCAGTAGAATGTTCTTCAGGATGCACAGCTACTCTTTGATACACCTAAAAGGTTTATACAAGTCCCAGAGATTTGAATTCATTGGCATAAGTTAAATCTGGTGGGATGAGTCCTTTGACTGAAGTGCCATGTTGGACAATTACAACCTGTTCAGGATGGTTAGGGCAGACGAGGTCAGGAGTTGGTGTTGGATGCCATGGAGGGACTGGAATGTTGCTTATGGTTGGTAATGGCATGGTTGAGAGCCTTTAGGTAAGGATTAGGGGACAAACAAATAATGCAGATGTCATTGTTGGAGTTTACTATGGACTACCTATTTAGGACAAAGACACTGATAAATTATTCTTCAAGGAACAAAGGGACATCTTCAAATCAACTGCCCTTGTCCTTATAGGGGACTTCAACTTGCTGGATGGCAACTGGGAACAACACACAGCCAGAACAAACAGATCCAGAAGATTCCTAAAAGACCTGGATGATAACTTCATGGTACAGATAGTAAGGAAGTTGACTAGGAAAGATGTGCTCTTTGATTTATTGCATGGTAACAGAGAGAGTCTCACAGGTGAACTGGTGGCCATCTTGGCTACAGCAAAGCAGTCAGGATTAAAAACTCTATTAACAGGAGGAGAAGGGCTAGCAAAACTTCAACCCTGGACATGAGGAGAGCAGACTTCAGACAGCTCAGGGAGCTAGTGAGCAAGGTCCCCTGGTAAAATGCATTCAAATGTGCTGGGGTTCTCAAGTGCCAGTCATGTTTTAAGCACCACCTCATAAAGCACAGGAGCAGGTAATTCCTAAATATCAGAAGTCGAGTAGCTGAGGTAGAAGACCAGCATGTCTCAGCGGGGATGTTCCTTTGGAGATAAGGCAAAAAAGGAAGCTATATGCCTAGTGGAAGCATGGCCAGTTGACATGGGAAGAATATAGAGATGCTGCTTGCCACCGTAGGGAGAAAATTCATGTGGCCAAAGTTCAATTGGAGTTGAAGGTGGCCAGAACTGTGGGGGACAATAAAAAGACCTTATTTAAAAGACGTTAATAGCAAAAGGCAATGCAGAAATAACATTGGCCTGTGCCAAGATCAGGATGGTCACAAGCAGGAACACAGACAAGGCAGAGATGTTTAATGCATTCTTTGCCTCTGTCTTCAACACTGATAACAGCTAAAGGGGATCCCAGTGCTCTAAGCTGGAGAATCATGGCTGTCAGAATGATAAACTCCCTGCTGACCCTGAAATTGTGACGGATCTGCTGCTCCAGCTGGATCCCTATAAATGTATGGAGTCTGATGGGGTTCATCCAAAATACTGAAAGAACTAGATAATGTCTTTGCAAAGCCTCTCTCAATGATTTTTGAGCAATCTTGGGAATCTGCAGAGGTCCTAGTTAACGGGAAGCTAGCTACCATTGCCCAAGTTTTCAGGAATGGCAAGAAAGATGACTCTGGAATGTACAGGCTTCTCAATCTCACTTCAGTGCCTGGTAAAGTTATGGAGAAGATTATTCTAGGAGGTATTGAAAAACATCTGAAGGACAACACAGTCATTGGTCACAGCCAGCACAGCTTCCTGAGAGAAAAGTCCTGCTTGTCAAACCTAATCCCTTTTTATGACAAAGTAACCCACCTAGTTGATCAAGGGAAGCCAGTTGATGTGATCTTTCTGGATTTCAGTAAAGATTTTGATACTGTCTCTCAAGTATCCTTCTGGATAAAACATCCAACACACAGCTGGATAAACACATCATGGGATGGGTAAGCAACTGGCTCACAGGTCGGGCCAGGATTATAATCAATGGGGTGACATAAGACTGGTCACCTGACACTAGTGAGATTCTGCAGGGCTTCATCTTAGGCCTTGTGCTCTTCAACATCTTCATAAATGACTTGGATGTAGGACTGGAAGGGTTACTAAGTTTGCTGATGATACTAATTTGGGAGGAGCTGCTGATTTCCTCAGAGATAGAGATGCCCCACAAAGAGTTGACTAATTAGAGGGCTGGGCAATCACCAATATTATGAAGTTTAACAAAGTGAAGTGCCAGATTCTGCATTTGAGACAAGGACCAGCGAATGCTAGGCTGGAAATAAACACAGTGGAAAGGCACCTAGAGGTCCTGGTTGATGGCAATTTGAATATGAGTCAGCAGTGCCCTGGCAGCCAAGAGTCAACTCTACGCTGGGGCCATCAGGCACAGCATCTCCAGCTGGGCAAGGGAGGGGATTGTCCCGCTCTACTCTGCAGTGGGGTGGCCTCACCTTGAGTCCTGGGGGCAGTTTTGGGCACCTCAGTATAAGAAAGATATAAATCTCTTACAGAGTGTTTAAAGGAGGGCAATGAAGATTATGAAGGGCCTTTAGGGGAAGTTGTATGTGGAGTGGCTGAGGTCACTTGGTCTGTTCAGCCTGGAGAAGAAGCTGATGGGAAACCTCATTGCAGTCTTCAATTTCCTTTCAAGGGGAAGCAGAGAGGAGGCTCTGCTCTCTTCTCTCTTGTGTCCAGTGACAGGACGTGAGGGAATGGTATGAAGCTGTGTCAGAGGAGGTTTAGGCTGGATATTAAAGAAAGGTTTTCCACCAGGAGGATGGTTGGACGCTGGAACTGGGTCCTCAAGGAAGTAGTCACAGCACCAAGCCTGACAGAGTTCAGAAAGGGTTTTGAACAATGCTTCAGGCAAATGGTGTGATTCTTGTGGCTGCCCTGTGCAGGGTTCATTCTTTCATAATTTTTTCCACATTACTCATTATTTTAAATATCATTTCACTTTATCTAAAAGGCTATTTTAGCTGCGAAAATACTTCACCACACATAATTTTCTCCTTCTGATTTCTATCCCCCACTCCTCATTACATGTTTTATCCTCTTCTACCCACTCATTTATTGTTTATCTGCTTCTTTGCTTTTCTACTCCATTGTATTGCATTTTGTGTGTGGGCAACAAGGTAAAATGACAAAATTTCTGATCTCAAAAGAGCCACTTTCACTTTTCCACCTCCACACAAAAAAAAGAGAAATATGAACCGGCAACACAACAACAACAAAAAAAGACAACCTGCCTGTACATCATGTCTTCACATTCTGACCTGCTTTGAACTCCATATAGGCAACTTTGGATTCCTCCAGCTACTGCAAGTACAAAATGTCAATAAAGCTAGGGACAGCTTTAAAAATGATAAATTGGAAAGTGAATTCTTGCCTGCATGAAATACTCCATTGAGCTCAACTAGGAGGAGATACATACGTCTAGTATTTGCCCCTACCTAACCCATTACTGGGAGGAAAATAAAGAAAAATTATATGAAAAGAGCTAACACTCAGATGCACTGAACAGTTCATAGTAGCCATTAACAAACTTTTTCACACTATGGTCAGGATTCTAGGATCAATTTGTTAATAAACTTTCCTGTCTGACCATCCAGGAGCCACTCTGACTGTCACACTTGCACAAACTGAGCTGGGACTGAGGTCCTTTTTCAGCAGGTGGCTCCAATGAGCTAACAGCTGCTTCACTTGACTCCTACACATACCATTCACACACAGACAAAGCTTCCTTACCATCTCAACCCGAGGTTTACCACAGCAGAGTCTCAGACGTCTGGATCCTTAAATGAATTTAATCATGGTGCAAGAAGAGCATAAAAGCTCAAACTGGGTGCCTCCAAGGAGTGTCCCCAAACAAAGGAAACCCTGGGTTTTTATACCCTCACAGTCTAAAAGTGTGATAGTCTGGGATCTTCTAGCTAAGTCCTCAGCTCCTGGCATGTCTCTGAGTGTCCAGTCCCCTGGCCAGGTGTCACAGGTCCCTGTGCCCTTTGTTACGTTCTCAGCCTCTTGCCTCAGGCTCCCACCCAGAGCTCAACCTGTAGCTTCCTCTGCAGCTGCACACCAAGCTACCAGCATACAATGTATTCCTCAAAAAATTAACCAGAGAAAGAGCTTAAATTTTAATAATGCTCACTCACCCTGTACCCACCTCCTCCCTGCCACCCCCCTCCCCCCCCCCAAAAAAAAAAAGAAGAGGGAAGAAAAAGATCTTTCTTTCCCACAGTGGAAGTGTGCCACAGAACGTATGAAGAATCTTTTAGAATTGTGAGTGGCTGACCTTCTCTGATCAGCTTGTTTCAGTTGTCATTTATAAGTAGCATATAGCTCCCACAGCTTTCATCATCACAGACACAACCACACATTCATAGTTGTCTCTAAAGATGTTCCATAACTATGTAATCAGCACATAAGTGTAAAGTGCAATTATTATAAATGAGGTAGTAAGCTCTTCCTTTGTCTCATCTATTCCCTCTAACCACTTCTAATTCTTGGCAAACATATATGTTTCGATGTGCTTATTTAAAAATCCTTTCCAAAAGGCCCTTCTGTTCTTCTCACATAGGACCAGACTGACACGCAGGGAGGAAAAACATGACACCACCTTCTCCGCCAACAGTTCAAACAGAAGCCAAAAAGTATCTTGCATTAGCACTTAAAGGAGAGACATCTATTTAAAACTGTTGAAACTGATAAAAGTGCTATTTTATTCCAGTTCCTCTTCATAAGGGCCCTGTTTCTTAAAGATCAGTACTGATGCCTGCACTGGAAAAGTCTCTCTACCTACTCTATCCTGCCATGTGTCTCATCTACTTCAGCTTAGAATACTAGGCAGGGTAACATAATTACTGAATATGTTATACTCAAAAACTTAGAGGCAGAAATGAAATACATGTCAAGTGTAAAGCCAAAAATTTATTTTAATTCTAATTGAAATCTTACTAGTCTAATTAAAGAAATGCTTCTAGACCAGCTTTATTAGAGAAAAGAGGAAAAAAAGAAAAGAAATTCCTACTATAAAGTCTTAATCAAAATAATATTATTAAAATTATTATAGGCTTTTTTCCTAATTTCTATCATTTTTTTCTGTTATAGTGCTTAACTTTACCTGCCCCTCACAATGCTAACATTAATGAGTTTTGTCTGTTGGGAGCAATATAGTGAATTGTTAGTATTCCAAGTTCTTTGAGGAGACTCTGATGTTGAATGGCTTCTTTTTCTTCTTTTTCTTCTTTTTCTCTTTTTCTTTTTCTTTTTCTCTTTTCCTTTTCTTCTTTTCATGTTTTTTGGAAGAAAAAGGATTCATTACAGCCTAGTTGAATTTTCAAGGGGAAAGGGCTATATCATCCCTTTTTTTCTGGCATGGTCAAGTTCCTCTTGTGTCTCAAAAAACAGGTACTAGTATATTCTGGAGTCAGCCTTCACAGTGTGTTCCCGTGCCCAGCTGTCCTCCCACTCAGCAGTATGAGACAAGGTTTTTGGGTTTGTATTTTGGGTATCTACAGAAAATTTAGAGAATTAGGGTAGTTTTTTCAACTCACATATTACCTCTTGTTAACATACATCAGAGAATATAGTTATTTTACTCTAAAGTACATTATGCTTTTTGCATCATAACTGAGAGGTCCTTTCTGTCCAAAAGAGAGACCTAAATATTCTTGTTCCTAGAATTTCTCAGTGAGGACTTTGTGGATAAAGAAGACATTGAAGGTAAAGAGAGCAGTTTTCTAGTAGGAGTTGTAGAACAATGAAAAACAAGAAAATACATCTATATCAAACAAAATATCCCATACTGTTTATCAAATCACAGGAACAGGAGCTGGACTGTCTTCACTCTCATCCAAACAGAGTAAAGCCTGAAGGAAGGACAATATACAGTTATAAAAGAGACTGAGAAAAAGACCACCCATTAATGCACCTAGGTCAGAGACAATGATACTGAAGTTACATCCACATTGCAGGAATTAAGTCCCTAGGTTGACACCACTCTTAAGTAAAGTTCTCCCAAAGCTCTGAACAACTTGATGTAGCTTCAAAGATACATTCAGCTTTGAAGCTGGTTCTGCCCTGAGTGAGGGTTCCCCACTCCAAATTAAATTATTTTATATCCCATCAAACCTAAATTATTTTATGATTCTGTAAAGATGAAACACCCTGCTGAGATACTTTCAGGATTAATTTTGTGCTACTCTTTGATGTGTCCAATATATTCAGCTAAGGTCATAGTTGCTTAAGGGTCCATCTTACCATGCACACTGTGGACACATCCCTTCATTTGTCCAAATGTAGCTACCCTCTCTATTTCTTTCAAACTGCATCACTTCATACCTGTGTCAAGCTGTTGATCCAGGTCTCTTCTTTTTAATCTAGACTCATGTCAGTTTAGTTAAGTGCTGACTTCTTGTTTAAATGGTAGCTTCTAGATTATTTTCCCTTAGTAATGGATCATATATCCATCATAGTTTAGCAGAATCTGTGTATCTGTCTCAAAATACAAGTTATTTGTTTTATATAGGACAGCCTAATCCAGCCTCCCCTACAGACTAGTATGCAAGATTTGTAAACAAATGTCAAGGTAAATCAAAACAGTGTTCACACTCAGTTGTAGAAGAATGTTTATAGTTATTCCAAAATGAGAGGAAAAAAACCAAACAAACAACAAAAGCAAATACAGATTAAAAGTCCTCATTAATAAAGGTCTTCAAAGATCACCAAAAGTACCTATAGACATGAAGAAAAATTTCTCCAGAAAGCCAGGATCCTTTCTTCACAGAAAAAAACATACCTAGATATATGTAAACAGTGCTTACCAGAAAAGGGTCCCTTTGCAACGAAGCTTAGTAAGTACAGCATAGCTGCCATACACATAGCTTGTATCACACAGGAAGCACAGGGTTTGCTTGCACCATTCAGTGAAGCTTAAGGCATGAAGTAGCAGGCAGCAAATGATCTAATTCCAGAACCACAGCCGCATACCTCTGTCAAATGTAATTCTACCCCAAAGCCAGTTAACCAACCCAATAAATAATATTAATTAGCCCAAATACTTCACTACACTGAATCTCATTCCAGAGCTACATGCATGACATTATGCTTTATCTGTTTCCAGATGTACTAGTCAACTGACATCTGGCTCATGGACATTAGCACTATGTTCAGTGGACAAGCATGCATACCTATGGAGTTTTACTCAGAAATCCTTACTGTCTGTTCAAAATAGCACTATCGAATTTAAACTCTTCTGTGTTGTCTAAAGTGACCTTTTTCTAACTCTTGATTTCTGTGTCCAACGTATTAGAGCACATGGATGCACACAGTCACTTTTATATCCCTTATCACTTGCTGCCTTATTTTTATTCTCCACCTACAAAATGTAAAAAACTAGCCATTTTTTACAAAAAAACAATAAAGTGGAAAGCATCAGCTATGTCTAAGCCTTCCCAATAATAGAAAGAGATTTTTTGGGGGGAATAGCATTCTAAACATTGGGAAAAAGCAGTATTTTTTCATCACTGCCATGAATGTCCATTATGTAAAAAAACTACTGATTTGATTTCCAACTCTCCTAGCTCATGTGCAAGGTAAGACATGTTTTGCCTAGGTTGGAATGTTCTTAGCTGCAGTAATCTTGGCAAATTTCTAGTTATAGTTGAAAAAATTAAATGCAACTTCAGATTTCAGCCCCATAAAATACAAAGAGAGGTAGAGTGGAACGTCTCCATCTGAGATTGATGTTTAGATTATTTCCAAAGCTAATTATTGTGGAGAAAAATGGGGAGCACACAGGAGGAATTGTAACAGTTTACACGGAAGAGAAGCAGTCAGTAAGTCAGTCAAAAGCAGCTAGAGAACTTAAATAAAAAGGTCCTAGCATTAAAATCCCATCAAATAAGTGGTCAAGCTTAGGAATAACTATCTGTGTTTATAGCAGTAGTAAGTTTCTGAATACCTTGTTCTTTTCTTCATATTCCTTATCATAAGACACAAAACCTGGCTATCTCTGGCAAAGTCAATCTCACTTTATACAGTCCAGAACACTGTCCTTCCAAATCAAACAAGATAAATAGGGCACATTAGGGCATTATATTTATTTACATGTATCTACGTATTCATTACATTATACTCTTACTACTTGTTGAGCTTTCTCTTCAGGTTTCTAATCATGGACATTGAGTCCTAAAGTCTTCTGTTGTTCACTGGTCTGCTATTACGCAAAAGCTTACTTTTCAAAGCCTGTTTATATGAAGATTTTAATAGTTGACTCAAACTAAATGTAAAAATGAAGAAATCAAAACCAAAATAGTGAATATAAACATTGATGAAAAAAGGTTTGTAAGGGAGCCATTGCACATTTCAGACAAACTATTTTGTATTCACAAAATTTGCAGTTTAGAATTAACGTCTTTTTCTCCCCATTAACTTCATACAACCTGGTCTCCCACTTTTATTACATGAATTCTTTAGTCTGACACAGACATCACAGAGATTCCAAATTAACATATTCTCAATCAGTGTGTTCCAGTCTGCTGAAAACTGCTTTGGTCATTTGAGCTTTTATTTTATTAAAATGGAAACAAGTGTGGTACTAAATGCAGTCTATATCTGTTGACTTAAAAGTATCTTTGATATAGGATGAATATATGTGAAGACCTTTAAGTTGCATGACAAAATCATTTATGAACACCTTTTGTGGTATTTGTGGCAAAAAAAATGTTTTCTTCAGCAACTTATCTATGAATTATATTCCCTGCACTTATATTGGCATATTAAGTTTACTTAGAGGCATGCAATTTAATCATATAGCTTTTTTAGTTATGGCATTCATGACTACATGAAAATTTCAAAATGCTTCAAACATTTCTTCATGGATTATCTTCCCTTGTTAGATTTATCAAAATATTTGCCCATGACAGTGACTAAGCAGCTCAGTTTTCTTGTTGGAAGATGAAAAAAAAGTGAAACCAATGCAACCATTTTTTCTTTTCTTCATCAAACTTTAAAAGTTCACTCTAATTTTTCAGATTCATTTTCACACGGGTATGCAATTTGCAAACAGGGCAAAGAAATACACATTTAATCCTTTTTCTCAAGTACACAAGCACAAAACTTCATTCGAATCCACTTTTTAGAAGTTTTGTAGTCTAAATAGCTCTGTGTCCAGAGAAACAAAGGAACAAAGTTTTGATTATCTGTGTTGGAGCTAGTCCGTACTTCATAAGAAAAATGTAGCAAATGTCTGTATGTTGGCTGATATGATTTCTTTTAGGAAAATCTTCTATAGGGAGGTTTGTGATCCTCCCTGTTCTCTGTGTCGTCAAACGTCCTGGCTTCACCTCAATACTTCTTTTCCCCCCAGTGTTTCAGCTCCCAGAGTTATCCCAAAGCAACTAGTAAGAACTTGAGTAGCGGCTGCTATCAAGCTATGCAAGCTCTAGATGAAACAATGATATTTTAAGATCCATTTAAGACATTTAAGACCCATATAAGAGAATTAAGTAGCAGGTTAAGTTCAATGCATTCAAAGCCACAGAATGACAGAATGGTTGAGATTGGAGGTCATCTGGGCCAACCCTCATGCTCAAGCAGGACCGCTAGAGCTCATTGCCTGGAACCATGTCCAGGCTTTTGGATGTCTATTCAGATGGAGACTCCACAACTTGTGCCAGTGGTCAGTCACACGCAGTAAAAAAGCATTTCCTTATATTCAGATGGAACTTCCTGTGTTTGTTCCCATTGCCACTGGTCCTGTCACTGGGCACCACTGGAAAGAGCTCAGCTTTTTGGCTAATATCAAGTTAACTGGCACCAGTGTGCATGTTTTCTGATATATGTGGGTTTAGAGTGGTTCCATCATAAGGTTTGACCTTTTCCCTGTTCTAATATCAAACACGACAATTTGTATTTGAGCCTGGCATATCTTGTCTTCTCTCTGAACAGAAAATTTCTAATACTCTTTTCTGATTAACTTTTAAAAAATAAAAAGATAAATATGTAGGAAATATTTTAAAATTATAAGCTCTACAAGAAATTGGAGCAAGTAGTACTTGAAAGCTTTGAAATGGCATTATTTGCAGTTTCATTCATTGTTGCATGAATGAAGTTTGGTTTAAAAGTGTGTTCTGAAAAGGGAGCTAACATTATTTATGAACCCTTCAACTGACTATCAGAGAAGCTGTGTGTCCTATCATTTCTCATTTTCTGGAGATTAAAACACTTGCAAATAACATTTCCCTGTATCCCTCCTGATTCTTTTTTTTATTATTATTCTCCTTCAGCTAAGAAGTTCACACAAAATGCATTCCTTCCTCTGGATCTTGTTCCTGTACTAATACTACCTCCTTCATTTCTTGCCCTCCCTTTTGGAGAGGGAAGCAAAATGAAAATAGTTAACAGAGCTCTAGAAAAGCTAAAAGCAAAGATGATAGTTTGAGACTTTTGAGAGGAATTACTAGACTACCTTTTCATGTCAGTGAACCTTTCCTACAGTAAGTAAGTAGTAGCCCTGCCTTAAAATTCTAAGCAAGCCAGAGACGTTTTGTTGTAAATATAAATAGTTATAAGTTTTCAATCATGAAGAATAGATTTTTCCACCCATCTTTGGATCATGAGATCTCCTTTATAATAAAAAATTCCACCATGACCAGGAACCAAAATCAAAATCATAGATATTTCTTAATTGAGAAAGAAGTATATAAATGAGCCTCCTGGAATATTGTGTTTTAATTAAATTCTTTTAAATCAACATTTTAAATAAACCAACTAAAATATAATAGAAATGAACATACATATTAATGAAAAATCAATGGAATGTAACAACATTTTATTTCATGGCCATGCGGACTTTTTCTATTTGGAAAAATAAAATCTCTTTCTCTACAGGATAAAAAAAAAACCAAACCTGGATTCTGAAGACAAAAAACAATATATTTTATTTGCAAATTCCCAGCTCATTTTAATAAACATGTATTACTTTTGAGAATATTCCAGAGGTTTTGACAAACTATGTGTGTGACAGAACATTGAAAAGGAGGAATATTTAACTGCATATATTACAGTCTTTTTTAATCAATAACTCTGCAATTTCCAAAATATTTTAGACACTGGGGAGACAGTCTTTACTTCTGAGGATTTGTGGTCTACAGTTAAATCAGATAAAATGTATCAAGTATATGTATAAAAAGGATCAAAGGAAATGTGTAGATTGACATACTTTTCATGTTTTATGAAACTAGGTTTTCAAACATGCTAAATGCTGAGACTTTCATAAGAAGTTGAATAAACTTCAAATACATAATAGCGCAACAATAAATTTCATTTTTTCTGATTTTTGCCATTATCTTTTCTTCCTTATATGTACATTCAGACACACAAATGCACACACAGACACACACATAGAGAAGTTATTTCTATTTTCATCCAAATTTAAAAAAATTAATATCACAAAAAAAATCATGAAAAAAAATCCATAAATTGTCAAAAACAGTACCTTTTTTCTCTCTTTTTTTTTAAATTTTGTTTTCTTTATGGGATCTAGTATTAAATATTCTACAAAACAGTTAGCTTTCTTTATGTAAGTTACCATCAATATCCATCTATTTACTTACTTTTAATTACACACTTACTCTTCAGCAAAACAATCAGAACCAGATGCTCGGAAGTAATTATAAGACTAATTGCATAGAAAAGTTGAAGTTTCAGATAAATGCATAACCTTCAATGAAGTCCTTGGGCATCCTTTCATGGATTGTAGGTGTCACAGAATCCTAGATATTTCACAAGATAGTTGGAAGAAATAAGTGTTGCCAAGCAGTACTCAAAATCAGACTGCTCTATTTGAATACTTAAAGATTTGGACATCTATAATACTGGAACTACTCTGTTTGATGACTAGCTGTATTAAACCCTCCTACTTCATTTAGGAAGAGTCAGTATGTGTTAAAGTAGATGTACAAGACAGTTTACATACATTCTGCTTCAGCAGCACATTACATTTTGTCATAAACATATCTCTGGGAGCTGAAAACCGTGCTTCTCTAAAGGTAAGAGCTACACATGACAGCTGCTGAATATGATAGAAAAATAAATTACCAGTGAATCCTTTATTTAAAAAATAACTTCCATGGTTTACCTGCAGTTAAAAAACAGAAGAAAACCAGAAAAAAACAAAACAAACAAACAAACCCAAAACACAAAAAAGGACTAATTTTAGCTATTTGTGGGGAACCAATTTAATCTTGGTTTCTATCTCAACCTTTCTCGAAATTACTAGAGGTATGTGGGGGAGAGGCTGCACAAGTGCTACTTGCAGGAGCCAGCTTGGAGAAGATGGAGGAAAGCCCTGTCTCTAGGGAGACTCCACCTGACAGCCATTTCAGTAATAGGCAGTCAGGAGCAGACCACCAAGGACACTGTGCCCTCTAGAAAGGTTCTCCAATCAGATGGCAAAAAGTCTCCACCAATGGACTGCTGTCGAATGTTTGGCTGGCTGATGGTCTCCTGTCAGTGAGCAGACCTTGGGAAGAGCCAGAGGGTATAAAAGTAACTGCATCACAAACTATGGGGCTCTGGCCTGCTGTTTCCTTTTGCCCTCACTGGAAGTTCTTTTTGCTTGCCCTCACTTGTCACTCTCCTTCTTGCTATCTGGACCCCTGCCGACCACCTAGCCTGTGTCCTGCCTTACCACTTCGTCTCCCTCACCTGTTCCAGCCATTGCCTGTCCTGCCTTCCTGTGTTCCTATCTGATGCCCTACCTGCTTCACCCCTGCCTACCTCATACCTGCCTGAACCACCTGCTTTCTACCCTGCTTTGCCAATCCAGCCCGCCACGGTGGTCCCCGACCTTCTGGTGGTAACACCTGCTTTTCTTCCTGGTCTCTTCTCTCTCTCCCCCCATTCTTTATTCTTTCCCTTCCTCCTTTTCTGCCTTTCCTATTCTTCTTTACTAGGACCATACCCTTTTCATTACCAATAAATGGTTTTCAGATGTAATATTTTCCTCGTTTGGCTTAATTCTGTCCTAGATGATCTGTTTTTAAAGAACCCCCTGCATTTCCCCAGAGTGGAATGGGATACTATTTCAGCCAGTTTTAGTTTAAAAAGGATAGTGGTGACATTGAATAGGGTTTATAGACATGAAGTCCCTAAACTTATTATTTTGCTGGCTTCTGACCCTTCTGAATTCTTTAAAGATTTTCCAAACCCTCAATTTAATCAGAATAGAAATTGCTTCATTCACCATGTCAGTTGTCAGTTAGAATCGGCGAATATGATTTAACTGTCTTTATAGCTTCCACGACCAGTGGACACATTTCTAAAAGAAGTGTAGTTACATGTTTAATACATAATGCCCCAATATGATAGCAAAAGGAATGCCATAAAGCTGTAAGTTCTGACACTCCTTAAAATCTTCAGGCTGGATTACCTTCATTCCAAGGCTCTCAGAGGACATTCTGTTGTGCTGCTGGTAACTTGTAATTTCTTTCTTTAAAAAAAAAAAAAAAAAAAAGAATGAAAACAAATGACAAATACAGCTTCTAGTCTGCTGTAGTAACTACCTGTGATTTTTACTGTTAACCCTAAAATTTTTTAAACCTTGGTAGAATTTAACATCTCTTCCCTAATTCATAGAATTGCAGAGTGGCTCAGATTGGAAGGGATTTCAGGGGGTCATCTAGTCAGTTCCCCTGCTGAATTAAGGTCACATAAAGCAGGTTGCCCAGGACCATCTGTCACGATCCAGTTTAAACTCAGAAGAGCAAAGAAAATTAAGTCTCTGCGTATAAACCGGAAGGAACTTTGAAGGTTCAAAATGTACCCAAAAATGAGACTAAAACCAAATGAGGTTAGATGTTGGTGCCAAAAAATTGATATATTTTATTTAATAGTAAAAGAGGCAAAGAGAAAGAAAGAGAAAAGATAGAAAGAAAGAAAGAAATGGAAAAAAGAAGTGTGCATGGGGGGTGGGGGACAGGGATAGGTGACAGGGGTTAGGTGGAAGCATATCACCCATCTGAGGGTCCCAACGATGTCTTGTTGCTCCCCTCCATCTGATCTTCGGGTGGTGAGGGTCCCCCGTTGCTGCCGTGGCCAAGGCCAAGCCACACCGCCACACGCTGACACACACCAAAGAGTATAGACTTCCATGGATTAATAAACGCTTTGGGCCAGTTGGGAACGCCCACGTGCCTGCCTTGCAGGGGCTAGCTTGGCATTGTCCCTTGCAATGCTGAGGGTCTGTTGCATCATCTCTGGTGTAGAGTCTGGGGACCCTTATGGGGGGGCCTTTGATGGGCCATGTCACCCTCTTCTGCTGTGGATAAGCTTTTTCCCCAGGTGAAGGGGCCCCTCAGCTGGGCTCCTCTGCACAGTGGAGGATGGGCAGCCACTGCGCCTCTGACCGGAGGCTTTTCCAACACACACCCAAAGCCTCTCCTCCCTCCCACCCTTTGGTGCGGGTCTGTTCGAGCCTGGCAGCTGATAGCCCTGGGGCTGTGATCTCTATTCCTGAGGTGTTAAGCCTGGGCTTTTTCAATGTCGCCAGCCCTGAGTTGTTACTTTATCTTATCCTCATCAGCAAGCGGTCCAGGGCCTCTCAGAGCCCCATTCAGGGTGTGGTAGTCTTCTCTGCAGCTTTTGTAATACAGTTTTTCTATAAGTCCCTCATGAAAATGTTTAAGTCATAAACTATAATATTTCAGTCTGTGACACCATCTCCAGGTGTCTTTTGAGTGTCTTCAAGCTGGAACTTCACTTGACAATTTTTCAATGTTCAACCAATGTCTCAGTAGAAGGGTGCTTTCTTCTGTTTAAAGCTAATTCCCTACATTTTGGTTTGTGGACTCTTAAGTTATTAAATGATGCTGAAAAGTCTAGCTCCATATTCTTTAATCTCTTGTTTCTATTTTTAAAAATATGTATTAGAAATAAAAGTTATAGATCAGAATAATTTCTAAGACTAATAACAATTCATACAGTAGATACTATTAAACCTCTTTACGTAGGGACTGGATGAGAGGACAGCAAGGTGGGTTGAGAACTGACTGACCAGCAGATCCCAGAGGGTCAAAATCAGTGTCACAGGATCTAGTTGGAGGCCTGTCACTAGTGGTGTCCCCCAAGGTTCAGTATTGGGCCCAGTATAGTTTAACTTACTCATCAATGACTTGAAGGTCCGGATGCCTCCTCAGCAAGTTCACTAATGACACAAATCTGGGAGAAGCTTTGGGCTGATCCCCCTGAATGCTGTGTAGCCCTTCAGAAGGACCTGGGCAGGCTGGAGAGATGGGCAGAGAAGAACTGTCAATAAAGGCAAATGCAGAGTCCTGCACCTGGGAAGGAGTAATCCCGTGCACCACCACCAGCTGGGGACCGACCTGCCTGGAAGCAGCTCTGTGGAGAAGGACCTTGGGGTCCTGGTGGACAACAAGCTGTCCATGAGCCAGCAGTGTCCTTGGGGCCAAGAGAGCCAATGGTACCCTGGGCTGCTTTTGAAAGACCATTGCCAGCAGGTCAAGGGAAGTGACCTATTTCAAGCGGAAAATGCCTTTTCGACAAACAATTAAAGAGAAAGGAGAGAAACTCCAAATTTTTGCATTCCAAACTGCTATCCAGTATTTTCAGCTGTGCAGAACGCTGCAAAAGATGTGTTTTTCAAGAAGGAATTGTCCTAAAACTCCATTCATTCATTGATAACATTACTGAAATATAAGGACACTGGTAAAGTTAGAAAAACAAAATTTCGGCTTTTTTTCAGAGCACGTTAATCCCTAGCTTCTAGTTTTGGCTAATGAAAAAGAAGCTGAGTATATGACTACGCAAATAGAAAACATTAACTAAATTTTATTGAACTCTAAGGAAAACCTACAATGATCACACTGTTTATCCTAATTGTTTCCATTATGTTTACTTATGACAATGTAATCTCATCTGTATTTAAGAAAATATATATTTGAGCTTCAGCCAAAAAATATAAAAGATAAAGAGGATCATGCCCTTGTCTTTGGGTCAGAAAGCTATCCTGCACTAAGTAGTTAATCTCTTAATTAAAACTGTTAATCCTAAGGCAAAGACAAATGTTAAAATAAATCAAAGAAGTTTCTGGATGTTTTTATGTGTGTGTTTCTGAAAAAGACATCAAACAATGAACAAAATGTAAAGTAAATTTTAATGTTAAAATGTTTCCTTAAATATCAAAGTTTGATGAATCAAAATGCTGTGTAAAAAAAAGAAGCATACAACGTTTTAAAGATTGTACTATAAAATATAAAAAAGGTGGAAAATAAATGACAAGGCAATATAGTGATAGCACAAGGGATAATGACTTTAAACTGAAGGAGCGCATGTTTAGATATTAAGACAAAATTCTTCACTGTGAGGATGGTGATGCACTGGAACAGGTTGCCCAAAGAAGTTGGGGATGTCCCCATTCCTGGAGTGATTAAGGCTAAGCTGGATGGGGCTTTGAGCAACCTGGTATAGTGGTAGATGTCCCTCCCTATGGCAGGAAGGTTGGAACTATATGATTTTTATGGTTCCAACCCAAAAATTTTTATGATTCTACAAGTGTTATATCAATATCCTTTTGGCCACTTTGGGTCTGCTGTGTCAGCTATGCCTCCTCCCAGCTTTTTGTGCTCTTCCTTGGTGGCAGAGCATGGAAAAATGCCAAGTCCTTAACTTAGGTTAAGCACTAATTAACAACCAAAACATCAGTGCACTATCAACATTACCCTCACACCGAATATAAAGCACAGCACTGTACCTGAGAGGTTTTTCACTAAGCCACTAAGAAGAATATGAACTCTATCCCATATTAAACCAGGCCACAGAGACATAAAAGAACTGTCAGTATCAAAAAGAGATCCACCTTACTGGCTCTATTCTTAGTCTTTGCTTGTACCACTGACTACAAATGCAGAATATATGTCTCCTAAAATATGTATCTTCTCCATATTTCTGTTGAGTTTCACTACTGGTAAGACTGTTCCATTTTTCCATTCACAGAATTCTCTTTATTATGTTTCTTTTGTCCTGTTTTCCAATAATCACTTTGAGCCAGGTTGCCTCACAGAGATCAAGTTCAGAGCTCAGAGTGGTCAGCAAGCATTGTAAGATAGGATTCTTACAACATATAGGGCGCAACAAACTAGTCCCAGCTGGCCCCTGTGAACAGAGTTCAAATGTTGGTGCTGAAAATGCCTCTTCAACCTTGATTAAAGATTATTGGAAGGGCATTGGAAGGCAACTGAAATTGAAAGGAAAATATTTTCCTAAGAAGTCTGTAAGCTCAGATGAAAAGACAAATAAATTGAGATGCATGTGGGCAACAGAGGGAGCAAGAACCTTGGAAAAGAAAATTAGGAGCCAGAAGAAATAATTTGGAGGAAAAGACTGATACACTAGATAAAACAATGTATTGGGAAAAAAACCAATTATAAATTGGCAGAGGGGCAGAGAAATGGGAGATGCCTTTATATGGATGAGACAAGCATTTTGGGATGAAATATAAAGGAACATCTACTGTGTTCACTTTTAGTACAGAATTTTGGGTTGCATACATTTTCTGCAACAAGAAGGATGTGTTTCAATGTTGTGAGATATGCTACCTGTTGGAACATTTAGTACTGTATTAGTTGCCAAGGGAACAACATCTTTTTGTGAAGCACATTCTGAGTCTGGCTTTCCCTTTTGGAGTTATACCCCTGTGGTGCACAAATAAATATGACCAAGTTATGCATGAGGAGCCTGAATTTGATGAACCATAGCAAACATTTAATTGCCTTCATTTTGTTCTTCTGTAGTATAATTTCCAGAAGACTATTTTCACAATGATTACTATGGCTCAAAAAACTGTAATTAGACATAGAAACTCAAATATTCTCATAGCTAGGAAAATCCATTACTACTTCATCATATCTGAAAGCTAAGTGATGGTGTGACTGAATTGTTTGCTATTCATATAACCAGGATAACTGCATTATTCAAGAGGCACAAACACACGTTCTTATATAAATATAATGCACTGCAAGAGCTCACTGGTATACAGCATTTATGTTAAAACCTGATGTATGAATATGACACAGCTTTATGCCATGTGTTAGTTAATTGTTAATCCTCTCACTGACAACTGAGTTACAGAGTTCCTGAACTCTTACTTCTCCCTCATTTTTTGCTTCTCTGAATTGTTGCCTTTCTCTGTATTCATGCTTTTGCTTGTCTCATTCACCCATTGTGTTACCATCTTTTCTTATGGAGGTTTCTTTTCACTAGACATTTGCATATAGTCTCATAGATTTTTACTCTGACCAATCTGGGGTACAGATAATAATAATCTAAAGGTGCAATAGCAACAGATGATGGGTGTTACAGAATTAGTAACAAGGGAAACACCCATAGTTGCTGCTTAGTGGAATTAATTTAATTTAGAAGGAATTATAAAGTATGAACCTTGTACCCAGTGTTCTGTTTCCAGCAGAGAACATGCCACAAAATCATATGATCTTCAAGCTCTTAACTGATAAAGAAAGGTAAACACTAACATAATTCTCAAAAAAAACCCCAAACAAATAGGGTGTCATTTTGATGATTGGGCCACATTTTATATAGTTGCTCCTAGCAGAATTTCTCCTAAGAACATAGTAATTTTTATTTGTTCAGGAGACACAATTGTAAAACATGTCTTTCTCTGCAGTGTTCCAATCTTGGGTGTGTCCTCAGAAAACATCTGAAGCATGTAAGCATAAACCGAGACTTTTTTCATTTGTTTTTGGCCAAAATTAGCAGACAATTTTCCAGTCTTACCTATGATGAAAGTCACATTCTTTGCAAGATCCAACAGAATGCTTTCTCAAAACCTGATCTCAAATGTCACCACTTTCTGCAAAATCCAAATAATGGTTAGTAGCAAGTGAACTGTAAGATCCTTAGCTTAGACAGATATTAACCACTGGGCAACTCAGAATTCTTGAAACCATATTGAGTAAAATAAAATTTTCTAAGTATTTTAAAATCAATTTCTAAGAATTTTAAATAGATTGACATGATACTGTTGTATACATCTCCTAGAAAGCTACTGATACGCTGTTGGACACTAACATATGGTACCTTGATATTATGCCAAAGAGTAGAAGATGGCCAGTCATTAATTTGTCATATCAAGTCAACTGTATAATAATTAGGTAGACGGAAACTCTATTATTCAGTCAGAGAAATACATTAAAATGTTTTGAGAATCTAGGAGGGAAGTACCACAATAGTCAGTATAGAGGGGTAAAAGTCTGTCAATAGGCTCATTCACTGATAGAGAATGCTTCTGGATGATCAGTTTAGTTTGAATTTAGGATGAGTATATATAATTTCAAATGGAAAAATATAGTTGCGAAGTTTGTGTAATAATATTCTTGAATAATGGCAACTCTTACAGTAAAAGAACCTCTCAGGTTTAAAATCTGAAATTAACTGTGTGGTTGAAAATGAGATATGAATGGCCTGATTTGCCTTGTTTACTATTTTAAGATATTTACATGTTTTAACAAAGTTTTAATAAAATACACATCTGACTGATAAAAATCTGTTATTGTTAATGAATTTTAAAAGGCAACAAATGGACAGCAATGCTGATGGACAACAATTTCACAGACAACTGAAGACAGCTACAGGTCTCCAGACACAAGTGTGAAGTCTGTGGTGGAAGAAGGATGATTTTGTCCTATTTTTGCATTTGAAACATCTTTCATTTGAAATTGTTTCTGGCAGACTTTCCAGGGAAATTTGGAGTACTTGCACGAGTATATATGATCTTCCCATGGAGAAGTTTCCAGTCATGTAGATTCTTACAGATTCAATAAATGATTACCTGTCCTCCTGTGCTTAATCCTACAGAGTTTGAAAATGAGACGTTAAGGAGAAGGTCTTTGTACTAGTTTGAAAGCAAACCAGGGAGAGGCTCAAAATCACAACTATGATTTAATAGGAAAATTAAAAATAAATGCAGTACTACAGAAACACTGACAAAGTCAGTATACAACCTGACACCGTGGTAGCAGTCCGATTAAATGGTGGCTGCAGTCCTCTTGAAGTGATAGATGTGGTTCTGTTGAAGCGGTGATCCTGTAGAAGGGTCTGGTCTTCCTCTGACAGTCCAGTGGTGGTTATGTAGCTCTCATCCTCTGGGAACCCAGTAGGTAAAGGCTCACTGTGGTGCTCCAAATCTCAGATTATATCCAGGTAGGAATGCTGGGTTCCTCCCCCTGGGCGGAGCATCTCACAACGGGATGAAGTAATTTTATGAGTCATGCAGTGAGGCTCGATAGCCCATTAACAGAAAACTATCTCTACAAAGGGAGTTATCAGGGATGTGTCATGGAAAAGATAAAGAACAGTGCCCCACCTGGTTTTAACAGATGGTGATAGAATATATACTTGTGGTTATATCTTACATTGTAACCTAAGACAGTCTTTGATCCATCAGATTTTATTTCCTCATACTGAACTTGTTACTATTAAACACAAATTTGTAGTCACCTACAATAGATGACATTTAATGTCTTAGCTCTCACTTGAAATATGAAGAGTGTGATCCCAGTTTTGATCTGACTCAAATAGGGGGATATTTATAGTATACTGATGAAGTCAGGCAATAGTTGATTGTTCTGATTGTGTAGTTTTTTGCATACTGGTTTACCATCTAAAGACATATAAAAGTACAGTTCATAATTTTCACCCCTAAGTCACAGGGAATTCTCCTGTTCTGTCCTTGAAAAGAAATCAAGGCGGTATTGTTGTAACTCATTAACATTTAACAAGTGTACAGCAACTGCATATCACACCAAATTACTATGTGTTTATAATGACTGAGATACTGAGTTTCTTTATGATTGCTTTTTATCACAGATGATATTAAGTTACATGACTCAGTTTGTTACTTGGTGAACTGTTATACAAATGACAAATTATTAAACTGTGGGAAACAAAGACTTTTTTTTCTTTTTTTTTTGCCTTTTTTTTTTTAAATAAAAGAATGTCAATTTGTATCAAAATTAGTCAGTGACAGAGTCAAGCTATTCCAAAATAGGAATTTGCTTCTCATACTCGGGACTTCAGCTGTTAAATCTGACCAAGTGACTTAAGCCATGTATGTTATTCTAGGTAGGATCATCAACGGCTCAGAAAAATAAGTTACTGTGATTTCTTGTAACAACCTATACAGAGTACTCCCACAAAGTTCATATTAAAAAATAAAAGCTATGTAGCAGTAACTATTTTAAACCTGTGTCTTCAGCAGTGACTCCTTACTAACAGTTTTAACTTATTAGGTGGCAATTGCCAGTGTGGGATCATTTTTTACCATGAGTTAATGGCGACAGGAACCCTCCCTGAACAACAATTCACATTTCAATTCAGAAACTAGGAGAAGTACAAGACTATAGATACAATAGTGTAGAGACAACAAGCATTGTGAGTGAGATTGTACTTTTTTAGGCACTAGATAATTTAATTTAGATTTGCAGAAATCATAATTTCAGTGTCTGATGTGAGAGTATCCTAAGGGGAAATACAGAGGTGCATATAGTCATGAAAGAAACTCCAAACTACCCAGTAGTGTTATGATTAGGATTTTCACATATGCACAAAACCAGAAGTGAAAATGCCTGACAATGTCCACACAGGAAATAGCAAACAGTATGGAGCTTAAGTGCATCACAAATAAAATGGTAATTGGGATAATTTTCTGGACTATAACTTTTAATTTTATCCAATTTCTGCTTTAGTTATATACAACCTGAATATGTCTTTAAAAAATAATCCCAAAATATCCTACTTCTAACACATTAGCTATTTAACTTTGGCCTCATTGGAGCTCTAAGTTTGCAGCAAATCAGATTTTCTGAAGTTTTGTTAAACATCTTAACCCGATATTATTTTAAATTTGTGTTTGTGTGGTGAAAAATGTAACAGATATTCTAATATTAAATACATAAATCAAAAGGACACAGTATGAAAGGTGAGGTCTTCTTTTCTGTTCAAACAATAATATTTTTCATAGCTTTGATGGAATCTTCCCAATTTGATAAGTAATCTTATATTATTAGCACCTCTGCAGATGAAACCTTAATTCTTTAAAAACTAACTTTTAACATCATCTGTGTGCTGGTTCTACATGCGAAAAGCCATGTGACTCTACATATACATTGATATTTTATAATGCATGGAGAAAAGCAAGGCAAGTCAAAGTAAAATAATATACTAAAAAGTTGGAATCTGGTAGATACATGTGTGACTAAATTGTGGTTATATAATTTTTCATTATACTTCTCTTTGATAATAATTATAATATTACATAGAAGACCAGTAACTTGTATGATTATTGTAATTTTAAGAGACAGAGAAAAGCAAGTTAATTTTCAGGTTAGTACTTTATTGCAATTGTTTTTCGATTAGTTTTTAGCCGCATTTGTCCCAAACAATTTAACTCTTTATCTTAATGACCTCTTTATTATCAAATTTATAGCTTTTTCCAAATAGTAGACTAAAATTAAGGACGTGAATGGTGAAAGAGAGAAAGGAATATGAAAATTACAAAATTTATTAGAGGATTTGGGAATAAGTTTAATGCTTAAAGCTTTATTTTAGTGTATACTTTTGAGATTAGAAGTATATATGTAAACACACACACATGTACATATAATTACATTTGTTGAAGAAAGGTTATCATCTTTAAACACGTTTAAAACACCAAGCATATATGGTACTTTTTGGTGCAAACATTCAATTATTATTGTCTGCAAAGGATGTGGAAATATTTGTCTTTTAAGAAAAAAACATACACACATTTTTAAATTTGTATATAGTTACACAGAGGAAATGCAAAGTGAAATGTAATAATACTCTCACAGAAACGGGAATAGAGATTGCCTTGTACAATACAATCATCTAGCAGTAAGTCATTATCAAAGAGAAAGAATAGTGAGCATAAGAATATGATCATTATTGTGGAAAAGTTAATGTGTCTTGATAATGTATTTTTTATGATTTAAACAGTGGCCTGGTAACAATGGCTGAAGAAAAAAATCTGTTCCAAGGGGCATCTGGGGAAACCTCTCAGACTTGTGCTATTTCACTACCCAAGTAATAAGAATTTGGATACCTTAATGCTGTTTTGAAATCACATACCAAATACCTTTCCATACCTACACTATCAAACAAAGTTAAGTTGCCACCCTTTCCCCTTCCCATACAATCTAAATAGATATACCAGTAAATAAAGTGCTGCTGGAACTCAAAACCTTCTCAGTCTTGGTCTTGGTAAAAGAAATAGAACAGAAGCCAATGAACTACTATACTACGTAATAGTCAAAAAAATTACATAAAGACAAAAAAAGTAGGCGGCAGGTATAGCCATGAATTTACACCATAAATCCAAATCTTTTATAACCATAATGTATAGGACAATAATGGGTGTTCATAATGTTAAAATTAACATGTTTAGCAGCTATTCTGGTTTTGGGTGGTTATTTTTCCTTATTAGTTTGTTCATGAGTTATCAAAGCTCTATTTAGCATGTGCATTGTAAACTTCACAGACCTAAGGTACCTATATTATCTGTGCTAAAAAAAGCTGCAAACATCTTGTAAACTTGTCCTTAATATAACCCTGAGGCACTGAAAAGCACTACTGTACATTCTAAAGGATATGAAGCTGAAGGACAGGAAAACTAAAGACTTCTTTCTCAAGGGGAAAAAATAGCCTTAGCAGCTTCTCTAGAGTAGCTCTTTGTGTCTCTCTCTGTTGATACTCCTTTGCAAGTGAACACAAAATACTTTACCTTGAGGCATCGTTGTCTTAATATTCTTGGTCTAGTACACACTTGCTGCTTCACTCCTGAAAGCAGTCCATAAGATCAGAAACTAGTTCTGGGAGAGCACAAGCCCATAAGACTGAAACTTTAAGAGCAAGCAAAAATATGCCCTGAATGCCTGTTTTAGTATAACCTCCTGAGTGTTTGAAATGTAGGTAGATCAAGAAATGAAGGGCTTTTCTGAACTCAAGACTGTGGCTTTTTCCAATTCCATCTGGTCATTTTCTCATACATTGATGAAATGTCTGTCATGCTAAAATGAATAGAAATAACGTCTGAGACATACTTTTACCAAAGTAATATTTAGGTCCAACTAACATACCTAGTCTTGGAATTTTTTTTATTTATTTATTTTTTTTTTTTTAAAAAAGAGACTGAAAGGATCCACTGTTATGGAATATTTGTTTGTTCTAGTAAAGATGTTTGTTTATGTAAAGTGTAAAAATGTTATGTAAAAATGTTTGTTCTAGTAAAGATGAAGTTCGACATTGACAGTTAGAATTTTCTTATTCCCACCTCTTTTTTGGTTTTATTTTTGGTTGTTTTTTATCTTTTTATGTGTGATTTAAATGACCTTTTATTTCACTTTTATTTTGACAATATTGTTTTCATTATTCTGTTGAGCCATCTGATATTTGATCTTCTCTAATATCTTATTCTTTAGAATATAGGTGTCATATAACTGCAGAGCAATGGCTCTTAATTAGCTACTGGATTATTACTACGTCTTTCCCCTCTAACTCAGAGTTGGTGAAAACTGTTGAAAATGTTTTACATCGTAGAAATTTTTGTAACTTAGATCTCAAGATAAATTCAATGGTGAGCTTCCCTTACAGGTACAAGAGTATTCCACCAGAGTTAGAGGATTTTTCTTTTTCACCCTGTGTTTCATTAAATTTTTTATTAATTGAATGTGTATTATTATTATGACCTTTCTTCTGTACTATGACTATACTGAGATACTTACAGTTCTTAACAATAATTCAAGAACAGCATTACCTTTCATCTCTCCATAAAAGTAGATGATTGTAACACACCAGAAGACTACAGAGCATGAAGATTTCAACCATTTGTAGAATGTTATCCACAGGCCACAGCTTCCATCTCCACTTCTCAAGGCCCCCTGTTGTCACACCAGGTCTGAATTTCTCTGTAATATGTCACTGTGTTGGAGTCAAATGCCTTATTGTGCATAGACTGTTAGGGCTGTTTAGAGTTGAAACATACATACATGTATGTGCATACAAATATAACTTTTTGTCCTTTTTTGGCACACAAAATTAGCAAATAGGATTTATTCTCTATGGCAGAATCTGTGAAAGGAGTCTCCATGTAGATTTTTTTAAATGTCTCACTTTTCTGTAGAAAGACAACTCTATCTTTTATCTAATACAGCAGTAAGATTTAAACAAAAATTCTTCTCCCTAAGTAAGATTTTTCTTGTTACCATTATACTAATTAGCAGTGCTCTACTTACCTTGTTTGCACTAGGTCAGCAGTAGTAATTAGAACAGATTGAATGCAGTGAATTAGGTCCTGAAGGATACTGTGCTCAAAATCTTGTTTATAGGCAAAAAGGAAGCACATCTTGGATATAAATAAAATCAATAATTTATTGTTACTATAACTGAAATCTTGAGAGTCTAATCATTATTAGTCCAGATCTAATAGTTATATAAAAAAGATAATGATGAAACTAAAATTGTTCTACACAAAGTTCTTAGTTTCTTCCCCTTTTCCTGGTGTTCTGCTCATGCTTCCCTGTTCCTCTCGCTCTAAGATATGTAGTTTCACACAGCAGGGAGGGTTATGATGAATTGTCAGCATCCAGAGTCCTTCACCAGGACAAATACAATGTTCGTGTTGCTGGTTTCTCTTTCAGCCCTCAAGGGTCAGCTTGGGATTATTTTATGTGTTACACTTTCACACTTTCTCATTGGCCTACGCCTCCAGGTTACAACCAAATCTGCTGTATATTGTGACCTTTATGTATGTTAGATACTATCTTCTTGTTTCATTTTGTTAACCTTAAGCCCAGCTCCTGGTATATAGTCCACCTATAGGTGTATAATTACCTAGAGAATGATTTTTTAACATACCTTCAAATATTTACCTTTTTTGAAGCAATGAATATATTTCAATGCACTAAAATATAAGCAGGAAAATTTGCATATGAGGGTAACAAAGAAAAAAAATATTGCAAGGTATACGCAAACCTCTCTGAACATAAGTAGTAAGTACAGACAAAATAATCCTCTGGAGCAGAGATGTTGAAAAATGGTCACACAGACAGCTATAGGAAAAGTACCATTTCAATAACAGATGCAGGCTTAAAGCAGTTAGCTCCAGTTCACCTGCTACTGGATTAAATGTTAGTAAAAAATGACATATGTTGTTGCCTTGCAGTAGTGTATGACTACAGCCTTGCAGTATATGACTATAGCACCTGCTAAAACGCCTACTGAAATCAAAAGAATTCCATGAAGAATTAAGAATACACCTTGAGACTTTTAAATATCAGTGCCTTTTGTATCTCTTTCTCATGAAACTCATCACAGGGACACAAGACCTGTTTCATTAATCTCAAGCCCAAATTTAGTAGTGATTTTCCATTAAATGAAAAAAGATTTCCTGACAACATGATATTGTCTCTGAAAAGTGTATGTTTCTCCTGGGGCAAAAAAACTTATTTCCTGTAAAAAATTGATTTGGAAGTGAAGGCACAAGGTAAGCAGAGTGTCCTTTCTTCTTTTGTTCAACAGAAGGTAGCAAAATATATTATGTTTAGAGCATTATATGTAATTAACTGAAAGAAAAATGACTCAACACTGTAAAAGGTAGTACTATATTTGGACAAGTCACTAAACAATGTGACTATTTTACTGCAGTGCATGGAAGCAAATTACCAGTTTTAAAGAATGCATAGGTTTTGCTTTATTTTGGTTTTGTTTTTGTTGGGATTTTTTGATTGTTTTTATTTCTGTTGTTGGTTTCTCTTTTGTGGTGGTTGTTTTTTCCAGGAGTGAAAAATATGTCTTTGTTCAATCTCTCTTGGATATTCTTTAAGTGTATACATGACTGTTTGGCAAACAATCTATGTGATGTCAGTACAATTATTTGGACAATTAATTGTTCAGCAGATTTTGAGGAGGCAAAAGAGGTTCTTTTTTGCCTTTCCTTATAACAAAGTGAAACTCAAACCCTACAAGTCTCACACCTGCAGCTGAGGGAAATAAAATTATTCTGTTAAATTGCTACTACACACTGACCAACGGATTATATGAGTTTTATTAAGATCTGTCATTTATTTCTGAAATTCCTGAACAAGACTTAGTCAACATGTTGTTCAGCTATATGTAAGCTTTCATTATGTTAAGTCAAAATCAGTTGTATGTTCTGGTATGCTTCCCTTTCATTGCATATTTAAAGAACATAATGCAAAAATCACGACTTTTTCAGTAATTTATTAGAACGTGTTCTATGCAGAAGGAAAAATAAAACATTTTACTTTTGCACCTTTATGTATAAAAATAGGACCATGTATACAGAGACAAATCCATTTGTACAGGTAAAATGTCTCTATGCATGTCTCTACTTGTAGAAGTTTAATCCAAGGAAATACACACTATCAGAAATCAGATGCTCTATTGCCCAGAAATTTTCAAAAATCTTTTGTAAAATGTTTTAAACATTGTCACTCTAAAACAATATCAACTCAAACTGGTTTGACCTCTTACCGTGAGTTCAACTGGGCTGACTCATAAATAGAAGCTTGAAATAGAGTAATACATATTTTAATTTTTGTTTCACAGTCATCTTGGTTAGGTGCAATACTGTATTTCAAAAATATCATATGTGTTCAGGGACATCAATTTTATAGGGGTATGTAAAATTTCATAATAGTTGACATTGTTAATGCCCTATTTCAAAATACAGAGATCCAGAAGTATAGGAGGTTTTTTTTCCAAGGAATTGGTTTCACTGAGTGATGTTACTAGAATGAAATATCCCTCACCTACCAAAAATTAATTTAGCTCATCAGCAAAGTCTGTTTTTCTGAGTGCAGCTTTCTGGATTACATCTTCTTTTGTTGTTGTTAAAAACACTACAAGCAAACACTTGTCTTTTCTAGGCTGAATTACTTGTGATCATTTTAAGTAGAGCAAAGCAGTATAATAGACTCTCATAACCCTGATAGCTATACATTAATTATCCATTTAACACTGCCAGGGACTCCCTTATTCATGTTAGTTAGTCTGCTATCTTCTTTTGCACATTCAACCATATATAATTTGCTTTTATTTCATCTTCTATTTTTTGCTCTTTCCTGGACTGTCATAAATCCAGTGAAAATTGTTTTGTAATAATCTTTTGGTATCTGCTGAGGTCTTTGCTGGGTCCTGAACATGTCAGGATTTCGTTTATTTACCACCTACATGGGGTTTTAAAGTATAAACTCTCTATCCCTATTTAATTTTGCAACAGGAACAGCAATTGTTCTCCATAAGAAAATGCTGAGAATTCATTCTTCTTTTCTAAAGCAAGCTGAATTTATTTCTATTTATCATAATATTTATTGGTGACTTTTCATTTTTCTTTGTTTCATTTTGTCTGGAATTGTAAGAAAGCAGTTTGATTAGACATTTGACTGTTTTGTACTCATTTAGTAAGTAAATTTTTTATTTGTACAAAAAAATCACCATTCTTCCTTAACAACTTTGATTTTCTTATTTTGACAAAAACATGTGAATACTTGCTTGTATTGTGGATTTCAACAAGTTGTAGACTTGAGGGAGATAAATTATTTTGGTTTTGTGAATTATCAACAAAAGTGGCAGCTTCAGTCAGGGTCATGAATCTTTTTAATTGGCAAAACACCCCATTTTAATTAGGATATGCACAATAACATTAATCTATGTGTCTTCTGCTTTTTAGCTTATTTTTGTAGAAGTAGGATCCTATTCTTTGTCTCAGTAGTTTCTCTGCTCCTTAGTGGTTTTATCACTAATGTTCAATCTATCTAAAATTCTCTGAGCATTATTGCTTACTGGCTTGTTACAATTTTTTTCCACAGCATTATTCTACTTACATGTGCTAAAACAGAGGAAGAGATGACTTGGATGGTATCTGTCAACTTTATTATGTAAGATTCCATTTTAGATAGCTTTTAAAGCAAGCAACAATAGCATGCAGCAATTTGCAGTGATTTTTGAGATGCTGATCTTTGCTCTAAAATCCTAGGGAGAAAGAAAGATAAAACTTAAAGAACTTGTGCATGATGGAAATGAAAAGAATCTCATTCTCTTTAATTTTGAAAAGAATAAAAGGGGGAAGTGAGAATCTCTGAACCTACAAAATCCATAACTCTTGTAATATATTTAAAAGGGAAACAAAATGAAAATAAAATAAATAAAATCCAATCTTAGGGACAAACCCAAACCAAACAACTTTTCTGGACAAGATTCTAATCTTCTGGAAGGTTAAATTAGTACAAGGAGTACTGCGGTTTCAGAATGGCACTGCACATCTAGTGCGGTGTTCCAAAGACTTGTGCTTGTCCCTAGAAGACAATAAATAAAGTCTATTGCAAAACCAGTTACATTCCTCATAACTCTCATGCTTTATTTTGCTCTCACAGGGAAACTGAGAGTAATCAAAGACAGAAATAGAGTGCTTTACAGGAGGTATGCATGCAGCTTCTGTAATGAAGAAGAGAATAATCTTGTATAGTTACTCTAAATAATATGTAAACATATCTGCTTAAAAAAAAAAGAGAAAAAAGAAAAAAGAAAAAAAAATAAAGAAAAAAGAAAAGAGGACAAACAGAAAATAGAAAAAAAAATCAGATCATGCTGAGGCAAATACATTCCTAATACTAAGCAATACATTCAGACACAATTAATTATGAGGTGGTCCTCAAAGAAAAAAAACAAAAAATCCTTGCCAAACTGGGAGGGGCCACAGCCAGGACAGGTGACCCAAACTGACCAGAGGGCTATTCTACACCATAGAACATCAGGCCTGGTTATTTGAACTAGGGAAGCTACCCAGAAAGGCAGCTGGTCTGGGTTTTGTAAGGGGGTTCTGGCATCAGTCAGCATTGCTCATCACTTAGGACTTTTATGGTGATGATGATGATGATGATACCACTATTATTGTATTTTACTTTATTTTCAATTATTAAACTGTTCTTATCTCATGTTTTACTTCGATTCTCCTCCCCATTTCACCTGGGTGTGGGGGGGAGGAGCGCAGGCGTTGAGCTAGTGGCTGTGTGGTGTTTCATCTCTTTCTGGACTAAAAACTATGGCACATCTGTAGTAAAAAAAAACCCCTTAAATAACAAACAAGCAAACAAAAAGTCCCTATGGTTTTTACTTGATTGATTTATTGAGAAATTTGGTGCACATTTACAGAGTTCAAACTTCATCAGGCACAGATCTTTCAACCAGAATTCCGGATGTTATTGCCTGCCACTGACAGATGAAATCTGATTTCTATTCTATACCAGCTCTGCATTGTTACAGCTCATATTTGAATGCATGGTTAGTAGTTTAGTTACTGCAATTTTTTTTTTTTCTGTGTATTGTACTTTCAGGGTGGGAATGCTTGAAGATTCTTAATTGCAGGGGGGAATATAAGACTGGAAATACATTCGTACATCAATAAACGGAAGCAAGTTCTGCTGAGAGGCTAGGGTTCTGGGCTTGTTCCCTGGAAAAGGGACAGCTTTGAGAGGAGTTTGTCACCAAACTAGCAGGGTTAGGCTTTTCCCAGAGTTGCCTGGAGGGAGGATGAGAATGAAAAGCCATAAATTGAAGCACAACTGGTTCAGACTGGCAATAAAAATAATTTTGCTGAGAAAAAAAAAAGAGAATGTTTTCTACTGTGTCATTGTGTACTGGGGGCTGGCAGCTCCCTGGAGCTGCAGAGGCTCCCCAGGGGGGCAGAAGGACACAGCTGGGCAGCCAGAGTCTTTCCCACTGCCCCAGCTGGAGAGCAGGGAGGGACACAGGGCACCAGGGTGGCCCCTGCGCTGGGCATTGGGCACTGCCCTGGTGATAGCAATGGACCAAAGCTGGGCTGGGACATGGACCCACCAGCTTGGCAGGGCCCAGGGCTTGGCAGGGCTGCAGGGAACTGGAGACTGTCACTGCTCTCGCATCACTGAGGCAGGGACTGATGGCTCCTAGGGGGAATAAAAGGAGTGTAGGGTCAGGGCCAGGAACTGATAGCCCCCAAGGAGTTTGAACAGGAACTGTCAGGCCTGGTAGTGCCCTCAGGACCTTATTTCTTGCAGTGAAAATAAAGACATTAATGGCAACCAGAAAAAAAATGTCTTTGGTCTTGTTTTTCTTTTCTAAGTATTACTAATTCATGATTTTTTTCACCCAAATACATGCCAAATTCATGTGTTCTTGTTAGAGGTAAGTAATAGCTCATTTTTAACAACATGAATTGTTAACATTCTTGCTTTAAGTAGAATTTTCCAAGTTTAGAGCCTTGAAATACTATTTGTTCATTTCAACAAAGGATATAATAGAGATCTGCATAAAGTGCAGAAAAAATCTTATTTCACTTTTTTTTAGATCTCTACAATAACCAAATATCACAGGGAAAAAACATTGGCCGGAAATGTGTAGCTGAAACGAGTAATCTCATTTATTTACTACTACTTTATCTCTTTGAACTAGATGAAAAAAATCAATTTGTGATATTAGTGTCATCATCAATTACTGGATATAATTATTCACTATAATTAAACATATCAATTCTTCAGAAATAAACTATAATTTTATCACAGTCTCTTACCAGTTGCATATTTTTCTATAGCAGGATCTGGCCCAATGGATATCAGATTGATCTGAGGCAGAAAAAAGGTAGATGGTGTGAAATCATATATTCATTTTACTTGGCATGTTCATGAGGTTGCAAATATCTTGGTTCACTAACTAATGCAACTACTGATATTATCTTGGGTATAATCATTGATTGAAACAGCAGGATATTAAAAAAACCAAACAATTAAATCACTTTTTTATGGTCTTTTCCCAGAGAATTTACTAAAAAATTACACCAGAGAAAAAACAAACAAAAATTAGAATGTAGTGGATATTGGCTTATCCTAAATGGCATAAGCATGATCCTCACAATTTTCCAGCGACAAATGTTTTCACATAAAATGTGACTATATTATCTCTCAAATAATACCATGTAGGGTAACTTTTCATTTATAAGAACGTCCCTCACAGGACAGCTGCCATCAATTTTATTAACAAATGACTTACATTTTTTAAAATATGTTTACAGTTTAATTTGCAATTTTGTATTGAAGTAGACATTAGCCAGCTAACAGTAGTCAACCATTAGATTTATGAAATCCCAAAATTGTTTATAAAATTTGAAGTGTTAAAATTACTAGAGTGCAAAAGACATTCAGCAATAAGATTTTTTTAAAAAAACCTGTATTTGACATATTTCCAATTGAAGTAATTGAAATTCCTCAAAAAAGTCTTCTGCATAATCAAACACAGAAAAATATTGACAAAATTAGCACAGGTCACCTTATATCAGGGAAGTAGCTCACAATTGTGAGGAAGCCCAGAGAAACTTTTCTGGCCTTAGTTAACACTTTGTATGTCCCTCTCATTGCTATGAGAGAAAATTCTTGTGCAAAAAAGAAAAGGCCTCATATTACAAGACATCAGAACCATGACATACATTGTAGGTTTTTCATTGCATACAATTTAGAGGTTTAAGCCAAGAAATGAGATTTCTTTACTCAGTTGGTCAGGAAAAATATAGAAACTTCTGCATCAGCAACAGAAACCATTTTTTTTTCAAAGATAGTATTACAATGTAGTAGTAATAATTTACAGCTCAAAGTTGCAACTGAGGCTATTGAACCCAAAGGTGCAAATTTACTAAGTACACTCTTCCAGGAATTTATCAAGGAATAATACAGGCTCTGTGCTTTGATTAAAAGTTCTTTTGAGAGTATGACAAAGACCTCAAATTAATTTTTGTTAGTTACTAGTCAGAAATTTTTGTTTTTACTTAGATTTACAGTTATACCAGTCTAGACTGAAATCAAGCTTGAACTTCAAGGCCATCAGGAGAATAATCACCACTATTGATCTGAGAAATAAAGAACAGGTTATATGCAAGGAATATCTGGGAACATAATGCAAACAATTTAGCAATCACATATATCAGTAGAAATTAGAGGAGAAAGTAGGGGCAGAAATGTGGCTTTGAAATAGTTTAACATATTAAAATACTATACAAACCTTAAAAACTATTTAAATTATTTAAGACTCTTACAGCTTCATATAGGATTTTTATTATGGCCATTATCTATGCACAATTAAGCAATCATATCCTCTCTCTTGCCTGTGCAGAGAGTGTAAATGAAGACTAGAGCTGTCTAATCCTTCACAACCACAGATTTATGCTGTAAATTTTGCTTGACTTTTTGTGGGAGAAGGGAATGAGTCTTTATATCATTAACTAATAGCTTTAATAATGATTATAATGTTAGAAAGGCATTGCTCATTTTCAGGAATAGTATATGTGATGCAGGGAGAATCTGTTCAGCATTTGGGTGCACACAAACCCAAACAAACAAAAAAAACCCAGAAACACATAAACTTGTTTTGCTGGAAAAAGAGAAGGTTCATTAGAAGCAAACAAAAAGAAATCTTATTTTTCAGTGGGTTGGATGCTATCAAGGCATATCTAATGTTCATTTGTACTTTTTGTATAAATCTACATGCTACAGCCTTTAACAGAAGAGCTTCGTGCTTGGTATGGCAAAGTTAAGTCCTCATTAACTCACTTTTTAGAAAGCAATATTCATGGGCCTATCTAGGCATTACATTCTTAAAACTAGGAAAAGAAAGTGCTACAATCATAGGAAAATAGCATGTGTTTTACTTCAGAAATGTGTCATTATTTAATATATTTGCTAAATATGCCCAGAAGGAAATCTAAATTCATCTGAATTTGGAAGCTGCTACATGGATAGGCATGAAAAACCTGATTGAGGTTTTTGTAGCAAGGATTGGGTATATGTTTGGATTCTCACCATGAAAAGAATAGAAAACTTCTTTTACTGGAATTGCAGTTCCTTTTGTTACAAAAATTGTTTCAGCATGGACCAAAAGTGTTTTTTCTTGCTATGTTACTGATGCTGGGTTATTGCACAATGCTTTTTTATTGCTGTCACTGACTTTTTCAAATGAACTTCTAACACAGCAGAGAACAATAGCAATTAAATGTAGAATGCTGTATAATCATAGCAATAGAAAGTATAAAAAAATTACATTAAGGATATGTAAAGAAGCTCAATACATAATTTTTCTGTCTGTTAGCATATTCACGGCAATGGAATGAATTAAGCATATACATATGAATGCCTTGGAGATTCACCTTCATGACCACAGTGGAAATAACAAAGTTTTTCCCAGTGCTTTCCTTTGGAACTGTGCGTTGTGCCTATTACCTCTTAACTTGGAAAAATGTAGCCCCTTAAGACATGCAATTAATATAGCCTGAAAGGAATTATTTGAAAAAAAGAAATACTGCAAGAAATAAATTATTACTTAAATTTATTAGTTAATTACAACTCTTTGAATGGACAAGTTATTGGAATCCAATACGATTCTGTACTTAGCCCCATTTCTCAGGAATTTCGCTTCATTGAAGCTATGGGTTTTGATTGTCTATGATTCTAAGATAGTGATAGAAGCTTAAAAAAATGAACTGTAGTACTGATTACATCAAGCAGGTATTGTTTTCACTGGCGTAAGGACTGTATTCTTATTGTAGCTAACACAATATTACTGAGGAGAAAGAATGGTTTATCAGAACTTAGTAGCATTACATGTATTTACACCAACAACAGACAGAAAAGATTTTTTTACCATATTCTTTGTCTTTTTAAACAGAAGAAAACAAGAAAAAGAAAACCAAAAAAAACCAAACCCACTAACCCAAATCAGAAAACTCTTGTCATTTTCAAGTAATTTTTATGTTTATTCAACGTCTATAACTATGATAAAATTTATTCTTCAAGTTTTCAATACGAGAGTGTGCAACATTATCACAAGCAATGTTTCTGAGAGAAAAAATCCTAAGTACAGAACATCTTATTACACTAGGGTTAATGGTAAAATTCTGTATTTGAATTAATCTCACATAGCATTATATACCTCTGTCAGAGACTCCTAACCCAGAGCTTGTCGTACTGAATTCCTTTGAAGTTAACGGAGTAGGAAAGAAACTCTTTGTTTCAGTGTCTTCCTGCATTTTTTTTCCACTGACTGTGAATGGATCTCAACTCAAAAAACGTATTTGCATTTGCTTAGATTAGTCTCAGCAAGAACTTCAGTGCAGCCAAGATGCTGACATCCCAAGGTAATAGATACATCACTCTAATACCCCTAAATCATAACTCTTTCTTTCTGTATAAACAACCTTAGCAAATGGTAGACATGGAATCATTGCAAAGCAACTGCGTATGTTTAGTAAATTGAATTTTGAAAAAAAAACCCCAACGTATTTCTTCATTATGAGTAAATCAGGTCATCGTATTGATTTTTGCAGTGGTATAAAAATGCTATGAAAAGTGTAATTCTACTTCCTTGAGTTTCACTTTCTCTACTTTTAAATTGTCTTCTTGCTTGTCTGTTTGCTAATTGTGCTTATGTCCCCTTTTCTCTCTTTGGCTAAAAATTATTAGATCAAGCAGAGGTCAATGTAAGGCAGTGGTCCACAACTGATGTTCAAGGGAAGCTGTGAGAGATGAGTTTGATACTTCACCTTCAATAAAAATAGCCCTGAACATAATCCCTTTGACAGACTATGAGCAGAAAGAATGTATATCCTGTTTTCTATAGTGACATTGATCTTTGTTAAGGAAAGTTCCCGGTCGGACCACCCAGGAGCCACTCTGACAGTCACACTTGCACCACCTGAGCTGGGACCAAAGTCCCTTTACAGGTACACACATCAAACTCACACAGTCAGACCAAGATTCTTTACTGTCTGGATCCAAATTTTCCCGTTCCCATTCTCAGACATCACAATCCTAAAAAATAATTTAGTCTTGGTGCAAAAATTAAATAACAAAAGAACAGCTCAAGCTGGGTGCCTCCAAGGAGGGACCCTAAACAAAGGAAACCCTGGGCTTTTATACCCTCACAGTCTAAGTGCATAAAAATCTCAGGGTCATTGGCTTCTGCCATGTCTCTGAGTGTCTGTGCCCTTTGTTCGTGGCAGTTCAAGGCCTCTTCCCTCACAGTCCAGCCACCCAGAGCTCCATGTGCTGCTCCCTCTGTAGCTGCACACCAAGTTACCAGCACTGAATGTATTCCTCAATATTTTAATGTGTACTTTACAGTTGCAAAAGGAGTTTCCTATAAAACTTCCTCGCTCTAATAATGGGTGTATTATTGTTAAATTTTAGGAAATGTTTTTTAATTTTTAAATACTAAGATAAGGCCAAAGCACAGTGGGATGACAACAACAGAACAACTGCTGTCTCCTATTGAAAAGTTCAGGCTTTCAAAAATGCAATTTTTAGTCCTATTCTACATATTACACAAAGCTATATTTCACTCAGGAAGGACCAAAGGCCAGGGGATTTTTAAAATCTATTATTTCAGCCATCTCAAAGTGATTTTGAGAGGCCATATGAGTCATCATTTCCCACTGAAATATCAACTATTTCAGATGTCAACTTCTTCCATTTTTCTGCAAGCAAAACCCCACTTTGTATTCAAAGTGGCTGCCATTAACGGGCCAATTAGTTAGAAGTACAAATTAGTTTTCATTGTGATTATTCTCAATTGGGATGAATGGAAGTGGAATGGAAAATATGAGACTATATGACCTGGTTGCCTACTCATTAACCCGAAATGAAATTTAAACCACAAAAGCATAAAATTAAATTGTTATATTTTATTTTTCTTAATTTATAACAGGTGAGTGAAATTGTTTAAATTCTGCTTAGGTTTTACAATATTTATTCCCATTTTATTTTGAGAAAATTGTAAAATTATAGAATTGTTTGGGTTGAAATGGACCTTGGAGACCATTAGTTCCAACTTCTCTGCAGGGAGAAGGGACAAGTTCCACTAGACCAGGTTGCTCAAAGCCCCATCCAACCTGAACTTAAACACTTCCAGGGATGGGGCATTCACAACTTTCCTGGGCAACATGTTCCAGTGCCTCACCACCCTCACAGTAAAGAATTGCTTCCTTATATCCAATCTTGATCTACCTTCTTTTAGTTCAAAGCTATTACCCTTTGTCCTGTCCCTATAGGCACTGGTAAAAAGTCCCTTTTCATCTTTCTTTTAAGCCCCTCTTAAAGAATTAAAAGGTGGCAATATAGGTTCCCTGGAATCTTTTGTTTTCCTTGCTGAACCTCAACCCCCTTAGCCTGTCTTCATAGGAGAATTGTTTCATGGCCCTCATATGATCAGTTTATATGTTCTTGACTACTGTGAGAGACTGAAATGGTTAATGACTTAAACATTGCTAAAATCATCAAAGGACTTTTGTTTACTGTAGCAGACAACAGCTGTCCATCTGCAACCACCAAAGCCCACCCCTGCCCAAATATGCCTCCTAACTGGAATTTGGACTGTGGCAGGAACTTGAGATAATTGGGATACTATTGTCTAATGATCCCATGTCTGGGGAGAAGAATATATCCACAAGTGATACTGGAAGAGAGACTGGAGTGCTGGTGCATTCCCATTTCAGGGGGGAAGCTGCTGATGTGCAAATTACCTGCCCAGGTGCAAAGGGAAGCACAACCCACCTCAGGCTACAGCTGGGTGTTGAGGGTGATATGGGAAGAGGCAAACCCTTTGAGGTGGGAACTGTCTCCTTGTCCTTATTCAAGTGAACTCAGCTGTGATAACTCCCCTGTTGGGGAAGTACTGGGACAGTCACACGTAGCCTGAAGGTGTTAATCTCTGCTGACGGGCTATAATGGGCCGTAATGGGCCGTAATGGACTCAAGTGCACTGGTGTAACAGGCACCTGTATGGTCTTAGAAGGTGTAGAGACAGCCAAATTGTCCCTAATCCACAAAATTACGTCATCCTCTTGAAACTCCCTGCACCAGGGGAGGGACCTGGGTATGATATGACATGACATACAATAGATGGTAGTCTCCTGTGGGATTTCTCCCCATCACTTTTTTGGGATGTCCTTCCCCCACCCCTCACTACAACTACTTCTTTGGACCCTCTTCCCCCCACCACCACCTCTTTGGGACCCCCACCACCACCTGATGGATGTGGACTGCAACCACCACCTCAACCACGACTACAACCACTGCTTCAACCAACAGACATCGAAATGGCAACAACCAAGTCTGACTGCGACGCCTACGCACTGTGGGTAGTAAGATCTTTCTGCTCTTATCCTTTGTTTCTCTTTCTTATGCATTTTCTTAAATGATGTTTTTATGCTTTTATATTGTCATGTTACTATAGATAACAACCAAAATGGCTACATACCTGTTTTTCTGTTCAACCAAATTGTTCCACAATAAACCTTACATGTGTGTATCTACAAACACTGATCATTCAGTTTTGTTTCAGTCTAATCCATCCCAAGGGGTCCATTAACAAGAACCTGGGTTACTCTTGCCTTCTAGGGTGGGTTGTAACAACTACATCCACTCCTTTACTGTCTTACGGCCCAGACATGATTGCATATACATGTATATCAAAAACACATGCATACACAAATTATTGTGTTTGAATGAATGAAGTTGGTTCATATTAAGAAATGTTAAAGAAAGGGACAATGAGATCTTGCATACACTGCAGGAAACATCAGATACAGTGGATTTATTCTGGGAAAAATCAAATGTCATATTTAAAGTAAAAATAATATTTAACAATCTGTTGAGTGCTATCACTGAGTGAAGTTAAAAAATAAAAAAAAAGTATTATGACACTAGATAATAAAATAGTTTGACATTATAAAAAAATTAAACCAGGAAAATTCACTGCTTAAAATAAAATTCCATTCAACTTGTGAAAAACATTCCTCTGGAAACAAAGTTTAAGTGTTCCATCACCAATGGACAAGACCTCAATACTGTCCAAGGTCTCCAAATCAAGTACCAGTATGCACCAAAGGTCTGACATTAGTTCAAAAAAGGAAAGTCATGGTATCTTCAAGTAGCCAGAGATATTTTCAGCTTGAGAAAAATGTGCGTACACAACCATGTCTCTGTCATCCAGCAGCTGTGATTCTGCCTTTATTTCATCCTGATCAGTACTATACTTTCAGAGAACAATCTTGGAGTATAATACAGTTGAGACTTACGAATTTTTTCTCTTGTACTTGTGAATATCATGGGAATAGTTGCAGGAAAAAAGTAGGTTAATTAAAGAACTAGTTGATATTGTCCATTGTCCTTTAAAGACTATTAATAAGTCAATGCAAATTCTCTCTCTGGAATCTTGCCAAATATGTAATTTATTTATTTCCGGTCTTGTCCATATAATAGGGCTTTTTTATCAATCAAAAAATTTGTCCCTTTCTACCAACTAGTATCAAAACCAGTATCATCTCATTGGAGAAGTGCTCTAAAGAGTGAAGCCTTCGAGAAGCTATTAAAAGGAAACAAAACAATGATTAAAAATAGTCCCTTTTTTAACCTTTATTAACTTTCATTTCATGTTTAAATAAACATGAAAGCCATTGTCTCAGTATGTTACAAATGAACAAGGTACTTGCCATGTATTTTCAAACAAGATCAGAAGCCAAAAGATCACAGTTTAACCTAGAACCAGTAAATGCTTAAAGAACTAAATTAGTGCTATGAAAACAAAACAGAATAAACAACTGACCTAAAAACTGCAAAGAAATTCAAGTAAAACAGTAAATGAGCAAATAGTAGTGGGTAATAAAAGCATACATCTACTATATATGATTTGTGAACGAAAATGTGTTCTGGAGTGACTAAGCAAAATATCCTCTCAAAAAACCCCAAATCAAACAAAAAAGCATACTCTGATAAAGAACACCTGTCAGGAAATGGTTTGAACTGAGCTGTCTTGAGAAGCACAAATACTTTACCTCTGCAGAAAGGAAGAGTTTCAAACAAAATTTGTGCTTAGTATTAGTTACCAGGAAAAAGTCATGTGTTGTGTCTTTGTTTGAGAAAAGGTCTTGGGAACTGCTGGACAAAAGTGTCCTGTTTTGTAGCCAGTAGGTAGGGACTCCTCCCTTAGCCTACGTACATTTGACAGAAAAAAGCAGTGTCTCTAGCTGCAGCTCAGGTGTCAAAACTTAGCATCAACATGAAATGTAGTGGATAGATACAGCACAAAAATATTAGAACAAAACAATTAGAACTAAGTGGCTTTTAGAGAACATTTTAGAGACAAAAAGAGAATGAAGAAATCAGAAACAAATACTCAAAGTGAGCAGAGGTCAGTTAAGGCTATGCAAGCTTTGGACAGAATCGTGAGGGAAAATGTATCATACCAATATGAAAGAAGTACACCTTTCTATCTTTTTAAATTTATGTTTGCCTTTAAGAACTTTCAATGGATTAGCTCTGGCTAACAATCAAACTCCCACCACACTACTTGCTCACTCTTCCCTTAGCAGAATGAATGAGGAAAGAAGTACAGGAATAAGAAAGTTTGTGGGCCAAGATGAAGACAGGGACGTTACTTATCATCATCACAGGCAAGACAACATTAGCTTGTAGAAGGTTAACTGAATTTATTGAGAGTTAATATTAAAATGTAGTCACTAATTCAGGTAGTGGAAAACAGAAGGAAAAACATTAAGACAACACCTTTCTTCCTCTTTTTCCAGGCTCAACTTGTCTCCTTCACCCCTAACTCCTCTGTCATCCCCTAAGTAGCGCAGAGGAGACTGGGGACAGGGCAGGTGCCGTCAGTACCTTGTGGTCTCTCTCTGCCACTCCTTCCTCTCATGCTTTCCCTTGCTCCAATGTAGAACGCCCACAGGTTGCAGGGGAAAATCCAGTCCTCAATGGGTCTCCATGTCTTCTCCACCTTTTTGATCCCTCCTCTCTGTAGCAATTTCTGCCCTTTCTTAAATGCACTTTCCTAGAGGTGCCACATCCACATCAAACAGGCTAAACTGTCTTGCAGTATGTCCTTCAGAGCCAGCTGGAACCAACTGGAAGTGGCTGGCACCTGAAAATGGCAGCCCCTTGACTCTTCTTCCAGGGGCCACCCTTGTAGCCCCTTCCGCCTTGATATCTACACCTAGTGCAGAATTTAACAGACTTCAAAAATATAAATGAAATAGTAAATACCAGTGTTGAAGTTCTGTCATAGAACCACAGCATGGTTTGGTTTGGAAGGGACCTTAAAGATCATCTAGTTCCAAACCCCCTGCCATGCACAGGAACACGTTCTGCTAGACCAGGTCATGCCATAATAAAAATGAAAAAATGCTCTGAAAGAGTGAAGTAGAATCCCAAAGGCTGAATTCTACGTAGATTTCAGGGATTAATTGGAGTTGTCTTGTTAGATGTTAGTTATCTATGTGGATGTTAGAGGTTCTCTGTTTTGGCATGGTTTGTAGCCATTGGAAGAGCTCTCAGAAGGCCCTTACAATATGACCCTTTCTTTAGTCAAGATAGGTTAAATGAGAACATTGTCACAAGCTGTCAGCTCTTTTAGCTATGCTTCTGGTGCTGAGCAGAATTGATTTTAACTGAAAAAAATTATTTGGAATCTACGAGTTGATCTGTAGTAGTAATGGGTTAAATACAGCTGATATTCATAAATGCTTAATAAAATGGATTTTAGAAAGAAATGGCTTCCAGCATACATCAAAGAATTCTATAAATGTTTCTGTGCATTCTGGTTTTCAAGTGGTTTATAATGGTAACTAAAACAATATTTGCTAGAAGTTTTTAAATAATGGTGATTACCTTGGCAGGTTTGTGGAAGTGTGATTTAGTCAATCAGTCAGGCCTCCCCACATATGTATTTCAGCCATCGTCCTCCATAGCAAAGAGGTTGTCAGTATTTTTTCAGCTGGAATATAGCTGGCCTCAGATTCTCTGTATCCTTGACTCCAGAAGCCATGGGGTCGACCTCAAGTCTCCCCTGGTGCTTTTTGCCAGAGCCTCCAGTAAAGGTCATTCTCTCCAGTTGCAGTGTAGAGCATATTTTAACCTCTTGTCCTGTCCAGGCTGGCCCAAGGGCTGCTGCATGAACTATCTCATGCTGATTTGTTTAATTGCTTGTCGTTGCTCAGGGCCTCTCTTGAAATAATTTTTCTTCCTGATCACCTAGTAGAGAGGGCTGACAATCAGATTGTAATTTGGAATATGCATTTTCCAGAAAACCACAACACCCAAGAATGGTTGTGTTTCCTTTTTACTAGTTGGTGGAGACATTGCTGTTATTTTGTTGATCGCATCCATTGGGATCTGATGACATCCACCTTGCCATTTTCTTCCTAAAATCTGGATGTTGGCCCCTCGAGCTTACTTTGTTTAATGGCAAAACTGCCTTCAGGACTTGGACTATTTTATTTTTCCTTTTGTCAGAAAATGCTGCCCCACACAACAATATCATCAATGTATTACAGGTGCTCCAGACGTTCATCCTGTTCCAGTAGAGTGTGAAATATATATATTAAATATATATTTTACATTAATTTCCTTTTGTGAAACTATTCACAAAGTCTTTGTATCTTTATTTTTCTTGCTAAACCTAAAATTGAGTATGCCCTCTTTTACATGTACATTACGTAGGTAGCTGAGACACGACTATTTTTAAAAATTATATGATAGAATATTCTGAGTAGAACAAATCAATTTGCACATTATATAATCCTCACGTAAGTTTTGAGCATTTCCAAATTGGAATTAGGATGAAAATTCTTCAAGAATATGTATGGTAAATTTATATGGTATTATAACTATTGACTCAGGGACAAAGTAGGAAGCTGAAGGAAGCTGTAAAAAACGTGCTATTATCCCTTAAAATTTTGACACACTTCTCATAACAAATCAGTGAATAACTCTAAGAATCCACTTCATATAGACACACTATATACCATCTCACAATATTTGGAATCTGTGTGATGACTTTTATAATATGAAACACTTTGCCTCACATTCTTTTTCAAAGTAAAAATGTATGGTTTATGAACTACTTATGAAGTTTATATCAAAAAATATTCCTCAGATATGATACACAATCACTGCAGTTACTGTGGTGGCCTAAGGTTTGTTTCTTCTTTAAAATAAATCTGCAGCAAATCAAGTATTTCCATTAATGATCTACATCACTATTAACATCATTGAGTTGGAGTAGGTTTAATTGAAATCAGTGGTGAATTTTTGGGCTTTGTTCTTTATGCTGATTGTAAGCAACAACAGAGATAGATGTAATAGAAGATGCTTTGGGACCCTAACGGAGCCTCTGAAGGATTATTTATTTTATTTGACAAATAGATAGCCAAGATAGGCAGATAACACCTTTAGATATGCCTGTCCCACCACTAATGGTGAAGGCAGCTTAGATTTTGTGGTACTTATTGACATTATTTAGGAAGACTGAGGCAGACAGCAAGATTTCTTGAGCTTGCCATGCCACATCTCTTGAGTTCATATTAAAAATGTTAATTTAGTTATTATAACACTTACTAATATCCAATAAAATAAATCACAGTGTCACATAAAATATTATGTCTATTAAGTTGTATCCCACTTATTTATCCACTATTCTAGGAAATAGTGTCTTTTCCCAGGAAGACAGCATAGGGAACCTCTGTTGGTGCTGTATGATATTTTATTTATTGTAAAGTTTAGAACACTTTGCTGAGGGTATTTACTATGTATTAATTTTTGCTGTCTGTGTAAAGATGGGTTTTCTTTTCTGTTTCCTAATAGCAGTTCACTGGCAATTTATCAGTTACTGAAGACCTGTCTAAATTTTGACACACTAGAATCTTAGGAAACCTTATACTTCCATAAATTAAGCAAATGAAAAGACCACTATTAATGGTCTGCCACACCTATAAAACTCAGACACTTCATATCCCTTTCAAATATTTTACTGTAGATCACAATTCACAAAAGTCTGGCTTGACAGACAATACAAGGCAGTGGCTGACAGACAGGGAAAATAAATTCCTATTATACAGCTCTAATGAGCTACATAGTCTGCATGCTTACTTCCCAAGTGTCAAAAGTTGTGAGCTAGACACCAGCAGGCTTTGTGCAGATAGCTAGGCTTTACATGGGCTGGAAAAGAATATGGTTCAAAATGTTCAGAGATGTTTAACTTCTAAAACAGTTCTGTAAGATTAGTTTTATCAACTAAGTGTGATTAATTTAGACAAAACCAAAATGTCACTGCTCTGAAGTGTACATCTAATTCTATAGTTACTTTATATATCCAATGTTTTATTTCTTACAGGCTATTATTGTCTAGTTCACTTCATATTTTGTTTATTTACTACTTGGAGTCCCAGCAAATTTACAAATGCAAAAGCTTGAATACAAAATAGTAGTTCACTTTAGAAGACTTTTTAAAAAGAAAATAATTAGATATGTCTCCTTCTATACAGACAGCAATGTGATCTGTTAGCATCTTTGGCAACCTACATTTTAATATACATCTGTAGAATATCAAGATATGGCAGATGAAAAAACATGTGATAAATTGATTACATCTGCCACAGAATCACAGACTGGTTGAAGCTGGAAGGCAGCCCTGAACGTCATGTGGTCCGCCTTCCCAAGTCCAGAACAGGTTGCTCAGGACCATATCCACAACAGACTTTGAATGTCTCTAAGGATGGAGACTCCTTAGCCTCCCTGGGCAAGCTGTGCCAGTGCTCAGTCACATATTAAAGTGATTCCTTATGTTCAGATAGACCCTCCTGTACTTCAGTTTGTGCCTATTGCCTCTTGTCTTGTCAGTGGACAAGAGCTATCTTCCTTGCACCTTCCCATCAAATTTTTATACACATTGAGAAGATTCCCCTCTGCCTGCTCTTCTGCAGGATAAACACACCCAGGTGTCTCGGCATCTCATCATATGGAAAGTGTGCCAGTTCCTTAAACATCCTAACGGACATTTTTTGGATTCTCCGTTAGTTCCATATCCCTGCTGTCCACTATGTCCATGTATTGCTTTTAGTGGGGAGCATCAGACTGAACACCCCTTGTTAGTAATAGACAATGTGACTTCACCAAGAGGAGGTCATGCTTGACCAACCTGACAAACTTGTACAATAAAGTGACTGGCCTGGTAGATGGGGAGGGAGCAGTGGATGCTGTCTACCTGGACTTGGGGAACACCTTTGACATTGTCTCCCATTATACCCTCATAGAGAGGCTGTTGATGTAAAGACTGGATGGCCAGACAGTGAGGTGAATTCAAAATTGTCTGAATGACCCAGCCCAGAGTGTGGTGATCAGTGGCACCAAGTCTAAGGAGGGCAGTGACTAGTGGTCCACCCTAGGGGTCAATACGGTGTCCAATCCTCTTCAACATCTTCATCAATGATCTGGGTGATATAGCAAACTGTACTCTCAGCAAGTTTGCAGACATTACTGAACTCAGATCTGAGTGGCTGGTATGCCAGAGGGTTGCACTGTCATGCAGAGGGACCCCAAAAGGCTCCTCGACAGGAACCTCATGAAGTTCAACAAGGGGAAGGGCCAATTTCTACACCTGAGGAAGAACAACCCCATGCACTGGTATATGGTAGGGTACAACCAGCTGGAAAGCAACTTTGCAGAAAAGGACTGGGGGATCCTGGTGGAAACCAGGTTTAACATGAGCCAGAATGTGCAAGGAGGCAAATGGTATCCTGGGCTTCTTTAGGCAGTGCATTGACAGCAGGTCAAGGGAAGTGATCCTCTCTCTTTATTCATTGCTGCTGAACCCACATCTGGAGTATTGTGTTCAGTTATGATCTCCCCAGTACAATAGAAATATGGACATACTGAAAGGGCCACAAAGGTGAACAAAGAATTGGAGCACCTTTCCAGTGAAAAACAGAGAGAGCTGGGGTTGTTTACCCCAGAGAAGACTCCAAAAGAGATTTCATCAGTGTATATAAATACCCCAAGGGAAGGTGCAAAAAGGTTGAAGACATGGTCTTTTCAGTGGTGCTCTGGGGGCAGGACCAGTGGCAATGGACATAAACTAAAAAACAGCAGGTTTAGTACAGACATAACAAAACACTTTTTACTGTGAGGGTGACAGCACTGCTGCACATTGTTCAGAGAGACCAGGGACCCTCCCCTCCTAGGAGAGAGTATCTAGATGTGGTCTGGGGCAATCTGCTCTAGGTGGTTCTGCTTGAGTAGGTGAAGTTAGTCAGGATGGCTAGCAGAGGTTTTCCAGTCTCAGCCATGCGCTTCTAAGACTCTGTGACACAGTGCTCCAAATGAGGCCTTAGCAATTCTGTGCAAAGGGGAATGAACACCTCTGTTGACCTGCAGGCAGTACTTTGCCTAATGCAGATCAGGGTGCCATCAGCCTTCTTTTCTGCAAGGGCATCCCCAAGTCCTTTTCTGAAAACCTGTGATCTAGCTGGCCGGCCCTCAGCATGAGATTATTAATCTCAGTATGAGATTATTACTCCTTCAGTGCAGAATCTTCCACTTCCCTTTGTTAACTTTTCATGAGGTGACTTTGTGAATTCATGCTGACTACTTACAAATAGCTTCTTGTCCTTGAAGTATTTGGAAATGGTTTCCAGGATTAGTTGCTTCATCACCTTTCCAAACATCAATGTGAGGCTGACCAGCCTGGATTCCTCTTTCAATTTTTGAAGATATTTACCAGTATTGACTCAGAGATGCTCTGTTCTGGAGCTTTAGGAAGAAACAAAAATAGTTTTCTTGGGAACACAAGGAGTTAATAGCGCTAGATGAGACACCACATGCAGTAAAAGCTACAAACAGGGTTTACTTTTTCTCTGAAAGTGCTATTGATTTTTTTTTTTTTGCTGACACTCAATCTCTTGTAGAAGAAGGAAATACCTTCATTGAAACTACTGTCAGCATGTTAAATTATGTCTTGTTGAACTAATTTCCAAATTGTTACCTTTGTTTTGGTATCACTAATTATTGTTTCAGTTTGAATTACTGCTGAGACAAATGTTCTGTTAAGAGAATTCTAGAACAATATTTTATTAGAGTATCAAAGCCTAACTTCAATGAATTCCAAAGGTTCTTACAGAGTTTACTGTTATCACCAAGTTCCAGTGTTGCCTTTTCTTCTGACAGTTTCCTGATGATGATACCACCATTACATCTGCTCTGAGCATTGTGAGATGTCCGAGGCCTGTCATTGACTTCCAGCAGGCAAAAAAATCAATGGAACAGCGTACATACTCTTACGAGTTATTTCCTTTAGAGATGACAATCAGAAGACTTTCACAAATAGAAACAGCTGAAAACTTTATCCTATCTGCAGAATATTGGAATATAATGAAGGAAAGTAAATATTCTGGATGGGATTATTCCTTGTTATGAGTACTAGTAAGAAAATTAAATGGAAGAGATATGACAAGTGTAAAAATATGTAAGGATGTGGCCGATTTTCATAGAAAGTAACAGACGTTCTTCTGGATGCAAGAAAATATTTATCTGGATTATAAGTAGAGTTGTAATGTATTTCAAGCTGCCAAAGTCTGTTTTCTTTATATTCTGCTTTAGTAGTGTAGAAGTCCTTCCTGTAGTGGAAATCTTGCTAAATGAAGCAATAGATTTCAGCAAGTGGTTTTGTCCAGATCAAGGAACCCCAGTTAAAACACCGCTTTCATTAAACATTAGCTTGTTTATTGCTTGTCACACCGCTGCTGTCTACAGCCCAGGCTAGCTCCAGCAGTGTGTGACAGGAGTGCGGAGCAGCCGGAGGCACGGAGCTTTAAAGCTGCTCCTCTGAAGCCTCTGCTCTACCCTGCGGAGCACCGGCTCCAGACACTGTAGCAGCCAGCAGCTCTCGACGAAGGGAGAGATAAAAAGCAGCGACGAAGCTTGCCCCGGGGGTTAATCCAACCCCATTGCAAGGAATTCACAGAGGACAAGCTCCGCTTCTAGCACGCCCATGCCTTATAAAGGAGGGCTGAACAAGGGGAGTAAACCAACTAGGCACCAATAAGCGGATTAGGAGGGAGGGACGCTGAAGGGATGGACTCACATCTGGTCCAATGGTCTTGGTGGGTGGAGGGAGAGGGGTCACATGTCCCATGGGGCATCGAGGTTTAGGGGATTTCCAAGAGGGGAGGCATCCAAGGGGGCAGGGTCTCGGGGGACTGACGGGGGCCATATAAGGGTAATTAGGGAGGGCTCAGGTGATGGACACCGAACCTTCGGGAACTACAGGAGGGGTTTGGGTGATTGATAGGGAGAGAGCCAGAACAAGGGGAGGAGAACAACCATATAGGGAGCACCGGGGGAGCGGCTTGGGTCTGGGGCAAACCAACTGGGAGTAGGAGTGGGGAAGGTAGGGATGAACCACTGGGGCACAGAAAGCATATGAAAATACAATAAAAACCTTGCATCACCACAATTGCTGTATCATCTCAGTCAAGTTTTGCCTTTAAATATTTGCTTCAGAGAAGAAGGTGAAGTCTCTGTCATCTACCAAGCTCAAAATACTGGAAATCAATTTATATTGCGTCTTAAAATAAGCACACTCTAGAGCTCAGCATTTATAACATTATGTGAAAAACAATTAAGTTATGTAGATCTGTCACAGCACAACCTGATGTCTCCTAGTCTAAAGGAGACCCACTGGATCTCAGAAACAGATGAGCTTCCATTGTTTCCTTGTGGGTTCTATTAATCCATAGACCTGTATTTGACTAGTATATGAATGTGTATATATATGTTTCCATATGTTGGTTTTAAATATAAATACACAAGTTTTGAATAGGGAGGGTAGTTATCTTTCTTTTTGTCCTTACATCTAAATTTCTTCTTTTTATGCCTCTTCTCCACTATCTAATTCCTCTTTCTTGCTGTAGCTGAAACTTCAGACTAGTTGAAATCAACTGGGTTTTTACTATTGATATGAAAGGAGTCAAGATGTCACTCATGAAGTTCATACACTGCAAATAGTTACAGAAAGCAAGCTTTCACTCTTCTCTCCTAAAACTTCCACCTACTATTATTACTCAGCCAGCTTTACAGTTTGCATTCAGCAATTCTTTACTATTTTGTGAAAACAATTTAGTCTCTTTTGCTCTTGTAATTTTTCTTTTCTTTTGCTTGTTTTAAACCCCAGAATTTATAAAAGTACAATTTAAACAACCATTTTCTATTAAAAAAAAAAGAAGTACAGTTAATTAAGCTATTCTAGCATTCTATTGAACAAAATATGAGAAGTTGGAAATTATTTATTTATTTATTTATTTTAAATCCATAGGAACATTAGTGTGTTGCTTCTTAGCTTCATCCACAGAAATTCGGATTCAGCATCTGTTGAAAATGGCTGTTAAAGGAAGCAAGGAATGGTTCCTTTGAGACTTCTGACTGGTAGGAATTCAGAGGGCATATCTGACTATTGGCTACCTCAGAGCAGCATCAAGCTTCTTTTAAGTGATAAACTGCATTTCCTATGTGTTACACAGCTACCCTGTGGCAATTCCAAATACAAACCAAGTCTTAAAAAATCAAACTGTGGTAAAGTATGTATTCATTTTTTAACAAAAGAAGAAAATAGTAAATAAATTTAGTTATTTGTCACACCTGGATTTTAGATCAATCGTAAGAGAGTCATGCATTTAAAAGATCACCCGGAGATCTACAGTTCTCTGATTCCACATTTCCTATTATATATTTTCTCTCTCTTTTCTATCAATGCAGGAAGCAGGTATACAGTAGCTGCCAGCTGGCTTTTCATGGAAAGAGTGTAGTATAATGTAGAACATTAAATCCCTAATTCCTCTGGGTATAGTACATAGAATTTGCTATCTGACAGAAGGACCCAACTAAAAAAAACAAAAACCAAAAACTAAACCCAAAAATGAAACCAGACATTCTTTTGGGTTTTTTTAAGAAGTGTTAGAAGTTTGTTGAGGAGAAAACTTTTCAAAGGATCAGATTAATCTCATAATGGGGTACTATCAACGTGATTGAAAAAATTATCTAAACTTGAACATATTTTCACTTTAAGTTTGGGAGTTTAATAGATATCTCTCATTAGGGAAAGAGAGTGTAGAAAACACAGTACGTCTCCACTTGGAAGAAAAAGGGTGAAAATTATTATTTTAACAATATGGCTATTACTGGTTTTATTTCTGTTTACATTTCCTTTTGTGCAAAATGAGACGCAACATCTAGTGTCAGAGATGCCCTGCATGAAATGATAATAATAATAGGCAAGTAAATGTAAACAGTCATGCCTAGACTTTGCTTTTCTGAAATAAAAGGCCTCAGATTAAAATAATACATTTGTAATGACTGGGAAACAGCTCAGATATTTTCTTTAATTAAATTTGAATTTCCAGGGTTTTTTCATTTATTTTCTTTTATTCCTAATTTATTACAAATCCTAAATTAAGGAATTTAATTATTTTGTTTTTTCTTTCTAGTTTATCCACAAAAATGTCCTTTTTAGGATATTTCATAAGAATTAAACTTATTTCCTTTTATAAAATAAGTGTTAACGTAACCTAATGAGCAAGAAATGCATGGAAGCTGTGCAGATTATGTCTTTGACCTCTGTTATGTTGCTCATCTCTTTTCTTGTTGTTCAGTATATGGAAATATCGGATTTCATTTTTTTTGAAATAAATATCTGTATGCTGTAGACATTTTATGATTTTTTTTTTTTTTTTTTGCTAAGATGCTCTCATATCCTATGGTAGCTTGTATTCCACTAAAACCTTAATATCTGAAATACACTCTTTGATTATTATTTCAATCTTTTATAGTTGGGATCTGATATTAGTTGTTTCCCTGGTGTGCTGGTTTCAGCTGGGATATAGTTAATTTTCTGCATGGTAGCTGGTAGGGCACTGTGTTTTCTATTTGTGATGAAAACAGCAGAGATAATGTTGAGATGTTTTAGTTTTGCTGAGCAGCTCTTATAGAGTCAAGGTCTTTTCTGCTTCTTGTACCATCCTGTAAGCAAGGAGGCTGTGGGGACACGAGAGTTTGGGAGGGGACATAGCCAGGAGAGCTGACCCCAACTGCCCTAAAGGATAGCCCATACCATGTGGCATTATGCTCAATATATAAAGCTGGGAGAAGAAGAAGGAAGGGGGGAAATGTTGGAGTGATGGTGTACATCTTTTCAAGTTGCTATTATGTGTGATGGACCCCAGCTTTCCTGGAAGTTGCTGAACACCTGCCTACCCATGGGAAGTGTTGAATGAATTCCCTGTTTTGCTTTGCTTACATTTGCGGCTTTTCCCTTCTCTATTAAACTGTCTTTATCTCAATCCATGTGTTTTCTACATTTACCCTTCTGGCTCTCTCCCCCATCCCACTGGTGGGGAAGTGAGTAGGCGGCTGTGTAGGAGGGGCTGTGTGATATTTAGTTCAGGCTGGGCTTAAACCACTGACACCTGGCCTAACCAAACTACACCTTATCCCCGAAAATGGAATTTGTAAAGGCTTCAGTTGTTGCTGACACTTTTATACTGAGGAAGATTCAGATAGATTCTAAGATGACCATGGCTAAATTTTTCCTTTGTTTTTCTTAATAATTAGATTTTAATATATTTCACTGTCCTTAAAGATGGATTAACTTAGAAATCTTGTGACCTTAAACCAGTAGTAAGTAAACTGTTGTTCTAAACAGCCACTAAGAAGTATTATTTACTGTTAGCCACTGTAATCAAGAACATGGCAATGAGGAGGGATACCATAGGTAACACTTTAAAATAAAAGTATAATTCCCTTTAGTTAACCAAATTGGAAATACAGTTTATGGTAAATGAAGACAAATCTGAAAAACTGAATATCTTGGTGATTTCAACAGGTTACAATAACACCAGTCTATGCGAACTTGTGAGTGTTTCCTTCATTTTCACTTTTCCCCTCAACGGTAATTAACTTAAAATCCTAGACCCTTTATTTTACAATTTATACATATAAGTGACTTCCTACGTGTGCGAGAAATTTAAGTTCTGCATGTGTTTTAAGAGGTTAGCCGTGAAATCAAACTTCTGAACTGAGGTAGAGTTGGAAACAATTTTTATTTTCCCCACCACACCAACATAGCTATTGGTCAGTTTGTAGCTCTTTTCCTCCTCTGAAATAATTTTTTCCTCTGCAAATAAATTTTTAACATTGGGGAAAAAATCTAGCATGTTCCAATGCTAGGCTATTCCACAACATTTTTAGCTAGTATGCTTTAGTTGGTATGGTATGCCAATCCATTTCATTATACCAGGTACAAAACCAAATGAGGACAATTAAGAGGTATCTACTGATTTCAAGGTATTATTTTAGTAAAATTAATGGCTTTTTAGTTAGGTGAGGTAACTTTGGAACAAAAGACTTCAAGATTGCCTTAAAACAATGTATAGGATCACTCTATTCTGATCTTTCTTCTTTCCATATAGACCACAATTATATTAAATTTTGTGCTTGTGAAGGATGTTAAATCTTAGTAAATAGAATAAGATGGTAAATCTTTTCTGAGTGATTCCACTGTCTGCGATCCAATGTCTCTTTCTCATACAATCCAACTGTGTACATGTTTGGATGAGACTTCTGAGAAAATGGATAAATTGTGAAAAGAAACCATGAGAAAGTATGTAGGAAAGCCATAAACAATCACGAGGGCAAAAATGCAGGAAGAAGTAGAATAGTTGACATAGGACAGCCAACATCTGAGGGATTAAAGATGGAAAACACTGATGTGAAAATATAAAAAATCCCAAGAAAAAAAACAAACTGTAAAAATGATGGTTCAACAACTCAATGATCAGCCCATTCCAAGAAACAAGAGAGGCCACTCTTCTTCCTCTGATTAATGACTGCTTGAATCAGCACAGATACATGACATGTCTCATCTCAAATAGCAAACATATTAATTGTTAATCTGGAGTAAATTAGTTTTGGTCATCAATTGCATATATTTACAGAAAAAAATAATTGCATTGTAATTTTAAATTATGTGAAAACTTTCTGACAAATCTCTTTGCAACTTGGAAAAGCTGCCTGTACTGTGCCTGAGAAACAAAGTTATGATATCATCTGAGCTGATATCCCAAATATGCAAAATACAATGCAAAATATGCAATTTTACATCTGTAAAAACTGAAAGATTACATTGTTAGAAAACTTTAATCCATTGAACAATCCAGAGATCTTCAATGACAGATTAAACAATTTAGTGTGATTTATTGACAGACTGCCATTAATTTGACAGTGTCTGTCTTAATTCTTTGCATGTATAGTAATTTTTTTTTTTTTCATTCAAGGTTATACAGTAAATTCATTTAAGGGAAATGAATTGTCTGCCTTTTTTTTTTTTTTTAAATATCTTGCTTAAAATGCAATTGCTTTTAATGATGTACTTGCCCTTGGTAACTTCTTCCAAATAAAATTAATCTTTGATGGTAGTATTCTTCACATGCTGCATCATGTCAAGAAATATAGATGTTCCATCACTATTTTGATGTTACTTTATAGCTGTGGAAGGACTAGCAATTTATTAGCCCTTTTGTATTGTCATCATTATCATGTATTTCACATAGTACATAAATGATTAACTGTGGTCACCAAAAGTATTTTATTATTAAAAAACTCACCATCCTGTCAGAAAGTGTGAAAAGACATAGCTCTGCTTTTACCTGAATCCTAGAACAAGAAAAAAATGAGCTATTTTGTGCTTTTGGCACCATTCAGAGAATGCAGCCACTGTGAACTACAGTTCAGCATGCTCTACACGACAAGATGTGAGAGGCTATGTATTTGAGGTTCTGCAGTCTTTCATTTCCCTGAATCACATGCACTGCTTGAGGAACAAGAGTATAATTTCTAAATAATTTTTTTTTAAATGGTATAAAAAAAAATGAAGAAAGAAAAATTAGGAATCACAAGTGTCACTTATCTTGATAGTAAACAAGAATGATGATAAAATTTGCTAGCAGAAGTATTTTCAGGCTTTCCCTATTTCATAGATTGAAAAGTATATTTCTTGTCCCATGAATGTGAATATTAAATGAGGTACAGGAATTAATGATCATGTTAAATTAATTTTCCTATCTGAAAACAGATGTAGTAACAAGCCAGAACAGCTTGCAAGTTTAGGCTTTTTGAAGGGAGAGAGGGAGGACAAGAAAGAGGACAGGAGAGAGGGTGGGTGGGAAGGAAGCAAGGAAGGAAGCAAGGAAGGAAGGAAGGAAGGAGCAGACAGACAGAAGTTTGATATACACAACTTCATATTGGCTGGTGCTTACATTACACTGAGACACTATTTGTAGGATCCATGGAAGAGTATATGTTTTCTTGAGCAGCACGTGAAAGGAATATGTGTGCCAGAAGCATACTACTCATCCTCTCAGAAAACAAGATAAAAATGGTCACTGATTAACCTGTCTTTAGTATGCATGCCACAGCAATATGTCAAGAAGATGAAGATAGTTTCCAATTCCTTCATCAAGATTAGATTATTCATATATAAAATTGAAGGCATAAATCTACACGAATTAGTTCAGCCAGCCAGTAGCCAAGTATCTGAATTATAGCAAGAGTTTATATGTCAATCAACAAATATTCACAATTACAGCTGTTATGCTCACAGAGAACATTTTCAATTGCTTCTTCTATAAAGCCCACTACATGAAAATACATGTGTGAAATATATAGTTATGAATGTTGATTGGTGAAAAGAATACATATTCTGAATCTGCAGGTAGAAATGTCATAATTAAGCAGTGTGTTGTATTAACTGTTCAAAAACACTAGAGAGAGAGAGATCAGAATTATTTGATTACTATAGTAATTATTTAAAAATTGACTAGATAAGATGCCACTATAACACTGACTGATGTATGGCTATTACATTGAAAAGGCACAGGCTTCATAAATAATCATGAAGGCCATGGAGAAGGGTTATGATCAGACACAGTTTTTGTCTCTCTATTAGCTCTATCTTTTGGAACCCTGGAGAAAATTAACATCTATCTTATCAAATTATATCAATTACTAAGAGTTGTTCTTGATGCATAACTTAAGGGGGGATTACAAGAGGAAGTTAAAGATCATGTTTTTTAAAAAATATGAACTTTGCAATAGATCTTCTGCAATCAATTCAGTGTATATAAATCCTATAAAACTTATGATTAAGGATACATTCTTCTAGACCATCTGACAAATAATCACAAAAAACCAAATATTTGTCTCGGGAGAAATGTAATGTATCAGCATTTCATGGAAGTTACCTATTATTTAACCTTCTGCAGGACAGGAGAAGGTCAATCCTGATACCATAATTCTGCAAACACTATCACTTATTAGTTTATATCCAAATAGCGTATATACACTTAACGATTTAAGCATCTCTTTGCTGTTAATTATTTCTAAAGTGTTACATGAAAATGCAGTTCTAGTATATGAAACTCCAGGAGATGGTCAAATATTGTATTAGATCTATGTGAATTCCGCCTAAATTTTTGTAATTTCTAACTGGTGTACCCTTACTACTGATCCATTCCAGATAGGGTACTAGAAAGGTTTGCTTTTGGGTTAATCAGGAATATGCTAGCAATTTTTTTCTTTAAAAAATGTAGATTCATCAAAAAAAATTTTGGTTTTAGTAGAAGAGTACAGATTTTGAATCTTGCTTTTATAGATTTTATATATTTCATAATTCTTTCTCCCCACACATCCATGCCCAAACCACCAAATCACGTATCCAAGTAATGGGTCATAATAACTTCTTATACAATTGGTCTTTCGCTGTTTGAAAATATTTTCTGACACTTTTCTGTTCAGCTTAAGTTTTTCCCTATCCTTGACTTTCACTTAAAACCACATGATTTTTTGCATATATATTCTTGGATTTAACAGGAGGGAGAGGACAGCAAGGAGGTGTATTGAAGTCCATCAAAAGGCAAAAATGCCTTTGAGCAACTCTTTGCAAGCAGTACAGAGACAGACAGAATATGTTTTCTATTGCAATGGCTTTGCTTGCAGCAGAATGAGTAGTTCCTAGAAGGAAGAAGTTCAGCTGTGAGTACCCTCTGAGTTAGGAGCAGGTGGTGATGGATCATGGTTATTCATTGAATAGAGTGCTAAAGCCAAAAGCCAAGAAACAGCCAAAGTCTAGGAACAGGATTGATGGGTTATGCCTCCAGAGAACTGGAAAACATAAAGGATGAACAGCACAAAGGAAAAGAATTCCATAGAACTAAAAGGAATAAAAGCTATTGTCTTAGTTATGGTGGGAGGAGGAGAGAACATCCTTCTTGGATTGTGTTCTAGGCACTACACACATACCTTACATCCCTAACTCCTTTGAAGCTTTTCTTCAATGGAACTTCACATTCTCCAGTCAATGCCTTTACCAAGTTCTTCCTGTAGCTGTACCTAGTCAATGACTGTTGACTAAAATATTGTGCAAGCCAAACCCACTGTGATCAAGGCCTGTCCAGTGAGCAACCATAACTCAAGAAATAAGAGAAGAGTTTTTCTTAAGGAATGAAGATATACTAGCCAAAGCTTCTTGTCAATTCATAGGAAAGGGCACAAAATGTATGGAGAGAACAGTCATAGTAACCATGCGTGTCCAAAAGGCATGTCTGATTGTAAGTGAACTGGTTTGAAAGACGCTGTGAAGATATCTCCAACTCTCTCTTAAAACAAGTGTGAAACAATAGCAATGACTTGCACTTGTTCAAATACCTATTCCTTAAGGGAAAGGACCAAAAAGGGGACTGCCATAAATTCACTTAAAATTTCCTCCCAGCATTGCTGCTGCAGCTGCTCAACTGACCTCAACACCCTTCTGCATTGTCCAAACTCATAGCTGGGAGGTTGCTTGGTCAGACAATTACTAAGAAAAAAACAAAAAGGAAGAATAGTAATACAGCTCAGATACTGAGGCGATGGGGACCCTAATATGTTGTCTTCTGAGAAAGATAAAAGAGGTTCTTCATACAAGAGTCCAGTGCTGGGGTAGGAGAAGTTTATGAGGTATCTTTTCTTTATAATGCTGTGAACCATCTGTATGATAGAGGTATTTGGCACCAGGTAAGCCATACCTCACTCTTTAAAGCTTCCCAATCCCCACCCCACTCCAAAACGAACCAGCCACCCAAACAAACAATCCACTCCTACAGGGACATTAGTAATTGGTGCACCAACTTCCTCAATCTATTGATTCACAAATATTTTATTTTACTGATTTACTGAAACAATAATTGTCAGATGTTTAATTTGCATCAGAAAAACATTGAAGTTAGACATTGTCAACATTACAAAGGTGACACTTCATATCAACTAGAATATTTATTATGTAAGTCTCGGACCCCTATGATACAGTCAGCAGGATCTATCAAACAAAAAAGTGACTTCAATAAAACAGTGAATGCATGAAGTGGTGCTGACTTAAATTGCCATCACATTGTTTTCAGCTATTGACTGTGAAAACTGACAGTGCTTGAATAGTGTCAGATTTTTAAAGCCTGAAATATGAAAAGGAGAGGAGTTGAACAGTTATGACACACTTAAGGCTTGGAGATCTCAAAATTCCACTGAATGAAACAATTGTGTTTATTTCAGCACTTTGATGTTTCTGATATAATTTTACAAAACCATATTATGTTTTCCTGATATAATTTTATTAATTTTGAAAAATATTTTATGTAATAACATTTTTAACATTGAATTAAATTAAATATTTAGATTAATTATTCTAGGGTTCAATCACCATAAATGTTTATTACATGTTTGCAAGAATTCTGTTTTGTCTTCATTAACAAAATATTCTTTTTTGGAGTGAAATACTTACAGAATTTTTTATATAACGAGGCAGATGGATTACTCTGAAAACTTAACAGGTACATGCTATTTAGAGTCCTTTAGAAGACAAGTCTTGATTACTGTGACTAAAATGGCAGATTTCCAAAAGCAATCTCAGATTTTGCTTGCCTTCTCATTCAAATGTTTTCTTGACAGATATGTTAAATTAGTGTTCTATTTGGCTTCAAAAATTAATCCTATGAGTCTTTCTGCAAGCATATTTATTTTGAAGACAAATGTAACTAGGTGAATATTGATATATTTCATGAGCTGTTCTGTATTTGATGAAAAAACCCTAATATAACTCCCACTACTGTGTGCAAGATCCTTTCCTTTGGTAACTATATATGTTAAAGAAACTGTCTTATACAAAAAAAAGTAGATGCAATATTTCACTCTTCTTTGGATGTCTAGGGACAGATAGTAATAATATGCTCATCCTTGATGATCTGTTTTCAATTTCATTTCATTTCGGTTTTATTTTCTTGAAGTCACACTATTTTATGAGAAATTACCCTTTTCCGGATCTCATTTTTTTGAATAATTGCCATTGTAAAGATGTTTGAATTGTATTTGAAAATGGGTAAACAGGCAGCTGTTCCATGACAATTCATTTCATGATCGTTCATGTCCTTTGTTCAGCTTTACTGAATCTCACCATAAAACAACATTGATTTGTCTTGCTGTTTCAGCATTTAAGGAACATAGACTAAAACTATTTTACATTAAGCATTGTAGAAACATCTAAGAAAAAGTTTAGCATCTGGGTTATATTTCCACATCAATAAAATGTTGAGAACAAGGAAACTATGTAGCTCAACAGTAAGGTACAGTCTGGTGACTGTAGATTTATTGGTAAACATTAGAGTAATTATGAAAATATTCTCATGCAACTCACCTATAACTAAACTGACATTTAAATGGAGTTGGCAGATAATTTCTCTCCACGTTGCACACACTATGAACTGTTTGTTTGAAAGCAAGCAAGAAAGCATAGTTGATTTCTTTGGTCCTGAATACGTAACCCTCATGTGGGGAATATCTAAAAAAAGGACCAAAAAAGGACCATTAGTCACTGTCTGGATGGAAATGAGGTTTCTGTTGCAAGATTCCATAACAAAAACTTTAACAGGATTGAGTCTGACTCCTCTGCTGAAGTCTCAGGGTGCAGGTGGCCCATAGTCTTATGTGACCAACTCAGCTCATGTGTGATCCACTCCCATAGATTTTCTTAATCCACATGTAATGCATCTCCTAACTTTCTTAAGTATGTACAAAAGACTGTCCTATGTGGCCATTTCTGCATTTGCAGGAAGTTTGTGCTGCTTCATTATGAGTCTTTTATCTCTGCACAGTTTGATCAATTTTTTAGCATGAACCACTTAGGGGAGTCTCTGGATAAATGGGCCAGATCCTCCACAAAGGATATTCGCTAACATACTTAAGCACACAACTTTGTCTTTCCAGAGAAGGAGAAGCCTGGAGGGAGTTTTCAGGACAGTCTGAAATTTCCACCTAGAGAACACCTCCACCTGTTAAGTTGTGAGTGTTGCTAAGAGTTCGATGAGTTACCCAGTACCAACTTGCTCCATTGTCTCAAACCTGTCTATTATCTCATAAATGAAGATGTCTGGCTGGGCAGTTCCTGGACCACCCACAGAACTAATTTTCCTCAGGGATATTTGGGTTTTTCTTATAAGTTGTTCATTTGGAATATAATCCTTGAATTATTTTTTAAAATAGATTACATATTCTACAGTTATAAGTTGCACACAGAAGAAATACTGATCCCTCATCCGAGCATAATTTTATGGCTGAAGAATATGTCTGTCCCCAACAACCTACAGACCCTAGTGAATCTCGGTATTTTCAGGTTACCATTTAAGAGTAATGTAACTCTTTATATTGAGAAACTTACTTTTTAAAAATTGGAATACTGGATTTTCAGTATATATGTTACCAATTTCCTTTTTCCCCCCTACTCTCATTGGTATCTGATACCAATGTCTCATTTTACTCTTCTAGCAAAAAATAAGATAAAAATATTAGTCATATCAAGAAAATAAGTGTGGCATTGTCCTGGTTTCAGCTAGGTTAGAGTTAATTTCTTAGTATCTGTTACAGTGCTGTGTTTTGGATTGAGAATGAGAATGCTGTTGAAAACACACTCATATTTTGGTTTTTTGTAAAGTCATGTGTTACAGCGGGGATACTGTAACACGCCTATATCAAACCAGGAGTCCCGTGGAAAGGAAATATATATGGACAGATTCTTGATAGATGTTTCAGAGATGTTTTTTTCTCCAGCCGCATGGCAGGAGCTCTGCTGAGGAACTGTTCCAGTCACGGGACCAAGGGTCCTTCTGCCCGCGCAGGGAACACAAACCAACCAATGGGAACGAGGCTGAGCAGGGGCAGGGAAACCCCGTGTCTGTGCCCTCAGGGCCCCTCTCCCAGGGCTACATGGCAGGGGAGGGACCCCAACACCTCACCCATTTTATTTTAATAAAAGGAGAATGAAAACAACTGGATAAACATAACAAGAACAGTTTCAAAAAAAACAAGCCACCCTCCTGAGTCTTTAAATGTCCAAACAGATTCTGTGGAACATCTTAGGGCTGACAGAGGGGAGACAGAACTCTCTGAGCATGCTTTGTGGGGAAACTGAGGCAGGAGAGGGTTTAATTTCTTCCCTCCCCCTTTTCATCCCCCACTCGGCATTGGAAAGGGATATTTGGGGAAACAATTATCAAAGGTATGGTTTTGTGAGGGAAACCATGGATGAAAAAGCGGATTGGGAATACACTGGGGGTAATAGGACACAGGGTAAAAGGGAAAGGTGGGATTAGGAAAGGGAGACTGTAGGGGGGACTTACAATGGAGATACTGTCTAACATGACTACGATTTTTTGCATATATACTGCCTTTTACAGGAACGCCATCAGGCCCAGTGACCTGCGATGCTTGTAACCCTTTTCTACCTTGTATAATTTTGAATTCTACCACCTCTCCATCTCCCAAGCTTGGGATGCATTTTTCAGGGTTATTCTTTTTAATAGCAGTTCTATGCACGAATATGTCTTGCTGGTTGTCACACCTTGTTATAAAACCATAATTTCGCTTAACATTGTACCATTTCACTATCCCTAATATCTTAGTTACTATGATCTTTTCCTTTTTCCGAGTGGCTGCTGTTTTCTGTCTCGCTGCGTCTTTGCTCTCTCTTTCGGTCGCTCCCGTGTTGGAATTGTTGGAGATGCTGGGGCTGCCGGAGCTGCTCGTGCCTGCGCGCTCTTCCCGGGGTCGCATTTGGGGCTGCGCGGGCCGGGCCGGGCCGGTCCGCACTGCTCAGTTCTCCGTGCATCGCCTCCTCTGGCCGCGCTGCATCTCGGCCGAGTCCCCGAGCGGCGGCCCCCCCGCGCCCTGCTCCAGCACGCATTTCGGCTGGGTGCGGCTGTTGTGTTTGTCCTAAGTCAAGGACTTTTTCCTTGTCTCATGCTCTGCCACTGAGGATGTACACAAAAGAAACTGGGAGGGAGCATAGCTGGGATAGGTGACCTGAACTAACCAAATGGATATTATTCCAGGCCATAAAACGTCAAGCCCAGTATATAAACTGGAGGAAATTACCCAGAAGGGTGGCTGATCTGGGTTCAGGAAGAGGGGTCTGGCATTGGTTAGTGGGCAGTTAACAACTGTATTGTGCATCACTTGGTTTTCCGTTTTAACTATCATTATTATTATTATCATCATTTATTAATGTCTTTATTTTCAATTATTAAACTGTTTTTATCCCAACATACAAATTTTACTTTGATTCTTCTCCCCATTCCACCAGGGTGGGAGGAGAGAGGGAGGATTAAGCAAGCTGCTGCATGGTTTTTAATTTCCAGCTGGGCTGAAACCACAACAGGCATGCTGACATAAAATAATGTTTACAACAAATATCACAGAAGAAATAGGAATAGAATAATAACATCCAAGAGCCAAGACAAAAAGGAAGCTACAAATTCCTGGCATTTGTATACACATACACATTAGACCTTGCAGTTCTTTTACATTCTACCTGGTAATATCAAATGATGTCTATGTGGTAGCTGTGAATGACATTATATGTAAATAGGTCTGTGTTTCAATAACATTCTTTTCTACTAACACAAATTTTTACTCACTAAACTGTTGAAATATTTGAAATTTTTAATGTTAGCTTACTCCTACAGGGAGCTTTAAAAGTGTTTGTGTTTACAGATGTGTGTGTGTGTGTGTATATAGAGTAAATTGCATATATATATTAAATGAACTTTTCCTTAAAATTGAACTATTTCCTTAATTTAAGATTGGATTGAGATTAAAAATCTTTGTATTTTTTTCTATTTTTCTTAATAATCAGAACTTGTTTATAAATTTTCTATTCAATTAATAAGCTGCATAGAAAAGCTGTGAATATCTTAGTCTACCATTAACTGACTTTTTTACAAAATATTTGCCTTTAGAAAAGTCCTGGGAGATAAAAATAACTATAAGAATTTTTTCCCAAATAAAGCAGCCATAATCTTATTTTTTTTTTTTTTGAATACATGTAAAGAGAAAATCATGGAGTTTGCAGTGAGAGCTGATAGAAACAAGTAATAAACAATGGATGTCCTTAAAATAGCGATATAAAATTTTTTTTGAGTATTTACATTAGTATTTTCCAAACAGAAGAGCACTAATCCAAGTGCTAGGTTATCTCAGAGTCTGTAAGTCTTTATTATCCTGTCTCCAAACCTATTCATCATTCCATGAAAAATTTTCCTTACTATTTTCTAAACAGGTTCCAATATTAAAAGCAAAAAATAGCAAAATAATACTTATTTTTATGACCAGAGTTTAAACAGTCTCACTTCCAATTTGTAAAATAACATTTTTAGTAGATGTATCAGTTTTCTTTTTCATCTCCTTATGATAGAATAATTAAAATTCTATTGCAGCACCATATAAATTGATTTGGAATAATATTTTTCCTCTCACTACCACCTTTGTTTCAAGCAAGCCTTCCTTCTCCAATATCTGATAATCTATTACTGATAGATTATTAAACTGATAATCTATTCTGCCACATCACAAGTTTCAGGGAAGAGCTTTATGATATTCCTTTTTCTCTGACACAGGTTCAGTTATTCTTTAGTACATTTTTACTACTTGTTACCCTCTTTTGACATTGGCTGAAACAGTAACACTGTGGGGCAGAGGTTAACTTCAAGTGAATATTGTGAGTCAAAAGCAATACAAGATAGGTGTTTCTTAGGTCCTAGGTTGTTGAAAACAGTAGTAATGTAGAAAGCTATTTTCAGCAGCCTGAAGAGTTGCCTACAACAGAATCACACAGGGCAAAAATGACAGCACCTTCATCTTGACTCCTGTTTGGAAAGTTCTGATACTTCATTACTACATGTCCTGCACATGTTTTCAGTTTGTCTTTTTGCCCTTGCTCTCTATGACCTTGCTGCAGTATGAGCCAGTGGAAACGCCCAAGGCAGCTGACAGTCTAGTGATCTCACCAAAAAATGTGAAAATCATTCACACCATGAGACATTTTATACTTACTTCAAACTGAAGATCTTATGGTCTCTTAGGAAAATGGTTGCTGGTTTAGAGGAAGGTTCATAACTGTGGGGAACAAAAGGGTCAGTATCGGTTAACTAGGCTCCAGGGGAGATTTCAGACCATGATCTGTGGCACAGGTTCATACCAGTTATTCTTAAACACCTTAACTCTGTATCATTTGGTTCTAAGGGAAAAAAACCAAAACTAACCAAAAACCAAAAATAGGGAGGCAGAAAGCTATAGGAACCTGTTGAAGTTTTCTACCAGTTAAACAATTTAAAACTCTCAACTGAAAAATTAGATAAGAAAGCTAATGGAATAAAAAAAAAATCCCAACTTTTATAAAAAATTGTAAAACTTTGAAAAGTAATAACAATTCATTCCAAACAAGAGATTCAAATCTACAGCATCATGTACAAAGTCTAATCCATGGAGCCTCTCTTTGCCCTGTAGTCCTACAGACGTAATGAAAACACAGGCTAAAAATGCAAAGAGAAAATTTCTAGATTTTGTTTGCCTTGTAGTTCTCTGGGCAGTCAGTCTCTGAAGTACAACTCTTCAATTCTTGTGTTAACGTAAAAACACAACCTTTAGATATAGACAAAATAATTTTGAAAATTACTTTTCTTTCTTGTTCCTCTTTTTTTCCTTTTTTTCCTTTTTTTTTTTTAAATACCCTTGAATAATCCCCATGGAAAGCCATATCAATATTAGGATTTTCTATGGTTCTCATCAGCTGAATATCAGTATGCCTATTGTCACAGTTCAGTGTATATTCCAAATATGAAAGTGCTCAGCTCGGGATAGAAGTGTCATTGTAAAGGAAAATCATAGTGCTTTAGGGAAGACTTTGTTCAATAATCACTGTTTCTGACTGCAATCTGTGAAATCGTTTTTTATAAACCTTCTAGAATAAAGCCAAGCAAGATATTTCTCCTTTTTCTTCTGGGTTTTTTTTTCTGTACCTTTTCTTTTTTAATCTTTGTTGCTCATACTCCCCATACTAAAACCTGAAAGGTTTTTAGTAGTTCTTCATGGACGAATGAAAGAAGAATGATTTACAGAAGCCAATTCCTCACTTGGATGCATAAAATAAAAAGTAGTCATAAAAAAAAGACCGTTAGTATGAATAAATCCTATGTATGCAAATTTGGAATACCAATATCTAAATAAATCAACTATTACTAAAGGTGATTACATGGATGAGGCAGAAGTGTGTAATGCATTCTTTGCCTATGTCTTCAACATGGATGATGGAGCCAGGGGGGTCTCAGTGGCCAGAGCTGGAGGACCATGACTATGAGAATGATTAACTCCCAGTTGAACCTTGAAATTGTGTGTGATCCACAGCTTCAGCTGGATCCCTACAAATCTATGGGACTTGATGGGATTCACCCAGGAATCCTCAAAGAGCCAGCTGATGTCATCACAAAAGCTCTTGATTATTTTTCAGTAGTCTTGGGAATCCAGAGAGGTCCCAGTTGACTGGAAGCTGGCAAGCATTGTCATGATTTTCAACAAAGGCAAGAAGGAGGACCCCAAAACTACAGGCCTTTAGTCTCACTTCTCAGTGCCTGGTAAAGAGAAGATTATTCTGGAAGGTATTGAAAAACACCTGAAAGACAACACAATCATTGGACACAGCCAGCACAGCTTCATGAGAGGAAAGTCCTGCTTGTCAAATCTGATTTCCTTTTAAGAGAGGGTAACACACCCAGCTGGTCATGGGAAGCCAATTGATGGAATCTTTCTGGATTTCAGTACAGGTTTTGATACTGTGTCTCAAGTATTCTTCTGGATAAAAGGTCCAGCACACAGCTGGATAAACACATCATGGGATGGGTGAGCAAAGGGTTATAGTGATTGGGGTGACATCAGACTGCCAACCTGTCACTAGGTCACCATCCATCCTCATCTTCTCTAGTTCCATCCTTGTCCCTGTGCTCTTCAACATCTTCGTAAATGACTTGGATGGAGGACTGGAAGGGATACGGAGCAAGTTTGCAGATGATACAAAACTGGAAGGAGCCATTGACTCCCTTGAAGGCAGAGATGCCCTGCAGAGAGACCTCAAAAAATTAGAGGACTGGGCTATTGCCAACCAAATGAAGTTCAACAAGGAAAATTGCTGGATTCTGCACCTGGGATGGGGCTACCCTGGGTGTAGGTACAGACTGGGGAATGACATGATGGAAAGCAGCACTGTGGAAAGGGACCTGGAGCTCCTGGTTGAAGGAAAGCTGAATATGAGTCAGCAGTGCTCTGGCAGCCAGGAGGGCCGAGCGTGTCCTGGGGCCATCAGGCACAGCATCGCCAGCCTGGCAAGGGAGGGGATTGTCCCGCTCTGCTCTGCACTGGGGCGGCCTCACCTTGAGTCCTGTGTGCTGTTTTGGGCACCTCAATATAAGAAAGATATAAATCTCTTACAGAGTGTCTAAAGGAGGGCTATGAAGGTGATGAAGGGCCTTGAGGGGAAGCCGTATGTGGAGTGGCTGAGGTCACTTGGTTTGTTCAGCAAAAGAGGAGACTGAGGGGAAACCTCATTGCAGTTACAACTTCCTCATGAGGGGAAGGGCAGACACTGATCTCTTCTCTGTGGTGATCAGTGACAAAACCCAAGGGAATGGGCTGAAACTGTCAGGGGAGGTTTGGGTTGGATATCAGGACAAGGTTCTTCACCCCGAGGGTGGTTGGGCACTGGAACAGGTTCCCCAGGGAAGTGGTCACAGCACCAACCCTGACAGAGTTCAAGAAGCGTTTGGACAATCCTCTTGGCCACATGCTGTGACTCTTGGGGATTGTGCTATGCAGGGCCAGGAGCTGGACTGGGTGATCCTTGTGGGTCCCTTCTAATTCAGGATATTCTATGATTCTCTGACCTTAAAGCTGTGCTACAGTTAGTTTATCACACAGTTAGGGTCACATAAAAATATTGTTTTTCAGAACCTCTAAATGAGAATAGACAGTAAAGATTAAAATAAGCAGCATTTCTTCCTGAAAAACACAGATAAACACCAGGCAGGTCAGGACAATTTTACCATATCTAAGACCTCTATAGAACAGAACTGTTAAAAACATTAAGGTAACTCTACATGGATTCAAAGCTGAGGGAAAAGCTCAGACTTATCCTTTAATCAGCATAGGAAAAGACTGTATGCACACATTTCTTTATTACCTATATACATTGAATGTTAGCCAATTAGCTTTGTACTTTATTTTTTGCAAATTTTATCAGAGAATTACAGCATTTCAAATAAAATAGTGTGTACAAAAAGATGCTTTAATCTGGCATAGAAAAATATGCAAGACATCAGTGTCTTTCAACTAAATTGGACAAATTAAATGCAGAAATAGGTACATTTTTATCAGTGTTTATTATTTAAATTTTTATCATTATTTATTATTTAATTTATGGAATTAATTCCAAAGAACAATGATAAATTTTGTCCATCTTGGACTTTTCAGATCAAATCAATATCGGTAAACAGATTTAGAGTAATATATGTTGCTAGGCTCAAACCAGGAAAAATATTGTCAGTACTATGCAGATCAAACTATACTATCTAATTCATTCTTTTGGAATGAAAATCTTTCTTTCTTTCAGACGATGATTGGATGCATTAACAAAAATATTTGACTTTAATAAAGCAATAATCTAATCTAGATTGTAAATTACATTTATTTTCTAAGTAAAAACAGATTAATCATTGCATATTATGCTGTATTAATTAATTGATATTTAAAAATAAAATGCAACTCTGAAAAGAAGAAAGAATAATTTGAGATAGTGACATAACAAATAGAGTCCTTTTTCTAAGCCATATCTTGTTTTCTAAAACTGAACCATGGTCCAAAAATTTTATGTAAGAAAACAAGAACAGAAAGTTACATTAGCTGGGAGTCAGCTATATCTTTAAAGAGAGAACAAAAATAAGCCAAAAAATGTTCACATTTTCATAATATAAATATTTGTTTGCTTTCATGTGCTCTAAATCCTCCATTAAGGTCACCATTATTTCACAAAGAGACAATCTTCTTTATGTGTCAAAAAAATGGCATTGTTATTCCCCCCCCCTTCTCCTCTTTTCTTATTTCCTCAGCTGGATATAGAAGAATATTCTTGAATAAAATGATGTTTGTTTTCCTAAGTCATTTAATATGTCCAATTTCAGGAGTTTGTCTGTAGTGCTACTCCATTCCAGTGTCTAGGTTAAAATACAGAAGTAAAAACCTCAACCTCTTCACCATTCCAGAAAATTCTAGGTCAAATTTCACATTTCTCTCTGTTTCATTTAGAAGACATTAAAGATTTCTTCGTTCATCTTTAGTATAGCAGGAAGATTGTGGGTTGGGTTTTTGGTGGTTTTTTGTTGCATTTTTTGTTGTTTTTTACTATTAGAGCTAAGAAAAGGCATGAAATGTTTATCTAACTAGATAAATATAATGTAGACTACTTTGTGTTGGCTTCAGATACTTTTTAAACCTTCATTTTTAACTGTCCTTACCTTGAAAGTCCGAGAAAATTGTAAATATCCTCAAAAGAAGAAGACACTGTAAAACCTGTATTATTTTATTGACTGACACTTTTTGGGTATATGTGTCTTCTTTAACCTTTGGGAAGCAACTTAATGTGTTCATGGATTAATGTTGTTCGGTGCTGTCCTTTTGGCTACTATGAAGCTACAAAATATCTCATGCTTCAGACATATCAGCTGAAATCAGTCCAAGAGGAATGTCCTTACTAAGTATATTTTTTCTCAGCAAACCATGTGCCAGTGATAACGCTGTTTTTGCCTGTTTGTTTAAAAATCAATTGGAAAAGGGACATCACCTATTATATCACAAGTGAATATGTCTTATTTGGAGGAACTGAATAGTTTAGATTATAAATTTATAATCCATGGTCTACCTGGAATGATTTTATAGTGAAATAGATATTGCATTTTGTGGCCATAGACTGATAAATTTACTATCTAAATTTAAGAAAAAGAGGAGGGGAAAAGTGATCCAGGCAAACAAAGGTCCAATCATCTGACTTCTATGCTTTAAGGGAAATAAAAATAAAAAAAGAAATTTGCTAATTTACTAGACAAGGAAAAAGAGATAGCACTGAGTCCTTTTCCATGCTTCTCTATATTTTTCCTTTTTTTTGTTGTTGATAAGATCATAAACAAAGAGCAAGAAAAGGTTGAATGAGTTCCTCCAAATTTTTCCCATCCTTCTATGACAGAACCCTTCAAATTTACAGGAATTCCACATTTAAAAATTGGTTATAATACTACTTGTTGAAAGAGAAATCAACAAGTAGTATTATACTTCGTTCATCTTTAGAATAGCAGGAATGTTCTTAGGTTTTTGGTATTATTGTTTCTTGTTTGATGACTTTCCAAATACGTTTTTCAGGGCCATTGTTATGATGATGACAACTACATTTAGCGATCTCAGAATATCCACTCTTACACTGAGGGAATTTGGAAACATTTAAAGTACAATTCTAGGCAGACTAGATTCCCAGCTGAAGCTTTAAAGCTTCAGCTTAAACATTCCATGTAAGAATTATTAAAGATCTGAATTCTGTACATTGGTTTCCAATTTCAAAACTTCCTGGTTTATCTGCCAGAACAACTATGTTTAAAGCAGTTTAAAATTCCTAATTTCAGTGGAATTTCTTGAATAAACTTTGGTAGAAAAGCAAAAAGATTATTTTGAAATGCAGTCAATGCAGACTAGAGGTTCCAGGGGCGTGGGTTGTGGAGCAGTGTACATCCCACTTTCTCAGAACTTCCCCCACTCCACACACACACTTCAGTTGTTTTGAGCCAGTAATCATTTTCTGCTGTCTCTCACACACAGCATGCTCTTCACTTAAATGTGTTCCAATAGTTTGCTGAATTACATGCCAAGGGTTATATACAGAATTAATATGATTTTGAATACAGCTTAATGATGGAAAACACAATTCAGGTGGAATTTTTGTGTCTTATTCCAAAGTTGTCATCCATAAAAAGCTATCCAATGGCTTTAATTTGTTATAGAAAACCAGCTTATACCAGAAGCACCTGAGGTACACAAAACTGACAGTTTGACAGAAAGATGATATTCTGAGCATTTGTCTGAACAGTTCCACCATATAGCAAATCAGCAATTATTTCAGCAGAATTTAGAGAAGCCACTGCAACAGAATAGTTTTGCTGTTAAATTCCTTGCTATATGTCTATGAATTGTTCTAATAACTTGTCTGGAAACTGAGCAACATGAAGTTTCAAATCTTTACTTTTTTTAATGTTTATTCAAATAACTCAGCCATAATTATATGTTCTTATGAACCTGGCAAAATGTCTTCATATGAATGTGACACCTGCCATGCATTTTTCCCATTTCACCTCTCTGTATGAAAGCAAAACAATCATAAAACAATCAAGAAACAGTTTTGCTATCTATTTTTTTGTGGAATAAATCCAAAGAAACTCATGAAAAAAAAATTACGTTTGTCTTAATTTGTGGACTTGAATCTGGCTATAAATGTCTATTAAAATGAAAACAACACAGCAGCATTTGCCTTCCTCATGAGATTTAAATATCATATTTAACCTCATACTTCTCTCTAACAGAAAAATCTTCTTTCCTTTCATGTATATTCTTTGCATCTGAGGAGGTGAAAGGTTGTTCCAGCTCAGCTCTTAAAGTATAGTCTGATGATTGATCTGTTTAGACACCTTAGAAGTACTTTTTTTTTTGTCTAGTTTCCAAGAAAATGATAAAAATGGTTTCATAATAAATGATGCTCTTCCCATGTGTCTCCAGTCATTCATATGGGAATGTGTCCACAACAAGAAGAAAGTTATCACAGCTTCTGTGTATTGAAAGGAGACAGGAAAGTATGTTTGTGATAAAAAGCAGACTTATAAAATGTTGGAAAACTTAATAAAGATTACAAAAATATTTTCATTTTATTTTTTAGACAGTACTACTTTTTCCATACAGGAATGGAATACATAGGTGATACACAAGCTATTCAATCTGCAAATCTACTTAAGGCTTATATGTAAATGTCTGTGCAAATTCTGAATATTCACATTAGAGTTTTTTCACAAATTTCTCAATAAATAATAATGTATTGGTCAAGCACATTTAATGGATTTGTGTAAAATTGGAATGGAAAACGTGGACAAAACCATCTTCCACCACAAAACAAAATTGCCTCTTGTTGCACTGAAAGGTGATAATTCAAATAAAGTCTTAGGACTTATGAACAATTTACATACTCTCTCCTCTTTCTTCATGTTCTTGTCAGCAATTTACAATATTTTATTTTCATTTACCCTTTTTTAAGAACTATGATACTGTAAGAGATAAAATACTGTTTTCTAGATACAAAAAGAACCACAGCTATGTCGGAAATGTTTTGACTATATCTTATATCCTTTTTATTTCAGATTTGGTTCTTTCTTATTTGAGATTTGATCTTTTTCAAGTCAAACTGCATAGATTTCATGATTTATATAATGCAGAACTGAATGACCACTTCATGAGACAACCCCTAGCTAGCATCAATCTGAGCATTTGCATCACACTGTGATATGCCATAAGGAATGGTAAACTCAGCTCCCAAAAGCAGGATAGTCATTGGAGGGTGACACTCTGCCTGGACTAATCAGCTCTATTTCTCAACATGCTTAATTAAAATAGACATATTCCAAAAATAATGCAGATATGCTGATGCATATGTGGAAGTGATATTTCTATAACATACTCCACTGTACAGTGTAAGCATGATCTTCTTTTAATGTATAATTTGCTTAGCATTTGTGTACCTCAGCCTAAAACTCATTCACCCGCTGTGTCAGCTTCAGAGTTATGGCAACGTGTAGCCTTAAATTGTCCATTAGGACTGAAGTACATATTCAGAAGTTGTTTCAGTTTTATAAATTTGAGTTATATCACTACTGATGTAGCAGAGATCTGAAAAGGCTGCAATCCTGCATTCAAAATCCTTGGTTAGGTGTTTCCAAAATGTGTCTATCTCTCTAGCAGCAGTGGACACTTTCCCAAATAAAATGAAATTCACATAGCTGCATATAGTATGTAGAAATGGTTTCCTATTGACTAGAGTGGCCTTAAATTACCTCTGGTTCTTCATCAGGATTCCCTACTCATTTGTACAGCACAGTCAACAATCGTGGCATAATACAGTATATAAAATTATTATACTTGCAGCTTTCTGAAGGAAATGTAATATTTCACAAAAAGTCTCATCCAAAGCAAGGCAGGAATCAGAAGCAGTCTAACCTTTAAGTTCGATGTGATTTTGATGATGACTAAACTGTATCTTAAGTAAAATACATGGAGTTAGTCCCTCACATGAGTAACAAGAAGTGGTAGAATGCAAGAGTTTTTCATGTTCAATATCCATACACCAATTACATCTCAAAGGCAGAGAAGGCTAGAGCACTGCAAATGGTGCTGGTTATTTTGCTTTTGTTATGAAAAAGTGTAAAGAAAACCAAGCTATCTTCTGAATTAGCATAACACCTGTTTCACCATGAAATAAAAAAAGCAAAAAATTTATTCTGGTCCAGTCAGGTCTTCCCTGAAAATTTTAGTTTTCTTAAGAAAACACTCAACTTTTTTTTCTAGGATTTCTGTTTTTTATTTTGGTTTGTTTCTTGCTGAAACTAAGCTATCACTTGACAGTTTTAAACAGTCTCAGCAACATTTTTTTTCCCTTTTGTCTTAAAATGGAAAGTGTGTTAGGTCTTGAGCATTCACCTTGTACTAGGAGACGATCAGTTTATTTAGATCCTGGTAGTTTATTTTGCTCTTAAGGACATAAATGAGGAACACGCCAAGTCTTTGAAAAGAGCTTCTTTTTGTATTTGACTCTTCTATCCAACGATTCAAGCCCATCAGCCTTTACCTTATCTACCACACACACACACACAAAGAACAAATTATTACTCTAAACGTAATAGCAAGTCCAGAGGTGGGCCACAAAATTGATTAGGGGGATGGAGCTTCTTTCCTGTGAAGAAAGGCTGAGATAATTGGGTATTGTTACAGTGTGGATACTGCAACACACGTATCAGACAAGGAGGCCTGTGGAAAGAAACATATATGGACTGATTCATGATAGATGTTTCAGAGATGTTTATTTTCCCAGCCGCATGGCTGGGGCTCTGCCGAGGAACTGAGGCAATCACGGGACCCGAGGGTCCTTCTGCCCGCGCAGGGGAACACAAAACAACCAATGGGAACGAGGCTGAGCAGGGGCAGGGAAACTCCGTGTCTCCCCCCAGGGCCCCTCTCCCAGGACCACATGGCAGGGGGAGGGCCCCAACAGGGTATGTTCATCCTGGAGAAGACTTTGGAGTGACCTAATTATGACCTTTCAGTATCTGAAGGGAGCCCACAGGAAAGATGCAGAGGGACTTTTTGCAAGGGCACATAGTGTCAGGACAAGTGTGAATGGATTAAAACTGAGAGTAGGATTAAGTTAGATATTAGGAAAAAAATTCTTTACTGTGAGAGTGATGAGGCACTGGAAGAGGTTGCCCAGAGAAGTTGTGGATGCCGTCCTGGATGTGTTTAAGGCCAGGCTGGATGGAGCTCTGAACAACCTCATTTAGTGAGAGATGCCTTATCCATGGCAAGAGATTGGAACAAGATGATTTTCGAGGTCCCTTCCAACCTAGGTCATTCTACGACTCTATGACATAGATGATGTTCCTTTTAAATTCTTCTCAGGCTGAACAAAAACACTGGACCATGTGTCCGGGAACTCTTATGTTTTATTGTACAGTTGCCATAACTGCAGCAACTAGCCTACTGTTTAGATTGGAAAGGTGTTGGTTAACAAGCTTTTAAATTCTCAATAGAGTTCACCAAAAGTCAAGGCTAACAAGCCCTAAATTTTATACAGTACACTTCAATAACTTCTCATCTCCCACAAAAAACTGCTCAAGAGGTGCTGGCTAACAAGCCACAACACACTTTCACAAGCTCCCCCATCCCACAAGAAACCTCAGTAAGGAGTATGGGGTAGAATACAATAGCTGCGCTTTGCGTAGGCAACGCGATGGAAGAAAACAAAGAATATCACCAGCCCTTAGGTCCTGCCTTGGTCCTGCCAGGTGGATTATCTGGAGCTGAGGTTGTGGGTTCCCTATCCACTTCCCTTCATTGTAAACCTGGGCATGCTGCTTATGTAAACTAGATTTTTTTTGTACTATTTTGTTCATGCATGCACAGCCAGCCCTTCTCCAGGGAGTCTCGAGAGGAGCAGGAATTGACTCAGAACAGCTTTGCCCCACCTCTTCAGAACCCTCTCCTCAAATCACACCTTTCCTGTAGCAATTCTCAGAATGTTTGAGACAAAACATGTTTAGGTTTAGCCCTCTACAATGGCCTAGCAGCACAATGTATTTTCTCATCTGTTATAATCTGGTAACATCTGAAACAGAAGGCTAGAAGGTACATAAACATCCCATGGATTATTTTTAAAAGATAAATTAGGTCTTGTGCTCCATAGTGGTTATATTAACATAAAGCCTTGAATATAAATACATAGAAAAGTACGGCAAAAACTTAAATTCATAAAAATTATGTTTATGTGACTTTGCTCATTTCTTGCAAGTATGCTTGTAACAAATTCACACATTTAGGTGAATGCCTTTATTGTGGATAATTCCTTTCTTTAACTGTTACTGACAATCTTTTTCTGTCACCTTCAGTGACAAAATTTCTTATCTTCAGCATAATAACACATATTGTTAGGATACCATGAAAAAAGAAGCTAGCTTTTAACTTCAATACACAGGTCAAATTAGTGACATATATTTCCCCCCTGATTAAAAACAAACAAAAATGAATAAACAACCAAACACAACAACAAAACAAACCAAAAAATATCTGGAAAAGACAAAATATCGTACTGTTCAAAACCAAGCAAATTTCATTGAAATCGTGGTTATGATATTTAGGATCAAGACTGTCCATATGCAAGGAGTGGATATGACCAGATGTGACCAAAGAAGCTAAAATAAAGGATAGAGTTTCTGTATTTCTTGATCATCCAGCTGTATTTCAGTATTTATACTTTAGTTTGCAAATGGAAGTATGATCCAGAAAAGTATAAATCCTTCCCTTATTATTCAGTGTGGATGTTCCCATTAATATTCTTTTCATTAATTGCCAAATCATATGTAGTTATTGTCTCAGGAAACCTACTTTCAGGGTTCAAAGATAACATCTAGTGTGTTTTGAATAGTTACTCTGTACTACGGGTACTCATGCTGAGTTTATTTTTGGACAACTTGAGTGATGGAGGAGTTCCTTACCCAATCATCTCTAGAGTAACGTGGTGCTAAAAGCTGTGCTGAGACAGTTTAGAACTCTGTATTAGTTTTGTTATTTATTTCCTTACGTGAAAAATTAGAAAAATTGTGACAATTTATCATAAAGATGTTAATAAATATAGGTTTTGAGCAAATAATATATTCTACCTATCTAGTAAATCTTTCCTCTGGCCAATAAAACCAGATTATTTAATCAAATATATTAATTATTTAAATTGTTTTTTATATGTTTACCAGTAGTAAGTATTGGCCTGCATCTTGCTTTCAAAGTGGGTTTCCTGGTAGAATCTAAAATCCATAGTTCAAAGGTTATTGAGTAGCTTATATTGAGAAATGGGCTGTAAAGCATGTTTCTACTTTCTGATGAGTGAAATATTTTAATAACTGAATTTGCAATTTTTGAGTCAAAAGTCGTTTTCTGCTCATATTCTTAAATATTTTTGATTTCGGTACTCAGCTGATTACATACAAAGCTCTCAGGATGTTTCAGGGTGCACACAGCCAACTTTTAGGCCAGCAGCATTTTTCTTTTTCACCTTCTCCACATAAGCTGGAGAAAGAAGAAAGAATTTATTTCTTGAAATAGAATTCCCAGAGGCAGAGATATATTCTCGAGCAAGAGGATGAGGAAACTGTAGTTTGGAAGTCTTTTTTTTGGTGATGTATTTGAGAATGCAAAGAGAGCTTGCCCCAAATGAATGTCAAAGATTATTTAGAGTGTCTTAAAGAATAATCTATGAAGAGAACTGATTTGCACTCCCTTGACTGCTTGATTTACATCTACTGCAAAAAGTCAATAACCAGGAGAGAGAGGAGAAAACTTTATTTGACTCAGTCATATCTGAAATGAGCTCCTATATTTAAGTTCATTACAGAATCACAGAATGGGTAAGGTTGGAAGGGACCACAGTGGGTCTCTGGTCCAACCTCCCCACTCAGGCAGGGTCATCTTAGAGCACATTGGACAGAATTGCATTCAGAAAATTCTTGGATGTCTCCAGTGAAGGAGATTCCGCAACTTCTCTGGGAAATCAGTTCCTGACTGTAGTCAAATATCCTGTTGCTTCTGTCATACACGGGAAAGGGCCAGGTACTTTATATGATATTGAAAGCTTTGATTACAAAGGTTGTGGCTTTTTTGCAAGGGCAGAACAGAGCCATGGCACATCAGCTTTGCTCTCTCTTCCTCTCATCTGAGCCAGGTATCCAGCCTGATAACCTATCACCCCCATGAGCAGCCTATCATGCCTGAGTTTTAATCCCTTTCTCATGGAATTCCTTTTACCATATATATCATGGCTTTAGGCCTCATGCCTACACTACCATCCCATTGGCACCCACTCCTATCTCTTTCGGTGATCTTAATTGTCTGTGAAATCTCTCCCTGCAGTCATCTATTTTAGGAAATAATTTTGGTTTTCTGTTGTTTTGGCACATCACTGTAGGAGAAAAAGATTTTATTTTGACAAGTGGGGTTGGGAGGAAGAGATGTAAAAAATGGCCATCTTTATTTTCAGCTTTTAAAGAGTCAGCTGAAGCAGAAACATTAGTTTAATTCTGTTTTGGAGAGGTAGTCTGTCTTTCTTGGGTTAATATTTCAAGCTATGCTTTCATGATCACCTTGAAGTGAGTGCTGGGCATTTCTTCTGTTTGCTTGTGTTTTTTCCTTGTGTTTTGCCAATGTGCTTTACCAGGCACATTGCACACATGCGACTCAATGCTGTTTTGGGAGAATCTTGAAGAGCTTGAAGGATCTCTCAGAATGCAGAATGAATACGACATAATGTTAGTCTTGCAGTATACAGGTCTGAAGGTGAAAATAAATGGAACAGTACCGCTTACACAGAATTCACAGAACTGTGCAAGTTTTCCTTTCTTTGAATGGAGAATACCTATAACCAACCTTCATATATGTGTCCTGCAAAAAACATCAAGGCACATTACAATTTCCTTCCATTCATTCACATGTTCATTTATTTGTTACTTCTGTAAATATCTTCTTATTCATTAAGTTGCTTTCTGAATATCAACTGTAACCTCAGCACCTCATTATCTCCAGTATCTCAATGTTGTGGTCAGAGGTGACTGACATTCCCAGTCAAAATATTGTAAAGGTCAGGCCTTATGGCTAAATAAACTAAAAAAATTATCTTAAATAATCCAGTCAGAATATAACATCTAAAAAGAACTCAAAATTCACGGAAGCACCTGTAACTGTTCCCTTAATCAAATCATATAACTGTTTTGCATCAGTTCATATTGCTTTAATGAAAGGCCAGCCTTCATTTCCATTAAAAGTACAGTATTCAAACACTTTGTTTTGTTTTTCTAATTACTTCACCTTCCTTTTTTATAGTTGTCACTCATATCATTAATACAAATTGACAAAGCTGCTCTTTTAATTTTAAAGATATAGAAGGAAACAGTTACAATGCTTCTGTTACTTCTATGCTGAATTCTAGCTAAAAATTACTATTTTCAAAAATAAATATTTTTCATCTGTTAAGTTTTAGTGATTTTCTGTATAGCATCATGAAAAAAATATAGTGGATATCAATTCATGAAATTCCCTTATGCAACTCCTTAGTTTGTGATGGCTCTGTTATTTGATTTTCTTCATCCACAATTATTGTAAGTTTTTTTGTTTATTTATCAGGGTAATTTTTCCATCTTAACCAGCCCTTCTAGGTGGTATTTACATGTTTTAAAATCACTAAAAATGAAAAAGAAAACTCAGACTACTCAAATTAGGTATTTGAAAAGGGTGAAGTCTGGCCTAATGCAGATAGCCTGGACAAGTTCCTGTATTCTGTTTTACACACTTTCAAATCAGGCAGTCATTAATTGGTTCTGAAACAAAATTCTGCTTGTGGCTGCATATTGGGTCTTAAATAAACTGTCTGTAGGTTGAGAAGCAATGACATTTCTTTTGTCAAATTCAGATTATTCACAAGATCTATTAAGTATCTTTCAGTAGCTCCTAATTTTTATCAGGAACTGTAGATAGTCTGCATTAAGCAAGTGAAAATATGATGAACAGAAATATCTGTATCTTATTCTCCAACATATCTTGTTTTAAACTTACTACAACAGGGGAAGAAAAAGAAAAAAATGCCATAGATTTAAGATTGTTAACATACTTTCTACTTTTTTGTTCGTGTCAAATTTATGTTAACATATTTGAAAGATTTAATTTTATTAGTCTTATTTTCATGCTTATACTTGAAAATGTAGGCTTCTAAATTTCCGGTTATCAAAAAACAACCATATGCAACAAATCAAAATATGAAAAAAATGTTTTGAAAGGCAATTCTTCATTGTGTACTTGGACTATATCACTCCACAAGGCAGAGCTACTGGTGTAAATACAATTTAGCTGCAATGCATATTTTGTTTGGATCACAGTAGTAAGTGAAAACATCTTTTCACATTTGTTTGGTTACAAAACATCAACATGGTAGATGACATACAATTCTATGAATAGGGAATATGCATTATATGGGTTTGACTGACCAGGATAATCTTAGGGACATTTGTCAGAATAACTGGGCTCAGAGGTAAAAGTCACTTTATCTAATTAATTTGCATTTTCTTTAAAATATAAATATTCTTTTTTATAATTAGTTTTTAAACAATATCCAAAAAGAGTGGACAGAAAACAAGCAGAGAGAGTCTCACATACTTCTTTATTTCATCCAGGAAGTTTTTATTTCATCACTGCTTGTGTTTTATATATTTATCAGTTATACACGCTTTTCTCTATACTTTCCTGCATGTAAAGGTAGGAAAAGATGTATGACATGAAAGTGTAGTTTTAAAACTGAATTTAAGGTCCATTTGCTATGGAACTTGGCTATTATTTACAGAAGCTCTCAGTCTGAATGTCATTGGAAAAATCTCTCCACAAAGACACTATAATTCAACATGTGGTTAAGTTACACATTTAATATGATTTTTGCCCGTTTTAGCTTAACGGTAGATATATACAGTAGGTGAAAAACATTTAAAGTCTAGCTAAACAAGGAAATTTTTTCCTGTATTTTTCCTTACAGTAGATGGTGTTCTTCTCTGTTGACAGAATATTAGCATTTGTCTGAAAATATTCCATATTTCATGGAAAATATATCAAATGTGAAAATTAATATACTTCCATTTGACAGGTATATTTAAATTTTTCAGGAGAAGGGATCAATAAAAAAAGGAAGAAAGTGTTTATTCCCTATTAAATGGGAAACAGGACAGCTTAAGAGATCAGGGAAACTCCCTAAGATATCGTGATTTGAGATTTATTTTGGGAACATCTTTTATAGCAATCATGAAACAAGTGCAATGTCATCTCTGCAACATTAAGAATAAATAAAGAAAAAACAAGAAAAGATAAAAAAAAGCATCTCTTCACCTTAATAGGTGTTTGGTTTATTATGTTGAGAGGTGTGTTGAGGTTTTGCAGAGCATCTGAAACAAACAGTATTTTCCTGTGAGTAGTATCAATCACAATCTGCCTTATAGGGATTTACAATACGTGGCACCAAAAGACAGGTTGGACAAACATGGGAGAGGAAACTCATCCAAGAGTTACAAATACAAAGAAAATACCTCCGTCTGAATACCGAAAAAAGTATTTCTGCCCCAAATGTTTAGAGAGGAGGAAGCACCCTAGGAAATTATTGTGTGCCTGCTGCTCCGTGTTAGACACTTGCTTTTGGCTATTGCTGGAGTCATCATAAATGTACCTTTCTCTAGATTAACCTTTCACCTAACATTGTACATCTTTTCTTCTGTTTTTACTTTCCTCATTATTCATGCTATGTTTGCTGAAAGGTGAGAAAAAATACAGTCTTTACTTAAAGAAAAAATTTAGGTGGAAGAAAAGCAAAGGTGAAAAGGCAAGAGAAAAGAGCTAAATCTGTGTTCTTAGGCCCTTAAAGAGTAAGACAGATTCTGATGATGTTTTACTCTTTTTTACATACTAACATGAAATCAAATGTACCTTTCATCTACTTTTGGAGCAATTTAGATAAAAATACGAGGAAAAGTATGTTTTCGTCCAGAGGGAAAGAAAATAGAAGCAAACCAAAATGTAGCTTTAAGAGAGAGGAATATTTTTTCTTTCTGTAAATGCTATTTTTTTCCTTGTAACACAGAGCAAGAATTCATATTGCAGATGGTCAAAATTTTTTCCTTGAGAAATACACCGTATCTCAGCAACAGCACATGTACTCTGGATTGTTACAGCCACTCTTTCTCTTCTCCTCTTATATTTTTCTCTCAGAGTAAATAAGCTTTTAGGACATCATGAAGTGCTCCTTTTGACATTTCTGTAGCTCTTTTGTTTCCATTTTCATCCCAGGAGATTTTGAGCTTCTTAATAGAAAAATTGACATTTTTTAACGTGAAAAGATAATTTTATTTCTCTAAAGATGTTCCATCAAGTATATCAACAAGTCAGTTATTTAACAATGGTGAGAGTACCACAGCCAAATAATTTATATACATTTGAAAAAATTAAAATGGATTCTTCAATTATTTTATAAATAATTTTATAAATTATGTTTTTGAATGTCTTCATTAATATATCAAATGTGAAGAGGTAAATACTAAATAGCAATGTAGCCACATGTTTTTATAAAAATATTTAGATTTTGGCATCTCTAAAAACATTTGAAAATTAAGAAAAACCTCTCTTCTACACCCAAGCAATGATAGGTTTTCTCTTTAAAAATATGTTTTTCAAATTTATTTGGGGGGTGGATTTATATGCTTCCTTAGACATTTTAGTGATTGTTTTTCTCAATCTCTGTTTCCAGATTTTCTACAACATGTTCTCAAAATGAGTTGAAGTCAGAATACAAAACCCAGAATAATCTGATCTATTACCAGTTATAATATTTAAACTTTTATGGACAAAATTTTAAAAGAAAAATTAAATCACTTTAATTTTCTCAATTTGTTACTCATTTGGATGGACTTCCACTGACATTTGTAATGTTTAGAATTGCTGAAAGAAAAGATGAAGGATGTGAATACTGCAAACACAGTAAAAATCAAACTTGAAAATACAGATTTATTTAAGAAAATACATGATACACCAATAAACAAAAATACAGAATTATTTAGTATTTATATATTTCTATACAAGCATACAAATATAGAAAGGTATGGCATCATTGCTTTGCTACTTTTTTATGTGTCTGGTAAAAAAACCAACTATGTAGCACATTCTTTTGGTCTGAAGAATGATGTGCAACAAGCACTGCTAACACAGGGCAAGATAAGCTGTTTGGCAAAACTTAGATTTTGTTCTTATTTTATTTTTGTTCTCATGACAACCTGAGTAATAATCAGTAAGCATATTCCCTAAAGATGGACATAGAAGACCATATGACAGAAACTGACAAATATAAATCAGCCATCAATTTTATAGATATTAGGCATAGGATAGTGTAGCATAGCAATGCATAGTACAGTGCAGTAGGGTGCATTACAGTGCTGTATTGCACTGAGTTCTATTTCACATATAATATAAAGTAACAGGGATTTCAAACACACACACACAAAAAAAATCACAGGATTTTTGTGGAGTTTTCTGATCATCCCCATTAAAAAAGTCGAAACTGGATAGTAGTGCCAAGGCATTTTAAGCCACTGTGCCTAAATTAATAGGAACAAATTCCATCTACTTTGAGGTGATCCTAATTTGCACTAATGGATAGCGAAAAATGACAGGCACGCTGTATATTTTAAAAGCATAAAATAAAATATAATTTCTCTGAAACTGAAATCTGTGGAGCCAAATGTGACATTAGATGTCTCTTGAAAAGAAAGAACTTGAAACATCAGATATTATTACAAAGTGCCATAATTAAAAAAAAAAGTACTAATTTTTTTGTGTGTTTAAAAATACAGAGTTCCAGGAGACAAAGAATGATGAGCTGTTAACTATAACTACATCCCATATTTTTCATCACCGATGTATTTAAATATCAGCAGGTTTCTGGCACAAGCAGAAAACACTTTTATTTAGTTGACTCAAAGACATTTTCTTTCCCTCCTTAAGGTCATCATATTGATTCTGGCAAAATACTGTAAATATTAAATCCTCCAGTCAATAAGCTTATTACTGACCTAAAAAAGTCAATATATGCTTACTAGTTGCAAAATAGTAACAGAATATAGCTTGGTATACTCTGTTCTCTATAATACTCTGTGCTTAAAATAGGAAGAGTAGTTTTTTTGTTTTTAAAGGAGTGGAAATCTTCTTTCCTGGAACACTATAGTGGTAACATTTTTTAAACCATTGAAATTTTCAGCATCCTCTGCTGAGCACAGTTCTGGAAGTGTTGAAAATAAGATGAGATGAACAACAGCTTTACAATCAAGCTGGATGTTTTTAAAAACCTCTTTTAAAGAAGTGTTCACAGAAAAAATTTACAAAAATTTAATGTGCCAGAATTAAGGACAAAAAGACCCACTCAAGTCTGAAACATAAAACTTTAATCTTATTGAAGATATAAACCTCATGCTGAGGCTAATGTATATGATAGTTATCACAAATTACAGTATGCATTTGTCAATACACAAGTGTCAGCAATCTAGTGTTGTTAACAACAACAATATTAATTGATATATACCTTGGGCTGTATGTCCTTCGAGAGACCTGTGTTACAGAACTGCAGAATGGTTGAGGTAGGAAGATTGCTGTGGAGATCTGCCAGTCCAACCATTCTGCTTAAAGCAAGAAAATTTACACCAGGTTCCTCAGGATCATGTCATCAGGTTTTGAATATCTCCGAGAAGGAAGCCTCAACAGTTGCTCTGGGCAGTTTTTTAGCATGTTTGATCATTCTCACAGTAAAAAAAAAAAAAAAAAAAAAATTTGTTTGAATGGTGGTTTGGATTTTGATTTTATCTGGTTGGGGGTTTTTTTTGAAAATTTTAAATGGAAAATCCTGTATTTCAATAGAAATTAAGAAAAAATCCCAACCAACCAACACCTGTGCCCATTTCTTTTTTCACTGTCACTGGGGCACACTGTGAAGAGAGTCTATCTTCCTTGTACCTTTCCATCAAATATTTATATATTTTTATAAGATATCTCTGATTTGTCTTCTCCTGGCTGAACAGCCCCAACTCTCTTAGCATTTTCTCATATTTCAGATGGTTCAGTCCCTTAAGAGTTTCTGTGGATTGTAGTCTCTTGCTGTACTTGCTGTACTGCACATCCATTTTTCTCTTGTACTGAGAAGCCCAGAAATGGACCCTGCGCTCCAGATATATTTTACTGGTACAGATTAGAGGAGAAGGATCACCTCTGTCCACCATCTTCCTGATGTTGTTGTGGGCTGGTGGGTTTTTTTTTTTGCCACAAGGATACACTCTTAGCCCAGGTTCAGCTCACTGTCCATGCAAACTGCCAGGTTTTTTCTGCAATTCATTGGTCACTAGACTCTCCTGGAGCATGAACTTGTGCAGGTTTTGACATTTCCCTTTGATGAATTTGATGATTTTCCTGTTATGCTAGGAACAGACATAGTAAAATCCCAGGACAGTCAAGGCTTATTTTATAAAACACTGAGTTCATTCTCTCACCAAAATATTTTGAAACTTCCTAGGGTAATGTCCATTTTTTTTATGTTAGTGAAAAAATGATTATAATTACTTACTTTCCTAAAGAGAAAGATGGCATAAACATTAACCAGAAACTACCATGATTCCTTACCAGACTTTTTATTGGTTTTTTATAAATAAAAGTTACACTAGGATCCATTTGAACTATGAATGCTGAAATTAGATACCATTTTAAATCTATATATAAAATCACTAATGCAAATATTTATTATGGTATTCGTCAGCATTTATATTAAAAGTTATTTATCTTTTAAAAGGAGTTATGGTTTGGGCTTTGCTTTATTTGGCTGTTACAGATATAGAATTTACTGCATCCTTAGAATTAATAAAGATTCTAAGTGCCAAAGCTGAGTTTTGCTTTCTCATAGGAAAATAAGATGATCCTCACTACATAAACATTCTAAGCAATTATTTAGTTTTACTTTCATGGAACTTATTCTGTAAGCAAATGGTGCTTCCACTTCTTTTTTTCTTCCCTGCTCACAGACTTTGAGGGGTGAATCTAAATCCTCCCAACTAAGTATGGGCAGTTTCAGGAGTATTTCTTTTCTATTCTGCTTCCAGGGGCCACTACAATATAGAAAAATAGAATTCCTAATAAGATACTTCAATGGTATAACTAGTTCCTTCCCTTACAATAAGGTAATTTCAAAGTACAGATACTTGACCATTCAGATAATTCCTGCAGCACAATATAGCACTCACAGTTAGCTTCTTATTCCCAGTTTGCTAAAAGAATTTATGTGGCAAGCAGGGTTAGAATGATTGGGGAATCCTAATGACACTTCTGCACTTATGAAAATCTAAGTAGAAAGGAGTTTTGCATAAAGGAGAACCGTCTGTGCTTCTGTTTATTGGCACTGAATGATAAAATCATAATCAAACAGCAGTAACAACCTGGCAGGATGTTATTTTAGAATGTATATGTTGAAACGGAATTATTTCTTTTCCTTTTTCAGGTTGTTACAGTACTATCATACTTATTTTCTTTATTAAATTTGGCCTTTTTCCATTGCTGGCTCCTACTCCTTGACAGTGTAAGATTTCCCAGAAAGCTTAGCCTGTTAACAGAAAACATCATCAGCTGCTTACTGAGCTTAGAGAGCTCACATTTCAGGTTTTAATTATGGCATACTTGTTGTGAAAAGCTCTTAAGACTGCCATAGATGACCTGTAATTATTCACCACAGAAATCATAGCGATGACTTCATTTTTCCGTGTCTTTTTACTTCTCTGGTCCTGTTTCATACAAAGAAGTGTGACCCTTGGTATTCATTATTTCCTTTTCTTTTCTATGAACATTTAGTATAGAATAAATAAGTATGTTGGTATGTAAGTTATTATAGTGTCTTTTCAAGTAAATACAAAAGTGTCAAGCAGAAAAGCAAAGTTTTGGAGGCAGGTAGTAAGCTTTTTATAAAACCCATATTTGAAAAAAATATGTTTCTTGTCAATAAGGATTAAAACATAGTAACAATATTCGCAGTGAAGGAATAGGATAAAGATGAATATAAGCAACAAATAACATTATATGTGCATAAAAAATGTTAGGCTGAAGTGGTATTTTTATGAACTTAAGTTTCAAGAGAGGTGATTAATTTCGTCTAGGACTAAATATTTTAAAGATAAACTGCAGACAGTATGATACTGAACTTTCTCAGGTATCCTCTAACAGTGCTTGTCTCTTGAATCCAGTGTGCCCATTCTGTGTGCAATTAAATAGATGTAATTAAAAAATGTGGGTTTTTTTCTTTCCATATAGGTTGCTTAACTTACAGGGCTCTACCTAATAACTTATGGCATATCCAAGTCTTCCAAAATCACAGTAAAAAATGAAAAATACCCAGCAAAATTTCTTCTTTCTATGCAAATATTCTGATATTTAGAGACTTCAATAACCATAGCATGTAGGGTATGCCCAGCCACTGCCCTGGAGGGATGTCTGCTGAGATTGCATAACTGCCCAGCAGGACTCCCTGGAAAGGCAACCACTTCTGTGGTCACGGTGAGAAAAGACAGACCCACAGTCCTCTGGGAGACCCTATGCAGATCCCTTGTAACCCATTGGCCTTTACCCTCTGAGACCCATCCCCTGTATTCCTATAAAGCCAGCCCCCTGCCCCTGTGACGGAGAGAGTTCTTGGCCCCGGCTCCCCTTTGCCAACAATAAAGCTGCCTCGTGTGGAACAGCTATACGAGCCTCTTGTCTCTCTCTGGTCTTGCCTGGAGGCTGCCCTGCAGAGCTGAGCTGGAATCATGAGCTGACAATCACTAAAGAGCTGACAGCCTCTGCGCAGGCCCTCCTGCCAGCAGCTGAGGGAAGACACCGGGCCTTGGGAAGGTGATTCCTTTTGGGACCATCTCCCCGGACCAGTCACCTCTTCCTTGGTCAGAGCTACTGACCCATCTCCAGCTGTAATAATAGCATGATCATAGTGTTTTCTCATTTTTTGCAGTGCATGAAATGAACATATAATCAATTCATAATAAATGATGGTATGCATGCTAAGGATTTCATTTTACTTTATTCATTGACAAGGAAGAAAACAGACAAGTACTTATGGACAAGAACCAATAGAAGCCTATGTCAGATAAACTGGAGAAACGGATCACTGAAATACTGGTCCTAGTTTTCCAGGTGTTATAAATTTTTTTTCAAAACAGTTACCATTTTTTTCTTAACTGTCATGCAAAATTAAGCTTGAGTTTAAATGGATTTGAGAAGAAAAAATATGCAGTCAAGTTTTCCCTACTTAAGTCAGTTAAGTGTCTTATGTATTTGTGATATGAAATAGAAGAGACAGACGTATATCACATCTTAGCTCCCATGCATTTTAAATGTGCATTTTAAATATGTCTCGAAATAACTCTATGATATGTGCTTAGTAGAAAAACCAGGAAGTGACTAAACTTCTACATTTTCAATTCTATCCTAGAAACATGACTTGACTGTGGTGATCTGTTTGCACACTGCTTTTCTGATCCCATTTTGTTCCCCCCACTTTCCCCTGCCCCTAGCCCTGGCCACTCCCTCGGGCTCTCCCTATTGCTTCCTGTACCCCAACTCCGCCCGTGTACCGCCCCCGTGATCTGACAAAACCCCCCTGCACCCGGATCACGAGGTCTCTCTGCCTCTGGGGATTGCTGGGACAAGATGTAAGATTAAAGATCCTCTTAAACCTTATGGAGAGACCCTTCTCGCCTCCTTCGCCGTCACTGTGTTGTAGAGCTGATAGCAGGCTGGAGCAAAACTGCAGAGCCGTCTGAAAAGGACTATGGGAGGCCGAAATGGTCACACTGCCCTAAGCAGCTCCACTGAGCTCTCAGGGAAAGCTGCAGCTTGCTAAAGTAAACCTAGCACTACAGCACTTGGCCTTCTTCAACTACAAATGGATCTGCAGCACCTATGTTTAACCGTTCGGCAGTAACAGAACCAGAGGCAATGGGCACGAACTGAAATAGGAGATACCCTCTAAATGTAAGGAAACACTTTTTCTTTACTGTGAGGGTGACTGAACACAGTCATAGCTTGCCCATAAAGTGAAAGATCCCTGCTTGGAGATATTCAAAGGATGCCTGGGCATGGTGCTAGGTTGTCTGCTTGAGGTGTCCCTGCTTGAGCAGGTATGTTGGACCTGATGACCTCCAGAGGTCCCTTCCAACATCAGTCATTTTGTGTTTTCATGATCCTGTGATTCTGTAACTTCAGGAGAGTCACAGGAGTAAGCTTGTTCTTGGTCATCCGAATTGACACTGTGATCTTGATATTGTAATTCTGAAAAATTAAAAGACTTATGTGCTTTTCAGTCATGAGAATATTTCTGCATCAGAATGCACATTAAAATTTCTGTAGGACATGTCAGAGTATGAAATTACCATACAGGAACTGTTCTGTGATAATTGCCCATGCTATTTTATGATAAATTTGAGATAGCTTATTATTTCACTGACCGATCTAACTTGAATTTGTCTTAGACCTAGCCTAGGTATAGAGGTAAGTAGAGCAAAGGGGCCTAAAGGAATTAACTTGTTAGACTAGGCAACTTTATTGCTTGTCTATAACCAGTTTGTGGGTCCTAAAAGGACTTTCTGAAAAATAAAGTTTATTTAAATAATAAATTTATTCAGACAGAGCTGGATAAGACTGTTTGCAGTGCACTTTCGAATACATATAGACTTACATTTTTATTCCATAAATGTAAATATATTCCAAGGGAACATTAAAATAAGAGGCAATTCCACTGAAGAGTTAGATCATTTGAAAATAAAAGCTAAAGCCCACAGAGGCACATAGGTGCCTGAGGGCATGACTACACATGAGCAGAGAGTCAGCTGCCCAAATGTACAAGTAGCTTTGGTATTGAGGTTACGTTTGCATATTTGCATAGCAATATGCTAAAATTCATCTGTCCTTGTGAGCAGAGTCCACTGAAGTAAAACGTGGCAATACTGGAAAATGCCATCTCTACATTTTTCTGAAGCCATTTGGACCTGCTATGAAAGGTGTATCATAGGATGAGAAAGATCAAAATAAAGGAAATTTACTGTTTCAGATATATTTGTGCTGTATGAGCTTATAGTACTTATTGAAAAATAAAAGGGAATTCCAGAACAGACTATTAAATTTAGAATATTCTTGTGCATGATAAAAAACAGTAGAGGAGCTAGGCTACATTGGTGGAAACATTTTAGGAAAATTGATAGAATTTCTGAAAGATAGTATGTCTTTGGCAAATATTTTTAAGATATTGTTAGGATAAGGCTCTCAGAGATTCCAACAGTGGCTGTACTTTAACTAAAATATATTAGGATTGGAATTTTCAAAAGGGAAAAAATTAATCTAATATCCCAACTTAATCTAATATCCCAATTCCAAGGCTCTTTCAGCAAGTATTTGATATTTATCTCTATCGAGCTTTTCAAGCATTTCCAAGTTAATTGTTATGGTTTGATTCCAGCCTCATATATTGATTTAAAAGATTCACATAGAAATCCCATAGGATTCAGGAGGTGTTATATGTTCACATAGGTATCTGCAAAATAAAAGTTCAAACAAAACTCCCTAATTTGTAGGATGGTAATAAAGATTATTTTTTAATTAGCAGTAGACTACACAGTATATGAAATCAGATTATTTTTATTTAGAGAAATAAATATAAATTCTCTGATCTGTTAATATCTGTTCTACAGTGACTTCAACATGCAAAAATTAGAGTATCCCGAACACGTTTACAATGTTACTTGTGAAGATCTTATGACGTAAATAAGAATCACTAAGTCGCAAGTCTCAGGCTAGGTACAGGGTTACAACTTTTCTTAGTGACTTCTACTGATTCTCTTGAGATCTCTTTAATTTAGTTTTCCTTTTTATTATTATTATTGCTTTAGGTCACTTTTTTTTTGCTGTACTTTGATTTTCTGAGAGGACTTCAAGGTAAGATGTATAATTTGCCAGAAATGGCACTAAGAAAGAAGAATTTCTGATAAATAAAGAATTTTCACAGGATATTCTTATATCATCACTGAAGAATCACCTATGTGTACTTGGAAGTATATATGATCATCCATTATACTTGCCTATGCTGGAGATTTTTGGAGTAGGCAACAAGGTTTTAAATATTCTTCATAACATTAAAAATACTACACCATAAAAGGGGAAAGTCCTTCTTTCAGTGATTCCAGTGGGGTCTTAGACATATGTTCTTATATTCTAGCTGTCTACACAGTGGAGAGCTTTATTTTATTGACCCAAATTTGGCCATCATACTTCAAAGTCTTCAATCCTTTTATACAGCAGGAAACTCTTATACACTATGACAAAAAACCAAGAAAAGTGACCGAGTAAAAGAAAAGTAGAAAAACTGAGGCTTAAATTAATAGAGAATGGCATAGAAAATTGGTTTGTTCTGACTTTCCACCAGGAGCAATTAAACTACCAGACCTACAGTTAATCTGAAAGGAGACAACAAGAAGAGTGTAACTAAGTGATGCACTGGATCAGTTTCAAAAATTATATTCAGTCTAATAGCAGGGAGCAAATTATTTTTCCTTGCTCAAATGAGAAGGTAAAAGGTATGGGCATGTTAAAAGAACAGAGAAGATCTGAGACATGAAACAACGATTATCTCAGAGCCTATCAAGGGATGAAACTGATTTTGTTGTGTTATTTAATCCAAAAAGTGTGAAAAAGAAGTATATATGTATTTTTTCCAGATTAACTGCAGCAGTAAATCATATTAGAAATTTGAAGATAAAGAAATGAAGCTACTGCTGAATGAATTGAAGGCTTGTCTAAGACACTTAATGCAAGCTAATTTATTTTTATCTTCATGTGACACCCAATATGTCTTCAGATTGGAGAGAAGGAACGTTACTTTTAGCAGGGCTGCTATCACATATTTTGTCTTTATTGACAGTCATGATTCATGGTTTTCAGGTTCATGATACACCTGCATATCACAATTCTGAAAGAATAAGTGGTAAAAAAAAAGCTTCCATACAAGGTACAAGTAACACTAGGATATTTTCATCTACTTGTATGGTGAAGCAACCATCATAACTCACTCTTTCAGTGGTTATTCCAAATGGCTATCTACCTTTTTACTATGTAGAAAAACTCAGCACACTACAATTCTAAAAATAAAAACAAACAAACAAAAGAACAATACCAACCACTAATCTGATTCTGATATCTGATTTTTCTCTAGACTCTTCATTGTCTGGAAACAGTACATACAAAATACGGTCTTAGAGAGTAACAAGGTTTACACAGAAAAATACTTGGTGTCCTTGAACCAACTGATTTTCTTTTCTGGAAGTTAAGTCATATAGAAGAGAATTTCAGATGATCTATTGATAATAAAAAAAATAAACAAAAAAAAGTAATGACTAGTTTTTGCATTTTTTTGTATGTGTATTAGATTTTGTTACTCCATTTCGCACAAGTACTAAAGATTTTTAAGATTACTGTTATGTATCAGAATTTAAACCAGTTAGCCAATAGGTGGAACATTAACAAATAGATGAGATTAACATCTAGGCTCAGGTTTTGTTCAGGTATATATTTGGCCTTAATCACAATTTATTGTCTATTATAGAACAATTTATTTTCTGTTTGTATGTCTAGTGCTGTCTTTTCTAAACATTTACTGGACAAGAAACATGGGTCTAAGATTTAAAGGGCTAGAAATGCTTTATGGGCTGTACAGTCACAGTCTCAGTAAATGTCATTATTTCTACAGTGGGGAACTACTGTCAAAGAGAAAGCCAGAGATTTTCTCAGAGATTCTCCCCTCATACTGATGAAATCATAATATTTAGATTACATTAGCAGAAAATTCCTCTGATCAGTAGGTACTATTATGTATTTAGACAAAGAACAGAAACATTACTAGCCAGGGCAGTAAGTTATTGCTTAGTATTTTCAATGTGTATGAAGTAATTACAAAGGAATGACCTCCAACCACAAATTAAGACTCCATTTCTTATTAGTTTTGCATTCCAACTCCACTGAGATGGACTACATGCACAGAAGCTGTGAGGGCATGAATCTGAGGTGAAAATTACTAGAGAGGCAAGATAATAAGTCATTGGGATTTGGACATTTATGGCTAGGTGAAGGTAAATTAGTCACCAAATTTATATTTAGGTATTTAAACACCCATTAAAGTTCACCTGTTCTAAAGGTGCCAAGACATTTTTCTGTGTTTGATCTGTGGGTATCAAAACTGATTCAACAGTTTAAACATTATGATCTAATTTCAGTAGGAATAAAACACCTAGTTTTCTTGGTGAATCTGTTTTGGCAATGTTTCACAAATAAATTCAGTTTCATTGGAAAAAGCCTTTTCAAGTAACCTACAGATTATAAGAATATTACCATGATGCAGTTGATAGAAAGTCTTATTCAAAAGTCTAAAATTTTCACAAGATCTAATGGAAGGAATGTGATATATAAAGAGGTGCTGGATCAGACATAATTCAATGAGCTGAATATGGCCTTTGTTGCCCATCATATGATATTCCTAGTGTCGTGATATTCCTGTATTTTCCTAATGATTACATTAATTTTTGTGTATCACATTTGAAATTTCTACTGAGTTTTGATTTGAAAATAAAAAAATGGAATTAAACTTGATGGATTCAAAACCCACAGAAAGCTGTTAAATATTAAACACACCTCTACCTTGATAATACACCTATAAATGTATGATGGAATCTAAAGTGGTTTTTACCTGCATCCCAAAAGAAGAGCCAGAGGAGAAGTCAGAAGAGAAGAAGTGCTTAGAGGAGAAAAATTCTATGTCATCATACTCATCCAGCTGGTTAAAGGCTAGGAAAAGATTAATAGTTATAGTACAAATTAAAATGTGAATATAATAATGTAATTTTATTCTACTTTCATTGTAATTGAAAAGGTGTAATGGGAGAGATGGATGTGGTTCGAAGTGTGCATGTAATAAAGTACCTCAAACTGTGAACACATGGGTAATTAAAAGGAAACTAATCTCATCCAAAATAGTATTGGGCATTGGCTAATCAAATGATAATGTTAATCTTGCTATCCAAGAAAGTAATTTTCTATTCCAGAGATTATTTAGTTTTATAATGCATCATGTTATGTTTGTTGCCACAGACTTTAATTGGGAAATGCATAATTCAGAGGATTGCATTTAATGTTATTAAAATTATATTTAGGTTTTGTACTTAGATTTCCTAGAAAATGTCATGCTTTTTGCATTTGCTATTGTGCTATTTACTCATTGTATTTACAATTTACCATTGTACACACTGTAAAACTTCTGTTAAATTTATGTAGCAGCATATGTGAACATTTTTCATGGTTAATCCTTGTAAAACCAGTTTCTCTTATTGTGAGTAATACTTTTAGCATATACAGTAAAGAAGGAAGAATAAAATGCCACAAAGTATTTCTTTTTCTCACAGTTCTGTTTTCTTTTTCATTTGGGCAATCCCCAGGGTCAGGTTTCATTCATCAGAAAAGTAATGAAAATTGGGCTGAATCTTGGAAGTTGACCTATCTCTTCATTTGCAAATGAGGTTGTCAATAAGCCGAGTCTGCATCACTCACAACGATGTCAGCCCTTAGAGCCAGACCACAAAACCTGGGTGAAGACTCTTTGAGCATTGCTTTCCAAATAAATGTATTAAAAAGATAGCAGGGAGTCTTATTGAAGAAAGAGAGGCAAGAACTACTGATCTAATCTCCATAATCTTCATAACTTAGTTTCAGAAGCCCACAATGACTGCTGAATTTGTTTTAAGCTCAGGTGATGAATTTTGTCCTTTGTTCTCTGACTACAAGCCAGCAAAACATGTATAGTATTCTGTTCAATACATATTATGGAATAGAAAAAATACCAAAACAAAACAAAAAAATCCCCTAAACAACAGCTTCATTTCCCAGCCATACTTCTAATCATACTATAATGTTCAGGCAACAAATTATGGAGCTAAGTGAAATAAATAACTTGATGGGAAACTTTTTATGCAGTTCTTACCAACTGCTCCCAAAATCATCAATGCTTAATCAACCTGTCAGTAGAAGTGTATGCCTTGTCAAGTGTTGTGCTGTAGTATTTCACATTAAAATTCTCTTTAATTTTCCAGGATGCTGGAAGATATGTTAAATAAACATTTTTTCTCCTAAAGTTGTCTTAGTGGTGATTCCATATAACTTCCAGTCATAACCATTTTTATTGAGCGTAAAGTGAATTGAAGGAAGGCAGCATAATTGGTAGTCACAAAGATGAAAGAAAAATCTTATCAAATGAGTAGTCTGCTGTAGTCTCTAGGTAAGATTCACATTAGGAAATGAAAAAAAAATCCACTGCTGTAAACTGTTTAGATTTTTAATTTTGCTTTAATCAAAGCCATTTTCACACAGTAATTTGATATGTATGACATTAATCAGAAGCTGCAAATACAAATAATGAAAATGGTTCTTGTTAATAGGTAGGCAGATGGATTTTCTCCATAAATATTTCAAGAGAGAAGTCAATCCATAATATTATTGATTGAACATGAAATAAAAAGTGTCTATTTTTTGCTTGCTGAATGCACAAGAACTGATGTTCTGCTAATAGGAACTGCACATCCAGCAACAAGCAAATTATATCCATGTGATCTCTTGCTGTGATGACTTCAGATCTCACATGCTAAGTAGTGTGTCAGGCCAAATCTGAATCTTTCATATAGGCAAACAAAAGATGAAGAGTCAAACAGCTTCAGGTACCTATGTTAGTAGTTCAGCGATTGAATTTTTTCCCTCTGGTAAGCTGTGAACATGAATCCCCTCATGGTTCAAGGGGTCATTCTGCAGCTGGAAATTGTGTGTTCAAAGTCTTGATATAATACTCATTAAAAAGCCCATGAAAGTTTTAAAGGAAAGTAGTTGTTTTTATCTGGGGTGTTAGACAAATTCAGAAAGCTTATGTTCATTCATTAACTTGTTTTCTGAGAACAGTCACATACAGTTGTTCAAAGATATGTCAGAGAGCAAAAAAAAAAAAAGAAAAATCAGTACCACTTCTCATGTAGCCAAGCATCCTTTTTATCACAAAGTCAACACTGAAATGATGGGATTAGTCCAGCTGGGTTTTGAAAACCATCAAGCATGGGTGTACCTGGATGACCTAGTCCAATGCTTAATTGTACTTGGAATGAATAAATTTCTTGTTGTACCTCCTTCAGCCATAATCAGACAATTTATAACCATTTGTTGTGGTTTAATTGCAGCAAACAAGTATCACGCAGCTGCTCTCTCACACCCCCACCAATGGGATTGAGGAGAGACTCAGAAGGGTAAAAGCAGGAAAACTCATTGGCGTAGATAAAGACAGTTTAATAGGGAAAGCAAAACCTGGGTGTTGTATTCTAGATGCAATGTAATGACTACCAAGTAAAGGGTAATAACCGCTTTCCAAAATCCAGTGGCTGCACTGCTGTTAATATTGTCTGTGTGCTTTTAGCCTTCAGTATTCATTTCTACTGACTGAATTCCTGCCGTAATGTGGAAATACCTTTTCAAAACTTGCAAAAAATTATTGATTTAATCTGGAACTTAGTATGTAGGATCTTTGTAATGATGTCATGTGTTGATGCTGGCCAGATGCTGGACACCCACCAAAGCTGCTCGCTCACTCCCCTCTGCAAACTGGACAGAGGCAAGAAAAGCTGAGATATGGACCAGGATAGAGATCACTCATCAAATACCATCAGAGGCAAAACAAGCTCAGCTTAGAGATATGTATTGAATTTGTTATACCAACAAAATCAGAGTGGGATAATGAGAAGTAAACTAAACCCTTAAAAACACCTTCCTCCTTTCCAGCTCTACCTCCTACCCCAGTGGTGCAAGGAGACAAGGAATGGAGGTTACAGTCACTTCATCACCCGTGGTTTCTCCCACTGCGCAGGGAGAGGAGTCATTCCCCTGCTCCACTGTGGGGGTTCCTCCCACGGGAGACAATTCTCCAAGAACTCCAGCGTGGGTACATCCCACAAGCAACAGCTCTCTGTGAACTGCTGCAATGTGAGTCCCTCCCACAGGCAACAGTCCCCCCCAAAGTTAGAGCATTTGTTTAGGAGATGACTGTTGAGAACAGACTGCTTCATGTGTGTAGTGTCAGGGATCAGTAATGTATGAGAACCAGCCGCTAACATAACCAGTGAATAAACTGAGCAACATTATGTTTTTAAGTTTGAAATTGGCTTGATATTTCAGTCTTCTAAACAAGGAGTAGCCTCTGATTCCCAGACACACACACAAACACTTACGTTTTGTTGCAACTCACTTTTCATCCCCTGATTTCAATGTGTAGTGACTGAGAGTAACACATAGAAATTAGAAATGCTTTCAATATTAATTCAAAATATTCAAAAGGTAAGCAGTTCTACTGCTTTGGAAGGTACATAGGCCAATTTAAATGTTGATGACAGTGGCTAGTTATAATCACAAAATCTCCCTTCACAGAGTTATGCAGAAGTCAGACTGTTCTACATCTTTCTGAATCTATGACCCCTGCCTGGAGTACAAAACCTGATCCTCCAGAGTCTGTTAATCAAGAGTTTTGACTAGGAAGAAAAAATATGCAAGAACTGGAAACTAAAAAACCCTGAAAACTACAAAAGACTTTCTTGCTCCTTCCAAAAGCTAAAAATGCTGCTTTTGCAGCTGTTGCAGATTCTACCTTCTTGGAAGCCATGAAGTGATCTTGAGCCTCAAAGACAGGCTCTCTACCAGTAATTATAGAACAAAGTGATACAAGTGCTAAGAGAAGTTTGTTAATTTCATTTTGCAAAATTTTTACTAGTTCTGCTGTATCAGCTTCACCTTAGTTCCACTCACTGTGTTGAAAGAAGTGTTTTTCCCCATCCCAGAGATATCACAAAGAAAATCTAAACAATTTTACAAAGCATTGTTAAGTTATAAGGAGAAAAGAAGCAGGGAGAAATTGGTGGAAAAAAATGTGAGAAACTGGAAAAAAGAAAAAAGCAACATGAAATTGTGAACTGAATGGCGTGGAAGAGAAATACAACAGCAAATAATTTTTAATTCTATTCACATAATTGTGTTTTTTAAAGGAAATAAGAAAAGGTATTTGGAAGCAGAAAGACAACACTTTTGTGTCTAAAGCAGCATTTCATTGTCAGTAAAAAAATTGAATAGAAAATTCCCTAGTTAAGACTTAAATTTCATATTACATTTGTAAATACCCACAAGTTTTGGAAATAAGCTCAGACTTTTTACAAATGCCTAGTACCTCCTCACACAAAAATATAATTATTTTAGAACAAATTGCTTAACTGGAATTATAAAACACAGAAGATGTTTCTTGACATTCCCTTTTTTCACTGAACACAGCAAAAAAGAGTTCAGGTTTTGGGTCATTGTAGAAAATGATGCAATAAAGATAATGAAGTACAGAATTAGTTTAAAAATCAAGCTAAAATAAAAACTGTTCCTTTGATTCTGCAAGAGACACAATGCTGTTGAAATGTTACACTTGCAGCTAAGATTCTTCAAAAAAAAAGAAAAATTAAAATGCAGACAATAATTTTATAGAAGAGTATTTTTTAATATGTTTATTTTTCTCTAAATATACCTTTAAAATATCATCACTTATTCGCCATTCAATTTCATGGACAGTGCAGGCAGAAATAGTTACTGCATGAAATGAATACTCATCTTTACCTTTAACACTTAGGGCCATAATTGTTGGTAGGTGGGAGGTCAGCTTTGGTTCTGGTGTCATACAGAACTCCTCTGGAAATCTGGTTGTAAATTTATTACTGTAATTCAAACCACAAATGTGTTATTTTAAATTTCCAGCAAATTAGTGATGTGAAAAATGTGTTATTTGATATAACATTATACTCAGTCTTCCAGGGTTGGAACTTTCCTGATAGCAGCCCAAATGGTGCTACGGAAGAGAGGTGTCCTGTGTCCAAAGCAGTGCTGATAACCCCTTTTTCTATATCTTAAAATAACCATAACCCTTCTGTATATCTGTGTCCAGATTCAGAGGATACTTAATAGATCCCAGTTTCCTATTAGTTATCTCTATAATTAGTGGGGAAAAAATGTGAACATTACCTTGACTTGGGTGATCATTATTATCCTCAGAAAGGAATTTTTACATTTGCATTCAGTTCTACTATGAATTCTATTCCTTCTACTTTTCTTGAGACAAGAGTCTTCATTTTTGTTGGAACAAAGATGCCAGGATCAAGAAGCCACTATTGTCCCTCTTAATGAAAAAATGGAGGATTTACATACTTCTGCACTATCAGTACTGGAAAGTAAACAAAAGCTTTTCAATCGATTCTGAAAGCAAGCCTGAGCTTCCTACAACTCTAACAGATATGTCCTGATGATCAGTGGAATTATACCACAGATCCAAAATTTCAAACATCAAGAGATACTGAGAACTGGATGCAGACTCTGCATCAGTGCCTAATGTAAACCTGAGATTGATTTAAGTGCAGAAAGTTGATATTTCTTTTTCTTATCATAGCCTTGAAAAAACAACAATGGCATGGGTGTCAAGAACTCTCAGACACAGTGCTTCAAGATTTCAGATCCTTCGTATTTCTTATGCTTATTATTTGTCAAACACTATACAAATCACTTCCCAATCATTTGATTTTTCATCAATACAAATATCTCTTTAAAGAATAATTTATTATAATGACTAAAAAAATCTTCTGGTAGGCTCTATAATAGAGAGGGAAACCAAGCAACATAAATTGTCTGAAACATCCAATTTCCAGAATTTTTTCTTAGACAACTAAGTTTCTTAGGTCTGCCAATACAAATTCACTTTGTAGTAGAGAAAAAGAAAGGGGATAATAATTGGCTACATAGTAAAATACTCTAATATAGAGATTTACCCTGGAATATCTACTCTATAGCCTCTGCTGAAAAGACTACTTTTAAGGGGACTATAATTTTTTTCTAATTAAAGAAAATAATTGATCTGTGAAATATGTTCTTTAAATAGGGAATCAATTAGCTTCAAATGAGTTATCTAACTCAATACTATAGTCATAATCTGTTGAATTTCTCAGCACCTCTGTGAGAACAATGAGGTTAAATGTCAGATCCTGTGTGACATAACCTCACTTCCACTATGTATTAAAAATGTTACCCTTAATAGCAATATTCTCTAGAAATAAACCTCATAAGTTCTAAGTCTCAATAAACCTTCAGCGTAGTATTGTCCTGTGAGATCATTAAATTTTAGATGGAACAAGTCAATATTCCCTATGGGACTTAATTACAGTTGTTCTATCTGAGGACAAGAACATGGTATGGGTATGTGACAGTATTAGGCAAATAACAGGGAATATATAGATTTCTTCTAAAAAATCCAGAGAACTTATCATTCTGGTGAATATAAGAGAAACTGAAGAAATGTATTTTCCTCATAAATTAGGTCATATACTGTACTAATTACTTTCACCTGAAATTTTCCAGTAGGGATACACAGGGACCTTAAAGTTGTCTCATATTATGCCCATATCAGTCAGACATTCCACCACAATGTGATCATTGCCTGAATTAAGACAGAAATTCTGCAAAATCAGCCTTATGCTTGAATATTGATGCACTTAGCTCAGTTGAATTGAGTAGGATTTAAGAGTTAGTAATTTTTTGCAACTGTGCATTTATTAGACAGGTTTCATATGCTTTCATAAATTGAGGAGTCTTTGTATTAAAAAAAAAGATAAGGAAATATATGTGTTGAATACAGTATTACAGAGCACATACATTTCACAGATGACCTCAAGAATGTTTCTTGCCTGTCAATGAAAATAGTTTCACGGAAGAACAAGATTCCATATTATGAAACCATCAAAGCAGAATGCAACAATAAAAATGTGAAGATGAAATATGTAAGAGATAATTTTCCTAAAAAAACTAGTATTTAATGTTTATACCTTAATATATGAAGTTTTCATTTTCAAATGTAAATCAGCTGAAAGCAAGCCAAGCAGCTGAAAAAAGGTTGCTAACCTGTTTGCTTTAATTTTCGATAGTTACTACAAATTAATTCCATATACCTATTGAATTCAGCAATTGAGTGAACATGATGTCCACCAAATATTTTTCTTTTTCTTTTTTTTTAATGTCACTGTAAAACATTAAATATGCAAAATTCCAAGCTCTAGTGGCACTTTTGAAACATCTACAGATACATCTTAAAAGCAGTTTCTATTTTATTTTCATAATTAGTTTCCCTCTTAGGAAATTTTCCTCTGCTTACATGAAAAAAAACCCTGGGAACATGATCTGCTTTAGTAGAGCTCTTTGTATTTCTTATCCTGACTTCTTTTCCCAATAATTTTCTGTTATCAGACAATCACAGAATAATCAAGGCTGGAAAAGACCTTCAACCAGGCTTCAACCCAGCATCACCATAATCACCCCTAAACCTTATCCTCTAGTGTCACACCCAAATGCTTCTTGAACACTTTCACAGGCAGTGATTCCACCACCTGCCAGGACAACTTATTCTGATGCCTAACCAGTCTTTGAGTGATGTCGTTTCTTTCTACTATCTAATCTGAACTTCTCCCATTTATGGTAAATATCATCTGTATTCTTTGGTCTTTTAATTCTTGGAAAGAACCAGGCTATGAAAACACAATAGAGAATATAATTTATTAGAAACAGTAATGTGGATATTGCTGCTATTACTCTGACATAAATTTGTATTCCATTAAGATTTTATTTTTTATAGCATAGTGTGATTAAAAAAATGAGTAGGAAAGTTATTCTTTTTTTAAAATGTTGAATTTATGCACTATATATAATGTTTTTGGATTTTCATATATATTTTCTTTTATGTTCAACCTGTATGCAGTGAATCTCCAAATTAAAATTATAGTAATAGATAATGTATGTCACATAAATGCTGCACATGAATCAGCTTTCAAATATTCCTTTAACTCAAAATATTTTTGAATCAGTATAAACTAAAGAAGAAAAGCTGTTTTTTCTACCTTCTCTGCATCTGAACATTGATTACACTTTAGAAATTGTATGGAAAAACAGACCCCTCATGTATGTCTCTGATGGTGACTAATACTATTGGTTGCTGGACATACTGTCTCCTATATCAATAAGTATTTCTATAACTTATTTAACTCTGAATTTGCAGGTTTGTGAAGGTGTTAATACCACTTCTTCATAATAAGGAAGCCAACAAAAATTCACAGCACAAAATCAGAAAAGAGAGTTTAAATTACTAAGAACCTTTAAAAAATCTTATAATGTAACAAAATAAAATAGAGTTCATTTTTCAAAAATATAACAGATTCTAATTGTCTCTGAATGCTTCTAAATCATTAAAAAGAAAATCCTGTGCCTAAAATACTAGGTAATATACAAATTGTTTGCTGCCATGGAAACGGACAAGTTAAGAATTGCTTGAATTTCTGTGTATAATTTTACCATATATTTTTTATACATATTTAATGCATTTTATTTTTTATATTAGACCTTTTCTATAAAAATAGTTTTTTCTCTGTAATGGCTACTCTCAACTAGTTACCCGTAACCTGTAATAAGGATGAATGGTATGGAAATGTCAGAGGCTTTAATTCTTGTAATACTAGTTGCTACTAAAAACTATGTGTTTTTAAATCCAGTCCTCTTGTATAAGAAACTAAAGTACTTTATATTGGCGAGCTTAGACACATTCAACAAAATTGATAATAATAACGACATGAGCACATTCAAATTGTTGTTGGCTCTTTTTCAAATGGTCTGACAAAACCAGCCCTTTTGGTAGGTTTTTCATTTTGATTTTTAGACAGTTGGTAGCGAAGCTTCATCTTTGAATTATACCATTAAATGAACTAGCACATCTTACAGACGTGTCAGCATTTCAGAAGAAGTTTTGGCAAGCTGACTGTATAATACTCAGCTGATACCTACTGCCTATTAATGCAAATCGCTTAACCATCTAGCAACTGCTCATCATCCACAGACTGATGCCCAGCCCACTCCTGAGCAGTAAGAAATCTGTGGCTTCCAGCAGTTTATATATGGAGCATAACATTCTATGATCTGGAATATCCCTTTGGCCAGTTCAGGTCAGTTGTGCTGGCCATGCTCCCTCTTAACTTCTTTTGCACATACTCACTCACAGAACATGAAAACTGAGTAGTCCTTGATTTAAAGTGAGATCTACTTAGCAATAGTTAAAACATCAGTGTGTTACCAACATTGTTCTCATACCGAATCCAAATACAGCATTGCAACAGCTACTAAGAAGAGCATTAGTTCTTTCCCAGCTGAAACCAGGATTATTAGAAATACTTTTCTTAAGAATTTGTGTTTTCTATTAAAAAAAAAACAAACCAATCCTGTTATTCCATTTGCAGGCAATGCAAGAATTGTCTATTATTGAGCAACCATCACATTATGGATGTGAAATTTTTACTTCAAGTGTCTAGAATGTTGTAAGGACAAAAATTAAAAATGGGTTGAGGAAAGCAGATATGAAAAGGCACCCAGCCCTGGGCTAGAATGATAAACAAGATCTGCTATATTTACCCCGCTGTCTAAATTAGGTTTTACATGTATTTTGCCCTAAAGAGACAAAACCAAAGTTTAGTACTGTAGGTACCACCTTATAAATCTTAATTATTTTCTTTTTAGTGTCATGACTTTATGTAGAAATGTGATTTCAAAAGGAAGATTAAACTAACAAAAGAAAAAAAGAAGGGGAAAAATAGTGAGGTGGTCAATGCGTTTACTTTTAGCTCTTGATCAAAGATGTAAGTTATCCCATTTTCTTGGATATGACACCATTTTATAAAGCATATATGAGACTACTCTCACCTCTCCTATTAGTTTTAAAATCGGTAAGATGAAGCCAACTAGAAATCTGAATGCAAGACAGAAATCTTCAGTATAGATCCAAAATGAAAAAGTGTTGGAAAGCATAGATATCTGTGAATCAGACATAGAAGTTTCAGATACACCATTGTCATTTTATATATCATTCATGTTTTAAATTATACATATTTACTTTCAGTAGGTTTAGAGATGCTTCATCACTAAAGGGAGGCACAGAGTCTAATATTTGGTATTGAGGTAGGTAAATTGAGGATACTTATATAAAGAGGATTGTTTTTTACTATAAATTGCATTCCTATTGAATTGAAATAGTGTAAACCTGTCTCTACTCTGTGAATACTATGAATATATGAAGCAAGGGAAGATACACATATATATACACACACAAGAATACATATACATATGTATCTATACAAAGACTCAGCTTTTAGTTCTAGCTCTAAGAACAGGGATCTCAGTCAGAAAATACTGCAATAGATTCTTTCCTGTTATTGGAAGAAGGAGAATTTCATAAGGAACACTTTTTCAGGAATCTTTGAGAAAACTCACAAACGCACAGCAGGGGAGAATTTCTGAAGGCTGGAAAGTAATTTCTTCTAATTGTATTGACCTCGCAGAGATCTAAAAACTGCTACTTATTTTTTATCTTGGATTGGATCTCTCAAGAAATGTCTGTCTTCAAGCGGAAAAAAGACAGCACTTTTACATGGAAGATTCAGCACTTTGCAAAATTGCTTGTCTTTTCTTGATTAACCTTACATCCTTCTATGACAAGGTGATCCATCTAGTGGACTATAGTAAACCATTCTCCTGCAGAAACTGTTTGCCCATGGCTTGGATGGGTGCACTGTTCACTGGGTAAAAAACTGACTTTACTCAGGCTTCTCCCAAGTAAAAAGTGACAACCCAAGGTAAAATGGCCCTAAGTTGCACCAGGAGAGGCTTAGCTTGGATAGAAGGAAAAAATTCTTCACTGAAAGGGTGGACAGGCATTGGAATGGGCTACCCATGGAAATGATGCAATCACCATCCCTGGAAGTGCTCAAGAGGTGTCTGGGTGTGGCACTAGAGGATATGCTTTAGTGCTGAACAGGGTGGTGCTTGCTTACATGGATGCACTCCATCTTAGCGGTCTTTTATAATCTTAATGATTTTATGATTTTATAAAATTTGGCCAATTTCCCTATTGTCATCTTTACAGAAATTAAGGCAATATCAAATAAATATAAATACTAGGAGAAGTAAAAATTAATTAATATTTCTTATCTATAGCTAATTGTGTCTAATTTCAAAATAAAATCTTTTACATTCACATTTAGCAATGAAATTCTATGTTGCGTAAATTGTAAAATTTACACCAAAATGTCAGATGTTTGTCAAAAGAATTGATCCCTTAAGTTAAAAATATAGACTTTACTATTAAGAGGTAAAGCTTTTCACCTCCTTAATGAACAAATAACTGCAGGCATATTTGATGTAGGAAAAAATTAAAAATGCCAAATGTGAACCACATATAGATAAGGGTATGATGCTATAATTACATTCACTTAGAAGTATGCTCAATAAGGAACTAGATAATCAGCTTCTTTTAAAAATTAGAAAAGAGTTCTGACCACAAAAGAAAAATCCTTAATTGTGGATGTAGTAAGTTTTAAATGCCGACTAAGGCTCTAACACAAAACACATTAATTTCAGACTTTCAGGCTTTAAGCATTATAGATCTAATATTGAATATAAGAGAAGACTGCAAATACTTTCTAGAGAAAATGAACTTAAAAGTTGACATTTATAATCAGAGCAATGGATGAAATTCTGTTAAGAAGCTGTATTGAAAATGGAATTTCCTTAATACAGAGTACAAGAAATGCCAGTGAATACATTATCTATTTTAAAAAATATATATATGTATATTGGTATTAATAAATTGTGTTTTATAACAAATTCTCTATGAGAACATGGAAACATGGAATGACAGATTAGCTTTTAGCCTTAAAGATCATCTAGTTTCAAACCCCCCTGTCATGGGCAGGCATGTCACTCACTAGATCAGGTCGCTCAGGGCCCCATCAGCCTGGTCTTGACCACTTCTAGCTTTCTGTCATACTTGGTCCATAGATTCCTTCTTAACAGCCATAACATGAAAGGAGTTAAGTCAACAGAAGTGCATGCAACAACAGAAATTTCTTCTATCTTTATTTTAGTTTTAGTACTGAAAGATCTCATGGAGTTCTCATCACCTGGGATCTCTCTAGTCCTTAAAATGGTCTTAGTTTTTGAGCATGGTTGAGAGTATGTCTACATTACAGTTTCATTCTGTATTAGGAGTATGTTTTTAGTGTTAATGTCCCCATATACCCTGCTTTCATTCACTTTGCAGGAGAGTCTCAGAGCACAACTGTGTTAATTTCAAGTGAAATTAATCTGAAGGTGCATGGAAAAGATACACCCAGTGACCTTTATTTATCAATGCCATTCAGTTCATGAAAGCAGATTGAAGACAATCTGAAGTAACCCCACAAGAAACATGTTAATGGTAGATGTCAAGTGATCAACAACTTCTTTGATTTACAAGTCTGTTTCTACTGTTCTGCCTTACTTGCTAAAGTAGACATAACCGACATGATTTCCCACTTCCGCTTTCATGTTACAGTAAAATCAAGGAAAAATACTATGCTTTTCTTTAGAGAATACACAAGTTCTCTCTCCTTCTCACTACTTTTGAGCACAAGTACCTAGAAAAGGTTTAAGTGGCAGGTGACTTGGACTGTGCCTCTAAGAGAGAACAATGAATAGCTACAAAACATGAAAGAAAATAACCCAAAATATAGAGTGCCAGTAGTCAGGTAGCATCCAGGTAAGATGCTAATAAGTGTACTTTATGCATCAACCTTTTAACTAGACAGTGAAACTGAATGGAAGTTTCCATCACAGAAAGCATAAGAGAAATACCAAATGGATTTTTGTTCTGTTAAACACCAGCAATGTTCTCTACTGAAATGATTCCAAAAATAAAAAAATGCCATGTAAAGTATGAAGTCTAAATATATATAAGAATGACAAAAGCAAAGAAGAATGTTTAAATAAGCCACATTCATTTATGAAGGAACCAAACAGGAAATTTAGCACTGAAGGTCAACCATTTCAGTGGCTGATTATGCTCAGTCTGAAAAATGGAATCCAAACCTCTGAGTTAAGCACTGAATATCAGATAATTAGGTCTTTCTGAAATTTGCCAGAATTTCTACAAAGTAATAATAAAATATTTAAAATACCTAGTGAAAAATACCAAGCATTTGATGCTTGTGAAGACCTGTGAGTTGCTGTTGTGCTATAGTAAATTCTATATGAATTGTTTAACTTATTGATTGGTGCTATTAAGTTTAAGTGCTGTTGAAACTTTAGACCTAAACTGGTGATGTAGTCTGGGGCTAAGTTTGGCAAGGTGGTCTGCTCTGAATGTTAAGACTCAACGAAAGGGTCTCTTTCCCATATACCTTTTTATCCTTAGCCTCTCTTATCCTTACCCTTTTGCCTACCATACTACCTGCCTCCACTGCCCCAGCCTCCACATAGATAATATTTGGGTTGATTTTGCTTTTAGATTGATTGATATTAGATTTTAGTTTGATTTTCTCTGTGTCTTTAACCATCTACTAAGTACTAGAGTGAAACTTGCTAACAAATTTTGTAATGCTTTCACTTTTATATTAAATGTGTTTATGCTGATGATTTCGCCAGGGATTCTTTAAGCAAACTTAAAACAATCATGTGTGACAAAGGGTCATTAGTAAGTTTTGTCACACAAAACATAAGACAGTCAAAAGTAAAGATCTCTTGAGATGTTGGGTATTTTTAAGAGAGTGAGTGTGGACTTGAAGAATTGTAATCCTTTTTTATAAATAACATTAATACCTATATCTGTCTTTTTTTAAAAATCACTGGTTTGAAAGATGAACATTTCTTCACACTCATAACACAATGATAGATGCAACTTTCGCCCTTTAACAACTTAAGTAAAGTTGCTATATATATATATATATATATATATATATATATGTATGTATGTATATATGTGGTATTGGAAGAGAATTTGCATTTCCTTTATGTGTAATGTAAGATACATGAATTTAAAATAATGGAAGGTTACAATTTATTTTCAATACTCTGTCCTCTTTTCTTCCCTTCTGCTCTCCAAATGAAAGTGCAGTTATGGTTTCTCTGTCTTTTCTCATTATGCTTCATCCCTTGATAATCTCTTTCATGAATTCAAATTCAGCTTCCATATCTGTGTTTATGCATCTTTCCAGACTTCTGGCTTTTTGTTTAAATCAAAAGTTTTCTTTATGTTTCTGGATTTCTACTTTTCAGTGTTTTGTCTATACAGCTAAAAGAGTTCTAAAGTTTTGGTATGGCTGCCACTGAGGCATAATAGGCTTTATGTGCCTATAATTTTGAAATATGTATCCAACAGTAAAAATAAGGATGATATTCCACTTGTAATAGAAGCTGAACTAGACTGGCAGAGCCTTCATAATCCCTAGAACTTTTCCTTGTGTCAGTGCTAGTCATCAGCCAGTCATAGGGAGAGAAAGTTGAGTCACCAATTTCGTGTTTTTTCACAGTAGATTTCACACAAATCAACAACCTGTTTCAACTTGCCCTAGAACACATAAAAAATTATTTCAGGTAAGAGAAGTAATATTTTTAAACCAGGAGTATCTTCCATTCAGTCTTTTTTCCTCTGCCTCTTTTATTTTTTACACCTTTTTAAAATAGATTTTCTCTTTTTGCTGTCATTTCTGTCTCTGTTACAGTCATAAGCACATATTCTGTATAAATTAATATTATGTATAGCATATGCATAACTGTTTCTTTTTGTTGCAGAAAACTCTGTCAACTACACCTGATACCTTGTAGAATTAGAGTGATTATGGTTTTTATTATAATTTTACATTAGTGTCTTACATGTATTCCAGAATATAATATTTCTACTGTTACTGATTTTTATGTTCTAGTAGCATTTTCAACATGCTCTGTATCTATGATATGTGATACAAACCTAACCACCAGTCTGTTATGGAAGGATTTTGTGTTGACCATTCTTTCAGATTTTTTTTTTAGTGTAAATATCACTAGTCTTTTCTTATAATCCATTTTTTTTTTTTTTTGTTTGCAAATGAGTGTAGTGAACACTTCTTTCTTCCTACTTTCTTCTGTGCTTTATTTTGTCAGTTTGGCCAAGTTTTGTGAAAAGTAAAATGATTTTCCTATATTATTAAAGAAAAAAATGTTGTGCAGAGTAGTATTATTTTAATGAAGTCTTCTTACAGATGTTTCTGACAGGATTCATAAAGCTTCTGGCCTAGGAGCTATTTTTTTCGGCATGCAAAGGAAATGTAACAGAAACACATATATTCAAATGATTAGCAAAACAGGCAAAAATACCCACTCAACTCTGTATTTATTTAGCAATGCAAAATGCTATTTATAGAAAAATGCAAATATTCTAGGATTAATCCACCACAGTGCCCCATGAACAATGTGAGAAATTGCTAAATGGAAACAAAAATCTGAAACATGCAAAAATTAATGGAAGCATTGTGGTGATTATGCAAATGTAAACATCATTAACCAGCCTAATTAGAGAAATGTGTTATTTTTGGTTGCACAGAAATGTTTCACAGTTTGTTCCCAAAAGCTCAGGAATCACTTATTGCATACTTGATTTGTTCTAAAACACTGAACATAACTTTCATATACTTGACCTTATGACCTACTGGTTATTTGAGCTTTGGAGAAATAAGGTTCTCTGGAGAGATAATGAATTTATTAAACTTTCATTTTGGATCAGTGAATCACAAAATAAAGTGTCTACCAAAAAGGAAAAAAAAAAGTTCAGTTAGCGTCTCCTACTCTTGCAATTAAGTATTGGGCACAAAAGTTCATTTCTTTGTTATATGATTGTATAAAAGGAAGTAAAGATTTTCAAGTGTAAATGGAGAGGCTAGAATTCTCTATAATGGAATCAACAGTTCTAGGATCAACCTCTTTACAGAGACTCAGAGAAGGTAATGAAACAGTTGGACAAAATGTAAAAAGTAAATCATACCTTTTTATTGTGAATTCAGGAAGATCACTTAGTAGGAGAAGAAGACAGCCCTACTGCTTCAAATGGGAACAAAAATGAAATAATATATGAAATTACATCAAACACTATTTTTAATAGAAACCAGTAACTCATCAAAAATAGTCAAGCTTTTAAAAAAATTGCTTAAAATCATTCATATGGGAGTAGAAAATGATACTTCACTCATCTGTACACTGTTATACAAGTACAGTTTTTATTTTCAAGAGAATGTAATATTTTAGTCATATCAGAGACTAATGTTACTGTCTTACATTAATTCTAGCTCACAATGTCTTCTGAAGGTAGTCTTCTCAATTAACCCTGACTTGGACATGATGCTCTGAATATGAAAGAATATAAATTTTACAATATTGTCTTCAGATAATGCAGGGGTATCTAACAAAGACATTTTTCAGTCCTGTATCATACAGTCCTTTTAGTGTTTGGAATATTTTTACTCTCTGAAAACAACACTATTTTTCTATGTATGCAGCATGACCTTTTCAAAGTCTTGCTGTTTTTAAACGGAGCTGAGGGGTTTTGTCCAGTTTGATGTCTCTCCACATTCAACATCAAATCTACTAGAGAAATATATTTACTTTCTCTCCCAAGTTATGCATGTGCTTAAATGAATGTCTATATATTTGTTAGCTTTTCTATCTTTATTTCGACTTTTATTTTCTTTTCCAACTGATTCTGTGACAGTGAAATTGCCCCCAAGTTTATCACAAGACCCCGTTTCTCAAATCTAAGTGTTTTAAATTTCTTGCTGTCATCAATAATCCTCCCATTTCTTTTTCTTATAATTTTACATCAAAAATTTTATAAAGAAATGAAGAAGTCTGCCTGAAAAGCAAAAAAGTGGACAGACAATTGCGAAGAAGTAATATTTTATGTCCATGACTGAACAAGAAAAGAAGATATTAAGTATAAATTTTCACATCACTAAATACAAACTTTGATTCTGTATGTTCTTTCCAGAGACACTTAATTGAGGCAAAAAGGACAAAGAGCAAACTACTAGAAAGTAATCATCTCTAAGTTTGTTAATATCTCACAGGAAATTTTGACTGACAGCTAAACTGCCTTTTTTTTTTTTATCCTTGGGTTGTTCTGTCACCTCTCTCTTTTATTACCCACCTACATCCCATTTCATTTTCCTGTTTCTCTGGCACCTGTCTTACTGTGATTTGACTTTAAAAATGTGTACTAAGTACTTAAACTGCATATGATGTGTTTAGGATTAGCAGTTGAAGTTTGACTCATTATGGTGCCTTAACTTTGCAATTGGGAAAGGCAGCTCTGACCCCTTCGCTTTCCTAGGAAATTCCATGGTTAATGTTATGTCATATTCATTACATCATTCAGATTTTTAACTAAGTTGCAAATTATATTGTTTCATTTTGTCATGTTTTACAAGGAGTCTAAGGCATCTATATAGATGTCAAAATTTACCAGAGCTGGAATTTTGAAACAGTATAAATGAAAAAGCTGCTACTCTCTTACCTGTCCTCAGATGCTTTTTAATTATTTGAACCAGCCAATGACAATGAACAGGATGCAGCAAACCCATCAGTGTAGTAGCTTGCAATAAATTCTGTTGGTTCAGAGAAAATTACAATGGTTACAGAAGAAGGCAGATCCAGAAATTATTTTGTTAGGAAGTTAAGTTTCTTCTCATGGGCATGTGTAATACAGGCATCTCTCTGAAACCAGTGCAGAATTCCAACGTGCTTTCAGAGAGTGAGAAATTCTGCTTGATGCAATGGCAAAGAAAACATTATGAATCATGATTGCAAACAAATGTTAAATCGTTTTGACTAAAAGAATGGGGACATCTGCCAAAAAATCTGAGTATGTACATAGATCACTTAACTAAGTCAGTGCATCTCCCAGCATTTATAGTCACAAGATTCATGTAGTGGATCAGAAACTTTGTGTCTTTGTTTGCAGGCCTCCTCTATATGCTAATTTTTATACACAATTCAGTCTGAAGCTGTAGTAATACAATCCTGCACTTCACCAAAATCTTCATAATATGTTGCGTCTGCTACTGAAGAAGAACTAGGTTATGCTTCCAAGAATATTCCAGATAAAATAGCATACATCATTTTCTCAGGGATCTGTCACTACACACAAGTAAATTGTAGTCAGGAAATATGTATGTCTGCATACATTTAACTGATAAAGATACACTTACATACAATTCTAGATAGATTGTTGCAAACTAAAGGTCTCTATGTGTTAGAAACCTGCCGCTCTTTAAAAAATTGTATTTTTATGATTGCATCTAAACATATGATTTTATTTATTAATTAAAAATTACTATCTCTTTCATGCTCTTAAAACATCTCTTTCTGCAATCCCTACAGGAATCAATATTTCTATCGTGAATTTTTTTTTTTTTTTGTGAAATTTAGTTATCTCCATGGGGAAAATTTCAGAGTTTCTTCATGTTTCAAACCCAGTTGAATAAAATAAGCAGTACCTCAGTTATGTAGGATCAAACCTTTAAATAAACCTGAAATAATTCAGGACTATTTGAAGATTGTTTCCTCAGTATTGAGGAGAAAAACTATTCAAAAACTGAAAAATTGTAACAGTTATTATTCATTATATTGATGCATTAATGATAAAGTTTATCAAAGCATACCAGGTTTCTTTGTTTTGCTTAAAATTTTTCCTTTGATTCATCTTTCTTCCCTGTTTTTCTGCCTCATTCCAAACTAGCTTTTGATTTACTTGATTTTTTTTTCTGCTGCTCAGACTTGCTAAAGTGCTTTTGTCAACAGTTCGGTGGTTGAGTGAAGCAAAGTGTTAGTTAATAGTGTGAAAGCTTGGTGTGCTGTCAGAAAAGGGCAGGCCATTAACTTGTGAAATTCTGCTTTCAATGTTCCACAGCCCTGGCAGAACAAATCTCACTGATGATTTGCCATTAAAGTTACAAATGGCATATGAATTTATGACACTTTGTAATTAAGCACCACACTTCTGCCTAGAGCAGTTAAGATGGCAGACTATGAAAGATGGTTTATAACAAACACACACATTAAAAAAAAATTCAAACAACAACAACAAAAATAAAGTAAAAAAAGAAAAGAAAAACCACAGCCGTACTTGAGAAGAGCTCCCTTTCACCAGAAGTAGTAACCATTTCAGAGGGCTGCAATCTTAACAATACAATCTGAACTTTAAATGGTCAGATCAGTCATTATCTGAGTACAACTGTGTTAATTACTATTACAGTTATATGAACAAGAATAGATTATCTTGAATGCAAAATAATAAACACTGATTCCAGGCCTGACAACAAAAACAAAGTAATACCTCTGAATTGCAATAGAGAGCCCTGAAATGACAGAGCTTTTAAAATGGCAAATAATATGTAATAAGAGAGTATATTACATGCTCTTTTTCTGTCTTAAAAAATGACATGTCCTTGCGTCTGAAACTCTGCAAGCCAGTTGATTGCAAGTCTAGTAACTTCAAAACATTTGTGTCACTTGTAATTTCTGTCGTTACCTGATTTGCCTTCTAACATCTACTAAACAGCTACAGGGTTATTTGGTACAAATGAACAATGTTCACTTTAAAGCAACTTGCTGTGGACCTGCTGATAATGTTGTGGTTTTCCATTTTCTGGCCTGCCAAATTTGCTCAATTTTTAGTTTCATGCTAAAATAAACAATGGTATGTCATCCTACAAACCCTGCATTTCTATTGTACAGGTTGATTTTGAAATATTATGTCATGCAGTTCTGACTACAGCCATAATTTTAATTCTGTCTTTTTATTGTTGCTGCCTTTAGATTTGACAATTCCTAGTATGTCCATCTCCTGTTTAGAATCTGTGATTGTGGTATTCTATCATAAAGAAAAGGTTAATTAAGGTGAAAATTCTATTATTAAGAAAAGGTGATCATAATTTATTTTGTCATTTCTCACATGTACTCTTCTATAAAGCTCCTGTTTCATCTCGTGCACACTCTTAAAATAAGTGAATTCTTGAGGATGGACCTATGGAGTCTTTGTGGCACAAGATGGACAATGATTTTTATCATATTCCTTAGTCTCTCAGAGTATATAAATTCTGTAGGCATTAATTCAAGTATTAAGAAACTGTGAAAGTCACATTTATAAAGTAGCAAATTTAAGGCTTCAACTTGAAAGGAAACCAAATGACAAAACTTCTATTTCATCCAGAAGTAAAGGAGACAGATTTTTTTTCAGTATGTACTATGTATGGAAAGGTACAGAACAAGTATTTTGCTTGATTCAGAGGAATTTTGCAATCAAATATTGTGCAAGTACTTTCAAATATATGGACCTGCACAGTTACATAATATACAGACAACATGGAAGCTATGTCTTAAGACTCATAGCAAGAAACTCAATCTTGAATATTAAATAAATGGAGAAGATTAGGAAGAATTTAAACCTAAAATTCTAGTGAGGTTTCTTTTGTTCTTGTTGGTTTTTTAATAATCAACAGATAAGTACACTCAACTGTATAGTTTTTAATTGTAAAAAAACAATTTCCAAAATATGGTCAGTATTTATTGTCAACTATGAAGTTCATTAACAAACTGTTCTTTTACATTAAAGTGTAGAACCAGCAAAGGAAGTCACTTGACAATATAGTCTCCAGAGCTGTACAGCTGGAACTGGGGATGGCATCATTAATATGTTGTTACATTAAAAGAAAGGGAGGAAAGGGTAAGAAGAATACTAAACTGATAGCAAGAAATTTTTTCAAGAACTTAGGAATGTACCCTAAATAGTAAATGAACATATGCAACCCATTTTTAAAACACCTGGTCAAAACTGTACCCCCTATAGGAGTGTTAGTGTAGGACTGTGCAATGTGTGCAAACTGTCCTTGAAGACCTGGGAGAATAAAAATTAATATTGTAGTTACGGGCAACTTTTCAAATCACACAGTGATAGGCAGAAAGTCATTCTGGGGAGCTGTTGTAGACCAAGGAGACTATGAATTTTAGTAAAAATTTATTTCATCTTTAAGCATTGATCTGACACAATAAATGATGCATAATTATAAGTAAATAACATGTACCATAACAAGTTATTTTGAGGAAACTTTGGTTAGCTTTTTTTCATTCATCTATGAAGAGCTTTATAAGATGGGGAAAAAGGAAGTTGGAATAGGACTATAGAGAACAGTAAGTATGATTGAGGAGGATGCAGGGAGTTGGTGTAGGTACTTTTATTTTGGCATAATGTAAATTTAAATATCTCTTGTGGTGTTTTTTAGATATCAATGATATCTTTTTAAACATCATTACTCCATTCGCAAAAAAGCAAATGACTTAAATTTTCCAATGAATCTAAAATTACATATACATAGGTTCATGTATACATCTCTTCTTGTAGGAACAGTTATGAAGTCATCTGGAATGTGGCAATACTGTATGTTTTTTAATGGGCTAGCTCTCTAAGCATAAATAGAATAAAGGTGTTTTTAGCTATTTTTTGCTCTTACTTTTATCTAGACACTAAGTGAAATGAGCAAAACCAACTAAAATATACCGAGTCACATTTTATATTCTCAGTAATTGGTGGTCTATGGCTGAAGGAGTGTCAATTACTTCAGTTCAGACCACATTTCATATAAGCAACCAACAGTCAGAAAGGTACTAAAGAGACAACTTTTAGAAATGCATAACTGGCCTCTCATTTTCAAAGTGTTTGGGGTTTTTTCTGCCTTCTCACTTATTTACAGCCTGTATTGAAAGTGTAATTGTTGAAAGCCAGAGATCAAGGTTCAAGTCTTAAACAGTTGGATTAAGATCTGTATTTACTCAGTCATTATAAGAAAATGTAGAGGCTAAAAGTGGACTGATTTCACCAGTGAGAATGAATACTGAAACACATGGATCCATCCAGGACAGAGCACTGGAGAGCTGCTAGCTACAACATCATTGGAGCAGACAAAATCAGAGGTAATGCTGGAGATTTGCATTCCTACATCATCCCTGGGGCAGGGACTAGCAGCCCCAAGCTGGCATTAAATAGGGTCCTGGACTGTGGGAAGAGTAGGGAAAGGCCCCTGGTTGGTGCTGGTGGTGCCCTCAGGACTCCCTCCCGCCTTAATGCCTTCAAAAAATCAACGTTTTTTTCACCCCTGTAAGAAAGACACATTCAGTCTTGTGGAATCTCTACCTGACAGTTCAGGTATAGATTTTGCCCATATATTTTACAGGGATACACATTCTATTAAAAAGCAGGGCTTCTGCTCACTAACACCGTAATCTCCTGAGTGGTGTTACCTATTGGAGATCTAATCTACAGATTTTAAGGCAACCAATTTCATTCAGTTCTGGAGATCCAGCTTAAAGTGAGTAGAACTTGACACTTTCTGAGTATTCAATGTTCAGTTTGAAAATGTATGTCTGAAGGCCAGCTCAAATAGATTCAGTTGCTACTGTAAGAACTCAGAACTTGTGCAAATATTTTGAAAAATTGGTTCTAACAGCCTTTGGCTAGAAGAGAATTTCTCTAGCCCACTGTTCTGCCTGTCAGTGAATAACACTGAGTCTCTATATTACTACACTTAGCAGTAATCAGGAATACCTCAGTAATAACTTTTACTTATGGAGACAAGGGAAAAAAAAACCCCAAACTTATGTTCCTTATGTACACATCAACAGTTGACAACAAAGTTTCTAATACATCCCACTGTGGTTGTGGTGTGTATATGGCTTATATAATGTTATCAAGGTATGATACATTGAAAAGCATTTTAAACCTCCAGATTTTAGTATGATCTACTGGAGATCATTTATTCATCCTTTCCAGGAATTACCTTATCTCTCTTTACACGTGATGTGCTTATCCATATCCCTTCTGAGCTAAGTTGTTGCTGACTCTTGTTTCCCTTTATGTTAAAGGTACTACAAATTTCATGTGTGCAGAATATGTTGTTTCCTCTAGATTCTGGTTGCATGATGCAGCACCAGAAAAGAGAAGTACAACAATAGAGAGAAGACCAATGACTGACCAACTACAATATTCTTCCTTTTTTTTTTTGCCTACTATTAAAACTATGTCGGCATAATAATTTCCCAACACAGAGTAATACATGTATTTTCATTCAACTCACAAATAATTTCAAATAGCTGTCAAATACAATTCAAAATATATTAATCCTGGAAAAAAACACTCCAACCAACTTAAAGGAAAAATAGCCTAAATCACTTCATATTGCTGCAAAAGTAATTCACAAAACTTAAACAGCAGTTTCAATAGTGGAGCCAGTTAATTTAAATAAATATATATGCATATACTCTGATTACCCTACATGCTATGGAATTTAAAAGTAAATATTTGCTATGAAAGTTTTTCCAATTTACTAATTCATAGATACAATATCTGCTTTATATTACTGTCATGAGACAGAAGCAAGACTCTCATGTTCATAACTACCAGCAGTATTGTATGACTTTTTTCCTCTCCCTAGAGCAGATATTTCTGCAAAATGTGCATCTCAGCAATATAATTTCATATACAGACAACATAATTTTGTTTCCAACATTTAGGAAAAACATAAATTAATACAAATGGAAAACTGTTTCTTTATCACTGCTTGTCACTATCTAATGTTATACTATAATTCCAAGAATAAAAAATCTAATTCAACAGTACTGTATTCAACAACTCTACCCACAAATTGTGACTCTTTATTAGAAATGGTAAATTTAACTGATCAGTTCAATATTAGAAAATATCTAGAAACATTTATATAGAAGCAACTATGTCACATTCTAAATACAGAAGTGTAGTGAGTGACTTTAATACATACATACAGATTTGTGTTCTGCAATCACACAGATTTCAAACGTAAGGGATTTTCAGTTAGGGTAGTTGGGTAAAATTTGGTGTCCTACATACAACACTTTTGGGAATCTCTTTAATCCAAGGAGACTTGGAGAAAGGAGAGACATTGAAAAGAAACTTATCAACGGAGTTTCACTTAAAAAAACATTGTGTTATTGAATAACATGAAGATAGCCAAGATTTGAGTCTCCTTTCTGATCATTGTTGTGCTACCATCTCAGTATCATTTATCATTTGAACTGGTTTTTAAGTGCATAACATCTATGCTTTTTGGCAACATCTGGACTTTCAGGTGAAAAATTACTACAGACTGGACCCAGATGGGTAAGAATCAAGTTAAATCACCTGGAAGCTTGATTTATATGAATACTTATGTTGTCACTATAATTTCAAAGATACATTTTTGTGTTCCAAAAGAGCTGACAGCTTTACACTGTGGTACAACCAGTCTACTTTTGATTGGCATTTAGTAATCCTAAAGATGGATGTGCAGTCTTGTTTTGTTTACAAAAAGTTGTTGTTTCCTGTTGATTATTTGAGAGAAACTGGGTAAAAAATAAGTTATTTTTCCCATGTGTAGCCAACTCTTATTCATACTGAAGAGTGTTCAGAATCCTTGTTTCTTATTAACAGCAAGATGAGTAGTGCAGTTAGTGCTTTCGAGGAAAGGGATGCCATCCAGGGGGGTCTTGACAGGCTTGAGAGGTGGGCCAATGTGAGCCTTGTGAAACTGAACAAAGCCAAGTGGCGTGTCCTGCACCTGGGTCTAGGCAACCACCAGTATCCATAGGCACTGAGTAATGAATGGACTGAGAGCAGCCCTGTGGAGAAGGACTTTGGGATATTAGTAGATGAAATATTGGATATGAACCAGCAATGTGAGCTTGTGGCCCAGAAAGTCAATTATATCCTGGGCTGCACCAAAAGAAGTGTGCCCAGAAGGTCAAGAGAGGTGATTCTGCCCTTTTATTTCACTTTTGTGGGACCTCACCTGGAGTACTGCATCCAGCTTTGGTGATCTCAGCATAAGAAAGTCAGACATGTTGAACAGGTCCAAAGGAGGGCTGTAAAGACTATCAGAGAGCTGGAACACTTTACCTGTGAAGAAATGTTGAGGGATTTGGGGTTGTTCTGCTGGGAGAAGAAAAGCCTTGGGGAGACCTCCTTGCAGCCTTTCAATACTTAAAGGGGGTGTGAGAAACTGGAGAAAATTATTACTGGCTCAAAACAACTGAAATGTGGGGAGGCAGTGCAATTCTGTGCAAAGTGGGATGTGCCCTACACACCACCCACTGGAGCCTCTAGTCCAGTCCAGAATGGCTGTCAGTCACTGGCACACCTGGAGGGGAGGGCCCTGGAGACCAAAGCAGATAAAAGCAGTTGCACAAGGACACACATGGTCATGGCCCATTGTTTTCGATTTTGTTGTAGCTGAGAACATGCTGGGATTCAAGCAATGAATATAAATCTTTCTCTGTACCCCCTTCCCATTCTCCCGCTCTCTTTCTTTTTCTTCCAATTTCCTCTTCTCTAAATCTGGGTAACATAAAGTTGGATGGGTGAGAGTTTGCTAAGTCAATGCCTTGTGAAATGCTTTATTTCAATTTCTTTAAAATTTTCCAAGTACCTTTATTTTCTAAAGTTTGCCAGTAAAATTTTTTGTTTAACCGCCTGAGAGTATTCTCCATTTCTCCTGTGCCCTTGCCTCAGAGTATAAAAAAACCTAAGCCCCTTTAAGAAGCTCATTGAGTATGAGCAGGCCTTTACAGGGGGCTCATAAAAAGATGGAGAGAGATTTTTTTACCAGGGTCTGTAGTGATAGGACAAGGTAAATAGTTTAAGCTAAAAAATGTAAAAGAAGAATAATTTTATGGTGTGGGTGGTAAGACACTGCAACATGTGCCCCAGAGAAGTGATTGAACCCATCCCTGGAAATATTCAAGGTCAGGTAGGATAGGTCTTTGAGCCCCCTGATCTAGTGTGTGTCCTTGCCTGTGACAGGGGATTTGTCCTAGATGATTTTTAAAGGTCCCTTCAGACCAGAACCATTCTATGACTTTTATGACCTTTCACACACTGTGACAAAAAAAAAAAAAAAAACACTGTGACAATTTCTGTTTTTTTTGTATGCTGTTCTCATTTAAGTACTAGCCTTTCTTAAGCAAGTTTTGATTCCCTTCTCTCATACAGCCTTTTTTCAATTTCATTCTGTCCACTCATCCAACAGATGGGTGAAACGCTGGTCTAAATAATTTGACATTACAATATCTGTTAACTTCCCTATGCCAGCATGTCACTCACAGACCCCATTTTTTCTAAAGCTGTCCTTACCTTTTATCAAAGCTATTTCCTGTACTATGAAAGCTCCAGTAACCTGAAAACAAGTAAGTATCTTTGAAATAAAACTGAAAGTCTGAGAGCAATTTTAAATACATTTAACAAGTATGGTTCAAGTTTCTTAAATTGAACTGCCATCAAAATTACTAATGTTGCAACATGGGTGTAAGTGAGGTCTCCATCAAGTCACAGATGATCCACTGGAACAGGCTGTCCAAGGTGGTGGTCACAGCAACAAGCCTGAGAGAGTTCAAGAAGAGTTTGGACAATGGTCTCACACACATGGTGTAAGTCTTGGTAGTGGTGCTGTGCTGAGCCAGGAGTTGGACTGGACGATCCTTGTGGGTTCCTTCCAACTCACTTATTCTGTGATTCTGTGATTTTGTGATTCTGTGATTCTGTGAAGTCAGAGATTTGTAGCATTCAATCCTGGAAGAAAAAACCAATTTATTTGTTGAACTTCAATGTCACTATTCCTCAATTACACTTATGTTACAGTCAAACAAAAAGGTAACTATGGACTGGAATGAAATACACAAATATTGATCTCAGGATTAGTGAGATTGCAAGCCATCCTTTTCTTTATAATCATGTTTCAATCATTAATCACATTTTACAGCATTTTTTTTTTCCTTATTTCTTACTTTAATTTTTCAAACTTCAGTTTTATGCTTTTGGTATTCCTAAATCTTCCTGTTTAAGTGTGTGATATCTCTACCCATGATGGCTTTTATCCTGTAATTGGGTCACCTTCCCTTTTATTCTTCACTTGGTTTCTCAGGATTAACTACAAAGAATTAATAAATTTCATTTCCTGCTGTGCAAATGTTTTTTCTAACTCTTACATTATTTTAGTTTTGGCAGGGTTTTTTTACTACACTGCTATCTAGGTGTCTGTCTCCTCTTAAAAAGACAATTAAAAAATTGAATAAAATATTCCAGCATGAGTATCACCAGGCTTACATGTCATGCTCTCATTCTCTTTTCCTCATCTATCACTGCACTCCAATATTATACCTGTGTTATTGATTTTGACTTCTTAAGAAATGTTTTGAAATTCCACTTCTTCTTTCAAAATAGTGTAGCAATTGTCTAAATTTTTGTGCATGTGTGCATACATTCATGTGTGCACTGGGACATTTGAAGGGTGAGAGAATGGTGTTAAAATTGCTTTTGAAAAAGCATCTATTTTATTTGAAAATATGCCTCACCAAGCATCCATAATGCATTCTGTAATTGCCTTTTACATGTTGGTTTCCACTTTAGCAGCTGCAGTCAGTTAATATCTCCCCTTTTATTTCATTTATTATTAAACCAGTGCCCTGAAATTAATTGTCTCTGCTTCATTCTTCCAAAGTCATGATGCACAGTGCGCAAAAGCTCTTACTTTTTGTTTCAGTTGTTCTCTTCAGAATTCTCAGGACAATTTTGTCTACTTTTACAAATGACACAGATATGACTTGTAGTTTAAGCCCATCACCAGCTGTTCTGTTTGAGTTTTAGCACTGATACATTTGTGAGAATGCAAAACATTTGAAAGGATTCAAAAAAAGTAGAAGTGCTGCAGGCTTCCTACCTTGTTTTTCTGTGCTGCTTTCTGTTTGTGATTGTGTGTTTGTATCCTAGGAAACCATTGAAGGTGGAATTTGTGAACTAAGAACTTGTGGTTATATGAAACATTAAAAAGATTTCAGATTTGAAAAGTTTGTTAGGAAAATAGGTAATGCCAGTTCCGTTTAGTATGAAAAAAATATATTTTCTGCTGTGAAGAAAGATTATTTAAATAATTGAGCCAAAGTAGTGGAAAATATAAATAAATAAATGATGACTTTGTCAAAATATCTGGAACAAAGTCTCATTCAATAAAGTTCCTTTAAAAATCCAGGGCATGATTCTCATCCCTGTTTGCTGTTTCAGTACCATATCAGTGAACCTTGGATTGTGAGCCTCACAGAGTGTATATAAATGGAGAATAACTAGAATTTGTAAAAATAGGATTTGGTATGAGTGAATAAAAATAATTTCCAGGTAACTTGAACTGATTACTATATTTTAACACTTAAGTTAAACTTATGGTCCTAATATATAAAGGGTATTTAACTATTGCATGTGAATCACATCTAGAATAACAAAGCATAGAAAACTAAATAAGGTGCTTCATGACATGATTTGACTCTTGCTACAAAGAGAGATACTGTGCCCTACTGATATAATCATGAGCACAGTGTGACTGTGTCTCATTACATCAACACGATTTAACATAATATAAAACCCCACAGAGCAGAAATAATAAGATGGAGAGGGGATTTGAAGGATGAACATTAAATACTTTCCACTTTAAAAAGGAGATATTGAGGTACAACACAATTAGTATCTTCTTAACACACATACAAAGTTCAGAGAGATCTACAGATAAAAATTCTAGGTACTACTCTTTATTTTTGCTGTTATTATTGTTATTTTATTAACAACAAAAGGACAGAAAATTAATTTAACATTACAGATAGGTCACAACAAAACTTTCCAGGTCAAATGGTAAATTATTTGTAAAGAGATTGAATGAAGAATGTTTAATAAGGCTGTATATGACATGAAAGGGATTCAGAGAAAGTAAATTCATCCATTCTATTGCTGCCACATAAAATGCCATTTTAAGCCCATCTCTGCATTTTAATTAGAGTTCCAAACCGAGGTTTGACAACATTTATAAGACATAAAATGCTGAATCACAGAAGATCACTAAAGGTGATGTTTGGAGTGTAGGAACAGCTGAAATGATTGAATTAAGGGTAGTGCCAGATGCTGCCATCAGTAAAAGAGATGGCTCTACTGATCTGTGGCACATCAACAGAAATGGTTGGCTCTCAAAAGAGTATACTTGTTCAAGTTAAAGTGTACATCCTCTTTTGGGTATAGCAAATGATTCTTCTGCATCTCCTCTAAAAATGATAATTCAAATTCTATGGCCCATGCAATGTTTGAGTGTGTGTATAATGTGTGTGTGTACATGTTTAATGTAGATCTTCTCAATTGTTAGCTGTGTTTGTGGGAAAGAATGGTGAAACCAGCCTTTCATTATGTAGTCTAAAAAAAAAGGGAATTTCTTTCTCCAAAATAAATTGATGAAACAGCCTTCTAGAAGATTAACAATTGGATTGGTGAAAATTAGAAGAGCATATCTATTTTTTTCCAAAGAAAAATATTTATTTTCTTTTTCATTTATGTATGCTTTCAGTTAAGCTCTGGTTTCATTTGGATACAATATTATAATTTTATTATATTTAATAAAATAAGGGAAATAACTCAGGGTTGGGGTTTTTTTCTATCTGGCTTTATATTTTTCGCACTGGAAAGCAACACCATGGATTTTAAGGTGGTTTTAACAAACTCATGAGGTCAGAGGAAGTTGAAGGTTTGAAGATATCTGAAATCTAAATGTCTCTAATTTTGTCAGTTTAAACACAGCATATGATTTATTTTAAAATACATTAGAAATGTTAATTCTACAGCATGTTATAAGCTTAGTTTCTAAGAACTGTAATCCTTCTTAAGTTTCTTCTAGGCATAAGGGTGTTCAATCTTCTAGGAATAAGGTTTTCAATTTTGAGAATTTTGAAAAATTTATGTTATATTGAGGTGTTAATTTTGTTAAAGAGAAGGTTGGAAAGCTACATTTTTCATCTTTCATTTTATTGATTCTATTCTTTGGCCCAAAGTCAATCTTGCAAACTTATGTTTTTATTGCTATTTTTACAGTAGAGCCTGATTTGATTAGTGAAACTGAATTTCTGTGGCTCTGCTGAGCAAAAGTTGGTCTAATTTTTGAAAACCCATCAGTAGCCACAGATTTCTCATAATACTTCAGAGATAGCAGATTCCCCTTTCTTGGACACTACAAAGAATTGTGCTTAAATACTGTGTTTGGTGTTGCAGTTTATCTACCAAATTGAAGAATAGTCTTAAGCAAATGTGTAAACATAGTCTTATCCCTGCCTTGGTCTTATAACCTTCATCACTGTCTAAGACTCACACAAATTGGTCTTTGGGGAATTCTGAGCATCAGCACTTAAAGTTTTCAGTGTTTGAACTCTTTTCCTGTCTAGGGTAGGAAAGAAAACTACACATAGAAAAGAATAAAAATTACAGATATGATAAATTTCTTTTTTCTTTCTTCTTGAAATCACAGAGAAAACAGATAACAAGTACCTATTACACACCTGGTTTGAAAGAAAATGGATAAACCTTTCCTCTGTAACAATTTTTTCAAGGGCTTAGCTCGTTTGTTTCACCCACCTCATTTCTATAAATCCCTTTTTTGTGTTGAATGCAATATATTGGATTGAGGATAATCTCATATTACGACCATAGGTTTTGACAGTTCATTCATAAGGTACATTTTTTGTTGTGGGAACTTCAATAAAATGCTCCTTTTTTGGTTTTGATATAACCTGGTTCCTTTGGAAACTTACTTTAGAGGAGGAATAAGTGTATATATTGATATGTAGTACTTTTATTTTCCTTGAGAGAAAAGAACAAAACTGTTTCTTAATAAGGCTTCTTTAATGCTCAAGAGTAATACAGTTCTGTTACCTCTTCAGGTAACTCTCAAGCTATTTGTGTAAGTTACTAACTAACTATTGCAGAATGAAATTTGGAAGTGAGAAATGGTTTTTTGATAAGGGAACTGGGTTAATTCTATTTAGTGAGAATAACTTCAAGAACTGCAGCAAAAAATCTTTCCAGGTCTTCAAGTTCTGAAACAGTCTGAGAAGCCACTTGTACCAGTAAAGGAACAGGTGATGAAAGGCTAAAATATATTCATGTAGGCTGCAAAAACTGACAGCAATGAATTAAGAAATCTATCTAAATACCCTAAAAAATTATTGCCATTAAGCAATAGGTCAGAGTTGAATCTACAAGCAAAAACATTGAAACAAAACAGACTCTTTAGTCTATTGACAAATGCCGTATCCCTTACACACAAAATTTCAAGGTTCATTTATTTTATTCCTTGCCCTGCCACCTTTCACATAGGCTGTGGTTTTTTTCCTGCTATGATCTTTTTTTATCAAGAATAAATCACTTTGTTTAACCTATTAAGGCTTTAAAGCCTGTTCTCTTGACACCTTCTTACACTCTCAATTAATAATATGGAATTTAAAATTCATGTTGCATCCTACCTTCCACAGTCTTCTGCAGACCTAGTTACAGCTTAGACTTCTTTAGCTTTTTTTTTAGTTGATAGAGTTTCAATTTGAGAAAAAATGGAAATAATAAATTTTAAAATATTATATGGAACATATTGTATAGTTTCTTTTGTAAGTTTTGCACACAACAAAATCTTTCTACCATCAATCCTGCTTTACAAGATCTAAGATTTTGCAATTCAACATTTCAAATAGCTACTAATCATACTAATTTCTAATCTTCAATCTTCTTTCTACGTTTCTTTTTTAATACCCTCAACTTCCTTTTGACTATTCTCACCCAGCCCAACTATCTATAAACAAGCTGATAAAGGGAAATTCCTGCTTATGTCAAGGAGATGATGCAATACTTTATTATTGATGAAATTTATGAGATAATGTGGCTTACAAAAAGAACCATACACAGCACACTCTCATTGTAGGAGCCTGTGTTTTCTTTTATGTACAATACTTGCATAACTAATACCTGCCAAGATAATACTCCTGGTCCAGAAGGATAAAGGGTCCTTCTTTATTTTGCCTAAAATTCTGCAAATTTTTGAAGGATTTTATTCCTGGGTTTTTTTTTTGGCTCTTCATGCAGCCCATTTTTCTTCCTTTTCTGATATCTCTCTTTTTCTCCGGTTATCCCTATCTCTACATGCTATTTTTGACTCAAAATTGACTCCATTTCTTATTCCCTAAAAAAATGCACAACTTTGTGTGTTACTGCATTGTTTCAGATATCCTAATTTCTCTTTAGTGAAATATTCTTGTCCCATTGTCCTGGTTTCAACTGAGAGTTCATTTTCTTCTTAGTAGCTGGCACAGGGCTGTGTTTTGGATTTAGTATGAGAATAATATTTATAATACACTGCTGGTTTAGTTGTTGCTAAATAGAGCTTACTGTAAATCAAGGCCTTTCAATGTCTCATGCTCTGCCAGTGAGGAGGTGCACAAAAAACTGTGAGGGAGCATGGCCACAACAAATAATCTGAACTGACCAAAGGGATATTCCATAACATATAATGTCATTCCAAATAGACAATTACTCAGAAATGGGGCAATCACTACTTGGGGACAGACTGGAAATTGGTCAGTGAGAGGTGATCAATTCTAATGTACACCACTTGTTTCTCTTACATTTTAACTCCCTTTCTTCCTTTCATTTTATTACAATTATTACAGTTATTGTCATTATTAGTTGTAGTAATAGTATTACTATTACTGCTATTACTATCATTAACAATTTTATGACTGTTATGAACAATATAATATTATTATTATTATTGTTATTATTATTATTATTATTATTATTATTTTAACTTTGTTTCAATAACTACACTGTTCTTATCTCAACTGACAAGTTTCATTTTCTTTTCTTTCCTGATTCTCCTCCCCACTGGGGCAGACGGGAGGGGAAGTGAATGACCAGCTGCATGGGTTTTAGTTGCCAGTGGGGCAACTAAATGAAGTTCAATTTAACTGATAATCACATCCTCTTCTTTAGAAGACCTTTCTTTATTGCATAAACCCTTTAGAAAGTTGCTGAGATAGCAGAGAGCTACTGCTGGGTGCTCAAAGGGCAAAAATATTTTACCCTCTGTTGTGCTAAGTATGTGAAAGTAATTATTGATAACCTAAGTTCACCCTAGTGAATGCTTAAATAAAAAGAAACTGGTCAACAGAGACCTTTTAAAAATAATCTGCAAATGAAAACACTAATGTATTTCCTACTAGCAACAGGCCTCAGAGAGAATTTTTTTAACACCAGAAGTTTAATGAGTATCTTGTTCTGAGAAAGTGCTGTGGAGTGATGCCTTTAAATTAGCTTTATAATCAGTCAGAACACATTTAAGAGGATTTAATTTGCAAGGTTTAACCATCAATCTTGCCTTAAATCTGTAATCTCTGGTGGGTTGGTCATTTCTCCAACAAAGATTTTCAGCACCAGCTGTTCAACCTTTGCCAAAGCTCTGTAAATTGATTGATCTGTTCCAGTTCACACCCTCAGGACACAGTTGTTCTATTGGCCCCTATAATCCTGAATGACAGTGTGGATTAAAGCATGCTCAGCATCTGAATTAATTTGTACTTGTGAATGGAATGCATTCTGAAAGTATGTTTTAAAATTTTAAATCAATTTTTTTTATTAGCCTTGTGTACTACGAGAATCGTATTCTACAAACAAACATGTAATTAACATATCCATACGCAAAGAAGTTTATATGCCTAACAGCACAGACTGGATACAAAAACACTTTACAGCCCTAAATTCAGCTGAACCCTGTGAAAGGAATACTAGGGGGCAGCGGAATGGAAGAAATATCTGAGGAACGAAAGCTGTACTTAATCACCAAGTGTTCATCATGATGAAATTGAAAAAATGCCCTTCTCTGTTTATTCTCTTGGATTTTAAATAATTGATTGCATTAAGATACTTAGTAAATACTAGAATAATTTCTTAATCAACATTGAAATAAATCTACATATGTTTATTTCTTATCACAGATATGGCATTAATATATTTACTGTCTCTTGTATTCCCTGTGCATAAAAACACAATGAAAGGATACATTTTTACCTTAAACCCCTAAATTTATCAGTAAGTGATAAGAGAGTGAAGATTTAAAATAATGATCATGTCTTTTCCAAGTTATTATCAATAAAGATATGGAAAGATTAAGATACTCTGCAATAGATTGGCTAATCACTTAACTAGTCAGCATGTTCCTTCTGACACTGTCTGAAGGTTAAAAAAATTCAACAGAGATCTCTTTCTCTGAGTCAATGTGTGTACACCCTATTTGTGACTGGTCCCCAAAAAAGCAGATCATGGGTATATTTTAAAACATGAGTTCAAACACTTGAGTTCAAATTCTGTGCTTCTCCTTAAAAACAGTTTTCTTGAGGTCACTGGAAGTTCCTAACTTAATAAATGAGAAATAAAATGGCTCCTGATGAAAAGAAGTATGAAAACTAGTATGAGATTAAATGATATTACCAAAAAGCAGACATTTATTTTAGTCTTGTCCCTAAACAGGTTAGGGCTTTGTTTTGTTCTGTTTTGTTTTGCACACTATTTCTTCTAAATTGGGTCTTCACGAAGGGGAAATATTACATTTTTTGGTAGAAAGATTTCAGATTTAAAAATTTTATAATTTCTTGGTTTACAAAGAAATACATTTTGTTCAGAAGTTTTTAAAAGAGCCAAGACTCTTTGCTTTCAGGTTTATTTCTTCTGGGAAAATGTGGCAGTAAGCAGATGATTTATGACTTGGTTTCACATAACTGGGCATCCCAGAATGCACTGGAAATAGAGCAAATGAAAGAATAAAAATATTTACAATAAAGACCTGTGAAGATCCATTATTGGTGATATCAATTTACCATTACAAAAATTCAATCCTCAAAGTCCAAAAAAACACATTGAGCAACTTGAAAATCCTGAACTACATATAAGAATAATGCATTTTCTTGCTATTTAACTTTTTCTTTCCAATAAACTATGTATTTAGTTAGGAATACTACATTCTTGGTAGTACAAAAATTTTACTGAGCTAAGGATCTTTTTTTACATTCATAAAGCTTTTATTTAAAGTCATCATCAAAGTTAGTAAAATGATCAGAAACATTTCCCATTGTTATAATCTGTGTGTTAACTGTCGTCTACACTAGAGAATTTTACCAGTGAGCTGTGTTAAAGACCACCCTGATTTTTGAGAATGCTTTCTTAATATGCTAGGAAAATAATTACCCAGAATGTTGTTCCAGCTCAACTTTCTTAAAGGGAATTTCCAGTTTCAGAAAAAGTTATTTTTGTAATTTAATATTTTATGTGTTCTTCTTTTCTTTTAATGAATGCTTATATTGAAAAATAGCAACACTATTTTCAATTTCTCTGAAATAAAAATTTGTATTATGTATACTTTGCTGTTTCCAAAAAAAACCATAAAAACTCAAAGCTTTTCTAAGAATTAACCATTCAGCATAGCAGAAATACAGGAAGAACTTGTTATGGAAAACATAGAATATTTAATTATTAGAATATGTAATGTGAAGTTACCTTTTACTTCATTACTCCTTTAATTTTGCATAATGTATAATAATGATTTTTTAAAAACCTACAGTTCTTCTACATCAGCCTCATACTAAAAATATTACATTTCTATTCGTAGATACAGCCTTCCTCAATTGGTTAATTTAACCTTCCTGAGGTCTTCCTGATTTTCTTGAACATTGAAAACTTCTGGAATTTTGAGATTTAAGGACTCAAATCAGGCTTCTCAAGTTTGCTTTAACATAATTATATGTAGCTAATTTTATATTAATGGAGTTTAATTTACATTGTATATTACTAGTTTGACCACATGAGCATTTTTTCATATTAAATCAAAGGCATACATGTTAAATTTGTTACATATTCAAGAACACATACATTCATACACAGACACAGGCACTATAAACAAAAAATAAAGAAACAGCAGCTAAAGGAAAAATCTTACGGCCTTTTTGAAAATTATTTTTAACGTTTGTCCAAATATGTACTAAAGAAAGAAATTAAGAAAGAAATTATATTCAGTAGCTTTCTTTTTATCAGCTAGGAAATACATGTGGTTTTTACTCAGATTGCTGAGATTATATAAAAAATGGGGTAAATCCTAAGAACACTTCATTCCACACAGGTGCATTCCATTGCTACTGGCATGAATAGCCAATTGCATTGACATTAAAATCTTCCCTCTTTTTAGGGAATTAAAATATTGAAAAGTGAGGTTCTGGCCAAAAGACTTTGAAGGACAAACTGGAGAGCAGCTGCTTAGAAGTCCTCTCAGATTTCGGGTGTCCTGTAGAGTATCTGTTCTGTCCCCATATATATTGTAATTGCATATCAGAGATCTCTGAGGGAAAAAAAATTTCATTTCCCTTCTCTTTTTAAACTAATGCTTCTCATTTCCCATTCCTTATAGGAATAAATCCTTAAAACAGTAGATATTGCCTTAATCTATTATGCTTGTTTTCATGCAGAGGGGAAAAGGAGTATCAAGAGGGGAAAGGAATAACTTTAAACAAGGCAGATGTTTTTCAAAGTTGACTAAACAGAAAAATTTGTCTTAAAGAATTTTAACTATTAAAAAGTAGATCTACAGTCTCACATCCTTAGATAAAAAATATATTCAATCAGATATTTATTTAGGTAGACTGAACTGCCACCTGAAATCAATGTTTGTACTGTCAAAATATATCTCTTATTCAAATGTTGTTTTTGAAACAGGAGTTTCATTAGGCATGCTTTTTACTACATTATAGTTTCTTCAATGTTTCAACATGGACACGAGCATAAGATCAATGCCCACAGAAGGAAAAACAATATTAAAACTAGAGTTGAACTGTTTGGTTGAAATGGCTACTGATTACACTTGCAAACTGATACACAAGACATCTGAATTAATATCTGTATGTTAGGAATATAAATAATGTTTATTTTATGAAACACCTCATCCTGAAGGTAAATATGTGGCTGGGGTTTGAAGTCAATGTGTTTGCTTTAAAATGAATACATAGATGCATTCGGAACTCCATTCCAAATATGAAAAGAACCTGACCTTTAAAACTATTGCTGCACATATTTAATTGCAAGAATATTACACTTTATTTGTGCTAGCATATCCAGCTGTTACAACAGTATTTCAAAAAGCAGGTCTTTCACTTTGGTGCTTCAGAATCTCTAAATATATCCACATTGTCTTAGAAAGAATCGCATTAAATGCCTCCCCATATAATTTAATTGCTTCTAAGGAAAGAAAGGTCCTTTGTATGTATTTTCAAAATTGCTGGCTTTAAAATAATTAATTATGATGGTATACCCAAAATTAGGTATTTTCAAGTAGAAAACCACCATGGTTTCATTTTTCTAAGCATCACTGCTTTCTTTCTGTCATGGAAAAAGCTTTGATTTCCACCCTGGAAAAACAGCCTTCCTAAATATATTGTTACCCTATCTTCACTGCAATGAGGAAAGGAAATATGATGCAAATATCAACTTCTGATCCAAAATTTCAGCTCCTCTCCTGTCTTGGTAATAGACAAGGCTTTTCCTGTGTAAGGTAGATTCTTCATGTTTTAGAGACTTTTCATCTGGTGTGAAATGGGGAACATTACTACAGATATGTGTAAGGTTGTAAAGTTGCACCTGTAAGTGAAGAATGGTAGGAGCTAGGAAAGAGACAGAAAACACAGACAAAACTAATGGATGGGAGGAAGAGAATGAATATGAGTCAGCAGTGCCCTGGTAGCCAGGAGGGACAGCCGTGTCCTGGGGAGCATCAGGCACAGCATTGCCAGCTGGGCAAGGGAGGGGATTGTCCTGCTCTGCTCTGTGCTGGGGTGGCCTCGCCTTGAATATTGTGTGCAGTTTTGGGCATCACATTATAAGAAAGGTATAAAGCTATTGGAGACCATCCAAAGGAGGGCCATGAAGGTGGTGAAGGGCCTTTAGGGGAAACGTTATGGGGAGCGGCTGAGGTCACTTGGTTTGTTTAGCCTGGAGACTGACGGGAAACTGAGGCAGTATACAGCTTCCTTGTGAGGGGAAGAGGAGGGGCAGACACTGATCTCTTTGGTGACCAGTGACAGGACCAAACTGAATGGCCTGAAGCTGTGTCAGGGGAGGTTAAGGTTGGATATTAGACAAAGATTCTTCACCCAGAGGGTTGGGCACTGGGACAGGCTCCCTAAGGAAGTGATCACAGCATCAAGCCTGGCAGAATTCAAGAAACGTTTGTACAATGCTCTCAGGCACATGGTGTGACGCTCGGTAATGGTGTTGTGCAGGGCCAGGAGTTGTACTGGATGATCCTTGTGGGTCCCTTCCAACTCACATATTCTATGATTCTGTGAACTGTGCCAAGGAGAAGTGTATCTGTAGAGCTAGAGAAAGATGGCCATAATTGTCTAGAAAGATTTAGAATAAGTTTGGGTGTCAGGGAGAATACCTAGTTTTTCCTGTAAATGATCAAATTTCACTTTCTTTGAATGATCCCTGGAAATTATTAAACATCCTTCTCTTCAGAAATACCCCGTGTTTCATTTGCTTGTCAGGTGTATTAGAAGGAAAAAATCAATCAAACAAGTGTTCATGGAGGATCATTAAACATCTTTGTTCTCAAATAAAAAATGTGAAGTACAAAAAACAAAAGGATAATTCTTTTGTGTTGTTTAAAACCGCAAATACTGCATGGTCTTAAGACACTCTACCATAAACAGCATATTTGTATTTTGTACCCAAGTAAGGAAATGGCATTCAAAGAAGAAAAGATCTGCCAATATTAATTAATGATTAAGTGAATAGAAAATGCAGGCATCAGTACCTTTACAGAAAATGCTCAATGAGCACAGGAAGAACACAGAAACATTGTCCAGACATTCAAAGATGTAATAAAGGCAGACCTCTGCTGAACCTGGAAAGGAAGAAGAGATCCAGAGAGCTGAAACATGACTTCTACATTTACAGCTGAAGCAAAGCTAAAGCTAAAATAAATTCTATTCTCATGCAAAAAAAGCAGAAGAACTCATGACAATAGACTCAGAAAAAGGTGAGGCAATCAGTGCTGCCTTGGCTTTTGTCTTTAGCAGAAACCTTGCTTCTGAAGTGTTTCAGGTCCATATTGGCTAGTGGCAGAGTCTAAAGGATTACCGTACTATCCATGAGATAGGAAGATGAATTCAGGGATAATGCAGCAAACTGGATATGCACAGGTCCATGGGATTAGATGGCAAGGGCACCAAGGGAACCAAGCGATTTCTACTAGACTACTCCCTGTCATCTCTGAGAGATCATAGTAGCCTTTCCTAATGGCAAGAAAAGAAATGTTATGCCCATTTTCCAGAGATAGCAAGAAAATAGCTCTAGCTTAGACTTTTTAAAACTGATCTGTTATAGCTTTGGTATGAGGAAATTTGGAAATAGTAACACAAAAAGCTTGCACTAGAATACGTAAAAAGTGTATTACATAATAACTTCTGGGCATTCACAAATTACTTAGATACTGTAACAATGTTTTCCTCTATTAACTAAAACCTAAACTCATCAGTTTGGGTATGTCACATATTAGTGAACTCAGAGCTCTCTTACCTGCTCTTTAAGCTGAAAAATAATCGAACTCTGAAATGAAATCCTCTTTCATTATGTGTGGCTTAAGTTAATTTTTTTTCTACTAGTTTCAGATACTCCTGAGAGAAACACTAAAAAGGCAAAAGCTTTACTATAATCTCACAGTTTGTTTTTTTTCCTGATGAATCATAAGTTTGCAGCTGATAACAAAAACATTCAAGTGGGACAGCAAGAAGGGCAAAAATTAAAGCTTCTAGAAGCATATAAGTGGCAAAAGGTAGACTAGGAAAATGTGAGCCTGCTGCTGAACAGGGTAGAGGCCCGAGCAACACGGGACAAGTAAAAGGATTCAGGTATTGAATGCCCTCTTTTCCCCTTATTTTACTAGTAATTCTAGGAAGACATAGCCTTGGTAGAAGAGGTAGAGGAGGATCAGGAAATACTAAAGCCAAGTAGATTTTTATAAGTCTGTGGGTCTTGATTAGGTGCAACCACGAGCGCAAAGGGAAGTGGGTGATGTTAGGATTTGTATTGCAAGACCACACTCCATAATCCTAGATCGGCCATGGCCATTGAGGTATGCCTGAGGACTAAAGAAAAGCAAAAGATACTCCTGGCTTCAAGAAGGGTAAGAAAGAGGACTGAGGAAACTACAGTTGTCAGCTTCACCTCAATACCTGGGAAGGTGATGGAGCAGCTAATTCTGGAAAACAATTCCAGTCACATGAAGGACAAGAAGGTGATGAGGAGTAGTTGACATGCACTCATGAAGGGGAAGTCTTGCTTGACCAACCTGATAATCTTCAATGATTAAATTATTAGCTTGGTAGAAAAGAAAAAAGCAGTGGATATTTTCTACCTGGACTTCAGGAAAGCTTTTAACACTGTCTCCTGAGTGTCAGAAATTAATATGACAGTGACATTTTATTGTGAAATTTATTTACTTTTCAAATATTCAGGACATTTTTTTCTGATTTTATTTTTAAGTTATAATACTTTTGAACCTTCTAATGTTTATGGTAGTGGATGATTTAAGAGGTAAATTGCAATAAAGATTTGACAACAGCTCATTTAGATATAGCATTATTTATTTATTTATTTAATCACAGTCAATTGGGGGGGAAAAGAATTCCATTATATATCATATAATGACTGTCAGTTTTTTCAAGAAAAGTCACTAAACTGTGAAAATACATTTCTTATTCCTTTCGTCTCAAAGAATTTTCTAAAATAGGAAAGCAGTGTGGAAATTTGAAACTTAACAAAATCTGAGCATGTATTCTTTTTTAAAAAATGGCAGTTTTCAAGGTTTCTTTGTCCTCCTTTATTTTTGTTGTTCCAAAAGCAGACGTATGTGTATGGGTGATCAAGATAGTCAACTGGTAAACTGATCCACCTGAAAGATTAACATTTTTTGCTTTCTTTCCTGAGTTAGTTTTCAAACGATTCCCTGATCTAATGCTAAGTATGACATGACAGAGCATGACAAGGGATTGAAAGAGTAGCTGAAATGGAAAATAAGGATAAGAGATGTTCAAAAGAGCTGAAGCCATAATTTCACTGTTGTGAAATAACCTGGAGAACACAGCAGAGACAGGACCATGCACTACTGCCTCAATTAGAACAAAATGTAGAAAGATCAATTGCGTTGAGAATCTGGTCTGAGACTAAGTAGAAACCTCTGATGTCTAATCTGGAATTCTACTCTACAGGAATAAAAATCAAAAATCTTTAGGTTTTACTTATGCAGCAAATATACGTGCATTCTTCTTTATGCAGTGTTACATATGATGCCTTATTTTGGCAAGTGTTTCCTACCAGGTGAAAAAGGTTCTTTTCCCACTGAAATCAGGGATGCAAGGAGACTCCATAATCTCAGACTCAGATTCACTGGAATAATTGTATTTTATTTAAACATTCATGAATATACACACACATACCCCCAGGAGTACAAACACAAAACAACATCTGGAAACTCTTCAGAATACTCTACTCCGAAATTTTACTTAGCAATGAATTAAGATAATACCAGTGTACCCCACTGAGGTACATTCATTGCGTTTTTAATAGGACTTATAAAAAATACTGTGTAAGATATGTAATTATAGTGAAGACTATCAAGGTCATATAGGTTCTACATATTGTAAAAGTCTGTTTGTCTTAGTTGATGACACAAAGCATTAATTAAGCTTTCCAGGGTTCTCAGCCTGTACAATATGCAATCAAAGTAAATGTAACACAGATATTTAATTTTTTAGTAGTGGTCTTAATTAGCAGTGGTCTTAAGTGCAAGCTAACAGTAGAGATTTTTTCTGGCTGGCTACTCTATAATATTGGTGGGGAAATTATCATTAATTTTTTTATCCATTTTCATTATGCAGTACATGAGTTAGAGAATGCAGATGCATCATTTAGAATTACATACTAGGGAAGTTTAGTGACTTAAAAATTACCGTGTAAAAGATGAACAAAAAATGTTTAATATTTTTCAAAAATGTCCTTTCTGAGTGTAAATCTTTTCAAAATGCTAGAACCTCATCAAGTAAGTATAAAAAATTCAGCTGAAACATATTTTATAAAACAATGCAAATGAAAATAAAAGATGACAGGAAAAAAGCACTTCAAGTATAGATATGCTTTATAAAATAGTAAAAAACAATACAACAATATTTACATAGAATCATAGAATCATTAAGGTTGGAAAAGAGCTCCAAGATCATGGAGTCCTACTGTTAACCTAACACCACTGTGTTTACTACTGAACCATATCCCCATGTCCCTCATCCACACACTTTTTAGAACACTTCCCCCATACGCAGCCATCTCTAAGCTGTCAGAAGCCAAATTGTCACTACAGCAAATAGTGACACTTTTTAACTTTAGCAAATGATCCACACTTATCTTGGTTTACTCAGTGAACCAGCAGATATTGGCTCTCACACTAGCTTTTCAATAACTAGCATTTGGTAAACACAAATAACTAAGCTGTATCTATTATGATGGTATTTCTAACACAGAAATCTCCCATTTGAGGATGATGTATAAACAAATATGCAGATCAAGCATTAGCAAAACATAATCGTCTATGTTTCTCAGCTCATAAGAAACTAGATGCATTAATATGAAAGATTTAATTATATCCACATATGTTATAGATTATCCTTTTGTAGAAGAAGAGCCCTGTAACACACATAAATTAGTGTTTTGCGGGGGCATGTGAGCAGCTTGACCACCAAGAGGGCAAAGGAGCTGTATAGGGGAGGCATACAAGTAACAGAAAGTTGAAAAACCAAGAACAAGAGAAATGTAGGGAATGCAAATATATATATTCTGACTAATAAATTAGAAGAAATACTGGAATACCCAAAGAAAACAGTATCAAAATGCAATTTTAAGGTCCTTCTTTTGAGAGAGAAAGAAATCGCATTAAACCATCAAGAATGAAGAAGAAAGATGGAAACGCCTGGGGTGTATTGCTACTTAAAAGTTTAGTAAAGTTTATTTTAAAAGTTTAAGACTGGCTTTAACACTTATCACTGTTTAAACAATTCCACCACAGCAATCTCTAAGATGCCATTTATTCACGAAAGTTGAAAACAGCAGTAAATGACCTTAGTAGTAACAGCTTAATAAAATTATTAAGCAATTACTCCTGAAGTTAACTGCAAAAAAGAGAAAACACAAGTAAATATCATCAAGTATTTTGCATTCATCTGCATATCTACTGAATCTAGCAAATCACTGAGTCACATTACTTCTGAGTCTGAATTATACCAGATTTCCAATGAGTAATGGACATAAGCTGTTCTCACAAGTTCTTGAAAACACTTATGCAGTGTACTAATTTTTATTGATTTTTAGTAAAATCCCAAACACTCTGCAGATGTATCTTCAGAAACAAAACAAGTCTGGCATTGCAGCAGTCAGTGTAACCATTTGGATTTAGACAGAGGATGTAATTCTTTTGTTTGCAACTGACTTTAACTGATTATTTACAACAGCTTCCAGCTCACTTTGCTCCAAATATAACTTAAAATCTTTGTTCTTATCTAACATCTTTATCATATGACACTACTGACCCTGGTTCTATTATGGACATCAGTAATATCAATATTCTCACAGGAGAATGTGATAGCTGTCGCTCCTTCTTTCACTCATGTCTTTGGTAGTGTCAACAAACTTTATACATGCATTATGTCTTAGTCTTGAAAATATGTGATACAGTACAATAATATACTTTCTTATAATATGAGCTTCCTAACCTGGAATGTCTATGAGTTTAACATAATTCAGCTCATCCATAAGGCTGACATAATTTGAATACAAAGAACATCAACAGCACAAAGAAAAGCAGTGAAAATTTTTACAAAATAGTCCAGCTACTCATTCATCTACATATCGCTAAGTTTTTGTAGTGACATCCTATGAAGAATGTGAATCCCCACAATTAGATGTTGAAGGAGACAGAATTAGATTTTTGCATCATTCCTTTTCCCTGAAAATAGTCACAGTATATGTGAAAGAGTCCATAAAGTGTCGGTGCACCTCCAGCAAGTCACAGTACTTTCCCTAAAATATAGCACAGATATTAATTTTCAGAACGTTTCAAGGCTTAAGAAAGAAATTAATCCATTAAGTAAAGACAATAATAAGCTTGCAGTGGAGTTTTTATCTTTCTCTTACACTCTTGTAACATTTCTTGGGAAATATTACAATTTTCTCAGGGTAGACTAAGGTATGGTTTCAGAAAATTATTTTAGTTTTACCATCAGTAGAGTATTTCCAAATTCCTCTAAACAAAACTTTGCTAAAACACATAATTTCTTGTTCCAAGCGCAGTCATATTTTGTATACCATACTGACTGTGCATATTATTCTTTCAAGTGTCATACATCATTCAAAAGATTGTCTCAGTAACTGGTAGTGTATTTTAACTGATGTACAGAAATGCTGAAGGAAAAATAATCAGGTAACTCCTTTTACTTCTCTGATAAAATTTTTATAAAAGAAACACTATTCACTTTGGACCAAGCAAAGGATTTTCTTTCAACACAAATGGAAAATTCCGTTATGAAGTCCATTAACAGAAGAAAAGGAAGTAAAGAGCAACATAATATGTCTGCAAAAGGAAGAATTTAATTCAAAGGTGCCTTGAGCCAAAAGCCATCATTAAACCAGGGCATAAAAACCCCAAAAAAACCAAGCAAACAAAAAGCCCTCAGTTCTATCTCTTAGCAATTGGAGTATTTTTATATGTGCTTGTGGGGAAAAAGTCTCTGGCTTCTAATTCAATGCTTAATGCATATTCAAATATGCCATGCAAAACATAATAATTTGAACAGTATAAAATTAGAAACTCACAAAACATCCAATATTATAATTGTATGACATCTCACTTAACAAATAAAACATATGGCTGTAAATCCCTTGGGGGAGAAATAATTGATACCAGCTGAGGAGTCTAAACACTTGGCTTTTGGATAAACCACAAAAAAAAAACCCTAACCTTCATAGGATAAGGAATTTTAACTTGAGCAAGTCTGGTGAAAAGGTGTTTTGTTTTATGTCCACTTGAGAGTGTCCTGTCTTTTCACAGATGCCTGAGGGCATTGACTGCAGTGGTTTCACCTCCTGTGAGACAGTCTCGTTGGCTTCCTGGACCAGCCTAAGTTTGAACTGTAAGTTTTCATCCCTCCTGGTGTTACTAAGTCAACGCGTTGCTCTAGACTGTCAATATTGGTCACCTGGTACTTTGGGATGATCCATCTACTTTTACACTTTTTTATGCTGATGAGATGAAAAACTATTAAACTTTACAATTTGTAGTACAAACCCAATGCTTAGGTACTTTTTTTAATTTCCACCTTTCAGTGAATGAAAATATCAGTTTATTTAAACATTTGGAAATCTTTGTTTTTTACTTCCTTTTCATTTCAGGTGAAAAAAAATTCAGATATATGAAAAAATTGACACAATTCATTAACACTTCTGATTACTACTTAATAACCTTTTAGTGACTAAAGTGATCTAAAACCCCAAACGAAACCAAACCAAAAATAAACCAGCCAGTCTTAAATTATTTCAAGTTGCATTATTCAAACATTTAGTACTTTAATGGTGTATATTTTGTGGTAACTCAGTCTTAAAAAACTGTAGTCCTGGTCTTTCATCCAAAAGAGGGCTCCATTTATTCTAGATCAGTGATCAACCTGTGAATCATGGCTACAATATTAATTTCTACGTGAGTTTACCTGCTTGTCTCTCCTTTGCTTGGGAAACTCACTGTAGTTGAGCTGCTGTTGCTGTCATGGTGCTTCATCACCGTTTAATCCTGCCAGCTGTTACATGCGCAAATGACTAGATAGAGCAAACATAGGCGGGTATGTTGAACTTATATATAGTTGGCTGTTGCAGTGGGGATACTGCAACATGCATATATCAAACCAGGAGTCCCGTGGAAAGGAAATATATACGGACAGACAGATTCTTGCTAGCTGTTTCAGAGATGTTTATTTCTCCAGCCGCATGGCCGGAGCTCTGCTGAGGAACTGTTCCAGTCACGGGACAAGGGTCCTTCTGCCCGCGCAGGGAACACAAACCAACCAATGGGAACGAGGCTGAGCAGGGGCAGGGAAGCCCCGTGTCTGTGCCCTCAGGGCCCCTCTCCCAGGGCTACACGGCGGGGAGGGACCCCAACACCTCACCTGTTTTATTTTAATAAAAGGAGAATGAAAACAACTGGATAAACATAACAAGAACAGTTTCAAAACAAAACAAGCCACCCTCCTGAGTCTTTAAATGTCCAATCAGATTCTGTGGAACATCTTAGGGCTGACAGAAGGGAGACAGGACTCTCTGAGCATGCTTTGTGGGGAAACTGAGGCAGGAGAGGGTTTAACTTCTTCCCTCCCCCTTTTCATCCCCCACTCGGCCTTGGAAAGGGATTTTTGGGGAAACAATTGGCAAAAGCATGGTTTTGTGAGGGAAACCATGGATGAAAAAACAGATTGGGAATACACTGGGGGTAATAGGACATAGGGTAAAAGGGAAAGGTGGGATTAGGAAAGGGAGACTGTAGGGGGGGTTTACAAGGGAGATATTGTCTAACATGACTACGATTTTTTGCATATATACTGCCTTTTACAGGAACACCATCAGGCCCAGTGACCTGCGATGCTTGTAACCCTTTTCTCCCTAGTACAATTTTGAATTGCACCACCTCTCCATCTCCCAAGCTTGGGATGCATTTTTCAGGGTTATTCTTTTTAATAGCAGTTCTATGCACGAATATGTCTTGCTGGTTGTCACACCTTGTTATAAAACCATAATTTTGCTTAACATTATACTATTTTACTATCCCTAAGGTCTTAGTTACTATGATCTTTTCCTTTTTCCGAGTGGCTGCTGTTTTCTGTCTCGCTGCGTCTTTGCTCTCTCTTTCGGTCGCTCCCGTGTTGGAATTGTCAGGGCTGCTGGTGCCTGCACGCTCTTCCCGGGGTCGCGTTCGGGGCTGCGCGGGCCGGGCCGGGCCGCGCCGCTCAGTTCTCCGTGCGTCGCCTCCTCTGGTCGCAGCTTCGCTGCCGCTGCCAGGCGCTGTACCCACGTCTCGGCCGGGCCCCCGAGCGATGACTCCCCCGCACTCCGCTCCAGCGCGCGTTTCGGTTCGGCGCGGCTCCGTTCCACCGCCACCACTGCCAGCCGCCGCCCGCGCGCCGCCTCTCTCGGTCGGGCGTTCACGGGGCTCGCTCCACCACGCGCTGCGCGCGGCCGGGCGGGCACCACCGGCTCCCGCCGCTCCCGCCGCGCCTCGCTCCGCCACCGACACTGCAGCTCGCGTGGCTCCGCCCGCACGCGGGAACTGCCTCGCTGCTGCTCACAGAGCGCTCGGTGCACGTGGCCTGGGCCGCACGGTCCCTGCGCCAGGCTTCCCTTCGCCAGGACACAGCTGACATTGCTCAACAGTCTCGGTAACTAAATAATATTCACGAAAATATTCTTCCATCGGCATATATTTTGACTCCAGTATTAACTGTGTCCAAACGGTTTTCCAAAAGCCCTTGGTAAGAATTAAATCCCAAGAAACATAGAAAAAGTTCTTAAACAACCATGCCAGGAAGTGTTTCAGTTCTTTTTGAGCTTGAATCAAGCTAAAATTTACAAATCGTTGTTCAAGAATCATTTTAAGTTTAAGATAAATGTCCATATGCGGCTCTGAGAGCCAAGAGTCTTCCCACAGTTCCTCCATAGTTTAGATATGGAATAGCAAAGCAAAACCAAGAAGAGGAATCCAAAGTTTCCAGGGTTTACTCACACAAATCAGTTGCTTAGGGATCGGGGATCGTTCTGCTCTCAATTCTCCACCATTTGTTGCAGTGGGGATACTGCAACATACATATATCAAACCAGGAGTCCCGTGGAAAGGAAATATATACGGACAGACAGATTCTTGCTAGATGTTTCAGAGATGTTTATTTCTCCAGCCGCATGGCCGGAGCTCTGCCGAGGAACTGTTCCAGTCACGGGACCAAGGGTCCTTCTGCCCGCGCAGGGAACACAAACCAACCAATGGGAACGAAGCTGAGCAGGGGCAGGGAAACCCCGTGTCTGTGCCCTCAGGGCCCCTCTCCCAGGGCTCCATGGCAGGGGAGGGACCCCAACAGTTGGCACCAAAGCAATTCAGTGTTATAAGAGTGACAGTTAGATATAAAATTATATGCACTTAGGCAATTTACTTAAATGGAAACTCTTAACACAGCAATTTGTGAACTAGACCATTATGGATGTCTTTTTGGTTTCAATTTTAGGAAATTATTTCAAAAAATGTATTGTATTAGGAATGTTCTTAAGAAGATAATTATTGTAAAAATTCCTTCTATATAATTACATTAAGATGTGAGTGTATGAGAATAAAGCTGTGTATGCCAAAAAAAGAATCTTTCTGTCTATAAAATATTGCAGAAATATTGAACAAATAAATGAAATTCAAATATTTCTTCCATAATTTTACCATCTGAGCGCAAATAAAGCACTTTTGTTCTTATGAAATTAGCTGTGTGAGAAATCATCTGTAGGCCAAAATGTAATTTATTTAGAAGACACCATTCAGTGGAAGGTAACAAAAGCTTTAAAAGGCCACATATATAATGCTGTAGTACTTCTGGCCAACAATGGGCTTCACTATCATTTATCAATTCAGCAGTTTACAGTTTTCCTTACCAATTCAATACAAAAGAAGTAGACATGTCTAAAAACCCAGATAGAACTATTTTGGAGAGCAGAAATATTTCATTTTGTAAGGATATTTTAATGAAAAATAAGTACCTTTTATTGCAACTTGCTACTGACTCATCATTATTGCTGTAAGCCAACATTTATCAAAGTAATCAAATGACTGATTTTTTAAAAAAATTATTTTATGAGAGCAGAAGGAATTAGTATTACAAGGCAATTGGAAATTTGTCTATTTGAGGAGAGAGTTGCAATGTTCTAATAAGTACAGAAATCATGTAAATTCAGCTTTACACAATCATATGCATCCTTGCTTATTCTAGGACAAATCACGAAAGCTACAGCAACACAAAATAAATATGGTTGTTTGGTTTTCTTTTGAAAAACTCTACAGAATCCCAGATTGAAAACAAAACAAAATAAAACAAAATTAAACAATTGAACTTTGAGGGAATACCCTCTCTACAACTGGAGATGAGTAAGCACTATAAATGCACTGCTTTCAAACTGAGAGTTCTTTGTTTCATGTCCTTTGTACCCACACTACAAGGAGTTGCAGATGCTAAGTGTGAAACAATCCCCCTTCAAATCTCTCTCATTGAAAAATCAGTTCAGCAGAAAACATGAAGGATTTGGAAACTGATGGAACTGATAAACTGGTTGTTCATGGCTTGGACAGGTGTACTCTTCGCTGGATAAAAAAACTGGCTTGATAGCGAGGTCCAGAGAGTGGTGGTGAATGCAGTTTAATCCAGTTGGTGGTGTTCCCCAGGCTCAGTACTGGGGCCAGGTCTGCTCAAAACCATTTTCGATAATTTGGATGAGGGGATGGGGCATATCCTCAGTAAGTTCACAGACACCGAGTTGGGTGGGAGAGCTGTTCTACTGGAAGGTAGGAAGGCTCTGCAGAGGTATCTGGACAGGCTGAATGGATGGGCTGAGGAGAACTGCAAGGGGTTCAACAGGTTCTGCACTTGTGTCACAACAATGCCATATATCGCTATAGGCTCAAGGAAGGTGGCTTGAGAGCTGCTCAGCAGAAATGGATGTGGGGTACTGTTTGACAGCCAGCTGGATATGAGCCAGCAGTGTGCCCAGTGGCATCCTGGCTTGTGTCAGTGTTTGTCCCACTGTACTCAGCACTGGTGAGGCTGCAACTCAATATTGTGTCCAGTTCTGGGCCCCTCACTTCAAAAAGGACATTGAGGGGCTGGAGCAAGTCCAGCAACAATGCTGGTGAAGGGTCTGGATCTTAAGAGCTTAAGATGAGCAACTGTGGGAGCTGGGGTTGCTTAATCAGGAGAAGAGTAGGCTCATGGAGGACCTCATTGATCTCTACAACTACCTGAAAAAAGCTTGCGGCCAGGTGGGGGACAGTCTCTTTTGACATGTCTCAAGTGACAGAACAAGAGGAAAAGGCTTTAAGTTGCACCAGGTGCGGTTCAGATATTAGAAAAAGAAATTCACTCAAGGAGTGGTTAGGCATTGGAATAAGCTGCCAGGCAACTGGTGGAGTTATCATCTCTGTAAGTGCACAAGAGGTATTGGGATGTAGCACTTGGTGATATGGTTTAAGAATGTTTATGGTGGTATTGGGATGATGATGATCTTGAACATCTCTTACAACCCTGATGATTCTGTGATTCTATACATATATACTCATTGGATAGACGCATAGAAAGGATTGTAAGGACACCCTTACTCTTAGATTCAGATGATTGTGCCTTGACAGTAATAAGAAAAAAATAATAGTTGAAAAAAACCAACAAACCCAAACCACAAAGATCAGGAAAGCATTATCAAGCTCTTCTCTGTCTCATGGTTTTACAAAAAATCTCCCACCATAGGTAGGGGGCTGACTGGACTATCTAATGTGCTGTGTGATCGGTGAATTTTGGAAGGTCAACAAAGCATATCTGTGCACAGTTAGACATTCAGCTGGAATATAGACACAGGCTAAATTAATGTCTGGACAAAAAGAAAATTCCTGGATTAATTTTTTGGGGGGATTCTAGGGCTTTGTGTGGGATCTAACGCCATGAATTTGTGCAGCAGCCTTTTACAAGAGTTTTTAACATATTGTCAGTAAGTTTGAGTGCCTGATATTTTTATATTTCGGTGTTCTTTAGGATTTAAATGGCAGTTGCTCTGGATATACTGCAGGGGAAACAAACCAAAAATCAAAGTAAGCAAAATAAGAAAAGAAGAAATCTACCCTCCCTGAAACAAAAGAAAACAAACCACACCTCAAAAACGAGTTTAATCTTTTGTCTTTGGCCAGATTCCACAAAGGTATAAGGCTGTTCAAATCATCATGATCAAGGGACAAAAAGTGTTCAAAACTTGTATTCCCCACAAAACAACAGGAGAGAAAGATAACCCCTCTCCTATCAAAGCAACTACTATAATAAATTTGCAAAAAACAAGAAAAAAAGAGGTTACATTTTATAATAAAAAATTAAGTGAGAATCTAAAACTTTTATCTAAATTCTACAACTTGCTGCCTTAACATGATTTTTCTTCTACAAAATGTTCCAAATGGCATACTGCCGTTTCAGGGTTTTTTTCCTTCCTGTTTTGTTTTGTTTTTTCCCCCTTAGGGACTCTGCCATATAGTAATAGTCTTTTTCCCTTCCCTTTTAAGTATTTTCTCAGTAAATAGCAAGGAAAGTTAATCCTAAATGTATAATTTAAATTTTTAAAGTCAGTTCCATTAGACTCTTTCAAAGGCATGATTCATAGTTTCTGAATATTTGGAACAGTTAATGCTTCAAAATTCTCCATGAGTACTTAGCCCTGCACTTTGTACTAAAATACTGAATTTTGTTTCTATTCAAGTTTTTGAGATAATCTCATTCTTCTTGGTTTACATTTCCTTCTGTATAAAACCTTCCAGATGTGTTTCACTAGAATATTTTCTTAGTGCATTCCTTCTTTTTTTTATTTTGGGTAAAGACTGATGAAAACATTCAATTAAATTATCCCCATTTATTTCCAAAGCTGCATGAATACCCCTTTCCCTCTGTGAACCTACAAAAGTGGACCTCTTGCAATAATTTCTTCCCAAAAATCAATCTGATTAGTCTGGAGGAAATTAGATATTGACTAAAATACAAAAACTGCTGCCTCCATGAAAAGACAACACTGGCCTTGGTATGTGTATGACATATTACTTATTCTCTTCCTGTGTTCAGTCAGATAACCTTTATTCTGGATCTCAGAGACTGTTTACCATGTTTAACTAAAACTGTTCTGTTAAAATATATTTTCTTCCTAAAATATTGAATACTGAAAATAATATGCATTATTTAAATTTAATTTCTACTATTTTTCCACTAAATTTTTGGGTCCACTACAATTTTTTGTTTTCCTTTTAAACTTAATTGTAACCTGGAAAATGCCACTTTGCAGAAGCATCATTTCTTCAAATTAATTTTACAGTCACCTTTTTCTCATTTTATTGTTTCCTCTTGTCCATGGCAATTTTGTTTGTGACAGCTATAATTATATATACATTTGAATAAAACTGAAAAACTGGGGAAAAAAGATTGTTTACCTTTGTACTTCAGTGATTTGTATGAGACCTCCTTCCAACAGCCAACATACCACAAGGCAGTAATTTCTCCATCTTTCTTTCCATCTGCTTTTAGTGAAATATTTATTAGCAAAAAACATCTCTTTCAACACAAGCACAGAGATTCATGAAAAGTCTTGTTTTAGCCACCTGAATGCCAATATTATGTCTTCAGTTCCAAATGATATAATTTTAAGTAGAAGTGCCTTTCCTGGATTTTCTGAGTTACTTTTTCAGATTTATGAAGAAGCCACAAATAAATGAAGAGTTTTATTTTTTTAACAATAAGTAATTTCTTCTTTTGCCAGAGGAAATATGACAGACCAAGACAAAACAAATTTTTTTCAAAAGCCATTCTGAGTGCCTCTATCTGCAGGTAAAAAAAAATAAAAATATCAAAACCAAAACCCGCCTTATCTTGTTATAACGGATATAGTCACAGTACTGAATTATCTCAGATTATTATAGTAATTAATTTTAAAGTTTTCACTGCTCTGATTTTCTAGCACAGCACTCAGGATGTCAACAGCAATACACATGGTGTATAGTTAAATGATTAATAAAATCTATATATTCGTCTCCTTTTGAAAGTTCAATTTCTCTCTAAAAACAGAGAGGACCATGTATGACAGTGACTACTTCTCTGCTTTTTCTCATGTGAGCAATCCCTTAAAATGAAATCCTTAATTAAAAAAAAAAAAGTTAAATTATACTAAAAAATAATTCTGGGTAAATTAGTTTCTTTATTAAGAAAAAAAGCCCTAACACATTTCTAGCTAAATTAAAAATAACAAACAAAAAGAATATACAGGCTCCTATTTACTTCTTCCATAAGTCAGCTATAAATAAATGTTGACCATTTCGTGGTCGCTGAAGAGAATAAAACAGTTCTCAACCTTCTAATCATTCTTAAACTATAAATGCTGTTCTCATATCATTGGGTTATCAAGCAACAGGCCACTAATACAGTGTAATTTATAATTAATGTTCTGCTGTCAAACTAAATGGAAAAGGTTCAACCCATCATTTTGCTGGTTCAGGAGCAATGTTAAACTACAGTGCTGTCTATCATCAGGAATTTCTACTTTCCCCTGGATAAATTTTCATTGACAGAGTAAGTTTGGTGTTAATTTTTCCCATTGTTTTTCCCATAGTCTTGTGTTCTAGTATTCTAGAATGGTACCCATGTTAGAGAGGGCAAGTGGGAAATCTTATACATAGTACAAGGTTCTCTTTCTTTTCCTTTCATATGCTTGTGGGTATAATAGTAACAGAAAGAGGATATTCAGAGCAGCTATTTTAGTTTGTTGCCTAAGTTAGACTCTTAGTCTTCCTAAATTTTTTCCTCACAGTCATTTTGGTTAGCGTAGATAAAGAAGCACTACCAAAACAAATAAATCTAAAAAAGAGATCAAACAAAACATATGCAAATATTAGGTTGTAAGGACATGCACTGTAAGCAAAGGAGGCTATTGGGTAACAGCCATGGATGCACAGGAAACTTGTGCTGGGCCAACAGCTAGAGCACTGGGAAAGACAAGCTCAGGTCAAGCAACCACTCAGATAGTCTACCTGCAGGTATTCAGAACTTGGTTTAACTCTTTTAGAAGAGGTGAATTCTTCCTTTCTTCAGTAATCACATGAGATGTCTGCAAAAAATAGGACAATCTGTGAATATACCAAACATATAGAATAAAAAAATGAGATCACTGTATTTTTTTTTTGCAGGGGGGAGGGGGGAAAGCTGAAAATAATAAACCTCCTAGAACTTCAGTAAGACTTGCATAATGAGATTTTCATTGTTTTGTGGAAGCCCTGGTGGTTTCACATAAGAAAATTTACAAACTTTTGTTAATAAAACCCTGACACAGTATTTTTGGGGTTTTTTTTTTGCTTGGAACCTGCTTCACTGGGGATCCAGTAGTTCTGGTAACAACCACCCAGTAAGGGTAATGGAAAATTCTGTAGTAAACTACAGTGTATTCACTGATAATGCTGGTGTTCTTTAAGAGTGGTAGGTTGAGCATTATCCAAAAGATTCTATCAATGTCTAATTAATTCATTGTTCTCTATATTGCTTAGCAGATTTTTGCAATATTATCCACAAATTTCCCTACATTATTTAGGAATTTATAGTGATGCTGTTTGAGTAATGTTCAGTAAAAGTAAAATCCTATGCATTTGCATTTTCCTTATTTCCTCCTTCTTCCTTCATCTTGTTCAGGGTTTTTTTGGGGGACTGGGGGGAGGAGAGTTTACGTAATGAAATCAGTCAGCTGCATTATGTCTGGTTTCATTGTGTCATGGTTTAACCTCGTGCAACAATGAAGACCCACACAGCTGGTCACTTACTCCCAAAACCCAGCAGGACAGGGGAAGAGAAATGCAAGGGTAAAAGTGAGAAAACTCATGGGCCAAGATAAGAACAGTTTAATAATTGCAATAAAATAAACCTTTTAATGAGAAAGAAAGTAAAAAAGGGAGAGAAATAAAACCCAAGAAAGATAAGTGATGAAAATGGAAACAATTGCTCTGCACCAAATGACCACAGCCCAACCAGGCCCTGAGCAGCTCTTGACCCAGCCAACCTTGCCCCAACCTTTTATGCTGAATGTAAACCACAGAGTACGGGCTCTGCCTTGGGTCACTTGGGGTAAGCTGTCTCAGCTGTGTTCCTTCCCAACTCCTTGTACACCCCTATTGGGGTGGGGTGAGAGGCAGCAAAGGCCAAAGCACTGTGCAACTACTGCATAGCAATGACTGAAACATCCCTGACTAATCAACAGTGTTTCAGCACAAATCCAACCACAGCTCGAGCAGAAAATTAACTCTATCCCAGCCTAAACCAGCACATATTCTGAGACTGCAAAATTTAGCATTGTGAACACAAAACCACGAACATACTACTTAAAATTAAAAGGCTTTTAGTTCGGAGAAAATTAACTTTTACTTATATAACAGTCCAGGAATACACTAAGTATTATTGTGGATAGATGAAACAATTCCTTACTAATGTATGGTCATAAAACTTTGCAAAGCAGTGGAAAGCATACGGCTACCCTGTGAGATAGAGTAAGTTTAACTCTATTACTGTTTAATTTTATTTCTTTTACACAAATAGTGATATAATTCAGGAAAAATAGGAACTAATACTGGACCATGAAGTGTATGTAATAAGCCAGTGTTCTGCTTTTCACCCTCCCTTGAAAGAAAAAGTGGAACCCACAACTGCAAATTTAAAGATGAGACATCTCAATATCACTGAATGAGGTACTATGAAGTCTAGTTCCAGAAAGAAAATATTTTGCAGGAATGAAATATCATCTGTAAAATCTGCTTTCATTCAACATTCCTCTTTTGAGAATGCATTAATAGTTTTACAGTGTTTTTCACTTGCACATAACTGCTGACTTTGAAGTGAAAATTCAAATTTGGTGTATCACATTTCTTGTATATATATACAACCAACTTTTAGTAAAATACTTAGAGAGTTAAGCTCATTACTGATGTTTATCCATGAGAAGTATGTAGTAAAGATCCAGAAAACCTAGTAGTCACTGTATAACCATAATCTTTTGAGTCAATTAAGGCTAGAGGAATCTATTCTTCAGCTTAAAACTTCAGCTGAGAATCAGTGAGCTGGATGCCCATACTGTAGGAAGAAAGCTGATGTATGCTGACTCAGAATCTGCTCTTAGATGCTTTAATGGGTATACCATACACTTTAGGAAGAGATACATTTCAAATGTTCATGACATTTTTTTCATATAGTATTGACTTGGGCTTTAGTGTCAATTTGTGACTCACAATATAAGAAGGCTATGAAAAATCAGCAAATCTTAAGATTGCCCATTAAATGTTTTGGGGTGGTTTTTTTGCATAATTGTCAGATGAATATTCTCTACCTCCAGAGAAAATTTGCTGTGATGAGAAAGATTGTTTTGTCACTGAAAGATCAATAATGTGCTTGGATTTTAGATCAGTTTTTCATTCTATTTCAAAGCAACTACATTTATACAGAATGCAGAATGATGACCTTTTGCTAAGCAAATGTGAGGTTCTTACATTTTTCTCCAGAGTTTTTAAACAAATATTTGTGATATTGATTATTCAGATTTGATTATTTATGTTATCTTGTCTGGGTAAATCTGCATTTATTCTTGAGAACTGAGTGTTTGCTCTGAAATGTAGATATTTCTCTGATAAATATAGTTCTTTTAAACACATCTCACATAATAAGCATTGTTACTTAATTACCTTCCTTTTTTTCCCCACCTCAGATAAAACAGATGTCTGTTTAATTTTTACCATTTAATCCTAAAATAAACATCTATAATCATAAGGCCTAGAACTTCAAAGGCACCAAACTAAAATTTATTTAAATACACACACACACACATATACACACATACACTTTTCAATGGAAAGCACTGCTTTAAACTAAGATGTTTTAAACTATCTGCTTTCCCCTGAAAATGTAAATTTGAAAAAACAGGGGCTACATTTTTTTTTTGTATATCTATTTTTCTTTCCCCTTTTATGAACATCAAAATATTATATTCAGAATTTAATTTTTTCAACAAATTAAATCATGGTTTGCTCAGAGAATTTTAGCCTAATGTATTTTATTCTGTTGGTTTTGTTAAAGTACAGGGGCAATAAACTAGTTTTTTACTGACTTGATTCAAAGAGAGTTAGCAACTCACAGTATAGGATCATAGAATAATTTCATTTGGAAAATAATCTTAAGATCATCGAGTCCAACTGTCAACCTAGCCCTACCAAGATCCCCACTAAACTATGTCCCCAAGTGCCACATCAAGATATGTCTACTTTTTTTTATTTTCCTTAGTTCTCTGAAACTGCAGTCTAGAAGTCTGTATTCCTTTGAAGTATTTCTTGATTTCCATCTTTTAGAAGGACCTACATTTTTTGGTAAAGAAACCAAAAAAAACATAGATCCTTCTAAAAGATGGAAATCAAGAAATACTTCAAAGGAATACAGACTTCTTAACCAAAAAACCTTAAAATTGACTGTCCCAATGTGATTTAGTGAAATAGAGACACCAGAAGTTGTTATCTGAATGTCCATCCAAGTCTATATACCACCACTGGCATATTACATAAACCATCAAAAAGTTGGAGGGAAAACAGACTATTCGGACTTTTTTGGAGTTGAGACTCAGTCTGACCTTTAGCCTAAAAACACATATTTTAATATTATAAAAGTATTCTCTCAGTATTAAGTCAATCTAAAAATCCATAGTACATTTTTAACAGTGGCCAATAGCTGATTTTTAGAGAAAGAAGGATGAATAAGAACAGAATAAGTACAGGATGACCTAAAGACATCAGCAAACTTTAATTACTTCCAGATTTTTAGCATTATTGTAGTATTTATTTCTCCAAATTCAAATAATTAATCTTTGGGGTTTATATGGTCCTTTTTTATAAATATGGAGGACAATTTTCATGTGACTGATTTTTTCTTTCCTTTGAAAGGCTGAAGTTGTGCCAGTTTGCTCTTCCACACTGAAGGATCAGGCTTGCTTTATTTATTCCGGAAGAAGATATTTGTTAGAAACATGCTTGTTTCAATTTGCTCATTTTGACCTTGACTGCACTTTGAAAAATACTGTCTCTAGTCCAACAACTGTGTATCTGCCCATAATTCATGAAAGGATATAGTAAGCTCAACCATAAACATGGTCCAGAAAGTTTCATGACAAAATGATAAAATACTGCTCACTTCAGTAGTTATACTTGTGAGGACACAGATTATCAGTGCTGCAATTCTCTGGAATGAGCTTATCTTCTCTTGAAATGTGATACTAGGAATTGTATATGTGGTATTTATATTTTTCTTGTTACAGAAAAATGTAATCCCTTTGCCATCATTATTACAATCCTCAAAATACCAAGGAAAGGTTGGGAAATATCGTTATATTGAACAAATAGAAAAGCTCACATGCAGAAAAAGTAAATCTCTTAGAAATATTTAGGTACACAAAAAACATAAAATTGCACAAAGTGGTCTATAAGAGCACAATGTCTTATGTGGCAAAGTTTTAAAAGTTAGCAGGGGCTAAGACAAGTGAGAGCGCATAAGCTTGAAGTGCCTAGTCTGATTTTGTTTGTTTGTTTGTTTGAAGAAAACCAGAAACAGGAGAGGAGGAGAGTGCTTATATCCCTTTTCTCTATGGTCACATCGAGTCAGCAACTTTGGCCTTACTTTTCAACTGAGCCTTCTTAGGCTGCAGGAACATATTCTAGCTATTAGATTACTGTATATATTCTTATTACTAGCTTACAGGGGCTGCAAGACAGCCCTGTGACCTGTACACTAATCTAGATTTTGTATGGAACCTTGGATAAAAGCAGAAATTATTTCAAAATGAGAAGCCATGTTTTGATTCTTCTTGTAAAATAGCCAAAATATTAAATTCCATAGATACTTGTTGTCCTGTTTCTTCCCATAAAACAGTTACCCCGACTGAAAAGCAGCCTAGTCTTTACAATAGGAAATGGGAGCACCCGTCAATGCATTCTTCGGTTAAAGCAGCAGCGGTATCTCCTGGGCCTTCACTGCATCAAGACAAGTGCAAACTTAAAATACCTTCTGACTCTCAGTACCTAAATGCATTTGAATAACCCTCTAGGTCTCAGATGACTATCTTGTACTTCAGATACCTAAGTGCATTTTTGGATCTCACTACTAATATTTATTGATTTTAACAGTACTTAAATGCTGTGGTGCTTCTGAAATTCTGTTCATCTTCTATCTGTATTTTTAGAGAGCTATTGCTTTTAAAACCCATCACACAGCAAAAAAAAATCTGAACCTGGATTAGCTGAATCACAGGATGCCCAATCTAATCAATGATGTGGACTTCCTCACCAGTTATGCATCTTCTAATGTACATACAGTTAAATAATAAATGTCTATTCCAGTAGCCTGAGTAACTCCATATATTTACTTTAATACAGCCCAATGAACCAAAATGTCAATTGATAAAAATAACTGTTTTATACTATTTATACCATTTTTATTTACAGATATTTAAATTTCTTTTTGATGTATACAATTTTTTTTTTTATATTTTTTTCTCCATGGAACAATTAAGTTTAGTTTAGAATTTATGGAAATACAAGCAGTGTCTATTCACTCAGTTTTATGTTAGCACAAAGGCACTGATCTGTTACAGCGGGGATTACTGTAACAAGCATATTTCAAACCAGGAGTCCTGTGGAAAAGAAGTATATATGGACAGATTCGTGGTAGATGTTTGAGAAATGTTTATTTCTCCAGCCGCATGGCCGGGGCTCAGCTCAGGAACTCCGCAGTCACGGGACCCCAGGGTCCTTGGCCACACCGGGGCACACAAACCAACCAATGGGGAACGAGGCTGAGCAGGGGCAGGGAAACCCCGTGTCTCCCCTCCAGGGCCCATCTCCCAGGGCTCCATGGCAGGGGGGGAGACCCCAACACTGATCCTTTTAGGAAAATGTATTTAAAAAATTCATTTAGTACATATTAGGGTAAAAGTAGGATAAAAGTATGATTCAAAATTTATTTTTCACTGTACAGGTACTAATAACAACAGCAACAACACAGGGGTTTTTTTTGGTCAAAAAAAAAGGTATTTTAAAGATGTTGAGGCAAGACATGAAATATTTGTCTTTTAGTTATGATGGTTACTTTGGCCAGAAACAAAATCCCAAAACCCACAGAAATCCCATAAAACTGTGTTCTTATAAGGATGAATTCAGGTACACTTCATTTCAAAAGAAGAGCAAACAGGAAAATATTTGTCCACAAAACATGCAAGAACACTATGTACAGTATGCAATCTTGGAACCACTGTGTTACATTAAAGTTTAAAATGGTTGAAAAAGAAGAGCAAAAGTCAAAATGGTCCAAAAAAAAAGAAAAAATTCAAAAAGTTTTATTTGTAAGCTACACACTTCTCGTGGAAATTGGTATATTTCTTACCCCTACTTTCTAATAATGAGAGAAATAAAAGTATGAAAGTAAAGAGGGAAGAATAAGAGACTAAAAGAGAGAGAGAAGAAGAGAGAAGATCACCAGTCCTGGGTCCAGACTACCTCAGCTTTATGGGGGTACCTTTTTATAGGTAAGTTTTCCCCACCATATGCTTAGGTTTCTCACTCGTCATGTAAATGTTTTAGCATGTACAGCCCATTCTTCTGGACCTTTCTGGAAATAGGCTGGGGGGCTTTGAGGGTCTCTTGTTGGTCTTGTTCCCCCTCTATGGGTCTTGCCCCCTCCTTGATCCCATTCCTGCACTTCCACTGTTCTGTGTTATGCAGTCTCCATTGACCAGAACAGGGAAGTTTGCCTCAGAAAAAGGCTGCCTCACCTCCCCTTTCCACCCTGTCCTAACTTACCCACTGGAATGGCCATCTTTGTTTCAGGCAGAGCAACATATGTACTCCTCACTGTCCAGGTTTACTAGAGTTGCACAGAGAAGCTGTGGATGCCCCATCCATGGAAGTGTTCAAGGCCAGGCTGGATGGGGCTCAGAGCAATCTGGTCTAGTGGGAGGTGTCTCTGCCCATGGAAGGGGGGTTGAAACTCAATCATCTCTAATGTCCCTACTAACCCAAATCATTCCATGATTCCGTGAATGTTTTAAAAGATATTAAGGCAGATATCTTAAGTGGTTTATAAAGATTCATAAAGGAGAAAATGACTGAGACCTCAGCTGTGACATTCACACAAGACACATTAATCATAGATTTCTTGTCAATCAGTATTATGGTATGTTTAACAATGGTTAAACATACCATAATACCAATATAAAAGGGGCAGATTGAGCCAAGAAGAAAATGTAGTGTTATACTGAACAAGGGGCAGCATAAGAGACAGCAGAACCTGAGTCGATACTAGCTGCATTATATTTCCCTTCCTCTACAACATAACACACATTTTTAAGGTACTGTGAGACAGTAGAAAAAGTCAAAGACTACTTAGGAATTTCCAATAATGAAGGCAAAAGTAAAGAATCATTTGACAAAAATGTTCTTTTCCTGCTCTTCGTTCCTATCTAGGTCAAGTAACTAGCATGTCAGCATAAGTAGTACCTCATGTCTCATGCAACAAAGCAGATATATACAAACCAAACCACACTTCAGCTTATAACAAGGTAGAAGATCTGTATAGACATTAATTCTGTCCATTCTGCATCTCCATCTTTCATTGTTGCCTTTTTTTTTTTCAAGGTCTGGCTTGCTGCAAATATTTCTGTGAAAGGAATTAAAATATAAACAATTTTTCTCCCTGTGACATAGCCTCTCAAACTGACAAAAGCTAACAGGTTTATCTGTGGGAAAAGAACACTCTTCATAAAAATTACAATTTGTGCCTGCAGGTCAGAGGGAGCCTTTGTCTCCCTGTACAAAATACAAAGATGACACAATGACATTTATCTCCGTGGGGCTTCTCTAACAATATTTCTAATGGAGAACAATATATTATATATCTCTAACAAAACACTAAACTGACTGAAGATCTCAGAAAATGTTTTTCTAAAAGTGTGATACACTGCACAATACATTACAGACATTGAAACTACCCACATTTTCTGTTCAATTAAATTAGAATAGATTAGATGTCACTCATGAATTTTCTTCTGCTCTTCTACAGTAATTCATTTAATTGGCCTCAATGATCAACTCTGGGGTTTCTCATCTCCAGTGAATTTTTTCTGCCCAGGAGCAGAGTTTGCAAGAGATATATCAATTCTGAACACTTTTCTTCAGTTCACTCCAGGTTCTCAAGTAATTACATGACTAGACATGCATTTCAGCAAAAGTCATCAAAAAAACCCACCATCCAGACAATTTAAATAATACTACTTCTTTAAAGTTCCTAATTAATTTCTACCTATTCAGCAAGGCAAGTCTTTAAATTTATTTCACATCAGATTATTTTCCACCAGGTAATGTCCACAATTAAAAGAATATAAACAGTTACAATATTGCAGTTAGCACATGGTATTTTTATTTGAAAACAGTGAATATACAGAGTTAACAGCAATAGTATGTGACAGTATTGCCAATAGTATGGATCAGTAGAACACAAGGATCACACTGGGTTTTTTATGGGTTTTCTTTTTAAAATACTATTTCAAGCAGAGAAGGACGGGCAGTAGGAAACTTTCACAAGAGGGAGAAAAAGGAAGAAAATCATACCTCTTTAAAGCTAGACCCAGAGAGGCTAAAAAAGCACGGATGGATTTATATCTCTTTCCGTTATATTCCTACATGATCTCTTAGACTGGTCACAAAGCAAAAATGTTAATTACAGAACTCTTACCTGCATTTTATAGGAAGAATTGATTGAACTAAATTTTTTGTGAAAATACGAAGTCCAGGTATTTTTATGAAATAATTTTGAGGCTGTTTAGGATAACAGTAAATGTGGAGCTTAATACCCAGAGACAGAAACAGTAATCAGAGCTAAGAAAGCTGCTAGGAAGGTGAAAGGAATTTTTTTAGTTGGGAGTCTCTGTTCTCAGGAAGGACTTTAGACTATGACGTGTCAAAAGTGCGACACAGCAAGATGCAAGCAATCAAGATTTCTGGTGTGTGTTGGGGTATCTTTCTGATACAAGTATCATGGTGATGGACATGGGAGCGGGCATGTACTCTGAACAATCTTTAATGCCCTCCTAAACAAGTTTTTATATTCTGTACATATGCATGTTGGTTTGTTCTCTGTATGAAAATAAGTATAGAAAGTTCTCTTAAGTCTGTGAAAGAATCATATTTCTAAACTTATAACTTTCCAGTTTATACTAAAATACAATTTGTTTTATGGTTGCTGTCAACAGGAACAGGAAAGTCACCAAGTGCCACTGTTTTCTAGCATGGATATTGGTCAATTGGTTTAAAAGTTGATGAAATAGAGCAAAACAATTGTTATATATTTGAGGATTTAGGAATTCTCTTTATATGTAGTGACTGTTGCTTCAATTAAAAAAATAGACTTGATTCATTTATTCCTAATTTAGCAATCTGCCAATGAACCAATCTGGAGCTGCACCTGAATTTTCTTAATACCCCTCAAAATGAAGGTTTCACAGCAGTCTGCAATGCACTGTCAGCTCATTGCAGGATCAAAGCAGTAATCATTTCTATCCTCATCTAAGCTGTTGCATTTCAGAGTTAATTTACGCCTATAGAGACAAGCAAAGGACCATGTAGAATGAATGGAACTAGAAAGGTCCTTCTAGAAAATCCAAACATATTTGACAGTCTGATGATATCTGGATTTAAGTTTGGGTCTGTGTATTGGGAGAATACTTTGGAATTGTATTTCAAACCTAGGTCCAGTACGGGTTATTTCCAAAGGGTGCAGTTTTTCAGGAATAAACTGCTCCAGTGTGTCCCCCATGCGGTCACAAGTCCTGTCATCAAACCTGCTCCAGCAAGGGCTTCACTCTCCACAGAGCCACAGCTACTCCCAGGAGCCTGCTCCAGCGTGGCCTTCCCATGGAGTCACAGGCTCTTTTGGGCATCCATCTGCTCCGGTATGGGGTCCTCCACAAATTGCTGGTGGATATCTGCTCCACTGCAGACTTCCATGAGCTACAAGGGGACATCTGCCTCCCCATAATCTTCATCACAGGCTGCACGGGAACCTCTGAAACCTGAACCATCCCACTCATCTTAACTCCTTTGTGTCTGCAAATTTGTTTCTCACATATTGTCACTTTTCTCTCCAGGTTACATTTGTGCAGGAGATTTTTTCCCCTCCTTAACTATGTTATCCCAGAGGCACTACTATCTCCACTGATGGTCTTCACCTTGGCCAGCAGCAGGTCCATCCTGGAGCTGGCTGGTGTTTGGTCTGTAGGACATGGGGGAAGCTCCTGGCAGCTTCTCAGGTAAGCCACCCCTGCAGCACCCCACATCCAAAACCCTGCCATGGAGACCCAATAAATTTCACACTCACCTCTGTGAATTACATATTTAAGAATTATCATTAAGATACACATTCATCACACAATCTTCTCAAATTTCACAAACTTCACTCACTTAAAAAAAAAAAGGATTCCCCACACCAAAATCAAAATAGCATAATCACAACACTGAGTGAAAGCAGACAATTGACGCTCATTCCACGCCTTGTCCCATCACTACAATATGACAACTGAAATTTCCATGATCATTTCACTCTTCATTCTCTAGCTCTATTCAGTCCCTATTTTGCCCATTACCTCTCCTTGTCTTGAATTCCTCAGGCCCTACACTGTTCACCAAAAAGAACCATAATGGGTTGACCTTGGCTGGATGATAAAATGATCTGATGCCTGGACCATCTGCTTCCCCTCCTGTTATGAATGGATGATGTGGGTTTAGATAAGTCCCTGCCTTTTGCCCAGGCCTCTGGCAGCAGGCAGTCGCGTTATTGAGGTGGCCAACACCCCAAGACCCACTCTCATTTGCAAGTTTTTTAATAATGGCTGATTCAGTCTATTATAGAATGAATTTTTTATTTAATAGACACAAAACTAACAGACATAAGACCTAAAACAGACTATTACTACACAGGAATAAGACAAAATGGAATACTAGTATTATATCTGCAGGATTAAATGTACCATTAATTTTTCAGCTAGCTAAGAAATAGTACAACTTAGGATCCAATGTTTCTTACCACCAAATTGTTGAAGGGGCATACATCGAAATCCTTTACCTCAATTTCCCAAAAAGTAACCTTGAAGTTACATCCAAGCTTTGGGAAGAAATCGTCTCACATGTTCCCAGGGTGTGTGTAGGAGACTTCTGCCTCTGTGATAAACTGTAGTACTTTTGTAGTGTAAAACAGGCCTTTTGGTTACCTATGTTTTTTACCTCTTCCCACATCTGTTAAGGTGGCAGAACTTCGGTGCCAGGAGATACCTGCTGGGCCTTGCCCGCCTGGGTTATCTCTTGTATCTGCACCGGCCACCTGTGGTGGGGAGAGGGGTGATTTGCCCTGCCACACCTCCCTCCAAAATTTTCCCCTCCTTAAAGAGATTAAAATGTACTCCTGGAGGTGTTCCTAAAAAAAACCCATATATTTTTATGATTTTTAAGCTCAAAGTTTAACATCAAAAGCCATCATGATATGAAGTGATAATCTAGAATAAAGTATCTTTTCTTGTATAGGTTATTAACAAGATGTTGACAGACTGCTTTTGTATCAGTCTACCTTATCTTGGGTTGCTTACCAACTTTTCTCACCCCTCAAACTTTGTGTCAGAGGAGACATAATTTCTCATCTTGCATTCATAGTAAAGCTGACATTAAGGCACTTTACCTGACTATGACTGAGAACAATGTGCTGCAGCACATTTACAAATGCAGTCCTGTGCCAATAACCCACCTAGGTACAGCCATCCTCCTGGGTGTCTGCCTCATGCACTGGGCATCTGCTATAGCATACCACCTCAAATAAAAAAATAAATACAAACTACTGACAATGAAAATTATGTATGCCTTCCAGAATACATTGTATTAAAATTCACCTAACGACAGCTGAATCCAGATATTTCTGTTACGATAAACAATTTAATTTTGGATTGATATTCTCCCTGTACAAAAATATCAGGTGAATCTGTATGGCTGCCTGCATTTAGTGCTTAGTCATTATGGAAAATTTTTAAGGGTGGTAACATTGTATTGCAGTATTCTCCACACTCAATTTTATAAAAATGGTAACTCTGGATAGGGTTTTATTCAAAGAGGAGTGTGGAACAAGTCTTTCGTTTCCTGTTTCATATTTTTTTTATTTTTCAATGGTGGAATAACTACACTTAAATAAGATTAGGTTTGGGGAAATTATATGTAAAAAAGTTGTTTCTCAGATATATTATTCATATTTCAGAAGAAAACCTGGATAATTTCAGAAATTGTTTCAACTACTGCGGATACATAGGTATTTGGGCAAACTGTAAGTCTCATCTTACTGCTGCCTGTTCTGAGCTTACCTTCCCCCTCTCCAAAATAAACCAGGATTTGCCTCTGCCATGTGCTCTGAACTCCTTTGTTCCAAGCAGGGGCAAAACCAAATGTAACTCAAACTCTTCAGCAGTGTCTGATTGGCCGGTCACCCCGGGTCCGCCCCCAGTCCTCCCCTTTCCCCTTCTCCAAATAAAAGAAGGGCACAAGAGGGGGCCTGCCCTCTTTGGCTTTGCATCCCTTCTGCGAACATCTGTGTGTTTCTGTTTCTGTTTGAAAGCTTCTAATTGCAGGAATTAGGCAAGCTGAAAGCTATATTTCTCTCTCTTTGCTTCTGCTGGTGGTATCAGCTTTGCAGCTACTATTGGCTGCTTTTAGAGCTACTGAAATGCTAGATTGCCCGTGCTACTGTACTTTGGTGCAAATGTTTTTCAGGGAATGCAAAATTGGTTACTACTTGTCTCTCTTGATTTCTGACAGTACTGAAGGCTAAACCTATGCGTGTATCAAATTCTTCACGTTTTAGAAAATGTCATAATTGCAATTCCAATTTCTTTTATCTACTTAAAAGAGAAAGTTGCTAATTTATTTGGTAATAAATTTATTACAACTTTATTTACAAGATGATTATAATATTATTGTGCACTTAGATTGATATTGTGGAATTTAAATATTTTAAATAAAAAGCTTCTACAAATTCTAAAATGAAAACTTCTGTAAGAAAATACGAGAATATAAATGGATCATTATAGACTATGATCATATTTTCAAGGAATACTTAATTTGATTGAAATGCCATTTATAATAGGGAAAATAAATACTTTGTGGAATATGTTGAATTTGTCAGGCTAGACTGTTTTAGAGGTCTTTGTTAGGTAATAAATTTTATTCTTCAAATTTTTGTGTAGGATAGATATGTTCATTTTGTAGTAAGTAACACACATCTAAAAATTATATGTGAGGCATTGCCTTTCCTGAGTGTACAGCAATAGAGGTTTTTTCCTAATTATAGAGACGCTTAGGAGAAAAGAGGAGAGAGAAAAGTCTTGGTGAGAAAAAGTCTGGGTGAGAAAAATCCATTCAAGAACAGTAGAGAAATTTAAAGCTGGGAAGACTACTCTTCAGTTCTTGGCAATGAGGATTTTATGCTCTGGTCAAAAGAAGTAAGACCAAAAGACAGCAGCCTATTAAGAGGCGAACCCTACAGTGAGGCAGAAGCTGTCAGCTTCTTGAGGCTGACATGGGCATACTGAGAATCAAGATTTACAATAGATGAGAATTTACTGGGTTCTCAAACACCAGTGTACACCATATTTGTGTAGAGACTGAAGGGAATGCCAAACACAAGTCAGTTAGTAATTGTATTTTTGCTTCAAAACCACCTCCAGCTGGTCTAAATAATTTAGCAAAACTAACCACACTTCATTTATAAGTATCTGCTCTACAGTTGCACAATCCTGTTATTTTCCAAGGCTTTCAAAGAAAAGTGTTCTGGACACCAGGAAAATTACACTATTTCTAACTTTAAAGTTAGCAGTCAAGGTGACTTCAAAGACTGTAAAAAGAATGATCTGCTCACAGAGAAACAGAAGTTTAAGTCAGCTACTTTGATCAGACACAATGAGGGAACTGAGCAACAAAAGCCAAAGCTGACTTAGGGATCCCTTATTCTGAAAGTTGTACTTCAGAAATGAGAGGTCCTCAACTCAGGTCCTCAACAGTAAGTGTTCTGTGGTAAAGAAGAACACTTTCATTTTCAAAATAATGGAAAATTTAAATTTTAGAAAGATCGTCTTCTAGATGGCAGAAATCAGGATGAAAGTTTATGTGTGTACAAATTATCTTGATCGGTCCAGCACGTGATCCGCCGCTTTTCTCTAAAATAGGACTTGGGGTCAGAAAAAAGTCCTTCTGGGCTAGAAATGTCTAATAAAAATACTTGTAAGATTTAGCAGGATGGTTTAATGTATATTTATAAAAAGAGCATGGTAAAACACAACTATTTGTTGTATAAATAGTCAGTACGTTTCTTCTTACTCTTTGATGTTTTTTCCCCAGATTTTCCCCACCTTTTCTGCCTTAAAAGCGTACATATAAATAATCAATTTAGATATAAGTTAATCAAACTTTATTCATACTTGAACATTGGTTTTAATGACCAGAAGGTAAATTATTCTATAATAATAGAAGTTGAAGTTAAGAGTCCCAAAAACTCAATAAAGAACGGTTTATTCATCATGTGGTCTACTATAGCTGCTACAAAAGGTGTGCTTCAACTGTTTTAGATGTTTTAGCCATTTTAATTTAATTTAGAAAAAAATCCCAAACACAGGTTCTTACAGTTTCCCAAAGGAATCTACTAGGTAGTGTAATGGACTTCAATAGAAAAGTTTCATGCTTGGATTCATCCCACTGTTTCTAGAATTTCCACTTATTTCTCAGAAACAAGAGTTTATTGAAGAGGAGGACTCTGATATTGACACTATTGAAACACATATAAGTTGTGATGGTTTTCTCTTAACAGTCATTTATTCTTTTTTCTGTTAATCATTGCATGATAAATGAAGACAGTGAAATACAGGACAGAGTTTTCAACTACGTCTATGGTGATACACACATTCTATGCAAATGTATTTTATGTTGTGTTTTGCTTTACAAAATCTGTATAGTTTTGATATGTTGCAGTCTATTTGGAGTGTGTAATGTGTTTGATTTCTCCCTGCCTGTTGGTTCCGTAATGTTAAAAAAAATTGGGCTCTAGAACTGGCAGGAGAAAAATGTGTTCTTAATTTTGGACCATTCAAGTGAAGAATCATGAATGCCCTAGAATGATAATTACAGCACTCTTTTGTGAACGCAAGCAGCGTTCCACCTCTCTTGCATATATAATTTAGGAGTTTTAGTCAGTGAATTTGCAAAGTGCTCTGAAAGATCTGGAAGCAGATATATAAATGCTGTGCTCCCTTTTTCATCCCCTGTAACCTGTAAATTTGTTTTATCTGAACCTATAATTTTGCATACCTGACTACAACAATCCCACACTTTATAAAGGAAAAATAGAGATTTACCTTTCTGTTCATTGTATCCCTAATAAAATTCCATTATGTTTCACTTTTATAGTACCATACAGCAAAGTAGAAGTGGTCTTGGTGAAAATGACTAAATTTAGTTATCCACTCATTTAGCACAAATTGTTACTTTGGAGTAAAAAATAAGGAGGCTGCTTTTCCAACTCCTTGTTAAAATAGCATCACCATGTTCTTTGGTCCTCCTTTCAGGAGAGAACTGAGTGGCTTAAAGACTGCGTTGATGTTGACAAGGTGAAGCCCTAGTTCAGGTGACTTCTGGTATAGAAACACCTCTAAACTTAGTTTTTAAAATGATTTGCCTTCAGACTGGGGGAAAAAGAATGTATCTGTAGCCTGATTACAGGGATATTCCTCCACAGGGGAAAAAGAAGAAATTATATACTTGAATACTGTGAAATAAGCTTCCTTGCTTTTGGGAAAATATTTTAACCAGAATTTTATGTTTTGCACTTCTTTTGATGGAACAAAAATATTTGGAGTTGCTGAAAGATTTTCACAGACTAAAACAAGTATAATACAATTCAATTCTTTCAATGTAAGATATTCTCCATGGATACCACAACATCAGATAATTTTGCCTAAGTTTAGATGTGTTTCTGAAAATATGTAGGCATCCAAATTTAGGCAAGTAGTTCATATTGGAGGCAACAATTCATTTTAGACTGTTCAAGTTGAAGTAGTTCTGGAAAATAGGTTCTTTAGTGTTTTTGTATGAGATCTACATACCCTGACCTTCCTAAATGCTTAAATAAGTGGCTTGGGTTAGTCTAAAGTCATAAATGACATTCCCACATAAGGGTTCCGTGAGCTTAAGCAAGCCAGTCTTTCAGAACGTGGTATAATTGCACAGGACTTAAGGAAGTGACACTCTATTTCCATAGTCTAACAGCTCATTCATTATACACTGAGACTGTGAAGAGAAAAGGAATTTTTGCCATGATACTTGAAAGTACTTTGACAGCATTACATACTGGAAAGAAAATTTTTGCGTTCTCCTTTACTCATAATAAAGCACTTAATACATTGTTTCACCCCAGGCATGATCATCCTCCCAGTGAAATAGTGAAAAATTTTTATTGACTTCACTTATTTTACATAAAAAATAAGGAAATATTACTGAACTCTGTAGTGTCCCAAGAGATTTATTTTTAGGGGATGACAATTGTTTATGCTATTTTTATATTTTAAAACATGAAGTGCAACTATTTTTGGATTTTGAATTTGATAGTGACAAGCATCTGTTTATGTTTAATTGCATAAAATTTCAATTAAAATCACCAAATTAAATGAGGGTGGTTGTGTGTTTAAGACACATTATTAAGGTAAGAGATATCATGCAGCTGTCAAAGCTTACGGTCTTGGGCAGTCAATATTTTGTAAAGCAATCTGTCAGCTTTTAAAATGCAATGTAACTAACTTGTGTATCCCTGTATTTCTGTGCAGTGTTACAACAGCTACAGCTCAGTGGCCGCTTTGAATTTGACAGCAGAGCCATTAATATACAACTCTGCAAAAAGCCGCAGCCTGCTATTGTTTTAGGATTACTTCAAATGGACCCTTTGAACCTTTTCTAACATCACACCATCACTGTCAGAACAGAAACTATATAGACATACTCAATTATAGTTTTGGGAATAATTTTCTGTATTTTCCATAAGTTTTCAAAAAAAAAAAATCAAAAATCAGCAAGAGTCATCTGCAACAGTACAGAAATTAATCTAAAATTCCAATAACTTCTTGTGGCCCAAAGAAGGTGATGTACAATGATGAGATTATAACAGTGACAATACATACAAAATAGGATTGAGATTTCTTGCTGGAGTCTTAGTTCCCACTTCTACTACTTACTGAACTTGAAACTTTCCATATGCATAATTTTGCAAACATGAGATGTGTTGGGGCCCCACTGCAACAGAGATGGACTTAAGATTGCATCTTTTAAATAGGAATAACTAAATGAGATGTACTAGGAGACCTGAATTTTCAAAATGAGTTTTAGAATCTGTGTCTCTTGTGATGACTGAGCCCCAGCAGGATTGATGGCATTTGTTCTCTTCAAAAATATATTATGAACATATAACTAGTGTTCACAATTAGCAGTTGAACAGAAAATACTATTGAAGACATTGCAAGGAGTAGAAATACTACTTGGAAATTCCTGACTTGCCTCTCACTGTTTTCTCTTTAGGTTCTGTGTATTCCTATGAGTGAGCTACAGCCTGAATTTGCTGTGTTCTGTTCTTATCCTGCTGGGTCTTTTTCATTTTGACAGGTAATGATGCCTTAGGTTTTGACCTTTAGGGATTTCTACATACGTCTAGATTGCATGTGTCTCTTTTTTTCTATTCTGTGGTCCTCTTTTAATACAAAAAACCTGATTAAATGGCTCAAGTTTAAACATACAAGAATGACCATAGTTATCTTTGGTCATCTTTCTTAAATTAGCACTCCCAAGAAATGTGGGGGTTTTTTTTTGCAGGCACAGCAATTTAATCATAAATCCTAACCTGCAGATTTATAAACTGCATCTGTTTCAATATATATTTCTTACGTAGTATAAAGACAAGACTCTTTGAAATTTCTACTGCTGGTTACAGAATACCAATAGGCAAAATACAGTTCCTGTCTGCTAATTAGAGATGCATTATATAAAAATAATGTGTTGATGTAAAAGTGGCTTATTTTCCAGTAATAAGAACTGCCTATATCCTAACTATGCTTCACGCAGAATGTTTCCTGAAGTTGGAAATTTCAGGGACCTCCCTTTTCCACGTTTTCAGATACTAGACTATCTTTTCCACATCAGGATTAAGTCACACTTTTTATTCACCTTTGACTAGCACCTCAGAGGCATCTACCATTACTCCCTTTCTATCCATTCTATCCATTCCAGCAAAATGTGCAGTTTAGCTAAATCAAAGAAAAGTTAAAGTATCAAATGTTTTTCTTCCACAGTTAACCCAGGCACTTGTACAACTCATTATCAGTACTATATAAATCATTGAGGCCTTTTTCGTGACCATGAGACAGGTAGTCTTAAGCAACTCTTTAACAGAAATCATAGAATTGCAGTGGTAGTCGTCACTGTCATCCAACAGTTCTTTCAAGAATGGGTTCAAAAAACCTTTACTAGGATCAAGGAACTCCAAATTTTCTTACATATCCTAAATACTGTAGAAATACAGACTCCTTCAAATGCAAAAAATTATGAAAACATATATAGAGAAAATGTTATAGAGCATGTATTAATACTTACGGATTTTCTAGACATTTTGTGTAACTGTATAAAAGAAGGTTTCTAATTTAAATTAAACCATAAAAGATTTCAAACGAAGAAGAATCAAAGGCTAAGTGCAAGATCCTGCACACAGGTCAGGGCAATCCCAAGCACAAATTCAGGCTGGGTAGAGGACAGATTGAGAGTAGATGAGAGGAGAAGGGCTTGGGGGTGCTGGTTCATGAGAAGCTCAACATGACCCAGGAATGTGTGTGTGCATCTCAGAAAAACAACGTGTCCTCGTCTGCATCAAAAGCAGTGTGACCAGAAGGTTGAGGGAGGTGATTCTCCCCCTCTGTTCTTGTGAGACCCCACCTTAAATACTGCATCCATCTCTGGGGTTCCCAACATGAAAAGGACAGAGGCCTACTGAAGCAAGTCCAGAGGGCCATGCAGATCAGATGGCTGGAGCACTTCCCCTGTGAAGACAGACAGACAGAGTTGGGGCTGTTCTGCCTGGAGAAGAGAAGGCTCCAGGGTCATCTTATTTCAACCTTCCAGTACCTAGAGGGGGCCCAAAATAAAACTGGAGAGGGACCTCTTAAAGAGCATGTAAGGACAGGACAAGGGGTGATGGCTTTAAATTGAAAAAGAGCAAATGTAGATGAGATATTAGGAAGGAATTATTTTACTGACAGGCTGGAATAGGCTGCCTCAATAAGCTGTGGATGCCTCATTCCTGGATATGCAAGGCCAGGTTGGATAGGGCTTGGAGCAACCTGGTGTAGTGACAGGTGTCCCTGTTCATCCAGGGGTTTGGCACTTGATAATCTTTAAAGTCCCTTCCAGCCCAAGCAATTCTATGATTCTGTGAAATGAAATCATGCCAAAGACTAGAAAACCTCAGTTTTTCCCTGGCCAATTTACAACAGCAACAGAACATGCTGTTTTAAATAACCACAGATTATAAAGGTTATGCTAGAGGTTAACTCATGTCTGCCTAAAGTCAACACAAGGAAACAAATATCTTCATATCCCACAGGGCTTGATTTTAATGGTTACACAATAAAAATAAACTCTATGCTGGAGTTTTGTTTCTTTTGTGTGTTTATGAAGTTTCTACCTGCATTAGCAATGAGATGTTCATTTCATTACAACATAACCAATTGGGAAAGATGAATCCCAGCATACCAGCCACCTGAGAACTTTTATTAATTTAAATCAGTAATTCTTTGGTAATGAAGATATTTTTCTTGGATTTTATAAATTTAATATTTATATATTGATTTCAAACACTATTTCTATTATATTATTTTGATTCTATTAAATAGTCTTAATTTTTTTTCAGTAAAGTTCTTTTAAAATTAATTATTTTCCAGTTAGAGTGGGCTCTTTTAGTTTTCAGCTCATTCTATAGCTTTCAATACTATTACTGCTTCTTATTCCTTTACGATAAACATTATGCAAACAAAATAGCATTATTCTTCAATTAGGACAAGCCTGTTCTTACTTATAGCCCAATATCCCAAGATGGTAATATCACTTTATCATGACAATGTCCTCCTTAAATGAAATGGCTGGTTGTTTGGATCTCTATAATTTTTTGTCATTTATATGTGTTGTCTTAGTACTTTTAAATATTCTTAGCAGCTTGAAATGTTCATCCCATGATTTTCAGGTGAAGGTGAAAGGTAACTTGCTTGAAGATAACTCCATTAAAAAACAAAACAAAACAAGGAACCTACCACATTCTATTAATTTAGGAGGCTAACATGGTCAAAAGGAAAACACTTGTCAACACACCCTGAGAACACTGGACTCTGACATGTCTAAAGAGTATATGACACATTTATCTTCCAGTTTAACTCAAGTGACTTCTCTCTACTGTTACACTCCTGGTTGTCTTCTGAAAAAACATCAAACATATCCATGGGAATTAATAAGTTTATTTTGAAATTGAATTAAAATTCCCCCTGTGTTTCAGCTTATTTGATAAGCTTTGTTCAAGCACATTTATTTTATTTGACAATAAATGAATTTCAGTAAATATATATTAGTAAATACATACTGATAATAGTAAATATATACTGATTTTTTCTTCAATAAAACATAATTATTGAATCCAATTTATACTAATACACTGGATAATAAAATTTGAAAAAGAATACAATAATGTGTGGGGAAAAGCCAGTTCTATTCCAGTCAGTGTTAGCCATATCTCAATAAAAATGTAGCCATACATTTTTTCTTTGAATGTTTAAAAATCACTTCAAGTTGTTACACCTATGTACAGAAATTTCTGATGATGTCAGTTTCTCTATATGCAGTATACAAAGTACTGAACAAAAGAAAAGCAATGGCAATTCAAGGTCGCTCACCTCTTTTTGTCAATGTCTGACTTCAACCTGTTCTCTGTCAGTTTTGGACCATAGTATCACAGAATCATGTAGGTTGGAAAATATCTTTAAGATCATGGAGTCCAACTGCAAACTGTGAATCACTTCCATGCTGTCAGTCTTTCTGTGCTTCTGTGGTGGGCTGACCGTGGCTGGGTGCCAGGTGGCCACCAAAGCTGCTCTGTGACTCCCCTCCTCAACAGGACAGGGGAGAAAAAATATAATGTAAAGCTCATGGGTCCAGATAAGGACAAGGGGCGATTGCCCACCATTTACCATCATAGGCAAAACAGATGCAGCTTAGGGAAATTAACTGAATGTATTACTAATTAAATCATAGTAAAATAATGAGAAATAAAACACCTTCACCCCTGCTTTTTCCCAGGCTTAACTTCAGTCTCTACCTCCCCCCTCCAGCAGTGCAGGGGAACAGGGAATGGGGGCTGCAGTCAATCACATGCTGTCCCTGACTCTCCTTCCTCCTCATGGGAAGGACTACTCACACTCTTTCCCTGCTCCATCATAGGGTCTCTCCCACAGGGGAGAGTCCTCCATTAACTTCTCCAACATGAGTCCTTCCCATGCGCTGCAGTTCTTCATGAACTGCTTCAGCCTGAGTCCCTTCCAGGGGGTGCAGTCCTTCAGGAGCAGGCTGCTCTGGCGTGGGTTCCCTGTGGGGTCACATGCACTGCCATCAAACCTGCTCCAGCGTGGGCTCTTCTCTCCACAAGGGCCACAGGTTCTGCCAGAAATCTGCTCCAGTGCAGACTTCCCAAGGGTCACAGGCTACTTCAGGCATCTATCTTCTCTGACATGGGGTCGTCCATGGTTTGTAGGTGGATCTCTACTCCTCTATGGAACTCCATAGGCTTCAAGGGGACAGCCTGCCTCACCACGGTCTTCACCACTGCTGCTGAGGAATCTGTTTTAGCACATGGAGCATCTTCTTCCCCTCCTTCTGCACTGGCCTTGGTGTTCACAGAGTTGGTCTTACATATTCCCACTCCTCTCTTTCCTGGCTGCTCCTGCTCCCGCACAGTAACTTTTCCCTTTCTTAAATTTGTTACTACAGAGACACTACCACTGTGACTGATGGGCTTGGTCTTGGCCAGCTGTGGATCTGTCTTGGAGTCCACTGGTGTAGGCTTGCACACAAATGTTGTTACCATTGAGCACAGCCTCAGAAACCTTTCTTCCTACAGTTCTTCTTTTGCCTCATTGTAGGGGACTGTAATTAATTTCTCACCTTTGGAAAAAATCAGAGACAAACTATTTTTGCTAGTAGCAGTGTCATTACAATTTCAGGGTAGTCTGATATGGTAAAGAGTCAGAAATTGTTTCTTAAATAAATAGTCTATTTAAAACTTCTGCTCTCTTGAGCAATAAGCCTCAGAAGCAAAGCCAAAAGGACAGTATATTCACTGGAACCTGGAGATTCACCGGGGTTTGGTTTTTTTAATTATTTTTGTGAATTGCAATCAAACATGATGCATCACTTTACCTGAAAAAAAATATTTGGCAAATATTGGTAAATGAAGAACGTCATGTAATTAAAATATTTTACTTGGAAAATACTAAATATTTTCTTAAAATACTTTTAAAAAAACCCTACTTTAGAATGGTAAATAAATTTTAATGTAAATCTAATATTGTTGAAGCAATTTTAAAAATTCAAATGACACAATAAACAAAACACTCTGTTCCTTACTAAATAAAGGTTTTATCCCCACCTGACTGAGAAAAACCTGAATGGTTTTAGTTCAAGCTTGCTCCTCTCACCAATTTACTTTTTTGCCTTTAGGGAACCTAAAAATTCTTTATTTCTCTCCAATAACATTTGGTTCCACTGAAAGACAACAGAAGGAAATTTGAGAGACAAAAATAAACAGACTGTGAGGATGCCTCATTTCAAGAAATGAGGAAGCAGATACTAGAAAGAGTGTCCACAAATACGAAAATTGTAGGAACTTCACGTTCTCTACTCTCAAAGTAAAGACAAAAATCTATTTTAAGAGCAAATCTGCAAAAGTCTTGTACTAATTCACTGTCTGCATATACATGATTAATGGCTGTGGTGAATAGGTTGTGAATGATAGTGCTCTGCTTAATGGAGATGAGTAGACATGTACTCTGTACAATTATGAAATAATGTGTGTTTTGCTGCGTAAGGGTTGAGACTAAATGCTCTATGTAAAGCTGAGAGGAACAAAAAAGTAATCTGGTTAATTAATTAATTATCTTCAAGGGAACTGCTTAAATAAAAGAATATTGGTCAATACAAAATAATTCTTAATAAATTAATGTTTTAGTATCAGATGAGGTCAAAACTTTTTTAAAATGGTATGCACACAAATGACCTAATAATCATTCATATTATAAGTATGTTGAAGAGTTTCTGTAACAGTATATGTAACTGGACAGCTGTGCACAAATGCAAACATATATTTATGTCTTTTAACTCAGTTCTATTTGGAATGTAATGTGATACTGTTTGCATCACACTATAAGCAGTAAAACTGCCTCTTTCAAGAACTCATTCCCATAAAATGCCATTTACAACAGATGGACGTAGAAATAATGCATTAAATAAGGAACAAATATTTACACCTCTCAGCATATCATGGTTATCCATTAAAATTCAGCCTGCAGTAGGACTAGAATATATTCTTACCAATGTGATATTTCAGTATTTGAAGAAAGCATGTCTTCTCTGCCGTTACTCCTATCATTTGGCATCATATGATGTCAGTTTTTTCCAATAATAATAAAAATTACTTGTTTTCTGACATTTCACCTGAATACAGGTTCTTAATAAGACCATAAAGCCGTAGTAAAGGTTTGAAAAATTCTTTAATCCACCTTTTATAAATACAGAATATTTTTTCCTAAAATGTGTGGTTCTGTAAACAATACAGGACATTTTGCAAAGATCTTTGAAGGACTGAGTTTTAAAGGTGGCAAAAAATAAGTCTGTGTTTTCCCTAAAAATCTATTTCAATTATTTAGGGGGACAGTCCAGACTTTGTTTCAACTTCCTTTATATTCAGCAGAGTTGACTGAACTATAAAACATAAACTATGTTTCAGCAGCTAAATTACGTATTTTAGGGTAAAATTATTTTAAATGTTTTTGACTGACTCATGAAAGAGAAAAGGTTCTTGGAAACAGTCAGTATGGATCAGCTAGGGATGAACCATCAGTCTAATAACTTCTCCAATCAAATATCCAGATCTTCATGTGAAGAGAAAGCAATCAAAGGATCTCCCAATACCTCTGCAGAGTACATTAAGAATATGGATTCAGAATTTCCACAGTAGTGCATGACAGGAGAATTAGAAGCAATAGGCATTAGTTGAGACAGGAGAGGCTCTATCTGGTATGGAAAACTTTTCCATCATTAAGAACTGGAAGAGATCGTCCAAAGACATGATGAAGTCTTCATCTTTGAAAGTTTTCAAGATCTGACCGAAACAAGTGCTGAGAAACCCAGTCCAATATTGAAGATAAACCTGTTTTCAGCAGGAAGTTGGATCAACAGCCTACTCAGGTCCCTTCCAATCTTAAAAATTCTGTGATTCTAATTAGGGATAATCAGGCGATGGACCTGAAAAGTATGTCCTGATCTGAACTAAAGTACTAATATAGGTGCATCCCATAGACATATACTGTATACTGAATTAGTGTTGATATAGGAAATAAAGGAAATAATGCATCATAAACTCAAATTATTTTAAATTGTCAAAAAGCATTCAGATGAAGACAATAATGCTGCAGTTGCACTCATTAATTTAAAAAAGAAGTTTGGACACTGACCTTCACCGGACTTTGATAGAAACAGATGAGAAGAAGCACGATCTCTTCATGGTTAATATATTTTGAAGGTAAGAAACAAAGATAGAAATAAGTAATTAATTTTTTAAGGGAAGAAGATTGACAGCATACATCTGAACTATGGACCCTAATGTAAAGGTATTATGATCTCACAAAAGAAATGGGAAAATAATTGACAAAATTCAATGCTCCTATGAAATTATTCAAGTTAATCAGTTTAATGCTGGCTTTAAACTATAATTGGATAATGAAATAACAAGGGAAATTCAGTATTAATAAAAACAACATAAAGAGTATTTAGAAAAGCAGTCCTAATTATGCATGCATAACGATAAGTCTTAGTCATTAAAAGTCAGGAAACAAACCTTAGAAAGACTTTAGAACGTGTTCTGAAATTGTCAGTGACAGCTGGAAGTGGTACTAGAATGTTAGGAAGCAAAACCCAATATAATTATATCATTATGTTAATCTTTGATGCACCTGGATCTTCAATATTATGATCAAGTCTAGTCTCCCTGTTTCCAAATGAACCAAAAAGATACAGAACACATTGACAAAATTATCACTGAAGTGGAAATCAATTTCTGAGATTCCCTGAAATGGGAATGAAAAAAGGGAAATAATGACATATTAGGGTATAGTAAATAGCTCATGCAAGACTATCAGGAACATTTATAGTCAAAATATGCAGTAATAAAGGTCAATAAGTGTCATGAGTGATATAAAAAGGCTGAATAACAAAAGCCCACCTGTTACACATCTTAACTCAAGAAGGAGGCAGAAATTAATGTAGTAATAAAACAGTTGAAATGAAACAATAAGAAATACTTCTTCATCTGCTAGAAAATTCCATCACAGAGTTTAGAATACAGTGGGGGCCTCCAGTATAAGTATCTTTAAGGTCAATTAAACACATTTGAGTAAGACAGTTCCATCAAGACCTATGAAATAAGAAGGTCTTAAAGGAAATATTCAGCTCTGAAAACTGCTAAACCTCTAGTTGCCAAAAGTTAGGATGCTATTTCAAGGAAATGGTATCTTCTGTATGTGAATCATCACTATTCTTTTTTTTAAGACTTTAAATTGCTATCTGAGGCTTCCACAGCAAATTATATTTTTTTAATGACAAATGCCTATTTTGCTTTATTTTGATATACCATAGAACTTCACTTCAAATCCAATATATTGATAAGGGTTAAATTGCATATTTAGATTTAAACATGCCTTTAATGAGGTAAAACCAACAGGACATAAGTGTGTCTTTGAATGTCTTGACTTGGACAAATTATTATTTCTTATTTTAACTGTGACATGGGTCCTTATTTTAGAAGATGGTAAGCATACTACCCATCTTCCAAAGACCGTTATAGAGGCTGGCAACCCAAACCCCCCCATTTTTTAGAATGCTTGAGACAATCCATATTCATGTAAATCTTGTACTTAATTATTACATGAGCAAAATCACTTCTACTAAAGATAGCTTTCTTTTCTATTACTCCCCTGCAATAACTTTCATTTGAGAGAGCCTGATGATAGCTATCTGTGCTAAATGACTGATCAGTACAAAGATGTTAGCGACTTTGCAGCCCTGCAGGATAGCAATCCATCTCTGTATCTAACACCTGCTTAATGGACCACAGGACATTTCTAAATCTCTCTACTGACATATTTGAGAAGGCCACCCTAGTGTTAAGCAGCAATGAAGCTGGTTTTACTGAGACAAGACTTTCTGTTTGCCTACTGGAAAACAAAATTCGGTGCATGTAAAACCTTTTTGAAGCAACTGTTGATGATTTTCAGTACCTGCAGCGAAGATTAAATTAGCAGCCATGGGATGTGTTTGCTTTTTTCTCTGCTGGAAACAAAATACACAGCTTTTTCTACAAAGAAATCTCTCAATGATTCTTGTTTCTCTTGGGAATATTTAGTAATGGATGTATTTATAAACTGATTATGTATTTCTTACTAGTGCATGCATATCTAATATGCACAGCAACCTGGACAAGATTAAAATTTTAAAATAAATAAATATAATTATTTTGATGGTTAATAGTAAATATGGAAACACAGAAGATATAAATGTATTAAATATTGAGTTTCATAGCAAATAAATAGACATGAGTGACATATCCTAAAAGCAGAGGTATACAAAATAAAAGTCAGGCACCACACAAAATAAAAAAAGAGATTTATGGCCCTAAAAAAGAGGGGGAAGAGGGGTGCAAGGGCAGGGCAGGGAGGAGCATTTCAGTTAAAAAAAGAAAGATTTGGGAATACAGAATAGTGACACGAAGGGAAAAGATAAACATTAACTTGCTTGACCAAGGGTAGAGTGCCTATCTCTGAGAAAAGCAAGACCATAAATTCAACAGAAGGCTCAAAAAGATGAAAGATGTAAAGCAGATAAAATGAGCCTAGCCTGTGGAAAGGTAGCGCCAAGATGAAAATGGTCATACTCAGTCCGGAGAAGAGTTCTATGATACATACAGCTCCATGTTCCAGAGCTCCATGTTCCAGAGAGAAAATAGTAATACCACTGACAATGGAATTGGGAATGAGGTATCAAATACAGAAATGACACTTAAAATTGGGAAAATGCTATCAGAAGGAAAGGAAATTGATGTTCTCAGATGGAGTAGGAAGAAATAATTAAAAAAAAAACTACTAGGAAAAGCTGTATAAAAAACGTAAATGCCACCAGTATCTCATGGGCTACAGCAACAGTTCCCATTAGAAACACCAGAGAGATTACAGCAAAATTGAATAACCAGTCCATTTGACTGGAATGGAAATTAATATTTGCTGATAATAGACAGCTACATGTAACACTGAATAAAACATAAAGATAATTAGGGCTAAGTCATCATTTATTCTTTAGAATTGTTCTGGATTGTAGTATTGAAATAAGAACAGAATGTTGGCCAGAGTTTAGTGATGAAAATTTCAACAGATTTATAAAGATTTAGCAAATAAATGTCAGCCATTTAGGAAATATCGTCAGCCAATAGCTCAGTGGAAAAGAATTGTGTTAAAAATAAATGGTTGTGAATATATTGAAGAATATGGGGGTAAGTAGTGTTACTTAACACAAAATAATGAGAGATGAAAAATATATGTCCTGAGGCAAAACTGAATGAAATACGGATGATAAGTTTACAAAATGTATATGATAGAAAAAAAAATTGTTTTTCAACAGTATTACTGAATATTACTTTTATTCAAAGGAAATATCTACTCTATCTGTAGTTTGAAAAAATACTAAATTTGCAATCATTAATGAAATTCTTAGCTAGACTGTATCAGATAAATATAACTAGATTATCTAATTAAAGAACTGGCTATATAAATATGTGAGAACAAATTTTCCTGTTAAAACTGCTGTGTTTAATGGTATTACTGAGTGTTTCTAATCTTTAAATTAGTAAATATATATAAGCACTTATATATAAATGTTTAGCTACTGTCACATTGACAACGGTTAAAGTTACTCATGCAGTTACACTAATTTAATTTAGATTGTATATCTAAAATGTTTACACATGTAAATAGACTCAAACTTTTTAAGGCATTTATTGTCAATTGCCATTCCTTTCAATCGATGTTTATTACAATAAAAAGAGATAGAACTAGATTTTCAGATAAAACACTTCCATCTGCCTCTGCATATTCTCAATATATAACTTCATGACTAATCTCTCAAAAACTTAATTCTTAAATAAAGTTAATATTTCTCTCTCCTTTTCTATAGGTAAAATGAGGTCACTTTGTGCTGCCTGATTTAAAATTTGATCATGGGAGTTTAGGAAACTCTCACCAACTCCATATTTATTCTGGGAAATATCAAAGTGCATTAGTAATGTTAATACAATGAGGAGGAAAGAGAGAAAAAGATAACGTGAAAGACATGGAAAAAAAGCAGATAGTCCAAACTAGGTATTTTCCCTACAAATCATCTTGGTTTCTGCTAAATAAACCAGTGAGTCACACTGACAATCTTTTCAGTGTCCTGAAATGAACATGTTTTTAAGTTCTAATGTGTCTTATATGTTAACACTGAATGCCCTCTCAAATGTGCTTGTGAAGGGGACAAAAAAATCCTGTGAAAGGCAGACGAGAACATATGAGCATAGAACTTTTCCATATTATTCTTTGTCCTTTGATTTTGTTTTTCCACTTAGACTTTTTTTTCCTGTTTTTTTTTTTTTTTACTGTTATCTTAGCCATGGACTTGACATGTTCAGTGTAAAGCCAGCATCCATATCCCGAGCTGGTACAAGTAAATTTTTGACTCCTGGGCATGAGTATTCAAATAATTCCATTCGCATTACTTTTCCTTTATTAGCTGTGATTTTTCTCCATGGTCCGTATTAATCTCTATCTTCTCAGTTGTTCATGTTTTCAACGCCTTTTTTTTTTTGTTTTCAGTATCACTGTTTCTGCCTTTTCCAGCTCATCAGCAAATACAACACTGCATAATATTGTTTTTTGCTCTAAGCCGCAGCCATCTTCTTCCCACTGAGAACAAAATAACCATTCTCATGGCAGTTTTTTGTTTCATTTTGGCCAGTTCTTGATTTATGACAACACTTGCTTTTGCATAGCAATAATTTAACTTCAGAATCACACAGAACCACAGGATTAGCTAGATTGGAAAAGACCTTTGAGATCATCAAGTCCAACCAGAGAAATAGCTATTTGTGAAGATTTTTCTAAAAGTATCTGAAAAATATCTGAAAATGTTGCATCATCTAGTTCTCTGCTATTCAGTATTATCTGCAACTCTGTCAATTTTGTTTTTGGTGAGGAACAAAGAGAAACAGAAGCTAAGCTTAAGAACAAGAAGGATGCAAAGTTAAATGTCTATAAATGCATAGTAAAATCAGACACTTAGAAAGAAAGAATTGGCAGCATTAGAAGCAGAGATTCAACATATTATATTCAAATTATATTACATTATACAATATTACATTCAATGGAAGCACTGAAGTTAAGAATTCTTGCTTTTGTGTGTTAGCTCCACCCATTGGTGATTCATTACCATAATTTTAATGGAAAAAAGTACATTTTCTTTCAAATTTCTTGCAAACCATTATCTCTACCTGTCTAAGAGTTTGGTCTCTCTTTAAAACAATGCCTTAGCCATCTATTATTTGACTATATATATATTTAGCTATTTCTTTTTTCCCTGTTAAGAAGCTAATGAAGAATAGACTGGAACCCGTGAATCTGAACATTTTATTTTAAAGTATTTTGTATTTACACACTATTAAAATTCGTTTGTAAATCTTTCTCCAACTTTTAAGCTATTGTCACATCTTGTGAGAGATATATTTACTTAGTGCTAGGAGACCTCTATTGTCTATAGTTGGTGATCCATATTAGCTTGGCTGCAGTAGTTCATTAAACATTTTAAAAACATTCTCTGGCACATAGGACAGTTGACAAGAACGAATTATCATCACATGTTCATAAACTCTTTCAGCTCACAAAACAGAATGACTTCATTCAAATTTTCTATCAGGCTGCTGACAATAAGTCCTGGATCTCCCTATGTGTTGAATTCTGCCCAGCAATTCTTGGAGAGAAGACTAGTTGGAATATGACAAATTCAAAACACACTCTAACATTTCTACTGTAGATGATCACATCCCATTGCCTGAGCATATTCACATAGTGTTTAGTTTAATTAAAACAAAGCCTCAGTATATCATAATTTAGCACAGAATATTGATTGATGGATGTATAAAGTTCATTTTTAATATGCTACTTTGTTCAATGACCCACTTCTTTCTGCTACTTGCACTTAGCTTACAAAAAGTAAGTTTTCCAATTTTTCACTATTTCTTTTAGGATTCCCATCTTTTGCCTCATTTAATGTTCCTGTGGGACTGTAATATCTATCAACACTTGTACTTTCATTGACACACAAAACAACTTTATATCTAAATTTTTCCTGTTCCAGTGATATTTTTACACTTCACTAAAACTCTATCTCTGGTTTTTTGGTTTGTGGGATTTGTTTTTTCCCTTTTATGAAATCTTACCTATTTTCAGGTATTGCAGCTGACTCTTGCTTATGTTCCTGTACAAACACACTGTTCACATATGTCCACAAGTGGAAACAATGATTCATAAGTCACCATTCTTCTGGCTTGGTTATATGGCATGATGCACTACAGTAAATTTAACATTTAATATTAAAATTTTGTGATAAGCTGTGTCACTATGGTCATGGAAAATCTACTGATACCATGTTTATTGATGTGTCAGAATACTTGGTTTGGTTGATTTCACAAGAAATTAAGAATTTAGGGGGTTGTGATCAAGTGGTAAATTGGTTTTCTAGTTCCTTAATTTTCAGAAAACAAATGGTGAATCTTCAAGGTACCTTACTGTAGACTTTTATGTTATCTGCCAGGGCCTGACCAGAACCCCAGTCTGTTTCTCATGGCATTCTAAATGACCTGTCAGCAGTGCCTGCATTCAGAAAGTTATTCAGTTACATAGAGCACTCATCTGACTACAGTTGATTGTCATAGGAAAATTAGCAACTATAACATAGTTATGATTCATACAAAAACTTATTTAAAATAAACTATTTTTAAGGCTGCCAGACTGGGGATAGGGCAGGGGTTCTCCATAGGAGTGGCAGGAGAGAAACTTTCATCCAGGAAGCAGGATAGGCTGGGGAGAACCAGAGGCAGCCTCAGCCCTGGGCTTTCTGCACCTCCATGTGTCCAGGGATGTGTCAAGGCCAGCCCAGGACAACTGGTCACAGGTCAGGCCCACATATAGCAAATGGGTAGTTTACAAGATTTTGTATAACAGATTTGACAGTGGATCATATAGAAATACATGAAAAATATCATAATTTGAGAAATTTAATTTTGCATTTTTTTCATTAGCAACTGATTATTAAAAGGAGCTAGTGAAAAGAATATTTAAGTCTTCAATAAAAAATATTACTTACTGATTTTTGATCATATATAAATATTTACATTAAGATAGATTCAAATATTAAGAAAGGTTAGCACTAAAAAGTCAAGTAATTAAATTATGCACTTAATAGCTACACACAGTATTTAAAATAAACAAAATAAAATCTTTTTAAAACATAAAACCAGAAAAAAAACCAACAAAACCTGAAAGCAAACCAAACCAACAGTTGATTAAAGCCAAAAAGATTTCTTTTTTCTTCCATTAATCAACTTTCTTCATTAACATGCATTAGCAGCATTAGCTCCAGTTATACCTCAACTCATACATAAATTTTAAAATTGTCAGGGAAGAGATCAAATCTCCTTAAATTTTATTATTACCCCACACATCAGCTTGTGGTACTACTGTTACACTAGTAATAACAGTGTCAGCAGTGTCCCATATGCCCTCAGAATCAGTAGCTTTAATATGGACCCCTGGGTTGGTTTTCATGCATTCTACACGGAAATTACCATATTTCCTTGACATGAGTCTTAGGCACTCAACTTGATGGAAATTTCTATACGCCCAAAATGAAATAGGTCCTTAAGCATTGTGTTAAAAGAGATGCTTGTGGACTTGAGAAGAAACCTGTACTCAAGGCTCCTCATTGTCTGGGGTATTTTTAGTGGCTGTCCTTCCAAATGATATATAAATTAATTTTTTCAGTCAATGTACAGCAAGTTTGTAGACCAAGAAATAAGGCAGAATGTTTAAATATACCATCCTCAGGAAATATTATAGGGAAAATAAAATATGCAATATTATTCATCAAATCAGTGTAAAATATAGATTTAGGAAACATAGAACAAATTTTGTGAACCATAATAGCTTTCTTTTATTTGTGCATACTTATTTGAGGACCTAATCTTAAATATACTGAAGCAGATGAGTACTACTTCATTATTTCTAAGCTGAGTGTTTAATTACTTAAAGTTAATAGTGCACTTGGAATAAATTTAACATTTCACAAGAAAAAAAGAATATAGTAGACCAGATGTAAAAAAAAAAGGAATACTACAGTTAGAAAAGTTTCAGAGAATGTAGCATGTATGACAAAACATCTGGAACAGCCTCCATAATGAAGGTAGTGAAATCATGGAATGGTAGAAATATTTGTCGGATGACACTTGTGGAGGTTACCTAGCCCAGCATTCTACTAAAAGCAGTGTTATTGCCGGTTCTAGATCAGGACGACTTTTGTTTAGAAAAATCCTGAAAATTCCAAGGATAGAAATTCCACAGTCTGTTTTGGTAGCCTTCTTTTGGACAGCTTTTGTGCTGCCTTACCCTGCCACAGGAATATGGAGGAAAAGTCTCAGATTTCCAAGCCACAAACTGACAGTGTAACAATGGGCAACAATCTGCTACTACAGAAGAATTTATTTTCACTATTTCTGCAGCTCAGAGAATCAAGTAATTGTGTGTCAGGGTCTCCTCCCCCTGCCATGGAGCCCTGGGAGAGGGGCCCTGGGGGGGACACACAGGGTTTCCCTGCCCCTGGTCAGCCTCGTTCCCCATTGGTTGGTTTGTGTTCCCCTGCGTGGGCAAGGCCCCTCGGGTCCTGTGATTGCCTCAGTTCCTGGGCAGAGCCCCGGCCATGCGGCTGGAGAAAAAAACATCTCTGAAACATCTAGCAAGAATCTGTCCGTATATATTTCTTTTCCACGGCCTCCTTATTTGGTAAATCGTTTTACAGAATCCCCACTGCAACTATTGTGAACTGCTTCTTTGTGTGTCTCTTCATCCCAGAAATGACTGCACAAGGACCATCTCAACCACAAGCTCTGACTGGCAAGGTCCCTGTCGTGATGGATGTATTATTGTGCTTGACTTCCAGCAGCCTCTTGTTTAGAGAACAGCTGGCCTTACTGCATACTGGGTTGTTTTTTAATTTAGCCAATCCTTTTCTGCTAAGCTCTTACTCAATCAGCCCCTTTCCAGACTGTTTTAATCTATATGGTTGCTCTTTATGAACTTCATAAAGCTTCTGTTGACCAATATGAATGCCAAGGATGCTCCACTTATTATCATCTACCAGACATCAAGACTTAAACCATCACCCTTTGAAAACAATACACTACCCAGTCTTAAATCCATCTAACAGTCCATACATTCAGTGTATATTTCCACTGTAGATTTTCTGGAATAATATTCTTCAGCATGGAAGGCATAACTGGAGATGAACATGATAGAGGTCTTTAAAATAAAGACTGACATGGAGAAATTGAATAGATGACTATTCACTGGGTCAGCTGAAAGGTGCAGGTGGCAAATTTGAAACAAAGATGAGAAACAGCTTCTTGTAGATAGAATGGAGGATATTCACAGTAGTGCACCAAAATTTAAAGAAACCCCACTGGAATAAATAAAAAAAAAAACTAACTATGCAAAATTCATCAGAATAAGACCTACCATTTCTACTCTGCAGGATGCTTGTACTACACTGTAAAATTGAAAAGTGTATCAGAAAAGAATGACCGATCCAGTTATTGTACTCTTGACTTGTGCTATTGACCATTCCAGAGTGAGAGAGAAGGATTATTCTTCTAGCACTCAATGGCATTCATGTCTGATAAAGACATTGGGTATAGTAAGAAAAAGTAAACATTTTTTCTTACAGGAATGGAGCCTCACCATGTATTACTCCCTATTATTAACTGAAGTAAGGGAGGTTATATAAAATATTACAGCCTATTTTAAAAAGATATATCTACTTAAATCATACTATGCTCTGACAGCCAAAAATATTTTTCATACTCTTCCATTTGAATCATGTGCTCATAATAAAAAATCCAGTGAAATGATATCAACACAGATTATTTGCTGCTGTGTGGACTAAAGCTGTTGAGGGAAGATAAATATGTGAAACATGATTTTGAAGTTTAGTTTCTTTTACCCTTTCCATCATTTAATGACTAGAACTTTATCAGGAAAGACAAAGATGAGATTTTCTTTGCAAACAAGAACTGACTTGCTAGAAGTTGTTATTTTAAGTGTAGCCTGTTGTTAGGGTAACTAAAGTTCTAAAAATACTTTAAATAAAAAGGACATCACCCAAGAGCTACTCAAGTAGTCATAGCAACAGTGTTTTTCAGAATAAAAGCAGTTCATAAAGGGTTCTTTCCTTCTGACCTGAAGCTTTACAGTAATACATGGCCAACTTCTTTTTATAAAATACAGTTGTTTATCTGAAGTCAGATAAAATCCAAATTAATAATATGCTGAAGTATCCCAAAGAATTTTATGTATATACAGGCTACTAATGAACTTAAGCATACTTTAAAATTTATATCACTCTTTCTGTAATTCTGGAGAGCATGTTCCTACTGTAGTTTTACAGAGGCTCATACCAAAAAAACACTTTCTCACCTTAGTGGCCTCTCATAGATCCATATTTTATTTAAACATTCTCATTCATTCTATATTTCTCAGACAGATAATTTTCTCCATTGTTTTCTTTCAAAAATAGGTCCTAATAAAATTTTACTCTGTTAGTAATAAAGACATTTATTCTTACGATGAAGAAATGTTCTATTAAAACCTAACATACAATTTTACTACTTGCTGTGATTACTTAAAAGCAGCACTTTTTTTTTACTAACCCTAACTATATTGATCTTAAGGATAAATTTGTTATTTTAATGTCTGAATTCAGGTAGTTGTTCAAAATTTGCCTTCTTAAAAAAGAATCACTACTACTTTTGATTGTTGCTACTAACCAACATAGCTAAGAGAATGACAAGAGTGTTATTCCTTCTTGCACTTCATTAACAGAGTTGTTAAATACAGGTCTTATTTAAAGCTTAATGAAGTCAGTATAAAGACATATTGTTTCCAATAACCTTTGGATCAGGCTTAAAATTTATTTAGTTACAGGTGTACCACCAACACAAAGGTTATAAAATTATGGAGTTATCACTGAGGACATAATACAAATGTAATGGAATTTAATCTGTAACCTAGGGCCTAATTTGGCATGCAAATCCTTACTAGCAGCGATGACAGATACAAAAATAAGAACACAGCTTGAGCCCAACAGCTCAGGTTGTGATTTCAGGAGTGAAATTAGAAATAAATAAATTAACATCGTAAATATGCACATTTGATATCATTGAGAGGCATCAAGCATAGAAATCATGAGATAGTGACTATTTAGACCAAAGATGTAGTAAAAGTTCCTTACCATTTCAGAGCAGAATAATGCCTCTTCTAAGCCAACAAAGTTCTAATACAAAAGAAATAGTATCCATATTTGGATAAAACCAGAAGAATTTTGTATTCAAAAGTCTCATTTCTGCATGGATAATGTTTTAAGCTTCTGAGAATTTTGAATATAAGCAGCATTCATGATGAATTTAGTATAAGGTGAACATGTATGTGGTTTCTTCCGTGCCTCCCACAAAATTTTTTGTCATATACCTCAACAGCTTATCAAAATACTTTTTATCACCACTTACATGGTCATTATCTTAAAATATGCTTATGGAACCATCTTAGAGAAATTAAATGGATGGTATACTATATGTATGGTATACTATATGGAAATAGGCAAAAAATAGCATTATAAAACCATAATCATTATTAAAATACAACGGAAAAACTCAGCTTTGTGAAAAAACTACAGATAAAAAAATTTTAGGTGGAAGGAAGCAAATAGTAGGAGTCAAAATAAATGGAATAAGAGAGAGAACAGTCTACTTTTCCATTGTGGATGAATGATATTACTAACAGTAAATCTAATCAGAAATACAGGCTGAAAAATCACAGTTTTCCATAAATTCTAGTCAGGAATTGTGAAAGTAATTGAAATTTGTCAGAGAATTTTCTTTCTCAGTAGCATTCTTATGGTGGTTCAGACATTTCCTGTTGTTACTTTTCTCAAAATGTTGCTACCAAGGTTTGCAGGCTTCAGGATGTGTCTGTACTACTTACTCTGTTAAATAAACTCTTAAAGATTAAATTTTGTGAAAATATCATAGGTTTCAGGCTGACAGCACTCTTCCGAAGGCTTCCACTGAAAAACTCTAAGGAGTAGAAATTAATGTTATGAGTCCATTTTGGAAGCAGCAGAGTTTAAGGCTTATTAACCAGTTCATTCTGAAATGATGAGTCAATGCTCACATCTGGTTTTCCAAAACAGAGTAATCCTTATAGTCTTTCATATGTTCACTATTACTAGAGTACCTCTTCGGTCTCCTTTGCAAAATGCTTTCATGAGGCCACCAAACCAAAGAGACTGGGAGACCGAGGAATGAGTTTTCTCGTCCCTTGTGCATAAGAAATCTGCTTATTTTGTGCTGGATTGAGCACAGAATAGGCAAACACAATCCTGCCTAATCGAATGATTAAGTGTTTAAAATTATGTTTTAATTCAATCAATTAAAAGCATAAACAGCATGAGTTTCAATCAGTTTAAAGAATTACACAGAAGTCAATGTAGCTGTCAGCAGGGGTGAAAAATTCATGTATCACCTACACACAGCTTGAATTCTGCATTTCTCAATTAGATATTACAAACAACCTACTTTATCACAGAATAGCTCTTGAGTGAGGAAAAAAACCCATGGCAAAGCTTTCAGAACATGTGCAGTTAATTAAAATTTAGGCACTCAGCAACCACTATCAGACATTTAATAAATATGACAGCTTGATTAGTCTTTATTTGTTCTGTGTCTTCCACAGACAAGTGATGTTTGATAGATTTAAGATTAAAATAAGATTTTAAGAGGAAAAAAATTTTCAGTATTTAATAAAACATCAGTCCTTTAGGAATATGTCATTTTTATATTCTTTAGGTGCATTCTTAAAACACAATACATTAGAAAAAAACATGAATCTTTAACCACCAGTAATTGTACAAAGTACTTAAGGTGTAGCAACATGAAAGAAAACAAAAACATCCAATTGCAATTGTAATATAAAATTGCTTTTATCCTACAGTACATTCATTTATATGGTAATTTAATTATGTTAATGTTAGGGCAAGATTTTCCAGATGTGCTCAATTTTGGCCTAATTAAGTATTTACTTCAATGACAAAACTCATTGGCTCTAAGGTAATTTTGATTAGAAGGAAAGATGGGGGGCAAACTGCTTTTGAAAAGGTATGTCCCAAAAATTAACACAAATATATTACCATCAAATTTCTCATTTGAATATATGATTTTAAATCCCTTCATAATTATGTAAAGACAATCTGATAATTAAACTGATGTAGTTCCTTCCATTTCTATACTTTAGTTTATGTGCCTCTGCTTAGCAATTTTGTCCTATTAACTTCAGGTTTCATTGTAATCAATATATGATATTTTATCTATATTTTTCAGCATAACTTTTTCAGATTAATAATTTTTCTTTAGAATCTTATCATCATATTAATTTCTTTGCAGGAGAACTTTGCTATGATAAGAAGTTAAAATAATATTTTTAAGAATAATAGAAAGAAATATACACATGGCAGCAAATAACATATTCAAAATTATTATTCTCTCCTTTGATTCTTCTCATCTCATGCTTAGTGTATCAGCTTGGCTCCAATAGACCTTCAAGTTTTAGAAGGAAAGAAAGACTGTTTATCAGACTGATAGTTTTCACATCATTCTAACACTAATGAATACTTTGAAGTGAGTTTATGCTGGTATTTTAATAATGATATTTAGTTCTTCATCTGCAAAATAGGTTGAAGTATTAAACTTTTTCAACTAATATAAAATACAGAATAAAAAAAAAAATCAAAATATCTTATATGCCAGCACAAGAGTTTTGCAAGCAAGGAATTGGTGAGAGTAGGTTTAGATTAGATGTTAGAAAAAAGTTCTTTACTGTGAGGGTGGTGAGGCACAGGTTGCCCAGAGAAGCTGTGGATGCCCCATCCCTGGAAGTGTTCAAGGCCAGTTTGGATGGGGCTTTGAGCAACCTGGTCTTGTGAAAGGTGTCTCTGCTCATGGCAGGGGTCTTGGAACAAGATTATGTTTATGGTTGCTTCAATCCAAATTATTCTATGATTCCATAAATTAAAAATATATAATTCAAAATACCTTGCCAGAGAAGGTGTTTGTGAGAGACTGAAATGTTAAAGATTAATGACTCACACAATTGGCTATTTGCAAAAGCAGCAAGTGCTTTGCTGAGGCCAGGTTTGCACAAACACACCAAAAAAAGAGGAGGAGAAGTTTTTTGCAAAGAGAGATTTTGTGTGGTGGCAAAACCTCTGTTCCACATAAGAGAGAACGGGCGCACAACCACCCCTGGAAAATACAAGCTGGTTTTTGAGCCAGATGAGGAAGAAGGCCATAAGAAGCAGATCCTGTTGTGGAATGAAAGTGCTTTTTGTTATGTGAGTTTCCTTCCTTACATAAGTGGCTCAGCTGTAAAACTTCCCCCGGGAACATATTGGGGTATTCATATTCACACAGGACATTCACACAGAGGCCTGAAGGTGTTCATTCCTTCTGATGGGACATAAATGGCTCAACTACATTGACTTGAGAGGCAACTGTCACATATTAGAAGGTGTCACAAACCATCAAAGACCCCCAAAATACCCCCTGACTCATTTCTGGGGCCTTCCACCTGAGGACTGCGTATGATCCTCAGTATCGCAACAGACAGTGTAAAACTCCCCCTCCTCAAGAGGAAGTATAAGGGTATTCCAACCAAACCTAAATGTATATTAACCCATTGAACTTTATGTTTCAAGGGCTTCCCCCATTCCAGCAGATCAAGACTGCAACCATCACTTCAACCAACAGACGTTGAAATAGCAACAATCCAGTCCTGTCACTGAATTCACACTGGGTAACATCTTTCCACAATCTACTCCTTTAGTTTCTTTTTCTTTCTCTTCCTTATACATTTTCTTAAGTGTTATTTTTAAGCTTTTGTATTGCTATATTACTAGAGATAATACCCAAAAATGGCTACATAGCTTTTTTCCATTGCAACCAAATTGTTCTAAAATAAACCCTATATGTGTTTATTTAGATACACTAGTCATTCAGTGTCATTTCACTCTAATCTGCCTCAAGGACTCGACTAACAAGAGCCTGAGTTGCCCTTGCTTTCAGAGATCATAACAGTGCTCTTAAATATGATGGAATCCTATAAATCCATTGGATACTGTATTACCTGAAAATAAGCTATTGGACAGCATATTATGCCCAAAATTTGCCTCAACCACTAATGAGATTATGTTTTTGAGAGAAAAGGATCATACAGGGTCTCGTCTGAATACTAATTCACAAGTCAGGTCACATTACAAGACCTGTAAAAGGTTACTGTGTAAGTAATATTAAAGGAAACAAGTACAGTAAAATACTTTGGGAGCTTCAAATAGCTTTATAGCTTTAAATATAGTAAATATACTCAGTCACATAGCAATAACTAGAAGCTATACTGGCAAAAACTTTAGAAAAGTTAATTGTTCATACTTTTTATTAGTGGAAGTCTACAGGAACTAATTTCAGATAGAAAAGGAATCTCTTGCTTTATTATGTCTTTGCTATCCTAGGAATAACAATTTTTTGCACATCACCACTCATTGTCATAGCACTAAAAGAAGAAATTTCATAAGTTGCCTCAGCTCTCAAGTTTCTTTTTACATTCCTCTTTTTGTTCCTAGCATATTCTACCATTGCTCCTTTCTCCAATATTACATCAGATTGTTGAGTCCTACACCAGTAGTCTGTTCTAATTGTTGTGCCTGATGATGAAACTTAATGACATGATCATCCTCCCAAAGGATGGAATCTTACCACATCCTGCCAAACAAGATTCAGAGACTTCATATATTTAATAAATGCTCAAATTACATAATTTCTAGGCCCAGCCTACCAAAATACAGACATTACATCCTGTGCTCCTGTTCAGTACAGCTACTTCCATGTTTGTATAAGTTCTTAATGCACCGAACCTGACCTGGTCTTGTTGGTTTAACATAAGACTCTTAGTACTTTGAAACTGTCTTACTAAATGCAGTTTCTTTCTGATACAGAGATCTGCTTATGCTTTGAATATGATTTATATTTAAATTTTATCTTCTACATTATACCTGATGCTAACCCAAGTGAAAGTTGAAACAGATGTGGAGCCTTTTTTTAGTAATTCTATCTATTTGATTTTTCTCCTTCCCTGCCCCACTGTTTCAGCAGAAATGACATTGGTTCAGTAAATTCTTAGAGCAGAGGACTCCAGAAAAATAGAAAATGTCAACCATTATCATCTTAGACAATGAATATGGAAATTGAAACATTCGGATTGATGGAATGTCTTTGACAAGAAGGAGAGAATGAAACATCTTTGCAAATTAGACTTTGAGTGCAAGTGTACAGCTTGGTAAAATTAATCAGATGATAAATAGAAAACCACTTTTTTACTGTGATACTGAATTTATCTGATTATATTATAGCATATTTTGGTGAAATCCTTATTTTCTCAGAGAACACAGATCATCTTAAAGACCATTTAATAATATTTTGGAGAGCTCATATTATCACCATCTGTATACAAAATTAGAAAAATCCCACTTCTTATCTGCAATAGAATTTCTGTTACAGCATTTTTCTGGGAAGCTGAAACCAGACTCAAAGAAGAGAGGACCATATCTACAGTCTTTTGGAAACTCAGCACATTTCTCCTGTTGTCCAGTTTAACTGCTGCTTTAGTAAATATTTCTGTCAAATAAACCCTCTCATATCTGTTAAAAAACAGTATGATTCATACTCAGCATCAACTCCACCCAAACTAGTAAACACATCTTGAAAATGCAAAGTCTAAGCATAGTGGTTCTGTATGAATCTCCAAACTTTACAAGGACAAAAGGCCTGGCTTGTTGTCAGTCACCTGCTGATACATCATAACTAAAAAACTCCTCTGCTTCTCAGTTATTCACATTTTCTGCTCTGATTAAGCCCGTTATCAGTTGTCTTGTGCTATTACCCTTTCATATTTCCCTTTTAAATTCCTTAATACAAAAGCGAATTGTAGGTGAATAAGGAAAAACACAAGAGTGACCATGAGATGCTTCACTGACTTAATGATCTGTGATTAGATGTCCTAGATCAATAGTGAGGCAGTATCAACAAATTTCTGAAAATGAATCCTCTTTTTATCCTTCCTCACATTTTAGGTTTTTACTTCATTTGAGACACCTTCATATTCTACTCAGATATCAGGTCATTGTGACAGTAAAGGATTTATTGTCCAAAAAGAAAAAGATATGTATTTGGATAACAGCTGCATATCACAGTGCTCTTGCAATATAAATACAGTGCATAATGCAGTCATAAACAAAAGTCTAAAAAGAATGAATGAAAAGAGTTTAGTGGAAAGCATTTATTGATTTTAACTGTTATATATAATTACTATAAATATATTGTCATTTTACAACATATCACGGAAGTTTGCTGTTCAAAACATGTCCAAGAAAACTTCCAGTTACATGAAAAAAAAAGTATTTTTGGGAGCTGAATGCCCTTTTTTCTGTTTTCTGTTTCTGGTAGCAGGTGTCTACTTCCATTACCATTTGCTGGTTTTGTGGTAAAAAAGCAAAATAGGGAGATTTCTTTCACTTATAAAGATCTTCTCAAAGGGAGAGAGCAGTTGATTTTAAAAAGTTCCGTCTATAAACTGAACAGTAAGATAAAAAGTTATCAAAGTTAAAATAAAATTTTTTGTGTGCACCACTGCCAAAGAAATTGGTTCAATTTCAGATTGTTATTGAAATAATGCTATATTTTCAAGGATCAATAAATAAAATACTGAAATTTTAATCCGAAATTATAAAAACCCCCGATTTTAAACATTTCAGTATAATTTATTATCATTTTAACTAGAAAAACAGGTAATAGAAGTATCCTTCACATTTTAATTCATTTTGTAATTGTTATTTTCGCCTGGGAAAAGTTTTGAAGGAACATATATGCATTTTCCCTAAGTAATACTGAAGTATGTCAAGCTTTCATGCGTTAAATGCATCAGAACATCTCATGCATTAGTTTACACAAGTGCACAGTGCAAAGCTCATAGAAAACAGTTTTTAATTACATAAAGGTCAGTCTAAGCATTGATAGCTTTATCCAGAAGACAATTAGGTACCTTAAGGGATTAGCCGATGAACTATTATTGCTGATAAGTACCCCAAATAATTAATTATAATAAAAAAAAAAATCTATTTTAAACATTCAGTGTAACATATCTAAAAAAGCATAAGGTATTGTTGCTTGATGTTCAGAAAAATATACAGTAAGATAACTTAGGTGGCTTTCCTATCTAGCTTAGTTGTGGCCTAGCTACTGACCTGGTATTTATTTTGTTCTGTGTTTCTTTCTATAGAAATATTTATCTAGTACATGAGATACTGAACAGTTAGTTGTAAATATGTACAAAAATCCCTCCAAGCACAAAGGAACACAAAGGGAGTCTGAATCAATAAAACAAGCTGCAGACTGTTTCTTCCTATCATCTCCAAATTCTTTCCTTTATTAATTAACGGTAGTAATAATCAAATTCAGATACCAAATTCTGTTTTGTTCAGCCATACAGAATCAATGTAGATAGTCACTTAAAATTATACTTAAGAAATTGAATACAGAATCATACATGTGAAATTGGTCAGGTATGATATTAAAGATTAGCCTAAAAATATTTGCCCATTCATTTAATGCAATTGTTCAGATTTTAGTAAACCATAATCTTTCATGCTCATGATTGTAGTGATGCTACAGACTGTTTCATTTCTCAGCTATCATAAATGTTATTGCATTAAAAAAGGGAGCAAAGCTGGAATGAAAAGGGAAGAGGAAAGATGGAAATTTGGACCTAAATACAGAATTTAGAAAGCACTGAGACAGTAGCAGGATAATAGCAGAATATCCCTACTACTAGAAATAACTTTCAAAGTGGTTCAGTACGTGCTTTGCATGAGTAACTGAATCTAACAAACATAAAACTTCTAAAAATTCCCCTGCCTTTCCAAAAATCTTTTGCAGTTTATAGGACAAAATTAAATTTATTTCTATGTGTAAATGTGAGGTCTGTATGAGAGTAAGACTGGAACACTCAGCTCTGGTTATTGCCTTTAGCATATTAGATAATTAAAATCTAGGCTCAAAAAATCCCTACTAGTCTTCAAATGTCAACATTTCTACAGCCCAATCATGGTTTTAAAAAGAAGCAAATGATCATTTGATCATTCATATAATGAAAAAAACCAGAGTAAACAACAAAAAAACCCATGACATGTTTCATAATAGCAACAGAAATGCAATTGCAGTTAGTTAGAACATATTGAACTGTATTATTTCCAGCAGTTTTTACAGAACATTGTTCAAGTTCTATTCTCAACACAGATCACAGAACAAAAAAAGATTAGGAAAGAATGTTTAAAATTTTATCACTCATGAAGATGAGGAGAGAGTTTGAAGTTTGTGGTATTGTCATTTTCCTTAGGAAAAGTATTGCATCAAATTTTTTTTTCCCTAACAATTACACAGGTGAAAAGAGATTGTAAACCTAGGGATGAGGTTCAAACTCAAGTTTCAGGTTGATATGTACATTTTGCAGGTTTAGAAGAGCAGCTGTTACAAGACTAACAAGAAGGAATTATTTATGTAATTGGACATGGACATTATATGTCCTCAAGAACATCAGTCTGCATATCTGAAAATCCTTTTGAAAAAGCTGGCATTTACTTACTGTAAAGCTCACCATTCATTAGCAATTCATCACCAAACTCCTGTTGATGCAACTTCATGTCACAATCTATAGAAGAAACATTTTTAGAGTGTTATGCAGAATCATTAAAATGTTTCACTACTTACACTACTCTGTATGCCATGGCTACTGTGTATATAAATGTACTTAATAGATGTTTAAGGTATTTTAAAAGTGCATGTTTTAAAGTGAAATGTTAGTCCTTTTCTGGATAATTATAACTATCAGAAAGCTGGGGATGTCTTATTTCCAGAAGTAAAATGCATTAACCTTCAATGCAGAAGGTTGGATTTACCTGATTTATAGGCATGGTACGACTCTCCAGCTGTGACCCTGCATCCAGGTCCGGGGCCCCCAGCAAAAGGAAAAACTGGATTTGTTGAAACAAGTCCAGAAAAGAGACACCAAGTTGATCAGAAGGCAGAAGCACCTCTCCTGTGCACACAGCCTGAGAGAAATGGGGTTCAGCCTGGAGAAGAGGCTCCAGGAAGACATTATAGCAGCCTTCCAGTACCTAGAGGGAGCCCATGAGAAGACTGGAGAGGGGCTTTTGTCAAGGGCACGTAGAAATAGGTCAAGAGGGAATGTCCTTAAACAGAAGGATGCCAGGATTAGATTAGATATTAGGAATAAATTCTTTGCTGTGAGGGTGGTGAGGCACTGGAACAGATTGCACAGAGAGGCTGTGGGCTCCCCAGGCCTGCAAGTGTTCAAGACTAGGCTGGATGGAGATTTGAACATCCTAGTCTAGTGAAAAGTTCCCTGCTCATGGCAGGGGGGTTGGAGATAGATGGTCTTTAAGGTCCCATCAAGCCCAAACCATTCTATGACCCTTTGATTCTTGAGTTTTTAGTCTGGGTATATATGCAGTTTGGGAGAAGGTAGAAGTGATTCTCTGGGAATGAGCTCCAACTTTAGCATTATGTCTCCAGGAACCTAAGATAAAGAATTCTAACAGAGGAATTCAGGTTGCTGGAATGGTCCCAAGGCTATGGGGATTGTTGAGAACAAACTTTTGGTTTACTCTTTGGTCATGGCCTGCTGTGCACTTTACTGAGAGAACATCTGTTCTTCATGTAGTTCCATTTACTATGTATGGAGTCTGCCACGCTGCCTAGTCTCTGTGCCAGTATACACATCAATCCATTTTTTCAGATTTTCTTGTCTTGTAGGCAGCTAGACATGTTTCTTACAACTTTTTTTTTTTAATGACATTTTTGCTAACATTGCTTTAAATGTTTCACTGAATTTTGCCAACTTATTGTTTCACAGACTGCAGAGCAAAAAGTAAGGATTTATTTTTACAGTTACATTTCCTTATAACTGAGACCTGTAAATTTTCCCTAGATTAATCGTATCACTTAAGTCTGTTTTAACTTCAGCTTTTTAGCCCTACATACTGATGCTTTAGGTTTTAACTTTTATATTTTTCAAATCCTGTACTGCCCAGTGTGTAACTCTGAAGTTTCTTGTGGCCTGTTAGCTGCTGTTCTCTCATGCTGGTTAGACATAACAAACCTCTCTAGGTTTCCACATCAAGGACACCAGGCCCCAAAATGTGTAAACTAAAAGCCTCTGAAGGGAGGCAAACTTACATCATGAACTGAGGTTATAACTGGACAATTAACCCTGATATGCAAATGGACCAAATTTATAAAAGTGTGAAGAACCCGTGACCCAGGGTCCATCTTGGGTGTAGCCTTTTGACTGCCCAGGGTATACCTTTAAAGGCTCTTCAAATAAATACCTACCTTTTATGCTCTTATTGTCTAGTCTCTGTTTTAGGTGGCCACATCAGGCATCAATACCTTTGTACAAAGTCTTTTCCTTCAGTGTGTAGAGCCTTTACTTCAGCTAAGCTTGTTAATTTTCTCCTCTGTTGATATAATAATTTTTTCCCATGTAGTTTTTTAACATTTTAGGTTAATTGCTCTGTAAAGAGCAGGGGAAGTGGGGGAAACAGAGGATCTTGTCATGCACCTGACTGGACAGAAAACCAGCTAGGTGATTAATAAGCATATGATGAGAGAGGTACATGGCTGAAGTGTCTCAGCAATTACTTGTCTCTTCAGGCATGGGATTAGTTAAAGAGGACTGTATCTCACCCCAGAGCCTATGTAGGAGTATATTATCAGCAATTGCTACCTGATAACAAGTAAACACGATCACAGGAGCCGCAAAGGGAACCCTGCTGTTGCAGTGGCTTGCTGCACAAAATCCTGCCAAGAGCCAGAAATATTTCTTGTGCTGAAGATCTACCTGTAGGTATCTTTTCTCTTTGAACCAGCAACTATATCTAACCCTTAATATATTAAAACTCTCAAAAAATATTACCATAAGGAGTGTGGAATATATTGTTAATAATGACAAACTTCAAGCTGCTATAATGATACCTAACTGAACTTAAAGGCATCTTTTCCAGACATATATAGTGATCTGATGTTCTACTACAAACCATATGCAATTTTTTGCTGAGCAAATAATCTGGTACTGTCATAATTTACTTTACATTAAACATAAAAATGTGAAAAATATCAGGACAGAATTATTATCAATTGCAAAAGACTTTACTCACTATGACATTTTGGAACATAATAATGGTATTAATAATGCCTATCTGGCACATTCCAGCACCTAATATTGAATATTGGCTTAGCTATTTTTATATATATATATATATAATATTTATATATTTGTATGCAAACATATCAAGAAGGACAGGAAACTGTCATCAAATGTTGGCTAAGTGTTTATTTGGGTCCCAGACCCCCAGAGTCCTGTGAGTTCTTGAGAGGAAATCTAAAGTGCTAGATCTCAATTGCTTCAATGGCACTGCAGCATGAAAGAATAGGCTTCTGCCAGCACTGAGAAGGATCCTGACTCACATAAGGTCCAAGGCATTAATTTCAAAATCTGCTAAGAGGAATATGTTCCATATAATTCCCTTCCTGTATTTTTCTTACATACACAGAATTGCTTTTATTGAGGTCCCAATTAGATACGTAGGAGAAACTTGTGGAAGGGGGAAAAGACTAAAGAAGCAACAAAAAGCTGGATGGACCTCACTTCATTTCCAGCAAGAAGGAGGGTTGTTTATTGCCTAGATTATAAAAAAATCTGGATCCTTTTCTTGCTTAATCATACTTTCCTTACATGGCCTTGCATGAGTAATTCAGCTACTGCATGACTCCTCCTTCTGTTCAAGATACAGAATATTTACCCACAAATAAGGAATACAGTAAAATTAAAATCATTCCCACATCTTTCAGAATTCTAAAAATGTTTCTATACAATTTTTTTTTTTAAATGGGTTACTTAAAACTCTGGGTTGGTAATTTCAGTTCCTTTTTTTTCAGTTTAAGTTAGTAATCATCTGTCTCTTTTCTGCATAACAAAGTATAACTTTATTGTAGAAATCCTGATATCAAATAAAACTTTTATGCAAGACTGCAAAGGAAATGTTTTTCAATAAGTGGTGCTCCCTACACATGTTCCAACTGCCTGGAGGGATATTCTTACTTTGTTTTAGAAGCTCAAGTGGTTTTATCAGACAGCTATAAGCAGGGGTTCAGTGTTCATATACTAAGGCTAGCAAAACCTCCATAAAACTTGATTATTGTTCATATATATATATGTAGAAGGAAAATTATTCTTTTAATGGCTTGTTAGAATCTACTAGAAAAATAAGAATAATATTTCTGAAATACTTATTTATACGACACCTTACGTCATTTTTCCCTTTCCCTCCTCTTCCCTGATTCTAGCAAGTGTAAGAGACCTGCCTCATCATTGCCCAACAAATCAGAGTAAACATTTTAAACCCATTTTACAATGTTTTAAATGAGTACACAAGAAAAAGCAGTAATAAATCTAGCCCCAATTGATATCTGCTTCAGTTGCAACAAGACTATAAGATCATTATAAGAAATGCTGATGCAACTAAAACTCAGAGACAGAAGCCAATGAGTTACAGAGGCATACTCAAGAACAGAATGTTTTCTGTAGGCTTTAGTCAACAGTCCAAGGAAAATGCTAGAAACTATTGCCCTATGTAATCTGCTTGCTACTGTTAAATATTTACTTGTTAGACTTCTTTTACCACTTTACTGATTTCTGTTGATTTTTTTAGCAGAACTAGTTTCTTCTGTGTTTTATTTCACTTACTTTTATCCCCGTTTACTCTATTATATTAACAATCATCATTAATCGGAACACGAGCATATTCTAAACCACACTCCAAATAGTTTTGGTGTTATCAAAACATCTTGAGGTTTCGTTTTGGTTTTGGTTTTTTATTTTTTTGCAGGAAACAGGTAGCAAAGTATCAGTCTTAAAAGCCATTCCTTTTTCAAAATTCTCAGCCATCTCTCATGGGGCAGCAATTCACTTTCATAGTTTTCTGAAATAGTTTTTCCTGCAATAAGACTACTTAAAGGGGAAAATGAAACACTTGTTCTCTTGGAAGAAAGATCTTTGAAATAGATTTAAATCATTTGGTGTTTCTGGTATAAAATGATTGAAGCCTAAGTATCCTTACACAGAGACCCTTTTCCCTACTTTGAGAGGTGACAGATTCTAAACAGGCCAGAAGAAATCTATAAAGGCAGAAATGCTCTTCGAGAAGAAAGAGTAAGTATTCAGCTTTGAACTTTACAAGCAAAATATTTGGATATGGTCTTGTGCTAACAATCAGTGTGACTATGACAGAGAAATGTACCCTTGTTTCCAAGGATATACAAAGCAGTGAATGAATCTGAGAAAGTGCTAATGCTGTTTCATACTTAATATGAGTCTAAAATAGAATATGGGTAGTCCTAAAATTTGTCCGTCTAGTTATATCTGACTATAGCTAAAATCACACTTCGTTTTCTCCCCTCTTTATATCATCAGTAAATCCAGTGATAGGGATTGTTTTTAATGTGGTAAGGGGAGGGGTAATATCTTGGAACAAGTTCTTCACTGCTTATATAAGGATTACTTATTTACTAGTGTACTACAGTGTACTACAACTATACAAAAATATAAAAGTGAAAACTCAATTCTTCATCTTTGATCCCATCTTTAAGAATGGGATCAAAATCACATCACCTCAAATTAATCAATTTTTTTTTTTTATGTAAAAAACATTATCCAGGCTACTGTCTACTCAAACCAGAATTTTTTCAATAGATTAGATTTTAAAATTGTGATGGTTGAAATCACTGGCAGAAAAATTATAGAAAACATTGACTTAAAAGTTGTAATTTATGTGACAATTTTTTTTCTATTTTTACATGCTTAAGTTAGACCTTTTCATTTCAATTTCCCTTGACTGAGTTTGATTAGATTTTGATTTCATTTGTTTTTTTGCTAAAGACTTTTTTCTATAAATATCACTCTTTATTCCCACTTCTACCTTTTTTTTTAGTTTTGTTTTGGTTTCACAATACTTTCATTTTTTCCTTTTTAGTTCAACTAATTTCTTTCAGTCATTATTTAGGTTTACTTTTGCTATCTGCTTAGTTTTTCCTCACATTACTTGTTAGGATGATTTTTGTCTGTGTTAGAGAGCAGCAGGAGTAGGGCTGCTCCACAGAGTGTGGGCCATGAACAAAAGGTGGCCACAGAAAAGGCACTGCTCTCACTAGGAGGGCACAGCTCTACAGGATCTGACTGCAGCACACAGAGCAGGCTACTGATCACAAGATCCATCAAGAGACCTGGTTTGTCTGAGCTCTGAGAAAATTACCCATATGCTAATAGCAGTTCATTATGTTATCATTTAGTACTGTTAACTGACATTTCTGCAAGTTTACATGTGTGACTAGGAACATGACAATATGATCCAGCGCCACAAAACATATGACCTGATATACACAAACAGGTACAAAAATATTAGTGTAAAGCTCTGTTCCATTAGCCTTCTCACTCAGGTTAAGCTGCAATGCTCAGATGCCAGCTACCACTTTACTCAATACATATTGAAATTGCAACAGAGAATTGGATCGACCTGTATTTTCCCACAATGTACATTCATTTGTATATATGCTTTTTTAGTGCACTTGAGAAGTATAGTTCCTACCAGTTGTCATGGTTGCTGCCTGCAATCTTAATAAACTTCTTAAAGTGTTTTGAAGAGTGCACGGAAATACCATCCTAGGCAGTCTGCCAGCTGGAAGGATATTATAAAATACTGCACTTGCTCACCAGGGGTTTCCCACAATATTTCTCCAGCTGGCTTCCTGATCTGCTAGACAGAAGCCTCTAGAAGAGCAACACTGTACCTGTTGCTGGCAGATTTGTTCACACAGTAGGGGTGGGTGTGTCCCAGGAAGAGCTTTTAACAATTTCTTCAAGCCTGAACATTTATGTGGATTAACTTCCACTACAACTTTGTGCTTGACAGAAATCTGCCTGTTATAAAAATAACAGTAACATATGAACTGAAAAATTCCCCAGTTTATAGAAATATTCACATAATAGTAAAATTTCTAAAAATTGTCAAACTAGATTTGGGAATTGTTCATCTTAGATCATTAGAATTAAAGGCTGGTCTTGTACCTCAATGGAGATCTGTAGGGAAGATCACTCAGATTTCATTGGTAGAATGAATTAATATGGATTGTACACTGATTTAGGAGAAGCAAGAGTTTCAGCTTTTTAAGTAGTTTAGGACCTTAACTTTGACTGGAAAAACAAAGACAAAAAGTCACACAAGCTTATTTTCAAAATCTCATTAAAGGATCTGAAGACTACCTTTTTTATCTGCTTTTAAAAACAGTGTCAGGTTTCTCACTGTTTTCAGGAGGACCATAAAAGGGGCTTCTTTTGAATGAATATCCCTCTTCCAGAATAGCTTAACACATATTAATTTATTGAATGAAGATTCAGCAACCAATTTACTGAATTAAAAAGCAGAGGCTTATCTGAGAAAAAGTCTTTTAAAATATAAATCAGAGCCAGTAACTGTAATTCTGATCAATCCAAACTTTCCAACTCTGCCTGCTGAAGAGTACAAATCTTGATAGAGGAAGAACACAACATAACTGTTAAACTCTTCACTTTCAGGCATAATTGTACAGGGTTGCATCTAGATGGTTCTTTAATATCTCCGGTGAGGGAGACTCCACCTCTCTGGGCACTTGTTCCAGAGTGCAGTCACCTGCACAGTGAAGAATTTCTTCCTCATACCCAGCTACAACTTCCTGTGCATCAGTTTCTGTCCATTGTCTCTTGTCCTATTTCATGGAGCCACTGGGAAGAGCCTGGCTCCATCCACCTGACACTCTCTCTTCGGGTACTGATAGATATTGATGAGGTCCTGTCTTGATAGCCTCTTCTCAAGGCTGAACAGGTTCAACTCTCTCAGTCTGTCCCCAAAAGGGTTATACTCCTGTCCCTTCATCATCTTTGTCTCCCTCCTCTGGACCTGTTCCAGGAGCTCCATGTCTCTCTTGTGCTGAGGAGCCCAGAACTGGACACAGCACTCCAGGTGCACCTCACCAGGGCTGAGTAGAGGGGCAGGATCACCTCCCTTGACCTGCTGGCAGTGTTCTCCCTGATGGACTCCAGGGTATCATTGGTCCTCTTAGCCACAAGGGCACTGCTGGCTCATGGACACTTGGTGTCCACCAGGACCCCCAGGTCCTTCTCTGCAGAGCTGCTCTTCAGCAGGTCAGCCCCATGCTGGTGTGTAGGGTTATTCTTCCCCAGGTGCAGGACCATTTTCAGATGGTTCTTCTCTGACCATCTCTTTTGTTGAGCTGCTTCTGAAAGGCTGTACTCTGCAGCACTCTGCAGATCCTGCCAGTGCATTCAGCACCCTCACAATAGCTGCAAAACCTACCAGAATGAGGTGTAAGATTTTGTTAAATCAGAAGTCCTGGAATCAAGTTTTCATATAAGTATATCCACAGGAAAGTCTACAGGAACACAAAAAGGTTCAGGCAAATAATGAATAAAACCAATAAGAATCAGCGATTGTTTTGTAACAAATGACATTAATTTGGTCTTTGAATTGCATAGGATAGTGTCAACAAACCAACAGTGGGTTTTGCAAGAGATTAATTTTCAGACTTGCACTCCTTATCATACTATAAGCTGAAGTCAGACAAATGTCTTGGTGCAAGGGGTCTCGATTTCATTTATTTTCAAATGAACTGTGCTGATAAGATCTTTATACTATGTGACATAGACAATCTTTCACTTCCTAGTATGTAGTGTCTTTCAGATAGGTCTAATTAACAAGATAAAAACAATTATCAGCTCTCAATGTTACACAGTCACAAGATTTTCACTTCAGTATGAAGAAAGCCAGTCCTTTCAGCATAAATAAAATTCAATTTTCTCCTGAAAAGAGGCCATTAATAGCTTTCTATCTGAAGGAGAAAAAAATTATTGATGCCCCATTACTTGATTTTTCTAAAATTTACAATCTGATTCAAATCAGTAGAAGAAAAGTATTAGATATAAATGTGAAAGTCTGAAAATATACACACGTTGACCAAGAAAATTTCGGCTTAGCTTCTTGGACCTTATGCTTGAGCATGACTTGACCACACACATCCAAGAATCACTTCAGACAGAATAGCCCATAAGTTCTCTTGCTAGTTGAGGAGCATCATGTTGTAATAGTAAATATGACAAATACATAGGATATAAATCTCTTTTCGGACCCAATAGGCTGCATTCAAAGATGCTGACAAAACCAACTGATGTTTTTGAAAAGTTGACTACTCTGAATGGTAAAGGAAGAAACTGAGTGGTGCTTTCAGAATGAAGTTTGTCACTCAGATGATGCAAATTCAGGTATATATGTAGCTTTCCTTTAGGGACAAGCCCTTTGCAATGAAGATACAGGCAATGTTGATCAAATACTAGAACTATCAGTCCCCTGATAGTCAGTGACATTCCCCTGCAATTTGTTGTAAAAGAATTCAGTGTTCTTATGAGTGAAGGACCACTGAACAAGCCTCAGGAATATGTCTTACTGCAGAGAGTTTGTGGAATGATCATGAGGCTTTTTATTTTCTAAAGTTAGAAAAAAAACGTATTTTATAAGAATGAATAAGTCATAACTTTCATAATTCTATTATTAACACTCTCGTTGCAATCTATCACATATTTTAAATTTGTACCTTTCACCACATCTAATTTTATTCTAGATTGCAAACCATGAAACAAATGTTATGTTTATGATTGCCAAAATTTATGTTTACCAGAGGTATGTAGTGTGTATGATGTTAACTGTGGTCTCCCATTAACAACCATTTCTCAATACCTATTACTAAGGAAAAAATTGAATTAAGCTTTTGGTTTCACCTAAATACTCAGTTTAATTCAGAGCGCTCAATTAAACTATTCTTGTATCAAGTATATTAATCAAGATGGCATCCTTAAACCCACAAATAGTTATATGGCTGCTCATAGCTGACTGATATGGAATATCTGGAGATTTTTATTTTGGGTGCCTTTGCTATTTTGAGAATTCTGTGTGATTACACGAGTCAAAAGAGGATATAGATTTGCAAAAGTAGTCAAGGAATAGCATAATTGGATGACTTCTGGGTACAATCCATCTATACAAATTACTTTAAAAGGACACCTCAGTGGAGTTCTTTTAAGTGCTACAGAGCAAAGCAGGAGAAAGGAACACAGAAATAGAAAGAGACCAGTTACCCAAATGGTTAATTTTACAGTGTTCTACAGTGGGACTTGTTACACCTTAGGGCAAGCAAAAAATTTTATCATCAAAATATTAGAGAAGTCCCACATCTACAGAGGACATTTCCTGAGTTAATCTGGATGGCTTCGTGGGGATTGTGATAAGATTCCAAAAAATTCTAATGCAGATTGACACAGAATGTTTTTGTTTACAAAAGTTATTACAAAGAATAGTGCTTTTCACTCAGAAAATCTAAAGTAATTGTCCCTAAAAATGTTGGACAGACCAAAGAATACTACCTTTAAATTGCATAAACTAACATTTATTAGATAGCAATTGAAACTGAAGCATTTACCTTGGTCACATCCACTAAAAAAGAGAAGACAGAACACCTGCCTTTACACAGCCATTTTCTGTCATTATTAACCTGATCTGGTTGGAAATTCTTTGGAATTTTTCAATGTCACTTAACTGCATAACCATACTGTCATCACAGGAAGATTGATTTAAGGTAAGCTTAAATTTAATAAACTCTTAATGTTAATGTACTCCTTCAGAGCCTCTGTACCACCCATTCTATCTATACAAGGACTGAAATGATGCACTTAATTTACTTTAACCTCTTTAGTTATTAATTTATGTTCTCACACTTACATTTTTCCCTAATATGAGCTCTACTTTGCACTTGTTAGAATTTTCTGAGTTCAGACACTTTCATAAACTTGATAACATTGCTAGAGTACAACCACTATTGATATAAAGCCAAATAACTAAAACTTTCCTATAAACAAAATATAATATACTTGAAAAGTGATTTTCATACAGTATCCTTTAAAGTTTTTACAATTTTCTGAATAGGAAGTATTTGAGTATAATACATTGAAGTTTAAATTCAATCCTACCAAATTCTGGAGAAGCAATTTGGGAAGCATCAACAAGTGTTTTAAATAAATCTGTAATATTATTCTGGAGATGATTTTGCATTGTAAAATCTGCTAGTACTGAGAAATAGCTGAGTCATCTAGAATATCTATTAGTGTTTTATCAATAGCAACCATTTATAGGAAAACTACAAAAATGCACTGAAAACTATATCTAATTGTTGCAAAAATATATTCTAGAAATTAATTTTAGGATCTTAACAGACCAATAATTCAGAAGCTTCTTCAGTCTGAGGAGTTATTCCTAGCTTCTACCACATTAAAGCAACAATTGATACCGAGAAATCTCGGTAAAATCCCAATATATTAACTTATTGAACACACATATCTAAGTATATCTAAGACCTTGCCAACATTTGCTGAACTAGAGAGCAATGCTTGTTTACTTTTCTACATTTGCTAAATGTATAAATGTTCCAAGTCGCTCTCTAGTGATCTCACTTTTCAAGTATGTAGTTTAAGTGTTTAGGGCCAGTCAAACATTTCTTTTCAACAGCTTTTCAATTAGAAAAGTGTCCCTTTTTTTGAAAAATAAAATAGGGAGAGAAAGCATTTTAGCTATTGCTATTTTGTAGTGTAAATGGTTCTATGCTGCTACAAGATGCAATTTTAAGTAAAAACAGGAAAAGATTTCTATACAGAACAGCAGTCAGATTCAAAAAGTACACAAGCAGGTAAGAAGACCAGCATTAAATATCCTTATTTAGAAAGCTGAGTGTTTAAATGGTCTTGGGAACATATGAATACTTTAACCACCAGTGTTTCATAACCACAAAGTGTTTCATAAGATGTGTTTCTCAAGCTCTCTTTCAGAGAAAATATTCTCCATCTGTAAAAATAAATACTATTTTAGTGGTTAAAGGATTCAGATTTTTTAAAATATTATTCAACTTTTAAGACTTAAGTTTCTAGAGTGCTCAATTACACATATAAAATTACATCTGCACTAGGAAAATGAGACAGTGAAAACAGAATAATCAGTAGTTGCTGGACAAACCATAGGAACAGTGATAACAGCAGGCCCCCAGTTTAAAACCCCTCCCTTAAAAATACCAGACAAGACACTTAGTGTGAATCTTGATTTTCTTTTTCATACAGCAAGAACAATCTCACTGGTACAAGCAGGAGATACTAAAGACAGCTTAGCCCTCAGCTGGTGCATCCGTCTCTTACTTTTTCAGGCAAAGTGAGGTTCACCAGTTCTTTACACGCCGAGATTTTTGTATTCTCTTGTCCAATATGGAATGTTTTTGGTTTTGGCTTGGTTAGTTTGTTTGGGTTTTTACCATTACCATCCTCCTTCCTCTCTCTTTAGAATCACCACACTGTAGCACTACAGGGAAGCACAAAGAGCAGGGCCAATCTGCAAGGAAGAGCAACTAAGAGTGTTCAGAGCACTCAGAGGGCAGTGTCCTTCCCAAGCAAAGTGGACCAGTCAGTGAGCTGATAATGGAGTCCAGCATCAGTCCCAGACAAAGCAAGGAGATGAAACAGGCACAGAGTTTATCCAGGGATCCAGTTAGGAGCAGCAGAAGACATGACCAAAGAGAAGACTGGAAGCAAGATATAACTACCATATGAGAGGTCCATTCAGGAGACAAGTTACCTTCAGTGTAGATCCACAGTTCATCCACGTGACATGAGCATAAACAGGACAAGCATGCTTCTGTCACAGCCCAAGATAGGGAATTGGTTGTTCAGGCCTCAGCTCAAGTGAGGCTTCTGGAACCCAATGCAGGTGGTGTGATTGGAAGCCCCAGGTGAGGCTGGTCAGGGTTGTTAAGACTGATGAGCATCATAAGAGCCCTGACAATCACAATCTTTAAGCTTTTTCATGATACCAAAACTTAGGAATGTAGCCAAAGAAGTTTCTAGTCAAGCTTGACCCAGAAACAAAATCAGCCTAAATGGTGCTATTGGGTTTCTTTGCTCAGGCATTAATATAGCATTGTGTAGATACAACCATGACCATTTTTAGCTGAGCTGTGAAACTCTAAATGTATTGTTTACTACACAAAATTCTGGTTTTGATAATACTGAGAACTCTTCAAGTCCAAAGTTTGTTAGGGTCCACAAGATAATTTTATGTCCCACTTCTGCTGGAATTCTCATGGGTAAAATTAACAGATTGGCCTCAATTCAAAGCTTGTCCAAATAACAGGGAGAGGAATTATGGGTAAAATAAATATTTATAAGCTTTTTTAAAAAATGTTGCAGCTGTGTATTTGGACAGTAGGCAGAAAGAAAGGCTATGGGGAAAGTAGCAAAATCATTTTCAGTGTTTGCTTGAACAGCAAATTCTTAGATGGCCATAATGTGAGCTCTCCTCTTGTGAAAGACGTACAGGATGAAGTACTTAAAAATGCCATACAGAGTTTGACTCCTTCTTGTGCCCAGCTGACTGGCAAATTTTTGTTAATACAAAGAAAAGACTTTATACAGCAGAGAGTTAATTCCCTTTTGAATTACCTGCTGTTTTATTCCATCCTGGGATAGAGAAAGTTGCCATGAAAATACTTTGCTGAAGGCAATACAGAGAAAAAAGAATGAAAATCTGCTCTTCATTTTTCAACATAGGACCTATCCATTCCTCTGTCACATACTTCCAAGTCTAGTTGTCACCTCTATCACTTAATACTTAGAACATTGGACTAAATACTGGTTTAAGAAATATGTCAAAAGCTACCAAGTCATTACCACATCTAATAGCTGCGTACCTAAGACAGAGACGCTTCATACAAAAAAAATATTGACGGGTGTCATTTTTCTTTTTCTAAAACAGACTATCCTATTTTTCACCATACAAACAAAGAAATATTTGTGTACAAGACAGAGGTTTACATAAAAGAAGTCAAGAAAAATTTTTAGCCTAATTTATTATGAAAATAAGCATTTTTAAAAAGCAACATGTTCCCATCAGGTTTCTATTCCTTTTATACTAAAATATGTAGCTTTCTGACATGACAGAATAAAATGATTGCCAGATGAAAAAGCATTAGTTGTGCCTAAGTCTAACTTCAGTTAATAACATTATGCATATTTTCACTATGTAATTCAAGAGTCATGTTACATTATTTGTATGTCAAATGTATTTAGATTTATACCAGTTGTAAAATTATAAGACTATAATACAAAAGAACCTTATAAATATTTTATCAAATTCTTTTAGGGTTAGAGTAACTTCATCAATAATTTGTAAAAATGGATAAATATCAAAAACACCTTCTCTAACGTTACCAAAATGAGTATATTACAAGTCTTTAGTGTTTTATGTTTCATTACCTGAAATTAAATTTTTGCATTTCATCCAAATAGTAAAACTGGTGCTTTCATCATGATAAAGGCAACTTTTTTTCTATTATGCCTATGTAGAAATATGTCACCAAAACAAATTTCTCATGGATTCTATTTAAACACAAAAATTACCCAGAAATTTAATGTGGTCAAAACTTTTCCCTTATGCTTCTTAAACCAGAAACGGAAATTAAATTTAAGTAAATATATCATTATCTCTGCATCCTCACCGTCCCAGGAAAATGTCACATTTTGAGTAAGACCATACAACAATCAGTTCAGCATTTGACATTAGTGAGAGGAACAAGCATCTGAAGGGGGAGCAAGGATTTCCAATAGCAAATCTTTAACTAAAATAGTAGGTTTCAATGCCATTAGACACAAAACCACTTTAAAAGGCTCTGTTGTATTGCTGTAATCTTTCATTTATACATCTACAAGTAGGGCTGGAACATTTATCAGCTGTACATGGGACCATGTTCTACAGGGATAAAAATTTCTTCCCTGAGCTATCGATAGGAGTGTTCAAGACTAAGCCAGAGAAGAGCTTAAAACAATTATAAAAGGAAAACCTGTGACTCCTTTATGGTCATTGGAAAGGTGATCATCATTTAGAAGGCCAAGGCTTGACTTTCTTTTTTGGTGACAAACAGATGAAAACAGTAATTCCAGAAGAGCAGTGAGGTATGTATCTAAGGGGCAAATTGCTCTGTCAGTAACTCTAAAGTACCAGCATCCTTTTCAAAAACTAGAGGTAAGAAAAAGAGATTAATTTACCAATGTATTTATAAGATCAAAGGGGCTCATTTTTATTTGGTTTGATTTTTGTCTTGAATTATATACTTCAAAAGCATATACCTCAGGCTGACAAGTAAAAGAGTAAGAAAGCCAAAGCACTGAAATTAGCATCAGGGGAACAGATCAGGAAACAACTTCGATACCAATAAGTAGCTATGACTTTTTCTGTTATAAAGATAAACATTTTGACCTTTTTAAAATATGAGTTCTGGAAATGCAAGGGCAACATAATCAGGTCTTTTTCAAAGGACACTGATTCAATGCAATAAATTGAAGAGTTCTCAAAGAGCTGGAAAAAGTGGAATTAATAAAATGTTAAAGCACAATTTACTTGTTTTTAATAATCTTGGCCATTTTAAATTCAAGTGTTAGAACACTGACAGGATTCTGAACATTCCACAACAAATTTCAAAACTTATTTGAATTATCAATCCTGTGGAAACATTTTCAAGATCTTGTAACTTTTAACTTTTGCACAATGGCATTGTAAAAGTAAATGCAATGCTAATGTAAACTTATTGCTAAGTAAATATATCTTATCGATGTGTACATGTATTTTATGCATATGAATGAAAACATCATATTTTTAAGAAATGAAGTTCCAAGAAGTCCTTACAAGTTTACAGAAAACATGTTAGCAGAAAACATGATTCTGCTCTGAAAAAAAAAGCACAGAAAACTTCAACTTGTCATAGAAAAATAGCATGCAATGTGTCACCTATCTAAAAGAGAGAACTGTCTGTGAAGCTGAGCTGAATAACAGCTGAGAGTATTTTTCTTTCCCCTGAGGCAAATGACTTATGATTTAGAAGAATCTTTTCTCACCCACTTACAAGTTGCTCTCTTGAGTATACTCTTTATTATGGAGAAGTGTGAGCTAGCTGTTCCTTGTGGGCTGGGAACTGGGAGCCCTGGGGAATCCCCAGGTTGGGCAGCCAGTCCTATCCCACCACCCAAGGCAGAAGGGCAGTAGGGTCACTGGGGGCAGCCCCAGAGCACCTTACTGGGTAGGGGAGGGACCGACTCCGGGCCCGGGCACGGACTGGCAAGTGGGCTTGGTCCAGGGATGGTCAGGGCTGTGGGAACTTGGAGACCAGCCCTGGGACAGGAACTGAAGGCCCCAGCGGACTGTAATGGGTTCCAGTGCCCCACATAGGGGCACAGAGAGGTGCCAGGTGATGCTGGGCAAGGACAGTAAGGCCTGATATTGTCCTTAGAGCCCTGACAGTGTTAACCTGTACTTTTACATCCAAATGATCTATTCATGCAGCTTCTATTCTCTCTCTCTTCATGTTTCAAAATTCTTCTTTTTATCCTTTGCTATTTTCTTCTTAATTCTTCCTCATGATGCCTCAGCATGTATAGGTTCATGGCAGCAATTTACTAAAAAAATAATCCAAAGGAACTAACCTGTTAAAAAGCATAAAGGGAAAGGATCAGTTCCCTCAACCTGCTGGCAGCACTTCACATAACACAGTCCAGGATGTTTTATTGGATTATAAAACAAAACAGCATCACCAAAAATCTTAGTTTCTGACTCAGTGTTGTTATGTATCTCTATGATAGTTTTAATATAAATGGTTAAAGATCAACCTTAGTAGTGTAACAAGTGCTATTGCATTGTAATTTTGATCCAATCAGACAGTCAACATAGCTACTCTGCAATGGTTGTTTTCGCATTCAGTTTACAGTTCCTTTTCCTCAATTTAATGCCAATATTCTAGCTACATCATCTTGTCCTGCACTAAATTATTTCTCTCTAACCTAATACTTCAATCCACTGGCTATTTGTAGTGTGTTAAATCTCTCTGCCCCTTTTCATTGCTGAGTCAAGCTATACATACAGTCTTCTTTTATCTTTCCTCAGAAATCAATTCCTCCATCTCCTTGATCTAGGGTTTGGGGTCTTTTTTTGGTTTGGTTTGGTTTGTTGCAGGGGGGAGGGTGGGTTTGTTTTTTTTCCTTGTCCTCAGAACTTCATTTAGTTTGTCAATATCTCTTTTGGAATGTAGCTTCTAATATCAAATGCAATATTCAAGATATATTCACTCCAAAACCCCAAAAAGAAAGAGTTGTTTCCTTGGTTGTTGAAACAGTACCAAACTCCTTACTGCTTTCTGAAGACTTTATGCTCATTATGCCACCTGCAAAACCATAAGAAACATTTAAGTCCTTCATAACAGATGTGTATCTCTATATTTTCTCTACCTGTCTTTCCAGGCTTTTACAATGGCAAACTTACTTGGAATGTCAATTAATAAATCTTTCAGAACTAAACACCACCAGTAAATATAATAAAGGTAAAACACAACAGAAAGAAGTCATGTAAACACATTACCTCTCTTATATCATCTTTACATTGAAATTCTATATCAGACTTTGTAAGTTTTGCGGTTCTCTTCAAAATCTTACAAGTTACTTGCAGTTGTTAATAATGCAAGATTACTGAGGACCCACCATGTCAAGCTTATTTCCCTTGCTACCATAAATTATACTGTAAGTTAGTTTGTTTATGAGTTTATCAAGCTCCATCTTAAAAGTTTTCAACTTTTCTGTCCTACATTTTAAATTACTCATAATCATAAACTGCATACAGGGATAAAAACTGCTACCTCTCTTTTGCAGATATGGAAATAAAATGTACAGATTCTAAGAGATTTTTCTTGTGGACACAATTAGAATAGAGATTGTCAGCTCTGAGGTGTACAACAAGTACTGCTTAAGTTGTTGGCACTAGAGTCGCTATGCAAAAAAAGATTATAAAGAGTACAAAAAATAAGTAATTAACCATGCTATTCTTATTTTCCAACACCGATTTATTAAAAAAAATATGCACAAATATTAATTGAGATATTAATAAGGAAATGAAAAATATCTTTAAAATACAAAATTTTATTTTTTTTCTGTTAAAACTACTCTCAGAACTGCACAGTGGCAGTAAGAAATATTCTCATAGCTGCCTACTCAATTAGCTTAGAAGATTCTCTACACACATGTAGTCAGAAAATGACCATATATAACGTGATCTGGATATTCCTAGCCTCAGTTTTTTCTGTGTGTTTAAAGTTATTGTAAAGAAGAAGGAAGTCTACAGAGTCATTTTAATTAATCTGCATACCTCGCAGTACCACAGACCTGCTGGCAGGACAAAGAATTTAAGATTTTGTCATAGTTAATAAATTTGCTTCATTCCTGTAATTAGAAAAGAAAGAAAAAAATGTTTTTGCAAACTTCTGAAGGCCTAAAAATATTTCTTTTGTTTTCAGTTTCATTAGAAACTTCAAAGTATAAACCATGAAAATGTTCTTTTTATTTTAAGACGTCTGTGATCTTTTTCACATCTTTTTCAGTCAGCTGTAGCCCATCAGAACACTCTTTCCCTATGTCAAAAGAGAACTTGTCATTTCTTGTTCTACAGGAGCTTCTGTTTTCTTCATTTATCAGCTATGATGAGAACACATAATCCCTACATACCTCTAGGACTGTGATTGCCTTCTGTTTGCTTTCCTTTATAAGGAATATAAGATATTTTCAACTCTTACACAGCCTGTGACGTGATAAGCCCACTCCAGTTCACATAACCACTAAGATCATTTTTCTCATCATTTTTATATCACTCCTTCATCTTTTCTCTCCATTTCCCCAAACACATTCAACCACATCAAGATGGGAATCTTAGGATAGATCTTTCTTTTCTTGTACAATTCCATTTCTTTTTGCTTATGTTCTCTGTGTTGTATCACACCATTCTTTTCTAATAATATATGGCTCTACCAGTGATAAGAAAATTTTGGTTCTTTTAGTTGCTGTTCTTTCAGAAACCTGATTTTTGAGCTCTGTTAAGCTATTCCAAGAAAAGAGATTCAACAAGTTATTTGGCTTACCTGTTCTGGTGTTATACTACTTTCTGAGTGAAAATGTCATTTTTTTCTAATGTCCAGTCTGAACTCCATACAATAAGTTGAAGATGCCGCCTTTACCATCTTCTACTTTACTCCATCATGTCTTTAACTCTCTGTCAAGAAGTTGTGATCTGTCATTTGGTTTGCACCTTTGTCACTGTACTAAACAAGCCCAGTTCTCCCAGTCTCTCCCTGAGAAGTTCTGTCGACCAGTCTTAAGTTTGTCAAGATCTGCCTGGACTGAAACTCCAGAGTCTGCTGTGTTAGCTGTTCCAGTTTTAGCATCACCCACAAATTTGCTGAAGATATATTTTAACCTGTCATCAAGGTTCCTATTGATGGTATAGTATAATATTAACACAGTAATCAACACAGAAATACCTTACTTGTTACCAGCCACCATATGGCTATCAAAGCATTCGTTGCAATCCTTAGACCCTTGTGATGCATCCAAATCTCTATCCATGCGATTCTTCAGTCTGAAATTCCTCTACCTTCAAGTGAGCATGCTGCAAGAGAAAATCTCAAAAATCCTACTATAAGGTGTATTCTATTCACTGCTCTTTGATTCTATGCGTTGCTACTGAATGCTCTGTTGGAAGCATCCAGGTTAGTTACCAGGTTTTGTCTTACCTGGTTACCTGGTTATCTTCTTTTCTTTTACATGTGGAAGCGTTTTCCAAAAGGAAGATCTCCATGATCTTTACAGGGACTGAGTTTGGATGGACCTGTCTAAAATTTACAGACTTTTGCTATTATTTTCTTAAAGATGTTCATAAAATTTTATCCAGTTGCCAGGAACACTCTCTTCCCTCATCATCATGATGGGCAGCACATTCAGAGTAACAGCCTAGTCTTTTCAATGAGTCTCTAATTCATTTTCCCCCATTGTTAGTTGTACCTTAAGTGTCATTTTTATCATGATTGTTAATCCAAACACAATAAGACATCACTAACTGAAGAATACAAAAGACGAGCAAAAGAGCCCTTTTCCTGTAAAATTATGTAAAATTATTATTTATTTAAGAGCACTATAGAACTGTTTTATGTGGATATTTGTCTTATTATTATGTGACAGAAATTTACCAAATATTTTCTGGAAAATCGAATTCCAATGCACACATGCTGGCCAGACTTGCTCAGGAGAGGGTCCTGATGCTTTTTCCCAGCATTATACATTCTGCTGAGTCTAAAGAGAATTTCTGTATTTTAGATTTTACAATTCTAGACATCACAAGATTCACAGCAGTTCATAAACAGACTGGCAATTTTCATAAGAGTGGTGCTATTCAAAAATGAATTCTTGAAGCAATAAGATAGTCCAAGTTATCACAAATGACTCACCATAACTGATTATAATGAACAGAATACAATGAACAGTCAAATGAAACATATTCTATATACTTTGTGGTGAGTTCAGTCCTGTGAAAAATTATTTATTAACGAAAGCTATTTACTTTCCACAGTTTATTTTAAAAAATCTAAACAAAGGCCTAGAGAGGCTTGTGAAGAACTTCTCAATATACAATTTCCTAATTTTCCCTTGTGATAATTTTTGACATTTCTAAGGGGAATGGAAAAAGAAACTGCAGTGGTGCATAAAATGATCCATTGGTAGCGTCAGTACTGTTGCAGCCTTTTGGTATTAAATTTATTCCTGTAGTTGCTAAGTGTGCTGGTTTTGTCTGGGATAGAATTTATGTTCTTTGTAGTAGCCAGTATAGCTGTGTTTTGGATTTGCACTGGAAACAGGGTTGATAACACAGGGATGTTTTCATTACTGCTGAGCTGCACTGGGTTTTTCTGCTCCTTGTACCACCCAATCAGCAAGGAGGCTGGGGGTGCAGAAGACTTTGGAAGGGGACACAGCCAGGACAACTGATCTCAGATAATCAGAGGGATGTCCCATACTATATGGCATTATGCTCAACATATCGAGATGGGGGAAAAAGAAGGAAGGGAGAGCAGTGTTTGTCTTCCCAAGTCACCATTACATGTGATGGATCCCTGCTTTTGTGAAGATGGCTGAACACCTTCCTGCCCTTGGGAAGGTATGAATGAATTTATTATTTGGCTTTGCATGAGCATGCAGCTGTTGCTTTACCTATTAAAAAGTCGTTACCTTAACCCACAAGTCTTCTTACTTTTACCCTTCCAATTGTCTCTCCCATCTCACAAGGAGAAAGTGAGCAAACAGCTGTGTGATCTTTAGCTGCTGGCTGAGGTTCAACCATGAGACTAAGTAACTAAACCTTTAGCACCACAGAACTTAATTCCAAAACAAAACCAAGTAAATAAAATATGAAGAGAAATTTCCAAGACAAGGAAAATAGTGCTGTTTTTCTCACAATGTTTTTCTTTTATCATTCAATTGATATTTTCTTTATCAATAAACACTGATTCTTAAAATATTGTAATAAACTTCACAGTTGGCATGTTTGGACATGTGGAATTTTCACACATTAAAGTGATATATAAAGCTTACTGGTCGAAGTTAATTTTAAAAAGAATAGTTATTTTTTACTATGGCAGAAGGCTATTAACTTTTTTGATTTAAACAATTTGAAAGCTGAAGCAAATACAGAAACAAAATTGCTACAGTACAATAATTCTACCTCATTATAAAAAAAGGGAAAAGGAAATTTTTAAAAAATTTGTCTCTATGAGGGTTTTAAGTGAATTAGAGCTATTACTACTGCGGCCCACTTTTACCACAATATGAAGAAGATAAGAATATGATTTGCTAGGATCAGTAGGAGGCATCTTTTCTGTAAGTAAGGATTTTTTGATAATATTATTGAAACTTGGAAATGCAGCTTGAAAGTAATTTGAACTTATTAATGAACGTTGTATAAACAAGTGTACAACTGGAAAGAGGAGAGCAGAAAACAGGTTCAGGAAGATGCATTTCTAATAAGCATTAGGAGTGTCTACTTAGCTTCATTACAGCACGTTTCTGGGATTAAAAGACCATGCTACCTAGATGGCAAAATGGCAGTGAAGTCATCTCATTATTTGACATCAGAGGATTCAAGTTTTGTGTCTTCTATAGAAAGAAATTACTTCAGTTCTGTCCAGCGGGTAAGGGATTGTAAAGGCCACGGATGGATTCACTACATCTTCTTTGTTCTAGTGTTCTGCAGGTCAGCAATCCTATTCTATTCATGAGATTTGACAGCATCACGACATTGTTACCTGCTACAGCAGATCGTCTTTAGCTGTGACTTCCTATATTGTGGAATTAAAGCCATACAAGTGAAAATTTTCTGAGCATATCTTTGTAAATATTAACTGGACAGAATTTCAGTCACTTACAGTATTTTTCTAGGCATAAGAAAGAGTCTATTCACAACAGGTTTTTCCAGAATTCATGCTTAGCACTCAAACTATCCTGACTAAACCTACAGGATCAATGATTCTGTGCTAAGTGGTTAACAAAGTTAATTATATAATAATATAACAATATCAGGTGTATGAATGTGACCACATTATGTCTCCACGTACCTTGCATGAAGTAAAAAGTTTCAAACAGCTCGAATCAGATACTTATTTCTTTTTTTCTTGCCTAGTAAACTTAACTTCCAATTCTCTTTTAAGAATTTTAAAAGCTACATCCTCTGCTTTTTTAATCAATACTAATAGCTGCGTAAAAGCAGTGGTCTGCAGTTCTCTTTAAGCTGTTGCCTGAAGGTCCTAGCAGTCATATGCTTCAAGGATTCAAGCAGTTTCTTGGCATAAGGGTGGATACTATAGTGAAAAGTACTAAAAGTATTTACAGAGGTTAAAACAGTATGGGAAATTAGCCTAGTCTTTACTTCACAATATCCTAATTCTCATTTAATGCACTGGCACTCCATCCAAGGAATGCACATGTGAGAAAAATCTCAATTTCTTCATCAAGTGGGTTCAAAATGGAACCTCTTTTTGGTCTAATCTATAAAAAATCCTGATCAGGTGGCATGACAAAACAGTGCCTGACAAGGCATACTGACAGATATAATGTGAACAACTTTAAATTGAAGCATGGTGAAGTAAGGAACATAGGTTGGGGAAATAATAAAGTAGAGAGAGTGATAATCAGCTGAAGATAAAGTTACTTTAATGGACTTTAAGACTCCTGAAATGTGCAATGAGATGGTGTATGAATATATTGTTATTTTTTTATCAGCTGAAGAAAAAGACCTGGTGGTATTATATCATTCTAAGGCAGCTAAGTGAAACTGAACAATTGAGAGCAAATTATTAAAGTGTAGGGGAAAAGGAAAATAATTCTATTGTACCTTTTTTTAAATTTCTTTTTCACTTCCTTATGCAAACTGTCGACTTAAACTGAAAGCATTTCAAAATAGCAGCTTATATTCATGCATGACTGTAAAGCATCTAACACACTTCTGTGGACCCTACACAGATGCCCTAAAAAAGGGTTTTAATGACATTATTTAGACTGATTAAGACAACAGTATAAAATATGAAAATTAATTCCTAGCATCTTTGAAGACAACAGATTTTGATCTTGAGGCAAACTTTCAGTCCAAATATGAAAATATCTCTGCATATGAACATATATGCCCTATAATATGAACATCCCAAAATGTATTTTGCATTTTTTTCCTGTATATAAGTCTCAATAATTTTTTTTTTTCTCCTGAGAAATATTATATATTCTTTAAAGAATAAATTTAAATGGAAGGACGTCAGTCCTTATACTTAAATTCCCAAGGATTCACCTTTAGGGAAAGACTCTGTCCTGTCAACCTAAAATACTGTCTCTGAGTAGCTCCAGTAAAGCTACTGGGTCTGTAAGAGAGATGAAATCCTTGTTTTTAATATTCTTTCTGTAGACTATAACTCTAGGCAGCCTTTCTTTTCTTTTCTAGAGAGTAGGCTTTTTATTTTCTTTTCTGTGGAATCCATTGTGAAGTGCATGTTTTCCTTTCAGTATACATGGAGCTTAGGTGTTCAACATTCAGGAAAAGTCAGTCCCTTTTTTGGATTCAATCTTGAGCACTGACATATTCATAATGAAAACAAATACAATCCTTTTCCAATATTAGTCTAGGCTTTCTACTAATTGAAGTAGGAAAAGCCAGAAAACCTTTTTACTTCAGTATCTTCATGTTTAAAATGCATTGATATTATTCACTAAATACAGAGAAATATTGTGAAAGTTAGTTCTTCCTGGATTTTGAACACATCAAAGGTTATGAAATGTTACTACTGTTTTTTGTTCCATTACTGCTCATTCTTTACTTGTTGGCTATTAAAAATAATTGATCCTTTCATCTTTATTTGTCCCTTTACATTTGCATAGATAGTCATTACAACTGTCCCTACCATTCTTTTCTTCAAACTGAAAAAACCCAGCTCTGTTTTAATTATCCTTTCCAGGTTCAATTGTCAAAATTTTTCATCATGTTTGGGTTTGGGTTTTTTTCTGAGCTATGTTCAATTTCTGCTGTTAATTTTGAGCTGCTGCCTTCCTTACTGATTGAAGAACTGTGACTGAGATCTACTATTGCTGAAGTTTTCCAAGTGCACTTTGTTAGACCTCCATGAGCTACTGTTTATGTTCTGATTGTTAAACCGACATAATGACAGATTAGCTACATCAATTTGCTTACCCCTCTTAGTGGACAGATACAAGGTTATGAGTGTTGACACGAGAGGTCCACAGGCAAAACATGGGGAGTAGGGAAGGCATAATTGTCCCTTTCATAAGTGCTTTTTTCCTTCTGAGAAAGTCACCAGTTTTATCTTAATGACACTTCCTCCCATCTTTCCAACCCTGATTCATCCTCATTGTATTTCTTTTCACTTTGTTTTTAATAGCTGAAACTTTTCATAATTCATTTCACTTTGATGTTTCCATGCCCAATTTTTTTTCACAAACTCTTCTTAGGATTTTCTGCAATCTTTATGGTAATAGCTCAGAAAACCTAAAAGGAGTCTTCTCTATGTGGAATGAAAGTGTTATTAAATGAGGACAAAGACAGAGGTAAATATGAAAGAAGCCATAGCTCCTGGCTCTATGTTCCTGCTGAGTTTGAAAGTCAGTGGAATGTCGGAGTCCTTCCTCTTCTCAAAGGTAAGATATTTCTAATCCGCACTATCATGCTCTAAGGCAATATCTTGCAACACCTATTAGTTGTAAACTCAGCAGGAACTGTAACCCCCTGCCTCTCAAAGAAAAAAATATTTTTCCTCTATGTAATGCAGGTTACCCAGAAAAAGGGAGACAAGATACAAATTGCATGTGAAAATGTGCTACATTCCCATTCAAACTGCTGTTGACAATACATTATACAAAAGTCGTGATCCCACAAGCTATTGAGTATTTTTCACTTAAATGAATTTTAGTGGGAACAGGATTTGCAGATTACTCCTCCTGTGTGCCATGAGCTCCAGGGATCAGGAAGAGATTGCTGACTGAGTTTTCTACATTCTACTGGGTGTAAAAGAGAACATTCTATCCTACAAAAAAAACCAAGCAATATTGAAAAGGAGTAGAAACACACAAGTAGTAAAATGATTGCTTTTTCTGAGTCTAGGAGCCCAAATTATCTAAATACGTTGCTGATCGCCTCAGTAGTCTTTCTTGGTAGTATGCCAAGTAAGGGCTGGCAGAAGTTTGAAGCTGTTCATTTAGGCATAGTTGCAATACGAGCAGGCTTTGATCCCCAACCTATCTTCTTGAAATGGATTGTCTTTTTTGATACAAGTGTTATAAAAGATTCAGATTGTAGCTCTTGCATTTCAATTCCTAAATAAAAAATACAATTTATTATTACTGTTTTCCAAAGAGCTAGACAAGGGACAAACATGGAAGGGGCCAATTTCCTTGAAAAAATCAGTGTGTCAGGCAAACATATGGACAAGAAAGGAGTCAAAGAAGCCTTTTCTGTAGAACAAAAGACTTTTCGATAAATCAATTATAAGAACTTGAATATTTAGAAAGGGGCCACCACAGCCTCTAGCTGACAAAGTACTCCACAAAAATATAAGACTGAAGGAAATTTATTTTTTTCTGCTTAGATCAAAGATAACCATTTTCACCATTTACCTGAAGAAGCACATTACCTTTTTCTGAGATAGCTTATAAAATTTCAAAACCTCATACTTTATTTTGCGTCCTTTCACATTCAAATACACTGTTTTTCAGCTACAGTACATCAAACTCACAAGGTTCATTAAGTTATAACAATCTTCATACAAAAATTTTCCTCCTCACAGTCCTCTGTCAATTATGTTGTAAGAAAGCAAGACAGTTGACTGAATTAGGCTGCATATATGTTCAGTATTCACATATTACCTCCCAGCTACATGAGAATTAGTAAAAATCTTTGCCAAGCTAAAGAGGATTTTTGAGCAAATCCTTTATTGTATCTTATTTATAGGGGCTTAATCTGGGACTAATTTTTCTCTCTATTTATACTATGTATATGTATGTCTTACTTAGCTGATCTCTATTTTATGGTAGCACCATCATATAAGTATTAATGAGAGTAATTGTCAAACCAAGCCACTACAGTAATGTAATAAGAGTTCACTCCTAGCTGGATCTCAGGCAACACTTTGCCTCTTCTCGTATGGGTAAGAGCATTCACCTCTCCATTAAAAATCTTAGAAAAGATTAACAAAAGACAGTTGTGTCCTGAACCTTGTCATGGTACACATCAGTTAAGAAAAGGCAGGACTCACAGACACTTGTCCCTCATGTTTTTCTTTTTTAAATTCTATTAAATAACATACTACCTTTAGTGTTTAGCAATCATCATTCTATTTAAAATATTTTCTCAAATGCAGTGAGCTCTTTTAATGTTTCAATAATTTTAAGGGATTTTAGGACCATTAGACATCTGTTGGATACCCACAGGAACACGTCCTTGAAATGAAAACAATGTGGAAAAATGGATATGAGGATTTTTAAATTAAAAATGTAAACATTCTAGAAGGAAAACAATGAAAGACACATTAAAATGGCAAAGGGTGTCAGCACATCCTTTTGGAACGTGGCAATCAGGCTACATCATTACATTCCTGTTCTGCATGATGCTCCTTTTGCCACCACTCTCATTGAAAGGCAGAACATGACTAACAACCTTCAAGCTAGAAGAGGGAGACAGAAAAAATTCAGGTTTTTATTTAGGTTTCTGCTGTTGACCATAAAGCTCTGGAAAACCCTTACGACTCAATCTCATTGGAAAAATGTTAAAAATCAAAGTTCACAAGAAAGAAATTATGTGAACGGCAACAAGGAGAAAAGTCACTCTTCAGTTCACATTTTTTCTTTTTTACAACTATGGCAGAGGGTACAAGATCAAATGCTCTTTCCCTGTTACTTCTTCACATGACTAATCTCCCTTCTCTCTGTATATTTTCTAAGTGGCAAGGTGCCACTTTGTGTCAAATTCCACTTAGCCTCTTTGTCCACACAAAATCTCAAATTTGAGATTGATTTCTAAGTGGTATCCTCAGCAATAAACCCCAAAAACAAGCAAATACAGTAAACTGCACGCAAAGGCTGAAGTAAAGTACTGTCTGGAAAAAGTTGAAGATTTTAACATTATGATGACTGCATTATAACTGACAACTACTATAGAACCTATCTTAAATCAAAATTTCTCTGCAAATACAGTATAACTATACTCATACGAGCAACTAAAAGAAAATACTTTTTTTCTGATCAACAATATTCTGACTTCCCCAGTTTAAATAAACTTTACTTAAGCTACTCCCCGTGGGTTTTATGCTCTCCACCTGATTATGAATACATTTGTATTTCCTCTTTCTTTAGTATTTCAGTTGTCTATATTTTCCATAGACTAATTCAAATTCTGATCTTCTTATTATTGAGAATGAATTAACACATCATAGAAGATGTTCTCCACTGCCAAATAGTTATCTTCACATGTCAGTGGGCTGCTGAGCTCCTTCCTCATTCTCTCCTGTCACCTTAGGGCATCTCAGTAAACTGTGATTTCAGAGTTATAAAACAAACTCCAAAGCTGAATCACAATATGGGCCACCCCAGGTTTCCTTATCATTATGCTTCATTGAACCAAAAGTACACCCTTAAGCGAATATATGTAAACCTTTATGAGAAAGAAGGAAAAATGAAAAAAGGAGGGGGGGGGAGGAAGAAGCAGGCAAATATAGTTCTACTTCACTCATTCACTCAAGAGTAACAGGTATCTCTCAGCTGTAGACATTTTCTTGCAATAGACTATGTGCCCTGCTATTGCAAAAGACTTAATGAAATAATCCCATTACAATATTTTCAATATGAATTTCCCTCATGCTTAGAAATATTCCTGAAACACATAAGCTGCATTTGGTCACAGAAAGTTTACACCTGTTTGCTCTTGTGTAAACGTATTTTACCTTAAGTGATCCTTTTCTCTGGTACTTATTTCTAGAAGGCAAAACATATCCTCTCCCAGATTTTACCTTACCAAACTTTCTGTGCTCAATAAATTGCCTTCAATAAAATAAAGTTTTCATCCTTCTGGTCACCTTGTCTTTAAACAAAAAATATCTCCAGAACTATACAAAAGATTCTATATAGGATTTTACCAATACCTTGTAAAATGTCATTGGTACTTCCTTTTCTGTAACGGAAATAATTTTCTGATAGAGCCTGTGGTATGTCCCACACCTCACCTCTTCCCCTTCTGCCCTTAATATTCTAGTCATTCTATAACTGCTCAGAATGTTAATTTCTTTGTCTTTGGATCTTCTGAAGTAGAAAAATCCCATTTTATAGCAGATTTTTTTTTAATATATAAATGGATGATCACCCATATTTCAACCCATTTCTAAGACCATCTAATTCTTTCTATCAGATATTCTGAACTACTTCTGTATTGGTATTAACTTCCAATTTTGTATCATCAGAAAATTTCACGAGAACCTTATGGCTTTTCGTGAGCATCAATGAAAGTCAAATTGCTTTCTCAAAGGTCCTGTAAGATAAAGGTAATTTAATGGATAAAATCTTCTTGGGTTTCAAAAGGTTTGAAAAGGTTCTTGCCAACTGTTTTTAAAGACACTGATTAGCAACGACATAAAAGAGCTTTGCAATGTTAAATTATTTTGAGAAATATAAGAAAGGAAGGTAGGAAAAGTCAGTTCTCACAGGAAAGAGAGGTCAACTACTGGGGACCACCAATCACTGAATGACTGGTGGTGAGTTACACTGACATGACTTGTGAAAATATTGATATACAGCTTAGCAAATGTGACAAAGTGACAAAGTTTGCTGGTGAGAGGAGTTTATTCTGGGTAGTAAGGATAAAGTCTAGTTGTGAGTAATTGCAGAAGGAACTAGGAACTAGCAAAAACTAGCTACTAAAATGGCAGATGAACTTCAATACGAATAAAGATAAGATTAAAGGCAATAATAATTATCTTTACAATTCTAATAAAAAATTTAATAAACCAGCCTAACTTCTCATAAAAAAATAAAAAAATGATCAGCTCTGAGCTGACAATCAACCCCTCAGAAGCATGGTTTGGGTTTACAAAAGCAGGTATCATAAAAATCATTAACTTGATATTCAGGAGTGGCCATAAAAGCAAATCAGGATATTAGGAGTGAGTGAAAAAAAATTTTAAAAAAAAGAAAGTGTCACATTTTTCCATGTACAAACCCAATATTATCCTGCATTTTCAGTACTACATAAAATTCTGTTTCAGTCTCCTCAGTAAGTATAAAATAACAATGGAAAAGAGGTTGGAAACAAGATCAAAAATACAGAAAAAAACATCCCTAAGATCAAAATCTTAGTATGAGCAAAAGAAAATGCATAATAAATATTTTAAATACATATACATATAGGCAAGAATTTTTTTTTATAAAAACTGAGCAATTTAATCAGTATAAAGCAAGCAATAATAATACCAGCAATCATAGTCTAAATGAATACAGAAAGCCTCATCAATAATAGTACCTTTCATTGCTGTACAAGAAAACTTAAAATATCTTTCCTCCTCCATTACGCTCATCCCTATAAAGTCCATCTAGGTCCTAAGGTCGATGTCACCAATCTTCCTCAAGCAGGGAAGAGTTGTAATCACAGGAAATTACTGACATCCTGAAGGGATGTCCCTGCTTCTTTGTTGTTGACATCCATTTAGGGATTATTTTCTGTGCTTTCTAATAACAGTCCTCCCTTGTCACTGGTTCCCAGTAAGTTTCTCCTCAACTGGCAAAGGATTGACAAAACTGACAGCTCCACCACCACCCTGCCACCTGAGACAGGTCCACCCTGCATACTGATGTACCAGCTTACCCTTGGTCTTTCTTCCACTCTGCTGCCTTTTCCAGCCATTCCAGGGCTGCATCTGACACCAGTTACCCTCATCAGGCCTATTCTCACCCATATCCTGGATGATGTCTCAACATTGTGTCAGCCTTCCGTGCCACCATCAACCTCCAAGGACATCAGCCTGTTTCTGGCTCTGGTCACTGTCATTGGAACTGAACCTGACTCATGTCATGTTCCTGGTTTGTCCTTGGCCTTGCTTCAGCACCGTGGATTTGCACTGTGACCTGGGCTCTGTGATGACTCTGGTCACCATAGCTGACTATAACAAGCTAAAAAATCTCAGCTCATTAAATTTCATTTTAAAAAATTAATTGCAAATTATCTGTTTTTAATTATTTGTTAGGGTAGTGAGTAATGAAATATTTAAGGAAATGCCTTCCCTCCCTCTTGTCCAGACTCAGATTCAATCCAAAATCTCTTCTCCCCTTTCCTAGTCTCAACCACTCGTTTTCACCATACATTATACTCGGTCCCTCCAAACCCCTTTGATGAGGAAACAGTCAGTGTAGAAGGTTGGGAACAGTACACAGAGATTTATTTCTGCTACAGCTTCTTGCTTCATACTGCTCCCCTGCTCCAGCATGCATTGCCTCTGGGCCACGGTCTCTTCAGAGGTGTCCCTGCCCCAGCACAGGTAACACAAAGGATGCAATCCCCCTTGTCGACACAAAGCACTTCCTTTCAGGGGTTCATCTCTTTATATGTTCCCAAAAAATTTCTCTTTCCACTCATTTCTCTCATTCTTTCTCCCCTTTCTCCAAACACTCCTCTTCACATACTTTCTCATGTGGCCCATTTGGAGTGTCCTCCTGTGTCTCCTGTATCTTTCTTGCATTTTCTGCCCCCAGCAGCTGCCATCCTTCCTCAAATATGTCTGAAAAGAAGTGACATGTTTGGTTGAAGTTTTGCAGTGTGATGGACTATTTCCCTCCATTTAGAGCTGTCTGGAATCCGCTGTGACCAGGACATAGGAACAGTGCCGGTTCACGCACTCCTTCCACAAAGGACACCCTGCAGCCTCTACTACCAAACCCTGTTTTTCATGCCCAGTGCATCAGGGCTTCCCTGCCCGCTCCCTGGAGCTGATGAGACATGCACTGGCTGGTGAGGATTGTGCCCTGTCAGCCCTGTGGTGAATCTTTATGTCTAATACTTTCCCAGACTCTAGGCAGCCACTGGTCTTTACTATCCTATGAGACTAACAAAATAAATGGGTTTTATGCAATGACTATGTAGATTGTGAGACTTCTACTGTACCATGAATTCAAAGAACTGAAGTTAAAACAGGTATGTTGAGTGGCCAGTTGCTAAAAAAGCCAAAATTTTCTGAGCCTAGCTCCCTGACACACTGTTCTGTCACTTCATTAAAAACACTGCGACCCTTTACTAGGAAATACAAAAATTATATTCAATGGGTTACAGTATAAGGACAGACTATGTAACTCATTTTCTTGCCAACATGAAAACTCAACAGTCAGAAAATGGTAAGTAAAACACAGTTGATGGAGCTTATTCACTGTCTTAAAAAATGTTTAGAATGTATCAGTAAGGTATTAACAGTGAGATATTAAAAAAATGCAATTCTTCATCAACTTCAATGCAAGAAGCTGAATTTGCCACAGGATACAGAAAAGATCAAAAACTTACTAAGTGTGAAAGTGTCAAGACCTGACCACATGCTAGAGATTCACTGAAAGCTACAAAGCAGACTTTATCTGAATTAGAAAGTTTAGAGCTGAAAAGAGATAGAGAAGGGGTGAGCATTAGGATAAAGCATCATATGTTGGCTGTGTTCTTATTCTGCCCTAGATAAATATGCAGTCAGTGTTAAAATGGTACATTTATGAGGAGATGGACATCTCTCACACCTACCACAGACATTCACACATTCTTGTGTTCTAAAGCTAGTAACTAGTAAAACTGCCTCATACAATTCTGTCTAACATAACCATCTCATCCTCAGGATTCACATTCAAATCTTTGTTTGAAATATGAAGTTCCTGAGGTCAAAACTAGGTCATTTTTAATTCCACACCAATTCAGTCAATCAATGTCTGATTTTTCTTTCCTTATTCTGTACTTATTGACAAAAATAAAATATAATACACAAATTCTTTAGCTGAAAAAGAAAATATTGTCTCTTGTACTTGTAGGTTGTCTATTAAGATGTTTTTTTCCCTTACAAATAAGCTCCAAATATAGTTGTAATTTTGACCTAGACAAGTTTCAAAAATTACCCACATTCACAAACCTATCTTTTTCCCTCTCTTTAAATGAGAATCTGAGAACGAGACTTTTATTTATTCTTTTATATAATTTAAACATTATTAATATATAATTTAAACAGAATCCTTATTTTTTAATATAATTTCAAAGGAACCACTTTAATATACTTCAGTAAAGGTACACTATCTTCCTCCATCTTGCATATTTATTATTTGCCAAAATCAAAATGAAGGTATCATAATCTTTTTGAAAACTGTTCTGGAAGAAGTAGATTTTGAATATTGATAATGTATAATTTGTATCTTATAAGCATTGTATCTTATTTCCATCTACTGTCTCAGTAATGGAGTTAAATGGGGTCTGTTGATCAAGTTCAAATTGTTTAGTGTGCATGACCTGTTCTCTCAGAGTTTCTTCACTCATATGTAGAATCCTCAAATACACAGATATTCATCTCTGGAAACAAAAAACAGGGTAAAGACAACTAAACTTCTGAGACTAGCCAGAATTGTGTACTCAGTATATTGCTCTTAATTTCATTCATATTTAGTCTACTTCAATGTTTGTTTATTTTGAAAAATACTCTGATGTATTCTCTGTTAGATTATAGAATCTTGGAATCATAGCATAGTTTGGGTAGAAAGGGACCTTAAGTATTATCTAATTCTAATACTCCTAAAATGGGCAAGGACACTAGGTTGCTCCCCCTAGCCTGGTCTTCCAGGGATTAGGCATCCACAACTTCTCTGGGCATCCTGTTCCAGTGCCTCACCACCCTCACAGCAAAGAATTTCCTCCTAACATCTAATCTAAACCTACACTCTTTCACTTTAAAGACATTCCCCCTTGTCCTATCACTACACGCCCTTTGTCATAAGTGTCTCTCCACTCTTGTTGTAGGCTCCCTTTATTTACTGGAAGGCTGCTATGAAGTTTCCCCAGAGCCTTCTCTTCTCCAGGCTGAACAACCCCAACTCTCTCAACCTGTCTTCATAGGAGAGGTGCTTCAGCCTTCTGATCACCTTCGCGACCTCTGGACTTGCTCCAGTAGATTCATGTCGTTCTTGTGTTGGGGAACCCAGAGATGAAGCAGCACTCCAGATGGGGTCTCATGAGAGCAGAGTAGAGGGGAGAATCACTTGCCTTTACCTGCTGGTCATGTCTCTTTCACTGTCTGCCGAGCCTGCACTAGGATTACCCTGACCCAAGTGGAGGACTTTATCCTTGGCCTTGTTGAACTTCACTAGGATCACACAAAGCCGTGTCTCAAGCCTGTTAAAGTCCCTCTGGTTGGCATCCCTTCCCTCCAGTGTGTCAACGACACCACATAGCTTGGTGTCATTGGCAAACTTGCTGAGGTTTCACACAGTTCCACTCTCCATGTCACCAACAAAGATGTCAAAGAGTTTAATGCCACTCATTGTTAGTCTCCCCTTGGACATCAAGCCATTGACTGTAGTTTTTGGAGTGCACCCATCCACCCAATTCCTTATCCACTGACTGCTTCATCTGTCAAATCCATGTCTCCTCAATTTAGAGACAAGGATGTCATGCAGGACAGTGTTTATTCATGCAGGCATCCTGTCTTTTTTGCCAGACTTTGTGTCTGCTGGGATGCATTGCTCTTGAGGAGTCATCCCACCATGTCTCCATGCTGCCAATAAGGTCACAGCCCTACAAGTGTGCATTTATCTCTAACTCCTCTCATTTTATCCCCATGCTACATCTATTTGTATAGAAGCATCTAAGTTGGGTCCCCACTAAAGATTTTTACTTTGCACTGAAAAGGTCTGAAAAACCTTAAAATAATTACTTAACACATTTCAGCAGATAGGCATCAGCTAATGGGAGCAGCCATCTGCTACAGTTTAATCCAAGGTGGCATATCTGTATATACCTTGATTTCCACCAACTAAACATTTGGTCTAGACAATATCAGATTTAAACACAGCAGTGGCCTATGAACCTTGCTGTCATATTACAATCCAACAGACTATTCATCTTTTTCACCAAGTAGTTTTATGGAGCGGTGCAAGGGGCTGCAGCCACCCTGACCCCAGAAGATCCAACAGACACCAAGCTGTGGTGGTCAAGCCCCGAAGCATACTGCCTCCTTCCTTGGTTAGGGTGAGAGCCTATAATTCCCCGGTTCCACAGTTTCCATATTTTTATGTGATAGGTTCATGTTTTCCCCTCCCTGTTCTACGTGTAAGTTTGTTAATATTCATTCCCCCTAAGTTAATATGTATTAATTCTAGAAAGTTCTGTTGTACTCGACACCCCATTGGCTTCTTCCCTAAATCCCTCCTTTGTGTTATTTCCATTGGTTCACTTGTCCTCAACCCTGCCTGCTGTCAAGTATCCCTTATCCCCGCCTTTCCTATCCCCACTATAAAATCCCTGGACCGTCAGATAGAGCTTTCCCTCTCTTCCCCCCATTTTTTCACCTCAATAAACCTTCTGCATGCCTACGTATCAGCTCAGGGACAGCCCCCTCGGGTGAGGAGCGCACCCTCGTCTGCCTGCGCTTTTGTGTGTCTGTGCCTGCCGTAGTGCAGTCGGGTTGCGGCTACACCTCTGGGCTCTCTGAGCTAGCACGCAAAAACCTGTGAATTTTAAGTAGTTTAATGCCAGAATAACAAGGGAGAAAAAAAAAAAAAACCAAACCCTATGAATTTAAAATTTTTCAAATGGTTTTGAACTGATTTTATGAAAAGCAAAGTAAATTATGTATGGATTAAATGTTTCACTAACAGTTTTGTGAATATATCTGTCTTTCACTAGCTACAAATTAACCTCCAAAATTACAGTGGTATGTGTAGTATAATTCCCTTTCACTCCCATATTACTTAAGTATTTTTCCTACTCATTCTTCTGAAATAGAGGTAACATCCCTGAAGACAAGTCTATTTTATTTTTCAGTTGTAATTTTTCTTTCAACCTTTTTCTTAACATATGGGTATTTCCCCTGTGAGGATAAATTTTATCATTGCTTCATTTGGTTTTGTATGGTAAGGTTTTCTCTTTAACAGAGTGAAAGACAAACACAGTTGATTAGTTGATTTTGCTAATGTGCTCAAGGTGGGCCAGTCTGATTTTCACTTTAAGTAGAGCCTCTCTCTGCAATCACTATTTTGAGTAAAAGCCAACTCAGTAACGAAGTTGGGCTATTAATAAAGAGTTGTTCTTCTAATGAAGAAATTTGTTCTACACATGACCTCTCAGTAATTTTTTTCCAGAAGGCAGTCATTCTGTGGATTTAGCCAGAGGCATAAAACTAGCAACTTCATCTCAAACTGAAAATCTTTCTATCATGACTATCTATCACCTGGAAATTTAGATACAGTTCAAATCTTGAATCCATCTACAGAAATGTAGACCCTGGTTCTTAAGTAGCATATGGTCAGTGATCTTCTTTGGCCCATCTCTGTTAGACATAGGACCCTATTTCTGATTGGCATGAAAATATTTCAGAGCATTATACTTAGACAAAAATGATAAAAAGCTGGCATCTCAGGGGACCACTTCAAACAAGCAAATAGCATTAGGAAAATGTATTGATCAAAATGTGTTGATCTAGAAACAAGTCTGCAAATTCCTCACAGAAAGAGGTGTCTTGAATCAATATGAAGTCAGCATGAGAAGGCATCCACATTACGTAGAAAAAGCAAAATGCAGTTATTTTTATTATTCCAAAATTCAGTCATATTACTCAGAACTTAGTGAAAAAATCTTTTCCTGGTATTATTTTTTTGATAGAAGTAATTAAATAAAATTCAGAAAGAATCTTCACAGCCGAGAGACTCAGTTTTCCATCCTGCCAAAATGTTCTAGCCACTAGTTTGCAGTATCATACTTCCTTACCTTTCTTCTCTTTTTTCTAACTTTCCCTCTCATTCTTTCTCATAAATCTTATATCCTTAACTATGTAGTGACAGATTAAACAGAAAAGTTGGAAATCACCCTCCTTTTCATATTTGTCTTTCTTCTTCCCTTTCATAGTTGTCCCACAGTGCAGGCTGTTGATTGAAGCACTAAGTTTGGGATGAAAGGGAATCTGGGTGTCTGAATTTCCTCACTCTGAAAAGATCAGTGGTCTGTCAAAGGCATATTTTGAGACAGTTTTCTATCAATCCATGTAATAAGGCAGTCTTCATTCAAGGAACTACATTATAAAATAACCTCTTAAAGTAAAAAATATTTTTAAAGAGAACAGTCACAAATACACTTCCACAGTTAATGTTCTCTGTTATCAGACATATATTAGAATACCTCCCTATACTGAGCCATTAAGAGGATTTAAACAAAGGAAATCTGAATCAATGATTAATTAAATAAGTGTGTATTCAGCTGGCAGAGAACATTCTAGCAATGCCCCAAAATAGATGAAAGAGGAATTAAACGTTGACACTTTGGCTCCCATGCACCACTACCCGGCAGAATTCTTTGCTCTGAGTTAGCTGAGTTAAGGCAGAGTTTACATGGAGAACAGTATTCATATATGCTGTTTAGAAAATTGCCTAATTTATTACACACCAAATAAGAAGACAAACCAAAAAACGAAATCCTTTCCCAAGGACTAAGGTGGGACATTTTTCCATTCACTGCTCAAACTCAAAATTTCTTTTTGAGGTAAGAGAGCTAAACCAAGCTCTATGTATTCTGCATCCTAACAATCACCAAAGATTGTCAGGATATAGAATACACTTATTGCTTGACTTAGAAATAATTGAATGCCTATAAATACCACTGAAAGGTAAGAAATTCTAAACAAAGTCAACTGATTTCCTTTTAAAATTAGCTCAATAAAAATACTTAGCTTTACAAATATGACTAAAATCAATGTAATACAGAACAGTGTGTTCACTTCAAAAAAGCAGACATAGGTTTACACGCCTTCCAAAAGCAGACAAAGAAGGAATGACATCAATCTTGTTCTTTACAGATAAAATTAAAATGCATACAAATACAAATAAACAAGTATATAGTGCATGTATTTACTAGACTGAAGAACATCTGTCCTCAGATGTCTTCTTTCTCATAGACTTCACAGACAGTTTGATATCAATTTTTGTTAATTTCCCTTTTTTTCTTATCAGAGGAAGATGTCTTCATCCAGGCTCTATTTGAATTTTGGGTGCCATATATTTGCAAGAATGATTCCACTTTGTGATGCAGCAGAAAATTACCATAGGAGGATGTTCCCTGAATATTTTATTATGGCTAGGCAATTTTGATTGAAAAGGCTGTAAAACCTCTGAATTTGTGGGTGAGTATACAAGGTGTCAATTTTTGATGTATTTAATTTTCTCAAAGTACTCATTTTCTGTCAGCCATATTGCCACAAAAATCTATCTTACTTACAAATGCACAATTCAAAGAAAACATGTGTTAGGTGATGAGATCAAGTCCAAAACCAGTCTTATTCTTCTAAAGGTGGTCAGCACTACCTAGTGACAGTTCAGGTCCAGAGTCATTCCTCCATAAAAGCTACACTCAGCAACTTTTGTGGATGTCACATGATGTTTGATATACAAGCTTCTTTTTAGATGGTAATTAGCCTTTTTCTCTTTTTCTTTTCCCAGAGGGACAGTCTGACTATCAATCTTCTATCTTAGGCCAGCAGAAATCTGAAACGAGACTACACGGCAATGTTAAGTAGATGGTGCCAAAGAAAGCCCAGCACAAGGTGATTACACATTCAAGAAAATATAGCTGTGACCATTTTTTTAAAACATAAACAAAAGAGTTTTGGAAATTCCCTCTGTGCCATTAGTTCAAAAGTAGAAAAAAAATCTGGCAGATATTTCAGGCATATTCCTAAGGTGAGGTTTATGTAGATACCATCAGAATATCAGGATTGTTTTTTATTTGAGTATTTCTTTAAATTAACTGATTTTTGTTTCAGTCATTAAAAAAATGTAAAATATGCATAGCTTTCTCACCCCTCATCTCTTCCCTCTCCTCCTGATTTCCAAAGGTTGCCTCAATTCTTTCAGCCCTTCAATGAGTCAATGGTGAAAATATGTGAGGAGGATTTACAGTCAGTGCACAGTGCTTTGTCTCTGTTGCTTCTTCTGTCTCACACTTTTCCTCTAGTCTTGTGTGGGTCCTTCATGGACTGCAACTTAAATACCTGCTTCAGTGCCTGGAAAACCTCTTACTCCCCCTCTTTTCTGTGACTGTGGTGTTCCTCTGCTGCTTCTCACTCTTTGTGTTCTCTGCCTGTTTGGAATTTTCTTCCCATTCTTAAATATGTTTTCCTAGAGGCACCACCAGCTTGACTGATGGGCTCAGCTGTGTTCTGTGGTGGGTCTTTTGGAATCATCTGGAATCATCTGACTGGACTCAAGACTGATCCCTGGGAACACCACTAGACTGGCTGGCAATGCTGTGCCTGATGCACCCCAGGACACAGTCGGCTCTCCTGGCTTCCAGGTCACCGCTGACTCATGTTCAACTTTCTGTCAGCCAGGTTCTCCACATCCCTTTCTGCTGTACTGCTTTCCAGCATGTCATTCCCCAGTCTATACCTACACCCACAGTTGCCCCATCCCAGATGCAGAATCCAGCACTTTCCCTTGTTGAAATTCATATGGTTGGTGATTGCCCAGTCTTCTAACTTGTTGAGGTCTCTCTGCAGGGCTTCCCTGCCTTTGAGGGAGTCAACAGCTCCTCACAGTTTTGTATCTTCTGCAAACTTGCTTAGTATCCCTTCCAGTCCTGTGTTCAAGTTGTTAATGAAGATGTTAAAGAGCACAGGGTTGAGGATGGAGCCCTGTGGAACCCCGCTAGTGGCAGGTCACCACTCTGATGTCACTCCATTCACCATAACCCTTTGTGCCTGACCTGTGAGCCAGTTGCTCACCCATCCCATGATGTGTTTATCCAGATGTGTGCTGGACATTTTGTTCAAAAGGATCCTATGAGAGACAAAAAGCTTTACTGATATCCAAAAATATTACATTAGCTGGCTTCCCTTGATCATCTAGGTGGGTTAAGTTCTAGGTCACCACTTTTTATCACAAACCCTCTTTACAAGAAGTTTAAGATATAAGTTGACGCTAAGGGAGAATTCTCTCATTTCCATCTATTTTCATATTTTTAATTTCTTTGTCATATTCACTAAGTGATAACTTGTTTGAAAGTACTTTGTAGTCTTTTAGAAAGACTAGTAAAATATTTCACTTCCCTTGCTCCCCAGATGATCATTAATGAGCAGTAAAATAATTCAAAATACTACAGATTGGTAGAATATCTTTTAATCTTTTCCAAGACAAAACACAAGATGTAATTATTCTCTTAGCATTACAAGTGTCTGATTGCTAGCAGTCTCACATCTCTAGATGCCTGTAATTATCCACAGTAATTTGTTAGCTCATTTGATTAATTCAGAAAGACTGTATGGTTTCTTCTCATACAGAGATATATGTAATGGTATGGACCTCTTACTTCACACAGTGTACTAATTGCTAAATTTTGGGTTGTATAACAATATAAAAACATTTGAAAAATCAGTTAAGAGATTAACCCTCCCAGTCCAAACACAGAATAATTACTCTTACAAATTAACTAGCCCTGCCTCCCATGAGTGAAGAATCTGTCTAATTAATGGTCAGTTCATGCATAAAAAATTAGCATCAGCTGTTCAATCATTATTTGAAGATGTTTGCAGTAACTGATACAGTTTATCTGAATTTTAAATGGAAAACAATGTCACTGAGACTGTAAAATATATTGAGCATATAATTTAATAAATGCGATTTATGAAAAGTACTGTCAGAAGCATAATTCATTGTAAGACAGAAGCACAGAATGTATTAGACACTAAAATCATAAGCATCACATATTGTATATTTATTGCTGATGTATTGGGTTTTTAATTTATAAAATGTCCCAATTTGATAATTTAAGAGTATGTGCAAGAAAACTTAGCAAGTAAATGCAGGTGTATATGTTGTAACGAGCATTGAATTTTTGAAAATTTAGATATAGATACATAAAAGATATTAGAGATTTAGTTACACAGAGTGCAATTTAGACAGAATTGGAACATCAAACTACAAACTGTTTTTCAAAGTTCCGTGCTTACAAATTTATCTATCTGGTAAAGTAGGTTTCCTCTCATTTGGGGAAGCTAGTAAGTGCTTTGGTGACTATTTTATCCCTACTTATTTGATAAACCAATTGTTAGAAATCTGCATCAACTATTCGACTTTTTTGTGTTATTTTTTCATTTTCCCAGCCATCAAATAGTCTAAAAAGAAGTCTAGAGAATCAAACTTACTTTTCACCTTCTGCTGTGGGCCAATCAGTGTTTAATTACTTTATGCAAGACAGAAGAAAATGGGTGAGCTCCGCTTAAAACAGGTGGTTAGGCATATATTTTTATGAAAATTCTGCTAGTAAAATTAAATTGCATGTCTTACATTTAAGGTGTTCTAATCTCTATAAAAGCAGAAGGTAGTTATATGTGTATATATAATATTTAGTTGTGATCCAAATGTGTAATGTCCAACTACATCAACAGCAAGTTTTACTTGGTCAGATAAGTAGTGTCAATCCTATTCCTGACAATATGTCACATTTTATTTAATAAAGTAGAGATTTCTCCATCAGAGATTAAAGAGAGAAAACATTTTTTTCTTTGTAAATGGCTTTGTTGTTTTTTTTTCAGGACAGAAAATGAAAGAACTATTCAGTAGTTACTATTATTAAGAACCATTTGTTTCACTTTATGAAGACATTAGAAAGAACAAATATAATTTTTCATATGGCTTGATTCTTTTAACAAGAATGATGCCTAAACACAAAAGAAAATATAAAGACAAAACAGTTTATTAAAAATTCAATTGCAGCTATGTATCTAGGAAGCATTTTAAAAAACCCAAAAATTCTCTTATACTAGAGATGATTAGTAAAACAGAGTAGTAAGTTTTAATTGTGTCACTCAAAACAGGTTAAATTCCTTAAATCATTTTTGTACCAATATCATGATTACCATTACCTCTTGTATTTTCTGATGTATATTGTTAACTTATGCAACGGTTAGAAATATGATCAACAGACCTATGTTAACACTGAGCTATGAATTGTGCATGTGACAAAATGCTTGAGTATTTCCTACTGAGGAAGAGTACTGTTTCTCACAATGACTTTTTAACTTGTTAGTAGCTCGGCTAAGGATAAATAGTTATTAAATACCTGCCATAAATGTCAAATTAAAATTGCAATTAGTATTTTCAAATAAAAAAGTAGAAAAACGTGGCTTGTTGGAAATACAGATAAACACCTTCTTATTTGGGTAAAAGAATAATAAATAAAGTGTAAAAGGAGAAAAAACCATTATTAACCCAAATAACTTCCAGAGTGAGAAATTAATTAAAAAGACATTTAGATTGGGAAACTTTAACAAAGGTTGAAGGACTCATATAGTTTTCTTCTCCAAGTCCAATGAAATATGTACCAATTTATCACATGAAACGTGAGGGAAAGCATATTTTGCATTCATATTTATTCAGCTGGTTTATGTGGCTAAATGTTCATTGGTTAATTCTTAAAAATTCTTTTCCTTTGACCAGACAATCCTAAAATTTAGTTAAATGGAACGCTTTTGACAGTGAGGAAAATAGGCTGTTTGCTTGTATTCAAAAGACACAGAGGTGAATTTATGTCCACACTGCCATGAAAATCATGGGATCATTTTCTGATATTGAGGCCAGGTAGGGAAATACCTCACATTGTTACTTTTGACCTTGTTACTCTCCAAAACAGATGTCTGCCATTCAGGGATTTTTCTCTGACTTACATTAGTTTCCAGACTGTGCCTACGACAGCTACATTTCACAAAGCAAAAATATTTCAGGGATTATTCTAGAAATTTTAAATTATGAACAGCAGAGTTTCATACTCTGGAAGTTTCCCTTTACCCTGCCTAATTTACTAGAATTTCTTCAAGTGGTCTTGCTTCATTAGCTAGGAAAATCCTGTGACATGCATCAAAGTCGTGAGAAGTTAGCCTGCACCTTGTAAGTGCTGAGAGTCACACAAAATTCTTGCATTCTCTTTAATTTAACAGGCAGACTTCTTTTACTGGAAGCTCAAATACCAAATATATTTTTAGATGGTTCTCTAGCTACTAGATTTCAGGGTGCAGATATAAGCTCTTTCTCAACATATATATATCCTGGGAAAACTATAAAACCACACTTAGTGAAGAAGAATTAATATTATTGAATATCATTGGAGAAACTACACAAATATCAGGGTAAAATTAGAAATTCTCCATTAATTAAATTTACTTTCAATCCCAGGTGCTTTTCCTTTCTGTGGAATTCAATATCAAGTGAAGAAAATAAGTTTAAAAATTATGTATGTCATCAAAGAAGAGAAACAAATTCAAGAGAGACAATAATATACCTAGGCTGCGTCATACTGGATGCCTATATAGGCTATGCTTTCTGGCAATGGCTGGTATGAAAAAGTAAATTTTGAATAAAGGGAGAGAAGGAGACACCTATTCAACAATTTGGAAGTCATCATAAATTCTGAAATTGTCTTGTGATATAAAAGTAGATTTAACATTCACTCTGATTTTGTGGGTTTTATTCATAAGGCAAACTGAATATTTTATGTTCACATTGTAGATCTAGTTGAGTTTTCCCCCTCCCTCCCAGGGGAAAAAAAAAACAAACCAGCCAACAAAAAAAAAACAAAACAAAAAAACCCCCACATCACTTGGAGGAAAAGTGCTTCCAGATCTAAGAATTATTGTGTCATCACCATTGCACAAAATGACCACCAACTGTCAGGTAAGACACAGTTAATCTATGCAAATAAATCAGTTGCCAGGTAAGATTGCTAGTCTTTGAACAGAAGCTACAAATTTTCTATAAAGGTGCTTCCCTGTCAGCGCAGAATAAGGAACTATACTATTAGCTGTGTTTTATTACTCTGAAAATCAGAACAGGGATGGAGATAATAGCATGGCTTCTACAAACAAAATTCAAGTCCCTCTAATCTACTAAAATAGGGGATAAAGGAGAAATGTGCATGTAATTTTTTTTGGCCTTCCAGAAATCTTTAGCAAAGTCCTTTGTAGCAACTTCCTACTCATGTGAAGAAAGGTGAAATACTGTGATGCATTCTGAACAGATATAGATATAGAAAATAAAGTGTAAGAATAACGATTGTCTGCATGACAAAAAAAGCTAATAACTGGATTTCCCAAAACGTTATATGAGGAATGTGGTTGTTATATATACTCAATACTGATATGAAAAGATGATGTGGAGGAAGGTCATGATGTTTTCTTGGAGCACAACATTATTCAGGCTAGTCAAGATTGAAGAAATTGTATAAGATTTCCAGAAAAACTGAAATTTACTTCCATAATGACAATAGAAATCTAATTCTGATAAATGGAAGTGGCTAAATGCATTAATAACTTGCAGTCTTAAATCAATTCTACCCACTTACAAAGTTAGGTTACTGTATCTTTAGAGACTATTAACTGGAAGATCCTGCTCAGTTACAATAAAATAGAAAATTATGAAAAGAAACAATAAAATGTAATTTTAAATATTGTGAGCCACTGCACAATATTTTCTGACATAAAATAGCAATTTCAATTTCCTAACAAATGTGTATCAGAAAAAAAGAAAAGCAATTTTTGACTAAGACTAAGGTCTGGGTTTGTATCCTGTGTGATCAAGATGGAATCAAGAAATAGAAATAAACTACTTGTGCTGATGATGTATATGCTTTTCATATTGTATAGCATAATAGATGTATAAATATATAAAACCATTTGCATTTATTTTGTTTCATTAAAAAATTTGCTTTGCTGTTTTTGTGTGGGGACAGTGTACTTTCAATTCCTAGTATTTTCTGTGGAATATAAAAATGAAACTTGTTAACCAAATTTAGTAAGCTATTTCTTTTATCTATTTTTAAAATTTTATCTTCCTCCTACACACAAAAAATATCATTTTAGTAAGCTAAAATTATAACAGAGAAATTCTGTCTTGTTCACAATAGTTTAGTGAAATGGAAATTTTTAAACATATTGAAACAAAATGATGGAGTTTGTAGTATCCACTGACACTTTCTTTGAACGTGATATATAAGTGTACAGAAAACACTATATATGAAGTAATTTAAATGAATAATCCTACATACACTTATGACACAGACGTAAATGTGAGATCTGTCCATTTAGCAGGCAATTATGTAAGTGTGAATTAAATGAAAGAACTATTAGTTGTTTGATGTTGCTGTTGTGTGTGGAAGAAATTAAAATACGAGTAGATATAATTGAATGATTATTAAATGAAGCAATGGCCTCTGCACTGAGCCGTGTGGGGCAATGTCAGGCAAAATGAGATGGCTAGAGAACACGATGAGCCCGCTGGTTTCCCTGCTGCACCTTGTTCCCTGCAGCCATCAGCTCTGGGACAGGCAACACAGACAAGAAATTCTTCACTCTTAGGGTGATGTGGCACTGGAACAGGTTTTCCAGAGAAGTTGTGGATGTTCCATGTGCTGAAGTGTTCAAGGCCAGGCTGGATGGGGCTCTAAGCAACCTGGTCTAGTGGGAGGTGTCCTTGCCCATGGCAGGGGGTTTGGAAGAGGATTATCTTTATGGTTCCTTTCACCACCAACCATGCTGTGATTTTATGACTTCTAGTCAATATTTTAGTCTATTAACCTAATTCTTCTGCTTAGAGAACCATATTGGTATAATGTAAAATTGTGTCAAAAAATCCCCTTTACTGTTAGTGATAAATAGACCCAGAGAATAGAGAATATTATTAATAACTCCAGATAGACAACTATATTGCATTCCTCTTTTGTGTATAATCAATCTGCATATGTTGTGCCTAGATCAACAGTTTGAAAGTTCAAAGATCTTTTTTTCATTCAGGAAAAGATTTATATGTTTGGGGGGGTTTTATTTTCATTTATCAGTGGCACCCTTCTACATAAACCACCTTAGTTTTCCTTAGACTTCTGGTTAAACTTCTCCATTTATGGAAGGTTAAAGTCTCTTAAATCCCATCTTATTCACAGAACATGAAATATTCCCTATTGATGTCTTTTTGTCTCTTTTGTTTCTTTAGATTAAAATGACAATTAATTATTTAAATAATTAAAATTTTTAAGAGTAAGGAAAAATAAAATTCTTCCACTCCTCATACAAAACAAAAGACTACAGGTAAGATGAAAATAAGTTTGTGGAGGAAACAGTAGAAGAGATATTTTTCAAGACTTTCACAAAGTTGTGGAAATGTGTCTTCGCTACTGCTTTGTTATAGTGTGTTCTAAAAGCAACACACATTGCTTTGACATCAGCCAGACAAAGAAAGCTCATGAGACAGCTGATCACTATTTTATTTAAGGGTCAAAAATTGTAGAGATACCACCAACAAGAACTCAATTCAAATGCAAATTCACAAGTCCGAAGAGGTTTTGGGATAAGAATCTATAGCATATTTTTTTGTTAGAACAGCAATCCATTTTTATTTCTCTTTTTAGTGTTAGGAGTATGATTTGGATCTGTCAGTAAAAGTATTATGAAAAGGAAAATGGTACCTTATTTTAAAAATAGAAATTCAAACATCTGCTAAGTAATTTTTTATTGTTGGATCATATCTTTATTTATGTATGTGCATTTATGAATTAACTTCTTTATACTATTATACACCAGCAGCAGTATCAAAATCAGTTTGGGGTTTCAACCGAACTAATTTTTTTTTCGCTAAAGAAATACAGATATCCAAAGTGTGTCAACACATGGCTTAAAGATACACTGTTGATAATGATTTCCCTAGAGGTTATATTATCTGGTTAAAAAAAAAGATAAACCAAACTATCTACCGCATTCTAATGGACAGAGGTCAGTGTAACATCTGCCCTGTCTATTTTCAAATTGTTTCTGAATTCATGCACAGTATTTCTCGGTCCCAAAAGTTGTTTGAGCATAAAATTGCAGTACCAACGAATTGAATCTTCTCTCTTTTTTTTTCAACTGATATTGTGGCAAATTGCTTTCCAACTGCAAAAGCAGATTATTTAAGGTTTTTTTCCTAGCTTTGTTAGGAGTGAATAAAGTGGCCAGACACTGAGTACATTACAGTGACCTTGCTATTAAAAGTCAGTGATAATGAGCAATTTATGAAGTATGATACCTATGCCCTACTATCAAAAGTAGTATTATCCAATGGATTTTTCAATTTGTACAGCAGCTTTTTTTGCTCCTTTTCCAGTTTTATTTTGTTGGTGGCACTAGCTTTTGAAGCCACCCTAACTTTTAATCCTCTTTTATAGCTGGAATCAAGTAGTAGTCAGCTTGCCTGTCAACTTCGTTCTATTCCTATAAGAGAACCTTTGAGAAACAAAGAACTCTGGACTCAGCACAAGTTCCTGTCTGCAAACCTGCAGGCTGCAACAAACTAAGTATATACCTATCTGAATTTCATTTTGCAGACACTGGAAAAAATTTTGAGTAACTGGAACCAGAACAGAAGCTTGCTACTATAATGAATTTTATTTGATAACTTGTTACATTAATAACTTGTTACTTTGTGATTTTGGTCCTTTTTATTTTCTTCTATGCTTTACTAACCTCCTAAGTGAGTTTGGAGACTGAACAAGTTGCTGATCATACCATGTTAGAATTTTTAAATATACATGAAGAGAGAAAAAAGAGAAAATCACTTAACCATTGGGTGGTGTGAGATAACTGTATATAAAAACTAGTAATACTGTGCTGCTTTGAAAGACATCACTGTTTTCAGCACATATCCAAAGCACAGCCCCATAATAGCTACCACAAGGAAAACCAACTCTATCCCAGACAAAACCAGAAAATATGACCATATTCTATCACATTTGATTATATTTGTTATTGTGTATCATATTTGATACCGTGACTAAGCACTTGTAAAGCCCCAAAAAACTTGCTGAACAAGACTTTTAAAGCAGCTTATGGGTGTTCATGTACTCTGAGTTAGACACACTGGAGAAATACTGACAAAATATTCTAAAGAGGTCAAAACAACAAAAAGAACTCCACTGGCAACCTCAGAAAATCAGAGAATTTTGGCAAAGGTTTAGAGAAGCATTCAATCAACATAAAACACTTCCCAAAATATTAACTTATCCCATTCAACTTAGCAAACTCCAGGCCCATTTGATTTTACATTACTCAAAAATTTCAAGAGAGAATTGGAGGAAGAAAGAAAAGATATAGAAAAGGGCACATATAACTACCAGCTCCTGGGTTCCAGCAGTGTTCAGTGGATAGAAATTCCAAGAAGAGGTAGTGTAAAAACATGTGCTTGCCTTGTGCTCAGCTTTAAGTACCCCTTGGCCTTCCTGAGTCCATCCCTCAGGTAGGAATTCCTGCCTAATTTGGCCACTCAAGAGCTGGGTTAGGGGCTCCAGAAGCAGGTGTAGAGCATTGCCTCTGGTGTGCCAGGGATTGACAGGCACTGCTGGGCTGGGATACAGGTTCTAGGGAGGGGGAGTGCAGAGCAAGCCGCTGCCTCGTCAGGGAAAGGCCTGACTTGCCTCTTCCCCCACACACATGCACCCCAAAATATCTTGAGATATCAATCTTTACAGTCTCTCACAGCACTCGGACAGTTTGCTCAAAGAGTCTCTGGAGTCTCCATCCCTGGAGATTTACAGAAGCTGTCTCACCATAGTCCTGAGCAAATGGTTTTTAGTGACCTAACCTGGGTAGGGGAGTTGGATGAGATGACCTTCAGAGGTCCCTTCCAGCCGCAACTGATGCTGTTATTGGAATGGAAAATTTGAGAACTGTACTATATACACTGCATATCTGCAGAAATCATATCTCATGTTCTTCTGTTGTCATTCAGTCTATGAGGACTTCAGCAACGACTTCCAGACACTTCCACAGTGAAAATATTAGCTAAGGCAGACAAATGCAGACTCAGCTGACTAAGCTGCTACAGATTAACTCCAGTAGGCAGCTCAGCCCCACATATAGCCACTCATTCCCTGCCCTGCACTGGAAAAGTGGACAAGGGTTCAGAAACCACTTCTTGGAGGTACTTATATGTAAAATTATATAATTTTAAATATATAGCAGTGACTTTTGTTATAAAATGAACAAGGTATGTCTCATAGATAGAGTAACTGTCAGTAACAGAAATTAAAATACCAGCAAATTAAAAAATATTTAAAGAAGGCATCACTGAACATATGATGAGGGAGGGAATTTTTTCTTTTTTTGTCCTGAAGATAAGTAAAACTAAAAGTTGCAATAAATACCTTATGTTAAAACAGATCTCATCTAGAAATGTGCAGCATTTCTGAAAACCAGTGAAAATTTTTGGAGCCAAGGGATTCAATGTATTTTTGTTTTATTGCTTTTATTTCTCCTTTTACTGGCAAGTAAATGTATATTCTGCTGTCACTAGCATGGTGTGAGGAATGTTAAACATTAGAGATGAATAGAAAACTGAATTGTATCGCTGCTGTATTCAGTTGTTTTGTGATTATATCGAGTTAGATTTTATATTATATATATATATTATATATATTTTTATATAAGAATTCATATTTTAAGGTAAGAAGAGGTGGTTTTATAAATCAATTCTTTTGTATAAGCAATAATAATTAAATAAAATCTTAAGTATTATTCTATTTAAACTAAGCTTCACTTACCCTTTACATTTTTCTCTATATTCTTTATTTACCTATCAAGAAAATTTTCCCTCCTTTTCCACCGTTCTGGTGCAATGACTGAAGAAGTGTTAGGAACACCAAAGTCCTTAAAGGCAGGTGGGGTTTTTTATTCCAAATGCCAGAAGAAATAATGTTCTTTAGCATGGATGTACAAGTGTACAATAGATGTACATAGATATAAAAATAAGGGAAAGAGGCTCTCTGCAGCCTGCACCAGTCTCTACACAGAATCTAATGGTAATCAATATACTTTACCGTAACAATGGCATAGGAGGAAATGCAACTATACCTACGAAGTTGTTTCTACTTCATTTTTAAAATCATGCTGTGTTGCCAAAATATAATGTATATATAGGTCTGTATTACAGATTTCAGTCACCCTATGTTGAGACTTCATAACTTCTCCATACTTCACATCTTACTCCATAGTATGTCTGCCTCTAGAATATACATCTTTTTGTGACATTTTGCACTCATGGTGTGAGAATTGAAACACTGGTGTTCTCACCCTGAGAAACTGAGCCATACACAAGCATATTTAAATGAAGTACATTATTCTTATTATCAAAGAATGAAGTATTAGGAGAATTTTCATTGGAACAATTACTTCCATGACAACAAGAACATCATAAAGATTTTAAGCAGGACTGTTGGTACCACCTATTATTAAGGTTGGTCAGTGGTTCATATTTTCATTTGATTATAACTTTGCTTAGGTTCAATGGTCTGAACTTACATTTTCCATGCTGAATGAACAACTCAGGATGGAATGATTTGCCCTTTTTTGCATTTCTGCCATAAATGTTCAATCAAACAGATCTGCTATTCCCAAGAAAGTGTCTAAAGAAAATTAGGAAAAATTCAATACTATTTCCTTGTACAAAAATCTGCAATGCTACACATTTTGGAAAAGAGATTTTTATAAAGTCTGTCAAGAATGTTTCTGTTGTTATCCCATTAAAATCTTCAAATCTGCTCAAGGTATAAGACTCTAAAAAGATTTCACTACACAACGGATAACAATAAGCAATATAGAATTGACCAAATCATTCCTCAGAAAACTATTGCCTGGAACTCCTGATAGCCTTATTGGTACTAAATTCAGGAAGTTCACTTTCTTAGGCCCTTTTTCATAAGAAGGCACATGAGACTAAAAAAACTGAAAGAGAAAAGGTCAGTAGGTGGACAGAATGCAAAAACTTTGAACTTGTGATAGTAAACAGAAGTGACAAGGAAAGATCTGAGAGTAAACAGAACAAACGAAATTGGGATGACTGGTGAGGAGTCAATGTATTTGTATGTAAGTGACAACACAGAGAGCCTAGGTGAAAGAATGAAGGGAATGAGTGAATTAAGATGAGCTGGAGGAGAGAACTGGTAGAAGGGAGAAAGGTTAATGACCAAATTATGAAAGGGAAAAACTGTGACTCTCTACTCCTTGAATTATCCATGAAAGTCAAAGAGATGTTTATTCACATTTTGTTGATGAAACACTCATTCTAAGACTAGGAAGACTGTGATTTCTACAGTTCTATGATGAACTGAATTATCTGACAGTCCATTGCATGTGTATGCCATTGCATGTCGAGAGACTGAGGTTGAATATTAGGAAAATTTTTCCACTGAAAGAGTGGTTAAATATTGGAAAAATATCCCCATGGAAGGGGTGGAATAACCATCCCTGGAGTAGATGTGGCACTTCATGACACACTTCAATGCAGCTGACGATCTTCAAGGTCTTTTCCAACCTTAATGATTCTATGATTATATATTCTGTCTATAAGGGATGGCTGAACAACAGAGGAGGCTACTTGCCCAGGTTTCTGCCTTGCTAGCTAAAAGGAATGCTTACGGGAAAGGGAAGACTGCTCTCTTAGGCTGAGCATCTGGTCAGGTTGAAAAATATCGTTTGAGGCAGGCACTGAGGGGTGGCCTATAGGATGAGGGAGATGGAGACCGTGTTTGAAACAAAGGGCTTGCTGTTAGGTAGAAACAAAAGCCAAACTTGTGCAAGATAAATTTTTTTAAAGACCTAGGGAGAATCTATGGGGTTTTCTGACCCAGAACACAGGGAGTTCTCTGATTCAAAAGCAAAGCTAGAAAAAAGGAGATGGTGGAGGAAAAGGAGAATTGTTTAAAGCCTCAGGTAATTTTGATGTTTGAAACAGACAACATCTGATTTTTTTACAAAAAGGATTACCTTGTTTCTGTTTATGTGTTTTCTAAATAATCCATCTTTAAAGACTGAGAGCCTTTAATGTCTTTCGGTGTACTCTTTAAAAAAAAGGAAAATGGAGAGCTACTTCCCTCAAGATTTTCCTCAAGCTGAGTTTGTCAGAGTCCAGACATGCAAAAATTTTGTGATACAAAGTAGAACATTTGAATCATACCATTTACACAACTTTTTTCATGCAACAAGTTTTGACTTCATCCTTTTCTGGGAGTACAATTAATGCCATGAATGGCTACCAGCTGAACTACAGAATGTGTGCAGCTACATTTGAAGATACTGGGAACAGTAGCCCAAACTGAAGGGCTAAGTACTCTGAGAATGACTTTCCAGGTATTCAAACCAATCTTTGATTTATCTGATAATGCATCTCAATGTTTCAGTCACAAAATGAGGATAATTCTACCTCTTCAGTTCTCCAACCCATTTTGAAAATAAATTCAATGTTCTGTTGTGAGGCAATGAAATACCATGAAGTCATGGGAAGTATAACAGATGATGTTATGATTACCAAGCTTGTTAACAAAACAAATCAAAGCAGGTTTCCGCTAGTGTGAATTGAATAAAACATGGGCATTACATTGAGTAATGCTCTGCTCAAAGCATTGCATATGAGCTCTTTCATGAAGAAGGCAAAAACACAAGAGGGAACAACAGAACAAGAAAAACAGGACAAGAACAGAGGTCTCCTTCTTTCTAACTGATAATTTTCACCACAAGATGAAACCCACACATTTTACATTCAAAATGTAGAGTTAGCTTCAAGTGCCAGCTACCTGAAAATTTCATCCCTCAGTGAATGCTAATAATCTATATTCCATGGTTACTAGAGTATAGTAATTAGAGTTGTAGCTTTAATCTTATGCTCCAGATAAATTTCATTAACAGAAGTATATTATTCCATTAATATATTTCAGAATTCCAAGAAAAGCAGAAATATGCATTCTCTACTGTTCAGTTGATATTACGTACCGACCTGGTCAAACAGAGAGGCTTTCCAGAATGGACCTAAATAAGAATCAAATGTCACTGTTGAATGGCATGGGGGAGTGGAAAGCTGTCAGCAACAGTTATTTATTTCTACATACAGTAAATTATGGCACCTAGCATATTTTAAGACAAATTGAGACAAAACGAAACTAGGCATGACCTCTATGATTTCTTTTCTTATCAACTTCTTATGGCAGTGTAACTTAGAAAAATAAAATCTTTGTATTTTTGTTAAAAAACAAGGTTGGGGGTGATATGTGTACCTTCATTTCATGTTTCCATTCTTTTTCCAAGGGAGATTTAGAGGTTTTTTATTTATACAAGGAATTATATACTTTAGATGAATGATATTCTTATGGTACTCATTCCTTACTTTAATTTCTGTTTGATTTCCCCTAGGCAGAACTTTGTTTGTATATTTATCTGAATTTTAAACAATATTCGAATACAGCTTTCAAAAAAGTTCTTTGTCACTCATTTCATGTCTTGCTCATAGTTACAATATTCTTTCTCAAACAGTTGCAGTATATGTAATCCTAAAATCTGCTTTAATCCCTGAAAGAAGCTTGTTGGAGTTTATCAGTGTGGATTTGGAAGATATGTATAACCAACTCTACACATGATTAGAATCTGGATCTGTAGACTTACTAAACCACCTGACTCCCCCACCTTGAGCAAAAAGCATTTTTAGCTCTGTGGCAAAACATGCAGCATCAGAGCCTTACTTAGAAAAACTTAAATCCTTCTACTTTCTGAGAAAACTGTATCATTTTCTTCATACTTACATGTATGCTACATGTGCCTGCTGTGGTAACCTGCCTTTTTTTCAGTGAATTGTCATAATCACTCACAAGCTGTAGAGATACAGACATTTAAAACAGAGGTCATAGTATGATTAAAATAATCTGACATTTCATAGCATCTTAAACTGCTTTCAGTAGTGAATTATAATCTATGATTTTAAATATAATATCAAATTAATTCTATGGATGAACATAAAATCTAGAAAATATTTGCATTTTTAACCTCTTTATTCTGTTGTGCAAGCCCCAGAATAAATGTGAGAGGTACAAGATTCTCTCTGTATCTTCTTGATACAAGAAATTTTTTTTGCTGTGCTTCTGGCATTCAGATTGAATCAAACTTGCATATGATATCATTTTGAATAATGTTAAAATGCAAGTAAAAGTGGAAACAATATTGTTACACTATTGCTAACTTTGCAGGCACAGAAAAAATTCTACAGAAGTGCCTTGGTAACTAATTAGTTTTAGCTACTTGATATCAGTAAGGCTTTCTACACAAAGAATAAGTGCATATAAATTATGTATAATTATTTTACAATAGATGCACTATGTCTATATGAAGTCCAGGTTCAGTTTGTAAATCACTGTATGTGCAGAAAATATTTTTCATGAATGCTTTGCAGCCCCTAGTAATGCAATTAACTAATTACTGGGAGCAATTAGTTAGAGATGTAAATATGTACTACTTTGTGAAGTTTGTTTACCCTTATAAATATTAAATCACATAAACAAAGTTCTATCTTCAGGCTAACTTCAATACATTAAAAGAAAATTCAGAGCCAGTTTAGAGACCTCTTGTGCTGTTTCATTGCTTTTAGATATTTTAGGCCGTAGTATAAAATATTTTTATTATAGAGTGAACAGTGGCAGAGCTAAAAATATGCTAATGTTCATTACTTATATTATATACTTTGTAAATTTGTTTCAATATTTTGTTTCAATAACTTCCACTGAAATATTTTGAGCTACAACTGAAACTGACTTAAACCTCACGATATATTGAGCAAAACTACTCAGTGCTATGTGATGCTACATTTTCTCTTTACATATTTTCACAGTGTGTTTTTATGATTAGAGTGAATTGAATAGATTAAAATTGAATAATGCAAGAGTAGAAAATCTTAGGATTAAAGTTATGGAACTGAAAAAAATTTATTTGATTGATTGATTGATTGATTGACTCTGAAGAGTTGGATAGCAAATGTTTTCTGTTTCACGAAAGTTAGGGTTAGGAGAGACAGAGATTTCAGAGAAGGAAGAATTTAAAGCATAATTGGGTTCTTCTAACTAAGATATAACAAAAAAAAGAATAAATTACTAAAAAGAACCCCAACAAAACAAAACAATTTCTTTTAATTCAATAAGGAATTAATTAAAGTATAAGAATGTGCTAATACTTAGGCCCAGCACTTGAGAAACAGCTGAATTCTTTACTTTGATATGGAGGATTTGGAAGACATTTTGGAGCGCAGGGGTGTATCATATAGTCATCCGTAATTAAAAAAAATGCACATGATCCTTTATTATTTATTATAAAACACAGGTTCTACTTGTGAAACAGCAACAGTAATAATTTACAAATGCAACAAAGCTCATGTGTCATTCAAAAACACATTAAAAACATCTGTTGATTCACAAGACACACCTTCTGAACACTCTGTTCATTGGCCTGTCTGTATTTTGTCCGTGATCTTGTCCAAGACATCTAATTTCTTTAAATTTCCACTTTGCAGATGTAAAAAATTAAGTCAAAATATATCTAGGTATTTAATATTTCATGTATCCATCGGGGTACGGGAGATGCACAGAAGCAGATCTGACGGGAACAGTTTATTTCACTAATATTAACAAAATTTATGTTTTAAAATATGCTTTATGTCTAATCTGCTTAGAAAATTTTAGAGTGGGCATGACAGAACTATTGGAAAAATATTTTTAGTGGGGAAGTTATACTTGTTAATGAGTCTGCACTTAAAAAATAACTTTGTAATGGTACTTTCCGTGTGGAAACCCACTTCCCCCACAACAAAAACCCCCAACTAAAACAAAACCTCGAACCAAAACCCAACCATCAAAACCATAATGACTCTGTTTACATTTTAGATGAGCTGGTAGCCACCATGCATGCCAGAAGATATAAAACCAGGTATTTTTATATTTTATAAGGCATTCTAAGTCTAATGTAATCTCTAGAAATCTGTCAAATTTCATTACATTTTTCCTTCTCTCTTCTTTCTGAAGTCCGCACATTCAAATTTTCTGCCTAAATTAACAGAACACTGATATTTTCAGTTCCCTGACTAAGTCTCTAAAGGAAAGGCTGTTACAGCTACAAATATAATAGTATTTGCAAGCTCCACTGTATTTTTATTTGCACCTCATTCACAGTGTAAACTCTGAAACTCCACTTTTTAAATCCCTCTTACATACATCTGATGTTGCATTTATTTTAGGTAATCAAATGCCATTATATGGGTTGAAAACAAAAAATCTACTTTCATATCTAAGTAACAACATTCCACAAAATATCACTTAAATATAAGACCAAGTAAAAGGATACTGAAAAGCAGAATTAACCTTGAGAAGTGCGGTTATCATTCAGTAATAAGATGAACTAATAGATTAGAGGGTTTCCAGGGTTTCCAAATTTCCTGTCTCTTTCAGGTTCTTGAAACTGAATGAGCAGAGTCTGGATGTCTTTTGGCTGTGATATCCTAAGGACGAAGACTGCATACCCCTTGAAAGTGAAGTCCTGAATTACTGTTTATTTAGAGATTCAAAGAGTAGCTGAGCTCACACAGCTTTATTGAATGGACAATCCATTCTACCTTTATCTAAGGGACTGAGGGAATGAATAAACAGAATGAAAATAGGAACCTTCCTAAAGCATAGAAAAGAGTTTCTGGGAAACTGAAATATTAGTATACTCATTTACTAGCTTGATACATATTTTACAATACTACGGTAGCTTAAGTTTCACCTGTGTGAAATACACTGCACTCCTGCAGCAACAATTCATGATATGGGACTTAACATTTTAAGTATATGCCAACTTTAAGTATATACCAACTAATGTGTTATGAAACTGCTCCGCAATACATGAGATGTCTCCACAATACACTTATCAGAGATTGTTTCATATGCTGTTGCTTTCCAAGCAAGTGGCTGAGTTTACCAAGGAGAAAGATCTTAGCAAATGGAGAAAGACCATATGACACATATGTACTGGTACAGACCTAGATATGCAGCCACATGTCTGCAACATATCTGCAGTTACTTTCCAGCAGATCTTCCTCGCTCTCCAGTACTGCTATTTAAATATCCTACTTGGATAATGACAGCATACATTTATTTTTCTTTGTTATTATTACTGATACTTTTTCCTACCTCTAACATATATTATTTTACTTACAAAGGGAGGTGAAAGAAACAGCTGAATATCTTTTCCTCTAAGTCTGATGCAAATGATCCATTTGATTCTGTACAAATTTATCTTACCCATTATTAATACATACTGTTTTATTCTTCATGTGAATTTTACATCCAGCATTCTGTCATCATATTCCCTTGGGAGGTTATTGTTTTTCTTCTCCAACACCTTGATTTTACACATTCTCTAGCTCTAATTTTTGAATGCTTTTCTAGGGGGAGGATTGTATTGTATCACCACCATTCATTTTGCAAGTTCTGTTTTCTGCTTTACTGGACATTCAGCTTCTCAAAAAAGGCATAGTACAGAGAAAAGTTGAAAGTTTTACTATGCCTTGCACACCATTTCATGACTTTTTCTCTGCCTTTCTTCATGATCAATTAATACCAAGGAGTGGTCTCAAACCAAGGGATTGCAAAAAGAGTGCTCATCTATGTATTCAGTATAAGGCAGGTATTTAATTTCCTTTCTGAAGCAATCATAATTAACTATTCTCTATCACAGAAAAAAAAAAGAATTAGTTTCTAAATTTATGCTACCAAGTTAGAATTGCCTGTATTGCAAGCTTTAATTGTAAAAATCAGTATTATTACTCCCTTTTAGGTTTATATTCATTGGAAACATGACACGTGAAAAAAAAAGTGTCTTTTTTTATATCTGTGTTATTTAACAATGGAATGATAATTAAAAAAATTTAGAACTGAACTAGAAGCTGAACTACATTCATAAGAGGAAATAAACATTAATTTATCTATAATGAAAAGAAATTTGGTCTTGTATAAGACAGCACTACAAGAGAAAAAACCAATCAAAATACTGGACCCATAGAGCTCATAAGGGGTAGTAAAAATCAAGTGATTTTTCAGCAGCTCAAAACTATATTGACCTGAATTTTTCTGCTGAGGTAATTTATTCATTTTTGTTTTGCCTGCTAGAGCCAAATGCTTGTCGCTATATGTAGCCCTAGAGCCTGAAAGAATGCACAGCTCATGTAATACGGTAAGTGCTATCTCCAGTCAGGAAGTTCCTCCTGTGATATTTAAGTGCCAAAAAAAGATGATCTGCAAAGTGAAGACAAGTACATAGCATTCCTGAGTATCTGAAACTGCCAACAAGACAAATTGTTTTTATAGTAAGTGCCTAAGAAATGCATTAGTACCACTTCCACTTGGAAGCCAAAATGAATTGCAACATAAGAGCAAAACAGCACAATCTGTTGTAAAGCAAGCCTACGGCAGACAATGACGTTGGCACATGCAGCATAAAGGAGGATATGGAGGAAAGTTGTTCTGGATGTGGAGATATCTAATTCAGTACTACTAAAGTGAGATGCATCTGGGGCTTGGTTTAGTTTTACAAATAGACACACACAGAGGCGTCAAATCCTGCAAGTTGCATAGCAGAAGCCCAAGACCATATATTCTGAGCTTCTACCCTTTTCCTTATGCGACATATTTTCAAATGAATTGTCAGGATGCAAAAAATACATTCAGCTTCACTGGATAAATACCTTTGCTTGATTGATGTCTCCGGTAATGAGCTCAGTCCAGAAATGAATAATGCTAAACAATGAGAAAACATCTTGTTTGTCTTTGGTTTATGTCCCATCTACCTTTCACAGTGATTTTTTCTATGAATTATCATTCACAGTATTCCTGATATTTAACAGTTAATCAAAAGTGAAAATTTAAGGCATTATTTTTTAGATAACTTCCAACTATCTTCAGTTTTAACTGTCTGAAAAAAAGCCCTCAGTCAAAATGCTCTCTGTTTGTTTATGTATCTTTTTGCAAAGGCCCTAGATCACTTGGATAGATATCATTTATATAAATTCAATTAGCATTGATGCCTTTTCAACTGGTTTTGCTGACAGCTAAAAAGGATGCAATATTGTGTGTGTTTAGGTATCTTCAAAACTAAGGTGGTAGTAAGATAATTCAAGTTTCGCTCAATAAGTTTTTTTCATTAAAAAAAAAAAATCTGTTGAAGGATCAGGCCTTTTAGACAGTTTAATTAGTTTGTTTTCTCATTACAAGTTTATCACCCAACAGAGTTTTTTAAGAATTGGAAATCAGATTATAGACTTAGTCCCCTTTAATAACTTTGCATTCCTGTGTGAAAAAAAATCCAAAATAATCTGGAAGCAATTGTCTTCTAGACTTTTTCCTTTATAATTTGATCAATATTGTTAGTATTTCCACTAAAATAATGTTTGTGCTAGACTTTGACTTATATTAGCAAATTTATTATTTCTCTGAGCTTAAAGCAAAGTTCTTGCTCTGTTCACAGGCCCTAATTATGTAATTTATGCAAATTTTCATGAAAGGTCTTTCACAATATTCAACAGATGGTTCAGAATTTGAAAAAGAATTTAAAAATGAAGCAATAAACAGACACTTTCACTGTCATAGAGAAAAAAATGTTATATAACCATTCAATAAAACGTGGTAAAAAGCCCAGCTAAAACTTTTCAGTATGTCTCTATCTATATATCGAAGTGCACATTGCCAGGTCATATTGAGCTTCTCATCCACTGCTACCCTCAACTCTTTCTCCTCAGGGCTGCTCTTGATCCATTCTTCACGCAGCCCGTTACTCATACTTGGGATTGCCCTGACCCATGAAATCCATGAAGAGTGCACAAGCTCACCTCTCAAACCAGCCAAGGATGACATGTCCCTTCCCTTCAGCATGTTGACTGCACCAGACAACTTGGTGTTGCGTGCTGAGGGTGCACTCAATCCCACAGTCCATGTCACCAAGACATTAAACAGTGCCAGCCCCAAGACTGACTCCTGAGGAATACCACCCATGAGACTGGTCTCTACTTGGACATCAAGCCACTGACTGCAAGTCTTTCAGTGCATCCATCCAACCAATTCCTTATTCACCTCATATTCCATCTGTCAAATCCATGTTTCCAGTTTAGAGACATGGTTGTCATGTGGGACAGCGTTAAATGTTTTGCTCAAGTCCAAATAAATGACATCAGTTGCTCTTCCCATATTCACCAATGCCTTAACCATGTCATAGAAGATCACCAAATTCATCAGGCAAAATTTGCCCTTAGTGAAGACATCTTGGCTGTCATCAGTCACCTCCTTATTTTACACGTGCTTTATTACGCTTTCCAGGAGGATCTGCTTCATGATCTTTCCAGGCACGGAGATGAGACTGACACCGGTAGTTCCCTGGGTCTTCCTTTTATCCCTTTTATGGGGGGGATAAAGTTTCCTCTTTTCCAGTCAGTGGGAATTTCACTAGAGCACCAAAAATTCTCAAATATGACAGATATCAGCTCAGCTGCTTCATCCACTGCTCCCTCAGTACCCACAGATGCATCTCATCAGGTCCCATGGTTTCGCACACCTTTAGGTTCCTTAGGTGGTCTAACTTGGTCTTCTACAGTGGGAGATTCTTTGTTCTCCCAGTCCCTGACTTTATGTCCTGTGACTCAGGCAGCATGGCGGGGACATTTGCGATTGAAGACCAAGGCAGAAAAGTCATTGGATAACTCAGTCTTCTTCATCTCCTGGGTAATCCATTTCCTTCCAGAGAGGGTCCATATCATCCTTAATCTTCCTTTTATCGCCAACTTACCTATAGAAGCTTTTCTTGTTGCCCTGATATTCATGGGTGGGTTTAATTCCATTAGGGCTTTAGTGTTTGTATTCTGATCCCTGGCTGCCCAGTTAATCTCTCTGTATTCATTCCAGGCTATCTGTCCTTGATTCCACCCTCTGTAGTCTTCTTTTTTGTGTTTGAGTTTGACCTTGTTCATCCACACAGGCCTCCTGGTGTTTTTGCCTGACTTTGTCTTTGTTGGAATGCACCGCTCCTGAATGCACTGGGGAGCAGATCATAGAATATTAGCCAATAGATTGACTCTAGGCAGAAAGATATAACACACACATATATATATATAGGTATATAGATATATTTATATAACAAGAAGTTTTAGCTGGGCATTGTTTCTCATATATTATGAAATATATATTCTTTCACATGCATCTACACATATATTCATAATTAATGAATAAAACCCACTTTTTAAAAAAAAAATTAATGTATACTTTTTCATGGCTTCAAAGACAAGGGATTCTCAAAGTGTTATTAATTCTTCAAAATATTAGCATGAACACTAAAAGATATAGTCAGTCAATAGTGTGTGCAGGAAGTCTGTGCTGCAATTAGCATGTTTGCAGTACTAACTCCCTGATTTCGTTGCCTATATGTTCGGAGGTATTAAACTGGAAGGAAGCATACCAGAATACAGAGAAAGGGATAGTTTGCCCAAGGATCTTCATAGTTGTCTTGTCTGCCACCTAGTGTCAAGCTTGTTCATCATTCTGATGCTGTAGGGGGGGTTTAATATTTATTTGTTAGTTATGAATCAGCTGGGGGTTCACATTGGAAAAAACTTCTAAGATTCAAGATAACATTAAATGCAAAACAAAAAATATATTGGGCTTTGATCCAACATCTCCTGAAACTGATATTTCATATTACAAATGTAAATTATGAAAGCATAAAAGAGAAAGAGGTAAAAAACCCCAGCAAATACGATTGGTGGAAAAAAGGGGCTTATAGGCATATGAAAATCTAAGTAGCCTAATTTTTAGGCTGTTGAACACTCATAAATCTCATTAGCTTCACAAGATTTATGGAGAGCTTGTCTGTTTCAGAATAGGAGAAAATAATGATCTGTGAGAAAGACTTACATTGGAAGTTCTTATTTAGTAGCTTCTTATTTTATTTCAGGGCTAATCAGATCTGATTACTTTTAAACACATATTTTAACTGTTGCACGATGATTAAAATATCTCTTTCATGCTTGACTGCAAAAGTGGCAAAGAGGCCTTGATGGGTCTGGTCCTTATTCTTGTAACAAACATACATCCTTCATACTTACTATATATAATTACTTATTATATATAATCTGGTCTCACCTGTTAACTAACTATGAAGAGTTTTATATGTTATCAACTTACAGCCTAGGCACTGAGCTCTGCAATGTCTATGCTTCTGCCAGATTTAAAGGATCCTTTTCTCTTTTCTCTTGAAGCTTGTATTTTCTACCTTTCTTTTGTCCCACTCTAGTCTATAGAAAACTTTCTTGAAAACTTGTATATTGGGAAGTTCTGAAAAGCTGGGGAGAGAGCAGCATCTGTTGTCAGAAAATAGCCTGGGGTGTTCAGATGCAATGTCTAAAGCATTTTCTCTTCCTCTGCAGCAGGCAGCTGCAGAAACTGATCTTGGTCTGATAGAAGGTGCCCAATACAGAAAGCAGGATACATTTCTTTGACCAAAGATGAATGTCCCTTGGTTTGCACATACCAAAAGAGCAACCAACCATCTTCTGTTTTTCAAGTCATTCTAGTAAGTTCATGAAGAGATAAATTGAAAGTTAATCTTTTGTTATGATTTCTGACTAAGCAATCCAAAACTTCATTCCTACTTTTGTGAAAGTATCCTTTTCAAAAGACTGGGCTTCCACTGGTTATTTTTGGGTCAGAAAAACAAACTTTCTTTGTGCTTCCAATACACACCTCTTATGTTCTCAAACACAGAGTCAGCTGACTTCAGGACTTGGCACCTGCAAGGCTGCAAACAGTACGAGTAACCCAAGATTAGAATGTGCACCTTTCTGAAAACAAAATGTGATTTATTTCCATGCAGAAGGGGTATTCACTGACAAGAAAAAGAAAAACAAAGTTGTTGGGGTCTCCTCCCCCTGCCATGGAGCCCTGGGAGAGGGGCCCTGAGGGCACAGACACGGGGTTTCCCTGCCCCTGCTCAGCCTCGTTCCCATTGGTTGGTTTCTGTTCCCTGCGCGGGCAGAAGGACCCTTGGTCCCGTGACTGGAACAGTTCCTGGGCAGAGCTCCGGCCATGCGGCTGGAGAAATAAACATCTCTGAAACATCTACCAAGAATCTGTCCATATATATTTCCTTTCCACAGGACTCCTGGTTTGGTGCATTGTGTTACAGAATCCCTGCTGTAACACAAAGTGTGCGTACTCTTCTACCTATGCTTGGTAATTTTTTCACATCTAGATAAAGACACAGTTAGCCCTGCCTCCACTTTTGTCTGCAGTTAGACCCATTTTCTTGCTATGTTTCTCAGCTGTATCTGCCATCCACCTGACTGATTCCGACTAGACACTGACAACTCTTCCATGTGCCATCCTGCAGGGTAGAACAGTTACCTGAGTGAGCCTTTTGGTTTGGGTGGTGTTTTTAACTCCTATTAAAGAGGTTAAGTCATAGAGTCAGCTTTCCACATCAGTTACAGTGGCTTTCGTGTGCAGATAATTGTCAGTCTACTTCTCAGTCAATCCTTACAATGCTTTACATATTTGCAGATTTTCCACATTATGTATACAATGCCCTAGGAGAAGTAAATGATGGTAAAATAAAATATTATTTACCGTCAACAAGTGTGTGCTAACTGCTGATACAATTAACATCTGGCAGCAACGTTCCTGAGCTAAAATATTACATAATTTATTCTATTTTATTCAAAAGTTTTTCTCAAGAAAGAGAACTACAGCATAAATTGGACTAGTTCATTAATCTCAACTGTAGTTAAACAGTGATGATTCAATATAACCAGAAGGTAGTTATACATCTAGATAAATATAAAAACAATTAAAATAGTTAAACTTGTATGGTGGGAATAAATATTGTTTTGAGATTCTCTAAGCATGAAACATTGCCTCGCCAAAAAGATAAGATACAGAGCCAAACAATTTTCCTCTTGAAGGGAACCCACTACACCTCTTTTAGGAGATTTTATTGCTATCTGACTTGAATAAAATAACTTAAAATATTTAGTAAAAAGCAGAGGATATAATTATTTCATGTTTAAAAATAAACTAACCATGATACTGAATTAGTTCAAAAAGATCACATTCTACTACAATCTTAGTTTTTTCTTCTTACTTGACGATAATTACAGTTGTTATTGACTAGTAATAATTGGCACTAACAACAAAGTCAAAAGCAAGACTGAGATAAAGATTAAAACTATTTCTATTGAGTTGAAATGCAGGCAAAGCATTTATCTGTGTATTGTTAGAATCAAAGTGACTAAACCCTGGACTATTTACTTGTATAAGGAGAGAGTGACTTTTCCTATCCAAATTATAATAGTACTGCATTTCTGCAAATTTTAAAATCAAATTCTTCTCAATAAGAAAATAAATATACCCCTTAATTGAATGCATACAGGGTACATTTGTTTTAGAGTTCCCCTTCCCTTCCCTTCCCTTCCCTTCCCTTCCCTTCCCTTCCCTTCCCTTCCCTTCCCTTCCCTTCCCTTCCTTCCCTTCCCTTCCCTTCCCTTCCCTTCCCTTCCCTTCCCTGTATCCTTATCCTTATCCTTATCCTTATCCTTATCCTTATCCTTATTACTATTAATAAAAGGAAATAACTATAGGAAAAGGAAATGCATTAATGTTGTTTTAATGATTTGCCTTTAACCCAAGAAAGAAAGAAAGAAAATTCAAAGATAAGGCTTCCAATTAATCTTTAACTTGTAACTTAAAAGCACTGATTTCAAGCCTTACCAACATTGCAATTATGAAGGCACAGGGGGAATGTACTGTGGACATAGTCAAAGTTTTAATCCTAAATATGTCTGGCTCTTGTGAATTTCTCATAGCTTTAAAATTTAACATCATTTCTGTGTGTGTTATAAACATATGTGTTCTTGACCCACTTCAAAAAACAACCACAAGTGAAATACCATTTCCATTAATCATTCAAGAGCTTTGCAAGAAGATTGCATCTCAAGAGATGACTTTTCACTGAAGTTTACACTATTCGGATTGGTTTCATTATTTTTTACATATATTGAGTTGCAGCTGCTTGTTGTTCGGAGCATTGGTTTTAGAACTTATTCCCATCCTTTCCATCCAAATTCACACCTTGTCACTTAATATCCTGAAGAGAAAAAATTAATTTCTATGTAATTATAGTTTTGCCCTGCTGACAACTACAAAAATTCATTGTAAACTAGTACCTTGCGAATGAAATTCTATTTTCATCCTTTAATCACTATGTAATGAGACTACGAAGAAGATGTTTGTACTGTGTTGAAATAGTAAATAGATGTAATAATAATTTTTCACCCTTTTCATCAGATTTTTTTATTAATTTTTAATGGGAATATGGATCCACACTAGTGGCTCTCCTTGCAATACTAAAACCTAAGTTTATTATGTATTTGTAGAAATTACTTTTTCTATCCATAATATAATGTCATGCTATGTTGGAAATATTGTGTGACTGTTATTGGCACTAATAAGACAGTATCATTTAAAGAATCATTGTCAATTAATCCTTTAAATCCTATATCTGTGTATTAGACACTGAAATTTAGCATTGCTGCACCACAATTTCTTCATGGATCTAGTTCTAAAATCCATTACTCATGAGGAACATACTTAATTCAGTGTTGAGCATTTTAAAATCTGTAATTTCTGTTTACCTGTCTGTGCAATAAAAAGTATAAGGAGACTGAAAAATATCTGTAGTTGAATATTTGTGCTCACCCTTAGGAAGTTGCATGATCCTTGACACCTCAATATTTCTCAGACAAGGGAGATATCCTTGACTCTTGAGCAGAACAGTAATTTTGGGTTTTTACATAATAGAAAATTAGATAATAATCTACGCTGGTAAGAGCAGGTGAGGCAGAAAAATTTAAATTCAATATGGAAGATGCAAATTGTCAGGCATAAGTCTTTGCTACTGTGCTTGAACTAGTGAAGCTCAGTGCCGTCAGAAGGGTCTCTGAAATGATAGTTATTGCGACATTAGTTGAGTATAGTTCATAAGAAGTCCTTTTCAAAACCTACAGGAATGCTAGCATTATCCAGAATTAATGATTTTAGCTACTTCCTAGCTTAAGATATTTTACGATACTTATTAGTCTGCTAAATGATTACATTTTGATCCAAAATTTCCTTAGGAAATAAAGGGAGTCAATTTCTTTTTTTTTTTTTAACATAATTATTATGTATTTGTCAGCTCAACCAATTAACTCAGTTGGTGGTCATCCCCCTTGTTGAGAGAGCTCAGGTATCTTGTTCACTCAGACAAAAGTTTCTTCCTCTACACACACAACAAAGGATGTGGTGACCCAGATGGACTAATTACAAGAGCATGCAAGGATCCAGGTCTCAGGCTGCAGGGCGTGCCAGAGCCTGGCACTGCTCTCTGAGGGCAGCAGAAAGATCAGCTGTGAAAGATCAGATCAGATCAGAAAGATCAGATGCCATCAGGTCGACAATGTGCTCAGCCTAGTGGCAGAGATGAGAGATGAAGTGGAAAGACTAAAAGGTATTAGGGACTCTGAGGAAGAGATTTACTGGAGGAACTGCACTCTACCATGCCTTGGACAAATGCACCCACCATCCACTTCACAAGAAGCAATGGATCCCCCACCCTGTCACCCGCAGGCAAAAGAAGGGGGGACCTTAGAAATGGAGGGGAGGGAATGGAAGAAGTTTCTGATTGGGCTGGCAGGCAAATCCCCTGGAAGGGGAGCAAAATATGTGCATGAATGAACAAGGGACTCCTGTCATTACTCAAGCATAAGCAGGAAATACACAGAAGTTGAAAGCAGTCAGGCCGCCTGGAAATTTGGCAGGAGGTATTAGGCTTTAGGCAAAGATATAGATCCGAAAACAAATTCTGCCAAGTCTGGAAAAGTCATAAGCATGCAAGAATCACTCTTCATACAGCTGAGTGCTTGATAGTGTTTACCTAATAAGTTTCTGACTATTTTTCTTCTCAATAAATATGTCCTTATCACAGTTCCAAGTGTGATCAGGCTGTGCATACACCAAAATATGCAGGAAATTAACATCCAGCTCAGAGGTAGAAGGGAACAGGGGGATTTTTCCTGCTCTTGTCTGCTCTGGATTAAGCCCCAGTGCTTGAATTAAAAGATAAGAATCTGCTTCTCCTGTACCGTCCACATCACTGATAAAAAGAAAATTATGGAAGATTAACTCCTTTGATTCAAATATGGGGGGATTTGGCCTGGAGAAGACATTAGACTCCTACAAAGCCTTACAGAATTATTAATAGAGTCAGAAACAAATGACTTAGAATTCAGGGTAAGTTGACTCCTTGCTGGTCAACAGCAAAGTCCACACCCAGTTGCCCTCTCACTCTTCACCTCAGCAGGATATGGGAGAGAATCAGAAGGGATAAAAATGACAATAGCCTCATGGATCATGATAAAGACAATTTAATATTTGAAGAAAAGAAAGACAAACACACAAGTGGTTTAAAGACATTTACCACCTCCCATCAGCTGATCAGTTCCCAGGCAGTCCTCCAGCTATCTTTGAAAAACTACTCCCCCACAAGCTACTTTCATTGCTGAGCACAATGTCATTTGTTATCAATGTTCCTTTGGTTAGCTGGGGCCAGCTGCCCTGATATTGTCCTTTCCCAGCCTCTTGCCCACCCTCAGCCCACTCTCTGGGCAGGGCAGAGTGAGAAGCAGAGAGGTTCTTGACATTCTGTAAGCACTTATCAGCAATTACTAAAACATTGGTGTATTAATCAACAAAGTTTTGGACATAAAACTAAAACACAGCACCATATACGATACTATGAAAAAAATTGACTTCATCCTAACCCAACCTAGTAGAGAATTATACTGTTATGGCTGGAAACTGCTAAGAAGGAAAACCAGATCCAGGGAACAGAGACTGTAACACATTAAACAAAGAAGTTGTTCAATAAGCAGCCTGAATTTAGCTCACTTTTGTCTCTCAAGTGAATGATCTAAAAAATTATTCACTGCAAACCAATAGGGATTTTTTGCTTATTTTTTACAAAAAGATAATTATTTATTTACTTATTGGTTTTTCTGAATTAATCAAATGTTTCACAATTATATTTTAGTTAATTCACAACACCTATATGAGGAAATGAAAGAGTAAGAAGAGATGTTAGGTAATGAAAAGAAACACAGCATTTAAAAAAAAATCTATAAATTTTGGGTAATCAAATCTGATATTCATTGCATGAATTTCAGAATGCTTTGTATTACCTCATACTTCACATGTTCAAAACAAATCTCATTTCAGTAGCAGCTGAGACTCCTCAGCAGCTCATATTTCAAGATTTCCAGTTATGCTGTTACAAAAAAAATTAGTTTAAGCTAATTTCCTAGGACAATTGAAGAAATACTATGTCAAAGACAAAAGATGCAATTCCAGTAGTCTAAGAAAATATCTGGGTTTTTTTCGGTTTTGATATCTTGAAATGAAATCATCCAGCTTTATTTTAAAATACAGAACATAAGATATGTGAGGGTAAAACTTATGAATGTCCCATAGATGATCACTCAATGCCAAAGCATGAGGGATGTTGCAATAGTTTGCCTTTTTGAAGTAGAAAGACTCAGACAGTACCCCATGGTACAAGACCTTTTGGAGCTGAAAAGAATAAGAGCTGCACTGCTAAATGACAGTAGTACGGACATGGGACAGTTGGCCTGGCCGATGTTCCCATGAAGGCTATGAAGTACTGCCAAAAACATTAGCCACACATATATACCTGCTTTTCACTATGGGCACAACCTCACAATGTTGGGTTTATTTCATATTCAAAAAAATATGAGTCCCTGAATTTGTCTTTCTTCTTCTCTTGTCAATGTCATGTTTTTGTATGTTACTAAAGGTACCATCAGTGAAACTGTGGAATGGTACTGATAGAAAAATACCAGTTTTATCCTGGAGTAACATAACTATAAAACTGAACATTGGTACATAGTGAACATCATTTCTAACTCTCATTTTGATTTGCATCTTTCAAAGAATGATTGTTCAGGTAAGAGGAATTATTTGTACTAAACCCCAAATTCACTTTACTTGATACTATCATCTAAGCCTTTGAAAGAACATTAAAAGCACCTGTATTTTAAATTGCAGCTGATAAAGCAGCAAAGCTCTTGCTGAAGATAATGAACTAAAAAGGGATAACATCACAGTAGAATCAGACAATGGCATTCAACTGTCTGTTCTGCCATAAAGAAATGTGCTATTATTTCTTGATTTAAGATTATGAAGAACACTGCTCAGGTAATATTCACATTTTTTGAAAGATATTTATGCATAGAGTTAGATAAACAAAATGCTATCTTCTAAGGCTGCTGGAAACCTATTGAACACAACAAATTCCTTTTGTCTTTTTAAAAAGCCAAACGGTAAGCTTTCTCACACTAGAAGCCTGTTAGCATGTAATTCATATTCCTAAACTCAAGCCATAAGTAGGGGTCTCATTGAGTTTTAGGATGACTGAAAGAAGAAAGAAATTGTCCAGGGTTGTCAGCACTGGAACAGCAGAAAATAGTACAAATGTATGATTTATTGAAAGCAATTTATTCACAACAAACAAAAAAGGTAGCCAGCTACTTTGAAGAAAACAACCATCTCTAACTGGTTCAAGGAACGCAGTGATTTTGAAAGTCTATACCTTTAGACAGTAAATGTCATCCTTTTCAATACTTAGAGAGCAGTTGTATACTCTATTTATAAAAGAAAAACAAAGGAAAAAATCAAGTAAATTCCCATCCATGTAGGTGGTGCGCCTGAATATAAGATGGTCCTTTACACTTATACATGAAGCATAATAGCAAAAAAGTCACTACAGAATATAAAACAGAGAAGGAAATCCCAGACTTCAGCTTTAAATGAGACCATGATTTTTTTTTTCTTATGCTGAAAAGCAAATAGTGGCACAAATTACATCCTTTTTCTTTCCTGTTCCATGGAGAACTGATAACCAGAAATGGTGGAGCAATTTTCTTTTGCTCACTATAGATTAGTGCTGAGTGAAACACTGACTTCTGAGGGGAAAAAATATTCAAATTTCATGGAGCTTTTGCCAACATTTGATCTAGTCAATGTTACTTTTTTCTACCAAAATGCACTTAAATAGCATATGTTATTTTTTTTTAAAAGCTAACTGTTTTTTACTAATCTTCGAGGCATTTTAGGTATGGATACAGATAAGTTTTAGGAAATGCTACTTTTTCCTTCTCCTAGATAAGAACTGGTTTTGATTTCAAATGAAAGACAGCTGTACTTACTACTCTTTGTCTTAAGAAAAGCATATTAACAACAGAAAAGTGTCTGGTATTGCAGAATATTTGTACAATACTGAAATATTTCCTGCCATTTTAAAGAAAATTAGGAAATTATTTGTTATGTTGTCATTAAAGCCTTTATACTGTGGTGATGAAACTTGTAAAGATCATTGTTCTCAAAATTCAAGCTCAAATTAGTTTCAAAAGGAAATAAAGTAAGAATAAAGAAAATTTTAAAAGAGGCTGGAGGTTCAAGATGACTGTTTTAAACTGATAGATATAAATTTTAGGTGGCCATCTCTGTGGGAGAGGTGAGGAAAAATTTAGTTCTCAGAAAGCAAAGTTTAAAATCTATAGTTCATCAGTGAAGAAGGGGTGGCATTTCTGAAAATCCCCATCACACCTATGTTAACTTCAAAACCCCTCCATTGTGTAACTCACTATCTAAGCTAGGTGTCTATCTGGTTTCTTTCCATTAGGCAATTCTTTCTGCTCAGGACCTAATCTGTCAGCTTCTTCTAAGATGGATCCCTAATGGTGGCTCTTTCAAAGGAGATGTAGCAGTGCTTTTTTACCTGTTGTCTAATATTTCATATTACAGCACCTTGCTGGGAATTAGGAGAGGTGGGTTCTGCATCTGCTTTCACAGCAAGGGAATTAAATTTATGTCTTGAGAGAATACTGAAAGGGCTGAAAGGGCAAGAAACCTGATGCTTGAAGAAGGAGCTAAGCTCCTGTCTCGGAAGGATTAAAACTGAAAAAAAATTAAGCCTATATGCTATTAATTGTAAAACATATTTGTATTATATTATGTCAACAATGGGAAAAAGAAAGGAACTATTTGCTATGATTCTTTTTAGCCATTGGAGTCTAATAGCCTCTTTTTCTTTCATTACCATGTTTGTTTGCAGTTCAGTAGACGAAAAAAGGTGGCTTCCCAGAATTTAGAAGACAATTTTTTTCTGCCTCAAGATGATTAAAACAAAAAAAGGAAACTTTCAGATTTCTCTAAAAAAAGCTAAAATCAGACAGTGATTGTGAAGAAGCTGAGCAGTGCTAGAAGCTAGAAGATCAGGATCATGGCCATTTTTTCAGAATGCCCTTATAGATCTCAGTGTTTATTTTGCTGTGCCCTAGTCAAGTACAGACATAAGTATGAAATAGATAATCATATCTCCAAAATAAATACCACTAAAATGTATGAAAGCAGTGAAGATGTAAACTAATCCTTTAGATGCCTATAAACTTAGGCTGTAAAATGATACAGACATACGGAACAGCTATTTAGAATTTAGGTAGGACGTCAGGTCTCCTTGATAAGATTTCAGCAGAACCAACACCATTCAGAAATTCACTGCTTTGTTTCAAACATATTTTTAGAACCAAGCAAGTAATTTGAAGCAGGAGATTAGGTTATCTTTCAGATCAAGTATATCTAAATCCTATCATACAGTGAGAAGTTAGGCTTACAAGAACAGAGGGAAAGAAGGAATAATGCAGTCCTAGGAAAAAAGGAGAATGATTTTATGCATATTTAAATGGGTTTTGGATAGCTACTTTTTCATCAGCCTATGACTGTACTATGACTGAATTTTTTTAATTCTTTCATCTTTCATTAGATTAAAAAATAGCATAAGGCAATGGAAAATGGGACGTAGTCCTCAATCACTTGTATTTCATTGAGTCAGGCAACACAATGAAAGACAAAAATTTAAAGGTATAAAACATACATTATTAAGTCTACCAAATAGCATTCTTATTCAATATGCATGTATCTGAGCAATACTTTTAAAAATTGTTGCAATTTTATACCATTTCTGAGTGTATCCGAGGGGTCACAGCTCTGATGGAGTGGAGACATTCTCCAAAGTTACCAAGCACTAGCATATTCAAATATTCCTTAAGCATAAACTTTGTTAAAATCTGTGCAGGATTGACATGTTTTGATGGGCCTTATCCAACTCTGATTATTGATAGTATTCTTCCTTTGCAAAAATTAATCACCTGTTTAAAAATTCCCAAATTTTTAAATTCTAGAATGTCAGAAAATGAAAAATGATATAATCTAGCCCATTCTCAGCTAAGGTATAAATCTTCATTACTTGTTAGTAAATACCTGACAAATGCCCCCACCCCCCAATATGTAAACATGTCCAAAAGTCAAGATAGTAGCTTTTTAGGAGATTGATTTGGATGGAATCTATAAGATACAGCTTTTTTGTAATAAATCTGGGATTAGAGCACAAACTTAAAACCAACCTGTGTATACACAGCACCTCTCCAAAAGGGAAATGGGATCATGACTGCTATGATCAGCTTCTTCCCCATGTCTGCTTTACAGTTTGTTTTGCTCTGTGCTAATAATACCTTTTTGTGTCTGCCTGTTCTCAGGTAACTGAGCAAGATAAGTAGTCTGTTTAGAGGAAGATGGTTTCATGTCTTGCCTTGTTCCCTGCATTGGCACACAATAAAGCAAATGGGCATGAATTTAAGGGTTTGCCTTTCCGTGAGTGGTGACATTAGTATTTACGTATTACATGTCTTCATAAACCCCTGTTATTATGAAAAAGTATAAATATATCTTTCATACTTTAGAAGAAAGATATATGGAATTAGCTGAGAACACTTGTAATAAACAGAGCTTACCTGTATGAATTAGGAAAAGCAAATAAAGGAGATAACCTTTCTCCCATTTCTTTCTCTGGACTCTGCAGTATAAGAAGAGGGTAGAAGTTATGGAGAAAAGTAATTTTGTTCATTGGACCCACTGATAAAGTTGGCAAAGAAAAATAATCCTTTTTTTCCTCAAAAGCTTTCCTCAGAGATAAATAAGCACTGAAACCTCTTTCTCTGAATTGCTGGCTAGGAAGTAAAGGATGTGAAGTGTTCCTTCCATGCACCCTGTTTCTGCTGCTGCACTCAAGACAGCAAGGTTTAAAAGTTTCAAAGTCACTTACCCCCATTAAAATTATACTGTGGTATCGCAAATGTTAATGGCTAGCTGGTGCCTTGAAGGTAGAATCATCCTTTCTGCTGTGCTTCCACCAAATGAGTGAGAATGGTGACCAAAGGACAATCAGTCTCAGCTCATGTCTTCCTCTCTGTTGTCTGCTTACCCCAATGCCTGAACATCTTGTCAAATTTAATTCAAGTCAAACAAGACAGAAACAGGGGTTAGAGCCATGATTCCTAACCCTGCATGTTTATTTCAGTAATGAACAATAGCAAGCTTCTTTTATAAATATATTTGATTCTTGCTAACAAGTAGAAACAGGTTCACACTGCCTACAAGATTTTCCAGGATCCACGTGCATTCAAGTTTTCTTCAGAATCTTTTCAATTGCCTGTTTCACCATAATTTAAAAACAAATATTCACATGCAAAATATGACTTTTAAAGTTCTGTGCAACACAAAGACATCACAGTCCAGTCTTAGGTAAGGTGTGATAATCACTGCCACAGCTTGGAGTGAACCATGTTTTAAGATTCTAAAAAGTGTTGGGACAATTGTTCCAATTAAATTTCTGTTATGTATGGGGAATTAAAGGATTCAACAAATTTCACACCAAAATAAGCACAAATGCTATTCTAGCATTTTTTAAACTACACTCTCTCTTTGATTTTACCCCATTTGCTCTGTTATATCTAAATTTATATAACCTATTGACTCTGTATAATAAAAAGAAATAGAAAAGAAATCCTAAGATACTAATCAAATGAGTTTCCTTTAGTGCTGAGAACCAGCAAAATACATAGCATAAAATGACATTGCTATAACACAGGAATCTGAAAGGTCTAGAGTAATTTGTACTCTCTAATTATTATCAGAATTTGCAGAAAGATACACCATGTCTTATAGATTATAGAAGATATCTTCAGGTTTTATCCTCTGATATAAAAGTAGGAAAGTTCAAACAGGTCCAAAATTCTATAAATAACAATACTGTATTACAGTGTTCTGAGAATGTGTCAAGTCTTGAAGAGCCAGATTGTGATCCTGGCTTTGTGCCCACACCAGGAATTATGAGGCTGTTCAGCATTCCTACTGCCTACATTTGCTGCCTATATAGCTCCTAGCAAGTTTGGAAGCAAGGAGCTTCTGTAGAACCATTGATTTATTTGCAGGTGGATGGTCTACTAGAAAATTGACCATAAATGGTATAGAACTCTTCAACCCTTAGGAGTCCTGTAAAGTAATCCACTCTAAATACAGGACTGATACATACTGGCATATTTCTCTACCTGAAAAAGAGAGTGGGATAGAAGTGTGAGAACACAGAACTCTGTGGCTTTGAGTCATTATGTGACTTTTTTTTAGGCTTGTGCATTATCATTGTTAGCTTATGAGTCAATTCTAATTTACTCCATGCACTATGGGGAAAGAACCCTCTCCTGACTCCTGGTATCTACAGTTCCATCTGTCCTAATAAATGAAAGAGAAATGTTGCTTAAGCACTGGACCTCTGTTCATCTACACCTGCTTATTTGGCAATTCTTTCCATAGCTATGCTTTAGACTGCTCCAAATATTTCTTTTTAAGACAAGGCCTGCACAGGCTTTTGGAGACAGTTTTCTTCATGAGCAAATCTCAAAAGTCTATGCAGATAGAACTCTGTCAGATTTCCACCAGTTTTCTCTCCATATATTTTACGCAGTCCTCGAATATGGTCCTCACAAACTAATCACACAGTTGCTCATCACAAATCCACATGTCACACCTCAAAACTTCCAATAACAGGATCCTTTGAGTTTCCTAATATAAATTGCTACTCTAGGAAGCTGCAAGATAATTTTCACATTAGTTCTGGCATTTTAATCTTGGTGAAGATGGGGGAAGTCCACCTGCCACTATCCCCCAGACCTGTAAATTAAAGATGATCTCTCAGGGCCTTCAGTGTTTGTCTAAAAGACAGAATCAAACACTAGGTAGTGTGGATTAAGCAAACCTGTGTAAGACTGGCTATCTCCAACAAGTGTGGAAAGGAGCTTGTCCTTTTCACTTGACCTCAGAAACTCAGTTCTCAGAAACTCTCCTTCCTTGACTGTTTTTTACATAGTACTGTGAGCATAGTCTCAAGTAACTGTCCATTCACTGGCCATTACTATCTGTCTCTCCCTCAATTTTTTTCTATTAACTTCTTAAGAAAAATATCATTAGTACAGCACTACCCTGAGAAAGCAATTTGGTGAGTGTGGGGATCCATAAATACAATCCATAATTTAAAAAAGTAGGCATTTACATCATTTTGGGATTTTTTAGACACTGTTTATCATATGCTTCTTCAAATGCAGTAACAGATGACTGTAAGAACTTCTAGTGCTATTGTGAAGGCAGACCTCTCTTTTATAAACTGAACACTCCAGTCGTCTTCCCACTCATTGCATCCTACATGTTGTCAATCTTAGTTTCAAGAACTGTCAATCAGAAATGCAGTGGGTGATATGTGTAGTATTTTTTAACCACACTAAGGTGGGTATTTCTTTGATTTTCCTTTATTCTCTTGATTGCAAAGTGCAGCATGTGTCTTGCATACAAGCAAACACAAAAGTACATGGAAAACAGTATTTTGAAAATTGAAAACAGAACTGTGGTACAGTAAACCTTATAGCTAATCAAAGTCTTATTGTTAGTCCTTATTTTTTTATACACTGGTTCCAGATATTATAATTACCTCTTTAGGCTTAAGGTTATTGATTTAGTAAGAGCAGTTATGAAACATTAACAAAAGAAAGAAAATAAATGCCACAATAATTTGTTGAAGCACATTGTAGCTTTTACAGTTATATCAGTGTAGGTGATCAAGGTACCAGGAGAAGGAGGAGGAGAAGGAGAAGGAGAAATGAAGAAGGAAAAAGGAGGAAAGTGTAGCACAGGAGTGGAAATAAAGACTGTATTAAATGTGTGATTGACTCAATATGTGATTTTTATATTTTAATACTTATACAATAACTGCTGCTATTGTTAGAAATGTACAGATATCTCACATAACACTGTAAGCTACAAGAAAAATGCTGTTCTTATGTAATTCACCTATGGAATTTCTGTGGAAGATTTTTTTTACTGTTTGAGGGAACACATTTTTGACAAATCTTTCAAACAATCTCAAGAGACTTACCTGCTGCCATTGGTATCAGAAAATGGCAGTTTCACTTATCCTTGTAAAGCCTCTGATGACATGTAATTTAAATAACTTGCCAGACTTGCTGAGCTGCTTTGTCTCAAAGGCATTAAGACTGACCAGTTGGTGATCTATTATGGTGTTATTGAATTGATACTGATATTATTTCAGCAGTAGTACATACAGAACAAAAAACTTTCAGTAGAGAATAAATGAAAACAAAATTGCACACTCTATTCTGGTGCTAAAAAGTATTTTCTTCCTGTCTTCCCCAGTAGCTGAACCTTTTTCACTGACAATTCACGATGATTCAGTGGGTATTTCAGCAACATCACAAATTTTCAATTCAGACCTGAATGACTTCATGAATTTTGTGGGGTGGCCAAGAAGTTAAGCACTGGTGGTAGTAATCCAGCTTTAAAAACATACATACTTACACAGTTTGAAATAGCAAAAGCCTTCATGTCTGACAAATGTTGCTTGTAATGAAAATATTTAGGTACTCCTAACTACAGAAACTCTCAGATATTGCTAAAATTACCAGCATTGCACAACACTGAAGGCAAAATGAGTGATTGTCAGGAATTTCTGTGTTCCAAAAAGCCTTATCAACTCTAGCTTCTCATCTTTTTAAAACTCCTTTCTGGGCCTCAAAAAGTACTGACTTTCTATAATGGGGTGCTATCGTTTCTCTTCCAATCCTTGACCCACATGATACCAGCGGAATTGACTAATTTTCTATTTGTCTGACTGCTGTTTCCTGCAAAAACTCTTTGGACTATAATCTATTTTATGGCTAATTCTTAGATTTAATTCCCTATCTACTGGCATAACTGACAAAAGGAGGGCAGCTAAATAGCCTTCCAAACTCCTCACCCTATTAAGGGGCAAAGGAATTTAAGGACACAGAGAATGCAGATATTATACAGATGAGCTTTCATACACCAGATTTTTTGACACTTTTTTGGACTTTTTCAGCATTCTTACCCACAATTTGTTTTTCAAGGTTTCATTGCTTTATTTCTAGTAAGAAGCAGATATCTGTTCCCTGTCTAGGGAATGGTAGATTCAAAAATTGCCTGATTATACCTCTGTGTCACCATTCTCTGCATGTGACATGCAGAAAAGATAGCCAATTCTAATACAACTTCAGAATAGAAGGAAAATAATAGCTCATGTGACCTGAGTCACAAAGTATGAAGTACTTAAAACTTACTAAAAGTGTGTACTGGAGCTAATTTCTGAGCAATAGTTCAGAGGCTGGTACTTTTTCATACCTGTTCTGGAGTACTCCTGACCTTATTTTGCCTTGCCTTTCTTATTTTTGAGAGTTACTTAGAGATTTTTCAAACAGGCCCTATGTCAGAGCTAGATTTTTAGTTCAGTGGGATGCCTATGCAGTGCAGTAAGGGAGACTTAAAGGAATACAAGAATATGCAAAATTAAGTGGATGTTGCACATTCTTTAACTCATTCCCATTCTAGAAGGCAAAGATGTAAGATGAATTGGATCTTCTTCATCTGTCTGGAGTTGGTGAATCAAGGTATGAGTGAGAAATAAGACTTTAATTTGTTGTTGGTAGTTGTCAGTAACAATCCTCACAAACCTAGTGCCAGTGTGGAACAGAGATGATTAAGGCTTCCTAGAACCACACACATACCCCTGGAGTGCTGAAATAGGAGGAATTCCTGTTTCCATTTACTGAGTTGTGGCCCAGCCCAGCACTAAATTAACAGAAAAAAAAGGCAATTTCTCTAATAAATGTAAATAGAATAACTAGAAATATATTTAAAAGTACTCCAGAGTTGTATTTTATGAAATTGACCATAAACAGTGTATTAAATTTTCACTCCATAAAAAAGAAAGAAGAAGAAAAAAAAAAAAAAGAAGCACTCTTGGAGAAGAAGAAAGAATAACTCTTAACCAATACAATTGAAATACGGTATGATTCTTCTTGACCTAACTGAATTGCTTCCTGTTCGTATTTCCTTTAAAAACACAGTTATAGAGATACTGAGTGAATACACTGAGAGACAGACAGTTCTTTTATTTTAAAAATCCAGTGGAAAAACATGTACTGGGAAATTGATTAAATCATGCGGGTAACAACAAATTCAGCAATTCTATAAAAATTTCATATTTATATGATAATCCGTGGGCATAGGCCATATTTGAATCTTTACCAAATCATTCAGCATGGTGTAGATTGTGAAAAGGAGATCTTATAGATCTTACAGATATAGACTGTATGCTTTTCTCCACATTTTTGCCTCTGACAAAAGCACCAAGTAAAAGAAGGTTCTCCCAAGTACTAAAATAGGCTGTAGCAAAAAATTGGCAAAATGAAACACACACATGCCAGATGGCTGTGTTTCCATGTTCCAGTAGAAGGGTGTTATAATTCCATTCTTGACTGCAGTTCTTTACATAAAAGACACCAAAAATAGAATGTATTGCAAAACCATATTCGACCATGAGTATCAGTTTTAGGAGTCCCAGTACATAAAAGGAAATGCCTGATACATCACAATTTTTTTAAATGTTTAACACCTCTTTAAAATAAAGAATTGAACACAGGCCACATAAAAAGCTATCCAACAAAGAAACACTTAATACAACTTTGAGTTTGAGCTCGCAGTCCTTTTTTGAGATGTTGGGTGTCTCGTTCAGTCAGAGCACACATCTCTTGAGACAACCTAGTGAGCAGAACAAAATTTTTCTTTTTAAACAGTGGCTAGCTGTCCTGTTTTGCACACCAAATTACATAGAAATTCAGAAAAGGGTTCAACTAATCAAGAGATATTAAAACCTACATTTCAGACCTATACTTCCTATAAAGGCTGTTCAGCCACATATGCAGGTATTTCCTGACCTAAACAAGAGCATGCAATTTCTGTAGCATAGCAGACAAAACATTTTGCATATGGTCTGAATTTTGAGATCATTTCATACCAGAGATACACTGAACTAAAAAACAAATTTAAAAGAGGGCAGTTTGGAAGTTTAGCAGTTGGGTTCTTTCCTGCCTGTTCTCCTGGCCAAAGCCCTCCTTCTCCCTCTTAGTGTAACAGAGATTTGGTAATCCAAAAAAAGAATTTCTCCATTATGAACTATTGCTAGTAGAGACATTCTGAAGTGTTGCTTTAAATGTAGGAGTTTAATTTCAGCTTTAAAATTCACTTTGTCCAATACGAATCGGACCATGAATACTTTATGCCAGTGTCTGAAAATTCATATTCTACTGCTAGTCATATTCTTTCAACAGTATTTTAAGAAAGTAGAGTTTGAAATAACAGGACTTTCCAAAACACAGAAATACTTCAAATTCATTACAGACATGAAATTTCTTATGGTTAAAGAACTTGAAAAAGAAATAAGGTTTACAGTTTAAAGTTGCATGTTCCCAAAAGCTAATTTTTTTTTCTGTCTGATCTCTACAAAGTGAATGAGGAAAATATTTCTGTTTAAAAGAAAACTACGAATTATACAATTGAAGATGAATACCAGTAAAATTTAACACTCTTACTGAAGATACTTTTACTGAAATAAAATTTCTTACAGAAGTTTGGATAAAGGGAAGGTAAAGAGAGAAATACAATTTTCTAATAACAGGTTAAAGCGAGACAAAAGTAGGATTTGGGGATAAAAACTGTGAAAAAAATTAACTGGGTAGTTAAAATTACAGTAAAGGTAATGGAAATAGTCACTTTGAAATTTATTACACACAGAAAGAGTGGTCTTTGAAAATAAGGCTGGCTTCTGGAAATAATAATTCATAATAGAAGTAAATTGTCATTTAATTTTTCTGTGTTGTATCAGAATTGCATTGAAAATTGAAAAGCAAAGTATTTTGAGCATAAAAAGCTGAGTAAATATATGAGAAGTGAAAGACATTGATACCAAAATATCTTCAAAAATGAGAAGGAACACATGAAAAAAATAACTAGTTACATGTATTTGTACAGGAATCTTCACAGAGTTAACTGAAGACAGGAGAATGGTGTTTCAGGGTATGTCTCCTCAGGACGTCACTGGCATACAGGTACAGCTGGCAAGCTACATTGATCTAAGTCACCTTTGCATGCTGTCAAACTTAGCACTCCATTTCACTTCACTCTGCAGTTCATCGACTGTTCACACTGCTTGTATGTCAGTTTGCTCCTGGGCTCTCTTTTGAACTGTCACAGCTAATTTTCTCTTAGGGAAACTTCAGGTGGGGATAATTTACTCCAAAGTAAACCTATAGGCAGTATGAAGAAGACTGCAACAGGTCTGTCTGCACATCTGCACCACCTCAGGCTGACACACACATACGCATGCATGGTACACACAGAGTCCTTTGCTGCAAAGCCAGACCTTCACTGCCCAACAGTTCTCATATCACACTGCCAGCCATACAACACACACCTTTGGTGCAATTTTATAAAATTACCACTTGTGGAATAAAGAGGGTCTTAGCCTTCCTCAAGCACCCTAAGACCTTTGGGGATGGATGATCACAGCAACGTAGATCACCAGCCATTCCAGAAACAATACAGCTACCATTAGTGATGTGCTTAGTCCAAGCCAGAAACCCTCTTACTAGCTGTTCTATTGCACTGAATACATTCATATTTAGAATATCCACTCCTGTGCCTGAAGCAATACAGCAGGGTTCATATAAGAAGACAGAGCTTGCTGCATTCTGGCCAGCTCTATGCTGTGCGCATACACTGGTAGCTTCTCAAAACAAATATCTAAATTTAAAGGTGTAGCAGTTCAATATCCATCCAGAACATGCTCCCAGGGCAGATCCACTTGTTGGTGGATTATTTAATTTTTTTCAGTTCAGAACATAAAACCTTCACACTGTCAGTGTCATACATATGATATTGTATAACATTTTATTAAAACATATCTCAAAGTTATTTACAAAGGAAGCTACTATCTTCCAAATACTAACACTACCATGAGAAAACACTATTGAGTGCATGACGAGTTTTTCAATCTCTAACTTATTTTCCTATTCACAGCATAGGGACCTGGATGATATAGACTGAAGAGTCTGAATACACAGTTCATTCATGGAATTAATTTCTTAAAAAAATCAGGGTGTATATTTAATATCCAGGGTCCACTGGAAATGCATATGATAATATATTAAAGACATCATGATAGGACTAAATGACGATTCTGCAACTATTTCTTTGTATGAGTACATATCTCTTAAATTATATCTTCTAATTTTTTTATATTTACTTTTAGCTAACACATAACAAACTTCTTATCAATGTCCTCACTCAAATAGATATACCTGAATACATAAACCTCATTTTTTATAATACATGTAGTATTTTTCATAGGAATAAGATAGTATCAGGCTCAACACCACTATTTATACCTATAGCCAAAGAATTTGTGTTACTTCCATTTTTTTCAACATTTTTCATGTGAAAATGACAACAACCTGAAACTAGTTATATAACAAAAATACTACCAAAATACATTTAAAATAATTTGAATACTTACTACATTATTTATCTCCTTTCCCTAGTTATAGGAAAACTTTACAACACATGGGTAGTAAAAACAGATGAGGGGAAGAGTAAAATCAATAAATATTTCTGATAATGGGACCAAAACATATTCTACTGTGGCAAGTTTCCTATTTACTTAGAGGAGGAAAAAGAAAAAAAAAACTCCAAACCAAACAAAAAATAATGGTGAGAAAGCAAAAAGTAAAAATGCTTTAAAAATGATGTTTCAGCTTCATGGCTTTGACACAACGCTGGCTTTCCCCCAACATTTCTGCAGAACAGTGTGTGGAGGCAGAATGCTTTGCACTGCTTCTAGGACATACACTTTCTTTTGCCAACTGCACTAGAGCTCAGTAGCACCCTCACACAGCCAATACATGGTCAGTGTTTAAAGTTTACTCTAAAAAGACCCACTCACTAAATTGAAGGGAAATCAGAGCTCACATCTCAAAGAAGATTTCACTCAAACCTACGTCAATTTAAATCATCGGCTCAGCACATTCAGACATTTCTGGTATGTTTAGGACATTAAGCCACTCCTTCCAGCAATGCTTGAAAGAGACATTTCTTCTTCCTTTCTTCCATTCATTTGAAATCAGTTTCTTTCACCTGGAAAAGCATGCTGGAAACTTGTGAACTGCAAAGAGTTATTAAGATGAGTTAGTAAAAGAAGTAGGAATAGAAATCAGGAACTCTAGGCCTCATTCATGTACCTTGAGGCTAAAAGAGAATTATATATTATGAGTTATCCTATATCAGATACTCACTGTTATACATTACAGAAAAAAAAGCCTCTAAAAAATTTTTATGGTCATCCTTTTTCCTTGATTGACAATGCCAAGGTATCAGCATCTTTTAAAAAATGGAATAAGAAACTACTGTATATTCCATGCATCTTAATGTTTCAATCTATATGAAGAATTCACTAAGTTTATTATACCATCTACTTGATTTGAAGGGGGAGGAATTAATGAAATGACAGAATCTGGTGAGGCATGTCTCAAAAACTTACTGATTAAATTACTTGTTCTGTCACTGCAGTGGTAACATTTGAAAAAGCCTCTACTGATATAAGAGAACAGATTTTTCATCACAGAAATCTATCTGTGGGGAAAGCAAATTATTAGCTACAATCTATATTCAATATATTCTTTCACAACTAAAAAAATAAAGTCCATCTGTAAAAGAATCCTCTACAAACAGAAGGTAACAGGAAAGACAGGTATTCTCGAAGCAGTACCTGCTTCTGGTCATTCAGGCTCAGCATGAAATTAATCCTTAGGAGAATTTCATACTATCCTGAAAAGTTTAGAGCACATTTTTTATATATATAAGACTTATACAGCAATGATTTGGATGTTTTTTCTTCCTTTGACATTATTAGGGTCATTTGTAAGGCCTTTGGTCTTATGATGGAAAAGTAGGGAGTTTTCTACTGCCATCTGTTGATGAGTTAGGAATAGAATTGAAGTCCACAGGAGAATAAGCTTGCTCCCACCATCCTTTGGTAAGCAAGAGGAATTGAAGCTTGGGAAAAAGTCAGTCGGCATTAGCTTTCCTTGGGAAGCCCTCCAGGACTCATCAGAATAGCCTGCAAACTCACAATGGCATGGAAAGAAAGAAAAGGTTCTGTATTGTGGTTAGGGCTTTGCTCAAAAGTCACATGATTGATCCCATCTTGCCACCAAAAATTTTGTGAGGAAGACATCTTTGCAATAAAAGAGCACTGTGTTAGGTTGGCAGAAGGCAGCAGCAGAAAGCCTAATTGTGGCTGTTAAAATCCATTCTGACATGTCCTGAAGATGGCAGAAAGGTGCTCTGGATGGAAGCACTCTTTCAAATATGCAGTGTCCCACAGTTACTGCACTGCAAAAAGGCAAAGCAACCACATATATTCAAATTCAATACTTAAAGGACAGTGATTCTAGTGGATAAAGAACATTGTTGTTTGGTAGGTAGTTTCTGCAAGCACACAGACTGAATATGTCTACATTGGTATTTGTTACCAGTTCTGGACGGAAATATAGTAAGATTACAACTACAGTCATTGGGAGAGGGTATTTTTATAAACATATATCCTTAATATATGATCTTTGCAGAGAATTACAGAAATACTTTCTGTATTAAAATCTGATTTATAAGAGAGCACAATTTCTTGAAGAAGCCTAATAAATCTACTTTTGCTGCTTGGTTTTAGCAGCAAGTCAGCTTCTGTAACACTTTCTTCAGTACTCACTGTAACTTGACTTTACATTCATCAGTACTTATACATTTCTAAGAAAGATGTAGTTAATAGTCCATTTCTTTAGCCTTTCTGGGAAAAAAAGAAAACCTTTATGTAAACTTTTTAAAATTTTAAAATTAACTGAGTCTAGTAGAAATCTGCCCCAATTACCAGTTTAGTAGATGTAAGGTAGTGGAAAAAGTTGATATCTAACTTCAACTGCTCATTAATAGAATGAAGTATGTTGTGTTATTCTTGAGGGAAGTTTATTAGTTTCTGTTCTGCTCTCTGCTTCACTGGTGATGTGACACATATCTCCAGAGTTACTGGCTGGGAACCGATGATTTAGAAAACTCACAGGGTGGTAAGTGTTCTTATAAACAACTAGCTAATTTGCTCCTGGGAAACTTTTTCATGCCCAGTTGTCAAAGATTTGCAAGGCTTATAGAAAATTAGGTTTAATCAGAGAAAGAAAAAATTAATCTGAAATTAAAATTGAAGTTCTCCTCCTGAAACTCAAATATTTCACAGGAAACACAAAGGACTGATAATTTTGAATCTGAATGATCACTCATTATGTACTGCAAGCTGAATACTGATGCCCTTGTAAACTGCTTAGACCATGTGAAGACTTGATCAATAAAGCACTAGCAAGAGACCTAGTCACCTAAGGGTAACTCAACTCTCCAGCATAATACAATGTGCCAACACCAAGCTACAACTAGCATCAGGAAAATGAGTTATCTTACAAGGGATGTTGGCTTATTTAACCTATTTTACTGTGAGCAGAGAGACAAATCACTGGTACCAAGATTCCCTGGGCACTCCATTGTCTTTTTCTCTGCCATTTCTCTTTTTTTCACACTGTATTACTTGACCATCTTCTTTCCTTCAGTTTGCTCCTGCTGGCAATGCCACTCTGGGCACAGAGCCTCAGTCAACACATTCATTGGACTGTACTATGTTCTGTGCTTCACCTTTAATACTGGCACATCCCTCTGGTGAGAGCAGCCCTGCTCATTGGGAAGCACCAAACTGAAGGGCTTGGGTGCAATTGCTGTTTTACAGCACATAAACCAGTGGCTGATGCTTTCTTCCAGAATCTTTCCCCATATAACTTACTGCATTTTTTATGCAATGTTGGTATATTTGTCTCTGGTTTGTATATCATTAAGTATTTGCATCTGAATAAACATTCCATGTTAAGAGGCCCAGAAAAGGCATTTAATTTTTTTAGGCCTTTTAAATGGAGGTTGAATTTAGATGTCCTTGCAAAGCCCAAGTAGGGCTCTATGAAATTTCTTTCAGATAACCTGACAGAAAGATACAAGTAAAGCTTTTGATTTTGAAATTCAAGCACAAATCCTATAGTAAAATATGGTTATGGAAATTCCTTCAGCATTTTTCTCCAGGATGATTTTTCTTCACAAATTTGCCTGATGATGGGTCCTTCCAAAAAAGAAGCTATATTTTTTCAGAATGTCTAGTTCTTTATTTCTCTAAGACCTACAACAGTGAACAGCCCAAATTTGATCCATATCTGATGCTTTCCTTTATTGTATGTGAGAGACATAGTCTTGCAATATTTTCCTTATTTCCTCTACCGCTACCTCCACAACACAGTAACCTTCACACTGAATGAGAATAGCTGGATACAGCTTCCTGCATGGCTTCTCAATTGCTGGCAATTTAGTTGGCCAGATGGGGTTTCTATGGAGAAATGTGAAGGCTAAGTGTGCCCCTGCAGAGCTCTTGGCTCCTGCTGACTCAGCAAGTTAAGGACATAATCAAACAGTACAACTTCCACCTCTTTTCTCTCCTTCTTTATAACCCCTTCTATTTTTCCTTCTTCCACTCATCCAGGACTGTGTCTGTACTATTATTTCGGGTGACGCGCTTTTTTTCCCAATTAGGATCTGCAGTAGCTTGCAATTAAGGAAGTCTTTACCACTCTTACTCTAACTTCCTACAGGGAAAATGAGAAGTCACAGAGACTACAGAGAGGCATGAAGCTTTAGCAGACACAGGAAGCAGCAGCTGTGCGTGGAGATAATATGAAATGGTAGGACAGAGCCCTTCAGCCAGGAATGGAGGATAGTGCAGTGTCTGCATATTGTCTCTGTATGAGTATCAGAGTGAGGCATCAGTTGGTTTCTGCTCTTACTGAGACTAGGAAAGCATTAAGAGCAGGAGCAGCAGCTGAGATATAATTTTTTTCCAGAGAAGCCTTAAAATAGACTAAGTGAGGGCACATATTGAGGGAAATGAGATTTAAGCTGCATTATAAATGGAAATGTCTTCAAATGGCATAATTTTGAAAATGTGCTGAGGCACCAGTCCTTTTAAAAGTCATGGGAACATATTCATTAACCACACTAAAGTAAAGGAAAGTCCCATAATACAAGCTTACATTTGCAACTGATTGACTTTAGAATGCCTTAAATTGACACATAAATATCTTTATAAAGGAGAGACAGCTCTGGGAAACAAAACACTGAAGAAAGCCAGCCAGTAAAACTAAACACCTTATCAAGAACAGGCTACCAGCAAGTGAAATTTTGGCCAAAGTATACTTGTACATCAAACATGAGAGCTTGGCTGTTTACGTTCTTCTTTAAAATGAAAATATGCCCTTTGTTTTAGAAAGATATGTTCTTTTCTTCCAAAATATATCTCAAGTTCAAAAAAACCAGCCACAAGATGGGAATATTTTTGTCTCTGCCCACCTTACAACCAGACTTAATGAAGAATTACTAACAGAAATCTTATTGTTGTAATTATAAGGCACAAGCTGAACATTTGGAAGTTTTTGTTTTCCCTTTATGGAGAGCAAAATATTATTTTTAAAACAGTATTTCATGATCAATTAGTCCTCATTTTGGCCCAGAGGTTTTTTTTTTTTTTTTCTTTTTTTTGAATTAGCAAGTCAAAATTATAGCAACCTTGAATGGTGGTTTTGATATGAGCACATGTGTAGTGAGAAAGCACTACTACATGGGCTGTTCTCCATCTCAGACCTTAAATTTCCAGCATGAATGGGGATCGGTAATGATGTTTGCATTCTTCTACACTCATTTAGTTGGCATCTAATCCTTTTTGCTTATTAAAGCTAAAACTAATTTCTAAAAGCTATTTCTGCTTTTAAAGTACATATAACAGGGAAAAAAAATCAACATAAATTATTTACTCCAAGTATTTCTATTGATGAATCTGAGAAAATTGACCATATTCTCTGTATTGCTGATAAATAATTCTGACTTGTTGACAAGTCTTGTGGTTTATGAAATTTTACAGCAGCAGCTATTTGTCAAATATTCCCTTGCTATAATCAGGTGACCACATATATATAGAAATATATTCAAATATATACATACAAGCATATGTATATATGTTATGCAGGAATCTCTGAAATGGGGTCTATATAAATTAATTTTTCTAGTTAGACTTTCTTGCATTTCCCTCAAGTGGAAGTCAAGAGAAATGGAAGTTTATTTCCATTCTGAAGTCTACTGTCTTATGTCATCAAGGTGCTTTCTTCCTACTGGACATATACAGCATAGTGGATAAGAGGCCTGCTGTAAGTTGAAAGGGTGGAAGCTTTGCTGTAACCTAATAGGCTATTTAATTGAATATATGACTTTAAATAAGTTTTCTGAACTTCTAATATGTTTTATGTTATATATTCATTTCAAAAAAGCAGAGATATCCCTGGGTGAAGGGAACTTATTCATGCCTTTTCCTTCACAGATAAGTTTACAGAACAATACTTAGTTATGGTATCAATGTTACCTCTCCAGACCTGACCTCTTCCTTTCATGGTATACATTTCATGTCTGAATCTTCTTTCTTTCAAGTCTTTCCACTAAATTATATTCCATCTGTGAAGCCTACAAAGCCTTAATCATGCCTTCTAACAAATGTTACCACACTTATATAGCAAAAGATGCCCAGAGAGAATCATAGAACATTTGGGAACTTCTACCATCTGTGCATCTCCCACTTATGCTTATTCAAGAGTTCTTCCCCACACTCCAGTTCCTTCTTCTCCAAAGTGTTGATACCGAAGTACATTTCCTTTTGTAGAGATAGGGATGTTGCTGTCCTCTGTCTGCAACAGAAATTACTATATGCCACATAATTATAGTAAAAGGACATTTTTAGGGTCAAAAAATTAAATTTTCATTTCATAGTTAGAAAATTATTAAACGAAGCTATAGGTGTAATCTTAGTTCCTGTACAAGTACCCGTACTTGTGAAGTCTGACATTGTCTTTCATTAGAGCCATATTTTTCCCCTCAAGATCCCTACTTGCTTCATTGTACAGAAATGACCTTCTCTGATATTAAATCAAGGCAAAACCCAATGTTCCACAGTGTTAGAAGGTTTTATTTTAAAGCTGGAGACTGACTATCACTTCCGGCATAGAATTCCCCCATGATACCACAGAAGAAAACATTTTAATTGTCATTTCACCATATCTGAGATCTTGCCTGAAATCATGAGACTGTTTTGCTGAAGAGTGAACATTTCCAGACACACCTTATGTCAGTGAGAGTTTTGGCTTGGATATGTAAAAGTATGTAATTCTAAACACTCCTCAAAAATATGGATCTTAAAGACTCAAATTTAGGTACCTATAAATCTAGGTATACTAGATCTATGGATATTTTTTACCTGAATCTCTGCAGTACCTTCCCATTTTTAATATTGGAATCACGATAGCCCACAGTATAATAATATTTTTCACAAATTAAATAAATTTTAATTTTTTTTTACACAATGCAGTTATATACATCATAAAAAATTCCATTTAATAATTCTGTGTCCAGGATGCTGTTCTAACAGTGTGCGGTAAGGCCATGAAACAAATACTGAACATAAAAAAAAAGTTTCTGATTAAGTGAAATCTTATATATTTCTTCTGTGTAATTAAATAAAAATATGGATTAATGTGTTCAATTTTTAAATTTCTTTAAATTTCTTCATTTGCATTTTTCTTTTCTTTTCTTTTTTTCTTTTCTTTTTTTTCTTTTTTCTTTTTCTTTTCTTTTCTTTTCTTTTCTTTTCTTTTCTTTTCTTTTCTTTTCTTTTCTTTTCTTTTCTTTTCTTTTCTTCTTCTTCATTTACTCATTCTATGTAATTCCAAATTGAAATTCAATGCAGAAAGAATACATGAACATGTAATTAGATTGTAATCACTGAACTAAGGGTATGCTGAAAGTATTATTCTGGTATTTTCTAACTTCTGAGGGCTATATTGAGTACAATGTTCATATTTGGCAACATGAATAGTATTCTTGATACTAGTTTTTGGGTTTTTCCTTTTTTTTTTTTTTTTGGCTAGGTCATTTCCCAGCCAAAGCCAAAACAAACAAACTGAAAAAACAACAAAAGTTGAGTCGTATGTTCTATTAGTGATACTTATGTGGTTGGTCATCAGGACCATATAATTTTGATCTGTTGAATAAACCTTTGCAATTTGAACTAAATGTATACAATGTTACCATTGCTTAGAGAGAGAATAAACAGGATTATTTTATAGCAAATTTCACAGCTATTTTTTGACATCACTGATATCTGGAACAGTCAATAGCATTTCTTCATCCTTTTCTCTCTGTTCAGATCTAACTTTCATCCCTCTGTGCTCAAACATGGCAGCTTCCTGCTCACATTGTTATGTCCTAGGAGAGAGGTCACATAATACCAGAGTATTGTAGTTTTTTGACAAAGAGATTAAATTGTCAATAGAATCTTAGTTAACCACATGTTGGGCTACATAAAATGTGCTTAAAATATTTGAGGAATTTATTCTCAAAAAATGTTAAGTCCTTACCATTCTTATGCAAATGCAGCATTTTAGTGCATTGCAATTTCAACAAATTTGAGTGAATAAATTTTAATATTCAGACAAAAAACTCCCAAAAGTTAGCCTCTTAAAAGCTCCAGTTCATAGTGAAATGTATAAAAATGCTGAAAATATTTAAATAAGATTGCCGATAAATTTCATCATGGGTAAAAAAATCTAGCTTCATTATCAGATATCATTGAATCAGTCTTTTTTCAAAAATTTAAATATAGCTTTAGACATCTAAAGAAGTTATATGCTAAAGCTCAGTAAAGTAATAAGAAACCAAAGAAAGGGATATATTATTTGAAGTGTCATGAAGTCATAATAGTTATCATTCTTACTTATAACTTTCAGAGGAGTAATAATGCCAAGTTAAGTTAATAACTTCTTCCAAGAATGACACTAGATGAAAACTAAAAAAGTTTTCTTCTCAATACTTTGTATTCATAAACTTTTTGGAACTGCAATAAATTAAATATATCCTCCTAAAGTTACATTATGAGTCATGCAGTCCCCCTTGAGAAAAAAGAATAGACATTTAGTACAAAAATGCTAAAATGTTTTTAAAAGAAAAACAAAAGTTAATAAATACAATACTAATAACTTAAGAAGTAGCTTCACCCAGCTGTGTTGATGCATTAAAATTGGAACTCCATCAGCTTTCCAAAATCTGTTTTTTATCATTTATCCCTTATAAAATTTTTATTTGTCCACAAAATTAAAAAAAAACAAACAAAACACTTCCTATCTTCACCTCCCTATTATTCTATTTCTAATCTTCTCATTCTGATCCATCTCTGCAAATTTCTCTAAGGTACTTGGTACAAGAATTTTCATGGAATGACTTGTTCTAATGTGGGGAATTTATTTGTTCATCAAGGGCTTTATAGATATATATATATATATATGCACATATATATATATATATATACACACTATCTGTATATTCAGCTTGGCAACATCTGGCAACTGGTAGTATCGCTTGTAATTTGGATTGACTATTGATATTCTATGTGGCTCTGCTCTTGTAAGTGCCAAATCCATATTTTCAGAGTCTTTTTACGTGTTTTTTATTCTATCTGTGTAATATCCAACTCTTTGAAAGTGCAAAGTTCCTTCTGGTCAGGTATAGCTTCCTTTGTTCTGGAATGATCTACTTATCTTCACTTTCATTGCCCTTCTTCTAATATGAAGCATTCAGACAAGCAAAATAATGAGTTTTCAGATGATAATGTAGATGATATATAGATAATACATAGACAAGACAGACAAAAAAACATGCAGTGGCAAAATAGCCAAATATGTTCAGAGTGTATTCTTTAATGAAGTGTCAAATGTAAACCTTTAGATTTTATTAAAAATTTGCTAGGAAAACATTGTTTCCTCTTTTGCACAAAACACAAAAATAAGTCAAATTATAATTATTTATCTAGAGATACCCAAATAAATTGTGTACGTTACTTCAGGTCCCAACAAGGATTGTGACACTGAAATGAACAAAATGATCAATGAAAGCAAAGCCATAGAAAAAGAATTATCACATCTGAAATGAAATTAATTCAAAGACTACAAAATATTCTAAGCCAATAGTCCAGACAACTTTCACTGCAGAGTTCCAAAGAAATTAGTACATATATGTGAAGAGTCTAGAACAAGGATTTTTAGTAAGGCTATGAGAATGATAATTTATGGAAAATAGCAAATAGCCTGCCTACATTTCAAAAAGGAAAGAGAAGAGAGGAAATAAAGAATGTGTCAATAGATTTTTTTATGGGTTTAGAATGCAAAGTTTCAAAATAAATTTTGAAGCTAAGAATGAGTAATTGAACAGAATCACAGAATCATTTAGGTTGGAAAAGACCTCTGAGACCATCAAGTCCAGCCTTTGACTGATCACCACCTTGTCCAATAGACCATGGCCCTAAGTGTCACATCCAGCGATTTCTTGAACACCTCCATGAATGGTGTCTGCACCATCTTCGTGGGCAGTCCATCCCAATGTTTAACAACCCTTTCTGATGTCCAGCCTGAACCTCTACTGGCACAGCTTGACTGTATGTCCTCTTGTCCTGTTGCTGGCTGGCTGGGAGAAGAGACTGAACCCTAAAAAGGCTGAATCCACCAAGCTAAAATCTTCTTTCAGGCAGTTGTAGAGAGCAATAAGGTCCCCTCTGAGACTCCTTTTCTCCAGGCTAAACAACCCCAGTCCAGTGCTCTCTCTCAGACACTCCTCATAGGACTTACCCTCTAGACCCTTCAACAGCTTCATTGGCCTTCTCTGGAAATGCTCCAGCACCTCATTGTCTTTCTTGTACTGAGGGTCCCAGAACTGGACACAGCACTCGAGGTGTGGCCTCACCAGTGACAAGTACAGGGGGACAATCATTTCCCTGGTCTGCTGGGCACACTATTCTTGATAAAAGAAGTACAGAAGTACAGAGAACAGAAGTACAAAGCAAACTTAATAAAATCTATCCAAATATATTTGAGGGAAGATACTATCATATATTGATATCTTTAATAATTTATCTTCCATCAAAGGCAAGAAATCTAGACTTCAAAACAGTTTTTGACACAATCTGATATGAAAAGAATTACTTAAGATTGAGAAGACAAAGAACTGGTTAATCAGGAGAGGACAACAGGTTGTGTTACGTGTTTGCATCATTAGATGGAAGCTGCTAAGGGGTTCTTTAAGGGTTGTCTTGCAGTAGAACTTTTTGATATTTAAGTTAAAGACTAAGTCATAAAACCTCAGAGCATACTGCTGAAATCTGATGGCAAAGCAAGTCTGAGAACCATTGAAATGATAAAAAAACCCAAGAAGAATCAGATGACCTTGATGACTTCTATAATATAAATGGAATTAAATTTAATAGTACAAAGAGCAATGTAACTAGATTTTCATCTATAAACTGTGAGTTTATCAGTTGAAAATGACAGAGAAAAAGAAAGATGCAGCCAATCTACTAAAGAAGGACTACTAGTCATCAAAACATGATATAGCTATGAAAAATGTTAATACTGAGGATTAAACAAGATATTTCTGGGTTAAAGAAAGAGATATTTGACACTACCACATGAGGTAGAATACATCTTCATGATGAAAATCATAAACAATTCCTGTCCTCCATATTAAACAAGGATTCACTGGAAACATCATTAAAAATGTAGTGGAGGTGAAGGGGAAGTTCATCAGCATGACGACAGGAATGCAGAACTTAGTTCATGAAAGGAAATTGAAAAATCTTGTACTATATTGCAGAAAAAAACCCAACCCTAAGATGAGAGAAATTTGGTCTGTAAACACATGAATGGGTAAAAAGAGCCTGCAGTTGTTTATAATGTATTGAACTTTAAGATTAGTATCAACATAAGAATTTTACATATATATATACAAACACATATTTTAAACATATGCTTTTCATGCAACATGAGTCCTTGCACTAATGGAGGATAGGACTCAGTGCCCAAGAATGCCAGTTTATTCTGAATCATAAACATGATCTCTGGGGTCAACAAAATAACATTTACACCAAGTGTTTTAATGGCATTTATTCTGATTCAAATGCACATAATTTTCTTCTTCACTCATCTGTTTAAGATCTACATGAATGCTTTAAACATCATTCACAACTAGGTGCCTAATGCAAAGCTTATTTAGTCAAAGTGCTTCCATCGACTTCTGTATGCTTTGGATTAGGTTCTATATCCTTACCCACAGCCAGCTGCTGCAGGCTGCAGTTTTATCACAGTATTAGACTGCTTTTCTCTTTTCCCCATGATCTTAAAGGGAAAGAAAGAGGTATACTTTGGCTTGCCCTGTCCATTCTTTAGTGTGCTTAGATTGCAGTTATTTCCTGCTGAGGCCTGGATGAGGTTTAGTTTGTTGAAGAGCAACTTTTTAATCATCTCACAGAATGAATGAACTACAAGATATGTCAGGTTTCTATCAGAAGATGAAAAATGTAGAAACTTATCAGTACCTCTCTTCCTCTGGATATATTGTAGGTCAGAAAAACCCACTCTGTACAGTACTTATTACTCTTATAAAGGATGCTAAAAATATAATTATGCAAAGAATTATCACCAAGAAACTTTGCAAAACAACTAAAGCAGACATAAAATATGGCTGGCTGTGCATGGCAAAAAGTGCAAGTGAGACAGCAGGAGAGCAGATGAATCTAATTCCAGGCTATGTTATCTTCCTCAAAGGAAGGGTGGCTACAACCCCTTCAATCTTATTTTGGAGAGTTAAGATAGCAGTGCAAAACATTTTAGAAGCAAAGCTGATCAGGTATGTACCAGTGCTTAGCAGCCTAAAATATATTTGGCTACTTCTATTGGTTCTAAAAGGATCCTGTTTTAGTGTGATGGAACCAGGGCCGCCTTCAACTTCTAATTACCATTTTGGCTAAATGCCAAAGCTGTTCACTAGACCTGTGCAGTAGGCATGGATATATACATTTATGTTTTAACCTAGTTCACAGAAAGGTGCAAGGGACTCCACTTCTTCATACTTTCTCTTGCTCACCATTAACAGTTGATGGTAGCAAGTGAATAGCCTTTACTTTTCTTCAGTGAATAGTCATGTCTCTGATAAGGTCAAACAATGAATTAAGGAAAAACTTTGTCTGCTTCTGCACTGTACAGCTGAATAAGGCTTACAGCAACATGACCTCTAAGGATTCTAATGTTGCACTTTTCACATGAAAAGAAATGACAAGCCTAACACTATAAAATACCTAGTAAAGCACTTTTAAACATTGCAGAACAAAGCCAAATGGCCTGTCCAATAAGCAATCAACAGCTTGATCCCATTCTACATTACTTTTCTTGCCACCATATTTATTTCCCTAATATAGAACAACAGTGTTCTATACCCTAGTTTTTCTATACAACTATTATTCTTTTTTTCAGCCAGAGAGCTGTAGTTGTTTTGATAAAGCAGACAGGAACATTAAAGCTCCCAAATAAGTGAGTGTATGTGTAGATTTATAAATTTCATTTTAGATATTGTCAATAACCTATATTGGCATTAACCTACAGAAAGGAATAGAGCTGCACAGCGTTCAATTATCCATAACAGTGTTTGAATTATAACATCAAAGGTTCTTCTTCAGAACTTCTCAGAGTTGCTATCTTGCTTGGGTATTTCATGTTCTGCTCAACAGGCAGCTGACACAGTACAGTCATGAAGACATGCCAGATCTTTTACACTCTCCTGAATTATATTAAAAATAAATTAAAGCTGCACAGGATGCACTAAGAATATTAGACAAAAGATTTTATGCTCTTGCGATTTTCATTTAAAAATGAAAGAAAACTTTAATTCACAGAAAAATTATTTGTAGCATCTTAAAAATTCCGATTAAAAATGTAGAGCATAGAATGGAAAAATCATATTAGGTCATGAAGTCTTCAAGAGTATGTTGAGGCAAAACGGTTTTACAAAGTCTGTGTACTCACTTTGGTATATAAAGGATATCTGACAGAAGTAAGTGAGAGCACAAGCTTGAAAATATCTGTATTTCAATATATCTCTAACCCTTCCGTTTATTTTGCTGCTATCCATCAAATTTTCTGACACAAGATTTTCTTTTTATATGTTGTTCTCTGGAATAAAAACCTGTTTTAAAGGCTTCAGAATGAGTTCTTTGACTTTCCAGCAATCCACCAAATAAAGGAGAAATGATTGCCACATATTTAAAGATAAACTTTGAGGTGAATCCAGAATATATTAAAAGAACATAAAGAAATGCAAAACTATGGTATATAATGAACCTAATCTGGAAAGAGTAATTTTTTTAGTGGTTTGCCTGGGTGACTGAACAGGTCATTGCACTTGTTTTTATCTCATAGGGATAACTTACAAAGCACTTTGAGACCTTCGGTGTGCTCACTACTGATATCCACCTTGGAAACATTATATAAAAAAAAAAAATCCTTACATTATTTCCCAAAGTAACTGTCCTGTTCTCTGTTAGTGAATCTATATATGTATCAACTATACACATTTAATATTTTCAGTGACAATGAACACATTTTTCTTTCTTTGGCAGTGCTACCTGGTTCTCATACATTTCATTTAAATTAAGTCCAGCTTTAATTATCGCTCCTGAATGTCTCATTGTATCTCTTTCTGTAGAATATATACTAATGACTCATAATTTCCCTCTATTTTTATAGGAATTCATGCAAGCTTACCCTAATTTTTTTTCTATAATTTGCTTTGCATTTAGAGAAAATGAACAATAGTTTAATTTAAAATTAAATTTATAAAATAGTGGGGCTGATTGCAGCCCTCATTTATATCCCTGAAAATCCAGGAAAGTTACCAGTTGCATATGAAGCATACATTTAACAAAAATCTGCCTCCTCTCATAAAAATTTATATGATTTTTTAAAGACCTTACATTAATTTTTCCCTCTGATTTGAATCATATTCTGTCTGCCATTTCTGCATGATTATGAGTGGTTAGATTTTTTGTCAACATCTATGAAAAAAAAAACCAGTCTGTAAAAGGCCTTCCATGACAAATTCTATAGAGAGAAAGAAAGAAAAAAAGAAAGAAAGAAAGAAAGAAATCAATCTCAGTATTAATAATTGTGATTTGTAAGGAATATTCCTTAAATATTCCTGCAAAAACCTTAGTAAACAGAATCACTACCTTTTTGGCTAAATATTAATTTTCATCATTCTTTATAAATGTGAGAACTCAGAAATGCTGATGGAATCATGCCTATGCAAGAACCTTTCATTTTGAACAGACTTCAGATACAACTTTAAGAATGAACAATTACAGTCGTGAGCGATTTAACCACTGTTATCCAACACAGATTAATTCTGCTCTGTCAGTAACTTTTATGGTGCATTATCTAGCTCAAAATTCTCAAAGAGAGTAAAAGAGAGGATTTAAACAAAGTAACTGGTTTCATGCTTAGCTAGCATTCAGTTAAATAAGCACAGATGTGGGTTTTATCTGCTTAAAAGTAAAGTTATGGTTTTCTTATTTTAACTTTCAAGTTTTAACGTCCATCAGAAAGGCTGTTGCTGCAATGAATAATTTAATCACTGCTGCCTATTACACGCTACTACACAGCAAGCATATTTGCAAAGCTGTGAAAGACACTGGCCAAGTGTCAGCCCTCCCTGTAACTCAGCCGGCCTGGCAGTATATCCACGGCAAGGAACTCAGGGAGCTCCGAGGCGGCCAGAGGGCAGTTGTGGTAGGGAAGGGAGTGAAGAGGTCACAACAGAATTGCACCAGATCAGCAAGACACTTTAGAGAGATGAAAGGTCACCACGGGCTCCGTGCTGCTGTGGTGTCATTTCAGCTGCTTGTCCCTTGGTGGAGTTCTTGAGTTAGTTTCTCCTTTCCGTCAAATGGCTTTAACTGCTTCTTGTGGGGGTTCTGTCCTTGTTTTTACCCTGCTTTCGAATTTTCTGTCGTGTTTACCGTATTTAACCTTTTCCACGTATTATTTTGAATACGTTACGTTCAAGCCAATATGATTTTTTTCCCCCTTCTGAAGCTTCTTTTTCGTTTGTGAGCGCAAATGGCAATATGCAGCATGTATTTGTTAATGTATAGAGTGGTATGGATATGTATATAATCTGTCTCTCTTTAACCAGAGATGGATTCCCACTGCAGATCCCAGAAGTAATTTTCCAGTGAGAGCCACTGACATTCCTAAACTGTGAAAACCAAATTGTCGTGGGCTGAAAGCGACAACTGCAGACGCGAGTTCTGCTGCCGGCTGCTGAAGCCGGGCTCAGCCAACTCATGAAGATAAACCAACCATTAATTATATCTGCATATTTTAACGATGACCCCTGTCTTTCCAATCAACAACTACAACAACGACAACAAAGCCCCACTGCAGAGCATCAGGAGCTTGGGGGATGCAGAGAGCCGGGGAAGCTCCCAGGCTGCTTTAGGATTTCCCCACGTACAGCAGGCTGCGATTGTCAGCAAGACGGATTCCTTCCCACACGCAAGATGCCACTTCGGTGGCCTTATCAGATGTTCCCTTTAAGGACACAAGCTCCTATTTCCCCTCTGTATATCACCAGCATTTCGGGCTATTTTATTTATTACAGACGATTACATTTGTGATCCCTCTTCCCACTTGATCTCACCAGATCAGGAGGACAAATGCCGTGTCGTGTCTGAGCGCGTGTGGGCGTCTGTGTGCATCGGAGAGGGGGGGCAGCCGGGAGAGGGGGGGAGTTACACTGCGCAACAGATTTGCCCGAGAGGGACAAACCTCCCCCGCTTGAAAGAGTTGGGCTTGTTCCGACCGACACCCGGGAAGCTGTGGGCGCAAGAGCCGCGGGACCGGGAGTCTACGGTGCCGGGGAGGGGTAGAGAGGGTGTGGGGGTAATTCTACTCCCTCCCCGCTCGAACGAGCGGGGTGCGGGGGACACACGGCCAGCACAGCCCCGTCCTCCCCCCGGCAGCCGGGGCACGTGGACCGGGAACAGCGCGGCCATCCACCATGCAGCGCACGTCGGGCCCATTTCCCACGCCGGCCGCCTGCCCTGGGGGAGGATGGGAGGAGGGGAGGGAGGAAGGGAGAATGATAGAAAAGGGGGGCCGTTACCTCTGCTCCGAAAGAGGAACCAATCCACTGTGAAGGACGCAGCACTCCCGAGCAGGAAAGACATTGCACATTCAGAGAGAGATTGCATGTGAAGACACTGCAAAAAAGAAAGAAAGGGAGGGGGGACAGGGGGGCGCAGACCGCGTGTGAAAGGCATAGTGTGTGTAAGAGAGGCCAGTGAGGGTAGGAAGGGAAGGGGGAGCAATTGCACATGGCAAGAGAAAGAAATCACTCATTCGCTTGAAAGAGGCTCTCGCAAAGCAGACCGTAGTAAAAACAACGGGGAAGGAGACGCAGGCAAGAGGCGAGCGTCCATGCCGTGCAACAGCCCGGAATCCGATTAAAGTTTATGGCGGGGAGGTTAAAAACGCTCTCATCCCGCCCCTTCCCTGGCGAATACATTAAGTTTCCTGGCTGCGTTTAAAAACACAAAGGGAAGGGAACCGCTGGAGCTGCGGTTCCCAATTGTATTTCCAGTGCAGGGAGCCAGTGTAACGCAGTATGCTGGTATTCCTACGTACTGGCATGTCTGGATCTTACACTGAGAGCAAAATTTCCTCCTCTCGGTGCTCCAGAACAGCGAGGGGGAATTTTGATAAATTCAAGTTGCTTGGCAAATATAATAGGGATTTGGTACTAATCCTACTTAACCCGCTGCGAAGGCGCTGCGCTCCCGAACCCCCCTCCTCCGTCCGGGACTGCGGCGGTGAGCACTGAGCCTGCGCCGAGCTGGGCTTTCTCGCTGATGCTGCAGATAGAAAGCCGAGTGTCTCCAGCATCAGCGGGGGAGGGTTTTCGTGTACTGGCGAGGCAGGGAGAGCGGCCGGGGCCGGTGCCAGGGCCGGAGGAGGCGCCGAAGGAGCAGCCCTGCAGCCCTCCGGAGAGGGAAGCAGTCCCTCCCTCCCCAGCGCCGACTCCATGCGGCGCGGCTCTGCCCCTCTGTGTCTCTGGACTCCTCAAGGAAAGAGGTGGCAACCTTCCCTCCCTCCTGCAATCACTCACCGCCCCAAATGACAAAGACACGCTGTGACCGTTGCTTTGAACCACCTCAACATATCCGGCCGCTTTTTGCTCAAATATATCATCGCGATGAAAGAGAGACATTTCACTACATTCGTCTGCATGCGTTTTTATTCAAAATAGCCATTTGTAACGAGGAATTCACACACAAACACATACAGAACCCGCAACAACTTGTTTTCCCACATGTGTTCACAGTGGGAGAAAGAGCAGCTGGATTCCTGCCTTCCCCTCGCTGCGCGCACGCACACACACACACACACACATGAACACACCCGCACACATACACCCTCATACGCGCGCACACACACAGCCGCACACCAGGTTCTCTCCCCATCGGCTGCCCCAAGCTCGCCTGCCCCCGGAGTCTCCCTGTTTTCCCTCCGGGCTCCGAGCAGAGAGGACAGGTAAGGAGCCAGGCATCATCAAGGGTAGGGCAGGAGCACACAAAAGCCATAGGCTATTAAATGGCTCAAAGTCAAAAGGAGACGCGAACTAGGGACGCCAGAATAAGCAAAGTTGAACCGGAGAGCTTTACCGTTAAAGTTTATTTCCCACTTACCCAGGTAGGTGACGCTACATTTTAGCAATCATCGAAGCAGCAAGTCTCTGTTCAGAAATAAATCTGTTACTTCTTACATGTGTTTATTCTGCTAACCCTCTCGCTCCCTTCCTGATCATCTTCTTCGAGGTGTTTTTGCTTGGTTTTTTTTTTTTCTCCTAGGATATCCACAAACATGCTGAAAAGACACATTCAAAACATGGTAATAGGAAGAACACAATCACAAAGACGGGGAGGCTGAAAAAGCACTGGGAAACAGGACGAAAGTCTGAGATCTAAGGCAGCCCCCCTGCCTCCCTGGAGTTTTATGCAGTTACAGTGACTGCAGCTATTTCACAAAAGCACCGACACAACAGGGGAAGGTGGGAATCTGCGAAACGAGTTTCCTTACCAGCTTGATTCCGCAAAATGCAGAATAGAAGAAAAGAAAGGCGAACAAACATTTGCTTTAAAAATCGTTGCTCGATTCACAGTCTATAGCGGACGTGGGGAGGGAAAGGGTAGGAGAAAATCACTACAGATCACGGGTTTAAGAAGGCAACAGACGCAACACTCGGGCGTGAAATGAGGATCAGTTTGGAGGACTGAACTGGTGTTTTGTGATGAGCAGCTATCCCACTTGCAGCACTAGCAGCAGCAGAGACAGAGGGTAAGACTGAGCTTTCTGGAGTGCAGCGCTTGACTCGTCCTCCCTCCTCCTCCCTCCCTCCCTCCCTCCCTCCCTCCCTGCCTCCCGCCCTCCCTCCCTCTCTCACTCTCGCTCTCTCTCTCTGCTCTCCCTCTTTCTCTCTCTCCCTCTCTCTTTCTGTGTGTATGTAGCGCAGGCGGCTCTGCTGCTGCAGCGTCAGGGAAGAGCTACCGAGAGGCTTCAGCAGCTCCCTCCACTTTGGGCAAACTTGCCGGTTTACCGCTTCTTCTTTTTTTTCCGTTTCTTTTTTTTTTTTTTTCTTCCGAGTGGGAAGCTTCTCAATTGCCATTCAACATTTTAAAGCACAAGCCGCTCTGCCGTGAAAGCGCCTGATCCACACTTCTCTGAAAGACACAGGAGGGAATGCACAATTGCAGATTTCACCCACTGTGGCGGTGCAGATCACAGGAAACAACTGACTGATACAATTTTATTTGCAAATAGAACTCTGTATTATTTTTTTTTTAATCGCGTTGCGGGTCTTTTCCCCTCCCCTTTGCCATTCTGCTTTATATGGATGTAATTCAGAATCTGTGTTAATTCACATGGGGGATCCAGTTACATCTTGTTCCGCTCCGGGTATAATTACGAGAGACCAATAATCGCCTTTGGACACATAGTTTTGTTGCTAACCTTTGAACTGAAAGGATCAAGTTCAGATCTGGTTACCTGCATTGGGACGGGAAGGAAGAGGAGAGAGAGAGAGAGAGACTGCAATCTCATTTGTGAATCGCTCTCAGTGCTGCAGATCCAGATTGCTTTAACACATGCAGTGCAAATGCAGGTAAGGCACACACACAAACTGCGGATGCAAAAACAAACTTGGGACTGTTGTGTGTCTATGTTCTTATCTCCAGACTTGCAAATTCTGGGCAAACGGCTTCTGCAGTTTCTGTATCGTTGCTTTGTGACTAATGACCTTGCGCAGAGTTGTTAAAAAAAAAATCCGCTCCGGAGAAAGAGCTGAACATTTTAGGCGATCTCTGAAGATGGACTTGGGTGCTTTTCTGCCAACCAAAGGGGATATTCTGTGGACTGCACTGTAATATTCGGGGTTCTTCTATCAGCTGTGCAGCTACCGACATTATTGGGATTTTTTTTTCTTTACCTTTTTTTTTTTTTTTTTTTTTTTAAGAACTGCCCTTTGCTAAGAGGATTTGGAGTTTTCCCAAGCCCTTTGAATAAAGCAAATCACAATTTTTTTCCCCTGTGTGTGCAGAGAAGGGGAAGAATAAAGCTAATGCCTTGGTCGTAAACGGCTGAGCGAGAGGGAGAGAGAGAGAGAAAAGAGAGTGTGTGAATTGTAGTTAACTCTAGTGTCGAAGACGACGACCTGGGGGGCTTCGAATCGTACAGTGCTGCTCCTGCTTTTATTGCGAACCTTGCAAAGTGATTACAGTAAAATCAGAGAGGAGGAGGAGAAGGGGGAGGAGGAGGAAAATCCCATCCTATCTACTGAGATGAATCTTTAAAAAGCAAAATACACTGTCCCGTGAACTGTAAGTATATCGCAACTGGAAGGCAGGGAGAGCAGCAGAGGAGCCAGCAGCAGGGCTTTGACCACCAATTGCACCAGTCATGAGACAATAAGTTTCCAGAAACAGAAGGATTTTATAATTGATCACCTGGACTCTCAGCCGCTCTGTTGGCTTATCAGGGGAGTTTACTGGGGGGCAGGTGGGAGTGAGAAGAGGGCGAGGGGTTTCGGTGCGAGGAAGATGAGGAAGATGCGGACCCTCCTTCGCTTTGTGCGTTGCTGCTGTTGCTGCTTCTTGCTCCTCCTGCCTCCGCCGCTCTGGGTCAGCCTGGCAGCGGCTAAGCAGCTCCTGAAGTACCGGCTGGCCGAGGAGGGACCCGCCGACATCCGCATCGGCAACGTGGCTTCCGACCTGGGGATCGTGACGGGCTCCGGAGAGGTGACATTCAGCCTGGAGTCGGGCTCCGACTATCTCAAGATCGATAACATGACCGGCGAGCTGAGCACCACAGAGCGGCGCATCGACCGCGAAAAGCTGCCGCAGTGCCAGATGATCTTCGACGAGAACGAGTGCTTCTTGGACTTCGAGGTGTCGGTCATCGGCCCCTCGCAGAGCTGGGTGGACCTCTTCGAGGGCCGGGTCATCATCCTGGATATCAACGACAACACCCCCACCTTCCCTTCCCCCGTCCTCACGCTCACCGTGGAGGAGAACCGGCCCGTGGGGACCCTCTACCTGCTCCCCACCGCCACCGACAGGGACTTCGGCCGCAACGGCATCGAGCGCTACGAGCTGCTGCAGGAGCCCGGCGGGGACGGCGGCCGCCGTGGCGGCGGGGGGGGCTCGGCCGCGGCGGCCCCCGAGAGCGCCCCCTACGCCGGCGGCAGCAAGCGGCGGCAGGAGGCGGAGGCGGCGGCCCGCAGCAGCGTCTTCGAGCTGCAGGTGGCCGACACCCTGGACGGGGAGAAGCAGCCGCAGCTGATCGTCAAGGGGGCGCTGGACCGGGAGCAGCGAGACTCCTACGAGCTCAGCCTTCGCGTGCGGGACGGCGGCGACCCGGCACGGTCCTCGCAGGCGATCCTGAGGGTGCTGATCACCGACGTGAACGACAACAGCCCCCGCTTCGAGAAAAGCGTCTACGAGGCGGACCTGGCGGAGAACAGCAGCCCTGGGACCCCGATTCTGCAGCTGCGAGCCACCGACCTGGACGTGGGAGTGAATGGGCAGATCGAGTATGTCTTCGGGGCGGCCACTGAGTCCGTCAGGCGCCTACTGCGGCTGGACGAGACCTCGGGCTGGCTCAGCGTCTTGCACCGCATCGACCGGGAGGAGGTGAACCAGCTTCGGTTCACTGTCATGGCCCGAGACCGAGGCCAGCCCCCCAAGACAGACAAGGCCACTGTCGTGTTGAACATCCGGGATGAGAATGACAATGTGCCCACTATCGACATCCGGAAAATTGGGCGCATACCGCTCCGGGACGGGGTGGCTAGCGTGGCCGAGGACGTGCTGGTGGACACACCCATCGCCTTGGTGCAGGTGTCAGACCGGGACCAAGGTGAAAATGGTGTGGTTACCTGCACCGTGGTTGGCGACGTGCCCTTCCAGCTCAAGCCGGCCAGTGAGGGTGAAGGAGAGCCACAGAATAAGCGCAAATATTTCCTCCACACCTCGGCCCCTCTGGATTATGAAGCTGTCCGTGACTACAATGTGGTCATCGTGGCCGTGGACTCAGGCAGCCCCAGCTTGTCCAGCAACAACTCCTTGCTGGTGCGGGTCGGGGATACTAATGACAACCCTCCCATGTTCAGTCAGGCCGTGCTGGAGGTCTCCTTTCCAGAGAACAACTTGCCTGGTGAGAGGGTGGCCACAGTGGTTGCCACAGATGCGGACAGTGGCAAGAATGCTGAGATCACCTACTCCCTGGAGGCCTCCCCCCTCTCTTCAGAGGCACCGAGCAGCATCTTCAGCATTGACCCTGACTCCGGGGATGTGTCAGTGCAGGCAGTGCTGGACCGCGAGCAACGTGACACCTATGAATTTCAGGTGACGGCCCGGGACAAGGGGGTGCCATCCCTGCAGGGCTCCACCACAGTGGTGGTGCGAGTGTCAGACCGCAATGACAATGAGCCCCGATTCATGCAGGATGTGTTCACCTTCTATGTGAAGGAAAACCTGCAGCCCAACAGCCCTGTGGGCATGGTGACCGTGATGGACTTTGACAAGGGCCGCAACGCTGAGCTCAGCCTCTCCATCCAGCCTGGAGACCACGACCAGGCGGCTGGCATCTTCTCCATCGAGAATGACACTGGAACCATTTTCTCCACTGTCTCTTTTGACCGTGAGCAGCAGACCAGCTACACCTTTAAGGTGAAGGCAGTGGATGGGGGTGAGCCACCACGCTCTGCCACTGCCACTGTGTCCCTCTTTGTGATGGATGAGAACGACAATGCACCCACTGTCACCTTCCCCAGCAACAGCTCCTACACTGTACTGCCACCCTCCAGCAACTTGCGCACTGTGGTGGCCACAGTGGTGGCCACTGACTCTGACACTGGTCTCAATGCTGACCTCAACTACAGCATTGTTGGGGGCAACCCCTTCAAACTCTTTGAAATAGACCCAGCCAGTGGCGTGGTGTCACTGGTGGGGAAGTTGGCCCCCAAGCACTATGGCCTGCACCGCCTGGTTGTGCAGGTGAATGACAGTGGGCAGCCACCCCAGTCCACCACTGCCCTGCTCCATGTCTTTGTCAATGAGAGCCTGTCCAACGCCACTGTGGTGGAGAGCCAGGTGGCCCGCAGCCTTCACACCCCACTGGCCCAGGACATTGCTGGTGATCCCAGCTATGAGCTGAGCAAGCAGCGGCTTAGCATAGTCATTGGCGTTGTGGCTGGCATCATGACGGTCATCCTCCTTATCCTGGTGGTGGTCATGGCCCGCTACTGCCGATCCAAGGGCAAGCACGGCTACGAGGCCGGTAAGAAGGACCATGAGGATTTCTTCACCCCCCAGCAGCACGACAAGGCCAAGAAGCCCAAGAAGGACAAGAAAGGCAAGAAGGGCAAACAGCCCCTCTACAGCAGCATCGTTACCGTTGAAGCTTCCAAGCCCAATGGGCAGCGCTACGACAGTGTCAATGAGAAGCTCTCGGACAGCCCTGGCATGGGCCGATATCGCTCCGTCAATGGTGGCCCAGGCAGTCCTGACCTGGCCAGGCACTACAAGTCAAGCTCACCGCTGCCCACCGTCCAGCTGCACCCGCAGTCCCCCACCGCTGGCAAAAAGCACCAGGCCGTGCAGGACCTGCCCCCAGCCAACACCTTCGTGGGCGCTGGTGACAACATCTCCATCGGCTCGGACCATTGCTCCGAGTACAGCTGCCAGGCCAGCAGCAAGTACAGCAAGCAGGTAAGAGCGCTGCACGCCGCGCACCCCGCGGGCCCCAGCACGCACGCACACGCACACAGAGTGGGTGAGGGAGCGGGGATGCCCGTTCCCCCCGCCTCCCACACCGGCACAGGCACACGCCCCGTCAGGTTCAGTGACCCGTTCCGTTTGGTATCCCCGCCCCCCTCCCTCCAGGCAGGCAGGTGCACAGACCAACACGCAGCATGCAGGAAGGACAGTCAGAGATCTTTATTGTTATTACTATAATTTTTGTCATTCCCTCCGCTTTTCCGATCCGGCAGCCAACCAGCCCGTCCATGAAACCGGACCGCGTTGCCCCGCTGCAGGCGCAGCGGCAGCCGGCCGCGCAGGCCGGGTTCTCTGTCGCCAGTCCTGACAGCGAACTGTAAGGCAGCCTGAGATGCCTTTATCAGCCGCGCGTCCGCAGGCCAAACCCGCGGTTTTGGGGGGGTCGAGGGGAGATTAGGGCCCCCCACCGGGCGGAGCCGCCATCCCCCGCCCGTTCCCCGGTCCCGCCTCCATCAGCCGGTCCCGGCGCTTCCCCCGCCGTGATGCTTTCCCAGCCTTAGGGACGTGTCAGCTCCGGCTGAAGAGGAAAGTTTCCAGTTTCTCCTCGGCAGCCAGGTGTTTCGGGGAAAGGGGGTTGCAGCCTGCCTGACGCTTCCTAAAGCTGTGGGTGAGAGTGTATTTGCAGCCGCCGCGCTAAAGCGTTAATGGCTGTAATTACCGGGTCTTTCATTAGGACCAAAATGCTTAAATAATCTACACAGCCTATCTGCCCTCTAATTTACACCACAGAGATTGCACTCATTGCAGCAGTTTCTCTGAATACACATAAGCGTTAGTGAGTTTAGAATCTCACCCCAGTAGGCTTTCATTGCTTTTTTTTTTTTTTTTTTTTTTGCCCCTCTTGCCTATCACATGAAATTTCATTCAAGCTGAGAGGCCCTAATTTGCTCGCCCAGCTGCCGCATAGCTCTGTTTGTAGTGTGACTGCCGTGAGACTTCTCGGAGCGAAATGTACCTTCAGGGGTGCCACGAGTGACTGGCTCTGGTCTCGGCTGTGTTGGCGGGGCTCGGTTCAGTGAAGCTCCGATAGCCTACAACTGGTGATGGTAGGGACATCTTTGTAGTCCTTGAAATAAAATAGGGACAGCACAGAGGGGAATCAAGCTTCTAAGTGAAGGCTTCCGTTTATTTTATAAGACGCATATGCAGCCTGAACAGAGGTCGCCCTTTTATGGGGGAGTACTTTTTGGATGATAGTACATATAAGATAATTTCCTGAATGTTTCCTCAGCTACAATGCATGTTATGCAAGAAGCCAGAGACAAATGAATGCTGATTCATGTAAATACACATCCAAGTCTGGAAAAGGGAAATTCTGACTAGTTTGACAAAAGTGCTTTATTTTCAACTTATTAACATGTAAATATGGTACATGATGACATTTTTTTATACTTTGAAATGTCTGCTACCTTACTAAAGTTGAAGTTTTACAAGTGTTGCCGGTATTTACATTCTGCTCAGAAATACTTAAAATATAGTAGAATAAAACTAATTGTATGAGCTGCCCCCCTCCCCCATTCTTTCAGGTCACCAAAATAGTGTGATTGTACTATCTGCCAGTGCTTTTGTGTATGTGGTTTTGCAGGTGATACAGACTTATAGAATGACACAGTAGTTTCTGGGTGATGCATTTAATTAATGCTCCCCTAGAGAGGACATCACAATTTCAATTTGAGAATAGTCTGTATAAAACACAAAGTTCCTTAGCTTTTATCTCCTAAGGCTTATTAAACACAGAGTAGATTTTGCCATTTTAGCAAACACTGGAATAAATTTAGTGATAGAATATATGATAATTAGATACCACTTCTTTCTTGATGCTGCAATTCATCTAAACATATGGATTATAATCTGTTAAAGTGTAATTTAATTTCAGTGTCAAAGAATGATTTGCATACTAAGTGTAGGAATGGTAAAGGAATACACATTACAAGTTGCTGTTTTGCTTGATAAAAAACTCCAACTCATAATACAGGAATATATTTTGAATTACTTAACATTTTCCAAGCATTTGTTTGGTATAAAATATATGAGAAAACTTACTAGAGGAAAATGGCTTTATTGCACTTTTACAAAGAAGCGCACCCTGAATTGCTCCATTACTTATGTAGTTTGCTGCAAACCAGTTTCTCACTCTTGATAGTTCTCTTGGGTTAAATATTTAGCCTGTTATGAAAGTTCACTTATCCAAGTAGTTTATAGCCAGCATTCTAATATCTTATCTATTTTTTTTAAATATGTAGAAAGTATTTGCATACTTATAAAGCATGCATAGAAGTTGGAAATTGTCCAAGAAAACAGTAAAGGTATTGTTAAATAACAGACTTTATGGGAGGAACGATCAGTCACAAACCCTCTGTTACCACTTTCCTGTGGATACTTGCCAGCTTGTTGCTGAGTGACATTTGTATAGTTTTGTTAATTTTGCATAGTAGTAGGGACATTAAGACTTGGATAAATAATGTGTACACTTTTCACGTCTCAAACATTGACAGTGCAGTATTTCTCAGTTTCGCAGGCAAAACACCTGAGGATTTTTAACACCCAAACCATGTGGAGCTCTTGTTCAGCACAATTATTTAGAGAGAAATGTGAAGCAGATGCAGATAAAGGGTTCTGATGGGGTGTATATCAGATTGTTTCATAGCTCTGCTGTACATGTGGAATAGAACCAGTAGCATAATAGTGTGACTGTGGTCGGGAGACTGCTTGAAATCTCTAAGACTGCCTTTATTTACTCATTGTCAGTTCCCTTTGTTCTAAGGAGACATTAGACAGTGTATAAAATTTTAGAACAAATAAGTGGACGCAGCAGAACGTACCTGCTCTAAGTTACTGGAGATGAGAGTGATGCTAATTTCCCATTAGTGTAATTAGAATTGGTTACTGATACTTATATCTACAATACAGCAGTCAGGAAATAAAGTCTCTACTTACATGACTGACTGGTGTACCCCAGGCAACACAAGTTGTTTTCATTCCAATTATTTGATACTTCCTCTTTAAGGTGATGAATTGCATTCTTATATGAGTTTCAAAATACATCATGTTTGATACAGTACTGTGTAAGAGAACTTCATTGGAGAAAACTGCAAACAATTTGTAACTCTCCTCCTTCTGACATCATGGCTTTTATAAAAAGTTTAAAACAAAATTCTGTATTCAGTAGACTTCTGACATTTCACAGTCACTCTTTTTTTAGGAGATCTTTAACAAGTTTAACTCTTATTCTTGTCTTATTTAGCATGGTATTAGTCTGAAATAACTCTTTTAGCCTCTCACTTATCAATTCTCTCCTTTTCAGTAAAGCACTACAAGTGTTTAGAACACTTAGTATTCCACAGGTCTTAATCACTTGCTATAGTTAAAGCTATACAGAAGTGTTTTACTAAATGGCGATTAGTTTAAGCAAGTTTTTCTGGATCACAGATTTAAAATTTGTACCCTCCAGGTGCTGCACATTGCCTGTGAGGAGCCTGGATATTACTAACTTCTAGCAAAGACAGCCAAAGATAATGAAAGCTCAGTGCCTAAGGGGAATCACTTAGCAGCTTGGAGAGTTACATACTTAATCATAAAACTCATAATGAATTTTAATTGTAAATAATTGTTTATTTTATCATTTAGTTACAGATATATTTTTATAATATATACTTCTCCACCTCTTTGTCTCATGGTGCAAAATAGTGGCATATAAGCAGCTTTATTTCACTGAAACTTTTAATCACGAATCAGCATGTTATCAACCACTCTTTGAAGAACAAGCCTTTTAAACACTCTTTATATGTTTGTATTTCTTGGCCGTCACCTTATCTTGGTTTCTTTTTTACTTGCTCTACTAATCAATGATTGATGGCTCTTTAAAATACTTCAGTTGTGATGCTGAGGGGTTTTTTGCTTGTTATTTTTTAGGAGGTATTGGTCATTCTCAGTAGAACTAGCAGAACTAGTTCAGGAATTTCTGAGCAGAATTATTTCTGTAATTCAGGTGTTGGCTTTTTAGCCAATTCTATAATTCTTTATGAAAAATCCCAATGCCCTTTCTCATTGAAAATGTACTGTTTCATGAACAAAAATGTTTATCAAACCAGTGTTGACACTCTAATCAAAATTATATGCATTTTCTGTAAAGTCGTATTTCCTTGAAAGTGAAATACATAGAAATTAATTTCTGAAAAAAAATCTTTGTTTGGTAGCCAGTTAATTTATTTCATAAAATTTCAAACATTAATCAGTCTGCTGCAATATTGCAGAAGCATTTTGACTAGTTGGCTATCATGTATGTGAATTGTATCTATAAACTAAACAGGTCAATTTCCTCATAAACATGCACATATATCCAGCAGCCTTAATAGGACCCCAGATTCATCCATTAAGGGGGCAATCAGTTTAACCTTGCAGGAAAGCATCATCTTTCCTCTTATTTATGTACAGACAGACACATACATGGAGAGGCTTATCTCAAAGGCTACTTTTTATATTCCCAAACACCTCTAAAGAATAGTTTTTCACAACTTAGAGGTAAGCAAGTATCCTACAGTTTAATAATCATAAAAATAACAATGTTATGGTGGTACTAAACTGCCGTGTCAAAAAAAATGGGAACATGATTAAGTATAAACATTTACATTGGTGACTTCTTTCACACACTTAACTTTCATACTGTTTAGCGAAAAGTGTACAGAAGTATTTTCAATTTTCTGTTCTCATTTTGCATTATGTTAAATATTTTAGAATTAGTTTTTAAAAGTGACCCACATTTGACCTTCAGTAGCAAATTATGATGAGAGAGGGGCTAATTAAACATGAAATGGATGTATCATTGATGCTTTAATTATCTTTATTTAACACAAAGTGTTCCACTGATAAGTGCAGCTTTTATTTTTTCCTCTCCAGTAAAATCATCTTGTACAGTGAGCAAATGACTAAGTTACCACTGAATCATTCTGCACTCCCAGGAGATGTACAGAGCCAAAAGGGACAGGATCTGAGTAAAGGAGGATACATGCTCTGAATAAGTAAAGAACAGTACTATTATAGGCAAGGGGTAGCAAGAAACATCTTTAAAAGGATGGAATCTGATTTATCAACTCAGACAGCTCTCTGGCGTTGTACATAGTGCACTTGAGTTATAACCATGGTTAGCAGTTTGACTATTGCTGTCAGTCTTTTTGCTTCTGAGTATGTTTCTTCCTCTTCCTCTCTATCTCTTTTTCTTCTTTTTTTTTTTTAATTTGTGTTTAGTTGCCTAGTTTTTTAGTATTTGGGATAGTTGCTAGTTTGACCATCAGTACAGCTTTGTTTCAGAGAAATATCTGCAGCTTCAGACTCATTTTCCTTTAAGTATTTTCTTTCAAAAGTTTTGGAAGGTTTATATACTTAGTAATATGCTGGGCTGCTTTGAGATATAAAACTAATCAATTTGGTTTTGCATTAAAATATAAAAGAAAATCAACAAACTTCAAAAGTTGTTAGCATTATAAGTCAACTAAATCCCTGACAAGCACTGTGAACTCTCCACTATAATTGCAAAACATCTTAGTACTTAATTACTAATCTTAACAAGATTAACATAATTTTGACTATATATATAAGAAATACTGATAGAGGAATAAGAGCAATTCAGTACAGTATTTAGCAGGCAGATTTTCTAAGCAAGTCAGCTTCCAAAAGATATTTAGAAACTGTTAAAGCTGCAAAATATTTTCATTTTTTTTTCCATCTTAGGCTATATTGCATGTAATATGTTCTATGTAATTTATGTTCTACGTTTTTCCATTAAAAAAAAATAATTAAATTTTTAGGTGTTTTTTCTCAGCATGTGCTGAGAAGACGGTATTTTTGTATATTTCTTCCCTGATTTTTCTTTTCTAGAAGAGAAGATTTGTTTTCTCCTATCAGATTTTGGACCTTTCTAGCATATACTATACATTCATTTTCATCAGTAATTGAAATGACAAAAATAGACCAACAGTTACCCTCAAGGATCAAAAAACCCTTTTTAATTATTGGATTTTTTGTGTATAAATTTGCATTATTTTAATTTTTAATTAAGTTTTTAAAAGAAAATTCTGACATTCATAAATGTATATTTCAAGCTAAGACGGACTTACTGTCTTCCATACACGTCAGGAAACAAATTTCCCAAGGTCACTTTTTTTTTTTGTTGTTGTGGATGACAAAATATCCCGCTAATGCTGGAGTAACTAAGATTAGTGGAGCATTTAAAACGGGTGACAAGAATAAGAATAGAATAAGACCAGAATAATCCATAGGAGATTTTAAACTTTTTAATTTCTTATTTTAATGAAATTTCCTTTATAAATATTTAACTGAGAGCAGGTCATGAACATGTCAAAATCTCAAAATATGATTATACTGAAGTACCAGTTAGTCAAGTTCCTGAATTATGTCAGTGACACATACTGAAGTTGTCCAACTGTGTGGAGATGTGCTTAGCATGAATCATTTTCTCACTGTTATGTGGCCATTTTCACTGACAAGAGGTCTAAAATTAAAATTAAGAACAACTTTTGAAGGTATTAAAAAAACCAAGGGATTAGTTGTATATATATATCACGTACGAGCAGTGTGGAGGAACTGCCTATTATTATTTTTTGTGAAAGGAGAATATGGAAAAACTTTAGAACAAATTTTGGGGTTTAGAAGTTTGAAGAGAAACAATGTTCTGGCGCCATTTAAAACTGTAAGGTAGGTAAAAGTGATGGGATTTTTTGTTGTTTATACCAGTCAAAAAATTTCCTCTCATTTAGGCAAACAGATGTTTTGCAATCATTAGTTTGTAAAATGTTGCAGCATAGCCCCAAAAGTTCAGTTTCACTCAGAGTGGATCACAAACAGCACAGTTACTAGAAGAATGAGAAGAAAAGCATTATCTTTGTCTTTCAAAACTTAATTTTCCTTATTAACTATTGACAAGAGTAAGTTTTAAAGGCAAAAATTTTCCTGTCGGATGAGATTTTGCTACAGATTTAATGTTCTAATGTCTGAGTTTGTAATTGAATGAAAGGAATGTGTGCTTGCAAGTAGCATTCTTGCAGTTTTAGGAAGCAAAAAAATTAGTATTTATCAAAGTTTTTGATATAAGGTCTTTTATTATCTACAGATAATTGTGTATTATGTAACGTTAATTTTTTAAGGTTAGGTACAGAAGGTAGGTACTAGCTGATGCTGAAAATCACTCATAGATAGAACCAGAATACAGAAATATCATCTGCCAAAAATTCAGAGACAATATCCTGCAGTCATGTCTGAACAAATTCCTTTACAGTACCACCTTGTAAGTAAAAAAATATTTGCCACCTGACTGCATAAAAATTCCTGAATTACATGGTCACATGATGATCATGAAGAATCTGCCATAAACTCCATGAAAATTAGATTCTTGACTAGGCCAGGGAATGTATTCTGTGTTATATGTCAATTGTATTGTCTGTTGTAACGCTTGTCAAAGAGAAACGGGAGGGGCTGTTGTAATTTATTCTGTCTATCCATGTATAAATGTCAAAGTCTTTTCAGCCCTGGAGCAGTGTAAAATATGAGAAGTAGCCCCTACTTCCATTGGATACCAAATCTTGAGAGGCAGAATTACTTTAACACAATCTCAGAGACTTATCCTTGGGTAAAAAAAGACCCTTCATCAGGACAATGCTTTTACAGGGATACAGTTTGGGGTAGAATTAGTTTTCTGAGTTCAGTGTTGTGCTGGAAAATGAAATAAAGGAAGTTACGGAGACTGTTATGGCATTCTGCTTATGATTCAGCTATCTAAGTGTGCACATCCTAATGTCAGTTTAGATACCTGAAAGCTCCTGCACTATCTGCACAGAGCTGCACACCCAGGGTGTATGATGAAAGACCTGGGTGTCTTCTGTGACACTCTTCTGTAGCTGCAGCTCAAGGCCAAACAAATAAGCAATCACTAAATCCTTTGGTTTACTTAAAGGAACAATAATTAAAATAAAATTAAGCACTCTGTGTGTAGTGCGCTTTGGCAGGATTGAAAATTATTTTTCCTGTAAGAACTTCAGCACAATTTTCAAATGTGTGTGCCATACACATGCCAATTAATAGAACAGAATCTGCATGTGCAGATACCTGATCACATATAAGCAATTAGCTTAACTGAATTTCCATTCATTGTCAGACCTCTCAGGCTGATGTTTATCTCAGGTGAAACTACAGGTAATTCCACAAAAGTCAATCAAATTCAACTAGTATTAGCTGCTGTAAATTGTATGAGGTGTTGTAATATTCAGAAAATGCTTCATATTAAAATAAAATATAGATAGAGAATACCAATTTATCAGTTTGGATGTTAATCCCCTGCATTTAAGTTATCAGCATGTATATAAGTATAATTTGCAAAATAACAGAGTAGGTTTTCTTCACATATTACATCCAAATGTAAAATTATCTTTGTAAGAAGGTCTGGAAATGATGGGGCTTTAATGACATTTCAAAAAAGTAAGATTTTAATATTGAACATATTCTTAAGCTAATGGTACAGCAAGAATACATGTGGCAAACCACCTTTGTTAGACCCCAGACAGGTCATGGTGTTTGTTCATGCAGCTGTGTGTTACCATTGTAGGCATATTTACAAAAAAGTCTTGGCCTGAAAATTCCTATCAAGTTCATAATGCAAAACTTTGCTTCAGATGAAATCTGGCCATTTGCTTAGGAAAATCTGTTTAGTCTATTTCAAGTCCTATTTAAAACAAGAGAAAATACTTCTGCAATTTGCAGTCTTTCTAAAGATGAAAGACAAGAATGAGAATACAGATGATACACCAACAGCAAGCTAAAGCATTGGTTCACCTGGTCCCAACATTTTCACAGTTATATTTTAAACCCCTATTTTACACCTTTGCTATTCACGACTTTTACGGTTTTGCTGGTTTTAACATACGTCTGATCTTGTTATGTCACACCCTCTCTAAGTGAAGTTACATTGTCATAAAATTTGAGTAATGAAATAGTGAAGCAGTTTCCTTATCTCCATCCATGTATTCCAAATTGGTTGTAATGACATAACCTGTGCTTTGCGTGATAGTGAGAGAGGATATCCATCATTCTGCTGAATTTGAAAAGTGCTATTTTCAGTGATCATGTAATTATATTCCAGTTGCAGTACAAGCTTACAGAAGGACAGTAATTGATTTGCTTGAGAGAGAAATATTTGTTGAATTTTCAAGTAATGGTGTGGGTTTGTATATGGAAGGAATAATTGCACTGGAAACTAGAAATCTCTACTTAACAGGGCACTACATGCTCAGCCTCAGAACCTCAGCCCAGATCTTGGGTAAGATCTGTCACACTTTAGTGAATTTAGAAAATTCACTCAGAAGGCTCCTCTGACTATATGCTGAATGTTTTACTGTTCTTCCTGCAACTTAAGGGCCTGAATTTTACTCGTAAGATTGAGCTATTTCTAGAACAGGAGTTAATTCTGATGAGTAAAAGTGACAACTATGGGAGTGAAACCAAGCAGTACCTGTTTTCATAGATCTTTAAACTATGAGTCTTTTTCTGAGGAATTACAACACAAAGTCTGGGTCATGTATTTTGCTCAATTTGTTGCTATATACATATGAAAGAGAGTAGTGGGACATAGCTGAACTATCTAACTGCAGTGCAGATGTGAGTTGTGCTTTATAGATTGACAGAGAATTACCACTGAGGTGTGGTAGGTGTTTCACCAGCATGTGGGTTTGTGTAATGGGTGGGTTCACGCATTAGGTTCAGACCTGGCACTGGCAGATCCTTGAGCAGACGTGAAATCACTAGGGCTTGGTGCACCACAGTAATTCATTCTGTTTAAATTCTCCAGGTTCATAGGTAGAAATTATAGGTATGTTGCTAAAATAATTGCTACTTGTGGTGTTCTTCTGTGCTTTTATACAAGAATTAAAAAAAAATTACACAAGACAGCTTTAGTTTAGAAGTAAAGGAAACTTATGCAAGTGTTTGCAAAATGGCTCTGCATTTTCCATCCTGTGTTTTGCAGAGATCACTGGACACTTATATAATTTATCCTTTTTTATGCAACTGGTTCTTTAAATAATTATTTTTACAATGTTGCTAGTATTCTGGATCTTTTTGTTTGTTCTTTAGTGCAGATGAAAAGATAAGCAACAGTGTGAAATTCCTCTGTGCAGCATATATTAATAAGATTTTGTTTTCATTATATTGCAAAATGTTTTATCACTTATGGTCTCATATTCAAGGAGACTGGGTGATGTTTTATTCAATTGGCCCTTCAGAAGCTGCAGAATGAATTGAAAATTTATCTTCAACTTTCTAATACTGCACATTAGTGCACCTTTCTAGGAACCTTGAATACTAAATTTATGTATTTTTTCTATACTAGTTCTTAATTAAATATATGAAGGGACTGAACTCTTTAAATTATACGGTAAACTTCCTGGAGAATTAATGTTACAGAAATATGAAAGGGCTGGCTAAAGCATCACTCTACCAAATGTTTCTAAAAGGCTTTATATATTTATAAGACTTCATGATCTACTATTGATGCAAATTACTAAGGATAAAAGAAAATCCATCTGTTATCAAAGAAAAAAATAAATTAAATAAGTCCAAGGATTTGAAAGACTTAGCATTAAGGACTAAGTATTCATACTTTGTGATGGGTTTATAGTAACTGACAGTAGAAAAGACTTCCTTTTAGCATTTACAATGTGGGTTATTTTTTTTTAAACTAAAGAAAATGACTTTGCCGTAAAAGCTTCTCACGTAACATATCCCGTCTCATTTCATAATTTTCTATCCTTCACTGAAATGCCTCAATTAAAATATGACCTACACCATTTCATGTTGCGTTGTGCATTACTAGTTTTGTTATTATTACCCTTACATTTAATCAAATTGTCAGTAGCTAAATAAATAGAATTTCATCAAGAGCTGTTGGTTTTCAATCAGCTAGGAAACAGATTACTGGCCTGAGAACAGATCTAAGGCTAGTGTCTCCAATCTGCAACTAATTGTGGACTGATAATAGCACTGCCCACAGGCAAATCTTACTCGCTGTCCTGATCTATGATAGATTTTCCTGTATGTTAATATTACATCAGTCATTTTGTTGCAGTTACTATATTTAACCTTTCCTTTTTAATTGGATATTTATATTGGTTGGAGATACCACCCTCACGTTTAATTTCTAAAAATAAATGCAAAAAAGAGAAATCTCAAGGAAAACATTATAGCCATGCTTTTCCCTTTAGCTTCTCCTCTTAGAATAGTTGGTTCTTTAGAAGATAAAGTACTGTTGATACTTAAAGAAGTATTTACATGTAATATTACGCATTCTGTGGCTTATCTCAGGGGAGTGAGGAACACGTCTTACATACTGCAGCAGAAAGTAGTGCTTCATTCTCTCTTGGTGTGTGTGGATTAGCTGCTGGGGGTGTGGGTGCCAGAGTTCTCTCTGGACCAGGTGCAGACCGCATGCTAACCGTATATAGCATATATGCAGATTACATTATTAAGACATTATAGATATTCACATTTTTCCAGTGTGAAGTTGATGAGGGTGATTAAATACACAGCAGCCCCAGTTCTGTACCAAGACTCCATCATTTCAGGTGCTTCACAAACACAAAACATACTATAAAAGCTGCTTTTAAACAAGTCATGCAAGAGGGTAGAATAGTAAATACTGTTTGTAGTCAGCACATTATAGTGTTCTGGAAGAAAACTGTCTTCTGGGCTGTGTACATTGTTCTTGTGAAACGATTCCAACAGTTTCAAATCTTTTTTTTCACCTTGCGAGTTATGCAAACAGCTCTTCACTTTTTTCACTAAAGCAAGTGGGAATTGTTCACTGTCACAAATAATAAATAACAAGAGCACCCAATCTGCAGAGCATGGAAGTGATAAAAACACATGCTTATGAGTGCTTGCAATTTCACAGCTATTAATTTTGAACTTTTTGATTGCAATTCTGTTTTACAAGAGTGGATGCTGTTAGGGCAGCACTACACAGTGACAGTGAAGGATTATGACAACATGCATTTATCACTGTGAGCTTGATAAATTCAGTGTAAGAGATGGTCAGAAAATGTCCCTAAACCTGAAGTGATAAAATGCATCTTGCCTTTACTGAAAGTTAAAATAGTAAACATTTTTCTATTACTGCTAATGATTTTTTTTAATTAATAATTTAATACTAATATGAGTATGCTTGAGAAGGTTTCTTTGTGCATAATGAAATGCGTAGCTCTTACCAACATAAGTGAATTCCTTAACATATACACTGAGGGAATCCAGGAGTTTATGTGCAGAATGCTATTGAATATACAACATGTAATCACACACAGAAAGGTCCTTTACACAAGGTCAGCAAATACTGTAGCAAGTTTGGCATAAATAAAAGTCAGAAGGACTCTTCAGACTTTCAAGAATGCTTTAAAACATTTTTTAAAGGCATCTAGCACTTGAAGTCTAAATTGCAAGTTTGCCTAAAAGTATACTGCTCAACTACTTCTATGTAAATCAAAATGTGGTGGAAGATGTCTTCGATTTTGAGATTGCAGCATTCACAGGTTGTAGGAGTGTTTTAAATCAGAAACCACATTTTTCGTTTATGGGTATAAACAGGAATTTCAGTATTAATTAGACATCATTCTGAAGTTTTATACTGTAAGAAATTAGAACACAAAGAATCTGAATACTTAATCTGTAATATTTATGCTCAAGTTTCAAAGTGATAACAGAGAAAATAAATCCTAAGTTATGCAGTAAAAAGTCCTGAATAAGGGAAGCAATTGAGAATGAACATGTCTAGAAATGTTAGTACTTCATTTTTAAAATCTTTATCATTCTAGGGAATTAATCTTCAGCCTTTCTGAAATCCTCACTGAGCTGGTAATTTTTTTCACATTTTCCGAACATCATCAAAGCCATGCTAATCTGGACCAAGGGCATGTCTCAGAGTCCTTGAATGTCTGAAGAAAACATTTTGCTGTCTTTCCTATTTTTAACATAACCGAGATTCACTTCAAACTTTTATAAAACCTATAGAGAGGACAATTTAATTATTTACAAGGCAGGTGTTATAGGATACAATCAACAGTTTATAGTTCATCACATAATTAATAAGTAAGAGTTTCAAATCCAGGAGGCATATGTTCTCAGTGAACGTCTGGCTCAGCAATTAGGCAATCTGGCTACTGAGTGAGGTATGTTTGTGATAGGTTTTAATGTCCATCCCATGTTTAAGGTGTTATAAGCTTGTAATCTGGAGGAGGAAAAGGAAAGATCTCATGAGAAAAGAAAATCCAGATTTTTTTCCTGTGGCGTAAATTTGTAGGTATTTGTTTTTTCTCCTAAAAGAAAGGCCTAGCATTTGAGCAAGACTTTTCTCATAGAAAGGGGGAACAGCTGGAGTTCTGTCATTTTTGTTTTTCTTTTTATAACCATAGAATTTTCTTTGTAACTAAGAAAGAAAATCTAGTTTATAAGCATTCAACACCCTAGATTCTGGCAAAGTTTTTCATTAATTAATATTTGTGTATAACTTTGCAAAGTAAAACTGATGCTCTCTACCTTCCTCATCACCTTCATCAAAAGCAGTGCACTTTTAAGACACTGGGGCAGATAGACAGGAAAGTTTAATCTTTCTATATTTTTAAGACTGCCTACTTATTTTTTCTATGCTTATATTTGGAATGATTTTGAAGGGACTTTACAGGAAACATAGACTAGATAACTATTATAAAGACATAAAGGAATCAAACAAAGAGAACCTGGGATGGAAAAAATTTCTCTCAAAGTCGTTTTTTGCAGTTTTTCTTTTGTTTAAACATGAAGATTCTGATTTAAAAATTAACCTAGTGACCTTAAAATATTTACCTATATGTTGGCTTTATGGAGAGCTGTTTTGAGAGCCAAATAAAATAAATCTGTAAAATTGTTTGGTGTTTTGGACAGAGAACTTTTATTGAGGAGGCAGTAGAATACATGTACTGACGTACATGAGAATTTTGCTCACGTATAATATACCGTGGACTCCTATACTATCTGTCCTCTAATCCCAGCTTTGTGGTCTTCATTTATAGTCTCACGTTCCCAGTATAAGTCTGACAATTTTTGAATTTTCATTTCAGTCTCTGTTCTTCCCACCAAACCAGTTTATTTTTCTAATAGTGTAAAAGTTAGATACCCCAAGAAGAGGTCAAATGTTATGAAAATGTGGAGACTGAATATAATTTCAATTTTGTTCTTTCTGCTGGATTGCAGAAAGTGTTGTAGATCTGTAAGTATGTTACTATTAGTTTTTTGGTGGTTTTGTGTTTCTTTGGGGCTTTTTATTTTTAATAATTAACTTCTACCCTAAAACCCTGACTATTTGAAGATCTGAGCAGATATGGTGAAAGGTAAGACAGTGAAGACAACAAAGACCTTCATTTACAGATTTCTCCTGTCCCATGGAATAACAGCACGTCTATATGACTCCTTGGATACTGTTTTCCCAAGGAGGGAGTTTCTTTCTGTTATAAAAATAACAAAACCGAAGGATCAACAACAAAAAAATCAAAATTAAAAACTAAACACCAAAAAAACCACCAAAACTAACACCAGCCCATTGTGCCCCTTCCCCCCCCCCAATCAACCTAAACCTGAAAAAACGTTTCCCAGCTCAGGCTGATTTCTGTTTCCATGAATCAATATCCCAAGTCAAATTTACAGTCAGTCTGGCAAACACCTATGGCTGACGTATGCTGTAGAGAATAAACAGAGACCATGTCAGTTTTATGACTAATCCTCTGTCTTTCATGAAACCTTTTCTTTCCAAAAGAGGCTTAAGTATTTTGAGCACAAATGAAATACTGCCCATGTTCTCTACTTTTCCATAATTCAAGAGCTAGGAAGCCTGATTTGTGAGAAGCTTATTCTGTGACTTTGTGTGTAATTGACAGTGAAGGGGGAAAATGAGGCAATGTTACGCCTTTGCCAGCTCTTTTTAAAAGAAGGAATATACTTACTCATTAATGATCCAAGCTATGAATAGATTCATGGTTTATAACACAGCCTTAGAGTGGGTTAAGAGAATTTAAGGGTTTATCACACAGTCTTAAAAGAGGCTAAGAGAATTTAAAAGAAAGCTATTCAGACTGGAGAATTCTGGGTAAACATTTACCTATCTTCTTGGCAGTTCATTTTTAAATTATGTGTTAGCATTTTACAGGCAGAGAAAGAAAAGAGAGGTACAGACAAAGTAATAGAAACACTCTGATGACCTATTATTAGAGTTTAAGCTGAATAAATATTTAGCATCTAAAGTATGGAGCAGATGTAATAAAAATCATTGCAAAATACTATCCACAGTGTAAAGTATCCAGTAATACAACTTAGTTCATTACATTAATACATGTATGATGCAGTATTATTACACTCTTTCTATGCCCTGGGCTTAAATTTGTTTAAATTCTTATAGTAGTTCTAAACAGTAGATGTTTCATGATGACTGGCAGATAAATGCATTAATGTCACTGTAAAATAATGAGATCACATCAAGGTGTGAGGTTTTAAATAATTAAATTTTTTTTTTCAATTGAGTATTCTCATTTGTATTTAAGGGGAGTAGACGAAGAATCTGTGTTGGAAAGAATCCATGTGAGAATACTGAACCTTGTTAACAGCATGTTGTCATAGGTGTCCTTTAACATGTGTTCATGTCTGTCTTATTCTAGACACACCCTTAATATCACCCTTTTGGTTTCTTGTCCATAGGAAGTATATAATAGCATTTTTTTGCTTCATGATCACGTTACAAGTTTGGACAGCGGTCAGTAATGGAACCATTGTTCTTGCTACATGCAGAATTTTGTCCACACTATGGATTCTAGTCTGCAAGTCAGAGTCCAAAATACTGTGAGAGTCAGGTTCTCTGATCTTGTTGTGCTGTTATACAGCCTAAGGAAAATGCAAACAAACACAAATTGTAAGGTTAATGTATTCACCTTTTAGAAATGTTGGGAAAATTTTTGTAGGACAGTTTGAAATGACTCTGATGAGATGATGTATCTTATGTATGTTTATAGAGATGGCTTGCAATACACTAAAGTATGAAGTGTAATGGATTTCAGCATCTTAAGAATTTAAATTTGGTTCTCTTATGAACATAGTGTCCGTTACTAAATTTCTCATACATTTTACTTTATTTTAGTACATCAGAATTAAATTCCTAGTGATGTTGATGGGATAAAGGATCTCTACATTCTTTATATGTTCAACATGTGTTTAATTATTAAAATACAGTAGATATTTTATCTCAATATTAGAACATACTGGCCTTATTTAGCACTACTGAAATAAGCTTAACTTCATACATATTGACTTTACAGGGATAAGGTTTTCAAAATTTCCCTGTATTAAGGGAAAGGGAACTCCCTGTATAAAGGGAACTCTGTGTTCCCTTGAAAGATTTAATTAACTGGGGTATAATTATGTGTAACTCATTTCTATGAATGTACTTCAAACAGCAGAATTATTGTTACATCCCTATATTTGTATCAGATTGAGTTCTCCTAGCAAGAATGAGGTATAAAAGCCAATTTTAGTGAAGAATCATATTTTTAAAAGTTTGTTTCTTTAAGGTGTACTTTGGCCCTTAGGCCAATTTATCTCACCTCAGCTTGCTTGTCATCTAGCACAAGTTACCTATCTAGGGACAATTCACATGAAGAGGGAAAGATGCCTTAAGGAGTCAAGCTATTCCCTCTACTGTTGCTATGTACTGTCTCCTGGATCTCTCTTTCCATTGATCATAGCAGAAGAGTAGTTTAGACGACTTCTAGGTCACTGAATTGGGGTGAGATTCCAGCTGTTTTTTCAAAATCAGGTATAAGTTTTGATTTTTTTTTGGTGTTATATTTCATCTGTACAAATGGTGACACAGACCTATAATAAAAATATTTTAAGGTATTTCTGAGTGTTCTGACTGTTGGAGCATAGACAAATGCATTTGGCAGTGGAAGCAGGTGATAGGAGCACAGGGACTAGGCCTGCTAAAGGAGTGTATCTGTGCATCCTTCTGCCCTCTCACCTGTTGCCTGTATGTACTTTCTGGAAATGTGGAAAATGACTGGGGGAGCTAGGAAAGCAAGAAAAATGCAGGTGCTTTATAGATATTCTCTCCAGATACCAGTCATATCATTATTTCTAAAAATGGTAATTAGCTCTTTACTTATGTAAAAAGTATAAATGATGGAAATGCAAGAACTTGTGTGATGGTGATACAAGAGATTGTGAGTTCATCATCATCAGGATTTATGCATGCATTACTTTCACCTCACATTTGCTTTGTCGTCTTGCCCCAGGAAATTTTTATAGTCAGTAAACATCAGAGTTAATTTAAAAAAAAAAAGACTTGTAGTATTTATTACATGTCATAAATAATGTTGATGAATTTAGTTCTCCATGTACCTAAGCCTAGAAAATGAGGAATGTGCAAACTGATATACTAGAAAGTATTTATAGCCTTCCTAATAACTAAGATAACATGCAGCAGCCACAATGTCTTAAACTGTTTTATGTTTTGTCCTCTATTTGGCATATATCTAACAAATACAGCATGAACTGTAATAGTGAAGAGAAAATAGCAGGTAGATAAATTTTATGTCATAATACAGACATAGAAGTTGTGTAAATGTGCCAAAGACAGGGATTTTATTTTGTTGCGATTGTAGAAACATCAGATTTTAATAATGCACTGTTTTTCCTCTGTCATACTGTCAATGTTTAAGATTATGAAAGAGGTTTGGTAAATTTTCCTCTAAGCTGAGCCTTTTCAGGAAGAAAAAGGGAAACTAGAATGAGATAGAATGGTCATATCCAATGGTCATATCCAAAAACTTAATAATAACAACAACTACAAACTCAAAGAAATTGGAAAGGTAATTTAAGGAAGTTCAAAGAAGTAAAATTCCTGTTTGTAAGATTAACCCTATTTGCAAAATAATTTGTGAGAGCTGTCTGTTAGAAAAAATCATAGTATCCTGGCTTTGTGATAACACAGTATAGTGTTTCGTTATAATATCTTTGGTGTTATTTAGATGGTGGCTTTGTAAAAACTGTTTCTGCCACCAATCTTTATTTACTCTTAAAATACGTAATATACTTGTAGAAATACAATATGAAGTAAAAATAGTAGTGTAGTTGTTCTAATAGACAAAGTTTTAATTATGAAAACAGAACTATAATGTTCTGAGTGTCAGATGAATTTATTTCCAAAATCTGTCTGTACATTCAGTTATGTCCTGTTGTCTCTTTGCTGAGAAACAGCTGATGTTTTAAGGTAAAAAAAGTCATGAGGTAAGATCAAGGAGATTCAAGTGAGAAAATGAAAAGTATGCATTATTTTTTTCTTGATGAAGAAAAAACCACAGATGAACTTGGAAATACTTGCACACAGGAATATAGTGGCTGAACAGGGAGAGAAGTGCAGCAGGAATTTTAGCTGGAATGGTTCAGAGGGATCCATCCAACTAGCATGGATTCCTATGTCCTTGATAAGTGACTGCCTAGCTGCAGATGAGAGGTATATGGGACATCAATGAATATGTCTTTGTGAAGAATAAGATGCTGTGACAGAGAGGTCCTTACAGACTCGTAGTGTCTAAGATAAGAAGCAGTAACTCAGTACTGTGAGTTCTTACAACAGATCTTGTCACCGTTTTATTTCACACAACTTATGCAGGATACCAGGATGTGATTGTTGTAGTATAATTGCTCATACATGACCTATAGACTCTTCATGCCCAAACAACATGATATATAGGTTTCCTGGACTTTGAGCAATCAATTTAAATTTTATCAACTTTTATTTCTTCAAATACATTTCTCACACAAATATGGTTATATTGTTTATATGGTTATATTACTATATATTATTATGGTTTTATGAATTTTTAGGGGTCTATACAACTGAGATTGATAAAAAGAATTTTATAAACTGTGTAGCTACTTCCTGTGACTGGTTTCTCTAACATTACAGGATGTTAATGTCAATCACTGCAAAAAATTTGTAAGGCTACCTCTTGGTTCCTGTTCTCCTGGATTTGTCATCTATAGAGACATAAAACAGGCAAAGAGCCAGACTGAGCACATAATTAGAAATGTCATCACTCTTATGTTATTAGTCCCTGGTTTAGTGGATTTTGGAGAAGTCATTGAAGATTTAGCTGTGCTTGTCTCCAAGCTATTGCTTTATTGCAGGCTTGACTTCTGTTCTAGCAAAAGACCATTTGGGGAGCAGTGCCTTGCTGGTACAGGGCTGTTTCTATCACGTAGATGTGGGGGAGGTGACCTGTAAAGTGAAGATGATGACTTTCAAAGTGGTTTGAGGAGATATTTTCTATCCCTTTCTCTGATCTTGAACTGCACATATTTTGAAAGGAAACACCCATGTATCAGTGGTTTTGTATTTCTATCTCCCAGTTTTCAAACAAAGAAACAGAGTTCACAAGTGAAACATCCAGAAAAAAATAAAAGACATGGTCCTACATACTCCGATGAATATTGTGTTTACAGGACTTTGGGCTGATATTTTTATATGCTGTTTATTCTTAGACTTACTGTTAAATCACAAGAGTTATTTTCAATACTTAAAAACCCCGTTTTTCACTATTTAATGTTTTGTCCAATACTAATCAAAAGGTGATTTTTGTTTGGCACCTCTGATGTAATTCAATAATTTTGTTTACTTTATAGAATTAATTATTATTCTGCAATGTTGAATTGATATTCTGCATGACAATTTAAATATTAATTATAGGTAATAGAATTATAAATATATTTAAGTATATCAATCATGAATTATGATAATAATGAATTACTTAAATGAGAAAAGGAATAAAATCTATTTTTTAAAAGTTGCTACCCTGGATTTTTTCCATTAGCAAAGAGATTAAGGAACTGTTGAGACTTAGCACCTCCACATGCATATAAGGTAGTTTGCATTTATTTTTGTATAACCTTTCAATTAATGTAGTGGATAATTTAGAAGAAAAAAAAAGTCCATCTTTATTAGAAGTGTATTAGTTTTATACTTACATAGATATACTTATTTTGCCATTTAAAGCTCAATGTTTTAATCAAACATGGCTTTCATGCAAAATGTGTTATTTTAAAGAAGAGTACTCAAATGATGTGTAAACAATGAAGTTAAATGGTTGTCTGCATTAAAAAGAGGCATGAGAAATATCTCAGAATAGAGAGAGTAGGAACTTGAATAGATTTGTAGTATGAGTGTTCTTACAATTGTATTCAACATCAATTTTACAGTAATATTTTATAGGACTGAACATTCAGATCATAAAATGTCACATGTAAAACTTTATAAACACTGTGTGTGTGTAAATTTATATGCTAAGACAGACCCTGTTCAAAACAAGATGCTTGTTTTTACTTGATCACCAGACACGGTACTCCCTGTTTAGGTTTTTTTTTTTTATTTGTGGGTTTTGTTTTGTTTTAAGAAGCACGATGTACCAGAGAACAGGGCTACAATTTTATGCACTGGTTGATCACTGCTGTGTTTCACTGGTTGCTGGTGTCACAGTCTTAGTGCAATACATTGAAATAATTCATTACCTTTCTAGCAGCTACTGAAAAGTGCTATTCTTTGATATTTCTGTGATGATTTAAAATTTTTGAACATAAAAATTCTCATTGACCTACCTAAGGAAAGACTCTGGCAAGTCACCTAATTCTATAACTGTTTCCTTCACCTGCTGTGAAAGTGATCAGGGACCAAGCACCTTATGTAAGCGTCTGTCTGCTGGCTTTCGGAAGTGATCGAAATTCACTGTAATATACTCAGGAGTATCCCATTCTTCTCCAGTAATCCCAGCAGGCAAAGTCCAGTAGAAGAGAACAGCTAATACAGTATCTGTGATAAGGAGTTACAAATGTCAGCATAGTCTCTTCCGAGTTATCACTTTCCCAAAGGATGCCAGAGAAGTTAGTGCATTACTCATTGTAGTTTCAGTATTTATCCTCTCATGAGGCCCACTTGAGGACAATCTTCATTATGTGTTCTGTGTACTACCCTGCAGTGCAATGTCTGTAGAATTTTATTTTGATACTATCTTGGTAGAAGAAAGGTAGAGGTTTTGCTTTCTTTTAAAGTAATCAGTGACACATATAATTTGCTTCAATTTCTTTTTTAAAAGTTGGCCTTGTATGCTGGGCTTTGCCTTTTTTCTCTCTATGTGTAAGAACTGTGGCATCAGTACAGTATTTTAAGGAATAATACAGGTCACATTTTTACATAAATATGCAGGTACACTGATAAAATACAATGCCTACTTCCTGCTTTTATCCCAAGGTACTAGGCAAGTAGCTAATGCAGCTATGGTTACTGCAGACATTTTTAAACCTTATTCCAGAATATTTTTCTGAGCTTTTTACATTTTTATGCCAAAAAATATTTAACTAACATAACTTAATTCATAGGATCATACCTGTTTGTCAGACCAGCTACCATGCTTCTCTTATCCTGCAGAACAGAATGACTGGGTTCAATTTATGGATTGGGAATGATTCTTGGGCTGTGGTGTCTGCTGAACTGTGGCTAAGTAGTCTTGGGGACGAAGTGCTGGTTGGCATCAACCAAAACTGTACTAAAGGTCGTGCAGATAATTTAGTGCTATGGATATTCACTTATCAGAAAATGAGAACGTGCCATGACCCTGCACAATTTATTACTATAAACAATACTTTACTCTCCTCTCAGAAAGCTTTTAGTTTATTGTACTAATGGACTTCTTTAAAAAAAAAAAGATATTTTTTGTATCACAACTACATGCCAAGATGCTAATGTATAACCATATTTCCATATGGAAAACAAAGTTTTATGTGATGACTGAATATAGATCTTCTTCACAGATTAAGCAGACTTTTAAGTGACTGCATTCACACACATTTTTTTCATGCAATATATTTTTTGCATGCACTTAGAAAAATGACTCATAAACATCAGGCTTGGGATTTTGTGCAGACTATTACTTGTAGGATCATTGTTTTTAATTTCAGATCTCAGCTTAAAAGAAAAGTAAAAACAAGAACAAAAAAGCAAAGTAAAGCAAAATAATACCTATAATATTACATGCTAGGTATGATTATTCTTAACTAAGTTTAACTTGGTTTGTTGAGTCTCTTTTAAAAGCTTAAAGAAGATTTTTTTTTGTTTTTTTTTTTTTTTTAAATCTTTCTAATTTAAATATCAGCATTGCTACTCTGATTGCAGTGCTCTACAGAATCAGGGTTCTTTTGCTCTTTCCAATATGTGACTATTAAATAAAATCTCATGGGAAAAATAATGCCCATAGCATTTCCTACTAACCACTTGGAACTGTTTTTTGTAGGAATATTACCAATGGAACTACGAACTCTAATTTTCATTTCAGCTTAGGTATAAAAGCACACTAGAAAAAAATATTCTAAATTTACATTTATATAACTGAAAGTAGAATATGTCCCGTGACACTTTTACATCTACTCCTGCAAAGTGGCAATTGAATCATTCTCTCAACACTAAAAATGAAATCCCTACAGCTGTGTAGGAACTTAAATTCCTGTCATTGGGAAATATGTTATCTCAGGATGGCCATGGGTACCACAAAATGCTGAGAGCAGTCCCTGAATAGAGTCAAAGCAGTTATCAGCAGGCATCGGTGGTATTGAGTGAACCTCAGGAAATTCTTACAATGTAATGTTCTGACATAATGTTCAGTTCTTGAGGCACAATTGGAATTTCCCATTGCAGTAGCTAATAAAAATGCATTAGGGTTAATGCAGATATAAAAGCTCAGAAATGGCTAATATCAGTAGAAAAAATGTAGTACAACTGCTAATATCAGAGTCTGATGCATGCTTAAATACCTAAGGAAAGAAGTACTAAATCATTTTTTAAGAAAAAAACCCCACTTAAATATAATTCTTTCACACACAGAAATTTCCTAGATGGCTGGAGGGTAGTACTCAAATTAGGGGGAAAAAAAATCTGCCCAAGTATGAGAGTTTTCAGAACCCAAAATAAATTGAGGATCATTTGAGAAATAGATGCTGGGAATAAAAGTGCTATTTCAACGTCACAATGGATAAAACTCACAAGAGCAGTACACAAAATGTGGATAGTTCTAGCTACATAAAGCAGTTCAGTGAGGCTACTGTGCTATGCCATTGCAAACCCCGTGATGCTCAAATTCAAATACTTCTGGTTTCAATCAATCTTTATTATCCACTTATGTGCTTGGGATTGATGAAAACAGTTGGCAATGCTTGAAAAAAAGCTATCAGGTGTGTGTGAGCTACTAGCCCTTAACATGGTTCATTAGAATATATCCTGAAATCCCTTTTGCCTTATACAGGACAGGCTGTTGTACACTTACAAGTCATCCATCAAATATCTGGGAAAATGACTGTAACATGGCAACTGCAGCAGTGATAGAAGCCCAAATGTATCACTTCATTCCTTTTTTTTTTTTTAAATGGGAAAATATGTTTTATTTTAAATTGCCTGAAATCTAAGAGGTTTCCTTTTTGTGAGAGTTATTCATAGAGCATTACATTACAAGCTTTTAACAGGAAAGAGATTGTCATGCAATGTAAGAACCTTTAGTCTGACAAAAAATCTTGACAAAATCAGGGTATTTTTTGACTGAAAAAATTAAATTACATGATAATACCCCCCTGGAAATTATATTCGATTTTAAAAGACAAGTATTTCACACTGATATTACAAGGAACAAGTATTACACACTGATAAATTTTCAGTAATGCTGAAGTTCTTATGAGGTTTTCAACTTCAACATTCATTGATTTTTGTTTAGTTACAGTAAGTTACTATAAATGGCCGTTCTTGCAGGTTGACCCCAGCCAGAAGCCAAGCTCCCACATAGCTGTTTGCTCAGTCTCCTCTCCCATGGAGGGGAGAAAATAAAAAGATTGAGATGAAGGCAGTTTTGTAGGTGAAGTGAAAGCTGTGCACACAAACAAAGAGAAATAAGGAATTCATTCCTTAGTCTCCATTGGCAAGCAGGTGTCTAGCAACTTCCTCAAAAGTGCGTCTTCATCACAAATAGTGGTTTATTGGGAAAACAAATGCCATAACCCCAGACTTCCCCCTTTTCTTCTTTCTCTGAGCTTTTCTTGCTGAGCATGGCATCATATGACATGGAATATCGCTACTGGTCAATTTAGTCCGATTTCTTGGCTGTGTTTCCTTCCAGTTTCTTGCTCACCTGTGGCTTACTTGCTGGCAGAGTGGGGAAAAAGAGAAAGCCTCAATTCTGTGCAAGCTCTGCTCACCAATAGAAAAAAGATGGGTGTGCTATCAACATCATTTCAGTCACAAATCTGAAATATAGTACCCTATGTGCTGCTATGAAGAAAAGTAAGTCAGTCTCAGCCAGATGCCATATAGCCATCTAATTATTTAATTACCTTATATTTTAAGATTGCTTCTAAGGATTTAGGTGAGCTATGATTTCCTGTCATTTTTTCCTCAAGTTACTAAGTCTTAAAGATAATTTTATCATAATACTACGAAGCAGTAAAATAATTGGCTCAAATTCATTGTTTTGGCTTGTGTCATGAGGCAGCACAGAGGATTAGACAGAAATTGGTGATTCTGTCTCAGAAAATAAAGTAGTTAAATAGTAAAACCATTGGAAGTCTTAACATTGACCTGAAAGTCATCTGGATAAGCACCTATTTATAAGTTCTCATGAACTCAAGACAGATTCTTCATAATTGCATATAACTACTCATAGCAGAAAAGAGATTTATCAAACTGTTTTTATTTGGATTGATTTGAGTTGTATTTTTTCACATTTATTCAGTGTTAGTAGCTGCTATGTTATGCTGAACAATATCTTTAAATAATTATTTCTGAAGTTACATTAAATGTCAAATTATATCAAACATAGTGATAGAATCTTTTATAGCAGAGTTTCTGGAGGCTTCTGTATAACCTACAGTTGGACAGAGAAATATGTTACAATCATGCAGAATAATGATAAAGAAAATCTAAAAGCATGAGATATATAAACTGGTCTGGATAGGCAACATGATGATATCTTAATATGTCACAATGCTGTCCACGATCTCAGATGAAGCTGACTACAGAAGACAGCATGATATGTTGTAAAATATGTCAATATTTGATCTAGTAGAAAAAGAACAATTTATTTACCTTGGTTGTTCCCTATTTTAGCCCCTGAGCATTAAAGAACGAGCCTTGGAAACCATTTGGGAAACATAAGCTGATTATCATAGTTTGTCATTTTTAACAGAGGCTTTGATTTTTGAACTTTAAAGATAAACTGCCTTTAGGACATATTCTGACGAGCAATTCCACTTTAACTCAAACACTTGCTAAATAGATATTTATGTTTAGTTTATTGGGGTTTTTTTTTTGGCTGGTTGGTTGTTTTTTGTTTACTTGTTTTGTTTTGAGGTTTTTTTGTAAAGGAAACCATTTTGACAGAACTGAGTTAAGAAGTGCACATATGGTTCTCCTGTCAGATGTAAGATGCTTCTTACCTCCTACAGGAAAGAGTAGGGAGAAGCAGCTGTTAAAAACAGGGGGCAATAACCTCCTGGCCCAGAACAGCATGCTTAATTGTCATCCCGTGGTAGAGATTTCAAAGTGCACATAAATGTAGAACCGGTGTTCTGAGGAAAAAGAAAAGGAAATAAGGGATTGGATTTCAACTGGGTACCATGCTGAATGTTCTTTTTCTTTTTTTTTTTTATAGTTCTGAGAAATTTGAAACTGTTGAGATAGCTTGTTGTATAAATGACTGCAATGCCTGTTTTTGGAAGCTTATCCATATTTCTTTTGAGTTCTCTAATTATAAAAATAATAATTTAGTTATGCTTCTTGGAGGAAGGATATGAAAGAACTACTTTTTTTCACATGTTCCTAAATGGCATGTTATGAACATTGGATAAATTTGTGGAATAGATTTCCAAACAAAACAGCTGGCTGAAGATCATGGCAGCAAATCACAGGACTGATAGAGTAAATGGAGATCTATACTGAAAGGGTAGTAAACACAAAATACATAGTTGGACTGTTTTCCCTCAGGCTATAACTATTGCCCATGAGAGGTTTGTCTATTAAACCAATAACTTTACGAAACTCACAAATGAGAAACCATAAAAATCCATTCTGTTTATGTTTACACTACCTAAAAAGAACAAGGGGAAAAGGCTTATGGAATATATATTAAGCACATGCTGAATGTGTCTTTTTACATTTGATTTCCCTCATAAATATTTCTTCGTTAAGTGTTTTAGCTCTAATTTTTCACTAATTTAATATAAGGTAATGGATGCTGCTTTAAATACTTTTTCTACTTTGCTTTGACCACAAACTTAGAAACCCAGAATGAGCAGGAGAGGCAAAGGAAACTTTGATGCTACCTAGCATATTATTTTTTAGACACTTTTGTCCAAGGGTACAAAACTTGCAGAAGTGTTAGTGGTGTAGTGTTAGACATCTTTCATCTAAATTCTTCAAAACCTTTAAAAAGGAGTATTCACTGGATATCTAGGCAGAGTGTACTAGAATTTATAACTGTATTTTTTTTTTCCTAAAAGCTTTGCTACTGCTGTTGTTGTGATTCTTTGTGCTGTTTAAGAGTACTTCACCTCTGTCCCTAAGCTGCTCAAGCTTAGGGACTTAACACCTGGAGGTCACTTCTGTTATTTTTTAAAATATTCTTTAAGTGTTTAAAAACAAACAAAAATGTTTAAAGAGAGAAAAAAATGTGAGAAATAGGAAGCATTCAACACACAGGAGACGAAAAGGGAAGTCAGTGAATGAGGTATGAAGGCAATAAATGCCTAAATCAGCATATTGAAATGGTAATGCAGAAGCCAGAGTAAGGTAGTTTCATTTTTACCTCTCCTTAGTGTGCACAGGAAAAAGTTCTTCATTGTCCTTTTATAACAATTTGGAGAATCTTATTAGTGTTTTGTTATGTTTTGATGAGTTTGCATCAAGAAAGTTTATGTTTCACAGGCTTCTAATTGTTGTTCTCTGGGTTCTTTTTGACCTGTCAGTATATCTGAGACCAGATGCCAATGCAGTCAGAAAAATTCTAGTGCCGAGCAGGACTTTTTATTGTAACTGAAATCTTACCAGTTCTGAATAGAAAATAGGTTTCTCAGTGTCCTACGTACTACCATTCCTTTTCCTGCGTTCCTAGTGTTTGACTCTTTGTTACACATCTCGACTTAATTTTCATTGTCATTCTGCTCTATTTTTTGATCCATTGTAACAATTCCTGTCTGTGAGGCAGCATAAAATGTAATTTGTTATGTACTTGTGATTTTTTGCCCTTTTTTCAGTGCTACATTTCTACTACAGAGTTAGTCTGTGGTTTTCTCAAGGTCATTTGAATTCAAATCTTGCTTCCTTCCGGGTGCTCACAGCCTGTTTTGGGTCATCCACAGTTTCCACAAGAGTATACCATTGTTCAAGATTAAAGAAATGTTGAGCCAAACCCAAAAAATCTTCCTATAGCATCTCATTTGCAGTTTTGCCTTTTCCTGCCAACAAAATGTGGTTAGCTACCAAATGACTTTTTTTTTCAACTAACTGAATATCAGTGTCATGGAGAACAGTAATACTGTGGTCATTTCATCTGGGCAAGTTAATATTGAACCTCCAGTCTATATTCTCTTTCAGTCACTTAAGATTCTTTCAATTCTGGCTTTAGATCAGATGGTCTTTGAATAAAACGTACTTTACAAAGAATGGCCATTAACCAAAATAAATTAAGCTAGTACAATTCCTAGAAAATCAAGATCAAAATACCTTGTAAAAAAGAATGACAGAGTTTTGTATTTTTGTATTTTCATTTCTAGTCAAGTGAAAATCTGAATGTTCTTTGAAAAAAAAGTGTGTATTAAATGTAAAAGAGTATGGTTTAAAAACACACTAAATACCAGACACAGAGACAATTATTAGATACTGAATACATTGATTATATTGTAGTTGCACCCCAAATGGGGATACAGCAACATAGCCAGTTCATCTAGGTAGTAACGGCAATATGGAATTCAGAGTGAACTGCAAAAAAAAAACCCCATAAAAATATGAGTTCAGTGTTTTTGTAGTTACACACAACCTTATACTGCTAATCAGTTGGTTAACACTGTAACTAAGCTGGTTCCATTACCTACACAATCCAATTTCACTGGGCCCTGCAGCGTAAGCCTACCCGTAAATCACAGAGAGAACTGTGGAACTGCTGCCAAGCTTGGCAGTCACAGAGACACTGGCCTGATCCTACAGACCAAAAAACTTGCTACTGCTATAAAGTCTATTTTTATTGATTAGTCGTTCAGTCATATGCTTTTCTGCTGCTTCAAAATATTCTTTTATTTGTTTATTTGTATGAGTTAATTTGAGTTCTTCTAATGTTGAAATACTAACTCTGTAGATAATAGCTGATACTGCAGCCATTAATCCAGTGGTCTGGACTTGCTAATTAAATCCATCTGCATTGCTGTTCTTCTAAAGTTAGGAAAGCAGGAGTGAAGTAAATCAGCTGTAGCAATTCTAGTTTCTTCTTGCTGTGGAGGTAGGCACATCATTGCTATTACCCTGGTTAATGCAAAGGCTTCCTTTCAAGTTTGACATCTTGTAATGGACGCTACAAAGAACGGATTTATTTGTTCATGGGTTATGCTCATGGGCTTCATGACTCTGTTATAATTCCTAGAGGAGAAAGTATATTTTATTTATTATTTTTCCTCTCCTTCCCTTCAGAAAATTTTCATTGGTTTCAGAGAGAGATCTTAATGCATTTACAATTTGTTCAGTTCTTAGCTGATAGAGAAAAGGGAGCAAGAAGGAGTTTTGCTGTTTGGTTTCCACATCATTTTTGCTTTGCCATTTATTCCATTGTCAGCCTTTGTTATTCTTTACAACTCTTTTGATCAGGAAGTGGCAGAAGGAGAAAAATCTGACTGAGAAGGCTTTAACAAAGGTGTTCATAGAAAGAAAAGGAAAAGTAATATCTGTTTCAAGAGAGACGAGAATTATGCTATGGTGATACCTCAGTCTTGTAGGTATCATACATATGTGATCACGATATCAGTATATAGCTCCTATGCTTCAGCTGAACCCTTTGCCAAAATGAGGTCTTAATTCATGTGGGCATGTGTTTGAAAAGTAGTTTTCAAAATTGAATTTTTTTTCAAAATGACATTAACCTTTAAAAAAATGTGGCTTTGATGTATAAGTTCAACAGTAAAAAAATTTTTCATTTTTATACTTGATTTTTAAGTTCCATGATTAAAAAGTGATCTGAAAAGCAGCTTTCAAAAATGCTGCATAGATGTGTTCCTGTACCTTTTTGTTATTCCTTTGAGTAAATTCAACTGTGTTGCATGATTTCATGATCTACTGAAATAACATGCCTAAGATTTGTTCAAAGAAGTAGGAAAAATGCTCACTTTGTTTCATTAAAAAGAAAATACCCAAAGATTTCCTCATATTTTTCACAATGACAATTTTAACTTACTTTTTCCTCTTTTTTTCTCATATTTATGTGAGTCCATAGAATAATTGCCTCTATTTTTTACTCCATTTGATTGGATAATCCCTTTACTACTTTTATTAAAGTGTAATATTTGTAGATGAGTGAAAGCAGTTCAAATAAAATGACCAACAACTAGAAAGAATTTGAAGACCAGAAGAAAAGTTATTTTTAAGAAAAAAGTTATTTGCCATATCAGTATAATTTACTTATTTCTGTTTTTTCATTTGAGCATAAAGTAAAATTCAGAGTAAAAGTGAGATAATTGAGGAAGTAGGATTAAAGTTAATTACAAAATTACTAGTCAGGAAAAATAGTTTATAAAATAAAGTTGCATTATGATAGACCATTAAAAGCTTGTTTTTCAGGCAGATAAATAGAGACAATTCTCACTACAATCAGTGAAGAGCAGTGGGTGATTAGTGCCTCTAAAGATAAATCCTGCAGGCTAGACCAGATCCATGTTAATTGTTAGGATGAGAGAATTGGAAAAGAAAAAATATTCAGAGTTGGAGGAAGAAATGTTTACTCCAGAGGGCTGTACCAGTCAGCTGCTGTGTATCCCATCTACATATGATTTTATTGAAGGGAATCTCACAGTAAATATTTTCTGTGTAATACATTTTATTTTAAAACATTTTTTTTTTTTAAAGATTTTGGAGCACAGCCTGAAAGAGGGATTAGATTTTAAAGTATTTTCCGTATGGAACTGGGACTACTTTAAATTTTCAGGCTGGGGATGTAAAAATTGCTTCTTTTTGTTAGTTGAAGAAGCAGTTCAGTATGCTGGAACTGTTCCTTAGGGAGGAAAAAGAAGAAAGTGCAGACTCCTGGCTGGAGCCCAGCTGCCTGTTAGAGTTCCAGAGCATGTCCTGATTCACTTCTATTTGTTCTTCTCTCACTTGTTCATTCATATCCTTTCCACTGAATCATGAAACAAGAAACTGTGAAATCTTTGGGTCAGTGGATTTTGGTATACTCTTAGATCTCTAGGCATACTGCGACTGAATGTAGTTGACAGGGGTTTTAATACCATGTTTCCTTAGAGTTTTTTTTTCTAATATGGGCAGTAGTAGGTAGCAGACTTTTTGTGTCTAGAAACACTGAACTGAAATACTATCACTGATTTTATCAACAGTTTTTCCAAAATAATAACAGTGTAAAAGAAAGGATAAATAAATACTCCTACATACATTTCATAATGTATTTATAAGCAAGCTTATAAATACATTAAGATTTCTATTTTGTAAACTAAATTCTGATCCATTACTGAATAAAAGGAGTAGATAAATTTTTGTACTGCAAACTTGTTTATTTCTTGTTTGTCTGTGACAGCAGTCCACAGGATTTGGTCTGTTGCTGGTTGTGGTATAATGAGGTGTGGACCTGTAGAACTCTGTATTCTTTCTGAATCTAAAAAATAATTCCTTGGCATTATGACAAAAATCTTGAATTTAGCATCTGAATACACATTTGGACAAGCAAGTACCTAGGTTTGATCAAAAGAAAAAAGAAGAGCTTTCTCAATTTTCTGGTTACTGATGAAATAAATGTATAGAAAATAGTAAGGAAAGAGTAGACTATTAAGACAGAAAGGAAGTTAGGTGAAGAAAGTCTGGATGGTTGGTATTTTGAACCTTAGCTCTAACAGGTTTCCAGAGTCTGGTCATGTTTTCTTGAATTGTCATTCTGTTGGACTCTAGAAAATTTAGAACTGGCTAAGTACATGTGGGTATAAGGGAGAATAAAATACTGTAATACTTCTGCTTCCTGAAAGCACGTTACATTTACAGTCACTTCATACCCACTCCACCTTAGAGGTCTGATTCATGGGCATGAATGCCTAACTTTGTGACACTTACCACCTCTGTCTATCTATCACTTTGTTGCTCCTGAGCAGAGTAATTGCTCATGCAGCAGTTACTGGGTCAGTGCAAGTTGAAGCCCAAATATTAAAGAATCAGTGCTCTTTGGCCTCACTATACCAGGCTGTAAACTGCAGCTATTAGCTGCTGCCTCATAAACAGTTCTGCTTTTCCTGGTGTGGGTGTAGATATCTGTGAGAAAGCAGAAAGGTGGAGAGCTGAAGCAAACATCGCTGCTACCTATCTCCAGGAAAGCTGCTATTTTTCTTGCAGTGGAAGCTCTCAGTTCAAACCCACATCCAGCTGGAAACCTTTGCTCGTTGCTTAGATTTGTCAGTTGTTTTTAAGACAATGTGTTCACCACACGCATATAATAAAATGCACAGAGAAAGTCTGAAAGAATGTAGAAAGTAACAATTTTGCTGCCATAGAACAGATTTTTCTGTTTATCCCTCTGGTAGGCACTTAGTGCCAATGCAGGGAGTCACCTTTCCTCTCCTCTTCTGCATCAGTTTAGCTCCCATGTAATATCTAACATGTAGCTCACAGTGGCTTGCATAGTGCTTTAAATTTGACTGACAACATTTAGTTAGATCACATCAGCCCATCCTGATCTCATAAATTCAGGTCAGAGTTGGAAACAGTTTTCCAGGTTTGAGTGTACACTTGTGTTACTATGAAGTCAAAACATGTTTTATTTTAGTCTGGTTCAAAAACACTGAAAGAAAAATCATCAGAATTGCCCAGAATATTTAGACTTTGGGTTGGTTTTTTTTGGTCGGCTTGTATTTTGTTTGGTTTGTTTTTTTTTTTCCCCCAGAGTGAGTGGGACAGTTATAAGAAATTCCAAGTGCTCTTGGGTGGCTCTAGAGGTCTTTTGAGGAGTTCAAAGAATCCCTCGGGTACTGAAATAAACTCTCCTTTTAGAAACTTCAGGGTGTTTAATTAGTACTCCTTTCTTTGTTCCTGGTTTGCAACAAAGACTCTTTGTCAGCTTTGGGTTAACTATTAATGAAAAGGGTGTGTTAATTAAACAACTTGCTTATTTCTAATTGGCAAAAGTAGTCTAGCCCTCCCGAGACTTAGAGCTAAGCACAGCAATGTCTGCTAAGAGATACTCATGAGCTGGTGAGAGATGCCATAGAAAATATTAAAGCATCCAGAAAAAGTAGAAATAGTGACAATCTTGTGTGGGGACTGCTTCACAAGAGACAAAACATGGATATTCATATTCTCAGGGATCTTCCTATTTTTTTCTTTTCTTTTTCTTTCTTCACAGTATGCAATTTGCATGACTTACAGCTAAAATCCATTATTTGGCAGGACATTTGCAAAGTGGTTTGAAATTTTCAGGTTCTACTGCAGCACGTAGAAACAATATTCAGCTCTTCTCTTTGTTATTTTGGTTTTTTTTTTTGTGTGGGTTTTTGTTGTTGTTGTTGTTGTTGGGGTTTTTTTAATCTTTGCTTGGTGTGGATGTCATTGGTTGAGGGAAAAGGAGAGAAGCACCTGTATGAAAACAGCTTCTGAGATGGAATGCAATGATTTCACACAGCAAAGTTGCAGCATTGCCTCTTCTGAGGTTTTTTGTATTGATGGCCACTAATGTATTAATTGAAAACCCGACTGATAATCCCTTCAATTTAGTTAATGTTACATAGGATAACCAGCAGTTGGGTTGGCAGAGTGCCACACAATCATTCTATCAGAGTATGCAATGTCAGTATAAAGAAAAAATTGACGAGATATGTTTTAGTTTACATTTCTTTGAAGAAAAAAGTTACCTCTTTTCTCTCAGCAACATGGCCTATGCTATGCTACTACCTTACAAACACATTAAATGTTTTACATGGGCTTTTTTTTTTATGTGCAAGTGCTTATTACAACTTAATACTGACAAATTTATCTCACATATACAAATCAGTTGAAGAACCATATTTATAAAAAAATATTGAAGAATCCCATTTTTACAGTAGTATTTTGGTGCACACTAAAGCATATTGTAATGAATTAATACAACGCTAAATTCCATAAGAATCCAGTTTGAATTTTGGCTTATCACTTATTTATAGATGCTAATCTATGCTGGCCATTTGCTATTTAACTGAGAAAATAAATAATTTTCATATGGATTAGGAAGAATTTATTTTATTAATTTAAGCATTTAATGTACCTTAATGGAAATGTGAGAACTGAGAACTGTACATTTTTATTTTTTGACAAGGCCTTGGAGATATGCAGGAGTCAGGTGTGCACATGTGTGTTTCTGTGTCTGTCAAATGGACACAGCTTTGAAACCCAGAGGTTAAAGAAAGTAATCTTTACTCTGCCAGCTGCACAGCAGCTCAGAAAAAGATTTTTTAAATTTTTTTTTCTGTTAAACATCCGAGTAATCTCAGATTGGGCAGTATGTGTTGCTTATCCAAAGGTGGAACACAAATAATCAACAATTCATGTCTTACATTTGGGAAACATTTTTAAGATTTAAATGTGAGAAGATGCTGATGGTTTTGTCTCATCTGCAATTTTCCACTGCTGTCAGAAAGGTCAATAACTTTGTCTCCAATTCCTCAGAGTGTGCTGCAGAAGCATTTTTTAAATGTAAGAAATTGTCTTGTCTCCCTTTTAGTAGTCCGAATATTTAGATGATCATGTAAGAAAATGGATTAAATAATATTTAGAAGAGCATTTTGTACCTAACATTTGAGATATTATTGTTTGATTATACTAAAATTTTTTTATTAGGTTATATTTTTATTTTTTCTTATCCTATCCTGAAAGAAGATCTCATCAATGGCTGTGTGGGTGATGATCTGGGTGGGAAAGAGCTGTCAAAAAATCTTGAAAATGAGGAGTAGAATTTAGAGCAGTGTGCACATGCAACTGTCCTTGTTCAGAAGGGGATGTCTAAATGACTTTGAACTTTATTTACTTCCTATGTTTGATTGAGTGAAATTTGAAAAAAATCATTTATTTACCTAGGACTATTTCCGTCTTAGTAAGAAACTTGGAATTGATTTTAAGTTGACACATTTTTCTCTGAAGTAATACAAAATCTTTGTCTAATAAATGTATACAGAGGCTTTGTGGCCCATCAGGGTGCCATGACATTCCAGTGTATTGATTCTGTGGTGTTAAAGGGTGACATATTTGGTGTTAACAGGCCATCAGAGTATTGGGATTTGAGCTGTACACAGTAAGAAGCACTGACTTTCCTGTAACATGACAGCTTTCTAAAGCAGTAGGAGTAATGTCAGTCTTACACAGTTTCTCATGTATAAACTTCAAACATTAATAAGATTTTTGTATAATTAAATTAATAAAATCAGAAAATATTATTAAAAGTCAGAAAATTGTAATATTTATTGTTCTTTAAGAGCCAACACCATTCTGCATTTTTTCATTGTAAAATTTCTAGGTATCCAGAATTTCAAATTCACTCTTGAAAAAAACTTTTTATTTTATACTGTGTAGTTTGTTTTTTTCCTTGTATTTTTTCTTCTGCAAAATGTAATCTGTAAAGATCTTAACATTTTTTTAGTGTAGTTTTTAGCAGCATACAGGGTTTGTTTGCATTTTGTGTAATATCTGTTCTCTTTTTACTGGAGGCTAAAGGGACCTAAGTGTAAAGTTGTTCCAGTTTTATGTTACCTTGCAGGGCATCAGATACTGACCAAAAGAGCCTGTGAACTAGAGAAGGTTAAAATTGAGCATCTTCTGGTTTTCTGTCTTTCAGATGAGGTGTGTTTTTTAGTTTTAATGACCTGGAATGCTTCTTTCTTTGGAAATAGCATTTTTTAATTTTTTTATTTTATAGCGTTGATTATAATTATTGTGAAAAAATAAAATCATCTAAGTCAAAAAAAGTGAGCTAATTCTATACGTCTTTGGAAATTAGTCAGATTTATGGTTTAAAAGAGTCTATAGGACTCAGATTCCAGGTGTTTATATATACCTTCTGTTTTGTGTTTGAATATGAGTTATCTTGCAAAGAAATGTAGAATGTATTTTATATCATATGTTTGCTCTGTTTTCTAACATAAGTATTTTGCTTAAGCAGATTTGCTAGGAAGTGACAGCTCTGAAAAATTGGACACAGTGGCTGCTGGAAGTATTTCAGTTCCCAGCAATCTAAATAGTGCAGAAGGGAGAAAATGAAATATCACCATATTTTAAAGATGACAGTTTTGTCAAAGATTCCTTTTTTCTCCTAAAACAAATTGAGTAAAGCAAGTAGATCTAAAATGTCTGCACTCAATGAAGATGAAACACCTTTTTCTTTCCTTTTGTTTTTTTACTTCCCTCCTCTCTCTTTATAAGTGTAAGGTAGAACAATGACTTATTAAGTGTAAAACACACTGTGAGTAGCATAATTCTTCTGGTTTAATTGTTATCTTTAAATAGTTTTGAATTATAACAGGCTTTCATGAAACATAGTTACATGGAGACAGTCTATGTAAAATTTTGGTAAAATGAAACTGAAATGAAGTCTTATATTCTTCAGAATTGCATTTTGTAAATAACTTGAGAAGAATATTTTCATCAGATCTGGTTTTCTAAACATTCAGTTTCATGGGTTCCTGCTGCACTTCTGTGGAGCAAGAATCAGAAAGGTGAACTGGCCTGCTTGTTTCACTTGTTTTGAGTATTAGCAAGCATCTACAAAGACAGGTTTTATAAATACAGTCTTTAAAATAGGAGAGGGGGAAGATTTTATTGAGCATGGCTCTCCCCTTGAGCAGATATAAATGCTCATGATGAAATTCTCGTTCATCCAAGTAGCAGTGGGGTAAATGTCCAGTGTACGTTTCACTTCTGATCCTTTTAAATGTGGCATAAGACTTGCTGCAAGCGTACGTTCCCTTCACATTTAACTCAAAAGAGAAATAATTTGAGGAAAGGTTTTACTGATGTTTAAAGATCTGTTGAGGGTGGACCACACTATCCATAAAGTAAAAGTTAGCCCAGTGTGCTACCCAGAGTCTGTGCAGATACTGACAAGGAGACACCAGAGTTCATGCTGCTGCTGTTTTCTTCGTGTTCCACAGTGAATTGGTCTTATTTGGCAATCTGTTCCAACAAAGCTTAGTTATTGTATTATACTAAAGCCTATCAAGATGTTTTCCTTCTTTTTAGTCCCCTCTACAATATCACAAAATGAATTTGCATTATTTTAAATGTTGCAGATCCAAACAAAAGATCTACAGCCTTGGATTTCTCAAGTTCCTGCCTGATACACAGAAGGGACTTAAGTTATTTTTCATCCTACAAAGCAGAAGGTTTTTATGGACCTACACCATGTATTTGTTTGTTTCTAGGAAAGCCAGAAGTTGGAGTAAAGCACTAATGTATTTTCCCCCAGATACCTTACAGGAAGTCTTTAAGAAAATGACTTCAAAGGTCTCTCAATTCCTTGAAGAAGCTAAGCCATTATTTAGAAATTTCTCCAAAAAATTTATGTTTGTGGGCATCCAAAGGAGGACTCAAATTACAAGAACTAACTACTGAAAAGGCATCAGGAAAAAGGTTATGCAAATTTTAAGATGAAATCAGCTCTGGAGTTTTTCTATTCAAAGAAAGAGAGAGAGGCCTTTCATTTGTAAAATGTTCTATAGTGATGCAGAAAACCAATTAAAATATACATGAAGTATGCACTTGTTTTTACTTTCTGAAGCATCCTTCTATTTGAAATAGAAACCCCCACAAATAAATATCTAAAATCGTAACCTATTAGTCTTGGCTGGTGTACTCTGCTTGCCAGCCAGCCTAGGCACTGTTTCATTGGTGTACATCTGTCTCCTGAAACTTAACTGGAAAAATGTCTTTTGTTGTCCATCCCTTCTAAGATATGGGGCAGCCATTCTAACGTGTCTTACTCCTGAGTACTACAACTGGTAATATACTGAGTTGGGGCAGCCATGTAAGAATAAACTGGACTATTCTTCTGTAACTTACCTGGACAGAGAAAAGTCTTTTCTCTCTGCACATTAGATGTAATTTAACACAAAAGAAGTGGAGCTACTTTACTGGAAAAACATGCTTTTTAGTTTTTGATCAAATATGAGAAAAAACTCAACCCTAAACACTGAACTAAACCAGTTTATAGCGTTAATTTAGTATTCCCGTGTGCAAATTCTGTAAATAAATTGACCATGAGGAATTTATGAACAAAAGGATTAGTAGTCACCTTATATCTGTAAATGTGTTAACTATGCTATGTTCAAATCACCAGAGTGCAATCTAACGTGAGGTAATTTAACTGATGTCATAAATATTTGAATGCAACATTTGTTGCTTTCCACTGTTCAGATACTTTTGCATGTGAAATATTAGCATGACAGTCTAATATTGGTATGTGACATTATTTCACATATATAACCGTTGTCAAATATAGTTTAATTTTGTTCATTTTAGGTTTAATTTAGAAGAGTGTCTAATAAATTAAAGGTCACATCAATAACTGGTTTTTTTTCTTATTTTTTCTTCATTCTACATCATATATTAAAGCTAAAAGTAACTTTCTCTGTTTCTGTTAACAAAAAGTGAATAGAGAAATAAAGCAATTATTTGCAAAATGTAAAAAAAATCCCACTTAGATAATTTGACAGATTTTAATTAAACCAATCTACCATACTGTACTCATAAGCCACAGTGTAATACAAGCCCTTATTTGTTAGGAAACACCATATTTCTCCTTGATAAAGGACTTCAAAAGTTGCAAGTAATTTAGAAGCATGGAATTTATGTTTCCTTTGAAAGGGAGGACATAGATACAAAAAAACCCCTTCTTGCTTTGAACTTAATTTTAAGAAAGTGAACAGTTGACAGTACAGATGGGTTTATGGTATTGTTACAACAATTTAGTGTTTTGCCTACATATAACACAGCGTCTAAGAATAGCTCTATTCTTTATAAACTTAGTTAATCATTGTGATGCTTCCATAACATAAGTGGTTATTTAGATGAATGTACAGACTAACCGAGAACTTGTACCTTTTATAATCTTTTTGATTGCAACAGGGAGGTACACTTAAGAGGGATTCTGGAAGCCTAATTTTATGTTTTGCTTACTGAACAACACTCTCCTTTAATGTTGCTTTTTGAATCTGTGTTTTACACCATGTTTTCTGTGATCTGTTCAAACAGTGGGTTCAACCTATGCCTATTGTGACATTTCAAATGGCTGGCACACTGGTAAAAGGGCTTTCTTTCATCTTCTGACATTTTCTTCTTGTTTTTTTTTTTTGTTTGTTTGTTTGGTTTTTTTACTGCAACATCCCTACCAGGATCACTACCTACTCACTGTGATCAGTGAGTTTTCTAGGTGATAGTGATATCTACTTGTACTTTGTAATTTGATATAAAGGCTGGTAGGTCTGTTATTTCCTGCCTAAGGATCCTGTATAAAACAGTTAAACCAACTTCCCTTCATCTTTCACTATCCCTGCTTTCCATAAATTTTTCTTTCAATTTTGGGTGCTCTGTAAGCCTCTACCTTTAGAGCCCTACTGTGCCTTTGGCATAATTGTCTTTGCTGCCTGATGGGGGGAGTTTTATTCACCCAGGTCTCTGCTTCACGCATGCATTAGTGCATTTTGACTAGAGAGGAGAATAAATGCCCCTCTCAGCCAAGGGCAAGCAGGGGGGCTGAGGAGTGGTAGTGGGGCAAAAGAAGCCCCTGAAGCCTGTTGTACCCCAGGTAGAGTAGGAGTGTCTGTGTTGAACAGGGATTACTGGCCCAGTGTCTCCAAAGGTCTGAAGTGTACAGCTTTCCTGTGGAGTCTGTTGTGCCCATGAGATGAAAAGTAATACTTTCCTTACCAAAGTAAGCAATAAATGCATAACTTGCTATTTCTACCGCATCGCAGAGGTCTGTTTTAAATATATCTATAAAGTATTTAATTCCTTGAGTAATGCTTCTACCTCTCATGAACATTTCACTAGAAGTCCTTCCTGGCCTTGTACATGCAAATGGAAACCTTAGTAAGCAACAAATTTAATCGACAGATACCATTCCATGTAGATTATACATTAGGCAATGATTTAAAAAAATCTCCTTTAAAACAACCAGATATTAATGCCTCTAAAAATTAAAATTACATAAAAACTCCCATATTTGTCATTTACCTCAGGCCTTTTATACATTAGACACTGAAGTCTTGCCATTCTTAATTTTTTTTCTGTCTTGGTGAGTACAGTATGATGGCTAGAGAAATTATAAATAAATACAATACTATGTTTGAAGTGACAAAGGATCATTAATAGAGAACACAGACATTTTGCCTCTAGGCAGATTAATTCTGGGACTTGGAAAAGTACTTTCCCTGTTCAATCATACAGTTTATTCCTTCAGCATTGGCCTTCAGTAGTAGGGGTAGGCAATGATTTCACATACACTGACAGGAGGAAAGCGGGGAAGTTGATATAGAAATATTCTTCATACTTATCTATGAAGTAAAATAGCTCAAATTCCTTCTCAGAGCCTCAGATGCACAGCTGTTTATTCCATGTAGATGCATGAGAAGATTTTTTTTTTTTTTTTTGGATGGAATTAAAAGATCAAGAAATTGCAATGAATTGGAAAAAGAGGGAGACGGGAAGTCAGATAATCAGAGAGATGTACATTATAGGGGTGTGGTCATTATCAGGATTAAGTGCTGACAAATGTAGACTGAGGTGGACATTAAAGGGATGATTAAAAGAAAACTTTATTAAGCTATAAGAGCAAGGGAGAGAATCAGGACGATTTTTACACTTAGAAGTGAAAGGTAATGTAGATGTGACAGTGATATACATGGGAGGCAAAAGCTGGAAGTGTCTGAGATAAAAGCAAAACCAGGAGTCTGATGTATTTAAGTCAAGTAGGACCAGATAGGTGTCACCACAGAATTCTGAGTGATATAGAGCAAAGCATGTAATGTCTTCTTTTAAATAAATCTGTTAGGGAAAAAAAAAAGGTACTGTTTTGTTGGAGAATAGCAAATAAAGTATTTATATTTAAGTAGTGGGGAAGATGGAAAAGAAGTGATAAAGGTCTGAAAGTGTGACCTCATCTTTTATCAAACAGTAGAGCAGAGATTATATGAAAAAAAATTAAGTTACTGACATAAAGAATGAGGGAAGATAGGATGGAAATTGAAAATGCCTTTACTGAAAGGAGTTTATACAAACCAATCTGATAACTTTCTTTGAAAAGATAACCAATTTTCTAGACAAAGAAAATTTAGTCATCTCCTTGGACTTCAGCCATCGGTTGATACTGTGCCACCTGGGAAATTATCTGTGCACCTGAGGAAGATAGGTACTGCTAAAGGAGTAAAAAAATATGTAAGAAATTCACTTAAATGAGATGACAATTGGTGTTCTTGCAAAGGTAAGCATCATGAAAAGTTACTTGAGTCAAGCATCAGTCTCAAGAACATTTTTGCTTTATATTTTAAAGCAAAATTAGTGCAAATGTAATAAGGAGACTTGATTGTGAAACAAATATGATAAACATAATGAATTTGTGTGAGAATTAGGCTGTCTAGCTGAAGGACTAGAAAACATTCTAGATTTTAGGAGTTAAAACTTAAAACAAGACCAAGTTGTAAATTCAGGTAGGAAATAATGACATGGGGGCAGTAGAAAAAGAGAAGAATTTAATATATTAGGCAGAGTTACTAGGACCACTAGTGTAACACAAGCAAATTTATTTCTGCAGCATAAGGCTGCATCAATTTGGTTGCTGCTGTGAGAGAAACAGACATAGTCATGTCATTTGAGAAGTCATTCATGAAACTTCCTCTGAGAAATTGTTCTGTTATTCTACTCAACCATTTTCAGGAACAATTAAGCTTACTTTTAGACATTCAGAAAAAGCTGTTTAATAACCATGGAATATAGACCTAGCTGAGCAAGAGAAGACTAAAAGGACTTTGCTTATTCAGACTTAAGGCTCTGAGAGACATGTTGTGGCAGGCTAAAACTGGATGGCAGAAGTTGTTACTGTCCTCAAGGCATGAATACTTGAACCTCCTTTGAATCACTTTGTGAACTACTGCTTTGTATATTAGGGTAAAGCAAAACTGGAATTCTTTTACTTTAATACACCCAGCTGAAGACTGCAATAGTAGATGAGTTCATAGGCATGCCATAAAACCCTGCCCTGAGGGCTTTAGTGCCCATCAGAAGGGTGGAGCAGATGAGGGTGGTAACTGTTCCTGCTGTCTGGTTTTAAACCACTGCTAGGTTTACCTCAGAGCCTTAAGAGAGTAAGTGGGGAGAGGAGATGTGATTGGTCTTCATAAATATACTGGGAATAAATATCAGCAAAACGTATTAAAGAACAATATTGTCACAATAGGAAATATGTACCACTCTATGTTAATTTAGAAACTGAAAAAATAAAATATTTCAACTCTCTGAGATTGAGGTGACATAAAAATATCTTGATAGTTTTGAAATGGAACTTCATCAGTTTAGAATAATAGAATCATACAGATATTTTCCTTCCAGTAGGTTTGTGTATTTCTAAGAAAAGGGACAAAGAAACAACAGCAAAAAAATATGGGCCATTCTTTTAATGCCTTAGTTCCTTAATGATGGATTAAACTGTTAGTAGCATTATCTACACTGAGATCAAGCTTTGTTCTGTAAGCTGTTTAAGGAGCAGCACAAACTTCTCCATGTGAGGTTTGCAGCATCAGAGGCATCTAAGGATATCAGTACTTATGCTTCTGTTTTTCCATGAACCTTTCCTTTTCTTGACATGGCAGTATTGCTCAGTTTTTAAGGAGGTCCAGAGTTTTTCTGGCTTGATTGTAATAAATAACTTAAATAGGTATCACTCTTATCATTACAGTGCTTTTTAATGCAGTACATCAATAGGGCAAGGTGACAGAATTTTGATAAATGTATTACATAAGTTGAAGGCAAACCATATGGAAGTTTGCATTACTGAGGCTTTTTAGGTAGATTAATACTATGTTATTCCACTCTGTGCTTTCAAAATACTGTTAGCAAGTTATATTTCTGAATATGGTCTACCTGGCATAAGTCAGTGCATACATACTGAAGATAAAACAATAAAATCTTTATAGTGGATTGTAATGAAGACAGTTCTGTGCTTCATCAATGGCAAGTCATTCTAGTAAATAGCATTCAATATGCAATTTTTTTAATATTGCACTGCTTCTGTGAGAGTGGATTAGAGAGTTAAATGGGATATTTTATATTTTGATTTTCATTCCTACCTACTACTAATAGAAGGTATATGTTTATTATTAGTTTACAAGCTTTTGGGTTTTTTTAGAAAGAACTGCTTCCTAAACACTTAAGTGGATGTGATTTTTTTAAAAAATTCTATGTTATAAATTCTTTAGTTTGTGGGGATGAATTAATTACTTTCAGGTCAATGGCATGTACACAGTTCTTCCATCTGTAACCACTGGCTTTGTGAGCCAGCAGTCCTCTAGTGTTTAACATCAAGAGTGGTCGATACGTTACCATATTATTGCAAAGTGTGACTATGAAAATAACATAAGTGGTGGGATTTGACAGATTCCTAAATGTTCAAAATTCATTTATAAGCATAGTGTGAGAAGGAAATCAATAACCCAGAGAGTTTGTAAAGATAATGAATGATAGATGTTTATTTTATCAATTTTATGCTTGCAATGATGGGTTAAAAGGATAATTTGTTTTGTGTTGTTTTGGTAAGAACTAAAAGTATTAGTTTGGATAGACTTGATTTACCTAACATGCAGGAGTCAGAAGTAGTCAGAGAATAAAAATATGATAAATTTAATTTAAATGAGGTTAGATGAGAATACAGTCATGTTAAACTGTGTGCTAACTCTAGGTGTGTTACTCTTTAAAGCTTTCTTTAACTTTTTTTTTAAAAAACTTTCATTTGCAGGATTATTAAATTTTTATATTAACTTAGACCATATCTATAACAAAAATTTTAACTATCAAAATCTATGCATCCTTTTCTTTTCACATGTAGAAATCCTCATTAATTTCTTATTCAGAAATAACTGTTCTTGAGTACCATTTTGCCTATTTTTTGCCCAGTATGTGGCCTTTACTTGTGTATACAAATGGCACAACATAAAGATAGTGAATGTTTCATTTACTGATTAATTTTCTTTTGTTTATTTAAGAATATGAGAATTACCTTTCCTTATGCTAGATGTACATTCTAAGGAAATATATTCAACACACTTTCTATAGTTCTGCATATCCTATTTTGATTTCTGCCACAAACTGAAAACGAAGTTACATGTGTATAAGAAGTTTAAAAATAAGTTAGGAGTATCTTGTGAAATGTAACAGGAAATCTATGGAGATATATTTTTATCTGGCATTTGCTGTGGTGGGCAAAGATGAGTGTGTTGTGCCTTTCAGTTCCGTTTAAGGATGTTGCAGAAACTTGTGTCACATTTTTAGTCATGTGCACACATCAATCAGATGAATATATAATATATATTGCAATCATAACATATTTACAGACAGAGATATAGTTCTAAGAATAAAGTGAAATGAGTGGCCATAAAACCCCACAATAAAATGGTACTTGCAGAAGTTAATAATTCTAAGTTTGTAGCAATATGTTGTCTGTGATCATCTACACTCTGTTAAAGTGTGACTTCTCACTTATTGAATGAAAAACAATTGCAGTAATAGCAAATATATGTCACTAATACTAAAAGGTTGGTTTCCAATGGCAATAAATATGTAAGTTAAGGAAAAAGGAGAAACAGAAATAAAGATCCTTGAATAAATATGGGGTTGTTTTGCAATAATATTTATGTACTACAGCATTGAAATTCCGGAAGCAATTTCCCATTGAAATATTCATGCAATAGAATTGTTACCTATCAAGAAATTATGTGAAACTATACCCATGATAAGCAGAAAGTGGACTCAGTAAGTATTAAGAAACTTCCAGGCCTGTATTTTAGTATTATGGACTGGGTTAGTGGAGAGCTGCAAGCATCTTGCTCATGAAAACTGAGGTAGTGACTTCCAATTCTTCATTTAACTCTGGCATATGTCCATTTTTGTGCAAGAAAATGGGAGAAGGAACAAGAAAATAATATCAATTTCCTGGAAATTAGCAAGATTCCTCAACTGCCGTAAAGAAGTGGGGACAACAGCACCTAAATTAACAGGAACTTCAGGAGAAAAGATAATTTTCTAATTATTTTCTGTCAATCATTATATATGGACACATCTACACTAATGACACAGAGCATGAGAATGTGTTTTGGGTGTGAACTTCTCTTCAGTCTATGTTTGGAGTCCTGTACATATTTCTGAGCACCAGTGAGCATTTTGAAGCATTGATTTGTTCCAGTGTTGTCCTTAGATTGTCACGTAGTGTGTAGCACTTGCGGTGCAGGTGCAAGGCCTTCCATCAGTTTGCTCTCTATGCCTGCATAGAGTGTGCCAAAGATTGGCAGGTGATGCAGACTTTGTTGCTTGTTAAGATGTAATGTAGAGAGGCACAACAAATTGCACTGTCGTCCTTCCCTTCATATGCTGCATCAGGTGTACTGCAGGTAAGAGAGACACACACACTGATACTTCCATGATTGCTTGAGATTTAATAATGTAATATATTGCATTTGTGATAAAAAAGATTCAACATTTTGTCTAGTATGTGCCAGGTAATTTGTTTTGCTTGTTTTAGCTTTTCTCTCGCTATTTATGATTTGATTTGTCAGCTGAAAAAAATAGTATGGGTATCTGTCATACAAGAAAGCTCTTATTGTAGAAGGGATACGTCACATCTATGAACTTTTTTGACCTCAGAACACGTATCTTGGAGAAAGATATTTAAAATAAATGTTAACATATCTCTGTTAATTGCATACTGGACAAGTCTACTATTCCAGTGAATGTACTCTCCTTAAAGTTAGCAAAACTTAATTTTTATATTAATTTAAATAACTGTTAAGTTAGGAATTTTGAGGTACTAAATGAACTTAAATGAAAGGTAGAGATTGATAAAAATAGATCGGTAGATAGAAAGATAGATACATTACCTGTATTTTTATTGAATGTTTTGGCCTATTTAGTGTTTTTGCTGTTTTGTCAAGTTAAGCCAGTGTAAATTGAACAAAGAGGTTTGTATATAATTTGATTGGTGATGATGAAGAATTTTACTGAGGTGTAAATATATTTCTTCTGCAACCAAAGCAGAATGTTTTGCTTGGTTGTCCCAGATGGCTTCCTATAAGAAGAACATATTTAGATTGAGGAGCAGACGTTATTATTTGAGGACATTTGGGAGTCTTTTATGGATTATGTTCATAGAGTAAAAGATGCTTTATAGACATGCTTGACATTGCTATCCTATGTTTGTGTAATTTGGTTTTAAATTTGCATATGTGTAACAGATTAGAAGAAATGATTCATTAAAATAAGGATGTAGTAGTCAGTGATGTAAAATAAATATAAATTATTAATAATTCAATGGTACTGGAAAAGCTGAAAAGACTGATGAATGCCAACAAAATGTGTTATGTAACCAGCAACAATGGGTTAATATTTTTCTGTGTGGATGACTCAATTCTGAGTGATATTTTAAGTGCTGTTTTTGAAGAATATTTTGGATAGAACCCTTCACTGTTTATCACTAGGTGTGCATGTCTTTAGTGTCTCATTTCCTTCACAAACATATTAATCAAAGTGATTCAAAGGAAGAAGGTTCTCCCCTAGTTCTGCATTTTCTTTATGTCTACCTTAGAGCAAGATAGTTGATACCTGGCATTTTGAAGAATGTAGACGTCCACAGAATTGTCATTGTATACTCTATGTTGCCCTCCAACTCTGGCTTGCTCACTCCGTTTTATCTGGTGGTTGGGTGAGAAAGATGAAGGGAAAGAGGAGTTGCCTGTTTGTTTTCTTGTAAAATTCCTATTCTTTGCTTCTTTCCACTCTCTGTACTGCACTATTTATCCCATCATTTGATGGAGAAGAGTTATGCTCATCACTGATACCTGAGACATCTGTATTATTTTTTCCTCTGTCTTCAATAACTCTGTTTAAGAAAAGGAAGAATGTATAAATCACTCCAATTTGTCTATAACCTAAAACCAGCTTGTTTCTGGGCATATCTCACTTAATTCCTTCTTTTTCTTAAGAAATATGAAACAGATTTCATATTGTGTGAAACAGACAGTTCTGTCTTCACTGCCAAAATAGTTATTTTATGGAATATGTTTGGACCTAAGGCAGAGAAGAGAAATTTTTTGCTCACTAGTAAGATCCATGGTAGAGGATTAAGTTAGCCAAACCTGCTCACATCCCGGTAAGCAGACATATATATATTTCTGTATTTTTTGTAGGTGGATACAGTGCAGACTACGCAGCACCCTGGCCACATTGAGGAATCATGTAAAATGAATGTATGTGATCGTAAGTGAATTATTTATGAAATGACACTCCAACTCTAAGGGATGTTGGATCACAAAATCCATGAACTCTCTTTACTCTTATGTTAAGAAATTGATTCCCAGGGGGCAGGGTTACTGCTGAACTAAGTGGACCTTTAAAGCAAAGCTATTAGAAAAAAAAAACCCAAACATGATAAATCATGAAAAAAACCTCTGAAAACAAGAGACTCAGATTACTTTTTGGATACGCTTGGAGTGATATTAAATGGAGTAAAGAATTCAAAACAGGGAAAAAAATGGTACATGAGAAAGGTTTGGTAAGCAGAACTGATCGTAAGTAGAGGAAGAGGATCAAATACCATCTAATTCAGGCATATGAATAGGATGAAAAAACTCACCATTTTCTTCTTTGTTCCATCTTTGAAAAGACTGAAATTTGATTAGATTATTTGTTGAATTAGTAACTGGGAGATGAGTGTGAACAAGATTGAATTTTCAGTGTTTGAATCAATGAAGTATTTGTGGTTTGCTGAAAAAAAAAACAATAAACCAATCCTGATGACATGCTAGATAAACAAAGAAAAAAAATTATACCTCAGAACTGAAATTCTGGAAATTCAGAAAGAGTCTTAGTATTTGAAAATCTTTGTCCTGCTTGGGGACATGAGAGAGAGTGTGGAAGAGGATTCAAGGCAAGCAGAATTCGATCCTTCAGATTTCGCTGAGAAAAATGGCTCTACAAGGAAATTGAGGTAGATACAAAGAAACAAAATCAGGATAAATGACTGTCAGCATATAGGGAAATCAACAGTCACTCACATGATACACGTACAGTTTGGTTTCTCAAGACAACTGAATTCACTTGGCTAGAGCACTCCAGACTAGAATAATTTTATCAAGGCTTGTAGAGCTGCCAGTATCAAAACCATATATATAGAAATTCTCTGACTCTGCAGTCACTACTGAGTTACATGCATCACAAAAAAACAAAGACTAGAGTGCCAACTCCAATTTTATATATATATATATATATGTACACACACCAATTTTTATATTCATTTTATATATGTATTTGAATATGACACCATATATCAGTTTATGATTTAGAGAAAGGCTGAATGTTTTCCCCTAAATAATTTATTTAGTCATATTGTTCATCATAAGAAACAACAAAAGAGGATATTTGAAGTATTAATAATTTTTCATAAAGCTCTTTTTCTTAGGAATGAAGCATAACTTCAGCCCATTAAAGTTTGTGATGTAAATCTGGTATAACTGCATGAGAAAACTACATTATATTTGTAACACGACTGTATACTGTGGCTTGCCTTCATAGTACGGCTTCTCAACTGTATGAACAACAATGCTGAAAAATACTTTTTCTCTCCTGCTTGTGATGTGTTTATGCCTGAGTTAACTCACCCTTTGCGTTCATCTGTTTATTCAAAACAGATAGTCTGCCACTTTTTTCCACTTGGAGTAATTAGTTCTGAGTGGAGGAATTTATGATACAGTAGGGGCTTTGACCTCTTTATTGCACTGAGATATATTATCAAACTTCAAAGTCAATAGGCTGCTACCATATCGATTTTGTTTTCTGTGAACAAAATCAATGAGCAAAATTAAAATAAAAAAAATCAATTCTTTCATTTTTGAATTGATTCAGGTTTTCTACATGTACATTGTTTATTTAACCTTGATTGTTAGTCTGGAACTTTAGTAATTCTGCATAAAAGAACTTATAGAAATTAATAAAATACACAAAGAAAGAAAATTACAGTTAAGACATACAGGAATGAGAAGGAAAAAGATGCAAAAGAGATTTAAAAAGCACAGTTTTCTATTGTAATGTATTTTTTAGGAATATCAGTGAACTATAAAGATTGGTACAAATAACATTGTCAAAAAAAATCAGCAAAGAGGTTGTTTCTTTTGGATTTTCTATCCCTTTTCTTTAGTTCAACTCATGCTTGGAAATGGTATATGAAACACCTGCAGTCTATGGACCATATTTTGTGCGTTCAGAGCATTTGCAAATCTTACTTAAAGATGAGGAAGAAAAAAGAAAAAAACACCAAAATATTTAACATATAACATTTTGCAGAAATAAATGCATTAAGTATGCAAATATGTTTTGTGAAATTTTCAGCCTTTTTCTGAATATAGACATTATTTTAGAAAATAAATTTAACCTGGAATGTGTAAAGGCAATGTTAAGGACCTCTGGTCAGATTCTTATCTCAAATATAGCAGTTTTATTTCAATAAAATTATTATTCAACAGGAAATTAAATTAAAATTGTGTCTTCTGTGTTCTTGCCATTTCATTCTTCTGTATTTAATTTTTTGGTCAGAAGCAGTTGTGAAGAAAGACTCCTTAAAAAAAAATTTGTGCAACTACTGTAATTTTCACATTTCAGAGAGTTTAGCAGTCAAGCAATTTGTATGGAATAAAAGCACTTTTATATTGCCTCCTGCTACAGTACCAGTGGGGAAAGGGCAGCAAAACAGTGGGAGATCAAATGAGGAGTTTTTTCTTCTGTGACATCAACTTGCAAGACACTGGGAGCTTCAGAATTGCAAGTGGTAATATAGCTTTTATGATTTATTTCTTTCCTCTTTGCCTCCTACGGCTGCTTCATTGTTGGGCAGTGTCTTTTTTTATGTCAGAATGGGGGACTGAAAGATATTTGTTAGAAGTGACATTCTACTTTCTGTTTGCCATTGTCCTTCTTGGATTAGAGAAAAAAAAATACATCCATACGACTCTCATTTTCGTATCTTCTAGGAAGAGGTTAAGTCAGAGCTTTTAAAGCCAAATCTGAATTGCCTTACTCATATGACCAGGCCAAATATACCCAGAGATTGTTTGTATAAGTAAAGACCACTCTTTTTTCAGTATCTCTTTATTTTCATTTGTTTTATACAAGAACACAAAAGAGCAAGATATATCAGTAGAAAACTATGAGGGAAGTTGTAATATAAAATTTTTCTAGCTAGTTACAAAACAAGTTATATAAATTATTAGTAGGAATATTATATGAAGTGGAAACCAGTGGAAAAGGGAGCTGTATAGCCCAAGATCTTTTTTTCTCATCTTAATGGTTCTCCTGGTGAATGTGTACTGTCACAATTTGTAGAGGCACTCTCAACAATGCCAACTGCAATTTTACATATAAATGGAGAAGTAGATATGGTCTTCGCAGTAGTACTCAGCTTGCTAAACTGTCTGTCAAACCTAGACTAAAGGATTAAATTAAGTAAACTTTCACCACCCAGACCACACTTTAGTCTCAGGGTGAACAATACAATTCAATTCAAGTAAACTGTTTTTGCAAAGGCTCATAAACATTTTAACACCTTCACCTGAGATTTCTCAAGCTGATAAAAAAACTCTGTCTCTATTCTTCCTGCAAGCTTCATTTAGGGCCATAAACACAGAGTCTTGGATTTACCCACTCGTCATTTAAAAAGTCAGGATAATCCATGCTTTAACCTATTACTCATTTTACTCCTTGAGAGTCATTCAATAGATTGAATTTTGCTGAGCTAATAAAAGATATCTTTTTACTCTCAAATGCACTGGCTATATTTAAATTTCCAATGTATACTTAATTATGCATTCTTACAAACTCAATATTATCTCCCTCTTCATTGGGGAAAAATTAAGCTATTTTGCTTGTAGGCATAATATTTGACTTTCGACATTTCTTTTAGGGAAAACTACAAATATGTCAAGTGCTGTTCCATCTTCTATGTCGTTCTCAATATTTTACAAGAGTCTGCATTAAGAGCAAATATGAAGAATGTGACAAATGTTTTAAATCCTTTCTATCACCATGAACATGCCTACAATTTCATTGTTTAGCATTAAGCTCTTTTTTTTTTTTGTTAGAATGTGCTCCTGAAATACCAAGAAGCCACAATTGAATTACTATTCTCCATCATACCCCAACAGATTACTACTTGGGCAGTGAGTTTTCTTTTGATCTTTAGTTCCTAGAAATGGCATCTATCACAGGAAACCAGTTTGTTGCCCTTTCTAAGGAATTTATGGCACTTATCAGGAAAAAAAGAAAAGGTTTGTTATGAGCCCTGGCAGTCACCACAGAGCCCTCAATATTGCTCAGTGGTGGAATTCAAGAAAGGCATTAATGTTTCTACATTTAGTTTAAAATTAATTTTTATTCAAATCAGATTAGTTTTCACATTTAAACAGTCTTAGTTTATGCCAGTAATACTATTTTGAGTAGCAAGTGTCAACCAAGCCAATTTTCAAAAAAAATTCAATTATTTATTATTTATACATATAAATACGCTACTTTTTTATATATTATCTATGAGAAATATGACAGAGGAAAATGTTCTACAGGACTTTAGTAAACTAATTATGCTCTATAGCCTATCTTATCAGGCTTAATTATCTATTTATGTTATATTTTGCAGAGTTTTTATTCAGGAAAGCAGGATTTTCAATTGGCTTTTGACACAAAATAGCCCTTCTTTAAACTGTGAAACTGTGTGCTGACAATTGTTGTTTCTGCATAAAAGGTATCATTTCTCCAATATTCTTTAGAGCAATTTTTTTAAGCAAATATGAGCAAAAGAGTATATAAACTAATTAACCTCAGAAGAAGTGTGGGCATAATTCTATATCATAAATGTCCATCTGCTTTTCCTTTTTATTCTTAGAAGAAGGATTATTTTCTTCTGCTATCCAGCCCTGTACTGTGAGAATGGTAAAAGCATACAGGGAGTAAAGACAACTCTAGCCAGTCTCAGCTTTCACCTCTAAGAAGGGAGTTAGCATGTAAACAGTTACACATGCATAATTTTAAAAGGTGAATCAGGATTATTGCAAAATTTGGCATCTCACCTACCTGCATCGTGTCACACTTAGTAGGAAGTAGGCATTTTGGGGCCCCTTTCATTCAGCCTAAGTTGTTTTTCTAATATTTAGGATGAAACCTTTTTTCGTGTCTCTTGACCTGAGTCTACAGAGAGACTTAATCTCAGAGGAATTTTATATGTGTTCAAGCTCAAAACCTTTCTGCATCTAATGTCAGTTAACATGGAACACATTTAAGTAGAAATGTCTCATCACACTTGGTTTGTTTTAGCATATATCTAATGGTAGAAGACAGTTTGTGTATTTGACTTTACTAACATCACAACACCATTTCTATGGAGGGGAAGAAAATCAGTCTAGCTGTAGAAGGGCTAGAAACCAGAAAATCAGTCTCTGTTCCTAGATCTGCCTCTAGTACCCACTTCTTTTGGGCTACACCTGTGAAAAGGATAATTTTCATTGTCTCAGTCAGAGAAAATTCTTTGATGCATTTTGTTTTGTGAATTACCTACAAGGTGTAGTTATGAGATCCATAGAAATGTCTGTAAAAAGTAGTATCATATTGTAGAAATGCTTCATGTCTTCCATTTCACTGAAGATGGGAGAACTGTTTTTCAGAGCAAATCCTTCTTTTGCTTAACAGCTATGAACTGCCTCCTGGCCAAATTATTTGAAACAGATATTAATTTTCATCATTATGTATATGGGACAGTTACATATATCTATACTTCAGTGCACTTTTGTCAAAGAATGCTTTAGATTTAACCATGCTGCAATTAAGGAAAAAAAAATTACAGGTTGCATTTTTTTTCCTAAAAAATCATGTTAAGTAAGCAAATGAAACAATATTTTTGGTTTTGAATATAGATAGCATATCTGGTTTTATACAAGTATTTCACATCTGTGAAGTGTGAATATATTGACATGGTTAGTGGGTAAAGTCTTTCAATGAATTGGAGAAAAGACATGGAAATAACAAATTCAATAGTATTGTGAAACCATTGATTATATACTCAGTGCTGGCAGTGACACAACGATACATGAGCTTTGTCCTGAGAAGCTTATGTTATAAAGAAAAAACTAGACAAGCTGCGGGAGACTCAGTGTTTTTCTTGTTGCCTTCATCCTGCTTCCATCCCTCATTTTGAAATACTCCCTGTGGAGGGCATTAAAAAGTTGTGAATTGAAGCTCCAGGGAGCCTGAAAGAAGCAGCTATAAGCAGTGTTGTGGAATACAAAGGGTAGACTTCCTGATGCAATTAGTCAGGTGTTTCCTATGCATGATAAAGAGTTTATAGTGCAATGAAGATGGTGAAAGGAGAATGCAAATAGTACAGTTACATGTGTCTGTAAAGTTTATGTCATGTCATGACATCATGTCATGCTCACCTTGTGTTTCCGACACTTAGAAGCACGTGAAGTCTGAGCATCTTGCAGTGATAAGGAGTTGATAATTTCTGGTTTCCTGTTGAGTTCAGTTTTTGATCTTTCAAGGAAGATCAGTTTGAATATTTTTATGAATCTGACCTAGTTCTTGAGCAAAGCTTGTGCCTTTCTCATGTACGGACATTGGATCATTCCTGAAGAGCTTGAAGGGTAGCAGAGAGCTAAACCAAATAAAATCCCTTGAAGCAGCCTCTAGTATTCCTTTATTTTTGTTACATTGATGGTGTTAATTTCTAGCATTAATATTGAAATAATGAAAAGGTAAAGACATAGGGGCAATACTAATAAACTGTTTTTTAATTTTCAATCTCCCACTTAAAAAGTAAATTTAATTTTTAAATATAGCATTGGATTTTTAATATAACACAATTTCATATTGTGTTGTGGAGCACTTCCATGCAGCCTTCTGCACTTTGCTTTGAATCATTCTCACTGAAATTAGAACTGTCAGTGAGAAGCACCAGACAGATTTTGATTTCACTCAAAAAGTTATTTTGGATAAGATAACTTTTGAAAAATATATACTGTTTTTATACAGGTTGTTAGGGTGTTTTTTATATTAATTTTTTGTTGCTTTGATTGAGTTTGTGGCTTATTGTAATACATTTCAAGGTAAAAAGTGCTTTCAGAAAAATAGGATTTATAACTATGGGAGGTCAGACAGTAATGTCAGGATTTCTGCTTCACAGAATTCATTGCTGTAAGTAATTGTAGAAGATGATACATTAGCAAGTCTTGAAACAAGACAGAAGATTTTTGAACTGCTATTTAGTCCATTAACTTTCTACAATCCCCTTGATATTTTTTTTAGATTTCTGCTTATATATAAAACATACAAACAATAGGACATATTCCTGTCTTGTTGCCTACTTCAGTAAAGGCTGCATTTATACCATGAGCTGCATTAATTTCAAATGAATAATCTGTTTACTACATTGAACTAGGAACTGGGAATTCGGGAACTTGTTCATGACACTGACCTGCTACCCTGGGATGAAAGAAATCACCTTAGATTTCTGTGCCTTGACGGTCTGGTGTATTAAATACATATAGGACAGCTTACATTACAGGACATGATGAGAATTGCTTAAGTAAATTCTACCCATGGTATGTGAGTGTCAATGGGATTTTACTGATTTATGCCCTAATATAAAGTTTAGGTAAAGTCTTCATCTACACATGTACAGCATTTTTGCATGTTGAAGATAAAAAATTAGAATCATGAGGTCTGGCATAATAACTTCAGCTTTGTCATTTTCAGAATAATAATTTTTTCCCCTCTTAATATGATGGGGAAAAAAAGGCAGAGAATTGTCCCTTAAAATGTAACCTTTACATTTTTTGCATAATTTATTGTAAATATGATAAAACATGTCTCTTATAGTGCATCGACTCTGCTGGATTTCTCATATTCTGGCTGTGTTGAACTGCACCAGGAGAGAACTATAATAACTATTATAGTTCATGTAGGAAACAGTGCTGAATTTTCAAAAATATTTCCTATTACTTCCTCCAGTGATTAACTCTTTGAAACAATATGGCCCTTAAGTGTCAGTACCAGACAGATGTACAGATGGTTATCCACATCTTGCAGTAACCTGTGTGAGTTTAGTCAGGTGTCAGGTGGGAAGATTCTGGACATCTGTATCATCTCCCTGGCTTGTGCATGTGCCACTCAGGGCCTGTACAGATGCACTAGCTGCTTCCCTACATGCCATAACCAGGAAAGATAAGGCAATTGGAATTCTTGTCCCCAGACATGGATATCAATGGTTGGAACTTAAGACTGGATTCATAACTCACTGTGTACACTTCATGATTTTTGCACATCAACAGATTTTATGTTGCACATATCTAATACCTCAGTTTACATATCAAACATTCATAATACTTTGCAGTAGTGCATTTTAGGACAGAATATAAATATGACAAATCTCTTTTTTTAGGAAAAAATAGAGTGAATAACGTTATCTAAGAAGTACTACTATTTAAAAAAATGGAAGATCAAATTATCACTAAATCTTTTGATACTTAGTTCTGCAATCCATTGAAGTTCTGCTGAAGAGATTTGTACTTTGTGGATGGAATGGCTGCCAATCATTCTTCCCTCATCTATTATCTTATTCAAATTAATACTGGTAAGCTTGAAAAATCATAAGTAGCTTTAGCCATTCTGTAATCTGCTTTTAATAGGAACAGGAATGGAATATAGCCCATATGGTAACCTGGATGATCTGTCTTGAATTATTTCTGGGATAAGATCAAGTACATACCTGAGTTTTGGTTACATACCCAATCTCAAATTATTTTCATTAAAAAATAAAATCTCCTTTAAATACACTTAGACTGAGGCCATCTGTTAATTTCATAAACCCTAGAGCCTCATCCTAAGTTTTTATACTGAATAAACCTTTCCTACACTATCTTACCATGGAGGTCATAACATCAGAGGAGGCAGTTGTGATATGAGCTTGGAGTGCGACATACTGGAATGAAAGGATGAAGGGCACTTGACTTCTAAAAGATTTCTGACTCAAGAAAGTAAAAGGAAAATATGAGTCAGTGACTTCAAGAGGGTTTGAATCAGGTTTTTGTGTGGTAAACTGTCAAATTGTCTGATGTTATATATGACTAGTTGAGGATAAACAGTGTGCTACTTCGTAGTAAAGACTTTTCCAAGTAATGGTATCAAGCTATAATAGAATAATAAAACACTTTGTATTTTTACCAAGTGATGTGTTTCTGCTAATTGAAAGAGTAGGTAATTTTAGAGAGACAGAAAAAAGGTAATTTAAAAAAAAAATGCAATATTAATTTAAAACTCTGGGGGTTTCAGACTTGTGTTTGAAGCAATAGTTCTATGTTCCTATTTCTGAGATAGTCATTAAGAAGAATATACAGCAGAGGAGTCATAATTTTGACTTCCCTTTATAATTATGGATCCGTATCTGTATTACCCTGTCAAGAGACTAGTACAGCTGCTTAAAAAGAAGCCTTGCTTCAGCAGTGAAAAAGCAGCACATCCTTTTTTAAAGCTAAGAGCAAGCATGCAAATCCTAAAATGATTTATCACCAGGATGGTGTGGGGCACTTCTAAAACAGAGGGTTCCAATCAAGCTGTGTGAAGTCTGCAGTGATACGAGGGACAGCTTTTCTGATTGTCAGAAGGTGCTATGGGCTAGAAGTTTGCTTCTGCATTTCAATGGCAATGTGAAGTGCTGTGAAAACATGGAGTCTTAATATGTGTAAAAGTTCCTCATATTTTTTTTCCATGTAGACTTCAGCCAGTTTAAAATACAAGAAGAAATTACATTTCCTTAAACTTTTATTAAAGTTGGTGGATTTCCCAAAGATATTGCTACCTGTCACTGAGAGCTATTGCTGAGACAATTGTTTATTGTGGTGTAACAATAGCATCACATTCCTTAGAGTAATATGTGAGAATTGGATAACATAATGGACTTCCAGGGCCTTTGTGAAACACCCTTTTTTTTTTCTGATTTTGTATTAAATAAGTACCAGCCTGTGTTTGTGGGTTAATATATGCATACCATTTGGAATGTACTTAGTGACATTATGTAATTCACAGATGTTTTATTATTCATAGTACTGTTCATTCATAGCTCTCTGTAGTCACTCTTGTGCAAAAAATCTAATGAGGGAGAGTTTGTGTGTATTTTGCTGGTCCTTTAGTCTTGTCAAATTCTCATTCACTCAATTCACAGAGGGATGTGGTACCCTTTACTGCATTTTGACTCATAGAGTGGAAAGGAATAAAAATATGGATTCCTCATAATTTGTGTATCTTTATTTCCCATTGTAAAAATACAGGGTAGGATGCAAAAAATCCCAGGATCTTATCTTTCCACTGTATTTGGATTGTGCTGCAATTTATCCCTTTGAGAGGAGGTGGTTAGTATAAGTATTAGATAAGAGTTTTATACACACTTTTCACAAGCATAAATGAAATCACACTGTTACAGACAGAAGTGAACTAAAGAAAAACAAGAAAGCTCCTCTGTTTGTGTTTTTGTTGTCTTAAATCATATTAGAAAAGCTTTCTCCAGCTGGTTTACCAATTCACTTTCCTTGATTTCATCATCTGATCCGCACCATGATCAGCACCAGACCACTAGCTGATGAAAGAGAAAGTCATTGTTACTGATTGCAGTGGCATTTGTCATTTTCTATTATTAAAAAAAACCACAGTGTCTCAGAGCAGTAGTTTTACTGAAAAAATAATAAATCATAAGAATTAAATGATCTTCAAAAATCCTTATGGGAATCAGAATTTTTATTCAAAAATCCTTACTGGAATCAGAATTTTTATTCAAAATTTTGATACCTTTTTTTTTAAACCTCTTTCTTTGTTTTCTTATGAGTTATCCCTTTTATTCCTGTGCCTAATGCATTCTTCATCACATATTTTTGAGCCAGCTTTTATCTTTATCCCTGCTTGGCTGGACTTTTTGGACTGTATAAACAATTAAACCCTTTAAGTGTTTTTTTTCTATCACCTTATTTATCATTATTTTATTGCATGTTATGTTATCATTTTAATTATTACCATGAAATATAGTAATTCACTTGGTAAAAAGTTTATTCTCACTTAAACATTCAGTTCTTTAGATTTATCTTGTGGGTTTTTTACATACAGTGGCAAGTTCTTGGAATAGTGTTTTCTCCTTTTTTTCCTGTTTCTCCATGGGGAATTATTCTTCCCTGGGAATGCTTTTGGTGAAAATTGAATCTCACTGTGTTTAAGTACCCTGGTGTGCAGGTCTGTCATCTCTGACTACCTGCCTTTGTGGAAAAGACAGGTGTGGTCCTAGTAGCTTAGCCTATCTCTGACTAATGTCTTGCAGGAAAAACAAAGCAATTTGCAATGTTCCAGCTTTCTTTGTTGGGCTAGTAGTAGCCTTGCCTTTGCAGAGTCTGGGATCAGTATTAGGAAAGTAAATAGATGGAATAACAAATCTGACAGTTTTGTAAATGCAGTACTTTTCCACTTTAAGTGTTTTGAAACTATGCTTTTGATTTATTTAATATTCAGTCATTCACTTTGGAGTTCTATTCATTTCACTGCAGAAAATACACATGTAAAGCCCTTTAGAGCAAAACAAAAGCTGCAGTCAAAATGCTGATTAGGAGAGTGCTGAAAAACCCAAGGAACACAAAGACTAGTGTAAAATCCGAGGCAGAGATGGAAAAGTTGAACTTTCTGTCACATTTAAGAAGAGTTAGTGCAAAAAGCTATTAGGTTTTTTTAATCACCTGTATCTAGTGAATTTTATTAATGTGAAATATGCTCCTGAAAACATCTTCTCTGCTACTATTCTAGTTTCCCATGACTGTGTTAGTGATTGACAAACTGCAGTCTTCATGTTGGATGAAGGTACAAAACTTGGTATTCAGAGCTGTGTCATATTTGTAGAATTTTCTAGTACAACTTTTCTAATAGTTTTCTAATAGGATAGTTGGGTCCAAAACCCCTCTCTGAAGTCTAGCAGTGGACCATGTTTAAAATTTTTAGGATGTTCCTGCTTGCTGAATAGAAGGGGCAGAAAATATAAAGCATGCACTGTTCATTTTGCTTCAACTTGAAAAATTTATGTAATATCAAATGAAGGATATTTTGGCAATATAGCTTACATAAGGTCCCCCAAATGGTGAAAAAAGCCTCTTTGGGAGCCCCAGTGGATATCTCAGAACTCCTTCTGCAAGCAGGCAATACAATTAATTCTAATTATGTGCTCTGCTTCAGTTTTTGGTTGACTTTGTGAAGAGTAATGGATTAAGTTTTTTAATGAATTTATTTCTAAACTTGAGGAGCAAACAAAAATATTTGATTAACGCCTATTATAAACCAGGAAATATTTCAAAAAATATATCTGTTCATTGAGAACACTGGTATTTTCTAGCCTTTTAGTTCATTCCCCCTCATGTCAGAGTTAGAAACTGAATGGATGTTGCTAATCTTACTCAGGCAGATTGATACCATCTTCACACTGTGCAAGGGTACCAAGAAAATTTCCAGTCATGGAGATCATATTATCATACACAGGAGCAACACAGGAATTATATTCTGTCTCTGGTTCTTTGTCAGCATGATAGCAGTTCCCAGATTTAGGTCTGATGAATATAAATGGACAAGAATATGTATTCTACACAATGTATAAAGCAAAATGCCCAGGGCAAACTAGCTTCTGTTTGATTTTATGTGGAAGAAAATATAAAAAGCAGCAGTTAGCTTCTGCCTGTGTTTGTCCCTCTAGAGTTTCTTCTTCATTCGCGAAGATCACCTATTGGAGACAGCTTGGTATTTTTCAATTTTTGCTTTTATATATGTAGAGAACCCTGCAAGGAAGGAATACAATGGAGAAGGATGAGACAGCTGATATCTTGAAACAGGGCTGCTCACTGTAATGCCAAAGGAAGATAGGTGGAAAAATACAAATAATGAACAGAGCTACAGAGTTCTGTAAAAGGAATAATTTTTGTCATGTGTAAATAGGTTCCAGTTACAGAATCACAGAATAGTTAGGGTTGTGAGGGACCTCTGGGGATCACAGGGTTACTTAGAGCATGTGACACAGGAATGTGTCCAGGTGGGTTTTGAATGTCTCCAGAGAGGGAGACTCCATGACCTCCATGTGCAGCCTGTTCCAGTACTCTGCCACCCTCAGTGTAAAGGAGTTCTTCCTCATGTTGAGATGGAATTTCTTGTGTTTTAGTTTATGGCCATTGCTCCTTGTCCTGTCACTGGCACCACTGAAAATTCTGGCACCATCCTTTTGATATTCAATTTAAAAATATTTTTGTGTTTTGATGAGGTCCCCTCTCAGTCTTCTCTAGACTAAACAGGCACAGTTCCTGCAGTCTCTTCTCACTGGAGAGATGCTCCAGACCCCTCATCAACTTTCTGGCCTCTGCTGGACCCTCACCAGTAGCAATTTGTCTTTCTTGGACTGTGGAGACCAGAACTGAACACAATACTCCAGATGTAGCCTGTAGGGCAGAGTAGAGGGGGAGGATCATCTCCCTAGGCCTGCTGGCCACACTTTTCCTAATGCACCCCAGGATATTATTGGCTCTCCTGGCTGCAATGGCATTGCCAGCTCATTATCAACTTGTCATCCACCAAGACTCTTGGGTTGTTCTCTGCAGAGCTGCTCTTTAGTGGGTCATCCCCTAACCTCTGCTGGTACTCAGGGTTATTCATCCCCTGGCTCAGCACCTTATGCTTGCTTTTGTTGAACTTCATTAACTTTCTCTCCACTCAACTCTCCAGCCTTTCAAGGTCCTGCTGAACAGCAGCACAGCCTTCAGGTGTATCAGGTACTCCCCCCCATTTTTTATCATCAGCAAACTTGCTTAGGCTGCACTCTAGTCCAGGCTGCTGATAAACAAGTTGAATAAGGCTGGATCCCTGGGCAACACCATTGATTATGGGTCTCCAGCTGGATTCTACTCCACTGATCATGACTGTCTGAGTTCTGCCATTCAGCTAGTAACACCATTTAAATGGAGGATGCTGGAAGAAACTTACCTGATTTGAAATAAATAATTAGATCCTTCACATAAATATTCCATTTACCTGCATATTTGAGAAGGGAAGCTGGAAAGACCCTCTTCTCTGGCACAAAACCAGTCACAATACAATGAAGATTTAAAAACTAAGCACAAAAGATTTTATTCATTTTTCTATAACATAATTTTTAATATATGTTGAATTAAAAATCTAAGACAATAAATGTCCTGAAGTGAGCACAAAGCTAGAATTCACTGACTGCTCTTCAGTGTTGATGCTGCACACTGCGGGATGACAATTTTGTTGTACTCTCAATCAAGGTGCTGGGAAGAAGACCAATACTTGAGTAGAATGAGTAAGAGATTGCTACATTTTGGTATAATACATTTATCCTGACGTAGAAACAGAAACTTTAAGCAATTTCTTTATTTAGGGAGATGCTTGGGAAGATAAAAGATTCTATAGATTTACGACTTGCCTAATGGTCTCTTTCCAATTACTTAATGTCCTCATTTGTCTGAGGCTAGAAACACTATTCCTGCCAAGGCAGGCAATCTCTAATGTGTTGATATTTTTAATCCTGAAATACTTCTTGTCCTTAATCCAAATAGGGGCTTCATCCTCTTAACATGAGAAGTTTTCCTCTTTGAGGAATTCCTGTATCAATAGACCAGTTGAGTCTATTTCGTAAATGACATAATAACTGTTTGTTTTTGTTTCCCAAGAAGGGCTTGGACATTTCTAAATGTTCAGAGAACTACTAGGTATTTAGAGTTGTATGGTTGCACCCCAGAGCTGCTGCTTTAGGTTTTTAGTGGCTTTTTTACCCCCTTCTTTTTGTTTCTGGTGAAGATTGCCTGCTGAAGCTCTTCAGGAAAGAACTGCAAAACCCAACCAAATTCTTACAAAATCATAACTGTCATGGGGTGTGTATATAGTTAAAATAAGAGAGCCATGCAGTGATCAATCAATGTATGCAATTAAAACCTGCTGTTATTAATATTATAGTTTCTGTGTTTGTCAGTCAAGTAAATATAGTAGCAGAATGTAACTTAAAGGTTTGCTTACTGTCTTTCATGTCTTTTGGGGGATGAATTCCAGCCTATAAATCTAGACATATTATACACAATGTGATGTATGAAGTATAAGGGGGTGAAGACCTTTAGTATACACTTAGGTATAAGAGAACAGCAGAAAAGGACTAAGGAGGACTTGATTTACATGAACTAGGTGTAAGAAAATGAAAATCTCATTGATGCATATTCTGCAAATATTTCATACTTAATTCTGCTAGTGTTTGTTATTTTTGTCTGTGATTTCTACCTACAAGACAAAGATAAAGCAGCTGTTCTAATTGTTATGAATAATTTACCTTTTAGTTTCAAAAGCACTGATATTTGTACTTTAGGAATACAAAAAGGAAAAAATGAACTTTCAAAGAAATGGTAAGCAGAATACTTTCACAGTCTTTATGATGAAACATTCCCTGTTTGTTGCCCATACGACAGCTCTGGCAACATTATAAATCTTTCTAACCTTCCTCTTCCAATTTAGCTATACTCATGGGGATATATGTTGAGGGCATCTTAAGCATAAAGAAAACAAAGATGCTAAGATACAAAACAAATACGACAACTAGAATTTTTAACCTGTGTGGGTTTGGAAAGGATTTATACTGTAAATCAAAGGGAAATTCCTTTGTGCCTCTCTTCTTTTTAAAAAATTCACCTATGCTTTTTTCTCAGTGCCAAGACTGTTCTATTCTGTCTCTCAACTTTTATATTCTAGAAGTGCATGGATTAGTTGGCTGTATAAGAAATTCAAAATATTGTCCATGTTGGCATATATAGACTCTCTAAGTATTCGGCAATTAGATTTATGTGCTAGGGTAGTGATACAGAAAAATTTCAGTCCCATCACTTTCGCTATGGAGCATGAGGGAAAGCTATGGAAATAGCATATAAGCTCCTGGCAGCCAGGAGTAGTAACCCTTTCTTTGTATTTAACTGCAGCCATATTGGTTAGCCTGTAAGGATGCATAAGTCATCCTTTATGACTTGATGCTGGACTTATAGAAATGAAAAGGTTTTTTTTGTAGGAGGTAAAGAAGTCTTAAAATAGATAGGGGAACAAAGTGAAATAGAACCTGAAGTGAAGAAAGAAACTATCCTTCACTCCCTATGATGAGGCAAAATAAAGAAATAAATGCACCAATAAATAAGTTAATAAAGGTGCATAATGTGACCGAAAAAAGAGAGTATTTTCCTTATATAGTATTTAAATGACCTTGCAAAAGAAAAAAGTCACATTAACTGGTAATGAAATGGGACAAGGGCAGTCCTGCTGTCACAGCACATAACATCCCCTTTCAGTTTTTAGTTTATTGCTTGCTGTTCAGGATTTGTTTACTTTGAATTTTAAAATTAAATTAATGAGTAACAGTAAAAAATTAGATGTTATTTTTGGTCAGAATAATAAAAGTGAAGTTTTAAACAGCCTCCCATATGGTGATCCAAGCACAAACAAAGGAACAGAAAAAGACTTCAAAGGGTCTGCAACTCATGGAGCAAAGGAAGTAGTGTATTTGTTGATGCTTCTCCTTATCCCACAGAAACTCTTCTGTATATATACCTCATAATTAGGGCTTCGTGTGCCTGCAGGGAGGGTACACAGCCAGGGAGCAGCCTTTATGCACAGCATGCTACCCTAGCAACCTGATAGATTTCCAGCAGAAATTTGTGTGGGAGTTAATGCTGATCTTTGCAGAGTTAACCCATTTTTGGAGAGAGAAGTATGCACAGCTGTTATGGACTAGTCAGCACAGTTTGCCTTCTGAAATGTATAGGAAAAGAACTTAGTCAGTATGTTCATATTTGGATATGTACCTGGAATTTCCTTGCTCATCTACCAAATCCCTTTGTGTAGAGTAATGTGGCATCAGCTCACTAACTGTGCTCTTGACATTTCTTAGGTTTGGCATTTAATTGTCACCTAAGCATGATATGAGTTTTGAGTCTGTCTTTTGCTCGGTTATACTAGAATAGCCTTTTAAAAAGTGAAATTTCCATCTGAAGCTGAGCTCTGTCAGTCTTAGCCCAAGTCCTAGGACTAATATATGAGAAAATGTAAATGAATACAGAAGTGAGTGAGAAAGGCATGAGGAGAGGAATTGTGTTTCACTGAGAACTCCAACATCAATAAATCTTTGGGACCAGAATGTTTATATCTCTTGTCCTTGCACTTTCCTCAGATCAGAGCTAGAAAACATTACTACCACAGAGTGAATAGCATATATGTGTCTTGTGGCTGTGTTAATCTCATGCAGTATTTTAAGAGCATAGAGAAGAATAACCCTTTTGGGTGTGCAGAGAGTGGGAAATTGCCTAATGATCAAGTGTGAAAGAGTAAGGCTGTGGAAGAGACAGATTTCTGAATCTCTGACAGGCTGTAGGGACTATTTGCAGCTTATATAATTGAATTTTGAACCACTAGAAGAAGAATTTATGTGCACAATTTCTGCTGTTTTCCATCCCTGGAGGAAAACTTCACTGCATCACAGTCTACCCAATCATCTGATATCCTCATTACTCAGCAGAAAAACAGATCTGTGTGATAGGAGGTGTATGTTTGCATAAAGTCTCAATGACATAAACCTGGAAAAATTCTGATTTTAGCTGTCAATTGTATTGTTAGGGTAATGAAGAGACTTTCACCTTTCACAGTCAAGTGCAAAGCTAAGAGAGTCACATGCAACAGGCACCTAAGATTCCAGTGGGTTTATCAGAAGTAAAGTTGAGAGCCTCTAAGTGAAAGTTTCAGCTTTCCCTTTACTAGCACTTAAAACCTAAAAATGCTGTCAGTTCATTCCTGTTAAGTTTCCTTGGATTTACTAATCTAATTTAAGTGAAAATTCTTGAAGAGATTTTGGCCTTATATCCTCAGCTATTTCCACTGACAAAATTTGAAATCAGTTTATGCATTAAGCTTGTTTGGACTTCCAAACCCTTTTTGTCTGGTAATTGACTTCCTAGTATTAATTAAAACAGTAGGGCAGAATAGTAAAACATGAATGGATTGAAGCAGAGTAGACTAGTCTGGGAGAAGTATTTTGTACATCTTCCTCATATTCTCGGGATACCCAACTCTTCTCCTCACACAAGAATTACGCATATGTCCACGTAACTGATGTGTAAAGGACTGCTCATTTGACCAAAACCAAAATGAGGCTGAGGATGAAGAGTCCTTGTGATGTCGTCTGCCACAATGCATCTCCATTGTGCTTAGAGAAGTCTACGGTATTGTGTCTCTGATGCTGCACTGGAAAAGAAGTAGTTCCATATCGCTGTAAACCAAGAATGCTGTAAGCAACACAGTAGAATTTCAGTTTTTTTATAGTATACTAACCACAGTTTTATTTTACCCACATGGAAGTGTGAGATGGGTTTGAACTATTACAATCAGCTTTATAGATAAATACATCTTTCTTTATTATCAAGTTCCCTATCAGTCTTTCTACCCAATTTGAAATTTTATATTGATATCCTTCAACACTGCAATATATTTTATCATTTGCCACAATAAAATCAATAGCTTTACTGAAATCCCTACTAGAACTGAAGGACCACTCACTATAATAGCAAGAAAGAAGTCTTTGCAAGGTTTTCTGAAGATGTCTGTCTGGATTTGCTGGATCCACTGTATTATTTGCAGAACTCATAAAAATATCCTATTACTTGGACACCACTACAATGGGACCATAATATTAAATTTTTATTTTGCAACTTAAATAACTAAAATTAGCATTCAAAGTGACTTTTTTATCTTCTAAATTTGAAACTTCCATGAATAGGCTCTAAATGAACTTTGTACTGCTGGAAGGAAGCCTTTCATGTGGTATTCATCAGTTGCTATGCTTGTTCAAAGCACTAACGAATAAGAATGCAATCATTACGATATAGACTATTCTAGCCCCTTGAAATCAACACATTAGAATAAGAAACTATTCATGCCACACCTGGATAAGTTCACCAGGCAATTAAACATGAAAGATACAATTAATCTTTTTCCTCTTCATCATGATTTATACAACGGTTTAAATTAATTTCCTTTTTTCAAAATTAGGACAGATATCTTAATAATATAAAGTTGATTCTATATGTTTGTGAACTGGACATCTATATGTTTGTTCACATTAGGCTTAAAGTCTTCCATCCCCACAGTATTTTTTAGAAATCTTTTAGAAATTTTTACTATTTGGCAAAGAGGGTCTAGCAGCCCCAAATCCCTTCTGGCTCAAAGTTTGTGCTGGTATGATATCAGAATATGTCATATGACCCTGAACTGAATTATTCCTCATATAGTCTGCATTATAGCCAAATTTTCACCAGAGCTATTGTTCTATTTCTCATATATAACCTTAGGACAGACTGCTTTACCTCTGGTCCATACTGTCTTAAGAAATTGATTTCTGAGTCCAAACTTTGACAAAAGCTTTCTGTATTTCACAAACACCCGTTATAACCACTAAAATTTATTAATTACCATTATGGCAATGGCAGCTGGATGTTCATGCTTTTCCACTGACTCCCATTCAAATTCCAAATATTTTAAAAGCTTTTCAAACATTCATCTATCTTCATTTGCTTTGTTTCTCAGCCAGTTCCTCCAACACCTGCCCCATCCTTCCTACAGAGTCATGCCTGCTGGTGTGAAAATATGTTCTTTTGCAGAGTTCTATGAAGCAGCCTACTTGCATTTTTCCTTCTAATCCAGCCTTAATTGCCTTTCTAAACTTAAAACTGCATTCTTTTTTATTTTTCTTTACACACATTTGCTTTCTGTAATGCTGTTACGGGGGTATATTACATTGCACATAGTCCTGTCTGTTTTGCTATTTTAATACATATATTTTAATGGTGCAGCAAATACATGTGGTACAAACTGGGCTACCTTTGTTTTGGCTCTGTCTGTGTATTCTAGTATGGCTGGACTTATTTATGGGTATAGTAAATACTTACAATGCTATCTATGCTTCTATTCTGCATGGATATAGGAGTTTGCGTGACACAGTATGTATCATCTTTTGGCGTGAGTGTGTCCACTGTGACAGCAGTGCTACGTGTGCTTTTACCCTTGCTCATGTCTTTTCAAACTTATGCTTCATAAGTCAATATTGTAACAGGAGAAGGGATGGTGGCATAGAGTTTGAGAGCACTTGAGGACACTGAATAAATCACTGAAACACTTCAGCCAAGGCTGCTGATGCAAACTAACAAAATTAATGATTCTGCCCCTCTACTTTGTTCTGGTGAAACCCCACCTAGAATACTGAGTCCAGCTCTGAGGTCCCCAGCACAGGAAGGACATTGACCTGTTGGATCAAGTCCAAAGGAGGGTCATGAAGTTGATGAGAGATTTAGAATGAAGTGGTAACTTTGCCTACAGCGTGACTTTACCTACAGGGTGATTCTGTGGACAGAAAAACAGGAGTAAAAGCATTTAAGATGGATCAAATTTGCTTTTTCAGTTGTACTTAGCTAGTAAAATTTTTGTCACACGTATATGGCCACTGTGAGAGAATCACAAATACCTTTTCAATACTTCCTTGACAGGCATTTGCAGCAAACTTGTCAGGTTTCCTGTAGGACCTGTTTTCTCTAAAATTAGTGTGTTGCTTCACTGTATTGCGGAGACTTTTTCAGAGTGGCATCCTTCTCCTTGCCGATACATACTTCTGTTCAAATGATGCACTACATGTCTCATTTTACATAGAATGAAGATCAGGGTATCGCTGTCATGAGACATTTGAAATTCTTCATGCAATCTGCACTATGAAGGAACATACTGTGAACTGGAGAGATCACCTTTTGTGCATCTTTCAGCTGGTGGCATATTTCCCTCTTAGGAAGGCTGACAGTTCTTGCCCTAAATCAAGATTTGTTCTGCTGCTGAATAATGACACTCTGCAGTACTTTGGATATTTGGCTCGCTTAGAACTGAGGTAATCCTTTCTGTGTCAGGTTATGTAAATGCAGTTGGCTTATGTTGCTTTTTCATAAGTTACAGAAACCATAGTGCTTTTATAAAAGTTAATATAGTTTGTAATTAGTTCTTATTTTCGGTTGTTTATTCTTCCTCCCCAGTTGCATTCCAAAGCCTGTTACTCTCTGAGCACTTGTTCAGAATACAGGTCTTACTGTCTGGTGTATTTTGCATCCTTTATACATCATCAATATCAAAGACACTGTTTTTCAGCATGTTATGGGATTTTCAGGATAGAAAGAGACTGTGTATACTGGTATTTTTTTTCATATGACAAAGTACTATGATGATGCTCTTAATTATTACAGAATGTTTCAATAAAAATATTCCTATGTAATATTATCAAATTCATAATTAATGTTCTTTAAAAATATTTTTCTATGTGAATATTTCTACAATGCTCTGAAGTATTATAAGCTTTTGATACTGTGTTTATTCTAGGGTTTTCGTATATGTTTAAGTCTTTTAACTGTTGTACTGCCAATGATGTATATGCATTTGACTGTCAATACTTCTGCTGGCACCAAGATGAAATGTGGAATCTTTTCCTTAAGAGTCCGTAAAGAGAGAGCACATGGGCAGCTGTTGTTAGACAATATGATCTTCACTGACTTTAAGCAGACATTAAGATCCACATAGAGAGGAGCAGGCCTGGAAGGTCAGTTGTGTCCAGAAAAACAAAATTGTCATTTATGCTTCTTTTACTGTGTTATTATTTCCACTATACTTTGCTTACAGATCTGAGACAATCACTGCCCTTCTCACTAGTGAGTAATAGCAAGAAAAAATTAAAAGCTGAAAGAAGTAGCTATGGTACTTAATTTGGGGTTGAGATAATCCAAGACAAAAAAACTAATAAATTAGATTTAAAAAAAAGAAAAAGGAAAATAGGTTGGTTTTTTTTTTTTTTAGCCTTTCAATGACAGCAATAAAATATAGCCACGTCAGCAGAAAGTTCCTGCTTGGTGTATTGGATTTATGTGTTTTCTATTGACTTGACTTCAACAGTATGAGACCCACTTACTTCCTTAAGGAAATTGTTATTTAAACCCATTTTCTACTTTATCAGACCCTTACTTTATTGCATATTGCATTATATGTTTAAATCTGTATAGCTCAGTTGGCTTCCATGTAGCTGTTCACTTTCTGAGAATTTAGTGTATGTGCAAAGGTGGGTCCCTGTTGTTTGCTTTTATAGACTCTTCATAGATTAGCAAGGAGATGACTTACCTGACTTCTCAAATTTGGTAAACCTTCCCACACAAAATTATCCTGACTGTTATAAATTTATTCATACTTTTGATTAGGAAACTAAAAATGTGTTAATAAGTAATAAATTAATAACGCAAGGTTCACAAAAGCAAGCAAAATAATGAAAATTAATTGCAGTGTCATGAAAGGAAAAAATCTGCTTTATGTTGATAAGTATATCCTGAAATATAAATAATTTTTCTTTTTAAGCGTTAAGTAAATGTTGGGTGAGGAATTTTTTTTTCCATGGGGATGACATTAAAATGTAAACTCATTTAAAATACTGCTTTTCTAAAATGCAATTGATTTTTTTTCATCAAATGACAGGGGAAAATCCTCCAGATCTTCTCAAGAATATAACCTGCAGACTGACCTGGCAGACCAATCATGTAGATTTCAGTATCAGTTAGAGATGTATAGTCCTATAATGATAGACACGCAGATATTATATAAGCATATAAACTATGATGCTTAATGGCACATCTTGCTCTCAAAGAAACCACAAGTCACTGAAATGTTGCAAAGGGTTCAACAAAGATGAAATCAATTCTTTATTTTACCTATACTGAGAACATGTTTTGTTGAGTATATATTAATCTTCTTGCAGTTTTCTCTTCCTCTGTAAATTGAAGAAAAAAAATCTTACAGTATCAGTTCCTGTGCCCTGCTCATTAAAGGCCTTTTAATTTATTTTGTCCTTCACTGCATGGTTTATGTTTGAAATACAGTTGAATTCTCATCTAGTCTGTCCCTTCTTCTCTGATAATAATAATAATAATAATAATAATACTCCATTTAAATTTTTCTACAGCATCTTTTTCTCAGCTAAGATTTTCTCTTTTATATTATTGGGCTTTTATTTGAAAACAGGCACCTTGCAATTAATTATGCTAATCATAGTAAAAATGGTTTTGGTTAATTTTTGGGTTTTTTTCTTCTTTTTTTCAATGTGAAGGTGAGGCATACTTTCAATATACAAAATTTTTTTCAAAATACGTGTGTATACTAAAAATTATTTGAATGTGTTCTGTTTATGAAGAATTTCTGTAAAATATATGATACAAATTTTCAGTAAATTTAAAAACTTTTTAGTCATGGATTCCTATTTTCTTAGGAATTTTGTTCTTGTTTTCTTTCCAGAGAACTAAGAAAAAATTCTTTTAAAGTATGAAAAATGAAACAAAAATTTTTACATACAGTCAAAATGAATGAAAGTAGCTTCATAATATATTTAGAGAACTACCTACCCATATAATAACTAGACCTATGAATCACTAGGAATAAGTAAAAATTATAAACATATTCAGCAGCTGTTTCTTAGTTACTTTGCATCTTCCTTCTCATTATACTTTAAATTCTTTTTTTGCGTTTCTTTCCTTACCTTGTATTCTATGTTTTTGAATTTTTCATGTCATGTCATATTTATTTGACATTCAAGGAGCAGTTCCAACAAGCTCTTTTGACATCTTTTAATAGTATTTCGGCAAAACCCTTTTGAATATAGGGGGTGTTTTGGGGGTGTGGAAGGCATTTTAAATAAATAGCTACATAGGTTTAATTTTCATCTTCTTAAGTGGGTGAGATGACATTCACTAGTTAATATACAGATTTCTAGCTGTCAGGATAATACTAACAAAACAGACAAGAAAACATTAATCCTAAATACCTGATACTTCATTAACTCATGCAAATAGAATTTTTACAAAGCTATATGGATTTAAATAAGAAAACAAGAGATTTAATGTAAGATTAAAATAAAATTTATTTATTAAATAATAAACTATAATATTTAAATAATAGAATTGTTAGCCTTTTTCCATGTTAATAAGCCATATATGCACTGTTGTACTCTGTCTGCATGGTAGCAGACATAACCAAAATAGTCAAAACAATAAATATCTTTCATTTACAAATGAATGAGGAACACCTGTAGACAGCTGAAGAGAGTTTTATAAAGGATACTATTCCAAAAGAACATTATATTCTATAGAATTTATGTTCTACAGACGCATGAATTATAGGAATTATCACAGGACAATTTGTCAGTCTACATTTTTACATACAAGTTTAGAACATATTTTCAAACCTATGTTTAAATCCCTGTTACTTCCTTATCCTGGGTAATTCTTTAATTCAGTGTAAAATTCAATGAGCTCACTTTAACCATTTTTCTTGATTCAGAAGTATTCAGTCATAGACCAGCAGCTATTACTGTAGGCACAGTAAAACCAAGTGTCTTGTGGGCAATGAAGACATTTGACACTGAGAAATAAGGACCATGACCTAATAATTTTTCTAATAAAGTTATCACTAAAACTTGACATGGATTATAAAAATCAAAAGATTCAAAATATTAAATGAACTTTTTAAGAGAAATTCTGCTAGTTTTCTAATAGTTGGGGTTTTTTTTCCCCAGTATGTCTTGTGTTAACCTTAAAACAGGCATTCTTTATGCTCCATAAATGTGTGTAGAGGTCTTTTCTGAAGAAGTTACTCAACTAAAACAGGTGTTATTATTGGGCTCTATGTGTAGACCTTCATTCAGTTTATAGAGTCTAGATCACTTTTGGGTCATTACAAACAAGTATTAGAGGGTATGGTTTGGTTTATGATTTATAAATCAAAGTTGTGTGTGAACAAGTATGAATAAATTCTGACTGTGCTTAAGGTCCAGAACTGAATCAAGTTAATTCAATAGCTTAGAGAATTCTATTGAAAATTATTCATTTCCCCACCCCAGCAAACAGATAGGTTATGATAGGGAGAATAACACAGATTTTTATGCCAATGGTAAATACATCAGCCTCTGATTTACAATATAGTACTCCATCTAATATGTGTTCAAAAAAAAGTATAGATGTATACACATTTTGACTGGAAGACTTGTAATGAACCTTTTAGTATAGCAATTCATCAGTATCCACTGAAAATTAGTTTTAATTGGAAAGATAATTCAACTCTTAACAGTAAAAATGCCTTTTATTATTGTTTTATTGGAGATTGGAAGTCTGACTGAACTGCCCTGTAAAACTAATCAGAAATACAAAGGAATAGTTCATTATAGCAATTTCACTCATTTTTGGTCTTTCATATTTTAATATTTGTTTCTTTGTATTTATGATTTTTTTAAATAGCTAAAGATTTCACCCTCACAACTAAATTTTCTAAAAGAGAAATAGTTTTATTTCCTGTGCTCTTGCCTTGCCTTTTCCCTAATTCCATAAAGGAGTCAAGTGTAACATCAGGGAGAGTATGTAACTGTAGTTTTAAGAATTTTTATAACTGGCATTCTAAAATGGAATTTTTAAAAGTAAACCATATATTGATTATACACCAGTTAATACACCCATCTTCAAAAATCATTGGCTTTCACCATAAACGTTATTTCAAACTCTGTATAGCCAAATCCTACATTTCAGCATGGCAGATCAATCTTTGACCTTAAAATCTTGTCTTTAAAGAACCTTTCATGGGTAAGAACAGTTTCCTTCAGCAATATATACCCACTAGATTAGCATTTTGCCATAATTGTTACTGATTTCCACAGAGTGATAGATCAAGTTCATTTGTCAGGATATCAATTAAGTGGTATAGATTTGGAATTGTGTTGCCCTGATGATGATGTGGGGATGGAGTATGTGAGGAATAAATTTTTATGTGTGATGGTAATATAAGAGTTTCCCCTTGTTCAAATGTAATTTAAATAGACAAAAATAGAATTCTGTGCCTTTTTTAACAAGGATAAATGAAATGATTCATTTGCAAATTGCATGTCCCCAAAGTAACTGAAGAAAAAGTTATGGTCTATGAATAAATAGGTTCAATGTGGGTTACAAAGTCTTTCTTTTCAAAGGCAAATTGTTAAAATTTGAGAAAATTTTCACTGATAAGTCACATGATGAACAAATGCAGGGTGGTGTTTTGTGAAATACTGCATACTTTTTTTTTTTTTTGTAAAATTCTTTATATGAACCCTGAAAATTTTCATTTCATCTTCGCTTGTCACTGTCCTTCACTCTGTCAGAGAGTTTTCCTGAGTAATTTTGGTCACTGGATAATTCTTCATGTGCATATTCCCTCTAAGATACCATCATCTGCAGTGGTTTGTGCAGCTAGAAGTCCACTTGATAGACACTGCTTAGTGCTGCAGAGCAACATGCAGGAGTTCTCCACCCTGGTGTGGTGTTCCAGAGTGCAGTTTGAAAGAGCATGCTAGGCAGCAATCCTGTGGTGTTAGTCACCTCCTCTTTCATTCATCACTGTTCAAGTAAAAATGAAGTATTCATAGGCAACACAGTGACAAGGACATATAAAGACATATTTACACAGAAGTGTGACACTAAGTATGCCTGTATATGTCTTGTATTTTTATTAATTCCCAAGGTCAATTAGATGAAGATTGAGTTCTTATGCCCTCTTATGCCTTAAATGCCAAATCTTCATTTCACTTTCATAGATTGCAGACTTGCACTTTCTTTTGTACATCACCTCTATCTTTGATGGTCATTCAGTTATCCCTCTCATTCTCCATTTTCCATACTTCTCTACAAAACATTATTATAACATGACCAGATTTGCATAAATACTCGAGTTTAATTTTCGATAATATTATGCCTGTATCAAAAGAGGCAATCAGGTGGTTTCGAGCATTTTGAATAAGCTAGCTTGGAATGAAACTTCATGAAAACAGAGAAAACAGAAAAGCAAAAATATAACCAAAATATGTTTATCTAAATTATTTGGTACCTTTATCTGACAGCATTTCCAAGAACAGGAAAGATAAATACTCTCATAGATTAACGAGTTTATTGTTATTTTTACTATGCATAATGAGACAGGGATGGCAACTATTTTCAACTAATTCAGTTAAGACCTATTTACTTTCCAAACTGCTTCATAGTGGTGAGAGAGAATATTTCCATAATGACATTTTTTCTTGTGGCCCTTGCTCTGAAGTGTTTTTGTTCTTTCATGTACATACTGAAGCAAGCAGCTGTTTGCGACTCTTTAGCAACTGTGATTGAAACATTATTTTGCAGGAAAGCGGGAGAGATTCTCTTCCCATGGAATGAGAAGAGAAGTTTGTACATTTTAGCTGTCTTGAGGGACCATTTCCAGTTCTTTCTCATCTGTCTCATTGTAGTAACGATTTAATGTTATAATAACACAATGCAATATGAGAACTGTAAAGTCTTAACAACAGGCTTTATTGTGATCCTTCTCTATGGCTGCAATGCTGGAAAATGAAGGTAAAAGTGTGACGGCCTTATCTACATTTCAAATCTTCATGGAGGGTGGATATTTACTGATTTTTATAGAGATTTTATGTCAGTTAAATTATTTTATATTGGAGCATGAGGTTTTTTTCCCAATGGAGTTGTATAACATTAACATGCGTGCTGTCATATCAGCTTGCAATAATTGCTTTGGTGAGTCACATCAAAAGCTATTGTCCCTTTCCTTACAGATGTAAGGAAACCTGAACTAGATCTGGTTTCTAATGCTAGTATATTTGCATCTACACTCTAGCTAAGCATGGCTTTATGTACACAGATATTATAAAAGGGGTCAAGCTTTGTTTATAAAAAAAAACAGAGTCTTTTGTCAGGAAGGAGAATCTTCACCCATAACTGTGTCACAGCACCTCTCTGACAGAAGAGCTCACTCATGAAGGTGCACTTCAGAAGCAGCCAGTGCATCCTAAGGAATAGAGTTCTTCTCTCTGTAGTACACTAGACATCTTTTTGAGTTCTGATTATACATCATTTTTCACACCCCTCTGGCCTGATCAAAAGGCTGAGCCAAAATGGAACCCTGAACATAGTTTCTCTATGACTAGCTTAAAATGATGATAAATTACTTCACCCTGATTCAATTCATCTAGAGATTGAGAATATGATAGCTCCCATTTTAATTAAAACCACTTCCTTTTTTCTTTATTTTTTCCAAATATATTAAGGAAACAAGGAAAACAGGATTTCTGTTGTGAAGATGCATGCATTAATATATTTAAGAAAATCTCTTTTAAAATTTTCTCCTTGCTTCTAAGCAACCTAGATAGCTTTACATCCTATTTCCTAAATAATCCCCTGTCCTCAACAACTGTATTAGTAAAACAGTGCACGGAGATGTTTTACAATTTCCTTGTCTTTAGATAAAGCATATATTTATAGAAGTCAGTAGCATACTGAAGTGCCAGTTAAATCTCAGTGAAGGACTTTGGTATTTTGCAGAGTTTGAGGCTTGTTTCCTGTATACAACCCCTGGTATGTTAGAAGTGGCAATAAATCATCAGAGCCATTTTTATAGCCTGGTAATACTTTCCAGAGGAGGCAAGATCTCCTCCACAGTCTTGCTATGTAATCTACATGCAGAAAATTACAAAGAAAAGCAGATGGCACCTCTCCTACTTTCTTCCTGGAGCCACAAGCTGAAGTACAACATGCATGCTGTCTAAATGCTACACCTTTTGGCAGATGGCAGAAATATTGTTTAGCCTGTATATATGATAGAGTTATAACAGAAATCTGTCAAGTTAAGAGAATATTTGATGTGGCAATGATGGGGAGTGCAGTACTTTTCTAATGTTCTCTGGCATCTCTATTTTCTCTTTATTTGACACAAACAAGGGAAAAAACCCAAACAAACTATTTAATGCACCTTCCTTTTCTCTGAGCCTTGCTGGATCAGAACCTTACTCAAAAACCCATGAGTAGATCAGTCCCTGTAGAAATATGAGAATTATTGAAACAACAATACTGATTAACAAAATCTTAATAAAGCTTTTTTTCAATGAAAAATCTTCAATAGGAAACTTCAAAGGATGAAATGATACCTGTACAGAATCTGTTAATTACTGTGGTATTACAATCATGTCTGGAATGAAAAGCATCTACTGCTCTAATACTACTTAACAGATTTAAGGATAAAGTGTGAGTGAGAGTATAGCATGCCACAGTTTTTTTTAATGGGAAATAATGTGAAATGTGGTTAGCATACCGAATAAGAGCATAATATTCCTCATAGTACTCCTCATGCACCCTTCCTTGCTTATCCGCACAAATGAAAGAAAATACAAAAGAGTGCATTCTCAGCATCAGTGGTTTTTGACATGAGTCTCTGTTCACATGAGTACTCCCATTGACTTAATGGGTCTTTTCATGCCAAAAAAAAGATTTCCCATGTGACCATGGTTTTCAGGGTACCTCTCAGGTTCTAAAATAGACCTTTATAGCAATTCAAATCACAAAGTAAGTGAATTATAGGTTGTTTCTTACTACACAAGCCTTTGATATCAATGATTTGGTAATCTGAGCCAGGCTGAAACTAATTACTTGAGGCTTACTTAGCTCAAAAACGTCTAAGTGGTAAAGAATACCCATGAATACAAGTGACTGAGCTCTTTGAAAATGCACTTGCCCTCATCTTCCTTATAAATGAGATTCAGGTGTAATTATTGTTTCCTAGTACAATTAATCTTTATGATGAATGGCACACATTATGGACAGAGAATAATTTCTAATTAACTTATTTCTTGTAGTGGTTCTGTGTTTTTGACAGTCTGAAGTAGGGCAGGAAGTGCAAAAAGTTACGTTATTCAGGGATATACCACAGAAACACTTGATTAATAATGTAAAGAGAAAAGGAAGAATGGGGATCATAAACTGCATGTTCCAGAGGACTACTTATGAGGTTTCTGAGGTTTCTCAGCTGGCCTCTGATGTTCAGCTTGTATTAAGTAACAACTTAAGAGAGCAGTATAATGGTAAATTATACAAAAATTTACTTGAAACTTTTCTTTGTCTAATAATAAAGCTGTCAACTTTTTGGTAAGTTTAAGGACATAAAATTAATACTTAAAAAACCCACTCTAACTCTCGATTTCCAAGATCTGGGTTTATGGATCTAACTCATCAAATTAACACTGTTTTGAAAGTCAGCATCAGTGGAAGCCAATAGAAAGACTCCATAGATTTAGTAGGCTTTTCATTAGACACTTATTTCACTAACAATCCTGACTAATTAAGCCCTTTGGTAGTGAAACAAAGATCCCATTAGCAGCATTGCAATTTCAAAGAATGCAAAGTTAGATAGTTACTCTTGTGTCTGGCGCTTGTTAGCTTGCTTTTTTCTTAAGTAGTGACTCAGCTAAGAGTCAAACTCATATTCACATACTGGAATGAGGGAGAGGGAGCAAAATTTTTTTTTGCCCTTAAAACAAACAGGTCTGCTAGTGCAATATTCTCTCTGGTAGATTAGGACACACTTTATGTTTTTTTTGAGAATTGAGAGCAATACTTTGCTTTGAAAAAAATGTTAGGAAAATGTCTACTAAAATTTTATTTTGCAGGAGGTTTTCAGATGATGTTGTATGACTAATATTTAAACATACCTCATTGGTTATATTTAGCATTTTACTCCTATCTGGAATTAGTGACAAAATTTTGGTAAGCAGAATTTTAAATTGCAAATACTATGTCAGATGGAAACAGATTTTTATCTGTGTATAATGTGACTAGCTAGAGTGCTTCTTGCTGTAACACAGGCATGCTATGAAGATTTTGTAATCTTAGCGTTTCTGGAGATTTCAAAGTCTTGGTGGTTCTGGACAGACTCCCAGTTTTAGAAGGAGAGAAGCTGATCAACACTTTGCCAGTGGTAACAGAAGCCTTTAATCAGAGTCTGGAAAATTAATTCTCTGTAAAAGCATCTGGATGCTTTTCCTGCCTTGTATTCATCTTCTTTTGCAGTGCTTTATGTTTTACTTGTGGACTCTATCATAAACAGGAGTTAAAAAAGGAAAAGCTAAAGCAAACTTGCTGCAATCAGCAGAAGACAACAGATGCCTTAGTGGGAAATGAGTTTCAAAGTGAAAATTAATACAATGAGTAGTACAGCTACAACATGTGGAATATAGAGTGAATTACAGTGAGGAAATTGCTCTTTCTACTGAGCAAGCTTTTTGCCATACTTTTATTCATGCATTTGATAACACTGTTATCCTAACATTGTTCTGCCTATAAGGCTTTTACAACCATGATATACAAGAGCTTTGTTTTTTCCTTCACTGTGATGACTCTGTCCTTTGGTATTTTTCCTAGCTTGACATGAGGCAGTAATGGTTCTATTAGCTTCACTGTATCTGCTGAGCTTGCTGTTTTCAGGGAGCATGTCATCACCAGCCTTTCTGCAGCTTCCTTATTAGCATGTGCCCTTTACTGACTCTGCAGGAGCTATCACCTAGAATTAAATATTTTCTGCTAGACCTGTCCTTACTCTGTGCAAAAATGATTACAATCCATTACGCCACCCTTTTGCTGACAGGCAGATACCACTGAGATTGCAATAAAATTGCTCCAAATTTAAATATGACACTAGCTTGCTGCACTGAGGATTTTGATAAAAGGAAATATTGGAAAAAAATCTTTTCAGTTCACTAATTTGTGTTGAAATTTTGAGAAGAATAATGTGGATACTTATTAAAATTATTGTATCAGCTATGCTGTATAGCTGTGATAAACATAAAAATGGAAAACATAAACATTTTTACTTCATTAAGGTTCCTAATAAGGTGTAGAATATCACAGACATTTAGGATGTAAAATATTGTAATGGAAAACAAAAGCTTTGAAATTATTCATTCTTAATTTTTCCTGTAATACAAAAGACAAATGAAGTAATATTCAACATTTCCTAGTGCAAGTTCTTCACTTGTTAAAAAAATCCTATGTGCAGCCTATTCTTAATCTTTTTCAATGGAGAAAAGTGAAACAATATCATTGTCATTATTGATTTGAATATAAACTTTTTTTTTTTTTTTACGTATTTGTCTTCCTTTCAAACCCTGTTCCAGTAGAACCTCAAGGGTGTCGTTGTACAGTTACCTTTATTTTTAGCAAGACACCACCTCCAGCATTGTAGAAGATTTTGATGTAAGCTTCTCCCAGTGGGTGTAATGCTCTTGCTGCAGCTTCTTTGGAGCTGGTAGGAATTGTGGCTGTGAACATAAGAGAAGGCAGCTAAGCTCCCCCAAAGTGGTTACTTTCTGTTTGGCTATTTTACTTCTAAAAATGTTGTTCCATAAGTAAAATACTTCTTGAACTTAAAGCCTCTTACAACACTACACTGACTTATAAACAGGGCTATTCTTGCATGGCATGGTGAAGTCCTTTTTGCATGTGAAAGCCTAAGGATCTATTTTGTAATTCTGACACTGACTGCTTATATGAGCATGTTGCTCTGCCTTATCTACATCTCCCACTAGCCTTAACAATTTTAACTGTGATCAGACTCAGTCCTTCTATTTCAGAAGAATGGAACTTTATAGATGCAATAAGGAAAACTCCCTTAGAGGAGTTTACTATATAAATGTATCAGTACATTCCTAACCTATATTTTGTAAAATGTTTTACGTTTTCAGCCTTGAGGGCTGTCTTTCTTTGGCATCCAGCTGTTTTTTCATGTTTTACACATGAACCTGCATGCACCACGAGGAAAGATAAATCACTGTCACATTAAAATTTGTGTGCCTGCTTCATAAAAGTCATATGCTTTATTTACATGGGATGATCAGCTACAAAGAAATATATCGTGTAATATATCACTTGAAAATTAATATCCATTTTGGAGAACACCTGTCTTACTATGACATTTCAGCTTATGTATGAAGCGTCTGAAGTCAAGAAAGGGACCGATTTGAATAGGTCTTCATAGCATTTGGCAATGTTTAAAGACCACCACAGCATTTTTGTATCTAAAAGCGAACAAAGTGCTATTTCAGAGATTTTCTGAATTATAAAAGACAATTAAATGCATGTGTTTGCTGCCATCCCCTTTTGCATGTGAAGATTATCTGACGAATCACTGTATATTTCTTTATACTGTGCCTCTGCCTTCTTCTTACCAATACTTATTTCCCTAATTTTTCCTAAAAGTTGATTTGCTTCTTGTTGAAACCACAGAACTAGAACTATTAACCTCTTTATACTACACTTACAATTAAAAGAACCCCCAAAAATTCAACCTATATATTATTGTGTCTATTTTTCTGGATACACAGTATGTTTCAAAGTTAGACCCTACATCCTATATTCACATTTAAATCAAGCTGAAACTAGGGTGAAATTAAGTTAGCCATGCTTAACGTGATTGGGTTGTGAAATTAAGGTTGACAGCAAGACTACATGAACTGCAACTATGGAATTTACAGCTTAAACTAATTCAAATGGCTTCCTCATAGGACTCATTGAATAGGAGACCTGTACTGAATCCGGGTAGTCTGAATCAAAGACAGCTGATCAGCAACTTCTCATTAAATTGACATTAACAATTATTCTGGGACCATCCTGATACTCAGAAAGCTCCATTCTTCACAGGAGCTCCCAATAAAGATTCTAGAACTCTGTTGTTGCTGCCTACCTGTGAAATACAATCCTCCTCTTTCACCACTGAATATGTATCACGTCTCTTGGTCAAATGGGCATATTGGTATACAGTCTGTAAGGGCCTACACCCATGACATAGCATGAGATCTAGAATCTGTTAGTGCTGAAGTTCCTGCAGAAAGACCATTAAACTCAAGAATTGTATATGCAAACCTTGTGTGTAACATACTTGAAAAGCCTTTTTGTATGAGCTAGGATTTCATACCATTTACAGAAAACAATCATCTAGATCCAGGGGCTGTATGAGCAAGTCTCTTGAATGTGTATTGCTATGAACAAATACTAAAATGGAGCTAACTCCCTGCAGAGAGGCGCCAATGGATATTGGGAGCTGCTTTCCCATTATACTTTTTTGCAACTACCAACTCATGTCTTCCAAGTGTGTAGGAAGATATGTGTCTGTATGTATTTATATATTTTTCACTGCACCTGTTTTTTTAGACTATTCCCCGAAATACCAGTTATCTATAGACCAGAGCTGAAGTAAGAATGCATTAGTGGAGACTGGTGTAAGCCCAGAAAGTGGGCATGTATTATATCTTAGGTCTCAAATTATTTATTTTGTTAGGAAAAGCAGTGAAATATGCTCACCATATTGAACCACTAGAGAGAAATACTTTATTGAGATATCCTGGGAACCAACACTGGTCCTAAGGGCCTAAATCAATGCGGCTTCAAGTTCTACCTTCACTGAAGGGAAAGCAGGGACAAAAGTTATAGCAACAAAAAAACCTGTGAGACAGGAACCAGGAATAATATTTGTAGCCAGTTTTCACACAGGGAATATGTAAGTATATGGATCCAGCATGACCCAAGCACAGATGACTGTCCGAGTCAGGGAACTCCAACAGAGCTATAAGTGCCCCCAGCTATTTCTGCAAAGCTGACAGTACATGGTGTATTTACTTGTTCCTGTAATAGAGTAGATTCACGCGAATCAGAAATGGTTGACAAGTCTTGTCTTACATAGAAATTAATATTTTAGCTCCAACTTTATGTTGCTATTGACAGGTCCATTAGTCTTACATATAGTCTTTTCAGATTCCTAAAGCACAGTCTTCCGGGAGAAGGAAGGATGCATCGGATATTCTCAAACTTAATTACTAAGCGACAACAGCTCTTCTGCCTTCATTCAGTCATCTGCTAAATTTCTCTAGTTCTGATAACAAAACAAAAGGTTTGTCCAGAGTAAAACACTAAAACATTTCCTAGAAATTTACCACTGCTACTTAAATTTGCATATTCATAGATAACACCGTTTCATGTTTCTCCTTTTATTTTTTAATGCAAAACACAACAAAAGCTGAAAAAAAAATGGACTTTTTGTATTTCATTTTGGTCTAGATGTCACATACTTCATGATGTGATGGTTGCTCCACTGATGCTAAGTTATTTATAGGTTATATATATATAGATATATATATGTACAATCATATATATACACAGGCTAATAGATAGTTTTTGTATGTCTACCCATTTAGGTGATCTGATGATGATTGAAAGGTTCTGCCTGGTTTTTTTTTGTTTAAATCATACATATAGTAATATGGAGGAAAAAAGTCCAGGATCAGGAAGGTAGAAATTAGAAACAAAGAATGGTAAATCCAGTAAAATTTTAGATATTTAAATAATTTTATTAAAACTAGCAATTAAAGAAACTGTTAGTCTGTTAGATGAGTTTTATCTTCAGTATCTGTTATATATGAATAAATAAAATGAGAATTATATCAAAGTTTTTCTACACAAGAGAAACTACCTTGCTTTCTAGTACACTCAGTTGTTTTATATTCTTATAGTAACCTCAGTAGTAGTGACATTCAACTACACAAAATTTTCCTGTACAGATGCATCCCTAACCAAAGGTTTACAAACCACCATCAGTTACAGGCAAAATTTTCAGATGACAGGCTTGTAATGCCACATTTAGAATTAGCAAGATAATTTTCCATTAAAATTTTCTGAGTGCTATGGAGATTCAACTCATCAACCCATTATTTTCTTTTTGTATTTAGCTATATTGACCTTACAGCACAGAAAATTTGCCCTTCTGCCCAAGAAGTGCAAAGTAGATGTGATTTTCTTCATATTTTTAGGAGACTTACAACAATGAAATCTAACCAAGACATACTTTTCTACATTACCCTAAATATTGCATCATTTACATAATAGATTAACAGCCTGTTTCACACCTTGCAATTCTCTGCATAATTTCCACTTGAAGCTTTAGAATTTTAAATAGCTCATGACTTGAAATTAGATATTACTGCATTCTGGATGTGTATGCAGTGTGTACGTTGTCTATGGTTTCAAAAGAGAAGGCCTGCTTATGGAACTATTTCCTTTAATTTCTACTTTGTGTGTGTGGATAGTTTCTATTCAGAATTTTTCATCTTTTACAGGTTATTTTCCGCTGAGCTCTATGGTTCATTAAGAATAAATAAATTGAATGGAACTGAAATAAGAAGTGAAATGAGCTTCTAATGACTGATATCTAAACAAGAAAATTATTATTTTTAAAAAGAGATACTGTTTGTAAATATTTTTCATCCTAAATATTTGGGTTCTTATGGTACATGAGATAAGGTTCAAACCATCTAGCAAGAAGCAACTTCACGGTTTCAGTGAGAAAGATGCTATTGTTCTGAAACCATTAATTATTTCTTGTCTTAAAAATAAGGAATTTCTGCCTTTAGAGAATGCATTTGTAAAATAAAAAAAAAAGTGCAGCAATATGTATATGTGCATAATCTGCATACTTACATGCATTTGAATTTAAAGTATGTAATTTGCTTTATGTTACTTAAACAAACAAACAAACAAACAGCTTATACATTTCAATTTGCCATTTTATTTAATTTGTAAGTACCGAGGAACAAACACAGGGGTATTTAGAAATCCAGATTTTTGTAATGCTTTTTTGTATACAAAACCCTTTCCACATTTTTTCTCCACCACTTTTCAGCATCATGTTTTATGAAAGAAAATGAAAAGGAATGGGAGTGCTACTAAAGCCGAGTATTCACAGAAGAGAGAGAGAGGAGCATAATTAGCTTGTTTTTTGCAGGGTGTTCTGCAGCAAGGAAGACGCTTGGTGGCTACTGTGTATCTATGACTGCCAGTCTTGGCCCTGGTTCACTCTGAGACAGGAACAAACAAAGCAAAAAAGACAGTTTATTAAAGTGTTTTTCACTGTGTTTTGAAGTCACTCTTAACATGCAAAGGAATAATTTTAATAGCTCTTATTTCTTTTTCTTAAATCATATCAAAGGTGAACATTAAAACCATGAAATATAAAATACAGAGTGTCACGTGAAAGGCAGGTCACTTCTGTTTTGCTCTCCTCAGAAGAACATGCTCTGTAAATTCTGTTGATTTGTAAAAGGGTCTATTGTTTCAGCTATTTGTACTATTATCAGTGGATATGTTTAATTTGCTGGGAGGATCAGGGTTGTTTTATTACATTTGTAGAAATATATAGCTGTTCAGGTGATCCATGAGCCTAAAGAAAAAAAACTAACATTGCAAAATAGTGATTTTAAAAGAATGACCTCAAACTTGATGCCAGACAGCCTTTTGTTATATCAGTGTTACCTCAACTGAAATATACTACTGTTGTGTACATGCAGCTCTTGCTTGTGTAGCATGAATAACGGACATATGGAACTGTAAATACTACAGTGAAAGTGTGGAATTTTCTGTAGTGTAGCCTTGCTTAACCCATAGATAGACATCAGAGATAGTTATCTTGTCACTGTATGAGTTAGAATGCAAACCCTCAGTGCCCTGTGAGAACTGTACCTTGTTTCTGCAGGTGACAAGAATGAGGGGTAAATTGTGACATTCCTGTGTTGCCAAGTCTACTTACACCACTGATAATAATGCCAGCCTGATTAATGTGTCTGTTCAAATGCCTCTCTTTTTGAGTAAGCTTCAAAAGGTCTTGGTGTTTTACTTCAGTGCTTCCTGAGGCTGATTGTATCTGACATACTTCAGGCACAGAGGGTTTGTCTGCCTCAGCACACTGGAATGTTCTTGGCTACCTGATATAAAATTAAGATCTTTAATGTGTAGAAACAAGAATTCAGTGCAACCCGTAGAGCAGGGACAGGGAGTCAGAGAGGAAAGCCTTCTTTTGCTTTCAGATGTTTTGGGAATTTCCAGTGGGAGTCCATAGGATTCTTTGAGTAGAATGATCAATTTTGTGGTAAAGAAAGATGAGCAGAAACAAAAGTTATAAAAGGGGGAAAAAGTCCCAGAGAAGACTTGACATTCATCTCGATTGGGTGTATTTAGACATAATTGAAGTGCTATTGTTACTGGTGTCTGCCTGCAATGAAAAGTTATGCTTTTATAGCTTCCTACAAGGGCATGAGAGTCCTTGTGGGGCTGCCTGGTTGCACATTACACAGTATCAATAAGAGACAGGAGTGTGGAGAACGGGAGGGTAATTATCGTGAGCTTATTCATTACCAAGCAAATGTTTTGAAGATTGATGATCAATTTACTTAACAATATGAATAACTGGATAACTTTCAAAATGTGCTAAGTTTTGTTTTTCTTTGTTCCACCTCTTATGTGCTTTATTGGGGGTTTCTGTAAGTCTTGAAAGAATATGAATTTAATATTTAGAAAGCCTGAATGCTTAAATATGCTGAGAAAAGACAACAACGACTATGAATACATACATTTTCCAGGGAATTAAAACCAAAAATTTAAAATGTTTCTTTCATTAAGAAATCTTTGAATTTTCCTTGAGATAATTTTTTTACTGTGAAACCTTCAAATTTTTATATTTCCTTTAAAATATATTTCAAAGGGTTTTTTTGTTATGTGACTGCTACATGTGACTTGATTCAAGATACTATTGGTGTATCAATGTTATCTGAAATTACTAATTGTTCTTGGCAAAAAATAACTGAATAAGACAAGTGAAAATAAAACAAAAATTGAACATCTATCTAAAAAATTCTCTTAGTTTGATCCATCAACAAATTTTTCCTTAAACTTAACATATTTTCTAGTTATTTCTAGTTTAATTCATTAAAAAAAAAAAGTTGAAAAAAAATTTTTTCAACCAATTGCATCCAATAAGTAGCAGAAATTAAGGACTTTTAAGAGTTGAAAAACTCAAATATTACTTAATTCCTGCTTTAAAAAAATTAAAATTGCAGAACTGAGAAATTTATGAAAAGGTGGAAAAGAAAGAATAGGTAATAAAGTCACATGCTTTCTTTCATGTCATGTCTAGAGACTTCTACTTTTATGAGTATTTACAACAAATCAGAGTATTGGTGACAGGAAAATCTTTTACTTCTTCAGGAACTTTGTATAGTGAAAAACTGACGGAGTTCTCAAATCAGATCTACTACTAAATACTTTTAGTATAATGAGCTTTTGATTAAGTTTTTTCCCATTCCTCTAAAAAAAAAAAAAAGCAAACAGATGTGTGATCAACCTTAGTGTTTTCTGGTACCGAATTTTAATCTGAAAATACTACACTCTGAAAGAATTACTGCAGATTATTTTCCATGATTACCTCAGCTGTTGGATATGTTTTTTATGATTAAGTACTAAGAAAAATTGAAAGATTTTAGGAATATTGCTCTCTCTATTTTACTATCCCTAGTGTCACCAGTGAAAACAATGTCTAAACATGTATTTAGTCTAGAAAAGACCATATAAAACAGGAGTAGTCTTTTATACCTAGTATGGGACAGTGCTAAAATCTGAATTTCAGGGCATCATTACAGTTGAAAGAAAAGTTTTTGTATGAAATTTCTCAAATAGCTATGAATAAAGGATCAATTCCTATAAATGGTTATTTTTATAAGGATTTAGTAAGAAACCAGTATTTTTAAAATGTTGGTTACCTGCAACTGTTTTTCACTATCCAAGCTCTGCTAAACTGAGTTTAAATGTAGGACTTTGGCTAGTCTTGTAAACAAATGTTAGGATAAACTACCTATATATAGGCTACTTATAGATCAGTGATTAAAATGACAAGTGTTTTAGTTGGAGTGATCAATACAGAAAAAATGTCAATGTTTTTGAAATGGAATTCAACAGATACTCTTTTTTTGTTGTTGTTGTATTTTCCTTGTTATAAAGGCACTATTGTTATCAAAATATTCTTATAGATATTTAATCTAATGAACCCCTGGAATTTGTATAATTCCCTGTTTATTTATTTGTATTTTTAACCAGAATCATTACTTTTGGGGATTTTTTCCCCTTGACAACGAACCAGTGTTACCACTGTAATACATTTTGCTTAACATGGGCATTTTAACAAAAAAAGTTGCTGTAAACCATCATGCTCTAACTGTCAAAATCATTTGGGTTGATTCTTGCATTCTTACTCTTCATAGTGTCTTAGTCTTTAAAAAGTCATACTAATTTAATTGTGGAAGGATTCTGAAAAACAACGGTCTGTTGCTTGGATTTTAATTTATGGAAAGTCTCTGAGAAATTTGGAAAACAAAATGAATCATTAACACTAGGAATAGAATTATCATTCATTTAGATTTTAATCCAAAATAAGCACTCCAGAGGACACCTAAGACTTTGAGCAACCTTGGCATGTATTTGAAAACATAATGTAGAGACTGCAATAAATAAAGCTTCCAAAAAAAGCAGCAGTCTTCTGTCCTCCCACTCTCTAACACCCCATTTAATTGCGAGTCATAAGACCTGTGCACCTCCATCACACCTTCCCACGAGATATCCCACCCATTACTGCCTCAGTCAGCTCACACAGATGGACTGTGTAGCATACCCAGAATGTCAACAGTTTATGGCTATTTTAGACCTTGGCAAGGAAGAGCATTCCAGAGGAAAAGTCCCTAGAAAAAGAATGCTTTGCTAGCAGCTCTGCAGCCTTTTATAAAGAGGGGAATCAAGTTTGAGGGCCTCTGAAGGTGTCACAAATCGCAATGTAAATTGTACAGACAAGTGCTGACCACAACTCACATCAGCATTTTTGCAAAAAATCTCTCTACTCTATCATTGAGTCAAGATGCCAGTTTGTTAGATACTGAGAAAAATGGTCTCATTTTTTAAATGACCTTTCTACCTATGCTTTGATTGTTACCAGCTGCTTTTCACTACATTTAATGGATCTTTCAGTTTTGCCTAGTATTATTAAATAATATTTCCACATGTGATGATGTTAAGCACAAATTAATAATAGATTAAAATAATAAACTATTCCAGAAATTTGCATTTTCTTCTAGATTGCAATTTAGTCCATTGATTAGTTTCCTATTTTTTTCCCCCATCATACTACAATCTGTGTTTATCATAAAATTCTCCTAAGCCATACTCTACACTTAACTAATATTTGTTAATTTATAAATAAATTGAAAAATATGTAATAGAATGAAGCTACCATGATTCAGAGATGTTTATTAAGGTCTTCTTTTCTTCTCTTAAAAGTGAATTTAGTGCTTAAAAAGGGAAATTTTTCATGTTCACAAGACTTTGTAGGATTTTATGTTAGCCTCACACATGTTAAGATAAATCATTCTGATAGAAAAACTTTGTGGAAGATATCAAAGGCCAACACATGTATATTGTGTGGGTCTGTATGCATTTTATGTGCGATCATAAGATAAAGGTACTCAAGATCCTAGTGGGTGGTTGAGCTGGGCTTTTGTCAAAGGGTCAGTAACAAGAAGAGGGACAAGTCTCACAAGCTGCAACCAGAGAAATTGTAATTAGATATTGGGAAGGAGTATTTCATTATGAAGTTCACCAAACAGTACAAGAGGTTGCCCAGAGAAGTTATGGAACCTCCATTCTTGGAAACTTACCTAGTCAAGGCCTTGAACCTACTGCTTTTAAGATTTCTCAGTTTGGGGCAGAAGGACGAACCAGGGGGCTTTGTAACTCAAATCTGTGATTTACTGTGTAATACAGGCAGCAACTGGAAGTTAGTGTTCACTATAAAACAAGACACAAGCTTCCTGGAAAAGCAAAGTTTGTGGATAAGATTTTCATTTGACATAAATTGGTATTTGAAATTATTGAAGCTTAATTAATTTAGTATAGGTGAGGCTCTGCTCTTATATCCTTTGAAATATAATTTGTGCGTCATATTAAGCTTGATTTCTTTTTTGTTGGAAGTGTTTAATCTGAAGGTTTAGGAAATACCCTGTTCTCATCACACCATAATGTTATCATGCTGTTCCACATCAGCCTTTCAACTCTAGGAGGTATGATTTGCCCATGAATAGGCGTGCTAACTTCTTATGCTTTGTCCCTAAGAGTTCTTGAATTTTTGAAAGAACTAGGTACTCAGATCTCATTGACATTCTGCTTTGACATTTCCAGGTTAAAGTCTCTCCTGACTTATAACCTATTGATTTAATTGGAAGATTTGGGCCCTGACTTTCTCAGCATCAGATGATTAAGTTAATTATCCCTCTTGCCTTTTTTTTTCCTTTTCACCTCTGCCTTGATCTCAGTAAAAACTTTTCTTCATTACCCTTACTATAGTACCAAACTTACATTAACGGTGAATTACATTATAAATTTTAGGTTGTTTAACAGAGGAAACCTTCATCTTTGGTTTCTCTGTTCCTCTGTTAGAAGTAATCTGTCCATCTATGAAGCAAGAACTATAGGGGAAAAATATTTCTGCAGTAGGTTTTTTAGTGAGTGTGTGTGTGTTTTGGTGGTTTGTTGTTTTATTTTTTTTGGAGGGGGTGTTTGTTTTTGTCAATGACATATAATGAAATATGCGTTAAATCTGTGCTGCTGGGGCAAAAGGATACCTAAACAGTTAAAATATTATTATTCTGTGTTAAAGCTCAGAATTTATTGCAAACTCTGGAAATAATTTAAGTACAAAAATAATCAACCGTTAAATTATTTTAATTCGCTCATTCAGCTTTTTATTACATGATATCAGAGACCCATGCACAATTTGGGAGACTGCTTTTGTGTGGGTCATTACCACACTGTTATCAGACATTTGTGCACATAAGTGTATATATTGTACTAATTAGCTTAGACAGTTTTACAAATGTATGGTTCACCACCGAGCATGGAAAAGTGCTCATGAAATTTAACTCTTACAGGATGAAAAGCTGATCATCATTATCAAGCATTAGGATTCGCAACATAAAAGCAGAAGTACAATTCTCATTGTTTTTATAGTAATAGTTCCAGTCTGCCAACATAAAAAGTAATATCATAAGAAATTCAATGTAAGAAATATCTCAGTTCTCAAAACCTAATTAAAAATTAATAATAAACTGTGTAGAAACTGATGATAATAGAAAAAATGCTGGTGCCATTTCACTCCAGTCCCCGATCTGGAATGACAAGAATCTCTGGAGTGATTGTATCTTTTAGCTTCTTTCCTGATACAGAAGAACATCCTTGAGGATGTCTGTAGAGGGTCTGGAGTATAAAAGGAAACCAGAGCTTTCAAACAGAGTTTTTCTGCATACTTAAGAGTAGGGGGATTTGTTATGACAATTCTTAGTTGTAAAAGGCAATTCAGTTCACACACATAAGAAATGGGACTGGAAAAAAATATATTGTATCATGAAATTGAGTCCCTTTTCTTGAAGCCTGATGTACAATCCCGTTTACCAAAGTCACCAAATGCAGTCTTAAAACTATTTTTTCCCTGACTTTTCTTAGTTGAAATAAGCCATTTTATCATTTTATCTGAAAATTTAGAAATCTTTCTGATTTCTAAATTTTCTTCATTGTTAGGTTGAAATAATTTGGGATTTTTTTTCAGAATACATTTCTTTGTTTTTTTTTTCATCTTTTCTCATTTGCTATTTCACTGGATATTTACAAAACAGTCAGTAACAGTTTATGTATTATCAACTTTTATATGAAACCAGTTTTCTGACTCTGAGATGCACGTTTACAATAAAAAGATGGGTTTTTTTAAATGAACCAGAAGTGTAATTTTTGTGCCTGTTTTTGAAATAGTGTGACTTTGCCTGCTCTGGAAGTGGAACATGACAATTTGATTTCCTAAAATTTAAGGAAGTGTGACTATATGAATTCAGACAGTACTGTGGTTAATTTAAGGATTTTGCATTGTTTTACTTGATTCAGAGTTTTGCACGTGTTGTGTTTTTTTTAAGAAAAACATCAATCTGCCCAGAACCTGCAAAAATACTGAAAGAACACCTTTTCTTCAATTAGCATTAACAAAGACTCTAGTATTCAGCCACAGATTTAAGGGAAAACAATAAAAAAATCAATAAGATATAACCTATGAACATTAAAATCCAAAGCTATTTTTTGTCAGTTTGCATATTGTTATCCATTGCAGAGAAGAGTATGAATACAAAAAAAAAAAAAAAAAAAAATACAAGCCAGTTTTCTGGTTAGTACTGAGAATATGAAGTGTCCCTCTCTTCAAAAACCGTTATCAGTTTTCTGCTTTAAACACATTCGCTACTCTAGATTCCTTTTTCAATTATGGTCACTTTAAGAGCCAACTATTAGTTTAAAAACCACCTTCCTTGATGTAATTCCTGCTTTTTAGTAGTGAATATAAATCCCCTTGAGGTAAATGTAGACCTTACAGAGGTAAGAATCAGAACAAATGTTTTTTAATCCTTGCAGAGCTTTGACAAAAGAAATGTATTTCCATATTTAAGAGTGGGATAATTCATAGTAAAACGTATCTGGAAGATTATTTCAGGAGAAACTGTCAAGCAATATCTTGTGTTAACTGATTTATGACAATTATTCCTGAGGATAAGTAAAATTTGGTTTGCTTAAAAGTATCTTGCTTGTCTTTTTTGCCACTTCGGGATAGTACTCAGAAATAATAATAAAACTAATACTATATTTATATTCTTTATAGCAGAGACTTACTGGAGAATTATATAGTAAAAAATAAGCTAAAAAAATGTGTATATAAGAAAAACACCCAAAATTTCCAACATTTCCATGTGTTAGAGTAAAAAAATAAAATAAATGTCAGTATTTACCTTGGTGTTCTTCTTGAGGAAAGAAACTATGTATTTTTTCCTTATCCTGAAGTCTTTTCATAGGGAGACATAGCATAATGAAATCATCCTAAAACCTCTACACTTCTCATTTAGTTTATGAGACCAAACAGATATCCCTTTAGGGAATGGGTATAAACCTGGCATTAAATGGATAGGATAATCAAGAAGCATTGATAAGTTTTATCAACTTATTACTATGTTCATTAATTGTTATATTACCCAGGAGAGTAATTAAATTTTTACCAGTAGTGTTTATGGATCACCTGAAAATACTGAGTAATTTTTCAGATGGACTTACGTAGTAGTTAGTGTAACTACTAGTATAATTGCTTATATTAATGGCACCTATAATTCTGTTACATATTTATAAAGTCCACTTTGGAACTTACATTTATAGCCTTTAATTAAAATGGTCAAGACTTCAGTTAAACCTTGAAAGAAAATTGATTTTAAAAAAGCACTAAATTTCTTGTGTTCAGAACAAACCTATATTTCGATCATCTAACTTTTAATATTTTTTGTAATAGTTCAGTTTTCAAATTCTATTATTTCTATAGTCTATGCAGTCTGTTTTTGCCAGTATTACTTATAAGTATTGTTTTTTTCTGTTCATAGGCTTCCCTCTGACATATCAGATTCTGTATTACTGATTTTACAATTTTGTCTATCTTGCTGTTTAGCTTGTTTCAGTAGGAAGTTTCCAAATGTCAGACTAAGCATGATTCTTCTCTTATTTCAGCTGTATAGTAATGTTTATAGTATATATATATATATATATATATATACGTAGACATGAAATGACCCCCAGCAAGTTCAGTGAGAGATTTTACAAATAATTTTATAAAAATTTATTTGCCAAATTTTTTTCTCAAGAGAAATTCAAAAATATAGACTTAAAAAAGATCTCCCAGTGGCTAAACCTCCTTTGCTATGTGGTTATGCACACACAAGGGTTTTTTTCCTCTTTGTCATTCTACTGTAGAAAGAGAGAAAAACATACAGAAAATTATTAAAAATAAAGAGCAATCTTTTTGAATGTGCTTAGAATACAGATTATCTTCTTCTCTTTCAGCTCTTCTTAGAAGAGATGAGAGAGGATTTGTAGTTTTCTTTTAAGAACTGTGTTAAAGTATGACCAAGACACATTCAAGACACTAGAGATAAGGTCTGTCAGCAGTTCCATTTATAACCGCTCTCAGTTTCTCCACAGTGTTTTAAAAGCTTTTTTGAATTGATTTTTAGATGCTTTGGCAGCATCCATCTTATCGCTGGTTACGTACAACATATAAAAATAAAATTAAAACTTAATGAGGTTGGTGATAAGTGAACAAGTCCTTTGAACTTCACAGAGCAATGTCTATCCTTACAGGGTATTAATAGCAGCTTCTCCTTAAGAAGCTGTACATTTAGACCATCAACAAAAAGTTTATCTGAGGTCAAAACCGATTCAGATATTTTAGCTTTTATGTCAGAGATACATACATACGTTTATATTTACCGTAGACATCCCAGTCCTTTTTCATAAAATTAAGGTTAAATTTCTTATAGGGAATTTACCCTCAAATAACTTAGTGGAGTCTCTGATAAATACAGAGGTTTATGGATCATACCTTACTGTATTATGTTAAAGTCTCACATCACAAACTTTTCAAATTTGTCTAGAAAGACAGTCAGGTTTTATGCATTTTTCCGCTTAGCTCAGAAGCACAACAAAATGCATGTTCTTAGATATGCCAGTGTCTTCAGCCTCCTGTGGAGTTTTGGATACAATCATAATGTATCCAGCATGTTACATCAAATCAAGGCATTCAGTGCTTTGTATTGATTTTGGACACTGTAGAAATGCTTAGCTAATGCTAATGCTAGCAAGTAGGCAGCCTGGATCAGTATATGAGACATAATGATTTGAAGTCTGTCCAGAGTTCCAGGTTTATTGCAGAAGAGCTAAAATGTGACCAGTCTCATTCTGGTATCCCTATGAAACACAAAGGAAGTACTAATTCGATGTATAGAACCCGTGTGATGGTTTTAACTGGTTTTGACACAGGTTGTAAATGTGCTAGTCATTTTTCCAAATTTTGGTTTTCAAGGCACTGACAGTGAATCAGTTCATACCAAAGTGTTTTAATCTAGTAAGTCAGAACTGAACATAAAATAGGAAATTTCTTTCTTATAGAACTAATTAGAGAAAAACCTCTCCTTCAAGTCAGGTGTTCATTTAACATTTTTGCTATTTTTGTAATTAAAACTACTTAATTTTTTTTGTGACAATAATGATTAATATATTGTCTCTACAGAGAATAAGTATTTTGCCTTTTTCTTCAGTCTTTTTTTAGAATTTGTGGGTTTTTTCAGATGATATTGTCAATAACTCATACTTTATCCTAAGTATTAGTTCATCGAATTTTTCAGCAAAGCTGAGTGCAAGGTTTTTCAACAGTTCTTGAGAAGGTAAATGTTTAGATGGAATTATGTTGCATAAAGCATATAAGAAAGAAGTTACTCCAGATGTGGGAAGAGATTCCAAAGGCTTAGTCAGCCTCAGAACTATGTTAGAGGAGAATATGTTTTCCTGTGTCACTGTTCTGTCTAATCAGCTCCAATTCTGAGCCATCTCTGAGTGTACTTGAAATGCAGTAAACTTTCTATGAGTATCCCAGATGCAGAATACACCAAAAGAAGGTGATCAGCCAGAAAAATGCTATTGCAGAGAATGTATGAAAGATCAAAGTAGCAAAGGTATTGCTTGTATCCAAGAATACTTGGCACATATTTTTAGCTACTGTTCAAAAGAGTCAAATGAGTAAAGCTAGTCAAATGTCATTACTGTAACCATGGCCAGAAAAAATTATGAGGCAGAAAAGGTGAAAGGGTAAACCAGACATTTTTGTTAAGCACATTCATGTTTCTTATATTTTCACGATTGTAATTATTTTATTTTAAAACAAGTAGAAAATAAAGGATTTTCTAGATATGTTTTTTTCAAGGTTAAAAGATTTCTTTTCAATGTGTTGGAGGAAAAATTATTTCTGTCATTTGGAGCTAGTTTTTTAAGGATGTAAAATACAAAAAAAAACCCCTTAAACTGACAAAGATACAAAATTTTATCTTTCATGCCCTCAGTTTCTGTGGATTATTTCTATTTTACAGATAATCAAATACTGGTGGATGATTTCATTAAGCCAAAAGTCACCTGGTACCCAGGTTTTGTTTAGTGTACCAGTACAAATTGCAAAAAGTGACAGATATCAAACCAAAATGAGAACCCTAGGGAAAGTCCAAAGAACAGACAAATTTTCATGACAAAATAAATTAAATATTTTCTATCTAAAATTATAAGAGGAGTATTTCTACTATATTATTTGGAAAATTCTGGTTTGCCTGCTTCAAAAAACTTCTCTGTTTTTAACAAACATTTGAGAATAATGAAATATCCTGCTTTTCAACTTAGAAAATGGAAGTGAAATGCTTGACTTCAAAATGACTTTTCATTCTGAAATGTGTTAGTAAGAGTGCTACAGCATGCATTACAATGACACATTTTGAATAGGTAAAATAAAATTCTGATTGACCGGTTTTTACTTTTTTCCCTCCAGTTATTATTTTGTAAGAAACATGTGAAACTTATCAGTTTTCCATTCCAACTTGGAATGGGAATATTATATCAAAAAACATTGAAAAGGAAGAATTAATTAGCAACACCATCCTAGTTCATGGCCTACATCTCTGGAGAAATGTACGGGGTTTACCACCTTAGTTTATATATTCAAAATATATATATAGTAAACAGTATTTTCAGTGTATTTCCTCAGAGAAAATCCTAATCAAAGGAAGGTAACTATAAATGAAAATAGTCCATGAAATTTCAACTTAATTAAAATTTCATTACAAGAAAAGGTCATAAACTTAAGTAACAATTTCATTCAAATTTTCTTATTACATGTTTTCATATCAAAGTGTTTTATGTAGTATACTTTTTTAAAAGTGTGCTAACATTCTCAAGAACCTCTTGTATAAAAAATGCAGTTTGCACCTCTCTGTGATTTATGATAAAACATGTAATGTGACCAGCCATTTTTTTCCTTTCAATAAATGTTGATTAGATAGAATGCATTTGGATTGCCCTCTGTGTTTATGCGGTAGTATTGTAGGATAATGTAAACTTTTGATAAAGTCATGTTATTTTAACATAAATACAATGAAAATCAAAATATATTTAATTTCATAATGTTTCCTAAAGACTTTTGAATTGTCTTGGTCCTTCAAATTGCTTTCTTTCCCTGTATAAACCATTGTTTGCACTGCTTCTTTTTGCAATTTCTCTTATTCCCATTTCTTGTGTGAGTGTAAAGAGGAATTTGACTTCTCACCCAACCTGTAGGATGCTTCTGATTTCACAGTTAGCATCTTCCTGACAAAATGAAAAATGGTAATTCTTCAATAGCTTTAATTACCTGTGGAATAAACACTTCCTGGAAGTTGGTTCAATTGTGACTTGCAATTAATGCACCTTATGAGGAAACCAAATGGGACTATATAGTAATACATTTTTAATCGTTTTTTCTCCCTAAATAAGGAAAGGTATAACTTCACAGTCTTTGGATTATACTTGTTTATGTGTCAAAATGAGCTGCAAATATAAGAGTCCTTTAGAACCTAATCCTACTCTTTTTCTTCTAAAAGCACCAGCAAAGTATTTTTTTTTCTCTTAGTAGTCCAGAAGCAAGAAGCTTCTGAGTCTTTAATTTAAAAGTATGAAGATATTATGAGACTAAATCTACACTGACTTTTGATCTGTTAGACAGCAATTGCCAACAGTAAAATATGTCAACATTATTAATGTTGGAGACATGAATCAGGTAATCAGCATCTGAAAACAATGACATATAATTTTACCTCAGTGTAAACATAAAGCTTCTTATGGGTGTTTGGGGTGTTTTAAAAATACATTTATTCTACCTCTTTAGTTCCTGTTTGGCAAAACTGATTCTGTTATTTTTGTGAAATATGTATCACTGATTATTCTAATTTCTGGTTTCATGATCCATCAAGATACAGGTAGATTCCCAAGAGTTATAATACTGGTGATCTTGAAATATCACTTAGCTCTCTCTTCATAACTCCTTTTTTATTCTTTTTTTTTTTTTTTCACTGCCATTTTAGACTGGTTTTACTCTTCTATTGGGAGCTATTAGAAGATAAGGCTATCTTAAATTTCAGAGGGACAATATCAAATGGTATGAGATCAGCAAGACTAAGACTGGATTGGGAGCAAAGCTGAACAACTTGATTTCAGAATGGCTGCCATTCAACTTTCATTTTAGTATGAAATACTAATTGATGAGATTTCTCTTTAAAAAAAAAAAAGTGTTTCTAAAGTTCTGGCAATTATCTGTGTCTATTAATCAGACAACTTCATAGCAAGTATACTTGGCAAGGCTTCCATAATTTTTGTTTCCATTAAAGTAAGTAGAAAAACTGTTCTAATTGACCAGGAGAAGTCAGCATTTTAACCACAAAATTTAATTATTAAAAAAAAAAACAAAAAACCTTTAAAAAAAGTAAATATTTTAACTTCTGATGTTTGATCTTATTTTCATGATATTTACATTCCACAATTATAGTAGGAAATCTGTGTATGTGTGTAATTTAGAAATATATCTGGAATATATGCCTTTTTGGAGCATTAAATCTTATTTTTTTTTCTACAAAATTTACTTTGATCACAGAGAGGTCTTCAGAAAAAAATAGGTTATTTGTTATTCAAACTTACAAATGTGAATACGAACACATAGGTAATACTGCTGAAGTGCCTACTGAAATTCTTAGGACCTGTCTGTAAGAACCTAGAATGGCAGGGAAAGGCTGAACTGCACAAAAGACTGAAATGGGCTGGTGCTTAGAGTAATTAAATATCAGGTGTGTTGGTTAATTCTGACTTGGATGTGAGATACAAAACAAGAAACACTGAACACTAATGGTTCTGTTGCTTCCTTGAAAATTATAACACGCAGCAGGGTGTGTGATTCTTGATTAACAAACAGGCACCTAAAGTGCGTGATGAGTCACAGGCTAAAGCCAAATGTTTTCAGACACCCTACTAAGCAGTTGCATATCCAGGTGCCAAGATACTGAGGAGAGTGTAACTGAAATTTTTCCACAAGTAGTTAAGAGAAACAAAGCAACCACAAACCTTTATGTCCTTTAGGTTTGTCTGTGTGGAACACAAGCGAACATTCAGCTTGTGGTAGACAGTGGGGTTTTTCAAGTAGTGGTGTTTGCTGACAATATGCATAATGCTTGCTAGTCTTCGTGTTCCTTTCTGAGAGCACTCATGACATTCTTCTTTCTCTGTTAGCCTTTGCTGCCCCATGCCAATGGGGGTCCAATCTGCTACCTTTCATTGCATGTCAAAACAGCAGAAGACCTCTTGTGATCTGCTTGTGCAGTAAGGCTTCTGTTGCTGGCTGTTTCAGGTAAAATATTGTAGCAGATGTAGCAGTGGTTTGTTTGGGTTTTTCCACTGAAAAAAATGTGCCTTGGTAGCTAGAGCCTTTCTATTTGAGAAAAATACATCTCCTAATATATAGCTTGAAAGTTTTGTTCCTGAGGACATGAAATTATAAAGGACATCTATTTCAAAATTTTCACAGGAGATTGTTGTTTCACATCAAATCTGTGAAAAAAGACTGGTTTTATGAAATGATAGGGGCAAATTCATCAGCAACACTAAACCTAGGTGCTAGTACAGCAATTTATCTGAAACAAGTGGGCCCATGAGTTCCACTTCAGCTCAGATATGACTGTTTATGAATCTGTTTTTGGGTTTTCTGGACTGATCATAGTTGGCATTAGCCTGATTCTCCTTGTGCTGTTGATAGAACCTGTTCATGTTACCACCCTTCTTTGCTTGCCTGGCTAAGGTGCAATGGGGCTGCTCCCTCTCAGTGCTGTCACTGCCTGGCCTACGTCATAGTCACCCTGGGTTCCTGGCTCACTTTCCTGGAGGGATCAGCCCAGATCTTGCTCCTCACAGATATTAAGCATTTCTGCTGGAACTGAACTGAGAGGCTTCCTTTCTACTTGACTTCAGAGACATTCTGGAGTACCTTCTGGGCAGAGTGGGATAGCATGGTGTTATTTAACCTTAATTGCTATACATTTCCTAATGGGATTTGGCAAGCACTAGAGAGAGGAGTGGGAGGGAGGCAGTATTCATTCTGAAGCACTGAGTCAGCATAAGAGTGAATCACAATAGCTGACTAGCCAGAATTACAGTGATATGTATTCAACATGTCACTTTATCCATATTGATCCTGCAGAGGATACTTACTCTACTTATCTTGTTTGTATTTTTATTCCCTGTGCTCAGCAGAAGACCAGGCTACCTCGTTAGTATTTAGAACATTGACATAGAACTTGAGGCCCATAAGCAATGATAAAATAGTAATGTCAATTAAAAATATACTACTATTTTTGTGCTAGTGCACCATAGTGAAACGTTGTTTTCCTTATTGAAATGCAGCCTACAATTTCTAGACCCAAAATTGTTGGAGTAAGATAATACCAATATTCTTATTTAGCACTTTAGATTTCTACAGCACTTTAGAAATCAACACTACTCTAGAAACATCTGTAGCAAGCAGCATATCCAACCATAAATTTTCATCTCAGTTGCAGAATTTAAGGAGTTTGGGTTTTGTTTGTTTGTTCACTTGCTTTTCAGGAGTAACTCTGGATTTCAAATCCTTTATTCTAGGGGGGAATGAAATAAGTCTGGATGTTTTGTCTCCACAGGAGGATAAAATAATATACTATTTTCTTGTTTCTTCTGGTTTTGATGTAATCAAGGTTTAAAGATAAAAAAATATTGTCTTTAAGGACGTAATGACCAATGAAATTATTCTCAAAGACCAACTTCTGAAATTTTTTCATGAACTGATCCTGCTTGCAGTCATTAAGACTCACAATAATACCTGATTATATGACTGCTAAAACACTCAGAATAGAAAATATAATCCCTTGAATTCCATTATGAAGCATGAAGAGTTCTACTAGAAAGAAAATTTTCCAAGTGGAACAGGTTTTTGATTTCTCCTGAACTCTAGGCAGTCTGCATAGGCCTTGACACTCAACTATGTTTTTTTCATCTTGCATTTCAAATTGGTCATTATCTCATTAGTTCAATTGAAGTTTATCAGAAAGCAGTTCCAGTTTGTCACCTATTGGTGCAATTTTATACTACTATTGATATTTCTTACATACATAAATTCTGCTACATGCTGGTCAGACCACCTACTTTTGATAATAATTTTTCCCAGGACCTATGAAACAGCATTTTGATCTTTCTCAAAATATTACATTCTTCTCCTCCTTATTTTAGAACCTTTTCAATCAAAAAAATAAAGGAGCTTGAGGCATTCAAAACTAAATTTTACTTACAGGATATTTTGCCAGGAGACCATGTTGCTGAAGGATTTTATCCAGACAATGATTTTATACTTCCGTTTGAAATAATCAGTATGCTTGTCCTCACCATAGCAAAAAGAGAATAAATCATAGAAGTCCAAGTTAGTGTTTATTTTATGAAGATGACTTAGCCATTATGATTTTGCACCATTTTTTTTCTTTCTAAAGCTTGATATACAAAATTGTCTAATTATTTTGTGTAAAGGAATAACAACAGATATCATGTAATACACATTTGTGGGTTATCAGCTACCTAGTACATCTCCTACATAACTGGCTTGCTTCACCAGTTCAGATGACCAAAACTGCCTATGTAAGAAATTTGCCATTATAGTTCAGTAGCTCTTAACAAAGGCTTAGACTTATTTTCTGGATTCAATAACATGTACAGAAGAACATATTACAGCTTCTGATTACATGAAGAATCCTGTATTCATCACTGCCATCCCAAATGGGTATGCATTTCTCTTCACCTACAGTGCTCATGCAGCATTAATCTGAGATGCATTTAACACACAGAATACTTTGTTTTAATGTTAAAAAGTGTTTCTTTGATAGTACATGCTGTCAATATGAATAATATTATTAATACTGTTAAGAATCCTGACTGTGGATTGAATGAAAAAGTAATGGAGATTTTTAGATAGACATGGCTAAGGGTAGTGTTCCTGTTCTCATCTGTCCACTATTTGTGTTTTGTTGCAAGACTCTGTGGAAATACAAGGTGTATGAGTGGATCTCTGGAATAATTTTATAATAAATAAAATCACTTTCAGTGGCTAGATGGCATACTTGTAGCATTACAAAGAAATTACATCAAGTGGAGCGTTTCCAGAATTTTCCACATGGAACATTTTGCTATTGGAAATGTCTTTTTTTAAGTTTGAAATAGTTCAAAGAAGTGTGCTAATATTTATGTTTTTCAGGGAAACAAAACGTTGATTTTTATTGCTACTATTGAAATAAGTTTTTTCATTTTTATATTATAAATAAAATAAGCAGCCAAGCCAGTTGACTTATTCAAAACCAGCATGCTTTAATTGTTCTGAAACTAAAGATGTCCGAATTTTCCATGGCAAATTTATTCTGAAAAGAAAACATGGTATAAAAATCAATGCAAATCTCTGCTACAGCTAAGATTGGGTCAATATATATTTAACAGACACCTTGCATTATTACATTGAAACAAGACAACGAGACTGGAAGAAGACGTCTGCGTCAAACACTTGTAAAAATTTACAAATTACTCATTTTAATTTCTTTTAGATTTGTAATTTACCCTTTTCATGTTTCTAATGAAGACCATAAAAAAAATCACTTTCATAATTCAACTTTGTAAAAGATTTTCAGGTCTTTTGTGGGCCTTCTTTGATGGTTCAAGATCAATAACTAAGCATGCCAGGACTTCTCTTGCTGTCTTTGCATTCTGTGTGCAGCCCCGCTCACTATTCTTCCAGTCGTATTTTTGATGCTGCTTTAGCCAGAAGTCTATTATTGCAGCTCTGGGACAGAATGTGCATGCTAATTTCTCCAAAGAATAGTACAAGAAATCAATGTTACCATAAAATGCACATGAAGAAGGAAATAGAACTGAGTATGAAACAAACCCACAGGAAAAAGACTCTCTAAAATTGCAGCAGATTTAAACAAATAACTTAGTGGTGTTCTTAGTCACTCTTCTCAAAAACAAAAACAAAACGATAACTCCAGGAGAAAAATCATTGACTACTCTTTCCATTACACATTTTTAAATGCCTCTCCTATAGTACTACTTATCTTTGAAGTTAAAGTAGTTTTTCCTAGGACTAGCACTCAGCACCTCCATAAATGCATGTATTTCTCAACACTGTTTGTCTTCCTCTCCCCTTGAGAGCCTACTCAGACACCCACCTACACAGAGATATTTTCCGACCTTGTGAATTTTAAAACATGCATTCTAAATAGCGGAGAATTGCAGTAGCTGAGGTTAATAATTAACCATGCCCCTTAAACCCCTAGGAGGCACTCACTTGCTCACTTACGAGAGACCCATCATCCCCAAGAGACACCTGTTACAGTGCTTGCTCACTTGAAATTTAAGTGTTCCTATTTCTGTCTCAAATGTTGGAGAACAGGTTAGTGCAGACTCAAGGCATATTGCTGCCAAGGGTTTACTTCCAATTTACAATGGCTTGAAGAGAGAGCGATCTGGAAAGAACAACTAATGTACCAGCTTGCTACTGCAAATGTTTCAGGAATTTAAAATCCAGTAGTTCACTTGGTCTTTTTTCTCTCCCTTTTTTTTTTAAACATTATTTATCGTTATATTGAGAGGCAGAGTTAATGGTAGATATGTCAAACCCAAATAAATCCTTCTACTTGAAAACCAGCTAGAGAGGCTTCAACATGTGTAGACTAGCACACAGAACAAATTCTCTTTTGATCCTCACCTATTTCTATATAAACTAGGAGGTAAAAATTGTGTTATTAATTATTAATGATTAGTTATTAAGATGAATATTACCTGTACAAAGATATCTCAATTCTAATAGCCCTCTGTGGCTTTTCAAAGCCTTTGTAGCTCCTAAAAGTATTCTCATATTCAATCTCTTGTGAGGTTTGAGTGTAATTCACTATTGGTTATAACCAATGTTCTTGTCATTTATAGCGTAAAGAGGAAATCAGCCTCCTTTAGCCATTACTCTTCCATGAGAATATGAACGGAAGTTGATCCTCCTCTTTTGATTTCTAGATTGTTCTCTGATGCCTTTGGGAAGAACTAGTTGTACAGCCCCTAACTGTCTTCTCACATTTTGGAGTGCTAGTTAAAGAAAGAGAACCCTTGTCACTACCCTTTCAGTCTAGCATTGCTATGTTTGCACTGAAGAGAACATATTGGGAAGCCTGTTCTTGGTAGATATAGGAAGTTAAATAAAGCAGAGTTTCTTTGCAATTAGGAAGGCTGATTTTGACCTTACTCATGCTCTTGCAACAGGATTGCAAGTTCTGTGAAGTCACACTGATTTAAATTGTGCTGAATACCAGAATCCCTTTCTAAAACTGTCTCCATGCCCCATTTCTGTCAAGGATCCTACTCTAGTATCACAAAGGGATGATTTTTTGATATTTGTCTTAACTGGTGATGCCACTAACTGAACAGGAAAAGAGATGTCATTGACCATCTGTGAAAGACCACTGTCAGAACTAAAACTTGACTACTTATCAACAGGCCTGGAGAGAGGAATGCATTGTGGTACTGTCTTATGACACGAAAAGTTAAATGAATTAAAGCATCCTCTATTGCTCTGAAGATTTTGTGTTTTGCTTGCTTCGTATGATTACTTTCATGCAGCAAACAGAACTTACTGGTATTTATTCATGTTCTGAATTATTCTTAAATTATAATGTCATAGCCCAGTCAAAAATTATAACTTGGTCAGAAACTTGTTGTTCAGAAAGTTTAAGTATTGACAATAACTTGATATCTTTGAAGAATGGGTACTTATTGACTGCAAAAGAGCTATGTCCAAAATTGTCTTTATGGTGAAACCCTGAACGCTAAAAAAGTTGGACAGAAATTACCAGAGGAAACTACCTATGATTGTACTATTGCTGAGTAAACAGGTAACAGCTTCAAACAGTTGACAAAATGTCTGAAAGTATACAAGGGACTAATGAGTTTATATTTCAGAACTATGGAAAAGCACTCGAATGATAGCTTTTTCTGAGTTTGGTTCCTACAAATATTTCTACTCTGACTGAATGCCATTTTAGCATTTTTCAGTATTTGACAGCAAACACGGCCATCTGTATTGATAATGTATGTGCCCGTAATACAATTTTTCTGTCACCACAGTACTTTCTTATCCCTTTTTCAAGTCTGAATGTGACTGAATCTGCTATTTCCTTGTCAAGTGTAGTTCCTCTTAAGTAAAAACAAGTCTGATTCTGGGTTTGATCATGAAATATCAGTTTACGAGCATCCAAAATGGAGATTAATATGAATCAATGGAGTTCATTTGTCTTAACTAACAATTCAAATTTAGAATAATATTCTGAGAATCTCCTGTTCTGATAAGATGACTTGGAAATATGTGCATATGAAAGAAATCTTAAGTATTAGAAACTTCATTGCATATCTCTTACACGCAGGATCAAATGCTTACTGAATCATCTCCATCATGTCATTGGTGACACTGTATAAATACAATACAAATATAAATATCTTGAATTTGATGTATGTACTAAAGATTCATTAACAAGCCCAATAATTTGATAACTATAAACAAAACCATTAACACGTCTTTGCTTTAGTACTCTGCGAGAACACTCCTAGAAGTTTCAGACAGATTTTCAACTTTACCACTTACATTCCATCATGACTATCCTATCAGAAGAATATCTTACATCCATCCAGACTCAGGTAGACCTGTTTAACTAGTTGAATGTGTTAGGAACTTGCTGCATTTCTTTCCATCTTAAGTCCCAAGGAAGCAATAGTGGTAAAAAACTCCTCCTTTAGATAAGAACACTTCAGATCTTTTTCCATTTCTTCATTACATCTAAACTGTTGAAATTAATGTTATTGTTCCAGCCATGAGAGCACACCTTGGGGCACCAGCTGGTATAGAAGGTAATTCGTTGTGTTTAGTTGGAGAATGTGGTTTCTCATCTTTGTATTTTTGATTGTATATGTTCTTTTTAGTTTGCAGTGGATACTGGTTGATTTACAGGTTTTTCATAATGAATTGTGAAGCCTAAGCATTATATTAGAAATAATTTTCCTGCAGTATTGTCATGAAATTTGGAATTGGCAATGTCAGTTCAGTTATTATTTCCCAGATTCATAGATGCCATGGGAGTCACATTCTTAGAGGTCAGGTTCAGTTATTATTTCCCAGATTCATAGATGCCATGGGAGTCACATTCTTAGAGGTCAGGAATTCTGGAGTATGTTCTTGACGGTATGATTTGAACCTGATCTTTTGGTACCCTTTTGGTATTGTAATTCCCTTACCACTGAGTATCGTGACTGGTTATTCCTCTGAACCAGTGGGGCTTCTTTTGTTAAATGTGCAGGGTAAAGATGATAAAGTGGGAGAAGTATAATTTAAAATAGTCAGTATAAATTTCACTATGTGAATTATATTCAGATATTATGTGACCTTATACAGTATAAATACCTTATACAATAATCACAGCAAGGGCTTTAACATTCCTGAAAGTTCTCTTCACTGTTTCTGACGTCTTATTTTATCAAAAGCATGAAATGAGCAAGCAAAAAGAAGAATTTTTCTGTGTGATCGGCAATGGCTTTAATCCGGTCACTTAGCATCTTGACTTACTGGATAGATCAGCATAAAACACATCACAAAAATAATTCATTGACTTATTCTGTACTTATGTCAATTGTTAAACAGTATATTCTTCATACATGGAAAGGTTCTGTATGTCCATTAAATATGACAGTTATAGTACCTTAAAAAGCTATGCATACCCCCCGAATGCAATAGTTCAAATGTACCCAGATTTTTCAGAGAGGAAAAATGTGAACCTTTTAGTTAGGGAAATCACTTTACTTTTCTCATCCTGTAGGTTGGTTGTTTGTTTTTTTTTTTTTCCCGATGAAGTAATAGGTAATGATTAATTTATAAATAATTATCTATACTTAAAATAATTTGTACTTTTGAAGTACTCTGAACTTCTCAAGTAAAAACATAACCATATAATTGCATTATAGCTAGAAAATATGCTTGTTCATGTTAAGCACCTTTTATGTCAGTATAGTTGTGTTTTTATATTGCTTAGAATTTTCTGATAAATCTCATAAGAGTTTTACTGCAATTCAAAATACACATAGCCCATAAGTTGTTTTATCAACAAAACACTATTTGGCAAGACATATGTATGTGGATAGTCAGAAATCTGATTTGCTCTTTTCCTGCTGTCTTTTTCTTTTTATATTTTTGTCTTTTATATTACTCCAGAACCAGACCCAGCACTCCAGATGAGGTCTCACCAGTGCTGAATAGAGGGGAAGGATCACAAACTGAAATATAGGGGGTTCTCTTTGAACATCAGGAAACACTTACTGTGAGGTTGGCTGACTACTTGCACAGGTTGCCTAGAGAGGTCACAAAGTCTCTATCCTTGGAGGTATTCAAAAGTTCTTTGGACACAGTTCTCGAAAATTTGCTCTAGGTGACCCTACTTGAGCAAGAGGATTGGTCTAGATGACTGACCTCCAAATGTCTTCTCCAACCTCAAACGTTCTGTGATTCTATGACTACTTATTACATAGACCTGAGATAGCAAAAATCACATAAAAGCTAAAGGAACTCAGCCTTCTCATATTTTTATCCTTGATACTAAGATACAAACGAATCTCAGATTGTGTCTGACAGATACATCCATCTGACCATAGGGAATGCGATGACAGCTGGATTATGGCTTTTGTAATCTCTATCACTGTCCTTTCAGTTTATCCAAAGACCAACATCTCAAACATACAGAAGATTTCATATGAAAGTAAGAAGATGAGAAGCATGAGAACAATGAATACAGAAAAAGGGATTACACAAATGATTCATGCCCAGGGTGTGTGTGCAGATTTATGAAATTTCATAAAGGTTGTATGTGTATATTTTAAATAAAGTTGTGTGAGTTATTATCTCTATAGGATTAAGTAGAGAGGGCTTTTCTATCCAAAAAGTCTCACTGCATTAGTACTATTGCATGTGTGTTCTGTGCAGGGGCACTGAACTATAGGGGTTCTGGCACCTTGTAAAACCAGTAGGGTTCTTCCACTTATAAAAAGTAGGGAGAAGAAAAATATAGGGAAAAGAAAAAACATGGGATTTATCTGAAAAGATAAGTTTTTTATCAAAATGAAAATTTGTGGGGGGAAAAAATAGAATTAAGAAAACAGTTGTGGAAAGCATTTATCTTTTATAAACATGCTTTCAAAACATATATTGCTCAATTTAGCATAAAACCCAGTCAAATTCAGAAAGAAGAAATAAAACCATTTTATTTTTAAACAATGTTTTAAATTCTTTCAAAAGTCCTGCCTTATTTTTTCACAAACACCTGCATGAAGTTTGCCCTGAAGTGACATTTTGGTGTCCAGACCACTTGCGGAGGAAACTTGCAACTCAGCTTTAATGTAATTAAATATCTCAGTGTTATAAAAAGTTATGTTCTTAAAAACAGATATACTTTAAATTGTTTCAAGGAATTACAGCTTTACCAAAAAACTGTAAGTATTTTTATCTATAGAGGAAATATTGCAGATATTCACATACCTAATAGTAATAATTTCTCCTTTCTTACATTAAAATGGGATATAAAAGTAAGTCAAAATAAATAAAATCTCTTACAGTTTTCTTGTACTTTTGATTTACCAAAAACCTGAATATCGATCTAATATCGATATCCAACTGAGACGGACAAAAACTCTCTAACAGTTTAAAGTTAGAAAGTGTATGTTTTATTTGGCGCCAGGCACTGCGTGGGATAGCTCCCTAAGACGCAGGCCCCGATACAAGCAAAGAAGATACCTTTTATTTCCAAATATTATGACTATCCAAAATACAAAATGCATATTCATAGTGTTGACACCTCCCATTCTCTGCTTCGTATGGAAATGAGCTTAAATGTCATTAAGCATGCGTAGTGTGTGTCCTGAATTGAGTCGGTGGTCTTGAATTGGGTCAGTGGTCCCAAAAAAGATGAAGTAACTCATCTTCCTCATTTTGACCTTTTTGCCTTTCTGAGTTTTAACAATTCTAATTACTTTAGTGGCCTCTAAGATTCTTCTTGCGTGACTTTTGGATGGGCTCCCACAAAGGGAGGAAATTGGTAATTGTCTTTATTCTATACACCAACTTATCAATGTTTCTGCTCATTATTCTAAGCACAGCTGAACAAACATGCAAATGACAGATCATCAGTTATTTGGTAATCAGTTACTTAGCACCTAAAACTCTATTTCAGGTCCAGCTCTCCTAACTATTTTTGATTAACCCTTACTGGGCCTAAACTTACTATTGAAGTCCCAAGCCTATGACTAAAATCTTTATGTTTCCTCTAAATCTATGTTTCACTTTGACTTTTTTTTTTTTAAAGAATAGTCTGTCAACACTTTAAGTGTTATTTTCTTTCCTTGTGATTTGCCAGGTATTTCTGTATACATCAAAAAATGTCTACTTTTGCCATGTTGTTAGATGCGTCTCATGCCCTATTTAGGTAGTTAAATTAAAGGACAGTGATCAAGAATACCCATGAGCTCAAGCTCGATCTTAAAATTAGAATTTGAAGTATTAGCATAATTGTGCAGTTACAGAAACTTGTTTTAGCTGGTTTTGTGGTTCAGTGAAGTTGAGCTTTTTTGAGAGCATGTATATTCCATTGAGCCAGAGTAGCCTCAGAATGTATTCTTGAAGTTGGGACACAGTCAATGTTTGTAAAAATCCTGCTGGTGTGCCCCTTACCTTTAGTTATTTTTGCTGTGTTTATTTGCAGAGGCTTATAATTTGGAAACAATTGAAAGAAATCTGCATAATGATATACAGTATTGGAAACACTTTGTCAGTGATATGTTTGCATATTTATAGTAGTGGTGTTGGCCAGAAATTTACATAAATTTTTGTTCCAGTTTCCAGGAAGATTCATAGCATAAAAAATTCAGCTGTATCCCCCATGTTCTGGATTCTTAGGGTTGTGGTGGCTCCCTGAAATGCCTTCAGTTATTTGAAATTCTGTTACATTAACTTGTGCAGTTTTTCCCATCTGTGCTCCCAACAGTCTCTACCATAGGCTTACAAAGTCTGCTTATGAGGTCAAGGAAATCATTACACAAAGATAAAGGGTAATCCTTGCTTTGAATCTACAGATAGGTGAAAGACATTGCCAAAGCAAAACATGACATTTGTGCAGAGCCAGGTATTAAACCCAGGCTTTCCAACATTGTTTTCCTTTCCTTTCAACTTCATTCCTTCTAGCTGAAGAGTGCTGTGATAAATGCAATTACATGAACATCACTTAATTATTTTACAGTTAGAAAATTGTGCATTTTCTGTTACCTTTTACATAATGATTTAAACAGGTACAATTTCATCTTTGAAGGCATGAAATTAAAGAAGACAAAAAGTTAATTGATCTAACTGTTCCATTCAGAGTTCTGAATAAGAGCTATGCATTTGATTCTACACAGACTGTGGCTTTACATCTGTTTTGATCCAATAACCTATAATCATATGGAACAATCTGAGAAAGCTATGTCATTTAAGATGAAGACATCAGCAAAAAATCAATTATAGTTTATTTATTCAAATCTGTCTAAAAGTTGCACAAGTATTGAATTTCTTTTTCACTGTAAAGTTCTTTGTCGCGGGTTCGGTTTGTAACCGGGCAGAAACACCAATTTAGTGTAGTGGTTTGGTCCAAAATACTCATTACTGTTTATCTGCTGTGAGATAAGAATTAGGAGAAATGCAAAACAGGCACCAAACTTGAAAGAATATAAAGAAGTTTATTAACAGACCTAAAAGAAGAAAAAAAAAAAAAAAAATTATACCACCTTCAGAACTCTCCTCCTCCCCCCACCTTCCTCCCTTCTCCCACTGACAATGTTCAAAGACAACCCTTCAGATGTTCAGTCTGTTTACCACTTCCATAATAACCTTGTTCAGTCCATTTAGAAAGAGAAGTCTCTTCTTGCTCATGCTATGAAAACATTATCACAACGAGACAGCCGCCCACTTCCAAATATTGTTCAGTCCATTTAGGAAGAGGAGTCTCTCTGCCTGCGTGTGAGTCCTTTCCCCCGACTTGCAGCTTTTCCCGCAACTGCTTTCGAGGGTCCACTCTTGAAGTTTTTTGGGGTACAATTTTAAGGTTGAGCCGTTCAGAAACAAAAACAGAGGCCCTTCTCCTTCCCTGGGAGCAAAGGGTCTTCATCATCTTCATCGTTAGGACTATCTCTGGGAGCATCTCTAGGAACTGAGGTTTTCTCCTTTCCCGTTTGGAGCAAAAGTCCTCATCTGGTTCATCTCTAGGGACTGAGGTTTTCTCCTTTCCCGTTTGGAGCAAAAGTCCTCATCTGGTTCATCTCTCCCTGTCCAAACTTCTCATGAAATTTCAGCTGCGTCAGCATCTGCCTATCTCAGCGCAGGTGCTTTTGCTTACGAGTTGAACACTCCACCCCCCATATCTTCATGAAATTACAACAGGATACTCTGATATATCATAGCTTCACAAGAGAATTTCAGCTTTAAGCATCTCCTCTCTCTTCCCTCAGGTTTTCAGCTCTTCACAGCAATAAAAAGAGTTAATCTCACCTCGGCCTTGCAGCTTTGCAGCTGGAATGTTGAATTTTTCTTATCGCAGTGGAGAGGGGGGAGAGCCGAGCCGCTCCGGCTGCCCACGGCAAGGCAGTGGGGGGGGTTCCACGGCTGGAACAGGTCCATGGCTTCAGGATGGCCGTGGCCCGGCCCGGCCTGGCCCGAGCAGGGCCTGGCCGGGCCCACTGGGCCCTGCTCCGGCCCTGCAGCCGCCTGTGCCAGCGCCGGAAACGAGAGAGAGCTTGGAGGGGGAGTTTGCCTATTCTTAAATGTGGATAACAGAGGTGATCACAACTTTAAGTGCCTTAGAGAATTGTCCATATCCAAACTGGCCAGCTGATAGGTTCTATCAGTTCCCAGAGGAAACTGTAAGCACCCCTTAGCAAGGACGTCCCTTCCGGGACTATGCTTGCTAACCTATGACATTCTTGAATTAAGTTCCATTCCCCTACATCTGCCCAGACTTTTTGCTTTGTTTGACCTGAGCTGGAAACCGAAACATTTTTGCTACCACTTATCTAGGAGAATTTTTGGACAAAACTCAAATATAAATATTTGTGCTTTAAAAGTTGTTGTTGGCCAGATGGCATAGTGGCAGGAATAAAGCAGCAAAATGGGAGAGCAATATTTAATTCTGGACTTTGCAATAGGGGTCTGCTCTTGGTGAGATTGATACTGTTTTATTTTTAGAGGGCATTGACCAGAAAGTGTTTTGCTAATGCCAGCTGGCTTTATGAAGTGCGTGATGCCTCATACAATCAAGGTCCAAGACTGTCTGCAGCCATGACAATACTGTTGCCCATTATGTTGTTTTGTTTGAAAAAAGAAAATCATCTTGGTATAACTAGGGAAAGAACAGACGTTTGGAGTCAGACAGCAAGAGTACATTGATTTATATCAGCCAAGGGTTTGACCTCTCTAATCTTATTCATTCATATGAAGTAAAGGAAGAATAAATAGTGAAATTAATCTTGAAAGTTGCAGCATTCAAAGTGGAAATTGTACACATTCAACTATATGGTGCTGCATAAACAGAGATGCAAAGCACTTAAGGAGCTCACAAACAGCCTTCCAGTGCAATTCATTTAGAGCTGGCTGGGGTGACTTCTAACAGCAAAACAATTTGTGGTGTAGATGTACAGCAAAAGTTCAGACTTATGCCCAGATTCCTTGCCAGAAAGGCTCTTTCTGTTATATTCAGAGAGAAAATTGAAGAGTTGTCATTTCCCTGCTGAATATTAGGAATGACCATGTCCTGTGAGGATCCCAGTACTTGCTATCCCTGCAGTTTATCAGAACCTGCAGGCCAGCCTAAGCCTGTGGAGTAGGTGACTCTTTTTCAATTACATGATATTTTCAAGTTATGATCCTAAATTCTTTCTGGATGACAACACAGTAAAAACTCAGCTTTAAAATGAAAAATTCTTACATTTTATTTGCATTCTATTTTTGCTTTAGTCAAATGTTACTCTTTTTCTGTGACACCTAATTATCCCAAAACTTTACGTCCTTTATCCCTCCATTTTATGTTCTGCAAGGCACTGTACAATGAAAGAATGGAATTGCATCAAGTGTCCAAAGTAATTTTTGCTCTCAATACCCCCATACTTGGGTATTGGAGAGAAAGGTGGTTAGGCAAAAACGTTCCATCTCTATGTGACGCTTCTTAATGGTAGAAGATATGAAGATTTATTTTGCCTTGTCACATTTTTTAATAACATCTTAATATTTAAAACTTCTTTGGAACTGATAACAAACATCAGAATGTCTTGAATTAGTCACAGCATTAAAAACATTCCTAGATGAATATTTGAGAGACTGCATAGTAAGAATGAATTGGGATGTCTGAAAAGACAACATGGACTTCTTTTAATCATCTTTCAATTGCAGTATTGTTCTCTGGGCCTGTAGTTTCTTCCAGGAAATTAATCAGACTCTTTTCTTGTGATGTTAAAAGTTACCCATTTGGTCTGTGGCTGTGAAATGAAAGAATATGAATTCCAGTTGGTGTTCTCTTTGTAGAACTTTCTAGAGACTATGAACAATCTTCCTAATGTTCTTATGATCAAAAAATATCTTTAAAAATGTGATTGACAGGGATGACTATGCAGTGACTATTAAAACTGTCGGGTTTAGAGAACCATAATTTGAACTCATCCTTCATCAGCCACATAACAAAATGTGTCATGAATCCTTTTTTGTCTATTTTATTTACATGAGACATTCAATCAAAACCAGCCATTTATTAAGCCTAGAGTATTTTTCTTTCTACTGTCTTACTTTCAGAATGCCTTAAAATGATTAAAGGAACATGAGATATAGCAAATACATGTTCCTATTAACAAAAATTAGTGCATCTTTCTCATAAACAAATAACCAATCTGAAGAAATATCTGTGAATTTTTCTACAGTTGATATGTGCAGAAAAGGTTTTGGAAGGGAAGCAAATGACCTGAATCTTTTAAAAGGGAATCTTTGCACCAGTCTGTGGTTCTTATCAATGAAGGGCATCCTGCATTTGTCAACAGAAGAAAGTATTTTTGCATAACATATTGGTGTATAATAATGGTTGACGTACCTGAAGTTTTATACTTCAGCTTTTTAAATTGGTGGTGAAATCTGACATTTATAGCCATGTTTTTAATTGAGAAGTTGTTCTTTTTTTTAATGTGAACCAGTTAGAGAATATTTCAACTAGCCTGAATATTAAAACCTATAGATAGTAACATTCTATGAAAAACAGATCTATAAAGTTTTACCATATTCATATTAATTTGACTTTTATTCAGATACATAAGTTCTTTGATGATTTTTAAAGTGTATGAAGAAAATATTTTGAGTGATTAACATATGTATTTCATTTTTGGGGCCAAATCTGAAGCCAAATAAAGTTCATTTTAATAGAATTTCACCACTAGACTTTTGAAGAGAAAAAAATGAAATCAAGGCACAAACATGTTCTGTGACATTACACTATTTTCTCATTCAGTAATAGTTGCATAAAAAGTCGATGGTTGTAATCAGTTCCACAGGTAAGTATATCAGTACTTCTTGTAAGGTTGTACATTTAAATCACCCTTAATTTGTTAACTATATTCTCAAGTAGTTACTAACATGTTGAGTGAAGTGTAAAGTAATAGTTTCCCATTTCAGTAGTTTTAAGCAATTTGCTGTGAATACTATCACTGACAATTACAGAGTAACTTTTAACCTACAGCAACAGTCATGGTGTTCTAGATGGCCATAACAGAAAATAGCCAGAAATAGCTACATATTAGTAGGTTTTTAATTTATTAATTAAAAATAATATATATATTTTCCTTTTGCGTATTTTGATTATTTTTACAACAATTAGCTTGCTATCACTTAAATGTCTCCTTTTAATTAGTTTTTTGAAATACCCATTGAACTTCAAACATTTTCCTACAACAGAAGAAAATGCATATTCTATTTTTACAGTAATGCAACACTTTAAAAGTGTTTTTTCTATGTGATATGTGAAAAAATAAGTACATTAACAAATAGCCCCACATCTTTGGAAGGAGTTTTAATTATATAAGGCGGCTGTATAGATAAACATGTTTGGAGTGTAGTTCTGGACATGAACCTCATCTATTGTTTTGTCTGTGACTAGCTTTTATCAGTTTCCTCTTCAATTACCTCATTCAAATATACTTTTTCCGATAATCTAGTTGTCGTAATGAAAGTGTATGTAACCCTGACTTAAACGAAATAATGGAACAAACTGTATTTTTACGTTCATTCAAGTCTTCTTTTTTCTGCTATATAGCACAATCTATAGTACTTTTCCAAATATCAAATTTCTGAATAAAATTAATTATTTTCCCTTTCAAGGCCTTGTATTTTGAGCCTGTGGCATGTTTATTACTATAACTTGCATAGCTACAGTGTTCATCAAGATTGAATTTATCTGACTTGAGTGATCTCAAATTATGTAGCTAATTTAAATTCCTCGATATTTAGTGAAGAATATTTCCATTCTATTAAACATCTTCCAAGATAAGATAGAGTTCTAGAGTTCTGTCTTTTGATTTTTGTAGAGAAGTGTAGTTGACTATCAGAGAATTTATTCCTGATCTTATGTTGTCCAATTTATAGAAAATCTGTCAATCCTTAAAAAATCACTATGCCTTTAAATTTAAGACATTTAAGTTTAAAGAAAAATTTGGACAACTTAGATGAATAAACAGTAAACAAACATTGAGGAATTGTAGATAAAATTAATGCAAAATATTGATGAATTGATATATTGGTACCTAATTTTGGAAAACATTTCAACTGCAGATTTTGGAAAATATGTCATCATCAATACAATTTTGGTGACCAGTGCAAAAATCCTTATATCTGATCACTCAGAAAATTAATGAATCTTTGTATCTGTATTGAGTATATTTGTATATCTTCCCTATTAAACTTGAAATGCCTTATTTATACTTTCATATACATTTAGAATTTGATCTTATTCTTCCAGGAGTTATTGCTGAATTTTCCTAAAATTTGATGCTGTGACTTTTACATTCATATTGGGCTAGAGACTTGTGAACAGTAACTAAAACCAAAATATTCTCAATAATATTAATAGTTAACTTTTTTAACAATGACAGCTCATAGGCGAAACTTAAGACACAAAGACTTCTAGTTTGATTTAATGTATGAATTAATAGTTCAAAACTTTTCAGATGGTCAGTTTTCTTCATTTTTAGCTAACCATTTCTATACAAAACATCATGGTGTATTCTAGATTTATCCAAAATATTTCATCTCAGCAGCAGGAATATTTTACATTACTTAGAAGACCTTACTTGTGCATCAGTGATTTGCTAATACTAAGGCTTCATATTTTGAAAGGTTCATATATGCTTTAGCTATTTGTATCTGTGATTTCAGTAGCATTCTGGCGAAGTTCCCTTTGCAGAAAAGCCTCTCTTTGTGCAGGGAGACAAAACAAAGAGAAAGCAATTTTTTAAAAATTGTCTCTGTCTACAATAGCAAATAGAATGGCACAAGAGGAATTGATTTGCATGGTGAAACAGTGGGCTCTGAGACTTATTTTCATACTATATGCATTCTGTGGAGATTTACTGTGGACTAGCTTGTCTGATACTGTGAACTGAGCTCCTTCTAGTTCAAGCTGTCTATGGAGGCTTTTGGACCATTTCCTTCTTTGGAATTTGCTGCAAATGGTCCAATGTACTTGCTTCATGGTACTCCTTCCAAAGATAGCAAAGTACAAATTTGGGGATGATAAGGAGATTAATTTCTGAGTCCATAACTTAGGTGAACTAAAATATTATTGCAATTTTTTTTTTACCATCTCTGATGCAGATTCTCATTTATTCTTAGTTTCTTTATGCTCACATTTCAATAGCTAGCAAGGGCTCTGATGATATACTGAGAATATTGGCCTACCAGCCTTCTAAATTCCAATTTTTCTAAATAAAAAGATTCTATCATGAAAGAGTGTTGTATCTTTGAGAGTATCTTTGAGTAAGAGATGTTCTTCGTGCTATTGGTTCTTTGGTGATATTCACTGAAATAAAGGAAGGCCTTTTATTTGCTTAGTTACAACAGAGACAAGAATTATTAGGAATTTATTTAATGCATGTTGCTAGGGGAATAAAAATAATTTTGGCCTGCTCAGAAGTCCTTATTTTGATTCAGAAAGGAAGTTTGGATAAGAGGAAACAAAATATATTTGAGAAAAGCACTAAACTTAAAAGGCATAAAGTATGTTTGAATGTTACACTATTATGCCTGTAATGTAAAATGAATTATGAAATATTATCCCTGAATAGCAAATCTTAAAATGTGGCCTTGGGCTTAAACAAATAGATGTTAATGGATGTGTATTTCAAATTTATACAGAACAAACAAAATATGCTTCTGGTACAAGACCGGAAGACCACTACAGCAAGTAAAATTAATAAAAGTGAAACCAAAATAAATGAAAATAATTATGGAGAGTCCTTCTCTTGTATCTAGAATTCTTGCCGGATAGCTAAGCTAATTACTGTTTGTCACAGGTGCTGTCTGTTGCAGAGCTGTAATATCAAAATATTTTTTTAAATTTTATTCAAGTCCTGTTGAAAGTTACAATTGTCACTACATTTTGCTAAATATAAAAAAACCCCAACCCATCATTTTCCTTATCAGCATCTTTTTCCTCTTTTAGCCTGCTGCTCTAGTACTAATCTCAGGTGTTTCAGTCTTCTCATTGAAAAAATAATGCCTGTTTAATTTAATTTCCTGTCAATTTTATATTAACTGCAATGACAGAAGTTTAGAACAGTAGAAATATGTGATTTGAATAGGAAAAAGAGTTGTGTGGGTTGAAACTGTTCATGCAGAATAGGAATCATTCATTAATATTTTGTTTGTCTTCCAACAAGCTTCCAGCAATTAAGAATGAATAGAAAGAAAAGGATAATGACATGTTGTATCAAAATTCAAGTGCTAAAGAAACACTTTGAATTTATGTGATCAGTTGATGCATCTCTTCTGCCTATTTTTCAGATCTACCCTATACACATCTCAGAGTCACTGTATTAGTCTTACAAACAGCTTGATGTTGACTGACTTTCTGAAGCTAACAGGAATTATATTATTTAGGCCCGACTCATCACCATTGCTTTTCACGCTTTGGTAACAACAGAAAATACAGAAATTCCATTGAAACTTAAGGGAAACCTCCTTTATCATTAGAGTTTCAAGACTGGAATAGGTTGCTCAGAAAGGCCATGGAGTCTCCATTCTTGAAGATACTAAAACCTGAATGATCATCTCCCTGGGCAAAGTGCTCTATCCGACTCTACTTAGAGCAGGAGAGTTGGACTAGACAATCTCCAGCTAGCTCTTAGGCCACCTTAAATACCCCAGGATACCATGCGTCGTTGAAGTGGAAAGTCATTTGATTTGAGAGTCAGGGAAAAATAAGAACCCTAGTTCCTAATGTTCCAGGGGTTTGAGTAATGTCCAAGATAATGGTGAACAAACCGGTAGAAATACTTGAAAGAGTATAGATTGCTTTAGCTTGGTTCTCAGTTTAGGCTAATTTTTTAATGTTTCTCTACATACTAAGTTGTTGCTGCCTGTTCTGAGCTTCCCCTCCCCCTCCCCAAGACACTTGCCTCTGCCATGTGCTCTGAACCCCTTTCTTCCAAGCACGGACAAAAGCAAATGTAACTCAAATTCTTTAGCAATGTCACTAAGTTGCATCTTAAATTGCATTTTACATTTGATTATAATGTTTTCAGTCCTTATGGTTTTGAGATGTAGGTATTGTGACCGCAGGAAGGCCAGGAAGTCTTACTATTTTTATCCAAGTGTTAAGTAATTAAGAGAGTTATTCTTTAGTGTGTTCACTTTGTACACAGAATAAGTTGTGAAGCAACTGGCTGAGAACTGGTTGATGGTTGCAAGCTTAGCTCTCTGAACAATTAAATGTAAAAAGGATTTACTCTGCCACCACACTACTGTAGTTCAAATGCACCGACATTTTTGAACAGACAATGTTTATAATGTTGATAGCAACTGATATACAGAAACCATGAAAGATTATAATCCATGAGCAGTGTGAAATACCAGGAAATATAGTGCAAAACTTCAAACATCAAGATATGAAAGAAATATCTCATAATGGTGAAAAAGTGTCACAATTAAGTCTTGTGGAGCTATATGGATATATTGCCATTCACCAAGTCTATCCAAACTCTGTCCCTAATGTCAAGCTCCAAAACTAGGATTCTTCATGTATTAAAAATATAGTTTTAGTTTCCAGCTTGGATAAGGATGACTTATTTAACACAGGTTAAGATAAACACTGTACCATAGAATAAGTTAATAGGGCTCAATTACTACAGATAGCAGGAAGTATGTGTCTTTGGAATTGCAGTGGTTTTTTTCCTATGGATGATTGGAAAATAAACTATCCCATTTAAGAAGTACAGTTGAAACAAGGAAGAAGCAGTGATTATTGAGGTATAATGAAAAGGTGTATCTTTTCTCTGTGATCTGTTAATCTCCAAGATCAGATATAATTAGGAATGACTCCCTATGCTGTTCTCAGAAAATATGATACCAGTTTTCAGAGGGTGAAAATTATCAAACCTACCGTCTTCTTACTAAACCTGAATATTGTAAGGGCTACCCCTACCAAAGGACTAATAAAAGATTAAGGTTGCTTTTTTTCTGTGACGGACAAATTGAACAGCTAGTGGACTTATTTGGGTAAAAGTAGCTCTACCATGTTGATTCATACTGGTGGCAGATGCAGCTCTGTTAATGCTGTGCATTGAAAATTAATAAAGCTAAACATAACCCTCTCCACTCATGGGTAGGTGTCTTAATTTGTCAGCACTTGGAAATTTCTCCTGTCCATTTTTCCGAGAAATTACTGATGTAATTTTATAAATGGTAGAACAAAATTTAATATGTAGTCTGTTTTTGCTTGTTAAAATGCAGATTATTATCTTTATTTTGGCATGGCTATAAGTGCATAAGAAAACCAGCATTTTACCTATAACTTTTTGTAAATATTAATCCTGGTATTTATCACCTTTCCCTCTTTTTTGTCTCATCAGTATGGAGTTTTATGTGAAACCTAACTGTTTTTTGCAGATTTGGATATAAATGAACATTAGAGTATATGAAGAAAGTCCTTGGTTTTGGGGGGGAGCTTATTGTACTCGTAGTAACTGATGCATAAGTAGTATTTATTATGTATTAGTATTCTGGTGCTTATAACTTAGTTCACAGAGATTTAAACTCATTTAACTTAAATGCTCTTACTAGTAACAATTAAAGGAGTATTATGAGTTTCATGAACAGTAACATGCACATGCATTACAGGGTTTTTTCAGATGCATTTTATAGAACTCCCATACTGCTGTGTTTTCATCAACTTTATCTCTAAGATGTCCTAGTTTTTTGGGTGTAAAATTTAGGTACCAGAATTAATTTAGCCCAAATATGCAAAGTATATAAAAACTCAGTATCTTTTATAACTGATAGTTCTGCTCTGACAAATGTTTTTCCATATTAAACTGTCTAAAGAATATGGTAATTTGTATATCAGAGATGATGACGTGTGGGAAAGGGAAAGTCAACTGCAATACAGATATTTAATTTTTTTTGGTCTTAAAATTCTTTATATTAATTACATGGAGTGTTTCTAATTATGCAGATAACAAACATATATTATGATCCAAGTCTATTTCTTTTTTTGGAAAAGGATAGGCCATGATATTATTCCATGAGGCAGGATGCATTCAAAATTTGCAACACATTTGCCTGAGAAGGTCTGGTTCTCAGAAGTAATGCAATAGAAAGGTCAGAATTGTGATGTTTTTACTAAAAGTAGAAGTGCAATAAATCATGCACAATTATGATTAACATGCACATCATTCTTTCAGAAAGAATTTTATCATCATTATGTCATTCTCATTGATATTCTGTGGAAAGGACTGAATTGGTTCTACTCAACTGAATACTCTGTGTGTTAGTTTTGTGTTAGATAATTCTCATTCAGTACAGCACTTAAGAAAAAAGTAAGAGTAGCACCCAGATCTGTTTAAAAACTATTCTTAATAACTTAGTAAAAGTACATAACATTTCTTTTAGTTTTGAGGATATGTAGTGATGTTCTCAGGGAATTTTCAGCCCCAGCTATAAAACAGCTCAACTTTGCATCTGTCACATCTCTTCCCTATATGCCAACTAGGTAAGGAATATAGCTTTAAAAGAATATGGGAAGATGAACAGAATGCTCCTAAATCTTTTATAGCTTGTTCCAAAACTTATTTTAAGTAACTTTGCTATGATTCTTGTGGTAGCTACAGATGTGATAAACAGGTGTTCTGTTCTTATGATCTAGTTGAGACTGCTTTCCAAAAAATCGATAAGAAATGGAACATAAAGTTCCAAATATTTGATGAATTTTTTTTTCTAATTTCCATTTTAAATTACATCACTGTTCTTGCAGGAACTGTAGATGATGCAAAGTCCTTCTGGTGTTGAGGAATACAGTCAGCACAGGTAGCTTGGTGAGCAGCTGCAGTGGGAGCTCTGGGTGTTGGGAGCACAAGGCGAGAGGCCACAGATAGCTAAGCCTTAGCATAATAAAGGGCATGGGGACCTGCACCCATCCAGGTGACCAGACACTCAGTGATATGGCAGAAGCTGAAGAGCCCAAGACTTTCATGCACTTAGACTATGAGAGTATAAGAGCCCAGAGTTTCCTCTGTTTGAAGCCCCTCCTCAGAGGTACCAGCTCAAATTGTTACTTTTTTATATGGTTATTGCGTCAAGATTTATATGGTTATTGCATTTTATTTTAAAGACTGGGACATCTGAGACTCTGCTATAGGAAATTTGGGGTCGAGCCAGTAAGGAACCCTAATTCAACTTTGTGAATTTGATGTGTGTAGATGCCAAGGGGCCTCGGTCTCAGCTCCATTGGTGCAAATATGACTGCCAGAATAGTTTGATATTCAGGAATAGCCTAGGGGATGGTCTAGGTGAACTCAAATCGCTGAAATTTACATTCTGTGTCATTGGCCCACAACGAAGTAGTAACTGATGTATAGTTACAGATTACAGCATGAAGTTTCAGTCCATCAAACAGTTACAGTAAAGTATTTCTGGTAGCAGTTACCTGTTTAAACTTTTTATCTACTTGTGACAGGAAGGTTCAGAATTATATTTGTTGTCCAACCTGTCTACCATCAGCACTAAATACCTTTATATCTTCAAAATTTTGTACCCTCAGAAGAATTTTGTACCCTCAAAATGAAACTCCACCTACCCCTCTACTTGTAAACCTGATGTAGACTTCTGTTCTGCAGAGCCTGTGTGTGTGGTTGCAGTTGCTGTTTTCTCCCATCTGGCCTGCATATATATTTCCATCCTATGGTGACTACAGTCGCCAGTGGGAGTGATGTATGCCTATGTCTCATCCTAACATCGTGGTTGAAACACATCTGAATCCAAAGGACAGTGCTGTTAGACACCCCATTTTAAACATGGGAAAATTTGCATAGTGTCTTATAAAATGGACCTATTGGTGTTTGTTTCAGAAGGTGCTTGCTAGAACACCAGACATTTTTCTGTGGTTTTCTAACCTTGTGACAGCAAGTTATTACAAATGTATCATTAAAATATTTTAAATGTATCATTGCTGCTTGAGTGTAGTTCAAATCCTAGGAGAATCCCCTACTGACTGACAATCCTGCATGCCCTCAGTGTCCCCTGAAATGTGAAGGATTGACTCTCCCACTTCCTGGGATTCTCATTGGTGCCAGGGTTCAGCATGTAGGCTTCCAGAGCAACAGTAATATCTGTCATTTTGAATGAATACAAATCTCTAACAATCCATGTTTGTACAGTCCCTGTGGAAGCGTGTTGTGTCAGCTGTGCTCACGGTACTTTAAAGGCTTTATTAAGTCAGCTGGCAACACACCCTGTCTCCAGGCGCTGACTTTTATGGCAAAGGACCTAAGAGACTTTTTTGTCCCCTTCTTATTTTTCCCTTCCACCCTCCGTCCTCCCCCTCTCCCCCCTTTCTCATGTTAACTACCTTTCAGAAACACAGGAAGTGGTTTTATAGAAGTCTTATGGCTGTGTTGCTATGTTCATAATACCCACAACATAGTTTACAGGTGAGCATATTTACCCACCCACACGATCTGACACATACATGCACACACACTGTCAAGTACCTTTATGCAGTCTGATATTAAATCTGATCAACTTATTACAACTGATTGATAGAGAAAGTGTAAAAAATTTACGAATAATTATAGTCAGCTTTCATAGCCCATGTAGCCATTTGAAAGGAGACTATGATAAACTGCGTGAAGGTTCTGGACCGTGTATTGCAGTAAAATTCCATGCATATTCTGTCCAGTGGCCTTTTGTGTAAGAACTGTACTTTCTATTTGCTTTAATGTAGACAAAATTGTTTAACTGGTAAATGTTAAAATATTAGTTTGCTTAAGTCATGTTTTGAGAATCAGTTGTTCAAAGACTGTACTTTCCAGTGACATTCAGAATCTTTTCTCTTGCAGCCGTTTCGTAGAGTGACGTTTTCTGTTGTGAGTCAGCCTCAGGACCCGCATCAAGGGTCATTGCAGAGTTGCTATGACAGCGGTCTGGAGGAGTCAGAAACACCAAGCAGTAAGAGTTCATCAGGGCCAAGACTGGGTGCCCTTCCACTCCCAGAGGACAACTACGAAAGGACTACGCCGGATGGCAGTGTTGGTGAGGCAGAGCATATGGAAAATGGTAGGGGCAAACACAACATTCACACACATAATCTCACTAGCAAGTGATACTAAGTAGACTTTTGAAAGGTCAGTCCAAAAATATAAATAAATATATAAATAATTAAAATTGTAATGATTTGATTTTAAAGTTTGTTAAAATGCAGGTATACAAAATAATGGAACATAACACCACTAATTAAAACAGCACTTTCTTTTCTTTATATGACTTAAAATCTATACTGTAGAAGTAGTTAAAACACTGAAAAAAAATATCAGTAGAGGTCTGGGGAAATGGAAATTGAATAAAATTACATACTTTTCATTTTAGATAAAAGACCATAAAGGACATGTATTCTCATTTCCTTCCATTTTTGATTCAAAAACTACTTAGGAAATTTCCCTGAATGTAATATATATAGCATCAGGAAAAGAAAATAGCATCTTAAAACCCCACTCTAGAGAATTCTCTTTTCCCCAAAAATGTTGTATAGACTGTTTTCAAAATAAAACCCAATGTCAAGTCCATTCTTCATTATTTAGAATAGAACATTACTTTCCTTTTCTTCACACTTTATTTTGTTCAGTAGTTTTACAACATCTCATTTAAATTCAGGGTCCATTTATGTAAAAGGGGAAAATGCTAAATATTTATTCCATAGTAATTCTCCTACTATTAAAAACCAAAAAATATTAATATGAGTCTCAGATTAGGTTCTGCTTTTCTTTCTATCTAAAACTATTTGAGATTAAAAAACCAAAAAGACCTATTTTTTTGAAACATATTTTATAGAACATGAATACTTCACTGTTCTCCAGTTCTTGGACTTGAAGTCAGAGACTGACTTCATTGTATTTTCATTTGCCCAGGAACAACAAAATAAATTAATACACATCAAAGTGTACAGATTTTTGATAACCAAATAAATAATGGGGTTTCTAATTCCACTGTAATAGGTGGGTACATGCAAGAAGGGTGGTGTATTTTTTCGTTATAGAATGAATTGATTAGTGTGGCTAAGTGCATGTTTTAGTTTTTCAATACTGAATTGTTCTTGGGGTTTTGTCTTATCTGAAAGAGACAAGTCAAACCATTAAAACGATGTTATTCTTCACGGTAAGATATTTCCAAATCTAGTATCTATTACTAAAGAATGGCTACAGCAGTCTACATATGCTTAAAGTATATATCCCAACAGCAAAAAAAATTGACTAAAAAGGAAGATAGTATTATCCATCTAAAGATATATTAGATTACGTATGTTTATACGTTTGCTTTTATACATTCTCCTTGGTTGTTTATATTAATATATTTGTTTACATTTCATTTTTCTGGGGATGGGGTAGGGGTATAAAGTGATAATGATGTTACTGGAAAAAATTTCATAAAAAAAGCTTATAGAATTTGTACCTAAATTGAGCTGATTATTTTATTGTCTATTTTGTAGTGAGATTTTGTAGTTAGGAAAATAAAATTAAACAATTTGTCAATTACTTTGGACATGCAGCAAGGTAGAAGATTTGTAGACATGAAATTCTGAGTTCAGAAAATATTTTAATATGGGATATGCCTGATCCAAGCTGAAGAAACTGTAGATTAACAAATGGATGTAATTTTTAATGCACTTGATAGCCAATGAAAAAGAAGATCACACTAACTGAAGTGTAATTGAAAATGAAGAGTGCTTGAGCAGTGTCATAAATTAAAGCAAAATAATTAAAGTTTTTGTATTGATGCAAAAACTGGAATTGCATTCTAATAACTAAAATATTTTAGATGATTTTGTTTTTTGAAAATATTTTATTTTGTATTTGGTAGGATGAATTTCTTGGATTTGGTTTTGAAAATAGTATTCTATAATTAATAAATAGAAACATAGATAAATACGTTAGTTCATGGTGAATTAAAGTGAATGAAAAAAATAATCTCCAGTAAAAAATTTTGCATGGTAAGACATGCATAGAATAATCAAGATTTCCTCCTCCTTTATAAAACCTTGAACTGAAACCTTTAAAAGGTAGGTGATGTTGTGATGAAAATTATACTCTAGAGGCTTTTGGATTTTCCCGTCACATTTTAAAAGCAAGATTTCAACACTGGCATGTGATCTGCCTCCAGAAATTTCTGTTAACATTAATCTATAAATAATGATGGAACAGGATGGAATGTACTTTTTTTAATTCATATATGTAATACCTGATATTTGAGTGAGAGTTTTCTGTAATATGACTCTTAAGTCCACTTGTATATTAACTATTTTAAGCACAATTGTATTGGTCAAATTCTGATAATGTAGTCTTCAATATTAATGGACCATTCTGACAGAAATATAATTGGAATTGAAGTCTGTCAAGTGTTCATTTGTCACATTTAATTGGAATCTAGGTAATCTGCAGTGTTTGGCTTGGTTAGGTTTTAATCAGGATTTATACTGTATTTTCATGTAGATTTTCCATGGAAACAGCATTTTGGAAGTGATCTTGGCTATTAATCTTTACTTCAAATATTTACCATCTAATTTCAGTTGGTGTGAAACAATGCAGTTATAATTAATTGCTTTGGATTTCCTTAATTTTAGAATTTGAAATAATAATCTTCAGCACAGTAGATGAAACCTTCTGATGCATTTCCTTAATTTTTTTCAAACCTAGATGACTAAGGAAAACAAGTAATCTTTACCGTTAAGGCAAATTTAAGAAGGTTCAGTTCACAGGTCGAGTAAATAGGAAATTCAACTTTCTATTTGCTGTTAAGACCTTCTTTACATTTTCTCAGTTGAGAATAAAACACTGGAATATGGGAAAAAAAGGGGTAAGGGGGTTCATTTTCTTAGAATATGTGGTACATTGCCTACCGGCCTACATGACTGTCAGATGTAGATTGAAGTTTTATTCTGCTGATTAGCTGTGGTGTCAGATGCGGGAGGAAAAAAAATAAAGAAAAAAAGACATGTTAGCAGATTGACTGTGAAAATTCAGTATGCAAAGATCTTGTTAATTAGTAAAATCTGCAGAACCAAAAGTAACTTCTGAGTTAATTTATCCCCTGCCCTTGGAGCTTTCCTTACAAGGAAATTCTGCTCATATATGCAGCCTTCTCTGATTTTGCTATTAGAATGGTACTGTGTTAATGTAAATTGTACAATAATTTTCTGAAGAACATTTTCATTACATTCATATTTGTATATCAAGGGCAAATAGATTACCATGGTAAATTAGTTTCCTGGTCTTTTGTCATAGCTTTCTCATTCTGACTATGCCTAATACCACATCTCAGAAGAAAATTTAAAAAACCCCTGTGACAGAAGCTTCCAGAATTACCTCTCCTCCTGACCCTAACAGTTAATATTCAGAATGTGATTTTCTAAATAATAATAACAATAGTAGTTGTACTAAAAATCCACTAATTTTTCACAAGCCAAGTTACTGGCCTGGAGGATGTCTTTCAACAGCGAAATCCTCTGAAGGCTACCAAAATTGTTTCAGGTTCGGCTTTCTGACTCTCATTTAACTGTTTTAGTGACTATTCCTTTATTTCATTATGAGAAAGAGCATGGAAGCATTCCATGTAACTTTTTAAATAGTATGGATTGTTATGTTTCCTTATAATTTACCTTTCCTCTGAATTCTAAATCTTCCTAGGCTCTATTTCTTCTGTCGAAGGTAGGGATAGCTGGAGATGTATTCTCACAATTTGAAGACAGCCTTCTCACACTAATTCCTATGTTATTAATTACAGATATGATCTCTAAACAGAGCTTTCATGGCTCTGTTTCATTACCCTTCACCTAGTTCTATTAGGTCTCTCTCATGTTTCTTGCAGCTCTCTTAGAAATATTTCATTAAATTCCTTCTCCCTACCCCCTGATTTCTGCATACCTACTATTTATTTATGCATGTAGTAGCTTAATCAGTTTTAATTTTTGTTTCATTTAGCTAGGTACGTATAGTGGTGAAACTGCAGCACTGTAGATTATGGCTTGTATGATCCTCCCTAGAGATTTGTTTCCGTGCAGGCCTAATTAGACCGTTTGCCACACCTGAGATACCTGCCTTAAAGCTAGCTCAGGTACGTCTACATGAACATGACTTTGATCTGCAAGCAGAGAATTTTAAGTTAGCCCATGTTTCAATATCAAATAGGGTTGGAGAAGAGTATTCATCTCTGTGAAAGAAGGAAAATAAGGGAATGGTTTACAGCTTCCATTTTTGCAGAGGGAAATGGAGTAAAGAAAGATTAAGTGACATGTCTGAAGTCACAGATAAAGTAAGGAGCAGAGCTTAAAAAGGAGCTCAGAACTTTTGTGATTCAGTTACTTGACTCCCACAAAGAAATCAAAAGATAAATTACTCTCTGACTGACACATGAAGAAGTAAAAGGCAAGGAAGAGAAGTGTGTTACATTGGTTCATACAGTCTGATAATATGCTCTGTTTTCAATTACAATTTCAGATTTAGATTGCAAGTGTCAAAGTTCCACCATCAGTATAGAGAAGGAGTTCATAATGTAGGAAATGATGACTTAAAAATGCAAAGTGAATTTTGAAAATTAATAAATGTAATTAGTTTTATCTGTAAGACCATTCTCTCACTTTTAATTGTGAAATAGATTCTTAATCTGTTCTCCAGACCAAAGTGTGAAAAAAAGAATCCATTAGAGAACCCGTGTTTACAGAATCTATTTTCCTTTAGCTTTTTGCAGTGCAAATAACATGGCTTAATGTTCTTGAAGACTTAACTGTCCTTATTGCAAACATGGCAAACAGACACTCACTGATTTATTTCAGAGAATGACTGCATTTTCGTAGTTCCCATTATTTTCAAATGTTCTGTTCTCTTGAATTCAGGCCTGAAAATTGCATGAGAGTAATTTTGTTTTTAAAATTGTGTCCAGAAAATGTTGATGTAAGTAGTCCATCTGAGAGGCTGAGTCAGTAAAGGTTTTCAATGCAGTGATTATTCAGTAACAGTTCATTTTTTTTGGTTGGTTTCTTTTTTATTCTGTCATGGCTGCTGCATCTACTTTTTCTTAAATGTCACCCTGCATGCATGAACTCAAAATACAAGAAAGTGCTGCAAAAATTATTATATAATACAAACACATAAGAATTCCTATATTTGTTTCTGATAAATCTTAACTTATAATTAGGCACACAATGAGTTTTGGATTCTTTAACACTAGCAACATACACGGGTAATGTTTAACACTGAACACATACATATTCAGTGATGAATTATATCTTGAACAAAGTTTTTTTGAGGATACAGAATTCTGATAAGATCTGTGAAAAGACATTTTATAAGAGGAAAAAAAAAAACCCAGCTTGTAAGACAGAAGACAAGCTGTGCAGGAATCCCTGATGCACTAGGTAGTCTTATGTAAGGCAGGGAACCTGTCTGGGAAGTACACTGGCTGCTTTTCTTCTTGATTTTTTTCATTTCTAATATTTTACTGTGTTCCTTTAGCTGACCTTACCCTATATGTCTAGTGAGTTTTTTCAACAAAACTAGGAATAAAAAAAGAGGAATAGGTTTGATAACCTATATGCACATTAATACTTTAAGTTTTAAAATTATATTGTGTCTGTTCTTTAAAAATTACTTGTATTTTGAAGTGTTATATACATATACTTGTAATAGAAATGAGGGAAATATATTGTGTGTTAAATTCCTAGTGCTGATATATATATTTTACATATAAATTTACTTTATTAAGCCAATAATTTATCACACAAAGTTGAGAAATTATTTTCAGTTGTCCATTTTATGTCATTGCACTAAGGTTTACTGTATATTAACTACTGTTCTATGTTTACATTGTACTTCAAATGCACAGTGTAAAGTAAAGCCCCAAATATATGCCAAATATGATCAGAAGTAGCTCTCATTGAAGACACCAGAATAGTATTTTTTATACCTTCTCTATTTTCCTTGACTGTCCAGATAAATAACAACTTCTGTGTTCTATTAATGAAGTGTACCTGAGTATTGCTGTGAATTGTTTTACACTTGGTCAGGATTTTAACTGCTCAGAGAACATATGCTTGGATCTGCTGGAATCAAAGGAATGAATATTTCTGTACTGGAAATCAGCCCCCACACATTGGTAGCAAAACAAATTATTCAGCACTTTTCTGATTTTCTGAAAAGAATTGTATGACTCTTGGTGTTCTCTCTATTGCTTTCCCATTGTATTTGTTCTAGCTTCTTTTGTGCTGCAGACTGAATAACATATGCCTCTTTTCTGAAAAATCATATTATAGGATTTCTTCCTCCACTCCTGATTTCAGTATCCTGCTCTTAAAAAGAAAGTATATACAGCAATAGCTGTTCACCACTGTTAAAAACAGCCTATTGATACCAGATAACTTGAAATGCCATGTACTAAAACTTTGGTTTCTTTTATTACCCTTTAAAAAAGGAACTCCATGTTTACATTCCATCAATTTTTGACCAATAATTTTAAAATGGAGGAAGACTTTGTATTTTTAAAGAACCATACCTGCAGTTGTATCTGTTAGGATGATGCAGTAAGGGAAGGGTTTGTATGAGCATGTGGGTGTGCACACATGTGCAAATCTCAGTGAGTCAGTTCTCACTGCAAATACTCATGAGATCTAGGCAGTTGCAGTTATATAACCTGCCTCTATGAATTTCAAATCATTTTGCTGAGGTGGATATGAACGAACATACTAAACTGACAAGTGGAGAACGAAATGATCAGAAAGTAAAGCAGTATGTCCCCTGTCATGCTATGAATTGATCCAAACTTTGTGCACCCCTCAAAAAGTAATAATTTGAATATCAACTTCCAGTTTGATGAAGGTTTTGCAACTGACTTAGGGAAGTTAGGCTTTTGTCCAAGTCTTCCGTGCCAGCTGCTAGCTCAGGCAGCCTCCCACTGATGCAGATTGCAGAACTCCCTTTGATACTGTTGCAGTCCTGAATGTAGATGGGAAGGCAAAATGCATTCCAAAATTTACAAACTCAAGGAAGAACAGACATCTGGTTTATGAATGGAATATTTAGCAACCTTTGCATCCAAGGCAGGCTCTTTCCTGAAAAAAATCTGATGTGAAGATTCAACGGAAATTTATTTTTCCTCTGTTCCAAGGAGTTCTTTCAGCATACTGTATTTCCCAGTTGGCTGTATTTAATGTAAGCTTCTTCAGTTTCCTGGACAACATTAGATCTTTCTATCCCTTCAAATCTTCAAGGATGATGAAGGTCCAAAACAAGTCCTTTATATGTGTATTTCATCTTAATTTCAGTGGAAAATACTTTTCCCGTTACTGCTGGTTCTCAACTACTCTTCTGTTTATTTTTTATTTAATATACATTGCAGAAAATGTTGATACCTTATTATCTTTATAAAACACGTAATCTTACAACTGTCTTTGTCACAAATCTTTATGTGTTGGGTATGATGTTTTAGAATCAGTAGCTTTTCCTATAGACAAAAAATAAGCCCAAAACCTACTGATAAAATTAAGAGAATAAACTGTATAATTTCATTGGGTCCATTTTTAAAATTATTACATACAAATTATTAATTCAGAACAAAATTCTGACTGTATTTTCAAAATGGGGTACTTGGACTGAAGGAATATGAGCATGTCTAATTGGCCACAGAGTTGAACCTAAAGGAATCATGACATTCACAAAGATCTGATTTTAAAAATAGGGAAACAAATTCAAATCTCAAGTGTATTAAGCCAGCAGGTGCCCATCTATGTCATAAACAAAAATTTTTATTTTAACTACTCTTGTTACATGAACAGTTTGAGTAAAAGTGGAGTACGAGGCCAGAGAACAGACAGGTATTGCCCTGAGTTATTAATTTATAACTAGTTTCACAAGTTGCATTTTCACTTCTAAATGAGGTCACTTCTTTTTTTGCTTCTTTTTAAAATCATGTAATTTTTAATAGAGATTTGTAAACTGTAAAGCTCACTGTGCAAAACACAGAAGAACATATAAAAGGAATCAGTCTTGCATTTCTTTTTGCATCCAAAACTTCAATTTTACATGTTTTCAGCCTGTATCTTATTTAAGCAACTCAAAAAGATTTCTTGAAGGAAATTTTTTTTTAATCTGCTGATGTGTAAATTCAAAGTTATAAAAGGAAGTGTGCTTACCTAGTTGCTACATAATTTAGTTCTTCAGGTCCAACAATAATCTGGAAAGGTTCGTTTTCGTGGCTGGATTCCTGTGTGCCAGCCTTCTACAGAAGGCTTCTTCAGAATTTTTTATGTATCCCATATATATGGGAGATCCAGGTAATGTATAGGGTCAGGGCAAAGATCATCTGGTGGCCAAAATAAGATGCTCAGGGGAAAGTATAGCAGGGCAGATAAACTGATTTGTTTTCCAAGTAGCTTTCTATACATCAACAGTTGGGAATTCTGATTCTCTGAGCCCCGTAATGTGGATTTAGTAATCTTTATGGATTTACATACTCAAATTTGTCCAGTTTCCATTGCATGCAACTATTAATATCTCTTTTCCCCAATGAGGAAAGTGATTAAAGTGATTGTGTGTCCCATTAGTCTTGGATTGGACAAAGGAAAAATGAACTTCCTAGCCTGTTAGGGAACAGTAGACAGGGATTTTTTAAGAGAATGTGTTGCTTTGTACTCATACTAAAATTTTCTGTTGTATTTGAAGTCCTTTACTCAGTTATTATTTTAAAAGGTTTAAACCCCAAAGATTGAAGGGAAGCGTGTGCATCTCTTATGTATTTCAGCAAATATTAATGTAAAGTTAGTATGCCAAAATCTACAGAAAGGTATTTAAAGGAATTAGAAGCCCCAGTTTGATATGTGTCATTTGCAGTTCTGAGAGTTCTATTTTATATTTATATTTTATAACTGATTTTCAGAGAAATGGAACAATTTCTATGATGACAAGAGGATTTAAATCCAAGGATAATACGAATTCAGGCATTTAACCATTTCTGAATATTACTACAGTATCACCTATATTGCTTTTTTTGCCTCAACAGCAACACAGCATTCAATGTGAATGCCAACTCAAATACCTTGCATAAGTAGACAAAAAATCATGTCATATGCTCGAAGAAGACATACATTAGAATTTTTAAGAAATTGCTTCAAATTTTTGTACACTAACTTAAAATGATATTTCAGGGCTTTTTGGCTTGTTTTGGGCAAGGAACAGCAATAAGAAAAAAACCCCACTACCAAATAAGGAGGGGTTTTATGCTCCAATATAATTTTTGTGCACAGATAAAAGCAAAAGAAAAGTCAGCATTTATTATGTAAAAAATGTATTTTAGTAATACCTATTTTATAAGGTGGTCTGTTTTCTTTTTCTGTAGACTAGAGTAATAAATTCTATTAATATTGGTTTCAAATCTCTTATTGTAGATAAATTGCCATTCATGTTTAAAAGGGCTGTCCATTCTTATATGGCTTTCAAGAAAAAACAAACACATCTCTCAATGAACAAATAAAAAAAAAGATTATTTTGGTGGATAATTCAAATCTGGACTTTTTTCTAACATGTAAAATAGCTGAAATTAAGACAGAAATGTAAACTTCTGTTTGGATAATAGGAAAAGTAAAATGTAAATGCAGTGAAGAAGAACTGTACTGATAATTTATATTGATGGTTGTGTGCTCTCTTGCAATCTAACATGCCCGTACGAGCTTCTTCAACTTGCTTGTTTTAACCTGGTTTTTAGCTGTATCTAAGGAATGAATCAACCCTAATGATGCCTGCAGAGTCATTTGTTCTTTTACTAAGCAATCTGCATTATTTCATCAGAAAGGGAAGAAAATTGAAGTGTATCCTATCTAAAATCGCATGTAAACAAGCCATAGGACTATCTCCCACAAAAGTGTTACTTTTCTCCCCCAGGGTTCATGGGAGATTTATTTTCTTGATCCAAGGACTTTTCTGTTTTTTCTGAAATTTTAATAGTGCTATAAAGACCAGTAGTGTCCATAGAGATAATTCTGGGAAAAGGCTTTTTAAATTAAATCTCTTTAATTCAAAAAGTGTGTGGTATTTGTGTCCTGCTGTCTTACTATCTTTAAATTATTTCAGCTGCACAGTCAGTGGTTTTCTCATGTAGTTGTTCTGCTCACAATTAATTCATATCATCTTTGAAGAGGAGAATCTGTCTCTTTTTGAGGCAGTGCAATGATATTCACATTATCATGAGATATTAAAGTAATATTATCCGTGGAATATGACATTGCAAATTTTATTACGAAGAGAAGGCAAAGATGTAATTGATTACAATTGATGTAATTTTACGTTCTACTGTTGTTATTCAATAACAGAAACTTCTATTCTCTAAGTGGAGAATAGAAACCTATTAGTTTTCTTTAACAAAGTATTTGAGAGATAAACTTATATATGTATTGTATGTTATTTTATTAACATCTTGCAATGTCTAATTCTATTAATAGTGGCCATCATTCCCTGCTAATGAATTAGATAATTTATCCCAGCATTCTTTTCATAGTCTGTTATGTATTGCAATAATAATATGGGGATTATTGTAATATACCAGTAGATGTGACAGATCTGGAAATGTGCTTGTTCTAGCTGTCTCATACACAGCCATTATTCAAGTATGTGAGACAGTAATAAAAGAGTTAACTTTGTTTTTTTCCTAGGTTTCTAGTAGTTTCTAAGGCTATGGGGGGTTAAGTGGACAAAAGAGGAGTAAACATGAGTAACATTATTACATATGTTGATTTTTAAAATACGAGAAAACTAAGTATTCTAGTTGTGTTTGAGGATGTCCGATTCAATGCCCCACAGCATGATTAATATACTGTATTTAATGCAGTTTTATTATTCAGTTAAATTATTTTTGGTAAAAAATGGGCAGGCAAAGGTAGTTAAAATGAGACCTCCTTCTTAATTATGTGTTTTCATGCTTATTGAAAGCTTGTACTAGCATGATGAAATAAACTTTGTAATGGCATGTAAAGCATATAAGAAAAAACTTAAGCAACCCTGGAGAACTAAAAAAATGGTGATTGATCCATTTGACAATATGCAAGGAACCTACACAGTATGATTCAAGAGTCACGGAATCTGCCTGGATGACTCACGTCCTTCCTGAAACCCTCTTTCCAATGTGGTGTTGTACAGAAGTACAGTGAAGTGGCAGAGGAGAGAAACAGCATGGACTTTGGTTCTACTCTCAGCGTGCTCTGGATAGCCCTCTCATATTTTAGCAATTAGCATAGGCCTGAGAAAAGCTGTAAGAAAAACAGGATTTCAGAACCTTGACACCAGGTTATCTTTTGTGTTTTTTGTAAGAAGTTCTAAAATAATATATTCTGCCCATAGTTCTCTACCTGGATGACACCAAGGGTGGAGGGGAAAGGTTGATAGGAAAAAAAAATCAAATTTGAATTACACCAAAATGTCTTTATGGTTTTTTTATCCAATATGAGGGACTCAACAGCAGTGTGCAAAGGGCATGAATAGAATTGGTTTTTCCCACCCATTGTTTCTTCCTATACTGGAAATGGTCATATCTGCAGAATTAAACTTTGAGAAATACAGTGGCATAAGAAGTTAGCTCATGGACAGAGCGTGATGAAACAAAATAGTTGTGAGAGTCAAAGAGGAATACATCCTAGATTTTATAAATGACTATACAGAGGACAGGCTCTATACTGCCACAGCACACTGTTCCTAAAAAAGGATGTTGCTTAGAGGCATAGCTCACTTGCCAGGAGCATAGATATGGAAACTTGAGACACAATCAGATCTAATCTCACAAATAATAATGAGAAAATGCTGAAAAACCCAAGATACCCTCAAAGGTTCGGATAAGTGAATATTTTTCTCTTGCTTTTCTCTTCAAAAGGAAAAAATTGCCTTTAGGTTTTACCAGGTAGAGTCCCACATGCTGTTGTTCATGCTATGAATTTTAAGTGGAAAAACCTTTCCAAAACATAAAGAAAGATGTTATCCTGAAATTTCTTGATAAATAGTATCAAGCATGTTATGTTAATTAAGGAACTTAAGGAATTTACAAAACTAAAATATTCTCTCTACCACCTCTCCCCTCTGTCTAGTACTGTTGTATTTCCTGTCACATGTAACAGACTTTTAGAAAGCTCTTTTTCAGAAGGGTTTAAGCAAAAACACTGTACTGACAAGACAAATTTGTTTATTACTGTGAAGATAAATAGTAAAAAAATTGAATCAAGTTCAGTTCAGTAGTTATAGAAAGTCATTACTCTCAGGTGACAGTTAACTGGCTTGTATAAAATGAGCTAGCACTTCAAGAATATTGCCTACTGGAGAGATGCTCATGCCCCCACAAGCATTAACTAGCATCCTGTTGAGACTGTCAGCTAACGAAAGAGGAGAGCAAAGAACAGCTAAGGAAAAAGGATCTGGTACAAAGTCCATTAGTCTTTGAATGGCAATGGCTGCCAAGGGCTACTTTTTGGGCTGGCTAACAGCTAACACTGGAAAGAGTGTTCTGTCTACTCACAACCTGGCACTTCCCAGAAGCATTAGGTTTATGTGGAAAGAGAAAATCCACATAGGGCTGAACCTCAGCAGTGGATTAAAACCGTTTCACATATAATTGTAGTGAAGGACACTAGTTAGGGCATAAGCTTCAAAGAATAATTGGTTCCTATATTTCTTAGCACTTATACTAATCTAATTTTAAATATTGTTTCGTGAACAAGTTCGGATCACCTCAATGCAAAGAAGTGTTTCAGTAATACTACAATGTGGAATGCTTACTTTTTCCTCCTGGAAAGTAATGGTACTTTCTAGTGTTGGAACTCAGGAGTGCTTGCGCTCTATTAGCTGAAAATAATGTTAGTTGTTCTTTGTCAAGAAAGGGTGGAAAACAGAAAGAAATAAACAAATTGGTTTTTCTACTCTCTAGATTTTCAATCAATTCTGATCTCTGGCTGAAATAAATATTTTTCAAAAATTTTACCATATTGATTCACTATTTTCTCTCACAAATATTTCTTGAAATCCTCTTGTTCAGTGAATTTTCCAGTGCCTTGATTACCTCTTCAAAAAGTAATCCCATCATTTCCAATTATAGAAATTCACATATATATACACATAAGTGTATACAATATGGTTTCCAAACAAGTCTTGAAAGAGCAATTGAACATGAAGAAATTCCATTAAAAGTGCCTTTTAAAATGTTTGTTGACTTTTATTCTATGTTCACTGACATAATCTTGGAGAGCAAAGAGTCTCTGTGTTCTGCTTCATAATTTGGTGTCCAAATCTCAAAAAGTCTTGAGCACTGAGAGGACATTCTGGGATTTTCTTGCATCATCTTTTTCACCAGTAATTCCAAAGGGATTATCACGTTACAGCAATTAAACAATAAACTCATTTAGACAGTCTAAATTTGAGTTATTCTTGCCTTTCCATACCTCACACAGGACTAAAATTTCTTCAGCACGATGCTACAATAGCCAATTCTTTTTCCACAGGAACTATACTCCACAAAAGGGATAAAATATATAAGCATGCACTATTTCTGAGATTCTGCTATAAGGAAATAGATTAAAACTTCATTCACATTACTATAACTGTGTAAAGAAGGGATTTACAACCATTATAAACAGCTAAATATAGTTCCATCCTTAAGGCTCTGTATTTTACAAATGCTCTTCACTTAACTGGCATTTTATACTGAGATATCACGAAAACACTGCTAGTATCTATTCAACCAGAAAAAACATTTTTTATGAGTTTCAAATGACAAGATTGTAACTAATGCTATCAGTAGGGGTGTAGAATTGTAGCAAATATCTAAACATGTTACATTTTATGCTTATTGGATTACAGACACTTTGGACCAAATACTGTATGCTTGCACACATCGTCTAAATCCTACAAGTCTCGAGATGCTCACATATACAATAGAATATTACTGTCAGAATTAATTGAAAGCCCCCATAAGAAAATCAGACATTTGATTGACCTCAAAACGATATATAAACATATACAAACTTATGATATTTTTTATTTAACTTCACATATTTTCATGTCTATTTTCCTTGTTTTTGTGCTTCATTCATAACCCCTGAAGGAAGGGTCTTTGTGTATGACTTTCTCATAACTTCTAGAGGTGTGACTTTAGCAAAAATATTAAAATTGGACAAGCTGGTACTTTTGTGTGTGCAACAAGAGACTCCCCTGGGAAGCAGAGAATAAAAATATGTGGGTAGTTGTAATGATTAATAAAGATAATTATAATTAGATTTTTTGCTATAAAATAATGTCATATGATTATGGAAAAAGAATCCTTATATTTTTAAATTCAGTCTTTCTTATGTATACAGTCAGTTACAAAATAATGTGACATTTTCTCTTTTAGCGTTATACTAAATGCTGCTGACCTTAGTGAGAGTTGTGATGTTTTGTGACATGAAACATCTGGAAAAATATGCAAATGTATGTGCCTTTCAAGCTCTGATCCCTAAGATACTTATCAAATTATCTTTAAGAAAAGCACATAGAGACCATTTATTTAGGTTTTCCTCAATTTTCTAGTAGGTAAGAGTTTTCATGAAAGTTTTGGTTTATTTTTTACTCTCTGAAATCTAAACTTGAAGAGTCTTTGAAATCTTTGCATTTACTGCTATAGCTAAATAGAGAGAACTATTTTTGTCATGTTAGCAGAACTGTCTTGAAAAGACCCTTCCTTGGGTGAATGAGAGAATAAAACCAGAAATGCTTCTGAAATAACAGGACCAAATCATAGGTTTAAAAAAATCAAAAGTTGGACAACTATTTACGAGTAAATAAAATGACACCTATGTTCATATGTCAGTGATTAATCAGCAAATCAGGTAGCCAAATAGCAATCTTTGCAGGAGAAGAATTGTGCTGTGCCAGCAAGAAATAAGCTGTTTCCAATTTTGAGTCCAACTTAGGAATTCATTTCACAGCATGATTGGGAATAGATATTGGGAGACGGAGGGTCTAGGTTCTGCTTTCAGCTCTGCCACAACCAGTATGAAAAAATGAAAAAAAATTCTTTATGAAACATGCAAAATACATTTCATAAAATGAATAGGAAATTCTTTGTAAAGATCAGTGAGCTTCCTAAAGGGAAAGCTGCTGATAATTGCCAATTTCAAATTGCTTCCAAGTTTTAGTTTGATTAAGCTCAACCTTTACTCAGACTATTCACATCTTCTGAAAAATCTCTATATTCATGGTGATTTGCAAGCACATAATTTGTCAACGAAGGGAGAAAAATATTAAATGTGAAGAAAAAGGAGATATAGAGGTTTGATATAGATCAATACATTCATTTTCCAAAATAAATATTTTTTCTCAGAGTTGAGAGAACTGTATTAAATAAGCTAAGCTTTACATTAATATCCTGTTGATTTTAAAAGTTGATTGGCAATGCTTAATTCCAACAGAATTGCTCTCACCCTTTCCAAGCCTCGCTGTTCTTTCCACCCCCCCAACGGGAAGTTCTTTATTGGTAAAAAGTACATTTAGTATCTGGAGCAGGAGGGAAGAAGTTTACAGAGCTTCCACTACTCCAGCAACATTTCCGAAAGGCCTTTCCTTTCTTAAGCTTGACTGAAATTTCATGCAATGGAGTAGTTTCCAGAATTTGGAGAAATGTTTGTAATTTAGGTGCTTGGGTAAAAACAACCTGTTGAGCAATAACTTACCTCTAGTGTAATCTGTAGGAGTAATATTGCTAGCAACATAATGAAGGTTATTTGGATAAATGTTTTAATACATTTAAGGCTTAAGGAACAACTACCCTTTTCTTACACGTGAATAAATAGCTAATACTGTAATTAAGACAATGTTAAACCATCCCTCTAGATGTTTAAAAAATATATTTTTAAGCTTATTGTTAAAGTGGTAGATTATGCACTGATAATGTTGGAGTTCAAAGCAAAAAGCCGTGCCTTTAGTGAAGATGTGTATTAGTGAAGATGCCTCTTTGTGCTTCAGAAAAGCAGACTTTGATTTCAGTTTGGGTTTTAATAAGTTCAAAGATACTCTGTCTTCTGCATACCTTCCAGAAACATATTAGCCAACATAGCTATATCACTTAACTTTTATATTTGTCATAAGAAATAAAAAACTTGCAGCAGATGATTATGTGACAACAATATAACCACTAATGTGACAATGACTTCAACAAAAGTAACATTCCCATGTTAATTATAATAAATGAGATTCTTTAGCTGGAGAGGATGAAAAGGGCATTTTATATTTATGTTAGAATTATACTTCTTTTTACATTTTAAAGTGTCATAAATCTAGCATTTTAAATTATTTTTTTACATTCATTCAAAGGTTAAGTTCAGCTATCTAAGAATAATCATAATCCAAAGTAGAAGAAAAATGCATTAAATGCTTCCTTAATGCAGTTTTTTAGAAGAAAATGGACTTTATTTATTTCAAGCACATAAATACTTTCATCTGCGCTGCAAAGTTTTTCTAATGCTTCTTTCTCCAGAATTAGACTAGTCTGTTTTCCTTGAGTGATACATAGTGCTCTACTTCCAGAAGATCATACGCACATCTTTCCCAGTGTGTCTTTACCATAAACCTATCATTATATAATTATTTATGGGAGTTCTTATCACAACCTTGGTGACAGAATTACAACTGTTTTCATGAAGATGAAATCTCACTTACTTTTCTACATTTTTATGTATATAAAATGCTTCCTTACAAGATTTTCTTATGCTCAAGGTGGTAGTTTTCAATCCTTCTGTAGAGGTAGTCCAAAAAAAAAAAAAAAACCAAAAAAAGAAAGAAAAACAAGAAACAACAAAAAATTTCATTACAAGAAACCTGAATTCTTAGAAGACATCATCATTCTAAAATTTTGTTGGTTTTTTTTTGTTTTTTTGGCTGGGGGGTAGTTTCAGAGGGGTGGTAGGTTTTTTGGGGGTGCGTATGGGGGGCTTTTGGATTTTTTCCTGAAAAAAAAAATACAGGAATTTTGGTTTAGTCACAGATGATTGAAATAATTCATTTATCCAGAACTGAATTCTATGTATGAAAAAATTCATACATAGAATTTTCATATTTCAGGCAATAATAGCATACAGAATATTTTTTTAATAGCTTTCTTGAATATGCATACTCTTGAGGATTTAAGACTTTCCACTCCTTTCTTTTTTTTTATCTCTCTCTTATAGGGTTTTACTCAAAATGTGGATTATTTTTTTGAGAAATACCATAATTGTCACAGTTAACTTTACATTGTATAATTACTTCTAAATTTTTTTCTTTTTTTTTAGTATTATATGAAAAATACGTGAAGGGCAAATTCCATTTATTTTTAATGTATCTTTCTTCTCTGGAAAACCAATGTTTTTTTTTTTTTTAATTTGTAGTTACATCTGACAGCTTTGTAGGTTTGGAAATCCTTTGGACGTTTTTTCCTTGTTCTATAAAGGATTTTGTAGGCAATAGTTAATTATGCTAATAGTGAAGGAAATGATTTGGCTTTGAGTATAATAAATGGCAAAATACTTTGATCTCTTGTGAGTGTTAGCCTCACCTCATGATGATAATATATCATGTAGCTTATTAGCCTTGCAGGGGTACCGAAATAAAACAGCAGGATATGCTGCAGGAGAAATATTTATATCACTGCATGGTGGCTCCTGACTCACAGCAAAATGTCATGCAAACCACTAATATCAAATTGAGACATCTATAAAAAATAATTTATAAGGTTTTTTTACCTATTTGTTTAGAGAACTGAAACTAAAAACTTCAGAGCAAAAACTAACATAGAGATAAAAGCTTTTCCTTTCTACCTGTCCTAACCAAATCTACCATGAAAAGATGTGTAGTAGTAACTACAGATAAGATCTTGCAGACCACCTGATTCTCTTCTTTGTTGGATCATGCCCTAATGTCTATTTTTACGAGAAAAGGAGGCTGAGAGGTGAAGTTATTTCTCTCTGCAGCTTCCTGCAGAGGGGAGGTGGAAAAGGGGATGCTGAGCTCTTGCTAGGATCCAGTGACAAGGATGCATGCAAATGTTTCAAAGCTATGCCAGGGGAGATTTAGACTGGACATTAGGAAGCATTTCTTTACTGAGTGTGTAGTAAAGCACTGGATCAGGCTTCCTAGAGAGGTAGTGGATGCCCAGGCCTCTAGGGGTTTAAGAGGTCTTTGGACAATGCCCTTAGCAACACGCTTTAACTTTTCGTTGGACTAGATGATAATTGTTGGTCTATCCATTTCTACTACAACTATTCTATTCTAATTACAAAAAAAATTAATGTAACACAATGGAATGTTGTGTGTAAGGAGAAAATAAAATGAATAAAGAGGAAAGAAAACCAGATCTAAACTCTAAATTGTTTTTCTGAGCTTTTCTTTTATTTTAATATTATGTTTTCCAGATCTCTTTGTTAAGGATGTGTGGTTCAGACTGTATTTCTAAAGCTCAGATTTTTTAAAATTTCTCATCAAACAATGAAACTTATTCTCACATGACTAGTGTTTATTTTCAATGTAATACGTACTTGAAATCATGTTGGAATAAGAACATTCTCAAAAGATAGGAAACATTTATTTCATGCTGCATAGCTTTACTGAAAGAAACTACAACAATAAAAAGTGCTTTAGATGCAAATACCCTTTTAGAAAATACTATATTTGAGATTTATTTTTTTCATAAAATAGAGGCTGTAGGGATTGGAAGAGGTCTCCCACTCAGCAGTCCCATTCTCTCATAAACAACTTTATTGTATATTTCGTGTTGTAAATTTGCTGAGCGCCAATTTAAAGCCATTACCATAAAAGGAAAGCCAATTTTTACAGCTCTCTTGTCAGATAGACAGAAACATCTTCAAGTTTGAAGATGAAAAATATCAGTCAATTCATCCCTTTTTTTTCTTTATGTCTTAAGGTTTTTTCCATCCCAGGGCTATGAGATAATCCAAATTTCTAAGTAAAAAATGTTTTGTTGTTCAAGCCTTCCTGGATCAGCAATCACCAAACCGATGACCTTTCCCTGTATCTATGACATGTGAGATCAAGCCATCCTTTTTATTCCCCCCTATGTTTTTCTTTTGGCAGGTAATATCAAAATTCAGTGTTGGAAAATGGTTCAGAAAGTTGTAGATGAAGACTTACAAGTGCAGTCTTCTAGCTGAGTTGTTAACACAGATGAGTCCATGTGTAACATGTAAATGTAGGTGCGTGTATTTAGATATATATTTATAGAGAAAGAGCATACACAGTAGAAAAAAGGTTTATATTGAGTAAATTAAAAAATTAGAAATATACTTTTTTTAAATCTGGACTGTGAGACAACAGCAATCACCAAGCTGTAGCTGAGATTACTACGTGTGTAAGTGAATAATCCTACTTTGCTCTACAAATGGTTTGAGGAAAGCTGTAGCATTGTGGTTGCCAGTTTCTAAAACCAAGCAATTTAAGAGAGACTCTTAGCAGAGCTAAGCAGGTTTATTAACTCAGAAAAGCACATGACTTTACTGAAAGATAATGATTGCACCTGGCTTCTGCCAATAAAAGAGTTTGAGTTGGGTTGTTTTTCCAGCTAGAATATTCACCTGACCACAGAATAACATGTGGGGGTGAGCCAAAAACCTGTGCTGTGAGGGAGCCAGGTTCAACCATACAACCGAAGTAGAGCCAGCATTCCTTTCTGTTCTTTTCTGTTGGTTTCAATACTGGCTTTTGTAATTCATTCCCTCAGCACCTGTACCCAGACCACGGGGCTTGTAGAAGAATATTGTTCTTCTTACTTGTTTATATCCAATGTCGAGTGTAATCAGCCACAGCTGTCCCAGTGAGTCATCAGTAATTAACCTGAAACTCCCTGCAGGGTTCTAGCATCTACAAGTAGGATAATAATTTTGCTGGCTTGCACTTTTGTGTTTCCTTTCTTACTGAACAAGGTGAGAAGTAATAGTGGCATTTCTCATTTCAGTCAGAGAGCATAAGAAGCCCTCTAGAAATCATGCAAGTTTTGTATCAAAATAATGGCCATATATAAGACATATAAGGGGGAATAGTACCACACTCAGCCAGGTCTTTCTGAAAACAATATTATTAATAATTTGTAATAAATTTGGTATAGGAAATACTCAAATAAAAAGACATTAAAAGCCATTGAAAAGAAGTAGCACAAACTAGGCCAGTGACATGGGAGCTAAAATTAATAGAAGACTTAGGAACAAGAGCTACTTGTATATTTTTCTTTTCAGGAAACCAAGAGTAGACTTCCAAACTCAGATCTTTGTGTTTTGTGAATGTAACCCTAAAAAAAAAAAAAAAATAACTAGGGAAAACAAAATAAAAAACCAAAGAAACAAACAAAGAAACAAAACCAAAACAATGACAAAAGCCCAACCAAAAAAACCCCAAAAATACCATAAATGAGCTAAGTGAGCTCTCCAGAAGTAGTCAATATAACACTCTGGGCACACCTAAAGTGCCTCAATTTTTTAAGGTTACACTAGTAACCTAAAGTAGATGAAAAGGGCATTGATTTTTGTCTTTATCATAAGTACATTTTTGGTGGGCTTTGGTGTTGTTTTTTGGGTTTCTCTTTTTGCTTGTTTGTCTGGTTGTTTTTTTTCATAAAAATAGATTATTTAAAAATAAGAGGAAGAGAATGGTAGACAAGACCATATTTTATATCACTATAACAATATATTGTTTACTGAATGATTATTAGAGTATTTACACAGGAAATAGAGAAACTCTCTTTGAAATTTCCTCAAGCTTCCTTTCTTCTGTTATGGAAAGCCAGTAGGGTTGGGTTAAATATCTTTCTGCATGTGAAGGTAGGACACAATGCAGAAAGGAATACAAAACTCATTAACTTGGAGGAAATAACACAATAGAAATGTGGTCCTGTGAGGTAGGTTTCTTGTACAGGTGGTGGGAGTCCTGATTTCTGAACTGCACGTTCAGAAGCTCATAACTTAGTATGCAAGATTTGACAAGGGTGATGAAAGAATCAAAAAATTCCACATAAAAGGCATGGAATTATTATTGGTTTTTTGGAAGTTCCTCAAATGCAAAGCTTGAATAACTCAATATGTTGTTTTCATAAAAAAATTAATATCAGGATAACTTGAAGTTTTATCTTTCTTAAAACATAGTTGAGATGTTCTTCTAAACCCATAAAAATACATAGTAAAAACCTATTTTGGACAACCAAGACCAACAGAATACCAACTCTTTTAAAGGCATAGGAGTTTTCTTGTAGAAGAAACAAGAGCATGTTATGATAGGACAAAGGGGAATAGTTTTGAACTGAAAGAGAGTAGGTTTAAATATTGGAGAAAAAACCCTTTTGTGAGAGGGTGGAGAGGCACTAGAACAGGTTTCCCAGAGAAGTTGTGGATGTCCAGTCCATGGAAGTGCTCAAAGCCAAGTTGTATGGAGCTCTAAGCAGCTGGGTCTAGTGAAAGGTACCCCTGCCCATGGCAGAGGTCTTGGAGCTACATGTTTTTTAAGGCTCTTTCCAACCTAAGCCATTCTAAGATTCTATGAAGTACTTAAATATTTTACTTCTGTGGCATTACTGAAGTACTGCTCATAAAATACAGTAATTTCTTAGATTATGCTCCAGTGAAATGGATAATGCACAGAAGTATTTCAGAAGGTATTGAAAACCCTGTGTCGAAAATTGTTGATTACATCTGAAATGGAAAGGAATTTGATTTTCCTGGATTCTTTGAGGATATCTCTGTAAAGCAACTCTTATTTCAAAGTAGGAAGTGAAATAAAGTTCTATTACATAATCTACTTTTAATTTACTTTTTTACTTTATCAATTTTAGCTCATCTTTAATATGTCACAGGGAGGGAGAGCACAGGGGGGTGGTTTTATATGTTTAAAAGATTTACATTTCCCTTCAAAGAGCATATTTGAATATTTTTAGTCAGTTAGGCTCTCTGAGTAGAAAATGAAGGGGTTTTTCTACGAAAATGTCTGAAAAAATACACTTAAAGAACAATAGACAAACCTTCCAATCACTCTTAGCGTTTAAAATCTTAGTATTCAGATCAAACAGCATACGCAGTGCTCTGCTTTTAGATGACAACACTTACCAAAAGTCATCCCATTTTGGTATCAGAAGTAGTTTAAGGCAATGAATCCTGGTATATGCTGACTTTTGAAATTGTTCTCTGTGTAGAAAGATATGCACATATATAATTCAAGTCATATTTCAAAATATGTGCCCGTATGTTGTTTAAATTGAAAGTTCAACTATCAGAATTTGAAAAAAAATTACTTAAATTCATCCTGGCTAAAAATCCAAATCAAAATGCACTCTTTATATTTTTTTTATCATTTTTTGGAATGATATTTCCATGGCAAAAGTTTACCAAATTAAGTTTTAACTTAATTATTTTTATCATACCATGAAAAGAAAATGTTTACATGAAACTGCCCATGGGAGCACAGTTGCACAGGTGGTTATGATACTTAAGGAATAGAACCATCTACATGAAGGACATGACAGCAAAGGTGCTGCAGGTCCCTTTAGTATCTCCCAGGAGTAAGGATATGACCACGGTGATGCACAAGCTGTCTACAGCATCTTTCAGAGGGCAGTTACTCCTCACTGTGGAATACAAATTAGTCACCTACAGCTAATTTTTGTGGATAATAAGCTATGAACACCTTTTAGTCTTTCCTTATATTAAACTATGAGGAGTAAAATTTAAAAATATATCCTAGTATTGCTCTGAAATACAAAAAGGTTATAATGTTTCAAGATAATTTCATATTAGCAGCTTGTTTTCTGTTTACAGAAATTAGTCTCAGACATAAATTTGTCTTTCTTGGACTCTCAAGATGGCCAAATCTACTTAATTTGTTTTTTGTGCAAGTTTCTGTATTTGGGTGCTCACTAGGTTTTGGTCTTAAAAAGTTCTGGTCTCTAAGATATGTTTGGTACATGGAATGTGTCTGTTGAAAAATATTTAATTTCTAATAGGCAAGAATTCTGAAAATTGCAAGACAACTACTGACATACTGTAGTATAAATGTTTTTTATTCAGAGAGAAAGTTCTTGCTTATGTTGGAGAAACAGACTATTAAGTTACTGCTGTTTCATCAGTAACTTGAACTGTTCAGGTCCACTCATAGCATAAACAAGATTCTAATTATGTAGCTGTATTTTTACAGATTCAAACTGAAACCTTTATGAAAGAAAAATAAAGACGTGGATATACAGAAGGCTTTCTCTTCTGTAATTGTTTTAGTTTTGACTGTTGGTTGCATTACAGAAGGAAATAACACGGGTGAGACATATGGGCTAAGTTAAAAATTACCCTAAAATAAGTTTGAAAAGCTTGTAGTCATACTAGTAATCTGACAGGGGTTTTTGTTGTTTTATGACAGCAATGTTTAGATCTCCTTTAAGGCAGTTGCTATTTTAATTACATCAATTGTCCAGCCATATGTATCTGTTCTGTCAGAATGACTTTATTGTTGTGGGTATTCACTGTGCATTTTTTCAAAAGACTTGAATAATTTCCAGAGTAGTCCTGACAGTAGAATTTTCATGGGAAAAAAATAAAAGAAAAGGAAGAGAAAACTTTACCAACATTTTCTATGACCATAAATTATTTCCACTGTCTCCAGGAGAGACCTCTTCACTGAAGTATCATCTCATTTAACATGCTCCATTAGTTATTTAATAGATACAGTTGCTATAACTTAAATTTTAGCCAAAATATGACTCTGCTAACAATGAAAATTTCAATTTAATTCAGTTACTTTTAAGTGGCTTTAAACAAACAGCTTTTCCCCCAAATTCTGATGTTACATTGGATGGATGAGATGCAGGGTGATTCACCACTTCTTTTGGCTTCATGCCTGAATTGAGTCAGTCAAGACTAAGTCTTGTAAGTGTAGAATATCATGCCAGATGTTGACTAAGCTGTTGTGAGGCTAAAAGTCATTAGAGATTTCATATCTCAGTAAATGTAGCTAATTTTTATTTTCTTTTGAAGAGAGACATGAAGATAGAGTGCATTTCTGCGCTTTTGTCTCTATTTCCTGAAATGACCGATTATTTACTGTTGACAATATCTACATAATTAATGTGATTTTTCTGAACTAGTGATTAATAAGCAAGTTGATTAATTGCATAGTCCTTCTAGGTTACATATTGCTGCTTGGGTTCTTTTCTTATTTTCCCTATAGTTTGTGATAAATTGAGGTAGAAATTTATTTTTTGCAAACATGGTTGTACTAGTGTAATCTCTGTTCTAAGAGTTATACAAAACCTGTCAGATATGAAAACAGGGATGAGAATGTGTTTGGGTTTTGGTTTGGGGTTTTGTTTTGTTTTTTCTGATTTTTATCCTGGAAGAAAATTATTTCAGTGTGGCTCCAGACAGCTCTAACTTAGGTGACCCACACTTACTCAGCAGATTGTTCAAGCTCTCATTACCCTTGGCATCAAAAAGCCAACTACATTTACATGGGTTAAGTTTTTTGGGAAACTTGTACATGATGTATCTAGCATATACTTTTCTTAAGAAAGATTTATGCATGTCTTAACTTTCTACCAAATTAATTCTTCAGCAAATACTTTTACTTTGGTTACTGAATGGAAAATTAGATTTTTCACTGAATGCTTGAGTTTGCTTGCGTATTATGTCATGTTACTGATTGAGTAACTGATCATACTCTGCATTTCTCTTGTCTTTCTCCCAACTAACCTTTTAAACTTTACTATTCAAAATCTTAGAACCGATCGCTGGTGGTATGCAATATTTCTTCAGTGAGTATGTTTTATCAGGATACTGAGTTTCATTGTTTCCAAGTTTGCAAGTGCAGAAACAACATACAAACAGAAATGTTTCCATAGGTAATTTCAAATTATTTAGGTTCACTCTTCTCCCCACTTAAAAAAAAAAAAAAGCCACCACCAAAAATCTCAAATAATCCCAACAATCCCACAAACACATATTTTGAAGCATAAAGATGTCACTAATGAAGGCATCATTGTAGAAAACTGCTAAACTCCTCTTTAAGTCAATTTTATTCTTTCTTAACTTTTATGCGACATATTTCATGTGTGAGAATAAGAATATATTTTTTTTTTTCCAAGTCATGAAATGCATATTAGAGAACAATTTTTAATTCTATATGAATACACAGTGATCTAAAATACACATGCTTAACATTTCTTCCATTCACATACTTTTGTCTGGCAAGATTATCAGAGCAAGATGCAATGTTTTTTTCCACTTTTATTTTCCTGAACTATATTTAATGCTCCAAAGCATGATAAAACTTTACTATCCAATTACTTGCACAATGTGTATTAAGAAGTCTTAAGCTGCACTTCCTAAAAGAGATATAACAATATCATTATTTCTCTGCTTTAACAGAGGTGTATATAGTAATGTAAGGACCCTATACATTGGGACAGAAGCAGGTGCTTTGTATCTGCATCGATTAAAACTTACTTGCTGCTTAAAATAAGGAAAAAAGTTTTCCAAAGTGCTGTCAAAGCATCATTCTTGCTTTGTAGTTTTTGGAGTTAATAATGAGTAGGCAACAACTTTACAGTTGTACACAAAATTCTCAGATTTTGTTAACACTCATAAGAAGGGGAAGAATTACAGCGCAGAACTTACTAACTCTTTTTCTAATCCTTCCGGCTATTACACAGATGACACTAACATTTTTTTTAAGATCATTTTTTGTCTTACAGTTATGCTCAGTAAAATACATTCTCTTCCCAAGTTGTTACAAAACAGGCAGGAAGAAACTTTTCTGTGTTAACACCAACTTTTGCAAATCTTTATTTAGGAACTTTATTATTATAGCAATTATAAGTACAATACCTTTTTACTTTATGAAGCTTATAGTTATTTTGATGATGGTTCAACTAGGTTTTAAATGATCTTCTTTAAAACATAATAAACTAACTCCAGTAGTTTATTTGAAGATCTGTTCCAGAGTTTTTGATTTTCAACATGTAGTCCTAGTGTGGAAAATCATTGCAATGCTGCACAAGCGTAAAGCTTCTAAGACTTATAAACTAAGTTGGTAGTAGCTGTAAAACTTCAAAACAAGATTTTCGATTTAATATGATGCAAATTAATAATAAGCAGGCAGAAAAGCCTTTATCTGGGAAGCAGTTTTCAAGTTCTATTTTAAATGCTTTCCTGTGTAGCCTGTGTTAGAGACATGTTAGTTAGTAGAGAGGAAAAGGAACTTCAAGATAGTATTTTCTGTTAATCTTTATTAAATGAGTGTAATACATTAGAATAGCATGTATTATTCATAGGAAACCTATTGTACTTAAGACAGATGCTAGGAAAACATAAGATAAACATCTCTAAATTCTTTGAAAAATAACATTCAACAGTGTCTTTTTCTGTAGAAGGTTATAAATAGCATGAATTTCGCTTTAGATTTATTGACATTAAACCTGATCTCAATTGGAGAAATAGATTCAATTTCTTCTTAGTTTGATTATATATGGAAGCAAATCAAAGACGGATTCTTGCATTGCATCTCCTTGTTTCTATGTATGAGCCAGTTAATTCTCCTGTAATAAGTCTGCTGGTAATGATGATAAATCTGATTGCAGGATACAAATTCCAGTGATTATCAATAGAGCTGTGAGTTTCACAGAAATAGGCTTGTGAAAGGTTTTCTAGTTGAAACGTCTTTTATCTTAAACCTCTTTCCTCTCATCTTCCCACCATGTAGCACCATGAAAAATCACTCTTGAATATCTTTATTATAATAGACAACTTTTATTATGATGTGCGAGCAAGGACTTCCTAAAAATGATAATCAAATATCATAGTATAGAAGCAATTTTGAAATAGTTATATTTGAAAAGAAAAAGTGTAGAGTTCTATCATTTAAAGCACTTGTTAGTCAAGTATGTCAAGGAACTGTATTATGTTTTTAAAAGGGTGTTAAAAAAGGTTACATGAAAATGGCCAGGTTTCCAAGACAATGTTTAGAACGTTCATGAGATCCTTTTAACTTTTTGAGACTGTATGGTAAAAGTAGCTTATTTTAATATTTTGAAAATAATCATTCACATATGAAGGATTTTGTTGTTGTTTTCAGTTGGTTGGGGTTTCTTGGTTGGTTGGTTGTGTTTTTCGTTCTTTTTCTTTCTGGAAACTGGATAAATGTTTTCCATTTCACAGAATACTTAGTTTCAAATATAACATACTAGTCATTAATATATTAGAAAGGCTTGCAGTGGTGGCAAGTATATAAAAAAAGTGGATCATTTGGGAAACTCATAAGAGATGGAGGGATGATAATAAGTCTTTGATTCATAATTGTCATCATATTAAATTTAGGCATTTTTAATAATTTTAACAATATGGAAGATTTAAAAATATATATAATATGTTCCTGGAGCCAGAAGTGCCTGAGAAATCAGGGTTAAATTTATATTATATAATTATATTTAAGTACCCTTGGAACTGAAACAACAATTAATGCAATAATTTTTTGCAGGCAAACATTAACTTGTGGGGAAAAAGACATATAGACTCTCAGAATTTGGGAACATAATTAGAACTACAGTGAGATATTGAGTGAAAAATTTGTTAGTGATACAAATTCAGTCCAATAGCATTTAAATTCTACAGTTTGGTTACAGCTATGTTGTTTTTTTTTTTTTTTTAATTAAGCATTTTACATATAAAAGCTTTGTGCTTACTTTATCATTGTTATCTGCAGTGTAAAAATCATACTGCCTATTTCTAATTTATTATTTGTCATCTGAATTGTCTTTGTCTAAAACTGAAGTAGAGATAAATGTTTCTAGCTATTCCATAACACAGAACTTGATCATCATACAAAACTTTTCATGTCTGAATTATTCTCTGTAGGAATCTGCCTTTCTCTGTTTGCAATAGAGGATTAAATAACTATTTAATCCCTTTTATGGGTGCTAGATAGCTCATATTGATCTTATGCTTCCTTGTTTATTTTTAAAAAAGTCAGAATTATACACTTATACATATAGAATGTACATCTACAAAACAATATTCTAAAATTTCAGAAGTCTTTGATTGTTATTCCCTTGCTCGTAGAATTGGTTCACAGTGGAAGAGCATTTGTGAAATCCATCCTCATACTCAAAGTATGATCAGCTCTGAATTCAGACTGAGCTGTGATCTGGACTGTATTCAACTGGATCGTGAAAATCTCTAAGGTCGGATTACAGAGCCTCACTGGGATTCTGGCTCCACTGTTGATATCTTCAGTTAGGTTATTTTTCCTTTCATGTAGTCAGAACTTCCTCTATCTCAATATATAACCACCACCTCTTGGCCTCCCACAGTGAATTTCAGTGAAAAGCGTCACATTTCTCACTAACCTTAAGATGTCCTCCAGCAAACTAATTTATGTTCTTAGTAGCAGCAATTTAATTCACTTAGTTGTTTATTATTTGCAAGCAAAAGTTTGGTTCTGAATTTCAGGAGGGGAAAAAGTACTTGGTTTATGGACTGAACTATCCTGAACTACTTCATTCAAATACCTTGCTGATTTTTTGGTAATGCAGATTGAAGTTGAGATGAGAGACTTTTCTTTCCTGTCTATTCCTAGCTTCTTGTGGACTGTTAAAGTATCATCTGTAGCATATTGAGCAGCAGGTAGTCAATAGGCTATGCACTGAAACACGTCATCAGGTTGCTGCAGTGCAGATTACTCTTGGTCATCAGAGAGAACACAGATATCAGAGTTGCTTGTCAAAAACCCACACACAGTTAATGAACCATGTTTCAATTTTCATGGCCTTCACTGCACTAATACCAGCTAATGAGTTGCAGAAAATTTCAGTCAGGTTATTTGTTTAGCCAGACCTGATCCTCATTCAATATAGTGCATGTTGGCTTACCAGAAAGGTCAGATGGACACTTTCTGAAATGTCCTTATTATATCAGCATCCATTGGGGTAATTTTGTTTAGTTTTATTTTGCTTTTCCTGGTTTCTTTTTTTTTTTTTTCCTGTTGGTATGTGTTTTTAAATTTTTAATAAGCCTTCATCTTCTCATATGAAGGAGATATATGAGTATGAAAGTAGTAGTGATGATAAAAAAATCACTGTAATCTGGTGTAATAAACCCTAGACAAAATCAAATTTTCTTATCTTTGTGTGTTATTCTAGTTTTCCTATTGAGGCCATTAAATTAAATATTACTATTTAATAGTTCTAGAAAAAAAATTTAATGACAGATTCTACAGATCGATAACTAGTTACCATGACATAGGTAGCCTTTGGTCTAACACTTTTTCCCCTTTATAGAAAAGAAAAAGGAAGATGAGTAACTTCTTTTTTAGTTAAATTGTAGCACTTCTACATTTTCCAATCTCGAGATATCAGAAGTCACTTTGAAATGTTGTCCAAGGCATCGGGACAATGCTCTCAGGTGCATGGTGCGATTCTTGGGACTATCCTGTGCAGGGCTAGGAGCTGGGCTCAATGGTCTTGGTGGGTTCTTTCCGACTCAGGATATTCTACAATTCTATGGTATTCTGGATGAACATTTTCAGCTCATATGCATGAGAAGATAAGCCTTTTAGGAGCATAAATTGTTGACCCAAGTTTTATCCAGTTAAAGTCACTGTGTTTCACTTTTTGTATAACATGAGTTAGTGTGTTAATAAAAATTCAGTCATTTCCTGTTTTGACTTTTTGATGAGTTGGCAGTTAAAAGGCTTGAAATTAGGTGTGGCAGATGCAAAATAAGTTCTTATCATTAAATTGAGAAAGAAAATTAACTGCCAAGATTTTTGTGCTTACAGATAAAAAGTAGTAGAATATTCTTGTGAAAGAAGAGATAGAGGCCTCATATGAACACTTGTAATTGTAGAGCAAGGAACATCTCTTGCTCGAAGGCTATTTTGTTAACGCAGCAGGCATTTCTAGAATTATTTTATGATAAATAGTTATATCTACCAACCACAGCTAAGATTCTTCAAAGATATGTAGTTGTTTATCTCCTTTCTTAAAGTACTCATCTGTCATTTAAGTGTCACTGATAGCTTCAAAACAACTCAGCTGAATCTAATCTTTCAAGCATTTATACTCTTATTGGTGGATATATACAAAGTCATTACACTGTTGCTGCCTTCCTACACCCTTAAGCTCTAGAGTCAGACAAAATCCCAAAACTGCAAAGAAGGATTCTCATAATACATATTTCCCTTCCCTTTTTTTTCCTTGATTCATTTAGCTTGCTTTAAGATCTTCTAAGCCATCTGTATGGGTTTCTCTTATGCCAGCTTGGAATTTAGCTATAAAGACAAACTGGGATTCAAGTATTTTTATTTTTTTGCAGAGTCTTGAAATTCTGACTCCCACAAACCCCAGGAGTGCCTAAATTACCAAGTGTCAACAAGTGATTGTCTTGGGTAACATTAATAAAAAATTGCTGGGCTGGGATATAATATTCGCAATCTTTGACTGCTGCAATCTCAGGCAAATTGTAGTTTTGCTTCCCTGGGACAGTAAGGACAGTCCCTTCCCTGGGACTGGGTCAGTAATACGTGCTCAGTAATGGTGAGATGAAGTAGAGAGAATTTCCAGAGAACAAGGGTTCTGCCCACCCAGCTGAGAGTCTAGCACTAGGACGCTGATTTATGCTTTCTCAGACCTGACCTTTATCTTCACTTCAATGAGCTTGTATTTTTACCACAGAACAAGAGCAACCAGCATATAATTCTTTAGAGTTTCCTCAGATTATTTTATAACTTCATTGGTAGCACAACCTTCTGTGGTTGTGACAGATCTTTACAAAAGTAAAATATTAAATACTTGTGGATAGGCTTTTATTTTCATAAAGAGGGTCAACGGGAGTTTTCCCTTTAATATGTTTCCTTTAATCTATTAATATTATAATTCCTGAAAAATGCTTACTTTCTTTACACCACTTATGAAAGGATTTCCATGTCCTGGAATCATAGAATTGTTTTGGTTGGAAGGGATCTTAGAGGTCATCTAGTAAATCCTCCTTATGAAAGGATTTCCATCATAAACAGCTGGGAAATTTGCCCTACAAAAGTGTTTGGTTGCAAAATAGATACCTAATTTTTCCATCTGAACTTAACAGTCTTTTCAATAAACTATGTTTCTATTTGCTGTTATCTTCAGGTGTGAAGGAAACACATTGTACAGTGAGTTTTCTAACACAAAAAAGAAAAAAAAAGGAAAAAAAAGGTGTGTCATATTTGAAATAAGAATAAAAGAACAAAAGTTGCATCTGAGAAGAGAAAATATGAAAGGGATAAGGAAAGCAGTCATCTTTGGTTGATGTAATGATACAAGTGGCATAAACCAGAAGTAATCATAATGCTTCTTGTGCCATTCTTCTTTAGTTTTTATTTTGTATCTCTACTTTTCATTTTAGTTTTCTAGAAAAATTTTTCTAAAAATAAACTTTTATGTGTTAATTATTTACATATTTTTTCTATAGTAACATATAAAGTGTAATTTCCAATTCAACACTGGATTTCTTATTTTACAGACATGACACATGTTCAGTTTCTCATCAGGCTTAGCAATATATCTCTTTTTCAGTTAAATAAATATCTTTTAAGTATTTTTTTAAGAACTTGTTGTTAATGAAAGTTCTAGCTGACCTGAGTATATTTTTGGTAACTAGAGTGTTCCTAATATAAAGAGAATACTTATGTGTTTGCTCTTAAAGGATATCATTTTGCATTAAATGAATGTCTATTTGAAGATTATCCTTCTGTATCATTTTCCAGAGAAGATAGACCTATGGAATTGGAACTGATCTTGTCCTTTTAAATAGTAGAAATTGGCTAAACAATCAGTGTACACTTGGAAATTATTAATGTTGAATGCTCCTTAAAATGAAAAATAAACCTCAGAAATGGATAAGTATAAATGCTAAACTCTGAATTATAACTTGCTGACTTCAAACAAAGCAGAGTAAGCACCTGAATATAATAGATTATCACTCTTGGTATTAAAAAATTCATAAATCCGCCACTCAGAAAGATCAACATAGAAGACCCCAATCAAATCAAAATAGCATTAACTTGCTAACCATTGCTGTTCTAGCATCCAGCAAAACCTCAGGCCTTATGAGCTTCTCTTTATTAATCGCACTGCATTATCTGGCCATCTGCTCTATCTGCCAGAAGAGCAGCATTCCTTTGGTGGTCACTATTGACAGATTTCATGCTTTGTAGTTTATTCGTGCTACCTGCTGTTGTCTACAAATCTTTTTTTCTCAAAAGAAAAGGGGAGGAAAAAAAATGGGTGGAAATCCCAGCAATCAGTTACTCCAGTAAGATTAGCCCACATGACTAAATGATGCCATGTGGGTTATCTAAGAACCATTTTCTTTTTTCTGTTGCTTTACGGTCAACATTTTAAAACTACTTATCATAGCAGAAAGACTGCCTTCAGTTCATACCCAGTGACAGAAAAAAACTAAGTTAAAGAAAATTGTATGTTTTGTTTACTTGCTCTTTTTCCTGCATCTATTCCCATGGAACCTTCATAATATGTATATCCCACAGGTGCTTTGCCATTTCTGAATGAGCATCATACACTTAATTTTTCAGCTCTGCTGGGTGTTTTCTGGACACCAGTGAAGTAGCGTGTGTGTATATGACTTGCAATTCCTCTGTGAAAATTTTTTCTCTCATGGGCAGCTCAGTGCACTGGAATCCCAAAAGATGAAACTAAGTTGAGTATATGAACAGTCCATATTAGTCTTCAGTGCAATACTTAGACTAATGTGAAAGTTAAGGGTGAAGAAATTTGGCTTTTTGCTTTCAGGCACTTTTACAAGTTCCTCTAAACCACAGCTAAAGTACAAGCACAATCATCAGAACAGGTCTCTGGCTTTTGTATTTGTTATGTTATTTTACTGCCTTTTTCTTGATTTTGGAAGAAAAGATGATGTTAGTAAGTAGCCATGAGTATGTGAAACATTAACTCACATCATGTCTGTCGTTTCTGTCATTTGTCTAATGCAGTTTCCTTCTAGCTCAGAGTAGGTGAAGAAACTTGGACCTGATACGTGCAGGAAAAGAATCCATGGCATTCATACAGCTGTGCTGTAGTTTCAACAGACAGTGGTTTGTACTTGCCAGCTGGATAGCTAGCAGACCGATTTGGGGGGCAGACCACCCAGCATGGTTAAACAGATAGAGGAAACAGAATAATTTAATAATCCTCTTTATAATCCTCTTTTACAACTCAGCTGTTTTGTCCTCATCCTTTGGGGGTGTAAAAAAAAAAAAAAAGGAATTTTTTACAGATTAATTATTTTCAAATGGTGTACGCTTAAGTTTGGATAAACTAGCCACAATACCTCAGCACCTCCTAATGTTTCTGCAGCACCTTGAGACATACATTCAGAATTTATGCTGTGCGTGGCAAACACAGATGAAAAATTTATTTGGTCTTTATCTGAGTTGGCAACATAATTTCTCCTCTGATTCACTAATATATCAGAATCTTCCCTGATAAAATGCATTTAAAGTGCTATTCCTCAAGATATTACTAGTATAAAGAAGAAAACTAGGTCATTGAATTTGATCTGATTATGTTAGTTATTAAGCTTATTTAATTTACTACTATAAATTGTTTTGAAGTGGGAGATGGGCTTGGATTAGCCTTCAGATAAATTACATCAAAATCTAGCTCACTAAGTTTGCCAAGTTCTTTCCTCATGTTAGAGTTATTATGAAATGACAAAGTAATAATATTTATGAGCAGTTCTGTACTTGGGTGTGGGAAGGGAACATCTCAGATTATGATTCCTGTTCCCATGTCTATTTTTGTGTATCCCACAGTTGGATAAAATACTAAGATGACATGAAACAAGATCCCTTTTCACTTCCATTCTTGCCTCTGTGATATAGTCAGATGTTTTAGTGACTCATACGGAACCATGTTTTGTGTGTTTACTCTTTGTCTTGCCCAAATAGCTTGACCTATAAACTAAACATGTCCGAACTTTGGCAAGAGACAATGCTTCTAGAAGTAGACTAGACATGGTGTTTTTGTGTCATCCTTGGGGAATGAAGACATGATGTTTAAAACTCTCTGACTAAGAAAGGAATCTTTCTCACCCGTGTTGGAGTGAATGCTTTCCTTCTTGTAGGCAGAACAACACCTGATTTCCAGAAACTGATAAGGTGCAGCTAGGCACTTCGCTCATACATACCAAGCCGTGTCAAAACCAGTGTAGTTCTGAGCGTGCCTGGAGGAGTGTTTTAAAACTTTCAGGCTAAAACACGAAGTGCTTCAAAAGACCAAACCAGTTTTTACTCTCACAGTTCTGGTCTTTGGTTATATCTATGTATGGATCCTACTTCATGCAAGAGCGTTCTTTAAACTGCTGACTGCCAGGACTTAACAAGCTTTGCTATTGCAGAGCGGTGATGTAACATGAGGATTGAGTTCATTTTAAGTGAAGATAGACAAAATATATGTTGCAGGAAAAAGTGTAACATTCCCCCGCTGGTAGTAGGTATTTAGTTCACAGAACCAACATACCTGGAAATAGAATTCCCCAAATGTGTTTTGTGTCATTGTAGAGTTCTCATCAGTAATGATTTATTCTTTTGCATGGCAGTGTGTAAAAATGTTGGCTGTACTTGTTTTTATACTGGTCTGGCCCACAATTTCACAATTTTTATTTCTGTGGGTTTCTTTACCTGGATTTTGATTAAATATTTATTCAATAAAAGTCTCCATGATTTTAGCATCATATGAATATCAGCTCACTTGGATGACTGAATAATTAACTTACACAAATTCAGTATTTTTAAGCCATGTGTATAGAAGATACAACAATATATGAAGTGACATTTTGCTGTTATGGTTCCAGTCACTTTAGTGCACATAAATAAATGCAGGTTTTGTTTGCAATTAATTAATCATATATAGAATTATGTGATCCTGTTTCTTTTATAATGGGATGACTTTATATATTCAGCTGCAAATCATACCAGGCTTTTGTTTCATGACATACATTTCTTATGGTATTATGTATTTTCCAATATTTTTCTTTCTACATAATATCCCTTTCTGAGTATTTTTACTTTCTTTTACATTTTCATGCTGAATCTTATTTTTCCATTTTCTGTTCTTGTAACTACTTGTTTCCTAATCCCTATGATTTTTTTTCCCAAGTTTCTCTACAAGAGATTATCACTATCTAGCTGATTTAAAATAAATGGATAGATCTAATCCATCAACCGACATTTTGCTTAAAATATTTTAAGAATAGTTTGTACAATGAAAAACCATAATCCTGTATCTGAGTAAGAAAATGGATTTCTTTTCAAGATATTTTTAAATGTTAAGAAAACTGCATCCTCTCATTTAGACAAAGATAGGCTCCTGAACACAGATAAGTGAATTGAATAAAAAAATTTAGTTTGTATTTTGACTGCATTGTCAAGTCTACATTGTATGCGTCTGTCTGCTGTCTATTCTTGCTTTTATTTTGGCAATAAAAATATTACTTAAAAATGTAGCTAAACCAGAAGCAAAATTTCACCAATATCCATTTAATGCTATAATAGTTCTTCCTAATACAGTTATGAGATTCTTGTAAATGTTGGGAATCAGAGGATAACCCCCTACAATTGCAACGAACAACAAATTCCTGAGTTTCAGTAGACTAACCTCATCAACCCATTCCTTGTCCAGTAATGGATTACTTGAGGTGAACACCAGAGGGTCTAATTTACTTAACTTTCTTAGTCTTTAATACTGCATGCATTTAACAGTAGGACTGATCACATTAACACAGTGATGTCAAATCACAGGACGCTGAAATGTTAAGAAACACCTGTACTTTGCCTTTGAGCAGCACATGGTAACTCAATGAGTATACTCGCTCTGAATAAAAAAGTGACTAGGAGCTTAGTCACTCTCCTTCCTGGAAGGAAAGAATCAGGCAATAATGAGGTATTGCATGTTAGCTTTTCATTTAGCTTCCTTGATCTTTTGCTTTTCATTTAGATCAAGATATTTTGTATATTCTATTACCTGTGATCTGTAGTTCTTCATTAGAAAAGAGAACAGCTGCCAGTCACATACCAAGAGTTGACTCTACATCTGCCCACCCTTCAAGTACACTGTGGTAGCAGGTAAAAGAGGTAAAAGTATTCTTATGAACAATAAGTGTATTTAAATCCATCAATGCAACAAATTACACTCAACTGTGCAGAGACATCAATATGTTGTAAAAAGAGCTAGTAACATATGCTGTCTTAATGAATTGTCAGAAGTAATTTAAATGATGAAACCTTTTCTTCTTTTACAACAAATTAACTGAAGAAAGATAAGTGAAATAAATAAAGGAAGAAAGGATAAACTATGAGATGTTTCTGTGAGATTAAAAAAGGGGTGTGTCACCATTTTGTCTAACTGTAGGATATAATATGTCTGCTTCTGACCAGATCATAAGAGCAACAAAGTCAAATTGGTGTGGATTTGGAAGGGAGGAGCCAATAAATAGTAAAACAGTCTTGGGCTTGGGCTTCTAGTCTCTGTATTATGAAAGGTGATAAATAAGGCCTAGAACTTAGCTATGCATGCTATATTTTATATTTTTTTCATTCTGGTGCCTTAGTGCAACAAGCTCTTACTTAGAATATTCATTTAATAAAACTACACATAAATATGAAAATGTTTTTATGAGCAAGTGTCAATTTGTTTTGGGTGTAGCTTAGGCTTAGCTTCAGTAAAAGAGTGACCATTGAATGGTAGTAGGCAGTGCTGTGAGTAACTGTGAAACTGCAGACTGTAGATGCCACCATCCTGTGAAGTGTAGCAAGACCAGATGGAAACAGAATAGCTGACTGGTCATTTTTAATTTCTGCCACAAAATACACAGATGATTGTATTAAACTCATCAGTGTTACAAGTTTCAGTGCTGGAAAAGGAATTGATGAAATTGAAAACAATGTGAGTTTGCTGATCTGAATTCCAGCTAAGGGTCTAATAGTAGCAAAGGCTCACCTTCACAAGTCAAACCACAAGTCGTTGTCACCCTTTGAAACCTTTACACAATCTTCATATGAAGAGCAGTAAGTAAAGATGCAGTATTTCAGAAAACCACCCTCTATGGCTTTGCAGTAATGTCTCTTTATATGAATTGCATGATACTATGGTGTACGCTAGGTTATTTCCATCACATAAGATGGTTGTGAAACTGTCTTGAACTCTCGTGGAAGTAATATAATGCAAAAATATTTTTCCAGTTCATCCCCAAGGCTGTATTGGCACCGGGGGGCTGCCCAGACCCAGGTGCAGCATCTTGCACTTGATCTTGTTAAACTTCCTTAGATTCCCATTAAACCACTTCTCAAGCTTGTCTAGGTCCCTCTGGTTGGCATTCCATCCTTCAGGTGTGACAAACACACCATTCAACTTGGTGTCACCTGCAAATCTGCTGAGGGTGCACTCGATCCTCTCATGTATGTGATTAATGAAGATGTTAAATAACATTGGTCCCAGTATGGACCCCTGATGGCCACCACTTGCCACTGATGTCCATCGGCATTTTGACCCATTGACCACTACCCTCTGGATGTGATCATCCAACCAATTCCTTATCTGTCTAACAGTCCACCACGGAATCCATCTCTCTGCGATTTAGAGAGAAGGATATTGTGAGGCAACAGTGTCAAAGACTTTACATGAGTCCATGTCTATAGCCCTTCCTTTGTCCACTGATGTAGTCAGTCCATCATAGAAGGCCACTAGTTTGGTTAAGAAGGATTTGACCTTGGTGAAGTCATGCTGGCTGTTTCAAATTGCCTCCGTGTCACTCGTGCGCCTTAGTATAGCTTGTTAGGATTGTCTGCTCCATGATATTCCCAAACACAGAGGTGAAGCTGACAGGCTAGTAGAACCCTGAGTCCTGCTTTCTGTCCTTTTTAAAGAAGGTTGCAATGTTTCCTTTTTCCCAGTCACCTGAGACATCAGCTGACTGCCATGACTTTTCAAATATCATGAAGAGTGACTTGGCAACTACATCAGCCAATTCCCTCAGGACTCTGAGATACATCTTATCAGGTCCCATAGACTTGTGCACGTTCATGTTCCTCAGGTGGTCAATGTACCCAATGTTTTCTTACAGCGGGAAGCACTTTTCCCCCAGTCCCTCTGCTGTCCAACCACTTAAGAAGTTTGGGAAGGGAGATTGTCATTGAAGACTAAGACAAGAAAGTTGTTAACATACATTGTTTTTCTTCTTTTATTCTTTTTATTCTTTGCCTCTCTTGCCAGGTTCAGTTCCAGCTTTTCCTTGGCTTTCTCACCTCATCTATACACAATCAAACTGCTTCTCTGTTCTCTTCCCAGGTTACCTGTCCTTGTTCCCACTGTCTGTGCAGTTGCTTCTCTCCCTTTAATTTGACCAGCAGGTCCCTACTCAGACATATTGGTCTCTTACCTTCCTTGCCTGATTTCTTGCTCCTGCGGATTGACAGCTCTTGCACTCTACGGATTTCCTTAAAGATGTGCCAGCTTTATTCCACTCCCTTGTTCCTGAGGGCAGTCTCCCAGGGGGCCCTACTGACTATCTCCTTAAAGGTTTGGAAGTTTCCTTTTTTAAATTTCAGGGGTCTAACTTTGCTGCAGTCATATCCCTCAGGACTGCAAACTCCATCAGTGCATGATCACTGCATTCCAGGCTGCCTCTCGACATCCCCATTTACCTCGCTTAATTGTGACATCAGACCCAGTATTACCTCCCCCGTGGTAGGCCTGTCTATTACCTGGCTCAAGAAGTTGTTCTCCATGCCCTGAATGACTGTCCTGGATTACCTGCAGCTTGCTGTGCTACTTTCCCAGCAGGTGTTGGGGTGGTTGATGTGTCCCAGCAGGACAAGAGCAGATGAGCATGATGCCTCCTGAAGCGGGAGAAAGAAGGCTTCATCAATAGGCTCCCCTTCATCAGGTGCCCTGTAGTAGACATCAATCATTGGTTCTCTTTTTTACCTTAATCTCTGATTCTTATCCACAGGCTTTTGTCCTGCTCATGGCTCTTCCTCAGAGACAGATCTTCATACTCAATCCAGCTCTTATTGTGGAGGAGAACCCTTTTATCTCTCCTTCCTCCCCTGTCTCTGTAGCCATCGGTAGTTGCACTCCAGAAGTGGGATTTGTCCCACCAAATCTCAAATTCAACCCCACTAATTTTAGTCCAAAAAGCTACACCAGTAAAAATGATGGAAAATACTGCTGATTATTTTAATTTCCCATTAATTTTATTTTTTCAGTGGCCATTTCCATAGAATTAGGATAAAGGTCATTAAGCAAAAATTCAGAATAAGTTGTATTTTCCAGGCATTTTAAAATAATACAAGACTGGTTTAACTTCACAAGCAAATGATAATGGTGTGAAAAATGTGCTGAGGTTTTTGAGAAGAAAGAGCTTTAATTTTTATACACAGTCCTCTTAAAAAAATAATAGTGAAGAAATTTTACCTATTTTTTTTGTTTCATTTTTAATCTAGATTGCATAATTAATAATACTAATATAGTAGTTTGTCTTTTTTCCTTTCAAAATATGTACCAATCGATACAGTGGATGACAAGACAGAGATCTCAAATAACAGTTTTCAGAAAAATCTAACCCCATTGATATTGCTAAAGATAAACCTAGTTTTATTTCTAGACTCGAGAGTAAAAAGGTGTAATAGATCTCAGTCACACAGCTAGTGAAATCTTCCACATTTAGAAAATATTTTTCTCATTCTTCGTGAAGAAAAACGAATAGGTTAGTAATTTTTATACTATATGTATATTTATTTATTTATTTGTTTGTTTATTTTTATTGCACTTTGACAAAATTCACAACCTACAGTGGTTTAATGCGACTATTTTGATTTTATTAGGCCACCTATATTTATAAAGTAGCAGTAATCAGTATGCATTCTATGTGGAACTGTAACAAAATTGACATTTTGAAATATGCAATTTCATATCCAAAAGTGTCACTGGGTATGCTTTAGCCAGAATAAGATCCTGAAACCAATTACTGTGACTTCATTTATCAAATACAGCATAGTTGCATTTGTCTGTAGATATTCAGTATTACAGAGTTGTGCTATACTGCTAATGTAATGAAACTGTTCCTTCTTGTGATTTAAAATAATCATAGCTGTTTTCCATGTTAAGGAAGCTTCTGAGATCTGTAACACATACCAAATATTGTTAAGAAAATGAAAATCAAAAACCCCAATATATAAATATGTAAATATGTTCTGGCACACAGTTATTTTTTTAATTTTTTTCCCACAAGGAAAGTTAAATGTTATATAATAGGGTAGGTTTAAGCAGTCATGGCAAAGTTGTAAATACATAAAGATTTATATGTTTAGTAATAGAGATCATTCATAAACTAGTAAAGTAATAACATTTCGTAAGTTCTTATTTCATAGTGAAACAGGTAATTTTATTTTTTTCAGATAGTTTTTCCATGAAGTCCTAGTGTTACATAAAAAAAAAGGAGATTGTAAAAGTCTGCCAAAGTAGTCATAGTCTGCCATAGAATATCCTGATTTGGAAGGTACCCATAAGGTTCACTGAGTTCTAATCCCTAACAATAAACCATGTGACTAAGAGCTGTCCAGATGCTTCCGTGAACTCTGGCAGGCTTGGTGCTGTGACCACTTCTCTGGGCAGCCTGTTCCAGTGCCCACCTCCTCTGTGTGAAGACCCTGTTACAAATCTGAACTTGCCCTGATGCAGCTTCATTCCATTTCCTCGTGTATTGATGCTGGTCACTGAGAGATCAGTAGCTTCTTCTCCTTTACCTCTGTTGAGGAAGTTGAGGACTGTGATGAGGTCACCCCTCAGCCTTTCCTTAGACAAATTTGATCAGATTTTTCCAAACAGTGTTTTCACAGTCTGCAAAGCTCCTGCAGTTTAATATTGCTTCTTTTTTCATACAGATATTGCCCCAAAATCTAGTAATAATAATAAAAAAAAATCTGTAAAGAATTTGATGCATCTTTTCTATTTTGGTATTCAGAAACATAAAGGGCAGAGACCTGTGTGTCTCCCAAAGCCCACATACCTCCCTATTGTGTGGATTTTTACATTGAAGATTACTTGTTGATTTAAAAAAAATATATGTTATTTCTCAAAGAATAAGGTAGAATACAGGACTTGAACTAATTTTTTATGATTTACCACTCAGCACACAGAACCTACTACACTGCAGCACACAGATTTAAGAGAAGCCTTCAATTTTCATATGTTCAAATATTAATAAGGTTTTGGTGTGATAAGTTTTTCCCTTTTAATTTTTTTTTTGTTGTTTGGGTTTGGGGTTTTGCGTTTCTATTATTTGTTTGTTTGGGTTTTTTAAATTTTTTTGTTTGCTTTTGGTTTTTTTTCTTCCTTTTTAACCTAAGACTTTTGTGGTATGTTTTTGGAACTCTTAGGCATTCCCAAATACTCATTGAGTTGGTGGGGGTTCTGAGAATTAAGAAAACCTGGGAAGTCAAGCTGAGCTCCCAAATCAGCAAAAATGGGCTGCCCCCAAATTGAAAGCCCTTAAAATCAGAAACTGTTTAATATAATTTCATTTTATATGAATAAAATTATAAAGTTGTAAGTCACCAAATGTTTTAAGGAATACCAAATCACTTTAAAGATGTTAGTCATTTTAAAAGAGCTTCCTTAGGAAAAAGTTGAAGAATTTCTAATGAAGCATTTAACTAAAAAAGCCCCGACTCATAAATCCAATTCTGGACACACCACTGTACATTTAAAATAAAAGCATAAACAGCAGTGAAATTTTTTGAATTATATAACAGGTTACTTCTTACACTCAATATATAAAGACTGTCACTTTTCTAACTGTTCAGCTCTAACTCTAAAACACTCTAGACAGAATTAAGTTGAAACAAAACTCAGATAGAAAAGGAAACCTAATATTTTCCATATGCACTGTCATATTCCATCCCTTTTCTAATATTCATGTTCCATAAACATTTAGTATTGGATGAATCTAGGCTTGAAGATACAAAAGATAAAAACAAACTAAAGTATTTCTCACTTGTTTTGATATTTGGTATCCATACAGTATTTGCTCAGCCAAAGCCATTTCGTTTTATGAAAAGACAGTACAAATTCTGAGGCAAATAATCAAAATCTTGATTTCTTATAATATTGGATATGGAACTGCCACAGAAGCATACTACGTTGACAAGACTGAGATTTGCAACACTAAACACTACTGCAGCTTTGATCATTTCAATGCTAGAACTTAGTGTTGGAAAATCCTACCCTCGGCGTTGAGAGTTAAAGATACCAAATGAAACTGGGAATGGAAGACCTCAGTTTACCTGCAGGCTATCTACAGCAATGGTAGTGTTAATGCATGTTTTTCTGTGTTACCCCTTAAACTAGCTCAGTCATATCTGTCTTTCCCAGAAGTTTTGCAGAGAGATAAATGTGCAAGATGTCTTGTGAAATAAATAATTGTTCTTTATGTCTTTGTGCAATAAAGTGAGTTATATTAGACAGTTCTTATTATTTTTCTATTTTAAATGAACATAAAACACTTTGAGTCAACGGATAAATTCTGATTAATCTGAAACATATTTTGTAATATTTGGTAGACAATTTCTGCAAATGGCTTTCTATAACTGTATTTCAAAAAACTGTGCATTATTTGGACAAAGATAACACAGGAAAATCAAGCAATTGCAGTTAAAAGATGGCTAACATTTCCTTACGTTAGAAATACCGAGCTATAAATTCTTCATCTTTCTCAACTGCAGAAAGCCACAGATACCTGGTAGTAAACAACAAATTTTGTAGCCATCTAATGGGGTAACTTATTTTACTTCATGTTTAGAAATTTTCATTTATTAGAATGTTTAATTGGAAATGGTCTAATTTCTTATTTACATGATAAGCATTAACTATAGCTGTAATACCTACCACCTGTAGTGTGCCTGCAGCAGTGCATGTTGTCTCTTTTATATGCAAATATTGTATGTCTGTAGTGTGTCTACAAGTTTCTGTAATATGCCTGTAAGTGTATGTGCTAACTAACCTTTCACAGGTGCTGCAACCAGCCTTACCAACTCTCCAGACTTTATCATGAATTTCACAATATTTGGTGTGTGTGTGCGTGTGTGTTTCTTTTAAGTTGAATTTTCAGTCCAGTCTCATAATTATTGGTAGAGAACACATATACTTGTTCTAACTCCTTTTGAATCTGTCTTCCATTACTTTCATTTGGGCTGGTCATCAAGATAAGTGGTATTTCACCATGCTTTCTGCATTAGAACTGAGGTTGCCCTGCCCCCGACCCAACAATCACCGTATTCCATTGTTCTCAGACCCACCTTTATTTAGATCATTAAATATTCAGGGAAACAGACTGGAAACTGAATCTTTCACAATGAAGGTGAGTGCTCTAGACATTTGAGTAAAAAAAGTTAACACCCTTCTACTCTACAAACCTATGGAATAGTTTGTCCTTATAAAGAACAATGGACAGGCAGAGACATTACTTTAGTAAAGCTCTCTCTTATTCCTGTGATTTCTGGACCATTAAGTGAGATTCTTCTCTGGCCTTCCCTTCAAAAAGGACTTTCCCCACTGAGCACCTAAGGTGTCCAAGCAAGAACTGCTCCAATGAGCTCTCCTATGAAGACTGGCTGAGAGAGTTAGGATTGTTCAGACTGGAGAAAAAAAGGCTTCAAGTAGACGTTATTGCAGCTTTTCAGTACCTAAAGGGGGCCTACAAGAAAGCTGAAGAGGGACTTTTTACAAGAGAATGTACCAGGACAAGGGGAAGTGGCTTTAAACTGAAAGACGGTAGGCTTTGATTAGCTATTAGGGAGAAATGTTTTACTGTGAGGGTTGTGATGTACTGAAAGAGGTTCCCCGGAGAAATAGTGGATACCCCATCCTTGGAAGTATTTAGGCCAGGCAAGATGGGGCTTTGAGCATCCTGATCTAGTGGGAAGTGTTTCTGTGTATGGCACGGGGATTGGAACTAGGTGATCTTTAAGGTCCCTTCCAACCCAAACTATTCCATATAATTCAATATGGACACCCTGAATACAACTTGAATTTGGTGTTAAACCCCAACATCTTACTGACACTTGCTTCTGGCTTGCTTTGGCAAGTGCTTCTTCAACTTTCTGTCCTCTTCAAATAGCACTCATAATTACTCTGTACACACATTATGGGGTAACATAGCACTACTCTCATTTACAGAAGCAGATTAAGTTAAGTCATATTCTGCAAAGTTTTGATGGCCTTTCAAAGGAAGAAATTATTTAAGAAAAGGAAGTCCTTTCATAATTGGCTGATCTTACGAAGAAGACCTCTGGTGTAGCCTGTAGGCTTCTTTAGTGTCAAATATAACTGAATCATACTGCAGTTTTGCTTAATATGAGGAATTCTTTGGTCTCATTCTGTTTTGGGAACATATAATCTGTGGAAAAACTGCCATATTGTCAGATTAGATGCAGATTGACCCCAGATTCACTAAACACGAGATCTTACAGAGTGAGCACATAAAATCAAGCTCTTCAGGAAATGTTTTCAGCAATTTTTCTATGTATCACCAATTGAAAGCATACTCCTTAATTAATTTTAATACTTTTTTATGTAAGCATTTAGCCAGGAACATAACATTATCAGTGAGCAATGAAAAAATAGACCTCATTTAGACATTTGAGTAATTTATTTTTTACCTCAATCCAGCAAGACAAGAGCAATAAAATAGAATTTTTAAACTACCTGCATAAGATTTCAAACATACAATCAATTAAAGAAAAATAAATGTCAAGTAATTGAATTGTTTCTTTTATGGACATGATTTAGGAGTGATGTCATCTAAGTGTTCCCACTAATGCAAGGCAAGGTCTTGCTTCATACAGAGAGAACCCAGAGTGTTTCACAGAAGTAAATGAATTATGTGTTCAATGAAACAGCTTCACTTGTGCTGTGAAATTTGAAAAAATTCCAGGACTAAAAGCAGGTCTTGATGCTCACTTTTAGTGGATCTGAAACGACCAGTGTTATTCATGTTCCTTATAACCAAAGAATTAAAATCAAGGCTGCTGGATAGGAACTCTGCTTTTAGTCCAGTGGTACTTTATTTTAGCAAAGTGGATATCAGGTATAACAAAAGAAGCTTTTGATTATTCACTGAGATACTTTCAAATTCTCCCTCAAAATTAAAGTTAACTCTTTAACATTGGTTTAATTTTCTTAGATGATGAAATAATAATTAATTATAATATTTAACCTTTCAATTTTCTACATAATGACGTAGAGTAATCTATTCTACATAATGAGGCCACAAAATAATTAATTTCTAATACATGGATGTGCACTGCAAATTTGCCTCTCTCTGCTGAAGTAAACAATTTTGAATTATGCTTAGAGGGATCCCCTCCCCCTGATAACTTAAAAAGTCTTTCTTGAATCTTGATTCAAGAGACTTTCTTGTCATCACACACGGAAGTTTTTTGTGTGTGTGTCTGTAGTTCCTTAGATGTTAAAGACATGAGGCAAATAAGATAATGTCAGACAAGGGGAATTTATCTCTTCTTGGTCTCTTTTCTAGTCCCCGTCTTTATTAAGGCTGTGGATTGATTTCTTTCATTATTCTTTCTCTTTTGTAGGACTCTTATTCCTAGGCATAAGGGAGAGGGGGGTTGTGAAGGTTCATTTCTGGTTGACAACACTGAAGATTCCTCTGATTAGGGAAATAATGTAAGGTTTGAGGTTTCTTAGTTCTCTTTATGTGGTGTAACTGTAGTTTCTACTAATTTTCATAGGATGATTTTAAAATACAAATATTTATCTAAATAAATTGAAGACAACTTCACAATGTATTTATGTGTAAGGTTAATTCAGCATTGCTTGAATTATTTTCTTTCTTCTTCCAGTGAAAATTACTTAATTTAGAGCAGGGAAAACAGTTCAATTATTTCATATGCTGGCCATAACTATCTGAGTTCTTAATTGCCAGAGAGAACTAAAGTAATAAAATTAGTGATCCCTAAATGGACTGCTATAAACACTAGAACAGTATTTATTTATTTCACCACAAACACTTATTAAATTAAAAGCAGTTTCAATTTTTCCAAAGGATTCTTCATCATTTTCTTTTTGTTCAGCCAATATTTCAAAGGGTTGCTGTAGAGTTTAGCCTTACATTTGCTTAAGTAAAATAGATCTGTCAATATGACATCTGGAAGACTGTATTTTTAGAATACAACCTAAACTTACAACCTAAACTACCTTATTTCAGGTAAAACTTTTTTTCTAAATATTGAAATAATTCTCTTTTGAAGCACTGAGGTTTAGGCTAAGGGGCGTGAAGTGTTACAATTTATTTTAAGGTTAGAGAAACACAGCTTGGGCATTACACAATGCAGTCTTAATTCAACATTAGGTTTGGGAATGTGTTTGTACCAAATAATAATCAGCTGCCCAGATAATTGTCACTATTCAAAATCTAGGAGAATACTAAATTCAGGCAAATTAAGTAATGCACTTATTTATTTCACGGTGCAAAAAACATAAGGAGAAAGTTCAGTGTTTTTGAAGAAAAATGGAAGGTGCAAGTGTCAAGGAAGGCTACTTCCCTAATGTTGGAATTAACACTGCAGGCATCCTTTTGTCCTAGCACAGTTAGATACAGCAAGGTTTCTTGGCAAGATCTATCTTTTAAGATACTCTCATGCAGCCTATTACACTTCCACAGATACCCACTGAAGTTCTGGATGTAGATATCAGGTAATGTAAACTGAACACTTTGTCAAATTAGGTGTTCATCAGGATGAATGGACAAAATACAATCTATGTTTTAACTGGACCATACTATATCCACAAATATGTAAAATTACTTCCACCAACTACTTTTTATCACAAACAGAAAAAAATTTACAGAGAAAGTTAGCTACCATAGAGTAGATGGGCTGCAGGGCAGAACCTTTTCTGTACAAAGGAATATTAGTGATGCACAGCTTTCTGGGGGAAAAAGTTTGGGGCTTTTTTCCACAAATGGCATCATAATATGCATAATACTGAGGGATTTGGGGTTTCATTTGTTTACTTGGTTTTAGGAGGTTTCTTTGCTATTTTACTTTCTTCTTAAACAATGATTCTTCTGTGGAAACTACTGTTATGAAAAGAACTTAAAGCAGGCTCTGAAATGGATTTCATATCTTAATATATAATAACGTACTGAATAAATATTTTACTCCTAATGATAATTAGAAAATGATAATTGAAAGTAAATTTAGGTAGTGATCATTCTTTCTCAACATTGTTTGGAAGGATTTATTCTTTTAAATGTATTTCATTGCTAGGTAAGTTCCTAATGATACATTGACACACTCTGAAATATACAATTTAAATTCTAATTGTAAAATAATTTTGATGATACTGACTGAGCAGCAAAAGTTTCTTTCGGAGAAAAATCATGAATAGGATGCTAGACAGACAACCCTGTAGTGTCATTAAAGAAAAAAACAGCTTAGTAATAAGGTTCATGTTTAATGAATTCCCAGAAATTTCATCATGGGACAATTGAGAGAAGAGGTATTAATTTTTATCTAACAATGAAACAGATTTATTAAATATGTGTATGATTTTTTTCCCTGGGAGTTAATTGATGCTTGCACAGTTTTCACATTCTGTGTAACTGTAAAGTGTAACTGTAAAGATTGAAATGCCTTTTTAACATTTTTAATCAGAGGCCAAAAAACTCCTTTATAATTCAGATCTTTTTCCCTCTGAATGCATTTTTTATATCCTATTTTCTTCATATAATAGTTGTAGCCCCAAAAGGGTTAGATAATTGTACGTCAGAGTGTAGTGTTACTATTTTAATGTATCAACTCTAAATAAAAGTAGCTATGACAAGGTATTCTACAATATTTTTATAGGAGTTTCCTAGATAACTACTAAGATATTATGAGTAGTCTCAATTTTCTGAGACTTACAGAATTTATCCAAACCTATATCAAAACTTGCTACTAGAAAATAGTTGCTTTATATTAAATGCAAAGTGGAAAGCCAATGAGAAGTGGAAAGAGAGTCAACAGGCAATATGGAGCAAATTCAAAAATACTATGGTTTTTTGTAGTCCTCCTTCTATAATTGTGTCCTCTATCCTGTTGTAATACTTTTGTTTTCTGCCTCATCCCTGGGAGTGTCCAAGGCCAGGTTGGATGGGGCTTTGAGCAAAGCCATCTACTGGAAAATGTTCCTGTCCATAGCAGAGGGGTTAGAACTAAATGATCTTTAAGGTCCCAGCCAACCCAAACCATTCTATAATTCATTGTGTTATACTCTAACTTGATTTCTCTGATTGCAGCAATTATACCTTTGGCCCAGTCAAAAGTGGCTGTTACTAGATAGGTATCATATGAATTCTCTTGTTTACTCAGTTGGACTGCACTGAGCTGGATTATTGCAACAGAAATGCCACAAAGAAACCAGACATACAGATAAAGAGGTCAGGAAGTATTCATGAATTAGGAATGTTTGATTTCTTCTTTTCTTTTTAACACAACAAAACTGAGCTATCTAGGACTAGTGCAGTAAAAATAGCTTTTTGGCTAGGAGGAATTATTTTCTTTCCTGTGTGCAGGAACAGGGTTTGCTTGTAAGCTAAGTACATCCAGAAGAGGTTTGGGCTTCATTGTACCTGTAGAACATGCTAGATTTAATAAGATGGTTATAGTTTAAGAATATTTTTCTTGTGTAGCTTATACATAAAACTGATACGTCTAGTCTCAGGGTAAAATTGGAGAAGAGTTGAGTTTTTTTGGTATTTAGGTATTGTATTTTTTCCCTATGTGCCTTCTTACAAGACTAAATCTTTTCTTTTTACAAATAAAGCTACAATTCAGAACAGTGATATAATGCATACACAATTTGCCTTTGAAAAGAAAAGTTTCTCTTAAAAACAGGTTCAACTACATGTACAAAACTACACTGAGAGGGAAAGGTGGCGTTCTTTGGGGGATACAACATGAATCATTCTGACTCACTTTTCAGAAAGCACTATAGGAACAGAATTTTAGAAGAGGCATCAGGTTTCAATGAGGTGCCTCTTAAGGCCTGTGAAGTTTCAAGACTGATACACGCTATCTTTAAAGCAGGCAGGTAATTGTAGAATGATGCAAACAACTACAAAGATCTGACGTGCCTGGGCAAAGGCCCATTAACACGTAGTATGTTGTGGGGTTCCCAGGGTGCAGCAGATGAACTTAAAAGCTTAGCAGTAAAATAATTAAACTGCCAGCTACAAGGAAGTGAGTTATGAAAAAGAGATAGGATTTAATAGCCCCATGAGAAATGTAAGAAAGTTGCTAAATCATTCAAGGTATTTTAGCAAGTTGGCAGATGACTTGCCCAAAGGCAGAGGCCATTGCTGTGTAGTAGGCCTGGTGCAAGATGAAAGAACTTGCAAACATGCTGTCTGCAGGCAGAGTGAAAAGAAGGAGGTTCACTGAACAATTTAAACCAGGACTTCAATTGGCTAGACTTTTTCTGATTGATATCTGTGTAAACTGTCCCAGGAACAGTAAAGGATTTGATCGCCTGAAGTGAAGAGTATAAAAATTTCATATATTTTTATGATTTATTGTTTACCTTTATTAACTTTACTTTTTTTCTTATGTTTGTGTTTTAGAATATTTCTTCCACTTAAGATGGATATATTTTTATTTATACATTTCTAGTTTATACTAGTGCAGTGCAAGACAAAATTGCATCAACTCTTACTCAGTGCTGGTTACACCTGTGAACATGTTCTGGTCATGGACAGGAGAACAAAACAGACAAAATTACCAAAGACTGTGGATCCATAACCATTACCTTTCAGACCTTGTATTTTCTATGTACAAAGGCGCTTCAAATTCAGATGCTCAGAAATCAAGGGTAAAATTGAAATATAATGTTTCTTATCAGACTGTCTTCTGATATCTTATGCTAGTCTGAAAAAAAAAGGCAGATAGAATTAATCAGGATTTATTTATGTACTTTGACAAACAGTGGTATTTCCACACAGCACTGTAGCAGGTAGGTTATAGCATTCTGTGAAGCATGTAATTAATTTGATATCAAAATATTTCTAAGCTTAACAGAACTAAAAATCAAATTTTGAACTTTACTAGAGAGCTTAAAAAAAGTTAACAAACCAATTGGAATAATTGTGTACAATGGATCTAGAAAAAACACATCACGATGTATATTACAGTGTATACAAACCTGTTTTCTAAAGGTCCCTTTAACATTTACTTTTATTGTTAAATTAGAAAGGCATGATTACTGTTTGATATTTTTTATCCTTAAACCCCTGTTTCTTTAAAAAATATCTGTCATTTATTTGAAATAAAATTTCCCACCACAATAACACCAAAATAATTACTATACTAATAAATCAGATTAAAAGAAGCATGGAATTTTTGCTTCTGGAAGATTCTTTTTAGAGATTAGTGCTAATTTGACCAGACTTTCTCTATATAAATTATTTCTGAATTTCCTAGAGGTGTAGAGTACTGTTTGTGTAGCAACCTTGTCTGTAACATTAATCCAAATTGTTGTTTTATAGTTGTTTCTACACCTTATGAAGAACATAACTCTGTTTATAACTCTGTTCCCTACAGCAATTATATTTTCTTCCTCTATTTTTTCCCTTTAAACTTAAGCTCTACATGTTCTAAATAGTTCTTGTTGAACTGATTATCACATTTATATGCAAAACCAAATTCTTTCACTAAAAACATTATTTGAGCTTAGGTGAAAACCTAAACACTTTCATATTTCTCCTGAATAATAGAATAAATGTAGACTTATCAGATGGCTTTTGATTGCACTGACGTGCAATTTCATGACACACCACCAACAGAAAAAAATCTATTTGTGTGAAGTAAAGATAGGTGTGGGGAAAAGTGCTCTTGTTCATATTAAAGAGTACCTTGAACTTTTAATTCAGTTTTATATCCTATCATCTAGAAAACTTGGACTTCTCTTTTGATATATTACTTGTTGGGCTATTTCTTTGACAGGTTTCTCCAAGAATGAAATTTAGCCTCTAGTGCTTGATGTTGACAGTGCTATGGTTCAACAGATGTACTAACTAAAGTATTGCTTATGCTTTGTTGTGTTCAGGCAACTTCACCTCCCTTTTCCAGAGGCTTTCCAAACCTTATGCTATCTGAAACATTCCTTGGACCTTTAAAAGAAATTAGTGTGCAAGTACAATAGTAGACAGTTATCTTACTGGGAGGTTTTTTGTTTGTTGGTTTTGGTTTTTTTAAAGATATGACAAGATCAGGAAAGGAGGAAAAGTATTTTAAACTGCAATTAAACCAACTTTTTGTTCCAGTAGAATTATACCACTGAGTTTAGCTGGTTTATATGGCCCTGGAATAGGTCAGGAATGTTACAAGCAAAAAACCATGTTTAAAACCCAAGGGTTAATTTTTCTGGGAATGCCTTTTGAAGCTGTAGACAATGTTATTTTCAGTGTGATTGTTTCAGCTGCACTTACTTCCTTTGCCCTTTGACTGACTACTACTGTTAGAGACACTAGTCAAAAGAAACACTTTTACTTCTGAGAACTGATGGATGCCAATTGCATTTGTCTTTCACACCAACTGACAAAGCGAGGAAATTATTCTTTTTATTGCCTTGTTTTCATTTCTGCAGAGTAAGTTCTAATTGCAGATTTTTAAGCTTGCATTGAGTTTTCTGCTAAGCTAAGGGATCTTATGTGGGTCTTATTTCTAGCTGATATGTAGGTGCTGAGAACCACTGGCCAAACTTATTAAGGCATGATTCTATCTCTGAAACATAAAATAAACTATTTTTATAGTGTAAAAATTGTTATTCCCGTGTGAGATTTTCAGGGGGGCAATATTCTTTTGTTACCCTGTCCTTTATTTTCCTTTGCAGCTTTCAAATCTGTATGCAGCATATACAATATGTGTAAACTGTATGCAGCAGATACAATATCAATATTGAGTTTCTAGTTCATCCTGTGTTGACTTGTGATTTAACTCCAACGGGGAAAATTATTGGTTTATTCTGTAATTTGGGAGAAAGGCTGGTGGCAGTCTACTGTATCAGCTATCTAAATGGTTAGAGCTTTGGGCTTGCTTGATACAGTTCCTTTTGTTCATGATAATGTTTGAAAGGCAGGCAAATGTGGCATAAAAACATTCAACAAAGCATTTTTGAAAAATAGTGGGAGGAGCTAAGAAGGAAGAAAACCATTTTGCATAACCATTTAATAGAAAAAATTGAGGGTACTAATATATAAAAATAAGCTTAAGGAGTTTAAATTCTATATAAACATTAGTTGTAAAAAGAGTTAACAACTTTTTTCCTTATTATGTACTAATAAAAAGATATTTTTTACTGTTCCCTGGATCTTTTAGATGATGCATTGCCATCAGGATTAATTTCAAATATAAAATGTGGCATAGTGCTATTTATAGAAAAATTTTTCCAGCAGCAGAAATTTACATGTGATCCATCTGGGTACAAGGTCCAAATGCTGTCTTCATATGGTCTTGGTTCATTGCCATATAATTGATGAAGGGGTTTATATTTATAGACATTAATACAAAGACTTGTACCTTATTTTAAAAAAAAGTGTTGGTTTTTTTTGCCTGACTTTCTCAATTCCAAATTCTTTGTCCACTCTCTCATGGTGTGGCACTGCTGCACTATCTTTAACCTTATTCACTGCTTGGGTTTGAAACTGTGCAACAATTCTCAGAAAATAAACTGGCTCAGTTTTTCTAATCTTGCCTGCACAGTCTGGCAGAGCTTTTGCCTCCTGATCTGTCCAGTTGCTTTCTGTTGTATCTTTTTACAAATACCAGAAAAAAAGTTTTTAATCCCTGTCTTCTCACAAGTCTTTTAAAATCTTTTTCCCTCTCCCATATTCCCCCCATCCCCTCTCAATTATATTGTTATTCTATCTCAGTTTTGTTCAGTTTTGAATCCTGTAGAGTCTAATGCTGAAATATGTTTCTGATACACAGATAATGTACTGGTCTAACACATAATTCTCCTATCATGAGTCGATTCCATACTTTGAAGTTCTCTGGCATTCATTTAGAAAATTAATGAGAAAAATTAATAACAAAATTATTAAATATTATCAATGAATTAAATTAAATATTATCTGCACACAGATAATAAATGTTTCTAGTGCCTAAGATAATAAATATGCTTTGATTGGCCCATTCTCTTTATTCAAATGATTCCTGGAAGAGAAGCACAACAGCATGGTTTTCATGGAGTTGAGAACCAAGGTCAATCCACTACTTTTGTAAATGCAGTCAGAAAAATTTAATTGAGCAAATTTTTGCACTGATAGATATTAAATATGCATGACCAACTTTTTAAATTATTTGTGCAAATACATAAAGACCTCTGGCTTTCATGTTGTGAAAATGATGCCCAAAGATGTGTATTGTGATATTAACGAAACTGTTGTGTAATCCGAACGCCTTTCTGTCTGGTCTAGTCCAGTTCCTACCCTCTGATGAAACATGCAGCACCTCAGAAAATAACTTCCTCTCTCATAGCACATTTAGTGCTTCAGTCTCATGTCCTGCTATCCAATTCTCAAAAAATATCTTATACCTGGAGACTAAAGTACACAAATTCATATCAATATATCAATGTAAGGAGAAAGACATGATAAACATGTTCACCTCTATAGTAGTCAATAATTCATTTATGATGAACATCCCTCCAAACTTCATCTAACATAGGTCACTTAAAACAGCCTCTCTTGAGAAATGTTTTTGAATATTTTAGTGGGGATGACTAAGCCATATTTATGACAAAGGAGAGTTTAAACCTGAAATTTTAGACAGAGTCCAGGAACATGTGCATACAGGCTGTCTGTGATTTAGTAGCTGCACATTTTAAAAGTGTCTGTAAATTACTGCTAGGTCTGCCAAACTGTATTCTGATGGATAAAGGATTTCTTTTCCCCAGTACTGTGTGCACTTGCAGAAGCTTGTTTAGGCTAATATTTGTTTTACTTTGAAGATAATAATTGAATAATATTTTAGAAAACATCGTGGTCGTAGTAATGAGAAAACAAGACAGCCATATCTATCTGTGTTAACTTTTAGAATATTGTGCATATGGAGATGTGCAAGTAAAAAAGGAATCCTTGGGAGTAGAGAGGAAATATGAAGAATATTTTTTGGTTCAAGCAAATCTTACAGCAATTTTTTACTCGGATACAAGCCATGTTAATGGACCAGTAAGACAAGTGAAATGATATTTTTCCAATATTGAGCTCAATTACCTCATTATAACCAGTGTATGTCTAAAGATACATTGATAAATATTCTGCATGAGAAATTCATCAGGAGTACAAGAAACGTAGTATTTTCTTGAAAGATAGTGTCATTTTTAGCTGATACTCAATGGTTTAAACACACCATTTCAAACTTTCTCTTGGAATTTTTTTTTATGTTGCTCTTTCTCTTCCTTTATCTTTTTCTTTTTTTTCCCACCCACTTTAGAATGTGTGTTTGAATTTTTCAGTACTGCGCAGAGAGGATACAAAGACATGATGCATGCCCTTCCTTGTGTGTTTTAACTGGAGGCAGGCATGTTTCCTAGCCTCTTAATTGAGTTTAGTATTCCAATTAGGACACACCTGCACTAGATACAGGTAAAAAGAATTAAGAAATAACTGTTAGATTGCACTTCTTCACAGACTTTTTGAAGAGCATCATCTTTAATGCAGCCTCATCATCTCTTGCTAAGTAGAATGCAGTCGTAATTAGTGCTGTATGTAGCTGTGCCAGTATGAGTAAAATGGGACAATCAGTGAGACACCTGATAGAATAAGCCATTCCTAAGCCATAAGAAAAGGGAGCAGAGGCTTCCTTTCTTATGCTGAGACTTGGATAAAATTTATGTGCTATGGTGGAAGTGACACTGGATAATGATGGACATAGTATGGAAAAGAAGCTGGTCAAAGCAAATATGTAACACTCATTCTCCAGTTCTTATATTTATTGTTAATCCTCCATTTTTATTAGGCTGAGCTGCTTCTGGTGGTGTGATGGTGGCAGAATGGGCTAAGGGTGGTGTTTACCTTCTTGTAGACAATTTGGTTTCCTCTGTTTTCCACTGACGGCAAATCTCTCCAAAGACTGAAGAAAGAGTTTTTCTTGCCCTCTCCTCACTAGGGTGAGATAAGAATATATGTAGTATTGTTCAGAGTTACATTAGACAATGGTTTCAGATGTGTTTACTTGTACTTTAGAACTATAATCCCGTGGAAGTTAAAGGGAGCTGGAGAGTCTATCAGGTTAAGTGGAAATGGACTGGATATTTTAGGAACTGTAGTATCTATCAGCACTTCCCCTGTGATTCTGATTCTGTATTTTCACTTTTTTCTTCCAAGAAAACAAAAGTTGTAATAAAGCAAAGAGAAAAGGTAGCCAGAAATTATAATACTAGTAGGGGATGCTTGAATATATGTTTAAGTTGCTTTCTTTTGTTGCTACTCTGAAATTAAGAGGGAAACAATACTTCAAGGATTTTCTGCATATGATGTTAAGATCTACAGTTTGTGGTAAGTTTTTTAGAGCAGCCAAATTAAGAACTGAAGTTCACCCAGGGAACAGAATAATTTTCCCACCCCTGTACTTGAACTACAGATAGAAGAGAAGCTTTCTATTACTTTTTTATACCTTTGTTTTAGGTTAATTCTATTCATGGTGTAACCTAATTTGCATGAAGAACAGTTTCCCTGAATCTATCAGTTGCATGGGAAAATGGATATTATTCATTTGAGTGGAGCTTAAACCTCCTGAGACTGAAAAATGTTTCTGCGCAACAAATAATACTTAACATGAGCACTTGAAGTCAATGGGAATTGGGATTACTATGCTCCATTTAAAATGTGAATAGTGTTTCACAGGACTAGGACCTCATTTCATTTGTATCTACCAGAAGAAAGAAAAATAGTTTGTAAAACTTCATCTGTTATAGTCTGACAGAGCTCTGTTGAGCTTTTGAAATTTTTCATTGGGGGGGAGGAGAGCAGTTATTAAAAATTAAACTCTTTTTAATTAAAAAAATTATTCTTCTATCCAAATCCCTGTTCTGTATTTTACTTATTTGTTTAGAACAGAAATTGAGATTGCCATCACTTCTCAGTATCTATTTGAAAGTGTTTCAGATTTGAAGAAATGTTAGGCCATGACTTTTTTTCTTGAGTTAATTTAGTGCAGTTAAAAGAGACTTTTAAAAAAGGATCTAATTTGAGTTTTCTCTTGTAATGTTCTGCTTCCCACTACCTACTTGAGATTTCTTTGGATAAATAAATCAGTTTATATCAGGCTTTAGAATCTAAATTATTCCTGTACCAAATAAAGTAAGCTTTGACTAAAAAAAAGTATTTTTTTAAAACCAGAAGTAACAGCTGTTATTGCTCATCTAACTGGAGTGAAAAGTTTCTCTTTTTACATGTCCTGAAGCATTAGATTTTATGAATATTAGTGAAAATATTTTTATTTTTACAATAACAAAGACAGTTTGTAATCAGATCTGAATTTTATTAAAGAAATCAGTGGAAATACTAACCAGTAGTATTTCTTGTAGCATGGTACATAGTCCTTGCTCATGATGAATTATTATGTCTCCTGGTAATATATAATTCAGTGAAGCTGTTTGTGGCTATAAGTATCCAAATCTGATTTTAAGCGAAATTGTGATGAGAAATTGTGATCTCCCAAATTTTGCCACATGATATATTGAATGATTGGCTAGCTCACAGGTGTTCACACTGAGAGGGGCAGTTTGTAGCTGTGCCACACGCTTTATTTTTCTATTGGCTTTGGAGTATTTAGAGGAAAAAGTCAAAGTACAAGGCACCAACTGGAAACTACAACAATTTTCAGCACAGTTATAAGGAGAAGGGAAATTACAACTTTCTTAGTCTCCGTTCTTATTCTGTGTTGTCCTCTAACTCTCTGTCCATATAAACTAAAGCTGTAATATCTTAATCTGAAAATTTCTGAAATCTGTATCAAAAACTGGGGGGAAAAAAGAACATTAATTGTATATGTATATGCTGGTGTTTCTGTACACTAATGTTGTATTTTCCATTAATAATGTGGTAAGAGAAGTCAATATAAACAACTGAAGCATCTTTTTCAATGAAAGAGCCTTCAATACCATAATTGGATATTTCATACCCATTCTTTATATGGCTGCTGAGGTTTGTTTGTGTCACATTACACCAGTTACATGTGTGCTTTATTCAGAACTGTTTGTATGCTGCTCAAAGGGAGTAACTTTATTCTGCTTTCTGGTTGTGTGTCTCACTTTTTAGCAAATCTGAATATAGTACCTCTCCAGAAATAAACTTTTTTTTTTTTTAAATAATCAATGAGAATCCATGAACGTTAGGTTTTGTTCACATACACGTTAGGATCACAGACAGTGTTTAGGAAAGGTTTTGCCTTTTTTGGTAATATTGCTCAACCAAAATGACAAAAACTGATCTTAAAACCTACTTAAGGATCTATAATATTCTTACATAATTGTTTAAAAGAAATGACTCCAAGACCCAAAAGAAACCCAAAGAAATAAAAGACACCTTTTAAAATTATAAATCTCCGTATGTACTTTGATTTTAAATTGATGATATACTGAATAAACACTTTTGTCAGGGGAATACATGGCAATGTAAAGACCAAATGTTCTTCAAATCTGCTAATTCTAAATTCTACTGAAAGGTATGTGAAGACCTCTAGTGAGAACACATTTTTCTGCAAGGGCAACAGCTATGGTAAAGTGCCATGGATTAGGGATATTTTTTAAGAATCACATTATTTGTAGTACAAGAAACATCTTGATTCAATCTCTGAAAATATAATCCTAAAATAACAGTTAAATCCAATTAAATGAAGTAAGACACTTGCCTGTATGTAGTAGTGTAAAGTTACACTGCCCTGTTCACAAAACATTTTGTTACCAAATTTCATCTGAACATTAAAAATAAGGAAATGTGTTTCACCAAGACTTTTGCAAGAATTACAAATCAGATTTGTTTCGAGGTTTGGAATAAAAACAATCTGAAAATCTCTGAAAGAAAAGCCTTATGGCTGTAATATATGTTAAAGGTTTAGAGCAATGAAAAGTTTTAACAATAGACACTGAAACAAGAAACATATGGCTTTAGTCTTTCTCCAGAGAAAGAAATAAAATGTTTTCAAACCTGTGACATTTCTTATTTATACTTTTCAAAATGAAATATGGGTGAATTGAACTAACAATTCTAAAAAAGTCCAGTAAGTATTTATTGCTGCTTCTCTTATGTAAGACTTACCTAATCATTAATTTCTGTATCTTACAGTTTGTTGCTAATATTCCTGTCTGTACTATACCACACAGCACTATGATATGTTGTACTTTCCCAGGCATCCTAGAAGAGGACCTGGGTTTACTGAAAGGTCCTTTTCTAGGATTTGACCCATATGCAGACTGATGCAGTGGCAGAGATGAGTTGGAACCAGTTACATGTTGGTGTGCAATGTTACAGGCTACAGAATATCCAAGACACATTATAGTACTTCCCATATATTTCAAGCCAGATGCACTTAAAAATATATTTACTTGAATATGTCGAATCACTGAGGGAGCCAATAAATTTTAAAGCTTGTTTCATGTTTATGGACCTTGCCAAACTAAGACCATTGCCATTAACATTAGTAAATTAAGTGTAAGTGTTAATATCACCCAGAAGCACAGAATGGAGAGTCTTCTGTGCACTTCAGTAGATGTTGAATTTGATCCCATTTTCCTCAAATCATTTCAGTAATATAAACAAAGTAAACAAGAGAATATATTCCCATGAATTGGGGAGTTTATTATAATCCTCATTTACAGAAAAGGGCAGTAACTTGGAAGTGGTATTTGCTATGTTCAGTAAAGTAAACCCCCACAGTTCCTAGTGTAGTCAATGAGGATTAGGTCAGAGTAAATTAGCCTAAGGATTTGCAAGCCTTAGCTAGCATTGATACAACTGATGACATATTGCCATTTCTGTAAAACAACAAAAAATACTCTATTAACAAGGATAACAACTATGCTGCACTGTTTAAACCATTTTTAAGAAATTGTGCGAAATACTGTTTCTTAAAGCATATCATACAAATGAAAAGAAATCATGCCTTTTATTTGTATTGTTTGGGTGGACTGCAGGTCATTAGGACTAACACCATCTTCACAGTTAATCTTCATACGGCTTATCACATTGATGTATTTTGGAACATTATTGTTCCAAAGAGAAATGTGAGTGGGCTTGGCTAGGAGACCTGGATCCCAGCCCTTCTTTCAATGAATGCTTTATTTAAATTTATTAAAAATAAATAAATAAATAAATAAAAAATAAATTTGATCTTTACATTCCCACAAAAAGAATTTAAATAGGTCTTAAAACTAGGCATAGCTAAATTCCCCTGTTTTCCCTAATGATTTTATGTTTCCTGGAAAGCAGATAGATGTGAGCAAAGAGATTATGTCTCAGACTTGTAAGAGTGAGAGCACTCTTGATGTTTAGAAGTGTCAATACGTGTCTCCTTGGGCAGGAGAGGATGTGGTAATCCAGGGCATTGTATGTCGAGCAATTTAATAGATGAAAAGGATGGTGTTTATGTGACACTTCATACTTAATCCCAAATCCTAAAGGCAGAACACAGGAAGAGTTTAGATACCTTCATGCTTAAAATTATCTGTGTTCAGACTGTAGCTAGAGATAGTTGCTGAAGTCACTACAAAACCCTATTAATAGTAATTTAGGTCACAAATATCAAACTGCATTTTAAACATTATGTTTACTTTACAGGTGAGTAAGTGAAATCCATTTAGTCCTCTTATGTCTCTTTATTTTTTTCTCTCTTGGAAGAACTTAAAATATCTTAGGTATAAAACAATGACTTATACAAACTAAGTGTACATGAGAAATTGGAAATGCTAAGGAATGTGATAAAGTCAATGGGAATGATGAATCAAAACACTACCTGAGCATACAGATACATCTGTGTAATTTACCTTTTTAATTTCAGTGAATTATAACAGTGACAGACACACTTCCCATTTTTTTTTTCAAGTGTCTTTTCATGTTTCCTCTTGTTGATGGGATTTTTTTTTTTTTTAAATATATTTCCATTTTGCATTGTGGATTAGTCATGGTTTTGGCTGGGATGGAATTAATTTTCTACCAGGAATTGATATAATGTTGTATTTTGGATTTAGGATGAGAATAATGTTGACAACACACTGATGTTTTAGTTTTTCCTGAGCAGTGCTTATGCTAAGTCAGCCCCTCACACCACCCCACTAGCAAGAAGGGTGGGGAAACACAAGGAGTGGGGAAGGGACACAGCCAAGGACAGCTGACCACAACTAATGACAGGGATATCCCACGCTTTATGATGTCATGATGAACAGTAAAACTGGGGAAATTTGGACAGGGGATGGCAGCTCATTGCTCAGGGCTTGGTTGAGCATTGGGCAGTGATTGGTCAGCAACTGCATTGTGCATCACTTGTTTTGTATCTTATCATTATTATTATTATTTCCCTTCCCTTTTCTGTCCTATCAAACTCTTATATCTCAACCTTTATTTCTGATCCTTTCCCCATCCCACTGGGGGACTGTGAGTGAGTGGCTGTGTGATGTTTAGCTACCTGACAGTTAAACGACAACAGTATTGCCTGAAGTACATTAAACTACATTTCTATAATCCTGTATGGAATGAGGAAAAAATGGAAAAAGAAACATACCCTTAGCTTTGACCCTTATTGCTTTTGGTATCACTTTTGTGAGTTTTACTCACAAATTAATGCAAAAAGTTGTGTTTGACTATTTTTTGCAGGATTAGAGTGGAAACCTTTTCTCATTCTAGTGTAACATAATCAGATTTTTGTCTTCTCAAGCAAAAGTGCAAAATGATGTCTAAACAACAGAAAATACAGTCCTCTGTGATACTTAAAACCAATGAGAAATATTGAAGTAGGAAAAGTTGCTGGTTACTTTTTAAGATTGCATTCTACTGCAATATCGGATATACTCGAAGCTGGAGACTGCTTCTCAGGAAAACATGCTTTTTGTACATTCAAGGAATGCTTTTTTGGCCTGGTAGCAGCTGCTCCTCTGTTTCTATCAAGTTCTACTGGAGGACTAGCTGTAGTCAGCTTCTGATCCATTGGGGCATAAACAATCTTCATAGCAGATTAGTTATTGTAGTTCACTGACCGCAGCTGTCACCCAGAGGAAATTGTTTAACACAGTGTAAATATTTGGTGTGTTCCCCATAAAGCTGGATGATTCTTTATTTTTGTAAATTAGCTTAGTTTGTATGAAGAGTAAAGTAGTTACAAAAAAGTTTGCATGCAGTGGTGAGGGTGGTTAGACTCTTGTCAGACATGTTTGAGACCGTACTTTGACTGAAAGGCATCTGGTAATTGTGAATTTAGAGCTACACTGCAAATGTAGTGCATGTATCTATCTGAATAACTTTCATACGATGTCCTTAAGGCTATCTTTTATTCTTTTTCCCGAGATTTAAGAATTTACATCCGGATACAGGGACACTGTGTCAACCACATCTGCTAAGCATATTTAGATGTTTTCACCTCCTTTAGAATCTGAAAAAACCTCACTCACCTCATTCCATATGTCTATTGTTACTCTAATGCTTCCTGGGTAACCACAGGAATTGAATAAAGAGAATCAGACAAACTCAAGAATAGCTGCAGCAATTCTGGTCTCATTTTGAAATGATTTTGCAATTACTGTTGAATAATAAGTCATTCAGCACAATTGGTTTTCTACTTCTGTGAGGCACTGTGATGTTGTTGTTTCTATGTGTGTTTGGATTTTTCATGCCATGCTGGAGTGTTCAGAGGAGGGACTGAAGATGTGATAGAGAGAGAGCCCTTAAGTATTGGCACAGTTATCATCATAGTGCCTTTTCTAGATCACGGTTTTCAAGATAATTGCAAGACACAGACACTTTGGAGTTGATGGTGCTGGTCTAAAGCTATTCATCTCTTGCCATCATTCTTGCTTCTCTGAGGAGAGTTATGTGTCATACACTGTTTCTTTAAAACAGAAGACTCCAAGTAGGAATTGCAGTCTGAGTGAAAGGTTTGCACAGTATTGTGCCCAACAGCACATGGGCTAGAACCCTTATGTCCTTCTGCCAGGCATAGGTGAGAGAGTTTTTGCTCCTTTAAAAGCAAAAAAAAAGCCATCCCCCTAGTTCTTATTGTTTTGATTGCACAATTATGTAACTTTGGAAACAACAGCCCGGTGCTCAAAAGAAAACCTGAACCGCTTGGGTCTGTAGTCCCCACCCCACTCCTTACATGTGTTGCGACCAGGAAAACAAGGATCTTGATTTTCATTGGCCAGTCATATATCAAGATTCATATTTAAAAATAAATTAGGTTTTTGTTTATTTTCTTTTCCATTTTTAATTAACAGGTTACAGCTGGAAGAGGAGATGAATTAAAATATTTCACACAGTATCTAATGGCCCTTTGTGCGCCCAGCTCAAAATAATTTTAACCCCCAGATGCTGATTCCCTAAAAGTCATTAAAGGAGGATGCAATTGGTTGTTTCTTTAAGGAAAGGGAAAAAAAAACCAAACCCAAAAAAATCCCAAAATGAGAACCCACCCTTGAGGGAAATAAATCATTAAGCAACAAGCAAGACCAAAGATGTGTTTTTAGTATGAAGACATATTCTGACCTACTCAGTTTTTGTGAAAATGTTCTGAATGATCTGTGAATGATTCTGTTGCAAATTAAACTTTTTGTTGTTTTTCTTCCTGTCCTAACGATATGTAGTCTCCCTCTGTATTACTGGGGGAACAGTTTACAACCCTCCCACTCTTCCTTGCCCCCTCATTCCCTTTGAAATAGGTAGGAACCCACAAAAAATTTTTTTTGTTCATTCATTCATTCATTCATTTATTCATTCATTCATTTTCCTTTGCTTCAGTTTGAAACAGTTCTTATTTATTACCTTTAAGTTGTTTCAAGGGGAAATTTCATGTCACAACTATGATAGACTAATGCTTTCTGCTTCCAGATGAGTTAATTTCACTGTCATTTGTACTTGAAAAATACTGTCTCCTCCCTTTCCCTGTATCTGGTATTTGTGTGGTTTTCTGTAGGGATGACTCAATGCAGTAAGCCTCCCAGCAGACTGAAAAAATCCCTGGCAACTACACCTTCTTAATTTATAGAATTAAAAATAGAAGTAAGAATTGTATTAAATTTTTAAAGCAACCTCTTTTTTCATGAACTCCTGAGTTTAGAAATGTTTTTGTAATTATAAAAAAGTAACACTAGCAAGAACCATCAGCATGTATTTTAAAAGTTATGATTTTCCTGATCTTTGGAAAATTACCACAGTAGTAATGTGGTTCTACCAATGTGTAGCTTCTACTGTCTTCTGGGAAAAATAGATATAGGTATAACAGACTGTTTAGGAAGAATATATGAAAGCATATAAACTATTTTTAAATTCTTAGTAAGAATAGGGAATATTTATATTATAGTATATCTTGATGTATTTGCACACATTGAGATGCATTTGAAAATAGTAAACAGGAAAATATAAGACCTGAAATGATAAGACAGTAGGACAGCATGAAAGCAGTGATTTTTTTTATTCTTCAAAACTATCAAAATTCATATTTTTTAGTACAGAAAAATATGACTAATTTATGCACCTAGCAACTTTAAGGGTTTTTTTAAATAATTTCCTGATGAATTATCTTTTAAAGTACAGGTAGAGGCCAAATGACCTGATTTCACATATGTTACAACTGTTATGTTGCTCTTCAGAGTTCAGGGAATTCAATTCCACCTGGAGGTAAACAATGCCAGTGGCAGATAATGTGGACCACATCCATCCTGTACGTAATTCTTTTGAAGTATATGAATGATCCCACAAGGAACCCAATGCCTTGAAGGTGTTTCTTAGTAAAATATATTTTAAGGGCAGCTTTGCTGGCACAACAAAAATGCTATGAAGTAAAATACATATTGCATACACACATTAATCCTTACGGAGATATTATAGGAAGATTCTATTTTCTTTGAAAAGAAAATACTGCATTTTTCCTTTACTGAGAACCATAGTTTTTTCATTTTAAGTCACTGCTGACCTAGTAGAAAGATAACATTAAGATATTGGAAGGTGACAAATGGGGTGATGCTGAATTAGGAAGTGTTATAACAGCATTGGTGACTGAAATAGGGTGGATGTACTTGTGGTTTTGCCCACTGTCTCAGAACAGCAGCTCAACTAGATACTTTTCTGTCTGAGAAACCCTTTATTCGGATGGTTTTTCATGTATAAATATGTGTGTACAAACAACAGTGTATTGCATGTACCATTCATCCTCTCAGGACCATCGGTATAAATGTATCACACTGTGTAGATTATGCCTACTTATCTGTTGGCTAAGGTTACAGCGGGCATGACTTTAAAAAACTTTAAGTTTTAACTGTTTTCTGTTTCAAGTTTTGTGGTATGTCAAATATGATAGCAGACTTTAATATCTGTGTAGACAGACAAGTGTAATATGTCAGTTTCAAACATCTTGGAAAAACATAAGCTAGCCTAACCTTCAAGATGCCTCAAGTACACAATCCTCCAGTCTGGTTAGGAAAAGTTTGCTGCGAGACATTGTGTATGTTATTACTAAGAGATGGTGTTAAAACCAGCAACTTTTCCTAAAGGTTGACATTGAGTGTGCTCTCTTGTATAAAGAACTTGTTTACTCCTGGAAGAAACCATTTTCTTTCAGAAACAAAAGCTGATCAATAAAAATGGGTTGGCATAATGGAAAATGCCATCCTGACAATAGTACAGCTGCATTATAACACGTCATAAATCTGTTAAAATTAACTAGAGCCACCAGTTGTTTCAGGCTACAATGGGGCTGTTTTAACACGAGGCTACAGGAATTGAGTCTGCCTTTAAGCTCCTCACGAAACCAAGGCCTGTAAAACTTGAACACTGTACACTTAATAGCTTGTTTAGCTAGTTGTAAATGGGAATATCATGGTAGATTACCTTGCCCAAAACCGGTTTTTGCTCTTTTTAAAGGAACTTGGAAGCCAAAACTTGTTGAGCTTCCCATCCTAACCACCTTGATCCCCTTGAAAAATTACTTTGGACAGAAATGAGCAACAACTAATGCAGACAAAGTGATTACCTGGTTCAAAAAAAGTATTGACATCAGCAGATGGCTTTATTTACAGCTTTTCACTGATCAGGTACTGGAGAGGTAGGCACCAAAAATCAGACACTGTGCATATAATCTGTTTCTGTAAACAGATACGCTTTTTTGTTAGTACTACCAGACTATGAGGCCTAAAAACTACTGTACTGACTCACCTAGCCCAGTGTGGCAGGTGCAAAACTGTGAATGGTGAGAAAGACATTCAAACACTCATTGGTACAATAATGTTCTTTCTCAGTTTGTAATTCTTTCTAATTCTATTTTCTCTTTAGTTATTTATTAAGTAATGAGATAGTATAGAGAAAGACAGATATATGGCAGCCTCAACATCTCATTCTTGAATCCTCAGCTTAAAACTCTAGCCCATTACTTTCACATAAAAATAATATTTTATCTTGTGCTCTTTCCTTATCTGGTTTGGTTTCCCCAGGCATCTGCTGGGAGGAAAGGGTAAAGGAAATATTTCTTCCTGCGTGTCTGCTACATTAAGCCACCTGAATTCATAATAATGACTTTGAATACGTTTGTGTATGTATTTATGTGTGTACACATACATACATATGCATATATGAACAAATATTATAGAAATATTTATGTGCTTAGTGAAAGATTTTGAAGTAATTCCAAGGTATGGGAAAACCATGGCAACATGTTTATTTAATTTCATTTCATATAAAGTTGTAAATAGATTTGGTGTTTAATTTTAGTTAGCTTAAAGTGACTCTTTACTGTCAGTGATTAAAAAAAAAATAATGAAAAGGATGTAAAGACATTACTGTTTGGGTTTTTTCTTCTTGAATATGGGAGCCTTGAGAACTAACTTGTCTTCTTGTATTTGACTGCTAACTAAAGAGGTTTTTTCTGCCACCAAATAAAACATGCTACTAACAGTTTTATAATGTACTTGTTTCTTAATATAGTGTGGTTTGAAAAAAGTTTGGAAAAAAATTAGAAGAAAAGAGGCATTTAATTTTTTTAAATAGTTTTCAAATACTTGGCATCTTTTCAGATGATAATCTTTTCTTTTTTTTAAATTTTTTCTTGGCTGTCAGAAACTTGCAATGTGGCCTTAAATCAATGAACTTCTGTGTATTACAATCTGAAAGGAGATAAAAGAATTCTAAGAGTTTGATCATTGTAAGGGAAAAATCAGGTCCTTTTTTTTTATTTTTCCACTTACAACATATGCAACAGATGGCAAGATTTGACAAAACTACGATGTATATGTTGTCTGTTTATGAATTAGTTATGCTCGATTACTGCTCAATTCCATGTAATTCTGCTTTACTTAAGGTCCTTCTAATGTCTACACAAGCACAATTTATCACCAGAGATGGTTTAATGTGGACAGGGACACTTACCTAGCGTGCGTCTCTTGGGCCCTTCTGATTGTGCAATGACACTTGCACAGCAGGCACCTTATGTTTTCATTGACCTTAGCAGTATTGCAGGGATAATTCTGCTTCAACAGGAGTGAGGTTGGTACTAAACAATTTCTTGAATCTATTAGGAATAAGTATGCTTGCCTTAGCCATCTGGAATGTGTGTTTGTTTTTACATATCTTACTGCCCCAGTGCAAGAAAACAAAAATTAAAGCAGAATCCTCTGCATTGCAGGCTATCTTTTTTCTCTTCCACACAAAATATATTCATGTAATAATGAGTTTTATTATTTCTCTGTGATATTTGTTCTGAAATTCCAGTTCTGCTTGTTTTGGTTTTTTTTCATTGCATTTTACAAGCTTCAGCCAGCTTTGTTTAAGGTCATATCTTGAACTGCATTCTATTTCTTGGTCTCCATCTGTGCAAATCACCTCTAACTTTCTGGTTCAGGAAGACAATTTAAGAAATCTAGGTTTAGTCTGAGCTAATATTTTGTGAGTAGCAAAGTTGTACATAATGTGAGAGGTGGCATTTGCTCAAGCGGTATGCTTTACATCTGCTCCCCTCTCACCTACCTCTGGAATGTAGAAGCCTTTTTGAAACTGAGTCTACCATAGGGTGTCTACTGCAGAGAGTAGAAAAGGGATGCTTACACCTGGTTATTCCTCCATAATGACTGTGTTGAAATGATCAGATCTGAAACTGCTTTGAAGTAAGAATCCTGGTATGCATTTTAAAATGGGAAGAAAATTTTTTTTTACATTGTCATTGTATTATTTTGTTTTTCTTTGGGAATTTTGTGTGTATTTTAAAGTCACTTGAGACATAATTATATGAAACTACTGTTTCTGCATCAGCTTATCAGATATGAACATAATTTTTCATGTGATGGGGGAAACACTAGCCTTTGCTACTATTTTCAAACTCTGTGATGTAAGACAGTGGGAGTTGTCAGGGAAAATATGAAGGTGTTCATTAAAATGTTGAATTTTCAGAAGACCAAGGTAAATATTTAATGCCAATGGAGCTGCAAAACCAGACTGGATATAGTCAATTAGTATTGTTTGTTGTGTTGTTAGAAATAGTCAGTATGCAGCCCCTTTGATAGATTTCAGTAAAAGAATAAAAATAGAAGTCTGTCTTGAGAGTTACCTATATTAATAATCTTAATGCAAAGGAATGTTCCTGCCTTATTTCCTAAGTGACTAGATTCAAAGGTGAAGAACTGTGTGTGGGTTTAATTTGTTTTGGGTCACATTTTACCAGAATAAAAATTGAAAGAAGTCTATTTCATCTTCACCTGACTTCTACATTATTGTTATAACACATTTAAGTATCCCTCTTCATCACTCCTGTGACGAAGTAAGATGTAAAAATGCTACAGCATATGGTATTACAAGTATAACTAGAAGGTATTAACAATTATTTGTAATAAAATCAGTCTTTCACAGTGATGAAAACATATTTTTTATTTTACACAAACTGATTTCCAGTTGTGGATAGCCTTCAATCCTCAGTGTACTTCTTCATTTTATAAGCAATATGAGGTGAGAGAAATAACCTGTATGGTACATAAAGCCTGTATTCTGTTTACGGAATTGAGAGAGTATTGTACCTCTGAAATTTCTGAGAAAATTTATAAAGGGAGCAAGAGAAATACTAGCCTTCACTGCTTCCTTCCAACCTCAGGCACAGTACAAAACATTGGGAGGTTCAGGGAAATTGCAGTCATTGCAGTGTAAAATTCCAGAAGCAGATAGTAAATATTTAATAAGAATGAAGTAAGAAAAGTAGGATTGATGTAATCAGATAGTGACTAAGTTTTAATTTAGTTAATTGTGAAAATTCAATTTCTTAGCTATTTTGCAGTAGAAGTGTAATAGAGGCTAAAAAGCACTTAGTAGGCAGACAACAGTTAAAAAAAATTAGGATTGGTTTAGAATGTAGTTTTACCAGCTTTTGTAGGATTAATTATGAGTGTATTTGACTTGACATGAGACTTTATGCAGGTAGTCACACAAGATTTTCCTCTTACAGTGACTTAAAAAATGTAATCTTTAGAATTTTTGCTTCTTGCCTTCCAAGCTAATACTACCCACCATGTTTTATTGGCTCCATTCCTACATCCTTACCCTAACTCCGGCTAGCTGAGGGATATAACAGCATTCATTAGCTGGGACAGTAGTTAAAGATGAATTTGTACAGATCTTGTGTATAAACCTTCTAGATCAATAGGGCATTTATGAATTTATTAGGAGACAGAATTTCTTACCTGATCAAAGGGAACACAGCTGTTGTGCCAGTGCAGAAGTCCCTGCTTTTCACTGTTGTATCAGTTCATGCCATCTACAAAGGAAAGATACCATTGGTTTTCTTTTTGTAGTTCGAGACAAGGTAGCATGGCAAGGTTTGCTTGTTTAAGGCTATTTGTTTTGTTTGCGTTTGGTTTTTTTCTTTTTTTTTTTGTTGTTTGTTTTTTTTTTTTAATGAAGGAAAACTATGCACCTTATCCTGTTGTGTTACTGTTTTTAATTTAACTGCCTGATAAGATACTGCAGCATGTACCTAGTGTCTTTATGCTCTTTCAAAACAGTGGTGTTAGCAGAACCACTACCTTCATAAAAAATGAGTTGTCATTAGAAACTTTTGAGATGCTAAAGAAAGTTATGTCTCCTCATTTTCATTTACAAGATCAACCTGATATTATATAGCTTTCAGTAAATGTGATAGAAACAAATATATATGGAAGAAAAATGTTTCCTGAAATACATAATTTTTACCCATTCCAAGCAGTTACCATATGTAAAAGCACAGCAGAAAAATGTTTAGGAACAATTCTGTTGGTTCCAGTTATTTATGGCTCAGCATCAGTAACTTAGAAACTAATTTGTCCAATAATGAACTCTCTCTATTGCTGAGGTAGATAACAAATGGTATTATAATATTCAACACTAGCTACTTGTTTCAGTCTTTGAGGAAGTTGCTGTGAATAGTGTTTGTCTCTGACATTATTTAAACTGATGAATATTACATATGGCTTGATCTTAGAGCAGTGGAACACAAGATCTGACAGGTTAAAATGCATTCCATACAGCTGAAGACTAATAGAGGTTAAGGAGGTTTGTGTGTTGCAATTTTCTTCACACAACTGTAATGTGGTAGTCAAGCTACAAATAGTATGTCTCTTAAAACAAATTGCTTCTGTGAGGAGTATTAGAACAGCACACAAATAAGGAGCCTAGGAAACACCCTTTTTTCTTTCCTCTATGTAGCAATGAAGAAGCACAAAAGAATGCAGGCAGACATATTAAAGTGTTTAATTAAATATTGTCTAAAAAGATAACATCTATTTATTTTTATTGTTAAATAGTTTTTCCCTCACAAAAGAAAATCACCATTGCTCATCTTTGTAAAGATCTCTGTAGTAAACTAAGAGCTGATGCAATTTCCCACTCTAACTTATTTTCTGCTGTATCTTTCAATAAATATAACATGAAAGAATGTAATTTACCAAAAGAATCTAACACTTCAGTTCAAGTTATGAAGGGTCAAACTACAGCTTTCGTATCTATTTCTAAAACAGTCAATTCTTTATTAATTGTTGGTGGATAAACCAGTTTGTAGAGAACCATGCTGCAGATGACATCAGCCTGCTCTCATGTTGCCAGGATGATTAGGTCAGATTCAGCATTGTACAACTGCAGTCATGATGCCTTCAAGATCAAGTTAAGTCTAAAATAGTCCTGCTGCTTTACCATGTCATGAGAACTGAGTTAATAAAACCTGCCAACCTGCAAATTTTCTTGCTTACACCAAGTAAGTTCTACTGAGTACCATGCTTTATGTCTGTTTTGATGCAGTACATGGACACTTTTTATTATTTTACAATTTTTATATTTTTTTATAATGTAATGCAAATAAGTCCATACTAGTTATTGATAATATTTCAAATATAAGAGTTTGGTGCATGGTTTTTTGTTTATGCGAACTCCATAATTTTTTGTGTTTTACAGATGTTGCATATACTTAAGTACCCCTTGTACCTGACAGTCCTGGGATCACCATGTGGTTTGAACTCCTATTTCTATCTGTTATCAGAAAGAAACACAAGAAAAAATTTCTGTAGATTTAAATTACTGCAACTTCAGTCCATGTTCTGAAAACAAACATTTTACAGCAGGAATAATAAAGGCAAAGAGGAAAAGGAAGATATGTACTTGGGAAGATTTCAAGCACTTTGGACTGAAACTAGAAAATGACGGTGCTGTGTAAACCTTTAGAAAATTTGTCACTGTATTCAGAGTCCTGTGTTAAACATCTCAGTCTCCTATGCAATGCATAATAGAGATGAATAAGAATGAATTCTTGAACAATTAGCAGACAAAAAGAGTCAGGCAGCTACTGAATTAGCTGATAAGAAATTCAAAGGATATTACCGAAACTTTAATCTCGGACTCCTTTAAGAGCCTGCATGCCTGCACTACAAGAAGTAAATGCTTCTGTTAAAGAGTTACAGGTTTTATCCCTTTGCAAGGGTTAGGTTCTGTCAGTAGTAGGATTCCCTCCAAGCAAAATATAGATGAAAGAATATAATATTTTTTTCACTAGCTTAAGTCTTGTGCTATAACTCTGTGAGTTTCTAGGTATCGGCTACTTAGGCTTTTGTGTACAAGGTAGCTATTGTCTCATGTTTCCATGATATGCTCTCCTGTACTGAAATCTACATACACAAAAACATTTTCAGGGTAGTGAAGATGATAGTTCTGAAAATATCATTGCTAACAGAAATTTCCAATGCACTTTAGAATTACATGCAAGAATATAAGCAATTGCGGTATATGGTATGCCACCTATTTTTACGCATATAGGAAAATTATGGACAGGGACGTACCAAGGGTTATTTATTAGTCTTTCTCCTCTTAGATTCCTTTTATATTGGAAGCCTATGCTGCAATTTATAAAAATCAAGACATTTTCAACACTTGATTTCTTTAGAGTGTAAACAAGCTTGGGTACTATCTATGTGACAAAATCAGCAACTTTTCCGGAACGCTTTCCTCTTTCCTTCTCAACTAGATGGTACTTAACATTAGAGTGCTAACAGGTTGTGTGTGCCACAAAGTGAGCTTTGAAGAATTGTACCTTTAGCAGGAGAGACAATGTTTTTCTGAAAGACCTGTGAATCTTCATTCCCTTTGTTATATTTCTTTAGAATGGAACTTTAAGGCTGTGGAAATAGGAAGTGCTAACTAAGCATTCCCCCCACCTCCCCCACCCCCAAATTTGTTCTTCTCAAGAGCCCATTAAACAGAAATAGAGTTTTGAATTCAAACTATCCATTGTCACAGCAAAAAAAAAATTCAGGTTGGAAACAGAGTTCGATTTTTTAAAAACTATTTCCAGAAATGCAGCTTATAAATGTCTAAGTTTAACTAGATGAGTCTTGCCTACCAAAAAAGATCACAGAAAAAATTTTTAGGAATGGCTACTGGTTTGGGAGGATCTGTCTTTGAGATAGCCAGTTTGGGATGTTGCTTGTAAACCTGGTTTCTTTAGAGAGTACTAAATATTTGCCCTCTAAATATTGCTTTCCCTTCTGAAATGTAATACAGATATTTCTTCGGATAAAATTTTGATACTGGTTTGCTCTTTGTATTTAATGATGCAAGGGTGTAATTCCTTCCTACACAGCAAAAAGAACAAAAGAAAGAAGAAAAGAACACCTCTAAAAATCACAACTGGGATTAAAATTTCTTTCCAGGGAGCTCCTATGTATTGACACTGTCATTTAGAAGATATTCCAAGATACTTGTAGGCCAATGTGTTTGAAGATACTGAAGCAATTTTATTAGGCAGGAAAGAAGTATCACAAAAAATATTGAGCAACAGTGCCTCTAAGAGGATTCATATGCAATAGATTTCACCAAAATATATAGGTTCTGGAAGCAAAGCCCTATTTGTTGCACAGGATTACTCTGTTCTACTCAGACATGTCAAAAAAGGACATGAAAAATTTTGACTAACAAATTGCCAATTTTTCTCCTTCAGCAGTAGTTGGGATATATACTATACACAAAACTGTGTTGCTGGTTTGCTTGAGAGGTGTTCTTTGAGAATGATCAATGACACTATCACAAAGTAGGTATTTGAATCCTGGTAGAAATTGTAGTGACCAGATTACAATACTGTGACTCACTTTGCCACAGCATAGAACTGTGCTGAAACCAGGATACTTCTGGGAAATTCTTCTCATTTCTAAGAAGGATGATCATGCTTAGCATGTCAAAATACAGTCAGTACTAAGTGTTATGGTCACAAATTCTTGACAGATAGAAAACCACATTCCTCAGTGTGCTGTAGGCTGCACAAAAATCCCTTCTTGTATAGAATCCATGGAATGATAGTAAGAGAATTATGCTAACTAAAGTCACCATTGACCTGTCACCAATTCTGTTTTAAAATTGAAGTAAAAGCCTGAAAACATAATTTAAGCTTTGCTTATGTACTACTTGGCTTACCTACTGTTAGTTGCATGTAAGTAGTGAAAAGAAAAAGTCGAAACACCTACTGACAGAAGATTTTGCAAATGTTACATGGTGCATATGCTTATATAATTTGAGGCTTAATACCTTTAAGGTATGTGCAATCTCAACTTGTGCATAGTTTTGCAATTCAGTAGTTGAACAAAACCACAGGATTAAGATTGTGCGTAAGAAAACAAAATAATTTTTAAAATTCTCATACTTTCCCCCCAGTTAAAAATGTTTCTGATAAATGAATGAATGAATGAATGAATGAATAGTTAACAAGGCAGAGGAACTACATTGCTGTTTGTGAAGCAAGGTTTGGTTATCTATGGAAATGTGAGTAGCTCATCAGGACATAAAAAGTAAAAAAAGAAACAACAAAGCTAATTTAAAACGTTATTTTATGTTACCTTTGCCAAGCCACCAGTCTTCCTGATCATCAGAACTCCTCCATTTGGGATACTGGATCTGTCAGCTTTGTAAATATTCCTGCTTTGGGATACCAGGGTAAACATCCAAGCCTTAGCTGGTAGAGCTGTTGAACTTTTAACATTTTTCTCATGTGTGGTTTCTATCTAATTTATGAAATACAAGGCCAGAAAGCCTGATAATGATACGGAATTTCTCTGTTAATCGCAACCTGATTGATTATTTGTCTGCTTTTGGCATGACAAAGAAGGATTGTATTTCTTCTATTCTGCTGTAAGCATGATAACACCATTGCTGGTTTTAATAAAGAAGTTGTCTGGAAAAGAACAAGTCCTTCTTTAGCAAAGAATGTCTGATGAATAGTAAGTGCAAACATTAAGCACATTTCATGGAAGGGTAATCAGGGTAATTTTGTGTTGGGAGTTTAGTAAGAGGTTTTTTTGTCCTCTCCTTTGAAAGTGGAAAATATGGAAAGCATGAGGCTTGATGTAGCTTTTATTTTTCTCCTGAGGTTATGACAAGGGCTAATAGACATGGTACAAATATACCTGTACAGCATTTAGAAGAGAGATTTTCATTTCAAATATGTGCTACTTACATATCTTGAGGGTCTGTGTGTTGATTGCAGTTGTGTTGGAATGGGATAATGAAATGGGGATATTTTGTTCATATTCTTATTTACAGACTGTGAATTAGTTCCAGATGCAGAGTACCAGTTACTAATCTTTACATTACAGTCTGTTTTTAAAACATAAGAACCTTGTCCTCTCTTGTTCAATAGTAATGCCATTCAAAAATTACCTGCACAGCTAATTTCCACTATGCTTTATGGAAGATAATTAATGGGCAGATGATACATTACAGATGAGAACATAAATAACCCAATACCTATAGTGGTGCAGTTTGCTGGTCTAAAGACTGTATGAGATGTTCCCACTCCCCAAAGACAAGCCATTCTCAACCCTTGATCCTAAAACTCTCCATATTAGTCACGATTTTTCACACTCTTCTGTTTTTTTCTTGTGTTTGTAGTGAAATCTGTGTTTTACCTTTTCTGTTCTATTTAACCATTGTTGTATTTCATGTGTTGTATACTTCTGATGAAGCTTTTTACCTTTCTTATTGTTTTACCACTGTTCTCCTAAATCTTGTATTTCTGCAGGAAGTCTTTGACACTCCGTTGACATGCTGGCCTTTAGTTTTCAAAGCAGTTTCAGTGATGAAATCCATCTGATGAAAAATGTTGAGTGTTCAGTGTTTTTATCTTTTGCTCTTATCAGTTTGACATTGAAGACACCTTATGAATGACCTTGTCTCGATTTGGCTTTATCGAGCTATAATTTTCAGAGATATTTGGGTGTCAATATCACTGAGCATCTGGCAATAGATCTACAAAAGTGTATCATACCACCCACCAGCTTGTCTGAGAGCCTGATGTCTGTGGAGCATACCTTTTGTCATGTCTGAGCTATTTACGCCTGCCTCCATACAGTTGTCTGCTAAGGAAGAAAACTCATGGAAGGTAGCATCCTGACTGAAACTGCCCTGAGTTTGTCAGTAAGAAGTAACTGTGGGGGTCACACACTTGTTCATCTACTACAGGATTCACCACCTCGAATTAAGAGCTTTAACCCAATGTTTCAATAGATGGATAGAGAAGATGCATTCTTCTCTTTTTTTCAGTGGTCAAATTGTCAGAGATGTGAATTCTTTTTGGGGAGTTCCAGTTTCTTCTCTCTGTGTCAAGCTCTGTTGTCCATATGTTGATGATTGGCATACTTATTTGGAGAAGGAAGATGAGGATTCCAATGGCTGCTTTAAATCATATAATTGTAGATTAAGCAAACTGAATTAGGTATTGGGCTATTGCAAAAACTATGTTGAGTATATATCTACGTAGACAAGTAATTATTTCTCAGAATTTAGAGCTGTAAAAGGCATAGCAGGATCTCTTATCTGGTTATCCTTTAAAGTTCCTGATATTCTACATTTTTATGATGATGATCTAGGAAACTTGTTTGGGAAAGGATGTATGTGTATGTAGTTTGGCAAGGGTTTTTTTTAACTGTATCTCAGAATATATCTTGGTCATGAAGATGTGAATTTCTTCTACAAAATTGTTGATATTCTTCTGGAACTTAGACTATATATAGATAGGAAATTTTTAATTCTGAGGTAGTTCACTTAATTTTACAATTTATGGGCAGCATAATAAAAGTCTTAAGTCAATATAATATCATCATCAATTATGATAATTTTCAATAGCACCAAATACTCATGGTAACTCAAGACATGGTTGTATTCCATATTGATCAGGGACCTGTGGATTTTTGTAGTTTAGGGGTGGGTGGAAACCCTAAATTAGTATTGAAGTTTGCCATATGTAACTGACAACTTGAGAAAGAAACTCCAGCTAATTTTCATGTGCTTTAACTCAGCGAGGTACATTCTTCAATGAATTAATAACTTTGTTGAAAACTTCATATGCATGAGATACACCCGATATGCCATGTAGCTGTGTAGGCATTCAGAGATACGTTAACAGGCTGGAGAAATGAGCAAACAGGAATCTCATGAAGCCAAATGATGTTTAATACAAAGTCCTGCAACGGGGGAAGATTAATCCCATGCACCAGAATAGGCTGAGTGCTGGCCAGCTGGAAAGTAGCTCTGCAGAGAAGCATTTGGGAGTCCTGGCAGACAACCTGGACATGAACCAGAAACATGCCCTTGTGGCAAAGGCAGCCAAAAGCCTTCTTAACCATATTAGGCAGAATATTACCAGTGGGTTGAGGGAGGTGATCCTCCCTTCTGCTCAGCACTGGTGAGGCACATCTAGAGTGCTGTGTCCCAGTCTGCGCTCCCCAGTACAGGGATGTACTGAAGTGAGAGGAGAAAAGGAGAGCAGAGATGATATGCAGGGTGGGAGCATCTGTCATATGAAGAGAGACTGAGAGAGCTGGAATGGTTTGGCTTGGAGAAAAGGTGTCTCAGGAGTACCTTAGCAAACTGCGTGAATACCTGATTAGAGGAAGTAAAGATGACAGACTCAGACTCTTCCCAGTGGTATCCTGAGAAAGGACAAGAAACAGCGGGCATTAATTAAAAAACAAGAAATTCTACTGAAACATGAGAAACTTTTATTGTAAGAGTGATCAGACTCCGGAACTGTTTAATCAAAGGTTGTGGAGTCTTCATTCTGGGGGATATTCGAATCTTGGGTGGACATGGCTCTGAACAGCTTACAGTAGGTGACTGCTCTGAGCAGGTGGGTTGGACTATATGATCTGCAGAGACATCTTCCTACTTAAGCAGTCCTGTGATTCTGTGAACATATGTTCTGCGATTTCTGTCTGTACTGACTGTTCTTTACATTTGCATCTTTAAAAATTTGTTGAGAGATGTTAGTTGAGAGAGAACTTAACTGAGTGTTAATGGACCTCAAGCCTGCTTTACAGGTCACTCTGATTCAAAGCTTGAAACAGAGAACTAAAGAGTAGCAGTTAACTTTGGACCATGAGAGCATTGAGGTACAACCCATATGGTGTGGGTATTTTTATGGTATCAATTAGTGCACACTGTCTTAGTATTTAACCCTGGGTGGAATTAACTTCCATTCTGTGTTTTGCCTACTTATGTTGACTGTTCTATCTTAACTGTAAGTTTTGCAAGGCAAAAAATATTTCGTGTTGCACAATGCCTTGCATTTTCAGGCCTCAGACTTTTGGTTCTGTCCAATTGTCGATATATTCAGGCTTCTACTTTTCTGCATAGTTAAGAGGTCACTTATGTAGCAGATGTGTAAACTCTTGTACATATGTCCATGAATTTGGATATACTTTGGGTGCATAAAAATTTAAAATATTAGTTTTGGTTTCCGAATGACTCCTGCCAACGTAACTATTAGAAATAGCTGTAAGAATACCACTTCCAGTATTTTTCTTTGAAAAAAAAAACCAACCAACCAAAAAAAAAAAAAACAAAAAACAAAAAAACCCACTCCCTGTTGGGAGGAAAGGGTTAAAACAAGAAGATTTGTTGAGGGATTAATTTCACTCCAAGTGAAATTCCCACCTTGCAGCTGAGAATGCTAGGAATGTGGGTAAGTTATTCATGCCTAAGTCATTCCTAAGTCATGCCTAAGTCATTCATTCTCTGCCTGTTTTGAGAAGTAGAATTCCTGTGTAGAGATAACACAGTCTCCCAGGCATGCTAGAGCCTCCTGCTGGGAGGGACAGTGAGATCATAAAAGCACAGCCTTGTGATAAACTCTGCTTGTGCAAAGTTTTTTGTTATATTGAGGCAGGCAGCAGCCCTGACTCCACCCCTGCTGGGTGCTAGGATGAACTGAGCCTAATAGAGACTGTGCTCCCGTGTTTCTCTGCAGCCTGACATTGTTAGCAAGGTACAGAAATAAATGTACTCTTCGCATTTCCGCTGTGGTTTGGTGGTCACCCTGGTTATCTGTGTGTGTCGATTCACACATCATTCCAGCAAACAAGCAACCTGCCCACCATCACAAACCAAACTGACCAATCATAAAAATCCCCAAAAACGTTATAATGAAGTTTGTTCTATTGCAGTTAATAGCACCAATATTGAGTACTCAAAATACCACATGTACACAATGTAGAAAGGAACGTCGTGCTTCTGTAATATTGTGTGACTCACCATAGTCATGGGCTTTTTTACTGTACTACTATGTCTAAGGTCTCACACGTATGGAGACAAATATGGGAGATTCAAACCAGGAATACTAGCACAACTACAAAACACTTTGGAACATGCACACGTCTGTCTTGTAATGATCCAATTGCTGCTTCTTCAGCAGTTAAGTCATTTCATCAGCATTAGTACCTAGTGTGAGATTGACAGCTTCAAGATCCATGTGTTAACTCTGAAATTATTACTTCTACCAACATCGATTGGAGCTTTTGGCCTGTTGCCCCAACACAGGCTTTTAGGCTTCTTTCAGAAGAAGTTGTAATGTCTAGAGGGCAACATTTTGGTTTCATGTAATTGTGAGATGGTATGTCTTTAAAAATAAAATGGTTTTAGATTCACAATTGGTAGGTATGGATCTGTTCTTTTTCACACACAGCTCCAAAGAAAGATGTGGGTAGACTTTCTAGTTGTGGATATGTATTCAAAATTTGACTAATGTGCATATATACTGTGTACATGTACACAACCAGGATAAAAACAGAAAGAAAAAAATAAACAAAAAGAGAAAGAGAACTTCTCCTTAGTTAAGATTTCCCAATTAATATCACAATTTTGCGATAAGGGATTATGTCTATTCCTCAGGCTTGATGCCAGTAAGGATATTTCCATGTCAGTGAACTTCAAGACTAATTTGCTGTGATTATCAGGGAATTACTTTGTCAGCCTTCCTGTTCACTTTTTCAAGGACAGATCTGTTAATTCCAACTCATTTACTTTATGTGGAATGAAAGGTAAATTCAACAGAAGTGGTCATAAGCCTCAAGCTTTCACTAGTAACAGTTGATCTTAGTTCTACATACTGTACTCATAGGATAGAACATCAAACTGTGCTTTAAAAATGACAGGATGCCTAATTCATCAAACAAGGGCATTATTGCACTGCAGCAAAGGGAATGCTTATAGCCAAGTGCACACTGAGTTTTCAGCCAAGAGATACTGCAGAAACATTAAATCTGAAGGTTGTCTTAACAAAGTATCTTCTACAGACAGCAACAGAGTAAGACAGAGTGCTCCCTTAGAATTTTGAAGGCAGTGGTACACAGGAAGGACAACCAAGTACATGATGTATGTTCCAGATTAAAAACAGAGGTTATAAAACAGAAAACGTTCAAGAGCACATATTTTAGTTCCTGCCGTGTTTAGCATTGCATGTGGCATAGGAGAAATTAAAGCAAAATGCAGATGAATTAATTTTTAAGATGTCAGCTCATTTTAAGTTGACTGTAGTTATTCATCTAAGTAGTCTTTTTCTTTAAAATGATGATATTGTGTAATATCGATATTCTGTATCATCTGATTAGCATTTTCCTATATTTTATAATTAATTTTTTTAAATCTAATTTTTATATTTAAGCTGAATTTGTAACACTGTTACTATGCAGATGTTAGAGAAATGTATTTTTTATATTAATATATTATATAAACTGGAATTTTTGTTTTTAACTTGATTTAGAACTTCAGTGGTCAGTTGCTTGCTTCAGATACTGAGACAGAGAGTTGGAGAAAAGGGTTGAAGTGTATTCAGTTTAATGCTTAGCTTTTGAAAGTGGTTGCTATCAGTGGAATATTTCCCCCATACTAAAATGGATAAAAAGAGATCCATGTTTTATAACGGCAATAGTGATTGCTTGAATTGACAAATTAATCACATATTTGACCTTTAACACAGAAATCATGGAAGCTCTTATTCTGAAAGTTTAATTTTAATACAGATTTATAACTGTAAATAAAAAATTGAAATATAAAATGAGACTAAAATATTGGTTATGTGTCATATTTTTACTTTTATCATCAGTCTTCAAAAATGTGTGTACAATCATGAACAGAATAAAAATTTTTATAGAAATTTAATTTGCAGCTGAATTAATTGATGTGCATTCAATTTATCTGAGGTTAAACCTCCTTGCAGTTTGTTTTATCAAGGAACAGGTTTCAGTAAACAAGTTTTTTCATCCTTGTGTAGGATTTAGGGGTTTATTTTTGTTTATTTGTTTAGGCAAAATAAAAATAGCTCTATCTCTGCAGTGATTTTATTTTGTCTTCTTCCAAATTGTCATCATAGGATCATGGGTTGGGCAGGACAATTAAAGGTCATCAAGACCAACCTACCTTCAATGCCCAGAGACATCTTCAATTAGATCAGGTTGCTCAGAGCCCCATCCAACCTGACCTTGAATGTTTCCAGGGATGGGGCATCTATTATCTCTCTCGCCAACCTTTTCCAGTGCTTCACCACACTCATCAAAAATGTCCTCCTTTGTCCCGGTTTCAGCTGGGATAGGGTTAATTTTCTTCTCTGTAGCTGGTACATTACTCTGTTTTGGACTTAGTGTGAGAATGATGTTGAAAATCATCTAATAGTTCAGTTTCAGAGCAGTGCTTATTCTAAGCCAAGGACTTTCCACTTTCTCCTACTCTGCCAGTGAGCAGGGGCACAAGAGTCCATGAGGGAACAGTGGCAGGACAGCTGACCCAGTCTGGTCAAAGGGATATTCCATAACGTAAACCATGCTCAGTAATGCTCAGGTTATAAACTGGTGAAGTTCTCCAGGAGGGGCTGATTGCTGGTCAGTGATGGGCATTGGTCAGTAGGTAATGAGCAAGTCTGTTGTCCAGCACTGGTTTTTCTTGGGTTTTATTCCTCTTTCTCTCTTTACATTATTCTTATTCTTATTCTTATTCTTATTCTTATTCTTATTCTTATTCTTATTATTTCAATTGTTAATCTGTTCTTATCTCACCCCATGGGTTCTACTTTTTTTGTGATTCTCCTTCCTACCCCACTGGAGGGAAAATGGGGAAAGAAGGAGTGAACAAGTGGATATCTGTGTGGTACTTAGGTGCCAGATGGGGTTAGACTAAAACACCCTTATATGTAGCATAATATGTGATGCGCATGAAGGGAAAAAACCAAATAGGAATCTTCATTCTGAAGCAAGTGGTGCTGAGTCATACTAACAAAAAAGCTGGGCAAAAATTTTGTACATTTTTCATTTATTATGCTAGATATAAGTTGAGAGAAAATGTAGCAAGAAGTTCAGGCAGGTCAGGACAATAGTTTTTTCCATTGTTCCTGGTGTTCGGTCAAGCTTCAAGCATATCCAATGATGGATATTTCACAGCATGTACATAATCTTCCAATTATTTGACTCATCTCATTGTGACTTATTTTTTCTAATACCCAGTTGAAATTTTCCTTGCTGCAAATTCTGTGCCCTAATTCTTGTCTTTTTTTTTTTTTTTTTTTTAATGTGTATCTTCCGGCAGAATCTGACTCTGTTTTCTCCATATTCCCTGCTGTTTAGTTGTGGCATCCCACCCTTAAGGAGAAGGGAGCAGCCAAGATTCATAGATTCTTGTGCTGAAAAGGAACAACAAAAGTCAAAGGGTCTGCAAAAGTTTGCCCCCCTTATCTTCTAGGCTTCTATGGTAATAGAAGACTGCAATGAAATCTGTTTCTGATCTTCACTTTTTAAGACTAGATAAACCAAAATCTTTAAGTACCTCCTTTTGTATCATGCTTCAGTCCTCTAATCATCTTGGTGCCTCTTCTAAGAAAAAAATATTAAATGAATGTCTATCTTGTACTAAGGAAGTGGAAATTAGATGTATGCACCCTCCTATAACACGCTGAGTAGCAGAGAATGATCACTTCTCTCAACCTGCTGGTGGTGCTTTCAGTGTGGAGATGGATATGTGGTTGGCGTTCTTTGCCACAAGCACATACTGCTGCTCTGGCTCAGCTTATCCAGCAAGACTCCACCCTCTAGATCCTTTACTACAGATTTAAGTGAATACATCCTAAAAATAAAATGGAAGAAAGAAAATATTCTAAGTAGAAATGGAATTTTATAGCTGAAAGCAACTGCTAGCTTAAATGTATGAGGAAATTTCCACACTGATGAACACAGGACTTATATGACCTTATCTGCAATGATATATGCTTGACTACTTAATAATCCATGACTGGTATATGTAATTGAAGTAGTAAAAATTGCAGGAAAAGACAGAAGTATGGGCAAAGGAGTGCAAAACATGTCTTAACAGCAGGAGAAATAAGAGACCTGTAAAAGACTGAAAAGAATGTTGCTACTAGCAAGTGCTTGAATTGCAGAGCTTTTCAGGGCATCTTTATGTAATTGTGTCCTATATTAATTATCTTTTACCATTAGGTGGTAGTATAATTGCAGATATACTAAAAATAATTTAAATAAATGCATTTACTTTATACATATAAATTATATAAAATATAAATTCTGTTGCTAGTGTTCTTCCTTTTAGACATTGATATTTTACTTACAATGCTAATAGTAATACCACCTATATTGGTACATCACTATAGTCTTTAAATCCATTGCAATAAAAGCATATTTTAGCAACTGGTAGATGACAGAGAAGATTATAGAGCTCTCATAATTCCAAAGTCATCTGTATAGGAATCTTATATTACCCTGGGCATAAGTGTGTGTATATTGGCTGTACAGCGAGAAGTGTTAGGACATGCAAATCATGAAGACCATAAGAAAGTACTGTAGTATAAAAGCATCAGCAGGAGGTGGATGAGCACATTTTCAATAAATATTCTAATATCATAAGAAAGTCTCTAAAACAATAGTTATAAATCCCTAGCTTACATCTTACCTCCACTACCTGTTTATATCAATCTTTGTGGAAGACATAGCCCACTAATATTTTCTTTATAGTGTGATTTAAATTACATAAAGTCTGAATAAAGTGTTTCCAGTTGTGCTTTGGTCTCAGGAGCTGATAAAAATACTCTTTTTCTTTATTACTGCATGAAAATAATATAATGACATTGAATTTTTCTTAGCCTAAAATTATATTTAGCATTCACCTACAATAGAACGACATATTAGACTAGAGTAATACATTTTTTCCTTTTGGATTTAACCTTTTGTGCTACTTTTGACTTCAGACCAGATGCAATCTTTTCATTGTAGTATTTTTTGCAAGCTCCTCCCTCTGTCTCATGCCTATAAAATCTTGTAGATTTGGAGTGAGGAGATGAGTTGTTTATTTTTCTTATCTCTCGTTTATTGTGTAAGAAGAAGGGGCATTTAAAATGTTAATTCTGTGACTCAGTTTTATTATCATCTTGGTCATTTATCATCTCAGGTCTGTGAACAAGTTATCTATTTTTAACTTCAGAAGCACTTTTCCTGATTTGTTATAATGTGGGTTTTGATTCTCTTCACATACTTTTTGTACGATTCCAGGCTTCCAGTGGGGTCTTATATCTGACTACAGTTAGTGGATGTTCTGGAACATAGCAGTGTAGTTTTGACTCGATTATTGGCACTTAGGTTGTGAATCATCCTCTGTAGCAATGTGCCTATCTTGTCTGATTTTACGAAGCAGACTACACTACCTTGTTTGGTTTGCCCTGTTTTTCTGATGCGGACACACACACACGCACACAACACCCTCCCTCCCTAAGCAGTTTGCTCATTTGTTTGCTTTATCAATTCAACTTCTTGTGAAGTGAAGGAGCATATCCTATACATATGCTCATTCTTTTGAAGGTTTTGGGAGTCCTTATTTGACTCAGAATATTGTTTTCTGATCCACAGTTTGAATATGAGATGTGAAGCTGAAATGATTATTTCTATGCTGTAACAAAGATGAATCTATGACTTAAGATATTTCTGTCATGGGAAACTCAGCTGCATCATGTTCACTGTGTATCTTGAAATGTACAGAAAGGCTAGGCTTTGTACATCTGTAAGAGAAGAGTCGGGGAACAGCAAGCTTCTCAGGCATATACTAGCCTTATGTATTAAGTCTGTAATGTACAGCCTCCGAGAAAATGTTCAATAAAAGTAGAACTACCAGACTGAGTTCAGAATTCTAGAAGAAAATGATAAACTTTTTGTTGTGTGACATGTTTGAAAAGAATAAACAAACAAATTAAGAAAAAGCACAGCAGTTGTTATCATTAGACATGCACTACTAAATATATTTCTGATTAAATATTAAATGGATGCCATGGAAAATGAAATAGTCAAAGAATTTCTCAAAAACTATTACAAGTGTAGTTCTTGTTGAACATCCAGGGAACCTTTGCTTGATAACATACAGTAATAGACTGACAAAGATGGAAATGCATGAAAAATTATGGCACAGTCATAGAGCCAAGGTCATGTTGTGTAACATATTTTTTTTTATTCATGAGTTTACATAGTTACATCAGCATAATTTTACAGCTATCCATGCTAATATGTGTTATTTAACTTCCCTGAGGTGTTTTGTTGGATTTTTTTTTCTTCTTGTAGTATGGTTGCCCCATATCTATCTATACTGCCACTAATCCAAGTATTTTGAGTATACCTTAAGTTTTGAACTGGAATGATGCAGTCTTTATTACAAGATAAGATCAATTGGTTTTGAAATTAAGGAGTTAAATTATTTCAGAATATATTCAGAAATAGCACATGCACACACTTTCAATTTCTGTTCCAAATGAACTGATGTGTTGCTATAATTTCACATGGTTGATCTGGTGTATCTTGTCAGCGTGTCTTATTTCATCTAGTGTGTTTCCTACCTTCAAAATCTTGAATTAGTGGCAGTTCCTCAAACACTTGCAACACAAGTATCTGATATTGTTTTGTTAACACTATTTAAAGTTTGGCTGCTTCCTGATTTACACTGTTATTCTTCATGCTTTCTCAAAAGTATAGCCGTGCTTTGTAAAATCTACAAAAACTACACAAATATTTTTGTTAGCGAAGTTTGCTGAATGCCTGTGTCTGTTTTCAGAATGTTGAAAAACATTCTCCTACCCCACCCCTAATCTCAATCTATATACTCAAAAGTTGTAAGTACCTGTATGAAAATGTTTTGCAAGCTGTTAAATGTTTCTCTTCTTCAAACTCTATAAGCACTGCCTCTCAGCAGTATATACTTTCAACATACTTTCAAAAGATCATATTCTTCAAGCCACGTCAGAATTAAATTCTGTTTAGATCTGACTTGCTTAACCACATAATAAAATTTCATATTTAATTGATCTGATCATTCATTTGTTCTTTAATAAATTTACCAGTGTAATTATCAGTTATCTATTTCATATGTTGCTTTGCAATGTTTTTCATGCCCCACATAGTAAAGTTAAATTGTTTTCATGCAACAGTAATGGACTTTTGCTCTTGTAATTCTATTGTATCATTTGGAAGATGGTTAAAGTTGGATAACTTAGAAATTAATATTTCTCTTCCTACAGGCTAGTTTAATGTTTAGCTTTATTGGTAGAATGTGTGCAACAAACCTCTTACTCTCAGATTTCTTCCTGTCTTGTGGCTCTTCAATTTGCCTTTCAGGTAAAAAAATCATGATTTACATAGTCTTTTTTAAAATCCATTATCATGTTTAAGCAAGTCAAAATGTGGGGGGGTTTCCCTCCTCGAATGAAAATGAATTTTTTATAATGGCAGAATCCTGGGAATGATAAATGGAAGGCAACCTGAGGTGAAATTTTCAAAATGCATTCAGAGTGAAACAAATGAAACTGTGCAGTTTTATAGCAAGGCATTTTGCTCAGAGAGATTGTAGAGTATACTTCCTTGGAGAAATTCAAAAGCCATCTGGACATGTTCCTGGGCAACCAGCTGTAGGTGGCTCTGCTTGAGCAGGGGTTTATAACAAGAAGAACTTCCAAGGTCCTTCCAACCTTAGCCAACCTCTGATTGTATGATTTTTGCAGTTTTTTGATCATTGCTAGGTGACAGAAAATCAGGCAGTTTCATTATATCCTCGATCTGTCTTACTGAGTGGGGAAAGAGTCTGATTATTATAATTTTCATGTTTATTTCATATTTATATCTGTGTGTTGTGATATTTTGTATATTTTTATGCAAAGAGATCATCTGAGGAGAAAGAGAGCACATTCCTAAATCCAAAATGCTAAAAATCTAGATATGCAAAATGCAGCTAGTCTGGTTTTTACAACACTTTTGGTAAAAAATTTGATTGTAATCTGATGCTAAATATCTTTGGAAACAACTAATCACTCTTAGAGTATAGCACAGTACATAATCACTAACCTGGCTGTAACAGCTGTGTCAGTCCCCAGCCATAATTGCTTTGGTCTTATATTGTGTCACTTGGAAAGCAGAGGGATCACTCCCACAGAGGAATAGACAAACACACTTGCCTCTGATTCCTTTTCAATGTTTTAAATACATGCATTTGGCATACCTTGAATTTCACTTCTAGGCACCTATTTATTTAAATCTTCCTGTTCACCTTAGGTGCTCTGTGGCTTCTGTTTGCTAGTTTGCTTTTCTTTTTTTTCCCTAACATTGTGCATGGGGGCCCAATATGTTATCTCCTTTTGTCCGATATGTATATCTACCTTTTAGGAAGTAGTACATATCTTAGACAAGGTGATGCCGAGTATATTGCATCGATGTGATTCTTGGGGAAAAGATTGCCAAAGGGAATCTCATCTATTCAGAAGAAAAGCACCTCCTATGCTTAAAGGAAAGCAGTGTGTTCTAGGAATTGATTCTTCCTCTGGTTTTTTTTTTTTTGTATTTTGAGGGGAGCATGGTGGTGTCCCCACCTTTGTCCTAGGGAAAAAAAAATATTAATACACAGTTTAATTTAGAAATATTTTTAAAGTATTAACACTTATGTGGCACAGTTTGCAATACTTTCCTTCATTCTCTCTTTATTCACCATGGTGGCCATTCATATTCAAGGGATGTCCTTATAGAAAACTGAGAGACAGATTAGATTTTATATAGAATCACAGACTACTAATTTTTCCTGATACTCTTGGTCATTAGGGAAAATTGAGTTAATACTAAAAATTTCTTTGGTTTCAGGTAAACTTAACTGAAGTCATATTTCAGTTGCTTCTAGTAAGAAAGCATACAACTCTCTCGTTAGGGAGAAGACCCTATATAATTTTCAGTTCAGTCTCTTAGAATTGTTACAGGTAGTGTATAGTGTACTGTTTCTAAATTGATGTCTAAAATATTTTTCTGTGACTTGTGTTTAACACTGAAATTTAAATTCTGGACAAGAGCAAATAAATGTTATCTTTTTTCCAAGCCTTTTAAATTCTATTGTTTTGTGTCCTGCTGTTAAGAAAGACAGCAAAACTGTAACCATTTAATAATAAAGCAGAAAGAGAATAGAAATAGGAAAAATAATGCATCCAAGAGACAAGAAACAGTCCTGAAAAAAGCCACTGCATTATAAAAAAATAAATTATACATAGTGCATTATTGTTGTCCATTATGAATTGTTCCAATTTCAAATGCTTTCTTGCAGATGAGGCAATTCATTACACAAAACCCATGAATTTATGTCTCACTTGACAAAACACTTCACACCAATTTTACCTCACTAAGTTTTCACTGGCCTTTGTGGAATTATTCTAAGTGTACATAAATGTAAATGAGGATACAATCAGCCCTCGTGACTGAGTCTTGGTCTTACAGAGTGAAGCGATCTGCAAACTCAAGAATGAAAGGAGAATAGTAATTATCTATTGTAGCTGCAGTTCTTTAATGTCTCAGGTTTAAATAAGAAAAGATCAAAGAGTCATTGCACTATGATCCTGATAAACCTGAAGGCACAGCAGTTATTGCAGTCTACCAACATGATCCCAGCTCAAACTCTTCTAGCAGGCTAAACAGCAAAAGATTTGAAAGATTCTCCTGTCCAGTTCTGCGAAGACTTTTAGAAAAAGTATTACATAATTTACTTGCTGAAAAAGGCTTCACATGAAGACTTCTTATTGTATTCTTTGTGTAACACTTAACACAGTGGGATTCTAGTTCTACCTGGAAGCAAAATAATATTAGTATTAGTCCTGCATATTACAAAGGGATAGCACTGGTTCTGTATACAATTCACACTATTTTTGATTTTATATCACTAATCTTAAGGGTTTTTTCCCCTCATTTTCTTTAATGCAGATGCTTGACGTGATTATTATTATTTTTATTACACTTCTTCTCCCTTTTCTTTTGCTATAAGGATTCACACGAGGACAATGTTAGTAACTAAAAGATGAGAAACAACCTTTGCCTGGATAGTGCGTAGAAACTCTTAATGACTCAGAACCTGCTTTTTATAAACATAATTCCTGTCTTAGGAGCTCCTTTGCCCATAACAAATTGAAAATCAATAGAAACAATTTCCATCTCCATTCATGATCTGCTCTTCACTGGTTTATCCTTTTTATTTTCTGGATCTGCTTTCTAAAAATGCCACAGGGTCCAGACAAAGTGGAACAATTTATTTATTCATTTTTCTCCTCTGACTGAATTCCTAGCACCCAATTTCTGTTTTAAATTTTAATGTCTTTGTGTCGCTTTCAGCATGCAACATAAATAAAAAAAATGTATATTCCTTCTTGGGCTGATAAATTCAGAATGTCAACAGCTGTTGCTCATCTTTTTGGTATAGATTTCAAGCTTTTATCTCTGGGTCATAGCAGTCAACAAAATGAGGTTAAATCAGAGCCTGCATACTTATGAGGTTTAGAGAGTATATTTGTATGACTCTGAAGGGAGATAAATGTGCTATTATGAGAAATAGATGCAAGAATTTGCATTAGTTGCAGATGTTTATGAGCTAACAGAAAAGAAAAAGCTTGATAATACACTGACAATCCTTACTTGCAGGCAACTTCATGAAGTCCTATTCAGTACTTTGCATGGTATAAAATGTTTCTGTATATTATTAATAATAAACTTCTGGATGCCCAATCTAGAAACCGCTTTCCTTTGTCTGACTACTTCCTCCTCCTTTGCATCAGCTGCTAGTTGGTAGTTGTACATTTTTCCTTGGAGGACGTAGGCTTTTTGAAATCAATATATTTAATAGAAAAATCAGCAGAGAAGTATATTGAGGGAACATGAATTGTGTGTGTTTATGATTTTATATAAACAATAGTTGTATGTGTATGTAGATATTTGGGAGTGAAAAAAGACTGCTCAAATGTCGAATCTGTCAACTGAAGCTTTCTACAAAGCAATTGGGATGTCAGGAAGGCTTGAATATTATAATTTTCAGCTGTATTGTGTTTAAACACTAAAATGGCTGTTTTCTAATCGAAAGTTTTTTAACTGTACAAGTTCCAGCTGACTATTTTCTGGTGAGCCATCATGCTATACAGGAAAGAAGTGCTCAGGAGTGGAATCAAAGCATGATATGACTGTAGTGAAAATTTGGAACAATATACTATGGGAAAGAATCTACCCAGTGTTCAAGCATGTAATTCCTGGTCTCCATTGGAGGATGTGTGCTTTCCATAGGCAAGAGGAAATCAAAATAAGGCACTGGTATCAAAAGTAGAGGTTTTGCAAAACATATTTGGTGTAACTAAGGTGACAATATTTTCTGTAAAGTAAATTTAAATACAGTAAGATACCCTGCCTTTGGTAAAGAAATAATTTTTTGTTAGATGGTAGTCTGTCCATTATAAAATCAAATTTATGTGATAAAACCTTATACAAGTAAAAAACCCAAACCCAACATTTTAAAGATGCGTTAATTAAAAAAAAATGAAACCAAATCCCAAAACAAACCAGCACTGAATAAGTTTCATTAATATCAAGAAACACTTCCACAGTTAAGACTTCTGTTTTGAGTGCTGTTTATTTCACCATCTTTCAAAATGAAAAATTCTCTCAGTAATCAATCATTTAAATGTTCTGAGAAAGTAATTGCCTCAGCTTATGAGAGCTATAGTTTCTAGTTACAGAAAGAGTGCTAAGTAACAGTTCACATCCTCTGGCGCTGTTCTGTGGGGACAGTAAGTCACCAGCAGATTTCATTGACACCTCAGTGAGAAACATTGCACAGGCTATGAAGTTTCCCAGATTTCTGTGGGGATTCCTTACAGTAAGTGTCAACTTTTTATTGACAGTTACATCAAATGCATAATGGAAGTGTAAACCTGCAGAGGAATAAAATGAGACTGTTCTTGAAACTCAGTGTTACCTAGTCTGGGTAAGAAATAAGTATTGGAATTCAGATCTAAGTAAGAAAAGAACATTTTCTTCTCTTTTATGGACCTTTTGCATGCTTACCACTAGTATCATTTCTGCAGCTGCTGATTACCATCAGATGGGGTTTCCCCCCTAGCTTTTCTTGAAAACTTACCTTTTTTTTCCTTTGTTTTTTAATATTGTCACGTTTGGAAAAAAACAAAACCAAACCAAACCAAAAACAAAAAAAAGGAGTGTTGGCTCATAAGTTCACGTTAACAATTTCAGAATTTCATTGTGCAAGTTCAGGGTACAAAGGTATACCCCTCAGATGGAAGGGATGTGCTGGACAGGAGCGGTAACGTTTGTTAACAAGTTGAGGTAACACCTGCTGGCTGCTACATAATGACATGTTAGAAGAAAAAAATTCCTATCTCCTTTGCCTCCTCCTTCCTTCACCACCCTCTTTTTCCCTGGAGACACTGGGTGAACAACCATGGCACAACGTGCTGTTGTTCCTGCTGTGTACATGGTTCACCTCCTGCCATGAAGCCTATTAACTCCTGATCATGACAAGCGCCAGTGGAAGCTGGTGAATGACGATACTCAGCACCTGCCCCATCTGCTAGGCAGATGGTTGCACATATGAATTTATTACTGCATTGATAAAGGACTTGCTCTGTAGGTAGGGAGTTGCAGATGACAAGGTGGGGAAAAGGTGAAGGGACAACATCTGCATTGAGACATACCAGTGTTGTTTTAACCTTCGTATTCCTTCCTCTGTAATCCCTCTGGTGTTCCATTTGTGTGGTATCCATTTTTTTTGCATTATGGGGCTTTTATTTCTCTGTCTCCTTTTTTTCCCTTCATTTTAATTTTATCTTCATGCTCAATAATGCACTTCAGCTTAATGGGCTACTCAAAGCTGAAAAAGCAGTCTCTCCTTGTTTTTACTTTAAATCCTGTTTTTTCATTTGAGGAAGAAAGAAAATCTAAATATTGAGCCTTGCTTGCTGGCACCTTTTTACATTTTGTGTTACATTTTAGATATGTAGATATTGTTTATGGAGAAAGAAAGGAAGAAAACTTGGCAGAGGGACTCAGGTCATGCCATAAAGAGTAAATGAAGCATTGTTTTTACTCCATGGCACAATTGCTGAGCTGCTGGATCTTCGTCTTAGTAGAACATCGCAAAACAGACACAGTAGGGGGTAAGAAACTAGGCTTTATACAACTCAAAATGATTTACAGACATGCAAAACTCTAGATGCTATACCCATTAATGAGATGTTTGCTATTTAAAATTCCTTCCTTTCATGAAGTTATGCCTTTGTGCATAGACATCCATGTTTTGTCCTCTTATTTACAATTTGTCAGCTGAAGTAAATCAAGAAACCCATATTTATAGTTCCCATGAAGAGTCTAAAGCATAATTATTCTATTACAAAGCAAAATATGAAGAATGCAGGTTTTATGTAGGTTAGATTTATGGCTAAGATTTTCATGAAATTTATTTTCCGCTGACTCATTTCTAAATGCCCCAGACATTGGTGTTAGTCCTTTATTTTTGCGCTGCCTAATTGAAAAAATTCATCAATTATCATAGTTTGGCTTGCCAGATAACAGAATATCGTCAAGATACAAAAGTCAGATAAGAGAAATAAACTTGCTAAATAGAAAGTGATGGTTATTTGGTAATAACTCCTCTTTGCCTATGCCATGCTATTCAGTGGTAATATAGCAGGATTTTACTTTTCTCCTGATATATAAATTTTGGCTACTGGACGGAATAAAAAACAATATTTACACACAAAGGAGATGAATGTGTCCAGAAGACATTATATCTCATATCTGAAGAGCAGAGTGTTGTGAATAGAGTGAGTGTACTGAGTTGTATGCTTATTTAAAAGGGAAAATTATTCTTGTTGCTACTGATGATAATATTACAGACTGCTGATGGCAGCATGGAAATTTGTGAGATTGCAGGTCAGTTGTGACCCTCCTTCAAGTAAGCATAACTTCACTGGTCAATCAACCTCTGTGTGTGTCAGATTGTGTGAGACAGAAGTAGCTGGGAAGCCCAGTCTTGCTGCTCGTGTAACTTATGAGAATATTTTGTTTATGCAGAGTTCTGCTTTTCCTGTTCCCCTGTTCTGCACTCTGCAAATCCCTTTCCAGCCTGGAATTTCTGTGGTTTGCTTGTTGGGGTTTTTTTTGGGTTTTTTTAGTTTTTTTTTTTTAATTTAAAGAATGAATTTGCAAATTTTAAATTGGATATATATATATATTCATTTATAAAGTACCACTGGAAAAGTGCAGAGTTTTATATATGTAGTGTTCAATCACTCCAATGCAAAATCTGAAATTCTACAGGATTACAATATAGTTTATGAAAGTAACAAAGATGCTATGGCCCTACGAAAGACAAAGGCTGTTTTATTTATATTTATTTTACAGTTTCCTGGTAAATTAACCATTATATAGTCAAAACTTTTCTTCTAATTACTGAACAAATGAACTGAAGTTTTGTCAAAGGGCCAGTATGCTTCTTTGGTTCTAAATGTTCTTCAGCATGTGTTTGTCTGGCAGAGTGAGTCTATTACAGGGTGATTGATCTATCACACTAAAAATCAGCCAAAAACATAATATTTGAACTGTTTCATTAAAGTAATATTTTTCTAAGTATTTCAACATACATCTGATAATTAATTCTTTTCAAACTAGTTTGGGAAAGTTCATCACGTTCAGTGATCTTATATGATGCAATACTTCCAGTTTAAATTAGGTATCGTTGTAGGATATGCTGCTCTATTAATGGAAGGAAATTTTTAGTGTTTTGGACTGATCTTTTCAAGGGCATCGCGCACACAGAAATACTTACAGAAATGTACATAATATAAATGTGATAGTTATTGTAAGGGAATAGATTTTTCCACAGTAAACTAAGATTTAAATGGGCATATTAGTAACAGATATATATAATAGAGAAACTATTTTTCATTGTTCTTAGCCATAGTGATATTGACATTTTAATAAAGTTTAAGTATTTCCAGTAAAAATGAAAAGTACTGAAAAATATGCAAAATAATTCACATCTACATGTCTTGAAATTGGAATTTCTCTAAGTGCTGGTTTAATAGACCAAAAAAATCTCAAATCAATAATCCTAAATTAAGTTCCCATTATTGCAATCTCAAAATGAAATAAATAGAAGCTTCAACAAAGGGCATTATGCAATGTTTATCTGAGATTGTATTAAGTGCTATAGATGTGGTCAATCTCACCTTTTGTCTGAGGGAAAAACCTAGATCTCTGGAAGTGAGTTGAGAAGCCTTTCTTCTCTGTGTTTGCTTCTAAAGATATGGGCTGTGGGGATGGTAAATGGGTTTGACAGAAGAGAAGTAATTCAAAGCCTGTTCACAAGCAGAATTGTTTTAGATCCTTATGAGGAGCAAATATCCCTCCATGTTCTCTATAGAAGGGCATTAAGAAGCTTTAGCATTAATCTGTTTGGAGCAAGTTATCCATTCATATAGTCCATTCAGACTTTAAGATAGCCATCTGATAGAAGATTGTCAGTTCTCACTGAAAATATGTTTCATGGCATTAAGTAGGCGGTAGAGAGTTTTGTGTCTTTACAAGCAGGATGATATATTGATTATCTGAAACAAAATTTGCATAGAGATGAAGGAAAATCGTTATTACTTGGTGTGGTAAGAGACAGGCATTATGGAAAAAGCTATTGCAGAGTATTAGTTGACAATCATTGATCAGTTATAAAGCTGGTCACATCCATGATGATATCACTCTATAATTACTTTTGTAGACAGAGAAAATAACGCAGACATTCCAGGAATATGCAGGCAAATCTTAGTACTTTATACTCTGTAGCTGGTGGTCTACCAATGTTTATTATAAATTAAAGGATATTATAGACTTTATATGGCAATTAAGTTTTGGCAGCTGACAAAATATCTAGTTCATTCCAGGTCAGAATTAATCCATGTTTCTGTCAATATTTTTTTTCCATTAACTTTAGCTTTAAAATTAAGGTTTTTGAATATTTTCAATGTTCATTGAGGGTTGTCGAATGATGTCTTAGTTTTCACATCTGTGGAGTTAAGCTTACAGTTATGCTTATCTCTGTGCTTACAAATACAGCTAATTCATTACTTGATCTGATGCTGAGTCTGCATTCCAGATTTTATCCTCAAGCACACAGATGCTTGTGTTTTTACAAGCCAAGCCTAAACTTACTGGAGGATTGATTCACAGGGTTAACTAAGGTAAAAGATGAGAAAAAAAATTATTTATTGTCTTATTACAAATAGAAATAATATGACAGCAGGAGCATATAAATTTCTAGATGACTTATAACTATGACCTAAAAATGTATTCGAAGCCCTTTTAGGTAGATGAGATAGTCCAAAGTACACTTGTTCACAATAAACCCTTAATGTCACTGTTTTAGGATGTGCATTCCTGTGGCTAAAATTTTCAATAATCTGTTGAATACAGTAACATTTGTACAAGATAATTAATATATTTAATTCTGAATCACAATGACTTGACCATTATTTCAAAGTGTCAAGTTGTGGAAAGGTACTTGATTGAAGACAGCTCTTAAATTTGTTTATTTGTTTGTTTAGTTATTTCAGAAACCAAAGCACAAGTTAATCATCGAATAAAAATGTCAAGAAAGATTTAAAAGCCTTTTTTTTTTCCTTGGGACTAAGGACACTGTAGAATTTTTTTTGTCTCTCACACTGTCTTTATTCCTTTCCCTATGAAAATATTCCCTATATAAATATATGTATATCATGAGGGAGAGAGGGAGATGAGTCTTGTAAACTTCTATCCATCTTCTCAAATCCTGCTCTCATACATTTCTTCTTGATGCTGTTCCATCTGAAATAACTCTTGGTGGTGTGAAGAAGTAGTTGGTATGTCAGCACGGAAAATGGGTAGAAAATTTTGCATGTGTGGGATCTGGACAAGCACCACTTTTGTCCCCAGTGAAAGAGCCAATATAAGCCACCTGCCAAGAATAAATGTAATTTTTACTGGTTTTATATTACTAAAGAAATACTGTCCTAAGTTCATTCTCAGTTTGATTGTCATGGTGTCTGAAACAGAGGCTTTGAGACTGATTTCTCTTTGATCATATCTGACTGGAGAAGATATTTCAGACACTGACATCCCTTTAAAATTCCTGACTTAAAAGTCGTAATAGTAGACCCTCACCTACACAATATCAAGCATAATGAGAGATCCTGATAGGAAGAGTGGACTGAACTCTATTCCTGACTGTGATTCTACTCCTGGGAATAAGTATACCACTATCTCTTTAAACATAAATTCAAAGAAAAGGCATGCTTCTCATTTACTAAGTAAAAAGTTCTGTAACTCAAACATCAAAAGAAGCAAACCTTTGTTGCTAAGCAAATTAAAAATTTGCTGGTACATAGAAATATTTCTATAGTCTCTCTTTCATGAGAGTATACAGGCTTAGACATAGTAAATGGTGTGGAATAATTATTTTGAGAAACATAATAAAAAAGTTGTAGCTGATAAAAAGCACACTTTTTTGGTGAGTTCTAGTTATAACTGGAATTGAAATACAATTAATTTCATTTTCTCTTGCAGCAGAATATTTTGTTCTGTTGTTTCTGTGGACAATCATGAAACATGAAATTTCTTCTTGTGCCTTTATGGAAAAAAAAATCTTATGTAATTAAGTAAGTGTTAAAAGACATTTAAGAGCTGGTTTAAAAATTATATATATAGTATATAAATTAACTATATCCTGTTTAAAAAAAAAAAGAATAGAAACCCTCCGATAATGATAAAGCACAGCAAGATCCAGCCGCTAGAAGTTAAATTTGGCCAAGGTGGTCCTTACAATGGTTAGCCATTAAAATATACACGTTTAATAGAAGTTTTATTTTAATGACCAACAGTAATTTTGAAAAAAACTTTATCTTGATTTTAAATTAGATGTACTGAAATGCTAACACGTTATTGGGTATTAAGAGAGAAATTTTGTTATCATTGATGATACATTATATTTGTGAGGTACATTTCATCTAGCAAAACTGTAGGTCAAAAATGTATTTAATTATATGTTACCCCTTCTGGATGTGTTTGCTTAGCAAAAGAGTTATAAAGAATAATTTTTATGAAAAAATTATTAATTAGTTTTATGAGTTGCATTACTGTGTAATGCAAAAAGAAAGCAATCATCTGGTTTTGGGGCGGAGGGTGGGGGGCAGTCTGGGGAGTGTTACTGACTTGTGACTTGTTCTTTAACAGAATCTTCTTGATTCTGTTAATGAGGGTAAAAAGTTCTGAATGGTTTATTTTCTGACTCCTTGTCCTCCCATTACTAGAATGGATGAAGAGGCACAATCTCTCTCCTTGTTTCCAAAGAGTCATTTGAATAGCATAAGAGTATGAAATTACAATGAGTTACAGAAGGGTTCTTATCCTGTGCCAGGATCTGATTCATTTCAAGAATCTACAAATTGATTTAGTTAAGATAAAGAAATACAAACCAATTATTTCTTTTGAAACCAAATATAAATTTGAAACTTTCTTGAGTTTAAGGAAAACATATTCCTTTAATTCTATCTTTTTATTCTCTTCCTGACTTGGATTGCAAGAAGAAATTGAAAGGGGTGGCATATGAAAAAATATTCAAATGCTGTTTTACAAACAAAACCTTTTCAGATTGAAATTCAGTGGCATAGTATGGTCCTGATTCAGATGAAATTGAGGAATTTCTAAACTGTCTTTTTTGAAGAGACTTGATCTTTTGGCCAGGTTAGAGGGAAAATTCCCCTTTCAAACCACTTCAAATTGTTCTAAATATTTGTCATGCATTTAATTGGGAATGACTGTGCCTTACTCTCCAGCTCCCCAGCCAGCAGATGAGTCTAAAAGGAGTCTCTGTTCCAGTTACTGAACTCACTATTCATTTTTGCTCCAAAATTATTAATGATCTATAGTGTCAGCCTGAGTTAGCCCGCTGCTTTTTCTTCCATTCTTACTTTCTATCTAGTGCAAGTTGTATGAGATTAACTGTTTTAGATAAGCTTTTACCAATGTTGCTGTGGATTTCCTTTTTTTCCTGCAATCCCTAGTGAGCAGAAAGAATGCTCCTTATATCTGTGTGCACTAAATATATAGGAAGGCCATACAATTTTGTGAAATACCCTGATGCTTCTTCAATTAAAACACGGAAATAGATACAAAGAGATATTTAGGCAAGAGTATAGCTCTTTACCTTTTATGTAGCTTGTTGCAGAGGAAGTCCACTGCTCCCGTAATAGGGAGCATGAAGTTTCCCAAAAGGTGATCATTACAATCCAATTCCAGTAACAGAAATTGTGCTTGAATTACTCAGGTTAGGGAGACTTAAGATTGAGATGCATATCTCCAGTAAGTGTTCATAGGCTTGAATGCCTTCTGCAAGGTCATTGTTCGAGGCAAGTGTCGGGAGCATTTTTTATCATTTTTAAAATATGGTGAAAGGAGAAGATGTTTCATTCTCCAATTATCGCATTTAGAATCCTGATGGCACGAGTTGACTTCCTGTTTCTGTCTTTGTGGCTTTAAAATAGTCCTTTAGTCCTTGGGAGCATAACTAGCAGGACAGGTACAGAGCACACTTGTATGGAATAGTGCAATTTCTTCCGCGGCAACTTACTGTATGGCTGAGAATAATTCATGTGATTGAGCACTGGAGCTACATCACATGTCACTGTAGCCCAGAATTCTTACTGTGAGGGAAAAAAAAGGCTTGTGCTTCAAGACCAATTTCAATATGTAATTTATTAGTTTTCATAAGAACAGGAATATCTTCTTACTTACTAACCCACAGAGCCATACATTTATTCCCATGAGGGCCAGGGGGAGGAAAACGATGAATATTTTTTAATGCAATACAGAACATTCATCAGGTAGGAATATGAGTAAGTGCACAAACACTAAATTCAGAATAGCTGAAGACTGGAAAATAGGGTTATATTTTGAGAAGAGGAAGTAACTGAATGTGGTTTTCCAGTGCTATTAATAACCATTGAAAATACTGAATTGTGCAGGGAAATGTGCACAGTGCCACCATCACTTTTTTTTAGCTGCAGATGTGCTCTGAAAATGCCTTGATTGTGCATTGTTGCTGCTATAGGGAATGTGTGAAATGTATGGATTAAACCTCAGCTAGACTTCCAGCTGTTTATCCTGAGGCCTGTCTGTTTAGGAACAGAAGCAGATCTCAAGATCATGTTGTTCTTGACCACTTGACTACCTACTGACTTCTTACACTAGCTAAGAGCCAAGCAAGAGGTTTTTTAGAGTTTATGGTTTAAATCTGAATATAAAAAAATGTAGAGGTCTATGAAAGACAACTAGAATTTCTTTGTATGCTTTTTATTTACTTAAATACTCTTATATCCTGATTAATGTCCTGCCCTGTATTTAGTATCCTGCTTTTCTGTCCAGAAAGTGCATTTATTTATACAAGTGATTCAATACCTTTCTAGACAGCTTTCAGATTGTTTATTAAAACCTTTAAAGCAGAAAGTATAGAAAATGTTCTAGTAAATGTTTGATTATTTAGTGTATGTACAAATGTTAATAGAGCAGATGGGAGAATTAAAAATGAAAAACAAAATTTTCAGCATGGATACATAAAAAGTTGTACCAATTCCAAATTTGTTCCTGTTTTGTTTTTGATTTTTAGCTGCATAAAATGTTATTTTAAACCTTGTGATACTTTTATGAACACAGTCTTTCAGACAATTTAGTCAGAAAAAACAAAGTAAGCAGATATTAATACATTTACTGTCAATAATTATACCTGCTTTGAAAATAGTAATGAAATATACCAGTGTTCTGATAACATAAGAGATCTTTTTAATATCTTTCTGTTGTAAGTTCTCTCAAGGTGTTAATATACAATAATTGCCCTTGTGTCTGGAATATGGGATATTAACCTCTTGTGGGAAAATTATTTCCCTAGAGGGTTTATTTTTGTATTTGGTTTAACTAGCTTTTTGCTCATTAGTGTAGGAAAAGGAAACACATGAATGGAGAATGTGTTGTATTCTAATAAATAGGAAAATTTCTATCATGAGTAAAAGAAAATGAACATATAAATATGTAATCACTAATATTTTTATTCTTGGTGAAAATATTAAGTAACATAAATTCATAATTTAACCTAATCTAGATATTCTGCATTCCAAATATTTTGTTGGAACGGAATAAAGTTTTAAAAATGGGTCTTAGAATAGCACTCTTATAAATTACTTCTTGCTCCAATAAGTGCTCTATATGTTGAATTGAAAAGATTTATTTCACAGACTAATAAATCCAGTTACTGGGATATCAATGCTTGCCAGTCCAAAGCACAGTCCACGGCAGAGCCAGAAGTCAAAGCAGGGTCTCTGGACCTGATGTTTGCTTCCACAATAGAAAGAAAAACAAAGGACGGTTACTTTTTAAGATATAATTAACAGATATCACATCTGTGTTTTGTGTTATTATTCACTATGCCGAGTCCTTATAGCATAGAAAGTTTTAGTACAAATAATCATTTAGGCTAGTATTTTGTAGGCAACCAAATATAATAAAACAGGGCATTATCACAGCAAGTTTCACTGACACTAGTTTCGAGAGTCTAATCTTCCCTTTGTTATAGCAACCCAAATTACCTCAATAATTCTAAGGATAGAAAGAAATGAGCAAAAAGTAATGGAAAGGGAAATTATCTTCTTCTTCATTATACAGGGGCTTTAAATGTACACTAATGACTTTTTTTGTGTATGCATTAATATTCCCAAATGCAATGATACTGCAAGCTACCTAATGGATCTATACAAAGAATCACTATTGAGACAATTATTTCTATCTCCTCAATCAAGTGAGATATTTTTTCAGCAGTTGAAGGTCATACATGTGTATCAGCGTGCTTTATTCTTTATCATGAGATCATACAATAATTCAGACTGAAAGAAACCTCAGGAGGTCTCTAGTACAGCCTCCTGCTCAAAGCTTATTCAGCTATGAGGTCAGATAAGTTATTTAGGTCTTTATGTCTAAGACCAAGTCTGGTCTTGAAAACCCTCAAGGACAAAGACTGCATAACTTCTCTGTACAGCCTGCCCCACTGCTCAACTGCCCTTGGGGTCAAAAGGTTTCTACTTATATCCAGGTGGATTCTGTCTTGTTCCAAATTCTGGCCATTATCTCTTACCCTCTCTCTGTGTTTGTGAGCTGTCTGACTCTCATGTTTTCATGACCTCCTCATAAGTACTTGGGGCCTGCTGTTAGGCCCTCCAAAGTTTCCAGCTTCCTCAGCCTCTCTGCACAGGACAGGTGCCCCTAGGTGGAACTCACTCCAGTTTGCTAGTGTCTCATATTGAGCAAGAGATCCAAAACTGGACCCCTGACTCCCGTCTCAAAAGTGCTGAGGAGAGGTGCTAATCACTCCTATAGACCTTCTGGCTGTGCTGCTCTTGGTACAGCTCAGGATGCTTTTGCCCTTCTTTGCAGCCAGGACACACTGCTGACGCACACCCACCTTGCCATCTACACCTCCTTCCCAGCAGAGCTGCTCCAAAGTTGCTCCACCACAGCCAATCAAATCCCACCCTGTATCAACTCAGGGACTCTTCCTTCCCAGCTTTCACACTTGACATTTCTTTATTTTGATTTTCATATGGCTCCTGCTGGCCCATTTCTCCAGTCTGCCTGGATCTGTCTGAATGGCCATCCTGCCCTCAAGCATATCAATTGGTCCCATGGTTTGATTTCATCTACAAACTTGATGACAGTGCACTCCCTTCACCTCCTCCAGGTTACTGAAAAAGCAAGAAAGTTATTTGAAGTCAAACTGTTGGGGTCTCCTCCCCTGCCATGGAGCCCTGGGAGATGGGCCCTGGGGGGGAGACACGGGGTTTCCCTGCCCCTGGTCAGCCTCATTCCCCATTGGGTTGGGTTTGTGTTTCCCGGTGTGGCCAAGGACCTCGGGTCCCGTGACTGTGGAGTTCCTGAGCTGAGCCCCGGCCATGCGGCTGGAGAAATAAACATCTCTGAAACATCTACCACGAATCTGTCCATATATACTTCGTTTCCATGGGACTCCTGGTTTGAAATATGCTTGTTGCAGTAATCCCCGCTGCAACATCAAGCCTCTGGACTTCATCAAAAATCCTGTTCTGATTATTTTCATTAATCCATTATTACAGTTTTCAAATGGGGAGATAGCAAAATATCTGCTAATAATGAAAATCCCAGTACATAACAATAGTATTGAGTTTAAAAGCCACCATTTAGGCAAGAATGTAAATGAGAAGATTTCAGGATTCTAGCTGGAAAGTCTAAAAATAATGAATACACAAATTGTGTTCTGAAATATTCACTAAACAGGGACTGGAACTCAAATGCCATGAATTCTAATAGAAGCTGGCAAGCTGCACAGTTTGAAATGCTCTATTTTTTCATACCGGAATAATGATGTAAAATGCCTTAGGGATGATGATTATGATGATGACACATAACATCTCATCTGAATTATATGATATGCAAAACAATAAGAAAATATATCCTTAAACCGTAAATTATCCTTGTGAATTTTCTTCCATGGTAAATACAAAATTGCAATTGAAACTTGTGAATGAGAAATTTTTTCCTGAAGTAAGCAAAATTTCAAAGCATCAGTGGAAAAAACAAAATGAATTAAGTGTTTAATATAGAAATTTTGTCTCATCTAGATCTTAATAGATAGAAACAGTGGCTTCTGTGGAGTCTAGAATGACAGCGCTTCAAATTTCAGATTTTTAAGATGTGGAATATGCCTATAAAAAACCCCAGTAGCTTCAAAACCTCTAAATTGTCCTGTTTAGATCTTTAATCTAGAGACACACAGTGTGGAGCACACTGGTTTTGCATGTTTCCCAGAAAGCTAATTCATTACTAGAAATCTGAATACTGAAGGCTTAGTAGTAGTGGTTGTGCTAATTCTAATGTAATTGTAATGTAATACTGCTAATTAATGATGACAGTAAAGTTCATTATATTGAAAAGTAGATTTAAGTATTATAAGACTTAATCTTAGTGGAAGAATATACTGCACCAAACACTGAAAAACAAAAAATGAGTTCCTACTCTATTAACCAAGTGTTCAATGTTTTCACGTCCCCATTCTATAGTCCAGTATTATAATCAAAATTTTTTAGTTTACTGGATTCCTGTTTTTACAAAGTAAAAGTAAATTCAACCTCTTGAACTGGTAAGGAAGAAAACAAAAATCTGGGGAGGAGTGACAGTAATATTTGTTAAAGTATTATATATCATTAATAAGGCTAATAATTTTATAACTGTAGTTGTTAAAATATATAATTCATCATAAAATTATTTTTCATTTTTCATACCATATACAAACAATCTGAAAAATGGTTTATGATGTCAGGAAACAATGGTTGGATGAAATATCTCCTCAAATTGTATCTCTAACATATATTTATTTGTTAAGTCATTTCTCTCTGTAAAGAGTTGTTTCCTTATGGATTTTATGAGATGTCCTTATATTATTGATAAACTACAAGCATGTGCATGAGTTGCTTTTAATCATATATATGGCTTTAGAAATATTAACCAAACAGGTTTGTTTCTTTCCCAGAGACTAGCATTTTTGTCTTTGCTTTCAGTTTTCTGGATTGATTTTACTACTAGCATGAATTTAGAAAAAAATACCAAACTCCAATAAATAGAGAAAGCAACCCAAAACCTAATAAAAAACAAGCAAACAAAATCCTAGAACAACAACAACAACAACAAGAAAGTCCACCTTGATATAGCAATCAATATGAGCAGATAATGCTTTGCCTCACTATTTCCTGTATAGACAAAAGAAAAAGGGGACAATAACTGTTGATGTCATTCCCATTTTATTTAAAAATAACTTTGCTCAAGGATCTAAAAGAAAAGGAAAACATCAATGCAAACAAAAAAATTACAAACTCTGTTACATAGAACTTGTGGTTCAAGAAATCTCTGGATAATCCAGTTTAGAGCAGTATTGTTCATGTTGAAAACTGTATAATTATATTTTTTTCTTTCTCTATCTGTGTAGTAGTTGGTTGAATAAGAAGTAAAAACAAATTTTAAAAAAGACAAGAAACGCCACCAAAATTTGAAATACTGTTACGGAAAGCCCATAGCTTCATTCCCCTGTGTTCCTCAGATTTAGAAATAAAACTTTGTTTCATAGGAAAAACTCATCTCTACAATACAATTCAGTCTTTGGGTTTAAAAGATCAGCTGGCTGAGGGGGCAGCTTTTCAATCTGTAGAATTACAGGTTTGTTGAACATGATATGATGAAGAAATAAATATTAATTCTGTAGAAACTTAGACCTCTCTTCTCCCCTGCCCATACTCAGGATTAAAGAACAAAGTAACAGACTTCCTCCTTCACCTGGCAGATCAAAAGTACAACTCTCAGAATCATGTCTGAAGGTGTCAGTGTTCACTAAAGGTGAGAGAGAATACCAGGAACTGTACATGTCTGATCAGGATTCGTTTGCTAGTTAGGAAGTGATTGGCAGAGAAAGAGGTATTAAGCACTCAGGCTCAGAGAAACCAGAATGAATGTACAGCCAACATTACCATCTGTTGAATATGAAACGCTTGGATCAAGACATTATAGATACATTTCCCCAAACAGCAGGGGAAGCAGTCTTTTTTGGAAACACTTTCACAACAGAGTAGGGAAGCATTAAGATAGAAGCAAAAAGCTGTTCACTAAATTCTGGAGAGCAAAATACTTTATTGATGCAATTGAACTGTATTTAAATTATGCTGGATCTGTGAAGGACTTTACAACTTACCTCTAAATTAATAAGTTGGATTTCTGATACATACTATACAAGCTATTATTATTAATAATAATTATGATCATCATAATTAGAAGACTTTTGGGGGAGCCAATCCCAAGTGGCCATCTGAGCTATGATACGTGACCTTTTAGCCTGAATAAAGCCAGATATTTTTACCATTTTCAAACCTACCTTTCCTGAACTACATGACCTTTGACAAACACTAAAGCAGTGAAAGTTATTCTACTTCCATGTTCGAAGAACTTTTGAAGAAGGTAGAGGGCAGCTCTAATTCATGGGGGTAATTGTCTATGGAATTACTCTTTTCTACTTTTCTTCTTTAATTGTAAATTGAAATGTGAAAACTAGGACTAGACCTTTATCATCCAAGATTAATCTCATCTGTGCAGCCACCAGCCCACAAAGTATCAGGAGCATTTAGGCTTCCAGATGGATTAAATCATCTATTTTGTTTCTTTCAGTTCTTCCTGCCCTGCAGTTTGATTTTCAGTCAGAAAAATAAATTATTCAGAGACCACTGCCTTTACCATTGCTGAAAGCACTACCAAATAACTGGAGAAATGTAAAACTGTGAATGAGGGTGGTGGGTGTGATACACTTTTACTTCTTCAAGATGTGGTGTGTTGACCTTGGCTGGACACCAAGTGCTCACCTACACTCCAAGCCACTCTACACTCCCCTTTCAGCTGGACAGGGGAGAGAAAATAAAATGAAAAGCAACTTATAGATTGAGATAAGGCACTTTAATCAAGAAAAAGTGGAAGTTTGCATGCACGTAAGCAAAGAGAAAAGAAAGCTTATTCTCTACTTCCCATCAGCAAGAGATGTTCAGGGAAACAGGGCTTCAGCACATGTAGCAGTTGCTCCAGAAGTCAAACATTGTAAATAACAAACACCCCCTCTTTTCTCCTCCTCCTTCCCTTAGCTTTTATATCTGAGATGACAACATATGGTATGGAATATCCCTTTGGTTATCCCTTTGGGTCAGCTGGCCTGGTTGTGCCCCTTGGTGACAGGGGGCAATATTGAGAGACAGTGCTGATGCTGTGCCAGCCCTGCCCAGCTGTACCCAAAACACTGGTGTGTTATCAACACCTTTCCAGCTACCAGTGCACGGCACAGCACTGTGAGGGCTGCTGTGAGAAAATGAACTCCCTCTCAGCCAGACCCAATACACAAGGGTTTTGAATAATGCACAATATTCTTCTAAGAAATTTAGGGAATTATGGCCATTGAAGCTGGTATGAAGCAGGTTAGAGCTAGTCGGAGAACTATTTCCTGAACAGTTGCCCAAGTTTTAGTGTAATAGTCTACAGAGATTTGTCCCAAATCTGGACTTGATAAGCAATTTCACTAAAAAATGGAATGAAAGAAGGCTGTATTATTATTAAATATCTGATAATACCATTCTGAGAGAGACTTGGAATATTTAGAAGATAGGAGTAGAAACCAAATGATCTTGGGAACAAAAAAAAGCCCAAAGCAAACAACAAACAATATTGTAAAGGTATATGCAAGAAGATTTGCTGTAACATGTATGATGCAATTCTTCCACTCTACTTGAATTAGTTGATCAAACAGGGTGTCATCATTTTTGTATAATCTTTTTAAGAAAGTTTTTAGGTAAAAGACAATTTGCAAAAGAATAGCAAGCTCAGAACATTAAGAAATATGATACAAGATCAGAAAGTGGAAATAAATGGCTTTATTTTAGTGTAGAGATGTGAGAGATCACTTAAGAGACAAGAAAATATCAAACCCATGACAATCAAACCCATGACAGAAAAAAAGTTCTGATTTGAAGCATGAGGCATTTACTGTTTTTATTAGAAAAAGTACTCTAATTATAAAATTAAGCTAAAACTAGATGACTCAGGAAAGTCAAGTAAGCTCCATATTACAGGTTTTAGAAATTAAACTGAACATTTTATAATAAAATTCCAGCTAGATCATTTCTCTCTTGCAAGAAGAAGAATAATGTTCTTTCAACAATTTTGAGAGTAAAATTACATATGTATTGATTAAAAAAATGCAATTCTTCAAAATTCAAGGTAAACAAAAGTTTTCTCTATACATAGCATTAAGGTACTTTTTATCTAAGTGTTACCACACATAGCTCATGTAAAGCTGTCCACAGATAAAGTGAAAATTACTCTGTTGGGAAGGAAGGATAAGACCTTTCTTGTAAGTTTCAGGAATATTAATAATCCATGGCCTGAGCTGAAGAAAAGTCCAACTTTACCTTCTTTCTTTTTTTTTTTTTCTTTGTACAACAAACCACACCCTTCCCCCTTTTCAACTTATGTTTTTTGTAACCAAAGGCGAGGATTGAGGACAAATGACTGTAAAAATGTGTTACAGAGTCTATATGGCTTCTTTTTATTAGAATCTACTCATGCAGTAATAGAGGATGCTTCTAATGCTGAAAAATTTGGTGAGCAGCACAATCTAGAAGAGCTACAGAGCTCAAACTGCAGAAAATACAATTTTAGGCAAAAGCTCTACAGTAGAGTAGTCATGAGGAGATTTATCTTTATGTCTTTATGTTTAAAGTTAGTTGTGGGAAATGCTATCAATGACACAAAGGTCTGTTCCTTGATACTGCAATTAAACAGAGCTGAAACTGTATCTAAAAGGCAATGCTTCTCCTGTTTTGGAACAAAAGTTCTACAAAAATTTTATTCTCATGCTGCTTTCTCCAAAATTCAAATCATGTTGTCACCACAAGGTTGTTTATTTTCATTAGAGATAATGAAAGATTTCAGACTAATCTTAATTCTAATGCTTTCTCTTTTTATCATAAATGCTGAAATAATATAGACAGTAGAATATCAAGGTGGTTTATTGGTGGGAAAGACTTTAAACTCAGGATCAATAGGAATTCGTCTACCTGGTGAAAGAAAGAAATCATTAAATGTTAATTACAGATGATACTTGCAGTACAGCAGGCAGGAGTTTGGCTGGGTGGGGGCAGGCAGTGGGAAAGCTTGAGCTTGTTCAGAGTGAGCAGAGTACAGTTCTGCTCTGGATCAGTCTCTCAGTGTCTGCATCAGCGTGCAGCCAGCTCCAAGCTAACACATCTCACTCCTCAGTATGGCTTCTTAGTAGGGCTCAGTGCTATATTAGCCCTGCTGTTCAGCTTCCAGTGAATTCAGAAGTGTTGGCAAAGGGAAGCCAAATTTTTCTGTATCACAGAATACAGACACATTTGAAGACAGAAGGTTTGTTTCACTTAGGTCATCAAATCATCATGAAAGTCCTCAGATTATCAAAATGCAAAATTTTGCTGCCATAATTACTAGTAAATCAACCATTCATGTGATAATGTTTTGAAATATGTCATTATTTATGTCTGTATGTACCTAAGTTATAATATTTTGACAGCAAGGTTTTGTTTTTAGATTGTTGACATACCCCTGTTCAGTTTATATACTATTTGGTATTAAGAGCTTGCAGTATTGAAGCCCTCTATTTTATAGACTTAGAAACATCCATAAGTGTCTTCTTTTCTTCTCTAACAAAATTTTGATTATTCATAACCTTTTATTGTTTAAAGTAGTTTTACTTCATTATTGAAAGGGCAGACAGTTGACTGGACGCAATATATTTCCTTTAGCCAAAGGAGATGTGTGTTTGCTTGTTAGCTTTCCATACAACTATTTGCCATTACCATTACCATTACCATTAAATTTGCATTGTTAAAGAGCACAGAGAATGAAGTGAAAAGCCTGGAGCAAAAACTGCATGGTGGCATTTCTAAATAGTAATATTTTAAGCTAGTGGGTCATGGGAAGAACACTTACGGTCACCAACTTCATAGCACTAAATATTTTGCTTACTGTTGGTATTACCTATGAGCATTACGCTTTAGATTTCAATTGACAGTTTGCTCAGATCTTTATCTGGAGTGAAGAAAAAAGCGCAACTGGTTTACACTAATGCAACAGAGGCCTCATTATGCCAAAAGTGGTGCCTGATAACTCTTTGTTGCAGCTATAATTAATCATTTCCTGACTTTATTTTTGTCTATGCAAAGTTAAAAATAGGGCATTTAAGTCAATAGAGTTAGAATTTGTGCCAGTAGAAATGGAAGAAAATGATATCATGAATGCCAGCCCTCCCACCAAAAATTATTTCTTAATGGTTTTTTTTTGCAAGTGTTTTTGTTAACCACATGAGGTATATTGCTCCAAATTTCACATTACACTATGTTTTCTTCTGCATGCAGTGTCAAGCAAAGTGAACATATGTTATTTTGTAAGCAGGAAAGAGATTATACTCTTGAGAGAAGCTTATCAAATGTGATTTGATCTATCAATTTTCACAGAGATCCTGTGAGTATCAGAAAGAAAAAGACTTGACTCATTTATTTTATTTATTTTATGCACAGTAGTCAAACAGCTTCTCATACTTTCCTCCTCTTGTTAAAATCACCAGGAAAAAAAGTAAAACCCCTTTACATGAAATATCTTTATCTATCTATTACTCATCTCGAAATTTAAGACAATTCCTGTTCTCAAGTTTGTGGCAGTTTGGTACTCTCAAAATGTTGGAACTATACAGCTCTTTAGGTTGGTAGAGTAAATATTTTTAGATGAAATCCAAAAAGAAAATAAATAATCCTGTTTGTTAGATATTGTACTGGTGTTTTGTAATGTTGTATTTTATTGACTTGCTCTTGTGTTTTATTTACCTGTTTCAGAAGTAGTATAACCTGATCTTTATTGCCCTTCTTGATTTCTATATGCCATGCAAAAATTATAGAAAAAGCAACAGTAAAAGAGGCACTTTAAGTGAATAGACCAAAGTTAACCACCTGTGAAGTACCTGGAGTATGATGAAAGGGATGCTTCAGAAGGAGTTTAATACAACCTGATTTCATCCCTGTCCTGTTCGAGAAAGGAGGTAGAAATAGATACATTATGTACATTATGTAATAGGAAATGTGGTCCCTCCCACAACATTTCTCTTTGTGTCATTTGTAGAGCCCAGGACAGTGCAGGAATAACGAAAATTTAGAGCTACATAATGATAATCCATGTGCTGGTCTTCCCCTCCTAACAAGCGTCTGCATTGTTGAAGGAAGAACCTGCAGATCTGGGAAGAGTCTGCAAACTTCAGGTGGAAAAAAGACACAATAAAGGACTAGGAATGCTCTCTGAGATAGTAATATGGAAAAGTAACCATTTTTGTTATATAGGATGAACTTCAACATTGGAAGGTCAATTTAGAATTTGGGAACAAAGAGCAGAGGAACTGTATCTCACGCAAGTCACTACTTATTCTTCCTGCTCTGCTTTTAACAACAGAGCAGTATCACTGACTTCAGGAGCCAACTGTGCCGGCAAGAGACTGTTTATTCAGGCATTTGTGAGTCATGATCTCAAATAACACTGGAGATTGAAAGGCTTCATTGTTTTTAAAAAAAGCAAAACCAGATGAGGATCTGAACTCATTAATTTAAGCATGTGTAGATAACTAGGAAATCTATTCCTTTTGTGGGGTCAGGGATGTGGCTTGGCCAGTGTTATCTCATTTACCTATATATTCACTCTTAAGTCCTCTTCATTATTTCCAGGTGTTCTTCTCCCTAGAACTTGTCTGCCCATGTCCTTATTATATAACACTGCTGAAGTCTGCAGGCATTCATCCAGACTATAGGTGGTTTCTTTTGTATCTGCCACCCTTGTGGATGGTTATATATCTGATATATGTGTAAAACAAACCATCTGAGCATGTAAAATATGAATTTTGTATATTTTCAGTACATATACTCTTTTACTAAGGCAAATATTTTAACTCACCCTTAGAAATAGATTGACATCCCCACAAATATATATTTAAAAAAAAAAAATATGAGATAATGTATTTCAAATGTATTTGTACAAATTCTGCCTTAGAGCCCTGATCTTACTAACGGATGTTACTAAAATATTGGCTACAAAGGATAAAAAAGGAAGAGTAAGAGTCAGGTGAATAAAATCTAATAGAATTTAAAATAAAACACAAGTGAGTGTAATAAAAGAATAATCTGGTATTCGTCTTATGACGTATACAGTCAGCATTTTGATGAATCAGCTTATTTTGTGTGACTGGACAGAAGGGAAATCAATATTTTAGCTGTGATGTATTCATAGCATGAGAATGTTTTTCTGTCATATACATCTTTATTTTTGCCTCTCCATCCTGCTCCACTTTACTGAAATCTTATTGCTATGTTATGGATAAGCATTTCAAAATGCTCTCCTTAGGAAGACACAGTAGGAATAAACTACAAAAGCCACTGTGCAGTACAGATTCTAGTTCAGCAGCTTGTTTTAAAGAGGACATGATACATAACATCCAATCACATATATTTCCAACCTTTTGCAGACAACTGCTATTGATAAAGTTTGGTCCATTATTCTCTGGTTTTGTCATTTTAAGGTAGAGATATCAAATTCACCATATAAAGCCTTTGTAAATACAGATTGCAAGATGATTTCTAATATGATGGAGGGAATGAAGAATTAGTGGGATACTTCATGGTGATAAAAATGTAAAAGAATAACCTGCACTTGTGTGTAGTGGTGATCTTTCCTTTTTAACATTTGAAGTTCTGGGTTGCAGTGTTCTGGTTGGCTCAGCATTTGTACCTTCAATTACTTTACCACTTTGCTCCTTTGGTTCTTTTATTGCAATCAATAAAAAGAAAAGAAATGCTTCATTAAGGCAGCATACAAAGCTGTGGCTCAGTGCGTCAACATGTCTATGGGATTAGGGTCCCATGGTCTCTAAAATCTAAATATTCCCATTGTCTATTTCAAGTATCTGGGAGACTGGGGTTTCACTTTTAGTTTGCATATTGTCTCAGATTACAGTTTTCAAAATAGTTCATGCCCCAAAGTTAAAGCAGCAGTAACCAAATGCCAAGACAACAGCACTGTAAGAAGAGTGATCTTAGTTCTGTTCCTTGAAAACTGATATGACAGAAAAGTAAAATTAAATGTGGCACTGAAGTGGATTTTCCTAAAACCTGAAACTCATTTGAATTCATGCCTTGATTCTTCTCCTGAGTTAAGGAAGAAGTAAGAAATAATTTTGATCTCCCCGACTAGCATGGTATCATTTTGATATCTCCACTAGGGTCTCACTGCCAAGTTCTCAAAGGGTGTCTGTACTTATCACCAGAGCTTTTGAACTCAGATCATATAATGTGCACTACATTTAATTTAGAGATGCACCATTTAAATTTCACTAGTACTTGATCATTTATATGCATGGTTTCTGAGTATATCTGAATTTCTGTTGCCTTACTGCTGATATTCTAAAGTGAAGAAACTTCGGGATAGTTGTTTCTTCGCTCCCTGCTTTTTTTTTCCTGCTATTTCAGGGTACTATGCTGGAAAAATCAATGAAAATCAGAGATAAGCTTCAGAAATGAAGGTGGCATGATGTACTGCGAGGATGTGTACAGTTTTCCCTTTTACTTCGCTTAATTAGTATGTACTGATATCCAGAAATGTTCAGCATTTGCACAGGACAGTTAGATTGGGAATCTGACATGAAGAGATCTTAATGAAGCTCAGATAGTGGCAGGTACCAGTTCTTTACGATGTAATTATATTCACAGTATTACTCAAGCCTGACATGTTTTCATGCACACTTCCTGCATTCACTGCAGAGTGAAGAGAGCAAAACTGTTTTCCTCATGGTGTCATTTGAGTTTTTAAAGGTACAGACATGAGAGGTAGCTATCCCTGGGTTTGAGTATTTTATTTTTTCTGTTTTGTTTTTAACTTGTTGTTTTTCCCCTAAGTGAATACTTTCTGCTAGCACTGGAAAAGCTCTTCCACATGACATGCTTGGAGTTCTCACACCTGTTTTCCCCTCTGCCTTCTATGTGTGAAGCATTTTCTTTTCAGCATTCTTAATGTTCAAAGATATTACTGAACCACCGGGAGGCAAATCAGCTTTGTTATATAACAAAAACATGTTACAGGAGTTCAAACAAAAAAACCAAAATAAGCAGACAATAACCACACTTCTTTTTCAGATAAATACTTTTTTAAATATGTGTATTTAAAAAAAGGCTAAGTTAACAGCAACAGATGCAGAAGAAAGAAAAAATTCTGAATGCTGGTAGTTCCAAATTCCTAATAAGAAAAGTTGAATTTACTTAGTATATTAGCGGGGGCATTCTGAATCTCTTCTCACACTACAGTTCAGAGAACATTTCCTGAAATGTTGTTGCAAACCAGAATTTCCCTCTCATTTTAATTTAGTTTAGTTTTATTTTATTTTATTTTATTTTATTTTAATGATAGGAGGAGATGGGAAAGAGGTGAAAACCATAAGAGAAGTCCCTGGAGAAGGCAGTGCTCTTTGCTTACCTAGGCTTTTGCTAATGAGAGACAAGGCATTGCCAAAGCAGAATTGGCAACTACTCGAGACATTAGCCCTCATGATGAAAACAGAACCTGCTTTATAGCAACAAATACAAAAACTGTGAAAACCATTGGCTTATTCAGTTTTACTTTATTTTTTTTCCGAGTGCAGTTGTTATGAATAGAAAAAGTGAAAATGAGATTCAATATAGACTTTGCATTTGCTACTCGTAAGAAAATGGATTTGTAAAATCACTGATTAGACACTAAAAAGGATTTTAAATGTCACAGAAAAGCTGAGTTTATCAAATAGAGAAGAACAGCAGATCAGTTAAATTATTAAAGGTGGGGTAGTTTTGCAGTGTTCCTCTGCTTGTATCCTCTTACACAGTCTACCAGAAGGCAGAAATGGTGAGATGGGGTGACAGTCAGAGTGCACTGATCAACTAGAGTGAATTTTCTACAATTAGAATGTAATGTTGCAAACAAAAAGGAAGCTTCCATTTTGAGAAAGAGGTGATTGAATGCTAAAATATTTATTATCAAAGGAGAAAAGAAAAAAAAAAACAAAAAAACCCCAAAACAACAGGGTAGACCAGTCTGTAAATAATTTAAGAGACAAAGTAAAGTAAAACTCAGCAGATCCGAGAAACATGCATGTCTTGCTGATAACACAGGAATGACTGACTTTTCTCTAAAGAGAGTTTGGGAGCAATTCAGTTCATTCTAGAATATAAAGCAGAAAATGAAATTGAGAGAAATGTTGGAACAGGCAACCTTTATTTGAGAAAATAAAACACCTTAAAAATAATTAAATATAGAACCTAGGAAGGAATTATTGCTGTATCTGATAAAATGTTCATGTGGAATGATATGATAGTTTGCATTGTTTTGTTTGCTTTGTTGCTTAAATGGTTGGGTTTTTTGATAAACATCAGGAAAATTAATTAGAATTCTTTCTTCTGAAAACTCACATTAAATTCGATAAGAAGAAAATGTCTTCAGTATTTAAATTTACAATCGTGAATGGTATGTCAGGGTTGTATATGTGACTTTGTTTACAGGATATTGACATAAAACTTGTCCTTTCTCTGCTTTCGTTGTGTTTTAACCCCAGCTGGCAACTGGGGCCCACACAACCACTCACTCATCTCCAGTGGGATGAGGAGAGGATCAGAAGAGGAAATGTGAGAAAGCTCAGGGGTTGAAATAAAGACAGTTTAATAGGTAAAGAAAAGTCTAGCATATCTTTGTGCTATTGTGCTGGTTTTAGCTGGGGTAGAGATAATTTTCTTCATGGTAACTGGTATGGGCTGTTTAGAATTTCTGTGGGAAACAGTGTTGATAATGAAGAGAATTTCCAGCACAAATCCAAAACATAGCCTCTTCCTAGCTACTGTGAAGAATATTAACTCTACCTTGATCAAAAGAAGCATAAATTTCCATGGAGTTTCTTTAAAAGTTTTGGTGCTTGTGTTTCTTTCTGCTGTTGTTATTTATGTATTTATATTAAGGGTGAATTTTTTTAACTTTCTAAAATAAGCATCTGGAAGTTGGCATTTTTTCCCTTATATTTACTTAAATACATGTACTATAACACTAAAAATTTGAACATGCATTTATATAAAGTAATTTATTCATAGGTAGTCAAAGTGATAGACAAATTCTCAAATTTTAAAAAAAGGAAAATTAATTTTGAATTCAAGATTATATTTGTAATTGATATGAGCAGCAGAAAGAAAGTACGGCAATATGAAGTCACTCAGTTTCAATGGAACTAACTACGGATTCAGGTCAGCAAAACAGAGAATGTGAAGTTATAGTTGGAGACAATATCTTTTTTTTTTCCATTTTCCATTAATTAAAAGACATGTATAAAATTTATGTTTAACAGACCTAAGATATATAATTCTCAACACAGTAATTTATTTACCTATGATCCTAGTGGCATAGTGTCAGAATTTAGCAGATTAATTTTACTAGCAATTATTGTCCTGAAATTAACAGATCATTCTTTTAGGTCATCAACTGCTTACACACATGGCTACAGCTGAAAGATTTGGGGAAAAAAAAAAACCCAAACAAACCAAAAGCCCAGTCTTCCCCAGATGTTTTGGTGTTGGCTATCAGAATTGAAAGTAATGTATTAGGTGTACTGGAGAAAATGTTAAGTCAATTATACTCTTGCAAGATTTATAAGAACTAAAGTGAATTTAAACTTGAATTGTCAAAGGAAATTTTACATGCATTAACCACTCAGCTACATCCATCCCTTATATTTAATTATGTACTGGATTTTGAACCACCATCTCCAGAGCAGGGCAAAATAAGAGTTTTCCTACACTACTGTTCATAGGCATTGCTCCGAATTACACATGTAAAAAACTCAGGGTTTTAAAGCTGATGTCACCAAAAAAAGAACCTAATGTTAATATACTTTCATTCCTCTCCTGGAGATGTGTTTTACAGTAAATAGACTTTACCTCATTCCCTTGAATGTTCAACTAGTCAAGTGTTTCAAGTAATTTAATGTTAAAACACTGCTTATGCACATCTCAGCATATTTGATATTATTTTACTTACAACGATATGCAGAAAAAAATAATTTGGTAAAGAAGGTTGGAATGCTGGCATGCTCTGGAATGATTAAAATAACTTTAATCTGCAATTAATAATCCAAATTGTAAGGCAATATTTTTTCAATATTATCAGTTATGAAACCTTAATCTTACAAAAACATCATCCATTACTAATGCCAAACAGCTTAAAGCAGAGTGGAACTAAAATTTTCAACAAAAGAAAATACAGAAATTTAAAGACTTGTTGCATTTATCTTTAATGATCAAAGTTTTTCCTTCTTTGTTCAACCTTTTCATACACAGTTTCAGGGATATATGTTCCAAGGACATTGCAAATCTGAGTAAAGAGAATAGAAGTGCAGCCTAAAGCAGATTTTTCAAATTCAGCCTGTAATATCTTCTCTTTTGCTTACATTTGTGAACTGTGTGCGCTAAGACCATAGAGAAATGGTAACTCTGTTAGTAGCATTCTGCTCTGAATAAAATGACATTGCAGGCATTTCTGGGATTCGGGGGGTTGTTGCAGGTTCACATTTGCAGGATGTGCACTTATGTCTTTTTTAAATGAATACTCTGCAATACTGGATGAGAAAGAGAGAGGAGACAGCTGCAATGCAAATATGGAATAAGGAATTTATGTTTTCTTAAAGTTTATGTTATCGGTACAGAACTTGAAGACAAGCAGACTGAAAAGGAAACAGAAAATTGTTAAAAGATTAGTTCAGCACAAATTATGAAGCAGTGCAATGCAAATTCAATTCACCTTAATGAGAATACTTCATAGAAACACAAAAGTTTTTAATGGAAATATTGATAATAAGATTCATAGCTTAATTCCTAGACAGAATTCCATGTTGTTATAGGTGAAATTCACCCAACCTGGAGTAATTTCCATATCTGAGACAAAATGCATATTTTAAACTCTACATTCCTACATCCCATGTTAAAAAGATTAAAAAAAAAAAAAAAGGAAATAAAAATTTGGGACAGAAAAGAAACTGCTTGGTTTTTAAGGCAGACCAACTTGGTTCATCTGGAATTCTTGGGACAGAAATTAAAAATTAACAGTAGAAATACGTTGTAACCTTTCGATATATGTTTCTTGGAGATTTAGCTAAGGCAATTGCTTTCATGTTTTTGTTTGTTCTGCATGCTCACAATTACCTATACATGATGAAATTAAAACAAGAATGATTTGGGTTTTTTCTACAGCAGACAAATGGTGTAGCAATAAATTTCCCGTGTCCAGTCCATCTCACTGATTGCATTTCCTATTCCATTTTCCTCTTTTTCTTTAGATTAGCACTATTTGTGTATAAAAGTACATTACTCTGGATTCTATCTTCCAAACATTTTAAGTAGCTACTTACTATGATTTAATTTTGGGGACTCCTGTGCCTAATAAGCTTTCCATTTAAAATCTGAGCTTTGAGCTTTGTAAAAGCTACGTGGTCTACATGTAAACACTGTGTAAATAGCATCTGAATAAAAGGCAGGGGCACACATTAGGAGCTGCCAGAACTGTGTCTGTTGTGGCTGCCCTGGTCGCTGCTGCGTGAGCTGCTGAAGAACAAAAGTACTGATTGACTGGTGCCAACTCAAGCAAAAAATATGCCAGCGTAGAGGAAAGTTAGAAACAAGCACAGAAATAGGCTATAGGAAGTGTGTATATTTGTTGGTAGAGGGGCAAGAGAGAGCCATTTAAAATGTGGTTGTGAAACGTTTGCTTGTGATTTTATTTAGTACAGGAATAAAGAATCTTGTTCTTAGATTTTGTATCTGTCAGATGATACTACCCCACACGGTTTTACAGAATCTGATTTCAATGTTGTTTGAAAAGGGTTTTTTTATGTTTATACAATTTAATATATTGCTAAGCCTTAGGAATAAAATGTAGATTATTTCATGTATTATAATACAGCAGAAATGTGTTTGTGGCAGAGGGTTTTTTTTCTAGAAACTGATAAAAGTGAATGTGGGACTACAATGTTCAGCATACTGTCTGGAGGACATTTATTTATTTAAATGAGAAAAATAGTTCTTAATTGCTGGTTATGAATTAAAAGCTTTTAATGGCTTTTGCCTCACTGTCCAGTTTTTTGCTGGAAAACTGCATTTTGTACGTATCTGCTCTAAGCAGCAGATTTTGTTTTACTCAGTGAAATTGAAAGTAATCAAACATATGTTAATATCCACAGGTAAAAATTAGTGTTTTATTTAAACAGAAAATTCTAAAGGAAACTTTAAATTAAAAAAAAAAAAAAGTTACATTGCTGGTTTTTTTAATGAGGTATGTATTCATCAATTTTTAGGTATACTATAATGTTCAGATACCATGCCTTTCTTAAATGAATATTTATAGTGAATCTGTTATACTATGAGTACTGTAACAATGTAATAAGGCTTTCAGACTAATCAGTGATGAAACTACCACTACCTTTCCTTTTATTATTTGCTTCTTTTTTTCCTTTTCTCTTTTTTTTTTTTTTTAACTTAGTAGTAGAGAAAAATGGTAGACATTTAAGAGAACTTAAAGTCTATTGTCTGTCATGTAAGCTGTTGTGGTAGAACCACGTAGCTCAGACACAACAAAGGGGTAAGAAAAATAGAAAAACTATTTGTGCAAATAAAAGTTGAAAAAATATTTTGAAAAAGTATGTATGATAACGTTGACCATTAGGATGTTGATTTTTCCCAAACAGGAGGAAAGCTTTGGTTTTAAGCAAAAAAAAGGGTTCTAAAGATCTTGGGTTCTTTTGAAAAAAAAACCTGCAGCCAACAATGTAGTCTTTGTCTGCTTACAAATAATTTTTAGAGCCCGAAAATATGCGCCAAGGTCTCAAAATTGCTTACCAGGTTAGATCTTTCCATTAACCTAGGGAAATACATTACAACAGATTCTTTTTCAGCAATGGTAATTTTTTAGAAGAGTGGAGTTTTTCATTAAATAAGAAAGTAAAGAGGAAAGAGGAAAGATACTGCAATAGGTATACTTATATGATAGGACAGATTTTCCAGTTTTGTATGTTTCTGTTATACATAGACAAAACAAGCTCTTCCAAGGAGGAAGAGAAAGGATAATTATAACAGTTCACCCAAGGGACTTAATAAACTCAACATTTCTTGGAGTCTAAACCACATTATTTTCTAGAAGACATACTTTTTATCTTGTTTCTGGGAGGGGGAAAATCTTCAATTTATGCATTCAAGAAACTATCTGGAAGATCATAATGGGACCTTCTAGCGAGAGAAATTGAGTCTGAGTATTTTTTGAAAATATTTGTTTTATTTGTATCAAATACTGACATTACAGTGTCTTCAAGTAATCGAATTAGTGATATTTATGAAGGTTTAAAAGTACATCCTGACTACTAGCACTACATTCTCTGACAAAATTTGAAGGGTTAAAGTCATGAAACTCCTGATGTAATTTGTCTATCGGATTGATGGGAAATATTAAATGAATATCAGTTTAGTCAGACTTCTTCTAATGTTCCTGCAACTCATGTTTAATCATACTGGTTAGCGAGATGTTGACTACTGTTGGGAACCTAGTGATGAGCTGAAGAAAGTAGATGATGACTGGAACAGAGGAAAAATTGCTTTTCACGAGCCATCATGATGGATGCAGATCCCTCAGAGCTTTTCAAAATGTCTAGAGAAAAGCAGGGTATTGGTTCACAAAAGGAAAAGTTGGCCAATCAAATGGTTTGCGTTCATTGTGTTACTTTTAGATCATGATAACAAGTGAATGACAGCCCTTATTTGCTCATAGCTTTCACTTTGTGGAAAAATATGCAAGAGTTTCATTCATGCAATTAAGGAAAATAACGGACTTGAAATTCAGCTAGAAACAAAGTGTCAAGTCTTCCTGCTCAAGCTGACAGATCTCTAATCAGTTGTCATCTTATATTTACTTGAAAATACTTTATTGCAGAATATTGACTATTTTGCAAGGAGAGATGATAGCTATGGACTTCATGCTATTAATCTCTTGAGAAGAAGGTGATTATAAGCTAAGTTTCAGTCTTTTGAGGGGCAAAGATTTTATTAATAAATTCGGCTGAATTTTAACCACCTTTTTTTTTTAAATGTTATTGAAGGTGTCATACCAGTTAATTAATTGAAATAAGCACTTGATATTGAGCCCTAGAGAAAATGTTGGTAATTATTGCAGCTCAAAATTTAGTATTTGCTTTAGAGTTTAATTAAAAGCATTATGATTTGTGTCATAGAGTAGCTCTAGACCTTGCTGTTTTCAAATTAAAAACCTTAGCACTTTTTTGACAGTTTTCGTGCCAGACAAAGCCTTTTTGACTGGTTTGTGAAGGTAAATGGAAGAGTTCAAGATCATCTATTTTTTGCTCTGGCAGTGGGGTTTAGGCAGATGCGCCTAAGAAGCAGTTTCAGGAAGCTAATCTCTTGCTCTCTTTTTGTTTTGAATCACAAAGTTACCTGTGAATCTATGTTAAGATTCACAGTTACAAAACCATTTCATCTGAAAATCTGTGCTCTGGTGACATCCAGATATCAGGCAAAAATGAGCAGTTAAGTTCTAAATGCTCCTTTAACACATCAACGCAGCACATAGATTAAAATCAGAGTAGAAGCCACAGACCTTTTCAGTTAAGCAGGCTTTTGGAAGGTACAGGTTTAAGGGGATTCACATCCAGAGCATTTCTTGGTGTGAGCCATCATCATCTTGCAGCTATGTGCTGCATAGCCACCATTAGGAGTTACTGCAAGTGAAAAGCAATAAAGTGACTTTCCCTCTGTGGCCTTTTAAACATTGAACTGGGGACAGACATACGCTTTCTGAAATCTGACCACAGGTCGCTACCTCCCCTTCTAGCTGAGTGCTTATTATTCAACAAGAGACATAGAGCACGCTCCTGACCTCTCCCATGTTCAGTAAGAAAAGAGAACACTCGCATGACACTGCCTGCGAGGAAGTGAAGTTGTTTATGATACACTCAAGTTTGAATGCAAGCATGATGACTTGAAATATTGGCTGCATTAAATAAAAAATAAAGTAAAAATGCAATTCTCTATTTGGGAATACCAATTCTGTACCTAGATTAAGCTAACACACCCATGATTTGTTGGTGCAACTTTCTTCTAAGTAACTTACTGGCCATTGTAAATCAGAATATTTTCTGTGCATCATTTCAATTTGTTTTGAATCTGGGATAATAACATCAAAATCTTGCAGGTGATCTGTACTGAAGATCATAGCAGAGAGTATAATAAAGAGATGTAATAATGCAAACTGTCATAAATGTTTTTGTTTCCTGAAATATGCTGACACATATTTATGGAAAGAAAAGGTTCTCTTTAACTTTGTGGTGCGTAGCAGAGCTCAGAAGACATGTACTTTCAGAACAAGTGAAATAGTTTCTAACAGTGAGCTACTGTAACTTACAGAAAAAGAAGTAAGTCTGAAAATGTCTGTTTGTTTGACACTTTTCTCCCCATCTTAACATTTCCATGAGTTCTTTTCTGCATGTGTCAAAAACTGTGTAGTTCTTTTTACTTCTACTTGCAACATTATTTATTTCTCAGTATTTGCAATATGGGAAATTCAAAATATGTCTCTTAGGTAGGTATTAGAGAATGATACTTTTTCATAATCAAATTTCATTTGGTCAATAAAAGACTGCTTTCTTCTTTAACATAAGATTATGAAGTTATTAATAGTGGGAAATTAATTTCTGATCTTATTTTGAAAAGCTGTTTTCCAAAAAGACTCTTTACCTATAAAAGGGTTGTGTACGTGCCTGTTACAAGCTGTGAGGTGTTAAGATATTCTGCATTTCAGGATGTATGACACAGAATTCTTCTGATGTTTATAGCCTTTAAAATAAATTGTTTCAGTTCTTTAAGAATTGCTTCCCGCAGAGAAGAACCTCATAATTAAAAACAGAGTAGGATTGAACTGCAGTGCAAGTCCTTTGATATCTTGGTTACCTGATAGATTTTTTGAGATAAGATGAACTATAGCTGTTGGTAATACTTTTCTTTTTAAGCCAGATTTGCAGAACTACCTAGAGTTAGCTTGTTTTTATTTTCATTTGATGAACAGAATATTAAGCATGAAGAAGGTAATTATTGTATTCAGAATAAGACAGATTTACTGACTGGAATGTCTATTCAAAACACTACAAAAATTTCACTATAATTGCTTATCTTCTGTTTGGGTTGTGTTCCTTTCAAATCTAATGATTTACTTTTTTTTTCCTTTTCCCACTTTTTTTTAAAGGTATGCTTACTTTATAAACAGAAATGCTTCTTTCATGCTCTTCTTCTTTTGCTCTCTTTTAAAAAAATCCCAACAAATAAAATCCCCTAATGCAAATACCTGAAAATATCCTAGAAAACCAGAAAAAAGTTCAAAATAGAATAGTATGTCTAGTATACAGTTTGTATTTCAGTTTCATTTCAGACAGAGAAAAATGGTGAAAATTAGTCTGAAGTACTTAAAAGTTTTTTCCATCCTGTAAAATCTAGTTTTGTTATTTTCCACTCTGCAATCTCATACTGCACAGTGCACTTCTAGAGCCTGTTGTGTTCCACCTACATGTAGGCACACATAACTTGCCATTGGTACATTTAATAAGAAGAAACATATTATTTGTAAAATGGTAATGGTATATCATAGCAGAAATCTGTCTTACAAACTAATTTTTCCTAAAAATTATATGCTGAGCTATGTGCAACGTTGCTCTGTGACTAAGGATTAGATCAAGTTTCGACTACACTAATCCTTTTGAATCTTATATTAGCATCGACAAATTAATCACTGCAGTTTTAAATCAAAAGGTTTGTTAGTAAGACCAGAATTTATTTTCTTTCATCACACTATGTTTCTGGGTTACTGAACTTTTATCTGTGTAACCCCTAGGTAAAGCAAAGTTGGTATGGCTCCATAAGTAGCTTTAGCTTCATTTTTTTGTTCTATCTTTATACAAATTTGTACTTGTTGATTTCATAAGATTCCTTTGTTTATATCTTTGTTTCATGACCTGCTTGGTTGAGTCTTGCTGGGTAAATAACACAGCAAGACATGTCAAAATAATAATATTCTCTATAGCCTTATTTTATTAGAAAACTATGTAATAAGCTAAAAATAGTTTTTTATTCTTAATAGTGAAAACAAAGAACTTATGAGATAGAGTATGAAGGTCTGAAAAATGCATTTTGCCACTTCTCTTTAATATCCTTTCCTTCCACATTATGTAGCCAAACAACCTTCATCAGATTCCTATATGGAATAAACTCTACAGTCTCCTTGAAGTCTCATTCTGTCACTTATAAATTTAGAGGCAGGGGCACAGATTCCCCTCTGAGCTATAGAAAATTCTCTCAGTTAAACAAGTTTAGTTACTCTTGAGAATCGAGCATTTCATTTTCCTCAAAGGAGTCCCACTTAACCTAAAACTCTTCAGTCAGAAAAACACACACGTTGCAGCTGAGCAGTTTTGCTCAGCAGCTTTGCACTTTTGAGCTGAAAAATACATTATACGGTAATTATATGACAGACCACAAACACATCTTTAAATTGTATTTTCTATCATGGTGTTTTGTTATCTCTGTCTGTGTAAACTTAATAGATGAGATGCAGTGAAATATAGTGAAAATTTTTGTACCATCTTTAATATATCTGTTATCTTTTTGAAGAAAAATTATCTATGCTTTGGATATGCTGCTGGTGTCAGTGTCTTAGCAAAGGATTTAAAGTTGCATAAATCTTCATCTGCTTTATACAGTTAAGATGCAACACATATAATCTTGAGAGACCTTATCTTTTCTTTCTGTTCAACTGAAATTTTCAGTTGCTATCCTTGAAACAGATCTGGATCATAGTTTATATTAATTTCAGATTTTTGGCATGCCACTAGCTTTAGTTGTTTGTTTTGAATTTGTGTTTCTCATTGATGACAGAAATATTTGATTCAAAGAATATCAGAGCAGTATGAGGTTAGCCTCTGAATAAACAAAATATTTATGCTTTTTAGAAATTTAAATGAACTTGGATTGACTGGACTTCTATATCCTATATACTAGTGATGTATTGCATCTTATGAAAGCTATGACTTAGGTGTGTATTATTTTTCCCTAAAAGACAGAGTAGGTAAAACTGAACCAGAGAGAAATTCTCATAGATGTTTATAATTAGAGCCTTTTCTCTCTCCTTTAGCTGAGGAGTGAGAGGAAATTTGTGTAGCTGAGGTCTTAAAAGTAATTTTAAAATTCCTAAGAGAGTTTTCAAAATACAGATTATTGTAGAAATCTGTATAAAGCATAGCGTTGCAGATAAAGAGATGCCTGCAGCTAGACAAATTTTCATGGACTGAAGCATAATAAATGAATCTAACAAAAGAGAAATTAAACAATAGTTTGTTTTTGTGACTTTAGCAAGGAAATTTTATTCCAAATTTGCTCTTTCTTCCTTTTCCATCAGTTCTACCTCTTGAAATTCAAAATCTAACATATGTCTGTAAATCTTAATTCAGATTAAGACCTCCCTACAAATGCAATTATTGTAAATTAATCAGAATTGTCCTCGTATAGCATGATGACATTCATAAGTATCATAACAAATTGCTATTTCGTTATTCTAGGAAAGATATAATTATATTCAAATAGTTTAAATGATAGGCAAGATATTTCTCTACTGAGTTCCAAACAGATATGGTATAAAATATATTCGGTCCATAAGATCATAGTGACAGACAAAAATCTTCTAATCTTTTGAAATTAAATTGATATGGCACCTATTCAGTGACTTTTAAACTTGTTGGCTTAGAAGATGTTATCAGTCATAAAAGCAAAGAAACTTGCTTTTTTGATTTTTCTTTAAAGATAGTGTCCAGAATTTTATATGGAAGAAAATTAGATAGATAAATTTATTCCAATAAATTACTCTGATGCAGATTTACACATACTTACAGACAATTTTAAACAGAGAAAAGAATTGTACAAATCTTTATTATCTAGTGACAATTATTTGGATGGTACTTTGTTAATGTTATCTCTAGAGATATAGGGATATGTATGCTTGAGACAATAAATTCAGGGAGGGGGAAAAAAGCATTCATATTAAGTACTGAAGTATGTCAAAGATGAGATAACAGATTTTATCTGGGAATGATTGACACGAGAAACAAAAGTGTAGAAAATACAAGTAAAATTCAACCTATTAAGTCTGATTGCTTAAAGGAAAATAAGGAAACCTGTCTCTCACAGACATTTCTTGAAGCATGAAAATTGTTTAAAGGGCATCCTAATTTATAAAGTTCACAAAGCTATCTGTGATGGCAGGAAAAGATTTTTTCTTGAAATGGATGCCTTATTCTCTTTCTCCCAGTAGCTGCTCAGAGCCTTTGTCTATTTATATTCATTATTGTTGCTGTAAGAACAGTGCTGGTTTTCATTATTTCATTGGCACGAGAAGCCCTGATTCAGTTTTGCTGTCAATTTTGACCTCTTTCTGTACCTCCTCTACTTTCAGTGACTAAAGGCATCAGTAAATAGAAACAGAGAAAACCCCACAAAATACTTTTTACAGAACAAAATAAGTATAACAATGTTCAAGATATATCTAATCACAGTTCATGTCTCTGATAGGGTAAAGCATGCACTGAGAGTTTGTTCAGTTGTTTATTGCACTGTTACATACATAGGGAGTTTTCACACACCTGGTGGGAAAGAGATTTGAGAGTATACATAAATATTCTAATAAAAAATAAGAGTCTCAAAATACCTTCCCAGAAAGAGCAGAATAAAATCAATGTTAATTTTAATGTTGAAAAGTACTTTTTGTCAAAACATTTTGAGAACACATTAGCTTTTCCATTTGATTTCTATCTGTATTATTTAAAAGTAAACAGATAGTTTCCAATTTTAGCTAGCTAGCCACTCATCTGTGATTTAAAATAGAATGTGTATATATATATATATATAAAAACACACATATATATGTATTTATAGCCATGCTTTACCAATCCATTTAAGTTAATTATCTTTAAGTGTAGGTTTCATAAATTAATCACTGGTGTCCATCAATGTGGACTGTGGGTTTATCTGCTATGCTTAGTCTAGACCTAATTTAATGGATCACTATCAGAGATACTTTGTTTGCAAAAGGCATGAAATATGCTCATCAGCTTTCTCTGCTGCTCACTCCTGCACAAGGTCCATGAAATATCCAAGTGTGATGTGCAGTTACTGGTATGACTCCATTCAGCTCTGGTAGGAGAATGCCATGCTCTTTGAATAATTCTGGAATAATTTGCTCATCTGAAAATAAATGTGGCTCAGGTGACTGACATTTGGGCACACATTTTTTGCCTGAATTGCAGCTTCACAGTAGACACAGGTGGAAAACAATTGTATCAGCCAACATGGAAGCTATTACAAGAATAAATTAGTTATACTTCAATGCACAATGCTTTACATTCACAAGAACTACGATCCCAGCTGACACCTCTATTACAGTCTCAAAAAGGAGCCAGAGACAAACACTGCAGAGAGAACAATTTTCTACTAAATATTTTTCTGTCAGGAAACCATATTCAGAATGGCTTGAAAAGAAAATGCCTGTACAAAGTATGCACCATATGGCCTAACTATGATATATCATAGGGGCCATAGTGGGAAATAACAATTTAATAAAAGGAAATTACGTTTATTAAAAATTTGTCTAAAATAATAATTGCCAAAATACCACATTGCTTTATTGGCTTCAACAATAATTGCTTTTCAAGTCAGATGAAATCTACAGATTTCGTACGGTTTTCATCTTCTACTTCTTTATGTGCTGTCTAGCTCCTATACTTGACCCTTTAACCACTGGTGTTTTGTGTCTCCTTTGGCTTTTCAAAACATTCCAGCAGCTGCTAACTGATTACGACAACTCCAATTAGTATTGGGTAGATTAGTAGAAATTACTCAGTGGATTTACACTGGAAATAATCAAGAGGATTATTTTTTATTTCCCTCTCCTCCAGTCAATACATTTAAAACACTAATATTTTAATTTTTTTTCAGTAGTATATGTACTCTTAAAGAAAAGAGAATTTTACCTCACTGTTAATTTGTTTTGTTTGGCTGAGTTTTATGCTACCCTAACAAACATAATTAGGGGTCTTTTTCTACATATTCTCAAGAATTTAGTCATGCATTGCCAGTGAAGCAGACTTAACATTGTCATTTTTTACTGAAGTCTGAGCAAAAGCAAAAAGTAATAATTTATGAAACTTCTTGATATTCAAATGAATGGAACAAGCTGGAAATTATCTGATTTATTCTGGAAAAAGTAGACGTTAGCCCTGAAGCAGTAGTACAAAATATCTATACTGCACTTCTTAAGAAATCTGGAGATGTCACAAGCAGAGGAACAATGGAATAATTCCTGAGATTTACATCTTTATGGGTATGGTGTATGTTTTGGCAAGCACGTTAAGCAAAAGTATACTGACTAATTTTAGTGTCATGCTGCACAACATAAGAGGAGACAAATTGCAATATTAAACATTCTTAGACCAAGAAAGAGAATTGATTCACTAAAAAAGTACTTTCACTGCAGTTACTTCCGATAAAAATTATTCCATTTTTATTTTGGGGCTGGGAAATGTGTCACAAAATTTGGAGGAATATCTCAAGAAATCTGTTGCAGAGTATGCTCAACTCAACTAAATGACTTAGGAAATCTGAAGACAATGTTACCTAGTCAACTAAATCCAACTACCTTCATCACAGGGATTAGAGATAGCTCCTGACTAATATGCTTAGATACCCCTGTTCAAGTCCAGTCTTGCCTTTAACATTTATCACTCCACAGTTCTCTTTCTAAAGTAAAAACTGTACTTCTTTACCACCTATAACTGTTGAGTGAATGAAACACCGTCGAACACTTATGGTCAAATAACTGTGATACACACTGCAGGCTTTGTTAGGTTTGACCTCTCACAAGAAGGATTAACACTACTGTTTCTGACAAGCTTAGACTTTGTAAGTAACACTTGATTTTTTTTCCTCTGTTTTGTTCTTTCTATTGCTAGAAAAAATTATCATTATACTGTTTCATTCCATAGTGAGATAAACACTGATACACTAACCTCTTTTCATATAACATCCCTATGATTCATGTGTAGGATTCCAGTCTATCGGCTATATGTGCTCAAGAGGAATTAGTGCTGTGCTTAATACTTAATTACTAATGGACTGTAACCCAGATGAATCTGTCATAAATATGGAAAAATTCTGAGCTGATGTTTGTAATTAGTTCTCTCTACAGATTACTGTCTACAGTAATCTGTAGACACAGCGGAAAAATCAATACAAAAAATTAATGGAAGAAATCCCTTTGAGCAGGACATAAATCACACTGAGAGATTCACTATCTTTCTGTATTTGTCTTTTCATTTTTTGAGGTGTGAAGACTTTTCCACATACTTATTATAAAAGTGACATCAACAGCAAAAAAACCAACCCCTCAACACTCTCTCTTCCCTGCAAAATCCCAATAAGACATCATCAGTACTTACAACAGTACAAAAGTGGTCATGGTTCTAAAGCCTGCCAGAGTTCAAGAAATGTTTAGACAATGTTCTCAGCACGTGGTGTGGTACTCGAGGCTGTCCTGTGTAGGGTCAGGAGTTGGACTTCAATGATCCCTGTGGATTCCTTCCAACTCAGAATATTCTATTATCCTATGACTCTATAATTCCAGGGTAGATTCTACTTTTTCTTAGGAAAAGCTCAAGGTCCCAAAATAGTTCCTCTGAAGAGGAGGCTCATGTCACTGACATGGAATAAATGACAAAAGTCTGTAACTAGTTAATCTGTAAATCATTTTCATTCCCAGTGACAAGTGGAAGTATTATCATTTACTGCTGAGTTGAATGATTTTATAGTTCTGTTATGCTTCATAATTAATGAGGATGAGCAATATATTTTATAGAATTTAATCCATTTCTTCTGAAGTATACTTACACAGACAGGAAAAATGTGAATTAATACAATACTGTTTTTTATTTCTGTTTCTAGCATTCCTTTCAGTCTTTTATTATGTAGAATTTCTGTTAAAGACATGAAAATGTATTCTTTGTACTTTTCAATTCACTGCATTGAATTAAATTTGGTTCTGTATCCCAGATCTTCTAATATCATTAAGTAAAATTACAAATTACAAATTTATATGTGAATTTGTGAGAGAACCATGTATGACATGAACAGATAAGTGATTTTTTTCCATTGTTTCCAATAAGGTTCCTTTCATGTGACACAAAAGGTTAAATGGATCCTTCATGACTGCTATATTTCTTCTTACAATACAACTTTCTCTTGACAGCTGCTAAAAAGACAAGTAGTCACAAGTTATTCGTTTCTGCTTCATGCTGAGCTTTACATTATTTAGGTGATCATTTGCATGCAGAGCATGGAGAACTTTGTTCTTTCCCCCATTTAAAAATAACATAATATAAATTAACAGAGATTCAGTTTATTTTACACTTATTGCTCAAGTTTAACCTTTGAGAGTCTGACTTGTAACAAAATAAACTTTACATGAGTCACAGAAAATCTTTGGAAACCTGAGTAATTCCCTTTTTATGAAAGCAGTAGTACTATTTAATATATGCTACTATGTAATATTTTATTCTGTGTATGCAGGTATAAAATATGATCCAGAATCCAGCAATGTGTTGCTGCACAAGGTAGAAGAGTATGAAGCATTTCATTTTCAAAAATGCAGTGGTACTATCAAGATAATCAGTTCAAGTTACTATTTTATGTGGCAGAATAATTCTGTAAGAAAAATAACTCACTGAAAGATATGAAAGAAAGAAGTCAGTATTTTCCCTTAAAGCCAATTCGTTAACATAGAAGCCTTCAACCAGAATATTACTTTAGTTTGAGTTCTTATTGATAAGCGCAAGTGGTTCAGTTTTTCTGTTTGTTTGTTAATTGTTTTCTTGCCATTACTTGTGACAATTAATGGGCCATGTGCTTAGTGGGGGCTTATCTTTTTAATCAGTCACCATTTAAACCACTTTTATATTGCTTCAACAAGTATCAGTCTTACAAAAGAGCTTGAAATTCCATGTCACTGACTTCTTCTATGTATTCAACTTTCATTATCAGTTCAGAATAGCCTTGAAGATCTTTTTGAGATACCCATGAGAATCTCCAAAAATAAGTTGTCTGTTGAATGAGGTGGGCATAAATTGAAGGGAGATGAGGGAAAGTCATGTTGTTTTTATCTTCTGTGGCAAGAGCACTTGTTTTCCTACGTGGTGTCCATTCCTGATGTGAAAATACATTATTAAATCCTCATCACCAGGAAATAAAATAAAAGGGAGGAACAGCTGAGGTGAGCTAATAATGGCCTCCAGCTACCTGATTCCTTTAGAGCTCCTTCAGTCTTACCAATTTGGCAGGAGTATCAAGGAAGTTATGGTTACTTTTGAGCCTCGATTCAGATTTTCTTAAGTCATCTTTAGGAGAGCTGATGTTCTAATTGCCCCATAAATTGTTTCAGCTCAGAGTTTGTTAAGCACTGACACATTTTACTGAAAAAAATAAAGGTATGTAATTTGACACAGTGACAGATTAATACCTTAGCATTAGACTGGCAGAACAATTAGACGGCTTAAATGTTTCCTACATCTTAATGTCTATGCTACTTCAGGAAGCCACAGTAAGTCCTGTTTTTCTGAAGGACATGTTGTCATTTCAGTGACAGAAGTAAATCAGGCTATCAAAGGATTTAACAGGATTACAAGAAGTCTTGCAGCAATTACATTTAAATCTAGAAAATTAAAAGCTGGGGAATTTAGGTTCAGCATGGTGTATTTAGTATGGTACCCACCACTGGTATCCCATAAGCTGATAGTTCTTAGTTCTCATTATATATGTGCAATTGGTTTTGTGAAAGAAAATGAAATATAACAGTCTGAACTACATGATAAATACAACTTAAACAAAACTTTGTGTTTCTACTGCCTTTATTTTATAATGTAATCAAACTAGTTTTTGTCTAGAATTAAGCCTGTTGAATTGATTTCACCTAACTATAAGGTTATACAAAATTTATGTTATTGCGCTTCACTGACAACCATCAGATCAATATGATTTTGGCCCATAAGAGTACAAATATTGGTTTTTTAGTGTAAAAAAACCCCAAAACCCATAGATCTGTTTTTAATATAAACATTCTTTATGTTAGTTGTGAAATACTGGTGATTCCTTGAAAAACACAGATGCAATATTATTGAGCTGGTATAATCACTAATTTAGGCAAGAAAATTTTATCAAGTTATTTCATAGTTAGGGAAACAGTTAAAGAATATTGTACCTTAACCTGCTGGAGGTAACTTTGATAGAAATAACTATGACTATTTGGAATCTCAGTCAGAAATATTATTGCTTGGGTTATATTTTTTTATTACTCTGATAAAATATTCCTTTGCTTACATGTCTGAGTCATGTTAAGTAGCTATATAGACTGGTGTAGTATGTTTAATAAGCATAGAAAACCCCATCAAAACTTTATACATGCATTATCTTATTTGACTGTTCCTCCCTAAAACAGAGACAGATATTATGCAAGGGAAGCAAAACAAAAATATCATATAAGATGTAAAGACTTGTGAAATTTTGATTCTTACACCAGTTTCAGTTTTAATGGCCTTCAGAGGTGTAATATGTTTTGCACCACTACAGGTAGAAGCAATTTTCATTCTTTAACTTTGTGAAGAAACTAATTGCAAAATAGGATGGATACGTTTTGTCTCAGGAAACAAGATTTTATAAATGCTAAATTATCATGTTGGAACTTGAGAGTGGGCGGGGTGTTTTTATCATTACAGGCTTGATGTTTCTGTATTCCTTTGATTAACAGCTGACTTAAGGGGTGCAACTATTTTTGGGTTTTGCTTGTAATTTTACTACCATAAAATTTTAAGGAGGATTCTAAAAAGGATTTCTGGTTGAACTGAGGCCCACTGTCTGTGGTTAATTTATTACTGAATAAGTCAAGAATCTCAACCCAGAAGCAGTTAGGAATTGGATTGAGGCCAAAGTATGCGAGAGTTAGCAATCACATTAACAGAACTGCAGAGCTGAAGGAAAACTTTAGAGGACATTTAGTGCATCCTTTCCTTCCCAAGGTATGATTAGCTACATTTCTGTTATGCTGGGAAAATTTTTTTCTATACATTTGTAAAACTCATTACAGACTGAAACCTTCCATTACTACTTCATTCATCCTCAAAGATTTTTCTGATTTCTAACCTGATTTGTCATTGTTGCAATCACGTCATTACTATTGGTCTTTATCACTAGGGGCATGAAAAACAGCTTGTTTCCACTCTTGTTTTTTTCTTGCCTTTTAGGTATGTTAACAGTGCTGTTTTCTCTCATATCTGCTTTCACTTCTCACTAATTCACTTTCATTCATCTAGCATGAACTTTTTTTCAAATGTTAAAGAATCAATCATTTAACTTTCTATTTTCCTATGACATTGCTTTCTTTGTTTGTTTTATTTTTATTAGTTTTAATTGCAGAGAACTATTTAGCAGCACATGATTCCTTTGAATATGTGTAGTGGATACAGTTCATAAACCAGGCAGAAACACCAATTAAGTGTAGTGGTTTGGTTCAAAATATCCATTACTTACTTATTTTCCTTCTGTGAGATAAGAATTAGGAGAAAACAAAGCAGGCACAAAACTTAAAAGAGTATAAAGAAGTTTATTAACAGACCTAAAAGAAAGAAAAAAAGTCAGACTAAACCTTCAGAACACTTCTCTTTCCCCCACCTTTCTCCCTTCTCCCACTGACAACATAAAAAGACAACCCTTGAGATTTTCGGTCAGTTTACCACCTCTATAATAATCCCTTTTTCAGTTCACTTAGGGAGAGGAGTCTCTCTTGCTCATGCTATGGAGACATCTCCACAAGAAACAGTTCTCTCATGGCTTTAATGTCACAGCGAGACAGCCGCCCGAGTTGGTTCTCTGCTCACATGTGAGAGTCCCTTCCCTTGACTTACAGCTTTCCCCACAACTGCTTTCGAGGGTCCAATCTTGAGCTAATGGGGTATGAGCTGTTCAGAAGCAAAGGTTCTCTTCACTTATTTCTGGGAGCATCTTCATCTCTAGGAACAGAGGTCGTCTTCTTCCCTGGGAGGCAAGGGTCTTCATCACTTTCTCTCTGTTCAAGCTTCTCATCAAATCACAGCTACTTCAACATTTGCTTGTTTCAGCACAGATACTTTTGCTCACAAGTACAGTTTGAATGCTCCACCCCCCCATGCTTTCATGAAATTACAGCGGGTACTCTGATGTATCATAGTCCATCACCATAGCTTTACAACAGAATTTCAGCTTCTAGGTTTGAAGCATCTCCTCTTTCTCCTCTCTCGGGGTTTCAGCTCTTCCTTCTTCACTTACTTTGGTGTCTTTATGGTGTTTTCTTCATGTGTCCTCACCTTTCCTCTTCCTCTGATTTGGGAGAGGATTGATGTCTGCAGGCTTCATCTGTTCTGGAAAATCTTACAGCACTAAGAGACTTAATCTCACCCAGGCCTTGCAGCTGGAATTTGCCTTTTGCTGTTGGTCACCTAATTTCTGCCGGGTGGCGGCCAGAGCTCGTTCCGGTGTAGCATTTTATGTCAGCAGCCGCACTGGAGGGGCTGGCTGAGCCGCGGGGCCGCCTGCACGGAGCAGGGCCGCGGGTGGAACAGGGCCTCACGGCTCCGGGGTGGCCGAGTCCCAGCTGGCCTGGCCCGCACTGAGGGGCTGTGCCGGGTGTCCAGCGAGCAGAAGCGGCTGAGATCTCAGCCAGGACACGCCGAGGAGGGCCCGGCCCGGCTGGGCTGCACCACGGGCCCCCAGTTACCTGTCCAAAAGCCGGCAGCAAGAGAGCTTTCCCAGGGTTTTTTCGTTCTTGAACGTGGATCGCAGAGGCGTCTCAAGCTTCTTAAGTGGCTCAAAAAAGGTGTCAATATTCAAACGAGCCAGTTGATTGGTTCTGTCAGGTCTAGAGGAAGCTGTAAGCACCTCTTTGCAAAGAATCACTTCTGTGGCTGATGGAGCCCTCTTTAACTAAAACCCCAAACTGTGCTAAACCATGACAATATGTCACTGTGGTCTCTCTTGAAACTGCTAAGTATTTGGACTTTGGACATGTCACAGCAGTGAGTCTTGCTGATTTTAGGGATTGTTTAAGACGGACTACTATTTTCCACCATTTTTCAAATAAAGTATTGAAAATTCTCACTTTCATTCTATATTCCTTTTCCTTTGCAAAAAAACAAATTAAAATTTTCAGAATTCATTATTTTATATCATTCTGTCACACCCTGTCTCAGAATATTAATCATTCCAATCAATATACATATAAACTTTTCTGTACTATCAAGTACTTTTTTAAGCACTGAAAAGAATTTTAGAATTGGGGACGATATACATGAAATTATTCTAGTCCAAAAGCAATTAATATATTCATTACTTCAGTGCAGATGGCATATCTCAAGCAGTGGACTTGTGTTTGACTTTATCCAGTAGGACTGTTTTAGAGATGGCATGCACTATCTCTGCAGTACACGATAATGCCACATTCAGAATGACAGCAGTCCAAGCCTTGGGGCACCAAATGCTTCTTGAGATATGTTCAATTGCTGTTTAACTGTATTTAGCCTAAGGTACAGAGAAAGAAATGCTGATGCCTTCAAACATGTTTAAGTATTTTTATAGTGTCTTGGCATGTCAGAATATGCCACAGCATAAACTGGGGTACAGTTCCTGAATTACTGCAATTAAGAGGCAAGAATTCAACAACGGTACTGTTGTAGCTGTCTATCTCTGTAGACTAGCTTTCTTTTCCCCCCTTAAACAGTGATTTTCTACAATATGTACCCTCTCAGCTGTTTTCTGCATTATTGTTCCCTGATCATGTAGTCAATACTTGTTATGCTTTAAGAGCTCAATTGTGTCCCTGACCAGACAGCTCATAAAACAGGCAACCTTTAAATACAAAAGGCATGTAAATGTACTCCACTTTAATCATGTAATGGTGTTTCACTTGAATTTTGGATGGCCTTCTGAATCGAACATATTTGTGTACAGAATGCAGAAAAAATGGGGCTCATCCAAACCACAGTCTCTTTCTTTATAACTGTTCCTATTCTTTTTTTCTTTTCTCACGGTAGCTGGAACAACTGCACATGCACTTTTTATAGGTCCTCAATAAATGGAACCATGTGGAGATATTATGGGCCTGCCAATGCGGAAAGCAAAATCTGCATGTAGTCATTGATTTGTCATAGATACTATTTAGAACTCATCTGGCAATGACTCCACATATCTTGTGGACCAAGCTGCATGGTTTACGCAAGTACTGGTTCACTGCTGTAGTACTATATGGTTACTGTGGTTTTGTACTCCTCCAAGAAAAAAGTCTACAGCTAGGAATGCTTTCTGCAAATGTTCAAGTTATTGTGTCTAGATATGGTATCAGTATTGATTTGGAAGGTTTTCCATCTCCAGGGACAAGTATAACAGAACTTTTGCCAACTTAAGTACATCCTAAGTCTGTTACCATCAGCTTTGTGTGTGGCTTACAAAAATGAAAAAGTGAAAAGCTCTTTGCATTTTTTTCCAGTGTCTGTGCTAGGACCATGACTAGACAATAATGCTGTGTGTCTATAAAATATATTGTACAAGAATGGTTGTTAAAAAATGTGCAGAGTGCAGCCAGAGTGTGCATTCTTGACTATATTTCTGCAATATGTGTGTAAAATAAAGCACATAACTTGTAACATGTAGAATCATAGAATGGATAGGGTTGGAAGGGACATTAAAAATCATCTAGTTCCAATCCCCAGGTGTACTTGTTGATTACTGAGTTCATAATACTATGTCCTTGATGAAATATATTAACCTCTTTTTATTAAGAATGGGCAGAGAGAAAATAGTGGAAAACTGCTTGGCTGGAATATTTGAGTTAGTTTCTTTGGCATCAAATTACAGATAGATCATCATATTTTCCCTGTCTACCCTGCAGTGGTAGGTGCCGTTCTTTTTTGATAATAAGCAATCCTACTAGCCCTAAGGGAACAGTCAGCTACAATCAGCAGAAACATTAGCATACATAAAAATATCTCCATTTACATTCTTTTGTACGAAGTTTTATGGAAAACATAAAACATAGCACTGTCTCAGAAATTAGCTGCAAATGTTTAAGGATTTGTTGGATTCATAGTTACTAAAGTTTAAAAAAATTGTCAAGCAACACCAACTTCTGATCTAGAAACACCATGAGAAGATATGCTTGAAAATAACTGAGAGGACATCTTCTGATGATGTCTTCTGATGATCTTTTTGTGCAGATAAAAGGTTGAATTTGACTCATCTATGTAAACTGTTAGACCCTAATCCCAAATCTACAGCTTTCTATACAACAAGAAATATCACACATCTTTCTCACTAATTAACATTGTGATAAATATTTTTTCGTTAAAAAGGGGCATTTTAAGGACTAATTTAACTTGGTTTCCAGATATGTAACTGCAGTAGGAATCTGTTGGGCTTCTCCCTTGATGATTTGCCAATTGTGTTGACAAATTCTTTGCTGTGTCATACTGCATTACACTTGTCAGCTCTCAGGGGGGTGACTACTGGAGTGTTTAACTTTTAAACTGAGAAGCACTTAAAAAAGCATTTCACTTAGATATAGACATGTTTCAATACAAATTATACTAAAGGACAAGAGTAAGTTTATTTTATTTTCAAATTCGGAGATTGTTCAAAACTCCTTGGCTAGGTAATTGAAAATGCCAAGCATTGAGTTTCTACTCTGCAAAAGAGGGTTGGTCTGTTTCAGTGAATTAGCAAAAACATAGTTACTTATTCTGTAGCTAAAGTGCTGCGGCAGTTCATCCAAATTAGAGGTTAAATGACTGTTGTCAAGTGCAATGTATAGATAGCATCCCATTTTCCCTTTACTAACTAGTTTAGATACTGGTAATAGTTTAGTCCAGACAGCACTGGTTGTTTCATCCATCTTCTGATATAACATACACACTCATACATAAAATGTTTCCTCCTTCCACTTCCCTCACCACTCCCCCCCACCACAAGTGCTGGAGTTATGTCAATCTTTTAAACAGAAGAGCAGTTAAAATGCAACAAGTTTCAAATCATGTTAGATCAAATCTGTACTTAAATGCTGTACTGATTCAAGCTCTAAGAACAGATGCAAGAAAGCAATGGAACAGAAGGATGCATTAACTGTATGTGTCAAACATTAATTGAAGGTGTTTTAGAGAAAAACATATGACACTGAGTTTGACATCCTGAGGGAGATGAGGCTGCTGCTGTTGCTCCATACCCCCAAGTCCAAACAGTAGCAAAGATGAAGATATATTCCCAGTAGGCACATCCACAGAGCACACACATATACCAAATATATACCGAGTTGTCCACACGGATCACAGACACTCAAAGCCCTTACACAAACACAAACAGCACCAGTGGCCTCATTCTGTCCTCTTCTCTGGCTGGACAGGATGAAAATCCATTGGTGAGAGTGGACACACCCATATCGATACATGCAGACATAACAGAGAGCCCATTCCCAGCAAAGAGTTAGAAAGGAGTTTAATAAGACAGAAAAGATGATGTTCATCAGGCACAGGACATAACCAGACAAATTTATTAGCCAGCAAACTATTCACATATGATTGGCCATTTTATCCTCTTATATCTCTATTTCTCCACTCTTGTGCCTCCACAAATCACCTAAACTCCTCACTTGTCTTCCCTTTGGTTTCTCCCCCAAAACATCATCCAAGTCCTGTGCTAATCCAAACTCCTTTCCCCCATATCTTATAATGTGTGCTACATACCTAGACAGCAATCCCCATTACACAGAGAGATGGCTGTTCCTCCTGAATCCTTATTTTGAGTTCCTACCTGCTAGTATACATCAATCTGTTCCTCTGGGCCTGGACAGATGGACCTTTGAGGGTCTGATGGCCCTATGGTGGTCCTGGGAGTAGTCTGTCAGGGTATTTGGGCTAGTAGTATTCTTCCAGTGTCTCTCTGAGCTCTTCTGTAGATGTAAAGATGAAGTTTATCACATAACCCAACAGGGAAACTCAGCAACACACTGACTTGGATGTTTTTGTTTCTCAAAACAGCACTGTAAGGCTGAATTGTACTGTAAGTCTTCATGCTTGACAATAAGGAATTCCAGTATTTGTCCAGAAGTGAATAGGAGAAGTGCTACAATGCAAAACGGTACATTTTCAAGTGTATGATTCAAGGACCACCAGCAAGGGAAGGATTTTTACGAACCCACATGTTGCTGACTTGAAATTTGTTTGAGCTAAAAAGACACCATCCGATATAATGAGATGCTAATTGTTTCAATCTAAAAAAACCCCAAACTCAAACAACAACAAAAGAAACTCTTTTCAGCAAACATATATTCCTGTGTTTTAAATAAAGGTCAGACAAATTGCTTTGATCAGCCGTTGCTAATATTATGTCAGAGTAGTAAGTAAAATACTTGCAGCAAGCATCATGTTTAATGGCCACTTTTTGGAAATAAGGTGCTGGTTTGAGTAGTGTATGGAGATTTAAGGGGATTTACTGTTGTAAAAATATGAAAAATTCTGCTTAAAAATCAAAGCACATCAGGGCAGCTGAACAGTTAATTAGGCTTCTTATCATTAAGGGGAGTCAGAATAATGCTGATTTAGCTGACAAAAAGAGGATTTTCCAGTTACCATCTCCATCTTCTGTGTATGTCTGCAGAACACAGTCTTCTGAAAACTGATAGGCTGATAAGTTTTCACAGTATTGCATTCTTCACTGGGGGGAAAAAAAAAAAGTGGGAATTAAGTCTAAATGCAAAAGTGTTAAAAATAAATTAGAGAAAGAAAATTAATAAAATAAAAAAAACCCTCAGTTCCCTCCTCCCAGCCTTACACATCTTAGATACAGGGTTACTCAGTTATATAGACACCAGGGCTGTTTCCTCATTAAATTCAGTGATATTTCATTGAAATATTAAAATTTATACAGTTTTCAGAATATGTACAGTAAATTCTATAAAATGTTGACACCTGTCAGCAGTAAATAGTGTACACACTTTACAGTACTGCAACAAATTATTTATTAAATTAATGTTTAGATGTATTAAAAAATCAGGACATGATGAAGATAAATCTGACTTTCAAGAGCTTTTGCCATTCTATCAGGATTAAATTTACAGATGTTGAAATGAAATATGCTTTCTCTGCAAACACCTGTTTGTAAATATTTTAAATTAAAATGGTTTATTCTGGAAGAGAAAAGTATTTTTGGTGGTGTGGGGTTTTTTATTTGGTTGGTCTGGGTTTTTTTTATCTTCAGCAGTGTTCTTTTTATCAGTTTATAGAAAACTCACGATTGGAATTGTCATTATTTGAGAAGGTAATCTACCAGCCAAAGTTAAAAAGAAATAGGAAAAGTAGAAGTAATAAAATTAAGGCCGAGCAGGCCTTTGACAGTGTTTTTTATAAGGTACATGGTATTACTGGCAAAAATTAGTATTCAAAAGAACTTTGGTGTTGCAGTGGGAAGGTAGAAAGATGCCACAGCCCATATGAAATACCTGATTATGTTTCCATGTTGAAGTCCCTTGCTTCCTTCTAAGATATTTTTTTTATAAAACAAACCTAAATATTTCATGGAATAAATCATATCATGTGAAAGTCATATCAAACACACTTGAAAATTTTATTTTTTGATTTATGTCCTTTGTCAACTTTTTTTGAATATCATGTCGTTACTTTGTAGGCTGTTTCAGTTATTCCTTTAGACCATAAAGTACACTATAACTGAATAAAAGCAAGGTTTCAGAATCTTACCCATTCCTTAAAAAAGTTGAGGTAGCTTTTAAATTCAGTTGTATGCAAGTATCAAAATACAAGTATTAAATATACTTGCATTGCTAACAGGTAGGAGTCAATCCTGCAGGCCCCTGAACTTTGCTGGTTTTCAGTGAAAGCTCTTACAGGTACAGAAAGCTTAGTGATCTGGAGTAGGACACCTTCTAACATAGCAAGTCACACATAAAATGTGTCTCTCTTAAGGCAGCACTCAAATTCATCCCGTGCCCTACCATACATATATACACACAGAACAGCTTTATTTGTAAGATTGATAAAGTTTATAACCCATAGAAGGGGTTTTGTATGCTCCTACAATTACTGATTTTTCAACTTATGTAACATATTGTGGACTAAAAACAAGTGCCCAATCCTCAGAAATACAAGCAGAGCTTTACATTATATGAAGATTCAGTCCCTTTGTCAATAACAGATCTGCTCATTTGCAGGGCATTAAGTAAGTTTGTCAGTACTTGCAGGGTACAGGGTCTCAGGATCCTTTCACATAAATTCAGAGTATTGTCTACAAAAAAATTCAAGGAAAGGTATTTTTAATAATGTCATGAAAATTGGCAGTATGGAATTAAGTGCTTGTTTTACTCTTTCAGACATCAAAATTAATTCAGTACCTAATGCCAAATGCTTCTGGAATTGATTTACAAGCACAGGAAGAGGATTAATAGCATTTTTTTTTTTTTTCAATTATTAAGGTTGAGAATAACTGTACAGATCTGCTTGTTGCCTCTGGGCACATGTAGTGTGAAAAAATTATTACTGAGGAACTTACTGCAATCTTCCTACCAAGACCTTTAAAAATACCTTTTGTGAATTTAAGGATTCTCAGTTTCAATGGAAGTAATTTTAATATTAATTTGTAAAGACAACTCTCTTTTATTTTCAGATTCACGGCCTCTACCAGATGTAGCCCTAACAGGGAAGTGCACCCGAGAATGTGATGAATACGGCCACTCAGACTCCTGCTGGATGCCAGTCCGCACTTCTCCGGAGAGAAAGCAGAAGAGCCAGCCAAAACTCTCCACTTTTATGCCTGTCGATGAACGGGGCAGTCAGGAAAAGCTGGCCAATGGAGAAGCCTCCCTCATGGGTGATCGCAACAGAAACCTCCTTAACAAAAAGTTGACCTCATCCTATGAGACCTTCAACGCAGCTAGTTTCAGCAAAAATGAAGAAGGCAATCCAGAGGATATCCCCCTTACACAGACAGGGGAATACAAGCCATCTCCTGTCAATACTCTAACTAGAAGAGAAGTTTACCTGTAGGCTAAAAAGCAGCAACAAAGTTCTTTCATAATATAAGAAAGAAATGGGGCAAAAGTCTTAAAATCACAACAATTTTAAGAAAAAATGAGGAAAAAAAGAGGGGGCCACCAAAGAGACAAAAGATCTGCCTGCCACTTCTGCCTCCATAGCAGGCATGTAATTATACTGTCTGCCTGACTATATTGTACAATGTAGAAAACATTGTTGTTACTTGCATGTCTAATTACCCCCTTGCTGATTTTTATTTTCCTAGATCTATGGTTGCAAATTCTTCCCATAGTAGCAAGCTTGATTAAAAAGAAATCAACACACTGTTGTTTCCCCTCTGCAGAAGCATGAATTAAGCCACTCATTTTGTTTGTTTGTCATCTGGCTTGTTGAGGATAACAGGTCAGGGAAAATGTATTCAAAACATACCATCTGAATATTGCTGATCCCCACCAGGGACAATCCTTCAGAAACCATAAAGATATAGGATAAATATAAAGGAATAATCATTAATAGGCACTTTGTGAAGACCACAGCTTTAATATTCTCACCTCTCATCTGAGGCTGGAAGCAAGAGAAATTCCTTCAGCCTGAGACTGCAGTCAAAAACATGGCATACTTTCCTGTGATTCATGAACTCTGGTTCTGTTTTATCCATTGAACAAATGCGTCTAACTGTGTCTCTTTCTCTCCTCGTTCTCTGTAAGGGTTATTTCAATGTAAACACAATTACTAACACTTATACTGTAGGATAGCAATGACAAACTGTTGAATTCATTATTTTGGGCAAGACTAACATTTAGCTGGGAAGATTGTAATAACAAAAAGGCCAAAGATCACACAATGGATCAGGGGAACTGCTAAGTATTGGGGCTTGACTTAGAACATTAATGTATTCACAAAGAACCACATGTACTCATAGCACACCTTCAGTTACATTCTGCGCAGCAGCACAGATCACAAGCCCAGATGACAATTTTTTTTCCAATGTGGTACAGTTGAATGCCCAAAGGAACTGATGTGCTTTTTTTGTAATGACATGATATGTTGCAGCAGATGCTGCATATGATATGCTGCATATGCCAGTTCCAGGGAATTTTTAAGATCAAAATTTAAAAATAATAAGAGAACGCTGTGTTAATGGGAATGCTTGATGGGAGGGAAAAAGGTGGACGGTGGGATAATGCAGTAACAAAAGAACATTACAACTTGGATACAAAAGCCTCTTTTCAGATTGCAAGGTGTGGTTGCTAAGTCTGTCATCCATATTGCAGCTTATCAACTGCTTCAATTATGTCAAAAATGATGATACTGAAAGCTTTCCTGAAACCAAGTGCATTAAAACCAAGAGAAGTGCAATAATAAATGATATCAAGACTCAGAACATTTAGCGTAAGTAAAAAAGGTCTGATAAACAGCGGTAAGATACCTAGGAGGTCAAGATGAGTCAAAAGGAGTCCAAGCTACTGTGATATACAAAAGCTGTAGCAATTCTCATGGTGAGTGCTTTTTGAAAGGAAGAGGAAATGAAACAGGTTTTTGTGCAATAAAAGCAACAAAACATGCAGAACATCAACCAATTGCTTTGTAGTTGATGATGTAGTAATAATCATGGACCGAGCTCAGACATTCAGACAAAAGCGACAATCAAACAACACAGCAAGGACAGCTCAAGGAGGGGGAAAGCGTTCAGATCCCTGGCTGTTTAACCTGGCATGAAGGCATGGCTAGATGGCTCTCTAGTAACTGTAGTCTTAATGTAGCTTTGGGTAGTTTCTTGCTTTGAAGAATTGCATAGAAATAACCATAAACAGCCTAAGGTAGAGGTTGGTAAATCAAAACAATTCATCACATTTATCTTTTGAATTCACTTCTCCACATAGTGGGGTGTGCCATTACTGGCCTTTTCATTCTCCTCTCTCAAATTTACTTTCTTCAAGTAACATTAGTTTGTGTATAGCAGTTATGATGAATGGACACATTTTAGAAAGAAAATATTAAAATCAAAGATTAATAATGATTGAACATTTTTATGTTTAATTATTTAAGTAATATGGAGAGATGCAAGCTAGTACTTTGTTATGAGACTGCGATAGCAGTTACTGCTTTGTATAATCTGTAAGTACCTGTTTAAAAATGCTTCTAAAAATGCTTATGTAATGTATACACATTTTTCTTGCACGTTTCAACAGAATACACAATTGCATAACATAAATGTTCAACAGAATTTCCTTTAATAAGATTTTATTTAATATTACACACAAGAAAATAAATTAGGTAGCTGGGTTCCATATATTCTTAGACACTTTTTCTACAAGGCTAATAATACAGGTCATAGTAGACCTTCAGATTAAATGGATCAGCAGTCACTCACCAATTTTTGCACCACATAAGACAGTCATGAAATAATTTTCTTGTGTGCATCTCCTTAGATCTAAAGTGCGCGTGAAAGAATTTTTAAAAAATTCTATCTACTGTAAGTATTCACAGTAATTCTAGTGGAACTAGCCACTATTAATATGCTGATTACTCTTCTGACCTGGCATGACATACAAATATATTTTGTGTTTGTATTTTTCCTCTTTATTTGAAATAGGTTAAATCTGGTGCCACTCCATAAATAGAGTGCTTTTGTATAAAAAATAAACAAATAAAGCTATAAAAAATAATTAGGGTGAATGCAAAATATGCAACTGTGCCTTTTATACCTATTATTATGGTAAAGTGGTAGTTGGGTTTGGACACTGAGGGGTAAGGGGCTATTCCCAACTTTTTTGAACCTGTATATTTACCTGTGTTTATTTTCTGAGAAATTATAAATAATATATTTAAAAACAAGCCTTTTGCCAAACTCAGTTAATGGACCAGTCTTAAGCATTATTAACACAAGGCTGTGGTTTAAGTAGGTCTTGAGGATTTTTTTATTACTATTTGTGTGGGGTTTGGGGTTCTTTTAATTTGTTTTTAATTCTGCTGCCTGGAAAAATATGATCAGTCTATATGATAGTTATTTAGCAAGGTGTCACCAGTTCATGTCGCCAGGAAAATGGACAATTAATTTTTTTTAAATTGCTTTTAGCCTTCATCACATTTTAGTTGTATAGTATAGAAATCATATTTTTTCTTTCCTTCCATGGGAAAATCAAATGAGCTTTGCATGTATTTACATTAGGGCACCTTTATAGATTGATGCGTTAATATATAACTTTATATGTATTAGAAAGTTCAATAGCTTTGGTCTAAAATCTAAGGCTTATTCCAGATCTCAGACCCACTATGTTTATTGAATATGGTTTCTGACTGGCCTGCTGCCTGAGTTTCAGGAAAAAAAGTTAAACATTATTTTTATGTGGGGGAAGAACTTAAATGGGATTTAAATGATTGGCTGAAAGGCTACCCTAGAAGTTGTCAAGCAGAAAAATCATGAATATGGATAAAGGTCTTGCCATAAATCCAGCCATCACCAAACACTTGTTAGGAAGTTGAACAACAAAATATTTTTCCTTGTTTCATTGGTGATAAATATACAGTTTCCTTAAGAAAAGAAGCAGATGAGAAAAGCAATAGAAATGAAAGCCTATCAGTTAAATTTTATAACTGACTGAAAGAGCATAAACACTAGGAAGAAGACAACATTCACCAGCTACCTGGGGTATGCTTTCAGACAACTTTTTCCTAAATTTTAAAGCACTTGCATTCAGTGTGGTACGATCTGTTTGTAATATTAATCATTGACTATTGTTCTGCAACTTGGATGTTGATAGTGAAGCAGAGAACAATTTATCATTGTTTATTATGAGTCACTATGCACGCAACTATGCTAAACATGGCAAAATGTATTAAATGCTAGTCCACCTCTATTTATGAAATATTTACATAATTTAATTTGTTTTTGTACAGTTTTATGTAAATAAATTGCTTGTCATTTTTGTCTCTTCAAATTAAAATATAACATGTTCAACTGGTTGCCCATTTGCCAGTTTACTTTCTTGGACAGTCTATTCCAATTTTACTAGATTAAATCACATGCTAGTTTCAATATTTAACTGGTATTTTGAGTGGCAAAGATGACACTGCTTTAGTAACTGGCCACAGATTCAGCTGCAGAGGTAGCTGAAGTTTTACCTGCCTATGGAGTGAAATTCGATAGAGGCTATTATCACTCAGGACAGCACATGGCTATTTTCATAGCAGAAATAGAGTACTTGTAACCTGAGTAGTTGTTTCTGATTACTGTTCAAAAGGGCTTATTTTTAAGATGTGTTCAAAACCTTCTTATTAAGTGGAATAACAAGTCTTTACTAAAAGTACAGGTATTTCCATTATGGAATGGCAATTTTCCTATTATCAGAAAGGCTGTTATTTTTCCCAAGAAGTTTAGAATTATTAGCAAATCCTAAAACGTCAGTGGAGCATCTATACTGAGAAAAACAACATAACTAATGCAGAATTTCAGAAAAAAAAGTGAAATAAAGGCCTCCAGTTCTGTCTAGCTGTGAATCAAATTATCCATCTCAGCATAACTGTAGATCAAGAACAAACTTTCCTCAAAAAGGAACATCTAAGGAGAAAGAGTTTATTCCTTAGCTGTCTGGATCACACATAGCTTTTTTGGTCTTTTTTTGTTTGCTTGCTTGCTTGCTTGTTTGTTTTAAAAGAGCAGGTTCCAAAACAGCCATTAAGTTGGAATTTTCATCAATTGTAATATGTGAAAAATGTGTTTGTGGGGAGAGGGATTGAAGGTCAAAACTCCTCTTACCCCCTGCCTCTGTGTTATGCAAAAGAATTACTACAGAGACCTTGCACACCATTGCATACAATTTCCCAGTGAACATCATTTGTATCCTTTTACCTTAGTTACAGATTAGGCTTTGATTTTTGTGAATACAAACTGGCCAGAACTCTTTTCAAATAAACTTTATGTTGCAAATTTCTTTCTCTGAATGTGCTTTAAGTTAACATTTCCTGATCTTCTCTAATGAATGCGTCAAAGAAGATTCTTCCTTCCACAAGCAGAGCTCTGAATCTACATGCCTATGGAGAGAGTTCAGTTCACCACCTGACCCTGGATCTCCCCCATTGCACTTGAATGAGGTACCCCTCCACCTCTTTCAGCAGTATCAGTATTTTAATGAGTAACTTCAATAATCTTTCAAGTTTATTTTGTACTAGTTGTAGTATGCAATGCATGACCTTATGTTTGTTTATTTTGTCTTTTGTCTGCATTTTCTTGTTTACCCACTGCATCCAGGAAAGTGATTGCAGGAAGATAAAATAAATTTCCTGAACCACTAAGAGTGGTATGAGAGGATGATATAAACTAGCAAAAGCTAACAATTTATGCTCCCCTTTAACCCTGTCTTCATTTCTCCCTCCTGTGTAGCAGTAAAATGTAAATCTTACGCAGAGACTGAAATTAATAAATGTGATCTCGGCAGAAATAATTTCATGTCTTTATTGAGCCTCCTGAGGGGAGTGTATAGAAGATGCTTAATAGTTCATAAATATGAAAATCATCTAGCCTTTGCTAAAAAAGAAAGTAACAGTAGCGTTAGACGAGTGTATTCCTTAGTAAAATGGTAGGATTCTAGTCAGGCAGTTCATACAGCTCTTTCTTCTAAAACAAGTACATCTCGTTTAAAGACAGATATACTTACCAAGAAACTGGGGAGGAAAAAATGCAAAATACCTATTCTGTACTTGCATGGAATAGCCTCTGGGGAAAAAAGGGAACAAAGATCAGCAAATAGGTATAATGTAATTGGTACAGAATTGATAGAAATATATCCCTTTAGGATTTTCAAACTGATTTAAGGATTCGAAAATAGGGAGATATTAATGCATAATTTGTAGGTATATATGGTATGGTACTGTAATTGATGAGAAAAGATTCCTTCTAATTATAAGGCATGTGATTCAATTTAAGGTGGTGTTTCTGAAGATTTAGGTAATGGTTAAAAAATATTTATATCTTAGTATTCCTTCTTTGTAAGCTTACTAAAACAAATTTTAGCAGAATTCTACAGCATTCACTGTAGGAGAAGACAGTTTTGGAAAAACAAAATAGGCAAGATATAGTTTTCATATTTCTATTCTATTTTCAGGATAGCAACCAACTTTCTCATCTTCACGTTATAATAAAGAATTAAAAAACCCCCAGCACTTTTCAACTGTGCTTTCAAGGATAATACAGAAGGAACAAGTAGCCAAAGTAGTATAAAAGCAGGTTTATACCATGTTTACTACTCCTTTGGTAAAATTACACTCAACAAACTGTAGTGTCATGAAAAGAATAGCTAAAATAACAATGAATCACCAGTTTTTCCCAATCCTGTGGGGAATCAGAAAAGGAAGGGAAGACTAGAACAAAAGGAAAAAAAATTCTGTGTCTTTTTACTACCTACCTCTCAACAATTTCAAGAATCTACAGAATTCCCTGAACAGGAATACTGGATTCTATCATTTCCCCACGAAAGTGTATGCTTTTACTTCTTCCAAAGGTACTTACAGGTTTTATAACTTGTAGTAAGTCTAGTTGGGGTAAATCATCTTCCTGACTCTTTTTCTCCTTACATAGTAATTGTGTTACATGATTCCAGAAAATGAAGCTGACTGTAACTGTGGCAAAGTTATGGTGTTAGTAATCTCTTCGAAGTTAGTTGAATATATATTTGATAAGACAAGTAGATGTGAAGAAATATGAATAAGATATTAGTCTGAAAAGATCCACAGACTGCTGCAAATGCTAATGGTTCATTATTTAGGCCTTATCAAAACAGAAGAGGCTGAAAAATTCACAAGCAAAAGTGGAAGAAGGATAAAAAAAGTTACAGATGGACAACTTGGATAAGTGCATGTTTGTACATATATGTACATACACCTCTTGCTTTTGAAGTAGATTTTAAGATTCCAGAAAATTCTTTGTCACTATTCTGTGTCAGAGAGACAGAATATTGGGCAAAAAAGACCTGCAGCAGGAGATCCTGTATTTATTCTAAGGTTTACTAAGAGAGAACAAAATACATAAACTGGTGTCTACCACTTAGTAAGACAGTGTATGAGACCACAGTTAGAAAACTGAATAATTATTAAACCTGCTTCAGCTTTTCTTGATTTTCCTATCTCACATAGGCGGCTAGAACAAAAGTCAGAGCATTTTTTTTAATCTTCATCTCTTCTTGCTGACAGTACCTGGAATCAACTTGGCACCTACTTAGCTTTTCTCCACCTTGCACTGAAGTAGAAGAGAGCCCTGGAACAACAGGTGATTTCATATTTTTTTTCAGTCTGACCTCTGAGGATCTGGCAGGCATCATGTTGCCACCCTTATTTTTAGGAGCATGAAATTATGGTAGACTCACTCACACATAACTTCATGTTTGAATATTAAAAGGGTCCTTATAGGTGATAGAACACGAAATATGCCTTGAATTTAGAATATTCAGGTGCTATGCTGAGAAAAAAAAAATTATCCTGAGTTCCAGAGAGGATCGAAAAGCTGCTCTGTGTGATAAAGGACCAACCACATGATATGTACAAGCCTACAATAACAAGCTGTACATTTCTACTGATTCTAATTTATGCCTTATGTAGAGATGCAAGGAAAACGCACAAATGCCCAGGTCTCTCTGAAGTATAGTGCTTTATATATGCAAGAAAGAAGGAATCATCTTTTGCCCAACCCTGGTAAGTTAAGACTGTTTCAAATGAGTTTGGATCCCCTGATGAATATTCTGATTGTGTTTATGCATCATCAGTGCAATGATGATGGCTAATTAATGATACATCTAGTGTGACATGTTCATTTAGGAGGGCGTAGAATTAATAGAGGGGATATGATGCAAAAGTGCTGGCTTGAGAACAAGGGGTTTGTATTATAACTTTTATAAGGTGCTATATAATGTATTGGCCACAAATACTACATATTGATATAGAAGTTAAATATCATTTTTCTGTTCCAAATAAAATTCAGCTAATCAGAATGAGTATTCAGAAAGAATTAATGGTGAGAGTTTGGCTTGTCATGGACTGGGGCCACATCTGAGAGGTACAGAATATTTTTTTCTGTACTGAGTGACTGCAGATAAAATAAATTTAGCAACACTTAGAAAAAATGCATTTTGTCTTTCCTTACACAGTGATGAGATTCCAGAATTTTACTGTTCAGTGTCACTCAAAAAAGAAAACAACAAAACAGAATGAAGGCTTAGTATTAAGTAAGGGTTGTCAAACAGAATAAATTTTTCTGCTTAAATAAAGATGCAGGTGCATCATTTTTTTTACATATTTTTTACAGTTCTGACCTTTCTGCTCTATATAGATAAGAATATAAATACTAGAAAATATACTTATTAGGGTGATCAAAATTATAGAATAAATAAGGTAGGATTCTTCAGCCCAGAGAAGAGAACTGAGAGGTTTGACAGTGATATATACAAATTCATGAATGGCATGAAGAGAAGTGGTGAAAACTATTAGTTTTGCTTAATAAATCAGCTATGAATCATCATATGAAATTATCAAGTACTGGATTCAAGATATATGGAAGTGTGTTTTCTCACACTGAATCAAACTTCTTAGCTTTTTGTCAGAGATCAGTTTTTGGGATGCATCCATGAATTTGGCTCACATAAATAATAAAATAAAACCCACAATATTTCTAGATTCATTCTTTTTATGAAGGATGTAAGTAAGAATAACATAATAATGGCACCTCTGTTTCTCCCACTCTCTTACCTAAACAGATATACTAACCACTATTGAAAACAAAATATTGTGTTCAAAGTCCCCGTCTCTCTCTAAAAAACTCCAAACAAAACACTCACCGAAACAAAATTAACAAAAACCTCAGCCCTCAGCACCACTATTTTGTTAGCTAAGAAAGTAAAAAGCTTTGCTTGAGGAAGTGTTTTCTGATAGTTAGTGCTTTTGATGCTGTTTCTTCAAGAGAGTGACGAAAAATAATTTATGCCTAACCACAATTACTCCTTGGAAATCCACTGCTGCAAGGCTCCTGCTGAGAAAATTTTCAACAGGAAAAAATTAGAAAATGGAGAGGGGGAAACTTTGAATTTTTTTAATCCACATTGCAATAAACTTACCAATTAAACTCCAAAACTCAGTGTCTCAGGAAACACACATCCAGACTCACAGAATTATGTAGGTTACAAGCACTAGAACAGACTGTTACCAGACTTATTTGGACATGTAAACAGCCACAGGTTTTAGAGGGAGTCATTTATTTAACTCAGTGACAGGTGTTTACCTTGTGCACTACTGATTGTGGAGATTCATATAGACAAAAATGGATAGCAAAGCAAACCAAAAACATTTGCAGTCAATTTTCCCAGGGTTTCTGTTGTTTTAAACCTTATACTTCTGAACACAAATATGAAACAGAAGATAGTAGAAAATAGCTGAAGTATACAGTAATATGTGAGGTCTCACCAGATGGCATTTGTGATGTTTGGAGTGTCTGGATATGTCTGTTTTATCAAATATGACACCTAAAATATTTTGCATCAGTGATGAAATAAGAACTTCTGCTGTATCTTCTGATATTAATGAAAAGACACAATACTTTTCCCCCCAAAGACATTAAAAAAAGTGTTTCTTCACCTTCACATTCAATTAGAGAAAACAACTGTGTCTTCATAGGACTTAATTTTGGAGTCATTAGGACCTGTGCAGGTTAATCTGCAATTATTTGAGATTAACTAAACTTTTTTTAATTTTTAAAATTTTATTTAAAACCTAGAGTGATACTCATGAAGCTAACACGCATAACAAATATTTCACTGAATACAAGTTAGGATTATTTTAGTTTAAAGAACTTAGAATCAGGCAGCAGTTTTCAAAAATCATTCTCATATAACATGGCAGGAAATAACAAGATTATTATGTGAAGGTACATTAGTTTCATTTACAATAATATTCTTTTAAGAATTATTCAGAATACCAGTGCTGTTCATCATCTATATAAAAATCATTGTTTGACAGCAATGGTACTGCAACTTCTTCAAACTTCTGAACTCTTCAAACTCTGACTTACAGAACAAAATACTCCCTACACCCCATGCGGTAGCACGAGTTAAAGACCTGGGATATATATACCATTTAACCTTAAAAAAAAAAAAGTAAATAAATAAAAGATAGCATTTACACAGAATTACATTAGCCTTAAGCAAAGTGCATTCGGGATACTAAAAGTATCCAGAATTGAGAAACTGGACATTTGGGTTAGGCTTAATTAACTACATAGCTGAAAGGCTATAGAGACAGAAATGCAGTTATTTAAGTGATCAAAATGAATTCATACTTAGCTCTCAAAAGGAGACAAATATAACTTTTTTTTTTTTTTTGCTTTTTCTAAGCATGGTTGCCACTAGTGCTAAAAGAAAACTACTACAGAAATTTACCTAAGAATGAAAACAAAAAGGGGTTTTTTTTCTCCCAACCAGATCCCTCAAATCTCTCTGTGTTTGAAGTTTCTTGTACTATCACCAATAATGTCATAAGTGCCAAATCTGCATATCTGTTGAGAGACAAGTTCTGTTATTTTTCTCTGCAGGGAAACCATCTTTCTCAAAGGACATTGCTACTATAAAAAAAGCAGCACTGTGCAGAGATGATAACCAAGTTATCCTACATGTGACTGCTACGTTATTCAAATAATTCAAAACTAGTTCCATTATTTTCATATGGCTTGATAAAAGGTTTTTTTGCAATGCATGAAGCAGGGCAGTGGACTGTGGTACACTCTACACAAGGTTAGACAGGAGAATCTTAACTCTCTAAACCTGGGGAACTTAAAATGTCCTGTCTGACATAGAGGAGACATACCCCAACTCCAAAGATGTATTACCACCTTTGTGAGAGTATTGATTTTCCATAGAAAAAGCTAGGATCAGATATCATGCCTCAATGAGAGATCTCTGCCTCTGAGCACCAGAAAGCATCCTTTGCAAACTCTTACAGCTTCTGTCCTTTGTTTTCACACTAGAAGTGTGGAAAGGAAAGGAATCAGGTATGGCTAAAGATGCTTATTTGTAATCCTTGAATCTGGCTGCCACTCATTTTTTTAATAGATCAAATTCTTACTAAGTTTTAAAATAAGAATAGGTCTATTAATATAAGATGTGACAAGTTATACAATTTTTCATGCCCTACTCCTGAGAAAACTTCATTATCTTTCAGTCATAGAAAAAAAATATCTTGCCTCTGGATCACTGCAGCAGAATATACGTACTGAAAAATAACTACTGAAATTCTGTTTCAGTTTACCTATGCAACTGGAATTAATTTGTGTTGCTGCCTGCTCCGAGCTGCCCTTCCCCCCCTCCCTGGTCAAACAAGCCAGGACTTGCCTCTGCCATGTGTTCTGAACTCCTGTGTTCCAAGCGCGGGCAAAACCAAATGTAACTCAAACTCTTCAGCAGTGTCTGATTGGCCGCTCACCCCGGGTCCGCCCCCAGTCCTCCCCTTTCTCTTTCTCCGAATAAAAGGAGGGCACAGGAGGGACCCCGCCTTTGTTGGCTCTGCATCCGTTCTGCGAAAAACGTCTGTGTGTCTGTCTCTGATTGAAAGCTTCTAGTTGCAGGAATTAAGCAAAGCCAAAGGCTATATTTCTACCTCTTTGCTTCTACGGTGGTATTGACTTTGCAGCTGCCATTTGCCGTTCTTGCTGAAGTGCCAGGTTGCTTGTGCCGTCCCTCTAGACGACTCAGGTTTCCTGAGGCACTGAGACTCTGCGCGCTAGCCGGTAAAATCTGTGAGTATTCCACAAATCTGCATAGGGACAAATCTGAAAAGAGCTTGTCCCAGTATACTCAAATTACAAGGAAGCAGGAAAAATGAGGCAGCCCTCTTTGTGTTTTTAAATTTTTTGCAATAAATTCCATTCCCTACTGGATATACCAGATTCTAGTGCACTCTAATATAGACTTGGTGGGAATGTTAACAATTTAAAATATTTCAAACCTCTCTTCTTGAAAAAGAAATCTCTTAGAACTGAATTGCAGTGATTTCAAAGGTGCAAAGGATCTACCCAAATGCATGATTTTATTGTAACTGTGACCTAGAGGTGTGTACTATTTCACTGGTTATTGATATACAGCATTGTTATCCCAATTACACTAAATATCCAGAATACCTTTGTCCAAGAGGCAAAGGAAAGCAATTTTCCTTTGACAGGTTTTTGTTCGTTTTTTCCTCTTCAAACTTTCCCAGAAACTTCTATTTTTTTCTTGTTGGCCTAAAAGTCATTACAGAACATTTACCCTCTTGCTCTCAATAGTACTTAGAGACTTAAAAAAGTTCTTCCTGGGGAGAAAAAGGAGCAGTCAGTGTTAGATTAACACAGCAAGGGTTGAACATACATGACAGCAGTATCTCAATTCTCCCCTTGCTCCACCTTCTCAATCCACAAGAAAGAAATATGTGACCTTAGAGCAGCAGCAATTTAGTTCAAAGAGAAAGTAAAGTGAGATTTAAAACCTGTCCTGAAAAATTATAATACTTTCCAGTGCCTGTTGCAACCAAGAATGCATACAGAGATGATATTTAGAGATTATAAAAACATATAGTTTTCATCTAACAGGAGTGCATGGAAATTTGTTGACCGAATCCTCAGCTACAATAAATCATCACATAATCCACAGGTGAGAAATCCGTTCTGCAAAGTGTTCTTTTTGGTTTAGATGATGATATTGCCACAGTTTGTATTCAATAGCTGGTTCATCACAAAAATTTGCAAACTATAGTGTATGGCCCCAGTTATTTCAGGAAATTGATTAGAGGTTTGTGTAGCTGATGTCTTTAACAGCAATTTTGGATTTAGACCACAAGGCCCTCCTTTGCAGAGCTGAAGACAAAGTTGTTGAGAGCAGCTTTTCCAACAGCCTGACCAACCTGGTGAGTAGAGCTCTAACCTGGGAACAGATGTGGAAGGAAATATCAACCCACAGTCAAGCAAAGAAGTAGTGGACAGGTGACAGGTGCAGGAAAGAATTCCAGAGTAATAAAACAGGGTGAAAAGAGGTCCATCTCAAGCATGTTATATACACAGAAATGCACATGGCCAGGGAAACAAACAGCAAAGACTGCAACCATACATGTGTTTACACATCTACAACATCATTCCAATTACTCAGCTGTGGTGGGACAACTCATAAAAATAGGTTATTGCAATGGATGGTTATTGTAAGAATGTGTGTATCCACACATTCTTCAGGGAAGGCATATCAAGAAGAGGACAAAGGGGGTAAGAAAAGGGTGAAGGAGTATTAAAAAAAATGTCCTAAGGTATATTACCGTGTCCCACAGCCATAGGGAGGAGGAGAGAAGATCCAACAAGCAGGAATTGTGCAGCAAAATTGATTTATTTAATTATTTTACAAACTCTTTTATAGACTTTTTTCTTCATAGTTTAATTGGACAAAGGATCAGCCACCCCTTGGGGTGATTGGCTAAAATCCTAAAACGTCCATTGTCAAAATATTTTTCTACTGTACTATAAACAAGACTTTTCGAGGTTGCAGGTGTTTGGTTGTTTACAGAACTCTGCTACCTCTTCTGTGAGAGAGAAAAGTCTCTCACGGACTGAGAAAATAGCAAGAAAATCCTTGCTAGCAACATTTTTGTATCTACGAAGGAGTAGCTCAGAAGTACACAAGCCCTTCCATGAGACAGACAACAATTTGAGAGTTCACAACTCAGGATCAATGGAGAAGCCAGTAAGGGAGTTTTTTACAGTTCACCTGATCAGGATAAGGAGGTGAATGAAGCTATTTTGAAATAAGGAATTCTGGATCACAGACACAAATTCTCGCAGGGGAACACTTTGGCATTTTTTGGTAGGTCACTATGACAGGATTTTTGTCAGGGAAAGCTTCTTGATGCAAATACTGATTCCAACCAGGGGTTAAATACAGCTGGATCAGCTGCTCAGAAACAAGGAAGAACTGGTTGAGGACATGATACTCAATGCTAATTTTGACTGGAATAACCATGAATAAGTGGAATTAAAGATCCTGAGGAGAATGAAGGAGATAAGCAGAGTCTATAGCCTGTACTTAAGAAGAACAGCTTTCAGCTTTTTCAGGGAACAGGTATGTAGGATTGTGTGGGAGGAGGCATCTTTGAAGGGCAAAGATGCTCAAGAAGGTTGTGAAAGACACCAACCAAACACAATAATAGTCCATCCTGACTCGCAGGAAAACAAGCAGGTGTCTCAGGAGGCCAGCCTGACTAGACAGAGAGCTCATGGTGGAATTCAAATGAAAAAAAGAAAGGGCAGTGTATAAGCTGGTTAAAGCTACTAAAGAGAAATTTAGAAGTATTGTTCAGCCATGCAGGGATGTTGTTAAGATAGCTGCAGCTCTCTTGGAAACCTGTTAGGGATGACAAGGTCAAGAAGATTTGCTTCTAGCACTGCAGTAGTATGCCAATATAATGTTGAAAGGGGTCGGTGATTTAGTGACAGCAGATGTGTAAGAATGAGGTGCTTAATGCCACCTTTGTCTCAGTCTTCGTTGAGAATTTCTCCCAGGTACCTGTGCTCAGTGAAAGGATTCTGAAAGAAGAACAGACAATACTGGATGAGGATAATGTTTACTTCAGACATGAAAATCCAAGTTATCAGGTGAGCTGCATCCAAGGGTACCAAAAGAGATGAATGATGTTCTTGGATGGCTGATGTAAGTCATCTTTGACAGGTCATTGAAATCTGAGAAATGGAGAAAGGAAAATATTGCAGTCATCTTCAAAAAGACCAGTGTGTCAGCTTCGGAAAACTACAGGCCAGTGAGATTAACTTTTTTTGCTGGGAAAAATCAAGGAAGAATTCCTCCTGAAACATAATTCTGGGCACATGAAGGATAAAGTGCTTGGGAAGAGTCAATACTTACCAAGTGTAAACCATTCTTGAGACATTTCTTTGCCTGCTTTGATAAAACAAATTATTTTATTAATGAGGTTAGACTAGTGGAAGTAATTTACCTTGATTTTAATCAAGGCTTTCAACACTGTTTCCTGACTTATTCTTATATCCTAGTTACAACATTATAGTCTGAATGGATGAATAAAAATAAAAAAAATCTAACTGGGTAAAAAACCACCCTAAATCTGCTAGAAAACAGAAGGTGATATTTAAAGTGTCTTCCCCTACCTAGAGGCCAATGACAAATGGAGGAGTTTATCCTACAACCTGTCCTATTTAAAAAATTTACCATCTTTTCGTTTTGTTCTACAAACCAGCCTTCTGCCTCTATCTCTCTACTTCCTATTTTGTTTCTTGTAAATTTGAAATAAGATCATATGGTTGGGTCCTTTGCATCCAAACTGTACAATGTTCTTCTGAGCTGAGATACAAATAAGCAAAGTAGTGCTGTTGTGCAGGGGGGACTAAAGGCTATTTCTACAATGTTGTCAAGACTCATGAGTACCTCTGCACATCACCACACTGCCTTTTGTAAGAAATCCAGTCTTCTCATGGTCAATGTTTTAGTGTCTGTATTGTTTGAGAATAAAACACTGCTTTTCCATCAAACATTGTGGCAGCATAACACAACAAAACCTTAAACTAAAGAGACAATCAAGTTCTTAAGGGCAAGCTTAACTTTAGTTGAAAAAGGTGATACCAAATACCACAGTATAACTGCTCTGACCGCTGATCTATTTTTTGGCTATTATTGTCTCACATTAAACTCTTAAATCCATGTTACATACATAGTTAGCATTACTCTGGCATCCACAGATGCTGAGTTACAGTGTATCAGTAGCTTTTAAAAAAAGATGAATTTGCATTCATTAATCAACATTGTGATAGGCAATTTACATGTGTGCAGACAAAGATCATGCACGTAAATATCTCTATACAGAATCAAATGTTCAGTAAGCAGGTCTCTTAATCATAATCTTTGCTTACACACTGTATTCCAGCCTTAAAATCCTCTGGTGTTGGAATTGGTTTTTAAGTAGTCTTACTGTTTGGTGGGATTTTCTTTTGATCATAATTATTGATTTTTATTTGTTCATTATCAGCGTATTATGCAGGATTATTAAGCACATTATTACATTTTTCAGTTGTGTTAGAATCCTTTTCCCTCAGACCACCAATGATGCATTTATGGATATTCCAGATCATCCATAAAACAAATATAATCACAAATTCACCACTACACTATTGTAAGGTAAAATTGCATTCAAGAAACTTATTCTCTAACCTACTCTAGATTTATTTTTCAAGGTTATATTTACATTTCTCAAGAATTACCAGTTTTTATACACCCTTTCCCTACCATTTTTGCAGTCAAATATTTTTAGTTTACAAATTTAAATCAAGTTAGACTGTCTTACTCTGTGACATATCAAATATAATTACACATTCTGGTAGTCAGCTGAACCTTGTCCCTAATTTGCATCCTATCTTGCGCAATTTATTTTCCCACTTGTCATGAAACTTATGACTGGAGCTGATCTTTTATAGATCACTTGGCAAAAGTGAATAATTAGAAATATTGTTCCATCTGCATTAGAATACTTTTTCTCCAAATTTTGGATTCAAGCATGCTATATGCCTCCCTAAAACTCCCCAAATGGAGTGCAAGAGATAAAGCGTTAAGGTGAATACAATGAACTACCATCTTGGAAATTAGTGAACCTTATACCTTCTAATGTGTTATTAAGTTATTTTACCCTCATTTAAGACTGAATTTACTGATTAATGTCACTGGAACCATATAAACTTTTTCTCGTTCTAAGGAGATTTCATTTATTCATATGCTGATGCATAAAACATTATATTCTTTGAGGAGAGGGTCTAGGATTTTGATTTTATGTTAAACTGTGTTTAATAAAACAGGTTTGAGAAAATAAATCACTTCCTTGTCAAGCATAGCAAACCTGCTGTTTTGAAGTAATATTAGCAAGCCACTTACTGATTCAGTAAAGCAGATATTAGAACTCTGTACACACAGCTATGCTTGTCCTAAATTCCAGAAGCACAGTAGTGTTCAGGATATTCTAAGAGTTTCAGAAATGTGACCAATTATGTAACAAGATATGCCGAGAAACTTCATAACTAAAAATCAGGGCATATGAGGGATAATTAAAATGCAGATCTTCAACAACATATTTTTAAAAATTCTCAGTAAACTGTACAAAAAATGGAATACCATAAGGTTGCCTGAATCTTGAGTTTCTTGTGTGTATAATGAGAAGGGAATATATTTTTGTTCAGAACAATCTGTGCAACAATAACAATTGACCACCTTTCTTAAAACAAGTGTACCTTCCTATGATTTCTCCAGGTCAGAATAGGGCATGATCAACACTGCAGGCACAGGGAAAGGCTGCAAAGTGAGAAATCCACAAAAATGAAGCTAGCCTAAGAATATTCAGTGCCACTCACTCCACATCCTTTGAATGTTTTTATGGAGTTAGAACAACTCAGAGCATCCTTTGAGCTGCAGCTGGAGGAGTTTGTTTCCCTGGTCATAAAAGATTACACAGGTGATGTTGACTGTCCTAATGCAGTTCTGTTGGATTTAGAAAGGACTAGGAACAGCATATCTCTATTATAAACTGAGCAATGCTGCCTTAATATGCCTCAAACCTACTCTTCCTTACAGCTTTTGTTCTTTGATGTTCCTACTAGACTACAGAACATTTCTTATTTGAAAAGACAAGGAGAGAGTGGCCTAATTACAAGTTGAGTTTGATTAATGAATACAGAAGAGATTTTGAATTCTCTTGTTATTCACAGAGTTTTATGTCTCTGCTCCCACCCCCATAAATTCTGTAGCTTTATATTTACAATTATTTCATGAGAATGGAAAGATATTACCATAATTGTACCTCAAGAATCAAGAGGGAAATTGCTTTTCCCTTAATGTAATGTTGGATTAGAAATAGTGGTACAAAGCAGGTGAGAACATAGGACTGGAACAGGTCTGAGACTGGGGCTACTAGGAGTGTTTGAACTCCAGGGGAACTTGGTGGCAGATAGCTGTCATTTCCATTAGCAATGGTAAAGGGCCTCACTTTCATTTCTGATGATCACCACTTAAGTGATCATCACACCAATGTTTTGCCTTTGTATTGTTGCTTACAACCCTCTGAGCTCAATGATCCAGCCTTGCGCCTTATTATCTATCCATTTTCTGAGTGGCCAACTACATCCTACATGGATTTCAGAATACTATGAAGAACTGTGTAAAAAGCCTTATTAAAAAAAAGTATACAGCATCTCCTGCAATGTCTTTTTCCATTTAGCCAGTCATTTAATCACAGAATGTTTTCCCTGTCTTCCTTCACAATACAGAAATAGCTTCTGGTCATCTGCTGTAAGTGAAAGGGGCCCAAAAGACCTGAGGTTATACCTGTGAGGTGGAATCCGGAGGATGGGAAGAGGAAGATGGGGAGAGGTGAAGGAAATCAAGTGGCCCTTCAGGAGGGGCTTTCATGCCCTCAGTCTTTTCCTTGTCCTTCATCACCAACCACCTAACCTGGTCCACTAAACAGCTGTACCTCATTTTCCCTACACCTTCTTTTGCTGCTGAACTAGCTACAGAAATTCTTCATACCTTTCACTTGCTCCTTAGTTTCAGGTTCAGCTAAGCTTTGGCTTTCCTAGACCGATTCCTGAATGTTCAGGAGAGATCTTTACACTCTTTTTAGGCAGTCCACTACCACTTTCACTTTCTGTGTGTTCCCTTTCATGACCAAACTCAGTGATCATGACTGATCACATCACTCTTAGTCCCTCAGTGAGTGCATAACAGCATTAGAATGCCAATGTTTCTTTAAACTTTTACATACACAACAATAAACTGAGGAATAAATTAAGGAGATCACAGCAAAAGATAGAATTCAGCCCACTCTATTTTGCAGCTTAATTATTGATCAAATATCTGTCCTTGAAATTTCACATTCTCACAAACATAAGAATTACCCTGGTTACTTTGTTCACTAAAATCAATTTTCAAGAATGAAATATTAACATAGATACAGAAACTATTTGAACATGAATTTGAAATAAGGAAGGATGAGGATAGAATAAAAGGAGGCAAAAGATTTTTAAGTGATATATAACAAAAAAAAAAAAAAAGCCTGAAAGGCAGATTCCTTTCTAAAGTAAAAAAATGAAAGCTGCTGTTTCTGGTTTCTGTTATTATGGTTGTAATTATTTACAACAATAAAGCCCAGAGGCACATTGTAGCAACTATTGTGCAAGAGCACAGTTCTGTAAGATGAATCCAAGAGCCTGAAAGTACATTAGTGCAAAGGGATGTTGAGGGCCACGCTCCATGATGGGTTATTTACTCCTTTATTTATATCCTTGTTTTCAAGTGGTCAGTAATATAAAATGTTTATAGTTCAGAAACTGTTGTCCTACATCAGAAGATGGACGGGTAAGGACTGAAACTTTATTGCTGAGGGTTCTGTATGGACTATCAAATCTGGATTTTTCTCAGAGAACACAACATAAAGTTGATACCTCTTACAGATTTGAATCTACTTGTCAGAAGTTCAGTTCCGTGATTCCTCCTCCTCTTTCCACTGGCCTTCATTCAACCCTTTTAAATGTACTTGATAAGTTAAATCACGCACAAAGATATAAAAGACACATAACAAAACCAACAACAACAAAAGCCCAAAAACCAAACCAAAAGCCCCCAAATATTCTGCTCCAAACAAGTGAACGAAGAACCTTCCAAAAACTACAAAACACACTACACTGGAAAATTTAAAAAATGCACTTAAGAGACAAACAAACAAAAAAAACCCAGACAAAAACCAAAGCACAAACACAAATAACCAACCAACCAAAAGAAACAAACAAAAAAAACCACCAAAAAAACAAAACCAAACCCAAAAAAAACCCCAAAAAAACAACAACAAAAAAGAAACAAATCACCAAAAAAACACCCAAAACCAAAACCAAACCACCAAAACCCAAAGAACCAACAACAGATTGGCAAAATTGAATTGACCTACTGCAAAGAAAGACAAACTGAGCCAGTAGATACAGTAGGAATAAAATTTTTCTTCTTCCAACATACTTGGTGCATGAGTTCCACTTAAACCGTGTCATATAATACCAGTTTGGCTAAGTTTTAGAAAGTGTTTAAACAACAGAAATAAGATATATCTGTGCAAAGCCTTAGGCCTGTCTTGGAGTTTAGTGTGCGTGACAGTTATTGTTCTGCTAGCCAGAAAAACTAGAACTCAGAAAGTAACTGTAGTACACTCCCATCAGACATCCTACATGCACGCACGCTTGCACTATGTACTGGCCACAGTACACAAATCATACTGTCTCAAGACAACAAAGACTCACATACCTTGAAGTATTCTGCTGCTTTGTTTTTCACATAGTATCTGTCAAGAAGATGTATAAGCAGGGCAAGAGATATGCTTCACTTGCAAATTTTCCACAGACCTTTCTCTGGGAATAACTGAAGCCTCTTCATTATGTTTACTTCACATTACTCTGGTAAAATTAATTTGGATATTTTCAATAAAATAAAACACCACTGAAATTGAGGCTACATAGGCTCATAATCATAGGTGCCATAAAGAGGAGGGAAGAAATTGAATATGTGTACCTCTGGTACTGAGAAAAAAAAAATATTAAAAACATCCTACATGCATGAGCTTAACTGCAGAAAGCAAATCCCCAAGTATCTACCCTTTCAGTATCTGAAGACATAGCTGCTTCTATGTGTTATTTTCTCTGCTTCTAACACATCTGGAAGATGACCTTAAAAATTAGTTGTGCATATTTGATGCCAACCTGTGGAAAAAACTGTGTACTTAAACAAATCTCATGCAGTGCTGATGAAAGCCACAGGCAATTGTTGTTATTTAGAGGGCCTGGAAGAATAGAATTTGAAAGTGGTTAACTACACAAAAAGAGCCAACGCATACATGTACAGCTTGAATATAGGATATATGGTGTCATTCTGTCATTTAAGCTGTCTGCAGAGATCTGGAGGGTCCTTTGTCACTAAACTTCAGTATTTCACTAAGACAGATGGGATCTCTGCGCAGCCTGAGTTCAAGCTCCTCTTGTAACAACATGTTGGCATATAAACTAGAAGCACTATATCTTTGTGGAGAAACACTAATGGTTTTCCCTTGGTAAAACAGCCTGGGTAACAATATATGATAAGATAGGAATGTGAATATAAACAGCGTATATGAGTGGAATATTCAAAGATGTTTGAGAGGATACTTCCGAAAAAAGCCCAACCAACCAACCAAAAAAAACCCAAAACCCAACAAAAAACAAACAAGAAAAACAGAACCCAAACCACCCAACAACTGATGGCACCAAAAACAACACTGATGGCACCAAAGATGATTAATATCTGTTGTGATAAACAATCATCTGTGAATGACCATGAAAATTTTGGGTAAGAAAACCAGACAAAAAAGATGAGTTATCCTTAAGTGAGGTATGAAAGAATCATGAAAATTTGAAAAAGTGAGATGAGAGAAATGCACCTAAAATGGTATGATGCTGCCAAAGACTCCCTGCAGCATAATGTCCTTTGCCAGGCTGGACAGAGCAGCTCCTAGTTTAACAGTACATAGGGACCCACACCTTTGGGGGCTGTGGTGACACTTGGCCTTCTGGGGTTCTTCCTCACCTGTGTGTACACTAGTATGCTGAAAGAAGTGAGCTGCATGGGTACAATGAATTTGGAGCACCCACATATCCAACACGGGTATGGGCAAGCAGGGTATCCTGTAGTGCCCTATGAGAGATGGGTTCTGGTCTGGGTGTAACTCCTTGAATGTGTCTATGTCATTAAGAATTTGGGGGATGTGTCAAGAAAAACTGTTCACAAATTTTTGGTCACTTTTAACATTTTGTAAGTGTTCAGCTATTTACCTGTCTGCTATATTGCTGACATTGATCCTCAATGTACAGTTCCCCAATCACTTGTTAATCATTCATTGTTAAAAAATAAAACTAACCCAATAAACTGCTTGTATCTTTATTTTGTCTCATGTGGTATTATTTATTGTAGTTAACTAAATTCTCTGAGCAAGCTTGCTTTGAAGAAGCAGTGAAACATATATATAGTTGTAGTTTATTTTTTAAGTTTTCTAAAGTTTTTACTAGGATCGTGACCTTGCCATTAAATAAGACACTGACAAATGAGTATTACACCTGCTTACATCTCTTCAATTGGACTAATGTAACTAAGGTTATATCAGTGAGCAGAAGGAAAAACAAAACACAACTGACTTCTTATTATTTAGACTACAGATTTAATGCAATTCACCTGGATAATAAAGCAAAGCTATCTAATGTAAGACGCTGGGAACATACTACCAGCAAGCTAGCTGCAATTTCTGCAGTGATCTCAAAGCTAATTAATCTCAAGTATTAATTACCAAGAATAGGAAACAAATGGCTAATCTAGACATCAGTGAGTTGAGACATTTGTGTAAAGCTATAAAACACCATTGCTAAGTCATCCCTAGAGGTACCTAACTGCCTACACTTCAACAGCATCTTCCTAGGTTGTGATGAGAGGTGATTATCTTTCAGGAGATTAATCTCCATGTATTAGCTGAGTAATTCCCAGTTATGTCCTCTTCTCATATCTGTGATGTTGAAAAATAGTCATGCTTTTGTTGTTTCCGCTCATACGTTCAACAAATCTGTTTTTCAAACCTGTCAGAATTCAATGTTATGCAGTTTACTCACAACATAATTGGCTAACATGATAATGTGGTTTTTGTCATCTGGGTTCACTAAACTAAAACCTTCCACACTAAAGTCACGGTCTCATTTTGCATACTTTTAGAGAACTTACATGCAACTACATATACACACACACTCTCGTATATATTTATACATACACATGTATGTATACATATGTACATACATATGTACATACAAGCAAGAAGAGGGAAATCAATCAAGCAGTGTGAAGCAAACCTATAGTCACATACAGAAACACACTGCATTGCTACTGAGATATCTTTCATTGTAGGAATAAGGGTTTTTTTATAAACCCTCTGAAATAAATGTATACTTCTACTATTAATACAACTTTAGGAAACTTCAGCAATTTTAGGTGAGGGCTTTTTAGTCATCTTTTAAATGCTTAAGTACCTCAGTTAATTTGAGAAACTATTCTGATTAGAACCATCGCTATAGTAAAAACAAACCAGCAGCATTCATAAAAATCAAAGTGAAAAAGGAGGGAGGCTTTGTTTGACAACTTTTAGCTTTTGAGCAACTGTTACGAACATGTTCCGACAAATTAATGTATAATACTTAAGGAGAATGCTGACACAGCTTAAAAAAATTCACAGTAAAAATCAGTTTTCCTTTATGCAGTTTAAATATGACAGACTGAGTCAATAGAAGCATTTAGCTCACCAGACACAAGTTGAATTTTAATAGGGAAATAAAAATTCTTTGAAACAGATTTTCCATATATCATCTAGGATCATTATAGTAGCTTTCATTTTCTTGAAGGCAAGTGCTAAGGCACACTCCCATCTATTAGAGCAGACATCCAATAAGCAGCACCTGTTCTGCATCTTAAATACTATTTTTCTTCACACCTATCCAGTCACAAACTGTTCTGCAGTAAGGTACTCTGACTTACTCCATTGAAACTTGCAAAATTGAATATTTGTCAGGAGCGATAACAGTCTCTTTCTTTACTTAACTGTCCTACCCAATGGAATAGTAATAACCTCCTGTCTCCTTTCACATAAAGGACAGGAGAGAAAATTAATTTCTTTTGAGGAAAAAAAATGAAGGAAAATACTTTCTGTGGTCTCTTATAGCTTGATGAGTGTACTCAGTTACAAACTAACAAATGACTATTAAAATACTGTCACTAAGGATCAGATAGAATTACAGTTACTAATTCCTGTGGAAGTGCTCAGGTGAGTGATTCTTTGAATATTTCGCTCTGATTCTGGCTTCCCAGGATCCTGAAACTGGGTGGAACAGAACTAATCTACTCAAATCAGAACACAACAGAGGAAAACAGAAAACTACTCAAAAACTCTCAGGTTAGCCCAGAAAATTGGATTTTTTTTTTTGGGGGGGGAGGTAGATTGGGGGACAAAGAGTAGGGAAAAAGAAAAATCAGTTTTGAGCAGTTAGATGCCAACTTTCTCCTTGTTTGACTAAACAGGAAGAATGGAATCGTGAAAACAGACTATCAAAACAACCACATAATTACTTTTTGGGCTGTTATGCCAATGCAGTAAGCACAAGAATGTAGAAGGAGTCCTTTGTAGGTACATAACAATAACAGTAAAATTCAGTTTCTTTACCAGACTTTGTTTCATGTGCACTGTGTGTCACCTTTGCCTCCTTCCTTTGGGCTAAATAAGCCTACTGCCAGGAAGCCCAGCTGCTTTACCACCAAAGAATTTAATAAACTTGAGCAGATTTTCCTTCTAGATAAACGCTAAAATGCACCAGTAATCTCATCTTTCTGTCTGCAGAAGGAAACTAGCCTTTAATTCATAGAACACATAGTTACTTAGGAAACAACTAACTTAGGAACCACCATCTTGTAAAACAGTTTTTACAGTCTATGAAGCCTCCCAGGTGCCAGAGAGACACAGAAATGAGTCCCCCCCTTTTTTTTCTCAGAATGGAATCAGCAGCTCTTCTAGCGCTTAAAGGGCTCCCAAGCATCTTATATATATTCTGCACATCAGTTTTAAAATAAATTTTGATTTAATAAAGATTTAGGGCCAAGATTAACAAAAAACCCAAACCAAACCAAAATAAAAAATGAGAACAGAACAACCAACCAAACAAAAAACAGACCTAGAAGTGAGATAACTATCTGGAATGGGGTTAACATGAACACAACTCTTTTCAAACTGGCCTGCAGTCACTAAAATTAACAAGCTAGACAGCTATAGCAATTTAAATTATGTTCTGTGTTGGAAGGCTAGTTTCTCCAATTTCTCTCCAAGAATTCTTAGGTTGGAGATAAAAATCTTGTTAGCTAAAAACATGTTAGCTAGAAACCTACTAGATTATCTCAAATGTTTAAAATTGTCTGAAGTAAGGAAGTAGAGTATTGAGAGACAATGAAACATACAGTAATTATTTAAGTTCACTTAAGGAAAAAATAGAGGAAAATCTCACACTTCCTCTAAAATTAAAGCAAAAACTTTAGTCTTTTTTCAATGGCAATTGGATTCTTAAGCTGTTTAGATATTTAAGAAACCCTGTACAGGTGCCCAAATGACATACCTGAATATATTTGAAAATATGACACCAAATCATTTTTGTATCCCATAGGATCATAATTTTACATTTATGTCTTTTGGATCCACAGTTAAAATGTGCCTTGATGTATAATAACTGATATACCTCTTAACAGAAATAACAGACAAGCCTTGCTTAATTTAATATTACCATAGAGAGTAGAGGAAAAATTAAAACTGAAAAGTGATTTAATTATAAAGACCTTTCAGATTTAAATAGTTTCTTTTCTGACTAGCAGCAAAAGAAAAAAGCACAGATAATTACTGGAATTAAAAAAACTCTCCAAACAATAAAATTTAAAAAAAATCCCTTCAATTGACTACAATTGTTCAAGATATGCATTACATTTTCTGGCATTCATCTTCAAATTTTGATACTATTTAGTAGAACATTTGAACAACATCATCATCTGACATTTACTGAGCTGTGTTTTTAGCTCTGTAAAAGCAAAGTAGAAGTGTACGTTGAAGAAACAGAACAAATGACAAGAATGTGATGTAATTTTTGATAGTACGAAACATACTATATTTGCTGTTCATCATGCAGTAAAAAGATTTGACATCACTAGATAGGAAAGAATCTAAATGATTGGTCTCATGGTACAACACCGGAAAGAGACAGTAAAAGAATCTACATAGCTCATAATCTGATAATCAGAATCTTTCAGAGATGTCACAATCTGCCAGCAAAAACACCTATCTGAAGTCAGTGAGGATGAGAGCAGGGCTGGATTTTGGCTCCCATTTCCTGAAAGAATGCTTTATTCTCCTGCTGTGTGTTAACTCAGATAGGCAGACAAACACCACAAAGCTGCTTGCTCGCTTCTCCCATTCTGCCAGGGGAATGGAGGAAGAGGAAATGAAGGATAAATAAAGAGAAACTTGTGTATCAAGACAAACATTAATGGTAATAATAATTGTTTAATAAGTGAAAGGTAAGTGGAAAGCAGAAGAAAACAAAACAAAGAAATTATGCAAAAGCAATCACTCCCCACCTTCCATGAGTAGAATATTTCCCAGATAGTTTCTGATCTAAAGATGGCTGACCCTCCTAAATGCCTCTCTTTTCCCTTTTATTTGTGAGTGTGGTGTTGGAATATCTCTTTGGTTAGGTCAGCTCCACTGCCTGGTTGTGTCTTCCCAACATATTATGCACCACTCCTTACCTGCTAAATCCATTTATTTTGGGGACAGAGTGAGAAACAGAGAAGTTCTTGATGCTGTGTAAACACTGCTCAGCAAAAGCTAAACATTAATGTGTTACCAGTCTTTTCTTGGTCAAAAATCTAAAGCACAGCCTCATATGATCTGCTATAAAGAAAATTAATTCTATCCAAGCCCAGACTGGTGCACCTTCAAAATGTTTCATAAAAAGTAGATGGCAGAAAACTTGCTTTTCTCCTCACCCAAGTTTAAAAGTAAGGTCACTGTTAAATCCTTTGAGGAACTGGATGCAAACAACAAACAACTATCATCTTGATAAAATCCAGTTCGCAAAATTGGGTGGAAAAAAGGCTGTAGCATTCCTTTTGTCCTGATTCAGTTGTGTAAGAGTATTCCAAATCCATGTTTTTAATTACCTCTCTTTGATAATAATCTGAGATATGGTACATTGTCTTACAATTCAAATTTGAATTCTTGGCTAATGGATATTTACCTGCACTAGGCCTATTTCTGGTGTAAGAGTTAGCAGTAGCAGTCCAAAATGCAGTGAAAAAGGAGCAGTTTCTTTGACAGTCTGTACCTGACACTGTTGGGCCTCTATTCCCTTTCAGGGCAAAATCCAGCGAATTAATCTACAACGTCTTTGGTGATTTCAATTAATATGGCAGAGTTTGCACTTAAATAGAGCAGAAACTCAGCCACAGCCCAATCTCAAATGAAATCTGTGACTGCAGCAGACAGGGGTAAGAACATGTTTTCTGTGCTGCCTCTGCTCTGTCAGCAGCAGGAATAGATTCTTCACCTACTTTATTTTCATCCATATGGCAAATGTTTGCCCACATTCCTAGGAAATCTTCTGAACTATGGTAGCCCTTTGAGCGGTCTTAAATTGTGTAGCCAGTCAGCTTGTAACACAGACGTCATTGCACTGATCAACTAGAACATACCATGAGAACTGAAGAGAGGTGGGATTTCAGAGTGTTCTGTAGTATGATCCACTTCTAAGTAAACTTCTGGGAAAGAAAATCATTATTGTTTGGGTAGTTATTATCAGTTATATTGATAGGTATATTTTGAAGGTAATAATTTTAAGGTAACTTGCTTTCATCTCATAGAGGATCTTAAGCACCCAACACAGGGTTTTAGGCAAGGCAATGCCTAAAAGGTAAATAATATGAAATATGAACTGTAAATGGCTAGATACTCTACTCTTCTATTATTTTTATTTCAGTGATAAGAAGGTTTTGATATTTGAAAGCAAAAAAAAAAAACACCCCAAAAAATGATGCATTGCTGTTAAATCATGACCAAATTCCCTTGCCATGGACTCGCATGAATATTGTGCTTGTGATGACCTTAGCATGAAAAGGAAAAGATTATACTTCTTTAGCATGCTTGAGTAAATTCTCTAATATTGTTTGTCTTCCCCTTTCATTAGCAAAATCTTAATTGCTAAATTCAGGGTGAAAAGGCAGTAATTTTTTTCAGTGTAGAAAGAACAAATTCCTTGCATTCTTTTTAATTATATAGTAGGCATTACTGTTTTGCTTAAAAGCTTTCATAGCTGAGATTAATGTGAAAAGGAGCACATTATTACTAAGACTTTGTACTCAGTGACTGTTTGAAGAGACCTCAGGTAACATCAAGGACTTTTAACTTCAGTGATTTTAATACAGTTCATATTCATGTTCATGCATTTGCTTCCTTTTCAAATTAAATAATTCATTTACTTCTTCTCAATATATGTCATAAATTGCATTGGGGATTTTTTTTAATTTGGGGGTCTTATCTATTTTATTTTTAAATGATTTTTGAAAGGTGAAGGCTTTATATAAAGTACATAGAAGTTCCTACATTATTTAGAAGCCAAGCTTAAAGCAGCTGTAGTTTGGTTATATCTGTCATCTCTACAATTAGTGAGAAGAATAAGTTTCAAGGACAACAAGGAAAGTAGAAATTGTAAAGCACTGCCAAGTCTGATAGCCCAAAAGAGCTGAGGTTGCTGAAGCTCTGTGTTCCCAGGTCCAGCCACTGAGTTTCAGTGCCAGCAGGCACACACTTACACGTACGCACAGCACATACATGCATATGCACACAACGGGTCACAAGGACCAACATACACAGAAATTCATTTTCCATTTCTAAGTGCTCACATGTGTATCAGAAGAGTATCAGAAGTGTTTATGTAAATGAGTTAAGATAATTCTAGTTATCTTAGCATGTGAAAAACCTCTATTCTAGGAATAAACTTGTGTTATAGACTCGTCATATGATTGAAGGACTTGATACCTATATACTCGATGCCTAATAATGGGGATATATTCTTCCAGAAAGTTCAGAACTGAAGGAAACATTGCAATTATAAAATGGAGGTTGAAGAAACATATCCACCTGCTAGAAGATGTGGGTGGGAAATAAACTATTAGAAAGACGATCCATGGCAAGTGATGTTTCCATATATAAGAATTTTAAATACACATATTTATGCCAGAATCATTGGGAGGGCATTAACAATTTCTGTAAGAATACCTTTGGGCTTAATTATCCTGGAAATGATTAAGCCAAAACATCAGCATCTCACCTTCTACATCTTAAACCAGATCAAGAAGTTGTTGTGATTGAATCATTGTCACACTAATTCATTGAGTTCAAAGAAGCTTCTAGATAGGCAAAGGTTGCAGTTTCCAGTATGACTTGTTTCTGTCATTTACAAATGAACAGCCTTTTCAAACCTTCCTTGCCTCTGTCATGCTGAATAGTCTGGCTGTCACTCTTGGACTGGATTACATTGTTGAAAGCAAATCTGTGTCACTGACCTTACTAGTGAGGCTGAGGATGCCATGGAATGTCATCTCAGGGGACAACATTCAGAAGTTCTCCATGAGACTTGTTGTCACTGACACACCAACTATGAGCTAGCGACGATAATTGTCAGAATTAATGAATGCTGAAATACATTTCAAGAGACATTTTCTACTGAGGGCTGAAAAGAGGGTTAACAGATAAGTAATCCAATTAATGCTATTGCATGTATATAATACATGAAATATACTTTAGAAAGGAGATGGAATGTTTCTGGCTTTTCATTTGGAAAGCTCCTTCCCAACATCTAGCAACTTCAGTGAAAGACTATTCATGAATGACCAGTGCTTATGAAAAGGAGGCCACTAGTGTACATAGCTACATAAGGTTCTAGGATTCTCCCATGTTCTCTTATTGTCATTATTAACTTCACAGAAGAATTTAATATTTTTTAAAGTTTTGAATCAGAATAATTTGCAACAAGGAGTATACTGCATGCAACTGAATTAGCATTGAAATCTAAGAATTTGTAGAAAGTACAGAACATTAAGATTTTCATCTGCTGCAGAGATAAAGAGGTATCATAAAATTAGGTCTAAATTGTATAAGGTCTTAAAGAAGATGAATATCTTATATCTAATGCACTGTGGAAGAGGGCATCAATGCCTGGATTCTTCATTGATGTGTTGCAGAAGAAATAAGAGATGAGGAAGATAATTATAGCGGCTATGATTTTAATAGATTAAAGAGCTAAGATTAGCATCAGACTACAGAAGTTGCAGTAATCAAGGTAAAATTTAACCTGACACTCAAGTAACTAGCAATAGTATATGGAACTAAATAACTCAGTAAATTTTTCAGCATTTAGTTTTTCAGAATGAAGCTTTGTTTATCTTCAAGGATATTTATTCACTGCCATTACTTCAGTTATGATTCTCAGGGTTATTGGAGAAATGTAATGGGAACATGAGCACGGTAAAACTAGAATTTGCCAGATAATGCCACAGCAGGCCAAACTTAAAAAATGAGAGTGTTTCCATATGACAAAATGACTGTGTGATTACAGTGCACTTTAATCTACAAGTACCAACTTGATTTCATTCATGTAAACACCATAACTATCAATGAAGATGTCAGCTTAAGTTCCTGCTAACAACCCTAGCAGAAAGTTGCCTGACCATTACAAAGACCTCCCTACTGTATTCATGTTGTCTCTTTACTAGTTCACTTAAGCTCATATAACTTTGCCACCTTTTTTTGAAATCATGCTAAAGAAAACTCAGTACATTTAACTGAATGATATTCCTTTCAGTGAAAGAATCACTGACTGGAGTCACAGCCTCTTTGTATCACTGGCAAATGCAGAAATTGTACTGTGATACTACGCTGACCTAAGGTGCTCAAAGACCCTGGCCAAAGGGATGGCGCTTCTAGCACGTCTGCACAGAAGCGGAGCTCTGTGCCTCTGTCCAGTCCCCTCTTGCTCTGTGGCTGGAAGAGTCTTGAGTAAAAGGTCTGGTTTGTTAAATCCCTTCAGACCAAGGTAACGCTGCTACCTAGCAGAAGCTTTAACACAGTTACAAAATGAACACATTTATATCTAATGCATTTATAATACACTCAGTTCTAACAAAATCTATCTTTTTGTTCAGTGTGTCACAAATACTTAGGATTTCACAATACATATCACAAATATAGTTTTCTCTTTCTAAGTTTTTTTTCTTAATAAAATAAAGGTTAGATTAATCCCTAAAGTTGTTTTCCTCTGTTTAAAAGCACATCAAGTTGAACAGTTGTTACTTGCATTTTGGAAGGTCTGGAGTTTATTAGGAGGCAGGTTTGGCAATACTTGCAGTTTGCTTCGTAACATTCTCACATTTAAATGAACTAGCTCAAGCAGCTAATAGAATGTAAATAAAAATATCTTCTTATATAATGTTTTCACTACAGTTTTCTTTTAGTTAAAACATTTGTTTAGGTAGCACATTTAGAACCTGAGATCTGGTGCAATGTCAAATGTTCTACTGGCAGCATGATACTAGCATGGATGAAAAAGCACACTGTGTACAATTCTAGAAAGTCTTTTTAACATTCAGCTCAAATAGAACTAAAGAAGCTTTATAATGGTGTTTGTAAAGCCTCTTCACTCGTGAACAAAACTATGACAAACAGGAATCACATCTCTTGCCCCTCTTAACTGCCTAAAGCTATAAACAGACACCTCTGCAGGTGCTGATATAGCAACATCAATCTATCCCTTTTTCACTGGCTAGATCTTACCCCTTTTCACAGCTCAGCTGGTAAAGTGTTTCTGGCAAATTCTGTCTAATCCACATTCAGAGCAAAGCCAGTGAAGTTTCCAAGTGATACAGAAAAACACACCAGGCTGTTTATAATAGAGATTAACACCAGATCTGCTACCAACAGGTTAACAAGTGGGCTTAAACTGTGCATACCTAGATCTCAGCTTGCCTGTCTTAGAAGTAGTCCTGAGATATCTACTACTTGGTTGGACATTCTGAGTGTCATAGACTCCAGCATAGAGAGGACTAGGAACAATAGCTATCAGCACAGCTAGATGTGAAAGAGGATATCTGTCCTGAGCCTCAAGCCAACCATTTAAATTGCTTGTGTTTACCTGGCTGCTTTTGCCTGAAGAGGGAGAGGGATCAGTCACAGGAACCGCTCTGCTGGAGGTTACTGCCCTCCCAGTTCTGCTGGCAAAAGGGTAATAATGAGCAGCTGGAGGGCATAACTGCAGCAAGGGGGGTCTTCCACCTGCATGCCAACTAGTGAGATGGCTGTCTACAATCCATTTGACTGATCTAACTCTGCTAGCTTTACTGTGTAATACAGACCTAGGTTAATTAAAGTTGCTTTCCAAATTGCTCCTTGTATAAATCCTTAAATTTCTGTGATTTGATCTCTATTTTTATTTACCTATATTTTCTGGGTGAATGTTCCTTTGTATTAGTTTGTATTATTAATAAATAATATAGCATATTTTATCTTTTTGCAGCACAAAACCTTTAGATAAAAGTATGGTATTGTGACTTTTTTCCTAAGCTTAATGCTTCTCCATTACTTCTGGACTAAAGGGGGGGTTGATGCTTACAGGGCTGTGGGACTTGTGATTGGGTGCAGGAGAAGAACTTTTGGGAATTGTACAAGACAATGAGATGTTCAGAGAAGGACAAAAGGAGAGGAAAGGGTGCCTGAGGTGTTTTGGGGAGTAGCTCAGGAAATCATTTAGGCTGCAATAACATAATACTTCCAAGTCCACCACTATGCCCTGTCCCTAACCATAACATCTATATGCCTTTTAAAACACCTCCAGGGTCTCAGCTGAGCCACTTCCCTAGGAAGTTTGTTCCAATGTTGGATAACCTTTTCAGTGAAGGACTTTTTCCTTACGTCCAAGCTAAACCTTCCCTGGCACAACTTTAGGCTGTTTCCTCTTGTTCTGTCATTTTTCACTTGGGAGAAGAGTCTGATCCCCACCTCACTACAACCTTCTTTCAGGTAGTTGTAGAGAGCAATCAAGTGTACCCTGAGGCTTCTTTTCTCCAGGCTAAACAACCTCACCTCCCTCATCTGCTCCTCATAAGGCTTGTTCTCTAGAGATGTAGGGAATAGGAGAGGATGGTTACTTGCACAGTGCTGGTCAGTGCACTTGCGTGACCATGCCCTATACTCCATCACCACAGTCGGTCTTGTTTTCTCATTAAATTCTAACTATTTTCTTGGGTGAAGGGCTCTTTTCATGTGCGCATGTATGTGTGTGGGAAGTCTAAGAGCCAGTGACTGGAGTGCCAGAGAGTCTGTGTGTCTGGGTCACCAGCAAGAATGATGAGTGTTTGTACCCAAGTCAGTGTATGATTACAAACGAACAACAAGTCAGCCTCGCTGGTGAGTAGGTGGGAGCAGATACACATGTGAGGGCTCTGGAGATTGACTGTGTGACATCCTTGTGTATATGAATATCTCGGTGAAAGGCAAAGGGGGAGCGGGAGGGTCTGGGACTGGTGCATCCAATACCTCTTTATTTGAAGGGATACATATATGTGTGTGTGCAGGTCTGAAGACCTGTAGCTAGAGTGGGGTTGTGGCCTTCAAGGTGGCATGGCCAGGTGCTACCAAGTGGGAAGCCTGGCATCCAGGGGCAGAAAATGGGCAGACCAAGTGTCTGATCCCATACAATGGATGAGTGAACACTATATACTTGTATGTCTTCCCACTATTGGATCTTTATCCCCGTCAGCCAGAGAAGGGAATGGAATGAGGCTGTTGGTGGTGTTTGTGCTTGTGCAAGTGCTGCATGTGCCTGCAGGTGTTGATCAGTGTAGCTGGCTCTGTATACAAGGTAGCATCCATTGTACATTATGTTTATGTGTGTGCCTACTGAGAATACATGGTACTGGTGGTACCAGTGTCAGCCTTGATCTCTTGAGGTTAGATTTGACAACTCTCTGTCAATATATGTACAAAATGGCATTTAAAGTCCTTGAGCTTTAGGTATGCTAAAAACAACTTATCTACACAAGTTGTATGCATGCTATATTGAATGTATGTATTAATTTTTGAAGACATTATGCAAATTCTTTTTTTCATACAATTATTCTGTATTTTTTATAAAATATTTCTTACACAGGTTAAGCTATATAAGTTCTTAAAGCAATATGTATCACTATTCTGAAGACATAGGCCCACACATGAGATATTTTAATGGTAGTGATAAGGTGCTCCCAGCAAATGTCATGAAGATGGATAATGGAGAAAGGACTGACAGCCAAGATGGGGATTGTATCACCTGAAGTACTACCTGTCTTGCTGCCACTAGAAGACTACCCTGATACTAAGTAGCAACAGCCCCTGTACAAATGCCTGTCTTCAGAATTATCATCACTACAAATGACAATGCTACAGGAAATTAAGGTACACTGGAAATCATGCAAGGAATTGAAATAGCTTTCCTGGATTCTAGATCCAAGTCCCTTTGGCCTGTAACCAATCAAGATGAAATCTAATTAGGTGTTCTGCATACATGTCTGAGAGACCATAGTAATATTCCTATGAAAATGAAATATTAAATTATAAATATAAATTGATTAAAGACTGTAATTTCCTCTTGAATAGGTGGAAAAATATATTTACTTCAATGAGAATTACAATTCTTCTATCACAAAGTACAAACAGCAGGCTGAGTCTTCTTAATTATGAGCAATAATTATATTATTTTAAGGTCAATTTTAATTTTAAATATTTTAACTTTGCTTAGAAACAAGTATGTAACTATGAGTTTATGTTTTGAGGGATTTTTATGTTGCTTGTTTAAGAACCAGCTTTGTACAGAAGACCAAACCTTGAAATATTTAAATGTGATTAAATTGATTTAATATATGATAGTCCCAAATGTATGTCATTCCTGATGTTCAGCTGCCACACACAAAATTTAAAGATAAGTAATATGATTACAATCAGATTAGTGAGTCTACACAAGTTAATGAGATTGCAAATCTATATGAGTGAAAACTGCACTTCCTAGAGAGACCACTTTACATATCATTAGCTTAAAATGGATTTTCAACACTCATATAAGATACTGACTGGCAAATCCAACCTTTTTAATAACACGGTATAAGTCCAGAAAACCTTCTATTTGCTGGGACACAGGCTACTAGCTATTTCCTGCTGGAACTTTTCACCTGATATTTAGTTTAAAATGGAATCATTCATGTAGATTGGTCACTGATGAAATTGGAAGAAGCAGGCTTTTAGGGCACAGAGAACTTTTCTTTTCATTGTGTCTGGGCACCAGGAATAAACAGAAGTATCATCATTATAAGAAGTACCACATATATGGTCAAATAAAATTACACATATTCAAAACAGTATGCAGATGCATGGGGGTGCAGTAAAATAAGGGATAGTAAAGTGTGTATATATATATATATATATGTAGATATAAAATTATGCTACTCCATTAAAAAACTCCGTAAGCCAAAGGAGTGCACTAAGTTTGCAGTCCTTGAGAGGAGACTGCTTTAAACCTCAGAGAATTTGCTTTTCAAGGATGGACTTCCTGTTGGCTTCAGTATTAATTCCAAAACTTTCCTGAATCTGTACATGTAACAGTTTTAGACATCACAGTTAGGTTTAGTTTATACGCTGCATAAAATGAGTCTAGTCATGCTCCAATGGCACAGAACTTTGGCACTAGCAACAAAAACACAGAACTAGACAGAGCCTGAAACTCTGACAAAAAAATACCTGGGCATTTCAAACTGGAGTTAGGATAAATTGTATTTTAAGTTCTGGTAAGAAGGAGAAAAAAAGGAATCATATCTAAGTTTGGTACTTAACATCCACTCTTTCAATCTCAATGAAATCTCCTGAAATTTGACTTGATAAAGCTCATTGCAGACTAAGTTCCTTTAAATAGGAACTACTATTTACTATTATTGTAATGAAAAATGTTAAAAATTATGACATTTAAACAATGGATTCTTCATCACTCAGAATCTTTATATCAGTATTCACTTCTTTGGAATGATATGCTCTAGGTCATCAAATATTGCAGGTTAGACAGGGAAATTATAATGGAAGGAATTTCTCCATAATATCTTCATGAAATAATACTACTTTAAGTTGTGAATTTTAGAAAACATATTCAATTTACTTGGGGCCATCAAATTATGAAATCTCCAGAATTTTTTGATCTACCTAATATAAGTATCCTCTTTTTTTTTTCTTTTTTTTCAAGTACTTATCGGATGAAGACACTATATATTCACTACATTTTACGGTAGTTTTACAATGTCCACAAAGTATGAGCCATTAAAAGTATTTAAAAGCCATTAAACCCATAAGTGGCCTAGAAATGAACCCCATTATGAGCTTTAATGGATTAATTTATTATGTTTTTGTCTTTCTTAATGCAAAACAATCATTATTTTTAGGCTTGAATGAGTATCACACTATTAGCAAGCATTTTATTATTGCTTTCATATTACATTATTTTCTTTCAAAAAATTCAAATTTATCAAAAAATGTGGACAAGCAATAACTATTTCAAAAGCAAATTCTTTCACACAAAATAGATTTTTTAAATTTATCAATATGTAGGGAAAGTATAGACAGTAGCTCTGCCTTTTATACATTCCCATACAACTAGACAATCAGGAGAAATATGAATCAAAATATGTTTTGCTATTTTTAGAAATCTCATTGTAAGGATCTCTGTATCATTAAGGGTGCTGATCAGAACAGAGTTTGAGTATTTTATGGGAAACATCAATTTATGAAAGTGGCATAAAAGAGGAGGCCTACAAAGAACATAGTTCCTGCCAAAATCAAGAAAGACAGAATGCAAAAATCTCGTAGCTATTAAACTTAAAGGTAGGCTATATATCTTCAAAGTAGGTTTTTTTTTTGCAAATATACAGCTAGGACAGTTGAGATGGGCATATGCCTTTAGTTATTTGGATTTTTATGAGTAAAGTCTGTAGCTACTCAAGTATTGCATTAGTTTTTTGGCAGAGAACACAAAGAAACATATCAGTGTCTCTAAAATCAATATCCCAAAATATCCCAAAATATCTTAGGAGAGAGGCTTTCTAAAGGGTTCTTCTAAGAAGGAAAAAAATTTACATGTCACATCTAATTCAGCAACAATGTCTCTCAAATGCTTTACCAGCAGGTATTCACACTTGGAAATGTACATCAGGACACACAGAGTAATTTATTTTACTATGTTCCAAGGTCGGAATCTTCATACCATTTTATTCCATTTCACAAGGGTAAGAGTATAACGTTTTTAATAAATACATTAAATACAATGTAAAACCATCCAGCTTCTATACTAGCAGAAAGCTCAGGATAGTACTTTCACTTCAGGGTCATATAAACCTGCTTTGCAGCAAATATATTTAAGGATTATAATTAGTAGGGTCACAAAAGTGATTCAAGTTAGGTTAAGAATCACTTAATATTTGCTTCTGATAGATGAAGACTGACAAGGTTCTGCTTGTCACCAAGAGATGAATATAATACAAAGAACCTTTGTTGCAGTGGGGATCCTGCAACACGCATATATCAAACCAGGAGTCCCGTGGAAAGGAAATATATATGGACAGACAGATTCTTGCTAGATGTTTCAGAGATGTTTATTTCTCCAGCCGCATGGCCGGAGCTCTGCCGAGGAACTGTTCCAGTCACGGGACCAAGGGTCCTTCTGCCCGCGCAGGGAACACAAACCAACCAATGGGAACGAGGCTGAGCAGGGGCAGGGAAACCCCGTGTCTGTGCCCTCAGGGCCCCTCTCCCAGGGCTACACGGCAGGGGAGGGACCCCAACACCTCACCCATTTTATTTTAATAAAAGGAGAATGAAAACAACTGGATAAACATAACAAGAACAGTTTCAAAACAAAACAAGCCACCCTCCTGAGTCTTTAAATGTCCAAACAGATTCTGTGGAACATCTTAGGGCTGACAGAAGGGAGACAGAACTCTCTGAGCATGCTTTGTGGGGAAACTGAGGCAGGAGAGGGTTTAATTTCTTCCCTCCCCCCTCCCCCTTTTCATCCCCCACTCGGCATTGGAAAGGGATTTTTGGGGAAACAATTGGCAAAAGCATGGTTTTGTGAGGGAAACCATGGATAAAAAAACGGATTGGGAATACACTGGGGGTAATAGGACATAGGGTAAAAGGGAAAGGTGGGATTAGGAAAGGGAGACTGTAGGGGGGGTTTACAATGGAGATATTGTCTAACATGACTACGATTTTTAGCATATATACTGCCTTTCACAGAAACACCATCAGGCCCAGTGACCTGCGATGCTTGTAACCCTTTTCTACCTTGTATAATTTTGAATTGCACCACCTCTCCATCTCCCAAGCTTGGGATGCATTTTTCAGGGTTATTCTTTTTAATAGCAGTTCTATGCACGAATATGTCTTGCTGGTTGTCACACCTTGTTATAAAACCATAATTTTGCTTAACATTATACCATTTTACTATCCCTAAGGTCTTAGTTACTATGATCTTTTCCTTTTTCCGAGTGGCTGGTGTTTTCTGTCTCGCTGCGTCTTTGCTCTCTCTTTCGGTCGCTCCCGTGTTGGAATTGTCGGGGCTGCTGGTGCCTGCGCGCTCTTCCCGGGATCGCGTTCGAGGCTGCGCGGGCCGGGCCGGGCCGCGCCGCTCAGTTCTCCGTGCGTCGCCTCCTCTGGTCGCAGCTTCGCTGCCGCTGCCAGGCGCTGTACCCACGTCTCGGCCGGGCCCCCGAGCGATGACCCCCCCGCGCCCTGCTCCAGCGCGTGTTTCGGTTCGGCGCGGCTCCGTTCCACCGCCGCCAGCCGCTGCCCGCGCGCCGCCCCTCTCGGTTGGGCGTTCACGGGGCTCGCTCCACCACGCGCTGCGCGGGGCCGTGTGGGCACCACCGGGTCCCGCTGCTCCCGCCGCGCCTCGCTCCGCCGCCGACACTGCAGCTCGCGTGGCTCCGCCCGCACGCGGGAACTGCCTCGCTGCTGCTCGCAGAGCGCTCGGTGCACGTGGCCTGGGCCGCACGGTCCCTGCTCCACGCTTCCCTTCGCCAGGACACAGCTGACATTGCTCAACAATCTCGGTAACTAAATAATATTCACGAAAATATTCTTCCATCGGCATATATTTTGACTCCAGTATTAACTGTGTCCAAACAGTTTTCCAAAAGCCCTTGGTAAGAATTAAATCCCAAGAAACATAGAAAAAGTTCTTAAACAACCATTCCAGGAAGTGTTTCAGTTCTTTTTGAGCTTGAATCAAGCTAAAATTTACAAATCGTTGTTCAAGAATCATTTTAAGTTTAAGATAAATGTCCATATGCGGCTCTGAGAGCCAAGAGTCTTCCCACAGTTCCTCCATAGTTTAGATATGGAATAGCAAAACAAAACCAAGAAGAGGAATCCAAAGTTTCCAGGGTTTACTCACACAAATCAGTCGCTTAGGGATCAGGGATCGTTCTGCTCTCAATTCTCCACCATTTGTTGCAGTGGGGATCCTGCAACACGCATATATCAAACCAGGAGTCCTGTGGAAAGGAAATATATATGGACAGACAGATTCTTGATAGCTGTTTCAGAGATGTTTATTTCTCCAGCCGCATGGCCGGGGCTCTGCCCAGGAACTGTTCCAGTCACAGGACCAAGGGTCCTTCTGCCCGCGCAGGGAACACAAACCAACCAATGGGAACGAGGCTGAGCAGGAGCAGGGAAACCCCGTGCCTGTGCCCTCAGGGCCCCTCTCCCAGGGCTACATGGCAGGGAAGGGACCCCAACAAACCTTTATTTGTGAATCAGTGTCACTTTTTAATAGGAGATCAGGAAATGTTTAAAATAAAATCAGAAAGTGGGGTAATAGTGGAAAAAGTCTGATACAACTTTTCAGATGAAAGATCATCTTCAGATGTGAAAATCATGAGGAAAAAAGCTAAAAAACATTACAAGTCTGTGTGTTAAAGGAAAAACAAAGGAAGGAACGATAGGTATGCTGGGAAAAGTTACTATAATTTCAAAAGCTTAAGTGCATTATTTTCTTAAAGGAGATCTCTACTACCTTCCTACATTGTGTATGTCAATCACAAACTCCTTTTTTTAGTTTGAGTCTCATACGATTTTATTCAGAACTTCTTTAGCTGCTAGGGCATAGGAATTAAGGGCAAGTCTTTTAGATGTCCTGTCACATCCAATAATTCTGCATCATAACTTACACAGCTTAAGGATTTATAAACAATTCCAGACTGTATTATTAGAAAATTAATGATGATATTATAAAAATAACTCAAATTATATTCACTAGGATATGGGTCAAGGTTAAACAAGAAAATGTCACTTGTACAGGTGTGACAGTTTATAGCAGTTCCAATAGGGAAAACCCTTAGGCAAGTAGAATTTAAATTGGACACAGACACCTACCTGAAAAAAAACTTTGAAGTTACTGGGCTGCAGCATGATGTACAAATACTGGAATACAGGGTGTCAAGCAGGGTTCATCGCTTGATGATAAATTGCCTGGAGCATCTCAGAAAGAAAGTAAAGGAAGTAAAGTTTAAACAAAGTTTTCCAGAGTTTGTAGGAGAGAAGAGTAGGATATTGTAAAGTGTTAAGATTTGGTGGCATTAAAGGATAAAAAATAAGGCACTAAGTGTAGCATGACTTTCAGAATTTATAGAAAACATTGGAAGATAATAGTACTGTGGGAATAGCACCAAGAAAGGATAGCTTCAGAGACTTGGTGAAGTACTTCAGTTTAGCAGCAAACATCTTAGTTCTTTCCCTATCCATGTTGTTTCACATACTCAGAGCGGAGTTTCAGTTGACAGCTATCTTTACATATTGAACATGTGGAATCACATTAGGCTGTTTTGGTTTGAGAAATTTATTTTAAATAGTTTCCTTTTAAGTATAAGAGCTTGGGTCTATTCAAAACCAGAGTTAGCATGAAAAGATATCTACATCTTTTCTGTGACTCACTGAATAAAGAACAGTTTCATGGATGAGAGGAGCTTGAGTTGTTAAAAAAAGAGAAGTTCCCTCACGTCTAAAAAGTAAAACCCAGATCACAAAAAATAATTTTGACATGAACGTTAATGAAGGACTAGGCTAAAATCTGTGTGACTAGCAGATGGCAAAATTTCTGGCCTCTCTGAAAGTAAGCCTCTGCTATTGATGGGTCCACATAAGAGCCACTGGGCGGCCATGGTTCAACACAGTAGGATTTCCACTGGGTCTCACTATCATAAAGGAGACACTTCCCATGTCTATGCCCACCCATCATCACAATTTTTTTAGCTATAACAACCTTATTCAGAGAGTTTATATGGAAAATATAAACCATAGGGTCTCCTGGGGTACTAAACCCAGTTCTGTAATAATTGTACTATACTTGCTGCTTTTTTTACTGTCTTCTTCTGGGGCTTCTTTCAATCCCTGTGTAAGCCAGGAAGTTTCTTATTTTATTTGGTTTAATTTCCAGCCTATTCCTTTGCTCTTAGAGAACAGATCCTTGTGAATCTGTATTTTGCCTCTTACAAGCCCAGCTGCAATACACACTCTGGTTTTGGTAAAGCTTCTTAAAAAGTTTTGTTTGCTTACAGATCACTTCTCCTCTTGTACTGTCTGGAGTATGATTCATCAGAAAAAAGATTTAAAGAATAAATTTCTTATGTGAATGGTATTCATGATTTGTTTATTGAAGTAATTTTTAACTTTTATTTGGTCTTGGCCTTGTACTTCTCTCAATATCCTCATTGTTTATGGGCATAAATAATTAAATCTTGTATTATACAGTTTTGCAGAAGTTAGATTTCCATTTCTAAGGAAAAATAATGTGTTCATTGTTAATTGAACTATTCATTTCAATTAATACAGTTGATTTGATAATTAAGATAACAAAATCTGTTATTCAGCTAGCACTTAAAATAAGTCAGTTTTTAACTCCACTTAAAATGAGTCAGTTTTTAACTCCGTTTTGGGTTGCAGTTCAGTGGGACCCTATATCTGTGCAGTTAGCAATAACAAAGTTATTACAGTGTTATGAATGAATGATGTGGATTTAAATAAGTTCCTGCCTTTTGCCAGGGCCTCTGGCAGCTGGCAGTTGTGTTATTGAGGTGACCAGCACCCCAAGACCCACCCTCATTTCCAAGTTCTTTAATAATTGCTGATTTGGTCTATTATAAAATGGATTCTTTCTGAATAGACAAAAAACTAACAGACATAAGACTTAAAACAGACTATTACTACACAGGAATAAGACAAAAGGGGGTATAAGTATTATACACGCAAGGTTAAAGGTACCATGAAATTTACTGGTAGTGAAGAAATAATGTAACTTAGGATCCAGTGTTTCTTACCATCCAGTTCCTGATGGAGCACACATCGAAATCCTTTCCCTCAATTCCCAGGAAAATAACTATGGAATTTGCATCCAGACTCTGGGTAAAAGTCTCACATGCTTTCAGGGCATGTGGGTAGAAGGCTTCTCAGGGTGTGTGTAGGAGACTTCTGCCTCTGTGATAAATTGTAGTACTTTTATCGTGTAAAACAGGCCTTTTGGTCACTTATGTTTTTTATCTATTTCCACATCTGTTAAGGTGGCAGAACTTTTGGCACCAGGAGATGATACCTGCTGGGCCTTGCCCCCCTGGGTTCTCTCTCCTATCTGCACCGGCCACCTGTGGTGGGGAGAGGGGTGATATGCCCTGCCACATACAGTCAGAACTCAGACATTTCTCTTTATGACATCTTTGTGGGTCTCACTCTTTACCCCATACAATTTCTTGCAGCATACCTACTTAGCATGCCTGAGAAGTATCTGAGAATGCAGGTATAGTGCTTGTTTTCTCTATATAGTTTTATATCTATGGTGCTTTTCTCACCAAAGAAAACACAAAGCCAGAATAAATTTCCTCACCAGTTGTGTTAAAATGTGTTATTCTGTAGAAAAGAATTTTTAAAACTTTGTGTTAGAGAAGGAACCAGTGGTCCAGTAACACATGAAAACAAACAAATTCAACTTTTTGGCTTAATGTAAGTACATAAATTCTATATTGCCCAAATAAGAACATTATCTTCTTTTATTAAGCTATGAATTGTAATAGGAAAGATGAGAACCAAATCTAATCATGTAGCCTGACTCTGACAGTAGACTGGAGTTTGCTAGCTGATACTTTAGGAAGTGTATAAAACAAAGGCAGTCTTAGATGATGCTTCCTAGATAGCTTCCTAGCCTCTAGGAACTAAAGCTCATGGATTTAATACTTGAGACAAAAATATAGTAGATAGTTTGCATAAGATTTTATACCACTTGTACTCTGAGAATTCTGTTATAGTCCCCACTGTAAGAATAACATGAAAGATGATTCATTTTGAGACCAAATCTAAACTTCATAAGACTGTCCACAAATTTGCATGAAACACCTATTTGCATAAAACATAGAACAGTTAATTTTACAGGGAGAAGAATGCAGATCTTTATTCTTGATCAGTGTGCTGACAAGAAGAAAAAATTGTTCCATCAATGTTTTTTTCCCAGCACAAATAAACTTAATCAGATGACATTTCATAATAGAATCCAGAGGCAACACAGCTTTATCTGGAAGATTGAAGAATGTTCCTCTAACATCAGCATACTGTATAACCTGGCAAGATACTGAGCTGAATGCCAGGAGGTGTTTCCTGGGTGACGGTTTCCACCATAAGTATAGTGAGACTCATGAAGCTATTTGCTAAAAACATGAGTCTTTTTCCTTTAAGAAAAAGGTTAGGGCTGTAGTTAAAAGAAGTAAAATTTCAAAAAATTCAAGTAAATTTCTGTATGACAAGATTCAAAGCTAACTGCTGTTAGTTTTTTCGTATGAATTATCTACGTGCAACTATGTACTGAGATCTCTCAGATTCACCTCAGCCTTCATTGAGAAATAGTGAAGAATTATTTCACTCTGATCACTTCATCAGACCGTAGAAAAAGAGCAGAACTTCTATAACATCTTATGTCTTATTCTTAGATAGGTCTCTAAAACGTGGAATGAAAACCATCTTGGTGATGCTTATTTCTCTACTATGTCTCTTGTAAAAAAGCTCATATATGATGTAAAATTAGATTAAATTAATTCACCTTGGGAATGCAAGATCTAAGTGTCTTGTTACTTAGTGAGATAATTTTGGATCCCAGTCTAAGGCTCCTTACAGTTCACCTGAAATACTTAAACCTAAATATTAGTCAAAGAGGATTGACTTCCATTCTGTGGAAAAAACCTAGAATTTGGGATCTGGGGACATAGATCCTTTATGATTTTTTGCTTTAAGCTACAGTTACAGTCTCTGATAGGAGCCAATAAATTTTCCCAATTTTGAATGTTATCCTCAGATATTGCCAATCTATTTACAGTCAATAGTAAACTTACCTTCATTCAAAATATATCCTTGTACTTCTCTTCTTTCCCTCTTGCTCGTTTAAAGGCTTTCTTAGAGTAGTAACCCTTTACTAGTTTAGTTTTGATTGGTTTTCTTTTTTTGTAAATTTTCCCATCATTTCAAGGTATTTTAAGACAATTTTGTCCTGTTACAATATTTAAACTTACTTCCTAAATGACACGGAATAAGCTAATTGTTTATGGTTTTTGCTCATATCTTATGGTTGAACCAAAACACACTTTCAGGTTTTTCCCAATGATTTGATCAAAATTACTAATATAATAGAAACTAAAGGCTTTGTATGAACATTAACTTCTGATTGTTGTCTTTCAGATCTGTTATGCAAAGTACTTTTCACTGTCTCCAAGGAGATATATCTGATATTTCAGAAAAGTAAAAATTCAGTGTATACCCAACACTTGCATCAATTCTAATTTCAAATAGTTTAAGTTTAAATAAGGATTTGTTCTACTTGTACTTCCAGATCTATATTCAGTCCTTTCACAGGGTACATTGTATAAATTATGACAGTACATGGATTATTTTTGGTGCATCCTTACATAAAAAAGAATGGAGGAGGTGGACTTTCTATTCCTTAGATTATAATTTGTTTCTCAGTTTCGTATTAATTTGGGTGTCCTTGCTGGGAAAGAAGCATTAATTGTACACGTATCACCTCTGAATTACTTCTCTGAAGTCAGGGATTAGTCACTGGGTTATTCTGCATGCATAAAAACATAAAAAATTGGCTCTCAGATTCTAGCTGTGATATTAGATTTACTAGAGAAGGTGGCTTTCAATCAAATCAAGCCTTTAAAATGTAAAAAGTAGCATTGGACAGAATGTGACCTCTTAGCCTAGCTTGTCCTTTTTCTTACCCAGATGTTACATAAGAAAAGAAATAAACCTCTTCAAGCCTGCATTATGTGTACAGTTTTCTTCCTTACTGTCACGAGAGTGGTAGTATTAAGGACATAGTTCTCCAACCAGAATTGTGACTTAATAATCCCCTTTCAAGTGTAATGAGCTAAAAGGACATGAATTCCAGAATTCATACTTGATTTGTTTTTCTTTATGTTCACGAATTAAGAAATGAACAAAGTCTAGTAAAGTAGTAGATGTGAGCAAAACAAATTTTCTTATCAAAGTCCTGTTTTTCCGAACAAGAGAGACAAAAGATGAGATCTTCTATATACCAGAAATTATGTGATTGCCACAAATCCTCAGATCACAACTGTTTTATATTTCTCTATGAATTCTGATGTCAACAAACTATATTTTTCTCAGGTCTCAGCCTACCACAACCCAAATAATTTTAGAGAAGGCTCTGTATGTGTGCATGTGAATAAAACTTGTGTTTTCTTCAGCTTCAATTTGTGATCTTCAGCTGCCAAGGCAGCATCTTCATACGCATTTTTGTTTTATATTTTGTTGAGTGTACATTTATGGAGAAGGACAGAACCCCTTTGTGCATGCACAATTTATATATAGCTTTGTTCTTTCAGCTAGGCTGGTCAAAACTTGTCAGTGAACATTCAAAGGAAGCATTGTAATATATAAAATAACCGCAGAGGGAGGGAATAAATGCTGTTTAAGATATTGAATTGTTGGAACAGAGCCAATAATGCAATTGTTATTCAGTTACATTTTCAGATGACTCATCAGATCTTCTACTAATCCATGTTTTAAGTCTCAAGGAGTATGATTTTTAAAATCTCCTGAACACAAGAAGAGAAATAATTTTTAAAAACACAATAATATTGAGGAAGCCACCATTTGGATCTGTTTCTACTGTGATGCAGTAGCTTCTACCAATGATAAATCTGGAAAGATGAGTAAATACGGTAATCCTATTTCTTATTTTACCATGAAAAATGAGATGGAAACAGAAAAAACTTGGGCTGTTCTGTAACAGTGATAAAGAAAATTGCCCTTGAAACGAATTTAAATCAGTTATGTTTGGGAAATGAAAGCTTAGCTATAAAAAGAATTTATAAAAAAAAAAGCATTATATGCCTTCATTTTTTGCAAAGCTTGTGCTTTTATTTGTGGCTTTTCTTTTCCTTCCAACTGCTGTTCCATGGTAATGATTTCTACTTTTTTGTGTGTGCTCCTCCATTGTCTTTAAACTCAGAACTGCAAATCAAATACCATCTTATCTAACACTAAGCTAAAGAGACCCGTCTTTGCCAAAGTCATTGTCAGCAATGTGTTCACTTCTGTGCCAACAAATTTACCCATTAATAAGTGATAAAATTGCTCTTTTCTTATTACTTTTTTCTTTCATCTTTTATTTATTTATTTATTTATTTTAAGGCAGCTAACAGTATAAACAAACTGTTACATAGTATTGGACTTGACACAGGAAGAAATTAGTCTAATCCATTAGTGTTATACATTTTACAACAAAATGAAAAAAAGGAAATGGGTTTCATTAGTATAAAAAGAAACAAAACCACAAAAACCACCATAGTGAAGAACGCTAATGGCCTCTGTGGAAACAGTGTGGATATTATCTTTTTAATTGCTTATGTTTCCACCTTAACAACAGCAACATACGATGTGAAAAGTAATGTGAGCCTGAGAATGCATGATGGCAAAGGCCAAGATGGAAAATATCCCTAGGGAAAGTTTCCATTATTTTCGACATATTAAATGGTTTCTGCTTTTATTCATGTGTAGCAGAGTAAAAGGAAAGGCTTGCCTGCTAAATTTAACTGCTGATTCTTCTCCATAAAATGAAAATTTTTGGTTCTATTTTAAGCTGCTGGGTTGGGGGGGTGCGAAGGAAACCCTAGTTCAACAGTGCAGTTATTACAGTAAACTTCCTTTTAGTACTATGCAGTTTTTGATTCGTAAACTGAGTTTAATTCACCTGTTCAGTTAGGAATTAGTCGGAACAGTAGTTAAAGCAGTAATAGAAGAAATAAGAAGTATTTTAGATGTTCGCTTTTTGGTTATTAACCTATACCTCCACTAACTGCCTTCATAAAGCTAGAACTTCAACCATAATGCTGAAGAATTCATAGAATGATTTGAGTTGGAAGGGACCTTTATGGATCATTTAGTTTCAACATCCCTGTCATTGACAGAGATAGCTTCCATCAAACAGGTTGCTCAAAGCCTCATCCGATCTGAACTTCAACATTTCCAGGGATGAGACATGTTGGGGTGGCTCAGCCTGCTCTCGGGCTGAAACCATCAAATGTCAGTCACCAGAAGAGATCACTGCGGTCTCGGTTACCTCCCCCTGGGTGGCTCCCAATCCTAAATTACCTCCCCCTGTTCCAGAAAGTTCTCCCTTTTGTAGTTATTAATTGGTTCCCTGTTATGACTCCTGCCTCCCTGTTTTCCCCATTTGTTCTGAAAAATTGTATCCTCCCCTCTGCTTGTACTCCATTGGTTGTTTTCCCTTTCCCTGCCTTGCTCCACCCCCCCATAAAGGGGGCTAGCCCACGTCTCCTCGGGGCTTTTTGCTGGTCCCTGGTCCCTCCTGCAAATAAACCTGTTGGAACTCACACCAGGAGCCCCTCCCGCCTTCTTTGCCTCCGGGCAAACGCGAGCCTGATCATTGGCTGCCCGACGTGCTTCCTCTGAGGAGGAGCCAGCGCACGCACCCATCCCACGCCGATTCCACTGAGCCGTCCAGCGAGGACGCTGTGGAGGCCAACGCTGTGTCCCCTCTGCCCGAGGGCACGCTGGGGCTTGTGCTGACAAGCCCCGGTTGCGTTAGGGACATCTACAATTCCTCTGGAAACAAGTTCCGGTGCCTCCTCACCCTCTAAGAATTTATTCCTTATATCTAGACTAAATCTATCATCTTTCAGTTTAAATCCTTTCCTCCTTCTCCTGTCAGCTTTCCTGTAGGCCCTCTTAAGGTACTGGAAGGCTGCTATAAGGTTTCTCTGGATATTTCTCTTCTGCAGGCTGAAAAACCTCAGCTCTCTCAGACTGTCTTCATAGGAGAGATTCTTCAGTCCCTTGATCTCTTCGTGGCCCTCATCTGGACTCCCTCCAGCAGGTCAACATCCTTGTTGCGCTGGGGGTTCTAGAAAATGATGCAGTACTCCAGGTGGGATCTCACAAGGGCAGGGTAGAGGGGAAGAATCAACTCCCATGACCTGCTTGTCACACTTCTTTAGATGCAGCGCCGGATATATTTGGCTTTCTGGGCTGTACGTCCACATTACTGGCTCATGTCTAATTTTTCACCTGCCAATATCTCCATGGTCCTCCTCCACAGGGTTTCCATCAGCTCATTCATGCCTCTCTCTGTGCTGATGTTGAGGTCTGCCATGACCCAATTTGGAGGACCCTGCACTAATCCTTGTTGTACTTCATGAAGCTCACAATGTTCGACTTCTCCAGTCTGTCAAGATCCCTCTGAATGACATACATTCCCTCTAGCATATCAACTGCATCACTCAGCTTGGTGTCATCCAAAAAGGATGAGTACTGCTGAGGCTGCACTCAGTCTCACTATGTTATTAATAAAGGCACTGACCAGCACGAGTCCCACTACAGACCCCAAAGAGACACCATTTGCTACTGATCTCCATTTGGGCATTGAGACCTTAACTGAAATTCTTTGGTTGCAGCCATTGAGCCAACTTCTTACCCATCAAAAAATCCACCCATGAAACCCACATCTCTCCACTTTAATGGCACGAATGTTGTATTAATCCTTGCAGAAGTCAAGGTAGATGATATTAGCTGCTATTCACTTATCTACCAATGCAGTCACTCTGTGTAGAAAGCCACTAGATTAGGCAGGCATGATTTGCCCTTTTTGAAACTGTGTTAGCTGCCTGTAATCACCTTCTTGTCATCCACATGCTTTGACACAGCTCCCAGTGCTAATTAACAGCTAATTCAGATTCATTATTTTTTCTATTCTCTGCCACAATTCATAGTAGAACTGTATTGCAACAAAATAAAAATTCTACATCATCAATTAAAATATACGTTGATATGATTTTTCTCAGAATCATATCTTTACAAATGCATTATTTACCCACACATGAAAAAGGTGGGAATCTGCTGGTTTTAGTTGAATCTGCAGTTGAATCTACAGTTTTTCAGTTGAGAAGTCATAGCTTATTGTATATTCTAACAAAGATTACTTCATCTTTCCAGTGCTGTCATTTGTTTCTTATACCGATCAATGTCTGTCAGCACATAAAAAATAAGGAACCCCATAAATATCACATTGGATTGAGAACTCGTAATTTACTCATCTGCTCCTAGTGTCACCCATGTATCATATGGTCACAAAAGAATGATGATTTAAGTATATGGATGAAAGTAAACCAATGCAGTAATGATGTTTTTCTCCCAACATACAGTGATTCTAGAAGAATTGTTTCAGGAAAAAAAACCACTAACACAGATTTTAGCAGACAGATCTAGATCAAACCCAGGACTACAGCAGGCTATAATTCAGAAGTGACTGCCTTCCTATCACAATGAAAACCTGGAAAACAGAATATGTGCTATTTCTATTCAGAGAACTACAAAAGCCTTTAGAGAAATTACTGGAGGTTGATTGAAGAGAAGAAATGATGATGCCAAATGTTTCTAGAGTAAAAAAGATATTGCTGATTTTTGACACCACTAGTTTATGTTGCCAATTAGTATTGTTTTCAGTACTCATTATCAAAAAATAGTAGTGGAACTGGTATTAAATGGACTTTTAGTTAGTAGCCTATTATCCATTCCTATTCATTTCTCTGTTATAACTCTATTGGATGGACTATAGTATGCTTTAACCAAGTTTTTCTCTCTGTAAAAGATTTTCTCTTATTTCTTCCTTGTAGATGCACATTGTTCATATTAAAATTGCACCATAATTGATTTAGTTCTTAATATGCAATTTATGTTTATGTAACACCCTTATGTTTTATGTTTATTTCTTGGCTTTCTCACAGTTTTGCAAGGCTTTGGTGCTGCCATTTCCCTTATTCTCTATACAACCTTCCTATTTGGGGAAAAAAAAATCTAGTAGAAACAACTTAACAACCATTTATATATTTGAAAGTACTATGATGAAAGACCATACGTACTCTACCTATGGATACCTTTTTGAACTATTTTCTGAAAAGAGGAATGTATAGTAGAGATGAAAAGAATAAAATCTGCCATTACAGGTATTACACATTATTAAAAACATATTTAAAAGTCCACCAGGAGTAAGATTTATGTGCAAGTTGGCACACCTTACAGAGTAAACAAAGGCTGTTAACATCCCTTAGCTGCCCAGTAACATTTGGAAGCTTTCGAGCACTTTCTACTAGCAAAGCAGCTGGGTTTTATATATGTTGAAAAGGCATAAACAAAGCATTTTCAGAAAGACAGTATGAAAAACATCCTACATAGAATTAATACAGTCTATGAGTTAATAATAGACAATAGCAAATAATATTTCAGTTATAAACACATATACAAAGCCCTAAAATTATATCACTTGTTACAAGCTTCAATGCTTATATTCTTTATTATTCACCCCTTCAAAATTCGTGTGCTAAACCACTTCTATTCCCATAAAACCTACACATTCTGTTTATGTGCATATACATATGGTTCCACTAGAACACTTCATAAAGTATGAGGCAAGCTGAAATTCTTTCTTGAAGAGATTCTCTTAGTTCTCATTTCAGTAGTTTAATTGTCACTGTGGGCAGCTGTTTTTTATAATGTACCCTGTGGTGCAGAAAGCACTACTGGCCATAGTCCCTGAAGAGATATTTAAAAAAAAAAAACTATAAAAAATTATAAACAAGCCATGAACACCTGCTGAAGTTACTATTGCTCAGATTTCAGACATACTTTTATCTAAGGCTAGAAAAAATAGTCAATAATAAACATACACAGTCCTTTCAGAATATGGCTGTGGTGGAAATGGTATAACTATGCTTAGAAGCAAGGCACAAAAGGGCAGAACTTCTGCTCATAATGATCTGCTTTTACTAAACAAAAAGAAAAGCTACAAACCATTGTTTCCTGCGCATGGTGCTTCCCCAGAGGGTTCCTTACACTGAAGTATGTGTGCAGTGATATCAGTGCTTTTACCAGCTACCAGCTTTGGGTTACAACAAAATCTGGTTTTCCAAAAAAATGAAATGAGAAAACAAACACACACAAAGCTTCTCAAGTTATTCTAAATGATTGCGAGATTGATGATTGATCTAGATAGTACATTTGTCTGAGTTATGGGATTGAATTCAGTTTGTTATATAACAGTCCAGATTTAAAGGATTTTATTACACTTTTCAGTACGAATGATTCTTTATCTTTGCTTTGTTTTGAATCCTCCTGTGAAGATGATGATGTTTCCCTCTTTATCCTGAGGTATCCTAAATATTTATTCCTCTGGCACATTTTCACCGAAGTTGGCCCTGGCATGTAACATCAATAACATTCCTCTACTTCACACACAGAGCTCTTAGACCTAATTTGAGTAATAGTTTGCCACTTAGAAAGCTACAATCGAGTTAGTCTTGTCCAGCAGGCAGTCGCCCACTCAGCAACTCTCCGATTCACTCTCCTCTTCAGGGTGGAGGGTAAAAATAGGATGAGAAAGCTTATGGATTTAGATAAAGTGATATTAATTACCCGCTATTGTCATGGGCAAAACAGACTTGAGGAGGGAAAACATAATTGTATTTATTGCCAAAAAATACTCAGATACTGAGGAGCAAAACACAAAAAAAGAAAAGCAAAGAAAAAACATCTATCAAAACTTTACCTCTCCCACACATCTGTCTTCTCCAGACTCAGCGGGTTTCCTCCTCAACAGGATACTTCTGACTACTCTCCCTGCCTTCAGCAGCATGGGCAAATGGAGTACTGAAGGCAGTGGTCAGTACATAACCATTCCTCTCTGTTGGTCCTTTCTCCTCACACTCTTTCCCTGCTTCAGCATGTGGTCCCTCCCATGGGATACAATATTTCAGGATAAGATTGCTTCTGTTTGGACTTTCCACAGGCTGCAGATCCTTCAGGAAATGCCTGCCTGCTCCACTGTGGAGTCCTTCATGCCCTGCAGCATGGATATCTGCTCCTCTCTGTGGACTACAGAGAAGCACTTACTCTGGCATCTGCAGTACCTTCTCCACCTCCTTCTCTGATCTTTGTGTTCACCATTCCTCACTGAATTATTTTCCTTCCTCCTCTGTCTGGGTTGTGTTTTTCCCTTTCTTAAATACATTCACAGAGGTACCACCACGTCGACAGGTCTGCTGTGGCAGGTCTGTTATAGAACTGACTGGAAATGGCTGGAATTGTCTGTGTGTGGCAGGAACAGCCCCAACCTATTCTTGCAAAGGCCATGTGTGAGGTCCTGCACCACCTTGGCCACCAGCACAAAAGCTCCTCTTGCAGTTTGGTTGAATGCAGGTTTCTTTTTCTCTTTGGCCACAAAATAAAATATAAGTGATGTTTTCATTGAAATACAACACGTTTGGTTTTGACACTTGGATTTTATTATTTTAATCCCAAGAGGCTTGAACTGTGATGCTGCCACATTTTGCCACGTGCCTAGAACAGAATGTTTCTCCAGCAAGTTTCCAAGAAACAGTCATATTGGATTACTAATTTCGTAGAATTACAGAATAAATTGAGTTGGAAGGGACCCATCATGATTATTAAGTTCAACTCCTTGCCCTGTTCAGGATATCTCAAGAATCACACCAAGTGCCTGAGAGAATTGTCTAAACACTTCTTGAACTCAGACAGGCTTGGTGGTGTGACCACATCCCTGGGGACCCTCTTCCAGTGCTCTGTGGCTTCTGTTACTGATCACCACAGAGAACAGATGAGTGTCTGCCCCTCCTCTTCCCCTCGTGAGGAAGTTGTAGACTGCAATGAGATCTCCCCTTAGACTCCTCCTCTCTAGACTGAACAAACCAAGTGATTTCATCTGCTCCTCATAAGGTTTTGATTTGATATCAAATATCTGGAACTGGGCCAAAGTTTCAAGCTTGTCTTGTTCGTTTTTCATGCTGCATGCATTAGTGTGGAAAAGTTTCAGGAGTGGTATTTTGTAGCCAACTTCTCGTGATGCAGATTGAGGGATCCCATTAGTGCTCATTCCCTCATGTTTTGGCACACTATTCCATTGCTCATCACTTCCAAGCCTGGTATTTTCTTTTTCCCTCTTCCAAGTAGTTTAAAGCTCTATCAATGATCACCCTGTGCTAGAAATCTTTTTCCCCTCTAGAGAAAAGCCCTTCTTCCCCTCTAGATCCTATCAGGTGTCAGTAGACCAGGCATTTAATAGATTATCCCATGGTCAAAAAACCTGAACTTTTTCTGCTTACACCAGGTCTCAGAGCCACACACTGACCTGACAGATCTGCCTATTCCTATCACAGTTATTCCTTCTTACTGGAAGGATTGAGAAAACCACTAGCTGTAGTGCTGATCCTTTAACCAAATATCCCAAGGCCCTGAAGTCTCTTTTCATTGCCCTTGGACTTCTCTTTGTTATTTTGTCAGTGCCAGCTTGAACAACCAGCAACAGCTAGTAATCAGGGTGCCTTACAAGGGTAGAGAGTTTTCCAGTAATGGCCCTTTCCCAAGCCCCTGGGAGAGAGCAGACTTTCCTTTGAGTTGAGTCCGGTCTGCATATTGGGCCCATTTAGAAGGGAGTCTCCTATTACAACTACCCTTCTTTTCCTCTTAACAGAGGTGGTCGTGATGCAGGGTACAGATGGTGTTGCTTTCAAAGACCCCTGTCTTCCAGAAGGACATTTGATTTATTTCTATAGCACAAAACTCTGTCATGAGGCACCAGTGCATACCAGGCACTCATGAGAATTTCAGGTTTACAAAAAGGCTTACATTTGAAGGTCAACTTAACTGTTCAATGGAAATGTAGGTTATGAGGGGATATAAACTTCCAGCTTTGTAAGCAAAAATTAATTTAAATCAATGTAACCTCATTGAGTCAAATGGACTTTATGAAGGCCAATTTGGACATCCAATTTTCCTATGCTCAGATCTAAAAAGAAAAAACTTTCATGTTCTTTATTCCCTTTGGTTAAACTTACAACATAAAATGCTTGTCTACAGATACAGAATCAGATGTTTCTGTAGCCCGGAGTTTAGAGTGCGTAGTTGGGAAAGGCAAGTCCTGGATTCTCACACTAGAAATTGTAAAGTTGTTCAGAGCACCCATGCAGGCTCAAACTCTACACATGAGTTAGGAAAATGGTCAGGTTTTTTCTGTGAACAGTACTGGTATATAGGTTTGTTGGCATTGAACTGCTTCACATTTTTGAGACTTGGGAAATTTGGTACGTTTCCAGTTGTAAGGTCAGTGTTCATGGTTGTATTTTTAGATTCCTTGGGAATTTAGGCTTCTCTATGGATCTTTTATTTGTTTGCAGTTCTAATTTTGACTTTAGATCTTAGTGTCTTATTTCTCAATTGAATACTTCATGTTTATTTTCCATGTCAATAGCCTTGTCACATAGCCATTCAAAATAAAAGATTAAAGATTTCATAGTAGTTCCTGCAAACATGTAATAGCCAGACATTATAATAAAACTCTTGGACAGTGCATCATCTTAATATCTCTTCTCATAATAAGTGGTATTTATTCATGCAGAAGTAAGTTTTATTTGGTAAGTCACTACTGCAGAATTATATCCTCCTATTATTGATATTAAGTACTTTTCCTGTAGGCTAATCAAGACCTAACAAAGTCTGATGGATATCTTCACTAAGTGTGAGTAATATTACTGAGATGAATAAGAAGTCTGAGAAAAAAATAATTATCTCTGAATACTCAGTATAGTTTTTCAAATTTGCTGTAAAATTTGGGGCAATAAGAGGTTCAAATGACCTCCTGGGTCAACCTTCTGTTAAGTGGAACTTATATCAACATAAGATTAAGAAATGTGCCTAAAGGCCTGCCTGGGTGAACCTAAACAAACAAAGCGAGGCCCAAAAGGAGACAGCTAATGCAAGTAATCAGACACACCTTTGTAACCGCTCAAGAAGAGACTACTTCTCAAAACCATTCAAAAGGCTTTTTGGATATTGATGACTATCTGAAAGCAATGCTACATCTACATACAGACTTTGCTCTAACTGCTGTAAGTTTTTTTCGGCATAACTTAACCTTGAACAAAGTAAGTAGGTATTAGAAAATGTCTGGAGGTTAAATGGTACTTGATGTCCTGTTGTTGTTAAAAGAGCCAAATTAATGCATAATATTCTATTCATGACCTTAAATGTGATAATCTATTAGGTTCTTTACACTTTTTCAGATTAGATCGAATAATTTCTGGTAGTAGCAGGGAAAAATGTTAATACATTCCTGCATGCCACACATGGGTTCCAGAAGAGATAGCAGAGAAAAAAGCAGTGTTGTACATAAACATAGGTGCAAATTGCCTAAAACGCTTTCATAAAAAGTGCTTAGAAAAGAAAAGATTGAAGTTTGATTTAAAATATAATTTTATTTCCTTTGGCCTGTTAAGAACATGCCATTTTACCCCCCAAAAAATTGCTGTAGATCTTCAATTGCTTCATCCAAATTTTACCAGAAAAAAATATTGCTAACCAAAGTACAAGGTAAGAGAAGGAAGACAATCTTTATATTTCCTCTTAGATAGGAGCACAAAAGAAGTCACTATGTACCTGTGATAATCTCTGCTTTATGCTGTCTTCCAGTTCTCTCATGTGGATTAAGATGTTGGCTTTATCTGTAAATCCTTAACTGGAAGTATGTTTTATACTATATTATGACAAATTATGAAGAAATATCCTAATTTTCTGCTTCATGCAATGCTGGATTTCCATTCTGATCTGCTTATGTCTTGATCTCAACTTTGCTAGTAAACGGGCTTGAGAAACAGTATTAATGAACAGTTTGGCTGAAAATACCATTTTGTTGCCATCATTCCCTTACTCATCTGGTGTGTTACTTTGTTGCTGTACAAGGATGGTCTATTGTTTGAAATGTTAGTCTAGCATGCCCTCATAACTTTGTCCCTAAAAGCACAATGGTGAAAGCACTAAAAATATCTGAATAGTATTATTTATTTATTCATATTTTACTGGACAACAGAATTAGCAAAGCCTCTGTTTGATCTAACAGAAGATGAACAGTGTATTCACTAAGAGAGTTCTTCTCTTTTTAAATATCAGAATTTTATTACTTTTTTTGGTCCCAGTTATTTTCCACTTTTCAATTCAGCATTATCTTTAGCGAGTCCCTCCTGAGGCTTATTAGCTCATTGAGGTCCTAAATTCAGTGATTTCATTCAGATGCCTTTTAAATTATCTCTAGTTTCTTGGCTAGATTTTAAATCCATTGCTGTTTGTCAACTCACTTGGCATTCCAGGAAGAGGGAAGCTTTAAACAAAGATGGTATCTTCATGTCAGGACCAGCCTGATATCTAGTATTCCTGAGAGCTGTTAAATAACTGTTGTGTTCACTTGGAAAATGAATTTACTTAATGCAGCAAAAGTAGACTCATCAAAATAATTCTGATAAAATCCAATAAACCTAGTACTTATGGAACTTGATTTGACATTTAGCTGTGCAATGTTTATATTATAATCATTAGTCAAAGAAGAACCAGCATGAAATAAATCTAAATAGAGAATCATACCCTATGTCATGTTACTATAGAACCTATTGTAAAGTTGTACTGAAAATAAAAGAAATAGAGACAAAGTCATTTTTGTTCGATACAGTTTTTGTATCCACATTCCTTGTTCACTTATAATATAATATTGTGATTTTAAATGTTTTGTTGCAGAAAAGGTAGTGTTACAGTGGGGATACTGCAACACGCGTATCAGACAACAAGGCCCATGGAAAAGAAATATATATGGACAGATTTGTGTTAGATGTTTCAGAGATGTTTATTTCTCCAGCCGCATGGCCGGAGCTCTGCTGAGGAACTGAGGCAATCACGGGACCCGAGGGTCCTTGCCCACGCAGGGGAACACAAAACAACCAATGGGGAACGAGGCTGAGCAGGGGCAGGGCAACTCCGTGTCTCCCCTCAGGGCCCCTCTCCCAGGACCACATGGCAGGGGGAGGGCCCCAACAAAGTAGCATATGAAAATTTTGAAAAAGCTTTCCCTGGCTTGTTATCTTTGTTGGCATCTGAGCCACGTTATCTGTTACAGGCTAAAAATTAGTCCTTCAGTCAAGCATGAACACACATAGATAAATAGAATGTTACTCTTTATAAGGATATATGGAGAAGATTATTTAAAAAATTTCCCCACGTCCTTGTAACTAGACTGTTAAGACTAGTAAAATTCAATGTGGGAATACCTGGTGAAGAGAACAGAAATGTTCTGGATTTTAAAATTAATTTCCTGACATATCATTGCCCAAAATAAAAACATCTTTATTTTTAAGTGGCATTTCCTTCGCAGGTACTTATGTACACATGCCTGTATTGGTTCCTGGCATTCATAAAAAATGACCTTTATTGCACAGCTCTGGCTACTGAACACTCTAAATCCAGACAGGAACAAATGCTGAAAGAATATCTGAGTAGGAGACTATTGTATAACTGCCACAAAAAAAACCCCTTAGTGACAGCAAATATAACAAAAGTCCTATGAAAACACTAGCTCAGTGACAGCTCCCAAGGTAAGGTGCTACATTAATTTTATTATTTTAACTACCCATATGTTAAAAAAACATTACCAAGTTGCCATAAATAAAACTTTAAATTGTACATTCAATGCAATGACATTTAAATGGGTGGTAAAAATTAAGCAATTATCGATGAAGTAATCAAATAATAAAACGAGACAACTAAAGGCAAGGTATTCTTTGACTACCAAGAAACTACAAATATAAATACTTCAAGAGTATTAATATGGATGAAGATTTTTTTTTTAATTCCTGTTGCTATGATTACTTCATGTTTGAAGCACTATTTCCTGAGAAATTATCTCCCTCATCAGTTTTCCCAGCAGAGCACAAAAATGACTCAGATTAGTGGGCAGAACTACAGAAGATCTGTTGTTTTGTTTATTTTTTTTTCTAAGACAGAAAGTATGATTTCCTGCTAGTTTCAGAAACCTTGACATTCTGTCTACATGGTTCTATTTTTCTTAGTGGAAGACTTTGCTGACTAATCTACAGGAAGAAACCCAAACACCGAACACAGTGTTTGTATGTCGTTGAACCTTGAATTTAAAAGTACTGAATTACAAATAAATCTACAAAGCTCTTACTTTAATGTAATCATTATATTTTCAGAGAGAAGGAATATTGAAAAAGACTTCCAAAGGTAAATTTTAAAACTGATGGCAATTTCTGAGATATGCCAAGCTCAGAGGCCAGAGAATTTTATAAGCCATCTGCAAGACATTCTTCAAGAACAGAAAAAACTTCCTCTTGGCTTGATATTTAACCTCATCAAGACCCTGGGGTTAGAGTAAACTTGTATTCTAATAGGACTGCAATGAATATTATAGTAATTCAGCTTGATTCAGCATCTGTCATGTGGTACAAATTAGTTACCCAGATGTTACCATCTGATTATTAAAATTTGTAGAGAGATGCCTCTGCCTGAGTTGAGGTGAAAATGAGACCATATGCTGAAGTCAATAAGTATGGATTGTATTTAACAGTAAATGACGGAGAGAGATGGGGGGTGAAGACAAAGAGAGACAGATTAAGTAGAAAATATCACCACTCTGTGGATCTTGAGGGTGTCCCACTGATCCTCTTCTACTGGTCTTCCTGGTGGTGAGTCCCACACAACAGAGTTCAGTAGATTAATGTACATTTGGGTCAGGTGGGAATGCCCAAGTACCTCCCCGCAGGGAGCAAGTTTGACACTGTCTCTTGCAGCAGACTCTGGGTCTATTGCATCACTTTGCATCACATGCAGTGCTCTGCTGCAAGGCCTCAGAGATACATCTGGGGAGTGCTTCTGGGTCTTTGATGGATTATGACACCACCTCAGCTGCCTCTCATGTGAATGTCCCATGTGTACATGACTTTCCCAGTGTGGGAGTTTTTACAATTGAGTCAGTTTTTGTAAGGGGTGATGGGCGTTAACTCCCCCTGATCAAAGGTTGTGCCACACACGCAAAAACTCTCCCCCTCTCCCCCTTGATGGGGGGGAGTGTGTCCGCAGCCCTGGCCTCTACGGCCTCCCCAGCCCGAACCCAGCAAGAGCTGATCTTCAGAACAGCTGCTGGATTTGACTTTCTTGTGGATATATTCCTCTCCTTCAGCCTTGTTTACTTCTCCCTAGACCTGAGATAACTGGACAATGTGGTCATCTTTATCTTATGCCAAATTCCCTTAGGCAGCTTAACTCACAGTCCAAAGTTCCAGTCAGGAGGTATATTCAGGGAGGGGTGGGCTTTCATGGTCACAGCTTCTTTATACAGTTTTGACATAATGGGCAAAAAGTACTTCATAACACTGTCTAAGCCATCCTCAAGGAGAAAGCTGATGTCATCTCAAAGCCTCCCTTGATGATTTTCAAGCAGTCTTGGGAATCCAGAGAGGTCTCAGCTGACTGGAAGCTGGCTAACCTTGTCCTTATTTTCATGAAGGGAAGGTAGGAGGACCTCAGAAACTACAGGCCTTTAGTCTCACTTCAGTGCCTGGTAAAGTTATGGATAAGGTTATTCTGGAAGGTATTGAAAAACACCTGAAAAACAACACAGTCATTGGTCACAGCAAGCACAGCTTCGTGACAGAAAAGTTGTCCGTTTCTCGTGCTTTCACGTGTCGGAGGAAAATAACTTTAAGGGATGGGACTATGCAACTACACGAATTTATTGTTTAAAATAACAAACGCATCAGTCGAGGCATGAGATTTTACAACACCTCCGAGTAATGGCGACTAGTCACAAGATTTAGGGTTACATCGTAATTTATAACTTTCTAATCCAATAGATACTTAAAACGACACATTGTTTTAGATTAATGACCTATCACCTGTGGCACTTCTCACTGCAATGCAGCTATGTCTTGACCAATAACTTCTCATGTCACGTACACACAGTTGTCTCTCTTATACCATCTACATTCTTAACTTAAACTATATAAAATCACACTATTATATTTTAAAACCCTTCACCAAAACACCCAGTGTACAATTTTACTTATAATGATAGGAACACAAGTTTGTAATCCTTTTGCCTAAAGTCCACAAATCTCTGTCAATTAAGCCAGACCTAGTCTCTTCCAGGGTTGTAAATCAAAGCCTCCTTTAATTGCAGGAGTTTCTACTCCTCTGTCTCCCACAAAAAGTCGTGCTTATCAAATCTGTTTTCCTTTTATGAAAATATTACCCACCTAGCTGATCAAGGGAAGCCAGCTGATGTGATCTTTGTGGATTTCAGTAAAGCTTTTGATACTGTCTCTCAAGTATCTGTTTGAACAATATGTCCAGCACACAGCTGGATAAACACATCATGTGATGGGTGAGCAACTGGATCAGGGGTCAGGCACAAAGGGTTATGGTGAATGGAGTGACATCAGAGTGGTGACCTGTCACTAGCAGGGTTCCACAGGGCTCCATCTTCGGCCCTGTGCTCTTCAACATCTTCATAAAGGACTTGAACACAGGACTGGAAGGGATACTAAGTTTGCTGACAATACAAAACTGGGATGAGCTGTTGACTCCCTTAAAGGGAGTCCCTGCAGAGATGCTTTGATAAATTGTAGGAGTGGGCAATCATCAATCATACAAAGTTCAACTGCAACAGTCTCCCCGGGAAAGTGGTCACAGCACCAAGCCTAACAGAGTTCAAGAAGTGTTTGGACAATGCTCTTGGGCACATGGTGTGACTCCTGGGGATGGTGCTGTTCAGGGCCAAGGTTTGGACTCAATGATCCTTGTGGGTCCTTTCCCACTTGGCATATTCTGTGATTCTGTGAAAAAAAACAGCTACAAAAGCCCCAACCAAAAAAAATGCTCTTGATCTGAACGGCATAGAGTAAGCTTTTATGCTACAGAATTACATTAAATATCACCGGTGATCTGCTTTTATGAATTCATTATATATCAATATAATTTTTCCTCTAGTAAAAAATTTAAGTGAGAAAAGAAATTCTGGCTGCCAGTTGATCCTTGATCTCTTGCAACTTTCAGTAATATTACTAGAAACCAGTGGAAATTAAGACATATGCTAATAGTAAATAGTTACCAAATCCACATTAAAATAAAGAAGAAAAATATGTTTATGTCATAATAACAAAACAACAATACTTATGCTGATTTGAAAAATTTACTTAGTAGATATAGCCGTAAAGCTATTTTATGTCTATGAAAAATCTCTGTCTGTTTGAGATTCCTCCATAAAAACTTACCAGGTTCAGGAAAGCTTGTCACTGATTTATTCCACTGAAATTTTCTGCTCACTCACTCTGCTTTTAGTCTACTATTGATACTGATAAACATACTGTTTTCCAAGCGCTGAATCATTCATTAATATTAATTCCTTTTCCAGGACAAACCATTTTACAGGTTTCAATGTTTTTATTGTTATTTTTGCAGCCAGATATAATGCAATCTTAAAAAGAAAATATAAATCCTTTACACAACGTAGCTTAAATCAAGTGTTAGAAATTGTGAAATGCTTATTTCCACACTGCCTGACATTAAACTTTCAATGTTCACTTCTAAAACTATTCCCTTAGGATGTATTGAATTGCAAAATCCATGAACTTGTAAGTTGCTTGCAGTTTATTTCAGTAGCTTTCTTGGTAGCATTATCATTTGTAACTCCATTGCTATCCTTATACCCACTGTTTCCAAATCCCAGGGGCATAGTAAGTGCACTGACTTTTGCAAGGTTCTTATGATCCCCGTAATAATGGCAGAGCATTTTTTCCTCTTCCTACATCTTCATGTTTATTTAATTATTTATTGATTTTTACCAATACCTTAAGCTTTAGGTTGGTTAGATATTCAACCTCAAAAGTGAAACTTCCTTCCCAAAAGCTATATGCTATATTTGCCATTTGACAACTGTGCAGATCTGAAGAAAATTTACTGAAGTGAACAGCATGCTGAGTACAGTCAACTACAGAGACTACAGAGATCAGAATCACTTCTACAATTTGAGACATGACGCTGCACAATAATTTAAATTTGCAATGTAAGCCACACAGTTTTATTCCTGAGTTTCCTGTCATGTATCCTTTCTGTTTCACTGATAGACTCATATATTTTGAATTTGTCCTACTGTAATTGTAATTTGGTTGTTTATCATTTCAACAGATGTAAGTCTTCAAATGTATCAATACATAATTCTGTGCCTGATAAACAAATTTAATGTTTTAGCAGTAATAGCTCCCTATATATTTGGAGCCCTACCTATGAAACCACGTGACATTTTCCAAACTAACAAACAGTGTGCCATTCCTTCTCTTCTCCCAACATACACACACTTTTTGACTCAACTACTTTAGTATTCCCTATAAGCATCTTTCAATATCAAATGAGACAGAAGTTGAACAAACTTTTTAAAAGAACTGTTTTAATAGATTATATTTTTCCTTTTCATCTTAATATTTACAGTGGAGTAAGTGGAGATGTAAAATACATGAAAAAATATTTAAGGTACTGTGAAATGGCTGAGTTACTGAGAAGCCACAATAGGCTCTACTATCACAACTGAGGTGGGTCTTTTTGGTTGGGTTTTGGGAGTTTAAAGACAGTTGGCTGCCTATTTCCTAGAATATTATTTTGTATTGACATCAATCTTGTTAGTTTAAATGGAAACATAAACCTGGATTGACAAAGTAGGATTACTAAGTAAGTTCCAGAAAGAGTGCAAGACTAGTTAGTGATAATATTTCTAGCTCATTTTAATTTTCCTTGTTTTCTTACATCCTCCCTAGCCATACTAAAATTTTATTATTAAAAGAGGCATTAAAGGATTTAGTCACAATCCCCCCTTCTTCAGACAACTGGCATGAGTCAATCACATAAGTTTTCTTATACAGAGTCAGTATGTCAGCTGCTGCTGAGCAATTAGGTTGTTCTCTCTGATCCATGCTCGCTCACAACAAAGGAATCCCACTAGAATTCAGTGAACATGCCCATTTAAGCACAAGGCCTCTGGGGTCAGCTGGCGAGTTGAGATCACATTAAGGAGTTAAAACTCAGCTACATTCTCAGTAATAGCCAAAGGGCACACAGTGCCAGCTGAAAGGTGGAGAAGTAAGTGATTGCACACAAGAGACATAAAGCTAAACTTTGTCATTGCCTAATTCTAGGACACTGGGATATCTTCCAAGGGCTAAAATGACTTTTTGAATTAATCCACATAATGGCCTCTCAGTTGTCTTTGCCTCTCCTTTGGCTGTACCTACTAAGTTGTCCATTTTATGAAAATGTTTGAGAAGTATTTAACCTGTTCTTATGTCCTAGGAAAGCATCTATGTACCTAGAAAATAGGTATAGTAGCTGTAAACTTCTGTAAAGAATAGGAATCTTTTTTGGATTCTATCAGAAAAATATGTGGATTTGAATAAACCACATGACTTTGAAAACATTACTGGTTTAGCATTTTGACCCCTGCTGCACTTTTTTTTTCTTTAAACTAGAAACCTTACTAGAACGAGTAAGGAACATATGACTTCCATTTAAATCGTGTATTATACACAATTCCACACAATAGAAACTCACAAAAATACTTTTTTCTCTTAGGTAACAAAGATACCAATTTTTTTTCACTGAGAAAATTATTCAGAACAGCTCCTGTTAAAAACATGACTTAAATGCACAAAAGAAACAGAAGGAATTGTAGACAGCCTCACATGCATGAAATTCGACATGCCTTGAAATGGACAAAGATGACATTTTAACTAAAACACAAACTTCAGGAAGAGATTTTTTTACAAATATTTAATAAGTGAAAACATTGTTTTCCTGAAGAAGTATTTGAGTCTTGTGTACTACAGACAGTCTAGAACTATTCACCTGTGTAGCATGTACTGTTGAAACAATACCATATTTCATGAGAGGGATGGTAGCTAAATAGAATACTGGTTGCATTCACTATCCAGAATTTTTTGTTTGAGAAAATGTGTCTGTGTGTCAACTTATTTCTCCTTCGCTCCTCCACCTGCTTTTGGGATCAGTGCACTTTTTTGAAGTTAATGATGTGGATCCACAGTTAAACAAGATATTGGAAGGTGGAGTACGTCAGGATTGTACAATATAAAAAGGAAGTATTATTAAATATTTCTGTTAAGTACTAAAGACTAAAAGCAAGCATATTTAATGATTCAATACATAACATAGAAAAATGCTAGAAAAAAATATTTCTTTTATTTGACAGACATATTAATTGTTGCAAATTTTCTTGCCTACTATTATTATCATAATAATTCCTTCTGGGTTTGATACTGGGGGAAAAAGGGGGTTGCAAAACGAAATGCTGTCAGTATGAACTTGGGATGGAATGTTGTACATGTATGGAATATGAATGTTGCACAACCTCTGAAAATCCCCGGCCACACACAGAACATAATTCAGTGTCATAATAATACTTACACAAGCAAGTAGAGGGAGAGGAGTTAACAGCATCTGAACGAATAAAGATATTATTGTCAATTTTTAATGACAACAGGAACTAATTGCTTTATATAGTTTCACACTTATGGACTTCATCACATGAACTATGTGCATAGAAGTAGGGTACTGCTTAAAATAACTTACCACAAACTGTGTATAACAAGTGAATGCTTCTCAACTAAAAATTAATAAATATCTCCAGCCAAATGCACTGTTCATATAGTAGCAATTAAGCTCACCATAGGAATAATAACCAAGTAGAAAACAAGCAGAAATTTTAATTAAGTAGTTGAATAAAGCTTAGCCTAAAGGTGAAGTTCTCAAAACACTGGCCAAATTCTCTTCCTGTTAAATTTAATGAAAATTTACCACTGTCTTCAGTGAAAGTAGAATTAGGGCATTATTACTTTTGGGAGATTCACCTCTAAATGACTACTGTGTCTTCTGCTAATAGATATAGATATCATTGCAGTTCAAAGAAGAAAAATATTTGATACATGATTTTAATTCTATTTACATTAAACTATAACATTCTGCATTGTATCACTCCCAATATAGATTAAGTATTTTATGTGAAATCTTCAGTGTTTAAAGTACACTAATTTGTGACTGATCAATCCAAATACCAATGCATCTGAAGGATAAAACTGTCCAGGGTATAGAGATGTTAAATATAGAGCTGTTAAATATGTGATGTTTAACTCAGGATCCACTGCCAGAATTTCTGTTTTATGATCTGTCTGGAAATAGAGGTCTCTGTTCCTGTTGTTTGTTGCAGTTGCTGTTTGCTGGTGCTGTCATTGCCATCTAAGGAGCAGGTTATTTATAATGCATTATTTAAATACCAGGTTGCAAAAACACTGATGGGGTTTTTTTTGGGAAAAATGCTATATCTGTATAACTCTTCTCTTGTCAGTGGGCAAATAATACTACTATGAAGACTTTCCCATTTCTTCACATGATAAACATTATTCACCAATATAAGATATAACATAATAAAGATATATTAATTATTTATTTAGTAATAATCTCTGATAAAAATTTATATAAAACAACCCCAAAGGAAAATTGAAAGAACAGTTTTCAAAGACCAGTTAGTTTGTGTGTTTGCTACTCTGGAAAGAGCTGCCTGTCTACTTGCCTACTTTTACAGCAAAATAGCAATTAGCACTAAGACAAGGTACACATGAGGGATGGATTCTACTGGAAGTATCTCAAAATTAGGCATTACTGAGATCCTGGATATTGAATCAAGATTAAAGATGTTATAAAAATGTAAGTTATTTGTTATAATCATTTATTTGAATTATTTTGTGCAATGATTTGTGTATCATAACCCTCTAGTAGAAATTATCTGAAAAATTAGAAGCTATGAGATGAGAACTTATCTTCAGGAAATATATCAAGTGAATAAAGTTTGACGTAGTATTAAAGCAGTGTTTGCTTAGGTATAGTACAAATTAATTGATTCATAATTGATAAACATCCATCCTATCCATGACTATTTTCCAAAACCTAAGCAATATAACCTATTTGATTCTAGAGAGATAAAAATGATGACAGATTAACAGATCAAGGTAGTTTCTTTTAACAACTTTTCAGGCTCCAGTAAAACCTTTATATTCTCCAAACGAACACCATTAGTAATTATGAATTCCACTCATTATGCTGAGCTAGGGAAATTTCAATCCCTAAACTGAAAAAAGTGATACATTAATAAAAATTTGAAACCTACCAATACATATGTAAAGATTAAAAAATTTACTAATGTTTCCATGATGTTTCCAAAGCTGTTTTTTTTTCTAACTCCCAAAATCAACATAAATAACTGAGAAGTCCTAATTTTCTCAAGAGTTCCTAAGCTGTCAAGCTGTCTGTACCATGATGCTTTTAGATTCCTGTGAGAAGGATTGTGCATACAAAGAATTCAGGTTTTATGAGATTGTTCATCCTGGAGAAGAGAGGGCTCCAAGGTGACCTTACGTTAGCCTTCCAGTAACTCAGGGTGGCTGACAAGAAAGTTGTGAAGGGACTTTTCACAAGGGCATAGGTGATAGGACATGGAGAAATGGATTCAAAATGAAAGAAGGCGTTTAGATAGGATATTAGGGAGAAATTCTTTTCTGTGATGGTGGTGAGACACTGGAAAAGGTTCCTCGGAGAAGCTGTGGAACATCCCTGGACTGCTCAAGGCCAGGTTGGTTGGGGCTTTGAGCAACCCGGTCTAGTGGAAGGTATCCCTGTCCATGCCAGGGTGGTTGGAACTAAATGATCTTTAAGGTCCCTTCCAACACAAACCATTCTATTATTCTATGTCAAGAAAGGGCAAAAGAATTTAGATATCTTCCCTTACCAGTTTTATTATATTGCTTGCTGGCTTTTCTATTGCTCAAAGTCTCTATACTTCTTGGAAAAAATGTACTGTTATGAATCACCAAGTGTCGCTGTCTTCCACAGGGACAGCGTGAAGAACGACACAGAATTCAGGTCCAGGATAAATGGGATTAATTAATGAATTATCACCTCATTTATATAACTTGGTTCGCAATAGAGAAATGACATTATTGGGTGCTTGACCATACACCTCCCAGAGTGATTGGCTGAATGCTACAATGCCTATTTCAAAATATTTTCTTCAGTGAACCAAAACAAGACTGTGCAGGCACGAGATAGAGAGTTAGTTTACAAAACTGTCTTTCTCTGTTTCTCAGCGAAAGCATGAGAAAGAAAAACTTCACAAAATGCTTCAGGAGCTGGAGAATTCCTATGCACCTGCTTTTTAGCATCCACAACCAAGAATCATGGCTCTTCTTTGGAAATGGACATTAGGTGGCTTTTTAGTTCTGTTTCGTGTTTTGCCTTTGTGTAACTGGGAATTGAGTCTTATCTTTTTTATTAGAGGGAGAAAAGAATTGATGCCTAGAATAGATATCAATGCATACCTACAGTGAGGTACACAAGGCACTTCTGCAACCATTAGGGAGATGATTTACAGTTAACTTCCTAGATTCCATTGCAATATATGAAAATTAAGTTCCATTCTCATCATAACTGTAACTGGTTATGAATCAGAGGGATCTTTTGGGTTTTTTAAATTATTTAACTGATTTTTGAGGCAATTATTAGAGTAAAATTAATAGCCTTCACAATCAGAGTGTAAACTACCTAAATGAATGCATACAAGCTTTATTTGTAACAAAAAAAAAAGACCTTTTCTATATCTGTCTTTAAAAAAATTCCCCAAATAGCAAGAGATATTCCTTTTCTACCACAATAAAAAGAAAACCAAACAAAAAAAAACCCAGCTACTCCCCCTACTCACTCATATACTCATATACTACAAATTAGGCTTCATCTTCCCAAATATTTCATATTCATTATCCCTTTCTTTCCTTTGAACCTGTTACTATTGGGCCAGACATGAATAATTGTGCTAGATTCGCGTGGAAGGGTTTTGATAGACATAGGGGGAAGGGGAGTGTTTTCTGTGAGAAGCTGCCAGACGCTGCCCCTGTGTCTGTCAGAGCCAATGGCAGCTGGCTCCAAGATGGACCCAACACTAGCCAAGGCTGAGCCCATCAGCAATGGTTGTTGGGGTCCCTTCCCCCTACCATGTAGCCCTGGGAGAGGGGCCCTGAGGGCACAGACACGGGGCTTCCCTGCTCCTGCTCAGCCTCGTTCCCATCGGTTGGTTTGTGTTCCCTGCGCGGGCAGAAGGACCCTTGGTCCCGTGATCGGAACAGTTCCTCGGCAGAGCCCCGGCCATGCGGCTGGAGAAATAAACATCTCTGAAACATCTACCACAAATCTGTCCATATATATTTCTTTTCCACGGGCCTCCTTGTTTGATATGCATGTTACAGTATCCGCACAGTAACAAATGCTGGTAGCCCCTCTGGGATAACGGATTCCAGAAGGGGGAGAGAAACCCATGTGCAGTTGCAGCTGGAGTGAACATATGCAAGAAGCAGCTCTGCAGACACCAAGGTTGGTGAATAAGGAGGGGGAGGAGGTGCTCCAGGTCTATGGGGAAGCAGGGATCCACCTACAGTCTGTGGAAGACCCCATGTCAGAGCAGGTAGATGCCCAAAGGAGTTTGTGACCCCATGGGAAGCTCATGCTGGAGCAGGCTCCTGGCAGGACCTGCAGCCTTGTGGAGAGAGGACTCCACAGTGGATTTGGATTTTATTTTGCATTATCCCACTTTGATATGGTTGGTGAGAAATTAAATCAATTTCCCTCAGATGAGTCTGTTTTGCCCATGACAATAATTGTTGAGTGATATCGCCTTGTCCAAATCTTGACCCATGAGCCTTTTGTTATAATTCCTCTCCCCTGTCCAGCTGAATAGGGCAGAGACTGGGCAGACCTGGGCCCTGGGCTTCCTTTAAGCTCATGCCTGGATATTCAGTTCATGCCTGAGATGTTTTTTCCATGTACATGGCTCTAGCTCTGCCCTAGCTCTGTATGTGCCTGGCTAGGAACCTTTTTGGTCTGAGCCTTGATATGTGGACTGACTTTTTAGCCTGGCCTCAGTCTTGCTCCATCACTACAGACATGCCTGGCAACAGCTGGGTTATTTCTAATACCAGTTAACACTGCTGGATTTAAACCTGAAATGTTGATTGACTTCATGATTTGACCGAGACCTGCATCATCACCACAAATATGTATGGTGATCTCAACTCTGGCCTGACCCCATCTGCCACTCCTCGATCTGCGCAGTTTACCTCGCCCAGGTACAGTGGAATAAGGTCATTGTGGTTTGGCTCCTGACCCCTCTGGCCTTGCGCCTGTGCTCAGCCCCTAGTCTGTTTCCTAATACAGAAGCACTGTCACTAGCTAGAGAGAAGTGATTATTCCTTTCAACTCACTCCTTAGAAGATAATATTTAAAGCACAGTGACTGGATCACCAAAGAAACCATAGCAGAAGACCCCACAGACAAAGGAGTTTCTTTGCCTCCACATCCCTAAATTATTTTTCTGTACTCTGACACATCTTAGGTGTTCTGCTCATAACAAACACCCCTTATGAAAACATAAACTTGCCAAATAAATAATGAGACTGTTCTCTTGTTTTTGATAGCATCACACCCACAGTGTGGGCTGCGTGCATCTCAACCATTGCTTGTGAAGGCATAGTGTGATATGATTTGATATATGTCAGAATAATATTGAAGGATTGTGGTGAGCAGAGAGAACAAAACCTTATCCATCCTTAAGATGCAGCAGATTTACAAGAAGAAGATTTTGAAGCCAACTCTCCTTTCAGTTCATTTCCTTGAGAGAAGTAATTTTGTTTGATTCAGATGGGGCCTTGGGATCCAAGGAGAATAGAGACAGTGTGGATACACCTGGAGAAAAACAGGGAATGAGCCAAACTATTAGTGTGGGAAAAGTAGGGAAACACTGTTGCAAAATGTAATATTTATGCAGAACAAAAAGACACTATAAATTGGAAAACAAAGGGCAAAGGACCACTAGACTAATCCATTTGTTGAGCCAGGAGGAAGATGCATGAATGATAAGTCTACATCATTAGTAGAGTGGGATGATTCAGGTGGATACATTATAATTATATATGATAACATATGATAATACTTTGCTTTTTAAGATAGTGGGGTGTATGTAGTGGGATTTTTTTTTTTTTTGGGAAAAGATTCTGTGACTTGCTGGCCTCATTTTCTCTGCACCTGTTTCTTATCTTCTGTGTTAGCTACAAGAGTAAGTTTTTTTTCCGTTTTACCTCAATATGTTGGCCTACTTCCTATCCTCACATGTCCAAATTACCCCAAATTTATCTAGCTATATGCCAATTTTTCTTATAGAATCATGCTTGTCAAATTTAACAGGGACAGTCTTTTCACTTACACATGCCTAAAAGAAAAGATTCAAGACCTGACATATGACAAGGTTTGTTGCAAGCATTAAGCAGCATCTTGACAATAACTATAATTAAAGTTGCCACAGCTTTGAACTGATTAAACACCAAACAATACAGCTGCCACTCTATGACTACCTTAGGCCGGTAGAGCATCTGATGATATATAATATCTTCTGGCAACCAAGTTAATTATAACATAGTTGACTGCATTTCTTTGGAGGGAAGATATTTAAAGAAATTAATGAGAGAGTAACTGTAATGAAAGTTGTCAGAGTAATTCTAAATATTGCTAACAATTATACCTGATATCTCTGAAGTATCTTAACTTTTTTGCATATTATTATGTATTTTTAATGTTTTTTTTCAGATCATATAAGAGCTTTACTTCACAAGTATTGTTAAATATTTATTTAAGCATACTGAACTTTGCAGTGTCAAAGCTTATACCGTTTTCTGAATGATTCATGGGAGATGGAAGCTGAGATAGTCAGGCATTCAGGGGACTTGGATGTTAATTAATGGGAACTGAGCGTTCAAATCTCCTAGGTGGCACGGGGAATCATAACAAATGTGTTTGTTTCAGCCCTCTGTATCAAGATGCTGACACTGGTGTTCCAAACCCATTTCTAACACTGATATATGAACAGCTGCATGGATAAGGTATGTAAAAAGCAATTAGATGCAAGTAGCACTAATGACTATCATTGTAATGTGTGTGACACTTTTGCTGAAACACTGAAAACTTAGGAAATATACATCATACCTAAGTATGGCCAGCCAAGGTTTTTAACATGCTGATGAGCAGCAGATTAAGAAGGATCTCCTCCTTGTCACTGCATCTATAAGAGATAAATAGATGCAGTACTTTGTGAAATATAAAATATCTTCCATATAGCTTTCATAAACAAGGGCTTAGCCTACAGCTTCAAATGTACTTAATGGAAACTGCCCTGTAGCATAGTCTCTGTCACTTTATCTCTTAAATTATTATTACAGGGAACTTTAGTGAGGTATGCATAATTTTTATTAACATGCTTTAATTTGTATTTCTGTGCCTGATTAAATATTTAGACTATCTTGGATTGGGAATGAAAAACTTTGCAACACATATTTCTACCATCTTTTTCGAAAACAAAGAAAACCTTTTAGAAGTGATTTATAAGTTGTTTCAAAATTCTGACACAGCTCACTCAAATCTTTTTTGAAACCATATTTTTATGCATAATAAGACCAAAAAGTGCTACTTTGTACTTGGAATAGGTGGGCTTCTTGGTATGACTGCACTCTACACTTTCTTTATACAGGTATAAATGATAGCCCAAAGAGGCAGGCAATGAAGGTTAAAGATTTCTTATAGACAATGCTCCTTTGCTTCGTAAAGAGTTGATGCACATGTTTTATAATATTTACACCTGGTAGGTCTCAGCTTGTTAAGCTGAGGTGAAACTGGTCAAAGTAGTTATTTTTGTCTTTTTCTTCTTGGATATATGGATTTTAGGAAAACAAATAATATTTTTTATTTATTAAAAAAAATTATATGCAATGAAAAGACTTAAAGGAATGTGTCAAAAATGTGCACTTTTGGACTATAGGACAGCATGACATGTTATCCACAATGTTTCACAGAGTTCTTTGGCTTTTATAGGATGTTTAGTTCAAAGAGGATATAAAATCTGTAGAGTTGTTTGTTACTTCTCCATCATCACACTACTCTATTCAACTGGTCATTTTTATATTTGTTTAAATTAAATGTGAAAAAAATATTTGCCATCTTCCTCCTGAAGCACTTATTAAGAGTAAACATACAAGGATCCCAGTCATATGATATTATTAATACTGTATATTATACAGAAATTGTACTCTATACTAATATCTTAAAACTACATATCAGCTTTGAGATCTATGTGTCTCCCCCAGCTGATTCCATCTCAGTGCCATTATGATACTAAGGCATACAGTTCCAAGCATGTTCTTCCATTTCCTTTTACCTCACACCCTTGCTTTCATAGAAGTTGAAAACAGGGTCAAAGGGGCAGACCCTTTCTCAGAACTTGTGTGTTTCATTAGAGTGCACATCTATGCTTTGAGTATAACATTGAGAAAAAGTATTTCAACATCCAAAGTGTTATTTGTGATTCCTCCCTTTTGTAATTAATGCCATCTAGATAGCTGAAGTTCAAATTTGTCAGAAATGTGGAAGCACATAAGTCCTCCAAGATGTTCAATATACTGCAAGTGTTGTAGCCTCAGTGATGTACGGGAATTGAGCACAGAAAGACACACAGATGATCCCAACAGGTAGAGCAACGTGTAATATAGGAAACTCAATATCCAGAAGGCTTTTGTCTGTTTGATATTGAGTCAAAGTCCCTCCTAACTCATTTTAACTTTCTTTGGTAACGCAACTCCAACAATGGGCTCAGGTATAGTCAATAAAATATGAATACATTTTACTTGTATCTCTCCCAAGTTCTAGTCATGAGACCGGTATGATTCACATTTTATAAAGGTCTTACATATCCTATTAGTACAACAGACTGAAGAATTAATGCATCATCACTGCCATAGGTAGCTACGGCTTGCACAGAATAGCTGTGCCACACCTTGCTGACTAACAGAACTAGAGCAGATCACCAGTTTCCTACCTAGCAGATCTAAATAAAAATAATAAAGTTCTATAAAATTAATTATCCAGCAGATTTTATGAACAGTTAACTAAGGAATTTTGTCAACAAAAAATTTATTGCAAAATCATAAGTGGCTATTTTTAAGAAAGATGCCTCAACTAAGGTCACCTGAGGCTGCAGTCTGATGAAAGCAAGAAGAGATGCCAGACATTTCTTAAGCCAAACTTTATTGCACTTTCTTATTGTGTGTCTGCCTTTAATAAAGATGATATTCTGAAACCTCATTAGAAGATATAACAACACATATTAGTGCCCCATATAAGAAACTTGCAGTAGCTGGCAATAGTAAAAGACATTTTCTTCTGATATCTAATGGAGCCACAACAATGACAGAATAATTAATAATCTGAATGTAATATCTAGGATCTGTCACTTTTGGAGGGAACCCTGAAGTTTGTTATTGATATTGTTGTGAATTCCATTGGATTTTAGTTACTTCTAGCAGGAGGGGACCATCTGCTAGTGTAATCTAGAAGAAAATAGGGAACACTGTAATATAATTTTTACTGGTTTATTTCCAAATATATTGATGATGATTTTTGTGACGCTGCCTGCAACATTTTTCACAGTGTATTTCTTTCAAATCTAAATGAAATTGACTTTCCCACTTTGATAAATTGATAAATGCTATTTATCAAAAGCAAAGAATTCTCCTATTGCCAAGTTTTAAGAAATTCAAATATTCTTCTACAACAAATAAATTACTTATACAGCTTTTACAATTTCATTTAAAATGTATAGGAACACTAAGTGAAAAAAAAATGTACAAGATAGGAATAGGAGTATTCTGCCTTGCATTTTATTTCTTCCAAATTTTGTGAAAGAGAAGGTTACCTTCTTTCTTAGAAATTACTTCACTTTCTTAGAAATTATTTGCTTTTGTCTGAAGAGAAAAACTGCGAAGTTCCTCTGAAAGCTATCTTTCTATAATGAGCTTCCAAAACTACTTCCTCAGGCCGTGAAACAAGACTGTGAGCTACACTGAAGTCTGCAACAAGGTCAGTTATTAAAGTTGCTTTGTTTTCACAGAGGAAATGGGCATTACAAGATATTCAGATTCAGTGTCATGTGAATTTGCATTGGTTTATCTTCTAAAATTATTAACTTTTGTTAGCTGTTCTAGGTAGCATTTCTTGATATGGCTTTGCACACATATCTTGGTTACTATACAGCAAAGTATGACATTGAAAAGAGGACTAATCATAAAAATAACCTACAGATAGAAAGTGAGAGGGATTTTGTCTTTAGCAGTAGCAAAAAGAGGATCAGAATTGCTGGCTGTCTATAGCACTTTTCTAGATTAATTTTTTTGCCTACAATAGCTTTTTATAACATAAGATTGACCATTGTAGTCACTATTTACTTCATTGCTAGTCTAATGGTGGTGTTATCAAGTTTTTTCTCCTTTTTTGAAATTACACTGGAAATCAAAATAAGCAAGTCTAATGTAGATAGCAAAATGCTTTTTTAAAATTTTATTTTCTACAGAAACACTAGGAACTGTGGACATTTATTTGCTGTTGAAAATATATAGGTCATAGTTTAGGGAGATCTGTACTCAGATAGCTCTCTTTTCAGGCTCAAAAAACCCATATCAATAAACATCTATCTCAAATAAGTAGGGAAAGTATTGCATTTTATGTGTCATTAAAGCATATATTCAGAAGTAAATTTTTTGTGAATAAGACTTATTCCTCATTTTTTGTGCTAAATCCTCAGAAGTTGAATAACTCTAGAAAACAGATTATTTAAATATGAATTTAATGAAAATAATCAGTCTAACAGTATTCTATAACAGTTTTCTATACTTGTTGAGAAAGGAAATAATAGTAAATAAGAAAGCTACTTAAATAGAACAAACCCAGAATTATATTTTTAGATTTAAAACAACAAAAAAAATGCAAACTACCAAAAGTTTCACATTTGGGATATTTTACAATATGATATCAGTCTGAGTAACTTGTCTCATGCTGCCACTTATGTATATTTATATGTAGGCTTTGGTCTTAACTAAATTCAAACTGATTATGAAATTAGTTTCAACTATTCATCATTGCAGAGTCTAAGATTTCTGCAGTTTGGTAGAAATTGATAATTTCATACAAATCATTCCTCCATAGAGGAAAAAGATAAAATACAGTACATTTATAGATGCATTCTCATGTTTATTTTCTAGCATTCACTCATACCTGGAAGAACAAAAAAAGGCAAGTTTTAAACTGCTGTTGCTCTCATGCATGATCTTGGGATGAGGACCATCCATGAAAATAGTTAACTGTCAAAGTAGACCAAGAAATATAATTAAGGAAGGAAAGACATGTGAGAAGGAAACTGAGGAGAGCTTTATTTACTTGAAGAAGTTACAATTATTACTGATACTCAGAGGAATAGTAACCACCTTTGCCATTCTGATTTCATCTCATGACCCTCCTCTTTCAACCATATGAGATGGCGCTTCATCAAAACAACCTATTAGGTAAATGAAAGCTGCAGAAACTAGTGTGCTGTATGTGGGAGTAAGCCATCACATTGATGTGTCATCATATGTTTGCCCTACAACAATTCCCTTTTGTAAGATTTGCAGTCTCCTTTACTCACAGATATTGCATTTGATTCAGTATTACACAGTGATTCAATTTTTTATTATATTTTGTAGTTGCTCTATTTCGATGCAAATTAAGCCTTGAGTGATTCTGGGGTATTTGAATTTCTTTACTGGCCTGGCTTCCAATAACACCCGAAGAGGTCAACTTCATTAGCAAGAAAGTAATTCAGCTTATCATGACATTAATGCATTCAACAAAACACTGCTCCCGTACAGCCATATTGCCATGGGCTCTGATTGTCAGGTCCTATAAATTAAGACTAGGTTGCCAGTAGCTGGATTCAAAAATTCATAGAAAATTAAAAAAAAAAAAAAAAAGAAGTGACAGAACATGAATATTTTGTTTTGTGTTTTGCACTTTATATTCTTAAGTCTCTTGTTTACTGTTTATTACCTTCTACTGGCTTTCTGATTAAAAACCTCTATATTAATTCTTTTTATTTAATAAAAATAATGAAAATGGTATTATTACTTATTCGAGTAATTTCCTTTTATGGAGGAAAGAACGTTTGAAAATAATGTTTGAGTAATTAAAATCTTCCTGTGGGTTAGAAGAAGAATAATGTACTTTTTTGAAGTAAAATGATGATTAAAATGAGAATTCAGGAGAACAGCTAGACTAAATACCCGTGCAAAAGAGGTTAAACTAGATTCTTTCTTGATCATTTTTTGTCTGCAATTTATAATTTCAACAAATAAAAACAGATAACTGTAAAGAAGATTAAATAAGCTGACTATGTACAAAGGATATGGCTCCTATTAAAGTCTATTTCTTTAATTTTGAAGCAGAATTAACATTTCTTCAAGGCAGCAGCTGAAAAGCACACATCTTGTACTGGTGCTATAGACAGGTGGCCAGTATGTGCCAGCTGGACTGAAGGAGCTGAAGAAATTAGTTCATAAACCCATTCATGCCTTTCACTATCCTATCCGGGCTTATTAACTTTTATTTTGAGAAACTTCATCAGATGTACAAAATTAACACAAGACATGGAAGCATAAAGTATTGGATAGTGTTTCTCATTGTGGTAGCTTTTGCTGATGTTTAGAATAGTGGTCGGTAAAATTTCACTTGCATCTTCAGATTAATAGAAGAATCATATTTGCTTTTAAAAAGCCCAGCATCTGACCTTTTGTTTGCTTCACATAATGAATGCTCCCAGCATGGTGCATACACAATAATAATCTTCCAAAAGTTTTAGCTATTTCTTCAGGGAATTAAGAGCTTATTTATTTATTTATTTAAATAAGCAGTTTAGCATGAGGTATTTGCACTAGGTTCTTGTACTGTGATATTGTTTGACTTATAAAATACTATTGGTTGCTTCTGATTTGCATGGAGAAAATAGATTTTTTTTCCATTTTCATTGTGTATTTGTTAATCCATTTCAAAAAGTATTATGCTAATTATAACAGTGTGCTTCACATTTAGCATCTGAATTGCTCATTTTCAAATTTTTTTTTAAATTGTAATCTGTTAATTACTTGTTTAATGGAGTGTGTAATTACCTACTTTAAGTTAGAAAACTGCTTCATTTCAAAGCAAGAAGCCCTTTCTAGAAATGAAAGTATGTAAATGCATTCCTTACAGATAGAGTATATAACTCTTTTGCTTCAATAATTGTTTCATTTGTGTTTGAAAATAAATTGTTTCCTACCCTCTGTCTGTAGTAATTATTGACACTGTATTCTAGGAGATTGAGTCCTAAAATAAGAAGGAAACATTTGTGAATATATGGAGGATTAACACTGAAGAAAGTATTTTTTTAACTAAAAAAGAACAATAAATAATTTTCTAATCCTAAGAGATCAGCTGTCATGAAAAGAGAGAAAAAGGCCAATTTGTCATTATTTGAGCATTATTTATTTTCTTTTTAAACCCAAACTGAGATTGAACCTTCGTTTCTAAATTAATAGTTAAATAGTTGTAAAAAAAGTAATTAAAAAGTTAATAGTAATTTTGTATTAAAAATTAGAATGGTAGCATAACCATCCCACTGCACTTGACATTTGCTTAACTGTCACTGGCTTTGGATAAGCCAGTCATCTACCAAAGGTACATCTAATTTTTTTTTTTAATTCTATTTAATATTTTTTTAATGCTCAAAAATATTTAATTCTTTCACTGCTGAGAAGGAATTGAATCAAAGGGCCAAAATTTGTGATTCCTTCCATTCACTTCCAGGGTTGTGCAAATACTGTCAATCTTAGAATATCCTGTGAATTATTGTTTGTAATCATTCATCACCTCAGTGTCCACTAGTTTGGTAACTTGAAACACTCACCAGAGAATTGACAGATCCAGTACGAGGACATTGAAATTTAAACTTTTCTGGAGGTTGCTGAAAAAACTTCCACTATGCAGGAAAATATGAGGTGATTTTTTATCAGTCTTCCCCAGTTAAAAGATTTCTTTTTCCATTCCATAGTAAAGAAGTAAAGTAATAGAGGTAGCAAAATCTTACAGACTCACTAGATAAAAATTCAGAAAGCAGATTAAATTTCTTCTCATATAACTGCATCTAAGATAAATTTTAAAGAACTAATGGAGTCCATGTCCCCCTTCTTCAATGAAATAACACGATGACTATTCCATTAAGACTTTCTCCCCATTATTGGATGTTCTATTCAAAATACAACAATCCAGTGTGATAGAGAAATTATTCTCTTCAACTCACTGGAAGTCTTCACTGTAAAATAGGAGATATTTAACCAGTCTCTCAAAATTTCTTATTTTTATTTTGCTTCCTGAAATAGGTATTTATACTGTGATTACTGAATTACTTATTAAACCCTTATGAATATTTACTGCTGGTGGAAGAAAAATTCTTCAGTGGAAAAAGATGCAGGAGACATTCCTTCTCAATTTGTTTTCATTAATTTAGGTAACTCACTGTGAAGATTCAAAATTTTTGGTTTTTTATCTCATACCTATATGCTTAACTTTCCACATATATGGAGATAATTTAAATCTATAGATTCTCCTAGCCCGCTGAGAAACAGCTAAATTTTCCTTAAAGAATGAATGCACTCCAGACTCAAATACAATTTTGAACACAGGGTAATATTTGTGTATGAGTCTAAAAGAGGCAAGAAATATTCCCAGAAAAAAAAAATCATCCCTGGATCTGTAAGTCTAACTTCAGTGTTATGCTGAAAATAATCAATTGTTCACCATTTCTGGATATAAGTTCCTCAGTGGATTTTGCCTTAGCTTTGGCTCGGAAAATGGAAGAGGTAAGTTACTTGCTTTTCAAAATATTAAGTAAAATAAACAATTAATAACAATATATGAAAATCTCCATTTATTTTTCCTGTGGTATGTGTTGTAAATCATCTCATAAAAACCAAAGTACCTCAATAAGGGTAATTGGCAAAGCTTTTGGGGGAAAACAGTTTAGTTCAGACAGTCTTCTCAAACGTATGATACTTATAACTGAAGAAAATGTGTTATTACATGTATCAGAACTAGGCTTCACTAAAAATAAGACTTAAAAGTACAGTGATTTTATATTTTATCTCAATTGTATATATTTCTGTTACTATTCTGTTCAATTTTGTGTCCATGTTCTTACCACAGGCACAGATAAAAATGTTTTGATGCTTTTTGGTTTTGCTGCAGTTATTAAGAACTTTTGGTTATTTCTTATTTAAGTCAAAATCATACCTTTGTAAATATTTATGACCTTTTGCCCCTCTGGTTTTTGGGGGTTCTTTTTGTAGGCTGTTCAGTTCTTGTGGTGCTGTGTTTCAGGTTTTGCTTTAAAGTACTTAACTTTCCTGAATTTTCTTTCCTGTTAAAATTATTATGTTTAAACCTCAATGTTATATTTCTTTCCCAGTGAAAGATGGTTTGAGAAATAAAGTTCAGAGCTCAGTATGAAAAGCTGTTTTCTGAATTTGTACAAAATCATGAAGATTGCTGAGTTTGAAAGCTTGGATGGGGCCAAGTGTATTCCCTCTTGTTTGGTGGTAGCAATATAAAAGAGTTGAGATTTTTTGTTTGCAAATGTATCTTCTAAAAATACAATTGAAAGAAACTACCAGAACAATGAAATAGACTTTCACTCTGAAGCCCTATATTCAAATCCTGTTAAATTTATGAATGAGTGAGTTTGGTGGTCTCTGTCTCATTCTCTGTGAACATCTGTCTGTGTCACTAAGCTGTTCACATAGTTTAACATGATTGGCAGCTCTGTCCAGAAGGGATTCAGAGTATGACAGCTTGAGCTCTGCAGAACAGGCTGAAGGTGCATTGAAGGCGTATAGAACTCACGTGTGATATATCATTACTTTGATGTGCTGCATTAAATCAAAAACATGGAAACGTCCAGGAAGATACCTTTTGCTCTAGGTGACCATACACATGTTTTTTTTCCAAGGACAAACTTTTAGAAAGAATATCTGACGGAAGGTTGATGTTAGAATATTAACTAGTCCTCCAATCAAGTTCTGCATATTTTATAAATCCCTAGATTTGTTTGAAGCAATTTGTCTGTGTGGATATTTTTGTTGTCAACCATACAACTAACTCAGTTTCCTGTTCTGAATGCTCTGATGCAGCAGCAATCATTCTACTTTAATTCTTAAAAATTTTAACATGTTCCAAATTTAAAAGAAGTGCAAAGGAGAAAAAAACAAGTAACTGCAAACTTCACTTTAAAAGTTATTATCAAGATATTTAATATCTGTCAAAAGTAAGTGAACATGCACAGAATTATCAAGTGAAGGCCTTGTATTTTCTTTTCCTCCTTCTCTTTTCCAAGGGAAGAAAGCAAAGGGATCTTTGGGGATTTCACTCTTTTTTTGGCCTTCACAAAGATGGATGCTACCCTATATAACTAACCAAGTAACTTGGCAAAAACAGTATAACAATAAAGCTATATTTAAACAACCCTGTTTTCAAGTCCTGACACCATAACCACTTTTCATACTTCAACCTCCCTGCAAGAGACAGTTTTTTGACCTAAATGCTATATTTTAAAGTAACTTTTGCTTCATAACAAGGAAATTCTGCTGGTTGTTTACACTCTGCCATCTTTATAAGAATTTGTTCCCTAGTGCTGATAAAGCTTGAGTTATCTATATTACAGACCTCTTGCTAAATGTATCATTCTTTATTGTGCAAAGCAAACATTCAAATTTTGTTATTTTAAATAATATTTGGAAACCGTTTTTAATGTCAACTAAATAGCAGAATATAAAAGACTATTTTTTTAAGCATCATCATTGAACTAGGGAGCATATAGTCATTGGTTTTACAAAAGCGCTTAACTGAATTGAGAGTTTAACTCCTGCTGACCTTCAAAATACCAAACATATTTATGATGCCTTACATTCTAATATGATGTAGCACATAGATCTCATATGTTTATTTTTAAATAAGGATCATTCTTCACAACTGCTTTTCTGAACTAGGATTATACATTGATTTATTCCTGCAGTCGCTCATGGACTGAGAGAACAACAAATGTTTTGTAATTCTATCATCAAAAATATTTAAATTATTTAAAAGGTTCTTATTTCTAGAAAACTTTAAAACCCACAAAAACAAGAACACTTCAAAATCAAAATAAAATCTTTAATTTTACTAGAAGAGTTTCCACTTCATCAATTTTTATTCCAATTGCTTTCTCATTAAAAGGAATGTTGTGGTTTTCACTTACATTTACTCAATTTTCTAAGTTTTTTTTAAACAAATTCTAGTGACCAGAAATTCAGCTGTTCTCACTTTCCAGCAAACTAGATTTAGCTTTTTATTATATTCAAAGTGCAGAATTTAATACCTTGATGCTCATCAAGAAAATACAATCTTATTTATGCTATTTATCCTGTTATTCTCTCTAAGGGCTCCTAAGGCAGTTTTAATTCAAGGAGGTTTGCCATTTTATTTAAAATATTCCAAAGTAAAATTAGTTGCTACAGTGAGATTTAAAAAGGCCAGGACCATTGGTATTTTGTTCTTATTTCTAAACTTTTGAGTTTCCTGGGTCCTGACATAAAATTTGAGAAACTCCTTGTTATTTTGCTGCACTGATAAATAATTTTATAAATTATTCTTATTACAAAATTCCTTAAAACTCTATAAAATACATCTTCAGACATTTGTTATGTAAGGGTAAGCCATCTCCAGTCTCTTACATTCTCTAATTTGGGACCGAACTATTGAATAGCACTATAAAAATATTAAATTGAAGTAGGATGATCTTTGCCACTGTCTTCTCATTTTTTGCCTCTTAGAAGAGCAGATTAAAACAGAAGACCATACTTTCTGATTCTCCTTTATGGTAGAAGAATTAAACATAACAAGTGAAAGGATTCATACCACCATTATATAAGAATAAAAGAAACACTTTTTTTCTCTGTATTAGTTTTTCAAGCCTCCCAGAAGCATAGCTACCAGAAGGACAAAGATTAGAGCTTTTACAAAAAAGCTGCTAAAAAAAAGTATGCACCTGGTTGAAAAATTTAATTCTCATATATGTGTTATTAATAAATGAGTTTGGGTTTAGGGTAATTTTTTATCCTTTCTCTTTCATTGGACGAGAGTAGACTTATTAAAGAAGAAGCTTCTAAAATTTCCATTCTAGAACAACCCAAACTGACAGGCAAAGGTAAATAGCTCTTAAAAATGTCATAAAAGAGTAGGGTGTCAGGAAGAAAATATGAGGAATAGACAGTAGAGTGTTGAATAAGACAATAAAGCTAAAGGCTAGGGAAGGACCCTTGGTAAGATGCTAAGGTTCTTGAAGAGTAATTCTTGAAGAGTACGGTAAAGCTTGAAAATTGATATGCAGGTCTACAGGTAGCAACCGTACAGAGTCATAGACTCTTTGACATGTTCCAAATAATTTTTTGGCCAATGACTAAACCAGAACTATCTGGCTGTTTTGGACTAATGGGGATGAGAATCAGTTATGTCTTTATTTTCTTTAAAAGTTGTGTATGTCCCTGTTGGAACCCTGAGTTCAGAGAATTCCAGCCTTTCAGTGCTGACAGACAATGATCTTCAAAAGAGCACTGCATTTGACCTGAGGCCTTGGGAAAGGCTTCCCAAATTGTGTGATAACACTGAGGTTGTTGCTGTGTAATTAAAGTTATGTCACTGGGTGGAATATGTAGAGATGTAGAAAAATAGGTTTATGGGATATAGTAACAAGATGGAGGATTTTGGGTGTGGATTAGTTCTTCTTCTTTCCTCCTTCTTCACAAATCTGAGTAGTTTGGTATTGGTTCAAAAAACCCACAGTGCGGAACATGAATGTTTAGTTATTGGATTATAAGTAAAAATAAATTAGTTGGAATTCCATAATTGGATAGTATGGACTTTAAAAGACCTTGGAGGTTAGAACTTGGGGCCATTTTCCATCTTGTTAACTTAAGAGGCACATTCTGTACAGCTGTGCTATAGGTAAGAAATAATAAACATCAATTAGAAGAACAACCCTGGTGTCTCCTGTGCTTCAATCCAAACTCTGAGTAAAAGAACTCACGAAACAGAGGCAAAGAACAAAAGAAACTAAGTAGAGAAAATTAACATGTCCCTATGTGTTGATTCTTTTACTTCACATAAATGAAGTAACAGAACTCATAAGTCAGAACTGTACAAGAAAAATGTTTAAAGAAATTACAGAAAACTCAAATCAAATTATTACCATGGTAATGAGAGCTTTGGTACTGTCAAAAATAAGGTACAGAGGCCTCCTTTTTGAGAGTTGTGCAAAGAAATTAATTTCAAAGAAACTAATTAAAAGCATTTACTTGTAACGTGAATAAAACTCTGTAAAGTCAAGTTCTCAGTGACTAGATTATCTCTTGCTTTTTATTCAATTTAATAACTAATTTTTAGTGAATTCATTGCTATTGATTTTTGAATCTCCCTTTGTGTTTTAAATAATTTTTGTGTATTTTTAATGCAATTGGATGTATTCCATTATTCTAATCCTTTATTTTTAATTCCTTCTGTGTTGCAACAGGTATTTTCTTTTCTTCTTTTTGTCATCTGTGTAATTATTAATGCTTTTCTCATTATTTTACTGCAGTATGCTTTTGTATTGTGCACAAAACATCATTGAGATTTAGTGAGGGAGAATGCAAATTAGTTATTTATGAACTAAGCTGCCCTTCATTATATCTTTGGATACAAAAAAAAGGGAGCATCAGTGTAGCACAACAGAAGAAAGAACTTACACAGTGTAGGTTACGGACGGGTTCGGTCGGGACGGTCGGTGACGGAGACGAGAGATCTCTATAGTCTGATCTTGGGACACAGGCGGTTTATTGCAAAGGGCGTGGGTATAGGGGCACTGCTCAGAGCTGCCAGACTCAGCTCTGAGCAGGCCCAAGAGAGCAAGAGAGTAAGCGGGTAAGAGAGAGTGTAAGAGCAAAGAGAGTGAAGAAGAAGTAGTAAGAGTAAAAGCAAGAGTAAGAGCAAGAGAGGAAGTGCAAGAGTAAGAGTGGAAGTGTCTGAAGTCCTGGTTACAATACAATAAATCATCTTCTGTACTGAATATTCTAATTGTCACTAACCAATCTAATACAAGATACAAATCCTATAGCATTTACATACAGCCTATAAGAGTTCTTATATTACCATAGAGTGTTACATCTTAACTTCTAAAAACTACTCTTTGGACCCCTTCTGCTGAGCTAGTAGGGTCTGCTCTGACCCTTGGACCTGCCTGCAAGCAGAGGGTATTGTTCGATCAAGAGGGGATTACTTCAGTGGCCATACCATTGTTTTCTAGTTGTTCAGTAACTAAGACTTGGTATTTCAAAAGTGGCTTTCATTTCAATGTTGCCTGTAGTTTTCATATTCCCAAAATCTTTTGTCAGGCAATCATATTTATAAGGCTTTCCTGTTTCATCTTCCCCAACAACACAGTTTCTTAAATCTCAGTCCTGTAAAGCAGGGTTGTATAAGTAACAGAGGAAATTTTCCAAAACAATTTGGAATTCTATTTCTTTTAAGACCACGCACTTAAAAGATATTTATGTTTTCACAGAATTTAAAGGTACTTTTCAATATTTTTTGAGTTTAATGTGAATGTTATTGCACTTCTTTAAAAGACCTACCCTACTTTATTTCCTGAAGAATCAAATCCTTATCTCTAGTTTTTGCATAGCTAGGAAATGGATGCCACATATAACATTTGTATATATACTATATAGCTGGTGTCCTCTCATGCAAAAGAATTTGCATGTTCACCAAGATATCTATTTTTACAATAGCATTTTTCAAAACCTTCTTTGAAAAAATATCCCTGAAAATAAAGTTATTTTGCCATATTTTATGGCAAAATAAAGTTTATTTTCCCATTGGGTTTTCAGAAGACTCAGAGTACAATAGATTTCAGATTCCTACAGAACCTTACTGCTATTATATGGCAAGCATGCAAATTAACCAAAACAAAATAAATTAAATGTGGACTTTATATTGTAACTGCTGAACATAGATAAGATCCTGTAGTAACTTTATTTAATTTCTTGGATTACTGAAGCATAACCAGAAGATTTAAACACAAGTTCTGCATAACTGTTTACCTGATTTAAGCATTCCTAGAAGCTTGTGAAGTTAGCAGACAAAAATAATACTGAGTAATCAGAAGAAGTCAAGATCCTCTTAAATACATGCCATTATGAAGATATTCTATGATATCATATTTTATATACAGATATATTTAATATTAGAGATCATAAGGGCATTAGAGGTCCTAAAAATCCATATGCAGCCACAGTAGACACTGTAAAGTTTCCAGGGCACTGAAATGACACTGTTAATTTTATGTATTTCATGAGTAGAAACATACATTACTGTATGATCTCTTTATCTGTGCTTCAGCCCTGATCATCCCATGCCTGTACTCCTCTATGCCACATCCTTTGTCTCCACTTCTCTAGGCCTCTGTTACTGCACCAGCTCTGCATTTCTCTACTGCATTGTGTTAAGAGTCAAAATATTTCATTCTATACAGAACAGCTGCTTGTTAGCCTCTATAAAACCATGCTTGCACCACATAAAAAAAACCAAAAGTAAAATTATTTAGTCATAAATACCTGGCCAAATAAAGAAATTGTTTTCACAGTGAAACAAATCCATAAGGCAGTTCAAGTAAAGTTCAGACAGACCAAGTCTGACAAGCCTCAGTGCTGATGTTTAGCAAATTCAATACAAAGCTTATGGCCTGCTAATAGCCATGGCAATACTAATTCTTGGGCTACATGGACACAGTTGTTGTGCTTGCAAACAGTTAGTCATATGCTGTACATCCTCATTGTTATTCAAACCACATTCTAGCAAAAGCGGGTGTGCTAGTTTTACTTGGAAGCACTGCATTTTTATTCAGGTCTATTATTTTCACATTTGGCTGCATAAGCCAAACTTTCTTAATCCATAAAGGTGTATTATTTATTTTATAAATAATATATGTTTATATGTTGTTATTTTTATTATCATCATCAGTATTATAATACCTATATATCTCTACAAAGACTTCTAACTGGGAGTGATCTGTGAAATTTAAGCACTGATAGCCAAATCTTTAGAAGAGGGTGCTGTATTTCTTACATCACAAAAAAGTGGATATGAGATATTAAACTTTGTTTTGAAACAATAAAGAAGTAATTAAGGCTTAAACCACAACTTCAGTCCTCCACTAAACTTTTAAGGTATAAAAAAGGCAATAGAAATACAATGCTTTAAAAAACCTCTCCGAGCTCTGCAGCAGAGGGATGCTGCAGGAGAGATTTATTTGCTGAGTATCTGGTGATCACAGGTAAAAAAAAATGGACATTTTTAGCCAGTGTAAAATGATTTGCTTGCTAGAATTCCTATCTCTTGAGAACAACTCAAAGCAGCTCAATATGCTTTGGCTGCCAGTTGTTGCTGATGGCTATTTTCTCTGTCACAGTGAATGTCAGAAGGTGCCTTTAAGAAAGATTTATTTGGTAAAGAGGGCAGGGTTTTTTTCAATGCACAGGAACGTGGGATCTGCTTTCTATTTCTTTCTCTCTTTCTTAGCTGAGACTTTTCTCTCTGAATGAAGTTTGAACTGATATAACTGATGGATACTTCCTATCAAGCTGTATTTTTTAACTCTTTAACGTTAAACTCATTTAAAGAAATGCACTATAAAGGAGTGAATGTTGTGCATTTGACACCAGAGTTTATATTTCATTTGATTTCTATTTATTTTAACACCTTTTAAATATGCAAGTCTTCTCCTTTTTTTTGTTTAATAATGTAATCTTAGTAAATGGATAACTATCCTCTCTTCCACAAAAAACGTATTTCAGACTACACCTATGAAATCGGGCAGTGAAAATGGCTTCTTTCATGAGTCTCAGTAGCAAATACATCACTTTACTGAGGTCATTCAAGCCTTTAGATCACTATGTTCCTTCAAGGAAGGATGTTTGCTCAAGGTCTGTCATTTTGGGCAAAAATGTTCTCTCTGTCAAGCTCCTGAGTGATGTTGCAGGTCTCTTCTACTCATTCTTGGTGAAGCTTCACAAGCTATTTAAGAGAAAAGTAGTCAGAAAAACAGAAACTGATTATGACTATGTAACCTCATTAGATGCTTGGCAGTCTGAATCAAAAGTTTTTGTTTCAAGAAATCTTATTTATTGTAAATAAATTCATAGTAAAAAAAAAAAAAAAAAAAAAAATCTGAGTATTCCACAACTGAAAAGGCAGAAGACACGAAGATGTCCACTTTAGGGTACTGTTATGGAAGCCTTTGGAACAGCATCATGGAAGACAGTGCCTGCCTGAGCTACAGATTGTTCACCTGGATACTGCAGGAGTAAGGTAGCAGGCCCAAGTCTCTGCTCCTCCTCTCCAGAGTGACCTGCTGCCTGGTGTTGACACTTTTGTTTGCCATTTACATGGAATTTGGAGCACACCTATAAGACTAAGCACAATAAAGCAACAACTGTTCTATGGGGCTGTGTAAGATGGTAAAATATACAGGGTGCATTCAATAACCCTGTGCTAGAAAGAGATATTTGAAGATTTCAGTGTTAAATTGTTAGATGCAGAGACCTAAAGTGGTACCTCAGGGCTTTATTTTCTTTGATAAAACAAAAAACACCACACTTTTCCATTCGAGGAAGAGTAGCATCTAAATACTTTCAGGACCTGGGTTTCTACATACGTGAATAATTGCCACAGAAAATGTTCAGCACCATTGCTGTCTGTTGTTTTGCATTTCATTTAACTGAGAAAAGACAAAGAAACCCCAGTAGAATTACTTGACATCAGAAGCTGGAGCTTCTCACATAAGTAGTCTCCAGAAATCCCTTATTCTATGTAAGTCAGTTGCCAGAATCTTGAAAATTGATTCCACTGATGTAGAAAAGCTACTTATCTGAGTACAGATAAACAGGGATGCTTTTGTGAAGTTGTATGTGTGAAGCAATTTTCCATCTTTCTGTGATAATGAGCACAAATCCTAGATGTTTTGCAGTAGTTAACTGGTCATATGCCTTTTCCTGTGCATTTTATTGGTTCATCTTGTGACATCTTTAGTCCATGTGATTTTCTTTCTTGCACTTATTATGAAATAGATCCTTCCCCTTGTACACCTCCAATTTCTACAGAATTTTACATCTTTAAGTTCAGGTCCAAGTGGCAAGCAGAATATCAAGAAAAAGATGTACAAAAGCAAATAACATTCTTTCATTAAGTCAATGGCTTATAATTCTTAGCAGATTTTTTCCAGATGAGCAGATGGGAATTTATGATTAATGAAAGTATGAAAACCCCTTGTGAATTATTATTCTTTTAATAATCTAAGATGTAGAATAGTTCATTTCCTCCTGTTGTATCAAGAAAAACACACTATAAGAAAAAATGGAGAAACTAACCAGAAAAGATGGTTCTGTTGCTAGCATGCTGCATCTAATCACAAACTGGTGAGTGGGTCTGAAATTAGGAAATTTCTATGTAATAGCACCAAGAAAAATAAAGTATCGGCTTGCAATAGTTACTGTTCTAAAGCTGCCTCAGTATCTACTCCTCAGCATTTTTCCTTTAGAAAAATGTTATTGTGGCCAAAATAATGGTTATCAATTTTAGTAGTAGTAGTATGATTAGTATTATTATATTAAAGTGGGAGACAAAACAACAATCTCAATAATGAGGAAGTGTTTCAAAAATAAATTTTGAAAATTTATATAATTCTGCTCCATTTTCTCTACTTAAAAAGAGATTAATTAACCTAGTCTAGTTCCATCTATGTTCATCCCCAAATACTTGAAACTGTGCATCATACAAATGACTACCAGATATTTTGTAAGTGGTTCTATTTTTCTTACTCATTTACCTTGATGCCAATAAAACTGAAATTGCAAGTCCATGAGAGTTTTACCATTTATTTCACCTAGTGTCTCATTATAAAATTCAGCCATTTACAGTGAGTCTCCGAGCTATTAATGTGAATTAGTGAGGCTCTTTTGCATTGCAACAGAAGTAATGAGCTTATACCTCAGAGTATTTACAGTTTACTAAACAAGTCTTCCTTTTTGTACCTTGCATATTAAGCAACATTTCCCTCTCAGAATGGTCTTTATTTTATCCATTTAACGTAACAATGAAAAACATATAATTACATCTAGCCATCTGAATTACTGGATAAGAGTTGAATTTCAATTAATTATAATAAGACTGGTCCATTCCCTTTCCTCGGGATGGTGGGAAAATGAATCATTCTAAAACTAAGAGAAGGTTCCATGACTACACTCTAGCATAACCTCACTGTCTTGACAAAATTTCCATTTTAATGTTACTACTATCTGCCTAAATACTTCTCTTTCTCTTCATAGAATCATAGAATGGCTTGCATTTGAAGGGACCAGAAAGAATTTCTTCACATAAAGCATTATTAAGCATTGGAATGGTCTACCCAGGGAGATGGAGTCTCCATCCCTGGAGATGTTCAAGAAACAACTGAACATGACACTTAGTGTTATGGTCTAGTTGACAAAGCAGTGATTGATTAAACATTGAATGTGATGATTTTAGAGGTTTTTTCTAACTGAAATGATTCTGTGATTCTATGATCTTAAAGATCATCTAGTTCCAATGCCCCTGTAATGGGCAGGGACAGCTTTCACTAGACCAGTTTGCTCAAAGCTCCATCTAACCTGGTCCTGAACACATCCAGGGATGGGACATCCACAATTTCTCCAGGCAACCTGTTCCTGTGTCTCGCCATTCTCACAGTAAAGGATTTCTTCCTAATATTTAATCTAAACTTAGTCTCTTCAGTTTAAGCCCATTCCTCCTTGCCCCATCACCACGTCTTTGTAAAAACTCTCTATAGCTTTCTTCTAGGCCCCCTTTTAGGTACTGGAAGGCTGTTACAAGGTTTTCCCCAGAACATTCTCTTCTCCAAGCTGAACAATCCCAATTCTGTCAGCCTTTTTTCATATGGAGAGGTGCTTCATCCCTTTGATTATGGGGGTTTCATTCTGCTCCCCAGTTCTGTCTTTCAGCTTGTGGGCTGGATACCCTTAGGATGACTGACCTTACTATTAAAGACTGAGGCAAAAAAAGAATCAAGTATCTCATCCTTTTCTGTATCCTCTGTCATTATATTTCCCCTTGTATGCAATAAAGGATGGATGGAGATTTTCCTTAGCCCTCTTTTTATTGATGATGCATTTGTGAAAACATTTTTGCTGTCTTTTACAAAAGTAGCCACTTTTGTATGAGATTACTAGATCAGCATCACTAGTAGCCTTAAAATTATTTTCCATGCTAGAAAAAAGTATAAATCATAAGGTTTTTTGTTTATAAAGCAGCTCATGAATAACAGAAGAGAAAACAATATATCGGGCTCAGAAAATCCTTCTAAACTGCTTCAATTCATAGGGAGTTGCTATTTCAAATACGTTAGTGGGCTATAATTTCTTGCAGAAAAGGACTGCAGAGTTATTCCCAGAACTTATAGATTCCTTTGTTTCCATGCACTCCTTAGCTGTCTAGTAACACTCCTACTCTTGGTGAAAATTAGCACAATGCAAAATAAAGAATAAAATAACAGCCAGTGCTAAAACAAAAGCAAATTCAAGGTCAGTTTATTGCATTTGAATTATTCATCATTCAATGATGCAGGAATTAATTTTAGTATAACTATTCTTTTTTTTGTCTAATTTTAGTAAAACTGTTTAATAAATATGCTTAATAGGAACCTAAAATACTTGTTCACAGACAAATCCTTAACCACTTGCATCAATCCAGTTGATATCACGGAAGCCAGAAGGAAAAATGTTTCCTCTTCTTGGCTCTGTTCTGCTCTGATGGTTCTATTTCCATCTCTGCAATGTTATCATGACCTTTAATATACACAGTTACGCTCATATCACCTCTTTGACATCTGGTGTTGCAGGAGTGTGATTCAATGAGGTGGCCAACAAGAGAGTCCAGACCACAGAAAGAAACTCTTGACAAATACCCTAATTTCTTTTCTTTTACACATCTCTTGATCACATTATGCCACTCACCTTACCAGGTACTACTCTTTTAAGAACATCTCTTAATTTATTTATCTTACTCATAATTGCAAACCAATGAGATTTCTTTTATCATCCATACAGAATTGTTAACCTGTCAGAAATTTCGGAAAGCAAAAAACTTAATACTGCAGTGACTTATGACATAGAAAAATTCAATAATTTAATCAGGGTATCAGCTTTTTCCTGCAAGGTTTTTGAGTGTAAACAGGCATCTAAACATGAAATTAATTTTAGCAATTTCTGTTTGCACATGCACACACACAGACAAAATGAAGCAGAAAAATCCCACCCAACCAAAACTGCCTTTCATAGGTTTCGGATAACACTAGTTCATTGTCTGAGAAACCTGGAGAAAAAAAACTTGTAACCTTGGCAGCCTGGGTAGGTATAGCGGATTTTATAGAAAATACTCTGTTTCTACAAGACATTAACTTTGAACTAATTTAATTGAACAAGCATTTAACTTATAAAAGACATGTTAAACATAAAATTATTTCTAAACGGTTCAGTCTTGTCCCTCAGCTCACCATAAAATTTGCCTATTATATATGAATTTTCCAGGCACATTCTCACACAGAGCTGTACTTTTGGAAACAAATAATACTACACAAGCAGGCAGAGTTACATTAAAAGAAGCGTGTAAGTGGAACATTCATCAGGGCTTAAAGAATCATTGAGGAACCATACCTGGAAAAAATGGTATGGAGAGCTCATGAACTGATTCACTTTTGTTCAGGGACTCACTTTTGTTCAGCAGAATGGATTGCCAAGAAGTTTGACACTCCTAAAAAAGGGATGTGCTAGTATTGAAGTCATCCATAAACACCATAATAGTTCTTTCTCAGAGCTGAAAGTCTGCAAACCTTCCAGCTGAATATAATGATGAGCCCATTAACAAGATGACATTCATTTGAGCAGCAGGCAGTAATAGATGGATAGATAAGTCAGATACTGTCAGCTGACACAGGCTAAATATGCAGTTGTAATCAGTGTATCAGAACAGTATCTCTAATTTGACACTGATGCAGAGAGGTTTCTATACAGCTTTCTAAAAATGGACTTTGTTGTCACATTGGCATGCGTGTGTGTAAAACATGCTGTCACTCTCACAACCTCTAGTCCTGACTCTTGATGGAGCTCCACTTATTTTCAAGGCATTTATGAATAGAAGAGAGAATGCAAGAACCACACTTGCAGATTTGTCCTGAAGTGAAGTGTCAAATTCAATGTGTGTTGGACTGTCTTCTTCAGGAGCATGAACAAGACAAAGCAACCAGCAGAAGAAACTCCAGCCTTTCTGATACTGGCTATGAAAAGAAAGAATCTTTTGCTACAGGGGTTTTGTTCCTTCGTTCTCTGAGGTTCAGAGGAAGGTTTAGGGGCTAAGGAGGGAAAGGAATTTTACTCTTGTCAGTCTAAAGAACCTATGAGTATTTATAATGGTGGTTTATTCCATGTTTTTCTTTATGGGAAAACAGCTATAGTAGGCAAATTTTTTTGTCTCAGTAAGTAATATTTTGATGAGTTCTAGTAACAGATAATTAGAAGGAGAACAACGGTTTAAATGTGAAACATAAATACTTCTTATAAGAAAAAGGAGTAGTAAAATTAGAAATTACTATATTAGAAATTAAAAACAGTAGTTAGGCTTATTTTTTAAATGTTTATTTTTATGGTATTTTCAATTATTTAGTTCCTAATAATGTACTGACAAGTACATTAAATCTCAAGCATTCAGTTTAGCAAAGAATTGAATGCAAGTGTTCCTAGACAGTCATAGAAAAATTGTGGAATCTATGACCCAAACAGTTGCATCAAAAACTGATTGTAGCAGTGATACATAATAAAAATGTATCCTATTCTTCATATGTTCAATTAAAATCATTAATTTAGAAAATTAAATTCTTAGAACTTTTCACAAATAATGATAGTTTCAGTCTCAGATCTTTCAAATACTGGATATCATAGCAGAAAATAGCATTTTTCATACACAGAAGTGCCTCAACCTCAAATCATCTGAAAGTTTGGGATTCAATAATGAATTGTGTCTAAAAGGGAGACCACTGAAGATTTTCAGGTATAACAGTAGTTTTCTTGTGATCATCCAGGAACAAATAAAGTCAACATAAGAAAAGACAGTAAGAAAAAAATAAGAATTTTTGGAGACAGAAACTGTTGAAACAAATTCTGTTTGTTTCATTAAAACTTTTTATTTTCAAAATAAAAGTACATAAAAATCATGTGAAATATTTTTTATTTCTAAACTCATGACAAAGAACAAACATAAAGCAGCAAGCTATCTTCTCTGACTGTAGATTTTCAGCAATTGTGAAAGCATCATTAATGAAAGGCCAGACTTGACACTTTTAAATGAGTTCTTTTTATTGGAGGCAAAATCCAGTGGACAATGTTTCTACACTAATAACATAGCCTCTTCCTGTCTTCTCATTACTGGAGAACAAAGCAGACAAATCATTGTCACATCTATATTTCTCAGGTGCAACCACATGCTACAATTAATAGAATTTCATGGGCATTCTTAATAGGTTAACACTAAGCTGTAGTCCGTCAGATATAGTTTTATGATATAATGCTCAACAGTTTTATGTGCAAAGGTGTTAGGACTTTCTAAAAGCTAAATATGTTGACCGGTGCAGTGAAACTGTCATTAAAACAAAAATACAATTTTCTGCCCAACCTGATACAGTTTTGGAGTTGCTTGGCTGACAAGTTTTTCTTAAAGTGACGACACCAGAACCAGTCAAATTATTTTAAGCTAATTATTTTAAGTAAACAATTAAGCAAAAACTGGAATAAAAAGGTTTTAAGCTGAGAAAGATGGAACTTTGGGGAGGCTAGGGAAACTAATTTTAAAGAAATTTGTGAATAGATCTGCCCTCTGGACACTGAGTCTAGTCACTGAGTCTTATTCACTGGTACTGTCCTTAGTTGAACAATATTTTTTCTCCTCTGGGCTGCAATAAACCTCCAGCTTCTTGGTATTCCTGGAAAAATTGGCTTCTGTTACTCTTAAAGTATGTGCACCTTTATGCCTTCTTGTTATATTTGTCTCCTTTCTGCCTGCCTGAACACTACACCCCTGAAGATACCCCCATTTAAGCATTCTAATTTGATTTTTCTAAGAAATTATATTCTCTGTATTCCTAAGTTCCAAGAAAAACTAAAAACTATATATATATATGTTTATATATATATGACATCATATATATATATATGAAACCATTTTAAAAGAATAAAATAGGAAATGTATTAATCTGAATGGTAAGAAACGGGATAGAAACCACAGAGAGAAGATGATTTATATATTCAGGAAACAAAGGCACAAATACAGATGCTCTAAGTCACTGTATTTCAGAATGTGTTATATTCCCTTTGCTTCAGGATCATGAACTGAAAATGGAAATATTCATTTATAGTGAAGCTTACAAGTATATAAAAATATTCATTATTTTAATAAGAATACATCTTTAAATATTTTTAAATGGAGTTGGTACTTGATCTTGTTTAATCAAAATATGAAATTTGGGCCAAATTCATTAGTAAGCTTGACTGCTTTGAACTTCTTTTGCAAAGGGTCCGTAGTTTGTCAATGACTCAGAATTGTATCAGAGTTTCTTCTATGATTCCTGACAGAGAATTACTGCCTCTTCAGTTTTCATTATGTGAACTAAATTTTATAGAGCAAAACATTTCAACCCAGTTTTGGAGTCTGAATTCAATATAATTTGTGTTCTCAAGGCAGAATCCCAGGTGAAACAATAGAATCCCACTTCATCCACCCCCACAGTGGTTCCAACTAGCAGCTGAGAATCTGAAATCACAGCTGAAAGAGGCTCAGAAGTATTTATAAAAATAGTCTTGGTGTTAACAGTGATAAATTGCTGTAGCAATTATAGCATGCTTGCTGATAACAATGCAGTTGCTTTGGCAATTTTTGATAAAGGTACTACAAACTTTATCAACTCCGTACTTTTGGGGTTTGTTTGTAAGAAATATTTACAAGTTTAGAAAGGAAAGAAGTGGCAATCTTCTTTATGGAGTTAGTAACCTAAATGTGCCTTTGGTACTTATCTGAGGATTTCAACAGTGAAAAGAAAAAAATTAATGTTGTGCAACAATGTTAGTGTGCAAAGATAGGAGAATATTAGAAGGAACTTCTATTTTGATAATATATTTAGCTGAAGAAAGCCTTGTTCCTTTATTAGGGAATGGCAAATACTTGAAAAAAATTTAAAAGCTAGTACTCTTAAATTGGGGTGGAATTCTCATTATCTGAGTGAGCACCTCTGTATCTTCTCCTGTAACTGGGTGTAGTTAAATAAAATTGGAAGAATAGAATATGGCCAGACCATAAAAAGTTCCTATCTGCTACTGATTGGTACCAATGCAATTTGGATTTCTGAATAGCTCTCTTAGTGTCTTAAAAATCCAGGCAGAAATGAAGATGAAATTAACTTGGGTATTTCTCTCAAATTTAGGGTGGCCTTGTAGGTCTGACCTGATAGATGCAATCAGATTCTCTCTGGAACAAATTCAGTGGCAAATTTTTAAGCAGCACCTGTGAAAATACTGTATGAACAATGATTAATAACTGACCAATTTAGTTTATGTGTGAACTGTTCACTGATATATAGTGGATTTTTTTCTGTAATGTCTTAAAAAAACATTCATTTTCTACAGAGAAAATGCCACATTTTCACAGATGTCGTTAACCTTTTCCAGATAACAGATAAGAAAAGAAATCCTTGCTTCCATTGCTTCTGAGGATAACACGTTTATGTGACATGCAGTACCTCCTTTAAACCAAATTGATTGTCATTAATGATATTTTTAGTGTCTAATTCTTTATTAATGAAGTCCTGAATTTGGATTCTATTACTTTTGTCAAGAGTGAATATCTAGTCTGGATCATCCTTTTAAAATGCCAGAATTTAGAAAATGTTGTGCTGTACTCTGAATAAAAATAAATAAATTAAAAAAAAATTTAAAAAATTAAAATTAAAATTTAAAAAAAATTAGCTTCTCAGCTGCTCCTTCCTATGCTCAGTGCATTTCAGGATATATACCTAGTAACCTAGAGCACTTTAATTCAGAAGAGATTTATTCCACCACCCTTTATATTCATAGCCAACATTTTAAATTCTTAATGTATCCTCTTCATTAGTCTAATCTCAGATAAAGGACATTTTTTCCCTCTTAAATAGCAGTATTCGGTTCTTGTTCTGTTATTTCAAAATCCTGTCTGTTTTAGTTCATTTTACCTTCTTAACTTTTTGATCAATCAGACCCTTTTGCAGTCTTCTTTTTCACCCACGCACTTTTTTTTTTTTTTTTTTTTTTTTTTTAATTCTGATCTTTTTGGACTTGTATTTCATTGCTGCATTTCCAAGATTTAAAAAGTTTTAGTCTGCATAATTAAAACAGTTCTGTTTATCATGCCTTCTGAAGTGCTTTAAAACCTCTGTATTCATGCTGAAACTTCCTAAAGTTTTTTACTTCACCACTTGCATGGAAATGGTGCACAAGGATCTCAAAATAAAACCTGGTTCATCAACAGATCTCAAAACCCTGATGTTAATTAACCTCATTTATCAGAGCTCTAGTACTCAAGATACTCCAAAGATTAATTTTTTAAACTGGTTTATTATTCAAAATATCAAAATCCAAGACTGATTTAAAATCTAATAAAGCTTAGTGGGATTCTAAATAATGAAAAACCATCTTATTGAAGAGAAAGTTGGGAAATAATTTGGTCCTTGTGTATAGATACAACCACATAGAAAATTGTAATGGGAGGCTTTTCAGCCCTTTTGACTGAGGTATGAGAGAATGCAAGGACCAAAAGTCTGTTCCTGGCATTGAGGGTTGTGTGCCACTACAATAATATGGCAGGTGACAAAATTACCAGTGTTCTAAGTCTTTTAAAAAGAATTAGCTAACCTTTCAAAAGATGTTCTCTAACACAGTTGTGTGAAAAGTTAAGCACCGTTTTTGCATTTTGTCATTTCTGGAATTGGAGGTTGGAAGCTCTGGAATCAACACCTTTATTCTCTTTTTGCATGCCTCAATGAACAGAACTGAATGTGTGTGCTGCGTGCTTAGGACAGTTGCAGCTCATAGTTGAAACAAAAATTCGTACTTCAGCAGATCAGCTACTATCCTCTGAGTTATATATCATTCGTGTGTATGATGCACAATCAACTTGTTGTCATCTATTCTCCCACCGGAGAGCAGCCATGATAAAGTCAAGAAAAGAGATTAGTAATCACAGACTGTTCAAAGAATGCTTTTCATGTTATATGACTGACTGATGTTTCTTGCTCACCTCCTCAGGGACATACTGACAGCTAAATTTCAATCTGAGCAGTTTCTTCCCCCCACTCCTAAGAAATTTTGTATAAATTCTCTTCTAAACTTGTTCTCTCCCTATTCTCCATTCCCTTTTTCTTCCTCCCAGTGCAGGCATGATTCAGCTCCCAGAAATACTCCGGTCTGTTCTACCCAAATGATCCCCTGCTATTACAAAGGCTTTAGACCTTTCATCCTTACCTATTTTTGGAATGTTGCACAGGGATAAGTTTTCTAAGAATGTATATACTTTGTTTTTCAGGTTTTACATTTGGTAGAAAATAATCTAACTCTCGAAAGAAAGACATTTGTTTAATTATATCATTTACTGGGTGAGCAGTACATTCTATTAACATATATTTACCTCATGATTTGGAGGTCAAATAAGAAGGAAACAAGCTATGATGCCACAGAAGCACAGAAACACACAGTAGCATATATACTCATACGAATGACTTTTTACAGAGAAAATATCATTGATTTCCAATATGCTGGTATATTTTGTACGCATAAATAATTTACTTCCTATTGGCTTAATTCTTATGACTCAAAATGATAGCTAGGAAGACCTTCTGGACTTCCCAGGCAAAGCAAAACTCACACTGTCCATTGCGAAGGGGGAATTTTCTTCATATCAGTTTTGAGCCTTCAAGAAAGAGACAACATGTAGAGTCCTGAAATAAGACATCAAACCAAAACAATGAGGACAAACAAGAAAAAATCTATGTCAGGAGATATCCTGTATAATAATGTTAAACTGTCATCTTTGTGTAGTACTAAGTCTGTAAAACTACTCAATTATATTTGCAATAAAATCCTTTTTCTACAGATATGGTATGATTCAGATAAGCAGAATGCCATTAATTTCCCTTTTCCTCTGTGTATGTAGAATATTAGAATAAAATGAATGAAAGTTTCAGTAAACATATAAGACATTTAAATCATTCTACAGCTACAGTAAGAGAATAGCAAGAGATGGGGAATAATTTATTTACAAAAAGTAGAATAATGATTTTTTTCTATGATTTCTAAGGACAGGTTTTTCTTATTAAAGTTTGTTTCATTTAATTAAAAACCTAGATGCTGGAGCGAACAAGAGACCTGGCTGATAGAATTACATCAAAGGAGTCTTTCCAGAGAAATAAGTTGTATGGTGTACTAGAAATGGAGCTGTTCTATGTAGCAACAGATTTGGAAGGTCAGAAAAGAAGCTGACCTATTGCAGAGAACAGTGACTTTTGGAAAGCTGGTAATGCTCTATGATTGATGCATAAGGGGACTTTTAGTTTGTTGACTATAAGATAAAATTAGGAAAAAGAAACAGAAGTGATTAAGCGAAACAGCAAGATAAAGTTACAGTTGCCATTGAGACTAGCAAATATGCTGTGCATCCTAGAAAGGAAAATGTTACATTCTCAACTTGAAAAAGAAATTATTACTCATAAATAAACAACAGAAATAAGAAATACTGAAAATCTCTTTGGTTTTTTTTCATGTTGGTTGGTGTTCCTTTTCCTCTGACACTCACGTCAAATATTTAAAATCAGATGTTATGAATATATTTGGATACTTCAGTCTTTACAGCTGTTCATTCTCTTGTATACCCCATTACAGAGATAAGAAAATGTGTTTCTCTAAGCAAAATGTCATCCCACAAAAATTATTCTGTTTCAAATGTTTTAAAATCTAGTAACTTGTTTTGAGTTTTATTGTTTTTTTCCCCAATCTATTCACAACTTCCAGAAAAGTTTTCTAATCGATCATATTAAGTATTACCTCAAAGAACAAACTCATTGTGTATATGATACTGATTAAGAAATATAAGGCAAGTTACTAAAAAAAGCTTCCTTACTTTTCTGAAAGTGGAAAAAAATCCATACTCTCTCACATACAGTAAAATTCATGAAACATATTAATAGACAAAACATTGAGAAAATAATTTTTAAGGAAAATGTCAGACTACAACTGTTCTGTCTTACAATTTTCCTGTAGCAACACAAAACCAGCTAAAAACAAAGCTTCACAAACACTGCAAAGCTACCTCTTCAAATAATTTAAAAGTCTTTACTATTCCCTTATTTTTTTCCATTTGCCCAAATATTCTAAAAGTGTTTGATTTTTCAGAATGTAATAAGAATACTGTAAAAAACCAGATGAGAATACTATTAAAAGATAGATGGAATGTGTTAGAGTCTATGCTAAATAAAAATGACAAAAGGACTTTTTCTTACAAAAACACCTAGTCAGATTAGTTTATTAATACAATTAGATGAAGTATATTCTGCAATTTCAGCTATCAATTTACTCTTAGGCATTTTTTGCTTTACTTAATCAAATTGGGAGATTTTTCGAGCTATATAATCAATATGTAAATTAAATTGTAGAGAAGCATAAAAAAACCCCAAATTATTTTATCAGATTTCTTTCCATATCCCCTGTCTACAACACTCTTTATTCAAAAAAGGAAGAGGAAAACCACACTGGATAATATATATTTTAATCGTTTTTTTACTTTCCAGAGTATTGCTATCATTAACATTATAATGGCAAGTCAGTAAATTGCTATTTTCATTTTGAGACAAGAGGCTAATACTTATTATGGGATACCAGCATTTTAATGGGAAAAGATGATTTGATGTGAATGATAAACAGATCATTTAGTACTGCTAATGCTTCACATTATGTGCTTCATTAATTGAATGTCCTATGTAGCTTACATTTAAGTATACACAACTACGTCAAGCTCATTTATTTAGCTATATGTGCTGGCACAGTATATGGCTAATATTTTTCTAATCTAAAACCTGAATACCATTTACCATACTCTTCACCTTTCAATTTATACTCAATTAGAATAGTAACTGTACATGAGTTTAATGCAGAAAAAAATGAGCACTTATATGACATTTTCTCAAGGAAGTTCAAGAACAGTTCACTTAGAGTTTATTTCAAGAACTATTGAAGGTTAGTGGAAAACATGATGTATGAACCATTGATCTAACACACACAATCTCTACAGGATGATTATGGGAAATTCATTAACTAACATAAGACACTAGTTTGCAGTCCTTTGGCTATACAGTACATTTTCCTAAACACCGATATTCTTTTTAAGAAAACTACTGTAGCTTCCTTTTAAAGTATTAATTTAAAGTAGTAGTAATCAATTATTCAGAATTTAAGGTATGTTTCTTCCATGGACCATTTTGAAGATTTGACCTTGAAACTTTAGTTTCTTGTTTACATTATATATCTGTGGTATTAAAAATTTTACTTATTTTACAACTGTGAAACCTGGTATAGGCTCAAAGAAGTTGAGTTTTTAAGAAATCTGCAGCTGACACTTAATTCTGTACTTAGAAGTAGTGGGTATTACAAATATTATAATTTTATGCACATAATTCTATATCTGAGATTCTCCATAATTCAGAAATACTGCCCCTTAAAAGTACTCAAAGAATGGGAAAATATTTCTACCTTGTGTAAGTGATTATGATGGAAAGCTAACAAGAACTTCTGATCTTTCCATTTTTAGGGAAGAGCTCTGAGGACAAATTACTCTTTACATTATCTTTTGGAGTTTTGGAGGCCCAGTGACTTCATCTAGTGCTTGTACAGGCCCAGCTATCAGCATTATGATGCTGATAGAAATCAGAAAGAAATTTTAAAGACTGACAAGGATCTGGTGAACCATGAATGTTTTTTACTATTAGTTGAGGAGAGTAAATATAATTAGTTAATTCACCTTTTTATTTCTCTAAAATATTAAAATAGACACTATCTGGTTGTCAAAAATCTGATAGATTCTATGAGTATGGAGAATAGATGAATGTGAAAAAAATGGACCCATTTCTTCCCTATGTCTGTGGATAGGAAGTAGGAAGAGGGAATAAGGAGGAACCAAACATTTCCATTCTAAACATAGTATTTTGAAAGCAGTCACGGATGGCTTGTCCAAAGAACCCAAGCCTATATAACAGATTTGGGAACAGAACTATGTCATATCTAACAGTTCACTTCTTATCAAGCCAATTTCTTCTATTTCCAGGATATCACTTTGAGAATTAGTCTCTTAGAATTTTAGGGAGGGCTTTTTTCCTCCTTAAATGCATTTACAGGGTTTCTACATGGTTCCTGCTCTACTGAGTATTCAAAACAGATGAAAGAAAATGTTGGTGGCATTAAACATTTTTTTTAAAGCTCAAAATCATGCTAAAGTCACCTTCACCTAAAATATAGCAATTTTCAATTTAGTCTCAAACTCAGATTCAAATAATGTATTCAAGCGTCTAAACAGGGTAACTATTTCTGAAACATCTACTCAGAATCTAACAGGGCTTTTTGTCTATGATCTTTTGAAATATACAATATAGTGTATTTTCTTATTGACATTGTGCAGACTCTGTATTCACTCATACAGTAACTATATATTTACTTCTGATTTTGCTCGCTCCATATTTGTTTTTCCCTATGATCTTTTCACTGTTTTATTTCTCCTTTTTTTTTTTTACATCATTTTAGTAAAAAAACTTATAACATTCAGACAAGTTTGAAATTAAGGCAGAGAAGCTTACTCATTCAAATTAAGATACTTGTGTGTTAAACTATTATGAATTAATGTTGAAACTAACAGAGAAAGATATCAAACCAGAAATACTGTAGGTAATTATTCATTGACCATGCCAAAGAAGGAATAAGGCATTTCTCTGACTGAAAATAGAAGTTCTTATGCCATATTAGTCTTCTCTATCATGAGTGGTTGTCCCCAGAAATACTGTACCTTTTTTTATCCTCCGTCTATTTCTGCCTCATAATGTTAAAGACAGTACCAAGATTATACAAATTTAAACAACTTCTATTAAGTCATCTAGGATTATTTCTTTCTTCTAAAGATGTGATCAAATATTTCAAGTGCTTGGTATCTAATTCTGAGTTAAACAATTTCCTGAATATGAAGAGGTATCAACATTTTCTGAAAGAATACTGCATGCCTTTGTAATAACCTGACAGTTTATAGATTTGAGATTAATCTCAAGCAAGTCATCTCAAACTAACTACATAAAACAGTAGATCAAAAATAAATGTTATAGAAATGATATGTCTTTCTGGTATGCTTTAAAAAGGCTTTAAAATGAATGAATGTAATTATGTATCCAGGAAAAAAACCCCAAAACACAAGCACATTTCAACATTTTATATCATTAGGAATGACAAATTCCCTTCAATTTGTTTATCATTTCTCTTTATTAATATTCATTGCTTTTGAAATGTCTGGAAAACACTGAAAAAATATCTTTATTCAAAATCACTTTTAATTGAGTAAATCTGTGAGTGCTTGGTAGATGGAGAGAACATATATTACTGTAGCATTTATACAGCATAACCTGCAGGTCTTTCAGGTTTTTCAGTTAGATGTTATGTTACCAGTAAAAGTAATTTCATTTCAAAAAAATGATGCTGCAACATGGAAATTCAAAGGTTTAAATAATTTGAAAGATTTAACATAAACAATAAAAAAATAATATATTATTTAAGCATAGAAAGATGGGTTGCTGAGCAAAATAAGTTATTTTTGAAATTAAAATGGTAAGTTCAAATAGCATGATTATTAATGAAATCTAGTTTCACACTATTACTTCCAATATTTACTTATTTTTGAAAGTATTTTCACCACATAGATGAAATTCTGAATGCTGATTTTTGTATTTAAAAGTCAAAGTGCAGGTAAGTGAATAAAGACTTGTCCTTCTTGTCTGAATGTGTATTTGTGTAGTGGATTCATTGAAATATTTTTACAGCTGACATACCTTTCCTTTCTCCCTTTTTCAACTTTCCTTTCACCCTTTTCACCTTGGCTGGCACAGAGCTTCTCTACATTATGTTCTAAGAATGGATCATATAATTGTTTTCTTTACACATTTTCTTTCACCATTGTTGGACTGCAGAACTAGCAGTTGTAATAATTTTCTTTTTTAATATAATGACCTAGATTTTCTGACAAGCAAGCTCTTATTCATTTAGTACTTTGGCTTTTCTTTTAAACTAGTCTATCTCGGTGACTTGCAGGAGTATTACAGAGCAGCAAATTCATCAGCATCCTTTAAACTTTGTGTTTAAGCTCAGATTTTCAATTTTGAATAGTAATAGCCTCTACTTCTCTTACTGGAAGAGCAAACCTTGCAAACATGTCTTTATCTGTGAAGATTTCAAAATCAAAGCTGAGAAAAAAGGAGACACAGTAACTGCTTTCAGAACCCCTGTTTTCCAGCCCCATGCATCTGCAATCCCTTCTGCAAATGATTATACCACCTCAACCCACTCATTTGTAAGATCAGTAATACCCAAACAATACCAGTTAATAACTTAAAATTAATAACCCAAACATTCCTAACACCCAGATAAGTTTGTTCCTTATCAGAGCGTAAAGTTATTTTATGGAGTCTTGTATTGAGGACTCAATATATGTTGATAGCAGTTTAACCAGAAAGAGATAAGGGAAGTAGAAGAATGAAACACTATTTGCCTGCTGTTTGCTTGCTTGTGAAGATTAAGCCCCAAAGTCCAATCATGGAATCTGTTCAGAATCAATTATTCAAATTACTGTCATTGAGGTGATGTGTCATTTTGTGTTAAGGGGGTGCAAAGTATCATCATAGTTAGGCCTTACTCTATTTTAAATGCAATTCAAGTACTAGTTTTGCACTAAACAGCTCAAACCCCTGAAATGGGACAGGTGGTAGAATGTCTTTTTCCTTTCCCAAGAGCATTTGCATGGTGAATTACTGATCGCTTTTCAAATTGAAGCAGAAAATTAGTGAATGTAGGTCCCTGTGAAACTTAATGACCTATGGTGTTTAGTGCTTGCTGAATAGGAGTTTTAAAGATTTACATTTTGAATATTTTGCTTGAATAGAACTCTCCTCCTAAACACCTCTTTGTGTACAGTTCCATTGCTTTCTGAAAATAAATGCAATTCTCAGAGCTGGAGAAAACATATTAGCTATCATTAGACTCTCGTACTACAGAGATGGAGCCTAATACAGATAATTAGAGTTTATGTGAGGATTGTGCCATCAATCAGCCCGTCCTTTTCCCCTTTTCTCTTTCCATTGATAAAGCATTTTATTTCTAGGGAAAACAAAAATAAAGTTTATTGGCTGTAGGCAATAACAATGACAGCTTTAGTTTTGGTTTGGTTTAGTTGGTTGGTTTGGGTGGGGTTTTTTTAATGCAGTAAATTTCTTGAACTACCACAAATTCCCCAATATACCATAAATTTAGGCTTTCTTGTATGTCTCCTCCTTTTCTTCTGATAAATTTAGGTCAAATTAATATTGATATCTTCCTATAAATACACCCAGGTTACCTGGCCTAAGTACAGATTGCTTGGAACAACCTGAAACAAGAGCACAGCCACAATACTGCGGTACATGTGTTGTGTATGTCAAAGCATTGGATACTGCATGAACAATTGCTCTAAGCATGAAATTATGTCCAAGTCTTCCAGGAAATAATGAGGAGAATTTTCACCAGGAAAAACCCCCAAATACTAACCAAACAACCACCTCCCCCACCCACCCCAAAAAAAACCCCAAAAAACAAAAAAACCTGAAAAATTTGGAAATATATCATTTATGAAGTTCATTTTTTTCCAGGAAAGGTTTTTAAAATATAGAAAAAAGTGCAGATAAGAATTAATACCTTTGCTTAATTTAATCATCAGACATAACAATATAGATAATATTCTTATTATTTTTATAGGTTAGTTCTTTATTGCTGTTAGTATCAAAGAAATTCCTTTCTATAATTGCTGCATATATTTTTCTTTCTATTTTCTTTTCTATTTTATTTCAACTTTTTAGAATAAGTTAGTGCATACATTTTGCTCCTTTGTTGTTTTGTATAGTGACTTAGCTTTTATATTCTTTGCAAGTTCCATGAATGGGAATGCAACAAAGAGTTTTATGGAAACTTGGTTTAGTATTTTGAAAATGATGAGGTTTTATTCAAGTCACACAATTTCCATGAAAATACAAGAAAAGGGATCTAAATAGGATTTGTGCCTCTCCATGTAACAAAAACTACAAGACAATACAAAGATATTTCAAAGGTGAAAAATCTATCCAGAATTTTCAAAAGTTAAATAAAAGGAGAAAATCTGTAATGTTTCAATGTGATTTTATTATTATATAGGTATTTTAGGGGCACTTCCTTTAACAGTGTACCTTAACTATTAAAAAAATGCAAATGTTTCGAATATACCACATATAGAAATGTTTGGATTTTAATTACATAAGGTTACACAGAAAATTCAGTCTGGGAAACACAAGTTTTGCAAACCAGAGAAAATGAAATAATGAAGAGAGAAACTCCTAAAACACTCCATGCCACTGTATCAATTTATATACTGCTTTGCTGACTGCAGATCAATAGAAATCAAAACAACACAGAATACAGATGGCTTTTACTTTTCTTCTTTCTTTTTTTTTATGTAGACACTTTTCTGCATAAGCAGTATTGTCATCCATAAAGGCAATTTTCAATGCATGCCAAATTATTTCTAATTAGGTTATATAATTTCCCCTAGTAAATGAGAGATTAGCAATTCTTTTAATAGTCTTTGTTTTGCCAGTTGTGAAAATGATATTACATAAGTTGATTTTAATCTAGAATTAAAATAAATGTCCTAGAAATTCCTTGGACAAAATGTAAGAGTAACATATCTGCAGAATGAGGAAACTGAACGAAAATTCAGAGTTTCATATCAGAATTTTTCCAGATTCAACCGATATTACTGCATATATGGCCACATCAGCTGAAAAGATATATTTACACTCATATATAAATATCATGGGCATGCCTCTGCATCTGGATAATGTATCTATCATACAGATCCAGTCCGGACCCACATGACCACGTGTATCGGTAATAGTTTATTATTTTTAACTTATTTTTGTTATAGCAAAATTTAAAGATAAATAGTTCATGTAAAAAGATTTTTTTCCCAAATCTTGCATTTGATCCTTCAATATTGCATTAAAAATGGGTTGGCTTTCTCAGTATCCTTTTTATAAACCTTTTTGGATAGCCAAAGTTAATTTTAAACAATTTGCTCTGTCATCTTCAGTCAAGTGTGTGGATCTGATTACATCTAATTGTGAAGTTTCTGTTGTTGTTAAGGCTGTTTGGGTTTTTTTTAATCTGGGTCTCTTTTTTTGTCACTCAGCTGTAAAATACAGGAGGCTTTGGCCATTTATCTAAATAGACTTTCCGCAATTTATGTAACAAGTTTTTATATGCTTAAACTGAGGTACAAGAGAGAGGAAATGAATAAATGTTTAATAAAATACTTGGGTTTTTATTCAACAGCCCAGACTTAGTGAAACGCCTCAATTAAGTGTATAGCTAGATTAGTTACAGTCAAGGTAAAAAGCTCTCCCATGTGATTCAGTACAAACAAGAGTGGAGTCATCCTCTGATAGTTTTTCTTTCCTTGCAGAAAAAAATATTCCTTGTCCCTTCACAAGAAAGCCATTTGTGATTATGTTCTACATAAAGACAGGAGCACGCCTCAATTTACCAAACTTGCTACTGCTCATCTCCATTGCCTCCATTTTTATGATCTTTGATATTGAATGTTTGCAGTCTTTGTCAAGAGATGCTGGAAGAAATCCGACTGTACGTGCTCTTCTTTCCTGATGTGAAGGTTGAGGACCACAGTTCCTCCAATGTTTGCTTCCTAGCAAACAGAGATCTCTGTACAGTAAGTAAGTCAGGGAGGCATCATCAGTCCAATAACACCATTTGTGTGCTACTTGAAAAGACAAAAATGAATTCTTAAGGATTTAAAACACTTTAAGAAAATCCAAGTCAGAGATATTCCCGCACTTAGTGCACTCCTTTGTAAGACATCCCTGGTAAAATGGAGTTTGATCTTTTGGTGTTCTGAGCAGAAAGGACACCAGTTACTTCCTAGTCAAATACAGCATGATGATAGTAGTAGTATGTCAAACAGACTATAATCCTCTGAAATATCACTGAGGGAATGATTCTGGTTTGCATCAGACTTAAATGTTGTAACGGCTTTGGTTGTCTCAGAGCACGGGTTACATTGCTGTATCAGATAGCAATGTAAAATGTCAGCTAAAAATGGTCGTATTCTGAAATGCTTTGATAGTGAGGCCATAATATGGCCTCATAAGATAAATGGTATGAGATGATGAGATTCTTCGTCAGAGGTCACTGTGGAAATATGAAGTGACATTGCTTTTTTGTTAAGATTAAATTTAATATAAATGTGTTGGGAAAATACCCTACTGTTCTTTTACTGCTGATGAGATTTTGTCTCAGTGTACACTGAACATGCCAAATAATCATTAGTTATATTATTTTATATACTTATTTCTAACTAGTAAGCCTATAGTTAGGATTAATAGAATTTCTTTCATGAAGTTCAGAGCTTAGTATATACACATTAGGGTGCCTAGGCACTTACGGAACAGCAATAGCATTCCACAAATAATGAGAACACCTCTTAATTCAGCTGAAGTCAAAGCCACAAGTGAGTAATAAATGTATTTGTTCTCCAGTTAAATCGATTCCATGCAGTGCTGCAAGTGCTTATTATGCATTCTGTTTATTCCACAAGGAGGAAAATAATAGTTCTTTTCCTATTCTGCTAAAATACCACAGTACAAGGCATCTTATTTGGTTTCATTTTAACTATGCCAATTTCACTTCTAATCAGCTTCTGTGTAAAGCTTACAGTGATCTCAAAGCTGCTTCTGGATTATTGATTTCTATTAAGAGAAACAAAAGAGGCATTAGTTTGCATGTCATGAACACCATTTTGATACATAGAACAACTGTTTTGTTGGGGCTTTTTTGTTTTTTTCCAACAGAGATCAGAATATGCATTTCTTCCATGCATACATATTACTTACTTTGTGATGTGTATCACTGAGACAAGATTCAGGATCTTACATAAAATTACTTTTTTTTGTCAGTGCAGTTCTCAGCTGATAATGTCCAAAGATAGCATATGCTTCTACCATAAAGGATATTAATAGGCTTTAAGATTGCTTGGATAGTCTATATTGCAGTTCTCTTAGACACTAGAATAACTTATCAAAAAAAAAAAAAAAACCAAACCACATTTATAAGCTGTTTTCTCAGAAGCAGATGAGAGAAGTAGAACTGATGATAAATTTACTGTGCTGTGCTGTAGAATCCTGATTCACAGAAACCTTATGGGGATGTTTTACAAATGGACCATTGGTTGCAAAGATGCATATGCTGGTTGTAATGCAAAATGCAATGAAAGCAAGCAATGTAGTAGTACTTATTCCTCCTTTCCTTCACATTCTGCAAATCCTTATCAACTAATTAATGACTTGAATTAATGTGAGAGGGAAGAAAAGAAAAAAACTATATATTTTAATTTTGAATAAAGAACCTTGAGCGGATCTGAATAGGCTTAGGGCTACCAAAATCTTTGACAGAAACACAGCAAAATATTGGAACACAAAATTAAGAATCAGGTTATGGATACTAAAACCAGCTACATTTAAAAATCCAGTGCAGCCACTCTACTTAGACATCCTTCCCATCATTATTTCCTATCTAAAACACTTATCTTGAAAAATTATAAACAAGTTTCTAATGTTGCAAAATACTTCTGCAACACAAATAATCAATCACTTTTAATATTTTTTAGCCTGCTTTCTGCCAAAGGGTTCTTCATCACCTATCATGTCTGTAGTACTTGATGCTTGGCTGGAGCTCTCAGAGAATTTGACCATGAATAAAAAATCCAGTTCTGGACAAAATTGTCAAGCTTATGAGGAAGATTGAATTCCCCCTTATAGCAAATGGTCCTCCAGACACATTGAGATTTCCTTTGTCAGAATTTTGTTTTAATTCGCTCACTGAGAGGGAAACAGTTTCTTTTCAATTTTGACTTCAGATGTTATGTAATATTCAATGTCATTCTCCTATTAGCTACAATTATTTCAGAAACTACACGTGCCATCTCACATGGCACAATTGAATGAATGACTCTTTATGCCCTCATATATAGTAAGGAAAAGTTGTCTGAGTACATTTAGTGACAGAAAAATAAAATAAACTGGCATAGTCAGGAACAGTAAGGGGTAGAGTCAGTACCTTTGAGGGGATAAATATGACATCTTAGATAGAGATTAATAGATTAAGTAGACTAAATACAATTTCTGAAAGGAAGGTCTAGAATATAAAGTTATATTTTACTGTAAATGTGAATATTCCTACAGAACACTGCAGTGCAGAGAAGGAAAAAAAAGAGTGAGAAATTAGTTCTTTGTTGTCCTGCTCTAGGGAGAAGAAATTTTGCATCAAGCTTTACAAGAGGATGTGACTTTGGATACTGCTTGAATGAATCCCATCAACGTAGTTATGTTAACTTGTAGATTTTTATATACTTTTTTCCACTAGAATTTATGCTCACCAATATCCTTAATATAGTTATACTTTCCTGTTTGTCAGCTTACATGAACTCCAAATCATTCTTGGGAAATTCTTCATTCACTAAACATACTTTTCATTGAAGTTCTATATAAAAAATACTAATTAAAAGTAATGAAGTGGCCTACTTCTAAGTTTGTCAACCCTGTTCTATGTATTAGCATGGATATCTTTGTCTAGTCATATTCTCAGCTGTTATAAAGCTGTGTGATTTAATGGAATCGATTTAAAATCAGGCCAATTTGCAATGGACAAAGATTTGGTCCAGGAGAGGCAATAAAACAAAAGTAATACAGAATCCACATTGGTGGTTAGTGGACAGCAATAATCATTCTTGAGCACTTACTCTCCTTTTAACCTCACTCTTTTCCAGGGTGTTGTGTATTGCAATAATTTTACTATTTAATGCTGCTTAATTTGATGGGGGAAAAAAAAAAAGTAGCCCCAAAATAATTTTGGCAATTCAATTAGACTTGTTTAAGTTCTAGAGAAGATGAGGAAGAAAGATGGAATAAAGAGAGTTTAAAATGAAGATCAAATGTTAAAAAGTAGAAAACAAAAAAACCAGTACAGAAACAAAAAGAGGTTTCATACAAGCTCGATATGGATATCAAAATTTCTATTAGTTGTCTGCTTATATTCCCATCAGATATTCTCAGTGTGTTTCTGTTTGCAATCTGTGAGGGAGGAGATTGGCTCAGTCTACTTTTCCTACTTCTCTTCTAACCCTTCAAGATTGCTTTGCTCCCGTTCTTTAGCATGTTTTGTCTTTCTTTACTTTTTAGTTTAATGTCTTTCAATAAAAAGACCATTCAGGATTTCATTTGTATAGATCAGTACTTTGTGTTTAAAACAAAAAGCTAACAAAATCAAAGATTCACTAGAAGGTACAAATAAAGATAGGGAGGAGGGGGAAGCAAGTGATGTAGGAAAAGGGAAGTGAAGTTAGAGATTTCATGTGTGAATGTGCCTGTAATTTAATATCTAAAACATTTGGTTGGATAACATGAGGAAGCGTATTACAGAGCCTGCTCATGTTAGTACAAATTAATTAAATATCAATTGGAACAGTAACAGTATTTCCCTGCTATAAGTTGTCTTGCCATACTTGCATTTTCCTCATTCAGGAGGGAGCATAATTAAAGGGAAAAATCAGAACTTCGCTATTATTGTTATTATTACTCTAACTTGTACCTACTGAATTCAATAGTGCCCTTCAGCATCTCTATCACTTTACAGGTATGTGTGAAGTAGCTGTTCTAGTCTTTCTCCCTGTGTCGTAAGAGAGAATTTTTCATTTCTATTGGTTAAACAAAACAAATTAAATAGCATGAAGTGTATGATGAGAAAAAATCATTCTCAGCCGTTATGCCTAATGTCTTCATAAATCTTGTCTTCTTGTTTAGGTCTCATTACTGAGCAAAAGAGATAGTAATGTATCTCTTTGGGAGGTTTTAAGAGCATTTTTCCACTAGCCCACCTAATTTAAAGGGACTTTATGTTAAGAGCAATGTGTAAGCAAATCTCTTCTGTTAAGTGTGCAGTGTAAACTGTGGTACATGATCAAAATAGTAAAATAATGAGGTCACCATTTGAAGAGTCAGCAGTCACTGCAGTGTCTGAAAAACTTCTGTTTCATTTTAAACAAGAAATAACCCTGTCAGCTGTGTTGCAGTCAATGATATTTTAATGATGACCACTGCAACCTTTAAAATACTATAAACAAAATCTTCAAAAAAGACTACAGACTACATAGTTCATTTTATTGAATGCCACAATCATCCTATAAATTGCAACTACTTTTTAAGCAGAATTATTTCATTATGTCATATTCATATAATAGAAATTTGATGGTGCCATGAAATGCAAACATTTCTCAGACTCATGAAACCCACATTCATTAAATTCTTGCCTTACTCCAGACAACTGATATGAGATATTAAGAGTTAAGATACTTTCAAGACAGATGGAGCCAGTAGCCCTGTATACATTAGCAAGTAGTTGCAGGAGCTTCTGACTGAATTATCTATAGGTTTAGACACAATCTATGTCTAAACCCACAATGCATTAGTTTTACTCTTTTGCATTCATCTGAAAGGAATCCAGCTCATGCACACTGAAACTGCACCACAGTACAAAGGCAAGTATTAAAGGCTCCTGGGAGATTCACTGAAAACTGTGTGGCTGGCTTTCATTGAATTATCTGTGTAGAAGCATCCATGATGGCTACTTCCATGATTCTGAGCTATATTTATATACTTTTAAGTATTACTTGATGTAAAGATCTGTCTGCACCTCTCAACCATTTGACTATTGTAACAATATGTTTGTTCCTTTATTTTTTGTCTTTCATGATAATGTTACATCTGAACAGACTCAATCTAAACAAAAAATGCTAAATGTTGAAATACTGCATGGCCACAATGAAGGCAATCTATTTTTTGCAGCTACTTTGCCTAGGTTTTGTAACTCCTAAAAATATTGGTACTGAAACTCCAACCAGTGTCTGTTAGTACAGATTTTGGTTCCTCCATAATTGAGAGCCTTAGCAAAAAACTGCCCTTAGCAGGGCAGTCTCTTTAAGAGAATAAAAGAATATGTCAAAGTTGCAAGACTGAATTTTTCATCTTAAGTATGTGTCAGTTTTGTTGACTGTTCAAAGTACATTCACCAAATCTTCAAAAGTTAGTCTTCAAATGCATTTAATAGTCTATGAGGACAGGGTGACTCATACATTGCAAAAACTGCCTCATAATAACTTCTTTTCTTTTTCTTAAGCAGATGTGATGTTACATAAAGGGTGACAAGTTCATTTGATCCCATGAGAGTATAAAAAAATCCCAAAGCTCACAAAAATTGTCTCTAAGTATTTAATTTTTACTTCCCAGAATCTGTCAGTTACAGTTCAAGTTTCTCTTTTTGTTTTTTTATATAATTTTCAGTATAGACTATACTTTTCTATGTTGTTGAGAATTTGATTTCATCCTTATCATTTACAGGAAGGACAGACTATACTTTTCTATGTTGTTGAGAATTTGATTTCATCCTTATCATTTACAGGAAGGACACCAGCAGACAACTTTGGAGCTGTATGTTTCAATCGAAGAATTTTACAGCATGTGTTCTATGGATGATCTAGTGTAAAAATTAAGAAAGGTCAAAAAAGTGATGCATGAGGTACTACTGAACAGATGCGTAACATGAAAGCTGATTTTTACCTCAAAGTCTATGTACAAATCACAGTTAAAAACCAGATTGATATAACATAAAACATACAACATCTAACAACAAACACAACAAATCTCTAAAATTATGTTATTTGAGAACTACCCAGGAATGCTAGAGCTCATTAAGGAAAAAAAAAACCAAAACAAAGCCAATGATAGGTCTGATAATCCTTAAAAAAAAGAGGGATTTTTTTGTTTATGAGTTCTGTAGCCATCCACATGTTTAAAGGAAAAATACATAATAAACCTAACTTTTTTTTTTACTGCTCAAACAGAAAAAACAGAAATGAACTTGGCACCAAATTACCTTACACTTTGTATCTTTCATGGAAGAATTTGCATGGATTACAGTAATTCTGCAAAAGGTAATTCATCTCTTTTTACATGGTGATTAACTTTATTTGAAAGGAAGACAATGTATAAGAAATATAGTGGTGAGACAAAAACTTTTAGAGGGGTATTTTCAGAGCATCACCATATTTTAAAAAGATCACATGACATCACTATGAAATTACAACATATGGTCAAATCTGTATAGGACAAATGTGCTTATATGTGGAAAATGTATGGATATGCGTAGATTTGCTCTCTTCTACAATTATTCTTGATTAAAACCACCACAACCAACAAAATTCAAAGTTATTCTGTTTCTATAGTATGGTCAAATGTATGAAAATTATTAATTATTAGTGGGATAATGAGGTTATAGTTCATATCAGCTTGTCTCCAACCCAAATATGTGTGCTAAAGCACGGTAATCAAGAAGAGTCTTACCTGTATTTTCTAATACTGCATTTTCTTAGGCAAGAAGTTTACATAAGACTGTGAGCAATATGGTCAAGAGAGGTGAAGGTGTGATTAGTTCTGTGTAGAATAATCATATGAGTACTATAACTTGAAAGAATGTATACATACATACATATATCCATCTGTGTACATGGCATTCATGTTTAGTCACAATGCTGGTACAAATAAGCATATTAATCATGACAATATTTATAAATGCTATTTAATACCTCTGACCCTCTTTTGGAATCCTTAATAGTTAATATGGTAGAGAAAAATTGTGATGTCCAGTCTACCTTAGCTTGCTAATTCCTTGTCCCTGGCATATTCATTCCATGTTGTCTTTTCCAGAGATATGAGGCACCCAGTCTAAACTCCATCTGTGAAACAGAAGGCTGCCCTATCTTTGACAGGAAAAGTCTCATCTGCTCATGTCATCACTTTTACGGTCCTCCTTCTCTGCACGATACATTGAGTGGAATCATACAGCTCTGACTATTCATTACCAGATGAAGGAGTAGAAATAGCAAATTAAAAATATAGATAATATCATGTTGTCATCTTCATATCTTTTGTGTTTTCTCCTACACCATTAACTTTTAGTGAATAATGGTAAAGCAAAAGCACAGCTACTGCAAGAGATGAAATAAATACATGAACACAAGTCTTAATTCCATATTTCTAAAAAAATCAGAAAACAAATGTACAAAGAAAATGTAGAAATTGAAATTCAAATGTGATGCAGTATAAGCAAAGTCAAATTTTTTTCCCCCAAAAAAATCATGCGCCTACTAATCCTTGAAATTTTTGTCCTTGAAATATCTTCAGTGGGGTTTTAAATTTAATTGGCATAACAGCAGTGTCTCTCAGCCAAATCTGAATCAGGATCTTGCTTTTCAAGCATTGTGCTTAATAATAAGCAGCCTTTGTACTGAATATTTAATAATCTGAAAAGACAAACTGGTAGGAGGAAAAAAAATGACTCCTATTTTTATGATGGGGGCTTTGGCCACCAAGACATCAAGTAGCTTGGCCAAAATAACAGGAATAAGTTGGAAAAAAGTGTCAGAATCTGAAGTTTCCTTCTGACTCACACCTCTGTCCATGAAAAACATTAGTTTTTATCCAAATATCCATAATTTAATGTTTTGTATTAGGCCTTAAATGTTTCAGTTTCAGCTTCATGTGTTAGAGAGTCTCTTTGGTATTACTGTTGTAAGTCATTTGTGTATGAAGGATAACTGGTAAGGATGCGTTTCATAGGTACTTTATACTTCAGAGATAAAGAATGCAAAGACATAAAGAGAAAATAAAAGCATTGAATCATTTCTCTGTAACTTCTGAGAAATTTTGGTATAAACTATAGTACAAATTATTACCTGTGGAAAAGATTTTAGTACAGACAAACACAAAAAATATTATCATTTCTAAGCATGGATATATTTCTCATAGAAAAACCCTACTATTGAGGTGAAACAAAAACAAAGGAAATTTATCTGTGCACCTGGAGCGTGGAACTTTTCAGGATACTCTCTTTAAATCAACATCCAGAACTTTTAGTATTTCTTACGTAATTTTAAAATATAATAACTCAACCAGCCAGAGCTGATATAAAAGAAAGACATGCATTTCATATTACTCAGTATTTTATTAGTTTCTCTGATTATTGTTTTGAAGTTTGTATATAACTATATGTTTATCTACACCACAGTCTTGATTGAGAATAAAACAATTAAGTTATGTGCAACAGAAATTACCCACAAGACTATAAACTAATATTTTGATTTAACAGAAAACACAAACCAAGAGATACTCCTGATCCTGGATTCCTTGGAAAGGTACACCTAATGTGAACAAGTTCAGAATAACATTCTTTTGTAAAAAGATGTAACTTTTTCAGTCAAATGGTATCATAGAGTAAGTGTACAATGGCACGTACAACAAATACAAAAGGGCAGTTTGGTGTGAAACTGTCCTGAGAAAATTCTGTGAGCAAAATTAAAAAAAAAATATTGCAAATTCAAATATTTTTGTGAAACACAAATGTTATCTTTTGGTCAGCTGTTACTAAATAGGCATCTAGGAGATGGGACCTGTCTATTTACTTGAAAAAAGTGGAAGCAAAGCAGGAAGAACTGAATGAAACCACATTCAGCCTTCAGACCCTCATCTGAGTAAGCTTCTGAGCTCATGTGTGTTTAGCCTGACTGAATTCTAGTGTGAGCTTAAAATTAAGTTCCAATTTAATTCCCAATGACTTTACTTTAAAATGGTAGTTTGCTGCAATGAGACCCAAGTGCACAGACGGAAGCCTTAACAAGCGAGCAGTGAAATAAACACGTACACTTGGAAACTAAATGATCAGAGGGCAAAAATGGAAATAACAAGCTCAATTTGTGGTAAGAGTGTGTAAAGAAAGGGGAAGGTTATTGTCATTAAATACAGTATAATTTCTTGCAGATGATGATTAATATATTACGTGATTCTCACATACCAAGCTTGTTTAAATTATACTGCTGTAAGCCAGAGACAAAATATAAAGAACCTATGGAACAGCATAAAATATTCTGACTGTTGCAAATTTCAGGAGTCATCACCCACAAAGCATGGTAAGTAGGGCACATAAACACGTGCATTGCCATCCCTAGCTTTTTTTTTTAAGTTTTCCCCCACTAGTAGTTTGGGATTTAATCATTCTTCAGGAGTGACTTTGTTTTTTTCAAAAATCTTGTCTGTGCTCCTGGCCTAAAGGATATATGTGCAACGCATTTCACAAAATATAATTAGATAGCAAACGTAGTCACTTCCACAGTGTGATTCAGAATGCTTTGGTTGTTCTGAAAAAAGATATGCTTCTTAATGAATGTTAATTATTTTTTCTCATGTGAGGGACCACTTAGAAATACAGTTGCCCTTTGCCTGTATAGAATTTCACTTACATTTATATCCTGAAGAGCTACTTATACAGCTTAACATATAATTGTGAACATCTGTTCTCACTGATGGAGACTGTTTGAAACAGAATAATTTCATATTGTGAATTTTTCCCAAATTAAATTATGAATGCAATAAAGTTCATGTTGCATGTATTTACTAAGTGAAAAGATTATTTTGCAATTCTCTCTTAATATATTCTCCCTGTGTTTTGTGAAAAGCTCTGGTGCTTTGATTCTGCAATCTGTCAGTCTATAAAATTACGATTTCATTAGAACAGGATATGTCTTCTTGTTTTTCTTTAAATGTATTTTATAACTGTCCCCTTTTACTTAATATATGGTAAACTAAAAGATGTACTTAGCATAGCATTTAACAAAAAACTGGCTTCTTACCTACAAATATATATAAGAGGTATAAAAAAGGTATTTATCGCCTTTCACATAGCAGTAGGCCCCAATTACCATTGTGATCTGAAAAATAAGTCATTCTAACATGGCACGGCTACTTCCTTTTTTGCCTTCACTTTTCTTCTCTGTAAGACTCAGGTCAACAAAGGTTTATTAACTCTTCTACTTTAATTTTATTTACAATACACAAAATGAAATTATAACAGAGTAATAATCATTGGAACCTTACTGGAAATCATACAAGTATTTAATTTCTATAACTTCATATCCTCTTTTTATTCTTTTTTCAGAAAAAATGGAACAACAGCTATATACTGGAATTTTAATTTTAAATATTAGCTAAAGATCTTTCTTGGCTTCATCATTCCTGTAATGGACTCATACATTTTTTTAAATGTATTTCATTCTTATTTTGATCACTGAAGCTAATGTATGCACAAGCTCACAAGCTGGGAGGCTTAGAGGGACTGAACTCTTTGTCCTCAATACAGGCAAAAAGCCATGTCTGGCAGTCTCATTTACATTAACTATTATGTGATTCCACCATAGTTTCAATTACTGTTTTTTATTGCTTCAGCTGGTTTAAGTGGATTGCTTATGCCCTTAGTAAATTTTTTATTGGTCAAGGACACATGGGATAGGAATTCTGCCTGTATTCACCCTCTTCACCTAGCTAAGAAGGTCATTAGAATCCTGTCACTCACAAAACGCAGAGCAGCTCTGCCAGTACCACGAGCAAATACTAGTTATCACCTAACAGTCTTCCCAATATCTGGTGCAGATTCCAACAACACAATATAGAATGGGACAGATAACTTCCTCATCAGAGCAGGGCTCTCAGGAAAATCTTTATAGTCTCTGTCTCACCTGAGCAAAATTTTACCTAAGTGGGTGTTTCTCTGTAAAAAAGCATTCTCAGCTCCACAAGACAGATGATTAGTAACCCAAGGGTCAGTAAGTTATAGTCCTAATATGAAATTAATGGATTTTGTTTGCCTAACTGAAAGTTAATATCATTAGACTATCTTTTTAATTTATTTGGGTTCTTTCTCCCAGAGAAGTTATATATGATTTTTTATTTCTGAAGACACCATCATTTTTGAGTTTATTGATGGGAACCAGTGAAAACCTGCTTAATAGAAACCTGTGATTTTTTGTTATAATGCTAAATCAATAATCAAGACATTATTATTATTATTATTAATTAAAATGTGGAATTTCATTGCTCAGACCACCTTCTCCACTTTCTTTTGAACAATTTTGATGAATAGGGTTTGCATGGCCAAGCTTTGGTAATGAGGAGGAAGCTTCCTCTGTGTCTAGCAAAGCCAACCCCCGATAGCTCCGAAGATGGGTGCTAGTCAATGATTGACCAATCAGAAATGGTGTTAAAGCCTCTGTGAAAACATATTTAAGAAGAAGAAAGAAAAAAAAGAAAAAATATTATTGTGTAGTTATAATTGTAGCCAGAGAAAATGAGGGGTGAGAACATGTGAGAGGAACAGCTCTGCAGACACCCAGGTCAGTGGAGAAGGAGGGGCAGGAGGTGCTCCAGGCACTGGAGCTGAGATTCCCCTGCAGCCCATGGTGAAGTCCATGGTGAGGCAGCTGTGCCCCTGCAGCCATGGAGGACCACAGGGTTGCAGAGATCCACCTGCAGCCCGTGGAGGAGGTGCACACCAAAGCAGGTGGATGCCTGAGAGGAGGCTGTGAACCCATGAGAGGCCTGTGATGGACCTGCAGGCCCATGGAGAGAGGAGCCCACATTGGATCAGGTTTGCTGGTAGGACTTGTGACCCTGTGGCCCTGTGACCCTTGGGACCCACACTGGAGCAGACTATCCTTGAAGGACTGCCCCCTGTGGAAGAGTGACCAACGTTGCAGCAGTTTGTTGCCTGTGGGTTGGACTTGTGTGGGACCAGCTGATGGAGAACTGTCTCCTGTGAGAGGTCCCCCATGCCGGAGCAGGGGAAGGACTCCTGTCCCTGAGCAGCAGAAGATACCACATGTGATGAACTGACCATAAACCCCATTCCCTGTCTCCCTCCACCGCTGAAAGAGGAAGTAGAGCTGGGAAGGAGGGAGGGGTGGGTGGAAAGTCTTTCTAAGTTTTGGATTTGGTTTTTTTTCACATTATCCTGGCCTGATTTTTTTTGTAATAAACTCAGTTAATAAGTCTAATTCTAGCTTGTTTTGCCTATCATGTTATTCAGTGAGTAATCGCTCTTTGTCCTTATCTCAGCCTATGGACCCTTCATTATATTTTCTCTTCCCTGTCCAGCTGCAGAGGGGAATAAGAGAGAGGCTTTGGCGGGTGTCTGGAAGCCAGCCAGGGTCAGCCTGCTACAACAGTAAACAGCTTACTTTCATCGAAGACAAAGGCAAAAGCAAAGATGTGGAAGAATAAGGATTTTGGCAAGATATTATTTTGGCATATTAGGGTACAAGAAGAATGTAGAAGACCAGATGGCTCTTCTCTTTAAGGAACCCAAGTGGAGAGGCTGGCAGTCAGTTCAGGGATCTGATTCCTAACTGGCATAACCAAAAGAGCTTCAAGACATGAAAGAAGAAAAATGGATAGATGTTTTGAGGGCAATGCTTCAAAAGAAATAGACTGTCTTTTGCCCTAAGAAAGACAGAAGAACATAGGAGGTTTCTCTCTGAATCTTTTTTTGCCATTAAAAGCAAATTATATGCCTTTTTGTTTGTTGAACTGAAAGTAAAACTCTGCTTAAAAAATTTACATGAGGATTTTTGGTACCTTTGCTGTATCTTGTGGTGTCAGCCACAGCAGCATGCAAACTTGGGCAATGAAGGAGAAAGAACAGAGACTCATGTAAACAGGTATATTTCTGAGCCAAAGAGTTTGAATTATCACTGCTTGGTACATTGAATACTAGATATGTTTTGATTTTTTTTCCAGTAGAAGAAGAACCTGATACTGAAAATTGAGAAATGGGTGACTTGTATTGTGTACAAGCACTTTAGGAAAATCAAATTATTTGCTTTATTGTCATCTTCTGGAATTACATTTTTAAATGTTTTCTTTTATATTTGGAAGTCTTGAAATTATTAAGATCACTAAAACATTGAAAGGTTGGTAAATGTATGTAAATTAGCACAAACTCTTATTCACAAAGACGTGTGGAATATGTTATAAACTACCCTGGACAAACTCTTGATTCAAGAAAGAAGACTTCTAATGCTTGTGTAATTAGTGTCAGACATGCTTAATTATATAAGGTTAAGCATTTTGTATGAAATTAAATATAAGTTTAAGTATTTATCTCATTCAAGTTCAAAAAGAGCAGGCATTCTTGCATGTCTGTGTTGATCTGGATTTCATGCAGTTCACTTTAGGATGGCTGTTGATTTTGTCATATTTACATTATAACATCTTCCACAATTTCTGCATAGTCATCAAAGCTTTATGTATTCCCTGGACAAATGTATAATCTAGTAGAATGACATTTCTGTATTTTATTACTAACTTTCACACTTATCCTTGAAAAGACAGATTAAATCATATTTGTCATCTTATTTTCCACACCACTTACATGATAAAAGCTATTTAATAGATTTTATGAGGACAGAGAACAATATGACAACCATTTAGTTTGATCCTAAATAAGAAAGACTACAGAATTTAGTAAGGTTACACACTTAAATAAGTAATCTTGTGCTACCACATTTTTTCACAGGGCTTTCAGAAATTTAAGTGATAAAGGACAGTAATTTTGTATGCAGCTCCTCTGACTAGTTCAAAAATAACAAAAACAGAGAAAAAAATGGAATTTAAAAAATACACAGCATGTAATCTGAACTTCTATAGAATTTTATACCTTAGTCAACATATGTAATAAAATGAGAAATGTCTCTCCATTTAGAAAATGGTAAAGTTCCTTCTAGTTTGATAAACAAATACTATCTTTCTTTGTCTCAAATAATAAGGCTATGGCTGCCAGGAAGCAGCAGTAGTGGATCTTCTCCTGAGGGAAGAGTGTGTGTAAGTTGCTCAGGGCAGGCAAGGCCAAGCCACCCTAAGAGAGAAGCTGAGCAGAGCAGGATGGCCACAGCAGCGCATCCTGCCAAGGCACAACCAGCACTGGGCAAATGGGAGGTGATGAGCGAGGTCGAGGATCAGTCTGGGGAGCAGAGTCAGCACATCAGGATGGGCAGGAGCAGGACTGAGCTTGGGGACACCCATGGCAGGGCTGAGGCAGGGATGTGACATTTAGATCTGAGCTTAACTCAAGCCTCTGAACACAGGTTCTGGGGTATGTGCATGGATGAGTATGTCTGTGTTAGCGTAGTGTTCAGGGGAGGCTAACTAGGACTAATAGCCTCCCCTGGATATTAAGGCCCATCTGTGCACTCAGGGCCCTGATTTCTCAGAATATTTTTGTAGATGTCTGCTAAACTCAGATTTTGGGTATCTTATATGAAGTGTGGACATTAGAACTGGATCCTGTATTCCAGTGTTATTCGATTAATTCCCTATAAGTTTGTTATCCTTCTACCAATATAGAAAAATAAAATATTCAGCCTCAAAGCTATTATGAAAGGTGTTTCATAGTGTTCAGTACCTATGTGAATATGAATTTCTAATATTTTTCTGATGCATGGGTTTAAGGCTACAGGATCCATCCTCTAGGTGTGAAATTTATGTTCCTGATTGTATCATTCTTTAATAATTTTGATAAAATGTATGTGATCCTTTCGTTTATTTAAACCCCTTTCATCTAACATCATGTTTCTTATTTACAATCATAATTTATGGTCTGTGGTTTATTTATCAGAGAATTTTAGTATGCCTTGAGTTTTTTCCAGGGATTCATACTTAGCATTGTATTTATTTGGTACAAGAAATAAGACAAATTATGCTAGTTTTATGACTTGCTGGTAACCTAAGATAAGGAGAGGTTTTAGTACTTATCTGATCTGCAAATAGTTCTTTTTCCACTGGCAAAGGCAGTCTATCTGCTGGAAGATAAAGCTGATGGAGTTTGTGTCCTCAATTCAGCTCTAAGACTTAAAATCAATTCAGTTAGGGAAGAGTGATAAAGTCATTCTAGTAAAGGTAAGATACCATGGATTTCCACATATACGTGATCAAGCCCCTAGCTGCTACTGCTTCACAGGGATCTACCACATGCATATCTTCCATAAATATGTGCAAATATTGTTGACTATTAGTTCCCTCTTCTGTAAGAAATGCATGTTTACAACCTGGAGATTTGCACATTTTTTTTCTTCTCTTAAATGCTTAACTATGAATTACCAAAAAGCCCCACCCACATAACACAAAACTAGTGGTAAATATATTGATTTTCCAAATAAAATATCAGTACAGAAGATGCACAGGTTATCTATAACCATGTAAATCTGTATGAAAATGAAAACAAAAATATTTCGCAAAATCAAAGTTCATAGTAACCTCATTTCAGTCTTTTAACTGCGTTTCTGTACAAGTGTCATGAGCATGGGTTCATCTTTCTTCATAGCTCTGCACAACACAAAAATATTTGTTGCCTTTCCACATACATGAGTTGAAATGAAGTATTTTAAGCTAACATAAGCAAATAATAAATAGCATACAATATGTAATATGTCATATACTTTGTAATGTAAGCCATATGTATCACATACATAGGGTATAATACATGATATGTTAAATTCAAAGAACTAGCTGCCAGTTAGTTTGCAATTTCTGATTTTTCCACAAACTTTACTTGGAATCATAGAATGGTTTAAGTAGAAAGGAAGATTTGAAGTTTAACTCCCTGAAATGAGCAGGGACATCAACTAGATCTGATTTTTCACAGCCCTGTCCAACACGACCTTGGACACTTTCAGAGATGGGGCATGTACCATCCCTCTGGGCAACCCATTCCAGTGTTTCACTGGGAAAAAATTCTTCCTTATAGCTCATCTGAATCTCTCCTCTTTTAGTTTAAACCCATCAATCCTTGCACTACCACTACAGGTCCTACAAAAAGATCCTGTCACCATCTTTCTTACAAGCCTCCTTTTGATGAAAGCCTGCAGTAAGGTCTCCAAGGTATATCCCAAAATTAAATTGTAAAATATAACTAAATTTACACAAAAATAATTATTGCCATTCTGGAAAAAACTTTAAAACTGTAAAATGAATACATTATGAGAGGAAAAATACATTGCAGTGTACTTGGAGTACTTTTACGAAGAGAAGTATCTAGTTAACAAAGATGAAATTTAAATCAGATGCATAAGTTTGAGCCAAGACACAGTGACCAATTCATTATTACCTTCTCGAAATACAGGTGGCATTAACCTCTAGGGATACTTTCTTGGCTTTTTCCTTGTTACTTCCAAAGAATTGCACTGTCTGTTTTGGTAATGTCCCTTTGGGTGTGAATTTAAGGTTACAGTTGTATTTTTCCAACTTCCATCATTCCATCTCTTCAAGGGGTAAAGTAACTAGAACCATAGGATCATTTAGGTTGAAAAAAAGGTCTAAGATCATTGAGTCTAACTGATAATGTAGTGCTGCCAAGTCCACAACTAAACCATATTACCAGATGCAGCACCAACAGTAAAAGTAACTGAAGATTTACTAAATTACCAGTGCTGAATCAGGTTCAAATTTTGTTTGGTTGAATTTGCTGTATGTGTGATTCCTAATGTTTGTATCTGCTCTTGTCTATGTTTTTATTTGAACATATATGTTTTAATAATATTAAATCACATTAGTAAAGAGATTTAATAAATAATTAAAGTGGGCTTCTATTTTCCTAGGCACTATATACACATAGTGGATGTAGATCACACTGCTCAAGCGTTCTAGTCTATGTATGTAGACTAGAAACAGAGCTGCACATTGGAGGTATGACTAAAGTGATTCACTGCTGGTAGAAACAATGTCGATCACAAATGTAATTGTATGGTGTGAACAGAGAAAATGAGGAGAAAGAAGAATAGGACCAACTAAAATAAAAGTGCAAAGTAAAAGCAGTAGGAGAAATAACATAGGATAAATAACATAGGAGAAATAACATAGGAGAAGAGAGATGATGCAATCTTGAAAACAGGAGGGAAAAGTCTAGAAGTGATAGTTGCAAGAAGGAATGTCTCTTTATTTGATGCTTAGTAAGGTTTTTTTTGCAGTTTTAACCAAGGAAGATATAGAAGAAGAAGTTAAAGCAAGAGAAAGAGACATTTTCATGAGAGACAAGCAATCTCTTACACGGTCTTAGTAAAGTCAGAGTTAGGAAACCTTAGATCAACTGTTCTGCTTCTGTTTAGAGCCAATATTTCCCTCACCCTTGTCCATAGAACAGTGCTTACTTAGTTTTACCAGCTTCTGCAAGACATCCTTTCAACTAAAGCCTAATTGGAATCAACAAAAAATCAGGTGCATTTAGGCTCAGTACCTCTAACACTTTCAGAATAATAAATAATTTTATGTTTCCAGTCCAATTATTCCAAGTGAGTACATCATTACCTAATTATCAGACATCAAACATATATGCTTGCTACTTGATTTTTTTCAAGGGCACTCAAGCATGACAACAGCAACACATATAGACAAGTTCAGTCGACTAAATAACGCTTGGTAATGAAAAGAAAATATTGTCAAGGACTTTTTTGTACACAAGCTCATTTGTTGCTGAGTCAAAAGACACTGTTTCTATTATAATATTAGTTTCTCTTCAGGAAAGTATAATAATGTAACAGAAAATAATTGAGAAGGCAGTTTAAAATGCCAACAAATACCTTGCTAGATTTGCCAAATTTCATAATGCAATAAATATCCACTGTATCTGAATTTTATAGATTTTTCCAGATTGAAAACAAAAGGAATGAGTAAGAATCCTACTGAAGTAAAATGATAACTAGGGCTGGTGAAATATGTAAACAATGTTATGTTTAGCAAAAAATGTGCTTTCTTTTTAAAAGAAAGATTATGAACTAATTTTATACTTCTATTCCATACTAGTAGGAAGCCTTGCACATAATATGAAATGAAAGTTGAGATGCAATTTATTTTTATAAAATTTTATGTTTTGGTAATATCTTATTGTTATATAATTTCTCACACAATACTGATTCTCTGACAAATCTAGAATTCTAAAAATTCTTAGTAAACTCCTGTGTGAATGTCTCTGCTGGAAAGTCTTCCTTTCATTTATTTTCTCCTGTACTGATGATATGTTAGCAAGAACCAAGTTCATAAATCATTAGTCTTAACTCTTTTAACAAAACAGGTTCCATTTGAAAATATTATCTCGCTATCTTAACACTCACATCTAGTCAAGTTGCATTAATAGTATTGATACAAATGCTGCAACTGGGTTCTGCTTCATAAAAATTTCCTGAAGAATCTGAAATTCTACTGTCCATAAACTCTAAAGTATAGAAAAAATATTTTCATTTTTATATTGTTATGTACTTTATCTCCATGTACCTCTTAGAGATGTTTTGGGTTTTGTCAATTTAATTCTTACTAAACAAAAGAAAATAGAAAAATGCTGCAGACAACTACACAGAATTGTAAAAGGAACATGAAGGTACATTGTATCTTTCTAACAAGACAAACCATAGTTAATGTTAGTGAGGAACAAGCCTGTGACAGACAATAGTTTGTGTGTCAAACTGTATGTACGAGGAATGTATAGCCACAGGCAAGTCAGTGTCAGCAGTGGCACCTGGGGACAACAATGTATCACAGAGAAAGGAATCTGAAAGAGGCCAAGGCCCAAATTGTGTACTTGTGGCTTAGAAACAGCAGTCAGCCAACAGGAGTGTTTAATTCCTTTTCACATGGGGCAGAAGAAGATGAAAGACTCCACAACCACTTTCTCTTTCTGAAAGAATCCCTGATAACAGAGAGAAGAAGCAAGATGAAAGAAAACAGATGTCTTTCTACCATGCTCAATAAATTTGTGTTATGTTATGTACAGTCACCAGGATACTGGTAGTCAGATTTTTAGAATGTAAGTCTTGCAAATAAAATGTAAGCAAATGGTCTCCCTTAAAAACAAAAATGAGCAAAAACACAATAGACATGTTCTAAATTTCACTAGTTGCCAGCATGCTATCAGTCATTTTCCACATGCCCCTCTTCTAGTGGGCATCATTACATGTTCTGAAAAGAATATGTTAGAATTCAAAATTATCTGAGGCCATCCTTCATATAATAATATATATATACTTGTATTTCTGTTCTAATACTAGTCAAAGAGGTTTGGCAAAACCCCAGATCTACATACCCTGAGTTGTAGGAAAGCTATTTCTTCAGTCATTGGTTTAGTGGGTTTGGATCACTGTTGATGAGAGCAGCTGTAGATGTGGCCTGGTTAGAAGGTGAAACTTACTGAGCAAAAGAACATGACTGTTGAAAAATACTGATGAGAAAGGACTGACAGAGAAAGGACTCCCAGGCTGAAACTGCCAGCCTGGGAACTAGGCCTAGGAATGATAAATGTCCTTGAAGTACAGCTTGGTACACAGACACTTGACAGATTCTGAGATATCACTGACAAGCACAAAAACAAGGCACTGTAACAGCAACTTATTGTCTGAAAAGGTGGAAAACTGTCTGTAAAAATAAAATTACTCTGAAAGAACAGAACATGCCATTATCTACTGGCTGTTAAGGCTAAAAATATCAAAATTAAATACATCTATTGTCTGCTTTAAGTAGTATGTCCTATGCTCTCTTATATCTTGTAACAGGGCATTTATTTTTATCTAAAATGGAGCCTCTCTCAGAACTCCCCACACTACACCTACTTTTCCTTTCTTAAACAGATTGAATTCTCCACATAATTTTTTGTGAAATCTTGGACTTCCACTGAGAAGTCCTGTCTGACTCCAGACTCTGAGACACAGATCATCACTGAAGTGAGATTCTGTGTTACTTTGTTGTACCCATTTTTGGGGTTCATTTGGTTTGCCCTCCTACCCCTGGGATGGTTGGATCCCCATCTGGAATGAGTTTGTCCTTCCCTTTGTTTTCCCTCTTCTGAAATCTGTCGAATTCACTTGACAGTGATGACATGTTTATCTCCCAAATAGTACTCTATTATACCTGTTGTTAAATTGTTGAAAAGTTGCTTCAGTAATGATAAGTTTATGTAAGTGTATATGTCTACTTAGCTGTTGCTGTTATTGCTTGTTGCTACCTGATTACTTTTATTAATGATTGTTGACATACTTTTGATTAATCTTATAGCAATGAATGCTGATAGTAATTTTTAATAGCTTGAGATATATATACTCAGTTTGTTAACTATAGGTATACTTGTTAGTGGTGAGTTTTGTGATAATTTACATAGTAATGGTGATTCATGTGGTATTTGTGGTAATCTGTAATATAGTAGAGAAATTGAAAGAATAAAGTCTCTGTGTCCTTGTGTATTACAGAATCCTACTAACCCTTTGTTGTGATCTTTATACATCTGAAGAGCAGTAAGACTTTAGGTTTTGACAATCATTAAACCCAGTGGATACAAGCTTCTTCGTCAAAAATACTGACTAAAGTGAAATGAATGATTGTTTAGACAGCATCACTTCAAATATTCACAAGTAACTATTGAAACAGAGATGTGTTTTCTTTTTCTTTGAGTTGTCAAAAATTTGAGGGTGTATCAACAGTTTCATAATAATATCAATAAATATAAGTAATTTAAATATGTTTGAGTATTCAAAAACAGGAGGAGGGAGACAGGATGTTAAATGAGTAAGTACTGGATAGGATTAACTATGGATAAGATGGAGAGAGGATTAGCTATTATCCTATATAGACATCTACATCTAATATAGCAAAAAAAGACAGGATACACCAAGTCAGCATGGGAAAAGGACATTTTTACTCAGTCCTAAATTGAAATGTAAGTCAAAATTTATTAAAACCTGTAGCTAAGTAAATCACATATTACATAAGCTCTCAAAGGAGAAGTCTAAAAATATTTCTTAACAATATAAGATTTCAGAAAACAAGGTAAATATAATTTTTAAAAGACATTTAAAACGTTGAGGTCAATTTTTATGGGTTATCTAGACTGTGATACTTATGTCTGAAAAGAGCAAGTTTCATTAAGTCTTAATTATTTAAAAGAAGTAAAAGTGACAGAATTGGTTCAATTGTGCAGCAAAGAAGACATCATAGACTACTACCAGCTCTGAGACAGTGCTCCATTCAGTACATTAAAGTAACCAAAAATTATCTACATCATGAATTCAAAGGCAGGATAAAAAATTATGATAGATATTTAGACCAAACTTTAAATTACACATTTACATATACGTGTTTGATTGTATTTCTTGTTAAATCTGTGGATTTTATGGTTTTGCTCTTGTTACAGAGTTTTTTACAGTACATATGTGTGTCTTGAAAACACAGTACTCTCTAAAAGGCCTCTGTCATTCTTTCATGTATACAAGAGAGTTCTAAAGGACTTTTTGCACTTCTCTTCGTATAAGGTTATGGTATTCCACATATACACTATTTATCTGACACTACCTTCACTTAAATAAAATAAAACCAAATAGATGAGACAAAAAAAAACCCTCACAAGAATCTATGATAAGGTTAACCATGAGTGGGTGAAGGGAAGGTGGTGGTTGGAGCCTTTCTGGATTTTAGTAAAACTTTTAGTACTGTCCCTCTCTTCAGGTTTGGACTGGGATAGAATTTATTTTTTTCACAACAACTGCTACAGGAATGTGTTTTGTATTTGTGCAGAAACACTGTTGATAACACAGGGACATTATAGCAATTGCTGAGTAGCACCTACACTGAGTCAACCTGTTACCCCACCCCACCACATATAGGCTGAGGGTGCACAAGGGGTTGGGAGGGGCACAGCTGACCCCAACTGACCCAAAGGATGTTCCATACCATATGACTCCATGCTCAGCAATACGTCTAGTAGAGAGGTTGGCAGGGTGGACACGCTTCAGAGACTGGCTATGCATTGGTCACTTGGTGGTGAGCAGTTATTTACATTTACATCATGAAACACATGACCAGTGACCAACCTACTGCAGGGAATGCTTTCCATCACTGAGGGAAAGCAAAAGTAGGGAATTTCTCAGAGTCACCATGATTTCACTTCATTCTAGTGCTGCAACAGGCAATACAAATTAGTTGAATGTCATAAGTCCATGGGACCTTGTGGGTTTCGTCCCAAAGTACTGAATGACCTAGTCAGTGTTATGGCAGACCCCTTGATCATTTAAGAACGGTCTTAGGAGGCTGTGGACATCCCCACTGATTGAAAACTAGTCAACATTGTTCCAATTTACAAGAAAGGCACAAGGAAATAGAAGAGAGTTAGAATGGAATAGAATAGAATAGAAAACATCACAAGAATATTTATTGATCTTGACTTTGGTAGGGCTTTGACAGAGTCTCACACAAAATCATTGATGCTGTTGATTTGATGGATGGAACTGCCTGAATGGCTGCATCCAATATTGCATTTCCTGGCTCTGTGTCCAAATGGAGATAATAGCAAATGGTGTCCTTCAGGGTTTTGTGTCAGGACTGATAATTTTGAATATATTCATCAGTGACATGAAGGGATTAAATACAGCCTCAGCAAGTTTTTGGATGATGCTGAGTGATGCAGTTGATATGCTAGAAGGAAGGGATGCAACCCAGAGGGAACCTTGACAGACTTGAGGAGTAGTATAATGTGAACCTCATGAAGTTCAACAAGGCAAAGTGCAAGACCCTTTCTCTGGATTGGGCAAATTCCCAATATCGTGACAGACTGGGGGATGGAGGGATCAGGAGCAGCCATGCTGCGAAGGAGTTGGGGGTATTGGTAGATAAACAATTATATGTCAGCTGACAAGGTACATTTGCAGGCCAGAAAGCCAATCATATCCTTAGCTCATGAAAAGAACTGTGGCAGTCAGTTGAGGGAGGAAATTCTTTCCCTGTACTCTGCTCTGGTGAGATGCCACCTGGAGTGCTGCAACCCACTTTGGGGCACCCAGGACGTAAAAACACGGATCTGTTAAAGGGGACCCGTAGTAAGGCCATGAAAATAATGAGAAGGAAGGAATACCCCTCCTGTGAGGAAAGGCTGACAGATTTGGGGCTGTTTAACACGGAGTAGAAGAAGGTGGAGGTGAGACTTTGTTTTGGCCTTTTGATATTTAGAGGTGAATACTAGAAAGATGATTTTTTTTTTTTCTTTTAAAGATGACCACCTGTGATACGACAAAAGCTAATAGATTAAAACTAAAAGGGTTGTAAGGCACTGGAACAGGTTTCCCGGAGAAGCTGTGAATTCCCCATCATGTGAAATGTTCTATGCCAAGCTGGATGGGGCTTCAAGAAATTTGATCTAGTGGAAGTTGTCTCTGCCCATGGAGGGAGTTTGGAACTACATGGTTTTCAAAGGTCCTTTTCAACCCAAACCTTCTATGATTCTAGAATTCTAAGACCTAAAAACATGAAGCTCATTCTTTTTATCCTTTCCACAATGTAATAGATTCCATTTCCATTCTCTTATTCTGTGTTGTAAAATGCTGTATAAAATATAAGTTATAGATTTCACTGGGTAGACATTCTAAAACTACCTTCTGTGGATTTACTTTTGGTGTCAATGCTTCATGTTAGCAATTTAACTATATATAGTGTATCTGTTATCACTTCATGTGATGTTTCAAGTATAGTTGAAAAGATTACACAAGAATACTCTGTAACTGCCACTTTGACTGGTACTTGGAGCATTACTGTACTGCAGTTTTCACAAATACTATTATTTACACTGATACATTGGTACCTAAAATGCCCATTCTTCTCATAATGAGTTGTAAGAGTGTATAACAAAGCCTTGCTTCTATCTAAGAAGAAATTTTAGTGTAAGATGATAGCTGAAAGCCACAGGGAAAAAATAGGAAAAAACAAGCCAAGATAATATGTAGAATCTCTTATTTAACTCTAGTGTATGCTACATTAAATTTCTAAACCTCGCCTGCACTAGTTGAACTATCCACTATAATTCATTTACAGTTGAAAAATTGCTTCAAAGATATGAGTAAAGAAATGTTCAAAATAGTTCAAGTTTAATATACAGTGTAACTTTCCTGAACCACCTTTACTGAAGAAATACAATCCAGCTTCCCAATCTGCTATGAAGGTCCTACATACAGCTACTTTTCTTGAAGACATCAAGTCCTTAAAAGGAATTTCAACAACTTTATGCAATTAGTTTTCACATGATTTTTCAAATACTAATCTAATATTATTTTATAATCTATGTTAATGAATTATTTCATGTTGTGGTATCAGAAATTAGCATGTAGTAACTACAGAAGGTCAATAAATTATTTTACCAGCTTGGGCTGGAATACAGCTAATTTTATTCATTGCAGATTGTATTGTGCTAAGTTTTTGATTTGTGACCAAGAGACTGTTGACAACACACTGATGTTTTGATTGTTGTTGAACAGTGCTTACTTTAAGTCAAAGACTTTTCATCCTCTCATTCTGCCCAGCCAGTTCTTAGTCTGGGGATGCATGAGAAGATGAGAGGAGACATAGATGGACCAAGGGGATACCTCATACCATATTATGTCATTCTCAGCAATAAAAGTTGGGGGAGTAAAGGAGAAAGGAGGTGATGCTCTGAATTACAACATCTCATTGCCCAAATCTGTTTGTCACTGCTACATGCAGTAAGCTATTCTTTCCTTGAAATGACTGTTTGTCTGCCTAGCAATGGTAAGCAGTGAATGAATTCCTTATTTTGGTTTGCCTTCATGCACAGTTTTTGCTTAATCCTTTAAACTGTCCTTATCTCAGCCTTCACCATTCTGGTTCTTTTCCCCATTGCATTGTGAGGGAAGTGAGCAAGTGGCTCTGTGGTGCTGAGCTGCCTACTGGGGTTAAGCTAAAACAGTCCTTTTTGGAACTCAAAGTGAGTCTTGAAGAGTTTGTGATAAGGACAGATTTCAGTGTGATAGACTGAATTCATAGCTGCTGTAACTGTTCAGCTATTAAATGCCAGTCTCCTGTGCTTTCCATGCAGCTTGCTTGCCTTATTGTATATAAAAGTCTAGTGCATGTTAGTGCCTGCTTTCATTGTTTCCTGTATTGCTTATCATCTTACTGTGCTATGCCTGGGAACACTTTGATAACAGCAACAACAATCTGACTTGGTTAGCAGATGGACAGGGCATTTTTGCTCTTCCTGTGCTGCTGTACTGGACAGGCTGGAACTTGAAAGAGAATTCCAGTCAAAGGGACTATGACCTGTGGATAAGTCCGCATGGGAACAAGGATACCTCATAGGCATTTGTGTCTATGGAAAGGACGTTTCAGAACATTCCAACGTCCAGAGTTATAGTGTTTGTCTTCCCAAGTAGCTGCTTGGCATGAGGAAACCCTGCTTTTCCTTAAAAAAAAATCTGCCTGCAATAGGAAGTGTGTAATTAATTCCTTACATTGCTTTTCTTGAGCATGCAGCTTTTGCTTTAATAAGCTTAAGCAATCAGAGAGTGTTCAAGCAGCTCTGTGGTGCTTAGCTGCCTACTGGGGTTAACTTACAACAATTGACAGAGACTTTTAAGTAAGAATACTTCTTTATTTTTTGTTTTCCTATTATTGTTCAAATTTGTTGCTTTGTTGGTAGAAATGAGCTTTCACTCACTTCATGTCCAACTTTTGATAAAATTGCAATGAAACAGTGACCCTGTATTAAAGAGATGACTTTGTTACTATGGTAATGGTTGAATAATTATAAACTAAGTGTCTGACTTCATAAATAAACTGAAATTATAGATGTTGTATCAGGCATTCCACCTGTATTTAGATATCTCAAATAAACTTTTGGTCTTATCTTCTGTGAAAAACTAACTGATTTTAAATGTTTACCATATATTTCTTCAATTTGAACTTGTTTAACAGATGAGTAATGATGGGAGGAAAGAAATAATCTAGCAATGGCATTTCAAAATGCTTGCCAATGCATATATTTAGGAAGTTTGTAGTAGAGCAGACATTTGAATTCTAAGACTTGCAATCTAGGGCCAACTCTATTATAGTGGAATGGTTTAGCATTCTAAATAAATTAATAAAGGACAAATATATGTTTGACATCTGCTACCCTTTCCCTGAGGCATTTTTAAGATTCTGAGGGAAAAAAAGTAGAGTTTCATCATTACTGATTAAACAAATGTATAATCCTTTATAAGTTGTTTCAGGTGTCCATGTCTTTGGTTTCATTTGTGTTTTGTTAATATATTCATTTTAAAACAACAAATAAAGGTTGTCTACAATTTAAAAAAATTCTCTGTAAACTCAATGTAAGTAGTTTTAATTTCAGATCATATGAATACAGAAGTAAAGTTTAAAAAATTTGGAGAAGCTATGTATATCAAGTGCCAAAAAAGTGAATGAATGAAGATTATATGTAAAACCTCCTCACTTTCTGTTATCATTACACTGTACTTAAACTAATCTTCATACCAGGGAGAATTAGATGAAATGCAACTTTCAGTATTATGAGACAATCAGACTTAATAGAATGTAGCAGGATACTAAATACTTTGTTCTTTTGTACCAGCTGTGTTTTAACCTTATCAGAAAGTCAAATCAAAACTACTATTCAATAATTTGAAATGCATATAGCATGAAATAAAACACAAATTTCCCTTTGGGGACCTAGAATTAATGTTTCAAATGGAAGATTAAAGACAGTGAAATGATGCCTTTGAATTCAAAGGCTCAGGAGCAATAACACTGATTTCAGTTCTGGTATTTCAAAGAACATAATTCATACTAACTTGGACAACTATGTTCACAGGTAAGAAAGGTTTTTAAAAGCTGTTGTGGTATCTTCTTGCTTTTTCCATTAATAGTGCAGGACAACAAAATTTCTCAGTCATTATATGTCAGGTACTGAAAGAATACTGGTGTTTTTAACATTGGTATGGGGAAAAGAGAAGCAATCTGAATTAAATAAGATGAAACTCAAGATGCACCCTGAAAGTCTATTTGTCATCTGTTATCTCCTCCATAACTGCAACATGTAAGATTGGTATATGAAACGGGACAATATGCTTTTCAAGACCATTGGTGATTTGCTTGCATACCCAGTATGTGAGCAAAATTAAGAATGCACGCTATAATTCTTTCTATTTTGACTACATATATCTTTCCCAAAAATAGGCTTTGATTTTCTTGATTTTTTTTTTGCCTTATGAGAAATCAATACAGCAATTGTCATAGGTGAATTAAAAAATTGTCTTCTTTGAGTGTTGTGCCATGTTTATTTTTAAAACCTTACAAAACTCACCTTCCCTGCTATGATTTCTACCCCAGTTATTCACAAATACTGAGGAAACCCAGTGTTTGGTCAGATCTTATTACAGTACATATTCTATAAATACAATTTTAAAAAACAGTTTCTTCCTCAAATAGTTAATAAACTTCTAAAACTGTTTTATAGAGAGAGGGAAATGTCTACAGAAAACTTGCATGTGCAACTGATCTGTTTTGTCCAAAGTGCTTTGCAAACAGAGAACTTGAATGATGGTTGGGTCACTCAGGCTACTTCCCAGCAGATGTACTTAGCTGTGTATATTGTTTGTCTTAACACCTAATTTTTCACTTTTGAGATAATACTGACTTAAATGTTCAATGCTATTTTGACATGGATTCCTGAAAACTAAATGTGTTTCCTGTGGTTACTGATATGCTTTACCCTGGCAGAATGCAAATCCTTTACTTGCTGTTTTGAACATCTTGTTCAAGGCCCTGGTTGCCAATATGATATTAACTAGGGATTTTTCTTTTTAAAAGGTTCTCCTTGCATTTAGGCAGCATGGAAGAAGCAAAAGGCTGGTCCTGATAAGGGTTTAGTTCTTTTTATTGAAAACTTGTTTTTTTATTTTTCTTCTATTTTTTTTTTACTTGTAACTTCATAATTTCCTTATTTGTCTTTTCTTCCTACCATTCTTCTGCTTTATGACTTCAGCATTAATACTTTTTACATTTAAAATTAATGTATTGACTGAAAAGGAGGAAAACTTTATTATCTGAAAAACTACTATATTATGTCCTCTTACAATAAACATTTTTTCCAAGTCTTACAGATTAATTAAAAAAAAAAATTCAAGGGAAAGGAAACAACTTTGATATTTCTAATTATCACAAGGATCATAATTTTTATTTGGTTAAAGAGGATAAGCTTAATATACGATTTCTAAGATCCTTTCTAGGTTTTTCACATGTGTATATTAGAAAAGATGATCCCATTAGGAGATACTGTCATCTCTTTGACAATAGACTTGTCTTCAGAGGAACATAAATTCAGGCTACTAAAAGTTCAGCTTCTATTCACTGTACATTTCTTAGCTGTCACAGAAATGAAACCATCATTGCATTTTCTCCGTATTGAGCAACCTGGTCTAGTGGGAGGTGTCCCTGCCCATTGCAGGGGGCTTGGAACTAAATGCTTGGAACTAAGTGTTCTTTCCATTCAAACTATTATATGATTCAATGATTCTATATGCTGTCACTTACTCCTTCATTTTTGTTTTGCAGATTTTACTTTATACTCCAGAAAGCCAAGCATAGTGCACAAAAAAGTGAAGAGTAGTTACTGAAGTTCATTATAAATAACATCTGATACTAAGTGTAAACGGGGACTTAATAACCAATAAAAATAAAGGATTTGTTTTCCAAGAAGCTATAATGTCATCGGAGACAGGAATCAATGGGGAGTTTGAGGAGATCTCACTGAAAGGGGAATACTAAGAAATAAAGCATGCTGAAAATCGTCATCATCATTGGCACCTCCTGCATTTGGGGGAACCCCACAGGGAAGGATGTGTATCCGTGTTCCCTTTTCTTTATAGCAGCTTTTACCTTTTCCTATGGGCATTTTCCCCCTTAACTCCTTTCTCTCCCTCTCTCTCTCTCTCATTCTCCCTCCTGTAGTTCCTCCAAGGTAACCTTCACAATTATAGTTCAGGAATGCCATCAGCTACACATTCTGCTCATAAATGTTTGTATATATGAACCTGTCTTAATATTCTTTCTAAAAAAAGTATATATTTAGTTAGAAAGTCACAATAATTTTGTGAACTAAAGGAGAAGACAGGAAATTGCAGTATGTATTGTTATATATTTCTCATCAGCCTTTTAATACAGTTCAAAATGGGCAAGTATTGGTTCTAGCTGCCTCAAGTAACTACGCATTTTAGTTCAGTTTCATGCTTTAAACTTTGTTACAACAATTTTGTCTATTACACCCCTGAAGCAATAAATCATCCAGCTTCCCTAATTGCTCTTCCTGTCATTTGAGAATTTCAACAGAATTACAAGAAACACCCACCTCTTTTGATCAGATCAAAGATTCCTTTAAAACTTGTATACTGATTTATCACCAGGAAAAGACATGTTTCGCCTCTCTATTTTATAAATTATTTGGCTATTTAGCTTTTATGCATTTTTCAGAAGGCCTTTTCCCTCTTTTAATACCTAATGAGGTCATACCTTTATAAAGTGGAAAAAAGCTCTTAGAAGAAAGCTTATATATCTAATCTATTGACTTGAAAGTAATTTTTACTGTAATTTATGCAAGTATACTTATATATCAGCTTAAAAGTATAATTCCATATTTGATTTATATGCTGAAAAAAGCTGAGTAAGGAAATAAATTACCTCCTAATTCTGTTAGGGAAAGATTCAATTCCATGATTATCAGTTTTAATTAGTACAGGACATGTACTATACCTTCACTTTAGAACATGTACTGTTTTTCGGCTAGTTTGTAATTGTTTTAAATATTTGAGGAACATATTTTCTCTTTTTCTTTCCCCCTCCCCTGACTTTTTACCTGCATTTTTGTATAACAGACATCTTGTTATTACTAAACAGTGTTCTAAAGCTGCAAAAATAAAATGCAGCAGTATTTCTAATTGACATGCAGAAATATATAAAGTTTCTTTCTAATAAATTTTTATGGTACCTTAAAACATGTCCACTAAGATAATATAATTAAATTTTTAAAAAATCATTATATAAAATTACCCGGACTCCTTTGGAAGCAAGGTACTGTATGTATGGTTTTAGACTGTATCTATGTATATGGTTACAAGATATTTCAATAGTTAAAAATTGCTAAGGTGTATCTTTTACTTTTGAGATATATAGTAGAAGGATATAAGGATAATGTATGAATCATAAGGATATAACATTGAATTGAAAATCTGTCAAAATAAGGAGAGTAAGGCACTGTGTAATTTGTCTTGCACAGGTGAAATCCACCCTTTTGGTATCTGAAGACAGTTAATAACTGGAGAAAATTAAAGAATTCCCTCTACCACTCTCTGGAAGCACTTGGAGCAGATGAATAAGCAGAATAAAGGAATGTCTGAGTATGTCTTGGTGGAACGCTATCAAGACTTTGGTCAAAATTAGCTTGAACGTTCACTCTACAAATTTGAAAATTCATGTTTAGTAGAGATGAAGTAAGTACAGGAAATATCACACCAAGAGGTATCAAGCTTCAGTTTCTGCAATTCCATTCTATAATAGATCTATTGCCTTCAAACTTAGAGAGCTACCATCTGCCTGTTTTCAAGACAACCAGACCAGCCTTCCCACAAGCTGACAGTGTAATTTAGCAACAACATGGATATAGTCTTCAGAAAAAGACTAATCATTTTAATACTTATTTCAGGACACATTTGAGTCTAAATTGTTTTCTTTCTTTTCTTTTATTATTTTTTTCCTCCTGATCCAGTTTTTTATTTTATGATGGTTTTGTTTCCAGAGGTTCCGTGTTAGACAAAATAGAGTCATAAAATATAAAATACTAACCCATTACTGTTTCTTTTTAGTCAAATGAGTTATTGTCATTTAAAAACCAAACAATAATCCCTAATGGCACTGAGTCATCAATAGTCATTCATTCCTTCACTAACTCTTAAGGAGGATCCATTTCCCACTGAAGTTAATAACTAATCTGCAGCTGTTTTCAATGGAAATAAAAGCACGTGTCTTTAGCATCCAGGCTGTCATACATATTGAAAATGCTGAATGAAAAAAGATACTTCAATCAGAAAAAAAATCTACTCATTAAATATAGTCCAAAAAGTATGCTGGACATCTATTAAAAAACAAACAAACAAAAAACACGCAAAAAACCCAAAACAAAACGACCCCCCCAAAAAAAAGGCCAAAACAAAAACACCCTCTATGATCACATTGGATCTTACTCCAGTACAACTTTTCCCTTTTCCTTTGTTTCTGGTGATTAATAAAGAGATAGGGATTAAATGACTTTTTTTTTTTAATAAAAGAGTCTTGAAATGATTTTTTAAGCCCCTAGATATTGTGAATTTTGTCATATGAAAACTCAGGAATAATTAAACTTCTGCATTAAAACATTTTAGGGAGACAGATTTCTGTTTCCACCAAAACTTATATTAAGATACGCCAAGGATTAACAAGAAGTGACACACTTGCGACAAAACTTTCAGATGTTTTATTTTCTTGCCTCACATTTATAACTATTTTGCAAAAAAATTATCATAGATATTGTATGTCTATGATATATCTATATATATTGAATATTTATGGCTACATATAATACTGTATATTATTGTATATAATATACAGTTATTTATTTTATAACCACTATTGAATCTAGTAGTTTTAATTAAGCAATAATTAAGCTTCATAGAAGCATAAGCATAGTAAATATTTTCTGTTTCATCTGTCATTTGGTTGAACAAATGTTCAGCATAACTTTTTCATGACACAGTTTCAGTATGCTTAACAAATAAATTGTTATAACAGACAAAAAAATTAATATGAAATTGCAAGAAATTGCCTCTTTTATGTATCTCCAAAATGTTAAAATAGTTCATTTTGTGATGCTTAGTTTTTTTATGTTGCTGAATATATAGAGTAAGAAAATAACTATTTTAGCAAGCATCAGATCAAATAATTTACTTCCAATATCTTCTATCATAAGACAGTGTAAAGCACAAAAAATAATTCACATAAATGCAGTCAATATGTATATATGTGCTGCAAAACAGTAACAGAAATGTTTCTTCTTTCAAATCTTAGCAAATTACTTAATTTTCTTTCAAAACATCATTATATGTTTTTAAAAAAAAATCAAAGGTGAATGCTTTCATTTTGAAAAAACAGGGCACTCTTAGAAGCTGAAGTGAAAGAATCCAAGATTGTTAGAAGGAATAAAAACAGAAGATGCATGTGAGAAATGAAGGATACAGATGAGTTCTGGTAACACTCTCCTAGTTGAATGTAATAGTGGTTGTTTCCCCCACAGCATTTTAATCATGTACTATTATTTATGAACAACTATAGCAATAATGTTCTGTCAGGCAGTTCTATTTTCCATTATTGCAGTCTCTCCTGGACATTTTATGATCATCTATGAAATAGTTGTGTCTGAAAGAAAGCTGTCTGCAGTAAATTTATTTATTGAAAGGTTGTGGCGAGACTTTCTTTAAGAAAAGAAGGATCAATTCAGAAAAAAAAAAACCCAAAACCTCCCAAACCAGCAGCCACTGCCAGGCTTTTTGCTGCTTTTAGACATAAAACTCAAATCCTCTTTCTTTCAACTAACAGGCTAACACAAATAAAACTTGCAGGTTTTCCAGGTATGGCCACTGACTTTTTTGACTGACTTGTTCTGATGCTGTGGAAAGTAATCTGCAGTTTCCTTCAGTTATTATACAGACTTAAGAATACTTGATATGTTTACCCTCAATTTAGAAGATCTAGACTCCTTCAGGACTATGTATAGGGAAGAAAACAACCTGCCTTTCCTATCTCAGCCCATTCCTGTGGACAAAAGTTACAGCATAACATATCAAAACACTTTGAAATACTGATTTGTTTTTTCTCTACTTGTTATCCTTTTTCTAAGGCAGTGAGAGGGACCAATCTGATTTTTCTTTATGCCTCAACATGTGTTATACATGAGGTGAAAATGACTCCAGGGGCTGCACACGTGCTGGGAGCCCTGTCCCCGGGGAGGCTTCGCCTGGCAGCCCCCAGGGCAGAGAAAGCTTCCGCGATCGGCCTGCGAGCGACCCCGCCTTGCTGGTGGGGCTGATCCCCGGCTGCCCGGGAAAAAATGCCCAGGAAACTGGGCTATGGAGGGGCTTTAGCACACAAAAGCAGGGAGCTGCACCACAACCCGGGGTCATTTCATTTGGGTTTCTCGGAGGGAGCGGGGGCTTGCCCAGAGGCTCAGCTTGGCCCCCCTCGCCTTTTTCTCCCTGCGGTCCTGCTTCTTCCCTGGCTGTCTGTCCTGTCCGCACGTGTCCTGCCCTGCTTCGCCGTTTCCCCGAGGCAGCTCGACCCCACGGCACCCCAGTGCTCCGCTGTTTCCCCGACGGAGCGGCCGCCGCCGCCGTGCCCCGACCCCGAGAGCCGCAGCTGCTCCAGGAGCGCGCCCGTGGCCACGGCAGCCTGTTCTTCCCGACGGGAGGGACACGCGGCCGGCTGCTGCTTGGAAATTACACCCAGCCTGCCACAGGAACGGATGTACAGGACTACAGAATCAAATATGAAAATTCATGAATTTCAAATATCTATATTAAAGTCAATCAGTCCCTTATAAAATCATATAATCATTTAGGTCAAGATCATCAAGTCCAACCTGTACTCTAGGACTTCAAAGTCTACTGCTAAGCCATGTCTCTCAGCATGTCTTTTAAACCCAGGTGGTGTAACTCAATCACTTCCCTGGGAAATTCTTCCAGTGTTGACAATCTTTTCAGGGCAGACATTTTCCTTAATATTCATTCTAAAGCTCCCTTAGGGCAGCTTGAGGCCATTTCCTCTTATCCTATTGCTTGTTACATGAGAGAAGAGACTGACCCCGCCTCACTACCGCTTCCTTGCAGCAGGTGCATATGCTTTTTATTTGCAAGTTTTTTTGACCTTTTTTCTTTAGGTCTTCTCAGACATTTCAGTCTATTATCAAATTATAATTTGCATTTGACCAAGTTATAACCCGTCACTACTGTATCACTACAATCCATTTGTCTTTAAAATTTCTTTTTATTAAGCACTTGCATAGGACTGAGGACTTTGAACTGCCATAGAAAATGATTCAAAGGATTATATATGAGAGGCCAATACTGGTGTGATAAGCTAGGACAGAAATGCTCATTGGTTAGAGACAGATTGCACCAGAGAGATTGAAATATGGATGACAAATCACATGCAGAAAAAGATCCCTCACTGCTTCCCTTACAAGTAACCAAAAATCCTTAAATTACCTTTTTTTTTTTTTTTTCCTTTTGTAGGCTCAGCATTTTGACTGTGTCTGAGAAATCAGTTTGACAAGGCATTTGAGTTTACATATGCCAGATGATGCTAAGTGGGCAATGAATGTTATTTCTGTCTTGGTTCATGTATTTTTTAAATATACTTTATTAAACACATCTACCTTTAAAATGGAAAATACATAATTTATAAATGTGTGTACTTATAATGGGAGAGTAGTAGAGCAATCTTCAACAAATGAGAAATATTTATTCTCTTTGCAACACAAAATTACACCTCTCCATGGAGGGCTCTTCCCTTGCAGGTGCATACCATTAGCTGTCAGGACCAGTGCTTGGGCAGGATATACAGAATTCCTGTTATGCAGGGTCTGACTGTTAATGTCACTGTTTTCTGTACTGATACTGATCATGCACCCAATGATAGATGCAGACAACACCTCCTCAGTCCAGGGAGATCATGCCCTGCAAGCACTCCATCCACACACTTGTGATTAAACTCTGACTTCAGCTTAGAAGAAGGAAAAGACAGCATGACAACATATTAATCTGTTTATCTACAAAATATTTTGTTTTCTTAATTCATGTTTCATCAGTCTACTAGTCCAAGTTACATCAAACAAAAAAGTGTTATTTGTAACTTTCTTTAAAATGCTATACGAAAGATCCTTCCTACTGAAGGTGGAAACATAGGTGTCCATCAAAAGGATGGGGGGCAAAAACCTCAGTTCTAACAGAGTTTCTGATTAGACCTTGGGGAAAAAATACCTACCACAATTAGAATGGTCAAACACAGGCTGCCCAGCAAGGCTGTGGAAACCATAGCCTTGGGGAGATAGATAGCCTGACCTAAATTACTCCCTTCTTTGAGTGGTGGATTGGACAAGATGACCTTTAGTATCTTTGACAACAGATATCATTCATTCTCTGAACATATTTATACTGTGGTCATTGCCATACCATCTGAATGCGAAAAGCATTACAATTTCAGTGATAACATGTAAATTTTTGTATACTTATATTTTAAAATATGACATAGTCTAGAGAAGTGATAATAAGATACAAGACATATTCAAATAGATCTTTATGATCTATAGAAGAATTTCTTTCAATCAGTAGAACTTAGGTTCTTGTTTCACAGTCCTGCTTTCTTGAGAGAGACCTCATTTTTTCCTAAATGTATGTTCTCAAAAAATAATTTAAATCAGCCTAAAACTAACTCCTTTAATAATATACATAATGCTAAGAAAGTCTTGATCTCTGTTAAAATAATAATACATTTTATCCTAGTAATGGAAACTGCCTGGGCTGATAAATTCATTTTACAACATTAGCAGGTCTGAAAGCCTTTAGATCCAGGTTTGTACTTCATCTAGTTTTTTGTGTCACACATAGAGAATGTATATATCCGAGTCCTGGTAGCTTTGGAAAACCTGTGAATATAGGAAATAGAAAACACTGACTTCTTTAAAGCAATTATTCCTGAGACCTTACAGTGACTATACTGACAAATATTTGAGGGTCAAAACAGGAAAAGAAAGCAGTCACTGAATTCCAATCAGCATATAATCTACTTCTCCCAAGAATTACTCTTTGTGTATTTGTAGGGAAGAAAAATACAGAGATGATGATACTAGAAGAAATTAAGTCTATTTATTAAAATTCACTGTTTGAAATCTAATTTGTAAAGATATCACTACACTTCACTTTCAGGTTTTTTTGTTAGAGACTGAAATTTCTAGTTGTCTAAATAACACCTAGAATTAACTGTTATCATATGAAGAAGTTCAAATAACCTTTCTTTTTTCCATGGGGAAAATGTAATGCCTTTCATGAGGTCGAGAAGTGAACGTGAGAACCCCATAAGGTTCAACAAGGCCGAGCGAGACATCCTTCACCTGGTTCATGGCAATCCCTGATATTAATGCTGGCTGCGGGATGAAGCAATTGCTGGCAGCTCTGCCAAGAAGGAATTGGGGATGCTGGTAGGTGAAAGGCTGAGCATGAGCAGCCAATGTGCACTCGCAGCTCAAAAAGACAACTGCATCCTGGTCTGCATCAAAAGAAGCCTGGCCAGCAGGGTGAGGGAGGTGATTCTTCCACTCTACTCTTTTCTGGTGACACCCCACCTGGAGTGCTGTGTCCAGGTCTGGACTTCTTAGTGCAGGAAAGACATGGTTCTGTTAGGGAGGAGGGCTGCTGGATGGGACCATCAGAGCCTGGAGAAGAGAAGGCTCTGGGGAGATGTTATTTGTAACTTTTTGATATTTGAAGGGGGCTAGTAAAACAGTTTAAAAGTGTAGATTTAGACTAGATATAAGGAAAACATTTTTCACAGTGAGGGTGGCAAAACACTGGAACAAGTTGCAGAGAGGTGGCAGATGCCCTATCACTGGAAATGTTCTTGGTCAGGTTGGATGAGGACTTGAGAATGTAATAGGTGTTCCAGAAATGAGATAGCAGTGAAAGGAAGAAGCATATTTCAACTCCTCTGGCATCAGTCTCCACAAAGGGACTTAAGGAGGAATTGCAGAGCATGAAGAAAAAAAAAAAAAGATTAACACTTGGAAGGCAATTAGGCCTCTCTGTTGGCAAGTGGAGGCTTATTGGGTGGTGACGATAGCCCATACATTTTAATTAAGAGCAACATTAAAATATTTTAGGTTTCAATGTTTTAAATGGATGTACCTGCCAAATGCTGATGTGTGGTCCTTAGGATCAGACATTGATCCCAGCCTTGGCAGAAGCTCGGCGTCTACAATGTGTGTACTATAATGTGTGTACTAATGAGTATAGCCAATGCACTCCCTCATTGAAAAATGAATATGATTTCTGCTGTGGCACAAAATGGAATTTCTGAAGTCATGACTGGGAAACAACAAATTATCTCTATAACTCACTCCCCATATAACTCAGCTGTTTGGCCAGTTGGGAAAGCAGACAGGAGGTGGTATTTAACAATTGATTATTGGTATCTGAGTGCTAATACAGCCAGGCTAACAGCTGCTGTACCAAACATTTCAAATTTAACTGCTACTTTTCAAGCAGCTGCACTCCCATTGATGGTGGTGCTAGATATAAAAAAAAAAATATGTTCTTTATGGTTCCCTTGAAGGAGGAGGATAAAGAGAAGTTTCTTTTCACTTCGGAGGAAATACAATACACCTTTAGCAGACTCTCACAGAGGTAAAAATATTAAGCTATAATTGCTCTTGCTTGGCTTGCTGAACTTTTGCAGAGACTCACTCTCCTAAGATGTGAAACTGTATCAAAATATATGGATGATATTCTGATTGGAGAAACTTCCCCAGAGAAGGTGGGGGAAGAGGCAGCAGCAGTATGGAAAGCAGTAAATAAAGCAGAAATTGAAATTCTACCTGGAAAATATCTGGGACCAAGTAAAGAAGGGCAAACCCTGAGTGTGGAAATTGGAGCACAAAGAGGCAGTAAAAATTTTAACTGAAGAATTAAAAAAATATTGGGCACTGTGACCAGTACACTCACACAACCCTATTATAGCTGAATGGGGTTTCTATATTTTATTATATCATGTATATAATTGAAATTACTGTTTCCCCTTGGTATGTCTAGAAATTACCTTAACTTTTATGGTAATAAATATGACTCAAATGAAAAAATATGGTTTTCCCCCTTAAATCGGACAAAATTTAATTTAACAGAAGTTTGACAAATATTTGACCTCAAGTTGGTATGTTTGTTTGTGTAGAATTAATTGTTTCCCCTCCCTCCTCCTCCTCACCCTTTTATTTTCTTAAACCTGAACTCACTTAGGGAATGGTAAGATTTCCAAATAGGTCAATATTTACAAGAATAGATCTGGTTTTTGCTTCACTTAAGGAATTTTTACTTCTGAATTTCATATTTCTTGTCCAGGATTTTATTCTATAGAATTAGAATTCTATAATTCTAATTCTAGAATTATATTACATACATAGGAAGCAAATTATAGCTAAAATAATATACTGAATAATGTATGGAAGGTCAACAGACAGCTTGTATTCTTACCCTTTCCATTTTGTTAATTGATCTGTTTGAACAATATGCCTTTTTTTCTTAAATGAAACGGTTATTTTTCCAAATCTCAGACAACCAAACTGGAATAATAACTAACAGTGTACATAGGTGCTTCTGTATTACCTATATTCTGATTCAAATTTTATCCAGATCTTTGTATTCACTGCATGAAGCTTTTATGCCTGTTTAAAGTACCCATTGCTCTTCTCTTGGATCCACTTCTCTTTTTGATGGACCAATGCCTAAGCTGAGCATTTCTGTTGAAATGATAAAAAGGTTTAGCTCTGGCACTTAACAAACTATAATTAAAGTGACACAGAATACTCTCCTGAACTTTGTTAAACCAATTAGTGAAGTATACCCTTACATTTTCTTCTCAAAATAGTGAAATAAATTCAAAAACCTATCAATTGTTTGATCAACATTTCCAAATGATACCTAGTCCCTCAGAAATAAATTACTAAATTCTCATTGATTTCTTTAGTGTTAAGATATCCTACAATAATAAATGAGAATAATTAGTCCACTAGGCTTAACATTTGGCATTAAACTTTTGATTTTGTTCCTGCTAAAGCTAGCGAATAACTTGCATAGAATTAAATTTGGAACTGAGAAAGATATGGAAGATATAAGCAATATGATCTAACTAATACCTATGTGTCCTATCTGAAAACAAAATAAAAGACCTCACAAAAAGTTCTTACAGAATAAACCATTATATTTTATCTATAAATATCTTCCAAAAATGTGTTTTACAATAGTTTAATATTATGAGTCACAGTGTAGCTCCATTAATTATGCTGTGAAGGAGTGAGTGTGAAAAATCTGTATTGGTCTGGCGTGACAGAAATTACATTTTTAATAGTTGCATAGAAGATAAAATTAGGTAGAAAAAGTCCTCACTGTTTTCTAGTGTCCTACAAGAGCCAATAGTTTTAAAAAATTTCCAAACTATGAATTCAAACAAGCCGCAGAAGTTATGAAGACCTCCTCCAATCCTTGCATTTTTTATTAACTGTGTGTGAGAGTAATTTGATAATCCGAGACATCTGGCAACCCAACAGACATGTACAAATCCCATCTGCAGGTAGAAGTGCTTCTCTGCTTGCAAATGACAATATACACTAAATTGTGGTATAAACATGTAATTATGTAATTATTTATTTGCCTTGTATATGAGTGGGTACAAAGAATAAACTTCACCCGATTTCTTATTCCTTTTCCACAAAATCGGTTCTTAAATCCCAGAACACCAAGTGATGGCACTTGAGAAAGCACTTGAGAAAGGAATGGCATGCTTTGCTTTTACTCTGTGTTCCATTTTCTTTGGCGTTTTCATTATCCTTTGAGAGTATTCAGTGTCACCAAAACTCTGGTCAAGCATACTCAAACCACATGTGGTGCACCAAAATCTGGCTGGTAAGGAGAATCATTGAATCATAGAATGGTTTGGAGTGGAAGGCACCTTAATGATCATCTAGTTCCAGCCCCCTGCCATGGGCAGGGACACCTTCCACTAGAACAGGTTGGTCAGAACCCTATCCAACCTGGCCTTGAACACTTCCAGAGATGGGGCATCCACACCTTCTCTAGGCAACCTGTGCCAGTGCCTCACCATCCTCAAGGTAAAGAACTTCCTCCTAACATCTAACCTCAATCTCTCCTCTTTTATTTTAAAACAGTTCCCCTTTGTCCTATCACTATCTGCCCATGTAAAAAGCCTGTGTTTCTTTTTTTTCCTAGGCCCCCATTAGGTACGGGAAGGCTGCTATGAGGTGTCCCCAAAGCCTTCTCTTCTCCAGGCTGAACAGGCCCAACTCTCTCAGCCTGTCTTCTTAGGAGAGGTGCTCCAACCCTCTGATGATCTTCATGTCCTTCCTCTGGACTTGTTCCAATAGGTCCACATCTTTGTTGTCCTGAAGACTCCAGACACAGTACTCCAGGTGAGATCTCACAAGGGCAGAGTAGAGGAGAAGAATCACATCCCTTGACCTACTCTCTTGATGGATCCCAGGATGCAGTTGGCTTCCTGGGGTGTGAGCACATGCTGGTAGCTCATGTCCAACTTTTCATCCATGAAAACCCCAAAGTCTTTCTCATCAGGGCTGCTCTTGATGAGTTCTTCTCCCAGACTTTACTCATTTCTAGGATTGCCCTGACCGAGGTGGAGCACCTTTCGCTTGGACTTGTTGAACTTTATGGGGTTCTCATGGACCCACTTCTCAAGTTTGTCCAGATCCCTTTGGATGGCATCCTTTCCTACTGTTGTGTCAACTGCATTGCTCATCTTCATGTCATCTGCAGACTTGCAGAAAGTGCACTCGATTTCACTGTCTATGTCATTGATAAAGAGCACTGATCTCAAGGAACCACATCTCACTGGCTCCCAGCTGGACATAGAACTAATGACCACAACTCTCTGGCTGCATCCATCCAGCCAATTCCTTATCCACCAAGTAGTCTACCCTTCAAATTCAAGTGTCTCCAATTTGGAGAGAGTAAGGCATATGAGGAATGGCTGAGGGATCAGGGGTGGTTTAGCCAGGAGAAGAGGAGGCTTAGGGGAGACTATCACTCTCTAGAACTGCCTTAAAGGAGGTTGTAACCAGCTGAAAGTTGGCCTCTTCTCTCAGGCAACCAGCAATAGGACAAGAGGAAATGGTCTCAAGCTGCAACAGGGGAGGTTCAGGTTGGACATCAGGAAGAATTTCTTCTCTAAAAGTGTGGTCCAGCACTGGAATAAACTGCCCAATGAAGTGGTAGAGTCACCACCCTGGAGGTTTTCAGGGAACAACTGAATGTGGCACTTAGAGCCATGGATTAGTTGACAAGGTGGTGTTCAGTCAAAGGTCTTGTCAAAGGTTAGAGGTCTTTTCAAATGTTAATGATTGTATGATTCTATGGATGATTGCACACAGCTTAAGTCATCCAGTTTCTACTCCTATTCTTCAGAGTTCAAGGAAAAATGTGGTAGCTTTGTCCTTTTGGGAAGTTTTATTAACTTTTTATTAGAAGGACATTTTCCTTAGACAGCCCAGGTGGAGTATAATGCCACCAATATTCTGAGAATATTTGGGTTAGCAAACACAATAGTTACACAACAAATTATTATTCTTTAGAATGCCTGCTGTAGTCATACTTCTGTATCTGCTTAAGATCCCTAGCTCCTAGAGCAATACAAGTAACATATATCTCAAATAACAATATTAATACCAAATGCACTATGAATCTTTGAGTAGGAGCCAAAAGTAGCATGAAAATATGATGGAATTCAAAATGATGTGGATATTGGTATCAAAGATAGGAAAGTAATCAGTGTGCCCCATTTCTATTTTCTACTTTCATTAGTTTTATGCTCATACACTAATAGACGAATACTTTCTGCTCGAGTCTTACAAAGCACTGTCAATGTCTCCAAATACTTCCACAAGAGAAGTTTTTTGAGAAAGGAAAAACCAAAATAAGTAATTTCATTGTTCTTGATAGTTAAAAAGGAGTTTCTGCAATATACAGTCTATTTAACTGTTACATTATTGTATACATTCTTAAAATGATTTTATGAGATAGAATGTACTTATTCAATACCTGTTTATGTAACTTAAAAACATGCTGCATTCTGCAAATCCTACTTCAGTATGATTTTCTCTTTTTATGCTATGTTTAGCAAATAAACTTTAGACCATTAACAAAAATAGGCAATATTACTGCCTTTAAAAATATATTTTTAAATAACTATACTTCATATGTAAAACTATCTGATATCTTAAAAATCTACAAAACCCTTTCTGCTGCACTTTAAACCTATTTCTTTTCTGCACATTTACAACTTTTTTGATTATTTACTGTGTAAATTTCAACCAGTCAATCGAGCTTCCTCATTGAATTCAAATAAGTGAAAGCAGATTATGGAAAAAAAATAAACACAAATTAATCAGCTGGCACAGATCTGTCATTTTCCATGTTCTTTATCTTTCCTTTGAACTTCACTATAATTTGTTTAGATTGATAACCATATATAATGTTTGTCTAGAGCCCAGTGAAGAAGAGACTTTACTCTAGACTGATTGAGCCATTCATCAATCCCACTGTCATCTTTGAGGGTATTTCCATCACATTTAGTGATCCAAAACCTGAGTGTCATAATGCTCTCTAGGCTGTTGCAAAATAAGTGCAATGTTTTTAAAATATCAGTTCAACTATTGCTTTCTCTCACTGATGGCAAAAGTTTAGATGAAAGTACCTGAAAAGAAAATTACTAGTTATACTCTGCTGTGAGAGTCATAACGATAAATGCAATAAGATCTGACAGTTTAAATTTAATCACTATGTTTTAACAGAGGAAGATCATTTTATATTGAGTGTTTATCAGCAGGAACAGAGGGATAATGAAAGTAGAATTCCATCACTAGTTTTGTGCAGAGGTTTTGGCAATTAGGGCTGCAAATAACAATTCAAATTAGATTTGAGTGGTGGTAAGCCTTGCTAATTTAGATGAGAACAAGCTTAGAAAACACTGTAACCTCAATATAACTAGTTTAGTATGCAATATGTTTTATATTTTCTTTTGCTTGTTATTGTGATGTTTTCTAGTGTCAGTGACTGCCTGTGCTTTTACAATGTGTGTAATATGTAAAGTATAATATATACTATGATTTTCAGGGAAGAAATTAATGTTCAGATTCCCTAGTCTTATTTCGTTCTGCTTTTCTATTTGCATAATTTACTGTTTAATAGTTTACTAAATTTGCTTATTGCTTTCATGATTTTCCTTCATGTTTCCCTGTTAAAACCTCACATCTTGATGTCATGTTTTATTTTTGATGTAAAAGTGTTCTGTCAAAATACCTAATCAATCAATCAACAAGTAACTGAGCGGTAAAAAGTATATTCCTTATGAAATTGGTTATGTGGGCTTTTGTTTTATTTTGTGCTTGTTTTTTTGTTTGTTTTTTAATAGGAAATTTTAGCATATTTGAGGAATATATATAGGAATAAAATTTATCCTGTAGAAATTAACAGGGTCCTTCTTTATCTGACTGCTAAAGCAGTGTAGTGTAAGCTTTCAAAGGCAAGTAGTGACTAGTCACACACAAACATTGAAGTAGCTCCAGGAATATATTTTATCACCATTAGGATTAATTCCACTGCCACTGAAGTCAAAGGGGTTTTTCCCCTTAGAGTGAACAATTAATTAGGACTTGTTAATAATGAAACTGCGAGGGTCAAGGAAAAGACAAGAAAGAAAAACTTCCCATATATTCCTTTCTGAAGAAAAACAATTATGTAATAATTCAGCAAAATTTGATTTTGGTGGTGTCAAGCCACTGGTAATCTGTCACAGGAGTGAAGTTTTCAAAGACTTAAATTCATCATGATATTTTTGAAGTAAGTTAACTTGTACGTTTTGGTTAATGTATTAAAACCTGTCACCTTTAACAATATGTGTAGTTTTGTCTGGAGTCTAAGCTACCTTTGTATAAGGTAATTTTATTTCCTGTCAGAAAGTTAGTTAGGAGCATCTAAGACCTTAATACTGTTGCCAAGTAAGTAAATCTTAGATGGCAGATAATTGAGAATAGAAGGTTTAAGATTCAAAAGAGACACTGCTGTGGTCCAAGGCCATGCCTTCAAAGTATCCATGCTCATTAAATAACATGGCTAGAAGTCTGTTGACTAGTAAAAGAATTTTTAAAAAGCACTTAATCTAAACTAAATACTGTAAAGCATTTTAGGGGATTCTAGGGGATCTGATCAGGAAAAAGTTCATCTTTATCAGAGTTCTATATCAGGCTGGGATCTGGGAGGGAATCTTTTGCCAGTAAACATTTCTCAGAACTTAATCCACTTCTCCACTCTTCTAGAAGAACCAAATTCTGACGTGGGTGCTTCTCTTTATGTCAAATGGTGGAGTTCTCATATTATCTACAAGAAGTATTTGGGGACAGTAACAGAAAGAGTCTGAATTTACAATGCAATAATTTATTTGTTCAGTGGAAATGGGGGAGACTGAGGTTCAGCAAATATTTACATATATAAGACTGAGAACTTCAAAGTACTTCTTTAGAAAGGGAACTCAGCCATGGGTTCAAGAATGCCATGTGTCAGACATGAAAGAGGAGTTACAGTGAGATAAATTTCCTCCCTCACCTAGGGTATCCCGCAGCCTTGTGATTTATTTAGTTCACTATTTAGATATATATTTATTTATAGTTCTGTTGGTTTTTGTTGGGTTTTTTTTTTTTTTGGTGATATGAGGCTTTGCTTCCAGTGACAGTTCCAAGTCACCACTGCAGATGACAGCACTGTCAGTGGCCAGATGTCTACATTACACATTTTTCAAATTAGTCTCTCTCTGCCTCACTCCCTTTTTCTCCATTAGTCATCTTTTCTTGGTTATCTTTCTATCTGTCACCAGCTGTCTACTTTTAAAAGTTCATTGCACTTTTAGCGAGCTACTGAAAATAGTAATTGAAAAAAAATTCACACATTATCATAATTACCCTATTTCTTTAATAATCTGATTTTAAATTTGATTTGTATGGAAACCAAATTTTCTACCTCCATAATCTAAACAAGATAGTGAGGCAGAATCATGTTTTACTTCAGTTCTTCATCTGGTGAGACTAGGTTTCCATTTCATCTTCTGTGAGTGTCAATTTCACACCAAAATATTGGTCATGCAAAGTCATGTTCTAAAGTATGCTACTTCACAATGAGTTTCTCCTAAGTTTTCCATAGAGTGCAGTCACATTTTGTATCACTTAGAGATCACATGATCTCTAAGACCTTCTTAGAGACACTTTGTTAGATAAAAACACATTGAACTGTAACAGTAATTAGTAAGAGGCTAAATGTCTGACATGCTTTCAGGGTTTTTTTTTGCCAAGGTAATATTTTATATCAACTGTAATTTTCATGGAAGTTTCCAACTCAGTGCTGTGAGGAGTGAGGTATAGTAGCTTAACAGAGAAATAAATACATGCAAATCCATACTTATTTTAAAGGAACAACAAAATTTTGAAATGAAAAGGGTTAGGACACTTTGGCAGTGATAATGAGAATAGTGCCTCTGATAGGTAAAGGAGTAAACATTCCTGCTTGTCCCCTGCAGTATTTTCCTTTACAGCTCAGTTAAATGCAAGCCAGTTTCAATTCTTCCATGTTTTTTTTTTAATATTTAGACATTAATGTGAAGATAGTAAGGTTTCACAGAGCTACAGCTTTTTTTATATTGATGGAAGAAGAATATTTGGAAGCTCAGAAGTTCTCTGCTCATCACATACTTTAGAGATCTGTCTAAGGAGAAAGAACATACAAGTTACCTGGTTTTCCTGGCATAGAGGTAGACATTGTGTCATTAGACATCTGCATTTCTTGAAGCTGGACACTACTCTAAAAGCATAAATTTTACTTGTAGATTTAAAAAACAAGTCCAAATACACAGAAAATTAGATTAACCTCTTATTAATAAAAAAAAGATTTCAAAAAATAACACAATCCTGACTGTTGACCTTAGACAGAAAGACATTCTATTTGAAGGTGTTAGCACATTCCTTTTGAGTCAGTGTAAAATATTGTCAACTAAGGTGGTATTTTCATTGCTGGGGCTCAGAGACTTCCGAGAACAATATTAATTTTGATATACTAAGAGCATCAATTTAAAAGAAAATATATGGACTCCTAAATTTGCTTACAATCTTATCTTTAATTTCTGGATGTTTTAACTAGTCCTACCTCATCTGTCCTTCAGCTCAGATAAAAGAACTGAATTAAAGATTTTTCATTTAGAAAAGGCAATTTTAAATTATGCTAAATTACTTCTGGCAACAAGCTTAAAGCTGTATAAATTTCATTTAATAATATGACAATATATCAAACAGGACTTAATATTGATTGTGAGATAATTGCCAAAATGCAATATATTCATTCTACCCATTCAAATGGGTGAAATATATTCTGCTCATTTATACTACAAACGTGTTGACAGGGGAAATTGTTACACATATTGGCAGCATTATCACGGTAAGAGCTGCAGGAACTTGTGCTCAGTGAATCCTCTTTTTACTCTGGAAGCCAGCATTCCAGAATAAAGTAGCCTGTCACCAAAAGTCAAGTGAAAGTGTTTCAAACCTGATTTTTTCAAAGCCATGTAATTCATACTTCCTTATTGCAACCATACTTTTGTTAAAACAGCAGGAGTAGATTAAACTGTAATCCTTCCTTTTAAAGTGAAAGAACATTTTTTTCCCAAATCTGGTGTTATTCCATTTATATGTACTTACCATATTATCACTCCTCATTTTAATATACACTGAAGCTGTCCTTGTGGAAGTAATTTTGCAATGTCAAACTGAAATGGAGGTAGATTTTTTCCAATTACTTCATGAATCAAATTTCAAATCAGCTTCTTAATTAGTAACAAACTAATTAATGTTGCTTTGAGTATGCAAGTTAAGGAAATTTACACCTAGTAATACTTCCAGGTCTGTAGGGATTTTTGTATAAACGGAAGAAATGTTGGGGAAATGTATGTTCATATTTTTTGCTAGAACTCTTGGAGTTTGAAAATGTAGATAATAATTTTATGTACACAGACTTAATAGCAACCTCTATAATCCATTTTTATCCAGAACATTTTATATCAGGAATGACTATATTTTATCATGTGTACCCTTGACAGTATGTGAATTTGAGGTACCATACATTCAATAAAGAAGATAATTTTGTTTATTATATGTATCTTAACTCATACATACTATGAACTTGTAAAAACTACTACACTATCTACAAAAAACTGTACCACCGTTTCAAAATACGACTACAAATCTCTGTTTTGCATCAAACTGGTACAATGAGAAGCAATTAAAGCAGATTAGGTGCTGCTTGGTGAACTGCTGTAGCTCAGCTTTCTAGCTAAGCATTTAGACTGGTTTAGTGTTTTCATTCTAACACTGATCAGTCAACAGAAATTACATGCAGTTATTAGAGAATAAAAGTAGTAAAATAAAAGTAGTGCATTTACATCTGCATGCAGGTTTTTGGAAGATTTTATGTACTTTTAATTTTTATTGTTGTATTATAGGTACATTATTAATTACAACTGTTTCTGGAAAATATTAAGAGCATAGCAAAATCATAACAATGTATGCATGAAATCCAAATTGCAAAATTATCTGACTCCAAAAGATTTGGATCGGAATAGGATTTGCTGCATAGGAAAACCACCAGATTTAACCTAACATAAATATTTGTTTCTGCCCCTAGGAAAACAGAGTATGTTTAATATAAATAATGAATGATGTTGAATAAGTTGCAATCCATATTTAATATACGTAACATTTTTCATTTCAGAAAAGATCTTTAAGCTCTACACAATGATATGCAGTAAACACAGAACACACCTCACTTAGGCTGTGAATCAAAACAAAAATTCAGTGGAAGTATGTCATGCTTCATAATGATAAAACCATGATACAGCCTTAGATACATGATTGTCTGCATGCTATTTCTAATTTTGTAAAGTGAGTTCTATTGAATAAAACATAGTGTAAAGTATTTTTCAGGCAACAAGAAACTGAAACGTTTCTGGACTGCATATGAAGAAGGAAGCCACTCTGCTTTCAAAGACAGAAACTATTGAAAATACATTATATTTCCTGTAAAGGAAAGGGAAACATTCTCTCCTTGATACAGAACCTAGTAGTTTGGCATCATGCTCTGGTGTCAGGTACTATGTACACAGAAAAGCATTTAGTATATAATCATGAAATTCTACAATCCTTCAGACCATAATACAAGAGCTGTAGTACAGAATATAGTTGTAATGTACTTTTTCTTTCTATGTCTACTTATTCAGTCTTATACATCCTCATCTGGAAAACAAACATATGCAAAATATTTTTTTGTCTCCGAGCAATTCTATTCTTTGTTGATCATGATTGGAGTGCAGCCAGAATACTATTTGTAGGCAGACAGGTCTATGGAAAGCACTGGTGGTGTCACTTTTGAGATCTGTCCTTTAGGACAATGTCCTTCTGGAGAACGTTCTTATGAAACGATGCTTTAGTAAAACCACAGATTTCAACCTCCTGGAGCTGAAGAGCATCTGTCCAATATACTGCTGAACAATACCCACTTCCAAATTGTATTTTTACCTGTTTATAACAAGTAATTGAGGTAAGATGGAGAAACACTAAAACATACCTTTCCCTGTTCAGAAATTAGGCCTCCACCTAGCATGTTCAGTCACCTTGTATTCTCTGGGTGCAGTTGAGCACCAGTGCCCATGCATGCATTCAGATCAACAATAATTTTCTGCCACTTAAATAAGTAGTTAAACCATTCTTTATTGACTGGCATGCCATACCACAGGAAAGAGTGATAAGGAACTCAGTTATATTCTCTTGTAATCAAAAACTTTGGCAGAAAACAAGCTGCAGCAGGGTATTAGGCAACTGAGAGCCTCTATTGACTTTCATCTCTTGCTAGTGAAAAGAGTAGGCAAAAAAAGGAAAAATGCATATGCATTGTCAGACCTCAGACTAAGTTTTCAGAACTTAGTGAAGATACCTTTATCTTTGTGTTTATAACCATTATGTTTGACGTGGAAATAATTCTGAATTGATAAATATAGCCACATATTTATTCACTATTTTGTAGTATCATTTTTGAAAGTGAAACTTCTTTTAAAAAGTCTCTCTGGGAAAAAGAATGATATTTGAAACAAATAGATTATTCAGTTTGTTTACCTAATTTTTAAGCATTTATTTATTGTTCAATACTACTTGGAGACTGTGGACAAATCTATATAAACATGTGAGGTATTAAAGAGGAACAAATTCAGTCTCATCCAAAATTTTTAAAGTCAGATAGAGTTCCCTGACATCAGACTCATAAATCAGCAATTGATCCAGAAGTATGATGGTATCACTTTGGCCAGGAGCTGAGTTCAGTGCAAGTGGGCTAAGTGTGGTGAGCCAGGGTGAACAGGAAAATGCAAACAAGGACAGAGAATAAGGTGCCTTTGTGTGAACCACAGGTGAACAATTAACTGAAGAGTTAAAACTGAAACTGCTGGAAAGGTAGATCACAGAATCATTACGAACCAACCTGGTTGGTGGCTTGGGCCGACACCTGGTTTGAAAGACCTCCTGAGAAAGAGGCTGAAGGAACGTGGTTACGTGGGCACGGAACATGGCCCAAGGAAGGTGCTCGAGGCAGACCCATTGGGTGTCAGAGCCTGCCCTTGCAGTCCCTGGGAAGGTATCAGCAGATAGTGCGTGTCTGAGTGGGGCAGGAGTTGATGGAGGGAAGATTTTTACTGATACAGACCCTATTGCCTACTTATCTGCTTAGTAACAATCATACTATTTGATGTTCAGTCCTTCAGCTCTAGCGCAGACAAAATTAAGTCTAGTTCATATAAATGATTTAAAATAGCCTGGCTAATTTTTTTTTTTCCCATTCTTTGTGGTTTTTGGATTCCTGTGAAATGAAAACAGAAATGATTAAATGCTTTGGTATGCAGTATTTTTGTGTTGCTGATATTCTACAGCAACGAGATTCCTCCACAATCAGAAAATTACTTCCAGATTAAAAATACAATAGTTAAAAGTTCTCAAACTGTTATTTTTCAAAAGGAGTTGAAATCTCCTTGAAGGTTTTAGAGAACTACATCTTGCATCAGTGAAGAAAAACAAAATTTTATTATAAGCATTTCCAGAAACAGACTGAATTTTCATATCCTCAAATGAAGTAGCTCACTTTTGTTAAACTCACACTTGAATATTGGAATATCATACTAAGTATAAGCACCCTTATCACAACATCAGGATATTTGGAGCCTGATACAGTGCAATTTTTCTTGATTTTGAAAGGAAAATAACATCTGCTACTTCTTCATAAGAGTTTTCTGGCAATTGCCATGTTAACTTAAAGAATTTTGGTTTCAATTAATTCACATTTCCTAGTTTAAAACAAGAACAACAAACCTCTTTGTTATCTCACATAATTGAATGATGTGTAACTACACAATTTCAACTATAGAAATGACATAAAGGTTGTATGGAAACACAAAGTGGGGTCCATGAAAGTATTTGGCTCTTGTTAAGGGTTATTAGAGTGTAGAATTACTGTTAAATGTATTGTCAGAATAACATTATGTATAAATATGTGTTTTACAGTCTTTGCTTTATCTTATGAAGCCATATTTTGTATGTGGTTAGAACCACCTTTTGCAGCAGAAAACTTGTGTCTGTTCTTGTTTGCATGGACACAGCCCACCTGACATACATTGTGCCTTTTGCATTGGGCTGTTTCTCTTCTCTGATGATGAAGAGATGTGAAATCTTTTTTTGAATGCTGGAGTCAGTACAAAACACCAATTTTTCGTCCTCTGCATGCTGCTACCTTTCCTCACTCTTCTTATATTTTTCAGTTTCATTATGTTAACAAGAGAAATATAGTTATATGCTATTACTTTTGAAAATAAAGCTAAATCATATTTTAGTGGAGCTTGTTTCTTTGACAAGGTGGGGGGCTTTTTTGATTTTGTTTGTTTGTTTGTTTGTTTGTTTCCTTTCTGCTGTTCGAAATGGTGCTGTTTCCAGCTGTGGTAGAGGTAATTTCCTTCACAGTGGCTGGTATGAGTGCTTTGGATTTGTGCTGAACACAGGGTTGATAATATAGAGAAGTTTTGTTATTTCTGGGCAGGGCTTACACAGAGCCAAGACCTTTTCTGCTTTTTGTATTATCATGCTGGCGAGGAAGCTGGGGGTGCCTGGGATGTTGGGAGGAGACACAGCCAGGACAGGTGACCCAAACTGACCAAAGGGATATTCCAGACCATGTGACATCATGCTCTGTATATAAAGTGGGGGGATGAAGGGGGCATTTAGAGTGATGGCATTGGTCTTCCCAAGTCACAGCTACCTGTGATGGTGCCCCACCCCCCGGGGATGGCTGAACACCTGCCTGCCCATGGGAAGAGGTGAATGAAATTTTTGCTTTGCTTTGCTTTGCTTTGCTTGGGCGTGTGGCTTTTGTTTTTCCTATTAAACTGTCCATATCTCAACCCATGAGCTCTTTATCTTTTACCCTTCTGATTCTCTCCCCACTCCCACTGGTGGGGTAGCAAGGGAGTGGCTGAATATGACTTTTACATAAAAATGAAATTTTTGATCATAGATTTCTATGTCTCCCTCTGTAAGAAAAACTGTCAATCATATATATAACTGGTAATCTTAGAAGGGGCAAACTAAGGTGCAATTATATCCTGGTCTGTGGTAGGATCTTCCACAGAACAAATAAAAATTGGTGATTATATCAGCAATAAAACCCTTAAACCTATGGGTTTTTTCTGTAATTGTAAGAATGAAGAGAACACACAATAATACGCACAGTTCTACAGAGGTTTTTCAAATCAGCATGCCTATGCAGTTCCCTTGGAAAAAACTCTAATTTTACAGAAATATTCTTGGTTAACATTTTGTATATATACATATATACATACATATATGCATATATATACACATAAGAAACTATGTGATGCATAAGGTACATATTTCTTGAAATCACATAGAATATAATGTATATTTAATATAAAATGTAGTATGATATGTAAAATATAACTTAAAATCAATGAAAAATTTTCACTATGGTGCAAAATACAGAGCTGGATCTAAGCCAAATTGCTGAACTTAAATTTTGAAAGTGGTGTGTGTGCACATGAGAGTGATTTGAAAGTGGTGTGTGTGCATGAGAATGATTTGAAATTTATTTTAAAAAAATTTAGCTTTTTGATATGTTTAACAATAAGATGGATATATAGGAATGATTATGATTGAAATATGATCTTTTTCATATTTCACTGGCTGGACGCAAGTAGTGCCAAAACCTAACACTTCATCAGACATGCAACTGAAAGCCATTGGTTGATTAGATTTTTTATTAATTCTCTGATAGTCCATATTTACAGTTTATTTTTGCCATACATGTGAACTAAAGGACTAAAATAGTAATTTTTTTAAGACCCTGTTTGAGCCTCTGAAATGTTTATATGTTTATTTGCTTTTTTTTTTCTTCACTGTCACATTTAAACCAATTTTAGAGTTGGGATACAAAGTTAAAATTGTTTCCCAGAAATTTCCAGAGGAACAGTGAATGGTTGACAACCTGGACAAATCTCTGCATAGTACATAGCCTATACCAGGTATAGTTTGTAAGAAAGTATAAGCAAATACTTATATGTATACACATTTCAATAAGGTGAATTTTCTTTATTCAGGGTATTCTGTTTTTCTATTTACATATAAATATTTACACATTAAAAAAACTTGTAACATACTAATTACCCTTAAAAATATTATTTATCTTAACCACAGAACATGCTTTTAGAACCACAGAATTTTTAATGTAGACAACAGATAATACTTTATGTTAAAAGATACTTGAATTTTTTTTGTGACTTTATTAGTTATTTCAAAGACTGCTTTCAGGAACATGACACTGCCTTGATGCTCTAGAAATAACTTTCTCCACTTTCACTAAGTTTTGCTACTAGACAGAGAACAGAAATGCCAAATAGTTGAAAGTCAATGAAAAGAAAGAATATATAGGCAGACTGTGCTAAGAAATTTGGGAAAATTAATGTAAATAGATTCCAAGACTGAAAAGGAATACAGTACACAGATCTTCACCTTCCTCTAAAGGAAGGAAGAAATCCTCCTTGTTAGTGATGTCGCTCCTGGAAAGATTTCAGGGTGGTGCAGCAAAACCTTCTCAACCCTGCCCAGCAAACACAAAGAGTCTCAGGAGCAGTGTTTGCATAAAACCACCCAGCAGTGCAGCAGATACTAGGAAAGCCTTCGAGCAACATTTTAAACTGGTTTATCGAGGCTTCTCTGTGTTGGTTTGGACTGTGAATATATAATACTGGTAACTATACTTATGAGTCAGACTATAAGGCTGTTAAAACTTTAGTTGGACTAACAGTAAATTATTCGTTTCACATATGAGGGACTTTCCTCATTTTGTTTGTAGCAGGACTTTGAGTTTAACATTTTACGTAAACAGAAGGACATAATTATTGTCTTCAGATGACAGAGTAATAATGTTGAATTAAGGTACATTATAAAATGAAAATATGATACTTTTTTCTGCCGTTGTTTTTCAAAGATACGTGTTGAATTTTAGCTACTCTCTGCCATTTGCAAGGATTGCTCCATAAAACTTACTAACTCTGACAGATGTGTTTGTGAGTTGGGTGAGTCTTTTAAAGTTATTTGAACACCTTCAGGAAATGCCCCAGTGTATGAATGCATAGAAGCAAAGAAATGTCATTTTATAAGTTTTGAAAAGATTGAATGCCAAGAGTTTCATTATGCAGAGGAAGGATCCCAGAGGAACAGAAACCTATTTGTTTAAACAAAACTAGAAGGTGGGCTGCCAGATTTGCCAGCTAAGCATTTGCACCTGGCTGACAATATGTTGATACAGATGGTAGCTAATGCAACATTTGGCCATGTTCTACATTGGCTGGAATAAAATATTTTTCTTTGGGACATCAAATTAATATTTTAGCTTCATTATATTTAGGATAAAACTCACAATGTTAAATAAATAAATTGACATAAAAGAAATATCTATGCACATCTTGCCTTTACTGGGGACCAGAAATAATCCATCCAGTCCTGAAAATGTAGATATTTGACTAACGTTACCAAGGATGACTACTTCACATGTGAGGAAAGCCTTTGTTTTCCATGATATTTATTTATTAAATTATTATAAAATAGACAGAAAAAAACAGCAGACTGTTTATTTGGGTTTTTTTTTCAATTGTCTAGGTCTGTCTGGGACTGAGTTAATTTTCTTCATAGTAGCCTGTGTAATGCTGTGTTTAAGATTTATGACAAAATGGTATTGATAACAATCCAGTGTTTTATCCACTGCTGAACTGTTTGCACAGGACCAAGGGTTTCTGCTTCTTACTGTGTCTTGCCTTCTTCCCCTGCCTCTCTCCTGTGAGTAGGCTGAGGGGGCAAGAAACTGGGAGGGGACACAGCTGTGAAAACTGACCCCATTTGACCAAAGGCATAATTAACACCATATGACTCCACACTGAGGATGCTGCTTTTCCTAGATAACCTTTGCTCAGACACTGCCTGGGCATCAGTCTGTGGGTGGCAGGTGATAAGTTGTTGCTTTTGCATCTCTTTTTTTTTTTTTTCTTTACTTATAAAACTGTCTTAATCGTGATCCATTTTTCTTCATTGATTTTTGGCATTTTGATTCTCACCCTCTGGTTGGTACTTAGTTGCCAGGCTCAACCCACCACTCTAACCAGACCTTTATATATGTGCTGTACACAAAAGTAAGATTTTTATGCCATTTTTTCTATTGCTTTTGTTTTAATAAATTTGGACGGGTTTAAAATTATATTTTAATTTTACTGTGGTGTTCTTACCTCTAAATTTACCATATTTTAACACACCTTCCTGTCAGGTCAGCTCCAGGTTTTTAATTGTTTCATTTCTCTGAGGCCTTAAATCCAACAGATAAAACTATTTGCCTTTTACTATACAGTTATTTACACTGAATAAATTATTTCAAATTTTTTAAATGTCACCTATGTATGGCAACAACTTTGTGGTCCTACTTCAAAGTGATTTAGCTTTCTCTTCCTTATGCAGCTTCTTCCCCTGAAGTAAACCCAGTGGATGCATAAGATAGAGTTCCAATTGTTTGACAACTGTTTCATATGTCAGATGTAAGATGGATCTTCTTTTGAACATCGATCCCCATGTCAACAGACAAGAATGTCAATAAATTCTCAGTTTTTCACACGTAAATAAAATTACTTAATAACTGCTCATTTTCTTTTCTAGGATTTATTCTGGTTTGACAGGTAAGACTGTGAATATTCAATTATTTTAGCAATAAATTCTTGGCTTGATATATAAAGTTAGTTTTCTCTTGCCCATAAATATGATTTTGAGTAAAGCAAACAGACTAACTTAAAATACTGCTAAATTGATTCGCACCAGGAGGTGTGCTTGTGTGTGACAAACATCTGAAAAAGAGGGTAATAATATTTGCTCATTATCTCTTTCTTGAGAGTTCATTTCTACTTGATTTTTCTTCTGATTGTCATTAAAATGGAAAGTTTGGATTCATTCACTGAGGCAAAGAGGTTATTTGGGAGCTAAAAATTTTTTCTATGGTTGAAAATATTGATAAGGTCTACATACTGAGGTTTTACATGTACATGTCTGTGTAAATCACATCTCTTTTATATCACCCCTTCTATACTGCTGTTGTATTCCTGCTGTTTCCATCTGCAGGACTGTTTTTTGAAGTCTATTGTATTTTAAAACTATGAAGGATACTACCAAAATCAATCCAGATACTTCTCTGCATCATTCAGAAAACTGGGTAAGGTGTGAGAAGAGGCATAAACTACCCCCTTTAGATGTATCAAGTGCTATGGAACTAATGAGCTAGCTAAATGCATTAGTCATTACAAATCTGAAGAAAAACCTTGAAGACGTATTCATTATTTATGTTTATTTCAGGGTATCTCAGGAGCTGACAAGCATCTGTTTTACAACCGGAAAGAAAATTGGCAGAAAGCTGGGAGAACTTCAAAGGACTTCTGCACTCAGAGAAGCTATAGCAAGAAGAATTAAAGTTTTGTTTTCAATTTCTTTACATAATAGGTTTATACAAAAGGAAATATCTGTGTAGCAGAAGTATAACTGTCCTCTCTGAACAGTCAGTACAGCAGCTGATTCAGGAATCATCCTTCTGTTTGAGTGGATGGATTTTTGGAATGTTTGGGTTAACTACTACATTTGAAATAGACTAAGTATGGTTTTAACTACTTTGCTTTGGAGCAATTACCTTTTTTTATTTCCACTTTTTTTTTTTAATGACAAAAATGGATACGCCCAGACTGGAAAGAAATTTAGTTAATTCCTCTACTTGCCCCTCCTCTCCACAGTTAACAGTAGAAAACCATTTGCCTTGTGTTTGTAAATCTCTTGATGTTCTAGTCTTCATACACAAACTACAGTTTCTCATGCTTTCAGGAGTAAAACATGTTTGCTTGAAAAACAGACAGAATCTGTTAGGTTAGATACGTGATATAAAGCATTGTTACTTTTCAATAATTGTTTCAAAGGTTCCATGAGACCTGATAAAGAGAGACCAAGATGACATTAATTGCAAAGGAAAAATTTCTGTGCTAATATAAATTTTAACATGTACAAAGATTTCCATGGAGTTGAATTCTCCCCTGAAAATTTACTTACACATGACAAGACTCCACAGAAGAGAAATTGATGTCTAAGCTGAAATCTGCACACAAGAGAATTTAAACAGCTCAGCAAAAGGAAAGCCATTTAGTAGCATTTAATTCTCAACATGGCTCAGGGTAGAGACTGTTCCCAAGGCAGGTCAGTTGTGATAATCTTGTTTTAGAGGGTAAGAGAACTCAATAGTATGGATAAGGCCTATTCTGTGTTCTTTATTTTTCTAAATGTATATTCTGGAATTGGTTATTAGACATATGATGTATTCACACACATGTCCTATATGTTGTCCTTAAATCTTATCATCTCCACTCTTTTCTAGCAATAAAATCTACACAATTAAAATCTAATTTTGTTTTAGGAGAAAGAAGAAAAATATTTGTCTCTGATGTAATTGTTGAAGATATTTGCAGGTCTACCTGAATGTATTTTTAAAGTATTTTAGAGAATTTGGTTCATGATAGATCAAAGTCACTTACAGTGCAGATAAATGATGAATTTACTGACTAGGTCACCCTAATGTGTCAGGGACATGACTGATTTGTCTCAGGAGAGGGCATGCAATTGATTCAGCTCATAGATATGATATTTGAAATGCCCTAAGGTATTTCAGGCATTCATGTGGGAATCTCTTATCTAATACAAAATCTATAGGAGACTCTTACATTTTGGTCTAACAAGTCATTATGGGATATTGAAAAACATCTCAGATGGTACTAGGGGTTTGTGTTTGAGGCACTGCACTGTGCCTTTTGATAATGTGATCGCTGAAGTGCAATTTAGTTGATCAGATATCAGGGTCTATTTAGAGAATCAACTCCTTAGACCCCATTGGACTGTTGACTAGCTGAAAATGACAGGAGCTTGAATACTGTATGTAGACACCTGAATGACTTAATCTGAAGCCAAATAACTGGTAAAAGCTGAACTGCTTTTACTTGTTCCTGTATATGTAATTAATTGACAGTGAATACAAGCTAACGTGATTTAATGTAAAGTACAGTTAAAAAGTTTAGGTATGTCACCTTACCTAAGTTACATATTAGCCAAGTATTCTTTTACTTGTGTAGTGTGTCTTTGTTGTGACACAATGAGTAAATCAATGATAATGTTTTGAGGGGGTTTGTGTGGGTTTGGTTTTTATTTCCTGTCTGTTTCCTAGGTCATTTTTTTGTTAAGAAGGTAGCAGAAACAGCTAAAGTTGGTGAATAAATTGGATTTCTAGGTGAAGTAGGAGAGAAGTCCTTTATCTTTCATATACAGAATCACACAATGGTTTGGATTGGAAGGGACATGGAAGACCATCCCATTCCAAACCTCTGCCATGGCCAGGTGCACCTTCCACTAAAGCATGTTGCACAAAGTCCTGTCCAAGTTGGCTTTGAACTCTCCAAAGATGGAGCAGCCATACATAGTCAATGCTACTTGTAAAGATGTCTTCTCAGAGGCCTGAAATATACTCTTCCAATCAATCAAAACTCTTATCATAGGGTTACAGCTTTAGGCATAAACATATGAAGTCATATAAGAGTGCATAGGCACTCTTGATGTGGCATCTTTACCTATATATCAGTATAAGTACAGCTTCTGTAAAGAATAAATTAATTTTGTTTTGTCTTTCTAAATTTGTTGGTTCATAATTTCTACCAACTTTGAATGCTTTAGACTTTTAACCTCCATCAGGTCCAGGAAAAATTTAGTTTTGTTATAAACATCCTTTCATGTTTGTCAGTATTAATGAGGTTGTTGTCTAATAAACAAATCTCTAGTATGGTAAACTCTCTGTCATATTTATTTAATCTCCAAAGAAACTCAAGTTCTTGCTGTAATTTCTGCACATAGAAACTTTTGAGGTAAGATTGTCTGCTATCCTCTGTTCTATCTCACAATCTGAAATAGGATCTGGATGTTGTTTACTGCTCAAATATCCTTTATAACTCTGACTTTGATTCTTACAGTGCTCAAAGTCAGTAATATTTCAGAGAGAATCTGGTTAATCAGTCTTTTGTCTGAACTTTTTTCTGCCTTTGCAACAAACAGAATTCACAGAGAGAAGATTCCATTCATGTAGTTAGGATTAAGAGGGAGAGCCTCCTTCTTGTTGCTAAACTTCATTAATCTGAACCAGTTCTACATAACAAGATTTTTTTGCATGTGTGCACAAAAGTTTTGGTCATGAAAGCAAATTAAATCTTGAAATTGGAGAACAAAAATGAAACAAACTAACTGGGGTTGGCTTCTAATGAAATTAAAATCAATGGAAAGAAATAAAAGAAAATTCAGAAATGAAGTGATTGTAATCAAACGTAATAAGATGACATGAAGTGCTCCCCTTTTGCATGCCTTTCACAGTTTCAATGTCCCTGGAGGACTAGGCTTTGTGGTTTTCTAAAGCCTAAGCTTTAGCGTAAGCCTAACCCTAAGCAGAGTAGTAAAAGCAGCCTTTGCTGAGATGCCAAGCACGTGGGTGGTGCCAAGGAGAATAGTGTGGAGGGAGCAATGTTGGGGCAGTGCTCTGCCCACCTTGGCATGCCTTTTGTAGTTGCAGACTCCCTGAATCTCTAGGCATTGAGATTTTTTCAAGTCTAAACCAAGGCATATGCCTAACCCTAAGTGGAGCAGTAAAAGTGGGCTTTTGCTGAGGGGTTCATCACATGGGTGGTGCCAAGAAGAAAGGTGTGAAGAGAGGAATTTTTGGGCAGTGGGGTGTTCTTTTTTTGAAGTGAAATGTACCAAACCTCGCCAAAATGTTTCTCCTTGAAATCCTGAAATCAGGGAACTAAGTGAAATAAAGAGACAGGAGAAGAAGTTGATGAAATGAAATGCTAAAAATAAAAGAAAGTTCTGAAGCAAAGTGAAAACAATAAAATGGCTTGGGATGACATGAAGTGTGTGTAAATTGACCAAAACCTGCAGAACTGATCCTCATTGAAATGGTAAGATTTCATTTCCAGTCATGAAGGAAATGAAATCTTGCCTTATCAATGAGGATCAATTTTGCAAGCTTTGGTCCATTTCACTGCACTTCATGTCATCCCATTTCCTTTTATTATTTTCACTTCAGAATTTTCTCTTTTTTTTTTAACATTTCATTTTTTTCAACTTCTTCTCCTGTCTCTTTGTTTACTTTTCTTCCCTGATTTTGGGATTTCAGTATTAATGATTTTGGCAAGTTTTGGTCCTTTTCACTGCACCTCATTTCATCTCAGTCCATTTTGTTGTAGTCACCCCATTTCTAAATTTTCTTTTTTTTTTTTGAATTGCATTTTATTTTATCGTATCTCCTTTCCAGTGTTTGTTCCACTATGTTCTCTGATTTCAAGATTTAATTTCCTTTCCTGAAATGAAATTCTTCCTTTCAGGAAAGGAAGTGAAATCTTGTGATTTCAGTGAGTGTCTGCATTTTTCAAACTTGTTTTGTCTCACTGACCTATGACAATCATTTCATGTTCTCCAATGAACATTTACAGTTTTTCTGAGTACTTAAAATATAATGTATATTTTGTTTGGTTATTTTCCCCCCAGATTTGTAATGATTGATAATGGCCAATCCTGAGGAAACATTGGTACATTTCAGGATACAAGCCAATAATCACAGAATAAAATTCAGACTTGTCATCCAGAATTATTCCTTTGATATCATGCATGGCATTCTTGCCCCATCCTGTTACCATTATGGTTTCTGACAGTTTCCCATAAAACAGCTGTATATGATTTACTGAAAAACATTAAATTCTACTGAATACAAGAACTAAATAAAAAACTCATCCTGGGAAACTCAGAGACTTTGCATTTTAAAGAGAAGGAACCACCTTATATCCCTTAAACTTTCTTTTTCTCTTTCCTCTTTCTGACACTACTTTTCTTATCAAGTTTTATGTATACAGTCCCTTTCATATCTAATTTTTGGATTGGATATCTAATTTATTTGTAATAGGTATTAATATTTTTATTTTTTGTTTTGCCTTTGATCTCAAAGAAAATTGGATCTTGTCTTTTACAAGTGAATAAACTCCATCAGCTCCAGCGATGGTTTCAATTTTTATTTTTATGGATTTCTAATTATTTCCTACAAAGATGAAAGATAGAACAGAATATTAAATAAAATGCTTTAGTGGTATTTGTTTAAGGTCTTTTTTAGCTGTTGGATTTTATTTTCTTGGGGAGGGAGAGTATGTTCCATTTTTTGGGGAGTTTGGCTAGAGTTTTCCGTGTTCACCCGTAATGAAAATTAAACCTGTCTAGCCTTAAGGTTTATTGTGAGTTTTGCATGATCAGCTAGAGTCCCAGATCTGTTATGATTTTGCTAAGATCTTTGGATCTTAAAGATTTCTTAACTGTGCCATTAATAACAGACTTCAATGTGTGTTTAGAATACAGTCTTAGATTTTTAGTATGATCCATAAAACATAGACTTGACTTCTGTTTTTCATTAAGATGATAATTACAGAGTACACTTCATTGTCATTCCTCTGACACAAAATTTATCTCTTTAACACAGTCTAATATTAACTTTAATTTTTTCCATGTTTAATATTGCCCATGTCTACTAGCATGGTAACAATCATTCTTACTCATGCAGCATCAACAATAAAACATACACTTTCATGCAAATTTGCTATACTCATTCTAAATGTTCCTGACTAAAAGGGCTTATTAGGAATAAATCAGTTCTTGTTTCTATTGTAACATGAAAAAAAAACAACTAAAGAGCAATAGAAAGCAACCTGACAAAAACACCTGAAAAACACTCTACGTAAAGTTTAAAGACCATTTAACTTAGATCTGTTACAGCCATCCTGCACAAGCATTTGGCACATAAACTTAATGCATAATATGTCTAGAACTCACCTAGACTGTAGATATGAGAACATGTTATGGGAAACATTTCTAGTTTGAGAACTCTTCCCTGTTTTTTGAATGGTAAACAAGATTTGGCAAGAAACTAACAAACTAACTGTAATTTTGAAAAAAAGAATTTTGAATAGGAAAAAGAAAGGCAAAAAAGGCCAGCTGGAGTGCATCAAGGAGAGCATCACCAGCTGGTCAAGTGCAGTGATTGTTCCACTCTACTCTGCAGTGGTGCTGCCCAAGTCAAGTTCTGTGTGCAGTTTTAAGTACTTCACTATAAGAAGGACTTACTAGAAGCTATTGAAGTGTGTCCAGAGGACGATGGCCAAGATGGTAAAAGGTCTCAAAGGCAAGACTTACGAGGAGTGGCTGAGGTCACTTGACTTGCTCAGCTTAGAGAAGAAAAGGCTGAGGGATGACCTCATTGTAATGTATATCTTCTTTAAGGTCATCAGAAGAGGGGTAGGCATTGATTTCCTCCCTCTGGCAACCAGCAACAGGACACAAGCAAATGGAATCAAGCTGCATCAAGGAAAGTTCACACTGGCCATTAGGAAAAGCTTCTTCACTGAGAGGGTAGTCAGCCACTGGAAAATGTCCTCCAGTGAAGCAGTCATATTATCCAGCCTGTCAGAGTTCAAAGAGCATCTGGAAAATGCTCTCAGTCAAGTGCTTTAATTTCAGGTAGTCCTGCTTCCTAATTTCTGCATTTGATTGCATCAGAACTCAAGAACTTATAATTGCATACAGTTTTATGTAGTCATGTATGATATGGATATCTATGCTAACAAAGTGATACTTATAAAATATTTTATTGAAAAGAAAAATTTTAAAAAATTAAAAACAGCTTGATTCTAGCATACTTGGATTTCTACCCCTTCCTATGTTTGCTAAATCTATTTGAAGTATACTAGAAGTACAGTACTTTCACATAAGTGTATTCAGGCATGAAATAGAATCATGCATTTTTAAGTAAATTGCTTTCTAACAGATTTATTTCAGAATATGCACATAATTAGAGTCACAGCTCCGCATAGTAGTCAGTCAGCATTATATCACTATTTGCCAACCACCACTTTGTAAACAAGATGTGCTGTCTCAGGATGTGCATTCCATTTCAAAATTTTACTGGTGCTCACTCAGAGATAAGAGGTATTTCAAACTGAGACATTTTATTGACTAACCTGACGTCAGACTTTGATCAGGGAATCATGTTGACAGTAGGATGTTTATTTCCATGTAGTCCCATTAAAATAATAAAATTTTAGAAACAATTGGAATTGTGTCACTGCATATCAGATAAGATGCTGCATTTGTCTTGTTATTGTGATGTGAACTTATCAAGACTTCAGTGTATATTTTTTTCTGAAGCTCTGTTACACAGCAGATGGGATGTCTAACATCCTTTTCTATTTGAAACATGCAAGCTCTAATAAACAAGAGGGTTTAGAATGTTAAACCAGCCAGCCATACGAAATATGTCACACAGTTTGCTGTCAACCTAATTAATTAGATAGCATTATTTGTTGTCCCCAATGAACTCTGATGAGCTCAATGACTGATTATTGCCTCATTCTTTTGAGGGATTTTCTTTTAATTTTATTCACATTGATTTAAGAGTGTTTAAAGAGGGAAAAAACATCCTACCACTATGAAGGGTTATTCAGAAATATATACTTGTGACTTATTAATATGAGCAAACATTTGGCCTGTTACTAAGGTCATTTTAATTTTAAATCTTTCAGAGTAATGTTTCTTGAATAATTACTATTTCAGTAATTGTCTTGCACTTTCATAACACATTTCTGGACATGTTTTGTAATAGAGTTCTTGCCCTTCAGACTGTAGAAAGACTCAATAAATTTATGTGAACATCACTTATAATACAGGACAAACAAAACCTTACGGTTGACATAACATACAGATCTTCAAATCAATCTTAAATTAAAAAGGCTATTTTCAGTTGGGAAAACATAATTATTTGCTTTTCTTGTAATTTTAATATTCAGATTTGCACAAGAACAAATAATTTGATGAACTTTCTAAAAGGGACCAGCACCTCCCTGCCCCACAGTTCCATTTCCAGCCGTGCCACTGGTTCTTAAAGAGACAATAACAATCTTGGGCACAGATAGTTGAGGAACACTATAACATTTTGGGTTACCCAGGTCACTATGAAGAAAACTAAAAGTTGGCCAATAGAAAAATCTATAAATAGTGAATGTAATAATTGGACTTATTACAGCAAATGACAGTTTTGCTATTGTTTCTGGTAAATATATTGCACTTAAGTAAAGTATTAAATTCCTCAGTGGAAGGAGAGACATAAAATTCAATAGGCTGATCCCAGAAAAGTCCACAAGTGAGGTAGACTCCTGAGAAATATGTGTGCTGTTTCTGAATTTCTAGGTGCTTTATTATTATAGGCTTTGTTATTTGAGTTATGTGTCATTTCTGTCTGCACCCTGCCACACCATTTTATTAGTTTTATATTGATAGATTTTTTTTTTTTATATGCAGCTAGATTAAATTTGCAAGTTTGCATGGCTTTTAACTAACTAATGTACATTCTGGTGCAATTCTGAATGTTGACATGCAAAGAGTGTTGTATAAACAATCAAATACTCTCAAAAGGGTTAAACCAATTGGTATCCTCTTTGGGTAATATCTTTTATATTACAGCAGTAAATATGAAGAGAATGCAAAGACAAATACCTTTCTGAGGGAGGCAGCATTTAGCTACTCTTCAAAGGCTTTAATGAATCAGTCCTCTGTACAGAGTTCAGTCTTACACTTCATGCCATTACAACATGTTCTATTAAGCATCCATGAAGAAAAGTTTTCTCAAGTTTAACATGCTTGATAGTTTCATTGGGTCTTGCTGGTAACAGAAATTCTTTTGTCTGCAGGAATTTTCGAACTGGTATTTCAATTTTGTCTTGGTTTTTTTTCAGACTGAAGAAGCACAGAAGTCTTTTTGCCTCTTCTACAAGAGGAATTCCTTTCCCTAGACACCCAGTTACACTTCTATGTGCACTTATTCATTTGTGTATATTTATGGGATCAGTTAGCAAAAACTTTAGAAAGGGTTCAATCTGAAGTTATACATACCTTTAATGAATTTCTCTTCAAACTCTTTTTTTTTGGATAGTTTTTTTTGAAAGCTCATTTTTGTATTGTAATTAATGAACAGATTATCTCCTTCTTTTGCATTTGTTTAGACTGTTTTTTGAAGAGTGATTTAAGGTTCACAATTTTATATTCTGTGTCCTTATTATCTTTGTGATTTTTTAGGACTGTTGGTGGTCTGTCACCATGTTCAATGAAAATATAGTTCCAAAAGCATATACCTCCCATATGATAATAGTCAAAAATCTATAAAGATTCTAAAGTACTAATAATGCAGTTAGCTTCTTTGATTCCATGTATTTTTAAACCTATAACTACTTGTCTGTTGGCTTAATAAAATATTAATAAAATTTCAGTGGCAATTTGTGCACTTTTATTCTAGCCTTTTCCACAATATTTCCTATGAAGTGTGTGCCTGAAATACAAATAATTCTAAATGATGTACTCTTCTTTGCCTTCTGTCTTTTCCCCTTTTTCAACTTATTTTTCTTACTCTATTTGAGCAAATTTACTGTGGGTGCTACTTCTTTTTAACTCTATAGCTTCTTGTTCAGAGAGTAAAATGCACCTGTGGCCTTTCTTAAAGAACTTTAGTGAATGATTGGGCCATGTTTAAAAGTTACAGAACAAGATTAAATGCATTTCACTCTATATAACTCCTCCTTTGTATCAGACAGGAACATTAATATTGATAATTTCTTAATTTCACAAAGAATCACACAGCTTTTCTGGTCTTTAATCATTACAAAAATGTTAGACTAAAATAATCAGAACTTAAATATGATTTTTTTTCAAAGAATAATTGTACAGCCAGGGTACAGTTTAAAGTTTGGCTTAAGAGTTATGAGATATACTTCAAAATAATAGATACTCCACAGTTATTTTTTGTGAAAAGGTTAAATAAGCATTGGTTTGATGGAGGAGTTCTCTCCAGCATAAATCTTCATGAAATGTAAAACTTTTGCAAATATTTTCATTATAATTCACTTGTGAAGCTCTGAAAAAACCTTTTAAAAATACAAGAAAAAAATTGTCCTATGTTTTTCCACAAAAAAATCACTGATGTACATAAACTAAAATATTTTATAATTTCATGGAACTATCTAGCTCATCCACCAGCAACCACAGCAAAGGAATGGTAGTTATGCAGCACAGGACACATTTTCCAAGAGGTGTTGGAGCAGCTGTCTCTGCCAGGGCAGAGGCTTTGACCCAAATAAATCTTCAGATGATAGCTACAGCCCGGCAAGTTGCAGTCTGAAGGGAGTGCCTGGGACATCTCCCTCAGGCTGGGAGAGGTAAATGAAAAAAATTATTACTGTTAAAATCTAAATGCAAACACTCTCACTGTTAAGGAATACAGCCAGGGCCCGTAGCTCAGTGAGCAGCTGCAATGGGAGCTGCACATGGAGCTCTGGGTGGTGGGATCCCAAGCAAAGAGGCCTCGAACTGCTGACCCTTTGCATAGCAAAGAGCACAGAGACCTTTGGCCAGCCAGGTGACCAGACACTCAAAATTCACAGAATTCACAGAATTCACAGAATTCACAGAATTCACAGAATGTCTGGGTTGGAAGAGACCTTCAAGATCATCGAGTCCAACCCATGCCCTAGCACCTCAACTAGATCATGGCATCGAGTGCCATATCCAGTTACTTTTTAAACACATCCAGGGATGGTGATTCCACCACCTCCCCAGGCAGTCCATTCCAGCACTTTCACCCTTTCTGTAAAAAGCTTTTTCCTAATATCCAACATATATTTCCCTTGACACAGCTTGAGACTGTGCCCTCTTGTTCTGTCAGTTGCCGCCTGGTGAAAGAGGTCAACCCCCACCTGACTACAACCACCCTTCAGGAAGTTGTAAAGAGTGATAAGGTCACCTCTGAGTCTCCTTTTCTCCAGGCTAAACAACCCCAGCTCCCTCAGTTGTTCCTCATAGGGCCTATGTTCCAAGTCCTTCGCCATCCTCATTGCCCTTCTCTGAATGCACTCAAGCGTCTCAACATCCTTCCTAAACTGAGGGGCCCAAAACAGTACTCAAGGTGCAGCCTCACCAGTGCTGAGTACAGGGGAAGAATGACCTCCCTGCTTCTGCTGGCCACACTGCTCCTGATACAGGATGCCATTGGCCTTCTTGGCCACCAGGGCACACTGCTGGCTCATGTTCAGCCAGCTATCGACCAGTACCCCCAGGTCCCTTTCCGCCTGGGTACTGTCCAGCCACACCATCCCCAGCCCTTAACATTGCAGGGGATTATTGTGGCCAAAATGCAGTACCCGGCACTTGGACTTATTAAACTTCATCTTGTTGGACTCTGCCCATATATCCAACTGTTCCAAGTCTCTCTGCAGAGCCCTCCTACTGCCACACTTTCAGAGACAGACAAGTGACAAGACACACTGGGTTCATGCACAACAGCCCACTTTTATTGAGTCCTCCTTTACTTGCACAGAGTTGAAGGTCTGCACGGTCGATCCCTATGGGCTGAACCAGTTGCCACCCAGCCAACCAGCCAATAGCTGTGTGTGTCCCCAGCAGCCTGGGCCTGCTCTCCAACAGTCCACACTGGCTGGATTACATAACCAACCAGTCAGGGTACTTACATAATTTCAGTTATATCTTCATTATTTCAGTTCTAAAAGAGGGAGTTATAAAATGGGATTCATTATTATTGTGAGCCCTTCAGGCCAGCTGCTGATCACCACAATAATTCCCCCTTTTTGTTTTTAAATATAAAAAGAGTATCTGTCGTCCTGTCTCCAGAGCCCTTGGAAACAGGGTGACAAACACGGCTCAGCAGGCCTAGGCCCTTTCAGCCAGAGATGTATCCCATTGTATCATTGGCAATGTAACAATCATATCCAAAAGCTGTCACATGGGATTACCAGTGATACAAACTCTCAAAGCGGCATGCTGCAGGCTTATTATCTTAAAGTTACAACTTAACAACTTAACTCCATGAGCAGGAAACTTTAGAACCATGGGAAACTTTGAGCTGGAACACCTTGATGAAGAAGGCATGAGAGGCTTTGCCTGTCCAAGTGTGTCTGGTTGTGGTGCTGTCCAGGCAGGGCTGTCAGCAGTGTAGCAATGGTGACAGTATCACGGTGTTCCAAAGGGGGATGATGGCTCTGGGTGTCTCTTCTGGTCTCTCTCGCATCCTTTGTCGGTATACATCCTGGGGACAGCTCCAGCTCCGGAAATAGTGGTGTGTCCGCTGCTGTGGCAGCGGCGACATTAGGACTTCATGGTCCACCGCTATTTCCAGGCATGATGCTTAAGCGGGGATCGGGCGCTTCTGATAGCGTGTCTGTCTTGGGAGAGTGTTTTTGTGATGGTTGTGCAGGCGCATTTGATGTAGTTGCAGGATGCTTTGTTTCCACAGAAACTTCGCAGCCAGCACCACCAGGCATGGTCACAGAATGCCTGCTAGCAGCGGTCTGGCAGTGACCAGAGACTTGGCAGCAGCTGGACATGGTCCTGCAGTGGCCAGCATTAAGCGCTACTCTGCAGCTGTTGGAGGCAGGGCACGGAGGGGCTGGAGGATGCTTGTTTAATGTAGCGTGGCTGCGCGGGGCAGCTCCACCATTTGGTTCGGTGGCAGCGCTTTCCGCCAACTGTTCATCCCAGCATGGGCAGGCGGTGTGGCTCCGCACAGCCGCACAGTGCTCCATGGGGGAGACACCCCAGCATGGGCCGGCAGCACACCCCTGCTCGGTCACGGGATGCTCCCCTGAGGCAACGTCCCGGCATGAGCCGGCAGCGCAGCCCTGCTCGGCCGAGGTGCTCTCTTGCACGCTTGGTGCAGCGTCCATGCCTCCCGCTGCCTCTCCTGGTGTCCTCTCCCTGCTGCCAGCCTCAGTGGGTGGCACCCGCAGTGTTTCCAGCATCGTCCTTGCATTATTCTCAGTTTTTAATTGTTTTAGCAAGTCCACTATAAGCCTCTAAGGCTTTATCACGTTAATAGCTGTCTCATCTCCTATGGAGGCCACTTAGATTATAATTTTGCCAGCCCGCTTCCACTTTTCCAAGTCCAGGGTAGTTCCCTCGGAGATGTCTAGTCTGTGGCTCTTACACCACGTGATTAAGGCTGTTAAAGCCTGTTTGTCACATTTCATCCCTTTTTTTTGTTAAAAAGGAAGTCCATACCTGTAGTACAGGGTCTTCCGGTGCTGAAACCCACACACCCATGCTGGCAATGTCTCCCAATTACAAAAAAGGAAAAAGAAAAAAAAATAGAAGGGAAGGTCCAGAACAAGCACGGCTATCCCTCCGTTCTTCACAGCTCAAAGGCTGCAGGCAGCTCTCCCCGCTGCCCTGTCTCCCGCTATACCTGCGGCAGCTGTTGCATCACGTCCAGGGGTCACCAATTGTCGCAGTTTCGGAGACAGACAAGCAACAAGACACACTGGGTTCATGCACAACAGCCCACTTTTATTGAGTCCTCCTTTACTTATATAGAGTTGAAGGTCCACATGGTCAATCCCTATGGGCTGAGCCAGTTGCCACCCAGCCAACCAGCCAATAGCTGTGTGTGTCCCCAGCAGCCTGGGCCTGCTCTCCAACAGTCCACAGTGGTCGGATTACATAACCAACTGGTCAGGGTACTTATATAATTTCAGTTATATCTTCATTATTTCAGTTCTAAAAGAGGGAGTTATAAAATGGGATTCATTATTATTGTGAAGTCTTCAGGCCAGCTGCTGACCACCGTAATATCCTACCTTCCATCAGATCGACACAAGTTCCCAGCTTAGTGTCATCTGCAAATTTACTAATGAAGGACTCAATTCCCTCATCCATGTCGTCAATAAAAATATTGAACAGAACTGGCCCCAGGACAGACCCCTGAGGGACACCACTGGTGACTGGTTGCCAGCTGGATGCAGATCCGTTCACCACCACTTTCTGGGCCCAACCATCCAGCCAGTTCCTAACCCAGCAAAGAATCCTCCAATCCAAGCCATGTGCTGCCAGCTTTTCCAGGAGTATGCTGTGGGAGATAGTGTTGAAGGCCTTGCTGAAGTCCAAATAGACAACATCCACAGCCCTTCCTGCATCTACCAGGCAGGTCACCTGGTCATATACGGAGATAAGGTTGGGCAAACACGACCTACCCCTCCTAAACCCATGCTGGCTGGGTCTGATACCCTGGCCATCCTGTAAATTCTGTGTGATGACACTCAGTACAAGCTGTTCCATTACCTTAGCAGGTACTGAGGTCAGGCTGACTGGCCTATAGTTACCAGGTTCCTCCTTCCTACCCTTTTTGTAAATGGGCGTCACATTGGCCAGCTTCCAGTCATCTGGAACCTCATCAGTGAGCCAGGACTGTTGGTAAATGATGCAGAGTGGCTTTGCAAGCTCATCTGTCAGCTCCCTCATCACCCTGGGATGGATCTCATCTGGTCCCATAGATTTATGAATATCCAAGCATCCCAGCAGTTCTCTGACTGCCTCCTCCTGGATAACAGGGGGACCAGTCTGTTCACTGACACTATCAACCAACCCAAGAGGACAGTCCTGAGGACAAGCCATCTTTCCGCTAAAGACTGAGGCAAAAAAGGCGTTAAGTACTTCTGCCTTCTCCTCATCTGCAGAAACTAAGTTCCCTCCCTCATCCAATAAAGAACAAAGGTTGGTCTTACCCTTCCTTTTACCATTAATATATTTGTAAAATCATTTTTTATTATCCTTCACAGAAGTCACCATCTTAAGTTCAAGCTGAGCTTTAGCCTCCCTAATTATTTTCCTACATGCTCTAGCAGCCCTCTTAAATATTTCCTGAGAGACCTGACCCTCCTTCCAAAGATAATACATCCTTTTTTTATTCCTAAATTCCTCCAAAACCTCCTTGTTCATCCAGGCTGGATGTTTACCTTGTCGACTCATCTTTTGGCACACAGGGACAGTCTGTTCCTGTGCCCTCAAGATCTCTGTTTTGAAGCATGTCCACCCTTCCTGAACTCCTTTGTTTTTAAGGACTGCTTCCCAAGGAACTCTCTGAATAAGTCTCCTAAATAGGCCAAAGTCTGCCCTCTGGAAGTTCAGTGTAAGAGTCTTATTGATGCTTCTGTTGATATCACCAATTATCGAGAACTCTGTTATTTCATTATCACTCTGCCCCAAGCGGCCTCCACATCATCTCCCACCAGCCCTTCTCTATTTGCGAACAACAAGTCTGACATAGTCCCTCCCCTGGTAGGCTCACCCACCAGTTGCGACAAAAAGTTGTCAATACATTCTAAACATTTCCTGGACTGCTTCTTATCTGCTGTATTAAGTTCCCAGCAGATGTCTGGCAGGTTGAAGTCACCTACAAGAACAAGGGCTGATGATCCTGAAACATTATCTAGTTGCTTATAAAATAAGTTGTCCACCTCTTCTTCCAGGTTGGGTGGACGATAACAGACTCCCAGTAGGATGTCAGCCTTGTTGGCCTTCCCCTTAATTCTTATCCATAGGCATTCAACCTCATCTTCATTAGTTTCAATACCCATGGCATCTAAAGCCTCCGTAATATAAAGGGCCACCCCTCCTCCTCTTCTCCCTTTCCTGTCTCTTCTGAAGAGCTTGTAACCATCCAATGCAGTGCTCCAGCTATGTGAGTCATCCCCCCACGTTTCAGTGATGGCGACTACATCATAGCTTCACTGTTACACCATGACCTCCAGCTCTTCTTGTTTGTTACCCATGCTGTGTGCATTGGTATACGTGCACCTCAGCTGGGCTACTGATTTCACCCCTAACTCAGGCTCACCGCCCTTGGGCCAGCTTCCAGACAGCCCAGCTGCATCCCCTTCCCCCTTCAAACCTAGTTTAAAGCCCTCTTAATGTGGTCTGCCAGTTTATGAGCTAAAAACCTTCTGCCCTTTACAGAGAGATGTATCCCATCTGGTTCCAGCACCGTAAAATTTGCCCCGTGATCAAAGAATCCAGAATTTTGTTGATGATGCCAACCCTTGAGCCACTTGTTAATTATGTGAGTTCTCCTATTTCTTTCATCATTTTTCTCCGCCACTAAAGGGACTGAGCAGAACACCACCTGTGCCCCTGTCCTATCAACTACTTGACCCAGTGCCCTAAAGTTATTGCCTTAACACTCCTCTTTTCAATCTCATCACTGCCAGCTTGGAGTATCAGCAGTGGGTAATAATCAGAGGGCTGAATCAGCCCAGGAAATCCCTCAGTGATATCCCGTACCCGGGCCCCAGGGAGGCAGCAGACCTCCCTGTGGAATGGGTCGACATATGAGGCCCTCTGTTCCTCCCAGAAGGGAGTCACCCACTACAATTACCCTTCTTTCCTTCTTGATGCTAGAGGTGGTGATCCTTCTTACAAATGAATCATAATTGAGAGGCTCACTGGGCAGATAATTTTCTTCTAAATCTTCTGAATCATCTAAATCTAAATCATCTAAATCATCTGGCTGGCTGTTACGATCCGGTTTAAACCCAGAAAAGCAAAGCAAGCTAAGTCTCTGAGCATAAACTGAAAAGAACTTAGAAGGTTCAAAATATGCCCAGAAACGAGATTAAAACCAAACAAGGTTAGATGTTGTTGCCAAAAAACTGATGTATTTTATTTAATAGTAGAGAGGCAAAGAGAAGGGAAGAGAAAAGAGAGAAAGAAATAGAAAAAAGAAGTGTGCGTGGGGGGTGGGGGAACAGGGAGAGGTGACAGGGGTTAGGTGGAAGCATATCACCCATCCGAGGGTCCCAACGACGTCTCGTTGCTCCCCTCCATCTGCTCTGCTGGTGGTGAGGGTCCCCCGTCGCCGCTGTGGCCACGCCGCTACATGCTGCCACACGCCATGCCACACCACCACACACTGAAGAGTACAGAATTCCGTGGATTAATATACACTTCGCGCCAGGTGGGAATGCCCACGTGTCTTTCTTACAGGGGCTAGCTTGACACACTGTCCCTTGCAACACTGAGGGTCTGTTGCATCATCTCTGGTGCCGGGTCTGGGGACCCCTTTGAGGGGGCCCCTTGTGATGGGCCATGTCACCCCTTCTGCTGTGGATAAGCTTCCTCCCCCCTGGTGAGGACCCCTCAGCTGGGCTCCTCTGCACAGTGGAGGATGGGCAGCCACTGCATCTCTGACCAGAGGCATTTCCAACACACACACAAAGCCTCTCCTCCCTCCCACCCTTTGGTGGAGAGTCTGTTCGAGCCTGGCAGCTGATAGCCCTGGGGCTGTGGTCCTCATCTTGGAGGTGCTAAGCTTGTGCTTTGTGAATGTCCCCAGCCCTGAGTTGTTACTTTATCTTCATCAGTGAGCAGTGTCAGGCCTCAGTCAGGGCCCCATTCAGGGTGCAGTAGTCTTCTCTGCAGCTTTTGTAATACAGTTTTAAAAGTCCTTTAAGAAAATGTTTAAGTCATAAAATATGATATTTCAGTCTCTGACACTGGCTCTCTAGATGCAGGGCCTCATACCTATTCTGAAGTGACACCTGACTATGGGATGGGAGGAATTTTTATTACTACCTCCCCGAGCAGGGACCCATTTCCACTCCCCTTCATCTTCCAGGTGCTTGTCTATTGCCTGAGAGTGGAAGGCATATGGGCCCTCTGACTCCTGGTGTGTCTCCTTTAAAGATGAAAGGGCTGAGCTCCACCAATCTATTTCCCTTCCACTTTCCCTGATACTCCTTAATCTTTCAACTTCCTCCCTAAGCTCTGCCATCAGTGAAAGGAGGTCATTCACCTGTTCACACTGCAGGCAAGCCTCCTCCAACATCCCCAAAACCACCGATAAGCTCAAATATTCCAGGCAGGAGTGGGTCTGCACAGATGTATCCTTTTTGGAGTGCTCCACCTGGCCACGTACACTTGTACAAACTACAGTTTTTGACCGTGTTGAGACCATTACTAACAGAAACCGCAAAACCAGCCAGCCAACAGACACACCTCGAACAACACACAGCAACCCTTACTAGCAGAAAGAAAACCTAAAGCCCTACCTGCGCAAACTGCCATGGCCACACCCCAGAAACATACCGCACCCCTGTTTGCCTGCTCCTGTTTGCCATACTTCCTAGAGGCCTCTTATAACCAGTCACTCAGCAACTAGGGAAGCTCCACCCCTTCCTGCTGACTCCTCACTCACAAGGGAAGATATGTCAGGAGCCGAGGATTCAGGAGGAAGAGACAAGAATTTGTGTGGTTGGACTGTGAGGGTATAAAACCCCAGACATTCCTTCAGTGGGGATCCCTCCTGGGAGGCACCAGCTCCAGCTGTTTGTTACTGTGCCTTAGGAAAACCTGGAATCGAACAAGTAAGGAAACCTGGTCTCAGAGTGGGGTGTGTAGGGAGTCAAGAGTGGCACCTGTCTGGTCACTGGAGCCACCAGCTGAAGCCACCCAGTGAAGGGCCTTCAGTGCCAGCAGGGAAAGGCTCTGGTGGTGGGAGTGTGACTGCCAGCGTGGCTTCTCAATGGTCAGAGAAGGAAGTTTCCTTAACACTCACTATAATATACAGAGTATGATGTATTTTTTTTTTTTAATTTGATTAAGGTTTTATTTTTCAGCTTTCCTTTCTTAATGAAAGGGATGTTTCAAAAACACTGTGAATATTTTAGCTGTTCTAAAAATCAACTAATGTACAGTGTAAGGTTTTTATTTAATTTAAAACTTCTCTGAACATTTTTGGATTGCAAGCAAACTTTTGCTACGAGCTAGAATGAAGAAAGATGTTACTGTTTTTGCTTCCCAAATAAAAAGATAGTGACATTCTCCATTGAATGTTTTTGGATTGATGCCTGGAATTTTGGATACAGGACTGAAGCTATTTATTCAGTTTCTTCGCATTGCTAATTTATCCAGATCTTAAGTGTGGACTTCTGTTGAAGCAGTGGCTGGATGCTAGGTAGCAGCATACAACAAAAAACACATGGCAGAGAGAGAAAGGATCAAGGAGAAACACTTGAAGTGATTCTTCCAATTCTGGCTACCAGCAGTAACCTGGATGAAGAGTTATGTTCAGCCTAGTCAGACCTCTCTGACCTCCTCACATCATATCTCTCAGTGCCAATCATATCCTTACATAAAACAAGGGAAAAACTATTATAAAAGTCTCATAATATGGATGAGTACATAAAAAAGTACGCCTCTTTTTCTGTAGTCAATATCTTAAAGTAAGCTAAAGATTACTTTTTTGACACCTCAATTACCTCTGCCTCCTATAAAATCAGTTTTGATTTTATGAAAATAATAATGTTTTAATGCTTTTTTTGGGGTAGGATTCCATGCATGAGATTTTATATGTTATAAGGCTAGGGGTTTTTTTCCTTTTCTTTAAATGAAAGTGTTCAGTCTCTTTTCCAAGTAAAAAGTGATTGGTCAAGAGGATATGGTCTCAAGTAGTGCCAGGGGAGGTTTAAATTGGATATTAGGAAAATGTCTTCCCTGGAGGGTTGTTAAGGATGGGAAGGATTGTCCAGGGAAGTGGTTGAGTCACTGTCCTTGGAGGTATTTAAAAGGCAAAAAGCTGTGACATTTACAGATGGTTTAGTGGTGGACTTGGCAATGCCATGTTTATGATTGGACTTGATGATCTTGGAGGTCTTTTCCAACATAAATGATTCTATGATTCCATTATCTTGAATTCTTGGTAGAAATTCAGTAAGGACAGTGGTTTCCACTATGTCTACTTGGCAGCAGTGAGGACATGTTACCTGTACTTTTAAAGCCTTGAGGTTCTGAGGGAACTGGATGCTACTTCCTCAGTAGGTACTCTGTAGAATGTAGGATCAAAGAACCTGCAAGTGGCAGTGACTGCTGTGTTTCACGATGAGTTCAATAGTTGGTGTTTGGTAGGTAGGCTTTATATACCAGATGCATCTTTGGAAACTAGAAAAATAGGGCATCTAATTTGTTTGACTTCTCTTTGGCATAAATGTTGTATCCAAGTAGAAAAATTTCTGTGAATTAATAGATATAGGGTCTGATGTTCAGGGTTAAGTCAAGAGGAAGACAAATGCCAAGCTTGAAAGTGTTCTGCAAACCAGTTTCTGGAAAACATAGATAAAGGTTTTCTAGTACAAAAAAATTTAAAACCACCAGGAATAAACGACCAACCCCTTCCTCCCTCCCCCCTAAAAAAGCTAAAACCAAAAGAAAACCAGAAAAAAAATCCTAGCTTGCATTTCTCTCTCTTTTATTTTTTCTATTACTTTGTAACATATATGTGTTTAGAAAATACATCACTATCTCATACATTTCATGAAACTTTTAAGGTGCTCTCCAGGAGTTTGGAATGCATTTTTCAGTCATTGCAGCAACATTGAAAATGGCATTTTATCCCTGGATTTATTATTTTTTCTTGTAAACAGTAGACACACTGCTAAATCTCTTTCTAAATCCGGGAAGAAAACAAGAATATACTTTTTTTCTACTGTCATTGAAAATTCAGGTCAAAGTTTACCTGACACACAGATTTTCTTGAAGGATATACAGTTAAGATCAATATAGTGTCATTAAAAAAAATACACTTCTGCTGAGTCATCTGAAAGAAGCTTAGGAGTCTTTGTTTTTAGCAAACACAATTATAGAGTCTGGATATACTCAGTGATCTGTGAAGGTTAATATCTGTCCATAAAAGTGATGTGCTGAGTTTCTTTTGTCTATTCGCCTACATGTTAACAGGAGTTTTCAAATATAATTGAATTCTTCACCTTATTATAAAAATAACACTGACTATAAAATTTAACTTGTAGGTCAATGGGTGGATACGTAATGATTTTTATAAGCCACTTCAGCTTTCTTTGGATGTCCTCATGACACAAATCTTCACAGTTGAATCCCTTCAGGGACAGTTTTCAAAGGTGCTTTTTTTTTTAACAGCTATGACAGCATTTTTGTAAATGACTACATACTAGCTGTCTGTCTGGATATTCAGATAATACCACTTTATTTAACCAGAGCAGAAAAATTCAAAATATACATATATATACACATATATATATAAAAATACACACATACACTTGTACATATATATGTGTATGTATGTGTTTGTGTGTGTAATAAAATATATTTTATATTTTTATCTGTATTTTAGATAGTTAAATTGAGCAATAACATATGTACAATTATTTTTTTTTTTTCAAGGCTTAATTCCTCTCCTGATTTGTCCACATACTTCTACCTGTATGCCCTAGAAATGAAATCCAGGAAAAAACCCATACAAACCAACACTACCATACCTGACTCCCTCCCCTGAAAAAAAAATCCCCCAAATCAAAATAAAACCCCCTAGAGTCTTCTCCTTGGAACTAATATGCTCTAGAGGAACAAATAATTATTATTTCAGATAACATAAAAAATGTACAACAAGAAAACTTCCTAAAGTCAACTGATGCTTTTTCCCATTCTCCCTAAAGAGAGTGCATTATATGAAAATACATGTTTTTAGTAATCTGAAACTCTTGTTACTAGAATTTAGATTATGTAGAAAAAATGGGAAGTTTTAAAGAATTCTTGGAGGAATACTACCATTGATATTGAAAAATGCATGGCTTAGAACATGTTATGAACAATTTATTAATGAATTTACCTGCCTTTTTAAGGATATTAAAGCTAACTGACATACTAGTATTGTCATAGAGACAAAAAGATATTCCCTGCGCAAAACTGAAAAGTGCTGTTAGAAAAATACTTTTTTAGGCTACATGCAGTAATAGTGGCTTTCCTACTATGAAAGAAAGGGGATGAAAGAAAGAAATAAAATAAAAATCATAAGCTTTGTAGAAAGAAAAAATTATTCAAAGATACTTGCTACATGAGAGAAACTTGTTAAAAAAATAAGGGCAAAATCAGTGTAAAGAGAAGGTATAATACTGTGAAAAATTGTAGTATATTTTATACATACACTACTTAAATTTAATTCTTTTGCAAATTTTAGTAAAATTTAATAGAATTAGCTTTGTTCTTATACCACTGTAGGACCATAATCATTGATTGAAAGAAAAACAAATTTCTTTTGTCATTAAATATATGTAATGCAAATCAGAAGTTACCATCTTATTTTAGTATTGACTCTTTAGTTAGGCTGTAGAGTGGCTGTTATATCCCAAATGGCATTATTTGATGTGCAGTCCATTAATCTTTAGCTATTGAGTAGAAACCATTATCAGTCATAGGTCAGTTTGGGATGTTTGCATGAGAACATGTTGGGTAGTACAAGAGAGACCTATTCCCAACACTAGAATATTTTTTTTTGGTGGGAGGACCTATCTACTATTCCAGAAATCAGGAAAACTGTTTTCTCTGAATGTGTGATTTGATACAGTGAGTAAGAGGAAGTAGTCACTTAGCAGACTAAACGGAAGGTAAATTCATGGTCATTTTTATATCAGGGAGACTCTTGCCATTGAGTTTAGCATTTCAGTCTTTTTCAAATCTGGAGGAAAGGTCCAATAGACAGATATAGTACCATTAAAGTAAGAGAAGAAAACATTTGGGTTCTACATAAAATTTAACACAAACTCCAAGGAATAACTGAGGTGAAGAATACTCTCTCAATAGAGAATGAAATATTCATGACCTGGGTTTTTAAAATCTAGGCTTGATCAGTTATATTTATTGTACAGATAGCTACTTATATTGGCAAGGAGAGGGACAGATGACTTATATAGATCCTGTTCAGCTTTAATATCTATTAAAGCATGGAGGCATTCCAGGAATGAACTGACTGGGTTCAGGGAAGTTCAATAGCTCCCAACATGGAAGCACCTGCCTGCCTTGCTACCTCAATTCAAACTAATTTGCAAATCTGTTCTTCACAAAGCTGCTGATTAAATGAGCTAAGTCATTCATATAATTATTTTTTTTCTGAAAGAGGAAGTCTGATAAAAACTGTGAAAAAATAGGTGCAGAGGCACATAATGAAATTAAAGTATTAAGAGTACTGCAGTGCTAGCATGTTTTCCATCTGCTCCTCATGTGCTTGTGCAGCTTTTTGCCAATACAGTCACTAGAAGGAAGGGAGACTTTGTATATTAAAATAGAACCTTGTTTTGTCAAACAAATTGTTAACGAGATTTCCAACCAGGTTTTTTTAAGGCTTGTGTGTTTTCGTTTGTTAAAAGCAGTTCTGGAACAGGCATGCTAGTGTTAGTGGATATTAGTCTCCAATATATAGTAATATGGGTTGGGTTAAAATGAATGAGCAAGTCTTGGTGACTGTCCCAAAGACCTTTTACCTTTAAAAGGCTAAATAAGCAGGAAAATGAGCCATCAAATAAATTCTAGACGCAAAATCTAGGTAAAGTTACGGTGTGGTCTACTTTTTATTACGGATCTTTTAGATAGTGGAAAAAGGGTTTATAGAAGGCAGTAAATTAAAATAGACTGATCCGTTTAGGTAAACTCTGAAACTGGTTTTCCTTCCATAAAAATTATACTGGAGAGGATCCCTGTGATTCCCCCTCTACTCAGTTCTCATGAGACCCCACCTCTAATACTGCATACAGTTCTGGTGCTCCAACATAAAAAGGGCATTGAACTGTTGGAGCGAGTCCAGAGGGGAACCATGAAGTTGAGAAGGAAAGGAGAGCACCTCCCTTATGAAGGCAGGCTGAGAAAGTTGGGGCTGTTCAACCTGGAGAAGAGCAGTGGAGACCTCAAAACAGCCGTCCAGTATCTGAAGGGAGCCTACAGGGAAGCTGGAGAACGACTCTTCCTCAGGAACTGTACTGGTAGGACAAGGAGTAATGGGTTCATACTGGAAAAGAGGCAATTTAGTTTAGATATATGGGAGAAATCATTCACTCTAAGAGTGGTGAGACCCTGGAATAGGTTGCCCAGAGAAACTATGAATGTCCCATCCCTGGCAGTGTTCAAGGCCAGGTTGGATGGGGCTTTGAGCAACCTGGTGTAGTGGAAGGCACCCCTGTCCATGGTAAGGTGGTTGGAGATAGATGATCTTCAAGGTCCTTTCCAACCCAAACCATTCTATGATTCTGTGATTTTATATTGTAAGTCAGTGTATTGGAAAAGGTTCCTTGTACAATGTTCCAAAATTTAAACTTGTATTTTTGTAAAGACTTGCCTTTCCACTTTGCTTTTTTAATATTGAGGGCTTCTTCAAACAGAATGATATGTATATTTTTTTTAAAAATACTTTTTTTAACAAGAAAACCAATATATTATTTCTTTGGTCTTCCACTGTGAAAAAACTCAATGCTCCATTTAATGAATACTTTTCCTTCTTTAAATTGTGTTCCTTATTAAAACAGACTGGAAAGTACTAATTATATTAATTGCTTCAAAAAGTAGGATAATACTAGAGTTAAAATGACAGTGACTGATACATTTTAAATGGTGCTCACCTGCATGCATAGTTAGATCACAAACTGTCAAAAGGAAGGTCACACCAGTGGACAAGGCAGTGTAGAATAACACAAAGCATGGGAAATACCAGTGTTATACAATAATAAATATAGGTGATTTTCAGATTTTTAAATTATAAACATTTGCATTCATAATTAAATTAGACTCTGTTGAGGGAAAATGTCAAAACACCTGTAAATACTGTCCACAGCATTCCTTATAATGGAGTACAGAACTTTGGACTCTGTTTTGAATCTCAGTCACCATTCTACCATACCAGTAAAAACTGTGCACCTTCATCTTTCAATAATCCCCCCTTCAGTTAATTGATGTGAGTTCTGGTGTATGTACTGCTCCAGAATTCTACAAAATCATGCCACCTATTTTTGATCAATTACAGTATCCAGTAATACTTATATTTATGCCTATTTTATATATAACTGTTGCAGAATAACAATTACCTGTTGTACTTATTGATGTCACTTATATTCTAGTCCACCAAGTGGGAATTTTACTGGTGACTTGAGTGAGGCCAAATAATTGGATGTATAGTGAATAAACTGTTCTCTTTTAACAAGCTGCCAGACCAGAACAGAGCAATGTTACCTGATTACATTTGTGCTGTTTGCTCTGTTTTACTTGACAATAGGTGTTCTTAGTGACTTTCACATACATGTAAGGAAGATTACTTCCTACATTTCAGCAAAGGAATAATGTTTTTTAACAATCTGTTGATCATACTGCAAGTGATATGGAAAAGAATAGACAGTCTGCTTTAGGATGACCATAGAAAAGAAAAAGGTTCATTTCTGACACAAAATAATTTTACAGAGACACTAAAGTATAGGTCTGACAGTGAAATAAAAAATGAAAGATGAGTTTAGATCTTTGATCTGATTAAAGTGCTACCAGAAGTGAGAAATCTGGGGCTTCTAAATCTGCTGACAGGTTTATACTTGCCTGCCTAACAGCACCGTATTGAGGTAGAGTTCCTTGAAGAGCCAAGAGAAAGGTAGTCTTGACTCCCTCCAGTCCTGAAAAATTCAGCACTGAGGATTAGCACCTCAGAGAGTCAACCAAAAAGCCTGGACTGGAACAAAAAGAGAGGAGGAATCAAACAGCTAGGCTTTCATGATTTTGTTTTTCTTTGATTCCTATAATGAATATCAGCTTTTGGTTTTACCATCTGTGAGCTTTCTTGCTGATTGCTGTCACAATTTTTTGAGTTTTTAAGAAAGTAATTTTTTAATGGCATGAAACAAAAACCAGTTAGCTCTGGCCTATTCTCAGGGAAATGAGAACTCCAGACTTAATGTAGATGTCTGTAACTTCTGGTAGCAGGAACAGAGAACAACATAGCAATTAATAATTAGGACAGTAAGATATATTACTTTTCATGACTTTATGAAGGAAAGATGACAGACTTTAAATCTCAATCTGTGTTTTTCTGTTTACATTGATATTGGTAAAATTAAAAGCAGATTTTATGAAGGAAGGATTAAAGTAATTGAGGTAAACACAACCAAAAGTGGGCAACACACCATTTTAGGCATTCTTACAACTTCATAAATTAGTAATGGCTCTGCTGTGATCAGTTAGAAACACAAAAATCAAAATATGGATAAAAATATGCCTTATGCCATTGCACAAATATAAACCTGTACTTTAAAGTAAAAGTTGTAGACCATAATCAGTAGCAACAGTATACTTGCTAGCAATACAAGAAAAAAATCAGAAACATGGCAGAAATAATAAAAAATACTTTACGCAATTGTCAGACACAGCCTTAGTGTACTTCCAGTTACTGGAGCTGAATTCATGATATGGTTTTTCAGTCATATTACAAAAGTTCTGCTCAGAACATGCTTTCTTGGTTGCACTTTTCACCTCTAGATAACTTCCCTAGCCCCCTACTTTAACAGTATCTTTCTTCAAAGATTCTGCACACTGCTTATGCCACTCTCAGAATTTTAATGTGAATTTCTGAGAATATGGAGTGTTATGAACCATTAACATTAAACCCACTGCTAAATCCCCACATGGCTTTCTTTATTCTTTTAGATCTGTATATAGTATGAGCTACAGAGAACAATAAAACTGAGTAACTACCTTGGAGAGAGAGCAAGAGCCTGTGTGTGGAACATGCTAAGTAATTATAGTGGTACTACTTGAAGAATGATAGTCAAGGCTGTTTTAAATATAGAACATTTTCAATCAGATGATTAACTGTAGTTAAAAAGTAGTTTGCTGACAAAGTTTGCCTTGAGGCCTTCTGTTACCCCAGGGTTAATTTGGATACAAAGTGAATATCAAGTTTGCTTCAAGAAGCAAAAATATGTAGGTTTTTAACACATTCACAATCAATTTTGAATTAGCAACACAGTGAAAAGGGTTTTAATAGCAAATGCTGTTTCCCAGTCTTGTAACTCCAGTCTAGCCTCATGTTTACTCAATGCAGTAGAAAAAAATAATTTTAAAGCTTTTCATTCATAATACACAGTGGAACTTAATATTGCTTTTCTAAAATGAAAAATATATATTCTAACAATTCAAATCTATCATGGGAAATCAAAATGTAGTCTATTGAGTTTATTTACACAGAAATAGCATATTTCTCTTGTTTTCTTGTTCTTTTCTTTCTGTTCTGACATGCACATCTTCAGATTTTGTGATACAACCAGAAAATGACATAGCAGATTTTTCGTACACCCTTTGTCTTAAAGTCTTTTTTTTTCAAGATTGTGGCTACAGATCACATCGCTAATGAGAAATAAACAGCTGCATGACATAAAAATAATTAAGAGCAAAACAACACAGAATCCTTCTCCCATTACTGTCTGATTCTGAGTTTACGTCATAATTCAGATAAATCCAAATCCAGTGCTACAAATAAAGCTGAAATTCCTCAGAATAAAGTGTGAAAAATGTTGATTTAAATAAATGTTGGTACAAATGTGTAAATTAGCACACGTGTATATAAATCTATACTCCTGACATGTTTTTCATGCACTGCTATGTTTTTCATAGCACTTTTCAGCTTTCCAGCTCTGTTGAATGATGGGGGATTTAGCTTGCTCAAATGAAAGAGCCCAATTGATTTGGCTTTGTGCAAAACAAGTACTTGCATAAATTATAAAAACTATACAAAAAAATAGGCACTACCTTCAATAAACAGCTTGCCTTAATAGTGGACATCTGTCTTAAAATCTTAGTTTTAACTTGACCCTGAAAAGGAAGGAAATAATGTCCATAAGTCTTATGTACGTTAGAAGAAGGAGCTCTCTAGTTTAATGATGGTAAGCAGAATTTGAAAAAAAACCAAAGCAAACAACAACAAAGCCACAAAATTTAGTTAGCAAAGTAAAAAACACAATTATAGAAAGAAGCAGTTTTAAATGGATAATCAAAGGAAATTTGAAAGGAAACTTGAAAGGAAACATACAACCTAGAAACGCTGAATTTTATGCAGCCTATTAGACATTTTTCCTTCTACATTTCCTAGTGCTTAGGAGGTAACAACTGAGTCAAACTAGTTCTATTTAAAATGGGATTTTTTGCAGACAAAAGCAAATAGTTTAAAATATGTACATGTACACTTCAGAGCAGACATATAAGGACCAACATAAACTGCAAAAGACCTCCTCACAACACAGATTCCAAAAAATAATGCAGAGAACAGATGAGACCAAGAAAAATTAATGTGGCTAGAAGTTCTTTGTAGATCAGTTCTGAGCATACAGGGTCACAGTGAGCTCTCTCATTTGAGTATAAAGTATAACAGATAAATGAAGAAAAAAGTTCTAAAATTATGTATAAATAATTTACATGAGCTGTTTAACTGAGCTTTTGACAAGAAATAAAAACAAAGGAGGATGAAGTTAACTTACAGTAAGATCATAGAACCCCAGACAAAAAGTTAGATAACATAAGATATTCCCCTGCCACCAATGAGAGACATAACTTGTTATAAGTATTTTTAAAGGATGTCAAAGCATAAGAGGTTAGTTAAGTTAAAGCTAAGGCCAGAAATTAAGAAGGAGAAATCCTATTTGGAAAGGGTATTTTATGTGTACCTTAAGTTCTTACCCTTTGTGTACTACCTGTTACACATGGAATAGTACAGGATCTTTTTTATCTAATATTTCTAGGCAAAAAGTCCTTTTGAAGACTACAGGAAGAGAAATTGAAGCTTCCAATCCTGAAGAATGGGTTGTTTAAAAAACTGAAATGTTGAAGTAAAGATGGAAATACATTCAAGTCATATTTGAGTAAAAACAAAAGTACCATGCTATCGTCTCTTGTATATAAGCTAGTTTATTTTACACTGTTATTTTTAAAGTTATTTTAAACTTGATTTCATAAACTTCTACAGAGACTGTGGAAATCTTTCAGAGGTCTAGAGAGTTTGGCTTTTTCCACAGATACCTTTCTTGGATTTTAAATACCAAGTCAAAATTTTGTTACAGTTCTTTTATGTTATAACTCTCTACAAGTATGTTTTTCCAAGCAAAAGTAAAAAGAGTTCCCATCTCCCTGTAATGCCTTTTATTTGTCAGGAAAGTATTTCCAATGAGTCACACATCTGCAGACCACATACACACTTCTTAGCATTAACATGTCTCATGCATTCTATAGGATTAGATCCTGCATATCTATAAAAAGACAAATGCATATGCTGTTTTTCATATAATTACTTCTGCAACAACTCGTAAATAGGTAATTCCTTTTATGCCATTGAAAGTACTTACTGTAACGGAACCACTACAATGCCACCTTCTTGTCTCTAACTGGACTCCCTCATGCATGGCTGAATATATAGAACTCTGATAAGCAGTTACCTAGTTGTTGTTTCAAGACTCTTATACCTTCCTTTTCTTCCTCCTCCTTCCACGACACAGCTTCCAATGTCACCAACATACTTAGCCACTAGCTTATATTGAGGAAGTGTCAGGACCGTCCCTAAGTTCTCACCTGGGATCCCCCTGGGATCCAGTGGGTGAAGCTCTTTATCTTTGCGTGCAACGCAGTTCTGCTGATTGCAGTGTACTTTAAGTGGTTCAGTGTAGAATTACAAAAATAATTAGAAGAAAGCTTAGCTTCAAATTTCTCTGCTGCCGTGATATGCTATCCTCTTCCTACAGACTGGTATTTCCTAGCAATTCACAGTCACATGTAATCATTAATGCCCCTGGTTGAATCTCAAGTCTTTAATTGGGCTGTTGAAGTGCAGACAGCTCAAGCCTCAAGTGACTATTTCTTTTACAATTTTGACATCTGTTGTAGAGATATCTGGCTGCAAAGAATGTTAAAAGACATCCTGACAGGATCTATGGATAGTTCATCCACTCAATCAGAGTTATCTTCTCTTTTATAATTGTAATTACTTTTGTTCATTAAATGATTGCAAGAGCTGAAATTTTGTAAACTTGAAATGAGATTCAACTTGTGAATTGGAATTTGAGTCCATGTTGTCAGTTTAAAATCATGAAGTATACAACAAAAAATGATGCAATATGCAAACTCTCAGAAAAACAATGAGTTTTCCAGCATTTCTACTTTCCAGAAATATGATAGTTAAACACCTACTTGTGAAGGAACACTTCTTTGATAACTCCCATATTTAATTACTCTTGCTTTCTAGCTGACTACAGCTTTCCTAGAAGTACTGAATTTCTACAGAATGGATAATTAATTAATTAAGGACATGGTTTCTGAAGTTATCAGAATCTGACTTATCTTCCTTAACTGAGACATGCTTATTCTAACTGATTGATGTATCCTTTCAAACTTGAAAGTTCCTGGTATTTTACTGTCATGTTATCCAAGTGAATCTAGAGGTAATGGCAGAAATTCCTACTGTAGGAGGAAGAAACAGTTGCAGATCAGACTGCATTCCTGTTAATTAATAGCTGTTTTCTAGAAAGTGTTTCTGATAATATGTGCTGACAATCATGTTGTATCAGTCAAGAAAATTCCTACTTTTTCTTAAATGTGTTCCAAAGATTATTGCCCAGAATGTGTGAAATAACAGTTGTTTGTTTGTGTTTTTTTCCAGCTAGTGGTGGTCTTTTTAAAATGAAAAGTTATTATATTTGCATTTTCTCCCTGGTAGGATCTGATAAACTTAGATGACTTTAGATGTCCACCTTCCAAATTACTATTTATAAGAGTACTCCTCAGCACCTGCCACATCCTGAATATCACACAATATGCTTCGTTTGTTGATCTGAAAGCTCACAGTACTTCAGCACTTTCCAGATTATTCTAGCTTATCCTAATCAACAAGACTTCTGGCTCCCAAATTCCATAGGTGTACAAAAGAAAGACTGATAAATGCTTTAACCACTTTAGCTAATACTTCCTAGAGAAACTGTCACATCACAAATTTATGACTGAAGAAGTTCTGCAGCACTGAAAGGAAAATCAAAAAAGCCTCTGATTACAGCCAGTATTATTTCTTAGTCTCTGTTCTTTAATTATGCTTAACAATGCACACATTTAGTTTAAGGAGTAAAGATTTCAGGATCTCAAATGCATACTAATATTAGTTATTATATTTTAGTTTTGTATAATTCCTGTTTGGCTTTCTGTCAAAATGGTCAAAAACTCTTTCAACTCTTGATAAAGCATTGAAAGAGCCTCCACCATAAATAACTTGGGACTTACTGTTCAGGAAATGTATGTAAAACTTGAGGGTACTAAGTTCTTTACTCTAGAAACTGAATATTTTTTCTCTTTTCCATGTGCAAGTGAATGCAGCATTAATGGTTGTCAATAAGCTAACCTCAGTAAGTGTAGTATATTTCTGAAACTGTGGATGGGCTTGTTTTTCTTTGGCCCTAATTCCCTGTACTGCATATACAGCAAAACTCAGATCTGTATGCTTAATGTTTCCTGACCTGTTTTATACAAATTTCATGATTTTATGTATTTTATAGATCAGCTTTCTAAGGCACGCTGTTGGCTGCTCCTGAAATACATATACTTATCTGACCTTTTTGGAACTTTCTTGGTAGCAAGATACTTGGGATTTAGGTAAGTATAAATGCACCTACTATATCTTAAATTAGATTTAACTTTTAGTCTATTTTCACTTTTACCAGTTAGTTCACTTGTAATTTATAGTTCTTTAATTTTTTCCTTTGTGCATCCCCAAGGCAACATAGGACTCAATAAAGCTATTTGTTGCTATAGGCAACAAATTGTTTTTCAATATATTGTCAGACTGATGATATCATTTGAATTTTGATGCTTTGCTGCAACACTATCTTTATGATTGTTGTCATGGAGGGAGATAAAAATATTTTGATTGTTTGGCACATTGTACGTGTGAGCTATCACTGTTTCTTGTACTGCTTTTTAAGATGAAAATGGTAAATAAAGGACTAGTCCCATCTGAGCTGATCCCTGGGGAGAGATAATCCTTCAATTTGATGAAAAATGACCCTGTTTTGAACAATTTCCTGGGAATTTAAAATGCCAATATATTAGCAGTCACACTATTTTATAACACAAGTGCATCACTAGCATATTTCACTGATTTGAGTACTGAGAATACAGGGTAAAAACCTAGAATTTATTTTTTAAAGTTATTTGTATGTAGAGTTATCACCAGAAATATCACTTTGAGTATTATTAATAAATATTTGGGTTACTGGCAAGAATAAATATGTGAACATATGTCATAAAATTAAATGCAGTATTACTGATGTGAAAATTTTTACTCATTTTGGCCCTCAAATATTTGTTTTCTCAAATTGCAGCAACAATGACAGGTATGATCACTGATAAAACCCTAATACTATCCCTTCAATGAAAATCCTTTTCCCCTTGAGTAGCTCTCATACATACTAGTAGAATTGTTTCTTTGCTCTTCTTTGCATACATTTAATCTTTTTTTTTATTTTCCCCCTGAGATGTAAATTAATGTTGCCCAGTGGATGGCTGTTGCTAACTGTAGAATAGAAAGTAATCATAGTACAGAAAGTTAAATTGAATGTTAAATAAGTATCTCTCCTGTTGCATTAACTCAGTGAATTGCAGATCATTAATAGTGTCTCTAAAACTGGCTTGTTGGGGAAGACTTAAAGTCGGAGAATTGTTAAGGCTGGAAAAGACTGTAAGATTGGGTGCAACAGATACCTTAGTACTGCCATGTTCACCGCTAAACCGTGTCCCCAAGTGCCAAATCCACATGCCTTTTGAGCACTTCCAGAGATGATTCTACCACTTTCCTGGGCAGCCTGTTCCAATGTCTTCCTTTTCAGTGAAGACATTTTTCCTCTGGTTCAGTCTAAACATTCTCTGGACTAACTTGACACCATGTCTTCTTGTTCTGTCACTTGTTGCTTGTGAGAAGAGAGCAACCCCCACCTGGCTACAATCTCATCTCCCCTGAGCCTCCTCTTCCCTGGACTGAAAAATCCCAGCTCCCTCAGTTGCTCCTCATAAGACTTGTGCTCCAGACCCTTCACCAGCTTTGTTGATTTTCTCTGGACATGCTCCAGTGCAGGGTGAAGAAGGACTAGCAGGATGCCACAGGAATCCTTATGCTGGTGATATCCTTCTACTTAATCTCTCTTTCACTTCCCTTCCCTCCTCCTAGTTCTTTCTTTCTCTCTACCTCACATTTACTGTTTAATAAAATTCATACTATTGACTTTGGCATATGGTCTCATTTGCCACTCAATTCAGGCAGAGATATCTCTTATAATCAGATCATAACACCATCAGAAGCCTCAAATATTGTCTCAGTTTTGTGTCAGGAATTTTGTCCTCAACTAACAAGGATTCGTAGATCAGATTTTTGCCATTGGTATTTATTGAAACCAAAGCAGTTTTCGTGTTTATGGTATATTATGCCAGAATATGGAAAGAAGGTAAGAGATACTGAGTTTACTAATCACATCCATCTTAAGTAAAATCACAAGATTGGCTGCTTTAACTCTTAATTTAAACCTTATTAATATCTTAATTGGTAAATGTGAATGATTTTCTGGCTGTGGTGAAACTGGGCCACCAACAGCCTGAAGAAATCAAAGCCTTAATTAAAAAAATAAAACAGACTAAAGAAGACTCTTTTTTTCCTTGCAGATATAAATGATAATAATTAAAAAGTACTCATTAAAGGAAGCCTGTAAATGATAAATAAATCAACCAACCAAAACTGAAAAAACCAAAATGTTCCTTTTGTAAACTACATTATGTTAAACAAGAAGGAAACAAAAGAAGGTCCAAACAACTACATCATTTTCAAATGCTATTTTTCTCTAGTTTGAGCAAAAAAAAAAAAGAAGGAGAGAATTAGGATTTTAGGAATTTCTCAGTGGATTGTGAAGCTCAACAACCAGGCTGAAAAAACATAGTGTTTGGCAGATGTTATAATAGGGGAATGGAAAGGCTGAAAAAAAAAGATGTCAGTGAAGCCTCTTAAAATTTAAGATCTTAATCCAGGATGTCCCATTGAAAAGACTGGGTTAATGATGAGTTTTGCTATAAATTGCTTCATATAGAAAACATAAATTATCCTTATACTCTATTTCTTTGGTTTGGGATGAGAAGATAGCTGTAGTTTCTAGTAAGTCAGCAAAAATGGACTTTTCCCCTGAACTTCCCACCGGCACTCAAGAATGTCAGAGAATTATAAACTACTCTGAATAATAAACTTTGTATCTATGTGTGACCAGCAAAGAAGGCAACGGAATATCTTTTTTCACCTCTTTATGTCATCTGTGGAAAGTCACAAAGAGTAGATAATGCTCAACTGCAAGAATAGTAATTGTGTTTGTTCACAAAATAAGAGTAGTCTCTATGTATTCTCCTTGAGCATCTGTTCAAGAAAGGCGAGAAGCAACTCTTTCATTAATCACTGGATGTCATGAGCAATAAATCTACCTCAACTCAGCATGATACAGTTTTTCCAAGTACTCAGTTCATTTGTAAACGTTATGTGTACGTCAGTCCAAAATGGGTTAGCCCTTTCCTTCATCATGCTGCTTAAGAGTTTATTCAGCTCTGCCAGAGTTGCCAGGACACTACCAAGACATTCTTAGCAAGCTAATTAGTACTGACTGTGCTATGCTTACGTACCAGTAACTATTCTGTAGATGTACAAAATGCAATTTAGATATACAAAATGTAATCTACCATCTACAGCTCGGCAACTCTAAGAAAAGACTGTCACTTGCTTTTTTTCTTCTCTTTCTTCTCCCTTTCCTTTTTTTTTTTTCTCTCTCCTCTCATACAGTTAGGAAGAATATCTTGTATTTTGAGCAAAAAATCTATGGAAAGTACAAAAGAATTGTTATGTTTTCCAGAATGGTAGGTGCAACAGATGAATAACTGAAACAAGAAAGGTACCATAGGACAATAATTTCTCTTTTGTTCCTGATTTTCAATTTCCATGTGCTGAATTCAGTGAATAATTAGCAAGTTTTGAACTTCATGGTACCAAACCACAAACAAAAAAAGAATTATTAAGCAGTCTGGGAGTCACAATACATTTTAAAGGATAGAACTTCAATTACAGACTTCTTCAAATTTTAAATGTAGGCCTTTATTAACCCAGTCATAGCACACAAAGCAAATAATTTGATCAAGTTATAGAGTATCATACAATATTCAAACATAGGAAAAAGCTATGATCAGTAGATTAATACCTTATTCTTCTCCACAACTAAAGAGGGAGGCCTTGTATTGCCAAATCCCTAAGAACCTTAAAACTGAACATGAGGTTTATCTGAGCCGAAACTAAAGATTCCCAGGTGGCAGCTTTGACCCCTGGAAAATCTGCACTGTACAACAGCTGAGGTCAAGAAGCTACCCCTAATTATCACAGGTTACATAATCAACTGGATTTAGAATTTTTATGATAACACAATAAAGGAAAATTAGTAATTCTGAACAAATTGGTCTGTTTACAATGCAGATTTTGTTTTCTGATAAAAAAATATGATAATCAATTTTTTTTGAATTCTACTAGAGGTTTTCTGCCACACATTTAATGGGAATAAATGAAGCACAGATCTTCACCAAAGAGGAAATAATAGAAATGGAATCAACTGTTCTTAGTTTTACAGATGTCCCTATAATGATCATCTGTGAGATGTACAGAGAAATGTTGATATCTTCATGATTTCTTAGTTTTTAGGGAGGCAGACAATCTTATTAATCTGGGTGACAGGGAAATAATTTGATAAGGACCTCTGTCCCTTCTCTTGGTAAGTTCAATTTCATTCTTTCATAAGAAAATCTGAAGAAATATTAGTAGTCATTTCATGACCGGCACATATTCTATTTAAGTGAAAACACACATGCAAAAAAAGGAAATCTGGGGGTGAGAAAAAACCTGAAGAAATCTTGTAAGAAAAAATTCTAAGAGTCTTTGCCAAGTGTAAGGAATCTGTATATATTCATCAAAAAGATGTTGAATTGTATAGCTTTATATTCTGATATCTACATAGAATATAATGTGGTGACTGAAAACTTTGTGGCAATAACTTCTAATGTGTGCTATCTTCTTTGCAGTTAGAATTTTCATCCATTTAGTACAATAGATTTTGTTTTGTAGATGTCACATATGTTGCATTAATCCCCAGGAAAATTAGTTATAATATATTTAGTAACTGGTAAATAAAATGAAGAGTCAGTATTCTCAGAATAGTTTAATTTTATATTCAAATAATAAAATATTGCTCAAAATGCTGGCTTATGTTTGCTTATCATTGCATACCAAAAAAATGAGATACTTCAGCTGTCTACATCTGATTTGAAACTTAAAACAGTAGTCTAGACTCCCCACTACTATGAAAAGAAGTTGTCAAAAGAGATTTTAAAAAGTATGGAGTAATGCAAAAGACAGGATAACACTTATTATTATGGATATTATAAAATCTTGAACTATTACAATTTTTAGTAACTTGATGTTCCAACACCATTCCTACATTTTATTTGGAAGAGCTGTTGATGGTCAAGAAAATACACTGACAAAATCTATTAGCAGTTGGTTTGGCTTTAACTTAAATAATTCTTCCCTCATCTGAAAGTTTGTATTTTTGTGGTTTTTTTTTTTCTTTTTAATTCATAGGCTATTAGAGAATTAGGTAGGGTTTTATATAATAAAACATTACAGTAATGACTAAAATAAATCAAGAATTTTAATATTTTCATAATTTTACTTGGTGTTTCAGAGTAAAAAAAAGGTTTCCTACATAATTTACTCCTTGGCTACTCCTTGGGAAAAAAAAGGAAGTTGAATTTCCAAAGTCATTTTCATTTTTCTATTAAGTTTTGTAATCTCCCGAGTTATTAGAATTCTCCGACTTGCCTAGAGTTACAGATATTTGTGCTGTCCTTGTCCCTTTTAACTTTGATCATCATCAGCTGGAGTCAAACACAAGTTATATTATGTTCTGTGTTCAATAAAAATGTATAGACATGGGAAATCTCTCGTAAACTGAGCTTTTTCTTAGTTATTCTCTAGGTCTCATATTAAGCATATTAAATATTTCTGATGTTCTGAAAAATATATAGATTATTTGTATTTCTTTAAATAATTACAACTCAGCTACTACATGTTGTATTGCAATGTAACAGTAAATAAGTGACAAAAACATTTGCTGAGAAAAATGTTTGGTGTGTTAAAATGGTTTTGTAATAATCTGTCTTTAGCTCACATCTTGATTTGTAAAGTAGTCAATCTAATACCTGAAACCTTGGCAGTGAGTTAAATCTATTCATATATTTTAAAAAAAATTTTTGCTGTACAAACAAAATAAGGAATGCATCTGCTTTTTACCAACAATAAATTACAATGGAGGAAGATATCTTTAGAAAATTAACAGTCTCCCTATGCATATTAATACTTACTGCTACTGGAATTATACTGGTCATACTTGCAACACCCTTATTATTCATACTCCCTGCTAACATTACAATGTTAAGAGTTACACAGATACTGGAATTTACCCAAATTGTTAAATGACGAAAAAAATTGCTTAAGCATAGAACATAAATTAGAAGTGAAGAAATAACCTTCCCTCTGAGAAATGTAGGCACACACATCTTACCTATATTCTCAGCACATTGTGATCGCTGTTAACATTTCAGAAAGAATAGCTTGTCCAGATTTTAATAACACTAATTAAAAACTAATTATTAAAAATATTTTTGTTTTTATTTTATTTTACTGGACCAATAAAATATATTAAGTAATAATTTTAACCCACTGGAACTTCTATCAGTCAGAAAACCAAAAGATGTTCAGTTTGGGAGTCATGGACAATAAAAAATAATTATCAAATGCTACTTTAGAGTCTTTTATTTATTTCTTTTTTTAAATTTATTCTGATAAGTCTGAAATATAAGGGTATTATTTGAGAGATAAAATGACAGCATAAAAAGGACACATTCAAATGCAGTTTCAGTGATAGAATAAGATTTTTCTTCTTATCTCTGTTAGACTAGACTTACACAATAAAAATTTTCTCTTCCTATTCTTCAAAATCTCCATTCCAAAACTACAAAGTTGTTTTCTTTTTCCTTGAAAAGAGTAGCCTAATGAATAAACTAAAAATTTTAATTGTAAATTGAAATTGCATGTGTCTAAATTTTGCTCTGCTGCTGTCAGTCTTGCTGGTAAGTTAGATTTCAAAAGATTGAATATCATCATACTTGTCTGGTGGCAATCAGCATGGCTACAACTCTATGCATACAGTATTCCTTGATAACAAAAATCCCCCACAAACAAAAACCAAACTTGTTACTTTTTGAACTGTGAAAGTCTTTAAATTTTTAGTGACGTGCACTATATAAAAGGTTATACTTCTAATAAATGCACATTATATTTTGGTGATTAATCATTGGGACTTTTTTTTAATCAGTCTATCTCTTCATGACTATGCCAATGGCTTGGTCATCTTTTAGTCTATATACATGTGTTTTGCATTATGTCTACTGGACTATGACATGGTTGCAAATAATTTATAATCTGATCTCTGAATCCCTGTTTAATTCTTGTTTTATGGCTTAGATTGTAGCTTCTATGCTTTTGGAAATAGCTTTCACAGAGTTATTAACAAACAAACTGATAGACTTCAACCTCTTGTGGTTATTGAAAAAAAAGCAAAAACATTGAAATAGAGAAAAATTGCTAACCCTGTTTTATTGACCTCATTCTATTTCAGAATGTCTCATGCAGATGGTATGCATAGCTATTATACATTATCTGGTTTTGTCCAATTAAATTTTTTGATAGTAGGCAAAAATCTTTATCCTTGAATTTATGTCAGAGACAGGAAGATATTTTCTGAATAACCTCAGAACTCCATTGAAGGCAAAAATGAATGCTGAAGTGGGATAGTTTTATGGCAGGAAGACTTAGGTAAAAGGAAAGGCTAGTGATGGGAAAGGTGGCTCTGATTTCCTGATGTGGAACAGACTGGAAATATTCTCTTACCAATAGCTGTCAGTTGATATATCTTGGTCTCATTTTTGGTAGGATCCTAATAACACAAGTCCTGTCTTTCCAATGCTTCGAACCCCCCGAAACATAAGAAATAAATGATAATAAAACACTAGTGATGCCTCCAGAAACTAAATCTTAAATATTTATTTTCTAATAAGACATTTATTGGAAGGAAAATATGATCTAGTGACAAAGTATAGCATAAAAAATATAATACAATATAATGAGAATATGATTTCATCCAAGTATTTAACTCATCTTTTTTAACTTTCCTATTAATTTTGGTGAGCTTTTGTCTTTTGAAATAGTTAGCAGCACTATTGTCTATATTACATATTTTTAGTTTTTGTTTTTTTTTTTTTAAATGATATATCATTCATACTGAGCCATGGCATTGTTTATAGATTTGAAAAGTAGAACTATTTTATTTACATGATTACGTAGTTTTTATTTTATTTCTGGCTTCTGAATCACTCTTCTTCATGTTCTTTGTGTCTTCACACATAGAACACATTTGTGTCTAGTTCTTTATGAGAACTAGAAATACACTTTTTGTGAAAGCTGAGATTCTGATACTCTTGGTTTTCTTCAAGCACTGGACTATGTGATAAATATATAATATTAATATATTTGTGAAGAATAGCAAGAGTCAGCAACACTGAGAGCAGAATCTTGCAAGTGGGTCTTCTTCTTCTATTGTGTCAGATAAATGGATAAATTAAAAAAGGAGGGAACATAATATCATAGTTCTGGCTGGCAAGCCCTTCCTAAAACTTAGGCTCTTAATAAGATAGATGGAACATTTCAGGAACATGAGCTGAAAATTTCTCTAGATTTGAAAATACTTTTAGGAAGACCCTGAGAAGTTCCAGAGTGCTGCTGAGCAGATGCAGTTAGCACGGACTCCAAAGGCATTCTAGCTGCTGCACTACAGAGTTGTGTAGGCTGTTTACTTTTTATAGAAGCAAAGGAAAGGAATATGCAGGATGTGGTGCACTGCAGCAGTTATGCTGCATGTTGTACTGAAACACATTTAAACCACCCCGTGATTTGTTACATTAGATTGTAACTGCAGGCAAGCTTCCACTATATTTCCTACTCCACACATGGGAAAAAAAAATAAAATGGTATAAAGACAATGTTTTGGGTGTGCCTCAAATATCACTCAGAGGTGCACTAGAGATTCAGCTCATATAAGTGGGAAGCTGTTATGAAGCATGGTGAATATGATGGCATACAGGAAAATGAAGTGACAGAGTTTGCATCTATCTTAAATAGGGCAGGGGAAAAATTAAAATTTTTAACGTTTAAATGAAAATGGATTAATTTTTTTCTTTCACATTTGGAAAGAGTTCCCAAGACTTTTGACCTTCCATCAACATCTTACAGATGCTATTTTGTGCAAACCTGTTGGCCTGTTTCTCAAGACATGGCACAGTCTGAGTACATGTGAAGGGGAATGTCAATGTCTGTATACTTGTCTTCATAGTTTGGAAATTATTCCTAGACACGGCTTTTCTTGCCTCAGAATCCTTTCTGATGCCTGCAGGTGAATCCAGATTCTTCTGTTTCAGAAAATCCTATCTGATATCCTGCCTGAGTTTTTTGTGTTTCTGTTTCAAACTATTAAATGCACATAAATTGCAACATAGATGGATAGACGTTATCTGTGTTAAAAATTCATGAGTCATTCCTCAGAGACCTTGAAAAAGTTTAATAAAACTGTTACACTTTTCATTCTTTTCATTCATATTTTCATTTTTAAATCTTAAGTTGATTCACTCACTAATATATGGGATATCTGTTCTTGATATTCTGTAACAGTAAACCATATAAGACATTTTGTACAAGGTTTATCTACATAGCTATACAATACTACAATATTTACAACATTCTATATGATGTGCAGCTGGTTTCATTCATTGCTTGGTATAACGTGAGTTAAAAAAAATTTAAGTCTGAATGTGTCCCAAGTTATCTGGCAACCAGTATGTCCTTATTGGTTAAAATGTGCTAATGGTTCCTACTAATACTTTTTTTTCTTGGGTTAACATTGCTATTGTCATTTAGATCGACATTTACAATGTGCTTTATGTGGCTTTTACCTTAATAAAATTATTTAATAGGTTTCATTTTACCAGATTCAATTACTATAAACTCACTAGAGTTTTAATACTATTTTTTTAAATTAGCTCAGGGCAATTGCATAGAAAACAGAAATCAATAAATTTAACAAAGAAAATCATTTAGAACTGCCCAGTTGTATTTTCCATTGCTTTTTATTTCCATAATTTTTATTATTAATTAACCTTTAAACTGCATAAAAAGAATGTTGCACAGTAGGCAACTAATTTCTCTCTGTTCATGGCTAAACAATTCAGTATTTTTCTTCAACTTAAATTTTATAGATTAACTCAAACTTTCTTTGAATGATCAGTAAGGAAGAAACACTGGTAATAAAAAAGTATTTCCCCACATATTTTTATGTATATGTTTTATATACTTACAGTGTTAGTTGGATTACAGAAGTGAATTTTAGTGCAAACAAGAATATTTGCTTTAATTTTGAGTTTGTTTTGATAGAGTGAAAATGCAATTATAAAGTGAAGCTATTAAAAGGAAGATAGACCTTAAATATTACATCAAAAAAAGTATATAATGTGTGACATATTTCAGAGTAGTAAACCTGCAAATTAAGACATTATCTGCAAAATGGCTTATTTCTCTCCATTTCATTTTAATTTGAACCTTATCTCCCACACAACACTGGATCGTTCCTTCAGGCAATAGCCACAGGAAATAATAATTGCATTTTCAGCACAGGAATACAAAAAATATTGTAACATTGTTTAAAATATCTGCATTTGTTTTTAAACATAAAATATTGTTTTTAGAATCAGACCTATAATGTGAGCTGTTAGCTGTTCTCCAGAGGAAATGGTGCTATATTCCCCAGATAGTCCAAATCGTGAATTTGTGGTGCAGTCATATGTACTAAATTGCTTCAAACATGCATGAGAGGAAGAAGAGTGTCAGTTCAAGCAATTCACTGGTCCAGACAGATCTGTGTGTAAAACACTTAAGTGTAGATGTCTAACAGGGGATGCAATATCAGTGTTGGAGCATATTGTTTTTTAAATCAAGATAAAAGTAATTATCCAAAGTCAACAAATTAATTAAGATTGAGATTGAAAAATTAAATATTGTTACTGAAAAATCACATAACTTGCTCTTTTTTCCTCATTCATCACCTGTAACAGGGTTCTGAACTGTAGCTTTTCCAAACCTCATGTTTGAGAGGAAACAGTCTCTGCTCATGTTTGTCAGGGCATTACCAAGTCTGACTACCCCTAGTCAGCCTCCCCAGGGCTTTCCCCAGCCCTGCCCATGGCCTAGAATCCCAGCCCAAGTCCATGAGTCCCCACTCCAGTCATGCCATAGGAGTGCCCCATTCCTGAACGGTTATCCTCATTTCCTGGCTGGGCCTCAAACCTGTCTTGTTATCTTGCTTTATCTGTCCTTTTAACAGAAGCTGTTTCTCTTCTCAGCAGCTCTGTGCTGTCTTGTTTTGTCCCCTCTCCCTCTCTTCCCACCTACCCGGGGAGTAGTCCAGCTCACTGTTCCCTGACACTGTGTGTATAAACACAGATTTACCTGCAAATCCCAAATTCCTACTCCTCCCTGCTGCCAGCTCTCCTTTAAATCTGTGTTTGCTCTCTCTCAGTTCAGTTCTCTGAAGTGGTGCACTGGAGGTCAAGCTTATGGCATGGCTAACATTGAGCAGGAAGAGTATTCTTTGGAAATCTGAGAAAGAAGAACCAGAACTCCTAGTGGTAGCTGACTCACCCCTAAGCCTGGTCTATGAAAGTTTTATTCACATTGTCATAGTAATCACTAGATAGGTCAATGCCTCTAATTTTCTGAGTAAGAAAATAACAGTTATGTATGCATCTTAAACAAATAAGAAAAACAAAATTATTTCTAACCCTTTTGCCCAAAATGGGAATGATGAACATATAATTAATAGTAGATGACTTGATTTTCCTTCCACAGATTGATTTTATCAGCCTAGGAAGACAATTTTTAGATCACTTAAAAAGCATTTTCACTCCACAGAACCATAGCATATCACAGCTAGCTCCATGAGAAGAACCGCAGTTCTAATAATATGAGTATACTGCAGATTACACCTAGAACAATACATAAATCTCATGCCTGTCTTAAAAATATACACAGTCCATCAATATGGCTAAATATACTTTATTCTCTGCATTGTCCCTGTTCATAGGTATTTCTAAGTTTTATAGACTTGTCTCCCTGCTGGAGGCTGCAGAGAACTGCCCTCTGAAAAGCCCTGGTCCCTGCTTGGCAAGTTTATTTAAAAAGGGCTTAAGGGACTACTTTTCCCTGAGGTAGAGGCATAGGAGAAATGTGAAAATGTTCTCAGGAGATTAAAAAGCAAACTTGTAAACTTCAGAAGATCAGTGTATTAGGATAGAGTTTTCTCACAGCAGCCCTCACAGTGCTGTGTCATGCATTGGTAGCTGGAAAGGTGTTGATACCACACCAGTGTTTTGGGTACAGCTGGGCAGGGCTGGCACAGCATCAGCACTGTCTCTCAATATTGCCCCCTTATCAAGGGGCTGGGAGTGGACACAACCAGGCCAATTAACCAAAAGGATGAACTAAAAAGGATAAATTAACCAAAGGGATATTCCATACCATATAACATCAGCTCAGATATGAAAGCCAAGAGAAGGAAAAGGGATGGAGGAGGGGTATTCATTTTTTGCAGTGTTTGCCTTCCAAAGCAACTGCTACATGTGCTGAAGCTCTGCTTCCCAGGAAGTGGCTGAACATCACTCAACAGTGGGAAGTAGAGAATAAACTTTTTTTTTTCCTCTTTTCTTATACATGCACAAGCTTTAAATTTTGCTTTAGCAAACTGCCTTATCTCAACCTATGAGTTGTTTTCCATCTTGTTTTCTCTCCCCTGTCCAGCCAGGAAGTAGAGTGGTAGAATAGCTTGGTGGGCAGGCACTTGGTGTCCAGCAAAGGTCAACCCACCCCAGTCAGGAACTCAGCAAAATTTAAAGCAATCATTCATAAAGCATTTCAGAAAGCATTAACTTAGAAAACTAAGACATCCAACCTTAAATTACCCAGATTTCAAGAAGAGGAAATTAGGAATAGAAAATGAGAGAATAAGAGAGAGAAGAGAAAAACAGAGCTACCACCTCTTGGATCCAGTGCGGTCTCAGCTGCCGTTAAATGCAAGGATAATAGGAACATAACAAAGTGGGTCTCTGTGCAATGGTTTTTATCTGCTGTGGCCACCCCCCTCCCAGGTGGGGCTTCTGGTCTTATCAGCACTCTATGGCTGGATTGGGGCTCAAGGGGCTCATGTGGGGCATTGCTTCAGGTGTGCCAGGAGTGCTAATTACTGACAGCCATTCTGGGCTGGACTAGAGGCTTCAGAGGGCTGGGGTGTGGAGCAGTGCATGTCTCACTTTTCACAGAACTTGTCCAGCCACCCCACATACACACATTTGAATTGTTTGTACCTTGTAACCATTTTCTCCAGCGTCTCTCTCTTTCTCTTTCATAGTCCATCCTCTGCTCTGGATCATGAGATATTCGGTCAATATAGTTCCAAGTCCATTTCAATTCTTCTGTGCTTGATTTCATTGACATCAGATATTGTATAAGTAAACAAACGTAGTTCAGACCATTGGTGCGGAGTTCTGGAGCTTGCATACTTAAAAAACTGAGTAGGGAGTGAGCAGAATGGCAACTTCTATTTACATAACATAACTTTCTAATTGTTGCCAGATATGTGGAAAATCACTAAAGACTGCATTTTGTGTGAGGACCTTTTTCTTCCTCTAAACTTTATTTTTATTCTTCTGGTTCATTTGAAAGAAAAAAGTAAATAATGTGACAAAACCAGGCATTGCCAAGGATTTTTTTTTTCTGCTAGTATTCACATTTCCTCACATCACTGTGGCTTTGCTGTGAAATGACAAGGTGCATTCCAAAGCTGAAAACCAGAAGAAAGATAAAACAGGACATACAGATGGGCATGGGAACTAGCTAAGATAGCACATACTGTTATATTTGAATTTTACATTTGGCTCCTGTTTCTTTTTCTCTGAACTACAATGTTTGGCTGAAATGTTCTTTGGCACCAAGACAGTCTTTTTTTTGTGTGATGCCTAGCACAGTGGGGTGTTGGCTTGTGACACTGGCTGTTAGGCAGCCTACAACACAATAAAAATGATAAAGCTAATTTAGCATTGCTTCTAACTCAGTATGTAGACAGAAATGGCACATCTTTTTGGTTTAATTATGAATATTAGGAGGCAAGAATCTTTGCTTCTTTGAAATAAAATATGCTGCTCTCAACATTTTTAGTATAAAATCCTGAGGAGGAATTCAAATTTTAAGGAGAAGAAAGAACTGTCACCTACTCATCCCCTCTCTCTCTATTGTTCAGGGATGCCAAAGAAATATTTTTCATTTCCTTTCAAGATCTGTGGTGTTAACACAAGCAGAGGAGGACAGCAGGTAGAGCTAGAGCTACCTCTGCCACTGTTCATGAGTCCGGATACCTAAGCCATTAACACTGGGAGTTTTAGGATGCTCCAAATAAGAGAATATGGTTGATCATGTCTTCCTGCATTTAAGAAAGAGTGCAGTAGAATCCTGTCTAGAGACACACAATGTTTTTGATGTTTGGGTTTTTTTCTTAGTAGGATAGTATTTTTCCAGTGGTCTTACAGACAAGCATTTGTGCCAAAAATATGCAGAATTATATACAGTACACACCTTTGTAATGACAAGGCTGTAGCTTTCAAATAGCTACAGTAGGGTGGTGGTGATGCAGGCAGCAGAACCACATCAGCCCCAGCACTCAATTCTAATCATGCCTAATGCCTCTGGTCTGCTGTGGGGGTTGCACACTAATTAATTGCAGAGCACTTTACTCTAGGGACACAGTGTGGGAGCCAAGGACTAACATCACTACAGAAGCATTTGGCTCAATTTTTCTATTGACTGTTTGGAAGTATTGCTTCTAACAACTAGTTCATCAGAGGAAAAAGCTTTTCTGATTAAGCAATTGCAACACCAGATTTAAACAGTTTTCAGAGCTAATGTATTTTTGTCTCACAGAAATGAAAACAAAAAGGGTCAAATTGATCTGGGTTTTTTTTTCTCTTAAATGTGCAGAGACTGTAGATCAACTTGCCCCTAACAAAGCACAAAGTGTGCCATAAGGAGGAAGATGGCTCCAAAAAATCATTTTTTGACCTCACTATTTCAGGTGGTATTTATTTATATTTTCTGCTCTGTCTGTAATTTCAGTATCACAGTAGTGTCCAGTGTGTGTTCAACAGTGTTCTACCAATAGTGTTCTACAAATACTTCCTAATCTGATGAATTACTTTAGCTTCACATTCATATTGCCTTGTCCAATCCAGTTTTTTTTCTATCACTCAGTCCTCTGACCTAGCATAAGCTACTTCATGACCTTGGCTCATTTATCTTTTCTACTACCCTTCTCAGTTCACTGTTTCCCTTTTTGCTAGAATGGCACACAATCTAAAGTTCTGCAAATGATATATTAATATCATCAAAATTCTACAGTGTCTGGATTCAGTAATAGCTGGAAGACTAGACACTAAGGACCTGTCCCCCTTTATTTAGAAGAGAATTTTATGATATATATCCCTGCATATAATTTTAGAGTCCTTGTGCGTGGGGTGAAAGAAGCAGAAATAAAAAGTCTCTATTCACTACTCTAGAGGGACTACTACTCCAGAGCCCCTACTCACTATCCCACTGTGGTAGGCTTTTGACACTTTGTAAAGACATAAGTTCAGAACATAATGTTGTGGAGTGATTCTTAAATGCTTCTCTTATAATTTAAAAGGGTATTTCAAGTCTTCAGTATCTTTCAGAAGACAGTGGCACTTTTTCAAGTTTTCAACACTACGCTTGTTTTAAACTGAAATATTCTGTCCTCAAGTTTTAGCTGTTTGCACTTGTTCATGGTTCAATACAGCAAGCCTTTGCTTTTGCATGTCTTACACAATTCCAAAATATTCATTCCGTATGACTATACATCTAAGCAGGTGGCTCCCATATATTTTAAGGTACTGTAAAACAACACCAACCAAACAGCAACCAATAGAATGACCTGTCCTACTCCTTCCCTGCTCTTTTGCTTGTCTCTGCAAATTTTCATTAAGAAGACCTGAGGAAAAGCTGCAAACAAAAGTATCACAGATGGAAAAATTATTTCGGATCAGTTTCCTACTCTGAGGAAAAAACAACGGGCAGGGTATGATGGAGCACAGGGAGTAAAGACCTGCATCTCTCAGAGGGAGGGCTTTCCTTAAGTTTGTATGGAATTATGAATTAATTTTGAAACATCGGTTTTGTAAAAAGAGATAAAAAAGTAAGGAAAACCAGTTTTGCACTACCACATTAACTTATGATATTCAACAGAACTGTTTTTCTCCTGTGTTTATCTCTAGAATCTAAGATTTTATTTTTATTTTAAATATTAGTAATATGTAAAGTGAAACAATGTGAACATTGTTTATGCCCCAGTAAATAAATAACATTGTTTTATATCTGTTTGACTAAAGCTAGGAAAGTCTTTGCAATTATGTATTTCATCTGCTAAAATACTGTTGCAATTTGAAGCTGGAAAAGGACCTTTAGAAAATTAAGATCTCTTTCCCACGTGATCAAATTAATACACAGAAATATCTTTTCGAAAATATTATACAGAAGCAAACTCTTAGACATAAGCCATTTTAGTTTTCTCAAGACTTTCATAAATCAGGAAACATTCTTGTTTCAGCCCACAGTGTTAAAAATTACATAAGGCACAGATTTCATAGGAAAACTGGGTGAAGGAAAGATTTTGATGAAGTATTATATAATGTTCTACAGAGAAACAGAATTTATGTTAAGGTGAAAGAAAAGACTCTCTTTCTCCCTTTATCAAACACACCTGCAGCCAATAAAGGAAGACTGCCACTATTTTCCATTCATGTCATCTCTCCTCTTCATCTTCTTCTTAAGTAGACAATACTGAGATAGCACTGTGACGACAAATCTTTTGCTATCTTCAATTAACTGATGCCATTGGATAAATTTATTTCAGCATCTTGTCCCCCTCTGTTCAAAATGTTATTTCTGAAATTTTAGTAACATCTATAGCTTCTTGCATTCCAATAGACTACAGTTCTTGGAGAAAGGTAGCACTGTTTTTGGTTTGTGAAATTTTACTGAAACTGTTCCCTGAATGAAGTAATTTAGTTTGAGTACACCTTCTATATTACTTGTATTGAAATGCAGACTTTCTGGTGTGATAGAATTTAGAGAAATATCTCATCACAAGATTCTACAGCATTTGGTCTGCTCTGCTGTAACTTTGATGTATATGGAGATAGCCATTTTTCTTTGGGGGGTGGGATTGCTTTTCCCTTTAATGAATGATTGCCTTTTGTTTCTTTGCTTCTTCTATTCCCCACAAAAAAAACATGGAGATTTATACAGAGGAACTTTTAGATGGCATGAGATGTGACTTCAGGTCAAACCCAGGGATTATTTATGCCAAAAAAGTAAAATGCATTGCATTTTATAGTGGTTCAAGACTGTGGATCACAATATTGAAGCTATTATGAAAGGAAACCATCTGCCATCATTGCACTACTAGAGATCCAGCCTTCCATTGTATAAATTGTACACACAAATCCTCCTGCAATGGGCTGAATATTTCCTTTTAACATTTGTGTGATGTTCAGTAGACCATTTACAGGTTCATTTTATTTGAGCAAATGTACCATCATTTATCTTATCCTGTGCAAGTCTTGCATGTCCTATGACAGTTTTCATTTAAACGCTTATTATTCACTTCTTTTTTTTGACTTCCCATTCTTTCCAGTCCTGTCTGGTGATGGAATTTCTCCCTTTAGTAATTCTTTTCCATTTTGTAGGGATTCCATTCCTCTGCATGATTGAATTTATCCTGCTTATATACAAACTATTCTTGGCAGGTTAACTCTTTCATGACTTACATCTGCAGACACCCAAAGCCTGCATGCTTTTGCTTGTTATCTGTTTCCAAAAATTTTCGTGGGTATGTGAAAAGGGCAATACTGACATTTTTATTCTGAAAAGATATTCACAGTCACAGAAAATTAAAACAGATGAGCCCTCTTTTTCAGTTTTAGAAATGAAATGACTGTTTGTTTGACAGTGGCTTTTCTTTTGAGATGCAGCACTAGCTCCTTTATATGTGTGTAGTGCATGTAAATTATTGAGCTTCACATAACTTTTACAGTTCTTGCTTTTACATGTAGCTAGGCAGTAATGTAATTAAAACATACACCTCTGAAATAAAAGACATCATAGTCTTTTACATTTGTTTCAAACTTTAAGCCTTAATTTGTGGTTTTGTTTTGTTTCTTTGCTTAAAGTTCCTGGCTAAGGTTTTTTTAATGTAGCCTAAGACGAGCTTACTCTTTTTAATGGACTCTATTAAAAACACAGCAAGCCTTTATTTTCTCTGTGAATTTACTTGATGTTATACCAGTACCACTTTCAAAATGCTTCTGGTGCTATTTTTCTTTTGTGAATTCGTCCATGTGGTAAGTGGTCAGAACAAGATCTCCATAAGGTTTGGATCACTTGTTTAACCTGCAAGGTAAACTGTGAGCAAGTTGGTAAATGGAGGAAAGTAAGTCAGCTTTGGCTCTGTAAAGAGACTGGATAAATCAATAAAGGGGTGCCATGGATGTATTCAAGCAGAAGATGGGATTCACTCCATGCTTTCCTCTTTTTCTATTTCATGAAATTGGTTTTTCCTCGCCCCACTCCCACTTATCCCTGCAAAATAACCCATTAGTTGAATTCTGTTATGAATTACTCTAATTTTTCTTGTTGATCAAAACTTTTGGTCTTCTTACCTAAGCTTTTTATTCTCTTACTTAGCAGTTATGCAGTTTGCTACTTCTCCCTTTGCTGAGGATATTTGGCCTAGTTGCTAGGTGTCAGGGGACACCTAGCTTTACTATATTTCCCTTTCCTGCTTTACTATATTTCCCTTTTCTGCTTCCTCATATTTTTGGGATGAAACAAAGCATGAAGTTCTTTACTGAAAAATCTCTTCTATTCTTCTGAATACTTGTATTCTATTTCTTACTTCTCTCATCTGGGATATTAATTTCTTAGCTGTTGCACATTTAGCACTTCCCAATCTGTTACCAACTGTCCAGATGTTATTAATTAGATCTGGAAAATATGATGCAAAACCTTCTCTCTGAATATTAGCTGGAATTTAAATATGAATGAGAATCCCTACTTGACCTTGCTAAGACAAAGAGTGTTAATAATTCTGCTGGGCCATCTTATAGCTGTATTTAAGGACTCTTCTGCTAACTGAATTCATGCTAATTTTTTGAAGTAAAGCTTTCTAATTGCATACAATTTGTTTTTAAATGCAAAAAATAGTATGTTTTCAGTGAAGAATTAAGATATCATAATACTTTTTTTGAAGACAACAGGTAAAAGTGAATTTGGGAAAGCTAACATAATGCTTTATGGAAGGTATAATTTGTTCAGCTTTGTCCTAGCTATTGCAAGCATATTTTTAAAGGGAAAGTCTGAGAACAAGGATGTAACTTTCAGGTTTGGGGTGGGAGGGGGGGTTCTGTTTTGTTTTGGGGTTTTTTAGACAAGTAAGAACTATTTTCTATTAAATTGGATGTAAATTTTCAATCCATGTTACTTTGGAGAAGTACTGTTGTTCTGGTCCTAGATAGGGAATTAATTTGCAGAGAGTGGAATCTGTAACGTATAAGAGCATTTGTGATGAGGAAAGAAGATATCATGAATGTGTCTGATCTTCAGGATTGACTGCCTCTAATCTGTCCTCTCTTCTTCACCATCTGTTTTTACTCCACCCAAATCACCTGTGATGTGTTTGTTACCAACTCAGCTGGGCAGCAAGTAAATAGCAAAGCTCATAAAGGAACTCTGTAGTTAGAGAAGCTTTGTAAGGTCTACAGATTGAAGAAGTACAAATGTTAAATTCCTTGTTTAGTCTGAAGTGCTCTCTAGTACCTGTCATATATCTTAAACAGAGGGAAACACTTTTTATCTGTTGTTAATATACACAAATTGAGGTTTGTGAAATAATTACTTTCAAGGCTTTGGGGTCACGCAACATATGAGCAAGGTACTGATCACCTTATTTATGATAAGGAGCAGTTCTCTTTTTCAGTACCACTATCAAGATTGTTGCTCTTGTTTTCTCTTCTTCCAAGGATAATCTTGGGAATAATCTGTTACAGACTGAAGTGTGCAAGAGTATAAACTGCTAGGCCTGCAGATGAACTTTAGAAGTTTAATTGTGGGGAGTGTTGAAAAGTATGGAATAATTCAGCTTAGGCTTCTTTTCATGATGTTTAACATTTTGCAAAAACATATCAGTATGATATACAGAGCAATTTTTGATACAAAATCCAATATATGTAAATTAAATGGAAAATATAATATGTACATTAATGTACATATCTGCTGAGTCATTGAGAGAAATCTTATTTCTCAATGTAGACTAGATGTGGAAGCTGATTTGGTGAATCACACTTCCCTGGTGCCAAAAGCATGAAGGAGGCTTTCCCTGACCTTTTTTAAAACTGCAAAAGCCCCTAGCTCCCAAAAATTTCTGCAGTTCAGTTTGCAGCATATTAGTTTGGGTATGATTTTGCAAGCCTTATTGGATACACCAGATATACATGCATTTGAGAGTTTTTTTCTTTTTCCCTGCCTCAGAGTAATTCAATGATACACTCACCCTGCTACTTTTTATTGTCTTCATTTTATGTGAGATCTGGGAGTACTCAAATGCTCATGATTAATAAAAATGTAAAAATTGTCATTAGAAATTCTGTTATTTAGTACTGGGACATATTTCATGTAAGTGATACCTCCTGGATGTTACTTCAGGTGTTTCAGGCAGTGTTGTTAGAGTAAGCAACTTTGTTGGCACATAATTGTTTTCAGGGTTTTCATGATCTAAGCTAATATATTGGCAATGCAACACAAGCACTATTATTTGGAAAATTTGATTACTTTGATTAATGTGAAAATATTTTTAGGCTCAAATATATGTTAATCTATAAATTGTCAGTAGAAAATGCCTTAAATCCAGAGAAGATGTGGAATTGGTATTTTTATCATTCCTTTCCATTATACATTATAATTTTAGACTTATTACAAGTCCGTTCAATACTTCAGCATAATGTTAGTGTCCTGTTTAAAAGCTACTGTTATCTGTGTTTCAGGATGGCACATTTTTAATATCCTTCTTATCCTATCAGTGTTAATATCTTGCCCTGCTCTTTTCTTAATATTCTCCAATTGTCCTTTTTGCCTGTATGTGCATTAAGTCTTAATCACATACTATTGAAGATTGCTGTGGCTATATATAGACTTTCATACTTATAATATCAGTAGTGGGTATCTGCATACATAGGGATTGAAATTTCTCTTTTTTTATCTATGTATTTATTTCTGTAAAATAATTAGTATATGTATATCTATATAACTATACATATACTCATGCTTCATGATGTTTCTTTCCCCTCTTGTCAGGTTCACAAGTCATAACTGAGACTTTCAACTACGTTAAGAATTTCACTTCAGATATGACATTGAAGAAGATTTCTTAAGGGTAAATAGTTATACATTAGCTATAGCATGTTATACATTATGATTTTTCTCCTTATGTCCTCAGATCTGTACTTTTTATGTCTTTAGATCAGATTGTCAACATAGTCAAATGAAAAATAATGTATATAGAATCATACAACCATTATTTAAGTTGTATCAGACCTATGGATGCTTTCTAATCCTACACAGGGAAGTTTTTATTAGGTTGTTTGCTCAGTGCTTTGTCCAAAGTTGGAGATTTCAGAACTTCTTGAGAGCTTAACCACCCTTCTAAATAAAAAAAACCAAAAACCAAACAAAACAAAACAAAAAAAAGAAACCAAACCAAAAAACAAACAAAAAAAACAAACACAAACAAAAAAACCACTTTAGTATCTAATCAGTATTTTCCAGAAATTAATTACCCCGGGAAAAGGGAACGGTACACCTTTGAGGGCAGTATAGCCCCATTTTCTCTTTAATCTCTGATCAGGTAGCTGTAGAAATATATACCTGATATCACAAGCTGCTGCTTCTTTTTCAAGCTAAACAGATCCAGCTCTCTCAGACTGTACTTATATACCCTGTGCTCCTGCATTTAAATATCTTGGTGGCCTCTGATGTACTTGTCCTAGTATGCCAGTATCCTTCTCACACTGGGGAGCCCAAAACTGGACACAGCATTCCAAATGGAGTCTTAGAAGTGCTGAATAGAGGGAGAAAATGACTTTTCTTTTTCTATTGACTACACTCTTAATAATACAACCTGGGATGTGTTTGACCTCCCTCACTGCAAGAGCACATTTCTGGGACATTTTTCACTTTTCACCTGGATCCCAGATTTCTTTCTGTAGAACTGCCTTCTATGCAACTCGCATCCAGTCTTTACTGTTTGCCTGGGGTTATTCCAACCTGGATGAAGAATGTTGCATATGTTTTTATTTAACTTCAAGAGGTTCCTGTCAGATCATGGCTCCAATGTGAGGAGGTCCCTCTGAAGAACAGACCTGCCCTGCAGCAAATTGCTTGCTCTTCTCAATCTGCCATGATACACAAACTTACTGAGAATGAACTTAATTCCGCACACCAATCACTGAATCACAGAGAAGGTGGCTGTAGGATGAAGACAAGCTTGATTCCCAGTATGAGTTGTATGTTCAAAAAGTAGTACAGATATTTCACTGGCCTTTTAGGAATAATACAAATCCAGCAAAAAATGGTCTCTGATTAAAAAGATATTATTACACATAAATTGGTGAAAATTTGACATTTTCTTGTTTTTGTGGAACAAAAATATTTTAAGAAGTTCAGATTTTGTTGCAACTAGAAAATATTTTTAGATTGTTCCTCTACAGCATGAAAATCCCTCAAGAATTTGTACTCACTGAAGGAGTCCTGCTGATACACAGTTCATTACTTCAATTCATTAGTTGATCAAGTATGTTTTAGTGTATTAAATAAGATTAAATGAAATTATTGTAGGGTTTGGATTATTCTAGTGAAACTTCATTGTTCTGTTGTAGTTGGTTGATTGCTGTTGGTTTTTGTTCTATTCTATTAAACCCAATAATTTAGACTTCTGGCTTTTTACCCCTTTCAGCTCTCTGAGTCATGAGGGCACTAGTAGGCCTTAATGTCTTCAACATGCAGGGGTGTCCATCCAAACCCTGGCCCATGCACCCAGGATGCCCAGCTGAGTTCAGTTCTGGGCAGCCAGTTCTTGGTGAGCTGTGTCCAAGTTGTGCCTGTCTCCAGCCTTGTCTCTCCTTGCTGTGTGACTTCATGCCCAATGTGCAGGCCCCTTGTCTCCTGAGGTATGCTGTGACTTGGTTCCGAGCTTGCCTTTGGACCTGTCTCTTGCTGCTCCTGACTGTACCCCATGAATTGGACTTCATGAATTGGACTTCAGATCTGGGTTTTTTTCATTTTCCCTAGTCTGAAAATGCTACTGGATCCAGTGTCCAGCAGCTGGCTTTGGTCAGAGCCTGTGGGGCATGGCCTGTGCTGGGGTCACTGGCTCATGGCTAACTTTCCCTTAGGGAATGGCTTCACTTCTCTGGTCTATGCCAGCAGGCTAAAAGTCTATACCAAATTAATCCTGAAGAGATGCTCTTACCATTTTTTGGCCAAAATTTAATTTTATTTGATCTTTTGCACTTTTATTCACCAAATAATTTTCCATTTAACATAATTGGTATTTCCCCTTTCACTATAGGGACCTACTGGCAGATCACAAGCAGACTAACACAGTACAATATAAAATAATGAGGCTGATTTCTCTGAAGAAAACTGTCTTGCTACATGAAGTCTATTTTTCCATAAGTCCTCCTGAACAGTGCTTTAAAGACAGCAAAAATGAAAACAAATTATCATTAAAAATAAAAAAAATCTTTTTTCAATAACACCACATAGAAGACAGGAAGATGCCTTTTTGTCAGCTGAGCTAAAACAGAATGAGTATACAGTAGGTATTAAGGGCCATGTCTGATTTTATTGCATTTTATATCCACTTAACTTACATTTTGGACTGGTAGAGAAAGACACAAATGGAAAGCCAAGACTGAACTGAGTTTCGTATATCAAAACATATTTAGTTGAAGCTTAGAGAAACTTCATCTACGGTTCTTGGAGTATTTTAAAAAAACTTCACATCCCTATTCCTCATTCTTTTATGCACTTCACTTGAAAAACAGATTGCTTTGTATTATGAAGACTGTATGAAAGCAATATTGCAATTTCTCTTCTTTCTTATCTGAAATAAGGGAATTCTAATTTTATTTTTCCATGTGCATTATAAAGAACACAGCATAACAAGAAGTGAATCTCTTTCCCCATCTTATTGAACCTATTCCTGTTTTACTTTGCACTGAGGGTTATGTGACAGGGTTAGGGAACAGACCTATTTTTGAGAAGTAAACTCTAAGTAGGTCAACAGGAAAGAGTAATTTGTTCTCTGAAGCAGCCCCTCCTCCCTGGTTTACCTTGTATTAATCTCAAAGGACTCGTTATCTTCTCACAAGCTAACAGAAGGCAACAATGGAATTTGTAAAGAGTATTTCAAGTCCTTTCCATTATAAATATTTACTGATGTTTCTAGGTATTGCTTTGTGAAATGTTGTAGCAGTAGTTATAGTAACTTTCTTATTTATGAGTATTTGTAGTAACAGTGTTAAGTCTATTACATATTTTTTATTTATCGTTTCAGATGTTTTTAATAACTGAATCCAAGGGTTAGGAATTCATTTTATCAACTTTCTATTAGACTTCTTGGCAGTCTTTGTTATCTCTAACACCTTATCACCTGGTAGCTATTTTAGTGGTTATCCTCTTGTTATCTAGTACAGCTGTTCTACTGTTTATTCAGGAGGCATTTGAACTTTATGTTATTGTAAGGTTGATTAATGTAAAGCATTAAAACGTTAATCCTGAAGGTCACAGGGAACACTTGATGATAATGGATAAATACAAATACAAGTGTTTTGGAGGGGGGTTTTGGTTGGGTTTTTTTTTTGATGCTTGTGGTTTATTTTTTTGGTTTGGTTTTTGGGTTTCTTTTTGGAGGGGTGGCTTTTTTTGTTGGTTTTTTGTCTTTTTTTCTTCACCTATTTTAAAAAGCTGTCCAGAAGAATTGTTCTATTTTTAGGACATATTTTTTCAAGTTTTTCTCAATGTGATTGCAACATTTGTTTTAAAACATGGTTCTTCTTTCCACCCATTAGGCTAAGAAAGAGATCTGGCTATTATGTCTCTCAGCTAATCAAAGTCACTTAGTACCCTTGTTTTGCCCAATACACATATTTCAAAATAAAGGAGATAGAAGGATACTGCCGTATTCCTGCTTATCTGTAGCTGATGACTAAAATGTGTTTGGGATGATGAATACTTTTTTCTACAGTTATACTTACGTTCCTGCAACTGAGTGTAAAGTAAGGTATGTTTGTTGAGCTTCACCAGTTAGAGGATCACCGAGCTTCACCAGTTAGAAGTGTTATTTCAAGGCAAGAAAAATGCCATGGCTTATAATAAGGCATAAGGCGAAAACAAATTACGTGCTCTCTGTTGCTGTAGTTTTTCCTATACTTGGCATGTCAGACAAACTATGCAAGTTTCCTGGCAACTGGATTGTGTTTTCAGTTATTAAAAGTTATTAAAAAAATATCTCATCACATTGTTGCTAAAGACTTTCTTTTTAAAAACAAGGTATCTTTTCACCCTCTGTGTGAGTAATTGCCCATCATTCCACATTGCATGTTACTTCGTGTGAATACTGGTCAGGATATTACTGCAGATGGTAATTGATCATCAGTCCAGAGAGAAATTCTGGAGGGGATTCTATATTCATAAAAAAACCCAACCAAACAAAAAAACCAAGTTGCGCTTATATGACAAATGAGTGTCACAGATTACTGTAAAGTAGGTTGTTCTTGTTCTTCGAAAATTGGTGAGACTTGCTTGCTCTTGCCATGCTACTGCCAGTCCTTTCTGATTGTCTTTGCTTGTTGTGCTCCTGGGCAGTGTTCACAAAAACTGAGGATGTCTGGGGTTATGGCATGCTGAATGCTGGCACTAACACTAACACAGGGGTGCTGCTTAGTCGTTTTTCTGCAAGCAGACTAAGCTTGAATGAGTATACTACCTGCTGTAAATACCTGTTATCCAAAAGAGAAAAGAAACAATGCAACTTTGTTTTGGCTCCTGACTTCTGCTTTCACCCTGTTTCATCTATCCCAGCTCCATGTGCCTTGGCATCTAATGTTTTCAGATTCTGCAACAACCATTACAAACCCAGAACAGAAGTCCTTTCTACTCTGCTTTGTAACCCTGTCAGCCCAGGCCTTGCAGGCTTTTTATATCCTGGCTTTTCAAGCTGTGACAGTCTGAGTTCTTTAGCCTTTTTTTTTATTGTAGACATACAGGTCTTGGCAGCTAAATTTCCTGCACATTTAGAGATCACAGCCACAGAAATAAGTTTCAACTTGCACAGTATGCAAACAGAAAAGTGAAAAGATTAATTGAAAGTGGAATACAGAGGGATAAAAAAAGAAAGCAAACCACAAATAGAAGAGGGGGACCAGAGTAGCCAGCAGAGTTGCTGTGCTGGATTAGGTCCCAACAGAAGTCAATAAACTGTTTCTACATCTTCCTGCAAGTTGTCCTCCCTGTCTAGCCAGGAGAGCAAGAGGGCTGGATGGCCTATTTCCCAGACCTCACACAATATCAAATAGGAAACTCCTAGTGTGAAGCAGTCAAAGAAATAATTGAAGGGTGCCTCTCCTGGCTCCTGCATTTCAGTTCAGGAAATCCTAGTTGGAGAGCAAGCACCCTGAACTTTCTGGGAATCAAAGACTGTGTGAGTTGCAGCAGGATTGAGGGAGATACTTGGAGATGCTGAAGTCAGTGAAAGAACAGGGGGCTGCTGATGATGCATTCAATTCCTCCCAAGCATCTGCACACCAGTTGAGACAGACTAAATCAGGAATATACAGTTTTAGTCCCTAAATGAATCCAAATAATTTCAAGTGTGCACCAAGACAAAAAAAGTAAGGACTATTTAGTCCACTTTTAACACATATATATATAGTTCTCAAGAAATGGATTTTTATTTTATATCTCTACAGCTTTCTAAGTTAATGAAAATTCTATACAGACAAGAAAATCAGGATGTTTTCACAAAACATTTTGTTACAGACAAAATGAGGTAGCTCAGAACATTACCAGCCTGGTTATTTTATCTGAATGAGTTTGAACATTTTTAATGTTTTATATTTTTCAGGAATACTGCACGAAAATGCACAAAGTCATTCAAAAACATGAAAGAAAACATTTTATTTTTCCTGTGTGGGCAGTGGCTGGTAAGCCCTCTAAGTCACCGATTAATCCATCTTATATTTCAGATTTCATTTTTCTTTGTTTAGGACTGACTTTGATGGATACCACATATTTTCACAATCCTTTCCACAGACCAAGTGATTGCTCATCAGGACACCTTTTAGAAAATTCTAAATCAGTTCTCCAAAGATCTCAAGTAACATATATGATTTGACTATCAACTTGATGGAAGAAAAAGGTACATCTTACATATTTGTAAGGTATATCTGGAATATAAAATCTCTTTTAATTGTTTTAATTATTTAAATTTTTATGACTTTTAGATGTTAATTACTTTGTTTTGAGGGGTTTTGTTTGTGGTTTGGTTTTTTCTGTTGTTTTAGTGTGTGTGTAGTTTGCTGGGGGGGGTTCTGTTGTTTACTGGGGATTTTTTGTTGTGGAATTAAGCAAAGTAGACAAATATTGCATTTATTTAAAAAGTGGAAATTCGTTTTCCTGCAGATACTTAGTATGTTTCTTTAAACAGAAGGGGGATCTTTTTTAGCCAGTAACTAGATATTATATTTTCGGGGGGGGCGGGGGGTGGTGGTGGTGATGGTGTTGTTTTGTTTGTTTGTTTTTGGTTGGGTTGGGGGTTTTTTTGTTTGTTTTGTTTGTTCTCTACTTAGCTACTCTTGTGCCTGTGCACATCTCCAGACTTTCAGAGTCCAATTAGTTCAAAATCAATCTAGACATAAATTTCCTCTGGACACAGAATTTAGGCCTTCCTTCACCAAAACCTCTTGAAAGAGTAGAGCTCAGATACAGACTATTCCTGAGCACATAGCTATTGGGTTCTATGTGTAAATTCTCTGCTCAACTGGAAAAGCTCATGAGTGGTGATCTAATTGTTAGAATTTCATATTAATATTTTGACAATGGGCTCTTTCCACTAAGTTTAAACATATACACTTAGGAGAATACTGCACAATAATGAGAGTATGACAATTACATTCTCAAAATTTCAGTGAAATATTCTAACTTTACAAAGGGGAGAATTTTGCATCCTGTGCTACCCTCAATGCTTTTTTACTAGCTAGCTCTGCATAGCAGGTAAGTTTCCTTCATCTCATCCTGATATAACATGCCGATTATGTTCATATAACTGGTAGCTGGTCAAGGTTCTTGACACCTTTCTAAGAACTGAAATATATAAACTTTCTGACATAAGTTACCCATTTACTGTGTTTTCCATACCTTGGACATTCAAATATGTGGAACATTAGGTGTGATATAGTTAGAGACTAATAATGAAGCAAATCTATTAATATATTATTTCATAACAAAATAAAGATCTACTGGGACTCTCTTACAGCTATAATTTCTATCTGTTTAGAGAAATACTTTTTCTTTTTTTAAGCTGTTCCTTGTAAGATCTTAAAGACATGTCTTTTAAAAACTTAACTCATTTTAGAAATCATCTCAAACTCTTTTAGCATCTTACTGAAAACACACTGAGTTGTATTTGCTTCACAGAGAGACATAATAAAACTACTATTGATGATAAAAGCAATGAAAATGCAAATAATTTTATTTGTTTGTTTCTGTCATAAATTCTTAACAGAAGCAACACAGCCATTCACATATGAAAATAGACAGAAATGAGGGGTCTAGGATTTGGTTTTGGAAAAGGAAATTTCATAAGGCCTAAATTACATCTGAGTTCCTTTGAAGAACATTTTGCAGTTCATGAATATACAATTTTTGTAGATACAACTATTAAGAAATATTGGGGATAAGTATTTAAGTGGTCTATAATCTCTTTGACCGTAGTGCTCTGTGAATGTTTGTCTCTTTGGCATTTTGTCCTTTGTTTAAATATGATTGTTTGCCTTATAAAAGCTGTTGAAAGATGAAAGGTTTCTTCCCAACACAGCTTTGTAAATGCACATACTCCTCCACCCCCAACCAACAATTTTATGTAATTCCCTTGTCTGATGGATCATGTTGAAGGGTAAAACTGTAAGCTCCTTGAGTCTATTTCTCAGCTATAACCACAATGAATAGACTATTTGACATCAATAGACAATGATCAGATCTATAAAAATAGGTACTCCATAGCATAAGAGATAAAAATTTACGTTAAAATGAGAGGGGAAAAATTGACCAATTTTGTTCCCTCTGTAATAACAGCAGATTTGTAACCGTAATTCAAGTATGCCCTTATAGCACCTTTTTTTTTTTCACCTGAAAGCCATGTTACAGTCATGTTAGTTTTTATTCATGTATTTTATGAAAACCAAGTTTTGAGCTGACACAGCTCTTTTAAAGGATTTACTACAAATTCAAGCACAAGATTTTAGAGCTTAGTAAGCTCTGATCAATATCTTGTTCTAATCTCTCAAGGGTCCATAATTTTTTCTTGCCTTACCACAACAAGAATGATAAATGTCAGCTGTAGATAGCACTGAAGCGGCAACACTCTACTTGTTTCAACTTCCTACTCACAGATATTCTTAGTTATCCAGGATTTAGATGTTTCAAACTGTTACTCTATTTCACCACTCTTTCCCCTTTGGTTATTCAAAGAAATGTTGTCAAATGACTGATAGAGTGGTGTTTATTCTAGACAGAAGAAATAGTGTAGAATACACTATGCAAATATGCAAAATTCTCATTCATTTAGGCTGAAAACATGGAATAGTGTTGGATTAAAAGGTGAATTATCTTGAGTTGTGTTACATAAAGAGGAAGGAGCTACAGTACTCATTAATTTTTTCCCAAACTAGTATATGTCTCCAAAAAGTCTAAATATTTTTCTAGAAAATGTGGAGCTAAATCTGTAAATGTTCTAACTCTAATATCACCAATCAGTTTTATGTAAAACTACATTTAAATTTAATTTTATTTTATTACTAAGTGTCTTTACACTATACTTCTTTATTGATCTGTCTTTATTTCTCTTTTCCAGACAAAAGCAAAATAACAAGGCATTATTTTATATTTTATGATAAGAGATTCAAAAGTTGTAAAATTTCATTTTGATGAAGTTTGAATGCATGTTTGAAGTTTCTAGTTTACACTGAATATAGTTAATGAAGAATATTCTAAAGTGCAGTTATGCTCTGTATCATATAGATTAAATTCTCATTTCCTGATGAAAAATATAGTAAAGATACACAGTGTAACCTGTACCATATGTGAAGGCAGCAAAGAATAAAAACATGCAAGGTCAACAGTCATGACAAATAGCAAATAAGGTAACATTAACATTGAATGTTATTTGGAATTTGGACAGAATTTTCAAAGGCCAAGACAAAAAAGATCAGTTTTGAAATAAGATGTCGAAAGAATAGTGAGTGTCATTGTGTACAAAGGGATGAGAAACATATTTAAACACATGGAAGAATCATGAAAAAGTAAGGCATAGAGGTGATATTATTCCATTTGGCTGTATTTTGCTATATGTGTCCCTGACTAGTGTAGTAGATATTCACAAAGATGTGCATGACTATCGTGTGTTTGAATAGTGGTAAAAATACCAAGTCCTTCCAACTGCAGAGAAGATTAAATATCTGTCTAGATTATTTCAATACCTCAAGAGAGTTTAAGTTACATATCTTACTCTAGCAACTATGTTCCTTGTAATGTGGTAGCTCAGGTTCAGTACTTAAAGAACAGTGGTAATCTGAGAATTTATTAAAGAGCTGAAGGAGGGTTAAGCACCTTCAGGAATGAGCTTTTCCAGATAATTTTTTTTTTTTTTGTGCATAGGCAACTGACCTGCAAGCTACAGATCCCATAACAAATGTGTATAACATGTATGCTGACACATCCTTAAAGGTGTGACCAAAAAACCTAAATCAAGTAGTATTGATGTACAGTGGGAGACTTGTATACAGTAGAAATTCTGGAGGTTTCAACTGAGAAGTGCATTTGTTTTAGGAATAGACCCATTTATGAACGAATATTCCTTTTAATTGTGAGTGTAATATAATGGAGGTATAGCATCATAGTAAAAAATTGGTCTATAAAACATTGCTTTTAACATTTTCATCCCTTGTAATAGTCTTGTATTTTCTAATGGAACTAATAAAGGCCCCAGAAACTTAGCATACATTGTTGCTTTTGTTGATTTTTTTTTGTTTTCTTTCTTTTCTTCTTCTTCCCACTCAAGAAATATGTAGTTTCTAGAGCAAAACCTTGTATCATTCCAGTGGGCCCACTGTTAGATTTTTTTAGAAGATAAATATTGTAGAACTTCAGGAAAGAAATCTTAAAACTGTTTAGTTAATGGAGAGAAAGAGAAAGGAGTGAAAGGAAGGGAGAGAGAGAAAGATAGATATAGAAATAGAGAGATTCTGAAAGTCTTAATAGAAATTACTGTGACTGAGAGAACTTTTTTCTCATCCTGAGAATGTAATCACACAATCTTGACGAAAATCAATGAACAAAGTGATAAAAGAAATTGGCAGGAGAGGTTTCTCATATGTGTGTGCAACAAACCAGAAAATATGTGTGTGCAGTAAAACAGAAAATGCTGGCTTGCCTGGGCAAGTGGAAGCATTATCATTACTCCCTTTTTCTCTCCAGAAGAGAGAAAGGCGCAGCATACCAGCAAGCTGAGCTGGATTCTGAATGAGCAAGTTTTGATCTAGATTTTAAGCATCTTTCTTCCCTTGCTTGTCTGGTTTCCCTCCTAGTTTAAACAATTCAGTTTCTTCCTCTTTACACTGTAAAACAGTAAGTGTCAAATCCTCTTTTTCATCTTGAGTACAACAGTTGAATGGCAATTATCATGAAATATATTCTGAAACAATCTCTGGAAAAATTTATTTGACTTAAGTTTTGCTCCCCAAAAAACTGCTTATATTACTCCAGTTTTTACATTATGAGTGGTAATTTTGTTTGCTAACTGATAAAAGGCTTATCTTGCATTCTTGAACATAGCTAAAAGAATATGAAGCTGAAAAACCTAATAAAGATTCTCTATTAGTCAGTTTTACATTTTAAAAAGCTGAATTAATGAATACACTGGGCTGTAAAGTGATGAGATGTTAAACTTTATTACAGTTGTAAATGTGATTAAATAACTTCTTACCCTTCATTTCTATGATTAAGAAAACCATTTGCAGTGACTTTAAAAAATCTGATTTGAAAGCAAAACCCAACAAATGTTACAAGAAAAATTTACACCTTAAAAATGTAAACTCAATAAAATCAGCTAATAATATGCTGCAACTATAAACCATTTTTTTATTAAATAGTGGGGTTTTTTCACAGAGAGTAAGACATGGTGATAAGTGACAGTGTCAATGACACTTCAGATACGTATCCATAAATATTAAAAACAAATAGAAAATATTTATTTAATTTGTAAAAGATTATTTTTGTAAACAGCCACAGCAATTTTGCTCTTCTTATTGCAGTGAATTGTATAATGCATTTATAATTTCATAGTCAGCATAACTGATTTTTATTTCTACTATTTTTAGAAATCAGTTGTAAGAGGTTTTTTTAAGATCTGTGCTCAGACCTAATATCTCAAATCTGTGTTACAAAAATTGCTGTTATTTGCTATTTAATAAAATGTCTCCTATATAAGCTGATTATTTGCAAACTTGCTGACCTTGAATATAATACATGCAAATGAGATACTGCTGGTTTTTTAAGTAAATGATATATATATGAGGAGACAACAATAACAAATTCACCTGCTGACATTTTTGGTATTGACAGACCTTGCTAACCTCAGATACATTCAAAATTCCAGTGGACAGAATCAATAGCATACATGAATTCCTGGGGGAATACTTGGAAGAAATAGAAACCTGCTATTTACTATTCTATTATGGAAATCTTCCACTTTAGGCTGGCTTCTTTATTTGTTTTGGCAGTGATGAAAGGTAATTTACTTTAGACCTCTCATGCTGTTTTGCGTGAAGAAAACCAGGCAAAACTGTATTCCTGGTGTCTTGAGGCAAAGCCTTATTACGTGCCCAGCAAGTGGCCAAGGAAGAGGTTAGTGCTCAGCCCTTTTTTATTTGTGATATCTTGTATCTCACTTTACACAGGGAGAGGAATTGATGTTTGCAAGATAATTGATTTCACTTAGCTATTTCAAATCCACTGTACTGTTGGAGTGAAAAGCATTAATGTCTCTGTCCCATGTAAATACTAAGCTAGTTAATTCTCATCAACATGCAAATGTCACTAATTTTCACTAACACAGAGTGCTCTGTAATGGTGATTAGGACCCATTTTGTTGCTGAAGAGAGAAACAATATGCCTTGGTATATATCTTGACCTTTTAATTGAGTTCATCATCACCTGTAACTCATACATAGCACTGTGATTGTGTGCGTAGCAGAAAGTAGAAACATAGGGAAGGAATGCACAGTAAAGACGTGTCTGGTGGATCTATTTGCTACATCTAGCTTAACTTCAGCTTGGATAACATAAACCTGTGAAGTACAAATGAAAAAATGAATAGAAACCAAGCTGTTGTTGATTTTGAAACCTTTTTAGCTGGATACAAGCTAAGCATTAAGAAGGATAACACTTCTTCCTTTCTAAAATGATGTTCTTTATTTCCTGGGTCTCACAGACTCATTTTCTAGTTTCAACCTGGCCTTAATTTTTTCATAGAATATTATTTTATCCAATATTTTGAAAAAAAAGTGTTTAAACAATGTCTGCTATAATTCATTCTTTACATCCTTTAGTGGTGAGATACAAATACACTGAGAGTAGTATATTGTAAATTCAAAGATATCCTACCCCCCCTGCAGAAAAACAAACAATAGTCTTACTTAAAAGCAAGACACATCTTGCAAAAATACTATTTGATTTTAATATGATCTTACTTCTGCAAGGATGATGGTGTGGAAAACTTTTATTTTTATGAGATATTTATGTTACAGAGCAGTCCTGACACAAAATGGAAGAGTCCCTGTTCATGTTACTTTAAACAGAAGATCCTACACAAGAGATTTTATCAGAGACTCTAAAGTAGAACTGTCAAAGCAAATTTCTTTCTTCTTCGGAAATGAAGTATCCCTTCAAATCAGTAAGAAAAAAAAGGTAATGAATTAATTTATGTTGTTTTAATCAGAACTTGAAGGCTTTCAACCATTAACTGAAAGATTAACATCTAGAAAACACTTTATGGAAAATATTGGTTATTTCAGCATGACTCAGGTTTCCTTGATAATTTCCTTAATTAAGATGAATAAAAATCTTCTCATGAATAAATTTCAGTGTAAAGAACTATCTCATTGAGTGCAAAATATTCCATTCCACATATCTTAACTTTGACATTTTCTGAGTCTAAGGCAGAGTTGTCTCACATCATTTAAGTTTCCATTTTCAACTAATTTTGTCAGAGAAGTCAGGCAGTTGTAAGTGACTTTGAGCAACCTGGTCTAGTGGAACACATCTCTTCTCATGACAGAGGGGTTGGAGCTAGGTGATGTTCCCTTCCTACCCAAACCATTCTATAATTCTATGTAGAAGTAAGGATGCTAAATGATTTGAGAGTGGTGACAATAAAGCAGGGTATTCAGGTCAGAGAACCCTAGTAATAGCCCTAATTGCATGCTCATAGGGATTTGGAATCCTGCTAAATTCCCGCTAATACTTAGTCCTCAAAGGAATTAGATTCTGTTCCATATGAGAATTTATTACAACTGATTACCAGTATAAGAACAAAATTATGATAATGCTCTTAATAATAAATGAAGCACATACTACAACTGAAAGACACTTTTAAGGATGTAGTTAATGATAAAATTTTGTTTTGCAAACTTTGAGAATATGTTGTAGAGTACAAAAGTCTAGTTATTTTAAAAGGGAATTTGATGATCTATCAGCCTTCGATAAAAGTGAAGGAATACTTCTTTAAAAGTCATAAAAGAAAGAATTCACACTTCTAAATATTTAGAGGAACTTTTAGCCACAATGATACAACTAGTACAGAAAAATATGATGCTGCTCTTTATTACCATTCATGAACTGAACTGCTAAAACAAAACTCATGATGATACTGAACCAGCGAGAAGACATCAGTAACATTTAAAGTATATATGTCTTCAGATAAAGGTTTTCAATGAAGTTGGAGAAAAAAGATTATAACTTTTTGAAACGTAAAAGCCACTTATTTTGCTATCAACAAAATCACAGCACTCCTCAGCTTCTCAGTTTTGCTGTTTGCTTCTCTGCTGGTCTTACTCAATTTTACCAAGGCTGTATCAACAGGGTCTTGAATCACATTTCATTCCTTGCCACTCCTACCTACCCTAAGAACTTCTGTTTCTTACAGCTGTCACTTCTTTACCTTTTTACCTGAACCTTCATCTTCTTCTGGATGTTGAGCTTGGACTTGCTATTCCCTGCTCCCCCAGGCAGTGCTGGTTACTCCCCATCTGTCAGAAATGAATGCACTGCATTACCTTCTATAAGGTTATGAAAGCACCAGTGATAAATAATGTGCAATGAACTGTTGTATTTGCATATGAACAATAAAGAGAACGCTCACTTTTTCTGTTGTGTATGAATAAAATATTTTAGGCCTCACTGATTTTAGAGCAAATCTTAAAGATGTAATGTTTCTCAAAAGCTATCCACAGAGGAATATAAAGAAAGAATTGTAATTGAAAGAGTAATTTTTTTTAATTATTTCTGTTCTACACATTATATTTGCTTTAATTATCAAATAATCATTATTGATAGCTCTGATTTTACTTTTTTGGGGGAGCCTGTGGGGAAGGTATTGCCTTTAAATGTGGCATCATATGAAGCATGGTGAAGAAATCTTCTGTGGGGAGACAGAATTTTTAGTAAGAGAAAGAAATTATCTTCAAATTCAATTTTTCTATTGCAGGACCCCAGATTTTTTGCTGATACCACCAGCACCTGCCATACACAAACACTTCCCCTTGCCTGTACCTTCAGTCTTAGTAGTGAGAAAGACTTATAATAATGCCTTATCATGCAGAGAAGATGACAAGTTTTAATGTAAATGATCTGATCACCGTCTCTTGACTGCATCAGTCCACATCTCTTTCTATTATTATTATTTATTCAGTATCAATATTCAGTTGTCTCCTATTCCTACTGCAAATTCTTCACACTTCTAAACCGTTCTCTGTAATGCCTGCAGAATCTGAATTAACTGAACAGATGAACCTTAAATAGAATTATCATGCAATAGAACTCAGGTAGTCTAATGTCAAGTACACAACACAGCTGATTTTCTCCTTTACTGCTCCTTTGCTTCGTGGCAAAGCTGTACTTTTCAACCAGAAATAAGGATCAAGATATTCAGTTCAAGTTTTAAAGTAAACAGCTTCATAAGATGCTAACACAACAGTTCTTGTATTTGATCTGAACCGTATCTAATTGCAGCAAATTACTCTGGTGTGTCACATTAGATTTTGTGTTGTTGAATTAGAGTTAATCATTTAAAAGAAGGAAGCTTCACCTTTCTTCAAATTTCTTGAATATCAAAACGAATACTGCTTAGTTGTGAGGTTGCTTTGTTTTGTTTTTAATCTGAGAAGCTAAGGGAAATAAGATTCCCTTAGGTTATAAAAAAAGAGATAAAGCCAATGACATGTAAAAAATACCCTATACGCGTGCAAGTCAAGTCAGATATTTATAACTGGCACACCTCAAGTTCATTGCTAAAGTCATCTCCAGCTAGAATCTAGGTCTCTATATATTTTTAATGAACATTTTGCCCTGTCTTGAATGTAATGAATAATTTATTCTCTTTGAACTTCCTATGGAAATGGTGTTAAGAAGTAGTCTTTTCCTAGAAAATGGCACTGCTTTACCATTAAGAGAGCTGCTCAAAACAACATTATTTATTGGAGAAACACAAGTTCCAGGCATTTAAAGGTGTTTTATGTTTCAGAGAATATTCAAAAGTGGGGAAAGAAGCAGATGGTTATGCTACTAAATATGGTGTACAACAGTGTGATCTGACGACAGAAAAAAGTAAAAAGAGACACACTCCACCCAACCCCACCTTCAACCCCTGCTCTCAGTTTCAGGCTCCTTTCCTCATGAGACAAGAACTTAATCTAAATAAAAAATGGTCTAGGAAGTAGAGAAATCCAGGAACCATTCTTTTTCTTTTTTTTTTTTTTTTTTTTTTTTTTTTTTTTTTTTTTTTGATTTGGAGGAAAAAAACAGTATGAAAAAACAGTATGAAGAAGCATGATGGTGTGTAATAAAATCTTACAAGAATGTTAAAGCAATGTCAGAAAGAATGAGGACAGATATGTGCTCAGAGGAAGTTATGTAGTGCAAGTGCACTGATCAAAGTGGTTACAACATCTGCTGTAGCACACTTCATGTTCCTCAGCTATCCACACTGTGGATGATAGGGGAGGGGAGAGATTAAAGATTAATGTGACGTCATGGACAATATAAAAAGTTTTTTACTTGCCCAGTACTTTATTAAGTGTAAAATACAAGTTTATGGAAAAAGCAAGAGATACAAAAACAGCTCCGAAAATATGTTAAAGAAGGTAACTTGCACATTAAAGAATTAAGAATAAAATGTCAAAAATTGTGTCAAAAATGTCAAAAAATAAATTAACTGTAATATATAGGGTGTCTTCTCAGATGTAAATTTTTTCCTTGTACTTTCTGAAATATATTCTGCTGTGTAGATCTTCCACTTTCTGATTGTGTGGCACTGCTCCTGACTCAGCAACAGGATATGAGAGGTGTCTTTTCTCTCTACTACTTCCAAGGAGCGGTGGCTCTTCTGTGCCATGCTGCAGTTTACCTCTTATATAGGCACCATGGCCAAGAAGATTCTTCTCATGTTCTTATAGATACAGCTTTTGAATCTGAAAGGAGTCACATGTAAACTGACACTTTTTTCCCCACATTTTGTAAGTAAAATTATCTTTCTGGGTCCAGTGAATTAGTAAGACCACTCAAAATTATACCTTTTAAATGCTAAGAATAACACATGGCAAACACGGTTGAATGAAAAAAAATTCAGATTAATGTTTCTATAGAAAAGGAAGGAAAAACCCAAAATACTAAATTAAGGAAAAAAATACTGCATACTGACCAGAAAAAATTGTTTGAGAGCTCTTGCTTCCAAACCACAAAGCTTCATAGCTAGGGATCCTCAGGCTTCATGCCTGATGTTCAGACATAATGAAAGAAATAATCATGACCATGGGTCAGAAGAGACTATAAATAAAACATTCTATTATCATTACTAGGTAACACTGAGTAGGTGTTACACACAGCACTGTACCACAGACAAGGATTAACCTTTCAGACCTTGATTTGCTCTGTTCAGCCTAAATGCTGCAGGATCCTCCAGACTCTGAGGTTATGTCACCTCCTGTCTATCGTGTGTGTCCAGATTCCTGCATCTGCCAGATATCATCTCACAGCTTGTTTCTGTGCAGAGTTAATCTTTTGGATCTTGATCTGAAAAGGAAATTTTATTCTGTAAGGTGTAAACTTGCTCCAGATCAACACTTCATATCAACATTGTCATTATTATGCTTTATTCATCTAAAGTCCGGGATCTCATCATGCTACATTATTATAGCACTAGGAGGGGCAGAAGAGATATGCAGCCTTTAGAATAGATAGAAGGAGGAATTTGCATCCTGTTCAAGCCTTGCAGAAGGCAAGTACATGTAATTTTGAATAAATATTGAAAATTTATGTGTTAAGTGCTCACAAAAAGATGGAATCATGCCGGTGGAAGGGAATTATGAACACAATCACAAGGGAAAAAAAGGGCCATGTTAAATATAGACTTTAGAATTATGAAGAATAGAGAGAAAGGCAAAGGAGTGAAAGAAAATATTATTGTTAATTCTGCAATGGGAATGATCCCCACTATAATTATATTGGATCCCTGATAAAAGTAAATAATAATTATTTAGTTATAAAGCATTATATAGTAAATTTCAAAAGCAGGCACTGTATAAAGTTTTTCATTCATTCATCACTCCTGTTGTCCTATTACTACATGCGCTTGTAAAGAGTCCCTCTCCTGCTTTCTTGCAGGATCTCCTTAGGTACTGGAAGGCTGCCTCCCCAGAACCTTCTTTTTTTCCAGCTGAACAACCCCAGCTCTCTCAGCCCTCTGATCACCTTCGTGTGCCCACTCTGGATTTGCTCCAACAGGCCAATGTCCTTCCTGTGCCGGATGCAGCGTTTCGGGTGAGGTCTCATGAAAGTGGAGTAGAGGGGCAGAATCTCCTACTTCACACTGTCGGTCATGCTTCTTTGGATGCAGCCCAGGATACAATTTGTCTTATGGGCTGCAAAGGCACATTGCCAGCTTGTGCTCAGCCTCTCATCCATCAGTACCCCAGCTCCCTCTGTTCAGCCTCTAGCCTGTATTGACACTGGGGGTTGCCCTGACCCAGGTGTGGCACCTTGCACTTGGCTTTGTCAACTTCATGAGACTCCCATTGGTGCACTTCAGTTTGTCCACATTCCTCTGGATGATGCCACATCCTTCAGACATCCTTCAGGCTGAAGGATGACAGTCAGTAAAGAAAGCATATTAAAATGGTGTGCAAAGGGTCATACAAGAAAGGACTTTTAACAGGGTAGGACAAAACTGCAATCACAGCAAGCGCAGTGGGAAGGGAGGAAGTGCTGCAGCAACAGCATGGCGCTCTAGTAACCTGGGAAGATGGAAATAAAATAAAAAAGATGAGTGGGAAAGTTATGAGCATGCAGAGGAGGTCCGACAGTGTAACTTTGGACACAAACTCTGTACGGAGCTCTGACAGACTAGAGAGTCTACACGTGACTTACAGGTCATACTGTTTTGATGTAAATTCTTATGGGTGCTCTCAGCTAGTTATTTAAACTATGCTGCTGAAAGCATGGATATGTGAAAAAAACCTACCCTGAGTAGGACACTTGAGATAGCAAAGTTTAACATGAAACTGATTGTCTTTCTCGGTAGATGTTTCTTTGATTGTACAGCCAGAACAGTCTCCTTTCAGCAGCAATGAATAATTGCTGCCTGGTTACAGGAGGGAAACTCAAGGAGAAAAAACCCCAAGAACTCAAAACCAAACACTAAACCATGAAAGGCCTCAAAACCTTACGTTTGAGAGGGACAGTGGATTAAGATACATCTCTTTAGCAAGAGTTTATAGATATTAAATGTCTCAATATTAATACAAATTTCAAACAAGTTTTATCTAGTGGAATTTTTGTTGCCCAGGGAGCATGATTTGCTTAAGCAATAGCTTCTGTGTATACTTTTTGTGAATATTTTTGTTGTTTTGTTTCTTGTGTCTTCAAATGGCTATTAGGAAGTTAACAGCTATGACTGCAAAGCAGAACTGCAGGAAAGCAGATTGCAGGAAAGCAGATTGTGTATAATACTATTATACATATTAATATTATAATATTATATAATAATATTATTATTATTATTCAGTAATAATAATATGTCCCTTCACTAAATATTGTTTATCATCCAATTTAAAAGAAAAAACCAAAAATTAATTTTATGATCTTTTACTTGGGGTAGGAGACAGTTTGATTCAGTACAAAAAAAAAAAAGGTAGCTAAATTATCAAAGGTTAAATGCAAAAATATATAAATTATGAACACTTTTTTTATTGGGAAAGACAATGAAATATGAGTAAGACCATTAAATTATTTTGTAGAAGTGAAGCCAGAAATAGTTTTCATTTGCCTTTATTTATCAGGGAAAAATAATAACTGTTTTATCTGTCAGAGAAGCCTGATGAGCATCTCCTGTAGATAAAGGTAAATACACATCACAATTCTATTAGTGTTGTGATCCCTTGTGGCTTTATGAGTAAACATGCAATAATAGATGAAATATATGCAAAAGCATCCTTAACATATCCAAGGCCATGCTAATGAAAGTGTTTGCATGTCCAAAACATCATATCTTGCAGCAAATTTTCTACTGGAAGTTGTTCCCACATCATTTTAACCAAGTCTTGATACATACTATGTGGGGGAATATAAAATAGATTGGGACAAATATTCATACCAACTGTTTACTAAGATGTGTTGTATGTTCTACCATAAATTATTAATTGGACTTGTTTAAATTCATTAATAGAAGCACAGGTCATGTAAGAGTCTATATCTCAGATAGGGTTGAGGTTTTTTTTGCAAATCCAGTTCATAATTTGGAAAGAGAACATGGATGACATTGAAGAGTTTTTCTCAAAGTTAGTGATTTACAAAAATATTTTTAGGACTGAATAAAATGCATAATCTCCCATCCAATAAGCAAAAAAAAGAAAATAAGCAAATTTATAGCTGCTGTTAAGTGCCTTCAGAAATTCTGTATCTCAAGAAATGTGAATTTGGCTTTGTTTCTTATGTTGGTTTTGTTATTTCTGTTGGTCACTGATTTTTTCAAGAAATTAAGTAATATTTTGAGTATTCTATTAAACAAAGAGTAAATATGTAAGCAACTTTAGCAGTGGCATAGCAGAATTTAATACTAAGAGGACATATAAAATGAAGACAGATAAGCATGTACACATACATATATGTAATGGTTTAAATTATAATCGTTTTTAAGAAATTTACATTTAGATAATCCTTCTAAAGGTTTCAAAAACATGAGAACAGAATTATTCCAACAGTGAAGAAAAAAATCAAGGGCTACAAATATAAACTGTGATTTCTTATTGATCCACAACCTTACTTCTGATTCAGGCTATTATTTCTCTTTTGAACAACCTGTGTTCAAAAGGTGTATCTCTTTTTACATTTGGTTAGCAAAGAATCAAGTGAACTTCAGGAACATTTCTCTTGCTCAGAACTCTATTCTATTTTCCCCCTTTTCTTTTCCCCTCTTTTTTTTTTTTTTTTTTTTTTTTTTTTTTTTTTTCCTTCCTCTTCCCTCTCCTCGTCTCTTTCTCCAGCATCATTCTGGGGACTGGTTTTTCAGTTTATAATAAATACAAAGCCATGTTCCTCCAAGTGATTTTACATTTCACACATCTGCAACTGGCTGTCCTCCAATTCTGTTTGAAAATAACTTCAGGGTAAACTGTTCACATATGAAGAAGTAAGTTCAAAGTAAAGGTGAAAGGTTATTGTAAAAGACTTTTTGCTCAACAGGAAGGTCAGTTTACCTTTGCATGCTTTGGGAATTTGATAGGTACTCTTATTGATTTCCCTCTCCCCTTCACAATAAAACCACTTGCCATAAAAAGGTTATTGAAGTCTCCTAGATCAAAGTCATCACTAGGAACTTAGACAAACTACAGGAAATGTTTTCAACCATCTTGATAACAATAGTAACATGACACATCACAGATATCTGAGCATGATCTTCTCTTTAAGCAAGTTATATTTTCCTTACTCTTCCCTTTTTTGTATTCAGGTCAAGATGAAGACCTGTATAGTTTCTGTAATCTTTTAATAGATATGCAGGATGGTATTAGATTAGATAAAATTTTTCAACTCATTGTAATGTTTCATTTCCCTGTATTTTCACCTTAGTCTTTCCTCTTTATAGTGCTATGAGTCATGCTTTGATAATAATAACAATTCATCAGACAAAAATCTATGAGATATATAAATTATGTTGCATTTTCAGCACACCTTTAGTGGTGTTGAGGAAACTAACAACTACTTTAGTGAAATTTTGTAAGAATGTAAAACAACAATTGAGCAAAAATTGAAACATAAACTTTAGAGGTGTATTTATAGTGTTTTATGGCAATTGAGAAGTTTTGTGGTTGTACTACAGTCTGGCAGAAAGTTGTTTTATACGCAGCTATACATTAGACTATAGGAGCCTATATAGTTAACACATATTAAAAAAATGTTTAATAGGAACACCTTATCTGAAACTGACAGCTCTCCTCCTTCAACTTCTTACAATATAGGTAAAACTCATTTATGCATGAGACAGAACCTCTATGGGGGAAATGTTAAGATTGTGAAATGCATACTCATAGGACCAACACAAGCCTAATGAACTCCTGCTTAAAATACAAGTTGTTTCAATTAATATTATAGAGTATCCTCTGTTCAAATAAACTAAGAAAATTTACATATGAAAAATACTTCATATAAATAGTTTAAATTTGTGGAAAGAAAGTCTTGGCTGTAGTTAAGACACTGTCTTTCAAAAGAAAATATAGTGCTGTTAATGGTAAAGCCATTTTAGGTCACTTGTGAACTTAAAATGAAAAGTCCTTTTTAGTAGAAATAGATGGCCTAAGATGATGAAATAACACTAATAAGGAATTAACAAACTGAATCATTGAAAGAGCTTTTTGTATACCTTACTTAGGTCAATAATAATAATAAATATAAACCACTTTACAGATTTGTAGATAAAGCTGGAATAATCTCTTGTAAACAGTTATTCCCCTTCTGTGACAAACTGCTGAGCTAAACAATATTTAAATGTACTTAACATGAATAAATTAATAAAGTGTTTGTTTCTCTTGAAATGTCTGTATTTAACCACTACACATAGTAGGAGGGCAATGAAGATGGTGAAGGGCCTTGAGAAGAAGCCATATGAGGAGCAGCTGAGGTCGCTTGATCTGTTCATCCTGGAGGAGACTGAGAGGAGACTTTGTCGCAGTCTACAACTTCCTTGTGAGGGGGAAAGGAGGGGGAAGCACTGGCCTCTCCTCTGTGGTGACCAGTGACAGGACCCAAGGGAATGGCATGACATTGTGTCAGAGGTAGTTAAGTTGGATATTAGGAAGAGGTTTTTGACCTAGAGGATGGTTGGGCACTGGAACAGGCTTCCCAGGGAAGTGGTCACAGCACCAGCCTGACAGAGTTCAAGAAGCATTTGGACAATGCTCTCAGGCACATGGTGTGACTCTTGGGGATTGTGCTGTGCAGGGCCAAGATTTAGTCAATGATCCTTGTGGGTCCCTTTCAACTCAGCTTATTCTGTGATTCTGTGATTCTGTGGTTTAGTTCATACACACTACAACAAGAAAACAGAAAAGTGACCCATTTGTGAATGACCAGACTTACATTTAGGCACACATAAGATTTGTTACACATTGCATTGTTTTTCCAACTATTCCTTCCTTGGATTATGCCTATATTATATGCCTATATCTGGAGGGACTTTTCTGTCATGGCATTATGACTAAAAAAAATTGGCTCTTTATTTTTTTCCTCTAAAACTACTTAGAAATTTCACATAGGCAGCGTTTGGATTCTATTTCTTTCCATGAATTTCAATATGAGACATTCACTGAAAATACTGAAAGTTCTCAGTGTATCTATGAAGTTTCATGTCTATAACTTGCTGTAGGTGTAAATTGTCATGCTGAGCTGTTGTCTAGTGCAAAAGAGAAGCAGCAGCTCACATCTAAGAACAATTATTTTCCTAAACTATGCTACTTCACTTCCATATCCTACTTTCCCTACACAAGAGGTTTCTGGAGTGCTTTGAAGACAACTTCTAGATCAAGCAGATGTTTAGGAGAAGTATCTCATTAAACTTCTTACTTAAAACCAAGGGAGAACTGGTTGCAGACACAAAGGTTGGAGGCAGATTTCTGTAACTGTGAGTTGTGGAGTTGCCCAGGAAAGGTGGGGGCAAGGCAAATAGCAATGTCACATCCCAAGACCATCAGAGACAGTAACCTTCAGGGACCTTCTTGGAAGAATCCCAGGGGAGCGTCATCTTGGAGAAAAGGGAAGAGTTAGCAAGAGAGTTGGTAGGTATTCTAAGGGTCACCTCTCATCTCAAAAGCAGTCCATCTGGACATACATGAAGTCAAGAAGAGGTTCCAGAAGGCCTGCAGGGATGAAGAAGAAGCCCCTGACAAATTTCAAAAAACAGGAGAAAGGGAAGGATGCAAATGGTGGAGGTAAGCACAAAAGGGTTGATTTTATCTACATCACACATGTTTCTGCTGTTGGAGAACTTGCCAAAACTCTTCTTCAATTTTCATATCAACAGTGTCTCCTCTCCATTGAACTCAAGCAAGGTCAGAGCAAGAATGCTTTTCAACAGATCATATAAACGTGCTTACAATACAAGCATTAATATATACCATGTAACTCTGTTCAGTAAGTTGTCATATGATCTACTGTACTGGGTTTGCATGACCAAGCTTTGGTAGCGGGGGGATTAAGGGATGGCTTCTGTAAGAAGCTGCCAGAAGCTTCCTCCATGTCCAGCAGAGCATCCCTGGGGGCTTCAAAGACGAATGTACTGCTGGCCGAGGCTGGGCCAAAAGAAATGGTGGTAACTACTCTGGAAGACGAAGAAGATGAAGAAGAAGAAGAAGACGAAGAAGAAGATGAAGACGAAGAAGAAGACGAAGAAGAAGACGAAGACGAAGACGAAGACGAAGAAGAAGAAGAAGAAAGAAGAAGAAGAAGAAAGAAGAAGACGAAGAAGAAGACGAAGAAGAAGAAGAAGACGAAGAAGACGAAGAAGAAGACGAAGAAGAAGAAGAAGAAGAAGAAAACGAAGAAGAAGACGAAGAAGAAGAAGACGAAGATGAAGACGAAGAAGAAGAAGAAGAAGAAGAAAGAAGAAGAAGAAGAAAGAAGAAGAAGAAGAAGAAAGAAGAAGAAGAAGAAAGAAGAAGAAGAAGAAAGAAGAAGAAGAAGAAGAAAGAAGAAGAAGAAGAAAGAAGAAGACGAAGAAGAAGACGAAGAAGAAGAAGAAGAAGAAGAAGAAGAAGAAGAAGACGAAGAAGAAGAAGACGAAGAAGAAGAAGAAGAAAACGAAGAAGACGAAGAAGAAGAAGAAGAAGAAGAAGAAGACGAAGAAGACGAAGAAGAAGATGAAGAAGAAGAAGAAGAAGAAGACAAAGAAGACGAAGAAGAAGAAGACAAAGAAGACGAAGAAGAAGACGAAGAAGACGAAGAAGAAGAAGAAGAAGAAGAAGAAGAAGAAGAAGACGAAGAAAACGAAGAAGAAGAAGAAGAAGAAGAAGAAGAAGAAGAAGAAGAAGAAATAGAAGAAGAAGAAGAAGAGAATTTGTGAGAGGAACAATTCTGCAAACATCAAGAGATGGTGTGAAAAGGAGGGGGAGGAGGTGCTCCAGGCACCAGAGCTGAGATTCCCCTTCAGCCTGCTGTGAAGACCATGGTGAAGCAGTTGTGCCCCTGCAGCCCATGGAGATCTATGGGGATGCTGTCAGAAACTGAAATATTGTATTTTATGGCTTAAACATTTTCTTAAAGGGCTTTTAAAACTGTATTACAAAAGCTGCAGAGAAGACTACCGCACCCTGAATGGGGCCCTGACTGAGGCCTGACACTGCTCACTGATGAAGATAAGATAAAGTAACAGCTCAGAGCTGGGGACATTCACTGAGCCCAGGCTTAACACCTCCAAGATGAGGACCACAGCCCCAGGGCTCTCAGCTGCCAGGCTCGAACAGACCCTCACACCAAGGGGTTGAGGGAGGAGAGGCTTTGGGTATCTTGGAAAAGCCTCTGGTCAGAGGTGCAGTGACTGCCCATCCTCCAACTACGCCCAGGAGCCCAGCTGAGGGGTCCTCACCCGGGGGGCAGAAGCTTATCCACAGCAGAAGGGGGTGACATGGTCCATCACAGGAGCCCCCCTCAAAGGGATCCCCAGACCCGGCACCAGAGATGATGCAACAGACCCTCAGTGTTGCAAGGGACAGTGTCAAGCTGGCTCCTGTAAGAAAGACACGTGGACATTCCCACCTGGCCCAAAGTTTATATGAATCCACGGAATTCTGTACTCTTCGGCATGTGGCGGCGTGTGGTGGCGTGTGGTGTGGTGGTGTGGCATGGCGTGTGGCAGCATGTAGCAGCGTGGCCACGGCAGCGATGGGGCACCATCACCACCAGCAGAGCAGATGGAGGGGAGCAATGAGACATTGGGACCCTCGGATGGGTGATATGCTTCCACCTCTCCCTGTTCCCCCACCCCCCATGCACACTTCTTTTTCTTTCTCTCTTTCTTTTCTCTTCCCTTCTCTTTGCCTCTTTTACTATCAAATAAAATACATCCATTTTTGGCAACCACATCTAACCTCGTTTGGTTTTAATCTCGTTTCTGGGCATATTTTGAACCTTCTAAGTTCTTTTCAGTTTATGCTCAGAGACTTAGCTTTGCTTCTCTGGGTTTAAACCGGATTGTAACAGATGCACAGATCTACCTGATGAGGCATCAGTGGGATGGACTCATGTTCCATCAGGCTGCAGAGATCTATTGCTCATGAGACAGACTCGCATTTGGAGAAGTTCACAGAGAACTCTGTGCTGGAGCAGGGGAAGAGCTCTTCTCCCTGAGCAGCGGGAAAAATAACTCATGATGAATAGACCATGTCTCATTCCCTGTCTCCCTGTGCCACTGGGGATGGAGGTAGAGCTGGGAAGGAGGGAAGGGTGAGGGGAAGGTGTTTTTAAGGTTTTATTTTACTTCTCATTATACTGTTCTGATTTTGTTCGTAATAAATTCAATTATTATCTGTAATTCAAATCTATTCTGCCCATGACAGAGTGGTGAGTTTGGTGAGTGATCTCTCCCAGTCTTTATCTCAACTCATGAACCTTTTGTTATATTTTCTCTCTCCTGTCCAGCTGTGGAGGGGAGTGAGAGAGAGGCTTTGGTGGGTGCCTGGAAGCCAGCCAGTCAACCCACTACATCTACCTATCTAAAGCACTTATTACTTTAAATAGCCTTTGTTATCTGTTATCTGTTATCTATTACATGAAATAGCCATGCCTTTTGGATGGTAATTTTTTTATGTTATTTATATTGACATTTCCCTAAAAAATTAACTTTTTTTTAACATTTACCAAATCTATAAGACAAATAAGCATCCATTACAAAAATCATATTAGAACAAAATTCCATTAGAATGTAATTTTCCTAAATTTATTTTCCATTGTCATGATACCAATTCTTTCTCTTAATTAAATTTTGTACTTATTCTCAACTGCTAACAAAAAATTATCAATTTCACGTGTAATAATGAATTTAATGTTATTACTATGATGGAAAAACCTGATGCTAATCATGTCCTTCAGTTCGACAAAATTAGTATAAAACATGCAGGTCTTAAAAGTCGAACTAATTTCTGTTGGTAGAATGGAAGAAAAAACAAAAAACAAAGCAAATAAACCCAACCAATACAGTTTTTTTCCTAGTTTTAGATAAATTACAATGAGTGTAACTGAAATTCATGGAGTCTGAAAGATACACACTAGAATAATTACATTTTTATTTCTGTGTATGGGGTGTTCCTGAGATAAATTTCTTTGCATCATAAATTTAGTCTACAGGACACCTATACATTCCTGAGACAAATAAAAGTTTGTAGTTTGTTGAAAGAATATCCTAAGGGTTGTTCAGGAGCACAAAATGTCTTTAGGGCTGGCAGGAACATCTAGTTATGTACTTCTTACTGTTATTGCCAATGGCATTCTAATGAACAGCTTGTCTTATCAGGAACCTGTTCTTTATTATAACAATAAATGGTACCATACAAGGCATCATTCTTCTCTGCAATAAGCATTAGAATAATATATTCCTTTTGTTCAGAATCTGCAGGGAGAAGGAATTATTTTCTTCTTTTATGTTTCAATCCAGGGTTGTTGACTATGCATAGAGAGCTGTAACAGCATTTAATGAAATCTTCATTGGAAAAAGAAAGAATCCATAAATTCTAAAGCAGAGCTATGCCAGAAGCAGAACACCTGCCACTGATTCCTTCCCATGGATAACAGTAAAAGACTCACTGCTTGTAGGTAACAACCCACTGGCAGTGAGTGTTCAAAAATAGCTTTTGAATTTGATAGCTTCGTGCAACATGACCTGATACAGCCAGTTGTACGTGCTACATTGTGCCACCAGCTTAAAGAAATGAGGTGCTTTGTGGCTTTGTTCTTTTATTTCACATACTCAAGGATGCTGTTTCCTGAACAACAAATTAAACTTCTTCTGATACCCGCTTTTTAAATAAGAATTTTGGCTGGATGGACCATAGATTTAAAGATCCAATAATATTATTTCAAAGCCTCAAATCAGTTCCAAAAGAAAGAATGCTTGATACAGACCAAACACTTTTCTGTACTTTTTTTAAATATTGGGCGAGTATATTTCCAAATTTATTCAATGTTTTTCTTACAATTATGCTCTGAATCTTTCCACTTCACAGCAGTATTTTCCAGTGTAGTTCTACAATGTACCTTATGTGTGAAAGATAATCACTGAAAGATAAAAGACATAAACCCACTGTCTCAGCATACATAAGGAGACTTTTTGATTCTTGCTTTTCAAAGTGTGTGAAGTACATTCAAATCTGTTCACATAAATTTTCTTCAAAATATAACTCTATCCATACACATGTACAAACACACCTTGTTAAAAAAGTAAGAAAAGACTAATTACCACAGAGCCGAGGGAGGTATGTCAAGGAATGTAAAGGCTTCTTTTCCCAATTAAAACTATGTGATTGGATAAATCATTAACATAGATACATATGAAGCAAATTGTGAACCACAGAATTACAAAAAGATATTTGGTTGGCACTGTTTCCAAAACATTAAATAGAAACCAGAGAGCCTGCAGTTTACAGTTCTCTTTAAGTTTGGGTCACTTTGTATTTTTTTTTCCTGTTAGATACATAACATAGATAAAATTACCATTTGAAGCTATGACCAATACAGTCCTCTTTCCCATCTCCAATGCTCAGCCTTTGCAGTCTTTTCTCTCAGCTATGAATGGTTTTATAGACTTCCTCTTCTGATCCTCCCACATCAAATCTGCCTCCTCATGAATGCTGAATTTCTTCTTTCCAACCAAATTTCCTCTGGTTCCATTACTTTTAACATATTTTGAGTTCTTTTATTCTCTCCGTTATTGATACTTCCTTCTTATCAGTTGATCATAGCCACTGCATCTCAAGTGTTTTTTCCTCCCCCTTAAAAAACAGTATTAGCATGCATTTGACTGTGACTATTTCATACAGGGAGTACAGCAACTTTTCTCTTGATCCTAACGTCACCTACAGACATACTAAAATATTTCTGCTTCAGTGTTCTTATTTAATTCAGCTCTCTCAAACATCTCCACTTGTAATTTGCCTAAAAGATGTCATGACTACAAACTTTCAATCCTGTCACTTGTACTCTGAGGACATTATGCCAGGGTATGCCAGGAACATCAGCTGATATACCACAAGAGTAAAATTCTAGTCTATTACCTGTTAATTACCTGGTTAACCAGTAATTATCTGGTTAATTGTTTGCTGGTACAATTCATGCTGAAACTAAAATTTGATTTCAGTGTCTCAGTGTTTCAAATGTTTGTAACTTTCCAATGTACAATATAATGTCTTTTAGGAGATTGATTACAAACATGACTAAAAAACTTCTTGACAGTTCCCATTGTTTGAAGAAAGCAAGAAAATTGATGTAAATTACTGTAGCCGAAATACTTAAGTTTTCGTTATCTGCTGATCTAGTCTCTTAATGAATGAACAGTCTGTGGTTGCTCTGTGTTCTTGTTTTTATTCCCCTACTATAACAGTGGGGAATTTTTTTTCCCCTCCACTGCTGAGAGAGATGTAACGAATCTGAGATTTCCCTCCCACAATGGTGAGCATTTCAATAGGCATAAGGTTATGTAGTTATTTCTTGGAGGGAGAATATCACAAGTGTGTCAGGGTGAAATGGATTTTCAGAGTTACAGGACCTCAGCAGCAAAGTCAGCAGAGTTATGGAGGGTGGGACAGCCTAAAAAATTGTGAGTTAGTTAGTTGGTGTGATTGTTTGTTTGTTTTTAATTTTATTTAGTTTTCTTAGGTGTAGGATGACCACAAAGAATGTTGGAAATAAACTATTTAATTGTTATTGATATAGCAACCTGGAAAAATAGAATATATTTATTTTAACTTTAATGGAAAGATTGAGAGAAATCCTTTTTTAATAAAATTCTGTAGTGTCAAAGTTTGTGTCTGCTACTGTAGTTCAACTACACACAACATCTTAAATGACAATAAAAATTTTATGTGTTTGTTCTAATTTGCTAGCTTTGTAAGAATTGCATGGTGGTACAGAAATCCTATTAGGTAAGTATATTAATAGTTGTAGTTAATGTGATTATTTAAACACTCAGGTATGGGTCACTGTGTGAGACTTATACGGTATTTCCTCACTGAACTTCAGCACTTTGTGATTTGCCATCTGTGTTTTCAGAGGCTCCCTGGTATGGTTAGCAGATCTCTAAGTAAATGAATGTGTAAGTGGGTGCACAGAAGATGCAGAAGGTGAATATCTTCATCACAGAGATTTGAGACTCAGACCCTGACATAGCTTCTTCAGAAATATCTATACAGAATTCTTTTTCCATATGGTTCGCTTTGATTTTGTCCACTTAGGGAATCTTCCCAAACTACTGTCAAAATTTTCACACAAATTGTCTGTTTGATTTTTCACTAATTCCCCTGTGCTCAACATTTTCTATAGACAAAGTAATCTTCCTCCCTAGCTGTATTTTCCATGCTTCAAGAATTACTACTTACTGTTCTTGACTGGCAAGATTCAGATTCAAACACATCTTTCTGTTGTGTAAAATGTCAGCAAGAGCCATTAATAACAATCCAAAAAGTCAGGATAACTGTCAACATTTACCTCAGAAAATATTTTACTGTTTCTGATAAATTTAAAGATATTAAAATTATTTTGTAACAGCTATTTCTTAGGAATTAAAAATGAGTGATTGAAAGGTTTCTATAGGAATTAAGTGCACTAGTCACACTCAATTTCCTTGTTGAAATATTCCCTGGAGCTTTCTTAGTCCTCCAAAAGAATCATAAATACACATAAAGTTTAAGTATTTATTGCTGTAAGGATGTGTTCTGTCCAGCTAATTTATATGCATATTTTGTGAATAGAATTTCATACAGAAGAACCAGACATCCAACAAAAGATAGAAGTTGGCCTACTCTGCGAACTAGGCACATAAATATCTCTAAGCACAGGTATCTGAAGCTTAGACAAAAAAAAGGAACTGTGCAGCAGTTAAGGTCAAGCAAACTGAAGAGATCTGATTCAAATACTTCTGGCTTTAACAGTCTCAGAGAAACTGCTGTTTCTGGTACAAGTGAGCACACAGTCAAAATGTTAGAATCTCTGTTCTTGGAACTAAATGGCAGTTCCACTAAAGCTTTTTCAAGTTACTCTGGACTATAGTTTAATCAGAATTTTGTTCCTTGGTAGGAAATGTAATCAGCATCTTGCATTTGCAATCAGGCATACAGAATATTGATGAATGAGGATATTTGAAAATATGAAGGAGTCACTTGTTTAAAATACCCTTTAAAAGACAGTAGTTTAGTAGTTTTCCCTTTTTTTGGAAAGGTGTCCTTTTTTGTCTCTGTTTTTAAATAATAATAATTATCATTATGTGTTTTGTTTACCCGTCTCTTTTATATTATTTTGCAACAGGAGGCTTAAAACCTAACAAAACTGTAGATTAAATCTGCCTTGTCCTATAGAAGTCAGAGATTTTACCACAAAAGGAAGGTCGCATAATATAATCCAAATAATAGTGACTAAAGATGTTATATTTTCAGAAGGTATAATATTAAAGAATAAGCTGGGCAGCCTCACTGCTGCATGGAGATAACTCAAGGCATCTTTGCCAGTGCACAGAGGTGAGATGAGTCATAGCCAAGTTCCATCTCTGATAGGCCATCAGTGTTAGATAATCCTGTTGGAGGCACTTTCTGACTGCTTTTGCAATGTGTTTCTGAGATGGATCACTGCTTTTTCCTTTTTCTAAAACAGTCAGGTTTTAATATCCCATTTATTTATGCATCAAGGCTAACCATAAATTAGCCCAAAACCTGAAAAAAATTTTTCTAATTAATTTGAGAAATTCAGTTAATAATGATAAACTGAATGAATGAATAGCATGTGGGGAATTGTCACAAGTAGACAGAAAAGAGGGAATTCTTGTGGGTTTTTTTCTTCTAGAATTACAGATACTCCTTTATCAAGAGCTTGGGAGAAGCAGGCACTTCAAGACTCTCAGACAGAATTTTCCACTGATGATAAATCGGGAATGCATAGGATTTAAACAAGTTGGAAGGAAAGTGATGTTAGCATTGATACCAGAAAAGTCAAAGAAACTGTATTATCAAGCAAATTCCCCAAACACAACGAGAAAATATTTTATTTCTCTCACAAATGAATGCAGTATTTCTGCATTACTATACTGTAAAGTTTTCTATGTTTCATGCACAACACCTTATTCCAGACTCTCTACTTGCAAGTGAGGATGAATTGCCTATTGAAGATATCCAAGGAAGCCATTTATTTTTAGAGATCTCAAGAAAAGCTGATATGAGGCTAAAGTTAATGGTATTTAATTTGAAGAAGGACTTACAGCTTTTGAACTTTGCTCTTATTACTGCAGATAATAGATAACAGATAGGATGATTAAATAATAGCAAGAAAACCTCTTTTCATTCCAGGCAGCAGCTATAATTCCTCCAGAGGTTTGGATTAGGCATGAATGGAGGAGTATTCCTTGCAATTCAGCTCGACATAGTCAATAATTTATAAAATAGCTATTTTACTATGACTTAAAAGATGAACAATATTTTAAAAGGAATATTAAAACAAGTTATTCAGAGACCTTATATATGAGATCCTCAAGATGGATCTTTTATATGGATTTATTTTTTTAATCAAAAATATGCATCAAAAGGATTTTCAGATATTTTAATAAAAAGTTTTGAGGAAATTTACCTGAAACTCAACAAAATACAGAAATTGGTAGCATAATTATGCTGCTTTAATTTTATGAAACAATCACCTCCTCTCATAGGATACCTAGGCAAATTTCCAGTGCAGACTGCACAATTACTCAACTTTTCTATTTTTTTTTTAGATGCTACTGCTTTCAAATAAAGGCATTCTATGTCAAATTCCAGGACCTTTTCTTTCTGTCACTACATGGTAACTAGTTGGATGCCTGTGTTTCTGGTCTGACACAATGCACAGGAAATTATAATTCCATGAAAATTTCTAAAGAAAAGTAGATAATTTCTTGAATTCAATTCAAGAAACTTTCATTCAAGACTTAATATCAGAACTCACAGCCAAGCAGCTGTTCAGTGGGAGAGCAGGACACAATACCTCAATCTGGAAGCAGCTCAAAAGGTTTTATAAGTTTTGTATGGCAAGTCTGATACATCTTAATAAATTGAAAATAAAATATTACAAGTTCTTTATAACAGAAATGCATTTTTCTTTCAATTTATATAATATAATGTTAAGTATTAACATAATTATAATAATTTAATATATAGGAAAATACTCGTTATAAGTATGTTCAGGAAGATTTCTTGAAATAATAATTTTGTTGGCAAGTTCATCCATACTAGAGAGATATGTTCATTTTTTCTCTGTTTGAACTGCTGAAACTTTTAACCACAACCTCTTTGGCTTCACCTCATGATGACAGTCACATAAGACAAAAACAAGACAATAGGCAAGTTTCTGCATGTAGGATGAAATGGTCCAGCACAACTTTGTGTTATGTCCATGTGCTTCCAAAGGACTGTAATTTTCCCAGAATGGCTGTTTCTCATGCTTGATTAAACTGCTTTCCCATCGTCTTAACATCATCTTCCTTGCATTGAGACTTACACTAAATCCAGCCTTATCTCCTTATCTATTGTTTCTTCTTGGTAGATTTTAGCTTTCCAGGTACACTTAGATAGCAAAAAAGAATAGAATTGAAGGACAGACATATATTTTAGACTCTTACACCATTTGTTACAGTGCGGATACTGTAACACGCATATATCAAACCAGGAGTCCCGTGGAAAGGAAATATATATGGACGGATTCTTGCTAGATGTTTCAGAGATGTTTATTTCTCCAGCCGCATGGCCGGAGCTCTGCCGAGGAACTGTTACAGTCACGGGACCAAGGGTCCTTCTGCCCGTGCAGGGAACACAAACCAACCAATGGGAACGAGGCTGAGCAGGGGCAGGGAAGCCCCGTGTCTGTGCCCTCAGGGCCCCTCTCCCAGGGCTCCATGGCAGGGGGAGGGACCCCAACATCTCACCCGTTTTATTTTAATAAAAGGAGAATGAAAACAACTGGATAAACATAACAAGAACAGTTTCAAAACAAAACAAGCCACCCTCCTGAGTCTTTAAATGTCTAAACAGATTCTGTGGAACATCTTAGGGCTGACAGAAGGGAGACAGGACTCTCTGAGCATGCTTTGTGGGGAAACTGAGGCAGGAGAGGGTTTAATTTCTTCCCTCCCCCTTCCCCTTTTCATCCCCCACTCGGCATTGGAAAGGGATTTTTGGGGAAACAATTGTCAAAAGCATGGTTTTGTGAGGGAAACCATGGATGAAAAAACAGATTGGGAATGCACTGGGGGTAATAGGACATAGGGTAAAAGGGAAAGGTGGGATTAGGAAAGGGAGACTGTAGGGGGGGCTTACAATGGAGATACTGTCTAACATGACTACGATTTTTTGCATATATACTGCCTTTTACAGGAACGCCATCAGGCCCAGTGACCTGTGATGCTTGTAACCCTTTTCTACCTTGTATAATTTTGAATTCCACCACCTCTCCATCTCCCAAGCTTGGGATGCATTTTTCAGGGTTATTCTTTTTAATAGCAGTTCTATGCACGAATATGTCTTGCTGGTTGTCACACCTTGTTATAAAACCATAATTTTGCTTAACATTATACCATTTTACTATCCCTAATATCTTAGTTACTATGATCTTTTCCTTTTTCCGAGTGGCTGCTGTTTTCTGTCTCGCTGCGTCTTTGCTCTCTCTTTCGGTCGCTCCCGTGTTGGAATTGTCGGGGCTGCTGGTGCCTGCGGGCTCCTCCCGGGGTCGCGTTCGGGGCCGCGCGGGCCGGGCCGGGCCGCACCGCTCAGTTCTCCGTGCATCGCCTCCTCTGGTCGCAGCTTCGCTGCCGCTGCCAGGCGCTGTACCCACGTCTCGGCCGGGCCCCCGAGCGACGACCCCCCCATGCCCTGCTCCAGCGCGCGTCTCAGCCAGGCGCGGCTCCGTTCCACCGCCACCACTGCCAGCCGCCGCCCGCACGCCGCCCCTCTCGGTCGGGCGTTCACGGGGCTCGCTCCACCACGCACTGCGCGCGGCCGTGCGGGCACCGCCGCTCCCGCCGCGCCTCGCTCTGCTGCCGACACTGCGGCTCGCTTGGCTCTGCCCGTGCGCGGGAACTGCCTCGCTGCTGCTCGCAGAGCGCTCGGTGCACGTGGCCTGGGCCACACAGTCCCTGAGCCAGGCTTCCCTTCACCAGGACACAGCTGACATTGCTCAACAGTCTCAGTAATTAAATAATATTCACGAAATTTTTCTTCCATCGGCATATATTTTGACTCCAATATTAACTGTCTCCAAACGGTTTTCCAAAAGCCCTTGGTAAGAATTAAATCCCAAGAAACATAGAAAAAGTTCTTAAACAACCATTCCAGGAAGTGCTTCAGTTCTTTTTGAGCTTGAATCAAGCTAAAATTTACAAATCGTTGTTCAAGAATCTTTTAAAGTTTAAGATAAATGTCCATATGCGGCTCTGAGAGCCAAGAGTCTTCCCACGGTTCCTCCATAGTTTAGATATGGAATAGCAAAACAAAACCAAGAAGAGGAATCCAAAGTTTCCAGGGTTTACTCACACAAATCAGTCGCTTAGGGATCGGGGATCGTTCTGCTCACAATTCTCTACCATTTGTTACAGTGCGGATACTGTAACATGCATATATCAAACCAGGAGTCCCGTGGAAAGGAAATATATATGGACGGATTCTTGCTAGATGTTTCAGAGATGTTTATTTCTCCAGCCGCATGGCTGGGATCTGCTGAGGAACTGTTCCAGTCACGGGACCAAGGGTCCTTCTGCCCGCGCAGGGAACCCAAACCAACCAATGGGAACGAGGCTGAGCAGGGGCAGGGAAGCCCCGTGTCTGTGCCCTCAGGGCCCCTCTCCCAGGGCTCCATGGCAGGGGGAGGAACCCCAACATACACCAATAACTTTTATTACTTTGTTTATTTATTTATTTAATTATTATTCAGGGTGTGCTACTCATGAGATGGTTCTTTCTAGTTTTTCTTGTGATCTTTCAGAGCTAAAGCTGGCTGGACTGGAGTTGATCTGAGGTGGGTTTTCTGTTTGTTTAGTTTGGATTTGTTTGGTTTTTTTTTTTGTCTGTTCTTTTACTACAAGAAAGGTGTATTCAATCCTGTATACTTCTCACTGATATTGACATTTGTCATGGCCATTTTTCCATAAACTCAGTCACCCCTAGCAATGCCTTTCCTAAGTATAAGGAACAATCAAACAGTGTGCAAAAAAATGCTTTTTCTTTCATCATTCAAAACAGAGAGGGAAGTGAATTATAAGTAAAGATTTCAAAATTAATTTAAATAACACAAAGCAAGTAGTATTTTTTTTTCTTTTATGACAGCAACAACCGTTGGGCTAAAAGGAATTGTAACATAACAGCAATATTTGAAAGCTGATATTTAAGGAGTCCTCTTTTTAGACTTGCATGGGGGCTCCTATATTGAGTAATATTTGGATAGAGATTGTGAAAAAGAAACAGTATAGCTTGATATGCAGGGCTCCTGGTTCTTTTTTTTAAGTTATGTTTATTAACTCGGAAGTAGAATGATGATGTCCAAAATCCATTTTATTTTCTGTGCTGTATATTTTCACCTGTACAATCATGCAGGTTTTTTTCTGGCTTCTCAACACTGAACATATTTGTTCGCTAATTGTGCTAGTCTGAAAGCAAACCAGTAGGAGATCCCAAGTCAGAATTACTATTTAGTAAGAAAATTAAGATAAATGCAATAATACGGAAACACTGGTTTAAACTGACAGAGTCAGGATACTGTCTGACACCCTGTTGGTCAGGGTGGTGGTAGCAGTCTGATTAAAGTGTGGCTGCAGTCCTGTTGAAAGGATAGATGTTGTTCTATTGAAGTGATGATCTTGTAGAAGGGTCTGGTCTTCCTCTGACAGTCCAGTGGTGGTTATGTAGCTCTCATCCTCTGGGAATGCAGTAGGCAAGGTTGCCTGTGGTGTTCCAAACCTCAGATTATATCCAGGTAGGAATGCCTGGTTCCTCCCCCTGGGCAGAGCATCTCACAATGGGATGATGTAATTTTATGAGTCATGCAGTGAGGCTTGATGGCCCATTAATGGAAAAATATCTCTACAGAGGGAGTTATCAGGGATGAGTCATGAAGGAGATAAGGAACACTGCCCCACCCATTTTTAACAGCTTATGGAAATGGTGATAGAATACATACTTTTGGTTACATCTTACATTGCAACCTAAGACACTAACATCACCATACCAAATTCAGGGAAGTGTTTTCCTGAGGTGGTGGCCCTTCTATACATAACTTCACAACCAGTACTATAGGATGTTGGTAATGATATTGTTGATTTCTATCACCCCATAGCTTCAGTCTTTACCAGTGCACAAGTATTAAAAAAAGTTGGCCTTGATTTTGCATACACTTATAGCATAGTTTACTAAGCTACATCTCAGTATTAAAACACAAAGAAATCAAGCTCCCTCTCACATACCTGGCTGGCAGCACTCCTCTTAAGAATCATTTTCCCAACAGAAGGTCATAGTGCTAATGCAAACTTCTCTAAATTTACATGTTTTGTGGAGCACTGAAATGAAAATAGGATTTCTTCTTTTTAGTTCAGTAAATCTAGAATCACAGACAAGGAATTAATCTTGTCTTTTCAGGAATTTATAGCAGGAATGTAAGCAAAAAAGTTTAGTTGTCAAAAATGCAGTAGTTACTGTGAAATAACCATCAGCAGAGCAAATAAAAACCTCAGTAGGAGCATGCTATTCTTCCCAGAGGACCATGGGAAAGCCATGTTACTATGAAAAACCCTGTGCTGTGAGCTCATTACTGTACCTGGGCAGCCTGCTATCACTGACACAACAATCTTTACTATACCTGAGCTATTTATTGAGAGAAAGAGGCACTGTGTAATGACCTGAAGACATTAAGAGAAAAAAAAAAATTATAAAGAGTATTTCTTACTGTTTTTCAAATAAAAATGTGTCTGTATGCTGGAACATATCTAGCCACAGTTACGGTGACTATATGGAACATGTAATTCAGAAATCTACTAAAATAAGTCAATAGTCATGAATAAAATTAGAAGGGTAAAACCTATGTTTACTCTGCATTCTTTAATGATTGGTATCAGACACAACTTTCAGAAAATAGCAGTGCAAGTCTTATATGTGCCTTATAATTTCACCTGCAGAGTGCTCTTACTGTGTCATGCTGTTAATCTAGATTACCTTAATTAGAAATTTGAAAGCTGATTTTATTAAAGGGTATAAATACCTTCTTGGGAAAGAAAGACTTGAAAAGAGCAGGGTTGAATTGCTGTCTCCAGCATGACCTGATATGCTCTCCCCTGTTTCTCAATGAAACAGTTTACCAACTTTCAAGTAGGCAGTACAGATGTAAATATGATCACAGATATCCTAATTTTAGCCAGAAGTAACAAAACAATGTGGGCATCTGAACCCCACTGAAGACAAGGCTTCCTTGGAAGCAGACAGAAATAATATACTAACATCCATGCTGAAGTACCCTCTTCTGAATGCCAGGACATTTTTTAAAAAGATTGCCCTGTTTATGTCCTTTAGCAAAATACCATGAAGTATTGTTAGTCCTGATTGTAGATTATCTATTTTTTTTTCCATTCCCTCATTATTTTTTACCACTTTTAATTATTTTACACCTTTCATCAGACTAAAAGTAACAGCAAAAAGATTTGTGAAGCTCTATAAAGGAGTTGAATTCAGTATCAAGTCAGTATTTTTAGGCTAACATCACATTCACTGTATCTTCCATAAGTCACAAACTCCCTCAAGCCTTCAAGGTCTTCAATTGCTGCTCTGTCTTGTATCTATGGTCCGATGACCTCCATAATATCCTTAATGGCAAATTTTGATTAATCTTACTCTATGTATGTTATTAGCCTTCTGGAAAAAAAACCCGGCTTTAAATAAATCTATAAATATCTATAGTCTTCAGCTACTTCTCTTGTTTTCAGGCAGGTGGTTATTCTTGGACTGTTAGAAACAACTGATTTTCCTTGGACCCACTTAAGGATGCCAAAAATGTTCTGGTGGAGTACATGTTATTATATCAACTGACATACCCTGGCTTTTTCTGATGTTTATTTGGGATAAATCATAGATAAGAATACAGCTGTGAGACTGTTATGAAATAAAGCTGGACAGATTGATTTCTCTGCAAATGGAGTTTCTGTTGATACCATGATATAATCAAATGATTGGTGGGGTTGTCTGACAACCACAGGTCTTCTTTTCCATCTTTTATTCCCCCGGTAGTCTTTCATTTACCTTGTTATTGTTCATTACTGTATTTTCCTATCGCTCATATTTATTTCAGTATTATCTTTCTTTTTATGGCAATTACAACACCATAGATACATTTTTATTATGCAGTCTTTTTTTCTTGTTACTTGCCCCTGAGGACTTGCTACGCTTTCAGATAAAAATGACTGCTGTTACCAGTTATGCTAAGGAAATAAAATGGTGGAATAGGTCATGTCCTTTTCTAGAAATCCATCTTTTTTCAGTTGGAGATTTTTAGCAACAATAAATCTGACTACTGGAACTTAAATCCTATGTCTATGATAATGAAACTACATGGGAAATTTTCATACTTGGAAATATTTGCCCAGTTCAAATTACTTCTGCATCTCCTACTATCTATACACATGGAGGAGAACTTGTAACAGCCATTCTGAAAAGTGCATACTACAAGAGATAGTGTATTTAAAACCTTGTTGCAGCATAACATGACAATAAAGACATACTTCATATTTGCAACTAATGGTGTAATTGACATAATTTTGAGCTAGTTTCTTGAAAAAAAGATGGGTGAGTCTTTGTGTACAAAAGAAAAACAGATTAATTTAGTTGCTGGAAGAAAGAGAAAATATCGGAACAGATCATTCTTGAGGTTTCCAGTTTCTTTAGTGACCTAGGATGTGATTACTGGATGTCTGCAATAATGAGCATTCTTTGAAAAATAAATTCTGAAATTCTTAGTAAGTTCCCAGTTCACTTCAGTGTCCTCTGTATATAATTGCCTAAGTCATTACATTCTTAATGTAAATTTAAATGCACTAAAACTGCAGCAACCAATTGCGTAAGTGATTGCACGTATAATTGGTTAAAGTAGGATGGTATAGCACAAATATGTAAATGTTACCTAACGAAAAACTCCTAAAGAGTTGAATGGATTTAAACAAATGTTTCTTTGGAAACTTTATAGTGTCAAAAGGAAGAAAACATTCAAAGTCTAATCTATTCTACCTTCCTTAGAAAGGGTTATATAGAATCTCATTTCATTACTTCTGTGTGATGATTCAGAATATGAAGACAACAACTACTGTAATAATTCAAATGAGCTTTCAGCAAATAAAAGCATGAAAATGTTCATAGATTTTGACACATATGAACTTTATTTATTCTATTGTGTGTGTTTACATTGATTACCTTGACCTTGATTGATTATATAGATGTTGAATATGAATTAATGAATATGGGAGTTGAATATACGAAGGATTTGGAATGTTAAATGATTGCATAACTGCTAAGTATTATGACGTAAGTAAATTGTAAGTCAGTCACTTGCTAAATGCTGCAAATTAATTCTATTTGATTGTGTACATATATATGCATATATATATTATATATGAGAAAAATTAATGCTTAATGAAATTTATGCAATGCAATTTGAAATATTAATCCAGATCAAAGTATCAGTAATGTATTGTCTGAATAATAGTTACATGAGCAGAGAAAGGGCAACCATTTCCATGTGGCCAGCTAGGATTACGGCCTTTAAAAATATATTACATCCACATCAATTTTTTTGGGCTTCCTGACTCTAGGACCATCTGTTTGGATGGCAGAATGCCCATTCAGAAGTTGGTGGAGCTTTTACCATTAAGCAGAGATGCCAGGTATCAATAGGATTGAGATAGGAAGACCTGCAGAACACTGCAAAGGACATCTGTTCTCCAGGAAAAGAGGAGAGAAGTCCATCTTCTGTGACAGCCCCACTACACTGACGCCACATGCTTCCTTGCACCTATTGACACCTGTTCATAGTTATACGCCAAAATAACAAGAAAAAAATGAGCCATCTCTGAACAATGGAAAATGGGTAGTACAGGCTGTTAAAGGCCTCTGTGGCTGCCAGGAAAATAGGTTTCACTGTGGTAAGCATTTGGGAAACCAAGGCAGACCATATGGGGTATCAGAATCGAAGTCCAGGCATTTTGTATACCAACAAGCCCCTGGAAAACAATATTTCTGGGAAACAACCAAAATTACAAAAAACAGTAAATGAGGAAGATCTAGACACAGGTTTTTTGCACTTTTTATTAGAAGTGCAAGTTAAGGATACTAACAAATCACTAGAGGCATGTGTTATTCCTCTGAGTGCCTTATAAAGAAACAGTATAACTTCTAACCTTCTGAGTTCATGAAAATTGTGGATTAGATATTATAAAATAAGTAAATGCAGGGTAACGTTCTGTTTTATCTTTTCACCCTGTCAGACAAATGACATTCAGGTGCAGGGCGGGGCTTCCTCCAGCCATCGGAGGTGCAATTAAAAGAAGGCTCTCAGTAGTGGAGACCCGGAGCATGGCGAACAGGGGTGTGGCATGGCAGTTTGCGTGGCAGTTTGTACAGGCAGGGCAAGGAGGCAGGGTTGCAGGTACCCTCCTTCTAGTGGCGTTTTTATTTTGCTTGATTTTCATTGGGCTTTTTTGGGTTTTTTTGGCAATGGTCTCTAAATGATCAAAAGCTATAGCTGGTCAAAGTGTACCAAACCAAACAGAACCCTCCAAGAAGTACACATCTGTCCAGACCTCTTCTGGTATGGAGTGTTTGAGCTTGTCAGTAGTACCAGGGGACGGTGCAAAAGATGCCTGCATGTGGTGCGAACAGGTGAATGATCTCTGTCTGGTGGCCGAGCTTAAGGAGGAAGTAGAAAGACAAAGGATTATTAGGAAAAGTGAAAGGGAAATAGACTGGTGGAGTTCCACCCTTACATCCCTGAGAGAAGCCCACCAGGAGTCAGAAGACTCCCATGCCTCCTACCAGCAGGCAGAAGGAGGAGACCTAATTGATGAAGGGCAGTGGGAATGGGTCCCTCCTCAGTGAGGTAACAAAAATTCCTCCCCACCCTATCACCTACCCAGGTGCCACTTCAGAATAGGTATGAGGTCCTGGATCCAGAGGGTCAGCCAGATGGCATCGAAGAAAATAATCTGCCTGGAGAGCTTCCCAATTACACCTCATCTGTCAGACAGATCACTACCTCTAGCATTAAAAACAAAAGAATGGTAGTCATAGTAGGTGACTCCCTTCGGAGGGGAACAGAGGGCCTCATATGTCAACCGGACCCATCCCACAGAGAGGTCTGCTGCCTCCCTGGGGCCGGGGTATGGGATGACACCAGGAGACCCCCTGGGCTGATTCAGCCCTCTGATTATTGCCCCACTGCTGGTTGTCCAGGCTGGCAGTGATGAGATTGAAAAGAACACCAGGGCAATTAAAAGGGACTTCAGGTCTCTGAGTTGAGTGGCTGATGGGGCAGGAGCACAAGTGTTGTTCTGCTCAGTCCCTTCAGTGACAGGGAGAAGTGATGAAAGGAACAGGAGAATCCACATTATCAACAAGTGTCTTAAAGGCTGGTGTCATCGTTCTTTAATCACGGGGCAACTTCTGCGGCACCTGGCCTGCTGGAGCCAGATGGGCTCCACCTATCTGTTAAGGATAAAAGGATTTTAGCCCATGAACTGGCAGAACTCATTGAGAGGGATTTAAACTAGGTTTGAAGGGGGAAGGAGATGCAACTAGGCCCTGCAGAAACAAGCCCAAGGGTGGTAAGCCAGAGTCGGGTGAAGTCAGCAGCCCGGTCGAAGTGTATGTGCACTAATGCACGCAGCATGGGTAACAAAGAAGAGGAGCTGGAAGCCATGGTACAGCAGCAAAGCTATAATGTAATCACCATCACGGAAACATGGTGGGAAGGCTCGCATAACTGGAGCACTGTAATGGATGGCTACAAGCTCTTCAGAAGAGACAGGAGAGGGAGAAGAGGTGGAGTGATTATATTAGGAAGGCTCTTGATGCCATGAAAATTGAAACTAATGATGATAAAGTCGAGTGCCTATGGGTAAGAATCAGGGGGAAGGCTAATAAGGCTGACATCCTGGTGGGAGTCTGTTACAGACCACCTAACCAGGAATAAGAGGATAACATATTCTACAAGCAGCTGGAGGACGTTTCAAGATCACCAGCCCTTGTTCTTGTAGGTGACTTTAACCTACCAGACATCTGCTGAGAACTCAACACAGCAGAGAAGAGGCGGTCTAGGAGGTTCTTAGGGTGTGTGGAGGACAACTTCTTGTCACAGCTGGTGTGTGAGCCTACCAGGGGAGGGACTACTGTAGACCTGCTGTTTGCACACAGAGAAGGGCTGGTGGGAGATGTGGCGGTTAGAGGCCATCTGGGGCACAGTGATCATGAAATTATAGAGTTTTCAATATTTGGTGAAACAAGGGGGGGCATCAATAAAACTTACACACTAGACTTCCAGAGGGCAGACTTTGGCTTATTCAAGAGATTTATTCGGAGAGTTCCTTGGGAAACAGCCCTTAAGAACAAAGGAGTCCAGGAAGGATGGGCATGCTTCAAAACAGAAACCTTGAAGGCACAGGAACAGACTGTCCCTATGTGCCAAAAGATGAGTCAACAAGGAAAATGACCAGCCTGGATGGGCAAGGAGATTTTGAAAGAACTAAGGAAAAAAAAAGAGGGTGTATCACTCTTGGAAGGAGGGTCAGGTATCTCAGGAAATGTTTAAGAGGGTTGCTAGGACATGTAGAAAAAAAATTAGAGAGGCAAAAGCCCAGTTAGAACTCAAACTGGCAACTTCTGTGAAGGACAATAAAAATATTTTTATAAATACATTAATGGCAAAAAATACGGTAAGGACAACCTCCATTCTCTATTAGATGCAGGAGGAAATTCAGTAACTAAAGATGAGGAAAAGATAGAGGTAGTTAATACCTTCTTTGCCTCAGTTTTCAACAGAAAGACAGGTTGTCCTCAGGACAACTGTCCTCCTGGGCTGGTAGATGGTGTCAGGGAGCAGAATACCTCCCCTGTTATCCAGGAGGAAGCAGTCAGAAACCTGCTGAGCTACTTAGATGCTCATAAATCTATGGGACCAGATGGGATCCATCCTAGGGTGATGAGGGAGCTGGCAGATGAGCTTGCGAAGGTCCTCTCCATCATTTACCATCAGTCCTGGTGCACTGGGGAGGTCCCAGATGACTGGAAGCTGGCCAATGCAACACCCATTCAAAAGAAGGGCCAAAAGGAGGATTCAGGAAACTACAGGCCAGTCAGCCTGCCCTTGGTACCTGGCAAGGTTGTGGAACAGATCATCTTGAGTATCATCACACGGCACCTACAGGATGGCCAGGGTATCAGACCCAGCCAGCATGGGTTTAGGAGGGGTAGGTCGTGCTTGACCAACCTGATCTCATTTTATGACCAGGTGACCCGCCTGGTGGATGCCAGAGATGCTGTGGATATTGTCCATCTGGACTTCAGCAAGGCCCTTGACACTGTCTCCCATAGCATATTCCTGGAAAAGCTGGCAGCCCACAGCTTGGACAGGAGCACTCTTTGCTGGGTTAAGAACTGGCTGGATGGTCAGGCCCAGAGAGTGCTGGTGAATGGTGCTGCATCCAGTTGGTGGCCAGTCACCAGTGGTGTCCCCCAGGGATCAGTGTTGGGGCCAGTCCTGTTTAATACCTTCACTGATAATCTGGATGAGGGGATTGAGTCCACCACCGGTAAATTTGCAGATGACACCAAGCTGGGAGCATGTGTCGATCTGTTGGAGGGTAGGAGGACTCTGCAAAGGGATCTGGACAGGCTGGATAGATGGGCCAAGTCCAACAACATGAGGTTTAACAAGTCCAAGTGCCGAGTCCTGCACTTTGGTTACAACAACTCCTTTCAGTTCTACAGGCTGAGGACAGAGTGGCTGGACAGTGCCCAGGTGGAAAGGGACCTGGGGGTGCTGGTCAACAGCCGATTGAACATGAGCCAGCAGTGTGCCCTGGTGGCCAAAAAGGCCAACGGCATCCTGGCCTGTATCAGGAATAGTGTGGCCAGCAGGACCAGGGAAGTCATTCTTCCCCTGTACTCAGCACTGGTGAGGCCACACCTTGAATACTGTGTCCAGTTCTGGGCCCCTCAGTTTAGGGACGACATTGAGATGCTTGAATGTGTCCAGAGGACAAGGCTGGTGAAGGGCTTGGAACACAAGCCCTATGAGGAATGATTGAGGGAGCTGGGGTTGTTTCGCCTGGAGAAAAGGAGACTCTGATGTGACCTTATCACTCTCTACAGCTTCCTGAAAGGTGGTTGTAGTCACATGGGGGTCAGTCTCTTTCTCCAGGCAACAACTGACAGAACAAGAGGACATAGTCTTAAGCTGTGCCAAGGGAAGTTCAGGTTAGATGTTAGAAAAAAATTCTTTACTGAAAGAGTGATTGCCCTCTGGAATCATCTGCCCAGGGAGGTGGTGGAGTCACCATCCTGGACATGTTTAAAAAAAGACTGGACGTGGCACTCAGTGCCATGGTTTAATTGATGAGGAGGTGTTAGGTCATAGGTTGGATTAGATGATCTTAAAGGTCTTTTCCAACTTAGTTCATTCTGTGATTCTGTGATATTGTTGTACAGATCTGTACATTATAATTATGGTATGAGACTTTTATATATCATCTCCAGTTTTAAAGATTAAGTATATTCAAATTTATTTGCAGTTTTGCAAGGGAGAGCACAAAGTCTCTTTGAGACAAAGTTGTGGGTACTGCATATGTGCATATAAAAACTGTCATTCTAATGCATAAAAAAGAAGCTTTTAGTCCAGTATACCAACCCTGACAGTTGCCAATAAAAATACTTTATGGTGAGTGTGAGAACTAGTGCTTCTTCTACAAAGTGATGCGTGTAAAGCAAAAATGTCTTTGATTTAGAGATATTTAATATTCAGCCAGCTGAAAACTATTACTTATCTGAGAGCTTAAAAAGAAATTAAATATTTATTTTACATTCAAGAAGAACTTCCTTAGTTTGTATTTTCCCTTGAAAACTAAATATACCTTCATTTTAAGTTAGACACTAATTAGTCAATATGTGTTTTGCAGAATTAGTTGTTTTCTCACTGACTAATGGAATATTGTATGTTTAGGATACACTTCTGAATCACAACAAGCCATTAATATAAAGCCATTATTTGAAGACAACAGTATCATTTATTTTTATGGATCCAGGATATAGATCTACATCTTATTGCAATGGGTTGCATGGAGCTGTCTTGGGAGGTATCAGGAATCAACTGAGAGCTTATGGGTCAAAATTAGAGGGCAGACCTGCACTGGCACTGTTACAGCATATATTTGCTACAGACCTGATGATTAGGAATAAGAAGTAGAGAAGCCTTTTTTCAAAAAGCTGAAGGAAGCTGCAAATTCTTTGTCCTCACTGTGATACTAAGCACCCTGGTGTCTGTTGGAAGGATAATATAGCAGTTCTCAAGACCTATAAGAGATTTCTCAACTGATGACAGGATAACAGCCCTGGATTTCAACCATTTCAGATATTTGTTTGAAAGAGTCATATTGGATTAAACCCTGGAGAGAATAGGGGTCCAGGAGAACCAGTTGATATTAAAAGGTAGCCTCCACCAAGCTCAAGAAAGGTGAAGTCTAAAAACTAGGAAGTCAAACTAAGATGGCAGGAATCTGTATGGATGAGCAAGGACCTCTTGTCTGAATTGAGACTTAAAGGAGGTGTACAAGAGATAGAAACTGGGGAAGTGGACTCAGAAAGAGCTTAGAGTTTCTGTCCAATCATGCAGAATTATGGAGTTAGAAAAGCCAGCTGAACCTGGAGGTGAATCTGCCAAAGCTTGTGAAGTATTCTACAAATGAAAAAAGAGAGAGGGAAGACTATGGAAAACAAGAGCTCCAGGCTGAACAAGGTAGGGAGTCTGGTGACAAAGGACACCAGAAAATGCTGAGGTAACTAATAACCTGAATGATGGGACAAAGTGCACTCTCAGCAAGTTTGCAGAGGATAGAAAACTGGGAGTAATGGCTGATACATCAGAGTGAGCTGATTTCAGAGGGATGCAAAAAGCCTGGAGAAATGACTATAGAGGGCCCACATACATCTAAACAGCAAAGGGAGCACCAAGTCCCAAATCTGGGGAGGAACAATCCCATGAACCTTCATACGGTGGTGACTGACCAGCTAGGAAACAGCTTTGCAAGAAAGAACAGCAAGGTGACCATAACCCAGCAATGTGTCCATGTGGCAAGGAAGCTTAACAGTCTGGGCTGCATTAGGAGGAGTGTTGACAGCAGGTCAACGGAGGTGATCTTTAACCTCTAGTCAGCACTGATAAAACCACACCTGGAGTGTGTGTCCAATTCTGGGCACAAAGGAGATATAGACTTGTTGAAGTGAGTCTGGCACAGGGCCACAGGGAGGCTTTAGGGGCTGGAGCATCTTTTGTCTGAGGAGAGGTGGAGAAAGCTGGGATTCTTTAGCCTGGAGAAGAGAAAGGTCAGGGAGAATCTTATCAATACGTATAAATTATCTGAAGGAAGGGTGTAAAGAAGGTGGAACCAGGCTGTTTTTAGTGGTACACAGTGAAAAGAAAATAGCCAACGGACACAAATACAAATGCTTGCAATTCCACCTGAATACAAGAGAGCACTTTCCTACTGTGAGGGCAGTAAAACTCCGGAACAGGTTTCCAAGAGAGGTGGGAGTCTCCACTCTGGAGACACTCAAAAGGATAACTTTCTCTAGCTGACCATGCTTGAGCAGATGATTTGGATGATCTCAAGACACCCCTTCCAATTAAAAAATTTCTGTGAATTTTGTGATTCTGTGAATATTGCATTTTGTGAATGGAATACATTGTTTAAGGATGTGTTTGACAAAAAAACCCTAATCATTTGAATTTCACTGCACAATTTTTTTTATTGCATTTTTAGCATTTTTAAAATGTTTGATATAATTATTTTAAACCTATCTAAAAGGTTCCACATTCTTAATTCTGATTATTGCTTAGAGATATTTATAAATAGGACACTATAATTAATAATAATTATTAAAATTATATATTAGTAAAAATTATTTTCCCTCCATTTATGAAGAAGAGAGATTTTCAATTCGTTGACTGAAGCATCTTAAAAAGGAAAGTATTAAACAGCATATGGTATTCTGAGAGAAATTTTCAGATGAATTTTACTTTGTGTTATTATTTTGTAAATGTGAAATATAAAAAAAAAATGCTTGCTCTCTGTATCCCTCATTTGTGAACAAAAAATAATGCAATTGTTTTTGGAGTACAGAAAATGAATTTTTTCCAGAAAATGTTAATATTTAGTACTATATTAATTGTTAACATGTATTGCAATCAAGTATTAATGTTTATATTTAACTATATATAGCATGAAAGAAACTATTTTTAAGGTCATAGAAAAGGTTTTCTAATAAAAGTGTGAAAACTTCTTCAGAACTGCTGCAATGACTGGTAACTTAGAGATCAAGTTGTCAAGCAGAGTTTAAATCTCGCATGCATGGGGTTATTATGCTCCAACAAGTCTTTTTGACTTTATCAGATTAGACAAACTTCAACATTTCAGAAAAACATGGCTTCTTGTGTGACTGTCAGTAGGATTTGTGAGAAGTTCTTTGCCTAATTTCTGGTCTTTTCCTCACATTATGTTTCAAACTGACAGAGATGGTTTAATGAACTGTAGATCTTTACACATATTTATCATGCAGAAATGAATTCAAATAACAGTTGTATGTTCAGCTGTTCATGTTGATAGCCTTCGTGGTTTAAGAGGTCTCTTTTGATTCCAATTTCTTATTTTAGCAACAAATAACCTCCAAAGGATACTTGTAGGAGATTCAAGATGACAGGCAATGTAGTAATAACATTTTAAACTGGCTGAAAAGCAGACATATTTCTCATTCCAGTGAGTTTCCAGACAGAACTTGCATCTCCCAACTGAAAGGCTGAATTTGGTATATAGTGCATCTATATTAAGTTTTTATATGATATTACGCAAAGTTAATGTGAAAAAAGTTAAGTTTTTAAACCATATTAAGATCACTCTTGTAAGTAATGTGGATTTTTTGCTGTTAATGCCAATAATATCTGCAATGTAAATACTAAGGAAGTCTATTTCAAATGCAAGTCCATTTTATTAAATAGTAAACCTTTTATTTTCATATCATAAGCCTTTAAAAGAATATTTTTCACTGCATAGTACATAATTTACTAGAATTGGTCAGAAAATATTGATTGTTCAACATATGGCTTTTGTTCCAGAACTAAAACTGCATCTTGAAAAAATTCAAACATGGGTATCTATAGTAATAAAGAATTATTATCTCTGCTACACTCAACATTGTGTAAATTGCTGGTTATTTTATTTCATTCTTTATGCTAGAAACTCAGTGCTACATGCAAGAAATATTTCCACTGAAATATAAGCAGAGAGAATTAAAAATCTGTAAGGAACTTCTGCTTTGAAAAATCAGGCTGTTCATAGGAACAAATAATATCTCCATTTTTCTAGAAAGAAAAATAAAGCTTCCTGAGAAAGCTTATTGCTTAGTGCTCCTTCATTCTGACTCAAGTGTTACTTTATGTGTGGGATTTTTTAATTATTCTTTCACAAAGGAAAGACTATACAAAAATATTTAACATGATAATTAATATTATTTTCATAAATACAATGTACAGGAAGGCAATTAAAGTGGAAAAGAACATGTTTCTAAATTCCTAAAATGAGCTAAGCACAGAGTATTTGCCTTTTGCATTATACAGCTGATGTGTAGGTTCAACATACTGTTATTAATCAATTAGATTTAGAGATGCTCAATGAGGCTGAAGAAATGTAGTTTAATACATGTGACAAATTGCTAGCAAAGTATTAAATAATTTTTCATATTTTTTTCATACATTTATAAAAAATTCAAAATTATATTATATTTACATCAAAATTTTGCCATCTATTTTTAGTCTACATTTAATTAAATATATAAATGATAAGATGCAATGTAAGATTACCTCCTCTTAAGTTTTAGTTGGTGATCTACTGTTTTCCTGTGGTAGATCAAAAAGGGAGATCAAAATTAATTTGGGTTAGAGACCAGGATAACACACACAATGACTAACTGTACATTAAGAAAGAAGTCTAAAAATGACCATTTAATTAGCTGTTTTTGCAAAGATGGTATGTCTAAAATGTCTGTTACATATTAGATATGCAGATAATGAGTACAGCAGTTGAGCACTACTAGTTGAGAGTTAACTAGTAGGAATTTTTACAAATTTATAAATTAAACAAAAGCCACATGTGATTTTGATTCCCACCAGATGAGTACACCTCTCATTTCTCACTTCTTGGTCGCTTTTGATACAGGGATGACCTGGAACACTGAAAATATTCCTTCTATAAGTTATACTTCTGTGCAGTTAGATTCATATCTTTAGTGAGTAGCAGGTTAGGAAATGGAACTTTGAAATGTGACCTCCATAGTTCATTCCTCATATATTCCTCCCTTGAAATTCTATCTTATAGGAAAAGGAGTCAAATATGAGTAATTTAACCAACATCCTTCTGAATAACACCCACCAGTCAGTTTTTCTCTGACTTGGACTCTTAGATAGAGAACTTTTTTGGCACGTGCATTATTAGTATACGTGAATGTGCTTATCACACATAGAGAAATTCTTTTAATATTAATTTTTCATCATAATATAAAGAAAAATTATAGATTTATTTTTTCCTGCGGATTGTTTTAAGACTTGATACTTATTTAAATAAAGATGTTTGGACAAGATATCTACTGGGATTTTGTCAAATTTCTAATTAAATGGTATTTGTTTTCCTTTATTCTCAGGTTCAGAGCTATCACTAGAAAACATTTTTTTGGTGTCAAAGTTTGGGCTTTGTTTTAGAATGGCATTAATTTCAATTACAATGGTAGATTTAAAAGTCGAGGTACTGGTTTAGGATAAAGAATTCTTAAAATATATATTTTTAATTGCTGTTTTTAAAATATATAATTTTATTATTACTTTTTCTCTTCCTCTGTGTAACACATTTGTATGAAGGTGTGGATAATCAAAGATCAGCACAAATATCAAACTTCTGAACTATATCACTGCTACTCTGGAAAATAATCCTTCTGTAATTGGAAACCATGAGCAGAGCAAAGATTAAGAACAGTGTGGCCACAAGCTGTGTATACTCCATAAAGCATTGACTGATATTATATTAAATTACTTAGGTTTCCGATAAATATTTTTTAGCCTTTTTATGGTCAATAAATAATGGACACAAAGCATAAGGTAAAGATTAGTTTGACTTAACAAAATTCAAGGGGAAAAATAGTTAATTCTTGTGCTTTTGGGGAATTTCAGTAATATTCAGTACTTAAAAACAGTAAGATATTTCTTAGAAACAATGTTGCACTGGTCTTAAATATTGAAGAATAAATTAAGCTTCTTAATTTTAATATCTGCTTGTTAAAGCTACTATCACAGTTTGAATAGCTCTTCAGATAGTCCTTGGAGGAAGAAAAGTGTGTTTCCATCAAGGAAACACTAATTTTTCCCTTTTGATTATTCAAGGAATTTAGAAAAGCTTTTCTCCTGGTTGAGACATAACAGGTGCCAAACATTTGATAAAGAAATCCAGACATCAATGACTTTTTATATAAATCAGAAATTACAATTTCTCTTTCCAGGAAACAAATAGTCTTCTACTTCTTTGTGGTAAAGCAGGGTGATTGTTTCCTTATCAAAATAAAGTTAAAAGGCAATATGATTCGTAGAATAAATGTGCATTTTTATAATAAAATGACTAATGAATATCTTATTTACTCACATTCTTAAATATCTTTGCAATAGTTTTGTAGAAAAACAAAAAAAATTATTTGGGAGAGAAAAAGTGGGGTGGCTATCAAATCTTCATCTTATCTGATGAGTACTTGTCAGAGTTATGAATGATGGAGAAGATGGTATAGTAGGAAAAAACAGATAGATTTGACAGAGTAGCAAAGCACAGAAATCAAAGTCTTCTACAAACTGTTGCAAGAAATCTCCATTCTAAAAAAATCATTTACATATTGAAAAAACATAATGTCAATTAATAGAATAAATGTTTTCTTCATTATGTCCCCAAACACACTAAGAAAAAGCTAGGTTAAGCCTTGGGGAACAAATTTTATTATGAGCATGAAAAATGTTACAGTTCTAATGCAGTTTTTAAATGACAGCATAATATGTTATGGATCATTTGATTTTTTGTATGAAAACGCTATTCAGCACCCAAAAAGGCATATGCTGCTAACGGCATGTATTGCAGTCCTTTCCTTACGACAGCTGGCAACTAGCAAATGCCAGTCAAAACACAAAATGTCAAGCAGAAATTTTTCTCAAGAAATGTATTCATTTAGATAATAGTACCTATGTAAACTTTGCAAAAATGTTTCTCTTATTTTTGGATGCATCATGGAAATGATCAACTACATTAACCCTTCCATGGTACACAAAAATATGTAATTAAAAAGCTTCCTTTACAGGAATTGCTATTCTTTGCATCATTATTTTTAAATGAACGCAAGTCGAACTTTCCTAGCCAAAATACTTAAGGTGACAGGACATCATTGCCTTTCTTTGCATAATAATATAAGATAGTCTCATTTAAGAAAAGATTATGACTTGCATAGATTATGACTACCAATACTTTTGCTTTCTTCGAAGGTAGTGAATGATGAGATATTCAGTTTAACAACAGTTTGTACAGAAGTCACCATTTTTCTCCATCAGAAGTGACAAACTACTCATTTTAATTTGTGTCTTACAAGGTAACTTGTCATGGCAAAATCCATTGTTTAGGTAATTATGTTTTCCTCCCCTATAGTCTTCTAAATTTTTTTTACTCATGAGCAACATTTCAATGTTCTCTTTTTTATTCTGCTGCATTATATAGTTTCCTTGTCATTTGGGGTCTGTATGTTTTTAAGTAAAAATTATTAATTTTTAAAATTTATTAGGGATAGAAGAAAACAGGAAATATTTGTTTAAAAAAAAAGAATGGTCACCTTTTTATAAAAATTGCACATCAAATCACTTGATTGAAATTTTATGTGATTTTCAAAAAAGACAGAGAGAAAGGCTGACTACTAAAGAGCAAATGATGTAGAATGCCATCAACTTAATTTAAATATTGTTTGTGGACATATAAACTTCACTTTCAGCTTCCTGGCTTATGCAGGTAAAATTTGCTGAATTTACTCCTGTTCAGAACTGAGCAATTGTTTCAGTGATATTTTTTATCTAGTGTCGATGATTAGTGTGTTTTTATGGTCTATGAGAAATTTTTGTGTCAGTAAAAGATATCTAAAGTCACTATGAAAAAACTACAATAATAGACTTAAATGAATTTTTGGGCTTTGAACCTTATCAGCAGAAATATTTTCCAAGATGAATTCACGCATTAATAATTACATTTATAATTGCATAGGATAAGAAGTCAAATTTATACATTCAAAAGAGTAGAAAATTATGTGGGAATACACAGTCATCTTCATACAGAGAAGCTAGCCTGGAGCACAATGAGCCAGACTCACATGTAATTGTGGTGGATTAATCCCAGTAGGCAGCTAAGCCCCATACAGCCTCTATCACTCACTCCTCCATAGCAGAATGGGGGGGAGAATTGGAAGTGCAAAAGGGAGAAATACTTTTGTATTGAGATAAAGACAGGTTAATAAGTAAAGTAAAAGGGACCTATACAAGCAAAACAAAATAAGGAATTAATTTACTGCTTCTTTTCATCAGGAGATGCTTAGCCATTTCTTGATAAACAAGAATTCATCATGTGCAGTAGTTACTTGATAAGACAAACACCATAACCCCAAGCATCCCACCTTCTTCCTCCTTTTCCCTAGTGTTGGGGTCTCCCCCCCACCATGGAGCCCTGGGAGAGGGGCCCTGGGGGGGAAGACACGGGGTTTCCCTGCCCCTGGTCAGCCTCATTTCCCATTGGTTGGTTTCTGTTCCCCTGTGTGGCCAAGGACCCTGGGGTCCTGTGACTGCGGAGTTCCTGAGCTGAGCCCCGGCCATGTGGCTGGAGAAATAAAGATCTCTGAAACATCTACCACGAATCTGTCCATATATACTTCCTTTCCACAGGACTCCTGGTTTGATATATGCTTGTTACAGTAATCCCTGCTGTAACAAACTGGTGGAGGAATGCGGGCAAGATACCGATCCCTGAGGAAGATTTGTGAGTAAAATAACCACTCTAGACCTCTCTCTTCTCATCTTGGTTTGGATATTCTCTCTGGACTATGGAAGAATCGTGGGAAATGGGGTTCTCTGAGCCACAGAAAAGAATGTATCTAGAAGTAAAAGGAATCCTTGAACAACAAAACAAAAACGTAGTGCAACCGGGAGATCTAGAACATTTCTTTATCTGGCTTTTCAAAAGGTTCTCCTATATTTCTCGAGACTTACTTTTTGAGATCAAACCTGTATCTTGTAAGGGGTGTTTCTGGGACGAGATATGGGATAAAGTAAGGGATCAAAGAGAAGCTTTCCGTGCATACCTTATAATCAGTGAAGCTCTTGAGGAGCATTTGTATGGTCCCATTACCCCTAAAGCAGAAGATCATACTTATCCCGTGGCTGAGGCTGCACGGCCGCCATCCCTGTGGCGCGTGACTGCAGCCATGCCGGTGGAGGTGCCTGCGCCGGATGCACCCGGCCCCCTCGGGAGCGCGCGCCTTACCGCGGACCCCATCCCTGTCTCGGGGTCCCCGGCCACGCGGCCGTGAGTGAGGGAGAGATGCTGCAGGTGCCACGGGTGCCGTGGGCCACGAGCAGCCAGGAACCGGGCATTGGCGTGGCAGCCTGCTCTGAGCCACGGCTCGGAGAGCCCTGCGGAGGGAGAAGCGGCGGTTTCCACAGCGACACGAGAAGCCGCGCAGCACAGCGCCGAGCCGAAACGGGGGCCGCACTCAAAGCAGTGTGGAGTTTGCGGAGCGGAACCGTTCACAGGGCACGGAGCCAGTGGCGATGGCAATGCGGGGCCGCGCAGAGCCCAGACATGCGCCGGAGCAGCGCCGCTCGGAGAGCGTGGAGCTGCCGCAAGGCGGGGGCTCGGCCGAGACGTCGGAGTTGGCGAGGCGGCGGCCACGCGGGACCAGCAGCCACGACAAACACGCAAGCACGTGATAGGAGAAGTTATAGCAATGAAAATCACAGGAACTGTGAAATGGTACAATGTAAAAAACAACTATGGATTTATAACACGAGATGATACAGGGGAAGATCTATTCATCCATAGAACTGCCATTAAAAGGAATAACCCTAAAAATTACCTGCAAAGTGTAGGCGATGGGGAAGTTGTACAATTTGATATAGTGCAAGGAAAGAAGGGTTTACAAGCAGCAAATGTTACTGGGCCTGGAGGTATTCCCATCAAAGGCAGCCGTTATGCACAAAATTATAAACACTATCCATCCCAGCAACTTCCCTACCCACAGCCTACTTCCCCCTTTTACCCTATACCCAATATGAACCCCTTCCTAAGTTTACCCCATCCCCAGTTTATTCCTAATCCATTTTTCACCCCATGGCTTCCCTATACAATTCCATTTCCCTACAATTCTTCTCCGATGCCGAGGGGGGGATGAAAAGGGGGAGGGAAGAAATTAAACCCTCTCCTGCCTCAGTTTCCCCACAAAGCATGCCCGGAGAGTTCTGTCTCCCTTCTGTCAGCCCCGAGATGTTCCACAGAATCTGTTTGCACATTTAAAGACTCAGGAGGGTGGCTTGTTTTGTTTTCAAACTGTTCTTGTTATGTTTATCCAGTTGTTTTCATTCTCCTTTTATTAAAATAAAATGGGTGAGATGTTGGGGTCTCCCCCCCTGCCATGGAGCCCTGGGAGAGGGGCCCTGTGGGGGGAGACACGGGGTTTCCCTGCCCCTGGTCAGCCTCATTCCCCATTGGTTGTTTTGTGTTCCCCTGTGTGGCCAAGGACCCTGGGGTCCCGTGACTGCGGAGTTCCTGAGCTGAGCCCCGGCCATGTGGCTGGAGAAATAAAGATCTCTGAAACATCTACCACGAATCTGTCCATATATACTTCCTTTCCACGGGACTCCTGGTTTGATATATGCTTGTTACAGTAATCCCACTGTAACACCCTAGGTTTTACTGCTGAGCATGATTTCATATGATATGGAACGTCGCTTTGGTCAGTTGGAGTCCACTGTCTCAGCTGTCTCCCCACCCAACTTCTTGCACACCTTTGGTGCTCTATAAGAACTGTTCAGCAGTACTTAAAAAATTGATGTGTTATCAGCACTGTTTTGGTTACAAATACAAAACACAAGACCATACAGGCTGCTATAAATAATATTAACTCTGCCCCAGATCTAGTATTCCAATGAAAGGACAAGAGACAATGGACACAAAATAAAATACAGGAAATACATGAAACACAAGGAAAATTTTTGCAGAGATTGTGGAATCTTCATCCATTGAAAAAAATAAAAGGTGCTATTATCTTATGAAACAGATCACAAATATCTATCATCAAAGGGATAGGTAAAAGACATAACTCCCTTCCTGAAAATGTGTCTTTGAAATGAAAATGTGGAAAAACAGTTATTTTTACATCTCCTGTATATAGCATAAGCTACTGATATAAAGACATTAACTGGGGAAAATCTCTGGCCAGCTCCTTACTCTAGAATAATTAGAGAAGCACTTATTTTGCATAATTTAAAATAAATGGTGTCATTTGCATTAATTTAGACTACAGAAGGCATAATCAAACTTACTTAGCATATATAAAGTATTCCATATTCCTTCAAAATCATTAAGTCATGGAATGATTTGGGTTGTAAGGGACCTTAAAGATCATGTAGTTCAAACACCTCTGCCATGGGCAGGGACATATTCCAGTAGACCTGGTTGTTCAGAGCCCCATCCAATCTGGCCATGAATAACTCCAGGAACTGCACATCTAACGGCTTTTCTGGGAGTGCCTCTCCACTCTCACAGTAACAAACTTCTTCCTAATATCTAATCTAAACCTGCTCTCAGTTGGAATCATTCCCCCTTTTCTTGTCGCTACATGCTCTTGTGAACAGTCCCTCTCCATCTTTCTTGTAGGCTCATTTCAGGTACGGGAAAGCCACAAATAGGTCATTCCTAAGCCTTCTCTTTTCCAGGCTGAACAAACCCTGTTCTCAAAGTCTTTCCTCTTTGGAGAGGTTCCCTATCCCTCTAATCATCTTGGTTGCCCTTCTCTGGACTCACTACAACACGTCTTTTTTGTGCTGAGAACCTCAGAACTGGACACAGCACTCCTCGTGGCATGTCATCAGAGTGAAGCAGACGGGCAGCATCCCCTCCCTTGACCTGCTGGCCACTCTGCTTCTGATGCAGCCCAGAATAGGGTTGGCTTTTGGGACTGCAAGTGCACATTACTGGCTCATATCCAGCCTCTCATCCACCAGCACCTCCAAGTCCCCAGTAAGGTTGCTCTTGATCTGGTCGTCCTCAACCTATATTGACACTGGGGATTCCTCTGACCCAGGTGCAGCACCTTGCAGTAAAAGTCAGTGGTCAATTACATTTCTCAGTAGTCATCATCCTTTAATTGTATATATTGTCAGGTACAGGCAAGGCTGGCTGCTTCTCAAGGAATGATCTTTCTTTAAAACATTATTGAATATTTTCACTGATAATGCAAAAGTTGAACACACTGATGTGGGAAAGCAAATGTTTCATCAACACAGAAAAGTATTATTAGGGTACTACTTAAAGGACTGAATAACCACAAAGATAAATTAGTAGAAGTGGCAGTAAGTTTGACATTGATAAGATAAAGGAACTGATGAAAATACAAAAATAAAGTAGCAAAATGAAGTCTAAGAACATGTTAGAAGCTAACTGGGGAACAGGAGAGGAGATGAGAAAAGAACTATTTCTTTTAAAGAATTTTGTGGGTACAAAACCAAATGAGAGAAATGATCTGCAGTGAAATTTACCCTAAAAAAATAAGTTGTCTCTAAATGTCAGAGGAATAATGTCCAATAATAGTAGCAGGTGAAGCAAGACTAATTATTTTTAAAATAGTTTTTGAACGGTAACTTTTCCTAGTCTGCAAGAACAAGGAGGTCAAAAAATCATTTCCATTTCTACATCATTATTATTTATGTATAAATAAGTCATACATAGGGCACAGATGCATATATGTCAGAATATTTGTCTGTAGCTCTTATTAAATATCTCCAGGGTGGCAATTTTTCATATAACTGAATATATAGCTGATCATATTTTAATGATTTCATATCTTGCTATACATCTTACAATCAAAGTCTGATTTTTTTGCAAACATAGTATTTGGGGGTTTTTTCCTATGGAAGTTAGACATTTTCTATTGACTTAAGCGAGGTTTGAATGTTATGGTAATGTTGATTTGCTTAAGTAATAATTAGAATACTTATGCAATTAGTTACTGTGAATACAAATCTCAAGTTTTACATGTAGATACAGAATTCTAAATGTGCCATTCATAGTCTGAAATAGTGTTTCTGATGAATTATACAATGCAAAAAATTCTTGCCTCTCATTTCATCAGTCTGAAAAAGAGGAAAAGTACTTTACCTGATTCTATATTGTCACTCGATATATTTCCAGGGTCCTATAATGCTGCCTTTTTTTTTTTTTTTTTTTTAATGCTAAAACCAAATTTGGTTTTACCTTCCTCACAGAAATGAAACCACAGCATTAAATCAATTTTGGCCCTTATCCAGGGCAGACTATTAGAATCTTCAGCTACTAATTCATAAGCTTGAGTGACTCCAAAGCACGTTTCTCCATTTTAATTCAAAGTAGTTGCATAAAAGATGTACCAATTTTTGGAAACAAAAAGTCATTTGGAACAGAAGAAAAACTCATTCCGTATGTCTGAATCCTATTCAGTTGTGTATGGTCACAAAGCATGTCTCCTTTTTATCCTTCAGTAAATGGTTATTCTCTAAGATATGGAAGAAAAGGAAAAAGGTTTAAGGATCTTTGTCAACTCTCTTGTGAATCAATATTGTTCTGTTTCTTGTATTATTTATCTCCCCTTTAATTGGTTTCAGCTCCTTAGACAGCAAGGTCCTGTGATAAACTGTGTAAAATATCTGGGTTATATCTTTCCTCTCCACCATCCCCTTCTTGTTATTAACAGTTTTGAAGATTTATAGGTGGAATATCTGTCAGAATGCAGTCCATGTTCGAGCTCCTGCATTAGTCAAAATTTGCATTTTTCCATTGTGAGGCTGATGCTGTATTGCTACATACCTTTAAAAAACACTAAAATAAGGTAACTACTTATATAAATGAAGTGATGAAGTGCAATGCTTCTGCAAGCTATTTAACAGCTGGAAGCCTCATTTTTGAACCACTGTTACTAAAGAGACAGACGTCTTATTTACTGTTATTATTTTTTCATCTGAAAAGGGTTTAGATCTTTCTGCATTTACTTGACATGCCCCAAAGTTTTTAAATAAAAATATAAAAATATTTAATTGTGTTGGCTGACTTTTAGGAATTCTGACATCTAAAATATGGGGAAAAAAAGAAAAAATACTTGTATTATTTTTACATCATGCTCAAGCATAGATTACTCTGTAAGTAGCATTATCCTGTTGAATTACATCATGTCATGTTGCTTTCAGTTGATTTGCCCCATCTTTAGCTTCTCTAATGTTGGCATTTTTTGTTAGTATGCATAGCAGTTCTTAAAATTCTGTGCCAAAATTCTAGTTGAATATGCAAATGAAGTGTATGTCTGCCATAACATTTTCCTCTAGGGTACCGTTGAATGAAACAAGCCAAAAATATCTTGTTCATTTTTGCTGAAAAAAATGAAACCAAAAGGAAGAGTTTAAATGTGCATTTCCACTGCTTAAAGAAAGAAAATAGAAGACATACAGTTCAACTCTTGCTTTTGGGTATACACCTTGGGAAAATATCTTTTAAACCCTGTAAAGTGCCTGCTTTAGTTACTTTGTAATGCAGGGTTTGTTTTGATCTAAGGCATGTAATACTTACTATGATACATGCCATTCTTACGATAATGATGTTAAATTTAGTTAGAATTTTTAATTGGTCTTTGTTATGTTATGATATCTCCTTCTAATACTTTTTCTCTAAGGTTATGGTGTTATGACAGAGTAATATTTGCCAAATCTTGACAAAAGAAGTCATTAGAAATACTGACTTTGTTTCTTTAGTGTATTAGATTCCCAAATATAAAACTAAACCAAGAAATGCACTCATTTAATATTATTATTGAGCATACTGCCAGCACACAGGCTGCAATACCCAACAGTATTTCTAGTCTTGTATTTTCTGTATTTATTCTCTGAAGTATACAGCACTCACTTATTGAACTGGACAGTTAGTTGCTCCCTCCTTTTGTCCAAGACTGCCTACAGGCTGACATAAAAAAGGTACTGCAGTAAGAAAGAGGCTGGTGAGATGTTAGAAGAGTAAGAGAAGAGATCCAGCAGACTGGGGAAACGGAGGCAAAATGATTAATTTTGAAAAATAGACTCTTTTTGAAAGATAAGAAAAAAAGAATCTGTTTGACAAGAGAATGAAGCCATATCCTCTAAGGACAATGTGCTATAATGTGACAGATACAGTACAATAGAGTGCAAACAAGATATTTTTCATAGACTTTTTCTGCATCAAGTCCTACTCAAGTCTTTCAGCACAAACCAGGCAAGCAATCTATATGACAAACAGCACCAGAAGTAACTGTAAATTGTCTAAGCTCTTGATGGAGAAACAGAAAGCTCTAGTACATTTTGGTAAGGAAAAAACCCCAAAACCGCCTAACATTTTCCTCGAACATTGTATGTCATTATTTATCTTCATTAAGAGCAGCCAGGTGTAGAAAGTTATGTGGGGACATGTATCCTCTGAGGAGCCCTGGCTGGCAAAGAATGTATGATGGGAGGTTGTAGACTAATTAACCTCTACCGCTCATTGTGCACAGGAAGAAAACCATGTTCATACAGAAGGCCTTAAAAAGATAAAACAGCTGGAAAAAGAATATTGGGATGATGAGATAGGTTTCTAACTTATCAGTGTATCACAGGGCATTCAGAGCATTTAGATAGACCTAAAAAGGCTTTTGAATGCAGATATTTGTTCCCTCTGCCCACAGTTCATCTTGACCTGAACTCCCTGCAGAACAGAGTTACTGCTGTATTGTCACAATACAGAGTGCAAGTGATGCCTTTCCCTGGTCTTAAAATCAAGTCATACACGTTTAGAAGGGGAAAAGGGATTTTACCTTGATATTTATTTTAAGGATCCTTAGGTGCACCACGTCCAGGTCAAATGCACTGAAATGCACCCCGCAAAATGCACCCAAAAATAGGGAATAACATTATAGGTTTTACTAATTAGCATATCTATCAAAGATTCCCCAATGAGAGGCTCGAGCGAGCCTCCCTCCTCAAGGAACTCACCCCTGGATGGTTCTATCTTAGTTTACAGAATGTGTTCTGGAGAGGACCTTGGGGTCTGGGGCACACTGATCCCTACCTACAAAGCTTCTAAAATGTTTAGTCTCCTAGCTTGACAAACAAGTCCAGGAATGTAGGGGAAAAGCACTAGGAATACAGAAGTTGTAAAAAAGGTCTAACAGGGGTATAAAAGAAAAGGCAAAAAAAAATCTTCATGGCATCACAAGGTACTGTACTTGTCTCTCATCAGGGATTACTAGATTAATGTATGATAACATGCTGAGGAGAGCTATGCAGTTCTCCATCCAGCAAGAGCAAGGCAGAATAAGCTTTATTTCCCTTTCAGAAAACCATGTGAACATACACAGATTTAAAAAAAATAAATTGGTAAATCCCAAAAATTTCTGAAGGGATCTGAGCAATGTTTGAAATTTCCAGGTTAAATGGTCCATACAGATCTTTTACCATAGTGATCTACTGTAAAATTTTGGGAATTACAGGTCACTGCTTTCATACAAAGTTCGAGCCTGATATCAAATATCTCAGCTATTGGCTTTAAAATGAGCTGAATATATTAATAAAAATTTACTAGCTGGTTTTAGGACTTCCTCATAGGGTTTTAAAATCATATCTGACTCTATTTCTCAGCATTATTATAAATACTATTATTAGTACCACATTCTTTATCTTCTTAATGTTTTAGAATATAGTTGAAATTTCTGTATATTTTTTGTGGGTATCTATCAGGTATTTTTAAGGTTAAGAATGCTGGATTGTAGGCTTCAGTGTTAGTTATTTGGATTGCTCTTACTTTTTCCTTGATATTGTTGGCAGGGTATAACAGGGAAGTGACTTTTTGATATATTATTATAATTATTAAATAGGATCTGAACATGTACACATATGTATTATTTAATTAAATAACAATAATAAAACCTGAGAGAAGAGGATTGATACTTTGCAGAAATAGAAAGTAAATTAATAGACTCAATAAAAGACAACGTAGAGGAAAACGTTGCAAGGCTGCTTTTGTTAGTTCAAACCAGATTATAATTTGTCATCATTTAAACAAAAATTATCAGATGGCAACCAGGAGAAATCAAAAGTTCAGGAAAGAATCATAAAAAATTCTCTACTGACAGGAAAGTGTTCAATCAAGAAATTTGTTATAATCATCCTGGCTCCTTCCCTGTTTTTATGCAAGAGCTGAACTACCATTGTAATAACTAATTCCATTATATGGAAGAAAATAAGGAGATAGCATTTGTTTTATGCAATCTTCTTATGCACATCCATGTACATGACATGCACAAATGAGCTGGACCACTCCCATCCTACCTTCATTCAAGAAGCTAATGATGTCATTCTTATCCAAAGTCTATAACAATGAATTTCCATGGACTAATGAACAGAGATACTATGAGATGTCTGTGTTTGGCACATGTCCCCTAAATAGCTTGATGTGCTCAATCTCCCAGTGGCCTGAGGAATGTTCCTTGCATGCACAGATCAGCTCCTGCACAGAAAACTGTATTAATATGCAGAAACTGTGCCAAGGGGATGGTCCTTCTCCTTTATTAATTTAAACATTTTAATATTCTCTATATGCAAAACATAATTAGAATTAATGGACTTTAGCACTAATGCAGTGCCTGCAGCTAGCTGGAGCGTCTATCTTCTGCATATGATAAACATGAATTTTGAATCCCTTACCACCAGCAAGGCTGGGAGCTCAGCTCAGTCTGCTGATGTAGTTTGTGTCCAGATAAAGATCATATCAACTGACAGACAGAGGTAATTATCATCCTTTTGATGAGATAAGCAATTGGTCCTCCAGGGAGGAAGTAAACCATGACTGAGTTGCACTGATTGTTAAACAAGATCTCATTATTAATCTATAAAGACAGTATAGCTGGGCTACAGTAGCATATATCAGACAGAGAATAAATGTCAGATTTTAGTCTGTTGTGCCCAAACTGTTGATAGTTTCCTTGCAAAAAAATCACAAATTCCACACATGACAAAATAGAAAATAGAATTTACATTCTGCCTGTTATTTCACATTCACTTAAGAAACAAAAACTTATCAAGAAAAATATCAGAATATTTGATTTGAAAGTAAGCATGAAAATATGTGGCAAACAGAAGCAGAAATTCAGGACGTGCTGGATACAAATTTTGAGAAATTACAGTGACTATTATTAAAAAGCCAGAACAACTCATGCACTTTTTCATTGTTTTTTTTCTGAACTGAAAACAACAGTAAAATATAAGAATTTGTTTCTGCCAATAGTACAGCCTGAGAAGGTATGAAAGAGTCTTGAATCTCTCATGGTTATTAGCTCTCCCAAATGTGTTCTACTATGGGATTGGTGGGGAAAAAAATCCACCAAAGCAAAGGTCTGAATTCAAGAGCTATTCACAAACACCTTAACCCACCTTAAGTCTTCTTTTACTGATGTAAAGCAGGAAGCTTATCCCAACAGAGCTGCTCACTCATTCACCCTCAGTGGCATGGGGAAGAGTATTTAAAGGGTAAATGTGTGAAAACTCATGGGTTGAGATAAAGATAATTAAGTATGTAAAGCAAAAGCTGTATGCATAAGCAAAACAAAATAAGAATTCACTCACTCCTTCCCATCACTAGGCAACTGTTTAGCCATTTGCAGAAAAGCAGACTTCCATCATGCATAACAGTTGCTTGAGAAGACAGGTGCTCTAATTCCAAAAGTCTTTGTTCGACAGTCCTCCTTCCTCTTTCTTTCCTGGAGATTTTTTGCTGATCATGACTTCACATAATATGGAATATCTCTTTAGTCAGTTGGGGTCAACTCTGCTGACTCTGTCCCTTCCCAAAATCTTGTACATTCCCAATCTACCCACTGGCTGGGTAGTGTGACAAAGAGAATCGGCTTGACATTGTGCACTCACTTCTCAAGAGCTAAAACATTGGTGTGTCATCAACACTGTTTTAGTCACAAATCCAAATGATAACACCATATGAGCTGCTATGAATAAAATTATCCCAGCCAAACCCAATAATCATCATTTTTGTTATGACCTGCCATAAGAGACCTGGCCTCCGTTTCTTGATGTTATCATACAGGTTTAAGTGAATTGCCAGTGTTTATTACCATTTCCCCTGTCTGACATGGTACTTGGAGGACAACTGTACAAAACACTTTGTGCATATGAATGCTTTTATCTCTTTATTGTAGTAATATGCTAGACAATGCGTGAATTACATTCTTTCTCTGTACGTGTCATCCTATTTCTGTCTATAATTAAGGTTTTGGCAGTCCAGTGACTGATCTTTCTATATGTCCTTGTCCTCAAATCTTTAATGAGCACAGGCATGAATTTATTTTATGCCAATATTAAACACCTACACTGATATTTCCATAACTAAATGCAAGCTAAATCATGCTCAATATAACAGTGATTTTAAGTAAAACTAGTATTTTTTCTCTAAATCATTGGGGTAGTGAAATATGAATTCTCACAAATTGTAGAAAACACATTTTGCTCAAACCTTTTAAATAACTGTGGGCCCAGACAGATATGTAGAGCAGCATGAGGAAATACTAATGCTGAACATTAGTTTATGTGTACCTGATAAGCCTGATGCACCACACAGAAAATGAGGGGAGTGAAAAGGATTTACCAATAAGCTAGAATTTCTGTTCTGGTCGTGGTTCATGCTAGGAACTTGATGTTTGTCTCTGGGAGGTCTTAAAGAATGCAGTCATATGTCTCAAAACACTCTTAAAGCCACAGAAAGAATTTCCCATAAGATAAGCCACCAGACAAATCTCCACTGAGATAAGCACAGACGGCAACAATAGCAAGATGTTAGTTCCATGTGTGGTGAGGCACATCTGGGTAACCTATCCAGACAAAACTGTTGGAAAGGAAGCAAGTGCTTATATATATGCCAGCCCAAGCTGTGGGAATGGCATCTATGCCCATGGATGTCCCCCGGGTATCTCCAGAAAAATGACTCTAGGATCCCCACCATCAAGAAGACCAGGGGGAAGAAGACCACTGGGATTCTGTGGGATCCATGTGGTGGTGGTACCTTTCTAACTAATCTTTCTCTTGCTCTCTATTTCTTCCCCCTGTTTCTATCCTATGTCTTTCTATCTCTCTACCTTGCATTTACTGTTAAAATCTGTACTAGTGGCTTCAGTATATGGTGTCTTATAATCTAATCTTAACAGTCTTCAATTCACATTGTTAAAAATTATAATAATGGTCCCTGTAAAAAACAAGAACTCCAAACTTGAATAAGAAGCCAGGCTCCCAGCTGCAAAAGCTGTTTACTCTTTCTTCTCATTAAAAAAGCCTGTCAATCTGCTGTAGTTGTGCTGCTATTGTCAGTTCTAGAATTACAGCTCTCTCATGTATCCATCCCACATTATAATAACCGTGTGAATTAAAAATATGACAGAATAAACATTATACCTGTGTTGTGAATGAGTGGCTTGTCTATTAAAAGAAACATTGCCAAAGATTAAAAGCGGGGTTTAATATGAATTTTTGAAAATGTGACTTTACAGACTTTGATGGCAAGGTTCACTCTGTTATTTAGTACACAGGCTAAAACATAAAAAGGAAGACAAAACTAGAAGAAATTTGGAATCGTATACACAGAAGCCAGGAATGCCAAAGACGACAAGAGTGCAAAGGATAAGGATGCGAGATAAGGGTGCAAAAGGGTTTAGCAACACTTAATCACTGAATATTTTAACATTTAAAAAGTGATTCAATAGGGTTTAGTAAAATTATAACAATGACTTAACTATAAATTTGAGGTAGTAACATTCATATGATAATCAATTCACACACACGTGAGTAAAACAATATCTACACCTATCAAAAACTTCCCTTAGGTTCAGTGAAATACAAAAATCCCTCTGTGCTTTCCAACAAGCAAGGGCTGCATCTCGAGGAATGTGGAGATGTGGGGGAGGGTGTATCAGCCTAGACTTCATCATCAGTGACGGTTCTTCAAGTGTCTCAAGCCTCAGGTTTTGTGAACTCTTATGTGCACAACTCATAGGGAGGTGCTGGCGCAGCCTGCTGCAATCTGGGTGAGCTCAAAGGGCCTCGCTCAGGACCACTATTTATAGGGTCACAAGATGATTGACTTTGGTCATCATTAGGTTTCCATCCTGGCCATAACCCAAGTCGATTACTACTGGACTTTTTTATCCAAAGTGCATTAACCATGGTACTGTTTCACTAGGGTTACAATTCAAAGTGGTATGGCTTCACCTGGGCTACAATTCAGGTAAATGGTTCACCAAGGCTACAAAGGATAATTGCTTATCCTTTGTTTCCCACCTTGAATGAGCAGCTGATGTTTCTGAATGTTGTCAGCTCTAGCATGCAAGAGCTCCTAGTAAGATCAGGGAGCTCCTCACAGCTGGAATGGTGCAGTCATGGGACACTTCACCTCTCAGATAGCTCAATCAAGACTTATCAGAAGCTTCTGAGATCAGGCCCAAGGATCTTAGGATGGGGGAGCAGGGGCCAGAGGAGGTTGCAGCCCTCCAACGTGTAAGTCTAATAGAAAGAAAGAAAAGAAAAGAAGACTGATACAAAAGTAATAAGAAATGTTGTCTCAGAGATATTAGAAGCGTGGCAAGACCTTACAAATATCAGATTGAAAATTATCTAGCAATATTTGATATAGTACATGTTAGTATTAATTCCTCAGTCGTGCAGTCAGTTTGGGGGGGCTGTCCAACAATTTTTTTCTTCCTTTTCTACCAAACAAATTTTTACTGGTAGCCCATCACTGTGCCCAAATAGAAGAGGTAAGAGTTTGTGTTCTTGCCAATTGGAAACTTTGATCTGCTTTCCTATTTCTCAGCATCTTTAGGTAATATTTTCAATGACAATTCACTTTTCAGCATTGCTCAGGCTTGTGCTCATTCTCACAGGATGAAATCTTTCCCAAAACATCTGTTCCCAGAAAGAATGGTCTATAGTAAACTTGGATACTTGCCAGTTTTCCAGAAAGTTATCTGTTGTGCTGTCTAAAATATTATATTTCCCACTTGACTAAGTGAAAAAACCTCATTACTCAGTATAATAATTTTTTGGATAATTAGTAACTCTCCCATTTCCTATAACTCATTTTTCTCCTTGCATTGTTAATGTTGCCAGCTATAACATCTACTGCAATAGATTATAATCTTGAGGATAGATTTTGGATCCGATTTAAATTTTCTGTATCCTGATGATTAAGTGAACCCTTTTACAAGACTGATTATTTTTCAGGTAGAAATATGAATGTGTTTATAATATGAAGTGGCATATTCCTGGATATTTCCCTGCTTCAAGTTCAATTCTCTTCAATAGCCACACTCAGCTTTAAACCTTGAAAAGTGTTTTCCCAAAGCATCGATTCAGATCCAATTTCAGCTCTGATGACAGTTCTTGCTCACAACCATGACCACTCAACACTAAGTTGTACCAGCTTTGAAACCAGTCTGATTTGGTTTTATTCCATGGCCACAACACTGTCTGTATATAAGCAACTGTTTTCTTTTCCTGTGCTACTTATGACTTACTTATGAGGTTTTTTTTTGATCTCTTTGAAATTCAGAGATTTTAAGCCTTTAATTTTTTGTGCTTTGTATTACAGACCACTAAATTCCAAAAGCCTACCTAAATAATTTCCTTCTACAGTTATTAATCCAGTGAATAGACCTTATCTTCTCAACAGTAATTGTCACATAGATTTTGGTGTCAAATTACAAGAGTTTCATTCCTAGTCTCGCATACAGCTGTCTAACTCTCTCTGCACATTCAGATATATTTCAGTGCAGTAACTGTTTTGGATATCTCCTCTACCACTCATCCTTATTTCTTGAAGTAGTATCTGCCATGGAGACAGGAAAGATCTTCCGCACAATTTCATTCTTATCTCCTTTGATCCTGCAAGCCTGCATGATCCCCAGTGCACGTCTGTCAACCACTAAGTCTGACTAGCATCCCATCTTTTCCATTGAATGAAAGGGTATTTCACTAACTGAAGATTTGCACAGTACTCAGTATCACTTTTTGATTTTAATTAAACCTTGATAATAAATTGAGGAAGAAGGAAACAGATTGATAGCTGAAAAAATATCCACTCTGATGGTACCATCCCAGCTATGAAATTGAAGATTTTGAAATTCATGAAAAAGTAATAATTCTCCAGCTTTTCTCATGAGCTCTCTAATTGATTAATAATTCTGCTGCTTTATTAACAGTAACTTGCAAACTAATATTTTGTTTAGGCATTTCAGACACAAAAAAGGATCTCATACTTTTCATTAGCAGGTAACACTTCCACCTTCAGCAAGGTGACCTACATTCTGAATAAACCTGTTCTGCAAACTAAATTGTATCCTAGTGCCACACTTCCTGAAAAGACAAACTTAATAAAGTAGTTATTATTAACAAGGATATTCAAAATGCTGAAATGCACCATGGATGTGAGCTCTAATATTTTCTGTTGTGGTAGGCAGACAAAACTCTGCCCATTAAGCTCAAAACCAATATTTCATTAAGCTGTTCAAAACTCATTTTTGCCAGCAGTGTCTACATGTCCTTAGACTATTAGAAAACAAATGATGGGCTTTTAAAGAAGTGATATTAAAAAATAAAAAATTCAAGATGTTGTAGGAGATATTGTAAGGAGTAGATGGCCATACCTGGAGAGCCTTTAATGATGAGTTCCAGGTTTTTTGCTAGTGCTTTTAATCCTTCAAATTATTTCTTTTAAATAGGGATAACTGGTCTTTAGAAAACTCACTTATGCTTGTTTTGAAGGTAAAAAACCATAATCACTGGTAATAATAAAATACAACGGGTTTTTTCCTTAGCATTGAAGAGCACTATCATTTTTAACAATGGCCTCTTCAGCCTTGGTCCATAATGACTGTGAATAATTATAATCAGTACAGACTAAAAAAAATTAATGATTCTCAGCAACAAAATAAACTGGCTATATGGTTTTAGAGGCATGAAAAATATTCTGTTGAAACTAATTTTCATATATTCAGAAAAATTGAATTTCATATTTCTTACCTTTATAGAATGGCTCCTTAATTCTTTATGTGTACATTTTTATTTAAATAGTATAGAAACATATTGTCTCTTCCAAAAGAGCAGCATAAAGTAGTATTTTCCATTTTCCCTCATTTCTTGTTACCTCTATATATTGAATTCTTCCCAAAAACTACAGCACATGATATTCATCATTTCACAGACCACTTATCCTTTTTTTAATGTTGTAAACTCCCTATTTTCCACTTTTTCTTAATTGTATACAAGCAGGACTAGAGACTCTTTTAACTGTAAATATAATATATCCTCTTAATATCGTCTGAAATTAATTGTACATATTGGTCTTTCAAAGGAATCTGAGGAAAACAAATTTCTCTCAGTTCAACTAATTAAACAATAATAATTTTGGAGCTTCTTTTTAACATACAATAAACACATGAGCCTCTATACAAACTAGATCATATGTACACTTATAATTAAAATATTACAAAATATATATGGATTTGTTTAGATAAGGCTAGTTGTTAAGAAACAGAAGTCAGTGTTATTCAGAGGGGTTTTTTTCATATGCTCTAAAATCTAGTTTTATGTATGATGAAAAAATTATATATCCTTGTCTTCAGGTTCAAAACACTGAAAAGAAAGAATAATTTAAAAAATAACTAGAGAACTTTTTCAAGTACAGAATATGAGTAATATAATCAATATTGTTGAATAAATCTAATGGGCAACTTCTTTTTGATTTCATATATTTTTTACACAAAAATTTTAAGAAACATCCAGCATTCATTTTTTAATTATGGAAAAAGGCACTGACTACAAAAAAGTCTTTCCAAGACTTCCTACAGACACCGGCTCTCAGGTGTTGGGGGTTTTTTAATGGTGTTAGGGAATTTAAAAAAAAAAGAAAAAACAAAAAAAACCCCCAAATAGATAATCTTTGATCAAATTTTATGGTTTTTTCAACATCATAGGAAGAATATTAATGTATATGTTACAGCCACAATTTCACCTAATTTGTTTGGTGTACAGCATTATTAAATTACGACCATATTAACAAAATATAGAATTGGTTTTAATAATGTTCCTGCATTTTACAATAGGGACTTAGAGAATGAGGTAGAAAAATAATTGTCAGAAACATTTTTTATGCTATTATAACCCAACCCTCTCCTTCCCCCCATCCCCATTCATTTTATTGTGTAAGTTCTCATTTATGAAACAACTGCTCTTCCATAGTTTGTATGTTTATTTCAGTTTTGTTTTGTTTTTTTTTTACCTGTTCTCTTGTACTTTTTCATACTATATGCTCTGTAGAAGATCCAAGCAATTGTTAAATGTCAGTCTCCGTAAGCATTGAAATACTTCTTTTAATCATCTATTTGAAATATATAGAAAATTTTGTTCTTCTAATTATTGTTTGTAACAACTCCTTATAAATTATTAATTTTTTAGAAAGGACTATGATGGAGCTGTAAAAACTGGAATATTCCTTTGAGTGACTGATGATACAATTCCAATGGATGTTTATCTTATTTTTGAATGTCAACACCAACATACAAAATTATAGTATTTTAAGGAAGTTTAATTTCTAGCACCTTAAAATAAAGATTGCAGATATTTTAGACATTCTTTTTATTATTTTATTCATTTTTCATTTTTTACACTGTTTTGTTACCTGCAAAATTTTCAGGTTAATCAAATTATATCACAATCTAAGATTCTTGATTTTATTTTGAGTTTTCCTATGAACTTTTTGGAATGGCCTACATGTGAATTGGCATAGACCTATTCATTCCTAGATTTCACTTTAGTAAGGGTCAAAGCATATCTAATTTGCTTCTTTGAGCCATGTAAATGATTTCCCAAATCACCAGAAATATATATGAATAAATATGAATATTACAGATTTAAGTAATTTTAAAATTATATAATTAGACTATAGCTTATTACAGATGGGCAATAATACATCAAAATAATTATTTCATTTCTTCACCTGTTAGCAAAGTGGGATTCACAAATGGCAGTGGAAACAAGTATTCTACAAACAAGCCACTTTTTCCATCCTCTCCCCTCATCACTTAAAACACTCTTGATTGAAGAAGTTGTTTTAGAAATCATAGGTAACATTAGTAAAATTTAAACATGGAAGCACAAACAATGACAAGAGTTAATTCTAACAAAACATAGTCCTACTCTAATTATAAGGCACAGGTGAAGATGAATAGGACCATGTACAAAGGTATCTAACCTTAAAAAGCATGATAGTAGCTATAGGATATAGCTGGCAGATGGAAATTTAAAATCTTCTGTTATATATTGCAGGAATCACCTATAATTCTTCAGCACTGTAGTATGACACGAACTGCTTTGGTGTGATTTGGAGGAAAAAACCCAAACATAATGAAGTGAAAGATGCCTGAAAATAGTTCTGTAATCATCTGGATGGATTTGGGATGTTATCGCAGAATGCATGGGATTTTTCTTTCTGATTTTTTGGAAGGCAGGTTATCTGATGACTTTTTAACTTTGAAGGAGAACGCTACTGATTTTACACACACTGTCAGCTGATGACAATCTAAGAGGGCCTGAACTTTTTCGGTTATTATGTCGCAATAACCAAAATAGCTCTTTAACAATTACACTCTTTTTCCCATAAGAAAACTTTTCATCCATCCAAAGATTGGTTAGTGGTTTTTCCCTCCTTCTTCTCCTTGATCAAGCCCCTTTAGTAGCTGATGAAAATGTGTTTGAGTTCTTTTCAATTATTAGATGTCAACTTGCCTAGTAAAAATTCCCAAGTGCTTACAGTAGATCTTCCCAGGTAATATAATTTGATTTTGCCTTTTCAACTGATTTTAACCCTTATACTGCAAAACTTCTCAATACCCAAATCAAAATTTTTAATAAATCACTATTGAAATTTCACATCTATCACAGGAGAGACGAGAAAATATGTTCACAGGATGATATATTTTTACATACCAAACTTCCATGAACCTTTCTTCATCCATTACTTCTACACATAGAGAAGCAATGACAAATAATAGTGTTTCTACATCAGCCAATTATTGCTTTTCTTTGAAAAGATTTTTATGGTATTCTACTAGATTTCTTCAGTAAAAGAGGGATAATAAGAATAATTAATTTGTTTTTATTGCTGTTTTTTATATATGAAACAATTACTTGAAGCATCTGATATACCATGTTACCAATAAATAGCTGTTTTTACATTCCACATTTAAGTCTTGGGTGTTTACAAATATAAACTAATATGAATGTATGAAAAGCAGAAAAAAAATTAGGATGATAATGTCACAGGACGTTGATGGTATAATCTAAAATGGAGGAAATAGTACTTTTTAAAAAGACAGCCAAACTTATGTGACATTGCCAACATTATTTTAGAAGTGTTTGTAACCATTGCATCTGATACAGAAGAATCCTTTGAAGAGTGAAGTTGTTCTTTTTAATATATTGCTTCAGTCTATTGGTTTTGACTGTGGCAGGGCCTTCTGAAGTAATTTTAACGATACCAGGTGGGGGAATAAGCAGGGAACTGTATATCTGCCTAAATAGGTCAAATGAGAAAAGGAACAGATGAAGGACTGTGATATAATTTCTAAAATGATCTCTGTAGTTGTTTGAAATATCAGGTTTTCTCTGCACATTTAAGGACACACTGACAAATACTGCCCTGACTCCTCTCTCTTTTACTGCAAAGATATGAATAAAATTACAGAATATTAAAAAGTAGATGGAATTTGTCTTTTCATTCTGCCACTTCCCCCTCCTCACCCCCCCTCCCCCCCAAAAAACCCTCGGTGGCTACACTGGAGCATACTAACACTTCAATAACACTGAAAGTGCATACTTTAAACTAAGGTGCAATTTACAGTACATTTTAGAGAACAGCTACTGAGACCTGGGCACAGTTCCAGTGCTGACACTGCAGTGCAATTGAAAGACACTGAACTGTCACAGATGTTTTCTTTTCTAGTACTGATTATCAGAGGACCTTATAAATTCCAGGGAACTTCTTGAAGTGAGGTATCCTAATAAAATTTTTTTTTAATAAAACAAATTGTACTTTCAAGGTATGTCTGAGCTATTGTTGAGTACTTAATGACTGTAACATTTGACAATATATTTGCATTCAAAACTGCACCTAATTCATTGCTTTGTGAAGCTTGAAAGTTTCTTTACTTACAGTAAAACAAACCCTATTACAGATAACTTTCTGTAACATATCTTAATCTTGCACAGGCATTTTTTATGGCAGTATGAATCTGTGTTTATTTCATTATGTATCCAAAACTACATATCAGTTAAGAAAAAGAAAAAAAAAAGACGAGGATGAAAAGAAATCATTTTTTTAATGGATGTCAATGATGGCCATGTAGAGAACAAACTTTAAAAAAAAGTTCTAAAAGCAAGAAGTAAAACTGACAGGAATCATCATAAGTTTCCTTTTCTCTTCACTGTACCTTGGATGTTTTACTGTATGTGATAAACTCAACACTTTCTTAATAACTGCAGAAAAATTTGTATAGACATAAAGAGTAATTTATATATGATTCACTGAACTTATGCTATTAATATTCATTGCTATTTAGACAATACTATCATTCCTTGATAATTTCAACTGTCTCAAATATGTGTAATAGAAGAATAGAAGTATTCAAAAAAATCACAATCTTCCATAATTTGGAATCAATTTTCCAGCATATAAAAGTCTTATTGTCCCACCTGCTCTGTGCTGTGATAAACTGTAAAAGGAAGATTATTACCTGCACTGAATCAGGGCCACAGCACCAGTGCTTTGGCCAAAACCAGCACCCACGGAGATGGAGTTGGTCCTGGCATTGACATCCCCACAAGGTGCCAAGGAGGCCCTCTCATGGCCACTGGCAGGATAGGGCTGCCCTTTGCCAAGCTAGCACCAAGCACTGCCTCAGGTCTGGCAGCCAAACTCTCGTGGGTATATGCTTAGGAACCTTTTAATAAGGTTGGGGGGGGGGGGGGCGTTCTCCCTCCACATTTCCTATTCTATTCTATTCTATTCTAGTCTAGTCTAGTCTAGTCTAGTCTATTCTATTCTATTCTATTCTATTCTACAGTAAAACTTCACCGGTCATTTCCTCACATCCTATCACTTGTTACTTGGGAAAACAGACTGACACCCACCTCACTCCAACCTCCTTTCAGGTAGTCACAGACAGTGATAAGGTCTTCCTTCAGCCTCCTTTATGATCCTCCAGAGCCTTCAACAGCTTCCTTGCTCTTTTTTGGACACATACACATACAATTATATGTATACTTTTGAACATGCATTACTTTATTTTTTTCCTCCCTTGAATCATTTCATATACTTCAAAATTCTCTGACCAAATTCAATTATGTAATGAGAATACATTAAGGCATTATATCAGTTAAAATTTAAAATTATCTCACAGTTTTCTGTTCCTCAAGGTAAAAGTTTTTTCCATTTATCTTACAATCATAGAATAGTTTGGGTTGAAAAAGAAATTTTAAAGATCATCTAGTCCAAGCTTACTGCCATGAAAGGTACTAGATCAAGTTGCTCAATGTCCTGTCCAGTATGGCCTTGAACACTTCCAGGGGATGATCTTCCATGACTTCTCTGGGAAACCTGTTCCAATGTCTCACCAAAATCATTGTAAAAACCTTCTTCCTTATATTTAATCTAAACCTACTCTCTTCAAGTTTAACACCACTACCTTTTGTTCTGTCACTACGAGTTTTGTTATAAGTCTATCTTTCTAATAAGTACCCTTCAAAGATTGAAAGACACAATAAGATCTGTTTCCCCTAGCTGGCACAACCCCAGTTGTCTCAGCCTTTATTCACAGCACACATTTCCATCCTGCTGATCATTTTTATGGCCTTTGCTCTGAGCAAATATGCTCAAGCAATTCCATGTCTTTCCTCTACTGAGGAATCCAGAGCTGGGTTTCACTAGAGCAGAGCAATGAAGGAGAATCACAGAATCACAGAATCATTAGGGTAGGAAGGGACCTCTAGAGAGCATCCAGTCCAAAACTCGTGTCAAGGCATGGTCACCTAGAGCAGGTTACACGTCCAGATGGATTTGGAATATCTCCAGACAGGGAGACTCAATGCCCTCCCTGGGCAGCCTCTTCCAGTGTTCTGCCACCCTCAAAGTAAAGCAGTTCTTCCTCATGTTAAGATGGAACTTCTTCTGTTTTAGTTTATGGCCATTGCTCCTTGTCCTGTTGCTGGGCACCACTGAAAAGAATCTGGCACCATCCTTTGGCACCTGCCTTTGAGATATTTTTATGTATTGATGAGGTCCCCTCTCAGTCTTCTCTAGACTAAACAGGCACAGTTCCTGCAGTCTCTTCTCACTGGAGAGATGCTCCAGACCCCTCACCAACTTTCTGGCCTCTGCTGGACCCTCACCAGTAGCAATTTGTCTTTCTTGGACTGTGGAGACCAGAACCGAACACAATACTCCAGATGTAGCCTGTAGGGCAGAGTAGAGGGGGAGGATCATCTCCCTAGGCCTGCTGGCCACACTTTTCCTAATGCACCCCAGGATATTATTGGCTCTTCTAGCTGCAATGGCATTGCCAGCTCATTCAACTTGTCATCCACCAAGACTCTTGGGTTGTTCTCTGCAGAGCTGCTCTTTAGTGGGTCATCCCCTAACCTCTGCTGGTACTCAGGGTTATTCATCCCCAGGTTCAGGACCCTACACTTGCTTTGATTGAAGTTCATTAGGTTTGTCTCCACCCAGCTCTCAAGCCTTTCAAGGTCCTGCTGAACAGCAGCACAGTCTTCAGCTATATCAGCCACTCCCCCCAGTTTTGAATCGTCAGCAAACTTGCTTAGGCTGCACTCTGTCTGTTAGTCCAGGCTGCTGATAAACAAGTTAAATAAGACTGGACACAGTACTGATCCCTAGGGAACACCACAGACTGTAGGCCTCCAATTCTATTTCACTGATAATGACCCTCTGAGCTCTGCCATTCATCAAGGTCTTGATCCATCTCACTGTCTCGTCATCTAACCCATAGTTCCTGAGCTATGAGGATATTATGGGAGAGAGCGGCAAAAGCCTTGCTGAAATCAAGGTAGATGACGTCCACTGCTCTCCCCTCATCAACTCATACTGCCATGCCATCATGGATATCACATCGGTCAGGCAAGATTTCCTCTTGGTAAATCCCAAGTGACTACTCCCAATGACCTTCTTTTCTTTTACATGCTTGGTACTGAGCTCCAGAATGATCTGTTCCACCACCTTTCCAGGGATGGAGGTGAGACTGACTGGCATGTAGTTTCCCAGGCTCTCCTCTTTCTGTTTTTGAAGATAGGAATAAAACTGGCTTTCCTCCAGTCATTGAGCATTTCTCATCATGTTCGCCATTATTTTTCAAAAATGATGGAGAGTGGCTTAGCAACATCTGCCAGCTCTCTCAGACCCGTGAGCGCATCCCATCAGGAGCCAAAGATTTATGGGTGTTGAATCTCCCTAGCCTATCTCTAACTGAATTTTCTGCCACCAAGAAGTCTTCCTTTTTTCAGCCTTCCTCTCTTAGCCTCAACGCCCATGATTCCTGAAGGCTAGTCTCAACACTAAAGACTGAGGCAAAGAGGCATTCAGTAATTCCACCTTCTCTTTTTCTTCCACCACCAGGATATGATGTCCTTGACTTTCTGAGGTGAAAATGCACATTTCTGTCTTGTATCCAACTTTTCATCCACAAGATCCTCAAGTCCTTCTTGGCAGGGCTGCTTTCAATCCATTCATCCCCAGTCTGTATTGATATTGGGGATCGCCTTAATCTAAGTGCAAGACCTTGCAGTTGATGTTGAAATTCTTGAGGTTAAAAGATATTTACAAAGGAACAGCAACATTGGGAAGTTTTTTGTTTGTTATTTTTCTAGTTATGTTTTGCATATAAAAAACAAATCCTATGTAGATCATAGGTATTGTTGACATTTGCATTCTTTAAGACTTTATAACATTATATGATCACTTTAATCCACCTGGTTACAATGCATCATTTCCTAATATAAAACTCTAGAGACATGTTTGAGTTGCATGTTATTCCAAGGTCAATAAATAGTTCATCTAACAGCTCCATCATTGGTGCTATGATCAGTCAGTAGTGTCATTAGAAAGCAAGAATCAAACTGCTGGAAATATTCCAACAAAATAATGCTGAATGTTTTCCAGAAAGTCTTTTCCAAAAGACATGAGTTACTCCATCTCCTGGACTGGCAGTTATCCAGATAATGTCCTACACTTTGTATGGTGTTACCTAGTGACTCACTGTGTATTATCTACACCCCACTGCATCATGGATTGTCCTTGGTATCTGATAGCAATCAACTAGAAATCTCATAATGACTTTGTTATAGATTCTTGTGCCATTTTTGTGTCTTCAGCTACGTGAGAGGGTTTGCTTAAGACTGTATTTTTATCACAAGCAGATTCAGAGAGGGATTCGATGACTCCTGATTTTCTGCAGGTCATGACTGGGGTAACGAAAGAGTTGTCTCAAGATTTAAAATTATAACACATCAATCACTCACCACCTGAATAACAAGTAGTATCAGAGAAAATTTTAAGAGAAGAGGTGGAGATAACCTTGAAGAAGACTAAAGAAGTCCCAGTTGTATTCATGAAATGAGATAGAGTTTGATTGACTGTTTACAGGAAAGCACTGAAATAGTGAACGCACTCTTATTTTAAGAATTTTGTGAGCTTTATTGCACATCCTTTACTCGGATGGTATAAGAGAACAATAGGTAGATAGATCTTCAAATAATTTTTTCCCTTATTTAGGGCTTTTACTTCATAGAGAATGAGTATTTTTACCTAAATGATGACTCAGGAATAAAAGCTATATATTTAAACTGATGAACTTTATGCCAATCAGCATAATAGCTCTTTTACTGGAACTGCATCAGAAATAAATTGCTCTCATGATTCTCTCTGAACTAAATCCAAGAACAAATTCATTTTCTGTTGTGTTCCAAAAATTCTGTCCCTCTGTAGGGTAGAGTACAGTGTGTAAAATTGCATAGTGGAGTTTTGCATATTTATTTTTCTTCATACGGTGATTTAGAAAATTGATTTTTTTTCTCCATTCCCTCTCCTTATCTCCTATGTTGTCTTTTAATTTCTCAAATTGTACTTTCTCTGTTTTTTTTTTTTTCAAATTACAGATCAAAGGATTCTGTGATCATTGGAAAGAGCAACATATTTCACAGGCTTCCCTAAATTTTTGTTCTTATATGTTATATATATATATATTTTTAAGTACCATTTTCAGCACTGAAGCAAAATAACCTGCAATTATTTTAAAGAACAAGATGTAGTGTACAGGTAATACTTAACTTTTAAAAATTTAATTAAAAGTATAATTAAAAAAAATATTATAAATTTATACAATGCATTTTGATGAAAGCAAAGGTATTATTATTATGACCAGCTGCAGTGGTAAAACAAACTCATCAACCAGCTTAGAAAATGGAAAAAGGATCAACTAAAGTTCTAGATGACAAGGAATCAAGTGTAATTATTTGAAGAACATTATATATTCTTGACTTTCATTTCAATACACAGGTAATTTTTTTCATCTGCACTTGTTTAATATGGCTACGCAAATATGTAAATGAGGTCTACAAACATACTTTTAAACAATCTGGCTGTGACAGAATCAAAAGACTACTTCTGATACCTCATTTTAGAGCTCTATGCTTTGTTGATCAATCTGACCCTATAAGCAAAAACATAGTTGTTCAGGTCTTAGCACAGGTAGTTTGTTGGAATAAAATATCTAAAAGCATAGGTGAGAGGTATTAGCAAAGCCATGTTATGTCTAAGATAATTATTATGTGATACTTACATGACTCTGCTTGATGATCACATCGATGAAATTCATTTAACAACTCTGTGTTTGGTTGGTTTTCTTTATAAGCTGCAATGATCATTTCACTTGGTTCAAAAAAACAGACTCATAAAATCTTTGGCTAATTTTTTTTTACATAAATTAAAAGGGGGCATTTTAGTCTTTGAATAAAATGCAGCCTCTGTTAACAGCTGAGGTAAATAGCAAGATGAATTCAGATATTTTCATTTAATCAGGAATTGTTTTCAGCAATAAAAATAAAGCAGTACTTCATCAAATCAAGTTAGTGTTGATTTTGCACAAATACTCTTTTGCAAAATTTATAGTCAAAAAAAGAGTACTGAGGGGAAAATCCTTTCTCTTGCCTTTTTTCTTTTTCATCACTTAGAAAACCTTGTCCAAGTTCATGGAATATAAAAATTAACTAATTCCAAAAGCTTGCTTTACATCTGATTTAGCTTGCTTTGCTTATATACAAATGCAGAATTTCTATGATCCCACACACAATCTTCATACCAAGTCATGTCTGCTGAAAACACGGAAGGAAGATTGTTGTAGTTACACAGTTTTAGTCAGGATTTTTTCTTAATATTTAATTAGCTGTGAATGTAGAGTTGCCCCCTGGAGATTCTGCTGTTTTCCTAGACAGGACAAATTACTGCTTGTCCTGGATATTGAGCACTGATCTTACTTCCCTGTCTCTAGCAATGTTGTCTCTTCATTTACACATTTGCCCATGGAATTGTCCATTTTATTGTCTTTAGAGAAACTTGCACAAAGCGCATTTCAGCCCCTGGAAAAAATTATGGAAGTACTTAGCAGTATCTGAAGGACTAGAAAGTGACTGAAAATACATCATGGTAAATTGTGTTTAACCAACCTGATGCTTTCCTATGATGTAACAATTTGTAATATAAAAATGAGTAACAGTAGAGCTGTGGATGTCATCTACATCATGTTGATTTTAACAAGATGTTAAATTGATAAGATATGGACTGACAATAGGTGAAAAATTGGCTCAGCTGCCAGACATAAAAAGGGACATTGTGAGTAAAAAGGAGAAAAATTATGGAAGGAAAAAATTCTCACGTGTCATAAGCTAAAAAAGATGTTCACATTTAGGAGGCTCAAGGGAAAATGAAAACCCACTGTGACTGTCAAATTTATAGGACTGTGTAAGAATTCTGCATGTAAAAAAAGGAAAGAAGTTGGTGAGATTAGTTAATAGAATTTAGCATCACTATTCATCTGAGGGTCCTGTCTGACACAGGAATAATACATACTAGTTTTTTGCTGCTACTATTACAAGTTCACTACAAGCAAATGTGAACACTGCAAAATATCTGTTCAGCTACTTAAAACACTTTTTCAGCGCTTTAGGTAACAAGTGAATTTTATTTTGACTGCTATAATTGCGTAGTTTCAAAATTAAGATTATTAGATCAGCTGCACTTCCTGATGAAAGTGTGTAGAAGACTACCTTTGGCCAGATATATTAACAACTTGTGTATTTGTTAAACTTATAAGTTAAATTTGTAGTTGAAATAAAAACATAATGGGTTTTGGTTTTATCACCCCTGGAAATGGCACCAATGTGGTTTTAGAACCATAGAATAATTTATGTTGGAAAAGATCTGTACGATCATTGAGCTGTAAACTAGATGTTAACTAGCAGTGCCAAGTCCACCACTAGAACACTTTTATGTCACCTGGGGACATGTGCCTGTCTTTTAAATACTTCTAGGGATGCTGACTCAACCAACTCCCCTAGGCAGTCTGTTTTGATGCTAGGCAACCCCTGTGGTGAAGAAATTTTTCCTAATATCCAATCTACACTTACTCTGGTGCACCTTGAGGTCATTTCCTCTTGTCCTTTTGCTCGTTACTTGGGAGAACTGTCCAACTCCATGTAACTCTCTCATTAGAGAGCAGTAAGGAAGCCCCTGAATCTCCTTTTCTCCAGTCTAGACAACCCCATCCCCCTCGGCTTCTCCTCACAGGACTTGTGCTCTAGCTTTTTCATCAGAGTCATTGCTGTTGCTGCTATACCAGTCTTTTGCACTTTGGTACACCCTAAGGTATATACAACACCGTTTCAGGATATGAACTTAACTTTCTGAGATCTGAGAATTTTATTTATGGAAGCACTGTTCCAGTGTTCTGAGTGTGTTAGGGAAAGAATTCACTTGGATTGCTATTACCAACATGCATTTTTGCCTTTTAAATATTTCTTTGTTTCCAAAGTCTGTAAACAGCATAAAAACTAGGCCTTCTGTCAGTCACTGCATCTCACTGCTTTCAAATTCATTTTACATATATCTAGACATGATGTGCAGATTAATTGACAGTACCTGGTCTAACATGCATTTTCAACTTTGATTATGAAAGGGAAATTGAAAGATGTTCAAGGTACCACTGCTCTAAGCAATAAGTGATGTAGCAACTGGAAAATTCCCTTTCAAATCTTTAATGCATTTAGAAAGTGCCTTACTGTTTTAAAGATTCTCAGTCATTTAGGAGCAAGGAAAGCAATAGTTTTATAGGTCTTATAAAGTCTTCCATTTTCTGATATCTCCAAATGCTTCATGTATTAAAAGCATTATGAACATTATCACATAAATGCTGAAGTATCTAGATGACAAGACTGCAGATACCATCATACTGTGTAGGTGAAAGAGGCATTTGGTCAAGGGCAAACATTCATGGTAGAGACAAGACTATGGAAGAGATACTGTTAATTCAGCTAGAGATATTGTTAATTCAACCAACATTAGGTCTTGGATTTTAAAGCTAAATCTAATACTGCATCTGAAATATTCCCAGCAGCTGGTTAATCTTTTTTTAAAATATTTTAATTTTTATTCTTCCTATTTTACTTCTTTCACTTTTACCAGTGAAATCTCTTCCCTTTGGTCTTTTAATCAAAGATCCATTTAAATGACCCTTTTGCTGGTGTCTGGGCAATTTAATTCTACTTGATTATCACAGGTATATGATTTTCACAATGCACTGCTTCATGTATACCTTGACAACTGCAGATTCTAACCTTTGAGGCTTTCTAGACAGGATATCACAAAATTACCCATAATTGCTAATTTTCAGTGACAATAAGTGATATAATTCATTAGATATCTGGCCTTTCTGTGCAGCAGGCAAAAGTTATTCAGAACTCTAAGATTTAAATGAAGAAAAGCATAAAGAAGTAGTGGCAAGAACAACAACTATATACATTCTTGTAAATAATTTATCTACTTTTCAAGTTGCTAAAAATAATTTCAAAGATGGTAAACTATATTTTAATGCACTTGAGAAAATTCCTCTACATGCTGCAGTTAACATTGTAGTTTCTTGTTTATCAGGTCATTTTTCCTGAGACTGTTGAAATACAGCTTTTAAAGTTTTGGGGGAAAAAAAATCTTTTAAATATAATCTGGATAACATATAATGGTGTCCCTTTAATTCTTTTGAATATGATCAAAATATCAAAATTTACAAGGAATGACTGAATATTAAAACATGCACTGTTATTAAAGACCATATTTACACTTTTATAAGGCTAAAATTCTAGAAAACAGAACACCAGCAATAATGAAAAAATTTAAACGTAATTCCTAAAGCATGTCATAAAGGATTTAATTTCCTATGTTACACAGTTTGTGTTGGCATACTAATATTGCCATGGTGAGTACACTAGAGTCATGTAATATGAGATGGTAATCAGGAATATAGTCAAAGTACCTCCCAGCTGAAGACACTTCCTGTGGGAAATTCATTGTTATGAACAAATAGTAATATTTCTAGAAGGCCAATGTGAAATATTCTTTGAGTTTCCCTGCAAGAGAATGTTCTGGTATTTTTATAATTCATCTTATGGTACAGAATATAGCAGCTTATAACTGAACAAAAAAACCCAAACAAACAAAAAATCAACAAAACCCCCCCTTAACTATTTTAGCCATAAGGTATCTTTTTTATTGAAATCTCTAAAGTATTTGGTCACAAGTTTATTTTTCTAAGGTGGGGCACATTTGAGTCAATCAAAGCACCAACCTTTCTTGCATGGGAAATACTCTTTTACCAAAAGAAAAATGTAGGCATGAGATTTTAAACAAGGAAGGTAAAAAAATTCAGCTTTACTGAACTTTTAAATAGTTCTGACAATATTCACAGGTTAATCTAGTCCTTTGTGTCTTTTTGCATCCTTTCTGTCCCAGGTCAGAAGTTAGAAGGAATATTGTTAGAAACAGTATTTTTAGAAACATGCGCATCATCTGTAAATCTGCTTGAATAATTATGCTTTTTTCTTGAATCAGAAGGGAAGGTATTTTGAAGTCCTTGATGAACCAGAATCAGAAACCAACATAACACCCTTGTCCGCTTACTGATTCAACCAAAAACTGACATCTCCTGGCAAGATCTGAATCAGCATGAAGTCTCTGTGTTTACTAAAGCCTGCAGGGAAGCCTCATGTTCCACCTGCCTTTTCATCCAAACATCATTCTCTCTGTTTTTACTGTCAGATTTGCCATCATGTGCAGTCTGATCCTTCTCTTTCTTTAGCTTAGCCTGGTATTGTATTGGTTTTGTTTCTAAGAAGATATTAAAATAAAATATTCCAAGTAAGTTGTTATTCTTCCTCAGTGGACAACTAGTTGTGTTTCTAGCAGAAGATCCTGCAAATGCCTGATCAATCCAAGGTCTGTCCTAGATCTCACAGCAGTAAGCATCACTGTGTGTGTGCATGCATTGCCAAATTCATGTGCTGTGCAAAATGCGGAATTTGAAAAGAGATTTGCCTCCTCATCCTCCCAAGCCCCCAGTTTTGTTGATCACTACTATGTTATTGATAGACATGTAGCACTACTGTTCAGCTTTGTTTATACTCTAAAATACTGTGTACTGGATTCTGGAAACTGGAAAAATGTTGAAATATTGTTTTGAGAAATACTGAGTTGTTGTACTCAAGCCCTGATGACCCCCACATAGGCTTATCAAAGCAATTAAAAGAAATACTATTGATGTGAATTAGTACTCAGCCAGGCCAGCTTCAATTAGAATTACCTTAAAGCAGTAGTGAAATGAAAACAAGTCCCTAAAATTCACAAAAAAGGTGAGAGGAAATCTCTTGGAGAAAATTACTTTTAATAGAAGTCTCTCTTTTATATTAGTGAGGCAGCAGGGTACCTGCTATCGAATGTTTAGGGCATATTAGGAAATTTAAACTGGCTATTGTTCACTTAATAAGGACATAGGCATCTGAACCTAATTTCAGGTCCAAAGAAAGATACCAGTTTTATTTTGCAGAATTCTCAACTTCCAAATTCATTAGGCAGTTCTCTTAAACTTCTAGATTCCAAGGTTACTATGTGCCACGTGTTTGCTGAATAGCTGTTCTTCAGACTAGATTTATATTACAGCTAAGATTTAGACAGACAGCAGCCTAAACTCTATCTCAAAAAGTAAAAGCAAACAAACAAACAAACAAAAATCCCACTGAAAAACCAACCAACAAATTATAAAATTTCATAACCATAGTTTTACTTTTTTAATTAGGTATTTATTATAGTTTTGATGAAAGTTAAACAAAAAGTCAAGCATACAGGTAGGTGCAAATAAGATGACATTGATATACACATCCACTCCAGGGAATTTTTTTACTTGTCTGTCAGCATTAAACCTACCTTCTAAATAAAGCTATGCATCTTTATTTGTATTTGGTGTAGCAAGCGCAGATAAATTTAAAATGTATATCTTGCAGTTAAGCCTATGACTTCTTATACTGTACTGACATATGCCTGGTGCTGTGCCATTAGCGTGGTTGGTATAGGCTGGGAAAGCTACTTTGAATGTATATTTTTTTATATTATCTATTCCCTTTTTGCCCCTTTTTTTTCCTCCTTTAGGTTACCTCATTCCATTCCAACTGTGAAATTTCATTTGTTACCTTTTAAATGCATATTGTATTAAATTAACTTATTGGAGGTACCCATAAAAAAGCAAACACAATTTTTACAGTGAATTTGAACGTAATGTTCTGGGTGACTCACTATACATGTAAGAACAAAAAAGAGCACAAGAAACTTTGTTTAGTTCAACAGCTATTTTTATTGGAAAATTTCTTTTAATTTGATTATCTTTTCTTTTGATTATCCTGATCAACTTTGACATCTTTTTAAATTTTCTTTTAAGATGTTATCATATGCTTTTATAGCTGCTAAATTGTATTATACAAATTAAAGACATTTTATTTTTAATGCAGCTAACAGAGTGACATCAAGGATAATATAAGGTAATATAAGGTTGTGATAACACCAGGATTAAAGCCTATTATTATGTCATTTTTCATAAATAACTGGATCTTTACCTAAAGAAACAGAAGACTGAAAGTCACCACTATTTAAAGAAAATTCAAATACCTGCAAAAATGGTTTTTCACTGAAACCATTAAAACAAATGAGAAATTAATAATTTTCTGCAGAACCTGAGTTTTTGTTGAAAAACAAATAATAGCAGCACATGAAAACCCATTATGAAATTTGTAGTCTGAACTAACCAATGGTACAGCTATGATAACTGAACTAAATTAGGAAATTTGAGTCCTCAGAAGACAATCCTTATGGTGTGAGATCTCTCTGAAGGGAAAGATAAATAAAAAAAAAGCAGAAAACATGAACATTACTTTTATACCCATATACTTTTTATTGTCTCCAATCTCCTGCTCATACAACTGTGTAAAAATAGTAAAGATTTTTACAAACTCTAAGCAAACACATTGACAGAGTCTACAGAAAACGCCTTTTGGCAAAGCCTTATTCTCATCAGGAAGATGAGTGTGTTTTAAAAGTGTTCGATGACAGTTATTGCAGTATCTTTCTTGCATTTTCTTGATTAAGAAGTGTGACAAGAACAAAAACAGGAAAAAACAAGCTCAGAGCCCAATTGTCAGAGCCTGGAGCACTCAGCACTCATCAGGTACAAACACTACATAACTTATTGTTATGAGCAGTATTGAAAATCTGCCCTGAAGAATTTGCAATCTCAGATTGCTAAAGAACAGTTTAAACTCAGGTGAAGTGACACCCACTCGTTCAAAAAAACAAATTACATGGGATATTAAGCCTGATGAAGAGGAAATTCAAGAACAGTTCCAGAAATTAAAATCTACCATAAATACCATCAAAAAACCATCAATAAAATCTCACCATGGTCGTCTTCATTCATAATAGAAAAGCAAAAATTACAAGTCAAGTTCAGGACTGGAAATCAAGTGGTATATAATATAAGTAGTTCTTTCACAGTGTAGTTTTTAATGACCGTGACAGTATTTAAATTATTTCTTTTCTTGTAACACATCTTGATTTTCTTCCTTCTCTCTAACTCGGTATGATGTAAATAAAGAACACTCCTTTTCAATATTCTTCCCGTAGTTGTTTTGCTTATAGACACAAAAGGGTCTAAATGGATGTCTGACTTAGGACTACACAAGGGCTTTTACTATCCAATATCTTACTCTATCCTTTTAATAATTATCATATACATTCCCTATTCTCCTTATTCTTATTGAAGCCCAGGGACTTGGACTGGAGTCCAGTGACATCAAAAATCTTAGTAATTCCAATGTTTTCTAATTAAACTATGATTACTGTACCTGTGTGGATTCAACACCTTTCTTGTCCTTATTTAACCATTTCCTTCTATGCCTTTATTGACACATTGCTATATGCCAGTGAAATTGTTGTTCACTGCAGAATATTTTCCTCAAGAGGCGATGAATATTTAGGAATGATTGTTTTTTTCTGAAAATATAAGCTGAAGCTTTTTTAATACCCCAAGTAAAAATTCCTATTTCAGAAGTGAAGTTTGATGTTAAATCAAAAATACACTTTTCAGCTGAAGCAGGGATGTTTCAAAGGTGTGGTTTTACTGGTAAAATTATAGTTGTGTGCTCATGGGATACTGGTTTATCCAGTTCCTCTGTGTAGAAAATGCCTACTTAAATTGATCATATGCTAAGTAATATCAATCAAAAGTCAGATGCATGCTGACTTAAATTATCATGAGAAAAGCAAGCAAAATAATGTAGGTTCTCATTTCTAGGAAAATAAGGGAGCAGAGTTTTATGAAAGAAATGAATGGTAAATGAAGGATTTAATTTAATTTAGTTTATGAAAGAAGTAGCAAATTTCATTTTCTGCTTTCATCTTCTGAGCACCTAACCAGTTCCTAAACAATAGTACTGGGTTCTGAAAATACATTACCAACTCGGTGGTTGGTCCGTGTTATCTTGTATCACTCAATTAGTGTGACTAACTTATAAGATTTATCCAGAGAGCTACTGATATTTTCACTTATTTTCTGATGGGATTTAGAGCAATGCCTGCACATTTACATTGCCCCCTCCCAATATCTGGAGTCTACTACTGATTTAATCCCCTTTAAACTCTGTAGAATTTTTCCAGTAGGGTATAAATGGTCTTGTATTCAAGTGTTCTGAACACCAAAATATTATTAGTGATTAGTTGTATTTTTAAAAGTAGTTTGAAGTAAACTTTTGGATGGATCATTAACCTAAGAATCTTATTAAAATCTCACAGATAAGCAAAAGGAACATTTGCTAATGGCACAATCCACTTGTTCCAGTAAAAAAAAAAAAAAATCATTCTACTAAATATTACCTCATAAAGATGACTTTGTAAGTTTAGGTTCTTATTTCTCCCACAGAGTTACAGAGATTAGTCACTTCTGACAGTTGCTAAGTTTTTCTTAAGACTATATCCAGATGGATTCTTTGAGGACACCAGAAAATATCTGGGAATGGACAAGAAAAGGGCCAGAAGCTAGAATGACTAAACATAATCATGGTACAAGTACCACATCTCTCTTGTAAACTTTTAAAATATAATTAAAAGTTATCACCAGCAGACAGTCTTTGTTACCAGGCTCTTGACAGCTTTTTAGAATGCGGGCACTTAGATATTGCATTAGAGACACGGGTCGTTTACCACCCTATCAGAGATATATGATTTCATCTTCAAAGCATGCAGTGTGTTGCTGGTCTGCAAAAGTTTTCTTTAGTAATCCATAAACGGGGAATTTTTTACTGATTTTTAACTGTAAGTATTATTAGTGTTTAGAGAGCATTGAAGATTTATGTCATAATTCAAAGTATTTAGGGTGAAAACTTAGCAATACATCTGAAATGATTAGTAGAAGCTGCCCCATAGGAGCAATGATTATGGAATTATGAAGTGGGAAGAAAAAGGGAAAGTTTTTCAATAAACATGTAAGTAATTGCTCTCTACAATTGCATGAAAGGAGGTTGTGGTAGGTTGAGTGCTAGACTCATTAAGTAACAAGTCGTAGGTTAAGAGGTGATGGCCTCAAATTGTGCCAGGGGAGAATTTGATGGAATATTAAGAAAAAAATTCTTCACCAAAAGGGTTATCAAGCATTGGAACAGGTTGCCTAGGGAAGTGATTGAGTCACCAGTCCTTGGAGGTATTTAAAAAACTTATAGATGTGGTACTTAGGGACATGGTTTATGGTGGACTTGCCAGTTTAAGGTTGGACCCAATGACGTTAAAGACTTTTCTAACTAAATTACTCTATGTTTCTATAGTATAAGGTGCTTCTTTTCAACATATTCCTAGAATCATGAGTTTCATACTGTGGTGATCTGTCTCAGTCTTTGAGTCACCATATATAAACAAAAGACACATAGTATTTTCAATATATAATGCAGGGCTGGTTTTGCCCTTTTCCCTCACTCCCACCTAAAACCAGCTCCTAGGAAAAGCTGTGAAATATAATATGGTACCCGAGTGACAATTTATTTTATCTGGTGTAATCTGATCTGCATGAGAGCAATTTAAATTTTATTTAGCCTCTAAAAGCTCTAATGCTCACATGTTCTCAGCAGAGCCTAAACCAGTACAACTTCACTGCAATTGCTTATCATTTATGGTAAGAAAATAAGACTCCAAACAGTTTAGGTAGATTGAATAAATACTGAAATAAGAACAATTTTTCCAGCCGAAAGACCAGATCTACCAGGAGAATGACTTTTGCTTACTGTCATTGTGCTGCAAAGTAACTATTTAAATTAGTTAATAAAAACTTTGGATCATAAAAAGTTCATATTCATTAATCCAGTCTATAAAAAACCAAACCTGCCTAACTTATTTCTGCTGTAATATATTAATAAAACTATGATTGCTTTATTTTTGCTTTTTAATTTTATTTAGAAGCCAAATAAACCTGATCTCATTCAATAGGTTATTTTATCTTCCCCAAAACCGAAGTATTTTGCAGGTTACAGATAAAAATGAAATTACGAATATTTTTTGTTTGCTCCTGCTGAGTACCATTTCCTGTGTTACTGCACTTCTGAATATCTAAGTGATTACTGCTATGCAGGAAATCACAATTGTTTTGGACTGAGTTTCAGCAACTGGTTTCTAATTTTTTTAAAATAACCAATGTAATTGTTAATCCTTTGGCATCTTCTCAAATGATCTGCATAATTTTGCCGAAAAATCTACTCTATTTAAGCTTGTTACATTGCTCAGCAGATTCAATCTAAGTATTCTATCTTTATTATTATTTAACATGTTATAAAATTTTGTCAGGAAAATAATAGGAAGATAATATATTAGCACATTAATTCCTTACAGAATATTAAGGATTAAACCAGAACTTTTTCATAGTACTGTGCTTGCTATAAATATTGCATGAATACCCAATATAGGAGTACTAACCTTTCAAACTTCTCCCAGGGAATGTTGTAAGAGTTCACTCTGTGGATGAATTGAAAAAAACCAAACAATACAAATAAAACTACAACCCAATGATGTAATTCCTAAGGAGCTTTGCCTCAAGCAACTAGCTCTCCCAAATCGTGATTAGTACCTTAATCGTCAGGAAAGACACTAAGCAGACTTTCTTAAATATTTCTAACTAACATTAGGAACTGTTTCACAACATATCCATGCAGAAATAAGAAAAAAACCCTACTTCTTATGAATGAAAATTTCTATATTTTATATAAAAAAAGAAAATATAGAAAATTAATAATGGTATTATTAACCTTTATTTTATGTCTAAAGTACTCTGAAGACAATTAATTAGTAAGAGTAATGTTCTGGTGACACTGGTGATAGAAGTGAAGGGGTTTATTCAAAAACAAATATCAACACATTTGAAAAATTCATTTTAATACTGAAGTAAGTGATTCTCTGGACTAGTTTCCAGAATTAACATTGTCAATTTTTTTCAGAATGTTAGGACAATTTCTATTAAATACTACATTTCAAACCTCTTTCTTTTTTAATTTCTGATTCTTGGCATTGTAGGCTCAATATAATTCTATTTCTTAGAAAATTCCAGTGAAAAGTTACCTGTGAGAACTACCAGCTTCTTCTTCAGAGCTTCTCAGCTCTGAAAGGGATTGGTAAACAGTTAATACAATCTCAATATCCACTTTCTACAGAGAAATTTAAATTTAAGCATGTGTTTTGAATATTTATGTCATCCTCCAACAATTTTCCAGGCAGCCTACTGACATTCACTAACAAATAGCTTTATTATTTTATATTCTAAAATTCACTTTGTCTAGTAATCTTGAGATTTAAGTACAAAGATTTTCAGACAAAGTACTTTTTTCTTTCTGATTCTAAGGAGAATGTATTTAGTCCTAGTGATTTCTTGTTCAAATTCATTGTGATAGCCGAGAAACAACCCATTATAAATGGCTCCAAGTCTGTCTTCTTCAGGTAAAGTGAAAGACGTCTCAGACAACATTGGATATGAGGCATGGAAGCACCAGTGGGAGTTTAGTCATGCAATTTTAAAAAAGGAACGGATTTAAAATATTCACCAAGTCTCATTTGAGATGCAGAATTTATTCTAATCTTATTTCAGTGCAATTATTGCATATGCTTCAAATCAGCAGTATATCTTTGTTTCTACCCTGTACTGATTATCCATTTCTGCATTTGTTTTCTCATTGGACTGTAAAACCTGTTTGATTGTTGCCCTACTAATTTAAGCATTTTTAAAGCCTGAAACTTTTGAATGTCTGCCAAATTGAAGCTCTATTCTCTTGATGCCTTTCGCCATCAGAAGAAAAAAAAAGACCTAATCTTTCTCAAAGCTGGATTGAGAATGTAGGCTCTCAAAAATTAAAAATGACAAACCAGAAGGGGGTTTTCTCTGAACAGTGTTGATGAGACCCATGTTACAGGACTCCGAAGGTGAATCACTCTCTTCTCTCATTTAATAAAATGAGACAATTCATAATATAAATTGTATGTTATACAATATAAACTCATGTCATCCTCCCATTTGGATTTGATACTATATTGTTCTGATCTAAATTCACCAATCAGCAACACACACTTGTACACATATATGTTTTACCTATGCATACATGTCTTTCCCCAAAGAGAAAATTAATATTAAACTGACTGCTGAACTGAAGGCACCATTCTAAAAGGAGTAAAAATCTATAATATAGGCAGAAAAACAGAGTCAAATGAAAAAAATTTTGTCGCATTGTATTAGTTGAATAACTAATATTTAACAGTAAATTCCTATGAATCTCAAAAATGCTGAGTCTCTTGTGAAAATTTGAGGTGTTTTTATTTCTTCTGTCAGAAACAATGTGGAATTTTTTTCTGCTTGTTGATTTAGTCATTTCCTCTAAACTACTATATGAAATTTTCAGAATCAAAGTTTTACAGTGCAGCAACTGAAAAGAGCCAATTATACCTTTTAATAATTCTAGAATATACCCAAAGTAATCACAATATAACTTAGAGCAAAATTTAGTCATGCAATACCATGGTTGTGAGTAATATATTCTTATTTTTTATGCAGTTGAATAGATTTTACCCTGTATTTTCTGAAAACACTATTTTTAAAAACAGATGTGAGATGACCATTAGAAGTTCATATCAACAAAACCAGTATGAATAATAATATAATAATAATAATTATTATTATTATTATTATAACAACGAAGTATTACTTAAAGATAAGTCATCCCATAAATAAAAATCCATGCTGTAAAGGATTAGAATAGGATAAATGAAATCAACATGCTCTTTTTGGTTCGTTTTGTTTCCTTGAATCATTAGCCAAACATCGCTATTAACTTCTTACTGAAATGTTGATGACAAAAAGGTTGGATTTTCTGCTTCTGAGCTACACAGGCAAATTTAAATGCCAAAAAATTCCTTTACAGAGAGATAGAATATTGTTTTACTTTTCCTACGACTTGATCAGAGCTGTGATTACAGACTGGAAGATTCAAAGGCACGTATTCAAAAATCAAATCTCAGGGCAACCAGTCATTTCATTGTCAGAAAACTAACAGCCAGCGTATCACAAAAGAAAACAAAAATGTTAAGAAAGGAAACAAAGTAAACAAAATGTTTTAAATAATTTTCCTTGTATGCATAAGTAAACAAGAAGATGTTTATTTGTAACAGTTCTAGGAAAAAACTTCTTGCATCCATGTCTTTGTGAGTGCAACATTAAATGCTGCAGGATCTCAACAGCACAATTTTTAGAAGTTGCTATTGAAAACTTTTTACATTCATTTTATTTCTTTCAAGAATAAGAACAGATCTACTACCTGAATGCCCTATTTTTAGATGTTCGCAGAAGTATACAGCAATAAATGCTTAGAGGGTGTAGGTTTAGCTTTGTGGGGAAAAAATAATCAGTGATCATAAAAGACATAGTGATCCATTTTAGGAAGGCTCTTTCTGCTGTTGCATAACTGACTGAGCTTTTTATACATGTTTTGATATTTCACAATAAATCACATCAAATTTTCTATGCCACTAAATTATATAATTTATTACATAGAATTAAGAAACACCACTTCCCAAAAATGTAACTGCAAAACAATGATAAAATTATTCTGCATATTAATTAAAAATGAGTGAATATTGAAATATTTCTAACTAACCCAACCCTTTTTTCAGTGACTGAAGTAATGCTTAGATTAAGACCTTCAAAGGGATGATCCCACAGAATTTAATAGATGCAGTAGTTCTACAGGGGCCAGAAGCGGGATGCCAGGGTCTCCTCCAGTGCAGGGCTGAGGTTTCACTGGGATTTCTGCTGTTGGGTGGGGGTCAGGATCAGTCCCACTGCAGGAAACCGGGGTCAGACACAGCCTTGGGATGTCCAGGCTGGACTGTGGAGATAAGGATGGGCTGGAACATCAGTCCAGAAGTCACTTTATTCCCTCTTAAACATCTTTGAAATGCATCCACGCCTTGTGGTACTCTGTAATTTTTGTGAAATTGCCCCATGTTATTTGTTATGCTCAGAAGTCCCTCTAATCATCTGCAGAATTTTCTCACAGTCTCTTCCATTAGCTAAACCTCAGACAAGGATATAAACATAATGATATATTGTCTTAAAGTTAGTATAGTATATTTGTCTAATAAATATTGTAGAAGAATGTAAGTGTTAAAGGTTGGCTTCAAGTACCTCTAAAAATACCTCTGTCTTATTTTATCTTTCATACAGAATTTCTATTTGGAAATGCATTTAAGATGGTTGTTTTCTTATACCTATACCAAGTCCCAATATTTTGTAAACAGTTTCTACATAGAAACTACTACTCCATCATTTCTCATTTATTTTTTCCATAGTTACCATGTTTGTACATCTCGAGAATATAAGAAGTGAAAATTTAAACTAGCTCTGTTTTTCAAATGACAAAATAAGTGGAAAAAAATTCCCAGTTTATTTATCAGTACAACAATATGGAGTTTAAATATAAAGTCCCATTTATTCACCTCTTTTCTAAAAACATAAGCAGAATTTGTCTTTATCTTTTCCCATTTCAGAACCAAGTATTAGCCTGTGTATTAAGTACAGCAGGTTTTGTACCCTTTCCTTACAGTGAATTTAAGTTTTAGCATATGATTAGATCTTTGGAACAAAGTAAGGGAGCATACTGAAGCTGCTGAAAGAGAGATTAAGTAATTCATTAACTGTGGTTTCAAAGAGTGGATGTCTAATTTTTGTAATCTTCTTAAATACAAAGAGACAGAAGTCCAGTTTCAGTAATACTGTCTTTCTTTGCAAATAGGCATTCTGTCTTATGAATTCTTGATGTACATGTGCTTAACAAGCAAGGCAGAACTCATAAGCACAATGCAACAAAGAAAATATTCAAACCTTGAAATATTTTCTTTGTTTATTGGGTGGGGGTGAGAGGGCATATTGAAATTTCAGTTTCAAATATTATATTTACTGAGATTTATTGGTAGCAGAAAAACAATGTGAAAAAAAAAGCTGTTGGCATTATTTTATTCAAAAACATGTAACCTTTTCCAGAAAGCAATTAATATAATATAGAGAATAAAGTATTTTATTGAAATAAAATTTTTCTTCTAAAAAAATGCTTCAGATATATCAAGATTTTTTATTAAAAATATATACTAAATAATTAAAGTATGTAAAGGACTGAATCTACTATAACTTTCCCAGTAGAAACACAGGTTTAGGATCTATGGCCGATGTATACTAGCATAGAAATTACATATATATAAATCTGTCAGAGTGAAAAATTTCTTCCCACACCTCTTTTAATATCAACCTTTCATACTTAATATGCTGTGGAAAAGTCATACATTCAAGTGTCCAAGTACCTTTGTAGGTGTAATTTTTCCAAATTATCACATAGGTGAGCCTTCTGTATTCTTCACAGCAGCAGTTTGTACTATTCTGGTGGAATCCACCTTCAGTTCAGAATAATGGATTTTTTGTTACAATTTTTTTAATGCCCCTTTTGCTTTATTTGTTCACCCACTATCCATACACTATATACCTTATGTTTTACATCAATGTATTTTGTTTTCGTTGATCAGATCACACAAGGCACAGGAAAATGGAGTCTTCAAAATTATCAGCACATAACTTTCAAGAAGGTTATCTATATTGTGAAAAACTCCTGAGTTTGACATTTCAGCCTTTACACACATAAGCAATGCTGCATACTGAGAAGACAATTAAAAGTGCTGCAAATCCTGGTTTTCAGTACAATAAACAAAGATCAACACTCTCTTTTTGCCAGCTGTGATCATATAATGAAACTACTAAAAACTAAACTTGTCCAGAAAGCACTAGATGTGCAATTTTATAGTTTATTTATTTATAAAGCTGAGGAGAGACTTTCAGCCTAGGACACAGAAACACAATTTCTGGATTTTCAGCTGCAGCTTAACACTTCATATAGTTAGAGAAATCAAGAAAACTCTTTGCTCTTCTATTTTCTTCTCTCTAAGTTTAGTGTGGAAAAGTTCCTATTTGACCAAAACTACAGGATTAAATTCAGTTCTCCAAGGTAGTTTAAAATTTTGTGAAAAAAAGAAAATGTTTTGTGACATTTGTATTTGAAAATCTCAATAAACTTCCTAAACTACTTCTTACTTGCTTAACAACCAAAATTATACAACTTTTGAAAAATACACAAAAGAACATACAGTGTAATAATCTTAAGATAAATTTCAATGTAAAAAAAATTCATATCCATTCTCATTAACTGTACTGATGATACTGAGAAAAGTTCTCTACCTTTCCAGTGACGCACTTTACATTGCTTCTAACTATTCTACTGATTGTTAAAGGCAGACTGAATCGAGGAACAAAGGGCACTTCCTGGGGTGTTTTCTGCAGTAAACTTATCAAATTCACACAATAACCATACACTTGAAGATAATGATTAATTCTTACATATTACAAATTGATATCACTATTTACACAAAACTGTCTTTGACATCCAGATTATAAATTAGACGTGAATATACAATGCCATGAAACTTAAGCAAAATGTTTAGCAGTGGCAGCTAGAGTCCTGGATGGGCCCGGTAATCAAGGCCCAGGTGACCGGGCTTGAGTGCTCCTTGAAAGAAAAACAGGTTGGGCTTGTCTTCTTTCTCCTCCCATTTTCTTCATTTAATTCTGATGTGTAATAACTCCCTGTCCCTAAGCCAAAAAAATGTGTGTTTTCTGATTCCAGCACAGCTTTTTGGTGCACATGAGCCAGGATATCCTGCCTCTTTGTGGTACCTAGTGCTTATCTTGCATTTCTCTGTCAACTTTTCGTCCTTTCATTGCTTCCTTGTGCAACCACACACAAACATGCCACTGCTATGGTCACATTACTCTCATGCTTATGTAAAATGCATATGTATTGTGTTTGGATATTCTATGAAAATATTACTAAATTCTGTTATTAATTGCAACATTTTGGTCATACTTGGATTTAAGGAAAGCTGATATTAGCAAATCTAATTCAATAAGTAATTAACATTTTAATTGGAATATCTTTAAAACATCCAGGTGTCAGAAGGTCCTGCTTTGACTACATTGTCCAAATGGGAAATTATATTTGGTGGTTTCTAAAAGAAGGATATTTTATTGTGATGTTAGAAGTAATTTAAAATATGATTATTAACACTAGCAGAAAAGTCTTTAGGTTTCATTACTTTCCATTGTAGACCTACAGTAGATTATTCAATGTCCTGCTGAGTAACAGAATTCTTTGTCTGTTGTGGGACTGCAGGTTTCATGCTCCAGTTTCTATCACTAAGGGTGTGATAGCCTTGATCCAAAAGCACACATAATTAAAAGGAGTCACCCACCCCTGTCATATATGCCATGCTGAATTTCATAATTCTACAGTGCCCTTAGGCACACAGCAGGGGGGCTTATTCTTCAAAACTCCATGTCCTCTATGTTATTACTTATCTAATAAGTAACATCAGTGCTGAATTCTGCTCCAGGCTGCTTTATATCAGAGAGCTACCATTTCAATGCAATGGCAAAGTGGCATATCCTGAGTTAACAATAATAGTTTCTAAATAAGGTAGCTATTTCCTTCATCTCTTCTCATGCAAACAACAGTAGGCATGATGTGGTGGTGCTGTTATTACTGTTCTTTGTGCTGCTGTAAAAATGTGTAGATACTGCAAAAAAACATATTGAAATACAAGTAATAATAAAATAGTACATTTTTCCACTTTTCAAAACAGAACTTGAAGCCTTCTTCTAGAAGGTTAACTGTGCAGGTTTCAGAATGAAATGCTGGACTACATTCTGAAATATATGAAAAGGTTAGATAAACTAAATAAACAATTCCCTTATTTATCACAGCTCTCCTTTAACCGAAAATTAAGCCTAATACAAAGAGTTTTGCAAGTCACCTAGGATTAGAGCTATAAGAAAGTGCAGTTACCCGGTCCAAATTCCCTGAGTAAGTTTTTGCTCACTTCTAAGGCAGAAATTGGACTAATACTAATTTAACACAACCCTGAAATGATTTGAAGATTTCTGGAAATCTAACTTTGAGCCACAGATAGAATTCTAAAGACTTTGACAACTAGATGACCAAAACAAAATTAAATCTCTCTCGTAAACACCATGCCTGGGTTGCAGTTAATTTACATACAAATGTGCTATCTTAATGTGTTTTATAAACTGATTGCTATTTGAGTGGTAAAAAAGGCACAAAGTAGCCAACCTTTTCCATGACCCATATCATTAGATCCCTTGCTCCACTGCGCAACAGGTCTATCCATTCTTCTCCTGATAACATACTTTCAGAAAGCTTTTGTACTGCCCTTCACCTCCTAGCTAATTTCTACTCAAATAAGTTTTGGTTTTCCTCTGACCATTCCTACAAGAAGGGAAATGCCTTTGCATTCTTCCCATGTAGCCTGTCCTCACTTCCGTCATCTGCACGCTTCCTTTTTGTAGTTGAGTTCGGTCAGGACCTCAGTCTTCATCGATGTTGACCTTTTCCCAGATTTGCCTGACAAGAACAGACTATTCTTGTGCCCTGAGGAGGTTGTCTTTGAAGACCAAACAGCACTTGTATTCAGAACATGTTCATCCAAACAATATGAAAATTATGTTTGATTTAAAATAGCAACTTTAGCATCCATTTTTTCTATGTCAGTTGTCTGGTTTTTGGTTTGGTTTGGTTTTGGTTTGTTTTGTTTTTGCTGGAAGCTTGATACCTCGCCATCTAATTTAATTTTCCAGGATGCCAGTAGATATCTAAACACTTGTAGATCTAAAATATTGTCCTCAGCCTTCTCTTCTATATTCCTGTTTTCTCAGCATGGGAGCATGATAATTTTTTTCAGTAATGAAGTACATATAGATACTAAGAATGGTGGATAAATTATACTACTACTTGTGTGTAGCTTCAGTCTCCTACTCTAAAAGCCAGTTTATTACAATTAACCCATTTGTTAATTTTAAACTGTGTCCCCAGTTAACCCATAAATGTATGACCACTTGTGTACAAATGAAAACATTTAAATGTTAAAATGTTTCTAGATGCCAACTTTGCATTTCCTTTTTTTCCTTATAAGATAATCAAACTTCAAAAATCCATCCTCCCAATGGAGAAAGAAAAAACAAAGGTAGAAAACCTGGAAAACTTACCTAGATTAAAAGCCAATTACAACTTCTTGTCCTTCTTGCATTATGAGAAAGTTATGGACAGATTTAGAATCACAGCAGCAAGCTGTGAATGATATATGAAATGAAACAGTCCTGCTGAGTTTACTGCTGTGCTGTTTGCTATGACCTATAGACATTCAGGTGCACAATATTCATATTGTGGACAGAAGAATAGCCATGACAATGAAAGACTTTAGAAGTAAAATAAACTATATTCATGTGTGAGAGAGTTTTAAACTTTCAATGTATGCTCTATTTTCCACTTCACATTCTTTCCTTTAATCAACATTTTTCCAGACTAAAGCCCATGAAGAAAGATAAGAGCCTATTCTCCAAAACAGGCTACTTAGCATGGTAAAGACCCATTACAGGCTAACATTTTTTTCCTCTTCTCATCGCTAGTCAAGACACAAAATTTTGTTTCATGCATGAAGATGAATGGAAGCAGCTTGCAAATGGAAAGGAAAATAGCTTACAAGTGGTTTTATTAGCTTAAATTTGAAGTCTCTTGTCACAGAGTCCCTATGGATACTACAAAATACTCACAGATTTGTCTTGCGTTATCCAATGGGCTGGACTTCTGTTCTATGCTAAGTGAACCATAAGGAGTTACCTCTTGATTGTGCAGTATCAATTAAAGAAGAATCAAGCCTATAGATATGCAATGCTCATCAGTAAACAAGTAATCTCTCACCAGAAATTACCAAATGTGTGCTAATTTTACTTATGATATATATTTATTAATAGTTTGGAGTAAATTTTAAACTTTGTGCTTAATAAATAACTTCTTTCCAAATTCTTTTAAAATTTCCATCTCTTCAGGTAAGGGTTTTCAGACAGCGCAGACAATGTTAGGTAGGAAATACATATTTCTCCCTAATCTCTGGATCCACTCAATTGCTGCATTGCAACAGAAGTATTCCTTGTAGTGGAAAGATAATTTTAATTTGTGTGGGTTTTCCTGATTTATTTAAGTTTGTTAAAAAAAAGTTTGTTAAAAAATACAGAAGTAACAGCTTTTTTTTTTCTTCCATCTTTATTTTTTTTGACAAAACATGCGTGGGTTCATGAAACAGTGCCATGACACAGCCACACTAACAGAGACCAGGCTGCCATGTTGACAGTGAAGAGACATGGAAACTACAGTTATTGGGTGGTTAGACAGTAGGAATTACTGATGTAATATCTAGTACAGTGAAAATTTGTGGATTTTCAGTTGGGGTAAACTTTTAAATTGTAAATGAGTGAAAAAAAATAAGTGGATTCAGAAAAAGGTTTTACAAAATATAATAGGCTTTAAAGCTGTACTTTAATATGATCCTTTTAGTATTTTCTTTAGTAAAAGCTTGGGATATCCATAATTAATCTGCTGCTTGATAATGTCTTCATGGAGATGTCAATGTTCTCCCATCCCAGAGATTTCTGAAGTAGATTAATTAGTAATCTTTCTGACAGGTAGTACAAGTAGTAACTGGTGCAACATTAGAGAGTCTTTATCACTGAGGAAGCCTATGGTTAAGTTTACACTTGTCTTTTGGACACTTCCAAATCCCTCACAGCTATAGCAAAGAATCTGACCTCCCTTTTTACCAAAATTGTGGAACAGGTTCTATGCTTACACTTTTTTGCACTAGTCATTAAAAGGGTATTCATGTAAAGGCAGAAATTGTAGGGGAGCAAAGGCATATCATTCCCAGTGCTAGGGCAGAGCAGGGGCCAGGGGCTCCCCAGGTACCAGATGTGGGGAGTGATGGGCAATCCACCAGGGCAGACAGGGCAGGGCCTCACAGCCAGAGCCCATGCTGCCACTGCAGTCAGGGAGCAGGGTGGGCAGCCCTGGACGCAATGGGGCAGCTCTATAGGGATGGGCTAAGCTGAAATGCAGCTAAAGCTGGGTCAGGACATCACCCTGTGAGTCAGGATCAGAGTTAGGTCTGCGGAGGGGAACCAGGGGCAGGCACAGCCTAGAGGCAGCCAGGAATCTGTACATTAGTGTTTTGACTTAGTTTTGTTGAGAAGTGTACTTTTGAAGTGACTTCTTGTTTCTACTCTGATTCACATTATGCTTTCAAATCATTCTTACTTGGTTTCTTTCTTTTGAATGAAGTTATTTAGAAAGATGATCTCCACAATCACACTGAATGTTGTCCAATTGTCACTGGTTACCACGTTCAAGTTGCCAAAGTAGAATTAGTTCAATTTCCTATCTTCTCAATACTGTTCCACTGCATGGAGACTTAAATACATTGTGCTATTTTTCACTTGTAACATGTACATAGACCTAGGCTAGCTTTGAATTCTAGGAATATGACTGTCCTTCAATGCGCATAGAGTGCATGCAGCAATCTGAGTAAAGCATATTTTCATTTCAGTAGTTTTGCCATTAAATTCCTTCTTATGGCATAGAGAAAGCAAACAAAGCTGGCTAAATCTTTAGTAGTTATTACAGCTAGTAGTCTTAGTATTACTTGTAAGTTGTGGCCTGTTTCTAGTGCTTTCTGACAAATACTTTTTTAGGAGATCAAAGGAAAGAATCAATTACCGTGAGAGTTCTCATCTGTCTAGTTATCTAATGGCTCATACTTAAAATAACATGTAAAGGATCCAAAGTTCTCATGCTCTATTACCTGAAACCTTATACCATTTATTTCAAATTACACCTTTTCATTGCACAGACTACAGATTTAACTCTGACCTCTACTTTTCAGGAAAGTGTTTCAGCTCCTATGAAGTAAACTGTTCATGACAGAGACAGACAGTTGCTATTCAAGGAGTGTAGCATGATGTCATACCTGAGATTACAAATGCTTCCTCACTTTGTTGATTCATCTATAGTACATTTTGTTCCACAGTTGGCTCAGTCATAGCTTCTATTCTCTTTGCTGGTCTCATTTGAGAGCTGCATTCATACTCAAGAGTTAGCAGAGAACCTGAACAGACTAATTGTTCCAGTTTGGCCAAATTTAGAAATACATCCTCTGAGAGAAGGCAGGCTACAACCACCCCTCCCCTACCAGGTTCGGGAAAAAAATAATTACCTCGAAGGAAAGTGAAAGATAGAAAAACTATTTATTTAACAAACACACAGGAAAAGGATAATAATGCTAAACAATAAAACCCCCCGCTCTGCTGAAAGAAACCTGGGGGAAAATTCAGAGTCCTTCCGTAGATCTCTCTCTCCCTCCTTGGTGTTGGGACGGGGTGGTGGGCCCACCTCCAGGGCCAAGGCCTTGGTGGAAAGTCCTCCCAATATATTCTGATGCTGAAACTGTCCAGCAGAAAGAAAAGGAAAAAAATGAAGTCCCAGGAAAACAAAAGTTCAACTCTCCAGAGGAAAAAAGGAGCTAAGAAGAAAAAAACTGCTGAAAGCTGGCTGGAAAGAAAAGCAAGGGTGCTTCCCTCCCCTTCCGCTCTCCTGCCACAGCTGAAAAAAAAGTCTCTATCTCTGTGTGACCTTGGAACATGAAAACAAACTGCTTTGAAAAAGTTTTGCTCAGGTTTTCCTCCCGCTTCTCAGGCTCAGTTTAAAGGCACAGAAATGTACAAAAATTAATTTCTGGGCATAGGGCAGCGATAGGGGATGCACATCATAAAGTCACCCCAAGACACTAATACTGTACTGCAGTGTGTCACTGTCACAATGATTTGAAATAGTGTGAAAGTCAGTGTCATGTCTTACCTAAATGATAAAATGACACCAGATATGTCTTGTGCAACAATACTTAATGTATGGCCCACTGTGGATTGCCTCCTGTGGTGACATGTAGAAATATCCTAACTACTCATCTGAAAATCCTCATGAATAACTCACATTTATGCTGATTACAGGATATATATGTACAGAAACACCAACTTATATGAAGACATCAGAATTTTTTTGTCTCTTTATTCATGTAATTGCTTTTTCCTTGCATAGCTATATATAATTAATTTTCAAAGCCCTTAATTAAAGCTAGATCTAATGTACTTGCCTGAGTTTAAACTTTTTAAAATGCACCATATATTCAAGAAGCCACTACAGTCTTTGCTGACAAACCTAGAGTGAAAACAGCAGTGAAGTAGTAGTATCAGTGGATCTATTTATGACAAAATTTAAATATGACTCACTGACAGAAATAGAAATTCCTTCACTTCATTCAAGATGATAGATTTGGCTATTGCATTTTCCATTATTATATGGCTTGCAGAATTGTTCATGAAACCTTCATTATCACTATGGAAAATGAATGACATTGCCAATTATTTAAGCCGGAATAATTTAGGAGCTGGCTGAGCAGAAACTGGTATGAACAGAGCCAGAAAACATTACTTAAAAAACAAAAGCAGGGCCTCTGGTGGAGTTACTTAAATATTTTCCTGTTCACGTTCATGGCAGAACAATTCATGGAGGCTAGACTTGGATTTTTTAAATTATATTTGCTTCAAATTTCATTGCAATCCTAAAATACACCCAAAAAATTTCAAATCTCAATGTTATTAGACATCAGCTATATGAGACTTGAATACTAATGCCAGGTAAAAGGGTAAGCACAGGAAGTGACAGATTTCTAAAAAAATACAGTTTTTTATTGTATTTTGTGAACAAGACTGGACTTAATGCCTAAAAAAGTCCATAAGAAACAACATTATCTGCTACGGGGTTTTCCTGGTGTCATATTTAACAACTTAGCCTTGATTACCCCAGTTGACTGAGACTTGTTTGTCCTGTTTTGAAAAAAAAACCCCTACATTTAATTTCCACAAAGTTTTCTTGTTCACAGCAGTGTAAACAATTATTTTGATAATGCAATACAGAGAAACAGCTATTTTGATTGATGTAATCAAAAATATTTATATTATCTATACATTATTTTCCTTTTTTTCTTCTAGTTTGAAAAAGTCATTGTCCCTGCCCATGGCAATGGGTTTGGAAGTAGATGATCTTTCTGGTCTCTTCTAACCAAAACTGTTCTGTGATTTTATGATTATTAGAGGGACTGACTGCTTGTGTCATTATTAATTATGAATTTTGCAAAATTCCGTGTTTAGATGTAGTGTGGTTTAAAAATGGTAAGGACTTCTGATTTTGTCTTGCATTTTCCGTAGCAACAATTATTCAAGTTGGTTTGGGGTTTGTTTTTTTTGGTGAGAATTGACTATTGAACTAATGCTACTGTTACGAAGTTGTTGCAGTGTCCAATTTTGGGAACAGATGTAGGTAGCTGAAAGTATGTGTATTTTTTCAGATCTCTTCTCTAAAGTCTATCTTTCAGTGATTGCAAGATATTATAGGTCATAAATATCTTACAGGACTGTCCCTTGGGCCTGGAAAATTATTATAAGCATCTAAATGGCATTTAATTTTTATAAGCATCTAAATGGCATTTAATTTTTTTTCTCAAATCTTATCTTTATATTCTGTTAATGTGAGATATGTACAAAAAAAGAATAATGAGAAGGTGCAGGTATGCTGATGCCACTGCACAGAATGGTGATAATGCTTTGACACAGCTCAGTCTTTACACATATATGTTATTCTTACTATTTTTTTGCTTGTATTCTAGTGGCAGACATGGACAATAATAAGAAAATACACTCAAGATCTTGGGAACTATATTTGTCACTTATTCATTTCATTTAGAATGGTTATGCATAATAACCATTAGATGAACGTAAAAAAACATTGCCCATCACCATCATTTTTCCTTTAGAGGCTGAATTAAAGCATGAGGCAGGTAAAAGAGATCTAATCTGTTTTTTAGGACTCTGGGTCTACTGGGTTTTTACTGGTATCATCTTTCAGTGCCTAATTACCCTTATTGCTAAGGAATACAATTATGTTCAAGGTAGAATTTGAACCTATTCAAAGTTTCCACATTTTTTTATATCTCTGATTTAAATGATCACGTATTCTGTCAAAGTTCTCTTCAATAAACTGATTAGACTGAGTTTGTTGAGTCTTGCAGTGTGAATCTTGTTTTCTGTGCTTTGGATCTTTTAAGTGTCCTTTCTTCAGTGTTCTGCAATCTTGACAAGTTCTAAAATGCAAAACCAACCACTTGATACAGTGATGTCATGCACAAGGAGAAAATCATACCCCTTCATACTTTGTATTCTGCTTCTGAGCCCAAGGAACACATTTCCCTGCTTGACCTTGGCAGTACTTTCTGACCTTATGGTAAGTCTTCAGAAGTGAGACTTTCCTTAAAGAAATTTTTCTAACTCAAACTCAAACAATCTGTATAAGACAGAGTACTTTGGTTTTAGACTCCGCATTTTTCACTGTTCCTGAAGTCATGTGTAATGACATAACACACAAAGTTGTAATTTTTTCCAATAATTTTTCAGTAGTGGTCCAATAGTTGAGTTTGATGTGATATTCAGAGTGTATTAGGCATATGTAAATACAAGCCTAAAATATAGTTTTCTCAATTCATGCTTGATTAATTTGGTAATAAGCATACATTTGACTTCAAGATTTAGTTCCTATTGCCAACGTTCATGGCCAATAATGCATCTATTAATGAAGATTGTATTCAGATGCATGCATGTGCAACTGAAATAAATAAATATTTAAAAATATTGGATGCTGGAGTGGCAGGTAGGGTAACTTCATCATATATGACATGCTGAATTACATAACTCTATCATGTCCGTAGGCAAGCGGCAATGTCTACTTTTTCAACAATCAATGTGTCTCTTTTACTGCTCCTCTAATAAATAAGTGCTAAAGTACTGCTTCAGGCTTGTTTGCATGACAGTTGACATTTCAAAATACTGACAAAGTGACATATCTTGAGTAAACCCTTCTAAATAAGGTGTGTCATTCCAACATGCTTTTTTTTCATATAAGCAGCAGTAGGAATGCAACTGTGCCACTGTCATTACTGGCATTTGAAGAAAATGTTTCTTTAAAAGTGAAAATTGAAACAAGATTACGTGAAGTGTTACATCACTGTCTTTTATATTTGAGAACACAAAACTTGACATTTACACTAGTTAGGTTTGATATGCAGAATAGAGAGAACTACACAATAAAAATGTTCTGATTTTACATTATTACAGGCCAGTACTTATCACTAAACAAGATTTTTCTTGGGTTTAACTTTTTACTTGCTCTACAGGGTCTGGGACAGAATGGACTAGACACCTCTTTTGCAAACTGAATTTTTAAGATGAATAAACATTTTACAAAGAATTTTATGTAACAAAGATTAAGTGAGCTTACATTTCAGATGAAGTACAGTTTAAAAGAAAAGAATTTATTTTTCTGTTTATTATTTAATTTGTTGTAGACTTGAACTGACTAAAACAGTTACTTTTTCAAAGAATGTAGTTGACAAAATATCTTTTTTTTTCCTGCAGCTTTCCTAATTTTTATAGCATAAGCTCTGTTAGTAATTTCTTAATATTTGCTTCAATTGCCTGCCATATACCAGTAACATGCAAAAGCTAATTGCAGCAAATTTTCGGTACTTTCAGAATCAAGATGGCTTAATTCTGGTGAGTTTGGACAGAAAATATCTTCTGTCCAGGAGAATTCAGTAAATCTAGTTTGGCTCACGTCTCATATTCTCTAGCTTAAAAGTGGGCAAGAAAGTCATCTCATCTTGCAGACATGTCAGCAGTTCCTGTTCTGCACTGACATGAATCCAAGACATAAAAATGTTCACATTCACATTCAAATAAAAATTAGGTTCACATCCAAAATAATCTAATAGTGCTTTATTTGGCTTTTAGCAATCTGTGTTCAAGACCACGGCCTAAATCAGGATTATTATTATCATCCTTATCATTATGATTATCATCATCATTATCATTATTATCATCATTATTTTTTCACTTTGCATCTCTGTCTTCTTCTGTTTTCTTCTCTACAGATCTCTCTCTGTGTGCTTCATTAGAAATTGTGTTTTCAATGTGACAAATGTTTTCATGTATTCAGGAAGAAAAGCATCCATCTAAATAAAGTGATGATAAACCATTTCATCAGAACATTCTTGAATGGTTTGTCCTACCTTATTTCACATGCCAGTTGCCTTTATTTCATAGGATAAGCTTTTGAGGTTTTATTTTGCTTTCTTACAATTAATGTTAATTACTTGCTTTTCAAGAGGGAACCATTTTAGTCATAAAGAGTGATATCCTGCACTAATGCTAAGGTTTAAGGTTTAGCACCTAAGCAGCATGTATCAGAATATCCCTTCTCAGATTGAAAGAGGAAAAGAAGGATCAACTATCCTGATTTCTGAACAATATTAGTTCAATTCTTAGCTTACATTTGTACTATAGTTAAAGATTTCAGGGTTTAGTCTGTCACCAGAAAACCTGCTACTCCCAACAGACATAACAGCATCTGCAAGTACTTGAACCACCGCTAATTCAGCAGCAGTTCTTTTAATACTGTGCACTTCTTTCCTCCATTTCCTTGTTCTCTGAATGGGCACAAGAAGAGTAGACTACTACACTTGCTATTTGTTTTAGAGAAAAGTATACCTAACTGTCTAAGGTTGACAGCTTAACCTTATATTCAAAGATGACGCCATTTTTGGAGGTGTTCTAAATTACACTTTCCCGAGAGAAAATGGTTCAGCATTGAGCCCAAGTAACAGATGTGTTTTTAAAAGTGCTGAAATTTTCCCTTTCCTAGCTGACAAACAGTTTTTTGATTCATGCTAGCAAACACATTTTCCAACATATCCTGTTTTCATTCTTCATAAGAGGCCAGAAAAGCACATTTTTAGTAGAGGTAAATAAGTATTTGAAAATGGCTTGGATAATGGGGACAGCCCAGTGGAGTTATTTAAATATTTTTTAAATTAATATTACGTTAAAATGTATGGGTATTGTTGTGATACTCTACAATGATGACTTAGACTGAATATTTTAATACAAACCCTTTCATCATAGCCTAAATTTCCCTACAGAACTTTAGGCAGGGTTACTTAACTTTCAGGCTGCTCTCAAGCAGAATACTTTTTATTTGTGCTTGTGGTATTTTGTAGTTGTTTTCTTTTGTTTCATTTTATTCCCTTTTTAAACTACAAGTGTTAATAGCTCTCTTTGGGAAAGGTGTCACATTAAAATCTGTGGGTTTGGCTTGTGTGTGTGGTTTTTTAGGGCTTTGGTTTTGGTCACTATCTAGTTCCTTCTGCGTATGATTCTAAGTATAATTCACCATTTGGAAATAGGATTGAACCTGTTCATTGGTTTATGCTGCCTTTTTTTTTTTCCCCCCCAGGGACAGAGATATTAAACAAGTTTCTTGAAAAAACTGAAAAATTGAGAAAAACCAAATAAGTGCCATTGTCATGTACTTCTTCATATGCCCATAAGACAAAATATCCCACAACTGAAAATCTCAGTTCTCAAATGCAAACACAAGCATAAGGTTTCTTTGCAGTAATAAAAATCAAGCACTTCCATAACTCTGCAGAATGATTTATTTGACTTCTGGGATTAAGTTTTGCTAATATGGAGTTAGAAACACAGTGAAAACAATCTCCTCTATCTGTTACTGTCTTTATCTCATACTGTCTTTATCTGAGAGGAAAAATGAATAAGCACTAAATGGAAACTGCACCGTTTTGACATTGCTAGTGGATGTATCAGCAAAACTCCAGGCCTATGACAACAAATTGATGATACCACAGAAAGGAAGGAATCCATTCACTACAAAACGGGCATTTCTTAAAAGGACTGTTAGAGCCATCAGAACAGTAGATGGAGGACAACGTCAGTGCCATTAACTAAGTTTTGACTGGAGCAAATGCTGTCATTGAGAACTATTGTTTTTAAATTCTTATGATTTTAAAAATGGTAAAAATTTTCAGATATAAATGAGAAACAGGGCTGTTAACTCTGGTTGTTCTCTTCAGAAATTGTCCCAGATGTCTTAATACCATTTAAAAAATCTGAATTTATGATCAGAGTTATAAGTTGCCACGTCCCACCACGGACTGTAGGTTAACTTCAAACAATGGTTGCTTGCAATCATATATGGAATGGAATAACCCCTTGAAGTAGGTGTCTTCTTGTTAACTTGAAGAGTAAATTAGCTACAGTGGACCTTCAAAAAATGAGAAGGGAAACACACAGTAGAAAACAATTACTCTCGAAGTTTATTTGTTTTTCTGTTTAGTTACTGATCAAATATTGGGATTGAGAGACCATTTATTTACATGCTGTGTCAGTTCAGTTGCCACAGAAAAATCCCTATATTTTGACTGTTGGGAAGACCAAGAATCATTTAATATGAATAGTGAGAAAAGTGGCATGAAATGAAGTCAGATAGGAGGAAAAAAAAATGAGAATGAATAAGAAAAGCAATTTTACTTCGTTCTGTATATCTGACCTGTAAATATAGGAAGAATATTGTGAGACATAAGACAAATTCCACTTAATCTCCTCTATTTATGTTTCAATTCAGCTGCTCTTTAGAGAATAATTTCTGAAAACAGAAGTAATCCTTTTCAAATATAATTGTGTTGATAGTTGAAAAGAAATGGAAAAGAAGACCCTGAAGCAAGTAACAAAAGCTCAAAAAGAGAATGTCAAATCCAATACCTAACTGGGAAAAGGTTTCTGCATTTTGTATCAATACAGTGATTGTAAAAGTAATTTAAAAAAATTATCTACAAATCTAATAAACATCATGGAAGTAAAAGACAAAATTTCATTGTTAGTCTTTCAAGCTCTGCTAAAGAAGACCCAGGGAATGATTATGTATTTCTTTAAAGTAAACCTGTCACATGGGTTAATATTTGAAAAGTTCCTTGTTTTTAGGAAAGGAGTAAAATGTCACTTCCTCAAGATGTACTTGTGGCCTTGGGATAGGAAATTTAAATTGTCTCATGAAAATATTACAGTTTTTGCTTTCAAAGACCCGAATTTCAAAAACATGAAAAAAAATCTCTCCCTTGACCTTAATATACTAGAAGCAAGTTATCAATGCTGCAAAATAAATACTTCCCCTAGTGCAACTTGAGGATATTTTCTCTTTTCCTTTCACTGGAGAGAAAGCAGAAGAGACTGACTCCAACCCCACTACAGACTCCTTTCAGGCAGTTATAGAGAGCAATAAGGTCCCCTCTGAGCCCTCTCTTCTTCAGGTGAAACACAGATCCCCCAACTGCTCCTTATAAGACTTGCTCACCAGTCCCTTCCCCAGCTTTGCTGTCCTTCTCTGAATATGCTCCACCACCTCAATGCCCTTTCTGAAGTAAGAGGCCCAAAACCAAACACAGGATTTGAGGTGCAGCCTCACCATTGCTGAGTACAGAGGGTGATTAGTTCCACAGTCCTGCTGGTACCACTAACTTAGATACAGACCAGGATGCCATGGGCCTTTTTGGCCACCTGGGCAGACACTGGCTCACGTTCAGCTGGCTGTCAGCCAGTATTCCCAAGCCCCTTTATGCCAAGCAGCTCTCATACCACTCTTCCCTAAGCCTGTAGCGCTGTATGAGATTGTTGTGACCTATCGCCGTATCCCACGGCCGTAGGGAGGAAAAGAGAGATCCAACAGGCAGGAATGGTGCAGCAAGATTTATTAATTTAATTATTTTACAACTCTTCTATAGACTTTTTTCTTCATAGTCTAAGTGGTCAAAGGATCAGCCACCCCTTGGGGTGACTGGCTAAAATCCTAAAACATCCATTGTCGAAATATTTTTCTACTGTACTATAAACAATGGTTTGCAAGGTCGCAGGTGTTCATAGTTTATAGAACTCTACTAATATCTTCCATGAGAGAGAAAAATATCTTACGGGACCGGAAAGAAGCAGGAGAAATTCTTGCTAGCAGCATATTTGTATCCACAGTGACCCAAGTGCAGAATTTTCTATAAAGAAATGTGTTATTACAGTACCACATGGTTCAACTATTATGTTGGTGTTCACTCTTTTCTTAATCTGGCCCTTTTCAGAATTGTATGTTTGAGCTTAAAATCTTCTACATGATGAAATTACTTAGACAGACCTTAGAAAGTTAGAAATGTATTAAAACTCTTAAATGTGTATGTAAATTTGCAGCACTCACTGTGTTTATTCACAATATCTCTGTTATATCTAAAACAGACCTGTCATTTAATTTTCATACATTGGCAATAGAAACAAGAAAGAATTCTAAAAAAATATGTAGACATTCAGTTTATTTATGTTTTAATAGCCTAGTAATACTTGAAATATAGAATCTCAAAATATCTGTATCCTGGTAAAATCGTGGCATTGAATAGCAGTTCTTGACTACATTTTGGTTTACAATGTTAAAATTAAGACCTTGGCAGTAATCAGAAAAATTGATTGAATGTTCATATGCAAAACAAGAATATTTCTGTTACAATAGTCTTGCAACTTGCATACTCAGTGAGTAAAATAGCCTTTAGGAGTTTGCCTAGTGACAGAAAAGTCTTTTTTAGTTTCCTTATGTATACTTTGAAGAGTAATTTAGCTGTTTCAGTTAATTCATTTTAAAAACAACAATAACAAATTTCTCCAGAATTTAAAAAACTCCAAATCTAAAAAGATAAAAAATTCTTTAAAGTCTCAGGAGCCATTAGTAGTTGCATGCCTATCAGCATACAGGAAATCTTCAGCGTTTAGATAAGACTTTATTATACAAACAATGGAAACATGATCAAATGTTGATTAAAAGATAATACAATCAGGATTAAATTTACTATTTTGTCACTGAGAACTCCTCTGTTGAAATCTGTACTAGTTCCCTTGAGAAAAGCAAAATGAGATATGGTTCTTTATAGTTAAAACATACATTCTTGTGATTTTTCACATGTAAATATAACTATAGCTTTACAAAAATACAGTTGTTTCATGCCTGAAAAAACAAGAAAAAAAACATCCTGAAGTTTACATTTCCTTTGGGGGATAATTTTATAGTTTTCATCCACCAGGGAATCATTATCTTTGAATCAAGATCCTCTGATAACTTATCAAAATTTCCATTAATTGTTCTTAAAATTTTTACAAAAGAATGACGTTTTTTAGAAATTTGATTTCTGCTAGTTGCCTTCAATGATTCTTTTTAGGCATTATCCATGTCCCCGCTGCTTTCATTCTATTCAAACAACATTTAAATCTATTGATAGAATCAAGGGATTTGAAATTAAAACTCTGCCTGATTCCTCTGCTTATTTGCCCAGGTGGACAGTTTCAATCCCTGTACTGTATATACATACATATATACATATATACATAAATTAAATTAATAATACTTATGAACTCTGAAGACGACTTGTCAATGCATGAAAAAGTCATATATAATCAAATAAAAGAATCATATGGGATTTAACCATCAAATTAAAACATCATCAGGATATTGATTCTTAAAACTTTTAACAAAATATGATTTCTTTACCCCTTCAGATAAAAGATAAGCAAAATTGAAAAAAAAACCAACAAAAAAAATCAAACCTATAACCCCTATAACTGCAAGGATATGATTTATTTTTTTTTTAAAAAGTCTGAAATCATATAGTATCTGGCAAATCTAGACAAAAATATTTACAGGAATTTTTTAGTTGCTTAAAATGAAAGCAGTGTTAAGAAATCCCTGAGTATGATGATTATATATGCAAGCTAATAAGAAAAGGTAAGGGGAGAATAAACCCAAAAATTACAGACACTCCCTGAATTTAATTTCTGTCATAAAATACACATAATTCTTAATGAGCATTTTTCATGCATTTTTCATGAAACTTACTTGCTTTCTTTCAATTAAATAGAATGATGATAGTTTGAATGACACCACTTATTAAACTATTATTTAGCCAGCTTGATAATCATGGACTACATTATTTTGATTCATTGTATTCAGGCAGTTAAAAACAGAAAAGGAAAAATCCCTTTTTTATCATATGCATTTTACTCTTAAATAAGATAGAAGAGTATAGTCAAACAGTTATTACAGAGCAATCAGTGCATTGTTAATCACCACACTTACCCTGGGATGTGAACAAACCTAAAATTAGCTTTCACTTAAGAATTTCTGGGAAGAATCAGGGAAATAATGTGAGTAACTCAAAAAGATCACCATGTGATTAGAATTTAGAAACTAAGAGCAAATTTAATATTTAGTTAAAATTTCACAATATCTTCTTTCTTATGTCATTCAGTTGTTTTGACTGAAATCATAAAAAAGGCAGACATATGGAATGATATTATCTTTTAGGATTTTTCTCTGGTTCTGTAGAATAATATTAAGAATTTTTTTTACCTATCTTGACAAATCCCATCTATTTCATCAGAACTTCAATACCTGATACAATCTTTTTGGACCCTATAAACCCCCACTCACCCACTGTTCCATTTTCTGAGGAACAGAAGATTCCTGTATGTAAGGAGTTCATACGACACCACATTCTTTCTTTTTCAAACTTGGAATAATTTCATAATTCCTGAAATCATCAAAAATTTTTCTTATCCTCTATTCCTGTGACAGAGTATGGTCTAGCTTCTGCACTGTTACCTGTTTTGACCACTAACAATAGCGTGAGTTGGGTTTCACTTTCATTCCCTACATAAAATAGAAAAAAGTGTCTCTGTTGCTTTGAGTGAAAGTTCATTGATGAAGCAGATCTTATATTACATAATGAACATACACACTCAGTATCAAGATTAAAGTTTATCTGCAACTTTCCAGTTTGGATTACATACAACTAACACCCACAAGCAAAAATGTTTTTTCTTAAAGAAAAGATTCTTAAGCACTTAAACTATAAACAGAAGCACATATAACTAGCTAACCTGTTGCCTGATATAAACTTTCCTCCACTCCCTTTGTTTCCAAGAAAATATTCAGGCCACATCCAACAGCTCAGCAGTTGCGTTTGGCCTCATGTCACTCTATCCCAATTGACTGCTTCAGTTCCAGTAGAATGCCTGTGGCATCTTCCAGAGAAGATGAAAGTGCCTAATTTTCAGCCTGAATTGAAAATGTAGTCACCAGTTTTAGAAGTTTCGTTGTAAAAATGTAAAGGTTTATGCAAGTTGAAGGAAGGAAGTCTATAACACTCATTTTGCTTATAATAACTATATTTTCTTCTTTAACTAGTTTTGTTATGGTTTTTCATTGCCATCATCTTTATAATATATACTTAAAAATTCTACATTTTAGTATCTCACACCCCTCCCTGTGCACATCTTTAGAATTAAAAATTCTCAAACTTTAATTGCTTCTTCTTTTTTTAAAATTATTTCATGTGCCTACCTAATATGGTCTATTATTTTTGTAATAAACTTGCTGATAATTCAGATAGTCAAACCACAAGATCTGATTACCTAACTCTTACGGACAAGTAGAATGATGTTTTTATTGATAGAACTATTTTATATTACTTATTTCTGTAAAATTATCACAGTATACACAATCTTCAAAAGATTTACCTCTTCCTTTCCCAAAAAATCTTCACTTCTGAAAAATTAGTAAACTCAGTAAAACAAGGAAACTAGAAGTAGTATAAACTATTAATTCCATTCTATTTTATGCCTAGTAATTTTCAATACATAATCCATTATATTAAAAACTGAAGTCTTTTTGTGGATAGCATAATACATTATCTCTCCAGTTGAAAACCTTAACATATTTTATTGTTTTCCTTTGTTTGTCTGGGGTTTTCTTTTGTTGTTGTTGTTACTGTTGTTGTTGCTGCTGGATGAAATACCAGTTTAATATATTAAGAGATTTTTTTCCAGCAAAATTGACCAGTCTTAACTTGTAAGGATTATCTCATGTAATTTCTATCACTTTCTAAATTTCACTCAAGAAATGCCTACGTTTCATCAAGATTTCTGAAATTCTTGATAAAAGGAAAGTAAATGTTTATTTATTTGAATTAAATGAATGTATAGGCTTTGAAGGAATAAAAGTATCTTCAAATCTGTCACACGTAAATTTTTATCTGAAAGAAAAAATAAATTTTATATGTTATTTTAATAGTTAAATACCTTATTTCTTGAAACAATTACTTTATTTCAAAAAGAAATAAGATAATAAAAATCCTTAAAAAAGAAAATTCCTCTTATATTTTTAATTCAGTTGTCAAACAGGAGAACATAGGATTATAAATGGTTTGGGTTGGAAGAGACCTGAAAGATTATCTAGTTTCAACCACCCTGCCATGGGCAGGGACTCCTTCAAAGCCGCATCCAACCTGGCCTTGAACACCTCCAGGGTTGGGGTATCCACAGCTTCTCTGGGCAACTTGTTCCAGCGCCTCACCACCCTCAAAATGAAGAATTTCCTTCTATTGTATCATCTAAACCTACCCTCTTTCCGTTTAAGGCCATTACTCCTTATCACTATGTATCCTGATAAACAGCCCCTCCCCACAATTCCATTAGTTACTAGAAGGCTGCTCTAAGGTCTCCCAGGAGCTGTCTCTTCTCCCTGCTAAACAACTCCAACTCTCTCAGTCTGACTTCATCATTAGCCTCTTTTTACTGCAAAATTGCCTTTCCCTTCTCAAACACAAGCCTCAGGTTTCCAGATTTGCTGTGTAGCATTTGAAGAAATAGCTCTCATATGACCATAACAACTGCACCCATAAACAAATTCTTCTGGAATTGGGAAGAGCTGTATTACAGGAGCCAATAAACCAATTCCTCATCATTAAGAGATACTGTACCACTTCATAAATCCTCCCAAAAGGCTGCAGTAGAGAAGAAAATTAGAAGTCCTTAACATTTTTACTAGTGTGTGTTTAGAAATATGTTCTTTGTACTGTAAGCAATTTCAGCAACGAATGAATTTCAGAAGACATCTGTACTAAAAAGGACATGTACAATGTACAAATTGAAATCTTAAATGTTAAAATTTTTTTGCAGCATCTCAATATGCCAATTACTGGAATACTATTACACCTTATCCTCTTCCCCATGTTACCACCGGAACCCTGTTGATATTCTACTATTATCTGCATTTTCTCGTTATATTTTTCTGACATATGAATTTTGCCTTTTAACTTTCCATTTTTTTCCTAATATATTCATTTTCAATTTTTTTAAGTGTATTAAAATATTTAAAGAACAGACATATTCTATTAGCTACTTTTTTTTTTTTTTAATTCTAATGAATTTTTAATTGCTTATATTGCAAAGACAGGAAATTTATAGTATGTTTTGATTTTTTTTCTTGACATCCTACTATATATGTTTATGTTGTGTGCTAATTCCTGTATTTTAACTTTTTAAATTATATGTAGAAGAGACTGAGGCAAAGCTGAGTCATTAAGGAAGAAAAGCATGAGAAATTCCATTGAAAATTTCATAGAAACCTTGTTTATAGCAAATTTTACAATATAGCACACCTTTTTAAAAATAAAGTTGCAAAGAGGAGAAATATAAATGTTGGCTGGTCAATAAACATAATGCAAATACCTGAAATAATTGAAGAGAAAAAAAATTCTGAACTCTTTCATGCCTCTTCTGGTCTTCTGTTTTATTTCAGAACATAGATGGCCTCACCCAATGATTTTTTTCTGGCTGAAAATACAAATTCCTATATTCCCTTCAGCAAAACTATGCTTCCTTCGTCTTCAAACACCTGAAAGTTTCATTCTATATAGAAAAGGCAAATGAGACCCACTAGTTTAAATAAGAATTAATTGTTGAAGCACTTAAATGGGTAGGTATTATTCCCTGGACAAGATGGAATATTCTAAGCATAGGGGGCTCTCATTTTTAATGTTTTTTTGACCTTAACTTTCCCCATTTGTTATCTTTGCTTTTAGGCTGATTTTCCATGCTTTGAACCTTGCATGTCTGAGAAAAAAACTCTGATATTGGTAATTTAGAAAAGAAAACCAACCCAAAAACATACATTAAAATAATACTTACAAATCCTTTTTTCATTCTGATTATTTAGCATAGTGTATGACATCATATATTACCTGAGATTTTTAAATGTCTCTGCTTCTGAGAGACATTAGTTTTATTTATATCAAAAAATGTTTTAAAAAGTTTTTCCCAATTCTGAAAATAATTTATAATATCAGGAAGAATAATGAAGATATAAGTGTAAAAAAGATTCCTTATTTTGTAACCCTTATTTATTTCCCAGAATTTTTATTATATTCCCCATTTAGGATTGCTACAACTCAATCCTATACTTCATTCTTAAATCAGTATACTAAGTTACAAGTATTTTATAGACACATATGATCCAAATGCTATTTTTAAAGCTAATTTTTGGGCCGCACAGAGAAAATCCTTCAGTGTCCTAGTGGGTTTTACAATCTGCTTTACAAGTCAGTACAAGTTCATATAGAATGTCGCTATTCAACTGGCCCAAAGACCAAATGCTGGCAAAAAAATCTCTATTTTCTAATCTCATAGAATCTGTCTCTCCAAATCAGGATTGAGTAATAATTCTGAAGACAAAGATTTTACCATGCTTTTAATTCATCTGTTACTGAGAGATGTTTCATAGTACATTACCTTTCAGTAGCTATGGAAATATTTAGTATGAGAAAAAATGATTTTGAGGCCCACTTTCCTACTAAGATAGTAGTGTAAAGGAAAAAAGAAAGAAAATAACTTACTGAGTACTGAAAAAATTACTAGTTAATTAGCATCAAAAAGAAATTGATTTACTGTTTGAGTTCAATATTGACAAATAGGACAAAGAGGAGCCACAGCTGAGCTTAAATTTCATAGCACTTTATGAAAAGCTACATTTCATGGCCATTCCCTCTGAGAAATATTCCCACCTTGGGAGCAATTTTCTATGGATTCCTTTAACTAGCAGCTCAGTATGGACTAAAGAAAACAAAGTTCCTCCCTGAAATAAATCCAGTACGGGATGACAAGTATCATAGCTCTGATATCGACAGTGAGAAACATCTATGCTACCAGCTGCACCTTTTTTTCCCCCTTCCATTTAAAACTATACAAATCACAAATACCCTACAGTCTGTCTGACACAAAAATACTCCTCTAGAATACTTAAATAGCTCTCAATGAATATTGGTTCTTGTGGCTTAATGGCAGTGCTTTGAGTGTTCAGTTTCAGTAGTGACAGACATTTGATTGGAAAGAATCCTTGAGGAAGTAATAAGCCACTGAATTCACACACAAATCCTAAAAATGAAGAAAATATGGGGGGGAAAAAAAAGGAAAGAAATTATTATTTTCTATTATAGTTCATATAAGCAATGTGCATCTAATTTCAAAAGCATGATTCTTGTATTTGTCACCCAATATACGCAGTTTCATATCCAGTTCTACCAAAAGAATTAACTATTCTTAGATTTTATGTCTTTGAAGACTTAAAGGGACATGATTCTGATGAATTGAGGTGATACACCTGATATCAACCTAAACTGTTAAGCTGTCAGACTTAAATGGCTTCATGTCATGCAATAATTGTGGATTCAGGCTTTCCTGTGTTCTGGGAATTTTGTCACAAATAGTTTAATAATGTCATTGCTCTCCTTAAGTGGTCAGTAAAACCAGTGTTCAGAGTTCGGTGACAAGCACAAAGTAGTTCTGCTGTAGATTGCTGCATGGAAAGTCTCAGAGGAATAATTCTGTCTATCTATCCATGTATATATCTATCATCTGTCTATCTATCATGCATCATCAGTCTTATCTATAAGTTGCACATTTCATCTCAGCTGTTTGATTTGAAATATATATATATATATACATAGATGTATACGTATGCTGCTTATAGACATCCCATTGGTGTCAAATAGGGCTTCTTGGTACAAATCAGAAAACTCATTCATACATGTACCTTCAAAATTTTACTTAGTATATTTCAATCAATGTTTTGAATCTAACATGAAGTAATATGGACCCTTATAAATTCATAGGGAAATATGCAGATTATATTTTAAGGTTATTTTATAAATGTATGAAAAAGATAAAACTCCAGAATCAATATGTGTACAGGAGTACCTCCAGTATTACAAGTACCTTTGGAATTCTATCCCAGGATTATCTAAGTGGAAAAAAATAATAATTTTTTTTAGAATTTTTATCTCTGTACCCTAGCTAATTCCTACTACTATTTTATCTCCTGAGGACAAAGACAAGACACATCCACTTTCAGCAAATGGACTGAGCTATATAGGAATAATGGTCAGGTTAATGATGAGACACAGAGGGTGAGACCATGGCGCCTTCAGAATTTTGACCCAAATATTTTATACAGATTGTGATGTCAAGACATATGGAAAAGTTCTGCAAAGCTTGCGACTATTGCCTGTGAGTACATTTCAATGAATATCAGTCCGCGAATTCCAAATGGACAAAGGTCTTTTTCAGTAACTTTCAGCAGGAAATAACATTACATACATTTCAGAATTATTTCTTTTTGGATGAGCCAGGATATGCAATTTTCTCTAGGCTAGGCTGCTTTCAAGACCTGGCTAATTTTCAGCTTCTCAGCTGTATGACCCTGTACTACTCCGTTTTGCGCTTACTCGAGCCTTTCTAACACTAGTACTCCTGTAGCTATGACCCAGCCCACTTCAGGGCTGGGGAAGCAAGATGCCAATCAATCCCAGCCCATCCCCTGGATCAAGTTTCCCGAAGAGGCAGACTCAGAGGGTGGGTCGAGGGGCAGCTCAGAAGCCTAAGCCGCACCCCCTGGGCGGTGCCCGGGCACTAGCTCCCTCACCCTGTTCAGGAAATTTCTCAGTTACTCGGTTGTTCATTGGTTCTTTGTTGTATCTCCCGCCTCCTGGTTTCCCCCACTGGTTCTTGTTGAATTGTATCCTCCCCCTGTCTTGTAACTCATTGGTTGCTTTCCCCACGGTTATCAAACCCCCTGTAAAACTGAGGGAAAGTCGCTCGGCTGGATCCCAGCTTAAGATCATTGCCATGTTCTGGTTGTGAAACTTCTGACAATAAACCTGTTGGAAGCCAGACCAGAACGGCCTCTCTCTTCCTTTACCTCTGAACTAACGTCAGCCGATCCCATCAACTCCTGCCATGCTCCCTCTGCAATGAAGCCAGCTAGCCAGCCCAGCAAGCAGCACCCTTCCTGATGCTGAAGTCGCTTCTGCGATGCACAGAAGTAACACAGCTGGGCTCTCTCTGATCGAGGGCACGCCAGAGCTTGTGCCACGAGCACCAGAACTGCGTTATACTCCTATAACTGTTTGTCCATATTCCCACCCCAGAACACCATTAGGAATTTTTTAAAGAAAAAATCCAAAACAGCCAGTGGTCAGTCTTGTAGTTCTTGATATCAAAGGCAATGCTGTGCAGAAACAACATATTTCTGTAGCAGAAATATTGACCATACATAGTTCCTTCATATTCTGCATCAAAATGCAGAAGAGGTTAATGAAACCCTAATCTTGTTCCTTGAGAATATTTTCAACTAATTTTAATTTTTAAATTACTTTTCATAAAAGCTACAAAGAAAGGGCATTCAGATTTGCAGTATTGTATAATATATCTAAGTAGCGGAAAACAGAACAGAAGAAGAGAAGAAACAAAAATCAGGTACCATGTGACTGCATAATAAATGCAATAGATCGATTAAACTGTTCTAATTACCAACACAACACACTTTTCTTCAATAAACGTACAAAAATGTTTCTTTGAGAGTTATAGATTTATTTCTTTAATGTCCTTTCTTTAGAGAGTTATCAGAGGTTGTTCTCTTGCTGGAGTATATTCCCTTGTCTTGAGCTGTGAATGTCATGATTTGAGTGGAAAGCTGATTTTTTGCCTGCTTCTGAGTAGATGCACATTGCTGAAGGAATTGTTCTCTGCTGAATCACCAGTGTCCACCTCAGCACTTTCAGCCTCCAGGGCAAGCTTTTGGTATTAATCATAAATTGAATACATGAAGAATAATAATTAAAGAGCAAACTGTAATTATGAGTAACATCCAAAGGGAGCAAAAAAACATTGAATGCAGGCCCTAGGTTTCCTATTAGTGCATTTAGGATTAACTATAAACAGTCTTGTTAAACTCAATTAAATAGTTAATTAGATGGATTTTTCCTACTAGAACAGGATAAGAGGCTTGACTTTTAGAACTGTACTTTTTGTAGGTTTTCCTTTTCTTAACTATTATTGTGTATGGATTTCCTTTCCCTGGGAGACATAGTTAAAAAAAGACAGATAAAAAAATTCCTTAGCACATCTTTAGGGGGCTTTGGCTTTTTTGTTTCTTTTTATCACTGTTCCTCCTACAGCCCAAAAGTAATTAGTGACATGTTGAATGTATAACTGCCTGAGAAACAATGATACCCCCTTGTTGGTAGTGTTCCTAGAAATCAGCAGCTTTTTTTCTTCTCCTAACATTGTATATTTTGCTAAAAATGGATCACATGTTTGCTGTCACAATTTATAGCAGATATCAGTCTAGAAATAACTGGTTTCTCTGTATGTTTGATGAGTCAGGCTGAGCTATATTCTCATGTGTTTCCTCATGATATTTCCCCATCCTGATTTTGTCAGCTATTGCTAATGTATGACAGCAAAATTAGATAGAAATGCAAAGTGCATTTACTGCAGTACAAATGTTGTCACCTGTTAATACCTGACAGACCTTCCTGAGGTTGTTTTTGAACACTGCAGGAGTATAAGTGCAAGTAAACTGAGAGAAAAAGTCTTACAAATATTTTACGTTTCTATGCTGCAGTGCTAAGCTCTCTGGTCTTCAACAGTTGTATAAGCTGATTAAAATTTAATTAAAAATTCACTTTGATTTTGAATTATTCTTCAGCTATGATTAAGTGAGTTCTACACTGTGTCATGGATAAAGAGACTTGACATCTATGAACAGCTCTAAAATGGTCAGCCAAAGAAATACAGATAACTGAAGGTGGACTAAACTGTTTTTAGGGGTAAGAAGCAGAACACAAACATGGCTTTTAACGCATATAGAAAGTACTTACATGGTAAAATCAGATATAACTTGCAGACCAATTGAAAATACCCAGAGTATAAAAGCAAATGCATTAAAATAACCCCAAGCAGATCCTAGAGTGAAGAAGGAAAATAAACTAAACATTGTACTTTTCCTTTTCATTTTGTAAAATGTTGTCATACCCTGCAATCACCATCAGACTGATAACATGGACCTCTAGAGTCAAAAGGGCAATGGAAGGATAAGGATAAGCATAACACCAGCAAAAGGAATTTTGTGCGCTTAACAATTTTTGTGGTACAAGAAGATAGCTTACAATTGTCATAATGGCCATCAGAGATCCAACTTGTGGTAGACCAATTGCCAATTAAAAACAGACTAAGATAGTAAAAAGCAGAAACAATAAAAACACCTTTTCCTCCCAGCTCCCACCACATCTTCTGAGGTTCATCTTTACTTCTTTTGTTCCCAGCTATTCTGCCTATGGGAAGAATAAGATGGAGGAATGTGGTTGTGGTCATGTTATGAAACACTTCATGTCTGCTGTTTCTTGTTCCTCACACTGTACCTCTGCTCAAGCTTGAGGTCCCCCGATAGGATACAGTCCACAAATGGTTCCAACATGGGTCCTTCCCACAGGCTGCAGTACTTCAAGAATTACTGCACCACAGCATCTCTGATGGTCTTAGTTTTGGCCAGTAACAGGTCCATCTTGGAACCATCTTGATCTGGCTCTGTCCAGTGTGGTGGCAGCTCCTGCTTTCATTTCCCATAGGCCACCCCTGCAGAGCTCCTCCTCTCTCTGTTGCCAGAACTTTGCCAGGCAAAGGAAATGTAGAATATTAACAATAATTTTTGTTCTTTATATTTAATATCTCTTTCTGCCCATTAATAGGTCTGAGAGCAATAGGGTGTGGCTTTTTTATCTAGAGGGCTTAGAATAGCATTTTGAGAAAATGTCAAAATGTTGTTTAGATGTCTGCATTTTTAGTGTTTATTCAAATAAGCAAAAGTAAGAGGTCATTGAAGTCTTGTTCTTAACATGAATTGAAATCCAAACTTACAACATACTACTACCATATTTAACTTGACTAAAATTGTAGATTACATTTAGCTCAAGAGTTCAGACTTGATGGTCTTGAAAGTTGATTTTGGTTTTAACCTCTCCATATTTAGAAGCTTATCCTTTCATTGTATCTCCTCTGTTAATGGAATGCTAACACAGCAATAGTTAAACCTGAAGTTCATTAGAATTTCCCTTTCAGAAAGAATTTAAAAAGCAAATGAATCAGATGCAACTTAACTACTTCTTGTTACTGTTCAAGAAATCAGTTTCCTGGTTATCACTGAACGTCACGTCTCTTTCCCAGTAGTTTACTTTAAACGTGTGTTTTAGACATAGGTAATCTCTTCATTTTTACACTGTGAAAGCAGCTTTCTTCTTTTTTTTTTTTTTTTGGAGTTTTAAACGTCTTTTTAAATTCCATTCAATTTTCTCTACTCTAGAATAATCTTTCTTTTTTCAAAAAGTTAACAATTATTGGCATAGTAGGTGGACAACAACTAATGCCCTAGGCTAGCTGCAGAAACATAAAATAAATATGTATGAGATGCAGAACTTAATTTCAAATGCCAGGTACAGCCTGTTTCCTTTTTTTTTCCCCTAGAAACTCTATTGTGTGTGATTCTTATCATAACTTTATTCAATTCGATGTAGTATGAAATCAATCTCTGTCGTGATCTTCCTGAAAAAACAGTATGCTCATTTTTAGCATATTTTAGCATCTTTAAATTGATGGGATTTTTTTAGAGGTACATACTCTGATTAACAGGGACAAAGATATTTTGAATATCAACTTCTTCACTCTGCATTAAAATGTTATGATTACTATTAAGGCTCATTAGATAATTCCATCATGTATAACTCATTTAAATAAAATCATGTAAAATGCACATGTAATCCAAGAATCAAGAAAATAATTATTTTATCTATTTTTGATCTTACTGTATGAAAAACTGCTCTTGATAAAGCTATATGGTGCCAAACTCCATCTGACTTGTCAGAACCTGCTCTACATTCCAAAGTCCATTTTGTCTAGATTTTAACTTGATATGTTTTCTACAAGTGTGTAGATCACTTTATCGTGCTACTTTGAGAAAGAAATGTTTTAAAGAGCTTTTGAAGTCCTACACAATTTATGTTTCAGGAGTCATAAGGGAAATGAACTTATCTCGTTCCTGCATCAGTAAGGCCATGGACACTAAGCAGATCTGCAGATAGGATTCTACCACTAATTAAATAGAAACCACATCGACTTTCAAATTACACACAAAACAGAGAGAAAAAATGAACACAGAAAAAGGATGACAATGAATAAAATAGTTTTGAACTTCAGCTCAAGACTTCAGAAGGCAGAATAACATTATAGCCTTTTTCTTAAATTACAGCAGTCATATACAAATTGTTTCACTTTTCTTGCTCAGTATTTCAAAAATCACTCCCTCTCATGTTTTTTCTGTGTTAATTTTTTCATAATTGTGTGTTTTATATTTTGAGAGAGCTACTGTAGATGGCTCAAGGATAATTTAGTCTGTATCAGTATGAATTACCTCTCTAATTTTATTGAATGCTATTTTCCTTTTGCACATTCTTTTCCCACCAGCTCATTGTAACTCCATAGGATTTAGAAGAATGAAAAGCTGCATGTTTTTTCTTGGCCATTTTCAGTTGTTTGCCTCACAAAGAGGCAATATAATTTGAACTGGATTTATCTTTTATTTTATCTCCTCAAATTTCCTGTAAGGACAGAGTACATTCTAAATGGCTGTCACTTTCCAATTAAGAAGTATCTGACTTTCAGTTATAGATGAGCTGTTTCTGTCAAGAATCTGTAGCACACTTAGATACTTTGCAAAGTGCTTTTCTTTCTTTAGCTAGAGGTTAAACAATGTCATTTATTATTATAATAAATAATATATTCTTTTCATATGTGTGCACCAATGTGAATACATATTTTGAAGTGCTGGATGTTGATCTGTAACTGCCTCTTACTACAATCAGAGCAGAAGGTCATGAAAAGAAGCAAAATGACAAGTAGATATACAAAGTGAAAGCAAAACAGGCTGAAGTAGCCAATTTTGAGGAAAAAATAAGTTAACATGTTGTCTTTTTCTTTAAAATGGATACAATTCTAATTTGAAACTGAGATCCATGAATCAGTCACTGTCAAGAGGGTCTTTCCTTTCAGTTGTTGCAACTGAAAAGACATATATGTATATATGTGTATTCACAGAAGGGCATTTTAATATTTATACCCACAAATCAGAGAGCTAAACATTACTATGATAAAGTGTTTAGAAGACTGCTCAGTCAGGTCAGTTTTAAATTTTAAAACTGAAGTTTACTTATTACATTCATTGAGCATGTTCTTATAAATGACGGTTTTCATAACAAATGCAAAAATCTTAGTTCATAACACTTCTAAACTGGCTGTGAAATTAACATACAATGGGAGTGATAAAGTGTGGTGGGCCCATGTGCCTGCAGTTCTTGGTAGTTCTTAGTGACCAAGACGTGGATGTTCCAACTTGTAAACTCCTAATCAGAGAGATAGGTGGGATTGTTCTTTCCAGTTTTCATTTGTTTAATTTTTTTATTCCTGATGGATTTTATGCCTTTGCCTCCTTCCCCTGCTTCTGACACACTGTTTTTCTTGCTTTCTGTTGTTTTGCTAGTCTCTCTGTATACTTGAGGAGCTGTAGTATCATTTTGCAATGTTATGCTTCCTTTTTCTTCTTCTCTGGCAACTTCTTCCTTCTACCTCCTACATGCAGCTACATCCAGCCTCTTTGGTGATCATATTGCTTACATAATTATGTAAAACTGGGTTTGAATATGACATCACAGTGTTACAAAATCCTTATAAATTACTGTTAGTTACGCTGTTTCTGTACACTTTTATTCAGGTTCAAGACTGTTAGTCACCCTGTTACCTTACTTGTATTAGGACTGCTTTCTGGTTTAGTATTATGAAAGCATAGAAACATTTTGGTTGTCAATGATCCCTCTAGGTACACCAGGCTACTCAAGATTTTTCCTAGACAATCAGGAATAGCTCCCAGGTGAATATTCCACAACCTCTCTGAGCAACCTTCTCCAGTATTATACCATTCTTAACTTGCATTGTTTTTCCTTATATCTTACCTGGTATAATCGGGGTTCACTGCCTTTCAAACGTGCACCTGTGAGAAGTGTGTCCCTTTAAACTTTCGTTAGGTAGATGAAGACATCCTGTGTCTTCTCTTTAGGCTGAATGAACCCAAATCTGTCTTACTTTCCATGTATCTCACATTTTATGGCCACTGTGATAGACTTCTGCTGTATTTCCTCCAGTTTGTCAGTGAGTCTCTTGTATGGAATAGTCTTACTTTGGGCACCGTATTCCAGATTAAATCGCAAAAGTGTCAAGTAGAGTGGAATAATTACTGTTTTTGACCTGCTGTTATGCTTTTCCTTGTGCAGCCTAGCATGAATATTGTAGGATCTAGTTCATTCCTTCACTTAACTGTTTCACAATTGCATAAAATTTCTTCTTTTGGTCTGATATCCAAAGTGAAAAGACACAAAAAACATGGATAAGTAATATGTGTGTGAATAAACATGAGTTCCTTTCAGTATTTTTGAAAAATTGAGACAAACTTGTTGACCTATCAGCTACACAGTTGGTTTTTATGTGGTCATTTGTCCAGACTTTTAGTTGCTTAGTTAGTTGAAGCAAGCACTTCCTTCTGCCCTGACTTTCCCCTTTAACATCGTGTCTTTGATAATAGCTTAATCACAGTGGCTACAATGCAAGTGTGTTTTTATCTGTGAACTGAAGTCTATTAAAAGAAGGCAACTTGTTAAATACTGAAACACTTACATTAGTGTCTCCTGTACATTACTAGATAATAACAGATGCTGTGGTAATGGATATGATATATGAATTAAAACTGGAACTGAATGCAGGTATTATTTTCAGAATGTAGGAATTATTTACAAATATGCAAGAAAAATACAAGAAATACAAGCCTTGAGAATAAATTCTGGATACTTCTGATATGAAAATCCAAATCCATTATTTAATCAACAGTATTTAAAATGTCTCTGACCTGTCAAAATAGTTTCTAGCACAGATGTGGTAAAAATATTTGAAAGAACAATGCAGTCATAATAATTTATTGTAATTTGGTGATCCCTAGTCTATTTAATTTCTTATCCTGTCATGTAATTCATTGCAAAAAACCATACTCTGTAAAGTGATTTCTTCTAACTATGGAACAATACATGCATTTAAGGCAGGAACATATTTGTATTCTTCTCAATCTTTCTTACATCCAAGGCACTGTGTCTCACACTTCAAACTTTAATATGTGTTAGCTGTAAATTGAAGTATGTAGAATTCCTCCAAGAAGCGTGAAATCAAGTTCCAGTTTTGCAAGTGAACATTTTTCCCCTTGAGCAGAAAATACAGTGTAGAGGATGCATGGTCAGCACACCAATAAAATCTTATAATTTTTTTACAAATTAGGAAGTTAAAACACAAATAAAAGATCATACAAAAAATATGACAGTTCAAGACCAGATGAGAAATCGGCATTTTGTCATTAAAAGCAAAGCTTCTAGATCATGAATCCTTGAAGCTGATATTTTTTTGGAATTCATGTCTACAAATTGCTGAAGAAATGTTAGGAAGTTGTCTGCTCTTGTCAGAATCCACAGTTGGAGCTTAGCCTGAGGTTTGGAGAGGAGTAACTCTGATGAACTCAGCATAAGCTTTATTGGCTAGCTGTAAATATCTCTATCCCCAAACACTTGGGGCATATTTTCACCTAACAGTCAAACTAAAGTGAAGTATTTGCTATGAAAAATTGGATTTCTTCCCATATTTCAATATAGAGATTAAGAATGATCCACCAGGGATAAATTTGTATCACACAGGTTACCTCCTGTAACTTGCCTGTAATTTCAATTGTAAATACATATTATATTTGTGTCTTTAGCTGGCTAAGTATTTTCACCCATTTCTAACAATTATTTGTTTCAATACAATTATAATATTGATTTAACCACTGAGAAAACAATAATAAAAAATTCTCAGAGCCTTAGAACTTCTGTCTAAATGAGAAAGACAAAAGGAATATCGCTGTCTCCCACTTACAGATAGGGAACTGAAGCACAGGACAATTACTTAGCTTGCAAATGCTTTTCATCAGCAATGTATACATAATGCATATACAGTGATGCACTAATCACAGATACTGCAGCTAGCTCTGAGCAAAATATCTCTAGAACCAGAACTGGTAGAGATTTTTTCTGAATAAGATAGTTCTAGAATAAAAAATATTGTAACAACATTATGCTTTTCTGGGCTGAGAAAAAAATTAAAGGACAAAACTGCACAGTAGCATAGGTTATAGTTATCCTATATTAACTGGGATATTAACTCACAGCCCGGCACTCTGCCATGCAGACTTCACGCCTGGTAGTGATACTTCAGAAACAGCAAACACCAAGAACTGAACCTAAATCTTAGATACCCATTTCCATAATGTATTCAAATGTTAATGCTTAGTCCTCAGATGTCTTATGTAACAAAAAAAAAACCAAAAAACCAAAACCAAAACCCAAGAAAATAACTTCTTTCAAGTTCTGATAAGAAAAATTCTGTTTCCAACTTCCCAACTTCCCAATTTAAAGCTGTGAATTTAGCAAACACAAACACATGAATTATTTTTATACTAAATAGCCAAGATCTAACACATAGCTTTGGCTTTGTTTTGGACAGCTCCCTTCTGAGAAAATTTTTAATGGAAACAATTCTCAGTTTACTGATTTTCTTAGTACCTTCTTTTGAACTGTAAAAATATTGGGAGGAAATAGAAAAATTCCCAAGTATGTTTCAGCTTCTGAGTGATTAAACAATGCTACAACTCCTACATATCATGGTGAAAATAAACAAATTTTTCCATAAATGAAAGAATAAAAAGGATCTCACTCACATGCCTTTTTAGCTCATGGATTGTGGGATGGCAACTTAATTCACAAGTATAGAATCATCGAGGTTGCAACAGACATTTTGCATCATCAAGGCCTGTTGGGGTTCCTCCAACTGTCAACCCAGCACTTCCACTGTAACCCCTAAACTACTAAAAAAACCACATCACCCAATATTAGATCCAGATGCCTCTTGAACACCTCCTGGGATGGTGACTCCACTACCACCCTGGATAGCCTATTCCAGCGCCTGACCACCCTAACAGAGAAAGAAATGTTTCTAACATCTAATCTGAATCTCCTCTGTCTTAACTTAAGGCCATTTCCTCTAGTCCTCTCACTGTAGGCATGGAAAAATATGTGAAACTCAAGTTTGTTCTACAGTTATAACTAATGTAACTGAGTACCAGAGCAGGGTCCATCTATATATTCATGTATGAGTAATTAATTAATTGGATGGGCCAGGTACTCTGTGTTTAGTCATCCACACAAATGAGTTAATGGACTGATTTTAAACAGTGAAAGGAATTGAAACAATGATAATTGAAATTATACCCACCTGTACAATTAAATATTTGATTCATTGATAAAGGACCTCTTTGAGAGGGCATTTCAGACAGTCCTGAAGACTCCCTCCAGTTGTCTCCTGCTGTGCCTACACAGATTTGTTGGTTTCAGTGTGTTAATCATACTGGGATAAAAAATCTGGTCTTTTCAGCAACTTCTCACATGGTTCTTGCTGCATAATTAATCAAAACTCATCCCTTTTATACACTTTTCCTGCTAAACCATTGTTACATAAATTCTTTTACATACCATGCATACTATGCCTGCCCTTTAATTTAGCCTTTACATTGATTGGTTCAAATAGTTAATAACTTCATCAAAATTCTTATCCTAAAACAAACATAGGCTATTTCTACTGTGATCTACTGATTTGAACCCTTGATATTAAAATCAAGATGGGAAAGGTAGTGGGTTTCCAAGCAGCATAACTGGTGAGCATGTCTCCATGGTTTCTTACATTTCTGTCAATCTTTTTCTGAAGAGTGCACAAGGAAATAAGGTTTTATCTTTATCAATGACTATGTAACACAGAAAGAAGATTCTGTTTGCCTATAAGCATATAAGAGCAGGACCTTTCTTTAGAACCGATTTTTAATTTAAAAAGTATTAAGATAATCTAAGGTCAGACTATATCCTCTTACCCATTGTTCTGAGTAGTAATCAATGACACTGCTTACGGGAGTAAAATCTCCCTAATGTGGTCACATGCAGGGCTCACAGCCTGATCTATGAATGTCAGCATCATATTAATAAGTCACTTCTGAAACACTTAACAAGCTACATGACTATGAAATTTACTGTAATTTTCCAAGAAATAAAAACTGCACAAATCCTAAAAAAAGCAAAACAAACTAAATAAAACCTCCACATCATCATAGAATGTAGAATAATTTTAAATCAAAAGCAATATTCAATGATAATGAGGTGATATCAGATATGCACAGGTTCAGTATAAAACATGAACAAAGTAAGAAAGGAACACAATATTTAGAGGGACAATAATTTTTATTCTCATGGTGATGTTTGTTAAGAACATAAATGATGCTATGTTCTGAGTAAATTGTACACAATTCTAAAAATCCTTGAATAATTATATATTCTGTTCGTGTACTATTTAGTTCTCTATAATTCTGCTTATCATTATAATATTACAAATTCAGTTTTGTTCTCACTGAAATTAATAGGCAGTCTGTCTTTCTTGGTATAATCTTGGCATAATAAATGCAGCCAAAATGTTGATGAAGGGTGGTTTTTACCAGATCCTAGTGTTGTATGTAAGTATGAAAAAAAAATCTGAAATTCAGTGTATATGGGAATATTATCTTATAAAAACAAATAAACATTTTAAAATTATTTCTGTTTCATGTCAGGAGTACTTGAATTCTTTTCAAGTTTGTTCTTCGGTTTGGGGTTTTGGCTTTGTTTCCTCCCCCTTGCAGTTTTAAGTGAGGAAGAGGTCAACAGCAGAAGGATCAATGTCCCATGTATTCCTGACATGAAAGACCCTGAATGAAGACCTTGAGTAAGACAGAGTCGGGTGTGAACCAGACATGAACTCTCACTACGTGATTTAGGAAAATAGAGCTATATATTGCACTTGAAATTCTACTCGTTCTAGTATATTTCTAAGGAAGCAATTGATTTCACTAAAACCACATGAAAATGCACTTTTGGAAACCTCCCAGATGGTTATAAACACCTAGAAAAACACAGATTTTTGGCCAACTATTTATTAAAACAGCTTCCTGCTTCAATATCAAGTTTGAAGTTTATAATGAAAGATTACTGGCTTGAAATGTACAACACAGAAACGTTTTTCTCTAAGACCTCTATTCAAGTTGCTGCTTACTATCTTTTACACTCCAGATTATAACTCTGAAAAATGCACGTGCCTCTTCTAAGATATATTAGTGTACAGATAAAGAAATCTATTAGCTTGTACCAAAGGAACAATACACACCCTCCCAAAAAAAACGTAAAATTAAAAAAAAAAAAACAAAAAACCCAAACCAAAGAACCAGAAAAACCCACTACAAAAACAGAAACAAAAACAAACCAACCAGCCAACCAACCAGCCTCCCCCCAACAAAAAAAACCCACTAAACCACAAACCAGAGTCTAGGTTGGTTATATTGCTCTGTGCTACCTTGTTGATTATCATAATGACTATAAAATGTTAAGTACCTCCATGAAATAATGAATGAGGCATACAATTTTTATTGAAACCTACTTAAAAGGTAAAATTTTAGAAATTTTATTACAATCCTTTTATTTAGTGAAAAAAATTATATATTGAAAATAGTACTTCAAATGAAAATATGGAAAATATTTGTAGACTTGAAATGGAATGTCAGGATCAGTATATAGTGTATGATGTAAGCGTTATCAGCAGCTGTCAGAATGAATTAATGTTTGAAATCTTAAAATCAGCAATAAAGAAAAAATAATACTCTTAAGAATAATATTAGGTTTATCATGTATAAAAATGTGACACTGGCAACCCTGAATTTCCTTGTTTATTCAAAATATGGGCTAATAATATCTTTTGGAATTACTGGATTAAATCAAGGCAGTGTTGTAAACATACAATAAAGTGGAGTCAACTTGACTCCACTGTCTCCCTCCATTGCAGCAATCTGGAATCATGATGTAGCCAAGCTATCCTCAAGCAAGAACAGGTGGCCAAGGGAAGAAAAAATAGAGGGTTTTTATCCATAAAGAAATGCACAGAAGTTCTGCTAGAGCAATTATTTCTAAACCCAGGGTAGAATCATGCATGTGCTAAACATTCTGAGACTTTTTTTCTTTTCATCATTTTTTTATAAACATAAAGGATCCAAGTACTACACTGTCAGAGTATGGGGGTGCATGTAAACACCTTCTCTCCCCACAGTGTTCCTACACCAGCTCACCTTTTTCTCTTACTAGTAGTTATGTTGTCATGTAATTTCTTGTTCTCTTTTTGACCCTGCAATGCTTGGACCTTAGCAGTTTAACAACATCAGATATCAGATCAGATTATTCTATTTCAGCTTTCTAGAGCTGCTTGCCAGAAAAGCAATGAATTAATTTTTCTACTGCTTTCTCAGCTTTTCTTTCTTTTTCCAAGCTCAAAAAGTAATAAAGCAAAGCTTTTTGATGAAAAGCAAGCATCTAAACAAAGAAACAGCTTAAAATCTGACCACTTCCCATTTAAAACATGTACTGAAGTGCAGGAATCAGTTGCAGATCACAATTTTAGCCTCAAAGGGATAATTAATTAAGTTTTCAGATAGCTAACTCTGTCTTGGAAGACAATATCATTTCAAGTAATCCCTCTCTTATATCTTTTACTTTCTGGTTTAAGCTTCTATCTGCATCATAGTCTGAATCCATTTCTCAGATATGAAAATACTTTCTTTTTTCTGTTTTTAGTTAAATGTGTGTTAAACCTGTACTGTAAATTCAGCCACTGATTTCAGCTTTATATTCTGTACATGCTTTATTTCTGGGGAGATAATAAATTTCAAGTAAGTAATCAGGTGTGTTTCTGAGTGTAATTATTCACTAGACACACATTAATCAATATGACTGTAGTCATACGAACCTCCAAATACCCTACCCCTGCTCACATGCACTCACACAAATACACACAACCACATTTGTTTATCTGGAGAAAAATCATAGAAAAGCAAATATTTTTAAATATACAGAGATATTTGCAAGCAACACAAGTATATGTAAATATTATTAAAAACAATAAGCAATGTAACATTTATATATATGCGCATGATATCTTATGAAAAATACTGCTATTTTTTCTTCTGTATTCTTCTCTTACTTTCTGATTTTTGTCTTCTAAAGCACTGCTTAATAGTGGACACCCAACTGTTATATGACATTTTCTTTGCAGCTATTGCATTTTAAATGTTTCTTTTTTGTTGGCAACCTTTCTAAATTAATGTAGTCAATAACAGGCAGTAAAACATTCAAGCAATTAATCAGGAAAATAAATAGAACATATATGCAGCTTCTAGATTTACACTCTAAGAACCCCATTTATAAAGTAATTTTCTGATTTTTCTTTAATACTGATTAGATCAGTTCTCTTTCAAGAAAATGTTCACACATTTAACAGAATAGCTTTCTATAATTTTTCACTAAGTTGATGCTTTGATGCACTTTTATTTCTACAACTGTGTTTCAAAGTGTGTTTAGGGCAAAACTATTTCTAAATGTGAAAAAGCAGAGAGAAAAACATATACTTATTAAGACTTTGTGTTCTTACTTCCCTGGTCTGGAGGGCTGTGATAATGTTCTGCTAAATTTATCAGTTGACTTTTATCAAAATTTGTCAATAGTGGTTGTCTATTTACGTTTTCCCTGGAAAATTTTTGTTAAGGCCCTTTGTCTATAGCCATCTCCAAAGAGGACAGTGTACAATTACTTATATTCAGGGTGGATCAATCAATTTTTTTTCCTCTGAGTACAATCACATCCTGAAGATGAAGTTAAATGGAGGTTAAACTCTTCTTTGTGACTTAGGGTTTTGGGTTTTTTTAATATTTTTTTAACTTCTTGCAAAACTGGGGGAGGAATGCAGAAAAAAGAGTCTTCTCACAAAATCTTAATGGAAGGATGTTCAGCTGATCATTTTCAGAAGTTCACCCTTGTTCCTCTTACCCTCTAGAGTATTTTTCTTGGCTGGATCACACTCCCTATGTAACTGATGAAGACTTGTCCTATAATATCAAACTTAGTCAGTTGTGCCTTTTTCTAAACATATGATCAGTGCCACAGAACAAACACTGAAAGCTTGATATCTTTTAGCTAACAAAGAAAGCCTAAAATGTTTCAAAGAAACTGCTTGTCGGTCGTGTGCAGTCAGCTAAACAGCAACAAACACACCAACACTCTCTGGGATTAACAATTTGAGGAAAAATACTAAACTTTATGCCTAACAAAATCACTTCCTTTTGATGGTTCACCTTCCAGTAACTAAATTATTAGGGACTGTTAGGACTGTTTAATTTCATTTGGGGACAGGGTGGGGGGAAAATTTTTTTAAAGGAACAATGAGTTTGTCAAACAAAGTTGTTTGAATTAGTATTGTTGTTCAAAGAATTACAAAACCTGGGGCAACATTTCATGAGCTAACCTTCTATTTATTTTCCTAGATCTCAAATCATGCATTTACAGCATTTACAGAAAGCAGAGTCCTAGAAATTGTCTAAAGTGTTTTATTATTTATATTTCAGTGTTATTTACATTTAAATGTTTTTTACAAGTTTTTGTCTAACCTTTTTTTAGGCACATTCAAAGGTAATTAATTTAACAGTTTAATTACTTTTACAGACTGAAATATTTTCTGTGCTTCTTGATATAGGCTTTCCTTACTACACTATGACTTACTTTACAAATTTGACATATTATATCATGTCTGTTCTCATCCTTCAATTGTCTAATTCAACAAAAAGCTTTAATATCTTCTTGCAGGTTTTGATTTCCAGACGTCATTTTTGTTTTTGCTTTTCTCTGAGATCTGTCTGGTTCACACACTTTGGTTCAGATACTTCAAATATCATGCCCAGAACTGACACAAGTTCTTTATCTCAAATACAGCATGTGGATTACTCCAAATATTTTACATGGCAAACTCTTGTTTATAAATTCAGCTACTCTGATTATGAGTTTGAATTTTTGCCACATTATGAAATTTACTTTCAGTTTCTTATTGACTTCAATCTTCCCATGTTTACAAGATTCAGAAATGTTTTTCTGCAAGATCATTCCTCACATTATTTTCACTTCAGTTGCAAACTTTCATATAGCAAAGGAATTGTGATTGGTAATGGTCTTGCTTTTTGTCATTCTTACCATTATGTTCCTTTAGTCAATGAAAATGAGCTATTCAGACTGTATTTCTAAGCTTTATTCATAAGAAAGTAACATGAAATGTGCTCAGCAATCCCTCTTAAATAATTATCAAAAAAAAAATTTTAAGATTTATGTTCATTAAATCTTGCAAGATTTCTTATCAACTTTTTCTCTCTTAAGCACTTAGAAATTTTTTAATACTTGCTGGAGCTCTAGATTTGGGGACACCAAAGTGAAAAGTGGTTTATGATTCTCATATACTTTATACTTAAGTCCTTCCAAAATAATATTCAGTTTTATTTTTATTGTCAATCTATCCAAAAACTAACCATAGAGGGAAAAATTGTGGCTAGAGCGGGGAACATACACTTTAGCAAGCCAGAGTGAGGTAAGAACGAGAATGTAAAATATTTATATATTTTTGTCCCTAGACTGTAACAAAGTGAATATTACTACTACTACTACTACTACTACTACTGCTACTTGTTATTATTATTTCTATTATTGTTATTAGTTCTTTTAACCATCTATATTTCTTGCTAGTTTATTTTCAAATTATATATTTTTTTGTTTTGTTACTCTTAAGTTTACTTTTTATACTTATATCCTAATTAGTAATTTGATAAATTCCCTATTTCTTTAGTTTTGTGGGGTTCTGACCTGTTTTCTTTCAGTTCATTGCTGAAGTCCTGATTTTTCCAAGTGGGTATCTCTGTAATATCTATATTTTCCTTCCATTAGTGTGTGCTTATATTCGCTGCAATGCTCTTTTATGACACTTTCCATTGTGTGAACTCAGTATTGTTTCCTTTGAGGAAACAATCAGATCTGGAATCTGCTTATTTGGATCTATGGATTTTAATATGCACATTTTTCTGCACTAAAAAATAAATTTCAGCATTCATAATGATCTTTTCTTACCCAATTTACCTTTTAATTTCATGTACTCATTTTGCCCTCATTGATCAGAAACAAAGACAAAAAGGTTTAGATTTGTCTTCAACTTCTGCATCCAAATATTGGCTTCAACAGACTCCAAGAACTTGCTTGATGATCTCTTACAGATATCTGTATCTGAACATCTCTCTGTATCTGAACCCTTTACTTACAGAGGCACAGCTGGTAGTTCATAACTTTCTACTGACTTTGCAACTTCCTGATTACAACTGATTGAAACATTTGTTTCTGCACTGTGTACTACAATTCTTTTCACAATACGTCTCTCCAATTCATACTACTGTCGTGGTGGGAATTCTAGGGACAAGCTGGTCACAAGCATAATTTGATTTAGTAATTTACTTCTTTTATCGTGACAGAATGGCTCCTAGCACACATTGCTCACTCTGTTAGAAACAAAAAGCTTGCAGAAACCTAGGTTCAAAGAATTCTGTTGATCTTATTCCTTTACATTTCTTTAACTGGTTTTCTATACACTATGTACTTTTCTACTAATTACAGTGAATCTGTGGCTCCAATTTTAATTGCAAAGTTATCTTACCTGTAACCCAAATACTAATTCTCTTTAATCAATAGGAAACACTAGGAATGCAGTTCATTTTATATATTTCTGAATGTTATACGCTGGTAGTTTATACTACTGTTATTGTAGGCCCTCATCCTACAATAATACAGTTGTAGATCTTCACTAACTCTTGGCCTACAGACATCCTGCTTCTTAGCATTCTTCTTAGTTGTTTATTTGTCACATTTTAAATCAACTGTGATTCTGTGAACTCCTTATTTCAATTTTCCAGTTCCAAAATTAAGCTTCCTCTTCTTCAGCATCATATGGCATCGAATTTAGTCTATATTTATGACTTTTTTTTTCACAAATAAATGCTTCAGTACTTAAATTCCCCTTTAGCATTAATCCCATGATATGATTTTTATTTATAGACTTTGTCAGTCTTGAGGGTGGTATTTTTATTCCTTTCTCTTTTCTATTTGGCCCAGCCACAATCTTATTATTTTGTAATACATTAAGTCCTTGATATGTCTCTCCTCCCTTTTCCCATTGCTACTCTTTCCTAAACTGCATGTATAGCAATAATCTAATTTAAATTTGGTGTTCCATTCAATTATTCACTAAGATTTCCAGTTTTAATGCTCAAAAAACTTTGTCATAATTTTAAACTTGGGGGGATTGATCTTTAGTCCAGTGAAAGGGAGACCAGGGCTTTTCCTAATGGAGTTAAAAACTGAGGAGTGTTTTGCATATTAATAGTTTCCAAGGAACAGGACCAACTGGGTTTACAAAGCTAACTCCTATTCTGAGAAAGCAAACTGAAGATGTAGGATTGCATGTTTAAACTGGTAGTTGTGAAATGTTTAACAATTTGTCAGAGAAAACTTTGTAACAAATTAAGTGCTAGGTAGATATATACATCACTGGTATAATTTCTATGTACTCATATACCTTTGTATGCATTTATATGCCCTTGGAACTGTGCCGCTCACTTTGTTAGAAGGAATTTACTTTGTACCTGGCAAGAACTGCAATTTTAAGGCCACTCACTAAAATCAGATTAACTTTTCCTGGGTTTAATTAGAACTAGAATATTGGAATACTCTAGACATACTGAACTCACTATCCAAGTTATTTAAAAAATAACATGGCTAATAGTTTAAATTCAGAGTCCACTCTCAGTGGACACTGCACCAATGCTGAATGCAGTGGGACAATCACTTCTTCTGACTGGCTGGTTTGCTTTCTGAGCTGCTGCCAGGGCACACTGCTGGCTCACACTGAGCTGCTGTTGACCAGCAGCCCCAGATCCCTTTCTGCTGGGCTGCTCTCCAAGCAGTCCTCTTCCAATTTGTACTTCTGCCTAGTCTTATTCTGTCCTAGGTGCAGAACACAGCACTCAAACTTGACGAATTTCATCACATTAGTCATTGCCCAGTGCTCTAAGCTGCTCCCTCTGTGAGGTGAGTCAGCATCCCCTCCCAGTTTGGTATGATCAGCAAACTTGCTAAGGGTGCATTCAACTCTTGCATCCAGATCACCAATGAATATACCAAACAGAACTGGCCCTAGAACTGAACCATGAGGAACATCACTGATGACTGGTCACTAGATAGATGTAGACCCATCCCTAAAACCCTTTGAGCTCTGCCCTTCAACCCTGCCCAGTGCACCAGGAACCTGCTCATCCCACAGCTGGACAACTTGTCCAGGTAGATGCTGTGAGGGACAGTATCAAAAGCCTTATTATGATGTCATGAAGATTTTTTGCCTTTTCTTTTATGCCCCTGTTAGACCTTTTTACAACTTCTGTATTCCTAGTGCTTTTTGCCTACATTCTTGGACTTGTTTGTCAAGCTGAGAGACTGAACATTTTAGAAGCTTCATAGTTAGGGATCACTGTGCCCCAGACCCCAAGGTCCTCTCCAGAACACATTCTGTAAACTAAGATAGAACCATCCAGGGGAAGATTCCTTGGGGAGGGGGGCTCACTCGAGCCTCTCATTGGGGAATTTTTGATAGATATGCTAATTAGTAAAACCTATAATGTTATTCCCTATCTTTTGGGAGTGTGCATTGCGGGGTGCATTTTGGTGCATTTAACCTGGATGTGTGCACCTAAGGATCTTTAAAATAAATACCAAGGTAAAATCCCTTTTCCCCTTCTAACCGTGTCTGACTCTTGATTTTAAGACCAGGAAAAGGCCTCAACTAAAGTCCAGAAAAATTACATCCGCTGCCATGCCTTCATCCACTAGATGGGTAACATATTTAATAAGAGATATGCAATCACACATCCAGCTATATAATAAGGAATATACTGTGCAGATTTATCAAAAGAAGGAAATTAGTTTCATTTTAGGATTTAATAGTATTATCTGGGAAAACAAGAGGGAACTGCAGATTTTGCATAAATAGACTTGAAAGATTTCCTTACTCCCTTGAAATACAGGGAAATATGTTTGTATATAAAACCACTATCTCTGTTTATCATGGTTGAAAAAGTACTTCACACATTCAAAGTTTCTCAGGCAAAATAAGAGGTTTTCTTCCAAAAGATTTTTCACAAGTCCTCTACATTACAATGTGGTGATGCAGACAGACTATAGATACATATGTAGCCCTTCCAGTTATAACATTATATATATAAACATATAGAAATTTGTAAGTTTGAAAGTGCTGTATGGAGTTTCCAAAACTTTAAAGAATAGAATTATTATTATATTATTATATATAATATTATATCGTCACCCTCTTGTTAAAATGGACAAATATTCCAAACGCGGAAATGCAGAATTCTATGACAAACGGTAAGATATTGCATTTATGAAAGGCTAAATTATAGATATATGAAGTATAGAATTGATAGTGCTATATCAAAATTGTGTTTAAAAAAAGGCAGGAAGGTTAATGAATTAATAATCAGATTCCAGCTGTATTAGATTTACATGGCAAGGTTTCAACAGTCAAGGGGGATGCAGGGGCGACTTTTGTGGGAAGACACCAAAAGCTGTCCCCAGGTCCCACAGGACCAGTACCAGTCAACTCCCAGATGGATCTGCCACTGGTCAAAGCTGAGCCAATCAGGAATGCTGCACCCTGTGAAGAAGACCGTGGTGAAGCAAGTTGTCCCCATGCAGTCAATGGAGATCCATGGTAGAGCAGATATCCACTCTGCCAGCTATGGAGGATCCAGTGCCAGAGTAGGTGTATGTGCCCCAAAAGAAGCTGTGCCCCTGTGGAAGCTCCTTGGTAAACCTGGTTCCTGTCAGGATCTGTGGCCCTAGGGAGAAAGGGTACCATAACAGAGTAGGTTTTCTGACAGAACATGTGATGCCATAGGGGACCCACACTGGAGCTGTCTGCTCCTGACAGAAGGCACCCCATGTAAAGGACACATGCTGGAGCAGTTCTTGAAGAACTGCAGCCCATGGGAAAGACCCACACCAGGATTCTGTGGAGTACTGTCTCCTGTAGGAAGGACCCCACAATGGAATAGAGAAAAAGTGTGAGGAAAAAGGAGCAGCAGGAACTGAGCTGTTGCTTTCATTCCCCATTTCCTTGTGCTGTTTGAGGCTGGTGGGGTAGTGCTTTGTTTAATTGGCAATAAATTAAATTAATTTCCCCAAGTAGAATCTGTTTAGCCCATAATGGTAATTGAAAGAACTTGCTGTTTCTATCTCTACCTATAAGCTGTTTGTTAAGCTCTGCCTGTTGTGTTGAGTGACAGAGGGGCTTGGTGGGTACCTGGCAGCCAGCCAAGGTCACCATACCACACCAGCTCAATATAAAGCCACTGAAGTAAAAAGGAGATTCTCATTTGTGATTTAATAATAGAAGTTCTGCACAAGGGCTTTTCAGTAATTTGTAAGGCCTTGGTGATACCACATCCTGCATTGGGCATCTGTCTAAAAAGAATACATAGAGAAATGGAAGAAAGGCTCAGTATGAGGTCAGAAAATACGACCATTGAAGGAAATAAAGAATTTAAGGGGACAAATAGATCATGTCATCCTAAACCTAATTGTCATTATTTGTGCCCCATCTTCACTGAGACTAAGTGAAAGATATCTGTACACTTTGAAACAGTAGCATTAGATGCTAAACATTTTAATTTTTTAACTGTTTGCCTATTCAAGTTTTAGTATTTCTTCTACTGAAGCTTTTTAATATTCTATTTGCATGATGTTTTCCAGAGGAAGATGTACTATTCGCGATCTTTACCAGTACATAAAAATCTGTTAAATTACTTTAAATGACTCTCAGATTTTATTATATATATGAAAAACTGAGGATTGGTGACAAAAACATAATAGACCTATAATATAGTCCATAGTGGTTATAGAGGAAAAGAATCAGATCTTAGCAGTTCCATAAGAAATTTTAATCCTTTAAGTCTCCATTTCACTGTCACAAGGTTACAGAGTGCAAAAAGAAAAAAAAAAAAAAAAATCAATTTCCAGTGAGCCATTATTTTATACTTTAAACAGAATATTTCTAGGTTTTAATATTCCATGGAGGCTATCTGTGGAAAACAAAGAGTCTGTTACAAAGTTGTTTGTATTTTGTGGGTAACTTAATTAGACTTTCATTCCTGGAAGACTGGGGAAAGCTTTCTACATAGATAAAATGTTGACTTTACCTCAATAAATGCAGTTCCATATATTACATTCTACACTGAAATATATCCATAATTAGAAGTCTAACGAGTGATTTCGTAAATTTATAGGATGCATTACTACTTTATGGACATTTTAATCTACTACTTGAATTAGTACTCCACATTAGTGACATTATAAAAAAAATGGAAAAAACCACAAACAATTATAAACACTAAATGGGATTGAGTAAGCATTTTTGTTAGCCCCAAAGCTATCTTGATAGCTTTATTGTCTTAATCAACTTAGTTGACTCATTTTACTGCTCTTTTGAGGTGGATGTTGTGGACACATGCTGGGGTACTAGTTCACTTCTGCCAAATTAAAAATGATAATTCTCATGCGTGAAATAACGGCATGGACTAATGACCAAGTCTCAGCATAATTTGAAGTGAAGCCCCAGCAGGTGGCAAACAATTAAACACATAACAAAATTTAATATAGTCACAAGTATTTTTTTATTTTCTTTTTTAAATAAAAATGAAGGCAAGGAAATAAGGAAAGCAAATGCTCCTTTCCTTGAACAGTGTTAAACTCCACAATAAATTCAGAGGGAAAAATGAGGAAGAACTTAAAAATATGTCACTGGAAAGCCTCCTACTAATAGAATTCTCCCAATTTTAACACTGAATTCTAAATACTAGGTAATTTTTTTTTCTTATGAAAATGCAGACATGATTCTATTCCCACTGAAACGATAACCCAAAATTATAAACCCCAAACATTTCTTCAGTAGTAGAATAAACCTTAAGAAACACTTTGACTTTTCCTAAGACTTGGAAATAGTTCTAAGTCAACTTGAGAAACAAATATATAATAATTAAGTTATTATTTAAATGAGAAAAGAAACCCTAATCCCAAACCCCAAACCAGAATAACTTCCCCTAAAAAACCCTATCCAATTATTCCTTACTTCTACATTGGATCCCTTATTTACATGACTTCTAAAATTGTTATGTGTCAGTACTGAACTTATGTCTCTCAGATAATGATGAGCAAGGTTTTTCTTGAAAAATATGATTTTTGAAGAACATGGTATATTTTCAGGGGCTTATTTCTTGTACCTGCAGGCATTCAAAAATACAGTAACTGGATTGTAATTTCAAATACAAACTTATTCATCTTACAAATATTCATAACCTGAGTTTCATATTATTTAATATAAATTTGTATTTCATGGCAAAATTTCAGGTTATTTTAGGAGTTTGGCAACTGTCTGCTTAAGGATATGTTTCAACATATGCTAAAACATAAATAGTTAAATACTTCTATAGAATGGGCACTTCAGATGCCAGGTAGCTCTTAGCAAAAGAATTAGGGTGCCTTCTATATTCTGAAACAGGCCACAATAAGGCAGAAAGGATTGATGTAATTTTAGCTCTTAAAAACTCTGTAGATTTGTGCTGCTAATGCATTTTTAAGTTAGATAATACTGAATGGGATTTTTTTTTAATAAATAACTAAATTATTTTTTAAATTATTAAAATAGAATAAAAACTGGCTCAAAAGCAGCAAAACATTCCATTTTTGAACTTATAACTACTAGAACATATATAACTTAATAGTAAAATGAAGTTATTTTAAAAGCAATACCTTCTGTTGTTGCTAAGTATTATAACTTTAAGGCAGGAATAATGCTGCAGATAAGAATAATCAAGCAGTTTAATTAACATAGAGTTTTTCTACACTGTTTGTGAAAGGCCCTGAATGTTCTTGTTGTTTTTATTTTGGAAGGTTCAGAGAAATGCTGATTTTCAGGAGTAAACAAAAGAAACCCAGGATAAGACATTGTTGTTGCTGTATTTGCTTGTATTTATCTAATGTTAAGGGGCAATTTGCAGCTGCCGCTATCATTTTAAAAGGCCTCTTTCGGAGAATGTCATGCTGGGAAAACTACTAGAGAGACAAACTTCAAAAGAGCAGATGAGTACCCTCCCAAACACAAGGCACTTGTGATAACGAGACTTTCTCCTTTTAGTCACAGTGTGAGGGGAAAACCTGAACAGAAATTTTGTGAAAGGTTTTGGTCTGAAGAAATGTGGAATAAGAACTGGGTAAGTGTGTTGTATTAGAACATGGTTTCCGGGGAGCTAGTGTTTGTATTCTCTGGTTGTTCAGGATTGGGTTTTGGGTTTTTTGGTTGCATGTTTTGCAGGGTTTCTTGGGTTGGTTTTTTTTTTTGTAAAGATTCTGCAATAACTCTGGTAAACAATCTTTAAGGCCCACAGATGTGTACAAGCAATTTTCTTGTCTCTCTGCCCAGCCCTTTTCTTTTGTTTGTACTTTTGTCTGGTCAGCTCAGCACAGATACCATACAGTTACGTGTGAAGAAAAATCACACATTTCATTAGACAATGTAATTTTTTTTTTTCTGTACATAATTATATTAATTTCTCTGAATATTTAGCCTGATATTGTCCCACCTCTAGACTTACTCTCTCCTCCACTTTTAATTTAGGGCCAATGCATACAAAAAAATATATTTGAATGATTTCCTTTCTTCTTCAAGAGGACATACATTTTGGTATTGATGCTGGTTTCTTTTTTCCTATTGCAAAGAACTCCCTATGAAGAAACACCCACAAGGGAGTATGTTATTCTCTGCACCATCATCAACTTCAGCTTATCTCCTGTAGTGACTCACTCTTTCAATTTTCTTGGAGCTTGAAGTAATTTCCTCCACGAGGCCTGAATTTTGCTATTGGCAAGGAACGAGAGGGATGAAGAGACAGGACAAAAACTATTTCTCCCATCTTTTTGCAAAACCATCATCAAGGCAACATTTATTGCTTTTGCTTTGTGAGAAACTTTTGCATACTGAGAAATTATAGTTGTGATTTACTTGTAGTATGCACTTGGAGCTATACACAGATGTCATAATCCTCCCAAAGAAGTTTAATGAAGGGATTATGCAATATGATCTGAAAACTACACCTATCCAAACTCATTAGCATGGATTTTCCTGAATTTTTATTACATCTTTTCAATTATTTTTATTAAGATCTCTGACACAAAATCCACAGGAAAAAAAATAAGCTGCACTTTACAAGACATTTCCTGTTAATTCAGTGTTGTAGATGTTCAACAGCAGTGTTCAGCAGCTTACATGTTCACATAAATGTAAGAATGAGCGCCTGAGGCAATCTGAATACAGGCTTTTCAGACTTCAAAGGAGCAATGAATGATTCTTGCCCTGCTTTTGCCATCCAGAATTGGCCTTAGCTTGGGGAGCAATTAAAATTAAATGCCACTGAACTGCAGAAAGTGAAGATAGGCAGCTCTGGGCATGAGCACACTTTTATGAAGTCTCCTGTCTAACTCATATCTTTGTGTCCGTAAAGGAAGGAAGGGAGTCAGAGTGAGACCATTTATACAGAAAGAGAGCAAAGGGCAGCTGCATTAACCTTGAACATAATGATTTACATCTTTATTTCAAATCAGCTGGTTTTCAGTTTCTGGTTGCCACATTTTCAGGAGAGATACCCTCTGTAAAAACAATTAGCTACTAAAGATCTGAGTGTCTCCTCCTCAGTCCTAATCTGTTCTTTTTTAAGTAGCTCTCAGGGCACTTAAACACATAGATGAAGCAAATTGTACCAGGTCTCTGAGTGTGCTGAAAGGTAGAGCCTTTATTTAAAGAATGGGATATTATTTTTTTAACAGAGGTTTTATTTTTTTTTTGTTTCAAAAGAGCCAGAAATAGTTTTAGATGGATATCACTGAAAATCACAATAGTATTTAAGGATATATGCAGGACTACTGAATTAAGACATATATATTAAAACATGCTTCCTGACATAGTTTTGAATTTTGAAGTTAAAGTCCAGCAACAAATACCAGAACATCACTTTCAGTAAAAGTTCAGAACACATTAAAAAAAAATAAATATAAAAATCAGCACTCTGATAGGCATAGATGAACTGCGGTGCATTTAATTTAATTTAATTTAATTATCTTTGAAAGGAAGTACATTCTGATACTTCATGTTATTGACTAAAGTTATAACTAAAGTTATAACTAAACATTCAGTTATAACTAAAGTTATAACTAAAGTTATTACAAACTTTACATAGTTTGTAATAACCTGTCTAGTGTTCCAAGTCATGTTCTGAATGGCTGACATAGGCATTATTTTGTGAAAGGAAGTAAAAACCAGGAGAAACATGAAAAATTTTAGGAAGACTTGTCTGTATAAGAAAAAGAAGTTTTCAAGTCTAGTCCTTTTCAAGTCTCAAAAATACATAATCTACAAGGATTAGTTTTCTGGCCACTTGGTTTTTTTATGGGGCCAGAAAAATACAACATTTTATCTGTTGTGTTAATGACAGAGCTCCAAAAGACATGACTCCACTGTAGAAATGAAAATTGCATGATGTGTTTCCCATCTACATCTGCTCTTCACAATTGCTCAGTTAACACATATCACCATAGCTGGTGTTTATTAATCACTAAAAGTCCCATTTTCCTATTCAATCCATGCTAAATGTTCTCACAGAAATTAGCATTTTGCTGAGATCCCTGATGTTGAGTAAGGTATTTGTAAAAATCGTTGGGATACTTTTACATTTTCCTCAGATATTTGCAGTGTGATACAGGCATGTATAGATTCCCCTTTGCTTCTCAAAAGGTGATCTGCATTTCAGATGTATTTTGCTTCATTGTTGGTTTGCCCCTCTCTTTCCCAAGCACACAGACCAATACCTGTCACTGAGTAGCTCTGTAATACAGTATTGTCATTGCTGGCTAACACATTAGCTTTGTACTGTGTTGACAAGGCCTCCGGATAAACGCTAACACTAAAGCTCATTCGGTCTGATATTTTTTGACCTGTCCATACATTTATTTTACTTAGTTTAGCTGTAGCAGCAACTTTTCACAGAATGGCTTGAGTTGGAAGGGACCTTAAAGGTTATGTGGTTCCAACTCCCCTGCCATAGGCAGGGACACCTTCCACTAGAAGCGGTTGCTCAGAACCCCAGTGATGGGCTGGTTCCTGGTGGGGATGAGCAGCGACAGAATAGAGCAGCTCCTGAAAGTGGAAAGGAGTAATTTGTTTTTTGATTATTTGCATGAAAAAGTAACAATCCTGTTGGAATGTCATTATCCTTCTCTAAGAGCAATGTTTGTGATAACCTAAGACCCCTGGATGAACCACCCAAAACTCAACAGTGCCCAGAGCACAGTCTGCTCCAGAAGTTCTACATGAAAGAGGTTTCCAGTGAATCGTCCTCTGAAACAACCCATCTTTCTTCCTTGACCCACTGAGGACAACTAGGTTTAATTCAGTTCTTCAGGTAAGACTGGCATAACGTGAGGTGAGATTCAGTAAATGCAAGATACCACTCCTAGAGAGTAACATGGCAAAACCCCAGTCAGTAACATTGAAATGAACTTCATAGAATCACAGAATTTTCTAATCAAGCAGGTTTCTACAGTGATTTCTTTTTTACTCATGTTTGTGTTTCATGGTTTTACATCTCTAATAGACTGACATGATGCAGGAAAAACCAGATCTGATATGACAACAAAGGGCTTGAGAACTGGTGATGCAGGATGCATCTTGGAGGACTGCAGTCCTGGGATGATAGGGAATAGGGAACAAACCTGGCATTGGAAACTCCCCAGGCATAAACAACTCTCACACATTATAGGTTAAAGAAATGTAGATCTGCTTTTAGAGTCAAGAGAAAACAACAAATATGCTATCTACAAATTGTGAAAGTCATGTATAAGAAATTTGTACATAAGTTGGAGTTGCAGAACAAAATGTAAAAAGAAAAATTATAAGAGCATCTTATCAGACATAGAAATGACCCCAGATGGACCATACAGTGAGGAAGAAGCCATCAACATGTACATCATACTCCTCACAACAGATCTTCAGGTGCTAAATAATCATCCTAACACCAGAATGAAGCCACAAACTTTAGGATCCAGAAAAGCAGGAGAAGCATGAGCACAAGAGCAAAGGGAGTAGAAATTAAGTCCTTGTATAATAATTTTAACTACTACACTAGTAGTTTCAGTAGTTCTGAAACTTGTTTCTGCATGCACATATTCCTTTTCTGTAATAATTAGATGTGCATTATTAATGATTTTTGGATTAGACTGGTAAGACTTCAATTATAATAAGAGTAAATTTTGATTTACATATAAGGGTGTTTCATCTTTTGCTTGTAAACAAGACTTTTAGCATAACATGCTGCATATTCATGCTTCCAAAACTGTAGTCGAAGACTATATTTCTTGTTATCCAAGACAGTGGTATCCTTCAAGAGAGGCTGGTGAGGGTTGCTTTGCTGCTATTGACATCTACTGTTAAGCATTACTTCTGGAGACAGAAATATACTTAAATCTTGTCAGTTATGTCAAAGTTTTCTGTGATTGTTTTTGTAATTTTCTGTTGAATATATTGCTTATGGAAACATTATCATATATTGTAGTTTCTGATTGACAGCAATATTGAAAAGACATCCTTGTTCATGGACTGGTAATGAGCATCTTAATTTTTTAGGATTTTTAGGATTTTGCCAAATATTTGGTATGTTTTGGGTTCGTTTGGGTTTTTTTTCCCCTTTGGATGAGAACGGAGACCGATTCTGTGTACATGTTCAAAGGCAATTATCCAGTTTGCTTCAGAGAGGTTTACATTAGAAAAGTCTGCTGCTGTTGCTATTTGGGCAAAGCTATGCCACAGAGACCCTCAAGGGAATGTTGTAAGTGCCATCAGGACTCCTGGTGCATCTTTATTTTCTCCCCAGATTGCACAATCTTCACCAGAAATCATTAATTTTCTTGATGTATCTGCATTTAGACTTCAAGTTTTTTCTGTCATAACTATGTCAGCCACAGATATGTCTGAATTCTTTCTTTCTTAGAACATATAGCTAGAATTTGTAGTATAGACCTTGTGCACCATGCATTCATTCCCAGTACGTTTATTTCCAAAAGACTGCAGTTTGTCACCATGCCTGAAGGCCCTCCTTTATTCACCCATGTGACATAACCAAGACATTTGAATGCAGGAGTGAAATCTGGACCTACTAATATGCATGTATCAGATTTAGAAATGCTGTGCCATAAACAACACATTGTAATGGAAACTGCCCTGCCAAAACTGTTGACTCTTATTCCAGAAAAGCTTCTCTTACTGTAGTGATATGTCAGCTGTTTACAAAAGCAGCTAACAGTCACTAATAAAGCCAAGCCTCTGCAAACTTACAATCTAACTGGTACTGCTGATTTACACAAGATCTGAAAGAATGATTCTTCTTGGATTTCTAGTTTATTGCATCATGTAGTTCGAAATCTGTCACAACTTTTACAGATCAAATGTGATTTTTTTAAAAAAAATAAAAATAATCTTAAATTTCTTAGAATTACAGATTTAAATAGAATTTTCAGGAAGAGGACAAACCAACATTATCTGGAATTCACAGGAGACAATGTCATGAATTATTATGTGTTGCTATTACTTATTAATTCGTTAATGATGGAAAACCACAAAAATAAAAATTTCATACTAAGCTTTTAAATTACCACTGTATTTTAGAGACATCTATTGTGGCTGCAACATTATATGACATATTTGACTGTATGTATTATTCAACTAGGAAAAAGTATATCTAACATAATTTTAGCTACTTGGTTTAAAATAAGGTAAAAGAGATCCTAAGAAAGTGTATTTCTGTGTGTGTGTATAAAATAACAAATTACAACTATTGATAAATTTGCTAAAACTAAGCAAGAGTTATTGACATAATTCCTTTTAAATTATTTAGTCACAGGCCTTCAAAGGGCTATTTTTTAAATAAAAATACACAGAAGAAGCTCATGGGTTTAAGAAAATTTTAGTTTATGAAAAACAAATACACAGTGTAGAGAAATGCTCAATCATTCTTTAAAAAAATAGATTAATTTATAGTGTAAAACATCACTCAAGGATATGTACAAAAATGTCAGTGGATCATTTTCAGCTGTAGAAAAACTATTTGTGCATGAAGGCTGTGGAAGTCTCTAATAGCTTCCAAAATGATCTTAAGTGACAGAAAATTTAACTGTGGAGGGTTGGGGCTTTCCAGCAGTGCGTCATAAAGTGGAAGACAAAAGGTAGTGCGTTAAAGCACAATGGTAACATAAAACCTGATGTCATTAGATTTTGGGTGAAGAACAAAATGTTGCTTGAATACAAGTTTCAAAATGCTGTAGCTATACTTTGAAATTTTGCCTGGTAGTTACAAGGGACTAAGAGCTCTCACCCTCTTTGGTATTTCCTACTTTGTCTCTTGTGTATTTATCTCTTAGTGCTTTACCTGCATAATAATTTTTCCTTAATTTTCTATTTTCTGGTGGTTTTTGCCTTGTATGTATTTAATATTTTACCAGAAGAGTAATTTTTATTTAATAGAATCAGATGAGTACAGAGATACTCTTAACACAACCTAAATTTGTTGCACATTAAGTCACCTTTATTACATATCAGATAAATACAATCAATCAATATAAAGGAAAAAATAATCGAGATTAGTAATATCTGTCTTTCTTACCAATCTCAGAGTTTTACAGCTGTTATTTACTGATTAAGCACATGCTAATAAAAACACTAAAAACAATAAGCTAGTGTGGAATTTCCAGATATTTTGCTTTGTGGTGAGAATATTGTTTAGCAAATCTGTAAATTATACTGGTAAGGGTGACGTTAATTATTTTATTGAGAAAGAGGAATTTATATATAGTCTATTATCTACAGAATGGCCTCTTCAGTGGTGGGAGGGAAAGCTTCTCAGACTCAAAACTAGTGATCTTTGGAGATTTGTTTCAAATTTAGGTGAGCTTTACTGATACTGCTTTAACCATCAACCCCCAAAATGTGTTCTCCGTCTGACCTTCACAAAATTATTTCGCCCTACAAAGGAACTCAATTGCTGTAATGGCTCATGAACGACTGCATTAATGTTAGCAGGGCTTGTTGTGTGTAACCCAGTTTCTACATTAACTGGGATTTTTGTATTGATAAAAACCAGTTGAAAGTAAAATGTTTTAAAAAATAAAGAAGGTACAACACAGCATGCAAACAAGCTTTCAGTTGGATAGGATATATTGCTTTTAATCTGTCTTCTATATTTGCCACTCAGTATGATTTTTCTTTAAATGCATAAAGAGGAGAAGTGTGAAGCAAATATCACACCCCTAGTAGAAGGGAAAAGGTATGCCACCTTAAATATTTGTGCAAACCAATGGGGAAAAATTTATTGCTAAGTTCAGGCTTTGAAAGCAGATCTGTATGTTTAAAAAAGCTCCAGAGAGATGCTTAAATTTTACCACTTACGTGGTTACGTAACTTATGCAAGAATATATAACTGCATCTGTATGCTACATATTCAATGAATGAAAACAAATGTACTGGGAAGTAGGAAATGATACTCAGTCCAAAATTCAGTCCCTTCATGTAATTGTAAAAATAGGCTAATTCTGTCGCTAGTCATTAAAATCAGAATTTTATAAGACCTAATATAGGCCAGGTAATTCCTATTACATTTTCAGGACAAGTCTGTTCACATCTAAAAATTATTAGGTTTTCAAAGCCTGAGAAGATTTGGTCAGGAATTTTCTATGGATTAAATAATTTCTTTCCACAAATCAGCATTTAGAAAAGGAAAATTTTAATTTTTATATATTTGGTTCATTTTATTTTTCAGTTTTTATAGGATATATATCTGATCTCTTTTGTTATGCAAAATTTTGATTAATTACTCGAGGAAGACTACAACATAACAAAAAGCAAGCTGTGAATTAAAATAAACAATAACAAAAAAAAAAGATTTTGTGAAATATTAAATAATCTTTTAAACACTGACAGGTATACCATGGTAAAGTTCCCATATGAAATATCACAAATTCTCAAACTAGATAGAATCACAAGAAGATATAATAAATAATCCAATACTTTACCCTAATATTGACTTCAAACTTGTTAAAGAAAATGAACTTTCACATAAGCTAATGCACTAGGCTGATATCAGTCTTTATAAAAAAGAATAGTCTTGTGGAAAGTATCTTATTAAAAAATCATAACAAAATATTGAATACTTCAAGAATACAATATTTGATACAATATTTGTTCCTGTGAAGACTGTATTAAAATGTCAAAGAAAAAAACAGTGGAGCGTGTTTATATAAATGATTTCTCTTTGACTAGTAAATCTTGAAAGCAGGATTTCAGCTGTGATCCCATTAATACCCCTTAGGAGAAACTTCAATATTTGATAGAAATTGAAAATATCATGAAAGAAAGAGGGTCCATACAACTCATAGAAGCTATTTAATAAATATTTAATAATTCTGTGCAAGAATGTTGCACAGTGTGTTAAGTGTCATTAGATTTTTATATTACTGAGAGTCCTTCATCTATAGCTCAGTAGTCTGCCTTTCACTTGCAGCCTTACATACAAGCTGCTGTGGCGCTTTATTTTCCACATCCACTATGGCAGCATTTTTTTCTTGTTCTCATGGCCTTGCACCTGCAAACCATTATTGTTATTATTGTGGGCTCTCCTGGGATGTGACTGTCACTGGCATCAGATCACCCTTCCTTTCCCCACTCTTTCTAACCCAGAAACATTTGATTTACTTTAGTGGACCTAATAATATGTATGCACACACCTTAGTAGGCTGCTGGCATGTAGCCAGCTGCTCCTAAGAAGGGTGTTCTCCAGCCATCAAGAACAGTACTGTAAGTAGGTATATATGGGTATATATAAGCAGAATGAGCAGGTAGGCAGGCATTTCTGTAGAAAATTATGTACCTTTTCCTTACAATCGAACGAGACTTTTGCTCCGCATAACTTAAAACTGCAGAGTTTTTAATCTTTACCCATAATTATTGCAAATGTTTCTTACTAGCCAAAACCTATCTGTTTCTAAATATCTCTCACTATGTGAATTCCACCTTTACTTTGATAGGGAGACATTAGTTTGACTACATCTATGTGCATATTGTATGGGCTGTAACTGCTGCGAGTTTTAATACATTTTTAATAGAACACTCTTAGAAGGACTGTGCTTTAACAATCAAGTCAGCTCATGCCTGCAAGTCTTGTGTCTTATGGAAATGGATAATATACCTAGGGCACACTCTTGTAAGCCATTATCTATAGAACCTGAAGAAATTTTTAGTTAGAGTATCATTCAACTGTGCAAAATGGTTCCAAGCCCTGAAAGCATGTCACACTGAAAGAAATCAAGCAGAGAGTTTTGCTGGCACGAACATTTCATGTTAAATACTAGGCTGTCTGGAAAACAAGTATACTATATTCAGTACTACTATGGGCACATATCTAGAGTACTAAGATTATAGACCCAGTAGACACTGGAATAATGTGAATGGATACAGGTCAGTTTTAATGCATAAAAATACAACTGAATAAAAAATAAATATGTAACTCAAGATTCAGTTATGAGGAAAACATACAGGAAAATAAACCCCACAAAATATAGCCAAGAGACATAGACATGAGATCGGGTTAAATTTCCAACTTTTTTTCCTTCATTTAAGAATATTGTCACTAGAGGCTTTCCAGTTCTGTCACTTCTGTTTCTCATTAAAATAATTGGCACTGAAATCTTCCCAATCCCCTTCCAATGCACATTGTCCCATCAGTTTACATAGTTCCAAGATATCCCATATGCCCCTCATACATGTGGCTCTCATGTCTACATTCCCATCACTTGCTAAGGCCCTTTTTCAAGGTACCCCTGCAGTTTCTTGACAGCTCAACAGTTCCTGTCATTGATTTTATTGGTTTCTTGTCATTGTATCCATTGCTGTTTTTCAGGTCTGCATTTCTGTAATTTTTTTTAAATTGTCTCACCCCCTTTCATAGTATCCCATTTCAACAAGCACCTCATCAGCTAATCCTACTGAAATAAATACTATCACACTCTGCATATACTTACAGAATCCATTCTTTCCACTTTTACTGTATGAAATTACATTTAACTTCTCCCTGATTCAGCACAAATTAAAAGATGTATTCTCCATTAAATCCATGGTTACCTACAGATACAAGAGGACATTCTTAAGAACCAGTGAATCAGTGGGTGGAAATTAACCTGCAAGGTAGCTCTTCATTTTATGAAGCATCTGCTATCTGAGTAAGTATAGACTGTCTTTTTTGGTTGTACTGAATAGGTATTGTATTTTTCTTGTTACTGGGGAGATGCAAGCACTCAGTCAGCAATTCACAAATCAAAACTCTTCTATCATCTAAAAGCTGATGGCAAAGCTATATTTGAGGCTTTATTGAAGTAAAAATAACTTATCTGGAAAGCAAAAAGTATTTTGGCACCAAATTGTAGGTGAATAAGTTTCATGGAATAAAAGTAAGTTTTAAAGTTGTAAAGTTTATTTAAAAGTGTAAAATAGTGTTCTTTTTAGATAAACAAACCTACCCAACTTAAAAATTTAAGTTGAAGTGCTTCTAACATGTACCTTGTGGTTTTATTGTTTCATAATATTGTAAATTATCTAGTCAAGAGAGTTAATCCATGCAGTGAAGAGAAAGACCTAAAGAGGGCCTACAAGAAAGGTGAAGGACCATATGCAAGGGCATGTAGGTTTAGATGACATATTATGAAAAAATTTTCACTGTGAGGGTGGTGAGGCACTGAAGAAGGTGTGGGTGCCCCATTCCTGGAAGTGTTCAAACCCAGGTTGGATGGGATTTGAGCAACCCGGTCTAGTGAAAGGGGGATGAAACTGGATATCTTTAAGGTCCCTTCAAATGCAAATCATTCTATGATCCCATGACCTTGGAGAAAAAAAGATAAAGCATATCATTGCATTCCATTTGAAGTCTGAAAATTTTCAGGTCCGCAGAATTTTGCAGCCAACATACAGAAGACAAACATAATAAAGCCATAAAGTACATGTACCATACAATCACTGTTGATTTTATCTTGTTATTTTTTTATAGAATGTGTTTGTCCTTAAATGTGGAAAATACTTAGAGTTATAGAGTAGAGAACCAGAATTACTCCTACAGTAGTAACTACTGGGTTCCAATGGATTACATTCATTATGACACCAGACAGAAGTAAAGGTAAATTTACTGAAGTGGTGTGATTTTATTTCCAAAAATGCACAAAAATTGAATAGAGAAAAAGAACAGTAAGCAACTTTCTGGGAAGGATCAAAAGCAAACTGGATGTAAACAGTAATATTCTCACTCTGTGTAAATAGGCAGATCAGAATTTATCCTGAAAGCAAATATTTTACATGGATACAATCTTCCCTTCTCTAAGTATCTAAACATTCTCAAGTATTAAAAATGTTTCCTTTCATGAGACTTCTGCATAGATAATCTTCTGCATAGATGACTGTGTTGATTGTGAAAAAGCAGTGATTTCAGCTGCTTTGAATTTGTGCAAAAGTTACCCTGAATGAACAAAGTATATTGAACTAAAAAAGGGTGTAATATTTGAGAGATAATTTTAATATTAAGAAGAAAACAGTTTTCAGAATCCACAGTGGCATGAGATATGTCATTAATGACAAACTGCAGTGAAAACATTAAGTACTTACCTATCTTTCTATCAGTGACTTAATATTAATCTCTGTAGGAAATACAAAATACAGCTTTTCTTAATCAAAGGTGTTACATTATAAACAGATTAGTGTACTACACAACCTGCATTTATAATCACCATTTAACAGCAGTGCTCAAAAGATTGAATAGTTATGGTAACCCTTACCTCTGCTTTATATAAGTATGTTGGGACAGGGACAAAACCAGATTTAAATCTTTAAGTACACCTTGCTTTTTCTTAGAGAATTCACAATGTCCACAGGATTGTGCTTTCTATCAATGTATCTCCACAAAAGTGTTTGTAAAGAGATTTCTAAGAACCAGAAAGCAATATGTAAAATTCTTAGGCAGTAGCAAAACATCTTTAATAAATCTTTTATGGTTTTTAGCTAGCTGTCCATAAACCCTTGACTGAACTTACAATCTAAAGCAACAGAAGAAAGAGACTTTTAAGCACACTCAGCAAAAGAATCACTTAGACATCAGTGAAGAAAAGGCAACATAAAATATGTTTTTTGTTTAGAACCAGAAAATAAGTAAGCGACTAAATTTTCCTATTAGCCTTTATGGGAAGTTTTATGTTCTGCATTGCCCAAATAAGGGCAATTTTTGAATTGAATAATTGAATAATCTCTGTAAACTATTGTCAGAGGAAAAAGTATTGATTTCCTTTAATGTTGTGCCAATAGTATTTTCTAGTGCAAAATCTGTCCAAAAATGTTCTTGTAGAAAAAATAAAATTGTGACTTTTTTCAGGGTTTCACATTGCAGGCTCTGGTTCAATGCTGGAATATTTTAGAAGGAAAAATGTAAACATTTTGAGAATAGCAAAATGAATGCTTCTATGATTTGAGAAGATACTTGTCTAAATAATTTTGATAAATCAAATTAAAGAAAAATAGCAAATGGAAAGCATATGTCTATCATAGAATCACTAAGGTTGGAAAATGAATATCACCATGCCCACCAAATCATTTTGCCACATCAACTTGTTTATTTAAACTTCCAGGGATGGTGACTCCATCACTTCCCTGGGGAGCCTCTTCTAGTCCTTAATCACTCTTTCAGTGAAAACATTTTTTCCTAGTATTCAATCTGAACCTCCCCTGATGTCACTTAAGGTCGTTTACCCTTGTCCTATTGCTCATTGTCTGGGAGAAGAGGTTGACCCCTATCTTGCTACAGTCTTCTGTCAGGTAGTTGTAGAGTGTCCACTGAACCTTCTTCTCTTAAGGGTAAGAAAACCCAGTTCCCCCAGCAGCTCCTCATGACTTATGTTCCAGACCCTTCACTAGCTCCATTGCCCTTCTTTAGATTTGCTCCAGCACCTCAGTATCTTTCTTGTACTGAAAAGTCCAAAACTGAGCACAGTACTTGAGGTGTGGCCTCACCAGTGCTGAATACAGAGGGTGATCACTCCCATGGTCCTGCTGACCACACCACTTCTGGTGCAATCCAGGCTGACATGGGCATTCTTGGCCACCTGGGCAAATGCTGGCTCATGGTGGCTGTCGACCAGCACCCCCAAGTCCTTTTCCAACAAGCAGCCTTCCACCATTCTTCCCCAAGCCTGTAGTGATGCACTGGGCTGTTGTGACCCAAGTGCATAACCCAGCACTTCACCTTTTGCATGTATGTATCCCTGGCCCTTCCTATATTTGATTGTTACTGTAAGTTCTCAAAAATCACATACTCTTATAAGATTATCTTTGGCTGTCTTCATATTTATGACGAAGTCAAAGTTAACACTATGGTCACCAGGATGTCTGTCACGACTGTTTCCAGTCCAACTTTTATTACAGAAAAGTGTGAACATAGTAAGTGTTACAGTTGCTAATTGTTACTCGGCCTTCCAGCTCATACCTACTCAATCCAGTCAGAGCTGGACTTTGTCTGGGAAGTGCTTTGGGATAGGCTCCACCTTGTGACAGATGATGTGCACTGATTCAGAACTTTCTGAAATGCATATATGAGGGCAGAGATGTCATGGGAGCTGTCAAATAGAGAGAAATCATGGTTATTTAATATATGGTGAAAATATCCTTAAATGTTTGAGACAGCTACCTTTCTTTTGGATTGGGATGAGTAACGAAAGGTGGCAAGTTGTACAAAACAGAATATGGTGAAATGACTACAGTGAAGCATACATTTCAAAGGAGAATATGTCATTACTAGAGGCACTAGTTTTATCTGGTGAAGCAAAACATGACAAAAAAACCTATGGAGATTTACTTCAGGAAAAACTGAAATGAAATAGCTATGAAGACATCAAAATTAAGATATTGGTCTGACTCCAGAAATAACTGGGAGAAAGGCAATGACTTATGAAACATAGGTCAGGCAGATTTAGTGGTTCTCACCAGTGTTAAACTTCGATGAATTGAAATCATCATTTGGTCAGTGTTTTAACTATCTGCACATATTTCTTTCATATTAGTTGAACTATTCAAATGGTGGAATACTTGCTGGCTGAGAGCCTGAGGCATTTTTCCCCCACAGGAGCTTCATTAAATCATTTCAGTGCACATGGAGAATTATTCCTTGCTTAGCAAATCCTGTTTTGAAAAGCCTAAGAAGGTAAAGTAAGTTTGCTGTTACTGTAATGTCCTTCAAGACAATATTTTTGAATACAGCTGACTGTTCTTATTTACAAAGCATTCTTCAAAATACACAGTTGCAAAGAAAGGGATGGAATTATTCTTTACACCTGCAAGATTCACTTGCTTATGCAGTTAAAATATTCACAGTTCGTAATGTTCATATGTTATTCAAATTTAATATACTTTAACAGGAAGAGGGAGTCAAAGAAGATTTTTCCTTGGTTACAAAGAAAATGTTTCTTAAAGGGAGGGAAAAAAAGGAAAATGATGGATTAAAAAAAGAATCCTGATTTCTCTCTCATGTCAGGCCATGCCAATGCAGATTTACTTCACTGTCACTAGTCCTTCGTTGCTTTCCCTCTAACCCTTCATCATTTTCTTTCTGACCTCTGTACTATTAGTCTTTTTTTACCTGACCAAACAAGAATACTGAAAAAAGCCCCACACAGGGTAGGTCAAAATCAATGAACTGAGCCATAAGAGGTAGTGTTTGAGTCAGTTGAGGATTATCTGCTGTTATAAAACAAGGGTATATCAAAGGTCAAAACTCCTTTGGATGAAAATCACATGTAGCTAAAATAGTTATGATCTTACAGTAGCTCCTTTTAATTTTTAATTTTTTTTCTGCTTGCATATTCTGACTATAATACCTTTGGGAGTACAGTAAGGAGAAAGCAGTTTACTTTGTTCCCTTTCCTTTAGCGGTCTGACAGGTCCTTCAACACATCCCTCACCACAACAGCTGTTCACCAGCATTTTAAATTCCATTTCTGGCTTTGGTGATTTTGGAAAGGGAAGGTGAAAAAGTTTTTAACCTGACTGACTTTTTTATCCTTTCTCTTAATGTTTAACACATACATGGCAGTTCCATCCTGTTCTTCTGTTGCGGGAGAGATAACAGTACCTAGCTATGCTGGCCACAAAGTCAGCAACTGAATGATCACTGTTCCCTTTTTTTCACTTTTATGGAATTATTGAATGACTTTGAGTAATTTTCCTGTCCTTGCTGTGACTCTGATTTTTTTTTTTTCAAAATGCTTATTTTTAAGCCAGGGCAAATCTCAAGAATATATACGTATCTTATATGAATGCATGGAGGCATGAAAACAGTTATCAATCTATATATATACATACATCTGTAGATACACAGACATATATATGAACTCATGCATACACACATATAAAAACATGTTATATTCATTATTAAATCCAAGGAATTATTATTATTACCTTCAATATGATTATTCATTCTCTTCTCCTTTGCAGGCTCCCCATGGGGCTGCTGGCCATATTTGGCTATTATAAATCTATATTCCATTCCTCAGTAGTATTGATATTACATTGCAGTTAATTGTTCCCCAAATAATTTCCCAAGCTAAATTACAGTGTATTTTTAACCAATGCAATATAATAAAAAAAAGAAATACAAGCAAGTCTGTTTAATTCAAATCTACAGTGTGATAAGTAATGCATTTCTACACTGTCAATTTAACAAGGTGGGAAGTTATGAGGTGAAATTACCTATTAAGTCAATAATATAAGTGTTTTTTTCTTTTCTCCAAATGTTAGTTGACAGGGGTTTTTTTGAGCACCAGTAAAAACAGCAGCAATAAAACCTAGAGAACCCAAATTATACTAACTTTTTCTAAAGCTGTTGCTTTTTAATGCAAGGAAGAATCAACATGACCTTTTAGGCTGTCTTCTGAGGATACAAATTAGATAGCTCAGATTGTTTTTTACTGTAGTCTAATCTCTATTGAAGACAAATATTTCCTGCAGAAAAGGATGATTTACTTCATTTTGACTATTTTCTTCAAGAGAAATAAAGTCTTTTCTAACTTATTTTCTAAAGAGTGATATTTGTGTGCAGTGTCTATATGACGTATTAATGGTTTACCATCAGAAAAAAAGAGTTAAAAGCATGTGGTCTGTTACAAAGTCTAATTTACCTGTAACTCTCTCTCTAAAAGAGTAGATATTAAAAGTAGCATCATCAGATGCTCTAAATTAACAGTGAGGAACTAAAAGTCAATTATGATATTTTCAGGCATATGACTGTATGAACATTGTTATAAATGTATGTCAGAGAGAATAAGATTCACAGAACTTTCCTTGTGTCCAATAATTAAAAATTTAAGACTATACCGAACTTCTTTGTACTAAGGGAACAGCTATCCTTGATTATCAAAGAACACACTCAATTGACACAGCAGGAGTACAAAATATGTACCCAAGATTCATGGTGTCCCTCCTAGCTACTCCATGAGTAATGTAATACTGTCTCTCATGCGTGATACTAGATTTGAATAGTCCAAGATACTTTCTCAATGTTAAGGCTTTCTTTAATAGTAACAGGAATAAAAAACTGCTCGTGCATAGAGTGATCAAGATTTTATAACTGGCAGAATTTCATGCTGTTTTTAAAGTACCACGTGCTCCATAACGTATAAGTACTGCCTATGAGTGATAACCTTTAAAATGGTGTACTACAAATACCATATAGATTCCCAGGTTCTGTATTCAGAGGTTTAAAATCCTGCTTTGCAGGATCTTAGACAATTTTTTTTTCTCTTCCCTTTATCAATGAACAGATTCCTACATTCAAGCTGTTTTTGTAAAATTCTTCAGAAGTGACTAAAGAGAAAAGCTTCCTTTGTTTTGAAGAACAGATTTACTGGTACTTACAATTTCTTCTTTTTTACTGACACCTTTTTCCCTCTAAAGAAGTTGCAGGTTTCATTGTTTTGTCCCTTTGTATCTGAGAGAAAAATATCCTATAATCATAATTTTGGTTTGTTTTCATTCAGGTTGCTAATTAATGACATGCAGGCAAACACCTGCCTCCTTTGCATTCACCTCAATGATTGAATGACATATTTCATATTAGTCCTTTGTACTTATTTAACAATTTTTAACTTAAATATTTTTAATATTCTATCATGTATGGAGGATAAGGGGTAAGACCCTGAGCTAAACACACTTTCATTATCTACAGAGACACTTTGTGATTTTCAGTAATTTTTTTGAGGTAAGGTTTATCTCAGTTAACTTTAGACTACTAAATTCAATCAATGGAGACAGTGGACAAGATCCAGGAGGCAATATTCCCTGTAATAATTGATGACCTAAAATAGGAAAGAGGATTCTTGTATGAAGGTCCAGACTGAACTTCCACATGACTTAAGTTGAGGTAGATGTGTCTCATTTTTCAGTTTAGTTTCTTTTGGTTTTGGGGTTTTTTTTTTTTTTTTTTTTTTTTTTTGTGGTTTTTTGTTTTGTTTTTTTTTTGTGGTTTTTATTGTTACTGTTGTCGTTTTGTTTTGTTTTGTTTTGTTTTGTTTTGTTTTGTTTTTAAGCAACACAAGTATCAATCAAGAGAAATAATATTTCCCCAGCTTGGAATCAAAAGATCAGAGGGATATTTTGAAGAGATTAATGACATGTTTTAGCTCCTCATCTGTAAAATGGTGTTATTTTTCCCAAATAGTACAACGAAATCATAAATGAAAATTCATAGTAATTATTAGGCAATGAGAATTTCGGTAGGAAAATATGCAAAATCACCTTGACATACATACTCAAAATTATTTTAAAATTATTTGAGTTTATTTTTAAACACCTTTTAATTAACTATCCTACTACCTTCCATTTCATATTTGCAGTAAGATTTTAACATCAAGTATGGTTTACAATAAAATATTTTCTTTAAATAATAAAAGTGTATAATGCCACTAGTTCTTATTCCTGTATCTTTCTTCAGAACATAATCTAAATTTTTTACTAGATCAATTCACTGCTGTGATGTCATATGTCAACATTTTTTTAGCTTTTTTTTTTTTTTTGTAGGTTACTTTTGTTATGAAAATTTTCTATGATGCTAGTGTAAATAAGTGATTCAATTTTTTCTGGGAAAAATATATAAAAATCATAATGATCACCCAGTTTTATGCTTGAATCATCTAGTGACATATTTCTCATGGTTACATGAGTTATGCTACAGGAACAACCAAACTGACATTATGGTTCAAATCCAAGGTGAAGTAGAAAGCTGGATATTTTAATTGAAGGTTTTTTTTAAAAAAAGCAAAAGAACAGTATTTTTATAAAATCAGAACTGAAAGATAGTGGTGGATTCTTCTCTTCAGCTTACTTAACTAGGCTGTATCTCCCATCTAGAAAGTTTTCAAAACTTTGTGAATATGTTCTGACAAAATACATTCAGAAAGTTACTGAATGGTTTGTCAGACCCCTCTCTTTAGCTTTGCCGTACGTAATATATCTTTACAGTATGATTAAATGGCATTATATAACATTATTTTATTGAATAAAATTTTATATTGCATCTAGGTCTTTTGGTTGATTTTTTGTTTTTTTTTTTTCTTTTTGTGGGTTATTCTATTTGTTTTTAATTTTTCATTCAGCACTCAACATAATCTGGCCTTTTTTTTAATAGAAGCTCTCTATACAGCTTTAAGTTAAAAAAGCAGGATTCAACAAAATACAAAGCATTAATCTTACATCCGGAATTGTGATAGAAGGTTCAAAACCTGGAAAAAAAAAGTCCCACAGCACAAAAAAAGTAAAACTACTATCATCCATATATTGCTACATTTAAGTGAAAGAACTTTAAATGATAACTCACATAGTTCCATTTAGCCTTTTTTTGTGTTTGCCATAACTCATCCTGCTGTAAGAAACACATGTGAAAAAAAGGACAGCAAGCAAATAACCATGAGGCATATCATGTGATTCTAATGTAAAATTATATTAGATATTAGAAAATATTAAGGATTTTAATTGCATTCAGTTCAAAGACCATATATAAAATTTTATTTCCCTTAATATTCTGAGAATATTCTGGTCTTTGACAAGAACATAGTACATAAGATTTTTAAGATGCAACAATGTTTATCACTGTGCATCTGGAACTTCATTGTTTGGTAAAATTGTTTTTCTGTTATTCCTTCAGCTTTGCTGGAAAGTTCATCAATTTTTTAATATACATCTGTTCAGCAAATTCAGTAACTGACTGTAAATGCAAGCCCATTGCCTTTGCAGACATACCCATAAACAGGTATTATTAAAACTATGTACTAAATTTTCCATTAACAGACTGTGATGGAATGTGGAATGTGAGAGCATCTGCTTCATTTAGGTTATCAGAACAAGATCCCTTTCCCGTTCAATGGGAGTCAAAATGATGAATGAAACAGACAGAGACACCAATCTGACAGACAAGTGACAAGGGGACTGAAGACTAAAGCTCTTGAAATGGTAACTGATGGCCCATTAAGAAACTCCAGGCTTAACTTTGGAGACTGTCAATCTGGAGTTTGTAGCTGTCAAGAACAGGGAGGCAAGAGAACATAAGTACAGGGATATTTGAGGGGGACTGTGGTACTCTGCAAGATTTACTAAGGAATGTTTAGGAAAGGTCAAAGGGAGAGAAAAAGGAGGGACCAGAGACTTAAAAAAGGAGGAGTGCATGATAAGAAGAGGGGTAAGAGGAGCCAGTTGTATGTATGCAAGTCACCAGCCCATTTGTCCGATCAAGCCCTATGCCTAATCATCACTGTCTATCCTGTCTCCTTATGAAATCTTTTCTAAACTATCTTTGTAATCTCACCATTTGTCTTGTGTGTGAGTGCTCAGACTGCAACTAGAGAGACTGTTGATGAACTCAGAGCTTGCAGCTGGAAAGACACCAGGTCTGACAGGGTCTGTGGTCCATGGTGCGAGCAACTGGATTGGGACAGTGGCTCACAGAGCCTGTGTGCCTGGGTGTCAGCAGGTGTGAGGAGAGGAAGGTGCATTTTTCTTAAACATGGGAGGTGTGAGAGGTGGGAATGCATCTAATTAACTAGCAAACTTCAAGCTGTCCCAGACAACATAAGAGGACCTGGGTCCAGGCAGAGATATCAGGCAGGGAGGGGGCGCATGGAAAGATGTGCAAAGATGGGGTAACTTTGAAACGAGTGTGTGTTTGCTAGTGGACATCCGGCTAGATCAGCCAGTGAGTAGGACACCTATGCAGTGAGTAAGAGGGCTCAAGATCTAGGCAGAGGTATTGGACAGGGGAATTGTTCTGGTGCTTTAGGGATACATGAGCATGTGAACATGCTTTTGAACCCAGAGAAAGAGTGGGGGTGTGTGTGTATTTTCACTAGTGAACTTCAGTACTCATCAACTGGAAAGGAGAAAAGGTAATTGGCTATTTGTAGTTATGTTTTAGGGACTTCTTTATCTATACTTGTGTTTTCTGTGAGTCCTGGTGGTGCCATATATGGGGATTGTTAAAGACAGTGCCCTGTCCAGTGTTGTCATTGCAGCCAGCCGTGTCAGTGTTCCCTGTGTCTCTGGGATACATGCTCAGACTCACTGCCTCCAAATGGAAAAGCAGCAGCTGCATGCATCAGCTTGGGAAAACAACTCCCAAGCCTCCAGGGCAGCAGGCTGAACTCCAGCAGCCAGGACAGAGAAACACCTGGGCCCCCGAGCCTGCCAGACTCAGAGTCCTTGTAACATGCTTTAGCAGAAATATTGTTTCAGCCTCACATCTATTACAAATGCCTAAAATACTCCTATATGGCAGAGACACTATGGTTTGATTTCACAATCAGTATTCTAAGGAAATATCCACCTGTTCTCTTATTTGTTGAAATTAAAAGCTATTCACAAAAATCATTTATGTAAAACTTTTTTAATTAAGTATTTTGCATTCCCTTATGACATGGTAGTCACACTTGATAGAAGACAGACGCTGAATAAGCATAATCTTTTCTAATAATTTCAATATATTCTGCTAAGTATTACTGATGATTAAATTATACTGTCTGACATGTTTTGTGAAGGCATATTGTAAAAGTGAGTGTTACACTGGAATAAATTTTTGAAAGATGTATGCCATTAGGCATTCAGCATGCATGAAGGAAGTGTTTCTGGATATCATGTTAATCCAGGTCAAGGAAGGACAATGAAGGTCAAGGAGGCAGAGCCTTGAAAGCTTTTTAAGATATGAAGTATTACGGGGAGGGTCAATAGGGTTTGCAAAGTGAGCAATGATAGTAGAGTGTTTTCTGAACAAGAAACAATCACAAGATCTTTGCAGAAAGAAGGCTAAATTGCTCTTTACAGGCATAAATCATTGTAATATTCTTGACAATTCTTATTATAATTGTTATATTGCACTTACTTGCTGCTTTCTCTATGAAGCAGTGAGAAAGGATATTCTGTGGTGATTCTGGAATGAAGCACTAATGTCATTCCACAGAGAACAGAAAGTAGAAAATGACTACTCTGAAGGGTTATGAAAAAAGCACCATAGGGCATACATATTTCCATAATCAAAATAGATGAATATTATCTCCTCCTCTAAGAGGATATTTCCTTTTTCTTATTATGCATATTTCAAGCCAAGATTGTGGATGTGATGAATGTGATTCCAAAAATCTTCAAGAAAAACATACTTAGAGTACCTACCAAGTATTCTAGTATCATGTTATTTTCAAGCAATGTAAAAAAAGTTTTAAAACATAAATTGAAAGACTTTTTTTGATGATCAATCTAGTCCAAGATTCTAGCACAGCTAATATGAACTTATTTTCATTTCCATACAGATCAAAGTTATGTGTCCCCCATATATAAAAATAACACTATAAAAAGACACTAAATTTAAAGACATGAAGAACAAGCCATGCCACGTATTAGGTAGATGCACTTACAACTGAATAAAATAATGATAAATTTTTAAGAAAAATAACTTTCTAAGAGTGTCAGGTAGTTTTTTAATTACCCTGGTTTTAATATATTACTTATTTATTTTTATCATAGATTGGACAAATAGTAAATCAAATAGGAACAAAATATATAGCACATAAGACACAAAGACAATGAAACTTCTTCATTCTCTCATAATAAGAAAAACAGCTAAGAACATGCAAAATACTGATAATTGGTTACACTGGCTTTTCTTTATAACTTTTCCTAGCAAAAGCATTTGACTTTTAATGGTAGTATTTGGCATATGTCTAAAGAAATAAAGAAGAGTAATTTGCATTTTGAACTGCATTATTCAGTTGATGAAATGAGTCAGCTGTATCATTCAGAAATGAGAAGGATATCCATTTTCTCATAAAATTATCTTACACCAAATCATTGTGAATATTTACAATGAGGTAAAAATTATTGCTGTTCACAGGGACATTGGAAAGGTACCATGTTGAGATCTATATTTTGACTCATTTTAAGCATCTTTTAAGGGTATGGTATAAGGAATTCATATGTAGACTTCACATAATGATTATTATTAAGTACCAATATAGCCATTTAAAATTGAAATATAAGAGAATATTGTGTTGACTAGAGAAATAAAACTGAATTTTCTGAAATCATAATACATTTCTTTTTTCTTCATTGTAAATTTTTGCAGCTGTCTTAAAGACGCAATGCTTTTTTTTTTTTTTATTTGGAAAGTTGGTGTCACACAATTACTGCTGTTCTGTTTTTTGGTAATAAATATGATTGTATTTTAATTTGTGGTTTCTCTGCTCACTCAGCATTTTCCTTTTTGGTAACTTAGTGAAAGAACATGTTATAACCATTGATATTTAACACACATAAGTTTAAAAGGGTTTGGAGGTTTTGGTAGGTTGGATTTTCTTTTGTAAGAGCTGATCTTACAAGGGCTTTAGGTCCTCTACATGAAGTATGGAGAACTTCTTATAAAGCTCCCCCAGGTAGAGGGATGAGGGGAGGAGGTTTGGAGCTGTTTATTCCACACCACACCCATTACCATGACGGGGACAGTTTTCAGTGGGGAACACTGAGCTCTGGAAGAAGGACTTTCTTACCCACTCACAGAAGGGATCAGTTTTTTCCCCTTTACAAACTGCAGGTGGAAACGGAGGCGTTCTCTTTTTTTTTGCTGGTCTCAATATGGAGAGGAAGTCTCCCACAAATCTCCAGCCTCTGTCTGACCTTGCCATGACCACCGAGAGCCCCTGCCATGTGACATGGACTGAGCAGCTCAGTAACATAGCTCCTTTTGAATGAAATATTCTTCCAGGTTTTGCTGTGCCCCTGTTTTCCATTGTTTTCTGGCTGGGTGAGGGCCAGAAACTCATTAGTCACACTGTTTGCTTTGTTTTCTCGAGCCATGTGATCCCATGTGAGAACCCCCTGCCATCTTGCCTTTGTTCTCAGGGGGCCCATGTGGCACAGAGGGTGGGAATGGTCACCAGCCTGTCTTTGTCCTAGGGGACCAGGTGACATCTTTTGGTGGTGAATGCCCTTTTTGTGGGTAAATCATTCATTATTTTGTATAATCTTTTATTAGAAGTGTTGTGGTTTTTGTGATTTCTTCAGTAAATTGTGACTCAAATTTACAATCTCTCCCAGTATTTTTCCTCCATTATTGAAAGGGGGTGGTTTGAGTGGGCTTAATTTTCTTGCTCAGTTTTAAAACTAGTGCAAAGGCAAAGGGTACAAAAGGAAAAATTCATATTATGATTTTTGGTGGGGTTTTTTGGTTGTCGTTGTTTGTTATTTGTTTGGGGTTTTGTTTGTTTTTACAGAAACATTTCCCTGCATACCCACAAACCACAACTACTTTTTTTTTTTGAGTAACAAGTACCAGTTATACCACTAAAGATTATCTCACAGCTGTAATGCATTATGGGTATAATAGTCTGAATAAGTTAACCTTGGCAGGATGGTGTTGTAGCGAATATGAGAAGAGTTGGAAACAACCTAATAATAGTCCTTCATCTTTGCTGAATCTCCAGATCTGTGTCATTAGTGAGACAGTTTAGAAATACAAAAATTCATCCCAAAAACTCCATCTTTTTCAATATTTTTCTGCAGTGGAGGAGTAATAAACTTGACATTTTAAACTCTAAATAAGAAGAGAATGCTATTTTTTTCTTTTCATACCAAAAGTTTCTATAAAGAAATAATATTAGACACATTCTAATAATTCCTTGTGAAAACACAGGAAAATGCTTGCCAATTTTGTCTTAATTTGGTTTTTCACTCATATGAGATTAATCTAGAAATGCATTACTTTGATGTAATAATATAAGTATATTACGCCAAATGAAAAGTTGAAACAGCATATTTTGAAAAAATTTAAGTGAAGCAAGGATCTGAAACAAATAATTTCAGTCTTTTCACTATTTTAAAAATAAATACATTTATGTGAAGTGTTACTTTATTAAGAAAATTGGAGTTATTGATCAAATTAATTCTGCAATAATCTCAATGATTTCTTCTCAGTTTTACGTAGTTCACTGGACATTGTAGTAGAATTGTTTGCTTTCCATAACAATTGTACCAAAGGACACATCTCTGTCTATTTCAATACAGCAGTTACAACAGGGCAAAGTACTCAAGGTACAGCTGTAGAACATATATGTAATAGAGACAAAAAATATCACACAATGGCCTTTGACATGACAGAAGGACAGCATGATTTGGCCTTCATTTTTTTTACCCTTCAAGAGTGCTTACAATTCATTCAGTGTGTTTAAACAGTTCAAATTTTTCCTTTCACTATTCAAAATCCTGTATTATAAAAGGATTTCTCAGAAACAAGGTCTCAAAAATATTTTCACAGCATATTTCAGTCCCTCTGGTCTCTTCCTCTTTCATCTGTTGTGTTCTGTGTGACAGAACCATCAAAAATTGAAAAGCTCTGGTGGATATTCTCGATGTTATATTCTTCCATTACATAATTCTTCTAAAAATTCTCAAAAAGAATCAGACAGTATGAAGGAGGAAGTGTCTTTAGTGGATCTATATATGATTACTTGTTTCATATAGTTTTGGTACACCCGCTTAAACTACTCTTTATATGTGACTAAATAAAAAAGAAAATTATTAACATTTTTGAGGGGGAGGGCTTTTTGGTATTCAAAGGTGCTCAGTGGAGTCTAAAAATGTATTAAAAGGACCACCATATTGCTAAAAAGTACCAAAATCTAAATACTAGGTACCTTTACCAAGAAATGCAAAATCATTAGTTTAACATCTAATAGAATTATAGAAAATGAACTTAGAGCTCTGTTTGTTTTAAATATTTAACAAATAACTGCTAAATCACAACTTGTTTATTTTTTAATAACTAAGTATTTAATATAAGCAGATTACCTATGCAAATGGAAACACTTGATCAACATTTCGATAAAAATAAAAATTATTTTTTATTAAAGTGAATTAAATTTTGTCTCAAAATTGAGGAGGAACATATTGAGTCATATTAATGTGATTTGAGACATAGATGTGTTTCTCAGCTCTCCTCTCTTTGAGATTCTGTGTAGCTGTATTTTGAAAACTAGAAATAACTCAAAATGTTTTATACGAGGAGAATGTTGATACCTTTGTTTTGTCCTAAACAAATAAAAGAAATTTCCCCAAACAAGAATATTGTGAAAATTGTTTTTTTATTTTGTGAATTGAACTTTATTCACTTGCCAAATATACTAAAAAGGGTTTACATAACTCAGTGATCAACTACTATCCACTTTGCAGAATTTTTTGTTCCGATTTTGTGGCTTCTAATTTAAGAAGTATCAGTATCTTTAAGAGTCTAATTTATTCCTTCGATTATACATAATCATTTACTTTGCCAAGAAATGCACTTTCTTTTGCAATTAAACTAATGGGTAGGCTTTTCTGATCTCAAGTATGCATATATCAAGAAAATTTTCAAGTGACATATGAAATTATCTAATCAGTTCAGATCAAGTTTTAGGTTGATGCTCTTGGTCCATGAAGATCTGTTCAGTTTTTACTATATTTTTTTTCAACTTCACTCCCATTATGTAATTTGATCTGCTTTCCTTAGTAGAATATAGTTTATTCAGAGAAGGAATGATATGTTGTAACAACTCCAGGGATAGGACATTCACAACTTCTCTGGGCAAACCCTTCCAGTGTCTCATCACCCTCACAGTAAAAAATTTCTTCATGATATCAAATCTAAACCCACCCTTGTCTTATCACTACATACCATTGCAAAAAGTTCGTCTCCAGCTTTCTCATAGGACCCCATCAGATACTGGAAGAACTCAATGAGGCCTTTCTGCATCCTTCTCTTCTCCAGGATGAACAACTCCAACTCTGTCAGCCTTTCCTCATAGGAGAGGTGCTCCATCCATATTTAAGTGTCTAATTCCTGGCTTGCATCCCACTGGAAACTGGTGTCTTAAGTTCCCTGGAAAGTAGAACAGGTTGGGTAGATGAAAACCTCTGTCTTTGTGAACTTTACCTGGTATGGCTGACAAATGTGGCCAGACTGCAGAAAAAGAAATTTACCATCTGTCAGTAAAGTACATTCTAATGTTTAAATTTCTACTCTATGACAGTACACGTTTTCCCCTATTAGGAGTTATAGTCCATAAACATTAACTTCTCTGAGGTTTTAAAGATTAATTTCTAACTTAATTCCTTTTAAGATTATCCCTTAAAATACCCTAATGTCTTCTCTGAAATCAATACTTTTTGTTTTCTTTTTGTTTAATTATCTAATGCTGCAGTAGTGTAAAAGAAGAAAATAAGTGTATTCTTTCATTAAAGACAATTCATACAAATTAAGCGGTCTCACAATGACTGATATTATTACACTTATTCTCTTCTTGCTTCTAGCTCTTAAACTTAACACACTATTTCAGTTTAGATAATTCTTAAAGGAGTGTTACCCAGACTTAATAGAATAGAATGTTTGAGTCAGTCTGTTACTCATTAAATAAAAACACCCTGTGAAGTCTGAATTTTGAAAGATGCACAGAGTAAGGCTTCTTAGATTTTTTTAAACTATCTCAGAATCACTTCCATAATATTAACACTTTTTTGATTTCCCAATTTTAAATACAATAGCTGAAGCCATATTAGATAAAAGAATATCTTATACTGGATTAATTTGTTTAAAGGTAAGAGACTGAAGAAAATTTCAGTTTTTGGAACTACATTAAAAAGAGGTGTTTCTAAAGTAAATTTTTCCTTAAAAAAACCCTAAAACCCTTTATTATATTGATCAGTCTAACAAGTCATCACTCCTTTCAGAATAGGTGGGGTTTGTTTCCCAAAAAAATGAAGAAATGTTATTCCACTTTGCCATCAGGTGCCACTCTAGAAGCCTGGGGGTTTCACACAGGTTCTGTGTCATGTCTAAGAGAACAGTGAGGATGTCTAAAATCTCAAGGTATCTCAGCTGAAACTAGAAGCTTGTCTTTAAGCAACAGAATTATTTTATTCAGTATTTTATGTATTTTTAGTCACTTATTATACATGGAATACTCAGAATTCCAGTCCTTGTTTCTGAAGTATTTAGAAATGTAAACAATTCTTATCCATGTAACTCCGTTAAAAATACACCTTTTTTCTTTTTAAACTAAAAAATGTTATTGTTTCATGTACTTGTTTCATTTAGAAAGGAAATTCTTGTTCTAATTCATCTAGTCCTAAAGTAAGCTTCCTATGAACTCTCTTGTCTAACATCAGTCTGGACAAAAAGGAGTATTAACATTTCTACAGACTTTCTCTTACACTAAACGCGGATCTACTAGTTGAACTGCATGACTTCAGGCCTGACCAAAAGTTGTCCAAATGCCTCTTAAACACTGATAAGCCTGAGGCATTGACCATCTTTTTAGGAAACCCATTCCAGTGTTTGACCACCTTCTCCTGTCCTAATAAGCATTACCTGAGAATTCCTGAAAACGAGAATGTTTTTTTAACCCCAGTGTTGTTATTCAGCCTCCTGCCTCCCTAGCCTTAAAATCCTTTTTGACTGCATTCAGGAGACAGATCTTAAAATATGACTTACAGTCCCTTAGAGCCACCTGGTCTACCGGAAGGTGTTCCTGCCCATCGCAGGGGATTAGAATGAGATGGTCTTTAAGGTCCCTTCCAACCCAGATCGTTCTGTGTAGAAAGTTTAAACTGTGGGGTAGTTCTTAGTTTTTGTCAGTGAGAAAATTAATTAAATACACTATACATAGCAAATAGTTAAATTCCTTGCACATATTTAGAGGTATTTTCATCAGGAGAGAAAACATTTAATTTGAGTGTAATGATTAGGATCCATGTATTCTATTAAAGCTTCCTTATTTTTGTATCCTCTGTCCTTTGAACTGATAACTGTTGCTAGTCACACTGAATAAGCTAATTATTGCACACTTATGTTTCTGTTTAAACACATCTGCTCTGACTGGAATTGCAGAAGAAATACACTTACGACACTCTATTGATTGGTGAGCCATTAAGGTTCCAATTCAAGAAACATCTGCTAGTTACTCAGCCTCAGGTGTCTTGCTTGATTAGGTATTAATTCTTAAATTGATGCCAGATTCTCATTAACCTCCACATGAATAAAGATAAGGCCTAAATTTACCAGTTCTGTAACACAAATGTTAAATGTGCTATAACTGGCCTCTTTCTTAAGATAATTATTAGATGGGAAGGATCACTGAGAGCAACTCCTGGCCCTGCTCAGGACAACCCCAAGAGCCACACCAAGTTGTTATGACCTGCCTCTTAGGTAGGGTAACTGAGGTTGTTGTTAATAGATCCCTTGGGATTAATTAAAGTGAAACAACACTGAATGACCAATGTATATATAAGGCAGGTTTATTTTAAAACAACTTCGTTGTAGCAGAAAGGAGGTATGTAGCTGGTTTTGTTCTTTTCTATAAAAATATCACGGAGAAAATATATAAGGAAAAGATAGAAAGAGAAGTACAAGAGAAGATAGTAGAATGGAAAGATATCACCTCCTCTGGATCCACTGATAATACTTGATCTTTGCTATTTTAATGCCTGTGTGCAGAGTGGTGGTTGCAATCTTAATCCATTGGGGATGGGGCATGTCCAACAAAGAGTTTGTCAAGTTATATACATTTAGTCTTATGTGGGAACATCCTGATATCTCCACTGGAGGGGAGTTTTACACTGTCAGATGCAGTTGTGTCTTATCTGAAGGGAGGAGATTAGCATGATAAAGAGTATTACCCCATCTCTGCAGGATCTGCTTCTTATCAGCCTTTTCCCTTATGTGGAATGAAAACACTTTGTTTAAGGCAGCCACTCCTGGTTAGCAGGGAAATGATAGATGCAGGGCTCTACCAGCCCATCCAAGCAAAGTAATGTGCCTCATAGTGTTGTGTCAATACTTCTTGAACTCTGACAGGACTGGTGACAACTTCCTTGTGGAGCCTGTTCAAGTGCCCAATCACCCTCTGGATGAAGAACCTTTTCATAATCAAACTAAATCTCCCCTAACATAGCTTCCTCTTCTTCTCTCAAGTCCTAAAATTGGTCACCAGAGAGAAAAGATCAGTGTCTGCATCCCCACTTCCCCTCATGAGGAAACTGTAGACTGAAATGAGGTCTTTCCTCGATCTCCTCTTCTTTAGGCTGAACAAACCAAGCTGCTCATCAAAAGGCTTCCCCTCTTTGTATCAAATTCTTTTCAATTTAAGTATAAATAATTTTACAAAGCTTGTTTTAGTATTAAATATAGTAAAAAAGTACTTTCCTATAAAGAAAATGCAGTTGGTCTCATTAAATTAAGATGATCTTGTTAATAATTGGTCAGTTGTTCTAAAAGTGTGGACTTTTTCCACAAAAAAAAGTGAAAACGTGAGAGTAGCAAGGCATTATCTCACTTATGGTGTCATTTGGAACAGAAATATAGTTTCATGAAGCATTTGAACCAACTGTCCAAAAAAATATGTGTGTATAGTATAGTTTTCAATTAATACTCCTCCTGCTGTGGTTCTGCAACTTGATTACCACTGGAACAATTTCACTAGTGCAAATTGACTGGAGAAGTTTAATATACATTTTACTCTTCCTTTCTCTAGACCCAGTAACAAGGAATGCTAAGCTCAAGTTTACATCTTTGTTTGAGAGTCTGTTAACTAAAATATTCTCACAAGTTGTGTCTCACTAGTACGTTCGCTTCTTGGCGTTTTCTCTGGTCAGTGCTGCCAGAGATCCACAGGCTGATGTCGTCTGTCTCTCATTTAGGAAACCAAGGTAACCATGAATGGCAATTAAGTTCAGTATAGAAAAGTGGACTCCAAGCTGGGTCTGTACAGGCTCTCAGGTCCAAAGAGTAAAACCCGATTTATAGGATTGTTAGAGGTGGATTAAGATCTTGGTTTCATTGTTGGTGGTGCTAGGTTAAGAACTGGACTTGACTATCTTAGAGGTCTTTTCCAATCTAAATTATTATATGATAATATCAGTCAAAACCAGAGCTTTTTTGTTTCACAAAAATTTATAGCTGAAGAAAAGGCACAACAAATATCAACATATAAATGGGAGAATGCAGTGGAATAACACTGTGTGGTGGATTCATCTTGGCCTATTGCACCAGGCTTGGACTAAATGATCTTTAAAAGTCCCTTCCAACTAAACCAGTCCATCTTCTGTACCTGGCCCTGATTGATTAAGTGGAAGCAGAATAAATAATCTCCAGAGGTCCCTCCTAACCTCAATATCCTGTAATTCTATGAAGAATAATTTATTACCAAATAAAAACAAAGCAGGAGTGTTAAAAACCAATGAAACAGGTCCCTACTTCCCCTACATTTTTGCCAACATTCAACTTTACTCCTTCATTCCTAACTTTTCTACTCTTCCCTGGTCACAGTCTCTGCCAAGAATGGTACAGGGAAGATGGTAGGTGGAGGGCTGAGGGGTAAGGATAACTGCTGCAGGGTGGATCCTTCCCATATGTTGGAGGTCTTCAGGAAAAAGATCTCCCCCTGCATGGGATCTCTGTGGGCCATGATCCCTGTCAGGTAATATTCAACTGCTCCACCATGGACTGCAGGGAATACCTGTTCTGCCACAGGGATCTCTACCTTCCCTTGCTTCTTGTCTGATCTTGATGTCCATTGCAGAACTGCTTGTCTCTGGCATGGGGCAGCCCTGGTCTCTTCTCACTGAAGTCACCTCTGCAGCCCTCCGAGGACAGTGCCTTGCCATGGGACCCAATGCAGTGTTGTATCCAGTAGCGTTAGTGACGTTCTTACAGAAAGAAAAATGTGATCCAGAACTCTTAGATCTCTCTCTGGAATTTTTCAGAACAATTACTACTACCATTATTAATATTTTAATCACATTAATATTGAAAATATATTTTTCTCTTGTTTGTTAGGATTTAAAATAGTGATATGCAATTACTAGAACGTGTAAGAAATGGAAAGTAGAACAGTCTTGAAACTAAAGATAAGGAACTTAGAAATTTTCTCTCAAATCAAACATAAAGGAATGCAAAAATACTCTGTGACGAAAAAGATATCTTTAAGTACTCTGAAAAGTCTAATTGTTTACATTTCCTAATCATTCTAAAACATGTCTTTGCACAACTTTCATTCCACTTACTCACTGCTGAGTTTCAAAATCCTTTAGTGTCAGTAAACAGATAGGATATCCCAAGAAACCAAAAGCATCTGCATTACAGAAAATCCTTATGGATAATAATAGTCTCTGCCTTTTTCTTGAAGATTGTGAATATCTGAATATCTTGACTCTAAAATTACATGGAGGAAAATGATTGTGGTTTTATGGTTTCTTCACACTAAGGTTTTGTTCAGTGGTGTTTTGAACAAAGAAAAGAATGTATATTATTTTTTAATAAAAATTGTACTTTATAAGAGTATAATAAGCTGTAATTTCAAGTGTTAAGGTTTCAAACAAAAATATCCAAAGTGTTAATTAAGGTTGTCTGTGAAAACAAGTCATAGCTAATTTCTTTAAAGTTGTATCATACTAAGCAGACGTATCAAAACAGAGACTAATTGCAAATACTTTAGTCACTACTTCCATTTTTAATTTTGTTCATTTCAACCACTTGAAACTCAAAACTGTTTGAAGAACAAAAGGGTTCTTTTAAAATGACACTTTGATGTACACCCATCAAAAAAGCTTGAGAGAAGAAAGACATGAAGAGAGAGGTAGGAAATGAGTGACTAAAGTGTAGGAAATACGTGGGTAAAATGCATTGAGATTTTTTTGCCAGTGCTTGTTCTTGTTGCATTTTTGCTATTGCTCAGTCCAAATCCTGTCCATTGTTTTCACTGATAGTCCCTTCCTCTTGGTTGCATGATAGTGTTTCCTTGCAGTAGAGATCTACAGCTAGAAATCTGCATCCCATTCTTGTTTAAAATCACAATAATAAACCCAAAAATCTTTTTGTTCCTTGCCTAAGTCTCTTCTGTCTCAGTGCTTGGAATAATTCTACAATACACGTTTCAACACATACCAAATCCCTGTGCAATTTTATCTGAGATGGATTCAATTCACCTCCAAAGACAATATTTATTAGTTCTCCAGACAAATTAAAAGACCCTGATGGTTACATGAAGTCCCATTTTATATCTTAACATATCTCCATAAGGGACATTCATGTCTGTAACTTCATTATCTGCCTACATTTCTCTAATATAAACAATGACTATCAATTAAAATGAGATTGAAGTGAGGCTTGGGGCAAGTATAATTTTCTTTTAATACACATTTGAAACATCATTGCAAAAGGAAATGGTTGTGTTTTAATGGCTTGTCCTTTGAAGTTAAGGAGATACAAATCTGGGACTCAGTTCAGCTGCTTTGCAGCAATTCTTCCACAGTACAAGGCTGGAAGGAAATGAACTGCACCTTTGAGAGAATTTCACTGCATAGCCACAATCCCCAAGGATATTAAAACCTCTGTAGCAGTTTTAGTAAGTTCATTTTTCTGTTTCTAAGTGAAGGGGATATGACCTGAAGTCCCATATGCCACAGATATTCTGCTTATAGCTGCTTATAATGTCAGCTGATCTGCATTACAGAAGTGTGAAAAATCTAGAAAATATTTGTCATTTAATTAATTTAACATTTAAAAATCATTGAAGAGAGCTGAAGAGAGGAAATGAAAATAAAAAGTCACTTTAGAAATGAAAACAAATAAAACAGACATAGCTGAGAGATCCCACTGTGACTAAGTCACAAAAAATTATATAATGTAATAGTCTGAGGTTTTTAAATATCTTTGGTCATTCTGTGATGTCCTTGAATTTATCTAGGAATATGAATAGAAACACTGGGTAATAATTACCTATTTTGAATCCATATGGATTTCTTCCAAACTCTTCTCCTAATATATTCTACATTGAAACTCTAGGGGAACGCAGTCAAAGGCAGTAAATGAACTTACTTTGAGGCTCTCTAAGGCATTCTCAACTCGCCATCAAACTATTACTGTAACAAATTATATTTGCGAACTCTGCAAAAAGACCTTTTGTGTTAGATTCCTTTATACACGTTCCATCTAAAAGGGAAATCTGCTGCAAAACAGGAGATAGACAATAAAATGTTTTTCTGAAAATAAGGGTTAAATTTGAAGTATCTAATGTCAGACTACTTATTGCTATTTATTCACATAATTTTTATAAGTCACTTCTAATTTCTTTCATGGAAACCCCAAAATTAAAGTTTTCGGAGCCAGAAGAAAAGACAAATGCTATTTGTGATTCAAATCCCTGGGATGATCTCTGGGATGAAAAGATTTAAAGTGTTAAAATAAACAATGAACTAAGGTAAAATAAGTCAAGAAGCAGAGAAAGTTGCTCTTTATAATTATATTCCTTTAGCATGTTTGGTTCAAAAAAAAAAGTTCCATTTCAAAGCCCAAAATAGCAGTAATATAGCAAAGGAAAATCCCTGTCAAAAAAGTGAATATTCTATTGAATTTTTTTTTGATTGGGGGGTTTTTTGGGGGGATTTTTTTGTTTGTTTGGTTTTTTTGTGGCTCTAACTTAAAAATTCATAAAAACAATTGTGTTTTTCAAAAGTAACATAGGAATACTCTCAATTTAATGATCTTTCTGCTCCAAAATGGTTTTGAAGTACCGGTGAAAGGAGTTGAGTTGGGGAAATTATAATCAATTTAAGGCATAACAACTTTTATTTAGCAGAGGCAGAAAAAATATTTTTCATGAGTACAGGATTAGGACCTTGATTGTCCTTTAAAAGATGCAAAACTAGTAAATATAATTACTCATTATTTTAATTTGAAGTATACAAACATAACTTAAACTGAATGTGTTACACCTGAGGGCGATTAACCCAAAGCCAGACTTTAAGCTGAAATTGCTTTTATAAATATTAAGTGCTATATGACATATATTCTTGATACTGTGGCCCCATTTTCATATTGTACTTGACATAGGACTCTATTTTATATGTGCAGAAGGACAAAATCAATGCAAACTTCCACCGACTGAATAAGCAACTCCTATAATCCTGCCAAGACATAAAAATATATCTTGGTTATATTTAAAAATTACTATGGGGTATGCTTATCAAGTTTTCCATTTTTTATACAAGACAGACTTTTTCTATGACTTTTTATGAAATTTCTTTTTTGCTTCTGTTGCTTTTCTGTCTTAGACAGTTTCATTATTTTTACTTCACAGTTTTATTTGCAGTTTGCAGAAAAGTGTAAATTATTGCAAACAGGGAGAAGGACTACCAGTTTCTCTGCTACTAAACCAAATTGTTCTGTTGATCTGCTTTAGTAAGCCCTGAACTCCTTAGAACTGTTGAAACAAAAGTCAGTTTTATTCTTCAGTAGGAATTCTAGGTTAGAAAGAGCCTAAGGCGTGACAGAGTACTGTTCCAGGACAAAACATCTATTTGCCTGTCTACAATTCTATATGTGTTTCTTGTTGATTCTCTGACATTGGTTGAAGAAAATGTGATTAACTATGAATTACTGATTCTGACTATCTCCAGAAATGAATGAATGAATGAAGCTACAGGGAAGAAAGGTAGGGTAGGATAGAAATAAATACGTGTATTTCATACTTCTGTTAGGAATCGCATTAATCTGGTACAGAACACAAGAAGGTTTTAGAAATCAACTGTAGTATTTCAAACTTTGTTCACTGATGCAGCAGTTAAAGCACATGCATAAAACCAGAAGGTAGCAATATGGCATTTAGTGCCCATACAGGCCTATAGGTGGAGGTTAGTTAAAACTTCATATTATCCCTTACGTTAGTTTTCTGGGAGAAAAGAAAAGGGGGAATTGTGTCTAAAACACAATTCTGTCATTAATTTTATTAAAACACAATGGCTGTTGTGACGTTATTTGGCACTGTGGTCTTTAGGGCTCCTGAAGGATTTTTTTACAAATAAGAAATTCCATTCTTCATTTCTACTGTCAGGTACGGGAAAGTTACTTGTAGATAAACCGCTTAATCTCAAGATAAGACAAGGGCTGTAGATGGTGTCATCCACATGTACTGAGCAGGAACCAAGAACAGGCTTCTCTATTACAGCTCTCTAAATTCGTCTGTGTGGCAGTGAAGTTCATGGAGAGAAGTATGTTTGTACACATCTCCATGTGAAAGAGATAAAGGCAGTCAAATGAACACACGGTAGCATATGAGTCTCTGCAATCAAGACCTTTAATTATACCCTGCCTAAATTGTGCTTGAAATACATATCTCCTTATTTCAGTGTTTTCTGGCTGCAGCGCACTATGGCCAAGGCAAGTGGTCGAAACCAACTCAGAGTAAGGGAAGCCCTGGCCAGTTCTGGGACCCTATAAAGCCTACAGCACTGACTAGTACTGGCAAAGTTGAATTTACTGGGCTACAGTTTCATGGAGCTGCCACACTTTGGCTTGCTATATGACTTTCTGTATGACAGAATTAAATGGCACTTTATGCAGTCTGTGCAGATAAATTGACTTTTGTGGTGGGATGGGTTTTGGTAGTTGTTATAGTGCTGGGTTTACTTTAGCAAGCTGCAGCTTTCCCTGAGAGCTCAGCGGAGCTGCTTAGGGCAGTGTGACCATTTCGGCCTCCCATAGCCCTTTTTAGACGGCTCTGCAGTTTTGCTCCAGCCTGCTATCAGCTGCTATCAGTGATGGCGAAGGAGGCGAGAAGGGTCTCTCCATAAGGGTTTAAGAGGATCTTTAATCTTACATCTTGTCCCAGCAATCCCCAGAGGCAGAGAGACCTCGTGATCCCAATACAGGGGAGGATTTGTCAGATTGCAGGGGCGGTAGATGGGCAGAGTTGGGGTACAGGAAGCAATAGGGAGAGCCCGAGGGAGTGGCCAGGGCTAGGGGCAGGGGAAAGTGGCCGGGGGAACAATGTGAAAGGCATTTAATAAATGAATCAGTGGGAAATACAACACCACAGGTAGGGATAGGGTTTTTTTCTATAATGTGAGATTAAAATGAAATACTTTTACTATAATCTTAACTTTTAAAGAGCTTAATGTAAGTTAGATCAAGTATAATTTTGCGGGCTTTGATTAAATATAGACAGAAGCTATGGATTATATTCTGCATTTCTGAAAAGAAAAATACGTGATAAATGCCAGCCATAAATGTCTGCAGGATGGGGACTGGCACTGTACTTCTATGTTTGGAAGTGACTGCAGCCGTATTATAATTTTTTATAGAAAAAATGCGGTAACTTCACTAAAGTATTTTATTTCTCACAAATATGCATGCAAAGATCCATATTTGTGGTTTTCCTTCTGTATTTCTATGAAGAATGAGTAGAACTAAAGGAAATTATATAGGAGACAGCAACCAGGAAGTAAAAGTAAAAACGTTAAACCTGAATTTTGGTTGCCAGTTCCGTTCAGTGGCTTGGAAAGAGATTTAGACTTAAGAAAGAGCACATTTTTAATTGGAATTGCTGAAGTAGTATAATGACAATAAGAATCCAGAATAAATCTCTATTTTCCATTCAAGAAAGAAAGTTGAAAGAGCACAATAACTGGAGAAGATAAGCTTTGTTGATGATCTTCATTTTTTTATAAAGAGAGCAAAAAGTTCAATAAAGAGATGGATTTCAATGAGAAAGCAACGCATGATTTCTGTGTTTTTTTTCTTTCAGATCTTTTTCCATTAGCTTAATTATTTAAAGGTTCTTCTGGCTGCTTTTGTAAAGGACAAGTAACGTGTACTTCTCAGATTGTGGACCTCACCTGTTGTCACTTGACACGTGATTAACATTTAGCAAAATATTCCCTTCTAAGTATTTTAGGTTTTGCACATAGCTGTTCAAATGAATGATTGCTGACAAATCTTTTTCATCTTCTTACTGTGAGTACAAGGCAGTGTCTTTTTTCCCAAGCGTGAGATAATGTCCATTTTTTGTGTGTGTGTTTCAGATATATAATCTTTCCACAAACAAACAAACAGATAAGCAAACAAACAAACAAACAAACAAATTAAAACTCTTTAGTAAATTAGATTTACTGATTTAAATCAGTAAATTATAATATTATAATTATTCCTGATTAACACAACTAAATGAGTTCAGACTATTTCATTTATGCAGAAGAAGTTTATAATATAATTTAATAATTGTGTAAAAATTCCTAGAGAAGGATAATTACTTCTAATAAAAAAAGCTCGTCTAATAGACAAACACGTAAGATCTGGTGACTAGAAAATTACATCTGGTACACAATTATTTTTAAAAAAACCTTATTAAATCCTGTGATTTAACCTAATAAGGTATAACTGTAACATATGTGAAAGTTAACAATGTAACAACATAGCAAATGTAAAAGTGAAGGCTATGATGAAAATCAGAACAGGGCAAACATACTGATGCTTTCTCTATATATTTTCCAGAACAATTTATTTACCATTAGGGGGTTCCTTGAAGATAAACTCTCTATGGTTGGTAGATTACCATGTATTTTATTGACAAAGGGTGTGAATTGGCCTACTTTTTTCTTTTTTCCTTTTTTCTTTCCCCCTCCTCCTTTTCCCTACTTTTCCCCAGTGCAGAGGTATTTATTTAAGAATATCTATTCTTACCTTAGTCTTATAATTTCTTAAATTTTTTTTTCAGTACTGACTGTAAAGATCTTATCTGAAGCTTTGAATAATCTTCAGTAAAATGGAAAAACGTACTTAACTTCACAGTTTGATTGTATTATTTAGTTATTCTGAAGGCTAAGCAGCATTATGATTATTATACCTGACATTAACTTATCTGAATTGATTTCATCTTGTTTCAAATTCTGTAGCACACTTCATTCAGATATTGTTTTTTTCCACTTAATATATATAATAATATATATTTTTTAAAAGTAAGGAGAAAAAAAAGTAAAAACCTTCAGCCAACATTTCCCAAAGTCACACTAAAATGCAAACCTTGATTTGGTTGCTTTCAAAACTGCTCCTCTCATAAACAGACATGAACATCATTTTGTGTTACACTCAACTCTGTTGGGGCCCTCCCCTGCCATGTAGTCCTGGGAGAGGGGCCCTGAGGGCACAGACACGGGGCTTCCCTGCCCCTGCTCAGCCTCGTTCCCATTGGTTGGTTTGTGTTCCCTGCGCGGGCAGAAGGACCCTTGGGTCCCGTGACTGGAACAGTTCCTCGGCAGAGCTCCGGCCATGCGGCTGGAGAAATAAACATCTCTGAAACATCTAGCAAGAATCGGTCCATATATATTTCTTTTCCATGGGCCTCGTTGTTTGATACGCGTGTTGCAGTATCCCCACTGTAACAAATCAACTCCTAGGCTGGTAACAGCTCCCACATTTGCAGTGGGTTAGCCTTGGTTAAGGGACAAGTGCCTGTCCAGCTGCTTGCTCTCTTGTTCTGCCTCCTCAGCAGGACAAGGGGAGAAGGTAGGATGAGAAAGCGCATGGGTTAGGTGGAGACAGGTAGAGCAATTGATAGTTACTGTAGAACAAATTCAACGAGCTTAAAATTAATTTAATTTTTTTCCACTTAAAATAGATTCTGGTAGACACAAATAGTATCTTCCCTTCTCCACCTTTTCCCATGCCTTATTTAACTCCTTCACTTTCAACTCCTCCAAGGCCAGATTGACTCTTTCATTTTCTCTGGGGGATGGGAGGCTGTTGTCAGCACTTCACAGTATCTGTCTGCTGCTCCTTCTTCCTCATGCTTGTCCCCTGCTCCAGCATGGGTCCTCCATTGGCTGAAGTCTTTCAGAAAAATTCTATTCCAGCATGAACTCTTTAGAGGTTACAGTGAATACCTGGTCCATCCCCTAGAGCACCTCCTGTTTCTGCTTCTCTGACCTTGGCATTCCTGCTGCTGTTTCTCACTCTTTCTGCTTTTCCCTGCTCCTCTTGACTTTTTTTTCAATTTTTTATTAATTATATTTTCACAGAGACATCACCAACCTGGATGATGGGCTCTGCTGTGTCCTGTTGTGGAGTCAGATACAACCTTCTGTGTCTGCCATAGGGACAGACCTTGGCCTCCCCCCCACTGCCAAAATCTTGTCATGTAAACTAAATAGAGTGTTTGCAAAAGACTTGACTGGAGGGCATGACAGTATAAACTACTAAACTATATAAACCTGCTGCATATTATATGGGGGTGGAAGTGTTTATTTTTGTTCCAAGCCCCAAAATTTCAATTGAATTCCTGGAAGGACATTGTCTCCTGAGCTGAAAAAACAAGTCACTATACACTTTGCTAATTTGAATAATCACTTTTCCAAACAATTCTTTAATCTTATTAAACCTTCCTCTATTAAACTGAGTTGCCCTGTAATAAAATTTTCCATGGGAGATGTTATTTATGCCCTGTAACTCAGGCATTCGTTAATATTGTTTTTGAAAAGTAAAGGCTGACCTCTTCAGAAGTTTTCACATTAGAGTGGGTCTCCTGTCTGTAGGGATTTCTAAAGGACAGAATAATGGGAACATTCTTTAAAGATTAATGTTAAATAAAAAAGAAAAATTTTAAATAAAAGAGAGCATGACCTTCACAACTTAAAATTTGTTACCAGGTGCTTTAAGTTTTAATAACATTGTATTCTGATTGCAGAAAAACAGGTAAAGGTCCTGAACAGTGTTACTCACTTTTTTATGCTTACATTTTTTGCTGATTGATTCTGTCCAGAAACTAATTAAAATCTATGGCTATTTAGTTATCTTAAGCTCTTATCTGCAGGGTGCTGAACTCCCTTGGCCTAATTAAATCATGATAAAACACTTTTTTGAACAGAGATGTAGTCAATGCCATTTCTACTCGCTCTAAGTGGTAAAGCATAGGAAGAACCAAAATTTGTCATTTGTGCTACAATAAAGATATAATCTAAACTTTGTAACAGCTCATATGCCCAGGCCAGAAGGTTTAAGTATTTAATTTGACTTAATTCAAATGAATGTTCTCTTGTAAGACTATAAATTTTAGCCATTTCCTCCACAATATAATAACTCTTTTGCTAGTGTCTTCATATACACCAAAGAATCATGAGATGATAGGAAAAAGTGAGAACAGCTCCCTGCTTTCTAATTTTTCTAATTGTAAATTTCTCTTGATCCTTCCAAATAAGATGCTTATAGGGAAGAATTCAAATAAGAAGATGGAAACTGATTCTGTGTTTAGAGAGAGAAGCTATAAACATTAATGACATGATCTTAAAAGAGGGGATAAGGGATGAACAGTTTTCTATTTCTTTACATTTGGGATGGGGGGGAGAATGAAGTGCTCATTATTCGGGAGAAAATTGTCAGCGACCTGCTGCACCACTTAGACCTGCACAAGTCTATCGGACTGGATGGAATCTACCCAAGGGTACTGAGAGAGCTGGCAGAAGAGCTCGCTGAGCCACTTTCAACCATTTATCAGCAATCTTGGGTAACTGGGTTGGTTCCAGTTGACTAGAAGTTAGCAAAGGTGTTACCCATCTACAAGAAAGGCCAGAAGGAAGATCCAGGGAACTGCAGGCCTGTCAGAAGTGCACATTACAGAAAGGAAATCAAATACTGATGCTTTGTCTTATTCAGTTGCATATGTTATAGTTTCTTATATAACCATAGTTTTAATCCTCCCAGGATTGTCAACAAAATATTAGATAATAGAATTTATAATCTCAAAACTTTTATCTAGAGTAGTAGGACATGACTGTTCTTTGAGGAATCCCCACCATCATATTACACATCTCCATTACGTCATAATCATCAGATGGTTCATAGTTCAATTTTCTGCTACTGTTATCTAACTTAGTACGGTGTATCCTTAGACCTTGCTACAGAACCCTGATGATGGAAAAGACCACCATGGCTGTGCAGCTCCTCAGAAGGACCTTGACAGATTTAGAGATGGGCAGAGAGCTGTTTGCAATTTAACAAAGGCAAATGCAGGGTCCTGCACTGAGAGAAGAGTAACTCCCATGTACCAGTACAGGTTGGGGGCCAACCTGCTGGAGAGCAGCTCTGCAGAAAAGGATCTGGGAGTCCTGGTGGACAACAAGCTGGCCATGAGCCAGCAGTGCCTTTGTGGCCAAGATGGCCAGTGGTATCCTGGGATGCATTAGGAAGAACACTGCCAGCAGGATGAGGGATCCTGACCCTCTCTTCAGCCATGGTGAGGCGACATCTGGAGTGCTGTGTCCTGTTCTGGGCTCCTCAGGACAAGAGAGACATGGAGCTTGTGGAGTGAGTTCCACTTGAACATGAGGAAGAACTTTACCATGTGGATGACTGAACACTGGCATGGGTTGCCCAGAGAGGTTGTGGAGTCTCTTTCTCTGGAGATATTTAGTAACTGTCTGGATGCAATTCTGGGTTCTAGGATGACCCTGCTTCAGCAGGGAGGTTGGACCAGATGACCCACTGTGGTCACTTCCAACCCTACTCATTCTGTGTTTCTGGGATTTTGTGATTCTGTGTCTGCTGGCTAGGTGCAACCCACAGGAATTATTCATTCCACCCTCTGGTGTCATACTCTGTTATATTTATAAAAAATTGCAATTATTTAAAAAATATTTTTACATATATACACAACATCAATAATTTCCCCCCCCAAAATAGAAGATGGAAGAAAAAAGTGTCCCTAGGTTTCTAATCTACAGCATTATATAATGTGTTTCAAGGTTACTTCTGTAATACCTGAAAATCAAACTTTCCTGCAAAAAATGTAAGATGAAAACGTAAACAATATCAAGTATGTCTTTTGCTTTACTAGCACAGAAAACAGCATTATTTTTTTTTTAACTTATAAGGGACAGATTCTCAGTTGGTACAAATCAGCATGACTTCATTGAAGTTAATGCAATCATGAAACTTTAAAACTTCTGTAGTGCTAATCCACATTTCTCTGTTTTTTTATTTTTTTCCCACAACTATACTATAAAGTAGAAGCATAAATGCCACTATTTTGGGTACTCAGCATGCACAGATAAAGAGAAAGCAGTTACATTATAAATATATGCACTAATCTTAAAATATGCTGCTAGCTCTAGAAGATTGTTTTCTACAAGTAAGTATTTAATGATGCAGAGAGGACCAATGAACTTGTTTAGAAATGCCTAGGCATTTTACTCCTCCAAAAACTGAACCAGACATTTAGTTATAAATCTAATATAACAAATATATATATAGAATAGAATAGAATAGAATAGAATATAGCAAAGCATAGTCCCGGAAGTGATGTTCTTGCATAGGGGTGCTTACAGCTCCTCTATGACCTAACAGAACCTATCAGCTGGTCAGTTTTTTAAGCCACTTAAAATTTTGACCGCGTCTCTGATCCACACTTAAGAATAGACAAACCCCGGACAGAGCTCTGTCTCGTGTCCAGCGCTGGAACAGGTGGCTGTGGGGCCCCATATGGGGTCCGGCGGGCCCAGCCCAGGCCCTGCTCGGGCCAGGCTGCTGGGCCACAGCCATCCTGGAGCCAATGGGCCCTGTTCCACCCGTGAAACCCCTCCCCCCCCCCCCCCAGCCCTGCTGTGGGCAGATGGAGCGGCCTGGCTCCCCCTCTCCAGTGCGGCCAAGATTCAGCTGAAGCTTCCCCGCTGCCCAGCAAAGATCATGTGACCAACAGCGATAAGCTAAATTCCAGCTGCAAGGCCTAGGTGAGATTAATCCTTTTATTGCTGTGAAGAGCTGAAAACCTGAGGGAGGAGAAAGAGGAGATGCTTAAAGCTGAAAGTCTGTTGTAAAGCTATGATGTATCAGAGTACCCATTGTAATTTCACGAAGGCATGGGAGGTGGAGCGTTCAACTTGTACTTGTAAGCAAAAGCACCTGCGCTGAGATAGGCAGATGCTGAAGCAGCTGTAATTTAATGAGAAGTTTGAACAGGGAGAGATGGAAGCGATGAGGACTTTTGATCCAAATGGAAAGGAGAACACCTCAGTTCCTAGAGATGCTCCCAGAGATAGTCCTAGAGACGAAGATGATGAGGACCCTTTTGCTCCCAGGGAAGGAGGAGCGCCTCTATTCTTAGAGATGAAATGCTCCCAGAGATAGGTGAAGAGAACTTTTGTTTCTGAATGGCTCAACCTTAAAATTGTACCCCAGTAATTCGAAAACAGTTGTGGGAAAAGCTGCAAGTTGTGGGAGGGGGACTCTCACATGATGCGAGCAGAGAACTAACCCGAGCAGCTGTCTCATTGTGATAATTTCTCCATAGCATGGACAAGAGAGACTCCTCTTCCTAAATGAACTGAGCAAGGTTATTACAGAAGTGGTAAACAGACTGAGCATCTCAAGGGCTGTCTTTTTACATTGTCAGTGGGAGAAGGGAGAAAGGTAGGGGGAGGAGAAGAGTTCTGAAGGTGTGGTATGATTTTATTTTTTCTTTTTCCCTCTTTTAGTTCTGTTAATAAACTTCTTTATATTCTTTCAAGTTTGGTGCCTGCTTTGCTTTCTCCTAATTCTTATCTCACAGAAGGTAAATAGAAATGAGTATTTTGTACCAAACCACTACATTAAATTGGTGTTTCTGCCAGGTTACAAACCAAACCTGCTACAACATCAAAATATGATTCTGAGTTCAGTTTTTAAAACTGAGGGCTAACGGAAACAAGGTTTTCACCAGATCAGTGAAAAGTTATCAGGTGAAACATTTTTTTAGAGCAAGACAAAAATGCAGCTGTATACAAATCTTCAAAACCAAAATCTCAAGTTTTGTTATTGTAAAGAAGAGTTATTTCACTATTCCATAGGTCATGTAGTATGTGTTTCTTGGTATCTAATTGTAGCCTTTTAAAAGTTATTGTCCAAAATGGTTTCTTCTACTGTAGAGAGATGTAAACCTATACTTTTAATCTGAAGCTAAGATAAATGTCTCAGTACATGGGATGAAATAGTCTTCCAGAGTTTGCACTGACTATAGAAAAAACTGCATGAAGATTTTAGGCCAAAACCCTAATTATTACGTAGCTAAACTTATGTCTAATGAATTTCATCGCTGGTCTTTCCTGCCTGGATGACTTAACTTCTAAGAGTAATTTAATTTCCTCCTTTGGTCTGTAAAAATTTACATGAATTAATGATTCTCAGGGGAATGAAGAACAAAGAAAGCTATCAACAATGTAAAATTAAACAATATGTAAATATTCCAGTTGTTGGTCCATAGCTTTCGCATTTTGGAAAGTAGTCTTTTTTCAGATGTTTCTCTTTAGGATAACCTGCTGCAGAAGGACACAAGCCAGCAAAGGACCTTATGATCAACATTTCTTGATCAAGAAGGTACAACTTTTTCCATTAGTTGGAACTGGCCTTCCTTTGCAAAAACAGATGGAACTGTTCTTCTGTTGCGAAACAGGAGAATAGGGATTGAAAAATTCTTGGACTTTGCTACAACACATTTCAAGTATCTCCTTTGAAAACAGGTCTTCAAATTTACTGATATTTCTATTATAACTCTTGAATACAACAGTTTTAGTGTCCATCAAAGCTGCAGAAGTAGTAAATTTTTTGTTTTCGTACTTTGTCTAATGACACATAAGACATAAAAACACATAAGAGTTTTTATTGGGCAGGATCAACCCAATTGGCCCCATCCTCTGGTGTTAACTAACTTCGTAGACATTGTGATAAATGTCTATCCCAGTGCTTAAATGTACCCATTACTTTCAGTGTAGCCTTTAACAGTCCATTGTACTGGTCGATTTTTCCAGAGGTTCATGAATTTACAGGAGATGTGATGCACCCACTCAATGCCATGACCTTTGACCCACATTTTTATGAAGTTGCTTCGGAAATGAGTTCTGTTGTCTGGCTCATTTCTTTTCTGGGATGCCAAGTCTTCATGAAACTTGCTTTTCAAGGCCCAGGATAGTATTTCAGGTAGTGACACAAGGCAGAGAATATGTTTCCAACTACCCAGTGGTTCCTTCCGCTATTGTAAGCACATGGTGCTTTCCTTGGTGGAGTGTTTTGGAGTGTGATACAGTCAATCTGCCAGGCCTTCCTGTATTTATATTTCAGCTATTTCCCTCAGGTACTGGATACCTTTCTCTATTGGGGTCTACTTGCCTGGCTGGCATATAGAATCTTCCTTGAAGAATACCCTTCCTTCACAATAGATGGGAATTGCCTCCAGAGCCTAAGAACATGTGTCCCTTTTCCAATCACCTTTTCAATGCCCCTTCCCTAGAAAGTTATCCCAGTTGCTTGGCTTCCCTACCCTCTAACTCCAGGCTACTGGTCTCCTCACTGTCAGAACATGGGAAACTGAACTGGAATGTCACAAACATTTGTTTTTTCCTTCTAGACCAGCTTCATAAATAAAAACCTTATCACTACATTGTTTGAGTTACTTTTGCTGTGATTTATATTAATGGTATTTTGGCATCAAAAGTTATGTGGAGACAAATTTTTAATTTTTCAAGCAGTGAGGGAAAAAAATAGTTTTGAAACAATTAATCTATAAATTTTTTTGCAGAGCTGTTTTCTGTTTATACATAAAACTCTCAATATCTAAACATCACAGAGTCATGAGAAAGTATAGATTGTAAGAGAGCTCTGCAAATCCTCTGGTTCCAAACCTCTTGTAAAAGCAGAGCCAAGCTGATCTAAGGCCCTGTCAAGCTGAATCTTGAACTTCTCCAGTGACAGAAATTCTGCTTCGTCTGTGTGCAACCTTATCCAATGTTTGAATCGTCTCATAATGAGGAATTTCTGTCTTTTATTTAGGCAGAATTTCCCCTGAAGCAATTTGTGCCTGTCACCTCTTGTCCTGTCACCTTGCATCCTAGTGAGAAGACAACCTCTCTAAGTTCTCTGTAACTCCCTTTTAGCTACTCAGAGACTGTGATTAGGAGTTCCCCTCTGAGCCTTCTCTACTCCAGGCTGAATAAACCAAATTTCTTCAACCTCTCTTCATGTGCCAAATCATTTAAACATCTAATCATATTGGTGGCCCTTTGTTGGACTCTTGCCAAGTGTTTAATGTTTCTCTTAAACTGGTGAATCAAAACAGTCAATTAAGCATAACAATCATCTCAATGAGAAATCGTGTTTAGAAATGCCAGCTTACCATGTCCTCAACAACTAAGACAGATGCCCCTAAGTAATTACTGAGGATTTTGAAACTTTCGCTTTACCCAAAATATCATAAAACTTGAACTCTGTTGGCTTAAGTTGCTTTGGTTTGTCGGACATTAGTTTGTTTGTTGGTTGTCTTTTGTGTATTATTTGTTAGTTTAATTTTAAATAAAAATAGAACTAAAATCTAAGTTTTATTCATATAATTTTTCTCCTTATTTCTTTGGTTTGTGAAAAGTTGGGCATAAACTAGCAGTATATGCTGCTAAAAGCATTGATAGGATCATAGCCAGGAAGCTGAGTGGAATGACTATTCCCCCCTCCAAAACATTTTTGAGATCACAGAAATGGATTTCTGCATCTCATTATGGACCTTACAATACCAGAAGGAGACAATCACGGAAACACAGAATCACAAAATGGGTAAGACTGGAAGGGACAACTGGAGGGTCACTCAGTCCAATCTCCTTGACCAAGTAGGGTTTCCTAGAACATGTAACCAAGGATTATGTCCAGGACATAATCAGAGAAGGAGAATCCATAACCTCTCTGGGAAGCCTGTGCCAGTGCTCAGTCACCCTCACAATAAAGAAGTTCTTCCTCAAGTGTAGGTGGAAATTCCTGTGCATCGGTTTGTGCCATTGCCTATTGCTTGGCACCACCGAGTAGAGCCTTTTCTAATTTATAATCCCTTTGTATGCATTTATTCAATTTACTTTGAGTTTACTTTTGCACTTTATGGCATTACAACATTGTTACTTTTAAGGGGGTCATTTATCATTTCATATAATTTCCTGACATAGCTGCAGTTTATCATAAATAAATCATACTTGTGTACTGATGAACATGCTATAACACTAGTAAAAGTTTTAAATAGCATTTCAGTATCACATTAATTCCAGAAGAATTCCACTATGAATTTTCCCATGAATTTGTAAGATTTCTTTTTTATGTTCAAGATCAGAGAAATTACTGATTTTCTTCCTTTTTGTATTTTATTTGCACTGTATGCACCTACTAATTTATTTCACATCTAGTATGACAATCAATTTCTTGTCAAATCCTTAATACACATCCCACTGCATTACATTTATGCCCTACTTTTATCAATCAAACTTATAATTTAAGTGAAGAAGGAAATATCACTAGTTGAATTTTATCTGCAATTAAAGTTATTCCTGCTCTTAACACTATAAATAATTGACTTTTTTTTTTTTGAGTTTCCTCTGGAAATCACAGAATCATAGAATCCTTTAGGTTGGGAAAGATTTCTAAGATCATCAGGTCCAAGCATACACCTGAGAGTGCCAGGTCCACCACTAAACCATGCCTCCAAGTACCACGTCCATAAGTTTTTTGAACACTTCCAGGGATGGTGATTCAACCACTTTGCTGGACAGCATGTTCCAATTCTTGACAACTCTCATGCTGAAGAAAAATTTGCTAACATTTAATCTCTATGCAACTTGAGGCTATTTCCTCTTGTCCTGTCACTTGTTACTTAGGAGAAAAAAACAACCCCCACCTTTACAACTTCCTTTCACGTAGTTGTAAAGAGCGATCAGGTCTCCCAAGCCTCCTTTTCTCCCGGCTGAACAGCCCCAGCTCCCTCAGCTGCTCCCCAAAAAACTTGTGCTCCAGCCTCTTCACCAGCTCTATTGCCCTTCTCTGGACACACTCCAGCACCTCAAAGCCTTTCTTGTAGTGAGGGGCCCAAAACTAAACACAAGATTTGAGGTGTGGCCTCACCAGTGATGGGTACAGTGGGACAATCACTGCCCTGGTCCTGCTGGCCACACTATTCCTGATAGAAACCAGGATGACACTGACATTCTCAGCCACCTAGGCACACACACTGGCTCATGTGCCATTTGTCAGCCCGCATCCCCAGCTCCTTTTTCACTGGGTATCCTTCCAGCCACTCTGCCCCAAACCTGTATTGTTGCAAGGGGTTGTTTTGACCTAAGTGCAGGACCCAACACTTGGTGGTGTAGAACCTTGTGCAATTGGCCTCAGCTCATCAATCCAGCCCTAAGTCACATCCAAAATGGTATTAATCTTTTGAATCAAAGTTTAATCTGAACTTTTGTTTTGAAGCTTTGTCAGAAGTTAAACAAAATAATTATTTGGTTCGTATACTTTGGTTTCAAGTAATTTTAGCCACAAAATCTTAATGATATTGTCCTGACATTATTATTGAGTGAAGACACCCAGTGATGAAAAGATTTCAGTTCTATAAGATGCTGACCATCTTTGATATGACATAGAAGGATTAGGTCCAGGCCCAACAAAGCATCAAGCTTGCCACTGCAATTGACATAGAAATTATGTCCCCAAACAAATCTTTAGAGTTGAAGGCTAGAATTACTTCTATGCAGTTGTATTTCGAAATTAATAGAAAGCAGGTCACTGCTCTTGAGAGACTACATATTCCAGAATACAACTTTCATATTTTGCAACTTTTAGCATGAGGATTATCTGAATCAATATATATATTTATAAAAGAAGTTATATAGTTTTGATTCCATGTGAGATGTAAATAAAATATAATACATAAATATTATACTTGTTATATGCCTTGATAAGAGATGAAGTGCAATGATCATTATGGACCAAATTCAGTTTACATCTTGAAAGTGTTTTCTACTAGTGCAATAGGTATTTCAGATGTACAAATGTTCAGAGACCTGTCACTGTATACCTAGAAATAACATTTTAAAGTAATTAAAAAATAGTTAATATGCTATTTCTATCCCCTGTTGCTATTTAAGCAGGGTATGCAGGATTGCAAGTGGCAGAAAGACCAGTGTAAGTAATCTTGTGACTTTGTTATACTCAAGTCATTAACATACAGGGAACAAAACAAAAATCAGACTTGCTCTTATGAACCATCTTGTAAGTGTATTATATGAACTTTTTTCAGACCTCAACATTAATATGTGCTTAAGGGTGCAAAAGAGCATAGCCTTAAGAAATACTTGCGGAATAAAATAACAGATGTTCTCATTACCTAATGATGATTTTCATGTATCTGCAAGGTAAGAAGGAATTTCTGGCGTTTTTAACAGAACAATTAATTTGAGTAGAAAACAAGTGTTCTGAATACAGCTGTAAAAAAAAAATGCCTAAAGGTTTGGCATTCCAGTCTCTTATTGACTGTCCTCTGTAAAAATGCTCTTCTGGCTCTGGCTGGGATGAAGTTAACTCTCTTCATAGCAATCTTCATGGTGCCATGTGTATTGGGTTTATATGGCCAGGTTTTGGTAGCAGGAGGGCTACAGGGGTGTCTTCTGTGAGAAGCTGCCAGAAGTTTCATCCAGGTCCAGCAGAGCCAATGCTGTTCTGCTCCAAGACAGGTATGCTGCTGGCCAAGGCCAGGCCAAATAGAAATGTTGGTAAAAACTCTGTGATAACATATTTAAGAGGGGACTAAAAGTTACTGCACAAATATAATTGCAGCCAGAGAAGAGTGGGGTGAGAATACGTGAGAGGAACAACTCTGCAGACACCCAGATCTGTGGAGAAGGGGGAGGAGGTGCTTTAGGCACTGGAGCTGAGATTCCCCTGCAGCCCATGGTGAAGACCATGGTGAGGCAGCTGTGACCCTGCAGTTCATGGAGGACCACAGGAATGCTGAGATCCACCTGCAGCCCATGGAGGTCACCCAGGCTGGAGAAGGTGGATGCCTGAGAGGAGGCTGTGACTCTGTGGGAGACCTGTCCTGGAGCAGGCTCCTGGCAGGGACCTGCAGATCTGTGGAGAGAGGGGCCCATGGTGGAGCAGGTTTGCTGGTAAGACTTATGACTCCCTGGGGGACACACACTGAAGTGGGCTGTGCCTGAAGGACTGCACCCCATGGAGGAGTGACCCACACTGAAGTAGTTCATGGAGAGCTGTTGCCTATGGCATGGACTCATAGTGGACAAGAGGGTGGAGAACTGTCTCCCAAAGGAGAGATCCCATGGTGCAGCAGGGGAAGAACTCCTGTCCCTGAGCAGTGGGAAAAATAACTTATGATTAACTGACCATAACACCCATTCCCTGTTTTCCTGAGCTGCTGGGGGAGGAAGTATTGCTCAGGAAAGAGGGAGAGATGGGGAGAAGGTGTTTTTAAGATTTATTTTACTTCTCATTATCCTCCTCTGATTTTTTTTAGTAATAAATTCAATAATATTACCAATTATAACTCACCATAGTTTTGACTACTGCTGAACAGTACTTGCACATCATCAAGAGTTCCTCTGTCTCTCTCCCCATCCACTCCACCCCCACAAAGTGAGTTGTCTGGATGTCAGCAAGAGACTGAGATGGGACACAGCCAGCACAGCCTACCTGAGCTGACCAAAGGGATAGTCGAAGCAGTAAAAGTTGGTGGAATGAAGGAAGAAGCAGGGGCATTTGTGTGTTTGCAATGGTGTTTGTTTTCCCAAGTAATATGTGCTAAGGGCCTGTTTTCCTTGAAATGGGTAAGCATCTGTCTTCTAATGGAAAGTAGTAAACTAATTCCATATTTTACCAGTGCTTGTGGGGGTTTTTTGTGTGATTAAACTGGCATTACCTTGATGCATGTTCTCATTCTTTCTATGTTTCTTCCTGTACTAGTTTGAAAACAAACTAGCGGGAGACACCAAGTCAGAATAACAATTTAATAGGCAAATAAAACAAGGAAAAAAACCCAAAAAATAAAGGCAGAAAACACTGGGTTAAACTGACAGAATCAGGATACAACCTGACACCCTGTTAATCAGGATGGTGGCTGCAGTCCTCTGAAGTGGTGATCCTGTAGAAAAAGGGTCTGCTCTTCCTCAGAAGGTCCAGTGGTGGCTGTGTAGCTCCCATCCTCTAGAAATCCAGTGGAAAGGGTTGTCTCTGGTGTTCAGAATCTCAGATTATATCCAGGATGGAATGCTTGGTTCCTCCCTCTGGGTGGAGCATCTCACAATGGGATAATGAGTCATGAGGCCAGGTGTTGATTAGGCTCATTAACAGAAGATAGTCCAGAGGGAGTTATCTCTGAGTCAATGATGGGCCATTAACAGAAAGATAGTCTGGGGGAGGAGTCAAGGAAACACTGCCCCACCTGATTTCAACAGCTCATGAGAATGGTAACATGGTAAGAATGCACTGCAACCCAGGACACTTCCCATTCCCAGGTTGGGGTTGGGGTGGGTGTGGGTGTGGGAGTGGGTGTGGGTGTGTGAGTGAGTGAGTGAGTGAGTGAGTGAAAGGCAGGCTGGGTGTTTAGCTACTGCTCAGGGTCATCCCACCACCCATATCTGTGGAAGGATGGCTGCAAGAAAGAGGACATGAAACTTAAAGCTCAGCAGCTAACCACAAGAATGAGCAAGGTCAACATGACCGTGAGCCTGCCTGCTAGACAAAGATAGGATCTTGCGGTCAAGCTAGACAAGGATGTGAGTTACAGCCCTAAACACAGCTGGGCAGAGCTAAGAAAATGTAACTTTTAAGAATTATCCAACCAACTGAAGACAACTATGATTAGCTAATAAAGCCGGCTATAAATGTAATCGCAGAATCACTAATAAACGAAGCCTGCTTAACAATCATATTGATTGTCCACATCTTCCCTCGTCCTCTGCACATATCTAAATTATGCAGGCCATGAGATTCATCTGGGGAATAATCTGTGTGGTCACTATGTGTGTTCTTCATTGTCTCAACAACTTATTCAGGAAAACTAAAAATTACACAATCACCTTGATTAAACAGAAAATACTGTAGAAATAAGCAAAGCATTATTGTTTAAATCTGTTCATCTATTTTTCTGATACACTACTGAATCATGACCTATTCCATGAAGAAATCTGCTTGCCCCAGAATAATCAATAGTCAAGTTATATTTTACAGGAGCACGAGAAATCATTAAATGCTATTTTGTCTCTTCTGGAACAGCAGTGAAACTAAGTCTTCAATTTTCTATAATGTTTTTCAGCAACTACACTGTGGATAGTTCTAAGTACTTTTTAGTCTGTCAGGATGAGTTGTCTACTACTTTAGAAAATTGTTTAAAAAATCTGGGTTTTGTGCTTCTCATAGTTGAGATTTAGTGTGCTCAAGTAAACTACCGTGTGCTAATACTCTTGCTACTGCTGTTACCATTTCCACTTCCATTTTACAAGTAAAAAATCTTTTTTTGGATGTAAGTGGTAAATGAACAAACTTACTATGCAAGGCTACAAAAAAAAAATTACAGAACTTCTGTCCTGCAAGCTCTTTGCCATTTAAGAACCTCAGATATATAATCCTCCCAATAGAAGAATATCTGATACATGCCAGAAGGGCTTGGTGCCATTTCTTCAAGATTTTCTGGGAAGGTTCACTTGAGAGAAATTCAACATTTGGATTTTTTCCATGTTATACATGAACAGTTTTTTTTCAAATTGGGTTTTAGTTATGATGCAAAAAACAGCCTAGATAAAGAAAAATAAAGGCAAATTTTGAGATTAGATGGTGTGGTGATGCCCAGGGATGGAAGGGATGATTGTATTCTCATCAAAAATTGGAAGTGAATGAATAAGCCAATTGTGCAACAATTGAATGATGAGCTTGATGCATATGGAGCATGTGGTAGCATGCCAAGAGGATCTGTACTTCTGTGGTAGAGGTGAGCATGAGAAAACTTGGTTTTGGGAAACACTGATTATACAAATTGTTTTCCAGAAGACAAAAAGAAAGTGCTAAATGAGAAGACACAAAGAAAGTATCTGCAGAAGTTGGTGCTCATCTTAAGCTATGAAAAGGTCAGGCATCTAGACTCATTTAACACCTAAGGTTCTATAAGTATGAAAGACAGACACTTTCAAAGGGTAATTTATTATAAATATTTTAAATACCTTCTACCCTGATGTCTGTATGATTTTATATATCCCATTCTGTATATGTATTCCAAACTGGATAAAATCCCGACTGGCCTTGTCTGACCTCATGTGTGACTCTGTTTTTAGCAGCAGTTTGGATTCAGGTGATGAAACATAAAGATTTTAGTTATAAACTAGCTGTGTTGAAATTAGTTAGAATAGGAATGAATTTGGGCCTGGCTAGAGTTAATTAAAACAGTTAAGAAAGCTAGACCTGAAATGGGTCTTAAGATATTAGTAACTGATTACCAAATAACTGATGATCTGTCATTTGTATGTTTGCTTAGCTGTGCTTAGAACAAGGAATAGAAACATTGATGAGTTGGTGGAGGGAACAAGGACAATTACCAATTTACTCCCTTGGTGGGAACCATTCAAAAGTCACGCAAGAGGAAACTTAGAGGTCATTAAAGTAATTAGGATTGTTAAAGTTCAGAAAGGCAAAAAGGTCCAAGTGAGGAAGATGAGTTACTTCATCTTTTTTGGGACCACTGACCCAATTCAAGACCACCGACTCCATTCAGAGCACACACTGTGCATGCTTAATGACATTTAAGCTCATTTCCATATGAAGCGGAGAATGGGAGGTGTTAATGTTATGAATATGCATTTGTATTTTGGGTATTTATAATTTTTGTAAATAAAAAGCTTTGTGTTTGCTTGGATTGGGGCCCTGCACCTTAGGGAGCTATCCCATGCAGTGCCTGGTGCCAAATAAAACATACACTTTCTAACTCTAAACTGTTAGAGAGTCTTTGTCCATCTCAGTTGGATATCGATATTAGATCGATATTCATATTTTGGTAAGTCAGTGACATTCTGAAATGAATTTCATGAATTATTTTGATCCTACCAGCCTAAATCTTGATCAAAACATTTTGCATTGGACACTTACTTGCACTACTCACAGGCAAATTCTACACACCTCATGCTCGAAGACTGGAAAACATAATTTTGCCCTGTATTTTTGAGTATACCAAGCTTTCTTCCAGTGTAAGTTATTACAATTGCCTGTGCAGCCCCATCAAGTTCATAGGCTTTATATTGACCTGACAGCACAGGTTTCAGAACTTCTTTTAGCCTGTCTTGTCCGGAGGTGATTTTAATTAGTTTTAACTCTCAGCTATCTGCAAAATGTATTTTAGTTTAGTTTTACCTAGTAGGAAATACAAATAATTGTTCTGGCTGGATTGAACTGTCTGTGATCTCAGAATAAAATGTGCTGTGGAAGAGTGTAGGTGTGATCATATAACAAAATGTGCTGTGGAAGAGTGCAGATACCAGACAAAGATCTCAAACTACAAATACAAATCGCTGCCATCTGTCACTGATCATTACCAGAAAGTTTAACCTTGCGCACCACACAAACCCACTGTGGAGATCAAAAATAAAAAGCCTAAATAACTGGGAAACCAATGACAAGAAGGAACATATTTTGACTTGCCATAAAACCCTCCATTTCAAATCTATTTGATGAAGATGGAGAGAAACACTGGGGAGGTGAGCATACCACCATAGAAAAAGGGCTGATAGTGGTAATGTAATGTATAACAATTTTACTTATGTGAATTTTTTATATTAATTTGGGCTATGAATATTAGTATTGTTGTAACTGAAAAACTGCTGTATTTTGATTAGATTTTAAGAGTTTAATTACACAGCAAATTCTTCATTCCATGTACACAACATATTCCGTTTTGCACATAACAAGATTTTGAGTGTACTATCAGCTGCCTGGTTCTATAGGAGAAAATTATTTTGACTTTCACTGAAAATCTTAATTTTGTCTTGCCTTGATCCTTCCAGAAAAACATTTCTGTGGCTTATCCTCAGACAACCCTGGAATTATATCTTTTTCATGCTGAAAAAAAATGTTCTGAATTGGGCTGAGTAGATTCTACTTTCGCCCAGCCCCATTCCACACCCATTTGTTCCTGTCTTCACCAAACAGATTTTTGACATTCAGACTAACAATTTGAACACTTAGGACTTAGTTTTGGACCTGGGAGAACCAGGGCCATTTTTCCTGATACACACCATCATGACTGTACAACAGGCAATTTTCCCACAAAGATATAATATCATTTCCACCTGTCAGTTAGAAACAGCTGCAGACTGCAGCTTGTTCTGAGAAATTAGCAGAGGCAGCATTTTATGTTAATACCTCATTTTGAGCCATTTCATTTGAAACTTTAGGTGCCATTAATTCCTCTTCAGTCTTTTGTATCACAATTATTTTGTACTGTCTCTCATCCATTTATTGTTGCCAACAGTCACTGCTTTCTGAATGATGACAGACATGCCAGCACATTTATAACTTGAAAATAGAGTTAAATGCTATCAAAATCCATATATTTTTCCAAAGAAGCAGATGCTAGCAATATTCTGAAATGGGTAACAGGGAGGAAAGTGCAGTTTCTCCTGGCTTTTCTGAGGACACTGAACTTATGACAGGACTAAGCTAACCTGGGCACCTGCCTGTAGGATACTGGAGAGATTTTGACAGGAAGTTAGATAAAAACTAGGTTATAAAAGCTTTCATTTGGGAAACATGCATTAGTCCACATAGTTTGTTGGTATTAATTGAGGCAAAGAGACTGGGTTTAGGCTTTTGGGTTGATTAATTGGTTGGGGTTTAATCCTCTTTTTTTTTTTTTCCTGATACAAAAAAAGAAATTAAAAGACAATAGAAAACCTGAAACCAAGATTCAGTAAAGTTACATTTCAAGTTTGAGCCTTCACACACTCTTGGTCAATAAAAGCACTAGATAGAAGGCAATAAGGTAAATGAGGTGCTCATTCAGAATCTGAGCTTAGATATTCTATCCCTTTTTAAAACAAAGTCTAATTTATCAGACATAACGATAAATATTTCTACACTTCTGACTAAGTACAAATACAGTTAAGCTATGGTGTTTGTAAGTGTAGGAGGAACTACAGCCGTGTCTGTCAACCTCGATTAGTACACTGCTAAAGAAAAATATTCTTTTCAGCAATCAAAAAAGCTTTTGGAATAGAACAAATGAAACTTCAAAAGTTGACCACGGCAGTGTGTAATAAAAAAAAAGTAATTAGTCAAGAAAACCTAACAAAGTCATCAACTGTCTTCTAAGCAACAAATCAGGATCAGAATGTTTCCATCTGCTGGGTCTGGAGGGTGAATCATTAATCATTTTGTAACTTGTACTTCTAGATGACTATAATACATTGAGACAAAATCTGGCACAACATTCCCTCCTTGTCTCTCAGGAATTTATAATTTAATGTTTTAATTGTATAACCTATTATTTTGTGATGTTCTATTCTGCTTGCAGAGTAGTACATACATTATCTTCTGTGACCAAACCAAAGAAGGTTTAATATTTTTTACAAATTTGTTCACTGAAAACTAAGAGGGAAAACAAAAAAAGAAGCTAAAATAAATGTTTTATTTGCTACTTCTGCCTCCAGACGCTTTGATTATAATGGCTATAACTTATGTTCAGGGAAGCAGTAACCTAGGAAATACGTCACCATATCACCTCTCTGGTTTCCTTACCTCCAACTATTTCAAATTACACTCATGGGGTTTTTTACTGATCTTGAAATATTGCATCTGTCTTGCACTTGGAATAATTTATCTATTGATTTCTTACCAGTGACTAATAGAACACAAAAATAATTTTACTGGTCTTTAGGTGAATAATAAACTAACAGAAGCCTTTCGTTGACTTATTTCCAACACCTCCTCAACAATGGTGTTTCACCGTATGTACAGGATAGGTTTGACTGATTGATAGCATTTAGCTCTATTTTCAGAAATTAGAGAGAAGGCAATATCACTGTGTCATAAATCCAGCAAGCAGAATAGAAGACTAGCTGAGCTAAACAAGGAACTCCTTGTGGAGCTCAAGACAAAAAAGAAATTGTATGATTTCTAGAAGAGAGATCAGGCTTAGCAGGAAGATTACAGAATCACGGTTCTTATATGCAGGGAGAAGACATGAAAGACCAAAGCTCAATTAGAGTTAGAACTGGCTGTAAGAGATTTATAATATGAGAAAGGCTTCAAAAAGTGCTTCATCATTATGTCTGCTTATCATAATCACCCCTGAACACCTGAAAACTACGTGCAGGATGGACTGTGAGTAGCCCACCTTGAGAGCCATAAAAAGGAAGCCGAAACTGGGGCAAAGGTGGAGGGGAAAGGGGCAGAATCCCTGACCTTTGCCTTCCCTCCCTCGACCACCATTGCCTGCTGAGAGACACCCTGCGGCCTCCTGGAGCTGACGCTGCCAGCTTAACCCCCTGATCCTGCACTCCTGGACCAAAGTCACGAGTGAGCTGTGGAGCCCCTACCCTGCTCCTGCAGCCTGTGGTGAGAGCACCGCAAGTGGACCGAGGTTCACCTGCATCCACTGGGCACTGTGGGTGCACTTCAGAGGATGGGCTGCTGCACTCCAGCCAAACTGCTCCCGGGATCGGAGAAGGCAGATAAGACGTAGGAAAAAAAGGGCAAAAACTACTTCTCTCCCCATGCCCCACCCCCCATCTCAGCAGCAACAAAGGTAGCACAGTGTGGTGGTGACCCGCTTTTTTAAGTAACCTTAGCTTTTTCTAACTTTTCTCTACTTCTCTCTTACTTTCTCTTTGTCTCTTTAACTATTAAATTAAAATATATCAATTTTTTTTGCCCTCAACATTTAATCTCGTTTTGTTTTTATCTAGTTTTTTGGGAATATTTCAAACCTTCAAAGTTCTTTCAGTTTTATTCACGGAGAGTTAGTTCTCTTTACTCCTCAGTGATTAGACTGGTTCGTAACACTGGCCAGTGTTGTTTCAGATAACAAGGGCTTTTCTAAGTAGTTCTTGATAGCAACAGGAGATCTAAAGATGTTGAAGACAGTCATCTAATAGGAATGACTGAGAAGTGGAGGCATTCAATGCATTTTTTGCCTCAGCCTTTAGTAATATTGATAGACATTGGGCTGCTGAGTCACCTGAGTGTGTGGACCACAAGTGTGAGAGCAGTGACTTTTCATTTGTGGATGCTGAAATTGTAAAGAACCAGCTGTATCAACAGAATGATTACAAGTCCACAAGGCCTGATGGGATTCACTCCAGAGTACTGAGGGAGGTAGGGAATGTTAGAGCAGGACCCATATCTATCACTTACCAAAAGTCTTGAGAGTCTGTGCAGGTTCCTGCTAACTGGAAGCTAGTCAATGCTATTTCATCTACAAAAAGGGCACAGGGAACTACAGACCTGGTAGTCTTACCTCAGTTCCTGGAAAAATTTTGGAGAAGCTTGTACTGACTACTACCAAAAGACATTTAAAGAACAATGGAACTACTAGGGCCAGTCAAAATGGCTTCACAAAAAATAAGTCCTGTTTAACTAACTTGATATCTTTCTGTGATAAGACTACCTGCCTAGTGGATGAAGGGAAGGCAGTGGATATAGTTTTTCTGGATTTTAGTAAGGCTTACAAAGCCATGCTGGCTGTGGCCAATGTCTGTGCTGTCTTTCAAGTGTTTGTCAATACCCCCCCTAAAAATCTCCATAACTTTACCAGGCACTGAAATGAGACTGGGAGGCCTGTATTTTCTGGGGTCCTCCTTCTTGCCCTTCTTGAAAATCATGACAATATTTACCACCTTTCAGTCAATTGGGTCCTCTTCAGGCCAAGACTGCTGAAAGTCACTGAGAGGCTTTGACATCAGCTATTGTTTGTTTTTCTCCCTAGGCTGTTGTCATCTGCAATCTTAATAATCCTCCTCTTTATTTCACCATTAAATTACTGAATGAAACATCGTCTTCCTTGTGCACTTCTTCTCTGAATGCAAACCCTTACATAACCCCATCTAAATAATTCTTTTATTGAGAACTACTTATAGCACTCACTGAATATGGATTTTTACATAGGTTTGTACATATTTTATGATTATTTATATTATGTAAAATTTATCAGAGCTTGTGGTCTGCAGGCTTAACCTTTCAAAACTATACTGGGCCAAGGTATTGTTTAATCGATATTGCCAATTTAAGACATGAGGGTGCTTGAGTTTCTCTATGAATAATGTAAAAACGCTCACCAGTTACGCCTACTTTGTACACACCTAATTCCTCTGTTGGAATTAATAAGCAGAATGGTAATTGGGACATGAGGAAGCTGTGAAAACTTTAACTGTAAACCCTTTCTGTATAGACAGAAATTAAAAGAAGGAATAATATATTCCATTTCCATATATAAAACTGTTGTTTATTCTGATGAAAAGTGTTTTATTACTCTTGTTTTCACAGTTGCATTTCTGATAATCTGGAATCTATAATTTTTAGTGGAATTGAAGTTTTAGAACATGGACCTTAAACTCAGAACTGCTTCTCTTTTCTAGAGGAAGAGTAGGAAAATCTTATGTTTCAATCAAAGATGATCTTTCAGAAGACAACTGCTGAGCTGTAGAACTGATCTCATGAAATAGATCAGGGCCTTTCTATTTACCTCAGTGACCATTTAAGGAGCTCAAATGAAGTGGAAATATTATATATAATATGTCCATATATTATATATTCTATTATTTCTTGCTAAAGTCAGCCTAGCATGATCTAGATCAAAACACGAGATAAATTACCAATTAGCATCACTCCTTCACTCCCAAGGCCTCTCCTTTCTCCCCCAAACTGAGCTGCACAGCAGAGAAGGGGGATTGGGAGTTCATGGCCTTTCCATAAAAATTTCTTTCTGCTACTTCTTCCTTCTCACACTCCTGGCCTGTTCCAGTATGGGCAGTCCATGGTCTTTTCTCCATGGATTGCAATGTCTGCTCTGGAATGCTTGTCTCCACAAGTTGTAGGGGAATCTCTGCTCCAACACCTGAAGCACCTCTTCCCCTTCCTTACACTGTGATGTTGCTGCCTACAGAGATTGATTTCCAGAAGAACCAGCAGCTTCACTGACAGACTCAGATGTGTCCTGTGGGGGGTCCATTGCAAAGCTGGCTGGAATAGACAGGAACAAACATGGTGCAGCCCCTTACCTCTTCTTACAGAGACATCTATAAGCACATACCTCCTGTCCCACCGCCACAACTTTGCGATGTGCACCCAGTCCAGGGGCTGTTTGATAGTTGTGTTCTGCACTGTCAAATCTAGCTTTTAGAGTGATATTGGAAAATAGGTCTGCTAGTGTTTAACGTTTATAATTTACGTGTTTGGGATACAAGAGGCATGGAAGTGGAGAAGAAATTAAAATTTTCTCCTCTATGCTCAGGTATGTATTTTGTTACTAGACTGAAATACCAAAAAGCTGATGTCACTTCAGCTACTGGTTCTTCATTCTGCACCATTTAGGAATCATGAATCCTAAACATTTATGTTTCTCCATCTAAAATCAGCTGTTAGAAACCCAGTGAAGTCTCCAAAATGCTCAGTGCAAAAAACTGAACATTTCCTGGTACTCGCTTCAGTGACTCCCACTCAGCATTCAAGAACACTGGCTTGTACTGAAGATGACTGAGACCTTTAAAGAGTCCTTGGTGTAGAGGATGCACCAAGTGGCTCATTTTTCTTTCATTAAGATACATTAGCTTTAAGTTACATACTGCAATCACCTTTGCCTCAGCACACAAAATTTTGGCAATGGAAATAGATAACTTTTCTCAAAAGGCATCACATAGAACATAGAAGCTTTTTTTCAATGGTGCAATTGTGTTGAAGCACATATGCAAATATTAGATTTAATACTAGCACTGCAGTAGCCGTCATATTAGAAAAGTTTTAAATTATTGATACATGTTTGTATTATAAAATAACTATTGTATTTAAATTACTGGTTGGTGAATAAGCACTATTTAATAGATACTTCAAGAGTCTTCATTAATACTTCTTGAAGTATTCTATAACTACCACAAACAATTATCTGTGGTTAATGAAATTTCAAAATCATATTTCTGTTTCCATATATTGCAGACAATGTATTCCATATTAATTAAAGGCTTCCTGTGTGCCATTATCTTCAGAATGTTTTCATAGTCAGATTTATTCTGAATCTCTGGCTGCCTTACAGTCTTCTGTCCTTTTTAAGGTTCTTCCTAAATAGGATTCTTCCCTATTTTCCTTTATGCAAATGAACATTATTCCATTTTAGATGGTTCCATGTATAGTACATGGGATAAGTAACTGTTTTTTATGGAGTTGAAAGTATTTTTGAACACATTTTGGCATTTGCTAACGATTATAAAATCTGAAGTCCCTTTTACTGGCTTCAGTCTCCAAGTTTTCCTATACTTATATGGAATATATAAGCTTTTTTCATCCCAATAGAAGTAAAATATTCACCCTTAATTATCTTGAGGGAGAAAAAAAAAGTCTTTCTTCTGAAGTTTTATGTTACCACATACCCCTTAAGATATGATCAGGCAGAAGCCTTTGACTGTTTTCCATATTTGCCAGCCCTAGGTCTCAAAGGATTGTAAGCTTTCAACTCCATTTAATTTCCTAATTACTATTTAGATAATTAAATTGCCCTTACTGTTCATGAGTGGCTCTGAGTAGGAATTACACGGCATTTTAGAAATGCAGTCTGTACTTTCTTCTGAGAACCAGGGTGATTCTTTTCTGTCTGTTCATGTTTTAACAAAGCAAAGTTCTCTGCTGGAAATATTACTAATATTATATGCAGCCCAGGAATCTAAGCTCAGTGTCCTGTGTATGGTGAACTGATAAAATAGTATAATGTCCTTGTAAGTACAAAGTGCATCTGAGGGAGACTGTGATCATAACTTGTGCTAGCCATTATATGAAATTAATATGTGTATTAGTTAATTTGCTTTCTACTTAAATCCCCTGTTTGTTCATAACAATATACTGAATTATATTTCAGTCTCATCATTGTTAACATCATGAATTAGATTCAGGTCTGCCACCACAGAAACCTTATTAATTTCTAATTGCTTTACATTTCAATTATTTTCTGTTTTGAGAAACTAGAAAGTGCTAAACACCTCAGAAACAACAGCAAAAAAAAAAAAAAAAAAAAAATCCTACCACAAAGATCCGGGTAAAATAAGAGCAATACTGTGTGGTAAATAGAAAAATTAAGAACATGTGAAAAACATAGAGGGAACTAAAGTCATCAAAGAAGATATTCCTCCTCTCAGGGCTCTTAACAGACATAAATTAACAGATCAGCTGCAGCTCCTACCACCCCCACTCATCTTTCCCATCCCAATGACTAACAGAGCTGTCCTGAGGTAAGTAGATCTGATAGACTCACAAATGAGTGTCAGCATCCACCTCAGTTTTGAGTCTGTCATACAGAAGTTGAACAAAACTGGAGTCATTTAAATATAACATAGAGGATGAAGGCTGTGTTGGTTCTACTTATTCACGAGCAAATCAGGCATCCATCCCTCAGGGGAGGCAATGCTGGTCAGAAGGGCATGGAGAAGTGCTAAGGGCAACAACAGTTTAGCCACTCGATTTTAATCCACTGCTCCATGCCTGTGAGTGGTCTCAATCAGTCTAACCACATTTCTGTGTGGTTTTAAGAGTCCCACACCTGAAGCAAACTGCATGCCTGCTTCTCCATGGCTCCCTTACAAGTATTTATAGATCTCAAAGAACACAGAAACAATTATGTCTTCTCTTATATTAAACAGATGATTGTAAGAAGACCTGTATGTTTACACATATAAGCATTCTATGCATTTTTTTCTTATGTTGTTTAAGGGTGATAGATATAAAAATATTTTCCTGAGGTGAAGGGAAAATACATATTAAGAAAATGTCTACAATATTTTGTGTAGAAAAACAGATGACGTAAAGAGTTTTCAACTCAACCTAACAAGTAGGTTTTGCATGAGAAGTTTGATTAATTTTTCTCAAAGCATCAGCGTTCCATAATAAAATAAAGAACTAGTGGTTTCATTTTCCTTTTCTCCCAAAAGAATGATGTGATTTGGTTGCACCAGCTATTAAGGAGTTGAAAATAGCCAACAATGTTGTATTGAATGCAAAATAAAGGGTTCCTGTAGCAAGGGCTGCAGGGCATTCTGTAAGAAAGTAGGATATGAGCCACCTTGTGCCATTCCTGCATGCAGGAGCAGGGCCTACCCTGAAGGAGTGCGACCCATGGGTGGTCCTCATTGGAGCAGAGGAGCAGAAGGAAGTAAGGAGCATCAGAGGAAAACAAGTATGAAGCAAGGAGTAGCAGAAGGAAATCCTTTTGCTATGGCCTCAGCCTCCTGCACCATCTGTTGCCACATCACCAAGGTGGGACTGAGTATATGTGACAAGAGCAAGGGGAATTTAGACTAGGAAGAGGACAGGAGGGGTCTTTGACTATGTCTTTGGCTTTTCTTGTGGCAAGTTATTTATATGAAAACAAAAGTCAGTAACATAAGGCAGTAAGAGCAATGCAGAAAAAAATAAGTACAGGTCCATATTTCTGGGTATATTATTTTACCCTTATTAGGATCTAAAGAAAATTGTAATTTATTTCAGCAATATTGAGTTTTCTGTAGTCAAATTGAGCTTCTCACAAATATATAGAAAATGGCATGTTACCTAGATTTACAATCTTTCTGTGTAGGCTTCTTTCCTATTCTTTGTTTATAGCTGATGAAAAGAGTGCCTACGGAAGTGAAAAATAAATTAGTCAAAGAAACAAAATTATATTAGCAGGTTCAGATTTTTATTAGAGATATAAATATTAAAAAGTATAAATCTTCTTGTCTAGAGATATAGTCATGAGTAATCAGCTGAATTTTGAAAATTTATACTGAATGAAAATCCAGTTTAAAACATAGGTCAGCATAAATTACCCATTATTACATAACTATAGTGTACAAATGTTACCCCAATTCATTAACTTCCACTTTTGGTCAAAGAGTTAGGAGGTTCAAATTTGTGATATTTAAAGTGCCAAAAATTTAGAAGCCTTGGATATGTTACTTGAAATGTGAGTTGAAATATGTGAAGTGCACTGTTGAAATACAGTTATGTGAAGTGTGTGGTTGAAATAATGTTAAGTGGCAGTGACTAAAAACGGTATTTGATTATCTCTGATGGGTTTGTATATACAAAAGTCATTCTGTAGCAGATGGAAAAGTGATAACGCAGAGATTGAGTGTGGAACGGAATATCAGATAAATTTTCTTGTCCAAAAATAAAATTATTTTCAAGCCACTAGGCAGTGGCTTGAAAACAGTGAAAATTTTTCACTGGGATCCCAGTGCTAGGTTACACAGAAAACTAATTCTATATCAACTAACCCATGCCAATTCAAAATTGTTTAACAAAGTGTGATGTGTTAACATGATGGTTTAATGTTGAATCAGCTATTATCAGTATGCTGTACTCCTACTAACGGTTACTACATTGCATTTTTTGTTTTCTTGCAGCTGGTCTGCTTTAACTTCCAGATGCTTTAATACCATAGTTATGTGACTGCAACAACTGAGATCAATTTAATATCAGTGTATGAACAGTTATAAATTCAATACTGTGATCCTAAAACCATATTTGAGGAGCTTCACCAAAATCTATAGTCAAGAAGAGATGATGACACTTGCTAGTGATAATCTTTTTTTTTAACAGTTAAAAGCAGTGCATGTCATTGCCCATTTCCCACTTTTTACTCCTTAAACACTGATCTAAATGTCTTCTTGTTCTTGATACTAGAAATCAACATTTAACTCCGTTGTTTGATGTGGAGCGGCTGTAGTTCAAAGAAAACCTTTCCTTGCACAGACCTGCAACCCACAAATTCTTGAGAATATATTTATTATACACTGTGTTACACTACATTATGTTTAGTTTAAGTTGCATTGTGCTATGTTATATTACATTACATTATGCTATATTATTATTACCTTTATTTATTTTTGTTTATTTTATTTATTTTTTAATGAATTCTTTCACTTAAAGTATGCCAATATTGTACTTTGCTTATGCAAAAAGTTAGAAAAGGATATAAATGATCAAGAACAAGCAGCATTAATATAAAATAAAAAATAATTATAACACAATTTCTGCCTATGTTTGCAGGCTTATTTTAATTAGTCATTACCAGAGCTGATGTTCATGTTATAGTGAGACCATTGTGTTTCTAATACCTTTGAAATGTAATGTTTAATGAATGATAACATATTGTCCATTTTGTGTACAGGAAAAAAATTGCTCTGATAGAAAAAAAACCTCTATTGGTTACTTTCAGATGTGTGAATGCATGTATCCATATGTGTGTTTATATGAGTATATGTATATATGTATGTATTTTGCTTAGAGTATGGTGCAAATAATGCCAAGGTTGCAGGTTTGATACCAGTACAGGCCATTCGCTTAAGGAGTTGGACTCTTTGATCCTTGTGAGTCACTTCCCCCAGGATGTTCACTCAGAATATTCTGTGATTCTGTGTGATTCTGTAATTTTCCATGTTTTTTTGTTGTTGCTTATATTACTTAAAATCCTTATTACCATATCTGAAAAAGGGCACATGAAAAGCAGGAGCAACATGAGGTAATAGTATATCTACATTAAATATCAGAGTTAAATACCCATTTTATATAATGTTTTGAAAATAATTCCTGAAAATGAAAAAGCCAACATACAGCATCACACTGTTTGAGGTGGCATTTTCAATAACTTATGGTAGCTGTCACAAATATTACAAACAGAAGTACAGGCTATTTGTACTAGTCCTCTGCTCTCTGCCTAAAGTATAGGGTGCCAACATAAAACACAGAAAATTAATTGAATTTTGGATTGTTTTCAAGATGTTTTTGTAATGTTCTCAGATTGCACTAGAAATCTTTATCTTCTGGAAGGTGTATTTTCATTGATTTTCAGATGCGATCTGGTCAAAAGGATTTTGAAATCTATGGAACCCTCCTATTTACTTCAGTGAATTTGAACCAGACCCATATCTGACAGCATTATTTAAGCTGATTAAAACTAATTTTAAAACAGTAAGCGTAATTGAAAAAACTCATATGAACTAAGAAATATTGCCATCTTTTCCAACAGTAGTGCAAAGCAACCAACCAATTCCCTCATAAAACACATAGCTATATAGTATTATGGAAGCACAAGGGTGTGCTTCATTTGTAATTCAGGAACAGTGTGTCATTACAATTGAGACATTAAGTCCAAAGAGTGCCAGCTCTATACATATCTATACTCATATGTATCGCTTCCCTTGTGGCCAGTTTGGATGCAGTTAGAGAAATTATGACAAAATAGTAAGAATAGTTTGGTTATCTTACAGAAAAGAAGGTTATTTGTGTCACCTTTTTTATATATTGTGGTAAAGTTCAGATTTTTGCTTTTTTCATAAAGTTTAACTATGTTCTAGAAATAAAATCTTTCAGTAAAACTTCAGTAAAATACACATGTATTTTAATATAATCACATGTTTTAATTGCTGGCTTCTTAGGTAAGAAAAATCATTAGATCAATTAACTGACATAGAGGCATTTTATTATAAAATTTCGGTGAAACCTGAATTAACTGAGTCAGAGATTCCCCTATTATTATTGTAGAAGATATCAGCACTGTAACACAAACATGTGAATAAAATTATCAAAACTAGTTCTATGGGATGCTATTACTGGTATCCAGTGATATTAAGATGAATCATAAAGCTTTAATTATAAAGTTGTAAAAATAACATGTTTAGATAATAACATGTAGTTTTACAGGAGGGAGGGGGTAGTTGTTACATTTCTGTTTCATTTTCTTTGAGCTTTAATGCATGTTTATATACAGAGATAAATATATACATATACAATTTTATTACAGATATATATATATTTTATATATATGCAGAACAACTCTGTTACCAGGACAGGAAGAGTATATTGAATACTGTATCAAAAAGCACTGAACTAAGTAAACATAATTTTTAAAAAATAGTCCAAAAAACACCAAAACCAGAAAAATGGGAAGGAAAATAAAGGACTCTAGTATCTGAGTATCTGAATTACCAACTATCTGAGTTGGTCATTCACAAGAAACAAGAACACCATTGGAAGATATTGCTGCAGAACAGAATATGCTGTATGTCCTGGCCTAAAGTCAGGTCTAGTAGCAAGTTTCACCACAAAGCACAAACTACAGGACACATGGAAGCTGATTTAAGGATGAAAAATGCTCCTACTCAACCAAAATTGCTTTTAAAATAGTGACAATCTCTATGATCTGAAGAGTAAGATTCCATTGTTTTAACAAATTGTTTTAGAAAGTGTGACCACAAGGTCATGATATTGCCTGATCCCATAAAATATTTAAAATTAATTTCATTTGTCTGCTTTCATTTCTTTAATAATTGACTAGGAATCAACTTCTTGACTTCACGATGTCCCTCCTGTGTTAACAAATCTCTCTAATGATTCAACATAAGGTTGAAGTGGAAAACAATTATATCTTGTACAGAGCACAGTTACTATTTTGGGTCCAGGAGTTCTGTGATTGCTTTAGAAAAGCCACGTTACCACACATATAAGGACTTCCTCTCATCAGGTCTCCTTTACTTACATCTAATTCTGCAGTCACAGCTCAGCAACACTGGCGTAATTTTCCTGTCTGAATCCTTTGCAACTTAGCCCAATGGTTTCTCTTAAAGAGATGCACAGAAGACCATAAAGACCAATAAAATAATCCAGCTATAAGGAAAAATTTGGTTATCTTTGCTCATGAAATTCCACAAGTACAAATGACAAGTCCTACACTTGTGAAGAAAGAGCTTCCATGGAGTACTAGAGGCTGGGACTTCACTAGCAGGGAAGAAACCCTGCTGAGAAAGACCTGGTCGTGCTGGGCATCAGCAAAAAGCACAAGAAGACTAAGAACGTCCTGAGTTCTACTAACAAGTGGAAGACTAAGAAGTCAAAGGGAAGTGATTATACCTTTGTCTTCAGCACCTGTGAGACTGTATCTTGAGTCCAGTGTAAAATTTTGGACCCCTCAGTCAATCAAAGTCATTGGTTAATCGGAGCAAGTTCAGGCAGAGAGTCAGCAGTGTGGTCAGGAGCTGGTGAACTTTTACTGTGAAAAGAGACTGAAGCAGCTGGAATGGGTCAGACTGGAGAAGAGATGGTTCTAATCTCCTAGATGATGATGAGGTCATCAAGACAGTGGAGCTGTTCATGGTGTGCTGTGGTGGCAGGACAAGGTACAACAGACATAAACTGAAATGAGAGAAACTTTATCTGCAAGTGGACAGTCAAGCAATGAAACAGGCTGTGCAGAGATGTTGAGAAGTCTCCATCTTCACTGTTTTTAAGAACCAGCTGGATTAAAATTTGAATAACCTAGTCTGACCTCAGCTGTGACCCTGTCATGCATGAGAAGTTGGATTTTCAACATCCTGATGACCCTGGTAAATGGAACTATCCTATGATGCTAAGGGTGCTTATATTATCACATGATGAAACAGAATGAAAACCTGTGAAATAACTGTAAGGCAAGGATTATAGGTTCTTTTCATTAAAAACTTTGCTTGAACTCTTAGAATAAAAAAAGTCTTGAAGACTACATTCAAAACTTAGATAATCAAAATCTTCCCTGGGGTGTTATGTAGCCCTGGGAAGACTCAAAACTTCTAGGAGCTTCTTTAAATTATGCAGCTGTGTAACTAAATTGAGGTACAGCAAGAACCTCATTATTCTCCTTAACAGCCACTGTTGAATGCTTGTGGTACGGAATATATACATAAACTAGACTGAAACTGCATTTCCACACACAATATTGAGAATAATTAAGCTTACAAAGAAAAATTTTATTACAAAATATCAATTTACAAAAAGAAGAATGTATGACGGAATTATTGGTTAAAAAATCCACTAAATCAAGAAATGGCACTTTTTTAAAATTATAAGATACAGAAAAAACTACTGTATGGTCTTCAGCAAAAATTCAGATTGAGTAAATGTGTCTGGAGAAAGAGATTGCTGAAGTCTTACTCTATTTTGTGGCTCAGATATACAAAATACAAATAAACTAAAATAGGAAAGAAAATATTAGTAAGCAAATAGGGAAACATCAGGCCTATTATTTGTGTAAAAAGGAGGCAAAATGTGTTTTACAATAGATTCACTTGAAGAAATGGTGTGTATCATGATCATGAAGAATATGTGTAACTTTATTCCTTTTATTTAAGTAATCAGGTAAACCACTTTTAACATGGATTTATCTTTTTCCAGAGGGTGAATAGAACACACAAAAAAAGCAATACATTCCTTCTACTTTACAGGAAGTAAGTACTACCAAGGGCAGTTTCATGCATGTAATTATTGTACATATTATCAGATAAGAGTCCTAATTAAGAAAAAAAAAGATACATAAACTGGTAGTGTTTGTTAAGAATTAAGACAGAATCATTTCCTTTCACCTTAAGAATCCAGATCTTGCAAATGAAATAACATATTTTTCCCTTTTGAGCATGTTCCTTATAGAAAAGACAAGCACAAAAACCTCAATAATATATCTAAATTAATACCAGTATTTTTACATGATGATGTCTTCCAAGAATGTTTGATAGATGTGTATGTAATCAAGGGTTGCTATCAGTAATTCTTGACAGTGGCTATTTATAAAAATATGTTCAACTTTTTGTTTTGTTTGTTTACTGTGAAAAGACATTTATTTCTTACTGAGGTTAGCCAGTATGTTCTATTTTCATCAAAAACAGGACAGATTCACCTTTTCCACTCAAGTTAACCTGAAACTAAGATAAAAATTCCCTTAAATTCGACTGATACATAGGAAAAAAAAAAAAATCAAAGTGAAAAAAAAAAACCAAAGCAAAGGAACCACAACCTTTCACCCCACTGCCCAACTTTATTTTACAGATTTCTTTTACTCCTTAGTTTGTTCAGGGGAAATAGGCCTCAGTCTTACAAGCAACTTTCTTTCTCTTCCAATGTAATTCTATCTTCTTTTACACGTTTTCTTCACCTTTTGACATAAATTTGAAAACATAACTAGGTGCACAAGTTGTCTCACTGGCTTGTGAATATTCACATAAATTCACAACTTTTACTGAAAACTGTCCTAAGCATTTGCAGGAAGGATATCTTTGTCCATGCAGAAATGAAACAGATACGGTTTTCTTTCATCACATTGCTGATTACTACGATTTATTATCTGTAAGTAGTAGCCTTCACTGAGATTTCACACAAGAAATTCACTCTAAAGTTTCTGTGTATCTTAATCATATAATTATATTAACTAGTCAATTTAAAAAGTTAAAACCAGGTCACCAGAAATAAAGAGCATTGGAAATTTTATTATGAAGTTTTAAAAATAATTTATTTCTTAATATTAATAAATATAAATCTGCTGGAAACTGGAATTCAGATGAGGGTAAATTTATGCATATATAGCCCAATTTTTCCCTCTTTCACAAACAAGAATGATTTTGAATAATTTTAAACCTAGAAACTAACCCTCAAATATTGGACTAAAAATAAAGTATCTGGAAATTTTATGTTTTATTTTTCTTGCAGCTAAAAACAGTGCAGACTGCTGCACATGCACACATAGGCTAAGGTAATAGATGAATACCCATCATGTCTTTTGCCTAGAGCAGTGCTTTCCAACCTTCAGGCTATGCTAAGCCAAATCAGCTCATTCTTGGGTTTGGAAAAGCCTGGCAGCAATTATGGGACTCTCCTGTGAATACTTATACACAGGAACAATATTTCTTTATGATATATATACAATCAAATGTGAAATCTATTCTACATTTTCCAAGTGGAAGCCAACTTATTCTTTTAGATATGCAGCACTTAAATTTAGGTATAACTTTTTATAAAGGTTGCTGTTAGCATTAAAAAAATGTTTGGAGTAATTATATTCACATTTATAAGCCAGAGATGTATGAATGAATGACATCTTGTAAACTGGGTTAGGTTGTTATTGTGATTTTAAATACATTCTCCTTTTAATCTTTCCTCTAATTTTGGGGGTTTTTTTCATTTTTGTTTGTGTGTTCCTTCCAGTTGCTGGGAACACTCCCAGTTTCTGTTAAACTGAAAGAAGATAGATGTGCTTATTACCTCTGTCCATAGTATTTGTAATCCCTGCTTAAGGAAAGACAGCAGCATTAGGGAAAGCCAAGCAATATTTTCAATTTTTAGAATTTGACCGAGTTTTGAGTTTCCTGTTCTTTTCTTGGACTTTCTTTATAAGTGCTTATTGCTTGATTTATTGCAAATGAGAAGAAGGAATTAAATGTTCCCTATTGTGACTGATTTTCCATAGTCTTCCTTTTATCACTGATCCACTTATGGAAGCTTCTCTTATTGCTCTTGATATCCCTGGTCTGATAAATTCTATCAGGGCTTCAGCGTTCCTAACCTGATCCCTGACTTCTTTGACAATTTCTCCCTTCCTGTATTCCTCTGGGGTTACCTATCCTTGCTTCCACCGTCTCCTTTCTATGTCTGAGTTTGTCCAGGAGCTAACTGTTCATCTATGCAGGCTTCCTGGCATTTCTGCCTGACTTCATCTTTGTTGGGATGTATCACTCCTGAGCTTGGAGGAGGTAACACCTCAGTATTAACCAAGTTTCTTGGACCCCTCTTCCCTCCAGGGCTCTATCACATGGTACTATACTGAGCAGGTCCCTGAAGAGTCCAAAATCTGTTGTTCTGAAGTGTAGGGTAATGAGCTTGGTCTGTGCTCTTCTCATTGCCCTAAGGACCTTGAACCCTACCACTTCATGGTCACTGAAGCCAAGGATGCCCTTGAGTTCCACATTCCCCACCAGCTCCTCCTCGTTTGTGAGAATAAGGTCCAGCATAGCACATATCCTCATTGGCTCTTCTATTATGTGGAGTAGGAAGTTTTCATCAGTGCATCCCAGGAACTTTCTGCTTGCTATGTCCCTCCAACAGATATGAGGATGTTTAAAGTCCCCCATTAGGGCCAAAGTTTGTGAACATGAGGCTGCTCCTACATGTCTGTAGAGGACCTCATCTGATGGGTCTTCCTGGTTGCATGGCCGGTAGCAGATCCCCACTATCTGAACCTGCTCTCCCTTTAATCCTGATCCATAAGCTCTTGGTCAGCTCCTCATCCATCCAAAAGCAGAGCTCTGTGTATACTAGCTGGTCATTGACATAAAGAGTAACACCCCCACATCTTCCCTGCCTGTCTTTTCTATAATGCCTGTATCCTTCCATTTCAACATTCCAGTCATAGGACCCATCCCACCACATATCCATGATACCAATAAGACCATAGTCTTGCAGGCATGTGTTCGTCTCTAATTCCTCTTGTTTATTCTCTATGTTACATGTGTTTGCATAGAGGTATTTAATTTGGGCCTTTGATGAAGCAAATTTACTGGCTGAAGTGGCAGGAATTACTTTGTGATACTCTTCAGGTGCTCTCCTGCTGACCTGCAAGCTTCTCCAAGCTTTGGGCATCTCTTGCAGGATTGAGGTTCCCCTCCCCCAGTAAGTTTAGTTTAAATCCCTCTTCATCAGCTTCGCAAGCTTATGACCAAAGATGCCTCTTCCCTTCTCGGACAGACAGATCCCATCAGCCTCCAGTAGAGCTGGTGTCAAAAATTAGTCCCATTGTCTAAGTAGCCGAACCCTTGACTGTGGCACCAGTCCTGTTGATTTGTTGATTTTCCAGATTCAACTGGCCCTTTTAAATCCCTTTCATTTGGCCAGGAGTATCGATGAAAGAACTACCTGTGCTCCAGAGTCCCTTACTGCCTCCCCCAGGGTCCTGTAATCCTTCTTGACCCTCCTCAGACTGTTCCTATCTGTATCACTGTTGCCCACATGAAACAAGAGCAGGGGATAATAGTCAGTGAACTGTATGAGACTTGGTAATCTCTCAGTGACATCCCTTATAGAAGCCCCTGGTAAGAAGCACACCTCTCTGAAGATCATCAGGTCTGAAAATAGATGCTTTTGTGCCTCTCAGAAGAATGTTGCCTGCTATTATCACCCATTGCCTTTTCTTAGTTGCACTGGTTGTTATAAGGTGAACAGATTGGGCTGCCTAACAGCTCCAACATTTCTCTGATGGAATGGGTCTTTCCTCTTCAGCTTGCAGAGCAGCAAAGCAGTTGTCCAAGGGCACCTCAGACTTCAGGGAAATTCTCTTCCTCTTGTGTGTCCTTGCAAGCTGCTGCCTCCTGGCAAGTCTCAGCATTCCCCTGGGGTTTCCCTGGCTCAGGAAACCCCCATCTGTGTGCCGCTATGCCCTTCTCTGCTTAGAAACACACCTGCTCCAGAGCCATTTGCCCTGGTGAGTGAATATTGGACAGGAAGGGATAAAAACCAATCAGGAATTAAGTTCCACAGGGCTCCCAGCTGATTTACAACTTTCTTTAGAGTCTTATTTTAAAACCAAGAAATATACTTATTCAACAACATGATTAAAGTACCCAGTAAAAAAACCAGTATGTGCACTGTAGACAGAATGTCTTTCTCCTGTGACTACCCTTTTTTAATTTTGTGCCCACATCCTTTCCTCAAGAAACACTGATTATGTAGTCTAATATGGTTCAGTAGAAATTTATCAGTTTAATTAACATTTTCTCAGGCTCAAAATAAAGTTCTGACATATATTAGAGAGAGATATTCCTGAAAACAAGCAGCCCAGTATATGTGTCACAAGCAGTGGGTCAGTCCTGGAACTGGCTGGCATTGGCTCTGTTGGAGCAAGCTTCTGGCAACTTGTCATAGAAGTCACCCCTTTAGCCCTCCTTCTACTAAATACCTGGCCAACCCAACAGACCTTCTGATAAAGGAGATGGAGGAGTCCATGAGGAAAGGTGTGCTGTTGGACCTCATGCTATCAGCAAGGAAGGACTGGTTGGAGATGTGAATTATGGCTTGGCTTGGCTACAACACTCATGAGATCATGGAGTTCAGTATTTTGTGAGGAGAAATCAGGGCAATAGGTAAGATCATAACCCTAGAATTCAGAAGAGGTATCTTATGCCTCTTCAGGGACCTCCTTGGATGAATCCCATGGGAGCATTCTCTAGAGGGAAGAGCAGATAGAGCTTTTCAATATTCAAGGATAACTTCCTCCAAGTTCAAGAACACAGCCCCATAGGCAAGAAAGTAAATGAAAGAAGCAGGATACCTCCATGCAAGAACAAAGAACTCCTGCTGAAATTCATGCATAAGCAAGAGATACAGATGGGGTACATGAGGACTGGAAGAAAACAAATGTCACCCCAGTCATCAAAGAGGGTAAGAAGGAGGACCCAGTCTACCTGGCAAGTCTTTTGACACTTAATCACCCTGGAGATATGTAAAAGCTGTCTGGACACAATCCTGAGTAATGTGCTTCAGGGGACCCTGTTTGAGCAGGGAGGTTGGATTAGATGACTTAGTGTACACGTTATATTCATTCTCTAACCAAAATTCAAATTTTGGGACACTCCTTAAAACAATGCTGATACAGAGATTGACATGGTGCTACTATTATAAGATAATGCTTATTTTGACCAGCTTTTAGTCATTGCACTCTCATTTTACATCTTGAATGCCTGTCTGTGGTTCATTTTTCTATCTGTGTGTTTTTGTCCTTGATGTTGTATGGTAGGATTTCACCATACAGTGCCTAGTCCAAGCATTTCTTTTATATATGTAATAATGATTGATGCTTCATTCTGAATACCACACAGAAGGTAAAATACTTATTAAAAGATGGGCCTTTTTTCCTTCCTTCCCATCTGATTGTTATTTTTTTTTAATTAGATAACTGTTTCTTATAGAAATAAATTAACCTGAACTGAATATTTAATTTCCTAGGACAAATAGGAAAAACAAAGGAAAAAACAAACACACAAACAAAATCAACTCATATACATACAAAACTATGTCACCAGCTGAATCTTATTTAAAAATCTGCTGGTGTTTGCTTACATCTATTGCACAAAGGTTATAACAGTCAAGCAGAATGCAAGAAATCTAGGTGAAATTTGTTTGTTTGAAGGAGTATCTGTCCATATGTCTCAGAATAATACCCTAATTATGGAGCTTCGCCTGTGCAGGAAACAGATATGTTACTTGTATTTAAGGGTTTGCATTTAATAGAGGCGCAAGATATCACTTAGCATTTAATGTCTGTGACATCTTGCCTTTGTGCTCTGGTTTCCATGAAGCCTCTCATCCAACAAATACAAAGTAGATTTCACCTCCCTGTAAGACAATACATTCCAGCTCCTACCAAACTCAGAATGAAAATGGGCAAGTGACACATAATCAGGTGAATTTCTGCCCGGTGAAAGGTGACAGCATCAAAGCCCTGTTGAGTTCAGAAGTAAAACAAATGGTCTTACTTCAAAGAGGGCCAGTATTCCACTTGGGATCTATCTGTAATCCAGCTGGAGGTGGATGTCAGGAGTTTTCATGCTGGAGGCAAATGAAGTACCACAGAGCTGCTGGTCAGTGCTGTCTTTTCTAGGGGAGTAAATATTTCCTAAGCTAAATTCCTCCACAAAGTAAGTAGGAACAGATGATCACCCTAGTTTTATTAGTGTGTCCACCAGTAACTCAAACTGGATTGCTGTATTCATTCTGAGTGTAGTTATTTCTATCCCTAAACAGTATCACGGTGATAATGTTCAAAGTTGAAAGTGATTATCTGCATGACTGTCATATATTATTCGCTGTCAAATTCAATTCAAAGATGGAAATGATATCTACCTATAGCATATGTAAATACTGATTAAAGCAGATTGCACAGTCTTTCAGTTTAATAGCTAGGTTGTATATATTCAATTCACAATTGAAGTAATTCTAACCCAACATCAGTTTACGAAATAGAAACCTTCATGATTTAGTTACCCATATTATGGGGCTTAGTAATGATGGTTATTGTTCTTCTCGGAAGTGCAGGGTGGAATTTTTGGGTTCACAAGACCTGTAAAGAATATCTCTTACATCATAGCACCCACTTGGCTCTTAGAATCTCAAGCAAAACTTGTTTGCTTTTTGCTCGTGACGAACTTTTTTGTGTGCATTTCTTCAGCTGAATCTTTTCTGCAGACTTTGTGGGTATATGCAGACAGAAAGAGAAGTTTCATCTTGGGCCAGAAAAAGCATACATTTAAACTCTTTTGTTCCAGATGTACTATTGGACTTATGTTCACTAGTTCTTCAGGCAAAGCACTTTCTGTCTTTTTATCTGCCTAGAATCACAACAAACTCAGTTGTATACATGTTCAAAGAAATGTCTGCAATGATCCAGCCTAAAGATTGATTCTATATCTACAAACCTTGCGAAGACCCATACATCACCTTATGTTTCTGTCTTAATAAAAAGAATGATTTTTCTTTCACTCAATTTTCTAGCTTTCAGTCTTTGAGGTTTTCTTTTTTATTTTTTTTCTCTTCTAACATGTGTAGTGCTTTAAAATATAATTTTCTGTTCTCATTCATCCATTTTCAGTTTCATTCTGGTCCCTCAGGGTTTTATTTTTCTCTCCAACTTTGTCTTTTATTTTTTACACAACTTTGACAAGTACAGTATTAGAAGTTTCTTTTTAAGGAATCTTCCACTCTAGAAACCAATCAAGACAAAAGAAAATTTATATTTTTCAGATCATTTACTGTGCCTACACTGTCTGCACACAGAACAAATATAGAACAAAACATTGCTACTGAGTGAATGATGAACAGTATAATGTCATGAATCATACCAAGTACTGACATTTGCTAACATACCCATCCTACAATATTGAACCGCTTACCCAGTTATTTGATTTAATAAGAAAGAAGGAGATCTGAACACCCAAATTTTGAATAACAGGTTTTTAGGAACATGAGAGACTAAAATAAGAATTTCATGGTGAGCTTTTAAAATTGGAACCCTGTTGTTTCCGCTATATTCAACAGTCATAATAATTTGGAGTGTTTCCAGGAACAAGCCTTGTTTGGAATCTGATGCAGCGAGATATTCGGGAAGCAAGGAATAAATGTCAGGTATAAATAGTAGCTTCAGTAGACTAGAAGGACTCACTACAGGAATAACAAACAAAAACAATTAGCATTTTAACACATAAACAGGGAAAGAAAATTACACAAAAAAAGGAAGTTAAATAATGTGTTTTTTCCTCAAAAAATAATTTAAAGCAACAGAGTGAATCTGAGAACAACAGTATTTCTGACAACTGTGTTGCATTTTGCTTGCCTTACAAGAAAATAACTAATGTATAGTCTCTTTCAAAGCAATCATTTTCTCATATTAGTTTAATAAAGTATTTCTCATTTCTATTTTATTTCTTCAAACTTGTTGCAGTGTGGTAGCTGATATACTCTCTTTATTAGTCTTCCCATGAAGCAGCATTAGCAAGAAATCAGGCATTTATGCCATTTGGCTTCATTAACACCATTTGCAATCCATGCACATTTAACATTTTCTCATCTAGTAATTGGTACCTCTTGTTTTATATAAAGGAATTTACTTGTAAAAATTGGCTTCCTGAATTCTTAGAATTTGTGGGCAGTTCTGCTAAAAGTTCTTCTAGCCTAGGAATACTGCAGAAGCAGTGCCAAGCACTAAGAGGCAAGACCTTCTGGGTTATTGTGGAGCCTCTCAGATGCACCCATTAGCTCCAGAAGGAATTTCATCTTTCCTTGCTTTTCCTGAGGGACTGTGGCTGTGACAAACTGACTAAAAGTTCATGGTAAAGAAGTTTCCTGAAGATTTTAAAGGGACATGAATGATCTCTGTATCAGGGTATTATGAGGGAAAAGAGACAGAAGCAGAGAGATTTATTAAAAATGCATTTCTAATCTATTTCCTTTTCTTTTTAAGGGAACAAAGCAAATTAGTTTTGTGTTCTGCCTTTCTTATACTTTTGAGCTCTTCATTTTTCTCTTTGAGAAAAAGCAGATCCATTTGGAACACAATTCTCCTTCCTCTCCATGTCCCACTCATTTGGCTGCCAGAAAAAGGAAAATTTGATTCAGTCACTTGGAATACGGCCCAAAGAGAACACCCAAGGTCAAATTTTGGAAGGTAAATAAACAAAAAGCAAAAATATGTAGCAGTATACATTAGTATGTGTAGTATGTATTAGTATGTATGTTAGTATACATTTAATAATATACATTAAAGAGTTTTTCTTCTGCAAAGACTAAAATATTCCCTTAAAAACACAGTGCTTAAATCCTGTCTTGTACCCAGTGCTCACATAAAATCCTTTCCTATGGCTAAGCTTATCCATTTGCTTGTAGGCACTGAAAACTTCTCAATAAATATACACTTTGGTTGGAGAAGCATTCCTGAGGTAAACCAAATTCAATCAGGTTAGTAAGAAAAAAGGTGAAAACAAAATCATGCTGACAAACACTTCTCCATTCTTCCTTCTTTTAAAAAGAATCAATCAAATAAAAAAATGAGACTTGACTTACTGTCTTGTGGCAAAAAAAATAATGATGGAATATGAATGCAATAAAACTTCTGCTAACCAATTTGTTGCAAGTCACAATGTTTAAACACTCCAGATACTTATAACAGGCAGAAAGAAGAGAGAAGCATGAAGGGTGGAACAAAATACACATGGGGGGGAGGGCAGGGTGTGTTTGTTTTCAACCATATATAGTAAACTTAAATTTAATTTATCTTATATTTAAAATAGTATTTATAAGGCACAAACCGACAAATAATAGTGACTGAAACTCATTTAAGAGTTAAATTTTTAAACTGTACTTTAAATACTAAACTGACCATCTGGTTCTTTAAAGATAAATGTATTAACTGCATTAATTTACTTCAAGCTAGTGTGTAATCTAATTTCTCTAAGAAGGAGCCATGCAAATGTGGGACAAGGAGGACTTGTCTAAGTCTCTTTATTTTTAAGTGTGAAGAATACCAGGGTAAGGAGGTTGGAAAATTTTGTTAGTATATTAAACATACCTAGTATTCTCTTTGAGAAGATCAATTGTTAAGCTCACCAAATTTCTTCTACTTACTACACTGGGAATATATTTTTCTATGACACATACTCTTCATCTGTAATATTTCTGTCTCTGTTTAGATGAACATTAGCTGAACAAACCAGCAGAATTTGGGGTTTTGATCATGGTTTGGTTTACACAACACTGAGCATGCTGGCAACAGATGGAGTACACCTGTCTCAAAGGGAGAAAAGGATCTTTGCGCAAGAGTTAGCAGATGTCATTTAAAAAGCTTTAAACTAGTGTTGAAGTGAGAAAGGAATAAAACCATGCTCACTAGATACAAGCCTAGGGGAAGCATGCCAGTGCTTGAGGACGGTGTGCTGGAGAGGTCCTTCAGTGCATCATTATCAGTGGAAGTAGGGGATGAGGATCAAGGCAGCCATGAAGACACAAGGGTAATTAACATGTAAGAAATCATGGAAATGACTGAGAATAATCACACAGGAAGTAGTCTTTCTCCCTCCAAAAAGGTGGTGGGATCAGCAACTCAACTGAAGTGCATCTACTCCAACGCATGCAGCAACAAACAAGAGATCTGGAAGCCACTGCACAGAAGGAAAACTATTACAGACATCACCACAGAGGGAGGCTGAGACAATTCTCAAAAATGCTGCGATGAATGGCTATGAACTCTTCAGAGGACATAAGCAAGGAGGGAGAGGAGATGGGCAATCCTGTATGTTGGGATAGTTTTAATTGTTTTCAGCATAATGATGGTGCTAATAGGGTTGAGTGCTTATGGATAAGAGCCAGGGGGAAAGACAACTAGGCAGATATCCTGGCGACAGTTGTTAGAGACCATAAAATCACAATGAAGAGGCAGAGGAAATATTCTATAAGCAGCACGGAGAAGTCACCCAATCACTAGCCCTTGCTCTTGTGGGGGATTTAGACTTACCAGATATCTGCTGGAAATACAGTAGAGAAGAAACAGTCTAAGAGATTTCCGGAACTCTGTCAAAGATAGCTTCCTGATCCAGCTCATGAATGAGCCAGCTGTGGAAGGCATCCTGCTGGTCCTTTGTTTGTGAACAGGAACTTATGGGGGATCTGATGGTTGCAGGCTGCCTTGGGCACAGTGACCATGAAACGATAAAGTTTTCAATTCCCTGAGAAGGATGGGAGTCAGCTAACTGCAGCCTTGGAGTTCCAGAGGGTAGACTTTGGTCCGTATAGGAGATTGACTGAGTCCCTTGGGCATTAGTCCTGAATGGCAAAGGAGTTCAGGAAGCCTGGACATTCTTCAAGATGAAATTTTAAAGGCAAATGAGAAGGCTGAACCAATGTGCTGAAAGATGTGTGGGTGGGGAAGAAGACTTTTCTGGATAAACAGGGAGATTTGGCTAGAACTCAGGCATGAAAAGGAGACTTTACGAGCTTTGGAATAACATGCAAGCAACTCAGAAGGTCTACAAGGATTTCATGAGGTTATGCAGGGAGAAAACTGAAGGGCCAAAGTCCAAGTATAGTTTAATCTGGCTACTGATGTAAAAGGCAATAAAATATTTCTAAAAAAACCTTAGCAACAAAAAGAGGGCCAAGGAATTTCTCAGTTGGTTTTTGGATTGAGAGGGAAACATAGTGACAAAGGATGAGAAAAAGACTGAAGTACTCAGCGCCTTCTTTGCCTCGATCTTTAATAGTAAGACCAGTTTTCTCGGGGTACCCAGCCCCCTGAGCTGGAACACAGGGATGTGAAAATAATGAAACTGCCATAATCTAGGAGTAAATGGTCAATAACCTTCTACACTACTTAGGCATACAGAAGTCTGTCCACAAGTTGGGATGTATCCAAGTATACTGAGGAGCTTTCACTCATGAAGACACTTTCAACAACTTGCCAGCAGTGCTGGCTAACCAAAGAGGTCCCAGTTGATTGGAGATTAGCCCTTGTGATGCCCATCTACAAAAAGAACTGGAAGGAGCATCAAGGAACTATAGGCCTGTCAGCCTCACCCTGGTGCCAGGAAAGGTCATGGGGTAGATCCTCCTGAGTGCCATCTCCCTCTAAACTACCTGAAGAGAGACAGTACTGAGGTGGGGGTCAGCCTCTCTTCCCAAGTACCAAATGACTGGACAAGAGGAAATGGTGACAACTTGTGACAGAAGAGGTTTAAATTGAATAATAGGAAAAATGTCTTTATCAAAAGGTTTATCAAGCACTGGAACAGGCTGTCCAGGAAAGTGGACCATGCATGACGGCATTTAAAGGCATGTAGATGTGGCTCTTAGGGACATGGTTTAGTGTCCAAGTGGACTTGGCAATGCTGGGTTGGTGGTTGGAGTCAGTGATCTTAAAACTCTTTTCAAAACTAAGCAATTTGAATGTTATTTCTATCATGTTTAGGTGTTATTTTCCTTTTAAAATTTCACTGTGTTGGAACTCAGATTTTCTCTTTCTTTTTTTTTTTTTCTAATTTCAGTGGGGTCCATAAATAACTTAAGATGTACAGTGTAACATCCAATGAACAGAAATTTTAAGACCTATACTGCATGCCTCATCCATTTATGTCTTGTTAGTGTTCCAGAGATATGTTTTGATCCTTGCCATTTTGAAGGTTAATTATTCAGAGGTAAGCCTTAAATTTCTACTCTTTTTTTGAGGAATAGTTTTTCTGATAGTGAGTGTGTTCATTTCTCCCACTACTGACAAACACAAAAATTTATCATGAAGTATGACAGGTATAAGAAGATGTAAAATTTAGTTATTAGATAGGATGGGAAGAAGAAGTGGATGGCTTTTTAATTCTAAGGTTTTTATTGTACATTTTCTCTTCTATTCCATTCTACAACATCCACACACATCAGACTCACACTAGTCTAGGGTCCTGCTCCTGTGATATCAGTCCACTGGTAGGACTGGTTGACATGTCTGGATCTCGACTGGTGGCCCACTCTCTACCCACTATTCCACTTCTATACTGAGTCAGAAATCCATGCATAGAGTGCACTCTGCAAAAAGGTATCCTTTCACTCTTTATTGCTTTCTAACTTAGATGGTTGCGTTGAGCCATCAATGGCGTAGTTTGCATTCCCAGACCAATTTCTTTGTTTTTCTCCATAGTTGTAGCCAGTTAGTAGCAGTTGCCTAGATCATTAATAATTTCTCTTCACTTCAAGCATGCTACAGGAATTAAAAACTTAACCATTTGAGCTTTGTTTGTTTCTTAGGAATACCTTAACCATAACAACAGGGTAGAGCTTTGGATTAAACATCCCCATAACAATTTTCTGTGCTTTGTTTTTCCAGCTCATACAAGAATGCAACTGGTAATCTAACTCTTATGAGTTGGAATTGCATAGATATAGGTGAGGTCTCACTGAATTGTGTTTTTCATTAATGAATGGTAAAGTTTGTTGCTTTTTTTTGCAAGCCTGGTGGAGCAGAGTCCAGCGAATTTGCATAGACAGGTTTGAGAATTAATTTTTTAAGTGTCATGATAGTGTATTTCAAAGGCTAGCAATAACCAGGAAGCTTTTAAAACTGTCTCAAAGTAGTGGAGGATAAGATCTGAATGCTTTAAGCAAACCTTTTACAGACTGTATTTTATGTTAGAGGTTAAAGAAATCTAAAGCTGGAAATGACCCAAAACTAAAGTTCTTCGAGTAAAGTGCTCCAAACTCTTGGCTATTTTGTATAAGATGGGGAACACTTTCAAAATAATTATTAGGCACAAAATAGAACTAGATTTCAGGGTCAAATCCTCATAGTATGTGGCTCTCAGAATTTTATACAGGTAAACCAAGATTTTAATAATGCCCTTACCTTTGCTGCTCTGTTCACAGATAATATGGGAATTGGTTTTTTTCTTATATCTCATACCACAGTGTTATCAATAAACTCCTGTCTCTTCAGAAAGCACACACTTAGGTTTTGATAAGGTTTTTTGTTTTACTTAAGACCTCTTTTGTTTTCCTTCATGATTTTCCTCTGGTCATACTGGTTAAAGAAAGTAGCAATAAAAGAATGCATGCTCATCCCTCTTCTACTAAATGCAGAGGCAATTATTTGTTGTTGTTTTAGTCTGAAAGATAGAATAAGAACAAACAGATTTCTTGCTTCAGGGTGCATGTTTTTACTAGAAATGATCATCAAAGCACAAGACCTTCAACCATGAGAGCACAGAGAGAAGCAAAGGTATATATATATGTATAGTTAGATAACATAAATAAAGTGTATGAGAGGTGGGCACAATTTTACAGGATAGACAGATAGAAAAATGTTGATTGTCAGGTTAGATAAAATAGATAATGTATCCTTTCCCAGGACCAAATAAAAATCAGGTAAAGAACTGTGCTTCAGAGATGATTCTCTGTGGAGATTTTCATCCAGACCACAGAGTTCTCAGAGTTCACTAAAGGTTCCTTTTGTCTTGCAGCCAGGCTCTTTTCCAAAACGTTTTCTATCATGCATGTCTAGATGCTGCAACTGAAGGAAATGAAGTTGCACACTTAGGGAAAATGCCCAGAAAAACATATGAAGACCACAGTGCAAACACAAGAGAATCTCCTGAATTGGGTGACCACTGCTTTTCATAATCCATAATTTCATTCTACATCCAAAATTTGAAGTTATGAGAAATTTTAGTTAAAATAATTAACAGACTATAGTGTTAAATTTATATGTTTGATAAATTATTAAAACGCATTAGTGGAATTTTAAGATTCAAGTCTTAAATGTGTAAAATTAATACACATTTATCATATACAATAATACTTGTACAATAATATATTGTTATGACTTTTCTTTAAAGTACAATTAATCACATGTTCCCAGTTTCTCACAATGCAAGAGAAACAGAAAGAATGTTTACAGAGATTATGTACTTCTTAAAGATTTACTTCTATAGTTCTAAACTCTTGACTTAGAATTCTAAGGCAGAAAGATCTAGTTATCTTTAATTTTTTTTTTTTTTAATATTTGCTTGTCTCCTATTTATTTTAACCAGAGAGCTTACTACTGGAGAGTCTAAAAGAATGGCTACAACCTTGTCAAAATGGCAGTGTCTAATGCCTGTAAAATAAAGGTGTCAAAGTGAAAATCTATAAAGCAAAACAAAAACTACAGCAAAAGAGACTAGCTCAAAATTTGTTTATTTGTTTGTTTTGTTAAAGAGGATCGTTCTACCTGCCTTGGAGATTTTCCTAGTTCTTACTCACAGCATGGGGAGAAAGTACGCAAAAGAGAGGTGTCACTCTTGAAAGAGGAGACCTCCAGTTTGCAAAAGAAAGTCTTCTGGTTTATGGTGGAAGAGACTGACAAGTACAGCTGCTCTGGGCTTCTGAGACTACTTCCTTCTCCATCTTTTGCATTTCAATTCTCTTGCTTCCAGCTTAAAACCCAAAAAAACCCCCCAAGATCAGTATAGGGTTCTTCTCACAAACAAATTTTATGTATTCATTATATCTCTACTTCAGTTATATCTATATCTATGTCTATGGTTTATATAAAACAATTATAGGGTAAAGACATTTGTTCAGTCAAATTCAAAGCATTACATTTTTTACTTTTAGATGTAAAACAAGATCTGATGATGTCATTACATGAATCATAGGATCAGATTTCTACTCCAAAAAATAAAGCCAGGTGGGGGAGGGAGAGCAAATCCACAGGCATTTTTCAGAATCAAGGCTCTAGTGTGAATGTAGTCTTGAATTTTAGGTGTCAAATACTTGCCATCAAACTGTGCTTAGTAACTGCTGATTAATGCCTAGAAATGGTGAACCTCAAAAAAAATCTAAATACCTCTAATTCTTCATTCCTTTAAATATTCAACTTAGATAAATTTCTGATTGCATGGGAATAATAATAGTAATAGTAATAGAATAATTAATAATAGTAATAATAATAATAAATACCAACCATATGAACTTCAACAAGGGAAAGTGATGGATTCTGTACCTGGGACAACCATGGAGGTACAGACTGGGGGATGAGATGCTGGAAAGCAGTGACATGGAAAGGGACCTGGGAATCCTGGTCAACAGAAAGTTGAATTTGAGTCACCAGTGTTCTGGCAGCCAGAAGAGCCAAGCGTGTCCTGGGGAGGCATCAGGCACAGCATCACCAGCCAGTCAAGGGAGGGGATTGTCCCTCTCTGCTCTGCACTGGTGTGGCCTCACCTTGAATATTGTGTGCAGTTTTGGGCTGTCTCATTTCTTCACCTCAGTGGGATGGGGAGAAAAAATGAAATATCTCGTGGGTCAAGACAAAGACAATTACTGTCACAGAAAAAACAAACTTTATTTGGGAAAATTTAATTTAACTTAATTTATTGCCAACTAAAGAGTGGAATTTTTAATTTTCTCTTTGGGAAACCTCACCACACCCCTTCTTTAGGGGCTCAGATTCACTCTTTCATTCCCAGCTTCTCTCTCTGAGCAGTGCAGGGAGAAAGGGAATAGGTTTCATGGTCAGTCCCTAACAGTGCCTGTCTGTGGCTTTTTCCTGATCAATTTTTCATTCTCTTTCACCTTGGGGTCTCCACACAACTGCAGTCCCTTCAGGAAATATTCACAAGCTGTGGTGTGGAGTCCCCCATGGCCTCCAGTGCAGGCATATTGCTCAAGGATGGTTTTCTCCACAGACTGTGGGGGAAACACCTGCTCCAGCATCAGGAATATCTCCTTCCATTCCTTATTCTTTGGCCTTTAGGTTACCAGGGCTTTTTCTCATTACTTTTTCTCATTATGTTTTTTTCTCATTACATTTTTTTTTCCTCATTCCTCACTGTTCTCTGTGTTTTAAACATGTTTTCCCAGAGGTTATACCAGCTTGTCTGAGGGGCTCAGCTGTGCCCTGTGGTGGGTCCATGATGGAGCCAGCTGGAATCAGCTGTGCTCAGCACAGGGCAGCCCCAGCTTCTCCTCACAGAGGCCATTCCTGCAGCCTCTGCTGCTGGCACCTGGGCACGTGCACACAGTATAATTCAATGCATCAAACAAAGCACATTCCAGCAATATCTGATTTTTACTTCCTGAAATTTGAGCACTTTTATAACTCCTCAGGAAATGATGCTGACACTGCTCTCCTTTCAAAAGTAAGAGAAATTGAACTTGTATGACTTTTGTGACAGTCAAGCTTTAACATTAAATAAGTAATTAAGCAAATAAAAGGGATGACTAGGCAAGTAAAAATTTGATGTGTTTTCCCACTTGAAAATTTATCTATCCAATCAGTCCAATCTATCCAATCTCAACCTTCCTTACTTGATATATGTTTGACAGTAATTGAATAAACCCCCCCTATATTTGGGACAAAGCATATACCATGTATTCACTCTCTGCTCAATATTCATTTTCACGACGGTCCGAGTCCCTACTTTTGAAAAACATGTATATTTGCACTTACTAGAATCTGATGAAATCACGAAGAAACATTTTAAACAGATAAGCAGCTGTTCTTCAAAATATTCTGTAAATCTACTTCAAAATTGAATAAAACCTGAAAAATTAATACAGCAGGATATATGTCCTGCAAGATCAGATAAGTTATTTCATATTATTTTACTGCACAACTAATGCATAATGTATGATATTGCTAAGGAAAAAAATATATGCAGTAAACTTTCCATTTTTCACTGGCAATTCCTAATATGAACTTCTTCTTTCTTGACTTTCATGGTGACATTAATAACTTTATTTCTACAGAATTACACTACATGATAGGTTATAACTGTAGGGTAACATATTGTACAAAAACCAATGGCATATGTGATTCTGCAATGCTGTGAGAAAAGCTGATAATAGTATCACAAAAGCTTCTTTCCTTTCTGTTTTGGCAATTATACATATTATACATATTATGGTGTTCCAGCCAGCCAAAGGGAAGAAAGGCACAGAGCTTTCATCAAGCTATGCAAAAGGTGCATACTTATAGTCTGACATGTGGCTTGTGATCTGAGTAATCTCTTCTTAAGTTACAATTATAATTATACTGGATGAGCACAATGTCAATCCAAAGATGGACAGATGGGTTTTATCTGGTCTGGTTCTAGGGAATAAAGGAGGATAATTGCTAGAGTAAATATTGACCTGATTGAGAGATGCTGTGTTGGGTTATTTTAACATCTGAGAACAGAAATCTACAAAATCTGATAAACTCCATTACTTCCTATTGTTCCCTTCATATGTAAAGAACTATATATTATCTACAAAGTTAAAGAATAGTTACAACAAGTCCTATAAAGTTTCTCTTGATAAAGCAATCTATCAAATTTCAGGGACACTGACAGACTCAGTATAGGCTTAATATCTTTGAATTATCTCTCTGCGTCCCTGCCATTAACAGTGATGATCTTCCACAAAGAGTATCTTTCTCCATAATCAGACATTTAGTGCAGCTGATGTACATTTTTTTTTCCAGAGTGATAGCTTTTACAGCACTTTTTCATCAGTTTCTACCAGAATGAGGTCAGTTGGTGAGTAGAAGAGTGAACAAGCAAATTGCTGTCCCCTAAAAGACTGCTAAATAAAAAAGAGAAGAAATCTGTGCCTTCTATTTCTCCTGAGTCCAAATATAGTAGATCGATTCTGTTATGCATTGTAATGTGATTTTTGATTATGAGATTCTATTATTTTTTGTTTTCTCACCATCAGATTAGTTCTTTTACTCTCATCAGCCTGCAACCACATTATTTGCTGGATTAAAATATCAATCACATTTCTGAAACAGGTTTTCTTATTTAAATCTTGTCTTTTTCTTGTCCTTTAGTTAATTTCCTTTGGGTATATCATTAGGTACCTGAAGTAAATAAGTAGTTGTGCACTACCAGGGATAATCAGGTTCCTATGAAATCTCTGGTCAACAGTTTCCATTATTCAAATCTTTTCTGGGTGTTGCTAATTCCGGAGAAGAGCAATGAACTTGTACATGTTAGTGTCTGAGAAACTGCTTGACATCTTTCTTTTACATCTACTGTAAATATATCATGGTTAAATCTTCACTTCTGTGTTCACAGAAAGTGCTCTCTGGGTGAACACCGTCACAATACTCTTAATTGTGTTTGGGGTGAGACACAAACACCCTACTTGTCTTTGTTTTACTTGAGTCTCTGCCAAGAAGTCAGGGAAGATGACTTCAGTATTCTCAAATGCAGGGGAATGGTTCTCTGAAGCAGGGAACTGTAATTTGATAATCACACAGGACATTCAGCTTCCAGTGTTGATGCAGTTTAGGATTATTACCTGCAGAAACACTTTTTGTTCCTTACCTAAATCTAAAGCTGCAACTGAACAATTCAAGTGAGAAGGTTGTCCACTAAGAAAATAATTACATGTGTGTAATATTTTCCAAATATTTCTTCAAATCATAATACAAATAGGCATTTACTGTGTTCTCATGTGCCCTGTAGTTCCTAGCAATATTGTAATTTTTTTTAATTAATTATCAGAAATATTTTTTCATAATTATTGGTTATCATATAATTAAGAAATCTTGTACAGTAGAGATACATGGATATAGTTAAAAGTTACAAAATTATTAAATAATCCAGTTTGGGAATTTCAGATTGTTCTTGTACAAAGACAAAGAAAACTTGATGGAATCATATATACTATGTCTGTGGTGTCTTAACTTCATAGGAATGAAAGTTACCCTATATTTTTTTCTCTGTTGAGATTCATACTAGAAATAAAACCGAGGAAAAAAAAAAAGCTGTAAAATGCCAACAGAGAATGCTTTAATAAACACCACATTAAGCTTGACTATAATGTTTCACACATTTATTCTCATTCATGTAGGAGTCAGATATCCAGCCAAAGTCAAGTGTTTATCATACACGCTTGATTTACTGAACCTTAAAAGGATACAAAATAATTTAACATATTTTCTTGCACATCCTCTGTTGTCTAACTTTGCTATTTTTGGACACATTTACATCTGACACAAACAGATAATAAAGAGTTTCAGTTAAAATTTTTGAGAGGAATCTATTTGATTTGATTTTTTAAAGTTGATACCTTATGTTTGCAGTTCCAAATGTGTCTTTTACTCTTTGAGATCGTCTATACCACATAAGAGAATTAACAGTATTCCTTTGTCTTTTTGTTTTTAGAAGGAATGTAACCAAAAAAAAAATTTTATGTAAATTTAAATTTCAAGCAAAAATTCAAACTGGGTAAAAGTAAATTTCATTTCTTTTAGATTAGAATAATTTGAAAATTTTTCCAAGATCTTTCAATGGGGCTATAACACATAATCTTAAGTAAAGTCTCTCCAAAACATGTTTCTTAGGTGTGAGATCCTTATAACATTTTGCTCCACATATTTCCACCTATTTTTTTTGTACTTCTTGCCAAATTGCACACAGTCACAGCCAGAATATCTATTTATATTGCACATATAGGGTTTTAATTTTTTGTCATCAAATGTAATGGGTGATTTTAATTGCTGGCTTGTGGTGAAAACACATTTTTACTTCCTCTTTCTTATATATGGAGGGTATTGATCTAGATATTGAAAGAAAAAAGGACTTCCAGTATCAATGGCTATAAAACTATAAGGTAATACAGGTTGTTTCAGCATCTCTATTATACCAGGTTACACTGGAACATTAGAGGATTTATAGCTCTGAGCAGATAATTCTCCCTGGATTTCTATGTGGCTGGCTGCACATATCTTTGTGTGAGAAAGCTAAACCACAGAGAATTTCACTGTCCATATGAACTAGATTAAGAAACAATACTGACAATCTGAGAACAGTCTGGGAAAAGAAAATGAATCAGTGAATCTCTCAAGAGGCCAAGCAGGTTATAATAGCAACGACTATGAGCAGTACAAATTTGCAGTGATGCCAGAGGAGAATCACGATGTGATAGTTCCACATACCAAATTAATAAGTAAAAGAGACACAGTGTTACTGGTTAGGAAGCAAGCTTTAAAACATTTAAGAACCGTCAGAATTCATACACTTCAGTACATTTAAAAACAAACAAAAAACAGTGAAGAGTTATTTTGTGGATCACAAGAACTTTTCATATATTTTCGGTGGAATTGACTAAAATTAGGATAAGATGAATAAGTATAATAATTTGAACAAAATCCAATCACCACTCTGCTTCCAGAAGCTATTGAAGTATAGAATATAAGACTTAAACACTAATAAACCAGTTCAGTACCCCTGTTACAGTAGTACCTGAACATTTTGCAGAAAGCTGAACCAGAAGATACTACCTAAAAATAATATATTATAAATTTTATAAGTAGTATCAGTCTTATACATAAAAATGAGTCAATATTAATAGTCACATAATCACAGAAAGCAGAATTTCTTTACAACTAGACCAACTTTATATTTAAAGAACAACTGTGATAAGGACTAAGCTAGTTAAGGCATGGGTTTAAACAGGAAAATATAAAAAACCCCACAATGAATGCAGATTACACTACTAGAAGCAATGCAGAAGGTCTTAAGATGTTTTTGTACATCCACGTTGACTGTTCCTTCCTACCTTCTTGCCTTTACAATGCTTGCAATTCCTGTAACTAATATACTTCATTATCCTGGTTATTTTGCTGTATTTTTTTTATTCCTGTATCTGATACCTTATTTTTGCGTTTGTGTTAAAAATAAACAAACGAGTGAAAACCATCTGGAGTTATCAACTATATTGTGTAATTTTCTGTGGTTTTTATTAAAAAACAAAGGATAGTCATAAAATAGGAATGATTATCCTGATTATTCTACCTTTCTATATTGTGTATTGGTGAAAATATATTTTGTATGGGCAGATGATATGCCCAGAAATTTAAATCATTATCAGTTTAGAATATTTGTTTCTCACAAAGGGAGAATGGTCTTCCATCATTTGATGTTAACAACAATTTGTCCTTTGTTTATTCAGTGAGTTCACGGATGATACAGAACTGGGAGGAGTGGCCAATACCCCAGAGTGCTGTGCAGCCCTTCAGAAGGAGACAGGAGAGATGGGCACAGAAGAAATCTCTGCAATTCAACAATGGCAAATACAGGGTCTGCCACATGAGGAAGAATAGCTCCCTGCACCAGCACAGGCTGGGGACTGACCTGCTGGGAAGCAGCTCTGAGGAGAAGGACCTGGGGGTCCTGGTGGACAACAAGCTGGCCATGAGCCAGCAGTGCCCTTGTGGCCAGGAAGGCCAATGCATTAGGCCTGGGGTGCATTAGGGAGAGCACTGCCAGCAGGCCCAGGAAGGTGATCCTGCCCCTCTACTCAGCCCTGGTGAGGTGCACCTGGAGCGCTGTGTCCAGTTCTGGGCTCCTCAGTACAAGAGAGACATGGAGCTCCTGGGGTGGCTCCAGCAGAGGGCAATGAGGATGACTTGGGGACTGGAGCATCTCTGTTACAAGGAAGGCTGAGGGAGCTGGACTAGTTCAGCCTCAAGAAGAGATGACTGAAAGGGGATCTCAACAATGTGTATAAATATCTAAAGGGGGGAAGTCAAGAGGATGGGGCCAGGCTCTTCTTGGTGGTGACAAGCAACAGGACACAAGGCAATGGGCAGAAACTGATGCACAGGAACTTCCACCTGAATTCAAAGAAGAATTTCTTTGCTGTGTGAGTGACCAAGCACTGGAACAGATTGCCCAGAGAAGCTGTGGATTCTCCCTCACTGGAGGTATTCAAGAACCATCTGGACACCATCCTGTGCCATGTGGTCTAGCAGGGAATTTGTACCAGATGACCCACTGTGGTCCCTTCCAACCTTAGCCATTGTGCGATTGTGTGATGTGCTTCAATTAAAAAAATATCAATTTTAATTTACTCAGTGAAGGAAGCCAGGAAAAACTGTGTTGGGTTTTAGAAACTTTGTAAGACCAAGTCATATTCTTTTTTTTTTAATTCACTGAATAGTCATTATTCCACTAGTGAAGATGAAAATACTGCAGCAAATTAATTAACATTAAAATAAAAAAAAAAAACATTTAAAAGCAAGGATCTCTTCAAAATACATGGCAATAGAATTAGAAAGAATATGGAAAGGAAAATCTACAGTTGCCATCACTCGTAAAGATTTCGTAGGGGACTGTGTCATCATCATAGGCAGTGGAACTTCCTATTGTATGTGCCTGCCTTTTTCTACTCACTTCTTGAATGTCTTTTGAAAACACGCCCTATCAAATAATAGGACTTTGCTTTCTCTGCATCTTTAAGAATCTGAGGTATCACTGATACAAATTTAAGATAAAAAATTGCTGGCCTACAGATAAAGCTATTTGAATATTAATACATACTATCTGGTTAACATAAAAAGTTAAAAATACAATGACAAAAATATCTGAGGAATGTTATGAATGTATAAGATCTTTCTTTTTTTCTCTTGTTGTGACAATGTAGACAAATATTGTAACTGAATACGAACCAGAAATCTCCATAGTTAGAGCTCATCCATTTACAATTTGTAGTTAATTCTGCACTCACTGTTATTCGTCTTTCATCATGTTATTTTATATTTCATTATTTTTTCTGTGCTTTTGTATTTCTATGTTGAATCTATTCATTATTATCACTGAATATTGTCTTTTGTGTAGAACTAGCGTAATTATAGGGCTTTTTTATTCCTTCTAAATATCTGGACTTTTACAGATAAAAGATCTTGATTTATTTTCCTTATGTGTTTTTTTTTAATAAAATAATGGTTTCGAAATGTAATTGATTGATAGTTTTACTTGTTTTCCCACCTCACTTTCAAAAAACAAAGGAGGAAAATTTTCTTCATGAACTTACATAATTCATTGTCAAGAAAGCTGCTGAATATTCACAAGTCAAGAAGAACACACTTTGAAGTTTACTGTGGGTTCATTGCCTCCCAGACAGATTAAAGGCATGTAAAAAGAGGACTTCTCCAGGAATTTCTTCAATCTAGGTAGGAATACTTCTCAGTGTGATTCTGACTAATATATTACTCCCCTGCTTCTCCTCCCATGTGCAGCTGTCATAGCCCTTGGAATGTTACCTGCTCCTTCTCTCAGCTCTTGCTCCTTTATGGTCAAGATTTTGCTCAGAGACTGAAACAACGCTCCACTGAGAAACATGAGTAATGCATTGTAGTCGATTAGTTTCTCATTTAGTATTTATCTGCACAAGAATTACAGCAGTGTAGTGTTATGTAGACCGAACTAGATCTAAACAGCATCTCTTAGCTGCAAATAGAATCTAACCTCAGATACACAGCTCTTAACGCAGGCTCATTTACTTTTACTCTTGCTGACGTCTATGGCAGTATTAGTTACATATCCATGCTTGAGATAACTTACGTATTTCTTCATTGCCAGGCTGTACTCTTGTGATATGTACATTATTTTTAAAGTGGTACATGTCCAGATGAGTATTAGTAAGACAATCAAGTCAGTTTTGGGGATTTAACATGTACTACATATTCATTAAAACTTTATGAAACTCATAAGACTATGATCATTATACCTTGTAAATTTTACTCACCCCTAAAAGAGCTGTTTGTAATCCTTTAACTGATGAAATTCTGTGGCCTCTAAAGCAGTGGTCAGAGCTACAAGTTTGCTCATAGTCTGGGATCTTTTTTGCTCTGTCCACCACTAAATAAGCGCAATATTTCAAATAATTTTCGCATATTTGAGAACAATATATAGTCTTCCAAATTACATCTACAATCTGAACAAGTATGAATTATAACAGGAATTCTTACAGAATATCTAGTTTTTTCTTTCTTTCCTTCAATTCTCTTGCTACATTTTGCACTAACAAAATAGTGCTTGGCTGGTATTTTAGGTGTGATGAAACACAATTACTAAAGAAATACTTTATGCACAGTTTTAAGCCCTGGCAACGAAGGAAATAATTGTTACAAAGTCAAACTTCATTTCTCACTGTAGAAAAAGAATCTGTCAGTGTTGCCAAACTAGTACATATTTTAAAATATTTACACTATGGTATGAAAATTAATTTATTCTGCTGTCTCTTTATTATCCTTGATATGATTTGACTGGCTGTGTTAAACCAGAAGCTACTTGTAGTGAGAGAAAAAAATTCTATGACCTTTTCATTTTGTTAGGCAATATTTTTTCTTCTTCCCTGCTTTCTAAGAAAGTAGTAAAAAGTCACACTTTGTTCAAAACACACGGTTCAGTAAATTTTTATTTTCATCTGTTTATCTTATCTGCATAAGCAATCTTCATGATGCCTCAATGTTTCCTTGTGCTTATGTTCACAGCAGTTCTGTAAAAAAAATCACTATTTCTGCTATACAAATGCACAGAAAGAAAAGGGACCTGGGGGTTCTTGTTGACAGCCATCTGGATATGGGCCAGCACTGTGTCCAGGTGGCCAAAAAGGCCAATGTCATCCTGGACTGTATCAGGATGGCCAGCAGGACCAGGGAGTGGCCATCCCTCTGTACGCAGCACTGGAGAGACCACATTTCGAATCCTGTGTCCAGTTCTGTGTCCCTTACTTCAAAAAAGACACTGAGGGGCTGGAGTGTGTCCAGAGGAGGGGAATGGAGCTGGTGAAGGGTCTAGAAAACTTGTTATATGGAGAGCAGCTGAGGGAGATGGGGTTGTTGAGTCTGGACTTCATTTTAGAAGACAAGAGCTTGTACTGAAAGTATATAAACTCAGTGAATATTTCAAATCATGAAAGATATTCCCAGAGAGAAAATGTGTAATCGGAAAGCAAATAACAGTATTCTTACAAACTAAAAATATAGAGCCACACTGTCAACAGGGAGATACTAACATCAAATGAAGTTATGTGATAATTTGCACTAAATAATATATAATATTGGCTATAATATAATATATATTATAGATATAATCTGTTGAACATAATAATACATTATTTTATTATTTAAAATAATAAGTTTTCATTAATTTAATTGTAGTTTAATTATAATTATAACTTTTAAAATAATTTTTCAGAAGATATGAATTAATTCTGGAAGCATATTGCTTTAGAAAGAATTTAAAATTTATTTATACATAAATTATATTATGTATTTTCCATTTATAATGCCACTTTTATATATAAAAATATTTTTATTTTCTGTGACTGCAGGATAACCATTTTCCCTGGTTATGTATTCAAACGTGATTTATAGAGTCTTTTGGGGTTTTCCCTGTTGGTCTGTTTCCACGCCATTTTACATTCCTCAACAAAATTTTGTTGGTATGAAATTTGGAATTTAAAAAAAAAATGAAAGAAGAAAATACTCCAACTCAAGAATAAGATTAAACAGTATGTCTTGTTCAAATAGGTCATACAAGCCTAACATTGATGCAAAATACCAAGTCAAAGTAGATTCAGTAATGGAATCATTCTGCAATACACAGAATGATGTTTTGATGGGAAATACATAAAAATATTGTAAAGTAAAAGAAGGAAACTCTTCTTGCATTTTTCTTTCTTTCACAAGGCTAGAACAACTGGGAATACAACCACAGAGCTAAGAAAACATTGAAAAACTGTTCTTAATAACACTTGAAGTTTGGCCTTGTTGTTGCTATAAATTCTCCCTTTGAACAACAGCAGCCAGCCATTCCGAGAACATGGAATATTCCTCACTATATTACATATTCATTTATTAAAGAAATAAATAGAATCGAATGACAGTTTCTGATATACTGTTTGTCACAGTTCTATGATTCAGAATATAAACATTTTTACCTAGACTATTGCAGGCCTTAATCCCATTATGGGTTTCTCAGTTTCTACTGATGTGAAACGAAAGGAACTCACAGGAATCTCTTAAATTCATGTTTGGGAGAAAGTCAAATACCATGATATGTGGAGGCACTGATTTTTACAAATATGGAAATGAAAGAAGTATTTCTTAAATGAAACAAATGTAAGAAAATAATAATAAAAAAGGCCTTAAGACTAAGAGCCTCATTGTTTTCATTCGTGGCTCCTTAACATCTAAAAGTCGGTTCTCAGTCTCTAAGACTTGAATTCCTCATTTTGCATTCAAAAGACAATTAAGGAACTTCAAGAAAGAATCCATACAATCTGTGACCTGTTTAGATTAATACAAAAAAATAAGAAACCCTAGTGTGATAAAGTGTATCTTTAATTTTTACTTTCTAGAAAGTGAGATTAAGAGCTAGAATATTATCAGTATTTCAATATCCAATTAATTATTTCTGAACTATATTAAGTTATCTCTTTCACTGTAGGACAATGTTCTGGTAATAATAATTAAGAAAAGCAAGGAAAAAAGGAAAGGAAAAATATAAATAAAAAAATAAAAAAAGAAGTAACAGCTATCTTCTGCATGTATTTTATTGGATACAGATTAGTAGAACCTATTTCATTCCCACTACTGTTTATAAATATAGAATTTTCATTCTAATCTCTTTTCATTGAATGGAAGAGGACTAAAAATTCCTAGAAAAATAATATCTGAAAATTTTGCTTATAAAATATCTCCCACTTTTCCTCTCTTTTAAAATAACCTACAATTAATAGATATACATATTTTCCTAGAGCACTGGAAAGTAAATTTATGTCTATTCTTTTGTCCTGTTTTTTTAAGGCAAAAATGCAGACAGTCATGGAAATAATGTACTCCAAAATGCAGGTTAAATAAAATATTTTTTTTTTTTCCCAGTTGACGTATTTTTGCTGCTTTAATTGAAATCAACTGCTGTAGCTCTGATAAATGAAATAAGTATTTTCAAAATATCACTTTTAAAGTCATGTGAAATACTTTTATTTGTACAGGAAGGAATACAGTGGAGCTCTACAGTACAGTTGGGAATCTTAGGTGTCATTGGAAAAGTAAGGTGCTTTCATTATATTATACTATTAAAACATAATTCCAGAACTAAACTTACTCCTGTTGTTTAAACTGAGTAACATGGAATTAACTTTTCTTATTTTTCCTGAACTAAATTAAGCAATTTGTGACCACTGCAGTTCCACTTTGCAGTCACTACTAGAATCTATGAAATGTGGCACAGCAAAAAAAAAACCCTACTTGCCTAAGGACTCCAAAAGATGTTGAGGTGCCTGCCTCCAAGCTGTGGGGCAGCAGCCTATTTCCTTCCACTCTGAATATAGATTTTGTTTTCAGGTAGCATGTCTGTCTTCACTTCCTGCTAAAGGATACTCTTGTTAAGCATACTTTCAATAAATATATAGAGAAAAGAACATAAATTATACAACTTGGTTCTCTCTTTTCTCTTAAGAAAGAATTAAGGGAACTATTTTTAGCTGAGTAAATACCATTCTTCTTCTCTTGTAAGGCCAAGCATTTACAATAGAGCTTCTAGCCAGGCATAAAAAATGGCTTAGCTTTTCCAGCATTGTCTGTAGGAATAAAAAGTCAAGATATATCTCATCTTCAGTTCTTTGGGTTTCTTGAAGTATTCTTTAATAAAGTGTCTAAGTGACAATTAGGTATGCTTAGTCCTAAAATTAAACTAGAAAACATGCTTTTTAAGTTAAATGGAGGAAAATTTATTATTTCTTGTTGGTCTGTATAAGCAGTGAAAAATTTTTGGATTTATCACATTTGAAAGACAACCTGATGGCTGTGAAACCTGTCACTTCCACTTTTCCTAACATGTCTCTCTGTAGCCAGATGGAGAATTATTTGCTCACCTGATGGGAAAAATACAATGCTTATTCTACAAAATCATTAGCCTATGGAAACACACAATGCTTATTTTGTAGGATCGTGTTCAACACTGACCAAGAAGGGTCTTGCAAAATAATGAACCACCCTCGGTATGCCAACTCAGCTCCATATTTGGGAATCTACTGATCAGGTATACCTTTGGGCTCTAGGACCACTAGAGACCACCAGGACTTACAGCTTTTTTTGTACTTTTTTCTCCATGATATTGGTGGAGCTATCTCCTTGTGCATCTGGTGCTGTAATAAAGGATGCCTCCTTTCTAATGCTGCATTGGTGTTAAGGAGTTTTGGACAGGTTTTCAGCAACATCTCAACAGTATCCTTTCTAGATGCAATTTTACTTATGTCTTGTTTTAATTTCTATTTTTGATTTACTCCTATTCTTACTCTAATTCTATGTTAAACCTTTTATTTTGGCAAAGGAGAAACAACAATAAAGAAGAAAAATAATTTACAAAGCTGAAAAAAACTTTACTTTGTTAAGTATAAGGTGCAATAAGGTCAAGATGATACAGGTGTTAAATCTGTTGTTTCTTCTGGACCTGTTCTGCTAGACAAAATCCAGTACCAGACTTCAACTGTGCAATTTTTTTTCTATTAAATGTACATTTTGATGTTCACCTCAGTTTACAAAAATTCATGCATTACATTTTAAGAAGAAGCAAATCCGTAGGTTTTCCCTTTGAAAAGCTTGTTCATTTTCAACAGAACAAGAGAAAATATGCAACACTACTTTAAATACTGTTTCCTTACAAAAATTATCTAAAATTTAGTTTCTGAGTGTCAGTGCAATCTTTTTAAGGATAATTTTTCAGAGCAGTTCAGCCTTCCATGTTACACACACACAGGGTCAAACAGAAGGCAAGCAATGGGAATGGAAAGAATTAGAGACCATTTCTAATTCCTGTCTGAACACAAGCCACCTTAATTAAAGTGTTGAAAATTTTCTAGTGGTGAAATATTTTTTCTTCCCTGACAAAATGCTGATTTGTCAAACTCTGCTCTAAGATTTTAATTTCTCCTGAGAAGCTTGAGTCCAGAGAGAAGTGCTTACAGTGTGGTTAGACAACAATAACAAAAATTATGACTCATCCTTTCTTTGGGGTCTGTGGAGTGAAAGTTTCTTCGTAAATTAAAAAAAAAAAATAGGGTAAAAAAAGGTAACTTTAAGAATTGTCTGAACCTAAAGTTTTTCAAATGAAAGTGAAACATTCAGGGATGTTCAAAACAAGAAATATTGTCTAAGTAAAAACAAACAAACAAACAAATGACAACCCTCTGCTTTATTTCTTTTATGAAGAATGGAATATCTCAGAAATACAAGAACTTAAGAATTAAACCTGAACTTGAAGGATAGTCTGTGTCTTTGATCCAGAGTAGAATAGACTGCTGTCACTTCGTTGCATATTTATTAGAACTATTAAAATTCATGAACTTAAGATGCCCTGATATCATCTATGAAAGTGTTGAACCAATGAAGGGATGATAACAACTAATTAAATCTATGCAGCAAAAATCTATCCAGAGCTCCCAAAAAGGTTGTCCTACATGTCTAGTGATGCTATGGAAAGAGAATATTTTAAATTGTTCTTAGAGAAGCAAGGAGCAACATTCTGTTCTCACTTTTAATTTCAATGGATGTCCTTTCAAATACTTTCATCTTGTTTCATCTATTTTCTTTTGAGCAAGTAAAGAAGACAAGGAACAAAGAATTCAATACACAGCTGTCTTCCATAGCCTCAAATCATCCTTACGGCATGGTGGCAAGAAGTTTACCAAAATTTACCACTTTGTAAGAATTATGTATTTTGGTTGTTCATTTAGCTCAATTATTTGAAAGAGAAATATTGTGCTTCAAAGTAGCAGAAGTTTTTCTGTCAGATACTAGAACGAGTGCTCAGGAAAGAAACAAATTAAAGAGAAAGAAGTATAGAGGCCTTTAATAATCTGACATTAATGTATGAATGCAGATTAAATTCTCTTCTTAATACAGCTCTTTAAAATCTATTTTCTTTGTTTTATAGGGCTCACTGAAAATTTCTCACATTGTCTACTTACAAAACCTTTAACTCATTTTCAATTAATAATGAATAAGCTAGTCATTTACTTTTTTCGTTTGCAATCTACTTGATTATAAATTATACATGAAAAGATGATTCATTTAATATTTTAGCCCTGTTCTTGACTTATCTAGAAGAGCCATATAAAAGGTGTTTCATAATCAGTGGTGTTTTATAACCTGGGGTCTGCTAAAGATTTCCTTAAAAATGCACACTGATAAAATAGGTAATGACAGAAGTAGTTCTCATATATATATCTAATTTTTTGAGTTATATTTTTTACACAGACCATAAAGGTAATTGTTCTACCTGTCTAGATTATTTTCCTTGTATTTGTATCCTCTGAGTGATTACAAAAATGTCCAGCTGACTAACCTCACAGGACTCATTACTATTAACTGTCAGTGAAACCCAAAACAATTAAGAGCTGGGAACTCAATCGTTTGAAATAGGATTTCCAGTATCTTTTTAGGGATATTTATTTGCTGTTACCAGTCTCTGGTTACTGCAATCTTTAATTAATAAGATTTTCTTTTATCAGATTTTCATCTTTAACATTACAAAGATGTGCACCTGTCATATTGCATATTCTGTACAGCAGTTAATACAATAACATAATAAAAATATCTCTGAAAGTATTATATAATTACAACATTTTATCATCTTGATATCATTAATAGGTGTAACAGTTCTTTTCCTACCAAAAGAGAAAGAGGTTTTTAATTATTATTTTGTTGTTCTGTTTTGTGCATTTTTTTTCTGAGAGCTTCCTCATTGCAGGAAGCTCCCACTTTCTTTATCACGCAGAGCTTGTCTTTTTGCAGAAAGGAACAGATCTGTGCCCAAACAACTGTGCTTTTATTTGTGGGCACAGATTGCCCCTGTGGTTGAGGCTCAGCATAAAAGACTGCAGCAATCTCATCTCAGTCGGGAGTGGGAGTGAGCCATGGGCTGAATGTTTCCTTTCGGGTAGGATTTGGACTTCCTCTAGCAAGATGTGGGGTACTGAGACTATCTGACAAGGCAAGGAACAGAGGACTTTGTACAGATCAGTAGGTTCTAAGCAGAATATACTGTGTCTCATCTTCCTCTCAAAAAGTGTCATTTAAGATGTGCAGATGGTAAATAAATACATGTTACAACGAGACACTGAAGAATGTGAGTCTTTTTTCTGCTACAAGACCAAACTTCCAAGTTATGCAATCAGAAGTCCTGATGTCAGTTCAGGCTCAGGTCTCTACTTTGTAGTAGGGATTCTGAATTTCATATATAACATAAAAGGCTGGTTGAAGGACAGTCTACAAATCATGAAAACTGCATCTTAAGAAACAGACACAGGACTCTATGCTTTGGAGACAGAAACCTAGATCTTCTGATGATCCAGAGATTCATCTGACACCTTCTAGGATCTCTAAAAGCTCTTAGACTCTAACTAATGGTCTTAGTCTCTGGACCACTCTCCAGACTCCTCTCCTAGAGGATGTAAACTTTTACTAACAAGGTCTCATCTTTCAAAAGTGTCTCATAAAAAAACATTGTTCCAGTATCAATGGAACTTGATTTCAAAGTTTATAAATAAACTCCAAAAATTGTGGGAACTAAAGCTGACTGGTCAGAACCTAGAAATCCAGTTTTTAAGCACATTTTGAACGTTTCTAGATGAACTATCTGTTATATTCTCAAACTTTATCATCTTCTATCATTTCCTTTCAAAATCTGGGGGATGAGTAACCTCTTCATTCTGGAATGGAATTAATATTCCCCTTGACTATTTTTAATTCCCACCAAATGGAAATTTTTGGTTTTAACCTTTTTATCTTTCACTTTTTTTGCCAGTGGCACACAGTTTAGATGTCCATAAATTTAAATGTTTTATTCCTTAAGTTTCAGGAAGGATTAAAGCACAATGATGCTATTCTTCACTGAGGATAGATAAGGTAGTGATCAATTTTGGCTTTCAGTATAGTATGTGTATTTCCTAAGGTGAGGAATTCTCTGTGAATTGCTAAAGTCAGCAAAGCTAGAATAAGCCCTTCAAAGCATTTCTTTTTTTTTTTTTTTTTTTCTAGTCAAAGTTTAGATCATATCCTGGAGCATGAAAGTCCTGTCCTTGCTTAGGTACTAATTTACTTGAGCTATACTCACTTCAACCCCCAAAATATGAAGGAATCCATTACTGTCTGCCTCAATTCAAAAACACTTTTTTTTTTTGAGCTTTTCAATATTAAAAAATTCAAAAATTAAGTAATCTAAATTGTTCAATGAATATTCAAAAGGTAAATTACAGGTCAGTTTTAAATCCTATATTATGCTGTCATCTGTGTTGCTGTTCTCCCTGGTGAGTCACTGAACCATGCCTCCATGCTGTAGATAGGGCAAACTCTAAATCCAGTCATGCCCTTTTCTTCAGTTTTAATATGCTGCTAAATATTTAAATACTTCTCTTCAAAAATATTATAATTACTTTACACTTTACAATAGGAAATGAAACCATTTACAAAGCACAAACTATTAATTTCCATAGTTTATTCTTAAAGGGAACATTGCTCCCTGATCAGAATAGCTTTGTTATTTTCCTTCTTACCAGCCATGTACCCCTATCAGGATAAGTCATCTTTCTTTCTTCTTCTTTTGCTTAGGTCCCCTTTAGACCTGCTGTTTAAGAAGGACAAAGACAACTTTTTAAAATTCTGTTTATGTTCTTGGGAAATGTCACTTGTTTGGCAGGAATCCTAAACAGCAGCACAGCTTGATCCCCCTGCACAGCCCTACACACAGCCAGACCTGACATCAGGAAGCTTTTTCCATGACAGGCATAAATTAAGCTGAAACTTAGTTGCAGAATAATGGATAATGTTTTCTAGAGTGGACAGTCTTCATGTCCTTAGGTCTCTTTAGTGGGTCAGTTACCTCTTCTAAACTTGCCTTAAAAGAGAAAAAAGAAAAAAAAAGGACTTTTAAAGTTTTGCATGGTTTAGGGGGTCTATCAGTGGTTTGGTTTGGTTTTGTTTTTTGGTTGGCTGGTTGGTCAGCTGGTTTTCTTTGTGGGAGGGAGGGTAAAAGGTTTTCTTTGTTTAGGTTTGGGTTTGAGTGTTTTGGGTATATGTCTTTTTGGGGAAGGTGGAAGGAAAAGGGTGTTTTTTATTTCCCTTGAGGATTTACTATGAAACTATTTATTCAAAGCTGTAAATTCCTTTGTTGCAAGTGACCAAACTAATTTTGGCAGTGCCTTGTGCACATAAATTTTTAGAAACTTTACTGCAAACTTTTAGAAAGTTCACAGTAAAACGGTGAAGATGCTATCTGCTCATGTATAACTGAGCAAGGTTATATTCAAAGGAGACCTTTTTCCCCCTTCTTCCCCTCCCATGTTGATAGAAAACATATTAATTACCTGTTTCTGAAATAGAAAGCTGAATCTGCCAAGAAGTAGGATTGAGAAAGGTATTCAAATAACAGCAATACTGGCTGGCCAATATCAATATTTTCTGTGACATAATCATGAGTTGGTCAGTTGTAAAGAAGTCCTCAGCTTTGTGGTAAAAGGCCAACTGAGAAAAGTCAGAGAGAGTGTCATTTACTCTCCACTAAGCCTTGCTACCCATAGCACATGGGCTGCTGTTGTAATTCTTGGGAGTGGGCAGGAGGAGGGGCAGTAGAATCAGCCCAAACGCACCCACTTTGCAGAAGATTATCATTAGCAGAAGTTTGATGTCATACATACAGACAGGGTTATACCTGGATCTAAGCTGGCAAGGCACCTCAGGACCACGTTGTCAGTCTAGCAGGGACTTTGAGGGATCTCTGTACCATGCTCTGCTCTATGCAGTCAAAACATGCAGAATAGACCAAAATTTTGCTCTTCATGGACAGAAAAAATAGAGGAACTGTTTTGATTCCTCCAAGGAAATATCCATTCATTCATAATGCCTTTCATTCTCCTTACATATATAACACCATTATGTATTTTTAAGCAGCCACTCATTTGATTTTGTAAATAAGTGATTGTGTCTATGTTTTTTCTTCATTGTCTCTGATTATGAAGATGAATAAAAAGCAAAAGTTTAACTTTCTTTTTTTAATTATGCATACATTTTAACAAGAATGTAAAAAAAAATTTCTTAGGAGAAAAAATCGCCTTAGGTGTTTTTTATTTTCTTCCTCTGATGCCTTTTTAAAAAAAGTCAATAAGCACTGGGAAACCTGACTTTAAATTACACCTTATAACTATTTCGTTTTCCAGCCTAAGGCATGCTTAGAACTAAAAAGTCCTTGACTTTTTCTGTTTTTTTTTAAAAATGAAAACATGATCTCAAGTGTTTTGAACATTCTACAGAGTTATTATTTCTAGAACATTGATGCCTCTGCTTTTACAAACTAATGGACGCTCAAGTATATTAAGGAATGAGATGCTCATGTGATGCTAATGGATAATATAAGTCTTACTGTAGAACAATATTAACTGAGAGTGTATGTGATCACACTTTTTAAAGCTTGTTGTTCCATCAGTAAACTATTTCAAAATGATGACCCTGTAAATTTCTTAATTAGAGGACATTACAGATATTATGTAGATCACAAATCTAAAGGGAATTTTGTATATTAGCTACATATATGTGTCTCATAAGAGACAAAGCCAATGAATGAAGTGATTTGGAAACACCACACTGGATGCCTGCCCCTTCTGAACAAACAGTATTAAGAAGTTAGGATGAGCAATACTGGTAAAGAGATAATTTTATATTTTGTTTAATTTTATTTACAGTATAAGCTTCTGCAGCTTTGATATGTGTTTAGGTTTTCAAGAAATTAGTAGACTGCTTTAAACTTTTAAAGTTATCATTTTAACTGGGGATTTGAGTGTGCAGCTTTTAATATTTGGTAATAAGTATATTATTCTACAGAAGGTAATTAATTATTTGAAAGACTTCTTCAAAGCAAATGAATCATTAAAAAAAAAAAATCAGGTGGGAAAAACAAAGAAGTAAAGAGAAAAGGTAGGGAACTTAGGTCCAGCAGCTTCTATTTTAATTTTTGTGCCTAGAGAGTGAAGTTTCTCTCATGATCACATGCTTCATTATTACTCTTTCAAATTAGACCACTGGAAGTTAAATGCTGTATTCACGCCTACAACTCAGCATTCAGCAATATAAAACCCTCTGGGTTTGAAGTAAGCAAACTCTTTTTGAAACTGAGCCTTTAGATGCCATAGTTTACTAAGTAATCTGTAGAAAAGTAATACAAATATGAAAACTTGATCTGGCAGGTTAACCTAGATGAAATGTCTGTAGCTCAGCAGAACACTTACTTTAGCTAGTGTTTTGGTTTATAAGCCCTGTATAATATTTATTTCTGTATATATGTGTGTTCATAAACACAGGTAAGATGGACTGGTTTTCTACATTGTAGGAACAGTAATATCATATTTTCCACACAGGAAAAAAAATATTGTGTTACAGTGTCCAAGTAAGAAGATTTGCAATATAAACTTTCTTATGTCTGTTTTGTACTGTCAATGAGCAAAAAGAAATCAGTTACCTAATTTCAAAGATACATAACTGAAAACATAGATTTTTTTTTATAGAAAACAGACCTCTCCTCAGTGACGGTCAGTTCCTTGCTAGAATTTAAGCTTATTATATGAGCTATCAGTCCTTTCTGCTTCAGGATGTGTTAAGTGATGTTTTTGAAAGAATTTAAAAGGCAAATTGTTTTTCTAAATGGAAACTTTATCAAAAGATATCTAACTTCAAGTAGCATCAAGCTGAGAAAAATTATTCAAGAATATCAGGATGGGAAGTGGTTACAAATCACTGAAAACAAGGTTTAGCATGGAAGCAGTTATTAAAGGCTTGCTAACAGCAGGAACACTGATGTATCTGTAATTAATTAGAATGAATACAAGAACAATATGCAAGCACCAGGTAGATGTTTTCTTTGCTGGAATACTATGTCACAAGTCAAGCCACTGTACAGTAAATGAAAGTCTAATACAGGTATAGCAAAATGTTCTTTTTCAGCTAACAACTGAGTCAACACCCAAGCTCCATAACAGTTTTCTGTCATCTTTCTTGTATCAAAAAGCTGAATATACTACCAGGCTCATGGTGAAGAACAAGAGAAGGAAAAATGGACCAATATTTCACAACACGTCCTGTAGGGAATTTAAACAAATATTCATAGATATAAAATAATATTTTAAAAGGATTGAAATGTCATGATCTCACTCTAGGTGAAAACCATACCTAATAAAATACAAAAAGGAATTTGGCAAACTCAATTTTTCTGCTCATTCTTGAAATGTCATCCACTAAAAAGTTCTTTCCATGCTTTTTTTTGTCAGAGACAAACATACCACAGGACAGTCAGGCCCTCCACTGGAGGTTGAATGAGCACCTTATAACTTGTCTAGTTAACAGCCACCTGTTCAAGTCTAATTTTCCTGTGACTGTGAGACTCTTATTCTTCTAATTAGCACATTCTATTTCTATGCTACAGGAAGAACTCCTTTAATAAACCATTTCTTCTGCCTTCCACTATAAAGATATTTGAAAGGGATAAATAAACAAGTTTTTCACTTTTAATCTAAAGAAGCAAATAGGATTGCAACACAAAATTGTAACAATGAAGATTGAAGATTAATATTAACTTTTTTCATCCCCTATAGGCAGCTTTTAAAATATGGCTTTTCACAGTCATTTTTATTTAAAAACTCCAAGCCATAAAAATAAATACATTTTGCTTCTGCAGAGCACTGTAAGATCGTGTTGTGAATGTCTTTCACAGTAGCATCATAGCATCATAATTGGTTTGTGAATCTACAACCTCAGATTTCCACATCAATATATAACAGGAAAAGTAAGGATATTTGGTGATCAAGGTGATTAATTGTTTGCATTCTTTTTATTATTTTTGGATTTCCCCTCAAAGAAAAAACCTGATGATAAATCATTTTTTAACCACCATGACAATTATGATCTAAGATAGATTTTCCCTTACAATAATTTTCTATGTGGAATGGAAATATATTTGAAATTTTAAACAAAAATTAATGTCATGAAAGTCATAACTTTCTTGGAGCTATTTTTTAGCATGTAATACTCTAGTGAAAAGAAAAAAACCAAACCCCTACCTTTTTTCAACAATTAGTAGCTCATTTACTCTGCCTAACTTTTAGACACTATCTTTTCCTGGTCTCTTCCTGTCTCCTAGCATACAACCTCTACTCTTCCTAAGGTTGTTATCTCCGTGAGAAATAGAAGCTTAAATCCATTCACCCACCCACTAGCCCAGTTAACTGATCTCTTTATTGCTATTAAATACTATGGGATTCTCCATAATCCCAAACAAAACCCACTGATGTCTATGAGGATAAGTGCCTAGACGAATAGAGTGGAGATATAATGAGAAAATTAAAATGCAGTTTTAGAAATATTCTGTGTATACAGAAAAATTACTAAAATACAGGAATAAGGATATATAATAAAATCAACATGAAATTAAGGTCTTTATTGTTTTTTCAATCACTTGTAATTATTTTTTCATATTTGAAAATTTGAGCCATTAAAGATCATGTTTTCAATAATTTTTTTAATAGTATTCTACCCAGAAATGTACCTTTAAATAACAAATTGGTTAGTTTGTTTTAGTAGAAACAGATGGCAAGCATGAATTATGAACAGCTCAAAAAAGATCAGCCTTTGAGCTCATGGGCAAAGGAAGGTTTGGTTCTGATTAGAGTTAAGATGAGATCATGTTATATTTCCAGGATTTGTGGCAACATGAAGCAAATAACCTAAAACTAGGTTAATAAGCTAAGGAGTTAGTGTCTGTTGAAAATCAGTGTTTCAAGCAATAGATTACCATAGTGCTTTTTTATCTTTTCATGATCAATAGAACTTAGCACAATATACAAACACGTTAATAAATAGCTTAAAAAGTCTGTTACCAAATGGAGCAAATATTTTCTACATAACTCTTGCTTCTCTGGAGGCTCAGAGAACTCTCTGTTTGGTTTTAGCAAGTGACCAAGACAGAGAATATGATTAGGATTATCAAGGTCATCTCTGCTGTAGGCAAGTGAATAAGAATTTTGCCACTATTAGTAAAAGGCCAAAGGCTTTGTATGGACAAGAAAAAGCAAGGTCTCAGTTACAGCCCAGGCTTGCCTTGCTGTAACTTGGTTTCAACTGTTTTGACTGGTTGTTTTGAGCCAGGGTTTGACAAAATAAATCTGAGTTGAACTGCAAGACAGCAATTCAGGAATCAATCCTCTTGAGTTATTTAATGGTGTGAAAAAAGTATCCAAAATTCTTAAAAGTTACAGTTTAATCACCAAGCCAGCAAGACTTTTGAAACAAATTTAAGACTTATTCTTTGTAATAAGAAAACCTGTCCTTTCAAAACAATAAACTTGTAAGAATAGAAGCAGGTCCAATGTCTATATATAGACATCCAGATAACAAAGGTAGTCAATAACGTATGTGAAGTGATTAACATTTACACACTGACTAACATATTTTCATTGTGGGACATAATCAGGCATATCTGTTTATCTATACACACACTCCCACTCCCCGGCAAGGAAGTATGCCCTATTGTAGAAATATATCTGCATTTATACATAACTTTACAGACCATAAAAAACCTAAAACAGATTAATACCATTAAACCAGTGAAAACTTACTGCAACAGCTCTCTAAAGATGATACCACTCTATTTCCTTCAGAAATTAGAACTGAAAAATTATTAGGGGTAAGATAAGCACCAAAATGGGTGAAAGTGTTCTTACATGCAGTAATGGAGAAGATATTTTTTCCCTTGGCTTTAACCCTCATGTAGGAGGACATGAATAGACACCAAAAAGACCTGGAGGTCAGCTATAAATGAAAATGAATTCAACAGGAGGCTATGGATATGTACATTAAGGATGACCTGAATATTCTGGATCATTTCATCATTACATATATTCAGGTATCTGCTTTGAAACTTTTTGGACACTCAGACAAGATTTCTCCTTGAGACATAGTCATTGACAGTATGATTTTAAACTGATAGGCAAAATTTGCTCTTAACCAGAGCCTAATATATTCCAATTATTCAAGAGTTTTAGACAGTTTTTTTGTGAGGCTGTTAGTAACATTATTTGATTTATTAGTTCACAGGAAGTAAAAGCTAGGTAAATTTATAAAATTTTTCCAGCTGTGTAAATTACAAACAAGAGCAATGAGAACAATATAGGTTTTATTAAAAATACCCCAAATCCCAAACAGTGGGGGAGGGGGGGGCGGTATTAAAAAACTGAAAGTTAAAAAATAGAAGCACAATGCCAGAAGTATATGAATTGGTGCTATGGGTCTTCATGCATTTTTTGAATAACAGTGTCAAACTAGTGTCAAACTCTTTCTACCCTTTCCTTCCTCACGACTCATTTTTCCCTCTCTTGTATCACCACTTAAGCTTTGCTGTAATGTCCATTTTTGAGGCTACACTGAGTTTCATTATGGTTCTGATCTTGTTATTTTTTTTTTTTTTTTTTTTTTTTTTTTCTGTTTGAGTTGTATGTGTTCATTGGTTCTCCATCCCTGGTAAATCACTTTTATAAACTAATACACTACAGGAATGAACAACTATTACTGTAGTACTGAGGCTGAGATATATAGACACATAGATATACACATGAATATATGGCAATATTTATGTATTTATCAAAGTGTGATATATATTATACCTGCACTGCAGATGAAGCATAGGATTAAAGCAGTGGAGCCAATTTGAGATACATGTATTTGTATTCCTACCATATACAGATCCTATTTTTTAGGGGTATACTACATGGAAAAGTACCATCACCATAATTTAAAATTTTTACCTGTTTAAAAGCTGTAATAAAAACATAGTCTTATTGAATCCACTGCAAGCAACCTCAGGAAAGAAATTAGCATGTCTTTATTTTGTCTGGTCAGCTTTCTCTTGGATGCCATTCACTTCATTAACAATTCCCATATTCTCATCTTCTGGATCTTCAATATGTGCAGTGATGTTTTTAATTTTTTTCTGCTACTAGTGAATTTTTAATGACAGATCACTTTCTTCAAAGAAATCTGAAAGGACTATCAATTTTGCTCTGTGGGGCTTGGTTTCCTTTTGGCATGACTCCTGTGGAGTTTATACTGCTGATGCACCAGTGCATTCATTGTCACTGAAAAGGATTTACTTGATAACTAAATATTAAAGAGTTTTACAACAGTGTAAAAATTATATGTTATCAAGTCCACAGTATGCTTTTTACTCTTCACAGAAACCATTTATACCAATGGTAAAAATGGTAAAGATGACAAGCATTTTTCCCAAATTATTCTATCCTGAACTGCCAATGTCACAACAATGCATAGGGGACTTTGGATTTAGGCTGAAGTATTAAAGTTTAAATACCTGCTGACATATGGATGCTTTCAAAACTGGAGAAAAAAACAGCTATATATAGGACCCACCTTCTATGATGAAATATATTGCTCAATCAACTGCACCATTTTTTTCCCTCAAAGAGGAAAATAAGGACAGAAGGACCCCAGGATTTGATGCAATGCAGCATGCTTGTGAGATGAAATGCAAACTGGAACTGACTTGAAATGTTTCGTATTTATTCTACACAGAACGGTGTTGTTCTTTGTTTGTTTTGTTGGGTTTTCTTTTATATATCAATCTAAGTGAAATCAAGCACAGCCAATGCATTTTTTGTTTAGTTTTTCTTGAAATTTTAAAGAGTCAGAGAGATCTCTATGACTTTGATGCTGATAAAATCAAGTCAGCTCAAAATTCCCAGTCAGTTTAAGTGCGTTGCTTAAAATTGAGGCATGAGACTGAATACAGATAATAAAACTCTAATCCCTATATTTTGCTATTAGCATATCTACATACTACTAGAGTTTCTTTTCTTTTTATAATTCTTCTTACAACAGCATGATTTAATAGAACACAGTTTAGTTTCCTTATGGTTCAACTCACTGACAAACAAAACGAACATTTTAATATTTTGCTTTATTAATCTTCCCATGCTTTACTACACATCAATAGAATTGATAATTCTGCCGGCTCTTTTCCAGTTATTGTAACTGGTTTTATTCTGAATCCCTGTGTTTGTGTTCTGCAAGGTAGTATGATCATAAGTGACTTACAATATCATGACCACATGTCCAGCACTGCAGGGAAAAACTGAGAGTTGAGTAGAAACAGAAAGTGAATTACTGTAAGAATTACTGAATACCAAAAGCTCTATTTTATGATAAAGAATAACCAAGATTTTATGTTAATTAGTTAGAGAGTGAAGAATAATCAATCCTTGATAAAACATGAGGATAATTAAAATAATGTTAAGGAATGCTGTTGGTTTTGGTTGGTTTGTTTGTTTGGGTTTTTTCCTTAAAATTTTTCACTAACAAATTAAAACAATTAATCCTAAAATGAACAATGTAAATCATAAACATGTATGGGGAGATCTTTTAAGAGCTGAAAATAGAATTTAACAGATCAAAATCAGTCAAATTTCTTACTCTATTTGCAAATATATAAATTCTTTATCAAACTTTATTACAGGACCGACTATATAATTTAACTGTTGCACTTACATGTTAATTAAACCAACAAATGTTCACATCTGGTAGTTAGGTCTCACTGTTTGGTTTTATCTCTTATGGTGGTGTAAGGTACATAGCAGATTTACTGTTTTGCATTACAATACCCCAAATTGAAAACTATGTCTCTCTGTTCTGGACTTTATTTACCAACATGCTGTCTAACCAACATGATAAATTATTTTATTTGAAATAAGTTTTTTTGTATTCTTTGAAATAATCTTATTTTTGGTGGTGGAGCTAAACCCCATTTTTTATCTGATATTTTTTACACTTTCCTGTTCATGGCCTGCTGAGTGGTGGTATAACTAATTTGCACTAAAAATTAGGTATCATTACATGTTCCGAGTTGTCTTTTTGATAACCACTGACTAATGAAAAACAGTAGCACTTTATTTTCTGTTTATCTGCTTCACAATTTCAAATGCAAGGAAGAACTTTGAATCTCACAGGCACCTGATGTCCTTAATAACTAATATAAGGAACTTAATTGAAAAGGTCTGTGAGTTCATGAGTGTAGTTCCATGTGTTACACAAAAGAAATCATTATATAACAATTGTTATAGAAAATTTTTATACAAAATACTTGAAGAAATGAAACAAAACACTCGGCAAAAATGCACAAATGTAAACATTAAAGGAGAAGATGTTGATTTTGAGTGAAGAGAAACTACGGAAATAAATTTTTTGCAAAAAAGGCTTCTAAAACCCACCTCAATTCCAAGTTTTAAGTTGTACTCTGAGAAGTATAAACACTGTGTTTCTCTGAATAAAAGCTGTACTTCAGTAACTGCTCTGCACTGATCTGTTTCCTTATTTTCGGCTGTAATTTTTTTGCTCAGTTTTTGATTACTAATGGAAGCACAGGAAAAAATAAATGCAGACTTTTCTTCACCTGTTTAAACAACAACCTTTTCCCATTGTTTTCTTCATTGGAAATTACTAAATCATGCAGCCACACTGCCATATCTTAATAATCAGTAACACAGAACCAATAAACTTCTGTTAAAAAATATTTAAGATTTTTCTTAGACTGAGGCTCAAAGGTTTTGATGTTGTGTGGATTTATCTATCCACACCGGAGGTTGGTAGTGGCCAAAAAATCATTATAACTTGATGGTGATTGGTGTTGATGTCAGCAATTCCTGAGTTAATTCCAGGATAAGTGTGCAAGTGTCTACAAAATAATTATCAGAGTTAGATAGACTCAGCAAAATGTGAGTGACCATTTAGTCAGGGTGGCCACAATTTCTGCTGTGTCTTCTTCTGTTAGTCTCAAGGACTGGTCTCAATTACAGCACAGTGCTGTAACCTTGAAATTCTCTGTCTAAAATTTGGTATTTAGAGAGGAATATACAAGAATATTTGACTCTGGTTATTAGCAAGTCTATTTTAATAATTCATTCAGTCTGTCTGATAGTTTTTCTTCCTATTTGTATTAAAATTCTGACTATGACATAATATTAGTCAGGTAGCTTATATCCTACTGTTTGCAAAGGAAGATATAAGAATATAATGTAAAGCCAAAATAAGTATTTAAGAGATCCAAAACACTTGTAATTTCAATCTGATAATCAATTCACCATTCATTGAACTCACTCTACTTAAAGAACTAACGCATTTTTCTGTGCAACAGTCTAAAAAAGTTATCTTCTTTGGAAAAATAGACAAATTTCACCCACACAACTTAACTAAATATTGACGTTGGAATTTAAGTTTTAGCTTTTTTTTTTTTTTTTTTGAAAGGTATTCTCTATGCTATTGTGCTGTACAGAGGGGAAATATTTTCAAATGGAAACGTCAGAAAGAGAAATAATAAAGCAGTCTATCAAGAGGATTCGCTTTAGATTAGAGAAAACCAATGGTCTTTCTAACTGTTTTCTCTGTTATAGGATGTCTTCTTATTAGTATATATACAAGAGGAATATTATGGAATCTTCTAATATTAATTTCCATCTCCTTTTCTAAGTTTATTAAATAAAGATTTCATTCTTTATATCTGCTATTTACTCTTATCAGTGTTAAATAGTAAAAAGCTTGTACTTTTTTATAGGCTTTCAGAGAATCTTTTAGCCAAAATCTACTTAAAAACTAAGTGAAAGACAGAATTCTATATGAAAAGATAAGGGGAATGACTATGGGTTATTTTGCTATCAGCATCCATAATCTATTTGATGAGGGTGTCACTGACAGGTAAAAAATGCAACAACAGCTATAAAAATCACACATCCTGCCACTGTGTGGGATGGGTGAGGGCTGGGGACACAGTGCTCCAACCTGTTGAGGTAGATAGTCCGTTGCACATTCCCTGAGCTGGAAAAATGATGACAGACAAAGTCGCCTGAAAGCTGAAAACGAAGTTGAGGTGATGAGGGATCAGAGGCCTGCTGTTGTGGAACTTGAAATCTTGAAATAGGCATGTGAAATAGGCATTTCTATAGAATCTTGTATCTACACTTACAACAGCAGTAAGAAAAAAAATCAAACCCTTATGGTACTGCTTGACTTAATGTATTAACTTCTAAACTTTAAAGAACAAGGCAAAATACTGGGAATGAAAGTTTATTTCAAAGGTTAGTAACCTTGTAGGTGCCTTAGTAAGTGAGAAAGAAATATAGCAGTTGCAATAGTATGGCAGAAACAGATTTCACTTATCAGTTCTCTTCTGGATAATAATTTTTTAAAACTTCTAGGAAATACAGCCTCCCTTAAGATGTATGTACTGTCTTCTCCCAAAGATTTCAGAAAAGGAAATAGTTATTCAAACTGTTTTGCTACGTTTTTTTCTTTTCTATACAAGAATTTTATATTGCCTGGGAGATTTTATTATTATTTTCTTTTGTTCTGGTTTGATGTTAATGATTTCCTGTTAGGTTTTGAGAATCTTAAACTGTTCTGGATGCATAAAATCTATGGATACTTTTATGTCTTGGAACTTCAAATAAAAATACTCATTTGTGTGGAGAATCCCTATAGCATTAAAATTCAATATGACAGGTAAACAACTAACAGAACATGCAAATATTATCTTCATTTCATAAATGAGAAGATGTTTTGCTAACTCTGGATCTAATGCACTAACAAGCAATATCAACTCAATATGATTGATGTCACCTTAATTTTACTGAAACCATTTTAACAGTACTGGAATTACTCAATTTTGTTTGTTAAGTAGCTAAGGCTTTTATATGAAAATCCGTCAAATATTAAATCAATGGAAACAAAAGCGCTGAAATTTACCAAATTTATCTGCAGTATTAATCTCTGATTTATATCTATTTGTGCTGGTTTTTGGATGATAAACAGTTAATTTTCTTCACAGTAGGAAGTATGGGGCTATGTTTTGGGTTTGTGATGGAAACTGTTAATAACACAGGGAGTTTTTCATTACTACTGAACAGTGCTTGCACAGAGTCAACACCTTTTCAGCTCCTCAAGCCTCCCCACCAACTAGGAGCCTGGGTTTTACAAGAAGCTGGGAAGGGACACAGCTGGCATATCTGACTCCAACTGCCCAAGGAGACATTCCATACTACATGGCATCATTTTCAACATATAAAGCAGGGGAAGAAGAAGGAAGGGTCAAACATTTGGAATTATGATGTTTGTCTTCCCAAGTCAGCATTGCATGTGATGGAGCCCTGCTCTCTCAGGGGCGGCTGAACACCTGCCTGCCCATGGATGAATTCCTTGTTTTGCTTTGCTTGTGTGTGTGCTTTTGCTTTACCTATTAAACTGCCTTTATCTCAACCCATGTGTTTTCTCATTTTGACTCTTTCCTATCCCACTGGGACAAAGTGAGGAAGCAGTTGTGTGGTGCTAATCGCCAGCTGGGTTTAAATATGATGCTCTACTGCAAAAACCTCATTACATACAATGCAACAGTTATTCCATGTTTGAGGGTTTTCCTCATTCTTATATTCAATAAAATGTTATGACCTCTTCTGCAGAATTTTTTCTAGGCGCTAAGACCCCTGAAAATACATAAAAGTACTACATGAAAGGATGTCCAGTTCCAGAAGAGAAGTACATCCTAGAATGCAGAAGACATCTGACAGCGAATAAAGAATGGACACAAAAGTATGTGTGAGACAGACAAGCATACAGAGTTAGAGGGTACTGTAAAAGTAGGTTTAGTGGCTTTGAAAAGAAACCTATATTTAGAAGACACAAAACAAAGGAGAGAGGTGCAAGGTATGTGTTTCTCTGCCCATTTCTCGTTTGCTCTTTTTTTTTCCTTTTCCATAGTTACCTTGACTTGATGGCAAACAGCAATGGAAGATACTCTATGTTTCCACCCTCTAGCTCTACATAAGTCTTTCTCTAGAGTCTGAAAGTCAGATCTTTAATATTATTTGGGGGGTGGGGGGTAGGTGGTGTCCTCTTTTTTTTTTTCCTTAAAGGCTTTCTATTGCACAGTTTTATGAGGTGGTTAACAACTACCCTAAAGTAACTTTAAAAATACACATGAATTGGTTTATGATCTGCAGAACAGCACTTGGCATACAGAGATGTAAATTCTCTGTTCTACTAAAACATCTGCAGCTTTTCTTTCATCGTTTCTTAGGGCACAGATTTGATGCCCTCTAGCGACCGATTACTTGGCTTAATATTTAAGAAATGCACACAGACAATGGACTGGCTACAGATACGAGTAGATCTTACACATCAGCATGACAGTTTTCTGACTCTGATATGCATTATGAAAGCTTTTTCATTATTTTTCCACCAATTAACACGAGTCTAAAATTATCTGAACCTTCTTCCCTCTGTCATACAGTATAAAACAGGAAAGCAGTTAAAACTAAGAGAGAAGATATTGATAAACTGACTTGAGGGTTTCTTTCTTTTACTGCAAACAAAACCCATTTCTTCTTAAAGGCTGAGAGAATTGCATATGCTTACTGTCATGCTAACAAACTCTGCAGACTATGAAAGCACATTGCAGCTTCCGCATGTTAGAGAGCATTATTATAACTCAATGTAAATATTCTGTGAGAATTCTGAAACCCTCTACACTCCACTTTTTTCCCAAATATAACACTGGTGCAATATACACGACTACTGCATTATATGTTCATCTCTTCTATTAAAATGTTATCTGGCACCTTCAGATGACAGAACATGATAGCTGAAATAATCTATACAAAATTATTTTGGAGTGATAGAATTTTATATGAAATGTTCCTTTGCAATTTTTCCAGACATAAAAAACAGGATTTTTTTTTGTTATATTTAATTAGAATCATCAGTGCATAACATTGTTTAGCCTTTAAATACATGTTCCTTATGATAATTCTTTGACAGATTTAAATTAAAACTCAAATTTTACTAAGGTATAAGCCGCCTGTAATTGCTACAAAATTTGCCAGAGAACTGTAAGTTTTAGAAGCAAAGTCAGTGTTGACTTCTGTGCAGCATAATGTGACAGATGTTCTTATGATGCTAGAGATGTAACAAACTACCTGTAAGTAATTTGAATAACTGGTGAAGCAAGATATATCTGACAACACCGGGAAGTTATGAACATGAGGAGGGGCATAGAGTGACCCCTGTGGCTAAGTAGCAGGGAAGAGAGTGTATTTAATTGATCTTTTTTCCTACTTAAAGCCTCAAGGATAATATATACTTTAAAGAATATGCAATATAAATATATTAAAAAGAAACACACCCTTCCCCCCCAAAAAAGCACAATCCCCCAAAAAACCTAACAAAACAACAACAAAAAAAATCTCAACCAAAACCCACCTGTCATGGTTTAGGAATGGTACTCTCCAGTTAAGTGCTCTACTGAGACTCTCCAAATTGCATGCCAGTAGCCTGTTCCCCCCTTGCCCTCCCCCACTGCGGTTGGCTGGAGAGGAGAAGTGGAGGCACAAAAGGCAAAGATCATGGGTTGAGATAGAAACAATTTACTGGAGATATCAATGAGATAAGAAAATGAACAGCAACAGCAACAATAATAACAAAAGTGTACAAGAAAGAGAGCGATTCACGTGGAAAAATGCTCACTGCGAAGTGCAGCCATGCCACCCTGACGAATCCCTCCAGCTCAGAACTGGCATGACCCAGCTGCTCCCTCTCCTTGGAACTGGCACCACCCAACCTCTCCTTCCAGTTTGGAACTGGTGCCACACTTACTCGACTGGAAGGAACCCCTTCTCTCCACAAGAGACTCCCTCCCACCTGCCCCAACAATGATGTGAGGTGGTATAAAGTAACCTTTGAGTCCTGGCTGTGGTCCCTCCTAGCTACTACAAAATTTAACACTGTCCTGGCCAGAACCAGGACACCACTTTTGTATGTTGTTTAAAAGAGAATTTATTATGGAGAAAAGCCTTGAAGGAAGGAAAGTGAAATCATTTATAGAACAAAGCTAACAAATTTTCAGGTTTTAATCCTATTTTCATAATTTCTTCCAAACTGTCAGTAAGCATAGGGGAAAGGAATATTGGATCTTAGCATTGTTGGATCCTGAACTGCTGGAGCAACTTAGGTTGGAAGAGTTTCTTGACATGCCTATGCTGGAATTTATTACTCTATAGCAGCATATGCAATACGAAAAACAACTATTTTGTTTGAATGTTAAAGATTATTTATCAGATTTTCTGTGGTACAAAGACAGGATCCCACTCTCCTTTTTTATTAAAAGTCAAGAAGTCAGAACAAGCTTTCTTAAAGATCTATGCAGCAGAGAGATTTCTGCCACAATAGGCAGGAACAGAGCAGTTTTAAGCAAAGCAATGTTGTCAGTTGCTCAAGGCAGCAGACAGCAGATGATGGCAGAATCAGGTATTGTTGTGTATCGAGGCCTGGATTTAAGTAAAGCAAGAAGCAGAAATAACCTGGTGGCATAAAAAGGTTGCTGATATTTGATTTTGGCATATCAGGAATAAATAAAAGCAAAAATGAAAGAAAAAGGAACTATCAACTCAGTGCCTGTCCCCTATCACTGTATGAGTTGTTGCTCTTGGTGTGTTTGCTCGTATACAGTCTTTCTCCTTAAACCTTTTCTGGTTTTGAATCTCAGACGTAAAGTATCTTCTCCATATCCAAGTAGAATATTTAAACATTTAGGAGAAAGTCCCCTACATCAGATGTTATTACTGAGCATGATAAATTATCTCTAAATCTTATTCCTAATTTTGATCTGAAAATTTTTTCTCGATACATTTTCAGTATTTTGTTACAGAGCAACATTTACTGGTGGTCTATAAGGTTTGCAGGTGTACTTATGTTGTGGGGTTTTTTGTTTTAGGGTTTTTTTTGTACATTACAAACTTCTTTTTCCATTTCCAACACACCTACTAGTAAACAACACCAGTAGCTCTGCAGGTATGATCAGGAAGAAAAGGCTAGTATTTAACATTTGTAAAAAAATGATGTGTTGACTGTGCAAACACCCATGAACCTGAAGTTTTCAGTCCTGTGGGGAATTTAATCTTTAACTACTTAGGTATTATGTGAGTTTTGGCTGGGTACCAGGAATTTCATTTTCCCTTCCCCTAACATAATGCAATACATTAGTTTCTGCTTATCATACACCTTGATTTCAAGAGTTCTATTAAAATCTCACAGCAGCAGTACAGTAACTTCTCTGTAATTTAATATACAAAAGTGTTGTACCTAAAGTCTTAATGTTCCTTATTTGCAGATAAAACACTGTATTAAAAATTTGGATTCAGAAAGAGCTATGGCTCCCTCAGAACCTCTCAGATGTATTTGTATCTACTTCACAGCTGTTTGAGTTAATGACAGACTGACAGCAGGAAGACTGAACTCTAGATCATTGTCTCCAGCAGAAGGAGGAAGGGAATCTTTTTGTACAGTGCGTTATTTAAAGAAAAGGGTATTTTTTTTACATGGATCTAGTGCTCTGAAGTGTCTTCAGGCTCAGTTAGTGTAACCTCCTGCTAAAAAATGGCATTGAAATTATATCATGTCATGTAATCATACCAATATAACCAGCATTATCCTAAATTTTCAGGTTTCACCCTAACTAATTCACCTTTTCTCAGCCTATATTTAAGATATTGATCAAAGCAGTGCCTATAATCTCTTTCATTAGTATTTCCACTTGTAATTTGCCTTTTATGAAATCCAGTATGTTAATAATACATCTTTGATAGCCTGCAGATTGTAGCCTGCAGTACATGCTAATAATTCAGAGATGGGACAGAGAAATTAGCAGATAAGCTGTAATGAAAGCATGGTATGGAAAAGTAAACACTGATAACTAGTTCTGAAAGCAATAATTGCTTTTTGGCTTGTATGATCATGTCTGATCCTCCTGCTTGTATATCAAGATGTAAAAATGAAGTATGGGATGATCAAAATGTGCTTTACCAGAAATTTTCAGATAATTCCCTTAGGAATTTCTCTGTAATGATGTACATGTCTCTCAAGTAGTTTTGTTTTCTCTGTGTGATGTAATATTTTTATAGTCTGTTTTGTCTCTCACAGTGAATGGTAACCTTAACCACTGCTTTTCTTTGCAATGCTTCCGTTAAAAATGGAAAACCACACAAACATACAACACCCTATGAGCTTCTGAAAAAGTCATTAACAGTGATATCTCTGTCGGAGATGTCTCAGGTTATAAAGAAATGTTCTTATGAATCTTTGCTATTAGTATACCTAGATTGAAGTCTAGGCACTCACATATTGTATACTGTCTTTATTAAAGTGAGTAGAATGTACCCATCATAATCAATTTTTACAGACAATTCTTATTTTATTATTTCATAGGAAAGTTATTTTGAAAAGTTAATTATGATTGTTTACACTGTTCGCATTTCATTTACAGTTACTTCTCACCCTTCAAAATTCACTATATTTACATAGTACTTATAAGAATAAAAATGGGTGACCTAGGTTTGTTAGTATTAATATAAGCCAAAGAGAAATTACCTTTATTAAAAAACCCCAAAAGAATAACAACAAACCAAACAAAAAAAAAAAACAAAAAACAAAAAACAAAAAACAAAAAACCCAACTCAAACCAAAAAAAACCTCCACAAACTATAGCAAAGCTCAAATTGCCAAAGGTAGTTTCCAGCTACCTGAGAGAAAACTGTGAAAGAGCACTTCTGACTGTGATCCCCAGATTCTCAGTATCTTTACTTTTTCTATTCCTTGGTTAGTATACCTTTCAACTGAAATCTTCCCTGGAACATTTACACATCATTCAAATTCTTGTGAGAAGGCTGAATCATTCCATTCCCTAAAGAGATCAGTATTTGATAGTACAACTCCCTATCCAAAATGATTCTTTGAAGTTTCCACACACCAGTCCACTCAGGTTCCAGAACTTCAGTTCTAAAGGTATCTCACTATCACTTTCAGAAGTAACAGCAAAGCATTGAACAAATTTTGTGAAAAAGAATTTATTGGATACCCAGTCCTTTTCTGCTGTGTGCGACCTCGATGGAAAGAAAATGAGCCATCTTGTGCTCTCATGATCTCCTGATTGCCCTTTCATAACCAGAAAAGCCTTCATGTTATTAGAATGAAAGACTAAACTGTCATCTTAACACTGAAAGATTTCTCAGGTTAATTGCTAACATTCTCTCTACTTTTAAAAATGCCTAATGCCACTCTTATGGATGGAAAAATAAGATCCACAAAGCCAGAAAAGAAAATATATTTTACATATGAAAATCCTATGCTTTGGTTGTCCCTTGTAGGGATTAATTCATACCAAAAGCTTGTGAAGATGGAATTTGTTGCAGTACCCTTCTAACATATTTTTTTTTTTCTATTATGAAGAAAAATATCAATTTTTAAGCAGATTAGTAGTAATATTTTAATATTTAGCTCTTCAAAGAATGATCAGATCACAGCCTACTTGTAATAATTAAAAGAAGAGCTAGGATTGGAGATTAAATACACTGAACTCAAAATGATATTTTTACTCCTTACTAAGGCAGATCTCATTTGATGGGACAGAAAAGAGTAACAGAAATGTTGTTGAGTTCAAGATCTCCAGTACAATGAAATTGACCTTGAAAAGTGAACTTTCAACATTTAAAAAAGCCATGGAGACATACCAGATTACTGTTCTAAATAAAGAATGTATTTTAAGCAAAGATAGTGTATGCGCAGCATCTTTTTGGAAGCAAACAAACCAACCAACCTTTTTTTTTCTGTTTACTGATTGTTTGCAGGATATCGAATGACATCCAGACACAGGTGATTTAAAAACAGCCAGGAAATGCTAAGGGCACTTCAGGGATGGAAGCTTTTAAAGAAAAATAGAGCAGATTGCCATTAGTATACGTGTGGAAAGTCAAAATTTCATGAGTGAATCCGGAACCCTGGAATATGCAATATACAATCAGAGCACATGAAAAGCTGGAAAAAACTACAGATATAAACCACATTTTAAAAAATAATCCATAAAATGCAGCATTAGTTTCTAAAAAGGCAAAATTTTCCCTTAACAATGAGAAGTCAACATTTAAAGGAAATAATGTATGAACAGAATCTGAAAAAAACCATGAAAAATATAGAAAAATAATCAACCTAAAGACTTCACTCCTCCATGCATTCCTGTTGCTGTCTGTCTGATTACTTATATGTGGACAGGCATAGTTGTGTATTTAAAAACTAGTATCACTATTACAAATTTTGTATCTTAATATTAAGGATTTCATTTCTACCACACTTTTTTAATGTCTGTTTTCACCTTCAATTTGTAGGTATCTCCTCATTTCAAATACCAAGTTAGAGAAGTTTAGAACATAATTTCCAGAACAATTCTTATCATTAAGTAAACATATTAGGTATTCAATATCAGGATGCTGTTGTCATGTCACACTTTCCCCTCAACAGTCTGCTTAAGACATAACGATGTGTGAGCCCTGAGACCCAGAGGAATACCTCAAGAATTGAGCATTGCACTAGAAGACATCCAGACATACCAGGGAGGAGAGGAAGATGCATTACTATTTCATCTTCCTGTGAATGAAGCTTTCCATCTGAATTCAATAATTTTACCTGTTAGAATGATTTTTAAAAAGATAGATTTTGTTCAACAGTAAGTTCTTCACTTCATATATGGTCTATTTCCTTTGCCCCTATCAAGATTTTAAGTGCAACAGTTTCAAGATAACAGGTATACTTACAAAATAAGTAATTAGAGATGCTTAAAAATCATTCAGCAAGTCAATTTTTCCTCATGGGAAGAAGCCAATTAAACCTTTTGTAGATTATGTGCATCTCAATGACATGGAATAATTAATAAGTTGGTTTGGAGAAATCAACTATGAATGAGGGTGGTACAGCACTACAGTCTAGTAGACCTGGAAGATAGTGACAATAATATTACCAGAGATGTTATAAAATTTGGTTTTGATAAGCACATTAGGGGCACTCTATCAATTTTTTTCCACTGTACCTTCAATAATATAAATGTTAAAACCCTACCTAGAAGTCAAATTAATATTTAATTCTATATTCTCACAAGTCTAGAGAGACATTCTGTCTCCACCAAAATCCTGGGTGCTGGAGACATTTTGATGGCCCTCACTGTCTACAGTCTTAAGCCAATATGAATTTAGTAGAAACTGTAATGCAAGTGTTAGCTTTTGCCTGATATTGACACAGTATGAGAGATGATTGAATAATTTTCTTAAAGGTGGAATGCACAGACAAAATGAGCAGGATATGCTTACTAAAGCTTTTAAGAAATATCACCTTTCTAAATAATTTAAAATCACTCTTCTGGAAAGAGCTGAAAAATAAGGTGCAGTAGACTGCTTGAAACACTGTTATACACACCCTCAGTCAAGTTCTAGGAAGAATTGTGTTAGCAATGTCTTTTAAAATATGTAACTGATCTGTGTACTATTTATATTGTATGTTTTGTTTTGCATTTTTGCCAGGAAATTATTAACAATAATCATTAATGTTGTATAAAAATAATTTCAACATTTAGTTAGCAATTTAGTGCTATGCTATAAATACCTAGTGTAGATAGATAGATACTGTGTAATAAAAAACTGCTTCCACATCTGAAATAGATTTCTGCATCAGTTTATATTTTTTGTTTGGATTTTTTGTCCTTTTTAAAAATCTTTTCTATTTCTGCTGTGTGGTCAAACACATAGCGGCTTACATTAGACTTCAGGAGAGCGTTCCATCAACATGCTTTAGAGGTCTCCAAGGCACTCACTTTTCTGAGCAGCCAGTAAATGGAAAGCAATTATATTTACAGAAGTGGGTCACAAAGTTTCCATACTTCTTTAAGAAAAATCCATATTGCACAGTTTATTCCAACATACGAATATTTTGATGTTAAGAACTGCAACTGAAAATTTTAATTAGCTTTTGTTTACCTTCGTATTAGAATAGCTATTAAGTGATTAGTGGATACACTTTCATAGTGGTGAAAAGATGCATCACAGAAGATGCAAAGGATACACTCACTACATTTTGTTTTTTTAAATTCTCTATCTAATGAATGTGAGACAACACAGAACATTATAGTGCATAGAAAGACATTATTCTGAAACATTTCACTACAACTTTGATACCCTGAATTATTTTTAGCAAAAATTACCCTAAAAAGATAATTAAAATATCCAGTCTTCTGCTTCATGCCTATGCTTAGCATTAGCTAGAATTTAAAACAGATGAATGTGGTATTGTAGGAAATCTGTTGTCCGCGCATTTCCATAGAAAACTAGTTATTCCTGACAACTATAAATGAAAATATGTCTAGAAAAATGGATCCAAGATGTAAAAGTAGAGAGGTCCTCTTGTGTCATCCTATAATATCAATTGTGACTTGTTGGGTTTGTTGTCTCTTCTTTCTAAATCTAAATATGATCAAAGCATTTATGAAATGTTGAAAGGTTGTCCTAAAATAATAAAAATATTGGGTTTTTTTTCTTTTTCCTAAAAGTATGTTGCAATGAGAGATAATAAAAATAGTTTGTAAGTCTGCAGTAAAACAAGAGCTGCATATTAATGCCATAACAGTAGACACTGCTGTATCACAGAATATACCACTCAATGACCACTAACAAAATACCATTTACTTCAGATTGTATGCTATCTTGCTGTATTTGGTCTTAATTTATCATTCTGCATGTCTGTGATTTTTGGTATTGGTATGATTTCTATTTAAAAAACCACCAGAACATATGTCACGTCAAAATAAACATTGCAGACATTTTTTGTAATATATAAAAATATTTACTCTATTTTTTACCTCATTAGATAAAGAACAGATAAAGCATAAAGGGAACCAGTCTGTCTGTACTACTGTTTTCCTTTGCAAGTAGTAACATTTGAAAATTACAGTCTTATTGTAAACATATATTATAAAAATCAGTATGGTATCAGAGTGTTAAAATTCTTAATTCTTATTAATGACATTTTGGGAAAAAATGTAATTGCTTACCATCATTACTGTTCTTGTTACTGCTGTTCATTTATAAAAGGGGAAAGAAAAATACAGTAGCACTGAAAAGAGGCCTGTGATAGCATTAGAAGCGCTTGTTATATGTAAAAATTTTATTCTGATCCCTATAAAAAATTCTTGCTGATCTCACCATTCTTGCAGGATCCCCTCCCTACAGATGGTAAACTCTGGTTAGCATGAAAAGAAGTGGGGTGGGAACAGGAAACAGAGGCTCTGAAGTTCAGCATTACCTGTACCTTCTGCACGGGAAGAAAACTTGGCATGGTACTTCTATCAATACTTCTCCACTGAGAGAAGGAGAGGTGGGGAGGTGAAGTGGAGCTTTCCATATTAAATGGCACAAATCTGACATGAGTAGAGCTCTACTTGGGAACCAGCAGTCTGTGCTTTTTGTACTATGGGGTACTGCACTGCAAATATTCAGATCATTCTGCCTAACATTTCAGTGTTAAGCTAAATGAAGATGAAATGGAAAATTATTTATTAGATTTAATGAAAAAATAATAACAGACCATAAACAAACAAACAAACAAAAAAAGCAGAATTTTTTACTAATTCCAAAAATGAAGTTGAAATTAAGAGGGTTTTCTACAAGTAGTTAAATTTTGTCTCCTACCTCCCTTTTTTCTTTTTTTAACATGACATTTGATGTCGGATATGAATATGTTATTTACTTCTTAGATCATTCCTGATTTGTCATCTTTCATTTTATTTCCTGAAACATTATTCCATGTAAAGCCATCAAATCTACTCATTTTTATTTAAAAAATATTCTGTTATAGTCCATTATTGAATCAAGAATTTCAGTCCTAAAGTCACATGCTGTTCTATGATCAGTACGTATTGCAACTACAGGAAAAAACCCTAATTCTTTCATGTACCTTGTTTTCTCTATAGTGTTCATTTGGAGAAATACATAAATATTAATAATGCATCATGGGGTAAAAATCAAACAGTCAATTAATTCATACATTTTGATTAGAGAAATTAGGGTATTGACATTTATATGGCTTGCTTCAAAAAACAGTTTTGAGTCTTGTAAACACAGAGTATCTTCAACTACATTCATGGTGTCTAAGAACCAAGGCTGATAATGCAGTTCAACTAAAATTAGATAATTTGGAAGCCAAATTATGAGTACAGCCTAAAAACAACTCATCTCTAGATAGCAGAGAGAGAGAAAGAAAGAGAGGGGGAGACAAAGTATTTCAGAAGTCAAGTCATCCCACTGCAAGACTGATATCTTTAATAGATGGAATGTATCACCTTCTCAGTGTCATTTACTGCTGAAGGCAGGGAGCCAGGATGACTGAGTGGATGTATGTGACTAGGTTTTACACTACTAATGATAGCTGAGATGAAGCTCGGCCCATTAGAATTAAAGTACAGAATATTGCATATGGGTAAAGAACGTGTACCCTGTAGTGACTACATCATAGGCAGAAAACAAAGTAGAATCAGTTAGAGAAGAAGAAAGGAAAATTGTATGAAGTTTTCTAAGTAATGCATTCACCAGGGATATGTGCAGAAGGAAATGTTAAAGAGCAATTAGTTAAACAGAGAGACAAGAAAGGTTAAGAATGCATATGGATTTCAATCAATTAATCACCCTTATGTGACTCATACAAGTTGGCACTGGAGATATTTCATGCTTCCTTTGACATTCACAGTGCCTCACTGAGGAGGGCTTTCAGCATAGCTGAAAAGATCTAAATTGGTTTACTGACATATATTCCCTCATCCTCGCTTCATTATGGTTCTGCATCTCTTACATTCCTATCAGATCATTGATCCGATCTAGCAGAAAGAATGGCTCTAGCAGAATATGCTTTGGTATCTGGCTACTAAGTACAGAATGTGGCTAGGAACACCACACTGATACATCTGCAGAGGGATCTGGACAGGATGGATTGATGGAAAAAAGTCAGTTGTATGAGTTGTGGAGCACAAGGCCAAGTGCTTGTCACAACATTCCCATGATTCACTACAGGCTTGGGGAAGAGTGACTGGAAATCTGCCTGATGGAAACCTGGAGGTGCTGGTCAACAGCGGATAAACATGAGCCAGAGTGCGTCCGGGTGGCCAAGAAGGATGGTGACATCCTGGCTTACAGAAATAGTGTGACCAGCAGGACTAGGGAAGTGATGATCCCGTTGTACCTGGAATCCAGTGTGCAATTCTGGGTCCCTCACTTCAAAAGAGACATTGAGGTGCTGGAACAAGTCCAGAGAAGGGCAACAGAGCTGGTGAAGTGTGGGGTATGCCCAGCCACTGTCCTGGAGGGACGTCTGCTGAGATAAGGAGATTGCTCAAATCTCCCAGCAGAACTCCCCTGGAAAGGCAACTGCTTCAGTTACGGCAAGAAGAAGACAGACACAGAATCCTCTGGGAGACCCTATGCAGATCCTTTGTAACCCATTGGCCCTTACCTTCTGACACCCACCCCCTGTATCCCTATAAAAGCCAGCCCTCTGCCCCTGTGAGGGCAGAGAGCTGCTCGTCCCTGGCTCCCCTTCGCCACCAATAAAGCTGCCTCGTGCGGAACAGCTACACGGGCCTCTCGTCTCTCTCTGGTCTGGCTTGGCCTGGAGGCTGCCCTGCAGAGCTGAGCTGGAATCACAAGCTGACAATCACTAAAGAGCTGACAGCCTCTGCAAGGACCCTCCTGGCCAGCAGCTGAGGGAAGACATCAGGCCTCGGGAAGGTGATCTCTTTTGGGACCATCTCTCCGGACCGGTCACAGCTTCCTTGGTCAGAGCTACTGACCCCTCACCAGCTGTCATAGTCAAGGGTCTAGAGAATGAGTCTTACAAGGAGCAGCTGAGGCAGCTAGGGCTGCTTAGCCTGAAGAAAAGAAGGCTCAGGGGAGACCTTATTGCTATCCACAATTACCTGAAAGGTAATGAAGGGGGAGTTGGTCTCTTCTTCCAAGTTGCAAGCAATAGGATGAGAAGAAGTGGTGTCAAGTTGTACCAGGGGAGTTTTATGTTGGACAGTAGGAAAAAATTCTTCACTGAAAGGATTGTCAAACATTGGAACGGGCTGCCCAAGGAAGTGATCGAGTCACCATTCCCTGAGGTATTTAAAAGATGTAGCAGTTGCAGACATGGTTTAGTGGTGGGTTTAGTAGTGTTAGGTTTGCAGTAGGTCTCAATGGCCTTAAAGGCCTTTTACAACCTAAATTATTCTGGGATTCTACATCCTTTACAAACTAGATGTGGTTTCAGAGGATACCTGAGCTAATACTACTCCATCAGTGAAACAACGGAGCATTGATGTTTTCAAATGTTTCTTTGGATGCAGATGTCTAAATTTCAAATCCCTGAAGACATCAAAATAAAATTTCAAACCTTTCATTTTGTAGATAATTCACAGATTACTAGATACACATCTCTTCATAGTTTCCGTTTTCTTCAAAGTTTTGGGGTATTTGACTACTTTAAGGTATCAGGACATTAATATTTTGTCTTTTTATAACTTTGGTAAGTCTTTTAATTGAACTAGATCCTTGATGCTACCAAAGGTTCTGGGGTTGGGTTGTTTTTTTTTTTTTTCTGTTGTGAGGTTTCTGTAATAGCTATCATTGACTGGTTTAAAGATTTTTTTTTTTTCTCTAAACTTTAGAAGAAAACTTCCTGGACAGATTTTGCAATGCCATTAACATAAGTCTGGTCCATTCTACTAGCCTCTTTATTTTTAACAATCAATTGTTATTATTGGTCTGTCAAATACACATTATAATACATGCAGTAGTATTTAGTTTAGCAATTTTCAGAGCAACAATCCCTTAACATCCCTGTCAGTGTCCAAGCAAGTTCTTTAGATATTCCACACAGGGAGGATTTAGTGTCTTAATACTAAAGGTACTTATTTAAATTTATTTGACATTACAAAAGATTTTATTAGAGTCAACAGAAGTGTAATATAATCATAACACAAGGACATGCAATTGGATTACAATACCAACCTGATTCTCATCAACAGTCTAAAATATGCTCACCATCATGTTACTGGTTGTCCCCAGTGGGAAGGAATACATGGGTGGAATACAGGTGAAGCCCATTGCTCTCTTCAAAGTTCATTTTGTTGGTTGCTCAGTTTTTATACTCCTTGTTGGACTCTGCTGTATATATTTGCCCCATGCTGGTCTGGCTTGGTCAGAGCGGAATTCACACTTTTTTTTTCCCCAAGTAATTCAGAGAAGGTTGTTTACACAATTTGTCCACTCAATATGCCAGTTGATTCACTCAACTTATACAGCTATATATCTAAACCAAATCCTATGCCCTGGTCTCCTGGTCCCCTTAATGTTGTGATGTTTGTCTTCCTTTACAACAGTTGTGGTCACCCCCCTACATTCTTCCTTGAGCTTCATAGGTACGTCACTTGTGCTCAGGTGTTCCAAGGCAGAAATCATATGAAGAGCAGCTGAGGGAGCTCAGGTTGATTAGCTGGAGAAAAGGAGGCTCAGGGAGCACCTTATCACTCTACAGTTACCTGAAAAGGGGTTGTAGCAAGGTAGGGAGCAGTCTCTTGTCCCAGGCAGCTTGTAACAGGACTAGAGAAAATGGCCTTAAACTGTGCCAGGAGAAGTTTAGATGGGATATTAGGAAAAAGTTTTTCACAGAAAGTGTTGTAAAGCATTGGAATGGGCTCTCCAGGGAGGGGGTGTAGTCACTGTACCTGGAGGTGTTCGAGATATGACTGGATGTGGCACTTAATGCCATGGTCTATTTAACAAGGTGAGGATCAGTCAAAGGTTGGTCAATGATTTTCAAGGTCTTTTCTAACCTAAATGATTCTGTGATTCTGAGCCTTCTTCCATTGTTTAGGATTTGGTTGGTCACATGACTACAAGTTGCCAAGTTTTATTTGATTTCAGGGTTTATAGTGAATAAACTGAATAGTCCTGATACATTCAAGATATTGATTGGTTTTCCAAAGCTGATTAATTAACAGACTACCAGAACTGAGCAGTAATAGACTAATTTCTGCTTCTCTGCACCATTTCCCAATATTCACCACCTTATTTCTGCAGAACATGAAGAACTAAAGAGTATGTATCTTTTAAAAGTGTTTATAAAGTGTTATAAAGAGACTTGAATGAATAATACCATAAAAAATTGTGATGCAAAGTTGTGATAAGGGACAATTAATTGTCTCAAATGTTAACATAATGTTTTTACTCAAACTAGTATCTGAGATTGTAGATTTATGTGCCAATAATGTGCTGTTTGTGTAAACTGTTTGGGCTGGATCTTGACAGGAACGATGACTATTTTCCCCATGGCTTTATTTCAGAGAGGAAACATTCAGTTCAGTAACTGCTGAGTGCTCAACTGCTCAGTCATGCTGTCTAGAAAATTCCATTTCTGTCAGGACATGTGTCAGTAACTGTCACAGCAATAAGTAGCTAGAGGGATAAAGAAACCAATGCTTTAAAAAAAAAAACCCACACAATTATCTTGTGAATTACTGTAATATATTTTTATTTATGTTTTTGCTGCTTCAGCTTTTTACTGCTATACCAAACTTTGTCATCAATTCTGACACTATCATAGTACTTCCAAAGAAAAGAGGATACTTCTTTCAAGACTGATACACAAAGAGAACATGCATGGAAGAATATGATTGTTATGGCTTTATGTTACTAATGGCAAATAGTGTAAATGACATTTTATTTCCCACAATATTACATTTTCAGTAGGAAAGTTGGTTGAGTTGCTGCTAAAACTGGTATCACACAATTATAGAACGGTTTGGGTTGGAAGGAATTTACAGATCATCTACAGATCAACCCTCTCACTGATACAAAAATATCAGAATACAAGAGTTCAGCAGCGACAATCCATTGCAATATTTTAATCAATATGTTAAGTTCCTATACAGAGATAGCTGAAAAATTAATAAATTTTCATCAAAAGAAGTGAAAACATTTCTAGTTTATAGGATTATATTTGTACACAAGAATTTTCTCAGTCCTGTTTCTGTTGAAGTTCTTTGCTTACTGCTTGGCAGGCAACCTTTTTGTATTACTTAATATATTATTACCCTTTGCTCCAGACCCCATGCAATGATTATTAATTTTTGACAGCAGTCAGTTGCAGTGCATTCTTCCAAGAATGGTTTGATACGTAGATGTTAATAAAGTCCCCTGGTACAAAGGAATTTTTCATTGCCAATATGATTGCAAAGCAAAAGCTTCTAGATAGAAGTATTAAAAGTATGTATGCAAAGTTGTAGATTACAAAACGAAATGATTCATTCTTTGTTGCTGTACTCCTAGAATACATATTTTTTTATATTCTAGAATAACGTAGAAGTATATATTGACTTTGCTGGCTGTCACTGACAGGAGATTAAAGTATCATTTCTCAGTCTGAAACTAACACAGAATTCCTTATTGTTTCAAGGAAAATAATACAACAAATACAAAAATAATTAACAAAAGGAGTTCTTATCTTTCTGTTCTCTTTTATTCATAGATAACAATAAAACTGTGATGCGCTTTATTTTGGGGCTTTTTTTTTTTTTCACTGATCCTTCCATTATAAGTCAACAACACGCTGATAAGATTTTTAAGAAGTCCTATAACACTTTTCATCAACTTTTTTTACAGTCTGAGATACTCTGTGGTTTGACACTCATGGGCTTCATCTCATTGTCTATATCTGTTCAAAATATTGCTGAAGTAAGGGGCCAACGGGAAGACACTAGTCTGAACTCTTATTTTGACCAAATAAGACCTCAAACACTTTGCAGGTAAAGCCTACTTGAGTATTTCTGAGACAAAATGAGACTTTTAGAACACCTGCACAGCTGTGATTCATTAGATGATTCAGTTATGGGTTGGCAGAGCAAGAAGAGAAAAAATAATAATTGTATGAGCAGCTTATTTGAAAGCTCCAGACTACATCTGCCCTCTCTAATAGTTTGGGTGCATCTGGAAAAGAAGCAAAGAAGTGCAGATGAGCTATTAACAATTTTACTTTTACTTATTTGAAGAAGGATCTATCAGGTGATACTGCCTCAGATAACGGCCACTGATCAGCTTAAATAAGGAGAAATCCACTTGTCTGTAAAAGGTTGGTGGTGTTTGTTACCCATCTAAACTGAGATATGTGAATGTAGATACTCTGACCTCTCAGAGTGTCTTGTTCTCCTGAACTGCTGGTGCTGGTCACAACTAGAGCAGATGTCCTGATTTATACGAGTTCTGTGCAGTACCTCTGTGTTGTTGGAAAGACACCTTAAACTAAAACTTGATATCCTCATGTTGTACACATCCCACTTAATAACTAAATTTCAGACTTCATAGGGCTAATTATTTTCATTCTGATCTCAAAACTGCTGAACAGCCAGATTTCCCTGAGGCAAATTCCTAATCTGTTAACAATGAGAAGATAAATACCATTGCTTTTCTTTACAGGAACATGCTAAAATGCCATCTTTAAATCCATCTGAATTAAATGTTCCTGGAAGCACCTTCCTATTGCAATTTTCAAGCTAAAAGCTGTGTCCACACAGTACTTTTTGTCATTATTTTGTATTAATCTTACTTCTCATGAGAGAAACTCAGGGAATGCAAGAGAACAGTATCAGAAATAAAGATTCTGGCTCCACAGTTTCCAGTGGGGCCAAGATCTCAGGGAAGACTTTGAGCAAGAGAACACTTAGCAGTTTTCTTGCTTATTCTGTAGCTCTCTAGAAATAACAGTATATGTTTATCTATTCACATAGATAATAGAAACCATTCAAAGATCATCTCAAATCTCACAATTTCAAGCAAATATTCTACCTTATCAAATATCCTAGCTTTTCTTCATAAGGTTCTATTTTGGACCCACATTGACAAATGCACAGCTTTAAGCACTGCTGTAAAACTACTGTGCAGTGAATGTATCAGAGAAGGAGGCCATAATACATTCTCAGGCTGATTTGAACTGCGCACCTAGATTGCCTTTCTAAATTGCTAGGTCAGCTACATGGATTAATCAACTTATTTCAGTCAAACACTTCCACAAGATGGCAAACACTCTTTAAATTATTTCAGCTCATGTAACGATTTCCTTACTAAATCTCAGAAGGTTTCACTCAAAAGAAAAATAAGTTAGCAATTCTAAAGGAATAATAATTTCTGTTCAGTGAATAAAAAAATTATTAATAGCTGGGGGAATGACAATCTCTGCAGCTTCAGGAAGAAAATGATGTTTGTCATCATAAAAGAAGAATAAATTGTTGCATCTGTTTAGCATCATGGAATTAAATCATACAAAAATAAGTGATTTATCAAGAACCAAGTCTCTAGCATAGTCAAATGTTGATTATATTCAATAACTTGATATTCAATAGGCTGTGCAAATTCTTTTGTCTTACTACCAAAGTTGACCAAGAATTGTCAAAGAGTTATGCTTTTTGGTCAAAAAATATGATTTAGTCAATTTTTTTTTTTTTTCAAGGGAATGCATTTTGATAAAATTTTCACCAGAAAAATCACATCACGTACACGAATGAATATCCTGTGATACAGCCTTATAGAAGAAGGGTGAATAGTACAATGGATCAAACATTCACTTAAGTCATAGTAAATCTGGAGATTTTCCACATTTTCCATATTTTAATAATTTTTGTAGGAGACAAAATGTCAGTTTTAACATTTCACCAGAATGGTACAGAGGTAGCCCAAGATGATCTGTGTGTTCTTTATAGCTGTTTGCAGCAGCGCAAGCACCTGCTGTTCTATCTGTGAGATCAGCAGGGGATCAAGCTGTACAGAGCATCTGTTTCTTACCTTTACCTTTTTTCCTCCATCTGCCTCTTAATCCAATAGAGGAATGACCTGGTGAAACTCTGTTATAGAAGCTCTCAGTGAGTCCCAAGGAATGTCGGAACATGTGAGTTACTGTTTCCATCTTTTTCCTCCCATTTCAACATTTCTAGCAGGTTTGCTCTTTGTAGAGCCATAGGGGGTGATATAGCCTTTTGTTATTTTTTAATGTTGTCACAAACTAGAATCAGATGTAGCTCCAAGAGTTAAAAAAAAAGCTACACTAAGTTTTTTCCCCAAAGCTGTTTGAATGGTTTTGTTTGGTGTTCATTGCAGGTAAAGTTAGTCTGTTTAATGTGTAAGGTTTCACCTTGGCATAAACATATCTGAAATGGAAACAACTTTAAAAAATTCAAGGTTTTTCTCCTGTGGAGACTTGGACAGTAGCAACATGCCTGGTCAGGAAAAATAATTAGATTTTTAAAAATCAGAGCTTTATAATTAGAGCACAGTTAAACTAAACACTTCTGATGTGGATCTGAAGTGGTCAGGTGTTTGGACTGGATGATTGGTGTATGTCCCTTCCAACTGAAATATTCTGTATTCTATTCTATTGATGTACCCTGATGATATCAAAGACTACTTACTGCCTGAGTAGAACAACAAAAAGGAAAAAATGTATTCATTTCAACCAAAAAAATTTTAATTTTTTCAAGTTCAAGGTTTAAATGTTGAATTTGGAATTGTTATTTTGTTTCAGTTATTTTTTAATGTGAGTAGAAATGAAAAAAAATGCTCTAGTTCTAAAATGCCGGCTTTATGTCATTTCAAGACTGATTAATAAAACATTTTTTCACCTTACTTACATTACATACATGATGGACACCACTTTACCTTCTCTCACCTCTCCTTTATGTTTTTAATGGCCTGAAAAAAAAGTTCTCCTCTTTAAAATGAAAAAAAAGTTTCTTCCTGTTATGAGGACATGGACCCCAAATAGCTGTTTTACTAGGGTTCCAGAATTTTTCCTAGTTTAAGAAAAAAATTGTTTCATTTCCTACATCTATTGAGCATTTAGCTGTGTTACTTATGTTAAGATTAACAATAATAAAATTATGCTATCAGTTGCATAGGTAACAGATATTTTTCTGAGTATACAGTATAGCAAAATGCATACAAAGATAAAGGTACTCAATTCTAGGAGGCTACATGAATAGTTGCCTGTTTCACCTTGTCTTATTGTATATAGGCTTACCAGTTTAGCACATTTTGCTTTGCATGCCTTTTCTAAGCTTTTAAAATCTTTTTTTTTTTTTTTTTTTTTTTTTTGTTCTATTAAGAGATGTTTATATGTTTCTGGTAAAAAAAAAAAAAAAAAGAAAAGCCTACAACAAACAGCAAAAAACAGCATTCCAAGCAAACTGATAATTTCACCCATGAAATTTGTTTTAAAGTTTGTAAATCTTTAAAATCTTTAAACAAACTGATTCAGATAATGAAGACAGACCTATTCACATATGCCTGTTTAAATGTGTTCATTTTATCTTGGTAGACAAGTTTAATTGGTTTTAACCATGTGAAGGTTTCACAGAATCAGAGGAAGGCCTGAGTTGGAAGGGACTTTAAAGATCATCTAGTTTCCCTTGCCATGGGCAGGGATGCCACCCACTAGATCAGATTGATCAGGGCCCCATCCAGCCTGTCCTCAAACACTTCCGGGGATGGGGTATGCACAACTTCTCTGTGCCCCACCAGCTTCACAGTAAAGGATATCTTTCTAGATCTAATCTAAATCTCTCCTCCAGTAGTTTAAACCCCTTGCCTATCAATATCTGTCCTCGTAAAATATCTCTCACTCTTTTTTATAAGCACCCTTTCTTATGAGCACTGGATGACCACTGCTAGATCTCCCTGGAGCCTTCTCTTCTCCTGGCTGAACAACCCCAGGTGTCTCAGTCTGTCTTCATATGAGAGGTGCTCCAGATCTCTGATCATCTTAAATTTTTGGATCCAGGTGTGACCCAAAATTTTTCAATTACAGCAGAGAAAGTAACAACTGAATCTGATTGGTAAGATAACCTTTTTTATTCCCTGAATGCACAGGATTAATTTTATATCAGTGGTGCCCTTCTCAGTGAATTACAATGGTGATAGTATTTGGCCACAATCCTGAATCCAAATATATGGGATATATGTATATACAGTTTATTTTCTGTGTTGTGTATTCTAAGTGACTATTAAGTTACCCATAATGGGAATATGATCCACCACTAATCACAGAATGACATGCCAACATATGAGAAACTGGGAAAATCCAGAAAAAGAAAATACCTTTTAAAGGTTTAAAGACTTCCCAACCAACTTTAAGTCTACCTAGCGCCTGCTTTTTCAGTAATTTATACGGCTGCAAAATTTCCTTTATGTTTGACTACAGAACATAAGATTGACTGTAGTCAGTGTCTAAAATTGGCAAATTAATAAGAATAGCAAAACACGGTATTATGTTTATTTTATCCTAAAATGTTTTCTAAAAATTTAAGTCTCATTGGCATAGATCTGAATTGTTAAATGACTAAGTGAAGCATCTTGGTAACTTGACTAAAGAAATACCAATATATACTAAAAAAAAAAGAAAAGTTGGTAGAAGCTTATACTAAGGTACTGGAGGGGTATATGGTAGATCCATCTCTCAGTAATATTTTCACTGAGGAAAAAGAAGAAAAGGAGGATTTTTAATCTACATCAGAGAAAAATTGTGGGCATTAAGGAAGTCAGGATGACCGAAAGCAGACAGAATATAACAACTATCTTGGAAAAGATAAGCTACTGAAGAAGAATAGGCCTAAACCAGACCTTTTCTGATAGATAAATAGTTGTCCTATTCTTGGTATCTGGAAATCTCATGAAGAAATAATTCCTGAGGTTTCCGATAAAATACTTACATGTGATTGCATTGAGGTATAAAATATTGTTCGCCATATATTTGTTCTATATATGGTTATATTCAGCTAGAGCTGGTGAGGTTATTTTTCAGATGGTTTTAATCAAGAAAAATACCTTTCTGAATGGAACTGAATGGTTGTTTGGGAACATGCAGATTTTGTCAGAAACACCAACGAAAATCATAAATGCTGATAGCCTGACCAAGCAGCCAGCTGCTAGTTAATCTGATTTTCTGCCACTGTGCTCAGCCATTATCTTGCCAATTGGACCCCAGGATGGTGGGTTGGCTAGAAATGAGGAAGAATGCTTGGCTTCTCATCTTGCCTCATACCCAGCTGTCCCCCTTGGCTAGTGTAAAAGCTGGCTAACTCCTCAAGTTACCACCTGCCCAGACAGCTTTTCTGAGCAGTCCAAAGGGCTCCTTAAACTGCGCTGCTCTTCTGGATCCTCAGTAGCCTGGACTCCTTGTTAGTCACCCAGTTATCTTGCTAAGTAAGGGAAAGGGCTCTGTTTCTCATCTGTCCCTAAAGTGTCTGTTTTCCCACAAGATGGAAAATTGTACTTATGTTTGGTTGAGTATCTGGCCTGTCATTTGTCTAACTCTCCAGCTATCTAGGTGGGGAAAGCTGGGATGTTAGGCATTGAAAGAGATTGTTCAATTTCACTGGGAGTTCTGAAACACTGGCATGTTTCTTTCCTGAGTAATGAAAAAAAAAAATTGGCATGTAGAATTTCCTATAAAGTAGATGTGCATTATAAGTTTTTCTTTCTAATATCTATAGTATATGTTATTACAGAATCACAGAATGGATAAGGTTAGCAGTGGAATGACAGTAGGACACATCATCCAACCTTCCTGCTCAAGCAGGGACATCCTAGATCACACTGCAGTGGACTGTGTCCAAATGATTCTTGAATGTATCCAGATGATTCTTGATTATCTCCAGTGAGGAAGACCCCCTAACCTCTCTGGGAAATCTGTTCCAGTGCTCGGTCACCTGCACAGAAAATAAGTTCTCCCTCATGTTCAGGTGAAACTTCCTGTGCATCACTTTCTGCCCATTGCCTCTTGTCCTATTGCTTGGCACCACTGAGCAGAACCTGGCTCCATCCTCTTTGACACGCTCCCTTCAGATACCTATACACATTGTTGAGGTCCCCTCTCAGTCATCTATTCTGGAGGTTGAACCTGCCCAAAATATATATGTATGCATACATAAAGTACAAAAAATAATAAAAAATAAAATCTATTTTTTCATCAATATAGATATGGTAAGATATAAAAAGTAAGTTCTTGTCAAGCAATACATTAGACTAACATCAATAATAGAGAAAATATTCTATACATTTATTATTTCATTATTAATTAAAAATAGGATTAATACAGTGATTATGAGCTATTCACAATGATATGTGAAGTATTATTTATCAAAATGGTCATAAACTGCAAAGTTAATGCAGTATTCCTGATGCTGCAAAATATTTTAAAGTACTTGTGCTCAACTAAAAGGTAATCTGTTCATTGAGATAAAATGTAATTTTCAAAATAAAGGGCTGTTTACTTTGGAAATAAAATACTTTGCTCATTCGATGAATTTTTCAATTCATTCTTCAATCCTGTTGATGACATTCCTCTTCAAATACATGCATTTTATACATTTCTGCTAAGGAGTGCTGGCTACATATTTTTTATGTGTTATATTTACCATTTGCCATTAATTTTCTCTCTTACTAATGCAGAAAAGATGGAACATAGGTTTCCTGTGACCTTCTATGAATAGTGCAGATGTTGAGGAGTCTCCACTGGCTGAAGTTCTATGGGTGCCAGTTTTCATTTCTCTTTCACCCTCCTTCATTCCACTCAAAACTAGTGTAACAGAGTCAGTGTTAAGAATACAGAAAAATAGTGCATATATAGCACATATTTCTATATAGCTATATTCAAAAAAAGCGAAATGTACAGAAATGAATACAATTAATTCTGTAAAATACTTAGAGAACTATGTGAAAAGACCTAAAGAATCAAACACTGAATTTGTGTCATAATCTACTGAAAAGTATAGAACAGTATTGAAACACAAAGTTTTGGTACATAAAAAGTGTAAACATCTAAGAAAATTTTCTCCTTCTCTCCTTCTCTCTCCTTCCAAATGAAGGAAAGATAAATTTTCTCAAAATCATTGTTATAGGAATAATTTTCCAGTACACTACTGGCAAAGGCTTTAAGACTCCTCTGTAATTTTAAAATTTGGATTTCTATTCCTCAGTATACATATAGGAACTGTTACTGAGGAGTCACATTACTGGAGGAAATTCGCACACCATGTCTTTAAACAAAAAGTATGTGGCTGATGTTAACAGATGTTAACAGATTAGTGAGAGATGCCTCTGCCCGAATTAAGGTGCAAACAAGACCATATGCTGAAGTCAACACTATGGATTTAACAATGAATTTGAGAGAGAGAGCAGCAGACAGTAATCACCCATGAATTCAGCAGCATCCTGTTGGTCCTTCTTCACCCTCGGCTTCTCAGTGGTAGAGGTTCTAAGGTCATGCAAAACTTTTCACTATTTTTATTTTTATTTCATATCTTAGCAAACAAAGGAATTAATGCTCAGTGGCTATCCAGATCTCTCATGCTATTGGTTAAATGATTCCCCAACTTCTAATACTGATTAGTCTGATTGCTCAGTCTTACTCTTACTTTGAGACAGTGGGTCTGCTGGGTTGGTGGGCCATGAGTCAGGGGTTATGATCTCCCCCTGATAGAATTACCTTTTTCCCAGTAGGAGCTGATTCAGCACAGTTAACATCCAGACAATAGTACCACCTCTATCTTATCTCAAGTTCCTGCTGTGGGGGCTTAATTTACAGTCCAAGTTCCAGGTATCTACTGAGGTGTATTTGAGGGGGCTTCAGTGGTCATTTGTGTTCACAGATGGCATCTGTCTCATAACTTGGGGTGGTCTTTGTTTGACTGGTGAAAGGTGTAGGAGCAGTTGCTTCTTCACACTGTTTGACAAGATGGGAATTTTTGTCTGCGTGTGTTAACCAGGATGTGCTAACCAGATCTTGACCACAGCAGGCCTGGAGTTACCTCTATTCTGTCTCTCCTTTCTGTGCTTATCTTATGGCAAAATCCTTCTGTGGCTTTAACAGTGTTTGAGACAGACAACAGATGTTGCAAATTTTATTCAGTGAATATTTGCTAACTCCTAACACCAGATAATTGATATTAGTGCCTTACAACATCAGTCACTTCTGTGCTGTTTTCCAGATGTGAAACTCTATTGGGTAATGGAGAATTAAGAAGAAAAAAAAGAAACAACTACATAAAAAGAAATTTGAGATAGATTTTAAAAATATAATATAGAGACTGCAAATTGCATATTAAAAGAACTATTAACTGCATCCATTGCAATAACTCAAATGAAGTACTTTGTTTCTGCTAGCTCCACTAAAGTAACTGAATAGTTCTGGGTTTGTGTTTTATGTGCAGCTGAACACTGAAATGTTTTTAGAACACCTGCTTTTGGATTCCAGGAAGAATGACTATCTGAGCTATAATGCTTTCCTGTGTAATGCAACCCCAACCAATTTACTTTCTAAAAGTAGTTTGATTTTTCTCTTACTGTAGTGCTATCAGATAGCAACATGCTCTCTGGGGACTCCATTCATGCTGAGATTGCACCAAACAGTGATTGCACTGCTGAATCAGTCTGTAATCAATCTTGCATCCTACAGATCTCCTTTAGTATTTTTGCTGTGATCACTGTCTAATGGGGAACATAACATGTTTAAGAATAATGAAACTTCAATCTAATTGTATCTTTGCTGGAGAGTCTCTAGGCATCCTTTTGCAGCCTCTAATGAAATGACTCTAAGAGCGTATGTTTAGCCACATGGCCTATAGAAAGGATATGCAGTTGATAAGTTTTCTCCCTAGTGTGAGTATATATGTTCACTGTCAGTAAGTTATTTGACACATTTCTAATCTTTGTGCACTTATTTCTCTCACTTCTACAATAGTCACAATTTCTAATTAATAGTATTTTATTCTGTCTTATATAAGGGGAACTTCTATTGTTCTTTTGCGCTGTTTTGTACTTTAGTACTGTTCAATGAGTGCATTAACAACTTTTTTTCAGAGCATATTCATTGCATAATGAAAGTGAAAAATAATTCCAAAAAGCATTCATAGATCTCTAAGCCATAACAACCTTTCAATTAACCATATATGTTTTGATTCCTGTTATTCATTATTTTTGATACATTTCCTACTTTGGCAAAATATTAGATGACTAAAAAAAATGAGTGATAAAGTAGGTAGTTAAATGTGTGTCAAAAGCTTTTATTAATTCTGATTCCTTTTATAATAAGTCATAAATGACATGTGAATTTCCAAACAAGTCATATGGTATTCAGTTCAGTAACAACATGTGCACCATAACAAAAGGGAAGATAACCAAACTTTAATCAATATTCTCTTAATTTTCAGTAATGGTTATATTGTATTGCCAATTTAGAGTAAAGAAGAAATATAGTTTAAAAGAGACTATATAAAAAGTAGTTCCTCTTTTTCTCTTTGCTGAAAATGCAGTATAACTGTGTTCAAAGTAGACAGTTCTCAATGCCTTTGGGTTTTTTAGTGTGTTTTGTTGTTGTTGCAATAGGTCTTTGAGAGACTTCTTGTTACGATTTACAATAACAAGTTATTTTTTTTATGTCCCATCAGTTTTTGCTTCTTCTTTCTGATATTGACTGCTCCCAAACCTGATTTTTTTTCTTACTTCTGATAGTTCAGAAAGTACATATCACCGATGGTAAAATGTCAGGAAACATATACGCATTTATAGTCTTGTTAATGGAAAATGTACAAAGACAAAACTTTTAAGGTGAGTGAAAAAACAAATTCCCTTTTTCATGCTTGATGTCTGCAGTTGGTGGGAAAACATTTCCCTTCAAAGCCAACATTTCCAATGAACCTTTGAGATATCTGACTTTTTCATTCTTCCAGCAGTTTACTGATGTTTAATTTTACTGTGTATAAACCTCCAGAGCTAGTCTGTCTAACTATATATGGATGCTTGAGGACATCTCACATCTGAAAAATTTGAGCACAGCACTAAAAATATTGAGCTCTTCTCTGCTCTAAAACAGGTCAGTGGAATTTTGTTGATTTTACAAGCAGAAGATCTCAGAATAAATTGCTGAAATTAGTAATAAAGAAAACATTTTGCATGTTTGTGACTTGAAAGAAATACCATCTGTACCAGTAAATTGCTTTCCACGAGGTTTTATCAACTTTGCATAGCCACTTGAGACAGTCTATTTCAAACATTCTGAAAAAACAAGTTGACTTCAAGTTGATTATTAGAAGCTGCAGTAATGGTGCATTTTTTTTGACATGCATTTGTTTGAAAAATTTTAAATCTGAAATATTTTTCTGTGAAAACACAGACGAATAAAGCACAAATGTATACATATAGATATGAATATGTACATACATTTGTATTTTTATATATATACATACATATTCATGCTTTTTCCCTCTCTATTGCTTGGCAAACATGACTAATCCTTTTGTAAGTAACTCATAGAATCCTAGAATGTTTTGGAAGGGACTTTAAAAATCATTTAGTTCCAACTCCCCTGCCCTGGGCAGGGACACCTTTCATTAGACTGGGCTAATCCAGCCTGTCCTCAAGCACTTCCAGGGGTGGGGCACACAAAACTTCTCTGGGCAACCTGTTGCAGTGTCATATCACCCTCACTGTAAAATTTTCATCCTCTGTTCAATCTAAATCTACCCTCTTTCAGTTTGAAACTGTTGACCCTTGACCTGTCACCGCAGGCCCTACTAAAACATCTCTCTACATCTTCCTTCAAGCCCCCCTCACGTATGGAAAGGCCTCTATAAGGTCTCCAAGAAGACTTTTCTTCTCCAAATGGAAGAATGTAAACACTTTCAGACTTTTATTTACAGTTCCCTATATGTATCTTCCTGACATTTCCAATTTTTTATACCTTCATCATCTTCCCTCTGACACTGATTAATGTATGTCAGTTCCTGTGATTTGGATGATGTTGAGCAGTTTACAGACAGTACCCACTCTAACTCACCCTCCTCAACAACACAAGAATGCAGAAGCTCATGGTTCAAGATAAAGACAAGGAGATGGTTTACTATTTCTGTTACAGACAAAACACAAAACTTGAAGAATTTAAGGCAAATTAAGGTAGATTTTGACGCTAAGACACAACCCCAAATTTAAAATAATAAATTTCCTTGCCTTGTTTGCCCAGGCTTAACTTTATTTTGAACATGTCTAACACTCCTCTTGTCATTTGCTCCTGGTATAGAGTACTTTGATCAGTTCTATGCTCTGTCTCTGAGTAATGTTCATGTAGCAGTGATGTAAATGAATACAGACCACTTGTATGGTGATCATATGCTCTGAATCAAGACTAAAATATGTACTGAAAATTTTATTTGTTCAGATCACTATGTAGTTTAGGAAGAGTGCTATTTACTACTTAGTATCTGTAATTAATCTAAACATGCTGTATATTGTATGAAAATTAGTATTTTAAATAAATACTGATAGGACAGCACTGCGATTTTATTCAGCTTCTTTTCTAGCTAAATATCTAATTAAAATGCTTTACTACACTATAATATCCTCTCATGTCCTCCTCTCCATCTAATTTCAGAGACAGTGCTGAATTTTCTAAGAGTTGTGCCATAAAGTATTTCCCTATAGCAGGGCATTCTTTTTAATAGCTCTGCATATGTTTTATGCTGTTTAAGTAAGGGATTAAAAATTTCCTTCTGCAATAGTAAGAAATATTTTTTTTTAATTGAGCATCTGTGTTATATATTTTTTGGGAAAAAGGACAAAAATGTCCCCCCAAAATCTCCTACTTTTAATAAACCCATTGATAGTCAGTTTCTCTGGTTCTTTTAATATTAAAATGTTATTGCAATTTCCCTCATGTTGTAACATAAGGGAAATGTACTGATATTATTAATGCTCTGTAATACAATATGTAATTTTTGTACACTGCATTCCTTCAGTTCAGTTATATTGACTTCTAGTTTATAACACACTTTTCACAGTTCTTTTTTAAGTCTTGTTATCTAAAAATACAGAAAAGAAGTCCCCCTGCCCCCCATCAAAAATCACAAAGAGGATATTTCTTTTTCAGCTTACACTAACGGATGAATTCATGCCTTTGAAAGCGAACTTTCTTTCTCTCTGTGTCCCTCAGTGCATTATTTGAATCTCTTACTTAATTGAAACCATTCAGATGCACTAAGTTACACTTCCATCTGAATCAGTATAATTGAATGCTACAAAAGATTGCTCTCTGATGAAACCATTTCATTTTTTACTGTAACGCATTTAACATTTCAATGCAACCGCAATATCTCATTTACTATATGCCTGAGCACTGGAAAGGTTGGGGTTTTTTAGTTTGTTTTTGTTTTTCCTACTTATAGCAAAGCTGGATAGTAAAAAGTTTAGAGTCCTTTACAAGATATTAATGTTATCTATTCACAGTGAAAACGTGGAATAATTTCAGAAAAAAATTTAAAATTCTAAATACAGCCTTCTGTCTTGCTTTTTCTAAACTAATTGACAGTATAATACATGCCTTGTTCCTGGAAATTACATAAAAGGATTGCTCTTCCAGTTAGGTGCAATTTCCTCATTGTTTCAATTTATTATGAAATCTTAGTATAAAAATCAGTGCTCTTCATAAAGTTATTAATCTGCAGTGTAATCACAACCTTTGAACCTGACAAAGGACCTCACAGGGGACACAGAAGCCAACATTTCTCCTGACTACAGCTGCTTGACTTCTTTCATTTTCTTTCACAACTCTTGTGTCCATTAGTGGTACGAGAGTCAACCGTGACAGAGCTATAAACAGCTGAAATATTTTAAACTGTAACTAGCAGGAAGATTTTTAGCAGGTTCTTCTGGAACACCATAATTTAATTACGTTACACTGCATATTGAAGAAAATATATCTAAAAGAGCAGTATGACTTTTCTGATCTGAGACCTGATATCATTGTAATGCTCATTATGTGTTAAGCTATCTAAACATAAAATTAGAAATTCAGAATTGAAGTGCATGAAAAGAGAAGCTATATATACTATATATTTCATTCTAGAAACACTTCATTCTAAAAATAAAATATGGGAATTCACCCTCTAGAAGAATTATGTAGAAACTTATTTTCTGAAAATTCAGGAAACGCTTATTTTATTTTACTTTCATACTCTACGTTGTTTGGGTTTTTTTGCATTAAAATAAATCCTTTTTCTTTATAAATTAGATATTACAAAATAACATTCTGGATTCGTGGTTTTTTTGAAAAAGGGGATTAAATATTTTTTAGTCTTTTATTTCTTAACTTTGCTATTAATAGTCTGATCAAACCATAATTCCCTTGCAGTGCGAAGGAGTAAAAGTCTGAAAAAGACAAAATGGTACTTGGATCTGTTATATAATTTATCAGAATTTTTTGGTGATTTGACTGTTTCAGTTAAAAAGTATGTCCAATAGAAGGTAAAAAAAATGAACTATTAAAGGTCGGTGAAAGATAATATTTTTAAACACACCACAAAAACAAAGCAAGAAGGAATTCTCAAAGTCTAATTATGGTTAAAATCACGTGAGAAAATTATGGTAAGAAATTCTTTTCTCAGCAACAGTCATCTTGAGTCAGTACTCATCTACAAAGAAAATCATAGTCACAGGATGTTGAGGAATATAGTTTTGTCAGGATGAGACTCTTAATCTTTTGCTTTTTGATCTTCTTAAACAAACAAACCCTCCAAAAACACATAGTAAAATTACTTCAGCAGTGTTTATTTCTTAAAAGACAACTCGTAGGAATAGAACTGATAAGCACAGTTCACTGGGGTTTTTAGTCCAAAATCCTAAGAGGTGGTGGGTTTTTTTCAGAAGCTATTTTAACAGTTCTAGTATTTAGCAACAGATTAGAAGGCAAAGCATAAGTTTAATAAGCATTTCATTTTGGTGTTTCAGTGTTTGTCTTCATGAACATCAAAGATTTTTGTAAGAAGTCTTTGTTTTACTGAAATTGTCGATGACTAAGGTGCCAGTATTGAGTCTTTACACACTAATTTTGTCAACTAGGCAATAGTGCACAAGAAACAAAATTAAGGTAGCTTCTGACCTTGCAGCTGCAGATTTAACTACTTGAGAAGTTCATAAACTTGATTAAGCTTGAGAATCATAGAGGGTTTTTTTGATCTTTGTGTAGTCATCAAGTAGGAACTGATAATAAGCTTGTTAATTTGTGGGATGAGTTGTTCAGTCATGTTGCTTGTGTAATTTTAACATGTAGACCATTAGCCTGAAAGTACTATGAATTTATGGTTATGAAAAACTTTCCAAAAAAAATCTCCATTTTGCTCAATTTGTAGTCTTTCTCTTATACACGAATATTTATTTTACTTTTTGCAGTCCCACATCATTACTTCTCCACGTACTTTCATGTTCATTACTGTATAATCAAATGTATATTTACATTACTAGTTTGTTTTTCCATAAGTACTTACCCTGAAAATCAAATTGATTTGTAAACCTTGGGATTCTACTGGTGTCTTCTGTATTTTTTTCTTACCATTTAGTGTATACTATGTTTTCCAGATATATTTCCAGCCATAAATTTTTAAGTTGATTCATGCATCTTTTGACTTTGCTTTTATTTTTTGACATCATACTCAAATCTGATTAATTTTCCTTTCTTTAAGATACGACAGTAATTCTGATCTTAACTTTTACAGTTAAACGAAAGTATCTTTTTATTTCTCAGATCAGCACTGTGCCCAACAATATGTTCCCTCTGGCATTTTCAATCCATATGTCAAAGATTGTTTCAGAGTAATTAATCTGAGATTTAACAGAGAGGAACAGATTCATGTACTGATATATTCCAAAATGCTGCAATTTATAGACTATAGGTTTTAACTATCTATCTCTACAAGAACTGTAAATGATTTTTTATTAATTGCACAATTAAAATATCTTATCGATGCACTAATGCTGGTCGAATAACTTATCAGGAAATGCCAATAGTTACAATAATGTAGGACAGCTACCAAGTACTTCTGCAGTACAGATACCATGGTTCTGACATTTTGCACAATGTGATCAAAGCTTTTGTAGTTATTGCAGAAAAGATTTTAAACAATTAGTCTGTTAGGAGGATATGGGCAAAAACAGTCCCAGATTTTCATAGCTTAGATATAAATCACAGAAATAAAAATTAATATTAATGAGGACTAGATTAATGCATTTGCTGCTGTTAATGATTATGGTGTATTTGTGCAGAATACCGTTCATTTATCTTATACGGGCATGACTGCTACAAAAATCAAATGTTAATGTATTTTAAACAGTTGCTTCAAATAATTATGATTCATTAATAAAAGAAATATACATATTTATTTAGTCCTTTCCCTCATATTCTTTGGAATGTGCAATAATTGCATTCATTTTTCTAAATATACTACTAAGAATTAAAATGTTGCATTTCTTTGATTAGAACCACCACTGCAGTTACATGTTAGTTTTGGCTGAAAACCAGTGCACAAATGCAGTGTTACCCTAGACTTCCAAATTCTGTTCCCTAGAGCTTTTGGCTTCACCTCACAGGGGTTACAAAACCACTTCTTTAAGAGCAGGTAGCAAAGATCAGGAAGAAACCCTTGTGTTGCCTAATGCAGACACTGTTTACAGGAACTATTAGAGAGTGTCATCCACAGTAACACCAAGAGAGTTAGGAAATAAATAGGCTTAACTGAACAAGGAAGATTGTAGGTTGCAAAAGATGGGTTTGTGTTTGATTACCATCTGTACCTTTTGAAGAAGAACCTATATATTATGAGAGATTGTGTGCTTTTTTGGTGAATAAGAAACATAAATGGAAGCAAAGATCTCTTTTCTAACTTCTAAAGAGAAGGAAAATTCAACTACCACCTGGTGCCAACAAGAAAGTCATCTGTTCCTTAGGCAGTATTTCATAACAAAGAGGTCTTGGTGCCCTAGTTGGAGGCTGTTCTTGATCTGAATTTCCAGTCATGTATCTATGCCCTTTGCTGGATTTCAGACACATTCCTGGATAAACTGTCTCTGGGATCAACTGATTCCGAAAATGACATGTCTTAGAAGTAAAAATGTGGAAAACCAACTTTATTCCCAATAGCAACTAAGAATAGTAAATACTAATTTCACCTGAGCCACTTCAGAGATATTTTGTTTACCATGTATTTATTTATTGATAGCATTAAAAAGAATAAGAATTACTTTGGGAAAACACATAATATGCAAGCATTTTTCACACAAAAATTATGTCAAGAAATTTGAAAGGAATTTGTACATAAGAGTACACTTCCACATTCAGATGATAAATGCTGGTCTTTAAAGATGTACCTTTACAATATATATTATTGAAGGATACCTCCCACTACAGAAAAGGGAAATGTTCTCTACACATACCCCAAATTTTATATATATAGTGATGGATACATTTTATGTTTGACTCTTAACCCTTTATAGGAACAGCAGTTTAAGTTGTTGACCGTATTTAGACCTTTCATTGTTGCATGAAAATTTTCTCTCAGGCTACTGAGCTACAGCCCAGTGCTTTCATCTGAAGAGCCCTGAGAGAAAGCATAGTTTGTGAGTATTCCCAACTGGTTCTTCTTTTGCACAGATGTAGAACCACACAAGACAGAAAACAAATGAATAAACAAGCTAAAACAACAGAAACAAACAACCTCTCCAAAAAAAACCAAAACCAACAATGTCTAACTACAGTAACCTTTTTGCAAAACTATAGAATTGCATTACATTTTGGTGTGAGCATGCTTTATGGAAAACCAAACACATTTGTTCTTAGCAATTCCAAGCTTTTGGGGTTTTTTAATAAACTATGATCCATTCAGAGGATTTTTAATTTTTTCATAGGTGAAAAAAAAGTTTTCTTTGACTGGGAATCTCCTTTCCAAGGATGATAAGAGACCTTATTTTCACTTTCCAGAATTTCTGAACCTAAAGGAATTGATATACTTTTCATTAAGGGATAAAGGTTACTTTTTCTCAAAAAAATTAGAACATAATTCTAATAAGTAACTATTTTCCAGTTTATCTTGCATGGGACAGAAACAGGTTTCCAACATCACATTTATTGCAAAGTTTAAAGTGGAAAAAAGGGATGTATTGCAATTAATTTTTTAAGAATTGCCTTCCCTATTTCTAAATCTTAATTCTTGGTGAAATAAAGTGATATTTCTTAAACCAGAGCAAAGAATGTTTTTAGATGAAATTCCTTACCCCACATAATAAAGTAAATCAGGCCAACATGTCATAACATACTTTTTATGTTATAAAATCCATAAACTCAGGGAAAAAATAAAACAGAAAAAGAAAGAAAAAAAAAAAGTCATAAGGCTAAAATTTTTAATGCTATTGAACTCTTAATTTAAACATGCAGGTATAAAGAAGGTAATTAGAAACTATAGAGAACTTCAAGTGTGCCTAGGTTTGTCACTGTTTCTCTGTCCTTGCCTCAATTTTTCTGTTATGAACATTTTTTGTCCTTTCCACTTCTCTATTTTTTGATAATTTTTAAACTAGTATTTTCTCAGTCCAGTTTTTTTAGAAATTCTTCTAAAATAATATATATTTCTGCACTCTTCTAAAAGAAACGTGAACCAAGTACTAATAAAAGTCCAATGTGATTTCAGCAGATGCATGCACAAAACTGGATGTCATAACAGAGTTTCTTTTCCTACGTCAAATCTCCTCTCCAGACATAAAATCTTGGCATAGCCATAATAAACACCGGTAATTTTTATTATAAGTTTATTTGGTTTGTTCTTGTCTATTGTAATAAAATATGGGAAAAGAAAGTGTTCCAGATATGCTTTTGGCTTAAGCTAAAATCTTGCTTTATCACACTGGGTACAAAGCACTCACTTTGACACCTGGAGATGGTTCTATTCACAGTGGTGCCTTGTCTCATAAAATTAATTGCTCAGACATGTTCTGTAGTACACTAAGCAAATCCTTGATGGCTTCTAGAGGCTTTACAATAGCCTAGGAAATGTCATACTCTGCTGTGGTATATTACAGTTGTAATAGTAGTGTCAGTAGTAATAGAACTATAGCTGTAGTCATTATAATCAAACTGTAAAGATAATGACACTGTAGAAATATATTTTCCTTCTCCCCAAGGATAGTTTCAGAGGACTGTTCTACAAAGGTCTCTAAGGACGTGTCTGAAATGACTGGTGAGCTTCCTCCTATAAAATATTGTGACTATCACAGCACAGAGCTGTACACTTACCAAGGACTTTTGGAATCAGTTTCCTTAAGATGTCTGTAGCCTCTACAAGAAGACAAAAGTTCAAGCACAACATTGTTTAAGGGAGGAGTCAACAAGGCTGAAATAAAAAGCCCAACAAAACATGATTTTAATGGATGCCCACACAGGCTAGAAATTAAAACTTTAAAAATCCATCTCCCCAAAACAAAGAACTTCCCATTCTAGCATGGGTTGAATCAAGTAATTGTCTGATGTTTTAACTACAATATTTGAAGCAGACTCAGTACAGAACACTCTCCTAAGTAGTTTTGCACTTTTTCTTCCAAACTTACATTTATGCAGTGCACAATCTTTTTTTTTTCTTCAAAAAGACAGGCTTGAATACATAAAGATAGGTGAGTGATTTTGTGAAAGCCTATGAGATGAGGTTCACAAAGACTCTCAGGCATGAAAATGATCAGTCTCGTAATGATTAATTCTTTGCCTGGCTCGGCAAATTCTCAAAGCTGGTTATGGACACTTAGGTTTCCAGCTGTCACAGAAATCTTACCATTTTTTACATGCACAGTGAAACAACTTCAACAAGAATGATGAAGAACGCTTTTTTTCTTCAGCCTCACCTATTTGTGATTAACTGCTTTTTTAGGAGATGTGCACTGATATCCTTTCAGACCAAAAAGAATCTCAAAGTTCAAACTGTTGAGTAAATAGCTGTTGATTTAGCATAGTCAGATAGTTTCTATCCTTTCTATTCATGTCCTGGAAGCAAAGAGGTATGTATTTTGCAGCAGGCATTTGGCATGACATGACCTCATTTTTATTTAAGCCAATGAATCTTAGTTGGCTTTAGATGAAATATAGATCTAAAGATGCCTTACTCTGACAAAATGAGTTCAAAAATGACAGTACTTCCAATGCTAAAGTCACTTTACAGTCAAAACTCTTATGCTTAGAGACTCTCAGGTGCACAGGCAGTTCCGCAGCACTGTTGCCAATTTTAAAATGTGACTTAAATTCCAACAACAGTGAAGACTCTGAAGTGTCCTTTTTTTATCTAGCCTTACAGACTTGGCTAAGGAATCAATGGAGGGAAGAAATTAAACCCATAAAACAAGGTCATTTACTTGTGAAGATCAAAACCAAACAATAATGCCTTTGACTTAATGTCCTGAAGTGCAAAAAAGGAAAATATCAAAACATAGAATAAAAAACTAAGAAAGAAGAAAAGCAAATAACAAAAAGAGACATTATACATAAATTTAAAGCAACCAATCTGTATGCCTAATTTTTAAACTGACCATTTTCCCTCATTGAAACACAAGTGGGTTTTTTTCCTGGGGACTGAAATACTAATAATGCCATAGGTAGCAAGCACTAAAAAATCTGATTATTAAATATATAAAGATACCATATTTGGGCATCTTTAAGAGTCCATGCTGTAGAAATATAATGATAGCTAGAATCTCCCCTGCCATTTTGGAGTTTTAATCTGATACAGAACACAGAGTAAAAATTAATGAAAAAATGTATTGGCAAGATTGCAAGAAATCGCTCAAACTGAAGTTTTTTCCTACTATTTCACAAGTAATTTTGGACATACTCATTATAAATATAGGTTTTCATTTTCAAAAAGTATTTAATATAACATTAAAAAAATTATCTATTGTGAATTATTATTGTAATATGTATTTTCCTTTAGCATTTGCAAGAATATTTAAAAAATTACAAAGCTGCCAATGTTTGTGTTAATGTATACCAGTTACCAGTTAAAGAAGTCAAAATTTTATCTGATATGGCAGCTATGCTTTTTTTCTAGCTAGGAGTGCTTACCAGTGCACCTCTCTCATTACTCTTAATACGTCATCCAAGCTAATGATGAATCAAAATTTTTTTGATGATGCTGTATGAAATTGCTCTTTAAAGGAAAAAGCCATTGATCCTTTTTAAGGGACAGAACCTATGAACACTTGAAAACATGCAGGTTGTCTCAAAATGGATTCACAAAATATTTCTTGTAATTAATAATGTGAAATAAAATTTTTCTTTAATATTTTTTGGCAGATTAATAAGATTTTTAATGGATTTATATTCAGTATTTCCATGAAACACTGATATAGGCTTTGACATGAAGGACGGGCTGCTAAATCTGGAGCCACCAGTATTAATATCGACAGCTATTGTGAAATAGAGAGCAACAGCACATCCATTCCTGGAAGGCTAAACTTCCCAACCTAATAATACTCACTTATGAAGTAAGACATTTTACCTGTTACTTATATTGATGGATATTTCTCTAAGTAAGGCTTTATTCTACCACTTGGCCATGAATAAGGATGAGGGGCATAAGTTTAACTGGAAACTATTACTAAGAAGGAGAAATTAATAACAGAAAATCTTAAAGAACTGTCTTCCCCTAAAATAAATGCCTTTAATCCCCAATGAAATAGTTTTAAAATTGCTGAGAATCTGACCCTCCCAATTTAAAATATCTTTCAGAAAATGCCGCAAAAGTAGGAATGTGAGTGTACGTAGTCCAGGTTTGGATCAGATTAAAACCAATTGATAAAGAGGAAAATGCAATCAAGATTAAGCAAAAACTCATGAGGAGACTGAGGAGACTAATGAAGCAAATGACAGGTATACTTGAAAGGCAGTATCGAACAAATATGAAAATCAGTAACATGGGAGTAAAGACCATACAGAGGAAAGAGCAGTAGTGGGAAGCTGGTTTAATACTGCTGAAACTTCTGCTTAAACTGGAGAGAGCAGCCTCTCCATCAATACTACAAGCAGCCTGGACCTGTTCCCTGGAGTGACAATACTGGCTGTGTCACACGGGGGCTCAGACTCTCGAAGGGGTGTATGTGGCCTTGTAGGGGGCTTGTCACTGTAATTGGTATCATCATGTTTTAGGGAGGAGCACAGGTACACACAAAGCTGGAGCATCCATGTTTCCAACACAGGTGTGTGCTACTAGGGTATCCCAGAGTGTCAGTAGAGGGATACCAGCCTTTAGCCTGCATGTCCTGTGAGAATGTGTATATGGCTACGCAGCTGTGAATACTTGTTTGGGATCAGAATTCACTGGGATAGTTTACAGAAGTCTATTTAGACATCTGTAGGTGTTTATCAACATTTCGTAGCTTGTTAGTATTGTGGTATATCTTTGACTGCTGGTACTGCTCCTTCTCATATGATTAATTATTATTGGTTACTTATCAATTTTTAATAAATATATACAATTCTGGGATTTTGATTTGATTTTAACAACCTAAAGAATGAGTTTTCCTTTGGGACACAAGTTAATAGGAAGAATATGGCAAAATATCCAGTGATTCACCCACTCAAAGGTGAAAGGAAATGGAACTGATGGTATAACAGTATCTGTAATTGATTTTCTACATGTAGTGAAGAATAAAAGCAAAGAACTGATAGAGCCTGTTCACGTTTCCGGGTACTCCCATTTGTTTTCAGCAGAACCAAATTTCACAGCAGAAACTGGATGAGAGGGACCAATCTGATTTTTCTTTATGCCTCAACATGTGTTATACATGGGGTGAAAAATGACTCCAGGGGCTGCACACGTGCTGGGAGCCCTGTCCCCGGGGAGGCTTCGCCTGGCAGCCCCCAGGGCAGAGAAAGCTTCCGCGATCGGGCTGCGAGCGACCCCGCCTTGCTGGTGGGGCTGATCCCCGGCTGCCCGGGAAAAAATGCCCAGGAAACTGGGCTCTGGGAGCGGCTTTAGCACACAAAAGCAGGGAGCTGCACCACAACCCGGGGTCATTTCATTTGGGTTTCTCGGAGGGAGCGGGGGCTTGCCCAGAGGCTCAGCTTGGCCCCCCTCGCCTTTTTCTCCCTGCGGTCCTGCTTCTTCCCTGGCTGTCTGTCCTGTCCGCACGTGTCCTGCCCTGCTTCGCCGTTTCCCCGAGGCAGCTCGACCCCACGGCACCCCAGTGCTCCGCTGTTTCCCCGACGGAGCGGCCGCCGCCGCCGTGCCCCGACCCCGAGAGCCGCAGCTGCTCCAGGAGCGCGCCCGTGGCCACGGCAGCCTGTTCTTCCCGACGGGAGGGACACGCGGCCGGCTGCTGCTTGGGAACCGCGCCCGCCCGGCCCGGCAGCCGCGCAGACTCATCCCAGCTTGCGGCACACACGCTCCGTCTGCCGAGCTGCCGGCGCGCCCGGGGTACAGCGGTACCGATCTGCCCCGGTGTTCTGCCCCGGCGTTCTGCTTCGGCCTCTCTTTTCTCCTCTTTGCTCCCTTTCCACCCCCCCTTTGGTAGGAGCACTTACCTTTCTTTATCAATAAACAGTTCTCAGACAAATTATTGACACGTTTGCGCTTTAATTTCGTCCGAGAAATCTATCAAAAAGATTCCTCCCCGACTCCCCTTCTACAGTGGGAAGGGACACTGGAAAAGAAGCTAAAATCAAAAATCTTAAAAAGTATTGAGGTTCTCAGCCCATTTAAATTATCAAGGTTTAACAAGCTGCTAATAGAAAAATGTACATTTTTGTTGTTTTACCTTTGCTTCAGTGTACTTTTTTTCTGTAAGTAATCTAGCCCCGCAACATGTCTTAAAATACATGCACTCTCAGGATTTCACTTTTGGATGTGTTAACACTGCTTTCAAGTTTTAAGACTACTGTCAAACTTTGTGAATTTCCACTATTATTTTCTGCAAGTTTCTAGATATTTACAAGTATTTTGTCAAATGAGTGCCAGATAACTAAGGGACCTGATGTCACAAAGACTGTGAAAAGGTTTTCTGTAGATCTTTAAATAGGAGGTCTTGAATACTCACAACACAAGTTTATAAGCAGTTTTTCTGAATGTTTTAGCATTCACTTAAATACCTACATAACTTACTTTTTTTTGACAAGTTCTTGATGACAGGAAACTTCCAGTGATAGAATAATAGCAACATTTATCTAAGGGGATGTTGCATATACTAGAATAGCACCAGAATCATGATTACAGGTTTATCTTTTACTTTTGTAAAAGTTTTTGTTGTTTTCCTACTTCTGATGTGCAGGATGTTGTTCTGTAAAAGAACCACTAACCTCCATGAAGCTGTAGAGAGGACAATAAGCTCTTTTTTAGTCTCTGTGACAAATTTTCCTATGCATCATCTATGATGTAGGATGAGGCAACTCGTGTAAAAATTTCTATTTGTTATTGTAAGGGTCTTGTCTGCTGGAGCCAACTCAATACCAGCATGGCCATGGAGAGTCCTGTTCCGCTGACTGCTGAGGGGAGAGGCTCCCAGGTGCCCAGAGTGTTAGGCTGTGGGACTAAACCCCTGCCCAGGGAGGCCAGGGGTGCTCCTGGCTGAGGCTGTGGGACCAGCCCTGGCTGGTGAGGCTCTGCCCTGCCCTGCCATCCTCATTTGCCATATCTTTTCCCATAAGTCCTTCTTTAAGTGGTGTTCTCAAGAAACCAATGGGGAGCAATGCTTCATTCCACAGCTTCCGCTTAAATTTCATATTCATTTAGTGACAGAGCTCTGACCTTGTGAAATGCCCCTCAGAAGGTTAATATGAAGCTCCAAAGCCTCTTTGGGTTTAAGAGCAAAACCTGGGATTATCCCAGTCTAAATCAAGGCTATGGATTAATGAATATAATTTAAAATTATTAATTTAATTGCAACATTCTGGCATCTGTTGTTTGAATGTAAGTTTAGTATTTTTAAAAAACTTGTTTCCAGACAGCATATTTAAACTTATATTCTCTTTGTATTATGACTGTATCTTTGTAAACTGACCATGTAGAAGGAGAATAAAGAAAGAAGCATGATACATCTAGCTCTTTTTCTGGTTTTGTTTGTTTGTTTTGTTTTGCTTGTGTTTGAACAGCTTGCATGATCTTTCCAGCATTGTTTTCATTCAATTAATGCACTGATATTTTTAATACAACAGAATTACCATTTCCATATTTTTGGTCATCTCAGGAAAAGTTTCATTGCAAATGAAATTTCAGTTCTAATTTACTGTACTCAGTGAATTAAATACTTTCTTTGCCTTTTCAATTCCCATTCTGAAATGTTTTAGGGAACGGGGTGTGGAAGTGGGACGTATTTTATCTTCACTGACACTGCAAGAGATAAGCAAAAAATGAACCAAAGGGCAAAGAGGAAACAGTGGATCAAAAAAAGAATCCTTTTAAATAATTATCTGAAAAACAACATTCTTAAGAAAAGTGGGAGAGAAATTATAAATCCGTAATAGTTTTTATTTTTTTTATGTGTGATTTAGTCAGCAAGGTCTGAAATAATAATAACAAATAACAATGCAACTAAGAATACATGTTTCTATAAAGTATTCCCACAGGAATGGCTTCCAGATTAAGAGAAACTAAGTAAATTTGAACTCTTCACATTATGAAAAGGATAAATAAAACCAGATATACCAGGAGAGCATAAAACTGTGCAAAGGAGGTGAATAAAAAGTATCTGTCCAGAACTAGTTAAAAAACATTTCTGTTCAATGAAGTTATCAGAAATTAGGTTAGAAATAAATTTTAAAATAAAGAAAAGAAATATTCTGAACTGGGAACTGCTTGTTATAGATAATTACAGAAATATCAATGACAATATCTCATTTAACAGCTGTGAAACCTTAAGCTCAGAAAATCCCTACGTCACTGGCTACAGTACTTTCAGATGTTATCTCTGAAAAAGTATATATTTCATGTGTTTAGTTCCATGGCTGGTTGCTAAGATTTTTTTAAAACTCCACTCCATTTTGCTCATGTGGGAACTTAAGTATTTTAGACAAGCTATGTTATCACAAAGCCTACCACACAAGCACTGTATTTCTGAATAAAATTTCTTAGATTACATAAGTGGGATGTCAGGGCATATACATTCTTTTGAATGTTCTCCCAGTTTTGCACAGGTTCATGAAAAACCCATTCAATTTTAAGCATTTGCTCCTCTTATCCTTCTTTAAATAAATTTAGAGTAAATTTATTGGTAAGCAAGTACTAACATACTTCCCGTAATAAATTAATAAATAAATAATGATGAAAGGTTATGTCTGAATTTCAGGAATACATCAGTCTGGTGTAAAGAACTTCAAGCTTGCTGTTAAATAACTGGATTCCTAGAGAAAACCAGTTTTCATCTGCTTACCTTACAAGTGTCTTCATTTTCACTGCCCCTGAGGAAAAAGTTAAGACCATTTCAGAGATGCCTTCAAGTTTAATTCCTTGAACTCTTTGAAGTGCATCTGACCTAGTCTGTCACCACACTCTTTAGGCACAATAGAAAGATGGTGAGTAAGTGAATTACCTCAGTTTAATGGTTTTAAACCTTTACTCTTTTGTGGTAAAATTCTATGGTCTGTGGTCTTTATGGTAAACTTCTCTCTATCTTTCTTTATACAGTTGAACAGCCTCAGAAATATAGGAAAAAAAACCAAACACTTTTTTTATATTCCCTACACCACCCTCCCCTCCCAGAAACTAGTATCACTGAAACTGGGTTACAAGGATACTGCTAAATTAACGGCTAATATTATGGAAAACTCCAAAAACTGCATTAGTTCCATATGTAATTGGGATTTTTATATTTTTTATCATGAATTTGTCATTCGCTTTGTTTTAAGAGGTCGCAGGTCAATGAGATTTCAGTGTAAGAAAGGGTGATTAAGTATATTTTGTAATCTAAGCTGCACTGTACTAACAGCTCTTCAGTACATGTTACATGTATACCATAGTCTCCATAGAAACTTCCATTACCTAGTATATTTGTCATTACTTAGTTTCCAGAATACACTAATTATGAGGCAAACAGCACCATAATAATTCAGCATCTGACAGAACTTCCACTATAAAATTCTATCATGAGATGACTTTTAATGCTTCCATAAAATTTCAGTCTTGCTGAAATTTACCACAGTGTTTCAGCCTGGGTATGAGCATGTATTCACTGAATTTGTTAAAACTTCAATCATTAAAAATAAATAATTCTGAAATTTAAAAAAAAAATTCTACCCCTTTTTTTTGGTGATTAGTAATGAAATATTTCATTTTGAAAACACTGATTTTGTGAGAAATTATGAAGGTTGGATAAGAGCAGTTTGTATCAACCATATGTTTAAAGAGTTTTAATTTAACTATGTTTGATACAGAATCTGAGTCTACTTTCCTAGGGAAATACTCTTTTTATTTTTTTTTGAAGAGTAATTTTTTTTCATGAAGGAATTGGTATAACTTCAAGATCTCCTAATTTTTATTAATTTTTATTTTGCAGTAAAAATCTTTTACATATTTAAGTTTTACTTTTTATTGTTGAATAGCCAACAATATTTTTTGAGAATTTATTTTTTTAATTGACAGGATGGAGATCTACCACTTTTTCAGCCAGACAAATGAAGTAAACAATATAGCCAAGCAAGAATCAACAACAACAGCAACAAAACCAAACCAAAAGACACACACACACACAAAAACCACCCAACATTTAAAATGGCAAATCATCCTGCTTCCCCTTTAATTTTTAAGTAAAGAGTTTGAAGGACACTAGGAATCAGCAATTTTAGGTTTTTTAAAGGACAGCAAGAATTAATGGAATAGTTTAAGTGTTCAGCATGATTTGGGATTATGAGACCAAAAGGTGATAAAAGGACCTTTCTATTGCAAAAGGACAAAGCTGAACCAGGAAGATGGTGCATTTATATCAGCATTAAGAATGCATCCCATTAGTTTGAAAGTTTGTGAAATCACTTTCTTTTGAGTCTCTCAGGGATAATTCACCTAAATTAGCATTAGCTTTAGGAGGGAGCTGTGATCTGAATGCTCCTCTCTTAGTTTACTCAAAGAGAAAAACCTAGATTTAATTTATTTAGTGACGTTTGTAGATTTCAAACTTGAATGATTTTTTTTCATTACAGTCCTTGGTAGACTCAAGGCAGGAACTACCACTTTTAAATGGTGATTGCCTTATTCACAGAAATAGACATAGAGCCTAGGGGCTCTTCTTTTCTTTTTTTACAGTGTAACTAGAAGCATAGGAGAAAATGTTTAAAGGAATGGTGGTGCTGGAAAATTCAAGTTAGCTTATGATTAGGCTAACTACAATTACACTGAATATTTGTTTTTGAAAAAAAGTACTACATTTGGGAGGTGATAAAAGTAGAAATGTTTTAAAATAGATATGCCCTGTTTTAAACAGATTTGATTTTATAGGAGAAGGGCGGAACATATTTCATAAGGAGACATGGACACCTAATTTAAAAACTCTGATCTCCCAAACACCCAATTTTGGAGACCAGCTACATTTACCTTGGGAGGTTCTGTATTTACAAAGGGATGTTTCCATGTAGAAAGACACCAGTCATCAAGGATTCTGCTTGTGAACAGATTAAGACACTTCAGCAAACATAGTGCTTTGTTCAAAATATTCCTTGAATTCTTGAAACAAGTAGTTCTCTATCTCTATTTTCTAAAACATTTGATGTGATGAGTGTTCAGGGTAGCCTAATGAGGTGGACCCATGAAAAATGCAATGGTAACTGTCAAATTCTTTTAAAATTACTCTCAAAGAGAAGATAATTATGACAATTCCAGTTCTGAATGCCTGTATTCAATTAATTCAATGCTGTTTTAAAGTAAAATGCAGAGTAGTCTATGGATTAGAATACTGCTGGCCTCATGCTGCTGACCAAAGATCCAGTTACTAAGCCTGAAGATGATCTTTGGTCTCAGCCTTACTTACCTCAACAAATTAACCGAGTATTTTTTTTAAGACACCAATTTGCAGATGACAAGCGGAGGATATAATCCTTTCAGAAAGAAAGTAACACATCTCTAGTCTTCCTGAGAAACTCCCTCTTTCTCTTGAACTTCTGATGATAATGAGTAAATGGTAATGACTTTTCCATACAGACAAGTTAAAACAAGGATAGAAGAAAGATCTAAACCACAGTATTTCACATTGCCTTCCTAGTGAAGACTTGGACAACTAATTATTTACATGATTACTCTTTACATGAAGAGAGCTCGTATGGCTCTTGTCTTAGTGTTGTTGGGTTATATCTTGTTTGTTTCTCAATTCCAAACTTTGGCACTAGGCTTTAATCAGGCCTTGTTAAAGGCTTCACTGAAATCTGTATACTATTCTAGAAGATAAATATTTCAGGGCTCAGGATTATGACACAGAAATACCCTTTTTGATTGGATTTGAACAATTAGAAAAAAAGAAAAATCCAACTAATTGAACTTTAATAAGAAGCCTGAGTCCCATAAAGAGGTGTTCTAAATTTGCAGACTATTACTAAGAGCATATTGTGAGCTTACTTGGTTCCTGAATGTAGTATTTGTTAAGAAAATATTATATATGTATGTATATATGCAGGTATATATGCATGTAATAAGCTACTAAAATAGACTAAAAATATTTATTGTAAATGTTTTCAACAAGGTACAACACCTGTGGTGAAACTCATCACATTCTTGTCATGTATGAACTACAGTAACATTGGAAGAATTAAAGCTTTATTTTTTACTTATTTATCATTTTGAAGTGGATCTAAGTTCTGGTACTTTGATAAATAAAATGGCAACAATATAATGACAAAAAAAATGCATAGATTATAGCATTACTAAGAAAAAGGAATAAAAACAATGTCAATTTACTGCTAAACAAGAAACTTTTTATGCTGTATTCACTTACAGAATATGGAATAAATCTCAACTCAAGAATCTTGCATTTTTTTCAATCACAGATTCTCTAAATAAAATTTTATTGAATAGATCAAATCAAATAATGTGACAAAAAAAAGAAACTACCCACTGAAGCCTTTGTCAGCAATTAAAACTCATAATTGTCAAACAGTAGGCAATTAACTTATTTTATCTCAGTTGTTGTTTGACAAAACTAGTTTTCTTTGATTTTTCTTTCTTTATTTTTTGAAATAATTTTTTTTTTTAAGATGACAAGATTTTTTGCATGTAAGATTCCTATTGCTCCTTGATTACCAAAGCTCTGTGATTTCTAGCTCACATCCTTTCTTTCTTACATCTGATTTCAGTCTGTGAAAGGGTTTTTTCTGCCTTTTCCCACACCCCACCACTATGATTTGCTTTATCTGCAGTATCTGTAAATACACCTATTTGCTTGGATATGACAATGTCCTTGGTTAAGCAATATGTGATATATATGATACATGCAATTGCAACCTTCCAACAGTCTTCAGAAAAGAATCTATGCTTATTTGAAAATATAAGAATGCTGCATATTAATTACTTAAGATTTTTCAATATTTCTATATTAGAGAAAGGACTTAGTGAATGAAAAATACAATAATGGCATCTGAATTTTGAAAAGATATCACAATTATTCACTTCTACTCAAGTTTTCATTAAAAATGCAGAGTAAACTTGATCAGATGTAATTTGCTTTTCATAAAAGAATGTTCTCAAAACTATGTCAAGGATCCTTTGAGTCTGCCTAACTTTCTGGAGTGGATAACAGGAAATGTACAAAGATGATACAGCGATGGTAAATGTGATCCAGAAAAAAAAAAAAATTGATGCTTCAGTGCCCTGACAAAATGTATTCTGCAGACAGCTGTATGTGAAACTTCACAGTTTTCTTTTACAGATGTTGGTGTGAATATTTTCTTCAGGTCTGATCCATGTGGGTTGGCACCTCCTATCCCACCCTTTCTTCAAGGTTCACTTTGAGTTTCTGGTTCAGAGAAAAGTAAAAAATGCAAAATGAAAATCAATCAAAATCACTGAGTTTCATTTGGTTGCATATCAAAAGTCTGCAGCTTGCATGATGTTCTGCAACCATGCATCATCTCACTTTATTTCAAAACTGAAAGTAACTACATGCTAAGTAACAATGAAATTCAATAAATCCCTAAGTATAGAAACCCAAATTACATATCACACTGCAAACTGATCTAAGACTGTGTTTCCAAATGTTTGCATTTCTGTATGTCTGCAGTGGCATTTTTAAGGCCCCAAACACATGTCCTTCAAAAAATAACCCTGTAAGAATAACACAGATTCAGGAAATAAGTAATAAACATTCAGCAAGGAAATTTTTGTAACCAAATATCTGCAAATAAAAATTATCATCTAATGAATACAGTGTCAGTTGTATACACAATAACAGGAGAAAGAGGAGGTGCTAGAATGCCACTCATCTTAGAACAGTGACAGTTATATTCTGTTCTCTCCAATAATATGGAAAAAAGCAGTTCAGGTTCCTAAGCAATTTCCTGCTGAGCTCTAAAGCCCAGTATGGTTTAGATAGACACTGGGATGCAGGAGACATAGGAAAGTGACCATCTTCTTAACACAGGAAAGTGACCATTTATATGTCATCAATGAACACTTTCCTTGGTCTGATAAATATTAAGTTTTAATAAATATATTACAATCTACAGTTTGTCTCTATTACAATCCACAGAAATGTCTCTATAAAATACATATCCATAGATAATTATACAGTGTATATAATTGTACTAATAATCTGAAACACTTTAGAGCCATTAGGTCGGAATTTAGGTATTTGTTATGACAATATAATACCAGATTTTCAGATAGGATTTTTTTTCCTAGAATTCTTTCCCTGTCATGATTATGGTGGGCTAATCTTTTCTGCAGTTTTAGCTAGCTTCAGTTCATAAGTATTTGACTTGAAGAAGTTATTATTCTTATAGCACAGATAATTTTGTATCCAAGTTAGAATATTGTGTTCTGGATGAGCAGAGTGCTAAATGGATAAAACATAGCTTGGAGGACCTGTCTTGGAGGATAACGGCTAATAAGTCTTCTTCTACCTAGCAGTCACTGAAAACTGGAGGGGTCTGTCTTTACCAATGACGTGGAAAAGGCAACAGTGTGCACTTATCATTTCCAGATGACACCAAATTGGCAGGCAAGGGGTAAGGAGAAGGAGGGGAACCAGTTCATACTCTCTGTGGCAGGGCTGCCATGTAGGCGAACCCAGGGAGGCTGAAAGAATGGGCTGCCAGTAAGTAAGCTCATGAAATTCAGCACAGACTGATACTAAATCCTGCTGCTGGGTAGGAAGACATTCCCTTGCAACATCACAGGCTGGGACCTGATTGGCTGGGCAGCAGCTCTGTTGAGAAGGATCTGGTGTGCTCTGGCATCAAAGGCCAGAAGGGTCCTGGGCTGTCACTAGGAACCCAGCCAGGAGGTTAAGAGGAGTGATTACCCACTTTCCTCATAGAACCTTAGGCTGCATCTAAAGTCCTCTGCCCAGTTTTGGGGCACCCCTGTCAATAACAATATTGATAGATTGTGTGAATGGAGTAGAAGGTTATCAGGAGAGGCTGAGATGCTTAGCCTGGAAAAGAGAAAGCTTTGAAGGATCCCTACAGAAAGCTGACAGCACCTATGGAAGGGCCATCAAAAAGACAGAACCGGGCTCCTTCACAGTGGTTGAAAAGGATGTGATAAATTTGCATAAATAGAAACAAAGAAATGGTCCAGCTGGATAGAAGGAAAAACATTGTCCTCAAGTGAATGAGCAAGCAGTTGACCATGCAGCGCAAAGAGGTTTTTCAGTATCCATCCTTGGGGGACGTTTGAGAGCCAATTGGATCAAGTATTGAGCAACCTTGTGTTATCTCAGAGCTGGACCTACTTTATGCTAGAGGTTGGAAAAAAAAATGTCCTGAATTCTTTTCCAAACTCAGCTCCCTTTCAACTGAATTATTCTATAATTCCATTATTGCTAAGGATTCTCTAATGAAATATTATTCATGCTGGACTTAACTGGATGTCTTCCTTTGATTTCACTGGGGCTAAATATTGGAATGGTTTTATTTTATTCCAACAGGAAGCATTTCTGTAAAAGCAAAACACACCTCTCCCCTTTCCCCTTCCCATTCATTTCTATTGAAATACTTGATCTGACAAAAGTAACCCTGTGGAACAATATAACAAAAATGAAAAAAAATTGCACATAGAAAAGGCAAATTTTATTAGGATTAGTCACATAACAGGAGTTGCAAAGGTCTCTACAGTATCTTGCTTTTTTGTAACAATAAATTGGCTTCACTGTATGACTTTATATCTGACTGTTATACTTTCAAGTTTAAGAAGTAAAATTACTTCTGTGGGGTTAGGAACAAACTGATAATAAATGTTATGTGCCTACAGGTTACAGCCAATTTTTTCTTGGCTTCATTTGTTATTTGATTTTTCCCCAATGAAAATAGATTCCTCACAATAGTGTGTCTAAATATATATGTCTTATAGCTTATTTGATAAAACCTGAAGACTTGTTATGATTTAGTGATCTGACTGCCTGCACATCATAGGTGATGTTTACAGTAACAGGTGATAATATATAATACAAAATGAATTAGAAATAGATGTTATTCCTCTTTTGAATACAGATTTGCCAGATGTACACTCATTTCTTCACATACTTAGTACCTAAAATTTCTGTGATGATAAATTTTATGCAGTAACAGCCTCCTTTTGAAAGTCTTGCTGTAATGGGCAGCATCTTCAAAATATTTTGCTCAGCAAGTAGATAACCCAGGATTTAAGGCTGCTAGGATAGGAAGGGCTAAAGTATCAACCAAGCATCTTCTACAAGTGAGTACAAGACATTACATTAAACAGCCCATAATAAACTGGTGAAGAACAAATTAGGTTTGAATATCAACCACAGTACTACATACAGGGTGACAAGAATTAATTTTATTCCCATCACACAAAAGTTCATGACAGATACTGTATATAACAGACTCAAAGCTATCTATATGTAAATAGCATTAAAAAAGAAAAGGTGAAAAAGAACTTCCTCATCAGGCAGGATGAGCTTGTCACAATAGCTGTCACCAGATTCCGGAGTTTTGCGATTTTCCTGAGATCATGTTTTCATAGCCATGGCTTCTGGCACTCTATGATTTTTGCTTGGTTGGTGGAATGAGCTGGTGTACAGTTGTACACTGCAGGCTTTACAAGGAGCTTTCAGATAACAACCCTTAGGACTGAAATGAAGGTGAGCTGAGAGCAGCTGCATTGACAAGGCAGCCGAGACATGATGGCTCAGGTCAGTGGACTCAAGAGACAAGTTCAGTATAGTAGACTATTGTGGCTAACAGGGAAAACCTACAAAATATATTACATATATTACATATATGACATAATAAAATCCAAACCTGTTGTTTGTTATGAAAAGATTTAAAAAAAAAATCATCCTGACATTATGATGCTGGTTATATAAATACGGGAAGGAGGTACAAAACTTGCAAAGTCAATAGATTAAAGACATATTTGCAAAATTTCAATTGAAATTGAAATATATATTGAAATCTTTCTAATGCTTTAGTCCTGTTTGTCTTCATACTGTTACTTTTAGTCTAAATTCCAGGCACAGACATTCACTTCAGCATACACTTTATTTTCAGTTTTGCTTCTCTGTATTTAGGAATTCTCTAGATGGGTGTGTTTCTTTATAATTGATAGGTTTGAAGATATATGATCACTTTAGAGTATTTAGAAAAAAGAGAAAAAGAAAAATTTAGAAAAAGTATTTAGAAATATATTTTCTTTCAGAATAAAATATATTCAAGATGTTTTTTTAAGAAGCTTTTAAAGTTCATATTTTTAACCAAAAAAAAAAAAAAAAAGAAGAAGGATCTGTATAACTACATTAAGTAAAACAGTAATATTCCAGTACTTCTGGTCACCTATGTAATTTGATTTCCTCAAAGTTGTATTTACTCAACTATTCATAAATAAAATCAGTGGTTGTGCTTTCAAAATTTTGTTTCACTCTTAAAAATAGACTAGATCATGAATTTCAAACATTAGCAGATGTTGGCATGAAAGCTGGTCCCATATGAAACAGATTAAATTACTTGAAAAGCAGCTATCTCTAATCATTCTTAAAACTAGGATGCTGAGCCTATCATAGGATGCTCAATATTTCAAAGTATACCAATGTATTGGGGTTCCTCAAGTATCTGAAATTCAGGACCTGGATATGATTTCATTATGCTATTATGTTTAATAACAAATATTAACCAGGAAAATATATTGCACATAGCAAGGTAGTACATTTGAGTCCAGTAGCTCACTAAAAGAAATCTCAACACTAGCTGTGGCTTAGTTCTGCGCATTAACTTATAAAAGAAATCCTCTGTATCACCAAAAGTTTTAAGTATATCAGATACAAAGGATCACTTTTATTTTTTCCTTATTTGTGGCCTGATATACTAAACCTTTATTTTAAAAAATTGAGCCAATTATAGAGATTTCTTAGTAATCTTTGGGGGTTTTTTATTATAAGTAGTTTGTCCATGAGTTAAAATCATATTATTGTGCAATTTATTTATTCATAACTTGATTTTTTTTTAAACTCAGGTTCAGTTAACCTTTGTAACTTGTTCAATGAGAAAAACCAGTGATCTGTATCACCACACACAATTAATGGTTGAGCAGCCTATAATAAATGAAAATGCCATCATAGCCTAGCAATTAGTGCATGGATCATCTTCAGAAACTTACACACTTTTCTGTCTGCAGCATTTAACTTTGCTCTGTGACTAAAATTGCATTCAAAGTGAATGGCAATATTCAATTACTGTGGTAGCATATTATGGGAAATTGTCACAATTGTGATTAATAGCCCTTATGGAAAACAATTAATTTGGTGTCCTGTTGCTAGGTCAAGTAGAAAAGCTAATTTCCTGGAGGAAAGAAATATGTTTATCAGCATATCTTCTTTGATGTTTTAATCTGAAACACCAAGTACTTCTTTCACTGTAAAAAGTTTTTTTCCATATATTAAAAACAATTTATGAAATAAGAAAGAAGTAGTAACAAAAGTTTCACTGAAAATATGTGAGGAGTACAGGAAGGACAAGTGCAAGAAAAAGGATAGTTCTCTCAAATTTTATCATAGGAAAATTTTCATACATGCATAGAAATTGATAATGTTAGTCAAAACTGGTTGAACGACACAATTTTAGTGAAATAGACCAGTTGAACACACAGAGTGATATTCCCCCTTCCACTAAAATAAATGCCAAAATAAAGCTCTTTCCTGTGCCAGCAAGCACTAAAAGGAACAGTAATTTTTTTTCTATTTAAGTCTAAAAACAAGGAAGAAAGAAGAAGGTTCATTCTCTACCACCATTCTACACTTTAGTATATTTGTTTAGTATATTTTTTACTATATTTCTTTAGTACATGTCTTTATATATATTTAGTAAGGTTTTTTTAGCGTATTTCTTTACTCTGTTTTCCATTCCTTCCTGAAGAGACAGTTGGGGGTTTTTTGCTGTATTTTTACCCCTTGATGTTATATCAAGTCACTGATCTGTTACCATTTTCATGAGTGGGTGTGTAATATCTCTAAGTTACAAAATTCAGAGTGTTTTTTGAGACTTCCATTAGTGTAATACATTACCCATTTTGTTTTCTTTAATGTTTATAAATAATTTATTCCAAAAATACAAATATGCAGGATGACATATTTACATGATGAATATGTTCATGAATATTTATACCACATATTTCCAGATGTCTAAGTTATACGCCTGAGTTAGGAGAAAAGTTTCCAAACAAGCCCATTTTAATCAGTTGAACAAAGCAGGAACTTAACATAAACATTCTTAATAATGTCTTTCTCCCTATCTCTCCTTCTCCCTCACTGTTGTATACCTAAGTACTCTCAGTAAATTAGCTTACTACACAGATTATATTGTTGAAGTTATCAGTCTTAACCATTCACATCCTTTTTACCTTTTTCCTTAACTGCATTCTAATGAATATTACTTTTATCATAAGCCACCTTCCAGTACCTAAATTTGGCCTCATGAAGGGCACGCAGCGGTAGGACACAGAGTAATGGGTTTGAACTGAAAGACGATAGGTTTAGATTAGCTACAAGGAGGAAATTGCTTACTGTGAAGGTGGTGAGACTGTCAAACAGGTTGCCCAGAGAAGTTGTGGATGCCTCATCCCTGGAGCCATTCAAGGCCAGGGTGGATGGGGCTCTGAGCAACCTGGTCTAGTGGAAGGTGTCCCTGCCCATGGCAGTGGGGTAGAAACTAGAGAATCTTCAAAGCCATTTCCAACCCAAACAGTTCTATGATTCGATGAATTTCACAGCCGAACCGTTATCAGTGGACAATGTGGAATCCTCATCATCTGAAGGGTAAAACACAAATATCTTTTGAAATACATGACTGAGAGTAGCTTCAAGCTAGTGGAAGGAAAGAGAAAATAATTATCGAATGGTTAAAGGTAAAAAGAATATTACCCCTACTTCAAATTATAAGAAACTGAATGTTAGGGAAAATGAGTCTCAATACCTGGATGAAGTGCCACAGCTTTGATATAACAATTGTGTTGTGATATGGGTTGTTTAAGTTTGGGATGTTTAGACTTAAAAGATCTCCTTTTTCCTCAGGATCTTTGCAACTACAGAATCTATATTTAGATTATTTTCTTTTATATCCACATGTTGTTATAACTTATCTTTGCATTTCTTAATTTACTGTGATATCTCTTGTTCTAAAATTGTGGCACCAAACTTGGTCTTACTGCATGGTTGTGAATTTCAGGTACTTGGAGGTCAGACAAAAAGTAATCAAAACAGAACTGGAAAAATAAAGTGATTTTTTTTTCCCCATGAAATTTGGCATACATAAAACAAAAATTTAAATGGCTCATATTTATTAGTGTGTAGAAATGATATCTCTAAGTAAAGAGATGCAGCACTTCAACAACCACAATTTCACAACTGAATTTGACATATTCAAGTTTAACAAATGCAATAAAGTAGTCACTCTTCTAATATTACTGATTTTATTTTCACGAACACACACTGAGGAATTTTTGCTTATTCTTACAAAGCATATAGAATCCAACTGGGCAGGGTCTGGATCTCTATGGTGTCATAATGCTGTTCTAGAATGAAATTAAAAATTATTTTAATATTTTAAATAGATTTTTCTGTCACTATTTTTACTGTTAGAATAGTCATATTATTATATTACCAATGGAGAAAATAGAAAATATTACTTTGCAGCTTTGTCTGCTCATCTTAAAGTTCATTTATCTCCTTTAAATATCCCCTATTTAATATCCCCTATTTAATAGAAAAAATATTTAAAATTAAAATGAATAAAACAATAATTATTAATATCTGGTCAAAATGATAAAATGCAATTTTATTAGTTAAGTATAATAAAAGTTAACTTTTCTTATTGCTGACAAGAACTCTTGTTGATTCATAGAGTACTATAGAAAAAACTACCTCTTTTCAAAAGCATCTAGCTATGATTCAAGCACAGATTTCATCAGGATTTTGCTTTGCTCTTTGTGAATTTAGTTAAATCAATTTTCTGTTTTCTGTGTGTTATGATCCAGTTTTAAGGTTCTTAGAAATGCCTCTGCCCAAATTAAGGTGCAAAAGAGACCATATGCCAGTGACAATAGTAAGGGTTTTATTTGGTGGCAAATATGAGAGAGAGAGAGAGAGAGAGAAAGAAAGAAAGAAGCAGAAAATAGGTGGGGGGACAGAAAGAGTGACAGGGACAGAATAAGGAAAATATCACCACTCCGTGGATCCCAGCGATGTTCGTTGATCCTCTCCAGCTGGTCTCTCGGTGGTGAAGGTCCCCCAGAAGGCACAGAGTCCCATGGGTGTCCATGCCCAGGCTGGGTGGGCATGTCCAGCCATGGCCCCCTGGGGTGGGGGTCAGTCTCACGGCAGACTCTGGGTCTGTTGCCCCACGTGCAGTATAAAGTTAATTCTCACGTGAAAGTCCCGTGGATGTGCCCTGTGGGGTTGGGGGTCCCACAGCTGGGCCAGTTTGTGCAATCGGAGGATGGGTGTTTATTGCCTCTCACCAGAGCCTGCACCATGCACCCAAAACCTCCTCCTCCCCCCTTGGCTGGGGGGAGTCTGTGTAAACCTGGATTCTGTGAGCTGTGCTCTTCCCCCACCCCAATCAACCGGGAATAGTTGCAGCTGGTGGCTTTGGCCTTTTTTGGATGCATACCTTTCCCTCAGCCTGAGATGACTGAACAATGCATTTCCCTTTATCTAATCAACAGTTTGACTTCCAGTTCAAAGTCCCACTCTTCAGGGAGGTTTCTTCAGCTGTAGCTTCTTTATAATGAGCAAAGCTTTATATCAATGTTTGATTCAGTCTCTGACACTGCGTAACATCATTGCTTCTTGCAAGTTTTACAGAAAGTGGACAATTTCCTTAGCACAATTTTTCCTTGACTCCAGAAATGGCTTTTTCAGTCTTTTAGTACAAAAAATGTTTGACACCAGAAAGGTTTTACTGCATTTTTGGTGGTTTTTTAAATTATAAATGCTATAAACAAAGGTATTGCTGTGAATCTGCATTTCTCTCAAAAGCAAGAATTTAAAACAGAAAAGTATTTAAAATTTGAATATAATGGTCATATCATCTTCTTTCTTCTAATATGTATTTATTCCAAAAGGAATTTCAAGAATTTTCTATGTGCAATGTAGAAGAATTCTAAGCAATAGATGTTATTTCTTTAAAATATAGGTACTACAGTAAAAATTTTTATCCTAAGTGTCCCTGTGTTGTCAGAATAGAAGTGATGAATAATGCATTATTCTTCATGTGGCAATGTTAGTAGGCCCCAGAAAATATGTAACCATTTTATTACTATTCATTTATGCATACAGTTAATCATAAACTACAAAGGATTGTTAGTTTCGAACCCTTAAGAAAAATTTATGAGGTCAATTTTTAAAGAATTATTCCTCTGGGCTGTAATTAGTATTTTGTAGCATATGCAACCTGATGTTATCGTAGGAGGCAATTTGAACATCTGTGTGTATTATTTGAAAGGTTTAATCCCAAAGAACCTTCTTGCTTTGTGATGTTAGGATGCACATTACACAAAAAATGGATAAAGCAGGACTCATTGCTATTGCATTGGAGTACTGAGAAATACACAACAGCTTTGTTTTTTGCTTTGCCTCTTAACATACTAGAGCATGCAGGACCATAGAAAAAGGCTTTATATTGATGCCTCATTTATTTCAGAAGTCAATTCATCTATTTCATGAGTTCTTCACAGCTATGGAAAGTTATAATACAGATTTTTTTAAATAGGTAAATATACCTATGCAAAAATACACATACACCCTAACATTCAGGATTAAATATATTGTACACTGAAGTTGTAGACCACTGGAAATTGATCTGTTTTCATCTAAGTAAATTCTTAGGAATTCTAAAAGATTAAAAATAGGGCTGATTCATTTCAGAAATTATTTTTTTGAATAGTCCATCCCATGGGCAACAGTTCTCCACAAACTGCTGCAATGTCGGTCACTTTTCCACGGGATGCAGTCCTTCAAGGACAGGCTGTTCTAGTATGAGCTCCCCACAGGGTCACCTGTCCTACCAGCAAACCTGCTCCAGCATGGGCTCCTCTCTCCATGGGTCTGCAGTCCCTGCCAGGAGCCTGCTCCAGGACAAGTCTCCCATGGAGTCACAGCCTCCTCTCAGGCATCCACCTGCACCAGCACAGCTCTTCTCCATGGGCTGCAGGTAGATTTTTGCATCCCTGTGGTCTTCCATGGGCTGCAGGGGCACAGCTGCTTCAACATAGAGTGCAGGGGAATCTCAGCTCCAGTGCCTGGCGCAGCTCCTGCCCCTCCTTCTCCACTGACCTGGGTGTCTGCAGAGTTGTTCCTTTCACATATTCTCATCCCACTCTTCTCTGGCAGCAATTACATCTGCACAATAACTTCTTTCCTCCTTTTTAAATATGCTATCACATAGTCATTACCACCATTCCTGATTGGCCCAGCCTTAGCTAGCAGCATGCCCATCCTGGAGCTGGCTGGCATTGGCTCTGCTGGACATGGGGAAAGTTTCTTTCAGCTTCTCCTCCATGGCTATAGCCCCCACTACCAAAACAGGCGATGAAAACTCAATACAATCTCAATAAAGAGGATAGATAGTAAAGAAAGTAAAGGGACTGTCAGGTGTCTCATAAACTTGATAAAACAAAAAATTGTCGCAGTTTTCAAAAAAGGTACTTATGGTATTTACCTAAAAATCAGTGCAATTTGAAAACATCTTACAGAAACTTTAATATACATTTAATATTAATATCCTGTAAGATCTAACAATTCCAATTTGGTAATACAACAGACTAAATTATTCACTTAGTGGATTCTTCTAAAGAAAAGACTTTCTATTTTCAACTTTCCCATAGAATTATTTTTAAAAATCATAGTTCAGCATTATGAGAAAAACACTGAATTTTTCTTTTCTGGGAGCAGACAATTCTTTCTGCAGAATAAAAAGAAGTTGTGCTTCTGGGCACCACTGAAAAGAGCCTGGATCCATGAAACAGCAAAAAAGTTTGGGAAAATTACAGAATTCACAAACCTTTGCTTTTCTAGAAGCCATCCCTCAATATCCTCACTCTTCACATGTGCTTACAAATATTGTCACCAGGTGATAAAATTCTTGATTCCTGCTGGAACCTTTCAAAATCAACTATTTAATGTGACTAACATATGTTGAAAACCTCTGTTTATTCCAGTACCTCTTTTCCCTTCCTCCTCAGCTTTTTTTTCTTCCTTGCTACAAATTAAGAAAACACATTGCTGTCAAAATTCCCACATATCCAAGTCAAGCATTATTGACTGTGTTATGATGAATGTGTGTATATTAACACAAGCTGCTGCATACATGTGTAGAAGGAGTCATTTGTGTGTATGTCAATTAAAAATACCTTAAAAGATTGATCACATATTTGACACTTCAAAGACCAGCTGCACATGTAAGTATTTTATTAGAATGTGCTGATTACAAAGTGAATGATGAAACAAGCAGAAAGGTGCTGCTTACACATTGACTTGTTTTTCCTAGGCTAGGTTGCAGAGAACAGTTTTATGGTCTAAGTCATTCTAAAAAGCCAATGCTTATATCCTTCGATAAAAGCTGCTCATGCCTGCGTAAAAGAGCTGTGCATTTCAGTTACGTAAGAGAAGGAAGTGCTGGTTTCGTTTTGTCTGTTTGTTCTCTTTTTCACTGAGGAAAGAATTCAGTTTGGGGTGAACTGATTATCTATAAAAACATATAAATGAAGGGCAAAAGCCCAGGTTTATAAATAAAGATTTGGGACACAGATTTTCCAGAGTATTCATTGCTAGCTGCAATTACTTTTTACAGAGAGATTTTGCATAGCCAATCCCAAAACCTACTCACATGTTGAGCAGAAATTACAAAGTTATATGATGAAATTGCAGATATTTTTTATTTAGTTGTAGGATATGTAGGACAAACATGTCCTCCCTGTGAAGCTAGAAATGAGTTCTATTTATTTCATTTGCTCTTAATAAAATATATGATTTCATTTGATTCACTCCTAGTTTTTTACCCAGTGGAATCCCAGTGGAGCACCACTGTTAGATGACATGCCCATAATATGTCTGTTGTACCTGTTATATCTTATCATGTCAAAGACTTCTAGCAGAGTCTTTAATTTGTGAATCATTGACAAAATCATCCATAACAGCACCTTGAAGAGTTCAGCTGTTACAGAAGAAGTAGTCTTTATCCTTAGACGACAAGACAGAATAATAAAGGTCAAAATCTTTTTACAGAGGAATAAAAGTTGTTCTTCTTTTTGCCATTAGATGAAAGACTCCAAATTAAAAATTAAAATTAAAACAGGAACGAGACTTCATAAGAAGGAATTACCAGGACAATTTAGAAAAGAAAACAAGACAGAGGTAATAATTATTTTAGAAAGCTGTTTGAAAAGCTATTACAATGTATTACCTTTAGCAATGTCCAATAACTGTAGAATTAATTTACCCACTTTGTAAATATAAGCCTAGGAGAGTGAAAGGTTAGAATGAGAGGAAAGCCAGAGCTTCCCAATCCACCAAAACACCCTATCCAGTAATCTGAATAGCTCATTGTTAACTCTTGCCTGACACTGAGAATAAATATGGTGAATGACCACAAGATGTTCTATTCAGTTACTATTTTACCTATTAAATTAGATTGATTTAAAAATGTCTTGATTGGTTTTGTTCTATTTTCTTTTTATTTTGTAATAGTTTGTGGGGTTTGTTGCTTTTTTAAAATTTTAAAATCATAGAAAAGTAACTTTCTATCTGTTTTGGCTGTTTTATTGAGCTCAATCTTTCATTTCCAGGTATCTAAAGAAAATATTTTTTAAAAAAAGCTTTTAAAATTTCTAATGTACCAAAGCAATTTTTCTGAAATACATCACATATTCATTGACAATGATGAAATATCAAAAGCCATGGAAGTATGACAGGGTTCAAGTGAGCTTAAATTGAATGTTCTGTAAAGGTTTGCTGCAAGCCTCTAAAGAAAACCTTTAATAAATCAGCAAGATAAGAACTGAAAGTACTTTCTAGAAAGGTAGAACAGAAAGTAAATAATAAGCTTAAAACAATGAAAGTAAATTACCAATTTTCAGGTAAAGAAACTGTCCAGTATGTTTTATGCAAAAGTCTAGAAAAGCCATCTATCATTACTGTTAAAGGTTGTGGGCACATCTGTATTTTGTGCTTAAATACTTTCCTTCAAATATGTGGGCTAATCCAAAGTAGTAGAAATTAGTAACTCGACTGAATATAATTCAGTCCCTTCAATTTTATAGTGGCCATGGAAGACTCCACAACCTCTCTGGAAACATGTCCCAGTGCTCAGTAGCTCTCGTGGTAAAAGTCTCTCCTGATGTTCAGATGGCACCTCCTGTGTTTCAGTTTGAACCCATTGCTTCTTGCCTTGTCACTGGGCAGCACCGAAAAGAGCCCAGATCCATCTTATTCCTCTCGTCAGGGACTTGAATCCATTGATGAGATCTACTCTGAGCCTTGTCTTCTCCAAGCTAAATGGTCCCAGGTCTCACAGCCTCTATTCACTTAACAGATGCCTCAGGCCCTTCATCATCTTAGTGGCCTTTTGGTGGACTCCACTATGGCCATGTGTTTCTTGTTTTGGGGAGCTCAGAACTGAGCACAGAACTCCAGGTGCTTACTAGTGCTGAGTAGAGGGGAAGGATCATCTCGCTTGACCTGCTGGCAACACTCTTCTTAATGCAGCCCTGGATACTATTTGACACCTTTGCAGCAAGGGCACACTGCTAGCCTGTGTTTAACTTTGTGTTCACTAGAATCCCCCTATCCTTTCCTAAAAAGCTGCTTTCCAGCCTATCCATCCCTGGCATATTTGGCGCATAGTGCTTTTCCTCCACAAGAGCCGGACTTAACTTCCCATGCACAACAACTTCATGAGGTTCCTGTCAGCCCATTTCTCCAACCTGCCTCTGGATGGTAGCACGACCCTCTAGTGTATCAGCCACTTATCCCAGTTTTTTGTCTTTAGGAAACTTGATGAGGTTACACTCTGCCTCATTATCCAGACCATTAACGAAGGCATTGAATGGGATTGGACCCACTGCTTAACTCTGAGGTATGATGATAGTTACTGGCCTCCAACTAGACTTCATATCACTGATCCCCACCCCCTGGATGTGGCCATTCAGACACTTTTCAATACACCTCAGTTGTTTGCTCACCCAGCCCATCCTTTTTCAGTTTCTTTATGAAAATATTATGAAATGCAGTGCTGGAAGCTTTACTGAAATCAAGGTAAACAATATCCTTTGCTCTCCCTCATCTACCAAGCCAATTTTTTCATTGTTTATTTTGCTCAGTTTTTTTTCCTCCCCCCTCTCAGGCTCAGTTTAAAGGCATAGCTTTAAAGGCACAAAATTAATTCCTGGGCATGGGGCAGAGATAGGGGATACGCATCACAAAGTCACCCCAAAACATTGGTCAAGCACAACTTGCTCTTTTTGGATCCATGCTACTATCATCTTTTTCTCCTTCACGTGCATGGAATTATTTTCCAGGATTAGCTACTACGTCACCTTCACAGGGACTAAGGTGAGGCTGATTGATCCGTATTTCCCATGGGTCATTCTTCTTGACCTTCTTGAAGATAGGAGTGGCTTTTGCATTCCTCCAGGTTGTGGTTAACTTTGACTGGTCACCAGGTTTCTACTAAGCCAGTCTAACACTCCCCCTTCTCAGCTGGACAGGGAAGAGAAAGTATAATGAAAGGCTCCTGGATCAAGATAAAGACAGGGGAGAGATCACTCACCAATTGCTGTAATGGGCGAAACAAGTTCAACTTGGGGGATATTAATTTAATTTATTGCCGTTTGAAAGACAGACTAGGATAATGAGAAAGAAAGACAAATCCTAAAATAGCTTGACCTCCTGGGTTCACTTACACTCCTGGCTTCTCTACCTCTTATCCCTAAGTGGGACAGGGGGATGAGGAATGGGGACTGTGGTCAGTTCATCTTTGTCTCTGCTGCTCCTTCCTCTTCACACTCTACACTTGCTGTCTTGGCTCTTTTGGACTCAGAGGAAGCTTCTGACACCTTCACACAGAAGCCACCTCTGTAGCTCTCCAACCCTCCACTAGAAACACCTTGGATACAAACCTAATATACGCAGTTCTCAGGCACATCTCACACTTGAATGATCATTCAAAGATGAGCAAGAGCAACCTCAGAATACATCAGCCAACTCCCTGTCAAGCAAAGTTAATCCTACTACTACCTACTGCATTTTGCTGAAGGCTGACTGGATTGATGCCTTCTAACATAAGCCTCAAGTGCTTGTGTTCTGTACTGTTTTTCTCCTTCTGACTTAGTTGATAATATGAAGCATTCACTTTTCTAAGAGATTGATCTACATTTTAGTCCCTTGGTTGCATATATATTGCTGTATTCAGCAACAGAAAGTTGTCTAGGGAAATATGTAGAAATAAAAGGCAAATGGAACTTGGGAGAAGGGGAAAGGGAGACTGAAAACAAATTAGTACAAAAGTGATAGATATTGACTTGATAATGCAAGTCCCTTGCTGAAACCAGTCTAAAATCTCTGTGACTGTGAGGTATTCTTAACTTTAGACAACATGGTAACCATTATACTGTGTACTTTTTGAAGTAGAAATTACTTGACCTTTGAGATATGTTCCTGGGAAATTTTGAATTAGACTGTCAATCAGGTTGATCAGGAGAATGAAAAACCACTCCAAACATGGTAATTCAATACAGTTAATGTAGCTGTGAGCATCTCTGAATCACTTGGCAAATTAATTCAGTCTGCTCAGAATGATCTTTGGGCATCCCAATCCATAAAAATGAAAAAAAAAACCCTAAAACCAAAACCCCCAAACCAACCAACGAACCAACCAAAAAAAAAAAGCTATGAGAAAACCAACAAAGCTCATTTCTATAGTTTGATGAACACTTTAGCCTGGTTCCTAAACAAGTAAATGTTGTTAATGCTGATATATTGAGGAGAAGAAGACAGCCAAACTGCAAATCAGCTATAATTCTACTCTACATGAAAAATATCTGTAACATTTAGATAGCTGAAACTAATAGGTACTTTAAATTGATTGTTTTCCATATTTCTATCAAAAAGTTTTATACAAATCTTTATTTTGTATCAGTCTGAAAAATACCTGATTCTGGAGGTGTAACCCTGTTCTTATGATCTCTTTCCACAGACTTCATAAATGTGTGTGACTGGAGTGGTATAGGCAAGATTTCAGTCAACAGGATCTAACTTGAAAGTTAGATGGGAACTAATAGTAATACAGTGCATATGGCCCAAAATATGGCTAAAGTTTTACAGCCAATGACATTGATATACAAACTTGCTAAACCATTAAAGATTTAAAAAAAAAAAAACCCTTTGTATTTTTCTTTTAATTAAAAATTAGCACTTTCCTAACATATCAGCAGCAAATCTTCAGCAATTTAAAAAATTAGAAATGCTTTACATCTTTTCTATGACAAAGAAACTCTTGCAAATTAAAAACCCAATTCTACAGTATTACTTACAATACTAAATCTGTTAGCAACATCAATCCTTTATTAGCACATTGATAAACATTGATTTTGAACCAGATGTTTGAGAAAGATTACTTTATGTATCAGATTCTTTGTCCAAAAGGATTATTTGAACATTTCTAAGGTTTAAAGGTCATGTGCAAATTGTGTTCATGAATTTGCTCTTTTTCTTGAAAATTAAAGGGTTTTACTATTTAACTTTAAAGAGCAATATTTTATATTTAATTATTTGGTATCTTTATGAAGATATGTATTCTCATTATTTTCACTCAGAGGAAAGTAAATTAATTAATGGTACTTATCTTCCTTGGACAAATCTGAATATCTAACAGTCAAGGAAACCAACAACTGAAAAGTAATGTCACTACATGCATAGTGAACATTCTTAATTGTCAGTATGTACTACCCTTCTTTACGGGGTTGGTTTGTTTTTTGTTGTGGGGTTTCATTTTTGTTTTGCTTCTTGTTTTTTGTTTGTTGTCATTTTTTAAATATCATGCATCACTCTCTATCCTTCTATAGCCAAGCCATTATTTTCATAAAAAATTTACAGCTACAATATCACACTGGGTCACACAATATGAAGAGCTCACATCACAAGATATTGCGTTTCTCCACCTGGTACCAAGCTCAATAAAGTATATTTTGTGACAGTGTAGCTCTAGAAAACTGCTCATGTTTTCTTTGAACATAAGGAGCAATTAAGGTTTTACTATATTAATATTTCATTTCACTTTATTTTCATTGTTCAGTACTTAAAATCTGTGACACATTTTATGTGAAAATTAGCTTGGATCCTCCCTCCATATGATGGTTGACGTTACAGGGTTTTATAAGAAGCAAAATGTATTTAAAGACCCTGTTTATATCCAATGTGGGGTTATTTTACTCCATTAATTGATTTCTTATCAATTATCTATTACATTAATTTATGATAATAATTTTTTTTTGTCCCTCTTACACCTTTTTTTACAGCTGATAAGTCAGTTTTTGTGGGTGTTTAGGGGTCTGATTTTCAAAATACTATAAAGTAGGATTACATTAAAAACTTTTTCCTAGCAACTCCTTAACTATTGATTCATTCAGAACTCTGCCTGAAGCATCCTATTTAAAAGTGATTCCATATCAATCACTGTCTTAAATTTAAGTCTGTCAACCTGCTATTAATCTGGTTTATATGTTTTTTTCAAATCATTAAACAGAACAGATTTCAATGAATCTGTAGAGGATTATCTCAAGTGCGTCTTTTAGTATATCTATACTTACCATTACCAACCTAGTCTGCATATGGAATTTAAGCCTTGATCATTTATTTTGTTCCAGTCTCTTGTTATCCAAATAATTTTAATGATTTATACTTTTTTTTTTCAAACTTTGGTCTTTTCTCTCATGAACTGAAATTGGAAATAAAGAAAAATGCCTCCTCTTCTACCATATGGGATCAGGATGTATATTTGACACCAACCAAATAGCAGCAGTATGAAATTATTCTGTTATTAGAACTAACTACATACTTAAGGGCATTTTGTTTATTCTTAATAAAAACTTGCATGTTACTTTTCCTGAAACCACATTTGTGCATTAATATGATTTAATGGATAGATAGGTGAATCCAAAACATGACTTTTTACCCACCAAAAATTATTTTAAAAATATGCAGGGGTGGTTAAGTAACTCTGTGGAAGCATCTTAACTTGTACCTCTACTACTGAGAAGGGGAGGAAAAAACTTGTAATTTTACTTATCCAAATTTTCAATAAACAGCTTGAGGACCTTCCACAGATAGCCAACTGCAACAGCTTGTAGACCTTCTGCAAGAAATAAAATAAAACCAGGGTGCTGTAAAGGAAGACATGTTGTAGGGGTTTTCTTTTAGCTATTTTCCTCTATTTCTGCTTTATTTATAAGGTTTATATAAGTAAATTACTTGTCTGGGGTGCTACTCTTGGAGCACACTGATTCTCTGTGGGGAAGAAGCCTATCAAAGCATTTTGCTTCTGTAAAAAACATTTGAGATTTAACTCAGGGGATGAGATCCACAATGTTAAAAATCTTTGCTTTCTAAAGGAAGAATCAATCTAATTTGAGGATAGTGACAAACAAGCTGAAAGAAATTAAGTGCTGTGGAAATTACCTGGTCTAACACTGACTTGGAATAAATAGGCATACCCAGAGTAGCTATGGTTTTGTAAGCAGTGGTAAGCTTCATTCTTTGAGCCATAAATATCACAGGGGAAATAAATATAATAGGAAAAAAAAAAAAAACCAAAACCAAAAAAAAACCACCAAAAAAAACCCACACAAAAAAAAAAAAAAAAAAAAACAAACCAACAAAAACCAACAAAACCCAAAACAGCTCAAAATTATACTTCTTGGTGAACTGTTCCATGGCACGTCACAGATGCTGTACTGGGTTGACCCTGGCTGGATGCCAGGCACCCACCAAAGCCTCTCTCTCAGTCCCCTCCACAGCTGGACAGGGGAGAGAAAATAAAACAAATGCTTCATGGGTTGAGATAAGGACCTGAAGACACCACTCACCAAACACCATCATCGCAAAACAGGCTCAAATTATGAGATATTAATTGAATTTATTACTAACAAAATCAGAGTAGGATAATGAGAAGTAAAATAAGACCTTAAAAACACCTTCCCGTCGCCCCTCCCTCCCCCACAGCTCCACCTCCTTGCTCCCCAGTGGCATAGGAAGACAGGGAGTGGGGGTTATGGTCAATTAACCACAGGTTGTTTCTGTCACTGCTCCAAGAGAGCAGTCTTTCCCCTGCTCCAACATGGAGTTCCTCCCATGGGAGATTTTTCTCCATGAACTTCTCCAATGTGAGTCCATCCCATGAGCAAGAGTTCTCCACAAACTGCTGTAGTGTGGAACACTTTTCCATGGGTACAGTCCTTCAAAACCAGGCTGTTCCAGTGTGGGTTCCCCACAGGGTCACAAGTCCTACCAGTAAACCTGCTCCAGCATGGGTTCTTCTCTCCATGGGTCTGCAGGTCCCTGCCAGAAGCCTGCTCTAGCACAGGCTTCCCATGGAGTCACAGCTTCCTCTCAGGTCTCCTCTCCTCATCTGCTCTGGCATGGGTCTAATCTGTGGGCTGGACCTCTGCACCCCGTGGTCCTCCATGGGCTGCAGGGTCACAGTTGCTTCACCATGGTCTGCACCATGGCCAGCAGGGGAATCTCAGCTTTAACACCTGGAGCACTTCCTCCTCCTCCACTGACATTGGTTTCTGCAGAGTTGTTCCTTTCACATATACTCAGCTGGTTCTTCTCTGGCCACAATTACATTTGCACAACAACTTTCTTTTTTTCCTTCTTAAATATGTTATCACATAACATTACCACCATTTCTATTTGGCTCAGCCTTGGCCAGCAGCACAGCTGTCTTGGAGCTGCCTGACACTGGCTCTGCCAGACATGGGGGAAGCTTTTCAAAGCAGCCACCCCCGTAGCCCCGCGGCTGAAAAAAACTGCCCATGCAGACCCAATACAAAGGCTGTTGCATCCACGAGATCACAGAATCACCAAATAAGCTGAGTTGGAAGAAGCCCACAGGAATAATTAAGTCCAGCTCCTGGCCCTGCACAGGACCATCCCCAAGTGTTACACCATGTGCCTGGGAGAATTGTCCAAACACTTCTTAAACTCTGCCAGGCTGGTGCTCTGACCTGGGAGCCTGTTCCTGTACCCAACCACTCTCTTGGAAATATTTTCCTGGAAACTCTTACTTGTTGCCTCCTTACGTCCTCAGCTACTACAAGCTCATTACTATTAGTGAGACAATGCTTAATTCTTTTGGGGTGGGTAAAGGGGTGGAAATATGTCACTTTTCACAGGAAAATCAACATTTGAAAATCTAAATACTACATTTCCTTTACTTAAGCAAGTAATTTAATTTTATTAATTTCTTTCAAAATTTATAAATATCCCCTCGGCTGCCAAAATGCCCCAGGAAATCATTGTTTGTAAGCAAAATATCCTTCTAAGTTTTAAGTAGGAGATATGAATGAGGTGTGAAAGATATTTTTTGGAACCTTTCTGACTGAAAAATACACCAGCCTTAAAAAGGGTTACTGGAATTTCACACTAAGATATTCAACCTTTTCTCAACTAGCCTCACATTTTTTTCCTGAAAAGGCATCACATTAAAGTCAACGCTCAAGGATTAGTTTGCCACCGTATACTTACATCCCCTTTTGAATGGTAGCAATTATCATCTTCCCTCCTTCTCTTTTCATACTACAATGATTGACTCCACAAGGAAGAAGCGTCATCTACTTTACTCACTGGGATCTAAAAGACTGAAAATTTAAACCTAAATGTAAAGAAAATATTGCTCTTGCCATGGTTACTCACTCTTCTGGATTTTGCTGAAAAATATTTAATGTAGGAAAGAGCTACAGAAATCATAGATAAAATTAAATAAATCAGCCCCTCTTCCTTTAGATAAATTCAAGTTCTACAATGTTCAAAATTTTAAACATTTTTAAAGTAGTGAATATTCACTTGTTTGAAATACAACTTATATAAGTGAAATCAACAGTAAAAATAATAATGCTATCTGAAAATGCACTTTAAAATACAAACTGCCATGGAATTCCAGTGTAAACATAAAACAGTGTATGTCCTGGTTAGCTGAAGATCTTTAGCCTAATACTTGTGTTTCTCACTGTTGTTTAAACCGCAGCCCTTTCAGTTTGTATTCAGGGCACTTGATTAGTAGAACTCTCTTGAAATCCTAAGAGTTAGGCTTGCAAGGTTGCTATTTAGGATTCTATTTAAACATAGAAGATGGTAATTTAATCTGCTTAGAATGGGAAAATATTTGTAAGAATATATAATGATTTTTTTTTTTTTTTAAATAGCTGAAGTTTCCCTGTTTTGTAGCTTGGTTGATGAAAAATCAGTCAGATTCCCACAGCATGTTAGCAGTCACACATGCCACTGTTGTTTTTTCTTCAGTGCACTGTCCTTTCAATCCTACAGAGCATTAGTACAGCACAGAGTCACATTTGTTCCAGGTTTCCTCAAAGACTCTCAAGGCAATGGTGCACAATCCTTGTTATAACAGATGGTCTTTAGCTGTAGTTTCGCATTTTGTGGTGCTGGTACCACAGTGGAGGATTTGCCCTGAGCACGTCCTTACAAGATTTCAATGGCCTACCTGTCAGCCATTTGCCATGCATTTAATGGGCATAAAGAAAGGGCTTAAGGCATTCATGTTGTTCATCATATGTGCCAGATGTCCAGAGCAACAGACCTGAGCCTGCAGGAACTTTGCTGTAATATTGAGCACTTGATATTGATGTAAGATAACAGTATCCTAGATTAACAAATTATTCAAAGACTAAACTTATTAAATATATCAAACCTCACTTTTTATCAACAAGTTTAATTTAACATTTTTAAAATGCAGATACATATAAATACACCCATACTGAGATATTTTATTTTGAAAATGAAAATACTATTTACATAAATATTAGATATTCACGCACACGTTATTTCAAATATCCATTTCTAGCAATAGTAAAAGGTACTTAATATTATACTTTTGATGCAGGGAATACAAGATAACATTGAAAAATATATTGAACCTAATTTTTATACCAATCTACATTGCCACACTTAAAGGCATGTGTTATCAATGTTCTGTTTTTCTCTGAATGACTCAGATTTAAAAATTTATATATTTAAATTATGGTTCAAAAATGAAATTAGAATTCTGATTTTCTTATTCTTCTACTTCAGTTGTTAAGCAGTTGTGTGAGCAATTATCATGTTCAGGAACATGTTAATGCACTGTATTACCCTACTGCGTAATTATCTATTTCTGATAGATTTAGGCACCTTAAAAGTTCCATTTAAAATCCCAGTATAGCTGGAAGGGAGTTCCCAATCTAATCACTGATTTAATAAATGGCTGAAATGATTTCTGATTGTGGATATGTATGCTGCATCAGAGAGTTTGGCAGAATGTAGGTTGTTTTTCATATCGCAGTAAGAAAAACTGGACAGTAAATAGTGAAGTAGAATTGCAAGCTGGAAGAAAAATACAGATAGTGAGTAAATCACATGCCGTCAATTGCTGAGAGCCCCACTGTTTCTCAGCATCATACAGAATCCAAATGAATTCCCATGATACACTGTATATACCCCATCCATGGAAAGGTTCTCTGTCTCTCCTGTGATGTGATCTTGTGCAGCAGACCAAACCATGTGTCTTCTACATGACAGCCACTATGTATCATGCTATCCACTAGAGTGCAGTACAGTCCATCCACGATGGGGTTGTTGCTTAGTAACAAAAGGAAGAAAACCTTACAACAGAGTTAAAGAGGTAGGATAAAAAAGCAATTCATTAATGAAAGCTTTCAGGTGCACAAAATATGGCATTGCACATGCACAGAATCAGATTCATACAATTTTTATAAGGTTAATTAATTATTATACCTAGCAGGTGCATCCAAGAGGAGATTCAGTTGCCCCCTTGGCTCTGCCCCTTAGAATAGTTCCAGGGGGTTCTTTGCTTTATTTCTTGTTATGTCTTCTCAGATTTGGTTGCAAAACCTTATTAGAGGTTCTCTTGAAAATAAGACTAAAAAGAATTTCAGGAATGTGTTAGTAAGGAACTAGCTAAACTATGAAAATGGGTAGGAAAAGAACTGGAAGCTGTATTACTGTATATTAACAATCAATAAAGCTACAAATATGAAAAAGGCTAAAAAATCTCTAGTCATCAGGGTATTCCAGCATGTTCCAGAGGTGCATATGTGGACATAAACATCAGTTACTCATGCTAACATATGGGCTTCTCAATATCAGATTAGATTTTAGAAAAAAATTCATCACCAGAGGGTTATAATACATTGGGACAGAGTGATTGGGAAGTGGTTGAGCGACCATCCCTGGAAGTATTTAAAGGGTGTGTAGATGTGACTATAGGGACATGGTTTAGTGGTAGACTTGGCAATGACAGGTTACTGGTTGGACTCAAATGCCTTTTCCAACCTGAGTGGTTCTGTGATTAAATGTTCCCTCTCAGGCCCTGCATAAATACTCGCTAGCTTATCAAATTTGCCTTTTTGCTCTTAAAGCCCCTCTTTGATATTCAGATCTGGTAATATGGCTATGGAAAAAAACCCAAACATCTCAACATGTATTTGTCTAAGGGAATATGGACAAAAAGGACAAAACCATAGTTGTACATAAAGAATAAAAACACATTCAGCACAAATTTTTCTATGCTTGTACATTACTAAGAGGAAACAATATTATTAAATGATTAGACATTAATGTTACCAACATGTATTTTCTTTTCTATAATTTTACTTTCGTTTTTAAACCAAAGTAAATAATTGCAATATTAAAGGTAGTCAGGAACAAAAAAACCATTACAATTAGGAAATGCTAATTAAAATTTGACTGTAATTAGATATCCTTTGTTTTAATCAAAGACATTTTGTTTTAAAAGAAACTAGCAACAAGGAATAAAAAATAATATTAACTTCTTATGGTCACTGCAGTTTCATTTCTCAACAATAAAGTAATTATTTGAAAAAATTTAGTTACAAGACTGAAAGTATGAAACAATTTTTCCTCAGCCTGTCAAACTGGAAATAAGAAAAATATTTAAGAACATCCAATAAAATTTAATTATAGAATATTCAGAGAGGACACATAAAAGGGCAAGAAGCACATTAAAAAAATATTTTAATATTAAAAGACATGAGTTTTAAAGGAATCACATTTTTAAAAAATACTCATACCAATAACTGATTTTCTGAAGGTGGTTAATATTCATTAACTTAAACAAATTTTAAAATAATAGCTGAAAAATCTAAGTGTTTTGTCTTAACATACTTAATTTTTACCTCCTTTTAAGATGCAATTAAGACATTTACTTGTTTTATCAAATGTGATTTGAAACTCTTATTTCTCCACCAAAGAAAAAGTCTATAATTTCAACCTTATACTGAAGAAAATAATCTGACTAATTTACTCATCAGAAAGAACTGTGACCATATCTACTTGAAAAGAGACAGCATCTTCTGAAATTGCCTTGGGAAGAAATATAGCAGTTATTTCATCTTTAGAGAGCACTGTTCTTAGGCTTTGGTCTTGCAAGGTGATGTGGGGCTAGTTACATGAAAAAAACTGACAGTATCATCTTCAAATCATTTTTATAATTCTCTTAGCCTTAAAAAAACCTTAACAATTAAAAGTGATGTGATTTTATAAAGAAGAGTGGAAAACTGTGCGTCACACTTCTTTAAAACAGCTGAAGGTTTACTGCCAGCAAGAACTGTGATCAGAAATGTTTGACAGGCTCCGTTCTTAGGGAACATTTGCTAAACTGTATTTGCTTCCTTCAGTGTTGTGTTTCAGTATTCATAAAGTGACAATGCAGAGGTGGCTTTGGGGCAGCAAAATAAAAGGACGGAAAAATGACAGTGAGTTCTAATGACACAAAATATAAGAGAGGTCCCATATTTCCTTGTAGAAGAAACAGGCATGTAAATTTATACACATTTTTGTCTTCTTGCTGTAATCAATAGTATGCTGAGAATCTATTAGTAAATTAGTTAATAAGTCAGTTGATCAACTTGGTAACATTAAAAATATTACATCATAAAGAATCATATTTGTAGAGAAAACATTAAACCAAAACTATTTTTAAAATAATATTTATCTTTATGGGTTCAGCACAAGAACCATAATGCTGTACACTCTGAATTCTGCACACAAGAAAAAAAGCAAAATAACAAGACTGATTTTTAATGACAATTGTTAAAGGTAGGTCTAGATTTTGGTGGTTTAAAACGATTGTACTTATTTATTTTCATAACTCACTTTATTTCTTCTGAGTTCCTTTTGTTTTCACACTCAGTCTTACGGAGAAGGCTCCCTTCTGCTTTCCCCCTATCTAGTTTTCACACTTTTGAGGTGGTATTCTATTCTATGAAAGAGTATGGTGTCTGAAATTCTCAATGAGTGGGAGAAAAGCATCTGGATTGTTTGGACTAGATTTGGGAAGAGTTAAGCAATTCATGATAGAAACACACAGCATCCAGTACACGTGACTGTAAGCAGCCTGTGCCTACACAATAAGGAGGGTAGAGTAAAGTCAGCTTCTGAAGACTGGGGATTTTCTATTTAAGGTAGCTCTATGAGTTATTTTGCTGGCAGAAGAAAGCTCAGTCTAGACTTCCAAAGCAAACTGTGTCTGCATATAAAGCTGGTAGTAAGTCTGTGCAAATACTGTCTCTAAGTAGGGCTTGTTATTGTAGGCTTAGAGTTGCACTGGCCACAGTTATATTGTGCTGATGTACCCTGAAACACCAAGGTGGCTAACTCCCGTCCATTTAGAATTCATAGCATAGAATGGTCTCTTGAGGATGTCTACAAAGTAATTGTTAGCATATATCAGGTTTTGATCAATTTGTCTTCAGATATTTCTTAAAAGGAAAAGGCTGACTACTTTTTGCCAGATGGCAGCATGTCCTTATGTGAAAAATTTTTTGCCTTATATAGCACTATTTTATTCTTAAACAGATAAAGAAGAAAAATAGTTTCAGGTATGGCAAAAGAGAGCTACATCAGTGAGTAAAAAGATAACAAAATCTTAAGGAAAAACAATGAAATTAAAACAAAAGCTGTAGAAAGGGAACAACTCTTGTTATATTTGAACAACTCTTGTTATATTTGATAACCTGAAATAGATCTTGATAATTCATTTTTCATATTAAATTGAAGTGCTTGAGTTATACTAACATTTGCCTCAAACAATGCTAGCTATCTGGAAAACATTAAGATCTCAATATTGCAGCAAAGCAAACAAGATAAGGAAGATTTTCAGTGAAAGACAAGACCATATATATGTTTTGTCCACACATTTTTCAACTATCCCCAAATTACAATTTTTGGAAAATAAATTGGATGTGTTTGCAACACCCTTAAAAATAGGCTCATTTTACTTCTGTATTGGATAGCACCTGTCATCACTAGAACACTCTTGGTATAAAATTTGTGGGGATTTTATGGTTCTGTTCGGTTTATGGGTTTATGCAAGGCTAAGTGGTAACTATAATACTTTATGTAGAGATGGAAGGTTTTATTCTTATCCTTTTTATATTGGCATAAAATACAGGGTTTATTTGATGTCTAGAGCCTAACAATGTCTTTGTATTCTTTCTTTCTTTCAACTCTACTTCTAAATGTTTTTATGTTGTGCTTTGCTCATAGCATGACCTCCGCAAGGAATTATTCTCTCTCCTTGTTTCATCTCATAAAATATAAAACAGTTTATGAATTTTGTTGGAGTTCATAGTAAGAAGAAATACAGGTATTGGTCATACCTCTGATCAAGAGCATGTTCTTAACTCCTCATCACAAATTTTAAAACAAAAACCATAGTTTTTAAAAGGCATAGAAATTTTATTTGAGAAACAGACCCTTTGAAAAATATCATATGGAAATAGTAGTTTATCTGTTCTCTTCTTTGGGGGTCACAGTGGTTTTTAGCCCATGTCAGTTTTTTGGATAATATTTTACAAGATAGTCTCCTTGAATCTTGGAGAAATCTACATGGGTAGCAAGCACTTAGATTATTTCAATTCTATACTCTTTGGGTGTACCAGGATGTACTGGCTTTACACAGAAGTATTTTATTTCTGTCTTCTTAATTTCCATCATTTATACCAAAGGGGAAGAAAAAAAAAACAACACAGGATCTCAAAAATTAAAGCTGGTGCACAAATATCAATCAATGTCATTGTGATATGCTCTTAATGAATAGCTGAATCTGAATCTAAAAATATAATTTTAAATAACACCTACTACATGCACAGCTTCTTCAATATTTAGGAATTGGTAAAATTATAATTAATACAGTGATATATGTGTTAGCTGCCCCACTGTCAATTCAGGAAATATTGTTTTTTAATATTGGAAGACTTCTAACCTATTTATATTCTTTAAATATTTATATGAATGTTTGTTTTCTTTGAAAGGTTGGAGCATTGTAGCTAGTTTAAAAATATAATAAAAATCTCTCCAAAGGTCAGCATGTCATTTTTATTCTTTTTGTATGCCAAGTGTCTATGGGTGCATTCACTTAAGGGCCAGTTCTTATTTCTTTTTCTCCAACTTAACAAGTGTTGTGTTTTTTTCAGCATAACTAAAAATATCAAATGAACTGGCCATTACATAGGTTTTATGCATCTAATTTCTTCAAAAGACAGGAGCAGGAGAAGGAAGTATAACTAGAGAGACAAGGGTTTCAGAAGTAAGCAGTTTCCTCAAGCAATTCATAGAAAAAATCCAACATGTCACGGACCTAGTCTCACACAAACCAGGTTCCCTAAGGTCATCTGAGGAGTATCTCTGCTGCTTCTGTGTTGAAAGGTCCAAAATAGGACAGCAAGTTAAAAGCAAAACATACTCTTGATTGATTGCTCAAGAATTGCTAATTAGGCAATTCTTAAAACTTTGTTTTTAATGGATTTTTGAATTATTAGTAAGTATTTGATTTCTTAGAAACATGTTTTCAAAGAGCCACTACCTGCTTGGTTGAGCAGCTTATCTGTGTCCTGTTGTGGGTCCCTTGACACCAGCTGGAGCCAACTGGAATCAGCTGTGCCTGGCATGGGGCAAGCCAAGCCTCTCCTCACAGAGGCTGCCCTGCAGCCCTCACTGCCATGGACGCCCAATACACAATTTCACACTCTCTAAATTAAAACTAGGCTTTTTCTATAATTACTACTGCAGTTTTCTGTGACATTTTATACAATTCTTGGTCAGTTGGATATTGGACTTTCACATACATTATCTTTAACTGCTGCTTTAAACAGCCAGTGGTCTGGCTTCTACACACTTCCAAATGCTCACTAGTTTTTTCCAATATATATATCAGGTTACTGAGGTCTCAGGTAAAGATTTTATTCTTCCTAACCCACATGGATACCAAAATTATGATCTTATGAAAATTTCTATGTGGCTGCCACTTTTCTGTTAGAAGGTAACTGAACTGCAGTCTTGGAGAAAAGACACTTAAAGCTACAATTAATACATGTGAGAAGCTTCCCCATTAGAAAGTAGGGCAAAAGTTCAATGGTGTTAGAAATGCTGTAGGATTTTAGGAAGGATCTGCTGAGTTTATTTTTTTCTTGGTTTCTAACTCTACAGAGTATTAAATCCTCAAGCCTTAGGTGTGGAGTACTCACTTCAACCTACTCATTAGCACTCTTCTTTTGTGGAAAATGCAAGATCCTTTCCTGATTTGTTAATTTATAAACATTTTTGTAACATTACTTCATGCAGTTTCCTATAGATTAATATGACATAAGGATTAAATGTATGGTAATCTTGGTCCTCTAACATTCAGCAGGAATGTATTTCCATATTAGTTGATCCTAGGCTATAAAGCTTGCCTTGCTAATCATATTGCATAGATGAAAATGTTACCTTGTCAGCATTAAAATTGTATTTCTGACTTCTAACATTCTTATTTATCTCATGTAGGAGGACTTGTGTCTCAGCAAACATAATAAATGAGCCTTGTCATAAGGTTGTGTACTCTCAAAACAGAAAGGCAAGACTGAACAGAGCTAAGACCAGACTGAAAGAAAGAGGGTAACAAAAAATAGATTATTAATCATTGGTGATGACTTTAAGGTGTCAGATTTATGTTTTGGTTTGGGTTTCTTTTTGTTTTGTTTTGCTTTGTGGGTGTTTTTTAAGTACTATTATGCACCTTATAAATAAGCTATATATGTAAACTTATGATCTTAGTCCAAAAAAAAACCTCCCATGTCTGAATTAAATTTATATTGAAATTATTAAACCAAATAACTTAAATATCTACTTTTCCCTAATAATATGAGTTAAATTTATTACATTTATTTCATTCCCATGCCCATAGGAAAATGATGTGAAACATGACTGCTCTGTTAAAGAAATCATGTCTCAGAGTGGGACATCCTTCTTTCAGTGTGGGCAATATGTCACCTATTTATGAGAATTATAATACTCATAAAAACTCATAAAATTAGAAGTACGGATAAAGGTGATTTTTTTACTGGAAGTCTATATTAAAAAAACCTGATCTTTGATTCCTACATCCTCCTGCAATGGGTATTTCTGCTACTGTTACAGCTTATTTTCAAAGAAAATTAAAATATCTTGGAGACATAAATTAAAGCTGGACCTATTGAAAATCTGAATCATTCCTAAAATAACCATAAATTTATTTTAATATATTAGGTTTAGCCCCCTCCTTAAGACTGATTGTCATGAAAATCCTAGCACTTGTTTCCAGCCATATCTGTACACAAGTCTGAGTAATATTTTTTTGTCCATATAGGACTGTCCTTGCAGACAGCATGTTCTGTGGTATTCTTGGACTGTGTTCTGTTCACCCACAAGTTTAGTCTTGATTGAACACAATCATTCTTGCTGACATGGACCTGGGCTAAGGTGCACCACATGCTAACAGAATTTGTCCAAATTGTGGAAGTGATTTGATTTAACTAGCAGTTGTTACCATTCTGTTCTTTCTCTTGACAGGCAGATTTAGAGCTGTATAAAATACACAAGCTGAAAGCCAAAGCATCACTGACCTACTCTATGCTGGATCACCCTGTGATAGCCCTAGCAAAACAAAAAAAGTTATCATTTCATAGTCAAAATGGTGAGCTCTGAGAGAACTTGAAGGGACAGACTTTAAATAGGCATGGTCTTTCCTACAATTAATAATAATATATCTGGCTCAAATATATACAAATTTCTTCTTCAGGAATGTTGGCCAGAATCCAACCAACAGAATACATCTCTAAGAATTTTTAAAAACAAATTTCAAAGCACACAGATAAATATTATAATCAAAAATGAAAATGTAGTCCCAAAATAATAATCATTAAAGAATTGTTCTTTAACTGTTCAATAGCTCTGTTGGCTGATGATGGCCCCTATGAGTTAACAGGAAAACTGGCAAATGGATCTTTGATTCGACAAAGGCCATGGGATACCAGAGCTGGTCTGGTGATCTGAAGGAGGCTACTACTAAGCAATTTGGAAGCTCCTTGGACTTCAAGATTAGCTGCTGTGGGGCTATCTTTCTTTGTAGCAAAAAACCCAGTTGAAATAGAATAGAAATACTAATGAAAATTATTAAATTGATTAAATTGATTTAATGATTTAATGATAAGAGAGTGAACAGGCCTTAAAAATGTAACTGGTTTAAAACAAACAAAAATTCACACCTTCTTTTCTGCTCCACACAAAAAACTTCTTGTGATTTAACTCCAGCCAGCAGTCACACCCCACACAGCCACTCATTTTCCCCTCACCAGAAGGACTGGGAAGAGAATTGGAAGGGTTAAAAACTGGAAAACTTGTAGGTTCAGATGAAGAAAGTTTAATAGGGAAAGCAAATGCTGTGCACAAGCAAAGCAAAACAAGGAATTCATTCAGTGCTTCCCAGAGGCAGGCAGGTGTTCAGCCATCTCCAGGAGAGCAGATCTCCATCCCATGTAATGGTGACTTGGGAAGACAAACACCATCACTACAAATTTCCCCCCCTCCCCTTACTCCTTCTTCCCCCCACTTTATATACAGAGCATGATGTCACATGGTCTGGAATATCCCTTGGGTCAGTTTGGGTCGCCTGTTCTGGCTGTGTCTCCTCCCAACATCCATTGCACCCCTAACTTCTTCACCGGCGTAGCCATATGAAAAGCAGAAAAGGCTTTCCTGAGCATATCCCTGCTTAGAAATAACAAAAACATCTCTATATTATCATATATTATCAGCCCTGTGTTCAGCACAAATCCAAAACACAGCCCTATACCAGACACTGTGAAGGAAACTAAGTCAACACCAGTCAAAACCTGCACATTTCCCTAGTCTCAGTGAAGAAAAAAATTTTGGCTAATTCACAGTATCTATTTATCTAAGAGAAAAACAAACATTTAACATTGGAAAACACTGACTTCCTTCACTGTTGCATGGAGTTCCTCTCTAAGTTCTGCTTTCCATTCTCACTGTAGTATGTAATAGCTTTTCAAAAAAAATTATAATCACATGTGAATTAGTATTTAATGTGTGTTCTTCTGACAAAAATCTATCACAAACTGAACACAGATAAACAGCATTTATTTCCCACCCTTTAAAATATAATACATTTAATGTGAGTGTAATACTCTCTTTGTCATGCAAGAAGTATAAATTAACCTGACATGAGATCAGCTGAGACTTATTAAAAATTACTTTCCATTTAAGCATTATTAAGATCCAGAGTTGGTTTCACTCTCAGTAAATTATCTGTTATTTTCCTGTAATGATGCTCATCATCTCATCTTGGAGTCTATCTGGAAGGAAACATTCAAGAACAGTGAGCTGCATTTATTTTCATTGGAGCTAAACACAGGACTTTTGCAGAGTTTTGAGTCATCCAAGCTTTGGGTAGGGTTTCTTATTTATTCAGGCAAACATTCATATAAAAGCCAGAAAAAAAGATTCAGTGTTTGCTGCTAGTCTCATAAGAGCAAACTGTGTTTGTTCTGTTCTGTTTTTCTTCATCTTTGCAAAATTTAAAATGCATGTGAGATTCTACTGTGAGTAAAAGGTAGAAGAAATGTCAGCAACTGACAATTAGAAGGGGATGCATAAACCCATATATTCTGCTAATTTAAACTTACTTCCCAATAGCTTTAGCAGAATATCAGAAAACTGTTGCAGCCAATAGACATCCCTAACAGAGATGCACAAAAAATACAATACAAAGAAAATACAGTGCAAAGGCAAACAAAAGATTCAAGCGTAAAGATGTCATATTAATTTTTTATTTCTGATTTTCAAAAACATTGAAACTGCACAAAGTGAAACAGCTTAAAGTTTTCATACACAGAGCTATGTGAAACTTCACTGACCCTAGTAAAATAGACAAAAAAGATTGAGAAAGAAACTTCAGTTAAAGTATTTTCCATATACATTTATTTCTTTGAGAGGTTCAGTGAATAAAGAGGTAGAGCACTTCTCAATGGCTACGAATATTTTCTAAAATATCTCTGCAAGAGCTCTTGATGGCATTATAGACTGCAATACCTGACATTCAAGGCTAGAAGCAGTGTAAAGTAAGAAGAATGGGAAATATAGCATTAATTATATATAATATTGTGATCTAATTTTTTGCTGCATGTGAGAGCCCTGTTAATTTTACTGACTTTACTTGAAAAACTTTACAGTCTTTTAGTCTTCTGATATTGGTACTGCATACATGTTTTGTTATTGTAGCATACTTATTTGCTTTTGATTAAAAAACAACAAAAAATAAAAGAAAGCAACAAAACCTTAGGGTATTGCATACTAGGGGGAAAGGATTTACTTTAAACAGTTAAGTGGTTTAGAAATTTTCTGCATCCAAACTTTACTGCTTTATGGGTTTAAAACATTTTCATACAATATCTAATAAGGCATCTTAGGATAGAGGTTGTGTGTTGTCTGGACAATATGACTTTCAAATATCAATTTGTTTTGGAAACCACTATTGTCAAGTTATTGATCTCATCTATTTAATATTAACTCTGATTATCTTGAATGAGAAATTATTCTGGTATTTTTCACTGGTAAAAAAAAGTATTTTTATTTTTTATCTATGTTTACTTGTTTATTGTTAATTAAATCTATGAAAATAGCTCTGTGAAAAGGGGAATGAGACTAAGTTAAATGTTACAGACATGATTTCTATGACAATCTCAAATTCATCACAAATGCATCATAATCAGGATCACAATGTCAAGGGGAAAAAAAAACTATTGTCAAGTGAAAGCAGTTTTCAGCCTTGTTCTAGTTGTCTTTATTGGACTATTTCTTTCTCTTTATACCTGAAGGTTTGGATTTTATCCTGGAAGTTGTTACAAAAACTCATTGATATAGTCAAGTCTCTCAAGACATTTTTAACATTTTCATGCTTGCTTGTTAGGCTTTTATTTAGAGTTTGATTTATTGAAGTGTAAATTTTGCATGAACTTTGAATGAAAATTGGCAGAGCTTGTATCTGAAAGCCATTGGTTAGAGCAGTAACTTTTAAGCATTTCTTTAAATCTATGCTATCAAATCTTCATTTTGAAAGGATGTCACTTTCTAATATATAAAGTACTGAATGACATGTTAGTTAAGTAAATTTTCTAAGCAAAAAACCCCTAATAATCAACACTCCTCCACTCTTGAGACAAAAAAAAAACCCAAAAAACCAACCAACCAAACTCAAAAAAACCAACCCAACAAAAACAAATCAAAAAACAAACAGAAAAAAAACCAAACAAAAAACCAAAACCAAAACAAATCAGAAAGTGCAACTTCTTTCTTTTCTTTCTTTCTCTCTTTCTCTCTTTCTTATCTTCTTTTCCTACTGATCTGCATTAAAATGTGTACAGCCTGGAGCATGAAAGCAGATTAACTCTGCGTGCTTTCTTAATTATAATCCTGACTGGAAAGAGAAAAAAATTCTTCTCAGAAGTAAATGTAAAGAACTTGCCAGGAAAAGATATTGAAATATCTTTTCATGGGGTTTTTGTTGTCTTTGAGCCTTTTTTGTTTTAATCTGCTTTAAGGAAAAAAAACCAAACAAGGCAAAACAACAAAAAAAACCCTGAAAAATTTAGGGAGTTTGTGTTTTGAAATTTTTCCACCACACATTTATGCATGGAACTTACTTCCCTTTATATCCTGGAATTCAGAATTTTAACATATGAATATAAATAACTAAGCTAAAAGTGATTATTTCTCTATTCACAATCTATAATTGAAATCATGTCTAAATGTGCAAAGCAGAAGAGGTTGTCTTTGACTCAGCAGGAACTTGAACTTTGGATAAAAAAATTCTTAGTGGTTAAAAGCAAAACTTGTTGTATTTATTAATCCTTTTTTATCAATTGCTTTGACCTCTTAAGAACATCTGTGCAAATTCTGCACCTATAGTGTATCATTAAACGTTTCATTTGGTGGCTTCTTTTCTAGCTTATATTACCTGAATTCTTAACTAGCAACTGTTTATACCCTGAAGCTTCAAAGTTGCCCCTGGATTGTTTTGGTGCAAAGCTTGCAAAAAATTATTACAAATGTCCATATTATTAATTGTAAATTCTTAGAGAAAATTGTGTCATGCATTGTCTCTGTATCATTACAATTCTTTGAAAACCTTCTATGCAATACATCCCTTTCATCAGTTCTTCCATGCTGAGTGAGCAAAAATGCAATGTAGGTATTTCTTAGTAATAGGTTGGAAAAGACCTCCAAGATAATTCAGTCTCACCTTCGACCAAAACCACCCTGTCAACCAAATCATAGTGCTAAGTGTCACACCAGTCATTTCTTGAACACTTTTAGTGATGGTGACTCCACCACTTCCCTGGGAAGTCCATTCCAGTGCTTGACAATAATTTCAGTGAAGAAATTCTTTCTGATGTCCAATCTGAACCTCCCCTGGTGCAGCTTGAGGTAATTTCCTCTTGTCCTATCACTGGTTGCTTGGGAGAAGAGGCTGACCCCCACCTTCCTACAACCTCCCTTCAGGCAGCTGTAGAGAGTGATAAGGTCTCTCCTAAGCCTCCTTTTCTCCATGCTAAACAACCCCAGCTCCCCCAGCCACTCCTCATATGACTCACTCTCTAGAGCCTTCACCAGCTTCATCACTCTTCTCTGGAAATTCTCCAGCACTTCAATGTCTTTCTTGCAGTGAGGGGCCCAGAACTGGACACAGCTGTCAAGGTATGGCCTCACCAGTGATGAGTGCAAGAGGAAAATCACTGCCCTGGTCCTGCTGGCCACAGTGTCTTTGATATAAGCCAGGATGCCTTCAGACTTCTCTGCCACCTGGGTACATTTCTGGCTGAAAGTTGATCACATCTACTTACCCTTTGGAACATTCCATCCTTAAAACTATTTGAATGTAAGGAAAAATGAACAAGTACAGAATTTTTATATGTTTATGACCAAGAAGACTATCGTTGTTAAGCATGTAAAGTATTCACTGAGAGAAATTTTAAAGAACTGAATTTGGTTAGTTGCAAACCCATATTTCTAAGCATTCAAAAATTATATCATGGAAATTGTTTACAACAATATACAATTCTAAAACCATTAAAAGAGTTTTACTGTATCCAAGCTCAAATTATATCGTACCTCATAAATTCTACAGGTTTTCCTACTGATTCTTTTTCTTATTATTTAAATGACAAAATGCTCAGTTTGTTTGAAAATTTCTGGGTGGTATTTCAACAGAATGTCAAAAATCCACCTCTATATAGTTCTCTACTTGGAAACTGTAAAATAGATAATTTCTTTCTGATAGTGTCATTAGGACATTAATACCTTGACAACAGACTTACCTCATCTATCCTGATCTGACTAAACTATGAGTCATTTGGTCACCTAGCTGTTATTCAGGACACTGCCTTCCTTTTCCACAAGAGCTTTCCACATCTGAAAGCATTCTATGCAATAAATTCCTTTCATCAGTTCTTCCACGCTGAGTGAGCAAAAATGCACAAGAGTTTTCCACATCAAAAGCAGAAGTTTCATATGGACTTTTAAAGCATCTGCATCTAGCAAAAGGAACTTGGAGATTTAGCTTGCATTTCCACTTAAACTTATTGTGGGGGCTTGGGATCCTTTTTAATTGTTATTGTGTAAGGACAGTTGTAGGTGACATCAGTGGAAAGGTCAAATCTCATATGCTATCACAGTGATTGTCAGTAGCAGGAACAAGGGAGGTTTTGGCAGCAAATTATCCAAAGAGCTCCAAAGACCATAATCATAGTAGACACAAGCTATGATGTGGGATGCACAGTTCAGTGAACATGCCTAAAAATAATGATTTTTTTTTTTTTAAGATACCTTTATTGGTGGAGAGACAAACAAAAAGACTGTTTCCAGATTAAATGTTTTTGTGACACTTCAATTTATTTTTCATACATGTCATAGCTAGAAGGTCATTAGAAATTGCCAAAAGATTAGTTTAAAATACTAGACTAGACATATTGGATCAGAAGGCTCCACCTCTCCTTCCTCTCAAATAACTTTACCAAAGATTTAAAATAATACTTTAAGAAAGGTATTGTCACTAAAATACATTTAATCCCAAATTGTGTTGTTGCCTGTTAAAGAGGAACATCTAAATTACATGTTGCATAGCTAAAATGGCAAAGTGTTTCCTGCCAAGACAAGTATAAAAGACAGCTAAATACGTTGCAATTCTTTTTCTTTAATCTGGATTGTGCATTAAAAGATTCTTCAAAGAAAAATGTACCCCTTGAAATGTCTTCAGGCTGCACACTGAAACATCATTCATGATATGTTTCCATTTACAATCTTATTTTTTGCAAGTGTTTATAGTTGTTTTGGGTTTTTCACTTTTTCCAAGTTTCTATGTGTGGACCAGGTAATTGCCGTTATTTAATTGATGTAACTTGATGTTTATGAAGACTACAGACTGTATAATCAATTTTGAAAAAGTTAATCTTTTGTAACATAGCTCCCTAGATTTTTCTTTTTTTAATTTTTACCAGAGCTAAAAGGCACATAAACTGTCTTTTACTGAAACTGAAAAAAAGATTGCAAGCCTAACTATTTCTTTTGGTAGTACATACCCATTTTTAGCTACATAATCAAGAACTTCAGATTCCTGTTTTGTCACTTCAGAATATTTTGGGGGTTTTTTAGGACTTTACAGATCAAAATTGAGCATTTCCAGTAATTTACAGTGTTTTTAGAGAAGTATAGATTCTGTTGCCTGGAGTCATGCATTCTATTTCTTTTTGTGGTTTGGGTTTTTTTGGGGGGGTTGGGTTTTTTTCTGGTTTTTCTTTTTTTCGTTTTTGTTTTTGCTTTTGCATTTGGGTTTGCGTTCGGGTTTTTTTTGAGTGATACACTGTTTACCATTACAAGAAATTGGAATCCTGAATGGAAAAGTAGAGTGATCTTTTTACTTCAGACTTATAAAGTGTGAGTCAATGCCATGCATTTGAGGAAGATTAAAGGTTGGGTGTGTCAGACAGGCAAAGTCATTTCAAGAGGATAATCCTTCATAATTCATGGGAAAACATGCACAACAGGTTTTGTGTATATATGTAAACAAGTAGTTAGCTCAATCTATCAAAACAATTGTAATCCCATTCATCAAAGGTGACGCAATGAACACACACCCAGGTTTACTATGGAACATATCTCTGGTGATTGTGATTTTAAATTTCTGCATTTTCCATTGATGTAGCAGTGCTGGCAGAAAAACCTCATGTAAATGCAGTTAATGTAGAGAGGTTGTATAAAAAGTGATTTGGGCAACAAGAGACAAGCTACTTTAGTTAAAAACCAAAAATTTGTTCATTGTCGCTGGGCAAGATGGGCAATTTTTCAGAAACAAAACAACATTTTGTTTTGTTCAAACAAAATAGAGCAATCACAAAGAAAAAAGAAGCATAGATGAAAAAAGAGTACACCATCATCAGTTTTCTCTCTTTTGCTTTGTGAAGGACATATTGTAGAAAAGACGTTACCTCTTCAATTTTTCATTTTTCCTCTTTATCTGGTAAGCTCTTGCTGACACAAGAATAATTATGAAATCTGATTTAAAACCTCACATTGTCCATAGATAGGATTTTTTATGTAGTCAGCACCACAATAGCAGGATTTCTGTTTTGTTAGTGGCTATTTTATGCAAAATATTTGATCGGCATTATTTCTTTTTCTCTTTTTTTCCTATATCAAAATTGTCTTTTGTATTTTGTCTCAGAGTCTCTATTTAGTCTCAAGAAGTCTAGACTATTTATTTAGTGTAGTTCCCAGTTTAGCATACATTGAGAGAAGGCGCTGAGAGAAATTGACACTTCTGCATTTGAGTCCTCTTTGTTTGTTTTATAATTGTGATTATTTCTTCCCCACACACTTCCTGGTACGAAATACTGGTGATACTGAAAATAGGGCGTTTTTTCTTTTTTTTTTCTGATATCACTCACATCATGTTGTAGCTGCCTATGAAGCACAACAGTTTTGTGACGCACAAGCAATCTCAGGCACAGTTTATGTATGGCAATATGTTGCTACTGTAGCCCATGACAAGAGGATCAGATATCACTGTACCTTCAGTTGTTATCTGCCTCACCCACTTCCCAGCCTTAGAAACCCAACAGAGAAATATTTGGCTTCATCTTCTGTACTGATTGGAACCCATCAGTGTTGTTTCCCCTGAGCTGCTTGAGGCAAGGGGAGGAGGCAGAAGAGTTGGGAATGAAGTTGAGCTTGATGAAGGTTGCTAGGGGAAAGGTGTTGAAGTTTCTGCCTTTGTACCTCACCATTCTAGTTTGTTTTTAATTGGCAATAAATTAAACTTATTTTCCCCAAGCTGAGTCTGTTTAGCCTGTGGTGGCAATTGATAAATGATCTCTATCTTTATTTTGACATATTTGCTTCCTTTCTTGTTTTCTTCCCCTATGCTGTTGAGTACTTGTTAACACCAAGTGTAAGGTCTTGCACCTGGGTAGGGGCAATCCCAAGCACGAATACAGACTGGGTGGAGAATGGATTGAGAGCAGCCCTGAGAAGCAGGACTAGCGAGTTTTACTCAACATGACACAGCAATGTGTGCTTGCAGCCCCAAATGCCAACCATGTACAGGGCTGCATCAAAAGCAGCATGGCCAGCAGGGCAAGGAAGGTGATTCTGCCTCTCTACTCTGCTCTGGTGAACATTCAGATTCAGTGACACTGCTTTGTTTAATGTATGAGCATTTGTAAATGACATGCTATAATTTGGTTATTTCTAGTGTTTAGTTTTGTTTTGTTTTTACTAGCTAGCTGAGAGACAGTGTTAGAGACCACAGCTGCAGAACTTTTGGGGAGGATATGATTTATTTCCTCCTTGCTAACGATTAGATATGATTTACAAGTAAGACCTTTTACAATAACAACATCATTTCATACTGAGGTTTATTTTTTATTTTTGGTTCATTCTGTTTGTGGGGTTTTTTTCCTTTCTACATTTCCAGGAAAACACCGTGTATTGCTGCTTAAATGTTCTGAATAATTGCTTTTCATTTGTATGGTCTTGCAATTTTGTATTTTTACCCTGGTCACAAATCATTTCTTTTACATGAAAAATTTCTTTAAATACTCATTTCATTAACCATCAAAACTATATTTTAAACCATTCATATTTTAATACTCATTCACCACTAAGTGAATACAAATTTGGTCTCAACTGTTCTTACACAGGTGAATCAATGAACTGAATAATAATGAAAGAAGATGAAATTTAAAAGTACAATATGGCACAAGTTTGAGTAGATATGACTTCTAAACTGCTGATGAAGATTTTAACGAGTTGCACTTTCAAAAATTCTCTTCTTGATATTAAAACAAGCTTCAAAAATACAAAGAAAATTCGGATTAGAAGTTGTAATTCTATCATTTGTAATTCAGTACAATTATCTGTATCGTTATTCTCAGGAAAATGAGGCAGTCAAAAAAAAGGCAGAGCAAGCACATTTCCAAATGGAAGTGAGATCTCGTATTTCTAATTGTCATATTGATACTCAGGGATTTGATTTCCTCGTCAATGAAAGTTAGAACTTTCATTGTTCTATGAAACTACTTTACAAACTATAATTTCTTATTGACTAAATCAAAACAGCCACTAAAAAAGCTCTTTACATCTCTTTCCAAAGTTGTGCACGTGAGATTCAAATTCCCAAAATTGTTTCAATAATAAAAATACATGAAGATATTTCCACAGAATTTGGAAATAAATTCTCTTTTTCCTAAAATATAAGATTACTTCTTCACATTCTGCTTTAAAAACTGTTTGTGGTGCCTATATACATCTTTTGGAATCCTGGCTTTGTTCAATCAGATGAAACTTTAAACATTGGCAGTAACATGCTGTAGTTCATTGCATGATGAAGGACTTGCCAGAGTAGGTAAAGCTACTCTCTTTGGTAAAGAGAGCAGCTTCTTCAAAAAGCTTGCAGTCTGAGAAGTACTGATTCAGAGAGAGAGAGAGAGTAAAATACAGTGTAACAATAAAACAACCTACGTCACCATGAGGTACTAGAGTACCAACAAGCTAGACATTACCTAATTTTTTTGTAGGCCTCAGAACCATAGTAAATTTTAAGGAAAAATAAAATGAAGATGATTGTATGGAAGCCTACTGGGTACATAAAAAGAACTTTGAAAAATTACGTTGAACATGGGCAGGATAACTTCAGAAAGGGGAAAGGGAAATGCAAAAAGAGAAGTGTTTGAAGAGCTTAAAGATGAAAGAAAGCTAAAAGAGGTTTTTCATTTAAGAACATAAGGCATCTCATTATGCTTCAAGCTTAATTTGGAAACTGATTTTGTGAAATTTGAAAAAAAAACCCTTATTCTTCTATAATGATTGTCTTTAAGGCTGTTAACTAAATTCACAGTAAGGCAAATAATGTGAATTCACTGCACATTAAATATATAATTTTATCTTTCTTTTTTTCCTTTAAATAGTATTGAGAAGTTATGTCAAAAGTTTATATGATCCACAGTAGAAACTTTTTTTTGAATGGTCAAACATGATGCCAATTGTAACAGTCTCTCAAAACACGTTGGTGTTGAATCAGTGGGCAGAATGATGGCAAGTCATGTAGATACATGTAACTTAATGCATCCAGGCAAAGTAATAAAATCCCCTTACGTGTGATACTGAACTGGGAACTGGCAGGAACAAATTAGGAAATAAATCTTTGTGTCATTGTTGACATATGTCTAAAAACACTGGTTCTGTCCCTGAAAAGAACCAAACAACAGAAAAAACAATATTGAGCATCATTGTGAAAGGAACTGAGAAAAAGCACATTTTTCTGTAGAAAACCTTGGCAGACTCACATCCTCAATTACTATAAATTTTTTTTCCCCTCTGAAAGAAGTAGTAGAATTTGAGATTGTACGGAGAAAGGTGATTGAAAAAGTGAATGCAGTAGCTGCTCTATAAGGAAATACTAAGAGTCTTGTGACTGACTACTCAGTGGAGGAGACAGGTAAGGTGAGGATATGACTGAGGTGAATGGAATCAAAGATAAGCTGAGTTTAGAACAAAATCTCACAATACCTAAGCTAGGAGATAGTCATTTGAAGTAGTACAAGATTGGTTTAAAATAATTAAGATATCACTGTTTTACACAGCTGTTACTGAAATTTTTGAATCCTCTGCTGCAGGAGACTGTGAAAGCAGATAGCATCTGTGAGAGCAGAAAGGGATTTGAAAAAATCATAGACAAAAGACAGGAAAGACAGGAAGAAGACAGGAAAGGGAATTTGCCCTAATTCAGCTATTGTTTACTGTCTGGGGAGGGATTGGAAAGGGAGTGGTAATGAGGGTAACAGACCTTGGTTAGGGAACAGGATTGCATGTTCTTCCTAAAAAGTGTCTGCTCCCATAACCAGCAGAATAACAGGCAAGAAGTACAACATATTTGAGACATTATGCCATCTTTTCAACTTTTTACATGGTATATCCATGCTACATGACTACAAATGATAATCCTGCAGACTGTAGTGCAGTGAATGAGTTGAGCTATAGACTAAATTGGCCAAATGGTTTCAGATCTCACTAAACAACAAGCCATTGCTTACATAAGCCTGAAACCATACTTTACAATTCTTATCTCCACTGCAATAGTTCAAGTGTTCTTCATAATCTGAATAGGATGTATCACATATACTTACTTGAATTACAGTGAGAAGTCACTTTTACATAAAGCTACTCTATATATTTCTTTTCAAATTAAAATTAAAATATTACAGAAGTATAATTTAAGAGAATTACTAATGTGTTTCTATCATTATTACACAAAGAAAAAGAAAATTGAAGTTTCCAAAAAAGCCCTACAGAACCTACTGTTTAATTTGCTACAATACATCAGTTAAAATGGATATGAAAATGAGGATTTATTTACTGTGACTAAGTAACACAAACTCAGATAAGCTTTCCTGAGAAGCATACAGGAAATAACAGAAAAAAGAGAAGAAATAATGTATATGTAGATATGTAAATATGTACAAGAGAGGGAATAGGATCAAACTTAATTAATTTCAATTTTGCAACCTCAAAAAAAAGATCAAATAGATTATAACCTTGTGAAAGTTCAAGTTTCATGTAGAAGAAATATTAAGGCTGCCTAAAGCTGTTTTGAAAACATGAACAAAAGCATGATGAATTGGGTAGATTTAGTGTGCATACATTTTTAGCAACATTTTTTCCCTTGTTTTTCTGAAGTATTTAATGTAAGCTTTACCTTCAAAATCTAGTGAAAATTTTGAGAAATGTTTAATGTGAAAAGATATGAATAAGGCTTTTACTCAGGTAATAAAATGTTGTGGTGTTAATTGACACATTGGAGTAGAACATTTGATTTGGAAATGTAGTTGAGATTGAATTTATTGCAGATGTAATGTGTGGTTTTGCTTCTTTTGACATCTATTTTTTGTTCATTTGCAAAAGTACAAGTGATATGTATATGTTAGAGTATCAGCAGGAATATAAATCATGAACTACTGACATCAAGAAATCTTACAAACCACACTCTGAAAAAAAGCAATGTTCAGTAAATTTGATACAGGTCATAGATACATCTTTTGAAAGACATTTATAAATTATTCATCCCATGAGATGGTCTTCCTCTTGAATCAGATATGTTGTACTTGAATCAGTCACATTTCTTATTGAAACCTATATGCTATCAGACCATATACTACATGCATCATCTGCTCAAACCTGCAAATAAGGAAGATTTCATATTGAGAGTGATACATGTATCAAGTAGTAAACCAAAGTAATCTCTTAGCAAATTAGAAATTATGCTTGTTGAAACAGGTTCTTCACTTTTTTCATATTGTTATATTGACTAGTCTATGTATGTCATCTCTGAGCTTAGATGCATTGCTTATTGAAAAAGATGGATTTCTCTTTGCAATAAATACTTTGTCTTTTTAACAACAGCAAAGAATGCACTATATTTCTACATAAATATTTTGTCTAGTTTTAACAACTTGCATCCTGATAAAGGAATGTGTCTATAAATTCATTCTCTGATCATTTAGAGAAAAGTACTGAGAGATCAACAGACATTCATGGTATGAAATGTAGTTTTCAGGCACACACATTTTCAAAATTAATCTCTAAGATAGCCATTTCAAACTAGAAGGCATGTTTGAAATCCGTAAATCCATAAATACATAAATACAGCTGAAAATATGAAGAACTGTAAACCATGAATAATTTAATAAAACTTAGACCAGAAGAACATCCTTAGATATTATACGAAAATACACAAAAACTGTTTCTTTATGCCTACAATTATTCATGAAGGGAAGTAATTGACTCTGCTTTCCTAGAAAGAAATGACCCACATAGGTGGCAAGAGGAAAATTCTTTTTTATCTCATGTCTTTACCTTTTTGAGATTCTATTGCAACATGTGCATGCATTTTTTTTATGTAGCATCTCATACTAGCTTTTTCAAAATTAAAACGAGTGGTATTACGTTAAATTAGGAAACAATTATTCGAGTGACATTTTATCTTTTTCTATTTCTAATTAGAAGTCCTACTTTCTTTCTATTCTTTATCCTTTTTTTTTTTTCCCATGTATTTCCTGATATATATCTGCTCTATTCTCCCTTCACTCCCAAAATCATAACTATATTATGGTTCTCTCAGCTGTTCTTCTGGCAGAGACATTATTTAGCCAGTAAAACTGTTTTCAGAATTATATACTAGGAAAATCATAACAAAATCTGTTTTTACAATATATATTGTTGGAACTGTAACATTTATCTATTTTATTCTAATAAATAATTAATCACAATCTTCCTGAATTAAAATGACATGGTACTTTCTTGTCCTGTCCTTAAATTCAATTGGTTAAAAAGAATATTTAAATGTAAGAATTTTAATTATTTTTAAATCTTCTGCCATTGTAGTACATAACGCAGTAATTTTGCATTCCAGTATAAAGACATTTCTAACTTCCAAATAATAGAAAAATGAGTGAAAATATACTGGATATCCCCACAAAGGGACTCATTTACTTTTCTTCTGGCTGGTACTGAAGGAAAATAAGAGCTAAATACTCTAACTGGTTCTAATTAGAAACTTTTAATTGGTTTTCACCTAAATAGATGCATTGAGTGTATTCATTTGGGTCATTAGCCTTGTAAGTTTAAGACAATAACTTAAAGACTCTCTGGCCAATATCACTCACAGTGTCTTGCTTCTGAGTATATTCAATAAGCTGAGGGAAACTGAAATTTTGGGTGAATTCTTTTTTTTCTTTTCCTTATGTAACTCAAGAGACACCACAAATACATTATTTTGCAAGGTAAATTACTCTCTCTGGAGCATTACAAACATTAGATGTTGAGGATACTGGCTGATGGCCACTGTAAAAGTCCAAGAACAAGCCTTTGTGGGAGATGCATTTTGGCTGCTGGAGAGTAGGACCTAATGTTTTGGGGGCTTGTGTGAAATATTTGAACAATACCCTTGGTCACATGGTGTGACTCTTGAGGATGGTCCTGTGCATGGCCAGGAGTTGGACTCAATGATCCTTGTGGGTCCCTTCAATTCAGCATATTCTGTGATTCTGTGATTCTGTGATTTAATGAGTCTTTGCTGTACCTGAGTACTGGCCCACCATGCTCAATATATTTCTTCACTCTTCTGATAGGGCCATTGCAAAATCTAACCTCCAGCAAGATAGATACTTGTGAAAAGATAGGGAAAAATGCTGAGGATAATTATTGTGTGAAGTAGTAAGGAAAATGAATTTGAAGTCTGACTGGTGATTAAGTTCTGCAGCGCCTAAGGCCAGTAAGAACTTTGAATGTTATTCCTTTTAGATCTAAGAAAACATAAATCTGCTGGGAGATTTCTTTTTTGGAAGTTACCTGCAGCATACTGAAAACTATTTCATTTTAGCATAAGGATTTCTCATCCATTTCACCTACCACAAATTGTGTAAATTAACTCTTAAAGTCTTCCAGTTTCCACAGGGTTTCTTTAAACATACCAAACTAGTAAATGCAATACCTATAAAACACTTTTCCCTCATTGTGTCTCTTCTAAAGAAAGTAAGAGAACCAATAAAGTAAGTAACAGAAGAAATTAAAGTCCCCATGGGTTTGGGGGAGTCTTACCTGATAAGACCACATTTGGAGGTTGCATCTAGCTAGTACTTTTAATCAGTATAAGCCTGCGATGTACTGAAATACTTCTTCTCTAGTTAACTTCAATGATTTTGTAAGTGCAGCGACAACAGGGATAAATCTGACCTTCCAGGTTTAATTCCTACCCTATAGAACCTCTGATTCATGTCCTTTAGAAAGGAAAACCAGCAGTTACCCAGCAGTAACTAACTGCTAGTAACTAGCAGTTACCTTCAACATAAAGCAGATCCAGTGAGAACAGGTTACTCAGAGCAATGTCCAGTTGAGTTCTGAAAATCTCCAAGGTTGGAGATTCACAACCACTTCAGGAAATATGTTCCCATGGGTGATCATTATCAAAGTGCTTTCTTTTTTTCCTTTTATCAACCCAGTTCTACTCATGTTCCAAGATGACTTTGATGGTCCTTCAGTTAAGTTGCTCAAGGATGTTGGTGGCTTTCTTATACTGGGGAGGCCAAAACTGGACACAGCACTCTGCATAAAAGTGAGGAGATGAATACACTCTTCATAAAATAGATTATTATGTGATTGGCCTTTCTGACTGCAGGGGCATGCTGTTGATCTTTATTCAGTATGTTCACAAAAATATTCAGATCTTTCTCTTCTCACACTTTCTAGGTTTTCGTCTTCATGCCTATACTCTTTCAAAGGATTAGTCCATCCCAGATTTTTGCATGTACCTTTGTGGAATTCTATATATTCACTATCAGAATATATCTCAGGAAATGTCTTCTATTTATTACTTCCATAGAATGATATATTCTCTTTAGAAAATGGATTCTGAACTACATTTTGTGGATGTTTTTGTAGTATTATATCTTATTATTCTTCAAAACAATCAAACTGAAGTGTGGAAGCAAATATTTTAAAGAGATTACATTGCAAATATTAATTCGTTGTGGTACTTCTCAAAGCTATTTCTGTTCCAAAGTCCAATATGTGACAGCAATTTGCCCATAAAGATCTTCTTAACCAAATATGCTGACTGAGAAACATTATTTGTAGAAATGGAAAAGTGTTCATTCTCACTTCCAGATGATTTTTCTCTATGAACAAGGATGAGAGAAATAATCATTAGATGAACTAACAGAAAGATATTTTTAGACAAAATTAACTGGTAGGCCTCGTTGACATGTTACATGATGTATTTGGTCTATGTCAACACAATTTTCTTGGGTTTTCAATATTTTAATTAAGCATAAGATGTTCATATTATGTGTGACCTTTTGGGTATTTATCCAAGATGAGAACTATTCTGTAGTGTCAAGGAGATGTTTAAAGAGGATCATGAAGATTATAAACATAACAAAACAATATTGGTTTTGCTAATATAATGTAGTGGCAATTTCTCTTCAATTAATATGTCTGGATACACTAATGCATCTCCCTGTCTGCTATGCTCTTAGGGAAAGAATTATGTCCTTCCTTCCTTCCTTCCTGCCTTCCTGCATTCCTGCCTGCCTTCCTGCCTTCATGCCTTCCCTCCCTCCTTCCTTCGCTCCCTCCTTCTCTTCTTTCCTCCTTCCTACCTTCTTCTTTTTCTTTTCTTAACAGCAAGGTGGAATCTATGAAATTAACAATATTCTCTCAAAACCAAAGCCCTGATTAGTTTTTAAATGCCAGCCATCAGTGTCTTCAAATAGCTTTTCCTAGATAAGATCCAAAAACAAAACTACTAAGTGCAGAGCTTTACATCTTGATGTTAACTTAGATTTCAGTTCCTTAAAGCCTTTTTCTGCAGAGACTGGGCTCTTGAACAAAAATCCAGTTCAGGCCTCTTTACTCTCACTTCCATTTCTTTTTCAGGGAACATAAACATTCTTCACTAAATCCAGTGATCTTACTACCCTCACCAAGCTTTTTGATCTTCCCTGGTGGTATCTCCCTTTAGTCTTCAACTATTTTTAAACCAGTCTATTAAAAAACTTATGCTTATATGTCTGCATAAATCTTAGGTAAATCCTATATCAGGGACACCAACTTTTAGATTTTTTGTTTTAACTCTATTATCCTTTAAAAAAAAAAAAAAAGACAGCACATTTAATGTATGTTGCAGTTACCATTCCTAATACTTTTGACATATTACCTGACTCCAGACTGTAGTGGAACTCTCATTGACATCAAACAGAGCTGTATGCATAGACTGAAAGCAGATAGCAGTCTTTTTTAGCATTAATTATCAATCTGAACTCTGTGGTAATTTTGTTCCTCTTCTAATACAAGCCATAGTTAATTTAAGAAATTTTATTCAAATTTTGCAAGAAATTATGATAATTAGGCCTGTTCATTTAGGTCAGATAAGTGCATCTGTTGGCTTACCAGCAGCTGACCTATGGAAGTACTCTTACAGAATTATTAGTAAGTTACAGAATTACAAGAGAATTACTTAAAAATCTTTTAGGGCTAGAATATATATAAAATAAGTAAAAGTTAGTGACCAAAATCAAAGCATACCTCCACATAATCCAAAATAGTAATTAGTCTATTGCCTGTTCATGACTGAGCATCCTTTAGCTATTTACATTTTTAATGCTCTCCAATAATGTACAGCAGTCCACTACAACAATAAGAAATTTCAAGAGCTCTTCCATATATAGAAAATGAAGTGAAGAAGAAAAATATATAAAATATGTTATAATATTCTGTAAAAGCAGGCATGTAACATCTGCAGGAACAAAAAATTAATAATATAACTATAAAATAAGTACATAGCCCTCTCAAGGCTATATTTTGCTACTCATATTTTATATCATTTGTGTTACACTGCTAAGCAACATGATAGTATTTCAGACTGTCAACTCTGATGTTTGGGAGTAAGAAAGATAGAGCCAGACTATTTCAGTGTCAGGGCAAGAGACAGTGGATATAAATTGAAACATGCTTAAATAGAGAACTTTTTCACTCTAGGAATGGTCAAACACTGGAACTGGTATCCCAGAGAGAATATGGGATCTCCATCTGTGCTGATTTTCAAAACCCAATTGAACTTGGTCTTTAGCAGCCTGGTTTAGCTGATCTTCCTTTGAGTGGCAGATTTGAACTAGATCGGACCTCTCCAGAAGTCCCTTCCTACTGCAACCATTCTGTGATTCTATAATAACTCATTGAGAAGAAAATGGAATTAAAGCATAAAGCAATTACCTCACTTCAAAATATACCTCTATTCTAACGTGAAGGCAATGAATGAATAAGTAGATGTATCCATGACTAGTTTTGGAAGTCATGGTACTTACATAGAGATTAATTCCAAGAATATCTTCAAATAGGTAATTGAAATTAAGTAACTTGTTTTACGGTGTATCTCATCTTTGTTCAGGACATTCATTTTGTTGTGTTTTGACATGTAAATTATATATTGCATACATAATCTCGTTGAGAGTTTAATATGTTTTACTCATGTTTTCTGTAAGCTTTTAAAGAAGAGATCCACTAAAGATTTGTTGGAAATTGTTAAGTATCATGTTTTCTGACAAGTTTTTGCATGAAAAGCATAATAAGCTGTTGCAGCGGGGATTACTGCAACAAGCATATTTCAAACCAGGAGTCCCGTGGAAACGAAGTATATATGGGCAGATTCGTGGTAGATGTTTCAGAGATGTTTATTTCTCCAGCCGCATGGCCGGGGCTCAGCTCAGGAACTCCGCAGTCATGGGACCCGAGGGTCCTTGGCGTTATCAGGGAACACAAACCAACCAATGGGAAACAAAGGTGACCAGGGGCAGGGAAACCCCGTGTCTGTGCCCTCAGGGCCCCTCTCCCAGGGCTCCATGGCAGGGGAGGGACCCCAACATCTCATCCGTTTTATTTTAATAAAAGGAGAATGAAAACAACTGGATAAACATAACAAGAACAGTTTGAAAACAAAACAAGCCACCCTCCTGAGTCTTTAAATGTGCAAACAGATTCTGTGGAACATCTTAGGGCTGACAGAAGGGAGACAGAACTCTCCGGGCATGCTTTGTGGGGAAACTGAGGCAGGAGAGGGTTTAACTTCTTCCCTCCCCCTTTTCATCCCCCACTCGGCATTGGAGAGGAATTGTAAGGAAATGGAATTGTATAGGGAAGCCATGGGGTGAAAAATGGATTAGGAATAAACTGGGGATAGGGTAAACTTAGGAAGGGGTTCATATTGGGTATAGGGTAAAAGGGGGAAGTAGGCTGTGGGTAGGGAAGTTGCTGGGATGGATAGTGTTTATAATTTTGTGCATAACGGCTGCCTTTGACTGGAATACCTCCAGGCCCAGTAACATTTGCTGCTTGTAAACCCTTCTTTCCTTGCACGATATCAAATTGTACAACTTCCCCATCGCCTACACTTTGCAGGTAATTTTTAGGGTTATTCCTTTTAATGGCAGTTCTATGGATGAATAGCTCTTCCCCTGTATCATCTCGTGTTATAAATCCATAGTTGTTTTTTACATTGTACCATTTCACAGTTCCTGTAACTTTCGTGGCTACAATAAGCTACACATTTGACTACACAAATCAGACATTATAATGTTGTTAGACATGTTTGTCAATAACTGGAGAATCACAGAATCACAGAATGGTTAAAGGAGCCCTGGAGGGGTCCAACCTACTTGTTGAGGCCAAGTATAAGGTCTTACACTGCGGTCAGAGCAATCCCAAGCACAAATACTGTCTGGGTGGAGAATAGTTTGAGAGCAGCTCTGAGGAGAAGGACTTGGGAGTGTTGGTTGATGGAACCTCAAGATGACCCATCAATGTGCCCTTGCAACCCAGAAAGCCAAACTTGTCCTGGGCTGCATCAGAAGAAGAGTGACCAGCAGGTCAAGGAATAGGATTCTGTTCCTCAGCTTCCCTCTCAGGACATCCCACCTGGAGTACTTCATCCAGCTCTGGGATCCCCAAAACAGAAAGGATGTTGACCTTTTCGAGCAAATCCAGAGGAGGCCATCAAGGTGTTTAGAGGCATAGAGCACCTCTCCTGTGGGAAAAGGCTAAGAGAATTGGAATTGTTCAGCCTGGAAAAGAAAAGGCTTCAGGGTGACCTAATTGCAGTCTTCCAGTACCTTTGGTATCTGAAGATTGAGAGGAACTGTTTACAAGGACATGTAGTGATAGGACAAGGGGGGACGGCTTCAAAATGAAAGAGAGTAGGTTTAGATTTTAATTAGGAAGAATTTTTTATTTTGAGGGTGGTGAGGCACTGGAACAGTTTGCTCAGAGAAGTTGTGGGTGCCTCATCCCTGGAAATGTTCAAGGCCAGGTTGAATGGAGATCTGAGCCACCTGGTCTACTTGAAAATATTACTGCCCATGGCAGGGGAGTTGGAACTAGGTGATCTTCAAGGTCCCCTTCCAACCCAAACGATTTCATAATTCTATGATTTGGCAGTCACAAGGCATTTTAAAAAAAGTGTCAATGTGAAATGTTTCCATCCCCCATGTCATAAAGTAATCATCAATTTACTATAAACTCCTGGATTGTCTGTGCCTTGCTGTGCTGCTCCTCCCTCAGCTGTCTCGGTATTTGATGCCCCCATGAAAACCAGGGCATGTAACTGTGTGGTTGCTCCCAGCTATCTATAAAAGGCCTCATATACTTCTTCCTCCTGATCAGGGAGCCCATGTCAAATACCCACAACAGTGTCACCTTTGCTAGACTCTCCATAAATTCCTGTCTCTCTCATCATCCTCCCAAGAAAGAGCTCCATACATTCCAGGTGTTTTCTTACATCAAGACCACTCCACCACCCCACCTTCCTGGACTGTCAGTCCTAAAATGCATGTAATCATCTATGACATTCAGTCATGTGAGCTATCCCACCATGTCTTTAATTGCCTTGCAACTACACAGGTCACTAAATTTTCCTGTTGCTTTTTTTCCCATACTACGTACATCACTGTTATACAGGCACTTCAACAAGGTATTTGAGTTTCTCCATTTCCCAGGAGGGGTGCAAGAGGATACCCCATAGTCATGTCTTGTACCCACTTCCTGGGTTGCATGCTGTTGCTGGAAGTATCCTTACTTGAGTCGTGCTTTGCAGTGTGAGTGATCTCTATAACTCTCCCCTGTCTCTTCTAGTTCAAATTTCTCCTTAGCAGGTTGGATAGTCTCTTGGCCAGGACAAAATAAACATTACCCAGTAAGTAGGAGAAAGAATTCAAGCCTTGGTAAACCGTATCTTATTAATAAGAAATGTTGAGATGGGAGATATACCAAATGGTTCTTAAATAGCTCTGTCAACTGCTTGGTTTCAGGAGTTTCATGTTGCTGAGCATTCCATCATTCAGCTACATTTTCAGTGAACTCATGTTAAAGAATAAGGATACTGCTTCTATTAGGCGAAGTAGAGGGCAGCAAGGCATTAACTTCTTTTGATGTTTAGTGTATAATGGGTGTTGGAGTTTCCCTACATTCTGTAAGTCTTAATCCTGTTTTATACTTAAGGATATTTCTTTCACTTGATAAAAATATAATTTAATAAACAAAAGTATAGCATACACAGGGTATAAGATGGAAGAACAAGACAAGTTGAAGATTTAACCACACGTAGGCTACATTTTATAATTTATAAGACTGTTGGGGCCCTCCCCCTGCCATGTAGCTCTGAGAGAGGGGCCCTGGGGGGGAGGCATGGGGTTTCCCTGCCCCTGGTCAGCCTCATTCCCCATTGGTTGGTTTGTGTTTCCCTGCACGGGCAGAAGGACCCTTGGGTCCCGTGATTGCCGCAGTTCCTCGGCAGAGCTCCGGCCATGCGGCTGGAGAAATAAACATCTCTGAAACAGCTATCAAGAATCAGTCCATATATATATTTCTTTCCACAGGCCTCGTTGATACATTGTGTTGCAGTATCTGCACTGTAACATAAGACTAAGACGCCTAAACACCTGTAATACTCAAATTTCAAGAGTAATTAAATAATGAATCCTTTTAACCTGAAGGACACATCCATGTGGTTGGGACTCACTTTTTACATTTATTCTTGTTGATTCACTTTAAAGTCTTCTGTTAAATTTTACCACTTTAATGTGCAGGATATTACTTTTAGGCTACTCAGACTGAGAGGTAAAACATAGAATTGCTTAAAAATAATATGATGCTATAGTTAAAAATATTAAAAATCCATAAATAATATGTATGATTTTTTCAAAAATTATTTTCAATTACTATTTTCCTATTAATGACAAATAGAAACCACAACATGAAAAGGTTAACAATCCTACTAAATTTAAATGTCAAAATATAACTCAGCAAGATATAAGTTTAAATTTATAACGTTCTATTTTGAATCTGAGTCCAACTGTAAGTTTACCATGAGCCCTGAATATGTGATGAAGCAGTTTTGCCATGTATGGTCTGTGACTTAAATGTTCACAAAAATACACCTTCCAATTAGCAATTTTTTGGCTGGGAAGGAGCATTTTCCATCACCATTCCCTCCAAGCTGAAAGTATGTCTCTCATGCTTTTAAAGTGTGTCGCTCATACTTTCTAGTAAACTGAGTAAGTGAAGTAAAAAAATCTGCACACTGTAACATCTCTGCTTCCACTCCAGCTCTAAAGACAAAAGAGAGATAAACAGGCTGAGCCATCATCTGGTTCTCTAAGAGCAACAGTAACTCTATTTGTAGAATATAATTAGGTAACAAATCTCACTTGCAGATAATTATCTGGCATTGGAGCAACAGAATTCTTCCTTTCATGAAAAGAATGCTTGAATTTCTTGTATAATCACTGATGCTTAAATTTTGACATATGAAAAATAAGTCATGTAAGACTATCTCTGTAAAAGCAAATCATTTAATGAGGTATTCATAGAACTAAAACATCTTTTAAACCAGAAGAATATGAAAGACTTTGGAAAACAAGAGAGTGAAAACAAAAAAAAATAAACCAGAGCTTAATTTATATGGCTTTTAACAAAAACTTGATTAATTACTCATTTTAATAAGACAATAAGGCATAATGTATTTTATCCTAAGGGGAAAAAAATTTACTATCTTTCATTGATAGACTATACAAAATATGGAATATTAATACAGTTTTACTCTTAGCTTTGCATGAATTGGATGGAACTCTGCATGAATTGCATGAATTGGATGCATGAATTCTTGGAACTCAAGATATTTAGAATAAAAGGAAAATAAAATATTTTACCACCGTCTGGATATGAAAGCCCAATAGATACCGGAGGATTTATACTCAGTTGGTCAGTAATTAAGTACCAATTCACATGGTGGGTAATTTGGAAATACTGTATTACAAAAGCAAGGCTAGTCTGGTTTTATCTTTATCATTAGATTAGAAGGAGTTTGAAGTTTTCTCTTTTTTTTCCATTAAAAAGGGTATAAAAAACTGCAGTACACTGAGAGGGTAGAAGTAATTAAAAAAATACATGAAAGCCTACTTGAGTATAAGGTTTCATTTTTTTTTTCTTTCCCATAATCCAGGGGGAAAAACAGAGAGTACAAGAGCATAACTGTTGAACTGAGCCTCTAGAGTTCAGAAGGAAAACGCATACAATATAAAACACACATGCTGCTGATACTAGAATTATCTATAATAATTTAGGTTAGAGTGCTGTCTTCCTGAGGCAACAGGCTGTTTGTACCAACTCTTGTCAAAAATCAGGATTCATTTGTACATTTTTGATTAGTGACACATATTAGGGTTTCATTTTATTATTTGTACTTAAATTGCATATTGCCTAGGGCAGTCATTTAAGATAGAGTTCATTAAAGTATGTTATTCCATTTTGGCTTTTGTGTAGACAGCAGAAAGAAAAAAAAGCTATGCTCAGAAGTGAAAGGCTTTGATATGTAATTTATTTTGACAACTATGCTGTTATAGCAGCAAGGTAAGAAAAGCTATTTTAACAGGACTTACACAAAATTAAATTTTTCCATTTGCATTACAACAAAGAAGATACATCTGAAAATATTTGGTCTGTCATATATCAAAACAATTACTATAGCACTTGGACATATATTTGTAAAAAAAATTTAAATTTACTGGATCATTTTTCGATATGCATTATTTTTAAAAAGCCAGTTAAATGTTTTCAGTCTGAAAAGATTAGGAGGGTTACAGTTAATTATATATTCTTTAAATTGCAAAATTTCTTAAATTTGGTCAGAAATGGTATGCAGTGTAAGTAGATTATTCAAAGGAAATAAACATTTGAAATTATTCTGAAAGGCAGAAAATTGATGCTTGGGAAGCAAACAGACTTTTACTTTTAAAATGTACACTCTCCTACAGCTTGTATAATTAGATTCTTAATGATCTGAACAACCATTGTGAGGTTATGCTCCATTCACCACAGTGAAATGGGGAATTAAGCACAAGCATTCAAAGCCTCAGTGTTAAATTCTATTTGGAAAATCAGGAATAGGAATACCTATAGTCTGAGATCTATCCTGAATCTTTTTAATTATTAAGGGACTTTAAAAAATAGTAGTTTGTTTAGTTACTTTGCTTAAAATCTCTAAACTGATAGACTGGTAGGCAATATGACAGACTGGGCAGATATCTTACACGAGAAAAATACAAAGACTACAGTTCTGGGGGTCATAACTTCAAGAGGGATATGCTAGAGAGCCCCTGAGGGAAGAAACTCTTCCGTTGCACTTGGGTCTCATTCAAAGTGTTAAGAGTTGAAGAGCTACTTGAAACACATGTGGCCACAATATATGTGTGAGAAACATTTGTCAGGGCCACAAAAGGAACCAAAAAAAAAAGGAAGAAAAACGTTTAAATGTCATATTTGGTCATATATGGTCAGGGCTTTCAGGCCATGACTTAGAACTAGAGACTGAGCCTGCTGGCCTTGATCAATTAGAAGGAGAGGAGGTTAAGGTGTACGCTGTTTACAGCTGTGTGAGGAGAAATTACAAACACAACATGGATTCCAGCAGGGGGCAATAGACACAGGCTGGGAGCTCCGGTTTTTTACTGGGGGGGTAGTCCAGCACATGACACAGGAGAGTGTAGAATCTGCATTCTTTGAGGTTTTTAAGACTCAGCTAGCCAAAGCCACAGTGACAAGATCTCATGTTGACAATTCTATTAGAGGCTGGATGTTGGATCAAACAACTTCCAGAGATTTCTTCCAAACAATACTGCTGTGATTCTGTGGAGGAAATCAAAACTAAAAGAGATGAAAAAAGCCAAAAAGCCATGGATGGACAACTTAGCTGTCAATCAAAACAAAGGAGACCTCTCTCATTTTACTGACCTGAGAGTGCAGATTGTCAGAATTGGTCTGGGCTTGCCTTGGTTTCAGCTGGTTTTATGTTATTTGGATTGGTGGCTGGTCACCAAGTGATCAGTGATGCCAGCATTTTCAGGATTTTATCTATAATCCTCTAAGGTCCCTAGACTATTTCTTTCAAATCCTCAAAAGTTGAGGGAGCAAAGCAAGTAACAGCAGTGTCTGTTCTGTATCCGTGCTGGGCGGTAGGCATTGATTTTCAGACAGTCTCTGTCTTTTTTACTGGCAGTTACAGAATGCTCAGTGGAGTATCACTATCATTAAAATGATTAACTTCTGTAAGATCCAACCGATTTATCTTTTATTTCTAATGAATTTCACTTTTTCTTGGCAATTTGACACAAGTCATTGTATCCCTTTGGCAGTGATTTTTGCTTACTAGGTTAATCATTACGAAGGTAAGAAAAGCATTGTTACAATTACACTTGCTACTCCCTTTCTGACTTACAGAGGAATTCGTTTGTTTTCTGTTCACCCATGGGTCAGTGGCTTTATATAGGAAACACAAAGTCTAAGTTCAAACTTATTATCTCACAAACTTGTTCATTTGAATGAACAGACAGTCTCAAAATGAGCTTAGCAGAAGCAGTTGGTGAAAAGTGACTGTGTAAGCCTGTCCATCTGGCTGGAAACACAAAGTAAACTTGTAACAGCATTTATATCTGATTTACATCCAGATGGACTCCTCTTGTACTGCATTAGGTAATAACTAACAATTTTAAGTATATGCATAAACAAGTCTTAACTAGTGAGTGTAAAACCACTCAGCTTGTGTTGTTCCCTCCAAGTCTGCCACCTTCATTTCAAAGATAAAAGTATAGAGTACTTCAAGCATGAAATGAGTGAACTGACATCAAGAAATAAAATTTTCTATTCAACTTCTGCTATGAATAATAAAGTGATTGAATTTCTTTTGATGTAAGCCACCAAATTGCAAGACTGAAAACCCTTACACAGTCATAGAGGTACCATTCCTATCTATATCAAAAGACAGGATTGTCAGAAAAACTGAGTAAAATGCACTGAGCAAGTTTATTGAACAACTTACTCAAATACTGTTATGGTGCCCCAAAATCAAAGAACAAGTAGACATCTAGATCAACTTACAGATATAATCAGGAGTTTCAATCACTTCTGTCTGCTGTTGGAAGATGCTTCTCTCACCAAAATTTTTCTCATCGTTTAGCAGTTCCAAAAGGCATAGAAGAGGTTCTCTGAGTGTTTGATGATTTTCAATGTAGAAAGGATAAAACCTTGAGAAAGTGTATTGAGGTATGTCCAGGTAGTGCATCTTTAGTGACAAGAAACTTTACGCATTGCATTACCAACACTTTTTGAAGCACAGAAAATTAAAATAAAATAAAATAAAACAAACCTGTACAAGCTACTATAAAGAAATTTATCACAGAGAGATTTATTATTATGACTGAAATAAAATATGTCATATATGTGTAAAATACATTTTAAGGGGTTTTTTTACTACATGCATTTCTGTCACCTAACATTCCATGTCACTAAATTCCAATATTTATTGGAAACAAACTGAGAACCACTGGTCTTCAACTGATCTAATAGTAATAAGAAAAGCTAAATATAGACTCAAGGAAAACCCCAAACAAAATACATGATTTCTCATAGTATCTTGCATAAAACATTCTCAATAAATACCAATATTGCAATATTAATCTGCCCTTCTCACTTGTGCAGAAGTAACAGCAAAATTTTACTATGCCTTTCCAAATTAAAAAAAAAAAAAATCTTCTATAAGGATAAAATACTTCAGTATTTATGGCAGTGCTTGAAACATTCTGAAAAATAACAAATCAAAACTGACATAGTTCATGCAAAGAAAAGAAGCCAAAGTGGGCCATGCAATTTCTTTTTTGCTGACTTGTACAGAAGCAAACATCACCCTGTAAGGATGCATTATGACACAAAATAATGGGGGATGAGAAGGAGGAAGAGGGCAAATGAAGGGCTGAAATTCTTCCTACAGCATTACCAAAAGATTCAAAGGCACTCACTGATTATTTTTAATTTTTTTTTGTTTGTTTGTTTGTTTTTGTTTTTGTTGCTAGGGTAAGCACAAATCAACAGCTCAATTGCCAGTGTTAGGGAACATGGGAATTATAAAGTAATACTTATTAACGCTGTGAGGAATCCTGAGTTAAATGAGAAATGAATATAAAAATATACTGCAAAAAGAAGATTTATTTGCATTGTTAGATTGGTGAGTAAAATATATAAGTAACAATTTTTGAAAGCACTGTATCTCCAAAGCCAAACCCATCTCAATTTTAACAGGTTTTTAAAGAACTTTCAATAGAAATTTGGCCACAATTAGAACTATGAATTAGGTGGATGTGTTCTTGAAAGCCCATCTTTGTATGCTTTTTAAGGATATTTTACAGGACTGTGGAAGTTACTTTTATGAAAGAATATTTTCCTAGCAGAATAGTTTCCTTTCATGACTTGGAGGTAATAATTAAGGACATTTGTTTGCAGTTTTTCAAAGTAGCAGAAAATACTAGGGTTTTGTATCCTTTGCTTACTTGGATGCAGCTCTTGGGTCACATCTACAATTTCAGATGTATATCAATTAATAAACAGCAGAAAAAAAGTGAGTATGTTGTACTATGTACATACAGGAACTATCCAGATCAGCTGCTGTGAGAGCATGAGAATCAGGTTAGCTTCCTACGTGTATAAACTGTATAGAAACTTTCATACTATGTACTGTATGGAGGTGAGTCCAAACTATCCAAATATGGTTTTCTTTGGTATTCACTTAGATTATAAAATTATATCAGAGGAGAGTTTGTATGACAATGGCATTAGAAAGATTTTAGAACTATAAAGAGAGTCTGTTAGTACTTTTCCCTGAGTTACAGAGGTATCCTGTGGGATTCTAGGATGACATATGAACCCTACCTTAAGATCAAAGTGGATTAGGGAAAAAAAATGGGAGGAAAAAAAAAAGATGCCTGTTCAGGAAATTATATTTTGAGGCTTGATCCCAATTATTCAATTTCAATGTACATCAGTGAGGAAAAGCATGCCATCAGGACATGTTATTGTTTAAAACCATACGGAATTATTAAAAATATTTTTGTATCTTGAGATTTTTTCCCCCAGAAAGAAGGTTCAACAGAAGTTCTGTTAAATTTATCAATTAAATATCCTTAAATCCTTGAAATTTGATGCAAAGTTTTAACACTTCAAAGAGTATTATAGCTATTAAGGATAAAAAATAGATTTTAAAATCATTTTTGGTAAATTAAATTTAATAGGAAATTACTTTGACCAATGAAAAATTAATTATAACCATGTTAGATCATTCTACAGGATCATAGAACCAAGATATCAGAGAATTTTTGAGACAGAAAAGGATCTTCTTTGAGACAGAAAAGTAAACCTTATAGTTCAAACTCCCAGCTCAAAGAATGGTCAGCTAACACAAGCTGGTGAGGAGCAAGTTCAGTTGGGTTTTCAATGTCTCCACAGATGGAGATTCCACATTCTCTCATCAATGCCTGAGTTATAGGTGCTAGATGTGCTCTGATTTCAAGCCCCTGATTCATCCATTTTGTTTGGGGTTGTAATAAGAGAACTAGACTGAAGTGAAAGCCCTTTGGAAGGCAAATTTCATTCAAAGTAAAGTAGCCTTGAGGAATTTCTTTAGGTGCAGATTTCTTATTGATCTCTTATCATATTTTGATGTAGTAAAAAAAACCCCAAAAAAACTAAAGCCCAAATTATTTATGGAGTCCCAGAATTGTGTTTCCATGATAGAAACACTTTATAAAGTGCCGTTGTTTTCCTTAGAAACTTATATTTATGAAAGTGCTTAGAAAATGATATTCCTTAGAAACTGATATTCATTAAATTGCCTATCATTTAACTGTGCCAGAACTGCAAAAGAAATTAATTATGTGGTGTAAAGTTAGAAAGAAATAAGAATGATGAAGATATCTTTGTTTGGGTGCCTGTAGAGAATAACCAAAATGAAGAATATATTAGAATAAACACCACACAAACTCACAAACTATATAATACATAATTAGCTATTCTAGAGATACAGTAAGAAAAGCAACCTGTCTGGTCAAATCCTAATCTATTTTAAGTGAGATAAACATTGAAATTTTACTGGTTTGGATGAGATGTACAGGATTAATTTTCTTGGTAGTTTAAAAAAAATTCACTCCTACCTAGAAATAATTGTTATTTAATGATTTGAATTTTATTCTTATTTCAAGAGTCCATTTTTAATGAAAGCGAAAGGTCAATTTAATAATCTTGAATTTAAAGAATAAACGAGACAATGAATGGATGCCTGGAGTTTTCATGCTTCACCAGATACAGGTTAGAGTGATAAAGGTAACCTTTAGTGTAAATAAACTAAAGTAATTGCAAAATCATTGACAATTTAAGGGATAAAAACCACAGTAATTAAAGAACTTTTATCTGCCTTTGACATATGCATTGATTATCTATTGAAAACACTCCAAAGTACTTGGGAGAAGGAGGGAGGAGACTTATTTTCTTCCTGTTTTTTATCCATGAAAGTGGTTCACTTGGAGTCAAGACTTCAGATCCTGTATTCAGCAATAGACATCACTGTCTCTCCTGCTCTCACACTTCAAAATTTAAAATTAAGTAAAATACATTTTCAGTAGGTTCACTAATGGCTTTGAACAGATAAAATTCATGTTGCATGGAAAAGGAAGCTCAGTAAATTAATTAATAAGACCCTAAAAATTGCAATTAATATTTTATAATGAAGTTGCTATAGATAACTCAACTGTAAAAATATACATGTGGGAAAAGATCACTAGATTACCAGAAAAAACCCACCCTTTGAAACTAAGTGATGATTGGACTATATAAAAAGTGAGGTGAGCAGCAACACCAACAACAGCAGCTACAGTAAGTTCTGGGGACTGAACACTGGAATGGGTTGGGCAGAGTGTTCCTGGAATTTGGGGAACCTGAGTGGAGAACCCACCAAGAGTCAGCAGTGCTGGCAAGCAAGGCTGATGTGGTGAGTGCATTGCCAGAGGCAACTGCAGAAGATTTAAGTGGCTCCTGGAGCACTGTGAACAGGGCAGGCAAACAAGGTGGGGTGCGGCAGTTCTCACAGGAGGGACAGGCACCCTCCCAGCCCCAGAGGTGAGCTCAACTAGGGGTCATTACCCACCCAGCTAGAACAGACCTAGCTTTGTTTTCACCTGGTGAAAAGTGGTCATCAGAAGGAATCTGGCAACTCGGAGAGAACTCCCACATAAACATGCAGCTATCTAAATCTCCAGCTGCAGCGAGTGCCCAGCTGCAGGGAGTGCTTGAGGATGTCATGAGTATATTATAAAATAATTGGTTTTGTTCTTTTCATAGGTTCAGATAAAATGAAATATTACAAGCTAAATTGTGAGGGGAAAAAAAACAACTTTTAAATATACAATTTTCTTTTTAGTTGAATACTTTGCATTTTTCTGTTCCTTACACAGAAAAAATCCACTTTCCCAAAATTTCTTTTCAGAAAGTTCATTAGGATAAATTTTGTGTGCATCAGAGTTGCCAAAAACCTTCATATCTGAGTGGAATACTTCTGTTTCAGTAAAAGAGGACTCACCTCAAATCTTTCTGATCTTGTAGGGATTCTTCCCATGACTCAAGAGGGTAGTGAGATCAAGTCCTAAATGTTTCACTGGAATCAGCAGAAACAGTGAAAATTTCATCTAGAACTGAAGGCTTTGTATAAGAAGAAATAATTATAGTTTCTATTAATATTCAAGTATGTTTGAATTAGATATCATCAGCGTAGTAGTAAAATTATGTGTAAACATTTATATTTTTCATTAACTAAAACTGATATATCACACCTTTAACCACAAATGTTTCTTTTATCCTTGAAGAAATTAGCAGATGTTTTTCAGTTGTAGCAACAAAGCTTATTTATAATTGTTATTCTCTGCCTCATAAAGCTTACAATAAATCTACTTTTTTTTCCCTGCAAGATATCATTATCAAGCCATGATATCAAATACCTTAAAATTTATGGAATATTTTCAGGCAATGATAGGAAATACGATCATATTTTACAATCCAGTAAAAAATAACTAGGTAGCATCTCTTTTATAGATAAAACATTGTATCTTTATTGTAATATCATTACCTCAAAACATCTAAATTCTATTTCACTAGCAAAGTTTGGATATAGTCCAGAACAATTATGCTACTTGGATACATGGTATTGAGATTCTCTCTGACTTCCTGTAGCTACTCTCTTCTGATTTAGAATTCCAGTGCAAAACATGAAAACACTACTAATCAGCATCGCATTTGATAGTTGTGCAAATGTGGGTGTTTAGTTAAACTTTTGCTTCACATACTGGTACTATATACCACTGTAAGTGAAGGTTTGAGACTAATGAAACCGAAAAGCCACAAGTCTGTGGGGCCTGATGACAAAGGTCCTGATAAAACTGGCTGATGTTGTTGCCAAACATCATGTTTGAAAAGTAATGGCAGTAAGACAATGTCCCCAGGGACTGGAAAAAGGGTAACATAACTCCTATTTTTAAAAAGGGAGAAAGGAAGATGCAGGGAACTACAGATCAGTGAGCCTCACTTCTGTGCCTGTTAAGATCATGAAGTAGATCCTCACAGAAACAATGTTAAAGCACATCCAAAACAAGGAGGTGATTCAAGACAGCCGGAATGGCTTTATCAAAGGAAAATTGTGCCTCACCAGTCTGGTGCCTCATGACAGGGTGACTGCAACGTTTGACAAGAGAAGACCAACCTAAAATTCTGTAAGGCCTTTGACATGGTCCCACTTCCCATTCTTATCTCCAGATTGGAGAGATACATTGGAAAGGTGGATTATTTGCTGGATTAGAACTTGACTGGATGGACACAGCCAGTGAGTTGTGTCAATAACTCTATATCTAGGTGGAGGCTGGTGACAAGTGGTGTCCCCCTGGGCTCTGTCTTTGGGCTGGTATTCTTTAATATCATTATCAACAGTACAGGCAGTGAGATTGAGTGCACATTCAGCAGGTTTGCAGATGGCCCAAAGCTGAGTGGTGCAGTTGCCACAGTAGGAAAAGATGCCATTCAGAGGGACCTGGACAAACTTGAGAAGTGGGCTCATGGGAACTTCACGAAGTCCAAAAAGTCCAAGTGCGACATGCTGTGCCTGGTTCAGGGCAATCCCAGATATGATCACAGACTGGGGAAAGAACTCATTGGTAGCAGCTCTGTGAAGCGGGATTTGAGGGTTCTCATGGATGAAAAGCTGGACATGAGCAAACAGCATGCCAGAAAGCATGCTAACTCACCCCCCGGAAAGCCAGCTTCATCCTGGGATCCATGAAGAGATGAGTGGCCAGCAGGTTGAGAGCAGTGATTCTCCCCCTCTACTTGTGAGATCCCACCTGGAGTATTGCACCCAGGTCTGGGTCTTCAGCATGAGAAAGATGTGGACCTGTTGGAACAAGTCCAGAGAAGGACCACAAAGATGATCAGAGGGTTGAAGTACCTCTCCTATGGAGATAGGCTGAGGTAGTTGTGGTCGTTCACCTTCAGGAGAAGAGAAGGCTTTGGGGACATCTTATAGCCTTCTAGTACTTAAAGGGAGCTTATAAAAAAGAGGGGGCATGGTTTTTTACATGGGCAGATAGTGATAAGACAAAAGGATATGGTTTTAAACTGTAAGAGGAGAAATTTAGATTGGAGCTTAGGAAGAAATTTTTTACTGTGGGGGAGGTGAGGCGCTAGAACAGGTTGCCCAGAGAAGTTGTGGATGGCCCACCCCTGGAAGTGTTCAAGACCAGGTTGGATGGGGCTTTGAGGAACCTGTTCTTGTGGCTGTTATCCTTGCCCTTGGTGGGACAGTTGGAACTAGATGATATCTAAGGTACCATCAACCCAAACCATTCTGTTTCTACAGGTAAGTAAGCTGTAAGTGACCCATCAAAATGGTTGCAATATTTAGGCTCTATGTCACAAAAAACACAGGTCTGGAATATTCTCCCTCTGCCTTTATTTGATTTTGTTGTTTGTTTTGTTTTAAGACATGCCTCCCTCTTTAAGAATGGAAAGAAGCAAAACTGTCATCTCAGCAGGATTTGCTTCTTTGGTAAAACTGTTCAGCATGTACATATAAAAAATTGTCTGCTTTTGCATGTCCATTTATATATGTAAGATCTTATGGACATGCAGAAGCAGACCATTTTTTTTTTTTAATGGCAACTAGCACAGTGAAATGAGTATCATGAAAGAATATGGAGAAAGAATCATAATGGTTACATTTAAGGAATTAGGAGCTATACCAAATTGTACAAGGATTATATTAAAAGTTACAGACAACCAGTAAATATCAGCAGGGATCTCTTGGATATAGTACTATGCAAAGAGGTCCCACTGTTTCAGGGAAAACTACATTTTGTAAAGGTCTTAATTTTCTAAATTTTTCCTATTCCCAGTCATCAGGTTCCTAATTTGTTATCAATTGCTGTTCTTACAATAGATCATGAGAGTTAGCATTCTGCAGCAAACTTAATTTCATTCTGTTGTTGCAATGAAATCTGATATATGTATGTCAAATGAAAATCTGACAGCTGTAGATTAGTCAGTAGACCTAGCTCTTCAGAATTTTTTGCAGCATTCTACATCAGTTCAAAACAGTTTAACATGACATTTCAAAGTGCTACACAACGTACTACTAGCTTAATACTCATTAAAAGTTTGCTGAAGTCCCTCAAAAATAAAAGGACATTATAATTCAGACATTGTTTTGAATAGCAGTACTGCAATGTCTGCTTGTTTTTATTAGCTACTGGCAAAGTAAATGATGCTGTTATCAAGACTGATTACACTCCTTGCAGAGTTGATTCTGCTAAAAATATTTATTGATTATTAGAAAGGAGTTGGGAGAAAATGCCAGTAAGAAAATAGAAGAGGAAAAGCAATGAGTTGATTCAGAGTTTCATGTGTAAAAAGATAGAGGGAATATTTGTTCATTTGTCAGAGATTTTTTTTTTCTTAAAAACTTCTCTAAAATTACTGTCTTAAAGTCTGGGATTTCTAAAAGTAGAAATGTCCTGCAGCAATGAGAGGAACATGATATTCTGAATCTCATTTGCAGTGAGGATATTCCTTAGTCCTATGGACTCAGGGAAGATTTTATTTTAGATTTTATTGTAGCTTCATATTTGCAAAGGAGGTTAAGAAACTCTCAGGCTCATGACTTGCTGCTCTTACATGTTGGAAGTAATAGCTTCATATATTCTTAAATGGTCTTAGGAATTCCATAAATATGCAAATGAAACATAAATTCTTCAAATTAAAAATAAATAAAATTTTACTTGTGGCTAATGTTAATGCTAAATACTAAGATACCATGGAAAATAAAGAAACTGCAAAACTCTGACATGATGTAGTTCGATTTGCTCTAATTGCATTTTTTTCCTCCTTTTCATAAGAAAGCAATCACTAAGAATTGTAATTTTGCAGGATCAAATAAAATGTTAAGTATCATCTTTTCAGAATTTATTTTATTTTGGATGCTCTTGACGTTACTCAGAACCACCAGACCAACTAAATACAATTATCTACAAAGGGAAACCTGAATTTTGATACAGCTGTGGCTCTGTACTACAGAATTTTAGGATATGGATATATTTCACCTGGTCACACTTATTAAAACAACGATGTTAATTCACCGTTAGTGCATAAGTTCCGCAGTGTAATTCTGAGGATCCCTAATATCCATAAACCCAGTGAAACTAAGATTATAAAGACAGTTTCCCGAATGCTGGTGTTTGGATAAGTTTGCTATCATTTTGTCTTTCTATGTTTGGAGTATTGTCTTCTCTTTTCCTACTATGCTGTATTGCATTTGCATGGACAGGTTTTGGTAGGAGGGCAGGCTACAGGCGTGGCTTCTGTAAGAAGCAGACAGAAGCTTCTCCCGTGTCTGTCAAAGCCAATTCCAGCTGGCTCTAAGATGAACCTGACGCTGGCCAAGGCTGAGCCCATCAGCAGTGGTGGTATTGCCTCTGGGGTAACAGATTTAAGGGGGAAAACTGCCTCCCAACATCAACCAGAGAGTAGAGGAACATGTTAGATGAACAACTCTGCAGACACCAAAGTCAGTGAAGAAGGAGGGGGAGAAAGTGCTCCCGGCACTGGAGCCAAGATTCCCCTGCACCCAGGGAGAAGATCATGCTGAGGCAGCTGTGCCCCTGCAGCCCATGGAGGACCAGAGTGAAGCAGACGTCCCTCTGCATGCTGTGAAGGACCCTGTGCTGGAGACTGTGGAAGCCCAAAGGAGACAGTGACCTTGTGGGAAGTCCTCACTGGAGCAGGGTCCTGGAAGCACCTGTGACCTCATGGAGAGAGGAGCAGATTTGCTGGCAGGACTTGGGATCCTGCAGGGAACCCATGCTGCAGCAGTCTGTTCCTGAAGGACTGCACCCTGTGGGTTGGATCCATGCCAAAGCAGTTTGTAAAGAATGTGGGAAGGGCTCACATTAGAGAAATTAATGGAGGATTTCCTCCTGTGAGAGCAAGCCCACCCTGGAGCAGGAGAAGAATGCAAGGAGGAAGCAGCAGCAGAGTGTGATGAACTGACCACAATCAGCAGTCCCTGCCCTTCTGAGCCACTTGGGGGAAGAAGCTGAAAAATCAAGAGGAAAGTTGAGCTGGGGAAAAAAGGAGGTGGATGGGAGAACACATTTGAAGATTTTTTACTTCTCATTACCCTACTCTGATTTGATTGTAATAAATTAAATTAATTTCCCCAAGCTGAATCTATTTTGTCTGTGACAGTAACTGTTGAGTGATCTCTCCCTGCCCAGAGATCTCAACCAATGACCCTTTTGTTATATTTTTTTCTTCTGCCCAGGTGAGGAGGGCAGTGTTAGAGCAGCTTTGGTGGGCACCTGATGTCCAGCCAGGGTCAACCCACCACATATGCATAATTAAGCAATAAATGATTAAAATGAAGTTCAGTTAAAAATACTTTTAAAAATAAATAATAACACAGCCCCATCCCTCTTCCCCCTCCCCCTACCCCCCCAGTTATAAGAAAATACAGATTTTGGCAGACTCCATTGTCGTTGGACAGAATAAGGAATCTATGAATACTGTTGCCAGACCTGATTCTGATCCTGTCTTTCTGGCTTTTCATCCTGGCTCCTTGCAAGCAAGGACAGTTCTCTGTACTGTTTTTGCGTGACTCCTCAGCTTCTCATGCAGAGCAGCCAGCCCTTGCTGCTAACTTCCAGTTACAGCAAATTGCCATCAGCACTCCCTCATTTGGCACTGAAGGAGGATGATGGTATTTATGCAGCAGGTTTCTTCGTCCTTAGTCCTGGGTTCCACCTGAGACTTTTCATGTTTTCCTCATGAATCTGCTTACTTCACATCATCTCTCAGGCAGACTGACATAAATGTTAGCAAAATTTTTGCTATGGATGGCATTTATAGAGCTTCAGCTGAAGCAGGTGAGGCCTCACTGATCACTTGGTGACCAGCCACCAATCCAAATAACATAAAACCAGCTGAAACCGAGGCAAGCACAGACCAACCCTGACAATCTGTACTCTCAGATCAGTAAAATGAGAAGTCTCCTTTTTGATTGTTTTGATTTACATCTAAATTGTTCATCCATGGCTTTTTTTGTTTTAGTTTTGATTTCCTTCATAGAATCGCAGCAGTATTGTTTGGAAGAAATCTCTGGAGATTGTCTGATCCAACATCCAGCCTCTGGATATTGTCAACGTGAGATCTTACATAGCTGCAAATAGTGTACCCCTTAACCTCATCTCCTTCTGACTGATCAAGGCCAACAGGCTCAATCTTTAGTTCTAAGTGATGGCCTAAAAGCCCCTGACCATTCAGATATGACTTTGACATTTTTTGTTCCTTTTTTTTTGTTTACTGTTTTTGGCACTGACAAGTGTTTCTCCCACATGCACTGTGGTCACTGTTTCAAGCAGCTCTTGAGCTCTAACCCTTTTCATTGGAATGAATAAATCAGTGCTCCTGACCACCATGGTAGTCCTCCACTGGACACTCTCAAGTGTCTTGAAATTCCTCTTCAAGTGGAGGCTCAAATAATTTCCAGGTGTGGCCTTATCTGTGCAGTGCAGAAAATAACAGTCACTTCCCTCTTTTGTTGGCTACCTGTCTTCTAATGTAGTTCAGTTCTGGGCTGTGGGGGCATTTTGATTAATTTGCAAGTGAGAATGCAGTTCTGGCTTATGGTCACTTGAGTCATTTTCATCAGGGTTATTATTTTCTATAATAGACTATAATAATGTAACTAATATTACTATTTTCTTCCAAGTTTTACTGATATATGTAGTTATTTCACTCTAAGTACACAACTTCGCAATTTACCTTGTTGCAAAATGGAAATAACAAATTTCCTGATTTTACATGGATGTTTGTATTATTGTCTGCTTGGGAGGGACATTGAATATCTATTTTTCATTCTGTTTTTCCATGTGAACATACCTCATGAAGACAATTTTTGTTCCGGGTCCTTATAAACAATTTCTTTCATTTCTTGATCTTCTAACCAACATATATTAGACATTTTGTGGGCAACTTCACCTTGAACAGACCAAGTCTAAAAGTGTTCCAGTACTCTGGAAAGTCATCACTAATGCCTGAGCATAAAAGAACATTACTGAAATGAGTAACCAATAGAAATTTTACATAATTTCAAAATGTTTTCTAAAGGAACTTCAAAATTATAGGAAATATTAATTTTAAAGAGTAATTTTGTGAAATAGTGTTTAAATTATTGAGTAATTTCATACAAATTTTTGTTACAGTACAGAGACCTCATGTAAATTCTATCAGATTAGTTAACTTTATTTAAAGTGTGTGATTTTTAAAATTTTGTATGTCTGAGCTTTGTTAATATTTTTTCATTTATTTGAGCTGGTAAGCAGAACAAACGTGCCTCCTATAAGTAACTGTTCTGTTTTCCCCTATGCCCAGGAGCACCTAAATTTAAAAAAGAATGACTGGATACTTATTCTTGTAAGTTTTACCTGAATTTTGAATTTGGATATCCAGTTCTTTACAATTTGCTCTCAACTGATTTCAGAGAAGAAAATAAAACAGACTTATGTTAGACTGTTGGATATAAGGGTTCACATAAAAAGAACCCCAAAACCTAAAAACATTGTCTGTTGGGGTATAATTTCATTATTTTAAATTTCATTATATTTACAATTCCAATGCAAAGCATGAAAACACTAATAAAAACCGTATTTGATAGTTGTGCGTTGGTGTGTTTAGTAAAACTTTTTTTCCTCCTGTTTTTCAGTGTTCAAAATTTTTCCTTACCTACTCCTACTATATAAATAGAGGTTTGAATGCCTGCCCCAAAACCAGCTGCAGTCAGATGAGAAGGATGCATGAGTTTCAAAACGTAATAAGAAAATTAGTTTTCTGATAATTGTGTCAACTTCTCCTTCAGTTTGGTATTACAAGACCAAAACATGATCAGATCATGTAATATTACTGGTAGTACAATGACAAATTGCTTAACTAGATTAATGCATGAAAAAAAAAAAAAAAATCTGAGGACAGGAAGATAAGATCTCCTTTCTGTTACTTGGGTCACGTAGATTTTCAGGATTGCCAGAGTAGATATTTTACAAGATTAGTCCTTCACTAGAATAGTACAGTTCCATCTTATTCAGTCTATTATTAGAAACCTGAAAAAAACAGTGTCTCTAAATGTTATTTTCTAATAGGAAACCTAATAAACCTTAAAAAAAAAAAAAGTAATAATGTAAAAAAGCATCCAGTTTTCTTGAGAATGGAGGACAATTACAAAACCTGACTCATTAAAAATTTGCCTGAAGTAACTTCCTATCCTGCCTTGTCCTAGAAGTGTATCAGGGGCTGTAGAGAAGAGTCCTATTTGATTGATTTGGCATCATCGGTGCTGTAGAAGTGCCCAGAGGAGTTAACTGTGTTCATTAGATGCTTGCAAAGACTAATGTTCAGTAATACTTAAACGGACTTTTGCATGAATAAATGCAAAAAAAGAACTCATTTCTCAGGTCTCTCTATACCAGAAAATGTAATTAATAAAATCCCATCTTTTTGTATTTAAAACAATTGCTACTTTATTACTAAGGTGCTGTGGTGGATTACCCTCACCCAGCAGCTGAGCATTCACTAAATGACTTGCCCACTTCCCTCTCCTGTGAGTTGAAGAGAAATTAGAAAAAAAGGCCAGAAGGTTAATGGATTGACAAATGAAGCAGTTTAAAAGGTGAAATAAAAGGGGTATTTCACATGAAATACATGTGAAAGCAAAGTGAAGAAGGACTTTATTTCCCACTTCTACCAGTAGACAGATGTGAGCCACATCCTGGAAATCCAGTTTCCATGCATGTAACAGTTAACCATGAATGTCCACAGTCACTCAAGCTTTTGCTGAGCAGAACATATAATATTAAATACCCCTTGGTCAGTTAAGGAGCACTGGCTGTCCTCCTGGCTGTCCTGGCTGCTTTGTTGCACACTCTCAGTGTACTTATTGGATGACCGGGCAAGCACAGTGGGAAAAGCGAAAAAAGCATTTATTGTCAACATTTTTACTAACAAATACAAAATGCAGAGCTGTATAGGCTGCTGAGAAGAAATACAATCCTATTCTGATCTAGTACAGTCCACACCTTTTATTCCATATCATCTGTATCATTTTCAGGTCCTGCACTGTCCAATGCGTGAACCATCACCATCTTCCCTGTCTTTTGATGTGATATCATTCTCTTTGTCTGTGGTCTGCCACCATGGAATGAATGTCCATAAAAATTTAGTCCATGACTTGAGCTCCAACTGTTAAGATGGTCACTCAGGACAGGAGAAGTAGCATAGACTAGATTTTAGCAAGAAATTCTTTACCATGAGTGTGGTGAGACAGTGGGACAGGTTTCCCAGAGAAGCTGTGGATGCCCTAATTCTAGAACCTTTCCAGGCCAGGTTCTATGTGGTCTTGATCAACCTGATCTAGTGGGTGGCATCCCTGCTCCTGACAGGGAGGTTGGAACTAGATGATTCCCAATGTCTCTTCTAACCTAAAACTTTCTATGATTCTGTGATTAAAGCTGTTATGTCAGTTTCTCCTCTTCCTGTTATTTGCATTGAGAAAGTGTGTAATTTTATTTATATCTGCTTAAAAACATGTTGGTTCATTAAGTTCAGGTCCCTAGGTAGATAGTTCTCATTTTGAGTAGGTTTTACTTTTTATTGTTTCAGAATTATAACCAATTAACCTATACTGAAATATGGGGTCCACATTATCCCTCAAATTAGTGGCTTAAACCTATAGTGTTTTAAAATCCATTTTAAATTACTCTGGTGCATCTCTTTGAAAACAATAAGCTTTCATGAACTTCATTAACATCTCAGTTATCAGATTAGTTTTCATATTCTTTCTTTTCCCCAGGTAAGAACCTACAGAGTATATAAAGAAGAAAGCACTGAAAAGCTCTGAAAGTCAGAAAATAATTTTTTTTTCTGTTTGGAATGGATCTCAGATACAGTCATATGGTAAATAAATATGAGAATCTGTAGAAAGTTTTGAAAGAAGAAAACTAGTATTCAGGAGTCAAATGAGTATTGATAAAAACAACCTGAAAGAGCTTCCTTACAGATACTGGAAAACCTATTTGATTATTTATCTTTGTGCAGTCCCCTTACCCTACAAATAAAAAATATACAAAGACAAAAGTTAAAGTGTACAATATATACTATTTTAATAAAAGAGAAACACAGGGAGAGAAATTGTAGGCATAACAGACAGCTTAAAAATAAGTGGAAAAAAGGCCTCTAATTTAGGACAGAGAACACACAAGCAAAAATTAAAAAGAAGCTATATAAAAATACTTGAAAGGCTTATGGATTGGAACAACATTGCTATGTCTGTGTTACAGTTAGGATATCAAAAAAAAATCTATTTTTGTTCCCCTAAATTAACTAATACTGTATCTTCTGAAGTACTGATAACGATCGATATTGTCAAATGCCTCATTTTTGCTAATGAGTTAAACATCAAAAAAGTGTCCTCATTTCTTCTGATAAGCAGGTCCTTCCAAGTTACCTGTACTGAGATATGTAAAAGCTACATCAAAGTGATCAGTATTCATTAAGCACTTTCAGTAGTCATGCTGTTCTATATTTTTGTAGACTATTAATACACTGAATAATGGTAATTATCCTTTTAGTATAGAATATGCGTATGATAAACACAATGCTTGAAATTAGTAGAGTATGATCTGCAATTCCAGGTCTCAGTGTGCCAGTTTACATCTCAGAGTAGAACTCACATATTTTCCCTTTACTTTTCTGTTCATTTTTTTGGGGGGGCTTTGTTTTGCTTTTCCCATCATAGCACATATGTCTTCATTTTATATTGTACCTTCTATAAGAAAGCATTACATGACACTGGTCATCGGAAATTATTTATGCCGACAAGCAATTTTCTGTTATAAACAGTTATTTCTATATTATTTTTTTTTCTTTCTTTACAATCCTAATAGTTATGCAAATAAAAGAAACAAAGTAACAGCTGTATTGACAAAACTGTGTTACCTTATCATTAAAGACCTCAATCATTCAAAACATAAAATAATAGTTCCTGGTAGAGAGTCTTGCAAAGCAAATAGATTTCAAGGTATAAATTACATAAGCTTTTCTTTTATAGACTGCTAGTGTTCCATTTTATCTTACATTTCAGTTTTTAAGACATACTAGTGCTGTGATACAGTTGCTTTTTTACAGAAATAGCAGACCTTCAACCTAAAAACATCTGTAATTTTTTATGTCTTCTACAAGCAACAAAACAAAATCACATGGGAATAAAAATAAAACCACCCTTTGAACTGCATATCATATTTATGTTCTAAAAGTTTTTACTGAGTTATTTTGCAATTTGCTTTTGTAGTCAATTAAATTTTACATTTGTTCCTTCTTGTTAGAAATACACTCACAAATGTTCCCACTGGACAGCTGAAATACTTCAGTTTTTCATATTCCAGTGACTGAGGTCAGTTAGTGGAGGGATCTAGTCTTGAAGCGGATTCAACCACGTAATACCAGCTTCAAGTTTCCTGAACTATTGAGGTCTACTGCATTTGAAAGGCTGCATGTGGCATTCTGATCAATAAGAAAAGAAAATAATTTTATGTTCTGTGAAGTGTTCTATAAAAGAGATTCTGAAGTACATGTTGCTGTAGGAAAATTCTGTCTCAGTGCTCCTTTTAAGCTGTTACCTCCTCAAAAACTGTGATTAGACCGTTTACTGCCTTTTTCTAAAAAGAAAGGTCATAAGTAAATTTTTGCAATTCTCTGGCATAGCCATTGTTGGTAGGTCTGCTGATGGAAAAAATACATAGTAACTTGTAGCAAGAAGTTAGTAAGGATGATAAAAGCCAGTAGGAAATTTGTAATTCATTAGCTAGCAAAGAATAAAACATCTTTTTAAAAATAGTAATTTTACCTGGTATTATACTTAATAAATGCAATAGATTGGGTAGGAAAACATTTTGAGAGATACATGTATATATTTTTATTTTGTATGCAAGCTTTTGAATAATTTTACCATTTGCTCTTTACACACAATTTTGTAATACAGTTGGAACTCTATGTGAAATGTGATCTTTTGTAAAAACAAATAACCATAATAATTGCAATTTTTTAGCCAGAAAAAACTGTTTTCTGGAGCTGTATTCATTTCCGAGGCTAGCTTTATCTTTTTAAGCAGCATTATGCTGATAGACTTTCCTTCTGCCAATTAAAGACTTTATTGCTGTGCTGAAGTAACAGAATCATCTCACAAAAAGGTCCATAGTTAATGTTCTAATCAAGATTAAATGAATAAGCAGCAATTTTTTAAAAGTCTTTGGGTTTGAATTTTTACTTTTGGGTGGATTTTTTTGTTGTTTCGATTTTGTTTGGATTTTTTTGTTGTTGTTTGGGGTTTTTTTAAGTTTTTGGGGGGGTTTTTTCTCTCTGTTTGTTTGGGTATGGTATGGTTTGGTTTGGCTATGGGTTTTAAGGGTTTTGGGGGGAGGGGTTGGTGATTTTTTTTGTTATTGTTGTTGGAGAGGGAAAGGTTGAGATAGCTATAAAATGGAAAGTTACCACCCAAATATGAACTCATACATGATTCTTCAGATTCAAATTCTTCCTTAATGTGCAAATTGCTACATAGAGGAATGCTTTGATTATAGGTGTGTGACTAAAGGAATAGAAGAGAAGCAGTGGTAATTCCGAAGGAGAAAAGAAGGGTGATTGAGATCGATATAGATATTCAGTCACAACCACAAGAAGCATAAAGAAAGTTAAGAGCAGTAAGGAGGGAAGTTTCTCCTGCCACTTGATTTTTATTGCATCCATTCAGTAGATGTGCTGGAGTTTCAGAATTTCGTCATGTGACACACAAAATTTCTATCAGAAAAAAATATTTCAAATTATTTCTTTTTCAAGAGCACTTCGATCTCTAAATTGACTCACTTCCTTTTAGTTACAGAATAATTTCTTAGATTATGTGACTTTACACTCAAAACCTTAGACAAATATGCTTGTGTTCCAAGGATTCATTTTGCTTTCCTCTTGCAGTTGACAGTCTACATTGAGCTCAAACTCATGAAAGTTCTTGTGCTTGCCTTATTCTCTCCAAGCATGTTCCTGTAGAACACATAATTAACTTTTTCACTGGTTTCTAATGCAAAACAAATGAACAGAAAATTGTGGTACTGCGTTACTTTCTTCTTTGCTGTTGACTCAGTGTTACTTGTTCTTTATTTACAGTGCACATTGGACCATGACCATAGAGCCTTCTCTGCATTTTCTCATAGTCCATTCATTCATGGAATTTTCCTCTGAATTATGTCATTATTCCAGAGATACTGTTAAAAGATATAGATGCCCTGATATTTAAACTACTTACATTTATTTAAATTAATGGAAAGTACCATTACCTAGTGCTGTCATACATGAGAATGTAAAAAAACATGGATAGAGAGTAAAATTTGTTTAAAGAATACTTATGAATACTGTCAGCAGTCACACAGCTTTGCTTACGACTTACTGTCCTGTATTTTCCTGCCTCACACATTAAAAAAAAAAAAAAAAAAGGGGTCTTTTTTAACAGCATCTTTCTTTCATCAATCCTTCCTTTCTTCTAGGCTTGAGAATTCTCATTTGGTTTAGGATCCTTACATTGTAACTGGAGTTGCACTCAAAACCACTGTGAGGGAGAAGAGAACACACCATATGTACAGAGCAAAGATAGTCTAGACAACGTTCTAATGGTTTTGTGGGAGACTACCATTAATACTGCCATCAAAATACTTATACTAAAGCTTCTTACTATCTGTTTTGGAATATCCCTCTGGGTGCTCCAGTCTTTCTGCAGATGCTGTTAAGTCACTAAATTCTTGCTCTTTCACAAGAAGCAGCAAAAAGCACATTCCCTGAGGTACATGAGAACCAGCCACACACCCTAAAGACCAGTAGCTTTATGTTAACTCCAGGGAAAAGGATCAGGTAGGAATTGAAAAACAGACCATTATCCAATGTATTCGAATGAAAAGGGAGTTTTCAAGTAAGTATGACTCAATATGGAATAAAAAAGGGAATAATCAATATGAAATGTACCAGTTTGCTCCTTACTGGTTTAAAATTGACTTGTCAGTTTCTATTAAATTTAGCTAATATTGTATTCAGCACAGCAACCTTTGCTGCCTCTATGTGTTGTCAATATTTTTCTGTTCCTATGTTGTTAGAGTTGTTATTTGTTTCTTTGAAGATGACTAGGGAAAAAGAGGAAGAAAACATATTTGCAAAAATTAAATTTTTAAGTCTTGCATTTATGAAAGGACGACTCAGATAAATGCCTTTTTAAAAAAGAGCTGTCATTGGAATCATCTTTTGACATCAACAGCCTTCTTTGATAAAAGTTAAGGTTTGTTGCAGATCCTATGTGGTCCATAGAAATTATTTTAAAGGACATTATCTTCTATAGATATAGCATATAATGTTCACCGTTTTTGTGTATTAATGATCCAAAATATATGAGAGTAAATATTTCTGTTCACCCTTTCAGAGAATTATTAATCTAGATCACCAGTAAAAAAGTTGCATGTGATATGACACACTGGAAAAATATTTAGTAATGCAATAAAAAAATTCACTACAAGATACTGCACTTAATTTTAATGTACTAAGTATATAAGTACTACTGAAATCTGTGTGACTATTTGCATGCTGATATTCATTTGGTATTTTCAGTATTTTCATGTTGTAATTTGTTCAACAGTTTATTCAATGATTCAATATCTAAAATATTTGGTTGCTTGGGATTTTTCTTTCAACAATGAAAATTAAGAACAAAGAAACCATAATACATATCCAAAGAGGTTTTTGTCATTAACTCAAATTATTTTACTTATTTTGAATCTTTTCAATGTATGATACTTGTGATCAAATTTAATAGCTTACTAAGGAAACTACCTCAATATGCTTATTTGAAGTAATGTTTATAAAATAAAATATTTCTGTTTGGTTATGTGATTAAAGACTTATATACATAAACAACATCAAAAAAACCCAAACAACATCCCCAAACCCTACAAATATGCAAAAGAAAAATATCAAGTCAAAGAAACCCAAAAACCTGATCAGAGTAATTGGTGTGTCAGTCACATCCGAGCAAAGATCCCCGTGGGCTGAAAATGAGACTCACAGGGTGAATCAAAGGGAGCAGCTCTCAGGGTCTCTTTTCAAACTGAGGGGGGTCATTTCCTGGCAGTGTGAGATATTCTATGAGATGCAAGGGAAGGCCCTCCTGGGATTGCATACGGCTTATTGTGAGATATTTAGAGGATAAACCAAAGATAGAGAAAGGGAGGGGTCAAAGTGGTTTGGGGAAGAATACACACGGCGAAACACATGGATAAGGAGATAAAAGGGACTGGGCTGCATGTAAATGTTGCTGATCAGATTGCCTCTCTGGACGTGCCTGCACTTTTCATCACAATCTGTCCTCCATTATTAGCTGTCTTCCTGGCTCAAGGGATCTCTTTTGTGTATGCATATGCATGTATGGGTATCTGAGTGCCAGGTAACAGACCACAGGTCAGAGGCCTTGCATGTTTGTGGTGCCAGAGATCAGAGTATGTACATACCTTATAGGTAGATATCAGTGCATATTCACTAGTAAAAACCACACCATGGTAGCTGACAAATAGGAGAAGAGGCCTAGGAGCCATTGTATTGAAATGTTTGTAAATCTGTTTTGGATACTGGAGAGAAAAAAGTCTGGGAGTTGGTTATTAGAGTGGCCAAGAAGCCCAAATCAGATCATTGGTCTCATGGTCAGTGGAGAGACCTGTTTACATATGTGTCTCTTTGTACTTGGTGCATATGAAGATGATAATGTAAGAGGTATCTATGAAAAAGATATTTTTACAGCTAAAAGCCATTCATACCACAGAGAAGAATGGAAATAATATTTCTGCATATGCTGTGAGTCCCAGCTGTGAAATGGAAGCTTTCCTAGTACTATAAATAGAAGACTGAACTCTATGTCTATGTATGCATGTATGTATGCATGTATACATGCATTCCATCAGGATAAAAAAGAGAATTTTTACATCATTCACCATATACTAAGATATACGCCTCAGGAAGCTGAGATGGCTCTTTGAGAACATATTCTTCTCTCTTTACTCCTTTTTTTCATCAATGACACCCACAGGTTGGTCAAAGCCATTCACTCACAGACTGGGCTAAACTGGATGTTAGACTGCTAAAGTGGATCATAATATAAGGGCAATTGCACCTTGGTATATGTTTTTCTTTATTTTTGTTCACACATTTATTGTTATCCCTTTAAGGCTTATGGACTGGTATAGAGTGCAGAAGTTTTTACAGAAAATTTGTGCAAGCTTTCTACAATTCATTCTTCACATGAATATAAATAAGTGTAATAGTTAATAGTGATGGTCTAAACCTTTTTTACTAATAAAGAATGGGGGGTTGGGTTTACTTTTTCTTATTCTCAGATTTAACTTCTGAAGGCCTTTCTAAGAGTTTGAAAGCATTGGGTTAAGTCTGTGCTCTACTTCTTTATGAATCAGGTGTCTTTTCTGTACTCTACTGCTGTTTAAAGATCCATAGATCCTTAGAATCCTTTCTAAGGAACTGAGTACTAAAATAACATGAATCCTCTGGAGTCATAATTACCTGGTAGAGTGCTGGGCAAAAGATTCATAAAAAATAAAGTTTTGAAGCATACCCTGCAGATTTGCAGGGTAAGAACTACCAAAGTCAAACAGCTTTTTTCCTTTGTGTTTCCAGGAAGGGAGTGGGGGTGCAGGGGCATATATTTGTCTTTTTTCTTTTATCGTATCTTTGTACTGTAAATTCACAGGACTCTTTGATGCAATTTTAGTGAACTGCGATGATGTGTATTTGTATTGCACAGTATTTGTGGTACCAATATTTGGAAGAATTGCCAGCAAGAAGAAGGATATTTACTATGTATATGTTGCAAAATTATGTAAAGCAAAAATAAAAAAAATTCAATCTACTACATCTAGGGACAAATGCAACATTTGTCTAAAAGAGGATGCTGCATAGGTAGCAAATGCATCATTTAATACAAGAACATTCACTGCACTGATGGACATAAAAGGAGAATTAGACTTTTGTACGTCTTTTTTTGGCTGATATCTAGAATCAGATCTTTGAGTCCCAATGAAAATATCAGATGGCAAATAAAAATGTAAATATGAGCAAGGAGAGGGTAAGGAGAAAGATAATACAGAATTTCTGTTATATTTTTCTTTGGTCGTCTTTGATTCTTTTTTTTCCCCCATAAACCATTTCACAAAGAATCTGGAAATTATCTTATTTTGACTTTCATTAGATTTTCCAAGTTATGTTGAATACAAATTGAAGAAATATAACTGTTCCAGTTTTTCATCACCCTCATTATAGATATTTTCCCCCTTATATCTAGTCTAAACCTACCCTCTTTTAGTTTAAAACCATTACCTCATCACTGCCAGTCCTACTATATAGTCTGTCCCCATCTTTCTTATAGGCCACCTTGAACTATTGAAAGACCACAATAAAGTCTTCCTGGAACCTTCTTTTCTCCAGGCTGGACAACCCCAACTCTCTCAGCCTCTCTCCCACCATAACCAAGTGATCTGAAGGGTTTGGACATGATTTTTCTGTGAATGAGTATATGAGTGAGTGAGTGAATGAGTAAGGGCAACATAGTAACAGGGACCGTTGGGTGAACTGGAAAGGGGTGAAAGAGAACAGAGAAAATCTCAGTGGTTTTGTCTTCAACAATATAACAGCATATTCTCTGAAATTCTTTGAAATTACATGTTTTACCAGAACGCATCTTTATATTAAAAGTATTATATATCTTTATGTTAAAAGTTGTATATTTTAAAAATATACAAGAACATGTATTCATGTATATTTGTAAAATATGTCCTTTTATCTTCGAGGAAGAATCTTTCTTGATGTCTAGTTATCTGAAATGCTTGTCCTATCCCATGGCACCATACTGTTTATCTTTGAACAGGAGTGATGATAATGCTCTTGGCAATCTAACACCTTTTAATCCTCTTAATTGGTTTCAGCTTTATAGGTACTGGTGACCTGGAGTTTAGTTGGGTTTTTGTTATTTTTAATAACATTTAAATATTTTTTTGAAAATGTTTCTTGTTTGTCATTACTCTCAGTCAAAACATGGCAGAAACAAGAGAAAAATAATATCATCAGCATTTAGATTTATTCAGAGCATAGGCTTTTAAGTATTTTATTAGATATTCCGTACTAGTCAAAAACACCACTGCAATTTAAATCATCCTATCTCTTTTAAAGACAGGTCCAAGCTTGAAGGTATGAATGGAGATCTGGAGCTGCTGCCGACAGTTCAGTCAATCAATGGTCTCAAAGATAATTTCTGAAAATAAACATTGTGTCACAAAATATTTTACTTCCTGCCAAGTCTGTTATAAATGGACTGAGTAATAGAACTGTTAATAATAAGAAGTATTTTAATATGGAAACTTTCTTGTTTGCATAATGATATAATTGTAAAGTAAATACAGACATCACATTTTTTTTGCAATGATTGAATAATCACAGTAAGGCTTTCAGAAGAAAGTAAATTATGCTTGCTATTTGTTCTGTGACTGTTGTTACCTGTTTGTTGTGATTGTGTTACAAACTATATTTAGAAGGTGAAAATAAGCATTGACTCTGACATAGATAGCTTTGCCACGACAAGCATGCAAAATGTTTTGTATCCTAAAATAATTGCATGAGCTTCAAAGTCATAAAAGTACTAAAATATTTTTTTTAAGATTTGGGTATTTACAAATAGTACCTAAAATGTTACACAGGTTTTCTCAAATCGCTTGGTTTCAAGAATGAGACCTAAAGTAGAAGATGTTCTGTGTGTATTTATTGTGGTATTTTTACAAATATAGAATAGAGAACAGTTATGTAATTTTACAGAAATACAGGAATGAAGGAAGTAACCTGTTTGCACAACAAAACCCCCCACTATTTAAATAATTGCTTTTCTAAAGTTTTTCCATCAAGAATAAAATGTTGTTAACATTTTATAAGGTCATTTGCAATGAACATCATGCATACATAAACTGTGGGGAAATACAGGTTAGAATTTTTCTCATATTTAGGTTTCTCAGTTGGACTCTACCTGAATTATATTAATTTAGATGAGAAAAATAAAAGAATATTCCATTGAAGTCAGTGGGGAATTTGGAATTGCATTTCCACAAGGTGAAATTTTATCCAGGCTCTGTGGTGTTAAATTAACCCCTAATTTTATTCCACCAATCAGAAAGAAGAAGGGTCTCTCATACATCCTCAGCAATATGATGAATGGCTACCTTCTATTCTGCAATTCATCTCACTGAGAGGATGCAAACAATCATTCTAAAGCCTACTTACTTTTCCTCCTAAAATACTACTAGAAGGGTCTATTCCTTTAATGTGTTCTGGGACAAACGCTGGAAATAACGTAGGTTCATGGGAAAATTCAAGCTGGACAGGGACTCAGGATTCCCCAAACATAGTCATCTCTGAGGTCAGATTAGGCTGCTTAGGGCTTGATCTGTCTAGGTCTCAAAAACCTTCAAGGATAAAGGTTGCACAGATCTTCCAGAAACTTCTAGTGCTTGTTCTCATAGAGAAAAGTTTCTCTTTTTACCCAGGCTCAATTTCTCTTGTTTCAATGTATGACTGTTATTTCCCATTTTCTCCCATGCACTAATGTAGAGACCCTCTCTCTGTCTTGGTAATGTCTTCTTAATAACATTCTCCCTAGCTGGAGGGCAGCTGTTAGATCTTGCTGTTGTCTTTTCTCCAGGCTGAACAAGCCCAGCTTCAGCAGGTTCCCCTCAAAGTGCAGGTTCTCCAGTCCCTGACCAGCACGGTGGCCTTTCACCAAATTCACCCACATTTACAAATGTATTTTATCTGTTAGGGCCCCCCAAAATTGGATGCAGGAATCTAAATGTGGTCTCTCAAGTGCTATGGAACTCGCCTTGATCTACTGCCTATGTTATTATTACTGCAGCCTGGGATGCTCTTGACCTTCCTTACTGCCAGGGTATTCTGCTGGCTCATACCCAGCTTGTAATCCACTTACAATCCTTGTGGCTCATTCCTTTGGCCTAGTTAGGTCCCTCTGGATGGCAGACTTGCCCTCAACTGTTTTGATGGGTCTGCCCTTTAATTTGTAGTCCTATAGAAACTTGGCTGCAGAAGTTAATCTGCTTCCAATTATGTTTTTCTGAGTCCCTTAGCTGATTCTGTGATAAAGTACATGATTTGTGAAATAGATTTGCATCCCCAGTAATTTGAATGAATAAACTGAGAAACTTTCTATTTTGAAAACAGGGTGAGAAAAGATACAGGCAACAGAAAAGGTCCAGCGACAAGGTCATGTGTTACTCAAAGCAAAAAGAGTTTAGATGGAATATTAACAAATATAAGAGAAAACAACTCCCCCACCTTCCCCCACTACTACCAAATATGTTCATTTTTTATTTATCTTGATTCTAGGCTGAGAAAACTAGGATTATGTAGCTCAGTTTGTAATTAATTTGGGGATTTTTTGAGATCTTAGATGACAAGCTTGGTTTGGTAGGGTAAACTTTATTCATCATGTACATGCTCATTGGTAAAGACCTATTTTCTAGTAGAATAAATTTATTTAACTTTTAGTGGGACTGTCCTTCAGTCTGTATTCTGAAACTTTTATTGACTAGCTGTGCAGTCATCTGTTGCTAAGACAGGGGGAAAAAAGCAGACTCCTGCAGTGGTGGTGGCAAATATAATATTGGATTGACTGTTTTTGAAATAATGGATCCAGAAGCAATGGATGATTCCTTTTTGTGTTCATTTTAACTGCACTGCTATTTTAATGTTTCTAATAAATACTTGAGAACATAAAGTAATTAAAAAAAAAAAAAGAAAAATACCCCAGAGGGAAGTGGGAGATAAAGAGACTATATTCCAATCAGTTCATTATCCATGTTAGGACTACAGAGCAATATCCATTTGCAAAGGTAGACAAAATATATAAACAGTCATATCTATATATAGTCACTATATATATAGTGACAAAAACTCAGAACAAACAATAAATATTGTAGATTTTCAGTTTAGAATAACATACATTGACTAAATTTTCTCACAAAATCAAACTAATAACAAAGAATCAAGACAGCTCACTGTAATGATACATGCTTAGAAGTCCTTTCATTTCATAGCTGAAGACTTCAGCACATTTTAATCTCTCTCAATGCCCAAGCCACTAAGTGAATCAGAACACCAAACACAGTTTCCCTTTGGCTTCAAGGTGTCTTTTTCTCATGCTGACACACCTATAGTGGATTGACCCTGGCTGGATACCAGGCACCCACAAAATCACTCTCTTACTCCCCTCCACAGCTGGACAGGAGAGTGAAAATATAATGAAGGGTTCATGAGCTGAGATACAGACCTGAAGAGATCACTCACCAAATACTGTCATGGGAAAAACAGGCTCAAATTAGAGATATTAATTGAATTTATTGCTAACAAAATCAGAGCAGGATAATAAGAATTAAGATAAAATCTTAAAACCCCCTTCACCCCAGCTCTCCATCCTCCACAGCTCTACCTCCTCTCCCCCAGCAGTGCAGGCAGACAGGCAATGGGAGTTGTGGTCAGTTACCAAAAGTTTTTGCTGCTGTTCAGGGAGAGGAGTCCTTACCCTGCTCCAGCATAGGGTCCCTCCCACAAGGGACAGTTTTCCATGTACTTCTCCAACATGAGTTCTGCCCATGGGCAACAGTCCTCCCCAAACTGCTGCAGCAAGGGTTCCATGGGGTTCTGTCCTTTGAGGACAGGTTGCTCCAGCATGGGTTCCTCTGTCCACAGGCCTCCCACAGGATCACAGCCTTCACTCAGTGTGGGTCTCCTCCACAGGCTGCAGGTGGATCTCAGACCTCCATGGGCTGCAGGGGCACAGCTGCCTCACCATGGTCCACACCAGGGGCTGCAGAGGAGTCTTGGTTCCAGTGCCTGGAGAGACTTCTGCCCCCCCCACTCCTGCATTGACCTTGGTGTCTGCAGAGTTGTTCCTCTCACATGTTCTCACTCCGCTGTTCTCAGGCCACGATTATATCTGCACAATGACTTTTTCTTAAATATGTTATCACAGAGGCGTTGCCATCATTCCTAATTGTCCCAGCCTTGTCCAGCAGCACATCCATCTTTGGAGCCTCCAGGGACTGGCTCTGCCAGAAAGAAATGGAGGAAGCTTCCAGCAGCTCCTCACAAAAGCCAGACCTGTAGCCCCTCACTATCAAAGCTTAGCCATGCAAACCTGATACACACACCATGCATCTCATTTGTGTATTAAATCTCAATGTGGGAGACACACTACCATCTTTAGAACACGCAAGAAAAGTAATTCACCTCATATTTCATATGGAAAACAACCAGTCACCACATTGCTCTCCAAAGGGCAGTATGTAATACTCTATATAATTTATTATATACTATGCACTACATACCATATACTATGCTGTATACAGTATTTCTCAGGTTGGAAGGTGGGAGGGGGAATCAGTTGGTGTCTCTGTTAGGTAGAGATGAGCTAAACAATCTGGTTAGCTGCATCAGTCTGTAAGAAATGAAGAAAGAAAAAGAGGTGAAAAATACATTGTTTTTTCCTGCCACCTCTATGGGATTCCTTGAGAAGGCTGATCTCAGTATGTGTTTTTATGTGTACAAAAAACAATTATTGGATTTGTATTGGTCTTTTAAAATTATCATTCAAGTCTGGAATATCTGAGATTGGGCAAGGAATATGACACTTTCATCTCCATGACTAATAGATTATAATATTCAGTTATCTGCTAGAGTAAACTAGCTATTTGCCAGGCAGAGTGGGAGAAATACAGTCATTACTTTTTACTCTTCACCAAATATCCAGTAAGGGAAAATATCTATTTTATGATAAGCATCGAAAAGTTCATTGTGGCTAATGTTTCAATACATGCTGATAAATGGAAACATGAAGATAGAACTAAACTTTTCAGTCTGATCTAATTTTAAGAATTTTATTAATACTCTATTGTGATAGGGATCTAAAGACCACCTATAAACAAGATTTCAGGTGTCATATGAAGTTCTTTAAAATAGTCTTGTAGTCAGCAAAAATGTTTCTAAATAAAAAATTAAATTCTAAATGAGAATATGGAATTTTATTTTAAAAAATGAGATTTAACTTTCCAAAATGTTGAGAACTGGTGAGTTAGAATTAGTAATTTAGCGCCATCACTAGGATTCCATTTGGTTGGGTTGTAGACAAAACCTTAAATATGGTATTTACAACAGAGGACAAGCTCCTAGTATGCTAGATGTAATATATGAAGGATTTGGCTATGAAAGAAAAGTTTACCCTGATTCTGAATTAGTCTTCAGTGCAGCAGATATTTTTTACACAAAAAATTCATTTTATAGTTTAAATGCAACCTTATTTATCTGATGGAAAGCTTCACAGTAAGAAAAATACTAGTATTTAATAAAATTATTAGAACCCTATTGGGAAGATTCAATACAGAATTATCTATTGCACGCCATTTCTTGATTTATAAAAATATCTAAAGAACTACATGTTTGTACATTATAATGTATAAATTAAATGCTGTTAAAAATATAAAATATTATCTTCCATAATTAGTATATCAATAAGCCCAGTAAATACTACTTACCCCACCTGTAATACTAATTCTTCTACTTGTCATTATCTATACATTTTTCTATATCATGGAATATTCTTCAAGACCTATTTATTAATATTTCATTTTTAGACTATAATTATCTGATTAAAATATCTGTGGGAGAATACATCTCTTTGGTTAAGATTTCAATCTTATTCAGTAATAGTTTTGTCACAATTTTCAGATTTTTTTTACAGTATTTTGTAAATGCTTGCACGTTTCTCAGACACACATTCAGTAATGGATTTAAATTCTTGCATTTAGTGGAACTTTTCATCCACTTTACACCTGGCTGTTTTCAAAGATTTTGCTGAATTAGGAACTTTTGATTCTCTGGAGAGTTCTTTATGGTCCACACTCAATTCAGTAGAGTTCTGACATGGCTGCCCACTTGTATTTTTGCATCCTTACAAGGCAAGTTTCACACTCTTGCTTGATAATATGAAAAATTATGTGTATCCTAACCAATCACTATAAAATTACATTATAATCACAGTTATTACTGAAAAAAAAAGGCTATTTTATATAAATAAGAAGGAAGAGTATAACTGAGATTCCTGCGGCTTGAAGAAAATATTACCACTTTTTGCATTCTTCACATATGGTATCACTTGAAAATGATGCTAGCTTACTGATATGTGGTGCTATTATTCTTTTTATCCTGTTCTTTTTATTTGGATTAGTCTAATTCTCTGCTCCAAAAGCTCTGTTACAAGCTGCTTGTAAAGGTGATGTAATGAGCAGTCACTTAATATATCCCATTTTTCTCACGTCTCAAGGCCACTTACTGTAAAAATACATGACCAGTTCAGAAGTTCTGTATCTCAGAAAAATGATGAAAAAAAGCAGGGCAGTAAGACTTTACAATCATTCCTTCAGAAAGAGACATAATTTCTGAAGAAAATGGTCTTATAAATTGTATGTTGGAAAATATTACTTTACTACACAACTGGAAATACATTTCTTTTCTAAACTGATTTAACATATATTTCAATTAATGACTTTATGACTCAGATTTTAAAGGAACAAAGCACAAGATATTTTTACCTTTTCTGTTAACCGAAACCCCGTTTTAAATTACTTCCCATTAAAAATTTTTATTAGCATAATAATTTCAATGAGAAATAAAGAGAACAGGAATATTTTGTGTACTGAAAATAGTGTACTGATTTAATTTGATTGAAATTATTCACGTAACCTCACAAACAACATTCAACAGAATTATTTCACAGAATCACAGAATGGTTTACACCTGAAGGAACCTTTGAATGTCATCTGGTCGACTGCCTAGTTTAAGCAAAGTCAGCTACAGCACATTGTCCAGAGAGCTCAAACAACTCCAAGCATGGAGACCCTATAGCCTCCCTCAGAAACCATTGCCAGTGGTCAGTCACTCTAATGGCAAAAATCTGGTGCCTGATGTTCAGACTGGACATCCGGTCTTTCACTTGGTGTCCATTGCTTCTTGTCTGGTCACTGTGATACGGAAATTTTTAGAGTAGCTCATAGCTCATATATTTTTAAAAATCAGAATACACTATTACTTATAACTGCAGGAAGCTCTTCAGAAGTATGACAAATTTCATGTTTTGCTGAGAAAGGCAAAACCATTTCTTTTTTCATAAATTATTTTTAAAGTAAAAAAAAAGATAAATATACTGATGAATACACAAGAAAAAGACAACCAATGTAATTGCAAAATACTTTTTGATTCAGCTGCTGTGATTGACTAAAATCCCTGTTCTATCAGATGTATTAGTAATCTAAAATGCATCAGTATTAACACAGGAATTCTACATACTGAGAACTTCATGAGCTTCATGGTGTGATAAAGATTTTTTTCTGTTAAGTTAATGGCTCTATTTACTAAATATTTTCATATTTCTTATGCATTTTGGATGATGAAAAATTGGACAATTTGTAAGCTGAAAATAATTAATGGATGAAAAACTTACATTCTTTCTTATTTGCATATGTTAGTAAAACAATATGCAAAAAAAAAAAAGGCAATAAGCTTGTATAGCTTTACATTCAGAAGACATAAAACGGCAAAATTAAGGTTACACATACAAGTCATTGCCTTCATGACTAGCCCATAATTAAATCACAGCCTACTGATACTCTCGTAATAGGATATAATATTCAGTCCTTATTTTGAACACTTTGTGTGCATATGCACATTGGATCCCCGAGTGCAAAGCTGCATTTGACCAAGTTCCAGTATTAATATGTTGATTGAATAATTTGTTCTGAGTCTGGGAAATTTTAGAATGTTGAGATTTATTGGAAGATATATATATACATATATATACCCATAAATATATGTATATACTCAGTGCCTAAACCATCTCCAACACTGAATTGTAAAGAGATTGATTAATGGTCATGGAGCCTTAACTGTTGTTTGATCTGGTAAACACTGGATAGCAATAAAACATCACACCAATACACTTACATTGAAATGGGTTAACTCTAAATAATAAGGAGTATATATTTTAAGTCATGCTTACCAGAGGGTAATGGCAATGAACTAATTATTAATCACAGTAGAGAAGATAAACTTTTCTCTGAAAGAAGGTTTTAGTGATTTTCTTTTTTTTTTCAGTTAAAATCTGCCTTGAAAACTGACAATGTTTTTGTGGTTACTGATTTAGTCTAAGAAAGTTAGATCAAAGATATTGCTTTGTATTGGTCACGATTTGAGAAACTTTAATACCAATGCAAAAATACCTGTTAAAATGTCCATTCTTGTCTAAAAATGTCCATTAATAGTCTATTACTGATGGCTTTATTAATTTTACAGACATTTCTGCACTTTTTTTAACCTGCAATTAGAATATCAAAACCAACACATTTGAAGATATTATGTGTATTTTTATGTGTCCCAGCATTACAAGAATCTAATCAACTCTATTTAAAAAGTACTAAAGGTTATCAGAGTTTTAAATTCTTTGAGAAAATCAGAGGGATCTGGCCAGGCTAGATAGATGGGACTAGACCAACAGCTTGTGGCTCAACAAGATCAAATGTCAGGTCCTAGATTTTGGCCAAAATAACCCCATGCAGTGCTACAGGCTGGGGGCAGCGAGACTGGAAAGCTGCCCACCAGAAAAGCACATGGGGGTGCTGGCAGACAGACAGCTGAGCATGAGCCAGAGTGTGCCCAGGTGGCCAAGAAGGCCAATGGCATCCTGGCCTGTATCAACAATAGCAGCCAGCAGGAACAGAGAAGTGACTCTTCCCCTGAAGAACAGGAGGCCACACCTTGAGTACTGCATCCTGTTCTGGGCACCTCCATTCAGAAAGGACACTGAGGTGCTGGAGCAGGTCCAGAGAAGGGCAACAATGCTGGTGAAGAATCTGGAGCATACATCCTACGAGAAGTGGCTGAGGAGCTGAGGCTGTTCAGCCTGGAGAAAAGGAGGCTCGGGAGTGACCTTATCACTCTACAACTACCTGAAAGGAGGTTGTTGCCAGGTAGGGATCAGCTGCTTCTCCCAGGCAATCAGTAACAGGATGAGAGGACACAGTCTTAAGCTGCACCAGGGGAGATTTAGGTTGGACATTAGGAACAAATTTTTCACAGAAAGGTTGATTACATATTGGAATAGGCTTCCCAGGGAGATGGTGGATTCACCGTCCCTGGAGGTGTTTAAAAAAAGACTGGATGTAGCACTCAGTGCCATGGTCTGGTTGACAATGTGGTATTGGGTCATGGGTTGGACTAGATGAGATTTTGTCCAACCTAATTGATTCTGTGACTCTGAAAAGAAATCCTTTTCTAAAAAAAGGGTTATATTTTACAATGTAAAATCAAACCAAAAGCCAATTGTTATTTCAAATATATTATAATTCTAAATAGTTTAATGTTAGACTTTTGTGTGTTTTTCAAAACAATTTCATGTTCACATACCTGAGATCAGATAAACTACAAACTCAGATTCTCATGTGTGGCTAAATTCTGGAGGTAGCTCTTCTGCTATATTTTATTTTAGAAGACCAGATAGGAGAAGTTGTTTTTCTCTAGGAAATGTTCAGTCATTCAGGAACTTAGAAATCATATTATGATTATATCTTAAATATTCAAATTTTGCTGATACTTGAGGACAAGTATTAGAATACAATGCAATATTTTAGTAAAAGAAATTATATATTTAACAGGTAAGAGAAACTGATAATTTACTTATCTTGTGAATAATCAGAGGTTGAAAACTTCCTATTAATCTCAATGGTCTCAGACAGAATTACCCATTTAGTCTTATCTCTTGATGCTTGTGGTGCCATTTTAACCTAACCACAGTTTAAGTAGTTCAAAAAGAGTAGATAACATGACATCTCATTTCTTCATTTTGTAACTAAACGAAGTTCATACATTTTGAAATTGAATTGCATTTTATTTCTTGTCTGGACCTTACAGTCTCTGGGAGTTACACATAATTATGATTAATCCTTTCCACTGCTGACTCAGTACTATCTCAGTGTGGAGAGAGAGTTGCTTCTCCTGAGTTTGTTCTCCAGTCTTCTTTTAAAAACTACAGGTGAGTAATCTATATTTCAAAGAAGGATGACCTTTGCTTGATTTAAATGGAATCTTTCTTTCAATATCTGAAATGAGAAAGTGATTAAAGTTTTGGTAGATAGGTAAGATGTATTTTAAAAGCAGATAAGCTTAAAGGTCAGACACTGTCAAATGAAGACTTTTGACTTTTTAATATTTAAATACTTCATAAGAATCATGGTTTATGCATGCCTGGAACTCTTTTTAAGTTCTAAAATAAAATTGTTCTGCATTTTCATAAGATTCGCCTTTGAATGTTAGCCACATTTTGGTATCACGTGAGCAAATACTTTGCAGCATTTGCTCTTCCCGCTTTATCTGAGACAGAAGTTTTCCTGTTCTTTCTGCCAAATAATTTAAAAATAATATTTCAAAAATAACTTGAAGTAACACTTGAATTAAAGCACCAGCTCCTCTTATATTAATTTCCTATAGCTCTTCAGATGACTTAAATTCAGGAATTTTTAATGGAACTAATAAATTCCTGTCAAACAAAGTGCAACACTTTCATCGTGTATTATTTTTAGGACTGTGACTTGTGTGTTTTAGCAGACTATCATTTTTGATGTAGAGCATGAGATTAACAGAGGCCATTAGCCAGAGCTATGAAACCAAATTTTTTTGAATCACAAGCAAATAACTAATAATTTTTAACCTATATAAGAGACCACTAACTATCCAGAACTATAACCAACAAGGAGATTTGTAAAGATAAGGTATTTAAAAAAAACCAACTACTGATAATTTTCCTTAGTGTCACAATCTTAATTTAATAAAACTATATCTGGAGGATGCTAGAAAGTAAGAAATTTGCTTTTCTATGTTTTTTCCAATACATACTTCTTTATTTTTAATTCTTATCTATAGCAATTTACTCTAATCTAAGGTATGGCAATGCCATAGTTCTTTCAGATATTTGTGACTGATGAAAAATAAAGGAAGATTTATCACCAAACTTCAGAAACACAATTTTAGTGATACATTTATGTTGAAATGCATGCATTTTGAAAGGATTAAGACAGAAAAAAGAATTTAAAGAATTTGATAGATAAAAAATTATGATGAATATATAATGTACCAAACCCTCAAAGACGGGATCTCCTTTAATTTTAGAAAGAGAAACAATTTTTGAAGCTTAATTTGCCCTGTTCTACCCCTTTCAGAACGAATCATATTAATCATTCTCTATTTCTGTCAGCCTTGCTACTTGTTTCCTTGAGTAATCTAAATTTTCCTTTCCATAACACTGCTAACAGAAGTAATAAATGATATATTTATTTTGCACTAAAATGAGAATTTCATTATCATCACAATCACTATGTGTTTCAGTTTTGCTATAAGTGAATAGTGCTTTCATCAGATACTCACTGCTAAGGTAAAAAAAGTAAGCCTGCTGGTTGTTTTACAGAAAAAGCTGTTAAAGATTGTTTTCCAGAACTATCTGTAAATTAGATGGGGCTTTCCCTAGGAACTTAAAGTTTTCAATTTTCATATATTTTCGCTTTTTTTGTTTGTTTGTTTCTTTCCCCCCTAGATATTACTGTTTGTAGTCAATACTGGAGATCTAGAGAATATTTTCTGTCTTGGAAATTATACGTTTTTACTGTCACATAATCGGTGTTTCACATAGTTTTGATTCCATTCTTGTTATCTTTTTTTTCTTTAACCCTGAGACACTTCTTTCATGTACACTATTATTCCACTATTTTCCCCCTTATTTCTCTTCTTCCTAAAGAGCTGAGCCTTCAACACCTCTGGTCCAACTGTATTTGCTGTTACTAGAATTTTCTGTAAAGTCTGTTTATATCTTGAATCATAATTGCTAATTCTCAATTTTATTTCCAAGGCTTGTCAAACTAGCATAGAAACATAGTAGTTGTTTCTAACCTCACCTTCCCAACTTAGGATGAAATATCTTCCTGATTTGTGTTTATCATTTCCAGTCTTTCCCTTAAAATTCTATTGTCTCTTCATCTATAACTATGTTTCCTTGGTTTTTCTTTTTGTTTTGTGATCTGGGGTTTTGTGGTTTTGGTTTATTTTTAACCCCTAGATAGATTCCTGAGGATATTTCTTCTGGCTACTCACTTGGAGTTCAGTATTTGACAAAATTAATGTCTTCAGGGTAACTACATGACGGAAAATAAATAGGTAGCTTTGTTTTTCGACCATTTGTTACCTTCTGTATTTTGCCAAACCCTCCTTCTCTCCTATAATCTGAGAACAGGAAAAATCCCACTAGGACAATTTTAAGTTCCTTATATATTTTTCCAGGTTGTGTAAATTTATCCTTGACCCACATTAAAAAAAAAAAAAAAAATCTGAATTCACACTCTGAATGCAAAGTTGTTTTCTTTCTGCTACCAGGTTTCTTTTCAACCACAGGAGAATGCCATAAATAGCAAGTCCCACGAGCCAGGTAGTAGTAATTTCACCTACTGTAAAATGTTAAAAATTTGATGTCAAAACAAAGTCGTAACTTTGAACAATTATCTGCTACACAATTAACAATTTTAATGGATCTCTAATTCAGTCATTTCCCACATGGTCTGTTTAATTAACCCTTAACAAAAGAGACCAGCACTTCAGAGTCTCAAAAAAACAGAGAAGAAAACAGTATCTGCATAAACTGTTGTTGAAGACATTAAAAATGGCATATGTATCTAGATCAAACTTAGCTAATGGACTTTGTTTTCAATTCTGAACTTAAATTCAAAGAGTAATAATTAAATCAGCTGCTCTTTAGATGACAGGCTGAGAATGGCACTCTGGTCAAACTGAGAGAACATTATGCTATAACAAGGGAAAATATCTGAATTCTATTTATACTGGTGTGAAAGCATAGATACCACTCTTCATCTATCTTTTTTGCCAGACTGCAGGTGAGTAAAGAGCTTTTATTTTCCTAATAAAACTGGACGTGCTAAATTATTAGCTTTGCTAATAATCTAAGTTTCAGGGCTTTAGTCACTTCTAGAACTGCAGCATTTAAAAGATATAGGAGACAGGAAAACATGTTTCAAGCGGTGAACTTCAGAAATGTTCATGAAACTGTGCTAAACCATGAAATCGCAAACTGTGGAATGAGTAGTGTGCAGTTCAAATAATGAGTTTCTTCCCTATTACCACATATCTATTTTTTAAGTAATATTTCCGGTCTTTCTTTTCACCTTTTTTGATATTTTAAAAGTGTTCAGCCTACACTAACTTCTCCAAGCCTCCTGTGCTGTTTTTTCTTTTTCTTTTTGCAATTTTTTTTTTTAATAGATTTTATTTTCTTCGTCTTCAATCTTCGCTCTGCCCCTCTATTTTTACCCATTAGGTGGGAGTGCTGGTCTTTGAGCACCAATACAATTTGATTCATCTTTTCTCTTTGGTTATCTGTGCTCTGCAACACAAAAGAACACAGGAAAAAAGACTACTATCCTTGGACACATGTTGAATCTCTATATGCCTAAGCAGTATTTAAAGAAGCTTACACTTGGTTTAACAGGGTCAAAATTGGATGCACACACAACCAATGTAGAAGCAGCACCAGAGACAAATGAGGAAAAACATAATGCAATAATGGCAATTAATACTCAGTTATGAACAGAATAGATCATAAAATCATTAAATTACTCATCTGTGTAATGATGAGTAACATATCTATGGTATAGTTTAATGTATTTTCCCCTTGATCCAGCTTGTGTCTACAGCTTTGTATGCCTAAAAGTAAGGTAGGACAAAGGCAGCATGATGTAATGAACATAATCTCACAATGAACATATATGAACATAATGAAGAGAACCCTCCCTAATACACAGTGCCATATGAGATGAAGAAAGATTGTGCCCTATGGTTTTGTTTTCTGTAGGAATTGAGTGTTTGGTTTGCAATAATTACATACATATATTGACTTATTACAAAAACTATAGAAAAATACCATTTATTTGAAGATTATCTAGTTTGGGGTTTTATGTTCATCTTCATGATATTTCAGCAAGTAGAAATGAGGTTATTTAGATAACGCGAGCTGGGGCTCGCTCACACGGGCCTCGACGTGCCCTCGGACGGAAGGGACACAGCATTAACTTCCACAGCGTCCTCGCTGGACGACTTCGGAGTGGGAGAGGGTGCAAGGTGGACGCGTGTGCTGGCTCCTCTTCAGAGGAGGCACGCCAGGGGGCCATTGGATTTGGCTTGTGTCAGCCCGGAGGCAAAGAAGGGCCTCTGGTGTGTGTTTCAGCAACTTTACTAGCAGGAGGGTCCAGACCAGAAGGGTCCTGAAAAGAATCATGCACAGCCTTTTGGGGGGAGGGGGGAGGAGGGGGGGGTGGAACAAGGCGGGGAAAAGGGAAGCAACCAATGGGGTACAGTCAAAGGGGAGAATACAATTTGACTAGAACCAATGGGGAAAACAGGGAGGCGGGAGTCACAACAGGGAACCAATGAACAACCAAACAACGAAGAACTTTCTAGAATGAGGGCGGTAACTTGAACCCGGGAACCACCCAGGGGGAGGTGGTCTAGATTTCAGTGACATCCTCCGATCGGCTCTCCAACCCACTGTCTTGGGCGAGGAAATCCCACCCAGTGGATGGCCCTGGTTTGATTGGCTTTCCATAGCCTCAGCCCAAGAGTGGGCTGAGCCACCCCAACATTTAGAATGGATTTTTATTGTGCTGTTATGTGGTTTTTAATAGACTTTTCTTCTCTCTCAAAGTAGTAATGGAGTAATTGATCTCTCTGTGACATTTGATTATAAAGTACAAAACTGATTATTCACTTTATAAATAGGAAAGTTGGCTCTATTAATTGGACTCATTTTGCAAGGCCCAGTCCTTATTAGTACTTTCTTTCTTCTGTTTTTTAAAATTCAAATAGAAAATAGAGAGTAAGCTTTCAGGGGAAAAAAAAAGAACAACCTAGAAAGAAACTTGCTTTAAGAGCCCCAAGAAAAGAACAGCTGTTCTAAATTATCAGACTGAAAAAAATAACCCATATGCTTCTAAAAAAAAAACCTCAAACAGTTAACAAACTTACTAGTGAAACTATTACCAGATCAAGAAGAAACAGAAAAAATTCCCTCTGCTTCTCTAGAAATTAAAGGCCAGGATCGCAAATCATACATATTTTCTATGTCACTTGAAGGATGGACTTGAAGGATGTCAAACAGCTGTAGATTTTCTTCAATAGTCCATATAAAGAAATTAATATAGTGCAAGGAAACTGAGCATCCAATGGCAGGATGACCACGGACAGTGGATTAGCAATTATTAGGAAATTCTCTCAGTCCCATGGAATTACATATGTTCGTGTTCCTCTGGTGGCATTGAACCTAATGGTCCTTTACGCTGTGAGGGACTTCACTCAAGTTCAGGGACTTGAGAAATGTGGAAAGAGTGATTACCGGTGAAAACTGAAGGAAAAATCTGTTGAGTTCCTCAGTCTTCTTCATATTTGTTGTCACCAATTCTCCTATCTTCTTTATTGGGGGGGGGGGGGGGGGGGGAGAGAGTAGGGAGGTGGTGGTAGTTTCTAATTTCTTTACTCTTCCTTTTCTGAGCAGTGTACCTGGAGAAGTCCTTCCTGTTACTCTTCACATTCCTTGCCAAATTCAGCTCCAACTGTTCCTTAGTGTTCCTGAGTCTACCTCCACACATCTGGGCAGAGTCCTACATTCTTCCTAGGGCATCTGTCCCTGATTCCACTTCCTGTGCACTTCCTTCGATGCTTTAACCTGACCAGGATGTCATTATTCATAGAATCATAGAATATGCTGAGTTGGAAGGGATCTACCAGAATCATCATGTTCAACTCTTGGCCCTGAACAGGACACCCCAAGAATCACACCATGTGCCTGAGGGCATTGTCAAAACGCTTCTTGAACTTGGATAGGTTTGGTTCTGTTACCACTTCCCTGCGACACCTGTTCCAGTGCTCAACCACCCTATGGGTGAAAATTTTTCCTGATATCTAACCTAAACCTCCCTTCTTCTGACATGCTGATTCCCTGTCTTCCTTGCCTGATTTCTTACACAGGGGAATGACGACCTATTGTGCTTTAAGAAAATGTTCTTAAAGAGCTGCCACCTCTCTTATGCTTCTTAATGCCCTGAGGACAGTTTTCTAGATGGTCCCATCCACAAATTACTTACACTGAAAAGGTCCTGACTTTAGTCTTCACCTGGTTTCCCTGAAATACATCAAAGCATGGCAACTAAGAAGACAGAACCTTTATGCATAGAGATTTTCAAGGGGGTTTTTAGTTATGTTGCATGGAACATTCATTCCGTATTAGTTTACATCTATAGAAACATTTTAATTTTGGGGGCTTGTCTCTTCTTTTAATCCAGATATCAGCCATGATGAACTGCTCAACTTAAATGCAGCTTAACTAGTTTAGAAGTTACCACCAAAATTCAACTGTTACTGAAAGGAAGCAAATATTATTGTGTCTCTTTAAAACTATAGAAATCATTATGCAGATAGGCAAATATCTAAAATTAATCATTGCACATATATGAGGTTTTATGATCAAGAGTAGTTGAAACTATTTTTTGCTGATTGTACTCTTATGCAGTAGAACTGCATATTGAATTTTTTTATTATTGTATTAATATTTCTACTTCTCTCTTTTTAATATTTTTGTACAAAAAAAGTGTCCACTTTAAGCTTTTTGGCTGAAATTTTTGACTGAATTTGAGAGGACTCAAGAACCCTTTCTTGGTTTTGGACTGAAATTTGAGCTTTGGCTTCCTAGATTTATAAACATTTTCCCAGCCATCAGATTATAGTTTATTCTTCCTGTTGTCATCTTCTGTTTTATGTTAATTTAGATACTAAGACAGAGCTACACTATGTGGGATTCCATGTCCTTGTGGCTAGGAAAAAAAATTGCTTATGATCTCTGAAAATCTTGTTTGTTAAATTTCATAAAATGTGGTAGCTGTTACAGGAGATACTGAGAGATTTACAAAGCTTCCGTGTATTCTGTAACATTATGGTCAGGGAATACAGGAAACTGGCAAGAGAACTGAGGTTTCAGAACTTTTTTGTTATTTTGTAGAAGAGTAAATTCCAGTAGAAGAGTCTTAGTACAAATTAAATTGCTACATTACTGTTGTTATTAGTTCTGTTTTAGCTTTAATTTGTGTGCATAGAGTACGACTTATGAACTGATTTTTCTTATCCTAATCAATTAAATATTTGAGTTCATCCTTTTGTGCGAATTTGAAATAAGTGAAAAAATGAACAATGTGGTAATAAAGATTATAATGTCAATTTTTGTAATGGTTGTAACAATTATAATACTCAAGGACAATTGTGAGAAATAGATACAATAGTTGTTGAAAGCTGCACAAATATATTTGTGGGATTTTTCACTGATTGGTTTGCCAACTGTTTGGTTTTAGGGTTTTATTTTGGAATTTTTAAATAAAAATAATGTTAAGTCTTTGTCTCTTTTCTGTCCTTATCACTTTGAACTATTTTTTAACCTATTTCAAGAGACAGAATAGCAAACAGTCTCTTAAAATAAGTAGCAATATCCCTTAAAATTACAGTATATTTAAGGCAATAAGCTTATGGTATTCAAGGATCATAATGCTACAGAGATTACAATGTTCTTGATGTTTTCCTGCCTCTTTTTGCATTATTTCCTACATTTCTTTCAAAATACTCATACACATTATAAATTCAGCAAAAGTGTTCTTGAATATCTAGAATAGATCAGGTAGGACTTAGCTCTTTGAGAATTTTTATTTTATGTGTTTTATTGTACGGTGATTTCTTTCCATAAAATTCAGTCTCTGTCAGAATTTTGCCATTATAATTATATTGTCATCAATTAAGATTAGCTATACAGTTCCTATTTAATTTATTTTCTTACAAATCATGGAAATTTTGATCATTGCTGTTGTTTAATCTTGGAAATATTTACTTGGGAATTTTATTTTAACCTTACTTTTTGACCCCATTTTTCTTTAAAATAATAAAGGAAATATCTTCCAAACTTGACAAGGACTTAATAATTTCAACACTTACTGTTACACTTTGCTTTTCTGGTGGGATTCAATGTATGTTGGGGAAAAAGAAGGACATTTGTATGGTTGGGCTTTTAGCCAACAGGACTTTCAAGTACTCCAGTCAGAAAATCTGTAATTAACACATGTACAAATATACTGCTTCTGAAATAGTCACAGTTAGCAAATGAGCTGAGAAAGTTTTGAGGCTACTTGGCTTATAAATACATCTTACATATTTTTTTGAGGAAACCAGTACATAATCATATTTTCTTATCTGTTGGGTTTGAATCTGTTTATCATAGCTTTTAGTCAATGTAGTTCTGTTGGGGAGTTTAGTGCCATGTTGGCGTGACTGGGTTGCTCTTCTATACCGCTGACATCCTCACTAGGGGGTGTGGCTTTGGGGGGAAGAAGAGGTGAGCACATGTTGCAGTGTGGACAATCTGGCTTTAAGGGGTTTATCTGTCAATGATTTGCTTTATCTCAGGATCAGGGATGGGAGGAGAGATGCCAGTGCAGGAACAGCTGCCATCCTGTCTTTGTCTGGGGGCCATATGGAAGCGACCTACGGGGAGCTTCCACCATCTTGTCTTTGTCCCAGCAGCCACGTGGAACTAAGTCAAGATGGTGAACTCCTTCTTTCTGGGTAAAGCACCTTCTTTTGTTTGTATAATTGTGTTATTAATATGGCTGCTGTTACTGTGCATTTCTTATTCCATTGCCTTTTTGTTTTCAATAAATTGCTATCTCAACCTATAGTCTGCATCTGTCCCTGTCATACTGGAAGGGGTGTGGAAAAGGGAAGTGGCTTATTTGGAGTCTAATTTCTGGCTGGTGTGAAACCACCACAGTTGTAGAGAAGTAAATATTCTCTGTAAATATATAGTATTGTGTAATCATAATTCATGCCATAAATTTAATACTTTGAAGAATAGAGGTAGGGGTTACCTGCCCTTTTCTTTACTCTCATTTTAGTCTCTGACAAAAAAATGTAAAATAAGGGGACATTCTCAATTATTTGAACTGAGGAGAATTGAAAAAGACAGTTGTGGGAAAAGCTGCAAGTCGGGGAAGGGACTCACATGATGCGAGCAGAGAACCAGCCTGGGCGGCTGTCTCGCTGTGATGTTTTCATAGCATGGGCAAGAGAGACTCCTCTTTCTAAATGGACTGAACAAGGTTATTATGGAAGTGGTAGACTGAACATCTCAAGGGTTGTCTTTTTACATTGTCACTTGGAGAAGGGAGAAAGGTGGGGGGAGGAGAAGTGCTCTGAAGGTGTGGTATGATTTTTTTCTTTCTTCTTTTAGGTCTGTTAATAAACTTCTTTATAGTTTGGTGTCTGCTTTGCGTTTCTCCTAATTCTTATCTCACAGAAGGTAAACAGTAATGAGTATTTTGGACCAAACCACTACACTAAATTGGTTTCTGCCCGGTTACAAACCAAACCCGCTACAGATACTTATAATGATTAACAGAAAGCTTTTTCTTCAGGGAAAAAATTGAATTTTAAAAGAAGTGAGTAGTCAGACAGATACCACAATAATAGAGTATTTAGCCTTTACTGGAGGATGATGGCTTAGAAGTGTGAGCAAGTAGCTCGAAATCTTTAGTATCCCTGGAGCTCACAGAATCAGCTCTAGCCAGGTTTAGCTGAATCCTTCATCTTTATGTCTTCAAGGTAAATAAACAATTTCCAGCAGCTTGATGTACATGCTCTTTTTCCGAAAGTTCCGTAAAGTCAAGACTAGACTTGAGGGCTGCAGTGCATTTTTCCATATTCATCTGCATTCATACCACAAAGAAAATGATTAAAAATTTTAAAATATTGCTGGATATAAATAGCTGACAGGTCTGGGACAAGGGATTAATTGGGATGTCTCCTGGGAAAATGATTTTGTATTCTAGTGGACAATTATCTTCATTCTCGAAAGAATGACCAAAAAGTCAGTGAGGGATATATCCATTATTAAAGGGTCAGTGAAACTTAAGTAACTTAGCGAAAAAATAGTAAGGATTTCTAGATATACATTTGATTTATTTTGATTTTTTTTTTAATGCAAGCTAATTGAAGGATAATAAAGACATTGTTTAAAGAACCTGAAAAAGGAGGTTCTTGACTACTATTGAAAACTACTAAGAATTAGAATCATATTTCTAAAATCCTTTGAAAAGAACATGGTACAATTCTGAAAACTTTCTTTTTTACTCAAATGATACTGCAGCTTTTTATGGAGATAGAGGTATCAGATTAAAACGTCAGTGTCTGCCTTTGAGTCAGTTTAAGTCAACTGAGCCAAAATGTCTTTAAATTAATCCCAAATGGAGTTAACCTAAATCAACTAAAACAAGGACACTGTAACTTTGTGAAGACTTGATCTTGATGCTGATTGGTGTTGACACTTTATCAATGTTTCTAAATTTTCTTGTTTGCCATCTTTTCCAGCTTGTTATTTTCTTTCTTTTTTGATTCCAATTAACATTTTTTTCCATGAGTTTCCACTCTCCACAAGCATATATATATAAATAAATAAAATAGTAGAGACCTTCATAACCCAGACCTGCAAACCATTTCCAGTCATTAATAGTCACATTTAGCTATTAGTATCTATGAAAAAAAAACCCAACCTTTTTCTTTTAGTTTGTTTTGGTGTCTTTGGATCAATAACTGGATATGTACATGAATATCTAAAATTAAAATCAAATGCAGACACATTTTAATAGGTATTAGAGTTCCTGACCCAGTTATTCTGATGCTTAGTCCAGTTTTTAAAACATTGAAATGAGTGGAGTGTGTTTTCTTCTTTCACAATTAGCAATGATAATTGTGTTATTAACAGGGAGTGAACTTCTGAACATAAGTCTAAAAAACAGAATGAAAATTAAAAACTGAGAAACCTGAAAAGATTTCCAAATATATCCACCTTAAATCTTTAGATTGTCTCCTAGAAATTTTGGTTTTCAAAGCAAAGCAGGGTGAAGATCAGAAAATGTGATCGAAACATTAAAAAAAATATTTTAGGATGCTTCCAGTTGTGCTTGCAACTGTGGTGGCCAGTTGGCCTGTGGTACAAGAGACAAAGACAGTTCTCAGGTAAGACAGTCCCTGGTACCAGACAAGTATGTCCCGGTCACAGTGAGAAAAGAAGCCTCTCCCAGAATGCTTTGTTCTGTTATGGTAATCTACCCCAGTTCTGCTTCTCTGGTTGGCTGTTGGCCACCCAGCCCCCTTGCTACCTTATATGTTTCATTTCCTAGAAAGTTCTCCACTCCAAGTTCCCCCCATTGGCCTTTGCCCCTTGCCACTCCCCCAGAGCTTCCCCATTGGTCCCCATTCCCTATTCCTGCCTGTGTACCAGCCCCATACTTAACATAGACCCTCCATTGTTCTCAGTCTTTGCCTCTGGGATCCTTTCCAGTGTGGAAGCAATAAACTGCTCCTGTGGAACTCCACGCAGAGACCCTTCCTGCCTCTTTGCTGCTGACCCATATTACTGAAGCTACCCGTGCGTTTGTGCGTGCACGCGTGTGTGAGTGTATGTAGCTGATCCTGCTGAGCGGCTTCACTTTGGAGTTGCTTTTTAGAGAGCACAACACCTCGCGCTCTGGCACAGAAGCTGCAGAGCTCGAGATAGCGATATGCAACAGCCTTCAAACTCAAACAAAAAAATTATACGATAATATGACTACTTAAATGAATATGTGGGTTTTGTGTACTTGGGCCATTCTACTCAGATTTGCAAGACTGGGTCCTAAAAAAACATTATCCATGAGGTGTCTCAGGATGGTTGATTCAATGATTAGTTGGCTTTAAATCATCAGAGAAAGATGTCATATACTCTGCTGAGACACTAACATCATTCTAAAATGCTTCGAGAACAGCCAAGGTTTAAAGAAAGGAGCTCTTTCTCTAGAAGAAGGGAAAGGTTTGGCAGCTGTGTAACTGTGTTGGGGACACTTTTTCCAAAGATTTATGCATTTTCAAAGAAATGCCAGAGTGCAGAGGGTCTGAAATAGTCTTCACATTGATGTTGTGAGAGTGTGAGAATTCTGCTCTTGTAAACAACATCTATTAAAAACAAAGTAATAACCAATGGCATTGTGATTCAATGATAAAAGTTGGGCAACAAGAAATCTAGCTTCTTTTATTGACCCAGGCAAGTTCTTCAGTGACCTTGGACATTTAACTTAATTCCTCATGCTCTTGCTTTTCTTTTCTCCCTTTGTTTATGTTGTAAGGACCAGCATTTCCTGCAATGACTTAAGGCAGGACCTAACACAGGTCATTGTAGATCATCTGCAGCATCTGTGGTGTAGCCTTATGTAAAAAAGAAGTGAAACATTAATAAAGAATTTTGAATAGTATCTCTTTAAATACTTGCTCTAGTCAAATGGTGTGATACAAAAGGTTATAATACATAAAAAAGTGAACAAAGGAAACAAAGAAAAACTTAACAAAAAATATGTGCTGGGCCAATAACAAGAAGGTTGAAATTTCTATCAGTACACTACTGCTTTACTTGCCTTGAAACTGAAACATTTCCATTTTTGGTGAAATTTTTTAACATTAGCAGTTTACATACTACTTCTTCTCACTCCTGAGAAAATATATGTTTATTAATTCTAAAACAGCTAATGTCTTTTTTCAACACTCATGCATTTCTTCTATGAAGAGCTTTATGTATGAATATTCTCTTAAAGTCTTTTATTATTCTAAACCAAGAAGATGAAAATATTTGATCTTCCAAGGTATTTGTAAAGAACATATGATTACAAAAATTACGAGTTAGTCATAGGCCAAAAAAGCATCACATGGAAATACAAGTTAGATTTTAAACAGACCCCATCTAAAGTTATAGGCCAAGAAGCGTAGGTCAGCTGTTCTGCTGACAGTTAACCTTATTTAGCAAAGTCAATTTTCTCAAGTGTATCCACAACTGTGCAGGAAGGATCCCTCCTCCATCTGCCAAAGAACACATGACACCAAAGGCTAATTGGAAACTTGTCCTCACCCTAATCTTCATAAGGAATGCTTGGGGGTGAGCCCAGAGAAACATTGAAAGCATGTATAAACTAAGGATACAAGGAATCTTTTATAGAAGCATTATAACTACATTATTATTAATATTTTTCTGTATTAATAGTTTGGACCACTTAAATATTCTTTGGGCTAAAGGTAAATTCTATGCTCAGATTTCCTCTTCCCACTCAGAACATGACAGAATTAATCAAAGTTAAAACTGGAATGCAGTTCCTGTTTTATTATATTCTTACTTTTCTGTTTTCATGGAGCACCACATGCAAAAAGCAAATAATTATCACAAATTGTTTTGACATTTTGATTTACTTTGAAAAAGAAAATGGGAATATTTGCTCAATTATTTCAATCTGTGCTATATGTTTTTACTGAGCTTATCTCTTTTACTTAAGTAACTGATTCCAATAAATGTACAAAAATTAGTAAAACTAATATGAATATGAAAGTATTTTTAAAGCTATAAATACAAGACATGATTGTTTATGTTTGGAATACAGGATGGCAAACATTTTCTATATAGAATATTTAATTACTAGGCATTGTAAGTTCAGGTGAATAAACTGTAAGTACATATGAAAAGTTCCCTTCAAATCTGTAAAAATGACACTGCTATATTAAATTTTACTGGAAAGAAGAGTAATCCGAGGGGAAACCTGTATGATTAAGAGTAGCAAAACATCCTCACCTTGCAAGAATTGCCTCTTACCCGCTTTAAAACCTGGTTTGCAGCCTCCACATTGCAATAGTTCAACCCCCTCTGTATCAGCCATTACACGCTCAAAACTTTACCTCCTCCCCTGGGGGGCACAACCTGGGCCTCAGCAAAGCACCCTGGCATCTCCACAAATGGGCAAATGTTTAGAGTCACTAATGATTAATAGTCCAGTCTCTCACACCACCCCAGTAACTCAAAGCATTTGCTAATTTCTCCTCTTCTGCTGCTCACTCCAAATTTTCTTCAAGGATGGTGACTTTCACTTAGCAGACCAAAAGACAAAATAGAGAAGAGGAGCGACAACACAAATCATAGTCCAATACAATGTGGTTACCAAAATGAAAAATAAAACAGTGGGCATCAGAAGTATAATCATAGGGTGTGATTAGTTTGTAACAATTGATAAGATAAAACTGGATCCGAATAGTTAAAATCACATCCTCCAATAATAACAAAGTTACAAACAGAAAAGTCAGGATTTAATATCAACACAAATACAATTCTCATTAGCCACAGCTCCCCACCCTGTTAACTTCCAAAGATTGGAGTGTTCTTTAGTGGGTAGTAGGTATGAGGGATTCCACAATACGGTATCTCTTGGATGTGGGCCCAATGTCTTGGAATTAGCCACAGAATTACACAGCAGGTTCTGATTTCTAAATTCCATAGAAAGGAATCTCCAACTGCCAAATCTCACCTGTATCTTCAAGTCCCATAGTACAGTTGATTACCTTTGCACACTAGATTATGTGTGAATGGGTTTGTTGAGGAGGTAATGTTAATAAGGTTCTCTCTCAACTCCATCCACATAGAGTTGGACCAATTTTACCGTTAGTGCTTCTGCTCCACTGGGTAATTCTATACACCATGAAAAATTAACTTTTAGTGTAAAAAATTCTCACACACATTGGGAGTCTACTATAGGCCTCCTAGTTAGGATGATGATGCAGATGAGTTATTATTTGCAGAACTAAGGGAAGCTTCCAAGTCAACTGCCCTTGTCCTTATGGGAGACTTCCACTTGTCAGAATTTAACTGGGAACATCACACAGCTGGTACAACCCATGCCAGAAAATTCCTAAAGAACCTGGATGACAACTTTATGGAGCAGGTCCTAAGGAAGCTGACTTGGAAAGATGCCCTCCTTGATCTACTGTTTGGCAACAGAGAGGATCTCATGAGAGAAGTGGACATTGGTGGCCATTGTGGCCACGGTAAGCACAAAGCGATCAAGTTTAAAATCCGTGTTGACAGGAGGAAAAGTGCCAGCAAAACCTCAACCGGCCATGAGGAGAACAGACTTCAAGTTGCTCAGGGAGTTAGTAAGGTCCCCTGAGAAAATGTTTTTGCAGGTGCTGGGATCCATCAGTGCTGGTCACTTTTTAAACATCACCTCCTAGGGGCACAGAAGCAGGCAATTCCCAAAAGTTGGAAGTCAAGCAGGTGAGGCAGAAGGCTGCTTGGCTGAACAGAGATCCTCTCTTGGAAATAAGGCAATAAAGGAAGGTGTATGCCCAATGGAAGCAAGATCAAGTGACATGGGAAGAATACAGAGATGCTGCTTGCCACTGTAGGGAGAAAATTTGTTCATCAAAAGCTCAGTTGGAGTTGAAGCTGGCCAGAACTGTGGGGGACAGTAAAAATTTTTTTTTCAAGTAAATTAATGGCAATAGGTAATGTAAAAATAACAGCCCATTACAGGATGACAGTGATCATCTCACAAACAGGGACATGGACAAGGCAGAGGTGATTACTGCATTCTTTACCCCTGTTTTCAACACAGATGATGGACAAAAGGGGTCTCAGTACCCTGAGCTGGAGGACCATGACTGTGAGAATGATCAACTCCCAGCTGACCCTGAAATTTCATGGAATCTTCTGCTCCAGCTGGATCCCTCAGAGGCCCTGCAGAGAGACCTCAACGTATTAGGGGACTGGGCAATCACCAACCATAAGAAGTTCAAAAAGGGGAAGTGCTGGATTCTGCACCTGGGATGGGGCAACCTTGGATGTAGGTACAGACTGGGGAATGAGATGATGGAAAGCAGTGTCACGGAAAGGGGTCTGGGGGTCCTGGTCAATGGAAAGTTGAACATGAGTCAGCAGTGCCCTGGCAGCCAGAAGAGACAACCATGTCCTGGGGAGCATCAGGCACAGCATTGCCATCAGGTATTGTCCCGCTCTTCTCTGTGCTGGTACAGCCTCACCTTGAATATTGTGTGAGGTTTTGGGCACCATAGTGTAAGGATACAAAGCCATTAGAGAGCATCCAAAGGAGGGCTATAAAGATGGTGAAGGGCCTTGAGGGGAAGCTGTGTGAGGAGCAGCTGAGTTCACTTGGTCTGTTCAACCTGGAGAAGAGGAGAATGAGGGGAGACCTTGTTGCAGCTATAACTTCCTCATGAGGGGAAGAGGAGGGGCAGACACTGATCTCTTCTCTGCAGTGGCCAGTGACAGAACGTGAGGGAATACCCTGAAGTTGTCAAGGGAAGCTTGGATTGGATACTAGTAAAAAGTTCTTCACCCAGAGGGAACAGGCTCCCCAGGGAAGTGGTCACAGCACCAAGCGTGGCAGTTCAAGAAGTGTTTAGACAATGCTTTCAGGCACATGGGGTGACTCTCAAGTGGTGCCGTGCAGGAGTGGGAGTTGTACTCGACGATCCTTGTGGGTCCCTTCCAACTCAATTTATTCTGTGATGATATTAAAATAAATTTGCTGGAAATCCAAAGTAATTTTTCAATTTCAAACTCAATTCTCAAATATTTCTATATGCAGAATTTCCCTTGAAGGCAGTATGCTTTCATGTGTGAAATGGCCTGGATAATCAGGTCCTTGATATTGCTTGTAAAGACTATTGATATCAGTGGAAAGCTGTCCAGTGACTTTGCTGCAGTACTGTGGAAAATAAAATAACAAACTTGGATGTTTTTCATTAAGTACAAATAATTTCAGGCAAGAAATCAAACTGTTTAAATAGTTAAAGGAAAGCAAACATTATTAATTAATTTCTGCCCGACCAAGAGAGTTTCAACTTATCGTACTGTACTACATTTTATCTTGAGAAAAGGTACACTTTGGTGAAACATGGATTGAAATTATGTTGAAGAAAGAACAATACTTAACTCCGTAGCTGTGCTCTCCTCAACTTTTTCTATCTGCTTTGTTCATATCAGGCTCTTTGCCTGTATCTGGGCAGAAGAATATTACTTCTGTCTTTTTCAGTTCCTTGGACTTTGACTCATGACCCTCAGTTTTAGCTGTATGGGTATTTGATAACTAACCTATCATTTTAAACTTATTTAGCCTGAAATTCCCCTGTTTGGAAGGAAGATTAGCCTGAATAAATCACTTTCTAGAAATGGCTATTACTTAGCTAGGAAATATTAATTTCTTCCTTCATTTGGACTAACTGCACAGCACCTTCATACACACATACAGCTTTTCTCCATATGCTCAGGTTAGCCCTAACCATTCAAATATGTTGAGAAAGAAGAGGATTACAGGAAAGCAGAAACCATGATTTGACAACTTCTGTATTAATATCACTGAGTCTGAGAAAGTTTGATATGCACAAAAGGGATGTGTAAGAAAAGTATCTTGTTGCATTTAAGTGCAGTATTTCCAACTCTACTATATACTACACCAAAATAGAAGTGTATAAGAAGCTCACAGGAGAATACTTCCAGACATTACTGTTGTGTTTAGAGCACTGATTTTTATGGACAAAATCTTACCTTCTGTAAAATGATGAAAGAATTTATGCTTCAAAAATCAATTTTGGAAAGGAAGAGAAAAGAAAGAGAACATGAGAATTTTCATTATCATCCTTAAATTACCTTTTATAATTCAAGAAAGATGTAGGAAAACCCTCTCTTTCATTATGCAGATATAAAATAACTTGAAATCAATAGAGTTGCTTTGGTATAAAAAGCAGAATTTATTTAAAATTCATCAGTTTCCTTCCTTTCTGGAACATTAATCTTCTGGAATTCTATCACTTTGAAAATGGTGCATAATTTCATAGAAATGTAAAAATGCAAGCTAATATCTGGTTTTTAATGTTAGTAAATAATTAAACTTTTTAGGTAAAATTATCATTATTAGTAGAATTCAAGAATCATAGCTTTTTATTTCTATTTTGTATCGTCGTACTTGCATTTTTTCCATTAGTCCTCCCTTAGACCAAAGTTTTTACTTCTTTATATATCAATATGCACATTTTAGACCATAATTTTCTAACAGATATCCCAGTACTAGGAAAGATGTGCCCAACAATTGAATGAATGAAAAATAGCATGAAATGATTCAAACTAGTGTTTTATACAGCCGATTTTTTGCAAACCAAACACATCACTGTTCCACCCATACTTTGCAAATCTGCTGTTATAGTTCAATGATTAATGACAGTGACGTCTGTTACATTCTAGGACTGTGCAGACAAGACCTTCAGTCTATTTTATCATCTACAGAAAGCAGTAAATTAGTTATCCTGATTTTCCTTTAACCACATTTAATTACCTACGACAATGCCTCAACTATGTATTATCTCACCAAATTTTTGTTTTTCTGACAATGTCATGGTCCTGCACTTACAGTTACTGTTTGTTACCAAAATTCTGTCCATTAGTATACAAACAATCCAGGCAAGTCTTTCAACACCTACCCTTCTAAGCAGTCATGTCAAAATCGCCTTGCAACCTTCATGTATGTGTGTTTTCTCCTTTGGTACCATTTCATCAAGTAATTCTGGCCTTCCATTCCCATCCTTTAATGAACCTATGTTTAATTCCTTCTGCAGCTGGAAAGTCTATTTGCTGACCAATAATCTTGGACACCAAGCAAATTTTGACAATCATTTATATGCTTGCATAATTCTTGTGGAAGAAAGTGTTTTCTGCCAAAAAAATCACCTGTCACTGAAGTAATAACTTGACAACACTTTGCAATTTCCATACAGTAGAACTTTGGATATGTCTCCATTTTTCATCTTTGCCAGAAAAAATAAATTAATTTAAAGACACCTGAAGGTATCTGCAACTTTGAAGGTTAATGGAGTCCTCTGAATACTTGAATAGACAGATATTTTTGATGCATGTTTTTAGTGGAGGCTTATTACTGTTGTAACATGCTCTACTCTTAATAATATTAAGCATGCTTCAGCCTTCTGGATATACCTTTTTATTCAGAAAAAGACAAAACTTTTATGACTTATAATATTTTAATGCAAGCTAATATCCATTAGCCCTTACTCTAACAATCAATTTTCCAAATGTTTTTTGCACTGAATATTTGTTTTTAATACCAATCACAGTCTCTCTTACTTACAACCCATTCTCTAGGTAAATTCAGATGTTTCTCTGTCATAAAACATTGTTTATAGAATCATATATTAGGAGTTACTGATATAAAAACATGGAAAAAATAAATGTCAGCAGTTTCTTGTAAAAACAACTCACAGTGTAGCAGACACTCAATTATAATGTCTTCCTTCCTTTCTTCTTTCACATGTGTTTCAAACTCCTTTCTGGTACACTTCAGCTAACTCCACTTCAGCACTTGCAATGAATGCCACATTAGTAATAATTTCCTTCATCTATTTGTAGTAAAATTCTGAAGTGTCACAAATCTTAAGTGAGAAACTACAAATGGATGAAGGACATAAATGTCACAAACTTTTAAGCAGTTCCTAAACCCAAAGATCCTAACAACAGCAAGAGGAAATGTGTAGTAGATGTTGCAAGCATGGAGGAATACTGCAAAAGCACTAAAGTTCGTCCAGATATTCATTATGAAGGCTGCACTGACTGAATTATCATATCAGAGTCAAAAATATAACACAAATGAGCATTAATGCCATGCATTTAATATACACATTTATGAGTGAAAGGTAGATGTAGATTTCTGAATAAATTGATATTGTAAAGTTCTTTATGTGCTTTACACACAAATGATATAGCTTTATTTTTCAGGTTTTTTCATCTATGTGATGTTATGCTATTTCACTGCACATAGTAAGCTTGAGACTTAGCTGGACATTTATATGCATTTTTTTCTTCTTAATCTTGATATGTTTGAGCTGAGAGTTTGAGATGATCACACCAATGTTTCACCATACTATTACTAGAAGCACTGAGGAAAAATTTTAGCTGACTTGGTTATCATGATCACATACAGTGAAAAAAAGATTGATACATTTTACTTTAATCATCTGAACCTTTATACAAAAACTTAAGAAGCATAAGATGAATCTAATTATTCCAATTAGAAGAAAACAGCCTTGCTATGTAGATCTGAAGTGTAAATTTATTAAATTAAAATTCAGAATACAGAGATTTTATTGCAATCACACTGACCATTTGCTTAAGTGCTTTTGCTTTTTCCGTTTTTTCTTTTCAATTCCTGGACACATTGACTTATCCAGCTCACTCCTAAGTTTCATTTTTTAATATTTTCTTGTTTCATTATTGATAATTAATTATTAACTTATTCAAAAATTCACTTTTGGATAATGCATATACCTCATCTCTCAATTTATCACAAAATAATAGGAAAAAATCCACTGAATAGTAGGAGAAACAGTAGATTTATATGTATATATATTCAATCACAGCTCCAGCAATGTAAAATGTCAGTCATGACATTTTAAGGCATAAATATATTTATTCTTCACTCAGGTAGTTAAAAAAATACAAAAATTCTGAATTAGCCATTTTCCTTCTTTGTATAAGTTATTTCTGTTCTGCTGCTGAAAACCAAAGGTCCACGTCTTCAGAAGAGTCCCTGCTAGTTAAAAATCAGTTGTTTTCTGAAAAAATAGAATGTTTTATTGGACATGTGAACTTTCCTGAATCAGACATGGTCTACTGACATATGTGGATTTTAGTAGTCTTCAAGTTCATGTTTTCCAAAGAAAATACCTGCTTATAAATGCTGTTTTAGAATTGTGGTAGGTTGACCCCACCCAGCAGCCAAAAAACCACCCTGATTTTCACTCACTCCCCTCTCCCAGGGGATGGAAAGAAAAGATAGAAGGAAGATGAAACACTGATGAATCAAGATAGAGACAGTTTAATAAGAAAAGCAAAAGCTGCACGTGCAAGCAAAACAAAATTAGAAATTAATTCACTTCTTTCCATAGCCAGGAAGTTATCTCATGTCCTGGGAAGCAGGATATAACAGTTACAACCACCGTGACAACATCTCTTCCTCCTTTCCCAGAGTTTTTATTGCTGAGCATGGTATAGGCTCACACATATCCCTCTGGTCAGTTCAGTTCATCTGTGCCACCTGTGCCCCCTCCCAAGCTCTTACCCAGCATACTCACTTTGAGGGAGGCAGGGAAGAGAGAGAGAGAGAGAAAGCCTTGATGCCCTGTAAGCACAGTGGTGACCAAAACAATGGTGGTTACTGACACTGAGCAGCAAACGCAAAGTGCTGCACTGTATCGACTGCTGTGAAGAAACTTAACTTCACAACTTCATCCCAGCCAGACCCAGTACAAGCATTCTTTCAAAATACTTCTCATTTGGCCTACACCTGATTCCAGCTAATAATAGCTTGTGATGGTGTTGAGTGGATTATAGGAGGAAGCGAATTTTTTTTGGTCACCAGATTACTCTGATTTAGAGAGATTTATTACTCCTTTTAAGAATTTTATGAGTATTAATAGACTGATTTGAAGGTGTAATTTCACCACTCTGTAATTACATGTCCAGCAGTATGTCAGTCCATTATGAAACTGATGTCACTGAGGGAGAATTGTATGTGCAGCTAAAAAATATGGCAACTGCAATTTTATCCAGATGGCCAATCTAAACTCATCGATGTCCGGCACCAGTGAATTAGTGAAAAGACTGACTTGCGCGTAGGCATAATGCCATACGAACAGATGGACGTGAGTACAAATATCTAAGAGACCATCTATAATCACAAACTGTGTTTGTGAAGGACACAGGTTCAGCCAGAAAGTACCAGATGGTTGTCTGTCCTGAGGTTATAGAAATGCACCTATTGGAATATACCATTCTTAATCCCATTTTTGACTAGATAAAATCCCTAAAATTAACAAAATTACCTCATGACTGATGAAGAAAATGATATTATTTTACTTATTTTTTATATATTTTTTAATATTTTTTAAAGTATATTCTCTTGTATATAAGTGAAAGGTTAATTTGTAGACAACAGAAAGGAAACTTAAGGGATACTCAGTAAAATTTACCAAAAATTTTGTTATTCCTGTGAGGTGAACTCCCATGTTAAATGGAATTGATGGGAGTGATGGTGGTCTTTAATAAGTGGATAAGAAATTCTGTTCTTTTAGATTCCAGGTACATGTAGATCTTGCAAAAAATGTAAATTTCCCAGTATGTCTATGTGAGTCTGGTTGTGATACTGGGTTCCATTATATTTTCAAGTATAGTTAGTGACAAGGAATGAAAAACTATCATATTACTGGACACAAAATTACATAATATTTTCTGTATCAATACTTTCTTTGGATCCATACATTAATAAGCTCGACACATGCTAAATATTTTATAGCTTTATTTAGACTTCTAAGAAAATATCCTCCTTTGAAAGTATGATTTTAACTAACTTAGGGTATAATTTACCTGCATAAACTTTCATGCAGCCTTCTAGAATGAAGGATCAGAAATACTTTCTTTCCCAGCTTTCATTGTGATGATGATAATGATGATGGAGATGATGGCTATGTTTGTTTTTATTGAATACTGTCACCTTCCATTTCCTTCAAACAAATTATTTCAGTTTTGTTATTGATAACTGCATCTCTTCACTTCTTCATATAATATTCCTGCAAAAATGCAAAGCAAGCTGAAATACATAATTTTCATCTTTACTTTTTAAAATAAATGAAAATAAAGTTAGAAACTGTTTTCTTTTGTCCTGTGTGATAGACTCTCTTTTCAGTAGCAAAAGAAATTACTACTACAGAATAAAATCTGAATGGATTTCTCTCTCTGACAAACGTCCAAATCAACATTTACATAAAGTAAAAAACTAAAATCATGAACATCCACCGATGCAAATTGACAGGATTTTATTGAATTCAGTGTTTAATTTACAGAACATTAATAATTTATTCATTATTATTTCAAACTAGTATTTGAAATTCTAGTAATAAGTTTGGAAAATTTGCCTTTTCTCCCATGATTCTCAACATAATATTTTCTGTTGCAAATTTGGTAAACGTTTAATTCTGTGTTCTTGCACAAACCATGCACACACAAAGAGTGTGTGTATATCTAAAAATATATTTTATATACTTTTGCTGTGGCACATAAAAAAAATTTCTTCTCATGTCAGTGTTTTTAAATTTATACACATTCTTAGGCTTTACAGAACTTAGCTGACAAATACTGTGCTCATGAATATAAGAATACACTTTACTTTTCAGAAAGCATAGAAAAAGCATACAAAAAGCTGCTGATCTAAAACTGCTATGAGATATTCTTTAAGCTTTTGTATGGCAATGAACCTACACTGTCAACGCACATTATACTGCAAAGTCAACGAGCACTAACCTTGGAAATAAATATTGTAGAACATATGATCCAATAGTCTGGCAAGTAGTTTTCATACTAGTTTATGTATCTTAAAGTGTTACAAAATTTTGCTAGTTTTATAAACATTCTGCCACTCTGTCAAAATGTCTTTGAAAGATTTCCACTGTCTGTACCATTCAAGGTCTAATAACAACTGACAAGATGATGTCAGGGACAATTTTAAGCTGTTAAAGACCTTGCTTTATTAGATCCCGGTCAGTGCTGACTACAGCAGAAAAGGAGAAAAGATGTTCGTTATGTCAGGGAAAAAATGTTAAGGAGAAAACAGGATGCCAGTTTCTTAAACTTCACCAATATAACCATCCCTAAAATGACAGAAACATGACAAATTATGAAAAGGAAAAAAAATTAATAAAACTTAATATGAGTAGACCACAAACTAGACAACCAAAATTAGACAAAGTTATTTTTCTGAAGAAACACTGAAAAATCATGAGTTTTATATTTTTTTTCCCTTCTCTATCTTTTGCCATCAAGTTTAAAAAAGAAAATGTAGTTTGTGGCAAAAAACCCCAACAACCTACAAGCAAAGATAAATTGAGCACTAGCTTTTGCCTCATGTATTAGTTATTTTTAAATTTATGTGATCTGAAAAAAACAAAATGAGAAATCAAGCATATATTTGTAACTTAGATCAGCACAATTTAAATTTTAAAAAAACTGTTAGAAATACTAGAGATAATTTAGAGCAAGTCATTATATAAATAACCTAAATTAATAACTAGAAATTGTGGACACTGAAAATATTTGTAGCTTTGATTTTGCTTAAATCAACAGTAGACACCCAAATCATATTACTACTGAAAATTATATATTGATGCAAAATCCTATGAAGATAGCTAAGTTTAAACACTTTCAATTATTTTAGCACACCATCAATGACAAAAAAATCACCTTCATGACTCAATAGGTGTTATTCAATAGTCATTGGTATTGACATGTATCTCTCCTTTGATTTAAGTAAATTTAGTAAATGCTAGTCCCATTTTCTTACTAAATTTAGATCCCTCTGGCTTCACTGACTATGGCACAGAACATACCAGAACACTGTTAATCTGTTCACCCAAAGTAGTCCACTCAGTAAAATCTTCAGGGTAGGTATAATTTTGAAATCATTGGTAACTAGCCTTTTAGTAATTTTACAAAACATATTTTATTATAACTGAAGTATAATAATGAACCAAGGCATTGTTAAGAACTGATGTGGATTTGAAACTATTTTAATAACTTGTTTGCCACTTAAGCTGTTTACTAATTTGGGATATTTAAATTAGTGTTATGCTATGAAATAAGGGGGGAACATTTTTTGACATATTATTTGGAACAAGCCGCCTAGGGAAACAGCGGAATCACCAAATCTGGAGTGTTCAAAAAACTGGTGGGTGTGGCACTTGGAGACATGATTAGTGGTGGACATGATGGTGCTACATTAGTGATTGAGTTTGATGATCTTGGAGGTCTTTTCCAACTGTAATGATTCTATGATTTAAAATATTTTCATGAATAAAATAGGTCATGACTTATTGGAAGTTCCGGCAAAACCAACACTGTTGTTCCGTGAATAGTGATAAAATACTCAGATTTTTGGCCCTCTCTCAAATATAATGCATAATTGCAATACATTAAGAATACCACAAGATGCAATTTTTTCCAAATCTAAAAACATTCAAACACTTTCAAATCCATTTAATGTTTTGGGATATTTTCATAACAAAACAGTCTCTCAGTTAATATATAAGAACATGTACAGATTATTTCCATTACTGCAAATAATTTAAATCTTACAGAAGATAATTAAGAAAATGTCTTAATTTGCCATTTCTGATATCTTAGTCTCATAAAATTTATTTTTAAAGTGCTACAGAAGTAAAATAATATATAACCATGTTCTATTCTAAAATTCTTCTTTTTAATCAAATAAATAAATAAATTTACATTGCTAAATATATTATTAAGACTGATATTTTCCTGAATAGAGGGTTCAACAGATTTTTTTAAGCCCTGTTTTTTGTGGTTATAGCTATGTCCTTAGAAAGAAAAGAAATATTTGAAAATAACAAAAGTGGATGAAAAGCCTTTTATAGAGAGGTTTCTGCACTAGTAGGGATACTAAGTATTTATTGACATGGACACTTTTTAAATAGACTAGCACTTTTAAATTCACTATAACAGAAGAAAAGAAAAATCCCTACACAGTCTCAGCACTTCAAGTATTTCCAGTCACAAAATTATGCTTATTCCTAAACTGACTTTGAATAAATACTAACGCCCAGCAATTTTTTAAAAATGACATATTTTAAATGGTATACAGAGTATTGGGTTTGAATTTGAATAAGACAAATGAGCGTACCTGTTATGTGGAAATAATAAACACATTCTATGCTTACACCATCTCAGGCTTTTGGGGCAAATCTTTGGTGCAAAAAACAATTCATTATTATTAGGTTAAAAATGTTACAGTTGTAAAAATAATGGGCTATTTTTATTTCTACAAAATAAAAATATACTGTTGATGGACCACATCACTGTCTTCAGTAATCTTATCCTTTACCTCTGTTTGAAGAAAGTCTTGTTGCCCAGTTTGTATTCTTAACACAAATATCTGCCTAAATTTGTCTGTCTTGAAAAACAATATGAGCAGACTGAGTTACCGTCTTGTGATTTTTTCATGCAACCTTATGAAATCTAATTAATGATTTTTTTTATATTATTAGCCATTTACCTTTTACATTACATTTTTGTGTCCTTCATCCATAAAAGTAATGCAGAATTAATACTATTTTTTTTCCTGCTGAATGTCAAGCAATAAGATAATTCTCCCATCTGTCTTTTTAATTGCTTCTCAATTAGAAATAAAGTACGAGTTCTGGGACTAGAGTAGGCCGTGGTAGCAATGGAGATCTGCCTGAACATAATCTGCTTCTAAAGCTCATTGCAGCCTTTAATGAGTGATATAACTTCCTAGGTGACTCAGTTAACTCCTCTTTGTCAACCCAGCCCTTCAGATTGTGGCTCCGGGGTAGTAATAAGATGATTTCCTCGTAGTAATCGTTCCCCACACACCTTTAGAACAGAACTTTTATAGTATAAGGCACTACCAGGCCCAGATCGTGAGTATTCAAAGACAGCACTAGCAGACCATGACAGAAGTAAAACACCAAAATGGTTTGACCTTGCCCATACACTACTGAAAATAATTCCTAGACTGGACTGTTTTTTCTCTCCCCTCACCAGTTCAACCTAAACCAATTTGAATTGTATATATTCACTATCCAATACAGGGCATTGGCAAAAAGCATTTTGCAAGTCAATTAAAAAATTTTACCAATACTGATACTAATTCAGGTTGTTATTCCATCATTGAGTTTACAAGTATGCAAATACCTCCTTCCCTTTAGACACAACCAAAATAATTGTATATATTGACCAAGTAAATGTGAATGTTGTGAAGTTCTTTTTTCCCCCTAGGATATTAACTTTGTTCTGGCAATAACCAAGGGATGATAAAGAAAAGTGTGATGACATTTTCCTGTGTATACTACGGAGATAAGGAAAGAAGTAAGGAGATCTTAAGAACAACAAGATATGAAACTACAAATTACTCTGCTGGCTTTGTATGCAAACAATATCAAAACCACAGATTCAAACCGTAGAAGATTTTTACTTCTCAGTGGAAACTGATTAAATTGTGAGTGCTTCTTCTCTGCACTAGGAGTAGATCTTCTTCATACTTCTATTCAGAAAAGCACTTCTTATCATGAAATCTGAGTATTTGATTCAGTGTCTTTCAACTGGGAATGCCTTTGGGTGATTTTTTAAAGTTTTGGGGTTTTTAAAGTGATGGAATGAAACAAACTGAGAAACAAATATATTATTTTTTCCCATTAGCCTCATAATGGAAGATTTATTTTCACTTGAAAAGACTCTATGGCTTATTTGGTACAATTAATACTTTAGTATCCCCAAAACAATTCTTTTAAACCTCAGTGGCCATTCCTTGGCTATAGGGGTATAGCTATGTGCCCAAAAAAAAATATTGAACCAGACTTAAGTTAAGGGTTAAAAATATTTCCAGATCTGTGCAATGCCAAATATAGGATAACTTAAGGCTGCAAACTTGATTCTAGAGCCTCTTAGAATTATTATCCAAATAATGCTAAGACACACTTATAGACCATACTTCCATGTAAATGAGTTGCAAACATAAATACCAACTTCACCATGACAAATAGTGCCAGTCATTTTTGATACCTGCACACACAGACAAAAAAAAAAAAAGGGGAACACAAACATGCCCCATTACATATATATTTATCTACTTTCAGAGATCTAGAGATCTCGCATAATTGCCAAGAGAAAAATATATTGTTTGAATTTGTTCCATGATTATGTATATATATTTTCTGTTCATCTTTGCAACATACAACTTAATCAATTTAAAAAAGCCCTATATGTGTTTCCATATTGATTAATCTGTGCTTTTTCAGCACAACTTAAGGTTGTTAGAGCTATTTTTTTTTCTTTTCTACCCTTCTTTAATAGAATCATTAGTAAAAACAAAGAAATAAAAATATGTACACCCCCAAATACCAGTGAGACTTATTTAGCTTCAACATTCTAGAACTTTAATTGTGTCCTGGGAAATTCTAGGACAGTATTAATAAGGATTTCCTTCTTGAAGTCGAATGTGGTTCAGATGTGTTATTTTTGTTGTGTTAAGCAATTTGCCTGAAATAACCAATTTTCACTTCAAGATCCATATTTGAAAAATGCCTTAACTTTCACAAAAAAAAGAATTCAAGGGGACATGAAATTTCACACTATGTACACTACTTTTGTCAGTTTCATTAATTCTGAGGGTATATTTGCCAAAACTAGGATATCTGAAGTAGACTCAAAATGCAAATGACAGATTGAGAAGAGATTTAAGAGGGAGAAAAAACTTGTTTTGTAGCATCAGTTCAAATGCTTTGATGTCTAGCTGATAGGGAAAAAATGTTCATGGAATGAAAACAGGTTACAAAATCTCTTCCAAAAACCAGTGCAAATTTGAAAGTACAGCTTCAAATGTGATTCCGTGAATTCTAAAATATTTTATTATTTAATGACTGTGCTTCAACTTATAAACTTAAAAAGTGGAGAAATATCTCAGAAAATAAAGAAAGGGCGTTTTAGGTTAAGCAGCTCACATGGATCCTTGTGTGTCTCTTCTATGAACTACCAGTCAAACTGTTCTATATAAAAAACCAAAACCATCTAATTGCTTTTGTTGCGCTCTGGCAAATCCTGTATAAAAAGTCATGGAGTTGTGATGGACGAAGATAAAGGTAAGAAAAAAATCTGCTAATTGAAAACTGTAACTTTCAAAACTAACACTGGTGTGCAGAATTATCTCTTTAGTAACAATTTAATCATTTGCATAAAACTTTAGCTCCTTAAATTCATAAAATTCAAACTATATTCATACACATATAAGTTTTCATTGTTTTTGTATTTTGCTCTATATACATATATATTTCTTAAAGTTAATTAAATCTATTTGATTATGTACTATATACATCTATGTACATGCTTATATATATATTAGTTTTTAAACCACAGAAGGAACAGCATATTTTAAATACGCTAAAATTTGATTTAAAATATCTACTGAGGAAAGGGATTTTTTAAAAAGGAATTAAACAATTACTGAATTTAATGTTTGAAACTTACGTGGTTTTTTTTGAAAATTATCCTCACTGCTGATTCTTGAACACAGTATCTTTGTGACTAATGACATTAAAATATTTTGAAACAATGTTTCAAAAACAATTGAAACATTCTTTAAAATCATCTCTAGCTTCTCAAACATAAAAGAAAGTTACTATATTTTCACATTTGCTAAAATGCTATTTGATTGACATTTCCAGTTGGATAATACTAAGTATAATTCTATAAGGTGAAAACCAGCAGTGTTTCTGGTATATATATTATGCTGTGTATATATTTATTTTGTAATGAGTCTTCTTGTGCGCTTGAGGGGACGTGATTTAATTGGTATGTAAAACAGTATTTTTTCCAGATATATTTTATTCTTATTTTTATAAAATTTTACTTAAATTTGTAAAAAAACCACCAAACTATTATTTGAAATTATGTAAATGCCACTAATGCCAGATTAGGGTTAAGATTTTTAAAAGTTTAAGTGAAGTATATAGTTCATGATTTTAAGAGATTACAGTAGTAAAAAAGTAAAATGAAAAATAATATAAGAACATGTAGCAACATGCAAAGATGGCATATTTTTAAAAATGTTTGGTCAAGTTTCTCATCCAGTATTAGTAACTAAAACCAAACACTGTACACAATGGAATTAGGATAGGCTTGGTGGAGCACAGGAAATGCAGGTATTGTGAGAGTATTTAAAGTCAATATTATTCACAATATTATTTTATGTTTTGCTCCTTGATAGAGATATTTTCAGACATATTCTATATTCTATGTATTTTTAGATACATATTTAGTTTATTTTAAACATTTTCAACCTATTTAGCCAAATAACAGGCTGTTCAATCAGTATCTTAGAATATTCTGTGGATCTGCAACACATAAAACTAAGCCAATACTTTAGAGGAAAGAGATTCTCAAAGTGAACACACAAAACTTTACTCCCATTTCCCTTAGAAATGAGCCCAGATTCCATGTCTCTAGTTTTTTTTAATTATGACACCGAACTTGGCTAGAATAGATGGAGTTTCCACTGTAGGCCCATAGGACTAAAACTCCTTGTCTTGATATGTACTGAATAAGAAAATAAAAATCTGACTGGAATCATTGAGAGACTGTAAAATTAATGGTTAATGATTCAAACAATGGGCCTTGAGCTTTGCCAACGATGAGCAAAGTAACAGCCCTGGTGCAGAGGGCATGGGCACCAGAGGATGACCACAATAAATCAACGCTTATTTAGCAACAAGCTGGGTTTTGAGCCAGATAAGGAAAGAGGTCAATAAGAAGCAGATGCTGTGAAATGGGATAGTCCTTATCATGCCAATGTCTTCCCTTACACAACCAGCTCAATTGTAAAACTACCCCCTGAGGGCAAGGTATTGGGATATTCACATTATTCGTTCCTTCTGAGGGGGCATAATTGTCTCAATTATGCTCACATGAGAGGCAGCTGTCATGTCTTAGGAGGTGTCGTAAACCGCCAAAGACCTCCAAAGTGTCCCCAAAACTTATTTCTGGGGCCTTCCACCAGCATAATCCACAGTGTTGCAAGAGGCAGTGTAAAACTCTCCTCCAGGGGAGGTGCCTGGGTGTTCCCATGTGAACCTAAGCATATAGCAAACTAGTGAACGTTGTTTCCTGGGCTTCCCCCACCTCCAGTGGATCAAGACTGTGACCATCACTTTGACCAATGGACATCTGAATTGCAACAATCAAGTCTCATCACGGGATCCACAGGTAGTGATATCTTTCTACTCTTATCCTTTCTTTCTCTTCCTCATACATTTTCTTATGTGTTATTTTTGTGCTCTTATCTTGCTATATTACTATTAATAGTAACCAATACCTCCTTTCCATTGTAACCAAATTGTTCTAAAAGAAACCCTACATTATATATGTGTATGTGTGTGTATATATATATATATATATATATCTATATATCTGTGTATGTTTTTGTAAACACAAATCATTCAGTGTTATTTCACTCTAATCCACCCCAAGGGATCTATTAACAAGAACCTGAGTTACCCTAGCCTTCAGGGGCAGATCATAACCATAGTTAACAGTTGTGAAAGTACAAAAAGTAACACTTTCTTCTGTCTACTAAATAGAACATTGGCTTTAAAAAGGAAAATGAATCCCATAAGATGGCCAAAAACTCTGCAAAGAGATTTTGCTTTACTAAAATCACAGCGAATTATTCAGGAATCCCAACAAAGATGTCAACTCTGTTTCCTCAGCTGGATGCTGTTTTTCCTTCTTGAGCTGAAAGCCAGTGTCACTCTGTTTCTGTTGTTATAAAGTCTCACCACAGTTATTTGGAGCCTTCCTTGGAAGGAATTAAGACTTCCATTGTACTCTGCCCTTTTTGTAATGGGTGCACTTTGAGATTAAAAAAGGGAAAATATGTTTTTCAGACCCTCCAAAGAAAAAAAATCATTTTAGAAATGTAACTTTCTTCTGAAAGTTATATTCATCTGAATGAAAACATCAAATATTTGAATCAACACTTAATACTTACTGATGAAACAAGTGAAAACAAAGGGAAGAAAAGCCGGAAAATCAATCTTGAAAATGTGTCAGGATGTCATGAAGCTACTGTAGCCCTATAATTTGAAATGTGTAGCATTTAACAATAGATATTTCTCATTGTATGGAAAACATCCTTGGACTCAAAACTGCATGTAATGTGATTCAGAGCTCTAAAGAATCAGCTGTTTCCCGAGGATCTATTGAATGCATAATTCCTCAAATGGCAAAAGCATCAACCGAGATTCTCCACACCACCTCCTGTTCTGTTTCTCGATTGTCTTTTTCAGTGTTCCAAAATCCTGTGTAGTGCTTGGAGTGACCATCCAGAACACACAACTAAATAAAAATAATAAATTATATACTATACAAATCTTGGAATTGCACATATTTAAAAATTATTTTCAATTATTCCTACTAAATACCAAGCCATGGCAAATGTGATTGCAGTACAATAGAACTGATTTTAATATCTGAAATAACACATATTGAAAATGTTTTTGTCTGATGGATTAATTTCTAGAAATTAAGCATCTGTTTCAACTTAGATTCTAAGATTAGAAAAACAAAACAAAACACACTTTCATGTTAATTGGGCAGATGGAAAGAACAGAATTTGAAATTACAATACAGTAATTGATCAGGATTGCAATGATGCTAATTCCAATTAAAAGAACACTAACAAGACGAATGTTCATTTGAAATCAATATCATGGTAACGAGGGGGTCTATATCTTGCCGTCATTGCTGGTTTATTTCCACAAGCAGTGATTTTCAGACAGAGTTTACCTGCCAAGAGAACTCCTCAAAATAAATGATGATGCAGATAGATAATTAGAAGAATGTTGGAGGAGGACTATACCTAATCAGTGGAATGGCACCACTGAAAACGATAATATATCTGTTTTCATGTAGTTGTGACTTAGCATCTATGCAAAAAACGGTGTTTCAGTTTACAAACAGTAATGAAAATGAAAAATACTTAATGGTTCCTTCCCCAAAGTAAGATAATCTTCTACAATTCTACAACAGTGAATATTAGATTGTTAATACTAGGTGCCCAGTGATTATAGTATTGAATTGATTAAAATGTTTGACAATTTAAGAATATATTTAATTTGCTTTTGTAAAGGATGTCCCATATTTATATTTATAAGCAGTGCTTAAAGAGATGTGCTGTGTCGCTCATATGGTACATACCAATGTCTTGACTATGGCTTAGCAGTGTTTGCACAACATGCAGGTTGTCTCTCCAGTAACTGCTATGCATACTGAGGTCCTACTCCCCAGGAAGTGGCTGGACATTACCTGCTAAGAAGTAGAGAATAAATATTTTTGTTATCATTTGCTTCTGTGTGCAGCCATTGCTTTTCTTTATTAAAATGCCTTTATCTCAACCCATAAGTTTTAGTCTTATTTTCTCCCCCTTCCTGCTGATGAGGTGAGTGGGAGGACATGCTACTTGACACCCGAAGGTCAGACAAGGTTGACCCAACACAGTCTTATTAGTAGTGTGTCTATTTTATACATAAGACAAAACTTATATTAGAGTCTAGAAAGCAAATACGAGCAGACTCCATCAATGGCATCAGGTGCTATGTCAAGGTAAGAATGAATATACAATTATAAAACATGTTTCCTATACTACTACTAACTAACTTTACTACTAACTTTATCACTATGGTGTAAAATGTTTTACACTACAAGGTTAAGGTCCTACATTTCAGCCATTTCTCAAAGTATTTCACATTTCCTTGTGCAGTAATTATTGCTGACAACTGGTGCATTAAATACAACTGTATGTTTTCTGGATCTTAAAGGTCCATTTCTGTTGCTAGTACATACAATAGCAGTTCATAGCACATTTGCAGTCTGTAGCTTGTAAGTTTCAAATTCTCGAATGTGTATGCCTTTGAGAACTAGAGCATGCATAATAAATAAGTATACTTCCCATGCTTTCTTGAATTCACTTTTCTTAGAAAATAATCAAACTCTCATCCATAACTTAATTTGGTTTGAAGTGATTGTGTTAAAATGCCAGTGTAGCCCAATTAGTAGAATAGTGTCAAGATGAATGCCAGAAAATGTACAAGGGGTCTGGAATTTTTTGCAGGTATTGTGGTACACTGCAAAAAATATTTAGAAGTATCATCATTGATACTTGTTGTCATACCAAGATCAAATGTAGGATGTAATAGCACACCACCACTGTTCACTAATCTGAACAAGGCTTTCAAATACAGAATATGAAATTCAGAGGTTAGAACAAGTAAATTACCTCTCTGCCCAGTGCATTTGTCTGCAAAGCTCTCTACGGTAAATTTCACTTACAATGTCTCTGCTACATACTGTAGCTCTTTTTCCGTCATTCTAATGCAATGTTAAAGCAGCTAAATACTGGAAAGTGTGAAAGACAGACATTTAAACAATTCTGTTTCTCATTCGTCTGGGACATGGAAACAAATCTAATACCAAGAATGTACATGCTTTAAGAAGCACCAATCTGGGGTTTCCTCATGCTTCAGAAACTAATGGCTATTTTCAGAAACTAACAGTTACTTTCATAGCTAGACTTATGAATGTTTTATGATTTGTAAGAGCCCTAAAATTCTTGAGGCATGATTTTAATATTACACCTATTAATATTTATTCCTTATATATTTGTAAATTATAGGTCCAGGAAGCATCACTGTGATGATCTACCCTGACCTCCTGCAAAAATCATAAGTTACTTAGAAGTTAAGTAATTTAAAATTATTAATTCCCATTAAATCACGGAGATGTTGTAGGGAAAATAATCCCAGCAATATGTTATAGTATTACAGAATGTCTCAAGTTGAAAGGGACCCATAAGGATCATCAAGTACATCTGCCTGCTCCTCACATGACAAATACCTTGTGCAGTCAGAATTTCTTCAACATTAAGCACTACTAAGTCATATTTTTGCCTGCCAGGTGCTATCTTGTGTGTAGAATTCCTGTTTGTCCACCTCAATATGTAGGTGGATAGATAAGTTCTGTGCAAAAATTTCTTAAGTGAAAAAATGAGTTCCTTGTGGCTCTCAGTGAAAGACCTTCCTGTAGTATATTATCATTCTCAACACTCTGCTCTTTGACTGTTGATTGAAAAGAGTAGAAACTGTCAGAGAACCTAACTGGCCAGTGTAAATAATGCCATTTGTCTACTGCAACATTTTTTTGTACGGGTTTCTCCTAGCTTGTAGTAAAACATCTACAGTTTTATGTTCATTAACTCATTAACTTATTCACTGCATGTAAGAAAATGTCCTGCTTTGTCAAAATACAAAATCATCTTCCAAGTATGGCCCGTATTCTTACTTACTAGTATCTAAACAACATAAAATAGAAATTTGACGTGTTAGAAGTCACCATGTGTTCATCCACTGAGTGATAACTTTCCATGGAACTGTGTTGATACTTATATATAAATGCAAACTAGCTTACTTTCAAAGACAGAAGAAGATAGTATTTCAAACTACTTTTTACTTACACAGAGGTTACCACACAGGAAAAGTGTACATAAAAACTGCCACAGGCCACCTGACAAGAATGTGTTTATATGTCCAAGTCCTGATTTTACTCTTATTGCAAGGTATATTAGTAACATGCACAAGTGTATCAACAACCAGAGGAATTTGCATCTGTATCTTGTTTTATCAATCATCTCCCAAAACTTTTTGTAATCTTTGGATAGTATTGCTACTGATACAAATTGATTGAGTAATTTGCAAAACATGTTCAGTTGCTCAGACTCAAGTAATTTCTAGGAAATACCTAATACTAGTCATGCACACTTATCCAAAAATATAATTTGAAGCTTGTTCATCATTTTTAAAGCACTGAATATCATAAACCAGACCACATAAAGGAATTATCTGCAATGCAACCCTGAAGATCTAGGATCTTCTTTATTTTAGCTGAGACTGATGATGCCCACCCTGAAGAGCAAGGCTTCTTCCTTCCCTGTTTCTCTTTATATGTGTGCTATATAATTCTTGTCTGTATGGAAGTTCAATTTAACAAAGCCGTTTTTTCTTTCCCTATTGCATCATTTATTGCTGTTTATGCCATAGAAAGATTTTTTGCAACAGATTCTGGGGACTATAACATCTGAAATGAAAAAGTTAGATGTTTTTCTGGATTTTTCTCTTGAATTTTTCTTAAGTCAAGAATTTATTCTTAGATTAGCTAATATTTTTGCAGTCAAACTAAAATAGATGAAACCCCACCTTTAATTAACCAAGTTACAATACTAACACTATTGTTCAAGCTACCCAATCAATAAAGAAAAGACCTTTTACAATATGGTTAAAATTAGTATACAAAACTTTTTGGACTAGATCACTTCCTTCTAGCATTTTGCTCTTCCTTCCGAAGACCCTCTGGGTCCTGAAGTCTTCATGGATGGAAGGAGAAAGGGCTTTCTAAGAAGTCACCGACATGCCTTATGTCTTTTTCTTGAGTCTTGATGTTTGCTTGGGGTTTTTTAACATATTTTCTTATGTACAAAATGCTTTAATCTCACTGTTTCACAGCTAAGGATCAGAAATAACTCATGATCCTCCCCCAGTTTCAGCTGACAGAAAAGATGGCTGTTGCACAATAACTTTCTTACTGGAGGGATTCATACAGTTGTGACCAAAACAGGTGAGGCAGGTGAGGTAATATGGTTGACAGGGCCCTGAGGGCACCACCAGGCCTGACTGTCCCTGACCATCACCCTATGGCCTTCCCCACCCTGTCCATGGCCCAGGACTCCAGTTCAGTGCTCACTTGTGCCCATGGCCACTCCAGCTGCTCGCCAGCTCCCCACAGCCCTGCCCAGAGTGGCCATGGGCACTGCCAAGCCAGGCCTCACCTGCGAGCTGGCCCTGGACCAGCCCCAGCCCAGCCCCATGGCCCTGGTTCCCCTCACCACACCTGATCTTGGGACAGTCTCCGGCTGCCCCACAATGTGCTTGAAATAAATACCAAGATGTGAGAACAACATAGTGTCTGTCCAGAGCATCTTGATCCGAGTTCAGAAAGTAATAATTATAGCAAATGAAAGTGTAACAAATGAGTATGTGTTTAAGGTGTCAAAATTTGCTGATTTGCTGTTCACAGAGGTAAACACAGAACAAGCCTCTGGGGTAATTGTTACCATTCAGTTCCTACAACAGTAATAATCCAATTTCAGTTATAGCAACAGTCAGTTCTTGGGGTTCAAGAACGGACTTTAAAAGATATTAATTTATCATGGCTTGTCATGTGTTTTTGCTTTGAAGTACCCAGAAAATAATATGCATTAAAAAGTAGTACTGTCAAGCTTGAAGTGGGTAATGCAGAGAATGATTGAGCTGTCTTTCCATCTACAGCTTGGGGGTTCATCATTGTAGCATATTTTCTTACACAGTTCAAAAGATATTTCATCAATGAAATACATTAAAGCCATTCTCTTACTCTGTCACAACACTTATTGAAATGTCAAGTCTTTTTGCTAGGGAAGGTGATATAAACTGATTAAATATATTTGGAAGGTTTTGAGATTGAGTAGCCATTTTGATTTCCATCTCTAACTTACTCGTAGTAGTCTGTATGTTTTCCCAGTGGATGGTGTCACTTTTGAGCTCCTGTACTGTACTATACATTGTTACAGCTCAGAAAAAGTTGTACACCAAAGCATTACAAAGATTGATGTAAAAAAAACCTTAACAATTTTAAACTGTTTTATGTTATTGTTTAATACATTCTGAAAATAAAATTTTACATTTGACACATTTTACAAATCACTTAATTGTTGATATCCAGACATAAATGAGCATAGGTTTCTTACTGATGTAACATTGCATAAATAGCCAGCAGTCTGGGTCATGCCAGTGTATATGTAATGATAATTTGACCACCTCTTTCACTTCTGTCATATGACTAAATTACTACTGGAAATAAATTACAGACATGTAGATATAGTTTATTCTCTAAAAACAAAACAGTACAGTCTTTCTTAAAACTATTATGTTCTAAAAGATGTAAATGATTGCCTTTGTGCTATGACTGATGTGCTTCCTGGCACCTGGAGTGTTGGATTTCTGTTGTGAAATGTATAGAAAATGGTGTCTTATATTCATGGGTTTTTTCCTCAAAGTAGGACAGATGCAGCTTTTAAAGTTGTGATACTGAAGATTCCCACCTGACTGAAAGCAAATTCCAGAGGCATGAAGGTATTATCATCAGAAGTCCTAGAGACATCAAGGTACTTCTAAACATAGGCAAGGATTTCAATCCCATATCTCCTACCCCTTGAGAAGATGGTATAACCATTCATCCTATAAGAAAGAAAACCAGCAGAAATAATTCTGGGACAGAATCTAAGATTTAATTACTGTAGCAGATATTTTTCTTGCTATAACCAGCTAAGAATTCTATTCCTACTGTCACAGTGCATCTTGGATTACTTTCTCTACAATGATGCAAATTCATGTGAGTATAGAGGACTCTCATTGACCCCGTGCCTTTTACATCCCATAAATATAGCCCTGTAGCCCAGTAATACAGTTCTGCCACAGATAGTATGAAGCCCTAGGCTTTGTGCTGATTTTGCAAAGTCTTGGAGTGGAGACAGATTTGCTCGATTTAAACTTCTTGTGACCTGGCTGGAGCTATGTTTTCGTTCAGTTTATCTGTAATGACGATTTGCCTAATGACCAGGTGGTTATGGCTAATTCCTTTTACTTACTTTAGTATAGTAAAACTATCTTTTTTTATATATAATTAATAGCAACAAGTAGTTGTTAGGTGTAGAATAAGAGGATTTTGACTACAGAGTAATGGCACAGTACATGACATTAGTCAAGCAAGTACAATGATCACCCCTGGTATGACAGTAGAGACGTTAAGCAATGACAGAGAATGTAGTGTGCTGGACTACAGGCATGAGATAGTAAGAGATGAGGCCCAAGCACACACCAGAAACTCCATGGCTAAAAAACTCTCCCCAGTGTGCAGAAATGAAGGTATGGAGATAGACAAAAAAAAAAAAAATTGTTGTTTACACCAAAAGTAAAGTAATATGTAAACCAAGCTGTACATGATAAAATCAAAATTAATATGGAGTTGCAGATGATGGATAAAAAAAAGGGAAGAAAGCATGCCAGCAAGCATAACACCCCCTCAAAGCAGATCCCAATGTGAGGAAGAATAATCTATTAATATCATACCCCTCTTGCTGAGATATTTGGATACTAAGGACTCATGCTGCCATCCCTTTGGTATCCTTAGGCAAAGAAGAAAACCAAATTCTTGGTGCTATGATTCTGAGCAGATTTCCTAATTCTTTTTGTCATTAAGATAGTATATCTATCTTTTTTAAAAAACCTACTGTGTTCTAAAAGTGCAAATGATTGCCTTCATGCTTTGAACAGTAAGTGACCAATGCACTTCTCTACACTCCTTAGTGTAGAATTAGTATAGAATTCAGGCAAGGCATGTGTTACTGACAGAAAATGTTCAGTGATTCTGAGTCCAGGCAGAGCTACCTGGTTCATAGTAAAATAACTAAACTTTGTTTTACTCTAAGACAGACTACCGCATTCAAAGTACCCATTGGGAAGGGTACGTGTGATGTATGTGCCCTGAAGTGTGCCTAGGATTTTCTGTGAAAATGCCAGTTGGAAAAAGGGAACACATTGAAATGACATGTCAAATTAATTACAAGTTATAGATACTTGCAGAACAATATTTGAGCTCATATTTTAACCCTGCTTAATTTATAGTGTTAAAATAGCATCTCTCTCAATATTTATTCTTGTCCAGCTCTAAGCAGTTGGATGAATTAGGAGTAAAGAGATTGAGATTGCATTCTGAGGCAACCAACTCTCTTAAAAACCTTCCTATGTCACTGGTTTTGGATAAAAGGCTGGTATTGTTATGTGTCCTGGTATAAAAGACAGGTGTCTGCCAAGGAAGGCGGGAACCTTCCTGCAATGGAGAAGATGACCTCCTCTCTCTAAATTATTATGACTTTGAAATTACAGGGCTTTCAGGTGAAGGTATGGGAAAAGGAATAATAGTTCTTTACTAGAATATACATATATATTTTTATACACATATATATCTCAAGACAGGAAACCAACAACAACAGCAACAACAAAAATCCCAGAAAACCCAACGACAACCTTTTCCTGCCCATCAAGCGATTTCCCCTTTGGTGTAGTTACGTTCACAACCTGCAAGGGGCACGTGTGGGGGCAGAGACGTGGCAGTGACTCTGGGCGAGGCGGAGGGGCTGCAATGGTTCCCCGTGGCCTCAGGGGCACTCCAGCATGGGCACAGAAAACCTTCAGAGGTGGCGCTGGGAGCTTGGGCGAGGGGGAGGATGGGAGGTGGCTCCTGTTTGCAAAACTCACAGGCAGAAGAGGCAGCAGCAGTCTCAGTAACATTCTGGCTGAAAAGCTAAACTGTAGCAGTATCCCCGGAGCAGCCAAGTGCCCTCTGTAACACACATGACCATTCTCCTTGACGAGACAAAGGGACAAACTGAAAAAGGGACCAGCAACCAGCCCCCCACCCACCAGGCAAGAGTCCTAGAGTCTGCTCCCAAATACCTCTCACGTTTATTTACGCCATAAGGGCTGAACTGCTCCCCCGTCCCCCAGGCATGACTCTAGTTTCCCCTGGCCAAGTCATTACTGTGGTATGTGAGAGTGCTTGGCCTTATCTCTTAATTGCCCCTATCAATCTCCCAGACAACCTCCTCCCATCACAGCATCTTCCCTTCAGATGGGAGAAAATTCCCCGGAAAATACAAACCTACAACATAAACTGTTTTTAGGAATATAAGATTCCTATTGTTAGTTTATATATCTATTGCCTTTTCCTAAAGAAAAAATAAGGTCTAGTTCCATGTCGAGACATGGAACTGTTGAAACAAGTTCAAAGAAGGGCCATGAAGTTGATAAGGGGACTGGAGCACCTCCCCTAGGAAGGCAGGCTGAGAAAGTTGGGGCTCTTCAGCCTGTGAAATAGCAGGCTGCATGGAGATCTCATAGCAGCCTCCCAGTATCTGAAGGGGCCTACACGGAAGCTGGAGAGGAACTATAGCAATCGTGTGAAAAAAGAGGTTCACTCTTTATAAAATTTTAAAAGAAGTTTAATAAAAGAGACAATTAGGAGACAATAGCAAAAAGGGTATTACGGCCGGATGCTTTGGCAGAGCCAAAGGCACGCCTCTAGAGCGAAAAGATTGTCTTTAAAAGTACATCTCTTGCATATTCATCACAATCATGCATGATTCATAAATTCTTCGGCGTTTCTATGTATCATCCCATAAGCCTTATCTTCCTCCTTGGCTCTATTCCGTCTCTGCTCCCTCCATAAATTCTTCTCTCTGGTTTTGGGTTTTCTCCTTCTCTGATAAGATACTCCAGGAATGTGAAGATTTTCTCTGCCTATCTTTTCTAAATTGACTACATAAACAATAGACATTCTATATCACGTATTGCATTACAGAACCTAGGTAAAGTTTTTCTAACATTAAGTAACATGCAAAAAGCCAATATTACAATACATTCATAGCAATTATATAATATGCGAAAAGCCAAGATCACAATACATTCATAACAATAGGACAAGGAATAATGGGTGCAAACTGAAAGATGGGAAATTTAAGTTAGATATCTGGAAGCAATTCTTTACTATGCGGGTAGTTAGACACTGGAACAAATTGCCCAGGGAGGCTGTGGGCACCCCAGCCCTGGCAGTGTTCAAGGCAAGGTTGGATAATGCCTTGAGCAACCTGGTCTAGTGGTAGATGTCCCTGCCTATGGCAGGGCGCATTGGAACTAGATGATCTTTAAGGTCCATTCCAACCCCTTAACATACTATGATCCTGTGGTTTATTGTTTTAGAAAAATGACATTTCATTCATCCTGTAGCAAATTCAGGACCACAAAGAAGCTGCATACTGATTAGGAGTAATGTAGACTGAAAATTTAACCATATTTAGAAGAATAGGATTATTCTGTATTTTACAACTTATATATCTTCACAAAGAAAAAGCATCATTCTTACAGTACTCAAAGATGTGTTCCAAGTTTTAGCATTCTCCTAAGTCAAAGTAAATGCTTAGTAATTCTGAAGTAGTTGTGTGACTTAAAGTTCACTTATTTCATGATCTAAATTTATAAATGATTTATGTGAAACTCACTTTCTCCATTTCTTTTCATATATGTAAATATATATAAAGAATATTTTGATAAGAACTGTGTTCAGGTGCCTTTAATATGTTTCTATTCCTGCTATCTATTTGTTATTGGTACTCCTGATTTATACAGCCGTCATTTTTGTCTACAGGGTACAATCAGACAAATGCTGAGTAATCAAATATTTATATGGAACAAATGTTAAGAGTTTTTTTGATTGCTTTCACAAGCATAAATGTATTATATACTTAATAAATTGGATTTCAATATTCTTGGGCTATAAATAGGAGTTGATGAAAAGCAAGAAATTCTGATTCAGTAACTAATATTAGAATAAAGCCTTGGACTGGATGGAGTCACTACCTGTACAACTGAATTTTTCTGTTTTCTTCTCAATGAGTGGGTATAAGCCCATCTGTGTGCCACTGGTGTAGTCACTCTTCAGTGCTGCATAATCATTACTGTGTTTTCTGTCCTACCTTCACATCTGACTCTTCAGATGGAAATTGCTGTTATGGAGTTTCCATGACATATTGAATCCAAAACGACTAAATGCAGCTGAATATTCCCCAGGAAGATCAGTATAGTATGTTTTTCTCAGCCTTCCTTACAGCCTATTTTCCTGATAGATATAATTTTTAGCTCAATTTTTTTCACAATAATGCTCTAGTGATTTGATCCCACAGTCAACAGAAACAGTTGTTAGCCCAAGCACATAAACTGTCTTACCAAAATACCATAGAGCATTTCCACATACTTATAAACATAAAACTGAAACAGATACAGCTTTTTGAGTATGTCAAGAGACACTGGTCCATGTTAAAGTTACACAAACTGGTAAGGAATTAAGAAATTAATAAAAAAATTCTTACTACACAAATGCTGAGCTCTATACAGTCAATTTTAGATACTTTCTTGGTGTTTCAGAGTTTACCAAAAAGTTTTACCTATCGTGGCCTCAGAAATTACACATTACAAGTAAATCTTTAGTAACTATTAAATCAATATGCATTTGCTTTCATAACCAACAGGCATTATAAAAGATCTGTCAAAGAGGATCTCTAATAAAGAACAGAAAAAAACCCCAGGTATTTAAAAATCTGCAAGTAAAACTTCTGTTAGGAGTTCCATTGATCCTTTAGTCTCCAACTGAGTTTTTTGTACTATAAGATACAAACTCATTATTATATAATTAAAAAAAAAAATCAGCACTTGATTTTCAATGAAAGTAAACACTGAAAAAATAACTAATATTCATGATTTTTAATAGCATTTGTTGATTTTTTATTTCTTTTTATTCATCTTGAAATAAAAGAGCCATAACTACTTTCTTCTGATATTTCAGGAAGACTATTTTCTTACATAGAATAAGATGAAAATACCTAAGAAAAAGCCAGTCATCTCATGATGCTTTATGTAAGAGATACACAGACACAGGTGTGAATATCATAAATTGCTTCAATGCCTTATAATTTTGAAATAACTTGGGCTGCCCTAAAGCAAGGCATAGACCTTAATAAAGAATAAGTCTTTATGACTGTTTCAGCTGATTGCTTTTGAGGAGAGGAAAATAAGAAATCATTATGTGCACTAGTAGAAGCTTTCTTTTTAGTGGCAGTTCAGTTTAATTCATATCACCTTACTCGTGACAGTGATAACAAAAAAAGAAACTGAGGACAGATTCCTAGGGATAATTAAGCAGTGTTGATCTCAGGAAAATTGTCTTTTCAATGAAACACTGATTGCATTGTTCATAACAAAACTACCTCAGCATGACAGAACTAATTAGTGACCATCTGAACTTACTTAGCCAAACGAAAAAAGCAATTAAAAATGCCGTCATCACTGAATCTACCACTGAACAGCTGGTTATACTGATAAGCAATACAGCAAGTTAAAGCTACTTTGGAACACAATGGAACTTAATCTGCTTGCTAAGTAGTAATTAGAAAGCAATGAGAGAATATGAGATTACTGTCGAGAAACTGTTATTATGATGCAAACAACTTTCAAAATGCAGTTTGATTCCCTACCTCCCTCCCCTCAAAATTTTTTTTAAATAAGGAAAGTGGGTGAGAATTTAAAATTTTAAAGAGTAAAACTCATAAAGCCTCTAGAAGGTTTTCATTGATTAGTTCTTCCGTGATTTGAAGAGTTTTATGGCATGCATGTATCTTGCTTACCCTTTGCAATAAGGTTGACCACTGAAATAGACTGGAGCAAAGAGCCCAGAAGTTCTTCTGGTGGATTCATCAGTCACCTTTCATATGCATTGCTTTAAAAAAGAAATTGGAAAGAACAATCACAAATTCTCTCTTCATATATTGAAAAGCTTTGAGAAATTTACAAAAAGTAGAGGAAATAAATAATTCATTAAGTGATATTGAAAGAGATTGGGTTTTATTTATTGTATCTCATTTATATTGTTAAAATACAGCAAAATAGAAGTTTTACAAGCATTTTGTATTTTATAGTAGAAGGGGTTTTATAGGTATTCACTGTATGTGTATAATAAACTTTCACTGAGCATGGAAGAAGTGTGTACCTTATGTAAAAAATGATGTAGTGACTTTGTCTTAAGATTGAAAAGAACCTGAATATAAAAGCTTATCAGCCATAATATAATCAGGCATATAATACATACATTGTTTTTTCAAGGTTTTTTTACTGATGGCACATACTCAAACAGCTATGATAATTCTTTCCAGCATGTCAGCCCTTCAGTCCATTTTTCATGTAAATATGAATTAAATATTTGTGCCTTAGTAAAAGATACACTGATTTATACCAAGAGCCCTATTCAAAGGATATTCTTCTGCAAAGGTGCAGGAAAATGTTATGCAATATTTTAATGAATTCTAAGATACTGGATTTCCTAAAATATCCTGCACAGTTTGATTTGTATGCCTAGGGAAACTATGCAAGAAAACGCTAACCATTTATTTAAGTCAATCTGTAATCAAGGGAGAATTTAATGTTAAATACACACTTAAATGCTACTAGAATATTTCTTTCTATTATGCTGGATGACAAATTCAATGCTAACTGTAAGTAACTGTGTTGGTGCTTAACAGGTTATGGGTCAATACCTATTCTACAAAATTACTATTTGTTCCACATCTAGGTTTGGCTACTTCTTTTATGATATCTCCTCATTAGCTCAAGATTTACAAACCATTGCCAGATTCTGACTGAATTCTAACTTTAGGAAGCACAGTAATTTACGAGTAGTATCATGGCTTTTACCCATCACACTTTTATTGAGCCACTCAAAATTTGAGTCCTTAAAGATTTGAATCAAACTTTTCAATTTTTTTTTTAGTTGTTAATCAGTAGCAGTAGCTGGACAGTTACGATTAAACAATTGCATTGTGAATGTTTCATGCTTGGCTAATTTTATAAGGAAATGGAAGGCAATCCCAAAATGAATGGGCTGTTTGGACAATAGCCACCAGAAATTAAGTCAGCAGAACTGAGCAGTACCTGGTGGAAAAGTAATTGATGTGGGAGATCGTGACTACTGACTCATTATGTACTCTATAACCAATGAATCAACATGCCTTGTTTGTTAAAATGTATAAATAGTGTAACTTTTTGATGATCAGGGGCCAGCCTTTTGTGGGTTACCATGTACTCCCTACTTGGTTCACACTAGATTAAAAAAATAGAAATACCTCACCTTGGTGTATGAATTGGTGCTGCACATTGGGTAATGAGCTCACATTTAGAACAACAGTGCTTATAGAAGAAAACCTGAGCTGAACAAGTCCTGTATAGTAGTTTCTTGCATGATGATCACAGAATCACGGAGTTGGAAGGATCAAGTCCAACTCTTAAGTGAATGGGCCATATAGAAATCAAACCCACTATCTTGGTGTTATTAGCATCATGCTCTAACTGAGCTAGTGATAACAGTATTAGTATTAACTTAGGTCTTTTTAAAGACAGTGTATATCTCAAAAAAAAGAAAAAGGGCCAGAAAAGAAGGATCTCTGAGCAGCTGTCTAGTTACAAAGTTTGTTAGATCCAGAGAACACTGTCACAATCTTTGGAAAATAACAGTTCAGATTGCCACAGAGATAAGCAGTAACCTTGAACAGAACTCTGTCCTTCTTCCCCAAATTAATAATTACTCTTCTCTGACTTTCCTATAACTGATAAGAATATCCATGGGTAGTTCTCTAGACTGGTTCTTTTAAGATAGGTTAGCTTCCTCTCTAGATAAACAAACAGTTCATATAGTCCAATGGCTCTATAGTTCTGAATAAATCTCCCCATATTATTTAACCAGTTTCCTTTCATACCAGCCAAACTGCATTTTGGGCATATATTCCTTGTACTTTTGGCCCAATCTGTTTAGCCTACATTTCTGAGTCCTTTCTTCTGCTCTTTCTTCTCTGCACTGCTCTCTCTCTTTACTGTCCTCAGCAGAACCAACATTTATTTTACCTGCCATAACTCCATGTTGCAAAAAGACTCAAGCCACAGAGTTACTCTTTCAGGTTCCATCAACCCTCACAAGACAGGGAAACAGACAAATGGAAAAAGACTGACTGTAAAGCTAAGGCACAATGTGCTTTTTCCTAGATTATTAGGCTAAAGCTTTGGTTCCTGGTATTGGAGGAGACAGGGCACTCATTACAGTTTAGTACAGGACAACAGGGCAATTATCTCAATTTAATACAAAGGTAATGGACTTTGACTCTTTCACTAACATCTAGAGCAGTAGGATAAATTCCTGGCAAGCAATATGGAGAGAGATGAGACAGGAAAGCAAGCAATAATCATCATCTTAAAGACAAAAGACATACATAATTCTTATCACTCTCAAGAATTCACTTTTTGTAGAATTAAATCAGCAATGGGAATCCTTCCAGTGTTGCATAAATGAATATATCAGATGGGTTGCCTGTATAGATTAAAAAAATAATAAAAAATAAAATATGGTGAAATTAATAATCTTTTCAATTAATGAAATGCAAATGCTATATAAATTAAACTGTTTAGCTGTAGATGTCTGTCACATAGTTTTATAAAACTCCTTTGTTTTCCAGTGTGTTCCCTGTAAATGTTTAATTTATATGTTGACTTTTTCTCTGACACTGAAGCATGCATATTTTCAAGGGTGCTTCTATTGTTAAACTTGGCTTAGTTCCTGCTGATGTTTCTCTATGTTGATGTTTCTCTAATGTCTAATGAAGACATTAGAAGATTTATAATCAGATTTCTCTTTCCTAGATAAAAAAAAGTGTAACTACAGTAATAATTTAGTTTCATCTTTCAACTACAGTTGTCAGGTTACACCAAATTGTAATCTGAAAATAATTTGAAGGAAATACGTTGTGCTAATTTTACTGTAATTTGATTTAGTTTATTCTAGTATGAATTAATGTCTCAGTTTGTTAATGATTTATATGTAAAACTGTATGGTACTTTGTCTCATTGAGAAAATGAAAACAGATCCCATTCATCATATGGCTTTAAGTTTTGTATTGATTCTCTTTCATCTATTTTAAATATCTTAAATAGAAGAGGTTTGTATTCCCCCTGTATGGGGGAAACCTTTCCACTTCCTGCTCTGCTTTAGCCCAGTGGGCTCACAGGTAGAAAAGGAACTTATTTAAACAAGATAAAAAGTGCCAAAAAATAAATATCTGCCTTTTCTCAGGTTTTAATAATTGTAGAAATACTGTTCAGTGGTGATTATTTTTGAATGATAAGAACTTTGGACTTGAAAATTTCTAAAAACTTACCTAAAACAAGAAATAATTTGGTCCAAACCCAAATATTTCACACAGAGAAAGTCAAAAGTACTAAGTTTATTATTTCTGTGTTGGTTTTGCTGCTGTTGCTTGTCATTAAGTTAATAGCAGTAATAACAGGACATGACTGTTGATGGCATTTCACTGGAATGCCTGTTCTTTCTAGTGGCTTCTATTTAATTTGATTTCCATTGTGTTCAATATTTACCAAAAGTTAATATGTTTTACTGTTCATGTTCTTAATTGGAAACTATTGAAAGCTATTTCTAAATAATATTGTTAAGAATTTGCAAGGATTTCTAGTCCTTGGAATGGATAATATTTTCTTTGATGGAATAGATAATATTTCCTTTGATACCACATAAGAGTCAGTTAATTATGAAAGTTCTTAAGCACTCTGGGCGAAGAGACCGTTATCACATGACTTTCAAAATCAATGTGATGTTATATGTAACAAATAGAAGTCAAAATAGATAGTTTAAAAACATCCTTTACATTGAAATACAAGTGACAAATATATTCAAAAGCATTTTGTTATGGGTTATTACTGACTCAAAAATAATAAAATGCAGAACAAATCATTGTGGCAATTCTACTCCTTTCCAATAAAATGTTGTCTAGGTCCAGACTTGTCAAAATAATGCAAGACAAAAGGTTTGCAGGATGAGAAATGAGTTTGTAATACTGTGGTGACACATTTTTTAGTAAAACAGATTATATTCAGTATGCAAAGTACTTTATTTTTTTCATGTGAGAGACATCATAAAATCCTGAGATTTATATATCTGAGAAACACAAGTTACCATATGGATATTTTTTATTCGGTATTCTTTAGCAAAGTGTTAAAAATACAGTTCTTACATTCTATGAAGAATGAAAGTTACTAGGAAAATTTATCAAATCCTATAAAACAATGTACACAGAATCCAAATAGGTGTTGATGGATATAATTATTTTAGTAATTTTAATAATCTATAATTTCATCATCTGCATACTTACCAATATTCTTGCACCAAACACACAGTTGGTTAAGACAAACCGTTAAATAAAACCCTTAGCTAAAGGAATATTCTTGTCCTTTAACATTTTAACATCTTCTCTGAACTTCTGATTTCATTCCTCTCTAAAGTAGATTTTTTAAACCAAAAGAAGTTCACAGTCATTATGACCTCACAAAATTTTCAGGTTGGCACCATGATAAATGAGTTCTCTTCATAATAGTATATTTTTTGAGAAATATATTTGAGACCAAGGGTGAGTAAATTTCAGAAATACAGGATATATATTTAAAATTACTCTTTTTCTTTTCAGTGAATGAAGTAAAATATAAATCTGAAAGTGGATCTCAGCTATTGATGTGTAGTGCAGGTATTAATTCCGAAATTTTGTTTATACTCTTTATCTTGAACCTACTTATTCCTTTACATATATTTTTTTCAGTCTTTCCCTCTTATTGTTTCCACACAATTTTGAATTATTTTTATCTAGCCAGTCCTGTTCCTTCCAAGCAGAAGATGTTTATCTTTCCTCACATATTCATGTTCATTAAGTTTCTTCTCGTAACAGTCTTTTACAAGATGAATTTCATTACATTTTTTGCTCATGAAATGTTCAGTATACTGCAAAAAGTTAAATTCCGTGTTGTTTACTGCTTTCTTGCACTTTAATGTTTAGAGCTGTTTGAAAGCTATTGGCTAAAGGTGTCTGAAGTACACACATATTTCTTGTGTAATTACTGGTCGATTCTGACACCCCGAGCAAACAAGTTTCCCAGGTGAAGTGCTAACCTTTAATAATTAGTGTAATCTCCCACATAATAAAAAATATTCAAACATAATGAAACCAGTAGCAATAGTAACAGAAAAGTAAACTTAAGGTTATCAAGGTTATTCTAACATTATCTTCTCACAATTGTTCTTAACAGAAGAATTAAAGTCAAAAAGGGACCTCTGGATGCCTTTTAGGAATAACTTAAAAGGAAAATCATATGACAAAGGGCATGTCTAATCGAGTTTGAAAATCTCCAGATAGTAAGATAACTCTATGAGGGTACCCAAATATATAAACTACTACATTCTAAACCCCTCACATTTTTTTTTAGGTTTACATTTCCATATTTAGCTTTGAAGAATGTCAGTGGTCAAGCCTCTAAGTCATTACTACATTTTAACATGATGAAACATGAATCTCATAAGAGAAATCACGGTCTTGTCAGCAAATAGTTGAAAAGAGGTGCAAATTCTTAAGCTATTATTGATTTTTTTCCTTTCTTTAATATTAAAAATGCTAGAGAATAATGTGATTTGAATTTTGATATGTAAAGATTGACTTGATTTCCTTAAGTCAAAATACAAACAGTATTTTAAATATAGTACTCATGTGGTGTCAAATGCACAAGTTCTGTTAAGACAACAATGCACATCATAAAGCTATTGATATTGACTGAAGAGATTACAAATTCTAAATGGTGTTCAAAAACACAGGATATAAATAAAATAAGGGATATGATAAAATATTTTTCAATAAAACAAAGACTACAGAGATGGTTGTTTTATTCAATTACTATTTTTAAGGGGTTTAGAAAGTTATAGATGAATATGACACAATATAGTTTAAATGGAGAGACATTTAGCGGATGCAGCCATTTTTGGTATTTATTGAGGTATTCCGCCTCCTCCTATCTTTACTTGATTTATAACTAGCTTGTTAACAGGCAAGGTGTCATTTTAACAGATGGCTGAGTGTGTGGAAATCAAAACCATGAATGAACATAATATGTTTTTACTGAGAGCATGAGTTCCACTAGAAAACACCCAAACATCTGCCTGTCCTAAGGTTACCAACCTATGGTTGAAGAGATGTGCCATCTCTAATCTATTATTTTGACAGAGATGCTTACATGAAAACTCATCACTCAAACACTTAAAAAAAGTGGAAGATTCTAACAGAGAGAAAATAAATTATAAATTAAACTTTTTGCTTTATAAAATTTCACTAACTAGGTGAAATGATTGGAGCCAAGGGTTTTAGCTTTCTGAAGACTAGTAATTTAGAGTTTTCACGGTAGCTTATAGGCACTTTGCTGCAAACAACTGTAAGCTCAAGATATTACTGTATTTCTCCTCCAAGGAGTTCTGACCAACTTATTTTCTGTCCATTTAAAATGCTTTCAGCTATAACATATAAGAAGCTTTTCTCAGCGGTCAAATGGCACAGCATATGGATTGAGGAGAGATTCTTGCCACAGGAAAGTTATTACATTTAAGGCTAAGCATTTTTGTAATGCACTACAAGAATTATATCTAATAATTTTTCTCTACCAAAACAATCTCTAATACCATTGACTTCACCAATATTTTTTTCTATTTACCTTAATATAATTTAATAATAGCAGATGATGAGTCTTTTCCTAATCAGTACACAGTTATCTCCATTATAAATTGTGTTTTAATAGAAAATAAATTTTCAGCAGGGTGTATACATGTATAAGTCTTAATTTTTTATTGATTCATATATTTAGCAGCTTAAAATTTTGATTTCTTACCTTATAATTAAGTCATTACAATTTTGAGAAAGCAAAACACCTGCAAAAATTATTTTATGATATTTGTATAGTTATGTGCTTGTTTTGTGTTATGTGCAAAATTTAAAACCTATGATTCTATGGCAATTATATTTTTTGATACTCTCTTACAAATTCTGTACACACTATAGAAAATGATAATGAATTACAAATGCAATAATGGCAGATGATATTATTATCCACTTGAGAGAACCAAACAAAAAAACTACTTAAAAGTAGATGTAACCTTTGTTGAAAGTAAGTATTATAACAGAGTTTTTGAGATAGTAATGATGAGGGAATTGTTTAAGGTACATGTGTTTTCCATTACAGAACAAATTGACAGTATTTGTATATATTTGTACTTTACAGTAAAAATTAATGTAAGCTTTCTAAATATTTCACATTCTGGTTTTTGTTTATCATCAGTCCATAATATTGCTCACTGAGAATCTATCAAGTTTAAAGGCAGACTGCAAAATAACTATGAGTAATAAGCTAACACTTAATAAATAGTTTCAAAAACCCCTTATAATGTGCAGTTCATGGTAGCATGTGATCCAGTCTGTAAAGTACAGTGAACATCTTCCTGTTTATTCTAAGTAATTCTTTATTAACTTTACCTGAATTTAGCTACATACAAGTTATGTTTGTAGGTGAGAAACACAGCTTTCTTCACTAACATTCTCCAATCCTTTGTGGTCAGATGTAGCATTTTGCTAAAACCTTCCCATCTGACCCCTACATCTAGAGTAGCAGTATTTACTCTTGGAGATGCTATTGACTACAAAAGTAATCTTAGACTAGACATCTAACTCTATATAACAAATTACTTACAACTTAACCGTATAATTATGGTAATCTATTCATTAAGATTGTTTCCATCATATTGTGCTGTAACATCATGGAAATTTTAAATAATTGGGTGGATGCAGTAGATCAATACAGATTACAATATAGTTTTTGTATTTGAATAGAACACATTCTCCTCACTGGCCATATCCCTGCACGATGGGAGCCAGAGGAATTGAAAATGAAGGATTGAAGTTGAGACTGGGGAAAAGGGAGTTGTGGGTGTATTGGTTTTGCACAGCCTGGTTTTTGGTAGCAGGGGGGCCACAGAGGTGGCTCCTGTGAGAATTTCCTGAAGTTTCCACCATGTCCAGCAGAGCCAATCTCTGATGGCTCTGAAGATGGACATGCTTCTGGCCAAAACTGGGCCAATGAGAGAGGCTGGTAACGCCTCTGTGATGATGTATTTAAGAAGAAAGTCACAACAAAGGCACGAAGTTTTGGATTCTAGTCAGAGAAGAGAAGGAGGTGAGAACATGTGAGGGAAAACAACATGGCAACACCAAGGTCAGTGAAGAAGGAGGGGCAGGAGGTGCTCCAGGCCCTGGAGCTGAGGTGCCTCTGCAGGCTGTGGTGCAGACCATGGTGAAGCAGGTTGTCCCCCTGCAGCCTGTGGGGATCCACAGGGGATGCAGAGATCCACCTGCAGCCCGTGGGGAATGTGCCTGTGCCAGAGCGCGTGGATGCCTGGAGGAGGCTGTGATCCAGTGGAAGACCCTGTGGAGAGAGAGGGCCCTTGCTTCCAGGCTGGAGCAGCCTGTCCTTGGAAGACTGCACCCCGTGGAAAGAGAGAGCCATGGGGCAGCAGTTTTGGGAGGGCTGTGTGCCTGTGGGAAGGGCTCACGTTGCAGCAGGTGTGGCGTGGCTGCTGCTCCTGAGAGTGGACCCACGCCACGGAAGTTCATGGACAACTGTCTCCCATGGGAGGGACCCCACGGCCTCACAGGGGAAGGACTCCTCTCCCGGAGCAGCGGAAGAGAATCTCGGTGATGGACGGACCAAACCCCCATGCCCTGTCTCCCTGTGCCGTCGGTAGGAAGCAGGGAGGGGCTGGAGGAAAAAAGATGTTTTTAACAGCTTATTTTATTTCTCATTATCCTCCTCTGATTCTGTTAGCAATAAAGTCACTTTGTAACTTTAAGTTAAGCCTGTTTTGCCCTTGAAGTGTTTCTTCCGGGCCTTATCTCAACTAATGAAGCCTTCGTAAATCTTTTTCCCCTCTCTCCTCTGCCCAACTGTGGCAGGGGAGGGTGAGCAAGCGACTCTTGTGGGTGCCTGGCGTCAGGCCAGCGCCAAACCCCAACAGTGGGTGAAGGTGTCAAGTTTTTGTATTTTTTCCTCACCATCGATCTTTAGTTTTAATTGGCAATAAATTAAATTAATTTCCCCTGCATTAATTCTGGTTTCCTGTAAGAGTAATTAGTAAGTGATTTCCCTGTCTTTATCATAATTCATGAGCCTTTCCATCTTGTATTCTCTCCCTGTCCTGTTGAGGAGTAGGGTGGGTGGGTGTATGGCAGCCAGCCAAGGTCAGCCCACCACAATCCCTTGTTTATATCCTGGCTGTATCAATAAGTCATACATGTCCCTATTTTTGTGTTCGTTCTACTTTATATCTTTTTAAATTCTATAAAACTGTTCCACAGATGAATTAAAATTTTCTGTATAAAATCTTAATAAACTACTCTAGGAAACTGCAAAACATTTATAAATTATATTTTCCTGGCTATTTAATAATAAACTTTAATACTTCACTATTGCTTTATATAATGCTTTGTGAGCCCACTTGTTCAATGTAAAATTAGGTATTTTCTAGATATGACTTTGAAGACAGGATGCAGAAGCATTGTTTCTTTTTCCCTTTCTTCACAAGAAATTAATTTTCTCTGCTTCACCTCTCTGTTTGACCTTCTTTAGGCTTTTTGTATGAGGTGGATCCAGGAAGCTACTGGATTTTCTGAATATTAATGAAGATAGCTCAAAATTTCCACCTCCTAAGAGACAAGAAAAAATACGCAATACTATAGCCAACAAGTGTATTCTCATGGGGACTAAGAACTTGATTTAATTTATTTAATTGGAAAATTAAAGGAAATAAAAGTACAGTTCCCATGGTTCAAGGATTTGAAATGCAGTAATATTCTTTTTGAAGAATAAGAATTCCCATGATATGAACTAGATTTAAACATCATAAATTGTGGGTCCATCTGTAATTCCATTTACATGACAGTAAGGCTGGAATAATAAAGTAAAAATCAATACAATTGCTATTCAGTATCCATTATCATAACACAGTATGTAGCTGGAGCCTATGTGAGGCTTAAATTTCAGTGATGTTAGGAAAACTTATTTAGTAATTATTATTTTAATCACAGCACATCAATGCTACCTTTAAAAAATAAATAAAAATATAAGTTCTTTCAATGCTTTTTTTACTGTTCATGTATTAAAAATGTAAAATATTAAAATAATAAATTTGGAATTAATTTTGAAAAATTTTTAGCTAATCAGCTAATATCTGCCAGTCTACCTATGTTCACTATTAGTTGAGCTCTGATGAAAAGCTACATAGGACAGAGTTGTGCAGATGTATATATATTGAGTCATGGCCTGACAAGGCAACTGTCAAAAAGCTTGGGGTTTTTTGATGTTACTACTAATGTTGCTACATCACTACTGGAAAAAGTTGGATAAGTTTAGGGCTTTAATTTGATCTGCAGGATCTTTATCAGAGATCACAAAGAACAAATGGGAATCTCTGTTTAACATATCAGACTGAATTTGTGAATTTGTATCTAAAAGTTTAATTTCATTAATTACACAGTCTCTGTAGAATTTTAATGAAGAAATTTCTAGAAAACATATGGCAGGTAGTATTTCACCACTGTTGTTTTTTATTTTTTTGTGAGTGTCACATCTGTTCATGTTCATCTGCCATGCCAATATGAAAAATTGTTTAAAGTCCATTACGTAAGGGCAGCCTTGGCTGTAGTGAGCATGGAATGATAGAGCTCAAGATCTTTAGGGCAGCAAGGAGAGCACACAGCAAGCTTGCTACCCTGGACATCAGGAGAGCAGAGCCTCTACAGGGATCTGCTTAGTAGAGTGCCATGAGACAGAGCCCTGGAGGGAAAAGGGGTCCAAGAAAGCAGGCTGATATTCAAGAATCACCTCCTCTGAGCTCAGGAGTGATGCATCCCAACAAAGATGAAGTCAGGCAAAAATGCCAAGAAGTCTGCATAGATGAACAAGCAGTTCCTGGATAAACTCAAGCAGAAAAAGGAAGGAAGGGCAGGTAGTCTTGGAGGAGTACAAAGAGATTGTCCAAGTAGATATTAGTACAAAATCTCTCTACATATCTTGATCTGCATCATCCTAGTAATAGATGTTCAGATTCTTATTAACTGCCTCTTTGCTGTTCAGAGCCTTTGGATGTAACACTATTTAGTCAACAGTTCTTTGTCTAGGACTTCTAGATCATAAAATCATAGAATGGTTTGTGTTAGAGGGGATCATTTTAAAGATCATCAAGTTGCAACCACCACCATGGGTGCAGTCAGTTGTGCATAAAGCTATGTACAAGTCAGAGACTCAAAAATTACCAAAGAGTTGTCTTTGCTTTGGGGAGGAGAGAGGAACAAGCATGTCAACTTGTTTGCAAGGTGCTTGTATCCTCATCCTTTGCCATGGAGGATTTCAAATGCCAATTTATGCTTTTTGGACAAGTGGAGGTGAAACTGTAGTCAAATAATCTGTTACTGCTGCCATAAATGGTAGTGGGTCAGCCACTTTCTATGTGAATGAGAGACATTGAGAGTTATAAAGAGAGGGATTACAGACTGTGGGTCTTGTGCAAGGGCAGAACAGAACTGTGATGCCTTAGCATTGCTCTGTCTTCCACCTGTCCGATTGCAGTGATAATGATCATGTGGCCTCTGAAAACCTAACAACAGGCCAGCATGCCCACAGAAATCCCTTTGCCATGTATTGCATGGCATATCTCATGGCTATAGGCCTCATTACTAAAGTCCCCTCTAGGCGGTACTGAAAGGCTGCTGTAAGGTCTCGCCTCCCCTCCCCCTCTCCTCTCCTCTCCTCTCCTCTCCTCCTCCTCTCCTCTCCTCTCCTCTCCTCTCCTCTCCTCTCCTCTCCTCTCCTCTCCTCTCCTCTCCTCTCCTCTCCTCTCCTCTCCTCTCCTCTCCTCTCCTCTCCTCTCCTCTCCTCTCCTCTCCTCTCCTCTCCTCTCCTCTCCTCTCCTCTCCTCTCCTCTCCTCTCCTCTCTCCTCTCCTCTCCTCTCCTCTCCTCTCCTCTCCTCTCCTCTCCTCTCCTCTCCTCTCCTCTCCTCTCCTCTCCTCTCCTCTCCTCTCCTCTCCTCTCCTCTCCTCCCCTCTCCTCCTTTAAAAGTTCTCTCAGCTCATCTTCATAGGAGAGATGATCCAGTCCTCAGATCATCTTAATTTTGTATATTGAAAGCCTGAATGAAGTGTAGATGTCACCTATTCTCTTTCTGAAAAATACTCCCATCTCTTTTAAGTATGCACTGACTTACTTCGCTTATCCTCATCCAATAGTATATACTTATTTGTGGTTCAAAATGAAACTGGCTGGATAATCTAAGACATTATATTAAGTTCTTAGTAGTGTTTTTCTACTAATTTATTCCACTAAAAAAACCCCAGAAGCATTTCTTGAGCTATATTGGAAAGCGAAAAGAACCTTTATTTAGTTAATTTTCTTGTGCGGGCTTCCTGGTAAATGCATAATAATTAGATGTCTGGAAAAAACACCAACCATGTAGAGGTGCCTAAGTCATGTAGTAGATGTTAATAAAGGGAAAACACATGAAATTCTAGTTCTTCACAGAACTTGAAATTTGTTCCTCCGTCTGAGACCCACGGTAAAATCGTTGGTTAAATCATCAAATCTCTTCAGCGTTTGACAATACGAATGGGTACAACTAATTAGTTCTGTTACTCTTTCCTAAGACATTCAATGAATGAAATGGTGCCTACCAATATCATAGGCTGCCTATTCTATTAACTCTTCCAGAGAACTGAGTAACCGAATACTGACAGATTTGTCCTTAATTAGCAGATAGCATAAAATATGAAAAATAATAGAAAATATTGCACTACTGACCCCTAAAAAGTTAGAGAAAAAGAGAAAAATACCATTTAAAATGTGTAATACCCTAAGTATCATTATCTTTTTGCCATTAGAATATGACCTTTACATCTCAATAATTAATAAGTGTTATTTCAGGAAATAGTAAAAATATAGCCCATTCACTACCATCCATCCATTCTTTTGGTTTTACTAAAAATATTCCAGCGTGTGGTGTACATATGGGGAGAGGGAAGAGAGAAAGTTCAATGTTCCTTCTGATGTCAGCTAGTAATTAAAGAAATCTGAGTGAACACTCAGCTACCCGCAGGGATGCAAGGAAATGACTGAACATAGTTTAGGCAGAGGTTTGAGTATGTAATTTATTTATGAACTAATGCATTCATTCATGAGAATCTGGAGGTGGTATGGGGATTAGGGCTTTCTAGTCTATAATCTTTCCTTGGGAAATGTATAGTTTAGTAGTCTTAGCCAGCTGGTGATTAAAACAGTCAGTCTGAAGCCAGATTGGTTTGCTTTTTTTGCTTACATGTACCTCTGAGCCAAATGTGAGGTAGTGACATCAGTCTGTCATAATATATCTGCAGAATGAGGATTCAGACAACCCTTTGAAAATGCTCTAGACTATAATTTACCCCAAGTAAACCCTTTTTTCTTTTTATTCATACACAGGTCAATCATTTATCTAACACTCATTAGAATAAAAATTGAAAATGTAAACAAGTGACAAGTCTTGAAATGTGTGAAAATGTAACTAGCTGAAAGGCATCAAAGAATAAAGTCTATTTTTTGTTTTAAAGATACACCCAAAAATGCTACAGACTTTTAGAAAGCTTTTTCTTCTTTTGCTATGAGATCAATGTACAATAGCTTGATGTCTTCAGTTACTTGTCTTTGTCCTTTAACTAAATAACAAACCAAAGGACAAGAGACTGCACTTCTATAAAGGTGGGGTAGAAAAAAAAGGCTAAAGCATCATTCATGCTTGCTCCAAGGTTATACTATAGGTTTTGATTTATAAGTGCAGAATAATACCCAAGGTAATTATTTTTAGACTCATGTAGATGATATTGGGTCCTTTTTCTTTTTTTTTCTGGTATGTGTGGGACTGTCAAATCAAATCATTGACAACTCTTTATGGATTGACTGCAAAACTAGAACTACCTGAGAGAAAACACTTACTGAAGAGAATTCTTTAGTCAAGAAAAAAAGAAAAGAAAGCTCTTTTAAATATGAAATCCAAATTCTGTAATTGCTTCAGAAGAATGAAAATAACCATGCCAGTGCTCTATTTCTCTTTTTTATAGCTATGAATTTTAGCTATGCTGAGAAAGTGCTGTTCAGGTAAGTGCACAGTGAGGTGAACTGAAAATCGATTGTTTGGCAGCACCTCAAGTGTTGCAAAAAGTCCAGTTGGAGACAAGTAAATAGTGGTGTCGAAGAGTGAGTACTGGGTCCAGTACTATTCAGCTCTTCAGTAATGACCTGGACATTGTGACAGAGGACATTCTCATCAAGTTTGCAGAAAATGCAAAACTGAGTGGCTGGAGGAGAAATTTATCATCAGTGTACTTCAGGAACTTCGTTGCTTGCTTATGTTTGGCTGAGTTTTCCCTCCAGAAGATACTGTGTGTGTAATGGTTTTAAAGGAAAAAAAAAAATCTCGGTGGGGAAAAGATTAAGACTGCTTGAATGCCCCTTCCCTCATTCACAACTGTGAAGGTCAAAAACAAAGAAAAACAAACTACGAGAATTTAAAAACATCAGAATCACAATTTACTAAAGAAGATAGCGATAAACACAGCAATAAAAAGAAAATTGTAAAAACGAGGGCATTGTTCAACCAAAAAAGGCAAGAAAAAAACAAGATGGCTGCTGTTCCCAAGCAACTGCATGTGGCCCCCTTGGAAAAAAGGCAAGATGTTGTTTTGATCTCTTGAGAATATTTCTTCTGTGGGTCTAACTCAGAGTACATCAAAAACCATAAGCCCTTTTAATAGTCTCATCGAGAAAGCTTTTTTAGGCCTTGCAGTCAGGAAGTGCAAGAAGAGCTCCCTGCATTTCTGCTCCCTGTTTTTAAAGGGCACAACACCACTCCCCTTCTGCGAATGGGGCAAACCAAAAAAAAATTCCACTTCCTGTGTCTCGGTGTTCCCTGTCAAAAACTGCCCCTCCCCAGCCACAATCACAACAATTCCATAACAGTATTGAATATTCAACACTGAAGTTCCACCTCCCTTGCTTTGTAACCATAGCAGTGTGGTTGAAGACCCTCATGAGAGCCAGGACCTGCAAAGTTGAAGTTGTTCCCTGAGGCATAGGCTTAGGCACATTTCAAGGGATGGGACATCCACAGCTTCTCTGGGCAACCTGTTCCAGTGCCTCACCACCCTCACAATAAAGAATTTCTTCCTAATACTCCTATCAAAACCTCCCCTCTTTCATTTTAAAGCTATTACTACATCATCATGTAGTGATCATTCTCATCACTACATGCCCTTGTAAAAAGTCCCTCTACATCTTTCTTCTAGGCTCCCTTTAGGTACTGGAAGGTTCTAGAGGGTGGTCCCAGATCCTCTCTTTAGGTTGAACAAAACCTAGAGGTTTGATAGGAGAGGTACTCCAGTCCTCTACTGATCTAGTGGCTTTCTTCTGGACTTGTTCCAACACTATGGATACATTTCCATATCTGCAGCGGTGCAAGGGGCTACAGCCACCCTGACCCCAGAAGATCCAACAGACACCAAGCTGTGGTGGTCAAGCCCCGAAGCATACTGCCTCCTTCCTTGGTTAGGGTGAGAGCCTATAATCCCCCGGTTCCGCAGTTTCCATATTTTTATGTGTTAGGTTCATGTTTTCCCCTCCCTGTTCTATGTATAAGTTTGTTAATATTCATTTCCCCTAAGTTAATATGTATTAATTCTAGAAAGTTCTGTTGCACTTGACACCCCATTGGTTCCTTCCCTAAATCCCTCCTTTGCATTATTTCCATTGGTTCCCTTGCCCTCAACCCTGCCTCCTGTCAAGTATCCCTTATCCCCACCTTTCCTATCCCCACTATAAAATCCCTGGATCCTTGTCAGATCCTTGGTTCTCTGTGTCCTCCCAACATTGTTTCACCTCAGTAAACCTTCTGCATGGAACTTATGCAGAGAGTCCCCTCTCTCTCACTTCTTTGCCTCTGCCTGTGTGCCTTCATATCAGCTCAGGGACAGCCCCCTTGGGTGAGGAGCGCACCCTCGTCTGCGTGCCCTTTTGTGTGTCTGTGCCTGCCGTAGTGCAGTCGGGTTGTGGCTACACCTCTGGGTTCTCTTTAAGCTAGCACGCAAAAACCTGACACATATCCTTCTTATGTTAGGGACCTCAAAGCTGGATCAACTATTCCAGGTGACATCATGAGAGGGGAGCAGAGGGGAAAAATCACCTCCCTCAACCTGCCAGCCATGCTTGTTTTGAAACAGGTCAGGATACAGTTGGCCTTCTGAGCTGCAAGCACACACTGCCAGCCCATATACAATTTTTTAGCCACTAAAACCCCCAAGACCTCTGCAGGGCTGCTGTCAACCCACTCACTGCCCAGCTGTACTTGTGCTTGGGCATGTCCCAACCCAGGTGCAGGATCTTGCACTTGACCTTGTTAACTTCATGAGTTTTGCATTGGCCCATCTAGCTAGCCTGTCAAGGTACCTCTGGATGGTTTCGCTTCCCACCCTTCCCCCTAGAGTACCAACCAAACCACACAGGTTGGTGTCATCCACAAACTTGCTGAGAATGCACTGAATCCCGCTGTCCATGTCCCCAACAAAAATTTAAATAATTCTTGTCCCAGTCAGACCTCTGAGGAACACTACTTGTCATCAACATCCTCCCAGATACCAAGCCACAGACTGCAACTCTTTTGAGTGTGACCATCCTGCCATTTCCTTATCCACCAAGTGATCCACCTGTCAAATCCACAAAAGCTGAGTGAGAACCCTGACTTCAGACTTTGAAAAGGGATGGTAAGCTTGCTTCTAAACCTGAAGTGACATACTCAACCAACTCATGAGACATAACTCTTGTCTCTGCTCATCGCAAGAGGAATCCTCCCCTTCTTCCTGAAGTGCAACTACATCACAGGTAAGATGCTTTGGGGTTGAAGTGTGAAAAAAGAGTTAGTATCAGGCTAGACCAATGGAAAGACCAGCCATATAAAACAGGTCTAAGCACCTACCTGCTTTACAACTACTGTCACCAGAACAGTATGTTAGTAACTCTTTAACTGGAGACTCCATGCCAAGAGACACCAAAGAGTCTATTTGTTGCCCAGTGTCTTGGGGTGACAATACCTCTAGAGAAAATTAAAGCCTGGTGAGAGCTTACATATGTGACATAACAAAGAGGTGCCAAGCCTGGTAAAGACTGCAAATTATCACCTGTTTATACTGGTCTAAGTAGGGTTGAATGATGCTGCAGTGAGGCAATTTAGAAATATGAAAAGAAACTTCATCTTCCTTGGAATGACTTGTTTACCTGAAGAAGGCACACATAGTATTTACAGCATCAGTCACATGATAGTTAGGGGACATCCAGCATTCAATAGTAGGTGTTGAACTGTTGTAGATCAGAGATTACCAGATGTCACCCTTCAGAGTAAGCCTTTAACACATCTGCTAGCCTGCAGGAAGTTCTGCACAGACTTTTCTGAAAGAGCTGTCTACACCATTAGACAATTTGGCGTAGACCATGTCTTAAGTGCATTAAGTGATGGTGAATACATTTGATTCAAATAGCTCTGTATATTAATTACAGATTATTGTAAGTCTACTTACACATACATTTGTCTGATCTGCCAGATTTTGTGGCATTTCTTTGCTGTTTCACTAACTTACTTTATGTCACTATCAAATCCACAGAAATCAAAGATCTCCTTGTGACACAGGAGCAGTTTAGTCCTCAGGGGGAAGTAAAAAGTTTTATAAAAACACCTCCAGGTTATTACTGAAGCTGGAAGAGAATCATATGCAAAACTTCAAATATTCATATTTAAAACTTGGGATTAAACTAAGATATTCCAATCTTTTGTTTTCTGAATAAAAATGAAAGGAGCTATACCATAGGATGGTGGAAAATTTAACAGTAAATGTGGCATCTCTATAGGATTCAGACTGGAACACCTATTCTACCTAAACTAGACTAGGGCTTTGAACTTTTGAGAGTAATAATCAAAAATGAAGAGAACACTTCAATTTAGAGAAATTTTCTCAATGATAAATCTATGTACCAACGAAGTCTATAGGTGTCTCAGGCTCTTACTCCAGCACTTTTCCCAATTATTGGTAATACAAAACTAGGGTTGTTTTGTTTGGTGTTTTTTCTTTGCAATTTCTTTTCACAGATATAATCCATCGGAGACTATGTTCAAAACACTTCCCAACAGCTTCAGTCTGGAATCATCATTAGACATATAACCTAGTGCTGACGTCTAGCAATAGGGATAGTTTCAGTGACACGCGTGTTGCAAGCATTTAATTATAATTAAATAAGCACCCGACCAAGCTGTGTTCAGCTACATTATAGTATGATTAAAGGCTTGCTCTAAGAAATAGTCAGGATCTGCTTGGGTAGTTTTACTTTCTAATCTTCTAAGAAAGGATTAACATTAAAAAATGGCCTCATTATTTCTCTTCATTTCAAGGCACAAATAATATTTGAAAGTTAGAAAGCTTACTTTGTTATTGATGTTGCACAAGGTAATGTAATATTTTCACATAATAATTTTATGATTGTAGTGTATTTTATATATATCTGCATTTACTGCTGCTATTCATATTTGCTGCAAATTATATGGAGTTTTTTGCCACTAGGTGCAGGTGTGTCTTGCTGTCTGATCCATACAACAAAACTGACTGAATGTTCCATTGCTCTCCCTTTATTTAATCTAATCTGTTTTCCTTATCTTAACCAGATCATTTCAAATTATTTCCAAGCACATGCATATGCACTCAAAGGTTTGATTGTTGTTAATAAAAACAGTGATTAATTTGCCTTCAAAAAAAGAAAGATACAATCAGAAATATTTATTTTCCATACAGAAAAAAATCAGAGATTATTTTAATCTTAGTACATTTACCATTGTTACTGATTATTAATTTATTCAAATGAAATGTGATAGTTTTACATTTTGAATATCTTAAATGCTTTGACAATTGCATAATTTAGTTAATTAATTAACACTTTGCCAATTTTCCCCAAGGTTTAGGAAATAATTCATCTAAAGTTGATTTTCAGTTAAAATGAGAAATGTTTCTGTAAAATTATTTAATTGAGCATCTGTATTGCCAAGGCAGAAGTTTAAAACCTTCGTTTACCATTCACAGGACAGAATTGTAGTTCCAAGAGCCATTACTTTAAATACTATCCCTTGTCTAATGGAAACATGAAATAAAACTATGGCCTTATTTTTAAGCATTTGTGAAGAGGGAAATACATACACTATACCTTCAGATAATTAAAGGGAATTAAAGTTTGAAAATTCATAGGCTTTGTTTCATAAACATTTAGCCTGAGTTAGAATAGCAAGATGAGAATTTCTCTTGAAAAATGATAATTTGTTTTGTTTTATTCACTGTAAAGCTGGGCTCAGTGATGAAAGTTCATGATGAAAGTACAAGAAGTGTTGTGTCTAAAACTTTTGTTGAGTCAAATTTTATGTTCCTGTTATCACCCAATAATACCATTTTCTTTAAATATTGGTCTTATATTTGCGAAGTCTTTATGCACACATTCTTTTCAAATAGCATTTAGAATACCCGTGAGTAAAAATTACTCATATTTAGTACAAATTCTAAGTACTTTTGGAGAATCCTTTTGGGAAACAGACTGACTTAAAATGTACTTCAATTTGAAATTGTGATTTCTATACGGGCTATTCTGGAAGCACCATGCAAAGTAAAGCTTAAGAACAGGGCTAGCTTTCTGCATATGATTAGAGAAACCAAAATTATCTTTCCCTTGGCACATCTGCAAAAGACAGGACTTAAAAAATAAACTCTTTCTGCAGGCTATTGAAATTAAACACAGTGATCTCATACAAAGCACAGTGCAGCTGGTATCATGGGATGAAGACAGTTGAATCTTTTCTAATGGAAAAATGAAGTCAGACCAAGCTTGCCTCCCTTCTTTCACAGAATATAATTATGTAAACTACAAAGCTCTATTATAGACAATGTTTATAATTTACAACTGTTTTTCCCTAAATTTTAAATAAAGCTTGTTAACAGTTGATGTCAAGCAGGCATATTTCCTACAGATGCCACAAACAATGAACAATCAAAAATCTGTTTCTGTTGTTTCCTTCATAATTATTTCAAATTGTGGGATCCTGTAATAAAAATCAACATAATGAACAAATACTATTGCATGTTGATAAACATCACAGTCTTTCAATTTCAAGAAAAACACGATGGCATACTAAGTAGTTGAGAAATTAATGTATTTCTCTACAGTGATACACAGACTTTGCTTATAAGAATTTTTAAGTTTAGATCATTTTATGGTATAGAATGTTTTCCTGCTCTGTTGATGTATCTAAGATGTCGAAGGAGTTTCTGAGTGCTTTATGGCACAGGATGTCGGTCAAAAAAACCCAAGTGTGTATACATCTATCTATAGATATATCTTTATATATTACAGATATATAAATCCCCCCAGTAGCTGGGCTCACACACCCCATTTGCCCAGTTGCTGCCCTCGAAGGCCAGGCTCCCCAGTCGGTACCACTTGTATATGCAATCTGCCAAGGCCGCAGACCCATTCCAATTTCTGGTGTAAAGAGTCCCTTACTCACTCTCACCCCTTCACCCCTACACACAGAGGTGACTGGCAGTTGACCAAGTCTTCCCTGAACCCCATAAGGAATGGAATTATGTACCTGCTGCAGCCAAGGTGCTGTGCTGCAAGGCATGAAAATAAGGGCACAAGAGGCTAGAGACTGACAGATATCAGCCAAAGGAGATGTGCTCCTGCCAAATTTGTGATCTGTTTTTAACTTGTTGCTCCTAAAGCAGGATTCTTTCACATGGTGTGCAAGAGCTGATCAACTCACCAAGCTGAAATATTTTATTTTATTACAATTCCTCAGAACAGGATGCCAGGCATCTAACACAGCTGGCTCACCTCCTAGGAAACAAGCACATTCTTTTATACAAAAAGATAATAAGGGAAACAATCATACTAACAGAGGTGATTGGTCACTCATACTTGATCATGCCTATGACAAAATTCCTAGTGCACATGTTCATTATATTATCATACATATATATATAAATGCTCCTGGGTTTGTCTTTCTTTTTGTATAATCATGTAAGGTTCTAGCTGGGTAGGTGCCAAGCCCCAGGAAATTTGTTATTTTGCATAAGGGGAAGTAAAGATTATTGAGGAAAACTGGAAAACTGCAAGGCAAAACAGGTTCAGGCTTAAACAGTTGCTGTATGGAGAAACATTTATTACTACCAGAATTAAAAGTAAAAAGAAATAATAAGAAATTAAAGCAAACTCTCCCCTCTTCTGGCACCCCCTCCTTCCCACCAAAACCACACAAGGGAAAATCAAAACATGGGATTTGGTCAGTGTTACAGTTCTTAAAAGCCTCTCAGGTATTAAGGAAAAAGAGTTTCTTCTGCTTTAACGTGGCTTCCAAACTGTCACCGGCGACAGTCCTGCCCGGAAACAATCTGCTGACGTGGAAAACATCTCTCCCATGAAAATCTCACAGTTTATTCATACTGCAGTCATGGGCCCATAAACATAGGGTTTTAGTCTTTTTAAGGATGAGTTGTTCTGGCCTGAAAACAAAGGCTCTCTTCTTCAAAATCTGTAAAAACCTTCCACCGCTTCTCTATAGCCTGGCATAGGCATTTCTCCTATCTTCATAGGCTGCGCATAGATTCTCCATCCCCCCATGCACTTCAAAAGGATTAGAGAGACAAACAGTTTGCGATATTACAGTTTTTACCACAGTGTGCAGAAAGCATTTTTAAGCTACGCGCCAAAGCGTCTCTGCCTCATTTTCCCTGCCGCCATCTTAGCTCCGTTGTCCCATGTGACTTTCCCTTTCCTTCTGACCTTGGAGCCTCCATGTTAAGAATTGATCTTGTTGGGCTTTACACTGGAGAAAGCCTCATTCCCTTGCATGGTGTCCTCTTCGGTTCTGTACAAGATATGCTGGCTGCAGAGAGGCTCTGCTGGCTCCCGCTGGGTCCACGCGGGGCACGCTGGCCATGTGGAGGGGGAGGGGAAGCCCCACCAGACCCCAGAAGCCGCGCCGGGTGGTTTTGCTGTGCAGCAGTTCATCGCTGTTTTTGCAGGTCCGGGACAGTTCTCCCGCAGTAACCCAGGGGCCCGTGCCCATGCAGCAGGGGAGAGGAAGGGGGAAAGGGGCCCATCCTGGGCCCGAGACGGGCCTTCCCCTGAGCCTCTGAAAACAGGAACAAAGAAAGAGAAATTCCCACGCCGGTGCGCCATTTTAAATATGCAAGTCGCAAAAGCACTATTGGCTTAGCAGCTTGTCCATCAACTATGTTTCAACCTTCTACAGTCTGGCATGCTTTTTAAAATATCTCACATGGGAAATTTCCCAGCCTCTTTAGATCACTAAACATTCCTTATACGTGGAATTGCTAACATGAAAATTAAACAATTTCCTTGTGTGCTACCCACAGATGGTATGACAAATGATTGATTACCTTCTTTACATTAACTCTTTACATTTTCAATATATGTCACCCTGCTCTTTCTTTCCCCAGGTCAACATCTTCTTTACCTTTTCCTCATGCATCATATTTTCTAATTTTTTTTTCAGTCATTTTACTCTCTAATTTCTTCATCTTTGAAAAAGTTTGATATTGGAGAAAATCATCAACCTTTGTTTTTTTAATCAACACTAGAGAACATAACAGGTTATTTACCTCCTGTATCTCATATATGATGCTACTATTGACCCATCATAAAATGTGATTAGTCTTACACAGGCATCTCATTGTATAGTCTCTTACATTTCATATATCTTCTTCTGCTTTTTCTTTTTAATTGAAAATGATTGAAAACATGGAGTGATTTCATCTGGGCCATATTTAAAGACTGTGTTAAAGCGTTGTTAAAATTAAAAATCACATATTTATTCCTTTCTCCTTACCCTGGAAAGTCTTTCATTTTATCATAATTTTTTGGGTTTGGCATGCTTTACAGAATACCTTAATAAAACACATCTACTGTTCTCATGGGCCTTGTTGTTGCTGTGAGTAAAATGCGTTTTAGTATCTGTTCTGATATGTACATGATGTTCTTGATTAATTAGTCTCAATATAGTAGAGTAGCCATTGTGAAAAAATGGGGAGCATGCTCATGAAACAATTAGAGAAATAATTCTAGATTTCCCCTTGGTCATTGTACTTTTATCCATAAACTTTGACATGAGAGTGTTATAAGACATGCAGAATAAACCTATCCATCTAATTTATAGAGAATATCAGTAATCAGAAGTGCATGTTCATATAGATTTATATATGTTCATATAAATGTCCTATGCATTGCTTATCTTTACTTACAGCATTCTTAAGTCAGTAGATAACTCAACAAAATTAATTACAAAGTAGGTAAAAAACCACTCTGTTTTCTAGATTTCATCCATTCCCTGAACAAGCATCATATCTATGACTGTGACCAAAGGTATATTTAGGCTTTTTTTCCTCAAAAAACTCAAATAATAGAATATTTAATGCTTTACTGTTATTCTCTGAGCTGTACCTAATCTCAATTTCTCTGGACAAAAATTCTAAATCTTCATTATTTATTTTAATCCAGACAGAAATTATAATTCTACTACCTAATTTTTTTAGAAAAAGTTAAGTCTTGTTTTCTTCCCCTCTCTAGTTTCCCCTGTAGGCATCAATTTTACTTTTATCCTCTCTATCAGAAATTCTGTCTGACATCTCTGCAAATCAGAGCTTCTCCATGTTGTTGTCTTATACTTCATGTCGCATTTTCAAAAATATGGAGACTAGAAAGCAGGTAGCTAAATCTTAGTAAACATTTCATTGCCCTGATATGACATTACAAAGAACTAAGAGTGACATCCTGTTTTTTCATTTAATTCTTGTATGATTTTACATATAAATAACTTATTATTATTATTAATTTCTTCCATTCTTTGCAGAGACTTTTATATTACAGTAGTAATATTTATACTGTCATCTGTGCCAATTACGAATATAATTACATGATGCGTCGGTAAAAGGCAGACACCTTCACTCAGTCTGACCTAGAATATATTTTGGCATGTTGTCCAGGGTGAAGATTCTTGTTAGTTTTGCAGACAGAGATGAGTTTATATTTAACTCTATTATAATTCAATGAACAAAGAGTCAAGATAAGAAGTAGTATCAGCAGAGTACTATTCCAATAAGTTATAAGGCTCCTGGACCACTCTGTCCAGCCTGGAACTGCAAAATAGGAGAACAAGTTGTCAATTGTCACTTGGCATACATTAGCAACATTTAGGAAAATTGTTAGGAAGTAATACTAGCAAATTGTGAAATATTCTGACTATGTTGTCTTATTGCTATTTCATGAGATCTTAGGTTGACTTCTGCCTTTAATTTTGAACAGGTTTGAAGAGGTCTTATTATTGCGTTATAGATACTCAGGGCTTCAGACAAGTGTTTGTATACTGTTGCAGATAAGGAACCTGAAATGAAACAATAATGCTTCTCTTCAAACAAGGCATGAGATTTGCTGGGTTTCTTACTCATTTTCCAAAGAGAAGTAGTGACAATTTGACAAGTGAAATGCATTAGTGCAGTCTGGGACTTTTTTAAAGCTTCCTAGGCCAGTGTCATAAAGTTTATTATAGTTTATGTTTTTGCCAATCTACTAACTTGAGATAGAGAAGAAAATATCCAAGCTAACTAATGGGGGAAAATGGTGTCATGCTTCATTTGCATTTTGGCTATTCTAGATATCTCAGGTTTTTGAACTTATACTGAATAACCTTGTCTGATTTTGACTGTTTTTATTCAAGACACAATTTTCAAAGTTCAGCTGATGCCTATCAATAATCATCTTTCCCACTAATAAATGTCAATTTTTATTTTGAGTTCAGATTTTATTTGTGGGGTTTTTTTCCCCCAACTATAGATTTAAATTGATGTTAATAATTTTGCTATTTGCAGATTAAAACTAAAATGCTTACCTCACAAGGAAGTTCACATGATGAGCTGCTTGAAAACTAAGCTGTACCTGAGATAACTTTTTCATGTTTCTCATATCATTAAAAATAAGGCTGAAAAAATATCTTCTGACGGGAAACTAGAAGACAGTAAGAAAAATACCATTTTAAGTGCCTTGACGTGATACTGAAATGGAGTTCTTCAGAAAGTGAATATGACTAGAAAACACATATTTGAAGATAGGAGATTTTCCCATAGCTGGTAAACCAAGAATTGGGTTTTCTCTCCCACCCACCTTCAATTATTGAGAAAGTAAGAATCATGATGTTCACTATGAATATGCTTTAAATTGCTTATCATAAGATACATTAAAAGTGTAAACTCAATATTAAGGCTATATTCTTTATGCTATATCTTACATGTACAGTAAAATGTACTAACCACATTTTCTCATTTCTTTTGGTTGCAGAAAAGTATGTTGTAGATGAATTAATTCTCTATGATTATTGTAATACACTATGGCTAGTGTCTGTTAGGAGTAAAAATGACAGATTGTAGATTCCAAAAGATATTGATAACTTCTATGAGAGTTAACATTAGAATTAAAAAAAACCCCAGCATAGATAATCCTATGTTGCTTCATATTCTGGGAACCCTGAAGTGGACAGCATGAAGGGACGAGACACCTCTGACCAGAGCAAGGCTGCCCTGATCCTCTCCACAGAGAGGTTCACCAGCATTTTGGTACTTAGAGCTCTTCTAGGACTTTCTTAGTAGAAAACAATTTAATCAATCATTTTTACTGTCAAGTAAAAGTGTCCACGTGAGAAAATACTGCTTTGCTTTAAGATAGATACACAGGCGACATAATCACTGGTACCCAATGGGAACAGCTATAGGCTTCTCCATCAGGATTTGCTGGCTGAGCTTATCTTGAAGTAAAGAACTACATGGCCAAGACATACATGTACAGAGCACAGGCCTGTGCCTACTCAGGTTCACCACTGTTCAGGTTCACTAACTCCTCATGTACAATGATATTCTAATTAGGGTCACTGCAATTGTATAGAGAAAGAATAATTTTAAAAGATCTAATGAAACTTGTGATTTCTCTACAGAATTACCTGCCCCTGCCCCACTCCCCCCAAACCCAAACACTTGAAATCACAATTGTTTTTCAAAAAGTCTATCATTTCTATACTGTACAATGCATTAATGATATTAATTTCCTAATTTCCTTCATTATGCCTATGGATTTTATTTCACAAATAGTTTATATGATAACAGCAAATTATAGTTTAACTTCTTAGCAATCAAAGTAAGATCTGAAAGTAATTGAAAATTTTAATCTCCCTCTTTTTTTTCTGTTTACTCCAATTATTGTTAAACTTCAAGTTTAACAGAGTGTATTTTAATATTTGCCAGAGATGTATTTTAATATTTTCTATATGGAAGTAACCAGAGCATCAGGGACTCTTTGCTTAGCTTATAGCTCAATTACTGTAAAGTAGCTGAAATGAAATGTATAATTAAGATCAGCGTGTACTGAAAAATAAAAAATAAAAATTTCGTAAAAAATAAACACATAGGGTTTGCCTATAATTATCTCCAAATCTATCAAAGATTGGGAAATACAAATTCCAGAGTTTTCATTTCATTATTATCCATTTCATTGGATAATAGCTTGAATCAACTGTGAGATGGCTTTAGCAAAATTCATTTTAGAAATATGAGATGTGATATTGTAGGGGCAAACCAGATCTCGGGGCATCCCGGATAACCCAAATTGTTATTGTATTCCATATCTATCTGTGCCCCAAAATTGTTACTGTCTCTTCAAAGCTCGTTGGTGTGATCAGAACTGGAATTGCAGGGCAGTTGGGAGGTGCCTGTCCCTTTAGGTCAGGGCACCCGAGTCGATTCCCTCTTTAGCCTGGGAGCATTTGCTGAAGGTGGAGGCTCTGCTTTGGAAAGGGCTGCATTGGGCAGGTGTCTGGACTTGCAACTGCAGCAGCTGGGAAAAACTGCATTTCACGATTAGAAACTGTTTTCAGAGTGAACTTTGCAAACTCTATGGGCAGCAAAGCTTAAGTGGGTCCTGGGGGGCCAGGTCTCCCTGTGTCCGCACCAACCTAGATTTTTCTACATGTTTACATTTTAACAATCATCCTATTTTAACATACATTCCTATCACTAAACTATATCACTTCTACCTTCTTACATGCCTTGCAAGGCATTGCTGTGGGCAGCTATAAATTCTCTTCTGTGGACACAGTTATGTGGAGGACTTGCCAGGCTACAGGTGTCACAGAGGGTTTCTGCTGTTTTCTTTGTTGTTGCTGTTGTAGCGAAGGATGATATACCTTTGGCAGCAAAACTTTGTAATATAAACCGAGCCTCAGGCTCTCAGTCTGCAGCTGACCCACTATAATGTTCTATTGCAGTCATTTAACGCTTAGAAAACTTCTTCACAGTTCTGAGGTCTGGAAACTTTGTGGTTGCTCTAAAGGTGTGTCTATGATATTACAAGCTCTAGGCATAGCCTAGGGCTAATTTTATCTTCTTTTCTAAATTCAACACTTTCAATATATCATAAGACTCTTCCCATCATATATGAAATAAAAGGTTCAAATAACCACTGAGGTACTTCACTTGTGCAGTTTACCAATATATTCCAACCCTAGAGACACTAATTCCTTGAATATACTTACAAAATCTCTGGTGTCCTTTATGTTTCAATTCTGTATTTCTCACTTTGTGTCCCAAGGACCCTGTATATGTTATTTAGATTATAATTTCAATTCATTACAGCTTTGGAGTTTTTATGTCATTTTACATTTTTTATCCAGCATTGAAGGAATAAAACTTGTTAGTATTTAGGTGAAGTGCAGTCATGGTAAGACAGCTTTTCATATATATATATATATTTCATATATATATTTCTTTCTTCATACACACTCATCAGAAGTGTCCAGGGAGCACTAGACATTCGAAAAATCCATAGATGAAATTCAACCCATGAAGAAGCATATTCCAATTCTGAAATAATGAAACATATTCACACCAGCTTTAGTCTGTGCACACTGTATTACAAAAATGCAGTTATGGACTTTCTCTTACCTGTGTATCCTGATCTCCTCACGATAGAAGATAAGTATCTTTATAATTCTGTGTTGAATGATGTGTTGTTTGATATATACCTAGGATGGAAATTACTATTCTGTAACTTTCACATTCATGTCCATGGTCACTGTCTCTATAAGTTCTTAAAGAGCACAGTTGCCTGGCTCAGCTATCACCGGTCACACAAAGATACCACCCACCAATGACCACTGAAGCACCACCAGACTCATTTCTGGGGGCTTCCACCAGAGGACTGCACATGATCCACAGTGTTAAAACTGCCCCCCGGGGGAGGTACCTCGGCATTCCCACCTGAACCAAACAAGCCTTTTACCCAATACAGTAACTGACAAAACCTTTTTTTAAAGAACACGCAATTTGCTATTATTAATGAAGTGTTCAGTGCTACTCTCAAAGAAGTGCTCAGGAATTTTCCTGTGTAGGAAAGAAGTTATAGTGAAAATGCTAGCATAATTTCTGCTGTGTATTTTGCAACCTAGTTATCACAATATCTAGACTCTTATTCCAATCAAAAGTACAAGTAGTATGTACAGAACTATTCCTATCTCTGGTGTGTTGTTTTGGGTTTTTTTAGGGTTTTTTGTTTTCCCTCTACATTTATCTTTTTTTTTGGTCTGACATGCCTGTAGAGATAAAAAGATCTTTATCTCACAGAAAAATATTATTAATACTCTTCATTTTCCCCCTCCCTCAGATAATATCAGTAACTGGACACTTATTCTCAAACATTTCAGGAAATTATTTCTTAATAGGGAGGAAAATTGATTCAGCATTTGAAAGTAGCACTTTTCTACAAAATGACTGATGGTCAGGATGATTTATTTGTGACTCAAGGGCTTGTTTCAGTTTTTCCATAGTATAGTGGGCTGAGGGCATTATGATTATAGTATTAATTTAGTAAATTTCAGATATGGTTGTTGAGAATTAATAGTTTTATCCACATAGTGACAATAAGTAAAAACATGTAAGACAATCACTAGCATGAAAAGAGTTAAAATAATTTACTGAAGTCAGTTTAAAAAATTTAAAACTGGCCATTATTTATCAGTCTTCTGAACACTTCCATTACAGATTTAGAATTCCCTAACTGATATATGGATATATATATATATATACATACCCATATTTATTTGCAAAGAGGAGAATGATGACTCGCTTTCTTTGGCCCTGAATGTTATCTGCCATAGTTTTATAACAACATGGTTATGAAATCCCAAACTGACACAAGATAAACTACTCACTCACTTCAGAAAATAATGCAGAAGACTTACAACACTGATAACATCAGAAAATAACGGGTCTTAATGCATTTCCTAATGTGTCTTTATGCATTTGTTTTTTATTTGGTCATAAATAGCAAAGAGAATAATCAAAATTTCTTTATCTTCATTTTGACATTTCAAGGTATTCAATGCTATTTTATTTTTTCCTTTAGACAATGAGCTTGGCTTTTTAGACTGGTCTATTTCTTTCAGCTCTCTGGTAGTTACTAATAATATCCTTACCCTATTTATAATGTATTTATTGCATCTTCTATCTCATTTAACAAATAAAATGAAAAATAAACTAAACACAAAAAAGAATCAGTTTTTTTACCTTTTTGTTTGTTTGCTAGAACTGTAATTTCATTTCCTAAGTTTAGCAATTAAAAAACCTATATTTATCTATTAATTTTACAAATGTCTTAATCTGCATAAATGTGGAGTACAGAATAATTTTATATTTGCTAAAATGTTGTTTTGACCCTTAAGAACATATACTTAAGATATGCTTATGTTACCTGGAAAGTCTCTGACCTCCCTTTGGGGGAAGTTTACCATTACCCTCCTTGGCTTCAGAGCAGAGTATTAGATTTCTTAATGCAAACCAAAGATTTTACAGTCTCCTAAAGTCTTCTAGTTATACACAGCTGCCTGAATCCTGATAGTATTAAGAGTCTATGGACATACTTGCGCATAAGCCTTTTGTGTCTCTTCACATGTCTCAAATAGTGTCATCAGCATGGCAGTGTTCGTGCATTTGTTCCCACCTCATGGATACAGGTCTTTGTAAAGAGTGCCTTGAGAAGGAAGAACCTTCAGTGTTTCTTCTCCAGTAGGTGAGTAGTTCTATTTTTTGGACTGCTGGTTAGGGAAGATTGGGTTATTAGATATCTGCTGAGGTGGACACCTCTGTAGAGCTGGTGAGCAGGAGCACAGCAAGCAGACTTCAGTTGTTAAAGGGGCAGCTTATGTGGAGGGCCACAGAAACCCTGTGAGGCAGCACACCAATGGAGGTGGTTGGGCTCTCCCTGCTTAGGTGAAGATTTACAGTCCTAATCTATAATATTTCATATTCAGGAGCTGGGTAGGGGGTTTTAGATAGTTTTTATGGAATATGTTGTACTGCTTTCTACTGAGAACTGAATATATTTCTAAAGCATAGAAAGTTAATAAAATGACAGTTACAAAAAGACTAAAGTATCATTCAACTGTGACAATTTTATTCAAAGAAACTAAATATTCTATTTTTATTTCCTGGTTTATAGAGCAAACATTCTTATTTTAAAATAATCTGACAGTTTCCCTCTGAATTAATTTATTCTGGAAACCTTGCAAGAATGACCCAATTATGTCAGGAAATGCACACACAAATTAGGTAACTATTCCATATGTTTTCATCCACTGTTATTTTACATCAGTATCTAGCATGTACCAAAACAACTGTTTGCTGTGAAGGCATTATTATTTCCAAACAGATGAAGAGATGTCACATTCAATTTTTTTTTTTTTTTCACATCTTTGTTCTAACATGATGATAGCAGAAGGTAAGAAGTCTATGAGTAATTGTATGAAAAAAAAAGTTGAAAATGAAAAATGCTACTTACAAGTCTGCATCTTTTACTGGCAGTAAGATGAAAGACTGGTTGTCTCATTAAAAGTTAGATGCAGTATCCAACTACTTCATAGTATTTTATTGGAAAGATGTATTGTATTTTAACAAAATATCAACCACTTTAAGTGGTATTTCCTAGTAAATCTAATGTTTCATATCTAAATCAGAATAAGTACTTAGATGTACTAAAATTCTCTGGCTTGTTTCATTGACCTGCGTTCTTTACATTTAAAAAGCATCTCCTTTTAATCAACATAGTTGATATTTATTCACAGCTTTGGGCAAGCATCCAATCTTGAATTACACATATACTTGAAATTGATCAAGTTCTTAATGGCTTTCTGAGTGGAACAATTTTTTTGCTTTGGTGTGTATGTGTGTAGGTAGTATGGAGATTAGCAGTAAAATCATTGGAAGTGTCCAAGGCCAGGCTGGACAGGGCTTTGAGCAATCTGGTCCAGTGAAAGGTGTCCCTTCCTTTGCAGGGTGGTTGGAACTGGATGATATTTAAGGTCCATTCCAACCCAAAGCATTCTATCATTCTATGATCACTAGCAAAATTAAAACCTATTATTTTTGAGTCCATCTATCTTTTTTTTGTTTGTTTGCTTGCTTGTTTGTGGTGCTTGCATGTGACTTTATTTGTATTTACACTCATGAACTGTGAATACCCTGCAGTAGATTAGTAATCTACTAAGAATTACTGTAACTTCTTATCCTATGGAAATGGGCTTGAGCTTCTTGGATGAATACAGTTTCAGGTGTTCCCTGAAACTTTTGCTTCAGGCTACGAAGCTTTAAAGTACAAAGATATTCCTGAACAATACTATAAGCATAATGTTAGAATACAATAGAGTACAATACTATGTACTCTATCATATTGAGACAGTTAAAAATCTTTAAGTATGTAAAAGGAAAGTATTTGCATACACACCCATATCCAATCTATTCAACACTTGAATGTTTTATCTGTTACATGACAGCAGAAGTGTCCTCAACAAAACTAAAATTCTAGAAAATATATTTTCTGTTTTCTAATCCATTTCTGTTTGTTCCCTGTAAAAATGGCTTACCAGTAAATTTGAAAATGCCATCTACTCTGTAAATTCAGTCTTTATTTGCATGAGGAATTTTAGGTAATCACACATCTCAAGCGAATGCCCAAATACTTTAAAGTGAAGAACAAAATTGTATGAGACTTCAATCTTACTTCTGCCAGTCCTCCTAACACTACTTTTAGGCCTAGGAAGTTTTGACAGGGATGGCCAGTAGTGATAAAGATGAATCAAAACAATGATGGGGACTTTGAATAAAAGAAAAGATCTTTGCAATAACTGCAGTATGAAGGACATATAGAAACTGTCATTTCAAAGAGGCTAAGTGACATGTCAATGACAAAATGGGTCATGCTAGAAAGTATTTCTGTTCAAAGGGAGTTCAAGTTTGAGAATAAGGAGCTGTTCAGCAGGCAAATGCATTTGAATTACTCTGAGTTTGAAAATGGACATTCTTTGAAGTATTTTGTTTTGGTTTTTACTGGAAAGAAACATCTATTCAAAACAACCTCTATCATTACAGAGAACAAAGTTAAATTGGAAATTGATATAGGGGAGTTTATACTCCATTATTACAGTTAGGAAAAAAAAAAAAAAAGAGTGGAGTTTTTTGGTTTCTTTGGTAAGAGCAAGAAATCAGTTCTAAAGCAGCTTTTTACCAGATAGGACACATGCCTAGTAGGCAATCCCAGCTAATAGAAATTTCTGGAATCTGTAGAGTTTAAATGAATTATTGAAATGTGGTTTTATGACAGTTCATTAACCCATAACACAATCACTTTACTAAGTTTAGAACTGTATTTTGGTCAAACATACTCTTTGACAATTAAAAGTATGCCATTATATTATTGTCATTTAGATAGCAATTTTACAAAGCCATATAATCTTTTCCTTTCAATCCCTGTTTTAATCCTATTCCATGCCTTCTTTGAACTGGTTTCTCATTTATCTTTTGGCCTTTTTTTTCACTTCTAGATGAGTGTCCTTGAGCAGTAGCAAGACCCATCAAACTTCTGATAGAATTGTATTTCCTGAGCCAGGTAGGAACTTTAGGATCCATTTCTGTAGTTCAAAATGATAAAGCAAAAATAATGGTTTAAAAACAAAACAAAACAAAACAACAAAAAAGAGAAAGAAAGTAAGAAAAGGAAGTTAAAGGATTCTTCAGTATATATTGAAAACTAATTTAAAATGGATAAATTCTGTACCCTGAGTGCTAAGAGGCCTTGTTATGTAAAGTAATGTTTCCACAAGCATTATAGAACCAAAGGTACTTTGGATGAAGTATTATGTCTTATAGACATGACAAGATATGACATCTTATAATACATGACAAGATTTCTCTGAGGGCTCAGAAAAGGCCTGAATAATAAATTCCAAAACTGTACTCCATCTTGGGATTCTGTGACTAAAAACTGAAATAAAATACTTGTTCCAGTAATGTCTTACATTTCAGTCAGTTACAGGCCTGCTTTTAAGAATTCTATTTATATTTTAAAAAACACAAACAAATTAGATATTTGGTTTTAGATTCCTAAATAATTATGTTGTGTTAGCAGTGCAAATATGCATTAGACATTTGTAGATCTATCTTTCTGCAAGCAGCTCTATTATGAACATTTCTGTTACTTTATAAAGTAGATGTAATCATGACCAAAACATGTTTTGTCACTCAGGAACAAAGTCAAACTCTAAAGATTAGATAAAAAACAATGCAATTTTTTTGAAAAGTATCCTGGAAGAAGTTCCTATCCTGGAACATTCATAACAAGGAACAGAATGAAGAAAGGAAAGGGAAAAGGAAAAGGAAAAGGAAAAGGCATAAGATTTTTAACACTGCATCCAAAAAAAAAGGTTTTTTTAATCTGTCCTTTTCAGTTTAGATTTCTACCATGCTACCTTAAAATAAAAAAATACGGTGGAATGAATAGAAAACAAAATAAAATAAATTAAAAGCCACAACCCATTCTAACACATGCTCGCATCGTCTTTAATTTTGCTGAAAATCAAGTTGTGGTAATTCTTAGGTGGGCTAGAATAAGTATCCTGGGATAAAGAGTCACACGGTTATTCTATCTGACCTGTTGGTGTTAAGTATATTAAGTTTATAAATATAAAAAAAAAAAAAACTTTTTCCCTAATTTTTTTCTCTGATCTGAAAATGACTTTGACACCTTTTGAAATTTACTGTCATTAAAATAATTTAAAGAAATAAAAGATTGCATCTTCTTTTCAAAATACAAAAAATATCAATCTTACTTTGTATTTTTAATTGCTTTTGGACAAAAATGCTCCATCCCAGTAAGACTATATAATACTAAGAAAGGGAAATTAAAAGGAATCTTTAGTATCTGTGAAAGACAAAATTGGAAAGTGACAACAAAATCTTAAACACATCAATTGTACCAGGAGTAGGAAAATTTAAATTTTGTTACTTCTCATTAGGCAGTGGCAAACCAGTATTCTGAGGCAGGTCATGTGATTGTATTTCTCTATAACTACAACCACAGAAACAATGTACTGTTCCAGGGATCTTATACATGGAAAACCTATTCCCAGATCTACTACACCGTTTTGTTCCCCATGGGATTCTTTCTCATTCAACACATAGCTTCATGTGCAGACTGTTACATTAATTTGTGAAGGCTCAAAGATTTTAAGATAAGCCTGAGAGGCAAAGTAGAAAAATAATCATTTTGTAAACGGAGAAGAAATTAAGTGCTTGTTCCAGTTTAATCTTCTGTTCTATACCAATAAAAATAAGCAGTAGTGAGGGTTCTAATCTGTGATATAATCTTTTCATTACACTTTTTTATGTTATTGACAATTTTCACACAAAATTCACTCAAAAGAAATAATTAATCTTTTTTTCGAAGAGGAAATAATGATTATATTTTGATTTTTTCCCTTTATTAAAATGTGAGCATGACCATTTTCACTTCCTTTTCTTATTTTCCTTTTATCCAGTATCTTACGGACTTACTTTAGATTTTATAGGATATTTGCTACACTTTTATTTTCTTTCTACTGCCTTAACCCCTGTATCACGATCTTCCTTGTCAAGCTAAGGGCCACAGCTTGAAATTAGATTGTTTTGGTTAACTGAGACCTTAATGCAACAATGACATTTTCTTTTTATGAAAGTTCAGTTCTTCTGAAAGACTCAGAAAATAAAAAGCCTTAATGCAGTTTATTTATCAAAATTCTTCATTGCTAAACTCCTCCTATTCTGTTAGGTTGTTGCCTGTTTTTTCTTATGATACAAGTACAGAGCTTAAGATTTTAAAAGCAGCTGCCAGAGAGAAAACAAGCTGAGTGTCATCCTTCTTGGTTGCTTCCTGGTCAAAACAAGTGCAAAAGCCACTTGCAAACACCCCAAAAATTTTCCATCTAGCAAAAGAAAGCATGAAAGTATGAACTGGGATTTAAATCCAAATCCAATGTACAGCTATAAAAGATGCTATAACTAAGATACCAAAATAGTTGTTTAAAATACTTTAAATAGTTGGCTAGATAGCCAGAGATTATTAGTATTCATTTTGGTTAATTATTTCAACATCTCTATAGCTGCCTAATGGATTCTTAATGTTTAACAGTACCAGTGGTTTCTAACTACTTACTACAGTCGCATTTTGTAGTTATTGACGTAAATGATGGCTTCAGCAAGTGTCAGTTGACTTACGTAATTTGAGTAACAAACATTACAGCTATTTTGATGTTGGTTTATTTTTGTACTGACAGAATTGAGAACAAGTGTTCCAAGTTAGATCAACCTCAAAGTGATTCCTTCAGGTCCCAGGAAACCATGTCAGCTCTGTTAGACAACATGTGCAAATCATAATCTAGTAAAAACAACGGGTTTTTTGTGTTGACAAGTTTTAAACACTATAATTTATTTACATAGCAAAAATAACTCTGAAAAAAAAGGCTAAAATATGGGTAAAAGATGACATTAATTTCTTCTGAGAGGGCTCTGTGAATATCTGTTGACAGCAAAAGAACAGATTCTGAGTGGGCCTAGCTGAATATTTCCTATAAAATTGTCTTCTTTTCAGTCACAACTGATCTTTTCATGTTGAACAGACTGAAGGTATCAGTTTGTCTGTTGCTATTCCATGGAGGGATTTCAAAGTGCACCCTTTATTTATCATGACTTTGTGCCAAGATCAATGATAGGTATAAACCATTCTTTCTGAATCCTTGTTTCTGTGGGTAGGAAACCCCCAAGAACCACCTCATGCTTTGGGTAAGGGTCTTATGTAGATCATCAGGATACAAGCTTTTGAAATGCTCCACAGCACACTTGCTGGCAAAATCTATTTATCTTTGTTGCGGTGTTGGATTATTTTTTGTCTTATCTCAATTTTTTCTCCATCATTTAAGTTATCCCTTAGCTTTGTTTCTCTTGTCTTTTACCACCTGTCTTCCCTTCTCTTTTATATTAAATCTATTTCCATTCCAGAAACTGTTTCAGAGGCTGATTCATCAACATCAAAACCACTTAAGACTTTCTTGTGCCCAACAAGACATGCTGTTCTCCTAGGAGGAACAGTACTGTGAAAATCTTCGTTACCACCTGGGCTGAATCGTGTTAATGGTTGCTGTATACTTAAGAAGTTATCCAATACTTGGATGTTTGTGAACATCAATCAGACTCAGGGATATAAACGCCAAATACTTCTCTGCTCTCATAACAGGTGCTAATATAGACTGCCATATAGACATCTGCAAATAGCTTGGCTTCATAGCTATTTTTAATACTGTCAAAACAACAGATTTTTTCTGGGGAAGAGCAGTTTTACTTCTCTGTTAAAAAAAAACCACCACAGTCTAAATGGTTAAAGTTACAATTATAAACAAATGAAAACAAAACTTTTTATTGAAATATTTTTGAAATTATTGTTGAAGTAATTTCTCCTGCCTCAGCTTACAAGGCTAAACAGAAAGAATTTAAGGATAGAGAGAAACATTACTATATGTATAGCAGGTTCTTCAAGAGGAAATGTGTAGATGGTGTCTGATTCTTTATTAACATTTTTTTTGTTTGTGAAATACTAGGCATTAATGCAGTTACTAATAACTTTAAAACAACATGTATCTTTCAAAACTTTGTATTCTTTAAAGTGTGGCAGAAGTTCTAACCTGTTTCAAATCAATAGCTTATTCATAGAAATAGAAATATCTGTTACATCAATCGTGTAATTCATTAACCTTTGCCAATTTTTTTCCCCCTCCTTTTTGTGTGTGGGTTTAGTATGATCTTACTATACCTTTTGTAAAGCAACTTGCATGTAGAACATGCATCAAGTTACTACCTGACCTGAAGAAAAAAGAAACAAGAGTAAAACACATAGCTTTTCCTAATAAATACAGCAAGTAACTTTAACATTAAGCATATATTACTATTGTTTACTCCTTTTTTCTTTTTTTTCGGTACACAGTTGTGTTGCTTTCCTTTCCAAGTTTTTTTTCTTTTTTTTGGTCAAATGAGGACAATTATATACTACATTTCCATCAATCCTATTCTTTCTTACACAAGTCTTCTATAGTGTAAAGTGACATTCATATTTTTCCCCTTCATGATATTAATGAAAACCACAGGATAAACACAATTTTAAGCATGAAAATATAGGACTGCGAATGAGTTTCAACTCCATGTAAAATTGGGAAAAAAATTTTGATGAGCTATGATGCTGAATGATACATACACTTATGAATAATCATTGGCAATGATCTATTCTTTCTCAAATTGCAGGGTTATGTGTTGGAATTTTAAAGACTTGTGGGGAAGTAGAGTACTCTGTTTTCTCTGGGGTATAAAGTAGTTTACATAAACTGTAAAATGCAAATATTTCCCTGATGATTTGTTTTCCTTGGGAAATTAAGTCCTTTTAGTTGTGATCTTACTATGGAAGAAAATACTGCCTGAATTTCGATTCACTAAAACTCCTATCACACACTGTATACTGTGTTGTTTGCAGAAATATTTGTGATCAGGGATTTGAGGTGAATTATGCAAATTAAGCTGTAATGGAAACCAGATCCAGTGTTATAAGTCAGAAAGAAAACTGAATAGAGCAAGTGCTTACACAAGCATCAGGTATTTCACACTGGCCCAGAAAATATTTTATTGTTATTGTTGGGATTGCAGAGACAACATTTGCATAAAATCTGTATTATCATATAATATGCATGAGTTTACGAATCTCTGGAGTGAATGCTAGGAAAGAAAAGATTCTATTTTTTATTACTTTTTTTTTCTTTTTAATAAATTTAAAGATATATATATTTGTACTTTCAGCTACTTTTGGTTACTTAATTTTTTCCATCTACTGTTCAATATTAATTTTTGCATTCTGACACTTCCTTTTTCTATTTTTTTTCAATCTGAGAATTAATTTATTTACAAGTAAGAAGCACAACAAAGCCACACAATATTTTAATCTTGATGCTTCCAAAAGGATCTGCAATTAAGAGCTTTTTGTTCTCTCTCATATGTGACAAGGAAGTGCACAAAGATTTGGGGTTTTTTTTGTTGTGGGTAGGTGGAACTTTAAGGAGAATTCTAGAGCAGGCATGTATATATCTGCTATCAACAAAGTACTTTCTTTCCAAGGGCAATTTAACAATCAAATACCAAAAAGAGACAACAATTTCCAATTATGATGCCAGTGAATCTGCCACCCATCTTCCCAAACTGCAAACCTATGACTGAAAATCACTGATTGAATCATAAAAAATTTCAAAAGCACCATTTTCCCTGGAAAATAAAATTTTGTAGATTCACAAAGAGATAAAAAATCAAGGCTCTCTGCCAAAAAGAATCATGATAATAGTCCTCTGGGTACAGGTCCGCTGCGTGCTTTCCTTTTATCTATCCTTCTCGCAACCTGCCCCTGAAGGAGGCATCACTGAGGCTCTTGGTAATACATCCCCTGTGGCGGCTTAGAGTGAAATTACACTGAATGACCAATGTGCATATACATATATATATTTATATGGCAGGTTTATTTTAGAACAATTTGGTTGCAATTTGGAAAGGAGGTATGTAGCCATTTTGGTTATTATCTATAAAAAATAACAATATAAAAATGTAAAAATATCAGTTAAGAAAATATATAAGGAAAAGAAAGAAAGAGAAAGAAAGGATAAGAGTAGATAGTGGAATGATGTCACCACCAATGGATCCAGCAACGGGACTTGTTGAAATTTTGATGTCTGTTGGTCGAAGTGATGGTCGCAGTCTTGATCCATCAGGGGTGAGGGGAACCCCTGAAAAAAAAAGTTCAATGGGTTCAGGTAGAAACATCCAAGTACCTCGCCTTTGGGGGATGTTTTACACTGGTGCAACAAGTGCAGTTCTCTGGTGGAAGGCCCAAGAAATGAGTCTAGGGATGCTGCAGGGGTCTTTGATGGTTTATAACATCTTTTAACACATGACAGCTGTTTCTCACCCCAGCATAGTTGAGACAGTTTTGCCTTTTCAGAAGGGGTGAATAGCTTCAGGCTTACTCCTCAGTCAGTCCCAGGTTATCATGGAGACAATAAATTTCAGGGCTCAACTGCTTTATCTAAACAAAGGTAGGTTTGTTGCAGTCATCATCCAGTGGTGGAGGCTCACCCCCTCTGCACCTGGGCTATTCTTACACAGATCAGAGGCTTCATCACCACACACCCAAAAACTCTCATACTCCCTTTAGGTTGGGGGTGAAAACCTGGCCTCAGCAAAGCACCCACTGCTTTTGCAAATGGCCAATCTTTTGAGTCATTAACATTTAACATTTCAGTCTCTCACAGTCCTAAGTACCTAAAAATGTGGTTTCCAGTTGAGATATGTTCTTTTTGTAATTATCACCAGTAATTTTTTTATGAGAGGTAAAAAGTCAATTTATAAATATATAGCTATTGAACTTCAAAGAAAAATCTAATTCCTGGTTGCAGATCAGCTTAGAGGTTTCTTGGGAAGTATTCTGGATAAATGTGTCATTATTTGCATGCAGCATAGTACGTGTGCTAAGGGCTTTGCAGGATTCTTGCTTGACAAAAGATATCACCACATTATCTTTAGCATTGAAGACTAGTTGGTGCAATTCTAACTCTGTTTAATGATGGCATAATTATGATGATTTCTTACATTAATATCTTGTAATAATTTCGAGGAATCTTAGTAGAATTTTGTTCATAGCAAATGGCACTGAGAAGAAAAGCATTCCTTGGACAGAGAAGCAAAATATGGCAAACTGTGGTTCCAGAAATGGCAGAATCTGGAAATAGAAAAATGATAAAACCTCTATTCTCCTCATAGTGACGAACTTGTAAATTATACATGGATTTGATTAAAAGCTAGTTAAGGTATGTACTTCAACACTCTCTTCAACTGCAGGAGAAAAGACAGAGCCGAGCTCTAAATCTACCAGACTTCCCTTGTCTGCTGACAAAAGAAAAATGCATCTTACTTAAATATTGTCACTGGTAAGGGACAATCCATTTACTTTAATACCATGAAGAACATAATATTAACTAATATTAATTAGTAATTTTAGCTTGTAAAATATTTGGAGCAAGGTTTTTCTTTACCATTTGCCTATCACAATACACATCACTACTGGAAGCCAACAGGAGCTCTTGGTTTGAAGGAGAGAACAAAATCATCATGTTTAAATCAAATAGAAGGCAATAGTGCAGGTATATGAACATCTTATGCACAAAGAGCTGGACTACATGGCAAGAAAGTAGTATTTTAGACAGTCACTTCTCAAAAGGAAACTGTATTTTGAGCAAATCCACTACGTCTCCATTTATTAACTTGTGAAATATATTTGGAACATTTTCTTAATCAAGCAGTAAAGGGTGAGAATTCAAAAGAGGTTAAAAGAGCTATAGCTCCCTAATTATCACAGCTCAATGTGTAGAATATATATTTCAAGCTATGCAATGTAACAGACCCCACTTAAGCTTCTGTAAGGATGTACTTTCTAAGCAAGTAATAACTCAACTAAAGCCTAAAAACTAATTTAGAACCATATGACTAAGTCATGAAGTTAAATTAAATCATAGAATTCTCACAAGCAACCTATATAATAGTTACAATTTCTTCTCCAGTGAACACTAATCACCTTGTATGTACTATTTAAGAACTACCAAACTGATTTGGCAATGCAGTGTTAAGATTTCTAGAACTTCACATAATCACAGAATCATTTAGGTTGGAAAAGAGCTCTAAGATAGAGTCCAGCCTTTGACTGATCACCCCCTTGTCAACTAGACCATGGCACTAAGTGCCACATCCAGTCGTTATTTGAACACCTCCAGGAATGGTCCTAGGCAGTCCATTCCAATGTGTAACAAAACTTTCCATAAAGAAATTCTTCCTGATGTCCAGCCTGAACCTCCTCTGGCACAGATTGAGCTGTGTTCTCTCATCCTGCTGCTGGTTGCCTGAAAGAAGAGGATGGCCCCCACCTTGCTACAACCTCCTTTCAAGATAGTTGTAGCAAGTGACAAGGTCATCCCTGAGTCTCTTTTTCTCCAGGCAAGAGAAATTCATAATATATGAAGTACAATTCCTCTGTGAACTTCGTTTTTTTATTTTTTCATTTGATTAAAAATATGATGAACTATGATGTTTATTATATTTTGCAGCAATATTTCATTGTATTTAAAAGATATGCATGGGAGAAGAGAACAAGCATATTAACTAAAGTTCATTAGATGACTGAGATCAGAGAGTTAAATGAGAAAAAAGTTATGACTGCTGCATCTACATACCTACATATGTATGCATATGTCTGTGTGTGTGTGTATATATGCCAAACTTTACCTTAAAAGATTTGGCAAACATCCCATTGCTGCCAGTCAGAAATCCAATGTAGCAGAAAGGAAATTAAGCCATGAGGGGAAAAAGACGTGACACGTTTTCCATCAGGCTGGACAAAAGATCATGGTCCAATGAGAATGGAGTCTTATTCCATATGTTGACATTATACTGTTGATGCTCTCAGCACCTACATATAAGCACCTAAATTTGAAGAAAATTGCAGTTTTCTAGGGAAACATCCTGGCCTCTGCTGTTGTCAAAACCCAGGCCTAAAGGCCCTTGTGATGCATGGTCTCCTCTCTAGTTATTGTTACTCAGACCTCTGCACACATACCTACAAACAGAGTAGGCAGAACGGATCAGAATTTATCCTGAGGAAAATTCTACATTTACATACATTTATAAGGAATAAATATTTAAATCATTGTTTTCCTGAAAATTACCATATACAAATACAGTATTAAAAAGGAAAAATGTAATATAAGAATTATAAATAAAGTAGGTCATTTCCACTGTGAATAGTCCAATTGAGTGAGGCCAACTGTATTTATCAAATATAAAAATTATAATATAAGGAAGCAAAACCATCTCTTTCTATCAATATTTTTGTCAAAATGAATTGTTTTTGACTAGCTGGATATTCCAATGGAATACTCACTGTCAAAATACTAAAAAAAAAATCTTAAAAAAACACCACTTCTCCCCCAGCCTCCCTCCAGCACTACACCTGTGACAGAAAATGTATTTCAGCTGTTTCTAGGCATGGCAGTCTTTTTTATACTAGAAATAGCTTAAGAATAGAATATCTAAGAATTTTATACAATCTGCTACCTACAGATTTCAGTCCTTACTTAGCAATTTAAATATGGAAAAGTTTAGCAACTGCAACTTTAACTTCTTGGCAAGTCTGCACATCAGTTTGGTAAGAATCCTACTTCACCTTCAGTAAATAAAAATTCACAAAATCACGAAGTCACCAAATTGGTCAAGTTGTTAGAGACCACAGTGGGTCATCTAGTCCAGGCTCCTTGCTCAAGCAGGGTCATCTTAGAGCACATTGCACAGGACTGTGTCCAGATGGTTCTTGAACATTTCAAATGGGGGAGACTCCACAACCTCCCTGGTCAACCTGTTTCAGTGCATGGTCACCTGCACAGTAAAGAACTTTTTCCTCTTCAGGTGGTGCATCAGCTTCTGCTTGCTGTCTCTTGCGCTATTGCTTGGCACCACTGAAAAGAGCCTGGCTCCATCCTCTTGACACCCTCCCTGCCTAAGCGGTCTCTTTTAAAAAATTATTTTATTGGCAATATTCATATTTAGCTTGCACATATAAGTAAATGCACCATCAAGCTGAAGTGCAAGTGATATGCACGACTGTACTTTGAAATGTCTCCACTGAGGAAAGAGGGAAGTAAAATCTTAGTGTGAAAATGAGATCTTGTAGGGCCTAGTGCCTATGTTCTGTTTGTGATTTTACTATTCGTAATGCAGACTTAACTCTACTGGTTCCATCTATGTATGTCCTTCAATTCCAATTTTGAAATCTGTAACATTTCTTAAAGAATTTTAAAAAGCAACTGAGATAAGAATAATAGCAAGACACAATGGAGGTTAGTCTAGTTTAAGAAAACAAACCTACAAAAAGTAACATCACTTGTTAGTGATCATGAGAAAAAATGAAAAATTTTTAGTAAGAAATTTATTAGTAGAAGCAAGATTAGAGTTTAAAGTTCTTGTTCCTGGAAGCACTGGCCATGTTGGCAAGTACAACATTCTTGGTTTCATCTGTCTGATTTAAGAAGAATCGACTTCAAATTTTTAAGAGATTTAAAGTTTGGGAAAGGAGTTTCAGATGTCTGGAAGTGTTTAGAGCTCTTTGAACGTATGCTGCATGGTGCCAGTCTAAACACTCAGACTTGCAGATAGATGAATTCGCTTTCTATGCAGTAAGTTGTAAAGTATATGTCTTAGGATTTCTTACTCTTATGAACTCTGTTTTATTTATTTACATTTCTGAGTAATTTATATTATTTCCCATTAAATACTTTCATAGATGGACTAATTGGAAGCTCACAGCTGTGACAGAGAAATTATGGTAATCAGTATCTTGGCCTTGGTAAAAGAATGTTCCCTTTGGATCACAATAAAAAATTAATGGTCAAAGTCCAGTTGGAAGTCTCTTCAGCACAGACAAGAGTTAAGGTTCTCCATAAATCATTATATAGTGTATATATATATATAAGTTAAAAATTATAAAGTTTTTATGAAATTAATATGGCATGTTACACTCATCTGCTACTCATGACATCTCTATAGGGCACGAGTTAAAAAGCAATGCTTAAAATAAGTGTAAGTTTTCTCAAATGTGGATGCCTATATGAAGTACCAGTATGACTATCAAATTAAAAACAACAACAACAAAAAAAGCCAAACACCAACAAATGCCCACATCCTATTTTAAGGTCAAACGGGTAATAAATCAGTTATTCTGTTGTTAATCATTACTAGTGTTTCACTGCAGTGTCAGACCCATGTATTCCAAGACACTCATCCCCCTCTGGTTGTTGCTGTCAGTCATTGGCGCAACTCCCAGAGAGAAAAGAAGTATGTGTGGCATGTGCTAAGACAAATTAATGTCCAACTATCTGAACTGAGCAGCATCAAGTGACAAGGGATGGGAGAGAAGTGTGATTTTTACATTTGGCCCTGTTTTTTATTGCAATTATAAAAGAGAAATGAAAATTATTGATTTCAAAAGGGAAAACATACAAGAATAATAATAAACTGAGATGAGGGATAGCTATTTTCACTTTCATGTGCTAAACTTCTCAGACTTGTCAGTTCTTACTAGGGAGATCAATAGCATGGGTATATATAGTCCATCCCAATGTAATAAAATTAAGGAAATGTTCATAGGAAAGGTAGCTAAGCATTTTCAAAACAAAGATACTATATTAAGTACTTGAAGTCACAGCAATAAAGCATTAGGGCTTACTTCTTCTGCCTTTTGTAGTAGCTTGGTTACACTGAACCAGCATGGACCAGTGTTCTAATGGATCTATTTCCAGTTGATGAAGTCACCTTCAGTCTCCACATGTACAGTTCATAGCTGATGCAGAATACAAGGGAAGATACAAGCTCATTATATTAGCATTCCTCTAATGTATTTGAAGATCCATGCAGTGACTCGGAAGATTTAGAAAATGCTACAGGAATACCTTATACCCAGCTAGTAACAGTGCCTACTATTTTTTATCCTGACTGAATAGCAGCAGCAGCTTGATTTTTCAACTTCATTATATTCCATTTTTTTTAGAGGGAGCTTTCTGGTATTTCTTTTATAATCTTAGGAGTTTCTTAAAAAGGCACTAGAAACATATTACAATTCTTGTGGTTCTTTGGATTCCATATCAGACTTAGCAGAATACATTTGAGATTCACAATTGTATCCCTATATTTTGCCAACACTATCCTAAATATTTTGCCAACACTATCCTAAATATTTGCCAACACTGTCCTAAATCTCCTCTCCTTCCAAATACTTCAGAATATAAGAGTTGTTCTGTTCTCAGGGATTAATTTACAAATTTGAAGTCGTTAGAATACTTTTTTAATGTCTGTTTCCCGTTTTCCCCTGATTTTACCTTCCAGCATATGAAAAGACTGTCTTTGCACTGTGAAGTCTTCAATTAAGCAGATAAACAATACAATCTTATGAGAAACATTCATTATTATAGTCATTTCCCCTTTGCAATTTAGACCATAACCTGAAAATTTAAATAAATAGAAACCATGTATAATTTGCTACTTTTCCCCCACTTTCTCTCCATCTAGTGAACTGTAAAAATATTTGCTCGTGACATGAGTCAGACTTATTCTGCCTTTTCCATACTTTCCATGTTTTCTGTTGTACATGAAGGCAGAATTTCTCTAGCTATCAGGTTTTCTTTAATTTCAGAGGAAAATCCCATGAAGTTCTGTTTTCAAAACATGCTTTTGATTGGACATAAACCTATATTACACCTCACACTTTTAAGAATTTCTGGCACTTAAAAAGTCAAATTCATAGACTACCAGAAGATAAAAAATTGTTCATATAAGAGCAAAAAGCACAGAGCAAGTTTAAGTGTGCTCTGCATCAGGTTGGATTAGTTTGAAGGAGTGTGATTCAAACACAAAATGTATTAGTCTGTAAAAAAAAAACCCTGTTTATTTAAACTCCTTAAAGTAGAAGCTGTAAACTAGGTGAGAAAGAAACTGGTCAAATGGGGATCTAAGTAGATATGAAGGGCCAGAGTAGTTTGGAAAGTTTCATTGTCCAGCTCTCTGCATTCCTTCACAGTTCTGGTGGAAATTTTCCCATTATTGGGTATGACACAGTTTAAAGAAAGCAAGTTTACCCTGCACAAATATACATGGTGAAAAAAAAAAATTATTTTGTTATTTTGTTAGGCTGAGAAGTAAATTTTTAATTCTCAAATATTGTCTCCACTATTGATAAAGAAGCTTGTTAAGACAATTGTTATTACTTTTCATTATTTAATCTAATCCCTGCATTGCGTGTTTGCTTGTTAGAGTTTTGCCGACAGGTAAAATCACTATTTTCCTCTTTTTTATGGAGTTTAAAAAGTTTCTATTAAAAAAAAATCCACTCCAGTTCAAGACAGAAATAAAATAATTTGTTATAACTACCTATTATGATGACATTTTACTCCTGGATCACCAGATTTTTTTCCCCTTTCTTTCCTGTGATGAGGTCATACAGTTAAAAGCAAGTTATATCCAGATTATTACTGAGTTTATTCAAGTGTATAAATAGCTCTCCTTTGACCTTGTGTTGTGATCCATACAACACAGAATCATTTGACAGGATCCATTTAACTTCTGCCTTGATATCTGAGGCCCACTTTGTGCAATCCAGTGGGGAACATACTTTGTGCTTCTCATCTCAGTGATCAACCCTAGCTCCTGCTCACCGAACATTTCAGCTTCACTGAACATTATACAATTTGTGAAAACATGGTAAAAAGCAAGAACAGAAATATTCTCCACTGTCTTCAGTAAATTTCATCAGGGATTCTACCTGTGCAAAGCATGCTGGATTTATCTGTGACTATGATAACCATTGATTGACCAAATCAACATTAGCTTATTCTGGCAAATTTTCATTCACAAATGCTATCATATTATCAGTTAGATTTCTGTAAAAGTTAATCCAAAGAGCTGTGATTATAACCCTCAAGAACTATTTTGAAATACTTCTAAAATTATTCCCTTATATTGCATTAAAAGTACTTCCAGAAGTAATTTTTAACTTGTTGGATTTAATTACATCTGCAAATCTTAAACCTTGCTAACACAATCACTTACTTTATAAGCTGGATAATTTCCTACCTACAGATAACACAACCTGCAATGGGGACTCCATTAGAATACACTTTATGATATTAGTTTTACCATCTTAATTCTATAATTTTTTAAATATCTTTATTCTCATCAGGAACACAAAACTCAGAGTCCAATGGAGAGCAAAAAATGACAACATTATCTTAAAAGACAATCCTTATTTGTTTGTTAGAAAACTATGGGGAGAGGTGAAACAATAAAAAATAGACGTGCATTCAGAAAAAAATCATTATGGTTCTATGCTTGTGCACATGCACTTAGCCTTGAGATTTTGTTATATATTATTCTTGGCATTTACTTTATATTCACATATATAATTTTTGAAATAGCTGATAAATAATTTAAAGTAATTTAAAGTGAGAAACACTGTATTTCATAAACTAATATAATTGACAATTGTTTAGGGAAATCAAAATCTGTACTTTACAGCTCAGATCTCAGCAGTAACAAAATAAGAAGAAGAAAGCAAAGCAACAGTCAAAGGAAAAAAGAAAAAGTTAATTAAAAAATGGAAAAAATATTAGATTAATGAAAAAAAAAACAAACCCAAAGGAGTCAAGGCAATATCTTACATGAAGGTAAAAGGCAAAAAGAAAAAACTGTGTTTATATGTCAGTTTTGTCAATACAGGTATTCAGGCTGGAATGATGGGCTGAGGTCAACTGTATGAGGTTCAACAAGGCCTAGTGATGTGATGCACGAGTGGGGGGCTGAAAGAGCGTCACGTCCGTCCCGATCGCGTCGCTGTCGGAGCAGCTCCGGGGGTGCTGCGCGAACGCGCTCGGACACACCCTGAGCCTCCGGAGCTGGTGGATACTCACAGCCACTCACACACAGAGCCAAATAGCTCCTGCAGCATCGCCAGGGACAGACAGGCGGGAGGGGTCCTTTGTATGGAGTTCCGAGGGGTTTATTGGGATCCCTGCTTGAAGGGACCCAGGGACAAAGAACACAAAACACTGACGGGGCAGGGGTTTTATCCAGAGCGACACCGGGGGTGGGCATAACATTGGGGACCAATCTCCTGGGGGCCAAGGGGTGGAGAGGACGTGGGGTAACAGGACACTGACCAGTGCGGAAGGCGATGGGGGGGAACAAGGGACCCGGGTACCAGTGGGGTATCAAGGAAAGGAGAACTATCTAGAACATGGACTTAAAAGGGGTAAAAGGGAGTGGTCTTAGACCGCTGAGCCTGCCCACCAGTGGACCTCCACGGTTTTGTGGCCCTGAGGCTCCCTGGCCGATGCTGTGGTGGACTCAACCACTGCAACAGCCTAGTGCTTCAGTCACAGCAAACCCCGCAGTGCTCCAGGCTGGGGGAAGAGTGGCTGGAAAGCTTCCCAGCAGAAAAGGGGGATGCTGGCCAGCAACTTCTGAACATGAGCCAGTGTGTGTGCCCAGGTGGCCAAGAAGGCCAATGGCACCTGGCCTGTGTCAGAAATAGTGTGGCCAGCAGAACCAGGGCAGGGATCATCCCCCTGTACTTGGCATTGGTGAGGCCACACCTCAAATCCTGGGCCCCTTCAGTTCTGGGCCTCACACTACAAAAAAGACATTAAGGGGCTGGAGGGAGTCCAGACATAGACAAATGAGCTGGGGAAGAATCTAGAGAATAAGTTGTCATGAGGAGCAGCTCAGGGAGCTGGGGGTGTTTAGCCTGGAGAAAAGGAGGAAGTTGTAGAAAGGTGGGTGTCAGCTTTTTTTCCCAGGTAACTAGTCACAGGACAAGAGAACATAGCCTTAAACAGTGCCAGGGAAGGTTCAGGTTGGACAACAGGAAGAATTTCTTCATGTAAAGAGTTGTTAGGCATTGGAATGGGCTGCCTAGGGAGGTGGTAGAGTCACCAACCTTGGAGGTGTTCAAGAAACAAGTGGACATGGCATTTAGTGCTATGGTCTAGTTGACCAGGTATTGATTGGTAAAAGACTGGATTCAATGATCACAGAGGTCTTTTCCAACTTAAATGATTCTGTGATTATGTGGAATAAAAAGAACTATAGATCTTAGATATGTATTGCCCTACTACTTAATGGAAAACACTGTTACTGTTAAAAATAAAACAGTTTTACATCAGCAGGTGGTTCACTTTCAGAGTGACTCAAATATTATTGGGGCAGTGAGGTCAATGTGGAAACAAGTTTTAGTCCAATGCATTGTAATACATTATTGTAATAATTGATCTAAGATGTTGCTTCTAGACAATAAATAAGTCAGATTATTTTGATTTGCATATTATTATTGAAAACGTCTGCAGTTATGAAGAACTTATTGTTCCCATAACTTCAGATGTTTAAACAAAATATAAACTCTTTCTACAGTTTGGTTCTGTTATCTACTTTTTGTGACTATATAATTTCTGATCTGCTTAATTCTTTCAGAAAAAAGAAAATGCCTAACTTAAAATTACAGCACAGTGTGTGGTTGTACAATACCCCATGTAGTGCTATGTTGAATGATATCACACCACAAAAATTATTATTCAGTATAATGTATTATTTATACTTTGGGCTTGCAGATGTTGAAGTGTATCATACATCAATAACTACTTTGTTGGCTATCAGTAAAGGTTATTTGAAGGGGAGCTTTTTACTTCTTTACTCAAGAAAATTCAGAAGAAACAGAAAAATAAACATTTTTCTTACAAACCAACAAACTATTCCAAAGTCTTTTAAAGTAAGATAAAATAAATCAGATAAATAGAAATACAAATATATATAGGAAATACAACGTTTTAGAAAGTTCTCATATGACCTTACTTTGAGTTCAGTTGCTTCATCTCAGTGAAGATGTACCAGAGATTAATGAGATTCATGCAAAGGCGACAAAAACGATTAATGATAGGGTAAGATTTACATACTATGAGAGGTTACAGTGACAAAGTAATAGGAAAAAAAGAATACTGTGGGAAGTTGAGTAACATATGAAGGACAAATTAAAATGGATCACTTTCACTTTTTAATTTAGTTTTTGTCCTGGGTTTAAAAACTCAGTGGGGAAATTAAGGCCACTCAAGCCATCCCCTTTTCTATAACGGAGAAAAAAATGCTAAGGGAGATGCAAGTCAGAGTCACAATCTTCTAAAGAGGCTTGCAATAAACACAACAACAACAATAAATGAGTCTACAAAAAAGAGAACGGCTTAACCAACAAAGGCAAGATATCACGTCCCCCCACCCAGGGCAAACCCAAACTTGTGGCTGCCCCCATGCTGTCTGCCACGTGGTGCTCGGGAGAGCAAAGGACAGCAGGCCGGAGAGGATCTTTTTGCGGCTCAACATCCTCCTCCCAGCCCAGGAGCAAGGCAAAACCAGGGACAGAACAAAACCTGGAGAGCTGCTTTGGAGCAGGAGCTGTTCTGCGGGGCCGTGCGGTGCTGGGCACTGTCCCTGCCCGCGGCAGCAGCCGTGCCGGCGGTGGGGCGGCTGCCGGCCCTGTCCGGAGCAGCCCCGGCGGGGTGCGCGGCTCTGCGTGCCCGAGGGCGAGGGCAGCGGCCGTGGGCGTGCTGGGTCTCTCTTCCAGTGGAAGAAGCAGCAAGCCAGCAGGCAACATGCGGCTGGGTCAGGAGCGGGCTTTGGCTCCACGTGGCTTGGCTGGATCCGGGGTTACCCCCGCCGCTCTACTTCCCGCGGCAACCTCCTGCATAGGAGCTTTCCAAGGTTGGGGCTCCACGGGGATGGAAAATGATGAACAGGGAACCTGAGGTGATGGTGATGCGGTCCAGGCAGCCCCTTCCTCTCCCCAGCACGGGGCCAGGGAAGAATGGCCACCGTTCTGCTTCCCCTGCTGCCTTAGAAAGATGGTCCGCTAACCATCTTTAGAGAAGCGTAGAATACACAGTTTTGGTCACCCCCAGATAATGCTGAACTCCGCCTCCTATCCCTGTAACTAGGACAGTTTCCTGTGCGGTAACTCTGTGTAAATAAAAAGTAGTTCGAAATACTATATTCTTATAGCAAGGAAAATGTTTTCTTCGCAAAGCAAGAACTTTTTGCTAACAAACACTGACTACTAGCCAGATCTAGGAACAAGAGGTTGGAGCAAATGAAACAATTAACTAACTCACTAAGGCAGCTCCTCTGTTACAAGACACTTTAACTGATCTCTGTATTTAGTGATGGGTTACAGTTTGTTTCCAGACGTTTGCAGATTAGGCTGTAGTGTAGTGCATTAAAGTTCATTGATATATTCAAAGTCAGGCATAATAATATCCAAAATTAAAATGGTAAGATTTTTACATTATATTAAGTAAAAAAGTGTCTTCTGCCCACCCCCCCTCCCCCCAGTTTTAATGGCATAAAATACCAATAATTTTTTGTAGGATTTTAATGGGTGCAATAATACATAAATATCCAATTATGTTATTACAGTACACCAATTTCAAATACTGAAATGCAGAAAGATCGTCAACAAGGTTGTTTGTTACGATGTAAAGCTCTAAATTCAATTACACTTAGAAATGGGGTTCATCTGTAAATTTTGAAAAAAATGGTGGAAATTGATAGACCATCTTTGGTTAATTTGGTTTAACTATCTGTTTATTTGGTTTAATTTTTAGCCATTTCACATTACTCTAGCTATGTGGCTAAAGTTAATTGCTTGGTTATGTTTGTTGTCAACCAGCATCACGTTAAAGACAACAAATCCAAGCTCAAAAGAGCTACCTGTGAAAGACTGGATGAAGTTAACTAGTTTTGCCTGTTAGCTATGGAGAAAATATAGACAACTAGATTACACCAGATGTAGAACATTGGATGTCAGATGACGTGTATCTTATCTGATGTGCTTTATTTCAGTTACAAATACATTTTTCTCTAGGATCTGTGCACAGAACTGCATAATAAAAAAAGACAATCATTGTCTGCTTAGGATTGTATCTAAAACAGGTGACATGAATAATCTCAACAAGGAAAACTAGCTGCTGTGGTTTAACCCCAGCTGGCAACTAAGCCCCATAGCCACTTGCTCACTCCCTCTCAGCGGGATGGGGGAGAGAATCAGAGGGTAAAAGTGAAAACACGTGGGTTGAAATGAAGTTAATTAGGTAAAGGAAAGCTGTGCACACAAGCAAAGCAAAACAAGGAATACATTCACCACTTCCTAAGGGCAGGAAGGTGTTCAGCTATTTTCAGGGAAGTAGGGCTCTGTCACAAGTAATGGTGACTTGGGCAGACACCCACTACAAATGACCCTTGTCCTTGCACCTTCTTCTTCCCCCAGCTCTATATGCTGACCATGATGCCAAATGGTATGGAATGTTCCTTGGGTTAGTTATGATCAGCTGTCCCAGCTATGTCTGTTCCTAGCTTCTTGTTCACCCCCCACCCAACTTGCTGGTGAGGTGGGGTGGGGAGTAGAAAAGGCATTGACTTTATATAAGAACTGATCAGCAGTAATGAAAACATCCCTATGTTATCAACCCTGATTTCAGCACAAACACAACACATAGCCCCATACTGGCTACTGTGAAGAAAATCAACTCTACTGCAGCCAAAACCAGCACACCAGCACAAATATATTAATTTTCTCCTTAATTTTTAAACTAACAGAATTATTTGTGATGAATCACTACTCCATTCACAGTTAATAAAGAGATGGGTGCCTTCAAAAGATGCTTCATGCCAATCGAGTGCAGTCATGTGCATATGTGATGGAAAAACTTTTTTGTATCATGTGGCTTTATTAAAGTCTAGAAATCTCTAGAAATCACACATGTACTTCATTCTTTTTACATATTTCATCTTTATTCTTTTTCATTCATTCACATTCATTCACTGTCCTTTGAGACAATATAGCAACTTAATACATATGCAATACTGTGAATTTGAGCAGAAAGTAAATATTCTCTTCTGATGCATTAATCAACTCCAATTTCTTTTTCAATACAGTAAATACTTCTTGGCAATATACTATTTTAATAATCTTAGTAATGCATTCCAAGAAAAAAAATAAGAGAAAAAAGCAAGCAAGCAAAATTTATTATTGAAAATATATTATGGATTCAATTTTTATTATTAGGAATTTCTATATCAACAACAATTTTAACTGCAGTGTTCTCATTTAAATCCAAGACTATAGCCAGGAAAAAAGGTGATTGAAAATAATGAACTATCAAGTTGTGCATGTCTTTAGGAAAGTGGAAGCGATTCAGTCACTGTGTTCCATATCATAGTTTCAAAAGGGAAAATCACAAGATAAGTATCTTTTTCTTACAATAGTCCCATAATGGACTGAGTTCCCTTGTAGATGATCAGCCAGTTTCTAACAATCTTAAAAAAACCATGCTACTACTTAAAAAAAAAAAAAAAAAGCATTCAGCTTTGTTTGTAAAACCTATACCTTTTTTTTTAGGTCTGTTTGTTATAAACTTCCATTTTTTTTACCAATTGCTAACATGACATGTACTATCTCTGAAAACCAAATTAAACTGGCTTTTTGCAGAGCTTCAAAAACATGTTCACAAGTAATGGATATTAACTACAATATAAGCTTTTTACAGTTGTTTCAGAAGTCAGAAATTTTTTTCTTCTTGGGATTTTATTTAAAAGTTAAACTCAAATTTTTGGGGCTTATGTTTTGCTTTCACTATCATTTCTTAACAGGAGCAAAGACAGTATTCATTACATACAGAGTGCTAACAAAAATGCCAGCCATGAAACTTAACCAAACAGACATGAATAGAATCAATCCTCTTGTAAAGTATTGTATACATGTGAAAGTTCTACTTCTCATTAAATTTCTTTCATTGCTTTAAAGCACCTGTATTTTATGGGGGCTTCTCTCTGAAATATAAAACAAAGGTTTACAATACTTGGAGTTAAAATTGCATCCATAATTCAAATAAATGTTGCTGGATGAAGACATAGTATCTAGCATCTCTTTCAGTAAACATGGTATCTTATGGGATAACTCAGATGTAGTTTACATTATTTCACATCTCGAAAAATTCACCAGTGTCACCTGAGTGTATCGACATTCAAATTAATTCACCTGAGAATGTTTGATTAAGAGATGAAAAGCAAAAAGAATATCCAGAAAAGTATGAATAAGAAATAAGGGGTCTAATCTATTTTTCTTTTCTAATATATAGTGCAATCTAGAAAAGAGCAAAAATTATTTTAGTGTTATTGTTATAGTGTGTTACTTGGCTTATGTTGCTGTTTACTTCTGCACTGGCTGCCTTTAGGCTTAAATTTACTGTAAATCCAAGTTGCTGAAGCAGGCATTGACTGTATCTCTGAAAACCTACCTTCAGGGATCTGTGCACACCCTCAATGCTTACAAGATTGATTTGTAGCTTCAAGCATAAGAAGACACTTAAGGGGATCTGAGTAGGATGGCCACACAGGTGACATGTTATATCCTGCATGGGGTGAGATAAGAAGCTGGATGCTCTGTTAGTGCCCCCTGATGGCCAGCTCATGCAACCCTTTCAGATAATACATGAATCACTAAAATATATACTTGGGATGACAATAATATATATATATTTAAATAAAGAACAAAACAAAACCCAAACAAAAGTAATGCACTAAGTGAAAAAAGTAGATTATGTTAAAAACCTATAAAAATGTAAGATATATGAAATGCTTAACTTTTACATCTGACAGAGGTGTAAATCTTTTTGAGGCAAACTGAAACAGAAAAAAAACCCCAATAATAATAATTTGGATCAAACCTTTGATTAAATTTAATTTTTTTTTAAAAGAAAATTGTTCTAGAGTCAATATGAAGATGTGTTATAATGGCAAGGAAACCAAAGGGTCAATTCATCACATAGGGAGATGGGACAGGAAGGTTATTTCATCTTTCCCTAAACCAAGAGGTGTTTACCATAAAGCAGGAGGTGTTTACTCAAGATATGGAAAAATCTGGATAGATTTTCTACATTTACAAAATCAGTTACATTTCCCATTGTCTAGCTGTCTTCTATCCATCCAGGTGTTGTGTTAGAAATAGGTAAGTTGTCAATAATATTTGAAATACCGCCACTTATATGTACAATTAAATAACCCTGGGAGAAGAAAGGACTGTTACATTCTGATAGTTTTAATATTCTGTGAAAAGAGGATAGACTTCCAACAAATGCACTTTACCTCAGAATATCCTCTAGATTAAGAGAACTCATGTTTACGTTTTCTCAAAATATACCACATAAAGGAATACTATTATTTACAATATTGTCTCTTTAGCATTTTATGCCCTTCTAGCCTGAATAACATTTTCTAAGGGCCCAATTTGGCAAATATTACTGTGGTTGAATTATCTTGCTTTCATGTTTCATCCCTTTGAAGTCAAATGCATCAGGAAGATGAATGCAAGTAATAGTTATATAGGCATTTATAGGAGAAGAGGGTCTGGAATTTAAATATAGTGGAGTATGTTGGTCTGATCATTCTAGGAAACACTTATTTCCACTAAAAACCACTAATTTAAGACATCTAAATTTTTTAGGACTGGGGCAAATGAATTAAATGGTGAAATGGTGGGAAAAACCTTTTTTGAACTGTAGGAAAAATTCCTGTGTCTTTAGTACTCTGTTCTATGAGGAACACATGCTTAAGCTTTCTTTGACATAAAATAGAGTTAAAACTCATCATGTGGGAAAACAAAACCAAAGCAGTTATCCAGAGGCTGATGTTCCTTTCAGATTGATAGATGAGGAAAGAAACTTGACTTTTTCACTTCTTGACAGCATTTGATAATTTCTGATTTAAGAGATAAATGAAATTAGTAGGATTTAATGAAATTCTGTGGTATGGTACACTGTCTTCTTTTCATAACACTTTATAAGTTGTTTAGAAAAGTCAGAGGATTATTATTCTATAATATATCTTCTTTGAGGCAACATAAACATGGATTTTTCCATATTATTTTATTCATGTCACTTATATAATATCTTTTATGGAAAACTTTCATTTCCAGTATTAACTGAATTATGCATTAATGTAGCCTAAGCTTTTTTATTTTTTAAGACAATAAATAAATTGCATATGTTTAGTGTTTTATTTTAAATAATACATATGTAGTAAATTACTCCAAAAACTGTAAGTCTCCCTGGAGTAGCATTATATATATATTTATATGTATACATACACCATTCTGTAAAGAGATGTATGTATATATACACCTATACACTCCTAGTAAGGAACATCTGTGGCAGAACATGACTGCTACTTAAATATCAACCTCTTGCTTATTTAATCCACACATTGTATTTTATTTCTTCTAATAAAAGAAATTACTTCTTTTTGCACTGTTCTACTTCCATCATTTTGTCCTCCCCAATAATTACTATTTAGGAAGTGCACACCTCCAAGTTCCTAGTAAATGTAGCTTATTTCCAAAATCTGTCTGTGGGAAGCCCTTTTCAGTGCTATAACAAGCAATCAGGTAGTGAAAGGCCTTTGAAATAAACTTCGAATGACCTGATAAATACACTCGGTAAAATGACCTTAGAGCTGGAAAGACCATATATTTGAACTCTGCAGAACTTGGCATAATTTGATGGAACAGTACATCAAGCTTGGAGCTTACTTGGTCATAGTCTCTTCAGTATCTTTGCACTAATCACCAATACACAGAATAGACCAGACTTTTGTCTTTTTGTCACCAAAGTCTGATCACCTTTTATCTTCTTTAGTTATAACATACAAAGTTAGTATGCTGAGTGTACTGTGTCATGCCCAAGAACTGCATTTTTACTGACATCGTCTCTTACTTACAGCTTTGTTTTAAGGCTCAGTAAATCATCAGACAGGATCTTGTGCTTACTTTACTCTTCCCGTAAGGAAGATCTCTCCCAAACAGCTGCTCCTTATCTGCAGGCCTAAGCAGGTTCTTCTAATGACACCATCATTAGGAATCTCAAAAGAAAAGCTAAACATATATTTATTGCTGCCCAGCTTTTAATATTTATTATCTGTTGACTTGTTTATCTTGGCATCAGAATTTAAATGTGGACTTCTTGGTGCTGGGAGTACTTGAACAAGTTTAGATTAGCTATAAGGAAAAATTTCTTCACATAAATTGTTGTCAAGCATTGGAACAGGCTTTCCAGAGAAGTGGTAGAGTCTTCATCTATGGAAGTGCTCAAAAACTTTTGGATGTGGCTTGAGAACATGGTGGTGGTGCAAGGTTGACGTTTGGAGTTGGTGATCTGTCTTCTCCCACACTAGTCTTTCTGTGATTCTAAGTGAAGACAATTGGTGTATTTGTATTTCACAAATACAAAGAAATTTGTGAATTTGGTATTTGTAGGTGCAATCATATGGTTTTGTTTTCTTTCTTCATGTGTTATGTCTCAGTGAAGGCTATACAACCATATATATATATACTTTGCATGTTAATGGTGAAAACTTGTGTTTTGACATTATATTAAGTAAAATGTATTTATGTGTCAGAGAAATAGCAATTTTGTACTTGAGTTCTTCAAAGTTTTCAATTTTAAATTGTATGAGCTTGTACTTAACGGTGCCCAACTGCAACAGAATTTTCATTATCACATATTCTTATATCTTTTAAAGTGAGATACAAAACTTCCTTGGGGAAAGAAAGAGCTAATATAGTAATAGCAAGGAAATTGGAAAAATTAAAACCTATGAGATAGTATTTCTTCTTTAGATACAATCTTTACAAGTAGCAAGAGGTTAATTATTTATACATAATGTTTTTCTTTGAACCAATTGAAATGCATTTTCTTTACCGATCTGCCCGTTTTATGTCTCCTACAGAAAAGAGCTTTTTTTTAACTTTATAATTTATGTCCAAATATCACCCCATGTTTTTTTCTCCTTAATAACTTAATGCAGGATCATTCCTGCTTGCTGTTGAACAGTTCGACCCAAGTCCAAACAAGCACTAAAGCTTAAATTCAAGCCTCTAAAACGTAAGACTGAAATGAATAGAAAATTATGTGATTAAGTGCTTTGTTGGATGAAGGCCAGAGTGTTCAGTATCTTGAAGACTCTTGGGGTATGAATAATCCAGTGTAAGAAATAGTCCTATTTTAACTGTATGTATAAAGACAAATTGTACCAAAACCAGAATTTTGAATTTATAGATGCACCTTAACTTTAATATTGGGGAAGTCAGTGTAACATTTTTAAGGAGACAATGATTTTAGAGCACTATTAACTGTACATACTTTGTAATTGGATGACATCAATTTACCAGTTTTATAGTCTTCCTTCTTCTCTAACCAAACAAAAAATCTGAGAGAACCTCATTTGAAGTTGTATTGAGTCTGGCTGAGCTGGATTTCATTTTCTCACAGCAGCCCTCACAGTGCTGTGTCGTGCATTGGTGGCTGGAAAGGTGTTGATACCACACCAGTGTTTTGGGTACAGCTGGGCAGGGCTGGCACAGCATCAGCACTGTCTCTCAATATTGCCCCTTCATCAAGGGGCTGGGAATGGGCAAGATCCTGGGAGGGGACACAACCAGGCCAGCTGACCTAAATTAACCAAAGGGATAGTCCATATCATATGACATCAGCTCAGATATAAAAGCTAAGGGAATGAGGTGGAATTGGGTGGGGGTGGATAGTTGTTATTTGCAGTGTTTGCCTTCTGGGCCAGCCACTGTATTTGCTGAAGCCCTGCTTCTCAGGAAGTGGCTGAACATCACTCGATGATGGGAAGTAGAGAATAAACTCTTTTTTTCTATTAGCTTATGCATGCACAAACTTTTGCTTTAGTAAACTGTTTTATTTTAACCTATGAGTTGTTTTCCATTTTATGTTCTTCCCCCTGTTCAGCTTGGAAGGGGAGTGGTAGAGCAATTTGGCAGGCACCTGGTGTCCAGCAAAGGTCTGTCCACAACAGAAATGTAGTCACTGATTCAAAACATTTCATCCCATCTTGTTAATGTAACAGTCTTAACAGTCACCTTGGCTGCTCTTGTATACAAATTAGACTTTTATGGTCTAGATTGGAGGATGACTAGATGGTGTTCAGAACAGGTTGGAAGATTGGCCACAAAATGTAGTGATTAAAATGTCACGATCTATCTCAGGACAAGTAGCAAGGCAAGTACTCTAGAGGGTCTATACTGGGACCTGCATATTCTCTAATGATCCGAAGGAGGTGACGGAGTGCTTGATTATCAGGTTTGCAGATAACTCCAAACAGAGTAATGAGTCAATATGATTGGGATAATCACTGCTATCCAGATGGACCTCAGCAGGCTGGAGGAATGGGCTGCCAGGAATCTTATGAAATTGTATCAGGATAAATGCCTCTAGGGATAAGTCTATGAAGTCCACAAGAAGTACAGGTAAAAATTATGCAAGAATTGTGCACTCAGTAAAAAAAAACCCCAAAACCTCCCAGACTCCAATCTCACTGCAAAACACAGTCTGCATATAGTAAAGTTTAGAAAAATCTAAAGACAAAACAAGAGTTCATTATTTCCTTCAAGACTTCTTTCTGTCTAATAATCAAGATAAACTTCTGTAGTGGCATGAGACAGGTGGAAGTATATGAGCAAAGGTTATACATGATTGACTGAACCACCTTGTGGTGAGCAAAACACAGCTTTTATCAATGAAGTCTCATGATAAGAGATTTCATCTATCCCAATATTCTTGAAAGGATTATGGCAGCAGGAAGAACAAAGTGAGTTCCTTAACATTTCACCAGGATTAATTTTTCATTAAAAAAAACCTGAGTGGTTGATAGAAAATGGAACAGACTCTACACATTATCTAAGAGCTCTAGGAAAAAGCAAAGATAGCATCTTATATATTTAATTTCCTATTTGTATTAGTTTCTGCTTTTAAAATATGCATAAATATGTAATAAAAGCAGATTAAAAACCAACAGATAAACAGATAAACAACCCAACAACCCATGAAGAGATTTGTAAGAGATGCAGCTAAATCCCAAGGCATTTTCTTATGGATTTCTTAACAAAAATATTTATCTAGCATTGTCATCCATAAGGTATTGAGGTCAACTAAAAATTAAACCACAGATGCTTGGTGAATTTCTAAGAATAGTGAACAATATATATTCTGGCTTGAGGAAGCATTATTTATTTATTTTCTCAAATTATATTTCTAAGACCTGCTGATTTAGAAAACAATACTGCTTATTCTTACACGTGCATGGATACAGAAGCAACCTGTTGTTAATGGGAAATGGGAACCCTTTATGTACTTCTAGTTTCTAAGTTCTTGCATTAATCTTCAAATTTCTCTTTCATGGGAATTTATATTGAAGAAAATTAATGAAAACTAAGGAATCAATCCAAACTTCTTTTCTTTAGCTAAGCAGTACAGATAAGAAACAGCTTATGCATTACCCTAAAAAAAAAAAAAAGAGTTTTCATTTATGAGTTTATTTTAAGTTCATTTTGAAAAAGCTTTTTCTTAAAAAATGTAAGTCTGGCAGATGGAAAAAGGGAATTTGCTTTAACATTTTCTGATAAATTTCTGTTGATAAATATACTTTTATACCAACAGTTAATAGCTCCTGACTAAAAACATATTAATAAAAAATGCAGTACTTCCACCTTTTTAAGGTAAGGTTCTTTCACTTAGAATTTAGCAGGTATAGTATTAGTCCTGAAACATGCCATATTTGCAAAGATTTAGGTCATGTGCATACTAGATTTTCATTTTATTGATGAAATTCAATCTATTAATGTAAGCTAAGCCATTATGTCACAACTGTCTTTCCACATATTCTAGCAGAGACAGACATTAATCCTGTAACATTTTCAGTAATGACTGTGAAAATTTTTTAATTTTTCTGTGAAAATAATTACATGCACAAATTATGGCTAGTTGACATGACTGATGACATTTACCACTGTGAAAACCTTCAATCTGTAGTAAAAGTAACGTGCAAGCTGATTCTTATAATTGCATGCCATAGGGGAAAATATTTCACATATTGATGTATTCAATGTTTCAAGTAAGTGCTCTCAAGGCATCATGTTTTAACATTTGTGCTTTGTTTCTGGCATTTTTACCACTTGTAGTTTAAATTATGTCACTGTAACATCAAACTCCTAAGGTATATAGTGATAACTGAGCGCATACAAGACTAAAATTACTCATGATTCTAAGACTGTCACTAAATTTACACTTAGGGCTTCTGCTTTAAATGTATTTGATAATTTGTAAAAATTCAGTCTGCATCAATTATCATGTGTAATCTTAGAACTAAATTGATTCACAAACCTGAAGAAATTGTTGAAAGTTTTAACAATGACTTTTCCACTTCCCTGTACGCTCTCTGCTTACTCTCAGTATCATTTTTCTAGTAGATAAGTGTAGGGGCTGTGCATTTGTTTTTCTTTTTTTTAAGGCTGCATTGGATAATGGCTTCAGCAAACCAATTCAGATGATGGCTTACCTCCACAATTAAGTTCTCATACTTCACATGCATATTATTGACATGCATTTTTATAACAATACAATCTGAAGCTTACCTGAACAATTTGTATTTTCTAATGCTTGTTCATTTGTGTTTTCCAGTCCATTTTTCGTCTGTAGATTTCTGATGCTTGGTAATACGCAGATTTATATCTGAACCTGTAGTTCAGATTCTTCCATTTCCTTGCTTGAGCTCTTGCACTGTTTTACAAATATTTTGTTTGTTACTCATCTCTTTCTTAGTCTGAGTGCTGCACTATCACTCTTTATTATCTCCTTAGTTACTGATACCATGTTCTCCATCACTATTAACATAGCCTTTACTTTTTCTGTGTGGATTCTAACATTTTTGACTCATAATTATCATATTGCACTGGAGTAAATCTTGACTGTAAGCATTTTAGAGTATACAGTATAAACTAAGTAGCATTAGGACAATAATTCATAGAAACATAGACTCATAGAATAGTTTGTGTTCAAGGTACCCTTAAAGATCATCTAGTCCAACTCCTTCTGCAGTGAGCAGTGACATCCTGCAACTAGATCAGGTTGCTCAGAGCCCCATCCAACGTGACTGCAAATGCTTCCAGAGATGGGGCATCCACCACCTCTCTGGGCAACCTGTTTCACCACCCTCATTGCAAAATGTCTATCTAGTCTAAATCTCTTATCTTTTAGTTTAAAGGCATTCCTCCTTTTCCTCTCACTTCAGTTCCTACTAAAAAGTTTGTACCCACCTTTCTTATAAGCCCTATTAATGTATTGGCCACAATTAGGTCACTCCTATGTCTTCTCTGAGCTGAACAATCCCAATTCTCTTAGCCTTTCCTTGGAGAAAGGTGTTCCATTTCTCTGATTATTTTTGTGGTCCTCCTCTGAGCCTGCTCCAACAGGTCCATCTTTTCTGTGCTGAGGACTCCAGGTAGGGTTTTACCAAGGGAGAGTAGAGGGGCAGAATTTGGTGTCATCCACAAACTTGCTGAGTATACACTTGATCACACTATGATGTTGATGAAGTTAATGAACAGTACAGGTCCCAACATGGACCTCTGAGGGGCACCTTTTTTCACTGATGTCCATCAGGACTCTGAGCCATTGACCACTACCCTTTGAATGTGACCACACAACCAATTCCTCATCCACTGAAAAGTCCACCCATCAAATTCATCCCTGTCCAATTTAGAAAGATATTGTGGGGCACCATGAAGGCCTTACAGAAGTCCAGACACATGACATCTGTAGCTTTTCCCTTGCCCACTGATTTAGTCACTCCATCACAGAAAGTGAATAGGTTGTTCAGGCAAAATTGGACTTTGGTGGGGCTGTGCTGAACCACCTCCCTGTCCTCCACTGTGCCTTAGCATACCCTTCTGTGATCTTCCCAGGCACAAAGGTGAGGCTGACAGGTCAGAAGTTCCTCCTTTCGACCTGTTTTAAAAATGGGTGCAATGTTGTGGTGGTGCATTTGTTCTTTGCCTGATCCATATCCCTCAGGATGGTTTCTAACAAGCGCCAAGTTGGACTAGCTATTGCCAACCCTGGGGACAACAGCGACATCTAGTCACTTATAATATATCTCCTAACATTAGTGACAAAGTCCACATTTTCTGATTGCAGAGTGCAAGAAGACATTAATAGCCATCATGGCAGCAATCTCAAGTCCTGTAGAGACACGATACAGCAAAGTCAAAAGGGTTATTCATTTGCTTAAAATTAAGGATGTACTTAAATATTTTCATAACCTGAGACCTGAGGATATCTCTGGTATCTATTAGTATTCATTCTAGTGAAGAAAGTGCAATCAAGTTTATAACACCAGATGAGAATCAGATGAGAGTTTTCCCCAGAAACAGCAAAACTGATAATTACTGGAAGCTTCTCATGGTAATTTAGTGTCTAATTAGATGGACTCTCATGTATTACTTAAGAAGTTTTGTACATGCAAATATTATTACAACTTGGGTTTTCTATGTATTAATGTAGTACATGAAACTTGTTAATATTACCATGCAGTAGAGGGAACTATGTTGATATTACTAAAGATTACTTTGCACTCTGTGAAAATTATGTTATGCTCCTAGCTTTGGTAGTGACCTTTGGCAAATTACATATTTTGTTGTTGTCATGGGGTTTTTTTCCTCACAGTTATTAATTTAGAAAACACAAGAGAACTTTGGAGTTCTATACTAACATCTAACCTAAATTATAAATCATAGTTCTGTGACTTTGACCCTATTTTTTCAAGTATGCTTCAGGAAAATGTAAAAAATCCTGGAAGAGTTATACAAAAGTATTTGGACCAGTATTTTAAGATGCTGAAAAAAGCATATGAAAACATGAGTGAAAATTTAGCAGCAGATACTCAGACTATCCTTTCAGTCTCCAACAATTTGGTGTTCAGGGAATTCATGTCTTTCTATTTATCAGTTCTTGAAATATGAACACTTAGTATATACTCTTTCCATTTTTTCTCAAGAGAAATAGCAATCTGCAATGAATGAAAAGTGCTAATAAGCATTCTTATTAGCATGATAGAACATGATTGCTATTATTTTTCTTTCACCATCATACATATTGTCATTTTTCTGCTATTCATTAAGAAAGAAATACTTCTCCATTCCTTATAGTTCTGTGTTTTTCTGGATAAAAATATCTTCTTAAATTTATTAGGAGCTACAATTAACATTGCTTAAGTAGTGCAAGCTTATATTATTTCATTCCTGTATCATAAAATGTAATTGTAAATGACATGTGCTTTGAATTGTCCATCAGCTTTATATGGTTATACTCCAGGACAAAACTTAAACCAGCAGGTGAGAATTTTAATGTAGGAAAGATAATAATATTTTATACAACTGCCTTCTCTCAGACCACCAAAATATTTAAGATCTGAGACTAGTAATCTTTATATACAAGCCTGTACAAAAAAAAAAGACACCATGAAATCTACATCATACTCTTTGCAAAGCTTCTGTCCCAGCAATTTCCAGAATCAAGGTTAACCTTTCATTTGCCTTTATGTGATCAGGATTACATATTAAATGTCCCTGCATAATAAAGGAAAAATCAATTCAAACTGGATGACTTAAAAGTGCTTCTCCTCCTTTAACAGTTTAACATAACATCGTATTTTAAACATTTTGAACTACATTCCACTAATATGCCAGATGATAATGGTTATATATCAAAACCTGTAATTCCCTGAAACTACTTAGATTTATGCCCAGTAAATTAGCTGGTTGTAAAATGTTTAGTGAAAACAATAAACATTAATTCAGTCAGACATAATTCTATACTGATGTAATTACTATGGCTTGAAGCCAGCACTGACTAGGATTCTGGAAGTTTAGTATAGGCAAAGGCAGGGCCAATACACTCAGCTGTGTTGTTGTGGTTAAGATTTCTTTAAAAACTGTTCAAGCTATGGATCTCATCTTCTAGTACCTCTACAGATTCTTACTTATCCCAAAAGAACAGCAAAAATGTTTAGACTTCTGTCCCTATGGAAATGTCATATTTTCTAGTTTACTTATTTAATTTGGAGAAAGAGTGTTCCCTTTCTATTTTCTATTGCCTGTTGGAATGAACCAGAGACTATTTTTCAACTTAACTCACAGTATCTTCCTTCCTGCCTTGAGTACTGCAGTTTCATATACTTTAGCAAGTTCCTGCTTTAGCGTCGACTTTGAGAGAGAGCAATTTCCTAAGAATGTGCAGCTGGGGCCTTCAAGGTTTTTCTATGCTCCTTTTTTTCACGTTCTACTAGTTTGGTTTTTCTCCCTTTCATTATAACACAGCCAAGTGATACACATTTTTTTAACTGATGAAGAATTTATTTCCCCTGCTACTTCTGAAAACTCTGTGTCTTTACTATGTTCTTTTTTTCCTAAGGAAATTGACATATTCTTTGCCTGTAATAAGTCTGTAAATCCTGAGATTTTTTTCTGCTTATCTTCTTTTCATGTGTCTCTCTTTTCAGCACTCAGCATTCATTCTTTGAACACTTAAGCTAGTGCTCTAATGATCACTGAAAATTTAGAAAATGGGTATTTATTTATTTTAGTTATGCTGACACTCAGTTTTGTTTAACATTTACTACTGTCTCTACAAAAAGCTTGCCTGAATTACTATATCAATGACGCTCTTATTATCCACATTATTCAAAATATTCACAAAATGATCTAATCATTGCAGTTTTTGTATCATTCATTTGGCAAACAGTAGGCTTTGCACTGACTTGATCAACTGCTATTTTTAAGCCTTTTGGGTTTGGAAACTGTGTGTGTGAAGGGAAAGCACTCCATTGTTAGACTGTAAATCTCTGATTCAGTCCTCATTTCAGACATATTTTTCAATACATGTATTGACTGTAAAGATTTTTTTTCATGTTACACAAGCATCAGTATCAATCTTCTTTTGCTTAGTGTGTAGAATGGGTGATTTCTTTAGGCTGTACCTGACCAGCAGCCAAGCATTCACAGAGATCTTTGCTCACCCTCCTTTCCCATGGGATGAGAAGAAAGTAGAATGAAGGTGAGTAGATGTGGATCAAGATAAAGGAAGTTTAATAGGCAAATCAAAAGATCTGTGCATAAGAAAAGCAAAATAAGGAATACATTCACTGCTTTCCATTTTCAGGTAGATGTTCTGTTGCTTTCTGGGAAGCAGGGGCCTCACCCCATGTAATGATTCCTTAGGAAAAAAAATGCTGTAACCATGAATATCCTTCCTTTCTCTTTTTTTAGATAGTTTTGGTCAGCTGTCCCAGTTTTGTCCCTTCCCAACTTCTTGTCCCCCTCCAGCACACTTGTTGTGGGGGCAGAGCAGAAAAAAGAGAAATCCTTTACGCTTGCAAGAACTGTCAGTCATAGCCAAAACACTGGTGTGTTATCGGAAGTCTTTTATTCATAAATCTGAAGAACAGCACTATACAGGCTGCTAAGGAGAAAGTTAATTCCATTCCACCCAGATGCCATACAGTGATACAAATTGAATATACCCTTTTAATAGAGATCTGTGGATTTTCACCTAAAGCATCATTTTCCCTTGTGTATGATCCTAGGCCTCCTTTATTGCACAGTATCAATCAAAACATGAATGGAGAATCAATTTCTTCATGGACTCCTCTGCAAAAGTTATCTCTGCATGGAAAGTTCACTGCATTTGAATGACTGACAGCTGTTAATGAACATCTATAATGTTGGGGTTCTTCCCCCCTGCCATGGGGTCCTGGGATGGAGGCCTGCTCCCTCCCTGGTCACATGTACCCTAATCCTGGGGTCTACCTGCTCCCTGGTCACATGTACCCTAATCCTGTTCCCCAGTGGTTATTTTGTGTTCCCCTGCCTGGGGAGGACCCTGGTTGTCCCGTGATTGCTCAGTTCTTCGGCAGTCCCCCAGCCATGTGGCTGGAGAATAAAGATCTCTGAAACTTCTATCAAGAATTGGTCCCTATTTCTTTCCACGGGCCTCGCTGTCTATGGATGTTGCAGGAGACCCCACTGCAACACATAATACTAAGTATGCTGTATTATATACATATATATTTAATATATAGTATATATTTATTAGATGCAGTTGTTCTTAATAATATTATTATTTATTAATATAGCATGTAGTGTACTATAAAATACTGCAAAGGGTGATAAACTAATTTGAAATTTTGAATATTTATCTTGGAAACTAATTCATGGCATCAAGAATCTGAAGTTGCAGATTTAGTGGTAAGTATCCCTTTACATCATCCAATTAACACTGTATCCTTTCTCTTTCAGCTATGAACTCATATCTGAATTGGATTGAAACATATCACTTTGCATGCATTTATGTATGACATCAGTTTAATTTTCATATTTATCACTATGTTGAAACGTTTAGCAGACAGTTTCCCAGGATGGTAGTCAGCTTCTAACATGGATTCATACTTTGTGGTGTTCTCTGTTTTCCGAAGTGTGTATACTCCTGCTTCCCAACCACAGGGAAATACTCTAGCACATAGACTGTATTTGCCAGGAGAACACTGACTGTTTTCTAGAAAGTAGGCTTGTAATTAGATGTGCCAGTTAATTATAACAAGTGGCACTATTAATTTTTTTGTAAAATGAGTCTTTATTTCAAGTGAAAATTACTGATTTCTCTTAGAAGAGAGCATGTTTGAATTATTTGTAAAACCAAACAAAAAAAAGTTTAATTGAAAGCACACATTGTAAAGAACAATGGAAATTCAATAGTTCAATAGTTTTATCTTTTCACTCAGGTTCCAGTTGTCTCTTTCATGCGGAAAACTGCTACTATGAAGGGAAAGGATATTTATCCAAACACAACTAAAATCATTATTGTCATCATGGTGAACACCCTCCACTGAATAAACTGGTCAGCATGTCTTCAGTCAGTTCTAATGGACTGTGACTTCCTTCAGTGTCCTGTTAAGTGGTTTTTCGACCAAATAAGGTATTTCCTTTATTGGAAGGCTTTCTTATCACAATTTGTCTTTTCATTCACTCCGTGCTACTTTCAGAGGCTGTGTTAATGTGTTCAATCTTTTTACTGGCTTACTTCCTCCGTCTTCCACCTGGGCTAATAGAATTTGGTCCACAACTGTAAGCAGAGATGTGTTTGTAACTGTAGCTTGTCTTCTGGATAATCACCTCACTAAAATATCCTTATGTTCTGTAAAATCAATAGACACTCCATCCTACCTTCACATTGTGGACAGTCCTGTATCACAGTGAAATCCAATCCAAGTCCTGCACTGTCCTGTTCAGAAGGTTTTGTTTTGTTTACTATTTTCTTGATGGTTCTCCTTTAAACATGAATTGCATCCTGCCAACCACTGTCAAATTCTAAATGGGGAATGTTTTTATACCACCTGTACTATATGTGAAGGACATACATCTCCTTCTATTACTTTGTTTTTGCTACAAATTTTATCTCTATATTTTCTTATCCAATATAACAGAGTAAAATTAATGGAAGCTGTAGTATTACTGGTTATATTACTGACATCACTAGATTAGTAATTTATTATTCTTTTCCTCCAGTGAAGCTGTATAAAAGAATACTTTTTTCCCCTGAATTTTTCATTTTCTTCTTATTTTTATCTTATGTCTTGTTCCTACTACCTCCCTATGGTTACCAGGATTTTGTCTGAAAATCCCACGTTCTCTCTGCACTTCTGTATTTTGATTTCTTTGCGTCTGTATTCTGGTTGCAATTTCCACCTTCTTTTTTTTTTTTTTTTCCTTAGAAATCACATTATTTTGTTTGGTTTGGGCTTTATATGCTGCCCTCATAGTTCTTCAATTGTTTGTGTACTCTGAGAACAGCCCTTGCATGTAAATTAACCAATCCTTCATGAAAATACCTCTTTTACAGATGGGTTGCAGCTATTGTTCAAGCCATGTGCATGCAAACATATTCTGTAGTTTAACTAAGAGGCTTAGAACAATTTTCAGCTCCATTTAGCCCTGCTTTCTCTTTCTTTGTCTGCTATGGTTATGATGGTCTGCCGAAGAAAATTTTGGTTTTCTCCAGTTTCCTATGAGGTAAGGGTAAGTGAATGAACTGGCTGAATATCTCCACTCTTTACTACCACATAATCTGCAAAAAGGGCATAATCCTCTTCAGTGATTCAAACATCAAAAATATGCCTGTTATGTTCTGTGGGAAAGCCAAGTTACCACTGCACTTTCATCTCTTTTGTAGCTACCCACGTTTTCATTTACGTTAGCAGAATATTAGTTTTAAAGATATTAAAATGTGATTGATCTGTCCAAAGAGTCCTCAAATAAGAGAGGAACTCTGACAGCCAGCTCAAGTCCTGCTCTCCTGTACTTGCTTTTAACTTTTAGGTTCTGTGGCCTTCACCTCACCCTGGGTTTCCTGATTTTTTACACTCTTCCTACTTGGAAACTGCCATCATGAAAATCTACCTGTTCAGCACCAGACATCACTTGAGTTTCAGTCCTTTTTCCTTTAACTTAGAGCGATGTATTTTCCTCCCACGTCTTACCTGGCTTTGCCAGGAAGTGTTCTGAATGCAGAAGATCTCATCACTTCACCTAGTGATATTATTATCTGTAGCTGTCAGGAGCAGAAATTTAAAGAAATACTGTCCTCTATCCTGAAAAATTCTTACTGAAGATGAATTCTCCAGGGACTCAGCTGAAATTGTAAAAAGAGCTTTTTAATAAGAAAAGTATGAAATACTTATATCTTCAAAATTAATAAGAAATTATTGTCTGCAGAAAAAGAAAAATAAATCAATCTCTGCAAATTAATTTTCTCTTTTTTCGTTGGCCTAAGAAAATAGCCTTCCCTTTCTTTGACCTATCTAAAAGTCATTGCATCTTCCAGATCAAAGATTGTCAAATAATAATGCATTTTAATTCTGTTTCATTATTCACAGAGAAAGGAAAGAAATAAAACTATGTCAAAATTCAAGCAAACAGGGATTGAGAGTTTTTCAGGAAAGTTATGACAACATCGTATCTAACAAACAGAAAAAACACCCCTTAAATCTATCTAGAGGTATAGGGCAGAAAAGCTTTATGTCAACACAAAATTCACATCTACAATGATATACTCCATTACATATTATAATTAGAGTTATTAAATGGAGACCACCTAAGAGCAGTATAAGAACATTCTAAACATTGCTATTCACTAGTGGATAGCTAAAAGCATCCCTACAATAATCTCATTTAGGTGAAAGAATTTTATTATTAGTACTATTATTATTTTTTTTAGCTGAGGGGACAAGTATTTCTAGTAAATTAGAAAGGAAAAACTATATAAATGTTTCCTCCCCTGAAATACATATATTTCAATTCAAATATATACCCAGGAAAACTCAAATTCTCTGAAAATTTTGCCTGCCCAAAAAAATTTACTCGCACTGTCTAAAAAAGTCTAGTCTAAAAATTAGAGTAATAAAAAACTTCTTTTAGTTCTTTACCTAGTAACCAGAAACCCAACTAATAATACCACAAGATCATGCCAATCATGATTTGGATCATGAGTTGAACTGAAAAAGAAAAAATACAAGTAACTCTCATTAAGTTACATGAAGTAAGTTCATTAATTTCATGAGCAGTAAGTTCTCTGGGTTACTTGTTTGCTTAATCATTCACTGAAGAATGTGCCTACATTCAACTTCTTGACCACAAACAAGTTTCAGCAATGTGTGAACAGGATAGGTAGGTGAGCAAAATTATTTTAGGTAGTACTAATGAGTGTCAGATGAGTACCCCAACATACAAAATCTGTGGGAAAGTAATTGGAAAGGAGCTACCCTGCTTCAAGAGAACTAGTGCCTGCCCTACAGTAACTTAGGGAAGCAGAACAATCATAGTTCCTCTATTTATTTCACTATGTCCTCTATAGAAGAGACAATCTCCACCCTTAAGAGCTTTCTTTACCTTGATATTGCCCCTAAAAAACTTTAAACTTGTTCCCATTTTGATTAAGGAGATACACAGAAAAATATGAAGGAGGGTAGCACCCTGATATATGACAAAATAAGCCAGAAATTTATATATATTAGCAGTTTTATAATGTTTCATATTTCATTATGACTGGTATTCCTATGCAGCTAACACATAACCTTTGGAAATAAAATTTCTGTAGATGATAAACTTCTCTCATGATAGTTCTTTGTCATACCATTAGAAAGGACCAATAAAACAGGTTTATGGTACCCTAAAGTCTTCTGAATACAGACCTGGGTTTGTTTGCTTATTTTTGTATTATGTGCTTTAAATTAGTTAAATTGTCTCGTCTCCTTTTTTTCCTTTATGAAGAAATATTTAGAGAATAAAAATAAAAGAAACACAAAAACTCAGCAAGGCATGAAGATTTCGATGTAGATCAACACTGTGGAAAAAATAAATCATTAAAGTCCATTTTTGGAAACTATGAAGCTCGAAGAATTTCTTAAATACAATTTTTATTGAATCTAAATTTGTCACAGAAGTATTGCAATAATTCTTAAAAGCTAATAATGTAGTTAAGATAATTTCTGTTTAAAAAATTACCTAAATTTTAAAATCAATTAGAAGTCTTCGAAAACTGCTGGGTGCTTTAGCTTTTAATGTCAAACAATACATCAAAGAAAACATAAAATAGCAAGTAAGAAAACTGACTCTTTGGTGTTGAAGACAAGACCCTTTTATAAACGCATTAATGACAGAGATAGTGGTTTTCACTCAGTATTCACTGAGGCATAATGAATTTACAGCCCCAAACTGAAATATATTTTCCTCCAGAATGCACAGTCATTTAAACAACCATTGATTTGTTACCTGGTGTGTTGACACTTTATGATGACTTTCTTCAGAGCCAACTTATCTTACTTTTCAGATAATAAATAATGCATAAAGGAAATAAAACAATGAATGCACACATAAACAAACCCACACATTCATATGGGTTTTTTTTTTAATGGAGTACTGTCCTTATTGAACATTAAGGTCACTTAGGTGATCCACAAGGACTTATCAAATCAGAAACATTTATTAATCTTACTTTATTTACTAATGTAATCTATTTATTAAGGATAAATAATTTCTTAATTTAAAAATGCTTCAATATGTCATTTATATGCATATTTTTTGTTATATTATGTTTGTTCATCCCAGTTGCAGGAAGTAAATGAGTGGACTTTTAAACATATATCATTAATATAAATGAATTTGCTCAAGTTTCAAATATTGTGTTATTTGTAGTGATATAGTCTTTAACTGGGCTTTCTATAATTGTACATAATTTTAGTATACAATTAGCATTGATAAATATTATGAAAGAGTCAGTCATCTGACTGTAACCTTAAAATCAAATAGTTTATTCTAAATGAGTCATTAAGGATTGCTAGATTGTCAATGAGAAACAAGAATCCTCCCATGAGGAGGGAAAAAAAATCTAGAGTAAAGAATGCCACAATTCTAAAATAGATGTTACCAAATCTGTCTCTGGAGAAAACTTTCCTTCTCCATTGAATGTATAAAGCAACCTGAACAATAAACTCAGATTGGAGTCCTAACAGAAGCCTTCAACTGGATGAAATTGTTTTTCCAAAACAGATCCAGACACTATTTTCCTTTTTACTTGTTTTTCCTGTTATTTCATAGTGCAGTTCCTGCTTCAAGACATGGAAGTAAGGCTTGGAAACAGGGCAGAGTGATTGAAGGAAGAACAATAGTATACAGACCTGTCATAAAGCCTCCAGCCTGGGAGAACTGTTGAAATAGCCCAAGGTCTCTCAAAACTTCTACAAGTTCTCTTTGTGTTAGATATGGTTGCAGCCTGACCTCAGCATACAGACAGTCTTTGCTTCTCTGGAATTTAAATCTAATGAAATCATGAGCAAGTACGTAAATATTCATATAATTCATATATATGCATGCATGTGTGTGTACACATAAAGTCACTTGTTTGATTGGCTTTAGGAACTGTCTGTTCACTCTCACTTCTAAGATAAAGATGGGATATGAAAAACTAATTTTCTGAGATGAAAATAGCATTTGAAACATGATAAGGATGTACTTCTAGAATTTGTGAAAGCTTTCCTGATTCATGACTTTTTCTCCCTATTTTCTAACCTGTTGCAGTTTTATCTTTTGTCAAATAATTTTCCTCACTCCCTAAATATCTTGCTTTGTTCTTTCCTTTCCTCGTCTTTCTAGATACTCCTCTGAGTGTTCTCTCCTTGGTTGTGTATTTTACCCTGCTGCTTCTTTTGAAGTCAGTGACAAATCTCTTATTGATTTCAGCATGAGAAAGATCAGCTTTCACTCCTTTGCTTCTCTCCATTTTACCATCTCTAATAGCTAGTAGCAAAATCCTACTGACTGTGGCTCTGATCTCTATAGTGCTGATACACCATGCTTTTGAGTTTTGATCCCAGTCAGATCACTTTTTGACAGCCAGAACTATATCAAAATAGAAGCACTACTGTGCTGAAAAAACCCCAGGGATTATGAGCTATGTTTTATTCTTTTCACTCAACTAGTGCTGAGTGTTAAGATTTCTTGTGTCATGTGATTTCTACTTCTCAACTACTTAACTTCCCTCAGTCATCATGCTCATACTGTCGTTAATTCTACCCACTCAGAAAGGCAAGATGAAAAGAAAGCAGAGCAAGGCAGAAAGCAGTGCTACTTCCGCTTTTCCAGTTTGACTCCTGGAATGTCTTCACCAACTATCTCAATAAAAGATAGATGAAGATTTTGGGGATATTTTTATTGATATGACTTATATCAATGGAAGGTATATTAAAGCCAACACTGTTACTTGCAATGATTTGTTTTCATGTCTCACAATAGCAAACGCAAACAGCATGATACCATGCTCTCATGTTGTCCTTGACACCTTTCTTAACTTGCTCTAGAATCTATCACCAGGAGAAACTTTATCAGGATTAAACATTTTACCTTATCTGAAATATTGATGGATAAGTTTGATCTGCAGCATTGGTCCTGAATGTCTTATGTTTAATCTGAAATTTGATTTTTTTTGCTTGCATTTTTGTATCTATGTGTGTGTGTGTAGGCACACAAAAATCGACACATATGTATGCATACACAAATGTAAGAGAGAAAGAGACTGAACAAGTGGTACTGTGTGTGAGAACACCTTCAGTTAAAAGGGAATGTAACGTGACATATTGTGGTGATGCTGGGACTTACAATATCTAAACTTATTCTTGAAGGCATTGTTTAATGCCTTGAAGTAGCAGGCAAGATTTCTTTCATGTTATTACTTTATGGTGTCTGCAACAAAAATTTATGTCTAGGCTGAGAAAGTATGAAGGAGATAATCTTCTTGCATGACTCCTAAAATCTTACTGTCAGGAGGAACCACTTATGATAACACTTGAAATCTTAAAACTGTATTTCCATAATCACATTGGATGAAGCTTCCCATGCCAAATCATCCCAGATAAAACTGATCTATTACTGTGTTTCTATTCTGCAGGGAAAAATTGTGAAGGAAAGTAAAAGATGAGATAATAAAATCAGTGAAATGAACAAAAAGAGAAGAGATGAATATTCCAATTAAGAATACAGATATAGCTTTACAAAAGTAACAGGTGGGGCGTTTTGTGTTTGTAAGCTTAGCATGCAAGACACATCTGTATTGTCAAGAATGCTTAACATCTGTTCATTAAAAATCAAATTTTGGTGTTATTTAAAATACAGTATCAAAAATGCTATTGAATATAGTTATTCTCCCCAAAATAATGGTTGTAAAATAAGTCTGATTTCCTCTAAAGATACAATTTTTTTAATATCAGGAAAAAACCCCAACAACTTTAAATGAAAATTAATAACTGATTGGAATTCTTTTCCTCTTAAGATGTCAAATAAGTAAAACTTTTTTTAAAATCTAAGAGAAAAAAATATAGACTGGATTTAAAAATAGTTGACTTTGTTCTCCAATATATTTGAAACAAAACTTTTCCTAAGAATATCCACTTGGAATTTCTTGACAATTCATAAGGAAAACCTTTCTTTGTATTGAAAGCCATTTTGAAACTAACCGAACTGTCAGGGCTAGTTACATGCATATAATAAATTTTGAACAATCTAACCAATTTTGCAGACCTGGAAAAGGGATAAAAAATTTTGAGGCCTAAGTAAAACTACAGGAGTCACAAAGACAAATCACCTAGAAATTACTTTTACACTGACATATTAATTGCATTGTGTTAACCTCTCATTAAGAAATATCAATCACACTTCATTAGCTTACTAGGTGCTCAGCATCACTTTCTGTGCTACAGTTATCAACTACTTCATTTGGGTTTTAATCACAAGGTAAAATTTTTATTTTTCTTTAAATTTTACATATATATCATTGAAATTATGCTTGTTGACACAATATTATTCTCAAAAGCATTGTATTAAATGGTAGTTCCCTGTTGACAAAACCACTTAGAATATATTTTCTAGGGCATTTTTGTTTCATGATTTGTATTTTAATGATACAATAGGCTTGGGGGCCAAAGGTCATGTTGAAAATTTTATATAGACTGTAACAATGCATGACATAAAATCAACATATATATTAAATAAATTTTAGAATACTTAACATGCAATTTTTTTCTTAATGAAAAGATACAGCCATGCATTGCTATTTGATAGCAATACCTAGAAAAACACATCAAACATTAAAAAACCACATTTAAAATATATTCTTGCACTGAAATATATTTGTTGAGCAATGTATAAGAAAAAGTTGTCTCTTTTTTTCCGTTCAAGAGACACTGCCACTGGAGCTCATCGCTGTATCTGATGTCCTCAGTTCAAGAACAATTTAGTATAAATAAAAGAACCATAGAAACTTTTTGGAAGTTGAGGTTCAATGAACTAATTTCTTTTTCTTAATGAGCTAGTAGGTGAAGGTTATATTAAGCAGGAGGGAGAGTTACAATAAATCTTAACTTTCTTTTATTTGTGTCAAAAGTGCAAAAAATTCCAATGTCTAGGAAATTCTGCAAGTTCAGCTGAAAGATGTGTTTACTGTAAGACCAAACTTGGACCATTTTACCACCTTAAAACCAGTTCATCTTTAGCAAAGGAGCCTTTTAGCTATGATTGCATATTTTTAAAAGAGACTTTTAATTCAAAAACAAACTGGAATTTGTCTAGTGAAGCATAAAGATGGGGGATATTCAGAACAGCATATTAAATAAGCATCTATTCTAGATTTTTAATTAATAGAGTATAAAGCCAAGGCTGATAAATACTAACAATTTATTGACAGCTAGTTGCATCTTTGATCCTAATTGAATTCACTTACTTGTCAAATGATACATGAAAGAGTGGCTGTATCTTCAGATGGCTTCATTATACATGGATTTTATGAGCTCTGTTAATTCCATCTTTTTCAAGACCTAGAAAGGAGAAAAAGGATTCAGTTCTTCTTTAAGATCAACAAAATACAATTGCTCACTGATTCTTCACCACATTCTGTCTTTAGGGGATATTGCCTTTACTGACAAAGTATTGGCTAAAAAGGGCTTGTAATTTCAAGAAAGCTTTGTTTTGGAATCCTCTGTAAGCTAACCCGAGACAGTTGCTTCATATGCCTATGCTGTGTGCCAGTATTAGGGAATAGTTCTCTTCGGAAGAAATGGTTCAGCTTCTGGGTTCCTGTAATATCAGTATTTGTTGTCTGCCAAAAATGTGCCAGTGGTACTACTTGTATAATTTCTGCTGCAGATTCCAGCTTATCTGAATATTTTATCAAGGTCCTTATCATAATTGATTATCTTGAATTTCACATTATGAAGTGTGTGTAACATCACTGCAACTATATAAATTCTTTGACAAAAAGATTTTTACTGATTTCTTTTTTTTTTTAAATCATTGTTTAATAAATAGATTATTAATACTGTATTAGCAACATATAAGATTCATAGTTAAGAATCAAGAATATAGCTGATAGTTGAATCCTCTGGTGCTTTTATAACTAAAACTTGACCTGATCCATTATGAAATTATTTCCAGCATATTGCTTTTGTTGCTTTTGTTCCTTCCACTACTTGTCATGCAATTCTATTTGATTTGCCTATAGGCAAGTCCTATATCCAATGTGTGGCAGTCTGTGTGTTTAAACAAGCTTCTGTTTCAAGCAAAATGTTTTTAATTTTAGGTAGCAACTTACTCCTTTTCTCTAAAGACGCTTTCAACACATGATTTTTTAGCATTCAGTTGGGATAGGTAAAGTAAAAACTTTATGCTCAAACACAAATGAAAATAATTTAATTGAGAATGTAAACAAAGAATCATTGTTCTGTATTTGTGCCTATGAAATAGAGTTTACATGCCATATTTTCGCAGTTTATCGGACTTTTTATAAATTCAGGGAGAGGGATCTGAATTACTCTCTAATGCACTATATATATATAAACAATCAGTGCCTGAGGATTGCTGCTGTGCTATAAATAAAATAGCTTTTAATAGCATTTTATGTCTGCTTTTGCTTTCAGATATGTTCTTCAAGAATAAGAGGAAAACTTAGAATAAGGATGTCTTGGGTTTAAAAGGAAAAGTTTTAGTGGGAGGGGGCTGCAGGAGAGCCTCTGCTAGGACCCATGCTAGAGCAGTTCTTGGAGAACTACAGACTGTAGGAAGGACCCATACTGGAGTGGTTTGTGAAGATCTGTATTCCATTGAAGGGATTGCACATGGAACAGGTAAGCAGAAGGGATGGACTGTTACAAACTGACCACAGCTCCCCACTCCCCATTTTCCGTGGGAGCTCGTTGGTAAGTGGTCACCATGCACCTGCATGTATGAGCAAAAATCAAGTATGAGGATCACTAACTCCTCTTGCAGTCTTCCAGATGCACTACTGCAGTCAGGCAGTATAGGAAAAGCCAGTCAGCTATTGATGTTACCTTTTTGGTAATGTGAGAAAAACCAAAAAGATAACACAAAGTTCTACGATAGTTAAGACTGTTCTGTACAGTCTACTTTTTTGAGAATAATGGACAGCAAAAGTTTTTGCTCTGTGGCTTGCTACAGTCTAGGTCAGTGGTGGACCTTTAGTAAAACCCAGTGTAATTGGTTCTGTGTTCTGGAGGTGTTTAGATTTTTCCTGGATTACTGCCATAATTAGGTAACTGAATGGAGTAAATGAGGTTTGTAGACTTCAGCTGTTTGAATGATTAATCTATACATCAAGTGACAGATGTTTTGGGTTTTTTAAGAGAATTTCTTTGGCATCTTATTGACTATGTTGTGAGAACTGAAAATTAACATAAGGCAACAGAAGTCAATTGATCAGTTCTTTACAATTAAGAGTAGCTGCTATATACAATATGCATAAATTTTCGTAGATGGGTTTTAGGGAATAATGCTGTCTGAATCTAAATGATATGACATATATTAGACTAATATACACAGTTGTGAAGACCCTAACATGAGGTAATTACCCTTTTACTTATATCCCTGAAGCTCTATTAAAACCACTATTATTCACTTACTATCTCTGAATAGATCATTTTACCAGGTTTCAGCTCAAAAATATTCACAGCATGAAAATAATAGCTGGAAGCTAATTCTAATATATTGAGTGAGATTCTTCTCAAAAGAGCATGCAGTGAAATCTATCAAAGCCAGGTTGGATGGAGCCCTGAGGAACCTGGTTTAGTGGAAGGTGTCCCTGTTCATGACAAGGAATGGAAGTTGATGACCATTCATATCCCTTCCAACCCAAACCATTCTATGATTCTGTGACAAGTATTTAGGCATGCACTTGTGAGGAAAAAAATACTATTATATGTAAATCTAAATGTAGTAAAATTTATTTACAGCTTAGTTTTAGTACCTTTTCTATATCAGGACAAGCTCAGCCACTATTCGTAACTTGTGTAATAGATCATCTCTACATGACTGTATTGTGCTACTGGTATTGCAGCATGTCTCTTGGATCTTTTTAATTGTGATGTAAAGCCATTCTGCAGACTGATGAACTGAGAGGATACATCCCACACTCAATACCTAATTATCCTTTGTTTGGTTGAAATTATTGTAAGGATATTAATTAGTTATTTCTAGAGGTATAACTTAAACTGGTTTGTAGTGGATTCAAAATTTAAATGGAAAGTATATTTAATATATCATTACATGAAGTTTTTCTTCTTATATGGAGGTGACATAAAAAGATGGCAGGTACAATTCCACATTTTCTACTCTCAGTTGTCTTTGAATCAGCAGAGGGTTTCATCCTTCATATTAGGGGAATATGAAACTGTTAGTATTCAAATAGAAACAAGAAAGTGTTGGTTCTTTTTTTGTTTTGGCCTAGAATCCAAGGTCATCAAAAAGTTTTGCACTGCAGACATAAAGACATCTGACCTGAAGATAATAAGATACTCCTGTTGAAAGCACATTTGACAAAGATGAAAGGCAAGTGACTAATCATCTCAGTTCTTTGCCTGAGTTTATTTTTTTTTTTAAGTATTAGAAGAGAATCTGCAGAGCGTAAAAGCAATAGCAATGATGAAGGTCAGTTAGAATATTGTTGTACCACCGCTTATAAAGAAAACAGCTCCAATGTATTTTAAAAAATCCAAGAGGCTTTTATGCACTCACTAATAAAATATGCCAAAGTGCTGTTAGTAGCAGATTTAAAGTGATTTTTGCTTGTGGTGATTAAACCCAGCAGGCATGCTTGTTTTACAAACAGAACCTAACTCCTTTTGTATATAGTTCATGAAGACACATAATGCATTTTCTATCACAGACAAAGAAATGCAAGAGCTTTAAGACAAAGAAATGCAAGAGCTTTAGTATCTTTCATGTAACAGATCAGATCTAGGAGATGCTTATAATGGAAGGTTTTCATCTGACTGACCGAACCTATTAAAGTGAGGCCCCAGTCTGCTGTTAGCTGATGTTCTTCTCCTGCTCTGAGACATTCCAATGGTAATAGTGAACTAAATTAGTACACACTAGAAAGTCTTAAAAAAACAAGCAAAAAAAAAAAGATTAAAAAAAAAAGTGGATTTTGAAGAAATAATACTTAACTCACCCTTTCTTTTTACTGTGTCTCTGCTGAACAGAGATACATTAAGTAATGTTGACTTTCATATATTCACCTCAGAGATACAAGAGTACAGCTACTTCTTTGCTGCTTAGTTTCCAGAAGGATATTAAAACACTGTTACTGAAGAGCAATTCTCATAGCATGAAAGCTATAAAGAATATTCTGAATAAATTAAACAAACAGATAAAATGGCTATCAAAAAATAGTTCTGAAAAGTAGTTCTCATGTGCTATTCTGTTTTTGTAATTTGCTGTGCTGGCTTTCACCTTATATGATGCTTTCTGTGCTTGACTGCAGACCGTATGTTTCATGTCAAATGTACGCATTAGAGAGAGCTGTGTTTGCCTGTCAGATTCTGCTTCTTCATGGACTTTACTTCTAACCAGAAGTGTGTGGTAAAACAGAAGCATATGTCTTACGGGAATAACTGCATTTCAAAACTATTTGAATGCTGCGTATGAAATCATGTCAATTATTTAAAACATATGCTAAATAATCTAGCTCAAATTTTAATGGCAGATATTGTATAACCTGCTTCTTGTGATTCACATATGTGCAGGTTTCAGTGTCCAGAGCAGGCATTCATGTCCACTGCAGTTCATTAATGTTTTACCTGCCACAGTCATGCTAATCTGTTTCAGTGGCATATGTGTTCACTCAGTAGTTGTTTGGTAAAAGTAAATTAGATTGTTAATTCTGTTTCAGGATTCTACTCTTTTTTACTGCTGTGCATTAATTCTATTAACACACCCGTTGAGAAACTTTGCGCCAAGATGAGTAACAAGCACAAATGAAAGATAGTTCTGCAGTTCATTAAATAGGTGATAAAAAGGCAGACTGTGTGGTAGGCAATAACAGTCAGACAGAAAGTAAACAAATAATGTTTGTCTTGGCAGAGTACTAGCTGATACGGCAATCTTCCTGCAGTCTTTCCAATTTATCATGATAAAATCTGTCATCCAGATCTCAGAAAAATCAAGGCTACATTTACAGAACTTGTTAGACACAAAAAAGATACCCTTATGATGTGTAAAATCTGGTGCTAGTCTCCATGCTTACATACTCTCTCATTGCTCCCCAAACTCCCAGCAACTGTAAATGACAAGAAACAAACCAACCACCCGACGAAGCCCCAGATTACATCAACTCATCATTTAGGATGGGGTAGAACACATGGTCTATGAACCTACCTCGTATGTGCTGTAATCACATTCCCTGACAAATGACAGATGGCAGACCCTGCACGATTAAGAAATTCACAAGTTCCCATTACTCAGCCTTGAGGACACAATAAGGCCATGATTTCTGACCTAGTCAGGTGACTCCTGAGATGCAGGAAATGGTAGAGTCTCTATGAGCTCTTCTGGAAGGCTGCATTCATCCTAGACACTGCTGGCTGTGTTGCATTTCATGTTTTGTAGTGGGGGAAAAAGGGACACACATCTTTGACAGGAATTCAGGAACTTTAGTCTAATTTCAATCTTAAAAATCTAAATAAACCACGGCATTCATAATAGCTAGTCTGATACAGTGATACTGACATTCACAATCCAAAATATCCAAAGCAAAAGAAATATTAATATTAATACAATTAATAACTGTTTCACAAAATTTTCATACTGTATTGTTTTTCTCTTGTGTTACGCTTAGAGTTCAGATACACAATACCAGTACTCCTCAAGAAGAAAGAATGAGGTATCACATCAAAGTGACAGCATCCCAAATTCTTCACCAGGATGAGTGTGGTGTTGATTGTGGCATTTTCTTTTCCTTAGTCTGGGATTCACTTGGGACTATTGGTGTGTATTTTCTAACACAATTTTACACCTTGCTTTTTTTAATAAGTGTACAAGTCCACATTACAGTTTAAGTTACTATTTATTTATTTTTAACATATATATTTTACGTTAGATATTTGCTCTCTGTTCATTTTTTTACCCTTAAAATCACTTTGTCCAGATCTCTTATCTTTAACTGACTGCTGTTTATATTCCCAGTGCCATCCAACGTCATCCTTTGCCTCTTCTATTGCCATGCTACAGCTGCACTCCCTTGCACTGCCTCCTCCATCTCCCCTTTAAAATGGCAGCACTGTGCACCCTGTTTTATCAACCTATTTGTTTTAAAGACTAAATATGCATAAAATACAGAACAGAAATATTTTTAGAGATCCTTTGAAAGTTTGGACTATTTAAATGATAAAGTCATCAGCCCACCAAAAGTTCTGTTCTTAATGTAAACACATAAAATCAGAAATGCTAAAGGTACTATATATATAGCATAAATGCTAAAGTATCAGTTCTATCCTGTGTCAGTTATTGATAGGTTAGCATATGAAGCATTTTGTGATCTTCATAGCTGTACAAGTTAAGATAGACAATCAATCATGTTAACTGAACAATATCTTATCTGCATCCTCTGTACAGAAAAAAACAAATCATGATGAATAACAGGTTTGTAGTGTTCAGACAGTGAAGTGTTAGACATAAAAACAGGGTAAGTAAAATAATTTTATCCAAGTATTATTCTTTATTTTTTCTAGAAAGAAAGAAATATCACTTCTGCACCCTTGCTTCAAAAAAGATTGAAAAAGGAGGGAAGAAAGGGAAGAGGAGTCCCCAGTCCAGTCATGGCTGAAGTTAGTGTTCTTCCTGCAGTGGTGGAGATGCCATGCCATGAGACACACTGTGCTGTTGAGAGAAGCATACTCCCCTGCTATGTATGCCCTGCTGTATGCAAGACAAATTGAAAAGTTACAGTTTATCCCAGTCCAGAAACTTACTGGTCCATATGTGCTTGTGAATGTAGTCAATAATGAAATCACACTGGAAAAAAAAAGAAATTATACTTTAAAAGTGGATGGTGAAGCAAGAAAACAGAAGTAAAACCTATAAGAAGACAAAGAGAGAAGCTGAAAGAAAAAAATAGTTTTTCTTTTGGAATACACTTTGAAACGTAATGACTTGATGCAGACGTAACATCTGGTTCTGTGCAAAAGCAGATTAATCTGCATCCCTTGATATCTTCAAAACGTGTAACAAAACTGAGGAGAAACTTGAAGGCCATATTCTTTCTGGTTGGTATTCAGTTGTGCCTGAAATTATGTCTGCTTGATAGGTAATGAATTCCTGATGATGTCTGAAAACATTAAATAAAATATTAGTTTTAGTGTAATTATTTCACATTTCTGTTTCTCAGTAGTATTGCGAAGATGCTTAATTGTATGCCACCTGCTACTTTCATTTTGACATGCCATCCATTAAACTTTAGTCCACAAGAGCAAGGAGCTAGCATTTGCTTTTGGGGAAGTAAGGAGGACAGGGAAAGTGCTAGAGAAACACACATTAACATATCACCAAGCTAATTTATCTCAAGTGTTATGAAACAACAAGATTTTTTTTTTCCCCAGAGAAAAAAGTATCAAAATAGTCATAGTTGCAATAATTTGGAAAGACCTATGAAGCATGTGCACATCACTCATGGCCACCTTCCACCAGCTACAGGTATTATGATGCATCTTGCAGATAACTGGCCTATGGAGAACATGACTACTTAGCAAATACACAGAAATACACCTTTTCAATACACTTGGTAAAATCAGGAGTTAGGACTTTTTGTTATTTTTGAGAGAAAAAGAAAGAAAAATGTTGCTTTTCACAAGCTTACAATTCCCTGTATAAAGGTTGGGAAGTGCATTGCAGTGTTCCTTTTATCTTTTTAGGACTGAACATTGGTACCAACAACATAACAAGAAGTATTGCAAGAAACTATAAAGAAAAGTCAATATTATAATTGAAAGGGAAGAGGCTTAGCAGGGAACCAATATCAAAGATGTAAGGTTTTAAATTATTATTGCTGGAAGCATAGAAGTGATGCTGATCTGCAGTTGAACACTATATTCAATGGAATGTAATGGAAACAAGAATGGACTGAAAGAAAATTAACATGCTGAAAAAGTACTTTTCTTCTATGTCACCTAACCCTCAAAGCACTAAAAATTACTACTTTATTTTTGCCTCATCCTCTGTCACATAAGTTCAAAATCCAACACAGGTGTTGGCTGACAGAAGTTATACTTTTAATCACCACTGATTTCTAAAGCTGATCTCAATCCAAGACCTGCTCTGAAGTGACACACCAAATCACACATTGTATCATTTTTGTATCTGGAAAATTATTCTGTAAATGTTGCATATTACAATAATTGAAATTTCCATTTGGAAAAATAATGCCTATAAACAATTAATTGGATTATTTTTGTGAGTATATGCCATGTAACTACTGTGTCTTTAGCTCACGAAGTAAAACCACGTGGAAGAAAAGAATAGGCATCAATTTGCTAAAGATTCTGAATTAGACTCGTATTGCTTATGGAAATATATCATAACAAACAGAACATAGAGCCAAATAAATAACTTCAGTTGTTAATTTCTTCCATTTTTCAGTAATTTTACAGCCAAAAATAATTAATAATAAAGAAATAAAATAGAAGATATTTAAAATCATTTTAAAAACCAAAACATATGAGGTTTAAAGTTTGCAAGTAAATTTTGAAGTTTTCCCCTTTACTCACTGGACTTAAGAATTTTTCTAGTTGGTCAGAATTCAGCACTGTGCAGAGAAAAGTATAAATAAAATATCTAGTGTACCTTTTCAAAAACTCATTTATCTCTTAAACATGGTACTTTTCTCTTTTTTAGTGTTACAAGTACTTTAACGAATAACATAATTGTGAAGCTCTTTGCTACTTGTGAAAAATTTTCTATTCAGCTTTTAGTCTACTTTAATAGATGATAGAAGTGTAAGGAACACATGCAGAGTTGGCAAAACAAGACGACATGGGCATCAATTCCCAGGCTGCAATTCATATGAGTGAGCACTAAGGTTTCTTTAATATTATCAAGATTACAGAATTACAGTTGGAATGAACATTGTCACATCTGCAGGTGGTTGTCATTGGGGTTTTTATCATGACTGTAAAGAATATTCTGCATATATATATACATATATATATATACATATGTATACATAACAGTCAGCACATTCCTTTTTCAGAATATCTAATCATATAAATTTTCAGTACATAACATTTAATCTATTGTGGTAAAAATCCTGTTTGTCAAATGCCATGGCACATATTTATAAAAGTAACTTGCCTGGTCAGGTGAAAAACAGAGTTGAAGGAGATCAGGCAGTAAGTAACTACAAGTCTAACAACATACTAGAAGTAGTTAAGTATTAGTTAACTATTAATGAGTCCAATACTAGTTAAATATTACCAGGGGACAGGATGTAGGCAAGTAAATATTTCACACCTTTAACAAAAAAGGTATTTCTGCGGTACAGAAGACTAAGGCCATGATTCAAAGAAGCAGCTTTATTCAGGCCACTAAGTAATAGCTTATGGGTGATATAGACAGCCAGTCAGCCAGATCAAATTATTGATCAGTTCTATACAGTTGCAGTAATGACCAAAACAGTTAACATTTGTCTGAAATTAAAAGGATATATTATTTCATGCTGGATATTCACTTTTAACACACAAAGAGGACACACAAATCCTAAAGAGAAAGGACACTGAAATATCCCTTTGCAAATATACTGATTAACAGTGAAGGCAGAAAAATATACTATGAAACATTATATTTTGAAGGAGATGTTTCTAAGAGGAGATACTTAAAAAATATATAAGTTCTGATATAACATGTGCTTGCAAAGTCTGGCAGGAAAAAAGCAGGGTGCAGCCTCAAACCTTAAGGCAAATCACTCTTACTGTGGTGTAGAAAGCCACAATTTCTGCAAAGCATCTGCAAACAACATCTAGGAGTATAATTCCCTTGCAGTCTGTCTTGTTGCTGCAACCACATGACAGAAGTCTGTTTCTTACATAAAGAGCACATGCTGATGAAAAAGACTTTCTTCCTGAGCTCCACTGACAGACCAGAGTAGAAAAGATGACACTACAAACTCCATCATTCCAAATGTCCTCCCCTTCCTCCTTCTTCCCCCCTGCCTTATACATGGAGCATGACATCACATGGTCTGGAATATCCCTCTGGTCAATTTGGGTCACCTGTTCTGGCTGTGTCTCCTCCCAGCTTCCCGTGCACCCCCAGCCTTCTCACCAGTGTGGCAGTACAAAAAGCAGAAAAGGCCTTGGCTCTGTGTAAGCTCTGCTCAGCAAGGACAAAAACATCTCTATTATCATTATGTTCAGCACAAATCCAAAACAGAGTCCTATACCAGGCACTGTGAAGAAAATTAATGCTACCCCAGCCAAAACCAGCACAGTTTTGTTTCTGAAAACTATGCTAAAATTATTTTTGTCATCCTCTTTATCTGTACACTCTCTTACGTATGGACAGTCACTATGAACAGTACAGAAATTTTCCCTTAGAGCTATGTTCCTGAAAATTACTAAACCATGCAAAATCCTTTTTATTCATGGGAAGGTTATAGAAAAAACCAAACAATCTGAACAAAATAACAACAAAACACCTGGAAAAAATACATTAAATTTCTGGAGATTTTAACTAAGTTCTGAAAGCAGCCTTACTACTGGAGTCATCACTGAAAAAGAGAGATGCCTGCTTATTATTGTAATTTCCCACTTCAGGCTGTAGATACTTGTTCTGCACTTATGTGCTAACTTAATATACCTGAACACTATTAACAACACTTTCCTTAAAAGGTTGTAGCTATACTGCAGTCCAACTATAAAATACTTTAGTTAAACCACAGCTGCTATGCAAATGTATTTTTCAAAGTAGTTTTTGAATTTCAGTGGCTAAGTCAATATATAATATCTCTTAGTGATACCTGAAATATATAATAACATATAATAATATTTTATATAATTCTCTGTATATTATATATTTCCTATATACTACATGTTTATAATATATAATATATAGTATTTATTAAGATTATATCTTTTGGAAAAAAAAACCCCAAACCCTAAAACCTAATTGATCAAGAAAAAATTAGTATTCTTTGGTTTTAAATATGCTTTAAAATGTAAGTAACTGCTGTTTGTGATTACATGTTCATCTTAAGCAACAATATGTTTTTGGTGAAATGAAATACTTGTAAATATAGATAGCTTTGTCTCTCAGCAATGCCTATTCAGGACTGAATACTCACAACTATTCTTTCAGTTATTCTCAGAGCTTTACATCGCTCTGTCAAGGTTTCTTTTTGCTAGTCTCACAAGAGGGTTTGGAAAACTGTGGGATGCATACTTGTCCCAGTGCTTAGAGTTAAATATTGTGTACATAGCCATTGTCCCTCTGAAGTAAAGAATATTCACTTTCACATATGGACAATATTTTCAGTATAGTGTGAGTGGTCCATTGTATTGTGTTTGAGTGACAAGGTTTGGTAATGTGGAAGCTACAAGGGATGGTTTCTGTGAGAGGCTTCCCACATGTCTGACAGAGCCAGTGCCAGCTGGATCCAAGACTGACCTGCCACTGGCCACAGCCAAGTCCACCACCGATGGTCATAGTGCTTCTGGGATAATAGATATCACAAGGAGGGCAAAAAGCTACTGCACAATTGCAACCACAGAGGAGTGAGAATATGTGACAGGAACAACTCTGCAGACACCCAGTGGAGAAGGAGGGGCAGGAGCTGGTCCAGCCACTGGAGATGAGATTTCCCTGCAGCCCATGGTGAGGCAGCTGTGCCCCTGCAGCCCATGGAGGATCCCACACCAGAGCAATGAGTGGATGCCCAGAGGAGTCTGTCACCCCATGGGAAGCCCATGCTGGAGCAGGCTCCTGACAGGAGCTGTGGCTCCATGGAGAGAAAAGCCCATGGCGGAGCAGGTTTTCTGGCAGAATGTGTGAGCCCATGGCAGCCCATGCCCCAGTCCCTGAAAGCCTGTGGAAGGGGCCCATGGTGGAGAATTGGCCCATTGTGAAGAACTGTAAGCCATGTAAAGGGCTCACATTGGAGAACTCCCTGAAGAACTGTCTCCCATAAGAGAAACCCCTCACTGGAGCAGGGGAAGAGTGTGAGGAGTCCTCCCCATAAAAAGGAAGAAGCAGCAGAAACAGTGCATGAAGAATAGAATGCAGTCTAATCCCCTGCATGTTCTGGGGAAAGAGGACAAGAAATCAGGAGTAGTACTGAACCCATGAAGAAGGAGGGGGTAGAGGGACAGTTTTAAGGTTTGGGGTTTTTTTCTCATTACATTTCTTTGATTTGATTGGTAATAAATTCTATTACTTTCCTCAAGTCAACTGTTTTGCCTGTGACAGCAAGTGACAAAGGATCTCTCCCTGCCCTGTCACTCCTTATATTTCTCTCCCCTGTCCAGTTGAGGAGGGGAGTGATAGAGCAGCTTTGGTGGGCATCTGGCTTCCAGCCAGGGTCAACCCTCTACAACCATTATAGTGAACCATTTCTTCTTGTATTCTTTTCCTTATCTTGGTTTCAAAAGCCAATAGTGAACTTACAGTCATTATGTATTTTAAAAGTCAATAGTTCAAACATGAAACATCAATCAGGTCCCTTTTGTAAGCAATTCAATAACTCCTCATTAGAAAAATACAGAAGGAAAAAAATTTGGGGCATTCTCATTCACTTTTGCTAAATCAGGTTGAATTCTACACTGAAATTATCTATTGACAGCTAGTACTGCTCTGCAATGGTTTGACTGATTCACCACTATCATTGTGACCCAGTTCAAACTCTTGTATTCAGAAGAAACACATAAGAGAAAGTACTTTCCTTGCAACAGACAGGGAATAATTTAATTTAGCGATTGAAAGAAATAATAGATCCATTAAATGAAAAGTGTTTGGCAATTAGCATTGCATTACACATGATAGAGATGTATTTTTATTTGATGGAATTGTCTGCATTCTGTTAGGGTCTCAAATTGTCTCTGTTGAATGATCTCTCACTGGTGTCAGGAAAAACATCTCAGCTCTCTCCTGGTCACAGAATAAAGTTAGCCACATCCATGATCAGATCGGCCAACATTTATCTTCCTGCTCAAAGCTGCTATGACCAGAAGAACTGCTTGAGAGGAAGCACTGAGCAGCTTCAATTATATGGTTTGTTTTACCTTACAATTTCCCTTCCCCCAATCCTAACAAAACAGCTGATCCTCTCTGTCCACTGGCATTTGTTTTACTGATTTTATATCCAGCATTAGCCATAAATTCCTAGTAAGGCAGCATTCCACCATGCCCTATCTTTCACATCCTTCTCCCAAGTATTCCACTTAACTGTCTATAAAGTCTGATAGTTTCTTCTGGTTTTGTCTTACCAGTTTAGTCCCAGGTCAGTTTTGGCCAATCAATTTTCTCCTTCTATGATCTGTGAGTTTCTCATCATCTTTGAAGTTTAATTTATGGTTAGGAACAAGTTTCCTTACTATATTAAAGTCTAAAAATAAGTGTTTGCCTGCACATCAAGTGAATGGAACAAAGACAGAAGAAACCTGAGACATTTTACCTGACAATTAGGTAAAATCTCCCTCAGCTTCCCTACTTACCTTCTGCCTTACTGATTTGGTTCCCATCACTGTCGCGTTGCAGCTCCCCTCACACTGCTTCAGTCTGTGTGTCCATGTATGGAAAGCTACTTCTTTTTCTGTGTCAGATGCAACTCTGCTTCTGTTTTTGCAGTGCTTGTGAGAATTGAGCTTTCCATTTGAACTAAAAATAGTGAATGTTCTGAAGGGACCAGGAATTGAAAATCATCTCCATCATTTGCTATAGCTCATTTTATTTCTCACTCCTCAAACAGTGAAAAGAGGTATTTCAATTATATTTCTGTCTTTTTCATTAACACTTCATGCTTTTGTCTACATGAGTTTCCATTTGAAGACTACAGGAATTCACATTTTTCCTTCAGAAGTTCTCAGCTAGTTTCCTGAAATATCCCATGTTTAGTCCCGAAATGTGAGGTCAAACGTTATTTATTGTCACCCTAAACTGAAGATCTGAATAATCTAATCAAACTAGAGGAAATGGTTATCCTTAGTCCAACTACCCCTTTTTTCTCAAGTTACTCTACCTGTTCCAGAAGCCCTCAGAGACCTGAAACAGTGGAGGTGGCTCTGCCCAAGCAAATGGGGCACCAGAACTCAGCAAACTGTCAGCAGACTCAGGACTCAGCAATGCGAGGAAGGTCAGTGTTCACAGAGGGAGCTCCCCGCTCTCTCCTGTCTGGAGCTCTCATGTAAGGTACCAGTTTTCTCTCAGCTTAAGTCTGGAAGCTGATGAAGAGCCAGCCTCAACAGAGGGAAAGGTGCAATGGCTGGCTGTGCTGTGACTCCCACAGTTGCTCAGACTCAGCCACAGTCATTCAGAGACCTTCACCTCAAAAAAGTGGGACAGTGGGCATTTGGCCCCCAGCCTGCTGTTCAAACAAGCTAAAACCAGCTCAGGCCAAGGCAAGCCCAGTCCTCCCCAGAAACTTTGTCCCTGATCAATGCTATTCAAAGGCTGTGGAATTCTATATTTTGACAGAATATTGACTGGGGTACTCTGCAGTGTATACTCACATGTGTAAAAGCACAAGTCCAGAATAATGGATGCTAACATCCAGACTAAAGGAGGAGTGAAACAAATATTGACTTTTAAATAAATAAAATTACTGTTAAGTCAGTATGTTTGGTAATTATTTGTTAAGCAATCAGATGCTGATTACTGTAAAGACACAACAACTATATTACTGAGGAAGGCAGAAGGAAAACAGTGTATAAAGAGTTTCAATAAATTGTTCTGCTTGTATGATAAATTCTAACTCAATCAGTAATTAGTGAAATTTAAAATTCTTTCTTGCAAGAATATAATCTAAAGTTTGTTCAGAGAACATACTAAGACAGAATTCCTGAGCCATTAGTCCTGTACTTTAATCCTCATTTTGAGTTATATTGATGAATCTTACAACCCTGAGGTGAGCTTGAGGTCAACACTGTTGAGGTCCTTCAAGTTTATGGTGCACTTCCCTTGCATTATCCTTGTTCTCATTAGCTTCCTGTTTTACTCATACTTCTTATTCAGCTTGAGTGATGGCACCCCTACTACAGACTGGTTCTGCAATTGCTTCAGTTTTGCTGTCCCTTCAATAGCTACACATTTCCTCTTAACCCTTTTCTGGTGCTCCCAAACATCCATTCAGAGCCAGCTAAGTTCAGAAGCATCCACATCTGATTTAAAACATGAGTGACAGCACTCATGTTTTAAAGACTCCTCTGTGACTAGTGCCATCCTACAGATGGACTCCTTCCTTTCATCTGCCATGTCTCCTCATCCTCCTTCCACACATAAATTCCAGGTCTCTTAGCGTTTGAGGAACTGCTTGTCCAAGAAGCTCTCACAAGGCTGCATAGTTACTCATAATAGATTTCTTTTCTTTTCTGGTTAGTAACTTTCAAAACTTTCTGATAATCTGGCGTCATCAGATGTGATTCCTTGTGTCTTCTCCCTCTTTACCATTCCTTATTTGTTATGATTGTTGTTGCATATATATATGCAATATCTTTAAAATAGGAAGTTGAATTAAGCAAGATTGAGAGTTCATTTTTTGAATGGGAATTATCAAACAGAGATTTTGTACTTCCCGTTTTTGGTGGTTATTTCAAAGTATAGATTAAAATCTTAATTTCAGTCTCAGAAATTCAAGTCTGTTAAGATGTTTCAACTTGAAAGACTTTTAAAAAACCTTAATTATTGCAACAGTGACACAGTCCTGGATGGATCTTAAGATGTTATTGTAACCAATTGGTCACAATAATAACTACAATTACAGTTACTGGGAGTTGTTTGTTAAATGTTTGAGCTATGTCAAGATATTTTTTTCTCACATCATGAAAAGCATCTGAGTTCTTGGCAACTTTTTTCCTCTTTTATCTGTCATTTTGAACTGAGCTGTGTAAGTGATGTGGTTTAGGTCAAGGGCTAGCAACATAACTGATATGTAAAGAAAATTTGAAAAGAAAAGAAACCCCACAAAGCTTCAACAGCTTTTACCTCTTCTTAATTTACTATTTGTTTACTGGTGAATTTGTTATGACTTACAATAATAGTAAAATTAAGAAAAACAGGCTTATATTCTAAATATGCCTTTATCTCTGTGCTTTAAAACACTGGCCAATAAGCTTATTTGGCTTTTTTTTTCAGGAAATACTGTACAAGTAATGTAATCCATAAAGAAAACACACTATCAAAATACACAATCTTTTAAGGTTCTTATCAATATGTCCAAAAGAAAACATTTGCACCTTCTTCCTTTTTAAAAATTTTCTTTCTTAAAAATGAATATAGTTTTTGAAGAAAGAAAGGAAGAAAAGAAAGGCTTTGTATTTTTTTTTTTTTAAATATAGGAAAACAATGTCTTTTTAAAACTAAATTTTAAGGGCTTTAAAGAATAAATTCAGAAAATGTTTTCTAGTGATTAACATGTCTATGCAATATATTCTGTTCTGCAAAATAATTTTTCCTGCTTAAAAAATACCTTGGTCCTTGGGGATTTTTCTTCTTTTAAGATAACTTCATGTGAATTCAGAAGTGATTCACCAAGCACAGTACAGCTGCTTGAAGAGTAATGAGTTGTTTCATTGGGTTCAAGCTTTCCACTTGTTTCAGCTACCCATTAGTGGTCCAATTAATTTCACAACACTAGCGTTTTGTCACCCAGCACTTCCTATGGAATTCTACTGTGAGAGATATTCTTTAATTAAACCTTTAAAATGTCACCAATGTTGCATTCTACAGGTGAAATGCAAAAATACGTTCAAGGTTTACAAAATCTTTATTATTCAGTGGGTGAAGTAATAGGACACAAAGAAAGCCTCTAGGCTGATGATTTCTAGGTCTGTTTAGCTTGAAAAAGCTGCAAATATTTAATGAAGATACTTCTACAAATTGACTGTGAAAGATTTGGCACTTTAAGGTTATCAAGATAAAGCAATAGTTCATTCACCCCATAATTCTTAGTGTTGGAGACTCTCATATACTTCAGATTTCAACTGAAAGTCTCAGTGTGGAACTATTTCCATTCACACTGTGACATTCTTTGAACATGGGAACAGAAATTAAATCTCCATCTGACTATGCTGTGAAGTCCAGGCTGCATGCCATTCTTAAACATACAAACATTTTTTTATTTTTCCTTTCTAAAAATATATCAAGATTTTTGACCTTAACATGGAAGTTAAAATCATTTGCTCTTACTTCAAGACAAGAGGAAAAAAAAACTTTCATAACTGCCCTTCTGTGGCTGGCAGGTTGATGGAGGTGATTGTCCCCTCTACTCTGCTCTTATGAGATCCCACGTGGAGTACTGCATCCAGCTCTGGGCCCCCCAATGTAAAAATGATGTCAACCTACTGGAGTGGGTCCAGAAGAGGGCCACAAATATTCATTTTCCTATGAGAAAGGCTGAAGCAGTTGGAGTTGTTCAGCCTAGAGAAGAGAACGCTCTCTGGAGAACATAAACCAGCTTTTCAATATGTGAAGTGGGCTTATAAGAAAGGTAGAGAGAGACTTTTTACCAAGGCCTCTAGTGACAGTATAAGGAATAACAGTTTTAAACCGAAAGATGGTAGGTTTGACTGAAGGTCAGAAAGAAATTCTTTATGAGTGTGGGGAGGCACTGGAACGGGTTTCCCAGAGGAGTTGTGGATTCCACATTCCTGGAAGTGTTCAAGATCAGGTTGGGTGGAGCTTTGAGAATCTTAATATAGTGGATAATGTCGATGTCAAAAACAGGGTGGATGGGACTAGGTGGGTCTTTGAATGTCTAAATGGTGCTATGATTCTATGACTCTTTTTTCTACATCAGTATTTGATTACAATATTTAAAGCACTGAGCATCACCTTATTAGTTTATTTATTTTAATATTTTCTACTTTAAATAATTTATCTTAATACTGTTCTTCTTTGGATAAAATAGCATCATCCCAGAATGTAACTGAATCCATTCTTATTCTTAGAACCCTCTATTTACATGTTTGGTTACATCTTAAAGATGGAACTAGTAAAGATAAGACTGCTGTACTGCTCACCTCTACCAAATGTGTCTACCACTAATTAACATGGTATAAATTGACATGGATTATATATGAGATATCGAAGTGTTGTTTTCACCATGTGGAAGAGAAACTGCATTAATCCATGTTACTCAGATCATCAGAACAAATGTATCCATATTCATAGCACATTTCTTACTTCTTGTGATTCCTTCCAGCCTAACCAATTCTACGATTCTGTGATTTTGTGACTTTCAGCATCTCTCAAATTCATTGTCTGAAGTGTCTGGGTAAGAAACTCATGTCTCGAGATTCAATGACTTCAAGGAGTTGAGACATAAATATTACTAGATCCCTGAAATGTGGGTACAAATATAATAAAAATAGAGAAAAAGGAGACCTAGTGCATGAAACATTATTCTAGACTGGACCTGTCTTAATATGATCTACAAGTTTTTGGAATGAGGCTGCTATTTCTATTAGGTCTGTGGTGGATGGATGCACTTCCCAAACAAAACATTTGCTAAACATCTAGGTTTCCAAATCTATTATTTATATTCTTACCTGAAAAAGAAAAGATTCTGAAATAAGAAACTTTTGATAGAAGACTTCTATCCAGACAGCTATTTTCTTATCTTTGCTTATCCTGACTATAGGCTGCACATATCTATTCTGTCCTCAGTCACAAAATTCTCAAGCTTCAAAAAGACTTCTTTGAAGCAAGCCTTTGAGATAACTAGAATAACTAACTTTGAGGTGGTTATTTGGTCACTGAAGAGAGAAAAGCGGTCACATTCTTTTTCTTATGCCTTCTTTTTCTTTAGTCTGTTAGTATTTCAAAGCTTGAAATGCTGTTCTTTTTGTAACTTACTGAGTGAAAGATTCATGGCTTTCATTTGAATGGTATCATTAGTCATATAAGAGAAAAGTGACTAAGACAAAAAGAGAGAGAGTTTCATGGGGAATAAAAAGTCATTATATCCTAGTCACAAAGTTTTCTAATCTGAAAGAGTACCTACAGTACCCTCCAGAAACGCCTGTGAAGTGCTCAGCCCAATCAAATCTCCCCATGGTTGTCCTTTGAATTCTTTATTTCTGGCTTCTGTTGCATGCATATTTAATCAGACCCCTCACTTCTGTATCTGCAAAGGAAATTTTAAATATAATATGCTCTATAGAAAGGAAAAGTACCCATTAACTCACTTCCAAAGCTGATGATTAAATTTTCAGAAAATACCTTATTTGAAATGGAGTTCATCATAATAGTCTCCCATCAAAAAGATTTATGATCACCATCTTGAGCCACAAAACAACATATGGCAGCCAGTATCTAGATATTTAATTAATAATGTCAGTTTTGTCTAAATATTTACTAAATATTTTACTCAGTTTTAATGAATACTAATTATCCTATGCAGTTTACTCATTGTCATTTGCAGCTGGCCTAAAAAGGGAAAGATAATACAGAAGGTATAAACTAAACTTTTAATACCAAAGTGATTTTAAAATAACTATCTACCTTCATCACCAGAGAGGTTTGCAGGCCAGAGTCCTCATGAAGTCTTCATGTATGTGTCCTTGAGAAGTCTTTCTCTATGGTATTAGAAAAAAATTAAAAGGGAAGCTGAATAACACTTCTTATCATTCACAGAAACTTGAATATTTCTGAGATTCTTCAAGGAATCAAATGGACCATGGTGTGTTGGTTTCCTTTCTTTAGACTTGCACTTAAAACTATCTCTCCAGGTTCTGAGAAATCCTTATATCACATATCTCCCATCAAATCCCTTATTTTCTTAAATGGAGTTGGAGTGTGACAGGCTAGTGCTGTTTGTGCTGTTTTTCTCAGGTATTTTGCCTTTTAGCTACACACCTATTCAAGATAAGAAGAGAAATTTCCACTGTCTTCAGCAGTTTAGAAATTTAACAGAAGGATAGACCCATATCTAATATTTCTGTGACTGTGCTGTCACAAATGTAAGGGCAGATTTCCATGAATGCAAATTTCCATGCATATCACTGGTAACGCATTTTAAATGAAGAAGGTGGTAAGATAGTGGTTGTAGAGAGGAGTGGATAGAAATGTCTCAGTTTTATGGACAGGTTGATCTACCCTTTATGACCTTCACACTTCTAGATTTGAAAATGACATTTAAGTTTCTTGCAGATGACAAATCCTATGGCTACATAAAAAGGAAGGGGACAAAGGCATGATTTACCTTAGATAAAACAACCTTTTTAGTAAAGATTTATTGATATTAGTTGAATTTGCAGTAATACCTACTATTTTTATGAATTCATTCACTAAGATTCTAAATTATGCCAGTTGTCTGCGTTTCAGTTTATTGGCACACTTCAGCTTTCTACTAAAGAGCTTTTCTGCTTAGCTCAGGTTGTCATGACCCATGAATTTATTTCATAAGATAACAAGTGTTCATTAACTGGAATGGTTTTTATATAAGAGAAGGAAGTCTTATAAATTGTACACTGTACCTTGGTAGACATTAAATATAGTTATTATTATATTTATTTTATTTTAATTTTTTTAACCAAACTCCATTGCTATTTCAGGAATGAGCTAGACACTTGAAAAATACATTGCTTTATATCAAACAGTCCATGCATTTCATGGACCCTTTATATTTTACAGAGGAAGACACTACTAACCACTCTATCAAGTCAGCAGAGCAGACATCCAGGATTGTCTCCAATACAGGAGTATAATAACAGGCTATCCCTAGCTTGTGTAATGGTTTTTAGTAAACAATTTCAATTCCTCTCAGGTTTTTGTAATAGTGGAGTAATGATGCTCAAATTTTTGCAAAGCGCTTAGATATTCACATGTGCACATACACACAGAAGAAACAGAGGAAATAAATAAAGTATCAAAATGTATTTATGTACAGGAAATTAATTTTGCCTTAGCACAAAGCAAAATAATTTTTATTTGTAGTACATCAAATACACCTACTGAAAACATAACTTCAGTCATTCATTATTAGCTAATTATGTTGTATGGGTACACTGTTTTCTTCCATATGAACCAGGAAGGGATTGTTTTTTAAAATACCTGTTTTATTGCCCTTTTCTATTTCCTTTTAAAAAGTACAAAATTCCAAAGATAACATGCAGACTATGTTTATGTATATTGTATCAAGAAAAGTTAAAAGAAAATACTTGCCTTCCCCATATTTTTTCTCTTCTTTTGGTTTGACAGCAATGAAAACCAAATATTTCTTCTTTTTGATACTACTTAGGAAGCAGAAAATATATAAAGATATTTCTGTACTTTTTTTTTTGTTAGAATATATTATAATTCCCACAAATACTGATTCCACTAGTTTAATCCTAACTATGTAGCACTGTAATGAATTAAAATTTTCTATACAGCATCACACAACCAATTTGAGATACTTTTTTTTTTAGATTTGATCAATTGAAAAACCATGTAGTCGTGAAGATGAAGACCATGGAGAACAAAGCCTCAGCAGTAATGATAATAGGACTGCCTTAGACTAGCAGAGTCAGCATTAGCGAGAACAATATTTGTCAAACTACCATCACAAGACCAAGACAGCAATTGCCATACGAAATTATTTGCTGTGTTAGATATTTTGTACCTCCTCTTTCAGTTAAGCAGCCTCCCCTTTTTGAGAAATCCAAATTAGTGTAAAATAAAATAGTATTTTTTTATATAGATCATCTGTTTAATATTTATCATAGACTGCTTTATTCAGCACCCATGCAAATCATTCACAGTCACTGTTCAAGTCAGTGACAGATGCAATCAAGACTTGTGGTCCATGGATGTCTACATTCTTAGTGGTAAATAGAAGTAAAAATTAATTTCAGTAATATTAATAAATTTATAATTAAGGCTGAAAGATATTGTTTATCATTTGATCTTATTCCCATCTGTCCTAGTTATGCATTTCAGGATCTGTACCATCTATACACCTGCTGCTTGTTCTTAACTATGACAATTTAACTGATTATAACTAACACACTTGCAGGATTGTTATTAAACCTGTGCAATTTTCCATCAAACTGTGGTAATAATTTTAATTCTATATTCATAAGAGTTGTAAGAACTTCACATTATAAAATTTCCTTATTCATATTCTATTAAGTCATATTTTAGTACACTTATTTTGCCTTTTAACACTATTCTTGCCTCTTTCTCTACTTTTTATTCTACTCAAGTACTACAAATTTACAAAAGTATAAGTTAGTTACAGGTTATAGGACTATGGACACAGTGTAACTCTCATCTACAATTTCTAATTTTTTTCAAATTTAAAACTTATTTTTGCCTTAAAAATACCACTAAGCTTGCATAACAGCCAACTTCATAGCTTCCAGAATCTTTTTGTGTCGTGTTTTTACCAGATACTAACTGTTTGATCATGAAGTCACTGCTAGAAGAACTTCTCATGTCATTAGAATATTTACAGTGTAGGCAAACAATTGTCACCATGGCAAAGGCATAGCTGATTTCATGTTGTGGAAGAGGGAACGAACACTGCTTGACACAGTCTGTCTTTATGATATGAGATATAATGGCACCTCTTTTCTACATTTACAGGGGCATCTGATATTTCCATAATGAAGTACTGAAATAAACCTAAAAGAAATACTGTATTACTGAAAACTGTAATCATTTGTTGGTATAGATTTAATACCACCAGTCTCTGGTGGTTGTATTGGTTTCACAGACTTGGCCACAGTCATTCAGAGAGCTTCACCTCCAACAAGGGGGTCAGTGGTCATTTGCTGCCAGCCTGTTGCTCAAACAAGCTAAAACCAACTCAGGCCAGGGCAAGCCCAGATACTGCACTGTGAGTTGTGTACAAAGCCAGTGGGTATTTGCTATTGATGGCAACTCATTTGCTGGGATACTTCCATCTGTCTTACAATCATTCTTTTTTCACTGTAAATTGTTAAAATAAGAGTCAGCAGTGAGACATTTCCAAAGGAAAATTTATATTTTTTGACCTGTCAGCTTTCTGGTTCTTCTCTAGCATTTAAGAATCTCATTGTTTAAGTGGTCAGTCCTGAGAACATTCCAAAAATTGCTGCTTGAATATGCAATTGCGATAAAAAGCGGGCTTATTTTTTTATACTTTTTAATGTTGTCATGAGTACATGAAATAGTTTTTTCGATGTGTTGCATATGTAGAAGTATATTGATTCAGGATTAATGAGACAGTTCAGGATCCTGCAAACACTTTTGCACTTAAATAGCTCAGTTGGCTTAAATGAGACTCATCTATTGCTGTCTCTGTCCGGCTCTGTGGGGCATACGTGTGCACCCGCAGACACACGGGTGGGTTCGGTATTACAGTCGGTAGCAAGAGTCACAAAGGGCATTTGGGTGTGTTCTGGCAGGAGCATTTATTGCTGCTACACTGTCAAAAGGTGCAGAGGCAAATACAAGAACAATGGCGAGCTCAGGGTTTTTCCTGGGGCCGGGGAAAAGGCGGGACTAGGGAACAGGGACCAATGGGGAAGCTCTGGGGGAGTGACGAGGGGTAGAGGCCAACAGCCGGCTGGAGAAGCCAAACTGGGGTGGATTACCGTAACAGAACAATGCATCCTGGGAGAAACTTCTTTCCCTCATCATGACCGATAAGTCTCTGGCACCAGAGACTGTCTTACCAAGAGCTCTCTCTGTCCCTTGTGCCACAGGCCAATTGGCCACCACACTAATCAGCTGTATAAAGTAATTCACAAGCATTGATTATTTGCAGGAATACACTCTACATTTAAATGTATGATCAAATACTTCTGTTGTATGATCCCTAACAGTTAAATGCCTCAGGAATTCTTGTTTGGATTACCTTTTCAAGCACTTATTGAAGAATACAGTTCAGTAGCATATCTGTTCTTAAATTAAATGACTTTTTTATCAAGAACAAATGGCCTACAACATCTTGATTTGAGATCCCCTTATTTTTGTAGTACAACAGCACCATGAAAAATAAAATAGAGTATCTCATTCAGAGATGTCATGAACACTGACATTCTCACAAGGTGTTAAAAAGCTTTTTAGAAAATACAACTTCTTAAATATTGCCTACTTACAACCTGATCTTGGGTGTTGCTTGCAATTCTGAATCAAATGAATGATCTAAATTCAATTACTTGAAATTAGGAAGAAAACAAATACAGTTGTCTGAAAACATTTTCTGTGAAACAGAACATTGCATATAAGTCCATTTCAATTTGCTTTAGAAGAATAATTTCAAATATAGCAGGGGATGAATAAAATTGTTTCTCTTAAACCATTATAGGAAAATTTATAGTAATTAAAATGAAAATCTCTTGTAATTGTTAAGGTGAAGTAAAATAAAAACATTACTTTTCGATGGAGATCTAAATTGATAATGGAATCACAGAATCAGAATCACAGAATCACCAGGCTGGAAGAGACCTCTAAGATCATCGAGTCCAACCCACACACTAACACCTCAACTAAACCATGGCACCGAGTGCCACATGCAATCTTTTTTTAAACACATCCAGGGATGGTGACTACACATCCAGAGATGGTGATGGGAAGCTATAAGGTGTTCTCTTTTGTGACAGCAAAAGGTTCAACTTAATGAATCAGGAGTTTCATTCAATTTTTTCCACTGTTATGAAAGAGGTCATTTTGCCAGTTTCAGTTCTATCATAAAGACCATATCTACCTTCAGTATGTTACTTCAAAGTTGTTAATATGATAATCCTCTCAGTGAATTGTGGTAATGAAATCAATAAAAACCCCAAAATATCAATTTTTCATGGAAATAATTAATATTTTGTTCAGATTATTGCACTTCCATTGAGAGATCTGAAATCTAAATTGAGAACATCTCAGCCATAATTTTAATCTTGGCTATAAAAAAATTCAGTAATAATTCTCACAGGCTTTTCAGCAGTTTCATGGATTTAAAATATATAATTCAATAATAGAATATTGTAGTTCCTCCCCTTAGCTTCTTCTCCTTCCAGACAAATAGCAATGTATTCATACTGATTAAGCTGCAACAATTATGCTTCGTACCATTGTTAACTCTGTTAGAGATCTGCATGATAGATTAGAGAATGGTGATATTTAAACTCTGCAGTATTCTTATGTGGTGCCTTAATCACTTATTGTAATTTGTAAAGGGTTTCAAAATAAATTCACAATTGCATTGGACTATGTACTGAACTTTAGAGTTGACTGTTTACATAAAAAAAAAACAAAAAAAAACAAAAACGTAAATAGACAGAAAGCTTTGACCAACTCAACCTTTGTTACTAATGATCTGTAAAGCATCTATGCAATCTATGCAGCTTTGATAGAAAAACCAGTCCTACTGCATTACACACTGGGTCAGCAGCTATATCCTCTCCCTTTTAGCAACATTTCTGAAGCTTGAAGAATGTAAGTAGTGTTCCTACCTACATTCCTAGTGCTTCCAAAGACGAAAAAAGTGTTTCTTGAAATCATTTGCATCTGTTGACCTATCTACATAAAATCCATATTTAGAAGTTCTTCTTTAAAGCAAAATTACCTCTGAAGATTTTTAATATCCATATTCCATATACATTTCATTTCTCTTTTTATTTCTAGGCCGGGGAGGGAAGAAGGGAGAAACCACTGAGAGTTATCAACTGAAACTTTAAGGTAAATTTAAAACACCGATAATTTTTATGAAAATCAATGATCTTGAATATATGTTTCTCTTAAACATTTTGCATTGTGGAGTAAATGATTTTCTCTAGCAAAGATTTTAAAACACAGGTCTCTGAAGACAGACTTCTAAGTGAGTATGGAGGTTACAGCCAATCTAAAATATATTTTGATCTTGAATAAAGAATGAAATATAATGAGAGTTGAGATGTGTTCAACACATCTGAGACTTGTACTGTTCAGTTGCTGTCTATAAGAGTACCTCTGAGAAATGAAGCTCTTAAGATTTAAGCAGTTATCACTATAGTGTATTAGCTTTTTAGGATGGTAGTATTTCATGAATACCATTTTGCTAGGTGTTTGGCCAGATGTTGCTCTTTCTTTCATGTGACCATGTGACTCTGCTGATTTAAATACAAAAGTCATCTATTCCACCACTTGATGCAACTGGGGAAAAAAATAAATTGTTGCTCTGCAAATTCTCTTAGTCCAGAGTTCAGCATCCTCTGCTCTGAAGGGAGTTTGAATTTCAACCTAGCAAAAAAATAATTAGAAAAAAAGATTGTTGCCATTTGAACAATAGAATGTCAAAATCTGCCATATTAACATTATTCTAAAATATTCAACCCTGAAGCAGTTCTAGCAAACTTTAAATATGCTGAATAGGAGATGTAACACAGACCAGGTGGGCTTCCAGCAGCAGGAGGCAATATAGGAGAAAAACAATCAGAAACTTAAAATGTATAGTTTAGGATATTTTCTACAGAGATTTTTTTACAACTCTCTGAAGTCAGCACCTGCAATTTTCTCCTCTTCAGCATTTACTGAAACTTCTGCAGAGCTAGTAAAGGTAATTATTTTATTTGAAATTCTTCCACAATCTCTAGTGCTCTTGCTGTTACATTATCAGTTCTGCCACTCAGCTCTCCTGCTAAGGAGTCTTGTTTATTAGGCAGAAAGATAGTGCTTCTAAGGTTACACCTAAGAACACCCTCACTATGGTGCAGTATTTTGTATATTTATTTCTTTAGGGTTTTTTTAAGTGAGTTCTCTTCAGTATTATTAATTATTGTATATTGAGATCTGTGAATGTTGTTAATGTGTTTGTCATAACATAGACATTATGGAAAATGAAGAAGGGCCTGTCAGTGAGGTGTTACAGACCGATACAGGGTATATGTATGTAGTGGTTTGAAAACATTTTAATTTTCTCCACTTGTATGGATGAAGGAAAACAAAGCTGCAATAAATGTTTAAAGAGCTTTTCTTGGTGGTGAAAATAGAATCAACTTCTCCCAATAGAAATATAGCACATGAAAGAAAGGAATAATCTTAATTTTGGCTTTAAAATTTTTATAATGGAATAGTCCAGAGATGTAAGGATAGAGTCAGACAAAACAAAATAAACTCCTGAGATAATAATCCATACTTTTCAGCAAAATGCTCCTTTTTAAAAGTAAAGAAGAACATTCTGCTTGAATCTTTTAAAGTCTATCTGGGCAATATACTGGGAAGCATCCAATATTGAAGGACGAAAGAAGAACTTTTCTAATTCTACTGTGTTCCTTTCTGAATGAGGATTCAGGTTAAGCACCTCCAAATGTTTGCAATTCTGTAAAAGTGACAGAAATTCTACATTCTTTCAAAAAATGTAGAATTCTCGTTCTACATTCTTTCAAAAATAATGGCATCCAATTTTCAATGCATTTCACTGACTGCTCATCCAGCACTTATTTCAGCTGTTTTTCAATGAGGATGTTATGGAAGCCGGTGTCAAAGACCTTCCTGAAATCTGGCTAGTCAGAATCCACTGCTCTCTACAAGTCTGGGCATTTCATCAGAGAATCCTTTAGGTGGGAAAAGACCATCAAGATAATCAAGTCCAGCCTACCACTGCCAAGTCCACAAGTAGACTATCCCTAAGTGGAACATCCATGCATTTTTCAAAAACCTCCGGGGATGGTGTTTCAACCATTCCCCTAGGTAGCCTGTTTCAATGACTGACCACCTTTACAGGGAAGAAATTTTTCCTAGTATGTAATCTAAACCTCTCCTTGGTGCAACTTGAGGCTATTTCATCCTTTCACTTGTTACATGGAAGAAGAGATAAATGCCTACCTCACTACCACATTCTTTCCGTTGCAGAGAGTGAGAAGGTCTCCCCTTAGCCTCCTTTGCTCCAGGCTAAACAAGCCCAGCTCCCTCAGCCAATCCTCATAAGATATGCATTCCAACCCCTTCACCAGCTCCATTGCCCTTCTCTGGACCTGCTCCAGCACCTCAATGTCTTTCTTGTAGTGAGAGGCCCAGAACCGGACACAGGATTCGAGCCGTGGCCTCACCAGTGCCGAGTACAGAGGGACGATCACTGCCCTGGTCCTGCTGGCCACGCTCTTTCTGACACAGACCAGGATGCCATTTGCGTTGATCTCCTGGGCACACATTGGCTCATGTTCAGCCATATATCCACTAGCAACTCCAGGTCCTTTTCCCCCGGGCAGCTTTCCAGCCACTCTTCCCCAAGTCTGTAGCACTGCATGAATTTGTTGTGACTCAGGGGGAGGATACAGACCTTTGCTTTTTTCAACCTCATACAACTGGCCTCAGGCCACTGATCCAGCCTGTGCAGATCCCTCTGCAGAGCCTTCCTACTGTCAAGCAGATCAGCACTCCCACCCAGCTTACATGATCAAGGTATCAAGTTGGTCAAGCATAGCTTCTGCTTTATGAATCCATGTTGACTACTCCTGAAGATTTTCTTGTCCTTCATGTGCCTGGAAATATTTTTCAGGATTAGATCCATAAACTTCTGAGGGATCAAGTGAGGATCACCAGACTGCATTTCCCTGGATCCTTGTATTGCTGAAATGTGAGCTTTGCTCTTCATACTGAAAGATGGTGCATTGATGTCAAAACCAGAACAGCAATTCATTTTATCAGCTTTTGTAAAACTAAACTTATCATAAAAACTTTGATAGGGCACCTTCACGTTTTCTTCTATTATGAAGAATGAATTATGGATACAGACTAAGAGTTCTGTCACACCCCAATTACCTCATTTCCAGCCGACTACTCATGACTGCATCTGTGACTGAATTAGAAAATATCTTGCAGGTTAATGAGATCTTGGTTAAGTACACTGAAGCTGGACAAGGGAAACCATCTTTTTTTTTTTTTACCATATTTAATAAAAATACATTTAACCCATAGAAAAGAAGTAATGGGGATGGTTTTCTAGATGCTCTATGACTTTTAAAACAACTAATGAATTTCCTGTTTCAAACTCATGGTATCACTAATTCGATTTTTGTCTTCAGAAGGAAAATGCAGTTTTCCCTCCTTTTCAGAGGAGTTGTAATGACAGAATGGTACAACGGTTGAAAAGAGGTATAAAAAAATCCCTGTAAGTACCATGTATAAATTCTCAGCATGTAGTGACATATAAAAAAATGCTTTCTTTCCAAATAGAACATTGTAATTTTACATAGAAACACTAATATTAAAAAGGCATAGGAAGAAGACTGAATTAGCTATTTATGATTAATTTAGGAAAAATTCTCTTGGCTTCTTTTCCAGAAAAAAAAAAAAAAAAAGAAGAAAAGAATGATAAAACACTGAGATATTTATATGATAATTTCAAGAAATTTCATTTTCAAGTAGTGAACAGATTAAAAACATAGCATTCCCATAGTAAGGAAATGTAAGGACAATGAAAATACATACATTAAGGAATTGTTTTTTCCTTTTTCACCTCATACGACATATTTCTACTGTGATATCAGATTGACAAAAAGTAAAACCATAGAATCATAATTTGTCTGGGTTGAAAGGGAACTTTGAAAGTCATCTCGTCCAACTCTCCTGCCATGATCCCAGACATCTTTAACTAGATCAGGCTGCTCAAAGCCCAGTCCAATCTGGCCTTGAATGTTTCCAGGGATAGGACATCTACAACCTCTGTGAGCAATCTGTTCCTATGTCTTATCACCCTCAAAATAATTTTTTTTTTCCTAATACTTAGTTTGAATTGATCCTTCTTTAGTTTAAAACCACCACTCCTTGTTCTATCTCTACAAGCCCTATTAAAAAGTTTGTTCCTGTGTTTCTTTTAAGTCCCCTGTAAGTACTGATAGGGTCTCCCTGTAGCTTCCTCTTCTCCAAGCAGAATAACCCCAGATTTCTCAGCCTTTCCTTGAAGAAGAAGTGCTTCATCACTCATCATTTTTGTGGCCCTCTGGCCTCTCCAACAGTTTGTGTTTTTTTTGTGCTGAGGACACCACATCTGGACACAGTACTGCACATGGGGTGTCAGAGCAGAGGAGCATAATCGCCTCTCTCAACCTTTTTTTGCAGCCCATGATGTGTTTGGATTTCCATACTGCAAGTGCACATTGCCAACTCATGTCCAGCTTTTCATCCACCAATACCTGCAAATCCTTCTTGGCGGGGCTGCTCTCAATATGTTCAACCCCCCAAGCAGAGGTTGTCCTGCTCCAGGTGCAGCACCTTGCACTTATTGAACCACATAAGATTCCCATGTGCCCATTTCTCAAGCTTGTCCAGGTGCCTCTGGATGGCATCTTGTCCTTCAGGTGTGTCAACTGCACCACTCGGCTTGGTGTCATCTGCATAGGTAAGAATGAATAAATTATTGTCATTGCTTAACCAAATACCTGATGACTAAGGACCTCAAATAAAAACCCTGCACGACACAATATGTGGCATTTTACAATGCCTGATTTATGTACAGATCTTACCACAAGTGAGTTCAGCTATGTCAAAATAGATACTGTTGTCATTACAGATACAAAGAAAAATAATTTTTCATAAATTCTAAAACACAATTACAGTGAATCAGTTCTATCCCCTCTAAAGCTATGCAAGCACTCGTATTCTTATGTTACTGTGGTATCTGGTTTAAATACGAAACATCTCTTTGTGTTGTCATGGTTCCTAAGCACAATAAAATACACATTATCTCAAGGATTAAAGTGAAGAGTACACATATTTATTTGAATATGTCAGTGCACAATGACAAATAAAGGCATTTTATCTAGCAAAATTTAAATTGCTTCTTCCACACGGAGAATTTCTTATCAAAATGCTTTTTCTAAAGACTAATATTTCTTATAATATTTCAGGGATTACTTGCTTCTTAGAATGAAGCAAGCTAGTAAATGAAAAAAAGAGAAAAATGTAAGAAGAAAAATCAAAAGCTCTGACCCACTTGGAAAATTCAAATACTGTTTTGTTTTGACCTTACGGAGTTGCCTGAAAAAAGTGGAAATTTCATTAAAACTCCACAACTTGAAAAAGCGTTGTTTGGAATGAGCATTCAAGTTTTATTACAATCAAGAAATGTTTCACCATGGTCCTGGAAACTAGCCAACAGCTAACCTGACTTTCAGCGTCAAAGATTAGGTCGTGGCTCTTCATATACTTAGCCTTGTGCATCACCATTCACTCAAATTAACCATTTGCTTTCTCCTAGCATTATTTCATGATCAACACCGAATCCAATCTGCATCAAAGACACATCTGTGTTCTCCTTAATCACGTCTATCAGTAGTGAATGAACTGATTACAAGTCTTGCAGACATGGGTCCAGGTTCCAGAACCTTCACAACACAAGACTAGAGCCTTCATGCAATTTCACAACAAAACTACTCCACAGCTGTCTATACCTTAGACACCTCCACTAGGTCTACATAAAGTAATGATATCCTGCAGCAAATGTTATGTCTTCTAGCTAATTCATATATTGAATTCCTTACAAGTGCATAAATGCATACAAAAATCGTTTATGGGCATTAACTGTACACATGAGGATCAGTCATGTTCTGATATATATTCTGTTATAATGTGAAAGGATTTAGCAGATGGAGTTTGGTAAAGCAAAAGACTATGCTTGAGCCACAAATAACCTCCCAAGGTTCTGTTATTAGGAACTTAGAGACAATATTTTAATTTTAAATGAAAAAGCATTAGGCCCAATCTCTCTTATGAAGAAATATTGACCATTGATATTCCTGGATGTTGAGAACATTTTCACATTAAATGTTTGACTTTCTGAAATTAAAGTTTCTCACTTCAACAATCTTGCTTATTAAAGAGACATTTCTGTTTGTTTGTTTGTTTGTTTTTTAACACAGATCTGAGCAGTCAAAGTACTATTTTTAATTAAACAAATATCACAATTACAGGATTTAAAGCATCTCAGATATGAAAGAAGTTAACCTTTACACTTCATAAACCCTGTTACTGTTTTTGGTAATTTTAAAAAAGCCTCAGAGGAAATAGCCATCAAGGTGTACAATGCTAATTTTGAGGTAAAACTTTAGATCTCTTAATACTGCTTTTGCACCATTTTAGACATCTGTGAAAATGAAACCACAGAAAACAATAAAAAATGAGCAATAATTTATTTTCCTTTGTAGAGTAAGGTTCAAGGAATAATGTAAATTATTAATCATTAATAATCTCAAGATTTGTGTTTATCATATATGGATAAGGTAAGCACTTTAATAAGTATACAAGCAATGTTTCCCAGATCTAAATTTTTATTTTATATTCTCACAAGAAATAATACATAATAAGGAAGAAAAACACAACCCATAAATAACTGTAAGGATAGATCTTTTCCTATAAGATAACTTGACAATATTTTAATTGTTCCGTATTCCATCAGCAGGAGACAATGGAAAGGGAAAAATGTTGGCTTTGTTTAAACTACAAGCATAAACTATACCAGCTGGTGCACTCCGTTGGGAACTGATATGTGGGTCAGCACATTGCATCATCAGCACTTCTTCAGCAAATCCACCTGCTTGAGTAAACAGACAATATGGGGCCCCAGTGTAGCAACGTACATTATTAAAGAGACATCTTCCTAAATTTGTGGCCGTCTTAGCATTTTATTTCAGATAATACTAGCCCTTCTTGAATAAAAGTATTTCATTTTCTAACTAGCTTCAGTGAGCTGATAGGCTCTTTAATGATAGTATAAAGGCAAAAGTAACTTTGCTAATATAGCTATAATGCAGAAAAAAAAATCAAGAGAATATGAAGTTTATTTACCTAGATGTTACTTCTACAAAATAATTGACAGCTATTTTATTGTCCTAAACCAAGTCTTAAACAGATGTTGGAAGTTTAGTTTTTTTACACAGTAAGCTTTCTTGTAACCTTTGCTACATCTAGAGTTTAGCTTACTATATAGACACAAACACCTTAGATATGACCCATATTTACATGCTGTAAATAATTATGCATTTAGGTTTCCTGCTTTGCCTTGGAAGATGTTTAATTCCAGGGGAATCAGTTGTTCTTTATCTGAAAGGACAGGCCTATTAAAAGCAGACAACCACACCAAAATAAAATAAAACTTCCCAAACCAAAACATATGCAGTCACAATAATTGAAAGCAGATGGAATAAACTAAATACAGCATAAGCATAAATAAAGACTGAAAGACCTCACAAAAATCTGAAAGTCAAAGCCTGTCTCTTTGGAATAAGTTGCTGTGGGTTGGCCTTCAATGAAAGCTCTTGATGTTTAGAAGGGTAGTTCAAGATCTATGTCTTGCGAATTAATCAGCATATTCATATTTTGGAAAGGTTATAAAAGGCATAATGTTGGCTGAACATTAATTTATGAAAAAAAGTCACTATTTCTTCCCGGGAAATGAACTGTTTCATATTAAAACAAAATGTATTTTACATGAACAATTTAGAAGCTATTTAAAATATTCCAGCAGTATTTCTGTTCCATTATTCTTGTAATTTCTTTATTGCGCTTGAATTTGCATGTCTAAAATCCATATTGGTTGATGCTGCAAATATTCAACAGAAAATATAGTAAAGAATGATCTTTTTTTATACTATAATATATAATTTTAGCTAAATGACAAATATTAACTGTCAGTTTTCCAAAGGTAATTCAGAAGTGCAGCCTCGTAGATTCTCTTTATTAGTTCATATATATCCATCTATATCTCAAATAAATAGATTTTATTCTTCTTTTTCTGAAGAACTACTTCCCTAGATTATGCTCACATACACTGAAATTAATTATATGCTAAGATTGTTGGACTTTTTGAATCCAAAACATCAACAAGGAAATTTTTTATTAGAACTGACAGAAAAATTCTAAGAAATATTGAATTTAAGTAGGTTTTTGATTACTGAGAATGACCATCCATGTATCAGAAGTGAGAAATAGAAAACTGAGCTACAAACATGTCCTTTAGAATCTGTGAGGATAAAGCAAAACAGTATTTAAAGACAGCATGAATTGAAGGGAGCCAATCTTGATACTATCGTGTTTAGTTGGTATGTCTACATCTTCTGAGAAATAGAATAGTGGGAATGGGGAAGATATTTATAAACACAAGCTCACCAGTCAGCTGGATTTCAGATATTGGCAGACTGTGATTAGATTTCTATGGGCTTCTACTGCATATGTTTAACAAGAAAAATGTCTTCAACCTTTCTTCATACATCATGCTCTCCAACACTCCAGTTATCTCAGTGACCATTTCAGAAATCCTCTCAAGCTTTTCAACTTTTCGCTTTAACTGGGAGAACCAAAGCCTGATACAATATACAAGATAAGAAACCCTGATACGTTTGATATGCGTAACATCCTCTGATCTACTTACTACACTCTTGCTGATGCAGCTCAGAACAGGGCTATATTTTGTTGCTGCAATGGCACACTGCCATTTGATGTTTTTATATGATCTATATGTAGCAAAACTAAGTTAAATGTCTCCTGTCAATGGATGAGCTTCTGGCAAATATAATGGTGGTTTTAAAATGTTATTACTTTATTTCATCACTGATTAGAATATTATTCAAACATCTGTAATCCTACTTTGGAGACTAGAAATCACATGTTTAATTGTGTGAACAATCTCCTTTCTCATCTCTGGCAAAGCAGACATTTATAATTACATGTAGAAAACACTTGCTCTAACCAATGTACATATGCAGAGAAAAATCTCTCATTTTTCTGCCCCTAGTATGCATCTGCAAAGTATTGCTTAAGGCACCAAGAAATTGAAAAGCTTTGTTAGGAAACGAGATCTGTAGAAAAAAATCTGTAAAACACCCCTGATATTTTCTTCTGAAATATTTTGTAACAGCTAGGTAAAGAATTCCTTATAAAAAATTTTGTGGCAATATTACCCATTTTTGTTACAAATACTAATTTAACTAGTCATATTTTTTTCATTATTTATACACAATTATTAGTCTATAGCTATATTTTAGCAAATTATAGCCCAGCCCTAAACTTTTGGATGGAAGGTTTGCTTACCTGTCAATTATTTGTCACCTGTTTAGTGTAACAGACAACTTGAGTCACAATGCATTTCATTTGTCCTCCTGATTGGATAGGTTAAGCATCTGAAATAATCTGTATTATTTACTGCTGCATATTTCCATCATCTGATATGTGTGAGATTTCCTCACATTATCTCTTTAAATATATGACATTTTGGTTTAGTCAATCTTTCATGTACAAAAGTGTCTATACATGAGCTGAACTTATTTAAAATCTTCAACTGCACACATGCACAAAGTTAATTTTGGATGATGCTGCTTGCTAGATTCTGCTTGAGCTATATTGCAGTCATGTCTAGTGCCACGTGCCTTTCTGATCTGGAGCCTGATATCCTGATCTCAGACCTGCTTCATCACTGTGGACTTGTCTGGTGGTGTGAACTCTTTGATAAACCAGAATTACTGCAACAGATGTATCCTGCTCTTCTTGCTTGGGTTCTGTGTGGCTACACAGCTTGCCAGTGAGTCTGGGGCTGCCCCTGACAGTCTTGTTGCTGCCCTCAGCTCCTAACTCACCTTCTTATGAGGAGCAGCCCCTTCCTGGTGCTGTCTGAAGTCTGTGGTGAGTACTTATCTTTTTTGTACTTTACCAAGTATATATTTATAAGGGTTCAGTTTTGGGGGGTTTGGGGATGTTTTTGGTTTGGGGTGTTTTTTTTCCTGTATGAGGGTTTTGTTTTGCTTTTTTTTTTTTTTGTGGTGGTGATTTTGTTTTGTTGTAGGTTTTAGTTGGATTGATTTTGTGGGTTGTTGGAGTTTTTTTAGCATAGCTTTTCAAACATCAATGTTTCAAAGACAAAACACATACTTCTGAAAAAAAATTTCAGGCTCTGGTCTTGCTTATGAAGATTCTTCCATTTCTTGTGGCTATCTATACCTTTTCAGCTAGAAAATGGTCTCCCCCTTGTCAAAGTATCTTGGAGGTTGATGACTTATGCTTTGATGAACCTCATGTTGTTAGAGCATTGTTGCTGAGTGTGTAATGAATGAATATTATGGAGATAGAAAAGCATTCTGATTCGGTCCTTTTCACAGCATAAAACCCACATTATTCAATTATATTTTTGGACAATAATTTTAAATCTGAAATTATATTATTCCATATTCTTTCACTGTCCTTCACCAGTCTCATCTGCATTATTCTGCACCTGTTCTCTAGATGAAATTCCATGGACTACACTTAGTGTCAGACAGATTATATACATACCCCTTTGTTATCAATTTAATTACTGATAAGAATGAATCAAGATTGCTTTTAAGCCCTGCCTAAACTTTTCTGACAGAATACTTGCTCCAAAGTATTATTTTAAAAAATAGAGTATAATTTGGAAAATAATATATGTATGCCTGTGATTTGGTGAATTCCTTATGTCCAAATTGGAGAGATATGGATTTTATTATTAATTATTGAATAAGGAATTGGCTGGCTGGATGCAGCCAGAGGGTTGTGGTTAATGGCTCCATGACCAGATGGAGCCCAGTGAGAAGTGTCCATTTGAACACTATCCTGGGACCAGTGGTATTTAATGTCTTGATCAGCATACATAGACAGCGATATCAAGTGCACCCTCAGCAAGTTTGCAGATGACACATCTGAGCAGTGCAGTAGACACAACAGAAGGAAGGGATGTCATCCTGGACAAACTTGAGAAGTGGGTCCATGAGAACCCCATGAAGTTCAACACGTGCAAGTGCAAGGTGCTGCATGTCAGTCGGAGTAATCCCAGACATGAGCAAAGACTGGGAGAAGAACTAATTGAGAGCAGCCCTGTGGAGAAGGACTTGGAGGTTCTTGTAAATGAAGAGTGGGATGTGAGCCAACAGTGTGTGCTTGCAGCCCAGATGGCCAACAGGATCCTGGGCTGCACCAAGAGAGGCATGGCCAGCAGGTTGAGGGCAGTGATTCTGTCCCTCTGCCCTGCTGTCATGAGATCCCACCTGGAATACTGAATCCAAATCTGGGGTTCTCGAGACAGAAGGACATAGGCCCATTAGAGCAGGTCCAGAGGAGGAAATGATCAGAGGGTTGGAGCACCTCTCCTATGAATACAGGCAGAGAGAGCTTGGGTTGTTCAGCCAGGAGAAGAGAAGACTTCAGAGAGATTTCATTGTGGCCTCTCAGTACTTAAAGCAGGCTTATAAAAAAGAGAGAGAGCAACTTATTTTTCTGATGACTTAGGGAATTTCTGACTTTGAATATAAGCAATACTAAAGAAACGTAAGAGCTGGATTAATTGGAAAACATACAAAACAAGAAAAATCTCCTGTGTTAAAGGAGTCTATTGTGACAGGGAGTAAAATTGAGTATTAGTTTTCCTTTCTTCATCTAAACTCTGTAGCAGGAAATGACGTTTTGATGTATTCTGGCTGATAGATTACCCAAATCCATCCCTTTCCTCTATTCTGTCACCCTCCTACTCTCCAATATAGCATAGCATAAGTTTAATGGGCATGAAGAAAAAAAAAACATATATATACACATTCAAAAGAAAACTTTTTTTGCGTCTTCCTCCTATTAAAATCATTTCACCTTCAAGTTCATACATTTTGCTTGTTTATTTGTCTCTTCCCATGAGTGTCTCTTCCTGATTTTTATGAAATCTTGTTGTGGGTTGAAGGAAGGCAGTTCTGTCAGGGCTGAATTTTCATTTGAAATGTAGAGCTAGTAGCACTGTCAGTAGAACTTCCAATGTTTAGCTATCCCGTGTCTAATACTGCAGCAGTTCTGTTCTCAAGGAAGCATGGCAAATGGGATATTATTCTATTTCTCCTGAAGTAGCTTGGTTTACCAGAGTAGAAATCTGCCACTGCATCCAGATGCTAAGCCAGACTTGGCTGTTCTTTGTTAACTCAATGCTTTTCCCAGAATCACAAGCACAAACACCCCAGCCATTTTATGCAGATGTTTTGTGGCAAAAGTTTTGTACTTAAAGGCCTGCCAGATTTCAAAGACTACTCTCAAAGTCTTTAAAATTCTAGTGGTCCATATGCTTTAACAGTTAGGAAATACAGGTAGGACACTAGCTCTGCATTTTCTTTCATCCCTCTCCCTAGGAAAAGAGAACAGAACAAAGAGCACAACATCTTTCAACCCTAGAGTGATTTGCAACCTAAATCAGTAATAAGAACTTTGTGATGATTCACTTCATCATGGTGTCTATCCATGTTTTCTATGTGAATACATATTGAATTCAATTGGGAACGCTCCCTTGATGTTTTGATTTGAATTTAATTGTAGTTACAGTGAACACCATAATGTACTCAGGTTTGCAGCATTGGCTTGACCTTGGTTATTCTGTCATAATTTTGATGTCCAGTAATAATATTCCTTATATACTCTATACAGTGCAGAAAATGAACAAGAGATCAGAATGATCACAGGAAAGCATTTAAAATATGAAGATAAAAACTCTGAACAGCAACAAAACACTAAGAAACCATTATACATAATTTTCCCAGTTTTACTTACTTATTGGAATTTTTTAGTCCCACACAAGACATTCTTGTTCTTCAGTACTTATGAAAACTGCAAAGTTCATTCCTTCCTTGAATTATATATGTCAGAAGGAATATTTTCCTGGTGCAAACAGACTACAAGCCTGTATAAATCTGCTAAAATATTGATCTTATTAAGAATCTGCTTCCTATTAAACTTCAATTCCATACATGTAAAAAATTAAGCAATATCTTTTAATAATAAATTGTTGTTTATGTTTAAAAAGTACAGATCTGAGTGAAATAAAGATAAGTGTAGGAAACAATTTTCTTAAAACTTTTTAATTAGACTTTTTTTCATTCTTTTATGTGATCTTTAATTCTTTCATAACTAAATCTGGTTTTATTTTTCCTACCAAAGAAAGGCAATCATCCTAATCATGGTCACTATAATGACAAAATTTTATACACTCAGAGCATGTCCAGTTCTTTAAGTATTTTTGCATGCCTATACTTTTGACTAATGGAAAGAAACCCCACTTAAGGCATTACTAAAAGTAAACCAGCAACCCTCCCTGAAAATACACTTCTGTACTCCTATCTCTTGAAAGGATAAAAAGCCCCCAAAGCCCCACAGATCCAAATTATGTATAGATCCACCTGATAATATATAAATATTGAACCAAAACTGCTATTGTGGAAAATTATAACATGTCAAAAAGAAGCACGTTCCCTGATTATAAGACATAGCTGAGATCCTTTGGGGTAAAAATGATCAAAGAAATAATACTGTCTAATAGTGTTGCAGTAACATCAAATACTGAAGACACTAAAATCCTTGCCAAAATATGCACTTGCAAAAAACTTTTATTAGAGTATATAGGTTCTGTCCTTTTTAAAAATAAAGGATTTTAACACCTTGTAAATGGCAGAATATTAATGCAATATTGCATGATCTTTTCTACTAGTATTTTATTTTACAATATTCTATTATAAAGGTAGGAGTTAGATTAGTAATTTTTGACTACCCTTTTCTTTCTGGATTGTCTAATAGATGCTATAGTTTTCCTAGAGGTTTTCAAGACCTCTCTGGATCAAACCCTGGATATGGTCTGTCCTCAAACCTGACCTTTCTTAGAGCAGGAGGTTGGACTAGAGACCCGCTGAGGTCCCTTCCAACCCAAATTATCCTACGATCATTTTGGTACAAGCAGGTCAAACTTTTAGCTATTTTATCTCAGTGACCTGTAAGGTCCCAGACTCATTTTGTCTTTACTATCAACACCGTAACTTGTAAAAGCAATTAGCTGGATCCCTATGATGTCTTTCCCTGTGCCCCCCACTCTCTCTTGCCCTCCGTTTTTCTCTTCTTAGAGGGAGTGATTCAACGCTCAGGGAAGAGAGACTGAAGAATTTTCATTATAAATAACACTGCAAAACCCAACAACAGACAATAAAATAAATAAAATCCCCACATATGACACCAATGTAAAGGAAATTCCTTGCTGTACAGACCAACACCTCAGTTTTGTGATAATGTTATACTGGTAGTGTGGTCCTTACTCTCTTGGGCAAACTGCCAAATTCTGCTGTGGTGATAGACAATGAAAGTGACAAAAAACTGAAATTGTTCAACATAATTCTTCTTGCAGAATTCTGTCACTTTGGATGTAAGCACCAGCCTCTACAAATGCACACTAGAGTGGTAGGTTGGTTTGTTCTTTTTTTCTTTCATCCTACAAAAAGTGGTGTAACACAGGTGTTAACACATTCTTCTTAAAAAAGGATGTGTACAAAATATATCTTCAGGCTTTGGATCTTCCACATGTGGACAGTGCATACTCATATAGATTAAATGAACAATAATCTGATTCCAAATGCTGTATAAATGAAAGGTCTTCTTACCTCTTGAAAACCTTTTTTATCTCTCTCGATACTACTTTTAAAGCTATTAACTACAAACAAGTTAATTTAATTAATTTAGGGCATTGCATTCAGAGCATGAAAAATAAATTATCTGGTATTTCTATGTTTAAGAGGGTTTTCAGTAGACTTCATACTATGTTCAGAAATAATTCCACTTCAATGTATTATATATCCGAATATAATTGCATTTTTAATATATTTGTAACTCACATTTCCTTCAACAATATGTAGCTGCTTAAACTTCTAATGTGTTTTTTTAGGGAAATTTTCTGCTATCAAGCTGGAACCAAATAAGATCTAGCAAGGGCATAGCATTGCATAAAAAATTTTTACTTCCTGTTCTATCAATATAATGATAAAAATATACCCATTTTTAAGATACACTTCTTTTCATGTTCTACTTATCATTAAAATGAACAGAAAAAAAGTTATCACTTTCTCCAATAAATGTTTATACTAATGTTAATAATATATATTTTGAGTGTCTGAAATGTTTATTAAAATTGGACTAATCTAGATAAGAAAAACCTTATAAAAATACTGAACACTGTCACAAGTCCAAAAAATTTTCCTGTAGATTAATATTTGTTCTGCTTAAATATTGGAAATTTAAATAATCTCAATCGAAGTACATAATTCTGAGCAGAAGGGTCTGTAAATGATACAGCAAGTGGACCTGCAATTTTAGGCAGGGATCCATACAATCAACTTCAAATATCTACTCTATGATAAGTGGACTCATGCCTAGTGATATTTTTCTTTCCCCTACTGTAGCAGTAGTTTAGCTGATTAGATGAAATAAAACAATGCAAGAAATATATAGTTATTAAAATTAGTAGTTTAATTTACACACAGTAAATTTCAAAGAATTAACACAGGATTAGGCAATGAGGAGCATGACCATCCAAGTTTATTCTTTTGAGGCTCCAGAATGGTTCTGAAAAAATGTTGATTAATGCTAAGTACTATTGTCATAAAAGCTTCCAAATCTTTCTGCTTTGCAACCTAATGGAAAAGAAAAAAAAAAAGAAAACACAGACAAATTTCTTCCCTTCCCCCCAGGATTATTAGTTTCTTCTAGAATCAAAACCCAAATTTTTAACTAGCTTTTCAGCATGTACAGTTTTCCAGACTGCTTTATTAACATAGCCAACTCAAAGGATCTTTTGTAATTGTCTTGCACAAATATGTCATTTAAAAGGCATTTAAAGTTCATGAAAAACATATGCTAAAAATGCTTTCAAGAAAAATTTGACTTCAACTCACAGAGTTAAACCTGCATGGTATCTGCTGCTTGTTTGCTCTCCCTGGTTGTTAGTTTTGTGAGAATACCAGTACTAGAGAATCCATTTACATCTTTCTAGTTTTGATTACAGTGGGACTTCCTGGCTTTGAAACCTGCTTGATTTTCTCTTGAGCAGAAGCTGTTGGGCTTTGATAATGCATTCTACTCCTAGGAAAGGAAATAAGGGCTAGTATCTTTAAAGGAAATTAGTTCTGCTACTTAATTGATAGTTATTACAATTACATAACTTAATGGGAAAAATGCACTGTATCAAGTCTTATATGTTCCAGCTTGGCAGCTTCCTGTGAATGCCACCTGCATATTAATTATGGCACAGTGATCACCTTGGTTTAATATTCTGCTTCTTTCGCAGAAAATGAAAGAGAGGAACTGAATTTGAGAACAGTTGTAAGTTATTCAGAACAAAAGTACAGAAACTTGCTCTAGACCTGGCAGGGCTATATTAACTAATGACAAGAGTGAGAAAACTGTAAAAGAACAGATTAGCAAATCCCTTGTTGCAGACTACTTCATCAAAATCAAGGTAAGTTCTCAGGCAGTTTTTTCAAGGAGAATTCAAGGAGGGAGAGAAAGAAAGAGAATTAAGATATAGGCAGTAGATGCATTCAAGCAATACAGTTTCTGGGGTTTAGGGGATTTTTAGCTTTCTCCTTGTGGAAGCATTGTGGCAGCTGATTTGCCTGTGCAGATGTTTAGCAGTCACAAGAAATCACAGTATTTTCAAGAAGAAAGAAGAGAGTTTGCACAGAAGAAGGAATTGAGAGGTGAAAGAAATATGTTTGTGAACAAAAAGGGTTCAGGAATACACAGGGAAATAAGTTTGAAATCACAAATAACATTGATGAGATTTCAGTCCCTGAAGAAAGTATTCTGAAAGTATACCGATTGCATTAGAAAAAGGTACAGCATCTACACTGAGATTTTTTCATCTTCCCTAGTAATTACAAGCTACTGAAAAACCAGGGAAACTGTGGCGTAGGCATTAGAAGTAAGAAGGCATACTGACAGCCTGATATCCTGTTAAGAAAGGAGATGTAGTTTTTTAGAAAAGTATTTCTCTGTGACCTTTCCAACTTTCAACTCTGCAGACATCAGCCTGTGAAAAAATGCAGTGCTATTTTTGCATATATAAGAACTGGGACTATAACACTTCTGCTCTCTGACAACCTCATTGCTTCTTTCTTTAACTGAAAATTATCAGTCTTTCTCTCAATACTTTTTCAATTCAAAATATATTTTCTTTGGAGAAGTAGTTTTTGGATGCTGATCTTGAAAATATTTCTCCATATTTTGTTCCTTAGGATCTGTGAAAGACTCTCTCAGGTACTCACAGGTAGGTTAAAAGATAAAGTATTTCTAGATATGCAAGAAGTGAATGTAAATTCCCTTTCTGACAGATGTTTATTTACTAGTGTGTCATCTTTGTTTCTACAGAAAATGTACTTCCTACAACAATCATGTAGAAAAAAATGGTGCACAGCAAATACCAGTCTTCCAAAGGCTGTATGAGAGGGAGAGAGGGAGAGAGGGAGAGAGGGAGAGAGGGAGAGAGGGAGAGAGGGAGAGAGGGAGAGAGGGAGAGAGGGAGAGAGGGAGAGAGGGAGAGAGGGAGAGAGGGAGAGAGGGAGAGAGGGAGAGAGGGAGAGAGGGAGAGAGGGAGAGAGGGAGAGAGGGAGAGAGGGAGAAATGCTCTAATTTTCAAATAATTATCTTAAGGTGGAAATTCTTATAAAGATATAAATTATACCAAATAAATCCTTGTTGCTCCCTTCTACACAGAGATGTGGCAAACAAAACCTTGTTTCTTGTGGTTTTGTTAGCAAAGCAAATAATTACAGTTTTGAATATTCTTAAGACATGCATAGCTAAAGTTATGTATGGTTATCAAGCACTGAGAGGAAGGGGAAAGATCAGTGTCAAAGAAGAAATGGTTTACCTCATTTTCTGAGATTACTATGCTGTTACATCTTAGAAAAGAAAATAACAAATGCATTCTCTCTAGCCCTTTCAAAATGCATAGCTCCTTTCAGCTCAACAAAGAAGGCTTTATCAGTGCTTTGTCATATATATTGTTTTCCTTTAGTCCATATACTGCGTTAAATTTCTGAGCTCACTTTCAAAAATAATTTTTTAAGGACTAAAATAAAATTATTTTTCATATGGGAAATTGGAACACAGAGTAGGTAGCCATTGTCCATATTTAGATACCCTTTATAAACAGCATTTGATTTCTTTTTCATTTCTACATGTTTTATTCTTTAAACATACCTTTCTTTCTCAGGTTGTCATGTCAAAAGGAACACAGAAATATCTACTTCAGATATACAGGCAGAGGAGCAGGTTGAGTCACCTCTCTTTGACTCTGCTCCTGCAGTAACTTTCCAAATACATGAAAAATCTTCACATTGTCAATGCTATGCTCCTTATGTATGTTCTTACTTTCCAGTGTAGCATCTACCACACATCATATCATTGTTTTCATAGTGGTAGAGGTCTGAAGGATACAGATAGTGAAATGATTTCTGAGCACTCACAGGTTTGCGTATTTTTGGAGTTTATGGGATGATTAAAATAACCACGGAGTGACAGTACATGTGCCATTATTAAAAGTGACAGAGAAACCCTAAAAAATCCAGACTACATTTTTTTTTCCAATTAAATTCCCCTGCAGTGAGAAAAGCTCTATAAACAGGAGGTCCAGATTTTAATAACCACTCTTCTTTTAACGAGGACACTAATAATTCAGTTTTGCCTTTCCTCACTGACCCCAGTAATGTATGTAATGGTTGCCCTGGTACACCAGAATTAAAGCTCTATGAACTGCGTTGTGCAACATAGGTAAGTCTTAAAGAATTTCCCCTAGATTTTTTTTTTTTTATCAGCAGCAGAACATTCAGTTTTGCAGTCCTAAATCCTTTTTATAATTCCAAGTGAAATAAATCCTATTCACTTGAACTTTTTCTCCTGCTGAGCATAACCGATGTGGAATTATGCTGAGAAGAGTGACATCAGATCAGAGGCTGTTATTCACTTTCTTGAGTTTCATCTCCTTCATTTAATAGTACAAAAAAAAATCCTTTTCAAAGATATGAGCAGTTACATGACTGCACTTAATTTTAATTTTGACTGATTTACAAAGAATCAGATTCACAGATTGAAAAACACATCCACCAGTCCACAAAAGTACAGCATGTTCAGACTACTGCAGAGAAAGAAGAGATGTTATTTCCTAAGCAAGAAGAATACAGGAGTACCAAACTCCTAAAGTCTTTGCTGTAAAACTGCATAGCTGTACTGAAATCAAGCATGCTAGAAATCATCAGCTGATGCATCTACAGAATTTGGATGATGTGAACTTTGCAAATAAAAAAAGTCTTCAAAAGCTTGTTTTCTAAATTGTTTCCTACCTCATAACTGAATAGACAGTATTAGAAGTATTCTTCAGAAAAAAACCCCAACCCACTAGAAGTTTTAGGTATGCAGAAAGCCTGAGTTTGTTCAGAAAACCTGTGGAAAATTGTCTTTCTGTTACTAAGACAAATTAACTTCATATGTATGAGGACAGAATAGGATAAGAGTTGTTCACTTCCTGAATAGTTGACACTCAAGTCTACTCTTACCCACTTAGTAATTTGGTAACATTGCTGAAGAATATTTTTCAGCTGTTAGTCTTTTTTCCTTACCACTTTACATAATTTATCTCTTCTTTTGGGAATAAAATCTGAAATATCACAGATGTAAAATTCATTTAGGATTAAGAAGGAACAGAAACAAACAAGAACATAATTATAATATTTAAGAAATTAAAAATAAACACAAAATACTCTGCTAACTTCTAGAGTCAAAAAGAGGTTTGTTTAAGCTCCATTTCACATAGCCAGCTGGAGGTTACATTTCCTGGAAGAAATTAAACAACAGGTATAGATTCCATCCCAAATAGCCTGTCTCTTGCTGATAGTTTTATCATGACAGTAATTAATTTAAAAGCAATGAGAACTACTCATGTGTGTGAAATTTTACAGGACTAGATATTCATTGACATCACAGCTGGTAGAAAATGAAACAAGGAAAAAATCACTAAAGTGTTTGCAATAATGATGTCCTTTCCTTCTTCCTTCAACTGCCTCTAATGGAAATTAGTATTTTCTCTTCTTATTTAAAGAACTATCTCTATTCTTCTTGAAAAACATTCTAATGATTAGATGGCAGATGCAACACAGTCTGACAACAAAGTTGTAAAACCAGCACTTCCTCTCAAAAATGCCTGCTTAGATATACAAAATAGGAGGTTGAGATAAAAGATCTAACAGTTTTGAAAACCTGCCAGATTTTTTCACTGAATAAGGTTAGAAGACATATCTTTTCACTAATGCAACAGAAAACAAATTAAGACCCAGTTTAAAACTTTTAACATGCCGTGAATCTTCTGGAGCATTCACAGTATAATTCACAGCTTTGGATTATGTGTTTCACTAGCATTATTAGCAACTATTATTTTATGTTCTCACTTCTAAGTTTATGTGGGGTTGACTTCTGATATCCGTATGCAAATCAGTCTGAATATTCTGTGATACAGAAAATACCTTTAGAATAAATATTACTAATAAAAATATCTTCTTATGTATAGATTAGACATAAGATTTCTAGAGATAGATTTAAAATATGTGCATATGTAAATCAAGAGTATCATAGAAAAGCTTGGGTTGGAAGGGACCTTAAGATAATCTAGTTCCACCCCCACCTCCCACCACAGGGAAAGTGCTACCTGTTAGATCAGGTTGCTCATGACTGCATCCAATCCCAGTCTGGTCTTGAACACTTCCAGGGATGAGGAGTCCACAACCTTTCTGGACAACCTCTTCCAGTGCCTAAATACTGTGAGTAAAAAGTTGCTCTCCCTCTTTTTTATAAACTTCCTTTAAGTACTAGAGGATCACAACGAGGTCTCCTCAGAGCCTTATTTTCTCCATGCAGAACAACCCCAACTCTCTCAGATTGTTTTCTTAGGAGAGTTGCTCCAGCCCTCTCATCATCTACATGGATGTCCTTCCTCTGGACTCACTCCAGGTCTGTGTCTTTCTTGTTGTCCAATCATCTCAGGTCCCAGGAGAAGTAAACAAGGCTTAGGGACAGGAATGTATCCATAAGGAAAGCCAAACCCAGCAGCTGTCCTGGAAATCGTCTCTGGTTGGCTTCAGCTGGGAGGGGTCATAGCCCACAGGCTCATTTGCTGAGGCCATGTTTGCACATGCTTCCCCACAACTGAGGGGAAGGAGTTTTAGGGGGGGTGATGGTGAAACTAGAGGAGGTAACACCCAGCACTGGAGGCTACAAGTCAGATAAAGAACAGACTCTGCAGAGTCCTCCCCTACACAAACCAGCTCAGTTGTAAGACTAGGCCCCTCTGTCAAGAAGGTTATTCACACCAGATGAGAGACATCTGTTGTGTCTCAGGAGTCATAAACCAAAGACCTCTGAAGGACACCCCAGACTCCTTTCTGAGGCCTTCCACCAGAGGACTGCATGTGATCCACAAGTGTTGCAACAGATCCAGAGTCTGTTGAACTTCCCACATCCCTGCAGGGGAGGTGCTGGGGCATTCCCAGCTATATCTGATCATATAATAACCCATTGAACCCATTGAATTCTATGTTTAATGGGACCCTCACCACTGAGAAGACCAGAAGAGGACCAACAGGATGCACCTGGATCCACAGGAGGGGTGAGTATGTTTCTACTTCATCTGTCTCTATGACTCTCTTTCTCTCTGCTCCCCTTCTCCTTTTCCTATTTCTTTCTCTCTACCTGATATTTACAGTTGAATAAAATCCGTACTACTGACTTCAGCATATGGTCTCATTTGCACCTTAATTCAGGTAGAGGCGTCTCTCTAATAATTGAATCTTAACATAAGGCTGCCTTGTACTTTGGCTCGACAAATTAGAAATACCATGTGTATTTGACTACAGATTTGCTTGCTGCTTTTACTTCACCGAATTGAATGAAGAAAATGGAAGAATATTGTCCTGTGATTACTGGTTATGGATTTCCTATCTTGATTGTTGTTCAGGAGGTGTCCTTTGCTCTATCTTATCCCTGTTGTCCATTAACCTAGGCCACATTAAAGACAAGGGGTTTTTTTCTTTGTGAAGTAGAGTCTTTATAAAGAAAAGGAGCAAGTCCCTATTTTTGTGACCATTACTAGATTCCTCAAAATCTAGTCAATTAACAGTAAGACAGAGGGTATTATAAGCCCTCACATTTTATCAAACTGATAAACTGCAAACTGAAATACTACAGATATTTGCTTTAACTCTGTTGAGCTGTGTTGATTTCTCTTCAAAATTATCAATTTAGTCAAAATAACCATTAGCTTGAGTAATTTAAATAATTTAAAAATAAATAAAATAGGTCTTCCTATTTCAATTCTATGTATGTACACACACACACACACACATTAACTGCTATATTGGCCCTGCTACTAAATTTTCTTAACATGAATGATAGACAGAAAATGTAGGAAGAGCTGCTGTATCAGCAACTCAAAGGCAAAATGTTTTTTTTATAAATAGGTGTCCTTCATTTTAGCTTTCACAATGACTTTCCACATTTAATGAACAGATTAATTGTGTGTGCACTGTAAAATTCTGTGTTCAGACCACTGACCCACATGACTAAAAAATTACAAACTTCAGGAATTACAATTGAAAGGTTCAGATGCTCTGAATTGCCTGTATTAAGGGTTTCAGATGGGACGATTGCATATTAATTATATGATCTAAACTCAGGTGAATTTTTTAATATTAAATATTTGAGAAGATAATTTTTTTTTACCTTGAAACTTAAGACTGATTTCTAGTTCCTAAGACTTAAACAGAGAAAGAGGTATTTGTAACAAAAAAATCCCAAAACTCTGTGTTTTGTTTCTGTCATTAAAAAATAACGTGTATAAATACGGGACTATAGAACAGTACCTGCAGTAGACAATCGTTTTCCAAAGCTAGAAACCAGAATACTACCTGCAAAAATAATTTTCTCTTCTTTGGTTTTAAAGCAAGTAGAAATAAAATTTTCATAAATCCCAAACAGATCACTACTGGAATAAAATGTATGGTGTTCACCCGTACTACCATTTCTCGGAATATGGAAAAAATGAAACTTCTAAGACCTTCTAAGTACCTTCTTCCTGCTGCTCAAATTATGTTAATTATGATTGCATATAAATGGAAAGATAATTTGCCAGGTTTGTTGGTTTTGCAGTTTTAGTTTATAAAAGTGCAAAGTGGAGCTAAAATATGATGAAGTTGCTGGATACTGAAGAATATAATCTTTATAACTTTTAGGTATCTAATCCTTAGGAAATGCAGCAGCCTGCTAACCAGGCCACACAGGCTAATAACCAAGAATCTTTATATTGCCTCCTTAGGACACCAGACTGTTTCCAACAACAGTTTACAGCTCATGACTAGATGTACAGGGGAATTTTTTACTGATTTCTGAATGAGTCAAAAACAAATAATGATTAGTGATTTTTCCCTGCCTCTCGTTGTTTTGGGCATTTGTGGGATTTTATACTCTCTTTTCTCACTTGTTTATCCCTTTGCTAATCTCTTTTATAATCATTATACATTTCTGGCTCACATTCCCTTACAGTGTTTCCATAATGTGTGTCTTTAAACCATATCTTTGTTCTGTTGTTGAAGCATGAAATCACAGTACTGAAACCAACTAAGTTATTCTAGATGTATGTTGATATATCTGTTTTCAGTCTTGTTTTCCTTAAACCACCACCACAGTAAGAAACATCTATTTTAGGAACTCCTTTAGAATGGCAAAATTTATCATTAATAGAAATGGAGTGAGCTGTTTTCCCAAAAGAGGTTCTTGTGAGATCAAACACAAACTAGTAAGGCAGTGTTAAGAAACTGCATTGCGGCTGTCTCAGTCTGTTGTCTACGTAAGAAATGACTTTACTTCAGCCAACAATTCAGAGCTTGTTATGAAGAGGGGTTTGGTGCTTTTTTTTAGATCATGTTTTGAAAAAGGAAAGGATAAAGAATCCTCTCATTTCTTAGTGATTTGGATTTTAAATGAATACAGCCAAATGTGTCAACTTAATTCTGTAATCTTTAAACTACTGTAGACAACAAATGGTAGATGGAACATGAATGGGAAAACATATTTGGTTACGTTATAAATCCTTTCAAGTTTTTCAATTTTTAAAATTAGTTATTAGGGCAAATATTTCTGGAACAGCTTCATGTGATTATCATCATCAAGCCCTGATATTATCATCCCCAGGTTTCAAAGAACTACAACAAAACCTGGTCAATAACCAGCTTTGTTTTAAACAATCTTCAAGAGACCTATTGCTGTTAAGTGACTAGACAAGTATTTTTTATTTATATGGGGTCATTTATCTTTCTTCCTCTTTCTTCATGTAAGTCCTGTTTTCACTGCACATTATGCATAAGGATACATTAATGACACTGAAAAGTAATACAAAATACTTCAGTATGTCTGAAGTTAAAAGGGAGGAGGTGTTTCTGAAAATACATGAAAAAAGAATATTATATCTTCTGATAAGAGGGTTTTCATTGCTTGATTATTTTTTTCTTTTTATTTAGTATTTCCCCATGAGAGGCAGGGAAACTACTTAAAAAAATTAAACCAGGAAAGATAAGAGCTTTTAATCTGGTTTCAGATGCTAATGATCCCAGTCCTATCTAGCTCCTAATGGTAATAGAGCTCTTTTTCTAACAAATTGAGGGGAAATGATAAATTCATGTTGTGTGGAGAAAACAGATAGCATTATTTACATGGCAAATTTTTACTAAAGAAATGTCTGTATTTGCATTGTGTAACTTGTGTATTGTTAATGACACAAATCTTAAAAACGGTGTATTAAACAGCATAGCCTTTCTGCCCTACTTGATTTTACATAATTTTCAGATATAGATACAGCTATCTTAAGATGTTCCTTCTGTTGATGAAAATTTATTCTAGCACTAGGACTGAAAAGAACTACCACAACTGTGGGATGTTATTTAATGTTGGCAAAGGAAGAACTGACAGCTTGGGCAAAATGCAAATGACTGAGAAGTTTGCGATAGAAATGAGTGTAAACAGATGGTTTGGAGTGAGCTGAAGTATTGTTGACTTTCTATTTTGGGATAATGGAAGAGCTCCTATTTAAGAAATTTTTTTTTAATGGAAAGAAGCAAAAATACTAACTTTAAAGTCTTCACTATGCAGGATCAAGGAAGCTGAATGAACCTTTTCATAATTCTTGCTTAAAATGTGTGGCTAAGATGCTGCAGCTGGCCATGAAAGGCTGAGTGCATCTGTATAAAGCACTGCTGGGTTCCACGGAGACCCGGAGAATAGGTACTAAGCTCCTGGAAGAGAGCAATAAAATTCACCTCATCTTCTCTACTACTGCCCTTAAACACATTACTTTTAAGTGTTTTCACTAAACACTCACTTGAACTTGCTTGGACTTTTTTTGCAATCCTAGCAAATTCTACAAAATTTATTTCACATAAACATTTGCACTCTTTCTAAAAATTCCTTTCAGTAAAACTGGATTTTACAAAGCATGATACATATCAAAAAAGTTTCTGTTGAAGATTATAATATTTAGTTAAAATTACATACAATAGAATATTGCTATAGTGATGTTCCAATTTTGTGTAATTTTGTAGAAAAATTGCTTAACATGTATGTACAGTCCATTCCACACAAATTATAATCAATTCAGCAACCCTTTTTTTTTCAGGAGCTTGAGAGTACAGACCAATCTGAAAAATAATAGCCTTTCATTATTATATTGTAATGTACTGATGTTTCATAGAATTAGGAGAATTTCTTTGCGTTTTTCCCCTCTGAATCATAGTTTTATAAATAAAATCTTGGGAAATAGAATGTTAACTGGTGCTGGGTGTCTAAAATGTAAGCTGATAATAATAATGCAACTAATCATTAACTCTAAAGAGATAGAGAAGGAAAAAAAATCAACATGTGATTATACTTAGGCCGACAATAAGTTTAATCAAAATGTAGCTACACAGTTGAATACATCTAAATTGCATTAAATTACTTTTAGCTTACTTAAGAGGTAATTAGAACTCTTCTGTTCTAAAGAAAATCAGTTTAGAAAAACCCTAAATGCTATCTAGATCTATATTAAATGTCACTGCTTAACGTGAGAGTTAGGTTCACCTCATTGGCATTTTGATGGGAAATTAATGTATGGTATGAAATTATTGTAGTATTTTTTCTCTTTTTACAGGACTTTTCAAGATTTGTTGAAAACTTTGAATAGTTGTTGCTTATTTATGACCTGACTAAGTGAAGAGAATATCAGAAGAAATCCAAGTAATAATATCTTAGTGATTTTTGGAAATTTTGCTCCACTACTTTTTAGGAGGATTTAACTTCTTAACTCACTAATGTCGTAGTGGAAAATATATTTTCATGGAAGGACACTGATATAATTTGTGTTTTAAATATTCATCTAAATAACCCCTGAATGTCTGAATTAGAGTAGTATAGGAAGGAAAAGAGCTGTAAGAGTAGTATAAAAATGTAAACTATAGTACCAACAGAGGTCCCTCAAACTATCAATTCCCTTTCAAAGCTAACACAAGGACTGGAATAGGAAAAACAGCACATACAGTATAGGAGTTCAGAACCTATTGGTTTCACAGCTTCTTGATATCTAGGTTTTTGGTTTTGGTAACCTGATTATTCTGTTTTATGAAATACGTCAGGAACCAGTCCCACAAACACTGAATTTAAGAAAGGCAAAATTGTCTTGTTTAGAGTTACTGATGCTTTCAGGAAAACAGCAGGTTTCTAATCAACTTAAACATTATGAATACTAATATTAAAGAACAACTCAAACATGGTCTTCATTTTCATCTTTCCGACTTATAATTCAATAGGAAATACCTAAAGTAATGTCACTAAAATATGAAATTATAAACTTTGCTTACATTTTTTTTCTAGTTCATGGAAGAGTAAGTCTGGGGAGTTCATCATAAACATGTAGGTAGAAGAATTTAGCAGATTTTGAGAGAGACATTTCTAAACTCCACCCAAGGTAAAATAATACAATTATGTTAATGCTTTAAAAATAATTTCATATAGAAATTAATTTGAATAATTATTTCTATTATAATATTTTTCTCTGAAGTTTCTCATATTTAAACCTTTTGGTCCTCTGTATATACACTGGAATGTCATAAGGAATCACTAAAAGTATTATCTGTTCAGTCTTTTCAGTGAAGAGATGAAGTTTGAGAGATGGCAATAGAAAATAAAATTTCAGGGTACCAGATATCAGCAAGTCACAATATAAAAAAAGGTTGTGCACTTATGCTTTGTTTAGATTCTACAGCAAATTATATGACGTTTCCAGACTGGTATATGTTTCTCAATTAGAGATGCGAAGCAGCAGACTCTATGGAATTAGACATTTTGGTTAGTAACAAAAGCTGCACCTTAGATTTTCCATATATAAACAACCATTTCATACTCACCATTACAACTGACAGTTACCTCTTTGTAATTCAAAGGTGCACTGTAAATTCTAAAACCCAGGAATTTGTGAGTCAAAATAAAAAGAATGCCTAGGAAAGCATAAAATTCAGAACCATGCTTCCCATATTTTTAATTTTTATTTTCTATTTTTTTTAGTATACAAGGCATATTTTTGTGAAAGTATTATTTCTCTTTTTCAAGTTAATCTTCATGCATGTCTTATTTCCTCTTCACTTATAAGTCTTTATTTGTGATATCATAGATGGTTGCTATGGGAATGTTGTACAGCTACAAAAGATTGAGTAAAGTATTATGAGGCAAGAAAATCTCTTAGATTATATATTGCTTCATTAATTTAGTAGCTATTTATCTATTTTGCATGTACCAATATATTTTTTCTCATTTCCTACTATTTTCTTGTGTGTTTTGTTGTGTTAATTATCCACTTGCTCTTAAGGAATTTGGATGGGTTTTGGTGGGATTTTAGTCCATCTACCTTAGACAATGGACTTGCAAAATAATTTTTTACAACAGTTAGCAAAACATCCTAAAATAAACGGCCCGGATATGTATATAATCAGACGATAAAGATAGTTGTCCTTAATATGGTAAGTTAGAAATTGGCTCTAAAAAACAGTAAATCCAGAAAAATATTGGTATTTGCTGATAAAAATATGGAAAAAAGATTGCATTTTTCTGTTCAAGGTCTGTACCAGGAAAGGACACTTATTGCACAAGGCACTAACTCTACTGGCACATAAACATATGAAGGCTTCGGAAAGATCTAATGGGGGAAGTAAGGAGAAAGTGGCAAAAGCTGATAAAAATATGTTGCTTTGAGAGTTGAAAACTATACTTGAATTTTATATTTTAACATTTAAAACTGTAGCTGTGAAATGTAAAGCATGCTTTCCTCTTCCTCTGAAACTATTCATTTTCTTGGGTACAGAATAATCAGGGACAGGAATTTGAGTCTCCATTTCACTTTATCCTCCCTATACTAAAACCAAATCCCCATCTGGAGGATGAAAGCAACCATTCTGAGTACTTTATAGTAGTTAGCCATTTTGCTATCTCATTTATTTCATCTCTAAAATCTTTAGGAACTTTATTTCTTGAGGAACAGTAATGGATTCTCTCTTGTAGTAATGGGTATGGTATGAATCTTGTGAGGACGACCATGGAGGCTTTGTGCCTGCAGTGATCCATGTGTTCTTCAGGTATCCTGAATGGATTCTGAAGGATTACACAGATGACTTCAAGAAATTTCCAGAATACGAAAGTAAAATTTATCATCAAAATGATCAAGGTATAATAATTTCATGTACCATTACAGACATGCTCTCTCAGCACCTGGGTTGACACTGGGTTCTGAGTAACCAGAAAATATTACTCTAGAGCAATTCAATTGTGATGAGAGCTGAATGTAGACACTCAGGAAAAAAAAAGGGAAATGTCAGATCAGGTTGGAAAAAATTTCTAATGGTATTTTTTTTTTAAATCTCTGAAGATGTTTTTCTAGTTAAATTTGAAATTTGTATGCCTTCTAAACAAGTGTAGACACATATTTCACTTTTTTTTCTGAAGTAGGAATGCCTGAAATTTTTAAATTATGGTTTTAACTGTTAAATAATATGTTGATAAATAACTGCATTATGTTATGTAAAACATTTGTGTTGCATGATTCATATTATGTAGAAGAACTACTGCAAAACAGAATAAATTTGCATCTGAAGTTTAGCCAGTCCTACTAGACAGGAAGAAATGAGCGCAATAGAAAAGTAAGGCAAAGAAATCAGGGTTTCAAACACTAAAAATAAAATCTTTTGATACTAATAGCTTTAATAGTGGCTACAACTTTTAGTGAATTGAAAAGTTGCCCTAAACTACTAACATATTTTGAGGGTGTTAAATTAGACTTTTCCAAAATATGTAGTCCTATGTCCCATAGAAATAAATTCATGGAAGCACTATCACCTGTATTATTTGAGTTATGGGTATGACTGTTTATGGTTTTAGTCTCTGAATCTAAATAAAAATACATTTTAGAATAACTTGCCGGGATGACTGTTGTTCTGATATTACCTTACACAACCCTAATAAGAAAGGAAATCTATGCGCACACACAAACAGAAATATCTATAACCACTGCTGTCTGACAGCTTGGGTACATAAAATCCAAGTGATTTTATATATAAAAAAATACATATTTGCTCTTTTCCTATTTTAGATAACCCTTACATTTCATACCTTGACAGAGACAACCCAAAATATTGACTTACTCTTTCAACTACTTTTTTCAAGTGAAAAGTAGGCTGAGGGAAAATATGCAAGCAGCCACCAGCTCAGTGGGGAAAGGGAGGTCACTGCCAATCCATTATAGTTTACAGGTGTAGAGGAAATATTTACAGGAAGTAATTTTGTCTTTACCAAGATAATTTCTGTAAATCAGATCTCGCCCTTTTGTAGCTGAAACCAATAGGGTGCCTTTTTGCAGATGACTGAGTATTAGCAGGAGATTGTTATAAACGCAAACTTTTAAAGTATTGCTTCTTATGAGGCATACTTGGGAAATGTCAGGTCAGCAATGCCTTGATGGCCATGACCAACCTTACCCTGGACTGCCCCTCACCACTGGTGCTGTGTCTGTCACTCTGTCTGTCTCTGGCCATGTCACAGTCTTGACACGCGCTTCTTGATATACTCAGGAATCTAAGCTCATCAAATGAAAAACAATTACTGCAGAATCTGATTTATACAATTATGTTGGTTTCAGTGTCAAAATCATCTTCTTTTATGAAATTATGTCTCAACAGTCTAACTCAATACAATCTTTGCAAAAACATGGCAGTTTACTTGCCACATCTAACTCATAGGTTTTCAGAGATAAATGGTTGTTTTTCCATATAATTAATATGATTTTTATTTAATTTTACTATATTTGAAATCAAAAAAAATGATTCCCACCAAGAAAAAAAATTACTATAAAAATGAGATTTAAACTACAAAACACATATTAAGTTGAAAGACATTTATCAGAGGAAAGACGTGTCTTGTGTTATTTTCTTCTCAGGTTTATAATTAGAAGAAAATGGTACAGACAAGAAGAGGGAGTATAAGATGGGATTGCAAGTTCTGTGCAGTGGCAATGAGAGGCCTGTGGTAGAACAGAATATATAATATTATGTAGCAGTGGGGATCTTCTTTCCACTGAGAGAATGAAAGAGTGAGAGAAAAGAAGTTCAGTGAAGGACAAGAAAAGAAGTTGACTCACTTTTCCTGTTATAGAGTTGTTAAGATCCAGTTATTGAGAGATGCCTTTGCCCAAATTAAGGTTCAAACAGGACCATATGCCGAAGTCAATAGTGCAGATTTTATTTAACAGCAAATGTGAGGTAGAGAGAGATAGAAAGAAATAGGATAAAGAGAGGAGTAGGGAGAGGAAGAAAGTGAGAGAGAGACAGGTGAAGTAGAAAGATATCACCACCCATGGATCCAGATGACATCCCTTTGGTCCTCTTTACCCTGGTCTTCTCAGTGGTGAGTGTCCCAAAGTCATTCAAAACTTTTCACTATTCATACATTTTAGCAAACAAAGGAATTACTGCTCATGGTCTGCACAGTTCTCTCATTCCATTGGTTACATGACTAAATTCCAGTGCTAATAAGTCCCATTCTAGTCTTTCTCTTCTTTTGAGTAGGTGAGTTATAGTTTCCCCCTGGCAGACCCAGCCAGAGCTGATTTTCAGCACAGGTGCTGAGATGGCTTTCCTTGTGGATTCTTTGCAGTGATACATTCTTCTCCCCTGGCCTTGCTTACCTCTCCTTAGGCCTTACATAACTGGACAATAGTACCACCTTTATCACATCTCAAGTTCCCATCAGGTGGCTTAATTTACAGTCCAAATCCACAAAGTCATATTCAGGAGGTTTGGTAGTGACACATGAGCAGTTTCTTCTTTACACAGCTTGCCAAAGCGGGCAAAGTCCTTTAGTGGTCTTAACAGTGTTTGAGACAACTGAGATCTTTAAGTCTCTTACACAAGTACTCTAATAAAACAAATTGAAAATCGAGATCAGTTTTTATCATTGCATGTAATACAGTTTACACACACTAAAATCTAAGCTATTATTGTGCCATACTAAGTGAACTAGCTTTTGTAGCTATATTAATACAGGAAGGTCTTTCAGGCTATTACCAAACCTTGTTAACAAATAATGGCCAACATAAACTAATATAATGGATCTCTGGCAAAAGGAAGAGAATTTAACTATACCTATAAAATATGTCAGTGTTTTGCAGTATTGTTTGTAGCAAATGTCAAGTAAAAATTAATAAATGCTACAAATTCTGGATCATAATGGTATTTATTTGGTACTTTTCAGTAGAAGAGGAAATTGATTTTTTCTAAGGATGAAATGACAGTGTGCACTGTGGTAGCTCATATATGAACTTGATAGAGTCCATCATAAATGCCACTTATTTATTTTTTCATAGTTTTCACCTATTTATAAATTTGGTGGTGAGGTAATGAAACATAATAGGAGCTGTGTGATGTGTCCACCCACAGACGCCCAATTTGCTATTTTGACAGATCATATTTTCTTGTACTTCATTGTAATAAAACTATTAATTCTCTAAAGTTCTGCTATTTCAAAGAAAGTTGGGAATGTTCAACACATGATATTTTTGTGAATGTCTGTGGGATGTAGAGTAAAAACAATGATCTTACACAACATCACAGTGTTACCCTGTACTCTTACAAGTCTCATTCTTGGCTTTTCACATCACTTCTCAATAACATGAGCAATAAGTGCTAGAAGGTAAGACAATAGATATTAAAAGAAAAAATATGATTAAATAGTTCTATGAAGTCTGGCAAAATTCGTCTAAATCCATTGTTCTTGAACATATACAAAAGAGGATAATATCCAAACTCTACTCTGATTGATGTCATTAGAACAGTATTTCTTAGCAAAATTCTACAAATGCAGAAGAAAGGTAGTCTTACTGCAACCTAAAGGTAATAAATAATTATTACTTATTAGATTTTATTAAGCTTCTTTTTTTTTTCCAAATAATGTGTTAATAGTTAAACAAATCCAAGCCTACTAGTAGTATTTCTGGGATAAGAAATGCTTTTTCATGGAATGCAATGTTTTTTCAAGAAAATATGAAGGAAATTATTTATAAATAAGATAATAGATCACACTTTTCTTGTACTTGTATTTCCCCTGCCATTACTGAATGATGGACAAGATCCTTGGATGCAAATCTTTAAGCTGTATTCTTAGAAAAGGCCTATCCAGTTTATATCTTATTTCCTTTAGAAAACATTATGTCTCAGGAAAAGCAATTTGAATACAGAGACACAAACACATTCATAATATGTAAGACAGTATCACTGAGGTGTCCTAAATACAAGGAGCAAAAATTTATCCCAAATGGTGATTTTTATGATGCTCAAACAGACAGAGCTCACAAACACCTAATCCAAATTGAGGCAAGTATCACCTAGTTATCAATTATTTTTAGATTTGATTGTATCCTTTCTGAAGGCATTAGTAGCATTACTTTCATAGAACAGTAAAAAAACCCAGAATGAATAGATTTATGCTGCTCAAATAAAGCAGAAATCAGTGTGCATCATGATGGCAGAATCAGGTCTTATGTGATCATCTGGATGGACTGAAACCTTGAAAAAACAATTATTAGGCATCCTTCCTCCTTTTGTATTCTGAACTGTAAAAATAGGGATGCAATTAGACATTTATAATGCATCTCTCATCAAATATGCTATTTTTATTTTAGTGGATTGTGCTTTTTTTTACATTATGTGATTATTTAGATGTTTATTTGGTACCTCCATTACAATGGAAATATGCTTAGAGCTATACTGAATGATTTTGCTATCTTTTCTGTTTATCTTACTGGATCTTTAAAATTTTTTTATATTTTTATGTGCAATATGAGTAAAACAATTTGAGAAAATTCTTACTATGTTGAGAATGGAGATGAGGATTTAACAATTTTATCAAACTATTTTGTGCAGCCAGTTTCACCTGTCTTCCTAGTCAATAAATGCCTTGATTATGGTTTGGGATAAGGAATTGAGCCAAATGTAAAGATTCTCCTTTACTTAGACACCATTTTTAAGGGAAAATATTCAACACTGCTTTTCATATTTTAGGTATTTTTATCAAAACCAAAAATCAAGATATTGAAAAAAAGTAAAGGACAAAATTTTCAAATAGCATTACATTAGCAGCCCAAAGTCCTATTGAAATTTATTTGTGTGAATTTTGTCCAACTGCTGGGTGTATCCACCTCTGCCACTAAATCCTGGAACGTTGTCTCTCTTTTTCTGATATTGTTCTTTATACCAGCATAAAACATACCTTAGTATAGCATAGCATATAGCATAACATAACATTACATAACATAACCTCTTCTCCAACATAGCTTCTTATCCAGGACTTTGCTAGAAGGTGCTATGCCTTCATTGGAGCAATGACACTTTGATAAAGCACTAGGGCAATACATCATCAAGGAGCTTCATAGGGTGATGTATTAGTGTAATACATCAAAATGCCACTGCTCTTGAGAGGTTTGATCCTGCTTCTGTTGAAGTCTGCAGATTATTAGCATTGTGTAAAATGAAAAGAAGGATCAGGACCATAAGCATACAAAAATATTTTTATATTCTCATCTTTCCATCTTTTCAAAATATTTTGAACTGCCACATTTAGTATCTTAATTTAGTATTTTAATCAAGGTTTGTATTATATGATCTAAGAAAGACATAGTAGACTATGAAATCTGTATTTCTTTTTCTTCCCCTCTATAATCACTGCAGATTTATAGGATAATAAAGGGAGAGGATTTTGAGTTTGTATGGCTTACACTGTGAGATTCAGTTTGTTGCAGTGGGAATAAAACCTTAAGCACTGGCAGTGTAAAACAGATTTGTTGGAAATGCCCTAACAATCTGAGACTATAACAACAGCAATAATGGCCTAGGCCAAAGAGCACATATACCAGCAGTATCCTGCCCCTGACAATGCCTAAATGCCCCTTTCTTAAACAAGAGAGTAAAAAACCCATAAAATTCCCAGAACAATCATGTTGTTCTACCCAGTGTTTGGCACATTAAAAATTTTTCTATCCTCTTTGCGACTTTCATTCTCAGCCTCACAGAATGCTTTCTACCTACCTTTTTATAACCTCCTGAGACCTACCAAACCACCCTGAGGCAGCTCAGAGCATTGTATGCAAAGGTTTGAGATGAATGGGAAATCAAAATTATTACTGTTGCTGAATGACAGAGATTGTACTGCATAAATTTCTCTGCCATTCTTATACCATCTTTCCCTGGACATGTCACTCTAAAAACTAGCTGACAAATATGTTTGCATCATGATAGTTCCTAATAGTGAGTTCTGGAACTGCCTTCTTTCTGTAAAGGAAGTGTCATAAAAAGCCCCACGTATTCACATACATATTTTTCTTGATGTAAAATCTACTTCTGTATTGTTGTGTAATAATTTCTACCAAGTCAAATTTATCTACCCTAGTCAATAGAATTTGAAGGCTATCTGTGATTTAAGTCCTTGCCAAGACACTGAGCTATATTTCTAATATGATTTTAAAATGAGATGCATTATTTAAAATTATTTAAAAACAAAACAATATTTTAAAATATTTTAAAATGTACTATTTAAAAATGTAATATCTAAAAATATTATGCATGAGGCAAAATAAATACATATATTATATTATTATGCAATATAATTATATATTATATAAGAGGCTGTGGCACATGACTCACCTCTGGTATGCTTTGTGCACCTGTACAATAAGTAGGAGACATAAAACAGACAACAAAAGTACAGACAGTAAGACACATAATTAAGACAGCACTTATCTGCTAAGCAATACTGTATAACATTTCAGGATGGACTTCATTATTTTTTCTAGTTTATGCAGAAATTAAAGCCTAAGAAAACAAGTATTTTACAAAATGTTCCTCTGTTAGGATTTTGAAACCTGGAAGCTATTTTGACATTATGAAAATCCTTACATTTTAATGTATTAACACCTGAAGTTTGGTGTTCAGTTTTTGTTTCTGTAGCAGTATATGTCTCTAAATAGTATACTTGCCATAGACATTATGCCAAAGGAAAAACAAACATGGAAATATGAAAGCCATTGAAGTGAAATTCAGAGAATTTTTGAAGCTTTTTGTCTGTAAGAGTTGCATTCGATCTTTAGTCTTCAAAAAAAGTCCTTGAAAATGTAGCCAGATATAAATGGGTAGAACATGTATTGAGCAGTTTTTTGAGAAACCAGTGTCTTAATTTTTGGTTTCCTGGGTACTTTCAAATATCAAAGTTTAGCTTTTGCTTTTTTAATGACAAACTGCAATAAATATGCTTTAATATGCTTACTCTTTTTTACTTTTTTTTTTTTTTTTGAGACAAACTAAAGAAAATTAATTCACATTTATAAAGCTGTCTACTTTTTTTCCTCTTTGGATATTGAAACTGTAGAACTGAAAAACATGTTTTCCCCAAGTTTATTTGGATACAAGATACCATAAAGTAAAAGGTTACTTGATAATTTCAGTATCTGAGTCACAACATTCTATAAATACTGTAAAGAGCAACTCTGGTTTATGGGAAGAATCAGTACATATGACAGTGCATTTTTCTTTCTAAACCAAATAGGCTCAACAACAACTGAAAAAGAAAATACTATGTTACAACCTCATGGTGCTTGTTAATTTCATAATGAGTCTTTGGAAGACTATGTATCAATGGAAATTACAGCAAAAAGTTAAGACATAGAGAAATTCCACTTACTGCCAACAAGTTGTAATGGAAATTTAGTAGAAATTGTGCAGTTTTGAGAGGGAGTAAGAATTAGAGGAAAGATTAAGTAAGTCATCTTTCTTTAAGAATTCACATCCAATAAATGTATTTCTTAGGAGACTGGAAGAAAAATAACCTCTCAAATATCACTTAAAAAACCACAGCTGTCACATGGCTTACTTCTGGATTTTGAAAGACAGCAATGGAAATTGAATATAAAACTCAAAGACAGCATAGAGATTTTGAGGTTGTAAAACCAGAAACCTGTCTAACAAAAAGTGAACTCCTAAGCAGGTGTAGTAAAATCTGTAGATAACCTGAAGGTTATTCTGTCCAAATTGTTGTAGTCACTCAAGTATCTTTATCAGTGTAGCTTCATCATTAAAATCTGAATATAGGATAAAATAATAGGTTTTTTAGCCTTAAATGTCATTTTAACATCCAAAATTCATGGCCAAAAATCAAAAATAATAGAAATTACAAGATGAAGACAAATTTACACACAGAGTTGGAGGGGAGCAAAACCTTCTGAAAATGAAAAACAAAATGAGTGCTGCAGGAGAAACGGGCAACACACAGCAGAGATGTTACCTAAGTAAAGTAGCACAAGCTCTTTCTCCACTCTCTCTAGATAGTAGAATGCTGAAAAAGTAACCACTACAAAAGAAATCCATAAGGAAAAAGAAATGTCTACAGAGTGGTACATATAAAAACTGTGAAGAAGAGCAGAGGAACTAGGGAAGTTTCACAATTTTTAACAATGACCTAGAGAAAAGAGATTCTCAAAAACTTTGAATCCATGCTAGTAGTTGTAATCTATGACCTGTAGCAATTAGCTGAAATTTCTACTATATTGAAATAAGAGTTTTTTAATTATATATTAACAATAAGTGAGGGATTTTTTAAGGGCAAGTGACTTTCGACCTAGCACTGAAGTCAGGGGGAGTTTTAGCATTGTTTGCAGTGAAAATACAGTAAGGCCACAATAAACACCTTTGAATAACCTAAAGTGTTATGGTCTACTCTGAGTTTAAAAATAATCAAATATAACTTTAACAGGAATAATTAAAGAAAAGTTTATACCAGACTACATTGATTATATATATATACACACTACTACATAACCAATGGGCAATGTTTATTTTTAAAAACTTTAGATATTATTTTAATATGAATTTATGTAGCATAGGGATGAATCTGCATGTTACATCAAATATAATTTATAACAATTTTACAGTTCAATATCAGAACATAGGAGTTATGTTATAGTAGATTCTCAACTGTAGTCTGGGCTGGGAAAAGCATAATGTGTTATTTGTTTCTGGTTTTTCACTTTGATTCAATAAGCTTCCTGTCTGATGTCAGTATCTATTCCTCAGCTTAACTGAGAGCATACAGTCCTGAAACAACTCAGAATGTTTCTTTATTCAGAGAGGCATGCTCAGTTATCAGATCCAAAACATAGCCACACAATAGCCACACTGTAGAAAGTTAACTCTATCACAGCCAAACCCAACACATTCAGTGAGCAGACTTTTCAGAAATGGTAAATTAATTTAGTGTTTCAGTTCAGTGATACTGCACCGGGATCACGCAGAAGACATTTTATTCCAGGAGTCAATGAATTTGATCAGTCTATGTGTGCTCTGTTAGGGCTGTACTTAGGGCATGAGAAGTCTGTATCCGTACAGTAATACAGTTGCTAACTTATAAGGAGAAGTAAGCTCGAGGTCGAGGTATGTAATGCATTGATCCTGACTGGGAGACCATTGTACATGAGTTGCTGATGCTACAGCATTTAACCACAGTGATTAATTTCAGGCCTGTGCTGTGCTGGACATTCAGTATGGCCTTTTGCTACACGGATCACTTGACCACAGGACAACCTCACACAGTTTCTTGGAAAAAAGGAGCCTGAAGACAGGTCCCACTTTTTACTGACAATTATGCCACCTGTGTGGCCTTGCCTTTACCTGAAAGTGAGATCAACATTTAGGAATGGAATTCTTCTCTTTTAAGAAAATTATGTAATATCTGGAGTGATCAAAAAGAAGGACCTTTTCTCCCTGTGCCTGTTCTGAACAGTGTGTCATTGGAACACCTATTTCGGGTGCATCCAGAGTGGCAGAAAATGGGGTTTCCACCATCTGAAGAAATATTTACCTGCTATCTATATTCCTCCTTTTATTCTATCTTATTAAAACAGCCATTTTATGAAACCATTTGTTGTTGAAACTTCCTTATCAGGATCCAGAAAGAGCCCTGCACCATGTCTCTCCCTTGCTTCCCACCCCCTCTACAGAACTTCTCTTCCCAAAAAAAGCAAACTTAAAATCATAAATACCTTTCAAGACTCTTTTTAACAATAAGTCACATACTACATTATGATAATACAGCTTGTAGACCAAAAGTTCATTAAACAGTCAAAATCTTGATAATACTGCATGAAAGTATTCTGCAAGACATTTCTCTTTCTAGTCATAGCTGATAAATGTTAGGAACCATTTCTTCTCTCCTGAAAAAAGTCTTTTCATGTACCTGTGACCAAAGACCAGGAAGTAAACTCTCCAACTGGTTCATTAGGGTAGGAAGCCAACATTAGTTTTTTGCAGCACTGGCTGCATGGGGAATTGCTCCACCTAGTATGCACATCCAGCAGCCTAACAAACCAGGTTATGTTCATGAAACTAATACATATTCATTACATTTCCTGAATACATACATATATGTTAATGATGTCTGGGGACTTCTTTGGATATGAGTAGGGGTCTTTTGAGGGTCAGTGGTTATCATTTGGGGAACATTCCCATTCCTCAAATTTTTCTTTTATGGTACTGAATCTTCTAATGAATCTTTTCTCTTTGAGAATATCCCAAATATGTGGTCAGATCACTATGTACTTCTCTTAACATCTTTGGTCTGGCACAAAATTTTAATTCTTAAAACTAAGTTATTTGCTTGTACATGTTAAGCCCTGGTATAGGTAAACAGGAAAGTACTTGCTGGTACAGATGTAGGGAGTTAACACAAAATTACATTAAACTCTTGCATTTGTAGTAAGCACTTTATGGTACAAAACTAAGCATTAATCACAGACATAGGGATCAAACACTCTTGTACTAAAATTAAAAGAACTTTCCAATATCTTCCCCCAGTGCTGCACAGACTCCTTTCTTTTAAAAGAAATATTACTTGTTTGGTAAATGCCTTTCTTGTTATGCCATAACAAGATGTGTAGCCACATTAAGAAAACTCTTTCACTATAAACATCTGGAATTTACAAATAAAATTCTTCAAATGATGTCACATTTAATTGTTTTTTATCTGAGATTTATTCACACACCTTTTAAAAGCAGAGTAAATTTATTCTTAGCTTCTGTTAGGGGTCATGCTCTACAGAAAAATTTTTGAGAGGTTGGCATTGTTGGCAGATAACCTTATGAGGTCGATTTGAGATCTACATAATCTCAGAAGTGCACTGTTGCACTGTAAAATGTTGTAGCTGCAGTTACAGAAAGGCTTTATCCTGCCTGAAGCCGTGTTCTATGAGCAAAGGATAGGGTATTCAAACAAGTCCCTAATATATACTGTTGTAAGTGCTTGTCATAGTTTTTTGTCTGAACAGAACTTAAAAAAAAATGTTGCTAAAGTAATGATGGAGATTGTTTTTCACAAACCACTCACTACTGGAAAATGGTTTTTTTTTTTGCATAGCAGAGAAAATAGCAAATGGAAATGTGATATTTAAATACATTGATAAATTGTGAATACTGTGAGCACTTCCATTTATGTATGTTTCTCATGGCCAGCATGCTTTGATTAAACTGTGTACCAGAAAGAATAAAGGTAAATAATATATGTTTGTAATTTAAAAGCAAAATCTTTTAAACACTACAGAATAGCAATGACTACTGTTGATTTTTTCCACCAGAATCTGTTTCTCACACTTTCCACATAAAACCCTTAAGACTTCTGAGGTTCTTTATTGACACTTCAGTATCATCTGCTTAACAATCCATCCAGTGTCTCCTAAATAGACCTCCAAGAATTAAACTCACATTTTTTTTAAAATGAATCGATAAAAAAGGATTATGCCGTCTTTTAAGCAAGTATCTATAACACAGTCTGAAATTATTTCCATAAAAAGAAGAAAATATAGCTGAAGGTCCTAAATATCTTATTTCCTACATATAGAAATAATTTGTGTATCCAAAGATTTCAGCTCTGCCTCAGCTGACCCAATAAGCACATCATAATGGCAATCCAAGATGTCAGTACAGTCCTATTGTTTAGGGTTCCTGAAGGTTCTAAAACACCTCAAAACCAGTTTAAAAATATGTGATTCATAAAGCTTCCTGTAATATTAGACTCAGAGCTGTTTACACTTAGACAGTGTGTCTGATATTGAGAATATATTTGAATCATTCAATAAGCATTAAATCTGAAAACTGCATAATCTTATCAGAAGACTGTACATGAATAACATTGCTCTAGGTTCTGCAACTAGTCAGAATAGTTTCCTGACTTTCTAGGGGGTTTTGTTTTTTCTTGTTTGTTCTGACACATAATAACTTCTAAGCTTGTTTTTATATTAAAAGAATAACAAGAACTAAAATGCAATATAATACTGTTTACACAAGAACACACAAGAAGTTACTAACCTAAACAAAATCATCAGCAACAAAAAAATCAATGAAAATTTACCTTGCATTTGTAGTTGATTGGTAATGAACAATTTACCTTCATACTACAATGTACAAATAATCTGTTTGATTTACTATTCAATTTAAATGATGCAGCTAGGCACAAAATCTTGTTTGGAATATTGATGTCAGAATGAATTAAGTGTAAGGTGAGGTAAAAAGACTGGGAATATATCTTCCTGCGTCTAAAAGCATTGTTAGTCTCTGACATCATGATTGGATCTGCAAAACCAAATCAAATATATGCATACATATTATTTTAGGGTGTTTGCACAATACAATAAATTGCTATGGTATGCCCCTGGAGATAACGAAAATGGCAAACTGACAAAACAGAGAATACAAGATTAACATTATACATAAAATTCTTATCCTGGAAAGCTGTAAAAAAGCCTGAGTAACTCTTTAAACCCAGTTATATATTTTCAGTAGTATCCACTACTAGGAAATACTGACCATGATTCAATAACACAGAAGAGAAAATGATCAAAAATTCATTCATGTAAACCTAATTAATTTTGTTTTCAGGTTCTCATTTCATAAGCATAAGAAATGGAGATCCTTTGAGAAGCAAAAAACATTCACTTTCAGGTATGTGAGGTTTTGGCATTTAAGCATACTGACTTTTCAAAATCAGGTAAAGTACCTTTATATTTAGGTGATGTTGCAACTGAAATCATGAGACCACAGTTCATTGATTTTAGAACATATGCCTGAATTACAAGAACTGATAATTCAAGAAGCAGAATGAGCTAATGAATTAGTCTGTTTGATTCTGCATAATCCATACTTGGTATCACTCATCCTTTGAGAAGTGTTTCTACCACAGAAGTCAGTAGTAGAAATAGCATTTAGAGGGGCATACAAAATGTTGGTATTTCTTCCAGAAACAAACTCTATATAAAATAATTTCTTAAGCTATAAAGATATTTCGCTTGTGAGAATAAGTGCATGCATATATCCCATGTCCACAGCCCTTTTGATAGGATGACTTTCCCCCGATATGAAAAATTACAGTACTCAGAAAATTTGTAAATATTTTGAGACTTCCTGTGGAGTGAGTGGTTCTGAATCAGGCATCAGATGTGGTTTGGAAACACATTCTCCCTGATGATTTTTCAGGCTAACAAGGTAAATAATATACTCTGTACAATTACTGCAGGTACTTTTCTTCCTTTTTTTGCATGATGAGAAACCAGGAATCTGGACTAAATCAGGAGACATTAATTAACTTGCACAATAAATTCAATGCATCAGCTAAAATGACTACTTACAGCTTTCACCTCCACTGTCATTTTGAATGGTATCAGAATGAACTTAATTTGAAGAGCAAAGATGCATATAATGAAAGATTTCCTTCTGTTTGAAGTGATCATTAGTAATAATGTAGGGACCTTCATCTCATTTAACATTCTCCTATTTATGATCATGCCTGTGTGTATCTTTTGAGCTATGAAACAGTTTCCATTGTGTTAGTTGTAATGACTCAAAACTGTTAAGTTCTTAGTCAGCGGTATATCGCACATTCTAATTTTTGCAAACACAGTTGTGCTCAAATACATAAGGTAATCCAAGATACTTCTACCATAATGCCCAGAATCCTAAAACTATAGTTATGCAAGTTTTCATGTTCATATGTTTTTACCAGTTAAGTAACTGATAGAGGAATGGTTATTATAAAAGTGTGATCTCAGGACTATAGATGCCATGTTGCCCCAAACTACCATTCCTGTCTGAGATGGTGATATTTAGTAGTCTGAATAATACTCTAAGGCCTTTAAACTGAGGAAGATAAATTTCATAAATTATTTGCACACAGAAATAAATAAAAACCAATGCTTCAGTAATTTATCCAATTTCAACAATATAAATGCAGTCTATCATGCAGTGACACATGTTGCCTCTGAAGAGCCTGTTGACTGTAATTCTTTGAATGACATAATCTACTTGGTCTGATGGGGAAAGCAGATGCCTGGAATCATAGTTCAAATTCCATCACAGTCAGTATATTTAGTTTGAAAATGATATTTCTCTAACAGTGAAGTTGTTTGATACTGGAATGCTATTGTGTCCCTCTTTCAAAATCTGTTGACTTTTGTTCATGAGAGTCTATGAATCTGAAGTAAGAGGGATCCTGATAAGAAGGGGAAAATGTAGATTTTAATATCCTTGTGGGTTTCACCATGAAACTTCTTAAAACATACATTAGGTGCATATGTCTAAGTGCACATTAATGATGTCCATAGGTGTTGACATGCCTGTTATTTTCAACAGACTGAAGTTTACATATATATTGCACATATATAGTGAGCTAAAATAGAATGATTTTTTCTAAGAATATTTTGTGCATGAAGAGTGTCCTTATATTTCCTTGTCACTAAGCAGACATTTTTTTACAAAACATAGATAAAACACATTAAAGAAACTAATTTTTCTGTGTCTTTAAGGGAAACATCTGATTCTTCAATTTAATAATTTCTTAACACTATGACTTTAACGCTATGGGTGAATACAGGTTGGAGGAAAAGTGGCTGGAAAGTGATCCATCAGAAAAGGACCTAGAGATGCTGGTTGACAGCCAACTGAACATGAGCCAGCAGTGTGCCCAGGCGGCCAAGAAAACCAGTGGCATCCTGGCCTGTGTCAGGAATAGTGTGGCCAGCAGGGCCAGGGAAATGATTCTTCCCCTGTACTTGGCACTGGTGACACCACACCTCAAATCCTGTGTCCAGTTCTGGGCCCCTCATCAGGAAGGACATTGAGGTGCTGGAGTGTGTCCAGAGAAGGGCAAAGGAGGTGGTGAAGGGTCTCGAGCAAAAGCCCTATGAGAAGCAGCTGAGGGAGCTGGGGTTGCTTAGCCTGGAGAAAAGGAGGCTCAGGGGAGACCTTCTCACTCTCTAAAAATACCTGAAAGGAGGATGTAGCCCAGGGGGGGTTGGTCTTTTCTCACAGGTAACAAGTGACAGGAAGACAGATATAGTCTTTAAGCTGCACCAATGGAGGTTTAGATTGGACATTAGGAAGAAATTCTTCACAGAAAGGGTGGTTAGACATTGGAATGGACTTTCCAGGGAGGTGGTGGAGTCACCATCCCTGGAGGTGTTCAGGGAAAGACTAGACATAACACTTAGTACTGTGGTCTAGTTGACATAGTGGTGTTTGGTCATAGGCTGATCTTAGAGGTCTTTTCCAACCTAATTGATTCTGAGATTCTGTAAATAGAGAATGGCTGCAAGAAATTTACTTATGTAGATATTGCTGTAGAAAAGATCAGTTGAACAAAGTCTGAGAAGTAGAAGATTACAAGGTGAGAAATATTTTAGAATAAAATATAAATATTTTCTCAACTGCAATAGTATAAATCCCAGAAGACATCTATAAAGATAGAATAGGAGATACAATTTAATTCCTCTTAAAAATAATAGTCTGGTTACAAAGATCCCAGAAGACAGTGCTCTGTAACGACAGAATATACTAACAGCAAGAAATCCATGACAGATCTGGTGAAACTTGGAGAACTCTATTATTCTATGCCTTTGTGAAATATCTATTAATAAAAAACCAACAAAAACCCACAACATTAAATACTGTGCATCTGTTAAGTTATGCTGGCAAAATGATTCCTAAGAGTGATACAATGTAGACTCAAACCACACATCAGGAATCAACTGGCAGAATAACAAGTGGGGGTTTGTGCCAAGGAGATTTAAGCAGATGTTTATTCTATGACAACTAACTGAGAAATTACTTGAGCATAAAGATAAGGGAACTACATAATGTTGTTATTGATTTTTAAAAGGCACTTGGTAGAGTGTGGCAAGGGGATTATTCTGCACCTTGGAGTATTAGTCCTACAAATCTAAGAGCAATTACCCCTGAATTTAATAAGAATACATAAAGCACAAAGAAAATGAGCAACTTGTTCTCTGATTGTTTTCTCCTCAGATATTTCTTTTCACCTCATTTAGTCAACCATATTTTGGGTGCATCTGGGTAGACAGCTTAAGTAAAATTGCCAGGTCTGATCTCTGCTTTCTAGCTGTATTACCAAAATAGCTCAAGTTTTTAGAGCCATGTCATCAAATCCTTGAAGAGAGTTTAAGGTTTAGATTTCAGACTAGGAAAAGGTCAGGAAATACTGTCTGGACAAAATGAAGCTAGGTAGAGAAAACAGTAAATTTGAACCAGATACAGATTAACTGCTTCAAATTAAAATTACTACATATAATAATGGCATAAGAAAACAAGAGCCTTGACTTAATTGACCCAGCAGTAGGGAAAAAAAATAGGGAGTCTGAAAGATATATCAAACCCACGATCTATAATGTAATGAAAAAAGTTATGCTAGTCATGTGTTAGAATTTTGTACCTCAATCCCTGAGAGAAGGCATTTTAGTAGACTAAAAGCTACATACAAAATGTGTGTTTTGGGACATTAAACCCTATGGCACCTAAAGAAGTCAATGTGCCTGAACCTTTTAGGATGATGAAAACTCAATTCTTTGTACACTTAATAGAGATTCAGAAAACAAGCACTATAATTGTTTTCACAGTTCTTTGTATTCAAGAAATAGTGTGAGTCAGTATTGCAGAAAAATATGAACATTTTATTCTACTGTGAGGATACATGCTGCTTGGAATACTACCGCAAGCATATTTTGCATATTATGAGAGTGCAGTTGGGATTGTAGGTATAAGCTGTTAATGATGCAGTTTTTCAGGTCCTCTAGTGTTCACAAGCATCACCCATCACTGTTCATGACTCCCTCCCAGGCTCAAACAGTGGAATTTATGCTTAATTAAATACAGGTTCACTAAAATAGAGTGAGAGAGACATGAGAAATTATCTTTTTTTAAAATTTTAACAGATATTTGGCTAACAAAAGACTCTCTATTACAATAAATGTAAGCTAAATACAAGGGAACAGGTGCAGCAAAGTGAGGTAAGTCTATAACCCAAACAGTTATAGTCTGCTTAAAATAGGACTTTATTTTCCAAATGGCAAAATGAAAAGCACTGCTTAAGGAATTAAATACTATTTTAGCTGAAGAAAAAAGAAAGTAAGAGAATAGCAAAAATACTTTCTGAAATTTGCACCAAGATAAAATGAGGAGGAATTAATCTAGGAGAAAACAATCCACAGACAAAAATAGAGAAATGGTCACAATTAGGAAGGATATTGGGAATCAGAAGAGAACTAACAAAGGAAAGGGAAATGGACTAACCCGCAACAAAAGCTGCACAGTACTTTGTAGCTCTGAAGATATGGGGCAGGGAGGGGACAGGGAGGAAAAGAAGAACAAAATATACAAGGTATAGTTTCAAGACAATCAAGATGTAGCCCCCAAGCTAAACAAAATTATTGTTTCACTTTTCAGCAAGAAGAATCTTGTTAGCTGATTGAAATGTATCATCCTTGTGGGTCCCTTCCAATGCAGAATATTCAGTGGATCTGTAAATCTGTGACTAAAGATAATCCCACATGACACCAACAGTACACATGAATGAAGAAAAAGATCATCTGAAGAAGCTTTGACACTAAGAATAGTTAAAAGAAGATAAAATGAAAGCACCCATACTGTAACAAGGATATGCTTACTGTAGGATTCATTCCTCTTGAGAGGGCATCAGTATTTAAACTGAGGGGTGGGAAGAAAAGTAAACATAAAATGAAAGGGCATATATTTAAGATATAATTGGGAAAATTTTCTAAGCTAAGACTACACAAAACTAAATTTTTGGGTTTCGAATATTTACAGGTTACCAGCCTCTGAAGGCTAGAAATATTACTGGTTTTCAGGAAGTAGCTCGAGTATTTTTAAAAAGGGACCATTTGATTGTAGCCTAAAGCACTAGTAAATGGCCCTTTGTTACCTTTGTTACTAATGTTATGTGCCTAAGGTAAGAACCATCATTAGAGACACCACCTCATTTTTATAATGAGAAATATTTCCTTACGTGCAGAGGCAAAATTGCTGTTAGTTATTTAGACTTTTCTATGATATTGTATATTGCTTATATTTATATATCATGCAAATGACATCATCAAGCAATATTTACTAATAGAAAATTGTCTGAAACTGAACTCAGACTTTCTTAATTGAATTCTTGACTTGTAGCCTTTTATTGCAACTTTGTAATCTGTAAAGTGAATGTAATGATTCCTCCAGTGTAACGTCTACATACATTCCTTTTCCATTTGAGATTACAGTGACATTATTAGTCTTATTTTTGTATTTATTTAACTTATTTTGTTTTTTCAGCTCAGGTACAGCAAGAAAATATACAGTAATTGCACAACAGAAAAGAAGGGAACTGGAGATACAGTAAATTTCAGTTAAACTGATTCATCTTGAAAAATTCTAGAGAAAGAAACTTATGGCTGTGTGATTAATGGTACAGTAAAGCAAGTTATAATAATGCATTTATAGTTTTACAGTTATTGAAAAGCTGAATTCTTTCTTGAGTTTGAAAAGGAAAGAGTTATTGAGATTATGTGAGCCATTTTTTTGCATTTATTATATAGATATTTCTTTGTTTACATCAAATGCAGAGAATTTTAAAATCTATAAACTGATCCAGAAAGGATAGGGTATGAAAACAAGTTAAACAAGTCCTTTTTCCTACTTTAAATAGAAACACTATGTATTAAAATAATTATGAATATTGCTGTTTTCTTTTTAATTTGCTGTTTCGTATAAACTAACTTCATTTACCAGTAATTAAATGAAGAAAATTAAGGGAAATGCAAACAGTAATGATTTTCCACAACAGAAATTGGTGTGATGTAGTATAAATTAAGCTCCTAGTACCACAAATGCCTTGCATGACAAAGCACCAAAAAAGAAATAGCGTTGTCACCAGGTAATTATGTTTGCTACTGGGAAAAAGGGAGAAAAAGCAAATATACACACACACACACAAACTCCACCAAGAGAAAACATTTTTAGTGTAAATTTTCTCATAGGTAAAAAATTTTCATGGACTTCAAAGGTTCTTCATCCTGTTTTTAGGCAAGAATTAAAGATGTTCTTGAGACATCTGACCAAATACAACAATCCTCAGAGAAAGCAATTGTTTATATACATTTCTGACAAGGAAGACAAAGAAAGAAAATATGAATCTTCTGAATAACTTAATTGGAATACCAGTCTCCTATTTTTTATCTTTTTTTTCCAGGAAGGTGTTACCTTTGTATCTGTCATTACTGAGTAGTGAACAATATAGCTAAACTGATGGTTTGGAAAATAAAAATAAAATACAACAGATTTTGTTTGCATCACTTTATGATTCTTTTGCGAAGGCCATAAAAACCATACCACTTAGGTAAGGAGAAGTTTACATTCAGATCTGTGCCAAGAAACACTGTAGATGGTAACTACAGTGTTTGTAATAAGAAATTTTAAGGATAAAAGCCGAAGAATAATTGGCAACTGTGAAATCTTTCAATACAGATGTTATGCGACAAGATTAAATCTAATTTCCTCTCATGTATTGTTATAATAAATAACAATATTATTCCCTTATTAGGTGTAAGCAGAGCACTCTGATATTTCTATCTGTTTCAACACACTGCTGAAGAAAGGTAGCAGATGTCATGATAGGGAATGTCACAAATCTATCAATAGGAAAGACACTGCCTTCACAGAAAGCTGTTTATCTATCTTACACCTCATAATAAATTTACGTCATCAGTAGGTAAACATGATTTTGATACAAAGACAACTAGAAATATATAAATAAAAATGAAAGAAAAGGATAATTCAGTTGTAATCCTTGGTTATTTCTTTACAGATTTTTTATCTTTTTTATGTGGCACTTCCCTATAGCCTATAGTTTTAACATTCTCAACAATAATGTCTTATTATGAAGGGATATGCTTACATGGGCTCAGCAGATTTTTTCTTTTTTCTTTTTTTTAATTATATGAGAAGGTTCTAATGAGAGTAGAAATTATGATTACTGCAATCTAAAACTCCAAACACCAGTAAAATAATGTATCATAAGACTTATATGAATAGAAAATAATATGGGTTGTTTAAGAAAACACAGCTTGATTTAATATAGCCTTTAGGCAAATATATTCCCAGAGGAAAAGGTTGAATAGCAATGATTTTGGTACCTAGGAACTTTATCAATGTTACAAATGGCCACTTTTGATCAATTTGAAAAATTGCAAAGGTACCTGGTAGTATAAATAGTTTCTGAATGACAAATTATTTGTCATTGTAACTATCTATTAATGCTGTACCCATGTGTAGAACAAATCTCTTTGGTGATATTTTCTGAACTTGGTAAGGTGATGCAATGTCTTGTTAGCAGACATCAGTTTAACTAATTTTTGGTGCAGTATTTGTACGGTATAGTAAGACAAATTAATACTTGATTACTTGTTTTAAGAAGTATCTTTTGATTGAAACACTGGAATATGGCTGAAATTTTCCACAAAGAAATTATATTGAAGAATTATTGAAAACATACATTTCCATTAATTTTCATTATTGCTATTAAGACCAGCAGTCTTGTAATTATGTGGATAATACAAACTCTCAAATACTTTAGTATTTTACCTGTATTTATTTTATCTTGAGGATCAGGATTCAAGGAGATCTTAAAATTTTAATAATCCATACTCCTATGATATAAAATGTTTCTAATCAAGTTGTAATATTGAAAAGATACTGTATAAGAATGCAATGATCGAGAAGTTTTATGGAAGCTTGTTATACGATTCTTTTAATTACAACTTTTTGTTAAGCACAGTCTAGTTCTTATCTAGGACTCCAGTTTAAGTTTTTTATAAGGTGCATTTTTCTATATGTACAGAAGAATTCTAATCCATGTTTTAATTATCTGCCAGGAACCTTATTTTCATTCTGATCTATGCATTCCTTTGGTCTCCTGGTGCTTAATTCAAAGGTGATTTCAATCATTATATCCTACCTTGTGTTCAGGTGGTACTAACTGTGTAATTATTTCCCCCTGCACAAAATACAAAGACATGAGGCCTTTTGTCTTCATGTGAATCTAGTTCTATCACTAAGCTTCTGGATCCTGTAAAATAAACATAATCTGAAATCAATCTTGTCTGCATCTAATCTTAACTTTTATTTTTAAACAGGCAACTTATGAAAAATATTGTGGAAAATTTTTTACAACATATTCTTATCTCAGTTGAAATCATTAATTTTTAAGTTCTTGACTTTGGCATAGTTCTGCATGAATTATCTGAGATAACTCCAGCAATCTCATTTTTACTGAATATCATAATATCATCAAAGTTTTAACATTTCCACAATCCTAAAAGCCATTAAAAAATAAAACAAAACAAAACAAAAACGAAAACAAAACACCCAAAAAAAACAAAACAAAAAAAACCTAACCACCACACTGAAAGATAGACTTCTGGTATATACGTTGGGTGAATGAATCTGATTACCTGGAAATTGCAATACTCAAGAGGTTAATTAACACACACTAGAATTTCTCAATATACTGCAAGCTGAATAGACGGAACAGTAGATTAACACTGATAAAGCCTCATGAGTTGAGTTAGGAATTTCCTTACAACCACTAATGAATAAAGATATGAGTGACTGAACTTTGGTTGCTTAGACTTCTGGTTTCATCTATTTAACAGCACAAGCCAATAAACAAGACACTTGTGCTCTGAAGGCTTGTTTTAAATCAGTATTGGGACAATGTTGAAAAAATCTGAGCTCTCTCACTGTAGATAATTTCATATGAAAAGTCAGTATATATAGGGCTCATTTTATGAACTAGACATAAATAGTCTTATAAATGCAGAAAAAACTTATACAGATTTATCATGGAAAATATTTAGAAGAAATACTATTCTGTAAGTGTTCAAATATGATATCCGATATTTAACAACAATCTCATCAGGACCATACAGTCCTGAATTAAAAGAAATACTAGTGGGAAGGAAGTAAAATTTTAAATATCTAGAATTAAATTTCTGTTGTTCTTCACCTTTCTGTCTCTCCAACTTGTGTTGGTTTCAACGGGATTTTTAGACAGCCAAGGTGCCTCAAAATTAGGGAATGTACATTGAAGTGCTTAAAAATATACTTTAAAGCCTATATTTCCATTTATGCCTAAACTGGAACTACAGAGTACCTAATGCCAGAAAAAGTTTCAGAACAAAACTTTCAAAATAATTTAAGAGATTTATTAGCTTGACTTTGACCTTCAAACCCACTAACTATGCTTATTTTTCATATTTCTAAATCTGTTTTATGTACATTCAACAAGGTTATCTACAGTTCAGTATGTATTAATTCCAGGATAATAATAAAGTGGTGAAAGTTAATTTTACATCAACAGTGACTGAAATATAATTCTTAATCTTACAATAATCCAACTAATGATTATCTTGAGAACAAGCAAATTTTATGCTATATCAGATTAAAATCGATCTAAATATTTAAAGACGCATGACGGATCAAAATTTAAGTCAAGAAAAAAGAAAAGATAGAATGCGAACTGACTGGACTTTAAGGTAGTGAATACAAGAGCTTCAATTTTTAAATTTATCTACCTGGAAGACATACAAAAGATGAGAATGGTTGGCATTGTAGCACATTTCCCTACATTTAGAGTATAGAAAATATCCCTAAGCATGACAACAAAGGGAAAAAAGGGTTTGCTACAGAACTTTAAATTTGTGGTTTTTTCTGTGAAAAGCCTACTAAAACTTTTGTGAATTATACTGGATACTGAAGGAATAAATGCCTACCTCTAAATTTTGAAAGTTTTCCATTTAAATTACCTTTGATTCTAGCATTATTTCACTAGCTGGTAGGAAAAAAGATAGTAGAAATCAGATTACTAAACCCCTCCTCACAGGTTTAAGCTTAAATCAATGACACCATATCACATCTGGATGCAGCAGTGTGAGATTTTTTAACTTCTGAGCAGTTGAAAAAAAACATGTACTTGTCAGTATCTCTGGAGGAATACATCAGTGTCATACAGCTTCTGTAAACTTAGCAAGAACAAATATGACAAGAATGAAAAGGTGCTTGATAATGGTATGAATCCATAGTGAAAAGCACCGTGACCTGTGCCGAATCCCAGTGTTAAAAATATTTCTCTCCGTTTTTGTATGCACTTTCCTTTTTACAGGCTGTGAATAATATATTCAGACCAAATAACAAAGTATAGGTGTGCTATGCAAATATATATACTTATCATTTAATAAGCAATTTATTCACTAAATAAAAATTAACAGATTATTGCATGACATAAATTATTATCTTATTTCAATTTGTCTTATTCAAGTGAACTGAAGCCAAGAGAAGCAATATCATGAACAACAGAGATCCCGCTTTCAAGAGGAGGAAAACATCGTAAGAATATCAAACATGATGCAATGGAGAAGAAAGAAGACAAGTCTTTTTCAGCTCCAATCATTTCAGCAAAGGAGCTATCAAATCTGATCACCTTGACCTCCATACCGATTATCAAGGACTACAGACATCAATACTAACCATATGTCAACAGTAGCTCACAGCTAAGTTACCATTTTTTGAATTTTTTTTGAAGACTGGCAGCTTTTTATTTGTAGTGACAGTGATTCATAATACATAAAAATCAAACATTATCATGAAGTGTGCCGTTAATGAACGGAATTAGTAAAGCACCACTTTAAAGCAAAGACTGGCCTGTCTTACCAGTCTTCTAAACACTGTAATTACACTGATGTCTAAATCACTGATATAGATAAATATCAATACAGATCTAGATGATATAAAGAGATATAGACTTAACTGCAACACAGTTACTTGTGCCACTCAAGTGCTGAAATAGATGATTAAAAATTTAATCGATGAACCTAAATATTCTCATCAAGGCAAAAAGACATCTTTTCATCAGAGATAATATTGTTACATAGTTTTCTTATTAATATTTAGAAGACTCTTCTGTCAAATATACAAACATACTGAATTTTAAAACAATTAGTATACAGCCAGTTTTGCTGCAACATTCTCCAAGAAAAATATTCACAAGAACATTCCCCCACCTGATCAAAATATAAATTCCCCATAAACATGCATATGGAAGGACAATAATCATATACAATCTTCACTTCTATTCTTTACTAAGAGCAAGCTTTTTCCTCTGAATGACTGTTAAACAAAGAGCATTAGCTGAGAATGCAAAAACATTCACTTTCATTGAGTCTGCAGATGCATCAAGTGACACAGAACAGTGTGTCACTGTTTCTGCTGCAGCTGCAAACCAGAGGGACCTGGGCAAGATGGAGGAAGAATGGGCTGCCAGGAACCTCATGAAATTCATCAAGAACAAATGCCAGCTCTTGCTCTGGGCATGACATGGTCTGGGACCACACCACCTGGGGGGCAGCTTGGCAGAGAGAGCTCTAAGGGGATGGTGCTTGATAGCAGGTTGGGCATGAGCCAGCAGTGTGCCCTGAAAGCAAACCAGCCAAGAGCAACCTGGGCTGTGCTAGCACGGTCAGGATGTGCAGAAGAATAGTTATTCTCTTCTTCTCACTGGTCATTAGGCTGTCAGTTTTGTAACCCACTGATTAACTGGAGTATGTTCAGGAGGGAGCCAGTTAACTGGTGGTGGGGTGGAGCTGGTTCAACCTGGAGAAGAGCTGAGTTTGAAGGAACCTAACATTAACACACCTTGCTGAAGGAAAAATGGAGTCAACTCATCACAGTGATGCAGGGCAGGCGGATAAGACATAGTTGACTGTAAGTTTAAACAATAGACGTCTTCCCTGCATAAAGGAGAAGCATTTTTCCGCATGAAGACAGTCAGGAACTCGAACAGAGTCCTCCTGAGGTTCCTTCTAAGTTGAATGGTCCCGGAATGTCATGTTTCTCTGTGTGACATCAGAAAACTACAAAGAGGCTGAAGACTGATTCTGTGATAAAAGAAAAAGAAAAGAAATCCAGACAAATGGAAACCCAAATGACTTATAGGACTTTGATGAAATTTATTTTAATTCCATTCTATTAGAAGTGAGATTAGATCAATGCCAATTACTATAGGAGTAATGAGACCTCATATCCTCTATCTAAAAAATGTCATTATGAATTTATAATATGAACAGTTCTTTCTATCAATTATGCAATTCTCTTCAGCAAAAAAATATGCAGACAAGTGCTCTCTTAATTTTAAGTCCTTTATTTTGTAAACTTCTGGAGTGGCTCTTGCTGGCTTATGACAGCAGCAAATGAAATGTTATGAGTTTTTCAACAATTCTGTTTGAAAAGGCATGTTGTGAGATGTTATCTTTTATTGTTCCACAGTCTTTTCTTGGTGTAAGGAGAAGTGAGACATTCCTTTCTCTTTTTTTTTTTTTTATAATTCTCAGCATGAGACCTAATTAAAACTCTAAAAAGAAAACTGCAGTTATATGTGTATGTATATACATATTTGTATACAATGTATATATCTAAAAATACATCCTTATGAAAAATCACAACAGTCAGGTGTTCTTAATATTTTGCCCGGTTCTGTTTGTCTCAGAAGCTCTTTGCGCTTTGCAAAATGTGTGTGTGTAAATACAAACATATGCATGAAGACATAAACAGTCTCATATCTTGACTTAATGTAATTATGGAAAACTATAGCACCAAGTTAATGCAAGTTTGCCCTATATTCCACACCCTGTATTTAACAGTTGTAATGTGAACATTGTTTTGTTTCCTATCTCACAAAGTAAATTCCTTTCCTTTATTCATGCCCACATTATGCAATGATTATGAAAAAATTATTAATATTTTATAAAACTCTAATAGGATTACTCTTCATTAGTCTTCATTCATCAGTTGTGAGTTTAAATGAATTGTAGAGAATTTATAGAAGAATCTACAGGTAAATATACTTATTTATCTTGATAAAATTCAATCATTTTGGAATCCAGATTAAAGTTTAGTAAAAAAAAAGTGTTGTTTGGTTGGTTTTTATTAATCCCTATTAATATTAATTATATAGTATTATTATGCAATTACTAGTAATCATTACAGCAGAATTGCAATGTCTCTTTAATTTATTAGTTATATGCCGTTTAGGATAGTTCATCTACAGTGTTGCAAATATTGACTAAGCCCCATTATCAAAAACTTATTTAAAACTCACAAAAGCAGCCTAAGTGGTTGTTTCTCAAAGGAAAATGTAGAGCTGTAATAATATTTTCTCTATAAATGTCATGTAAGGGAGGGAAATATAAAAAGGAGTTGAAATCTTGTACAACATGCAATAATTTTTTAAAAGGGCTACCTGTTCCATATGCTAATAAATCAAGCATAAAATTAACGTGTAAGTACTTTTCATAACCATGCAACAAAAAATAAAAGTGAAATCATTGTATATCCAAGCATTGCTTTGAAAAATCAGTATTTGCTAATTTACTAAGTAATTAATAATTAAATTATTAAAATTAAATATTTAATTATTTCCCCTTTATCAATTGAAATCATAATTTCACTTGAACAGCTGAAATCATCACACGTGGCTTCCCATTTATTGAATCCTTGCAGTGCATGAACTTTACCAATTTCCTTTCATTTTGATAACAGTCACTGGTTTCTCTGAAGTTCCAGTCTGAGATACAACTCACAGCAAAGGAAAAATCCCAGATACTTATAGCTACTTGACTTTAATTAAATCCACACTTGTAACCAATTGAATTAATTCTTAATTAATTCATTCAGTTTTGCTGTGCTTCACTGACATTCTGATGTTATTGATATTTGAGAAAGATAAGGATCAATAGGATAATTTATAGTGGATTGTACTATGGATAAAAATTTCTGAGCAATTCTGAAAATGAGTTTGAAAAGAACAAAATAAATAGTTTTTTTTTAATTGATCTAATTGTCTTAAACTAAATCTTTAGAGAATTTTTAGTAATATTCTCAATATTTGCATTGGCATTAAGAAATACAATTAGTATCTGCACTGAATCTTTAAAAAATGTTTATAAATAGATTTCAGGGAACTCTACCTGGGCATTATTTTTGGATTCAGAATTGTGAAGCTTTGTAGTAGCTGTGAGTGTCAAGTATGACAGCTGTCATAGAACTTCCAGACCATACAGGTGCAAAATATGCCATAATCAGGTTTGAAAGCCCAGTATAAGTGTTGAGAAAGTAGAATATTGCTTATGCCTTTGTGGCATAGTTTAGAAAGCTTGTCAGATTTACTCTTAACTAAACTGGGCTGAAATTCAGGTCAGTTCAACAAATAAAGTATTTCCTAACCCATGTTTTCAAATCTTACGAATATAAATCATTTCTACCTATGAATGTACTGGGATTATTTGGAACAAATCATAACTAGCCAGGCATTTTACCCCATGGTAAGCTATTGTTAGTTTACAGTTCTGGGCAACAAAACTCTTGCAATATGGCAAAGGTAATTGAGCTTGCTTGCTTTCAAAAAAAATAAAATTCTAGAAGATGATTTTTGAAAGATTAACAGTTCTATAGTTTTCATACAATCTGAAAACTTTAAGGTAAAAGAAGAAATTTTCATCTATAAAAATCGGTTCCATATAATTCAAAGCATTATTTCATTGCTCACCAGAAGTCAAAAAGAGATGTCTTGTGGTAGTACTCTCTAAAGGAGTTGATATGATGATGAGGTGAAGATCCTGTCATCAGTGAAAGATGTGTGTCACCTTTGAAGTAGATACTATATGCATATCTATACTGTGATTACATTGTCTTGAACAAGGTCATGTAATAAAGCCTAAGAAAGGGCTAGGAATGTTATCAACATCTGTTTATTCTTATCCCATTGTTTTAATCAAAGAATAAACCTTCCTATCATACTTAGTTGTTACAAAAACAGTGTATTGCTGAATTGAGAGCATACCTACATAATCAATATTGAAAATAAGAAAGACATAAGGAACAATGCACTGCTATTTGGGGTATTCCTTACTTTCAGACCTTAGCATTGCTGAATTGTGCTTTCTAAAATTTTTTCATTGACTGTTTTCAGGCTGAATGTCGTTAAGTATTTCAAAGGAGATGCAGAGGGCTGTTCTCTTTAACAGCTGTTTAAATGGTTTTCCAAGCAAGACATTTCTAGAATTGACCAAATACATTGAACATCTGAGATAAAGCTAAACCATCTTATTTTTATTCAATCTTTGGAATTTAAAAGATGTTAAAAAAGCAAAATTTAGATGATCACAACTGACTCTAGTTGCATCTTTATATGTTTTACCTTTGAAAACCAAAGTGGTTAGAAAAAAAGAAAATCTTTATACTTTTGCTCAGCTGAAAAATGGGCGGAATGAAATCAAAACAAATATCCAAATTTAAAAGAAAAATTTGTTAGCTAATACTTGCCTTATGATAAATTTCATGGAAAATGTGAGATTTACTGAAAAAGAAATGGTTGTTAACACACTTGTTTACTTAAATTTAAGTTTTCAAAATTATTTTTCTCGTTTTGAATACATACAGAACTCCCTCAGTATGATAAACACATTTGTTCAGAAAAAATCCAAACCAAAACAAAACCCCCAATTGTTTACAATGTGCTTTCAGAGAATGAACTTCAGTTTTAAAAATTTAGTAGACATTTCACATTGTGAGAAATAATTGACAGTCTTCTGGAAACCTCAATAGTTATAAAAACTGTAACACCAGAACATCACATCACCAAGGCAGACTCTACCACCAAATGCATTTTGCATGTGTAAATTAAATGTGTTTCCATATGTCATAATTTTTAATAGCAATACAACTTGTGTGGACCATTTTGGAAGCCAAATACATTGTCAATATTATGTACTACTTTTAAGAATTACACCTAGGATCTTTCTGTTCTTCCTCTCTTTCTTCCTCATTTCCTTTCTTAGCCAACATCACCACAGTTACTAAATTTGCTTTGGAGAAATAGCCCACAGAAAATTATTTCATAAAAAGAGTCTGGTACTTTCTATCTTAATAAAATGGTTTTAAAATACCTACACATAAAAAAGATCTCTGTTCAGCATTTAGTGTCTTAGCACCAACTATAAATCACAGCTTTTAACATCAGGGTTACTGTTATAATTTCTATCTTTCTTCTTTCAGCAAGATTTTTAAGAAAAGACTACCAGTGATCCTCACCTCAGTCTGTCCACAGAATGTCATGATTGCAAAGGGGGCTAATTGATCTATCCTGTATGTGAGGCATCCTCTGTGCAATGTGTGAATCCAGAAATAAGAAAAATCCAGAGGTGCCTGAAAGGGAGTCTTAATTTTCTCTGATATTTCAAAATAGTGTAATCACATAGAAAACACTGCAATAAACTAGAATAGTATATAGGATTTCTTAATAGTTTCAGAGCAACCTCAAGCTCTTCATGAACACACTGTTGTACCTAGAGTTGCTTCCACTTGAAAGGGAATATCAGAAACCTGTAATTAGCTGGGAAATTATTTTCAGGAAAAAGAATTTAAAATGGCCTACTAATTTTTTAAGAGTTAAAGGAAAGTGTATGATTGAATTATTATTTTTCAAATGTAATTTTATTAGTTCTTTTGGGATTGAATTCTATCCATTGGTGACACTAAATTATCAGAGTTAGAAACAGGATATCTGCAAAAGACACAGAATAGTAATGAAAATATCCTTATAATTATTCATACAGAAGCTTATTTTTATCCAGTCATGTTACAACAGGATACAGTTCTCTCTTTTGGAAGCTGTATTTTAGGTCATCCATTTTACATTTAATATATATAATGTTGCAAAAAATTAGTATGTTGACTTTGCTATGTTCTGCTATTTTATTCAAAAAACACGTCTGTTATAGAAGAGGTCAGTATTTTAAAAACAACACTATTTCTCTCCTTCGAAATTTTTCTATGCCATAATACCTGTCCACAGACCAAATCTATTTAGACTTCAACATATTATTTAAAAAGGACTACTCAAGTCTGTGTCTGTCCTCAGTATAACTCAAATTACATGAAGGTAAGACACACAGAAAATATTTCTCTAGGGAAATGAGTATTTTGAAAAATATCACCACTCTATTTTCCTCACTGATATTAAAAATTACTGGTCACTTAGACCTACTTGTAAATATACATAAGGCTAATTCTTGAATAATCACTGAAAATTATTGATAAACATCTGAAAAGTTTGCCTTGTTAGTCTCCAAGAAATTTTAATTCCACAAGAACAAGACAAGTTGCCCTAAAAGCCAGAAAACTCACTTCTGTATAGAATGTATTATTCCTTTTTCTAGCTTAGTTCATGTAGTGGTACCTTTCACAGTACCTTGGATGACTTGTAGTCAGCCCTGCTGTTGTGGGGAGAGTTTTATTCTTAATTTGCCTTTTGAGCAAACTGTCTTGGCAGCAGCTTAGAAATGAACCCAACAGATATCTACTTGTTATTTATGCAAAGCGGAGCCAAAGAAGATGTTGGGAGAACTGTTTTACATCAGAGTCGATAGCTCCCTAATGAGACCAGACAAGAAATAAAGCTCATTAACTGAATCAGGAATAATCAGGGTTTGCATTTCTGGATAGTATACTAGCATTACAAGGAGAAATGCTCTATCTCTTGCATTAGCCAGGTACTCCATTTTACAAACCAAGAACAGCAATTTTCTTGCAAGCAGACTTGTTTTTCAGAAACTTGTATTTTTCAACGAACTTAAATCTTAAGCTTTAACCTGCCATGTGGCATTATTTTTAGCTCAAAACTAGCACTGAAAATTTGCTGAGTGCCTAGTAAGTCCTAAAACGCACTGCAGATGGGCTAAAACTCACATTTTTTAATAATGCCATACAATCATTCAGGCATAACAGCAACTATTCTCAATTCTGAGCCCTAGCTCCCATTTTAGCTTAATAGATACTGAGAAAAAGTAGGGATATCGTCCACGGAATTGTCTATCCTTAAGATTAGTTTTGCTCAATATCAAATAGGATAAGCTTATGGGCAGGCTCATTAATTCCTTACAGGAATTAATTAATACTACATAATTGTTACCATAACCCTATTTTCTCTTATTGTCTTCTTGTGTTCAATAATCTGTCTAGAAATGTAATGTTGCAATACTTTGCCACAGGGTAAAAAACTTAGTCACCCTATAAGACAGGGAACCTGTCATAGTGAGAGTAATGTATGATTAACAAACTGTTATACCAATGCAGGTTAATGTGATTATTTTTTCCCCAAAAGGAGTTCAAAGCAAAATAATTATTCTTATTATCTTTTTGCTAGTTTTAGCTAGAACTTTGACCTTTCTGATTTTGTTACTCAGTGCTCGAGTAGTTTTCATACTGCATTTTCTTGCCTATTCACCACATTTCTTGTAAAAGTCCTTCATTTTTTGCATTTTAAATCATCAGGAAGCTACTTGCTTAGGTTTCCTTCATCAATACTTGGCAGGGCATTCTGCCTAGCAATTCCCTGAATAAGCTAAAGTCTGTTCTCCACAAGTCCAGAGTCCTTGTTCTCCAGATTACCTTCTCAGACTTCGTGTGGATCTTGAGTTCTGTCATCTTTCAACTGTTGTAGCTCAGCCATTTGTGGCCACATTTACAGTCAGTTGCTCCTTATTTGTGAGCAAACAGACCATTTTCCCTGGTCAACCTCTGTAGCATTTATATTAAGGAATCATCACCAATGGTATCCAGAGCACTATAGCTTCATTGCAGTTAACGTCACAGGAAAAGTACGTGCCAGCAAAATATCCCATGAAAATTAATTCCTTTGAGTGTAAGCCTTTTGCTACTTAGTTTTAGAAAGCCTCATGTACTACCTCCTCCTACCTTCTCCTGCTCAGATGATCTGTTATGACTTCCCAAGTGTTTTTTCCCCTTCTGGTTATGATTTGGAGAGGTTCAAGGGACCATATCTCTGACTTTGTATTTTATTTTGCATAGTGAAGGAGTGCTGAGATCCATTCTCTGTCTTTCCTATTGTGCTGCTTTTGGCTGTGATAGAGTTAATTTTCTTCACAGTAGCTAGTATGGGGCTGTGTTCTAGGTTTGTGCAGAAAACAGTGTTGATAACACAGGGATGTTTTTGTTATTGCTCATAAGTACTGAAACAGAGTCAAGACTTTTCTGCTCCACCCCATTCCAATACACCAGGGAGGAGGCTGGGGATGCACAAGGGGCTGGAAGGGGATGCAGCCAGGACAGCTGACCGCAGCTGACCCAGTAGATATACCATACAGTGTGGGGTTGTGCTCAGCCTATAAAGCTGGAGAGAGAAGGAGGAAATGGGGCACCCCATTTCTTGTAAAAGCCCTTCAATTTTTGCATTTTAAATCATCAGGAAGCTAATTGCTTAGGTTTCCTTCCTCTTCATCAATTTTGCAGGGATAGTGTTTGTCTTCCAATGTACCCTTTCACACATGAAAGGGCACTTTTTTCCTGAAAGTAGCTGAGCATCTTCATGACAATGTGAAGTAGTGAATGAATTCCTTGCAAGAAATGTTTTGCATTGCTTGCACACATGGCTTTTACCTATCTACCTGTTAAACTGACTTTATCACAAACCACAAGTTTACTCCTTTTTACTCTTTTTGTTCTCTCCCCAGTCCTACCAGAGGAGTGTGAGCAAGTGGCCACATGGGACTCAGTTTCTGGGTGGGTTCAACCACAACACCTACTTAAATATCCCTGCCCCAAATACTTGTGTTGTCCCTCCAAGTCTTCATGACATCAGTCATATCATATCCTGCAAACATGATTAGGCTCTTCATTCTAAACAAGGTACCATAATGGAAAAAACAAAAAGAGTTAATTGTGATATTAGATGCATAGTCAAGCACTTGGATACATCTGCCTTTTGTTTTATCTTGATCAGGAAGGCTGATGAAAACATTACTGGGGCCTCTGTACCCCTGCTCTCACTCACAAAGTCCCTGACACAACTATGGTCATGTTGGGACTTTCTTTGGCTGTATCGTTTGTGCCATGGTTGAGAAGCAAGAGAGAGTAGTCAGAAGCACATGAAACTCAGCGTCTTATGCAATGGTACATGTCCTCATGGAGATACCTTGCTGCTTCAAGTGGTGCTAGACATATCTGGAAAATTAACACTTTTGTCCCAGGCAAGAGGTAGTCAGCAAACACTAGCACCTTTTACTTCCTTTTCTGTGGACTGATCTTAACTTGAAGTCTGGCCCAGAATCCTCACGTCTGAATTTACTTTTTGTGCCTTCTTGTCAAGATTATTGATTTAAACACTTGTAGGGGGAGATGATGCCTTGCTTCTACTGCCACAAATCCCAAGCTTCTCCATGCATTGGAAGTTCACGTCCTCTCCTTTCCAATTCAACAGCGACCGTACCAAACTTCATGTCTGTGGTCCTAGACTCTTGCCACTACAGAGCCTGTGTGAATGTTCTTTTTCCTTTTCTTTTTTAACATTCCTGATGCAAAAAAGGCTGTTCTCTTTCTCATATATCTCCTTCACCTTCCACTATGCCATATCTACCAGATCATACCTTCCTGAGGATGAAACACCCTCATACCAATTTTCAACAAGAAGTATGAAGCTCTTTCTGCATTGTAATACCTAGATGGTGGAATCCATCCTCAGGAGTTACATCTAGACAGAGAATGCTACAATATTAGAACAGGTGATTACAACAGCTGAGGCAGAAAAGTTAATTCTGTGTTATCATGATTCATGATTAGTATTTTTTTGAAAACATCACTTCTGGGCCTCCAACATGCTGTTTGAAAACTACCATGTGCTTTGTTCCTCTTTAACAGCCCATTCAGAATGCTTCTCATTCTCTCCAGGCACCAGACAATTTTGGAAGTCAAATACAAGTCTCCTCACCTTCAAATAACTCAGGACCTCACGCTATCTGAGATTCTGGTCGTGGCTCACTTATCCTATGAATGCTGGGTCTTCTGTATATGATTTCCTCCCATGCCATGCCTTTTCCCCACCAATTCTCACAAATGCATATAAGCATAGTCCTGTAGCTCTCTTTTAGTACATTGCAGAAAAAAAAATGGTTAAAATTAAACCTTCTCTTCAGATCTGAACAAATGCAGTAATTGAAAAACTGTGTAAATACTATATATGAAATGTAAAATTACATGTATAATTAGTAATTTTTAAGATATAATATTGCATGCTTTTATTGGTTGTGGGAATAGTCTGCGGACATGAGCTGAGTAAAAACTGTTGCAAATTGAAAGGACAATCACTGTTAAAAAAATACCAAAGAGAATATATTCTGCATACCGCTACTGAAACTCCTGCAGAACTGTCGCAGTGACCGCTACTGTCCACTGCCCAGGCTAGCTCCAGCGGTGTGTGACAGGAGTGCGGAGCAGCCGGAGGCACGGAGCTTTAGAGCTTTAAAGCTGCTCCTCTGAAGCCTCTGCTCTACCCTGTGGAGCACCCGCTTCAGGCACTGTAGCAGCCAGCAGCCCTCAATGAAGGGAGAGATAAAAAATAGCGAGGAGCCTTGCCACAGGAGACAAACAGACTTTACTGAAAAGTCTCCTCTGAGGACAAGCAACAGTTGCAATGCGCCCATGCCTTATAAAGGAGGGCTGAACAAGGGGCGTAAACCAACTAGGCACCAATAAGCGGATTAGGAGGGAGGGACGCTGAAGGGATGGAGTCACATCTGGTCCAATGGTCTTGGTGGGTGGAGGGAGAGGGGTCACATGTCCCATGGGGCATCGAGGTTTAGGGGATTTCCAAGAGGGGAGGCATCCAAGGGGGCAGGGTCTCGGGGGACTGACGGGGGCCATATAAGGGTAAATTAGGGAGGGCTTTGGTGACTAGCACAGAACTTTCGGGAACAACAGGAGGAGTTTGGGTGATTTATAGGGAAAGAGCCAGAACAAAGGGGAGGGGATAACCATATTGGGAGCACCGGGGGAGCGGCTTGGATATGGAGCAAACCAACTGGGAGAAGGAGTGGGGAAGGTAGGGAGAAGCCATCAGGGTACAAAGAACATATGAAAATAAAATAAAAGCATCGCATTGCCACACAGAACTGCATAATATTTTAAAAGTATTTTGAAGATCTGAACCATTATATTAAAAGCTGAGATTCCCTGCTCCACTGCAGCTGCAAAAAGGTGTTACCTCACACCAAAGGATTCGTTTTGGTCCCAGCATATAATATATAAAAAAACCCCAAAGAGCTGTTTCCTGGAGCAATGTCTCTCTGGTAAATCTAGGAACATAGCTTCATACTTCTGTTATTCTGTTTATACGTGTATTTAAAAAAAAAAAAAATGGATAAAAATATGAAACATTACATTTTCATCAGGTAAATGCAGATAAGCTTAGCATGCATTATCATGTATCCAAATATCATCTGAGACTCCCTCAATAGCCTGAATTATTTTCTAGATATAGATGTATTCTTTAGAATTTATCCTTTTTTGGCTGTGTGGTTCCTAGAACCATTGGTTATATTTGTTATTCATACCAAAACCTCATTTGTGAAGGACAATTTTTTTTCAAATGTAAGAATGAACAGCTATAAAGAAAATAAGCATTAATTAACATGTTCACTCATTCATTTTCACATTTTATTTGTGCTAGATGTACATACTAATGTGTACTTTCAGTGTTACTCATTAGATTTAGGATTGCAGTCTTTTTTCTCAAATTGCCCAGAAAAGAGAACTATAAATAAAAACCATAGTCTGGTTTCTGTTGGGGTTTTTTGGGTTTTTTTGTTTTTTTTGTTTTTTTTTTTTTTTTTTTGTTGTTTGTTTGTTTGGAGTGGTTTTTCAATGGTTAGGTTTGAGTTTTGTTTTTTTTTTTAATATGGTGGCAATGGATGCTTTGTTTTTTTAGCCAATGAACCTTTTTTCTCCAATTACTTTTTGGATGTGTACATACAGTTGTTTTTTTTTTTTTTTTAATCTCCTTCATTTTTTTTTAAAACTCCTCTATGTTTTTCTCTTTTTGTGTCTTTCTTTTCAGATAATTCTTTAAATATATTTTCTCATCCCAGTTTTGATGAACTAAGTGATTTCTAATTTAGTCCCCCTTAGGATCCTTGTTTTTTTCCTTGAATCTGTAAAGTGACCTTTCAGCACCTCTTAGAGTGCATTTCAATCAGGCTGTTTTGAATAACCTTTGCATGCTTGACTTTTTTTCCCTAATTCAAAGTTCAAAATGAAAATTTACTGTCTTTAAGCTACAAACACTCTGCTTTGTCCTCTCAGGCCATTTTTATTGGTTCAGCCAGTGTAGTAATAGCATAGGTCAACTGTTCTTTGCCAGAAAACTCTCATTTTGGGTGGATCATTTGGTTCATCTACTCTGAAGAGGTATTAGAATGATATGTTAATTATCTGGAGCTAAATGCTAGAAATGGATTCAAACAAAAGGTTGAAAAAACTCAACTTTTTATCTACTAATTCAATTACAATTTTAAATACTTTAAATTAGTTCGATATTATTTCTATCTTCTGAATATATACCCTATTAAAATTCTAGTATTAGCAAAGTCCTAATTATGACAGTATATATTGAAGAAATGCACATAAGAAAAATAATAAAATGAGTGTTGGGGTATGAGTATGTCTATGCGCATATTTTAGGATAGGATATGCATAAGGAAGGTGATTTGTCTGCTGAGGATTAGAAGTTACATTATTAATTTCCCTGTGGCTTTTGCGGGGTTTTGTTTTTATAATGCTAAAAATGTTTTCTTTCTGATTCAATAATTGTAATTATTATTTAATTTTTTACCTTGTTAATTCAAGTTTTATTTCTCCTACATAAACCTAGTGAAGACTAGGGACTCATTATATCTGCATGTAAAACACAAAGAAACAAAACAGATGAAACATTACATTGAAAATGGCTTGAAGTATTGTAAGGTCTCAAGTTTCATTTGCAACTGTTTCTTAATATTATTTGAACTTAAAAACGAATAAAATTATTTAAGAAAAAAAAAACAAACAAGCAAATAAAATACTTGAAGTCTCTTGAAGGCTGTTTTATTGTAAGAGAATCGGCTCTCATACTTCTTGATCTATTCAACACACCAAACAAACATACACAAAATTAAAAATAAAAATAAACAAGAACTCTTATTATAAGTTAACTCTAAATTTAAGTCAAACTTTAAACTCAATCATGTTGTAGGTAAAATTATCACTTTGGCTTTTGGAGAGAACTTCTACATTAAATGTAAAGCGTGCAGAATTTTTTTTTTTTGTGCAAACCACGACAGTCTGTCACTGAGATTCTTTATAAAAATTATAGATGACCATAGCTTCTACTAGTGAGAGAGAGCATTTCTTGATATGTTTAAATAAGAGCCAAGTTGTTGAACATGGAATTTAGAAATTTTTTGTATGCACACCTGTTCAATTAGCATGAACTATTAAAGCATGCCTGTGCTGGTTTTATCATTCAAGGACAATAGACAATATTTCACTGCCTAAGTAAAACAGATTTAATTGGTAAACAAAATTTCAAGGAACCAAACTTCATTTTAATCACAAACAAGCTGCAAGGCAATTTTCAATTACAGCAAGCTTTTTATTTTTATCCAGCTGTGTATCCCTGCTGATTCTTGAAATTACATGTAAATTGTCCCAGATTTTGAAGTGCTATACCTACTGAGGTTTTTATTTTGTCAGCTGATGAAGTATCTGTGATTAGAAACTCACTAAATTGGCATTTTTAAGACTCATTACCCCACCCTGTATATTTTTGGACTGGATGATTGAATATGAAGAAGGTTTTCTTGTCCCAAGGGGTATCATTCATCCTAATTAGGCTGTTGGTAGTGCAAATCGCTCACCTATCCTTCAACAACTTCAAAAGGTAATATAGAAACTAAGCTTTAGAGAAGAGTCTATGGGGTATTGAAGAATCAGGTCAATAACTCTTGTCTTAAAAAAGTTTTAGATTAAATTTGCCGTGGACCAACTTGCATAATGATGCTGCCTTTCAACTTTTACCATTATTCTATTAACTGTTCAGACCTTAGACTTAGAGGTACACACCTGCCTGTATTATATTTAACTCAATGATTCATATTCCTGAGCTATGCGTTTTAGTGTGAAGAGTCTCTGTTTAAACTCACAAGGTTGCCTTCTTTCCTACTATCATCATGCACGACATTAACAGAAAAACAGAAGGTCCATTTTCATTCACAGCTGACATGTTTATGTTCAAATACAAGTGAAGTGTTTTCAAATGGCAAAGTTTCTAAATATATTGTGATAGAATAAGAGTTTTGTGTAGTAAAATATTAAGGAGTATTAAAATAGGTTTGTAGGTTGCATCTGTTCAGCAGGAGTTCTGCACCTTTGACAGGTACAGCATAGCAGTCTTGGACACTGACAGTGTATCTCGCTGACAAGTCCAGAGAAGGGCAATGAAGCTGGTGAAGGCTCTAGAGCCTTCTTGCAAGTCCTATGAGGAACGGATGAAGGAGCTGGGGTTGATTCGTCTGGAAAAGAAAAGGGTCAGGTGAGACATTTTCACTCTCTACAACCACCTGAAAGGAGGTTGTAGCAAGGGGGGTCAGCCTCTTGTCCTAGGTAACAAGTAACAGGACAGGGACTTAACCTCAAGCTGTGCCAGAGGAGGTTCAGGGTGGACATCAGGAAGAATTTCTTCACTAAAAGGGTTGTTAAGCATTGGAATGGGCTGTCCAATAGCAGTGTTACAGTCAACATGCTTGGAGGTGTTCAAGAAATGAGTGGACATGGCACTTGATGCTACAGTCTGCTTGACAAGACGGTGATCAGTCAAAGCTTGAACTTGATCTTGGATACCTTTTCCAACCTTAATGATTCTGTGATTCTATGATTAATAAATGAAATAAGAGTTTGCAGTATTTTGTAAATTAGATAGAGATTGGCAAAGTAATGAGTTAAAGATACTTGTATTTGCCTTTTCAGATATAACAGCATAGGTAAATTAAAATTGAAAACTTGTAAAAATTTAACTGAAGGTTTAAATTCTTCCTTTATTTCCATGGCACTTAGGTGCAACCAAGGAAAGGGTTTATACTTAAGAGATGGTCTTTTTCAGGTTGACAAAGAATGAGTAAACTCAAAGAGCGGTCTCTCATCAGGTATCAAACAACTCAAAAATGCCAAGATTGTGAATTATTGGCTAATCATTTTCTGGGATATAGATCATAGATTAAAATTATTATGAGATTTTTGTATTTTACAAATAGCTTCAGACTTAATTTTTTTTTAACACAGCTCACTTACTTGACCAAAATGTTACCAAGTGGTAAAATTATGCTAAGTAACGCTGAACAAATAAATAAATGAGAAAAGTAACATAATCTATGAATACATTGGTTTTTGCTAACTTCATTAAACTGATAGTCAGTGCACTTACAGACACCTCCCTACATATGTAGGAACACCTTTTTTTTTTCTCTATGCAAAAAACCACTTCTGAAATTCAAAATTTCATTACATGTAGACCTCTCTTGTAAGGTAAAACCTAACTGTCAAGAAAGAAAATGATGTATGGAACTGCATAAAATCCACAAGAAGTCCTGTTTATCACAGCTATTTCCATCAGAGCTATTCTCAAAGCTACCACAACTGCTGGGATACACCAGACGCAAGCTAGCTCCTTGTGAGAGAGGTGGGGGTGTGGGCATATGCCTTCTAGGCAAACACGAAGGAAAGAAATGTAGACATGAAGTCTGAAAATACAACAAGTGAGTCAACAAAGATGTTAGACAGTGAGAGACTGAATGCTCAAAGGTTTTTAAAAACCTAAAGATTTTTCTTGGTGTGAATCACACTGGAAAGAACACTGATTTAAGCAAGGTTTTTTTGCTGTTGCTCTTTTTTTGTGGCGTAGTTAGACAAAATGTAAGACTGCATAAGAACCTGTAAGCAGTTTAGATCTCAATCAAGTTGCCTTTCCGTAAGACTGCAAGGTTATTTCAATATCTGTAAGACTGTAAGGGTATATATCCTATTTCCATTTTAAAATGTTAACTCTACATTTTCCTGTAGCATTATCTATATGGATTAAGTATTATACAGATGTGTGGAGATTGGAATTAAGAAAGGGATCATGAAATAACGTCATACTAATTTAGTAAAGAAGCATGTTGCTAATGCAGTGTTGAATGTGTGCACATGAAAGAAGAGAAATTCTCTTTTTTTAATTTTTAAGCAATGTAAGAGATCCTCATTGGGCCAGAAGCATTAATTTAGGTAGTAATCCAGAAACTAAATTAGTCTAAACTAAGCTTAGAAAAGTGTTATACTGAAACAAATCTTTGACGGATTTCTAATCATAAATACAAGAGCGTGACTATATTACCAGCTGAAAAGTAGTAACATCTCCCCCTCGACTTGCACTGAACTTTACTGCCAGTGAAACAAAAAAAAGAGCTCTTATGAATCTAAAGGGCAAAGTTCTGAAGTGGGAAATGTTATCCTTTGCTTCTTATCCTGAAATGCCAAACCTGTGGCCTGGCCTTTTGTTGCTTAAGAAGTTCTTTTACTGCTTTGTCACAATAGACTAAATGGCTTTATGCCCCAAAGCTTGTCTCTTACACCCAGCTCAGCACTTCTTAAAAAAATTGACCTTTTTTGCAGCAAACTCTTTGCATAGTAAATCCTTCTCTATTTCTAGCCCTATTCAAAACTTCTCTGCTTTTAGGATTAAAAAAATCTTTAAGGTACATATTCAAATGTATATATTTTTGTAGTATTTTTTATATTAGCTTTTTAGTAGTATAACTTTTCACCAGGTAAGGGCCAGAGCTGTCAGAAACACCATCATCCAACCACTGACAATACTGGAAGTTCTGGCAATATTTTTCCAGTTTTCACACTGTATCTGCTGCATGAATGCTAAGAGAATAACAAAGCTGATTAATACTTTATCTGAACCAAAATAATGAGATGATAGACTCTAGACTTTGTGAGCCACAGATACAATATACACATAATATAATGGACATATAATCCATCTGTAGAAAAAGTAACATAATGAACTACTCAGCAGCTTATTTGCATCAACAAATAGAACCAACAAATTAGAACTGTCCAGAGAAGTGGATTTAGAAACTTCCTAGAAAAAATATTTTCTGTTTAAAGGCTGGGAATTAAATACAACTCATGAACTAAAATGTAGATTAAGTCTTAGTAAAGCCCTTGTTTACTTCAGTAAAAAAAAAAACAAAAAAACAAAAAACCCCCCCCAAAAAAAAGCACCCCAAAAAACAGTCAATGGAAAGTCATTATAAAAATTTTGGGGGAAAAAATTAGATATTTGATTAGTTGTTTAAAAGCAGCTTTTGTTCAATGTGGTCTGCCAGAAATGTCAAAAACATTGTAAATCAACAGTTTTCATTAGCAATGCCCAATGCAACTCAAATAGTATCTCTAATAGCTACTTACAATAGTTGGCCTTTTACAAATGGCAGAAAAACAGGATAAGGGGAATGCACGCTCCGTATATTACCCTAGTGTCAAGAAATAAACAAAAACCATGCACAAATAAAAGCAATACATTAACTGTTTTTCAAAATGGAAAACAACAGAGCATGAGAGGTCTTTTCCACTGCCAAGGCACTTTGCTAAATGCCCTCTGGAAAGACATTTTCTTCTGAACTATATTAACTCAAAAATGGATTTGGAAGAAAATGAAAGAGGTTTCAAAGTGCTTCTGATATTTATTTATTTATCCATTTATTTATTTAATTCCTGGTTTTTAAGCTGGTGAAAGTGTATAGCTGTATGTGCTTGCCTCAGAGTTGATGGTCTGACAGGCCAGTGAAGATATTGAGACACATAAGCTGCTAAAAGCCTTGATAAAAAAATACATCTGTTTTAAATTCCAAAAGTCCCAGCTCAGTTAACAGCTTTTATATGTATACATGCAAATATTAGAACAATTAAAATGAGATAAAACATCTTACTCTCCTACCCACTGCTTCCTAATGTATTATCAGTTTATGCAGTCTTTTCCTATGCTTGATATTTTTATTAAGCAATTAAGTAATTTTATTAAGATACTCACAGGCTTCAGATCAGATTATACTTTCTGGCTTTGGGGGTTTTTTTTTTCCCCTTTTCATACTTCAGTGCTGCTCTCCCTGTTACTCTTGAAAATGTGCCCCTTTGTGTCCACTTTTTATCTGTTGAATTTTTTCCTTGATAACAATAAGAAGCATCCTTGAGGATACAGAGGGTCAAAACAAGGATATGAGCAAATTTCACATGATTTTAGCCCTCAACTTGAACTCTTCCTGCATACATGTCCAAAATTAATTTCATCCATCTGTAAAAGTGATACCACAAGTATATTTTAAAAAACTTGTAATTATATTTTCTCAGTTCAGAAAATATCACAGTGGAAGATCATTCAGCTTAATGATGGTATGAAATAACAACAAAATACAAAGGCCACATAGAGGGCTAAGAGCAATATTTCTAAATTGTTCACACTTGAAAGGCAGATATTTAATGTGTCCAATTTGACCACTAGCAACCAATCTTTCTTTCATTCATACCCACCTAATCTCAAATATAGATCAAATAGATCTCTTCCCTTCTTCCATTCTTCTCCATTCTTACAACCTAAAAAAATTTTAAAAAAAAGGAAAAAAAACGAAAATAGAAAATGATCCAGTAGACTTTTGAGACCAGTAAACCTAAAGAAATATGTATCTTGGAAACATTTAAACATTAACCAGTTTATTTCTTTTGGGTGATAACAATCATCCCTCCTGTTTACTTTTGAGTGTTTTCAAGGTCATTCAACCATGAAACAAATTTTAACAGGTCTTCAAATTATTATAAGTTATTCAGCTCACATCCTGTTAAAATGACAGGATTGTACTGCTGCTGACATTATGGCTCAAGATGCCTTTAACTCTGGATGCTTCCAGAGAGCATAACATGCTTTGTTATTTTATACAGTCTAGGAATATAGATTCTATTAACCATGTTTTCTGAATCTCAAAAGATCTTATTGCCCAGCTGATCTGTCAGTGACTGTCATGCCCAGAAAAATAAGCTGAAGAAATTTCTCAAATGGAGGTACCAGAAATAAGTGGATATAAAGCAACACTGGTTTTTTTTGTATTATGATTTTGAATTTATACAATAAAAGTTTGCATATATAGACCTTATTTACCTCTTATGATTTATGGAGTTTTTTCGTATAGGAGGAATATGTTTTATTGTTATTTCACATGTGTGTGTTTTGTATGTCTGGAGCAGGTTATTAACTTAAAAATAAAAGACTAGTGATGGGATAGCTGAAAAAAGTAAGCAAACATTATAATATACTTAAAAATGTGAAGATTTTTAGGACTTTTTTCCAGCTCAATTGGGTCATTTTTCTGCTACCTTCTGCGAAAAACATTTAGACTCAACAGGATAATAGGATGAGCAATTATATATCACATCTAGTGGGTTTCTTGCACATTCCTACAATAACATGGGAGACTGTATGTGTACACTCTCAGCTCTATGCAGATTTCATATAATTAGAACAAAGTACAGGATTTCAATACCTATAAAAGGTCATCTACAACAACCACTTGATGCATTTATCATTTTGATCTTTGGTAAAGATCTAGCTGAGTCACAAACAGGATGAAAATAGATATGCCTTACTTTAGTAATAGAAGAAGGGCTTTTCACTCTAGTGTTGGAAAAACTGTAAAGCAGTGTTTGGTCTGTTATGGATATCATATAATAAGTGTAACTGAATCTAAATTGAAAATCTTAAGTTTTTGTACTAAATTAAACATTATTTTAATTTCCTTACCCTCTATATCTTGACAACTTTTCTAAAAAAACTTCTACAATTTCTTCCCTAAGAAAATCCAAGTAATGAAAGAGTAGCTGTCACAGTTAGTCTAACTTGGTAGATATCTCATAATGCTTTATGAAGTTTTTCTGACTAGGTTACAATAGATTTTTCAGAGTAACACACCAGAGTAAATAGTGTTTATTTTAACAGCGGGCTTCTGTCATTGCTGACGTTCTTAGACATCTCGTAAGTCCTAAAGAGTTAATGGATATCCCATTATACACAATTGTTCTGGTTACCTGTTTGTCTAAAAGCTTCCTTATGCCTCATATCTGTGAATTTTATATACGCACTGCAGATAGCTATTATTGTAGTGAAGTACTGTCACAAGTCCCACAATAGAATCTGAGGATTATAATAAATTATACAACTAAGAAATAAAGAAGATGTATTTTCCTATAAACCTCATAAAAAGACCAACATCAGAGATTTAGAAATGCAACTGTTGCAATTGTTTACCATTTTTCAGTAACATTGATACAAAATTTGATGGATTGGCAAAATTTGGGAATTACAGCAATTCTGAAATGAAACCAGTTTTTGTTTTTTAAAATTTCCCTATGGATTGGGCATGAAATACAATGTGACATATGATAAATATGCAATGATATGTAGGAGGGATAACAACTGAACTGTTGGTGACCGTGGTAGTCCAAAACTGGAAAAGACTTGAGAACAGCTTTACATATGGTGAGAAAGTACTGAAAAAATTATATTCATGTCTGACACATTTATCATTTTCTTGGTTTTATTTGCATTTCTTCTAAAAAGAAAAGAAATATATCCATTATGTTAAGTCTCAACACTGAGTGCAGACTGCAATGACATTTGTGCCACAGAACAGCAACCTGCAGCATATATGATTAGGTGGTGTGAGTCCGCACAAGAACTACAGCTCTCTGCTGTTATCTGCTCATGATAAATGATGTAATCCATTACATGTAGGAAAATAATTCTGATTTTTAAGGAAATCCAAAATGTACTTTTTTGCCTTAGTGTACTAGTTTGAAAACAAACCAGTGGGAGGCACCAAGTCAAAATAACAATTTAATGGAAATTAAAGAAAAGGAAAAAAAAAAAAAAAAAAAGTAAAAGAAAACCCTGTCAAACTGACAGGGTCAAGGTACAACCTGACACCCTGTTAGGCAGGGTGGTGGTAGCAGTCTGGTAGAATGGTGGCTGCAGTCCTCTGAAGCAGTGATCCTGTAGTAAAACAGTCTGCTCTTCCTCAGGAAGTCCAGTGGTGGCTGTGTAGCTCGTGTCCTCTGGAAATCCAGTGGGAAGGGTTGTCTCTGGTGGTCAGAGTCCCAGATTATATCCACGATGGGATGCTTGGTTCCTCCCTCTGGGTGGAGCATCTCACAATGGGGTAATGAGTCATGAGGCCAAGTGTTGATTAGGCTCATTAACAGAAGATAGTCCAGAGGGAGTTATCTCTGAGTCAGGCAGCAGGACAATGATGGGCAATTAACAGAAAGATAGTCTGGGGGGAGGAGGCAAGGAAACACTGCCCCACCTGGTTTCAACGGCTCCTGAGGATGGTAATAGAATAGACTGCAACCCAGGATACTTAGGTATGCATAACTTATTTGGGCATGCTTGGGAAGCTACCACCTCTCCCTGACTCCCTGAAGAAAAAAAACCCCAAACCACACAAAGTTACATATAGGTTTCCTCTATAAGGTAAGTTTTTAAAAGGTCTTGAAAATATTCTTCTATCCCCCACCCCCTCAAAAAAAATCCCCAAACAAATAAGCTTCTTATTTGTTTAAACTGAGTTTTTCATATTACAAGTTGAAGGATCTTGGCATTAACCTGAAGACTGCAGAAGGGGGTTGTATATGGAAATTAGTAAATTAGATAACTACCACTTTGAGTTCAGTTTTCCAAATTATACAGATAATATTTTTGTCTTTTTGTTGTGGTTTGATGCTGGCTGGATGCCCAAAAAAGCCACTTTACAACTCCTCAGATGGACAGGAGAGAGAAAATACAACGAAAGTTTCATGGGTTGAGATAAGGAGAGGAAGAGACACTCAAAAATTGTAATCACGGGTAAGACACTCAGGGAAATTACTTGAATTTGTTGCCAACCATAATGGTAACGAGAAGTAAACCGAAATATTAATAATACCTTTCTCCCACTCCTCTCTGCTTTGCAGCTTAAATTTATTTCTGATTCTCTACCTCCTTCCCCTCAGTGGTGCCAGGAGATGGAAACAGGGGTTACAATCATATTGTCACACATTGTTTCTGCCACTTCTTCGTCCTCAGGGGGAGGACTCCTTCCCATGCTCCAGCCCAAGGTCCCTCCCACAGGAGATAGTTCTCCATGAATTTCTTCAATCTGAATCCTTCCCATGCACTGCAATTCTTCATGAACTGCTGCAACATGGGTTTCTTCCATAGAGTGCTCTGGAGTGGGTCCCCTACAGGGTTACAGGTCCTGCCCAGCAAACCTGCTCCAGTGTGGGCTCCTCTTTCCATAGGGCCACAGGTCTGGCCAGGAGCCTGCTGCAACATTGGAGCCATTTAAATCTCCCACACTGATTCCAGCTGCACCCACCCCTCGCCTGATCAGTTCTCGAGAGCCTCTAGGTCCAGGCAGGGCTCAGGGTTGCTGCTTGGTTGTCCCTAAGCTCGGGGACTCCCCTGCACAGCTCATTCTCACCCTTACCCCTGGACTTACCTCAGTCGCCACCTCACTAAGAGACTATTTTGGTCTTAGTGCATTTAAAGCTCCTGTAGTGCTCCTGGTTTGTTGGTGTTTTTTTGGTTTTCTTTTTTTTTTTTTTTTTTTGTGGTTTTTTTTTGGGATATTTTTGGGGTTTTTAAATTTATTTTCCCTTTTAATTTCCTTAATTTCCTTTTAAATTCTGCTTGTGTTTGACTGCACCTGGACATTGAGGTGTGGATTTCAATGATTTATCTGCAATTATTTAATAATATTATGCTTGAGAAGAAATACCTAATTTCATGCCAGCTGCTGTATGCACACAGCAAGGACTGGCTTTTTTCCCCCCCACTTTACTTCAGAACATTGAATTTCATCTACTGCTTCACTGAGCAATTACTCCTGTGTGACATCTTGCTCTAATTCATCGCTATTCATTTTATTTTTGTAGATCCCCAAATACTTTATACTGGTAGCAAAGTTCACTATTCACACCCCTTACAGATAGTTTATGAACTTCTACAGCAATTCTAATTCTGTGAGTGATTTGTAAGAGGTTCCGTTGGTGGCCATCAGCCCTTTTGAAACCTGATCCATATGGTTACCCTTCACTTACTACATTTCACTGATATTAGTAATTTATAAGGCTATCTTATAAGGCTATTCTTTTTACCCTGTACAACTTAAATAAATTAACCAAAGTCTTTGAAGAAGGATGGGATGTCTGGATACCTGTATCAATTAATTGACTCCTTTGAAAAACTTCAAGAGATTTTTGAGGCACAATATACGTATCTCTGACTTGCTTACATGTTCCTTTTCATTTTGTTATCACTGTTGGCACTTTTCTTGTTTCTGGTGAGGAGGCTGATTCAGACAATATATTACACACAAAAACTTATTCAGGAATTCTATATCTGAATTCTAGAATCTTATTTTTTCTCACCGTAGCAAACTATTCTAAAGCTTTATCATGTCACTTCAAACCGATGTCTTATGAAGATTTTGATGCAGGACTATACCTTAGCTTTTCCACATTATACATCCATATGAAGAATTAAATTAATATTTCTGGTATCTTGTCTTTTTTTCAGTATGACTTTGACATGAAAAAAGACTGCAGTTATATTTCTCTCCATGGATGGTTCTCTGAAAGACACTCATTTAACGATGATTTTTAAAGTCTTATTATTTATTGATATTAATCATTATTTAATGCCTCCAACAAGTTCCTCAATGTATTCGTCTATGTTCCCCAATATTTTCATCATCCTGCTTTATTAAGGATATGTATATAATTTCTGAGTCACATTAAAAAAAAAGCTGAATTTTTAACATTTGTTTTCCTTACATTACTAGACTGATATTAAATTGGAATATATCATGCAAACTACAGAGAAGACTTTTCAGCCTACCATACAAATATCAGTCAGAATCACTAGATACTCACTGATTTTTTATTTATTTCCTAACAGTCAACACATTGAGATGAAAAGTAAACTTTCTTTCACCAAAAGTACTTCTGCTATGCTAAGCTAATGCAAACACTACTAGAAATTAGGATGTTTATTGAGATAAAAATTAGTGACTCTAGTCAAACGTAAAATGAAAATTTCCTTTAAGCCTCTGTTGAGGTTTCTTTTAATAATGAAATAAACTATGGAGATCTAGAAGTAAAATAAAGTACATCCCATTGATAGGCATATGTTTGTATTGATAATTACAAACCCTTCCAAACCGGAACAAATTTTAGTTGCCTGTTTATTGCAGTTTTAAGTGCACTTAGTGAGACAAAAGTACATAGGAGACAATCCTCAATGTTAGTGTCTTTAGCTCTATAAAAGTTAATGGAGTAAAACATTAAGGCTATAATTCTTAAAGTCCACAGTAGCTGCACAATTAAGGAAGGAGCTTAAGACAAAAAATGCTGTTTAAACATATAAGCAAGACTCTGACAAAAACAATTTCTATTAATCTAAACTGTATAATTGCTGAGATGCCTTTCTTATGGATGAAGTACCATTAGTGTAAAAATTCCTTGTTCTGTTTAGTATAATTACTTAGATAAAACTGGGATTCCCTTCTTACTAACTAGAGATTTGCTTAGGAAAAATATTATTTTATAGTAGAGCGATAAAAATAACTGTTTTCAGCTAAAGAGGATGAAGAGAGAAATGTATCAAATACATTAAAAATGTTTATGATCAAAAAGTACCAACCTGCTTCCTGATACACATTGTTTTGCAAATAATAATGATCTTGTGATGGCAGGGTGAAAAATAATGGGCTTAAAAGTTACAATTCCTGTAAGTTCTTTCATTGCATTTTCTGTTTGGTAGCTAATTGTGTGTGAAAAATCAGAGGTCACCCTGAAACAATCTTTCTAAGGCCAGTTTATTGAACTATGAATCATTAATATATAAATTTTCTTTTTGTTATTGTTCAAAACCAATCAATTTGAAGTGCCTGTCCAAACTGAAGGTTCAGAATGATGAAAACAGAAATATAAAACATAATTTTCAAAGGCAAACAGTATTTGTTGCCCAGTTTTAACCAAAATCAATCTTATCACGCAGTATTTATATGACGTTACTTGAAATGTCATTAGTAGAAACAAAGAGATGCAGTCTTAATGAAGGCATTAATCTCTATCAATATCTAAGAAACACGCAGGTAGGTCTGACAGTCAGGTAACATGACAAATAAAGAGAGAAAAAGAAAAAAAAGAAAAGAAATGTTTGAGAGGACAAAATGAATGGGGTAGTACATGTGTCTGTACAGGTGCAGAGGAAAAGGAAAATAAGATAGGTGAAGGTAAAGGAAAAAGGAATAGAAAAATGAACTGCAAGAGACTGAGCAACAACCATTTTAATTAAAGTAATAGCTTGTTTATACTTTGTCTAGCAAATCAGTAACATTGATATTCTAATAAGCAGAGAGATGTTTGCATATTTAGACATTTGTAGTATTTCCACCATATGTGAGGGTATACAATGTGTATGAATACACACAGGCACACACAGTCATACACCTGATTCCACAGGTAGTTAGTTACATGCAACAAAAGTCCATTGGAAAAGAAATCTAACCCAGAACAGTAGTCAAGGTAGAGGTATTATTATGAGAAGATAGAAATGAAGGTAAATGCAGGTCTAAAATACAGGTTACAAAATATATTATATGAAAAAAGATAAGACTGGTTTTCAGTCAAAGGTTGGACTTGATGATCTTGGAAGTCTTTTCCAAGCTTAACAATTCTGTGATTCTATAATCATGAAAATAATGAATCTCTTTTATATTATGTCATGTCAACCTGATATCTCATGATGCCTATTCACCCATATTTTGCCATACTCTTCAATCTTAACTCTATCCTGTGTTCACACTATGTAGATTATTTGGGTGCTGTTCAATACTGTGAAGAGAAGCTGAGAAATATTCCCTTCCAGAAAGTAAATTACTGGGATTGAAATAATTTTCTTTTCATAACTGGAGTAGATTTGTTACAACTTCTACCCACCACTTTCTCAGAAGAAACGTCATAATGGTCAAATGGATGCAATAGCCAACTTTCTGCTCTTAGTCAGCAGTTTCACAGAGCTATGGGATGACCTGTAATAAAGCTGAACTTTCTCTCCATCAGGACATTGATGTCACATAAAGTGTTTATCCAAACTGTGAGATTAGGATTCCCAAGTTATGAAACCTAAGAGAGTTCATACTGAAACGAAAAGAATGCCTGATGCTTTGTGCTATTTCTGGGCTTCAAGGGAACTTAGGAAAGGGAAGAGCTGATATCCGTTTCCCTTCTTTCAATTTCTTCTATTCCCATTTTTGTTATTTCAGACAGAAAATTTGTACCCCCATTTTTCCAAAGGAAAAGAAAGCATGAAAAGGAACATCATACGGTTTTTGTCCCAAAATGCTGTCGAGATACAGGTATGAGACATCAGAATATTTAAGCATTTGCTTAAGAGAGAGAGAAAATATTCCAAAGTTTTCACCCTTCTACAGTTTTTATAGGTTGATCTAAATTTAATTCCACTGTTAATTTTCATTTGGTACTTCTGTCTTCAAAAAATCTTTTCTTCCTATCAGTTGCTAATGCTAACAACATACTAGCAAAAGCTTTCTTTTAATGTGCTGGGCTTCTTGAGAGTTGTATTGAATCAAAGAATTTTGATTTGTCCTCTTAGTCCTCTTCACAGTTCAGTTCTTGTTTCTTTTTCTGGGCTTTTTCTTGCTTATGCAACCTTTAAAATTTGAGATGGTCTACAGAGCGGGCCAGATAAAAAGCTGTGAGTTAACTGTATTCATTGAGCTAAGTGTTAGACATTTCTTCTGATCTTAACGGCAGACAGCATACGTCGACTGAAGAGAAGTCTGAGGCATTACGCAGTTTTTCTAGGCAGCTGTGACAGCACAACTTTTACTGCAGCAAAGATGTAAGGTTAAATTCAAAGCAAATTTCAGCACTATTAGTTTTTATACTAGAGTAATTTAGGTCAAAGTAGGGAAGATTATTATCACAAGATTAAACAAAAGAATCCACCTTGCAGTCTGATGAAGAACAGATACATAAGTGACATGATAGCCCTTGACCATGGCATCTAGTCTTTGCACCATCTTTGTTTTTACATCTTTTTTTTAACTCAGATAAAAGGTGAAAAAGGTCTGAGAATTTCAGAAATGTGAAAATATTGAATTTACATAGAATTTTGTGGGTGTTGCATAAACTTCATGTGTTCCACAATCTGCCAATATCACTCATCAAGTAGGATGTAATTTTCAGTTACAAGCGAGGCTTCCAAGTTCACTGGTTACAAGGATGGCTCATAAGATTCAGGGCACACTGACAACTTCTTTACAGACATTCTTTAATGGAATATAAAATCTGTGTGAAGTAGAAAAAATTCAAGCATTACGAGTGTTTGTGGGTAGAAAAGCTTTGTAAAGTAGAAGACAAAAAAGTTTTACTTCTCTTAATCAAATATAAAACAACCACTATCAAATGAGCTGCATATCATCAAAAATGTATTTCTTATATCTGATGCAAATTGACTGTGGAAGTTTAATCTGTATTTTTCCATGCTGTAGGGATTAAAATTAGTCTCTTTTAATGAAAAAAAATACAGATGAATGACTGAAATCCTCATAAACATAAAATACTTTTTCTCTCTGAGAAGGTCATCCCTGTTTCCTTGACAACATGACTTAACTAAGTAAAATTCAGATCTTTTTCTTATGAATTAAAGTAGTTTCACTTATATTATTGCAGGTACAACAAACACTGAAAAGCCTGTTTAATAATGTTATATACTTATTTATTGTTATTTATCAAGAGTGTATAAATTAAACGGCAAAGCCATGGAACAGAAGGTTTGCTGAAAGAAGCAGAACTTACACAACCTAATGTGTAAACAATTTCCAGAAGTGAACTGGGATGGGACTAATAGAGCTGGACAGAGTAAAGGAAGAATTATGGGAGACAATATAGGGATGCTTTGGGAGGTTGAACATGGGTCTTTGTTATGAATGACTCATGCATGAAATTAAGTTGAAAAGAAGAGGAATTTCCATGCCTAAGGAAAGATTTTTCATAAATTCACCACAGAGCACTGAGTAGTATTCCAAAAAAGTTAATGTTTTCTACGGGATTTTTCAGTATCTACTGGCTTCCAAATATTACATCATACATGTCTCAAAAATACCTCCTAGATATATAGAAATGGACAGCAAAAATAAGTTACAATAGTGATAAACACCCCTTGGACCGTACCCTGCATCGTCAAAATAATACAAGACCAAGAGACATCTCTCTGAGTCTTCTTACTTATCCCTACACTGCTAAAGGATGACTCTGTGCTGCAAATTTTATGGCATTAATAGAACTATGCAGTACCTGAAAACTGTCATTTATTTTATATTAGATATGTATTTCATTAATTTTTAATTTTTTTTTCTCCTATTACGTGGTCAAACACTTTTGCTGATATTTCTGGAAGATTATAGCTGACCAAAGTTGGGGGTTTTTTTCTTATTCCTGGGAAGGACAATATGAACTAAAGAAAGTACTGGTATTCTTGAATATGTTTGAAAAAATAATGAAGATCTGAATGCAAATAAAAAAATTTTCTAAGTTTAAAAACTGGCTTCCAAAAATGCTTCCATCTTTCAATGTTGATCAAAGCAAGTGATTTCAATCTGTCCTAAGTTATTTTGTAATAGTTTCAAGAAAATAATAAAATCACATTCTACACAAATTCTATACAAAAGAATGTCTGCTTAAATAAAATTGTAAAAACACATTTTCAATTTTAATTTTATCATATTTCCCTCTATCCTTATTTTTCTTGTTATTATATATGACTGATTAGCTTTCATTATCATATCTCAAAAATATAAACATCAGTTGAATATTTGTTCATTTCATTCACATAGTTAAATCGGTGTTAACCTAGTATAGACAATTTTCTTAGCATTTGTCTCTTTATCTGAAAGCTGACATCTTTTCAACAGCAGATTAAAATATATTCAATTGTGAGTCTTAATACGAATCTTATGCACCTTTATTTATTAAACACAAGAAAAACTTTAAAGTTATTAATTTTGCAAAGCTGAATAACTAAAAGAAATAATATTGTGGGATTAATCTCACTGTATTATGCAGATGCATTGAAAGAGTCTTCAGTATTACATTAGAATCACATTGTAAATTCTATTCTACTATGTGGAATGCATGGTGCTCATAGAGTTTACAATTTTTTCCTCTATCACTGTGGTTCTACAATATTCTAAACCTTCTCTGAGTACAAAATGCCTGTTCACCAACTTCTGTATGGCATTCATTTCAACAACATTGCTAATATGTGATGTAGCAACACTACTACACATAGACATTCATCTGTGACAGGCCATATACCCAAACAGCTTTAGGGACAAGGTCAGGATGTTGTAGGGAGAAACACAACTTCCTGAGATCTTTTAGAAAGGGGAATCCCTAAAATGAGGTAGCATAAGTAATACCTGTTGTATTAGAAAATGAAGGATAAGAAAAGATATGTGAAGAATGCTCCTACAATATTTTATTCCATCACAAAATGTTTTATTTTCATATCAGTAACACAAAAGACTTAATAGTAACACTGGCAGCTTCCCCAACAAAAACTGATTTTTGTAGGACCATTATGTAAGGAAGGATATCATTATCATTTATGTCCTATTTCATTAATAAAACATAGGTTGAGAACAAAGACATTGAGATAATAAGGTCAAAAAGAGTCACTAATTTTATGTGTCTAATTTCACATAACCTGGACGTGGTTTTTAGAGAACATAATTGTATCTTACAATTTATGTATTCAAAGCACAACTCTAACTAGCTTATGCTGCAGTTATGAGTAGCCAGTTGTTTTGCAAATCAGACCATAGGGAATAAAGTCAGTCACCCAGAAAATGAAGAATACATAATCATTGTCCACCTGTGAAAATGTGCTTTAAGTGACTGATCCAGATTTACATGGGAAAGCTGAGCAGAGACTTGAAACCAGATCATTTCTCTGGGCATTTCTCAGCTGCCTTCTCCATGACTCCTGCAGGCCTCTGCCTCATTTACTTAATGCCTTCCAATCTTTAGAAGAATTGAAGCAGGGGTCCTGCAGAGAGCAGTCTCCCTTATATATCCAGGTTTAGGATACGGAGTTAAAGGGAGAACAGAGAGAAAATGGCAGGCTGTGGGTTAGACCAGGCAAATCATGCCCTGCCTAGCCGCTCCCATCACACCACAGCAGAGCCGCCAGCCCACCAAAGGCCCATCTCCACACCACCAGATGAGCACAGGGAGAGATACCAGCAACTGGGGATACTGGGATCCAGGCACAGCCTCTGGATGTCTGAATCCAGCAGGGATAAACATATTTCATAGGTATATCTATTTCCACTAATGAACGCTGTTCCTGCTCAACCAGAAGGGGCAGCAGGATGAGCTTGCTGATGCTGTGTTCATGTGAATGCTCTGTGTGTGTGTGTCTCTGGGATCTGTGTGGACAGCCCTGCATATAAGTGTGTATGTATGTGGCATATAAATGTTCTCTATGTTCTATGTGTCCACTGGGAACATATTTTCAGCCTCACTTTGAGTTGGACATGGGGGGAAGGAGCTCTAGCAGCCTTGCCTCTCTCAGGCTGTCAAATCCAGCATGAAATATTTTCCTCTATCAACTGGGATTTATTCTCAGAATCATGTGTTTTGTAAACTTAATGGAATCTATAGTATAAAAGGTGGGTCATAAGTAAAACTGTAACAGAAGGTGTGCACATAAACAAGTCGTATTAATGTTATGATTAATTATATTAGTCATAGCTTTTCCTAATGTTTTAATGTTTTGGCTCTGTAACTCCTTAATATCCTTCTGCTAGGACTCTGAAATGTTTTGTAAGCAATTAAAGCAAAATTGCTGTTTTTCTGTGTAGGTGCTGTTCTTATTAATGTCCTATTTTTATTATTTTGAAATAATTCTAATGTTAACTTCCATAACCTCATAGAATCTCTGACATCACGTGACCATTACACGCTGTTAGGATAATAATGTATGTAAACCTGGGAAAACAGTTCATGCTATGACTCTGAAAAAGTTTCTCAACTACAATTACAATGTTTCCTGGCAAATTCCATGTTTAAATTTTATTTATGCACTAAACAGATTGCCACACAACTTTTATCATAAGTATTTTTAAATACTACAGACATCCTTTAAAGGAAAAAGAAGTTAGCTACTTAATATTCATTGACTATGTTTTAACCATTATTAAAGTGTATGAGTTAATAAAGGTCATGAATTGCATGTTTCTACCCACATTTTCTTCTCTGTCAGATACCCAGCAATTCTAATATGCTCAAAATAAGTTTGCTTACTGATAATGCACCATACAGAGGTACTCTGCATGCAGAATAGGCTGACAGTGTTAATGCAGCATTAGTCCAATGTATCAAAACCAGACAAAACTACTTCCTGCTTATTTTGCAAAATATGAAACAGTTCTCATGAGCACAGAATTTCCCAGGATTTACTATTACCTTGGATCGACCAACCCACTGCAATAGCTAAAAAATAAAAAACACAGGTAGGATCATCAAATTTAGAGAATAATTTAGAGAACTTGCAGAGCCAATAAAATTTCTACTGAATTGCACAGTGTTCTACATGCTTTAACTTTTGTTATATTGAGGACCTTTCAGTTCTGTAGCCTGCTGCTCATTTATCCTCTTGCAACCTTTCATTACACATCTTGAAGCTGCTCTGACAGTGTCTTTACCCAGTACCTCAGATGCTGCTATCCTCACAATATTAATGTCAGACTCTGAAACATAGTTATGTGTTAGATCAGGTTTCTTGTAGAAAGTGAATGTCATTATTGTTAAAAAACACTCTTTTCTTCATCAGCCTACTCACTCTTGCCTTATAGATATTATTTTCTTACTCCATATGTTTCAGTTTGTAACTTGAAGACCTAGTAGGTAACATAACAGACAACTGTTATTAATACGCCAAAAAAGTATACATGAATTTGGGAGAGAGAGAGCCCCACCATCTTTTAAATTTTTTTTCTAAAGTAACTTTTAAGTCAGAGCATGCCATCAGCTATAGACCCCACTAATAAAGCTTTGTGCATGTAAATTTGCCTCAATTTTATTTGTACCCTCTAGAATAATAGGGTAATTATGTTTGTTTGTAATTTTTTTCACTATGTTTGTGACTGTCTTTATGATGCATACAGCATTGAATGAGGTTCTGTTCTTAAAATTTCTTCCTGACTCTTCTTATTTATTCTAGAAGTAAGGCAGTATATACTGAAAAATAACAGTCCAGGAGCAAATCCATAAGAATTCTTTACTTGTCCTTATCAAGACACACAAATAAATTGTGATATATCTCAGGAAGAGCACTAGGAGAAAAGCTGCACTTCACATGTTCTACTGAAGCACATTCTTTAGCTTCCTCTACTTTGATTATGATTTAATCCTATGTTAATTATTTTGTGATCATTTTGCTTTGGCTCTGATCCCTATATTTTTAATCACCATTTATTTCTATCATAGATATGTGTTGTTTCTAGAGGCAGGTCACTGCATCCAAATCAATTGAGATTTTGCGCCTTTTTTTTTTTTTTTTTTTTTTCCCCAATATCTGGTCATGGGGTTTTTCTTTATCTAAAACATATGATCCTACTTTTACCACTATTAGAGAATGATGGTAGAACACTAATTCCTGGTAAATAATTTTTGCAATTGAGTTCAGCTCAGTAATGTCAAAAATCTAATTTTCAGGTAATGAAAGGCCAGTGCATTCTCAAAGTTGTAAATATAACTGGAAGCAGCACTTTCAAATCTAAATCCAAACTCAGTAGGAGTTTTTATTTATCCAGTTATCATGTTTAGCAGAGAGTAATGTTTAACAGGGTTACTTACTTAGCTTTCTTTTTATTTTTCATATCAGTAACTATACCTCTGTTTTGAGCAGATGTTAGGTTTCTGCAAAATCCTTATTTTATAGTACTGTGCACTCAAATAAATTTAGGCCTGGTCTTTGACTTTTTAGTAATAATCTTGATTATTCCATTGAAAATTTAGCTGTTTAGTTAACGTTATTTACCAGCATTCTCTAGATACACATCATAAAATGTGGGAAAAGAAATAAGAAATGCAGTTAATTACCTAAATAAGCAAGCTTGACTGTTAGTCTTTTTTTTTCTCTAGAATTGACTACAAGTATTTTCTTTTCTCCATTTTTATTTAGGTGGCTGTCTAGCATATGCAATTTTAATCTGATGTGGTGGGATTTTAACTTAATAAATTCAAAATACATTATGAATTATTATTTCTGGTTTTTTGGCATTTTCTTTGTTTGTTCTTTGGGTTTTTTGGGGTTTTTTTTTGTTGTTTTTATTTCAAATTCTGAGGTGGATTTTTTGTTTGTTTGTTTCACTTCAAAATAATGAGTAAAGTTTTTTACGCTTAAAAAGATCTGCATCCAGGCTTACTGGTTCTTCTTCAAGACTTAAGTAAAAAGAGTAATCATCAAAATTGTGAATAAATATTTTTTCCTTTAAATAATTATGTCAGTTAGACCATCTGAAAGAGACAGTATTCTCTTTGAATTTAGATAGGAAAATATAGCATTATATATGGGAAAGAGAAAAAGTAGAAGGTAATCTATTATCTTGTTGAATAAGAAAGATGTAAGGCAGTGCATCATATTTTCATAGCTATTCTACTGTATTAACTAAAAAATTGTTGAGAAATGTTTTAGAATCTGCTATTAAAGAAATGGTATCTACTCTGTGATTCCTATTTCTATGGAGCTCTCAAATACAGTGTGAATTGTTATTTATTATTCCTTACATGTCTTTCATGTTTATAGAGAAAGCTGCCTCTAATTTTCCCTCTCTTTTTCAGCCAGGTTATTTTTTTCAAAATTCTACTGAAATGAGGAATTCTTGCTGGTGGTGATACTTTTTGAATGTAACAAGAAACGTCTTTTAAAATAATAATCTGTATTTCAGTATTCTAGTAACTCTAGTCTTCTGGCCAAATTGATGTTGGGACATCTACCTTTTGAACTTTTAAAGATCTCTTGATGTTTCTGTTGGAGAAGTTATTTATCTTTATTACCGGCCTAAGGCAGGACTGATGTGATTTGTTGAACTGTTGCATTTCAGTAGCAGTAAATTGATTAGGCTTCCTCAGAACTCTTGAAAAATTTGTGAACACTGAAAGCATCTGAATGAACTGCTCTTTGCTCACACATATGGCTATATATTTGAGCCATAATTATCTGAATTTTCTTTATGTTCCATACAAAGGGTTTGTTACATTCTAAATATGTTTTCTGTACCTAAGACCAAATGTAGTGGAGTTTATATTCAGTTTAATGCTAATAAAAATTATCTATATATTTGGTTTCTAGCTTCCAAATAATTTCAGTGTTATTTTAAAATATTTTAAGATCTGAAAAGATACTTTGATATAAGCTCTATTAGAATTTTCAAAGTTATAGATTCCTTGTCTTAGTGACATGATTCTGAATAATATGAAAAAGAAAATAATGCAACCTTTCAATTACTTCAGAAAAAGCTGACATGACAGGTCACATACAAATTGTTACCACATGTTTTTCTTTACAGGTAAATCTAGCTCTCCCTGCCACAAATAAATATTTACTACCACAACTCCAGGTATTCTTGCCAAATGCAGGATTTTAATATTCATATGGCTTGCATACTTCTATCTACTTGCATTGTAAAACTGTGAAAGAACTCTAGAGCAACAGCATACATAATTAAAGGAGACTCAGATAATTGAAGGCATAATAGATTTTTGTTTCAACAAAAAATTAACTAGTGGTCTAGACAAAAATGTATCACAAACTATGTTTTTTCTGAAGTCAGAGGGACCCAACACAGATGGTCACTGTATCCATTGAATGACTTACCTACAATTTTGTAGCTACAACTCCTGACTGTGAAAATTCCTTCTGGCATTATGTCAATCTTTAGAGCCTCAGCTAAGAACTGGAAAAGGGTTGAGGATAAAGAAATGGATTTGAATGTCTTCTGTAGAGTGTAACTGAAACACCTCAAAATCTGTCCCAGTGGAATAGAACAGGCAACATGACAAGACTGAGTTCTATATTTAAAAAAACCCTGGAGCATAAAGCTGTAAGACAAAGAAAAAAAAGTCTAAGAAGTTAGCTCACTGTTTATCAGTAAAATCACTTTTACTTCTACATAGATTTAATAGATTTTTGTAATCTTTTCTATCAGGTTTATTAGACCTTTGCTAACAATGTCAAATTCACTGCCTTCCCTCTCCCATTATAAATTATGTCTGGAAGGAAACTTAAAGAATCAAGTAATGGTTGGTGTTGAAAGGGACAAGTGGTGGTCACCTAGTCTACTCCCCCTACTCAGGCAGGGTCAGTTGCAATATTTTGCCCAGGACCGTTTCCAAATGACTTTTGAGTATCTTCTGATGATCTCCATGGTGTACAACCTCTACTCCTCTACCATCTAATATTCGGCACCCTCTATGGGCAACACGTGCCCGTGCATTAAAAAACTATTTTCTGATGCTCAGATGGAACCTCCCATGTTTCAGTATCTATATATTTTTCAAGTTTTTATATTTATTTTGTACTATAGCCTCTGCATGCTTTGCTTTTGCTATTCTATTTTTACATGCAATTGTTGCCCTTTTTGGTTGCAATGTTTTAGTCATTATTTAGACAAAGAATGTTAAATGTAGCTGTCGGTTTACCATGAAAAAAGTGAACCTAAAGAATACTCTTAATAACCCACAAGATAAAGTATCCACAAAAAAGGATAATGAAATAGTCACGGTTTTTCTGGTTGTTTTTTTTTTTTTTCCTCTTTGTTTGTGCAATTATGAACCAAGCACATAAATGAAATGGGAAATTATGCATCCACACACTGTATCTCTGTTACAGGCATTTAAATAGAAACCCAAATTAGTGAAAATATAAACAACACAGGGATAACAGAGTACACAGTGGATGCTAGCTAGATAGTAACAAAAGGAAAGCAGAGTGAAATATTTCAAAGACAGCTTACCTGTGAAATATAGAAATATTCAACAAACTCTGTCAGTCCCAAGCATCTGAACGTCTTCCAAATATTTTCAAAACGGAAATATTCATAATATCCCTAGCTAGGAAAAATGCATTTATAATAAATTTTATGGAAGCACTTATAATTTCACATCTCAGAAATTTACTTGTGGGGTGTATAGTTTCATGAAAAACATAGTTCACACTGCATGTATTCTGCTTCTCAGAAGAATAGATTTTAATATTTAAAAATTCTCTTTACCTGTAACAGCTTGAATTGGTTTGGGTGTGAAAGCAACACTTGACATTATATCCTGCCAACAATGGCGACACTGAAAGTGCTGGCCACACAAGAAGGGCTCTTCAGTTAAAACCTATATAGACAGATATCACGACAGTTAAAGGGCTGTAAATTCAGGGTGTGTTTGATATTTCAGATATATTGGAATATCAAACAAAAATATAAATACTATTTATAGCATTCAAAATATAAATACTAATAAAAATGTGTTGCCAATAATAGCTGTACTAAGCAGTTTTACATTTTTTCCTTATCCATCATGATAAGTTAACTTCAAATCTCATCACTTTTTCCTTCAAGTACAAAGAGAATTTCTTTAGCCTTTTCCTTTTAGAAAAAATTTCAGTTCTTGGCATCAAAATATTTTGAGAAGGAAGCTGTGACTAACCAATAAATAAGAAGACAATGGTGTGGGAGATGAGCCTATAAAGCTCTGTGAGTAATGCAGGCTGTGACAGAAGCTATTTCTATCTCAGGGCACAGGGCTCCAGAGTGGCTCAACAAGTAAATGTTTACCCCTGAGTTCATTAAAACAGTGCAGGTGTGCCCCTAATTTAGCTAGACAAGCATGGGGGCAGGGAGGGGGAGGAGTGAATATGTGGCTCAGCCCAATACAGACTATGGAAACTAGAGAAAATCAAAAGTATTTTGAAGGGAGTAACAGACTTCAACTGGCTTCAACTCATGTATTTCTTTCTGGGGGCTGGGGATGCTCAGCCTTGTGGCAGTGAGCACATTATAGACACTGATTTTGAGAATGGCAATGGCACTCAATTGCGTGTTGCAATTGCTATGTATTCTGTTAGATGTAACTTACATTCTTGTTATGCTATGCAATGTAGTTTGCAACACTCTGCTAATTTGTAAATCTCTTGCAACTTCAAGAATCTTTCATAAGTAAATTTGTTATTAAACACTGCACTACACACTCCATGTGGACTATCTAAAAGAACCTGTTCAGGGTGGTATAACAGAAGAGTCATATGGAGTTGGGGAGTCTGGTAGAAGAGTAACGGAATGTGCATAATAAATATGAGCATAATAGAAATCATGTGATCTAAAATCTTGCTGGAAATGTCTTAATAGCATCAACATCCTAGTCTAACATCTTAGACAGTGTTTTCTTGTTCGTTTCAACAACAACAACACAAGCAAGTGATGTTGCAATAGCAATAGCAACATCAAATAGCAATCATAAATGAAAACAAGCAGTATTTACTTTTAATTTACCTTTGTATTGTTCCAGAGGATTTTTTTTTGTATTTTATGCATAATTATTAAAAGTATTTTAAAAACTCTATAAATTAAAATGGCTTTTAATATATGTAAATCATAAAACTAAAACTTACATATATGACTATTTGTACTGTTAACATAGCTAACAGTTGAGATAACCAAAATATTCTTTATAATTGAATATACAGAAACTAATACTAACAGTCACATTCTCAGCTATTAAAAATTGGTGGAGTTTTTCTAGCATTAGTGGCAATTACAAAAGCATAGTGGTGAATTTTGAAAGTTGCAGAGCTTTTATAGGGAACATGGTTGCTTTTATACTTCCTGATTGCCATAGTAAACTGGTAGTGCCATGGGTACCCTGTGTTTTTGAAGTTATGTATTTAGTTATGAGACATGCAGGAGACAGGTACATTTTTTTTTTTTTCCCCCAATAGATCATCTAATATCCCTGTTAATAGGTTTGGGTTTTTTGTGGTTTTTTGTTTTGTTTTGTTTTGTTTTATTTTGTTTTGTTTGGTTTGGGGTTTTTTGGTTGTTGGTTTTTTTCTTTTAAGTTGTCAAAGCTTTTTCAGAAGCATTTGGGATACAATGATATTGTCAGCCTCTGTCTTCCAAACTTCTGTTTGGAAGCTACTAAATCCTCCTATTTTATCTGTGCTTTCTAAAGATTAACCATGAATGGAAAGATTTGCATAAAAATACAAAGAGCAGATCAATCTCAATCAGTGTTGTTGATCTTTACAACTAACGCATATGGCATTTACTATTTTCTTCCACTTTCTTTTACCTGTAAAACTGTAAAGATAATATCACTATTCTAATTATTTTCATCTAGATTTTCTAGTTTCTTATTTTTGTGAAATATCATGGATTTTAAGAGATTATTTTAAACCATTTAAACAAAAAAGAAACAAACTTGCTGATGTTCTGGTATTGTACTCTGAGGAATAAACCACATCATACAGCATAACAAATTTCAACCATGGTGCTAAATAACATTATTCATATTGAGTTAGTCATATTGAATTAAAGTCTGAACTATAAATTAAAGTCTGAACTATAAATCTACTTTGTCCATTTGGCCTTTACTAGATTTACTTTGGCCTGAAAATGGAGTATGACACGTTGAATTACTTGAGAGTTCTCTATGGCCCTTGTTTCCTTGGAGCATTTTGTGCTGCTATGATTCAGTCTTTTCCTCCTGTTGACAAGACAGTGCAATTGCGCAGTGAGGTTCATGGATCACTGGCATACAAGCACCAGTGGTCATATGTCAGCAACAGGGATTTACTCAATCAGGAGGATACTTTTGTGGTGGAAGAGGGGATCTGCAGCCTGGAGAGCACTTTCTGTGACTGCTGGGTGATTTATTTCCTCTCGGGCTGTTAACCAACTGTCAATTGTCTAAAGAAAATCTGAATTAACAACTCTTATGTCTCCCAAAGGAATAAATGAAGTAATCTTATTTTTAATCCTTCCTTGGTTAATTAGCTTCTTGATCTTTGTATTGCCACTGCTCAAGCTGCTTTTCTTTCCTCTCATACTTCTGCTCATTTCTTTATCATTCCAAATATTTTCCCTTATACTTCACTTTATCGTCACTTCTTTCTACATACTAAACACATCCATCAAGTTTGAAGTATCAAGAAAAAAGCTGAATTTCTTTCAGAAGAACCAGTGTATTATTTTTAGTATTATACCCAATTCTTTTCGTCTGAAGTTATGATACATTCTATTCTCTTTTGAAGTAAAAACAGGATAAAAAAAGCAAAAACATTTAAAATTGAACTGGCAGATTCCATCTCATGACAATCCATTATAATATGACTGTTATTCACAGTCAAGCCAAGATTTTGAGGTCTGTGAACCTCAATTAGGAGCCTAAATAGTTGGTTATATAATGTACTTTAGAAATTGTCAGGTGTTTTAAAAATTAATGAGATTAATTTAGTTTTGGATTTTATTCCAGTTCAGTCTTTCTGGCTTCAATAGCAACAGTCAAATAAACAAATTAAAAAATAATTTAAAAAAAAGACTTTATAAACCTCTGTTATTGGTCTCTGATTTAGCTTACTCCATACTGATGTCCTCAGAGACAACCACCCCGACTTTAGCTCACAAAATGAGTATCACTATTTCTCAAAAATCCATCCAAAATCACTTGCACTTCTTTGTGACACTCACTGGTTTTCCCACTTTTGTCAAATTGAACTAACTTTTTCAAGTATTTCACTATAGTAATTGCAACCCTATCTTAATTACATGCAATAAAACTCTGACCATAACTTGCTTAAGGTTTTGTTAGGTAGGCATATATTTTTCTGCATGCAAATAGAAATATTTTCACCACCCTGAATAATCTGCAGTTAAAAGCAGCTATATATTCAGATGAAATTAATAGAAAATTCTCCTTGAATATTTTTGAATACTTGCTGTGAATACAGTTCTATATAAAGAAATAACCCATGAATACTGGAACCTAAACAGTAAGAAATGGAGGCAGGCGCTTGCCAGTTTGCATTCATGTACTTGACACAAATCCTGAAACATTTCATTTCTACTGAAAAGCAAAGTTTACCAATACCATTCCTTTGCCTCTCACTGTAAGTACATAATTTTATTTCAGAAATATTAACTCTGATTTTCTTTCTCTTCATGCTAATTTTAACATGTAGCCCTATATTACCAATAATGGGTTGTGAGCCTTGTACTGAAGTCAAAGGTGTCACAACTGATGTTTGTCAGATTTGCTCTGTCCGAACTTTCTCAACTTTCTTGTATCTTTGTTTTCACTTGGTGTAGCTCTATCAGCATTTTCTCTGAGACCAGCTGTCTATGACTATTTTATTTGACTTTTATTTATATGTGTATGATATAAGTTTAAAATAGATATTAGTAAAAAGTAGTTATTATTCTATCCAGAATGAGATATTTATAACCCTAACATGACAATATAGAGTAGAGAATCACTAGTTTAATTGAACAGCAGGTGCTTTCAGAAGCATAGACAAAAAAGACACTGTGGAAGAGTGCCGCTATGGGGTAAGGGATGGGGCTTAGGTCTGGCACAAAAGACCTCAGGGCTATAGTCAGCTCACCCACAGTCAATTAAAAAAATACAGATCTGGGCAAAACTATCTAAAAGACATAAAAGGCACATATAAATTTGGAGTAATGTGGAGCTGCAGACTAATGAAGAAAGATCAAAGTTGTAAAACAGTGTTATCAAATATGTAAATGTTGTTCCTGGCGGAGAAAAAAGAAACCATTAACACGAGCATGGTATTTTTCCAAAAGGTGATTCCAGATGCTGACAACTTGTTATAATACACCCCTGTCCCCAACATCTTCCCACAGCCATCAGCCTTTGAACACAGAAGAGTACAGTAAGTGGGAGCACAGCACCCACTTACACACAGCACAGAAAAAGGGGTAGAAACAAAAGGACTATTACCAATTTTAATTGCATTTTTACTTCCATTTCCTGTATGTGGTGTGTTGGCCTCAGGTGGCAGGTAAGACCCCACCTAGTTGGATGAGGGAGAGAACTGGAAATGCAAAAGCAAGGGGAAACAACCCAAACTTCTGGTTTGAGATGAAGCCAGTTTAATACATTATGGGGAAAAAATCCAAACCAAACCAAAACCCCCAAACAAGCAAACAAAAAGAAACCCACAAACCCAAGTGGTGCAAAAACAGTCATTTCCACCTGCAGACCAATGGCCTGCCAGTCCTTGGGCAGCAGCTACTTTGGAAATACCCCAGTCCCAGTTTTATTGCTTACCATGACATCATAGAGTATGAAATGTCCCTTTGGTCAGCTAGCTTCAGGTGCCCTGCCCGTATCTCTTTGCAATTGTGAAATAATATAGTGGTGTGGTTTGTTAGGGACCCAGTTACAACCCCACTGCCATGGGCCAGACACTGTTCACTAGAACTCGCAGTTTCTTGTCCAGCCCTAGCATACTTGCTGACAGAGGCAGAGAAAGAAACAGATAATGTCTTAACCTTGTGCAAGCACTAATTAAGAATGGGTAAAACTGGTGTTCTATCAACAGTTTTGTTCACCATTCTAAAATACTAAATTGCCAACTGAAATACAGACTGTTATGAAGAAAATTAACTTCCTCCCAGCCAAATTCATTACAATCTCTATGTTTTTTTCCATATCATTTACATAATGCTTGGGGCCTACATTATTTAATATATTTTTATCAGCCACATCAAACCTCTTTTCTGTCCTTTGACATATACACAAGTAGTATTCTGTTAGTCCAACGCCTATCCCCATTCAAATGTCCATTCAGTTAATTTCGTTCTTAAACTTTTTCTGCTGTGATGGTCATTCAGAATAGATTAATGAACTAAATTCCATTATATCTGAACTAATATATATGTCACTAATATATGTCACTATATTAATATAATTAATATATGTCACTAATATGTCTCAGCCATACGTTGCATCACTCTAGCCTTCCTGTATAGAAAATGCAGTGAGCAGTTCATTTAAGTAGACACCCTAGACATAGATTTAGAGCAGAAAATCAAACGGAATTGTGCCATTGCTCAGGCTTAAGAGGGGGAACCAAAGAATTATCATCCATGATATTACCATTTTTACAATGTGGAAATGATGAAACATCCTATACTGGGTACTAATATTGCATTATAATAGTGGTGCATCCCTTATCTAAGACACTGCAATGAGTATAAAGAACATATGCATCGCACTATTTCAAAACGAATCACAGCTTTTGTCTCTTTACATTTATTTGTGGTGTCAGAATTGTGCCCTTTATTTTTTTTTGCATGATTTTATGATTATTGCTAGGAGCAATAAGCATGTTTTACACCTTTCTGATTCTTTCTTCTCAGCCTCCTTCAGTGAACAAATTTGTTCTTAAGACATCCTGGAGGAAAGAAGTAGGGGAGTAGAGCAGCGCATTCTTTATTTCTGAGGATTTCTGCCAGTGTCCTTTTAAAGATATATTATTTCACTATAAATGCAGTTAAAACTTGTCATACAACTTTCCTTTTTTTTTTTATTGTATTTTTTAAAGATTTATTAACTAGTATAACAGCAACAGTACAGTATATATATATATATATACACATCATATCACAGGCTGCTTTCCTAAATATTCATCATGTACCTCCTGCAATAAAGCTGTCTTACACTTTAAACTAAACATTCTTCTCTTATTTGTCCACCTCCTACTTTGGCTAAAAAATTCACAAACTTGTTTTTTTCTGTTTTTGGGGGTGGGGGACGGGGGGGCTGTGGTGTTTGTTTGTTTGTTTGGGGGTTTTGGTTGGTTGTTCTTGTTGTTGGGGGTTTTTGTGAGGTTTTTTTGTGGAAATACTTTTATTTTGAAATGTGTTTTCCTTTTGTCAGCTCTAGATGTCATCTCATAATTGATACCTTATCATCCTTTGACTCTGAAAAGACAAAACCCTACACGCCCTGATAAGTGGAAAAGCTGAGAGTCACAGTACTAGCAGGACGTTTCCTTTCTATAGAACTGGACTCTCAATTAAGTTGTGATTTTGTATTGCCTATCTAATCATTGAGAATGTCACACCCATGATAAAATAATCAGAAGAATCTCTGTCATGTTCAGATTTCTCTTTTTCCTTGAGAAAGCATTGGGGAAGCGTGGAAAGTACTGTGAAGAATTAAATCAGGCTTGTTGCTGGGAAGATAAGAATGACATCTGCACTCTTCTGTAATCAGTATATAATAAAAATCCAAATGATTTATCAAGAGTGCAGGTTATCTGAGGACTTGTTTCCACATACCAGTATTTTAAATAAACTGTGCCTTACATACATGAAACCACTATAATGGTGGAATGCGTTTTTCCTGACCAGTGCCTGATTCCTAAGCAGATGACTAAGTAGCAACCACAGATTCGCAACAGGCCTGAGATAAAACGTGCTCTGATAGAATTTACTGCTTAACGACATACAGAGTTAGTAGAAAGAGTCCCAAACATAGGGTTAGACAAAGCAAAGAGAAAGGAGATATTATTACAAATAATAAGAGTAACTGTCAGGCTGACTTTCTGTTTATTGACTTGAATATTTGGTTGATTGACTACTTTAATGTAAACAAATTAATAAATAAAACATTACTCAATCTTATGTTTGTGTTTGTATACAGACAAACTAAAGAAATAACACAGCAGAAAACTTACATTTCACTTTCTCAACATATGAGTAGAATCAGAGAGAAAGGCATTGTCTTTTTCCATGGAATCCATTTAGCAACTGAAAAAAGGGATAAGGACACTCAAATATCATCACTGCATTTTTGCACTTGCTTTGTAAATGCATTCATATCATATTATTGAGTACTCTTCTGTGCTTTTTACATTGATCTAGAGTTACTGATACCAACAAAACAGTATCCTGAGATCCTGGATTTTTCACCTCAGAGTGTCAGAGAACTTAAATTTTTTCATGGTATTTATTCTTTTACATTTGAGAGCATAATATTTAATTGAAAGTATTATTTAATATTAAACAGTTCAGTGATGCCTGACTCTTACTGGGAAAAAGTATTTGCACTTAATTAGAGAGCATTTATTGGATTGCATTTTGTCCTTTTTATCACAGGTTAAAATAAAAAGAGAACATGCAAGAGAAAACCATAAGGAATGCTTTTGAACACATTCAGAAGGTTATACTGCCTGATGAGCAATAGCTTAATATTTCTTTACTGCATGATTACCTACCTTCCCCTTCTAAAAATCCCAGAAGTATTTAGAAAAAAATGCCTGAAGTACCACAATAATGTGCAGACACAGCCTGTCAGACACACATGAATTAAACCTGACCAGAAGACTTCCATATAAATTGAATTTCCCTGAGTTTACTAGTCCTTCAAAATGAAAATTTTTCATGGTGCTGAACCAGTATCTGTCATCAGTCACTACTGTAAGTGCAGCTCAAAAGGAAGGATTCTAGTGAGTTCAGTACTTTCCCAGCACATTTTTCAGTTCATAGCAGTTAATACAATAAGGAATGGTACTCAGCTAGAAAACTTGAGTGACAAGATCCTGAATGTTCTCTTCTCATTAATACATGAATTTGACTGTATTTCTTTCAGTTCCAAGTTCCTTTCTAAGAGTGTGGGTTTTTGCTTGCTTTTTGTTTGCTTGTGTTCCCCTTTATGTAAGTCTAAGATCTAGCATGTATCTGAAGATTTTTTTCTTCTTTTTATCTATTTTACTCAAAAAAAGCCTAGAATGACTACAGTTTGTGTGACTCACTCTTCTGAACTGCATGATGTCCTCAGTGAACATTAAATTCAATGTGCCCAGTTACAGCAATAAAATCTTCTTTTTGTAATGAGCATATATGTGGCACTTGCCCAGCAGCTGAGGAAAGAACAAATTGTCATTTAGAAGGATAAACTTCCTTCAAGGCCTTTAGCTTACCATGGAATGCTCAACACATGGTAGGGCTTGGTTTGCCTGCCCTTTCCTGGCCAGCTAGCATTAAAAAAATATTTTTCTACACTAATGCAAATGGAAATCCCAGTCTGAAACTGGCTGAGAATTTTGGTTTGGAATTACAGAAAAAACAAAAGCCAAACAGTCCAACATTTTCACTACAACTTCTGTAGGTTTTGTACATTTTTTTTCTCCCTGTCAGTTTTAAATTTATCAGATTTATCAGATTTATCAGATTACATATTTGATATGTAATCTAATACGTAACTTTGAACTGTTAAGTGTATATAGGTCCTTCATAATTTCATAAATTGTCCAGTTAATATGTTTTGGAAGAATGTTAAGGTACACATAATAATGATTATGCTTACTCCTAAATAAAAAAAAAAGATATTTCAAAATAAACTGTTTCCTAATGCTTAAATGAAAGTTTGGTAGTAAAGTACTTTATCTAATGGACATATATACAGTGTTTAGTCTCCAAAGAATGAATTTATTTAGACATTTGTTTATTGTCTGGAGATGGGATGACAAGAACCTTATTATTTCAAAAATAGCAGCAGCAACATGAAGTAAAAGGATAAAAGAAAATTCATTTCAAAACCAATCCAGACTCAAAGATATGAATAAATAAATTATTGAAGTATCATGTGGTTGAAAACTTCCTCATGCTCATTGCCCAAAGAGATTTCTGTCTTGATTTTCCATGGTATTCTTCTCATTACAGTAGGTTAGGTCTTTAACTTTGACCTCCTATGCTCATTCACTTCAACTTCTACTACACAACTGGGGTTGTTAGAGTACTCACATTAGATTTGTGTATAAGCTGCAAAAATATTTCAGAGGGGAATTTTCTTGCAAGATCAGCATTCCCATGTCCATGTTGTACAGCTGCATTCAGAAGAGTAAAGCAGGGATGTCAGGATATACTGCATCCTTCAGTTTTCACCAACTGATCTGTTAGCCGCCTTTTTTACATTGGTTGATTAATTCAGATTCAAGATAAAGTATTTTAATGAATATAGGAATGCTAGAAATTAGTGCTTTGAGATAAATTGAAAGAAGAAAAACATATCACTCTCAAAATAAGAAAAAAATTAATTCTGTTAAAACTGAACAAAGTTGATAAATCTTGTATATATTTCCACTGTTGCATTGATAAACATGGAAGGGATTATTATATTATCTCCACTTAGTTTTCCCTTCAATTACTCTACATAAGCCCAGAAAAGAAACAATTAGACAAAGAGAAACCATAAAGGGATGCATGATTAACTTTCAAGTCTCAGGTTTCACATTTATGCTGCCAGATGAAATATATTTAACTGTTGACACTCAAGAAATAACTGAAGCGTAACAAAAGCTAACCTCATAATACATTTCCATCCCTGTAAACATATGTATAAAAAAGTGTCTCTTTCCTAGACATCCTATTACTGTCATCCTTATATGATTTGACTCTACAGGTTATGTCAGAAATAAAGCTTAGTGTTACCATTTGAATGTCAAAAATAGAAAAATAATCATGACCCTAAGGAATCTTTCTGAAAATATATTCTAAAATACATTAAAAATAAACCTTGCAGACTGGATCATAAATATGTATGATAAGTGGTTTTTACAACAAATAATGGTGTATAAAAATAAGTTGTTCTATTCCGTGGAATATCTGGAAATGTATGAGGATACTCAGTCAATCATCCAGACAATGAGAAGATGGAAAAAATTAAAAACTTGACAAGATATGAATATAAGGTTTGATTCAAAGCCCAGGGAGGAAGAAAGGTTTCTTCTCAATTTCTTCACTGGGTCTGTGTGCTGAGTGACACACTATTACCTGTGACTAAGAAACAAAAATATGTGACAAACAAATACCTTTGCTATACTATGGATGTCATTCTGAGATATGTATTGCGCTAGATTTTATTTATGCATCCTTTTAAAATGAAATGGGTTTATTGATAATCAAAAATTCTATTTATTTCCTATTAATATTTTCTTTTGTCTTTCATAGATGAAAAATTCTGAACTACAGAGCTGAATTACTGTGAAAATAATGCAAAACTCTATGTATTTGCTGTTTATTTAATTTAAAAAATAGCTCAATGTACTTTCAATATTTTTGCTGGAACTGTAAAAATATATTATTTTAGGAAAATCTTAATAATATAGAGATGAATAATATGTTTTTCTCCAATAGCTAAATGTGGTATTCTATGCCCAAAAATATTAATTTTTGGGCATAATAATAAAATTAATACAGTATAAGTAATCCAAACTATTTAATTTAAGTTTGGAGTATCCACAATTAGAAGTTCATTTATGATGTGGCTTTTTTCTATATACAGTAGAATTCAGAATAGGGCAAGTTTGATGGATACTCAGATTCTAAGTTTGTCTGGCATTATAGACAATATGTCTGATAATAAAATTCAATCTTTTATAGCGTATATGTAATACTGAATTTTTTTTACCTTACTAGAGTCAGTGGCAAAACACAACATAAAGCGCTCATCTGAAGTATCTCATTTCCAAAATACCATTAATTGTGACAAACTATTTTATACTTCATTAAGGATTCAGACCTATCATAACAAATAAATTCCCTACTAGAGAGATATTTATTATTTCATTCTTGCATTTCTCTAAATTTATTTTAATATGTGGCTATTTTATATGTGGCTATAGCGTACAATAATTCTATTGAAATCACTAAATGTTGTGACATCTTAAGCATCTTAAATTTTTACTACAACACAAACCCCCTCTGATCTATAGGATGATTGGTTTTAGTTTGTGTTACATAAATTTTTTTGAAAAAATATTAAACCTGAATCTCTGCTTCTTCAGACTAAAATTCATGTCTTAGCACATGGGTGGGAAATATATCTTCAACAGTTTTTACATCTCATTAAACAATGATAATTGCTTTAATTTGATTATGTGGCAAAATGCATTTCTCATGAGGTATAATCATCTAATCAGACCTTTCAAATTTAAGACATTTGATCATGCAACCGACTTTGACCCTATAATAATAGAAAAACCAGAAAACACTTAGAAAAATAAGTATAAGGACTGGAAAATGAAAGAAAGCCACAACAAGCATGATCTGTCTTTGGTCTGACCCCTTGATCTTTGTTTTTAGAGGAGCAGCTCTATTCTATAAGGACCTAACCTTGTTATAAATAAACCAAAATAGTACAAAGCCTGAGAAATCTTGAGTGAATTAAATAAATTTTATTTATTTAAAGACTTGTAGAGAAATCCTATTATCAGATTAGAAAAAGATATTGAAAGAGCAAAATACAATACAATCATTGCAATGAACTATGTGAGGAGGAGAACATAGTTTCTCTACAGATATGCTGCATTGTGTCCTGGTCCTTTGCCAGTGAGGAATTACCATGTTTCATTATGTTTATCTACCTTCTTCGAGGTTATTTTTATCAGAGCAGGACTTTGCAGACACCCATAGATTTTGGCCGACCTCTCACTGTGGCTCTGATGCCTTTTATACCCCTGTTAGACCTTTTTACAACTTCTGTATTCTTAGTGCTTTTCCCCTACATTCTTGGACTTGTTTGTTCAGCTAGGAGACTAAACATTTTAGAAGCTTCGTAGGTAAGGGTTAGTGGGCCCCAGACCCCAAAGTCCTCTCCAGAACACATTCTGTAAACTAAGATAGAACCATCCAGGGGAAGGCTCCTTGGGGAGGGAGGGGCTCACTCGAGCCTCTCATTGGGGAATTTCTGATAGATATGCTAATTAGTAAAACCTATAATGTTATACCAGATCTTTTGAAGAGATTGTGGTGTGCATTTTGGTGCATTCAACCTGGACATAGTGCACCTAAGGATTCTTAAAATAAATACCAAAGTAAAATCCCTTTTTCCCTTCTAACCATGTTTGACTCCTGATTTTAAGACCAAGAAAAGGCATCACCTCTGGCCAGGGCCCAGGACCGCATTTCAGCTACTGTCCTGGACCATCAGCCCCTGATGCTGCATCAGGCTGGTCTCCACCTCCACACAGCCTTGACCTGCCTGGCCATGGACCCCGCAGAGCCAGGCCCACCCACGAGCACACATGACAGCCCATTCCCATCCCCAGGGAGGCGCCCAGTGCGTGGTGTGGGGCTGCCCTCCGGCAGCTCCTGGCTGTGGAGGTTGGACAGACCCTGGCCCCCATCCTGCTGCTTCACTGGGGTGCCCCTGCAGCTCCCATGCTGGGCCAAGGCAGCCCTGGCACCTAGAGGCACACTCATACAAAGAGGCAGCTGTCAACACTTTCAGTCACATAGATCCCATTGAAAGGGTGATACAGAGCTCATGAATACATGTGCAGCTGTGCACTATCAGGTTTTGGGCTCTTCACAGCATGGCCTTTGCTGTAGTGTGGTCTTTTTTTCCTTAAGTTCCACATGTGAAATAACTATGGAAAGCATTTTTTCTCTTAAAAACCACAGTACTTTTCCCAATCATACTGAAAGTGACAGCACATATCTAGAAAACAAACCTACAGTGAACTCAGAAGACAGCCACCATTTATCTCTACTCACCTAAATACTTTTAGTGTTCATATTGACAGGCTGCAGAATTTACAGTGGTCTGACCCTGGAAAAAGAAATAAAACCAAACCAAAAGTATATATATCCCATTTCCTACTTACGTTTTTTTTGATCTAGGCATGTAAGTTTGGAATGAAATGACTTAGTAATTAAAGCAACCTTTGAAAAGCCTAAGGGTAGTAATAACAATTGATTAACATTCAGAGAATGATAAACCATGCTGTAGTGTGTTATAGTATATTTTAAAGTTACATAGAGATACCAACATAAATTGGTTTAGATATATCAGGATACAGTGTCTTACTGACAGCATTGTTTCTCTGTTGTAGTACATTAAAAAAGTCTAGTGGTTCTACAAGATCTGTGACTACAATGAGAAATATCAAATGTAATCCAAGCTAATTTTATAAATTTCTTATAGTATGAGGAAAGAGAATTGAATTCTTCCATCTTTTTTACATGGACAAGCTTTATACTAATTTTCTATAATTTTGATGTTTGAGGTAGGACAGATTTATCTGTACCTAATTTATCTGTATCGAATTTATCCTAATATTTCTTGTTTTAATTTTATCTCTTAAAAATCAGAGTAATTTCTTTTATTAATTTTACAGTTTTTCACAGATAATATTGGCCAAAAAAACCCCCAAAGACTAATCTGTTTCAGACCACTTCTAAAATCAACACTGATTTTCAAACACATACAGAAAAATGTAAAACTATATTGGTTTCAGCTGATTTTCATTAATGAGAGCCATATTTTCATTGATATATTAATTTTTGGTTACATCTTGAGTGCTGAAACTTGAAAACTGATTTACAATAAACTATCACACAACGATTTCTTCACATAATTGGGTTAGGTCCTCTGAATATCAAGAGATAACTGCCTCTAGCAGAAGATTGCAGGATCATTAATATTTCTATTATTCCAGCAGCTACTATATTAATGTTCCTCTTTGGGCTGAGGCCATCTATTTCTTCACTATGAATTCACCTACATAGTGTTTGCATGTTAGAGAATAGTTTGATGTATTTTGAGAAGGATACATGTAAAAAGAATAAAGTCAAATATAATAACAACACAAATGTAAGACTGAAACCTTTAAAGTGCCTTCCCAGCTGATTTTTGAACCTGGAAATGTCCAAATGTCACAAATTCCTCATGTGTTAATCTAAAAATACTCTAGCTAACTGAAATTCTTGTTGCATTTGTATCAGGCTTTAGTCTTAGCAAGGCTAAAACTATATCCCATGCTCACTAGCTATTTTTACTCCTAAGTATGAATGGCTACAAGTGAGTACATGCATGTCTGATGTTCCTGAGAGCCCAAACTGATAGATCAAAACAAAACAGAACAGCACCTATTGCTTCTTTCAAACTATACATAATGATGGAATTGGTGCCACAGCTCTGCCTCAAACTTTTTCTCATAAATATTCATTTATCCTTGTGTGTGATACTTACTGATACACTTGAAGCATCCAAAAAAAATTAAAAGAAAGGATTTTACTAACACTAAGGAATAACAATTATTTCTGATCATAATTATCTCTATATATTTTTATTTTATTTAACTCTTCTGCCATATACCTCAAAATACATGTTCTGATTCAATTTTTATTTCTTTCATTCATTATATCTCTTTAAGATAGCTGTCTTAATGCTCTGAATATGGTCTGGGAGGTTTTACATTTTTTTTTCTCTAAGTGTGTGATCTTGGGCTTTACTGATTGCATGTCATCAAAATCTTCAGCTTTTTTGAGAAATATTAATTTCATTTTGGATTTCCTATGGTATTCTTCCAATACCTTAGTGTTTTGCAAACATCACTTGATTTACCTTTATGACACGACTGTGAAGTAAGCTTTTATCTCTCAGCAAGAGGAAATTGTAAGTACTCAATGATTCTACAAATCAAGTCACACATTCTACAAAACCAGCTCACTGTTTGGGAAAAAAAGGATCCACATTTATTGGCAAGCTCTGAAATTATTGTCATATGTGATGTGCTAAGCATTGCACAAGAATTTTGTCATAAGTGCTAATACAACATCCAGTTCAGTGGATTATTTTACATCTATGAGATCATTTCATAGCCTTATTTACCATATATTAACAACTTCTCTTGGTATTTGCTACAAATTCAGTTTTGTCCATGTAGAAAGAATCTTTTTGACCATGTGATTTAAAAACTGTATCATGGTGTTAATTTAAAGATGACAAAATTAAAAATGGACGAGCATCATAAGCACTGTTATTTCCAAGAATTTAATTATATGTCTTTATAAACTTCATTTTCTTTTCATTTAATCTTAAATTTTATAACTTTTGTATTTATGTCCAAATACTGCTTAATTAACTATAAAATAAAACTGCAAAATAATAACCAAGATTTATCTCATAACAGAAGTAGCCAATACAGAACACAGGGTAAAAGAAATTTTTATATGTATAGATGAAGTTTTTCAAAACGCAAAAAATAAATTTTATTATCAAAAATATACAGACAATGCTAATGTAGCTATTATCATTTTAAGTAGTTGTTAGTATTGTAAGCATTTTTGATGAATTCCCACAGCTGATTAAAAAGCATCACTTTTTGCAAGACCCATAATTGTTGACATGAGCCCCCTCAGTTTAGGCTGGTAATAAATACTTCATCTAGTTATACCACTCCTCAGTTTATACTCGTTTATTGTTATTATTCGAAGTGAAATATAGTAATCTCTGCTCCCCAAAGGTGTGTTTCAAAGGACTGAGCCAGTAGAGGAAGGGGGAAGAGCTAGATGGAAACCAAAGACCTAGCAGACACCACAACAGCGCTGAGTGGTAGGTGCTGTTTCCAGAACCACCGGAACCACAGTACTCTTCTAATAATACTGCTGCAAAATAATATTGGCATCACAAGTATTTAAAATCATGGTGTCAATATTGTATTAGTAACAGTCCATTTTTTCTATTGTGTAAGGTGCTATGACACATATGGAAAAATTGAATGGCTGGGGTTGGAAAATACTTTAAAGATCTAGTTTCAACCCCACGGCCATGGGCAGGGAACCTTCCACTAGGACAGGTTGCTCAAAGACTATCCAGCCTGGCCTTGAACACTTCCAGGAATAGGGCATCCACAACTTCTATAAGCAACCTTTTCCCGTGCATCACCACCCTCAGAGTAAAGAATTTTTTCCTGATATCTAAACGAAAGCCCCTTGTCCTATCACTACATGCCCTTTTGAAAAGCTCCTCTCAAGCTTTCTTGTAGTCCCCCTTTACGTACTGAAAGGTTGCTACTAGATTTCCCTTGAGCTTTCTCTTCTGCAGGCTGAACAACCCCAAGTCTCTTAGTCTGCCTTCACAGGAGAGGTGCTCTGATCATATTTCTGGCCTTCCTCTGAACTCACTTCAATAGTTCCACATCCATATTGGGTGCCCCAGAGCTGGACACAGTACTCCAAGTCAGGTCCCAGGAGAGTGGAGAGGAGGGGAGGAGCCCCCTCCCTCAACCTGCTGGCCATGCTTCTTTTGATGCAGCTCAAGACACTGTGGCTTTCTGTGCTGGAAGCATAAATTACTAGGTCATATCAAGGTTCTCATCCAAAACCCCTATGTCCCTCTCCAGAGGGCTGCTCTCAATCCATTCGCCATCCAGCCTGTATTTGTGCATGGGATTGCCCTGACCCAGGCACATGTCTTTACACTTGGCCTTGTTAAAATTGATGAGACGTACACAGGCCCACCTGTCGAGCCTGTCAAGGTCCCTGCAGATAGCATCCCTTCCCTCCAGTGTATGAAGTTCACCACACAGCTTGGCGTTATCAGCAAACTTGCTAAGGGTGCACTCAATTCCATCATCCAGGGAACTGACAAAGATTTTAAAGAGCTCCAGACCCAATAGTGATCCCTGAGGAATGTCACGTCTCTGCCTCTCCAATTTAGGGACAAGGATATCATGCAGGGCAATGACAAATGCTTCACACAAGATATCAGTTCCTCTTCCCTTATCTACCAATGCTGTAACCCTGTTGTAGGCCACAATTTGATGAGGCATGATTTACCCTTAGTGAATCCTTGCTGACTGTCACCAGTCCTTGTTTTTCATGTGCATTACCATAGTTTCCAGGAGGATCTGCTCCATGATCTTTTTGGGTACAGAGGTGAGACTGATCAGCCTATAGTTCCCCAGGTCATCTTTTTTTCCCTTTTTAAAACTAGGGGTTATTTTTCCCCTTTCCAGTAAGAGAGAAATTCATTGGACTGCCACAAGTACTCAGATATGATGGATAGCAGCTTAGCCACCACTGGGGTAGGTGGTGTGGACTCTTCAGTTGGAGCTGCAACCTTTGCTCTCAGATGAGTGCCTGCCATTCTGTCTTGAGGGCCATGTCAGAGTAGCACCCTCAGCCTGTGCGGATGGTCACAGGTGCCTGGTTGCTGTGTTATGCATGCTTCACCTATCATGTATGCCAAGGTCTTCTATTTATAAGATGTAACAAACACAGTTTCAGGTAGTACAAATCAACATATTGATGGCCTGTTACTGTTAAAAGTAAGGGCAAGGCACATGAGACATTCTTCCCCTTTCATATATGCAGAAGAAGGAGCTGAAAATTGAGAAGTCATGATTTATTTTTCACCATTATTCATTATTTACCTGCATGAAAAGTGTGTCAGGTGCATGCCAAGTTAATGTTCACTGGGATGTTTCAGAAGTCTCTGACCTAACACTGCTACTCTAAGGTCAATGAAGCTTTCACTACCAACAGAAGCAGATATAGGGTGATGGTGAGTGCTTTAGAAGTTCCTGCATGAGAAGATGCCCAGGGAACCAGCCTGAAGGGTTTACAACCTACTGTTACAAATGATGAAATACCTGGGACTGAACAGTAGGATGAATTTGATAATGGTCATGAAAGAGAACTAAAAAGAGGGAAGACATAATTTAGTACCTCAGCAAGTGTTTTCCTGCAATATAAGTTATTATTGTTATTACTAATCCTGTTTAGAAATTTAAGATGCAGACTGACTAGTGAAACAGTGTCTTTGTTAACACATCTCTTAAAAGGGTGGGGATATGTTGTATTGGCATTTTAACTCAAACAAAGATTTAGAATTATTAAAAACACACTTCCTTAAAATCAGAAAATCAGAAAATATAATTCCTATGGTTGAAGCTCTTGTTAACAATTATATTGAAATGTCTAGGTCATTAATGAATTGAATTCTTAATGGACACTGGCAAAATAAAACCTAGATTAGAACCTTGGCCTAAATTCAGACAACAGAATACCCTCAGGCTTCTCCATGAGATATGTCATGATTAAAGAAAAAATGGTTCAGACATTGATTGCTTTGGTTAAAACTATTGAATGGAGCAGGTCCATTACTAATGGATCACTAGAATATGCATTTACAGATGGATTTTCTGCCATGTTCAGTCTCTCTCTTCCCTAGGGTAACAAATGCAGGAGCATGTATTTGTAAAACAAGAATACATCTCTTGCATGAACAGATAACAGTAAAGTGCACAGTGTTTGTGAACAGCTGCTGAAAATCATTAAGCATCCTTGATTGCTTAATTATTAGAAAATTCTAAATTTCTTTTCATGATTTTTTTCTTCAGTTAATCACAAGTTCCTCTGTTTGCTCACTTTTTCAGCTAATATAAATGAAGTATTTCGTAACCAGTATTTCTCCTTCCATGTCATTATCCCCTTCTGCTTTGTTTCACTATTTTTCTTGTAATCACTTTCCTTTTCTATCATTAAGGCTTAGCTTATTACTGTTTCTAGTATTCATTTCCTAAAAAGGATTTGGCAATTAATCTTCTTATGAATGACACTACATATATATAACCTTCATTAAAACTTATACTAGAGACAAGGAAAGGAATTACCTGAAGAACAGCAAAGACCAAAATTTCATTAAGCTGAATAAAGGGATGTATCTTAAAGGGTTGCTTTCTGAATAAAGCTCTGGACTTGAATTCACATTCTATAAATTTCCAGAAATTATGTTTGTCTATTTAAATCACTGGGAGAAGAAATACACAAAAGTGTCCTAAGGAGCAAGTGGATCTCCATAACTTTGTATTCTGTCATATAGTGATAGAAACTTTAACATGTCATCTAAATGTAACCTACACATGATTTTCAGTCTTTTGGTTTATAAAAATATTAAAATTATACAAAAATAAACTGAAAATACTCTTGCTATCCGAATCAGTATTTCAATAATGAAGAATATGATTTTCATTGATCAAAACCACTGAATCATGAGTGTATTTTTCTTCCAACTTAATACAATTTAGGTATTTTAAATAGCTATTTACTCCAATAATTCTATTCACTTGTTTTGGGGGGCTTTCCTGCATCATTTTTCATACATCGATCATCATTTATAAAGTTTACAGTTTTTACTGTAGTGTTAAATCACACCCCAGATTTACTTAATGCACAATGATCCAAATTTATAGAAAAATAATTATGTTATTCTACATAAAAACATACATCAAAATGTAACCATCTGTTTTGAGACATATCATTACCTATTCTACCAAATAACTTGCTTTCCACAAACCCTCCCTCCATAATGCTACAGCACAGGCTTGTTGGATAACTTCAGCAGCCTATAGTTTTATTGGTGAGTTATGTTGGAAACCTCTATATTCTGAACAGCATATCCAAACTGGAGCATGAAATTAAAGAGGACAGAATTAGTAGAAGAAGTTTACATTATTTTAGTAAAAAAAAACCCCCAAACAAATATTTTTAAAATGTAAAAAGCTGAGGCTTTCATGCATCTGTCATTAAGGAAAATTAACATAAATGTTGTAAAAGATGAGCCTGTTCAGAAGCAACCGTATCTCAGACTCTTCAAGACAGAAGCCATGGCCTAATAACATCGGGTACTTCAGTAGTGTTGCAAGTATACAGAAGTAAAGCAGAAGTGTTACATTTTAAAAAAATATAATCAATAATTGTAGGGAAATTTTAACTAATAAGGTCAACAGCATGTATGATACCCATAAACAGAAATAAATCCCAGATTATACTTTTACTGCCCTTTCAAATTTATGAGGAGTTTTAAAGTCTACAAAAAGAATCCCCCAGATTTAAAGTCAACATTTGAATATATTTGTCTGTAATTTTACACTTGTCTTGAGAAATAACAGATTTTTCTATAATTGCAAGAAATGCTACCTGTAAATGGAATAACAAAATAAGTCTTTAATACAAGAATTTAAACAAAAAAACCTCCAAAATTTCAGGTGTTAACAACTAATAGGAAGAAAAGTGCAAAGACATTGCAATTCCAGCATCTGAATTAAAAACAGCACTAAGCTTAGATGGATATAACCTTGCTCATTTTATTCAAGACTTTTCAGCGCATAGTTTTTCATCCTATAGCCTTTTATAATGAGGCATTCCAGATTCATATACAGAGGGATAGAGAGCATAGAAAGAGGAAGTAGAATTAACTGTAATTTCCCCTATTCATAAAAAGGAATTAAATATCTGCTTTTTTCTAAAAACGATTTTATTTCTTCATTAAATATACATGTGAAGATCTTTCTAGTTTTGAACACAGTCTGAAAAGAATTATTGTAGTCCTTAAAAATTGTGGAGGATCAGTTTATTGGATTGGTGAAGACCTTAGAAGTACATGAAATAGTATGTGCCCTGAAGAAATTTTAATATATTAAGTATCTTTGATAGATATAAAAGACCTGATTTGTATTTCAATGAGTAAGATTTGTCTTTTAATCGATGAATACAACTGCTATACACATTCCCTGAGGCAGTAATTGCCACAGAGAAGCACTTTCCAGCCAAGAAAAGAGCTTTAGCAAGGGTGTATCATGTTGACATTATGAACACTTGTGTTAGATTTTATCAGTAAGTTTGTAATATAACACAGTCACAACACAGTTTCCATTTTCTTAGATTAAAGCTGCATGTGCTTTAATTCACAGGAATAAAAAAAGACTCATTAATCTACAGTTATGGACAAATCTATTCTTAGTGTTTGAAAGGCACATCAGCCCACAAACATTTGCACTTCTGCTGAGCCGTCTTCACAGAGGCAATTTTCTCAAATCAAGTATTCCTGTCAGTCAGAGTATTCTGAACAATTTTTGTATGGCTATTTTCCAAAAGTTTAGCTACTGTGTTTGAATACAGTCATGATAAATTTTTCAAAGCAAGCAAAATCAGTAAAATATTCATTTACTGGTTTTACTCAAGGGCAATCCTTTATCCTATACATGACTTCATGCCACTTTCTCCAACTGAAAAGTTGATTTCCCATTCTGGTAAAAAAATTACTGTCCACTTTTCAAAACCATTAACTTTGTTGTTCATATGCTAGCAACTACCGATATTGGCTAAACCATTGGAACACAGTAAAAAATAGTCAGTTGGCTTTTAAGGAAAATTTTACATCATAGCAGATAATATTCCCCTTCCTTTCTCCCACCACAGAAGCAAATCAGCTGAGTATCTTTTGTTACCCTGAGTCTCTACCTAAGTAAATTGCCCTTGACTGAATATCACAGTTAATAAAAGATGGTCATCTCGTGACCTCTATTTCAGCAAAGCAATTTATCAAAGTATTGTTTTATGTTGATATACTTTTGTTTTCAACCTTTACATACATAGTCTATTAAGATCCTACTGAGAAGATTAAGCTTCATGTTTCGACATGGAATTTTCATTAACTTCTTTCTTCAGGTGCAGACTTAGTTATGCTTATATTTAACGTTGAAATCATTGAGATAATTTAAATGACTTGAGCTAGGCACATGCGAAAGAGCTTTGCTGAAACAGGGTCTAGAATAATATATTTTATTATGGTTTTGGGTTTTTTTTTCACTTTATTGTCTTTATGTTACTACCAAAAGCTTAATGATATGAACAGCAGAACCATAGATTGCCTTCAAGTCTAAGAAAAATGTTTATTTAGTGTATCTAAAATGGTTTTCCAGACTTAAACACAATAATCTTCTTTAATTTAGTATAGGCTACCTAGTGTGTCATGCACTAAATAAATCATGCCCAATTGACAAAGCAAATGCAGTTGATTTTTTATGACCTGTTTAAAAAGCTGATTGCACTGCACTGATAGCATAATCCTCCAGGGAAGTGAATCATGCTAGAGAGTCTGTATCTTGTTAGGATTTACTATACAGTTTTCTTTCTTTTATGCCTTCAAAACTAATAATATTTTAAATGCAATAGAAAAACTTCAGAAATACTGTGATTTCATAGAAGGTTAATTTTAGCAAGAACTTCCACTGGCTATATCCTTGTAAATTTTTCAGCCTATTTTCAAACCCAAACTCAGGGTAGGGAAAAATGAATAACTCAAATATTTAAATAAAGGCAGAACTGAAGGATGGAAGAGTGCACTTAAGAAATAGGATGGAGGAGTAAGGTGTAAGAAATTAGGACAGCATGATAGGCACAGAGGTAATTAGGAGTCTGCAATACAGAGATAGGCAGAAGGTGATGGAAAGGGCAAAAGATAACATAGTATGCCAGGTGAAGAATGTTATTATATGTACAAGAAAGATGGAGCAAAAGGATGAAAAAGGATGAAATTGCACAAACATCTGCTGACTCAAATGAATGTGTCAGCACTCCAAAGGCAAAAAGCAGACTTGAACTAGATAAAAACTAAAACACAGATCTAAGAAGTTATGTTGGTTTCTTTTATTTTATATTATTCCATTTTATTTAATTTTATGGACTGAGGAAGATCAGATTATGTGATTAGAAGAAAGTGTACTTCTTTTTTTGTGATGTACACTCTGCTTAATGATGCTCTGACTTCACTTCTTTTCTTCTTCTCCTTCTTAAAGGGATTATATTTTATGTGCTATTTAACTCATAAACCTGCATATTCTTGATCAATGATGAGACATAACTAATACATTCTAGCAATCTTCTTTTTGTGATAGTACTGTTAACCAGTGCACTAGAAGAGTTTAGTTTTATTCAGTACTCTGTGCAAGTCTCCTGAGTCATTTTGATAAATGTAGCTGCAAGGTGTAAGTGGGTCCAAAATTATTTAGACCCAATTACCTGTGCATTGGGAGCCACTTATTTTAAATTAGGTGATTCTGTTTCATCACATCCCCGATATAGTGCAAGAATATTACACTAGCAAGATCAAAGACTGTTATGAGGCTAGGTATGAAATAACCCAAATGATAAGCAAAGCATGAAGTTTCCATGTTCTGTCCTTCATACTTGACTGAAATAAAATTGACCCTCTCTTTTAATAGTAGAAATGGATTCTCAATTACTGAAGAAAGGAAAACACAAGGGGGATTAAAATCTTTTGAAAGCATTAAACAAAATGAAATAGCCAAGTACATAAAGCAGAATCAATAGAATTTTATGAGGTTAAAGAATGTATTAACTATACAAATACCAGTATCTGAACTATAAGGAATGCTTGGACTGCATGACTTTAACAGACACTCTACAAGCAACTTCTGACTGACAGTCTGCTCCAGCAATTTAATGTAAATTGTAATGTGCCTGTGAATTAGACATAGAAACTGATATGGGAAAGAGACAAATATGAAGTGTTTTGTCCAAGATCATGCAGGAGTCGATTGCAGCCAAAGCAAAGGCTTATTGCTCTGAGAAAACAGAAACACAATTAAAAAAATATTATCATGTGTTTGAATTAAAAACTCAGATAATATAATCCCTTTGTAACATCACAATAACAACGTAACTAGTAACTACTGTATAAAACTAATAACCTTTTGTAACAGCTAAGCATAAATATATGTAAAATATCCATAGTCCCAAAGGAGAAAAGGGAAAGCTGTCGTTGTATAAAAAGGGTACAGGAAAATATAGTAATATGTGTAAGATTGAGCAGGTGAGTAGCTGACTGACAGAATAATCCTGAAGAATAAGCAAGACATGTCTGGAAAAAACAAGTCCTGATTACAAAAGTAAAATTAAGAAAAAATGCCAAGAAAAATAAGACCACTACTTTTTTTTTTGTTTGTAAAAAGGACCAAGAAGCATAGGAGAAGATGAAATCATAATCTGTGGAAAATAAAATTACTTTATAGATACAGTTTGGAGAAAACCACATCAGTCATCTCAGATGGAGTAGATGCCTATTATTTACATGGCCAAATAATGAGAAATCAATTTTTTATATCTTCTTTGATTTCAAGCTGCTAATGTTGAGATAGTTTCAGGCTTGCTGTGATTTTGTATTCTAATTGCCTTATAAGATGGCCATTTAAAAAGTAAGACAACAAACAAACTAAATGGTCTGGCTTTGGCATTATAGCACTTTTATTTAGCTTCAGATTATCTGAATGGAAGGCCCAAAAAAAAAAAAATTGAAGATGCCTAGAATCAATTTTAAGTAGTTGTGCTTTAGGAAAACATAAAAACTGAAGGCATGTCCTGTTTCCTCATCAAAATTAAGAACTCATTTTTAGAAGTCACTTTTAACTATATCATGCTTTGGATCATTTTCTTGCTTCTTCAATTTCTGTTTATTTGTATACAAAATGATAAAATTACCACTGGAGGATCAACATGGGTGGAAAACTGAAACTTGAAATTAATTAAACAGTATTTTATTTATAAGATTTTTGTTCATGAAATTCATCTATAATGTCCAATAACTTAAAATGTTTACATATTCCTTGGTCCTGGGACTGTTGGGGTTTGAGTTGGAAAGAACCTTAAAGATCATCCAGTTCTAATCCCCCTGCCATGGACAGGGTCACTGATCATGTTGCTCAAAGCCCTATCCAGCCTGCCCTTGAACACTTCCAGGGATGGGGCTTCCATAACTTCTCTGGGTGACCTGTTCTAGTGTTTCACCAGTGTCACAGTAAAGATTTCATTCTTAATATCTAATCTAAACCTACCCTCTATTAGTTTAAATCCATTCCTCCTTGTTCTATCACTACATGTCCTTGTAAAAAGTCCCTCTCCAGCCTATAAGAGTAGGTCTTTAGGTACTGGAAGACTGATATGAGGTCTCCCCCAAGCTTTCTCCTCTGCAGGCTGAACAATCCCAACCAGTTCAGTGTGGTTCCATTGAAGAGGTGCTCCACCCCTCTGATTATATTTGTAGCCCTCCTCTGGACTCACCCTAACAGGTTGATGTCCCACCTGTGCTGAGCACCCCAGAGCTGAACACAGCACTCCAGGTGGGGTCTTACAAGAGTGACCCTCTGTTCAGTCTTCTTTTAATGCAGCCCAGGACATGGTTGGCTTTCTGGGTTGCAAGTGCACATTGGCAGATCATGTTGAGCTGCCAGCATCCATCCACCAACACACACCCTGAAGTCCTTCTCTCAGGGCTACTCTCAATCCATTCTCCTCTGAGGCTGCATTTGTGATTTCCCTGACCTCCATGCAGGACTCTGCATTTGGCCTTTTTTAACTTCTTGAGAATTCTACAGGCCCAGCTCTCAGGTCCGTCAAGGTCCCTCTGGATGACATCCCTTCCCTCCAGCATGTCAAATACACCACACCACTTGGTGGTGGCAAACTTGCTGAGGATGCACTCCACGCCACTGTCCAGGTCAGCAGCAAAGATGATAAACACCACTGATCCCAACACCGTTGCCTTAAGAATGGTATACATAATTTCATCATATTTTATTCACTTCACTCCACTTTTGTTCTCTAATTCAACCTAAAAAGTTTTGAAAACTCGAACACGTCCATATTAACTCAAGAAATGAATCAAGGTAGCTTTTCCCTATTCCCAACACTGTGTCTTTACATAGCTGTATGGGAAGAGAGAATAGAAGGCGAAGAATAAAAGTAATCCAAACCACAAAGAACCTGTAAGAAATTTCTTTGACAGTCATGAGTATCTTATAACACCGATTCCTCAGAACCAACTTCTGAAAAGATATCATTGATGTGAACTAGCTAATATTTTTAATCACAGATACTCACATTTCAGAATTTTCTACTCTCTGTTTGGGTTTTCCAAAATCTTCAGACAAAATTTCACAGGAATTAATGTCGACATCTTAGATTTTGGTTAATCCATGAATTCCAGGAAAAAATGAAATGTCTGTCCAAAAGATATGAATTTTATGTGTGTTAGAAACATAAAATTCTAATGGTAAAATCATAATTTCTAATAATTTTAATAATTATTTACACAAAGCTATAGTGTAGTGAATCAGGAACTTTGCAGGATAGGACAAGTTACATAATTATGTTACAGAGGGTACTTGATTATGATTTAGGAGACTGGAACTGCAATCTTAATACATCACAGAAGAATAATTTCAGATGGTATACATAAAATTTAATGTATAAAGCTTATACCCTTGGGTAGAAATATTCCTCAAAAATATATAAAATGTTAATAAAAATTAATAACATTATCTAACAAGAGGAAGGGGTTAATGATGTTAAAAAACCCAACACTGCAGTTATTAATGGGGTATTCAGTGATGAAATCAATTTTACGTTACAATATAGATCTCAGAAATTGCTATTTAAGCTTGGTTCCCTTAACATGTGTTATATAACATAAAAATAATTATACTACTGATAAAAGATTATGGAGATGACCTAGATATTGAGGAATTACTTTTTGGTCCTGTGTCAAAGGATAAACTTTAAAGCATTTCAACACAAATTCAGCAAGCTACAACTCTGTTTTAGCAGTGGGTATTCTACAATAGTAACTGGAAACAGTGACAGCAATCTTTGTCCCACGGGTGGAAGTTTCTGTCTTAAATTACACAGTATTTTACTCACTAAACAGAGATGTTGTATCTAAATACCATTTCAAAATTATTATCCATTGCTAATATTTAATATTTTAGGAATAGAGTTTAATAGAAGAATTGCAAGTTTTGGAAATTATGGTATAGCCAAACTGCTTACTTTTCATTACACTGTCAAAGGTCCAGGAGCATAAATTCTTTCTTTCCGGATTTTTGTGCTGTGTATCTAGTGGTTTATGCCATATATGCTATGCATCTTTTAGATATATATACACACAACTATACCAAAACCCCTAAAATACTTATTTTCATTCATTTCATACACATAAAAAGATGTTTTGTTTCAGAGAGAAACATTTGAAATACAGAGGCACCATTCTCTATGAGTTATGTCAAACAAATTTCTTTCTCCTCAAGGAGCCTCTAGGGCAAATAGAAGGTCAGGAAGCCTCAAGAATGGAACAGAATGAAGAGTAAGAAACATAAGTAAAAAGTGGGGATTCATAATCACATTACATGCAGTTCTGTTCACCAAAAGAAGTACATGGTTCAACAAAAGAAGCTGGAAATTATTAAAAAATGCATACTGGAAGAGAGTGTTGATAAAAATCTAGGAGCATTCACATAAATAATAAAAGCAAAGGGCTGATTGAGGACACATACATAATTATGGAATTTGACATAATTTTATTTCTTAGAAAATTAGAAGGGTAGTCCTTAAATGAAATTTTCAGTAGCAGTCTAAAAGAAACAATATATATTTTTTTCTTACTAAACTGCATAATTGTCATTGGATGTCACAGACCTAAAGTATCAATGGGCTTCACATGAATTAGACACTTATTTAAAATAAAAGCCGATCAAGGGCTATTCAAACTCAAAACAATAATCTCTGTTGAAGAAGTTATTAAAACAAAGATTATAAGAACCTGGAAAGGTACAGTATGGGGAATATATTTGCCTTGTACCTCTACCTTTGTCCTTCAGTGACAATATTCTCCTGAGACTAAAACTTGTCTCACAGTTGTAGAAGCTGAATTAGCTCATTTTCCATTTCATCTGATCTATAAGAACCTATCCCATTCTAGAAAGGTTCTAAAATAAGATTATATTATTTTATAGAGATACGACATTTTTTTCAGTATGTGATATAGGTCAGTTTTTGTTTTACAAATTAATATTAAATAAACTTCATATAAATGTAACTAAAATACTGGAAACAGCAATGAGATAAGAAAATGGACAGCAACAGCAGCAATCCTAATCACAACAGTGTATAGAAGAGGGCAAAATGCTCACAGAGTTAGTGAGCACACTGCTTTCAGAGTTGAAGAACACCCTGTGCCTTCTGCACTCCCTTCCTTCTTGGGAGTGAGAATCCCTTATTTCTGCCCCCTGGAAACAATGTGAGTGGGGTAGAATAACAACCTAGGTGCACCCGCCTGCTCCAAGCTGCACCTGTCACAGATACCACAAGAAAATTAACTCTGTCCTGGCCAAAACTAGGACACTGTTCCATTTAAAAATACATGTTCTGGTTATCTTCCAATGACCTACAGTGAAATGCTGTATCGTCTGTCATGCCAAGTCAGCAATGGACTGCCAAAGTATTTGCAGTCACAAATTTGTTTCAGACATTCATTAAGTGATCTAACTTCCATGTTCCTTCTTCTTCTGCCTGATATCCAGAAACTTTCACAAGACATTTCTTATGTTTATGTGCACGTGAAATTTTAATGGTATTACATTCATGCTCGTCTTTACTGTCACAAGTCTGAAGATTGCAAAATTAGGTAAAACCTCAAAAAGATATATTCATTATTCTGCAATATTGATAGAGGACAGAATTCATCTCTTTTCAACACATTGCTTTTTATCTACTTTCTGTACTTATGTTGTTTAATTCTATTAGGTTGAACTGTTCTTGGGTTTTTGTATTTCTCTTCCCTATTTCAACATAAGCTATGTCTATCAAAACTTCTGATTCCTAATACAAAAATTACAGGAACTATTCAGATGAGTTATGTGGTAATAATTCTCAGTAAATTTGGTTGCTCATCATGAAGTAGTTTTCATTCATAAAATTTAGCTGGTGCTAAGCTACTTGTCCTATTATTTAATTTTCTTCTTTTAAAAGTTACTTTTCCCATTTTTATGTGTTAATATTCTTTTATCTTTGAATGTTTTTTAAGGGTATGTGGAACATTCTAATGCACTATGCTACCTGGTAAAGGACTATTTTGTATAAAAGAAATAAAAAGCAAGGAAACAGAGTAATTAAACACAGAGACACAGAAATTAATGAGCAGATGATGATGGAGACAATACCAAAAACCAGAACTCTTCAGCCACTGACTGATGGGCCATTAAACAAATCACTACCCTGACACAGCCTTGGAAGGGTTGGTCTGACTTAGTATTTCATGAGAACTGGAACATGATTATCAAATTATTATGAGATAGTTAAGGAGTTTTGAGGGACTCTAAGAAACTTCTTATGGGATATCAGAAGGGGCATGGTGACAGCCCATCATAAAATTTATTATGGGATGTTTGCTGAAAGGACCAAAGGTGAGGAAGGGCTTGAATCAGGGTGGACTTAGCAGGGAAAAAGGATGTGACAATACAGAGAAGAAGACATAATGCGATTCTCTGCGTGTAAACAGATATTAATCAGTACCAAGCCTTATGCCTGATACCTGAAGTATTATCAAATCCTTTTCTTAACTGTTTTTCCTTTTTAATCTCTGTGCTATGTATGAGGGCTGCAAGGTCTAACTGCAAACAACTGCAGAAGAGTTAATGGACCACATGGGCTGTAATTCTTGGAGGCAACAGCTGGTGAGGCCAGGGTGTGTGCGGTATATGTGTAAGAGTGAGAGGTTTAAATGCCAGCAGTTGGAAAGACTTGGACATTTTTATACTTTCCCCAGTGAACTGAGTCCTCTATGCATGTGTATATTTGGTTTATGTGAAAAGCTATTGGTAGCAGGGGTGGTCTGTAGGGGTGGTTTCTGTGGAAAGACATTAGGAGCTGTCCACCAGCAGTTCCAGTCACCTTTGAACCTGCTAGCCAAAGCTGAGCTTATCAGCAGTGCCTGTAGCACCTCTGTGATTATGTAACTAAGAAAGAATAAGAACCTTACGGCAAAGAAAGAAATGGAAACTAAAAGACTTAATAGAATTTGATTTTGCTGAACACTCAGACAAAACCAGTTTTGGCTTGTTTTGATCTTCAGTAATAGGGAGATCATAATTTTGATACATGGAAAAGTTAAATCCAACTTATAGTATGTCACTTACTGCAGTGGGAACAGGATTTCTGCCTACAGGTCTTTATTATGAAAGGACTAAGCTTGTTCTAAGGGGTTTGTTTCCTGCCAATTTAGTTCACACATTTCTTTGCCTGTGTGATTAATTTCTGCATTTGCATCTGCTGGAAAACCTGTTCCAGTGTGCCTGACCGTCCATGGCTGGGAGGGTTAGAACTGTATGATCTTTAAAGTCACTTTCAAACTCAAACCATCCTATGCTGTGATTCTATGAATGTTTGTTCAAGAGAACTAAAAAAATTAAAAGTCCACATTATGTTGGTTGCAGATTCTTCAACTTAATTTAACTGGGAAGAGCTTTAGGTATACAGACAGGAATATATTGCATCCAAAATTGTGGTCTATAAACTATTATGGAAAAAAATAAGGCATTCTTCTCCAAGTACTGCCGTGAAATTTTGTTCAGTTGTTCTAAAATTCACTGTCCATATGGATAGGAAGTTAAGGTAAAATTACCTTTGTGCTTTGCTATTTCAACATAATGTATGTGAACATGACAAAAACTTTCACACAGCTGCCCTATAGTACATGAAATTTCTGAAGATATTTTTAGCATTTGTATTCATACAAATAGATGATACATTTAAAGTCGGGTAAAATTCTGTTGCAATTATGGAAGTAGCATGAAAAATGTGCAAACATTTTGTTGTAAAACTTTTTCATTATAAAATATTTCAGTCTTACCAAACAAAACCAATTAATTTTCATTTGTTGAAGTGCTCAAAATTTATTAAATAATTTTTAATATTAGCCTCATTTACCCTTGACAGAGTAAGACAGAATAGTTTTGGTTGCAGTTTAAACCCTAGATTCCTTTTTCATTTCCCCATTCATGGCTAAAATATATTTTTATATACACACATTTATGACTAGATGTATAGCTCACATTTATCTACTGGAAATCATGTCATGAGTATTTTTCACTAGAAAATATAAGTCAGCAGAGGATGGAAGAACAGACTTGAAATATTTGAAAGTATATGGTAAAAGGTAAATGAAGTCTAATATCTTACTGAACAGATTAAAAATATTTTGTGGCTAGAACAAAAAAAAATTCAATTTGGAGCAAAACTATATTTCTCATTTTAGTTTCTTAACAAAATATTGCTATTTTGTAATAGAAAAAAGTGTAAAAAATTTGTCTTAAAATTTTTCATTAAAAATTTGAGTCTTGAAAGTCACAAGTTATGCAAATATTGCTTAAGTATAATGTTCTCTTTAAGCTTTATATTTTAGTTTTATCAAAAGTTTACATGACAGCAAAAAAAATTTCAATTTTTCATGCAGAAAAAAATAAATAAAACAAACAATAATTTGTTTTAGCAATGGCACTTCCAAATTAATATAGTACATCATTTCCATTAAAAAACCCAGATTCTATCACCTGTCACAGACAGTAAATGGTTCCATACCTTAATCAAAAGAGAATAGATATTGAAGGGCTAACCTCATTTTACACTTGTGTATGCTCTGCTTTGCATCTTCAATCCTTTTGCTAGTGGTACTGATTTTTACGGAAGACTGGAGAGAGAGGCATATTTGTCAGAAAAATCAATGACAGTTTTCTTATACAACAAATTGCTGTTGAGGAATGCCACTAAATATGTTTTACTGCTTGGTCCTGAATCTCTGAAGTGGAATCTCTGAAAAAAAGGACATTTCTACATCTTATTCACTACTTTAATGTACTGACTTATCGGAAGAAGCATACATGACTGAGCAAAAGTTACAGAGCAACGTTCTCGGTGCATTTACTGCAATGAAGTTGCTTCTTACAATATAATTAACAGTGACAGGACAAAGAGAAACAGCCAGTTCTGTCTTGAGGTCTCTAAAAAATAACAGTCTTGTTTCCTGAAAGAATAAAGTGATTTTTGAAAAATATAGTCAGATTTTTGTAGGGTTACCAGAGCAATAAGCTATGATATGCTCTGAATATATTTGAATCCTACTAAATTCTACCATTTTTTGTTTACTGACACTGCTCTCTTCTGCCTCTTTCTTGCTGCTCTCTCTTCTGCTTACACAAGTGCACACTTATAAGAAGGCTCCAGATCAGACCAAGCTTCCTCTTCTGTTACTGGAACCTGTCTGGATTTCCCAGCACTGCTGTAAGCAAGGACATGAATATATTACAAAAGGTCAACGGGTGCCAGAAGAAGTTCTGTGATGAAACTTCTTCTCCCTGGTGGTGATCAAAAACTAGAACAGGCTATTCAAAATGAATGTGTGAGGTTTTGGGATCTCAGTTTCTGGAGGTGCTCAGAACTCACTTAGACAAGGCCCTCAGCACCTGCTTCAGATAAACTCAGTCTGAGAAGGATTAGATTAGATGATCCCAGTTCCCTTAAAACAAATTAGCCTATCATCCTATAAATTAAAAACATAATATTCCTCCTAATTTTGGGCTACCTGTTTGCCTTATTTTAAGGTTTTGTCTAGATCTTTTCTCTGTAAAAACATTCAGTAAAAACTGAGCCTATAACAACTGCAAATAACATTTTGTGCTTCTCAAATTATCAGGTCTTCCTAATTTGAAATTACTACTATTTTTCTCAGTGTCAACACAGTGTATATGACAACACAGTGTCATATACGTGATAATTTCTCAGTCTGTTACATCTCTAGATTATATCCTTCAAGGAAAAAAAAATCTATCCTCTCTGAGCTTATCTTGTAGGACAACATTCCTTCTTCACTTTCAAAAGTCTTTTGAAAACCTGACTCAGTTGTTATGAGACTCTTAGCAGGCTTGGCAAGAATGGGGAAAAATTCAAGAATAAAGTAGAGGCAATTGGCTTAAGACAATTAGAAAAAGAGAAGGAAAGAAGGGATACAATTAGGCCCTCATAAAAATATTGTTGTCATGGTCCTTTTTGCCCCATCTTTTCAACTATTTTAATAAAATTGCATGTTTGAATCTTGTAGAATCCTTTATTTTTGTCTTTTTTACAATTTTTAACTTCAGATTAGCCTTGGCTTTTTTAACCCCAACCCTGCTGGACAGGATAGCATCTATAGACTTCTCCTGAGTCATCTGCCCTGCTTCCAACTCTTGTATCTTCCTTGTATATCTGAATTCAGTTGGGAGCTTCTTGCTCATTAAAGCAGGTCTCCTGCTGCCTTTGAATTCAAGAAATTGTCTTCAGATGCCTGACAAATTTTATTCATAACACAAACTTTAGGAAAATATGAAGTAAACACAGAAAAAAAGATAAAACAAACAAAAACTCCCACACTGACAAGTGACTGGAAAGTGCTGCAAAACACTGTCATATTCAGTTAGCTGTCCACACAGTCAGTAATTGTATCTTAGAAAACAACTTGTCATTAATTTTCAGGAGACTGGAGAAAAAAACACACCTATTATAAAACAAACAAACAGACAAAAACAACCACTAGTATAAGTAATTCTTTTGATTGCTTTTGCTCCACTGATGTTAAGCCCTGTTTCTTTAATATTTCTTGATCTTTTGTGATGTGGAAGCATGAACTTGTATATAAAAAGCTTGTCATCATTGTTCTCAATTTTTTCATCAATGTTATATTCTTTTCCCAGTTGTTGATTCCAGACTTGCTTATTTTCAGCACTTTTATTATCTACAATGAATTGCCAGTACAAACCTACTGTTAAATCTGAAATATGTTCTTCTTCTCTTTGGCACGAAAGCAGAAGAGCACTTAATGAAATTTATGCTAACAAGGCTTAGATTCAGGTGCAAAATGTTTAATACAAATGTATCTGAGGTGAATTCCATTATTAAAGTAAACATGTTTCTTCACTCTAATTATTCTTTTTCTTACAATCTAAGAGTTAGGGACAAAGTCAGACTATATGAGGTCAATATTATTGCAGCAAACAGACAGTAGTAATTAAGACTATTAGTCACTTAACTATAATAGAACTGCTTGTCCTTGTTTGGTTACACATCCCACTGGATAAAACACATTAATTTACTATTCTCTCATGAGACACTTGAATTTGGTATACAGGTAGTGAATGCATAAAATTCTTGTAAATTCCCAATCATAACAACGAAAAAGCTAGCATTGCTACACATTGAACTGCTGAAATTAGGGGCAAAATGATGCAAGTTTCATAAATATGTAACATCCAAAACGAAAATCGAAATTACTGGAAACTGAAACCAAATTCACCATACTTCACTTACTACTGCAGGTAGGAAATGCATAAAGTGTTTAGGTTTATTTCTCCTGTTGCATAAAACAATGGTTAAATTTGCCTATTGCTGTAGTGAAAAATCTCTTACTTCAATTAATAGAATACACTGATAGAATCCTCCCTCAGACCACTCTTTTTTAGCTTAGGAGTTTCACCTCTTCCAGCCTTTCCCTTTATGAAAGATGCTCCAGATCCTTAATCATGTTTGTGGTCCTTCCCTGGACTTGCTCCAGTATATACATATCTTTTTGTGTTAGGGAGCCCAGAACTAAACACTGCATTCCAGCTGTGCAGAGGAAAGCAGAGGAAAAGATACAGAAGTACATTTGCATTCAATAGCTTTCCAGGGAGTAAAAATGATAAAGATGAGAAATTTCTGAATGTTTATTTATCAATATGTCTTTAACGGGTTGCCCCCTTTAAAAGTTCTCAGCCTTTTCATTTCCAGTGACTTCTATTTACACCTCTAACTTCACTGCCCTTTGTGTATAACACCCTTTTGGAAGTCTGCTCCACCAATAAAATTAATTCACTCATTCGTTTAAAAATAACTCTGCATTGAGAGTGGGAAGAGGTAGTATTCACATATTATGGAATATTACAGTGTGGCTTTGCTAGTAGTTGTGCAGACAGTGGCCAAAAGGAGGCAAATCTCCATGCCAGGCTAGAAATGTTTTCAGAGACTGACAAGAGCTTCATCATGGAAGAAAACTGTGTTGTGGAATACTGCTCTAAGAAATTACTCTTCTGTGAGAAGACTCTGCCTAGATATGTGACATATATGCACATCCTGGTTCTAACATCACAAATAATATTTTCTATCAGCTACTGGCCTACACAGACCATATTGTTTGCATTTATTTCTATTTTCAAATCTAGTAACCATTTCCTTAACAGTGCCTATTATTAAGTAAAAATTAGTCTTCAGTTTCCCTCTTGTTATGACTATGGATCTTTCAAGTTAAGTTACATTTAACAAGAATGTTAAATGAGCCTACTGGTTTAGTCTCCAAGGAGTGCTCAAAGTCAGAAGACTCAAAAGTCAGTGAGTCTAAACGGGCAGCCATGAGAACCGGTTTGGCCAGAGAAGTCTCTCTTGGTATACATTAGCAAGCAAGAAATTTATTGGAGGACAAGAGGCTGAACTCATCACTTGAGCTAACTGGAAAGGTATACTGTAGGAGAAGGTAGAAGAATCCTGAGAAGATTCAGGGGGAACAGGATTTGTATAGAAAAACCCCTCACAGGAAAGCAGAAAGGCCCAAGGTAGCATTTTCTAAGATCAATGAAGAAAAGTTAGGATTCAGTTATGGCTATCTAGATTGCAGTAGTTTCTCTTGTTTTACGGTTACTGAAACAGGAGATTGCTTACTTGCTTATGTGGGGAAGAAAATACAAAAAATATATTTTTCATCAGGTCTTAAATGAATCCCATTTTGAAAATAAAATGCATCAGGTTTTAAATAAAGAAAACCCAAACCCCCTACTTACACAAATATATGAGGAAATAACCTCAAGATATATACCTTTTTAAAGTAGTTCTTTCACATATAATGGGATTTTATGTCAGATAAAGACTCTAAGGCAAAGAACAAATTCTACACTGTAGAAATTGAGAGTAGGAATGACGGAATTTATTAAAAGCAGATCTCTCAAACAATTTTTTCATGCCTTATCTTTTTAAATATCTTCATTTTCCAAATAGTTTATGATATTGAATCATCACAGAATGGTTTGGATTGGAAGTGACCTTAAAGACCCTCTAGTTCAAAGCCTCCTGTCATGGGCAGGGACATTTTTCACTGGACCAGGTTGCTCAGAGCCCCATTCAACCTGATTTTGAACACTTAATGGGGCATCCAGAGCACCTCTGAGCAATCTGCTCTAGTGTCTCACCACCCTCACAGTAAAGAATTTCTTCCTAATATCACATCTAAATTTACTCTCTCTTGTTGAAAGCCATTAGCCCTTGTCCTATCATCACATGCTCCTGTAAAAAGTATATATAAAAGTACATAGAAATTTATAAACAATTATTCTCTCTTGGTCGTGAATAACAGAATCAGGTTGTGAGAAAAAAAATATCTGGACCTTGTAATTTTCCAGTAAATTATCACACTAACACACTGTGGAAATTAAAAGGCTTAAATAAAGCTTAAAAGGCTCAAATGAAAATTGAAAGTGCGTATTAATTTTTTTTCCCTCACCTTTACAGTGAATTTCAAAATCAGACATGGTTCAACCTAGTAACCCAGATCATAGGCAGCTATATTCCTCTTTAACTTCCTTATTTTTGATTGAAATCACACACTGTCACATTCAGTTTCTTTTTCATAACTAAAATGTTTATCAATGTTTTGATAGCCTTTAACTGCCTCAATGAAGGACAGGTCACAGCGTCATTGTCGATATGTTTAAATGTCAGATTAGGTACCTAATCATGACTGAGAGATTCTTTTAGATTTTCTCAGTTTGTTATATAAAGAAATTGTCAAAATATCAGTCCCTTTTCTGTGCATTCTTTCTGAAATAGAATTACATGCTGAATGTCATCAATAGAAATCTAAAATAAATTTTAAAAATATTTATGAAATCATCAGATTGCTGCACTTCGTAGAACAACAGTGTTCAGTCTTGCTTTTTGGAAATGTGTTTAAATAAACAGACCACAGTGATGAGAGTTCCTTATTAAGTTGGTGAATTACACTTGCTACTATTTATAAGAATATTTCTTATGATCAGGGAACAAGGAAAAGATAAAGTAAAGCCTTATCTATTCCAAAATCTAGTTGAAATATCACCTCAAAATGTTCATGAATTTTTATGTTTTCAGTATTCTCAAGAGAGATAAAAGGATAACAAAACAAGATAACAAAAACATGCACCCACACAAAAAAACCCCAAACCAACAAAAAATCAAAGAACACAATCAAAACAAGCAACCTTAGTCTAAGAGAATATTTTTGATACAGCTTCATGAAGGCCAAACTTAACTCTGTGGTTAGTCAGACCTGCAGAGTAGATGGTAAGATCTTTATCAATTGACACCTCAGAAGAATAAGAATATAGTGCATTTTCCTAAAGATGTCTCACAGATTAATTTATTGTATCAAGCCAGTACATTGTGACTAGGACATCATCCCCTAGCTAGGACTACTATTGAACTGATGGCTACATAACATATATGTTTGATCATTTTGAACTGGGATTCACAGACACATTCCCATGTGGTAAACATTGGCATGGATCTAATTAATTTCTGCAGTATATACATTCTAAACATGTAATAAAATTTCAGGTAAATTCTCCCTAAACTATGTCATAATCCACAGTATCTATCAGAAACTACCTAGCTAAGAAACGTCTAGTAGCCCAAAGTATTCTATATACCTGTTTAACTGTAGGAAAGTGGCATACTTTCCTATATAAATTTAAATATACGTTTCTCTATAACATGTTTCATTGTGGGCATAAGAAACAGTTTATTGAATCTTTTTATCCTGCTTACCACTCAAACTTCTCTACTGTAAGATTAGTACTAGTCACATCTATTTAATAATTCCAACAGAAACGAATTCTTATCTTTGCTGTGAAGTCATTCCTGACTTATGACAACATGGTCCTTTTGCTTTAAATAGCACTGTACACAGTATTTTCCAGAGGATGTTTGGCTTCCTAAATAAATGTTTGACTTGAACAGGAGACAAATTAATTTTGATTATTATTTGTTATTTTTTCTTGGTTTTCATTACTTGTGACTCTACTTTCTAACCAAATTTGCTTTCTCACTCTGCCAAGCTTGAGTATTCATAGCCAAGAAAGAAAAAGAAAATAGAATCTATGTAATTTTCAGATACCAAACAAAAAGAATCCCTTTCTTAGACAAAAAAAAATCCTTTACTGTAACTAGAAGCACAAACATTATAAGAATGACAACTTTGGTCATTAACATAGTAATATGTTCAAGTAATTTTAGTACATCTATCATAATATTTTTTAGCTCATGGGCAAGGTTGGTAAGTATTCTAATAATATACATTTGGTCTAAAAAACATTTCACTGAAGTAATTCATGATCTGATAGACCTCTATACAGAGCACTACCAAATACACTGGAAAAGTTTTTAATAGCTCACATTAATTTAGTCTGATTTCTATCAGATTGCTTCCCTTTATCCAATGGACACTTTTATTTAAGATCAATGACATGATGTGATCCATACCTCATGATTTCCAATGAATTTGATATTACTAACATACTGTGTTTTGAGAATAAGAAAAATGTTTATTTTGACTTAATCTAGCATAAAGCAAATGTAAAGAGCTTAATCTATTTAGCTTGGGCCATGAAGTCTGAGTGAGAACAAAGACATCCTTTTAAGCTGAGCTGAGTGCAGGAGTTCTAGAAAAGGTCTGAGTCAAGATGTTCTAAACCTTTTCAGAATACCACAGTCTAACAACTTGTGTTCTGTATGCTAACTGGTTTCTCAGTCTTTGATTAATTTTGCCATTCTTTATGAAAACAACTCTGAGATTTTCAATTCAGGATGTTTAGGTTGCATCAAATTCAGAAATTTCATCTGTTACAAGATAGCAACAAAAGTCTACAGTGTAAATGTATATCTTCAAGATTAATTGATGATCCAAGCACTGGAATAGGGTAGAGCTATATATTCCTTTCTGCTTCTGGTTTGTCTATCCCTTGTCTTCCCTGCCTTAACAAAAATTGCCTCTTGCATCCACAGTATATATAATACATTGGAATAATAAATCTTGTCTACCATTACAGTCATATAATAAGTGTATCTACTTATATATTTCTCATATGCAAAAGTATGTGGCCTTTGTGAACAAAGCAGTCTTTGATCAGGAAAGACATCCTTGCTACATCCTACAGTATGGGTTACAGTGGATGGAAATAAACTGGATGGGCAAAAATATGCTGGATAAGCAGAATAAATTCAAAATCAGTACACGTCAAATAATTTTGTATGATCAATATTTCACAGTGCTCTACTATTTGTTTATCTAGATGCTAGATACAAATTTAAGTAACAGGATGCATTCTTAAAATCTTTCAATTAGAACCTTAACGTCAATGGCAATTAATTAATAACTATTACAAATCTAGTGCTTGCTGGATCACAGACTTTTTCTGATTTGGGTCAGAAGTTACCATCTTGAACTTAATAAAAATAATGCTGGAAAAATGGCATATTTATGAAAGACTATTTCTGTGTAGACAAAATTAGTCAGGACAATCCTCATTCCTTTAAGTGAAAGTCAGTATAATCTCCCTTCATATAGCTTTTTTCTCACTTACTTGAAGGTAAATTATATTTGTAATTCATAGGTGCTATTATATCATGGATAGATCAATCTACATCTGATTTACTATTTATTTTAATCACTCTCTACCCACTATATCATATCTAGGTGGTATTCTTAGCTATTTGGCACATCTCAATTGAGATGAGAGTTTGATTTTTTCAAAGTGCTTGGATCATTTCTGTTTAGTCACTTGGCTGCTTCTTATAATCTCCTACACTTAAAATCTTTTTCATGTACTTAGTAAACACCTCTGGCTGCCTCTCTTATGGTGAATAACAGCTATGTCCCTCCCCTGTTCCAAATCTTTTCTCCAAACTCCATCTTCTCGTGACAGTATTTATAATCTTCTCTCAAATTTTCTCAGTTTACTCCAACTTGTCTTAGAGCTCCCCTTGCTGTTGGATGCTGTTATGAGGCAGTGAAGCTTAAACAAAAATTGGCATCTGATACAGGCAGTATTCAATTAACAGTTTACAGTACTTTGATGGTATTATATAACCCAGAATGATAGAGCCAATTGGGCAAATTTTTAATTTTCAGTAAGGACTGCTAAATAATGCAAAGTTTGTTTATGCCATCCACAAATTTTTGAAGAAAACAATAGTTTAAAATACAAGTTTTCTTCAGAAATATATAGAAATACAAGTCTTTCTATCAAAAGATTATGCTTATGGAAAATATTACTTTTGCTTTCAAAATAATTATTTTTCCTACTTTAAAAGTATTAATATTACCAATATGGACTAAAGCTAGCAAAATAAAAGAGTATTTTAATGGATAAATTGAAAAATTATCATTCAAGTAGCAATATATTTGCAGACACAATAAAAAATTAAAAATCTCAAATATAATTATGGTGAGTTCTATACATCGTTCAATATCTGAAGTGCCATTTCTCATACAATTGACTGCAATTTATCAATAACTCAAGTATCATTCTTAATCAAAAGTCTACTAAAAACATAACATTTTGAGTTAGCACAGTTTTTTAAAACTGAAAATATTTTTTTACAAATAACCTATTCTTTGTCTTTATGAAAGTATTATAACAGGTTATTCTTAAATCTCTTTAATTTAAACAATGGGTGTCTAAAAATATCATTAGCAACTGTGTGACTAGATAGAATTTATTATTGCTATTGGTGGCACTTTGTAATTACTAAGCCAAAAACCTTCTCTTCTAAAAGACACAGGATTTTAAGTACAATACTTCAAGAAGAATTAGTCATATTTGAAATCATTAAAAATCTTGATTTATGCATCTAATAATTGTTTATGTAAATATTGTCATATCCTGTTTCTAACACTACCATAAGAGGAGGGGGGTTTACTAATCACTGCCACAATACTAATAACTACAGTATTAATGGGAGGAATTTTTAATTTATAATCCATACAAACAAGAGTTTACATTCACATTCAGACTATGTGATACTGAGACTGAGCTTTTTAATGGAAACTGTAAGAAGGTCGTTGTAATTTTTTGGAGAGTACTGCAGTAAAAAAACCAAAATACTTTAAATTTCATTATCTATTTTTGAATACTGAAACTTTCAAAACTGTGGGGGTTTTTTCAAAAAAAAAATAGATAACCTTCTCTATCAGAGCCTGGGGAGAGTGGGGAGGGGAGAAACAGAAACCGCAAAACACTATCAGTGCTTATAACAAACCACTTGAGAATCAAACTTCCATGAGGATCTGAGGTACATAGAGACTTCATAAAACATAGAACACAGTATGCAGTACATAGAATAGAGTATACAGAAGAAAATTAGTTTATGGTTATAATTATATTTAACTGATTGGCCTTATAAGATATTTTTAGCAGTGCTCTCAATCTGCTTGGGATTTTCTCCATCTGCACCACTAACTGGCACTAAACAAAAAGAAACAAAAAGATAGACCTGTTTTTTCTATCCCTACAAAATGCTATCCAAACCCAAGAAGAACCAACCAAACAAAATACAGGATGACATCACTTGTCATATTTCATTAGATATTGTGGATATAAATGTATTTTCATTTGTCTGATCCTCACTTGCATTGAAAAGATGTTTTGGTCCTTGTTGCCATCTGGCAGAGCAGTAAAGGAGCATAAGCAAAAAGCCCCTGCAGTATGAAATTACGTGGCCTTTCTAGCAAAGTGATAAAAATGTCCTCACTAAAGGTTTGAGAAACAAAACAATCTCACATTCCACCAAGGTTTTGGAAATTACTTTTTTGATAATAATCAGACACATCCCATTCTTTTTTTTTTCGTATTTGGAAAAGAATAAGTTTTGTGACTATTAAAACATAATAATGTCCTCCACCTGATTAAATGAGTGCATTCCTAAGATGGTATGATGACTATACCTGTTTTTGATATTTGTTTCAGCATGGAACAATTTGTCTTCCTTTGTAAGGGCCTTCTCTGCATTTCATTTGACTACCTTTTGTCTTTTTATTCTTTTCTTCCTTCTCATTTGTTTGTGAATTGTCTTCATCTGAAGAAAAATGTTTTGGTGGATCTTTTTAGGTGGTATGAATTTCATATAATTTCCCAGGGTATTATTAGTTGTTGCTGTTGTTGCTGTTATTATTGTTAAATTATCTCATGGGCAGTCTCTCATTTCTAGTTTCTCAGCCCAGCTGCTGGTGGTTGAGGTCTATGGAACAATGAGCTCAAGATTATCACATTCTGGGTTTCTGAAGTTCTGGTTTTATTCATACAAATGAGCAAAGGGATCAGCTAACTAAACTGTCACTCCAAAAAAGAACCTGTTTAAAGGATCACAGAAAAATATCAAGCTGTCTTACTGCAAGGTGAAGCCATAAAAAATCTGGGCTCTATTTTTCAAATCATTATTTTTGTCTCTGATCTTAATGTATTTTCCCTATTTCCACAGTCCATTATTTCCAAGATCTCTCACAGACCTAAATAATAACCATGATTGTTATAATCAAGTGACAAATAAAAGCATTGGCCATAGTTTTTAATACTGTTACTTATGAATTATAAAAGGCATAAGATAAGAGGTAATATAAGCATGCTAAGGTTTCTCCTAACAGCAGGAAGACTGGGTGAGTTCTTTAATTAAGACCATAGCAGAAAACTAGAAAATGCTGAAATATTGAGTTTAGTGTCTACTTCCTACTTCAGGATTGCTCTCTATGTGCAGGATGCATTGCTGTACTCAAACGAACAAAGGACAAAAAGGGAAAAACAATGAGTCCAGTAGGCATGGTGTGTAGGACAGATCCATTCCTTGTGTTGCGGCTGAAAACTGTCAATTCTACATCACTCTGTATGTGCTGATTGAAAACAGAAAGTATCTTCCCAGGAGGAAAATTCTGGTATGTGCTTTAGAAATGAGATGAGAGTGGTGAAGTGTGCAGAAAATTCAGCAGTACTCACACATTTGCTGTCAGTACTCCTGTTTTCAACGCTAGGAAACTAAATCAATGGTGCCATGTTAAAGGAACTTTTTCTAGCAGACGCAAATATAGCGTGGACTGAGCAATGGCGTGTCTTTCAGAAATTTAAATTTTCAGATACTTATTCTTCCAGAGCTACTCACCTGACTTCATTATCCTAATGAAGCTATACTTAATAAGTAATAGGAAGGATGCTAATATGCTGGAGAGATTTGGGGAACCTAATTTATAGTAAAAAAATCTCTCATACAAGAATTTTAACTGGCACAATCTCCTAATGAAAGCTCCATTGAGGCTCTTTCTTTGTCTCTCTGGGTTTGATGAATTTGATAAAAAACCTATTACCTGTGCAGTGCAAAAAAATCTTGTCTATACAAAATTGAACACTAACTCTTATAGGAAAAAATGGGTTTGTTTGAGAGACAAATTCTCAATTTTCATATGCGAAACCAATTTTAAAATAATTTAAATCATCAGAAATACAGTGTAAATGGCCCTCATTTACTGCCAAATGCACACTCTTGAGATTAAATTAAGCCTATTTGACTTGAAAGCCTTAATTTAGTAATACCTGGAAAGAAAATAGGAAGGAATACCTATGAGTACTGTATACTCTTCATGTCAATTTATGTTATTGAGGACATATAGGATTCATGAAAGGAATTTTCCAAAACAGAGGGTGGAGCTGGGGTGAAAAGAGAAAGAAAGACAACAGTAGCATAATAAATCAACCCTCTGGCTAGATATAACTCTATTAATTGCAGGCACTCTTACATTAAACTGTTTCCAAACCCCTGCTGATGAAACCTCTCAAAATAATTTCACCCTTTGACGGTTTAAATTATGATCTTCCCACTCTATAAAAGTGTTTGACACATTTGTACCAAGTATTTAAATGACATAAGAAAAAAAATGGTTCTGTTTTACACGCACCTGAAACATTCTTGAAATTCAATTAGTTGTCTTTTTCTTTCTTTTCTTTAGGCAAACATGCTCTGAGTTTTTATGTATATGCTTATTTATATAAATGCTTATTTATCTGGAATACACGGTGGCAGCTGCAGGTAAAGCTATTTAAAAATTTCAGATATAAACCCCTTAAAATTTCAGTTGTACGTTTCTTAGCATTTTTCTCAAACCTTTTGTTTGAGGCAGAAAATTCTCACATTTACTCTTTGATTAAAGAAGATTTTTAAAATTCTAAAATTTAATCTGGTTGTGTTTGGTAACAGCATTAATTAAAAACACAAATAATAAAAATGTACTTACCTGAATAGGCGGACATGTTGAACAGATAAAAAAATGACAGGATATGTGCATATTATCTTTGAATTTTACTCTGGATGTTACCCAAGAATTTTGAATATAACTTTTTTCATATTACCAAGGAATACTGAGATACCAGGGAACATTTAACCCATTGTTAGCCAAAACTTCTGTGAAAAAATAAAAGATATTTGATAAAAAAGTTTTTTGTAAATTCATTCTCAACTCTTAAACTTATTAGAAAATAAGCAAATTGTTCCATTCTTTTGAATAAGAGTATTTAAACTAGATGATAGATAGCACATTTGTGATACAATTCCTAATACATAATTAAAAATACCAAGGCAGATCTTAAACTACAGCAGTTTCTCTGGTGATAATATAGTGATACAACAACCCGAATGGCTCCGTGGTTTTAAGATGATTTGATGTTTCAAAGAGTAACAAATCTATGTAGGCAATTGCACATAGGAGAGGCCACAATTAAAAAGGCACACATTTTGTGTAGTCTGCCTAATGAGACCATTAACAGTATGGAAGTGTGTAACCAGTGAGTGAGAGCAGGCTTCTTCAACGTTGTCTTTTAAGTCCCCTGGGCATCAGTCACATGTGCCAGACATTGAAACTGATGAACCTTTTGCTCCTCTAACACCTGTGCAAAGTAATAGCTTAAGATGTCATGTGAAAAACAGTATTTCATCTGCCAAAGATGATCTAAGTTGAGATATTAATTACTCCTTTGGGAACTGGGTATACTAAATGCTAACATGAATACATAAACATGAATTTTTCAGATACAAAGCTAATTGAATCCACTGAGCTTGTGTAAGAAATCATCAAGATATCAGCAAAACTGTTCCACTTCAAGATAAAATTTTAGGGTTTTGGCTATATTTTGTTGAAAAGGTATTATGTGAAATTAGCTCATTTTAAATTCATAAAACTGCATTGTAATTGTTCAATCAGAATTTATTTCACTTGTAAAAAAGTGCAAAGCACTCATCTGAAGACATTTACTTGCTTTCATTTTCAGTTACATATGAATAATTTAAAGTAATGAGTTCATATACTATTTCTGCAATTTTTGCCTGAAACCAAGTGTGATAGTAAATTGAATTCTTCAATTCAGTCAGTTAGAATTTTATTTTATAACCACACTACTGACAGCTAGTTTAAATTTTATCTTTGTATTATATTTTTATAGAATTATCCAAATTAAGTCTAAAATAAGATGTCAACAAACTCCTATACATAAGAAGGTGATCCTCCTTTTAATCTACACAATTCAAAGTGTATTTAATACTATACTAATGTTCTTAGATAACTTTTTCATATAAGGAATAAAGGTATTTGATCTAAAAGATAACCTGAGAGTTGTAGATATTCAGACAGAATTATTTTATTCTCAATTTCACTTGAGAACATCAGCTGAAAGAAGACAGCTTGAAGGCAATCCCCATATATTCACATTCTCTCCCAATTAGTTACACTCACCCCTAATAAATTTAAAAGTATTTGATTTGGAAATACCTGAACTGTGTGTCCATCATATTTAAATGTATGTTTGGAGGATGCAAACACCCTGACTATTTTAAATACATTAACCCCACTGTGAGGATGTATGTGCGTACGTTGAAAGGGAGTATTTAGTTTACAGTGAGCTGATTTTGAGTTCTGTAAAGCTGTGTCAGAGATATTTAGTATTCTAATGTGTGAAATTAAAGGCAACATACAAATTGAAAATGAACTGAAGAAAATACCATTCTCTGAAGAAAATACCATATACTAAAAGAAATTATAGTGAACTAAAGTGAAGAAAGGTATAGGCATAATTTAATCTGATGAATAATCATCTTTATTCTCAACAGAGATAGACTGACAGGGATTTTGAGTCACAAAATTGATCTGTGATGCAATGATCAGATGAGGTCATAGATAATATTCCAAACTGCAAGCTAACTTGTTCTTAGTTGTGTGGAGAGCTTCATACGATAATGTCTAACTTGGAGACTAAAACGTCATCATATGGCAGAGCACAGTGTAGAAGATGCATATAGGGCCTGATTCAAGTCTCCATTCTGAGTACTCAGTTCTAGATTTCCTGTGCTTGTTTTGAGCTGTGACCATTCCAAGAAGCAGACTTCCTTGCATTATAGACTAGCTACAGTAATGAGAATAAAGTGTTAGCTAGAAAGACTTGTCAAAATGCTCCTAAAGAGTGGGCTGTTAAAAACATATTCAAGTAGATCAGCTGAACACTTTCATGCTACAGTGTGCCTACTCAAAAGCACATTGTAACCATGATGATCTACACTTTCACAGAAATATTTCCACATTGCTCTTTCACTTCTGAAGTATATTGCATTTCATAAATAAAAACATAGGTGGAACAATCTTAAACATCGGGTTTTGAAAAAAATATACTGAATATATTAATATGAACCTATAAGTTTTCAAAAGTGAAAATGATGAAAGCCATATAAAGAATTTCCAAAATTTAAGTTACTGTTGAGTTTAGTGATCGCTGACAAATATGGAAAGGGTCTATCACACTTTCACTGTTAGGGAAATGTCATAACTGAAGTTAATTATCACATGAAATTTACAAAACAGAATACTATATGCTGTATATTTTTTTATATTTTTTTTCAGCAGAGAAGGAGACAACGAAGAGACAATGTTCAGCCACTAGTACAATGAACTGTGTTTTGATTCCTTGTGCATCTGAAGTTATGATCTGAAACATCAGTAGTATCAAGGCATAAGAGTCTGTACACCTAAATTTGGTGTTTCTGATATCAATCAGTATGTAAGCAATTTCAGCCCTATAGAGTATTGCTGGTATGGTTACCTAGCTGTAAATGGTCTTGCTCCCTGCTGGTTAGATGTAGCTTACCTCAGTGAATCAGTAGAAGTTATCTTTACTTTAGCCTTTACTTTAGCCTTTAGCACCTCTAATCAATACCAAGGCATGTCAGGAACTGCAAGTAAAGCAGGCTAATAGGTAAAGTTTTACCAATGTCTTCTTAAAGTTATCAAACCACAACAGCAAAAGATCTTGTTCTAACATATAGTCTTAAATCTAACAGATAATTTCGGAGACAGAAGAAGTCTTCTTAGTGGCACAGTGCGTTAAGTGACACACAAACAAAGAAAGTCTGTGTGAAAACAGAATTTTCCCATGTTGTCCTTGTTACGAAAGCGTATTAAAAACAGTAGCACAAGTTGAGAGAAGACAGGGAAAATGTAAGGCATTGGAAGGGATAAAACCTTGTTTAAACAAGAGAAGCACATGCAAAACTTGGATTGAATTCAAAATAACTTAAGAATGAAAAGTCTGCCTCTTATCCAAAAACACACCTAACATTTCCCCATTTACTTAGGATTTTTTGCTTATTTGGCATTTTGATACGGACTGATAGCATTTATGTCTGTTTAATGTTGTTTATTCTTTGTAAGATATAAGTAAAACTTTAAAATGTAAAAGTAAGTCTTTAAAATCATCAAAAGCATTATGCTGAACGACAAAAATCTAATTTTTAAAAAAGTATATGATATGTGATATTTACATGAAGTGATTACATTAGGCTCCACAAAGGTTTTGAAGTTCTGTGTGTTAGGACTACATAAAGAACCTTAACCTTGGCATAATTCTGGATTTGATAACTTTATTAGTACAAATTTGGTATTATTTTCTAGTGTAATATATGATACATATTAATTTTATTACATTAGTTTAGAGGTCAAATAATTTTCAAAAATGTAAGATATAATTTTTAAAGCATGTCAAATATAATAAACATTCTCTTTCTTCAAAGAAGAAAATTGAGAGGCAAGTTAGAACAGACAACGGATGCTCAGAAAATTGAATAACCTGTTTGGGTTCAAAATTTGCCTTGTTATACAGCATGGTTTTTCAAAAGTTGGCTTACATCTTACAGTAACATGGTCATGTATTTCATAAAATTAAACATAAAAAATTAGTTAAAAATAACTTAAACTTAAGAAACTATGTGAAAAATTGTAATCCAAATAGATGATCTCCAATAAATACTTTTAATTTTCAATCTGGTTTTTATCCACTATTTCTAAGTGAAAAACTCATAAATGCTTTAATGAATTATACTGCTGTATAGGACACTCAGGAAAAAAGAAGAAAAAGAGGAGTGAAAAAACAGAAAAAAGAAAGGAGGGCAGAAGAAAAGCAAAAAAAAATCAACACCCAAGGAGTGTCAACTGATTCCATACAAGTCTTTTTTTGCAGGAAAACAAAAGGACTCACAGAAAAACAAAGCCATGAAAAGTCCATAACAGATTTTGTGGGGTTTCTTTATTTTCTTGTGTTTTGATGAATAACAAATAAAAGAGTAAGGATAGTTTTGATAGCTGCACAGCAATTGCATACCAACGCAGGCCAAACAGATAGCAAAGTTGCACATATCAACTTCACTGAGACCCAAGGTCTTGCATGGAAATAGATTTTGTGGGCAGAAGTTCCTCTAGTTCCCAGTTAGTTCAAGTTCAAAATTTAAAAGTATGTAGATGTTACATTTTTAGTACTGATGCAGTCGACACTTAGGTACCTTCCTGAATGGTGGAGTTTACAGACCCAAATCTTAACAGAGAGATTAAAAAAATTACCACATCATTTTGAGTAGACCTACTCTATGAGTTAGATACTGTTGCAGGGAAAACAATGCTTACTTAATGTAGTTTAAACCAAATCAGGAGTAAAGCAGTTTACTGATGTTTTATAGACAGATAATTAACTGAAAATCTATGAACCATATATTCTTCTTCAATATCTGCAATACAAGAGGTAAGATGCAATAATTGGTGCCTATGAATTGTTAGTAAACACCTACAGTCCTCTAAACAGCCTTCTATAACTAATTGCCTAGAAATTCTAACCAGACACCAAGTTATATAAGCACAGACACAGTCTCACAGGATGTCCACATCTTTAAAAAGAATAGACTTCTTGACATTAAATAGAAAGAAGTTCAGTTTCCAGAAGCAAATGTTAGCTGAGTAGGACATTTGGTTCTTTGAATATTTTACAAATATGTTTTAGTATTTGGGAGTTAGGTGTCAGCTAAGTAAGATTTTTCAGGGGCGTAAATAACTGAGTTCGTATGGTTCTTTCTCCCTTAATTATGACACAGACCTTGCTCTGAGTAGGGGATGTGTCAGTATCCCTTAAACATGAATCTCTGTGAACAATGGCAAAGTGTATGTCAATTGTTAATATGCTTTCTTCTTTCCCCAAGAATAATCTTCTGCTCAGAGTTCAAATTCAGCCACAGACAAATGTCAGTACTGGAATAATCTGGAGAGTGATGTATTTAGCAAACCCAAGCATAAGAAGCATTTTAGATTCCCTTTTGTAGCTGAAATATCTACCTGGGGCTGGCAGGAATCACCTGTCTGTTGGAGGTTGTGGTGGGCTGATCCTGGTCGCATGTCAGGTGCCCACCAACACCGCTATATCAGTGCCCTCACCTCAACTGGGCAAGGGGAGAGAAAATAGAACAAAAGGCTTGTGGCTTGAGTTAGGAACAGAGAGAAATCACACCAATTGCTGTCATGGGCAAAAGAGACTCAGTTTGGGGAAATTAAATTTCTTACCAATCAAATCAATAGAGCGTAAAGAGAAATAAAACCAAATGTAAAAACACCTTCCCTCCACCTCTTCTGCCAGCTCCCTCAGTACTCTTGGATGGATTCTATCCCACCCCACAGAGCTGTGAGTGTCTAGGTCGAGGTCATCACCAATCATTTCCCCTTGGCTTATGCAGGTTTCCTTCTTTGTTCCTTTGAGAGTATTTTCAAAGGTGATAAAGCATCAGCTCATGGTCAGCCTTACACAATGTTTCAAATAAAAGAAGAATAAGAGTAATATTTTTTGGTAGGTGGTTGCCTACCTAATCAGAAAATGATCTGTTATTACCATTTTTTTAACCCCTAAACTTGCCAAAGTTTATATTTTACTAACAAGCATGGATAATTTTTTTTTCATGTTTAAAGTGTCTTCCTGTATGAATAATGGCCCCCCGAAACCACCAAATGAAGTAATTAGGAGAGATTTAAGTAAATTATTTTACTTGCGTGAGAGTATAATTGGACTGTTATTCACTGAATGATCACAAAAAAAGAAAATCTTTCTTCTAAATGGGGATTTCTCTGGTTTTATTCTTTCATTACAAAATTTTACAGGAGTTGCAAATTTTATCTCTATGAGTCTTAACCACACGTCATGGCAAAGAGATAGCAAAATGAAACCATTTTCTTCATTGACCCTATGACAATCAAATTTTGGCTGAAGTATGGATCTCTTGTGAAGAAACACTCATTACAGGATTCACAGATTAATTCTAAGTGGGTTTTTTAAGCAACAATCTGCCCCTCCCCCACCTCATTTAGTTTCACTTTCAGAGCTCATATACCACTACAAGTATTCCCATTTTTCATATTATATTATGACTAAATCTGCTGTTTGCTTTTGATTTTATTCATTGCTACTGCATGCAACCCTACTTCAAAAAGAATGCACATTTTTAGTGGAATTCAAAGAAAATCACAGATCCAAAGTTTGAATCTATTTCAAGATACTTTTTTGCTCATCTTTTAATATGTAAAGGTCAAGCAAGAAATATAATTTAGTACAGGCTGTATACTTTCCATTTCTGCAAAGTCTCAGAAAAAGAAAAAGTAATTAAATTAAAGTGAGAAGAGTCAATAGAAAATATCGAAGAGCCTGAGGAGACATAAGTTCAAAGAATAACAAGCAGGACAAAAGAAAAGAAATGGTCTTAATAAAGAATTCATAAGCACGAAGAATTTGAAGGAATATTCAATCCTTTTTAGCTATACAAAGAGCTATAACAAAACAACAGAAAACAAACCCAGAATTAGATACATAAAAACATATGCTTAATTTAGAGTTTCTTTTCTATGAGTGTTTACTAATACGAAAGGTTAAATATACATTTAAACATACTTTAAAAAATAGATTAATGCTTATTTCTGTGAGCTGTTAAGGAAAGCAAATGTTCTTTGAATTTATTTTTAATCCATAATCATAGAAATGAAGGGCATAAAGTCAGAGTCTAGTCTGAGCTTCACAAGAAGTGGAGTTTGGTTAGTTGTGGGTTTTTTTCCCCAAATATGATGAGCAATATGTGCTAGGTAAGAGTAGTGAAATTGTATCCTGTGGTAATTTTTCCTTATATCATTTTACAAATTTCCTGAAGCAGGTGTTCCCACTGTTTACACAACTTTGGTGATGAGACTATTTAGACGCTGTATAATATAAGGACAGACTGTCCTCATCCTCCCTCCCAACAAGGATTTATTTACCATTAATTTATCAAGGACATTTCTGACAGTCTTCCGAATAAAGTCTGAATGTACAGCACTCCAGATATGGTATCATCAGTGCTGAGCAGATAGGAAGGCCCCCCAGTCTTGACCTGCTGCCCACACTGCCTAACACAGCCCAATACAGCCCATCATGCTGTTGCTTTCCTTTCCATGAGAGTGCTTTGCTGGCTCATGGTCAGCTTGTCAACCAGAATCTCAAGGTCCTTCTATGCAAAGCTGTTTCTTTAGGCTGGTTGACCTCCAGTGTACACTGGTGGCATTAAGCAGCAGTTACCAAAAGGCTCAATTTCTCTCACTTCTCAATAATAAAGTAGAAGTGCCTATAGCAACTGTTGGATCAAGCAAGTTTATGTTATCCCTGTATACCATTTCTACCTGCACATATTAAAAAGATGCATTAAAAACACTGGCTTACTTTGGAAATTTCTTTTCCTTTCACTTTGAAAAAACTGTAACTGAAAATTTCTGTCAGAGATGCTCTTTCCTGTCACTCCTAAACATGTGCAAAGAACGACAACAAAAAAGGTGGACAGACTGGCAGGAGTGACTTATGAGGAGTGGCTGAGGATGAGGTTTGTTCAGCTTAGACAAGGGGTGAACTCATTGCTGTCTACAACTTCCTCATGAGGCAGACCAAGAGAGAGGTGCTGATCACTTCTCTCTGCTGTGCAGTCATAGGATGTAAGGGAATAGCTTAAAGACATGTCAGAGGAAGTTTAGATTGGAATTTAGGAAAAAGGAGAGGATGGTCAAGCACTGGAAAACGCCTCAGGGAAGTGGTCAAGGCCACAAGCTTGTCAGTCTTCAAGAAGCATTTGGAAAATGTTCTTAAATGCATGTTTAACTTTTAGGTTGCTCTGTGTGAAGTCAGGAGTTAGATTCAATCTTTGTGGGTCCCTTCCAACTCAGGATAACAGATGATTCTATGATCCTAATTTTATTTATCTATTATTTTATTTTCCAGGCTGTCTAATTGAACTGCATTTTGATTAAACTCACAGAAAGGGTAAGTGGTTTTGTGGAGGAGGGTTGAAAAATTACCAAAGAAGGACCTAGCAATGAGATTTTTGGAGTAAATTTTTGACCTAATACACCTTGGGGAAAAGTCTTCTGAATCAATATAATGTGCAATTGTTGCCATCTTGAGTAATTTTCCTGTGTTTTTCTCATCTTTTATGGCAACATTGATGTTTATATTCTTTAATTACGTTGCCCTCTGATGACAAAAGTTCCTAAATAGGTCAAGTTAGGTATTAATTTTACTTAAAATGTATTATTTAATTTAAATTTTGACCTCAGTTTGATTACTCATTTGTTAATCAGTAATCTATACAGTAATAGGTTGTAAATTGCCTTAAGACTGTACCTTCTTAAGGGAATGGTTACTTGTTTTAATTTGTAATTACATCTGCAAGTACTACTTACTTTGTCCTATTGCAATATGGATAATTAATTCTGATAAAGTAGATAATCTGGAAGTACTTAGCAGCACTTAAAAATAATTAATAAAACAAATTGCTTTAAAATTTCTTATGAACTACTTCGGACAGCCATTTTCAGTGGTAAGCAATATGTATTTATTTCCATCATATTTTCAAGCTACTGAAACTTCACTATATTTGACATATGAATTCAAAACATTTTGCTTGTCCAAGTCATCCACAAAGCTCATTTACTAAAATGAGTTGCAACTAGTTATGATAAAGGTCATCCTCTTGAAATTATTAAGATTTCCTTTCTAAAGACATTAATAACGTTGTATTTTAGAAAAATATGACTATCACCATCGGTGAAGGAATGTCATACTATCACCTATTCCTACAACAGCCCAAAGATAGGGAAAACATTTGGGGCTACAGAAAATATACTGAGTACTTTTTATGTTTTTACTCTTTTCATTCTTCTGCACAAGAAAACAGTTCAAATGCTTTACAAGACACTTTTAAATTTAAGTCAAGTTTCCAACCGTCCTAGCATGTGGCTACTGCTTTTTAAATTTTTTTTTTCTCTTTTGTATGTTTATTTTATTTCCTTATGGACAAATTATGAAGTTAAATTTCTAAATTCACAATGAGATACTAAAACTGTGTTTGCATTTGAAGGATAAATATGCTCCAGTCTGTAGCATTTACTTTACTGCAGTGCTCCTAGCATCAGTGTTAACACTACACTAGCTTGCACAGTATGTTGCTAATAAGGAAATTTATTTTGAGACAGCAGTTTCCTCAGTGTGTATCTTTTCAAAGACTGATGAACTCACATGTGCACACAGTAGCAAACTGCAGCTAAAATCCCAAATGAAATCCAAAACCAGACAAAAGAAAAACCTCTTGCATTTATTTCCACATTACAAAAAAAAGATGAAAATCTGCTGTTCATCACACAAATATAAAGCAGTTAATACCCATGATTTCATAATGCAAATTATCCCAATTTTTAGGAAAATATTAATTTATGTAGGATTCTAAAATATTTCTATTTTTGTGAAGTTATGATTTCCTCCCCTCCCAAATAAACATTACTGAACTTTGTTCAGGAACACCTAAGGGAAGTCTTCGGCTTCTTCTGAGGACTGTAAAGAAATAATCTGGATTCTTTGTTCCCAAGCACAAAAAGCAAACTCTTGAATGCTACCACCTCTTAATAACAAATAAAAGCAGAGAGAGAGAGAGAGATCTTTTAACAACGTTTAGAATCTGACACTACTCCTTCATATGAAAGTTCTCCAAGTACTGGTCTACAGAATAATATTCTTGTAATTTTTCAATAATCAAAACCCACTTAATTCTTTCTGTGAAAAGTAAGGAATTCAGTCAAAGCATTTCTTGAATGTCAGAATAATCTCTAATATACTGAGTACTTCAGTGCAGATGATTTGCAGTAAAGGCTACATTAAAAAACATCATATTTATTATATTTGTATGTGATTATATGTACAATATTTATATCCATTTTAATATTTCCAGAAGAGTATAAGGAAATTAGAAGCACTAAAATCAATGCTTTTTTAAAAAGAGAATTTTTGTTATTTTCTGAACATATATAGAGTTTCTTGGAAAGTACAGAAGTCTTTTACTTAAACACCTGAAGATCTCAGTGGATCTTTTCCTTTCCTTCAAATGAGATGCTAATTTAGAGAACTGAGGAGGAGGCATAGACTTCTTTGCATCACTTTCTTCTCTCTCACTTCAATGTTGCATCCACTTTCCTTCTTGAATGTGTTCCTATCCTTCACAGGATGACTGCAGCATTCCAGAAGACCTGCCACTGATCACTCCTGAAATTAGTAAGTTATCAACATCTTATTTCTGTATTTTTGAGAACTTTATGGTTGGCATTTCCTTTACCCTGAAATATGAACTATTGTTGAACATGTGACCTATTATGCACAGCACTAAGGGAATTACAATGATAAACTATGCTTGTAAATGAGTATGTTTCTTCAGTTACCAGTGTCTGCGTTCCAAATTATATATATTCCACATTTCATTTTTTCTGTATAATTAATGTAGTACTGCCAAAGAAATGTCCCTGTCATGTACTAGCCAGTCAGAGGGCCTCAGTGTACAAGAGATCTTAAATAATTTTTCTGCTTAAAAAACCCCAAAATCTCCTATTAAGGGGATAGGACCAAGTTAAACATTAGCAACAATCTTATTGTTCAAATAATATTTTAAGTAGGCATGAAAAAGGAATGAATATAAAATTATAATGTTTAGAAGGAAGAATAAGCTTCTCTACCTACATCTCCAACTTAGACTTTCTTCTACATGCAGTATAATAATTATTCTCCATAATTATGCAGTATACTTAATTTACTTGAGCATACAATAAATTTAGATTCAATGAGCTGGAACATTCTCATTCAAGTAATGCAGTTTCCCTACTATAGCACAAGAGTGATTTTTTTTGGTTCTGACAGAACAGTGGAAGACTTCTAACTGCACTGGTATTGGTTCATTTTCCCATAATCCATAATTTAAGAGTATCAGACAAACTACACTGAAGAGCAGATTTGATTGCTTTATAATTACAGACCTATGCAAAGAGCTGGGTGAGAACTACAGAGCAAGAGTTGGAGGATTCCTAAAACGGGAGATGAAAAACGTGAGTGACCATGCCATTCAAAGAAAAAGAACAAAGATAAAGTGGGGTATCATAGAATATCCTGAACTGGAAAGGACTCACAAGGGAGATCAAAGTCCATCTCCTGGAATGATCCATCCACAGGCAGGCAAAGACCAGTAGAGGACTTATGATGTAAATCCATGTCATGCTGTAAACCCATTTTTTTCTGAAATAAATGTAAACATTTGCTTTGACTTTGGCTGCTAATACCATGAAGCAGTTCACGTAGGAATATCTCCAAGCTATTACAGACCACTGTTGACTTAAGTCTGCCACTGTGCCAGCAGAAGTTTCTGCTAATGTGCATCACAATGTCAAGGCTGGGACTGTAATTTAGAGACTTGCACTTCTGGGAAGGCCTCAAGAGGACACAAACTGAAATAATGAAGACACAAACCAAAATAATGAGCACTCGAAGAAAGTGATGACTCTATTCTGTCTCAGCAGATACAGGTTTATAATCAAGTTCACATTGGACTCAGAGAAATCATCCTTCGGTCTGTTCCAGACTCTTCAAATAATAGTGCTGCCTGTAACTTGTCAAACTATTTCTGCATCAATTAACTTCTTTCATTAAATTAAAACACCAAAGGGGACAACTTAGCTGATATAAAATTTAAGAACCAGAGTAGCCTTTTTCCAATGATTTATCTGGTACAATAAGAGTAAGCTGTTTGTGCTATAGCAAGCTCAAGCAAACAGACATTATAAAAATTACATCTCTGAAGTTTTCTTCCACTACCCTAGCAGGCTTGCTATTCCAAGAAAAGCATAAGTAAAAGAAACCTAAGGTATTTATTAAGGTATTCAGAGAAAAAAGGAAATGTGCAAGTACGTGATGCAGTAGAAAACAGGAAGAGTGAGAGGAAAATATTATTTAACTAGGAATGTAAAATAACATTCAAAACAGGACTGAGAAAAGATATTACTGTAGGTAAGATGCAATGGAAATTATACTGATGTCAGAGGTAGCCCACTAAAAAGAACAGGTCATATTTCAAATGGCTCAAGACATTTAACAAGTCAGTTGATAACAAGTGTTTTGTAAAACAGAAGAAGAATAAATGTGTCTGAAATTCTATGCTGATTTTACTTCCTCATTTGAAGGTTAGTATTTTTAATATGGCATCAGAAATTTCTTTGATTTCAGTCTGGTAAGCTAAATAAAATGACATAAACTTTGTCTTTTGCATGCCTACATTTAAAAGATGCTGAATAATTAAACCATTAATAGAAAAAATACTAAATATCCATGAGACACCTGAATTTTTTTTTATGTTAATGTTTGACATTAAGGCTTCCTAGGCACCTAGCTAAAGTAGTTGCAATATAAGTAGAACAATTCAGTGCTGTGATATTCTGAACTTCTGCCTTCTACTTCCATCACTCTTCTTGAAACCCATTTCCTCTTCAAAAGAATAAATATATACTTATTAAAAATATATGAAAAAGAACATAATCAAGCTTCTCTGTACCCTAACGGTTAGTGTTGCAATATTAGAGACATTTGTTTTTCAGTTATAATTCTAATTAACGTTCATTGGAAAGTATTCCACCACCAAAGAAAGATCAGGTATATCATATTTGTACAGGGGCATGAATATGTGCTCTAAACATGGAGAGAAAAGGTTTAGAAATCTAGCATTTCTGTTCCTTTTGGTTGTTCCTTTCTATTCTCTTCTCTACCTATATCTCCAACTCTTGCTCTTCAATAAAGACAAGTCTGAAGTTACAATTGCATTTTGAGTTGGATTTGATTGCCCAAATGTAAGTACTAGCTACTAGTTTTACTTTGGCAGTAATTGCTACCAGCTTATTTTACCTGATGGCATTTACTGGTCAAAAAAAAAAGAAAAAAAGTAGCTTGTGTTGTATCTGTCAACTGTAAGCATATGTCTGAACCACCCTTGGATTCATCAAATGATATTAGGTAGATTTATTTAGACCGCTGAACAGGTAATTGATGAGAAAGAGAAGATAGGGCTTATTCTTGGGCACTCACTACTTCTACAGCAAAACAGATCCTAAAATATGTTGTTTCTACTGGTTCTTAAGCTAGTTCGGTAGGCACATTAAAACACTTTAGAATGCATATGGATTAAGTACAGTATTACTACACATTAGTTTGGTGTTTTATATTCAGAAATTGAATGAAAAACAAACAAATCAATAGCACAAGGTACTAAGAAGCAGAAACCTTTACTGAGACAACAGCAGTCCAGCAAACATAGTGGACCCAGAGAAGTCTTGATACAGCACCTAATTATATACAGTGGTCTAGTCAGCTCTTTCTTGCCAATAACAGTGTAAGGATGAGCCATTTGATAAGCCCAGGATCTGATTCATCTTTAGTCAGTTTAACTTGACAAAGAGTTTCACTTGAATGGCCAAGAACTTGGTTTACAGTTTACTTCACTTCATTTATTATTTTGTTTTATTACTAAGCAATTTTTTAGGTATGAACACATACACAGAGTCCACCACTTGGATTAAGGAACTTCTCTGAGTCTTTAAAATGGCTTATATTGTTTTCAGTATCATTAAAAAGCAACTTATTAAGGAGTGAAAATTTGGATCAGAAAGCATAATTCCCAAAAGAAATATAATACAGAATAGTAATATCTGCTGTAGATATTATGAATAATATTAATTTTATTCTTTATTTTTTCACAATGAAGATCCTCATATTGCCGCATTTACAAAATGGAAAAAATATTATTTCCTATAATGTTCTTCCCACCTATAAGATTGCTTCTGTTACAGAAGTTCTTTACTGGGGGCCATTATTTTCTGTTGCGAAAGTTACTTTACATAATATCTGTGTTAGAGGTTAAGAGAAACACACAGCACCCAAAAATATATATAGCTTCCTTTAAAGTGATTTCATGATTTCCAAAAAAGGCATGAATTTCAAAACAAAAATCAGGGTCTAGATAGGCGGTAATTGGTGAGTGATCTCTCCCTGCCCCTATGTGGACCTGCAGGCATTTGGTTATACTTTTTCTCCCCTGACCAGCTGAGGAGAGGAGATATAGAGCAGCTTTGGTGAATGACTGGCATCCAGCCAGGGTCAACCCACCACAAAAATCCTTGCCCAAATATTGAGAATATGTTAAACATTGCAGTAGGTAAAAATACTTCCTAGTTAAAGCAACCATTTTTACAGTTTTTAGACATAACCATTGTCCATGAAGTGTCGAGATGTAAAATTAACCCTCTCTATTAAAACAAAGCCTCCAGAAAGGCAGACTGGTTCATGGATGCTAAAGATCAGGAGTTTAAAAAAACCCCATATGTATATTTATTCTAGAGCCCATACTCTGACAGACAGTAACAGTGGCTGCTGGTCTTTGCTGGTGATCTCACCTTATGTTTGTAGTTATTCTGATAAACAGTGAAAGATCATACAAAAATATATATTTAATTGTAATACCTAGAAAATAGGAATTTTGGGGAGCAAGTTGTATACTTTTCTTTTTATTTTAAATTAGAAAACCAACTAAATTAATTATTTGACTATTGGTTGGGGAGTTTTTTCAGGACAGTATTTAAAAGGAGCACATGGAACTCATGTTTTACAATAAAAATCCTTCTTAAAGAAGCAGTAGTCATTTAAGCTATTGCTAAGCCAAAAAGTAATGTACTGGCATTGCATTCTTTCTAGTCTATCTTTGTTATGCTAATTTTTAAGATGCCCATTTACTTTTCATTAGATTTTTAAGTTATCCAAAGACGCCAAAGTTCTAATTCTAGACTCACTATAGAACAGTGAATAGAAAAATTTAACAGCGTCTACTTAATGGAGTTAAAACAGTGAAAAAGAATATTCAAACAAAGTCTTTTTAAAATATCACCTTCAATAAGTCAGGCTGAAATCAGCTGACCTGTAATCTGACATAAGCTTTCAGTTAAAGTACAGAAAAGTAAAAATTGAGTTACAGAAAGTAAAAGTTTCTGTAGTTTTAGTTAAAAGGTATAAATTAATTTCACAGCTTTTGTGTACTACATTACTGTTTCTCATCGGTGAATGATATATATAGGAGGAATTTTCACCCCATTTTTCCAGTCCTTTCTTTAGGGCTTAATAAGGTGGGTATCCTCTGAGATTGCTATTGGATCAGACACTGGGTAGAAATAAATGTAGACAGACCTTTAATTGTGTGTTTAGCTATCCAAAATAGTGAATTGAGAGTATTTCCCAGGCACTGGCAGCAGGGCCTAAGGGGTGGCCTCTGTGAGGAGGGGCCAGGGTTGCCCTGTACCACACAAAAATGCTCCAGCTGGCTCCAAGGGACCCACCAGGGCGCAGCTGAGCCCCTCAGACAAGCTGGTGGCATCTCAGTTAAAACATGTTTAATAAACACAGTAAATGTCAGAAGCAGATGGAACAGAAACAGAAGCAGCTGAGGGAACATTGAGGATGTCAAGGCTACCAGACATTATCATTGAAACTTTTAATTGATTTTGCCCCACTGTAAAATGTAGCTAACTTTCAGTAGGGCTGTTTTGCTGACTGCATGTTAACACTCTGGGCTTCCATGACAGTCAGGGTCAAGACTGCATTATCTAATACTGTAAGGCCATTTACTCTTGAAAAATTGTACAAGCTCCAGCTGAAGAAATTGAGCAAAATGTCACATCGGTCATTCTCCTGCACCATCAAAATTAGGTATCTGCATCAATGCCAAATGCATCATATATTTCAATTACCTTTATTGCTGTCCTGTCACATGTCAAGGATACAAATATCCTTACTTCTGCATTGTGTATTCCTATTTCTTAACTTATCTGCCTATACCTGAAAACTGCAAGGTCAGAACTACAGTGACAGGTAAAATTGTTTATGTGCAATATTAATTAAATTTTTCAGCTGAATAGCCATTAGTTCCGTATGACATCATAGCCCATTCATCATTATTCATTTGCGTTTTACACTTCTGGCAAGATAAAGCAACCTTAAATCAGAAGCTAACAGCCATGAGATGAAGTGAATCTATGCTACAGTTTCTTAGATCACTTAAAAGCATGCAGTGGTTTCTAACTCTGCCCAAGCTTTATTGGAGAGAATACTGTTACAAGATTTTTGTTTCTCTTCCTTTCAAGGGTGAAAGAAAAGGTCTTGAAAACAAATGGACAGAATTTCTACAGCTTCTACGTAATCTGTATTATGATAGCCTTGAGTGTCTTTATATAAATAAATAAATAAATAAATACCAGTCATTACAAATTTATAATTGACTATGGAGAAGCTATTGGAGATAAATTTTGAATGTCCTGACCAAAAAACTATTCAGTAAGACACATAGTTCTTCATCTGCTTCATTTTACCTACGTTACAGACCTCACGAAGGCCTCACTTCAGCAGTGATAGAAACAATTAGGTACCCCTCAAACTGGATATTTTGCTGCAGAGTTGCTTCCAGAACTCCTCATTGTTGTACAAAGTATTGAACAGTAATAGTTTTAAGAAGAAAAACTAGATTTTAGCTCTGTGATGGAACTGTGAAAGTGGTTTAACCTTATACTTCTCTAGCTTTTTATAGGTTTCATTGTCTTCTAAGCTGTTCTTTGTGGGTGCAAGTTAATACGACAACTAAATAGTTGAACTCAAATATTAAAAAATGTTTAAAAACATGCTTTAATTATTAAAAAAAAATCTACCTATTAGCAACAAAAATTCTTTGCAAGTCTTGTATCTTTCTGCCAAACAAGGAATTTATAATCACCCCTGGCACGAATGGCTGAGGCACACAGCATGTAAAAAACCCTGATCTCTGCTATGATTATTTGATATTTCATATCCTGCCCTTCAGAAATACACTTTAATGTGTGAAGTCCTTCCTTTAACTGAATTTTAATTTGAAAATATTTATTTGCTTCAATAGCAGTTACTCTTTCTCTTTCCATCTTATTTACTATTTGCAGGTTACCAAGCAATACTGCTATTCACACAAGAAAAGACTTCATTTTCTGTATTTGCTTTTAGCAATTGAAACTTCTGTTCCTCGTTTGTTTTCATGCTCCATGATACTGATTACCTTGCTCCATGACAATTTAAAAATAATTTAATGACCCAGAAATTATACAGCTTTGAATTGTCTTTAACTGAGTATAATTATTGAAAGTCAGCTATTACATTTGGACAAGTTTCTATATGCTTATCTGGACAGCCATATATAAGTATGGAAGCATATATTTGGATAAGGTTTTATCCATTTCATCTTGGGAATAACAGAACTAAGAAATATTCTTCAATATTTTAATTTTGTTCTCACCTCAATTAATATTTTATTGAGTTTTATAAAATAAATAAAAATGAGTGCCTTCCCCATTTGTTCAGTGCATTTGTATTACCTAAAACCCAAAATGTAGATTAAAATAGATTAACAGTAGCACCTAGACAAGTCAACTTGTTTAGCCAGAAGACTGATAAATTCTGTACTAGGCTCAATTTTTCCATTTATTTGTTTTATTATACAGCAATTTAATATTGAGAGAGTAGCAGATAAAAGTGGAATTCTAGTATTTCAGGACTACACCTCCTATGGGAGACAAAACATCTATTTGGTAATGTCATTTTTGTGAGTATGACCTTTATATGAGTTTCTATACAGAAATGCATATTATCAGTTCTGCATTTAAGTAGCAAGGTCTCCAGACTATTTCCAAAAACTGATTACTTACACTAAACCTTTTAAAATAAAATTCATTTTGCCACATGTACTTAAATATTCTTTTTTCTTCTGGCCATATTGCTTTCAGAAGCAACTAATTCTGTCATGTTTCCATCATTTCTAATTTGCAAGCCCAAAAAAATCTCACTGCGAGAAAGGAATTCTCAAATGTTATGCCCTATTTGGTAACACGCAGAAAATCAAATGCAGAGAGGAAATGGACAGGATTGTTTCCAAATATTTGATACAAACCCAAAACCCCTCAAGCCTGAATTTGTTTGGCAGGTAAACAATAGGAGAATAACATTGCCAATACCCTGCTCTCTGTTCCCCTGCGTGCTTAATTATTGCTGTTGGAATTTTTTTTAATTTGGATTTTTCTAGAGCAAATTCACCAAAACCACTGCTTAAGATGTCAGTTTGTGTTACAGAAAGCTGTGGATTTCTAGTATTTGAGTCACATTAGACAAAACCCATCAGTAATGTCCAATTTATCAATTACAAGTGTTATTTTCTTAATCCATGTAAAATTTTACTTGAAAAGGAAAAAAAAAACAAACAAACAAACAGGCCAAATCTATGATAATTTTTTGCTTCTGTAGTCTTCCAGTGGGGAAATGGACCCTAGATACTCAAGTATTGGTGAATTCTTTTCAGCTAGATTGCAAACTTCGGCATCTCTTCAAGATCCATTGTTAGCTGGACTAATAGAAATGGCAATAGAATACATTTTTTTATTATTAAGTGACCAGAAATTAATACTTAGGACAAAAAAATCCATATTAGACTATAAAGATACATGCTTTTGTAGTTACTGTGAGTCTTCAATTTTATTCGTTTTCCTCTTGTCACAGTCTTGATGATATCTACAGTGAGAGAAGCTGAAGAAAAGGCACAAAGGCTGGATTGCAGAGACATCTGCAAGGTAAATAACAGCAATAATTCTGACCACCAAGGGCCAACAAACTTTATGTGAAAACATGAAGTTATCTGAGGTCCTCAGAATATCCACTGCTCTGGAAAATTTTGAATGAAGCCAGAAGGCAAGTACTATTTGAACACCTGGCTAGTCTTGCATTACGGAGAACTTCTGGTCCTGCTGCCAACTGTCCCAAATGAGAATGATGAGTCAGATACAGAACTATTTGTTATCATATTAAAGAGGGAGAAAATCAGATTGTGCTTCAGGTGCTGGTGCAGCCAGTAATGGGAGGTGCGCGATGAAGGAGGAATTACGTCCAACATTCAACAAATGGTCTCATCCCACTTCACTTAACAAGTCACATGGAAGAAAACATTGATTTTAATAAACATCTGTTTTCCTGCCTGTGTCTGACAATGTTCTTAATTCCTTGTGAAGAAACTTAAGGTAAATCTCCAGGGCCTGATCTGTCAAGAGTGCTGGCAACTGCAAAAACCCATGCAAATTATACTGGCAAAGGCTGGTTTAGAAGCTCTGGTAGGTCTGGGACGTTATACCAGTCTGCTGTGGTGTTATGAGTGCTATGAAGAACATGAGTAGAAGCCGGTTTAAAAAAAAAAATAAATAAAGGTTTTGGATACTTCTTCTGAGGGAGTCTATTTCTGCTTAAAATGTACCATGAACCTATGCCTCAAAAAAAGTTTAAAAACCATGCTATAGTATTTGTGAAATTATAAGATTTAGTTGTTTCAAACAGTCTTCAAAAAAGAATTTGTCTCCTAGTGAGATGTATAAATCTCTTAATGTTTTAATTCCTTTTCCTTAGCAGGAAAAAAAAAAAGGAAAAAGAAAAAAAAAAAGCCAGCACTTCTTTTATGTAAAACATTACAGAATATTTCTTCTTAAATCTAAGTACAATTCTTACTGTTTTTGGGAATTAAAGATTTCCTGCTGCTTACAAAATGAGACAGTAGCAATCAACAAAATTCAATATTTCCAATCATATCTCTTAGACTCGTCCTTATGCTGTATACAACATCCTAATCTTACCAACAGAAGCACAAGTGTGTTGGCGAGGTGATCTGTAGCAAACAGTTCTGCATATGCATTTAACATTGTAGCCTTTGAAACTCAAATTCCATTGTTTAGTGGATAGCAAATAGGAAATTGTAAATGCTATAATAAAGATATGCTATTTAAAATAATTTACCTTGCAGATAAGTTTAATAGGTGACACTATTGAATATGTTTTAAAGCTTTCAATATTAAAGCACTAAATATTTAAAAATTTAGGAATTATATAATGTTGACATAAAAAGATTTTATCTAATATAAATCTCTTTTTAGTTTATGGATTCTTTTTCAGGTTTTATTTTTAGGCACTGTTTTCTTTTTAAGGAGTGGTAGGTCTAGCAGCTGTGCATGTGCATATGTAGAAAAATGGCACCAATTTGCAAAGCTATTTAATCTTCTGAGTGGAAATAATTATAGATGGATGCTGAAAATTATTATATAGAAGTTAAAGTTCTTTTAAGTCTTCGGATAGGAGCTGAAGTGTACAAGTAGAAAGCAGATAAAAAGTAGCTGAAAAAAAAGATGGTTTATTTATTATCTCTTCACACTGATTTTTGACACTTTAGTTTCTAGATTGCACAGACTCATGCATTCAAAGCATTTCATGATACACAGAAACAAACATTTTGCTGAGACAGAGTTTGAGTAATCCAAAACAGTGCTCTTGTGGCTGTTAGAAATGTATTAATTTATACAATATTAGATGCACAAATGTACAAATACACAAAACCCCTCTAAATAAAGAATTTACATGAAAGCCATTTGTATTATGAATAAAGATATAGAACTTTTTTCCCCTTTCATCTGTAAACAGCCCATATGAGGCTGACTTCATTTTGATCTGGGATTGTCTCCCTGCAAACAGTGTACTTTTGGAAAAACACAGAGGTGTTGTAGAGAAATAAAACTGAAGAACAGAAGAACAAGGGATGCAATCTTTGGTTATGTAGCAACTCCCTGCAGAAGACCAGATCCATGATCCCTCCTTCTGCTTTAGCTGTAAGATGCTGCCCTATATCCTCTGCAATCTTGAAACACTGGCTGTTGGTGCTTCTTGTTGCATTTGAAATCTGCTACATGTCTCGGTGGCACCATTTTTATCTTATTTCAGTTTTCTTTGGGTGAAAATGGAGCAGGAAAAGCAAATGCTTGTAAATTAAAGCAATCAAAGGTTGAAGACACATTTCAGTGGATGTCAATCTATTGCAAAGGCTAGCGAATAAATTGTATCTATAGCATGACTCTATTCTAGTCCTTCGCAGTCTTTTAAAGTGACTTGGACTTTAAATAAAAATTGTTTGTTGGTAAGGTTTTCCAGTTCATCAAAACTATCATAAAAAGTAAACCCCAATAAGCAGTCCCTTAGAAAGGCATTAGTATCCATACACAGACATAGAAGTGATCATTCAAGAAGCAGCATGAAATGTCAACTTAGACTATAAATGTCTAGAAAAATGCTAAGACCAATTCTAAGGCAGATGCCAAGATTCTTCACTCTTTAAGGCAACAGGTATTTTCAGACTACTTAATAAAGCACAAATCTTTTTAAAACTGAGGTAAATGCAGATGATGAAAATAATGCTCTTAATTAAAACTTGTTTTGAAAGTGAAGATTATGTCTCTTGCCACCAAACAGGGCTTTAAACAGATTAAGAAAAGCAATAAAACAGGACTCCAAATTGCTTAGCTCATCATGGTTTTACCCACAATTTGTTAGTTCATTAAACTTCCTTAAAATGAATTAAAATTTTAGATTCTATATGAAGTTGAGAGTCTTGACAAATCACAGAATAAAAAAGATACAGCCAACTACAATTTAAGAAAGACAGTCAAATAGAGAAGAAAAAAAAATTATGGGTTATGTTTGTTTTTTAAAGTAGCTGACTATATCTTGCTTCTGTTATTTTAGACTCAAGACTTACTGAATTCTTCAAGCTCCTTTTGAACTACCACAATGCATTTCTTTATATATCTCTTGGAATTCCCTGCTTTATCAATTGCTATTTATCCGGAGACTACAGATATTGCCCTTATCAGTTATAGGTCAAAACACTAATAAATACTTTAAAAGCAATTTTTAGGCAGCGTTTAAGTTTTCATTGACTATTTTAGGACCAGATCATTCCATGATAATATATGAAAAAAAAAATATTTAGATGGTGCATTTCCTTTATCTTTCTCTTCTCCTAGAAACTTAATTTATAAAAACCAAACTTTCACTCAAAAATTTGCAATGATGATTCTGTCTTCATTAAAACCAGAACTGCATTCTAAAGCATGATTCAAGACAAGCTCCTATTCATTCAAACTGAAGACTGAGTAGTCTTTGAAGCAAGATATAAACCACACAGTCCACTGCTTTTGTAAATTTTACCTCAGTAGGTAACATAAATACTTAGAAAATAAAAAAAATTAATGTCTTACACTATTAGAAGAGATTGATTACAGAAATTGCAAGGCATCAGAAAAGAAACTTTGTGATGCAACTACTATGTTTTAAACATTAATTTTATTAGCCACAGTTGTGCAAAGAAGATGCATGTTTCTTTTTTTTATCCCAATAGGTTTTGCAGTGCTGTTTGTCATCATTTACAATTCGATGGAGTTGCCTGAAGGACTTCACTTATTTTTTTACAATACCTGCAGAAGTTTCATGAAAAATTAAGTAGTAATGTAACGACTACATTATTTTAGCTTTTCACATGTATTTCTTTAAGATTGTAGTGCTTTATACTGCATTCTTCTTTGCCAGAGGCAATCTAAAATAACTTATCACTTAGAGACAAATGTAATAGTTTCCTCTACAGACTTCCTTAAATTATGAATCAGAAGGCTCTTTTATTGGAGTAGATTTTTAGATGAGTAAGTCAGATGGCAGATGTGTTTAAGTTTGAGGTACAGAGCTTGCAGTCATACTCTTTACAGAAACAGCTACCTGAAAAGATAAAGGATTTAGCTGGGAGATGAGGGCTGAAAAATGCATTGTTATCAAATTGTGTTCCTCTTGGAGTCAATAATTATTCTAGCATTACACCAGTGAAGAGATGAGCAGTACTGACCGTTTCTGTGTGAGTTTTATTTTCAAAAGTTTTGCAGACTGCAGAAAGTAAAGAAATTAGTCTAATATGCATATCTGGATACAGTAACTCTAAAATCTTAGAACAGAGACAAGACCAGCAACATCAACTTATAAAATCAGTTCTCTCTTTACTGATTTTAAGGTAAAATCTACTAAAATTGAGACAACCAGCATAACTGAATTTTAGTAAATTTAATGAATTTCATGTGGGTACAGCTCCACACATAGAGTTGAGGGGCTTTTGGTGGTGGTGTTTTTTTTCTTTTTTGCTGTTTTTGGTTTTTGTTTGGCTTTTGTTGATTTTTTTTTTGCTTTCTGTTTTTGTTTTTTTTTTTTTAACTGAAAGAAAGCTTATGAATTTGAACAGAATATACAAGTTGTTTTGCCCCTCTCAGATCAGCAGAAGTACTTCTGCACATTGTATACAGGAGTGAAGTGTCATCATCCACCATTTTAAGCAAGGATATTCTGCAGCTGTATACTGCAGCTCTGTAGATTGTCATTCCTAAGCAAATGAGCAGGGTGAATAGACATGAATGTTCTTCACACCTGTTTAATATTTCATAAAATTTTCTCTATATAAATTATGATTACGTGCCTGCCAATGATCAAATGGAAAATAGACACGTATTACTGTATTTTGTTTTTGTGAATTCATCAGAATGAGTTCAAAATTCCAACAAAATGTGTGATAAACTACAGTATTCTATGTGATTGTTGGCTAAAAAACTTTATCCCTCTGTATTTTTTTCTATACTATCCAAGTTTTCTAATACACAGTGTGATTTAATTGTTTTTATATCTGAGTTTTGCAATAAAATATTTTACCTTTCATGTAGAAAACAAATTCACTGGCAGTGTCAAAAAGGTGCAGTAGAATCAACTTTGGAAGAAATTTAGAGATTTTGTATACACAAAATGTCCCTTCAGTAGTCTTTTGATTCTTATCCACATAAATTGTGGAAAGAGAATATTTACTGAGAGCAGTGCAAGAATACAGATTTTTACTGCTACCGGAAGTGAAGGAAGTTTTGGCTTTTCATTGTGTTTTTCATGTGTGGCAGTTGAGTGAAGCTCTCACAAAATATTAAATCATTATAGTACCATGCCTGCCATTACAAAGAAAAAACCCAAACAAAAAAAATCAATAACATTGAAATACCCACACTTCAGACCCATCAAAATATCCCGAGGTACTCAGGTATGCATATGAAAAGTAAAATTCATGAATGAATTGATTTTATTACCTACTCATTCTCACCATCCTCTCAGATAGTTGGTGGAATTTTAGCCAGATGCTTCTACTCACACCTTCGATCTTGACAGAAGGAAGAAGTCATTTGACCAGAGCTTTATTATGTTATTAAGCATCCTAAATGAATATGCTGTTATTTGCCTCAGGATAATTCAAAACTTAAATTTTAGAATGTGACTGATTAGATAGAAGTAAAAAATGAAAAAATAGTGATTTATAAGTGTCAGGAAAATGTACAGTATTAATCTTTTCAAAATACTTTGAGAGAAGGGTTATTAAAGGCTCTATGGAAACAGAAGTACTAATTGAGCTTAATGGACTCTTATAGAAGAGAGAGACAGCATGTACTGTAATTCAACAAATTACCTGTTGTTTTGAAGTCTGTGTTGTGCTGGAGTGGATGGATAAGTCTTTAGTGGCAAGTGAGTTAAAATCATTCTCTCTCGATAGCTACTTAGGATTTTTTTTCCTGGAGAAATATCTGCAATGACAAGGCTATGGTCTTTCTGATCTTCATAGAAGTTACTATCAGAGTACAACAGATACACCTACATAGATAATTTATTCTTATGACTGAAAAATTCTGGTTACGGAACAGGTAGAGTGCAATGATTTTATGCTTTAGGACAAACATTTCCAATAAACATGATAAAAATGTTATATTGAAAAACTTTTCTGAAGTGTTTATAATCTTTGCTAATACAGATTTTCTCAAACTATGTGCCTCTCTTCTTGCCTGAATACATTAGAGGCTTTTCAACCTTCTATGTGCTGCCACACTACTTTTAATGGCTATTTCACATACTCCATGCAAATTCTATTGTACATATTGAAAGCAGGCTTTAAAAAGCAGGAGAGACAAAAATTTGTCAATCCTCAGTCTCACAGGACAGCACAAAAGTATAAGCATATTTCCCACTTTTCACCCTCTAATTTCTAAGAGTTTAGATGTAAGATTTGTAGGCCTAAGTTTAAATGATGGGAAATATAAACATTTGGTTGCCTTCAATAACACAATTTAGCTTTAGAAAAGACGTTTCTCAAAGAAAGACATATTTATTGTCTCAAGGCAGGATATTTACCACTGTTGGTCTGTGGACTGAAGAGATTTATTCCATGTTGTTTTTACATTTATTTGTATTTGGAAGGTGGTGTGGTTCTTTCTTGTTTTTTCTGTATATGCAATACAAATTCTTTGAGCAAAATTTAGCTTGTTTTTGTTTTTGTAGGGAGCACACTTGTAAAGGACATGTCACTCCTGGACATAAAATACTCCATGTTGCAACACATAAACCAGGGAGACATCAACTTATTCAAGCTGGCTTTGAGTAACATAAAAAATACGTTTATTTTCTGAATTTTATTTTGAAATAAAACTTTGAATTATTAGGTGGAAGCTGCTGAGAAAGTAAAATTAAGTACTTCCTCCATACTTGAAACATTCTAATTCACTTAATACTTTGTGAAGCATAGGAAATTAGATCTACTGCTGTGTAGTTTTCTTTACCTGAGTTTCAAAGGTATAGCCAAGATATGAATTTAGCATTAAAAGACAACACAGTTGTACAGAGAATTGTTTGATACCCTCTGACCTTCCCATAATGGAATAGATAATGAACATTCTATTAAATTTCTAAAGTAGTTCATAATTAGGATACTCTTACAAACTTCACCTGGGAATTTGACTTAGTCATAAAACTGTGGAATTTGAAGTTAAGGTGTAAATGAAAAATTTGCCCCTACAGGATTGAGGTGGGAGGTCACAGACCTCTCATTTATTTGACAACAGGTAATCAATGGCCAAGTATGTTGCAGCGGGGATTACTGCAACATGCATAAGACAGCGAGGCCCATGGAAAAATAGGGACCGATTCTTGGTAGATGTTTCAGAGATGTTTATTTTCCAGCCGCATGGCCGGGGACTGCCCCAGAACTGCCGCAATCACGGGACCAGCAGGGTCCTCCCCCGGGTAGGGGAACACAAAACAACCAATGGGGAACGAGGTTGACCAAGAATTAGGGAAACCCCATAGGTCATGCCTCTACCCCAGGGTCCCCCTCCCCCCGGACCCCACGCCACGGGGGAGGAACCCCAACACAAGTAGAGCATTTATTGGATAACATAGGTGTAGCTCCCCCTCATAATTTGTGAATTATACACCTTTTTCTTGTGTTATGCTGAACTTTCTACCATCTAGGTCCTCAGGTGAATGGGCTTGCTCTGTGAGAGTGTAGAAAAGGTCATCTGTACATAAAATCCTTTTCCAGGAGGACTAAAGTGCTCATGGTTTCTTTTTCCTCACTCTTAGGTCCACTTGTAGCATGTTCTCAAACACAGAGCAATTATTTGTACTTTCTTCACTGGTTCCATGCAAATTTGCTGTATCATGTGTTTTACATATTTTGAATACTTGCTCTTTGGGTTTCTTATTAGCACTAAAATTGCAGTTCCTAAGATTTCATCCCTTTGGTAATCAGTAAGTGACCAGTGGTCAGCTGTTTACAATCCAAGTATTATCTTGTGCCTCTGCTTTGGAGTCTGCTGCTGTCACACCATGGAGAATATTCCACTACACTGCATTATACTCAAGGGTTGTAGATAGTTCATTCTGTACATAAGAAACAATTGTTAATAGTATCTAAGAGTTAAGAAAAATTCTTTACAGTAATAAGCATTATGCAACCATGACGCAACAGCTAAAACAAGGTGAATAACAGTCAGTAAGTCTGGGCCTTAGGTAATTTTTGTAACTGCTAAATAAGATCAAACACAACTCCAGACAGGCCAAAGTTTTTAAAAGGTCTAACAAGCTTTGTGGCCTCTGTTGTTAGCTTAATGCAGTACTACATTTACTAGGTTGCTAGGCTACATATAACTACGGACATATAAGCAATTATATTTTTACTGTTTTTAAAGTAATATTCCACATTCCACAAATTGACATCCAAAGACATTTTAAGAGCACAGAGGAAACAGAACTACAAGGACAGATGGTCTTACCAGGTGTCAAGACAATTTTTCTCAAAGAACAAACACTTAACCTGAAAGAAGAGGATCTCTTCTGAGAGGCAGTAAAGACCACTAACCTGCTGTTTCACAAAATGTTTTCATCTGGTAACTAACAAACCACAGAAAATATTTTTCACTTTCTCTCTTTATTTATCTTTCTGAAAAAAAGTAGCATAGTTTTTTTCTCTAGAAACAACATTTTTAGAATCAGTTTATGTTTGATTTAAAAAGTCTGATCAACTAAAAGAGGGAATAAAATTTGAGTTTAAGGAAGCCTAAATTTAGTGACACTCTTATTTTTTGTATGATTCAAATTTTACATCTTTCATCTGTTTGCAAATTAAATGTATTTCATTAAATGCATTCCATTTGAAAATGGAGCTTTTCTTTTTCAAAGTAATATAGAAAACCTGTCTTTACACTAAAATAGAGAGTTTCATATCACTTTAGAATGCACCCAGCAGGCAACAATAATACTTGAGACAAAACATAGAGAGCAACTCTTTTCTACTGAAAGCCATTTGTTTCAGAATGAGTAGTTTCCTTTTCTACCTCATTCTCAGAACTCTTACTAGCCATACTAGGTAAGTAATTAAATGCTCATCCAATAAAGCAGAAAGCAGCTAACTTCACAATCAAGCAGCATTTGATAATAGCAGCAAAAACATTTAATTATTAGAGGCATCTCTGTTTGATTTCAAGATTGTTCCATCTGTTTTCTGTTCAAGGCTGGAATTCTTAAAACTGATCTAATTTTGGTTTGATTTATGAGAGGAATTTCTGGTTTCGCTTACACTTTAAAGCCATAAACCACCAAAGTTTTCCTAACTCTTCTGAGGACACATTTGGTACCAAAACGTCCTTAACCTTCTCACTGCTCTGCACTTGGAATTTACCATTGAATTTTATGATGAAAGAATTATCTTCTGGGGGAAAGTTCAGCAAAATCTCAAATCAAAATGAGAAAGGCAGGCTGAAAAAATAATGACACATAACTGTTCTAAGAAATTTGAAAAACTGGTCATGAACCAGAAATATTCTTTCTCCAAGACACAAGACTATAAATTTATAAACAAAAATTTGTACACTACCACTATTGTGATTGTCAGTCTAACAAATCTGTCTTGTTTAATGATATTGAAAGTAAAATTTTCTAGTCTTGAATCTTGAGTTTAAACAACTTCATGGAATAGGAAAAGTAAACCATAGGGATACAATTTTTAGTAAAAGGTGGAGTTTAGTGAGGTTTTATGTGTGCTTAAATTGGCTGATTTTCCACAAGTTTTAACAGTAGATAGAGCTAACTAGATCTGTTCCTGTTTGTAAATATATACCCTTATTGCGTGATTACTCTGGTAGTTCTTCCCTATTCATTTAGATGTCTGTCAAAGGCAAACCCGTAATTTAAAACATGATCAACTTCTCTGGGGATCACATGCATATGAGAAAGGATGTTACATCAAATCCTCTGGATTGTTAAAAATGCCATTAATTTCCCTCAGTTTCAAATCCAGATTGCCTAAATAGTACAATTTAAACAGTGCATGCTTCAGGGAGAAAATATACTAGGAACTTTTCTTCTACTACAAATCTGTATTTCAATTAAAAGTATTCTGATAAGCAATGAGATGATACTTTAAAGCTGAAAGTACCTCCAATCTTGATTTACAAAAATTTCCCTAGTCTGTTTCAAAATTTATAATTGTCATTCCTTTATTAAAAAAATAAACATATTTACCTTGAAGCCTACAAAGACTTAGACGTTGTAAAGCTTTTTTATGTAAACAAAGGAGCACAAGTGTAGAGTTTATATTTTACATAATCCCCATCTGGAGAGAAGAAAGAAATTTTTCCAGTTCCTGATAAAGAAAAATAACATTAACTAACTAGCCAAATGAGCTAGAGTGGTATTGCTAATGAACACACATTACAGAAGAGGGAATGAGTGTAAAGGTCAGAAGGAGATTGATAATTACTGTGTGCTTAAACATATCTAACACATAATACCACAAACCACAGGAGAAAAAAACCAAGAAATCCTTCTCCAAAGGACTGTTTTCCATGATAAAAAAAAAAAAAACCCCAAACAAAAAAAAACAAACCAAAAAACAGATTATCAAAAGTGAAATGTCAATCAGAATAATGTTAACTGTGGGGGGTAAAAAAGTGTGTTGTAGAAATACTTGAAAATAATTTAAAAAATAAGTGCTTTACTTTGACATTTTCATAGACACGTCATTTCTTAGAAATACACTCATTTTGAAGTCTACTTTCTCATCTAGAATAAAAATTGTGGGGGGAAAAAAGGGTAATACCTATTTTTTATCAATTATGTAATGAGATATGTCTGGCTTTTTGAATATTACATATAACTAATTTTACTAATTGTTTACATTCTTCAAATAATAAGTAATTATTTACTCAATTTATGTCCACGTGCTTTTCAAAGATAATTGTGTCGTGTTTTGTTGGTGGAAAGCAATTTCTCAATCAACCCAAAAGGAAATGCACACTTCTGCATGACTACATAAATAAACCTAATGGTCATGTGTGACAACTAGGCTTATATTAATGCATTATTTTATTTTTTCCTTTATCCAAGAAATTTAGCTCTTAAGAATGAGTTTATATTTGCCAGCTAAATCTTTAGAGAATCTGAAGGTGGATGCTTAAAATGTCATCACCACTAGCTTTATAAGGAAGCATGGAGACATGATTTTCAGCACCTTTTTGATGTTGGAATGATTATTTATGATAACAAAGTGACTGACTCTCTTAGCCATACTGGCAGAAAAAATCTGAACTGAATATTCTAGAATTTGATAGTTACAGCTTCCAGCCCTGTTGTATCTGAGATATCAACAAACCTTGCCAACAGTTCTGGATTCTCTACTGATCCATTGGTGGTCTATATGTATGTCTAAATATGCTATGTAACATTTGGGAGGCCCCACACTGGACTGTGCAATCCAGAGAACAGAAAAAGCCTGTGAAATTTACCACTTTTCTGAGTATCACAATGTAATTTCTCAGAAGTCTGAAAAAGCCCAGCTATTGACCCTACATGGTTCACAAGTGTGGTGAGTCCAGTTGGTTGCACTCCCTGCCAGGGCCCTCAGGGCAGCCACAGCTGCTGTGGCTCCTAACCAGTCTCCCCTGGGGGCCATCACCCACATCCCTGTGCCTGGGACCCCTGTTAAAACAGCACAGTTCAGGAACAGGGCTGGGACTGAGCTAAAGTGGTGTCCTGGCCCATGGGCAACGGTGGGGGAAGATCCAGATTAGTCTAGGCAAGGTCAGCGAGGCCTGTGGGTGCTCCCAGGGAACTGACACTTGCTTCACAGGCTGATAAAGAAATGCTGTTTACATCCTGCTTTCCCTTGCATTTCAGCATAGAATATCTGGCAACCTTAACCTAGCTTTCAATGTTAAATAAATATATAAATATAAAGATAGGTATGCGACAGGGATGTGGGAAGCTAAACAAAAAAAAGTAATCTGTTTCTGCCTTCAAAGGTCACCATGAAAAGCAATTAACTGATCCAGAGATAGAATTGCAGTTTTCAGACTGAACTGTGGAGTACTCTGATTTTTTTTCAAGCAGGGTGAGACTCAGCTGTGGAATTTCAGCACTGGTTCTTGGCTGTTTACTCATTTGCAGGTTAAAATGAAAATTTCCCAAACTTTTACTTTTTTGAAATTTCTACCTCCTACCCCCCTGCTTTAGTCTACCCTTGCTCTGATGGTGTAAAAAAAGTTATTCTCTGGACATAGAATATCACTATTTCAGTGAAGTGGCAGTAGGACACTCCATTATGGGCCACATAGATTTTTAAGAGACTGGAGGATCTGTGAGGGAGGGGGGTCCTAAAAGTGTTTAATATGGACAAATTCACAGGGATCTCATGATATGTATAATTACCTGATGACACGGTGGTAAAGAAGACAAAGGAGACTGAGAGGTGCCCAGTAAGAGATCAAGAAGAAATATAGAAATTCAAGAAATTCCATTTAAGTATCAGGACAGGGGAAAAAAAACAGTTTGAGGGTAGCTGGGCACTGGATCACATTGCCTAGGAAGGTTTCTCAGCTTGTCCTGTTTGAAACTTTTTCAGCAGGGAGTAACACTAGATTATTTCAGAGATGCCTTTGAACTTCAGCCATTCTGTGATTCTACTTGCTTATACACATGACCACTGCTCTGCTCTGCACTGTGTCAACTGAAAAGAAATTTTTGAGTCTAAGTGTAAGGATATGTGGAAGGAGAAAGTGTTTCCTCCTTCCTTACTGTATCTGGTCAAGGACCATTTTAATGTAAAAGTGGAAGAGAAGAAAAGAGACATCAAAACCAAACAAACCAAGACACAAACATGACCAACAAGTGGTAAGGGAAGCAATAGGAAGAACCTAAGCTACTTAGTCACTAATTGATGAGAGCACGTAGAATGTGAGAACATTTATTTCTGTAAGATTATGCAATGAAGGACCTTGTCAAAATGGTATGACAAGAAGGGGAAAATAATAAGATATGCAGAGACACAGAGCTAAAAAACAAACTAACGGAGACAATACCTAGAAACAAACCTGGTCAGGCACATGAACTGATGGGCTATCAAGAAACTGCAGGCAGACCCAGAGCTTGCAGGTGATGAAAATGTAAACTTGAGGGTCCAGGTTATTACAGAAGGTCATTGGGGCAAACTGATGAGGGAGTGTGCAGGGGAAGGCCACCAAGTAGGAATAAAGAAAGAACAGACAGAAAGGGGTATGGAAGGGGTTGGTCACTTGTAAAATGGTGCCGGTCAGTATGCTTGTCTGACTAAGCCCTTGTTATGAATGGATGATGTGGGTTTAGATAAGTCCCTGCCTTTTGCCCAGGTCTCTGGCAGCAGGCAGTCGTGTTATTGAGGTGGCCAGCACCCCAAGACCCACCCTCATTTGCAATTTTTTTAATAATGGGTGATTCAGTCTATTATAGAATGAATTATTTATTTAATAGACACAAAACTAACAGACATAAGATTTAAAACAGACTATTACTACACAGGAATAAGACAAAAGGGAATGCTGGTATTATACACGCAGGGTTAAAAGTACCTATTAATTTTACAGCTAGCGAAGAAATAATGTAACTTAGGATCCAATGTTTCTTACCATCCAATTCCTGATGGAGCACACATCGAAATCCTTTCCCTCAATTCCTGGGAAAGTAACAACGGAATCTGCATCCAGGCTTCAGAAAGAATCACAGAATCACAGAATTACTGGGTTGGAAGAGACCTCTAAGATCATCAAGTCCAACCCATGCCCTAACACCTCAAATAAACCATGGCACCAAGTGCCACACCCAATCTTTTTTAAAACACATCCAGGGATGGTGATTCCACCACCTCCCAGGGCAGACAATTCCAGTACTTCACCACACTTTCCTTGAAAAACTTTTTCCTAGTATCCAACCTATATTTCCCTTGGCACAGCTTAAGACTGTGTCCTCTCGTTCTGTCAGTTGCTGCCTGGAGAAAGAGACCAACCCCCATGTGACTACAACTACCTTTCAGGAAGTTGTAAAGAGCGATAAGTCTCCTTTTCTCCAGGCTAAACAACCCCAGCTCCCTCAATCGTTCCTCACAGGGCTTGTGTTCCAAGCCCTTCACCAGCCTTGTCCTCTGGACACACTCAAGCATCTCAATGTCCTTCCTAAACTGAGGGGCCCAGAACTGGACACAGTATTCAAGGTGTGGCCTCACCAGTGCTGAGTACAGGGGAAGAATGACTTCCCTGGTCCTGCTGGCCACACTATTCCTGATACAGGCCAGGATGCCGTTGGCCTTTTTGGCCACCAGGGCACACTGCTGGCTCATGTTCAATCGGCTGTTGACCAGCACCCCCAGGTCCCTTTCCACCTGGGCGCTGTCCAGCCACACGCTGGACATGCTTTCAGAGCATGTGGGTAGAAGGCTTCTGCCTCTGTGATAATCTGTAGTACTTTTGTAGTGTAAAACAGGCCTTTTGGTCACTTATGTTTTTTATCTCTTTCCACATCTGTTAAGGTGGCAGAACTTTTGGCACCAGGAGATGATACCTGCTGGGCCTTGCCCCCCTGGGTTATCTCTCCTATCTGCACCGGCCACCTGTGGTGGGGAGAGAGGTGATATGACCTGCCACAGCCTTGTTCCTTATCTCTGCAGTTTGTCTTATTTTCTTACTAAATACTTTCTTAATTGTCTTTCTGTATAATCTCAGTGTCTATCCAGTGTGTTTTTGAAGACCTATCACTTAAATTTTGAAAAACATACATGCACTTTCAAGGTAAAAAGGGTTTCTCAAAGCCTGGTATTTGGACCACAGAGGGTTATCCTTTTAAACAGAATTTATGGTAGATCAGGTATACATTAATCAATCCTTGTCATTTATAATTAGCTGCTTTATATAGCTTTTTTGAAATTAAATGCATCCCTGCTGTTTATATGAATATTGCAGTGGGGGAAAAAAAGCTCACTTGGCATCAATGAGGAAAATTCAACCCACAACTTATAAAGTACCCAGAGAGAGCTTTGCTGTTTCCTTATTATGTTCCATTTGAACTCTATAAAACTCACACAATGCAAAACATAAAATCCTGTATTATTTATGATTTCTGCTATTTCACCACTTACAGTCAAGAAATTTATAGCCGAAACTCCATTTCCTAGACCGTTCTTTGTCTAATATTGTTTATGAATTTTATATTCTTTTTCTGACTGAGTTTATTATTTCAGTATATAGGACAGCTAAACTCCCTGGAAACCACTGTCCACTTGACTAAGAATAGGTATGTGAAACTTCAGGTTTATTGACATTGTATATGACCAACTGAAAAATGAAATACTTCATCCGCATCCCTAATAAACAAAGTCTGGTTTTCTTTCTTGGGTCTTAAACAATGGTATAGGAGTTTCATTAAAACTTTGTGGTTTCATAGTGACAAAGTATGAAGAATAAAATAGAATGGCTGAACCTAAACTAATGCAGTTTTGCTGAAACCATAAGGATTGATGGTTCATAAACAACACAAACCAATACAAAAGACAAAGATCTCTGGAACTGATGATTTCAGCAGTTAAGGGAGCAGAACAGGAGTTCTGAAACTCTCATCAACAGTCTGTTTTGTGCTGTATCTTTGTCCTTTTCAATTGGCAATGGCAGAGATCTCATTTCCCTTTTGTTTTGCACTTGACACCTCAGGACAGGTTGAAAGAGTGCATATTCAGCCAAAATAAAGTTGAAATTATTGTGGGAAGTATTTCTGTGGTTTTGTTTCTCTACTGAGATATATGCTTTTGTCTTTTACACAATGTATTTATGTTAATTCCTGCTGTTTGTTTGTTTTTTTCTTTAATTTGTATTTAATTTCTTCCTTCCTCATGCAGCTAGAAAATAAAAATAGACAGCTGCATGCAACCATATACCTCAGGCTGTATCTCAGCTGGCAAAATCTGGAGCATTTCCAAGTGTTGTGACTCTGGTGCAGAGTTTCTTTCTCCATGGCCTTACACCAGTGCTGGACCAAAGCCTGCATGCACAGAAATCCATTTTACTGCTGCAGAGGGGAGATAAAAGCACAGGAGTTGTGCCAGAGCCAACAAATATTTCATAAGTGAACAAAAGTCCTAGACTTTCTTGGAACTAAGGTGTCCACCTAAATCAGACACTTTCAGTGAACCTTCAGCAAAGGATCTACAGATTAAGACCACAGTTGCAGAAATTCATATTTAAAATGGTTTTGTGCCTGGAAAAGACCAAAATTCTGCAAACTATAATGGAGTGAAGAATATAGCTGTACATCTCTCAAAGTAGAAGAAGAATCAGACTTTACCCTCTGAGAATTCTCTGATTGAGTTTCCTTTTTTCTTGCTAAGGAATGAACATGCAGCATATTTTTGGTTGCTTTTTAACACCTTTTCAGTTATTTTGGTTCACATGTTTGCAATAGCAAAGAAATGAGCCTCCAGACACATAACTGCAGCTAATTCATAGAAGAATTAAGACCACAAAAATGTCTACTGCATCTGAATTCAAAAAAAGGGCAAATGATTCACCAACCTGTGCTAAAAAAAAAAAAAAAATCCCTTTTTTTACTGTGCAATTGCTCTTCTCTTCCTTTCAGACATGTGACTCATTTACTGTTATTAACCTCTCAAATTCACTCACACTGGAAAATTGTATGCATCTCAATAGGAACCAAGACACATGATGCAAGAAAACCCCTGGAGTGGCTTCCCCCCCCCGAAATACAGTTAAACATTTTGACCAAACTATTTTTAAATGAGATTTTAGTGCATGAAACTTAACTTCCAAAATGTTTGTCTTCTGTGGACAAAATGTTTTTACCACAAAAATACATGGATGTGCTAACTTTGGAAAGAATTTCAAAGGTCCACAGATTCAAGGATGATACAATCCTTGCAAGATCTGAATGACGATTTGGAAGAGTGCATCTCTTTGCACCGACAATAGAGGGAGCCGAGAGTACTTCTAATTTGGGTATTGCATCTGAATCCCTTAATATAAATGCCTGACCTAGCTGTCTCCATATTTTGTGAGTAAAAAATTATATATAAAAGATAATCTAGTCTAACTTCAAAAAGTGTTATACTAAAAAAAACCAAAAAGGAAGCCAAAAAAAAAAAAAGAAAAGAAAAGAAAAATAAAAAAGAAAGGTAAATAACAAAATTTTATTTCTTGGAAGTCATAAATAGGATAACTTTAAATGTCTGTAATTTTAATGTACTACTGAAAAGGTTGATTTTTCCGTTGTTTCATTGTCAAAACATTTTCATGGTCTTGTATAAATGATACTCAGAATATACTTTAGGATTCCAGAATTAACCTTAGAATTTTTACTTTTTCTTAGTAAGTCTGAGAATTCAACAATTTCCATATAAAGTAAAATTATATAACATAACTTTTATTTTAAAAAAAGCTTATATTATAAAACATTTGCTTACTCTGAGCATTATTGCATTTTTCTTGCCACTGATATTTTAGTATTTCACATACCTATTTATGTATGTACATGTATTTAAGTAATGGAAATTCACCCTTAGAATTAGAAAATTAATCAAGGAGCTGTATGGTTATTAAAAAGGTAACATTGAAATATACAGAAAGATATTTTTTCAATGAAAAAATTTCTATGTGCATATAAACTTTTTCACACAACTGTCATAGATAATAGATTAGTGAAGTGTATTGCACAGAAATAATATCAGACTGAACTGTTGAGGGAAGGTGTATGTGTCACATCAGACAAGGCAAACAAGGAAAAAATTCAAAGCACAAGGCAAAGTGTATAAAATCAGTGTAAAATGGAAACTCTGACCTTGGGGAATAATGACTGAGCCACTCCACATCACTTAGTGAAGGAAAGAAAATCCTACTTGAAGTTGAATAACTGCAAGGATATTAAACTGAACAGATCCGTGAAAGGATGTTGGTAGAGTGATGAAAAGTTTCGTGACCTGGAAAATTGTTGCAGTTCTATATAGCTTGCACTGAAAAAAAAGATTACTTTAAGTTCTACATAAAATTATGAGAGCTGTATATTACAGATTCTTAATTTTTATAATCCATTACAGCACCATTAATAATCATCTTCTGTGCTTTTTTCTTTTATTCCACATGTGCTATCCAAGAACTTGCATCTCCTCAGTTAACTTCCTTGGACAGATGAGAAAGAGAGACGTATGCCTGTAAGAAGTGAGCTGAAGATCTGTGATATTAATCTTGCTCATAACTTCTCCTCTTGTTAACATGTTTTATTTTCTGTCCTTTTTTCCTTTGCATTCAAGACTCGCCCACTCAAGCTTGAGGACACAAATTGTGACACATTTAGAGGTCAGTAAATACCAAGGGTTTTTTTGCTTGTTAGTACTATCCATCACTAAATAAAACTTGAAATTAATTTGGTAGTTTTCTGCACATTAGAAGAAATAAAACTGAAAGATTTATCTCTCTTTGTAGTTATTAAAAGGAGTTAGGAGTAGAGACCATGAAAAGAATTATGACATTTTATCACCAGACCGCAAATGACCTAAATAATTTGCACTTGACCCATAAATCACATCAGTATTTTCCAGATGTAAGTGAGTATGTAAAAGATGTAAGTAAAGTGAGTGTAAACTATTGATTTTATAATGTGCTTCAAAATTTTATTGCATATTCCACAGAGAATAAAAAGTTTGTAAAAATTCAACCTTTTAGAAGTCTTTTTTTCAGTTTATTGCTCCTTTTCTTTCAAAACTTCTTAATTTTGGGGTTCAGCTGCTCAAAATAAAGGAAGAGAAAAGCTTTATGCACTAAATAAATGTAAGCGTAAGAAGAAATCACACCCATTTATTTGATTTACATCAGGTAGTGTCTTAGCAGAATAAAAACGCTATTCAAATTGCATGACCAATAAGTGTTTAAAATATTGTTAACTTCTAACCGTAGTAAAATGAAATGCAATATTATTTTATAATAAATTGAAGGCCAACCTATTATTTTTAAAAGCATTATGTGGTTTTGTTTAGAAGATGGTGCATTTCTAAATAAAAGGTTATTATCTTAATGGTGATTTTCACATCAGATGAAAAATATAATCTTGGTGACTGTATTGATTTTCCTGTAAAAGTATGCATATCTTAATGTAAATATTATGAACCTTTGACCCTCAAAATATTTTCTACAGACATCATGCTCATTAATATGGGGGAATCATTAAGAAAAGAAATATAATCCTGAATTTTCTCTCTTCAGATCTAACGACATCTGAGCTCAACTTCATCTGCTAGAAATTAGTTATATTACCAGCTTCTCAAGAAAAATGATAAGGCATAAGCATAGTTTAACTTCATGGTTTTCTAGTTCAGATTTTTTTCTAAAGGAATGATGCAAAGACTGTTTTCTCCATAAAACATCTTTAATCTCAGTATAGAGCTAGACAAAAATATAGTCCACAGGCACTGAAAAGTGTCAAAACCTGAGAAAAATTAGGGGTTTTAAATTGGCTGTGTATGAAGGGACTTCCAGGAGAACTATTGGAGTATAGGGAGTCTTGCCATTTTTGACAGAATCATCCTTCTCCTTTGAAAACAAAAAATTAAGATGCCAATTGGTTATTGAATGGCATAATAGACTGCAAAGTCCCTTTTACACATTTTTCTAAGCATATCCATTCATAAAATCTGAATTTAGTGAAGCAAACTATGCCACCTTTCTCTGTGAAAGAGTTCATTAGTTGAAATACGCCAATGTAAAATTAATATGCTGGATTTGAGTGCTTGTGTGGTCTAATGGGTAGCATACTGGAAGAGGAAGTGTCTGTAGCAAGGAAGCAATGAAGGTTTTGAAAAGAGTACAGTTTATGGAGGTGAGAAAGAGATTTGCTACCTCTTTTGGTAAGGAGAAGGACAGGTATTTATCACCCATACAACAGAATATTATAACTTTTTGTAAGTTAAAAACATATTACAGGCTAAAGACATAGCCTAACAGTAGCCTCAAGGAGCTCATAAAGGAGAAGCCAGAGATCTGTATCTCCACTGAAAAAGAGCTATGGACTGTGAAGAGACTTACAGAGTGCATATATATTATTTAAAATTTATCAATCCAAGAAAATTTAAATGTGGGTATAGGGTAGAAGAGTTTCTAATATTAACATAGTATATTATCATAGAGAAGGCTATATTATAAAGATAACCAAAAGGCAGTGCCCTAGGCCAAAAACATTCTTGTATAGTTTGTTTAGTAATGGATCTATTTTATGACTGTTTCTCATATACATTCCATGAATTAATTGATGGAAAATTAGAGGTGTATTTGCCAACTGTTCCAAATGCCATGTATAATTGTAAATGCCTGAGATTAATTCTATCTCTTTACAGAAAGACAAATGCACAAAAAAAGAGAAAATAGTGAGAAAAAGACACCCAACATTATTTTTCCCCAGCAATTTTCCTCACTTGAAAAAAGTTGCTAAAATTATCAGATCATGTCATACATTTTATCTGAGAGTTCAAACCTTGGTAGTGGTATGTCTGCTTGTCTTCATGACAATCAAGATGAGTATTTACAACACCTGGAATACTTAAATTCAGGAGTTAAACTGAGGTTCCGTTACTCTAGTTGGTGCAAGGAGAAATCCCAGCCAGAGGTAAGAGGTAAAAATCACACAAAATTTACTGGCAAAAAATATAGAAAATTAAGGAACTTTGTCAAAGGACTAAATACAACACCAAATTCAGTACAAAGCACTTACTAACTTAGTATTAACTTAGCATAAACTTAGCCCATTTAACCTAGAAACCTTTAAACTTATGAGATGTTAAGTTACCCAAAACTGTTCCATGAAAGAGGATGAGAAGGAGAAGAAAGAAAGAGGGAAAAAGACAGAAGAAATACAGAAAAAGACATATAGCTACCAACTCCTAGGGTTCCAGCGTGCATGAGATGGGCACTCCAGGGGAGCTGGAAGGGTTCAACCCATGTGATTGCCTCATGGGCCCTTGTCTCACCAGAAAGTAAGGTCTGACCCACCCCTAACCACACACACGGGCATTGGCTCGAGACATTGGTCTAATCCCATCTCTGACAGTATTACTCTGTTTGGGCACCACTCTTCACAGAGTTTGTTTCAGTGTTGGTCAATGTGTTTAATAGCTATAGATTCTCATTATTGCTTCTACAACAGGTTAGATGCAAAACTGTAAATGACTTCCACCTAATAATTAAGTTTTTAATTCATGTTAATTGTTGTGAATGATGAATGGGCAAAATCAGATATGTACCTAGTGCAAATCCACAGAGGTAAAATATGTGGCACAAATTTGGTGCATCTTAATGTATAAAGCTGGGGCCCATAGCAAGAAATATAAGAGATCATGTGGAATACTTTGATTTTATGCAAGACTTGGGAACTTCCAGACTCCAGTATACTAGGTGTACTTCCTCTTTGCTCACAAACATCTTCAGACAGATAAAAAGATTAGGATTCTTTTAATCATTACTATAAATAGTGGAAGGCAGCAGTGCACTAGACCCTGTTCACACCTGTATTCACATCTAAGACACACATACACAATCATGGACTCTTAGAACCACAGAATGGCCTGGGTTGGAAGGATCTTAAAGATCATCCACTTCCAAGCCACTTGCAAGGAAAAGAGACACCTTTCACTAGACGAGGTTGCTCAGAGATACATCCAAACTGGCCTTAAACACTTTCAGGGATGGGTCATCCACAACTCCTCTGAGCAATGTGTTCCAGTGTCTCACCATCCTCACAGTAAAGAACTTTTTTCCTAATATCAAATCTAAACCTACTCCCTTTTAGTCTGAAGCCAATTCCCCTTGTCACTACATGCTTTTGAAAAAAGTCCTTCTTCAGCTTTCTTGTAGGACTCCTTTAGGTCCTGGAAGGCTTCAATTAGGTCACCCCAGAGCCTTCTCTCCTCCAGGCTGAACAAACTCAATTCTCTTAGCCTTTACTCATAGGAGAGCTGTTCCTCTAATCATCTTGGTGTTCCTCCTCTGGACTCACTTTAACAGGTCCATGTCCTTCCTGTGCTGGGACCCCAGAGCTGGATGCAGCACTGCAGGTGGGGTCTCACCAGAGTAGAGCAGAGAGGCAGAATCCCCTCCCTGGCCCTGCTGCCCACGGTGCTCTGGATGCAGCCCAGGACATGTTTGGCTTTCTGGTCTGTGAGTTCACGTGGCTGGGTCATGTCCAGCCTCTCACCCACTAGAACCCCCAAGTCCTTCTTGGCAGGGTTGTTCTTGACCTGTTCATCCCCTTGTCTATGTTGATTGTCCTGACCCAGGTGCAGCACCTCACACTTGGTTTTGTTAAACTGCGCGACTTTTCTATGGGCCCGCTTCTTGAGCTTGTCCAGGTCGCTCTGGATGGCATCCTGTCCTTCAGGTGTGTCAACTGCACCACTCAGCTTGGTGTCCTCTGCAAATTTGCTAAGGGTTCCTTTGATCCCTTTGTCTCTGTCAATGAAGTTATTAAATAACACTGGTCCCAGTATAGACCCCTGAGGGACACCACTTGTCACTGATGTCTGAACCATTGGCCACTACCCTGTGATCATCCAGTGACTTTCCTATCCATCTAACAATCCACTCATCAATTCCATGTCCCTCCAATGTAGAGATAAAGATATGTCAAAGGCTTTATACAAGTCTTTATCTTTACAGAAGATAAATGACATCTGTAGCCCTTCCCCTGCCCAGTGTTGAAGTCAGTCTAAAATAGAAGGGCACTGGGTTGTTCAGGAAGGAAATTTCCCTTGGTGAAGCCAAGCATGCTGGCTGTCTTGAATCACCTCCCTGTTCTCCATGTACCTTAGCACAGCTACTAGGAGGAACTGTTCCATGATCTACCCAGGCACAGAGGTGAGGTGGACAGGTTGGTAGTTCCCAGGGTCCTCCTTTCTGCCTTTTTAAAGTTGAGTACAAAATTTCCCTTTTTTTCCTGTTGCCTGGGACTTCACCTGACTGCTATGAGTTAGTAACATATGTGCATGTATGAAAGTGCATATAAGACTGTATATATGTTTAATTTTTGTACTTACAAGTATTTGTACAATTACACAAAAATTTGAGAACATGATCTATAACCATATAGACTACTGCAATATGTGCGTTCTAAGTTAAATTAAGAAATGAAAAATCAAATAATTCAATAATGAAATAATTGATATATGATACAAGGCAATAGCATGAAAAAATAAAAATATTAAATTCTACATAGTTTCTTTTAACTGATGAAACACTAGATTTTCATTCTTTGGTATTTGCATGTTAAAATACCATTGTATTTGTGGTAGATATTTAAGTTATTACTTGTCTTGCTCCAGGCATCATTGCAAGCAAGAAGTAATACCTTTTTCCTTTTCATGTGAACTCAATGTATTGTACTCATGCCTACACATGCTGTGCAGCATGCCAATCAAATACATTTTTTCTACTTATATCAGTTTCTGATTTCTGCAGAAATACTCCCAGTCCCCTTTTCCTTTCACTTACAGCATCTTCAACTGCCAAAAGCTGCAGTGAGTGAGAGAAATCACTTTGTACTCTAGCTTTTTCTCCAATATGTACTTTATAGCAAATCTGCTCTCACTTTTAAAAGGAGCAGATGCCTGTGAACCATCTCTGGTATAATTTTAAATATAAAGTGGGAGCTTCTGGCCATGCAGACATGAATTTATCCTTTATGTCTAATTATTAACTTTTTGAGATAGCTCCCGGTACACCCAAAAGTGTATGAATCTTAAATGCTGTTGTGCATAACAATATGATAAAAGAATAGTATAAGAATATAGATATACCTTCATATCTAGAATGAATAATAAAATAAATCCTAAATTTTTTTGCATAAATCATATAAATTGGGATGCACACAACATGGCAGTGAGCATTAAAATTCCTAAAGTTAATTTAAAAAACTGAGACCCCCAACCTCACATGACAAAAACTGGATAAACTTAATATAACACAAAAAAATACTGACAACAGATACAGACGACGATAAGAGAATCCATTCTACACCAGATCAGGTTCCTTAGAATCTTTGTACTTTGTTGTAAGACAACAAGGAGGAAGAAAATTGCATGATAAAATCAGTGCTACTGACCACTGTTCCCTAGTTAAAACATTAGAGATTACAGGTACAAAAGCCTATAGAATAAATCATGTTAAATGTCAGTAAATGTACCAAGCTCCAAGATTTTATAAACTTTCAATAAAATTCACTAAGGCAATGTTTTACATATTGTCTTTAGGGTGTGAAATTCCATCTGTGTTGCAGTCCTCTGTTGAACTTAGAACTGGATCATGGCACTTTGCCCCTGGACCATGGATCAAATGGATACTTGACTATCTCCCCCTCAGCATGGTAAGCAGTCCTAAGTTACCTCTCCTCCCTAGATGCTCAAGCACACATCTTTCCCCTTCCAAATAATAATAATAAAATATATTGTATTACTGCTGTTACATGTATAAGTAGCATGAGAACAGTAGACTTTATTCAATAATTATATCTCAGAAATTAAGAAATACGGGGTATGTTTATACTACTACATATAGTGTGATCAGAACCATTCCCTGGCACAGGAAAACAGTCCTGTCCTCTGCTTCTCTGGCCAGATGTACACCTTTCAGTTGCTCTTCCTACACACACAGGGAAGCATGTGGTGTCAGGGATATAAGCCTGACAATGTTAAATTATTCCCTCATACTGTGAAGAGAAAGGCAGGGAGGCTGTCATGGAACAGCTCCTGTAAAAAATAAGAGTGACTGTGTGGATCACTGAGCATAGTCCCTGATACTGAGACACCAAATCTTCCCCTATCTCCATATATTTATTAATCTCAATATTAGAGGTAAAAGTGTTTGTTAGTCTTCATTATTTTTCCTTTATAAGACCCCATTCCAGACTCTTTCTGCTCAAATGGCTATGAATTTTCTTTTATTATAAGTATACTAATGATCAACATATCCTCATTTGTTACTTAGAACTGTATCACCAGCACCCTTTAATTTGGAAGTGATTTTTACCTTTCCCAGAGTTTACAATTGCTAGAATTTTTTTCAGAGACTCTCTAACATTGTAATATAAGATGAGTGGTACTTTTATTATTTCAGTGGCTCTTCCTCACATTCATGTCCTAAGTTTATTTACCAGAACAGCAGAACTATATGTTTGAGTCCAAGTAAAGCCTTTCCAAGAAGCTGTATGCAATTCTACAACTTCTTCTCATACAGGGAGAAAACACCACACTGAATGCAATAATGAGATCCCTTTTTTTTTTTTTTTATGGCTCCATAATGTCACCTTGTATTAATATTCCACTAGGCAGAACATCATGCTCATCCTTATATTTTTTTCTCTACAAAAACAATTGTTAAACTCCCTGGGAGACATGTTCCCTAACACTTTCATCCAAGTTCCTGACTGTCACGATCCGCTAATGCAAGTGGGGGTCGTGATGGTTCATTTATCGATCTCAGAGTGTAAAAGGACACAAGAGATTTCAGTTTTAATCAAAACAGTGCACCTTTATTAAGTGCCCACAACACAGTAATGCAATAGAAGAGAGTAAGAGAGAGATAAAGAAAAACAAAGTAGAGAGGGGGGAAAAAGAGGGGGCAATAGCTACCAACGGATGAGACGAAGTCCTTGTGGTCTTCTGCCAATAGATTTGTCTTCTTTCCGTGGGGAGATCTCGGGCTCAGTTATTTCAGAAAGTCCCTTTACAGTCCTTTTCAGAAGCAAGGGGCAACTGGCCAAGAGGTTGGGAAATCTACAGCCATTGTTATGGGGCCCGTTGCTTTGGGAAGCAGGTACAGGACAGACGTACAAGACAGGTGTACAGGACAGGTGTACAGGACAGGTCATTCCTTTCCACTTCAGCACAGTCCTTCCTGCCTGGGCAGCAAGAATGGCGCAGCCCATTGGGACCTGCACTAATTTTCCTCAGGAATGCGTACCAGTTCCCAGTGGGGACACCCGCAGGCAACACTTGGCAGACATCCCACCTCAGCCAGGCCAGGACTCCTGTGTTCAGTCTCTGTCCTCGGTGATGATCGTGAGGCAGATGCGGGATCTTCGGACCGTCTCTTACACTGACTAGCACTGAAAAATCACTTTCCGTTTTGACTGAAATACCAACTCTCTACCTGGCCTGCACAGCCTCTCTGGACACACTGTTTTGGTGATACTCTCAGGAACTAAACACTCTAGCCCCAGTAACTGAGGAGAATGACTCCTTCGTTAGGTAGTAAATGAAGAAGAGAGCAGTAATAGTGAGAAGTAATCCAGAAAAAAAAATCTCCAGAAAAAAAAAGACTGAATTGCATTTCCTTTATTTAGGAAGGAACAAACTTGAAGATAATACGATAACAATGCTGTATGTTAAGGGTTGTCACAAAAATTAATGTTCTCCATGTCTCTGAGGTATAGAACAAAAAGAAATGAGCTAAAGTTTAAGAAAAATGAGCTGCATGGTAGGGGAAGCGCTGGAATATGAGTCACTCAATTCTATTTAAATTTAAAAAAAATAAAACGAGCTTTAGGGCAGGGAAAGCACTAGAATTTGAGTGGCTGACTATTATTAAAAAACAAGCAAGACAACCATCTACCAGTTTCATTTTCAGTGTTTAGGAACAGTAAGCTGAGCTAGATAAATTTTTGAGGTGTCCCCATAAAGTATTTTCTATTTATTTATGATTCTGGAGGCAATCATGCCTTCTTAAATTTATTAAGATTTAGCGCACAAGGCTTATAAGTGCATTAATTTATCTGTATTCAAAGTACTTAGCTGAAGATTCTAAAGTCTCTGAGAAAAATTAGATTAATGAAAAACATAATAAAATTAAACATTTAAATTGGTGGAATATTAATTAAACTGCCTAACAAATTTTAGAAAATGTGGGTAATCACTGTGTAAAAAAAGAAATCAAATAGAGGTTTATAACCTGGGCCTTGTTTATTTATTCGTTGCCCTTTAAGTGCAGCTTTCTAGGGAACAAGAATGGTCCATTCCAATGGACAAAATATCAAGCAGGCAAGGCAGAATCTGTTCCTGGATAACATGGAGCTCCTGACAGAGCTGAGACATGAAAAGGAAATCTATAGCTGTTGGAAGCAGGGACATGCTACATGGAAGGGACACAAAGACATTGCTTAATGAAGGCAAAGAAGGTGAAGGGTAACATGAAAGAATTCCTTTGGCAATCTTGACGAGAAGGAAGTTTAGGAGATCAGTGGGACAAGGGACTTGTTGACAATGACAAAGTGGAAAAGGCCTTTTACAAAATGCCTTATTCTTTAATTCTATGATTCAAACTTTCTGAATATATTCTGTAGAGAAAAAAGAACCTTTGAATCAGTACATAAAGTTACAACAGAACACTATTTTAAAAAATGGGCTGATATCATCAAGATAATCAGTAAGAAAATTAATATCCAAATTGAAATAAAATAAAACATGGCAGTAAATTTCCACATTAGAGAAAGATAATAAAATTATCTGTAGTGTAAGATTTTATATACAACCATGGAAAAATACAGATTTTTATGCAAGAAGTCTTCTAATGCAACCTTCTCCCCAGATCATGCCTAATCTCCTTGTTAAAGCAGGTTACTCAGGGCTTTTTGTAGTCAAGTTTTGGAAATCACTAAGGATGAACATATCACAGCCTCTCTATGGTACCTGTTCCAGGGCTGAGTAACTTCCAAGGTGAAGACATTTTTCTTCATTACTGCTTGGAATTTTCTGTGTTGCAAATTGTCACCAATTTCAGTCCAATACCTGGTGAACTTCCATCACAACAATGGTGAACTACTGCCTCACATTCAACTCATTCTCAACCAGAACCTCTGGGCCCTTTTTTCCCTGAAGATAAGCTCTGCAGCCAGTTGTTCCCAGCATATGTGAATACAGGAGGAGTTTTCTTTGCTGAACTTGGAAGGATATGATACATTCTTTCCTCACTGATTTCAAAATGTCTGGATGTCACCAAGTAATCTGGAAGCCAAAATGACAGGAAATAGCCTTGGGCAAAAATGCTATAAATGTAGCTAAATAAATAACACACCTTGAATGTTGTTCGTTAAGCATTGAAACTTTGTTTATATCAAAACAAGACATCAGAATTTCTTTCAAGTTAATAGCACTCATATGGTTCAAATAGATAGTCCTTTTCTACAGGACTGGTAAGATGCAGTACCATGTGCAAACTCAGTAAATTGCACCACCATTTTTCTCAATTAGAAAATTAAATCATATTAAAATAACTGGCGGACTGCCTTTATAATATTTTTTCTATCTTGGCTTTTTCTCTTTGTAAATGTTTTCAGTGTAATTCTACGTTGTTATGTGCCAGCACAGTAGTTCCCTCAATCCTCAATAAGCAGACATATGTTGGCACTTTTCCATCTCTAATTTTGTCAGAGTACTTCATTTTCTCTCACAGTGTTCTTCCTGGCACAGATATTTGCGAGCAACTGACAAAAAAACAACTGGAAATGAGAAAAAAAATTACTTTCAGGGGCAATCCCTGACAGCAGCACTACTTGACTAGGACTCCTGCCAAGACTTTCTTCTCTGCCTGCAGACATCTACATGGAAAACCTGTTGGTTTTGTTGCTGCTGCCATTAATTTCAGGGCCTTAGTTGTCCTTTAAAGAATGTCCAATCAAACCACCTTTTTTGTATTAAGGTAGTTAGAAAGGAGCATTATTGCTGCAATCAAAAAGGTCCTGATTCAATTTCCAAAATTTTGTGCAGATATGCACAGAGGTTTTTGTAAAAATCACAATTACAGAAAAACATCTACTTTGAAAAGACAAAGGATCCATTTATACTGCTTAAGAGAAATTATATTCGCTAATGTCTATTAAATAAAAAATTACTGGAATGTCCTAGAGACCTGCTCTGTCTTCTCCAACTCTCTCATCTTTGCTTTCTGTGAAAAATAATCCAGTCCCTTCAAGAGCTTTGTGGCCCTTCACTGAACTCATTCCACATCTCTCTCATACCAGAAACCCACACATGGACACAGCACTCCAAGTGTATCTCCAAGTGTTGCTGGCATCTCTCTGCCTAATGCATTCCATGACACTGCAGGCTACCATTGCCACAAGGATACACTGCTGACCCATGATTAACTTTTCTTCCACAGTCTCTAGCAGCTTCTCTGCAAAGCTGCTTTCCACAGTTATGCCTCAGCCTGTAATGGCGTGTCTGTTTATTTCTCACCTGGGTCACTTACATTTTCTTCAGCTTCACTGAGAAGTTACTAATATTTCTTTGTACTAGGAATTGTATATTCTGCAATCATTTTTCTTAGACACTTTTACAGTGTCTGATAACCTGAAAAATTCATCTAAGATGTGAGGCACTGGCAGTTGTTTGAACCATAGCTATTGTATCTGTCAAGAGTTTTTCAAAATAGCTGTGTTATATTGGAGAATAAATGTTTGGATATACATGATATTCAAAGCATATTTTATGTTGATAAACATAGTCTACACAGAATCTGGAGCTAAAAATCAAAACCAGATAAACTAATTTTCAATGGCAAGGAGGATTATGATTTAATGGTTTGCAAAATCTATAGTTTCTCATTGTGACTTTCCTGCCAAGAAGATCTGGCCTAGAATTATCAAAATTAAATTATTGTATTTGTACCACTAAGAGAATTTCATGGGACTGGAAGGCAAGGATACTACCTAGTGTGCTCTTGAATACTTATGAATTCAATTTTATACACTGCAGGGCATCTTTTAATGCAAATTGCAATATCTCAAGAATTTCCTTTAGAAAGTATCATAATAATACTTACAGCCAGCTGCCTACATGTTACTTATAATGCAGCTCCCTACATATTTGTATTAACAATCTTTCAGCATATTTCAGGGGTAGTTCTCATCTTCTACAAAAAAGTCAACAATCACTACCTAAAAAAAAAGTCTTACTTTGTTACAACTCTGGAAATGTTCCACAAAACTAGTACCAGCACAGTACTACACTGAGGAAGAGAAGGAGGGAGGGGTTTGATAAAAAATCAGACAGCCGAATGAAAGTATTGAGAACCAAGGATGTCAGATGTGTAAACAGCCTATATATTAGCAAATACTTCAAATTGCTTCTTTCTGCATAGCAGAAATTTTCAAACACTCAACTTCCCATTAGAGTTGGAGGTAAAATTCAGTAGTGTTAAAACTGTTACACAAAAGAGCTAAATGATCTGCTAAATTAGTTACTAGAGTTTTCCTCTTTTACTCAGGTGTTTCAAGAAAAACTGTGAGAATATCATATGTGTGTTTATATAAAAATTAATATGTGAGTGCTCTAATTATATAATGACATCACATACTATTCTGCTTTTCATTTGCATCTCAGTATAGAATAAAAGAAGTATGAGAGCTGGATGAGACGTGCTATACCCTGTTAATTCAATAAATGTAATAAATATTGCATGCTAGTATCCTTGAAATTAGCCTTGGTCTTTAAAACTATTTATTTATTTATTGCTGGTCCAGGCTTGATTCTTTTGAAAACTTTGGAAGGATTTCTGTTTTCTTCTTTTGCATTCAGAGGTCATGTGAATATAGTGTAGATTACACACTAAAACTGTACCTAGATTTATTTGGTTATTTATTTATTTAAATGATAATGGTTTTGAGCTAAGAGTTTTAGACACTACCTTCTCAGCAGATATGAAAAACTTTAATTAATTAAAAAAAGCCGGAGATATCATATGTAGCAAATGTTTCCAGAAGCATGCAATTTTAAAGTTCCCAGACGGTTCCTCTCTGTGGGTGTTATTATTTTCATGCATATTTTACCCAAACTTTGTTGATTACAGATCAGACTCCTGAAACATTTCAAGGTGTAGTTACTTGAAGTGTCTCTTTTCTCTCAGAAGTATTATTATCTTATAATAGAACACACCTCTAGCAGTTGTCTTCTTACTAATACAGGAGGGGTTTTACACATAGAAGTAAATCAGTGTCTTCATTGAAAACTGACAGATAAAGTTAGGATATTTCACATGAGACATTACCAAAAATTTATTTAAAACTTTAATCTAATAATCTATTGTAGTCAATCTATGTTTTTTGAGGCTAGGCAATTTTTATTTTATATTTTAAGTGTTCAATCTGGAGACAAACAACACTTCTTTTATAAAGGAAAAGATTGCCATTTTATATCTCTACTGCACATCAGTCTAACCTCAAAAGTCTTTCTCTTTTGTTAATATGCACAGCTTTAGAATATATACGTCATCTTAGAAATTAATTTAACAGAAAATGGAGGATAATAATTCGTAGCTATAAACACGCATATTTTTTTAAAAAAAGCTTTGAAACATGGTAAATGTAAGTTAAAACTGTAATTTCCAGTCTGCAGTAAGTAAATCATGAAAGCAAAGTTAATATACTATTTCTCTTTCACCACTTCTTTTTTTAATACTGAGTCAGTTCCTCAGAGTCGTTATCTGAATATTTGCTCTTTTTTGTTATTAAAATAGTAACAGCTCTGTGCTAACTCATCTATTTAAAAGATAGATGAAAAAGTTCATATTTTAAGCACTGTATAACCAAAGGCTTTTCCCCTCCATTTGGGTAAAGTAAGCAGCCCAGCTAACTAGAACAAAAAATTAGGCACAATAATTTCCTTTGGGTACCAGTTTTTTTCTGGAAAATATGAGTAAAACACTGGTCTTTGAAACAAAATATATAAGGATTTGGGGAGGAAAAATAAAACAAATAATTTTGTACGTATTAAGGGAAATCTCCAAGGCATGAAGGTAATTCCACAGCTGGAAGAATGTGGAAACTTTGCTCTGCTGCAGATCATGTCATCAGTACATTTACTGAGTAAAGGAAAAAACAGGGAAGCTCATCAGGATACTGCCTTGAACAAAGCAAAGGAAGAAAAAGTAAAAGAAAAAAAAAATAGATCAAAAGCTGGAAAATCTAAAATTTTTAAGGAAGTGTAAGACCATTTGTAACATTAACAGGAAGGAAAAGAAATCATACATTCCATTTTGAAACTTCTGGGCAGGTTTCTTACTGAAATGTTACATTATCAGATACAAATACTTTCTGACACTTTTATCAAAAGCATTCAAGTTTCCCCATCAATGTAAAAACATTAGAAGGAACAGCCAACACATGTTTCCTGAAAACAGGTATAAGAATCACAGAACATTTTAGGTCGGAAAAGACCTTTAAGATCGTCAAGTCCAACTGCTAACTCAGCACTGCCACATACACCACTAAACCATGTCCCTAAGTGCCACAACTACATATCCTTTAAATATCTCCAGGGATGGTGACTCAACAACTTCCCCGGCCAACCTGTTCCAATGCTTGACAACCATTTTAGTAAGAAATTTTTCCCAACATCCAATCTACGCCTCCCCTGGTGCAGGTTGAGGACATTTCCTAGTGTCCTATCACTTGTTATATGGGAGATTCAGCTCACCTTCAAGTCCTACAACAGCAAGCTTTTACACTATGCTGATATAATACCAGATGTGAGTATTATGATGTGGGAAGAAGCAAACCACCAAGGCCTGCTGAGACACCATCTTGATTTATAATGGGAAACACAAACACCATAACAAATTGCCACAACACTGTTCAGGCTTTGAACTTTCTTTCAATCCTCTGTCCTTAGTCTCCACAAGACGTGAAACTCTCCAAAATCCTGGTCCTGATGTATGCGAGATATGAAATTTGATATTAATTCTTCATCTAAGCTACCAAATTTGGGCCACACTTCATTGTTGTGTAACCTATAAGTGGGCCTGATCAATTCAGGTTTTGGAAGCAATGGATTTTTGCCGGTTAATTTTTGCCAACTTTTCAATATTAAGCCCGGGAGAAGTCTCGGGGTATTTGAGTCGTATCTTCACGTGAGAAGATACACCCCATGTCTGCACTCATATACAGGAAATTGCAGAAATAAAGCAAAGCAACCTAACCAGGCACTAATAAGCAGAAAGAGAGAGAGAGAACAAGAACAAGGAACACAGGGGGCTCAAACCCACAAGTCTGGATTAACATGGCAGCAGCTTAACCACTACACCACCCTTGGGCCCAGGCCAAAATTTGCCACTGCAGTGCTAAAGCTCCTCTTTGGAAAGCTTCCTTCCCTACTTCTCATAAGCGAACAGCGAATGGGGGGAAACAACAAACCAACAAACCAACTAAACCCCCCCTTTGAACCCTCTCAGGTTGTTCTACAGACCAAATAAAACTATAACAGATCTCCTAACACCAAACCCAGGTGCTAACAACAAAATACCAATGTTATTCACTCAATCCCGTGCCTCCGTGCTGAATTTGGAGGATTCTTGCGCTCTGATGCCGCCTGGACTGTGGCAACTGCCTCCCTGAAGTCCTGGGGGCGTGCGGGGGATGGTAGCTTCTGGGTCGTTCTCTCAGTTCAGAGGGTTTTCCAGAAGCCTCCTTGTCTCATCTGGGTTGCCAGAGATGATGCCTAGGAGTGGCTACCTGGAAACAGAGGCGAGACAAGATTAAAAGAATAAAAGCGTATATTTATTTAAGGGCCTTCAAAGGTACTTTGTATACTCAAGAGCCTACACCCAAGATGGACCCTGGGTCATGGGTTTTTCAAACTTTTATAAGTTTGGTCCTTTTGCCTAACAGGGTTAATTCTCCAATTACAGTTTCAGGTAATGATGTAATTACTCCAAGTTTGCACCCCCTCCCCAGAGGCTCAGTTTACATATTTTGGAGCCTGGGACAACAAGGTGTCCTTGAGTCCAGGCCCAGAGAGGGTTTGTTATGTCTAACAATAGCTAACAGGCTATGTGAAGTTTTAGAGTTACACACTAAACTGGTACAGGGCCTGAAAATATAAAAGCTAAATCCTAAGGCATCAGATGGAAGTTGGAGTTTTATAGCTCTTGGTGACCTAAATATTTTATTATATGGTTTACTGGGCCCAGAGTAAGGCATCTTTTTATTCAAAGCTCATGTACATGTATTACACAGGGAGTTACCCTCTAGGCAACTCCTAGACTAACAGTTACTTTTTCTGCAGGACTCTATTGTACAAAATTTTAAAAATATAATCTCTTTAATTTTATACTTTCAGATACTCCAGTGAATTTGTGGCAATATTAACATTCACGGAGTAATTATAACTACAGATGTTCAATAACCGTTCTTTCCACAGTTCTAGACTTATTTTGCTAATCATAACCACACCACAGTTTGTATTTCTTTATAAATTCAGTTAAACATCTGCAATATATAAATTAATTGAAAAAATGGTTTTATATTAAGTCCATGTCATCTTAAATCAGTGTAATACTAACATACTTAAAGAAGCATTACTTCAATTTAATCTTACTTTGCATATGGTACTTTTAGATTGTCAATTCTCAAGCTCTCTTCATAAAATAATTCATAAAAAATCTCTCTTATTTTCTGGTATACATAAAATTGGATTATTTTTTCTCATTTGATATTTGTCAAAGATTTCTTTTTTAAATACTTCAACACCAGCTTGTGTCCAAATGCGGTAAACTATTTTTACAGCCAATCATATTTTTTCTTTTCCATTTAAAATATCTGAAAGAGCATTCCAAAGTAATCAGATTTAATGCAGCTAAGTCGCCATCCAGCCCCTAAAAGTAGAATTAGCAAATCATAAAACATTTTTTGCTAGAAGATTAGCTTAAATGCACATTGCACTGACACTTTTTTCTATTTCTTTTAATCACTTTGATACAGATTAAGTTTTTCCCCAGAAACTTTGGAGCCTATTTTTTTCTTCTTTCATGAACAAAATGTCATACATAATGCAATGTCTCTCCTTGTCTAAATAATGAAATGAACCATTTAAAAGAACTTTCTATCTTCTGAGAATTCTACAAGTTTCATTTCCTAATAGATTATGAGGTTCACTCTAGCTCTTCCACTAGTGATGTTACCTAATGAATGAAGTATTATCTGCCAAAAAGAATATATCATTAAAAAATAGCATATTTTTTCTATTTCCAAAAGATTAAAAATGCTAATTTCTGATGATGGTAGCATTACACCCGTTTCTACAGCTGAAACCAAGCAACAGCCCTAAGCAGCAATTAAGGAAACTGAACTTGTAATGTATTTATTTTCTTGCAGCTAAAAGAATTCCACATCAGCACAGATTCCACATCACAAAAAAAAAAAAAAAATTCCTCTATTCTTGATGGGTGGAATTCCATTGTATCAGGGAGAAAATAAGCAGAATTCAAATTACAAAACATTATGAAAATACGTTCATCAAAAATTAGAGGAAGCAATACAATTAGTGGATGGACCAGACTCTTTCATGTGGAGAAGAATAAATTAAGTAGTTTAATGCACTGCAAAGGAATAATAGAATTAATTGCAAGATTCCTCATTTGCTAATAACCTAGATCATCTTTTGCCTAGTATCTGGATGCTAGTTTCATGCCATTACCCCATAGTCATGAACTCTCAATTTCCTTGAATATCAAAGACCCAGTTAGGGTCTCTTAGAAAAAGAGAGGAAAAAAAATCATCAATGTGAAACTTAAGACCTTGATTTTTCATCCAGGTCTCTTTGTCTTTATATGTTAAAGACAGATTCGGGTATGCCTCAATATGTACTACAAAACCCCCTCTTTTTGGACATGTTTACAGTATTCCAATCTGCATAAAAGACATTAACTCCTACAGTTCATTAGTGTTTGTTTTTAATAAGTTTGGGCAATATTTCTGCTCTGAATAAAACTAATTGCAGTTTTAAATACCTCCAAGCACTCAATAATGAGGGGGCGGGCAGGGGGGGAGTTTGTTTTTCTGGTTGTTTTTTGGGGGGTTTTGTTTGTTTGTTTTTTATTTGTTAAAAATTAGCGGGGGGGAGTTTGTTTTTTTGGTTGTTTTTGGGGGGTTTTGTTTGTTTGTTTGCTTTTTATTTGTTAAAAATTAACAGGAATGTAGGAGCATTTTCCTCTCTTTAGCAACATATTACATTACCTGTACACGAGTTTTATTTTTTTTTATTTGAATCTTTCACTGTCAAAGTATTAATTTGGATTTATTAAATAACAGAGCATCATAACATTTGCATAGGCAGCAAAAAACTTATCCTTGGCAACTGTAATGAGCATAAATTAAAAATAGCTGAAAGCAGATGACAGCTACTTTGTATAATTCCTGTAGCACTTTAAAATGATCATCCAGTTAATCAATGATGAGTTACAGTGCAAATCTTATAATAGCACGTGTGACATGTACATTAACAGGTAATTGGAACATTATGATGAATATTACTACAAAAAATACCATTAATTAATGAAGAGATCTTTTATTTTGGCAGTTTCTGACCGAATTATGGGTTCTATAGATTAAATAATCTGTTAATCCTTGAATGTCACAGACTATCATGGTGGAATAGTGTCTGTTTCCAAAATTTAGCATTTGTCACTGGTACTGGCAGAATGCAGATGGAGTTAGCCATCATCCAGGTACTCTCCAAACAAAGAATTTGGGGGAAGGGAATATTTATCATAATGTCATAGTAGTAGCAGATACCTCTTTCACAAGGAAGTGTGGTAAAAGAATGGCAAGGTCCTTTTGGGGAGGCAACTGTAGTCACTTGATGTGTTTTAATTTAATTTAATCGAATTGCTTTTAGCCAATTAAATACAAGACAATTTTAATCTCTCTATTACTTCTTTCTCCCTTACAGAAAATGAAAAGGCAAAAGGAAAAGGGAAAAGAAGGCACTAAAAATAAAAGGAAAGAGAAAGGAAAGGCAAAAGAGAGAAAGGGAAAAGGAGAAAATACTCCTTACTTTTTCATAACAATTTCAAAAGAACTTTTTTTAAAGAACTTACTGGATTTTACTTCCTTGAGAGAAAACAAACAAACAAACAAACAAACCAAAACAAATTTATACCAAATGTTCACTTTATTTCTGATCTGAATTAGGATAAAATAAAACACTAAAATTAGTCTCGATTAAAGTTATAGGAAAACACTGCTGAAATGATAAAAATCTATCAATTTTTATTCTGCAGTCTTATTATCCTAAATAATTTCTGAAGAACACATGCTAAATGGTCTTTTGAAATATTCCCAGACTTACATCTTTCACCTGCAAAACTGACCCAAACTATACTGGAATTTATGTATTTGGAAAATAGTGAGGCAAAGAGATCTGGTCTTACATTCCTAAATGTTTTTTTTTTTAAACTTGGTGCAAATGTAACCCACAGTTAAATAAAATTACCTTTCTATCATTGCAAAATACAGTCAGAACAGAGTTTAACTTAATATTTCTTTCATCTTTTATTAGGTATTTGTTCAAATTAAAATGAACAAAACAAATAGAAATTAATCAATCTAAAAATAAACAAAATTACTGCTGTAAGTGCCAAGTGAGCATATAGAAATTCTTTTTTTTATTCTCATGAAGAAAGACAAACATTATTTCTCTAACTTTTGTGCACAAGTCCTAAGTTAAAATAGCATCTTTAGACTGTACGTGTGAATACAGCTGGTGCCAGTGAAAAAGAACCTGAGGGTCTAACAGTAGCTTTTGTCTATGCCTGTGCCACAGAAAAGTAACTTGAAACTGAGGTCTGCATCCCTGAGAAGATTATGATATTCTTGTTTACAGGCTTAGCTTCACAAATTCATTTATAGGTTTTGATTCTGTATCTTTAGCATCACTTGTAAAAAATGCTTCTTTTTTTTTTCTTAAAACATAAAATAGAGTGTTTCTAAATGTTTTTTAGGTCACTCACTCAGGATTTTTTTATCTGTAATGATTTTTTTTTTTTTGGAGGAAAACTTTCTAGTGAGATTAAATATTGTAAATCTTTTTCCAAGGAAAGGCTAATGAACACAAGGAAAAATTCTTCTCCAGGAGGATTAGTACAGCTGAATATAACATGGGGTTAAAAAGTTAGCTCTACTTGGCTCCTTCTGCACCTATTAATTTATACTGCCTAAATTGCAATTCTCACTTTGGTTCAGTTCTGGACAAACCAATTCCTGAGGCAGGGAAACTGAGGCACTAGAAGGAAAATATGGGAAATATTGGCTTGGATGAAGGGAGGTACAGATCCAGACTCTCTCGTTAAATGTGTCCCTTGGCATGATTAACATAAAATGAAGTAGACATAACTAAAGGGATATATTTTTGGGTTTATTTTTGTTCAGTGAAAACTCAAAAAGGAAATTCTTTAAATTGGAGCAGTAGTCATTTATATGTATACACTTCACACATTTTTCTCTTTTATTTATATTATAAGAAGCTTAAATATAAACACTACTGACAAAATATGCCAGTTTTTCTCATAAACCTACTGAAATACTGGCAAAATATTGTTAAACAAGATGCTGTCATGCCCCAGCTGTCATTTTCAGCACGCTATTGCTAAGTGGCATGTTAAGGGGCAAATGAGCTATATTAACCTAATCCCCAGATAGAAGCCCAGAAAAGAGGTTTGGGATTCTCTAACTTAATAAAATGTTAAAAGTAAAGATTTCAAAGACTTCCTGTTGTAACTCACCAAAGGGCTGAAACTCAATATTTCCTGGATTTGGACAGCTACAGCAAAGCAACTTGTGATTTTATCATTAATTGAAAGAAGCAAGTTTCTAAAAAGCATTTCAGAAAGCTGTCAAAAAGCAACAACATTGCAATCAAATATTTTCTCATTTCTGATTCCCACTGTATAATTCTGAAAAGCATCACACAAAGCACACTGTACAACACCCTTATATTACTGGTTTTTTGTTTTACTTGTTTTCTTACAGGCCGGACAATATAGAATGCAAATAAATCTCTACAAAATAATAAGGAAAATTACATGAAAATATATCTTCCTCTAGAATTTTTTCTAGAAAACAGAAAGTATATAAACCCCATGCTTCAAAGACATAAATACATATAAAATTATGAGTATATGGGATAACTTAAGTATATACAAAAGCAACTGGTCTAGAAAGGCCGAGCTAATGGCTTCTGCAACACTAATCATTAACCTTTTTGAGTGCCTCCCAAAGGGACTTCTTAGTAACAGCTATTAGAGAATCATACACCGAGTTCTTGCAATGTTGTCTAATAATGAGTTATACATATTAATTAATTAGTCAAGGCTTGTAAAGTGCTTTGAAGAGGATAAAGGATAACACACTGGTAAGTGTTAACTGCTATTATGCTGTATTTTTTTGCACTAGCTGTTCCTAAACTGATCTCTGAGGCAATGTAGCTATGGTTTGTTTGAGAACACTGTTGTTTTTCACTCCAGTGCTGTACCCTTCCAGTTTTTCAAATCACTGAATTTAGCACAGTCAGAGTCAGGACCAGACCCAGAATGGCTCTTTCTGTATGGAGTATATTAGCATTCACACACTTGGCTGTGTATGGATGTGCATAGTTCCACTCCTACATTAAACACATGATGAACATCACTAATGCTTTAAAAGCATTGAAATGTCTATGTGTTTGAGAGCATGGCTCTGGAGAATAATTCACTGTGGTACCGAGGCTCAAGGTGCCCAAGACCTTGGAACTGTTGAAGTCACATGCTATGCTTTTTCACAGAGAAGCCAGAACTTGATCATCCATGAAGTGATGCTTTTTCATGGCTTCCCATGTTTCCAAGTCACCACAGCAGGCAACAGCGGGTGATGCCCAGAAGTCCACTTGAAAATGACTGCAGGAGATGTGTCTATATTGTACAGCTTATTTTAGTAAGAGGGTTTAGTTTAGTCCGTACATGATGCTGTAACAATCCAGAGATCTTCATCATCTTCTGCATGTTAAATACTGCTAATTTGTAAATTTCCTAGTGTTTTTCCTTTGTCATTTTGTAATAGAATTATATACAGAGCAAAATGTATGTACAGTAATATTCTGAGAAGAAGAAGAAGAATATTCATTTTTCTCTTGTAAATTGTAGATTTCTTTGATCTGCTTACAGTTGCTAACCTGACCTGATTTAGACACCATCATCCTGTTTTTCAGTTTTGTTTCTGTTATTCCATCTCACAGAGTGAGAAAGAGACTACAATTTGTGCCATAATCCTAATTTACATCCTTTGAGTCTAAATCATTTAGAAACACTTTTTATCACCTATTCTTTTTGCTGGTATACTTTTATTCTCTTAAACTCTTTTTTCCTCGTTGTTTCCTTGAACTTGAATCCTACAACTACACTAAGTGGATTTTTAAAAAATATGTATGTTTTACACATCTGAGTAGAATTATTTTAATGCAAATATCTAGACAAGCAGAAATTTGTAGTAAACATTAGTGAAATGACAAAAAATTAGTTTATCCTAATAAAAGACCAAAAAATAAAATACACCAGTGGGAAAATATTTTTGTAATTAACCACTATAAAACACTAGAGCACAGCTGTCACTTTTTACTGAACTATTAGAGGGGACATTGACAGCATTTAAGTAAATATTTTTCTCTTTTTTCTATTGTTTTAGATTTTATAAAAATAAATACTATGCTCTTCAAAATTATGCAGTGTGTAGAACACGGAATTATGGAAAAGGTTACAGAAAGAATTGACAAAAGCTTTATATTTCAATATCCCTTCTTTCTTTCTGTAACTTTCTTCTTCTCTTTACCTTTCATATGCTACTCTGGTATCAAAACTACATGCTGGGTAGTCACAATAACTATATTCATGTAACAGCATAAGATACAATTTGCATTTGGAACAGAGGGAAATAATGGAACTGGACATGGTGACAATATGTTGCAGATTGCAAAAATCAGGATAAATTTATAGTCTATTTTCTAAGAAAGTACTTGCTCATTACTGCTTTTGATTTAGGGTAGCCCTCATGTTTCAGTAATCTCATGGGAATTAATCTAAAGCCATTTACTGAACACATGACCATACAAAATATGATTTTTAAGGATAAATTTGTATGGAGTCCTAGCACTCTGGACTGCAAAAAATCTAGGTAGTTAAAATCAATATGGAAAAGAAGATAACAAGCTGTTTGGAACTAAAAAGGAAACAGTGAAATACAAAAACCAAACCAAACCAACAACCCCAAAACCAAAGAAAAGCCCTACAAACCCAAATGTGATAGGTTTGTTTAAAAGTTTTATCTTACAGATAAGATAGAATAACATAATATAACCAATTTACCAAGAGTGTGAGGCACAGTGAGACATATATAACCTGCAAAGGAATTTAATCTAAACAACATTCTAAGCCTTTCAAGGAAGAAGCTTTCTGTGAAAGGCAAACAGATTTGCATGCAAGCAGGTATCTAAGCAGCCTTAGGACTCCCTTTATACATGCAGAAAAAAAACTTAAATGAAAAAATCAGTAAGAAAAATTGAAATTGTGTCATACATACATTTTATATATATGTGTGTGTGTGTGCGTGTGTGTGTGTGTGTAATGGGAAAACAAACATGCTTTTCTATTTTATGGTGTATTACTCCATTCTTTTCTTAACACTACATTGGTTTTACACCAGATAACAGGTGGAATTTAGTTCCAGTCTTTTTTCCTAAAAGCTACTTTTTTTTCCCCTTAGCAGTTTTAGCGATAACTGTTATTTTCTGATATTTCTTCAAATAACATCTTCAGGAATGGTCAGGTTGGAGAAATGAACTGACATTTTCCCACTTACATCCAAATACTTCTTCTTACCTTTAGTCTGGTTAGATTATTTGCCTTAATACTTATGCCAGCAAATAATCTAGTGCAGCACATAAAACAAAAATGTTCTGTAGCTTGATAACTGCCAGTTCAAATTCAAGACAATTGTGGAAAATGGACAGTAAGACTTGATTTAAATGATCTCGTTAACCACAATTCTGATGAATATGACTAGCAAGGTCTCATAAAATGCTATTTTAGTTGTGAATATTTGTTTTAATATAAAGCTTGTTTAAGGAAATACACTTTATTTATTGTAGTATTTTCTATATTAGAGGAAATTTTAAAGTTCTATTTATCATTGTGTTAATCACTGTACACCTAGGTAGGAGCTGGCCTTAAAGAACAAAAAATACTGAGTTAAACACCATTCCATGAAAAAAACCTTCCAAAACAAATATTCTCCATTTTGTTTGAATTTTATCTAGGGGAGAAAAAATGCTGCTTTTGGAGTGGCTGTTTGTGTACTTGATGATTGGAAGATAAGAAATACCAAATGTACCGGAAAAAAATCAACCAAACGGCTGCTCATAGAACAGAAATAAACTAGGTCTCTGCCAAAAGGCTCCAGGAAATGCAGGCATAGAGAAATACGGCTATTTTCAACCACTAACATTCAGAGAATCCTTTGTGCAAGTCTTGTCCTGTCATTACCTGTAGGTTTTCACTGTTAATTGAATATCATCTTCCAGAAATGAAAGCCCATTTTAGAGTTCACCTACAGATACTACTTCATGGGAAAGCAAACATTACCAATGTGAGCTTGTTGCTCTGTCACTAAAATCTGACTCTAAAGTCTGTCTTACCATGTTCTTCCAGAACACATTATCGTAACCTCAATAACAATTAGCTGCACCACGTTTCATTGCTTTCCAAAGAAGAGAATATTTCATTGATTGGTCAGGCCTTATAGGATTAATTTAAGTTTGGCCTGAAATGCTGCAGTTTTTCTCTGGGTAACTTAAAAAAAAAACAAAAAAAAAAACCAAACCAAACAATGCAACAGTGAAGAAAATAGGCTTTAGATTCCAAGGAAAAAAAAAAGTTACCAGAAAGATGAGTTTTGTAATAAGCTAGGGTGATCTGTATGCAAGAGTACTTTTTCTGTGCACCTAATTTTTTAATGTATTATTCCTTGTTCAAGTGACACTGCTTTTTCCTGATTCTTATAATCATGTTTTAACCTCTTGGGAACAGAGACTCATTTATTGTGATTCTTTCCTTGCAGGACTTTTGAATTGCTTGTGGCTTGCTCAGAATGCACTATCAGAGTTGTCACTGGCTGGAACAGGTATTTTGCTGGCTGCGCATTCTTTACATTGCTACCTACGGATTGATAGATTGATTTGAAAATGCCACAGGCAGTTTTAAAATCCCTTGCTGGGACTGGCTTTAGCAAGATCTGAAGCTCACGGACTGAAACTTGTGCTGATGCCTATCAGTTCTCAAACTCCACTACTATTTAGTATTTCTAATTCATGCCCAAAGTCAGCAGGCAATTACACTTGTTGCACTGGACCATATGGTATGAAAGTCAGTGTCCACTAAAACCCATCTAATTTGTCCTTGTTTCTTTTCTACAGGAATCTAAAATCTTTTCCACTATTCAAATTGTCACCCCTCCCCTCTTTCTCATTGTCCCCAGCACGGATCAGGCTCTGAGAAATCACCCACAAAGTTCCCTGCTAAGTCCAGTTTCACGTTATTTCAGTGAGCCCATTTCTGTCAGTATTGCTTTTGCAAATCTTGGTACTGTGTGGAGAAAATGTCTTCTGCTGCTCCTTTCCCTTGTATGTCTGTGTTATTTAGGAGGATGGGAAATTTCAGATTTTGCTATGTATGAATACTGTTAGCAATGAAATCTGGTTTAGCATTATCTGACAACTATATTTTTATTACTCCTATTTAATTTTAGTAGTTGTTGCTTAAACATAATGTGACTGAGAACTTGGTAGAACTTGGTATAGTAGAACTTGGTATAGATTTATAACTCTGTGTATGTGTACATATATACAGTTGTAATCAAGTGTAAATGACATTGCTAAGCAAAAAGAAATGCTAAGAATACAATTAATAACCAGTTAGTGTTAAGGATATACTGGATCATTCTACATTATATTCTATTTATTAGCATGAATTTTCATTATACACCCTAAATTGAAGGACATCTTACACTCAGCAGAAGAATTAGTGGTATCATTATTATAGAGTGCACCTTTCCAGAGCACCTGTACTGCTGGATTTTGAGTTGAAGTCAGGTTTCTCCAAGAACTTGCCAGAATTTGGCTTTGCATCTAAAGCAGTCACCTGCTAAAGACCTTGTTTTCTGAAGGGCAGGCACTAGACCTCAGGACAGCCAGGGGGTCCCAAGCAGATGCAGTATTCTCTGATCAGCATGAAGGAAGCCAGCAGGGTTATCAAGAGGTGTCTTTGCCACCTCCCCTCTGTCAGCTGCCCTCATGAATTAAAATGCCCTTCTCTCTTTATCTCAGTGTTAGCGACCAAAAGAACCTTACTGGAGTAAATTTTTTTTTTATTTACTTTTCTCTTTCAGAGTATTGTATGCTGCTACTATAAAGGAAAACAAATTTCAGTTCTACCAAACCTAACCTATTTTGAACACGCAGATTTTTTTAATGAATGATATATCAAAATAAACAAACACACTAGCTAATTTTGCTCCTTTTTAGCTTTTGCCTTTGTTTTAAGAACAAGGACATTGAGATCAATTTTATAAATATAACATGTTAAAATATTAACTTATTCACTCTATACCTTACAGCAAGTTTCATAAATCTGAATTACTGGCAGCTTCATTTCATGGTGCTGAAACATCTGAGTCCTCAGAGGATGTTGAAGGTAAAGTTTAGTAATTTCAATTTGTTCTAAGGTCAAACCACCTATCCCCTCCCAGAAATGAACAAAATAGTTTGTGTAAGTTTTAATATTTTTTTCCTATATATATATATGACTTTTTTCCTCTAAGCAGTCATACAGAATGTTACTATTAAAAGTCTAAAAGGAAAAAAGAATGAATTAGAAAATTTCAATAATAATTCAGAACTATGACAATCATATATGCGTTAAATGTCATTGTTATGTGAGCTTTTATCTTTATAATACTTTCTTAGAAAGATATTCTTGTGAAGACACAAATGAATAAAAAGACTAAAGGCCAGAGTCACTTTTTTTTTGAGTTTTGAAAAGTGATGCAAAACACTTTCAACACTTTCTGGTTGCAAAGAGAAACATTATATTGTTAGTCTGAGGTTTTAGTATGTTGACATGAAGTTTATTAAATTTACAAAATTGTAATTAAAAGCAATTTCAGTGTTCTGATGGGTGATAACATGCCTGCATTAGGCTGGTCCATGGAAATGCCCCATCTGCATGCAAATTGTTTTGTGGTAAGCAGGAAATCTTACCATTTTTGCCTCCTAAATTCATATGCTTCTCAATTTTTTTATATATGAGATGACTGCAAGTACATCAAAGGAAACTCAAGTCCTATGTAGCCAAGTAGAGGGAAGACAAACCAGCAATTCTGGTGATGTTACACCTCATTAAAGATGTAAATTAAAAATACTAACAACATAGAGGTTTGCTTAACCTTTTGCTATTATGAAAATCCCTAATCTTATCTTTCTATAAAGTTGGTTGATTTATTACCAAGTTCAATAAAGAAGTCTCTTGAGTCACTAAAACTGAAAGTTCATTGTCAGAGACATTATTTTAGTAGCATACTTTAGGTTTAGTTTCAAACTTGTGTGAAGATTATCGATTTTGCTTTGGCGTAGAGAAACTGGATATGTTCATAGAAGGTTCTGGACTGGTGTTCCATGGTGGAATCTATTTTTGAGGAGAAAATCCCTAACATATGCTGTTGCTGATCAAAAGTGGATTGTCTGTGAGGGACTCTATTGCTAGTTCATCACAATAACATTAAAAGGCATATGTTGAACACCAATTCATTTTTTTGGATGCATCTCTTTCCTGTTAATCTTACAAAAGTAATGAAAATACCACATTTAAAGAAGATTTTTTCTGGGTCATCAGGTTCTGTCCCAAATCTTACAATATTTAGCTCAAGATTTGAAATTCTGTTTTGTTCTCTTCACAGCACTGTCTGCTCAAGGTGAAAGAATTAAAAATGTTTAGATAATGAGCATTCTCCAATGCATGTTTTTAAATTTTTCTACCCATTAAATAAAAAATTCTGTCCCCTATTGCTACAGAAAAAACCCCCACTTGGAAATGTGACTTGAATAAACTGAGATGAACAAAAAATGATTGCATACTATCTATTTTCTCAAATACAAATTCAGAACAAGACAGGACTGTAAAACACAATAGTGGGTATATGATCAAATTTATCTACTGGGTACTGGCTGTAAGACTTTATAAACATAAGAACAGAAACTATTGTTTAGTATTTAGTGTGTAGGAGCTCTTTCATTGTTTTTTAAGCTGAACATGTGGCTGAGACAAGGAAATTTGTCTCTTTATATCTGACAGTAACATTCTGTTCCAGTCTCCATTTCAAGGGACATGAGTAGCAACTGTTGGATATAGGTTTTCCTTCCATTTTTTAACCACACATTTTATTGAATTAACAGACAATTTTTCCTGCTATTCTGTACTTTTAAAAAGTTGACAAGGAATGTATGATTCTTTTTTTCCAAATTAGCTATTGAATTTAAAAAAAAACAACAAACAAACAACTCTATATTCAATTCATCATTATTTCTTTACAGATATGCTCCAGTACAGCAGCAACATCTTACATAAAGGAAACAAAAGAGTGGTCTGCACTTCCCTGGGTGTATCTATACTGTTTCCATTGAAATTCCACTTATATAACACTGTGATTACACCAGCCTTGCTGCAGTTCAAGTAACTCAGACAGTACAGTTTGGAATCACTTTGTCACATGCTAAACAGCAGGCAGTAAATCTCTGACAACATAAATTAGTCACTTACTGAAATAAGGAGTAACAAATAAACACCTCAGAGAATACTTGGCAGAATTACCCATCCCTGTGACTATTCCTTACCAACAAGCAGTGTACAATAATTCCATCACATGCTGAACGTCTCACATAGCTGAAGACATAAGCTTTACAAGCTGAAAGAAGGTAGAGTATCCCTAAGGTTCATCTTGGTTGTATCAGGAGAGACAGAAGTCCCTGACAATGTACTTCTCTCAAAATAAAATTTTAATTTTAATCAAGATTAGTGGTATATGTGAGTTTCCTGATGAAATAATGCTAATTTTTATTTATAAGATTTTTTTCCTTTGAACAAATAAAATCATTCACAGAGGCATAATTCTCTTTTCTGGTTTTTGGGGTTTTTTTAACAATCTTTTTTCCCTAGATATAATATTGTTGTATTTTATGGTCACAATATTCTTTAATTGGATTTCTGGTTCCTCATTCCTAATATGTTAAAATTATTTTATACCTATGTGTTTGCAGAGTAATTTGCAGTACACAATCATAAAATATCCTGCTGTGAAGAATATGACATGTACTGATGCATTTCTGAATGTCATGAAGCTGAACCAATCTCAGCTGTCAAAACTGTTCCATTAGGAAAAGCATAAGTTTGTAAGCATCCATCCAGCATAAACAACATTTCTGACCTCTATATCTTGCAGAATAAAGGAAGTATACCTATTATTATGCGCATTTTAACTGTGCTGCTCTCACCGAGACTGCAACTACATGTCCAGAAGCTGAAGTAATAGAATAGGAAAGAAAAGATCATTCATTTAAAAGAGTAATCAATCTGAAATGCAGCCCACATCTTGGAATAAATCCAGTCTTTGTATAGTGTGTGAATATGTGCAATCTTGCCTCGTCCCAGTGTGCAGTGTGCACACAATCATAATCCCAAATACAAATGCACTCTCTCCAGTTTGTCTTAGAAAAGAATTTTCTCCACCTTTATATCAAGCATATTTTCTTCTAATTTCAGTCTGCACTGAGTAAAATTTCACCACTTTTTTTATAGACCTTTCCTACAACATTCACAGACTATTATCAGGAACATAGAATATGCACTCTTTGCAGTTGAAAATAGCTATAACACTTAAGAGAGCAGCAAAATAGTTTCTGTTTTGCATGTTAAGGGTGGTGGTGGGGCAAACCTCATGTACCTTATAGATAGCCTAACGTCAAGCTCCTCAGCAAGTTTGATATGCAAATGCTTTGTTCAGTAGATATATAAAGCTTTCTTTTCTTTATAACAAAATTTCTTGTATAATTGCAAGAATTCTGTAATTCCATTATTGATTTTAATTTTCACATTGTTACCCTTATCAATAGAGATTTAGCACTCCACTGTGAAAGGAAAGCTAAGGCTCCCCAACAGTTCAAATTTTAATGAATACTCAGGAAAGGATTCTACTATTTATTAATTTCTGCTTGCTTTTCAGAACTGAGAATATTTTCATTCTTCTGGAATGAAACCATGTTTTAGGTCCCCATTTTAAATTACACAGTCATTATATTCTGGGTTTTTTTCAGATTTAATGGAAACTGGGAATATCCAGGAAAATTCAATATTTTTTTAAAAAAATCTTAAACTATATTCCATTTTATACTTTCCCATTAGTCATTCAATTGGGCAAAACACTTAGAGTCTCAAAATATTACCTGGAAAAAAAATACAGAAGGGAGAAAACAAGTCTTTCTTACATGTATATACTGTGCTGGAGCCAAAACAACAAATAAAGCAAGTAAACTTCAGATTTCGTATTTCATATCTGTCTTTAAGGACAGTGCAGGAAATATTCTTTACTGTGCAGCACAGTAGAGGCAAAATGTTACCTTCTAATGGCAATGGAAATTATTTAATTTGACCTGCCCAGAAGGAACTTGAAAGAATTACCATAGGATCATAGAATGGTTTGGGTTAGACGGGACATTAAAGATAATCTAGTTCCAACCCCCGTGCCATAGGCAGTAAAATTCCTCATGAATTTCAATTAACTAGGTTTCTAGGCTATTTAGGGTAGAAATGACAAGATGTGTCAAAAGTCTTACCCCATTTTTATGATCTGTAGCAACAGAGCACTAGTTCTCTGGTATAGAAATAAAGGTAAGTTTTGATGCCATTCTTTACCAGCTACTTTATCATAACAGAGCTGAGTAAGTATATAAAAAAAATGCAACCACTAACTTTTTTTTTTCATTAACACTTAATCTTTTAGCACCATTAGGAAGGAGAGTTGACTTGGGGTCAACTGTTTGTATTTGTCCAGTAATTTGAAATTCTGTGTGCTCTGCTGAGTCAGGTTAGGGAGTAGGTGCTCTGAGACAAAGGCCATTGTCTTTGATGTTAGATAGTGACATGGGGATGCTTTCAGCAGCTGATGCACATCAAAGTATAATCCAAGTAGAACTGGATTATTTAACTGGAACTATTTGCACAGAGTTGTGAACAGAGACAAAATAGCTTGTAAGTAGTAGACAACCAAAATGGTAAATATAAATAAACCTTTTGTCCAAGGACTCACATTACGCAGATCAGTTTGAACTCACACAGTTATTAGTTTATAATGCCCACTTCCCCTGTTCTGTTTGCACCCAAACCAAATTCATCTCTAGCTTTGATTAAGGTAATGACTACATAGCAATGAAATTCCCACAATCTCAGCTTGGTCAGAGATCCTCTCCATCACATCACATCACATCACATCACATCACATCACATCACATCACGTCACAATGATACCTCAGTTTGTTCTCCTATTTTGTCTTCACTTCTGTGTTTCCATGGCAGTTCTTTAACACTAGCATAGGATGACTGACTCTTCACAGGACATGAATTAGACATGTATTGACTCAAAAAACCTTTAACTTACATAGAATGGAAAGTCTAAAAGAGTCTCCATCCCTTTACACATACTAGAAATATCCACCTATTAAAAACAGTTTACAGTGCTGAGCAACTGTTAAAATATACAAACACAAAAACCAGACAGGGCACTGTCACTTTTCATGAAGGCAGGAGAGGATGATTTTCAATAAATTCTTTTTATTTCATATCCTTGAAGATTCTTTCCCTGCATTTCTTATTTTGAATTTTGCTGTAAAATATCAAATATCCCTCTCCAAGCCCATGAATTAAATATAATTTTTGCTCTAATTTTAAAGGCGGTATGTCCATAGTAGCTCCATTATTTTATTTGAAATACAATAACATATGTACTGATAGGGACAAAACTAGACTTTATAGATTCATCGCTGCAGAGCATCTACATGGGTTTTACTCTGAAAACAGAAGCCAACTGATGCCATGTCAGGATGGGAGGAAGACTAAGCATTATGGGTCTACAGTTTCTTATAAGATGGAAAACATAGTGATCAAATCCATAATTAGTACTTATTTCCAAAATCGCTTTTTTTTCCCCACAGTGATATAAATAACTGAAAATTATGAGCATAAGATTTCACATATATTTAGAATGGTTAATCCCATTGTATTCTTCACATGTGTGCTGTTGTAGAGACTCAGATATCAGAACAGCAGAAAAAAGTTAATAAAGTTTGAAAAGCATATTGTGTAAGAATAGTTGTTATCAGAGTACTGTGCAATGTACAACATATCTTCATTGGCAGCTGAAACAGTAGAAAGTGAAAATACTTCAACACTTTGCAGATTTAAAGTTATGCTTTGTCAGCGGATGGAATAGCTTTAGCTATTTAGTTTACAAGTCATTGCAATTCATAGTGAAAAGGTTCTCCATTGTAATTCAGAATAAATTACCTGGGCAATTGTGTTACCATGTTACTTGTTTCCCAGCTCACTGGAGATAACCTGATAGTAAGAACTTGTAAGTAAATATTTGGTAAGCAATCCTTTTTCATTACTGAAATTTATAATTATAGTTTTTTCCTCTTTAATAATAGAATATGTCTAATTGCACTTCCTTTTAACTTTAATGCTAGGTTTCAAACTGGTGAACGGACAGGAAAGCACTAGTAGAGACATTATTCTAGTGTTGCTTTCCCTTCTATACAACAATTTGAACTTAAGCAATAAAGTTAAATGAAAAGGCACTATACTAGACTTTCAATTACAGCAGAGGCAGGGAGCCCCAATTATCCCTTTCATTACTGAAATACTTCTCATAGCTACACAGGCAGAATCCCTGCTGCTGCTGCTTCTGCTATTCCTGTTGCTGTTACTGCTGCTCTTAAATTGAAGTGCCCTTGAAAACAGATGAGGTTATAGGTCACTAAATATAAGTTAAAATTGTGGAAAATGTATATTTAAGGAAAATGAAAGAAAAAAAGAAAAGGCAGCAGGAACACAGAGAGACATTCAGATCTTCTTTTCCTTTATCTCTGCTGCAAAGATATGATTTTTCTCCAGATCTGTAATAATTTGTAGTAGTAGCAATTGTACCACTAGTTTGTCAGTGCACATTAAATATGAGTGTGAGCCCTATATGTCTTTTAGTAGTACTTACACCCAGAGATATTTTGTACCAAGAATCTACCGACTGAACAGTTGGATGCATTCCATCTCTGGTGTACCCACCTTTTACTGATTTACCAAGATATGAATATCGATCTAATATTGATATCCGAGATGAACAAACACTCTCTAACAGTTTAAAGTTAGAAAGTGTATGCTTTATTGGAGCCGGGCAGCTGCGTGGAACAGCTTCCTAATACGCAGTGTCGAGGTATGAATGGTTACAGAGTTCATTTATCCACAAATGTTATGAATATCCAAAATACAAATACATATTTATAACAATGACCCCTCCCATTCTCCACTTCATATGGAAATTAGCTTTAATGTCATTAAGCATGCGTAGTGTGTGCTCTGAATTGAGTCAGTGGTCTCGAATTGGGTCAGTGGTCCCAGATAGATGAAGTAAGCACATCTTCCTCATTTTGACCTTTTTCCCCTTTCTGAACTTTAACAATCCTAGTTACTTTAGTGACCTCCAAATTTCCTCTTGCGTGACTTTTGAATAGGTTCTCACAGAGGGAGGAAATTGGTAACTGTCCTTGTTCCCTAGACCAACTTATCAATGTTTCTGTTCCTCGTTCTAAGCACAGCTAAACAAACATACAAATGAGAGATCATCAATTATTTAGTAATCAATTACTAACATCTTAAAAACCATTTCAGTTCTAGCTCTCCTAACCATTTTAATTAACTCTAGCCAAGCTTAAATTCTTTCTTATTCTAATTTCAACACAGCTAGCCTATAACTAAAATCTTTATGTTTCTTTTAAATCTATGTTTCATTACTGTGTTACAAATCACCAAGAAAAAAGAAATACTCAGTTATTGCTTTGAACATCTTTACATGAAGGATATCATATCTCAAGACCAGCTCTTTATTTCCTCTGTCCACTTCACTCTGCAAGAGAATTCCTTTCTACCAAGCATATAAACCTAACTCACGACTTCAAGAGTGGAACAGCACATCACAAATATTTGCATAGCTTTGAAAGTGGTTTACCTCAGACTTGTGTGAGCTGGAGCAATTAATTCCTTGTCTATCAGCCTCCTGCATGATTTAGAATTGCAAGAACTAAAGAAAAAACCAGGAAGGGCCCTATGTCATATTTTCTTCAGTACAGCAGAAAATCACAATTTATCCTATTAATACAGATGAAGATGAAAAGAACATTAAAACAATAAGTGACAAGATTCTGTTTCAGGCTGAGCAAAAACTGTCAGTAAATAACCATATTAAGTTTATGTAAAAAACCATGAAAACCTGTCTAAGCACAAAAGACAGTAGATTGCCAAAGACAAAAGATTCACGCCTCTGAAATAAAATAGCTAAAATGCACTCAGCAACCTGAAAAAAATGGTTCCTGACACATAACAAGACCAAACATGATCTCCACCTAACAAGAGTCTCAGCACTCACTTGTTAAAAGTTAGGTTGCAAGGAACATATTGCAAGGAACACAGTGGTGTATCATGAGAGAATTGCAACAATGCAGAAGTCTTGCTGAAAATTTCAGTCATGAAGAAAGAGTAGTCCAATCCATAAGATTTTCTGATAAATAAGAAAGTCTGGAGAAGATGTTACATACAAGAAGCATACTTTTACAAGTACTTTTAAAATGTCATACTTGTACAAGGAAACAATAAAAGCAATGCCTCCTGAAATTCCTCAGAAACCTCGTTTTTGCTTCCTTCTTCCAGTCTTGTATCATGGGAAGGAAAATACTTTGGAAAAGGTGGTTTGTTTGTGTATTTTCTGGTCTGATTGGGGATTTGGGTTTTTTTGGGGGGAGGGGAGGGGAAGTATTTGTATTCTTTTATTTGACAAAATAATAGCATACATAATTATGTGTGTAATTTGCTTTTTTAGACACTGCACAAATAGAATCACATGTGATGATATGAACCCCCCTTATTTTTATTCATGCTAGAATTTATTTAGGATCTCATTAAAACTATCAGACACAGTTAGGGGAAGGCTAGAATGTCAACGATTTTCTAATGACAGTTCCATAATAGCATCTATTACTGTGAGAGGTGTATGAGCCTTTCCTGAGTCTTATCAGTTGAAGATATTGGAGCCTAAGAAACTCTCATCTCTGTCTCTCAGGGGAACAGTCTTTCTGAATTCTAAAACCCTTTCTTGATATCCTGACAATTTATACTCTTGCTGAACTCTTATTACTCTGTAGTGGAGTACAAGATACACTTTCTGTCACTGTGATACTGTCTGATCTCAAAATTTTCTGTCACAAAATAACTGGCAGTTATCACAAACATGGAAGGAGAGAACATTCAGATCAGTCACGAAATCTGCAGCTTTACTTCTCATACAACTAATCATATATTGCCTATCCATGGAAAACTATTCTTATGTGCAATTGAAATAACTACATAACCACACTTTGTACAGGTTTTATGACAAATTGAAAATTATTTCTGCTCTATTATGGTATCTTCCTCAAATCCCATTCAGTGCCGTCAAATTTTTGCTTTAAGTACAATGACTATTAGATATCATTTGTTCTATCTTCCTTTTCCTCTCCTGAGAAAGGGAGAAACATTAGTACCTTTCTCTGGAAAGCTTTAAATTGTGCAGGTTTTGTAGTGGCACCTGTACTGCTGCTCTCTGTATCTCAAAAAGGCTTTCCTGGAGACAGAATAGGCACAAAGAGGGCAGCTGACATGATGAAGGGCTTCTCACCTCCTCAAACAGAGAAATTAAAACAACTGTGCACCCCTCAGTTTGTAGAGAAGAAGAATGAGGTGAGATCATGGTTTCAAATTCATTAATGAAATGCATAAGATGAACATGAACAGTTAGCCACCTAATTCTCTGACCCTAGAATTAGAGAATATCCATTGAGACAACCAGGAGATCCACTTAAAATAGGTGAAAGAATATATTTCTCTGCACAGTGGGTAGAAACTTTCTGGAATCTCTTTCTAGGGGAGATTGTGGAGGTACATGGAATCAGCTGCTTCAAAAAAGGGATTGAAAAAAAATCAGAAATAGTCTTGTAAACCAGACGATGAAGAGAGCAGTCAGGATCATTAATCCAATGACTGTGGAGAAACATGAGAAAAATTAATATCAGGTATTGGTCAGATTTATGTGCCTTCCCTAAGAACTATCTTATTATCACTGAACTTAGGGAACCATTTGATCTGATCCAGAAAAGCCTTATTTTATGTTCTCATACTATTTCAACATGTTAAGATAAGGCTTATTCTTAGTCATGCTAAAGGGATCAATTTCAGCTTCTGCTTAAATATATCTCTTTTATCTGCAAAACAAGCATCCCCAATCAAAACTAAGGACACTAGCAATCACCTGGGATTCAAATAGGTTTCTAACCTATGCAATGATCTGATAAGTAAAATCATGAATAGAAACAAACTTTCTATTCTTGGTATTCAAGTCTTCCTATGAATAATTCAGGAAGAAATCATGTGAGAAATGTAAGAAACATGGCTGCATTTTTTTCATTATTGAAACATTCACTTTTGTAATTCCTGCTGTTTAGGACATTCCATAATTTTAGGAGTTTAAAGAACATTTATGGACGCATTTCCTTATAGAGTAAGGCGTAAACCATAAATAGAAAGACAGAGAAATTGTTAATGTGGGCACAATAAAATATCTTTCTTCATTTAAAAGCCAACAAAACCAGAAATGAAAACAACAAATATTCTAGACTGCAGATTAGAAAACACTGCAAGTTGCTATGCATGTTGAGAATTTCTTTTTCCTTCACTCATCATAGATATGCTTACTGAATTTATTGAATATATTTGTTACTTTTATGTTAAATACAAAGGTAACCTGAAAAATAAGACCATCATTGTATTGTTGCTTTTATGAAAATTAATTAAGATTACAAAAATCTGAAGAAAACCCCCAACTTAAGAATCCTTTCCCAAATAAATCCCTTATCCTTCACCACATCTAGTGTACCATTCTTTGGAACATGTTTGCAGAGAATCAGTCTCCTTCTCTGAAGGTCCAAAGAGTGTTATTGCCCCCACTGTGTATTTTCAGAAGCATTGATCTCTGTAGCCCATGCTGATGTTGCTTTCCATCTAATTACTTATTCTCTCTTTTGCCTTTCCTCTAGAATCTTAGCTTATTCCAAGTTTTTCCACCTCCATAGCTGTTACCTACCACATTGAGTCACTGCAGAGCTGGAGAAAGATGCAAATAAGTCTTTGTGCCAGCTGCCTCTTATCAGCTCAGCCAAAGTAAGGCTGAATGCCAGAAAAACAAGAAACAGGAGGCAGGCAGGATAAAAGACTGGAACTATGGGCAGAATACTAAATATCTGCAGCCAAGAATGTAGAGGAAAACTACTTCTGCCCACACTATCTTCATTTTTCTTATCCCATTTTCTCATAGCTATTTGTATTTTTTTTTTAATTCTGATCTAATGAAAGGTGATAAATCAAGAATTGATGCTGCTCTGTAACACTGCAGGATCCAAGTGATTCACTGCTTTTTTTCTGTTCTTTTTCTGCAATCCATAGGTCAGGAAAGAAAATATTAGAATTTGTGATGAAGGACAAAAAGAAACCTTGTTATATTATGCAGTAGTAAAACCAACAGGTGGAAGTTCAACTATCAAAGCAATGATACAGACATCCTCCCCCCCTTTTGCTGCCTTTCCAGTGTCCATGTCCATGGCCAGAATTTGCTCTTAATTCTGAACAAACTGAGCTCAAGTTCAATTAAAACTTGAATGCATGTCAGGGTTTTTCTAGCTCCTAACCTCAGATCTCTGCTAATCGAGGACAAAGAGGCTCTACAAGCTAAGACTTTTTCTGCTGCCCGTAAGAACAGTGTAACAACCATGTACAATGCAAGGGTCCATTCTTGTAGCTAACAACTCCATTTCATCAGAAATTTTATTGTATGACCTTCCTCTACATTTCTTCTCTTTCCCTGCATGGAACTCCCAACGCTGACAGTGGTTCACACCACTCACAGCATTCGGGTGTTCACAAGAAACCCAACGGAAAAGACAAGATTTCATCTGCAGCCTGGTATCAATATATGCCAGGCTTATACCTAGACCTGCTATAGAAGACACATGGAATATGCATTTATGTGAAGGAGAGCAGAAGTTATTAAAAGTGGGTTTGTACATCTGTGAGAACATATTTCAAGGCATAACTCACAGGTTATCTTTTTTTTGTCGTGCAAAGCAGAATTTCAATAAAGAAGGATGTATCAACAAATTTTGTACAAAAGTATACTACACCACAACAAATGTGCATGTATTATGTAAAACGAAAGCACTGCAAGAGATTCTTCTGAACAGCTTTATGTCAACAGAGTTCTGATGCCTGTGTCCTTCCACAGCTGTCAGAACAGCAGGACTGTCCTGTCTCTCACACACACACACATACACACACATTCTTTGTGGCATGGCATGCTTTAAAGGAATTGTGCAGGCAAGCATGGGTGACTAGGTGTACAGTCATGGGGAAAGAGTCATGGGGTCAGAGTGATAATTATTCTTTGATTAATTCCTGTTAATTTAAGATGCACTGCATCCTGGTCAGCTGCATTTCAGAAGAAAATCAGAAATGTGCTGCATATTTCCAAAGGCAGGTAAAAGACTGAGTTCACTTTTGTCTAGCTGATGTACTGAAATTCACAGCAGTGCTGGCAGGGATAAATGCTCTGCCTGCAAAATGGCAGACCACACAGAGATGTATTTGTCATTAAAATTGATCATTTGTTAAATGTGAAGCGTGCCCACCTACTTCTAAACATCAACAACACAGTTGATGAAAAATGGAAATGTGGCTGTTTTTATGTCAGTGTTTCATTTGCCACAGAGATTAGAGTAAACAGAACCATAAACACACGTATCCTTTGCAGGGTTCATTGTCAGTAATTTAATGTACAACATTTAAAATTCTAGAAAATTTGTGAAATATGATTAATTTTACAAAACTAGTAAAACTGTTTTCTGAAAGAGTAGTTTTCATTCTCCTCCAAAACAATAAATACATTTTAATATGTCCTTATATAGTTGTTTATTAAATTAAAAACATAGCATGCATGAAAATTTAATGGAGTGAATAATTTTTTTCCCCTACTTGGTAATGATTCATCATCAAGATCTAATATAACACAACTTTCATCACTCCCAGGAGATTCCACACTCTACACTTGCAAATATCAGTATACTGAACTTCTTGATTGCACAGGAGTGCAGGAATGGTGTTTAGGAACAAAAGGATTCATGCCAGTTGTGACATGAGGATTTACTATATAATTTTTGTTAGATGTAGTAAAAAATCTTAAGGAAGAGTAAAATGAGGTTAAAGGAACTTATGTCTCCCCTGCTTCCAGAGGCACAAAATTTTCACAAGACTTCCTTCTTCATTTTCAAAATAATAAAATATAAAAGCATGAGATTTTTGTGATACTGTGGCTTTCAGTTATCTCTGAGACTTTCTGATAATGAAATATTATGGATGGGGGCATACTACACAGTCACTCTTGGTGTGTAGTTGCTGTTGTAGATGAAAATTCAAGAGCACTTTTGTACTATTTCCTCTTTCCGAGAACCCTCTCATCCTCAGCACCAATTCTGATATTTTCTGTTCCTGCCATACACCTGACACCCATCTTGTGAACCTGCCTGCATCTTTTGTCAACAGCTTCTGTAATGGGAAAATATTCAATGAAGTAGATGGCTGGGTTTTCTGGAGTTTTCAAAACTCTGCGTCCCCCTTGTCCGATGTAAGTACAATGGAATAGAACCGGGTTTTCCACTCAATCCTCAGCTTCAAAAACCAGCTTAAAAGTAATACTAGACTGTGACCTGCCCATCTGCAGTCAGCCTACAATAACTTTAATATGTGAGATTGCTCTGGAGTGCTGGGAGCAAGCCCCTCTTTGGTGGCTCTAGCCTCTGGTCCTCTAAATATGAAAACTGATGGAAAGGTAGAAACAGAACCAAACATATCCTGCCCTTGTACATAGCTCCATAAAGTCTATTAGTTTCAATGAAATGGAAGTTAAATATCACTAGGGGAATATGGTCTAATCATTAGGATGGTCTTAGCTTTTAAAAATGCAAATTCCTCCCCATAGAGTTTATGTAAAAAAAAATTGTAATAATTTTCAGCTTTTTTGTAAAATAAAGAAACAGTTGTAGTGCGTCCCTCACAGGGTCACAAGTCCTGCCAGCAAGCCTGTTCCGGCATAGGCTCCTCTCTCCATGGGTCTGCAGGTCCCTGCCAGAACCCTGCTCCAGCACAGGCTTCCCAGGGGTTCACAGCCTCCTCTCAGGCATCCACCTGCTTTGGCATGGGTCTCCTCCATGAGCTGCAGGGGAATCTCAGCTCCAGTGCCTGGATCTCCTCCTCCTCTCCTTCTACCCTGATCTTGGTGCCTGCAGAATTGTTCCTCTCATGTATTCTCACCCTGCTCTCCTCTGGCTGCAATTACACCTGTGCAATAACTTTCCCTCCTTTTTAAATACATTATCACAGAGGTGCTATGACCATTTCTGATTGGCTAGCAGCAGGTCCATCTTGGAGCCATTTGGCATTGGGTCTGCTGGACATGGGGGAGCATTCTGGAAGCTTCTCACAGAAGCCACCCCTGTAATCAAAATCTGGCCACATAAGCCCAACACAACAGTGAACTAATGCAAGATAGTCATATAATCTTGGAAAATTATCTTCTGCATTTAAAATGACATCTTTTACCTGTTTCTTGATGATATGAATAAATCAATGTGACAGTACTGTAATTTTAAGGACAATGTTCAATGTGGCAATTTTTACATAATGGTAAAAGTAAGATGGCTTTGTGACTATATAACTGAATGTACTTATTATATTCAATATATTTAAATTGAGAATTAGAGTTTATGATGATCATAATTTTTGGACAATCATTCTTCCTGGTTCACATTTATACTTTCCAAACAGAAACTACTTTTGAAATGACAATTTAGGGGACCTTTTAGTTACTTCTCTACAAGATGAAGCTCTGATAATTACAAAAATACTTGCATTGTAGTCATTACTTAAGTATTAACAGCAAAATATTTGACTTAGTATTCATTCATACAACTTGTTTTAATGGTACATTATGAATATCTAATGGAAATGTAAATAATTTTCTTAAATAATTTTCTTAAATAACAATTCTACTAATTGTTTATCTTCTTAAATTAAACCACAATAGCCAACACACTGAGAAATCTTTACATCCTGCAATCACCATTAGGAAACTGATGTATCAGGAAAGATTAATTTCTTACAGCATACAGGTAACTCAACTTGTCTAGCTTTTCCCATCCTGCTTTCCCTATACTACTTGCTTGATTTTGGAGTAAAATACACTATAACAGGGCCGCAAACCTTTCCTTGCCAACAGGTGTTGCCCACCTCTCTGTCTCTTTTTCAATATTATATGGAATTCAAAATAAATGAAAATTTATCAGTGTCTTTAACAACATTGCTCTGGATTCTAATGATTAAAAAAAAAAAAAAATAATGCAAAAGCAAGAGAAACCAGAAGCAAAAAGGAAACCAAAATAAAACACATAAATGTGGAATTTCAAACATCCATCTGTAGAGTATCTGTGTAGCTCTCAAACCTTTCTTTTATTTCACCTGTAAGTTGATTAGAAGAGATCTACAGATGCAAATGTTTCTCATACCAGTAATACAGGAGTGACATCCAGCTATCTTGTTTTTTTTCTGTTACTGAAAACTTTGCTGTTTCATTCCATTCAATTTTGAAAGAAACACAAATTTAAAACAAAGGGATATATATTTTACTAAAATTAACAAAATGTAGTTATTAGTTAAGAGGGAAAAAATTACAAAAATAGGATTTATAGCCAATTCCTTTATTAGAGAAATAATATATAATCTCTGCTGCTAATTACAAAAAACCTCCCAATCAAAAATATATAATCAAACCAACTTGCCAAAAAAGTATGTCTTTATCTAAAACTCTTGATTTTCTTGAATTTTCCTTTCATTATCAAAGCATATCCTGATTTACATTAACCACTCATGCCTATGAGTTCTGCAAATGACCTGGCAAACAGAAAAGATGACCCTGAAAGCTTGAAGAGAACATATTATTACACTACTATTACACAATTTCATTTCTAAGCCAGATATTTGAAAAATGCATTGTAGTTCTGGGATGTTTTGAACATTGATCTATTATTCTGAACCCTTAATGTACATCCTTCAGAAGGAAAAAGGCCAACCCTGTAATGTCTCTGTGTTAGGCACAAAAGCCATTTTTACTTTCACATAGATTAAAGCATGTTGGCTGCAGACTCTCTCTCTCCTGGGACCATTCTTGTGAAATGTGGGAGAAAGGCAAGCTTTGCTGTCAGTTTTTTGCAAACTAATACTGATACAGTAATACACTGAAATTGTTTTAATAATATATTAAACTTGAACCACTTGTCCCTCCTGGAGCTCTTTTTTCTTAAACTAATAACTACTCTAATGATACATTGTTAGCATGCTTAGAACTGGCAAGGCAACCATTTTTTTTCATTAAAAAATTCCTTGCTTCTGAAAGCTGAAAATGTTATTCATTAGTGGGGAAAAAGATGAAAATGACACAATCCCAGTGGTATTTGTAAACTATGTAGTGCTAGAAGTAAATAGAGGCTTGGATAGGCAATAGCCTTACAGTCAGAACTCTCTCTAGATAAAACGTATGCTGACTTATGTCTCTAATGTTCATAATTCAGAAGAGAAATGAGGCTGTTGGTTTCCTATCCCAATACCTTCACCATTTTGTATCATCTGTGATTGGGGTTTTTCTCTGTTTGGAAAAGAAATAATTCCATCCTAATGTGTATTCTTCCATTTACATTTTGCTGCAAGACGGATATTCTAAGTTAAAAGACAGAATTAAAAATGTGTTAACTGATGTGAACACTATCTAGAGAAGCAATAACTGTTTTTAAGTTCCATTTTATGAACAAAACCAGATGAGACATGGCTTAGATATGCATTGCACTTAATAAGATGACAAATGAATAAGGAATACAGCTGCATTCACTAACAATTCTGTTATTCCAACATTAAGGAAGATTAAAACACTCTTGGAAGGCTGTAGTCTGTATGTTCCATTTCTCCACTGCTGTGGACTATTATTTCCATACATAGCAGAACTTATGTACAACTTCTGTTGCTATGGGTTTACAGTTTTGTGTTAGCTTTGGTGCTCTGCCACTCTGTTCCATTTTCCCCTTGTTTCCTATGATAATTCACAAAAGAAGGGTGGAGCCTTTGACATGAGTTTGTAAGCATCAGACACAAGTAGAAAAATGAGGAAAATAGAGCATGAACCCTGTTCTCAAATTTTGTTAATTTGACAACTGAAATTCAACTTTAGTAATTTGTAGAGCTCCACAACTTGGTCTAATATATCTGAACACTACAAGATTTAACGTGATAACTCTGTCCTTTACTTTTTGCAAGGAAGTGAGAAAGCAAAAGTCTGTTTGGCACAAAGTCAATTTATATTCATTTGGTCCAATAGTTGTAGCAGCAGGACTGGGCAACACCACAAAAATATTGCTCACTTGCTCATCTACTCAAGAAACAGAAATAATACTACATGACATCTCTTCAATCACTGAGCTCGAAGGGTGACTGCTGAATATCAAACACATGCTAAAAACTACTGAAAATTCTCAAAAATAAGAAAGTTTATAAGAGTCGATACAATTTTCTGGTAACATGTTCAAGTAGATCTCTGTCTAGTTATTCTAGAAATTACAAAATGAGATAAGAGGTCTCATTCCCTAACCTCAACAGCTCATGTCTACCCCTTGTCCCTCTCTTCAGTCCTGCTGAGGCTGAGCTAGTCTCAGAGTCTTGTAATGCACTAAAATAACTGTATGGACAAAAGATTTTGGGGAAGCTCTCACACTGGCCCAAAAGACACCCTATTAGTCTATCCAGACAATAACTCCTACTTTCTAGTGACTCCTGAAATTTTCAGTAAGAAACTTCTTTGTTTATTATCCTTTAGCCAATGAATCATTCTACTGTTTCAGTTATTTATTAAAACTTCTACACCTGCAATGTAAATCTTGCCAAAATATTTCAAACAGTAAAGTTTCAGTTTTCTCTCTTCAACTCAGAAGCTGCAGTGGTTTTCTTTAGAAGGGAAAAAAAGTCACTAATGCATAAATTTCTTTTTTTCTTAAAACCGTATTTTCTGCTGCTAATCAACCTGAGTCCTTCAAAGTATTTTCTCACTTGATCTCTTAAAATAGTTTCTAAGCCTTTTTCCACAACTGATGTTCGACATAGCACACGGAAATAGCCTAGTGCTCGTCTCTTATCTTCAGTTAATTCTATACACTGGTGTTTTTTGAATCCTTAGGACACGTTCCTATCAGTGAATACCTGCAAGAATTCCTCTTAAAATGTTTTCAATATTACTTTTCATGTGTATTTTTGTTCAAAAGTTAGTTTTGAGAGATATAACCTTTTATTATGGATTCAATCCATGGTCAATTAACAACATTCATAGCCCATGAAAAATAAGACAGGGACTTTGAGTCCACAGTATTTATACCCTGGGTAACTCACCTCCCCTTTTCAGTACTTGATAGTATGCTCTTTCTCTCCATTCTATTAATTTTTTTTCTTATCTTCATGACACAGCTGGCAATGGCATAGTTGAGAACCTCTGGATAAGAATCAAGGGCAAACAAAAAATGTGAATGACATTATAGGAGTCTACTGCAGACCTCCTAGCCAGGACGATGACACCGATGAATTATTCTTTGAGGAACTAAGGGAAGCTTCCAAGTCAATTGCCCTTGTCCTTATGAGGGATTTCCACTTGCCAGAAATTAACTGGAAGCATCACACAGCTGGTACAACCCATGCCAGAAAATTCCTAAAAACCTGGATGACAACTTTATGGAATAGGTCTTAAGGGACCCAATTTGGAAAGATGCCCTTCTCGACCTGCTGCTTGTCAACAGACAGGATTTTATGATTGGCAGCTGTCTTGGCAACAGTGATCTCAAAGTGATTGAGTTTCTAATCTGTGTTGACAGGAAGAAAAGTGTGAGTAAAACCTCATCTCTGGACACGAGGAGAGCAGATTTCAGACTGCTCAGGGAACTGGTAAGTAAAGTCCCCAGGGAAAATGTTTTTGCAGGTGATGGGGTCTATCAGTGCTGGTCATTTTTAAACATCACCTCCTAGGGGCACAGAAGCAGGCAATTCCCAAATTGTCAAGAAGGTGAGGCAGAAGGCTGGCTTGGCTGAACAGAGATCCTCTCTTGGAAATAAGGCAATAAAGGAAGGTGTATGCCCAATGGAAGCAAGAACAGGTGACATGGGAAGAATACAGAGATGCTGCTTGCCACTGTAGGGAGAAAATTTGTGCATCCAAAGCTCAACTGGAGTTGAACCTGACCAGAACTATGAGGGACAATAAAATGGAGTTTTTTCAAGTAAATTAATGGCAATAGGCAGTGTAAAAATAACATCAGCCCATTACAGGATGAGAATGATCACCTCACAACCAGGGACATGGACAAGACAGAGATATTTAATGCATTCTTTACCCCTATTTTCAACACAGATGATGGACCAAAGGGGTCTCAGTACCCTGAGCTGGAGGACCATGACTGTGTGAATGATCAACACCCAGTTGATTGTGAAACTGTGTGGGATCTCCTGCTCTAGCTGGATCCCTAGAAATCTATGGGGCCTGAAGGCATTCATCCAGGAATCCTCAAGGAGTGAGCTGATGTCATCACAAAAATTCTCTTGATTTTTCAGCAGTCTTGGGAATCCAGAGAGGTGCCAGCTGACTGGAAGCTGGCAAACATTGTCCCAATTTTCAAGAAGGGGAAGAAAGACAACCTGGAAGCTACAGGCCTGTCAGTCTCACTTCAGTGCCTGGTAAAGTTATGGAGAAGATTAGTCTGGATGGTACTGAAAAACACCTGAAAGACAACACAGTCACTGGTCACATCCAGCAAAGTTTCACAAGAGGAAAGTCCTGTTTATCAAACCTGATTTCCTTTTATGACAAGGTAACCCACCTAGCTGGTTATGGGAAGCCAGTTGATGTAATCTTTCTGGATTTCAGTAAAGCTTTCTATACTGTCTCTAGGATAAACACATCCTGTGATGGGTGAGCAACTGTCTCACAGGTCAGGCACAAACAGTTATAGTGAATGGTGTAATATCAAACAGATGACCTATCACTGGTGGGGTTCCACAGGGCTCCATCTTAGGCCCTGTGCTCTTCAATATCATCAAAAAGGACTTGAACACAGGACTGGATGGGATACTGAGCAAGTCTGCACATGATACAAAACTGGGAGGAGCTGTTGACTCCCTTGAAGGCAGGAAGGCCCTGCAAAGAGACCTCAAAAAGTTAGAGGGCTGGGGAATCACCAACCACAAGAAGTTCAACAAGGGAAAATGATGGATTCGGTACCTGGGATGGTGGATGCACCTGGATGTACAGACACTGGGGAATGAGATCCTGGAAAGCAGTGCCATGGAAAAGGACCTGGGGGCATTGGTTGGTGAAAAGTTGAATATGAGTCAGCAGAGCCCTGGCAGCCAGGAGGGCCAAGCATGTCCTGGGGGGCATCGCCAGCTGGGCAAGGGAGGGGATTGTCCCGCTCTGCTCTGTGCTCGTACAGCCTCACCTTGAATATTGTGTGAGCTTTTGGGTACCACAGTGTAAGGTCACAAAGCTGTTGTAGAGTGTCCAAAGGAGGGCAGCAAAGATGGTGAAGGGCCTTGAGGGGAAGCCGTATGAGGAGCAGCTGAGGTCACTCAGCTGTTCAGCAGACACTGATGTCTTCTCTGTGGTGACCAGTGACAGGACCTGAGGGTGTGGCCTGGAGTTGTGTCAGAGGAGGTTTAAGTTGGATATTAAGGAAAGGTTCTTTACCCAGAGGATGGTTGAGCGCTGGAACAGGCTCCCCAGGGAAGTGGTCACAGATAAAAGGCTAACAGAGTTCAAGAAGCATTTGGGCAATCCTCTCCAGGCACATGGCGTGTCTCTTGAGGACGGTGCTGTGCAGGAATTGGACTTGATGATCCTTGCGAATCCTTTCCAACTAAGTTTATTCTGTGATTCTGTGATGACAGTGCGCTGCGTGCTAGTTGAAAGAGAGCCCGGAGGTCTAACCACGGACCCGTCCACACTACGGCAGGCACACACTAACAAACAAGCAGGCAGACAGGGTATGCACCTCACCCGAAAGAGCTTTCCCTTGAACTGTTGTGAGCGTACGCAGTAGCAAAGGCAAAGAAGTAAAAGAGAGGGGACTCTTCGTACGTGCACCATGCAGAGATCTATTCTGGCGAAATGACACAGACAAATAACTGGAGAGCCAAGGATCTGACAAGGGTTCAGGGATTTTATAGTGGGGACAGGAAAGGCAGGGAACAGGATCACATCCAATGGGATAGGGACAAGTAGGCAGGGTTGACAGTAAGGGAACCAATGGGAACAACACATAGGAGGGACTTAGGGAAGGATCCAATAGGGCATCGGGGAACAAAGAACTTTCTAGAACGTATGCATCTCAAACAAGGAAAATGAATATACATAACCTCCTACATAAAACTGGAGGGGAAAATATTAACCTATCAGGGGAAAACATGCAAATAGCAGAACAAAGGACTCATGGATTCTCACCGTAACTGCAGTGATGTACTAAACGTGGGTTGCTGACCGCCACAGCTGGTTGGTTGAATTCTCCTCAGGAGACAGAGTGGCTGGAGCCACTTGCAATGCCATGCTGTGATTCTGTGACATATCAGTATTGTACAAATATAGAGTAATACTTCACTAGCAAAAAGGAAAACATTTCTTTCCAGCTCAAATTCAAATACTTTAAAAGCTGATAATATATTCTTCCTTACTGCAAATGTTCATGTAATATAGCTTTGAGAGAGTCATTTGGATCCAGAACAAAAACAAGCTACAAGAAATTAGAGGTTCAAATAAATATTCACACTTTGCATGCTTATCTAAATCAAACGTCCAAAGCCTTTCAAGTTTGCTCAACATAGATTTCACTCCACCTTGTGAACTGCTTCCTAAATGGGTCTTTAAATTGCTTCAGATCATTTTGGTCATTCAAGACATTCTGCATAGTTGAATAAAATAAAAATAGCAGAAAATCTGAGACTGACACACACACACAGAAACTTATTTATGTGTTCAGTAATTCTTACTCCAGTCAGTCATTCTCATAATAACTACGATCTGTCAAAATCTATAATTTTTGGCATGGTTCATCACAATATATTTTTCATTTGATTTCTCATTTTATATACATTTATGTACTATTCCTCTCTTCCAGAAAGTGAGTTCAGAATAATGGCTGTCTTTATAGAACGTGCCATTTTGTGATCTTTTTCTACTGAGTTAAAATTTTCATCTATGTTCACTTCCAGTTACCTTTATTTCAGCTGTTTATGTTTCAGAATTTTGGCAAGTTGGTGTCAAAGGCTTCCTAATGCTTTTCCTCAGTTATCTGCTTTATTGTATATACTTCCACTTTTTCCTCCCAATTTAATCAGCATTTAATCAGTGCTTGTAATCTTGATTAATCACAGGCCTTAAAGTTGCTGGACCATAGCTATCTAAGGCCTAAGTAAGTATCCATATGAAAATTTAAACAGGTTTAAAAATGGCAGGAAAATAGATAAGCAAATCAAAATTTTACCTCTGCGCTAGAGAGGAGTAGATTTTCTTCAACACCAGGGTTTTAGGAGAAAGTCTCTGGGTCTATAACCCAGATCGTAATCTGGGATCGTAACCATCGTACTACTTATTAGAGGCATGAATTCTGCTTGGAGATGAGTATCTAGCAATGTATCCTAGAGGTCAGCACTGGGTCAAGTCCCGTTCCACATCTCCATTAGTGATATGGATGATGGGGAAGAGCACACTATCAGCAAATTTGGTGATGACACAAAACTGGGATGAGTGGCTGATACACCGGAGGGTTGTGCTGCCTTGTCAAGCTGGAGAAATGGACTGACAGAAACCTTTTGAACCTTCAACAAAGCGAAGTGCAAATTCCTTCACCTGTGTACAAATAGCATCATGCACAGTGCACACTGGGGACCAAGGAGCTGGGAAGTATCTTGGCAAAATAGAACTGGGGGATCCTGGTAGACACAAAATTTGACATGAGCCAGCAGTGTGCAGCTGCAACTAAAGGAGGTGAATTATATTCTGGGCTGCATAAGGAGGAATGTTACCACCAGATAGAGGGGGGATTTTGCTGCTTAAAACTTTAGGCAGCTTTTGATAATGAGGGAATTGCTTTGGTGAATCCCATTCTTAAAAAATTTACTTGTCTTCCTGTATCCTGTATCAACGGTATAGATTCCACCAGGACACATATATTTGAAAGTGCCTTTTTGAGATCTACTCTGTTTGATCATATTGTTTTCATTTCTTATTTCTTTCACTTCTAATATCTTTAAAGAAATTGGTACTTCACTTGAAATAAAATGAAAATGTCTTTGCAGTAAGTCTCCTTTCGAATGTGAGAACCAGGAATTAAATTTGTTACATTTTGTGTTAAACTCGAAAATTAACAAAGAGAATGAGTCACCTACCAACATATGAATTCTCTTATTAATCCAGAAGTGTAAATTAAAGGACTGACTCTGACAATATGATTTTTAGGTTTATTTTTTGTAACGAACAATTGACATGAATCAAATTCTCTCACATGATTTAGTCCTTTTAAATGGTACTTTTTAATTAGATGTTCCAATTAATGCATCAGTATTTTCAAGCACCAGACCATTAATCCTAACATATACTGTTGTTCTTTCAAATTATTATTTTATTTTTCTGCCAGTTAACATCTTTCTCTCTTAAGAATATTTCATTTTTGTATTTTTTTTTTAACTCTTAAAGCTGTGGAAAACTATTAAAGGCCATTTCTGCTTTCCATAGTTAGATTATGAAGAAATCTTATGTTAGGGCATTAGAATTTATTACCCTTTGTCACAGTCAGTGAATAATCTTGTATTGCCATATCACTGAATATTTTGGAAAAATATTTCACAATCTATATCACAATGTTTTCATACCACTGAATTATGACCAGTATGTATTTTAAAGCAAGTAATTTGATTCTTTTTTATCTTACCAAATGCTGCCAAAATGGAGAAGATATGGTGAAAAAGCCTTGCTGAACTCTGCTCCACAATAAATCTTTAAAGTCACAACTGCAATGGTAACATCTAGTTTTATTTATTTAAAAATATTACACACTGGGAATTGATTTTTTTTTCAACTATTTTGCTGAAGCTATGTCTGGTTTGTCATCTTTATCCTTTATTTGGTTTGTAAACCCCAAAAAGTTATCTCTAAATATGTTTTAATTTTGCAGCAAAAGATGGAGATAAAAGGATACCAGAAACTGCAGGAATTTCTGGGTACAGAAGGACATCTCAGATCCATTGATTCAAGCCATTAATCTGACTGAAGAGAGCTCTACCCTAACATCAATTTCTCCTGTAAGAGTCACCTTCCTTGTCACTCCTCAAGCTTCACCTTTATCCAGTTCCTCAATGGAGTAACAGTGAAGTGAAAATACAATGTTAGTAGTGATGGATAAGCTCTTAACCTTGGTGTTTCTATAACTGCTCTAAAGGAAAACAACCCAAGGCCATTTTCCAAAGGGTCAGTTATTTCCACTGACTTTAAGGTTACTTAAATATTTTATATCTTTTTGTTCAGCTGCATGGTATGAAAGGAAATAATGATTTACATGTAGAAAGAGAAATCCTAATTTCTTGTTGGAAAACTAAGTGGTAGTACAATAAAAGAAAGCATTTATACAAAATCAGCATAAATATTGCCTATCTGCTTGTGTGAATTAGGGTAGGAGTCCTGTTTCTATTTGCAGAAACAAGAAAAAAAAATCAATAGGTAAAAAGAAAATAAAATAGGTACTTAGGGGAGTAAGGGCAGCCTAACAATCTCTTTGCATACCCTGCTACAAATCAGTAGTATATATATGGTACACAGGCAAAAATACAGACAGAGACATTTTGTTCACCTCCTCTTATCAGTACTGTTGTCACAGAATAACTGCTTGCCTGTTCACCTCTGCTGTAGAAATTCATGTGTATCTGAGAACGTAATGCCCTTGTCAAAGTGACAACAATCTTGTATTTGGTGCTTCAACATCTGAACAAAAAGCTAGTGGAAAAAGTATGAAATATGTTTTAAAAAGCCCTTTGGATGTTAAAATAAAATTCCCTCTGGACTTTAAGAATAGCAGGTGGACAGTAACGAAAAAGCTTTGGTGTTTTAAATAATTGAATAATTGTTGGTAACATCAGATATGATCTATTGACCTTGATATTACAGCCTACATGCTAGCTAAATAATTTCCATTTTGAACTAAAATTAAGTGGAATACTTGCTGCAAAGTAACAGTGCACACTGCAAAGAGTTTTCTTATTGGAGATACATCCAAATCCTAATCAGGTATAAATTAAAATAATTGAAAATACGTCAATCATGCCAATATTATTTGCCCACCATCTTTTTTTTTATCATCCCCACACAGTATTTAAGCAGATGACTATTTTTAAAAGTTTTTATTTTCATTTACATCTTTTTACAGAAAGATTTATAGAAGACTTTTCCTCATTTCTCTCTCAACAACACTTTAATTCTGAGAGTTGGGATATATTCCCAGGACAGCTATAAATTGCTAAAACAAATGTCAACTGCAAAAATGCTTAACTTGAAAGCAAGGCATCCAAGCGCAGAAAAATCTGTAAAGTAGTGAATACGGAACTGACACAACACAAGTACCTGAGTATAGCTTGTTAGAAAGGACTCTCAGTCCAATTGCTGTAGGTCTTCTGCCAACTGTGAGCTGTAATGGCAGGAATAGTCATTATAACCTTAGCTAAAATGATGATTGCTCTTTTGGGCCAACACAATACCAGCTACCATTAGCTTTTGGCAAGTAAAACTTTGTCAGCTACTAAGCCTGGGTAGGACACAGGGAACTGGAAGGAAATGGACTTGGAATAATTTTGTTGCTGCATCTTTTGATGTTTCTCAGTAAGATACAAAATCAGTAGGTGGCTTACAACATCCATATTACTCTTAAAATTCATTAACCACTCCCTGTCATACAATAATTGGAAGTCTTTTTATTTAAATAATGACTTCCATTTTCCTTCTGCAAAGTGCCTGTGCTTAAGTAGCTAGGAAAGTATTCTCCAGTTTTGGGCCAAATGTTTTTCTTGTGTAAATTCACTGATATGGTTCAAAATCTCCTTCTTGTTGCAGGAAGAATGTCACCCAAGTAATTAAATTCAGCACTTATGAAGGGATAGGAAAATTAAATCTACTACATTTTTCCCAGTATTGCAGCAGGCTGTATTGCTTCAATCTACTATGTTAATGGTAGGAACTATATTTTTTTACATCTGTTTCTGTGGTAAAAGTGAACCATAGCACACAAGGCTTACTAGTAAAGGACTTCTTTCCAGCCAGGAGATTAAGGCATTCCATTCTTAATATAAACCACTAAAGTGACAGGACAAGGAAGGAAATTTGTTGTAAAGGATGAGGTGAAATGCACTGAAGTTAAAGATATAATAGGTTCCAATGATTTCTGGGTTTTTTCCTTCCAGTTTTCTGCTTGGATGGCATGCAAAACCAGATGACATACTTTGCTGCAGACACTACCATATGCATTATTACTACTTTCACTTTATCCACATGGAGGGGTTTTTTGAGACGTACTCTCAATGGAGAGAAAAGCTATGAAATTCTTTCCTTATTTCTGTTAATCATTTTACTATAAAGAACACTTTAGTTTGTGAATCTTCTGAAAATTTAACCACCTCTCAGGTTTTTTTTAAAGCTCTCAGCCTACAAACAGCAGTACCATAAATATGCTGATAATAGAAAGAACAAGAAATAAAAACAGATGCTGAAGGCTGTTATTAGAAGACCAAGCATTGTTTCTTCTTCTTTGTGGACTTCGTCAATAAAAAATAATGCTTTTGCTACAAAAAAAAAAATGCTTAACCCTTCAGATTACATTTACTACATAATATACTGATGAATTTGAAATTGAATGGTGTCTTATTGCTCCAGTCACAACTATTCAGCCATTAGCATAAGCATATTAGTAGATACAGAGGAATCTTCTTAGATCATGAATTTAAGTTTGCCCTTTTATTCCACTACTCATGGATGCAGAATTGGGATGAGAACCACATGGACCATTTAAGCCAGTAGCAAGTGTCTAAACCTGGCCTCTGTACTCCTAGTAGAACTACATGAACAAAGTCAGACAACTGAATTGAACTTCTCTGGAATCTGAATTCCTTTCCAGAACATAGTCGGCAGATGGTTTCTATCTGATAAGCATTTTCCCTACACGTTTCCAACTTTAGACACATTTTATATTCCTGGTTGCTCCCCAGCATTCATCCCTCCTGTCTCTCACACTACTGCAGAAATACAGGACAGCTACCTTGCTGTCACTTACAGAGAACCTTTTATTTGGAATAGACATGACTCCAGTTTCTAGGGCTGGCAAACTAGAACATTTCATAAACAATGCATTTAAGCAGGGACTTTGTTTTTAATAAATTCCACCTTCTGAAGTTTTTTTTTAGCTGTGATCTAGTCAGTGTTAACTCACCAGGACTTCAAGAATTGTACTCATTACACAGGACTTCAATGGACTCCGAGAGATGGATAGTCTAATTCTAAATTTCTTCTAATCTCAAAGAAGTCTGTCTTATTAATGTATTTCCAAAAATTAACACCAAAAAAAAATTATATTTTGCCTGCTGAATTAAGATTTACATTTTTGCCCTTTAAAGAAAGCTGGAGTTGTTTCTGCATCCTAGAATAGCACAAAATCTGTTAAATGTAGAAAAGAAAGCTTCTGAGTGCTGTTTTCAATTGATCGACATACTACAATTGATTGGTCTTCAGGAAGACATCCAATTACCCTTCAGAATGTTCCTGCACCTCCATTGTTGCAGCAGTTCTGCATACAAGCAGATGGTCAAAATACAGAGGAAAAGAAGTGGGAAGAAAGGGTAAATATTTATTTCAAGTTCTGCTTAGAACATCATTGGACAGGTGTTACATGACACAAAAATATATTTCAAAATTGTTTGGTAACTGGGAAGCAACCAAATACTAGGGAGAGTTTGTGATCATTAAACATTTGATCTTTCAAGCCTCTTACAAAATGAACCAGAGATTTAGAACAAATAAAGTGACTTTTTTCACTTGGCTGTAAACTACTAAATTCTTTGATAGATAATACTCACTAGGAAGTGGAAACCCTGTGTATGTTATCAGTAAATGTATGTCCAGGAAATACATTAATCATAAGAAAACATAAAGACTGTATGTAAAATTTAGAAATTGACTTCACAATAATATTCAGAGATGAGGGCTTAATTTTCCAAATGATAACATATGTGTTTTGAGTCAATGTTAAGTATTTGGGTAAGTGTTAGCATTTTCAGACGTATGCAGGATATGAATTTTGGACTATCTCTCTAAGACAGCTATCTAGTAAGTGTTGCTGTTCTGTGGGGCATTTAGTTATAGAGTTTTCTGAAAAAGTGCAGTGCAACAACTCTGTGATAATTTATTTAAGAAGTAGGGGAAAAAAAGGAAGTTATTGCGCAGATGTAATTGTGATCAGAGAAGAATGTCGTGAGAACATGTGAGAGGAACAAATCTGCAGACACCCAGTGTCTGCAGTGAAGAAGGGAGGTGCTCCAGGCACTGGAGCTGAGATTCCCCTGCAGCCCATGGAGGACAATGGGGGTGCAGAGATTCACCTGCAGCCCATGGAGGAGACCCACATTTGAGGGGGTGAATGCCTGAGATAAGGCTGTGACCCTTTGGAAAACCTGTGCTGGAACAGGCTCCTGGCAGGGGCCTACAGACCCATGGAGAGAGAAGCCCACACCAGAGCAGGTCTCCTGGTTGTACCTGTGACTTCATGAGGGACCCACACTGGAGCAGGCTGTGCCTGAAGGACTGCACCCCACGGAAGAGTGACCCATGTTGCAGCAGTTCCTGGAGAACTGTTGCCTGTGGGATGGACTCATGCTGGAGAAGTTAATGGAGAATTGTCTCCTGTGAGAAGGCCCCCATGCTGGAGCAGGGGAAGGACTCCTCTCCCTCAGCAGTGGAAGAAATGTATGATGAACTGACCATAGCCCCCATTCCCTGTCTCCCTGTGCTGCAGGAGGAGCAGGAGGTAGAGCTGGGAAGGAGGGAGGAGTGGAGGCAAAAGTGGTTTTAAGGTGTTATTTTACTTCTCCTTATCCTGCTCTGATTTTGCTTGTAATAAATTAATATCTCTAACTTGAGCACATTTTTCTGGTGATGGTATTTGGTGAGTGATCTCTCTCTTTCCTTATCTCTGTTCGCAAACCCTTTGCTTTATTTTCTCTCCCCTATCCATCTGAGGAGTGATAGGGAGTCATCCAGCCAAGGTCAACCCACTACATATTGTGGTGTCCAAAAGTGTACACAGTACTCAAGGTGAAGCAGCACCAGTACAGAGCAGGGTAGGATGATCACCTGTTGAAACACTGTATCTTATACATGACTACTAATGCTTTAAATTGAAATCTGGTCTAATGTCTCCACCTACAGACCTGTCTCTTTGAACAAAAGGTATTCTGCATAGTTGTTTGGGGTTTTTTTCTTCTTTGGAGAAACCCCACTTCTAAGTTAACATAATTATATCTGTCACAAAATGAGAATTAAAAATGGAACATTCACACTTAGACTTGCTTGACAGCACCTTATAAATTATGGCTTTCATTATGAATAGAAGAAACAGTACAGGTCATGATCTTTTATATTGCACCTTCCCATGGAAGAGATCAAGAAGTATCACAAGAATTGGTAACTGCCTCCTGGCAGACCTCTTAGCAAGTGAGTATGTACTGTCCATATTTCACCTATGAAAAACTGAAGTAGTTTAAAGGTGGGTGACATTTTAAAAAGCAACACTGTGGTTTAGATCTTGACTGAGCAGGGGTTCTTGTGCTTACATTCACACTTGGATTACAAATATATGCACTGAATGGAAGTCTTTTTACATAAGGTTATTGTTTTAATTCTATGGTAATTAAGAAAGGAAGACACTCCCATTTACTTCTTAGTATTTCTTATATTGTTTTTTCAGGTGTTAGTGTGGTTTTGGTCTCCAGATTAATCAAATACAATCAAATACAATGAAAGGGATCACCTCTGTATCACAAGAAAGTCAGTGCCAGAGTTACTAAGAAAAGATTTATTGCCTTTTTAATAAACACCCTTCATCTTCTGTATCATGAGAAAGCCTTCTATAAGCAACATCTCAACTGAATAGCATCATAACATGCCTTATAAGAAACAGGAATTTAAACATACAGCAGTGATAACAAAATAATTTGCAACTACAATTAAATTTGAAAATTACACATATAATACTGTCTATCCTCAAAAGGATGAAACTAGCATTAAGCTATGCTTAAATCTTTACTCTTTTTGCAAGCTTATTCTTCTCTCATTAGAATTTTTCCATATAAGGCCAGATAATGTCTCTCACAAAGGCAGGGGGTTGGAACAAGATCTGCAAGGTTTCTTCTAAACCAAACCATTCTACAATTGTGTGATTCATTCTAAGATATATCAAGTGAAGAATGATGACATTATAATATATATTCTCCTACCGGTAGAACATTACAGACTACTATGCTATACAGTAATAACCTTGATACTACTTAAGTATACCGTCAAATCAATTTCTTGCCTAACTTATGTGACTAATTTTCTGTTTATGGAATACTTGCCAGATCCTTAGATAAGTAAAAATTATTTGATGTTATATTTCTATTTCTACCTTCTAGCTTTTCTGGGGTAAAAAAGGACTAGTATCCAGGTTTTAGGAAGAGAGTTAACTATGTACTTGGATTTTATCAGCTAATTATGAAAGAAAAAAAAATCCAAAATCCCAGCTGATCTGAAGAAAGAGTACAGAAAAGGCACACACCTTTACCTCTATTTCTGCATGGTGCTTTAAAGTTATTTCTGAGATTTGATATAAGAAAGAATAGTGTGTTCTAGTTTTGCTTTATTATGTTCAAAAACATAACAACAGCAGAAATCTCACTATAAGGAGTAAATTTCTAGAGAGTCTATGTAGAAGTATGCTTGTGTACATTCATGCATACACAAATACACAGAGACACAAAATAAAATTACTTTACATTTGAGAACAGAAATGTTTATCTGTAAATATTCAGAATTTTTCGAAAGCTACAAATTTTTAAAAGTAGCTTTCTCTAGGAGAATTAATGTGACCCAATGCAACCCCCCAGTTTGCCAGTAGAAATTGTGCCACTGTTGGCAATGGAAACTGGGTCCACAAAATATTCAGGTTAATTGACATTGCAACCACATAATTATCATGAAAGTGCTCATCTTTTTTTTTTTTTTTTTTTTTTTTTTGACAAGATTTCTGTTTGGCTGAGAGCTTTGATTGCTTTCTTCTGATCTGACTCTGTATCAGCTTGGCCTGATGAGTTCTCTGTTGGTTCATTTGTTTGTTTTCTTAATGCAAAATGGTGTTAAAGTGCTATCCTGATCTTCTTCACAATAGTTGCAACCTTTAACAGAGAGAGATATTGAAACATTAGGTAACACCTATCATAATGATTCCATTCATGAAAGCTGCCAGGTGACAGGTCCACAGCTGGTATTTCAGAAACAAAGCATGCCACAAGCTAACACTGCAAGTGTAGAAAACATTCCTCCCCCATGTCTCTCTCACCAGAGATCCAAGTTAAGTGCCTTCAGACTTTAATACAGTCAGTATTTGATCACTTAGACAATAAAGGAATCAGTTGCATTGGTTTTCCCCCTCTACACTTGCCTTCCTACTCCTCAGGAGTGAGGGTGGCTGCTTTCTTCTATTTTCCCATAAGCTCAAAAATCTTTAAATGTTCTTGGCTGAAACTCTTGCTAAATTCAGTGAAATCTTCAATTCACATAGAAACTGTAACGTAGAAAGTACACCTCCAAACAATATGACCCATGGATGAAAAGCTATGGAAATAAATTCCGCAGGGTAAAGCTAATTCAGTCTTAGGTTATCTGCTAAATATCCCATTTTTCCCATGAAGTTGAATAAAATTGTGCCCTTAAAATCACTTTTACCGGGTTTTTTTTCAGTCACCCACTGGCACAGTTTCCAGTTTCACACATATTTTGGATAACTTCAAAATAAGAAAGAGGTCAACAGGCAAAATGAGACCCCCTTAAAGTCAATTATAATATAAGAAGAATTGTTAGATACATTCAGTCCCTAACTAAATGAGTAAATAAAATTTGGTTTGGTTCAAATATAAAACCAACAATAAGCCAGTAATTTAGGAGAGAAACTAGAGAATATTTAATCTGGATTTTTCATTATCTTACTACTTTTGGACAATACTTGAGGCATCCTTGAAAACTGTAGCTTTCTTGAAGTTTTAGTTGGTTTCTTCCTTTTGGTGTTTGGAAGCTATGAAGAATGTCAGGCTTGAAAAAAAGAAAAATTCTTACTGAGACAAAAAGTCAGATTTATTCCATAATGTCCCAAGAATTATTTAGGGTTAGCAGGAATCAGGCAAGTCATTTTATGCACATCTCAAAAACTTTAATTGCATCATTTATCATTCAAAAGCTGAAGCTGGCAGGAAGGTATCGACATTAGGAGAATATGCAGTTTCACGTAGAAATTTTACGCTCCAGCATCACAGAACACCTGCCACACAGCAGTCACTGTCACTATAAGCATCTCTGAGCAACACAATAAGAAGTTTGCTTGGGGTGAAGAGTGACATTCCCTTTCCTTATATGCAGATTTGTTGTAGAGCAAAAGTGCTGCACTAAACTTTTATGAAATCTTGCCAGACAAAAAGCTGTTATGAATATAAAGGTTTTAGACTACAATGAGGACTCAAATCACAGTTATTAGTTTGAGTAAGCATGCTTTTAAAGGAATATGTTAAAAGGAACAAAAGAGATAGGAAATAAAAAAAACAGTGGTATTCCACGTGCACTGTAAATGAGTTGAATCTTGCTAACCCTCTGGTAGTGCTGTAGTGCTGTACTATTGCTTCAGTAGTTTCTATAATTTCAATTCTAGCAAGAGGAGGCAGTGAGGAATGTGGGTCATACATGATTTGTAGAGGAGTTTAGGGAATTTCTAATGAAGCACAGTCCCACAAACACAGTTTTGGTCAGATGACTGACTTCGCTGGAGTAAATGGGCTTACACCTTACAGAGAGACAATTCTTTGTAGCCATGGTGAATATGAAACTCAGCAGCATAAACCAACACAAATCATACAAAAGGAAAATGAAAAGAATAAATCATGGTTGTGATAAAATCCTCTCTCTTGATCAATGTCTTTCCCTCTGTTTTTTTATGTATAAGACAGATTTCTCTTTATGAAAAAGGTGTTAAGAAAAGCATTAGGATAATTTTTTCTTTTTAACTAATAGAAATAACAACAGTGGAGCCAATAGTTTTCATCTGATGCTAAGGCTTTCAAGTCAATTCTTTAAATTCTTCTCTGTGTTATAAAATTCTGTAAAATTTTTGCTTGACCCACTGAGTGGCTTTTTTTCAAAAGCTGAAGAATCCTTGCCTACTTAATGATATGATTACACTAGCACATAGTACAGTGGGAACAGAGGAGAAGAGCAAAATAATTGATGCCAAGGGCCTGACATCCTCAATTTTGGTGGGGTTTTTTTGTAGAATACATGTGCCTTTCAAATGCAGCAAGAGAAACTTAACAAAAATGTCAACAATTTCTCTGTTTAGTAACAGAAATTATTATCTGCAAGGTCTTAGCTTATTACCTTTGATATCAGATTTCTAGTCTCATTTTAATGAAGAAATCTAATTTACATTTTAACACCTATGCCATCCACGAGTTTTGTGACTTAAGATCAACTATTATCAACATCAGCTTCCAGAACTGGTGAGCAGACTTCTGTAGTTCCAAGACCTCAGTGAAGAGCAGAGTTCAAACAGTCCAGTGAAATTTGCTGTGGCACTTGAAGTCTCTGGAAATATTGCTTCAATTGAGGAAAAAAATAAATAAGGACATTGAAGCAAAACATGAGCGCTGCAGCCCACCTGCTTTGGCTTACAAGACTTACAAGAGAAAGTGATGGTTATGTAATTTTTTTCTATTTGTATTAACAACTGTATCCTTAACATTTTGTAATAGTATCAAAATCCTATCAAAATATTATTTTGTGTACCATCACTCTCAGTAGCTGCAACACCACACCTGAGAAGGCATTACTCTTTACATCACCATTGTAGTTCTGCAGGACAAAAAAAAAGATGAAATGAAAAAAAAAGTCTCCTAAGATGAAAGAAAAGCTAAAAGGTAAAAGAAAACCAGCCCACAAACTTCAAGTTTTTGCAAAGAAATAAAAGTTCATGGCAAAGTGGTGGGATATTGTCCAGAAGCTATGCATCAGTTCTGTCATCTTTCCGGGCAATGTATGTCTCGCAGAGTATTCTCAGCAAATACTGGAAGTTCTTTCAATGAGGTGCCTGATATTCTGACAAAATCTTCTGGTAAAAAGTTTTATGTATAGTATGATACACAAGAAGGTATGACTGAGGAATATGGAGAGCTTTGTATTTGTTCAGTGCCCACTAATTAATTGCCTTTCATATTATTAGTAAACTATGGAGCCAGAGGTTTTAATGTTATTTAAAACTGATATGTGAGAGGTCTGAGTAGGAGAAAAAAGAACAAAATCAAAACAAAAGCCTGACTCTCAAGGTTCTTCTTCTTCTTCCTTTTTTCTCTTTTTTCCCTCTCTTTTAAAATTTATTTTATTTTATATTATTTTATTTTGCTTTTCAGAATTCTTCAAACAGCTTGCCTAGAGAGAGAGCTCAAAGAAATGGAAAACATGAAAAGTGTCAAAGGAAAAGAAAGTGGGTAAGGTAAAATATTTTGTTAGATCTAGAAAGATTTAAATCTAAATTAATTAATACCTACAAGGTACTTTCATTATTAAAAAATATTCTCATACATTCCCAAGGCATCTTTTCCTTAGCTTATTTTTATCAGTACTTTCTGACAAAAATAATTTCTGCATGGTAAAACAGTGATCGATCTATAACATTCAGGACTTGACATAACACTGATAGGTGAATTAAAATCTGTAACATATGCAATACAGATATTTTGTTTTTCCAGCTAAGGAGAGTAGGAGTCTCTAGTGAATGCAGAGAGGTTTGGTATGAATACTGAAGATAATCAGTTTACAATAGAAAAATACAAATTGCATATCTATGCAAATTATTGACAGCATCACCAAAATCTTTAAAATAAATAAATAAAAGACCATTTCTTCTGACTCTGACAAGTATTTAAATATGTCACAATTACTCCCAGCCTGAGTAGTCTAAGGTATAGTGTTCACTAGCTTCCATGCAATTATTAATAATCCATCATAAACATTTCATTGTATAGAATTTTTAGAAATTTTTTGTACAGTGCTTGAAAGTCTGCAGCACAGAAATGTTAACTGAAAACACTTGCAATTTACACTTAATAGTCCCTGGTTCTTCAAAGCATAAAATTTTAAAAATGCTGAGAGGTACTTAAAAAAAAAGGCGTTTAACCCAATTATTTCTACTGAGATTACAGAATGTACCTCTTTCTCTTCCACAAGATTCAGCACACAGAGAAAATAATTTCACAGAGAGGAAAAAAATGACAGCACAGTTGTTCTGAAGATTACATGATCAATTCCCTTCCTGTGCTTGTAAAAGTCACTGAGCTCAAGAAAAGAGCTTTTACTTATGGAGCTGGTGATAGAGTCACACATTACTCAGTAAGACTAAAATCCTTATGAGAGTGTGTAACAAATATTCTTAAAAATCTTTATCATGCACTTTTTTAGTTCAAGAAAATTTGCATTCAGGCTAATTTAATTCTCTTCAGGTTTTCCAGTATACAGATCTACCTTAATGAATAAAACACAACTACATATAGAAGTACCAAATTTTTAAGTAAAGCTTTTCGTAATGTATTTTTTATTGCTAAAATGCAAGCAGCTAAGGAAGCAGCTACCTCAGGCTGCTTTCCAGTGATTTTTATATATCCAAATTTGCAACTCTGTCTTTAAACATACAAAGAAGAAATTAATCAATTTTGTAAAAGAAATATAATTTTTTGTACATATGGACTTCATTTTGTGTTATGTTAATGGGACAGTATGTTTTTCTTCTAGTTTTGTATTTTTACACAACCAATGAATTAGTTTGCTATGTCTAAAGGAGTGAAACTGATATGTTGAATATTTTCCTTTATCCTTTTTATGATTTCTAAGTCATTCACAGTTCTTCATATGGATTCAATATCATCAGGCTTTCCTAAGATAACAACTGGGGGGATGATAACATTTTCCTTGCATGCAGCAAAAACTAGGACTCTTCATTCTTGTAATAGAATTAGAAAAATTGCATTGGGATATTAATATATTCCAAGATGAATCCTACCTTATATTTCTGCATCATACAGTGCATCATACAGTGCAGTACTATGTGGACACACCTCAGCATCTGGCAGCACGCAAAGGCTTTTCTACAGTGGATTTTTTTGCTTCTTTGTATACAGTTAGAATATTTTTGCACTGCCAGTAGAACACATAGGATGAGGCATACATCTATACATGAGGTCTGTAATAGGAGACATATCCAGCCTTACAAAATTCAGGGGTCGCTTTCATTCAGAAGCTTTTGATAATAGGCTAAGATTTCATCTGGTCTTCTAAAAGAATGAGTAAATAGTGAAGTTGTATTCTATTCTATTCTATTCCCTTTTCCCTTCAGATATGCAATGGGATATGCTAGTATATTTCCCAAACAAATCACACTGCATGAGTCTGATCTAGGCTTCTGGTCTAGTGGCACATCTCTTTCTTGTTATAAATTTTCTGTTAAGTCAGAAGTTACAATTTTTGAGGAAAAAACAAAACTTTACTTGAAAATAAGCAATTTTTAAAATATTATTTTGATATAAGAATAGAGTACCCTAGGAGTCCAAAGGCTCTGATGACCTTTGCAGATAAAATTATGATTCATTAAAAAATGACAAAAAAATTCCTTTTATAACAAGCTACGTAGAAGTTGTTTGTTAATGTGGCTATGTAACCCTGTGGCTAAATCTCCTGTGTCCTTCTTGATTTATTTTTGAAGGTTATTCTTGATTAAAGCCATTATCTTTCTGTTTAGAAAAATAAGTGTGTAATCACTCTAATTTTAGAGCATCTTTGATATCAAGACGTTGTTTTGCAGTAAGCAGTGGGGATTTTTATTCATGTGTTGATTACAAAGCACACATCTTACAGGTCATTTCATTACCAATTCACTACCTGAAGATCATTCTAAGAGAAAATTGCATCCTTAACAAAAATCTCTTCTAGTTACAAGTACTAAGGCTGACATCCCTTAGTAGCACTGTTAAAGAGTCTAGAAGAAAAACAGTAAATTCTTAAACAGGCAAGCAGTACAATGAAAGTAGCCAGTACAGCTACATTGCATATTTAATGAAAAAAGAACTAAGCAAGAAGGAAAACTCAACAGTGAAATCGACCTCCCTCAACCACAACAGACTTATAGACCACTGTGTTTACAATACACTTTTATTTTTTATATATTCCATTTAATTCAAATTAATAAATGCATATCACTCCAGTAGCTGGAGGATCTCAGGTTTTAAAGTATATTTTGTTCAGGAAAAAAAATGAGGACAATTTTAATGACTTGGGCCTGTTGGAGTGCGTTCAGAAGAGGACCATGAAGATAATCAAAATGCTGGAGAACCTTTCTTATTAAGATGGGCTGAGAGAGTTGAAGTTGTTCAGCATGGAGAATAGAACCTTCAGGGAAGACCTTCTAGCAGCCTTTCAGTACTTAAAGAGGACCTAAAAGAAAGCTGGAGACAGGCTTTCCCCAAGGGAATGCAGTGATAGGACAACGGGGAATAGCTTCAAACTGAAAGAGGACTGGTTTACATTAGATATTAGAAAAAAAAATCTGCACTATGGGGATGGTGAGGCACTGGAAGAGGTTGCCCATAAAAACTGTGAATGCCCCATTCCTGGAAGTGTACAAGGCTGAGTTGGATGGGGCTTTGAGAACCTGGTTTCTTGGAAAGCATTCCTGCCCCCAGCATACCAGTTGGAATTAGATATTCTTTGATGTCCCTTCCATCCCAAACCATTCTATGATTCTGTGAAAATATAGGCAATACTGTCTTCATTGAAGCTGGCACATGGAAAATCCAGTCTTCTGAGCATTAAATTAGTCTTCTTGCAAAATCCTTTATCTTTTATTTTGTAAAACGTACTACCAATATATTTCAGTGTAAATAAAAATACATAAACAAGTGTATGCTCAAGTGGATTGAAAAGACAGAATATATATTCCATTGTAAACACTCTTGGTAAATTACTAGAATAATTAAATCAGTCTTTATTTTTTGTGTATTCTTAATAAAGTAGAAAAATTCTTTCTAAGCCAGAGAAACAAACACCCAGTTAGACATCAAACACTTGTTTTTAGATTTAAAGCAAATCTCTTTTTCACAGAATCTTTTCTCACCATACTTTGATAAAAACACATATCCCATGCCACTTTAGACACCATGAAACAGAATATGAAATGATATTTGTGTGCAAACTATCGCATTTTTCTGGTGCATTTTCAAGATCTGCAGTATTTACATATGCCCTTTCCATTTTTATTAACAGTTTATTGGATTTTTGCATTCTGGCCAGCAGAAGAGTAAGGTAATTTACACTGAGATTTGACAGTTATACACACAGCTATAAACTTCAGTCCATTAACTTATTTCTCATGTAACCTTTATCAGATTCTAACCAAACACCCAAATAAGCCCTATATCTTGTTTTTCTTTAATTTAAAAAGCCCTCATCATAAGCCCCTACTTATAGAACATCAAGTGCAAGTAAAAGCTCTGCACAAGCTTTTATCACAGCTTTCCCTGCCTCTTAGTATATATAGATGTCAATTTAAATTATATTACTCAAGATCAAGTTGTTTATATACTGCTCAGGTTTGTGTCTTGAATTAGTAAAGGATGGCAACATTTTTATTCTTTTTTTTTAAATACAGGTGGTTACTCTGATTGAACTGAGCATAGATATTTAAAGAATCACACTTAATTGAACAGACGTATAAATTTGCATGTGAATGTCATCAGTTATTACATAAACACAGGTAAACACAACATGCACACAGGAAGGGTGGCACAGAAATTCTAGTGTGGTCAGCCCACTTATGCTAAGACTTTCTACACAATTTTCTGACTTTGTCTCCAGAATATGGCTGTGTGTCTGCAAAGCATTCCTACAGATTTGTCGTCTCTGGTAACTAGTGAAAGACAAGACATTACTTACATTACTTCCTGTTTGCAGGAAGTTACCTTGCAATGTACTTAAAAATGTAAGGATGGAAACTCTCACAAAAGTGTTTCTTTCAGAAGATGAAAGATTTCTTAGTATTTTACAGCTCAAAAATAAAATTATTTTTTAAAACGCAAAATTCTTGATAACTTCAGCAGGTAGAATTTTTCCTAAACTTTCTTACATAATTTTTTTTTTTTCCTTAGCAATGATAAATTCATACCTCACAAGGGTAAGTCAGATTACAAAGATAATTTTGACTCACCTTTGGATGGCAAATCCTGGATATGTACCAAGTAAATTGGGGCAACCCTAATTACCAGTTTAAACTAAGGCTGACATTTCTTTTAAATAGAAAATCCATTTCAATTACAAAGACACCAAGATATCAGAAGTACTCTATTCCCTGAACAAAACGTAAATCGTGTTTTACATTTAATGTAATTAATGTCAATATCTAACCATCATAGTCACTTCAGCTCAGTTTTCTTAATCAAAAATTAAAGTAAGTCTTCTCAAAATAGTTTTAAACCAGAACTATTTTACTGTTTCATGAATAAGCTAAGCAGGTAGAATTTTTAAACAAAACGAGAAAGAAAAATACTACATGTTTCCTGATACTTGAATTCTGGGAAGTGAATGTGAATGAATGAATGAATGAATGATTATTAGAGAAAATTTAATTTTAACTAATGCAAAAATAAATTTTATTTTACTAACATTTTAGGGTAAAAAAAGTGCTTGTTGTTTAAGTCTACTTTCTATTCATGCAGTCAGGAAACATATATGTTAGATAGTGTCATTATCAGGGGAAAAAAGTCTGAATTTTAAGATATTTCTAAAACACAGCTATAAATTTCAAAGGGAAGAATATTAAGAGATATATTCTGTTGTCTTTGCAGATTCCAACAGGAAAATATTCATCCTTTATAAAGACTGGGATTCTTCCAATGGCAACTGAGATTCAAATATTTTAATGATCAATTGGAACAGTATATGTACTTCCTTCTTGATTTAACTGATAAAGGTGACAAGTAACAGTTCTTTAATCCTCAGAGAGCATGCAGGGTAAAAGAGGGATACTGTGGAGGCTGAGCAAATGTCCTGATTTGATTTGAAACTTTAAAGGGAATTCACTCTTCTGCAAATGTCCATCATCCAGAGAGTGTAAAATGAAATGACAGGTACCTATAGAGATTAGACAACTCCAGCATTTCAGTTGGCCCTTTATGGTAATGCACACTGGGGTTCACTGTCCTCATTAAGCTAAAGTGGCAAAGTCACAGTGTGCTACCTGGGTGCATACAAGGAATGGACATGATTCATTAAAACAAAAAGCAGCAGTAGTTACTAATTTTAGCAGAATAATAATTTTAAGCAATGTTAAGCAAACGTTATCAGGCCTCTTTTTAAGTGACATAATCTAGCACTGTATGGAGTAGAAAATTACAGTCAGGACTAAAAGGAAATTTTGAGAAATCACTTTTAGATGATGTGCATTTTTTTTTATTAAAGAAAATATTTTCACACTTTGGTCTACCCTCTATTGTTGCCAGGGTTCTGTGAAGGCACAGTAAGAATAGAATGGCTGGTGTTATATTTTATCAAAATCTCAAAAAATACACTTTGCCTTCGGAATAACTATGCCAAATTCATCCACAATAAATAAAAAAGGATGAAAAAAGAAAAATAATTTCTTTTAGAGAAAAAGTCCTGGAAAGGATATTTGAATTTTGGGTAGTTCTAGGCTTGGGAGTGAAATAAATATTACAAGGAGTAAATTAAATTGCCACCAAGGAGAAATCAAGATTCAGAATACTCTGTACTCTAAATTAGGTGGAGGGGGAGGCTCATCATTACAGGCATCTAAAAATCAAACTTCTGGATTATGATACTTAGGTTGCACCTCATCAACTGAGACAAAACACCTTATAAGGCTAATTCTTCTGAATACATAAGAATGCCTCTAAAACATAGTAAGTTAATTTTTATTTATTTTCTCTCTCTGTGAATAACAATATAAATCTATTTTATGTGTATGCTTAATTTTTAGATGGTTAAAATCAGTAAAATATAATCACAATTCTGAGTATTCTGCTAAATGAGGTAACATATTTGTGAAGAAGTAGTGATTGATGCCTTGTAAATCAAGATAAATAAAACTACAGCGGAAGTTGTTAAAGACTGAAACAGCAAAAATAAACAACCAAACAACCAAAAAGAAAAATAACTCTGAGCCACAAAGTAATGTAAATTGCTGCAGTAAGCTTACTGAAAAATACTGTTTATTGGGAAAGAGAATGATAATTGCATAAAACATAAAAGGTACATAAAACATTGCACTTGAATGTAAGACTCCAAAGGAGTGGATACTCCTGCTAGCCTGAAATAACCTGGTATGGCACCAGTTTTGCCAGCAGAGATACCAACTCAAGCCTGAGGAATGCTTTAGCCACACCAGCTACTGTGTTTCTCTTGATGGTTTATTAAGAACATTGGACATTTCTGTAAAGCACCAAATTGCCCAAAGAGTCTTATATGGAAGTTCACACATAAATTGTCCAAGTGCTGTTCTGAGTGCATTGTTGTCTATTCTTGTGCTCCCCTGTTATATTTAATACTGCTCAGCCACTATGCCATGCTGCCCACACAGAGGATTTTCAGATCAACATAAAGTGGGCAGGATCCCTAACATCTCATTCTTGCTCTCAAAGGACTGTGCCAATTTTATATGTTTAATTTTTTTCTATACATCTCTCTTTATTTCTGAAATAATTCTGATTAATATGTGTTCTTGCCAGTGAAAAGAATGAGCATGAAATCTGATTTATTCTCCCCTGCAATTCCCCAGTTCCTGGAACTTTTTATACATTTATGGTCACTTATGGAAAAGCATACTAGATACCCCACAATTAACCTTTCACTCTGTTGCAGCTATTACATTGCTAGAAGAGGTAAGAGGTTAAGATAAATCATAATGTGTGTCTAATGCACTGCAGAACTAGCTTTTCTGGGGAGAAGCACAACGGATTACTGTGGCAATGCACCTCCTTAAAGCCAAGCTAAGGCAGGCCTAGTTCCTTCCTCAGCTGTGAAGAAACTTATTTCTAATCATGTAAGACAAATATGAGAGAAATAATTGAGACACTTAGAGCCTGTACTGTTACTTCTCAACAATACCACCAAGATATCTACTTTAATCTATTTTGTTTGTTGAATTTTGAAGCTTCAAAATATCTGCTTATTTATTAATTTCAAATCCATTTCTTAAAGGCCTTTACATACCAAAACCTAAAGAGAGAGAAGGAAAGGGTTGTTAGGAAACCCTCTCAGCAATTACAATCTTGAAACTTTTCTTTGCATCTTCCTCTGCATCAGTTATTATTATAACTGTGGTGTTAAATATATGACCATTCCAATCTGCGTGGAAATTGTAAGAAGAAGGAGAAGATATTTTGTCTACAAAAATATACAATCAATTGAAGATAGGCAAAGACAAACATGATTGGAAGGACCAAACTGATGATGCTGAGCTTGGTGCACCCCAGGATACTGCTGGTCATTTTGGCTGCCACGGCATACTGTTGTTGATATTAATAACTAAATCTTTGATACCAGTTATAAGTTTAAAATGGACTCCACCAATATTAACTTACCATCTTACTTTAGTAACTTGGAAAAAGACTGAGAAAAAATATAATTTTCAGAGGCATTTTGCTTTCTGTGAAAATGTGACAGCACAGGTGAATTCAGTAAGCTTGAGTCACATAATAAAACTCTGTATGCTAATGTAGTGTCACCTGAAGTTCAGCCAACCAGTAAAGCCTGTCCCAGACAGAAGTCAAGTAAACACAGAAAAGTACAAATGATCACCAGAGGGAAGTGACTGTGTTGAATGAGAGCTGAAAGGAATTTCACATATATTAATGGCAAAATGTCTGTTTCACAAAGCAAATTACACACCAGCACTAGAATGATTGACTGCCTTGGGAAACTACAGAACAGTACATGACAGAAAGGGGGAAGTAACATTGAGAACTTCCACCAGAATTAGTGCAGGAAAGATAATTTAGAGTAAGAAACAAAGGAGTAGACTGGCCCAAATTTCATATGCCGATACTCTGAGAAGAATCTAGATAAATGCTGATTTCAACATGACAGAGTCTTTCTAGTGTAATTTTATTTAGATTAGGTATCCTTAATAGAACTTGAGAAAAGCAGTTAAAAGCTTAAAATACCACCTAAATTAAAAATAACGCTACACACTGCAAGGCAATTGATGAGTAATATTGATCAGATCAGGTAGTTCTCTACAAGGACCAGTAAACGGAGATGATCCCACAAGTGCTCTGAAAAACAGAAAATTCTTTTGAGACTGACACTATTTCAAAGCCTCATTTCATTTTATCAAGATATCTTTTTTTTCTTCACTGTATGAATTAGCCAGATTGCCAAAATAAACAGCTGTCTTAACATCACCAAACTAAATACATTCAGCTGCTTCTGCAATCCAGTATGGATTAGAAACAAAATTGAAAACATAAATAATCAAAGTATTAAGCATTATGGAAGATGGCAAAAATAATACGTACAACTTGAGCATCATATGGAATTTGGGTGAGTTTAGATGCCTTATGGTGGATAACTTATGTCTAACCTGACCAAACTCAGAGAGTACAGGGAATGAACAGTGAGGGAATAAAACAAGGCAGGAACGATTTAGGCTACATGAGTTCTGTTGAGGTGCTGAAATCCAATAAAAGCTATAGAGGTTACCCTGAAAAAGGTTGAGGGAGCAAAAAGAAGCAGGTAATTTTCTATGGATTTCTTGCTGTAGCACAGTAATGAAAAATTTTTGCCATTGTTATTAACGTGGCAGAGATGTTGCACAACATGCAGGATCCCTGGGCTTTGCTTGGCTTGAGCAAAAAAACCAGGCGTTCTTATGTTGTCCAAAATATTAGCAGATAAACATTCCTTTCAGGAGGTTTCTTAATATTCAAAGAAAAAAGAAACAGGAACACCAGAAACAAAAAGCTTCTAATTGTTTTGACCATGACATTTGAGTTGCTTGAACAAGCAAGGAAGAATGTAAGAAAGAAGTCTCAGAAGAGCCAGTTTGAAAATAAACTACTATAAGGCATTATTAAATATCATATAAACACGTAACTTGGTGACAAGCAGAAATTAAATAGGGTGAAAACTTTGACTAAACTTCAGGATGGACTCTTTTTGAAGTATCATAAATTAATATTTGCAAAATAAGAATCTAATTATTTTTCCTACCACATTCTGCCATATCCTGCTTTAATCTTCATTCTTTGATCTTGTAGTCAAGTCGATATTTTTGTCAATATGCTTCTTCTTCTTATAGATGTCTAAGATAGCTAACTAAAACTGCAGTGATGAGAATCAAATTAAAACCAGGACTTCTATTCTTAAACACTTTACAGTCCTTCAGAAGAGATTGCTTGTTAAAATAGCTAACCCCCTTATAAAACTAACAGCCGTTTGTGCAATGTCAGCAATCACGTTTTACTGGATTTGTTTTTCTTAGCTTCCATTTCATTTCATTAAGGACAAACTTGGGTGATTTTGTGTGATTTTAATTAGATACATGCCTATGGATTTTGGAACTAGGTCTTTAAATTTCATTTCTCAGATGTTTTGGTTTTACACTATAAAAGAAAATTAGTTAACAGTGAAAATAATCTTCAAAGGATTTAGCTCTTTCTGCTTGTGGTTCTACTTATTTTCTTTTTCTTAATGTGTAATTGAATACAGAACAGCTAATTAATTCATTGTATAGCTAAGAATGAGATAGGGACTTTTTTTTGAAATACAGAAGCCAGTTTTCCATCTCAGCATTTTAAAAATTGGACTGTCTATTGGAATTTTACTCTCTGTTAGACAATAAAAGTATATGACAAAACTCCAAAACTAGCAACTAAATTTTCTATTTTTTCCAGGATCACACACAGCTCTAAACATATGCTAGTCTCCAATCACAGAAGTTTGGCTGAGAGTGACTTTTTCTACCAAAAACTCTATAATTTATTTTTTAAGCATGATTTCTCTACTCTTTCCCCATCATATGACCTCCATATTGAATGATATAAAAAAAAAAAAAAAATTGGGGTAAACTGATACTACCCTTAGCCATAATCAATCTTCTGTTTTCTAGTCAAGCAATTGATAATTGTGTTTGTCTAGTTTGTTTTAAATGTTTCATAATCTTATTTTTTTAAGCATATTATCTTGAATATCAGTGTCCTTAAATATCATCCATCATAGATTTATTAAGTGTTCCCTGTTTGCTCTCCCCTTCTGAGGTTTAATTCTTGCTCCAATTTTTAATTAATTTATGTAAAATACAGTTTTCTAGCTTCTGAAGTATTCCCAAAATACCCTTTGTTTGGTTTTTTTTTCCCAAAAAAGAGAATTCATAAAATTTTAGAATCATAGAATGGCCTGGGTTGAAAGGGACCTTAAAGATCATCTAGCTCCAATGCCCTGCCATTGACAGGGACACTTTTCACTAGAGCAGGTTGCTCAAAGCTCCATGCAACCTGGCCTTGAACACTTCCAGGGATGGGTCATCCACAACTTCTCTGGGCAACCTCTTCCAGTCCCTCACCATCCTCACAATAAAAAATTTCTTCCTAATATCTAATCTAAACCTACTCACTTCAGTTTGAAGGCATTTCCCCTTGTCCTGCCCCCCTTTTTAACATGCCCTAGTAAAAAGTTACTCTGCATTTTTCCTGTGGGCTCCCTTCAGGTACTGGAAGGCTTCAATTAGGTCACCTCAAAGTCTTCTCTTTTCCAGGCTGAACAAACTCAATTCTCTCAGCCTTTCCTCACAGGAGAGCTGTTCCATCCCTCTAATCATCTTTGTGGCTTCCTCTGAACTACCTCCAACAGGTCCATGTCCTTCCTGTGCTGGGACCCCAGAGCTGGATGCAGCACTGCAGGTGGGGTCTCACCAGAGCAGAGCAGAGGGACAGAATCCCCTCCCTGGCCCTGCTGCCCACGGTGCTCTGGACGCAGCCCAGGACACGTTTGGCTTTCTGGGCTGTGAGTGCACCTGGCTGGGCCATGTCAAGCCTCTCACCCAACACCACCCTCAGGTTCTTCTTCTATTTTTCAGAAATGAAGGCTACTATTACAAAATGGCTTACTTATATTTCTTTTCATTTTATATCTTTTTATTGTAATCTGAATAAAAGAGAGAGGCTATTCATTTATTAACCTTTTACAATGTGACAGCATTAAAAAAGCTGGGAAAATTTATTTTAAAATATCTTTTTGTTTCTTTCAATTTAAGACCATCTAGCATTGACTTTACTGGATCATCATACACTATCAAAGAACACCCTTTATAGGGTTAAAGAACACCCTGAACAGTATGATCCACTTTAGATTCAAGTTTCCAAGGCATAAATCTCTTATACAGGTTCTTATCAGATACAAAGGAATATAAACAGAAACATTGCCTGTTGAATAGATAGTGCAACATGAAATTGAAAGAAAAGCATTACTTCTATACTTTTGTAATTTCTTCTAAGGTAAACAATGTTGTCTTGTATGCAAAGCCTTTTCATACAGAGTACCATTCATTTTACAACTTTGTGACTTTAGTGCCATGAAATTTTACTGAATTAGGAAAGACACTATTTTTATGGGTGTTTTTTTCACTAGGGAGAACAGATTAAACCACTCATGCATACAACCAATCTGTTAAGGAAAAGAAGAGATTACTGTAACCTAGAGATTTCCCCATGTCTGCTAGTAAACTGATAAAAGTGCAGAGAACAGCTTATTCTGCACGTTCCAGACCATGCTCCCTATTAAATTTATATTGAAGTCTGCTTAAATTAAATGTGACTAAAGAAATATCCTTTTCTCTCTGTGAAGTTTTCAGATCTATCACAAACAAGCTTAGCTCACTGGAGGTACGACGAAGTGCAAACCATCAGGAAGTCATCCAGCTACATGATAGGAATAGGTCCAGAAAAACTCCAGCTGTTTATGCAACTGGTGATACTGAGTGGCTGGCATCTTAACAAGGACCAGAGGATCAGTGCCATATTGGTGTACTCTTTTAATGTCTAATGGATGTTTACTGCATCAAACAGGATAAAGAAACAAAATTTCCAAGCAAAATCTAAAAGATTTGCTGAACTGGGACATTCAACAGTGCATCATCTAGTCATAATCAATTAAACTTGCCCAGAGGTTATACTTCTCTGTTGCAGTTCTGTAACTCCTCAGTCTCAAAGTATTTTCTTTTTCTCAAAGCAATTTCTGAAATGCAGCCACTTACCATGTGCCTGCTGCCAACAGATCTCCCATTTTGTTCTGGTTTTTTCTTCAGTTTGGCATCTGAATATTTTTCTATGTATCTATGTTACAGTTTTATTTTGTTACTTCTGAAGAAAATGAATTCTTCTATTTAATTAACTTATAATTTATGCAATTTATTTCTGTAATATTATTTTAGTTGTAAAAATAGATCTAAAAACAGGTACGTGAAACGAGTATCTGGATCTAAAATGTTTCTAGCTCAAAAAGTGTCTCATAAAGCACTCAATCATTGGCCAAGCATTTAATGTTCTCTCAAGCACATGAAAACCAAGACAGTAGCACCTGTAGAATGAAAATACAAATGTTTTTCCAGGTGTCTCAGCTATGCCTTGTCATAGATATTCCGAGCAGCAAACAATACTGACTGACTCAAATAAGAATCTACAAAGGCTGCTGCTTTCATTTAAAGTCATAGTAGGAAATGAGAAGTGTTCAAGCAGATAACATTCCCTTGCTGTAGAGATAAAGATATATGAAGGATTTTATTTGCTGTAGAAATGAGGATCTTATTTTCCTTCCAAGTGTCTTTGCCCTGTTCCTGCCTGTGATGTATACCAAGATATGCATTCAGATCCTTACTCAGCATGAAATTTCAACACAGCCTTTTGGGAACATGCTTTCACTAAATTTACTTATCCACATTGGATATCTAAACACTGATGAATCTGAAAAGACTTTGGCATTTTTAAAAATCTGGGCACTAAAATATCTAGATTTTCAAATAAAGTGATACAATAGACTTAAAAAGCAGGATTGAAACTGCACACCAGCTGTTGCTTGTTCATCTGGTATAACTAGACCTCAGTTCCTCCCCAAGACTAACATCCAATACAATAAAGCATTCGTTTCATCTGGTGGAAAAACAAGGAAAAAAACAGAAGCATTTCTTTTCGTGTCAGTTTAAGACATTCTTGAGTGGCCTTGTACATGATCAAAATCAAGCTTGTAACATGTTTTTCATCTTCGTGAAGAACCTGACAGCATTTGCTTTTAAAGTTTCATTTTCCAAGAGAAAAAATATACTGTAAACAAAGGTCTCATGTTTCCTTCTGGGGTCGTTTAGGTTTTCTCTGGTGTCGTTTTATTTGTGGTTCTTTATTTTTTTCAAACTTTGTTAGTTTTATTCACTTTATAGGGGTTTCCTGACACATTATATGGGCTGGCAATGACCAAGAGATATGGAAAATGTCATTAGTTGCTAGTCAGTGTTCTTAGTTCCCTTACTTATTGCTCTTACAAGTTACTATGGAGGCTTCTGGTTTTCTGATGATATCTATGTCTTATGGACTTGAAGGTTGGAATTACCTAGGTGGTAATGGAAAGGACAAAGTTTTGGTCACAATGAAGAACAGCTACAAGATTTCATGCACATTCCTCCATTATTTGAATGCTATCATGTGGCACCTTGCTGACTTCACGTCTCAGAGGGAAAGCACTTTTGCCAGCACTGTACTTAGCACCATGGCCTTGGATTATTGACTGACAAATATATAAATATTGATATGAAGGAATAAAAATACATATTTTCTTTGTGACACTCCTATTACATCTTGAAAAGATTCACTAGTTGCTATAATAACTGTAATAATGTTCACAGGAAGGGAAAAACACTTTGATATGTGAAAGGAGAAATGAAAAAATTTGCACACTACTAAAAGATTTCTCCCTTTTATCCCAACTTCCTGTTCTATAATCACTGTGTGGGGGACAATTTTGCAGTGTGTAACTTCTATTCATATAATAACTGAATACTTTTAGCAGCATACAGTTTTGTAAAAATGTGTATATTGGAAGAGTTCTAAGTTCATCCTGACTCTCCCTCAAGAAATGAATATTTTTTACAGTCTCAGTAAATTACCTTTGCTCTTTTAAGGCCTTCAGGAAGATATTGGCTTATCTCTCTGAGTTTTTGATTTCATGGCTGACTAGTTATGAATTTAAGTTTAATAAGTAAAAAGAAAAAAAAAGAATCCCAATGTTTTCACCTCCAAATCCCTCTCTGGTCTCTCACGCTCTGATTACTGTGTAAAGCAATAATCTCTCAGACCTGTAATCAGGCCATCATCTTCTGCTCAGATTTTTCATTGATGTTTAACATCCAGGCTTTACTATTTTCATGATATCCCTAAAATACAGACTTTCCTACCTGTTCTGTGGTAAAATCTATGGCCTAAGCTTTTGTTTTCCTGGGTCTCCAAAGCATTTAACACATGCAATTTTCCTATTCCTAAAAGAGAGCAGTTAATGTACAACTATTAAATCATAAGATTAATACATTTTCTAAAATGTTTTGTTCACTTGTTTGTTTTAAATGACTGTCATGACTGGCCTTTAAAAAGCTGACATTGTTAGTGAAGGGTTTGAGTTCCTCAAAAATTGCAAATTCTTACTACTGTGTTAAAAACCTGACCAAAAAAAATGTGCTTCATTATAACACAGTGCTACTTTCACAGTGGATAAGGGTAATAAGGGTGAATACTCGTGTTAGGTATCTCTTTAGTTGTCACCTGATCTGAAGGTTGAAAACAAGTGCATATAAATAGCTCTATTTATAACACTATTTGTGTAAATAATTACACTATTTACTCACATACCAAGCTTACTCTGTGTTCACTTGCTTTAGGAGCACACATACCAGTTTTGGTAGTCTATTGTGTAAGATTAATTCGTAAGCAAATCTGATGATTGTTAGCTAGGAAAAAAAATTAAAGATTAGCATTAAATTATCAAGATACAATTCTCCCTACACTGCTTTTACTAGATCATTACAAAGAATACCAATGAAACAGTAATGTTAATAGAAGACATTTTTGCCTAAAGTTAATGGAGATAAATATAGCCATAAATTTACAATTCACCCATCCATGATTGTGAATAAGATATTTTGTGTGTTTTAGAATAATCTATCTTTAAAATTATTATTTCTACTGAGGAAAAAGGGAGCTGGAATAACTTGTTCGTGTTTACAGACCTTCCTGTTCTTTCAATGCACTGAATTCATCTAGCTAATTGTTCAGACTTTTGATCCAAGTTGATTACAGTTTCATAGAAACTAATTGCAATTTTGGTTTTTGGTTGGTTTGTATATTCTGTGAGTCTGTGATTCCATGAAACTAGGATTTTTTACAAAAAATTATAAAGGTATTGTTGTTTTTTGAGGGTGAGGAAATGACAGGACTTATTTTGTTTAGCTTCAGTTCACAGTTCCTCTTTCTTTTTTATACTTGTTCAGGGAAATCCAGGAATTTAACTTTGAACAAGATTGATACTGTATATTAAGGATTTTAGACCACTTCAGTGTCTAAAACAGTTTCAACATGGAATTTTGCAAAGATCAAGTGTGAAGTGAGTGCTTCATGTGTTAATTCCCTCAGATATTTGGGACATTTCTTTCTTATTTTTCCACTCTTGAAAACTTATAATTACAAGAAGTTCAAATTACATTTTCAAAGTTAAAACTTTGTTGCAGGTAGAATATTTTGACATTAGAAACTGAAATCCATTACTGGCTCAGAGAAATATTTAAAGGTTAACCATGGCTAGGAATTTCAAATGATTATTAGATTAAGCCTGTTGCACTTCTGCCACACCACTGAATGACAGAGTCCTATTTAGTACTTGTGCTGAAGCAACAAGAATGGCTTGACCTTTCAATAGGTGAGATATCGACCTGTGACAGGGCTCCACACAAGCCTTGTGAACTACCTAAGTTGTATTTAAGTCTTTGACCAAGAATTCTATCCCTGTTCCATGAGATACATTTCATTCTCACTGAATATATAGCAAATTTCTCTTTAGTTCTCTGGAACTAAGGGAAGGATTGAACAAAAGAAAACTTTCTTTATGTAAATCAGGGTTCCTAACATTATTCTCTTTGTGTGATTTCTGTAGAATGGGGTGCTGTTTCTTCTGTGGGCATAAGCGAGATAGCAATTAATGTAAACGGTATTTGTTTCTCTCCCTCTCTGCCTTAATATTTTTAAACTAATTAAAGGTGATTTTAGACCACTTTTTAATGGGCATTCTCTATTTGTATAGAGCTTATGTGGCTCAGCCTACAAAGCTGAAGAAGGAAAATGACACTGCCTTCCTCCTCTTAGAAACAATTATATTCTCTGACAGTGACATTTACGCACTGCTTTGTGCAATTCTGTGATAAGAGCACGTATGTGTGCTTTCCTCAGTTTGAAACAAAATGCTCATTCATATGTTCATGAAGTCACTATATAAACATGAAATACTGATTAAAACCCAACAGGCTCATTGTTTAGAAACCCAAGTTAAGAAAAGAAAAGGGACTCCCATACTGTTTTGTCTCACTCTATCCTAGAAGGTAATTTCCAGACTTTTCATCAAGATGGGGCATCAAACTCTCCTTTAACAGTTCAGGGCAAAACAGGGATTTGATGCCCACTAATGTCTGAGAAAAAAGACACACATTTTGTGGGTAAAGTCCCTCTTTGCCTCTCTTCCCATTCTTTCCCTGTGAAACAGTGAGGATTTCCCTTTCCATATTGCTCACTTTCTTATAGATACATACAGTGAAACATGGACTGCTCCTTCTCATTATTTCTTTTATTCATTTTGCATATGTTAGCCCTCTTAGTGACCAAGAACAGGAAAACAGTCGCAGATGACATTTTTAGATTCATCAAGAGGGTGAATGAACACAGCCAATACAGGTTTACCAAGGACAATTTCGTTCTGAGCAGCTCTATTGCTCTCTGTGCTGTGGTACTGCATACACACTCACGGTTTAGCATCAAACTGGTGGAAGTTTGCAGACAATATCAAATTGAGCAAGGCAGTCAATATGATGTACCTCAGGGCTGTTTTCCAGAGGAACTTTGACAGGGTGGAGATAGACATACACCTCATGAAGTTCAATGAAAGGAAATGCAGAATGAGAATGAAATAACCCCTTCCAAAAGTACAACCTGTGGACTGACTGTACAGGAAATAGATCTACAGACAAGTACCTAGGGATCTGGCTTGACAACAAGCTGAACATGAGTCAATAGTGTGCTCTTGCAGCAGAGAAATCTGACCACAAGTTGGGCTGTATTACAAGAGCGTAGCCAACCAGTCCAGGAAAAGGGATCTTTCCTCTCTATCCAGCACTTGTGACAACGCATCTGTACCACTCTGTCCAATTGTGAGCTCTCCAGTAAAAGAAGGATATTAATATGCAGGAAAGAATCAAAATGATTGACACCAAGATGGTCGAGGACTGTAGCAGTGTGTGCATTGGAAGACAATGAGGGACCTGATCAGTTCAACAAGGAGAATAAAAGACCTTGTTGCTGAGTACAAATACTTGACCAGGAACACAGTGGAGACAGACCCTTCCCAGAGCAACAGACTCTTCTATAGCAACAGGCCAGGAATCAAGGAGCACAATGTGGTATAGGGAAAGGATTTTCTTGAAGTATAAGTGTGTTCAAACACTCTAAACTGTTGCCAGGACAGCAACATGTGGAATCCCTATCTTTGGAGGTGTTCAGGACTTGATCAAACAGGACTGAGTAATCTGATCTGCTTAAACCTGAGATGGAGATTGGACTAGTTGACCTCCAAACATTGCTTCCTAACAAAATTATTCTATGATACTGCGTCATTCATTCCTATCAGGAATCAGCTCAATAATAGCAATGTGGATAATACACTTTGAAACCTGCAAAATAAAAAAGCATGCAAGAACAGACTCAGTGTTTCCTTGGCTGCACCATTTAGAAAGTAAAAAAAAAAAAACAAACAAAACCAACCCTCCCCCCCAAAAATAAGCCCAACTAAAAAAAACCTTCAAAAAACCTATTATTTTTGTGCTCCAGTACTTTTGGTTCAAAGAAAGTCTAGGTTCAAGATCAAAGTCTGTAAGGGTGAGATATTTTCCAAACAAATTAAAACATGACTGCATTCCTAATAAATTTAAAATTCCAATTTCACCTGACTAATCAGGCAAATGCCTAGAAAATTTTTTTGTTTGAGGTTGCTGGTTTGGTGTTTTTTGAGGGGGTAGGTGGTTTGGGGTTTAGTTTTTGGCTGAGTTTTTTTGCTTGGGTTTTTTAAAAATCTTTTTCTTTTTGAGGGTTGTTGCTATTTTGATGCCATCTATTTTTCCACAGAGATACAACCCATTTCCATAAAGGCACCTATGTTTTTTGTTTATTTGTGTATGTCTGACTTGCTTTTTTAAGGGACTATTTTCAAGAAAAATGTCTGTTAGCGTGTGCAACTGTTTGAAGACAGGCATGTTTTATTGCAGTCCTACATCTTTAGAAACATGTTATAAGCAAGTGATGCAAGAAGGCTATTTCGTTTACCAAATATGCATCAGAACAGAGTGCATTCCAGGAATTAACATGCTGTAGTACAGAAGGAAAGAAGGGAGATAACTGCTTCAGTGATACCCACAGCAGCAGGCTATAACAACAATAGCAGTATCAGCAGCAAAATATCCTTTATTTTCTCTCCACTGTTCATAAATGAGATTGAGCATATGGATACGTAATTAGGGTTATTTCATTAGATCAGACTAGAGCTCTCCAAACAATCATAAAAAGTGTTCTCCATGCATAATAGTTTATACAGGCTTCTTAAAACACATGCTAATACATTAAAGAGCACATATTCATCTTCAGGTAGAAATCTTACACCTGCAGATTTTGCTGAGGCTTTTTTTTATGATCAGAGTGACTTTCATAATGTAATGTATAGTTGCATTATTTAATTTCTATTCCTGTTCTGCTGTTTTCTCCTATTCTTACCTCAGTTTCTGAACAATTTATTATTTATCCCCTCTTAGCTATTGATCTAATTTGGGTGATTCCCTTCTACTAAAGGTGTTCCAAGAAGCTAATTTTCTTTTAGTTAACATATCAAAACAGCTTTCCCAATTTTTCCCTTTCTGCCCAGCTTCCAGGTCATGTCCTCTCTCCTAAACAGACCTTTTGAACCTTCCTCCTTATCCTTTCAGTCACTCTCCCTCGTGCCCAGTTGAACCAGTTCCAACCTGCCTCCTCTCATTTTACAGTCATTATGTGTCTGAAAAATAGGGGTTTTTCTCACATTTTTTGACATTTTTCAGCTCTAGATTCTTTTTCCCACTATCCTGACAGATCCTGAAGCCTAGATACTTCCAAGACTAAGGTGACAAAGGAACTAAAATAAAAGTTTTATTTATTTCTGTATGCAAAGACCACTTTGACTTGCATAAAAGTACCCAACTTTTATACATGTTGCCTTAAATTTCTAAACACTAGAAACTTAACTGTATGTCACTAGATACAATCATGTTTCAAAATCAAAATTCCAGAGTGGGTGAAACCGGACATCCTTAAGACATTATTTCCCATGAAATAATAACTGCAGAACACACAGCGAGCTTGCTTTCTGAGAGGTTTTCTTTAGGCTATAAAAAGCTTTTCAATAGCTTACATCTCACTACTGAAATCTGGAGTGGAATACTAATAATCAAAGATTATGAGAAACCATGTGTAGAATTATTTTCTTTTATTAATCTCAACATATTCAATGCCATCCAGGAAAAGCTGCATGGTCTATGTTCCATGTTATGTGCTTCAGGAACATAGTGATAAAATTTCTATAGGAGATAATAAGGATGTAATTTTGTAAGTTCAGTAGTTATAAAGGGAAATGAAAAATGTGCATTTTATTTGAAGTACCCATATTCCTAAAATGTGGACATTTTGCAATCACACAAAATGAATTAATATGTGGATTAACTGAAAAGACTGAATTAGCAAGGATATAGCATCAATACCACAAAATAGGGATGAAGTAGAAAATATAGTTGAGAGAAAGATAGAAAATATGAGACGATAATGCGTTTTTAACTGAAGTTAATTGTAAGAAAATAGATAAAAAATATAGGGCCGTAACCTACCACAGCCTTCCAGGCATCCAACTCCCAGTCAAGGTGGAGTCTAAATATTCTCACTGAGGCTGCAGTTAACAGTTTTCACAGGCTTCTAATTTCAGAGACAAGTCCCTGATTATCAATTACCAAAGCCAAGAAGCCTCAAAGCTCTGGAATCTCTGGGATTCTCTGGAAATATAAAAATATCCTTGTCTAGTTCAGAAATTTGAACAACTAATCCCTTTCAAGAAAAATGCTTTTACTTGAATACCTGGCATTTTTAACTAAATATTGTTTTATCAAAAATTCAAGCAGTTCTAATAACAATAGATTTTCCTTGACTGTTTCCTTCAAAATAAAATCAACATTATAAAGTAAAAATCAGTAAGAATTCCATTTAGTTTAACAAAGTGTGACCAAATTAATAAACACAGACAAGAATTTGAATTTTCTCTATTAATTTCACTTCTAGAAAGCCTTAGGCAAATGCAACATGCCTAACCTTACACATTTATGACCAATTATTGATTTCCTCATATGATTTCAGTAACTTTGAAGTGGCAGAAATTGGGCTTTTTTGTAACATTACTCTCCATTGTGATTCACTTACAAATTTGCTCTAAAGAACCCACTACCTCCTTTTTTTTTTTTTTTAACGAATTTTTTACTTCCTTATACTGCAGGGGAATGAACAAGCTGTTCTAATGTCCTTCTTGTTGGTCTGAAAATTCATGATAGAGCAGGGGAGGGTCAGATGTGGCAGAAAGAAACTGAGATTACCTATTCTTTCAGATGTATCCATGTTACCAACTTGGAGCATTCAATTTTGGATGCATCTACATGATATATTTTCCAAAGTGGAAAAACTGGCTGAAAAAAATTCTGCCTTTTCTGCATGCTTTGGCTTCATGCATTGTTCACCAGTTGTACCAACACATTTGTGTGTATAGTTAATTTTGTGGACTAGGTCACTGAAGTGATTTATGTTGAAAATAATAATGATAACATATTCTTTTAGATTAATTTTTACTTTTCAGTCTCTGTAGTAATTGAGATTATTACACGGCTTCACAAACAGTAGTCACTGTACAACTACATGGGAGGAAGCACAAAATGCAATTCACAAGCAGAACAGGGTCTGAAATAAAAAAAGCTGTCTCAGTCAAAAAAACCCCAAACTTGTAATGTTACACTTAAACATACTTTGATGACTGGAAAGAAAACTGTTATGTAATTACAGAAAAGAAACAGGGAACGAGTGTCCCAGATAAAATGGCAATGCCAATAAGAATAAAATTCTTACTTCAGCCTTATTTGTGACTTCACTATATACAGCGCAAACCAAAAATAAATACTACAGGAGAGTTGGGCAAGAATTTCCAAGGAAATTTTCTGTATATTTTTAACCATTCCAGCTGCATGTGATTTTTTTTTTTTAATTGTCTTTGAAAGAATGTTATGTCAAAGTACATAATTCATATAGTTTTACAGATCAGCTGATTAGAAGATTTTATGCAATTAAGGTATTTTGATTTTCTGAAAGCACCAACTTTGCCTAATTTCTTCTCATAAAGAAATAAGAAACAAATAAAGAAGAAGCAATTCTGAAACATATTTTAAGTCGAACTCAAGAAAGATTGAAGCTAAAAGAAAAAGCTCAACATTTGCTTTAAAATTCCTTCAAGAATACATAAAGTTTTGCCTTTTAGTCTCTTTTTAAATTTTAAAAATAATCATGGCATTTCTATTTTTCTAGAGACAGAAATGTCTACTTTGATCAAATATAATTCTGAAGAATATAAAGTACATAATTTTATACATTATTTTGTGAGGATTGTATTTTTTCTTCTTTGTATCAATTATTAGGAATACAAATTAAAAACTGTATCCTAGAAACTGTTCCTTATAGACAACTGTGTAAGTGCAGATTCTCAGTGTTCTAAATTAATTTCAAGAAATTTGCAGAGCAATACAGATATGCATAGGGACTCTCTTTAGTTATTCCTATTTCAAAACTAGTAAAATATTTGTTTCATCTCCACAGTGATGTAAAACAAATGTTAATGAAAAACTTCTGCCACAGGAAATAAGCTGGCTTTGGCCTGGTTTATTCAAGATAATCAGTGACTGACTCAGAATAATCTGTGATTCTGTAAAGGTGATAGTAGAAGCTTCCTGTTTTCTCATTTCAAGGGATTATATTAACACATTTTCTTTCTTATGCCTGAAAAATAGTGAAAACATGTTCATAAATAAATGGGTTCTCTCCAAACACCATGATTAATACAACTAATTTTCATAAGTCTTGTTATGGTTTTACTGTCTCAGTCTTTTCTAAATATAACACATTATAATCAACAGAGAAAATAGGAATATCAGAAGGCTGGTCTCTTAATTAACTGCTGAATTAATGAAAACAGAACTTAGGACTGTCACTAAAATAGGGAAGATATTTGTAGTCAGGTAAAATCTTGATTTTTCCAATTCCTGCTCTCTATACAGTTTTTATTCGGTCATTTCCAAACAGACTGCTAGTCTGGAAAATATGATAATTTATTTCACCACCCAAGATTACATATATAGAGCATAGATTCTGGACAATGCAAAGGTTTTGCTTTAATAACTTTTTTGTTAGCGAACCATTTCCTTTTCCTAGATAAGGATTTACATCTAGAAAGATTCTTCATATTGGCACCAGATGACATGTCAGAGTCTCACAAGAATTAGTTGGAGAACATCTCTGTCTCCGAGGTTGTAGACATTTAATCATTTCTTCACTATTCTGGGCAGCTGCTCACTGACCTCATACCCATCACCTGCTCCTGGGCTGTCAGCCACAGTACTTGCTAATATAAGGGCTACTTTGCATGCTGCTTTGCCAAGAAGAAATGCCACTAACTGTGACAACAATCCTAATTAGTTGTTGAAATACCATTGTGAAGATCTGCCACCAGCGATTACTCATCTCTTTAATGGTTCCTCCAAACAGAAGCTCTGTTTCAGCTATTTAGAAAATGGCCAATATCATTATCATTCCCTAAGGGGCTTATCTAAGCACTCTGAAGGATTACTGTCCAATTTTACTTTTAAGCAACGTTGCAAAACTCATGAAAATAGACACTTTTCAGAGGAAAAATAAAGCATCTTCACAGCAAGAATTTCAGCTGCAGGAGGCTGGGCACAGTTACATACCTCTAGGCAAACTATAACAGCAATTATAAGGAAAGCATACTCTGAAGGATAGAGAGGGAACAAGATTTTAAACGAATGAGATCACTAGGGGATAAGAAGTAAGAAAAGGAATAGATTCAAAACTAGAAACCACACATTTGATTTCCAAAACTTCCTATTAGTATCACAGCTTCAAATTATACCACAAGGCAGACGTGGCCTGACTCAGTGCAGGTCAGTAGATAAATCTCTGTTGTCAGAGACAAATCACAGACAGCTTTTTCTGTTAATAAATAATTGCTTACAAGTGGATCATTAAAAATTCAGAATATATTATGATTAAATAGTAGATATTAGGAAGATATTCCCGTGTCCAACATTATTTTCCCAAATTTATTTTGGCAGACTTTCCACTCTTTCTATTTTCTACTCCTCTTGATCCTTTGTAATTCCCAAATTCTTACCATGCTTCCAGTTCCTGCCTTTACTGTGTGATCTCTCATCTTCTTTTCACCTTGTCCATCTCTCTCATTCTCTCTCCTAGTCCATACTACCTGCCTGAAATAACCTTCTTGACATCTCTCGGTCACCTTCCCTCTCCTCCCACCTCCATAGTGGTTCTCAGTTCCCTTCCCTAACTTGTCTTTGTCTCTAGCACAGCCAACTTTCAGTTTCCCTGTCCCAAAACTTGATCTTTTGGTCTCCATCCTCAACACCGTTCCTTAAGCTACCTCTTTAGCCAACCTCCAGTTCTTATTCCTCCCAAAATCTCAACCAGATCCTTCTTATCATCACAGCATACAGGTACCAGCAAAGAGTTCATTGAAGACACAAGGTTTCTTATGTGATTTAAGTCTGGCCTGTAGCACTTAGGTGTTGGAGTCACAGGGCAAGTACTCTTGCCTTGCCACCAGGATTCATTCCTGCAGTAGGGAATGATGAGCAATGCTACCCAAGTTCTGCAGTCAAATAAACCCTCTATGTAACATGTTTAAACTGAGAGTTTGACCAGATCTGGAAAATCACAGTCCTGACAAAGATTATTTCTTTCAAGGATTTCAGGCCCTTCCTTAAAGCAAGGAAGTTACACAGACCTTCAACAACAACTTGCCCATTCTTAAATTAGAAAAAGACAAAGTAATGTATTTTCCTGATACTCCCATTTTTAGAAAGAGCTGCACTATTCTCATTGAAATGTTTGCCTGAATTTTCTGCAGCTGTAAAGGAATGTTTGAGCATATCCTAAAGCATTCTGCTCTGAGAAACAGTTAGAAAACCTGGAAAGGGGCTGCCTCCTATTCTCATGTCACTTCTTTTCTGAAAGCTAAAATATAGGAATATGCCCAGAAATATGATTTATACTGTAATATAAATCTAAATCATTATGCTAGCTGAGCCTGAAATAAACAGACAAAGAAACTCAGTAAAATAAACTTTGGGTTAATTCAAGATGCTTGCCTTTGACCACTTAAAGAGCTAGGAGATTTAAAGAGAATTTGTCCAGCCAGTGATATCTGATACTAGCAAAGAGCTCTCCAGTTACAGGCATGCAGGAGGAAAATCAGATATTGACATAGCAGAAAGTACGAGCTGGGGAAGTGCTGAGGACTGTTATCATGTAAGCCTACTGTCAAGAGAGATTGAAGTGTTCTTTTCCAACCATCTAGTATATCACTGGTATCAACCCCTGCAAATTTATTATGTCTGGTAGTAGTTCACACTATGTGAAAACACCCATTCCTGCAACAGTATCATTACATGACAAGGATTAAAATACTCTTGGAATGATATTCTGATATTTTTGATTTGATTACTATGGTTTGTTCATTTGTTTTCTTTACAGAAACAATATGCTTGAATAAGACTGTTCAGACTAACATGGGGTTATCCCATACAATGACCTAGCAACACAGTGCCTTTTACAAAATATGCAGTAAATTCTGATAGACAAGAGGTCCTAAGGCATTGCTATGACCAAGATTGATGAGTAAATATTTTTCTGCAAAATTCTCTAACTCAAATAATACATCATCATATCAGGTCAATGAAGGGCAAAGAAAAACACTGACAAACATAAACAAAACAACTCCCCATATTCTGTATCACAAGACTCCAGCCACAGAACTTTACCTGATGTGAAATTAATGCCACTTTATTTTGTGTTACTGAAGCCACAAAACTAACAACCCCTCCTACTATTTATAAAGACAAATAAACCCTATAATATTTCAGAATTCTTGCTACCTATAATCTTTTTCATTGCCTGATATATGCCACATTTGATATTAATTTGTTTGTGATTCTTATACTCCAAATATGTGACTTTACACAGTGCATACAGAACATTTTAGCTAATGGGCTTAAATATCTCTTTCTATAGTGTTTCCTCCTTCTCCATTAATTTCAGACAGTTCATGTATCTCTCTTGTGAAACATTATGCAGTATTAATTTATTCATTATAAAAATATCCCAGTTTTAAGGAAAACAGTCCAATATAAATAATGTATATATGTACTTATGAAATAACTTGTATAACATATAAATTATTGATTTATATAAGTTCTTGTGGGTAATTTCTTGTGAAACATCCCCAGAAGAATGGTGAAGGAAATAAAATTTGGCTTTTGAAAAGAAGCTGTGAAGGATAAGGTGGTATAAAATAAAATGAAACATCTATCCTTACACAGAGATCACATTCAGTTAGTAAAACTAGGAGAGATTTCTATAGGGTTGAGATAACATATAGGAGGTTTTGATCAGATTAGCAATGAGTGAAGCATTGAAGGATCACATCAGAGACATAAAGCCAACAAGAACAGGCAGGTAGCAGATCCTTTTTTAAAAGCTTCTTGCCTCTCATTTCAAGATACCCAAATCACACAATTTATAAATCCAGTTGTCAGTGCATGAAAATTTTGAGACTCCTGAAGGAGAAGTCACTTAACCATCTGGCAGGCAGGAAAGAATGCTGCAGAATAAAGCTTCCCTGCTTCATTCCAGCAATAAAACAAGTGAGCAGTGGCACTGTGGCATATAAAGCAAGGAGTATATTAAAAAAAAAGTCATATAATTTAGCAAGCATATGAGGAAGAGCTCTCCCAATGACAGCTACAACAAAAGAATAATCCCGCAATGGTTCTTTGACAGTTTATTTTCAGCGCATATGCTTAGGCAGTACATACTGTTTATTCTCTTAGCAGATAGGAGGTAAGTAGGATGATGACTATAATTCAATATAAAATACATTTAAATAAAGTTGGGGGGTCTGACTTAAGCCCTCAAAAGTCAAAATATATAAGTCTCCAGCAACATCTTTAGCTCAGCTGCTATTCTTATTTTCTAAATGTGGAACACTCTCTTATCACAGGCTGCCACACCACTGGACAATGTAGAACCGGTATGAGGGAAGAATTAGTTCCAGTAGCTGCTGAAGAACAAGATTCCACACCACAGGCAATTTGACACAAATTGTAACATGCTGTTTTCCATATATTTTTTTCACAATTAAAACAAGTGTTTATGCTTTTTGTTTGTTTCTCTACTATCTATTCTTCCATATCTACTTGATCCAACTAATTAAAACTCAGTGGATATGTATCTAGGTAAAATAGTATAATCTCTCTTTTAGATAGATGTGAACCAGAAAAATTATGTAGTTTGCTCAGTCTTACCCTAAAAAGTCAGGGCCACAATATGGCATTTTACCAGTCTTATGAATTCCAGGTAAACCCTTCCAATCGCTTTAAGCTTTTTGGTGTTATCAAAAATTGCTATTTCATGGAATAGATATAGGAACCTGCCACTAGAGAATTTAAAGGAAAGGTGAAAAGATCCTCTTCAGAATTAAGTATTCCAGTTTATTATTCCATTTCCATTAAATTATAAGCTAACAAGTCATGAAACCGTCAAGGAAAGTACAACATCACATTTCAGTTACAGAACCTGGAAGATCTTTGTCACCTTTGATGAATTATGATATTTGTTTGTGTATCTGTCACTGCAATTATTAATTTAGGGATAAAATGTCTCAGACATTCAAGAATTACATCCTAAGTCTGCCAAAACAGGAAAAAAAGAGGCAGGTTAATGCAGTTCATTAATATTTTTTAAATTGATTTTAACTGTTTAGTTAGTCAAGGGCCAGAATGCCTCCAGATACAGACCTTAAAGACAGAAGGATGGGGAAAGCTTAAAAGCAGAATACAAAATATAAGATGGGGGAAGACTGGATTTTGTCAGGCATATGTACAGTGTGAAGAATAAATTACTATTTCCAAGAACTTGAAGTACAAAGAGCTTAAAAAAAAAAAATCAATATCATATCCTCTGCCTGTCCATAGGATGAACATTCATGGAGCATTCATTTACAAAAGTAAGTGGAAGATTTGATAAATACTTGGAAGAGTAATCCATCTTAAACACAAGAAAATATCTCAGGTTCAGGAAGGACTGGAACTGCATATTTTTAGCACTAAGAATGCACACTAATAAAATCTGTGTGCTTTCTTTACCCTTACTATGGGCTTGTTTCTGCATCTATTGCTACATAGCCTATTGGTCTTCATATGCATTTGTTTTCTAACATGCTTCTCTTTACAGTAACTACAGGTATTAGAATAAAATTAGAAAAACACATGAAGAAAAATAATGAATTTCTACTCTGACCAATACACTCAGATCTCTTCTAAAGACCCTATGCTTAAGAAACCTATACAATAAGGAGGAAGGGAGATGCTGTTTGTTTGTGGCTGTTGTTTGGTTGGTTGGGATTTTTTAAGAGCACACCAATTATTACAGCTGGTGATGGGGTCAGTGGCTCTGACCCAGGAAGAGGTGACCGGTCTGGGGAGATGGTCCCAAGAAGAATTGCCTTCCCAAGGCCCGGTGTCTTCCCTCAGCTGCTGGCAGGAGGGTCCATGCAGAAGCTGTCAGCTCTTTAGTGATTGTCAGCTTGTGATTCCAGCTCAGCTCTGCAGGGCAGCCTCCAGGCCAAGCCAGACCAAAGAGAGAGACGAGAGGTTTGTGTGGCTGGTTCCACACGAAGGCAGCTTTATTGTTGGTCCCCTCCGGCGAAGGGGAAAGCCAGGGACGAGAGCGCTCTCTCTCTCACAGGGGCAGAGGCCTTAGCTTTTATAGGGATACAGGGGATGGGTCTCAGAGGGTAAAGGCCAATGGGTTACAAGGGATCTGCATAGGGTCTCCTAAAGGATTGTGGGTCTGTCTTTTCTTACCGTGACCAAAGAAGTGGTTGCCTTTCCAAGGAGTCCTGCTGGGCGATTGCAAAATCTCTTATCTCAGCAGAGATCCCTCCAGGGCAGGGGCTGGGCATACCCCACAACCAATTATGACTTTTTTTTTTTAACAGCTTCAATTTTTTTGTCCCTGTGCAAATTTTGTGGCAATATCTTGACCTAAAGATCTGATTGTTATAAGCTATAATGATATGATATAAAGATAATGACATAAGCTGATATGACATCAGTGTATGAGACTGAGATTTGAATTGTTAGCAAGAGACACAAACTGCTATTCAGCATGAATAAATTCTCTGTAAAGAAAGACTAGAAAATACAGTACCAGCAGTACCTCACTAATATCTCGCTGTTTGTTGCAGTGGGGATACTGCAACACGCATATATCAAACCAGGAGTCCCGTGGAAAGGAAATATATATGGACAGACAGATTCTTGATAGCTGTTTCAGAGAGATGTTTATTTCTCCAGCCGCATGGCCGGAGCTCTGCCCAGGAACTGTCCCAGTCACGGGACCAAGGGTCCTTCTGCCCGTGCAGGGAACACAAACCAACCAATGGGAACGAGGCTGAGCAGGGGCAGGGAAACCCCGTGTCTGTGCCCTCAGGGCCCCTCTGCCAGGGCTCCATGGCAGGGGAGGGACCCCAACACCTCACCTGTTTTATTTTAATAAAAGGAGAATGAAAACAACTGGATAAACGTAACAAGAACAGTTTCAAAACAAAACAAGCCACCCTCCTGAGTCTTTAAATGTCCAATCAGATTCTGTGGAACATCTTAGGGCTGACAGAAGGGAGACAGGACTCTCTGAGCATGCTTTGTGGGGAAACTGAGGCAGGAGAGGGTTTAACTTCTTCCCTCCCCCTTTTCATCCCCCACTCGGCATTGGAAAGGGATTTTTGGGGAAACAATTGGCAAAAGCATGGTTTTGTGAGGGAAACCATGGGTGAAAAAACGGATTGGGAATACACTGGGGGTAATAGGACATAGGGTAAAAGGGAAAGGTGGGATTAGGAAAGGGAAACTGTAGGGGGGGCTTACAATGGAGATATTGTCTAACATGACTACGATTTTTTGCATATATACTGCCTTTTACAGAAACACCACCAGGCCCAGTGACCTGCGATGCTTGTAACCCTTTTCTCCCTAGTACAATATTAAATTCCACCACCTCTCCATCTCCCAAGCTTGGGATGCATTTTTCAGGGTTATTGTTTTTAATAGCAGTTCTATGCACGAATATGTCTTGCTGGTTGTCACACCTTGTTATAAAACCATAATTTTGCTTAACATTATACCATTTTACTATCCCTAAGGTCTTAGTTACTATGATCTTCTCCTTTTTCCGAGTGGCTGCTGTTTTCTGTCTCGCTGCGTCTTTGCTCTCTCCTTCGGTCGCTCCCGTGTTGGAATTGTCGGGGCTGCTGGTGCCTGCGCGCTCTTCCCGGGGTCGCGTTCGGGGCGCGCGGGCCGGGCCGGGCCGTGCCGCTCAGTTCTCCGTGCGTCGCCTCCTCTGGTCGCAGCTTCGCTGCCGCTGCCGGGCGCTGCACCCACGTCTCGGCCGGGCCCCCGAGCGACGACTCCCCCGCGCCCTGCTCCAGCGCGCGTTTCGGCTGGGCGCGGCTCCGCTCCACCGCCACTGCCGCCAGCCGCCGCCCGCGCACCGCCCCTCTCGGTCGGGCGTTCACGGGGGCTTCGCTCCACCACGCACTGTGCTCGGGCCGGGCGGGCACCGCCGGGTCCCGCCGCTCCCGCCACGTCTCGCTCCGCCACCGACACTGCGGCTCGTGTGGCTCCTCCCCCGCGCGGGAACTGCCTCGCTGCTGCTCGGAGAGCGCTCGGTGCACGTGGCCTGGGTCGCACGGTCCCTGCACCAGGCTTCCCTTCGCCAAGACACAGCTGACATTGTTCAACAGTCTCGGTAACTAAATAATATTCACGAAAATATTCTTCCATCGGCATATATTTTGACTCCAGTATTAACTGTGTCCAAACGGTTTTCCAAAAGCCCTTGGTAAGAATTAAATCCCAAGAAACATAGAAAAAGTTCTTAAACAACCATGCCAGGAAGTGTTTCAGTTCTTTCTGAGCTTGAATCAAGCTAAAATTTACAAATCGTTGTTCAAGAATCATTTTAAGTTTAAGATAAATGTCCATATGCGGCTCTGAGAGCCAAGAGTCTTCCCACCGTTCCTCCATAGTTTAGATACGGAATAGCAAAGCAAAACCAAGAAGAGGAATCCAAAGTTTCCAGGGTTTACTCACACAAATCAGTTGCTTAGGGATCGGGGATCGTTCTGCTCTCAATTCTCCACCATTTGTTGCAGTGGGGATACTGCAACACGCATATATCAAACCAGGAGTCCCGTGGAAAGGAAATATATATGGACAGACAGATTCTTGATAGCTGTTTCAGAGAGATGTTTATTTCTCCAGCCGCATGGCCGGAGCTCTGCTGAGGAACTGTCCCAGTCACGGGACCAAGGGTCCTTCTGCCCGCGCAGGGAACACAAACCAACCAATGAGAACGAGGCTGAGCAGGGGCAGGGAAGCCCCGTGTCTGTGCCCTCAGGGCCCCTCTGCCAGGGCTCCATGGCAGGGGAGGGACCCCAACAGCTGTTCTTGTAAGATCCACTCAATATCCTGCTACTGAGTGTATTACTCTGATGCCTTAGGTTTTAACTTTTATATTTTTCAAACCTGCATTGCTTAGTGTGTAACTCTGAAGTTTCTTGTAACCTGTTAATTTCTGCTCTCTCGTGCTAGGTGGGCATAACAAAGCCTCTCCGGGCCTGCTCTTCAAGGACACCCAGACCATCCTAGGCCCAAAAAGTATAAACCAAAAGCCTCTGAGAGGGGGCAAGCTAAGGGGAAATTATGTCATTAAACTGAAGCTTTAATTGGAGAATTAACCCTGATATGCAAATGAACCAAACCTATAAAAGTGTGAAGAACTCGTGACCTGTCGTCCATCTTGGGGTCCATCTTGGCAGTAGCCTCTGGCTCCCCAGGGGGTACCTTTGAAGGCCTTTCAAATAAATACGTACTTTTATTCCCTTACTCCTGTCTAGTCTCCATTTTTAGGTGGCCTCTCAAGACATCAGTTCAAACAATACAATGAATAGCATTAAAGCACTGTCTTAAACCCAATCAAGGTTCTTCCCATTCTGAACAATATATTTGATATGACAAACTAAAAGTCAAAATAAATTATATAGAATTCTGCTACTTTCCAATGTTACATTCAGTCTTTAAAGGTTTTCAAGTTCAGTTCCATCGGCTAAATTATGTTAATCCCAAATGGCTTTTCCCTGTTCTAAATGCAGACAAATTTTTATTTATATTTTTTAATTTGTCTTTCCAAGTTCTAGGACATCCTGAACTTCCTGTTGCAAGTGGGCATGGCAACAGGCTAACTCTTGCATTTCTGTTCTCTCTCCTAGAGGCAATTTAATTTGTAAATTGAAAACTTTATTTTACATTTCATATCCTTGGACTCAGGGTAAATTTCAATAGTTGGCTTTCCTCAAAAGATAACATGAGGAAGTTTTCTGTGAAGGGGTGAAAAGATTCTGCAGGGAGGGTCCAATCAGACATCAGCCATATGGTTTGGAAACTTGAGATTTTTTCCAGATATTCTTAATACCTGCTGAATTTCACCTTTAAAATTATTATGTCTTGATATTTTTGACAATTCCGTCATTTGTAAGAGCATTTGCTTGTGGAAAAGCACTATTAAGATTATGATTAACTGTCCTGAACATGGTAAAATACAAATGTTCAGGGTGGTACCTTCAGTGACGTATTTATTTCAGAAGCATGTCTTTCCATCAGGTACACATCTTGAGCTACACATATACTTCCTAAAGTGGGAATACTGGCTGCCATAACAAACCCATCAGACACCATGCCATCTGCCTCTTTTTTATGCTGCTAGGTCAGAAGATTTTCCCCTGTAATCCATGATATTAGCAATAGCATATGTCTACACCAGTTACTAACTTCCGAACCAAGAGTAGTTACCAACTTGCACTTGTGTTTTGCTCTATTGAAACTGTCACTGTGAGACTCTCACTCAGAAGTGAAAAGGTCAAAAAAAGGATAGGGGAAAGAGGGGTAGAGAGAGGAAAGGCTTACTATATAGCCACTGATTTTGGTTTTGTGATAAATGAATGTTACTGAAGGAGTCATCTCAGAGTTGCAGGCAAGAAGTGACACATTTTAAATGATAAAAATAAGATGGGAACATTTGCTTATTTCTTGACTCTGAAAATATAACTTCAATCCCTATTATATAGTGTTAGAAAAGGAACATGTATCCAGGCTAATAAGCCATTCCACTCTGATTTTATTACTGCGGACTCAGCATCAAAACTTAAGTATGGCTGGATCATAGAGACTAAATGACTCAAAATATAATATATGACTAGAAAATGCACAGCTACCTGCTTCTGTCTGACACATACCCAGGGTTAATTGACATATACCCAGGGTTAATTTACCTTTGTGATAAAATTCAATTTTACAATACCTATATCTTCTAATTGTTATTCTAATAAAGATCAAATGAAAGATGAATTAATGAAAACACAAATAAATCAACAAGACAGCCATAGATTATCAATAAAAAAAGAATTAATATGCCAATTCAGCATGACTGATATCCTGACACATCTATTTTCCACTTTTTATTTTTAATTATCCCCTCCCCCCCAAAATATAGACCAATGTTATATTCATTTGATTAATCAAAACCCTACAAGATATTTTCCATTTTCTTATCTCTCTGGGAAAAAAACTTTCCAGAAGCTAATTAAAGTCTGAAGGCAACTTCAGTAGCCAGACCTTGGAACAGAACACATTTTTACTGGGCATCAACAGGAATTTATCTGTCTCTTCTGCACCACAACAACAGAATGGTATAGTTTTAATGTTGCTGCATTTGCACAGAAGAGAATAAGAAAGAGATGGAAAATGAAACATATGCTGAAATTAAGGTTCATATTAGTAGGTAAAACATATATTCCCCCCTATAACACATATGAATTGTTGCTATGAACACCAGAAGATATTCAGATATTCAACACTATGTGGAAAGAGAATACCTAATTAATTTGACTAACTGCTTCCTGGCAGACTTTTTGACATACACCTTCTAGTGGCAGCCAAATTAGGTTAACAGGGAGCACACTAACAGTAAGTACAGATATGACATGGCCTCTGCAGAATAAAGTTAAATTTCTTTTGTCAGAAAGTCCAGAGAATTCATGAAAAAAATCTTTCTGTTATTGTACAGAAAGACATCAGTATATCCGCTTGGCATCCCAGAATTGACACAATGTGGATTTAGGGAAAGTATTCCCTGTCAGAGTTCAGTACTCTCTGACCAGTTCTTTTAAGATATTCCACATGAAGAAGATTTAATTCTTAATGCCCAGTTTACTCATTTGTAGACACTTAATGACAGAAGGGATTTTGGTTTAGCAGAGCAATACAGCAGTTTACTGAAATTACAACTACTCTTAACAGAATATAGAAGTTATAAATTTATTGTATAAACTATATAGAGAGAATGTAAAAGTTATTTATGTATTCATAGATTTCCTTTGTCATGTCAAACAACAATGTCGCTTTAGCGACAAGGAACTCTATCTTTTTGTCTATCAAAATAGTTGCTTCATTAAAAGGTTTTCTGGACTGTATCATCTCACCTGCTTTGGAGATAACCTCTTGCATCTAGGCAGAGTAAAGCTAGGGCTGCAAAGCACAGAGAATGAACTTGAGTATTGGAAACCAAAAGGGATTGCAGGCCAGCCACCACAACGCAGGACAATGGCACAGACAAATCCTAGCTCAAGGTATCTTGTCTGCTCCTGCTTGACACTACATATTTGAGGTACAGCAGTTTCCCAAGGATCTACAGGGCCTAATCATTAGATCATATTTGTACAGCACAGATACATGTGCATATGAATTTGCTATTGTTTATAGGTAGAAAAAATTCTATCCACACTATCTTTTGAAAGTGAAACAGACAATAAACCCCCATGCATTACAGTTTTGCTGAGTATTTGTTCTGAAATATGAAATTCTGACTATTCAGAACAATAGAAATGCATGTAGACATATAGCAAATTAGATAAAGTGCTAAGTGAAATTGAAAATAGTTATAGAACTCTCTAGGTACCTAGGCTTTCACATTTTAGACTTCTTTTTTCCCATCTTCTAATGGCTTCCCTAAGGTTGAGTTCTCATGTAAATACTCTAGAGTCAAAATACTGTTAAGAAGCCTAAGTGTTTATGTAAATGATTATTGTGATTAGGGACATTTTTAACACATGACCATGTGCTCTTTAAATTTGATGTCACAAGCTGAAATTTTGGTATGGGCAGACACTCATTCTCCAGTGCCTTGTCTCCAGCCTGCTCCCCATCTCTGCCCTTCTTCCACAAGAAAAGTGGCTGTGCTACATGCTTCATCCTCACTCATCCAGGTATCTCCTCAGAGAAATCCTGGATAAATTAAGGAAAAGGCTCTGTTTTATACCCCAAAGCACAAGTATGCTGAAGACCATACTCCTCTCTACCCCTGCTCAAGATGCAACAGGAACACAGCCCAGGGAAGGGTCTGCAAGGAGCAGGGGGATGTACCCCTTACTTCAAAGGCTGAACCTACAGCACAGATAAACACTGTGAGCTAAGAATACAATCCTTAAAAAACATGAAACACAGACAACAAAAGTAACTAGGAAAGTCCATCAACATTTCAATGGCAAAAGTATTACAGTGATGAGTACTTCTATAAGAAATACAGCTACAGAAAACGTGTGCTACAGGGAAGTTGCATGAAGGGGAGGTAGTGATTTATAGTTTCCTTTCCCTCCTTCTGATTATTTAGGATTTGTTACCCCAGATATTTAATCCAAGAAGAACATAAGCTAGATCTTTCACTTACAGAACTGTAAAGTGACGCGATCTTGAAACAGAATTGGAACAGTCATAACTTAGCTTGGCAAACATAGCTTAAAACCTTGACACCTTAAGACACTTTAAATTAAATTTGGAATAGGTCAGGTACAAACTCAGGGAGAAATTATTTGTCTCAGATAATTCAATGCAGAGGCTCACTAACACTCAACACTGCATGTTTCTCCCACCTTTTCTGCCAGTCCTCCTTGCAGGACTATAGACATATCCAACACAGACAGATCAAAGCTGACTTCACGTGTATTTCCCAGAGCCAGGGTGTAACAGAGCACACTACAGAGTCTGTCAAGCTGGCTAAACTTCTGCTAACTGAGATCCTGAGTGACACCTAGCCCTGTTAGCCCAGGAACACTGCTGAACTCTGCCTAATGATTAAGCTACCTGACATGATAACACAGTCCAGCTGTGCTTCATTTAGACATCAGTATTGAAAACAAATGGTACTCTTTTCTGTTGATAAACCTAACTAGGGTTTCTTTCTCAGATGTCTCTATAGCATATTTCATTAGTTGTTTTGTTTCTGAAATAAGAATCCTTTAGGTTGCTCTGTTACAAGTCCATTGTATAAATTTAGTTAAGATCAAAATGTAAACAAGTCTTCAACTTCGATAAATTCAGGCTGAAATATATGTACGCTGAAGAAAGTAGAAGTGAAGAGTGAAGCCCTAACCTCCATTTTGTGTTTCAGAATGGAAGTGGAAGAGTGGCTGGCTGGCCGCCCCATCCAGTCCCATCCTTCCCATCCTGGCCCACTCTGCCTCCCTCTTGTTCCACGTGATGCATTGAAAGCACTTCTAACCCATCGTGGCAGCTCTGTAATCTGTGCTCTTTTGTATATATTCCGTACTTCCCTTTCACAGAAGCATAACGGTGTCATGGTTCCATTTTCTAGATAGCACCTAGCCAGAGCCTTGCTCAAGCACATCATGGATATAATACCAGCCCAAGAAAGAACTGGAAAGGGGATTCCTCAAACAGTGAAATTGTTTCACTGAGCTTAAGCACAAAAGCAATATGAAATGCGTTATATGTTCGGGAAGGTTGCAAACTATTTCAGTGTTATTTTTCAGTTAATTCTCTGTTTTCAAATCCATGGCTCTTCATTTTCTTCCTGAAATCCTTTCATATTTTCCCATCCTAGCAATCACAGGATCAAAAAAGACATTAATTTCTTTTTTTTGGTCTCTCTCTAAGGATTTGTAGTAGGTACAAAAGTGCCTAAGAAAGAAAATACTCCTTCAGAGTTTGGTTTATTTATGATAAAAGATTACTAATTAGACCAGAACACTCTTGGAAACAATAAACCTTTTGTTACAGTGGCTCCATATGTCCTAGTCATTGTTTCCAGCTACTTTATTAATTAAACAAGATACCTTTTTGTAGTATCACCTTAGAAACCATAGAAGAGAAGTTAATTTTCTAAAATTAGAAAGTTTTTACTAAAAAAATGAAATGTTTGACCACATTGTTCTTGTGAATGACTGAATTTTACCTTCATAGTAAAACAAGTTTTCCTCTGTGCAAGGAGAATTTATTGAACACCACTAGCTTTACTTCAAAAGCACTGCTAACTCAAATAAGCCTCAGTGTTAATTGAAAGTGTCTTGCTAAACCCAAACAACATTAATGCAAAGTTACATTTCACTTATCAGCAAATCCTATCACCTTACTCTTTCACCTTCAGCAACTTCTGAATAATACTCAAAGGATGGCAGTCTTTGTGCAGGCACCATATAGTAGTGTGGAGAAAACTTTCTGTCCACAGGCAGAGCACCCACCACAATCACTTGTATTAATTATAAGCCATAGGAAATCTAAGCAATCTGTCCAGTTAATCTGTCTGGGGGAGGGAGGGGAGTGAGGATGAAATGTAGGATTAAAAAAAAGTTTATTTGAAAGGAATTATTTTTAATATTGTCATTTATGTCATTACATCAATTCAGATACACAAAAACTGATAAAATTAGATAACTCTAAATAATTTTTTTTCATAGAGGATTGTGATTATTTTTTGCTTGCTCTTAATCATGATAAAAGTGGTTTGCATGCCTAGATGAACCAGATTTCTTCACTTTAATTTTCTAACTTAATTTTTTCCTTTTAATTTTTCTAACTTAAACTTAGTTGAGGAAAAAACCCCCGGATATAAGCTATCAAAAACATTACCCAAAATATTATTATCCAGCTATTGGAAAGCTATGTAAAGCCTATTGTAAAGCCCAGAATGTAAGAGGTAGAAATACTCAGAGATTTGAAGAAATGTGGCTTGACAGAACCAGAAGATATCCAGGAGCAGATCCAGCAAGACAAAGGCAACAGTCTAGTTTTCAGTGATGAAAAAGAATCAGGGTAACAAGCAACATGGAAACAGAAAACCAAGCATTTTTCCCATGAAGAGGTGCAGTGGTAGAGCCACAGTACCAGGAGACAAACAGAGACTGCCAAGAAGTAAACAGGCATGTATACGCAGAGTGGAAGTTAGGTGCAAAAGAGATCTGTTAAGACTATTACCTTCAAATTCTTACACTAAACCACCTGCAGCTCCAGAAGGACTTAACTTTCTCTTTTGCCTTGGAGTCCATTGCATTTTTATTTATATGAGATTCTCAGTTGCTTGTAGTTAAACCACTTGGTTAGATGCAGGGTAACACTGAAAACAAGCCATTAAAGGAAAGCAAATCCTAAGCTGGTGCTACAGCACTCATTTTTAAAGTACACAGAATATAAAATACACAGAGGAAAGAACTGGGATTCTTCACTGACACCTCATATGTGCAGCTGATCACATGACCTAGCATATTGTCGTGAGGATCTTATCATCTCCTCAGTTATGTTTAATTGTGGCCTAAGTATCTTGTCATATTTTATTGCATTAAATTACACGCTCCTGTTTAAGAAATTAAACAGGCAGATTTTAGAACTACTTAGAATTTTAAAATTATTTTCAAGGGAGTATATGTAATTTTTTGAAAAAGTTTTTATCAAGAATAGTAATTTTAAATTTCTGGTATTCTCTCTACCTTCTTCTTTTCCCCAATCAGAATTCCCCATTAATTTTGTCAGATATTCTGCTTAGTCATTTCGGAAAGTGAAGCATTACCAAAAATGTTCAAAATTTATTTCCTTAGCAGGTGAAAGAATTGCATAATATTTAAAGGCACAATAACCAGTGTCATTCACTGTCCTATTCCTCAGTGGTTAAAATATCCATGAATTACTTTTGAAAAAGAATACTAACTAATTAAAAAGTCAATTAAGTAAGCTACATGTGGACACAGAAGTGTGTATATATATATATATATAAAATGCATCTTTTTATAATGAACTTTTATTTCTTCATTGGGTATCATTAAGGAAAATAATAGGAAAAATATATGTTATATCCATCTGTCAAGACATGAAAACAATTATTTAATAGAGAAATAAAGCAGAAAGCATCCTTAGATATCAAGGGAGTTTGAGAAAGAGAAAGCCAACACTTTTAATTTTCTGTTCAGGCAATATTCTGAGATAATGAATTGTGGTATAAGAGCTACTTCTAATTGAAAGAAAGGATTTATTCCGACACAATAAAAAATACCTTCAAGTCTGGCTGGATCATGGAATAACACAGCAAAAAATAAAACTTTTATGGCTAACAATGTTGTTGTAACAAGCTCCTAGAGTAAGAATAAGCTACAATTTGTAACATCAGGAGAGGTCTTACCCTTTGCTGCCCCTACTCTGAGCTGCTTTCTCCTACTACTGTGAATCTCTTCCTCTGAGTGCCACTGCCTGGTGTTTGCAAAGCTGCACGATGAACTGGAATAGCATAATAACACACATTGAGAAATAACCTCTTCAAAAGAGTTTTAACCCAAATCTGTTCCCAGGGTAGTACATGGCTGAATGAATACCCATGTCAGCACAAAGGAGATGTTATCAGTGAAATGCCGGGAGGGAACAAAAAGACCTGCAGTAGAAGAAATTTATGCCCACTTAGGCTACAGAATTATGATGTCATTAGTCACCAGACCACTTGACAAGGATGGTAAGAGCCTTATTTGATTGTCACTGAAATCTACCAGAAATCTATTTATCTGTCCCTGTAACTTATTTATCTAATAGTGTGTATTCTATAAATCTGATCAAAAATTAAGATTTTGTCTATGGATATGCCTATGACAAGGCTATAAAAAACCCCCAGGTTATGAAATGAGGATCACCTAAATCCCCACCACACCTTTGAAATTCTGATATTAATTATCTGTAAAACTTCACACACCAGACAGCTTGTAGTTTTGATGTAATTTCCTTACATTAAACTTCTATTCTCTTCTCTGTTCCACAGGTTTACTTTAATATCAGGAACTGAGCCAAGTTCAGCTGAGTGTAAGTGAATATAGCCCCACTAACTCACAGGTTTCGCCACAGGTGATCGTGAACCTTGGCATTTCACTAAAATGATGGCTTTCTCTTTTAAATAAATGAATAAACAACCAAATAATTAGATAAATACTACAGCTTCCTTCAACATATAAAGATCAGTTTCAAGCTAGGTAGAGAAATCATGGAGTACAACTTATGCTCTTTCAGTAGTGCCAAAATAAACTGCAGGTGTCTGGAAAAATTAAAACTATATACTGAAAGCAGCACTATTGTTTTTCTGCTGTTCAAAACCTACTTTTCATACTGTTCTTGGTACGCACTTAGCATATGGTCATTTTAAATGCAAATATTAAGGATATGAAAAGGCACAGTCACACACTGAATTTTGGGTGTATCCCAGGAATGAAAGCAGATTGATAATAAGAAAAAATTGTATTAGTTGCCCAAGCATAAATTTGCCTTGGCCACCCAAATGAAAATACACATTTGGCAAAATAATACGAAACATAAATGGGGACTTATGACAAGAATTTTTGCCACTGTCCCTAGAGGAGGAAAGAGAATGAAGAACTGACAAGTTTTAAACGATGAATGGATTGATACAGGAAAACTACTAATGGTATGTGCCACTGATGACTTTTGAAAGCAAAAGTTAATATAAATTATCCAGAAAGTTTCTCTGGTCATGAATAATGCAAACTTACTTGGCTCAGCCAAACATTTTTACATTTCAACAGGTCTGAAAAAATGGAAAAAAAGAAAGAAAAAATGGCAAATTTTTTTTCTGTGGAATTTGATGAATCAGAAAAAAACAGTGTAACTAAATAATGGAAAGTTGGGTGATAATAAACAGGATGGAGAACAGTAACTGAACACAATTGTTGTCTCTGAAATATAACTTAAAAAAAAATCAGACAATGATTAAAAATGCTAAGACTTAAGAAAAAACAAGGTGTGTGGTTTTGGGATTTGGTGAGAGTTTTGTAGAGCCAAAAGGGACAATAAAATATATGTACTTCAGACAAACTTACAGGAGGGTCTGTGTCAGACCTCAAAGCAAAGAGATCAGACCATGAATCTCTAAAATAGCCAAACTCATTGTTTATCGCAGGTTGCCTCAGTGCTGGGAAAGGATTACCTACCTATATCTGAGTTCCCACTTCCAGCTGTGAAGCTCTGAGCTTCCAGACCCTAACATTTGTGAGCATTCCCTGCCTATACCCAAAGTTCATGCTGAAGTCCTTGGGGATGCACAGAGTTCCTCTCATATCAAGCCATTTTTTGTTCATTAGCTTTCATGAGAAGAGGAACAGTCCTTTCACCATTTAAATTTTAAAAATTTTGTACTGCTAGAATTATAGATAAGGAAGAATGTTAATTAATTCTTTCTGCATTGCTTTGTTCTATTTTTTCTCTACATCTTTATGTTTATCTTTTATAAAGCATGCTTTTCTCACTGATTATTGTAATTATAATAATATACATTAAAATGTATATTTCTGTAAATATAGTGACCATCAATTGTAAGCAGTTGAAAGTTTAATCCATAAGTTTAAAAAGCTTATGAGATTTCTTAAGTTCTGACTTTCTTAATTTAGGCTTTGCTAAAAAAGTAATGTTATACTGTGGAGCATTAGAACATAATTACATTTTCTGCTCTGCCTTCCACATGACTTAGCTCTCATACTCACACGCATACCATAAATCAAAATAAGATTTTCATTTATTGCATTTCTGTTTAGCCTTTTATATGAAATTATTTAAAGTATATTTACAGCAGATAGAAAAGCATTCATTGAATGTACGAAGATTGTTTCAACTCAAATATTGTAAAACCAAACATATTTTTTAAAGATATGTGTTTGCATGCCTGTATGCTCATACATGAACAACATATGTATAAATAAATGCAGAGATTTAATTTGGACTTATGAGGCATTGATGCTTATAATATCATTACTTCTATGTACTCTGTTATAAGAAGCTTGAGAACTGGGCATAGGTGGGGATGTAGCAGGATGCTCTGCCCTGGAATGTGCTCAAGTAACTCGGACAATGCCCTATTTGCAAGGCTATCAGTAGTGGATTGACAAGGGGCATCATGTGCTGGTTTTGGTGTTGAATTATACTAAAAACCAGTCTGCTCACCAATTCCAAATTAACAACATCCTGATAGGCAATGGGAGACATGTGACTTGCAGTCAAACACTTCACACTATAAAAGTGTACTTCATATGGTTATGAACTCTCATATGGTTACGTTCTTCTAACATATTTTTCCGTGGAGTGTGTGAAGATTTCTCTCTTGGGAAGGGGGCAGTCCCCAAGGATGCTCCTTGAGGCTGAGTGAAAGAGATCTGCCCACTACCATTGAAACAGTGGGGATAAAAGAAACTCTCCAACACCATCTTTTAAGTGTTAGAGAATTTCTTTGTTCTGGACAGGATGTTATTCTGGCTGGGATGTGTAATGGAAATCATTCCATCCAAACATGGCAGGATGTGCAGTAGAAATCATTCCATCACACATGGTTTTTTACCAGTTCGTTCACGTATTTATACATAGAAAAAAAAAACCCAGAGAAATTCTCGTTCATTGGTTCTACATTACACAATTCTTAGTATTTGATCTTCTATTGGTTATTGATCCCTTCACTTTCAATGAAGGCTAGTTTGGTCCTCAATTTTTGGTTCTCTTATCAATCTTTTCCCAGACTAGGTATCTCTGATTTGACTAGGGGGGTAATGTCCGTTTATCTCCTCTTATCTTCTGGCTATTCCCAACAGGTTAAACTTTCAGAGTCTAGGAATCTTCTTTTTGTTGAATGAAGCCCATCAGGCCTCACCCAGCGAAACTCAAACCCCCAGTGAACAGAGTCTTTTGAAGAGAAACCTCAATACTCCCCCACCTTGGCAAAGGCAAACAAACCCACGACTAAAATTACTTAAAAGCCAAAAAAAAATTTAAGTTATATCATTTCCAATACTATGAGTATTAGTATGGTGAGTTACATCAATCTCTGCTTAGTAATTGTTTCTTTTTGCTATCCCCTCTCCTTTAATATAATTGCTTTGATATAGTGCACTATCCTATACTATACGCTACTAGTAGTTTTAGCTTTTATACTGTGTAGTAAATAATTCTGATTATTATTTTTATCTAATAATTTGTCCTAGTAAACAATTCATTTTTATAAATAAATATATCTGATTTGCCATCATTAATCCTGTGGGACAAAGTTACTTAAACCACTGACAAAGTCTGGGGCTAAGACTGGATCCAGCCACAACCAGACTCCTCCCTGAAAAGGAGTTTAGAAAACAAGGACGTCCTTTCTGCACCTCGTGGCTCTGCAGCAGGGCTTCTCTAATAAACTTTGCCTAAATTTGCAAACTCCACCCATGACAGGGGTTTGGGTTGTACTCTAGCATTTCCAATTTTTCTGTGACTCTAATGTTTTTTGGTGGTTCTGATTTGACCACCCACCAATACCTGCCAGGCCAGCTTACCTTCATCATTCTTCGGCTGTCTTTGATGTAACAGCATAGTATGTTGTAGACTAAGTCCACGCATTTGCTGTGATCTGAAATAGTCTGGCACTAAGCTGTCTTGAATGATTTCCAGCCTTTTGCTATGCCTGTCAAAATTATAAAGTTCAGCATGACCAGCATGCATGGACAGTTCTACTGGTTTCAATTGTTCTGAATTTATATTTTGATAACTACTTTTATTACTATATAATGAATACTATATGCTGTTCAGTTGTATATCCTTATTTGCTAACAGAAGTAGAATTTAAAGTCATTGAAGGGGTTCTCTTACCTGCCATTAAAGGTCTGTTTTTTTCAGAAAGGACAATTTCAGAGGGACAAAGGAAGACACAGTGACTTTTAGGAAGGGCTCAGGAGAGAAGAGATAAAAGGCCATGGAGAGCAGGGAGAATAGGTGAAAGCTAAGGTTTCAGGTGAAGCACTACTGCTACAGGCAAGAGTGCCCAAGTGCCTGAGTAAACCTAGCTGTCTCCCAGACCTCTGTCATGAAGACATCAGCGGTTACTGGATGTTACTGACTTACTCCTCACAAGGACTGAGAGGAGCTGTAATCTCCTTCAGTCACCCATGACTGTCCTGCCACTCTGACTGTTTAAGCAAGGTCGTCTGAATGAAAGTGTAAAAGCAAACAAGAGGAATTCACCCTTCTGCATCCACTAGAGAAATTTCATCTTCTCTCCCATTACTCTTCAATTCTTCTTGGGATGAGTGTCTCCTCTCACTTTCCCAGTTCTAAAACGTAGAGATATTTAAAGTATTAACCAACTTACCTAGAAACGGAATTAACTTGTATATTTATGTGCTTCAGATAAGAATTGAGTCCAAAATATTCAATGCTTGGAGCCAATTAAGGCTTTAATTAGGAATAAACCAGGAAAGGAATAAGAGATCCACACATTATTGGTAGTTTCAAAGCTCAAAATTACATTTGCAGGGAGGTCTTTGTTCTACTTGAAAGCAAAAGAACTATGCTGAAACATTTTTCTCACAGTAGGAGCCTTTTGTCAATTTGCTGAAGAAATTATGCTAAAAACTACACAAAGGCAAGTTTTTCTTACTCTTCCACTTGTCTAAAAACCAGAACTAGACAGAATTAGATAAAACGAAAGGAACCTTTCACCTGAGAAAATCACTGACTTCCATTCAGGACTTCATCAATGCACATTATAGCAGATTAAAAAAATTCTGTTAGCCAGGGGGACAAAGAGACTACACACTAATTATTCCTTTTGATCTTCACTTGCAGGAAGACATCTGACAACTGTCAGAGATAAAGCTTACAATTAGGTAGCTTTTTTAAATAATTAAGTACAGGAACAGAAGCTTTCCCTTGACTTGCCTTTTTTTTTTTTTCACTACCTCTGGCTGTATTATTGCCAAGCTGGCTGAGCAGTCACATCCAGCCATTTTCTCCCTTTGCCTACATACAATCACACTGAAAGTCTGTGAATGAAACTGCAGTCTACCTCAGTAACTAAGGTGACTGAGTTTTCACCTCCATGCTAGGCAGTCATTTAGCAGAAATTAATAATCACTTACCCTTTTAATGAGTCACTAAAAAAAGTCACTTGTTTTCACTTCTGAAAGCTACACAGTCTCTCTATTCAACTATTAAAACGTCTCCTAATGCTATTTACAACTGGAAATAAAAAAGTAAAACAAACATCAACAGCAAAAACTTAAGGGAAAAAATACAAAAACTAAGATGACCTTGAGAAGGTGTTTTATTGCTCAATTAATCCCAGCACATAGTTCTTACTTGTATTTGATCTGCTTTGCATAGAATCCACACCTAATAAAAGTTAGCTTTAATCTAGATAATAGAAACAAGCTAACAAGCACTAGAAGTTAAGTGGTGCCTATCTCAAGGGCTGTCTTAATGACATAAAGAGGACTTACAGAGGAAAGTGTGGAGAGTGCTATAGCAGCGATTTGCTGTGCTGAAGAGCACCCCTAACTAACTCTTTGCTTGTGTTCTCCAGATCTACTATGTCAATAGAAATCAGGAATGATTGGGTACCCTCAAACCTAATTATCTGCCAAAATTTTTTATTTATCTGGAATAGTACTCTTGCTTTAAAGATGTAGATGTAAAATAATGTATTATTTATAGAAATAGATGTATCAGTATACCTTAAAAATGTATTCTTTTTAAAATATTGATTATATAATAAATTCTTCTTATATATAAGTCTACTTAAATGAAATATAACCTCCAGATACTTACATTAATCATAATATAAAAAAACCCTCAGAAATTGTGAACCTCTTCCAGGTTCCCTATTGTGTAAAAATAGCATATATTTAACAAGAATTTACCTTCTGAATTAGTGAAATAGATGGTCAATAATGGGAATGTGAAGAATCATCAACAGAATGCAGCAATTTGAACTAATTTGAGGTAAAGTGTTATCACTTTCTTCTTCTTACTTTCCTGAACCAGTTTTATGCAACCTAAGCTTGCAAACCCATGATTCTAATAAAACTCATCTTCCACAAATTAATCTATCTAATCAAATCTAATCTAATCTAATCTGCTCTAATCTAATCTAAACTAATCTTTCACACTAGTCTGATGAAAACTGGACTTGGTCCAATACAAAACTAATTGAAATAATTGGACATTTTTTCCCATTTCAAAAGTTTTGGATGAGATCCCATAAATATAATCTTTGTGCGACAATTTTGTAATATAAAAACCAAATAATTTAAAGAGCTTTAAAATTCAGGGTTATGTTTACAGAACAATCCAGACATATCAAATTATTTTTTCCAGATTAATATCCAGGAAAGCATGATAGTAAACCGGCAATCAGGAATATTAAAAAATCTCATTATAATTGTGCGTACAATTTATTCCTGTATTGGTTTTATGCTGTGTTTGGCTTTATTCTCTGGGAGAAGCAGTTATTTGGTTGGTTGTCTACATTTCAAGAAGGATTCCAAAATCTTGACTTTTACTAAAGTTAATTTAGCTGAAGCAATTTATAAACCATTCAATTGAGCAATACTTCCTATTTGAGTTTTATTGTTACAATAACAAAAGGCTTGGAAACAAGAAGTTTTTTCCAAGTACAACACTACTTTTCTTGCAGTCGTAATGAATTCTGCATATGGTACATGTCCTCTTCTTCTGTACTGAGGAAAGAGACTTGTACGTGTTTGAGAAATAAGATTAAAAATGTCTAGTTAATTCCATGCAAAGCAGACCAAATTGCCTACTTCAAAGGGAGCACTACTTTTCACTTGCAAAGATCAGTCCTATTTGGATACCTAGTCCATAGTGTAACAAAATTAAAATAATCGTTTTATAAGAAGGTGCCACATCTGATTTCTTTCTTAAAGCTCAATTTCTCATGAAACACCCCAAATTATTGCTGACATTCTATTTCTCCAAAAATAATTTTTATGACACATTCTCTGTGCATAGGCACAGATGATACTTATCTCCTCATGCCTCAGCTCTCCACTCCCCAAAAGAGGGGAGTAACAAGAATTAGAAATAATCCCTTGCGGAGAATTAGGAATAATCACTTGAGAAAACACTGACACTGGCTGAAAACTTGCTAGAAAGCAGGTCAACAATCACACACCACTTTTCAAGCCTGTACCATAGTCTGCAGTATATTCATTAGTACAGACATGAGCAAATCAGCTATATTTCAAGAACTGGGTTTTACAAATTTATTACATGAATTATACACAATGATGCATTACCCAACTAAATGCTCCAGCCCTCTGATTTATGTTTTTTTGGTTTTTTTTTTTTGCTTCTTTTGGTGATTCAGAATTTTCAAGGACCTTGGAAACATAACAGATATCTTTTAACAGTTATTTTCTTCCAAGAAGAACTGCTGAGGGAAAGGAATCGTGAACTGTGGTGCTTTCTCCACTGTGCCCTGGGCACTCTCCCTTAGTGATATTTCAAAGTCAAAATTTTTTCATTACTATGGTACATATTGTTCCTTAGTATATGCAAAAGAATACCAAATGTATTATCACCACTACTATTCTCCTTCATGTTCTTGGGAGGTGGGAAGGAAAGAAAAGAAGCCAATCAGAGATTTCTGTACTTAAAGAGTTCAAAAGCTTTAGTTCAATAACTTGAATCACTTTATACCTTTGAAGAGCTTCCTTTTTTTTCTTTTTTTTTTTTGTCATAGGCTTTAAAGAGAAAACATGTTGTCTCCTTGCAACTTGAAAAAAATAAAGTTTTCTCTTACAAGCTTAGCTTTATGAGTTTTATCATCCTTTGAAACAGCCACATTCAGTGCCTCAGGGAAAAGAGAAAGTGATATCTTTCCACAGTACAGGTAAAAGCTTTTGGATATTGTTTAGATGCCAGTGATTTTTCTCCCAAGCGCACCTTTAATTGCTTAAGATGGATTATTAATTGCTATTACAGACTGTTCAGCAGCCCTAACAGCTTATTGATGAAATGTTGTCTTCTTGAGGCTCTTGTTTTCCTTTAACATGTTATGTCTATGGCTCATTCATTATGCTATCAATCTTAGCCCAATTTAATCAAATAATTTTTTCCTGCTTCAAATTACACTCTTCCCCTATACAAACAAAACATAGTAGACCCATCACTTTGTGGTTTTTAAAACACTGCGACAGGTTTGTGCATTTGTTCCTACCCTGAACTTAAAATTCATTAATATACAACAGTGCTTCTTTCAAGCTTTATTTATTTTGCTTTGTACCTTGTGCTAGGGAATGTCCAGTTTGTCCCACCCCCCTCAAGACTGCCTACCTGCCAATGTACCTTAACAACTACATATGTTTCAGTATGTGAAGAGTACTGCTGTGTTCAGATATACCAAGTCCTACTGGTAGTAAAACTAGATTAGGTCAAAAAAGATGGTGTTCAGTTAAAGTGAAGGTAAGGTTGTTTAAGTAATTGCTAAGCACAGTCACAATACAAAAAGATCATGCTAGAAATATTTCCACTCCCTTTAGCTCTCAGCCTTTAGAATTTTTTAATTGCACCCAGGGTGTATGACGTTCAGCTTGAGTAACGCAAAGGACCAAAAAAGAGCATGACAAGAAAAGCACAGAAAATAATCAAACCCAAAATATTTTAAGCAAAGTGAAGAGTTGTCATTATCCTGAAGAAAGCTAGGATGCACAGATCAGTAATAGGTAAAGAAAATTCATGACTGATTAGTATATTCACATCTCAGTGAAAAAACATAAGATGTTTATAATTTATATAAAATACATATTTTAAAAGTATAAATATGAATAAATAATGTGTCCAGTTAATGGACAGAGTAAAACTCCTTCAGATTCAAGATGAGATAAATTGAAGTTTGGAGACTAAAAACTTATTCTTTTTGTTTAAATTGCATATATTAACAATGCTATTAATCTTGTTCAGCTCTGAGATAAGCTTCCTGGAGCAGTGCAGTCTAGGATGGATACCAACAAAAAATTACTGATTCGTTAAAAGACTGGCATCAAAATTATCATGCAAACTACTGGGTTTTTTCAAATTAAATCTGAATCTTTAGAAGTAGAGAGTATAGATAAAAAGGTAGGATTTAAGTTATAATGATGACTTTAAATATCTGACAGTTTGCAATGGCATCTGTGAACCTCCAAAATTGCTAAAGAGATATGATTGACAAGCCTAATGTAATGGGATGGACTGATTTCCATGACAATAATATGCACTGTTACCAGTTCCTCACTCACCACCTATCCAGTTCTTTTATGGATGTTTAATTTAATTTAAAAGAATAACACTTGAAGTCCTTTTAAAGTAACTAAAAATAAACAAGCATGTCTTGGTATAGGCATGTTCAGGTAACAAAGGAAGTACTTGGCCAAAAACATCCAAACCAAAATAAAAACTTGAAGAATAAAGGATATGTGGCACTATAATGTTAACAAATATATTATGGGGCATTTTACCCTATCCATTCTTTCATCTTAACCTCTTTCATTTCAATGCTTTCAACAACAAAAGGTAAAACACAATGAAGGATCCATGTTTTATGTGGAAAGTTGCCAAACTCCATAGAGATTCAAAAGAAACAACATGTCTAGAAAGGATATCTGTGTTTTTTTCTATAATGAATGTTTTTGCATTTGAGAGGATTCATCCCTCATGTATTAAAAAGATAAGCATTTATAATCTGGTTACTAAAAAACAAAGGCAAAAACATCAGGAGCTTTCAAAATGATTGTACGTGAATTTGATCTGCAGAATGTTATTAACACTGCAAGATGAAAAACAAACAGGATGAAAACTTGCAGCATTTTGAGACATAATTATATTCTATTTTTGAAGAACAGAAGCAAACAAATATTTGTTTAAGATTCTGGTCATGCTCAGCTCACAGGTATTAAGTTAGAAAATTTTTAATTCTCTGCAAATACACAGGATAAAGGAGGTGTTAGAGGAATATGAAGTTACAGAGCTCACCACACTTGAATCATATATTTCATTTGGATATGATATAATTTTATATATGGGATTCTCACCTAACACAGGGAGCATTGCTAACTGTCTGACACCAAAAGCAAAAGATTTTGATACTTTTTCATACATGTGTTTCAGTTAGTGCTGCTACCTCCTCTCACACAATAACCTGCAGGAAAATTATTACTCCTTCAGGCATTCAATATTTGAAACCTTTCTAAGATTTCTCTGGTCTGAAAACTTATGCTGAGCATTTGCAGTTGCTAGGTGATATCCAAGCAGTGGTCAGTAATTGTGATTGAAGACATATTGCTTTCACGGCAAATTTCCATTTCATGATTGGTGTTCAAGAAAAATGAAAGGCATATTTTGGTAGAAGCAGTGCAAGATCTAGTCACTATCAACATATGACAAAGATATAGTGAATGTTCATATTGTTATAATTCAGTATTGATCAGTTAAATCAAGCATAAAAAACAAGAAAGGAGTGCTGCTGAAACAGATGAGTGAAATATTACATATCAGTAACTATTTTCCAAAAACTCTCTTGATATATTTCTCCATTTTATACATTAATAATGTTCCATCTGTATGACCTCATTGTTAGAAGGATAATAATGTTCTAAAGCTAGTCTATACTCTATAAAGAGTTTGCACTCTTGTAAAGACAAATGTATTCTTGCAATCCTCCTTAAGCATGTGTACATATTTATGTTTGCAATTAGGCTACATAGTTAGTTTTAGACTGAGACTCCTATCAAAGTTAGAAAAAACATTATATGAGAATATGCTTTTGTTGAACTTTCCTGGCACTTTTTTTCTGTACAGGAAATGAAATATACTTGATTTCCTTTAACCTTCCCCTCAACAAACCACTACCCTTTTCAAGGTTTTCTTTGGGCAGAATGCGTCCATGCCAAAAAGTGTTAAGATTGACCTGGAGTTAGTAAGTACATGTTCTAAGTACATGAAACCTTTTTCAGTTCTGCAGAAAACATTACGGGAAAGAAACAGCATCAAGGTTTTGAGAAAATGAGAGATGCAAATAAATTGAAACCTTCAGTCCAGATTTGTCAATTGATTTGGAAGAGCATCTTTCTTGTATCCAATGACTGATTAGTAGATGGGAATTAGTGATCAACTGAAACAAACCATTTCAGGAATGACACCAAATTACACAGAGTGCTTGAAATAGACAGGAAAAAAAGTATAAGCTTTCAGTGTTTTGCTGGTCAACTTTAAAAGGAAGAGTAATAGTCTGTGGTTTACAATAAAAAGGTATAATAAGGTATAATAAGAAAAGAGGAAAGCTGTAAACACAGAGAGACACAAACCTCACTGACAAATGATAAGGTAGGTGATAAGGAGAACCAAACCTGGTCAAGTCAAACTAATTGATGAAGGTACAGAGAAATCACTATTATTTCTCTATTACTGGACCTAGGACATTGCCAAATGTGATACTAAGGAAAAGAGAAAATCCATAAAAAAATATATATGGTGACACAAACGTGGTAGACAAGCGTAAATGAGACAATGATCCGAAACAAATGAGGTCAAGTCACACTGATGGGCTACCAAGGAACTGCAGAAAAATGAGGAGCTTGCTGCTGATAAGCATGCAAACCTGAGGGTCCAGGATCTTGCCAGGGGTCTTGGAGCTATGCAAACTGATGATGAAATGTGCACTGGAAGGGGAACAGGGAGGAAGAAAGTTGGACTAGAAATACAGGCGTGAAAGAGGTCAGTCACTTGTAAAACAGAGCTGGTCAATGTTCTTGTCTCACTGAGCCCTGCACCTCCTCACCACAGTCTGTCCTATCTTCTGGTAAAACCTCTTCTTGACTATCTCTGTGTAATCTCCTATGCTCTGTGTCTGTGTATGTGTGAGTGCTGCAGGCACCAGGTGTCAGCTACTGGCAGGACCAGTGTGAATGGATCTGGCATCAGCAGCGGGAGTCAGGTCAAAAGTGTAGGCTGTGATCTGGTCTGGGGTGGGCCAGACAGAAGGGGCCTTGTCAGTACTCTAGGGATCCACTGATGTGCATGTTTGTGTGAATCAAGAGTGTGTTGAGTGTGTGCTGTCAGTACTGAGATTCAGCCTCTACCAGAGAAGGGGAGTTGTCTGTCTGTGCAAGTGTTCATGTCAGTCCTGCAAGTAGGTGATGTCAAAGGCAGCTCCTTGTCTGTGGCAGCCTGTGTCACCATCCTGTGTGTGTCTGTGCACACCCTTTTTAGTATCAAGCACAGAATAAGTTTCTTGTTACATTCTCTGTTCATTGATTTCTTTTTATGGCTAATTTAGTGTTAGGTTATCTGACACCTCAAACATAATTGAGAAACAATAAAGAAAACATACTAATAAATTTCTCAAATTATTAGAGCTCCCCCAGTCACCTCACTGGAGTAGGCCATCTCTGCTTGCATAATTGTTAACTTAAATCAGAGAGACAACTGACAAAATCATTAAATACTTCCACTATATTGAATATCCAACTTGATTTCCCCAGGCTTAAAAAGTCAGAAATTTAGAGCTAACTGATTAATCATTGGTAAGATGGCCAGAAAGGTTAGCAATTATTCAATTCACAATTTATCAATAGTTTGTCTTCTCATTTCCATTCTCTGCTTCCAATTTGGATGTCAAATGTGCTTTAATTTATGTTACCAACAAACAGCATCCCATTGAAATGGAGTGTGATGTATATACTCTCTGTTGGAAATTATAATAGCCTGGTGGAAACCACATAGGTCTAGTTGGAGTTTCACAAAACTTGACCTAAATTCCCCACCATACTGTCACATTAGGAACCCAGGTGATCCTCTTAGGGCTGTAAATGTTTTATGTCAGTGGTATTCTTCAGAGCAAGACACAGCTCAGATGCCTTACCTTGCAATCTACGGAAACTAACTGAAAATACAAGTATCAAACAAAATACTTCTTCCTAGTTTGAAACTTGGCAATTCAATCATTGAAATGTAAATTTAGAATATCTATTTTTTAACATGAAACTTGAAAAGGGGGAAGGGTAAAACAAAGGACTTTTTTTTTTCACTAAGCTTAAAAAGGCAAGTAAAAAGTGCAGCTACTTAGCTTTGGGTTCTTTTAGTCACTAAAAAAAAAAAAAAAGCGTTGGAAAACAAATGCCAAAAGTGAATAAAAACTGTATTTTGACTAATAAATCCAAGTTCTATCATCTGGTGAAACACTGCATGTAGGAAACAGTGAGAAAAAAAGATGTTTCCTCTGTAAGAGAGAGGAAACTGGATAGTGATCTGCAAACATAATATATAGCTCTAGAAACATTCCTACTGTGCTCCACAGCTACTGATGACATCTCTTGACTTCTTCTTCTGGAAATATAAAACTGGCAGAAAATCCAGCCACTGGACAACATATAATCATAAAATCAAACAATCATAGAAATCTCAAGTTTGGAGGACTCACTAAGGATCATTGAGTCCAGCTTCTTGCCCTGCACAGGACACTCCCAACATGAACACTGGAAGTTCATAAAGGAAATAATGCAGTACAATATAACCACAATGTTCCAAAAAATCATGTAAAACATACATACTTATATTAAGGATTTGTTTGATAAAACCAAAACCAGAGTGTGACACAGATTCCTGCTTTTAAATTAAGATATTGGAATATGATACTGCTTATATAAGCACCTCAGATGCTTTGTGAAAGGAAAGCTAGTATACATTAGAAAAATTACACTGCAGTAAAAAAACATGGAACATGGAACTGTGAAGGAAAAGAAATAATGACATAAGTGAATGCCCCATTTACATAAACTACACCAGAGAATTTATATTGAAATAAATTTTAAACCATGAGGAAAAAATTGTGTTTATTCTTATTCTTGTCATTTAACATGCGAGAAGTAGGATGTAGTGGGCTTGCCAGGCACCCACCAAAGCTGCTCTATCACTCCCCTCCACAGCTGGGCAGGAGAGAGAAAATATAACTGAAGTTCATGAGTTAAGGACTGGCAGAGATCTCTCACTGAATAGCATCACAGTCAAAACAGACTTAACTTGGGGATGTTAACTGAATTTTATTACTAACAAAATCAGAGCAGGATAATGAGAAGTAAAATAAGACCTTAAAGACACATTCTCCCCCCACCTCCCTTCTTCCCAAGGTCTACCTCCTACTCCAGCAGCACAGAGAGACAGGGAATGGGGGTTATGGTCAGTTCATCACACATTTTTTCTCCTCCTGCTCAGGGAAAGGAGTCCTTGCCCTGCTCCAACATGGAGTTCCTGCCACAAGTGACAGTTCTCCATGAACTTCTCTAATGTGAGTCCATCCCACAGACAGCAGTCCTCCACAAACTCCAATTCACTTTTCCATGGAGTGCAGTCCTTCAAGGACAGGCTGTTCCAACGTGGATCCCCCACAGGGTCACAAGTCCTACCAGGAAACCTGCTCCACCATGGGCTCCTTTCTTCGTGGGTCTGCAGGTCCCTGCCAGGACCTTGCTCCAGGACAAGTCTCCCATGGGGGTCACAGCTTTGTCTCAGGCATCCACCTGCTCCAGTGTGGGACTCTTCCACGGGCTGCAGGTGGATCTCAGCATCCCCGTGGTCCTCCATGGGCTGCAGGGGCACAGCTGCTTCACCATGGTCTGCACCACGGGCTGCAGGGGAATCTCAGCTCCGGTGCCTGGAGCACCTCCTGCTCCTCCTTCTCCACTGACCTGGGTGTCTGCAGAGTTGTTCCACTCACATATACTCAGTCTGCTCTTCTCTGGCTGCAATTCCATCTGCACAGTAACTTTCCTTCTTAAATGTGTTATCTCTGAGGTGCTACGACCATTTCTGATTGGCCCAGCCTTGGCCAGCAGCACATCCCTTTTGGAGGTGTCTTGCATTGGCTCTGCTGGACATGGAAGAAGCTTCTGGCAGCTTCTCACAGAAGCCACCCTGTAGCCCCCACTACAAAAGCCTGGCCATATAAAGCAAGTACATAGGGGTACAACAATTCAGTAACAACAGAAGGATGGCTGGAGAAGCCAGTAATAAGTCATCCAATATCTGTTTTTCATGTATCAAAGAAGAGGCAACTAGAATCACATAGGACACAGTTAATGAATGTTAGACAGCATTAAGAAAGAAATGGAAAATACCACTATCCCACTGACTCATTTCAAAGTACATTCACCTTCAATGTTCTATTTAATCCAGACATCCACAAACAAATTCATATGAGATTCAGATACTGCAAAACCAGAACAAAGATGCACTTTGAATACTCAAATTATCTGATGTATAAACTATGCTGGTAGCTTTGAAAGAACAAACATGAGATCCATACCCTCATGGAGAGCTGCCTGAGAATCAGAAGGTCAACCTGGAATCTAAAGTGATACCAGGGGCCAATATTTGTACTAAATTTTGTCCATCATGTTCCATGGCTGTGAAAACAGTAGGCAGGAAATGTAATCAGAGCTTCTCAGTGATAAGATATGGGCATTAGCAGGTAGCAGGTTTAAAGATCGATAGAAGCCAATACATTGGCACACACGCTGTGCCTGTGCTTGTGCAGGTAGCTCATATGGGTGCTGACTGGGATGCCTCAAGTACACCTTGGCTGTCCTCCTCTCTCCTCCACTGGATCCTCACTCTTAAAATGTGAGTGGCACCATTAAGGAGCTGTGGCACAGCTACTGCTGATTATAGGTAAGAAGACTGAAGGGTACTTCTCAAGGAAAAGAAGGAAAGAAAAGTGAGCTGAGAATATTGATTACATGAACTTTTCATTTCCTACTGGGCAGAGAAATCCAAGTGAGAATTTGCAGGATTGACAACCTTTCATAAACTAACAAACAAGTACAGAACAATGAAGTTCAACTCTTTCTGTCAGGCAGAAATATAAAGAATGGACTTCCATAATCTTATATGAGTGTATTAATACATGAATGAAAAGGCAGTGCAACTGGTCAGGGATAAGCTGTCTAATTCCCAAGGTCGCCAGATGATTTAGACGTGAAGTTTTATTTTTCAAATGTACCTAAGGATCCCAATTGGACAAATTGATGGGGAATTAAATTTTAAGTCACTTTTCCATTATCTTCAAAATGGGACCAAGAATATTTTGGAAACATCTGGTGACTTAAGAATGTGGAAATTAAAATACTGATCCTCTCAAAAATACTGACACCTAAACAACACTACATCCTTAATAGGGAAGGAAAGATACTAAAATTTATCAAATATGTGTCATTACAAAACATTTCCTGGAAGCCTTAAGAGGAACAGAGATCCTGATGATGCTATTCTCTTCATCTGCATCTAGCCCTTTTTAAACTATGCTGAAAAAATTTTGCTGATGGACATTTTAAAGATGAAAAGAGTGGACATCATCTATAATTTTCACCACATGGGAAAGTTCATGGTCTCCAGCAGTAAAACAATTCAGATGAACTGCAATAATAACCTCACAAATCAATACATCTTTTAGGCAGAGTATTTTGTAACATTGACCTATACCATCTGATGCACTGAATATATTTTTCTTTCCTGTTACAAATGAATCATTCTAGAATCCCATTAAAGTTGTTACTGTACAGAAAGTAACTATGGCACTAAGTTATTAGTCATCAGAATCTAAACAAATTTGATGAATTTCAACATAGATTTTGGCTTTGGTATGATTTCACTTTATACAGAATCCCTGTTGTAAAGTATTTGAACCTTGATAGTGTGTCCCAGCCAAACCATTTTTAGTTATTTTTACCAGAACCCTCAGAGTGAGACCAGGCTGGAATTACCCTCACTGGCTTCACCTGGCCTTTCCACCGTCAGCTGCAGCACATCAGCCCCAAGAGAGTTTTTAAGCTCCAGTCTAAAGGCTTGAGAGGAGAGGTGGGATAGGCTTATAGCTGTTTATTCTCTTTTGCTGTCTGGCTTTCCTGGACTAAGTTGGCTGCTGATCACTGGATGGGTTTTGTTGCTATCATCATCTCAATGCTACTTGCCTGGATCAGGAGCCCCACCTGTTAGAGTCCTCAGGAATTCATCAAGGACTGAAAGGTAAACTGTGCTAAATTGGAAAAGACTTGGGAAAGAAGAAGCTGAAAAACTAAATACCAAGACAGCAAGGAATAGATAAAAAAGGACTGTGCTGCACTGGATTAAAGCCAATCATGTTATCAGAAAAGTGTGTGCGGAGCTGATGGACAAAATAGAGGGATCAATCAAGCAATATGGGATCTCATGCACAGCGGCGGCAAAATGTATATGTATTGTATTATGGATAAGTTGTAAAATGTATAGGTAGAGTAACATGTATAAGTAGCATAAGATAAGCAAGTAATATGTATAAGTACTGTGTTATGTAGAAGTTGTAAAAGGTATGAGTAAGTAAGATGTAGAAGTAGTGTGATATGTGGAAGATATAAAATGTATAAGTAAGTGAACTGTGTAAGATATGTATAAGTAGTATAAGATAAGTAGGTAGAATGTAAAAGTAATCAAAGTGCCTAAGCAGGGTATGATGTCAAAGTTGTGAGATGTGAGTGGAGTGTATTTTAAACAATAGGAAGCTTCTGTGAAATCATATTGATTTATTGATCAGAAGGCATGACTTCCTGCAAATCCCTGAAAGCAATATGTACTTGATTGATGGAATCTGTTTGTTCTGTTCTAATAAAACAAGCTTCCTCTGTCCTTATGCTAAAAACAGTTGAGGAGCAACACAGTAATATTGTAATATTGCTGCCAAGAAAGTCATAATAGGCACATAGTACCTGAAAGGCCACTATAGTCCCTGAGATTACCTTGGCTGCAGCACAGTGCTAAAAACATCAAGGTTGTGATTTTGATCCTCATATGGGCTATTCACTTAAGACTTGGATTCCATGTGGGTACCTTCCAACTCAGAATGTCCTGTGTTCCCATAAAAATTTAGCACCATGACACCTGTTGCACACATGCAGAGGAGAAATACTGCCCTTGAATTCTTGTCTTTTGCCTTTTTTTGTCTTTTTGTTTTCCAGAATTTCATATCTGTATAGTATAATCTTTCATTCCCATTTAAAGTATATTCAGACACAGAAATCAATGGTGTTGACAAATCCAACCTTCTGAAATGTTTCAACTTGTTTCAGTGGAGAATGATTTTTTTTTTTTTTTTTTTTTTTTCCCAGAGAGTGTCTGATTCCAGTTGGTCGTGTATTGCTATCAAACAAGGACCAGACAGAATGAAACACATATGGACCTGAATTTTCCCTTGTATTATTCAGGTTGTTTTTCATGGGGACATATTTTGTTATAGATCTTATTGACTCTTGTTTTATGAGGTATTACAAGTTCAGCCTCTAACAGTTCATCCCATCTTTGAAGTGAAGTTCTAAGCACAGGCTTGTTGAATGACGCATTTAAGACTAAAGACAGAGATGCCAGTGACCCAGAGAGCATGTTTAGCATGCGAGTCAGAAGACCTGCAGTGTCTCTTCACACACACACACACACAAGAAAATAATTTAAAACCTCCTCATGGGAAGAGATCTTGGAAACTGCAGCATTTTTTCCCCTAAACCACAAACAAAATCTGAACTATTTGGAGGACTTTCATCCTGATTAAATATCCCTTATGCATTTTACATTATATTGCTGTTAAAAATAATGTCAGAAACTCAGGACTTCAGTTAAATTCCCACCTTCAGGTGAACACTGAAATGCGTAAACCCCAGTATTACACATACTTTTCCTTTTTTGTTGTTTTTTAATCTCCACAGCGCTTCTAGTCTACATGGAAGCAGAACCTGAATAAGAAGGGTGCAGGAAGTTTCTGTTCCCAAAGGACACTAGAACTGGTGGGAAAAATACCCAGTCATGGTGGAAGGTCTTACAAATGCTTCTGATGTAAATTTTCTATTAACAACAGTTAGGGTCACTCATGTAGATTTTCTGAATCACCAGTATTTAGAGTGAAATGCTTATCCCTTGTAACTTTTAAAAACATATAGCACATTTGTGATCTAGAATTTGTAAAACATATATTCATCTGTTGAATTTAGCCTCTCTTTTTGTTCTTCCAAAACAACTGTACGCATAGCAGGTGCGACCTTCCAATTATTTTGTATTTAAAATTGCTTCATAAGGTGCAGGGTTTTTTCCTTTACTTTAAGGGTTACAAGAATTTCTGAACAATGCAGGTGAAAGTTTGCTGTATGATATTACTCCTGCTCCCTAAAGGAGTGATAACAGAATTCAAGTGTTTTACCAGAATATTATTTCTCAGTGTGATAGAACAGCAGTACTTCATCAAATTAATCATGATACACTAGACATGGGATAGGATTATAGATAACACAAGTTATTTTCAATTAGAGTACACATTGTGACTGATTTACTTGCATAGCTCTATATCTGAATTAAACTTTTATTCTTTAATAATTAAACAGTGTTGTCCTCACGGCCTTTTAACACTAGCATAGAAACATAGCATGCAGGTTTAAATATTATACTTTCTCTCCAAGGCTATCAAGGTATATAGTAGCATAGTTATTTGAATTCATTGTCACAGAGGTACAAATTGATTTTACCAGCCTAGGAAGATTTAATTCATTTAAAAAGCATGTCAAGGAATAAAATTTGTCAAGAAATTGCATCACTGTGACACAAATAACTTAGTTTGAAATTAGTAATAAAATACTGAGTATCTATTAAATCGCAGATACATAGTTTAACAAGCAGATTTTGCATTCACTCTTTTAAAGTTTGGGATCAATTCTCATTTATACCAAACTCTGGTTTGAATAAGAGGTCACCTAACAAATAATACCTTTTGCATTTTACATAAAAAGACAGTTGAATTAATAGTGATAGAGTGACACATTACTTCAGCATAATAAAGGTGCATTAGCTTAAATGAAAAGCACAGCCTTTTATTTTCCTTAATAGAACTAAAATATCAAGGAAGAAAACATCAAAATTCAAATCTACCTGCATGCCCCATTTGACACTTAGTGAAGTACAAAGCCTGAGAAAGTTAATCTGTGAAGATACTGAAGTTAACAGTGTGCTTCAGCAATGCAATTTTCAGCACAGGGAGATCCTTTTCTATTTTTTGAGACTTATTGTACCAATAAGGAATTTTCATCAATTTGGCAACATAGGACAAATAAAAAATATTTCCATATTTATTGTATTTTCCTGTTCTCTATCTATTGCAGCTATCATAGCATCTCAGATATGTATAACTAGAACAGATTTCCAGAATGACAAAATCCATGATCCATCAATGTCTTATGAATGAGTATTTATGGGAGATATTTGAAAATTACATTTGATTTTCTGAGATTGATCAGAGATTTCAAAAATGCCCATTGAGTTTCTGTAACACTGCCACTCTTTCTGACTGACCCCTCCTCTAAGCAAGATTTTAATGTATACTCAAGTATAGCTTTTTCTAAAAAACAAACAAAAACCAAAAAAAATTACCTTAAACTGAAGAGGAAGATGTGAGAATGTCTGCAGTCAGTTGGAGACAAAAAGATAAGACCCTAAGAACTGTTAATTTTAGTGATAATTTTCTCATTCTATAAGACCTCACAGAAACCTTTATTACACTGATTTCCTAAAATTCAAAACTGTTTGATATTTTGATACATTTTAGAAGGCTGAGAAAGATGATTGCTTTTTATCTTCTCTTAATCTGGAATAGGCCTGGACAAATGCAGAATAAAATTAATCAACATAACTCTCCAGCTGAGCAAGCTCTATGGAAAAATATTGGTCACATAGCCTTACAGACAAAAACCAATAATAAATTAAAAAGCTTTCAGTTGCTTTCAGCTAAAAACTGGTAGACAAAGCAAATAATTACTCAGGAGATTATATGCTTTATAAAATACTATACATATAAACTTTAACACAGAAACAATATTAAATTATTACAAGGGAACAGAATTCTAATTATCATATTAGAAAAAAAAATTGAATCAACCCTAGGAACATAACATCATGATTAAAAACAAAATGAGGCTACCCTGTGAAAGCAGTACTGCACTATTTCATCTTCCTGTGTGTATATTGGTTTAACAAATGTCTCCATTCACACTTCCACTTCTTAATAGGATCACCCTAACTACAGTGTGTTTGGTGGTGCAGTGCAATCCTTCCAACTCAAAATCGCTCTGTAAAACAATCTCTTCCTACTGGCATTATATCATTTATTGCATCAGCCAGAGAGGACAGACCTGTTTCATTAATTTCCAGCATTGCCGGTTCAAAAGTTCATTTCAAATTTTGATGGAATTTTCATGTCTGCTCATCAGAGACTGAGAGTTCTAGAGAGCACAGGAAAGGTGTAATTGAAATAAATGTTATTTTTGGTAGACAGATACTTTTTCATGGTTTGTTTGTTGGTTTTTTTTTTTTAATATGTAAAGATGTCTCTCTAGCTAGAAAAAGATTTAAAGTTTCTTTTAAATATAATCTGCTTAGGAAGCAAAGTGCAAACAAAAAAGCTTCAGACTAAGGGGAAAGAATCCATACTCTTTTCCTACAACCTGAAAATACAGTGCAAGTGATTTACAAAATCACTTTTTTTCTTTTTAATCCTAGGTTTAATACAGAACAAATTACCTATCAGATAGTTACTGATTTGACTTTTCCATAAAGAACAAATGCTGAACTGCACAGGAGAGCTGATGCACAGGCTGTCTCCATCTGGTGATTAAACAAAGTGTGATTTATTTCAGATACAGTAATGAGGGATTAGGAGGGGATGAGGCAGAGAATTTTCTGCCTCAGCATATAGTAAGGCTTCTATATGCACAGGCATAACAAAGAATGGAACAGAGGCGAGAGAAACACAGAAGAGCTCCAAACACAGCAAACTGTGAATGCTGTCAGTGCGGCATTCTTCCAAACTATTTAAGTATTTGGTAATCCATGTACACACAAATCTGTTAGGAAAAAACAAAAAAAACTAATACACTGGCCAGGGATATTTACCTTTAAGTAAATTATATGTTTACTATAGAAAAATATAGGAAAACTATTTATTTACTACTGTCATGCAGAACTGTTCATTCATGCTCTTACCCTGATGGTGTCCTACTGTCATGAAGGCACTTGTTATAGGTGCAAAAAGACTGGCCACCATGTGGTGCAGCTGATACCTTTTCTTTCATTGTAGCAGCTGCTCATTTGGTTTTCTCTCTCCCTTTGACCTCCTATGCCCCAGACCCACTGAGGATTTCTGTTACTTCACCTATGCTAATAGCTTAGGCCACCCTTTGAGTGGGTAGAAATTCCTGTCATGTGGACAGGCTAGGTTGTCAAATGTGTAGTCAAAATACATCCAGTAACTTTCACTGTATCATCATGCTTGGATTTTGTCACATTGGTAGTATGACAGAGACTTTAGAAGAACAGAGGTCAGCAGGAAAGGAAAATATTGCACAATCCCCTTGTTTTCTGAAGTTTTAAATCCTTTTCAAACTTGAGAGGAAAAAAAGTTTGGAGTAAAGAGAAACAAGCCCAGTAAGTTGTGTCCCATTTTCCTTAAAATCTATGCTCAGAGGATTTCTTGCACAGACCTTTCTTCAATTTTCTGTTCTCTGTGGAGGCACTTTTTTCTAAACACAGACAAACCATGCAACTTCTTTAAGCATCACCTGCCACTCATGACAAGCACAACATCTTTTGCTGCTCATTCAGACTCGTGATTATTTTCTAATTTGTTTCCCCCTTGCTGCTCCGCTGTCAAAATATTCTAACATCTCTTTAACTGCTGTTTAATAACTAACAGCAGCTTCACATATTTTAAAGAACAGAGGAAGACTATTTATTTTATTACTTCCTCAAAGACTAGCACAGTGAATAATCATGACTAAAGGTAATGAATATTATCAGTCAGTGGGCTGCATTTTTCTAGTCGCTCCCAGCTCCTGGGATTCTCATAAAATTATCTGTAATTTTACTGCAAAAATAGGAGCAGTAATCTGTTGTATCACTTAAGACAAATACATATTCTTGCTATGAAAAGTCACACCACAAGAGTAAGTCTATTGACATAGTCTCCAATTTATTTCAATGAAAATAGTAATGTATCACAAGAGTCCTGGCAATTTCACATTCACTTTAACTGCTCCTAATGCCTTTTTAATTTTGATTCTCTCAAAAAGTAATCATAGAATGCCATAACTGAAGTTTTCTACCAGGATTAAATCAACAACCCCATCCTTGTGTGGAAAAAAAATGAAACTATTTAAGGATGGGAGAAAAATGTCTTTGTCTCACACATCAAAAACAACAGCAGCATAGAGCACACTTTTTGTAGCATTGTCTCCAAGCAGAAAACTTTCCTCAGCTGCAACTTTCCAAATATGAGTATTCTTCCAGCACTAGAAATTAATTTACATTTCAGTTAGGAGCCTGAAAAATACTGTTAAGAATTGACTTTCTCTTTAAGAAAGGTGACAAGAATCACACCTATGAGCTAGCTATCATGCAACTCTGCAATATCTCTAATGTAAAATTACATTATCAAAGTAAATTGGAGATGTTGAGTAAGATTACTGCTTTGTCCTTTTAATAACTTTTAATAGCAGAACACATTAATAGTATCACAGTTCATATTGAATCCACTAAAAAAAAGAAAATCACATTACAGAATGCCTGAAGAAATTTCACATATGTTGCATGCTGTAAGAAATGTCACCTCATGTACTTGCTATGCAGTTATAGATAACTATTTCTGATGTTCTCTCCACACTTCATTTGCAGTGCCACTGAAGAAATCAGGAAATGTTAAATTAAATGAATCTTCTGAAAATCAGGGAACAGTCACAGTAGGCATCTCAGGCATTATCTTGGGATGGTAAAACTGTGGGTTTATCATAGCAGTGCCAACAGAAATTGAAAAAAATATTATTATCCCGTTGAGTCATGAACTTTAGAGACACTATTGCAACCCCAGGACACTTAATTCTCTGTGCAACAAGCCATTATCTGTTGTCTCATTGCTACAGGCCTTACTAAAAAGTCACCCCCATCTTTCTTATTACACTTTGAATCTAGATGATACAACAGGGGTTCATGAGCATTTCATTATTGAATACTATTGTTCACACAATAGTACTCATGCTGTACATGCACACATTTTTGTGGCTGTAAGAATTTTGACATGAAGCAATATTCCTCAGAAAACTCAAGTTAATAAATCACTGGTTTCTTTTCCTTTTGTTGCGATCCAGTTTAAACCCTGAAGAGCAAAGAAAACTAGGGTTCTGTGTATAAAGCGGAAAGAACGTAGAAGGTTCAAAATATATCCAAAAATGAGATGTTGGTGCCAAAAAATTGGTATTTTTTATTTAATAGTAAAAGAGGCAAGGAGAAAGAAAGAAAGACAGAAAGAAAAACAGAAAGAAAGAAAGAAGGAAGTATGGGTGGGGGTGGGGGGACAGGGAGAGGTGACAGGGGTTAGGTGGAAGCATATCTCCCATCCGAGGGTCCCAATGACATCTCGTTGCTCCCCTCCATCTGGTCTTTGGGTGGTGAGGGTCCCCCGTCATTGCCGTGGCCACGCCACCACACACCACCACACCGCACGCCAAAGAGTACAGAATTCCATGGATTAATAAACGCTTTGGGCCAGGTGGGAATGCCCATGTGCCTCCCTTGCAGGGGCTGGCTTAACACACTGTCCCTTGCAACATGGAGGGTCTGTTGCATCATCTCTGGTGCTCTGGTGCAGGGTCTGGGGACCTCTTTGGGGGGACCTTTGATGGGCCATGTCACCCCCTTCTGTTGTGGATAAGCTTTTTCCCCAAGTGAAGGGGCCCCTCAGCTGGGCTCTTCTGCACAGTGGAGGATGGGCAGCCACTGCGCCTCTGACTGGAGGCTTTTCCAACACACACCCAAAGCCTCTCTTCCCCCACCCTTTGGTGGGAGGGTCTGCACAAGCCTGGCAGCTGATAGCCCTGGGGCTGTGGTCTCCACCTTGGAGGTGTTAAGATTGTGCTCTGTGAATGTCCCCAGCCCTGAGTTGTTACTTTATCTTCATCATCGACCCGTGTAAGGCCTCAGTCAGGGCCCCATTCAGGGTGTGGTGGTCTTCTCTGCAGCTTTTGTAATACAATTTTGAAAGTCCTAAATGAAAATGTTTAAATTATAATATTTCAGTCTCTGACACCTTCTTTAAAAAATAACTGACCTAGCAAATCTTCATCCCAGAGAGTTTTTTGTAAAATAAAAAGGCTTGGTCACTATTTGAATGCAACCTTACGCATTCAATTAAAACCAAATTTAAAAACAACAAAGCAGAGAAGCCCTGAACAATTGGACAATAAACTAGTTATTTGACTGTCTTGTAAGGAGTGTTCCCACATTCCTCTTTTGCTCATAAGAAGATTTGAGTGCACCAGAGGTCCTTTCCAGCCAGTAATCCTATGACTAAGTCTTCTCCACCTAACTCTTTCACACGTCTCACTGAAAACACAGGCATTCAGAAGACACAAAGCATATTTGCATTGGAGGGCTAAGGACACAGATACACAGTTCTTCATAAATTTCCCTGTTTTCTTAAAACTAAGTCCACTCAGATGGGGAATGACGAATGCCTTTGTCAGCTCCAGTTTCTTCAAGCAGTTGACTCCTTACAACACAAATACAGGACACACTACCTACACCAAGAGAGTAAATCAGAGAACTGGGATTACCGCTTTTATACCCATGTAAATATCCACGTGTAGCATAAAAGGGAAGGCACATAAAAGTAGGCAACACTTAAAGAGTGAAAAAAGTACTGCAGAGATACTACTATTTTTGTGACTGATAACAACATATACTACTAATTTCATCATTATTAGAACAAATTCATTTCTCTTTCCTTAGTATACAGATGCAGGGAAATTAGGGTTGTCCTTTTCCTTTTGGTTTATTTTAAATTTATTATTTCTTGATATATATGCTCATCTATGTAAAAAGGTCCTTCCCAAGTCATATTAGGTCTATGATATTTTGTTGTTAGAAACTTCTGTGTCTGTGGTGGCTGGTGAACATACACTACAAAAGACAAAGATTCTCAGTAAGACGGGTCCCTAGTACCACAGGCGCCACTTTACGTTAGGGTGACCAAACAGGCTTCTCCCAGGATGCATTGTTATGTTAATCTATCCCAGTTTGGATTCCCCATTGGTCCCCGTTCCCTAGTCCTGCCTTTTCCCTGCCCCCGGATAAAGCTGTGGGCTTCAGGATCATGTTGGTATTTGCCTCTGCAACCTTTGACGGTGTAGCAGCAATAAATGCTCCTGCCAGAACGCACCCAAATGCCCTTCTTGACTCTTTGCTAGCGACTGTAATACTGAACCCACCCGTGCGCTGTGGGTGCACACGGGACCCCACGGAGCCAGGCTGGGACAGTATTATGTGTCTCCTTGCTTGTCTGAAAGCTGTTTAATGGTCTTCTGCTTTCTTTGTTATCTTGCTTGCTTGAAATAATAGGATTTTTCCCTACCATTCAATATATTGAACCAAAACAAACAAGCTAAGGAAGCTCTCGGAAGCTGGTGTACAGGTTAATGCTAATGTTATTCATGACATTTAATGCACTGGTATTCAGTTACTGCCAGAGATGTCGTAACAGTTTTCAAATGTTAGTTGGCAGCTATTAGTTGATCCAGTGGTTACTCACCAAAATACAGTACTCAGACTATGAAATAACCAATAAAAACCACTAAAATAAGCTTATTAACTTATGAGTTTTATGAGCTTCGTTGGGGCTTAAAACCAGGTTTATGAGCTTCATTGATGCTACTGAAAATACTCTTGAACCAGTATTTGATAAAAATAATGTGTATATGAGGCAATAAATGTCTAGACTGCTTGGAAATTAACAGCTTTTTTGTAAGAATATTCCTCCAGATACCACAGAAAATATGCTGTTCAGCACCACTGAAAGAGTTAATAGAAAATAAATTGACCCTCAAAAGTCACTCAAGGCATAAAGTGACTATATTTGAGAACAAATTATAAACTCTAATGGCTCAACTCTAAAAGGGAGTTTTTCTTTATTCTGTAAAAAATCCTTTAAACACCACTTCAGCAAACCAACTTGAAGAACCACAGTATGCAGACAGTAAAAGTTAACTTTGAATACTAAAATGAACACTCTATATTGCTCCCATTACATCCTTGGATATATTGAGGGGATTTATGATCTTTAATGTGATTCAAAACTAAAAGGTGGAAAAGCCATGAAAATAGCAGATGCCAGGCTACTGGTGTCACAACAAACTATAGCACAGGATCTTCTCATAAGTACAAATAAATCCCTTGTGCATCTTCACAGGCTGTTGCATTTGTAGCTGAGTGTTTCCAGTTTGGTTTGTGTCTCCCATGTGAATAGGCAGTGGAAAAGCAGCATCATTTCAGCTAATAAAAAATGTTCAAACTAAAATTGGCTGCAGTACCACAAAATAAGACAAAAATAGTTTATCTATTGCTTGAAAATTGCTAAATGTTCTATGATGAAGCTCACAGAAGGTGGGTGTATTTACAAGTTTGAAAGATCATATTTTATATAATACACAAAAAAGAACCTAAGAAAACACAGCAGAGCAATAGATGTTCCAGCTTCATTTAAAAAATATATTAAATTTCTCTGTAAGGATTCAGCTGAACAAGTCATAGACAAATCTACCATGTTAAATGTAGGCTACTAAAAACTACAAAATACAAAATGTTCATTCGTACCTCCAAATGGAAAGGGCAGTATAAATGCACAAATGTTAGGCCTTAGAAACAGTTACTATAGCCTTGTCACCCTGTGTCCAAAAGCATGACAACTTTCTGACCTGTAACATCAGTGCCATCAAGGAATTCTCGTGGATTCAGCCACTTTAGAAACAGCTGAACTTCATTCAGTTGCATGGCACATGTGTTACCAGGAAGCTAGTGCTCAGTGCCATGCCAAGAACTTTAGAAACAGTCAAACTTTTGTGGAATCAAAAAATATTAACCTAAGCTGGTCAAGCTTTAAATTTGATAAAATTTAATAATACAACTTTTTAAAATGTTCTCAACATTCTAGAACCTTTTTATCTGTATTACAAACATAGAATTCTGTTTCAAATTAGCAATCTGCCAGCCATACATAAGAAGACACATATGTTTATAAATACTCTTGATAAAGTGTCCTGTCCCGTTGTAAAAGGGGAGTTAGGGAGGATTCTTTTTGATAGATTTCTCGGGCAAAATTACAGCGCAAACGTGTCAATAATTTGTCTGAGAACTGTTTATTGATAAAGAAAGGTAAGTGCTCCTACCAAAGGGGGGGTGGAAAGGGAGCAAAGAGGAGAAAAGAGAGGCCGAAGCAGAACGCCGGGGCAGAACACCGGGGCAGATCGGGTACCGCTGTACCCCGGGCGCGCCGGCAGCTCGGCAGACGGAGCGTGTGTGCCGCAAGCTGGGATGAGTCTGCGCGGCTGCCGGGCCGGGCGGGCGCGGTTCCCAAGCAGCAGCCGGCCGCGTGTCCCTCCCGTCGGGAAGAACAGGCTGCCGTGGCCACGGGCGCGCTCCTGGAGCAGCTGCGGCTCTCGGGGTCGGGGCACGGCGGCGGCGGCCGCTCCGTCGGGGAAACAGCGGAGCACTGGGGTGCCGTGGGGTCGAGCTGCCTCGGGGAAACGGCGAAGCAGGGCAGGACACGTGCGGACAGGACAGACAGCCAGGGAAGAAGCAGGACCGCAGGGAGAAAAAGGCGAGGGGGGCCAAGCTGAGCCTCTGGGCAAGCCCCCGCTCCCTCCGAGAAACCCAAATGAAATGACCCCGGGTTGTGGTGCAGCTCCCTGCTTTTTGTGTGCTAAAGCCGCTCCCAGAGCCCAGTTTCCTGGGCATTTTTTCCCGGGCAGCCGGGGATCAGCCCCACCAGCAAGGCGGGGTCGCTCGCAGCCCGATCGCGGAAGCTTTCTCTGCCCTGGGGGCTGCCAGGCGAAGCCTCCCCGGGGACAGGGCTCCCAGCACGTGTGCAGCCCCTGGAGTCATTTTCACCTCATGTATAACACATGTTGAGGCATAAAGAAAAATCAGACTGGTCCCTCTCAGCAGGTCTCTTTCAATACCCTAATTAGAACTGTTTCACACTGGAACAAAGCTTGAAGCCAAATTCCAGGTAAAAAAAAAAAGCGTTTCTCCCAAACACATCCACAAAACATCAGATCCATCCAGTTTTCTCATCCTATTGAAAATATCTTCAGGGCAAAGGGCACATAATTATCCAGAAACAAATTTGTTCAGTCATGATTTATTGTATCTATGCCAACACATTGATAGTGCAGTAATTATTGGAAACTTTTCCCATGTACCATAAGTTATCCCACTGCAGCCGATTCCAGAATTGTATCTGGGGAGTTAGGTTTCAGCTCTTTCTCATATAATGTAATTCCAAACTCCCTTGTTTAGTAGCCCAGATGGGTACTAATTTCAGAGATTCACAGAATATTCTGAGGTTGAAGGGACCCACAAGGATCATTGAGTCCAACTCTTAAGTAAATGGTACATATGGGGTTTGAACCCACACCGTGGCATTATGAGCAGCGTGCTCTAACAACTGAGCTTATCTTAGGGTGATGTAGTGTTATTTGTGATATCAGATCCATGTGCTTTGATTCTCCAAGCAACAACACAAATGGAGAAAATCTGGAGTTTAATTTAAAATCCTGAAAGAATAAAGAGTCTGGAGAAATTATGCCTTTATCGCCCTGAGGATATTTGTGTCAAAGCATCAAAACTTCTACTGCATTAAGTGAACAAGAAAATAGAAAAAGGACAGTTATTTCACCTGCTCTTTCTCCTGCTGGAGAGGAGTCATGGTATAAGGACGTATTCAAAGAGAAGGGCACGTTTCATAAGCGTAGTGCTGATGAAGTCTGATATCATATCTAAACACCTAAAAAATAAATATAGCTCTGCAAAAATTAAGATTCCCCTGGATTATGAACTATGTGTTGCTTAAGAGTGGAACTAAAATTCTTTTTATATTAAAAACATAAAAAAACAAAGGAAAAACATTTACTCCACTTTCTGTAAGATCTCAAGACTATTTTTCATTCACTAACTAGTAGATAGTAGTGCTGACTGCACAGGGAGTAATTCTATTTTTTCAAATGTATTTTCCAATAAGTGCATGCCATATTGACCTGCTAGTCCTGCAAAAAAAGATTTTTGCTTATTTGCTTACTATTCACCATCAAAGTAATGTAGAAACAGGCCTGTTACAGGAGTAAATCCTTCAGAGCAAATGTCTATGGAGCTAAGAATCCCCATGGTGGAAACTTCAAACCACTCACCGTCATTTGTTTTAGTCAAACTTAGTGTTGAATAAGAAGCTGCAGGAACAGGCAGAACACAAAGTTATTTCAGTGAGGCTGAAAGCAAGATTTGTGTTGAAACATTCCATGGACCTGACAACATACTTGTTTTTATATGGAAAAAGTTGATCATCCTCACAACTCTTAAATTCGTTATCTGATGAGAACTGCAGAAATTACATAATTAAGTTGGTTTTGATCTTTTTTTGGAAGAGAATAAAAAGATGGAATATAGTCTCCTTTGAATTTTTGTTTTACTTTTTTCTTTTTTCCTCCTTTGCCCACAACCACATTTGGAAATAAACCACTACAGTGTGATGCTGTGGAAAGAATGAGGTGAGACAGTAATTAAACTCTCAGAAAAGGCTTTCTCTGTGTGGTGAATATTTTATATTAGTCAAACATACAGTACATGCATGAGAATGACACATGGCTTTAAAAAATGCATGTATTACAAGCATACTTGTACTGCAGGAACATAGCATAAAGGAAGATAGGAACTGCAATCCATCATACTGCTCTTCTATTTTATCTTCTTCATAAAGCTAGTGGGACTGCTCAGGAGCATAAAGGCTATAGACTGAGAAATGAAAAAGATGAGCTTTTTTTCATAGAGGTAGGGGGAGGCAAGATTTCTGCCAACACTTGTAATTGCACAAACAATGGGGAAAATTTCTTATCAGTGAAGAAAAAGAAATATCTTACATAGCTGAACTGAGCTAAGCTCTACATTTCTTCTTTATATTTACAGCACAAAGTTGCTGTGAGATCCCTTTCTAGTGAATGAAATGAATTCACATGGGATCTCTAATGCTGGAGTGTAAGAGCTGGAGAGAAGAGCTATGAGCAGGGAATGCAGGAGATGCAAAAAAGATTCAGATCATTGTATCAACCATTAGCAAATTATTAACCAACCATGCAATAAAATACACACATCAGCTTTACTTTGCACTCTGGATTTGCCCGATGTCCTTGGTTTCTTTCTTTAGTATCCCCATCTGCACAATTTGTACCCCTGTGTTGCAGCGGGGATTACTACAACAAGCATATTTCAAACCAGGAGTCCCGTGGAAACGAAGTAGATATGGACAGATTTGTGGAGGATGTTTCAGAGGTCTTTATTTCTCCAGCCACATGGCCGGGGCTCTCCCCAGGAACTCTTCCAGTCACGGGACCCGAGGGTCCTTGGCCACACCGGGAAACACAAACCAACCAATCGGGAAATGAGACTGACCAGGGGCAGGGAAACCCCGTGTCTCCCCCCAGGGCCCATCTCCCAGGGCTCCATGGCAGGGGAGGAGACCCCAATATCTCACCTGTTTTATTTTAATAAAAGGAGAATGAAAACAACTGGATAAACATAACAAGAACAGTTTCAAGACAAAACAAGCCACCCTCCTGAGTCTTTAAATGTCTAAACAGATTCTGTGGAACATCTTAGGGCTGACAGAAGGGAGACAGAACTCTCCGGGCATGCTTTGTAGGGAAACTGAGGCAGGAGAGGGTTTAATTTCTTCCCTCCCCCTTTTCATCCCCCCTTCAGCATCGGAGAGGAATTGTAGGGAAATGGAATTGTATAGGGAAGCCATGGGGTGAAAAATGGATTAGGAATAAACTGGGGATAGGGTAAACTTAGGAAGGGGTTCATATTGGGTATAGGGTAAAAGGGGGAAGTAGGCTGTGGGTAGGGAAGTTGCTGGGATGGATATTGTTTATAATTTTGTGCATAACGGCTGCCTTTGACGGGAATACCTCCAGGCCCAGTAACATTTGCTGCTTGTAAACCCTTCTTTCCTTGCACGATATCAAATTGTACAACTTCTCCATCTCCTACACTCTGCAGGTAATTTTTAGGGTTATTCCTTTTAATGGCAGTTCTATGGATTAATAGATCTTCCCCTGTATCATCTCGTGTTATAAATCCATAGTTGTTTTTCACATTGTACCATTTCACAGTTCCTGTGATTTTCGTCGCTATAACTCTTCCTATCACGTGCTTGCGTGTTCGTCGTGGCTGCTGGTCCCTCGTGGCCGCCGCCTCGCCGACTCCGACGTCTCGGCCGAGCCCCCGCGTTGTGGCTGCTCCGCGCTCTCCGAGCGGCACTGCTCCGGCGCATGTCTGGGCTCTGCGCGGCCCCGCGTTGCCATCGCCACTGGCTCCGTGCCCTGTGAGCGGTTCTGCTCCGCCAACTCCACGCTGCTTTGAGTGCGGCCCTGTTTCGGCTCGGCGCTGTGCTGCGCGGCTTCTCGTGTCGCTGTGGAAACCGCCGCTTCTCCCTCCGCAGGGCTCTCCGAGCCGTGTGCTCACAGCAGGCTGCCACGCCGAGCTCCGGTTCCTGGATGCTCGTGGCCCACGGCACCCGCGGCGCCTGCGGCATCGCTCCCTCACTCGCGGTGGCGTGGCCGGGGACCCCGAGACAGGGATGGGGTCCGCGGTAAGGCGCGCGCTCCCGAGGGGGCCGGGTGCATCCGGCACAGGCACCTCCGCCGGCACGGCTGCAGTCACGCGCCACAGGGATGGCGGCCGCGCAGCCTCAGCCGTGGGACTATGGCCATCCTTTGCTTTAGGGGTAATAGGACCATATAAATGCTCCTGTATAGCTTCACTGACCACGAGGGATCCACGCAAGGGTTCAATCACTAATGCATGTTCTGTTTGATTCTTCATTTCCAACAAGATCTCGTCCCAAAAACACCCATGATTAGTTCCAGGAGGTTCAATATCAAAAAGTAAGTCTCGAGAAATATAGAAGAAATTTTTGAAAAGCCAGTTAAAAAAAAGTTCTACATCTCCTGGTTCCAATACTTTCTTGTTTTGTTGTTCAAGGATTCCTTTAACTTCTAGATACATTTTTTTCTGTGGCTCAGAGAGCCCCATTTCCCACGATTCTTCCATAGTCCAGAGAGAATATCCGAACCAAGATGAGAAGAGAGAGGTCTAGAGTGGTTATTTTACTCACGAATCTTCCTCAGTGATCGGTGTCTTGCCCGCATTCCTCCACCAGTTTATTACAGCGGGGATTACTGCAACAAGCATATATCAAACCAGGAGTCCTGTGGAAACGAAGTAGATATGGACAGATTCGTGGAGGATGTTTCAGAGGTCTTTATTTCTCCAGCCGCATGGCCGGGGCTCTCCCCAGGAACTCTTCCAGTCACGGGACCCGAGGGTCCTTGGCCACACCGGGAAACACAAACCAACCAATGGGGAATGAGACTGACCAGGGGCAGGGAAACCCCGTGTCTCCCCCCAGGGCCCATCTCCCAGGGCTCCATGGCAGGGGAGGAGACCCCAACACCCCTGCACAATTTCTATTACAATTACTGGTAGTTCATCTACCATGGTACACATGCAATATCTATTAAGTTAATAATATTAGACACATAATCCTGAGACAAAGATATGTACTAAAGACAAAACAAAGTCTTTTCTGTCATGTTCTTAACCCAAAGGATTAACAGCTGTCATTTAACTTCTTTTTTTTCAGCCATATGGTACAGCACATTTCTGGAAACATCGCTGTAAAGCAATGAGTTAATGAAGCTCTCTAGATTTTTTAATTTTCATCATCCATTAAGTAGGCATTATGGTTCTAGCCACAACTTCTTAATTCTGTTTGGGAGATTATAACAAATTTCAATGGAAATTTCAGTATATATTTTCAGAAATGCAGTTTCAGTTATGATTCCAACTACCAAGAGTTTATCAGCTAAGTAAAGTTAGCTAAGATGTTATAGTTTCACTCTAAAATATGTGGACAATTACTAGGAAACATTAAACCATATTGTGCCTAAAACTGATTTTAATGTAATATTTAATATTATTTTAATGCAATACTTTTATAATAAAGCAATGAAATTTTGGGTGGGGGAACTAAAAACATATGACCTAATATAAAGAAATAAGGGCTTGGATGACAATAACCATGTTAAAGGTCCAGACTAAACAGATATTTAGTATTTAAAATGCAAGAGGGCAAAATGCCCTCAGGTAGTTAGAAATAAACTTAGGATTCAAACAGGGGCAATTTAGTGCAAAATGCACTTTTGCTGTTTATCAAATGTGTGTACACATGCACACACAAATATGTACATTTGTCATTTTTTTAATCTAAAGTTATTGCCCAAGAAACTCACAAATTCACATACAAAAATAACTAAATGTTGGGTAAGGGGCATCATTTAACTTTAATCTCCTGTCAAGGGCCTACTCATCTATCACAGGTAGGTGGAATGCAAATTTAATTAAAAAGAATGCAGCCCTGGGAAATATTATCATTTCTTCTATCTCATAAGTGTACTTCAGACCAGAATAAAATCACACTGTAGACAGAATATGTATGTAAAAATTGATTTAAAAAAAAAATAATGTAAAAGACCTTTCCTATATGGAATGTATTTCTATTTTCATTCTCAGATTTATCTTCAAGCTATTTTTTCTTCAAACAAAGAGCTCTGTAAACACATAGCTTGGTTCAATAAATTTTGGGTCAAGCTAAATTTTAGCTTGACTAAATAAGTTTTAAGCTCAGAGGCATATTTTGATATAGTTTTATCTCCAGAAACTTTCACCATAATTATTATTTTAGTAACTAGGACAGTGTTTTTAGTGAAGTGTTCCTAAGGGGGAATTTTTTTTTCATTTAGTCAGTGTGTCTAGACTCCATGCATTAATCACTTTCAAAGACAGACAAATCAGTTTAAAATAAATGGCTGAAAATGTAAATGGGATATTAAAATCTTCAAAGTGTCTTTAAGACTCTATTAGTGTTTTGAATAATGCAGTCATACCAAATATTTTTAAAAAATAAAAACAATTTTCTTTATCTAAAGTTTCTTCATTTTGTTTTAATCGTGACCTCCAAATTAAATTAGGCTAATGGCATAGCTCTCTCCTCAAATCTGGCTGTCGTCTTCTGTTAAACTTGGTACCCATTAATTAATTTCAACATGCAGAATTTTTTTGGCAACGATCTAGAACTCTCAGAGGCACTATATGCTAAAATAACCTTGCACAACCCATAGCTAAGGGTAGATTTCTGTTTGCCATTATTTATCATCATACATGTTCTAATTTCTATTCAAAGAGACATGAACACAGCTACTGATCACTATCTGTGAATTTGCAAAATATAAACAGGTTTTTGCTGTATTCTGACTGCATAAACCTGAGATAGCACAAACATTAAATTAATTTCATTTCTGCTGAAGATATCCTTGCTGTATTTTACAGAAAAATTAACTAATCTTTATTTTAGTTCAGCAGTTTCAGACTTAAAAAAAAAGACAAAGAAAAAAGTCATCTTTCTTGAAAAAAAAAAGCTGATTTTTTAAAGTATTATAGCTTTCAGCAGTTTAACTAGCATAAATTTGAATTATCAACATAATAGGCAGAAATAATTTGATACAATCATACCAAACCCAGCTATATACAACTTCCCATTCTGCTGCACTAGGTCTTATTGTTTGTGTAACTTCTATCTAGATGTTGAAATTGTCACTGGCACTGAATATAGCAGGAATTTCTATGTCCATTTTTAAAGGTATCACAGCAACCCTTTAATATCATTGTTCTAGTAAACCATTTGGTTAATTCTTTTTAAATCTCTCTTTTCCACTGATGTTGCAATTTTAATATGATATAGAGAGTTGATGACTCATCTCTCTTATTTATACTGCTACATGTTTACAGTATGTAACCAAGAAAATTGGATGTGAGCATCTTGCCTTATTCCTTCACAGGAGGGAGGACATAAGTACACTTGTGTGTTGATGCTGGTTTCTAGTCTATTCAGGACATATTAGTGTAAGTTTTATCTGGACTCAGATATGGTTAGATATTGAAAAACTTAAAACCAAAATTACCTTAATTTGAATCAAATGTGTCTGGAAATGCCTTCTCTTTATCTAATACTGACTTAGCTGTTCTGAAGGGCATTTGAAGTTGCACAAAAGTAACTAACATTGTTGAATATTTTCTTAAAGTTAAAAATACTAAGCAATTAACATGCTAGATATTTTCCTTTTTCTTTTTAATCTTCCAGTGATTAGTTGACACTTTTCTAGAACTGACTTTAGAGACATACATATATTGCAGAAAACATCTTCTGTCACTTTTTGTTGTGACTTTGTTTTTTAAGTACGTACATAAAGTGAAAGCCCTGTGGTATGAGAAGGGCAGGCATATGTGCAGATGTGCTCAAATTTATTTCATCTGACAAGGATCTGGATTTGGGTGGGTATTAACTTTCTTAAGAGAAATCACCTTCAGAAGATTTTTTTGGGTTCAAGTACTGTGCAGCTGATCTTTTTGAAGAACAGAGGGGAAAAAAACATAAGCTTTATAAAGGCATTTTTTATTGTCCCATGAAAATAGTAAAAAGAAACCATTTACAGCACAATTTCTGGAAGAGTTTTACTAAATGTAATAATAAAACAAAAAAGAAGTCTACAGTAGGTGTAAAAAAAGGAAAGGTAGCCTGGGAGGGAAACAGAGAAATTGTCCAAGCAGGCAGGGATCAGGTCAGGAAAGCTAAAGCCCTGATAGAATTAAATATGGCCAGGGACATCGAGGGAAACAACAAAAGCTTCTATAGGTGTATCAGTGATACAAGGAAGATTAGAAAAAGTGTGGGTGTTCCCTGGAAGGAAATGTGAGACCTCAGGACACAGAGGAGGCTAAGATAATCAATAGTTTTTTCGCTTCCGTCTTCACCTGCAAGTGTTTCAGCCACAGTGCCTGAGTTGCAGAAGGCAAATGCAGAGACTGGGAGAGTGAAGAAGCTCCCAGTGTCAGAGCAGTACAGGTCTGAGACAATTTAAGGAACCTGAAGGTGAGCAAGTCCGTGTGACCTGATGAGATGCATCTGCAGGTCCTGACAAAACTGGTGAAGGAAGTGGGTAAGCCACTATCCATCACATTTGAGAAGTCATGGTAGCCCAGTGAAGCTCCCATTGACTGAAAAAGAGGAAACCTAATGTGTATTTTTAAAAATACACAAGAAAGACTCAGGGAACTACAGGCCAGTCAGTCTTACCTTAGTACCTGAAAAGATCATGGATCAGATTCTCCTGGAAACTATGCTAGGGCACATGGAAAATAAGGAGGTGATTTTTCATAGCCAACATGGCTTTACTAGGGGCAGATCATGCCTGAAAACTTCAGTGGCCCTCTATGATGGGGTTACAGTGTTGGTGGATAACAGAAGAGCAACTGACGTCATCTACTTGGACTTGTGCAAAGCATTTGACACTGTCCCATACAAAAACCTTGTCTCTAAACTGGAGAGACATGGATTTGAGAGATGGACTGCTCGATGGTAAGGTATTAGTTGGATCATTGCATCAAAGAATTGTGGTCAATGGCTCAATGTCCCAGTATAGACCAGTGAACCTCTGGGTTCAGTATTGGGTCTGATAGTCTTTAACGTCTCTGTCAATGCCATAGATGATAGGATTGAATGCACCCTCAGAAGTCTGCCAAACACACAAAAATATGTGGTGAAGTACCCATGCTGGAAGGAAGGGATGCTATCCAGACAGACCCTGACAGCCTTGAGAGGTGGGCCTGTGCAATCCTCATGAATTTCAGCTAGGCCAAGTGTAAGATCCTGCACCCGGGTCAGAGTAATTCTAAGCACAAATACAGTTTGGGCAGAGAATGGATTTGAAAGCAGCCCTAAGGAGAAGGACTTGGGGGTGCTGGTGGATGAGGCTGGACATGAGCAAGCATTGTGCATTTGCAGGCCAGAAAGCCAATCATATTCTGGGCTGCATCAAAAGAGCAACCAGCGGATTGAGGAAGGGGATTCTGCCCTAATTTGCTCTCATCAGACCCCATCTGGAGTGCTTTGTCCAGTTCTGGGACACCCAATGTGGACGCATTGAAGCAAGTCCGGAGGAGGACCATGAAGATGAGTAGAGGTCTGGTGCACCTCTCTCATGAAGACAGGCTGGGAGAGTTGGGATTGATCAGCCTGGAGAAGAGAAGGCTTCAGGGAGACCTTATAGCAGCCTTCCATTACCTAAAAGGGGCCTACAAGAAAGACAGAGAGGGACTTTTACAAGAGTATATGGTGACAGGACTAGGGGGAGTGACTTTAAACTGGAAGAGGGTAGGTTTAGGTAAGATATTAGAAAGAAATTATTTACTGTGAGGGTGGTGAGGTACTAGAAGAGGTTGTCAAAAGAAGTTATGGATGCCCCATCCCTGGAAGTATTCAAGGCCAGTTTGGATGGGGCTCTGAGCAACCTGGTCTAGTGGAAGATGTCCCTGCCCATGGTGGGGTGAGGGAGAGGGCAAAACAGGGCGATACTAGATGATCTTTAAAGTCCCTTCCAACCCAAACCATTCTATGCTTCTATGCTTCTATGTATAATATTTGAAAAGGAAGAAGAGAAGGTCATTTTCATATCTTTGAGGAGGACTGATACACACCACCTGAAACAGAACATGAAGTTATACTGAAGTTATGCAAAAAGAAAAAATAATGCCGGTTATCTAGGGAATGATGAGAAAGCATACCAAATGGGACAATAAATAAATAAATAAAAATTGATTGAAGTAGAAGGAAAAATTATATTAGGGCCAAAAATGTGATAGAGGCCATTCTGAAAAGAAGGCTTCTTTTTAACCCATTCTTCTATTGCTTTATTTTAGCCCAATACTTTCTCTGCTCAATCATCTTTTTTCTTCAAAATATGAGTGGCCACATAGAAATTAGGAATATAGAGACTTTATTGTAAGAACTGTCCTTCAGTATCAAAAATGGGAACCTTTTCTTCTGTTTCGCTGTTTTTGAGTGTTGCTTTAAAATACTTTTTAACATACTTGATTTACATTGATGTGAATTAGATGTAACCACATATGATCAGTGTATTCAAAATACCGTAAGATGAGAAGAGAGAGGAAAATCTAGTCTGTCAATAAAAAGATGAAAGTCAGTGACATTTTCACATTACTACAATAGTTAACATTTTGCTGGACATAGGATTAATTTTCATTATTAAACTGAAATATCAATTTTATTGTAGAAAAGAATATATCCAGCCCTGGACACATGATCTGAGAGACCTCTGAGAATGTTCTCTCCAAAATTTCTGACAGGGGCTGATGACCTTTCCAAACAGACTGATAATCCCAGTTCTTCTCGGATGAATTATTCATAGCATTGAAACCCGAAAAGAAAACCTCAAACAGCTTGGAGTTGGATTTAATTGTTTTTAGAAGAAGAATGCAGGCTTAAATGATCTCTGCCTTCAAAGACTGCTTTTCTGGATGTCAAGAGTTAGCGGAGAGAATACCTCTTTTACAGGAAGAATCTGAAGCTTTAGAGGTCAGGGCTCTTTACAAACTCAAAAAGCAGTGTATTTAACGAATATTGCTTTCATTCACAACTACCATTATGATTTTATTCAGATGTTGAGATCCTGCTTTTAAGAATGACCCTTACTGGTCAGAAGCTTCACTCTAAGGTGTCAAATAATGAGTGTGTCTGTTTCAAACAACGCTTTGGCAAAGTTTTATTTTTCTGAACAAGATATTAAATGAAAACATACAAGACCTATTACATATGTTTGTTCACAATGTTTTCCTGAAGAGAAATTAAACACAAAAAAAAAAGCAATCACATTTGGTAGGAATGATATCAAGTGTTAGTATGATAATTATGTAGACAAATATGAGATTTAGTTTTAATTTTTAGTTATTAAAGTGAAGCAGAAATTTATGCTGGTATTTACTGTTATTTATTTTGATTATTTAGAGAAGGCTTTTAATTCAAAGGTTCTTAATTTAAATTTTTCAGTTTAAAATTCCCCCAAATATATGTAAAAATATTCAAAAAATTATCAATATGTAAACATCAAGCATGAAGTAGTTTCATCTCTCAATAAGGCATTCATTTAAATTAGCTCAAAAAGCACATGAAATCACTGTTGATTCTAACGGGCCCCAGTTTGGCAAGATACTAAATTTAAGCACTATTAGACTACACGAAATGATCCGAGACAGACGAATTTCATGATTATTCAGTGGAGCAATTCAGTAGTTGTTAATTGCTATCAGGGGATATGGAGACCATACCTCTCAAATGGGCAAGCTCTCCTGGGGAGAAATACTGCTAGCATAAGGTCTTTTCTGCTCACACACTGATTAAATGAGCCAATTAATTAAGTACTCACATGTGAATTACCATGTGCCCAGAGTTTGGGGGAGCATTCAGCTAGAGTAGGAAATTGCAGAGGCAATTCCAAGTCAGGAAAAGAGCCATGGCAGGTGTCAGAGCCTTTCACCACCGGGAAAGCTAATTTCCTCCATCATATCCTTTTGCTCTGCTGACCAAAGTCGAAGTTAATGAGCCTGCTACTCTCTGTATTACATACAAATAAGTAGCAAATAAGTACTCCTTGTTGAGTGGATTCATGGAAATAATCATCTTGTCATTGATAATTACTTAGTTACCAAGTCAGAAATAAACTCCTGAATCTGTCTTTGAACACCTACATGTCTCTGAAAAACTATTCTTCTACCCTAACTCATTTATTTGTCTTGACCAGTATATTTAGCTTCAAAACAGCTTTTTTCCCATTTTTCCCTTCAGTCACCAGAGCGTCTGAAAAAATCAATCCTCAATTTGTCCAAAGTCTATTTATATGCCAAAACTGTTCTCTGACACAGTCCTCTTTAAATGCGTCTTTCAGCTTCTCCTTTCTTCTGTGAAGTTTTTAAATCCATCATAGACACATACTGTCTGTGTATGAATATGAAAATATTGATTGTCCATATTCTTGGTCAGTGAAGATCATACAGAGTTTGGGGCCAAATCCTTGGTTAATGTAATTTTCCACACAGAAATTAAGAATAAAAAAACCCAACAAACCCATACCACAGACCTAGCTAAAAAGTTTTACTTCCATTACAGCACTGGATCTTGCAGATAGCTGGATCCAAAAACATCTAAAATTCATAAAGATTCACTTCATCCATGTTGTTTTGGTGACTTTTTTTGCTTATTTTAGGAGGCAGGGTATCACACCTCTGATAGCTTTTGGCCTGTAAATTGCCCAACATAATCTAACCCAGAGATAGTTAATATGCATGTGTTCATATCCCAGCAAAACACATTGACTTAATGTTTAGTACTGATATTTACCTTCCTAAAGTGATTCTATGGAACAAATCATACCTCCTCTCAGAATTTATTTTAAGGATTAAAAAACAAGATATCTCAGTAATACATTTCTGCACCTATTAACAGTTAAATCTGTGTATTTTGAAAACAAGATGATCACAATACTTAATATTACAATAAGGTTTCTATACCTGTTTGTGGATTTCTTTTTCTCTTCTAGAACTATATTAGCTAACATATCCTTGAATTGCATTGCATTGGAAACATATAGCCATCCTGTGATTGACTACTGCACCTCAGCCGATCAGCTCCTACCTTATTGCAAAAATGCTTGTTATTAGCCCCTAGTGCATGACCTTTCATGCTGTGCTATTGAATTTCATCCCATTTCTATTACCTGAGTCTTCGGGGTCATCCAATATACCCCTTGGCTATTTCACTCAACTAATGATCCCAGACAAATACCTCCTTCGTATTTTTCTCTTAGTCCCATTTTGTGACTTCTTCCTTCTGTCCAGCACTTTATAACTCAAAATACTTACCTTTTAGCAAGGCCCAACACTTCTAATTCATGTCTGTTTTTATGCTAGAAAATTTCCAGAATATATACTGATGCCTCACCTATTTTTAGGATGGGGTGGGTGGGGAGGGGTGTAATAATGAAGAAAATACACGCGTTACATAGAAACTAAGTTTTTTATTCTTCTCAAAGAAACAGAATTTCAAAAACAGATAACAAGCTATTAGAGTGTGGCAATCCATCTGTTGTTTTAAATGTACTCACTGATTATAACTAGTATTAGCTTTGAATGCAACATTTTTTATTTAAGAGCAAAAACGTTAGAGAGTTTTACACTGGGAAGTCAAAGTCATAAATACAACACATGCACAGATCGATGGTCTCACTTTTATTATCTGGCAGGAAACTGGGACAGTAAGAAGTTATGATTATTATGTTTCTATGCCCAACAAGAACTTCGGTAGGTAAATATTTATGCAATGAATTTTCCTAATTCCAAACACAGCATGTTGTAGTTTGCCAGTGTTCAAATATTCCTGATTAGAGAATACTTATGCAATTAAACAATTCCAAATAATCTCTTACACTACTCAAAAACCTCCACAGTCTGTGATAGACAACTAGGTCCTCCTCTCAACTAAGGACATTTCCCTTTTCCTTTTTCCTTCTGAGGAGACAGTCTGGTGAAATTTTAATAACACTACAAACCAGGTGATACTCTCTATATGACATACAATCAGAAAACTGTTCAAAAAACTGTGCCTACCCCATAATAAAGCAATGAATTTATACCACCCTTCTATGTTACTTCCTTTCTTACCTATTATTTACAGTCATTGTACAGGTGTCCAAAGTATTCCAGCTAATACAAAACAGTGAGAAATGTGTAGAATCATAGGATAGAATAATTTAGATCAGAAAATACCTTTAGGATCACCAAGTCCAAACATTAACCTAAACTGCCACATCTACAGGTATTTGAAATGCCTCCAAGGGTGGTGGCTCAACCACTTCCCTAGGCAGCCTGGTCCAATGCTTGACAACACTTCTAGTGAAGAAATTTTCCCTAATACTGAATCTAAACCTCCCCTAGTACAGCTTGAGGCCATTTCCTCTTGTCCCTTTGCTTGTTACTGGGGAGAAGAGACCAACCAACAATTTGCTACAATCCCCTTTCAGGCAGTTGTAGAGAACAATACGGTGTGCCCTTTTCTCCAGGCTAAACATCCACAGCTCCCTCAGCCACTCCTCATCAGGCCTGTGCTCCATATCCTTCACCAGCTCCATTGCCCTCCTCTAGACTTGTTCCAGTACCTCAATGGTTTTTTTGTCGGGTAGTGCCCAAAACTGAGGTGTGGCCTCAACCACATGCGGACGTGATCGCGGACGTGATCGCTGCCCTGATCCTGCTGACCACAAACAGCATACAACTATTAATTTCAAAGATTGCAACAAAAAGTAATGATTAAAGCCCAGTTAAAGATTAACACAGAGACATCAATTCAGCTCTGTGTCAAAATACTCTTTATTTAAGATTAATTCCTTCACTGTATTAAATAAAATAGAATAGCAATAGTGCCTAGAGGTCTTGATCTCCTGTCAAAACTTATTGTTCTATGAATAAATATAATGAGAAAACAGTTACTTTTACTCAAAGTTGCTACTGGTTTATCTTGGGACTAGAGATGGCTTCATGTTTTTGATTCTGTCTACATTCATAATTCAACCTAAATTTAATATTTTTCAAACAGATAAAGAAGGAAATACCAAGACTTTCTTTTCTAACATCATGCAGGTCATAACAGTTTTTGATTTGTTCCAGACTAAGATTCTTTCCCAAAGCCAAACAATTTTGCCTCACCTAAGCCTAGCTTCATGCTATATTTCAAAAGCATAAATATATCTTAACCCAATAAACACATCCTAAATTTTAAAGCATGACACCAGTCAGTTTATGTAAGCTTCCCATAAATCTAGAAGAGGCTATGTTGCCTAGCACTTGTTTCTGTATTTTACAGTTTGTCCAAACTAGACTATTTACCTACCAAAGTTCCATTTTCCAAACAATTGTGGGCATACAAATCTGTTTAAGTGGTATGTGGCTTATAGATTTGCATATTTTTTCCTCTTTGTCTTTCTGTCCCACTTTATCTTATTTCTTTCTCTTTTTTTCTGTCTCAAAAATAAAAAATCTCAATGAATTCTTATTCTTCTCATTCAAGAAATTACCATTTTCCAGAAGGGTTACTTATTTTGCCACTTCAGGGTTACTTATTAGGAATGCCACTTATTACAATGTACCTGTCCAAAATCTTGCTAAGGAAAACATAATTTCCTTTGTATTTGGGAAAAAGACACACAAGTTGTCTAGTTAGTCCAAGATCACATGGAGCAAGTACCTATAAGAAGTATAATGTAACCTAATTCCTAGTTAGGAATCTGATCATTTTAAGATTAGTAACTAACAAGACAGAATATGAGTATGCTACAAGTCACAAGTGGAAAAAAAGCATTATATTAGAACACCCATTCTTTTCATTATAAGCTCTTCTACAGTTTTCCTACATAAATTTTATTTCAAAAGACATAGCAACTTCTCATCTTCTCTATGCACTTATTTTTAATCCTAGCTGGTTTGGGGTTTTGTTTTGTTTTTTTTTATTTGAAATAGTTAAAAATATTAATGTACTACTGCGAAGTAGTAAAGATTACTATAGCCTTAATTGCAACTACTTAAGCAGTCAGACTAGTTGACCTCCAGTGGTCCCTTCCAACCTTAGCCACTCTGTGAAGCATAAAAAGACTAGACACAGCTGGGTGACATTGCTGTCCCAGAGAAAAGCTTAGTCAATGAACTGAAAGGTAATGCTTCCCCCAGGTGTTTTGGAAAATGTCATGATCTCTTCAACATCATGAAGCTAACAGGATTACGGAGATCAGGGTAAAAGCCAGTTATGGAGTTAAAAGGTACAGCCATCACAGTTTGAACTTTTAATCTTGAAGAAGTTACAATTTTCTCTCCTCATGGCTGCCATAGACAGGTTTGAATTCAGGCTTCATATTATTCAATTTAAACTAGTGAAGAAAACCTTAAGGTCACTTGATAACAAGCAGAACCATTTTGCAAGCTGAGATATACAGCATTCAATGCCTTCTGATGCAAGTGTCTGGGATTTTAAGAGTTCTAAATATGCCAGGAGGAAGCTTACCGCCACAGAGAGCAGGGTGGCTCTTGCTCAGCCTTCTGTATCACTACCAAGGGACAAAATCACAATCCTACCACACCCAACCTCAGGGACAAGGTATAAATACCTCAAGGTATTTATCTAAGATGTCAGGGTAAAATTCCACCTTTCATCATGGCACAGATGAAACCACGTTTGGATAACACTGATGATTTCATTGTTGCTAGGCCGTGTTTACTAAGTCAAGGAATGCTCAGTTTCTCACACCACAGGGAGAGGGGACAAGAAGCTGAGAGGTGACACAGACACAAACAGGCCAAAGGGATATTCCATACCATAGGGCACTGCCCCTGGAATATAAACTAGGGGGAAAGCTAGATGGGATCCACTGCTTGGGAACTGGCTGGGCATTGGTCACCAGTTGGCAAGAAATTGCATTGTGAATCACTTGTATATTTTCAGTCTTTAAGATCATTACAATGGGGGATTGGAGGGGGTATCTTCCCCATAGACTGGATCTCCAAGGAGAAAAGGTAAAAGTTAACGTAACACTAAAGCATGTGCACAGTTAAGAACTTTTCTGGATTGCTCTCTTCCTAATTCATTCTCTGTTGTTACTGGGTCTTGCAATTATGCCCCAAGTCATAATTATCACAGCTGCCAAATAGCCGTAGATCCTTTTCCTTTAAAATGCTTACACCTAAACCTCCAGTGGACTGTGACCACTGCACAGACAAAATCTTCACAGACAGGGTAAGAAAGTCTTCTTTCTTCCTCTTCCAATCTGAATTTTAAGAAAAAAAAACACGTATATCAGTTTACTTCCATGTTCACATTGACACTGTTGATGTCTTACAGAAACAATAGTATAAGGTCAGGCTTTCTCTACAAAGAAACACATCAAACTGACAAGAGTTCTGGGAAGTCAGGTCTCACTGAACCTTTTCTGTTTGCTTTAAATGTTACTTGAAATATCAGAAAGCATCAGTACTTTAGTATCAGGCACCACTAACATCATTCTGTAATTGAATGATACTAATCATGATCACATTCTCATGAAGGAGCATATTTCCCAGGTCAATTGTTTTGACAATTTCTTGCAATATTCTATGAAGCAAGTCAGTACTGAAAATGAACAAAGAATAAAATCCTATTTGATAGGTATGTGTTCCGTTGCTACCCTATTACCTTAAAATATAAAGCTAAAAGGCAGCTAATAATTATCTTTAGACAAAGTATTTGTAATGGCTTGCATAATGGCTTGCTTTATTAAAGTTTCACTGAAAAGTTTAGATTCATGCAATATATAGTGCTGTAAAGAAGTTTACGTAAAACATAGCAGAAGCCTGGTTTTGTTGTGTCTTGGAAAAAGATGAATATACCTGGTATAAATCAAGAGTCTCAAACTGGTGCTAAATCAAGTGTTAGAAAGATAAAGTTAGTTAAAAGGAAATGGAAGGTTAGCAGAGAGTGAATTTAACTGCTGGAAGAGCAATAAAGTAGAAAAGAGTTGAATTAAAACTAAAACATGAAGTCTGACAACTGTGCAGCCATTTATCTTCATACTTACAAGTTAAGAATGGTATAAAAATTGATATTTTGAGGCTGACACTAATTTACCTGTGTAAAGCCTTGTGCAAATCATTTAAGTGCTGTTAGTTCTCTAAAGAGAGGACAACACATCAGACAGCTATTTGGAATAACACATCTCCTTGAGCATGATTCTGCTTTTCAAAGTCAAGCTGAGTATGTAAGAGGCCCACCCACCACCAACACTGGTCTGAGTCAGCTTTTCACTCTTCAAAAATACTACACCCCTTCTGCACACACATCGGCCCACAGAGATCTGTAGGCTGATCATTTCCAGACTGCAAGTTTTTTTAACAACAAATCAGCAATACACACATAAATATTTTAATTATTTGAAATTAATATCATATATATACACACACACACACACACACACACATGTTGGTAGTATATAAATATATATTTTAGGTAGTATATAAAAAAAAATTGAAAATAACTAAGAGTACTTAAAAAAAAGCAAGTTTCTTGCCTCTGAAGAGGTTTTTAAATTTATTTTCTTCCCAAACTACATGAGGTCTGATCATCATGGATCATTTCTGAAACATGCATTCAGTACAGGGAACTGTCCTGGAATATATAACACAAAAAATATTTATTTATAAAACTTTGATATAAATGTATAATTATAATCGCCTTTTAAAAGTGAACATCTTTTTTCCTTCTCAGCACAAGTTTGCCACCATGTATAGCTGTTCCTGATGAATACTTTCTCTTACTTTTCGGTACTTTCTGTCTCAAAGCCCTTTCTGATCCCCAACTCTATGCACACATATCTCAAATTCCCAGCTGAAACATGGTGCTGACCCCAGAGCTCAGAAGTACTTTTACATTTGAAATCTACTGATTTCAAGAAAAGTTTTATGTGAACTATTAATTATAACTTTTGAATCATAAATCACACACTATTAAAAAGTAAATCAACTAGTAGCAGTCCTATGTGCTAAATATAATTTTAACTAAAATATAAATTGTTTTTAAGAGGTTTGCAGTGTTGAGGCCTAAATACTTCCCCACTGAATTCAATAACCATGAGCACAGATTAGAACTGGAGGAGGAAAATAAAAACATTAAATTTGATTTATTTTACTTTTATATTTCCCCAATACCATTTGCGTATTAATTCCTAGATAGTTCAATTCATGTGAAAGCAGTTTTGTGCCATTTTATAGTAGATGGCACATAAAAATTACACTAGTCAATTCATTTAAGGGTATTTTTTTAATGATGTGAACTCAGTTTTCCTCAAAATTTGAAGAACCATTTATTCTGTAGCTTCATGGAATACCTGTCAATTGAAAAGCCAGGAAAAATTAGTTTCTCCTAAAAAAAAAAGCAAAAAAGAAATTAAAAGTACAGTATAGAATGGAATTTAATTTCCTCTACCTAATTTAATGACTACAAAGATCCAAAATAAAATAGAAATGTAAGATCATGTAGGAAGTATTTTGTTATTATTTATGTTTTGTGTGCATACACACACACATATTCATACACACGTACAAAAGTCGTTGGAAACTATTTTTATTTTTAAAAATTACTTAAAATTATGTGTTTTCTCTCCCTATATAATCCTAACCAAACAAGAAAAAATTGTTAGTAATAAAGCTTATGTAAAAGATACATGAAGATATACTATATGTCTTGGGTCTGTCTGAGATGGAGCTCATTCTCCCATAGCAGCCCTCACAGTACTGTGCTTGTTGGAAAAGTATTGATAACACACCAGTGTTTTGGGTACAGCTGGGCAGGGCTGGCACAGCATCAGCACTGTCTTTCGACATTCCTTCCCTCATCAAGGAGGAGGGAGTGGGCAAGATCTTGGGAGGGGACACAACCAGGCCAGCTGACCCAAACTGACCAAAGGGATATTCCATACCATGTGACACCAGTTCAGATATAAAAGCTAAGGCAGACAGGAAGAATGGGGGAAGGGTATTTGTAACTTAAAATGTTTGCCTTCTGAAGCAACTGCTACATGTGCTGAAGCCCTGCTTCCTGGGAAGTGGCTGAATGTCGCTCAATGGTGGGAAGTACAAATTAATTTTTTTCCCCTTTACTTATGTGTGCACAAATTTTCTTTTTTTTTTTCTTTTTTCTTTTCTTTCACTTTAATAAAGTGCCTTGTCTCAATCTGCTATTTGTTTTCAATCTTATTTTCTCTCCTCAGTGCTGCTGAGTAGGGGAGTGCCAGAGAGGCCTGGTGGGCCTCTGGTGTCCAGCCAAGGTCAAACCACTACACTATACTGTATGTATTTAATTAATAAACAAGAGTACAGTATTCTTAGAGTACCTAGCCAGTAACACACCCTCAGAGGCACTGTGTGGGAAATAAGGAAACTACTTCCCTGTAAGGGAATAAAGTCTGCTGATGCTTCTTATTTGAAAATGGTGTTACAGAAATTAATAGATTGTTAGACTAAGAGAGAATAGAAAATTTTCCATGAGGATAACTACTTCTCTAAGACCCTTCCAGGATGCTGAGGCAATTTTTTGTGGAAGCAAGGATGTTGAAAGTACGTTCTTCTTAGACAGAACATCAGCACCTCCCACTGAGAAGAACTGGATATACTTCACATCCCTTCCACATATTATTCCGTAATTAAAAACAGAGTTTTCTCAGACATAGCTTCTTAAGTCATCACTTTATGTTCTGATGAGTGTGGTCAGAATACTTGCAAGCATTCTCCAGGCTGAAGTTTAACTAGCCAAACCAAAACTACAATTACCTTGCTGATTTTTGAGAGTATGTGCACAACGAGCCAAAATCTTCAACTGAGTAAAAAGCCTGCTTATCTAAAACGTGCTGATTCTAAATAACTCAGAAAAATGGAAATACAATACTGTTGACCTCAGTTTTTGTTAATTTTATTTCATTTTAGTTGCTATTATCCTGAAGTGCTTCAAGTAAGTATATCTTCAGGGCATTTCTAGAATTATCATGGTGATTTAGTGTGTCAAATTATACCAGGGCTGCTCCTGAAATGATCTCTAAGTTTTATAATTGGTTGTAAAATACTGCAATAATTTCACTTTCTCTATAGTCAATTTTTTCTTCATAAAATATTTCCAGTATCATAACAACAAATGAATTTTGTGAAAGGCTATTTTTTTTTTTATTTGTGTGGAGGAAAAATAGTGAAAATGAAACAAAGTTATTATGAAGAAAATATTTTTGATTCTATTCTATAAATTCTATAAGTTACACCCCAAGACACTGAGGTACTTGCCCTTTAAGTTACCCTTTATGCTTTAATTACACTGAACCTAAGATTATGAATGGTTAATCATCAATACAACTTTGCACAACCAGTTCTTTCTCTCAATTTTCTCTCCTTTTTCTCTCCTTTTTCTCTCCTTTTTCTCTCCTTTCTCTCTTCTTTCTCTCTTCTTTTATTCGCATTTAATTCTCTTAATCATTTATTTCAGGGTTGATTTCTCCCAAGAAAAAAAAATTAATATTTCTGGAAAGGTTAAAAATTTAAGAGTCCAGATGTAGAAAGTTTTCTCTCCTCCACAGATGCTAAAACAATTCCCACGGAAATAAGTAAATCTTCTGAAACCAGATGATTGTTGCCATTAGCTTTCATTACAACCAGATATTTGTGATTTTAACTTCCTCACTTTGTGATTAGATAAGGCAGTAGAAAGTCAGGCAAAAATAAATCTGCTAGAGTGAAGGACAGCATGAGGGGAGGGGGAACAAAGAAGGGAAAAACTAGTTAAATGGGAGTAGGTGAAATTTCTCTTTTTTAGAAAGAAGAATTTATTAAATGACTGTTTAATGGAAGAGGGAAATATAAGTAACGCTTAAAAGAATCCCACTTCTTTATCTTATGTTTCAAAGCTATGCAATAGCACAACTTGAGGAAAAGAGTAGTAGGTTGGCACTATCCTAAATGTTATTTAAAACCACCGAATGCTTCTACTTTTTGTGTAATTCTCTAGCCAGTGGAACATTTTATATACAAAGTGCATTTAAGAAAATGGAATGTTGTTCACAGTTATCTGCAGAAGTGGATTCTTTATATCAAATGAAAAGAGATGTCTGCCTGGAGTCCTAAGTCAGATGACAGACTTCAGAGTGCACTTCAGAACCAACAAGGTATTGACTAGGTGTATGTAGCTCACATTTACAGTGAAGGGTTTGTCTAATATTATTTGAAGGTACCTAACTCTCCTGATTTTATGAGATGGGAGATCTTTAATACTTGTGTCAGAGCTCTATTTAGAAAACTAGAGAGAGAAAGCTAAATTCGGCAGCACTTCTTTTTTATTCAAGCACAATTTCTAATCTCAGTTACATGGACATGCCACAGAATCACAGCATAGTTAGGGCTGTCTTTTAAAGGCATTGTCCTTCCATTTCCACCCCAACATCTAGAAGTCTGGATTATTTATTTGCTCTTTGAACAAAGGTCGGGATTGTATGAAAGGCGAAAGGCTTGCATAGTATCCACTATTCAGAACAAGAGAAAAAGCAGACATGAATAAACGGGGAGGAAAAACACTTTAGCAATTTGACAAGAATAAAACAAGTGTTATGCAGGGCAACAGAGTATGGGGTTTTTTGGAGACTTTGTTTTTCCATTTGAGTGAAAGAAAAATACAAGTCCACCTTTTCATCCTGTCAAAGTGAATTATTTTTTCTTCCTGGACAAAGACAGCACAAACTAACTAAGACTAACTGGTCTGTTCCACCAGTCCTTAACGTTCAAGTGCAGAGTTTGTTTGAAGTGCTGCACAAATGAATTCCTGAGTAAAAGAACCACTAACACAGAGGTTTAGTTTAGATCTTTCAGTTAATTACTTTAAACAAAAAAACCCACCCAGTTATTCAGTATTTCCTCCCTTGTATATCACATTGTTCCTGAGAATACAGGCAATAGTGAGAGTAGGATATAACTGCTCCTACATACTGACAAATACATTGACAGGCTGTTGTTGAAGTACATAAAGAAAGCTGTGATTCATGCTGTAAGAACAAAAATGTGGTTCTGAATACTTGTAGAGATAATGTTACTCTCTGGTTTTTGAGATTTTTCATTCTCATGTATAAAGAAGAGATATTATCAATTTTTTATTCACATGACTGAGCATTGCATTTAAATAAACCATACTGTAGGCTATAGTCTGCCTAGTCATGATTGTCATGATTTTAACAAACAGCCCAGCTTTGCCCCTTTCTGGGAAACATTTTTAATAGCTCAGTTTTGAAGATCTTAAGTGTGTGAAGGATTGATTTTTATATCCATTATATCCTTCTTTGATTAATACATGTCATCTGCAAATTATTCTTCCAATTTGTTATTACATTTTTTTTCTCTGATCTTGAACACATGGGGTTTACATTTGCCTTGAAGAAAAGATCTATCAGAAAAGTATTCTAAAAAGAAAAGTTGACAAATACTACATGAATGAGTCACAAATGATTTCTTGCATTTTGCAAACTGAGAGACATACTGTTCCAAACAAAGGATGGCAGTGACATGGAAATGGACTGATTATTGCAAACTTGATGTGTTTTTCGAAATGGAGACGAATTTAAGAGGAGACAATGAGAACAGCTGCCTGGGAAGTAGTCAAAATGCAAAGAGAAAGACTAGAAGGATGGCAAAGAATGATGGACACTAAGTGATTGCCAAAATCTGAAGAATTATGTTTTCAGGAGAAGCCTGAGGCAACATGTGTCAGAGAAAATATGTCTCTGAAATAACTCACTGAAGTTATCAGGATGTTATGCAGCAGTGGCTGAGCAGATGAAAGACAGAAAATGTTTATGAAAGGTCTATAAGAGGGTCAACTTAAATGAAGTAATTTCTAGAGAACAAACTGACTTTTTTTTTTTTTTTTTGCTTACTCTTTTGCATTTTAATCTTGCCCCATATAGTATGGGAATATAAACAATAAGGCATTTCATTATGTATTCTTATCTCTTCCTTCTCTATGGAAAAAGAAAAAAAGAAAAATAGTCTGAGAAGAAAAAAAGCAGATCAGTAGGAATAAAATAATTCATCCCATGTTGTTTTCTTTCCTCTCATAAATTAATCCATAGAAACCACTTCTCAATTTAATGTCTTCCTACAGAAATTTTCAAGACCAATTATGTACCTAGCACTTTGTTTTCAAAGGTTCATTCCAACAGTGCATTTCTGAAAGAGTTAATCATTTAATAGACCTGCATGAGTAATGAACATTTTGAAATAAGAAAGATTAAGAAAATACAAAGTCTTAAATGAGAAAAAGATATATGTATACAAGAATTTTCACTTAAGTAGCTTCTAGTAAAATGAATTTCAATTTATTTCTTCCCTGTTCCCTTCCCCTATTTTTTTTCTGGTATTTTTGGTTGTCTGTATTTTTAGGCACTGCATTCTACAAACTAACTATCAAAAACTTCCTCTCTTCCATTCTATAAATACCTAATTATGCCATTTATCCCTTTTACCTATTCTACATTTATTTCTCTATTGTAATTGTAACTAATGTTAGCGTGTGTGTATGTACGTATATATATATGGTCCAGTTCTCAGTCAGTCTATATCAGTCCAGATAAATTCATCCTAGCAAAGGACCAGTGCCCTAACAGCCTGCAGAACATGCCCCACGTACTCTGTTAAATCTGTGTATCCACTGCAGAACCAGATCTTTGCCTAGAGGAGAGGCCTGTTCAGTCATTTACTGGACATATAACTTCTCCATGTATTTTTAAGCTGTTGAGTGTTCCCCTATTGAACAACAATGCATATAGTCTGCATTGTGGAAATCTTCAGTTGGTAAGTCCCTTGATGACATATTTGAGTGGCTGTGTACTTCTAATTTCTTTGGTTTTCTGGGCAGGAGTTTAAAAAGATTTGAAAAGGGCAGAGCTGTGTTTGGCATGAGCTTTTATAGGTACAGCACAGCTACTGCTGTCCTGGAAAAAATAAAATGAAACAGAAAGTGATGAGCCCTTGAAAATAAACTTTTTCCTGCTCCTCACCATAGTTTTATTTCCTCTTTAGTTCTTTATTAGCAGAACTAATAAGTAATAAAGTAATAAAGAACCACAAATACCCACCTAGTGACTTAATAATAAGTCCACCTTACCTCTTTTTTGGACAGATGTTAAAATCTGGAATTTGCTGCAGAATGCTTCAGGCAGATGCTCAGTCAGACTGTATGCTGTCATCCCAGAATTTCTTTTTTTGTGATATGTCTGGCTAATATCCAGCATATGTCAAAATAAAGTTATAATCTCCACTTCAAATTAATACCCTTATACCATATCAGTCTTCATGAGTGTTCTTTTTATTAACTGAAGTAATCCTAATTGCTTCAGACTGTGTCCAAACCAAATTTGACATACAATATGTTACTGGTTTGGGGTTTTTTTTAATTTTTACTTCTGCACAGATCTTTAAATGTAAATCATGAGTAGCCTCTGGATATCAGAAACAGTTTGGAAATCTGTCTCGTTACATAAAGTGCATCGTTCCAATAATGGCAACACTATATAGTGATTCAAAATACAGTGATATAACTTGTATCTCCACTAGAAACAGTCCAACAGTGAAGGCATTTAAGGAGATAGCTATAGTTTCAGACAAAAATACTAGTAATTCTTAGCAGTAAGAGACAAAAAATATATTTAATTTATTTCCTAATTTGGAATTTCTTATTTAGGATCAAAATTTTAAATAAGTACCTATAAATAAATCCATAATGTTTGTCAGGTTTTTCTCCACGTAGACAAATATGTAATTTCAGATGTCCCTTAGACAGTTAAAAACCTTCAAATTTCATACAAAACCCTTTCAAGAGACTTACATTAATTTTACCCCACTGTAGTATTGTTATAAATGTATAGTGGAACCAGAATTTCCCATTCGCCAAATGCTTCAGCTGTTGTGAACATGCATTCTGAGATATCAAATTTAAAACAGAAAATCACCAACTATTAAAATTAGGATTGAACTATATTATAGCAGACATTTTTGCATGTATATTTGTGAAGTAACAGTAGAATGTAACCCTTGGTAAGAAATCTAAGTGTCTGTCTTTGTGAGAGAGTTAAAGGAGCAAATTAAAGAGAAAAAAAAAAAGTATTTCCTGAGTTTAATGAATAGTATTTTTGTATAATATACAAAACCAAACCAGGATAACAGGTCATAGAATACATCTGAAAGGAATAGTTCCTCCCAAAAGGAACAACCATTGTGTAATTGCATAATCTGCCTGTGTAAAAAATCCCTCTCCAGCTTTCCTGTAAGGCCCGTTTTAGGTACTGGATCCAGCCTTGGATCATTTTCGTGTTCCTCCTCTCAAACCGCCTCAACACGTCCATGTCCTTCTTGTGCCTGGGACCCAGAGCTGGACACAGTATTCCAGAAGGGGTCTCACGAGGACAGAGTAGAGGGGGAGAATCACCTCCCTTGACCTGCTGGCCATGCCGCTCTGGATGCAGCCCAGGATGAGGTTGGCTGTCTAGGCTGCAAGCACACATTCTTAGCTCATGTCCAGCAGCAGGGTTGCTCTCAGTGACTTCTTTTCCCAGTCTATACTCATGTCTAGGATTGCCCCTACCCAGGTGTAGCACCTTACACTTGCTGAACTTGGTTAGGCTCACAGGCTTACTCCTCAAGTTTGTCCAGGTCCTTCCAGATGCATCCATCCTTCTGTTGTGTCAACTACACCACTCAGCTTCGTGTCATTTGCAAACTTGCTGAGGGTGCACTTGATCTCACTGTCTGTGTCATTAACAAAGATATCAAGCTCAAGACAGAGCCCTGAGGGCCACCTAGACACAGAGCCATGGACCATCAGTCTCTGGCTCATTGACTCTTGGTATGTTACTGGTTTGGGGTTTGGGAATTGCCTGAAGAACTCTCTTTGGCCAATTCCTTATCCACCAAATAATCCACCCTTCAAAACAATTTCTTTCCAATTTGGAGATAAGGATGCTGTGTGAGAACATGTCAAAAGCCTTACAGAAGTCTAGATGACATAGGTCAGTCTTCCCTTGTCTCCCCTTGCAGTTACCCAAATCCTCAAAATCTGAGTACAAACTTATGCGGCAAGTTGTCAAGTGGAATTGTTACCTATATTATTTCATCTAAGTCCAGATATTTTAAAACTTGCTATTAGAAATCTGTTGATATTTTATAACTTTTAAAAACCTTAAATGAACCTTCTTGTCTTTCAAGTTACAATTGTGCATAGCAATATGTTAGACACAGATGAAAACTGAAAATGATTCTGTGTCCATATGGCCTCAGAAATTTGTACATGAACAATGTTAGACTAAAAGCTCTCTGGACAGATAAGAGCCTTCAGAGGCTTTTTGCATTTCCAGATAAAAGAAGATGTTATATTCTATTTTTCCAACTCAAAACAGAAGGATTTATTAGCCAACTAGTTTTAAAGTAATAAAAACAAAACAACCAACAATATAAAATATTTGCTATTTATGGAAGGCAAGAAAAATTATTTTCCAGTATTTTTCAGAAAAGTTGTCACTATGGAAAAAGAAAAATAACAAAATTATAGAGCTTGTTCCCATCCAGTATTTTCTCTTAATAGTTCTCTAAATCATAATTCTGTTCAATATAAGCTTTCTCCTATTATTCACACCTGAAGGAACACTGAACAACAAAAACACAAAAAAAAATAAAACCAAACTAAATTGACTTACACTGACTGCTTTCAGAGCCTTAGTGATACATACTTTTGTTATCAATCAGTCAGAACTAAACACTTAAGCATTGGTCAAAACTAGGTCAAAATATAAAATAAGGAAAAATCTTAAAATCATTGTAAATAACTGAATTTTCATACGTGCTCATTTTCAATTTGAAATCTTTCTCTAAAACACATCCAGAAGAGTGAAGGGGAGAAAAAAAACCCATTGTCATTTACAGGGATCCTTAAAAGTGATTTTCAGCACTTCAGAAGCAACTAAAACTATTATTCTACAACAGAAAAAATATAGGGGAAATGGAAACTGGAAATAAACCTTCACAATATTTAAATACTCACTTTAAAAAAGCTTTTTAAGCTGGTTTTAAAGTTGCATTTTAGGACCCCTGTTGACTTCTTTTGTGAAAGCATTCATATAATTGAGAAAGCAGCAAACTCCCTGCTCTTTTTTTAGAAAAAGCCCATCTCTTTCTTCATGCTTTTGTTCAGATGAACACCTGGCCTATAAAATTCAGTGACAGAACCTTCCCTAGGGTGCCATTTTTGTAGAAAGCTAACAAAACTTTAAAAAGTATATATTTTTTGCCTCATTGGAGCTTACACAGCTTTATTTTACACTTTTTCCATCTGTTTCTCTGGGTCATCTGCGGGTACTAGTGTGTTTAATGGAAGCTGTATCACTTGTCCAAGAGAAGTCTGCAGTCAGCAGGTTCCTGCCTACTTCTGGCTGGCAACCCAGCCAAAATATTCCAGGGAGAGGAAGACAGGAGGAGATGAAGAGATGGGAAGACAAGAAGAGAAAGTTTCTAATTTCTTCTACAAAAGACTGCACTTGTAAATATCTTCAGGGATTAATGGAAGGAAGAGAGTCACTCATTGCTTGGAGAGGGCCTGAATTAATTAACATGAAAATAACACGCAGGAATACTTATAAAGTCTTTTTAGTTGGGATGACAGCTGGCCTAAGATCTTGTTCTGCCTTCCATCTACACCAAGTTCTGCTGTTTTCTCTCATCAGCCTCAAATCTTGGTTATAGAAGACTTTAAAAATGCCAAGGGGAAAGGAAGGACACAGGCAAAAGAAGTCATGGAATCCCTCAAACATTTAAGGAGGATTCTTTAAAAATATTTGTATCAGTGCTGCTTAAATTTAATTGTATTTCTTAATATTTAATTATTGAAAACAAAATGGAATTAAAATATTACCAAAGACTGGAGATATTTATGTTGTAAATTCAGTAACTTGCATGTAGTAAAGTGCTGCAGGAGTAGATGTGAACTATGTAGATGAATATTTCCTTTGGATTTTCTCCCAGCCCTTACATGCCATACAAGCAGATTGAAAAAAAAAAATCCAGCATTTTGTGTCAACTAAAGAAGAAAATGGCAGGTCTTAGATGCTAACTTTTATCTACAGGCATAATACAACAATAGCAAGCTGCATTTCCACACAACTTCCTGATAGCTCAGTGATAGGTTTCATTTTGTTGGGATTTCTATGCCACTCTTTCCAGTGTCTGCACTGCATTAGACAAAACCAAACCCTAACAGCTGTCATGTGCAATTCATTCTCCCTCTCAGCCTGTCCCTGAGGGAAGAATTGTGTGCACTGGAGTGTTTTCTTTTTGATAGGCTTCTGCATCTTTTTAAAATGTACATGTTTTTCTCCTTTTATATTAGAGAAAAGAAAGCCAAGAGAATGTGCCCAACACATGAAGAGAAGTAATGAAGGTGGAAAGATTTAGGAAAGGTAACTGGAGCTGGCCATGCACAGACTTGACAGGCTGTACTAACCTATTGTTTTTAGTAAATCTGCTTCATGTATCAGCACAGAAATACCCATAGCAGGTCATATGGGATTCATCCTATTTCATGGAAGTTTTTTTAGAAACCAGTTAATGAAAACATTTATAAGACCTTTTCGGCTAATTTGAAAGGACTAAGAAAAGAAGTGGTGTTTTCCTCTAGGTAACTTAGCAGTACTTGGTTCAACTAACACCTGTCGCTGTTTCATAGGCATGTAAAGAATATGCTTCTACATCGACCATAAACAAAAAAGAGCACGATTTTAGGAGGTTTTATCATTAATGTATGTTCAGTGAAGAGAAAAATAATGAAGCCAGTCCAGTGTTTTCTCCTTGGCCTGCTCCATGGAGTATGAATGATTGTACAGTGAACTCGAGGTATCATCATTACACTAATTTCTCAGAAGCATGTGACAAACATACAAGGAAATTCAAGCGGAGAAGGATTTTCAGAATTCTGAAACATTTTAAGCTGGGATATTTATATACCTGAGCACATACTTTGAAAAGCTTGCTTTAAAAAAGAAGAATACGCTACTCCCACCTAGTCAAACTAAGCTAATTCCTACATTAAAATTAAATTGTTTCATTAAAAAACAATTAGTTCAAATTCTTTGAGAATTGACTTCAGCAATTCCCTCAATTCCCCAATTCCTTGTCTGCACAGTAGAAATGTTTTCATTTGTTTTCTCCTGTGTCTGTACTTCCCAAGAACATCTATTGTATATATCAGCTAAGCTGTAAGCTTTTTAAGCAAATTCCACAGCTGTGTGATCTTCTTTTCTGCATCAGCATCCACAAGGCACATCAGATTTATTGATTTATGATATCAATTTTGCTTCTAGATGTTCTAATCTTTTCTGCTTTTTTTAGTACTTTGTTTGTCAGATCAAGGTTCAAAACTGGTATTTTATCGTATTACTTGCCAGACTGCAGAAGTTTCTTAACAAGAATATATTCAGCACTAAATATATTGAAAACAGTAGTTTAAGTAGCAAAGTAGTATTCAGGAAAAACGTCAGTGAAAAAGCATATATTCAGACTGTACCAGGTGGTATAAACTATAAATAAGAGTGTGTGCTCCATCGGGCTCCATTTTTAGAGCCACTGCACTTCAATGTCTTCATAAAGTGTTTCAATGCAGGACAAGAAGGTATACTAAAGTAAACCTGCTGACAACATTAAATTGGGAGGAGCTGTTGACTTATTTGAAGGCAGTGAGGCCCTGTAAAGAGATCTTGACAAGTCAGAGGACTAGGCTATCACCAACAATATGAAGTTTACCCAGGGCAAGTGCCAGATTCTACAGGTGGAACGGGACAACTATAAATGTATGTACAGACTGGGGAACAAGAGGCTGGAGACCTGCAAATAGAGATCGGTGTGTCCTGGAACATGGCAAGTTGAATCTGAGCCAGCAGTGCCCTGGCAGCCAGGAGAGCCAAAAGTGTCCTGGGGGCCATCAGGCACAGCATTGCCAGCCAGGCAAGGGAGGGGATTGTCCCGCTCTGCTCTGTGCTGGTGTGGCCTAACCTTGAATAATGTGCGCAGTTTTGGGTGCCACAGTATAAGAAGAATATAGAGCTATTAGAGAGCATCCAAAGGAGAGCTACAAAGGTGGTTAAGGGTCCAGAGAAGAAGCCATCCAAGAACTGCCTGAGATTGCTCAGTCTCTTCAGCCTGGAGGAGACTGAGGGGACACTTTGTCACAGTCTGCAACTTCCTCATGAGGAGAAGAGTAGGGGTAGACACTGATCTCTCCTCTATGGTGACCAGTGACAGAACCTGAGGGAAAGACCTGAAGTTGTGTCAGGGAGGTCTAGGTTGGATATTAGGGAAAGGTTCTTCACCCAGAGGGTGGTTGGGCACTGGAACAGGCTCCTCAGGGAAGTGGTCACAGCACCAAGGCTGACAGAGTTCAAGAAGCATTTGGGCAATGCTCTCAGGCACATGGAATGACTCTTGAGGCCATCCTGTGCTGGTCCAGGAGCTGGACTCAGTGATTCTTTTGGGTGTCTTCCAACTCAGGATATTCTATGGTTGTGCTACCACTGCTGCTATTAGCTTAGTCCAGTTTTGTTTTTCATTGCTGTTACATTCATGCTTCTAGTAAGATTGTAGATAATTCTATGTTAGGTAATTAACTAGAACAAAATATATACTACATAACATACAGGGTTTCCACTACCTTCCCCAGAAATAGCCCTAAAAAAAGGGAAAACATTTTGCTTCACAAAATCTTAAATATAAAAATTAATTATCTTGACATTTTATGTTGAACTACTTGTCAAAACAGAAAGGAAGCACAACAGGGAAAAACATAAGCCTCAAATGCATGATGATATTATCCATATGGAATTAAGGTATCCTGTTTCAAAATCCTTGCTTTGAAAAGTTTTATAACTCCATGCTACTTCTTAGCTTATTCTACTGCTTTAAATTCATAAGTAAATATTTCTTCTAGTCAATCTGAAGACTTATCAGTTTCATCCTAGTGAAAAGTAGAATGAAGTTGCTCTCGAATCTATCAGTGTCACACTGCAGCTTGTCAGCTCTGACTAATAGCTACAGGTCATTGTTTTGGAATCTGTTTTCCTAATAAAAAACAACTGCTTAAACAGTGCTGGTTCTACGATGTGTCACAGAGTATTTACCTCATTCTCTTAAACATGGCTTAAATAGCAAGATATTACTGACTTCTAGTGGGAGGATTGAACTTCTTTCATCTTCATTTCTTTATATGCCATCCCTCATTCTACATTTCAAAAAGCAGAAACAATACAGTTATAAGCACTTTTTTACCTTTGCTTGTATCTCCCCATCTGCACTCTGGATTTACAGCTTTTATGAAAAGACAGCATCTCCCACACAGAGTGCTTCTATCTCCTGCAAGGCTTATATTTACCACTGAGGGTTTCTCCAAGGCCCTCAGCATATGATTTATTACAGTCACTCAAAGAGCAGTAGGTCAAATGCATAGAGGAGCATTAATATTATTTCCTAAGCCCAAGGAGCATTAATATTATTTCCTAAGCCCAAGTCACACACCTCAACAAGATGGTATGTGGAATTGACAAATATAAGAGCATCCCTAAAGTGTTAAGGACTGCCTTTTATGATTTTTGCATTTAGTGTCCTTTCCTAAGGATTGTCAGTCCAGAAGAAAATGCATCTCTTCCTAAGTACAGTGAAACAAGGCTTTCCATGAACTCCCTAAAGTACTTCAGTACTGTTAGCACAAGCTGTATGACATTATGCTTGAAGACCTGCTTTTCTTCTCTACTGTCTCCAGCTCTACCCAGATGAGTTTCTATACTGCAATTCTATCCTTTAAATACCCATTTTTACCCTGTAAAATGAGGATAATATTTTAAATTTTTACAGCATTCTCAAAAATTCACATTATATAACTTTTTAATTAAAATACCTAATTTTACATACTACATTTCTAGTCCTTTAAATTGTAAAATACTTTACAGAAAAAGCTATAGTCTGTATTTTTCAATATAGGGAAATAAAAAGAAAACACCCTTCATTTTTATCATCCAAGCCAGGATTGGATTATACAGGAAAAGTAATGACTTACAGAGACTGATTACACATTAATTGTCAGGACCTCTTGTCCATGTTTTGCTCTTTGTTAACAATAGTGATGCTTGTTGTCGACATATTTATTGCAATAATAGAATTAATTCTGCCTTTAAGTATTTACACAGATTATTTACTTCTTTTTTCCACAAAGCTAGTCAGTATTATTGGGGGAAGGAAGGCTGTGGGGACATAAAATTCATTCAAACCAGAACCAACAAACACTCAGTTGGCTGAGACTGTAATAGTGTATCATAGACAAATATACTGTCATAACTTTATGTCCATGCATGTTAGAGGTTTATATACAAGTGCTGTTAAAATTTATTCCACACCTCAGCTATTAGAATTCTTCACATTATTGAAGGAGGAAAAAAGAAATAGAAAAAAATGTTTGAAAGAGAAGTTTTTTGTCTTTTGTGAGTCTCAACTCATGACCTTGCTGCATCACTTCACAATCTATATTTACATTGACTCAGAAGTGCTTTTGCAAAATATCGGCTGTTCTGTTAAAGGCAAATAGGAATTATCAACATACTTAATCAAATAAAATATCACACAGTAGCAAAGTAAAACATCTTTGTCAGATTTATGGTAATGGTACACTTGAGGAAATTACAGTAGTTGCTGTATGTCATTTTTAACATTCTGAAATGTGCGATGTAAAGTCTCATATGAATTTAACTACACATTACTATTTCACTAGAAGCTCTTTCTGTAAGCACAGGGGATTATCGAAGAGTATTTTTCCTCTTAGACTGGCTTCAAATCAAGTAGTCCTACATCACAGAAGAAATGTGAATGAGTAACAATACAAAAGAAAAAAATCTTAACAAAACACACAAAGAGTGCAACCCTAGGCTGCTCATCTAACCAGAAAAATACAGCTGAGCCGTACAACTACAAAACTGCAAAACCATGGGCATTGTCTTCAAATTCCCTTTAGAGAGGCAGATCTGTTTTAGGTGACAATTTTGGAAGAATCTGGATACACTCTAGGATTTTAAATAACACATAACTTACTCTGCTCCTTTGCAAGCAATATAATGGGGTATTACCAAAAATGAATGAAGTTTAGCCATGAGGATAAAACAGATGAAACAGAAAATTTCAAGTATTTATCCAAGTTAGCTCTCTTTGGCAAACATCTAATGGAGGAGGACCTCACAAACAAACAACTCCTGCTATATCTGTATGAAATTGTCTATAATTGCAGAGGACTATGCAGATGGCTCATATAACAGGCTGAATAGATGGCTCCCAGCAGATGCTTCAAAGGAAGATGCAAAAAACCTTTCAATAGCAGTTACGTAGTAAGAATAAAGTAGATGAGAAGTAAATAACTGTATTGACTTTTGTACTTCAACAATATCTACCTCACACATTTTATGCTCTATTTATTATAGTTAGATTAGTTTGATGTATTTCATCAAATGCTGTTATATCCAAATCTTGTTAACATGCATTTAGGAGGATTACATTATAAATGATACAAGAATTAATGCTGGAGAGCTCTATTCCTTATGCTGTTTAAGGTATCACTGCAACAAAGACCGGAGGCTCCAGAGCTGGATGTTGAACTATAGCACTGCTGAGAAGGCTAACCTAAGGAAAGGCAAACACAGGTTGGAGCTCATTGGGTCCACCACCCTGCTCAAGTAGGGTGACCTAGATCTGGCTGCACAGGACCATGTACAGATGTCTTTTGGATATATTCAAGGCTGCAAAATCCAAAAATTCCTTGGGCAACCTGCAACAATGCACAGTCACCTTCACAGTGATTCCTGATGTTCATAAAGCATCTTCTGTGTATGAGCTTGTGCCCTTTGCCTCTGGTCCTGTCACTGGGTATGACTGGAAGAAGCCTGGCTCCATCTTCTTTGTGCCCTCCCTTCAGATATTCATATACACTGATCTCCCTGAGCTTTTTCTTCTCCAAGCGGAACAGTCCCAGCTCTCTCCCCATGTCCTCATATGGCGGATGCTCCAGTCCCCTCATCACCCTAGTGTGCCTTTGCTGGACTCTCAGCAATAGTTCTGAGTTTCTCTTGTACCAGGAAGGCCAGAAGTGGACACAATATTCCAGATATTTATGATAATTAACTGCAGATAGGCCTGTATATCTATTTACAGATACATATGATGTTCTGGATGGTTAAAACTCAAGAAACTCAGAACTGGAAAGTTCCATAGCATGTGTATTTGCTATGGAAGCCAATAAGCCCTGTTTTCAGGCAGGGCTTACTAATGAAAGAACATGGTTGTTCTGATGTGACCATGACCATATCTTTTGCATTTTAGTAGTCTTCTGCCCATCCCTCTGAAGAACAAACAGACCAAATCACATATGCTTACATGAGACCTGTGACATCCGTTTCCAGTTATGTCTATATATGGCTTCTTTTATGCATTACATAACAGATTAATTTAATATCCAGTTGCATTATGAAGCCTACAAATTTCTCTAGCAGAACTGTCCTCAGTACTTGTTATATTTAAGATAATTTTTCTACCTAATTTCTACGAAACTTTTTATAATAGATGCTTTAATAACCCAAGACAAAAAAAAATAAGCAGTTCCAGTGCAATCAATGTTTAGCTCCCAGTAGAAAACATACAAATTTCATTAGAATTCATAGAGTTTTGGCACACAAAGTATGTGCCCAATATTATCTTCTCAGAGGAGAACTGTACCCAGCACTTCTGTTTACATATGAGATTCCATACTCCACATCGTAACTTAAAAATCAATTAAAAAAAAAATACAAACAAACAAAAAGTAATTAAGGAAAACAAAACAAAACAAACATACCTAGGGAATCATTAGAGCTTAAAGTGACCACAAAAAGAATTAGCCATATGCTCTTCCCTTGCTGTATAACACTGGGGAAATCTTTCAAGGAATTTTTTTGCCTTGGTGCCATCGTTTTATGCCTCTGTTTTGTTCTCTGCATGGGAGCATGCCAGTGAAACTTCAGAAAGAAACAAGAATGTTTTCCAAATGTTTCTGTCTTTCCTTCACTTTCCCACCCTCCAAATATCAAGGTACAGTTAAGAAATACAGATGAGAGGTTGGGAATGAGATACTCTAATATTGGACAATGCCTGATTTGGCTGTGATCAGACTAGACGTAATCTATATAGTCACATTTGCTTAAGATTAGATTGGGTGTAAAAAGTTTTTATACTTACAGCTTTGAATTTTTTATGCATTTCATATTGTACGGAAAAAAGGATCTTTTTCAGGAGCTATTAATCTAAAAATGTGTAAACATCCCTGAGTTAGAATAGCACCATATTCTACCTCATATAATATTTCATTTGCCATTTGGACACAGAAACCTTAATTTTCCTTGTAGAGTTTGTCACATTTTTAATTGCCTATTATAATCCTTTTTCTGTAGAAGACTTTTTTTTTATAGTCCATAGAGGATTCCATATACAAAAGAAACAAAACAAAACTGATCTGAATGTTTACCATTTACTCATTACCACAAAAGTATCTGAGTTTTAAAATATGTGCTTTAAGAAGTTTTCCTAAGGTTTTAGTCTTCAGTGTAAAACTGCAGTTTTAAACATCTACTTAGCTTTTGCTTTTACAGGCATTGAGAATTCAAAGATCCTCATTTTAAAGTGTGAAGATATAGTAACTTATGAAAAGCAACCAATTGAAACTGAAAGTGTCTGTAAATTCTACATTATTTTATCCCTGTTTTGATTTTTTTTTCACTCAAATTACTATTTATTGACTTAGTGAAGGGTTAATAAACCCGTATGTAGAAATGTAATGAGTTGACCTTGGCTGCATGCCAGTTGCTCACCAAGCCACTCTATCGCTCCCCTCTTCAGCAGGACTAGGGTGGAGAAAAGAAGATGAAAAAAACCCTCATAGGTCAAGATAATGACATTTTACTAAAGGTACAGTGAAGGTTGAGTTCAGACAAGCATATGAAACAAAGATTTATTCTCTACTTTCCATCAGCAAGATATTTCCAGCCACTTTCTGGGAAGCAGAGCTTCAGCACCATAGTGGTTGCTCTGGAAGGCAAATGTTGTAAATAAATACCCATTCATTTCCTCTTCCTTTTCTTAGTTTTTATACCTGATCTGACAACATACATTACGTAACATCCCTTTGGTCATTTTGGGCCTGCCGTCCTGGTTGTGCCCCTCACAAAACTTTGCCCACCCCCAGTCTACTGGTTGGAAGGTGGAATGTTGGGGAGACAGCACTGGTGCTGTGCTAGACCTGCTCAGCACTAGCTGAGCACTGGTGTGATACCAAACCTTTCCAGCTACCAATGCAGAGCATAGTGCTATGAGGGCTTCTGTGGTGGCAGTTAACTCCATCTCAGCCAGACCCAATACAAAATCATAATACAAGACTAAAAATAATAATGCATGAATCAGCTGAAGTTACCTAACTCAGCACTTCATATTATAAGAAAAAAAAACCTCAGAAGAACATGAACACTAACCTTCATTATGCAAAACTATGTACGTAAAGCAAAGAAGTAAAGAAAAACCATTCTGCAAATATAGATCACAAGTTATTATGAACCAATTAAATTGCTACATAACCCTCAGTAAAAATGGGACATTAGATAATTAGAAATGCTAATGTTAAGAAAGTTTGGACTTTGTTCACATTTTAACTGCTAATTGCTGTAATTAAAAATGAGGATTTTGCTTTAATTCTTCCTACAGAGAGATCAGAACTGAAACATATTTTGAAGCTGTCACTGCTGAAAATGAATGCTGAACCATAAATTTGGATATGCAAAATACTGTCTTAGGTTCATTAATATTATCTTGTTTTTCAAGGAGAAATCATACCCCTGGACAAAAAAAAAGCTCTTCCTTTATCTGAAGAAATAAAATTTCAGATGCCTAAGTCATTAATTAAAATTTGCTGTTACAATAGTATATGATTTATATAATGCTATTGTATGACCAAGTCAAATATAAAATCAACATTAATCACTATTGAATGGCAGATGAGACAGTGAAAGACACACATTACAAAAAGCAACACAAAAACCCAGATCAAGACTAATCCAATAATCAGACACAGCTAGACTTCCCACAGATTTTATAAGAGACTTTGGGAATCTGACTAGTAGTAGTAAAGGGAAGGTAGAACACGTGCATATCTAGAAGAGCCTCCAGGCAGCACATATTACATAGCATACATGACTAAAATCCCAATAATAGGTTACAGATTATCAAGAATTAGAGTACTGTTGCTTACCAATTGATGTAATAAGGTGTGTTGAAGTCATTACTTCCAAAGCAATTTCCATATTTAACTAGCTTAGTAGCATCCTATCAGTAAATTATTGAAAGGACCTTAAGAAACTAACTCAGTTTTCTACATCTTCTATTACAATGTTTAAAATTTGTTATTTAGAGTATGCTATTTAAAAAAGTATTCACCACAAATTTTTTCTGTCCTTTTAGCAGGGCTACACACTAGGTGTTATGTCACTGCACTATTATTATCTGGCACTATTTAAGGAAAAAAACAACTAATAATATGGATCTCTATTGAAATGAAAGTAAAAAGAGATTATTTTGTGAAGTAGATGAATTATTTGAAAAATAATTTTGAGATGTTACTTTGGTTTGTGGTATAATGAAGGAGAAAAAAAGAAAAAACAGTCTGAGTCAGCCTCAATTATTTTATTTCACTCAAAAATGCAAGTTTGTTTCAGTTTTGCAGTAATTAGTCATCTACAAAAAAAAAAGTTCAAACCCAGTAACTGAAAATTAAAATGTTCAAAATTAACATACACATTTTCAAAGTCAATAAATACTTCTAGGATAAGCATTTTAATAACAGCAAAAATAAAAAGCTCCTTTTAAAATAAATTGAAAGTGATGGAAAAAGAATTTAGAATTATTTCCTGTAGGTTTCAACTTCTGCATATGCATAAACTTTTTAAATGAATTATCATAGTACCCAAAATGTAATTCTGGAACATGGACTGGCTGTTATTAGCTACACAGTTTGATAGTTCAAGTGAAATTAAGCTATCTGTAAGGTTTACTTTGTGCAAGAAAGTGATGCTTTCAAAAACATAATTATGACAATAAATGTACTATTTACAGTATTGTTGAGCAGATTGATTAAAGGTGTAATTTTAATCAAATAAGTATCTGGATTTCAAACTATCTAGGAAGATAGTTATCTATTAACAAAGCAAGATCCTGTGTTAAAATACTAATTTTTTTTTTCACACATCATTAGAAAAGCTAGCAGTGTGCCACAGTCTCCACTTACTTTTGAACCTGAATTTATCTTCTCTCTCTTTTCCCTTAGAAAAGTCAAGCTTATCTATCCAAGAGAAACAATTGACATCAAAGGATTGTTTTTCCACTCACCAGCTCTAAGCTGCTTTTTATTGTTCGAAGGAATTATTGAAGAGACTCAACACAGAATTTCAATCAGATACACAGTTTCTGGTTCACTGATTGGCTGATTCTTCTTCTTCTGGTGAAGAAAAGCAAAAAAAAGTCCTTTTAAATCTATTCTTCTCAGAGAGGTCACATTTGTGCTTTCTTTAAGCTACTCTTTGTAATGCTGTGGTGTCAATGAATTTCTACCCACCCAGAAACTCTGCTGTCCTGGACTGCAAAGTAGTTTTTTTCAACTGTTCTTGCAAAGCCTGAAGTGTTCAATCTTCCTGTAAGTAAAATTTAGCAAAGATGGAGTCTTGCAAATTTGTCAGGATCCCTAACTATGAGAGATCAGACTGTCGCAAAATCTGATTCACTCGGTGAAAACAATCACTAACACAATCTGGCTTTGCAAGTGATAGCTCTGTTGTTCCTTCAGTTCTTACAGGACTCACTTCTGATCTTACTTTTTTGGTTCCTGTTAAGATATTTATGCTTATGGATAAAGATTCAATCAATCTGTGGTCTTCTTTAAACTTGTAATCTTGGGGATCCTTAAAGAAACACTGATATAAAGGACTTCTAATATTACACAGAGTTGACTCATACATACAGCTGCTGCAGTGAGCAGAGTGGGAGGTAAGCTTGGATGTCTGCTAATTCCTTAAATTTACATGGCATTTACATACATCTTGGGGTGGCTTTATGATGTGTATCCCCTATCGCTGCTCTATGCCTGGAAATTAATTTTGTGCCTTTCTGTGCCTTTAAACTGAGCCTGAGAGGAGGGAGAGCAAAAAACCGAGTGAACCTTTCAAAACAGTTGTTCAAGGACACATATACACACTCCTCTGCATTCTCCTGCTGCGGTAGAGAGCAGAGGAAGCACCTTTCTTGCTTTTCAGCCAGGTTTTGACTCCTTTTCTCTGGAGGGAAATGAGGAGTTTTCCTGGGACTTCAGTTCTTCCCTTCTTCTCTTCTGGACTGTTTCAACATCAGAACACATCAGGAGAATTTTCCACCAAGGCCCCAGAGGTGGGCCCACACCGACCCAGCTCCAAGGAGGAGGAGAGAGACCACACTTACAGAAGGACTCTGAAATTTTCCCAGATATCTCTCCACAGCAAGAGGTTTTATTATTTAGCATTATTATCCTTTTCCTGTGTGTTTGTTAAATAAATAGTTTTTATCTCTTTCACTTTCCTCTGAGGAATATTTCTTTTTTCCCAAACCTGTTGGGGGAGGGTGGTTGTAACCTGCTTTCTATCAGGGGATATTTTCCTCCAAATTTGTCCAAACCAGCACAACATATTTTATATATATACATATATATATATACACATATAAAATGAATGTTTCAGCTTCCTAATTTTTTATCCTGAGTGCTTTGTATCTAATGTAAACCTGAAATAACTGTAAAATGCAAAAAACCACCCAATTCTGTAGTGTTAATATTGTTACACTGAATCTCATTTGTGATTGCACTTCAAGGAATATGACAATTTAGCAGTTTTAGAAGCTGTCGTATGAAAACAGGGTATATTCTGAGTGTTTCCCAACCTTGTTAAAAAGTTTTTTTTAAAAATAGATTCCTTGGATCTTTGGATCTTACTACAACATTGTCTCTTTTAAAATAGTTGAGAAGTTTCTTACCTCAGACTCAGCAAATATTTCTATAAAATCTTTAGAAGAACAATTTCTGCCATAAATTCCCTGGCAAACACATAATAGCCAGAAAATGCCCAGAACTCCCTTGGGCACATTCCAAAAACTACTGAAGACCTAAGAAACCCTGAAAGCCCATCAGGAAGAAGTCTCAGCAACCAGAAAATTTCTTGGCCAATCTGCAGGAAACCTTGAGAAATGCCTGGCTCTTAATGAGGGCATCCTATCCTCTAGGCCTCCATGAATTGTCAGCTCCTGCAGCAGATACCCCAGTTCACAACAGTGAAAAAACAGCAATGCTGTTTTGTGATGAACACTTCTATTTTGCATAAGAGTTTTGACATTACTTCCTCAGATACAGGACAGACACTTCATAGTTATTAAGATTTACAAAGGTGTTTACCAAGAATCTTACATAACTGTCTCTTTTAATCCATACTATGTACCCACAGAAAAGGAGCTGGGACTTCTCAGGATCAACAAGTAAATATGCACTGCTGCAGTGATGGAATATAATTGCATATTGGGCTCCTATAATGAAATCTTTGCCTGTGCATTGAGACAAGTGATTACGCTCCTCTGCCCAACACTTATGAGGCCACACCTGGCTTAGTTTCCAGCTTTAGATGTTGGGTGCAAGAAAAAAAATGTCCTTGCATGGATATAAATATGAAAATTAGTTCATTGGCTTTCTTACATACAAATGATGGCTTGCAACACTTTTCATACCCTTTCTCTTGATATAATGGCTTAAAAACAAAAGTAAAAAAAAAAATCCTTTTCCTTCTACTCCTCAAAATCAGGATTGGCCCTGATCTATCAAAGATTGCTGCAGTTGACAGGTTCATTCCTTTTAAGGAACTATGAAGACTAGATGGTACAAATCAGGCTGCCGGAACTTGTCAGGCAATAATTTGATTGAAAACTACTAATTTGAGTAATTTCTTCTCCCTGTACACGTTATCAGAAGTGAAAACAGGACCAAAGTTCCGGCACCAGCATGATGCTAAATCTCTCACACATACTGTGGGGACTATTGCTAGACAACTGCCAGGGATTTAAAATAGGCTGCCCATTCCTATTCTGTTATTATTGCTTCTTTCTCCTTCTGGAGTTTCTAGAGCAAAACCACAAGAATACTTCATTTTGGCATTACTGTCACAGTGTAAGTGAACACTCATTACATTTATGACTCCAGAAACAGAAAAGACATTTTATACCCTGAGCACCATGTTACAGCTGTGAGTTGGAAAACATAGCAGTTTTTAGCAAAGAGTAAAAAATTTGCTTGACCTAAAGTATATTCAGCTGAATAAAAAATACAGTCTGTGTAGCCAGCCAGGTTAGAAAATATTCAAATTATGCTAGAATACTTTTTAAGGAAGTTTAATGAATACTGACATAAATAACTCAAATTTGGATACAATGATAAAAGTATTTCCAGGGTCTTTAGCCAGAAGCAGAAACCTTGTCATTAAACAGACACCTTTGGGACTCTACTGTGTCAACTCAAAACAGAGCAGCCTCCAGGGAACCTCTGCATGGACTCCACCTTGTGATGGGACTGGAGAACTGGGAATCTGACTGTACTGAATCGGACCTCATCTGACATATTTTTATGATCTATGAAGAAGTCACACGTCACTGTGTGGGTGTGATCTAAATCCACCAGGGTTAAACAGTTCTATTCTGGCCCTGTTTACTGAGTTTAGCTCTGTTGTACTGTGTCTGGGTTTCAGCTGGGATAAAGTTGATTTTCTTCCTACTAGCTGCTACAGTGATGTATTTTGGATTTAGGATGAGAATGTTGATAACACACTAATGTTTCAGTTTTTGCTAAGCACTGTTTACACCAAGTCAAAGACTTCTCAGTGTCTCACACCACACCCTACCAGTAAGTTGGCTGGAGGGCATAAGAAGCAGGGAGCAGACACAGTTGGGACAGCTGCACCAAACTGGCCAGAGGGATATTCTTTACCATATGGTGTCACGCTCAGTATTTAAACTAGGAGGAAAACTGGCTGGGAGCTGCTGCTCCAGAACTGCCTGGGCATCTGTTGGTGGGTGGGGAGGAATTCCATTGCGCATAATTTTTTTTGTGTATTTGAATTCTACTATTATTATTTTCCCTTCCTTTTCTGTCCTATTAAGTTGTCCATATGTCAACCCATGAATCTGCCCTTTTTTTTTCCGCAATTCTCTCCCCTATCCATATGATGCACAGAGTAGTGAGCAAGTGTCTGTGTGGTGTTAACTTCTTGTCACATTAAGCTATGTCCTTTTTGGAACCCAACTAAGGTTTGAAGGTTTGAGATAACAACAGAACTGACTAGAGTGTATTAAAACAAATTTGTTACATGCATTCATTATATTAGTTTAATAGTCACTGATAACAATGTTGATTCATTTGCTCTCAGAGCTGTTGCACATGTTCTTAGTTGTGTCATGTAACACATTTGCAGTATGTGTTCCCTACTGCATTGTTTATCATCTCTGGGGGCTGGGTTTAGGTTATCATGTTGTTGTACTTTGTAACACTGACTTACGATATGATAAAACTGTTGGTCGTGACACTAATCTGGTATTTGTACTCAGTATTGCCATCAACTCTGTGCTTCAGGAGCCATCTATTGGGAACTAATAATAATTACACCTTTTACCTTTTCTCCTCAGAGAGCTGATCTTTGGGGGAGATACCTTATCCATCTTCTCCTTCTCCTCCAAAATTAAAATAGTTCTTGAGAATTTTGAAGATCTACGGGATTTTCAAACTATCATGTTCCTATTTCTCTGTCTCCTGAATGTGTTGCTGGTCTTGTTTAAGGTTAAACAACTGTATAAGAATACCACCCAGAGTATCTGCCCTGAGGCTGGATAGCTGTGAGTGGCAGGGTGTGTGTGGGGTAGTATGAACAAGAGTCTAGGACAGTGGTCAGCTCCAGCCTTTTGGAATTACACCCTTGATAAGTGCAGAATCTGAAAAATTATTTAAATATTTGGAAAAATATATTGTCCCCTCACAATTCCAAAGACACAAATCACTGCAATGTGCTGAGGCCTGGCCCAGGCCTACTGAGCCCTGTTCTATGAAGTAACTCAAGGGGGAGGGAAGGTCTCTGAATACAAACACAGCCCTACCATCAACCATGGACTGATCCAGACTGCACTGGAACAGGGTGAAGGTATATTGATGATACCATTGTGTGTGGCAAAACAGCAGAAGTTTTTGAGAAAGGGAAGAAAATAGTCGAAACCCTTCCAAAAGCCAGTTTTGCCATAAAACAAAGTAAGGTCAAGGGACCTGAACAAGCAATTCAGTTATTAGGAATAAAATAACAAGACAGAAATTGTCAGATCCCAATGGTTGTGATCAACAAAATACAAGAAATCTCTGTACCAATTCTTACACACTATGGGTTTTTGGAGAATGCACATTCCAAATTACAGCCTGATTGTCAGTCCTTTCCAGCAAGTCACCCAGAAGAATGATTTCAAATAGGGTCCTGAGTCATGAAAAGCCACTGAACAAATCAAACAGGAGATAGCCCATTCAGTAGCCCTCGGGCCAATTGGGACAGGGCAAGAGGTTAAAACACATGCTCTACACTGCAGCTAGGGAGAGTGGCCTTGCCTGGAGGCTCTGACAGAAAGCATCAAAAAAGACTAGAGGTCAACCCCCAGGTTTTTGACGTCTGGTGTACAGAGCATCTGAAGCCCACTATACTCCGACTGAAAAAGAGATACTGGCAGCTTATGAAGGGGTTTGAGCTGCTTTGGAAATGTTTGGTACTGAAGCACAGCTCCTCCTGGCACCCCATTTGCTGGTGCTGACCTGGATGCTCAGTGGGAGGATCTCCTCTACACATCATGCAACTCATGCTACATAAAGTACATGTACACACAATGGGCTCAAACAGGAAACCCAAATCACACAGGAATTTTGGAAGTGATCATGGATTGAATGAAGAGAAGGCTAAGGTTTCAGAATATTGCCAGAGAAGGGCACAATGTATAAAGATCTACCAGAAAAAAGATAAACAATATGCCCTTTTCACTGATGGTCTCTGTAGTAATACAGGAAAATTACTGAAGGTGGAATGCTGCTATATGGAGTCCCCCACAACAAGTGACAGAAATTGCTGAAAGAGAAGGTGAATTGAGTCAGTTTGCAGAAGTTTTTATGACTCAGTTTAAACTCAGAAGAGCAAAGAAAATTAAGTCTCTCTGTATAAGCTGGAAAGAATTTTGAAGCTTCAAAATGTACCCAAAAACAAGATTAAAAGCAAACGAGGTTAGATGTTGGTGCCAAAAAATTGATGCATTTTATTCAATAGCAAAAGAGGCAAAGAGGCAAAGAGGCAAAGCAAGGCAAGGGAAAAGGCAAGGGAAAAGGCAAGGGAAAAGGCAAGGGAAAAGGCAAGGGAAAAGGCAAGGGAAAAGGCAAGGGAAAAGGCAAGGGAAAAGGCAAGGGAAAGGCAAGGGAAAAGGCAAGGAAAGGCAAGGAAAAGGCAAGGGAAAAGGCAAGGGAAAAGGCAAGGGAAAGGGAAAGGGAAAGGGAAAGGGAAAGGGAAAGGGAAAGGGAAAGGGAAAGGAAGAAGCATGCCTGGGGGGTGGGGGGACAGGGGTTAGGTAGAAGCATATTACCCATCCAGGGGTCCGAATGATGTCTCGTTGCTCCCCTCCATCTGGTCTTCTGGTGAGGGTCTCCCATTGCTGCACCATGCTGCCACAGGCTCAAGAGTATAGAATCCAGTGGATTAATCTATGCTTTGGGCCAGGTGGGAACGCCCACGTCCCTGCCTTGCAGGGGGCCAGTTTGACCCTGTCCCTTGCAACACTGAGGGTCTGTTGCATCATCTCTGGTGCATGGTCTGAGGACCCCTTTGGGGGGCCTTTGATGGGCCATGTCACCCCCTCTGTTTTCCATGGATGCAGCTTCTCCCTGGATGAAGGGCCCCTCAGCTGGGCTCCTCTGCACAGTGGAGCTCGGGCAGTCACTCCACCTCTCACCAGAGGCTTTCCAACACACACCTGAAGCCCCGCTCCCCCCACCCTTTGGTGTGAATGTCTCTGTGAGCCTGGCAGCTGATAGCCCTGGAGCTGCAGTCTCCACCCTGAAGATGTTAAGCTTGTGCTTTGTGAATGTCCCCACCCCGGAGTTGTCACTTTATCTTACCCTCATCAGCGAGCAGTCCAGGGCCTCTCAGAGCCCTGTTCAGGATGTGGTTGTCTTCTCTGCAGCTTTTGTAATACAGTTTTAAAAGTCCTTCATAAAAATGTTTAAGTCATAAACGATGATATTTCAGTCTCTGACAGAGGTGAAAGCTATTCATCTGGCTTTAGATTCTACAATAGCTGAATGAGAAAAATGGCCAGTACTTCACTCCTATACTGACTCACAGATGGTGGCAAGTGCCCTGTGGGTGTGGCTACAGCAAGGAAGCAGAGAAATTGGAAACACAGAGGTAAAGCCAGCTGGGCTGTTGAATTGTGGCATGACTTTACTGCCTGGGTGGAGAGAGCCTTGTAGATCAACACACAGATGCCTACATACCCAAGACTACCCTCTGAAGAACATCAGAAAACCAGCTGGTGCAACACGCTGCTAAGATTAAAGAGGCTCAGGTGGATCTGGACTAGCAACGTAAGGGTGAATTATTTATAGCCTGATGGGCTAATGTCACCTCAGACCATCAGGGAAGGGATGCAACATATAGATGGGCTTGGGATCACGGAGTGGACTTAAGCATGGGCACTACTGTAGATGGACACTATTGTACAGGCTGTCCATGAACGTGAGACATGCACTGCAGTTAAGCAGGCCAAGTGGTTAACTGTGGTATGGAGGACCATGGCTGAAATAGAAATATGGGGAGGCTTGCCAGATTGACTGTATCACACCCCAAAAAAAGATCCAAGGAAAACACCCTTAATTTAAAAACTATTTTTATTAATTACTTTTAATAATTAATAAAATTTACTTCTTTTGTTAGCATCAAGTGCTCATTACTTATGAAAAGGATGCAATTTATTTATCAAACATCTAATTTGCAATTTACACTGGGACAGTGTTACAAAATCAGCTATTTTTCCCCTTTGAATATTTTATTTTATTCGTTTTTTTAAAAAAATGCAATTTACAAAAAAGGCTATTGATTTAAAAACTAAGGCAAGTTATTTAAAGTTAATATTTTAAAATACATATCTAGCATAGAACAGGGGACACTGAATGGTTATTGACACAGAGAAAATTTTTGACAATATCAATATTCTTCTCTCCAGTTTCACTTGACTAGTTTTTTTGCTAGAAAGGGAAGTCCAGTGCCACTCAAAAAATTGCATGCCATGTCAAAAATTTAAATATAAATTTAAACAGCTTTTCAGGCAGAGTCTTAAATGCTTTTCTAATTTCATATTTTGTTGCATTTTCCATCTTCTTCAAGGTTGTGCAAATAATCGTGCAACTACAAACTGATCTCCCATGGTGTAATCTCTAAAGTCCATTCAGGAGGACCGTGTTCTCATGCATAAAGGTTTGAGAGACTAGGCACAGAAACTCTAATTTTCAAATTAAATATTTATGCTTTATAAGAATTTTTTGGCTTCATAAATTTCCAAAGAACAATATGACCACACGCTTCAGTTTCAAAGGAAGCTGAACTGTCTATGGCCACCAGTGTCATGAGCTAGACTGAGTCCGTAACTGATGGAGGTGTTAATACATATATAATCCTCTAAGCACAGCTAGACTTGGAGCACTCTGCTGTACCAAGGAGTAAAAGGGAAAGGATCTTAAGACTTAGTTTTCCTTTAGTCCCAGTTCCTTTAATGGCACCTTTAAAATTAAGCACTTCCTGCTTGACAAAGTTCATGCCAGGCATCTGAGTAAAGGAATCACCAAAAGTTTGCACTAACTATGAAAACAGACAGGGTCATTAATATTGGTTGTGGAGGTTTTTTTCTTTGAAATAAAGGCATAGACAATCCTCACCCAATTTTTTGAAGATTCCAATCTTTTATTCATGCAAAGTTGTCTTTTATTTTTACGTTATCATTCTGATGTAAATTAATTAATCTGATACAGTGATTTTCCCCTGACTGGTAACTACCTATGAGAAATGAGAAATTTCCAGACATGCCTGTAAGAAAAAGTACTTTGTAGAATTTACCAGTCTGTGCTTCTCAGTGACGGAGTGAAATGACTTTATTAATTTTCTTGCCAGTATGCCAAATCTTGGTCTAAGTGTTTAGTTCTTTTAAGATATTTTTTTTCTTTTTCTTTCAGTTATTAAATACAACTAAATATTTTCAACTGCTAGCTTCATTGCTCTTCTAGCATACTACTCTGGGAATTTAAAAAAAACCCAACAAATGTGTAAGCCCATTAGGTCAGAGTTCCCAAGAATGCCAGATGAGTGGAAACCTAAATAGCAGAAAGAGCAAGAATCAGGTAATTTGTTATCTTAAAGTAGTGACTAATTTTCAATTAGCTGCAAGTTTGTCATAACTACAGAATATGATTCAGATACTGAGACGGAAACCCTGTAGGCAGATTTTGCAAGTACATGTAGAAGCATAGATTTATTTTTTAATGACTGGTTTGTGACTACAACATTCACTCGATATAAACTAAATCCAAATAATTACTTTAAGTATAAATTGTAGAGTTAATGGGAATATTTTAGCTTTAAAATTTGTATTCAGTAGTAATACCCTCTGTAAATATAAAAGATCAAAGAAAAACTTGCTATAAATTATGTAGGACAATAGCTTCCATTGAAAATTCAAGATAATGTAATCTTCTTAAACTTTGCATCTCATTCAGATATTTTACTTTAAGTCAAAGTAATTTTCTAAGAGTTTGAAATGAAATGTAAACCTGGGTCTCCTGCCAACATGTTTTTAATACAGAGATATTTTACTAGGATAGGAACTATGACCTCAAACCTTGATTTGTTTCCTTCCTTGTACCATATGTAACTTTCATTTTCTTGGACAAGTCCTCATTCAATGACAAATATACTTCAAAGGTCACATCATGCACATTTTCTGGACTTGAGTCACCTTTCTACTCTTTCATTTAAGTATAATTGTACCCTTGTTTCTTCCAACAGGAAAATTCAAATTCTCAATAATCAAGACTAATTGAAAATTATTTCAGGAAGTGGTTACACCGAGACCAGAAGAATAAAAAATGTCTGTCTGAATCTTCCAGGTGTAAATAATCTCTGTTTTTTTAGGTCCCTGACAAATACTTTCAAAGCAATATGTACAAATGTCTAGGATACTTTAGGGAGTCCGAGGTAGACCTAGGTAACTTAAAACAATAGTCTGCTACTACCTCCACACACATTACATAGGTCAGGACATCCAGCTGATAACACTTCTCTCATTTATTCCCCAATTCCACTTGTTCCAGAAGCTAGCTTTATGTTTATGTTTACATTGTCCTTTCAGAAGAAATGAAAGGTATTAAAATATTAAACACTACAGAATATGCTCTTGGCATATTTTTCTTTCTTTTCCTTTCATTTTCTTTCCCCCTTTCTTTTCCACTTCCTTTTCTGCATTCCCTTTCTGCTCCAGTATTCAAAAACAATAGATATACTCTAGGCATCCACATGCTAACATGCATATTTTGGTCCTTACAGATTACTCAGAAGTCTAGGATAAAGTATTTATGAAGCAGATACTAGTGAAGATAGCCAGAATATTTTTCCTTCTCCATGTATTCTAAACTGCAACTGCTCTAGGAAACCTCTTTCAAGACACTGAATACTCAGGTCTCAGGCCCATGATAATGTCATTGGGAATTACAATTGGGAATAATTGCCACATCTGTTTGGTGGGAAAGAGGCTACTTTGAGCCTATGGGAAAGGGCTTTGTTTATAAGGGACAGAGACAGCTGGAGTGGTGGGAGGTTATGGAAAGTCAGGAAAGGGCAGAGAGAAAAAAGAACAATGGCAGAAGGGAGTGAGTCTGAATCCTTTGTCAGGTGTTCACCAGCTCTGCTGCCGAAGACATCACAGAGCTAGCCTGAGAGACTACTGCAGGTTGAAGACATCCGTGAACCACCAGTTCCCCAGCAAAACTTAAAGTACTGGGGAAGATTCTGGGAGACAGAAAGAATAATCATATTTTCCCAGTACTTGGAGGAAATGGGAGAAAATCTTCAGGTTAGTACAGCCTGCATTTTAGATATTCTATTTCTTTTATTCTATTGTAGAATGACTTCGTTGAGAATGACAAGATAAGCATATCATTAATGCCACTGAACAGGAGAACAAGAAGGGAGGGCAAAGGCTCTCCAAAGAAACCTAATTTCAGACTGGATATACAGACATAAGAAAAGTGAAAGAAACTTCATATATTCATCAGTCATCAAAATGTAGATATAAAACAGTTGTGAAATTGTTGTTGATTTACAACAAATTTGGAGAGGCATAGACTCTGAAGAGCCATTTGGCTGGCAGACAGAAAGTTTAGCCAAGGGCATTTGGAACAAAAACGTGTTTTATTACCAAATCTGAAGTACAGGCACAGAAATAATGAAAAGAAAGTTTCAGGGTCATATCTAAATATTACAAAGCAGTAGGGAGATTTGGTTTAGTTTAGTCTTTGTATAGGACAAATATCCTTTCAAATACCTGTTTACAGACTTCATATAAAGCTAATCAAGATTAGGCAAAGTATCAGATTCTGCAACCCTCTTCAGAATATGCAAAGGGACATACCTACATTTCGCTGTTCGGTGGAAGCTTGTATTTTCAAAAATCTACTGTCAAACAGTAGCTGTACACAAAATGAATTAGAAGTCACTTTTAAATCATTTACTTTTCCAACTGCATTTTATTATTTCTCTACATCATTTATGGTTTATAAAGTCTATTCAGGATAGTATCTCTTTAGTTTAAACAAACTGATCACTTAAAGCCTTGGGAAAGTTCAAGTACAGTCAATTAACATCACTGACACTAAAGGTAGCATTACTTTTCTGTCAAGAAGATTGTCCTACTTTTCTTTTTAAGTCTCATGTGCTTTCATACTTTCAAATAACCTAAGTTTACGATCATATGTCAGTTTTTTTCTGCTAAAGGAATACACAAAAACAGACTTCAAAGCCATCTTTGTTCTGCACATGCATATCAAAGAAAACATCTATTTTATTTTGCTGCATCAAAGGCTATTAAGTACTATTTTAACATTTGGGAAATAACACAATTTGACATTCGATGAACTTAATGTTCATCAATGTGCCTTCATTAATTCCTTTGCTTGATTTTAACTTTTTGAAGTCACATCAAAAGTTCAGAAATTATATACACAAAAAATCGTATATACATATACACACATATATATGTATTTATATAGTTATATATAAATGTGTTTTTATAATGGACAATTATATTCAGAAAAATTTTAAAGTTTATGATCCTCATTTTGTTAGAATATTGCAAGAGATAATAGTTCTATTACTTATTGGTTTGTAGTTAATTTATACAAACAACTCATAGCTGCTATGATTTTCTGATTCTTTTCTCCTTTGATTCATTTATGGAAATCTTACATCTTCTCAAAAATTTCCAACTCTGAAGTATTTTAAGCTCTTGTTGAAGTTAATCAAAGTCACTTAAAAGCAATCCCTAAAGCTCCTTCACCACATAACAAATGAATCTTTCTTCACAAATACATTTTGGAATAGTGACATGGATTTAGAGTCTCAAGTAAAGTGTGACTCTGATGCTCATCAGTGGAGAGATAATTTATGCTTGTGAAGCTGCCTGTGGTTTTCAGTACAGAAAAGTTTTATGTTGTAAAATAAACTTTTCTGCTTGACTGGTCTCTTCCACAGAAGTACCATATAGCATTAAGAATTCTTATTTCTTTCCTGTTACTTTCTTTGTGTCATGGAATAGCTAAAGTTTGATTTTGGTGTTTGTTTTCGTTGCTTGGTTTTTTTAACAACTTTGCTTTTCACGGTCTGTCATGGTGTAAGATGTACGGTCCAATGTTTCCACTTGGATATCCAAAGTACACCTAGAACTAATTACTGTTTAAAGCAATCTCATCAGATGAGAGATCAATTATCTTGGAACTTATGACTCATTATTGAGTCATTCTATTCTTTGCTAAATAAAGTACAGCATTAAGCATAGATAATCAATGGCACTATAAGCATTCTTGATTTTTTCTGCAGATGGTCTAAAATTTTATGTACTAAAATAACAAGGTTTTTTATATATATTTTAAAGAAAGAACAAAGGCAAGAAAATAGAACTGGAGAATACAGCCAGTAAGATTATTTAAGCAATTAGAGCCAAGAAAAACCAAAGAAATTTGCAAAAGCAATGGTGAATTGAAATTTGTCCAATATACCCCAGATAAAATCTCAGACTTCAGATATTTACTTCTAAATTTTCTGCAACAAATATTTTGAAAATTTGCTGTTGAAAGAAAAAAAACCCCATCATGCTACGCCTTCATCTCATGTTTCTTTACTCACATTATCTGTATTTCATTCCTAAGTCTTCCCTCTCCCACCCAGTGTACAGGTTTCAGAGAATGATAGAATGATTGACGACTGAAACCTGATCCAGAAGGTAACTGTGCCAATTCTCTGGTCAAAGCCAGCCTACTGCAGACCAGGTTACTTACAGCCACAGCCAGTCAAGTCTGGACACATACAAATTTTACAGCATCTGATCATCACTATGATAAAAAAGATAAATATCACAGAACATTCTGAGTTGGAAGGAATCCACAAGGATCATCAATTCCAACTCTTCGGTGACTGGCCCATATGGGGATCAAACCTGAGACCTTGGTCTTAACACCATGCTCCAACCAACTATATCCTAGCATTTAATTAGAATTTCCTACATTCACACTTATATCCACTGCTTTTTGTCCTATCACTGTACACCTCTGGGAGGAGTCTGGCTCCAGCTCCTCTGTATCCTCCAGTGAAATAGCAATAGGCAGCAACAAAGTCTACTGGGAGCCTTCTTTTCTTGATACTGAACAAATCTAGTTCCCCAACTCACACCATATACCCTGTGCTCCAGCCCTCAGACATCTTGGTGACTGGTGTGGACTTAGTCCAAAACATAAATATCCTTCTTGCAGCAGGGAGCCCAAAAACTGAATGCAGTACTCCAGATAAGGCTGTGCAAGTGCCAAATAGAGGGTGGGAGTATATCCTTGGCCCTACTGACTACAGTCTTGCCAACACAGCCCAGGATGTATTTGGTCTCCTTTACTGCAAGAGCATGCTACCAACACATATTCAACTTGTCTGAGCAGCCAGGGTCAGGTTAGGAAAGCTAAAACCCTGAAAGAATGAAATCTGAATGGGGATGTCAAGGGAAACAAGAAGAGTTTCTATAGGTACCTCAGTGATAAAAAGGAAGACTATGGAAAATGCGGGCCCTCTTCAAAAGAAAACGGGAGACCTGGTTCCCAGGTCATGGAAAAAGCTGAGGTACTCAAGAACATTTTCATGTCTGTATTGATTTTGCACAGCCTGGTTTTTGGTAGCAGGGCGGCCACAGAGGTGGCTCCTGTGAGAAGCTCCTGGAAAATTCCACCATGTCCAGCAGAGCCAATCTCTGATGGCTCTGAAGATGGACATGCTGCTGGCCAAAACTGGGCCAATGAGAGAGGTTGGTCATGCCTCTGTGATGACATATTTAAGAAGAAAATCAAAAGTCACAGTTTTGCTTCTGGTGAGAGAAGAGGAGGAGGCGAGAACATGTGAGGGAAAACAACATGGCAACACCAAGGTCAGTGAAGAAGGAGGGGGAGGAGGTGCTCCAGGCACCACAGCTGAGGTGCCTCTGCAGGCTGTGGTGAAAACCATGGTGAAGCAGGTTGTCCCCCTGCAGCCTGTGGGGATCCAGCTACGATCCGGTTTAAACCCAGAAAAGCAAGGCAAGCTAAGTCCCTGTGCATAAACCGGAAAGAACTTAGAAGGTTCAAAATATTCCCAGAAATGAGATTAAAACCAAACGAGGTTAGATGTTGTTGCCAAAAAATTGATGTATTTTATTTAATAGTAGAGAGGCAAAGAGAAGGGAAGAGAAAAGAAAGAAAGAAATATAAAAAAGAAGTGTGCATGGGGGGTGGGGGAACAGGGAGAGGTGACAGGGATTAGGTGGAAGCATATCACCCATCCGAGGGTCCCAACGACGTCTCGTTGCTCCCCACCATCTGCTCTGCTGGTGGTGAGGGTCCCCCGTCGCCGCTGTGGCCACGCTGCTACATGCTGCCACATGCCATGCCACACCACCACACCACACGCCACCACACGCCAAAGCGTACAGAAGTCCGTGGATTCATATACACTTTGGGCCAGGTGGGAATGCCCACGTGCCTCTCTTGCAGGGGCTAGCTTGACACTGTCTCTTGCAACACTGAGGGTCTTTTGCATCATCTCTGGTGCAGGGTCTGGGGACCCCTTTGAGGGGGGCCCTTGTGATGGGCCATGTCATCCCTTCTGCTGTGGATAAGCTTCCTCCCCCCTGGTGAGGACCCCTCAGCTGGGCTCCTCTGCACAGTGGAGGATGGGCAGCCACTGCATCTCTGACCACAGACTTTTCCAAGATACCCAAAGCCTCTCCTCCCCCCACCCTTTGGTTCGAGGGTCTCTGCGAGCCCTGGGGCTGTGGTCCTCATCTTGGAGGTGTTAAGATTGTGCTCTGTGAATGTCCCCAGCCCTGAGTTGTTACTTTATCTTATCTTCATCAGCGAGCAGTGTCAGGCCTCAGGGCCCCATTCAGGGTGTGGTAGTCTTCTCTGCAGCTTTTGTAATACAATTTTGAAAGTCTTTTAAGAAAATGTTTAAGTCATAAAATATATTATTTCAGTCTCTGACAGATCCACAGGGGATGCAGAGATCCACCTGCAGCCCATGGGGGAGGTGCCCGTCCTAGAGCAGGTGGATGCCTGGAGGAGGCTGTGATCCAGTGGAAGACCCGGTGGAGAGAGAGGGCCCTTGCTTCCAGGCTGGAGCAGCCTGTCCTTGGAGGACTGCACCCCGTGGAAAGAGAGAGCCATGGTGCAGCAGTTTTGGGAAGACTGTGTGCTTGTGGGAGGGGCTCACGTTGCAGCAGGTGTGGCGTGGCTGCTGCTTGTGAGGGTGGACCCACGCCGCGGAAGTTCATGGACAACTGTCTCCCATGGGAGGGACCCCAGGGCCTCACAGGGGAAGGACTCCTCTCCTGGAGCAGTGGAAGAGAATCTCGGTGATGGACGGACCAAACCGCCATGCCCTGTCTCCCCGTGCTGTTGGTGGGAAGGAGGGAGGGGCTGGGGGAAAAGGTGTTCTAAGGGTTTGTTTTACTTCTCATTATCCTCCTCTGATTCTGTTAGCAATAAATTCACTTTGTAACTTTAAGTTAAGCCTGTTTTGCCCTCGAAGTGTTTCCTCGTGGTTCTTATCTCAAGTCATGAAGCCTTTGTTAACTCTTTTTTCTTTCTCTCCTCTGCCCAGCTGTGGTAGGGGAGGGTGAGCAGGTGATTCTCGTGGGTGCCTGGCACTGGGCCAGTGTCAAACCACAACAGCGCCACTTCCAGCAAATGTTCCAGCAACACTTTCCAAGTCTCAGAAGACAAAGGCAGGGACTGGAATAATGAAGAACTTCCCACCATAGGAGCAGTAGAGGTTTGAGACAATTTAAGGAACCTGAAGGTGAACATGGGACCTGATGAGGTGTGCAGCCACGGGTCCTGACAGAATTGGCAGATGAAGTGGCTAAGCCAAAATCCATCAGACTTGAAAAGTCGTGACAGTCCAGTGAGTTTCCCACTGCCTGGAAAAGGGGAAATATATTGTCCATTTTTAAAAATAGAAGCAAAGAAGACCTGGGGAACTACAGGCCAGTCAGTCTCACCTCAGTGCGCAGAAAGATCATAGAATCATTTAGGTTGCAAAAGGCCCTCAGGATGATCAAATCCAGCTGAGCTTTGGCCTTGGCTATTTAATTTCTACATGAGTTACCAATGTCTCTGTGTCCCTTTCATGAAGACTGTTTCTGCTGCAACTATCTGTATATCTCCTTTTCATGTCTGAGCTCAGTCAGGAACTCCATGTTCATCCACATTTGCCTTCTGCCTTGCCTCTTTGTGAGGAAGGGACAATTCCCATGCTCAGAAGAGGTGTGCTTAAAGATGAGTCAGTTCCCCTGGACCCCTTTGAACTCCAGGACAGTCTCCCACAGGGTCATGCCACACAGCTCCCAGAGCAGGCTGAAATATGCTCTTCTGAAGCCCAGAGATGTAATTCTGGTATTGTCTTGCTCACTCCTCTCGGGACCTTAAATTCCACAGCCTCCGCCATGCAAACTGCCTATGTTTGTTTGCAGGCACTGTCCACAGTGCTAAGGAGCAATGAAACTGCTAATAGCAATTGTATTCAGGGGCCTGCCACTTTGGGGTGAGGCACACTCCACCAGATCTCATGAAACTAAAGGCTCACCAGAGCATCCCCAAGAAAAGTCACACACCTTGTGACCACCATCACCACTGCATGCTCCTGCCACCTGCTCTGCCTTTGCAGCAAATGGAATCGTATACAGATATCTGCACAAGCACACAAAAAAGCACTGATTGCCACCTATTACAGGAAAAGATGCTCAACCCTCGTGTTTTTAATCAAACCAGGACTGAAGCAGTTTATTTTAGATTTCATAACAAGCAATCAGTTAATGAGACATTCAGAAATGGGTCAGGAAAGAACAAGGGGGGAGTGTGCAGGTACCCCTAACTACTAAATTAGAGAAAACCACTCTAAGACACAAAATGTAATAAAAAAGCCTACTTTTCAGAATTTTTCTCCATTGAAATTCTCATACTTCCTTTTCCTTTCAAACATCCTCACAATGTCTAAGCTAGGTGCAAAATAAGAGGAATAAGCAAGCTGCCAGTGGGTTAACTTGACAGGTAAAATAAATTCAAAGCCATGAACTGCTTTGCAGTCCAACTGCTTTGGACTACATGACCTGCGAAGACCATTTCCAACATACAAGACTCTGTAATTCTAAATATATATTTAGATAGGACAGAAATAGTTTACAGACAGTCATACGGCAATTTGAATATTTCTGGTTGTTGGCAGGTTTAATAAAACAATTTTTGAAAGGATTAGACATCCATTTTGCCATCAATTACATTAGTATTAAATTTATTTTCATAGCATTTATATTCTCCATATACCTAGTTTACAGTTATTATATACAGTTTCATTATCAATGCTTGTCACTACCAAATCCAGCTGAATGAATTTCTCTAGGATTAAGGTCCAAAGGATGCATTTGTATAAAGGCATGGTGCAAAATCACTAGAGTAAGAAAGCTGCCAGGACTTAGCTGAACAGCACTCTAGAGCAGTTCAGTGAGAAAAAAATATTTTATTACCTTTACTTAGATATGAATTCACAGGAAAATAGAACACATAAGTAGAAGACTTAGAAGTGATGTATTTCTCTGAATCTATTTGTCATCTTTCAGTGCTATGCACTGGTTCACACCTCTGAATAGACTATCAAATCTGGTCAGCAATGTGTGTGGAATTAAGTTAACCCCTGCCTGAAATGTACAATAAATTCAAGTATTATTGCAGCATGAGCTGTTAATAAACTGCTCTGAATGCAAAACTCTGGAACTCCATATGATTCTGAACCTATATCATACTTTAAACTAGCAGTTTCACCTATGTCTAACCCACATGACATCACTCCAGTGAAGCCTTACTCTGTGTATGGCATAGTAGCTGCTCTGAAGGAAGAGAAAAAGATATGAATCAGAGGGGGGGGGGGGGGGGGAAATCCTTGCTTATTATTCTTGAAGTGGAATTTTGTTGCTGCCTGCTCCAAGCTTCCCTTCCCTCTCTCCAAGACAAGCCAGCACTTGCCTCTGCCATGTGCTCTGAACTCTGTTCCAAGCAGGGGCAAAACCAAATGTAACTCAAACTCTTCAGCAGTGTCTGATTGGCCGCTCACCCCGGGTCCGCCCCCAGTCCTCCCCTTTCCCCTTCTCCAAATAAAAGAAGGGCACAAGAGGGGGCCTGCCCTCTTTGGCTTTGCATCCCTTCTGCGAACATCTGTGTGTTTCTGTTTCTGTTTGGAAGTTTCTAATTGCAGGAATTAGGCAAGCTGAAAGCTATATTTCTCCCTCTTTGCTTCTGCTGGTTGTATCAGCTTTGCAGCTACCATTTTGCCACTTTCAGAGCTACTGAAATGCTAGATTGCCTGTGCTGCCTCTCTAGGCTGCCCGAGGTTTTCTAAGGCATTGAGCTACAAGCGCTAGCCAATAAAAAGCTGTGAGTATTCCACAGAATTTACCATTTGGATCTGTGAATTTGAACACAGGTCTCTCCATTTCACTCAGCTCATACCTTAGATGAACATACCCTACTTGAGATTAAGCCTTAGTACTCAAATATCCCAGAGGTGCACACATCTAACTATTTTCAGAGACTATAGACATCTGACTATTTTCAGAGACTGCTGCTGCAAAAGTGATTTAAAACATAGTTATAAATTATAAAATAGATAAATTAGCATACAATAAATACCAACATTTGCCTCTGTTACCAGGGTTCAAACCATTCTCCCACAATCAGGACCTCTTGATTCTTTTATGAAAGTATTTTAACTTTTGATGAAATGATTCCTTGCTTTATATCTTCAGATGAAATATCCTTTATTCTTACAGTACCAAGATGGCAATCAATTTCCCATACTTCTAAATATATAAAGAACTCATAGCTCTCACTTTCTCAAACTCATACACAATAGAGAAATGTTACCTCAATGCGTTTTTTTTTTAAATCACGTTGCCTCTAGTATGAAGACAGGCTACCTTCCTATAATACTGTAGTCTTTAAACACCTAACTTTTTCTTAATTCAGGATACAGTTTGATAATGTGATCTGGGATGTAACTGTGTGGTTTCTGTTTGTATATGAGTCTCTCAGGAAACATTTTTACCTATTTAGAATTGTGAATTGGATGCAATATTTGTTTGTTGAATGTGAAAAGACTGAATTAGAGAATGTCTCACCTTAAATTCATGACTGTTTTTTCTCTAGAGACTGTAACTACTTCAAAAATAAATCAAACTACCTGGCAAACAATAAGGAGTTCCTATCTAATAGAAACTTAATAGCTTGAGACAAATGCATCAGTAACCCAAACAATAGGTGGATGATGTGAGTCTTAAACCAGTCTTAACTCTTGTGCAAACAATTGCTACAGTTCAAGAAAATAGTAATGTTCTATGCAATTTTTACGTGACTAAATGCCTTCATAAGCTTATTTTGTAAACACCATAAGTTTATTATTCTCTGTAAATCATATTCATTTGAAGAAGAGACTATAAATAGAAAAGATGAAATAGAGTACATGAAAACTGAGAAAAACAACTGCGATGAGACTGTCTTTGCATAATACAGCTATATTTCTAATTATAAACATCTTACCCATAAATTAAAAAAAAAAAAAAATTAAACCAAGAAGTAGGAATAGGCAAGAAGAAGAAAGCAGTAGTTTAGAGAGCAGTTAAGTAGGTAAGATACACACTCACAGATGGTCTAAAGTGGGAGCCTTTAGCAATTTGAGGAATTTTAAAGGACATTTAAAATTTCAGAAAATAAAAGTAGACATATACTTCTCTTCTTTAAAAGGTAAGAACCAAGTGTTTATATCTGTAGACTTCTTGACTGCAATAATAAAACTAGAATAAACTCCCTTAAGAGCATGGAGAAACAGAAAGAGATGAGAAGAAGTCATCATGGATTTATCATGAACACATACTCTCAACCAATCTAATGACTCTGTCTGACATGTTAGGAGTCCCTAAAAAGAGAGGAAAAACAGAAGATGTCATAACTTCCCTTTCCTAGTTCTTTTGATGTGACATTCTGATAAACAAGCTAGAAAAGCATGATGCAGATAAAAGGGGTGTAAACCAGTAGAAAAATTGTACTTGGAAAGTCATTATTAGTAGTTCCCTGACAGAATGAAGGGCTCTATCAAGAGTCGTTCTGCAAGAGAATGATCTATTTTTACTATTATTTTTGTGAATGTAGAATAAATGGAATATTTATGAAAGTGGCCCATGAAATGAAGCCCTGGGGAGCACTAGGATAAAGGACTAGAATAGAGAGTCCAAGACAGACCAGACAGTGAAGTGGCAAGTAAGAAGGAAACAGTGCAGAACTCATGTACAACACACCACACCTCAGAAAAATAAATAAATTTCACATACAGTGGGGAGTAACCAGGCAGGCAGCAATAGCTCAGAGGCAACCTGGAAATTTCACACATACAAACTGAAGTTGAAATGTCATATTGCACAGGAGGGACATCTCATGCTCTTTGCAACATAAGAAGTAATCTTTTTCTCTCACATTAATAAGCCTTGTTTAGAGAGCTGCATTGAGTTTTGTGCATAAGCTGGAGGTAATCAGGGGACAGAAACATGAATGATCAGAGGCTCACAAAGACATCAGCATTGATGAAAGATTGAATACTGATGCCTGCTAAGCTTAGGGTAAAGAATAAGGAAATAACATGATGAACTTTCAAAAATAAGTGGATAAACTGCTTCCAAGCCCATGGAGAGTCAAATAGGTTTAACAAAAGGAACATAAAAATACATAATCTCAGAGAAGCTATGGTTTTCCAGAGCTATGTAAATCAATCCTAAAAATAGTATAAATTTTTTCTAATCTGGACTGATGAAGATACAGTTGATCTTGCCTTAGGGTAAGCAAATGGCTTGAGTAAGCTCTATTTTCCCTTAATTTTCTATATCTGGACACCAGAACAGACATCTAATATCTTCATACATGCATAATGGAGAAGGTAAAAAAAATGTGCAAGTACTACTTGCAAGGAGTCTATGAATTCATTCCTAGCTAGTCACTTGAAACATTCAGTTTATACTGATTAATTGTTTTCATTATGTGGAAAAAACTTGTGGAACTAATGATAATGCTAATTTTTGTATTTCAGTGCTTTGAAATGACAATAGCATGGTAATGATGAGCCTCATTACTTTGTGCATTTTATACAAGCCATAGAACATGTACAGAACAGTTTTCTGATACAAGTCAGATGGAAAATAAAGTTACTCCCTGTGCAAAATACGTGTTTTGGTCCATTTATGTCTGTCAGCCTGTTCTCAAGTTATTTGTGTCAAATGCAGAGTGAGATAATTTGATATAGTTAAAAATATAACTCCATGTTTAACTCAGCACAAACCAATGAAGAACAACCAGATAACAGCCACACAAATTTCATTGATTGAGTTTTCTCGAACAATCATGGAAGTATCTGAATATGAGTACATAAATGTATTTGTGGATGGAACGAATTTCCTTTTTTAGTGCCAGGAGTAGTTTGCAAATATTGTCTTCTAGGACTTCTAGATATGTGGCCGGACAGTAAAACAAAAATAATATAAAGTACCTAAACTGAGTCTAAAAAAGAAAAGTTGGTCTGTGAGGGGAATTCTTGTTCATTTCAGTAAATTTGTGACTACATGCTTTTATAAATACTCTTATGTGACCTTGAAAAAGATAAGATTAGAAAAAATACAATGGTGATTAAAGATACCTGGGCAAAACATTGTTTATAATAGGCAATTACTGGTTTACACTTTTAACATGTGAAACAAACTTGTATTTCAGGTTATACTGAATAGAAACATAACTGTACAGATACCTCATCTGTCTGACAAACTCACCAAATCTGACATTTTAATATCTCTATACACAAAATACGCACTAGTCTGTACTAGATGCTTCACGTCATGCTGATCATGTGTGAGTTTATCATCTTTGTAAGATAGTACGTAGCCAGATTTCTTTGGAACTCTTCCAGATTAAAAGTCTGAACTGTTCCATGATATAGATCAAATATATCAAGCCAGTTTAAAATTTGCTTACCACTGAGCTCTATGCTGACTTGCTTCTTTAACCACCCTGTCTGCAGGGCTGATGGTGGTGTGTGCACAGCTGTGGGGTTAGCCAAACACCCACCCAGCCCCTCTCTGAGTCACCAACAAACAGGCAGGGAAAACAGGATGAGAAGGATCATGGATGAAGATAATGACACTGGCATCACTTACCAATTTCTATTGCAAGCAAAACAGACTCAGCTTGGGTCAAGTTGAAATTTAGGGGTCCTTTGTTTGAAGTGATGATCTTGATCCACTGAGGGTGGACAAAGAAGCCTTTGAAACACAGAGTCTGATGGGTTAAAATACACTAGGTGGGAGTGCCCAGGTACCTCCTCTGGGTGGAGGAAGCTTTCAGTCCTCCCTGGAGGAAGGCCTCAGAAATGAGTCTGTGGGCACTTTGGGGCTCTTGGATGGTTCTCAGCTTCTCAGCTGCCTCTCACATCAGTCCATTTGAGCCAGTAATGCCCCATCAGACTTTCCCAGGGGAAGGAGGGGGAAATTTTACAATGGGGCAAGTTGTGTAAGGTAAGAAACCAACTCATCTTGCAGGATTTGCTTTTTATCAGCCTCAAATCCCTGTCTGTAGCCTCCAGGCAGTGATAGTTTACCCCCTCTGTACTAGCCATTACAAACCCAAAAACTCACCTCCTCCCTCAAGGGATGCAAACTTGGCCTCAGCAAAGCACCTTAGAGCCTCCACATATAGGCAAATTTTGGTGTCAGTAATGATTAATAGTCCAGTCTATCTCAGCTGGCTCTCACATTTTTCTCCTCACTGCTCTCTGGTGGTTTTGCCCTTTCTTAAATATCTCTTCACAGAGCGTGTCAGAGTTGCAGTGATTAAAACACTGAATTGTTCTGAGATTGACCAACTACACAGCATCTTGCAAGAATGTGCTTTACAAAGTAATGATGTCATCCGTCTCACAGACTTAAAAATTTGTATTTAATGCACAGTACTAGGCAGAGTATGGTTTTCTTCAGGTTTTGCGTGACAAGATTCATTGAGCCCAAAACAGAGGAGAAAGGCTATATATAAAATAAAGATGTAAAAATAACATGGAATCAATAGGGTAATTTTTATCTGCAGTTCACTGTTCATTTGAAATGTTAATTAAAAAAAAAATCGGATCCGACAACATATTTTCTGTTCTACCAGAGACTAAACGCTTCATATTGCTGGACCTATATGTTTATTAAATAACTCTCTTGTTATCAATATGCACATCTTAACCAAATTACAGAACCAGGAAACTGCAATACTATGTATTATTACAGCAAGTTGTACAGACAGAAAGACTAGACGTAGAAATTAATGAGAAATACAGAATATCGCCACAGGGGCTTTGAATCCAGAGACCTAGCTATTATCAGAATGGAACTCTATACAATGAACTCCTAAAAGAGAAAACAAACAAGTAAATGAGTTCAATGCAAGATAGATCTTGTAAGCAAAACTCCAGTTAAGCCAGTGTTATCCTTACTAAGCAGGCCTTACTCTTAAGACATCATCGGACTATTAAAATCTTTGGCCAAATTCTTTTCTCAACCAGTTTGTCTCTGATCATGCTACAAGATCTCTCTTTTTATCCTTGCACAGTGTTCTCCCTTCACCAAAAAAAAATCTCCCAACTGAGCATATGTGACAGTTTCCAGCAATGGAACTATGTCCCATGCATGGGCAACACCACTACAGGGCTGTCCATCTTTCTCACAGTATACTGATTTGTGAGAGAGACTCATAAAAATATTATAAAGGCATTAAGAAGAAAGGACAGAGAAGATGGCTAGAAAGTATACACCCCTGAAATCTTAAAGTGGCAATGTTCCTCCCCAGGAGAGTAGAAGGCAAGACAGTATAGGCAAGTCTTTGATTCACTGCTTTTAGGGAGATTCTGAGCCATAAAATGCATAAAGACCACAGCAACTGTAGATTGGAGCTCACAAGCCTGATAAGCAAAACATCCTCCTGGAAACTGAAGGCATAAGTGTCTACAAATGTTTCAGATTTGACAGAACGAATGGAACAGTTTGAAAGAGATCCAACAAGAAAGAAAGTAAAGGGGATTAAAAAAAAGAGGAGTAAAGCCAAAGAAATCTTCAGCAAGGGCCCTGTTAGGAAGCTCAAGAAGACTGAGGCTACTGAAAATGAACCAACAGTTTAAACCCCAAAAACTACTACAGGTGTAAAAATCACTAAAACTCAATTAAGATGAAAAAACTATGAAATACGAGATAGGAAAAACTCAAAACATGTAAACAAAAAATCTTTATCAAATTTTTTATCAAGAAATAAAACTACTTAAATAGGAGACTTAGTCTATTCAAATACCAGTAGAATAAATAGAACAGATGTAGCAATATCAAAATCCTATTTATTGCCCATTTGCTCCTCAGAGAAGATACTTGCTGATCTTTGTTTTAGTTGTCTAGTTAAAATTAATTTTGCTTTTAGCTTTTCTCAAAGCACTTTTTTTTTCAACTCATGACTCTGATTTCTCACAACTTATGGAATAGGACAGATAAACAGGTCCCTTGTCATTCATGTGTTTGCTTCACCATATCTGATACATCTCTATTATCCAGAGCTGAATATCTCTCATTGATTCACCTTCCACTTCCATACAACCAATATTGAACAAATTTTAAAACAAAATCTTGAAAATTGTTAAAGTATACACTTGTGCATATACATAACAGGTCTTTTGGTTTATTAAACAACTAATTTTTATTCTGGTTTTGGCTGAGGAAGAAGGGGACTTCTGGAGTGATGCTTTGTCTTCCCAAATCACCATTATGTGGAGTGGAGCCGTGCTCTCCTGGAGATGGCTGAACACCTGCCTGCCCTTGGGAAGCACTGAATGAATTCCTTGTTTTGTTTTCCTTGTGTGCACAGCTTTTGTTTTATCTGTTAATCTGTCTTTAACACAACTCATATGCTTTCTAACTTTATCTGTACAGCATGGGTTCCTCATTTATGAGAGGAAATCCATATTGTCAGATATCACAGAATTGCAGAATAGTTGAGAATGGAAGGGGCCTTTGGGAGATTGTGTAGCCCAAGTCCCTCGCTCAAAGCCAGGACACCTAAAGCAGGTTGCTCAGGGCCACAACCAGTCAGGTTCCAAATATCTGCAAGGATGGAGAGCCCACAACCTCTCTGAGCAATTTGTGCCAGTATTTTACCACTCTCAGTGTGAAAAAAACATTTTCTATGTTTAATTGAAATTCTCTGTACTTCAGTTTGCACCCACTATTGTCCCGCCTTTTCACTGAGTACCATTGTGTTGAAAGTTTTATATTATTTGAAAGTAAAATAATTAGTTAAAATTGTAAGGGAGCAAGTTGAACTTTATCTGAACTATATGGCTCTGTTTTTTAAGCCAAAGACAGATTATGGTGAAACCCAGAGCTAACAATCTGAGCATTAATAACAGTCTTCCAAAAATGGTATCAGACTGTCAGATCAGGACCACTATGTTGTTCATTTAAAAGAAAAAAAAAACCAACATAGCATTTCTTGACATTAAAAGAACTAGTTTCATCTATTGTCACAATTTTTACAGCACTCAGGTTTCCCTGGAGATCATACATGCTTGCTTACTGTGCCAAGTCCTGCTTCACTTGGCAGATACAGTAACAACCTGAGGAGCTGCATCTAAAGATCTACTAACTTTTTATTCACTCTCTGATTATTCAGGATCCAAACAACATTTTAAGCATAACATGAAGAATGAAATTTATCTCTCTATTTTCTCTTTCACTCCAGCCTGAAACATTTAACCTCTTCTTAATTCACATAATAAAGTTGTGACAAATCAGTAGGTAATCCTGGATGTTGTAGTAAAAGATTTTATTTTTGATAAAATGCCTGAATTATTTTATGATTAAAAAGCCCTGATCTCCTGTAAAAGAATTGGAGCAGTTACTGTATATGGCTTTATCAATGCTTTAAAATTCCACTTCTATTATTTCATTAACAGTAAAGGAACATTGTGAGATATAAAATTTATCATATGCCAACAGGGATTATACTTGTATATTTATATATTGATTAAAGAAAAGTCATGATTCCTATTGAAACTGAGGGCTTGTACTGTCAAGAACATTTGTGAATGGGTTGTACACAACAGCTGGCATATATGTGTCTGCAAATACTGGATGTGTTACTCTTTTATTGACAGTGTAAGGATTATGCTTTTTCCAGCTGTTAATAACAAATACAAAGGATGTAAATCCTTCAGCAGACTGCTAATGACTTCATTTTTTAAATAGTGTGTCTGTCAGATGACATAATGCTGACTCTATCAATCAATAGCATTTTACTAGGAGATCTGCAAGCTATGTTCTTAAAAGCCATTGGAGAGTAGCCTTTGCCCCTGCCATGCTGTAGCATTTTTTTAAAATCAGCTCATGCTGATCAAAAGCAAGCATCTGATATACTGCAGCAATCATATCAGAACAGTACCTATTTTTAAAGTCATTAGAAGAGTTGTGCATGCTTATAACCTAATTTCAGACTTGGACAGTATTGTGTTGGCTTTTGCTTTTCCAAAAATGAAATTTGTTGTGTTTTAAAGACTAACACATTCTCCACCATATTTGTCAAGTTAGTGCTTGATAGTGCTTTGATATTTATTGTACAGCAAAGAGTATAGAAACATCAGAAAATAAGGAAATGTGGAGCCATGAAAGTATCTGGAATGAATACAGGGTTCTGGTTCTCTGATTCTGCTGCAACCACACTCTGAAACAATTGAAAATCAAGATTTAAAATGTGTTAGCATTTTGGGGTTTTTTTTTTCTTTTTCTTCCTTTTTCTTTTCTTCCTTGACTCCCCCTTAGTAAGACAGAATGACCTGAAGGATTTGCATGAGGGAAAATCTTGATTTCTTACTTTTTTACCCTCTTTCTCTGGTAGATTCCCCCTCACACTCACTTGAATAAATGGAAAGTGACTGAGCAGGATTGTAGAGAAGAATTATTGAGATTATTGCTGCTGAAAAGTTGTGTCACCTTCTGTAAAAACTGAGGTCTTTCAAGCTTTATAGATTAATTCCATCATGACAAGCACTCTAAAAGTAGATCTTGCTCTTCTCTAAAGGCTGTCACCCTAATCACCTATTTATTTTGAAAGTGCTCTGAGTTTGATCTGTGTGCAGAAAAGTTTATTAAGATTATTATGACTGTCGTCACCATTTTGATGACAGCAATCACCCTTTCAGTACTTAAAGGGGCCTTATAATAATAGTGCGCTTTAAACTGACAGTGGTGGGAAAAAGGGGAACAGATTTAAACCAAAAGGGGAGAGATTTAGGTTAGATGTTAGGAGGAAATTCTTTAGTCAGAGGGTAATGAAGCACTTGAATAGGTTGCCCAGAGAATTTCAGTCACAGCAATGGTGAGCACGGGAACCTCTGTAATTACTATCACTGTTAAATTAAGTCAGTAAGAACTATCTTTTGCTTTTGTTAGGAAGATAAGCACCTGTGAATAATGAACCAACATAAATATTAAGTTATAAATTATAAAAATGAAGTTAAAAATTCACATAATTTCATGGCATATATGATAGACTAGAACATTTTCATTCTGATTCAGCATGGGAAAGTACATTCTGAAACTCAGTGCCACTGGAAAAAACCTAAGGGGTTTTAAATCTTTAAGGTACAGTATAAAATATTTTCTCTTGCACTGTTCAGCCCCCAAAATTCTTCAACTATCATACTATGCCAATAAAATTGTGTATATCCAATATTCAATACAAATCCTTCTTAATGGGAATAATGCAATAGACTATACTATAAAGAAATAGATTTTATAAGATGCTAAGATATTATTATTACTTCAGTACTTAATAATACTATTGATATTCCACATGTCATCATTTACACCGATTCTCAAAATTCAATACATTTCAAAACAGCAAAGTTCTATATTCTTATGCTTTAATATAATGAATAATAGCTTGCTTTGGTGAGGTAGCTGGTTAAAAGAGGAAGAATTAAAAGCAGTTTTAAACTTCACTCCAAGTGTCTCTTAAATACTCTCAATTATCTTTGTCCAGCAACTGGTAAGCCAGGGTTACCAGTCATTGCAAAAACTGTGCAGCAATTCTCAGCAAGCTGATTAACCTTAGAACAGTAGTCAAATTTAAAGTACAATTAATAGCTACCTTCCCTACTAAACATATATTCTTGAAACCATCTTATCACTATTCTTAAATCTTGTATTGGCTTTAATTAATTTCTAAGGCAGGCAGGTGTGATTTAAGGGCACCTGTGCTTTGTTCTAGTACCTTAGTAATTGTGAGATTTATTAATCAGTGCTTTCAAAATCCATTGAGCTACAGAAATTTGTATTGCTCGTTCTTATTCTCACATAATACAGACAGAAGAATGAAGGAATCCAGCAATGAAATAAAAAAGTACTTGATAATGTCCTTACTGTAAAATTTTGTAGTGTTTTGGTGGCTCAAGTCCTTCTTGTTCAGGTTTTTTTCCACAGTAATTGGAATCCCAGTGTACAGTTAACTAATTCTCCTGAGTTTACTTAGCAGGATTTGTGTTCACAGCCACAAACTGAAGTTTTCATTAAAAGGATAATGACAAAAGTCTTATGTTATCTTGAGTTTTGAATTTTGAACATAATAGAGTGGCACAAATCCCATTACTCAAGCAATATCTACACTTGGTCCCTTAATCAAAATCTCCCATATCATTCTCTTCCTGTAAATCTTCAAAGCACAGCAACTTGTGACTGTTCTGGGGGAATACAGTATTCCCTCAGGCAACCAGGTAATTTAAGGACCCTTCATAATCAATTAATTGCTAAATATCTTCTGTTTTGTTGTATGTGTATCTCCTGATTCAAGCAGCTATGTCAGGGCTCTCAAGCAGTAAGAGGTCACCAAAAAAGAAAGACAGTAAAGATAGAAAATAAAAAACAAAACACAGGTAATGTAAATATCATTTACTTGCCAAATGATGAAACAAAGAATTGTCCAGGGGAATTAGCTAGTGCTGAATAAAAAATATTTAAAATATTAGCTAGCAGCAGGCAAGTACCCAGTGGAAGGGGAGCTTGTAGGACTCCATTGGTTGGCAGATTCATACTAGTGGTGGTCAAAAACACAAAACATAACCAGAAATTAAAATAAATGGATAATGAAAGAAAACTCCATCTTATGTCTAGAATGCCTACAAGAGAATCAGACAGTCTTTTACAGGGGATAGATGATGCTCCATTTTTGAATACTGTCACAATTTTTTTAATTCAGTAAAATGCCAACATTGAGCTGTGTTGAAGAATTTAAAAGAACAATGGGGAAACATTTTTAGTTAAGCAATGTATTTACCATTCTAATACAAAAGTAATTTTCATCTGGAATAAGATGTCAATCTAAACATTTAGTTATGATCTCTTAAGATATCTTGCAGGGTTATAAATACATGTAATTTAATACATATATCTTCTCAAATAGATGTGCAACCTACCCTAAATAATGTGAGTAATAATAAAAATGAATGTGTGGCTTTCAAATGTGCTAACCATCAGAGTAAAATCATTCCAGACTATGGTACATATATAACTGGCTAATATACATTAATGATGATAACATTGTGTCTGCACTGCTTGAACTTAAAATAATAGTGTATTTACTGAGAAGACCCCTATAAGCCCTACAAGCACTGGCCAATGTTAGTTTTGGCATAGCTTCTAGGGCTGCACAGTAAATAAGCTTCACTCTGATTGCATTTAAATGTGATACTGCAATTCAACAATAATAAAATGCATAAAAGCATGTATATATGCACATGTAAGTATGAACCGTGTTATGGGCATGTATTGGATCTGACTAAGAGTTCATTTTTCCTTAGCAGTGCTGTGCTTTGCACTGGAAGCTGGAAGGGTGTTGATGACTGTCCCGTCCCACTGTAAAAGGGGAGTCGGGGAGGATTCTTTTTGATAGATTTCTCGGGCAAAGTTAAAGCGCAAACGTGTCAATAATTTGTCTGAGAACTGTTTATTGATAAAGAAAGGTAAGTGCTCCTACCAAAGGGGGGGTGGAAAGGGAGCAAAGAGGAGAAAAGAGAGGCCGAAGCAGAACGCCGGGGCAGAACACCGGGGCAGATCGGTACCGCTGTACCCCGGGCGCGCCGGCAGCTCGGCAGACGGAGCGTGTGTGCCGCAAGCTGGGATGAGTCTGCGCGGCTGCCGGGCCGGGCGGGCGCGGTTCCCAAGCAGCAGCCGGCCGCGTGTCCCTCCCGTCGGGAAGAACAGGCTGCCGTGGCCACGGGCGCGCTCCTGGAGCAGCTGCGGCTCTCGGGGTCGGGGCACGGCGGCGGCGGCCGCTCCGTCGGGGAAACAGCGGAGCACTGGGGTGCCGTGGGGTCGAGCTGCCTCGGGGAAACGGCGAAGCAGGGCAGGACACGTGCGGACAGGACAGACAGCCAGGGAAGAAGCAGGACCGCAGGGAGAAAAAGGCGAGGGGGGCCAAGCTGAGCCTCTGGGCAAGCCCCCGCTCCCTCCGAGAAACCCAAATGAAATGACCCCGGGTTGTGGTGCAGCTCCCTGCTTTTGTGTGCTAAAGCCGCTCCCAGAGCCCAGTTTCCTGGGCATTTTTTCCCGGGCAGCCGGGGATCAGCCCCACCAGCAAGGCGGGGTCGCTCGCAGCCCGATCGCGGAAGCTTTCTCTGCCCTGGGGGCTGCCAGGCGAAGCCTCCCCGGGGACAGGGCTCCCAGCACGTGTGCAGCCCCTGGAGTCATTTTCACCTCATGTATAACACATGTTGAGGCATAAAGAAAAATCAGATTGGTCCCTCTCAATGACACACAAGTGTTTTGGTTACTGTGAGCAGCTCTGTCCCTCTAACATGCTTTCCCCCCCCGCATCAAGGGGCTTGGAATGTGCAAGATCCTGGGAGGGGACACAACCAGGCCAGCTGACACAAATTAACCAAAGGGATAGTCCATACCAAGTGATGTCTGCTCAGATACAAAAGCTAAGGGAGAGAGGAGGAACTGAGGGGTATTTGTTACTCTACAATATTTGTCTTCTGGAGCAACCACTGCGTGCAGAGGCCCTGCTTCCTGGGAAGTGTCTGAATGTCGATTGATGATGTGGAGAATAACTTTTCCCTTTGCTTATGTACACGTAGACTTCCGCTTGTCTTTTTTTGGTTTAGCAAACTGCCTTATCTCAGCCTACTAGTCATTTTCCACCTTACAGTCTCCCCTGTCCTTCTGGGAGGGAAGTGATAAAGTGGCTTCGTGGGCACCTGAGACCAAGCTGAGGTTAAACCACTACAGGGTGATTTTTTTTTTTTCCCTCGAGAATAGAAAAGTTTTCACAATGGAACAGGTTGCATAGAGTTGTCGAATCTCCATTCTTGGAGGTATTGAAAAATTGACTGAATATGACCCCTGAGAAACCTATCTCACTTGACTCAGATTTTTGCAGAAGACTGGACCAGATGACACCCAAAGTTCCCTTCCAAATTAAGCCTAGAAAGCTTGGGGTATATGCAAATTAATGAATATTTTCCGTATTTGAGATCTACTGTGGTAATGTCAGTCTCTGATGTGAAAAAGGAAGGTGAAAATCAGCACCTGCTACAAAACACTCAAGTAAATTTAGCCTTCCTTCGTTATATCCTGAGTCACTAAATCAGATGATCTGGTAAAATTGTGCCCCATTCCATTGTAGAGAAGAATTTGGTGGGAACATAAAAATTAAATTATACAGAGATCTATGGGTTTAGTAATTTAGAAATTAAACAGAGGTGAACAGATCTTTGAAACAGGTTCATATTTGAGACTGGAGGGGAAAATCAGGATGATTGCATTGAAAATAAATCAATAGATGTTAACTGAGAGCAACTTACATTCCTATCCCACTGAAGTAATCACTACTCTCATTAGCTGTTCTTTTTATAATGCTTATACTGTGGTTTCATTAATTTGTGTATTTGCCTGTAATCTAAAACTTTAATGCTAAAATTGTGAAATCTAAATTGTGTTTTACCTCTGTTCTTATTTTGACATAAAATTTTGGAGCAGGAATATTCTAGCTGTATCTATAAAATCAGAAATCTGTCTCACACAACGTATTCTGAATTAATAGTGTTCTTCACTCCTTGGCCACACCTCTGCCCTAATCATATCCTAACAGAGATGTTGCCTTCCATTCACTTTCATATAACCTAGTTTCAAACAGTTTGGGAATTATGCCAGAAACCATTGATTCTGAGTGCCACTTTTTGAAGTCAAATTGTTCTTTATGATAGAATGCCAGATTAAATCCCATTGGACCCTGTATTTCTTGCCATCAAATTTCTATTTTGACTCTGCTCCCTGCTAATTCCTCTAAAATAATTCATTACTTATTTCTGAATGAGTTTGTGGATGTACATGCAAATGTATGTATAGCTGTTCCATCTTAAATGATTTATCTTCATCATTTATCTCTAATTGTTTGGATTTGTACTCTGAATCTGAAGTGCTCTCTATGCACTGTTTCTTACAAAAGTACCCCTCAGTTAAGCTCTGTGTTCTCATATTCATCACTGTCTTAATTGTTTTTAGATGTACTCTATCATCATAGTGTAATGTGATCCAAAAGCTCAAATACTAATCTACTCTATACTCCAGTACAAAACACAGTTTAACAGTTTGAGCTGACTCTAATTCCCAAAGACATTTTATAATCCCTGGTGTTCAAACTGAATTATGTGTAATACCATAGTATTTTAGTTGTACAGCACATGTATATTAGTTAATTTTTAAATATAAAATGTGTAAAACATTTTAAAATAAGAAAGAATTGCAAAAATGGATATGTTGAACATACACTGGACTATATTTAATACAGAGTAATAAACCAGATTGATATAATGCTATGATATCGTATAGTATGGCTGCGAAATTCTGGAAATCCCTTAGTTATGCCAAAACAAATTCTAAAAATATTTTTAAAATTATGTTTGAGAAATAAAAAATTTAAAAATCAACCATTCAAATGTTTTATTGTATTTACAATATTTGGTTTTACAATGTTCTTGCTATTTATTTACACATAATTCTGTGGCTAATTTTTTTTTTTTTTTTAGTTTACTTTGATTGAATTATTCCATACCACTGTTTCCAGAATCCACAGTATGAGTTTCTTCATCCCAAAGGAAACAGAGCCACTAATTGGAAGAGTTAGAAGCCAAAGACAGTCAGTTCTGTAGTAGGTCTTCATTCTAAAAATGGTGCACTTTTACATAGATATCCTCATAGAGCCTAAAAGTAAAATTCTGTGGTTGTTTTTTGTTGTTTCAAAACAATTCTGTTTCAGAGCAAATATGAAATACCCTCACCACCACTTAGTTAATTTAACTCATCTAGAACTGACCCATCAATGAAGCAATTTGTTAAAATACAAAATATGATCCTCCACATTGGAAGACAGTTTTTTCCTGAACAGAGCAATTCCACAGCAGCAAGCTGTCTAGAAAATAGCTGCACCTCAGGGTCTCTTTCTTCATGCTTTCTCTCTTTTTTAGGCTAAAGATTACCCAAAGCCCTGATGTGATTTCTTTGACAGATGTACAGCTCTTGATGGAAGTTGCACACAACCTCAACACTTTAGTTTCATTCCTGCTGAAAACCACACAGAAAAAGCACATGGGATTTTAGTTTATATGACAAGTTGTACTTATTTTCAATAAATACTATTTAAAGACCTTTGGAAATAAACTTTTTTTTCAGTTAATGTTCATTGGCTATGAATAATGGGATTCATAAGTGTGACTTAAATAAATACATGAGTTTAAAGTGCAAGAATATTCATAAACATTGCTTCCAGCTCTATTTAAACTACTTATGTCTATAGGCAACTTCAATGTATTGTTATTATAGATGGAGCACCTAGACTTCAAAGGTGTTTTGCAATAACACTTCAGTATGATATATAGATTAAAAATAGCAATTCGGTCTTTAATATGTGAACTAAGTATTGTAACAATGAATCCATGGTGACCATTCAAAATGAATTTCAAGAAGAAGAACAGTTTATTTGCTTCATAAAAACCTGTGAAGCATTCAGACTGGATAACGTAAGCAGAGTGCCGAAATATAAATCTTCTTAATTTACATTCAGGGTTCATTATGCACATTTTATAGCACTCCACAGAACTTTAATTTACAGATTTTTGGAACTTTACCAACCCCAAAGAAGTGCTAAACATGCCTGTTGGAGCATTTAACCAAAGTAAGTCACAGGAGATTTCCTTAATGAGTGCAGAATTATCATTTATTTGCATTCTTAGTAGATTTAGAGCAGTAAGGCCTATTAACAAGATAATGGTAAATGCTATTTGAATGTTAGTCTTCAGCAAACTATTCACTAAAATGAATAACTCAATGTACAAATTTCATAGTATGTAGCTAAATTGAGCCAGCATTTGCTCAGCTCATTTAGGTAGGTAATTTGACTCAAAATGGCCAGTTACTGAACAATGTGCAGCTGAACAGACTCAAGCAAATAACTCAAATAAAACCTCTGGAATGCATCTCCAGTCTTCATTGACCTTTACTGTTAATTTTCCTAAATATCTAGCAGTATATACAGAATGAACTTGTCATTAAAACCTCTGAATATAATTTGAAATATTTTTGCTCCTTATGACATATCAGTGTATTTAATAATTCTTTTACAAAACTGCCCACAGAAAAAATTATAGTCTAATTGTGCATTCTAATTCTACAGATTAGAAATGCTCACTTTTCATTTCAGGACTAGAAGCTACAATGTTTTCAAGGGCTTGGGACAAAGAAAAACATTAGGAACATAAAACCTGATATCTGTTGATAAGACAATAGTTATTTCTATAACAATATTTAACACTAGCATATGTCTTAGTGAAATAAGCAACTTCTCTGAGCACACGGGCACTGGACTGACTAGTGTTTCTTATGCCACACATAGCTGTGTAAGTCATTTTCATTAGGAGCTGAAGAAGAGATTTATCAAAGCAAAACAGCAGTTGCTCAGAAAACTGTTAAAATCAGAATTAACTGGGCAGCATTATCATAGAATCATAGAAATTTGTGTTGGAACTGACCTTAAACCTCATGTAGTTCTAATGCCCTTCAATGAGCAGGGACACCATAGAACAGGTTGCTCAAAGCTCTCTCCAACCTGGCCTTGAACACTTCCAGAGATGGGCCATCCATTGCTTCTCTGGGCAATCTGATCCAGTGCCTCACCACTTTCACAGTACAGAATTTTTTAATTTCTTCCTAATAGACAATAATTAATTATTAATGTTTCTTCCTTCTCAGAAGAGTAAGTTTTATATTATACTGAAAGGTAGGATGACACAAAACATCTAGCAGTCTGGTCCCAGTGTGTTCCACAATACCATGGAAATGAAAATGTAAATAGTATTGTTTGGATTTTAGTTGTTATTATGGTTTTTTGCCTTTTTTTTCAGACTTCACCTTTTGCTGTACTGAAACCATTGGCTCTCAATCTCTCTACAGTGCAAATCCAGATGACAAGTTCAAGGAACTGGGGGAAAAAGGGATTTGGTTCTCGTTTTTCTACATGTCTTCAAAGAAGGCAATAAAGATCCTAAAGACCGCCTCATCAACAGAGTCATCATCTAATTTAGGAAAGATTTCTTTGTGTTGATTTATCCAATTGCACTATAGCTTTGGATCTGAGGTGGCACAAGTTAAATTTGTACTCCACAGTAGCTGCAGTCTGGTATTTAGGTACAGCTTGATTATAAAACAACACAACTCCTTTTCTATTTATACAACACAAGATATCTTTACATGAAGGGAGGAAATTGTAGACATGTTCTACTCTTATATGCAGTTGGGACAAGGCCAACGTCTGGATATCAGGTTGCAAAAGGTCCCACAAAATGTACAGGCTATTCAGTATATACCCGGTCACTGTACCAAACACTCAGGCCCCATGCCAATACTGAAACAGCTAAATTCCAAAACAGGCATTAGTTTTGAAAATTCTATAACTCTACATCCATTATATATCTAAACACATACCTAAAACCCAGCAAAAGTAATGCAAGAAGATTTTCTTACTGATTTAAGGATATTTAGCATGTGGCATGTTTTAACTTATTTTAAAAATAGCTCATTTTGGCAGTGTAGATGAACTTGAATGCAATGATGCTTGGAAATTTTATCATGACATATTTTGCTGGACCAGTCTATGAAGCTACGTCATGTAGAGGTTAGAATTTGCATAAACATATAGATAGCTTTAAAAAAAACCCCAAATCAAAAAGCATTAACAACTAGATCTGCTACATTATATACTGAACATTTGCAATTTATTTTTAAACTGTTGCTATCTGTAAACAGTGGGGAATTTATGAAATATTTATACAGTTTATAATGAGCGACCTCTAAAACTCCTGATTATCATTTTGTTGCTCAATAACCCTATTACTGTCTTCAAAGACAAATGCTGAAACATGATCACATGCTTAAAGCTTTAGTATACATTTAGTTACAAGGACCACGTACTAATATGAAGGTTAAGTTGATGCAGAGAGTATAAAAGTTAGTGAAATGCTCCTAACTTTCACTATTATGGACTGGACCAGATACATGCAATTTAAAAGTAGGCAAGGACATAGAATGAAGAAAATGCAAATGCAAAAAAGTACCTCTAATAAAGGACCAGAAAAATATGTGCAATTCCTTATTCAAGTATGTAAAAATAATCACTATGAATAAAATTTTAAAAATGTGACCAATAAAAATGAGAAAAAAGATGACGATACCCTGTGAAGCCTAAATTAATTTTGTCAATGTGTTAACTCCAAACTTTTATACACAGGTATATATTTTTCATCTTAAAAAATTAATAGATGTGTGAAATTGTTAACTGTCAAGCAGTTATTCTGAGATACAAATTAGGTTGTTCTTTTACTTTTTAAGATTTTCCCCAAAAATCTTAGTATTTAATCTGCATAATCTTACATCTAACTCAGAAGATCAGAAAATAAAAATATGACTAGAAAAACAGAAGAAAGAGGAGGAATTATTTAAAAGAATATAGTGTTGGGAGAATAACTGGCAACATGAATGGGGAATGTTATTCCCATTACTTCTTTTATCTGTTTGGGTATGTGGCTGTATATGCATGCATATGTACTGCCTGTCTACCTCATGACATTTCTAGAGCTTTTTCATCTATGACTGTAACAAGTTAATAAACATTTCTGCCCTGTATTGGTGGATAGGACATTCTTCAGTTACATACTAAATTCACAGTGTTTTATGCTCCTCTACAAAGCAGTTACTGATTTTCCTTCTTGCTGGATACACTTTTGGAAGCTAAAGAATTCCAATACAATCAAGGGTCTAAATGACAAGTACCTTTGTATAAGGTGTTAAATTCTTTTGTAGCATGTACCATTGGATTTATCTTATGTTGTCAGAGGCAGCAGCAGGCAGTAAGTTTTACTCACCATTAAAAAGAATATATAAAATATTCTTATATAATATATAAGAATGCTGCTTTTTTCTTTTAATCTGACATTGTGTTACCAGGAGAAATTATGTCAATATATGTTTCCCAGGCCCAGAATAGCTGTAAAATAAATAAATCCATGCTATCAATAACTCTTGCACTACTGCTGCTACAGACAAACACATACAATGCTAGGTCCCTGAGTCAGCATTAATAAATAGTGCAGCTTACCATACTTGGTTTCCAGACAGATAAGGTTTTAATTATCCAGCATCAATCACATAATGTACAGCACCACTGTACTTAGGAGATCCACTAAGATTACTGAAGAGAATGTAATATGAGAACCCCAGGGACAGTGACAGGTGTTTAGACTTTTGAAGATATTTTTAGTCAAATGAAAGGTTTTGTCACTACCTTCAGAAGGATCCATTGACATAGTGTATTTACTGACATAATGTCATATATGTCGTAGTGTCATATGTCCTCAAGGTGTAATCAGGACTATTCAGGAGACAAGCAGAAAACACAAATTACCTTCCAATCTGAAATTTTAAGTGGAACATACGTAGGGTGTCATCCTTTGAATAAGGATGCATTACACAACAGAGAATTTCTTGGGCTCATTTTTTTGCTGAAGAACTGCATGTCTAATTCTCCTGAAAGAGGTTTTATTTTCATTTTGAAAATCATAGTTTAATGTAAAATTAACTTCCAGGGAATGTTATATTTATGTAATTCTCCATTTCAAGCCAAGAGTGGTGGAACGCTGAAATGTGTCTTTCTGATTCCACCCATAGCTGCATTCTGCAAAAAGCATTTGTCTCATGCACAAACTGTTAGAGAATATGTTGAGATTCAGGAAATTTCTAGGAAGACAATGGATTCATTATAATTTTTTGAGAATATTATTCTTTTTAATATCCCATGGACTTGGTAGCAAATTGGAATTCTAATTTCTTTTTTTATCCCCAAAATCCTTTTTGTACTCTCTCTATGGGACAGCGCTTAAGCACATAATGAGGGTTATACAAACATACATATTTTGCCATATTGCTAACACACAGTGCTGCAGTCTTCTGCATCCTACTGTAGAACCTATTAGCTTGTTAGAAAAACCTCAACAGAAGGGAAAGACATGGGGAAAAAAGGTGTGTCACAAAGCTGAAACAGGTAGAAGGTCCATCGGCAGTGGAAGACAATCCATCTGGATCCATTATTTTTCCCACAAAGATTATTTTGTGATAGGTATAGAGGGGAAAAAAAAAAGAAAGAAAAAAATTAGGATATAATCTTAAAAGTGTTGTAAGAAAATCTTGATTTAGTAGTTTAATCCTGAATTTGTTGGGAAATAGGGTGCATAATATACTTATAAAGCTGCCTATAGTCTTACAGAATCAGACTCTGACAGATCAATTGTGTAAGATATAGTATGAATTTAAGAATCAAGCCAGACCTCGGAATCCTTTAGTCTGCAACATATTCAACTATGGCCTTTGCTGTACATTCCTGTTAAAAATTACTATATGCACATCCTCAGATGTTATAGATATTTTGGTGAGTGGCAAATACTTATGCATTCTTTAGTCATTATCTGTGATCACTAGAAAAGCCTACAGTATCATGGACTGTATGAGCAGGGTTTGCTTCCTATTATGGTGCACAAAGATTTCTTGGAAAGTAACAGCAATAAGGAGGTAGGAAAAAAATTCAAAGAGCAGTAAAGATCATAAACCAAGTGTTTTTCCATTCTAAAATTGTATTTAGAAAGTCTATACTTATGGCTAAATAAAATTTTTTGAAATTATAGTTTCTTAACATTTACCTCTCATATTTAAGATGAATTTAGAAGAAGTGGCAAATTATGAGGATGAGTATGTGTAACAATAATGAATTTAAACTTTCTTTCCATTGACATAAAATTCTTACTGTTACTCCAGGTTTTACATTTCAGGTGTCTACTTGAAGAGATACACCCAGGTCTCTGCATACAGCGATCATGAAACCAAAATTGGAAGCAGGAGGTTTAAAAGACTCTCAGACTATGTAGCTATAAATTAATTTGCCATCAAATTAGACATCTTTTAGGTTAGGGTTAGGATGAAAAACTTTGTACAGAGCAGAACTTCAAGTAACAGGCTTGTGCAGCAAATCACATTAGCGTACTCTTGTTCCATGTAAACACAGCTAGCCCTTTTCTGGAACAGAATTGGATTGGTGCTCTAGTTCTACCCGTGTAATACTAGAATTGTGCTTCACAATTTAGGGGTCTGAGCTGTCTTAGATTATTTTTTTCTACCATGTAATTACATTTATTTTTACAAAGATGAGAAAGAAGAGATAGTTCCATTATTTGTGGGAAATTTTATAAACATTGATAAAATAATAATAATAATAATAACAACAATAATAATTTTTAAAAACCAAAACTAGGGAGCTTTGTTATCAGGATTATTTTAATAAATAAGGTGGGGAAAAAAGATTGTTTAAAGTTACATTTAGCTTTATTTCTTGTTAATATGGTACTAGTGAAATGCAACACGGCTAAATCATTTTCTTTCACTGTCACTCTTTTTAGTATTTTTGTAGGTAAGTTTGTTTTATTTCAGTAGAGTTTTGTGTTTTGTTAAAAATCCCCAAAATTTAGTTCTAATAAAGACAAAATACTTGACCCTATTCACATTTTTTATACTTTTCAAGTGTTCTAACTTTGAAGAAAAATACCTGCTGCTTCTTCTTGATGACCATAAAAAATTAACTTTCTTGCAGTAGGATCTGATTTGTTAGAATAATGCAAAGTTACTATTGAGGGTCTTTCACATAAACTTTTTTGCAAAAAAGAAAAGGGATAAAATATTTCTTATTTCTGAAGTTACTAGAAAATTGCCACTCATGCACTCTACTGCTATGAAAAGAATATATTTTCTAATTTTTCCCTCTTGTGTTTTAATATGTAAGCTTGTGGGTGATCATGGGCAAGTATTAGGATAAGAATTTAGGAATCTTTTAATATTCAGAGGATGCAGACTTTTCTTTTTCCAGTGTTTCTCTTTACCAAAATATCCTCATTCAGCTTTCCACACCTGACAATATTCCTGTCTTCCTTCCTTGTTAAAAATTATCATTAACTTAAATATTTTAAAGACACTAATATTACAACACGCATATATTAAAAATGATAACCTCAATTCAGAGTTGCTCTTCTCCAAATCCCTCATTACAATAGCCTGAGGCACTCAAGGCTACTAGAAGAGTTTTTAAAAAATAACAGGATACTTCACACAGCACTGTCAACAGCAAAATTCTGGACAGTTCTGCTACAGGAGATTGTGGAGACAGAGAATATCATCAAGTTAAGAAGGAAGGAAATTTCTGAACAAAAATCCATAAATGTGTACTAAAAGGGCAAGACATGAATAGGCAAATAGGCCACAGAAATTATCTAGGCTCCCATGCTCATCCAAAACAGTGTGTCTTCCAGGAACTCTGAGTCAAAATAATGATCTACATGGATGAGTGGTCTGAACCAGTAGGGTATTTTATACTGTTTTATATTCTTACAAACAACAGCTTCTCATCTCTCACTACTGTAAACACCTTTCCCTCTACATCTGTATATATTGCCATCCGTGTTTCATACACAGGCAGGAGTTTTTGTGTTTCCTTCCAAATATTGAAATCACTCTCAAAAGCAGCCCTAGTTTATGGTGACACAGGGAGCCTGCTTTTGTGGTAGGTAACATTAAAGAAGACATTCCCACTGCTTTAGATTACTTGATCCAATGCAGCTATCAATTTCCCAAGATTGTGTATCACAAAAAAGAGGTCACTACACAGTTCAGAAGCTGAGTTTCTCTGCACTGTGCCATGAATGGCTAACTTCCAAAGACCCTGCTTTTTGCATATATGAGGGAAAATACTTCAGTCCTAGGTAAAAACAAGGGAGGAGTGACCAAATGATTTTTGCCAGAACATAGGGAGTGATGCTTACATTGGATCAAAGCATCGCAAAATAATTCAGGTAGAAGGGACTTCAGGACATTTTAAGACAAGCCTCCTGCTCAAAGCAGGAACATGAAATTATACCAGATTTCTCTTGGCTTGATAGAGTCCAGTCTTTAAAACCTCCCAGGATACAGACTGTATACAATGACAGCTTTGCCCTCAAGTGTGTCAACAGCTCATCCTCCCCTCACACACACACTTTGATGTAATCTGCAATTTTGAGAACAGCACACACCATTCACCTCCTCCAGGTCACTGATGAAGAGGGTAACCAAGACAATTCCCAGGACAGCCTCTGCAGTACTCATCTTTTTACATGCCTCCACGTTGATTATGACCTATGAGCCACTGCCCTCTGAGGATGACCATCCAGCCAAATTTTTAATGTTGCGTACCCACTCATAACATAATATTGTGACTTTTATGAAAATATACTGTGGGACATGCTGTTGAAAGCCTTGTTAGAGTTGATACAAATGATATGCACTGCTCTCCTGTCATCCACAAATCCATCATTTCATTACAGAAAGCAATCATTCTGGTCAGGCATGATTTGCCCTTGGTAAATCCATTCTGACTGTTCCAAATCATTTTCTTCTCCTTCATGTGCCCAGTAATGTGTTCCAGGAGGACTCACTCCGTGATTTTCCCAGCTGTGTCAGCTAAACCAGGACATCTGGTCATTTCAACCTAATTCCACTTTCAAATTAAACTCATAGTACAGGTCATACAAGCCAAATACTCACCTTCAGACAACAGCATCTGTCCCTTTGATCAAACCAGGATGATTTCACAAAGCAGGAGGAATATGCATGCATGTAAGTGATAATAAAATTATCTTTAATAAAAAATAGCTACTCTTTATAAGCAATTTCAATGATTGGCAAAGGATTAGGAACACTGATGAGAAGGTATAGACATGAGTATATTGCATTTCAAATTTTATTGAGGAAAATGGAATAGGTAGCTCTTTTAGATCTATGTCGTTTCTTAAGCTTCATTACTCTCTATCTATAATCACTTGTTGAAAGTGTACAGTTGTCATAAATGTCATATAATTATCACTTCATGGTCATAAATTAGACAGACAGATATACACACATTACCAGAGTGCAACTGGGGGAAGTGCCAGTCTCAAGCATTGGACACTTCCCTGGGGATGAGCCAAAGCTGTGCCAGAACACCAGCCTGCAGGTGAGGAAAGTTGACAGGAACCAGGCTCAACACAGCCCTGGGGACGGTTGAGCAAGGCTGCCATGCATGAAGCCAGGCTGAGGCCAGGCCAGGACATCAGCCCATCAGTCCTGGGCTTTGACCAGGAGCAGTGGATGTGCAGAAGAACTGTGGCTTCACCAGGGACTGAGTGCCTGTTCCATGTCCGAAAATAGCCCCCACAGGCAGGGGTCAGCCCTGGCCATGGCCTCCACACAGGACTTCCAGGAGCCTCTCTCCACAGCCACCAGTTCTATGGGACTGCGTAAGGCCACACTAGTCCCCAACCCTACTGGCCAAACCTCCTGGGGAATGTGCACAGGGTCCTTACACATATGAACCATAGTGACAACTGCTGCTTCACTCTACTAAAATTTTTATGTGGAGAGTCAGCTGTTGTCTTCCTCTCAGGTGCTATCTATCACAGAATCACAGCATTGTTAGGGTTGGGAGGGTCCTCTGGAGAGCATCCAGTTAAACTCCCTGCCAAGGTAGGGTCACCTCGAGCAGGTTAGGCAGGAATGCATCCAGGTAGGTTTTGAGTGTCTCCAGAGAGGGAAACTTCATGACCTCCCTGAGTAGGTTGTTCCAGTGTTCTGCAACCCTTTATGTAAAGAAGTATGTTCACCAAAAAAGATGTTATCTTCACCATTCTTCATTAGCAACCTCAAGCACCTCCTCCTGAATTCCACAAACACATTAAAAACCTTATGCATAATTATATGTGTATGTGTTCCACATTTACACAATTTGAAAACAAAAATTCAAGTGGTGTTTTAAACCTTCGAAATCGAGTATTAAAACAGTATTGTACAGTCGTGCACTGTTTGTAATGTTTGAAAAATTGCCTAGAGGAACTATATCAACTTCAAGTATTTTCTTGTTCCCCTCATTTTCATGCTTCAGCTATGACAGTCCTAAGAAGGGAAGACAAGATTGGAATAATCTATCCAGTAAGATTCATTTGTGTTACTGTTTAATATTATTTCTTGCTGATACTTCGAGACTGAAACAAATTGTTTAGCCTATTATGAAAGACTTCTGTGTTCTCCTGCCTAAATTAGTGCAGTCACTAAATCATTGGAAAGACACGAGTACAGTAACAGCCAGTCTCCACTGTGGTTCCTTTGGAGCAGAAGGATAATGAGTTGACAGTTCCGGTTTATAACTTTTATCTGTAATTATCACACTCATTTCTGTTTTTGAGGAACTTTAACTGTAATTTATTTGAAGCAAATTTCCACTGTATTTTTCTATTTTCTACTCATTAAAATAAACATAAAGGAACCCTCAGTAAAAGCCTACTGAGGCATTCAAGTGCCCTGATACCAAGATAGAAACTAATAGTTGATGTGCATTTGTGTTTCTTTGCATCACTCCAGGTTTTTTGGTAGCATGAGAAATGAAGCCCACTCCTCTCTCTGGGGTTTTTTAAATTTAATAAAGAACAATAGGAGATAAAGGTCATTTAAAGGCAAAACCGACAGCACTGGGTGCATGGCTCATAGCCAGAGGCACACAAACTTACACAAACTTCCCGTTTATATGCTTTAATATGATACATATCAATAAACCACAATGCATATGCATAGTTTTTCTAAGAACTAATTTACACTTTCTTAGAAGGGATTAACATAGTTCCTCCCCCAATCCGCCTTTTTAGAGCACGTGTAATGTGATCGTGAGGCTCTTCAGGAGTCTTCTTCGATGAAGGCTCAAGGTCCTCCTTGCATCTGAGCTTTTCAACTTCATCTTCAGAGCATGCGCAGTTATGGTGTTCCTTGATCTTTCTGGATCTAACTGGTTTAAATTCTCCATTTTGTGGCTAATTGACTTTACATTTGCCAGCTTCTCATTAGTACATCCTGCTGCTTCCCTACATAGCTATACTTGTCTATTTTTGATATTATTCACCTGGCAAGTTTCCGTTTATTTAAGCATTAAGAGATTAGTTAACCATATACTAGCTATTACATGGTATAGAAAGTAATGATTCAGAATATATTGGTATCTTATAACTCAAGCTATATAAGCATCTTGTAACTTTGACCCCAGTTATAATTTTAACTAGTTAATATCTGCATAGCAAAGTTATTCTTAACATATTTGCACATAATATTTCCTAACATATTCTGATACATAATATTTCTTACATTTTACTACCCGTGAAAGCCAATACTCTAATAGCCGTTTGTCACATAAGGTACTAGTTTATTAGTCTACACAGCAACAGGCAAAATATGCAAAGTGTAAACTGATCCCTTTTTAATGGATGCATCAGGAATGGAGGAAAGGCTTAAGGAGGGAAAAAGAGAGGGAAGTTTTAAACAGCAAAGATGTTTGAAATGGTACATTAATAGCATTTGTATAGGCTATTCCATGACTTCGACATTTATAAATGGCTTCAAATCAGCATCTCTTAAGAGTGGAAAGGTTTTCTCTACTACTTTTTGTCTAGGATTTTGAAAGACAGACTTTATGAAGCAACTTTATAACGACTCTTTTGCTCCTGCAGTATTGCTTGAGAATTAAAAGTGCAGCTAGTCTCAATTTTGTAGCCAAATTTCATATTGAGAGAATGTATTTATGAATTATTACTGCTCCGAAAAGCAGATTTGATTTATCATGTGTCTGAAATAGCATTGACTACTGATTTTTATTAATTCCTTGGTAAGTGGTCCTGATTTCTTCTTAATTCTCATATCTGAAATTTGTAATGTAGCTTGTAGGCAGTCTGGAACTTGCATGAGGCAAGTGATGCATTAAAAGAAAAGCTATATTTGATTGTAATATTGGAAAGTTCTAGGATAGGACAGCAGTAAACCCAACCCAAACTAGAAAAATTAATACACTGAAAACATCATCTTACATATTAGTCTTTCTTGCTTATTGTATGTCACACAGACACACCAAAGTACTTACCTTTCCTCAGTGAAGAATTGTCATAATCAGCTTCATTTAGGAGAATTTATTTGTGGAGCTGAGGACTAAAATGAATAAAGGTTTCCTACCTGGTGATAAAAAATTAATCATTTTTAAAGGTGTTCATATGTCATTAAGCTCTCCTTCCACAGTGCTCTGATGGAGTTCAGTGAATTTCAATATGTATTATAGAACTACAGAGGTTTTGGTGAGTCATCTTTAATCAGATTTCCTAAAATTACAATAACTCTACTATAAGAGGATACAGGGTTGATTTCAAATCAGAACAGTTCATAGAGGCCACATAAAGAGTGGTCTGAAATCTCAAATTTGGCAATGATTTGAAAAAGGCTGAGATAACATGTAGCAAATAATGTTTCTTCTCTGTAGGCATAGCCAGACAAGGAGATAAAGATAACTGAAATGGGATGTTTGATGTCTCAGTAACTTTTGAGAGATTTTAATAATACAGTCCCTTTCATCCAAAGGAATGACTTTAAATCACTTCAAAGCCCTTCATACACACTGCAAAATAGGAAGAGATCGAGAACTTGAGAATGTAACGGATTAGATAAAAAGAATAATTAAAGTGAAGTTGTTGTTTGTGGTTTAAAAAATCTATGAATAATAGCCATGGATTGCAAATATGACTAATGAATTTGGATATCTCTATTCTGTACGGCTAACATTAAACTTGTTATTGAATTTGTTTTTAGAAGATGTAAAATCCATGTTTTGGAAAAATGTGCCTTTTTCTGAGACCTAGACTTAAATACTTAGTCACATTTTTAAAAAAACTCAGTTACCTGGACTTCTCCATTCTGCATTTCCTTAATTAAAGGATATGATCCAGACTTCACTTACAGTAATTTAACAGAGGTTTATTTTCATTCTTCGTATAAAAACATGGAAAATATTTATACCTATAAAAACTTAAAAACCTATAAAAAACTGCATATAAGTATATATTAATATAAATGAGTAACACTTCTACTTGTATTTACAATTTAAATATTTATGGTTTTGTTAGTACATATTCATATTTTTATTATTTAGTTCAATGAAAAGCAATGATTTCCTGTATATCTTCATATCTGCAAGTCTCATGAGAAGTGGCTGAGGGAACTGGGTCTGTTTAGGCTCAAGGAAAGGAGACTGAAGGGGACTGTCACTCTGTAAACACTGCATTGTCACTGCTAAGTAGTGAAAGCATGAGGGTGTTCACTGCCTACAGGAGGTGGTAGTGAGGTGGGGCTCAGCCTCTTCTCCCAGGTAATAAGCAAGAGAACAAGAGGAAATGGCCTCAAGTTGCACCAGAGGAAGTTTAAATTGGACGTAAGGAAAAATGTCTTCAACACAAGGGTTTTCAAGCATTGGAACAGGCTGCCCTGGGGAAGTGTATGAGTCACCATTCTGGAGGTATTTAAAGACATGTAGATGTGGTGCTTAGGGACATGGTTTAGTGGTGGGCTAGGTAATGCTGAGTTGGACTCCATGATCTAAAAGATCTTTTCCAACATGAATATTTCTATGATACCTCATGTTTTCAAATGTAACAGTATTCTTATTGTAGCACCCAACTATCAAAAAGCAAAGTCTTAACATAAAGATACTTTGAAAATAAATATCACAGTAAGTGCTTAAAAAGGGACACATCAGGATAACAATTCAATCAATTTTCAGTTTCAAATTCAATCTTTTTCAGTTGCACATTAGACCTCTGAGACTAGGCATTGCACAGACCATGATAAACATAATGTACTTCCTACTTTGCATTCTTCTCTCCAAATGACCTGCAAACATACATAGTTGCATGGACATTGCTGGTTCTGGAAGTAACAATACAGTATGCATAGTCTTTTCCCAATGTACATGTCAATGAAATAATTTGGGGTTTTTTTTAATTAAGATTCCTCATCAATGCACAGAGAGTGCTTGAGGTGGATTTATGAGGACTGAGAACGTACACAACCCTAAAGTTAGATTGCTAGAAGACTGCATTGGACAGTCAATTAGCTGTTAAGCAGTTAGATGTCCATAAAACTGCACCTGAAATATGGTAACTGCTATGAGGTTTCCTAATTAAAATTAGAGTATGTTTACAAAAAGGATAATGTAAGTATCTTTTCACACTGTCCTGGACTACTGTAGAAATTTGTGGTAGTTTCAATTTTCTAGTTACCCACTTTTCCTGGCTTTTAATGAATTCCCTTATCAAAGCTGAAAGTATTTGCACATCTTGCAGAATTCTTCAACACCAAATTTATCCCAGAGGTATTTTGGAATTAATTTTAATAGATTTTTTTTTGTGCTGGAGAAATCATTCTACATTTCAGCACGCTCCATCACATGACAATGCTGCATAGAGACATTTTTAATATTCTCTCCAGGTATACCCCCGTGGCTACTGCTAAGACTGCTTGCTCTACAACTGTTCCTGCTGGGGGAAAGGTGTTGCTATAGCTGGAGGCTAATAGTAACTGCCACTGCTGATTTGATGCCATTTAGTCTGTATCTGAAAAGTCAAGAAAAAACTGTCTCTTTATCTACCCTTTGCACTTTTGGAGCTAATTACTTCTGCTCATCAATACCAAAATATTTACATTGTTTTTCCTGATGGAGTAGGAACACAAAAACTCACTGCTCAAATTCAGATCCTCACAACCATACATTATGTTGATGGTCACATTCAGACATACTTAAGGAAAAGCACAACAATATACAGAATTTCAAACTTTAATTAACCTCTAAAATATGAGTGAAGTGAAATTATGAATACTTTGTATAAAATGAAGTTTTTAAAGCCAAGAGAGGGGAAAGGTCAAGTTAATGCACTTTACCTTCAATATAGTGAACTATTTTTTCTCATTCATTTTGAAGTTTATAATAATTTGACTGATGAAGCAGGATCTAATTCTCCATTAATAAGCCATGTCAAGGCCTAAGGTTTACATATCACATTGTGCTAAATATTTTCTTTTTCTTTTTGATCATTGCCTAAACTCCACCCCTTGTGCTGAAACTCAGAAATACTACCATACACTGTCTTTTTTTGTCAGGACTATATAATAGTCCCCAGAGAAGTTATGGATGCCCCATCCCTGGAAGTGTTCAAGGACAGATTGGACTGGGCCCTGAGCAACCTGATCTAGTGAAAAGTGTCACTGACATGGCAGAAGGGTTGAAACTAGGTGATATTTAAGGTCCCTTCCAATCCAAACCATTCCGTGATTCTATGAATAGCTCAATGCAAATTACAGTTATTTTCTTGTTGTACAAGTTGCTCTTAAGCCCTTCCTTAACAAGTCATTTTTTCAGGCATAGCAATGTTTTCTGCACTTTCACCCTTCTCTTTCCTTCTGTTAAGAAAGCTCTTCTTACTTCAGGATAACTACTAGCAGCTATCATGAACTTCAATTTAGTCAAAAAATATTTCAGTTTACTGGGAGGCAAGATCACTAAGGTCAACTCTGCTACCACATGGGGTTCAGCTCAGAAAGTTCACTTCAACCTTAAGAGCTACACACTTTTTCTTCAGTGTGGGGATATTTCAGGTGGTTTGTGGTTTTTTCTCCTCCATGTATCTTGTTTCTTTGAGGTTTTACACTACTATGATCTGTCAATGCATCTGATTTATGCTTAGATTGAAGTTATAGCTTTTTTAGGAATGAAATCCTGAAAAGTTATAAAACTGACTCAGACCACCCGCAGCATGGTATGAAGGCTCACTGCCCCTAAGCACTGCAGTTGACAGCATTAGTGATCTATGATGATGGAGAAAAGTAATATTTGTACATAATCCTATATCATTTTGTGTTCATATTTAATTTGCATTATGCAACTTCAAAAAACTGCCTTTATTTTGAAGACATTGTGAAAGCATCAGTACATCCATTAAATGAATCATTCTAGGCCTAGTACAGATTAATATTAATTTGTTATTGAAAATTTAGTAAAACTTCCATTTCTCTCCTGTCTTTTCTATAATAGTGTATATACACTATTCTATCAGAATAAACTCATTGTGTTTAACCTCACTGTGCCAGAATTCTATTAGCACTTCCATTTTATAATTCTGTTTCACCATTTAATTTATCAAAGGAACTGTGTTTCTCTGGCACAGTGAGGTTAAACACAATTTTTACATGTAAGAAATTTCAGTCACAATGAACATATATGAATTAGGATATGGACTATGGTGCAATGATCTCTAAGCTGTTATTTCTGCACACATACAGAAATATTTTTCAACCCTGTAAGCTGTCTGTTAGTCATGATGCAGCAATCTGTTTCCTACTGTTAGTCCTAGCTCATAAACAGGCAGTTTAAAAATATTTGCAATATGGTCAGTTCTCATTCCAGTCCCAGATCTAGATTACACAGAAATTGCTTAGGATTATAAATAGTATTATTTGAATTCTAGGATTACAGATTGTAAATTTAACTCCTAGATTTGAAAAACATTCTTCTAAATACTCTGAATGAACTGAAGGTTTTATGCAAGGATTTCTTGGGGGTTTTTTTCTTACATTTTTATTACAAAAGATGAAAAGGTGACCTTTAAACTGCTCAGTTGAGCCACTGCATGGTATTTATGTAAAATAATACATAATTATTGATTTATGTAAAAAGAGAAGAGAAAATTAAATGTTCTCAAAAAAATGCTGCAGCAAAAGACATTGGATTGAAATAAATGTAGAAAAATACACAAAAGTTGAACAGCTGATCGATCACAGGTGTGAAAGTATGAAGGGGACTGCATGCCCTCTGTAAGTATCTGGAGTTGCGACACAGCGCTACTGTGCCAGTTTGGCCAAACTTATAAATACATCCTCTGAGAGAAGGCAGGCTGCAACCAGCCCTCCCCCACCAGGTTCGGGAAAAAATAAATTTTCCTCAAAGGAAAGTAAAAGAGATAAAAGCTATTTATTTAACAAACACACAGGAAAAGGATAATAATGCTAAATAATAGAATCTCTTGCTGTGGAGAAAAACCTAGGAAAGTGTCAGAGTCCTCCCTTTGGTCTCCTTGGAGCTGGGACTTGGCCCACGGCCAGGCCCTCTGTGCTCAGTGGAAAGTCCTCCCGATGTGCTCTGATACTGAAGCAGTCCAGCAGAAAAGGGAGAAAATCCAAAATTCCAGGGGAAAAAAAAATTCAACTCTCAGTCTCTCTCTGGAGAAAAAGAAGCTGAAAAACTGGCCAAAATCTGGCTGGAAAGCAGCAAGCCGGGTGCTTCCTTGCTCTCCTGCCACAGCTGAAAAAAAAGTCTCTGTCTCTGTGTGACCTTGAACAAACTGCAAACTGCTTTGAAGAAGTTTTCTCAAGTTTTCCTCCCCCCTCTCAGGCTCAGTTTAAAGGCATAGAAAGGCACAAAATTAATCCCTTTCATAGGGAAGCGATATGGGATACACATCATGAAGTCGCCCCAAGACAACTACAAAAACATTTAATTGGCATTAAATTCCTTCCTGTTACTCACTGTTACGTGACACATTTTCAGTACTTAAAGAATTAAATCTTTACTTAAATATTGCTAGTGAAATTATGAATTAAATCAAAATATTCCCTATAGGAGGTCCCATTCCAGAGATGCTAGAATCTCAACCAAAGACCTGAAGAAGAAAGGAATGAAGGAGAAACCAACACAAGAAGAATTTCAGGTATTAAAATATTACAGAGGGCCTCCTTGTGAAAGTGACTTGGGTAAAACTACAATCAATATTATTCCTAGGTACAAGTCTGAGAGGTAATTAACAGTCAAAGACAAAAGGTTTCTGAAGTCAGAGCATCTTTCACAGAGGTTCTAAAGGACAGGTACAAACAATATCGTAAGATGGAGTCCAGAGGTTTGACCCTCTTGTGTCTATTTGTGGCTGTTGACTCTTGCCCTGCCACCACGGACCTCCATGAGGGGCATGAGTCTGCTTTCTTGGTGACCTGTTGATAGGTACAGCAGCCTGCTTTATCTCTTAAAATCCTTCTCGACACCTCAGCTCCTCTCACAGCATCTAGTCCCTGACCAGCTTTGCGGTCCTGTTAAATTAATTCTACACAATACATGTCTTTCCTTCATCGGAGAGCCCCAAACTGGATCAGGATACTAAACCAAATGGATGCAGGATACTAAATGTGGTCTCACAAAGCTGACAAGAAGTGTACAGATTAGTACACACCTGGTTGTTCTCAGCCTGCTCTGTTGCCAGGACACACTGCTGCCTCCTGTTTGGCTTCCCAGCTGCTGCACTCCCCAGATTCTCAGCAGAGCTACTCTTCCCTGCCAGTCACACTACATAAGAAAAGCTTTGCATTTGTTTTGGCTGAATTTCAGAAGGTTGATGGTGATCCACTCCCAAATACCATCTAGGTCACTGAATGACAGCCCTGCCCTGAAGAGTATACACTGGTATGCCTCCGCCCTGCTTTGGTATCATATGCAAAATATTAAATGCTATTAAATCATATGAAGGTTATTATCATCTAGGGTTTTTTTTTTCCCCTGTAGAGTATTAAAATCACTCTGGAATTAGTAGTGATTGCAAGGTCATGAAGTCCTTGTGGTTAAAAAAAACACTGTCCAAAGGATAACATTTTGTAAAAGATCACCAGAGCTAAACATCAGCATGTTCTTCAATCACAGTTCAGCTAAAACCCTCAGTGTTCTGCACCAAAAAATGACAGAGCAGATCACAAACCATACCATTAAATGACACTAAACCATTACACAGATTGTCCTGACACCCTCACACATTACACTAATTCACCTGAATACTTCAAGGAATAAGGCTAAAAGGATCAGCATTGCTTAAAAATACACTAACATTCACTCTTCAAAACATACTGTCAGAATGCAAATTAAGAAGTCTTCTGACAATGTTACAAAACTGCAACCAGAACAACTTTTTTCAATTAAACTATTTCAGAAGAAACAACTGAGAGGATAACATAACATCTCGTCAGAGAACGAAAGAGGTTATTCAGCCTGTCTAAGTTCATCCATTCTTAGTACTTCCATCCCCTGTGGAAGGCATCTCATTTTTCTCATGCAACCCCTGTGTTTTTGCCTGAGCAACTATGTCTGACAGCCTGCTTCACACATTTATCATTCTCTGCATGAAAAAAGTGCTCCTGACACCTCTGTTGAATGTGATTATTTTTCTTAAATCAGCACTGTTTTTCTTATTTATTTTATTCTGAAAATAAGTCAAATTGTTTCAGTTCTTTGCATTTTCCACATTTTACATTTAAACTTTTCTTAACAATTTTCTTTTCCTCATGTGGGAATTCCTAATTTTAGGTTGTCCACGTTTAGCCACATTTTATTGCTGGCTTTAATCATTAGAGTCAATATGTTTGATATAATATTTTCTTATTCCTGCCGTATTAGTGTCCTGCAAGACAATTCATAATAATTTTTTTTCTTAATATTGTCATTTTATATAAGAAAATCATACAGAGCTGCCAAAACCTTCCCTGGGTTTGATGCAATGCATTTATCAAACAAATTCACAGCTGATGTAGGATTCCAATTTTCCTAAATTTCAGTTATGATGATTTAGCTTTGATCTGCCTTAAAATATGTGGAAATGGAAGAAGTCTTCTTATGATTTATATGCTTGCACACTTTTATTACATTTAACACATTTAAAATATTTCTGAAATAAATTGTTCTGATTCCATAAATCTCTTTCACTTTGGCTTCAATTCTGTAGTTGTTGTCCTAATACACCACTCTTGTCCAGGACATTTTTCAGCTTTTCAAAATTTTGTCTTGGTTGATCATTGGAAATGTCCTCCTATTTCAGAGTTTCCTTATACATGACAATGTCTTTACAAAAGTCTAATCAACACATAAATTAATTTCCTGTAGACTGGGAAGTGTTGTAAACTTTTTCCTTGTTATAATAAAGATCAAATAAGCGAACAAAACTCCTCTGAGACCTGATTTCCTACCAGTACTGCTTTCAAGACGGAACTCTATAAGAATGAGAGCGGAAGCATAATTTTTACCACCTGTAAAATATATCTGTGCAATTTTTAGATTTAGTTAACAAACATTCCCAGACAAATGAACATATTGATCACTGCCTATTAAAACTGTTCCTTAATAATGTAAACAAAATATTCATGATGTTTTCTTTTATATTTCTGATGTATGCAGTATAACATATCCTGTGATGTCTGTTTCACAGATTTTGACAGCTGTCACTAGACAAATTTGCTTTACCCTAGCAGTTTAATTTCTATTTGCTTTCTGCTGTGTTATATGTATGAACGATGTATTTAAAAGTGATTTACTAATTTTAAAGTGCAAATGTAGCACTTTAAACACAGTTTATCATCTCACCTTTTATTAAAAGCCAGTGGAATTTCTGGAATAACTAGACTAATCAGTAAGTTGATTAGTCAACTCTTGAGCAGTTGGGATCTATTTATACCAAAGAAGTAAGTTACAGTGCCTTTAGTCCATTGGGTTAAATTCCAAATTCTAGAACAAGGGGCAGATATTCAAGCTCTCCAGTTTTAAAATTTCACTCGAGCCTCAGAAGAAACACTTTTAAGTGTTAACTTGGGAAAACATTACAAAACCTTTTGAAGCAGAGAAAATACTCCTCTCTCTATTTTTGCAAGGAATGCTTCTTGTTGAAAAAGAACTTCAAATTTACCCCATGGACTTACAGGGAAAAGAAAAAAACTTAGAAAAAAAGCCTCCACTGTTTACTAGTTTTATCCTCTGCTTCAGTAATTCCCATGGTTGCTCATATACATGCTTTAATATTTCAGAAACATTTTCAAGGGCAACTATCCACCATTAAAAGATTCTGCACTGCAGCCACTTTTCTGACAAGTTGACTAGTTAGGTTAAGGGTCCTCTTATTTACATTTGCTCATACCTCAGATATTCTGCTTCCACAGCTGGAGCCACTAAATCTAATGTACAAGACTTTCCAGCAATCTTTTAATTCAAGTACTCATTTAATACACAAAAATCCCATTCAAAAATCAGCTTTTGTATAATAGAAACAGAATAATAGAAACATAATAAACACAAAATACCATTCAAATTTTAACTATAAAATCTAAGTCAGAAGGAAGTTCAATCTACTGTAATGACCTGAACTTTAACTTCCGCATGTTTTCGTCATTCACTTATTTCCTCATGTATTTAAGTTAAAGCAACCACTATTATGCTTTTGAGGAAAAAAAAAATTAATTGACAGGAATAAACCCCAGACTTGGAAAAGTATACATGGTTTCTGTCCAGTATCACTAGCCAAATGCAATCCTCAAAGATCAGTCATTCCTAAATTTAAAATATTAGTGTTCTTCCAAGATCATCAACTCTTAGTTATCTATTAAAGATTAAATCTGTTACACTATGTAACTTGTGGATAGATAAGACAGGTTGACTGATACATTAAAAAATGGATCCAGAAGAAAGGAGACCATTCCTGTCTCTTCTTTCTCTCTACCATCAGCCTGAACAAAGTCTGTCTTGGCAGCCTGAGGCAGAATTTAAAAAGTATTGTTGATCACTTTAAGAAGCAGTAATGTAACAAATGAATCTGGCTCATTCACTCTAGGGAAAGGTAATATGCATGTGTAAACAAAAAAGGCAGAATGATCATATTAATTCTGATTGTTTCTATGGCTGTAAAAGGCCTTCTTCCTTTCCAAGGCTTCTACAGATTTGTTCACTAATGTCAACAGCATATTTACAGTGCTGAGTTCACTAAGTTTGACACGGTCTCTGATCTTTCAAAAGGTATTTCCTTAGAGGATCATTTGAAAATATCCATGTCTAGCATTGGTTTGTGCCACTAATATCTTACTATCAGACATAATTCAAAACAAATTTCTTTAAGTAGTAACTTGGAGGTGCCAGACAACACATCATTAATGTGAACAATCACCCAGTGAACATAATTTTAAAGAGAACCTCTTACCTGCAAATGTGGAAAGAGCTTCTGGTATAGAAGATGCCCCTTTTAAAATTCCTGCCGTCTCTCAAAGAACCGCATCAATTCACCACATTTGCTGTTAGTGGGATACAGTCTTTTAATTAACCTTGATTGCCTTTAAAATAAAGATTGACCTTATGATTTTCTGGACTGGCAGGACTTTGCTCTGATTCAATAGCCTTTTTCTCATTTTGATCTGCAGCCTTTGTTTCATTATCACCTTGCCTCTGTTTCCTAGATTCTTGAGTATAAAAAGAAATCCAAAGACCTTTCTCTGAATAAAAACAAGATTTAGAACCATAGAAAGATGTGGGTTTTCTATGATTCTTTCAATTCTCTTTTCTGTGCTCTTAGCCATTATCAAGCACAAAATGTTATGTTTTGTTTCAATACTGGAAAAAAGAGGAATAAAATACAATACATAATTCAACAGTCCCAGAACCTCAAAAGTAGCTTTTTTGACCTCTTAGCAGATTCTCTTCAGTCAAAATACATCTTACAGAAGTGCTTGCATTCTCCTCAGTGCCATGATGATGGTATGATTGGCACTCGATGGCTTTTTCTGTGAGTTAGCATTCAGTTCAAGGTTTCACAGCTTCTTGGGTGAGAAAGACTGAACTGTGGCCTGTTGCTGACTTTTGTCAGTTTACACACCTGTAAGATGCACAATCCATCTAATATGAAACATTAGGAAGAACTGAGAATATCAGCCCATACTGCTGCCCTCTAAGTTCAGTAAGTCTCCTACAAAGTGTGAAAGTTCAAATCATACTCTTGAGACTACATGAATTATGGATGTCTCCAGTTTAACTCATGTCAACACCTGGCTTGTATCCTGTCTTAAAGTTATCTTTGTTTTCTTGATTCCTGATACATGGAACTGTAACACAGACCATTATTTTTTTCCTATGCTTTGGTATTGTATTTTATATTTCTGTTAAATTGTATAGATAAATGTGTAGACAAGTAGGCTTACACTGTAGAAGACATCTTTCCAGAAATAGGCAACAAATCAAGACTGATGACTTCTAGAAGAGAAAAATAAGCAATGCAGAAGTGAACAGCAAAAAAGTTTTGAAACCACGTAACAAGAGAGATCCAGAATAATAAAGCACATTTACAAAAGTAATTTCATCTTCAGTTTAAGCAATGGCCTTATTGATTCTGTGCTTCTGATGCACAGTGAAGCCAACCTTAACTGTGTTCCCTGCTCCCAGGCTACCTTCTTCATCCCTAATTTTAATTTTCTTTTCCTGCTTCTCTTCTGTTTTCTATTGATCAGATTCTTTATATTGCTCACACATACTTCTACACAGATCCATTTGAAAAACTTTTGCCTGCTTTTAGATGTGTAAAATTTTCATCTCTGTGCCTTTATATAGATGAAAATATAATTCTTTAATAAACCCAACAAAGTAAAGAGCAGCATAGCTGATACAAGTATTGTGTATTTCATGAACATTCAATAAACTTGAATGTTTTGTTTCTGTTGTAACAGTTAGGGGGCAAATATAAATTCATAGAAGCATATAAATCTGCATTTATTTAAAAATTGCATCCCTTTCAGCATTTCCTTATGGATAAGTTAATTGAAACACTTGGAACTGGCTCATTTAAACACAGAATTGCTGTTAAACTACATACTAAATTTAAAAGTTGACATTTAGGGAAACTGTACGTGGAGATTGTCCTCACTGAGACTGTAAGTTCTTTTAAACAATACTTTATGGGTCTGGAAGGCTAATCTGCTGTCATGCTGCACTTATCAAGGTCATGTGGCAAACAAACTGTCATTTATAGTCTGTTGTGGTGGTGTGGCCCTGGCTGGATGCCAGGTACCCACCAAAGCCACTCTATCACTGCCCTTCTCAGTGGGACAGGGAAGAGGAAATATTACAAAAGGCTTATGGGTTCAGACAAGGACAAGAGGGAGACACTCACCAGTTACCATCACAGGCAAAACTGACTCGACTTGGGGAAAATTAATTTAATTTATAACCAACCATATCAGATTAGGATAATGAGAAATAAAAACTAATTCTTAAAATTCCACTTGCCCCTCCCTTTCTCCTGGGTTTAGCATCACTCCTGATTTTCTCTGCCTTCTCCCATCAGTGGTGCAGGGGGACAAGTTATGGTGGGTGCATTCAGTTCATCACATGCTGTTTCTTCTGCTCCTTCCTCCTCAGAGGGAGGACTCCTCACACTCTTCCCCTACTACAGCATGGAGTACCTTCTACAGGTCTACTTCTCTAACATGAGTCCTTCACACAGGCTGCAATTGTTCATGAACTGCTCCAGAGTGGGTCCCTTCCAGGGTGGGCAGTCTTTCAGGAACAGGCTGCTCTGGCATGGGTCCACCATGGGGACCTGCTCCAGCATGGGCACGTCTGTCAATGGAGACACAGCTCCTTCCAGGAGCCTGTTCCAATGAGGGCTTTCCACAGGGTCACAGCCTCATTTGGGCATCTACCTGCTCCACCATGGGGTCCTCCAGAGGCTACAGGTGGATCTCTGCTATAGATTAAAAAATATATATGATCCCCTGATTTTATATACTTTATAAAACACTCTAAATTTTTTTCTGATTGAGGCTGAATATATATGGATTAGTTAGAGTATATCACCATTACCATATGATTCCTTTCACTGTCTAGAACTACAGTCTTCTTGGAGTCTGTGTAAGTGCAATGAGTTACCAACCATTACCCTTAAATTATTTGAGACAAAGTTAAACACAGAAGTTTGAAGCTCTAAGAATTGTTGTGAAAAAAAAAAATTCTTGTAACATGAAAACGGAATCATTTGCATTTGTGAACACTATATGACTCCTTTGTTTTAAAGTTTATTCTGCTTTAAAAAGAAAAAAAAATCCTGGTTTTAAAAGAAAGAAAAAGCTGATTGTAGCAATAAGCTTGTATGCAAAATAACTTTTTTCCTGCTTTATGGAATAATCTATTTTAATAGCAGATGTGCTGTGGTTTGGTACATATATATGCAAACACAAATGTAGGCTATAGTGCTTTCTATTAGCAAGCACCAAAATATAGAAAAAGACTGCTCAGTTGAACAGTGCATTTTCTGTTCCAGAAGACCCTTTTCCAACAGCCAGCTGTCTTCTGTTCATGACATTTCACTGTGAATTTGGAAAAGAGATTCCAAGTTTATCACATAAACATCAAAGTGTTTATATGATTGTCTCTCCAATAGAGACACCTATCCAAGAAGGGCCTTCTGCTGTTGCTTAGAGCATTTTCACATTATTTGTGACAGTTCAAGGAACAGGAACATCAGGTAAGGCATGTTTCCATCAGAAGATTTTGGATGTCTTTTTTATCTTCCTCCTTTTCTAAACCTTATTACTTTATGCTTTGAATATGTTTGGGTTTGCATCAGTGCAAAAGAAAAAACAAAATTTGAAATCTTCAAAGTTAAAATAGGTCAAGAAAATACTTCTACCCACAGCTCTGTTGAAGACTGATATTCAGAAAAGACGTGAATTGCTGAAGTTCTTGTTGTAGAAACATGTTTTTTTAATAAAAGCACTAGCAATTTCTTTTGTCTAAAGCTAGTCTAATGCCCAGCTTGTCAGCCACCAGTGTTGTTTATAGAATACTACAGAGTGGATTGGGTTGGAAAAGACCTCTGAGATCACTGAGCCCAACCTGTGACTGAACACTACCTTGTCAACCAGACCATGGCACTGAGTACCACACCCACCTGGCTACAGCCTCCTTTCAGGCAGTTGGAGAGAGTGAGAAGGTCACCCCCAAAGCCTCCTTTTCTCCAGGCTGAACAACCCCAGCTCCCTCAGCTGCTTCTGTCAGGACTTGTGCTCCAGACCCTTCACCAGTTCTCTTGCCCTTCTCTGGACTTGCTCCATCTCCTCAATGTCCTACCAGAACTGAACAGAATTCAAGGTGTGACCTCACCAGTGCCAAGTACAGGGGAAGAAGCACTTCCCTGGCCCTGCTGTCCATACTATTTTCCATATACAGGTATTAATTGCTAATTTGTAACTGCAGCAAGAATTTACAAAAGTCAACAATTTAATTTTTTTTGTTCAGAAAGAAATATTTTTACTTTAAATATCTTTAAATATTTAAATTAAATAGAACTCACTCTCCAGATACCATCACAGGCAAACCAGGATAGAATTAGAGATATTATCTGAATTTATTACTAACAAAATCAGAGCAGGATAATAAGAAGTAAAATAAGTCTTAAAAACACATTCCCCTCACCCCTCCCTCCTTCCCAGCTCTACCTCCTCTCTCTCAGCAGCACAGGGAGACAGGGAGTGGGGGTTATGGTCAGTCCATCACATTTCTCCCACTATTCAGGGAGAGGAGTCCTTCCCCTGCTCCAGTGTGGGGTTCCTCCCACAAGAGACAGTTCTCCATGAACTTCTCTAATGTGAGTCCATCCCATGGGCAACAGTTGCCCACAAACTGCTGCAATGTTGGTCACTTTTCCATGGGTGCAGTTCTTCAAGGACAGGCTGTTCCAACAGGGGTCCTCCATGGAGTCACAAGTCCTACCAGCAAACCTGACCCAGCATGGGCTCCTCTCTCCATGGGTCTGCAGGTCCCTGCCAGGACCTTGCTCCAGATGTGCTTCCCACGGAGTCGCAGCCTCGTCTCAGGCATCCACCTGCTCCAGTGTGGGACTCTTCCATGGGCTGCAGGTGGATCTCAGCATCCCCGTGGTCCTCCATGGGCTGCAGGGGCACAGCTGCTTCATCTTGGTCTGCACCACGGGCTGCAGGGGAATCTCAGCTCCAGTGCCTGGAGCACCTCCTGCCCCTCATGCTCCACTGACCTGGGTGTCTGCAGAGTTGTTCCTGTCACACGTTCTCACTCCTCTCTTCTCTGGCCACAATTACATCCGCACAATACCCTTTTTCTTCTTCTTCCTAAATCTGTTAACCCAGAGTCATTACAACAATCTTTGATTGGCCCAGCCCTGGCCAGAGGCACATCCATCTTTGGAGCTGCCAGGGATTGGCTCTGACAGATATGGAGGAAGCTTCTGGCACCTTCTTGCAGAAGCCATCCCTGCTGACAAGATATGGCCCCATAAACCCAATACGATATTGGATCAAGACTAAAACAATAATTCTCATATCCTGTTCACATCATTTACTTTTAAAGATTAACCTTCATGGAGACTGATTTGACTACATTAATTTAAAATGTCGATACAAATAACAGAAATTTGGCAATTATGGATGAACATAAAGAACATTCTAAATTCGGAGCCTATGAAGATAAATCCCAGGATCTCAGAAAGAATGTCTTTGCTTTAGTTTTTCCTAACAAGAATTCTTTCCTTCTGCTGTCAGGTTCTGATAGCTGAAATTTCACTTATTGTACAAGAATGTAAACAATAATAGGAGCTCATTAGAATGATACTTTCTTCCCTCACAATGTTTGTTCTCAATGTGAATTTAATTGGCTGACTGACAGATGCAACAAACACTAGAATCCTAAGATATGTGAAAAGCAAAGGCAGGAAAGTTCAATTGGTATGACAGTCAAGCAACTGAACTAAAATTCTATTTAATCATGTCATTGTATAGTAGCCTCATCACCTTATTTTTCTTTAGATAAAATGGTATTTTTTTCATTCATAGCAAACTGTTCTGATGAAATACTATGGCAGTTTACTTAACCAGAGTTAAACACGTCTGCAGGGAAAAAACCCGCCAAATTTATGGAAAATATGCAGCAATATGCAAATTCCTCAGCAAACAAGAAAATTTTGGGTTTCAAAAAAGATATCATTTATTTACTAGAAGATCTTTTTCTTCTATTTTTATGGACTCCGCACTCTTTAGAATATGAATGCACATGTCTGGGAGCAGTGATGAGGTTCACAGAAATGAAGGACAGATAAGAGTACAGTGCTATCAGTGGAGGACATAAGTATCATTTTAGTGTCCCACATGTGTATTCATGTCTTTGCCCTTTGATAATGAGACTCTCAATATTTGCATCACAAACTTGAAATAGCAGATGATATGCAAAACCCAAAAGACTACTTCCATTTATGTCACTAAATCTCTGCCCCAAAGATGGTTTTCCCAGAGCTGCCAGCATATAAGCAGCTCAGATGCATAAGCTAGAATCCTTATAGAATGGTACAACAGGAGAACCTTTCAGATTTTTAATTATTTGTCATTATCAGGTAGCACAGTTGCACGTGACACAGTAAAGCCCCAGGTATGTGCGACAGATACCACATTTGACTCATTAAACTAATCCAGTACAAGCTAGAAAAGAAATTAAAGCATAGATTAATTTTGCTATGTAACTTTTGCTAGCTTGTGTGTCACATTTGGGGTGGGAAAACAGAACATGTTAGAAACCATTATAAAAACCATTCATTGACCTCCGGTACAAAGAATGCCAGTGAGACTAGCCTGGCATCACACAAGCAGCCAAGGCATTGCTAGCTTCTGCCAGCAGTCTGCTTTAGAAAGTAATAGACAGTCAAAACAACTGCCCTCTGGCCACATCCATGATCCTGCAGAAAGGTGAGCCAGAGATGCAAGAGCTCTGTGTAGCAGTCCAGGCCACCAGCCAGGACTTAGGCATACTGAGCAGCTGGAGTGAATGTCCTGTGTCCTGAGTCCATGGTGCTGGTCAACACTTGACCAGAAGGGCTGGGGACATGATCTGCCTCAGACTGCTGTGAAAGTGCCATAGGAATCTTAGAAAAGGAAGTCACAATCCACTACTGCATCCATCTTTTAAAGTTAATCAATTTCAAATGACATATCACTCAGTGTTTCTATTTTAGCCTCCACTCTACATAGAGGTTCTCCTGTGGCACACAATTATTCTTACTTTATTTGAGCTTTTAGACCTCCAAAATGATAAATCAAAAAGAGATGGTGGAAACAACCATGGTGAGAGATTATAAGAGGTCAAGTTTTCACTAACGAGATAGAAGGTAGGAACACCAAAGAAGAGGTAAAACTGCTGAGTCAAGAAGCTTCAGGAATTAGCACTCAGTTGAGCACAGAAAGAAGTTAAATACTCACCTTGGATTCTTACATCTTCCCTGTCACTAAGCCAGGGCTCATTATTGTTAGAACATGCAATGAGTTTATTTTATCATCTTAGCAGGTTGGTTTTAACAAGGCGGAGAAACTACAAGTTAAATTATGAGCTACACATTTAAACAGTTTGACAAAAGTCAACATAAATTTAAATAATCCAATTGTCAAATTCAGATAAGAAGTCAATCCTTTAAAATCAAATAATATTCTTAGGTTGAGCTTAGAAAGATTGATTGCCTTCTCTCTCTAATTAACTGAACTTTAATATTATGAGCTGCTTTTTAGGAAATCATAGCCAGCTGAACATGGCCATGTGATTAAAGAACACATGAAGAAGATACCACATAAGAAAGCTGTGTGGTAATTATTCCAGTCAATTAATTGGCGAAAAAAATCAAATGCTGCTATCTATTTAAATTCTATTTACCAGCCATTAAATACTTTAAACCAGAATACAATTGGCACTGTATTCTGTGTATTCCTTTTCAGGGAAGTCAACCGTGTCATGACTCTAAGGTCACTTTCTGTTTGAATACTTAAAAACCTGTAATTCTGGTTTACAAATTATCTGTTGAACTAATGTTCTTTGGTCAAAACCATTAGATAAAAGCATATCCTAAAATGAGAAAAGTATTTTCCATTGTTCTTTTTTTTCAGAATTGATTTATGCACTATGAAGTCAATTCACACAAAGGTAAGTAATCAGATTAGGAAGATTTTAATTGTTTCTGAGGTATTCTTTCTATTTCCTATCTATTCTTTACTTTCCATTCTCTCCCCACCCCAATTGTTCTAGCCATTATAAGATGTAATGTGAAAAATCACAAATTTTAAAAATTGTCCTAATTTCGACAAAAATGAATGCAACATAGGTATCATTTGATTTTAATAGTCATAGAGCTGAAGGATAAGTTGAGAACGGAGCCCTATTTGTTGAGCATTACAGAAAATTCACACCTCTTAAGGATATATATTTATAATAATATATACTGCTTCTATATTTTAAATGGCCTTTTCAAACTAAATTAGTATCTGGGTTCTCGAATTCACTGCAATACTTTCTGGTTTTGGTGTATTTTCAAAAGCTGAATTAACTTTTATCCTTTTTTCTTTATTATAGCCTTATGTATAATAAATAGCAGCATTTGAACATCACTTGGGTTTTTTAAATTACATTCCTATAGCTAATAGTTTTTCACTGTGCTCTATAATACTAATATTTGCTCATTCTTTTATCTATTTTTAATTTCATCATATTTAGATATTTCAGAGTAAATTCATAATATCTATGCTATCTATGCTATAAAATATTTACTAAATCTAGATTATGTTTATGTATACTAAATACATGTACTGTAAACATACACATATACATGACAAACTACTTTAAACATTGATTACATTTCTATCTATAATTTAGTCCAAACTACTTTATAGCATGTCTGTAAACAGCTTCTGTAGCATTTGCAAATATTTTATCCTTGTTCCTTAATTGTCTTTGGTTCTTAAGTCTAATGTGCATGGGGTTTTTTTCCCCTCTGTACTCGTTTTGACTTTTTAAAATTAGCTACTTTTAACTCTAAAAAAAAAAATAGTATTAAACTTTGTTTTCAATACTAAAAAACTGTTTTCGTTACTAAAAGCATATTCCATATAGCTACAGTTTGAAGTTAATCTTGTGTTATTAATGAAAACTTTGATTTTAACAAAATCAATCTATTTCACTGATGATCATAAATGTTATCAAATTTTGGTCTTTTTGCTTGACTTTCTCAAATTCTCCTTCTAAGTGTTTCATCATCCTTTTGAATGTTTTAGCAATAATTGTCACCATCGAAATTCCAGCAAAGAATTTGGGAGTTGTACATTTATCAGATAGAAACTAGTTCTCACTACACAGGTAAATGTGAAGAGAGCATTAAATCAGATGTGCTCAACCACTGAAAAGCCAAGGCTATTAAAATGCTTACAGAAATAAAACTGTTGAAATGTGGCAAACTGTAGTTGTTATGGTTACTAGGTCTTCTTTTGAAGTGCTTTAATATTAAAACTAAAACAAAAATAAAGATTAATTTGGAATAAGGCCCTCATGCTTTAAAGTGTCACTGAATTAACTCAGTACCTATTAACTTCAATGAACAATAAATGTATATGACACTTATGCAGGATGAGGTCCTAAACCATTTACATGATAGTTGTGCTTCATTTCTGGATGCTCACTAGCCCTCATTTTCTTGGAGGCAGCAGAGTTGATTATTCTAAATAGAAGCATTAGTAAAAATTGACCTTGTAAGGTAGATAGCTTCCGTAATTATTGTTGCTGCCTTTTTGCTGAGGTATGTAGATGTAACTGAAACTCTGGTTCATTGCAGTAGCTGATAGAAAATTGTCACTCTATTTGTGGAAAAATACCAGGTATAGCATGAAGTAAGGTAACCATGATGATTAAGGAGATTAAAAAAGTCTCATATGGAGACTAGGACCTTTTCTTTTTAATCTTAGAAAGCAGAAGAATAAGGACACACAACAAAATAAGAAAGTACAGTACAGAAAGAATAACATGCAGAACATTCTATTCATATCTCCTGACAGAAAGGGAGAAAAACAGCAAAAGGAAATTAAAGAAGTTTAATTACTGTACTTGAGAGAGAAACATTAAAAGATTTATAAAAGGATTGGATGTGCACTTTCAAAATACACATGTATTTCACAGAAGGAAGTGTTGGTGGGGAACTCAGTTAAATTATTGAGGTCTTATGCCAACTTTTCGTTCCCATAACTCAGGAGAGGGCTTTAACAGGGCTGCTTTACCCTAGATATTTACACTGCCAAATACTTCAGATATTCTTACATGCAACCATCAAGTTTTTCATCGTCATCACTATTCATAGTTGGAATATTGGACTATAGGGACTACTTGACTTCTTCACACTAGGGTATTTAAATCAGCTTAGAATGGTTTAGAAAAAAGAACTTCAATATTAATTTTGCCAAATCTTCCCCCTCCATGATGATAATTACATTCTCTAAGAAGGTTTTGATGAGAGGTATACCTGCTAAAAATTTATAACATAGTGGCCATTATGAAGGAAATGGCTAGCAAGCAATTAATTACCAAATTTAAGATTTACAAATCACAGAATCACTGAATAGTTAGGGTTGGAAGGGATCTCTGGAGATCATCTAGTCCAAGCCCCCTGCCAAGGCAGGGTCACCCAGAGCAGGTGACACAGGATGGACATCATCCTGGACAACCAGCTCTGGGTGGCCCAGCTTGAGCAGAGAATCCAGAGATACTTTCCAACATCAGCCATTCTGAGATTCACTTATTCAAGGTTCAGAGGAACACTGATATCCACAGAAAATGCCTGACTACAGAATCACAAAAGTTAGTAAGTGCACCAAGGAATGGCAATTCTGTGCTTTTATTATATGAAAAGAATGTTACTGGCAATTATGGAAGCTAGAACATGGTATGTCAAAGATGAAAGCTGATGCAAATAAATATTATCTATTTCTGTAGTATAAATTTCCTTGTGCCTTTCATAGCAGCTTCCTAAAATCATGTCTAATAGCTAATATAATGTGAATTACCTTCTCTTACCAAAGAATTTTGCTTTTTATTTTGCAAAATAGAGTGAATAACAAAATAAGCATTTAATCTATGAAGCCTAAATAAAAAAATGCTTGAAAATTGTCACTGATTATTTACTAAGGTAGATTCCCATGATATAATTTCTTTTTTCAGTGTGAAGAAAAAAAATAGAATACCTGCAGTCTTCCAGTCTTCAATGGAACATGAGGTGAACTCTGAGGATTGCATAGCTAGTACACCAGTTGTGCAATTTTACATTTGTATAAAGCACCCCAATGTTTTTATTATATACATAGAATAGGAACTGGCAGTTATTTAGTAGATTATGATGTCTTTATAATAGAAAAGCATTACAAGATTATTTTAGCTATAGAACAAGCAGCTCCTATACAAAATGAAACACAAAGAGGAAGCCAAGAGAGTATGGAAGCAAGAATAGGTAGCCTGGGAGGAGTCATAGAATAACAAAATGGTTTGGGTTGGAAGGGATCTCAGAGATCGTCTAATTGCAACCCCCGCCTCTGTGGAACACAGAGAAATTGTCAAAGCAGCCAGGGATCAGGTTAGGAAAGCTAAAGCCCTGATAGATAGAATTAAATTTTATCTTTAATTAATATTAATTCTGTTTGTGGCAAGATAAACTTGACCTTAATTTTTATTCACAACAATATTAAGTTTTCTGGGATTCTTCTGGTGTGTTCTGTAGTTACTAGTTTAGTTTTCATCAAAAACACTTTCTTTTTAACAGGTCTTTAGAGATTTTCTTTATGGCTATATGGTAGTATAAAAATATAATGATTAACAATCTTTGGGGATTGTGGATACAAAAATGCTGCTAGCAAGGATTTTCTTGCTATTTTCTAAGTCCATGAGAGACTTTTCTCTCTCACAAAAGATAGTAGCAGAGTTCTGTAAACAACCAAACCATCTGCAACCTTGAGAAGTCCTGTTTATGGTACAGTAGAAAAATATTTTGTCAATGGATGTTTTAGGATTTTAGCCAATCACCCCCAAGGGGTGGCTGATCCTTGTCCAATTAAACTACGAAGAAAAAAGTCTATAAAAGAGTTTGTAAAATAATTAAATAAATCAATCTTGCTGCACAATTCCTGCCTGCTGGATCTTCTCTCCTCCTCCCTATGGCTGCGGGACACGGTGATATACCCTAGGGCATTTTAATAGGGGATTAATGTGTTTTTTTATCAATGTAATTGCTTTTTGTGAAGGAAAAAAAAGTTGGAGGAAAACTTGGAAGCTGGTTATAAGTATTCTGATTACATTTTGTTAAGGGATTTAAGAAATGACCCTTGCCTCCAGCACCTTTGGGTTGTTATTTATATAAGACACTATTCCTGCTGACCCCTGGAGTCCAGCCCAGAGACCAACAGACCTCCATCCCTGGTCAATGGATGTAGCTGCTCCTTTGTCCTCCGCAGGTCCAACAGTAGTGATGCTGAGCATGCATTCCAAACACACACACAGAGGACACCAACACAGCCAGCTACACAGGCTGCCACAGACAAGGAGCTGCCTTGAGCATCACCTACATGCAGGACATGAACACACGCACAGGCAGCCAAGTCCCCTCCCCTCTTCAGCCAGCAGAATCTGAAGCTCAGTACTGACAGCACACACTCAACACTCCCAGCTCACACTCACGTGCACTTTAGTGGATCCCTCAAACACCAGCATGACCCTGCTCTCTGGCCAACACTCCTGAACAGTAACCAGGCCCTCTTACCCTCACTGGCTGCTCCGCCTTGGGGCTCACCAACAAATAGATGGATGCTGTAGCATGCTTGTCTCACAGGTACTGCACTCTCTGGCTTGCCCAGCCAAACATCAGCCTGATAAGCCTGCCCAAACTCACAACCTCTTACTTGATGGCTGATGACATAATAAGTTTTTGTTGGTGATTAATTTTCATTTTTGTTTGTGAAAAGTATGGTGTATCATTACTTACTATTTTAATATAAATTTAAAAGTACTAAATCCTTCTTTATTATCCAAGCTCTCTGACACCGTATATCAGTCAGTGTAAGAACACAGTTGCTCACTTCTGTGCATTGAAATATCTTTCACTAAATCTCAGGCTTTTACTTTTAAACACGCTCTTCATTACCTTGGAGGATATAGTTCTAAGAATATTCCGGACTTTGTTTGAATATGCTGTCTTAACCATAATATTTAAAAACAACCACTAATAACTACTCTTTTCCAGGTAATACAGGTTTCAGATGCAATGATGTCTGGTTAAATAGTTCCATTTAATTTGTCATCTAGCTCAATACTGAAGTGGAGGAAAAATTACTCAACTAAAAGTGCAAAGGGAAAAAGCAAAATATGCTGTAAAGCAGTTATGTTTCTGTACCCTTAAGACACTGTTCCAACTAGGCACCTCTTTCTAGGGTGGCACACTGTATTTTGGCAGTGTCTGAATTGTTTTGAACACCTAGAGGAAAAGAAATGATGAGGGAGCAAGGCTTGATGGCTATTTAACAACAATAGCTTCATTTCACTTGTGTCGAAATTTTAACTTTTTTTTTAAAGTAGCATAAATCCATAACAGAAACTTCATTATTTGTGAAGATCTATTCTTGAGCTGAAAGAATGGGGTTTGAGGTACTTCAGGAAAACAGGAGTAAAAACATTTTGAAGCAGCAGTAGTTACATTATTTACAGCCCCTGTATATAAAGCAATGTAATAAAATTGACTGATGATTCTAGTATGCCTTAATTTTTTCTAGATATAGTTGACATTTGCATTTGTATTTTGCTTTTGTAGCATCTTTTCAAGATGTTACAAAAAATTTGCCTGCCTAATCCTTAAACTGCAAGTACTAAAGTTGGAGAAAGTAAGTCTGAGAGTAAAACAACTTCATGGCTAGTGAATTAAAGATTTAATCAGAATAAAAATTATTTGGTTTTTTGCAGCATATCAGGGTGCAAAGCATGGTCCCCAGGCAGTGATAAGGCCGGAAACATTTATTAGAAAAGCACACAGTTTTTATAATATTTTTACCATCAGATTAAAATAACATCCCTCTAGACAGCCAATAGAATAAATGATTTGAGCATCAGACCATTTCTTTCAGACCAAGCGTTTAGTTATAGCTTATTGCAAACTACTGCAGTTCTATCTGTTGCATTTTAGAAACTTTGCTACATCTTCTCCCTGGCTCAGCGGAATAAGCTTCTTTTATTTAACCAAGCGGTCTTTGTTCTTCTTTTACTAAGCCCCCTTTGTTTTCTCGTCCCACAGTTTTCTTAATGGCTTCTAATGTCATGCATTAAACATCCCTTGAGTCCTATGCCAACCAATGGTATGAGCATCAGGACAATTTTTTGGTTTGTTCAGTCTTGATTTCCCATAATCTTTGCAACAAATACTGCAGCTATAAGCATTACATTTGTATACTACAGACTTCATTTTTGAATACAGTCTCTTTGTGAATCCCTTTACAAGCTCACATATATTTTCCTCACAGATGGTATAATATTAAGACAAGCATAAGACCTATATTATAGAGATTTATTGCAGAAAGCATCCTTTAAGATATACTTATGTCTGTATGAAAGATTACCAAGGGAGTTTAAAATTGCTCCCAATTCAGTTTCATAATAGTTTGAAACTCATGAGGTCTCTCTTCTCTTTTCCCATATCACGTTATCACTGTTTTAAGAAACATGTTGAAATCTTAATAATTCAAAATTACATCCTGAAATCTTATATGGAGAGTAAACAAAGCAAACTTCCCTAAGCTTTCTACAGGTAATAGATTCTTTCTTGATATTCTACTGATACACAGCCTACATTGTCCAAAATATTTGCTTTCCCATTTCTACCACAGAAACAAAAACAAATGAACCAAAAAAACCCTTCATCTTTGCCAAACTTTAGGCTGAGCAAAGCACAGGCTGTAAAAAACAATCATTTCTCATGTTCACTGCCATCTTAACAAATACATGTAATCACTCTGTAGCCTAAGTCTGTAATTACAGTCTTAAACAGAAAAATAAGGTTAATGCAACAAATCTGAATGACAAAATATGTACAGGACTATCATCAGTCTTGTATGGCCAGAACCCAAATTTCTGTAATGTCCTACACTGTCCTGCTCTCTAACACATGGCTTCTCTCAGTCTTTGGAACTTCTAGCAAACAATGATAATTTATTTTCCACAAACCTAAGCAAAGGATCAGAGATTTTCTACAATATAATATTAGAGAATATAAATATAAATATTAGAGAACTTGCAAAAGAGGCTGTTACTAGCATGATGTAAAAAAAAAAAAAAAATCTGAAAACACACACCACTGCTAACATCCCTCCACCAGTGGATATGTGACGGCACCTTATGAGTTAATTAGACTATTAAATTGTTTATGCTTTGCATATCTAGGAAGCTAGAATACAAAGAAAACATTCTGCTGTTTACCATGCAGGGCATATTGCAGCCTATTTTAAGAAAGCATCATAACATAGAATAATTTTGTTTCAATTGTAATGTCTTACTTATAAAAAAACCCCAGAAATATTATCCCAGAAGGCATATGTTTCATATAAAGTTGATAAATGTGACCAAATTAAAATATCGTACAGGCAAATTACAGAGAAAATTAAACTGTTTTCCAACATGCCTGAAGGGAGCAACAGATTTTTGATTCCTATAAATCAAGGCTGGATTGCTTCCTAGAAGGCATTTTTCTGTAGACTATGGGGTCAATGATGAAATCCTATGGCCTATGCTGTCTCAGGAGTAAGATTAGATGATCTACCAGTTTCTAGTCATCTATGGACCTGTCAGCTATATTTAAATGAGTACTTTCTTCATATGATACATCTATAATTGGATGTGGCTGAGGATTGCCTTAGACTACCCAAGAGCAAGACCAGGTTATATTTAGATGAATACTCCCTTTATATGATCTGTCTATAATTGGATGTTGTTGAAGGTTGCTTTAGACTCCCCCAAGAGAAAGACTAGGCTATACAACAATAAATTTTAAATCCTTTATGGCAATAATAAAGATGCCTCAAAGGATGTTACCAAATGAAACTAACAGAGCTAAGCAGATACTGCTCCTGCTACATGGGAGAAGCTACTGCTCTTCATGGCAGATAACTGAGCTGGCATGAGTTACTTGATTGTTGACCTTTCAATTACTTAGAAAAAAAAAATTGCATGTTTATTTTTTCATTAAAGAAAGGAAGAGATGGCTATGCAGACAGAAGATATTGGGTAAAAATGGCAAGATAATTAGATCCTCCAAAATATCACAATTTACAGTCATCAACCTATAGGGGCATTGCACATTCATGGATATGTGAGCATATATGTGAGCTGTGCATGCGCAGCCCAGTGTGCCCATGTGTATGCAGTACTAACATGTCCCTCCAGCAGAAACTTCATACCCAAGCTTCATTTCCTCCTAAAGCTAAAATCTTCTTGGTTAAACTTTCCCTTGAATTTGGCATATCTGTCATAAGAATTACTTTTCTCAATCAGAAAATGGACAAAAAGCTTGTATGGACAAAAATGTTGAATGTTGGAAGACATGACTCTTACACATATTAAACAATATCCTTTTCATTGAGCAATCCCACTAAGATCATCACCTACCCCTAGAGATTTTTTCAGCTCATTTGGATTGTGTCAGCAGGCAGGAAGGGGAGCCAGTCCATTAAGGGTTCTCTGGAGTTCCAAAATAGAGACAGATTGATTATTTTATTTCAAGGGAAATGTACATTTTTTTTCTTCCTGAAGAAAGTTCAACTGATCAGGTGTCTTGGGAAGAAGTTTACAATTCTATTTGTCAGTCATCAAGCTCTCATCTAGATAAATATCCAACGAAATGAAGATCGTAAAAAAACGTTCTGTTAGTGAGAATTCTCATCTGTCTCCAAAGTGTTCTTAGTCATAAAGAAATAATGTGCTGAAAGACTGTTTCTTTGTCCTTTGCCTTTCAAATATTTTAACAAAATTCAGTAGCAGCTTTTGCGGTTAAAATTATAACACAGATATCAGACCTATCAAGTGTAAATAACACCTATAAGAATCTACAAAAATAGCCTCTCTAGGGTAGTATATAATCCATCCTTCTGGAAACCATTTGACAATTTTACCTGCAACTTCAACTTTACAAGTTCTTTGCTTACAACCTAGAGCCTGGAAATACTCTACTTTGACAACAATGCAATTACATGCTTTTAGTTTCACAAAATAGAGTGCAACATACCTCCTGACAAAATAATACTGCTCATGGATAATGATTTTGTATGAGATTAGCAAAATGTTCAAGATATGTGAAAGATCAAAAATTCATCAGCAATATGAAATAAAAAGTCATTAACCACTTTGGATGATAGAACTCAGAGTGATACATCATACAGTGATACTGTGTGGTATTTTGCCTTCTACTCTGTATTGTAATACACTATTGTAGAAAAGAGAGAACACTGGTATTTCAGAAAATTACGTAGCCCACAGTATCAATTTTCTAGGTCTCTTTCAGTGTCTCCAGTTTCCTACACAAAACTTTAATCTATCCACAGGTTCTATAAATTTTCATATCTGAATGTTCTACCTTTTGATCTCCATGAATGTGGAAGGAACATGACTTTAAAGTCAAGGATCTATCTCAGTTAATTAGTGAATTTTGGTTTGCACCTAAAATGGACTCATCTTAATTCATTTTAAAAGCATGTCTGTAGTCTAAGCCAGACATATAGTCTTTTTCCACAGTAAGAAGATAGCTAAGTATCTATAGCAGTCTGTACGCATCCACACTCATAAAAAATGTGTTTAAGGTAAATGGGAAAAATCTTCCATTCTGTCATTTCTTAATTATAAGGAGAGCCTAGACCAGTATCTTAAATTTAGGCCTGGTATTTATGTCACTGAAGTTAGGTGATGTGAATTCACATGGAATTCATTCCCCATGTGGAAGATAGAAATACTGTCACACACAAGACATTAACTACACAAAAAAAGATAGTAAAATTTTATCTTAATGCTAAACTACAGAAGTTACAAGTTTATAAACAAAAGGGAGCTGTAGACAAATCCCTACACACCTAAATTCACACCTCTTCACAATTCGCACTGTTTACACAATTCACACCTACGCAACATTCACATTTGCTTTTAGCGTGTCACAGAAGAGGCTGTCTCATCCTTGCACCAAAAATTCTGACTTATAAAGAAAAAAATAAATGTTCAACAAGAAAAAATAAAATAACACACTATTTCAGAGAGCAAAGTCAAATGCAGATCTATCACGGAGATTTTCAGGAGGATCCCAAAGCCAAAGTGTCTCAGACCCACATTGTGCACAAACCACAAAAAGACCAGAAGAGAAAACTGAAGTCTTCCTTCCTGTTCAACACATCTCCAAACATACATTACACCAAGTATGGATGATTTGAGCAAACTGAAGAGAATTTTTAAGACCATGCCTTCAATCAAAACTTCTATCCTCTCTGTACAAGCATATTCATCTGCATAAAAATACAATTTTTGATATGACTAATTTTCAATTAGTCCCTGCTGGACTTTGCAGAACAGGTAACTTGAAGCTACATTATAATTTTCCCACATTTTGTGAAAGCTTTTTTGTCTTACTTCTTTGCTGTTTCAATTAATTTGTGCATGTTGATAAAGACATGGGGCAGTTCTTAAAGAGAATTAATATAAAATTGAAACCAGGGAGTAGTGCTAGACAGTGCACATTTGCAGATATATTAAATATTTATGGATTGTGTGGGTTATGCTCATAGCTTTAAAGTTCCTCTTAAAGTTAATTTAATCTAATCCACTCAGATGTCCCAAGAGATAAAGCTCCTAATTTAGTGTCATGTCAAAGCTTGGTCCAGCCTTTGCAGTGTCACTCCTTTTGACATATTGCTGAGATAGAACCTTTGAATCCAGAGGTTGCCAAGTAGAAACATGTCACTGAAATGATTAATCAAATTATTGGGAGGGGGAGAGTAAGGAAAGAAAAAAAAGATAAAAGAAAATCATTAATGGTCTTCCTTGAATGAGAATTAGAGCAAAAACACCAAGGACTTGCTCATTTCATCAGCTGAATGGCTAAAGTCACAACGTCATTTCTCATCAAAGTATGCAAAAGAAGTATTGGCAATGTACTTTTAATATTTTATTAGACATGATAACTGGTTTATTTACATAGGAAATAGTTTATAAACTTATATTATCGAAAACAAATATGATTTTCTGCAGTCATTAGAAATTTGTAGTTCAGAGATAGAGGATTCTTGTTATTTGTTTATTTATTTATGCAGATCCTAACACAACAAATCTGTAAGTGTACTTTAAAATCGATGCCCATCTTTGTTGTGTTCAGATTAATGTATCATGCTGAAAATATTTCTAACAAGAAAAATAGGGCCTCTTTTTGTGTTCTATTAAGAGAGGGAAGGGCTTGTTCTCTGAAAAAAGCATACCACATTGTATTATGCATGTGATTGACATATTTAGAATATCAAATTAACAGACAGATTTTGTCACTGATTTCAACAATAAGCCTATTAACATTTTTACACTGTACTTTCCTTTCAGAACTACTAGTAAAGATTAATGGATCTTCAGCTACTGTACTTAAATGGCTGGTCTACAATGTGTGGTTCTTGAGCATGAATTTTCACAGTATTGTGCCAGTACCATCCCACTATTTCACATGTGCACCTCTGGGAGCTAATCTGTGCTTTCCCAGAGATACTAAAAAATAATGCTTTTTCCTACCATGCACCTGCATGGTTTCAGATCAAGCTTGTCACCTTCAGACTGAGTCTCTCATACAAGAAAAGAGTCAATATAGGATGTCTTAACAATTACTAAAATTCTCTCACTCAGGAAGCACTCACAAAGCTTAAATCTTCATCAACCCATTGACACCTCTTGATCCAGCTAACAAAATTAATCTCCTTGGAAGAACTATGCCAAAAACCACTGATGGTTTAATTTCTCACAGCCAAAAATCATGAATTGTGTTAATAGAAATATGTGGAACATTAAAAAAAAAAAAGATTAGAGATCCTTTGTCCTGAGACATTAACACTTAAGAAGTGTTTAGATCTGTCAAGTGTTTACGTTAGTTCAATCATTAGCTTTTATATATGTGATTAATTTTAATTGACTGAGACAGCTCTCTGTAAACTGGTAGCAATGGGATCTACCCTTTTGGTTCTGATATATCTTCTACTGAAAGCTGAACCAGCTTACCTCCTAATAACCCAAAAAATGCTGCAAAAATGTCTGTGAAAGGACTTCCTTCTTTGTGGAACAACAAATACCAACAATACTCTGAATTTCTAAATGTGAAGATATTTAACAGCAAGCCAGTGCCCACCATCTTAGGCTCAATCTTTCAGATTTTTTCTGAAAAATTTTCAATACTCTCATACCAAGTAAACCCATAGTTCATGACACAACTGGACAGCCTTTAACAGTGAACGCTGCCAGGCCTATTCTAACAAGGACCTCCACATACTGAAGTGTCAACTCTTTCTGAGAAATTCAGATGTATATATATGGTCTAACTTTTTTCAGACAAGATGAACATTACCTCTTGACTGTGGCTCTGGGAGGTTTCCTCTCTCTCAAAGTGAAAGTACAAAAAAGCAGCTGCTTTGCTATTATCCAGTCTCAGTATGCATTCTACCCAGAACATAATACTGTATCATAAAAAAATAAAGCAGAAAAGCCCATATCAACCCCAGGACTCATTGGACATTTGCCATCTGCTTTTTAATCATGTGGGCCACAAACTGATAGTCACATACACAGAAATTAATTCAGCTGTTAGCTGACTTCTGATATATCATCACTGACATGAGAAGAGTTATGGTCCTCATAATACGTGCCTGCACATACCTTTGAGCCCAAATGTTCCCCACAGGGAATCAATGAGTCCAAGCGTACCTTCAATTCCTACTTCCTATTGACCTCCAGCTGTCATAAGGAAATCATGGAGGGAATGTCAAACCCTTAAATACTCCCCGGATCATAGACAGTCTACTTTTATGTTCACAGAGTGCTGCTCCAGCATCTTACACAGCCCCACCAACATGTACTCAAAGTAAAAGTGCCCCAGAATCTCCATTGCCATTTACTTGTCTACAAATCAATCTGTAACTGTCTCTTGGGCTGCTGGGAAGCATCACACTTTAGTTCCCACAAAAGTTTTTCTTTCTCTCTTTTTGCAATATCTACGTTGCCACCTTGAATGTGTAGTTAAAAGATTAATGCTTTCCTCCATTCAAATTGTTTCTGAAACAAGAGAGGATGAGCTACCCAAGGAATCCCAATTTCTCATGTAACATTCCGATTTCAGCAGTTAGCTGATTTTTTCTCTTATGCTTTGGTCTCTAAAACTGTAGATGTGTTGAGTGAACAGAAGTACAGCATAATAAATGCACTGCCTAGCACAAAGAAATACTGCTTCCAGAACTTAAAACCATAGAGAACTGAATCATGAGCCTGAATGACAAAATAGAGTTTAGCAAGCCACACATTAAAGCCAGAAATTCTAATTGCTTTCAGGCTAAGTATTGCACTGAATGTGGCTATAATTTTAACAGATCTTCCTGGAGAAAGAACAGGCAGTAAATTACCTGAAAGCCACCTGCCATCTTTTAGACATCAGATTCTGAATAAAAATAGAATGATTCCTATTTTTTAATTTATTGAAAAAATGAGCAACTCTCTGTATGGTCACTTTGTACATTTTTTTTTGGTTATCATTCAACCAACTTCTAACTCAGTTTCCGATTTCTACCAGTAAAATGGCTCATAGCTGCATCACATCACACTTCAAAACAAAGAAAGAAGAATGCCATATAGCACTTCAGTCACTAATTCACTAGTGCACTTCACTGAATGAAGCAGGCTGGGTTCTGTATAACAATCTGCTGTATGTTAGGTCCTCCATCAAGGGAAAGAATATCATCCAAGGACTGTTTCCACTCCCCAGAGCAGCTGAAAGGCTGGCTTGCTAAATGTACTGTAGATGAGTCACTGTGCTCTGCACGCACTTCTGCCACAGCACGGCATTCAGCCCCTCAGCGTAACACAAGCCATCCTGCTTACCGCTGTTAGAAATGCCCAGTCTCGAAAGAGTAGGAATACTGACTGCAGTCTAACACTCTGATTGCATTTGGTGTGTGCTACCTGTGGTTTTTCTTATGGATTACCTCCAAAGAGGCAATGAGTTTGTAGGATTTTTCCCAGTGATTTGTCAGAATGAGAGATTCTTTGAGAAATGCAAATACAATTTTCACTTGCTTGTTCTTATATAGTTGTGTCTTTTGCCAAACATATGGAAATCTGTGGCCAAATAAAAAGTCTTTTCTCATGCTCCAATGAAGTCATCCTGTCTCAGCCATATTTGGTTGACCAATTTGGCTGTCTTTGTTTACATTAAAAGCAACAGAGAGGTGGGAGAAGAACTATTTTAGGGACAATGTTATAGATTTTATTATGACTTGGTAAGAAAGCCTGTGAGCTCGTGGAAAAAATATTTATAAGGGCAAGTAAGAACTGAAAAGGGAGTGTTCTAAAATACAAATGTTTGATTAATTAAAAATTTCCCATCTATAAAGACAGCTTAAACCACAGACTTAGTAAAATCAGTATCTCCCTTTAAAAAGCTTGTGATTTGGCTGCAGTTATTGTTACAAGCCATATACATTGTTTGGAAATACAAACCTCCTCTTCCCATACATTTCTACATTAAATTAAAGAGGGAAAATCATAACCATGAGAAATGGGTTAATCAACATCAGATTGCTTGCAGAAAATGTAGCACATAGTTTTTTTCTCATTTTCTTTCTCAAAAGTAAAAGCAGCAATAGCTCTGCTAAAATTCCATTGACAAAATAGCACATTAGAAAAGTCCCATTCAATTTTGTAATTGCTAACCTTTCTCCACCCAGCACAGAAATTGTAAAAAGGCAATTCAAACCCATGCAACCCCCAGCTGAAGGATATTCTTTTAAATGAAAATGAACATTCAGAGAGACCTCATACTCCATGTGCTGGGTCCTATCTGCTCGAAGCAGAAACTCCCAGCTGGAATTGTGCAGCACTATCCTGGACAGCAAACTGGCTGGCCATCTGCCTGCATCTGTCTCTTCTATGCTATTTCCCAGTTCCCAAAAGTATGCACTGCAGCTTCAATTCACTTCGCAGTTGGCTGTACCATGTTTATAAGTTATTTGGCTGGTACGGACACATCATATTAAAGAAATATAAATCATTGAAAGTAGGTGAAGAAAATGACTCGCTCACAAGCAAATAGTAATATAAAAATCAAAATCAAAACAAAACAAAAAACCCACCAAAACCAAACAAGCAAACAATCAAACAAACAAAAACCAAAACAGAAAATAGTGCCGGAGATCGAAGAATGAGAACACACCTCATTTGGCTGACCTAGAAGATTCAGCCACTGGCCCAGCAAGCTGCCTATTCTGCTGGCTGTTGAGGATTCAAACGAGAAACAGGAAGCAGACAGAGACAACCATCTGTTTTACTCAATGTTATTTTACAAAGGAGAGATATTTTCCTATATTGTTAACATTCAGGGCAGAGAAAATGTTATTTTACCTCTGCAAATAGATTGTTCTACCTTTATTTGAGTGACTAAATAAACTATTAGAAGAGTATTTCCCACCCTCTGCCCACCACCTCACCCCGCAGAATAGTGCAGCTAATGTATATAAGGAAATGTATGTAATTACTGTGCCATTACTGATTGAAATAAATTCTAGAAGATCTGTCCACACTAGAAGAAAAAATATATATGACTGAAGTAAAATCCACAGCTCTGTGCTCTTAGAAACTATGATGATCCTGACCTGGATGAGAAGAAAACTAGTGCTAGTGTGTTTGTAGATATTTATTTAACCAGAATTTGTTTAGGTTGCCCAAGTTAACTTTGACTTTCTTATTAGTGCCTAGGTTTATTATGATTCAAATTCAGCTGTTGAAGCACTTAATCCTGACATTCAAACCCACTGTCTAAACAACATTAGCCACACAAAGAGCAGAAATCCAAACAAATCCCATCAGAAGGCATATTTTGCAGGCATGTATATGAGAAATACGAGGATAATATTTCTTCTGAATGCAACACTGGACTGCCTAAATCTCCAAAAAGTTTTCAAAAAAATTGGAAAAGGTTCAGACAAACCTCGTGAGACTGACTCGAACTCTGCAGTTTGAGATTCAAAAAGCTCTGTTTACTTAACTTTTCAAAGACAAGGGGGTTTACTCTACTAAACAAAGGCATAACAATATCCAGTGACTGCAGCTGAAATTGGATAAATTTTCATCTATAAATAAGGCATGATTTTTATAGTAAAGATAATTATCCATGAGAAACCTTCTAGTAAGTGATGTGCTCAATTTCTCCATCACTCAAGAGCTTTCAAATTAAGAACAAATATACTTCTGAAAAACATATAAAGCTCAAACAGAAGTCAGAAACCTGCTACCAGAAATTATGGACAAAACACTGTTCTATTTTGCTGTTGGGTTTTTTCAGGTTTTCTTGGTTTGGTTTTTTTTCTTTTTTTTTGGGGGGTTCTGGTTTTGTTTTGTTTTTTACTTCCAGAAATTCAGGTTATTAAATGTAATGATGTTGGGGCCCTCCCCCTCCCATGTGGTCCTGGGAGAGGGACCCTGGGGGGGAGACACGGGGTTTCCCTGCCCCTGCTCAGCCTCGTTCCCATTGGTTGGTTTGTGTTCCCTGCGTGGGCAGAAGGACCCTCGGGTCCCGTGACTGGAACAGTTCCTGGGCAGAGCCCCGGCCATGCGGCTGGAGAAATAAACATCTCTGAAACATCTAGCAAGAATCCGTCCATATATATTTCTTTTCCACGGGCCTCGTTGTTTGATACGCATGTTGCAGTATCCGCACAGTAACATAATGACATCTTCTTGCATTAAAATCTGTAAAATTTGTAACAAAATAAATATTTTTATTCCATTTTTATGGCATCATTTACATTAAGGAGTAAAATGTTACTGAAAATTAATCCTATTCTAAGTATCTGACCAACCACCAAAAAGGCAAAGAAGATAAAAAGTGGGGCCATGCTACCTGCCCCAAGACATACATGATCTATATGCATGACCACCAGTGTCTATCAATTGAAGGCAAATCTTGTAAAATCACTTATTTTCTTCCTCATACCCTCCATTCTGTTCAGCTTCACTGAAGGAAATCCTAAATATGAGAGAAGAATTTCCAGCAGCACTGTATTTGTAAGTGGTTGGTTATTGGTACAGCTATCCGGAGAATAAATAATTTCTTCACGGAAGAAAAAAGGATCTAAGGCATGTTTCTCTATCAGCAGTCTGGGGCTTGTGGGCAGATACTGAGCTCCTGACTCCCAAACCTCTGATCTCAATAGACCCAAGAGCTGTCTCTCACAGTAAGCTTTTGTTTTTAAATGAGACAAAGACATTCAATCCCCATTGAGGTCTGAGTTTAGCAGAAGTATAGAAATGCAGAGAAACAAAATTTTGCATATTTCCTTCCCCCATATAAAAACTGCTAGCAGCTAATTCAACTCTCATGAAGTCCACACAAGTGTAAACTCTCTTCACCATTTGTAAACTGTGAAATTTATTTCAAAATAAACTTTGTTCTTTTATTTGGCATTTTTATCTTACTGTGGTTGACAGCCACCTGGCTCAAAATTACTACTTAAAAGAACTTTAAACAGATGCTTTTTAAACACCTTCTAGCCTGATTTAATGCAAACATAATTAAAATATCAACTTGAAAACTAAACTATTCATTTTATCTCTGCTAATAGGAAATTCTACTTAGTACATAACTGACTATGGAAAAGGTCCTGAAATGTACCTTCTTTCCAAAAATACACTGAAATCTTTCAAGCTTGATATTTCTCCTTGTCTGAGACATGTTCCCGTAACTTGCAGAATTATATATCATTCTCTACTGGGATAGCCAAAGATCAGTGGAAAGGAGGGCAAGTATTTTCACTGAGGTGTTATTTTTCAAGAAGTGTTAATGCCAGGATAGACTGGATAATTTTTTTTTTCTTTTTTTTGTAAAGTGGCAATCAGGCTTATTGTTGGAATTGGAATTCTCCTCTGGAAGTTGGAACATGCATTGTAAAGATCCCCAGTCTGTATTACTTTATTATTGTTAGGTAAAGCAGTTGCACCAGCCCAAGAAAAATCTTCAGAGGAGTAGCTTGTTAAGGTTTATTTTTTAATTAAGGTTTATTTTTCAGACTTCTCATTTGTTAACAGCAGCAGCTGATTTAAACCACCAAAATCATTATAAGGGATTTGGTGGGTACCTGTCTTCATAGCAGTCCAAAAGTTGTTGTATTTTGGATTTGTGGTTAAACTACAGGGGATAACAGTATGGCTGACAGTGGTTGCACCAGCATCACACTTTCTCTTTTCCCCACTCTCCCTGACTTGGAGCAAGAACACTGAGAGTGGATGTAGTGGTTTGGCCCAAAATACTCATTACTGTTTATCTTCTGTGAGATAAGAATTAGGAGAAACGCAAAGCAGGCACCAAACTTGAAAGAATATAAAGAAGTTTATTAACAGACCTAAAAGAACGGAAAAAATTATACCACACCTTCAGGACTCTTCTCCTCCCCCCACCTTCCTCCCTTCTCCCACTGACAAGATAAAAAGACAACCCTTAAGATGTTCAGTCTGTTTACCACTTCCATAATAAACTTGTTCAGTCCATTTAGAAAGAGAAGTCTCTTCTTGCTCGTGCTATGAAAACATTATCACAACGAGACAGCCGCCCACTTCCAAATATTGTTCAGTCCATTTAGGAAGAGGAGTCTCTCTGCCTGCGTGTGAGTCCTTTCCCCCCGACTTGCAGCTTTTCCTGCAACTGCTTTCGAGGGTCCACTCTTGAAGTTTTTTGGGGTACAATTTTAAGGTTGAGCTGTTCAGAAACAAAAAACAGAGGCCCTTCTCCTTCCCTGGGAGCAAAGGGTCTTCATCATCTTCATCTTTAGGACTATCTCTGGGAGCATCTCTAGGAACTGAGGTTTTCTCCTTTTCCATTTGGAGCAAAAGTCCTCATCGCTTCCATCTCTCCCTGTCCAAACTTCTCATGAAATTACAGCTGCATCAGCATCTGCCTATCTCAGTGCAGGTGCTTTTGCTTACGAGTTGAACACTCCACCCCCCATATCTTCATGAAATTACAATGGGATGCTCTGATATATCATAGCTTCACAACAGAATTTCAGCTTTAAGCATCTCCTCTCTCTCTTCCCTCAGGTTTTCAGCTCTTCACAGCAATACAAGGGTTAATCTCACCTCGGCCTTGCAGCTTTGCAGCTGGAATGTTGAATGTTTCTTATCGCAGCGGAGAGGGGGGAGAGCTGACCCACGGCAAGGCAGTGGGGGGGGTTCCACGGCTGGAACAGGTCCATCGAGCAGGGCCTGGCCAGGCCCGCTGGCCCCCACACGGGGCCCGCAGCCACCTGTCCCAGCGCCGGAAACGAGAGAGAGCTTGGAGGGGCAGTTTGTCTATTCTTAAGTGTGTATCACAGAGGTGGTCACAACTTTAAGTGGCTTAGAGAATTGTCCATATTCAAACTGGCCAGCTGATAGGTTCTATCAGGTCCCAGAGGAAGCTGTAAGCACCCCTTAGCAAGGACATCCCTTCCGGGACTATGCTTGCTAACCTATGACAGTGGACAAGAAACTGGGAGGTGGCGCAGCTGGGACAACTGATTCCAACTAGTTAAAAGGATATTCCATGCCATGTAACATCATGCTCAACAATAAAAACTGGGAGAAGAGGAAGAAGGTGAGGATTTTTTGGCTTCCAAGGTGGCTGCTGTCTGGAGATTATCTGAGCATTGATCTGCTTGTGGGAGGTGGCATGTGACTGTCTTTGCATTACTTATATTTTTCCTCTCTCCTCCACTTATTAAGCTGTCTTTACCTGAACCCACAGTTTTCACACTTTTGTTTTTCCTGTTCTCTCTACTTCTAGTGGAAGTAAAGTGTGGAGTGAGCAAGTGGCTGAGTGCTTAGCTGCTGCTCAGGGTCAATTCACAACATTCACATTCTTCCACTATACAAGCACAACACAGGACTAAATATTAGTTTGTTTTTTTGTTTTGTTTTGGGTTTGTTTGTTTGTTTTTAGGTGGTTTGTTTGAAGTTTTTTTGTTTGTTTTTTTTTTCTTTAATCAAATAGGAACATAAACATAACACATTTCTAGTCCTCAAAAACATGAGTAATTATAAATGATAAATTATATAAGTTGCTGTCATAGTAATGTCTAAAGCTTAATACAGTAGTTTGCCCCGTATATCCTGATTTTCCAAATTTGCACAACTATAAGCAACAACCATTGTCCAGGAAAAAAAAGGCAGTGGTGAGTGTTTTTCTCTTTTAATTTTTTTCTTTTCCAAGGAAATGTGAGATTTGCATTTACTTCATTTTACAGTCAGTATAAACTTGCTTGCTGTTAATTGTTCATGTTTTGCACTTCGGTTGCAGAAACTCAGGATATGCCTATGATGCCATGAAGATTTTTTGCCTTTTCTTTTATACCCGTTATACCTCTTTACAACTTTCTGTATTCCTAGTGCTTTTTCCCTACATTCTTGGACTTGTTTGTCAAGCTGAGAGACTAAAAATTTTACAAGCTTTGTAGCTAGGGATCAGTGTGCCCCAGACCCCAAGGTCCTCTCTAGAACACATTCTGTAAACTAAGATAGAACCATCCAGGGGAAGGCTCCTTGGGGAGAGGGGCTCACTTGAGCCTCTCATTAGGGAATCTTTGATAGATATGCTAATTAATAAAACCTATAATGTTATACCAGATCTTTTGAGATATATTTGGCAGGGTGCATCTCGATGCATATGACCTAGATGTGTGCACCTAAGGATCCTTAAAATAAGTACCAAGGTAAAATCCCTTTTCCCCTTCTAGCCGTGTATGACTCTTGATTTTAAGACCAGGAAAAAGGCATCACCTATTAAAAGCAACATTAAATGTTCCCTTGAATAGGAAGATGCACTTAACCTTATAGAGCCGTATTGACAACAGATTTCTAATATCACCTGCTTGCATTCCAGCTCTCTAAAAATCACAAAATTGTGTAGAACAGAGAACTTCTCCTCTTGTCCCACAGGTAGTAGAGGGTACGATGGTAACATTCCTAACAGTTTAAAACTACTTCTCAGCACTTTGGACAGAATTAGGTGTGTGAAAACAGTCAGTGTAGAATTTCACTGAGCTCTGTTTAGGTATTTGTGTTCCCTCATATGAGGGAACCACTTTGTTATTTTACTGTGTCATTCTCACCTTCAACACTGTTCTCATGAGAGTAAAGAATCAGGCAACAAAATTAAGCTTAGACTTTCCTTTCTCATAATATTCTTCTTCACATACCAGTGCACTAATTGTAAATTTCACTGATGTTTGAATCCATCTGTTTTAATTGGAAGCCATGTAACATTTTTATGCCTATCTTAAGACTACGCATTATAAGGAAGCAAAGACTTACAAAATATAGACACATTTATTCTGATGATTTCTTTGACTTCCAGCAAGCACTCCACTCATGGAAAGATGAACTTTTTTGAAAATTCCATTTTACTACACAATCCCATTTACTCCTGCTAGTCATAAACAAATTAAATAACAGTCACAGACATTTTGACAGTGCTAAAGAATTTGCAGGTAATTTTAATGATGGAAAACATACTTCATCACGCTTCTCAGAGTTCCAGATTGACCTTTGGCAGTGAGGCTGATAATTTGATTGTTCTGTAATGTACAAATGCATAATTTCAAAGCAGAAATCATTTTACACAGAAACTAATTAAATCTAAATGAAGTCCTTGTACAGGATGTTAATACGTAGTGATATATACAGTTATAATTGAATAAGAATAATAAAGAATAGCTCATCTAAATATCCCGTTTAAAAATGACTTTCACATCAAAACAACTACAGTGGTATGATGTAGGTACAAAAATGCTGTTAGCGAGGATTTTCTTGTTATTTTTCTAAGTCCGTGAGAGATTTTTCTCTCTCACAGAAGAGGTAGCAGGGAATGTAAACAACCAAGCCACCTGCAACCTTGGAAAGTCTTGTTTATAGTATAGTAGAAAATATTTTGATAATGGATGTTTTAGGATTCTGGCCAATCACCCCCAAGGGGTGGCTGGTCCTTTGTCCAATTAGACTATGAAGAAAAAAGTCTATAAAAGGTTTGTAAAATAATTAAATGAATGAATCTTGCTGCACAATTCCTGCCTGCTGGATCTTCTTCTCCTCCTCCTCCCTATGGCTGCGGGACACGGTGATATACCGTAGGAACCAGGCCTGCAGTAATAGTATGATATAGTCCTCCGCATCATTAATTGGAAATATAAGATATTAAATAAGTTCTTTGCTTGCTTCTTGCCATCTTTCCATTCCGTCCTAATTTTAGGATCAAACATCTTTTATATTTATTGTTCTCAATGGCACTCCGATTAAAACACAGTTAAGACACTGCCTATCACATAGGTAGACTACACAAAGAAATGAGGTCCTGCACAGTAGGTTATAAAACTTATTTTAATGTTTTACTTCAAATTACCAGTGGACAAACTTAGCATTCATTTTACATTGTCTCTTATAGAATGTAGATTCCATATTTTCCCTGAAAGGGATGCATTCTTTCATGAGCACTGTGCCTCAGGGCCATCCCTGGCAACCAGGCCCTGCGGGGAGACGTGGACAGGCCCAGCCAGCTGCGCAGGATGGTGCGCAGCCACGCTCCGGAGGCTCTGCAGGGACACAGGATGAGCAAGCAGCTGGCACTGTCTAGGCCTTGGCTGGATTAAGCCCAGCCAAAAAGATAGCACGGAACTCAAAATCTGTTCTACACCTCTGCTGGCTATGCAGTAATCTTCCATGGAAATTCTTGAGTATTGTCTGGAGTTTGGAGAGTAAATCACAGAATCACAGCATATTCTAAGTTGGAAGGGACCCAAAAGGATCATCAGTTCCAACTCTTAAGTTGATGGCCCATATGGGGATCAAACCCAAGACCTTGGTGTTATGAGCACTGTGCTCTAAAGGACTTAGTCAGCATTTTTGTAATTGTGCCTGGCAATACATGCAATTTTATTTGCTATTTTTTTTTATCTCAGCATTTTGACTGTTATTAAGATTTTTTTTTCTCCTGGTTTTGCTCTCTCAGTGATCCAACATCCAACTTAAGGCATTAACTATGTGTAATTAATTCCCTGATTTTTTACTTTTGTTTACTATGAGGAGCAATAGAAATTCATTCTGATAGGAAAGATTTGTAGTAATCTTAGTACTCAAATAACCGAATCAGGGGAATATTTAATAAAGGCAGTATGATTACACTCAAGTGTAATCTGTAATCAGGTGTAATAATCCTGATTTAACTGATCAGGGAAAAAGGAAGAAAAAACAACCCTGAATCAAGAAACAGTCAATGTTACAGACCAGAGAGGAGATGGAGCAATTTCCTGACACAATTCTTTTACTGTTTCAAAATGCAAAAGATAGCTGAGGTTCTTCTGGATGAGTTTAGACAGGATCAATCAACATATGTTGTCTTCTCTTTCTTTCTGATTAATTGCTGTAAGTGTCACATGGTTATTTAAGCAGAATCATCTGTATGGAGTTAATCTGTTTATTGATTAGCAGAAAGCAACTGTTAGCTGAATCTCATTTGATACAACATGGTGGTCCAGTATACAGAAATACCCTGCAAGGAGAAGAACCTCCCTTTATATTTTCTGTATCTTTTCTAAATGGCAATTCACACATTTGATAAGGATTTCTATAGAGAGCTAACTTTTATAGACTGCAAAAATTGTTCATTTATGACAAACTGGCCTGAATACCTGTTGTAAAGATTGTTTTATAAAATGGCTTAGCATTACACTTATTACAAAAGTAAGTTCTAGCCAACTACTTACACTAATTTGACAAAGATGTAGTATCTATTTTAATGCCAAATATTCGTTAATTTTACTATAACTTTAAAGACATGCATGTATTTCAGACTGCTCAGTGTTAACTTTATTGTGTGAATCAGAGTATTTATCCTAAATTTCCTTTGCTTGGAATTGTACAGAACTTTAAAAATACAGTAATAGATCAGCTAAGTACAAGCAAATAGTCACTGACTACTCTGGTATAGGTAACAGCAAATGGAAGTAACTGTAAATTTTTGTGGACTATTGGATATATCTGTAATAACAACACCACATCTTAATTGTTTGTTCTGAAAAGTTGCTTAGGTACATAGTTAATCCTGCTGAATATATTGAGAAGCGCTTTGAAAAGATGTGGTTACTTAAAGTAAGACAGGGAATTTGCTAAGAAATACCAAGAATCCACCAGTGGATTCTGACTCCTGGAAAACAACATGTAGATTACAAACCACAAATAATGAACTCATCTATTTATCAAGTAATGCTAACTGTATTAATAGATATTAATTGTTCCTGTACCAATAAGGTAGAAGAAAAGATACTCTTTGAAGCCGCAATATGAAATCAAAGTCAGAGCAAATGAGAATCATCATGGCATCTCACAGGTGTATTAAAAACATGATATGGTTAAGTGGGACATTTTTACAAAAAATAAACCTTAAAAATCAAAGGTGTGGCAGATGAAAGAAAAATACTGATATTAAAAAGCAAGACTTAATTTTCTGTGACTGATTCATTCATGTCATAACCCTTCCTTCAGTCAAATAATGATGACATTGGGAAAAATGTTTTAAGACGGTAGAACTTCACATTATATCCTGGAAATACATATATCACAGAACAGTTTAATGTATTTTTAACTTGCTGTTAGCATCTCAATTAATTTTCACAGTCCTCCCCTTGTTAATATTCGAATTTTTAGATAATCCTCCTATTTAGATTTGCTTCTTTAGCTAACTGCCCCCATGCATGTCTTCAATGGGGAATTCAACTGGTAATTTAACAGCCAGGACTCTTCCCTAATCCTGTTGATGAATTCCCAATAATTAACATTCTGTGAACAGCTGCATTGTTGGATGTCCAAATAGATTGCACCAAAAATGATCATGTGTATGTTGTGGACTTAGTGGACAAAATGAAAAAGGATTCTTTATTGATAACTAGAGGTTTTGTTCATTTTATGAGTTAATAGGGTTCAATTAAAATTGCCAAGTTTTGAGCTTCTTGCACATGTCTCTGGAGCTTTGGAAGAAGAAAGTTTAATGAATGGTTGAACAGTTATCCTGATACCCTAGTAATTAGGGAACGGGTAATTAATGTGCATCTGTGGTAGACTCTGGGGTACTGTCAATGACCCTGCAGTGTGGCAGAAAAAGGAAATTATGAGCTTGGCATGGGAATACAGCTTTTCCTATTTTCTTAAACTTTAGATCTACATCTGTGTTTAATTAAAAGAAGAAATGAATTACCATTAACACTATAGGCAATGAGCTCTGATCAGTTATGGTCCACACAGACTTTGAAACTTTTAGAAACTTGGGAGATCTGAAAAGATTTTTGGGGATCCTTTCAAGTGTCTGAAGGACTTTTCACAGAAGATAGCAAACATTTAGGAAAAAAAAAGCCTAAAGGCTGGAAAGCATGCTAGTGGAAGACATCTGTATTTCTGTACAACTTCTACTGTTACCGATTTTACTTTTAAATTAGAGTGCAGGTGCCCCAGTCCAGGCAGTGGGGGTTGCAAGGCAGCCTCTGTGAGGAGAGGCCAGGGCTGCTCTGTGCTGCACATGGCCAGCTCCAGCCAGAAACCGGGGGGAGAGCAGGGCATGGCTGAGCCCCTCAGCCAAGGTGGTGCTGCCTCTAGGAAAGTGCATTTAAGAAAGAGCAGAAATAGAGGAAACACCAACATTACCAGGAGGAGGAGGTGCATAGCACCAGAGCAGGTGTTCCCTGAAGCCTCTGAAGCATCCATGTTGGAGGAGAGGAAAAGTGTGAGGAAAAAGTAGTGGTGGAGATGAGCTAATAGGGACTGGCTGCAGCTCCCTCTCCCAGTGATGCTGCAGGGACAGGGTGACGCATGCAGGCAGAGGAGTTGGGAGTAAAGTTAAGCCTGGAAAAAAAGGGTACTAATGGTGTGGCTTTAATGTTTTATTTTCGTCTACATGAATTAATAATTACGTTTTTATTTTGACTGGCAATCAGTTAATTTTTCCCTAGTAAAACCTGTTTCGCTGATAATGGCAATCGATAAGCAATTTCCCTTACTTTCACCCATAAGCTTGTTTCCTGTTCTTCCTATTTTCTCCCCTGTGGTTTTGCCCAGGGCTAACCCTCCACAAGATGTAACAACTGTAAATACAGTGAGGTAAGATCTGTTCATAACAATTGCAATTTAGTCTTATTTAACTTTAGAAGAAATACAAAATCACATTTTTTATTAAATATTTCATTTGTACAAGTCTTGTACAAATTAATAACACTGAAGTACACTTATTGAAAGATAGTCCTCACAGATGTTAGATGACTAGGTAAGCTGATGCAGTAGTTTCTAGAGGGATTCTGAGGAAAATTGCTTTTATCTCCTGAAGCAAAATAGCATTCCATATTTCACATGATAATAAAATGTATCCTCAGGGTAAGTAAGTTGTCTCTACTTTTAAAACAAAACACAATTCAATTAGTATGCAAAAGTAAAGTACTATTTTATAAGAACAAGTAAGTCTCCCGAGCTTACTATTTTAGCAGATTCTAATACCTTTTGTAACAGTACACTAGTTCCAAATTAACACTGGCTGGCCATAACCAACCAGATTTATAAGACTCATTGAAATGTTAAGCATTAACTCATAGTTACATCACTAGAAGTGATTTAAGAAGTTCCAAGATGTGGCTTTTGTTAAGATAGAAATGCCCTTCAATACAACTAAACTTTTGAGTATCTGAAATTTTCATCTTCTTTGGAATACATATACATATATATATAGATAGATAGATATATATGGAACAGTTAGTTTAGCCAGACATGTAATTTACACACGGTTAGCAGAAAAAAGGAAAAAAACAAAACAAAAAAACCATTTCACAGCTACATTTGAAAGTATCTAAACATGAGCTCAGCTGTATGTATTACAAAAACACTTCAAAATAGAAGTCAAGAATACTTAAGGAAACCAGTCATAGATGAATTTAAAGCTTTACCTTGCACAAGCAATCCAGATGGAGACAATACCCTAACTAAATTTAAGCATCCTTTATTTTTTGTTTTGCTTTTATTTTTTCTATTTAGTTAAATACTAGTCAGTCATTTTAGATGTATTTCCAGTAAATGTCAAACATACCACTTATACAAACTAGATAGATGCAGAACAATTGCCTAAATAGAAGTTAATTTTGTTCTGTCTCTCTGGTAAACAGCAAGTTGAAAAAAGCTGCTTGTGTTTGCCCACATAGACACTTCTCAAACATTAGTTTCAGGGCACTACAAGTCAGAACATTTCTAACATCAAGGTATTTTATTGATTATTTTTGTGGTTTAACTCCAGCTGAGAACCAAACACCCCACACACACTCACTCCCTCACCTCTCCTCCCCACCCCCATCAGGATGGGTGAGAAAATTGGAGAGTAAAAGTGAGACAACTCTTGGGTTAGAATAAAGGCAGTTTAACAGGTAAAGTTGTGCATGTGAGCAAAGCAAAATGAGGAATTCATTCACAACTTACCATGGGTTTAGCCATTCCCAGGAAAGCAGGGCTGCATGACCCGTAATGGTGACTTGGGAAAATAAATACCTTCGTTCTGAACATCACTGTCTTCCTTCTTCTTCCTTCAGCTATATTGCTGAGCACAATGCCATACCATATGGAATATCCTTTTGGTCAGTTAAGTCAGCTGTTCCAGCTGTGTCCCCTCCCAACTCCTTGTGCACCCCCAGCCATCTCGCTGGTGGGGTGGGGTAAGAAGAGAAAAGGCCTTGGCTCTGTGTCCGCACTGCTCAGTAATAACCAAAATATTCCTGTGTTATTAACACTGCTTCCAGCACAAACCCAACACACAGCTCCATACTAACTACCTTGAAGAAAATTAACAGTCAAAATCAGCACCTTTGTGTAAATAGGTTGTTTACTATATAAATAGGATATATAAATAGCTGGAGCAGAAGAACTCTGCTTTTTAACCAAAATCTGGTATATCTCTAGAGCTGGTAAAACACTGAAAAGGAAAAATTGTGCAGGTGAATGATAGAGCAGGCCAGGGTTAGAGGAAGATCTGTAGCAATGTCAACAATAATTTCCACAAAGCAATGTGGAACTTTATGAACTAGATTGATTCTTTTCTTTTTTTTCCCCCCTAATCTTTCAGAAGCTTTCTAGTTTCCATTTCTGTCCATCTTATAAAATGAATCAGAGACAAGAAAAAAGAGATTCTTAGTTCATTTAACCTATACCTGTAGTGTCACATAGAACTACAGTATCTTCAACAGCGCTGGAGTAGAATGTTTCTAAAACACTTATAAACATCCTTATAAACTTACAAAGCAGTCATAAGTGGACAGAAGTGTATCTCTGAGTGTGCTTGCATTAACCATCCTGTCAAAAGGAATGGGAACGGTCCAATTCAGTTCTAATCTTTCAGATTAAATAGAGACTTTCAAAGAATAAGTGAAGAAAGAAAAAAAAAGGTCACGAAAAAATATTAATTTAGCGGGACATAGTGGCACACAGCTTATCTTCAAGAAATTTGATCGGATTTAAGTTGCCATTAGGGAAAAAAGATAGGAATTATTAGAGTCATAAGCAACAGGAAGACATGCTAAACTACAACTCAAAAAAGGCGGCACTGGTCTCTGGTCTCACAGACAAGTGGCTATATCCAGTAATGGTTTTGAGAGTCTTCAAAGCATTATTTAGTAGATGCAGGAATTAGCATCTAGGCATGATGTTGCAGTCACAAACCTGAAGTTGTCTAAGGCTTTCTGGAAGCCACAGGGAAATTTTAGTTATGTTGTAAAACTGATACACAACGCATACACTAGAAGCAGAAAAACCCACACTGTAACAGGATGCTGAGAATAAACCCTGCCTGATCCTGGAATTTAGAAGCCGTAGCTACACAAGTGTTCCTACTTACTTGAGATTCTTCTAAAAATCTGCTCTTGAGTGTTAAAGCTTATATATACCAGCATCCAAATTTAGTTTTATACTTTTGTATAATTCAGTCACAGGTGATGGTGCTGCTTCCTTGAGGTAGCTGAAGTAGAATTCTTGTTTACTTAGCAAAGAAGACTGCATACAAAATTCTATTTTCTAGCAGTATTTCATTAACAGCCTATTCAGAATTTCTGTCTTACATGGAAGACTTTTTCTGAGTACTTCTGCAGGACTGAGTGACTCTGACTTGTTTTCCAAATCCCCTTCCAGTCTCACCAAGAGAAAGACAGAGACCCACTAAGATGAGATGCACTGGAATCAGTCCAAGCCAGTAGATCTGTTCACTGCTGATTAGCTGCTCAGACAATACCACATGATAACGTATTGTCCAGTCAGACAGTGAAGTACTGGACCGTATGATCCAGCAGACCTGAGTACTGGTCAGGGCTAAGTAACAATGCAGGCATTGAAGTCTTAAGTCAAGAGCCTTTTTCTTTTTAACTGAGCTATCTTAAATTTTTTCTTACTATCTAGATGGCAATAAGGGCTTTCAAAAGATGTTGCTCAAACAATACCTTGGTCATTTGTCTCCTGGCGACTCACATAATGCCTGTCTAGGGGAATCAGCATTTAAGTGAATTCATGAGTTCGAATACACTATTCAAGCAGAACAGGAGCAGTGTTCATTCAGAATGCTACTTCTACTGTCCTCTTAATTTTTTTCTAGTATTTCTCTCCATCAATCTTCAGGATTCTATACCAGTTCAGGAGATTGAGATGACCACTTTACAGCAGTATTCAAGGTAAAACACATTTTGGGTTGATGCCATGTTAATGGCTATCTTTAAGTGAGAAACAAGTCATTTGCTCACTGGAATTTAGAAGATTAATGACACTTCTATATTATCCTGCCAAGAGAATTTAGTTTAAATATGTATGAACTTACACTTCCACACAAATGCAATAGTATGCCGTTCATAAAAAGAATGGAAATAAAGTATGCAAATAATGCTGTGTAAAAGCCTGGTGTTATATCCACTGTGCATTAAAATTCTTTGTCCAGCAGTGCATTTCACATTGAAATAGCTTATAAATAAAAAAACAAATTAGCAAACAGGATTAATGTCTTTAAATATGCAAGGTTCCTGACAAAATATATGACAATGAATTCTTCTCAATATAAATTTTGTAATAGGTTATTTATAGTAACCCAAATTATGTTTTCATCCTCACATGTTCTGTACATATTGTGTGTAGCATTTTGTTCCACCTTTTCCCTATAATTTTATTTTCTTCAAAAATAAATTAAGAAACTGTCAATGTGTTTGCCAACAGGTTTATTGTATATTGGCCTTTCTCATAAGAAAGATACTGTCTGTTAAAAACTGAAAACACAGTTTCAGAGTAATTTCAGGGAAACTTCACTGCCACAGTAAATTTTTTCTCATTGCCTGCAAAGGTATTTCATCTGTGCAAAGGTGTTGTGCACATAAGTGTCATCTTTGGAGGTCTTTGAGCATGGTGAAAGAGCTAAACAATAAGAATTAGGAGGTTCTCTGGAGTGAATCTTCAGTACTGTGAGAAGAAAAGGATTGATAATGCAAAAAATCTGCCACTTTTATTTTCAACTTGGAATGCAAATATCTCCCTAAAGGTATTACATATTGATTTCAAAGCAAAAAAACTAGCTTCCTTAGGTTAAATTAAATGAAAATAAATACAGTTTCTCAAAATATCTTTTTTAAGACCAAGTTATCCATAAGAAGAAAGAGCAAAACAGTGATAAAAAATTAGAGGGAAGGAATTGAAAAAAGAGAGTAGGAGACAATGAAATTAATTAAATAATCCCTTTGTTGATTAAATGTTTTTATGGATTTCTTCAGTACCTGAAGTACCAGTTTTCAAACTAACCAGCATACTCTCTGTCATCTTCTATATTTGTTTACACACATCTTTTTATCACATAATGGTTTTCCTCTGAGATCGGCATATTACAGACTTTCTGCATATGTGACATTTAATTGTATATACAGCTCTGAATGACATGCTACTATTAGATCGAAAGGTGAAGACAAAATTCGAACATGTTTGCAGTTGCTGCAGTTGCAATTTTTGTTGCACTACCTGGGTTTAGTGTCCCTGTTTACAAATGGTTTTTTCCACAAAATAAGATAGTGATGTTGTGAAATTTATGGGCAGTAGTTGCCCTTAATTGAAGACAAATAACAGAAGATTTAACATAAATGCACAAGTTTAATATGTGAACCCTTCAAGCCTTATCAATCCAATTAGTGCAATCCAATTAGATCAGTTACAGAAAACTGCAGCTTCTTCAAGTTTTGGACATAGAAAAGGATAAAATATTTTTTAAATTTTCATCTTTGGGGAAGGCACATGCTTATATCACATTCTACAATGAAGACCATGGTCTAAAAAGAAATAATTATATGCCTGAGATGAAATACCAGCAAAATTGATCTTGACAATAAATCAGATACAAACATATGAAGTAGTATGAAAAATTGCCTACAAGGAAAATAATTCTAATTATTCTTATATTCTCTCTAAAAGCTTGGTTTAAAAAGTAATTTCACTGATTTCAACATTATTTTCCCAGAATGATACCACCATAAATGAGGGGAATTTGACCTTTGTTTATGGAGAACTTGCTACACTAGAATGTGGAAAATAGTGGAAATCTTAAGGTTAAGATGATGTACAGCACAGAGTATAAACAGTAAATCAAGCAGAATTCAGAATGACTTTTGAAGAAATAGAATAACCTTTAACATAACCTTTTATAAAAGAGAAAGCAGCTTTCTAATCCTTTGTTACTTACATGAAATAAGATTTCATTTAATCACTTGTAGATGTTGTGTTTTCATTACATCCATCAAGTTACTTAGTCAGACCTTTTATTTCCTTCCCTACAAAACAGAAGGAAACCTGATACTGAAAAAATAAACATCCCTTAAAAACCAACCCATCTAGTGGTAGATTTAGTTGGAGTTTTTTTAAATTAAAAGATAGAATGCATTTTTAAAGTCAGCTCTTTTTTTACGTCAAGTCACAAAAGAAAGCTAGTCATTACAGTGAAATGCTTTAGCATCTTATCTCCAACAATGAACAATGTGCACTTTAAAAATCTGTAAAACCTATGAAATGGATAATTTGCATGATATGTCAAGAAGAAAATTTACTCCTATTACCAGACATGTCATATTTGGGTAATATCTTCATAGAATATTCTAGACTATACAAAAAGTCTTCCATACTTATGCATAACATATTATTGTAGTATTCTCAAACTGGAATAAAAAATGGATTTCAAATACTGAGAAGCTCTGTTAGCCATGTCCAAAAAAAAAAGCCACAAAAATCTTCCATATCATCAATACTTGTAGACTTTAAATTAACTTGACTCCATAAAGTTGGATACTCTCCCCAGTGACTAGGGTAAAACAAATATGTCTATTATTCATGCTCTGGTGCACAATATTGTTTTCATTCTGTTCCTTGTTTCCTTCCTTCTTCATGGGGAGTTTTATTGGTGTACCTAGTTCAGGGCAATGGAATTTAGGTATATGTGTATATGTTTTTAATTTAATTGTTGATGTTGCAGAATTGCCATAGACCAAGAGACTTTTTTTTGAAGATTTGATGTTTAAATGGTACCCAAGTGGTAGATTTTTTTTTTTAGTATTTCACATTCTGTATGCTCAAAAGTTTTAATATTTTATTTCTATAGATTATTTTTGATGAATACTCACAAAGTGTTCTTTCTATATATATTGTTTTATATTTTTTAAATTAGTTGGGTTTTTCTTTTTTTTTTTTAATTATAGAATTGAATAAGTCATTTTTCATATGCATTTTTACATTTTCCTGTTCCGTACCTGAAGCTTCTCTCGATTTTGTTAAATCAGATCACACAGTCTAAAATAACACTTACTGATAAACAAACTGAAATTATTCTTGTCTACTGCATCATTTTAGAAATGTTACTTGAAGCTTATTCAGTTCTTATATCTACCTATTTTTATTTGGTATAAATTCTAGTTATACATATGGACTTTGATCCTATCTAAACAAAAGCCTCATCACGGGCAAAATTAAGTCCTCATTTCTATTCTTATAGTAATTTTTGAACTTGGGCAAATGTTGCATATGTTCCATGTTTACTTTGGTTTTAGAAATAATTAAAATGCCCTTAAATTTTGCATATTTATTTTCTAGTGAGGTAGACTAAGTATCACACAATTTCCATCCTAACTGAATACTACATTTCATGGCATCAAAGGAACAAGGTCAAGGGCTAAGGAAATTTTCAGAGAAATCTAGCTAAGACTTCAGGTTTTCTAAAACCAAGTAAAGAAAATAGCATTGCTGTGTCACAGTTTGCATTAAACAAAATTTGCATATAAACAAAATTGCAAAAAGGAATCACAAACAACATCTCCACAAAACTTTCTCACTGCAGTCTATAACTGAAAAGAAATACAATGATAGCTCCTAAAACTATTTCCACAAAATGATTTTCCATCCTCTGTGGTTGGGCACATTCATATAGCATGCTTATTGCTCCACAGCCACAGAGACACAAGTCTGTATTCTTTTACTGTCTGGCTAATTAACATATAATCTATCTGAAGAAGTACTGTTTGTATAGAACACCAAGTTCTTGGCTCACTAGTTAAGTATTCTCATAAAGATGCTGGATTCTCCCCAAGGGCTGGAGAACAGTCTTTGGCCACAGAAATGCCTGCTGGTTCAGCAGTGTCACATCTATTTAAAATATTGTTCATTCATCAGTGCACACGGTTATTGGGAGAAACTCATACTTTTTCTGAAAGCAGCATGTGACGTTACAATATCTGGTAAAATAAAGTGGGGTAAAGTAAGTTTTTTGTGATCGTCCTTTTTTAAGAAGTTTTACTCTAAGTGCTACTAGAATTCTAACAGTAGGTGGTGATGTGTTTAGTGAAAAATACTTTCATTGTGGATGAATTCTAGTCGTATTATTTTATACCGGCAGATGTTATGCAATCCTAATAATATGTCTATTAACAGTAAAAACACTCAGTAAAATATAATAAATATTTGAAATTGCCATAGTGTAATATCATATCATGTATCAATGGGGAAACATTTACAGTGATACAACGTTGATTGCATTAATTCTACATATGGTGGTTTCAATGATAAAAGATTATTTAACGTAACTTTTAACAAACCGATATTTAGAAACTATTTAAGCTATATGAAATCAAAGTAGCTAATAGAGAACAAAGGAAATATATGGTGGGAAAAATCTGCATAATATTATTCTTTGAAAACATTGCTTAACAAATTTCTTTTCTTCCTTGCCGACCATCACTTATTTTGTATGTCTACAAAATACCAGCTTGAGGGAAGTCATGCAGTTTTACAAATACACCTGCTTTGTGACCTTTTAATGTCAGTGTTATACTTAGCAGAGGAGTACTCTAACATGTTTTAAATACCAGAAATCCATTAGACAAAACACAGCACCTGAAAACCACCTATAAAACATTTTGCTTACTTTAGTCCAGATCCTCACATCATGTAAACAAGGATAATTGAGAATTAATGTTTGTAGCTGTCAGTTGCTATCAGAAATATTAAATAATTAGACTGATAGCTATAACCTTGTAAGTGTGTGTTCACTTAATAACGATAACATTACATACCTTGGAGTGATTGCTTGAACATTTATGTTACATGGCAGTTCATTGTAGTGGAATCACACATATAGTTAACTTGAAACACTGTGAACTCCTTGAGTATTTTTCAAAATTAGCAACAATTACCATGAAGTCCTGCTTTATAATTTAAACTGTTATGCTGACACATACGTATACATTTTTTCTCATAAAATGCCATTAAAGTATTAACTAAATTATTAAAACACTTAGAAAGTAGGTAAAATCTATACCCAAGCACCATTTTAAAGACCTGAAATTGAAAATTAGTCCATTCCGGGAATTTTAGCAATTAAAGCAGAACCATCTATCACCTTTTTTCCCTTTTTTTTTTTTTTTTTTTTTTTTTTTTTTTAGTTTAATGGCATACTTGACATTAGTGGGGATAAAATTGGAAAAGTTTCAGAAAATTTACTGCAGTACAAAAAGCCTAAAGAAAGTACCTAGGCCCCAAACCTTATTATCTCTCTATATATCTATCAGTAGTATCCCAACATTACACTAATAGAATATGTCAAGTTACCTAAGAATTTCTTGTGATTTTGGTATATTAAGAACATGGAACAGGTTTTTCTTGGCCTGCATTCTCTGCAGCTATTCATCCTGAGCATGATGATTTTCATACCACCCTTGCTGAGATGTTTTAAGCAAGTATGAATGCTGTAATCTATTGACAAAACCTGTGTTTCTGAAAATTACAGCAAGACTGATAGAGAGACCAAACTGACACCAGTTTTTATGTTCATTTGATAAAAATACCTGGCCTTTCTATTATAGAATAATTCAATTTTTCACTATCGGATTTAGCAAGCATAATCTTGAAGAATGAGGGAGGTGTTGTTCAGAAAAACTTATGCAAAAGCTTTTTTGACTGGTTCTTTCATAAGCAATCTATTTTTTCCTTGATACAGAAGGAGATTTAAGCTTGCTCTTTTTTCTCCTTTTTTAATTCTTTTTTTTCCCTATTTTCTTTACCTGCATGTATAGAATCTTCTTTTTATTTTCTCCTTCCCTACCTTTTTACTGGTAAATACAGCAACTAGTACCTTACTAGTACTTTAAAGGGAGCCCATGGATTTCAGCTGAAAAAAGATCATCTTCTTTGCCTCAGTGGCAGTACTGAAGAGGATCTGGAAGATTGAAAATTCATTCTGTCAGCTGGAATAAAATGTTTTTGTCACTAAGCTAGAAATCATATGATTTGAGCATTTGTGTTTGAAACAATAGACTTAGATTGATTTTTGTTAATCTGTATTTCTTCTAAATGAAGGAGGCAAAATTATATTTTAGAAATCTGTCCTGGCTGTAAAGTAGAACTTCATACCACAGCATAATGTCTTACACCCTGCATGAATAATGTAACTGGAAAAAAGTTCAGAAGTGTCTCCTTTGCTCTTGTGACTCTAAGTCATAGGGATATTTTTCATTATTTTCTGTTAGAAAATCCAGGGTTATTGTTTTATATTCTCCTCACCCAAAGGAAAAAATTACTAATTCATGAATGTCACAGTTTAAAATAAGAATGTAAAAACAGAATTTCACTGTTGAATCATAATTACTACAAAACATAACACACTGATATGACATCACTATCTCTAATAAACAGTTTCGATGTTTACCTTCTTGACCAGACTTTTTTTCTATTGACTTTTATAGATTATTGATACAGTCCCTTGTCACTGTATAATAAAAATTCTAAATAATGATTCAAGAACAAAGTGCATCATTGACCACTGCCAAGTAACACACAATGGTTTCAGGATAAAATAAAACTGTGATTTATATATGATAATCTAGCATGATTTTAATTAATTCTTTATTCAATCTTATTTTCAGGAATTCTGAGAGCTACGTCTCTCAATGCCTCCAAAAGAAGTTCTCAATACTTAGTACTTCAGCAAAGTGCATGCATCCTATTTTATTATTTGTGTCAGATACATGATACTCCTTAGGGGTATGTTCAGTTACTTTTCCAGTTTTCGTGACATGTACAGTCAGAAATTGTTTCTGGCTGAAATAGATGGTGTTTTTTCCTCTTATGTAATGTCCTTACCTGAAAGATGCAGAATGTGCAGCAGTTAACTCTTACTTCAGACGTCACTTCTCTTCAAAGCCTATATTAATTCCACCCAATTTCTCCTTATATTCAGTTTCCATAACCTTTAAGTAAAAAGAAATTGGCAGTACATTTAGCTTCATTATGGTATGCAGTTTATTTCTCATTGTTAACATTTGAAAGAAACTAATGTCAGAAATCTGGCCCAAGAAATAGTCTGTTGTTTTTTCAGTATCCAGGTATGTGTTTTTAATTTCTGCCAAGTGAATAGTAATCCACTTTGAATAAAAAGTATTGTGTTAATTCAAAAGAGCCAGCAAAACACTGATTTTTGCTTCCAACTCTAAGATTAGTGATTGGAGCACATACAACTTCAAGATCAGCTTGCCAGGTTTTTCCACTTTATATACAAGGCAGAAATGTCACACAATCTAAACTAAGTAAGGCAGAAGTACTCTAATACAAATGTGTTTGATTCTGCAGTATTTCATCAGAAAAAAACTGTTTAAAGTACACATTTAGTCGGTTTGTGCAAAATTTACTGAAAGGTCACAAAGAGCTTCCCTTTCTCAAGGTAAGGACTGCTATATATACTTAAACACAAATCTGCTTAATGTTCCTAAATAATTAATTTTAAATTTCCCACAACTTAAAATTATTAATGTACAATTTTTATTGTTTATAAAAGATTTAATATATCTCTGCAGTTAAAGATTCTTAACACATCTGTACCCAGAGGTTAACATGATCATTCTTTCACAGAGATTTATACCACCGATGCTAGTTGTAAAGAACATCCCAGCCCATCTCTTTTGATTCTATTTGAAAAGAAATGTGTTATTTTATTAGCAAATACTTACATTTTTTCAGAGCTTTGTCATGAATGAGAACTATTATGAACCCAGTTATATATCAGCAGGAAAAAAAGATAATATTTTGGACTCATTAGCCCCCCTCTCAAACTTCAAGCTGACTGCAAGCTTTTTCTTTAAGTGATACATAATTACAGAGATTAAGTAAAAGGGGTCGGGGTTTGTGTGCCATAGGATTATATTACCATATAAATAGCTGAGTTTTGTAAAAGTTGATTTTCAGGTGTAAGAAGGTTACACCACAAGGACTTATGATTTCACAAGCATCAATCAAGTCTGGGTTGCAGTAATTTGAAATCCCACATTAAGCTGGAAAAACTGATTGTTTATGTGAAAAAGGAATCTTTATTATTCAGTATTGACTTCAAGAACATTATCAGCATGATACTTACCAAACTGGCATGATAATAGATTGAGAAGTAAGAAATCAAAACTGTCTGAAATACTTCTACGTAGTGTAGATGTCTGAAGTTTTCCTGATCAATGTCTTATTTGCTAGGAAACTGTATATACAAGAAGAAATAAGTGCAGAAAGGGCCTCATTTGCAACAACTCCAATGTTTATTAAAAAAAAAAGAAACAACTGTAGAAAAAGAAAAAAAATCTAAAATAAAACTGTAATTTTAAAATTTATTATTTTCTAGAAGTGTTTCAAATTGTTATCAATGCTTGCAAATATCACAAACATTTCATAGATATCTTCATGAAGAGGCTTTGAAGCCTGTGAGATTATCTACCAGCACAAAACTAGCACACTTAAAGTGTGTTTGGAGGCTAAAATATTTACATAAGTTCAAGATGGAATGAAAGCAAAATCTAAAAAAATGGAAATAGTTTTATTTCTGGAGCAATATTTGTGAATAATTACACTTACTCACCAGAGGAAATAAAAAACGCTAATGTAGATACGCACAAATATATTTCTTGTCTTTTTCAGAACCATGAATAGACTTCCACAGAGATTTCCATGAGATGTATTAATGTCTGATTTGCAGCATGATTTCCTGTTACCTATAAGGAGCTAGAAATTGTTAGATAGACGTTTTTCTACAACTTAAGATCAAAAATTACATTTTTAGAAAACATCTTATATGCCATAGGTCAAAGTATAAAGCTGTCTTTGTGAGTCATAGTTTATAATTATTTTATGACAGCAGAATCAGCACATTTATTTTCTAGATACAGGCAAGATTGAAAAAGGACTAAGATGGCAGCATCTTAAGGGTGTTTTTTCTGTATAATATACTGGAAAAGAGAAGGCTTTTTTGCATTTTAAAAGGAAAAGTTACAAATATGCATATACAATCTTTGATTTTACGAGAACAGCGATCTCAACAAATTGTAGAGGGGTTTTTATATTTCACCTTTCTGATTTAGGGGTTGTATTTTTGGCTGAGAAACTATAAATTAGTGTTTTATTACTTCTAAACCAAAGATCAAAGAACAAGGGCATCTCTCATTGCAATTTAGATAGCTATATAATTGTTAGGGAAATATTAATTACTGGGATGATATAATATTTTCATATTGTTTTTCTAGAGAATTGACTTCTTCTTTTCTTCTTCTAAAGTCAGACTCTCAGGGAACTTAATTTAGGAAACAATGCTTTCAGAACTGTGCAAAACTTGTTTCCGACGTAATAGATATCCAAGCATAACAAACAGTAACACAACAATTTGCCTTTACTTGTGTGAGGAACAAATTTAATTTTGACTTTTTTCTCAACATTGTTTGAAGATTACCAGAGGTACGTGCGTAGGGGAGGGGCTGCCTACAAGCCATGTGCATGAGGCAGCCAGGAGAAGATGGAGAAAACCTCTGTCCCTAGGGGGACTTTGCCTGACAGCCATTTCATGTCTCACATGGAATAGGCAGTCAGTATCTATGAGGAGGAGCAGACCACCAAGGACACTGTGTCCTCTAGAAAGCTTCTCCAATCAGGTGGCAAAGGGTCTCCACCAATGCACTGCAGTCGAATGTTTGGCTGGCTGATGGTCTCCTGTCAGTAAGCAGACCTTGGGACGAGCCAGGGGGTATAAAAGTAACTGCATCAGAAACTATAAGGCTTGCCCTTTTTCTCTCTCCCTCTTGCTGGACACTGCTGAACACTTGGCTTGACAGCTGCTGACTTTGCTTCATTGACCACCTCCAAGCCTTGTGCCTAGCCTGTGTCCTGCCTTACCACTCTGTCTCCCTCACCTGCTCCAGCCACATTCCTGCCTGACACCCTGCCTGCTTCGTCCCTGCCTATCTCATTCCTGCGTGAATCCCCAGCTTTCCACCCTGCTTCACCAATCCAGCCCGCCATGGCGATCCCCACTGTGACCCTGTCCAGGGCCCTGAGCCTCCTGCCCAAGCACCCACTCACCTCATGTGCAGCCACCCATCGCTGCAGGAGCTGTTCCTGTGGAGCTGTGCCTTTCCGGGAGCTGCGCAGGCTCCCTGGCAGGCAGTGTGCACACATTTCCTGCCACTTGGACATCGACAGCACTCCAAAGTTCTGGTGGTTGGGCCCACTTTTTCTGTCTCTCACCCTTCTCTCTCCCTCTCCCACCATTATTTTTCCTTCTCCTTCCTCCTTTTCTGTTGTTTCAATTCTTCTTTACTAGGGCAACACACTTTTCATTACCAATAAATGGTTCTCAGATATAATATTTTCCTCGTTGGTCTTCATTTCGTCCTAGAACATCCGCTTTAAATGAACTCCCTGCAGTTCCCCACAGCGGAATGCAACAGCTTGTATGCTGGTTTTGTCTGGGGTAGAGTTAATTTTCTTCACAGCGGCTGGTATGAGGCTGTGTTTTGGATTTGTGCTGAACACAAAGTTGATAATATAAAGATATTTTTGTTTTGCTGAGCAGTGCTTACACAGAGCCAAGACCTTTTCTGCTTTTTGTATTATCATGCTGGTGAGGAAGCTGGGGGTGCCTGGGATGTTGGGAGGAGACACAGCCAGGACAGGTGACCCAAACTGACCAAAGGGATATTCCAGACCATGTGACATCATGCTCTGTATATAAAGTGGGGGGAAGAGGAAGGAAGGGGGGGACATCTTTAATGAAGGCATTTGTCTTCCCAAGTCACCATTACATGGGATGGGGATCTGCTGTCCTGGAGATGGCTGAACACCTGTCTTCCAATGGGAAGTGGTGAATGAATTCCTTGTTTTGCTTTGCTTGCGTAAGTGACTTTTACTTCCTCTGTTAAACTGTCTTTGTTTCAACCCATGAATTTTCTTGCTTTTACCCTTTTGATTCTCTTTCTGATTCTGCTAGTGGAGGAGTGACCAAGCAGCTATGTGGTGCTTGGTAGCTGGCTGGGTTAAACCACAACTTCATATTGAGGCAGACATCTGTCCTATTTAAGATCTAGAACTATGTTAGCTGTGAGAAATATCAAAACAACTGGATCCATGTAATTACAGATTCATCTCCTGGGCTCACTCCTACTTTAATAACAACCTAGAAGTACTTATGCATTACCCCTCAGAACAAATCAGTTTTATTTTCTGCTTTTTCCCTCAATGTTGAACAAAATATTCATTATTCAGCAAACTGGAAAACAAACTTCACGAAGGAATGAAAAAAAAAAGTAAGAAAACTTTTTAGGATTTTCTGGAGCAGTTTCAAATCCTCTGAACTTAATGAGAGTTTTTTCCACTGACTTTAAAAATTCTTTTCATTCAGTATATTCATAATAGACTACAAAAGACCCCCTTATTTGAATAGTTAAAAAGAGGAGAAAAAAGAACTAAGGACTGAAAGCCAATGTTGTATATATTCTAAGGGTGAAAAGAAACATCCTTGTTAAAAGGATGATTAACCTTTGGTGTAAATAATCAAAGTGGATTCTCTCTGCCAGTATAGCCTGTGTGACAAATTTTAACTAGATGTTATTTAAAAACCATCTACATGTGGAAATTAATGAGAAGAAGGAATTTATTTACTTCTCTGTTGACATTCTTATGGTGCCTGTTTGGCAAAGAAAATGTCATACTAAAGAAAACTTTAATGCATTGTATCTTAATATGTTCCCAAAGCATGATAAAATCCATTTCACAGCACCACTCTTACAGCAAAGGAGTGTTCTTCCGGAGAGTTACTGAGACAAGTTAGTGGCCTCTCATTTTACATTTTAGTTCATTTCCCATTTATTTCCCCACGTAGAGGAACCCCTTGCCAAATTCAGCCTTCTATTATTTATTTAATTTTTTTCCCCTTTTTTTTAATGTATGGACAACTGTTCAATTATTGCAGCCTGTGATAAACCAACTTGATAGACAAATTGTAGCTTCTAACCTTGAGCACCCTGAGTATATGCAATTCTTGGCAAAAACACTATATCAGTACTTTTCGTTACCACTGGTATTTTCCTGCGTTTTGCTGAATTCCAACAGTATGCCTTGTAAATGCTGTTTCTGGAAATACAGCTAAAGTAGAGCACTTTGCAAGACATTATGAGGAAAATGCTGCTTTGTTAACATTGTTTACACATTCATTATCAAGTAATGCCTTCTGTATTGACATTTTGTAGCTACTCTCGTCATTACAGTACTGTCTGTCTACATTACTGTGCTGTCTACTGATACTGGGGAGGTGGTTTTTTGGAGGGCAGAGGTGTGCTTTGTTTTGTTTTGTTTTTGTTGTAGCCCTTCTGATACAGACCATTTTGCTACTCTGACACGTCTAGTCTGTGTTTTTGCATGACATAGCTCAAGTCTTTAAAGTAATTTCGTTTTGTCTGATATGGCCAGGGATTCTGTAGCTTTTGAACCAACACTCAGGAACTTCTGACTGGTTAAGCAAATTCATTTGAAATTAATCCTTAAAAAAACCACTGGTACTATCTTGTAACTGGAAAATATCTTCATACCAAACTAGTAACTAATTTTACTCTCATAACAGATCTGATCACTTCTCTTTTTCATAAAACTCAGCTGCCTGAAGCCCTCTCTTTGTACAAAAATCTTTGGATCCCAGTCTTTTTCCCTTGAAAATCTAATTAACAGTATTCTTTTAAATAAGAAGATTACTTTCTGTGAGCAATTAACTGAAATCCAGTCTGCTTTAAACTTTTCAATATAGCAATGAATATTTATAAACTTAATAGAACTTCACCCTGGTAGGCAATCCCTTTAATCTTATTTGAAGCAGCATGGGGCCCAAGTCTCATGGGATTAACATCATATTTTCTTTTGGCACACACACACACACACAAAATAATTTCCTTGAAATGAAATATTTGACCAACTGTTATCCAAATCGATGACAGTTCAAAGTCTGTGTCAGTAAAACTAGAGTGTATATATCCATATTATCTGTGGCTTCATGCTGTGATTCAACATTGTTCTCTCAAGCTCATATGCACTTTTCTGCACCATTAGCATCTGCTGGCTTGCAAATATGAATCAGGGAATGAAAGGTACAGTAACTTTGGTCTTAAAAGGTAAGCCAAATAAGGTAAAGGCCTGCTACATCGAAAAAAATAATAAAAAAGAAAAGCAGACATCCAGGAAGCAAAGACATCAGCTGGAATAAAACCAAAGAAATATTTTCAGTACTGAATTTCCTCTCTAATTTTGCTTTGTCTCTTCCATGTGAAACGTCATTATTATGAAATTGCTTTTGAAGTAAAATCTGGTTTACATTCTCAAAACAAATAGCTACTTCAAATAATTTTCTAGTAATTTCTATATTATTGCCATATATGCAAAATACCTGAGAGCTGGTTTTAGAGCTGGAGTTTTTTAGCTTTTCCTCTCATTAACTCTGCTATATGATTTGTGCTTGAAGAACTGTCTTGACTAATTTCACTGGTTTAGAATGTTTACTTGGTGAACTCCTTTTGTTATCCTCCAACTCAGTGTTTGTCTCTTGTCTGAGCCTATTTCCTCGAGACTTTATTTTCCTATGTCCTTTCATTCTGCAGCCTTTGTTTTGTATTTTCATTGGGACCAAAGACATCTTTGTGAAAAATGTGTTCTCTTTAATGAACTCTCTTGGTTTTGCAGGTGATTTGACAGTAGCTGTCAAGAATATAGATGGGCTTCACCTTAATTGTTCTAGTGTGAAAAAGAAAAAAGTAGAATCCACATCTTTAGGATTATATCATAGTTATATTCTGTTATATTACACCTCTGTGTAAGAGGTGATTTCGATGCAAAGGACTTTTCAAGAGTAACACAGGGCAAACATAAGGCACTCATTTATCTCTGCGAGAAGGCATTGCATTAGGTGATGAGTGTTCCCAATGGATCTGTACATATTCTGCAGGTCTGATGCGTACAGAATAATGTCAGACCTGGTGCACAATCTGGTGTTGTTGCAGAACTACAGCAGAATCAGTTCTCTCCAAACAATTTGAAACTGAAAAAATCTCTGATGGGTAATGAGGTGGCACAGCCTTGGCCAAAACCTTTGCAAACTCAGACCACAAAGGGCAGAATACTGCATAAAAATGTTGGTGATGAAGACAGGCTAACAAGGCTAGAAAAGGATGGATACAAAACCAAGAATAATTCTAGTAAAATTAGAAAGAACATGTAGTACTTACACTCTATGGGTTCTTACAGAACATTTGTCATGAAAAGTAGACACCACTTGACCTCAATTAGGGACATGTGTCCAACACCATAGCGCTGGACACAACTGTATACACTATACTGGCAATCATCAGAAATACGTGATTTCATCTTTGCATTAAACTGCAGTTGTCAACTGGAAGACGAGCTGGTTTTTTGGTTTGGGGTTCTAGTGGATTTTATGACAAGCTTCTGTCAAGGGTATACATCCTTTTTCAGTTAGTACTGTGCAACTCTAAAGGCTGCTCTTCACAGAAAAAACAAAGTAACTGAAATGTAGGACATTTGACATGTTCTGTTGAAAAACCACATTCTCTTCTTAAAAGCCTGAATTCAGTAGAGTTTCAGCAATCCCTGAAGAAAGAATTCTTGCAAGTGGAATTACACTGCTACTATCTTTGCAACTCTCAAATGGTAGTCAGTGCTAATGCCATAATATACAATTCTCCATCATACAACCAATACTAAATTTGAGTTTGAAAAACAACTTTGTGAAATACAAACTCCGGAAGGATTTTTGCTTCCTGGTGTAGTCGGCATATGATGCCTACCTCACCAGGGCCAGAAGTTGGACTCGATGATCCTTGTGGGCCCTTTCCAGTTCAGCATATTCCATGATTCTATCATCTCTGGATGTAACTAAGTAGAAATGTTCAAGAAAATGTGCAGGGACAGAAAAGATGATTTTAATTCTGTACAGCTTTTGTAACATTGCATATGATGTAATTTCTTCCAGTATCTCATCTTCCAGTGTTTGATTAGAAGTTTTTTCCTTACTCTTTCATCTGTTCCTCTTGCTGCAGGTCACAGGAAGGGAGAAAAAGAAATAATGCATGGGAACATCACATGTTACCTGAGATGACTTTTGTGGCCTCTGCATTATAAAGAAATCTCTCCAGAACACAGTCCTTGGTTGCCACCAGGAATACACTGGCTCTAACTTGGTGATGAAGGTGATAGAAAGTAGAAAAACACTTGGATATATAAAATTAGATTATAACACGAAATGGATTTGTGACATTGTAAGGGATATTATATCATTATTTAAACTGCAACACCAAGCAACATTTTTGCCAGCACCGACTATTTAGTTAATTCATTATTTAGTTAATTCAATACCAAAACTTTTTTTCATGACAGTTAAAGTATTTAAGGTAAAATATTATAATCAATCAGATTTTTTTTTCAGATACACAAATGAAAAAAATTGTTGGCTAACTTCTTCATACTAGTGCAACACAGGTTTCTCTAACGTGTAGGGAATTTCCTCTACTGTTAACATGAAGAGCTGTCACTTTTCAGATCTTGACTTGTAAAGGAGGAACTTTCCATCCCCCCAGACTTTTTATTCCCATGTCATTTTTCTCTTGGAAATGACACCTCTTTTCTAAATAAAAAATAAAGAAAATAGTAATAATAATAAAAAGAGGCAATACATGTTTATTTTGCAATTATTTTAAATGTATTCTTTTCCCATCCCTGTTCTTGAGTAAAAGCAATGGCTCTCACACAGACCACCTGAAAAGACTTTTGGCATAAGAGGTTATTAATCTTCAATATCTTTAAATGCAACATTTCAGCTTTTAGAAATTGGACTTTGATAACAAAATTAAAATGAATTGGAGAAAAACTAGCCAGTGCCACTAGCTGGAATTATTGTCAAATTATTTGTAGACTATGTCTTGACAGATATTTTTCCTGGTGTGTTATCTTAACATGCAATCAGAACTTTACCAAAAGGATAACTGACATTAAATTCACACTTCATGTCACTCAAACCTAAAGAGAATTTCAGAAGAAAACGTTGTGCATTTTATTTTTTTATCTCACAGTTTTCTCCAGGCCAAATTTCAAAAACTTGCTCTAAATATTGAAGTTGTACAGCTTTTCATAATTTTAAAAGTACTTAAAATTTAAAAGGCATACTAAGATATGTTATTCCCACAAGCCACCATAAAGCTGCTCTTCTGTCCTCTGGGTCTAGGGTAGTCCTATTTCCAGTTCTATTGAAGAGGGCAGTAAGAATTATCCTTCAATCTTTGTAATATGCATAAAGTTCAGAGTCACATTTGTAATGAGCAAGTGACATGAACCGATAATTAGAATGCCCTCAAACACTCTCAAAGAGATGTTGAGGAAAACCTTCCTTTAGGAAAGTTTGATCGCTTGCCATTTTGTAGATAAACCTGAGTTTTGGTTGATTACAAAGTGATAATTTCTGGATTGAGTGAAAATGTATATGTACATTCTTTCTCCAGATAAAAACTAGGGAACAGAAAAAGGTCATAATCTGCTGAAGTTACTTCTAATTTACCATGATTACAATCAAATTTTTGATTCTAGCCTGAAAATTGTTGCTTTTCCAAGAAAGAAAATACCCTGTTAAATCAAATGTCTTGTTACATGTCCTGATAAAGCAAAGTTCTGTTTCTAGTTACTGTGTTCTGTTGTTTTCTTTCCTTTATCCCAAACCATCAAATGTACTAGCTAATACTCAAAAACTAGATAAACTGATAATACAACAAGCTTCCACTACTAATTCCAATGTTATTAACATGCCTACATACTATATCTGTCCTATTCAAATAATTTTTGTTGTTTTCAAGGATAAAGAGGATGTTATTTTTAGTACCCTTAAATATAATATTTCTGTTACTGAATTGTTTTAAATTGATTGCATAGACAAAGTCCTTCAAGATCTGCATTTTTTCACCTTTAATCCAAGTGTGTTATCTTCAGTAGTCCTTGTACAATTCTTGTGATAATTCTGACAAGACTATTTCTTTGACTGATGTTTGATTTTGATAGCAACCAGCATGCCATTTTATTACCAAAAATCTGCATGTTTTATTTCTTACCATTTCTCTAGTGATGTTCACATTATTTCAGATGCCACAGTGTTTTAAACTGCCCAGAGGGATGACTGTCCTTGTTTTCAATTGTCTTTTAAAAGGAAAAATAATTCAATATGGAATTACTTTGTTAGCTCAATGCGATTTATTTTCTGTTTTTTCCTATGAGGTACAACAAACAAATATATCTATCATTTTAAAGATAATTCTGGGAATCTTATAATTGCACTACATAGATTCTAGAGATATAATTGATCATTATTCTGCTTGGAGTTGTCAAGGTGCTTCAGTCAAACTCTTTTTTAAAATTTTTTTATGACATTTATTCTAATTTTTATTGTTGATCCATGAATAAGACTAAATGCACAATTCCATCTTTTTATCTACACCATTATAAAAATTTCTTGGGATTTTCTACTGACAGCTAATTATAGTGCCTACTGTATTAAAAATGCACTTCTTAATTAAGGATAGTTTCTTAATACTAATAGTTTTCTGAAATGCTATCTAAATTAGAAGCACTAATGTTGTTAAGATTCTTTATTTGAAAATTGTCATAAAGTTGTGTTTAAAAACCTAAAATATTTATTCCTCTTCATTTACTTACCTGTAAATATGCCTCTAGGCATCCTGAGATAATGTTCAGAGGGAAATAAGAGTGTATCAAGAACAGAACAGAAAGTCAAAACATCTGAATCCTATTTGTACATGATGAAAAAGTCATACAGCAGCAAATCACTTAATCACTCTTTAAAAGAGAAACAAAACCTCTCTTGTCTGACTTTGAAGTCTAGGACAAAAAGTCTGTCTCTTATTCTGTGTATAAAAAATCTAATCCTAATTTGGGAATATTCTATAAAATCAGATATGATCTCGACAATCTTTACACGAAATAATAAGCAAAACCAGTTATGGTTATTCCTGAATAGCATTTTCATGTGTCTTTTGATTTCTACTTTTTAAGCATTTCCATAACACATTGATATTTAAACACTGATATTTTTTTTTCTTTTTAAGGGACAACTAATGGCCTATTTATGCATCTATGACTTTTTTGCAGAGGCCTCAAGGAAAGCACTGCTTTAAGGTTTCTATCAAAGGAATTCAAAGGAAGGTAACTTCAGTAGATAGTTTGAGGATTTGAGTGCTATAAGGAAGATCTTCAGCACAGGAAGTAGAGTTGAAACCTCAGGTACAGTCCCCAATTACAAGCCCTTCAGTTCTGTAGGTCCCTCCCTTGTTAAAAGGAGGATTTAAAATTCCAGCAGTTTATACATGAAAGATACACATGATCTAACAGTTCTTAATTAAATTTTCCATTGCTATTACAGTCAGGAAAGTACAATATGAGAAGGAAATCTCTGTGACTCAGATGGGCCATCTGAAATATCTAATAAGGAATTTATGCATCATTAGCCTTTCTTCAGCTATTTAGATTTCCATCTACTTTGAAATTTTTATTTTACAAGTCTATTGCATGTACTTATAACTTGTTTGGGTTTTTTTTTTACTTTTACCTTTACCAGGTTTTCACAGAACGAGGCATTTTTACTTTGATACTATTTTTCTACAGGTGAGTGAAAAGGAAATCGGTTATAATTTTAGCAGAGCACTGGGGCTATTTACATTTAAACTCAAGTGACAGCACAGAAATAATTGTTTCGGTGAGGCAGGATTATATATCAATTTCAAACTGCTAGTTTTTTTATTTTACAAACTGTATTCTCTTCACTGATGTCACTGGTATGCAAGCAGGTACATTTCTGCCTGAGAAGCATATTTAGGGGTGTAGGTTAAACTTCTATTACTCCTGGGCAGAGATCCAAAAAGAAGCATAAGCTTTGCTTTCCGAGTGCACTTACAACCATATGCAGTTCTGAAGTGTGGCATTTTTTGTGGATATCATAAATATTCCCACCCTTGAGTAAGTGAACCACAGAATCAGAGATTTGTGGAGATTGGAAGGCACCCGTAGAGGTCATCTGGAAAAACACCCTGCTTAAAACAGGATTAGCTGGAACAGGTTGCTTAGGAATGTGTCCAGTTATGTTATAGGTTTTAGGTTTTGAACAATTCAAAGCACAGAGAATCCACAGCTCTTTGCAATCAATTCCAGTGTAACTACCTGTTACGATCTGGTTTAAATGCAGAAAAGCAAAGCAAGCTAAGTCTCTGTGCACAAACCAGAAAAAACTTAGAAGGTTCAAAATATTTCCAGAAATGAGATTAAAACCAAACGAGGTTAGATGTTGATGCCAAAATATGGATGTATTTTATTTAATAGTAAAAGAGGCAAAGAGAAGGGAAGAGAAAAGAAAGAGAAAAAGAAATGGAAAAGTGGGGGGGAGGGGAGGGAGAGGTGACAGGGGTTAGGTGGAAGCATATCACCCATCCGAGGGTCCCAACGACGCCTTGTTGCTCCCCTCCATCTGCTCTGCTGGTGGTGAGGGTCCCCCGTCGCTGCCGTGGCCACGCTGCCACACGCCACCACACCATGCGCTGGAGAGCACAGAATTCCGTGGATTAATATAGGCTTTGGGCCAGGTGGGAACACCCACATCTCCCTTGCAGGGGCTGGCTTGACACACTGTCCCTTGCAACACTGAGGGTCTGTTGCATCGTCTCTGGTGCCGGGTCTGGGGACCCCTCTGAGGGGGCCCCCTTTGATGGGCCATGTCACCCCTTCTGCTGTGGATAAGGTTTCCCCCCACTGGGTGAAGGGCCCCTCAGCTGGGCTCCTCTGCACAGTGGAGGATGGGCAGCCACTGCACCTCTGACCAGAGGCGTTTCCAACACACACCCAAAGCCTCTCTTCCCCCACCCTTTGGTACAGGGGGTCTGTGCAAGCCTGGCAGCTGATAGCCCTGGGGCTGTGGTCTCCACCTTGGAGGTGTTAAGCCTGTGCTTTGTGAATGTCCCCAGCCCGGAGTTGTTACTTTATCTTACCTTCATCAGCGACCCGTGTAAGGCCTCAGTCAGGGCCCCATTCAGGGTAGTCTTCTCTGCAGCTTTTGTAAGACAATTTTAAAAGTCCTTCATGAAAATGTTTAAGTAATAGAATATTTCAGTCTCGTGACACTACCCTCACTGTATTTTCTGTCAGAATTTCCACTCTTCCTGCTTGTACGCAAAGCTTCTTGTCATGTCACCAGGTACCACTGAGAAGAGTCTGGCTTCATATTCTTTACTCTTTCTATCAGATATTCTTTGCAAATTGCATAATGATAGTCCAGATAAAGTGCTGATTGCTAGAAGTCGAGAGCGTACACTAGGTAAAAAATACTTTTGTAGTTGTTCTCTTTCTGTTCTTTTCCTAAATACCTCTGTCTGTTCTGGCCTCTGTTACACGTGGATGAATGAGGAGAAAATTTCGATCCAATGGAAATTCTTTTACAACTCTATATGTAAGCTATTCTGGGAAATAAAAATACTGCAGTGTTATAGATAAAAGCTTGATCGTCTGAAGTAAAATCCTGGTTTCTAGTTATGCATTAGAGAGACTGTTTCTTCATAGAAACAATGAGTGTGGTCTGATATTCTTAGGGAATTAAAGGTGTATACTGTGATTGGTACTTTCATATTGAAAATCAATGAGATATATCTAAGTAATTGAATCTTTTTTACACATTCATCCTGTCATTTCAACATCTAATTTTGAATAGCATGATGTTTTTGTTCAGCGTATTCAATATCCTCAGTAGTAGTGGGAATGAAGACAAAAATGTTCAAGCTTGAGGAAAGACATCAGAAAGTTTTGTCTGAACCTGTCAAGTTCTCAATATTACTCCCAGTGTCATAGATACAAGTTTTCTTTTGAGAACCATAGAAGGAGGAAGGTAAAAAATGCTCAATCTGTCAAATTTCTCTTTCCCGTGATATTTTACTCTGACCAGTATACCAGTATCATAAAATGGAAGGAAATAACAATGATTAAGTATGAATTAACTATAAACAAAACATCAAAACCCTTTCTGTACAAGATCAGATGGAGAATTAGATGAATATGTAGTTTTGTTCTTCAATCTAGAGCTAATTGTTCACTTTACAGTCTCAATGATGGGAGAGGATCATATGATCGTAGAATCACGAATGACCTGGTTTAGGAGGAGCCTTAAATATCATCTAGTTCCAACCCCTCTGACATGAACAGGAACATCTTTCACTAGACCAGGTTCCTCAGGGCTCCATCCAGCCTGGCCTTGAACACCTTCTGGGATGGGGCATCCACAACTCCTTTGGGGAACCTGTTCCAGTGCCTCACCAACCACACAGCAAGTTAGCTCCTTCTAATATCTCTCTTTTGGTTTGAATCCATGCCCCCAATTCCTGTCACTGTATGCTCTTGTAAAAGGTCCCTCTCTTTCTCTCTTGTGGGCTCCCTTCACATACTGGAAGGCTGCAGTTAGGTCACCCTGGAGCCTTCTCTTTTCCAGGCTGAGCAACCCCAATTTTCCAGCATTTCCCCACAGCAGAGGTGCTTCATCCCTCTGATCATCTTCATAGTGCTCCTTTGGACTCACTCCAACAGGTCCATGTCCTTCCTGTGCTGAGGACCCCAGAGCTGGATGCAGCACTGCAGGTGGGCTTTCACAAGGGTGTGGTAGAGGGGATAAACACCTTTCATTTCAGGAAGATACTGGTTAGTCCTTAATTTTGTACATATATGAATAATTCACTTAACGTGGGAAGAGCTGTTCGTATTGATTAAGCAGATGAATAAATGTAAAAACATGCCTAAGTAAAGAAAACATGCACAAAAATCACGCTGATAGTGACATGGCTGTATGTGTATTAAATGTGTATACACACTTTGTCTATGACTCCTTTCGTAACCACCCCTGACTTCATAGTTGTACAGGAAAAAGTGTGTGCCTAATATGGAAATATTTGAAATAATTGAAATATCCTTCAATAAAATTTTCTATTCAGGGATTTTTTTTCCCCAATAGAATAAAGCCATAAGTCTTTTTTTCTTTTTCCATTTAGCTGCAAGACTAGAAAGGCAAATGTGGTTTTTGCCCCTTCTTACATATTGGCGCATTGTAATATGTATTTCAGTAGTATTAAGATATTATTGTTTTTCTGTTTATCAGTGTCATTTTTATAATCAGGTTTTCTGACTGAGCTAATAAATTTTGATTTTCTTAGTAAGATCTTTATAATTATTCTCTCATGTTACTCAACATTCTTGAAAATCCACTTGTATCTTTCAATTGCAAAACCATATTCTGTAATTTAGAATGTATTTAGAATGTAATTTCTTTTGTTCAGTGTTAGCTGTCAATATATCATCATTCTGTATACTAAATGTTTCTTTCAGGCATACTACCAAAGTCATAGCTTTGATGAAATGTTGCATGTTTGCTTTGCTATTGGGAGTTATTTATCCACCTAAACCAATCTAATGGCCTCTGGTTACAGATTTTTTTCACCTCAGACTGTTTCATATTTATGTGATGCTGAGAATATGCCTCTCTTTTGTAATGTGTATAATACATTTAAAGTACTGTGTGTCCTTCCTACTTCAAGAGTTAAAATAATCTGTGTAGTTTGCCTTGAAGTTTGTTGGTCTGCCTTCAAGTTGATAGCATGCACATTTACCGTGCAAGTTCCTGAGATATTTTAAGTGGTTACTGTTATCCAATGTCCTTGTCCTTCATGATTAAATTTTGAAAGTCACGTTTGTTTCATCTTTTCTGATGAAAAGTGTTATCAGCAAAATGGGATTGGTACATAACTTAAACATCTCTTTCTAATGCCCCCACAGGGATGTGATGGATGTCATTATGCGGATCTGAAATGTGCATTCTCTGCATTTCTTCCCCATACTTCTACAGACTGCTATTAATAGAAAAATGTACTTTATAAATCCTGCCAGATTTCCAATTGCTAGGTAAAATCTAAGCTGTTTGACATAACAGCTTCAGTACTTCTTAATTAAGATAGTTAATCCTTCCCTGTCAACAAGTTATTTTCTTATATGTGTTTCTTTTCTTGTATATGATTCATTGATCATTTTATTTAGCACTTTGGTATTTTTTCTACATGCCCTGTTATTTTAGAGTTTTATTGGACTGAAGAATATTTCTGTTATGCTAATGTATTTTTCCATTTCTGATTTAGTTGCTGTCAGTAAAATCAACTGTTTCAATTTTTAATATCTGTATAAAATGGAATTAATATTAAAGTAATGCCTTCTTTGCAGAAAAAGTTGGTATCCAATTACTGTCATTTTCTTCAACATGAATGTCAGATTTTTTGAGGCTGGTGTGATCTTGTTATTTTCTAATAATACGTTAATTATTTTTAAAGTGACATGTAGATAACCAGTTTACTGTGATGACCTTATTCATCACTAGCAGAACTAATCTCATGAAGAGTCACCTTGACTTCTCTAAAACTTCACATGGTATAAGCTAAGTACATTAAAATGCCTCACAATTTGCCAGTCATACTGGATTGGGCATTCCAACCTGGAGCCAAACCAGCAACAGCTTTCCTTACCTGCAAAGTGAGCAAGCAGCTGTGTGGTACTTAGTGGCTGGCTGGGGTTGAACCACAACAGTCCTCAGCTAGGGATCAGACTGATTTGAGATATGTATGTACATAACCATCTCTGAGCAAAAGGTTCAGGCTGTGAATGCTAACATACAACATAGGTCAGGAAGACTTCTTGTTATTACACAGTAATAAATTAATATCTGAGTACATCAAATACCCAGCCATATCTCTAAGAGTTATGGAGCTTTGGTGACTTATATAAATCATTGATTTCTTTCTCTCGTTTCTCTTAAAATCTGTCTTCCACTATAATTTTTCTTCTTCAAGGAAATAAGTGTTTCTGATATCCTCAGAAAAACTAACTGGTCAGATTTCTCATGTTTTTTTCCCTTTCCTATCAGTATAACACCATGCTGCTTTGGGTTTTTCACAAAATTTCTCAGTACTATTTTTCCTGCTTCTTATCTTCCTTAGATTTTCTTTCCAACTGGTGTATGTACACATAAAATAATGTCATGGCTTTGTATCTGTAACTCTAGCCCCTGATCTAAAACAAAACAAATAGAAGGCATATAATACATTCTGAACTCATCTGTCCTTCTTTCCTAAATCTCTGTATTATTGTGATGTGACTTTTAGAATTGGATTCCTTCCACTCAACTCCCATTCTCTTCATCTCCTTAGAAGCAAGCAGGTTGGTTTTTTTTTTCTGATAAAACTCCTTGATTCTTCATAAAGCTTGCCAGCTTTATCCAAAATATACATGAAAAACAGGCCACCCTTCTTTGTTCTTGTAATTTTTAGCATTCTTGAATGATCAAGTCTTCCCTCCACCTTTTCTTCTCTACAGTGATTTTGGTGTAGATTATTATTAGGCCTTACATCAGCTTCAGGTATTTTTACAGTTCAGTGCAGAGCAAAGAAAGATCTTAAATACATCAGCCCCATGGCATCATATAACACAAGACTGCTTGTCTCATGTTTATCTTACCAAAAGGAATTATCTGTCTCTGACAAAAATAAACTAAAAACAAAACTAAAAGACACTTATAATGATTTAAGTGCACATTCTCCTCGGGATTTAAATGTTTCAACCTGATCAGGACTAGAACATTGATCTTTAGCCATGCCTTCAGTATGAGGACACAACTGTAAATAAAGTGTCCTGCATCTGCATCAAACAAACAAAACCTCAAGTAAAAAGCCATTTTGTCTAGTTCTCAGACTAAAGGAAGAAGAAGCTCGTTTTTCTAGTAATTAATTTTTTTTTCAAAGGTGCTTCACAATGGAAACTATGGTGCAAAATTATGTAAATTAGTCCTTTGTAACACAAAGGTGATTGAATTGGGATTCATGTTCATAAAAAGATGAACAAATTCATAGATGCACAAAGAAAGACAGACATATGCAATGTATCAGGTTCAAACTTAATTAGAATCAAAGGTATCTCAGCTTTATTCTAGTGACATTGAATATTTTTAGTACTATATTTAACCCCATATATATGGGAGAAACAACATTAAAAAAATGCAAAATTGCTTTTAAAAATCATCTCACTTGTGAATTACATATGCTTCTTGCGCAGTGTCCCAAAAGTGTCTACATTAATCCTATAAGAAAAAAGGCTAATTAGAACAAATTTGATAAGCAGTCAGTTATCTGCATTAAACATATGTGTCACCATTCCTTGTACAAGTAAACCTATTATTTCTAAATGAAATCAGAGCCATTAGATCAGAAAGGCTTACTGAAATAGAACTTTCTTCATTACTAAGCAAAATTGGGGATTTCTGTTTCAGAAGGGAACCCACATACAATTTCAAAGTAAATGACAGTAATAGACATAATTAGCACTATAAAGTGTTCAAGAGTCTTGAGGAAATTAGTATGTGTTGAGTTTGAATGGACAAGATTACTTCTTAGGTATTGCAAATATGTATTAAGTATGTTAGCGTTTTAAACAGGCTTACAGAGAAACAGACAGCATAAGATGCAACACTCTGGGAAATGAATCTGAATAGATTGTGAAACTCCTTATGTGATTAGACTGCTTCAAATTTGGTTTCGTCCCTGCATCTTTATGTAGTTGTGAAACATTATTCATCGGTCATGGAAAAATCTGTAAGACTCAGTGACATTGCTCTTAAATCGATTTTTATATAGCACTCATTATGTGTGACAGAAAGAGTTTAACAGTCAAAAAAAGGAGGCTTTATTCACCACTTTTAGTTCTTCTTTGTGACTGCTAGGTTTTGGATATCTGCATGTCTTAGTTACTTCCATGGACAATAAGGAATAATGCTATTTCACCAAAACCTGTGTTGGTTCATGGTTAGTGATTCAATATTTGTCCAGCCAATTTGTGGGAATGTTAACCAGCTTAAGAAGATAAATTATATGTTTCTCATCTTTTTTTGAGTAACTATATTATCTTTCGAGTAATATTCATATAGCGCTTGAAAAAGTCAGATGATGAAGCTTAGAATTCAACAAAACCTTACCTGAAATTCTTTTTTAATGAGACACTTATAGAGGGGGAAACTAAGGCAACGTAAAGGTGACTAGGAGTTTTCCCACACGCTCATTTAGGTTTAACCATTTACATGCTTCATGCTGTTTCCTCGGGTCCTGTCAGTGGTCACCAGAAAGAAGAGATCAGTGCCTGCCCCTCCTCTTCCCTTTGTGAGGAAGTTGTAGAGTACTATAAGTTCTCCCCTCAGTCTTCCCTTCTCCAGGCTGAACAAACCAAATGAAGTCAGCCAGTCCTCATATGGCTTCCCCTCTAGATCCTTCACATATCTTCATGACCCTCTTTTGCACACTCTCTAACTGCCTTAAATCCTTATACTGTGGTGCCCAAAACTGAACACAATATTCAAGGTGAGGCCAGCCCAGCACAGAGCGGGACAATCCCCTCCCTTGCCCAGCTGGCGATGCTGTGCCTGATGCCCCCCCCAGGACACGGCTGTCCCCCCTGGCTGCCAGGGCACTGCTGATTCAACTTGCCATTGACCGTGAGCCCCTTGTTTAATTAAGGTGCTTTCTCTAGTCATTTAGCCTCTTTTCCCACAGTTTTTCTCACAGTTTTGCTCAGATTGAAACAATACTTTTTTTACACACAAAAATTTGTTATTCATTTTCCTCCCTCACATCTATGTTCAATGAAGTTACTATTTTCATTTATGAGTTCTACTTTATTTTTTTTAATAATCTGAAAAAAAAAGATTATTGCTTTCCTATAGAAGGAAAAAATAGCCAAAAATCAAAATAAAACACAAAACACCACCCCAAATAAAAAACCGCACACTAGTCAAGCAAAGCTGAGTGATTTCAGTGTGTGCTTTGGTGGAAACAATTAAACCCCTAATATCTAATGTTATGTTTCAGTGAGCACGTATGCAGATCAGACTAGAAAAAAGATCTTAACCTTATTATTCATTTGAATATGAATTTGAAGGTTTTTTTCTGCAGTGAGTGAACGGTATGTTTGGAAAAACCCAAGAGTGTCATTCATGTAAGTGTCTAGGAACAGGTCTTGATATAATTTTTCAAGAGTTATAGTGGACTATATGAATGTATTGATTATTGTGAATATTTACCTCCTCAAATACTTAATCCATGTACCTTAATTTCTTAGTTCTGCCTTATCGAAAATTTAGTTCCTGCTTCATTTCCAGGCATTTTTAAACAAAATCTGTTACAACATATCATGTTTGCTGCTACATATTTTCACGACTGTTTACAGTATTGTGAGCAAGAATATTTGGTGAGAAATAGCCATGTGTTTTCATTTTCACACATATTTTGCACACATTGCAAATATTTCCAGGATGGATTTGCATTATCTCACTTTAAGGGTCTTGGTATAATTGTGCTGCTTAGTTCATTTAGAGTACCTCCTTATTTAGTTATTTTGTTCATTAATTTTGCATAGCAGAATATAGTAGCAGAATTTATGGCAATTCAGATTAGCTGTCTCGATTTCAATTTAGCTTGCTAGAAAACAAAGTATGCACAAATTACACACAAGCAAATTATGTTTAATGTTTAGTCCTCTAAGTGTATAGATATCGGTTTGTTCTTTCGTAGCTCTAAACACACTAATACCCAATGTGTTCACTATTCTATGAATTATGGGCTATTCCCATTCTACAGAATTAACCTGTTTGTTCCTTCTTTAGTTTCATAGCAGATTTTTTTGTCTGGACTTATTTGTCAGTAATAACTTAATCACATTGGACCCATACCTCTTATACTCATAAGTTTCTTAAAGGCATATAGCAATACCATCCTCTAGCTATGTGTGTTCTTGAACAGTATAACAAGTATCTACAAAGCCCTCTGTCATGTGAAAAGGGAGATTTCCTCAACCCTTATTGTCTGATTTGTCTGTCAGCACCCCAGGAAAGCTGAGACCCTTGTGCCTGACCAGTGTCAGCATCCTGTCAGGGGGAACCCAGGAGCAGTCCTGCTGGATCAGAGGCACTTTGACTGACTTATTCAGGGACACACCAAAGGAGACTCCGCAGCAGGTCTTCCCACTTTAGGACCCCTCAGTGGATCTTCCACTTTATTTGAGGATGTTGCATGCTGCTGGGGACTGGCAGCATCCAAGAAGGACTCACACCAAGACAGTCGCACTCTTTTTTAATATAAAATTGTAACAAGTTAAGGTTCAAGGATTGATGGTGATAGTATCTGACTGCAAAAATGTATTTAAAGCAATACACAGACAAGTTCTAATCCCCAATTAAAGTATTTAGTGTGCACAGAGTATGATTCTTATGCAATAGGTGTCTCCACAGGGGAGAAGACAGGTTCAGCCCATCCACTGATCCCAGCAGCTATGATAGAGTCTTACCTAACTTTTCCCCATTCTCAACTTACTTTTATACTATATGTTAGGTGGAGCTTGAGTGACTCTAGTCATACATACCTTTGTTACTGATGGATGTATAGTCAATAAAATAAAGAGCACATGCTCTTGGTTGCACCTTGGAGGCGAGTACCTTTGGGGTGCAAGTGTGCATTCATATTACAGTTACGTTATAAAAAAACAAGTTCATCCGAGGAGAGCAATTTTGGCCCAGTCATTGGCCCAGCAACAAGGCATCTCCTCCTCTCTCCCCTGATTGGCCCGTGTTACATGGATTCTCAGCTGCAAAGTACCACCAAGTTCCCCTCCCTGCAAAGATTTCAACAGAGCCTGGTGGCAGTGTCCGCACTCTGCTTCGCCCTCCATTCCATCCCCCTTACCAGGTGCTTATGATTGCAGATTGTGTCTATGGGGAATCATCATAGAATATGTTTTGATCATGCCAGCTGCATTCCATCCAGGGAGTAGCAACCCCATAATTTCAGTACCATTACAACTTCTGTTAAGATGTGAATATAACTTCCCAGTTTCCTCTAATTTTATCCCCAGCCATCTTTCCACAACCTCACCACACAATATAATAACTGACAGAAAATTGGTTTATTCATTCAAAAGTTAAAACCATTTTCACATCTAACTTCAACTCAGTAGAAAGGAACAGCACAATACTTATATAAAGAAAATCGTTAAGGAGGTTTTCTTATAAAATGGTGCAAGTTTTGTTTTGCATTTTTCATCAGAGCAGGGATAGGGGTGAGGCATTTCTGAACTGAATTTATGAATCAAATGAACTGACCAAATCTTTATCTGTTGATATGCCCTTAAAATATAAAAGATTTCCCCTTATAGTAAGCATAGTTTGGGCATCTGTGTTGCAATTCTCACATCTGGAATATTTAAACTGGAATATCACATTGCCTAAGCTAACAGCAAGAATTCAGACCACTGTAGTCCCAAGGCTGAGGACATGCATTCTCTTCTGGGACTGTTTGTGCCAGTAAAGTGGTTCTTGCTCCTCTATCACCAGCTACTAGTTACTGTCTTTCCCTGTTACTTCTCCCTAATGTATTCTAAAAACTGTTTCCCATAGCCCATCTCAGTCTGAGATGCTAATGAAGAACTAACTACAGTTTAAGTTAACTAGGTAATTTTGCCTGAGGATTAGGAATCATTTGTCTGCTCCCTGAGTGCCTGATTTGCACTTTACACTAGTAAGTTACATCTCATTTCTACTTACTAGCTTAAAGAGCAAATCATCATTCACTTCTGACTATATTGCTATTTTGACTCCTTTATCTATTGTGTCCTCCAGTTTTGCTCACTGGAATTTTCAGCAGAACTTCACACTTCAGTTCCAGTTTAAAAAAAATAAAATTAAATTGGTCCCCAGTCTGATCACTGAGAAATTTTGATACCAACAGCACAATAATGGTGTTCCATTTTGCTTTTTCCCCCTATTCATTTGCATTTTCTCTGCTAGAGTTGTCATTTTGCATGCCAATATACTTACTGGAGGAGCCACACAGCTACAGTGCTTTCCCAGCCTCAACATATGCTTGGTTTTCATTAATGAATACTACATTTGTTTTGCTATTGTTTCTCAAATGAATAAATTAGCCCGTTAATACACCAGTTGACATTTATTTACATTTCATATAAAGCTCTTATTACAGATCATCTTTTGCAATTAAGCTAAGGTCAAAGGCACAACTACTGCATAGTTGCTAACACAACAGCAATACCTAAGTCCAAGCCCTCTGAGAATCCTCGGAGTATCTAGGCTCTTGTTCCTATTTCAATCTTTAGCCAACAATTGAAACTGTAGGATTAGAAAATTAATTTCAGAGCAATTACATTTGAGAAACTGTTATAATAAAGGCATTGGTGAATAGAAGTCTCAGAAGTGTCAGGAAGTTTTGGTCTTTCCACAATTTGACTGAAATGTATTAAATAATAATCTCTGCATATTAAGATGTACAATTGCAATAACACTCTTCTAAAATACAGTTATGCTAGAAATGAGCAGTCTTTAGAAACTCTGTGACTATGGCAATTTTTGGTGACCTAACATAAATGCAATAAAGCTTTACTTTTAATTTAAAAATTCTCTTTCTATTCAGTGCTGATTAAAGAAGACTAAGAAGTTTGCATAACTTCAGTGGCTACTATTAAGACATCACTTGAATAACCAACATTTATCAGCAGATACTGCCATAAGCCAACAATCCTGCTGTGTGGCAGCTTCATAAGGGGTAGCCATACAATACCGGAAAACATATTCTTCTTTTAGACTAATGTAGGTGTGCAGCAGTTAATCTGACAGAATCATTTGTTTAGGAACATTTTTAACACTGGAAGATTTTTTTTAAAGTGTTTTCTGAGTCTCTGTGTGTTTAAATATAATACTCAAGAGCCAAATAAAATATTCTGTGTTTGAACACTGGTCTGGCTTAATTTTATTTTCACAGGACTGACTAGGAATAGACTTCCTCACTGGCACTGTAAATAAATTACTCTTTTGCTATTATTCTAGCAATGATCATCCTTCAAAATTATGAAAGAGAAATAGAGATCTAATACACAAAATGTGGTTTTTACTATACAGGAAGGTTTTTGATTCATCTAAATAGAGCAGCTTTCAAGATATTAGTATTGCTGAAGTAACGGAAGGGATATTTTGGAAAACCCCTGTCAGTCTTCTCTCACACCTCACTGCTCAATGTCCTTTGAATTGCCACTCAGTGGCTGCCTAACTTCAAACCAACATAGGCCAAATATATCTCTGCATTTCCAATCAAAACTCTTCATCCATAGGTTTACTTGGGACCTTGCTTATCCAGTGGTCCTGTGAGTGAGAAGAATTCCCTAGAATTCTGTTTCTTTCCATTTCATTTTATTAATGGACTCCAAAAAAGCAAATGGCATAGTAAGACTGCCCCATTTTAAACATCTCTTTATTCTTTATTCAAAAAAATAAATTAAATGTCCAGAATGCATTCTAGATAATGTTTACAGTATTATTCTATACTGTAAGAGGAAATACTCAGATTTTTCATGCAATCAATAATTTGAACTCCCATATCCTCTCTTGTTGATGCAACTCTCAGGGTACTACATGAAATACAACTACTTCACCTTCATTTTTCCTGAGGTCCAATCCAGCATGGCAGTTGTAAGTGCATAGAATATAGATGGAGAACCACAGAATCATTAAGGTTGCAAAAGACCTCTAAAATCATTGACTCCAAACCCTAGCCTAGCTCTGCCATCCTCACCATGAAACCCTGTCTCCAATGTAAACCTCCCATGGCACAATGGAGAGATTTCCTCTTATTCTGTTACCTGTTAAGTGGGGGAAAAGACCAACCCCCACCTGTCCAAAACCTCCTTTCAGGTAGTTGCAGAGAGCGATAAGGTTCCCCCTGATCTTTCCTTTCTCAGACTAAACAACCCCAGTTCCCTCAGCTGCTCCTCAAAGGACTTGTTCTCCAACCCCTTCACCAGCTCTGCTGCCCTTCTCTGGACATGCTCCAGCACCTCAATGTCTTTCCTGTTCTGAGGGGCCCAGAATTGGACACAGGATTTGAGGTGTGGCCCCACCAGTGCTGGGTACAGGGGGACAGTCACTGCCCTGGTCCTGCTGGCCACACTGTTGCTGACACAGGCCAGGTGCCATTGTCCTTCTTGGCCACCTGGGCACACACACTGACTCATGTTCAGCTGGCTGTCTACCAGCAGCTCCATGTCCTTTTCCACCAGGCAGCTTTCCAGCCATTCTTCCCTAAGCCTGCAGCACTGCCAGGTCGTTGTGATCCAAGTGCAGGACTCAGCACTTTGTCATTTTGAACCTCATACAATTGTCCTGTCATCAATCAAGCCTGTCCTGGTCCCTCTGCAGAGCCTTGCTACCCTGCAGCAGATCAACACTCCCACCCAAGCTGCTGTCATCCGAAACTGAGGGTGCCCTCAATCCTCTTGTCCAGATAGTCAGTGAAGATATTTAACAGGACTGGCCCCAACACTGTGCTCTGGGGAACACCACTGGTGACTGGTTCCCATCTGGATGTAACTCCATTCACTACCGCTTTCTGGGCCTGGCCATCCAGTCAATTTTTAACCCAACTACAAGTGCATCTGTCCAAGCCATGGGAAGCTATTTTCTCAGGAGAGTGAGGTAGGACGCCTATAGAATATACATGAAACAAACTTCAATAGGACATTCATAATCCATCTTCCTGTCCAATGCAGGATCAACACAATTATATTTTTTCTAAGACGTTATATGAAGTTTGCTGTTCTAATAAATCAAACCTGTAAATCAGAGGGCCTCAACTGTGGATCATAACATGCTAAAGAAAATAGTGGCATAGCAAAAAGTAGCAAAAGTCTGTGTCACAACACTAGTAAAGTTGCCAGTTGTACCAAACTACACAGAGATTCTAGTAGACAACTGATGTATTAATGACATTATACAGACAATTTTCATGATTTTGAAGCCTAAATGAGTTACAAGTTGTACTTAAATGCTAAAGAAATGCCCTGTTTGCTTCTGTCAGCTAATGTTGCTTTAGATATTCAGCTTTCTGGCTGCAAACAAGCTTTATGAAAAGCTTTAACTACAGCTTTATGCTTTAGTTCAGATACTGGAAAGCTGCAGTGGATAGAACTGATTCAGTCTGTGCACAACCTACTTCCTAGCCATCCTTTGTCATCACTTTGATATCACTTTGTCAATCGGTTCAAGTGATGAAATTAAGAAAATGATCCAAACCTTGTTAAAAGCCATTGCATGTGTCTAAAATTGGAGTAAAAATATTTACACTTTTGAACAACAACTGTTGGTAACTGCTGTTGTACAACCTGACCATTAAGCACTGTGAATGCTTAAGCCATCATAGAGATGACTTGAAACACACAGGTTAACTTCATCAACAAAAAGTTTAAAGTGTTTGCCTGTCTGTTATGGGTGACTCCAGAATTACAAGACAAATAGACAAATGTTTGGAGGACCTGCATATTAAATTGATATGCTTATTGCCAGTGTTTGAGGACTAGCATCTCTTGTAGTTTTAGTCATTAGTCTTGAAGCACACAGAACTAAATTCATCTCTGAGTTCAGCAACAGCAATTCTGTTGGAATTACAGAAGAGAACTGTATTTGCTAGATGTATTTGGCACATAATCATTAATGTTCAGAGCTACATAGAGTACAAGTGCTTACTTTTTTAGCGAGAATGGTTATTCCTCTCAAAACTTATGTAAATAGACCGATTTAATAGCAAATTGCACTTTTCTTTCATGAAACATATCAAAGCTTTATTTAGAAAAACTGTTGAAGTAAATCTAAATTGCCTAACCTGAAATTGTGATACAGCTGATAGCTTTCTTTCAATTTTATTCAGCCTTTTATTTCCCCATGAATATATTCACTAAAGATAAACTATTATATATTCAAGCTCATGATTTTATGAAAAGACTTTTTCACTGAAGACAGTATTTCTCCATTGAAATCAGTTATTATCTGTGCTCAGACTGGTATTATTGAATCTTCTCTTTGCTTTTAGGAAGGTTTCATCCTGTCAATTAAATCATTAATACTCAGTTACCTAAATTTCAGTTGACATATTTACATTTTAATGAAATGGCATCACCTTTTTTTTCCTTGACCTTATCCTAAAAAAAGGAAAATGCCATATGTAATTCTTTTAATTGCTACTGATTGCGTTAAGCAGGATTTTTTCTTTTAAAAAAACCCCAAACCAACAAACCAAACCCTAAGGTGCCAGCTGACAAATTACAGGTAATTAATAAAGGTCAGTCTCTGGGTATTAGTCATTTTTTGTTACACAAGGTGACTGCAAATTCTAAAATTGTTATGCTTGCCATGAAACACCAAACTAACAGGTATAAATGTCCATCACCATATATAGTAAAAAATTAAGATCAAAAGGTTGGGAAAAGAAAAATATAGACGTAGAAGATATATTTTAATGCTAAAAGTATTTATGTCCAGAATTTCTTTTGAATCTAAAGCTCTGGATCCTATACCCAGGTGTGACAATCAAGAGGCTTTCCCTTTAATAAAAAAAACAAAGACCACAATTAGCTTTAAAAGGAATCATCTTCTACTTTTATATATTTCTCTTTAAATCTAGTAATAGGGTAAAATGCAGATTTTTGTAGATCATAACACTTTCTTACTACCAGGTAAATGCTTTTAAATGCATCCTGTAATTTTTAGTGAATGTCAAGCACTTAGTTCCACTTCACTGAGTATATGGTTGAACCAATAAAAAGAAGAGCAATCTGATCAGAGACACAGACTTGTCAACATACAAAACACAGGATTGAAGGCTATTAATTTAAATTACAAAAGCCTATTATTTCAATCAAGTTCTAGGATTTTCATATGTATAAAGTAGCATTACTGTTATTGTCTAACGAAACAATTAAACATGAAAATAAAAACATTTATCCACTACTCAGTACTACTTGGTTGTTTAAATGTGCTGAATTGATATGAATTTCAATTTCAGTCCATGGAATTAAAATTCAGTAACATATTTTTTCCTGTTTTGTTAAGTTTGTTATACCATTAGAAAGATTTTCATGTATTTTGGTAACTAGTCACAAAAACATGGGAAAATAACAAAAAAATGTCATGAAACTGAATACACATAATTCAAAGTATTGTGCATCAATTTATGAAATCATTTGATCATCAACATTTAACAGACAGCTAACTTGATCCAGAGCAATCTTATTATTCAAGACAGACTGAAAAGAACACATTGACTTTTCAATGAACTTTAAAGAAATATCATTAGTTTATAGACCAATGTGCAAATTGAAAATGGAGTTTGCTTAAGTATTGATCTCTTTAAAATGGACTTAGATTTCAAATAAATTTAACTTTTTGCCACTAAACTGTGAAAAATATAAGTGAACAATGTTCACTTAGATTTGTGTTTAATTTTTTTACATAGGTAACAATAAGCTCAATAGATACTTATGCGCATTCTCACCTTTTAAATTTGCATACACATGAGTTTAAATATTACTCAGTAGGGGAAAAGTTCTAATATTATTGCTGAAAGAATAAAAAGATTCTACATAAACATATTGAATAGACAAGGGAATATGCCATAATTAATCACACAGTTTTACTTTCCTATGGCAATGGTTGTCCCTGTATGCTGCTTATCTTTTAAGCTCTTCAATTAACAGCAACAGTATTCAGGATATGGTGTTTTGGTCAGAGGTTAAAAATGCAAAATAATTCATTGGATCTTTGATCTGTTTCTAAGCACTTGTTCTAAGTTTATTGTGCCCTTGAGGCTGAGCTGTAGCAGAGCACACCCAGCAAATATTCTCAAATCTGCTTCATCTTCCTGGGTTTATTTCATGAGTAAAAACCAGAACAGATGTTAGAGGGGTTTATGTTTTCTACCATGTTCCCCATGACATTGTTTTCCCTTTGCTGACAAAACATTTAAAAACTGGAAAGTGTATTGTTTTGGAAATCAGGGATTTTCATTAACCTTTTAATTTCCCATGATGGAATGTGTGATGCATAACCACTGTTTACATGTCCTGATGTTTCGGTCCTGTTTTTTCACACATCTCCTTCTACAGTTTCTGTCATGTCAGACGAGCTCCAGGTAGATGTCACTCATAAAATTACTCTTCTGTTCAGACACACAGATTCTATTTCATGAAACCAGCTGTATCTGACAAAAACTTCTTCGCCCTCTTCTCATCTGATACATTACTTCTCCCTCCCGCTAGAATCATGGACTATCAACGAATATGTGAAGGAACCAAAGAACTTGACCAGGTACATCAAGTAAGATAATAATATTTAGTTTAAAAAAAGCACATGATTACTCAGTTTTGGGATCTATTCTAGGATTTTTAGGATTCTTCTGTCTGTGCTTTCTCTCTTTCCATCTCTATTCTTCTATTAAATTCAGTTCTGTAATGAGTGCCAGGTAAATTCAATGGAAGCTGGAAAAACTGAACTCATTATTTCTGTCAATCAGCCTTACAGATCAAATATTAGAAGATCCAGTATGCTTATTTTAATTATTTTTGAAGATAGAAGATTGATCTCTAGAATTCTAAACTTCATTCAAAATCAAGTTACTTATACAATTTCTTTATAATTCGTACAATCTCAGCATATTTATTGATACATCTACTGCATTTTTCAGGGAAACAAAACACATCTAAATGAATATCAATACTAGTTTTTTAAACCTCTTCATTATCTTAGCTATTATGACTGGAAAAACCCAATAAACAGAAGAAAATTCTGCAGAAAAAAATAGAGACTGAAAGTGAATATTTTGTTTCTCCGTATGAACATGCATGATTTTAAATAGCTATATATCCATACATCTATTCCTCTCATCCTCAGAGATAACTGTGCTCCGTCTTCACCCTTTTGCTCTTAGTCTTTGCCATACACTTTTTTTTCCATTTACTATTCTTCAGTTCAGATATCCTTTGCCTACCAGTCACTTCCCAGGGAACACACCTCTTCCACTGCCAGTGTCCCTCATACAAAAATACACAGGTGATATTTTTAGGTGAACAGATGGAAAACATCTCAGACATATGCTATTCTATGTTGCTCTTTAACATATAGGATTATGTTATACAATAAATATTATTAATCAGAGCAAATTAAAATTATAAAAAACCTTTGTTAACTGCTTATAACAGCTAGGCAGACAGATATGAACTGGTTTTTATGAAAAGTAATTTCAGTGCAAAGATGGCCCTTATCAATGAGTTCCAGGTTTTTCCAGACTTTTCTTGGCTCCTTTTTATGTGCCTTTGTACATTGGAAAGTGGTAACACATGAATTGCTGCATCTTTAGGAAGCAATCAGCACTGCATTCAAGGCAGAAACCAGAATATTCATAACCCGAGCATGCTTCTTCATTTCTTATCATCTCCAGAGTAGTCTCCTTGAATTAACACAGAAACTGAAGAAGATATAGCAAAGTATCTCTTTAAGACGTAATCCTTCTTTTTCCAAGGTGACATCTGTTTAGCAGGACTCCTTGTTTTGTGGGGGGGGTTTGCATTAATTCCAAATATAAGTTTCAGAAAAGAAAGAATGCACCACAGCATATAGTATTTACAGCAATGTATGTATGTATGTGTAGATATTTAAGTATTTAGTATGTAAGTATTTAGTATGTATATAGTTCCCTTACAGCTAGAAAATATACACACTTTTGGGATCTGATTTTCAGAAATGTCACAATGTATTTCAACATTTTCATTAAGCAAATTTTTGCTATGCTATTTGGTATTTGTAGCAAAAGGAGCAACAAACTTGGGGATCTTCTGTTCCTTTGGATTTTGTCTGTACTTTTAGCACTGCAAAATTGGCTGGGGAATCAGATTATACTTCTATTTATTTCAGACACCATACTAAGTTTCTAGAAGGCTTGATAGAAAACTAAAATTTATTTTATGCCATATGGTTAAAAATTCAGTACAGCTCCTAATAAATGCTCTTCTTAAACCTCTCTTCTTAATTATCAGCATATTCTTATACCTTTCTTCCTTTTCCCATAGTGTAAGGAAGCAGTTGCTTAGTCTGTTTTTATGTAAACATATATGCCTGCATATGCATAAGTCAGTAGGCAGTTTTCAGAATAAAAATACCATTAAGACCCACTTGTATTGCAGTGATATTTTAAAAAAATTTTGTCTAAAAGTCATGCAGTGTTGTTAAAATCTACATTGACTTGCATTTCATAACGTTTTAGCACATCAGGTTTTCGTTGCAAATTGTTAAAACTCAATGCCCTTCATATCCTGCCAAAAACTGCACATTAATCACTTCATTGGTGTTATGAAATTCTCTTAAAATAAGACAACCTTTAGTCTGAACAGAGTTTCTTTACTGGTGAATAATAGTTATATTTTTAGGCTTTTAACACTGCAAAATTCTTGTAACCTTCCAAAGAATTTTTTCTTTTGTACTCTGGCAAAGAGACTCATTCACTCCCCCTCCCCTTCCCCCCCGACCCCCCGTGCCTGATCCAATAGCCTAACCTGCTGCCATTCTGATCCAAATATCCTCACACTGTGAGGGTTAATCCCCTCCTCAGTAGTTCAGCCTCCCCTGCAGGCAGTAGCACCCTCTGTGGAGAGGTAAAAAGACTCTGCCTCCTTTCCCACTTCCCTGGGACTCTTGGCACTGAGTTCACATGGATGGTGTGATGCAGACAAACTCAGTGACAGGCTTCCCATTGCTTTCAGCTTTGCTTTTCCTCCTTTCCTTTTACATAGAAATAACAGGTTTGATGAACTCTGCTGAAGTACCAGATGACTGGAGAAATGTTCCCACAGGCAAACAATGTAGCTGTATGCAGACCTCATGCCTTGCACCCTACAGTGGCATAAATTTGTGAACAGAGTTGAGACTGTATACTGTGAACAAATTCAGGCTTGCCTCCCCAGGTGCTGTCATCACAGTATAACGTTTAACCTTTTGAGGAACTCCAGAAATATTCACATACATTTGCTCTAGTGGTTTTGCATAATACAGTAATCAACTCCTTTGCCAACAAATCAGCACAACTCAATTTTACCAAACTAATTCATATGTGTTTGAAATCAGAGTATTCCAAAATATGAGATGGAGATTTGAGTATTTATGAGTCTATTCACGATCACAGTGACATCTTGCCATTTTATCTCTGGCAAAGTAACTGACAGAGGTCAGCTTCAGTCAGTCAAAGCACCGCTTTTCTGTCTTGTTTTTACTGGCAGCAGTTGCTTGTCAAGACAAACAAATTCATGATCTGTAACTCTTCCTACTGTTAACATTTCAACAGCAGTAGAACTTTTCCACTTAGGGTATTTTCTTACTGGGCTTTAGTCCTGTTACTTGTCTGGGTTCAAGATTTGCTTAGAATTGTGATGGAGATTTCATTGATTTGGTATCTGAGTTTAAATAAAGCAGTGTGACTCTGAATAACATAGCAGTCCTAGCTCACTCATGCAAGAAATGCTTAAAAACGCAATTCCTTTGTAGGCAGAGTTAGAATTTCTTTCAGTATATACTGTGCACACACATTCAATTACAAGATAACCTTCACAGCAAAGAGCTTTAAAGCCTTCAGAAAGCCTAAATATAAAAAGTATGGTGTGCTCTTGTGGAATTATTTTTTAGAAATGAAATCCTTTACAATTTTAGAAAATTAAGGAGAAAACTCTTTGAGCCCCTGTTTTCCCCCAAAACATCCTTGTTTCAAAAATTGATTCTCCTAGTTATGCATGAAGAGAATACAGCTATATTTTCAAAGATGTTCCAGGAGTGTGCTGTCAATAAAATTACAAAAAGCTTTTTAAGAATTCACACCTAAAATTCCCACATACCTCCTTGAAAAGGAGTCCTTTGAAGAACCCTCTTTGTTCTTAAGGGAGAAAGAAAAAGGACATGTTTTCACATTAGTGTTAAGTATATGAGTGGAGACAGGACAGCTGTGGGGATGAGCTTCCCTACACCATGGCTCTGGTACTGTCCACCCCACCCAACTGTTCAGGAAACACCATGGAGGCCAGGTACATTCCCAGATCCAATGTATAAGGGTATAAGGTATAAGATCACCAGGAGATCTGTTCAGCATTGCTTTAGGAGCTGGCTTCTTAACAGCTGGGGCTATTAGCCTCACTCAGTTGTCCAAAGGTGTCCAGTTTCTAACTGATTAAGACTTCTAGCAGCAGGAGAATCTAATGGGTGAGTTTAGGGTATGGGAAGTTTATGTTCTGACAGTGCTTTCTGGGTTCTGACTTAAAATATTCTTTCCTGGAACTAATTGGCCTAGAAATTTTGACTACACAACAAAAAAGACTTACAAATATTTTATGAAGGTGAAAAGGCCACAGTCTGTATGAATCAGGCTGAGGCTGAAGGTAGTGAGAATGCACAGCACTCATGCCTTTTCTTAGTCACATGCACTGTGCTGAGCAATAATAAAAATGTTCTATAGCCTTTTTAGCTTCTCCCTGCCCCATAAATTTGTGTCCAGCAACAATGGAAGTACTGAGTACTTAGAAGTTGCCAAACAACAAAATCTAACATATTTGGAATTACTACTAAGAGAATTAGAGTGAGAAACTCTGACTAGAATGAATCATTTTGTTTCGCTACTAACAAATATAGGCATCAAAAAAGCAGCAAAACATTGCCTCCACTTCATTACACCTGGCTGCTTCACATCTTTCTTCAAGTCTGGCTTCAGCATTTTGAATCTGAATACAGTTCAATAGTATCTGCAATAAAGATTTTGTTTTTAACTTTCAACTTTTTTGTAACACTTCTAAAGTTTTTTTTAACATTCTTGTTTATCTGCATGACTATGAATTATGGTAGGGAAAGATTAATTGCATGACACTTTAGGCTGATTGTTACTAAAAACACTATTTTCCTAGGCTATGCAGAGAAAAATAACTATTAAAGTTCTGTAGAAGTCACCTGTCTTACAGTTCTGGAAATTAGTTTGGCTCTGCTAACTGAATGTGGATTAGGGCACACAACCCAAATACAGAATAGCTATTGCTTCTATCACAAGATATGCACCTATGATAGCATCTCCAGGAATGCCATCCCACCCATCTGAAGATATGGTTCTACGGAAATGAGATTAATTTCTATAGAAAATCTTTCATATCTCTACTGTTTGTATAAATGTGTGCTTGCAAGACTGACTTGAAATGTATGCTTGATTCCTAGATTTAGTGCACCTCAGCTAAACGTGGTTGTCTATAGGACTAAACAATATTTAGCTCAGTTGGTTAGTGAATGGTGCTCGTAACACCAAGGTGGAGGGTTTGATCCCCATATGGCCCATTCACTTTACAGCTGGGCTTGATGATACCAACTCAAGATATTCCCTGATTCTGTAACTAAGAAGAAATTAAATGCTGGCACAGGCAAAATGGGAGATTTTAACAGGCAAAATCCTATGACATGAAAATTATTTAACATGAGTCTGCCACAGGTTTCATAAATTCATGGGCTTTCACAGAGAGAGTTAAAAGGCTTTATTTTGTTAAACAGCTAATGCCTAAAAAATAATCTGACAAACTAAATTGCATCTCATATTTGCAGAAATTAATGAATTTATTACAAGTACAATGAACAGAAAACAAATCTATAGATATGAATGTAAAATGAGTGAGGAACATAGACAAACCAAAAAGTCACAGAGAAACACTAGTGAACACTGGAATACCTCCTGATAAAAACAGGGTTACTGAGCCTGACATGAAATGTAGAAGGCAAACAAATGTACTCAAAGACAAAGAAGGAGTTAAGAAAAGCATGTACTTCTTAGCAATACACTGGCTTTTGAAATTTTAGCATAGAGTGTGAGACTGGAAGACCAAATTATAGCTAAATTAACATAGAATACAACCAATATTTCCACCTGTGAGGAGTATCTTGTAATTGTGAGAGCCACTTTTTAAACAGCTATTTGAGTGGAACACTCAAATAAGGATACTACTGGCTTCATAAATTAATTAAACTGATTTTTACTCTTCCACCAAAAAAGGAAAATATAAGCTTCAATTTTTTTTTTTTTGAATCTTTGGCTACATTTAGAGGGTTTTTGACAATTATAAGATAGATGATCCACCTCCTTTCAATTACTACCCAAATTTTAGTTCCACAGACTGTTGAAAGAGAATGGGAGAAATCGATGTCTCAACTGTATTTGGAATCACGCATTTTTTTATAGATTCTTATCCAATTAAGATAGGCAAAATTTATCTTAATTCCTACATATTAATTCTAATGAAGAAACTGACACAGCTTAACAGAAAGACTTAGATGTGGCATAAAGTTCTATTTTTTCCTCTATTCAAATGGTTTATGTCCAGCATTACTAAGGGAACTTTAGACAATTGAAACGTAAAGCAATATTGTATCCTTTTCCTTTAATTCTAGACATGAGTAAACATAAAAGATTTAAGACACTCTTAGATAAGAAAATCTCAAGCATATGAATTTATAAATAAATATTAAATCAAGACATTCGTTTGTACATGCTTTGGTATAGGCTGTAAAGCTCCAGTGCTCCAGAAAGCTCAATATACTTCTCACATTCAGCTACCATTTGGGAATATTTCCTAAAATGAAGACTTCTGAGATACAGCTTTTAGAGGGAATATAAATGTCGATAAAGGAGTGCTCTGGGAGAACAGACTGACCTTGACTTAGAGCACTGCCAACTTAAACACAGATATTTTCTTTCCTTGCTGGCTGTTCAGATGAGGTTGCCAGACCTCATCTTGTAGTTGCAATCTTGCAGTGCCTTTGCAGAAAAACTTAGTTCAGATTCATTTTGTTTGGAAAAAAAAAAATTAATGTGAAGGCTTTCTCCTGACATTTTATGCTCTCCTAGAATTTACAGAGTAAGACAGTACCAGTGGCATGAAATGTAGTGCCACAAACTCAGAAACACACACAAGAATAGAGTTGCAGAATTCAAATATGCTTTCTTATCTTATGTCTATTTAGTTAATATCCCACTTATACTCGAAATTATGCAGTATAGTAATAATGCTTGTAATACACACTCCAAATCTTTCTTTGTCCTGCTTTCCAGGCAAACATATATTTCCTTGCATCTCTTTCAACACATTTTAAAAATTATATAAGGTGTTTTATGTAGTCCAGTTGAGAAACTTCTAGAGAATGCCAAAGAGTAATAGACATTAAGAAAAACAATTTAAGATTACATATGACACACATCCACCCCTTGAATTATGTGTTTCAATATCTATAATAATATCAAGACATAGATGGTTTGCCCAATTAACTAATTAACAAAAAAAGCTTTCACTACTGAAAATACACTTTTAAATTCTCACAATCTTTTCCATAGTGGTAGTGAATAATTCACATTTTAGAAGCACAAGCATTATACAACTGTCCCACAGAAAATAAGTCAGAAGTAATAGGCACATAAAAAGATCAAACCTGAGCCTTCAGATGTTTCACAGAATATTTTTCCTTGAAACTGAGGTGCTTTTAAAGTTCAGAGTTTCATGAAAGGCAATCTTTGGCTAAAATCAATGTACTAGCAAGATAAAAGGTTCAACAATATGACTGCAGTGATCAAAGCTTTTCAAAAGAATAATCCACTCTTTTAAAACCACATCCTAGGCAAGAAGTCCTTGTTGACTTGCACCAAAGGTAGAAAGGCTGAAACTCTGTAAATTCACAAGAAATACAGCACTTACATTTTACTACACTGGGTGCTTTAGAAGTCACAATGACTTGACAAAAAAAAAAAAATTATTTTATATACACTGTAAAAAACACAGGCAATAAGTACAGCTAGTAGTAAAAATAACTTAAGAAAACAGGGCTGTTGTAAAGTTCTGTGCATAAATTCCACAGCCTTCTGCTGTCATAGAAAAATTTCAAGTAGGTTGATATGCTCACTTGTGAGAAACATTTGCCCCTTTCTTGAGTAGCAAAAACACAGAGTTGATATGCAGCTGCAGGAAAAGCAGGATGGTGAAAAACCTCATTTAAACTCATATGCCATAAAGAGTAGAAAAGAAGGCAGAGGATGACTGGTTAAGTGCCATAATTTTTGTGTGAATTTTTTTACTACCTTTGAGTTTGCCTCACAGGCCAGTAGCAACTCAGATTTCATCATCTGATAGGTTCTTCTGGGAGCCACATGAGATAATGTGGTGGCATCAATCCCTTTCTTTGTGGACAGGTATCTGTATCTAAGAAAGCTCATCAGAATTAACATTAATTAACCTCTTTGTCACTAGGGTCAGTTATGAGAAGAAAAATTAAATTATATAATTTTAAAAAAAGGAAACAGAATAGAAATATTGGAAAACTTTGCAACTTCTAATTAAGACATCTAATGATTTAGAGAGCTAAATTATTTTTACATTCAGAGATCTGTTTTTCAGAGTCTAAAGTGGAACAACCCAGCTGCAACTGGTCCCACTGGAGGTCTCCTCCAGTGTGTGGGGATTGGAAATGTCGCAGCTTTCTCCTGTTACTGACTGAAGGGGCAAGCTGGCTATGTTCTTCAGGGGCTAATTCTTCATGGGTTAGTAAGTCAAAGCTTTTCATGGCTGACGAATAAAAGTGTGAGCAAGAGGAAGGGGCTATCATCCTTAGACTTCAAAACAAAAGTTTTATCACTACCAACTTGGTGAAGTCATGGGAACTACTAAATCAAAACAAGGTTAGCTAATGGTTGGTGTATCTTGGACAGACCAAACAGCTAGCTCTAGAAGAAGGACTTCAAAAACATCATTACAGAATTGATTACATTCACATATCCTTAGTGAACAAAACAAAAAGCAGCCAGAATATACTAGGAAATATTGTTTGATGATTTGGTCTGAACACCTCAACTCTACCGAAAGCTCCCAACCAGTCAAGCAGTGTCAGGAACTGCATGTGAGAAGTCAGAAGCCAGTCCTCAGCATCAGGAAGCATTCTGTACCGCAGGGTTAGGCCAAGTCTTAGGAAAGTCCATAGCTATTATTTGACCTCACTGATAATATTAACTGATTGTCATGTCATTAATACATATATTTAAATACCGTCCATATTGTATGATGGCTAGAGAAATCATACAACTTTCTCTCAGCATGTCACTTTAATATTAATCCCTGTTACAGGCTCAGGGTTTAGATCAAAATTCTGATTCATTCCAAGAGCACTGACATCAAACATTCCTAGATTTGCTTATTGCTTCTCCAGGGCCTATTAATACTAGACAAAAATGTGATGAATGTGAGAATAGTTCCTCCAACCAGTTTACAAACTCATAGTCAACCCTTCTCAATGATTTTAAAAGGGAAAAAAAATCCCAAGCCATTGATTTTAAAGTATATTGGCATTGCTTGTTCAAGGAGAGTGAATGACAGTTTTGATAGCAGTACCATTGTGCTTTTGTTGTTCTCCTTTTTATTTTTCCTTAGCAACCTGATAATACGTAACCTTGAGACCAAACAAGGAGCATTTGCAGTTCTAGCCACAGGTTATTTGTAGGAAATAGCAAAATTATACACTGAAATGCATTCACAGAAATCTGAGATTATATTTATACACCCCTCAATGAAAAAGAAACACCCAACAGTGATTAAAAAATTCAATCTTTTTATCGAGGTTAGAAAAGGACTTAATTGGAAACCTTTAAAGATCTGTTCATAGAGTGTTATCCGTGCAAGACAAAGTCTTTTTTCAAATGGACTTCACCAGCAAGGGCTGTGCTCCTTTCAGCTTACTAACACAGTAATTGCTGACAGTTATTAGTACTCATTCATTTTCTGCTCTACATTTGTATCTTGCATACTTTAAATATATTAAGAAGGATTGAAAATGTACATATTTAATGATGACATCAGCAAATGAATCAATTGATTTTGTATCTCTGAACTCTCCTATGAAGGTAAGACTTATATGTTACAGAACAAGTGGCTGAATTATTTTAGAAACTGATCAACAACCAGTGCACTGCTCAATCACTCTGAGGGTATTTGTTCCAGCATCTCCTATCTCTGCAAAGAACATTCCAACTTTCTTCAACTTCTGCTACAGCTTCAGCATATGGCAAAGAATTATTCAACAAGCCAAATGAAGTGAGAATCTCTCTATATAGCAGAGGTTACAACATGCTCTCAACTAGAAAGTCTGGCAGTCTGGATGCTGAGAGAAAGCAAAAGGACACTCCCTGACTTTTGCGATAAAGCAGCCATAAGGACATTTCAGATCAAGAAAATGAACTCACGGGATGTGGCAATCCATAGAATAAAAGGTCTAGCCATCATTACAGGCTCACTTGAGCTTATTATCTCTAGAACACAAAGTTGGAAAGAATATCAACTGTGCAATGGTATTTCCTAAATAAGAATTCACTTAGAACTTTCCTGTTTTATTTGGGAAGAAAGATGTGGAAGAAATAAAGTTTTCTTTGCCACCCCTGTTCATTTCTGCTTACCCAGATTCCAGTCGAGGTACTCTGGCTTAATGCAGCTTTTAGAGTGTAGTAACAGGAAAAAAAAGACCAGTCCAAGAAATAATGAAGGCAAGTTAACTATTAAAAAATGTCACATAAAGACATATTTGAGTTTCACTGATGAATAGTGAAGAAAAGCTCACAAAATCCAACTATGTTTGAAACTTAGGAAATTTATAAAAAATTGATACCATTCCAATATTTAGTTTTTCATTAATAAGTAGAAATTGAAAACATTAGGATGCACTGTTTTGAACCAGAGACCCATAGATCTGATTTTTAATTTTTTTAATTTTAATTTTTTTTAGACTTTGAAAGAAATCTTTTAAAACATATTTTCTAACAACAGATTTTTGTTGCAGCCATTCTTTCTTTCTTTCTCCTTGAGATGAACTACTTTACTTTTTCTCTCTTCTCTCACAACACCTTTGAGGAGGCCTAATTTTTTCAGCCTACTGGGGTTTTCAATAATCCCCCATGAGACTATCAAAAAGCTCACAATCCTGTCCTGTAAATGTTGTATGTGGGTTTATTCTTAAGAAGCACTTATCATATATTTATCCTACTCCAAAAATAAAGGCTGCCAATCCTGTTTTGATCAGGTAAGAGCTTATTGTATTTTATTGCATTTTTACCTGAAGGTTTTGTTACCTTCATGTAGTTTCTTCATATCTCAAGGAAAGCTGTTTGTTGCTACCAGCTCATAATTAATGAATTTACTCCTATGCTGAAAAATGTAAAGGGCTTCTATGATTCCAATTATATTATAGTGCATATTTTTCAGCTCTGAAAAATATAAAATATTCAATTTATGGAGTCTCACTTTTGAAAAGACTCGACTATGATGTGTTATTCATTTCTAATCCCCATCCAAAAATGGAGACTTGAACCCAGTTTGGGTGGCATTTTTTTAAAATATAGATTATTAGCACTGGTTACGCTGAAGTATGAATCTTTGTGTCTATGAAGTTTTGTATGTTCGAGGAGTTAATCTCAAGATTTATTTCTCTGTAGTTTTATTGTGACTTTTCATCTCTGCCTCATACATATTTAGCATTCCTAGAACAAGTCCAGTGTTAAGCACTTTGGTATTGGAGAATAAAGACTGTGGTTTAAATGTTTTCCTTTCACTCATCAAGTTACATCCTATTTTCCTTCTTATGGGTTTTGCTATCAACACTCCCCATCAAAACTTAAATCTTACCCTACAAGACGGAAAAAGGAAAGTTCAGTAAATGCTGTTTAAATAATTAATTTTTTAATTGGTTTAGTTCTGAAAAAACAAACAAACAAACAAACAAAACCCATAATGTTCAACAAAGCCCAGTTCAATACATATCTTTTAAACTTTTCATATGGGCTTCAGTGGGAAAAATAGCAACCTGTGGAAATTTCCAGGTAATATACAATTAATTCCTTCAACATGTAATGCTTTTCTACACATAGATTATTTGGATCCATGATTCAGCATTCCTGATATTACAAATCTGTATCAAACTGATAGGTTTTTTTCTGTTTTGTAGACAATTTTTAAGGGCAGCATGACAGTGAAACATCGTTAAGCATATGCAGAGTGATAAGAGTGCTCTGATCACATTACTTCAAGCTGCTATGGATTATCACTTTGCCTCAGAAAGCTTGCAAAATACAGCAAATCAAATCTGTTTTTAAATGCCTGTCTACCTCTAATTTGTTCCACAATTCAGGGCAAAATTCTTCTTGATATGTTGTATTGAAAGACTGCAGGCATGGTGCCAAACACAAAAAATAATATGTATGACCGACAACACTTTGTGGTAGATAGTCAGGACCTTCTCAATGAAATTAAAAGAGAACAGTTATTATATTATTGATCTGACCAGTCCAGATTTGAAATATACCGTACACAAAAGAATTAATTTTCTTAAATGATGGTATTATTGAGAAGCCAGTCTGTCTAGTGTGTGTCCATTAGATAAAAAAGCTGAACCACAGATGTTAAATTTAGCTGACAAAAAAAATAAGAATGATCCTTGACCTAAGCCAAGGTAGAACTTTTTCTTTTTTTTCCATGCAGGCAAATAGAAAACCTACCTAAGACCAAAGATTAATTTGCAGTTTGGTGGGGGGAAAAAAAAAAGCATCATCATATACACCCTAATACTGTTAATTTCTACATTAAAATTAAATTAATATTTTATTCTCTATCAATATGGATGTAAAAGCTTTTAAAATAAATTTATTAAGAACATTTAAATAGTTAGGAAGAAGTTATCAAGGAGACAGAGCAGACTCCTCATAGTAGTGCATGCTGAGGGGATGAGAGATCATGGAAAATGAAGCAAGAGAGAACATGACTGGATACAAGGAAAAGCTTTGTGAACTGGAGACTGGATACAAGGGAAAACTGGATAGTGGAAAAGGCTGCCCAGAAAACTAGCACTGGAGGTTTTCATGACCCAAGCAGGTTAAACCCTAAATAATCTAGTCTGACCTCATAGGTGGTTGATAATTGTTCACACTACAGCCCTCCTGAGAAGACTTCCATTTTTAACTACCCTATAATCACATGAAGTTTTTGGACACAGTCACTGTCTTTGAAGAAGTCTAGGACATGGCCTCAGATTTATCATAGACTATTCGCGCATTCTCAGCCATCCTGTTTCCACTGAAAACTCCCAGTAGATTGAAATGCACAAGAAATCACATTTGAGGATCCTCTGTGGCCCCTGAAAAGCACAATATTTTTTCAGAGATATGATACATCTTCACATTGGCAACCTCATTCACAGAAGTATAATGATTAGGATTAAATACCTAATTGAATGCCAGTACCAGAGGCTTTTCTCACTGCTATGCACTCTCCCTAACAGAGTTCTGCTGCAAGACCCTAGCAGAAATGCTGCTGGACGAATCAAGTCTCGTCAAGAGATGAACAAGCCAGAATCTGATGACTGCACTGTAAATCAGTTATTTAAGGATCTGATAAAGAACCAGGTAAAGATACCTGGTTGCTTAGATTTTCTAGCACAAATGCAAACCAGTTTTTAAATAGTTGTAACCCTTTAGAAGTCCTCATGTATAAAGGAAACATGTTTAAAGATGTGCAAGAATCAAGTGGAAAAGTAATAAGAGAAAAAAACAGAAAAATCAAGACTATTTCACATGGCTAGACAAATTGCATATTAACCCCATTATCTTCAGTGAACTTACTATTGATCTGATTCTTTTCAAACTAAGACTTTTAATCTTGAGAGAGAAGTTAGAAAGTATCTGTCAAGGCTGCAACCCTGCAGCCCAGGAGCACTGCAACCAGTCACAGGCTACTGAGCCTACATGGCCTCAGGACTAAGACTTGTCAGGCTTGCTTGGCCTTGATGTGTCAGAAGCTTTGTTTTTACTTGACTCCACCAGACATTTGGTTGTTTGGTTGGAGTTTTTTAATGATCACATGGCTATAACTACTTATATTTCTGCTTTTTATGTTGCAATGGTAATAAGTAGCTGTTCTGTGTAAAGTGAGATATGATTACAACATAGTAATGTATGTATGCATACATTGTATGCATACAATGTATGCAAGCAGAAATACAGGGCTGGTAGAGGCCTCCCAAAATGAGAACACTGGCCACTGTGGAACTACAGGCATGAGATGATCGTAGATGGAGACCCAACTGACACTGGAGATCCCAAGGATAGGGGTCTCACTGGTGGTCAGTTAAAAAAATGGAGCTAGAGAAAGGAGAAAAAAAAAAAAAAAAACAGGTTTAGGGGTAATAAAGAGAAAAAATAATAAGTTAGCAAACATAAAAAATGACCACAAATGGAGTAGAATAACAAAAAGGCCAACTCCACATTCTGGCCTTCACAGGACTTGCAGCACACTGTACTCCTCCTCCACCAACATGCATGCACACACACCAGACCGAAATCCGTGCCCTCAGGACCCAGAAAGGCACTAGCATCATGAGCATAACATCAGGACCAGTGGTAGTTACCAGCAAGTCTATATGTAACAGACTTTTCCACTCCACTTCTTTATTTTTTATAATACCTAAATGTGGACTGGTAATAACTGCTTGAGTAGATCAGTTATACAAATAATAAATTCTTGGGTTTATGTATGTAAGTTTCCTTTTTGCCCACAACATGATTTTGAGTACATTGTGTTGTATGAGTATCTATAGAGTTCTTAGCAGTAGTAAAGCCAGAAGGAGCTAAGTTATTCTGTATGCAAAGCAAATTCAGCGCAATGATTAGTACAGCTTTCATCTTATTCCAATACCTACGAATTAGAGATAAAAAACATATGCCAGTTGAAGTAATAGTTTTGTTCCTCAATTCCTCTGCAGATAAATGTAATTTTATGTACCTGACCTCCAATGTTTCTGCAAGGGGATTATGACTGCTACAATGCACATGGCATTTTAACTTGCTGTGGAAAGGAACCAGCATATAGCTAAATTGTCATTCATCTAAGTCTTCATCACTGTACTAGGGAGAATATCATCATTTACTAGAAATAACATGGAAGCCAACGCTGTATTTTATGAATGTGAAAAGAAATTAGTCTACTTATGACTGTGCCATCAATGAAAATGAATCATGATAAATAACAAATACTTTAGATGCTTTTAATTTTGGATCATGAATGCAATTTGAATAAAATATAACATGCATATAATCATTTTTCAACAGTGAAATGATAATCAAGAGGAATAATATATTGCTCCTAACATCAAATAATTTTTATTTTTTTTATGACATACCCATAACTGAACCATTAACTGAGAAATTTACAGTTGCCTGAACTTATTACTTTATTTGCTGCACTGAAGTTCTACTTAACATTGCTTCTGTGATTGGCTAGAAGAAACACATCTTTTTCCACTAACATTTAAGATAGAATTTAATGCACAGAATTTTCCAGGAACTGCTAAAAGTTCTGCGGAAAATAGACACCACCACATGAAATGAAAAATGATATCCACGCCAAAGATACCAATCCACAAACTAGGAGATGACAACTCTATAAATCTGGCAGACTTTCTGCAAAGTGGTCTCTCAAGATGTCTCACATGAGGCATGACAAGAGCAGATGATCTTAGATGCCAATACAGCTTATACCTGGTCTCAATAAAAAATTTAACCTGTATTTTGTTTTCACTGTCTTAAGTACTATCATTTTTTGAAATATCCACATTTCTTTTCTTTAAAAGGAAAGTAATTTGAAATGTTAAGATCTCCTCTGAGGATGTCAATCCCAGAAAAGGGAAATTCATAATGAATGTTCATTAATGTTCTTTATCAGTTCATTAAAGCTGCTTGTGCACTATGTTTATGAACATCTTTGATAAACATTTGGATTTGTTGTGCATGAACTGCTGATGAATAGTCATTAAACTGTCCCTAAGTTTATTCATTATGAGTGCTTATTAATTTCTCATGAATTATTATAAAATTCAAGCTGCTCTAGCAGTCATCTATAAACAAAGAACAATTATTCACAGCATGTATTACTTATTAGAAATAAATTTAAAAATATAACCTTAATTCAAAAGATGAATGCAAAGAAAATATACTTTTTTCTGGCAGTAACTTAATCAAATCTAAAGCAATTTCAGAGAAAACTATTGGAAATTATGTTATAATTTTGAGACGTACTTTCACTTATGAATCATCTGACAGCCAGATTGAATCCATATTGCTGCAGAGTAGCACTTACTTCTTGAGTATGTGTTTAAAGATGTCCAGATCTGTCCAGTATGTTGAACAATCTCTTATATATACTGCTAATACTAAGGGAATACTTTCTGCTGGAAGTGTAAGTAGCAAACACACACTCTTCACACATATATCTCAACTAATGTTAAGTAACATAAGAACTTGTACTCAAAAAAAATGCAAACACATCACAACTACAGAAAACTACACATCTTTAATTTCCCTTGTCCTATGCATAGCTCTCATTACTCAGTCACATTTTTCCTTATGAAATTCCATAACCTTCAGTGTCAAGGGATTCTTTATTACTTTGACTGTAGGCCAGATCAGAAATTTCTGAACTAGATTTGTACAACTCAGATTGCATACTAGTAATAATTTAGGAGGCCTTGCTATCTCTATGCTATGACAGATACATCAGTAGATAGGTAAGATATAGAAAAATTAAAGCAAGGCAAGATATTTCTACACTCTAGTTAGCCATCAGTAATCACATCCATTGCACTCTCACACATTACAAATCTTTTGATGGAATTTTAAGTTATTAAACAAACTATTAGTATTTAAGATTTGCCCAAGTTTTGATTAATATACCTTGAAGTTATGATTTTGGGGTTCAACTAGTTATTGGAATAGAGAACATTTTTTACAAGTATCAGAAACTTAAACCTCTTGTTTCTATTCAAGGAAATAAAAAAATAAAGACAATAGAGTGCAAGTAAAAGAATTTCATAAGTCACTGTATGACAGTCACAGCAATTGCTGCAATTGGAAAAAAGTCAGGTAGGCTAATCATGATAAATGTGATAGAAGATCAGAAAAATGCAGCAAATGCTACAAGTGTTCACACAGGGTAGTTTCTGAAAAAACTGGACAGTAGCAAAAGAGAAGACTTCCAGTAGAAAGAACACAATCACCACAAAAGGCTCACAGTACAAACAGTTAATGTGGTTTTGTTTTAATAAGCTCAAGTTTGAGAGAATTCCCTGGAAGAAAATTCAAACTGAGATGAGATCCTTTGGGCCTCATCATCAGTATATTAGTTTCACAGTATGGTATCTCCACAGACTTCAATCAAAACTAGTAATCTCCAGCAATACATTTGTATAAATATACACTGTCTACACTAATAAATATTCAGCCATTTAGTAACGTAATTGTTTTCTGTTTCTGAATGGACTACTCAGAAGTAATTTAAAACAAATTAGACACAAAACATGAACTTATTCCTACTTTATAAAAATGGTAGTTAGTACTCCCTTTCCTCTCTTTAAGTACCTGATTTATTCACATAGAAAGGAGATACAGCATTACAGACTTTAGGCTTTCCTCTTCTGTGGCCCATCCAGACACATCTCAAATCTGATGCAAAGAATGTTACTCACACAACCATTCAAAATTACTTGTAAATAAGAACATCTATTTGAATTGTAGTAGATTTCCATTAATGTTAGTGAGAAGAAAATCTATATTGTGGAGAGTTCAATCTAATTACTTCTCTGTCCTTTATCTTTTCCTTTGTAGCCTTTTAAAATTACCTTCTCTCTTCTTACTGGAGTCACAATTTTATTCTTTATTTTTCCCACACAGTTATTTCACCTTTTTTCACTTCTTTTCCAAAACCTAAACCATAAAGAAACTCCATGTTTTGCTTGAATTCTCTCATTCAAATGAAATAAGACTAAGCCTTAATAAAAAGACTGTAGTCATTAATATTCTAACAATAAGACCATACTAGGAAATTTGGGTGGGCATATGAAAACCACTAAGCTTATCAGCAATATTCTATCTTAAGGAAAGAACTTCTGACTTCCCAGTTTGTGCTCAGTTGCAAGAGCTATGAGCAGGGAGAGAAAGGCAAGGGCCTGCCAAGCAGTTGTCAGAGAGCACCCTTTAACACCCTACTTCAGTGCCAGGGACATCAGATTCCAGTACTCCTTTCTCACAGGGAGCTTGCAAGCACCTCATGAAGGGGACAATCCCAGCTCACATCTTCTCTCAGTAATATAATGAAACAAAAAGACAGTTAGAATCCTTTTACTGAAAATTCAGTTTTAATATCAAGTATATTTATGTCAATACGCATTTAAAAAGTTGAAAGTTCTGATTGCAAAATCTCCTTTACTAATCTAAAAGCTTTATACCATTTTAGTATCTAATGCACAATACAAAAATAAAAAATGGATATTTCAATTTTTGAAGCAAAAGCTGTGTTAATGAAATCAAGATCATACATCAAAAGGCGCTATGAGCAAAAGCTACTTAATTTAATAAATTAGGCACTTTTGTCATTATTTAATTATCTAAGAGTAATCAAAAGTGATAACTGCCTTTTCATACATAAGGAAGTAATTTGAGGAATAAGGCTGATTGAGGAAGACTACCTCATGGATTCTTTTTCTGGAATAAACTAATTTGATAAGTATCATTTGGAAGAGCAAATCATTAAAATGTACACATGAGGAAGTAGTAGCTGTAAATTGAAGTATGAAAAAGATGTAAGCAATCAGAAAATATACTTGGAAATCATTTTTTTTAACCACTGACAAGCTGATAGAAACATCACAATCCTTTCACACATCAGCTCTTTTTTTCCTATATTAGAAAATAATCTTTACTTTGTTTGCTGCTTACATAGTTAAAGACAAAAAAGTAGATTTTGCACATTTATCTAACATACGCAAAATGCTTTTTTCATGTGCTGAGGGGTTTTTCCAAAGACTAGACTTACTGGCATGAGGGGGTTTTGTCTGACCAAGAATGAAAATTAGAAGAGGTGCAGCACCTTCCACACTGTTTTTTGTTAAGCATTAGAAACTGAACATTCCTCAAATTCTGGTGAAATGTAAGTTTTTTCCATGCTCCATCTAATACTCCACCCTGATGGACATTGTGCCCTACACATACTCTCTAAATCATGCAATGCTAAACTATGTTTTAGAAGGAAAGACTGCTAGGAGAGGAGAGGATTCTAGAAGTAATGAGGCTTTGAAAGTTCAGAGATGGGCATTTTGGTGGAAAGTGGATCTAATAACCTTGACCACTAAAAGATACCTACTTGAGACTACAGCTAAGGGGGAGAGCAGTGCTGTGTCTCTTTACCCTCCCTGATGCCATTCAGAAGTATCCGGAGTGCCACACCTACTCACACTTCCTGCCCCGTGCTCTGGGAGTCCATAAAATGCGGTAACAGTATACACAACTTTGCACAGATAGACAAAGTTATCTTTATCTATAACAGAGTACAGTTATCTCTACTCTTAATAACATATTTAGGTAATTTCCAGTTTGAAATTAGCTCTTCAGTCCCTCAATGCTTGCCTTCAAATTTCAGAAGTCTTCTGATGAGTGAATGACAGTTTTGGCCTTATCCCAGCAACTGACAGCATACTATAAGGGAAATATCCAGAAAATTATCTAGGTGGCAGAAATGACAATTCTTTTGTTTTGTTTTTTTTTCCCTTTCTGAGCTAAATATTATCTGAGTGACCAAAATCAGATAACATCATCTACACCAGGAAGAACATGAATTCAGACACTGCCGTAACTTACTTTAGAAAACTGTTGAATCACCTCAGACAACAGGCCATCCAGCTGACATGATACACCACAGCTGAAGGGTGACCTCCATCTCAAGTATAAGTGGATTCATGCACTGTGAGTGAAGTCTTGCTTTTGCCCCTCATCCTCAGTGTTGCTTTGATTTATGAAAAAATACAACACTGAATGCAGATCACCTTAGTTCTTGAGGACTGAATCAATTTGTATGAAACCTATCAAATCAATAGGATTATGAGATAGCAGTTTAAAATTTATATCTTTTAAGGTTTAACCAGTAGGACTTCTTTTTTTTACTAATTGTTCTTTATAATGAAACACTGAGCGCTCCTCAAACTCTGCGTGTCCAATTGACAATTTGTCAGCTCTCTATATTCAATCACCTCAGTTCTTTGTAACTGCCCAATTTTAATTAATAAAATTTTAATAAAATTAAAATCCTTTTCAGTCTGAATATCCTGATGCTTGTCATAATAGCAAAAATGTTACTCACACATCTCTAGATTTAAGTCAGATTTTCAAGTCACTCCTTATTCAACTAAGTATTATTTAAACAAGCTAGGAGAAGATTTCTGGTAGAAGGTCCCCAACTTTAGGTGCAAATCCTTCTGCTGATGACCAAGAGTTATGCAGATCTAGAAGCACTAGTCAGGAAGGAAAAATCATTTCAGAACTGATCCCTTCAGAAGTCTTGAAGGTTACAAAAGTGTAATATTCAGAAATGCGTTTGGAAGTTAGGAAACCAAATTCCATTTTAAAAAATGTATGAACTTCTAAAACCTAGAGTTTTAGTAAATCTTCCTTTAAAAAGCAAAGAACAGACATTGAGGCTTTTAGAAAAAGTTGCTCTTTAAGCCTCTAAACTCATCTGTCTCTAATGACTGTAGTAACTGGGTACACATTAGTGCACCCTCTACACTGAAAATGTTAAGTTTAAAAAGGCATTTCTTTTTTTAACTATGAGTCATAAAGGCAGAGAGACAAAGTAATTAGCACAAGGTCATCCTGTACCTGAACTCAGAACCAAAACTGTATCATTCAAGTTCTTAGTTCTCATCTCAGCCAGTAACCTACCCTACTTTTTAAAACAAATGTAAACTCCTCTTTCCATCCCAACAGAAACTTATCTACTAAAAGAGACAGGATTAATTCCACATCCACTGGATTCCTAAAAATTGATACACCAACCAGGCTCTTTGCACTAGGGGCTGGTGTTTATTTTGTTGGGTTTTGGGGGGCTTTTTGTTTTTTTTTGGTTTTTTGCCACTCTTTTAAGGTATAGCAAAAGAACAAGAGCTTTTGGAGGCTATGTGATCCTATAGAGTGATTGCTTCTTCCATATGCCTGTGGTTCTAGTCTGCAGAGACACAAAGGACAGCTATGAAATCATATGTGCAATCCCTTGTGAGCCATCAGCTCAAAAGCATTCCTCAAATGATAACCACATTTGTGCACACAAAGGGCTTCTCCTTTCCGTGAGTCTTCCAGTGGTTAGTGAGACTCCAGCTGTGTGTAAAATGGTCACCACACTCTCTACATTCAAATACGCACTTACCATGTGTGCCACCTGGGGCTTGGTCAGAACTGAAGGGCAGCTGAAGCTCTCCTGGCACTGTTTGCATATGCAAGCCTTGTTTGCTGCATGGCTGTGCTGGTGGCAGAGAAGTTTCGAGGTGCAGTTGAAAATTTTACTGCACATTGTGCAATGATGAGGACTCTGTCCTGGTGAAGCTCTGCCTGAGACCGCAATGTCCTAGAAGTCTCTCACATCACAGCTTCTCTTCCCAGCCATCTCCTGTCTGTTTGTCCTCAAAGAGAATTTTCAAAGTGCTGTTTTGAGACATTTCATCCCTTTGACAACTTAAGTCATCATTGTGGAATACCTTTTCTCTTTGATCTCCTGATGATAACTTGTGTTTTACCATGTGTCCAAACCTTTCCTGGTCATGAGACTCCATTTTTCTCCAAATCTATCAACAACTTCAGGTAAAAAAAAAAATAATAATAGTTTTTAAAAACGTAGTAATTTGTTGTAGTCTGCAAACAGCAGACTGATTTTTTTAGTACTTGAGAATAAGCAGACCATTATGAAAACACAAAAAATTAGGTTTTGCCACTTCAAGGATGGTGAATACTTCATCCCCAGCTTTCAGTTGCAGTGAAAGAAATGGTTTTGAGCAGCAGAAGTATTCTGGGTAGAAAGAAGCATGGGCAGGAAGACCAGAAGGAGACAGAAAATTATTTGGGGAGACACAAACATGAGTATGATTGGTTAAACTAACCCTTCTGAAGCAGCAGTTCAAATATGCTCACATATATCACCACCTGAACTGATTCCAGGTTGTGCAACCATCAAGATCAAGGCTTTCATTGAGATCAGTACTATGGTAGGGGTAGGAAAAACTTTGATGCTTTCTAAGGCATTGATACTATTTTTTGTTAACAAGACTAGCAATCTTCACCAAGTTTTCAAGTTGTAAGAAAACATTATGACCATTAAATTTTCACCTCTTGCAATGCTCAGGCTTAGAAGGCTTTAAATCCAAATCAAATAGGGATGGTCTGATTCAACTAATAGTTAAAAAACAACACAGGAATAAGACATTTATACCTACCCCTGCTTATATTAGGTATGCAGCAAGCCAAATTGCTATTTTCTATTCTACAAAAGCATGTGAGTTACAAACATCAGGTTTGTCTCTCCCAAAAAAAATCTTGCCTGATAATGCCTTAGGACAAGCACAAATGAGTAAGTACCACTTTTTTCTTAGGTACTGAAATCCTCAGATTAATACAAGCTTCCCTCTTTCATCCCCTACATTTAGACCAAAATCCTCTTCCTTTAAAGACCAAGAAGGAAAAATGACATCATAATTTCTGTTTTGATATTCTTTACTCAGGTGCCAGGTGTGATAGTGGATTTGCTGATGTGGACTGAACTAGGGTTCCTAGAACAGCCACGCCAAATGTTAGAGTTGTCTGATCAGGCCATATTATTACAAAATCCTGCAACAGAAGCATTTTCTGCTTCCTCCCTCAGCATCCTGTTCTCCTGTACACAAACTTATGTGCTCCCATTATGTACAGCTTATCATACATTCCTTGAGGGGCCTTCAGTTCTTTACCTGCTAAAAGCAGCTTGTATTTGAGTTCTTGTTGCTTGCTTTTTTTATCCCGAATATTTCTGGTTTGGTTGTTCAAAATAAAGCTGTGGTCAGTTAAGCTGAGTGCTGGAAGAATTGCAGAATTTCACAGAAGGTGCCATCTTCACAGAGGTCACTACAGAGCCTTTAAAGGATCTCTAAACCTGGAAATAAACCACTGTTGAGTTACAGCCTTCAAACCTCTAAACGTATCTTTGAGAAATAATCATACATCTCACACAGATCCTTCACACTGTTGTGGTGCTACAGAATAGATCAAAGAATACCATTGGTTATATTTATTCTTACTCCAGTTTGATGTAAGTGCAGATGTTTGCCTATGGAGTTGAAATTGCAAACCTGAAAATGCCACACGGGAGAAGCATTCTTTCATCCCAGCAAAAAGAAATACACATTTCTCTTCTTCAACTGAATCTACACTGAAATACAAGGTTTTTCTCAGTCTGTGTCAAATTTTAAAGCAGTTTTAGGAAAGGGTGCATTTAAGATCCTGGTACTAGTTCCTAGACCTACTGAGAGTGATGTTAAGTAGGTTTAAGAGGCCAAATATAATTTCTAAGCCAGTGCTTTCCATGTCCGTCACTTCCCCTCGTGTGCACTCTCGGATGTATCACTTTCAGGCGTTTCAGGTTCAGTATTTATTTCCAAATACTATCAAGTCTCAGAGAAAGTTGCCTAAAATGTCCTTAGTCTTTTTCAGCTTCCAGCTTCCACTTGTGCAAGAAAATGATGAAGACATTGAAAAGCATGAATGTTCACTAAGAATACAGATATGGCAAAAATTAACATCTATGCATTTATTTCTTTAATGAACGGGATTTAATTTAGAGGATTTAGTTGTATCTTAAATTTATAAGCAGGAAATGCCATAATGTTTTGAGCAGAGCACCACTTAACAGAAACTGCATTTTGGTCATAGAATCACAGAATATTAAGGGGTTGGAATGGACCTTAAAGACCGTCCAATCCCAACCCCCCCATTGTGGGCAGGGACACCTTCCTTTCAACCAGGTTGCTCAAGGCCTTATCCAACCTGGCTTCTGAAATGCCAAGGCTGGAGCATACCCAACCTCTCTGGTGTCACCAAAAAGCAGGAAATAAACTCTCCAACCAGTTTAATAGGTTCGAAAGCTGACATTACTTTGTTCAGTGCTGAAGTACGTGGGGGATTTCTCCACTTAACATGTATGCCAATTATCAAAACTTTTAGCTATTTATACATTTTAGCAAACAAAGGAATGAAGGTTCATTGGCTACAAGTTACATAGTTCTCCTTTAATTAGCATTCTATCTTCTATTGGTGAATTATTCTCTTGCTTTTCATGCTGTGCCGGCTTGGCCAAATTTAGAAATATATCCTCTGAAAGAAGGCAGGTCACCACCCCTCCCCCACCACGTTCAGGAAAAATAAATTTTCCTCAAAGGAAAGTAAAAGAGATAAAAACTATTTATTTAACAAACACACGGGAAAAGGAAAATAATGCTAAATAATAAAATCTCTCGCTGTGAAGTAAAAACCTGGAGAAGTCTTAGAGTCCTCCCTTTGGTCTCCTCGGAGCTGGGGCTTGGCCCAGGGCCAGGCCCTCTGTGCTCAGTGGAAAGTCCTCCTGATGTGTTCCAATATTGAAGCAGTCCAGCAGAAAAGTGAGAAAATCCGAAATTCCAGGGAAGGAAAAAAGGTCAAGTCTCAGTCTCTCTCCAGAGAAAAAGAAGCTGAAACTGGCCAAAAACTGACTGGGGAACAGCAAGCCGGGTGCTTCCTCACTCCCCTGCCACAGCTGGAAAAAAAAAGTCGCTATCTCTGTGCGACCTTGGAACATGAAAACAAACTGCTTTGAAAAAGTTTTGCTCAGTTTTTCCTTCCCCCTCTCAGGCTCAGTTTAGAGGCATAGAAAGGCACAAGAATTAATTTCTGGGCAAAGGGCAGCGATATGGGATACACATCATAAAGTCACCCCAAGACACATGCTAATTAGTACTCATGCTCCATTTCTCTCTTCTTTTTGGTCAGTGAGTTTCTTGGCGGTCGTAGATGCCCCTGCCAGAATCACCTTTAACACACTTGGATCTGATTTCACCTCAATTACTGTGTTGGTTTTATTAGTTTCTTCTTTATCTTGGGAGTCCTGCCAAATGTCCTTGTTGCCCATAAATTCTGCATTCTTTGTGTCCATTATCCATGGGCATCCTTCTTCCCAAGCTATGTTAACTTCCTCCTCCCAGGTCTGAGGTCTCTGAAGCATGTCAAGCCTTAAACTTTACTTTGTTTTTCTAATATGTGGACATCACTTAGAGCTTGCTTGCTAGCTACTATCTGTTTCACAGACTAAATCTCCTTTCTTGCTGATTAGGTCCCAACATTTCCCTCCACTGCTGCACAAACTCCTTTTTAAAGAAATATAACCTGTTCAGTAACACTGGGCAACTTGTTCCAGTGTCTAACTACCCTCACAGTAAAAAATTTCTTCCGAGTATCTAACCTAAATTTCCCTTCTTTCAATTTTGTATCCATTACTGCTTGTCCTCTTACTATGTTTTCTGACAAATAATTCCTCTCCAGCTTCCCTGTAGGCCCAAAACAAATACAAATAATCCTTTGTTTTCCACAGGAATTTTAGGGAAAAAAAGTTTCTTTTCTATGTTTTCTTCAGTTGATAAAGTAGAATTAGTCATATTATTTTTAAGTTTTCATCAAAGTGCACTTGTAGATTTGAGTTACCTTACTTGCTGATTTGTGACAGCTGGCACGTCTGAGCCTTAAGCCTTTCTTTTTTATTCTGCAAGTCTTCTTCCACCTTTTAGCATAATTCATGGTACAATCAGGCCTCCAGTTCCCATCTGGCAGGTAAAAGAAACCCTCTTGTAGGCACTAAGGCTGACCTACTTCACTGTGTGTAAGTAATGGGGATCTCACGGGTTCCTGATACTTTCACAGCTCATCATTATCATCTGTTCAGAAAATCCCTCATTGGATAACATTCCCTACAGCTCTGAGCTGGTCCTGTAAAAAATGCAGGTGAGTGCACTTGGGGAAAAAACTGAAATGGCAAAATATTAAAGGCTTAGTATAGACAAATCATTATCACTGCAACAAGTCAAAAGGGACATTTCTGTTGTTTCCTTACTGCCTTAAAGATAAAAGCTTTCACCCAGGCTCTGAGTGGTCCCAGATGGAAATCTTATGCTGGAACAGTTGCCTGGATGCATCTACCTGGACCATATTCCCAGAAGCAGCTTTTTTGGCAAGATATGCAGGAACTGTAACAAGGTAAGCATGCCCTTGATCTGCTCCTTTTTATGCTCTCTCTCTGCCTTCAGCTCCAGATGCATATCAGCCCCACAGGTACCCCCCCAGCCTACTGGAAGCAGAGTTGTCTGAACCACTGGCAGTGCTTTTCCATGCTGATGCTTTCCTCTTGCAGAATTACTTCTTCACTCTGGTATCTTGTGTTCAGGTTTCTAGAGAACTATTAGGTGTTTCTAGGTGACAAGCAAGGTTTATCCTCTGAAAGTTACCCAAACAACCATAACTGAGCTTAAACTGTGGGCGGGTACAGATTTTCCCAGGCTGAAACAAAAGAGGAATGCAAGGTCTGAAAAACCTGCTGACACAGAGTATCTTGACATTTTGCCAGGCCTACACAGAAGGGCTAATTACTCCCTTAAAATGAGTCCTACTTTTCTCAAAAATTAATGACAGTGCCAATCTATGAGTTCCCTTGTTTATGTCACTCTCCTCCCAGATTTCAGAGCTAACCTTGACTCTGGTCTTCATCATTACATTAAAACGTACCCTAACTAACTTTCCAGCAACAGCATTCTACTTTTAACAGTTCATGTAGTAGGTAGTGTTGGGGTCCCTCCCCTGCCGTGTAGCCCTGGGAGAGGCGCCCTGAGGGCGCAGACACGGGGTTTCCCTGCCCCTGCTCAGCCTCGTTCCCATGGGTTGGTTTGTGTTCCCTGCGCGGGCAGAAGGACCCTTGGTCCCGTGACTGGAACAGTTCCTGGGCAGAGCTCCGGCCATGCGGCTGGAGAAATAAACACCTCTGAAACATCTAGCAAGAATCTGTCTGTCCATATATATTTCCTTTCCACGGGACTCCTGGTTTGATATATGCATGTTGCAGTATCCCCACTGCAACAAGGTAGGATTTTCTTCCCCACTCTAAGTTATGCAGAAATTGCTGATTTGTAGTATTTAATACCTGATGAGGATCAATCAAATCTACTCTTGTGCCTCTGAGTCAGCGGGCACCAGGAGGAGAGTATTGATGGACTAGCAAGGGCAAAACAAACATAGGCACATCAAGAAGTGTCACCTGAATGAGTCAAAAAAAAGAAAGAATTAAAACAAAAACAATTAGAAACTTTACTGCTACCTGCTAGAGGAAAAAAATCACCACCAGGCTCTGAAACAACCAGTATTCACTGAAAATTACTTATCTAGAATTTCTGTCTTTCTTGTATGTAATCCAAACATGAAGTAGGCGATAATTCTTAAGAAGGGACATTTACAAGTCGTTAAACTTGTACTACATGAATTTTCATTTTAAAAGTGGAACGACATACAGTCAATGCAATTCATAGCAGGTCATTGTGGAATTCCACAAATATTTATTTTCGCTACTGAAAATTGAAATTCAGCTCCAATTATTTCCAGCAAAATATTAATAATGTTATTTAAGTATATAGACAGGATAATTGTAAGGACAATACATAAAAATATAGCACCTTTTTCGGTACCTCTTTAATGGTAATTAAACCACAACATGCAGTTTTACAGTATTTGAACAGCTCTTTCATGAACCCATGTAGTTCTGCTATGCTGTTTACATACTTGTCATGTTACATAACTGTAACTTTAAATGCAATATGCAAGAGTAATAAACTTAAAACCAGCAGAAAAACACTCCCCACCATCCCCCATTCACCTACCACCTGCCTAGGGCTGGGGGATATGGAGAGCAGGGAGAGTGATGCTGTCCCTGCCACCACTGGGGGGGCTGGTTCATGGTGCCACCTGGAGAAACTGTCTCATCCCAGGCTTTGGCTGAGCTGTGACTCCTCGATCTGTGAGGAGGTCCTATCCCTCAGACAGTCACACTAAGGGTCAAGGGCCAAACGGTGGATGTGACAGGAAAAACAGAGGCACCAAATGCCCCTTCTTGCTGCTCGTCTGGACCTGGGAGTGATACTGAAAACTGCTTGCCCAGGCAAGTGAAGTGACAGTGACGCTCCCGTTAAGTGACAGTGCCACAGGGGCTCTCACCTGGAAGGAGCCATTCTGTGTCCTAGGCAAAAAACCACAAGGCTACAGCAGACACTATTACCCAGCTGCAGAGGGCTAATCAATTACCTGTCCACAAGAGGTCAGAGCCTGGGGCCTCCGCAGAAACATATCTCAGATTTGTAGCATGTTATGGTGTCTCCTCTCTGGCTTCCCCTGCCCTTCAGGTGCCTTGGGAAGGCAGACCTGGTATTTTTCAAAAATGGCTGGAAAACAGAATTGTGTCTTTAAGCCCAGCTGAGCTCCTCAGTACCCTCTTCATGTTCTCCTGTTACCTGTACAACTCCTTCATTCTTAGCTCGCTGCGAGAGCTAACCTCAGCAAAGAGGGAAATCCGGAGCTTGACGACACGCACTCTTCCAAGCAGGTAAAACAATATTGGGTCACCTAAACTAGTAAAATGCTCTTAACCTTTTCCCCTAAGACTGAATAATCCAGTCAGATATTCAGTTCCCTGACTGCAGGTTTTTTTCATTACAATGGACAAAGATAAGGCCATATCAGTAATATTTTAGGGTATGACCATCTATTCACTTTCCAAAGAGATTTCATAATGCTTACAGAAAAAAATATAAATAGTAGAGGAAAAAGGATAGAAAAGCCAACTGCCACAAACCAAGTATTCTCTTACTTAAGAGTTCAAATAAACATAATAATCACCAACTTTGTGAGACCATCACTTGGAGCTCTATTCGTGCATATTCAAAGTGTTATGGATCCTTTCACATCTTTGCCACATCTGGCAAAGCGTTTTGCAGCTGCTGTTTGTGTTCTCGTCCACAGACCAGCCAGCCCAAGGAACAGGGTTCGGGGTTCAGTCCTGCTACAGAGAGTGAGGCTGTGTAGCAGTTACCAGCTGATGGTATGAAGCACACTGAAGGACCAGGACAAGTACAGCTGTCTGCAAGTTATCCCTGTCAGAACACATAAAACATTCTTGCAAATGAATATATATATATAAGTTAAAAAGTTAGAGATTAATGTGATTCGTGAGCAACACTAAGCCACTTTTGGACTTTCAAGCAAAGCCTTATAAAATTCCAGCACAACGAGCACACTTACCGCACAACATCAAGTCCCACCACTCAGAGCACAAATCTGTGGTTTCGCCCTGTATGTGAGCACACTGGCTGCAGCCCGGGCTGGCTCAGTGGTGGGAACCACATCCTTCCCTCTCCTCTTCTCTTGCTGTCCTCACTCCCAACCTTTCCCAGCTGGCACTCCCTCCCTCGCTCCCGAGGCTGCAGCTCTGCCCTGCCCACCCATCCTATGAAACACTGAATTTTATGTTTTCTTTAGCACCTCATATCCATAAAGCTATTGTCTCTTATGTATAGAGAAAGAGAAATAAATATGCAGCTACAAATTAAAACAAACAGTCCCAGAGTCAAAATATCACAGAGCATCTCACATCCTGAAACAACAAGAGCTGTCTTTGGCAAAGCCAAAACTCTCTGACCCATGTTTAATATCAAATTTACTTATTTCAAGACGATGTTTCAAGGTATGTCTGATTTAGCAGAGTGATATAAAACATACAACTAGAAATGTAAGTTACTCTTAGCAAAATTATAGCAATCTCAATACACAGCTCAGTCACACGATCAACCAGAGTCCCATTGCCAGTCTTTATCAGGTGCTGGAGGTTGCCAGAAAGGAATACGTGGGCTGAAACAAGTTCAAGCTTGTTGCTCTCTTCTAAATAAACATTTCTGCAGAAAATCATGCTGTGAAAAGCCAGTGTCCATAAAGGAGACAGAAGAGTTCTGCAACTTTATTCCAATAAAAAGAGTCCACTTGTGCACATACCTGCAGAATTTTTCTCCCCCAGGGCTTTGGAGGTCACAGCCTCCTTTTATCCTAAACTCCCGGCCACGTTGCCTCTTCCTTTCCCCATTGGCTGAGGCACTACGAAGGTGCAGCCTTCCCAAACTGCCTACCCCGTATCCCCCCTTGAACTTGTTATTTTACCCCAAAGTTTAGAAGTTCAGGCTTGTCTGTTTCAGCAGCCAAGCTGTCTGGTCTCTGTAACAAACCTACTGCCCAAAGTTAGTAGACACCTTAAGACCCATTTCAAACACATTAACACCCATACCTTCACCCATGGAATTGTTTGTAAAGACATTAGCACACATCTTTCCTATCACATTGGAACAGGTTTCCCAGTTGTGAATGGGTCATCCCTGGAAGTGTTCAAGGCCACATGGGGGTCTGAGTAACCTGGTCTAGTGGACGGTATCCCTGGCTGTGGCAGGGGGATTGGAACTTGAAAATGCTTAATAATCCAACCCAAACCATTCTATGATTCTAAATACTTTTGCTAGTTGCTAGGTTTTTATGTTCCATGTTAAGTGGAGGCACATATTCCCCCTCTTCCTCCCCCACGCTGGCCTAACTCCGAAATACCCATGCTCCCTAATGAACTTGGGGAGAGACATTTGCACCTCCTGAGAGTCCATCCGCTGATGCATTGGCTGTTTAGTGAAAACAAAGCCTGCCCTCAGGTGCCCTGCGCGCTGAGGTGCAATCAGCCACCTTGCAGCAGCTGTGGGCAATCACAGCCTGCATTGCTCCCGGAGCTTCACAGCTCATCTCCCTTACTCATTGCCTCTGAGCATTCTTCTATTGTAGGGTTTGGCTGGGAAGCAATAGTCTTGGATGCTTTTCTTGCTTTAAGAAGTAGAAGATCTATAGAAAAATTGAAATATTTGTTCTAGGTTTACTGTAGTTCTATTGCTTCTAAATCAGCAGAAACAGTTGCTTCCTGTTAATGGAGAGAGATGTAGGGGTCAAATATGCATATGGAATTTCATTGGGCTTGTTGGACATGCTTTTAAAGGAATTGCAGTGTAAATAATCTATCCTGACAAATTTATAAAGTAAGATTTTCTATTGAGCTATAGAAACAGCGAAATTGTAATTGGAACAAAAAATAATGTACAGTAAAGAATGATAAACTCAGTGCAGGTTAATTAGGGCTGAGACCTAAATTTGTGACCTGTGAAGGAAGTAGTGGGCTTTTATTTGTCAAAAACTTTATAAAGTCAAAAAGTATCTCATTACTCCCTTGAGATTCTGCCCGTTTTTTTAGGGTTATCTGTGTGCAATGGCAGCAGGTGTCATTATATTCCATAAACATTCACACCATCTTTTCCCTACAGAATGTTACATGTGTTTGTATTTTCTTTCAGTTCATAAGGACTGTTCCTCCTCTGTCCAATGTTTCTATTTCTCTTGTATTATTTAACAGGGTTTGAATCACAATTACATTCTTTCCATAAAAGAATTTTTAATCATCAGTATTCAGAATTTTTAAGGTTTGGGAGTCTATAGGAATATTGATTTAATAAGTATATTAATGAGGAAGTTTTGTGACAAACTTTCATTTAAAAATCATCTTTGTCTGAAAGAATGTGCTTCCGATTGCGCCCTCATAGACAAATTGGGAAGAAAAATGTAACTATGCCTAAAATGCAGAAAATGTAAAAAATTGCACATGGATATAGGTTTGATATGTTGTTGTTTTTTATTCTGTGAGTTTGTTTGCTGGTTGTTTTTGTCAGTTGTTTGGGTTTTTTTTTCTTTTTTGAGGGCAAGAGATTCATCACTTGCTTTATTTCTGTTAAGCAGAGAGCTCTGCTAGTTTGGAGAGAAAACAGATGCAAGCTTATTTTCTGTTTTTCAGAAAGAATAGATCCCCTGCTGTCATTTCCAAGTTAAAGACTAATTAGACTCACGGAGATATTTCCAGGAAGAAGAACAAAAAATGTAGGGACCTGATCCTGGGAAATACGGAAAATTTGGAATGCTAGTGAAACCAATGCCAATAACAGGTGATTTCCTAATTTTTTGACCCCTCTGAGCTCAGTTTCATCTTCCATATAATGAGGCCCATGCTCAGCCAAAAGAATAAACTTTCAAATAGATTCTGTTAAATATTGACAATTTCAAGGCAGGTTACATACTTTGCTTTGCAAGCATATGGATTTTTTGTTTCTTCACAAAACAAAATAGTTCCATACACAGAAAACAGTTATTTTATGCTCTGTGGATTAGGATTGACATATTCCATTTACAAGATATCAAACTGTATCAAACAGAAATATAATACAGTTTGATATTTACAAATACCAAACTGTATTATATTTCTGGCAGAAAGACTTTTCATCCTTTATTTTTTTTCTTCTGTTCCTAGCAAAAAGCTCGTGCTTGAGATGCTGTTGATATTGCTATCATCTTAAAGACTTTTCAGAAAATCAAAAATCAAGCTTTGAATACACTAAGGCATTTCAGAGAAGGATTACATAGGTTAATTACCACAGAAATTTGGAAGGGACACTATTAGGTTATCTAATCTAATCCAACCTTAATTAAACTCTCACTACATTTCCCATACTTACATATTGTGTTTGCTGAAGTAAATTTCCCCCAAAATGCATCTTTCAGAAAGGTCTCTTCCTCAAGTCCGGCTGTAGGCTTCCATTAGTTTGTCACAGTGGCTAACACCTTGGCATTATTTCCAGTCTAGTTTCTTGTATTGGGTTGACCCTGAGTTGATGGACAGTCTTTAAGACCAATTACGCTTCTCACAATTTACATATTTAAACCGCACAGAAAGGGGGGACTTCCCCTTTTGTCGGAGCTCGCCTGCTGGAAGGTGGGGGGGGCTCCGAGCCTCCAGGCCCCGCTGGGGCCGGGGCCACTGCCCCTTCCCCCCTTTCCCATCACTGCGGCACGGACCCTGGGTCGCTGGGGGGGACTGTCCCAGAGCCACAGGCAGCTAAAACCAGCCATGGACTGCTCACAGCTAAACCCATCCAGCGCGGCTCCTGGGGACAGGCGGGTCCCTCTCCTCTCCATGCGGAGCCGGCGGAGCCTCCTGTCTGCAGTCAGCACACTTCATGCTGAACTGAAGAAGACACCACACAGCCAGCAGCACAGAGGGAGCGAGGCTTTCTCCACCGTAAAGCCTGAATGAGAACACTCTTCAACATGGCGGCTTCAGAGTCAGAGAGAAAGAGAAGTGAGTCCTGTGGGACGGAGCTGAGCATGGCGGCGGGAGAAAAGAGGGCGGTGCCGCGATTCTGGCGCGCAGCTTAAAAGAAACCTTCTTGCATGCCGTGGTTAGAAACTGTAATACTACAAACTGTTTGTCTCTTTAATCCATTTGAAGAACGCGGGGGGATGGAGAATCCTCGTGTGGCCTGTGAAGATTGTGAAGAGTGCCTATGCCAGGCTATATAGAAGTAGTAAGAGGCTGTTAGAGACTTGTGGCGAAGAAAAGCCTTTGTGTGCAGGCCAAAATAACTTATCCTTAAAAAGATTAATAACCCCATGTGATGGCCCCTGTCTGGCAGTGTGAAGGAACTGTGAGATTTTTCAGGGCAGAGATTATTACAGCTGGTGATGGGGTCAGTGGCTCTGACCCAGGAAGAGGTGCCCGGTCCGGGGAGATGGTCCCAAAAGAGATCGCCTGCCCGAGGCCCGGTGTCTTCCCTCAGCTGCTGGCAGGAGGGCCCATGCAGAAGCTGTCAGCTCTTTAGTGATTGTCAGCTCATGATTCCAGCTCAGCTCTGCAGGGCAGCCTCCAGGCCAAGCCAGACCAGAGAGAGAGACGAGAGGCTCGTGTGGCTGGTTCCACAGGAAGGCAGCTTTATTGTTGGTCCCCTCCGGCAAAGGGGAAAGCCAGGGACGAAAGCTCTCTCTCCCACAGGGGCAGAGGCCTTAGCTTTTATAGGGATACAGGGGATGGGTGAAGGCCAAAGGGTTACAAGGGATCTGCATAGGGTCTCCTAAAGGACTGTGGGTCTGTCTTTTCTCCCCGTGACCAAAGAAGTGGTTGCCTTTCCAGGGAGTCCTGCTGGGCGATTGCGAAATCTCTTATCTCAGCAGAGATCCCTCCAGGGCAGGGGCTGGGCATACCCCACAAATTGTTACTATGGAAATGCTTTACTTTTTCAAATTACAATCACAATGAATCAAAAAAATAATAACACTAAAGTAGTGTGCTCGTCTTTGGTAGTGGGCACTGACTTGATGAGAACCATCATATGTATTCATTATCTTGTTCATCATGGCCTAAAGGCAATATTGCTCACTACTAGATTATGTGACACCAGTGTTGCACCACATTCTTGCCTCAAAAGACCCCATTGCAAGTGCCTGCTGTGGATTTCAAAAGTCACACTGATTAGACGTGTCCATAGAGAAGGGAATGATTGAGGTTTTCTGAACCCAAAGTGTGCCCAAACCGCACATGTTTCCTGAAGTTCAGACAACTGGTAGCTAGAAGAGAACCTTGAGGATGCTTTGCACATCCTTCCTCCTTTCTGTATACACTGCTCTGAACACCCACTTTTGGTTCTGTCAGTGACAGGATGCTTGACTATACCTATGACTTAACACAGCATTACCTTCTGGTGCTCATATATGTCATAGGTACAGTAACAATTTGTCAAGAGGGCCAAATTTTTGTTGGTTTGCCAGTTTTATCAAGGAGACAAATTTTTGTATACCTATCTAAGCATCTTTCTTAGTGTCATCTATATTCCAGCTGTGTTAGGCCTGAATTGTCAGGGATGTTTTCCTTCTAGAAATTCTGTAGAGCTTTTGGTTTTCTTTTTTATTTTTTTTTTCCTAAAACTAAAGTTTCTTCAAAAATGAGCTTGAGCAGAGTCACTGCTGAAACTGTCTTTTCCTTTGAGAAACTGGCAGAGATTAAAGAACCTTTTGTTTGAGTATAGTCTGCGTCAGAAAGCTTTGTTTTACTGTAAGGGGAAACTGTTGAACACATAGGGTTTTGCCAGGTTTTGAGTTTGAAAGAACATTTCTGGAAGTATAGAATTATTTTCTTTAGCCCTTGAAAGGAACCAAAAAATGATCTTTTCATTATTTGGGTTGTAACTTCAGAAACCTTTTCTATGAAAAACCCCCTCAAATACTCAGCATTACATATGCATTTTACTGATAATTGGGGGGGGGGGGGGGGTTAAAAAAAACTCATTGAATAGTTTTGTCTATTTTTAAGTGCTGCTGACATGAGTGCTATTCAATGTCACACCTTTTTAGAGAACTGTAAGATTGGTTCTTCAGTATGTATTTTCAGATCAACATTAACCATTTCACATTTTTAGCCCATATTAAATGATAATTTATATCCCAGTGACAGCTGTAGCAAACACATTTATGTGAACAAATATTTCAAGGGAATGAATATGCATTATTATTCTGCATTCTAGTTTGCACTGCTGTAACTTGTGGGATATGCCCAGCCACTGCCCTGGAGGGATGTCTGCTGAGATAAGAGATTTCACAACCGCCCAGCAGGACTCCCTGGAAAGGTGACTACTTTGAGTCATGGTGAGGAAAAGTAGACCCACAATCCTTTGGGATACCCTATGCAGATCATTCTGTAACCCATTGGTCTATCCCAGACCCTCTGTAATCCATTGGTCCCCTTGCTGATCCCCTGTATCCCTATAAAAGAAGACCAGTTCGCCTCTGTAGAGGAGAACTCGTCCCTGGCCTTCCCTTCACCGGAGGGAACCCACAATAAAGCTGCCTTCGTGAGGAACCAGCCATACGGGTCTTCTCGTCTCTCTGTGGTCTGGCTTGGCCTGGAGGCTGCCCTGCAGAGCTGAGCTGGAATCACGAGCTGACAATCACTAAAGAGCTGACAGCTTCTGCAAGGGCTCCTCTGCCAGCAGCTGAGAGGAAGACACCGAACCTCGGGAAGGCGACTCCTTTTGGGACCATCTCCCTGGACCGGTCATCTCTTCCTGGGTCACAGCCACGGACCCCACCACCAGCTGTAATAGTAACTTGTGCATGGAGCCAGAACCCTAGCTGCAATACTGGCATGGACACTAAAATTTATACATCATGAGTTGCCACTGGACTCCAAAAGACTATTCGCAGTGAAAAAGCTGAAGGTTCAAATCCTGCAAATTCCTAGTTCTCCACTTGGTTGTTAATCCTCCAATGATAATTCCCACATGACAAAATAAGACAGATGAAAATTGAGAATTCATCCCTCTCCCCCCGTATTAAAAATCTTTCAGTAAAATTTTGAAAAATTGAAAGAAAAATTGATTGGCTAATAATAAATTGTATCAACTACTAAAAAGTCCATTATATGAGCACTTCTAATTTTGAGGGGAGCAGATGTCTGTGTTGGATCTAAAAGAATAATTTTACATTGTCTGATTAGCCTAATAGGATAATAGGCATGCCACTAATTGAGGAAAATACTGTGCTTGAGGTAAGGACAGCCAAATCCTACATGAAAAATATTATTTCTTGTTTGTTTTGTCAAAAGAATGGTTAAAAGGAAAAAAAAATATTTTGTGTGTAGGCAGATTTTTAGGACAGATCAGTCATATTTTAAAATTTGATGGAATTTTTTTCAGTAAACTTCATAGTCTATTTAGGCTGTTAAAAAGCAATTTCAGAGAATTCCACAAGAAAGAGTGAAGAACTGCCTAGTAGTTTCTATTGGCAGCAGATCAGGAAAGCCTGGAATTTCTTCAGTGAAGTAGTAGGGGTGTGCAAATGTATGTTAGGTAGAGAGAAATATTTCTTTATCCCTTTTACCACTTAAAAACTAAATAAAACTTTTGTTTGAATTGCAAAAATTGTGTAGGTTTAAGAGGAAATGCTTTAAGTCAGTGAGAATTGAAATATGTCCCTGACTTTCTAATCCTTGCTGCTTTTCTGCTGCTAAACCTTGTTACTGTGAATTGAAGAGTTGATATTCTAGTGATATTGATATTCTATCATATTGCATGACACTGGAAGTGATAGAAATGTAGAGACAACAGTGGTTTGATTTAATACATTGATGAAAGTGAGGCACCAAATGACACAATTTTCCCCTGATCAGTCAGAGTTCAATCAAAATACAGTTAAAGACTAATTTTAAAAGTATGTATATGTAGACAATACTTCCACTTGGTGAAGTTAGTCAGAGCAATCATGTTACATTATGTTACATAATATTGGCTTTCAAATTCATGTGCAGGTACTACATTGGATATTATGTTATCAGATATTATATTAACTGATTTTGAGGCATGTACTGACTTTAATAATAAAAGTATATGACAGCCTACATTATATTTGAATTTCCTATGCAAATATGTATTATTATTAACAAAACCAATTGTAGCAGAGGACAAGTGCTCTAATTTACATTTATATCCAGTCTCTGAGAAAAAGAATTTTTAAATCAACCATATTTATGGTAGAGCAATATAATAATGCTGCATCCAATTGGAGTTTCACTAATGGTCTCAGTAAATTAGTTGCATTCAGAATGTCCAATTTACAGCATTCATAATTTCTCATCTCATCTTGTTCAGCAGATATTTGTGAATTTTCTTCTAGTTGAAAGTTATTTTTGTAAATGCTAAAAAACAAAAAAAAAGTCTCTCTAATGCTTATTTTAGTCTTGTTCTACTTAAAAATTATTTTCCTGCAGAACTGTTAAATTGGATAGTTTCTTGTCCCTTTTCACATATGATCATCACTGATACTAACAAGTGCTCAAGTGATGCACTCAGTATACTGTGATCAACACTGCAATCTTTAACATTGCCATTTGTTAATTAACATTATTTTGTGGTTGCTCCAACACGGAAAAGGAATTTATTTCTAGATCTTAAAATAAACGGCATTAAGAGACTTTCCATTATGATATGGATTTAATGTCAGTTTTTGTCAGAAGCACACTGAAGAAACTGGCTGTTAAAAAAAGCTGCCTTTATTACTCAGACGTTGCATAGAAAGAGAACCAAGGAATTGTAGAATTCCACGATGATGACCTTTCAGTAGTATAAGCATCTATAAGGATATAAAGTCATGCATGAAGGATATAGAAGTAATCAGATTTCTCTAATTTGATCACAGTCTAGAGCAAACATCTGTGTCAGTGACTGGACTATACACAGTAGAAAAAAATTCACTTCCTGGGATTGAGAATAGCCAAAGGTTTGTCTACAATCCTCTGGGTTCCTTTTCTACCTATAGACCTTACAGTACCATGGTAGGACCTTCTGCAGGGATTGGCAGAGTATTATTAATAGGATTTTATAGTTGTGTTTTTAGCTGCCATAGACATGGTCTTCTATATGCATTTCAAGTGAAATACACAAAGTGATATCTAGTTCATTTTCTGTCAAAATCATCCTTGATATAAATTTGAAGAAAAGATATTTTGTTTTCAGAGATAGTCCTGTGAAGAGCATTTAATGACGGAGCCTCTTTTATGTTTTGTTCAATGTTATTCACTACCTTCAAACCAATCAAGTGGCTCATCAAAAAACCCCCAGGTGAGTGGAGGATTTTATTTATTCCTGACCTAGTAGGTAGCAAATGTGGGAATCTAACTAACTTGTTTCATTGTTCCAGGGAATTATAGAATGGATGAGTCATTAAGATGAGGAAGCTGGAGCAAGAAATGTTAAAGGGGAGAAAAAACTTTTTACTCATCACTGAAAAAAGCTGTCATGATATAAGCTGCATAATGAGAACCTATTGCCAATTTTCTTATTAATAAATATAGTAGACACAATGATTCTGACTGCACGTTCAGCCTTTTGGAGTCAGACTTTGTAGACAGCACGGAGACAGCTTTAAAAAAGCTTGGAATCTATCACATCCTCTAATCTTGCCAATAATGCTAAGAGCATATGTTGATGGTAGCAATGCAGAAAACCCAACACTTGGTCTCTTCCATAACATGCTGTGGAATGATCATGCCTTTACTGTCAAACATATGATATATACTGTCGTAACTGAATAGTTTGAAAGTGTAAGCTGGAACTTGAAATGTTGTGTTAGGTAAATGTTGGGAGCTTTGCTGATTCTCATTCTGATCTGTATAATTTCTTGTATCCCTCAAGCTTGCTGCCCCAGTTTATCTAATAAATGACATGTTTTGTATTGTAATCCAACAATGAACTATTGAGAGCCCTGACACACAGGATCTACCTTATGCATTTAGAATTGTGTAGGTTTTATCAGGATTTATGCCACTGTCCTTTCTGAAGCAAAGCTATACTGGTTTGAAATATCATTTTCCCCAGGCTGAACAGAATATTTAACAATGTAAATGCAATTATATGACCGAAAGCATTACCACACAGTATAAGGATACAGTGGTCATCAGTGCCATTTACCATCTTTCAGCATGTGTTCATTTCTATTCTAGTGAACTTTTCTCTCTTGAGCATTTTTGTACGGTAGCTTAATAAGGGCAGACTTTCTAATGGTTCACACTGTGCTACTCATCCAGCATTCAAGAGACACCCTTAGTATTCAATCATGTTAATTCCTGCTCCCTCACTATTTTTTTTATGTTAAGCTGATATAAAGTTGATTTTCTCCCTGTATGCTAATACAGCTCCTTATGCTTGAAATTTTTTAACTTGTTTAATGCCTTTCCCACTGTTTGAAGATAATTAATGTCTTTCTGAGTTAAAAAATCTAAGAAATGAAACAATCTTACAGACTTTACCTTTGAGTTCTGATTCATTTCCCCTTTTATCCCTTTTTTTTTTTAATTAATGGCCCTTTCAACAATATGGTAATATCTCCAGAAGGGTATTTTGACCTTATAATCCTTTTCATACTTGCATTCTTTTTGTAACTACTGGGCTAGTTCAGGTAAAATAGTTTTTATTATTATTAAAAAGTAGAATCAAAGATTAATCTCAAAATCCTTATTATCTAAGTTTTTTTCATTAAAATGAATACATTCAACGTGTTCAGTATATCTTTTGAATTGCCTCTATTTTTATATTTACCAGTTATTGTCCTTAGAACTTAATTACATCCTCTGCCTGTTTTCATTAGGAAGAAAAGTACGAGAAGTAGAATAATGTAGTCCAGCCCAAACATTTAGGGACATGACATCACACTTTTTTTTGGAGGGTGAGATGATGGGTATTAATCCCTAATTTACTATGCCTCTTTTATATATTCCTGTCTTCCATTCCTTCCACATTTGGAGAATAAATAGGACTAAAATGGACTGTAACAAGTACACTGGGGATCTACTTGAATCTTGTTTTCCTTAACACAAGGGTAAAAGGCAAGCCTCTATGACCTTCGGGAAATCAGAGTTTGTGATATTTAGAAGTGTTGTCTGTAACCATGCTGTTTATAAAATACAGACAAAATGAGTGTCTACTAACAGTAGACTGCTCAGTTTGTTTCTCACTAAAGTTGTTACAAAATGCCTGAAGTTTCTTTAATCATTCACTGAAAAGTAAATATAACATTTTGGGGTTTTTTTAAATCAAAGCATGCCCTACATTTCTTTGGAAGTGAGTCAAAGGAGAAACATAACTTTGGGAGAATTTTTAAGAGATACTCCACAAAATGAACTTTAAATCTAATCTGTTTACACATTTTCTAAGTCTCAATCTTTTTGGTTCCTGCATGAGAACATTTTTTTATGTTTCAGAACACATTTTAAAAAATTACTTCAATGTGCATTGTCATATAACAATATGTTAACAACAAATATTTCATCATTAACCCTTATTCTTTGACAAATATTTCAACTAAGAAAAAAAAAGATATTTTTTCATAGATAAGAAAGATAGTTGCAAACTTTTTGGATAATAATTCCCTACAAAGAGGCAATATCCTGGTATAAGCCTCACTCCCCACAAGTATTTTACTAATATCCCTGACACACATAGGCTGGTATAACTTAATAGATGTACTGAATCCTCATTACTTGCCTAGGTTCAGCTTCTAAAGTTCACGTGAGAGGTTCCTTTCAGAAATGGAAACAATATCAGGAGAATACTGGGGCAACCCCCAGTATCAACGCAGGCTGGGGGATGAACAGGTCAAGAGAAGCCTGGCCAAGAAGGACTTGGGGATGCTGGTGGGTGAGAGGCTGGACATGACCCCACCATGTGCACTCACAGCCCAGAAAGCCAAACGTGTCCTGGGCTGCATCCAGAGCACCGTGGGCAGCAGGGCCAGGGAGGGGATTCTGTCCCTCTGCTCTGCTCTGGTGAGACCCCACCTGCAGTGCTGCATCCAGCTCTGGGGTCCCAGCACAGGAAGGACATGGATCTGTTGGATGAGTTCAGAGAAGGTCACCAAGTTGATTAGAAAGATGGAGCACTTCTATCAGGAAAGGCTGAGAGAATAGAGTTTATTCTGCCCAGAAAAGAAAAGCCTTTTGAGTAAGCTAATTGCAGATTTCCAGTACTGAAAGGGAGCCCAAAAGCAAGATGAAGAGAGACTATTTACAAGAGCATGTAGTGACAGAACAAGGAGGAATGAATTCAAACTTAAAGAGAGTAGGTTTGGATTATATATTAGGAAGAAGTTCTTTACTGTGAGAGTGGTGAGACACTGGAACAGGTTGCCCAGTGAAGTTGTGGATACCCCCTCTCTGGAATTATCCAAGGCCATGTTCAATGGAGTTTTGAGCAACCTGGAGTAGTGAAAGGTGCCCATGGCCATGGCAGGGGGGTTGAATTGGAACTAGATGGTTTTCAATGTCCATTGCAACCGAGGCCATTCTATGATAGATTCTATTCTATGGATATGTGCACACCTTGACTCAGTGATAAGATGAAGTAACATATGTTGTGACTCATTCAGATCTTATTCTTCTGTTATGTCTTGCACGTTTCTATTAATTTACTCTAAAGGTCACTGGAAAGCTTGCCCTGAAAATAGTTCTTCTACTTGGCAAGAGTCTCCATAAAAAGTAGCACCCACAGACATAATCAGAGCTCCGTGGATAGGAAATCTCTTCTGAGCTCATTAGTCTTTTACAAAAGTGGGAAAGAGAACAGGTTTTAGCCTCTCAGCTTTGCTGAGAGGAAGCAGAATAAACTCTTACTTTTAATACTAGGCACACCAAGTAGTTTCACTTGGCCTCCACTTTAGAAGTATAATTCAGCACAGTAATTATATCTCAACATATAAATTTAACTTACAGCTAGAGTGCCTAATATACCCGGAGTTCACACTATAATGTGTAGCCCTTTTTATAATCTCACTGCTCTTTTCTATAGCATGAATTAATGTGCCATGAGTCAACAGTCATTGTAATATTCAAGGGGAGAAAATGTGTTTATATCCATTCTGTCTTTCTCTCCAACCCATTTATTACACATCCAACCCTGGAGATGTTTTTAATTAGTTGATAAAAATGGCAAATAATAAACTTCGTGAACATTTCATTACAGTGTGTTTGAGTATTAATTGTTGCCAATTCATCAACCCTAAAGCACATTAGTTCTGGAAAGATTTATTTTATCTGTTCTATATTTATGAGTGCAATCTCATCTTCAAAATATTAGTAAACAAAAATATCTTTTGAATATAAATTTCTGGTATTCTCCAATCTGAAGCTGGCTTTAACTGCTATCCTAGGAAATAGGGCTCCATCCTCAGCCCAGTTTTTTTCTACACCTTCAGTAAGGACATGTACACAGGACTTGAACGAATACTAAATAAGTTTGCAAATGACAACAAATTGTGAAGAGCAGCCAACTCTCTTGAGGGCAGAGAGGCCCCACAGAGAGACCTCGACAAATTAGAGGTGGGCAATCACCAGCTGTATGAAGTTTAACAAAGGAAAGTGCTGGATTCTGCACCTGGGATGGAGCAACCCTGGATGTACAGACAGACTGGGGAATAAGACACTGGAAAGCAGTGCCACAGAAAGGGATCTGGGGGTCCTGGTCAACAAAAGCTGAATTTGAGTCAGCAGTGCCCTGGGAGCCAGGAGGGCGAAGCGTGTCCTGGGGGGCATCAGGCACAGCATCACCAGCCAGTCAAGGGAGGGGACTGTCCCGCTCTGCTCTGCGCTGGGGCGGCCTCACCTTGAGTCCTGTGTGCAGTTTTGGGCACCATAGAGTAAGCAGGCTCTAAAGCTATTAGGGAGTGTCCAAAGGAGGGCAACAAAGATGGTGAAGGGCCTTGAGGGGAAGCCATATGTTCTCTTCAGCCTGGAGAAGTGGACACTGAGGGGACACCTCATTGCTGTCTTCAACATCATAATGTGGAGAAAAAAAGGGGCAGGTACTGATCTCTTCACTCTCATGACCAATGACAGGACTGACAGGACTAGAGGAAACTGCATGAAGCTGAGTCAGAGGAGGTTTAGGTGTGGTATCAGGGAAAGGTTCTTCACTCAGAAGGTGGTTGGGCACTGGAACATGCTCCCAGGGAAGTGATCACAGCGCCAAGACTGACAGAGTTCAAGAGGCATTTGGAGAATACTCCTGGGCACATGGTGATCCTTGGAGATGGTGCTGTGCAGAGGGAAAGAAATGTGGGGAGAAACAAAATTAATGGTGTCTTTGCTCCTTTTGGCCTTGGCAAAAATGGCACATTCACATATTAGTAAACCAGTATTAAACTAATGGATTTTCTCTCTGAGATAGAACTATTTTAAAGCCCTAACTCAGGAGTTCAAATAGGATAACCAATTTAAGCAATATAATATATAGCATAACACTCTCAGGCACATGGTGTGACTCTAGGGGTGTCCTGCACAGGGCCAGGATTTTGACTTAATCTTGATGGGTTCCTTCCAACTCAGTATATTCTATGATTCTATGAAATATTTTGTTCATAAGTAGTCAAGTTAAAATTATATCCATATGGTTTAGCTTGGTCTTGGCCTTATTAATTACTAAACTAGTAATTCCTTGAAGTCTGTATTTCACCTGAGATTCCATTAGTTAACATAGTCTTCCTTATCTGGTTCGCTTACCAGTGCTATAGACACTAGCTTGTGCTCAGTTTGTGATGAAAATCTGAATATCTACACCAGCCTGAAAAGAGAGTCTCAGTGACATTTGCAGAGGAATTAGTAACAGGTGTAAATGCATAGCAGAACCTAAACGCTGCCAAGAACAAATTAAGAAATATGTTAATTCAAGAAAAATAGATCGTTGAAGGAAGGATCTTCTTTAACTTGAATTTTTCAGTGTACAAGGGAAATGTTTATATAGCAGAAAACTTTTATAAAATATAATCCGATTCACTTTGGGTTTCAACCCAAGCTACAACCAGTGGTATTATGTCCTCTTTACAGCACAGCAGAGGACAAGTTCAACAGAGACAATAACATTCTTCAGCTCTTGTTCATGTCAAGAGAAAAAAGGGACTGTTTGCAGTTTGTTTCATACACACAGGATGTTAAAATAGTCTTACAGAAAAGAAGTCAGTCATCTCATTTTTTAGAGTTCCTAGTTTTTCTATGGCGTATGCTCTTGTACAGCATGTGTGGAGTGCCAAGGTCAGTTATCCTCTATAATGATGAGTTGTAGGCACGCTGATTAGATAGTAAAGAAAAACCAGTCAATTATATGCTAATAGGAGTTGCAGATATTATGCAGTTCATAATAAGGTTGCAAACTAAAACAAAAAAGGGTAGAAAGAAAGATCTATTAAAATAAGCATCCTAAGCTGATCTCTCCTGGATGGACTGGTCCTTTAGTTCCATTCAATTACCTCTCTGTGGGATATGCCCAGTCACTGCCCTGGAGGGATGTCTGCTGAGGTAAGAGATTTTGCAATCACCCAGCAGGACTCCCTGGAAAGGTGACTACTTTGAGTCATGGTGAGGAAAAGTAGACCCACAATCCTTTGGGAGACCCTATGCAGATCATTCTGTAACCCATTGGTCTATCCCAGACCCTCTGTAATCCATTGGTCCCCTTGCTGATCCCCTGTATCCCTATAAAAGAAGACCAGTTCGCCCCTGTAGACTGAGATCTCGTCCCTGGCCTTCCCTTCACCGGAGGGAACCCACAATAAAGCTACCTTCGTGCGGAACCAGCCATACGGGTCTTCTCGTCTCTCTGTGGTCTGGCTTGGCCTGGAGGCTGCCCTGCAGAGCTGAACTGGAATCACGAGCTGACAATCACTAAAGAGCTGACAGCTTCTGCAAGGGCTCCTCTGCCAGCAGCTGAGAGGAAGACACAGGACCTCGGAAAGGCGATTCCTTTTGGGACCATCTCCCCGGACCGGTCATCTCTTCCTGGGTCACAGCCACGGACCCCAACCACCAGCTGTAATACCTCTCTGGTGAACTCAGTAAATACTTGGACAAAACCGGTCCTTATTTTGTTTTTGTTTTACTGGGAAGCAACATTTCTTAGCATATTGGCTGTCACAGACTTTTGACAGGACATCTGCTGTCAAATGGGAAAACACTGTCAGCAGTAGATTAGAAAGCATGTGAACTTGCAACCTGGCATGTGAAGCAGCATTTAACCCCTTTATACAAAGCTACGAGCACTCGTCCTGGGAGTGCAATAAGAATAAAGTAGCAAGGGCAGAGAGAGCAACTCTAAAGCTAACGGAACAAAACTGGAAGAACATTTTTTTTAAAAGAGAAGAGGTTGTCTGCTTTACAGAATGAAGTATGATATTCCAAAATGCAGAAAAATTTAAGGGAAAACCTAAGTTATTGCAAATGGTGTTTCTGAAACGTTGGAGAAGCTGAAAGGATAAGGATATGATCTACCACTCTAGTGAGGTAAAACCTAGAACACATCTGTCACCCCTCATAGGTTACTTCCCAAAGTAATCTATGTGTAATGTGCTGTCCCAAAGTAATCTACATGGGCTGTGCTTTACTTCAGCTGTTTTGTGATCTGGATGGGGACTGACCTTGTAGCATGTGCTTATCTCTATCTGTAAGTCTAGATGCAACCAGAAATATTTGCTTTGGACATAGAGCCAGACCTTACAGAACAATGAGACGGCACTTGGCAAAAAGGAGACTGTACAAAGCAAGCTGCACATCTAGAGAGGCAAGGAGTGAGAAGGTTGCTCTAGATCTGTAAAGGCCTGAATTCTATGCCTGGCAATAGTTAAACATGTCAAAAGTCTGGATCACTAAAAACAGGGTTACAGTCTCTGTCACACTGTATAAAAGAATTTTTAATAGCAGCAGTGGTTGTACTTGGTAGAGAACTAGTTTGGATTATTTTACCATTGACACTGACATATCCATGCTTTCTAAATATGCAAAAAATATTACTCTGGCCAAAAATATAATTATTTTGATAATATTTTAATTTACTTTTCCTTTTTTTTCCTAAAACTTTCAAATAAGTTGTTGCTTGTACAATTACTTATTTTAAAATGTGGATGGGGCATTACAGAAAAGAAAGAAGATGGAAACCAACTCTTAACATGATTTTATTTGTGCTCCAGGGGATGTTGAATGACAGTCTTTAAAGAAACAGACTGATTTTTTTTTTTCACATGAACATTTACATAGACTTATAGAAAACTCAGCTCTAAAGTATCTTTTTATTTTTCCTGTATTGTTTTCAAACCATTCACTGCGCACAGGGTCCAGAACAGATGCTTCATCACCCCAACCTAGACTACGCTGTGTTCCTCCCAGATGGTTTCTCAGTTCAGATTTTATAATGACAAAGACTTTCTGACTTCTAACTAGATCTTTGTAATGCTTCTTAAAGCAGCAGGAAAAGTTAGCAACACAAATATTTGCTGTCCAGTTATATGATGACCATGACCGTATTTTTCCATAAGACAACAGTACTTTCACAACAAGGTAATTTTCTTCAAGTTTACTCACCGAGGAACTGGGTTATTGCCTAACAAAGTAACTGTATGGTTGCATAAACATGGTGTTTCCAAAATAACTTTCAGATAGTCATTGAAATAGCTACTTCAAATATAACCAATTCCTTTTTGATAGCCTTGCTGTTTTAACTGCTTATACAGCTGCTATTAATGCTACACCTACCCTTGAAATACCTTTCTAACATAATGAAATTTTTAAATGTTTGCACTCTCATGATCTTCCTTGAGTGAAAGGTATTTGCAACCCGGCTCTATGACTCAGTCCTCTTTGTCTTTGAAGGTCATGTGCTTTTCAATTACATCAGTGCAAGAGGCTGGGAGCAGAAAGGTCTGATGGCTTCTTGCCACTCTTTCCTTTAGCAGTGCAAGTAGAAACACTGCGGAAGTTATTCTCCCTGTTGTGCTGTCACACAATGAAAATACAAAGAGTAATAAAAAGTCATCAAGTGTTCTTCCTTCTCTAATCTCATTCATGTGCCACTATAAGGGCAGGTCTTGGTCTCTTCAGTTCTGGAGAATTCCTTACCATAATTTGTCACATCTGCAAGTATTGTTTCATATTAAGCCCACGGAGGCTGCTTACAGGCTTCTCTATCACGACATGTCAGTCTAAGCACTGGCTTTTGTTTCTGTTAGCAACTTCCCTGGCAAGCTATGATAAAAAAAAAAAAAAAAATTCCAAGCGAATACTTTCTTCTGAATAATTCTAATTAATTTACAAAATATCTAGTAACAAATGGTAAAAACACAAGTATCTTTGCACATAGTTGTTTGGACTAAGAGATATTTCAAAGTCATCAGAATCAGTGCCCAGTAAATGCTCATTTATGTTTGAATGAAAAATTAGTTGTAACAATGGGTGGTTTTTAAGACAGCCATGCTTCTAGCTTGTGCACAAGCCATTTAATGACTCCCACATATCTTCCTTTGTGTTAACATCATATAAGTTCAATTATATCAACATATTAATGTGTTTTTCACTATATTATATAAACAGTTCTTATATTAAAAATCTGTCACAGATCACAAAAGAGTGAACAGGAATGTCTCAAAGTGCACTACCTCATCTGCATAACTGTAGATAGGTTACATTTTAACAAGGATCTTGAAGGCTGGGATAATGATTTTGCATACTAAACAGTAATGCCTTGTGTACACTGCTATTCCATTCTTATTAGCTATATATATATATTATTATAAACTAAGTATAATCTAAGGTAGGTAAAGTTTCTTTAACTTAAAACACGTACTACTGAGAAAATAGAAACAAAAAGAATCTCTAGTTTAACTGATTCTTTTGCATGCAGGTCATCTTACTGAGTACAGAAGCTCACAAAGGGCTTTAGCTTCAGTACAGTGCAAAGTACAAGTGAGGTATGAATTCCTCCACCAAAGAGACTAACAATCACTTACTAATCTTGTTGGTTAGTAAACAGATTTCTTAGGGAGAAGTAGTATAGTTTATTGGACCAATTGGAATAGCTGGAAAAAAAGAAGGAATTCTTAGTAGATATCTAAAATATACTCCATTCCAAATAAAGCACATTGAAACAAACACCTTCAATTCTATTTCATTAAGTAAACAGATAGTTTCAGAAAATAGGATAGTTAATAGAGGAGAATAGTGGCAAGAGATGATAAAATCCTTGACATTGTGAGAAAGAGGCAGAAACAGGCAGTTAGTCACTCTGACACCAAAGTATTTTATGGCCTTTTTTCCTCAAAAAATCTATTCCCCCATCATTTTATTAAAGGTATTATCTCCTTCTGGAAATTTACCTCACTTATATCCCTAGACTATTACAGGTCCAACAGCACTGCACTTCTGATTGATGGTTTAGTACACAGAAGGCATATCTGTCATTTGCTCTTTGGCAGATATTAAAAACCAGAAAACCCATAGAAATATCCTTCTGAAGGTGGGCACCAGATAAAACGTAATATAAATCAGAGCTCAGAACCTGAGATATTCCCAAGCATTACAAACTCCTGCTGGAATAATCCTACACTTCTTCAGCTTCAGGGAAAAGAAAGCATGCCCAGATATAAAACCAGGAGTTATTATCTCAGAACAAAATATGCTAAGTAGAAGTTTTGGTATACATTGTATGAATATCTGAAATTAGTCCCTAAGGAATTGAATCAGTAAAGGAATGCATTACCTAAATTGGTGCTGAAATAAAAAATAGATACATAAATACAAAACTGAGATAAAAAATCCCTTTGCTTATGTTACTTCACCCTGGAAGTCCTTCTTTTTCAATCACTTTATTAGTCAGGGATTTTACAAAGAAGGCAGAACTTGTATGTTTTGAATTCCCTTCTGCCGGAATCAGATCTGATTTACCATTTCCAGATGAGTGTTCCATTCACTAGGCCATTGTGTAAAATAGAACACCATTATTGCAGATTTTATATCTCTACCTTCTACCTCCACCTTTATATCTTTACCTTCTAGGTTAAGTTTGTTACCTGTAGTCTCTCAGACAAAGTAATCTCCTACTAATCCTAGAAGAAGACAGCTTGGACACATTCCTATATTTGATATCTGGTTATTCTTTGATCTAAACAGTTGCTAGTTAGTGCTATGAAACCTTTCCCTCTTACCTCACCCTTACAAATTGCCTTTCATTGGTACCATTTTCTGTTCATCTAAAGACCTATATACGATTATCAGTCTATAAAAAGTAGCATGTTTTATTCTTCTAGTGCATATTTTAAAACAGATCTTCTATAATGAAAGTTCAAAGTTTTTTTAAGCCTTTAGAGACATTCATTGAAGACTTGATGCTTTGCTCATTCAAGTCAGCAAGTTTCCATTGATTTTGTTACAGACCAAGAATAATATGCTAACTCACTATCTGCATCTCCAGTATTGGTATAGATTTTGAATGTGATATTAGCAGCAGAGAAGAAAGAATGATCCACTAATGCAAGAGATTTATGTTACATTCCTATTAGGTTATGTTCCTATTTCCATTTGTCCCATTGAAGACCATACCAAAAATTTATACATGGGCTCAGGGGACTTAAACATAAGTTATGGCCACTCTTATTCATGGCCCATGGGTACCATGCAAACACACAAGGATTAGGAGATAGAATTATATGAAGAATAAAAGGATTTAAGTAAGCACTCCAAATAACCAAGCAGAGAAACAACTGTGCTAAGATATTTCAGGACCAAACAGAATATCACATTACCTTGCTAGATGCAATATTAGAAGTCATAGGACTCTATCCAGTTTACCCCTGTATTGTGCCAAAAGCACATTATTCAAAATGTATCCAGCTTTGGCTTCCTGAGACTCTCCCCATCCCTTAATGCTTGATTATAAAGGCAATTTGCATTTCCCAGAAGCAGGCAAAAAAAGAACAGGAAGAACAAAAACACATAAAAGATTCTTAGGGTTTATTTCATCTTAACACACATATATGCCTCATTATGAGTATCACCCTCTATTTAAACTTTCAAAAGTTTCGGATTCTGTCATGAAGCAGCTGAGCTCTACAGAAACCAGATGAATACTGGAATTCCTTTCAGCTGGTGTTGATTCTGCAGATTATTCCAGACTAGTGATATCTGATACAGTCAATCAGTCAAGCTGCTTGAACAATCTGCTCCATTCCATCAGTGCCATATTTTGTCTATTCCACTGTCATCAGTGAACACATTTGTTGCCTTCTCAGTGCAGCCCAACAAGATAATGACTATCATGATTGATTTTAAAAATACTTACCATATTTTGCACAGTTTGGGTACATATGTTAATCCTGAATATGTAGCAATATGACAGACATCATCTATATGAAGGGTTTATGGTAAGTTATAAGGTAGTTTTACTTCAGTCATTTTCCATGCAGATTCATACAACAAATTTCAAACTGTACACAAACACACATGGATATTTCAAAATAGAAAACATTTAGTAAAAACAACAAAAAAATCTGATTAATTCTTTATATTCCTAGATGTTATTGTACTGTGGTCAAATTCAGAATGAGAGATGATTTAAGGTATTGTCTATCTCTAGCCAACATACACTGTTGAAAGGAATGTAATCTTTCTCACATCCCCCCCATGATGGTACTCAGATTTTTATTATATAGTTGGTGAAGGAATAGTAAAGAAATGAAGATTAGAAATCTGATGAGTAACCTAGTTCAGTAAGAAACTTTGTACTCTGAAGAAGTAAGAACAGCTGAAGCAAGATTTTCGTGTCAAAACATCATGTCTCCCAAATACTTTGACTTGTAAAAAAGCGACCTTCAAATAACCTATTCCAATAACATAGAAGAGCAGGTGCCACTGCATAGTTATGTTCACAATCTGTTTTTATAAAGTAATTTCATGTAGTTTAAGGAATAATATCAGTGGCAATGCAGACACCAATCCTTCTGATTTCAAAAATGAGCTTCTATGCCTACAACCATCACAGAAAAGCCATGTAATGTGAATAGCAATGCTATAATGAAAATCCTTTCCAGTTGCCAGATATAAGAAACTGCTCAAAGTTGGTTCATAATTCATATACTAAAAATTAAAATACTAAAATAGAAATTTTTATGTATTGAAATATAATGTAAAACATGAACTTACTGAATGTTTTGTCATTCTAGGATTATTAGATCTACCTTTATTAATAAATAATTATTAAACAGAATAGGATTTAAACCAATGTTTTAAATGGGTTACTGAATAGACTGAATGCTTTTCTAAAGCGAGGCCTTACAGCTGTTGACAGGAGCAAATTCACCCGTCAATTTCATTTTTTATAAATCTGACATCAATCCTATATGATATATTCCAGCATTATTAGCTGCAGCTTTGCTGATTAGAAATTACTGTCTACTATTTCCATAAATTACACATCATTAACAGTGACAGGCAGGCACAAGGAGCTGCTCTATTAAAGCACAGGTCTCACATAGGTCTTGTGCTATAAACCATTGAGGAACTTTCTTTGTAAGAAGATGCATGGCCTTTGATCCCTCTGACATTAGGAGTTTAAATAAATTATAATTCATAATTACCACGTCCAAATTTTCAGGAGAGGTGCTAAGGTGAGGGTAATTTAAAGATGCATTACACTATTAAAAAAAAATAGGCTTTTGTAATATATGGCTGTAAACATCGTTTCACCCATCCAAGAAATCCTGTCAATAACCTTGGATCCTATGAGTATAACAGAACCAAGTACTATATTTTGCATCAAATAAACCATTTTTATTTAATTTTAAATGAAGTGGACAAAGTTAATACAGGTGATGATGTTTCATGGTATGTATTTGTAGCATTATCCATCTTGTTTGACATAATTTATAGTCTATTACATGCTATAGACTTATAATCTAAACTATAGAATTGCAGCTCATTTTGAGAAAACATCCTAAAACAATTGATATATGAAAAGAAATCTCATATATAGTCCTTTCCCTAATATGTGGGGACCCGTGAAATGCATGACAGAACTGGGCATAACAAAGTCTAAAGTATCCTCCAAGTTTGCGCTACTGTCTAAATGCAGCATTCTCCTACAGCTCTTTTTCTGAAAGATGGAAAAGAAGGTCTTGGTGTTTTCTGTAAAATCCTAAGTGGTCTATGGTGTGTTCACCCTTACCAAATCAAATGTGTTAGAGAATTTATATGAAAAGCACTTAGTTTAATTCAACTTGATTACATATCAAAGCCAAAGTAGTTAGCTAGCTGAAACAGATCTTCGAGATATGAAAGACTCATGGATGCAAAATGAAGTTTTAAGCTACTTAGAAGCTCTTAAAAGAATAGAGAAAAGTTATGGCAGTTGCATTCTTGGTTGCTGCTGCTTACATCAAGGTTGTTAATTTAAGAATTCAATCTTCTGTTTGGATTTTGTAGTATTTTGTATTTACTTTCTACTTAGTGTTGTAAAGAGGCAAATAATAAACTCTTCTATTCCCTGTGGACCATTTAATCAGAGTAATTTGCTGTTCTTTATCTTAATTAAAACTGAAATATAATTTCTATTTCTAATTAATTTTGCAAGAATACTTCTTCAATGATAAAATTAAGAGGTTAAGGTCATATTCTTTCCTACGGTACTAAATTTTATCAGTGTGATTTTAGAGCTGTATTTCTGGACTGTATGTAAACAAATCTGGAACCTTGAAGGATACTTCTGTACTTATAACACTAGAGCTAGGAGCTTTATCAATGTTTTGTAGAGATAAACAATCCAGTATGAACATAACTCTCATTCCTGGTTCTTTAATTTCCACTCTTTTTGTCTCTTACTGCTTCCACTTTGGAAAAGGATCAATAGATTTTTACCATAATTTCCTAAATTTCTCCATGTAATAAACAGATAAATATATACTTATTTTTCTTGCTTTCCAATCTAGAAAAAGAAAATGTAAGAATAATATATGTAAAAAGATTAAAAAATCATTACTGATTTAATTAATTGTGGGACTAAATAGAATAATACTGGTTTATGGTTCTGAAAAGGAAAAGTATGGATGACAAATAGCTGAATTGAAACATACTTACAGGTAAATTTTTGCATTCAATTCAGAAATATTGTAGAAAATTAGGGAGTTTTACATGGGAGGAAATAAAGCTGTTTTCACTTATAGAACACACCCAATGGCTTTATACCTCAGAGTAAAGTTTAGTTAATATATAAAAATTTGCATTGCCTGAAACATTTTCTCTATGGACTTCAAATTTAAATTAAGTTTTTTCTGTTTTTTCTTTGTTGATGTGTCTCTAAGATACATAAAACTGTTCTGAAAAATATTTTGTGGTGTTATATGTTACATAGCCTTTCTGACCTTTGTCTAAAGCATAAGCAGAATGGTTCAGCATTCTGCCCCATCAGCTAATTTTCTGCATTACAAGTAGCTTTTTATTGAGTTGTGATCCTTGAGGACTCAAGTACATTGTGATAAATGTTGAAAGTTGGTTCTTTTCAGGAGATTAATGTGTGGGGTCATTGGTCTCTTTGGACATTACGTCTTAATAAAAAGCAATTTACTTAAATTACTTTTCTCACCCATTTTATTAATATTGCAAAATTACAAGCAGGAAAGGGGAAAGCTTTAAACTCTGATTCACAGGAAGTAGAATTAAATTTTTTCACTTAGGATCTAGAGTAATTTATTGACTCATGTAAAACCTAACCGGAATAACTGTAGCACTAAGGAAAGTTGGCCAATCACAGTTTTCCACATTTTTCAGAGATCTCAACTAAACTTTAAAGGGAGCAGTATGTGATAATGAATCATTACAATACCATGGCAAATTAGATACAGATGATCTATTGTTACACCCTGCCCTAGCAAAGAGGTTTTAGTCTAACATTCACAATTTCCCCACTGGCATTATTTCAGGAAAAAAGTTGTTCTTCTCAAACAGGTACCAGAATTAATTTTAACATAATTCTCACTTCTCAAAAAAACATGAAAGAATTTTGCGGGTTTTATCAGTGACTAAGCATCCTTCAAAGGGGTCTGCCTGGATCATTAACAATTCAGACCTTATCAGAATAACAGGCTGCTATTTTTCATGTAAACAACTTTTATTTTATTCTCTTTGAAATAAACCCAGTTTTACTGTAAAGACAACTTTGTATTTGAAGATTTAAACTGATTGTATTTTAACAATCAAAAGTAAATAACTAAATGTGAAGCAAAACTTTTAATAACTGAAGGAACACCTCAATGATTGGGTTTTTTTTACTCTCAATTTACTTTTTTATAGACTTCATATGAGAAATTATTTCCATATCTTGAAAACTTTTTGTCAGTTAGAAACAGTGTTTCCACTCTGACCACCTACTCTTTGCTCTAGGCAATTATTCCATGCCAACATGACTTGCACAAACTGGAATAACACTCATGTATTTTACATCCACTGAAAGATTATGTATATTCTAGAAAAGGTCAATAGCCCTCTAAATTAGAAAACATTAGAGTCACAGTATTTTATTCCAATATAGCAAGTTGATACTGGATTAGGCTTACTACAGATTTCTGTATATATGTTGCCTGCAAAAGTTAGGATGAAAATTGATCTTATCCCTTTAAAATTCAAAAGTCTGTACAAAAACTTGTTTCAGTCACAAGCTCTACAGCTGAACACCTGAAAAACAGCAATGCAGGTACGAAAATGTATCTGATCTTGTATAATTACATAGATCAGAATTATTCTGATCAGAAATCTTATGTCACACCAAAAAAATCCCATTTTTTAAGAGTTCAGTACATAAGGAAAGAAAAAAATCAGAAAACAGTGATCATCATGTAGGTGGATTTTGTGAAGACATCACAAACACATTTCATTCATTGTGAAGAATTGGATGGTTTCCTACGACACAGTCAAACGTTGGGACATCATTATCCAGCAAATCTCACAGACAATTTTTCTGACTTGATGCGATGTCTCAGAATAAAATTTTGCTGCTATAATTTTGCAATACTGGATACTAAAAGTTATTTTTTTGCAAGCCACAATAGCTGCTTTCAATGCTATACCACAAAACTGACCTTAATTATACGAACTAGTATGAACACAGGAAATGAAGTGTTTACTTGACTCTGGAGAGTGATAAACTAACAATTAAATTTTAATTATCTCATGTCATGCTGTGTGTGACTCAAAATAATGCATATGGTGCATTAAATACCTTCTGAACTACCTGTCTAGATCTGACCTTAACTTGTAATGAAATTCTGATCAATATATGGCACTACAAGTAGACATGTGCAACAGAATATTCATCCATATTCTACTAAAAGAACACTAGAATTTTTTAATGGTTCTTCTCAATGTGGAATCTTTACAACTAATGGACCTATAAATTTACAGAGCTGAAATAAATGTTATTAAAAAACCAATTTGAACAGTCATGATTAATGGTATGGCCAGGAAATGCAAGTCAGAAGAGAAGTATTAGATAAACAATTGGAGTAATTTTTTTTTTAACAAAGCTAAACTTGTTTAGTAGTCAGCAATGGAGTTTAATTTTCAATTACCTTGGCTATTTACACCTGCCACTGAAGACCCTTTTTATCTTTTTAGACAGGTAGCAAAGGTACAAACTAACTTTTATACACTTACACAATATTTTAGACCTTTCAACAATCTAGTCATAATTGCACTATGTTATCCTCAGTGGTGAGGCTTCACCTCATGCAAGGTGAGAGGAAACAAATTCTGTAACACTGATGCAAAGCTAACTGAAATCAATAAAATCTGTCCATTAATGACAATGAGCTTGATCTGATTCTGTAATACCGGTCACTTTCTGTAGGTCACCATTTGCACTGTCTAAAACTTGCACAAATAAGAATGGTAGCTTTTCCTGTTTGGTTAGATTGCTTAAGGTCAAAGGAAATGCAGATCATTGCTGTTCTGAGGCATTTGACTTTATCATCATTATGGAAGTAACAACAGAACTGTGTTCAATTCTCATCAAATTTCTCCATTTCTATCAAACCCATAATTCTATATATACTTTTAGAAAGAAATAAGTAAGATAGAACAGTTAGGCAGAACAACAAAGGCAGGCAACTTTTGTGTGATTGCTTCCACAGTTCCAGTGATGGACTTCCTCGTGGTACTCAGGATATTTGATGTTGATCATTTCTTTGAGAAAGGCCAGCATATATAAAGCTGAAAACATCTCTGTAACAAGTATGTATTAGTACTAAAAACATTAAAATTGCTGAAAATAAAAATTTAATTTGTCTGTGAGGAATGTCACAATAAATTCCTGTTGTTTTTCACCTGAGGTCTCAAAGATATATATGTGCTTATTCTCTATTTTTTATTTTTCCGAGCACATATATAGTTCAATTATTAAATTAAATTTCTTTATTTGATATGACCAAAACTCCTATGTAGCTACTCTTGTTTGTGACTGGAGCAATTTAAGAAATGCAGAGCAGTTCAAGATATTTGCAGCTAGGTTGCTGGTCTCAAAATAAATTTTGCTGTCAGCTGATTGTAGAAAATGTGTGTCATTCTTCCAATTTCTTTCGATGTGAAGTTGAATAGGTTCCTTTAAAGTTGTTATGACTTAAGGAAGGCTACTTTATCCGTCATAAAAGTCAAAAAAGGATATTCTTTTACTAGGAAAATATACCTTAGCACAGGATGAAAAAATTTCCCCCTAAAAGAGGTGGCTTAACCAAATAAAATATAATGAAAAATACCCATTTGAATACATCCTTCTTTAGTTTACCACAGTACAACATAGGCATATTCCTGATATAGTAGCTGAATGGAAATAAGCATTCTCCAAGTTATATGGTTCCATTGGGGATTTTGTTTGTTTTCCTCTTATCTGCAGTAAATTACTTTTTTTTACAGGTATCACCTAAGAAAAAGTTGGACCACATGGATACCAAATGCCCCATTGTCTGCTGTCAAGACATGCTATATTTCATATGAACTAAAGATTTATGGCTAAAAATTATAATGCATCATAGTAATCATAAATAAAGCAAGAAATTTAAGTGGTTTAGTTTTATCACCTTATTATAGTTCTAAATTTTCTCTTGATTTGAAGCAAAAAGAAAAATAAAGTCACACAGAAATTTTGATTTCTACTTAGCCCTGCTATATTAACTTTGTTCCAGGTGACTGAATTTTTTTTTCTTGCAGATGGTTCATTCATAAGAACAGTCTCAGATGAACTGCCTTAAAAAAAACCTTTTTGTTTGTTCTAGGTTTTGGAAAAGATTGAACAAATGAGCTTTAAAGTAATGTTTGTTATCCCTTGGGGAATATGTGAGTTTTCTGTTTCAAGTAATGTATCTGCTTTACATATATTTCTTTTCTTTTTTTTATCTGCAAAGCTTCTGTTTCTGTAATTTCAAAGAATTGTTTGTGAATTCATCCATACAACTACCTCTCAAATCTGGGGAAGACTTATTTAAACCCTAAACAATGTTTTGCTAAATTAAAGGTATGAATTTTGAGAAAGATCTCTTTAAAGCACACTTCCAGGCAGAAATGTTTATTACTTTAGCTGATGGCACTGAATTACAGATGAGATGAAAACTAACTACAGTCTGGGTTTTGAAGACAAAATACAAAAAGAAATTATTTTTATTTAAGGAAAATACAGATAATCTGAAAAGAAGTTGTGAGTACAAAAATACGACGTGAATATGAAACATATAAACTTCCTAATCCTACTTGGTGTCATTGCTGACAATTATTTTCTCAGCTTGAAACACCAGTAATGCTGACTCCTTTAAAACTGATGAAGCCTGCTGTTTTTCCCATTTCTATGTATCACTCAGTGTAGTAATCACCGTGTTTCAGAGGGGGAATAAGCTAATATGAAATTAGAGAACTCTCTAAGGAAATTCTTCATTTTGGTATAGTAATAAGATCCTTCATGCTGCTTCACTTAACATATCTATGATAGAAAGTTAAATATAAAGACCCTTTTTCCCCATCACTTCTCACTATAGTTTTTTTTCCTATGCATTCTGCATTAATGAAATCTAATGACAGATATTTAAATAGGGAAAGCATTTTTGAAGAATATTTTTGTATAAATTAGAAATATGACATCATTATCATCAATTTAATTTAGATTATTAAAAATATAAAGTGCAAATGTGACCTGGAAAACAATGTATTTCCTGAAGAGGACTTACTAATAACAGATACGAAAAGGTCAGCAGGCATCTTGCAGAAAAATGGTGAGCACGATTCCTCTTCTTCCTTGGACAAAGACTCCAGGGAAAGGTTCCCTTTCCAAAAGCTTTTTATGTATTCTGTCTTGCAGCAATGCTGATTAGCCATATAAATTTTCCACGGGTTAGGCTGGACACCATAGCTCTAAGAGCCAGGCTGCCGATTTGACGGAGATGGGGCCTTGCAGGTAAGATACTTGGTTTAGAAGTATCCTGTCTCCCACCTTTAAGTGGTCTATGGAGAAGCAGTTTTCTCGGTCTTGTGTTTATAGTGCACAAAGACCAGAAAGGAAGCCAGGATCAGGCAAAACTGAAGACACTTTCTACTTATAACTTTCTCTGTGATTCATTGCAATGGGCTTCTTGCTCAGAGCTTTAATCCTGCACTTTCTAAGCACTTAACATTCCCTAAGCACTGCATTGTCAATGAATTCAGAGGTTATAGATTCTGTTTCATTCAACCTTCATTGATTGGCACTGAAACACTTTACTTTTGATTGCAACATGGATTTCAATGCTTAATTTATACTAAGAATGGTCTTGTGAGCTAAGCAGGGAATCTTTTACAGATGGGAACTGAACTGGAGTACATATGAAGTCCAGCTCTTCAAACATACTTGGGGGAATTTATCCACCATGGATGTACTGAATTTCAGCATAGGCTGTCATCTTAAACCATAGGCATCTTGGTCTCATGCAGCACTGAAAGTTTTGCTAGCTGATCAGAAATCACTAAATAGCAAGCCATGTGCAATGGTACTGCAGTCTGTCACAGTGTCCCCTGCATGGCAATTGACAAAGAAATAGTGGAAGTTTCTCCTCCAAATCAAGCAGAGCTTGGCTTTGAAGGTAAATGCCATATATCATAGCCATTATAGCTGTTCAGGGAATATCACCTGCTCTGCTCTGGCTTCACACATGGTAGAGACAAGTGCAGACTTAGAAAACCAGGATGGTACACAGATGGAGGCTTCTGACTGGCCATGAGCAGATGTCTTCCTCTCTCCCGTCAGTGTCTTAAATGTCCCTGGTTCTTTTCTCTCTAATGAATACCCAGCTAACTGACACAGTTTCCTATCTGCCTGAAGGCTATGCTTCACTTTGGGAGAACATTACTATGTGGAACCCAGGCATTCAGCTCAGGAGGGAGGATTAGAGTAGACCATTTTCCTTTCCCTTCTGTCATATCTCTTCCTTCAGTTCTCAACAATAAAAACAGTAACAAATGACTCCCAGATCTGAACCTTTTCTTCTGCAGATAAAAAGATGACCTTTATTTTTTACTCCACAAAATTCAGGGAAGAGAGAAAGAGGAGGCAAAGGGAAGCAATGGCCTTGTGCATCTGTATAATCTTCAAAGGTTTGTGATATTTGAGTTAGCACATGCCTTTTCAGAGATATTGGAATTTCTGTGCATATTTATAAAGATATCAATTAGCCAAAATTAGTACAAAAAGATTTCTTAAATAAATACTCCTTATTCTGATCCACAGGTCCTGTTCCAACCATGGCATTCTCACTAATTTTAGAGTCATATGGTCTATGTAAAATATATGTTAAGGCACATGTAATGTGGGTTAGGAGGTTATAGAAAGTCTAGTTAGTTCTTCATATTTTTAATGTCGGTGTTTCCAGATAAGCCTGACAGAGAAAGGTCATAGACCTTGTGTGATTTTTTGACCTTTTAAATAGGCAGAGTTGTGTGAAGCTTGCAGTGCAGATTAAGGTTACAAAATTATCAGAACCAAACTATTGGGTTAACTTAATGCAAGTGCTTCAGGATTTGTGAAATAATTTCTGAATTTAACCAAACACCAGTTCCCAAAATCATATATTTCCTGTGTCTTTCAGTTTCAGATATTGAAACAGTTAACATAGTGATTGCCACAGTTCTGCAATGAGCAGAACTGAATCTTCAGTTTTTAATGTTTTACAAAACAGAATTAGTAATTAAATTTGATTTGTTAAATTGAATATTATGTCACTAGGGAAAGAAATCATTATGGTAACAAAGTAACTTATCTGAAGAACTGCACATTCATAAATAAAATTGATTATTTTAACTGGTATGATTTAAAAGTGATGCAAAGACTTTGTATGCAAAATAGGGTAAATAAACCTTACTTGCTTCAAAAAAACTTATTGACATCTTAGAATGCATAATTTAGTTCCAAAAGTAATATGTTTCTGACACTTTCTCCAACACAATATTATGCCTGCAGTGAAAGGAATTTTCATCTTTTATGGCTCCCCTTAGATATCTACCATGAACATAGTTGATCTAAAAGAAACTACATTAATTTGTCTTACACTCAGCACTCTGAAGTACTGACTTTGAATGACATTTTCTTCAGCTCCTTCCAGAGATGACAAACATTGTCACTATTAGAGGAAGCCTTAGTATGTTGCCTAAGTCTTAGCGCCATAGGTTATTCAGCAATTCTGCTGTTGCAAATTATGATATCTTGTATTAGACTAATTCCTTGCTTGTCAGAAATTATTCTTTTCACTAGGCTAAGATGCAGCTGGAATGAAAGTGATAGTGTGACATATGGTCTTTGCTCTAGCATGGCAGACATATATTCACTCTCTGAGAGTCTATTAATCAGCTCTTGATGCAGTGCCCTTAACTTGCTAACCTCACTTCTGCATATTGGAGTAGAAAAGTCACTCAACCACAGTCTTTAAAGAAAGCTGTACTTTTTATTGTACATTTCATGGAAGCAGACTATCCTACAGTTTCTAATTTTAGCTTATTTTGAGGGGCCAACCATCATCTGGTGCACGCAAGAATATAGTATACAACTAAAGTTATATCAGGGGTGGATACTTTGGTAATAATAACTGATTTCGTATAATGAACTTTCCTAAAAACAGTTTTGGTAGATATATTCTGTATAAGGGAAAGGAACCAAGAATATGCAGAAGATATTTTCCTTCAGTCTTGTTATTTAACTTAGTAGTTATTTGATCAGTATAATTTATTAAAGATTTAGAAAGGCATATCAGCAGATAGCACTATTACTTGGACACACATAATCTGTGTAGGCATACCAAATAAATACATACTGCAAGTGTATTAAAATAAATATAAATTATTTCAAGACAATACTTTTACTTCATTTGCCTAAAAAATAAATTCTGAGTCTGATTAAATAATCAGGGAAAAAAACCCTTAGAGTTAACAATGAAATTTACTGTGTCCATAAAAAAAGAGTAAATACATGCTTTCTAATCTGTACAAAAATAAATTATACCCAACCTTTTACAGCTACATTAAAAGTTTAAGGAAATCAAACTGAATCCTGTGGAAGGATATACATTCTGAAAGCCACAGTATGAGAGCCAGATTTCTGTAGGTTCATCACCTCACAAAATAACACAAGCTAAAAACAGTCACCTTACAAAACCAGTCTGCTTTAAGGAATGTGCAAAATCATTTATACGCAGTCAATGGTTTTTGTTGATGTTTTATAGTGTACTCAGCCAATGGGTTTGATTTGGTGCAGCACTGGAGCGTGTAGTAATTCTACAAGTGAAGTAAGTAACAGGAGCAGCAAACCAAGTGCTCATATTTGCCTTAATTTTGGGCAGACAGTCAATTTATGTGTATGTTGACACTTGGATAATTGACTGGCATGTAGAATTTTACTCTTGTTTTCTACTGGATTAGGTCCTTCAATAATAAGGAGTAACAAGCTTTTCTGATGTATTTGTTTGAGGAGATATTTTGTTTTCATTTTCACAGAAAAGCAAGTAGACTCATTTTTATGCCTTCTTAGCTGAAGATAACCATGCACATAATTCCTTTGAAGACTGCACCTGTGCAAAAAAAGTAATTTGGGATTGGATGTGCAAAAACATAACAGCACTGTACTACATCCACATTCCTTACGGAACCCTCTTACAGTATTTTATGCTATTCTACAGAAGATGCTTGTAGTAACTTTGAGGACTATCCTGAGTACCACTTTACTCATTTCCAAATAATTTTCCAGAATATAACCTCAACCTAGAAACTTAATTTTATTTATGAAGTTGTCATTGTTATTATTATTATTATTTATTACTAGTTACATTTTGTGATATAGCCCCTATTTCACATCTTAATTATCATTAGTAGTCAGTGAGTATAGTTCGATAAAAAAAGAAAATCTGCCATAGGTGGGGGTTGAAGAAAAGATTGGAGTTTGAGGTTGCGACCCAGGAAATCCCTGCTAAATTGTCTGTGTTTTAGACAAAGCTGTTGGCAGACCATAAGGTTTAGCCAGAGCTAGTAAAAGAGGCTGCAGTAAAGGCTGTTGTGCCCAATTACAGAAGGGCTTTGGACATTAAAGATCATCTAGTTCCATCCCCACTGCCATGGGAAGGGACACCTTCCACAGATCAGGTTGCTCAGAGCCCTATCCAGCCTAGCCTTGAACGCTACCAGGGCTGGGACATCCCCAAGTTCTCTTGGTTCATTTCAAAGAGAGCAACAAGCTTGAGCTACCTTCAGCCACCCCCACAGAATTTTTTTTCCTACTATCTAACTGAAATCTACATTTTTTCAATGTAAAGAGATTCCCCCTTGTCCTATCACTGTACTGACAGACTCACTGGGGAGGGGCAGAAGTAAAAAGTAAACTAATAAACTAATAGGGTGAAACACAGCAATAAGGATTCAAATGTGGCAAAATGGAAAGAACATGGTACACAACACAGGAACAATGCATATGAGAGGTCAGGGAGTACACCTAGTCATTTTTTACTGGAGGTCCTAGGAAGGACTCAACACCATGGGCATTTTGTTTTGATTGTCCAGAAGATGAATATTCTATAGCACTTTGCTTGCAGGCATGTAATATCTGCCTGAAATCCTGTTGGCAGTGCAGGAATCCATAAGTGCAGATCAGATGGCTGGATTCTTCTTATAATGCATGGAATAAAGTCATGGATTAATGAAATGTCTGAAAGCCAGAGCCAGGGGAGAAGGAGGGATTGGCCAATTGCTGGATTTATGCATAGCTGGGAGTTGCCTAAAGTAATCCTGAGTAAAGGATACCACTTAACTTTAATCTCACAGAAATATGGTTAACTTTTATGAAGTAGAGGGTAGCTGATGGTCTGGAACAGGCATCAGCATAGTGACACCAAGATGCTCCTTCTGTCTGGATGTAAACTTGCTATTAAGGGGCAGCAGTGCTCCTGACCAAGAAAAAAAGCAGGTTTAGCTCTTATGGTTTATTGACCAGTTTCAGCTACAAAAATTAAGTACCCTACGACAACCCTGGCCTCAAAATTTGGATTATCTGGGTGTTGTTCTTTACATTCTTATATCTTCCTCTTTCAGAGCCAGTCTTCTCCCAGATAAACAACCTATCTCTAATTACTTGTCCCTACTGGTCCTAGATATATGATATCCATATCCACACAAAGCATTATGATATAGTATCAGCCATATATAGTATAAATGTTATGGATACATAGTGCTGTTGGTCTTACAGGACTATGCTCCCCTAAAGGTTCTCAATGCTACCCTCCAACAGCCCATGAAATTTAGCTGTTTCGCATGTAACTCCTTTTCAGCCCTTGAGATCCACCCACATTTCCTTGAGTTATCTGTAACTTTTGTCAGCAATTTCTCATGTCATGTCTAGTAATTTTCCACAGTTCGCTTAACCTCAAGTCAGGGTATAGTCAATGGCCCACTCATTTGTCTGTGGCTCTAACATTAACTCCAGAGGTCAGGAAGGTACTTTTTCCAGTGAAGAATCACTATCAACATATTTTCTCAAATGCAGTGCAATAACCAGCCTTTTTTCCTTTAAATGGTGTAACAGGGAAAGAAGTGGCACCAGGACCCTCATAACACAGTGATTGCTGTATCTTCTCAGTACACAGAAATTTTGCATGAAGACACCTAACCATACAAGATCTGCCCTCCCCAATCATGCTTTCACTACAAAACTATGTGTTATTTTTCTGTCCTTAATCTTTTCTGTTGAATCACTTAACTTTTTATATGTGGTACTTAAATTTTCACTGGACCAATTACTGTAGCCCAAGTCTCACTAATGGGTAAATGAGCTAACACCGGAGCCTTTTTTCTCTTTCTCTTCAGTGCAAAATATAGCTTGTGAATCTCAGCGGAGTTTGCTGTGAACAAAGCTACTCATCAGGTTTTTTCAGGTAATTTTATGGATGAGTAATGCACTGATATAAATATACTTAGAAAGCATGAGATGTTAGATAGAGTGTTTTGCAGCAGAAAGACGTTTTGCAGCAAGAGCAAGATACAGTTCTCATTACTGGGCGGTTGTCTAGTTAAAAGCTGCAGCACAGAAAGGGCTTACATTGGATTAAAGATGAAGAGACAGGTGTTGCTGAAGATATTCAGAGTACTTAGAGAAATTTAGACAGTTTCTAATGCAACCTTTTTTCCTTCTTCCTCTTAAATATTTCCCTTTAAGATCCTCATCTGAAAGTAATTAGGCTACTCAGGTTAATTAATCTCAGAAAGGTCTCAGTAGCATAATCCAGGTGACCATAGGAGTTGACATAAAATTAATCATCTCCATTGTCAAGTTGCTCTAGCATGACACACAATGAACTGTAAACACTATACAGTGTTGTGATTTTTTCATAATTTACATGTATTAATATGTAAATCATGCCTATGAACAGCATTCTATCTTTTTAATATTTCTTTATATAATGTAGGTTTAAACTACAGTAATCACTTGAATACCTTTTTGAAGAAAATCACTACTATTGATGCCTTACAGAAAAATTTAAAAATCAGTCTATTACATATTTCTTTTGTGTTTCTTTCCCCTTTTTCTTTATTTCTAAGCCAGTTAATCTTTTTTTACTATAATTTCATACCTTTCTGAAGTTCAAATTTTTTACTACTCTTTTCTCCTCACAAGATATCAATTATGATGAAATAAATAAAGAACAATTTATCTTAAAATTAAATTAAATATTGACATGAATTAAATCATGTATCACTGAATTGAATCCAGTGTATTAGGGATAAGAAATTAGACAATATTCCTTAAATAACTAAATTGTTTCCTGCATCACCTCTGCTACTCCATTTTTGGCTTTGACTGTATTTGTATGCAGTTTATTATATAACATAAAAATCTCTATATTTACAGTATGTATCACAAAATGAGACTACTCATCTGGAAGACAAAAGGTGAATGTTGGTCTAGAGAAGTTAGAGTTGATTTCATAAACTCACCAGCACTGCAAGGAAAAAAAATTGCAGGTACAAAGAATTATTTAGATTCTTGAAATGCAATGCATACAGATGATCTTATATTTTGTTTGTTATAGAAATCTGATAATTTCTACAGAGCATTATTGCAGAAATTCTGATATATCATATGACAAAAGTGGCATCCAATTAAAAAAAACCAAAACCAACTGTGCACATGCTTACAAAAAGAACATCAAAATTATAATAGACTATTAGAAAATAACAATTCAGACCTTAGTGACAAAGGTCATTTTTGCAATTTTACCACAATGCCAATAAACAACATTAATAAAAATGAATTTTTCTTACTATTTTTGAGTGTGTCTTGTATGTACCAAGATTGCATCAAAACTGATTGCAGTACTCACTTTGGTTAAAAGAAGACTACTTCACAGTTCATGATCATGTTTAGGGTTTCAAACTGAAGATATCTCTGGCATTTTTAAAACAATAAATTTATTTTAATTAATTTAATATGCTTCAATAATCACTTTCATAAATTTCATTGAGCAGAAAAGCTACAAAAGACAGAGGCCAGAACTAGCCTAAATGGTGGAATAAAGAAACAAATACTGTTACATCTTAGTGATCTATTTTCCTCAGACTGAGAAGCAACCTGTGGTTCAATGGAGCTGCTTTAAAGGTTGGCCTAAGAACAAACAGCTACTAGACTAATAAGAAAGGGTCAAAAAATGTGTTTTGGTTTTGTTCAAATGAAGAAAGTAAACTTTAAGAGTCAGTTCTACTAAATTCACACATTTCAGATGATGCAAAAGAGATGCAGAATCAAGACTGAGAACCTCAGACTGTTACAGATCATGATCATGATGTGAGAAAGCAAATAATACACTGAAGTGTTAATGCCTTTTGTATGGTTTGACTACACAGAGACTCCACCTAAAACCCCACTGGAAACTTTTGACATGGACTTCCTGTGGTGCAAAAACATCCTTCCCCAGCTGTGCTCCAAACAAAGGCTACTTTGGAAACATTTTCCCCACCAGGTTTGTGGCTTAGCATGATGTCCTATGGCATGGAGTATCCCTTGGTCAGTTTTGTCCATCTGTCCTGCCTGTGTCCCTTGCAGCCTCTTGCCCACCCCCAGGGCTACTCACTGAGAGGGCAGTGTGAGAAGCAGAAAAGGCTTTGACACTGTGTAAGCACTGCTTACCAACAGTTAAAAAACTGATGTGTTGCCAATATGGTTTTGATCAGAAATCTAGACCATAGAACCATACAGACTGTTATGAAGAAAAATAACATCCCAACCATATCTAGTACACCAGGATGTCCTCTTACATGGGTATAGCAAAACTTGCAGTTAGTTTTGTGTGCCAGGGTAACCACTGGTGAGACAAAAACAAAAGATAAATATTCTGTTTCAAACTGTTAACTACTGATAACTGCAATAACTCTGGTAGATAAATGTCAATATTTTAGAAATAAAAATCCTAAAATTATTGTACATTACAGGAGCACAATTTTATGCCTATGTTCTTCAACAATCAAAAATAAGATTTTTTTTCCCAGCATATTGCATGAAAATTAAATATTTCTGAAAGGAAACAATTTTACATAGAAATTGTAATGCCTGATGCATGTTCAAGCAGTAAAGAAATTGCAAGGTGATTTGAGTTGCAGTAAAAATAAAAAACGAATTTTCAGGGTTCTAATGAGTTGAAGCTTACATTTCAGGTGTTAAAAACCACAGTCCTTTTGCATCTGCTGTGCTTTCCTTGTGAAATTAACATAATTCTATCTGATGAACTTGAAGATTGTATAAGAAAGATGACACTTCAAGAAAATCAATCACTTATATTACTACTAGAAATATGATCTCTCAAATGCTTGCAATAAAACCTCATTGGGAGACATTGGTTTCACGTTACAAACTCACTTCTAGGTAATGATACTAAAATAAAAAACTACAGTTGAGAAGATGACATTTTCTGATATAGATTGATGTTAGAAACATTGCAATTAATTCATTTCAATACATGCTAATTTGTTAAATATATAAGTTAAATGCATTCCCCTGTAATGTTTGAAACTAGGGGGAAAAATTTTTTAAATGAAAGATGTGAAGGTAGTTTGGCCATTTTGAATCTAGATTTACTAAACTGAGGAACAAAATTCTGATTAGAAGTATTGTCATTCCCATCATTCCTGTGTGTCTTGTTTAAATATGTGTAAGTACATGGGAAGAACATGCATGGAGCTCAGCCAGTAGAAAATAGAAGACTGGAATACAGTTGAGTTTGAATGTCATTCATAGAAGAGAGATGGACATTCTAAACAAGCTGCATTCTCTCACTGTATTGTCTCTTGATCTTGCTGAGGTGTGTAAGAGACGGTATTTCCTGTCTCTGTAAAATCCAGGAAAACTAGAAAAGACAAGATAAAAAATGAAACTTGGAAAGAGAACAGTTACAACAAGAGATGACTTACACGTACTATATATGCAAGGCCCCAGAAAACCTCTTTCAACAAGACTTTTAAAAGGGCTTATGATTGTTCATGTACTCTGAGTTAGATGTACAAGAGAAATACTGAAAAGATATTCTCAAGAGGTCAAAACAACAAAAACTTTACTTGCAAACTCAGAAAATCAAAGAACTTTGGGAAAAGGTTTAGAGCAGCATTCAATCAACATAAAGCACTGCCCAAAGCATTAACTTAGCCCATTCAACTTAGAAAACTCTAAGCCCATTCAATTTTAAGTTCCCCAAGAATTCTGAGAAGAGGAAATTAGAAGAAGAAAGGGAAGAAGACAGAAAATATATAGAAAAGTACAAACATAACTATCACTCCTTGTTCCAGAGGTGTTCAACTGATGGAAATTCCAAGAGGAGGTAGGATCAAGACGTGTTCCCCTTTTCTTCCACTTTAAATACTCCTTGGCCTTCCTGGGCCCATCCCCCATATGGAACTTGCGGTCATCTGGCCTCTTGGGGTCTGGACTGGGGCTCCAGAGGTGGGGTGTGGAACATTGCCTCCAGTGTGCTAGTGATAGGTGGCCACTGGGGGCTGGGATACCGTCCCAGGGGAGGAAGGTGTATGGGGCACTGCATCACCGCACCAAAAGCAAGGCCCAATCAGCCTCTTCCCCCACACATGCAGACAAAGAAATGTGTCAAGCCAGCAATGCCTCCAGTCTCTCACAGTATAAGACAGATTGCATAGCTCTGCTCAAGAGTAATAATCATTAGCTCACTGCCAGCAGTAAGGGGTATTTTGAGATGTATCTTCAAAAACGTCTCTCCGGTATAATTATAATCAATATATCAGTATATGTCTATGGCCAGATCACCCTGAGAATGCCTGATCTCAGAAGCTTGGCTTGGTTGAGCCCAGTTAGTATTTAGATGGGAGACTGCCTAGAAATACTGGGTGTTATAGGTTATTTTCAACCTTATTTCTTGTGGAAGACTTTAACCTGCCAGATATTTGCTGGGAACTTGGCACAGCAGAGAAGAGGCAGGCTAGGAAGTTCTTAGAGTGTGTGTAGGACATGTTCTTGTCACATCTGTGGACAAATCTAGCAGGGGAGAAGCTCCACTAGACCTGCTGTTTACAGAGAAGGGCTGGTGGGAGATGAAGCGGTGGGAGGCTGTCTGGGGTACAGTGACCATGGAAAAGAGTTCTCAATATTCAGTGAAACAAGGAGGGGCATCAACAAAACTTCTACTTTGGACTTCCTGAAGGCAGACTTCAGCCCATCCAGGGTGCTGATTCGGAGAGTACCTTGGGAAACAGCCGTTAAAAACAAAGATGTCCAGGAAGGATGGACAGCAAAACCATCTGCTGCATCAAACACTTCTTCCAGTTTTGTATCATCAGCAATTTGCTGAGGATGCGCTTTGCCCCCATCATCCAGGTTATAAATAAGGAGGTTAAACAGTATTGGACCCAGAGTGGACCCTTGTGGTATACCACTGGTGACTGGCCTCCAGGTGTGCTTTGTCCTGTTGATCACGCTATTTGAGTCTGGCAGTTCTTTCAGTATTTGACCCATCTGACTGTTCACTAGCCCATTTTTAACCAACTTATCTGTGAGGGTGTTGTGGGAGAGAGCATCAAAAGCTTTAGTCAGGATAAGCAACATCTACTGCTTTGCCCCCATTTGACAAGCCAGTCATCTTGTCAGAGAAGCCTATATCCTTGCATTTCAATATTTTTATTCATTTTATGATGAGCTTTCAGGGGATAAGAAGAATAACTTTGATAAATTTTAGCATACTTAAAAATACGGCTGCTAATTGGTACATCATCTGGTATTTTTTTCACCTCCTCTCAGAATCTCACATTCTGTGTCTTCAGGTTTCAGAGGCAAATCATAACATCTTGTGTCAAAACAAAATCAAATACACCAGAACTAGCAGGTCATGCTATCTTGGATACAAGTATATTACAAGATAAGCTCATCATCTAAATGTGCAACTCCTTGTGTATTTATGAGCACTTAATAGACCCTCAACTGATCAAACAGAAGTAGGAGTTATTGTCTCAAACCCATTCTTACACTGCCAAGTGTTCTAATAAGAGATAGTATTTTACTATATAAACATCTAGATTGTTAAAAATTATTTTCATGTTTGTAATATGAAGATGCTGAGTTTAACGCATACTTTGCTACTTAGTATCTCCCTGACACATTTGGAAACAGAAATAAATTTTTTTTTGCTTGTTTTTTCATACTGTGGAAAAGTATGGCATGTCAAATTGAAATGTTTTTTCATAGCTATTTATTTTTAAGAAATGAGGCATATTTTTTAAATCACTAAACTCAGAATAGGACTTACTACCATTGATAAAATAGAGATTTTTCTGTATACCTTAGCGTTTAATGATTAAGTACTTCCTGGGCTGCTGAAACCTCAGATTTTACTATTATCTTGTTCGGAACTGTGACTGAGCTGGAGACTTTCAGTTTCATAAAGAGTATCCTAATCAGTAGCTGTTAGAGCTATTATAAACTAAGACTTTTCCTTCTTTGCAAGGCCTACACCCCAGGTGGATTCGCAAATAAAAGCCATACCCCCAACCTGCATAAGGGTATTCTTACATACCAAGTCAATGAGTACTCACTTATAAAAAATAGAACTGCTACATCAGGAGAGATAGTTTTATGAAGCCACAGCATGACTGCAGAGCTGAATGCATTTGCATGATGGGAAGTATTTTCATGTAAGGTGGTGAAAAGGAGTTAAGGAAAGAAAACAGGCACATTTTAAGATAAGCATTTTTTCTCCTCTTATCTTTTAGCACTCGACAATCCCTTTATAGGACACTAATCTGTTTACACTAGGCCAGTACTTAGCTTCTACTTAGCTGCAAGTGGCTCTTACAAGCTGAAGTTTCTTTTGAAATAAACTCTTCTGGAGCAAACTCAAGGAGTACAACACCTGTATAACCCAAATAGAAGTGTACTGAAAGTGTGACCCACCAGGATAAGCAGCACTCCTCAGCATTCCCAGCACATCTGTGTCTATCTACAAACACATACCTGTGAGAGCATGTATGTGTATGTTTATGTACATATACATTCACCTGTAGCTATTTTAACCACCCCCCCCAATTTATTCACCCTGCTGTATTTTTTTCCTGCTTTCTAAAAACACTTTGATCCCTCAATGCCTCTGTCTAGTAAAACACATGGTGATCCAAGCTTAAATCTGGTACATGTTTGTGTGAGACTATATCTTAAATGAAAAAGACACCTTTCTATTGGGAATATTACTATATGGAATTACAATTAGGAAATATCCAAAATTGATATGAACTTTAATAATTTTTAACATATTTTTATTGTATTTTATCTGTTTTTAAAGAGTCATTGTAAAGTCAACAAAGGAGGAATGTAAATTTAATATCTTGCATACTATTATGAAGTTTTTCATAATAGCCTGTTCAAACTAGGGCTATCAAAAAAAAAAAAACCAACCCAGCAAACTTTATTATTTCAAAATATAATTGTCAGTTTGGAGAAACTGCAGTTCTATAATGTGCTGCTATATAATGAATTTGTTCCCTTTAGGTACAATGTACCCAAGAGTATTTTTCAGTGCAATAACTGAAGAACATCCCTTCTATTTTGGTATAAAGAAAAGTGGGAATATTGAATCACTAGCTAATGAAAAATTACAGAACCATGCCAGCAATATAATGTATCAGAAGCTAGAAAGCTATGCTGCAAATTGTGCCAGCCGTAGCTTTATAGAAGAAAATTAAGTTCACAGAATCCATTTGAGGACTTTTAGAGTTGCAAATATTGATTGTTATACTTTAGATTGTCTCCAAGGTCCTGATTTTTCCTCCAGTGTAGACCAGGAGAACACAAATTTAGTTACAGTGAATTAAATCTGAGTGCTAGGGCATGATATTCAAGTGCAGAATATCTGAAGTATTGCTGTCAGAGTATTTTCCCTTTACTATATTATTCCTTTTAATTTATTTTTTTTTCCTTTACCATTTTTATAGGCCTAATTTCAAATAAAAAATCAGACAAACAAAAACGTGCTCATAGTTCTGTCAGGAAAAAAAGCAAATAAAAATCAGTGAATGGCTGTGACACAAAAAATATGTGCAGGGTAGAATGCACTCTGCTTCTCTGCAAAGAAGATATTCAAATTACGTGGTTGTAGTGGTGGTGGTGAGTGCTGGTGTTAGCTTGTGGAACTCCATACTTAGAGTACACAAGGACAATTCAGTATCAGGAAAAGAAATCCATAAAAAGATGACATTACCCACACAGTGTCTTTTTGACTTTGAATGAACTCAACTATAAGGACCAGATATTATTTTATAATCCACCTTCTTCAGCCTTCTGTGTTTTGTTTACAGAGTTCATCTGGTAGTCCAAAGGAATAAGTATGGATGAAAGGAATCTGCTTTTTCTTAGATTTCATAGCTTTTCTGTTACTTTTCAAAATGTGTGGATAGTAAGTGCTTAGGTTTCAAGACTGTATTTCTCAGTAGTTACTGTTACCATGCCAGTATACAGCAGTCAGAACCTGGCTGTGAAAATTTATTATACAAACACACACACACATATATATGGATATATATTTTCAAGCAATACAGCATCACAAGACACCAGAAACTTAATGAAAGGTAAAAGCAAGGATTTTGATGGTACTGAATATCTGTATGCAAAATTAGATAAAAGAGCTGCTAAAAAAATCACCTTCTGTCATCTCTATCCTCCTTTTTGTTCTTAGGGAGTTTAATACTTCCAAGTAGGAAAAAAAGATCCTGCAATGAATTTATCCAATGTCTTATATGAGTTTCTTTTGCTGGACCATCTAACATCCATGGGGTTTCTATGGCAGCTGAATCTCATTTAATGGTTTATCTTCATGCTTTGGAATCCAGGTGTTACCTGGGAAACAGTTAATTTTCTTCCTAGTAGCTGGTACAGCTGTGTCTTTTAGGTTTAGTATGAGAATAATGTTGATAACACACTGATATTTCTGGGTAGTGCTTACTTAAGCCAATGACTCCCCAGTTTCCTGTGCTCTGCCAGGAAGGAGGTGCACAAGAAGCCAGGAGGGTGCATGGCCAGGACAGCTGATCCAAACTGGCCAAAGGGATATTCCATTCCACAGAACATCATGGTCAGTATAGAAACTGGGGAAGAGGTTGGCCAGGAGCCACCAATCTCTGTTTGGGGAAAGGCATCTGTCAGCAGGTGGTGAGCAATTGAATTGTGTATCACTTTTTTTTCCTGCATTTTATTCCTCTCTCTCCTTTCCATTATCATTACAATGAGTAGTAGTAGTATATTATTGTTATGTTTTATTTTGCTGTCATTATTTATTTTACTGTAATTATTGTTCTTATCTCAATAAATGAAGTTTACCTTTTCTTTCTGGTTGTCTTCCTCTCAGGGGAAGAAAGTGCGCAGTGAGGGAGGGGCTGCATGGTGTTTTGTGCCCAGCTGGGGTTAAACCACAACCCAACTGGATCAGTTTTTCTGTACTTCTAAAGAGGCCTTCTTGCCCCCAGTATTTTGCCACTTGCTGAAAGTTGATACTAGCATTGTTTATTGGCTTGACCCACACTCCTCAGTGAACTAGAAATCATTCATATCCTACAAATGTTGGTGCTACCACAAGACCCACAACTGTGATATTTAGGAAAAACCTACATTATTGAAAAGTTCTTCAGTGTGGTCTTTCTAAAGACATATTTGTTCCCTAAAAGAGATCTTTCATAATTCTGTTTCTGTAGAAGTTAATTTCTTGTGTAAAAGGTGTTATATGTACCTTTACTAAATTGCTGAATATTGAGATTTTATGATGCAATCTTTTTACACCTACTATTCTGAGTTGGTTTTGTGAGGAAGGTTTAATAGGTTTCTTTTTTTTTTTTTTTTTGTTCTGTACCTAGTTCATGGCTCAGAAATTTAGTGCAACATTTAGGCTAACCAGGCAATGGGAGGTTCAGGTATTCAACCAAATCACAGGGTAGAAATTCTATGTATAAGCCTTTCTGTATTTCTTCCTTCATACCTTTCGTTAGGTAACAAGCTAGAGGCTTTTTAAATAGAGTATACAGGTTCTTTGAACCAGCAGATCCCATTAAAGTCTGCTAAGCACAGATCGCTCAGTGATCTTTAGTTACCTATAACCCTGTAAAATATTGGTAAACCCCAACTGGCTACATGAGTCATAAAAACATCTGTTGTTCAAAGAGGTGGACCCAGCTGGAAGCCTATGTTTTAAAAAATGTAACTTGCCTTCTACAAAGCAGCACAGTCAAAATAACTCACTGAGGGGCAAGTCAAACTCCTCTGCATCCATTTAGCAGTACAGACCTCTCTGGGTGGACTGACACCCTGAGGAGCTTCACTCTCATGCTAGTGTGACTTCCCAAGCCAGGCATAGCTTTCCAGCAGCCTACATAGTTACAGGTAGCTCATGCTCACTGAACAAGTTTGCTCCATCTGCACTTAAAAGAGTTCAAATTATGGAGAGCAATCCTTGTCAGACTCATATAACCAACAGAGAATCATGGCGCCATTTACAGTGGTGCCAGGCAGGACTTCCTGCACTTCGAAGGGGCAATTCTATAGTAGTGCAGCAACCAAGTGCCATTTGTTGCTATTACATCTAATGGAAAGAATAATCTTCTGTTATTAAAGGTCAGCTCATGATTTCAAGAAAAATAGTGTTATCCTGCCATGCCTGAAAAAGGCAAGTGGAGTGTACAATGTAAAAATTAGTATCTAAAGAAATTATTCACAACCTAGCAAAAGACAAGAAAATGTTATATTTATGTGCATACCTTAATTATTTCCTCTGGGAATTTGTGTCAAAAGAATCCTTAGCAAGGATTTTCCTATGTAGAAGTTGAATCATGATAAATTCTCTGCTGCATCCCTCCAGTTGTACGCCATAGTCCATGTCAGGAGTGTACAGGAGAAAATAACCCTGTCCCTTCAGGGTCAGCAAATCATCATCTATATTCAGGGAAGCAAAAAATAATAAGGAATTCAAGGGAAAAAATATTTTCTGGTATCTACATTTTCTTTCAAGCTAAGCCCAATCTGACCTTCAGCTGAAATATTATACCCAAACATATATAAACAAAAAGAAATCTTACAAATGTGTGCTTACAGGAGCTGACATTTCTTGAATCAACTTTCACTCAACTTTTATTTTTGTAATCATAATTCAATTTTATTTATTTTAAACATTTCTGTTTGTTTAAAAAAAAAAATGTTTGTTATCTATCGATCTTTGTAATTACTTGTAAATCTTTCTGAATTTTCCCCTGCTGCAAATGCCCATTCCTGTAGCTTGCTGTTGCATAGAACTCCACCATCTATTTCACGTAAATGGAATGACAGAATGATGTACTGAATCAGCATGGAAGTATGTTATGAAGCAATTATGTTTGATGGTGCAGATGTGTTCAAATTAACTTTCTTCCCTGACTTCAGAAAAACTACATCAGAGACTTAAGGGAGCATTGCTCATATTATTAAAAATAAATTACTACCAAAACAGAGCAGAAATTGATCCCACTAACAGTTTAGAGCAGTGAAAGGGAAACCAAGGCTACTTTGCACGGTTAACAATTTATTATGCCCTGTTTTTAGCCCTGGATTGCATTTCGTACGCAGAAGTGTTTTAAAGTAATACATGCTAGTCCCTGAAAGGCTCGCTATTTCAAGAATGAGATTTTTTTTTTCTCCTACTAAATGTCTGTAATGATTACTTTGAAAATCTTGAGCCATGTACAATAGGGCACCATGTGCTGAAGTGGTCATCTTAAACCAGAAACTGATGCCATGACTTTTTTTTTTTTTTTTTTTTTTTTTTTTTTTTTTTTTTTTAATACTTACACTAAAACCTGTGCTGAAGAAGAGAAGAAACATTAAAGAGCTTGACTACCAGAGGACATCAATATACTCTGAAAACCCTTTAACAGGACCAGTAGTCTTGTTAAATCTGCAATTATGTACTTTTCTGTAACATGAATCAGAAAATTTAGCTCTTCAGTATATTTTCATTTGAACAGAAAATGTGTTATAAAGACTTTTTCATAGTTTGCTGAAGCAGACTCAAAACAATATATGAAAGGTCATAAGCAGAGTCACCTCAAGCCAAATGACTTAGTCTTCAAACACGTATAAAAATAATAATTCCCATTAGAGTTTGGAATTTATTCCCTTTGACAGGTACTGATCACAAAGCACCTAATCTTACTTCTGATGAAATCAATAAGAAATCTCCTTCTTCACTCACTGCAATCAGAAGTGCTACATTTTCTTTGTGTAATTATTTTTTTAAAGTTTGAATTGGCTGTTAGGTCACTTGATTTCAGTGCCTAAAGCAAAAGCATTTATAAGTGACTGAAGATTAATTTTGCAAGCAAGATCCTTAAAGAGGGATAATTCCAATATATTAAATTCACTGCTTACCTGAAAGTAAGTACCCTACATTAGCTTCCTGGAGGATATATACGTGCATGCTATCAAAGACAAGCTGTCAAAACAAGATCAAGTGCTACTTAGGTTCACTTAAAAGTCAACTTTCATTCCAAGATGATGTACTTCTTGAAGGTGAAGTGTGTGGAATCACATACATCCCTGCTGCAGTTTTGATTTTGCTTGTTAGTAAATGTCATGAATATTCCTATAATTTTCTAAGGCTAGCTAGACTTCACAAGTTCAAAGTACATCTTAAAATAAGCCCTGGGGATTGTATATTCTTCAAGGGTTAATTTGGTATGTTCAAAAACAAAGCAGACAAACAAACAAGTGTGTAGAACAAATCATTAATTCTCTTGTGAGAATATTATCAGTGCTCTAGGTCAAAATATATCATTATCCACATACTGTTCTCATCTTTTAAAACATTACATTAAATGTATTTTCTATATTCAAAGAAAACTTTGAATTTCCAGACAATTAAAAATGTTACTAGGAAAAATGTCAAGAAGAGATTCAGATACATAGTTAAACATACGTAAAAGATAGATTTTCGTTTTCAATCTCACTTCTTTGAAACAGCATATTCTATGGATAATCCCAGTGAAATAAGTGGAACTTCTATATTCAATGAACATAAAGTGTTGTTTACCAGAATATTTCATAATAGAAACATATTTTGAAGTAAGAAATGTGTATTCCTTCATGTACTGACAGACCTTGTTCCAGGGAGCATTTATTATGAATATAAGCAATTGTCTGGATAATGCAGAAGTTTTGTCCCCTTATTCTTTCTTTTCTAATAGATATTTCTTGCCTGTGTTTAGCCTGTGATTAGCCCATGATTTCTTGTAGCTACTTTTGTCAGTAACTTATGTATCTCCTTCAATATACAAATGTTACTTACTTTCCATAATGCGGCTTTCATATAACCACTGGGTAGTATTGGTTCCAATACAGTCAAGATGAATCATATTCTTGACATCCAAGGGGCAGGATTTTACTTTTTCTCCTTTTTTTTTTTCTACATTAGCTTAGCAATACAGAACTGCACCTGTTTCTGATGGGATGCATGAGATTTCTTCCTTAAAGACTATAAAGTCTCAGATAGTTATTCTCAAAATTCTGCACCTAGTTTTCAGGTATTCAGCTCAGATTCTTGTGCACAAATGCATGTTTTCACAGGTATCTATTACTTGCAAGGACATTTATGAAGAATGAGCTATTTCATTCTTCATGAATGAAAGCAAACAGAATTATGCATTTGTCACAATTTTGGACAGTGGGTGGTTTTCAAACTGCATAATCTGGACTGATGTCCTCCTTTAGGTGTTTAAGCCTGACACCCATTTTGCCTGCACAGACATAATCAAATTCTTAGTACTTCTTAGGGATCTGTTTTGTTGTCTTTTTTCTCCCCTCCCTCTACAGATTGCAGCATTTTACAATATTACTATATTCCACTTTCTTTTTGAGGGCATTTTAAGGATTCTCTAGGCTTGGTGGACAAAGTGTCATTTTACAGCAGGTTTTTTTCTTTTTTTTTTTCTTTTAAGATATTGAGACCTATCTGTGTTTACCAGTGGTGCAAGAACTATATTCTTAATTCTTCTAAAACACAGTGGCACAATATGAGTATCAACTTGCTGAAGCTTTACTCTCCCTTTGAAAAGGGATACATCAGGCATTTGCTTAACGTGTGACTTGAAACCCAGTGCCATCCATATCAGAGAAAACCAATTATGCAATGGTATGATCACCTTCCCTTTTCAGCACCCCATGTATAATCATGCTCATAAGTCTGACACCAGCGAGTACATTTTCAAAGTGATAACTGAGGATTTAACCATGTGGATGTTGTTACTGGAGGTAGTAGAGCCTCATTCTGGGACTTAGTTTCAAAAACCCCCATCCTGCAGCAGGTTTAATAAATTTCACTTGGTTACGTAACTAGTTATGATGAATGGGAAGAGAGACTAACTTCATTCTTAGAAAACAACAGTGTGAAAATAACGTCATCTGTGAAAATGCAATTCACGCTCATTAGGCACTTTTACTGTAAAAGCAGTATCTGTCTCATTAACAACTGCAACATCATTTATTTTAAGCTCTAAATAAAAGGGGTATCTGTGCTCAATCCATATGCTTCTGAAAAAAATAGCTGTTTACTCTGTATCCTTCCTTTAACTTGAAGTTAAGACTGAAAAATTGGTCTGCAGTTCCCTTTTCTCAACTGCAGGAAACAAAGCATACTGGAAACCTGCATTTTAGACTTTTACAGGTTTTGTTTTGTTTTAATTTTCACTGTTGGTTCTCTTGCTAGACTATACAGCTAGTGCTAATCTGTGACTTGCCCCTTTTGCATCCTAAGAGCCTTTTCTCTGAAGAAGCATCAAACCAATTCCCAAAAACGAACCAAATTTCACAACAGTAAAAAATCCCCTTGAGGGAGAAGAAACTGCAATATATTTTAGCAGAAGAAAGACAATGCAGTGGGGAAATGCTTTGTTGAAAATAAAAAAAAATGGTGGATAAAGACAGAAAAGGAAATGAGTCTAATGGAAAAAAAATGATGGTCAGAGGTGATAAAGAGCCAGTCACAACATTTCAGTTCTCAAGCTGATGAGGCAAAGGCAGAGTAATGTAAATGCTGCAGTTAGAGTCAAAGGCAGTTGAGAATACAGTGCAATGTACTCACCTCCCATTGCATCCCTCACCATCTGCTACAGCTTGACATAGTAATATATCACAGAATGAAGTGTGAAGTGCAAGGTCAAGAGCCAAGATATTTCTTTCATCGGGGAACTCCATATAGAAAGTCTTTATTGATCAGTCAGAGCTACCTTACAGCTCCTCTACAACTCTAATTGGTGCTGAATGATTTTATGTTTTTATAACGTTAAGATTGTCATGCTATCTAGCCTAGCAAGGACATGCAAAAGGTATAGTAGCTTACAGGCTGAATTAATATCAGAAGGCAAGGTATAGCTCAAGGAAAGGAGTTAGGTGATACCTTAGCATGATTTAATCTTCAGCCTGGGAGATGAGGTGGCTGAGCAGGTAGAAAATTATAGCAGTTATGAGATTGATTATAAGGAAGTGAATGTGTTAATAATTTACTTTGTAAAACTGGCTTTTCAAATGACAGCAATTACAACAAATATAGATCACTTCCTTGGGTGTCATACTTACAGACAGAATTAATGAGTGACTCAATAACTCCTGTATAAACATAATAGGCTAGTTAGGCTAATTCACTGGAAAAGTAGAAGTATGATTGTGTATTTTAACATAGCACTGCTATTGGTGAGGGTATTTTATTAAGTGAAAGGAAATTAAGTTAAATACCAGGTAAAAATTATTACTCATCTAATCCATCTCTCTAGATACCCAGTATCTATTCAAATAAATATGAATTATTAATAAATAAATATGGATTTGCAATCATAAAATCATGTAATTTGGCAAATAAAAGAACATATTTTGCCTCAAGAGTATAGACCAATCTGTAACAAAGCATAATGTTTTATAACATTAGCAGCATTCTCTTAACCATTACTAAGCTTCTCCTATCATTTTTATAAAGGGGTCTATTACTTCATCATTTCACCTAAAAGTAAGGTTTGCCATGCATGTTCTTAGTGACTAATCCAAGCTGGTGCTGAGCACTAGCAACTTCTATTGAACTCTTCAGTGAAAATTACAGGCGCTCTCACCAGCCCAGAATTTAACTTTCTTGTTTCTCACTGAGAATTTACAACAATTTCTACTATGCTTTTTGGAGCACAATTGACCAAAGCTAGGCAAACAAGTAAGCATGGAAGTAAAATGCTCCATAAGCTCTAAGTAAAATAATATTTATTTATTCATGTCCATTATTTCAGTCCTCTGAAAATAAGGTCTATTTGAAAAGAAAACTGTTTTACCAAACTGCACAAAGTAGTACACACATAAGATATCAATATATCAGGGAAGAATTTCCATGTCAAAATATACTAATTTTCCATCTTCTGGTAGTCACTGGTTCTGAATGCAGTGTGTTATTGGTAGCTTGTATCACAGATGGTACCTTTAGGCCCCAGTGAGGCCAAAATTCTACCTCCACAGATAGTTCTTGCTGTAAAAGGTTTAAAATCTAAATAAACAAGATTACCACAAGCATTGCAAAGATGAGTCAAGACTCTTACTTCTGTGCAAATTGTATCCCATTTGGGAATGGGACCTGAATGACTTATGTCCTGGTATAGGGATTTTGCATATAAGATTGCTTATTCATACCTACAATGGAAGAACAGAGCAGAACTCTGTATACCAAAGCCTACCCTGATGCTCTTCTCAAATATCTCCAATTCTTAAAGTTGCTTAATAGCTGCAGGTTGATATTATTATATTTATGTTCTGTGTCAAATGGTACAATAATTTTTTTCCTGTATTTCCATCTTTTTTCTTTAACTGCATGAATATATTACACATCCAGCCTCATGGCATCATAATTTTTTCTAATGAGTGAGGCACAAGTCATTCGATTGCTCAGTTATGATGGGTGTAGTGAAGTCTAAATTTACTGCAAGGGATGCAAAAAGAATTTCCCCCTTACCATGGCAATATGAAATGGATATAACTTGATCTGAAACAGAAGTCTGAAATCATAAGGGATCTGGGTAAATCTTGAGTTATATCCCAAAGGATAGTGCTGTGACTTGTGGAAAGTCCATTTGTCAACTAAGCTGGAGCACATATTATGGGATTTCATGTGAAATGTGTTAAAAATTCTTCCCCAAAGACAGAAACAAATGTGGTTATGATAACCAAAACCTTTATTACTGATGCTCTCATAATGAATGAGAATTGTGACATTCTAGCAAATTAAGGTGATCTTTTCTCATCCCACAAAAAACCAAGCAGATGTGATTTCTTTTGCCAGAAATCTAATTACTATTTGTAATTGTCCTATTCCTGCATTCTGTGTTTCTCATGAGAACAAAAACTGATGTAATATTAAACTGTGAAACAAACAAAACACAGATCAGGTTCCAGTAAAACTGCAAGTGTATCACATGCATGAAATAACACTCTAAGAAACTATGCCTATAAATATCAAGTAACCTCAAAAATCACTCAGCTGAAGAAGCTTGGAAAGAGGACCATTGCAGTATGCTATTTTTTCCCTCTCTATTCCTATCTGAGGCAGCTGCTGACCTGTGTTACTTTTTGTCATTTTCCAAATGGCTTTTGCATAGGTCCAAGCTGCTTAGAGAATAAAAATAAGTGACACTGAACATTGTGCTATTTTGTGTGCTTATCACCAGAAAAGGTATGAACCAGTGGTCAATGTAATTTTCCTCTAGTATAGGTATTAGCTGAAATGACACAAGTCCAATATGAATGTTCAGTCTGACCAGTTATGAAAACAGTAATTGTACTGACTAAGAAGCAGTCTGAACAATGACATAAAAAAAATCTGAACTAAGCAGAATTCTTTTTAATGGGAAAGTATCCTTACTTTCATCACAACCATGATGAAAAGTAACTGTTTTCTGTATCCTTACTACATGTTTCCTGTACTTTAGGTAGTTTCTGTTTCATCCCTGGAAAAAAGGGGTTTTGCAGGTATTCAAGTTGAATTAAACTTTGGGTAGTGAGTGGCAGATGGTGTTTCATTTCTGAAATAATGCTTAGTACCATTTCTTTCAAACTTCTCCATTATGCTGGGTCATATGATAGTAAAGGTGCCTTAAATTCATTGTCTAGTCATAAAGAGTATCAGCCTACCAGAGAAGAGTCTGAATTCCCTTGTAGTACAGCACATTTCAAAATGTAATTCCTCAGAATAAATGTTCTATTACACATGTATACTGGATACATTAAAAGAAGTTTTTACATCTCCATGACACAGCCTTTTGAGATAAATGTGCTGTTAGGTTTTGCAAATCCAAGCTAGCAGGGAATAAATTCTTATTCAAACAGTAGGGGTTTTTCCTTGGAGGTTTAGGCAGATTTCTTTCTCCATGTGAAGCCATCTCTCTGCCTGTTACCACAAAGAGTGGTAGCATCACACACTCAGAATTGTTGATGTATATGCCTAGGATGAATTTCTGTTCAGACTCAGATTTTTACAGGCAGGTATTTGGAATAAAGTATCTTTTGTTTGTACAATCAAATCTTATTCAGCTTATTATTATTGAAAATCCCTGCAAAAATAGATAACCAACCTTGCATGACAACAATATTTACGAACAAGAGACTCGAATGGAAACCCAGGCCTGTAAGGGTCAGCATTAGTGCTTAGTAGAAGAGCTACATAAGAAAATTACTTAACTGAAAAAGAAACACAGAACAGTTGAAGTTGGAAGGGAGCTCTTGAGATCATCTAGCCCAACTCTCCTGCTCAAGAGCCACTGACAGCAGGTTGCCCAGGGCAGTGCACAGATGGCTTTTGAATATCTTCAAGGGTGGAGGCAGCACATCTTTGAGCAGCCATCTGGTGCATCAACCACTTCTCCCAGTTCGTATCATCGGCAAACTCCTCCACTAAGGCTAACTCTTCCTTGCTCCAGACTTTACCTCCAGTTTCAGGGGCCTGAAGACCAGACCTACTGATAAAGACTGAGGACAAGGTACATTAAGAACCTTGTCCTTTTCCATCTCATTTGTCATCAGATCCCCTGCCCCATTGAACAGCAGACCTACATTTTTATAGCTTTTCTTGCTGCTGATATACCTGTAGAAGTTTTACTTGCTGTATTTCACATCAGCATCAATTACATATGGGCTTTAACTTTCCTCATCCTACCCCCCCATGCTTTGGAAGTATCTTTGAGGTTTTTTCTGTGTCATTTGTTCCTGCTTCTGGCCCTTTTATGCTCCCTTTTAATGTCTGTGTTTAGACAGAACTCCCTGCTTAGCTGAGCTTGCAGGAGGTGATCCTTGAAAATCATCCTACTCTTCTGGATCTCCCTTTTTTCAAAGACTATATTCGCTAGAGTTTTTGGATATCCCATATCACAAAAACTTTACCCCAAATAATTAATCTTGAACTGTAATCTCTCAGCTGACTCAGCACTCACCCATAGACAGAACCCCAGGCAACCCCATTGGTCTCTCACATCAAGAGTAGATCCCTCTACTCACCATCCTGCCTGATCCTTCCTAAAGAGCTTATATCCGTATCTCAAACACCCCATCTGAGCAATCCCATCACATCCCCATAACCCCAATAAGATCATGGCCCTGTTTGTTCCCCATGCTGCATGCATTTCTGTAGGGGAATTGATTGGTGTACAGGAATTTTCTGCCATATCTGAGGGCACAAATGGTTGGCTACAATACCTAGAAAGAAAACTGTCTGCTTTGAATCCCTCAAGATGGCATTGCGAAGAACATGGCTCAAGTTATTATAAAAACACACATATTTTGGAGGGATGATGTAGTCAGACATATAGTGGCATACTTTGTCCTGTTTAATAAACACTACTTAAACACTAATGAAATTAAAATGAAAATTTCATTTCCAAGAAAACCATCTTCTCTCATTTTAGAACTTCTGGACAACAAGATGAGGTAACATGTCATGGAACATGTTCATCAAACTCCATTTCTAATCAAATGAATTAAAAATAGAATATATCTTAATAGTAAGATTGAAATTCTCTTTTGAATTGAAATTCATTTTGCAAACAGATGCTGAGCGCATTAAGATTAGATTCACTTACAATTCTATTTTCAACTTGACTTTTATGGTCAAGATATTTCCCTCCTCCCTCACCCCACACCTTCACTTTTTGCTTTAAACTACAGCCAATGGTGACAGTGTGCTTTGCATTATCTTCTAATATGACTTGTGAGATTGCATGACTGGAAAGTAGTCCAATTAATTTCACTGCAGCCTGAATCACCAAGTATAAGATAATTTCAGTCTCCTAATTTGCACCCAAACCAGGACTTTAACTAACATAGTTTGCCAATGCAACAATTCATATATCATTTATTTTAAAATTCTAACACATGGCTCAGGTTGATGAACTTCGAATTACATTGCCAAAGTTTTTCTTGGCCAGCCCTATCAGCATTCTGTAGTAAGATATCCATTCACAATCAGTATTTATATAAAAGAAAATATCCAGATTATTTTCCTACAGAACATTAATAAAGCTAATGGAGATATACCCAGGGCAATTGGCCTAAGAGCACAAATGAAACTATAATTCAAATATTGCTCCAGCTTATGCCCCAGGATGAGCTAATATGCAAAGACTCTTTTCTTTATAACTGTCATTGAAATTAACATTAAAACTATAGACACAGCAATAATTTCTGTGCAGAATCAGAGATATCTGATATAAGAACACTTATGCTGCTAGCAATCTAAATAGAACTGAAGAGCTTTAAAACCTGCAGTGTGATTTCCTTAAAAAAACTCAAACAACAAACAATCCACAGACACTATTTCCTAACAAAGCTTCCTATGCCACTTCTATCAACTCTATGTTTCCTAAGAGACTTCTACACTAGGAAAGGACTATAACAATGCCTGGGCTGTGTGATTAAAACCATTCATGTAACTTATAAACAACAGTCCTTATACAGAATCAGAGAATGATTTGGGTTGGGAGGGATCTTTAGGGAGAGGTATCTTGTCCAACCCCTCTGCTGTGGGCAGCGACATCTTTCACTAGATCAGATTGTTGAAAGCCCCATCTAACTAGACTTTGAACACAGTTCATGGCTTAGCTACATGAACAATTTATCACATCCCAGTTTACAAATGGTAAATTTTAGTGTATGTAGTAGCAGTCCAGCACAAAAAACCACCCCAAAGTAATTGGAAGTACTTCAATCTACTGTGAAAGATTAAAAGAAATTTAAATTACTTGTACTTACCATTACACATTAGCAAATCCATATTTTCATGGCCCAGCTGCTGTGCAGCATCCTTTTAACCACAACATCCTAATTGTTTTTATAATATTTCAAAACCTTAGAAACATTGGAAAACATGTTGTTTCTCCAGATGACAAACTATGAAAAGCTTTTTCATACTTTTAGGCATTTTGTATTGCTTATAAGGTACTGAGTGCATTCTCTCCTATAAGTGTATAGTGTTTCAGAAACAACAAAACTATGTCTTTATCTAATTGTCAGCAAGAAAGGATGAGTTAGATTGGCATATTTGAAAGCTTTAATTAAATATATGTTAGCAATACCATATTTCAACGATTTCAGTAATTTCTTTTAAAATATGAATATAGACTGTTCACAGTGTTGGCAAAATTAGTTTTACTGCATTCATTTCTACTAAGAAATATTTTTAAAAATAGATACTTGGAAAAGTTTCTGAGTTTTTGCAAGATTAAATTCACTTGTAGAATGAAGTATTTATCATCTGGGTTTTTTTGTTTGGATTTTCAATTTGCGAGTGCACAGAGTATCAAATCCCCACAAGGGTAAGGTATAAAGATTTAAATCATTCTCAAACTGAGTGACACAATTAATCCTCATCTATGATTTCTATCAAGTTGGTTTATTGCCACATAGTCTATGTATTGCAAATTTATACTATTTTGTGAAGGTGCCCTTGAACATCCTGATCCACTAACACCTAAAGACAAACCAGCTGTAAAAGCATGAAGGAATTCCAGAGGAATGTATTAGAAGACAATTAACAAATGAAAAAAACAGCAATGGTCCCACTCATGGAATAAATACTAACATATATTTGGTGATTTTTATCCTACTTAAATAGTGAAGTGTGTATTTTAAAATATTTGTTTTTCCAGAAACCGTTGTGAGAGATGGCATAATTATTATAAATTTAGAGCCATTTTAGCTGACTAAGAACAGCTAAAAGCATTATTTTGCTCATTTAGGAATAAATGGCAGGAGTCCTATTAGTGAGATGAGCCTCCAAGCTGGATAACAAAATACAAATCCAATCCTTTGCTTCATTTCCAAAATATGTTACATATAGATAACAAAGGTATATGTCATATTCAGACAATTGCATTACAAATTCAGAAATTAGTAACACCATTATAACACTTTTGTTCTTTACTTTGAATTCTCTGTCATCCTTCAACCTATACAGCATCCCCCTCCCTCTCTCTCTCATTTCCTCTTCTTAAGACTCTATGTAGTATAAATAAAATACATACATATACCATTACAATAGATACATTGCACATATATAATAAAATGATAAGGCTTAGTGCAGAAAGATTGTATAATCATTAACCTAACTTTTATAAGAACTTGAAGAAAGCTGTTACTTAAAATGTCCACAATCAACCATTTACAGTATTTTTCCAACATAATAATAATAATAATAATAATAATAATAATAATAAGCCATTGATCAGTTCGTACCAATGAACAAGAACTTTGTGTAAAGCAGATTTCATCTTCCATTTCTTACTCCTTTTCTTACGCCTTTAGGTCACTTTATTTCCTTGGGGAGTAATGCCTTTCAACACATACACAATAGATTTCCTGCATAGCATAGGTTAATTTCCTTGGTGATTTGTTCCTACTTGTGGGGATAATTAAACACTGAATCAAATGACTTTGGGATATGATGGTTGCCCTTCAGTTTAAGTTTTCAAAACCAAATTTGTTGTCTTTTTAAAGGATATGCATTAATGTGTCGAGCAATGAATGTCAGTGAAATATCACATCCCAGGATATGCAAAAGAAATCGGGCTAGATCAGTAAAACTTTCTGAACAATGACAGGCATCAATTGCAGCTTTAAAATTTCTTGAAGAGTAGCATGCACAGAATAAACACAGACCACTTATTATGACCTTGCAGACTACTCACCAGCACACAGACCACATTTTCAGAATCAACAGTAAAGGTAACTTTAGCCCTCTGCATCACAAAATCTGTCTGTGCCAATGGCAACTGACAGCTCGATGCAAATGCCCTTCCTAATTAGCACATTAAATTGTATACATCTGTGCAAATAAATTTCAGCTACATTTGCAGTACGTATCAGCACAGTTCCTTTGGACTTAGCTATTTCGTGCTCAACACCTGGTCTTTCTTGTTAATTTATATTGCTTAAGATTTTTCCCCCTAATTTGCATGAAACCATAAAGATTAAACTCTACATAATTATTGATTTTTCCTCTGGGCATGTATTTTTTCTTAGAAAAATACATATTTGATTGTCTTTTTATCTTTTCTCTTATTTAATCCTCCTGGTTTTTCTGTTTATTATTGAGATGGATTTTTTCTATTAATGAAGATATAATTATCTCTGGATCCTCTACATTGATTTTATTCACACATGAAAATGAAACAAGACAGGAAAGGAAGTAAGATATACTATACAGCAAAGAAGAAAGGCAGCCAACAATAAAGATGAAACAATAGCTCCCCTCAAGCAAAAATTTGACAATTTTAACATGAGTTAAGAACATGAGTCACCATTATTTAAATCATATTAATAATTAATAGACTTATATGTTACAGAATGCTCTCCCACGATTTTTCCCTCAGCACCACACTTTTGATTCTTCATAAAGTACAGCAGACTAAGACCAGTATTATTTTAGAACTTGCTTGCTGATTTTTTATATTTATGTTTGAAAACATATCACTTTTTGCGAATGTAAGACTTTGCAGATTAGAAAAAAATATAAAGGAGGAATTTTCTGTACATCTTATACTATGATCTACTGTAGCTGAAAACCACATTTCTTCCTGACAGTAATGGAAGTTGCAAGTTTTATTAGACACTGAACACTCTGGTAAAGTTTATCTTGGTTGCTAGGTAATTGTGAATATATACATGTTAAAAACAAACAAAAGAAAAGCCCACAGCATTTGATGCCCCAATGGGGTAAATCAGTTCAACTTCACCATTTGAAATTCTAATCTGACGCTTTTTCTATCTTAGAACATTTAATATATGTTCAAAAGAATCCATCTTTGAAACCATTTTTCATGGACAGCAGTGCTGCTCATGAAGGGCTTGCAGTGCTCCATATGGCGGAAGATATTGCCGGGCTCTTATATCACACATGCAGTTGTGGGGTATAGGAACAACACTTACTATAGGCTCTATTAAGAGCATGAATCTGTGAAAGCAGCAGTCAAAGGAGTATAACAGCTGTAAGAGCATGAGGATACCTTGTGCAACTGTCATATTCAAAGGAGGTGGAGAGTTAATGAAGGAATACCAGTATTTTGCAAACTGCAGCTATTCAGGAGAAAGAAGTTACGCAAGTAATACAGAGATGAAAAGCCAAGCCAGCTGTACCAGGTTAGCATGTTACTGGTACAAGTGGCTGATTTCTTGAAAAAGAAATATATACAGTAACAGGAGGTCATTGTCAAATTAATAATTTATTTTAAAGTAGTTTTATGGAACTGAGAAAAGGTATTACTTAACAAAGAGCATTTTTTCCTTTTTTTTTTTTTTTTTCCAGACAAGGCAGAATAAACCCCCCTATTTTTTATTAAAATCACGACAGAAGTTTTCCCATCTGCTTTTAAGACATGTGGGATACTAGCTTCACATATTTCCAGCACTCATCATTCTTATATGAAGATGCACACAAACATTTTCCATTGAAATTGCTAGTGGAGGCATACTCTTTACACAAATAGAAGTCACCTATTCTAAAAGCAGTAGCATCAAGGAAAACGTTTGCATATCACATTACAAAGTATAGTTCAGTTCTAAGCTGTTGATGGTGCAAAACAGAGCCAAAGGATCTTGCTCCAAACCCAGGATCTAGTTAATTCCAGGAGTTATCACTACCCTGTAGTTTTCATTCATCCATGACTGGCAACTATGACATCTCTCCTGAGATGTGAAGATGACTAGTCACCTTTGTCTGGCAGAAAAATAGTGAAATTGTCATCTGGTGGAATCAAGGTAAAGATGAAGTTTCACAGAGTAAATTTACTGTCTTTGACCAGAGTACTTGGTCAAAGCTCAGGGCACTGTGTATTGATTCTGTGAGGAGGAAGGCGGTGATGGAGTCAGATGTCTTTGATGTCATCTGTTTACTTTCAAAGAATGAGCAAGCTTCTGAACCACTGCAGAAAGCAAACAGCAGTCTCCTTGATCATTCCACCAAAAATCTTACAAGCTGGCACCCAGAGCAAATTTTCTTTCTTAGATGTAAACATTTATCAGGTGGAAAAGGATAAATAACTCAACATCCTTTCTGGGTCTAATTTCTGTGATTTTACAACTCAGAGTGCCATTCTCCTTTACGTTGCTGTGTGTCATGTTTCCTCTCTTAGGCACTTGGTTTTCCCAGGCATAAAGGATTGATTCAAAGCTTCATATAAATGAAGGAATATGTACTCATCAGCCCATGAGTGTCCAGTTGAACACAGAAGGTGAAGCTTGTATTTTTTCATCTAAGTAGTCTGTCAAAAAAGCTTGAGTAATTTCTCATAACTAGTGTAAGTGAAGGATGGTAGTTATATCTCCTTTCTGAAAGACTACATTGAATTCCTAATGCCTATTACTAGGGCTAGCACACAGGAAATGACTATGTTTAAATGCTAAGGGAATATGTGCATTAATCAATCAGTTTTCAGTTCTGATGTTAAATCAAAAAAGTCAGAGCACTGTAATTACTCTAGTATCAGAGATAGCACTCACCTCCATTTGTTAGTACCTAGTATCCAGCAAGGGCTGAGAGCTCCTGCTGGTATTCACCCACACTTAGAACAGAGAGCATAAGATTGACCTTTTTGATTTGTGCATGGCAAGACGGTATGGCTACGGAACCAATGGTTATAGATCTCTACTTTCTTGGCACCACCTCAATGGGGTACAGAGTTTCACATGGATAATTAGCCTTCACTAGGCAGTGAAGCTGCAAAATTAGATCAGACAATGCACAAGCCAATTTACTGCATTTGGGTAGCTGAAGACAAGTAAAGGGAAGGCAGGTTGGATGAAATCTTGATTTTAATCTGTATTGTTACAAATCAGCAATCTCATACATTTTGAGCCTAGTTTATTTTATTGATCTGAAAAAAGAAGTTTGTACAGAGCTGCTTAAGAGCCACGAGTGTTTAATGTCTTTTCCTTGCAACACAGTATGTTTGAACAAACCATGAAAATCTGAATCATGTTAAATTCAGACTGGAATATGCCACACTGTACGTCCACTGCTTATGTTGCATCCTACATCTGTGAGGCAAACTTAGGAGAAAATTAAGACCCTGGCACAACAGAAAAATGGAAAAAAATAATATTGCCACAATTCTTTATCCTCATAATCACCTATTTTTTTGTGGTCACCAGGAAATTCGTGACACTATTTGTCAACTGAATAAACACAGCATGATTTGAAGAAATAGAATATCTGGAATGGCATTTTATTTTCAGGGGTGCAATTGCAAGGGGTTTACAATTGCAACCTCTTTGGGAGGCAGTGCACTTGCAAAAGGGTTGAGGGTTTTTTTCAAAAAAGGGTTGTAGTATAGCAGCTTCTTTGTCAATCATACTAATTCAGCTTCTGCACAGGATTTTCTTTTTACATTAACAAACTCTGAAGATAGAAAGCAAGCGAAATTATATACTCACTCAAATGGCACTATAAAAAAAGATATTGCTTTGTGCTCTAATCAGAAAAGAAGGCACTCCATTGCCACAATGAAGTATGACATTTTTTTATTATTTTTTTTAAATCAAGATATAAATAAATCAAGATATAAAGTCAATTTTTGTCTTTGCCCTGTGGTCCCAGAAAAGCTTGCACCATTTGATGGCAGAAGCTACAGTCAAAGCCTTGAATTTAATTCTACCTCTTAAATTGCATCAGGCATGAGCGCTGGGAGGACAAGAAAGCTGCAATAAGCTCGAGGACTGATTCTGCAAGGAGAAAGATTTCAGAGTGCTTTTTTTTTTTTTTTTTTCTTTCCCCCAGCCCCCAGCGTCCATTGTGGACGATGTGGGGAGTCAGAGGGGCTGCGTGTGAGCGCTGTCCCGAGCAGGGGCGGTGCGCGGCAGCCGCGGGGCTGTGCGGCCGCTCCGGGCGCGGGCGGGGCTCGGCCTCCCCTCATCCGCGGGGCTGCAGCGCCCCCTGGCGCCCGCGCCACCCGGGCACAGCGCGGCCGCTGCCACCGCGCCGGGGCTCCGCGGGCTCTGAGGCCTTTCCGAAAGGACGGCGTCAAACTGCTCAGGTGGCTTTAATTGCTGGTTTATTATTTTAAAAAGAGAACGTGTTTTCTTGAACGTGTGCTTTTGAGACATGGACTTGTCTCCCTGACCTCCCTCTGCGTGGGTTCTGTGATTGCTGATCTGCTCCTGCGAATGGGCCAATTATAAGCTTTAGAAAGTCACCCAGAGCAGCAGGTTAACGCTTTTCAGGGGCATTGGGGAAAAGAAAAACTTTTAATCTTTTAGGAGTTGTGAATGAACAAACTGCTGCCAATTTTTTTAATACCCCAACTCTGTTTTAGATCCCACCACATCTGTAAATATATTCAATATATATCGGATGCTTATAGGGAGAGTAAAATTATTTGATTGCTATCCCCGGCATGACTCTCAGAAAACAGTTTCTTAGAAATTTCAAATGTTAGAGACTGTCACACTCTGTTTATTAAGTATGTGTAAACCATCCTGTTTCTGTAAAAATATTTCCTCTACTTCTTACTTTAAATCTAAAATGACACTGCAGACATTTCACTTTAACTCTAAGATACGACTCTTGAAAATTCAAAAATTTTATGTCTTGAAAAGTACTCTACTTATACTTCAAATTTTCTATCTTTAATTTTTTTCGAATTATTTTTTTTCTTCAGCAGAAAAAAAGATAGATTTTTTTTCATCCACCTGTGATTTTGAGTGTATACTTCCTTGGTTTTTCATTTGATCTCCTTCCTGCCAATTCTTTGTCCCTGTGTTAGACTAATAGGCTCAAAGCAGCATTGGTGAATTCTGTTTGAAATGAAACATTTCTCTGATGCTTACATCCACTTTATTGATTTATATGAGCCATGAATTTTTTCTGTTATCAATATATTATGAACCATATTGTTTCCAGCTCTACCATTATTACTGCATTAAATGAGAAATGAAGGTTGATCAAAGCAGCATCCAGGTTGGATGGAACTCCAGGAAGTCTCCAGACCAATCTCCTGCTCACAGCATGTCCAGCTCTGAGGTCAGACCAGATTGCTCAGGGCAATCTCAAAAACTGCCAGCCTCTCTGGGAATTCTGTTCCGCAGCTTGGCTGTCCTCAGGAAGGACCACATTTTCCTTACATCTGACCTGAGTGTCTCTCTTTACAATTTTTGCCTTTGACCTTCAGTCTTCCACTATGCACTGCTATATTTGTCACTAGAAGACTTCTCCAGCTTTCAGCATATCAGGAAAGGAAACTTCTGCAGGCTGTGTACTGTACTGGCTTTGTCTGGAGTAGAGTTAACTTTCTTCACAGTGTCTCTTTCTTTCTTCTTGATCACCACATGTAGATGCTGAAGGGTTTATTTTAGCTCCCCCTGAAACTCTCTTCCAGGCTGGACAAGCTCAGCGGCTTCAGCCACTCCTGGTAGGACTTCTTCAACCCCTGTCCAGTTTGAGGTCCTCTGCTGAATTCACTTCAGTGAGCACTAACCCTGCATTGGAAGCAATAGGACGGGATGCAGTATTTCCAGAATCCCTAAGAGTTTAGCTGGCCCCTGCTTTCTCGACCAATATCTCCACTTTCATTTTTATTTTATGTGTTCTTTCTTTAAAGTAGTCTCTCAGGCCTTGCATCTTTCCCGCACCAGAGTTTTGCATCAAGAATTCCTGGTATATAATAAAATATGACGACAAAAATTCAGACAATATTCTGTGACTCCTGAAGACACTCCCAAGAAGATTCTACTTGCCTTGATAAGGAATTACTACAGTTCTATTGCACAAATCAGCATATTTTCTTTAACGTTCATTCTTCAGAAACTTTCTTGCACTTCTGCATTTTGTATAAATTTGTATGTGGTACACCCCATTCAAAACTAACTCCATCTCTAAAAAAGATGCTCTCTCACAAAATCCAAGGAACTCCCTAAGTTACTACTGTGTTTAATTCTAAGTACTTATAAAATGCACTGAAAGATGGGAGTATAACAGATATTTTATTTAGTCTTTTCTAATACTTAAAGTAACCCCTGCAATTGCACTGAAATGAGATCAATTCAACAGCACAACACAGCAGAGCAGCTGACTACTTTTTCTTGTCATGCCTAAAATCTTGCCAAGGAGCAGCAGGCATAAGGGGCTGCTCCATCAGGGAATGCAAGCCTGGAGGTGAAGTCAGGGCAGCAGAGGCAGTGCTCCTGCGGGCCAGCACACAGCTCATCAGTGTGGAGGTGAGCAGAGCACGGTGCCATCAGCAAGGTCTGCTGACAGCCCCAGACGATCCCCAGGCAAGATAGAGCTGGGCTCTGGATCCTTCTAGGGACTCCAGTCCAGTACCAGCAGGAGACAGGACTACACCAGAGGGCTGAGGACAGCACAGGGGCAGAAAAAGACTGGAGACTGGGTAGAGGACAAGAATGCCTGTGACAGAGATCAGGCAGGGACTGGTTGTCCAGGGGTGCAGATGGGGACCCCAGATGGGGCTGGTCAGCTGAAAACCCAATGGGATTGGGGCCCCAACAGCATTTTTCATAACTATACAAGTTAATTTTTATTTTGTTACTGAGCTGAGAAAAATTAGATCGAAAAGGTGATCATTGGGAATACGATACTATTGAAGAAAGATAGGTATAATGTGTGCTGACTTGCATATTTTTCTCAAGTAGAGTAATTAAAATAGTTTTAGTTTTTAATTTATGTATAGGAATATTAGTAAAATAAAATATTTAAAATGTATTGAAAGTTAAAAATATTTTTATTAGGGTAACTTTGATGTGTTATGTCAGGAACCTGAAAACTTAAATAAAAACTTCTCTTTCTCTAGGCTGCTGGAAATAATTCACCAAAGACTGGTATTTCAAATAAGTTGTTCAACTACCTCCAGAGTCATACACGGGGATGTATCAAAGACCACATACCTGTCAAGTCACTGAGATACTGAGAGTGATGCAAGCTCTGGGACTCCTTTACATAGACCTGTGGCCATTGTCATCATCACTGACCAACCTGACAGCTATCAGTTTCAACCACAAAAAGCTGTGATTCACCAGTATAATTCCTCTTCACTGCTCATTTTTCATTGCTGCATCTTTCTGTTGAGTTAACCATTTTCATATAGAGCACTCTACCCTCCCAAAGGATATGTACTTCTTCCTAATAGTACAAAAGAAAGTCAGGGTTTTGACAGGACTGTAAATATCTTAGTCATAAAGTCAAATCCTATTCTTCCAGCTAATGCATTCTGAGATACAGGGATGACTACTGTAAGTGCACTGAATCACAGCAGGCAGTGTCTGGGGAGGGGGGACATTGGTGCTGTCGGGCCCATCTCTGTACATCCAGCTGCCAAGGGTTACAGCCAGTTCATACAGTGCTGGTGCCTTCCCTTTGTTTACCTGCCTGGATACTGCCAAAACACAGGTTTCTCCTGACAGTGCCCAGGCAGGCTCTGATCTAACTCACACTGCTGTATTTCAGAGACCTCACAGCCTCATAAATGGTATTATAATTGAAACCGCTCTGTAAGAACATTTCTTTTTTTACTCTCTACCTTTTATTCCTTAGCTAGCCATGTGATTATTTGTAAGTACTTAGCTGTTTACCAGTTATCTGGTCATATGTTTGAAAATGTGCAAATATATTTGCCTTATTGCAGTGATGTATGCCCCCTTTGTGGTCACATTTCAGTCCTCATTCGGAAATAGACACATTCCTGACAATAATCTCTCTGCTGTGTCTGGATGTATTTTTCTTCTATCTACTCTCTTTTCATATCACGCAATTCTGTTTAGCACACGTTTTCCATCAAAAAAGAAAGAGGAGTTAGGAATATGTATTTTTTCCAACTCTGCTCTTTATCTCTCTTTGCAATTCTTTTTTTCCTAGAAATTCCTTCATTTGACATCCACACATGGTCCAAGTGTGGGAATGCAAGCCCCAGTACAGAACTGGGAGGTAAGCAGTTCTGCCTATGAACTCTTCAGAGAGAGTGTGCTCTTGTACACATCCTAGCAGGTGTGCATCTTCATGTCCAGACATTCATATTTTAAAAAACTGACTCCAAATGCCATGGTAGCTGTAAAGAGAATCTAATCAAATTTCTCTATCAAATTGTAACCTTCTACATCTGTGGCTTATTGTACAAAAAGGAGATACTTTCTTCTGAGAGAACAGCCTAGCAATTAAACTCTGCCTTTTGGGGAATTTATTGTGAATTTATTGTGATTCCCTCTCTCCTCACCTTTTCCACCAGCTGATCTTCTGCTGTGGCATTACTCCAACCACAGAAGGTCTGTAGTCAAACCTGGAAGAGGCTGCTACCAAACTTGGAAAATGCCATATAGTTTAATGAGATTTTTCCATAGTCATTCTCCCTAAAATGTCAGAATTTATGCACAGTTAAGTCATTCTGATTTAACATTCCATCCATGCAGAATAAAGAATAAATGAAACATTTCAGATTCAATTATGTGGTGACTGTCAAAATATACTGAATTTTAAGAGTTGACCAGTGTGTCTAGTTACTCAGCTTTCCAAAACGGAGTTAATGTTAGTGTTACCAGAAGAATGATTGCATTTGTTGAATTTTATGGCCTAAGGCTCAAAATCTCTACTAACTACTATTACAGTTTCTACTAAATGTAGCCAATACATAACTTTGCAGAGAATTTTCTACATAATGACCTCATCTGCTTGTAGAAATAGACTTGCAATGAGATGCAGTATCACAGTTATGAATTTTCTGGGTAAACTATATTGAATAAATATGCAAATGTTTCTGTCTTCACCAGTGGAAAATTATATTTAAAAATAAAAAAAAAAAGGTGTTGTGTTGAAGATTCTGTTTTCTAAAAAAAAAAAAACAAACCAAGAAAACACCAGCCAAAACAAAAGGTGCTTGTATTATGTACATATGCACATACAAAAATGTAAATATGAGTTATACAATTTTCATGTTAATGAAGTAAATTTCCATATTACTGGCATGATATATTTTCCTTCAGAAATTCACATATGCAGATTTTCATAAAGATGCATATATTCACAAGGAAAGTTATATATATGTGTATATATAGATAGATATAAAAATATATGTGCATATATGCACAGTTTGCAGTGTAGCCTAGTTAGCCTTTTCAGGAAAAAGGGAGTAAAATTTTGCCTATCATACGGTACTTTAGGACATTCCATGTATCTCAGTACATTTATTTTCAGTTCAGACCTTAGTTAAGACTAAAAGAGTACAGGAGGTTCAAACAAAGGGTAAGATGTTACCTCTACCTAATTATGTGGCTCTGAATGCTCCAAGAGCAGAGGCTTCGGCTCTGCATACTTCAGTGATAGTCTCCCCCAGGTCCTCCCCATATCCTCTTAAAGTGTGTTACATTTCTGACTGAGTCCTCCGTATAACATGAAGCAGACAGAAATATCCATGTTTAGGTACTGGGTTGAGAGCTGGGGATCATGATTCAGTCCTTGTTTTGCCAAATAACCTTAGTTAAGTCATTTTGTGTCTTCCAAATAATGAAGCTAATCATATTTTTTTCCTCACAAGTATATTTTAAGGTGGTATGTACTAAGTATTCATAGATATTCCGTTATAAGAGTAATTTATGCAACTAACAACAAGCAATTACTTACATCAGTATTTTTGGTTTGAACTGTACTTTGTTTGTACAATAATCAGTAGCAGAGTGATTAGTTACCTGAATATTATCCCCACAAGTTACTATTTCATAATACATTTTAAGCATTCTTGTTTTCTCTGATGAAAAAAGGTACAAAGCTATTAAATATTTAAGGTCAAGACTAACACATGCAGAAACAAAGAGAAAGGTTAGGCATTTGATACATGGCAGAGAAGAAGGAAGAATCTCTTACCATGAAAGAGACATCCCCAAATATAAAATTCTTTAGGTACTGACAGTCCTTAGAAGCCAAGTGGTGTTTTATTTCTGAGGGATTTTCCACGAAAACCCTTTGTTTGGTTGGTTTGGTTAATACCAATTTATGTTGTCTGAAATCCCTATTTTATGTTTTGGTTTTTTTTCACTCGTAGGCAAACTAAAACCAACACCTTCCAAGACAGAATGTCAGTAAATATTAGAGTAATATTTATCTAGCAGTTTAAAATCTCAATAGTAAGCTCACTTTGCTCTAATCATTTAAGCAGAGTTTTAAATTTTCTGTCACTGAGACTATAATGTTAAGATTTTTTTATGAGAGAAGAGACACCATCCATTTTATTAGTCTGCCATTTGATTCTAATGGATTTACTTGGATCAAGTAACTAAAAGGCAGCTGTCAATTGTTTTACAGCTTTTGTCCCTTTGTCTGTCTAGCACTGGAAAAGAGCTAAACCCCTTACTTTACTGAAAACTAACATCTCACTCATTTTATCAAATATTTTTCAGGATTATAGATCTATATACTAATGTTCTTACTAACAACTTTAGATTTTTTTTCTATAACCTGAAGGTAGAACCCAGCACTTCAGATCATCCTAAGCTCTTGCCAATTAATAAACCGTTGTATAACTTGTGGTGAATATACATGCCAAGACCACGGCCAGCTAGTCTTATGCCAAAAAAATTCAAAAACTTTCAGTGACATATCATTGTGCATTATGGAAAGATTGTATGACTATATGCAATTCAGGTAATGAAAAGACACCTTTAAATAACTGTTCTGTCAAAATTAAAGCCATCTTTAACTTAATATAAGTAAGGTATATATATTTTTTTGTTGCATTGTGCTAGTATAACTGACTAAAATAAGTGCGTGCATGAGAGACACGTCCCATCGCCCATTTCACCCACATGGAATTGATTCAGTTGTGGGAGAATCTAATCTGACTTCATCAGTTTTAAGGCAGAAATAGCTTTTTGAATCTATGGAATGGTGACAGACATGCTGATGTAACCGTATAACTGATAGCAAGGCATGAAGTGAGTACAAGGTTGACGAAGTATGAAATGCTTTTTATTACCCGCTGCTGTTATTCTCCTGTAGTCTGAGTTTAAAGCCTATGGTGTAGGAGAATATCAACAATAGGCTATATAGTGGCTGAAAGAAATATATAAATCTTTTCCTTTTTTCTGTTTTCTATTGGTTTTGGGTGCTCCATATCTTCAGCTGCTATTGCCCGTTTCTATTCTGCTTCATATTTCTTTCTTGCTGCACGTCAGCTTCAGAGGTCTTTTCTCCTATTCTGTCACCACAGGCATCTGACGAATGGTTTTCCACAACAAAAATAATTAGCATACCAATTAAGGAAGTCTTTCTTATCATATGCCTCGGTTTGGAAAGTTACCAGCACATCCTTCCCATACACTTCCCTCTGTTCTCCCCAGGCAAATAAAGGCACTATCCATTGGACAACAAGGAAATCTGTGACTTCAGTGAAATAAACTGTGTTTCAGGAGGTAAATTGGGCACACAGACAACAGAGGCATTTTTATTTTTATAATGCGGCTGTAACAAAATAAAGTTCTTTGTACGGAGGCAAAAATCTTTCCCAGGGTGTCTGATGTGATGCATCATTGCTACGATGTATTGTAAAGAAGAACTTTTAGCAGCTTTTCCTGATTTTACCAGCTTGTGTGTGGGGGACAGGTTTCCCACTGAAGCAACTTCATTATCTAATAATGTTCCTCGTGCTATAATCTGTACATATGAAATCTCTATGCTACCTGTCACAACCTAAGAGGAGATTTGTGGTTTTAATTCCCATACATTTTCAAATTCAAGAGGAGGGTTTTATTTCTTTCTTGAGCCATTACCTTTTCCTAATGAACTGTATTGCCCTGAGCATGAATATGAGCTAGGAAAAGTGCGTTCAAAGCAAAATTAATAAAGCTAACCAATTTATCTTTTTTGTTTTCTTAATAAGTTTATTTATGGCCTTTTCTCAAAGCTACAATATAAAAAAAAATGTCATTATGTCTCCTTTTTACATTACCCATCTTTCTATTTTATAATTCATGCCATATTTTGGGGAAACCCCCAAAACAAACAAACAAAACAAAAAAACAACAAAAACTAAACCCAAACCTCAATTTAAAAAAGCAGCAAATCAAAAAAGAAAATGGCAATATTTTAAATAAAAAGACCATTAAAAATGTGAGAAATTAATAGTTCAGAAAAATGTAAGTGGCAGGGGCATACACAGGGAAACTTTGTAACTGGGAAAATATTTTAATTGCACTCCTATGACACTGACAGGTGACATGAGCCACACCTCTTTCTTCTGGATAAGGGCAGGGTTAAGCACATCTAACCTCCTTCAGTACTGCTTGACCTCTTCTCCGCTCAAAACCTTTTCCTTTTTTTTCTTCCAGTGTAGATGGAAGATTATGTTTGCTGTTGTGGTAACCATTCCCATTTAAGGGTCTGCCTTTCAAGTATTGAAGTAAAGAATTTATGCCAACATATAAGGAATTAATCTTGACTGTAACCCCATTCTGATCCATCAGACTACCTAATTTTTTTTTTTTTTTTAATGTTTAAGTAGCACATCATGAGACTGAAATAACAGCATGAAGTAGAGATATTTTCAGCAATTGATTAAGATTTTTTTCATATACTATAAGGGATTCCCTGGCATGGTTCTCAGAGGAGATACTGCTTTAAAAGAAACCTGCAAGACGCAAGATAATGGCAAAGTGCAAAAAGAAAGAGTGATGGAAAGAGATGAAGCTGAGAATGGAAACAAATACTATTTTGCTAATTTGGCTTTTGTGGATTTTTACTTTCAATTTATCCAATGCTTGAGTTGAAGGATAAAAACTTCTATTGCATTGAATATATTTGCTTTGAAAAAAAAGGAAATATTTCATGTGCTGGCAGAGGATCCTAAACGTAGGAGAAATAGATAACAAATTGGTGACAGCAGGTTACAAATTGGTGACAGCAGGTATGCTATCCTAACAGTGCAGATTTAACAAATCACATTTTATGTTCACTTTTCTGAAGTAAGTGCTACCACTGTAAAAGAAATAAGTGAACCTTGTTCTTGTCCCATAGATTTTAAATTGTGCTGTGTACCTTGGAAATAATCCACTCTCAGTACATATTTTTTTCTGGTCAGTGGTGCTCAAATCATGTTTCATCTTGTCTTTCCCAATTCTAGCATGAATACTGGAGTGTAATTTTACAAACTATCTGCCTTATAAAAATTACCAATATGGAAACATGATTACATCATTTACTAGGAAGTAAGTTTTAAACTGTGTTGGCTTTGAAATATCTTTTAAATTACGTACACATATATTACTTGATGTATATTTTAATTCATAATTATTATAAGGGTTGTTTTAGTGCTTGTGAAGATAAATATGCTAAAAGCAATTGAAAATTAAATCTTATCTACAGGCCATATGTAGCTTGAATTCCCTTAAAATTACTCTTCAAAATAACAAAATTAGTAAGGTGACATGTGATTTTGTCTTGTTTATGTAAAAAGATTTTTTTAATATGCATTATCATCTGCAAAAATTAAGGAATGATACTATACCTTTTACTAAGTGATTAATCTTCATACACCTAATGAGATATACTCCTGATTGTAGGATGACTAGTATAATCTTATTGATGAATCATTCCCTGTTTTTACCTCTAGATTTATTACACAAATAAAACTTTCAATAATGGTTTTTTAGCAGGTGGTATTGTAAAATAATAGATGCTACATTGTCTCTCTTCTCTGGAAATGGAAAAATGTATTCATGACAAATATAAACAAGCCAATGCAGGATCCATCTTTGGATGAAAAAAAATCTGTTTGATGAGACTCTTAAAAAAGACAGCTTCTATAAAAAATTGTTGGGTCCTAGAATGATAGACTAGTTTGAGTTGAAAGGGACTTTAAGTGTTATCTAGTCCAAACACTCTGTTCAAATAGATCAGGTTTCTTAGACCTTCATTCAAGCTGATCTTGAATGCTTCCAGTGGATGTGGATGGGGCATCCACAACCTCTCTGGACAACCTGTTCCAGTCTCTTACCACACTAAAAACCACAAACAAAAACCCCGCAAACCACCAAAACCCAAAAAACCCCACTACCTAAATTGACCTTCTTTTAGATTTAAATCATTACCCCTTGTCTTATCACAACAGGCCCTGAAAAAAGCCTGTTCCCATCTTTCTTATAGACCCTCTTCAGGCACTGAAAGGCCACAGTAAGCTTTCCCCAGAGTCTTCTCACCTCCAGGCTACACAGCCCCAAGCCTCTCAGGTTTTCCTCATACAAGAGGTGCTCCATCCTAGGATCTACATGAGTTGCTACTGCTGTTCCAGAATACAGGGTCGCTTTTATCAGGGGGCTGTTTTCTCTCATCTTTTCTTAGGGTAAAATGCAGAGGAGTTCACAGATGGGATCTCAGTGAGGGTTATTTCAGCAGGCACAACATGAAGTCAGTACACCAATGGAACCTCTGGTTTAGTAGAGCATCTTGCTGTTAGAACGGCACTGAAACCGGTGTTTGCAAACAACTATGCAGACCTATCTGTAAAATGTCAATTATCTGTGGAGGGCCATTTCTTACGTCACCTCTTCTGTATTTACACTGAGAACAGCAAGGTCTTGATGTCATTTGAGGCCACAGTGAAGTAGAACTGACAAATATTTGAGCTGAGCTGATGCATTTACCTAAGTATTTCTGTTTCAGATTTGTCTTCGCATTGTTCACAAAGAAGATAAAGGGAAATTGTATGTACCTTTCACCTCCATTACATCATCACTGCCAGACCCATCAAACTTCTGGACATTTCAGGATTTACAAAAGGTTCTTCTAGTGCAGGAAGAAATTATGAAATCAGCTGTGCTTTGTCGGGGTTGCTGAGATTGTTTATTCTTTATGCACTTTTCAAGAGAATTATCAGCTGGTTTAATTGTAGCTTCTTGTTGCAGTGCATTTAATCAGTTAACCACTGTTAGCCTTGGAAACATAGAATGGTTTAACTAATGGTCTTAAAAGCAAGCAGAATGGAGAACTGCCTGATTATTTTGTAACTGGTTAGATCTCAGCTTCCATAAAAATTTAAAACTTTCAAGCTGCTTTCAAATAATAGATGTTAGTATTTAAATTATGATCTAAGGGGCTTTTTTTGTTTACTAGTTTCCAAGATATTTGGAAAATGGATTCCAAAGGGAAAAGTACTCATTTTTTGTACATATTATACACCTACTATATGCTATATTTGGCACCTATCTACTTGGCAGACCAAATAAATCTGATTCCCTAATGCACATGTAAAAAACTATGTAAGTGCTTTGTAATATTTTTAAAAGCATCATTAAAGTTAATCTATATCTGTGCTCCTACTGCCACATGAATCATGCTAAAAATGGTCTTCCTATTCTGCAATTTCACACTAATGTATGCTAACGTCTATGGAAGACTAGTTTTGTAAGAGTTGTCAAAACTTATGGTAGAAACAATTCTATGTAACATTGAATTTAGCCTCCCCTTTGGCATTCCTTGGACTTGTTCTCAGAGGCAGCATACCATATTCTGTACTCCTACTGTGTATTAGCATCTTGACTGTTAATGCTAAGGTATACACCTTCAAAACATTTCTAAGAATTTGTGCTGAAAAAACTGTTTCAATATCTTTCTGGTAGTGAGGGGGCAAAACTGAACACAGGTTTTGAGTTGTGGCCTCACCAATGCCAAGTGCAGGGGAACCACTGCCCTGGTCCTGCTGGCCACACTATTGCTGACACAGCCCAGGTGCCGTTGGCCTTCTTGGCCACCTGGGCACAGCTGGCTCATGTTCAGCAGCTGTTCACCAGCACCCCCAGGTCCTTTTCTGCTGAGCAGCTTTCCAGCCACTCTGCCCCAGTCTGTAGCACTGCCTGGGGTTGTTGTGATCCAAGTGCAGGACCTGGCCTTATTGAATCTCATAGTACCAGCCTTGGCCCATCAATCTAGCCTGTCCAAATCCCTCTGCAGAGCCTCCATGCCCTCCAGAAGATCAACATTCCCAACCAACTCGGTGTTATCTGTGAATTTACTGAGGGTGCACCCAATCCCCTTGTCTAGATCATTGATAAAGATATTAAACAGGATCCAATACTGAGCCCTGGGGAGTTTACTGATTTTACTGATCCAATAACTGCATTACTGAATGTTTCCTATATATAAAATGTATAATTAGATGGAAGAAATTTTTTTAAAGGCAATTACAACATTTTTTGTAATTCTTGTCAATAAAACAAGAGGGATTAGATTCCTTAAAATTATCTTAAATTCAAAACAGAGCCACTTACTCTTATTTACAGATTGAGTTAATAGTGCATGTTACACAGAGGGAAGAGGAAGAGAAGAGATAGTTTTCAACCTTTAAAAAAGATCTAACATTAGTGAAACACTAAAGATAGGGAAAAGTGACATGGCAAAATTGTAAAGTAATACATAACAATTTTTATTCTTCACAATGAGAAATTACAAACAGTGATTATAAGAATAGCTAACTGAAGAGTAAGGAGATATTTAATTTAATGTAGAGAACAGCACTGCAAAACACACTTGGAAGATTTTGCCCTTCAAAACATGTCTTCCTGAAGTTATGCCATTCAGGACAAAAAATCCTTACTGTTGACTAAAACTTAAAAAAAATACACTGAAAATACATTAACTGTCAAAATAAAGACAAATTATTGAAAATTAAATATTGAAAATATTAAGCTAAACACGAAAATATATTCTCAAGTTTGTTTATCTTTGTTAAATTCACATACACCTGTGTACTAATAGTCATCAACTCAAAAAAAACCGAAATAATAAACCACAGAAATATGTAATTTGGGGGGACAAGCAAGAAAATTCTTACAAGCATGGAATATCAGAAGCTCTAGCAGACAGAGCAGAAACAAAAATGGCCCTTGTTTAGTTTGTATTATTAGGAACTAATAAGTTCCTAATAATAAATAACTAATAAATATTTTGAAGAATTTTAATATATAACCCTGTTTATTTTTTTTCTCTAATGAATACAGGCAGCAAATTTTACAAGATACCAATTACAAGTGATGAAAATAAGTAATGTTTCAGACACAAAGCCATGTTGTGAACACTGTTGCCACAAGGGAACAGGAAGATGAGCTGCTTGGCGGGATTGTCAGAAAGAAAGCTCTTCTATACTGCTAATGGAGAAGACTGTCACTTTTCACAGGGCATGTAATGACAGGACACGGGGGAATGGTTTCAATCTGAAAGAGTAGGTTTAGATTAGATGTTAGGAAAAAATTCTTTACTGTTAGGGTGAAGAGGCACTGGCACAGGTTGTCCAGGAGTGTTGCACATGCCCCATCCCTCAAAGCATATAGGCAAGGTTGGACGGATCTATGAGCAAGCTGGTTTAGTTAAAGGTGTCCCTGCCCAGATGATCTTTAATGTCCCTTCCAACTCAGACCATTCTGTGATTCTTTGGCTGTTGAATGGCTGCACAAGTTCATAATAAAAGTTGAGACTGTGAAAGCATTAGGACACAGTTATAATAATACTGTCAATCAATGGCTCCATCTATGCAATCACCAACTCTATGAAGCTCAACAAGAGAAAGTGCTAGATTCTGCACCTGAGACAGAGCAACCCTGGGTATAGTAAATGAGGTGCTGGAAAGCAGCACCGTTGAAAGGGACCAGGGGGTCCTGGTAGATGGCAAGTTGAACATGAGTCAGCAGTGTCCTGGCAGCCAGGAGGGCCAAGGGTGTCCTGGGGCTATCAGGCACAGCATCACCAGCTGGGCAATGGAGGGGATTGCCCCACTCTGCTCTGCACTGGGGTGGCCTCATCTTGAGTGCTGTGTGCAGTTTTAGGCACCACAACATAAGCAGGATTTAAAGCTGTTAGGGAGTGTCCAAAGGACAGCAACAAAGATGGTGAAGGGCCTTGAGGAGAAGCCGTATGAGGAGTGGCTGAGGGCACTTGGTCTGTTCAGCCTGGAAGAGACTGAGGGGAGACCTCATTGCAGTTTACAGCTTCCTTGTGAGAGGAAGAGGAGGGACAGCCACTGATCTCCTCTCTGTGGTGACCAGTGACAGGACCCAATGGAATGGCCTGAAGTTGTGTCAGGGGAGGTTTAGATTGGATATTAGAAAAAGTTTCATCATCTGAGGGTGGTTAGACACTGGAACAGGCTCCCGAGAGAAGCAGTCACAGTACCAAGACTGACAGAGTTCAAGAAGCATTTGGAGAATACTCCTGGGCACATGGTGACCCTTGGGGATGGTTTTGTACAGAGGGAAAGAGGGGTGGGGTGAAACAAAATTAGCGGTGCCTTTGCAACTCTTGGCCTTGACAAAAATGGCACATGCACACATTAATAAACTAGTATTAAACTAATGGATTTTCTCTCTGAGATAGAACTGTTTTAAACCCCTAACTCAGGAGTTCAAATAGGATAACCGGTGAAGTAATACAATATACAGCACAAATTCTGAGAAAAATGAGATGCATTTGCCAGGCATTTTCTCTTGCCTATCTGATGAAGGGGGACAAAAAAAAACAAAAACAAAAACACCACTTACTTTCCAGCAGCCTGTGAAATAATATGACCATCAGGTCATCTTTCATTTCTTTCTGACTGTTTCAGAATATCTCTTTCCTCACCCGTCCTCTCTTCACCTGTCTTCTCTAAAGAAAGATTTGGGATTCTTCACTCTGCAGTAAAGAACTGATATAACAACTAGATTAGTAGTACCTACCAAGATGCACGCAGAGACAAAAACAAGAGTTATTTCACCTCTACAAGGGTCCACCTAAGCTTGGTCTAATGGTTTGTTGAAAAACAATGTCTCTTTCAAAATATTTCAGTGTACAAACAAAATTCTGACAGAAATGGTATAATTAACTTTGGGAAACAATCATACAAAGGTTTGTTTATTTTTTAATAGTGCCTGAAAAATAAACACATATTTTAAAGTGAAACCAGGATTTCCAGTAGATCCCTTCTGAATTCTGTAAGATTTATTGCAATATTCTGCCTTTACAGAGATTTTGTGTACTTTATTCAACAATATTCCATTAAACAAGAGGTGATTTCATCTGGTTATTGTTTGCAGAGCTCTGAAAGTTTTGATACATTATCCCAAGTCTTATGAACTCAATTTAAGGTAGTAAGGTACACTTAAACACCTGTGATAGCATCTGTATTTTTACCCAACCTCTGCCAAAGCAGTAGAAAGTATGTATTAAAAATATATCTGGGAAAAATATTTAAGTGCTGTAGAACTATATCATTTCATGTAATTCAGGCTTTTTCTACCGTAATCCAGGTAAATCTTTGTTCCCATCCTTCTATTCCAGTAATAACATTGTGATATCTCATAATCCATTGGTCATACTTGCAAAATTAGAAAAGCGGGTTTTAATCTTTTTAAAATTATTTTGCTATTCCAATTAGACAGTTAATTTCTCCATGCTGAAACATCATCTCTATATAGATCTAGTTTAGCCAAGTCTTTTCTTTCCTCTCTTATCAAGCTCTACTTTCATTTAAATCATTATTTATTATCCAGCAGTCAAAACCACTTTCATAATTGATTCAGATAATGAAACCCAGGATTTTTTCACATCATATCTCTTCTTGCATATCCTGTCTTCCTAATAACTGAGAAGAGGGGTGTCATCATACTTTTACATACTGTAAACAATCAATAAAATGCTTTCATAAATCTGGCAAAATAAAATTAAACATTTGGAAACCGACTCTAACTGCATTTTAAGATGACCATAGAAAGTTTATTAAAAAGTGGTAAGTAAAGGACCTACAACAGAATTTCACCATATTTTGTGCATATGTTTCAAAACTGGTAAAAAAAACCCCAAACCAACAATATTGCAGAGCTGCAAACTTGTTCAATATTTACATCAGGAAAAAATTTCAAATCTTCAGTCTAATTTTTGATTTCCTCTAAACTCTGTAAAATAAGAAAAGACTGTTTTGTTACTTTATTTTTTGTAATTTAATAACTATTTGTTGATGCTTCCATTTATTTACTTTCAACTCTAATTTTGCAACAAAGAACAAAAATTTCACCTAGTTAAAAGAACATGAAAATGTCCTAATGGTACACTAGAGAGATACTGAAACAGACTCACTAAATGGTGGGTCTTTATTTTTCCCCTTCAGCTGATGAGATAATAGCTAAATGTCTCTGTCAGCTTCGTTGTGAGGAAGAACAAAACATACAGTAAATCCGCAGAGGGAACATTATGATAGCCAACTTATGCTATTTTGCCCTTGCTGCTTTTTTCATTGTCATCACTGCTGCACCTAGGTGTCTAAACACTCTGCACACCTTCTGCATCATACTTTTGTCAAAGGCAAGGATCGAGTGTTATTCAATACACTTTTCTGCTTTGACAGAGACCCCCAGTAATCAGACAATGACTGTTGCCATCCAATCAGCTTTACACTCTCTTAAGAGTTACCATGTTTCCCTAGATTGTTAATGAGGATGGCACTGTGATTGTGACAAAGCCTCAGTTAAGTCCTGATATATACTATCTCATTTCTCCCCTCTATCATAGAAGACATAATTAGCCATTATACACTCGCAAAGTCAGCATCTGACACATGCTTTGCACGGTTCTACTGATGCAAAGGTAGAATCCAGTGAGGGTTTAGACATGTTAAATTCGTTCTGTGGAAATATGTACGTGCTTAGATAGCTGCTATGACAATTTTGCAAACATCAGTACTGTACATATCTGCATCCCACTGCTCTCTATCTGAGTGCTCTATATTCTCCTGATAGGTACCATTTTAGTGCTCTTTCAGTCTTTCAAGAGATCCTTTCTCTGATTCACACTATTAGCAAAATACCTTTCCTTTCACCACTCACACATGCTTTATACTGAGTATCAACATTTTGCCTTTCATATCAGCTTCCTGGTTAACATCCCCAGAAGCTCTGTTAGAGACATATTGTTTACCATATCTTCCTCACACATCTTCACCCCTTTGGAGTACGGCTCCTTGTGAACAACCCCTACAAAGCTGGTCAGATAATCTCACCAACAAACTTCAGATAAAATCCAGGTTCCACCTGTTGCTGAATCTATTTGCGTGACTGGTAACATGTGTCAGATGTGGTCATTGTCCTCAGCTGAGTTAAAGAGAAGATGCAGGCAAGATCGAGGGTAAATGGCTTAGAAGAAAGACCTGTAGGTATTATTAACTGTGAGCAGGAAGGGCTGCTTCAGAAAGAAAGGGTACTAATGAATGAAAGAGTACTTCTGTGGTTGCATACAAAGAACTCAGAAACCAGACAAAAAAAAAAGAAAAGATGATTAAGGAAAAAAAAGGATCAGAGAAAATAATAGAAGAAGAAGGCATAAGAGAAAGATAAAGACATGAAAGTGAAGGAGTATGGTTCACCACAAAATAGGCATGGAGTAATTTCAGTGGTGGAAGTTTTTACAGTATTATTGTCCATTTGTCTTTACAGTCACAGAATAACTCAGTAGTTTACTGATAATTTCCTTAGCTTGCAGCTTTTGTTTTATAGTATCTGCAATTTATTGGTTCACAGACGTATTAAAACTTGGTTCTTCAATAATCCAACCAAATAAAATGCTTCAGTCTCCTATTTCAGTATCTCCATACCTGTACAATAGGTTTTTCCCTTTTTATTAGTGTTTTTTCTTAGCCATGTTATTTATCCAGTTTTATAAGCTGGCCCCCAATCTTTTTTTTTTTTTTTTGTAAGTTTACTTTCCACTTCTTGCTATCCACTTCTCTTTACATATGCAGAGCAGTAGTAGTTTTGCTAGGGTGGCTATGTGGTCAAAGAGGTACAGCATTGGACTATGTGGGATACTTGAACAAAGAAAAGCCAAGAGGAAATACATATTAAGAAAAGAAAAAATGCTGAAGCACAAACACAATGTTATGAGACATTGTTGAAAGGGGATGAAAATAATATCATGATTGAAAAGGGAAGGAAATAACTAGGGAGTCCACAAGAAAGCTGAGATAGGCAGGAAAAAAAACCCTTTCTAAAGTAGGCTATTAGTTATTATTAAAAAAAAATTAATTCCCATCTTCCTAATCAGTTTTTCACTGGTCTCTACACAAATCTCTGGTGAAGGGTGCTAATATTACATAGACAGCTTGATTTATCAATTATTATATATTTCACTTAGAATATAAATCAAATTATATAATTCATAAAATCTTAAGCTCTGTAGTAATTGACGAGACATTGACCATTCCCACGTTTTGACTTTCTATTCCTCCCTACTTCTCTGATTTAGAAAAAAGTGTGAGCGTTGTCCTAGTGATAGCATGAAACTTTGCACTATGTTTTAAAGAATAAGCTTTTGTGAGTGTTTTATCAGTGCAGCAAGACAGTATAATCTTATCTATATTACTGGAGTAAGCAATTGTTTGCAATTACTGTAAATTCACCTTTGAAAAAATTCATCTTGGTTGATGACAAAATGCAAGGAAGATATGCAAGAGAAAATATAATTCCGAAGTGAAAAATATGAAACTCAGTGGAAGAAAACTTGCCAGCATGATCTCTCCAGTCCTTTGCAATAATTACTCTAAATTTTCCTTATTAGAAATATTTATTTCTATTGATACTATTTCTTCCTTGAGTAATCTCTCTCTATGTAAAATACCATCTGAACAAATAAAATGAAGAAATGCTCCTTTTCTTTTTCTTTCACTCACTTTCATTGCTTCTTGTCCTCAGCTCAAGTTGAGAGTGTCTCTATGTATCACTTTTTCCACTCCTACGCAGTAATTAAAAAAAAAACAACATTGGAATGCAGAAATAGAAGCAGCCTTTTCATTAAGAACAGACTGTGTTTTCCAGACATCCCAACCAATCTTGTTTCTGCATCCCTCCTCTCTTGATGCAATGACAGCCACCTGTGATCAAGTAGATTGTGAAGAGGTTATGAATAGCCTCTCTCTACCAGAGAACAATAATGAAGAAGAAAAATAGGCTGAAAAAATCCTGGATTATGAATTCTAACTGACACGAGGTATCTGCCAAAATGACCTCAGATCTCAACAGAAATGTGAGGAAAAAAACTGTGGATCAGAAAGCTAATGAGTTATTTTTCCTCTAATAATAATGAACACAGAAATGTGCTGTTCCGGGTTTTCCCTTCTGTTTATTTCTGTGTTGGCCCCTAACATCTATCAGGACACCAAGTTATCTCACCATTCCTAAGGGAAAAACGATTCAGGAGGTGATTGATGGAGTAATGGAATCTCACTTTACCTCAGATGCCTGAAAACAAGTTATCCTCAAAATTGATTTGCTGTTTCTTGTAGCCATAGATCACACGCTGAAAGTATCACTGAAACAGAGTATTACATAAATTCTTAAACTAGTCAAAATCTGAAATGGTAAATCCACTCAGATGCATGCAGAGATTGCCATCACAGTTTAAATTCATTCTAATCTTGTATGTGAATAGAAAGGTACTTAAGTCTGTCTAAAATCAACCTAGCAAGGCAAATTACGTCTGGTGGTGAGCTGAAAAATTGCTGTGGAGCATTTGCTTAGATCTTGGCTAGCTTAGTTATCTCTGCACCATACACTATTACAGACTAGAGGTACATCCAGTGTGAGCAGCTGCTGCAGGAGATATCAAATCTTCCTTGTTAGGGACAATATTCTCTGGATGTCTGTAGTGTAAGGAAGGAAGGAGGAGAGACTGGGGCAGGAAACTGCTTGCACAAGAAGAAGAGCTGTAAATATTTTTGGAATATGTGACGATCCAGAGTTTTATTGAGCTCATAAAACAGCTGTAGATCCTTCATTATTTTAAGTCAGTCAAAAACATTCTGTTAAACTACTCTTCTGTGTTCCAAGTGTTTGTTCTCTTTTAGAAGCTTGTTCAAAACTACTACCTGGTGCTTCAGCTGCTTTAGGATTTCTGCCTCTAAACTGCCCTGCATTCTGTTGTTCTTCTTCCTCCAAGAGAAGATGACCAAAAAGAGAAAGAAATAGCACATGGCCATTCTGAAAGGATGTCTAATGTGTTTGCCTTGCTGGCCTTGAAAATTTTAGTTAGAATTTTTCACATTAATATATCTATTTAAAAATAAATAGATTTATTAGAGCTATTACCTACATTCTATCTGACAATAATATCCTGTAATTAAATATTACACTTCAAAGATTTTCTGAAACAAGAGTATGAGTTTAAACCATGTCCTTCTTCCCTTAGTTTGTATCCTTTCTCTGTTTGATTCTTTTTTGTAAAGATGACAGATATTCATGAAGCCTTTTAGCTTGTATTTAGTCCACCCAGTTCACAAAAGAGGGGTGGAAATTTGAGTAGTCTGCAAATTCGAATAAAGAGATCATCCAAGACTGATTCAGAATCATGGAGTTCTTATTCAGTAGTTTCTAGCACTCCCTGTTGAATAGATAATGAGTTATCACACACGAAAGTGGCTTATCACACACTCTTATGTTAGGTTCATGGAGTTATTAGAACAAATCACAGTTTTTCTGACACATAAGCAAAAAAAAAGAAATGACATTACATATGCAGAATAAACTGTCTCATTAACTAACTAATGAGGAATGAATTCTACATACCCCATGACAACTGTTCTTTTCTGCTTTCCTTTTTCTGCACTCTTTACAAGCTAATTTCATTAAGACCTCTTTCTGACTTTGAGTCTTCTTCCCAATGATGGAGCTAGTTCCCAAGATATCTGCCGCTAAAACAAGAAAAGTATTGTCTGTGGTTGTGTGCACAATTTGCTTAGCAACTTTTTAAACTGCATCCTATGCCTACTCTTTCTCTAATAAATGCAAAGTCATTTTACTTTGCTCCAGTGTCAAAGTTTTGCCTAGTAGCAACACCATTCTGCATCAAACTGTTTCTCAGAAAAAAATTCAAACAAATGAAAGAACAGAAAACTAAGTTGTGTAGCAAAAAGTGCTAAACAACAAGAAGAGGAAACTAAGATTTATTGGCTGCTGAATCCAAGGGGAGAAAAAAGAAAAAAAAAAAAAAAGGAGTAGTTTGGGCATGGTCAAGTCTCTTTGACATGTTTATGTCTGGGAAAGAGATGGGGAAAAATGACTCAGAAATCTGATATTGGGGTGGTTTTCTTGTTGGTTTTGGGGTTTTTTAATGTGATATGTATCTGTATGAATGTAGTTATTTACTGCTTGTGTCACACCAAGAATGTTGTTCAAACGAAATACCTCAACTAACTTTGATAAACATGTGAATTCTAAGGGACTGACTTCTTCAAAGTATTCATAAAGGAGAATTCCCAAAGCAGGGATAGTTAGTCACTCATTGGGGGAAAAAATAAAGCTTGAATAAGAGCCAGTTGGGACATAAATATAGAAGCTACTGAATCCTCAGTGGAAAACTGTGTGTGTGAAATTGTTATGAATGCTATATCATGGCAGCAAGCATTTATCAACGATACCACTTTTCATTTGGGAGTATGAGACTGGATGCTAGTCTTACCTCTAAATCCACTCACTGAAAATTTATCCTTAATTAGCACAACCCACCAACTGAAAGAAATCTTGCATAAAATTCTGTGAATGCTTTTCATAACCTCCTTTATGGCTTTATTGTGGATTTTTTTTTTTTTTTTTTTTTCCCCAACAGCTCCCCTTTCAGCTAACAGCAGCCACGGTAGCAGCACAGCTTGAAATGAAATCAACAGCCAGAGGACCTCAGAATCAGAACAATAGATATCACTGACGTGTTGATGCTTCCAGATATAAAACAAACAGTGCCTACTCCCATTTACATTTACAGGATAAAAGTGTTCGCATTTTGTTTCATTTTCAAGGAGGGCGTTACTCAAGCAAGTAGACCAATACAGGGACAGACCCTTTCCCCAGCTTTCTTATTCTTCTTGTGTAAAAGGTGGTGTCATTCTTAGTAAAAAGATCCTTGAAATTTAATGTTTTCCATTCATTAGACTGAAGTACTGTCTCCTGTACCCTACAGGGAAACCAATTCATTAGTAGAATGCACCTTTAACTGCACCTCCAGGCACCTTGCAAATAATTTATGAGGTAATGAGAAGTTTGACAACCAAAAAAGAATGGAAATTCACAAGGCAGCCTTGTAGGAAAAGAAATCTTAGTAAATGTATTTCAGTTCTATTAGTGTTTAAAAACAATGCCCAAATTCCTCATTCAGCAATGGAGCAGCATGTTTTCAGTGATGTTTGGTAGTTTTTTGTAATATGAAAATTTTTGGCTTCACTAACCCAAATTAATCTTTATCTTACCACTTGATATCACAGCTAGACAAGTACGATGGTCCACAGATAACTTGGAAATATTAATTTTTTTTCTGCATTAGAAATCCAGAAGCATTTCTTTAGGCTTTGATGAACAGAAACTTTAAATCAGTACTTGAGGGAGCCACAATACTCAATTTCCAAAATTCTGAAATACCAAAAAGCCTGAGTGAAATGAAACATGAAACACCTTAAAAATTAAAATAAGGTGTCCAGCATACAAACCAGAAGTCTTTCTCTTTCTGCTCTGTGTAGAAAATCACTTTCTGTAGTGCCTGGGAGAAAGGATTTCATATACACATATGAGCCAGGTGTTCAGGAAATACCTTTCCATCAATTCAGGTAGAAGAGACAGTTCTTCAGAAGGAGCTCAATTCCAGCCCAAGAGCTGAAGATTTTTTTTTTTTTTCCCCTGTGGATCTTCTTCTACATAACATGTCCTTTCTCAGGCACAATTATAATAGTTTTCCCCAGTGGGAGAAGACACCTACATGCTGCCATGCCCAGAGGGCAACAGAAAAATTGTCAAAGTGTAGCTCCAAGTGAGATAATGACAATGAGGTGACAATGGAAGGAAGGGAAAAGATTCTTGTTGTTCAGACTTTTCTTCATGTTCTCACAAATTATTAGGAAATTAAACTTTGGAACAAACATAAACATAGGTTATCAAGAAGACAGTATTATCTCTCATGAATTTAATAAAGCAAAGAAGATAAGAGAACTTTTACCTTCCAATAATTCTTATCAAGTCTTCAAAGAATATTAAATTCTTTTATGAGGTGCTGTACATATGTCATTGCACAAAACAAAACTTACTGTTTACAATCAGGAAGCTTTTCTGATTGGGCAACAACCACCTTACATTACCAGTTAAAAATCCCTAGCCTCTTATTTAAAAAGTACAGCTGCAAATCAAATCAAAGAACTCACAGATGTTATATATGCATATAAGAATGACAGACTTTTCATTTTGGGTATGTTGGGAGAGAAAAATCTCACAAAAATTTCTTCAGAGAAAAATAACTAGAGTCTGCTACATCCCTGTCACACTTCAACCTTAAACAAGAAACCAGAAAGAAGTGCTGACATGATGACTTATGGTTCCCTGAATTCAGCTGACCATCAGGATATGCAGAGAAAATTGTCGCTTACAGTAATATTTTTCAAAGTTTGTTGAAGGAAATGTAGCTGAATCAACTTTCAGCTACACTGAAAGCTGACTTTCAGTCTTCCTTCCTGTATCTTCTTTTCCAATGTTTTCTTTGATTTGATAAAATAAAAATTTTAAATCAAAACATCAATTATAATAATTTTCCTATTTCAAGTCAGGAGGACAGGAATATATTTCACTGGGCATTGAGTACATCCATAAAGGAAATATCTAACTGTAGTAATCTCTGCAGGTCCACTTGCCATATTGAATGGACCAGGATGTTTCTTCCCATACTTAATTTGGATGTTTCTGATTAGGAACAGGAACACCTACACTGTACTATTTTGTGAGACATATGATATTTATCTTTTTATTTAGTGATTACTCATAAATATAAGTAAGCTTTAATTAATGGTAAAATATGTAAGTGTATATCTAGAGAAAGAGAATCCTTCTTATATCTCTCTGCTTTGTTCTCTCTCCTTTTTTTTTCTGATTAGTTTTTCATATTTTACTAAATACCCATCAGCCTTTGAAAGTAATCAAGTATTTAGAAGCTGTGAGCCTTAGATCAGCCCTGGGGTCCCTGCAGATATCAGGAGATTGGAAACAGCACATATTTTTTCTACTTTATACTACCCACTTAAAAAAAAATCATATTTCTTGAGCATAATGGATGGACTGCAATAATTTACAAGGAAATAATTTCACTGAGGGACTTTGGGTTGGTGATATCATATAACACAAGAACAAAAGTCTGATTGGTTTATGATTTCACTGGGAAACTGAAAGGGTATTAATTCTATTTAACTTGCTACTTGTCAGCTCCTTTGTTGTTGTTTGTAGTATATGTACCTAACACTGTGTTTTAAGTCTGGAGATATTTCAAGCTGCTAAAACATTTATTAGTTTAATAATAATGTTAGAAATGATTGAAATGCTATAAATGTTTAAAATGGAACATAGAAACTTCTGGGTTTGGTGTTCAAATTAAAACCATTTTGACTACAGTTTCTAAAAGAGCCAGGTAACCTGAAGCATGTTAATCAAGTTAATCTGCTATACTAAGTTTCTGTTGATAGGTTTGGACTTTCTGAAATCAGAAAGATAGGTTAAAATACAGCATTAAACAAAGATTATAATAAGACTGATGTATTCTCTCTGCCCAGCTATTACCCTTCTCCTGCACATTTGCACAAAACAGAAATCTGAAAACAAGGGGGAAATGGCTTTGAGGAGCTTAGGATGAGAAAACAGTGAAAGCTCTGTAGCTCCATCAAGAATTGCCTACTGTATCTATATGTCACATAATCATGGTGGGTCAAGTATTTCTGATTACTTTCTTGACGTTATGCCCTCTGGACTTGAGAGGGAATAAGATTTAATGACTTACACAAGCGTGCCTTGTTCCCTGATCAGCATCACCATTCCCAGGTGAGTAGCTACTCTTTCTCTCACCTGCCCTTACACTGAAGGCTGACCTCCTCTCCAGGTGGCTCAGTTTAGCTAGTACTTGCACTTCCCAGGAAGACAGTTTCCTTAGACCAAAACATTAGTTTATAACCAGATTTTAAGGTCTTTGTTGTCACAAGAAAGAAGAAGTAGACAGCTGTGGCCCTAGCTGAAATGCATCCTTTGGGTATGGATGTGCATCCCAACAGCTTAACTGGAGCCTCTAAGAAGATATTAAGCACAACACTTGTGTCACAGCATCACTTTTTATTTTCTCAAAAACTCTCCTTCCAACAAACGCCACCATCTTCCACTGCTTTCTCACAAGGCTTTCTTTTTTGGTTGATGCTCTTGTATTTCTAACTTGTCTCTGACACACCAGCTATTTCCCTCCCGACTGTAAGCATATTAATACAGTGGACACTGTAGCAGAAACTATTTTAACCTTTGTGAGAAGACATCACTGTTTTGCGAGAAATATGAGTGGGACTCATTGCCGTCCCACTCATAAAATATCAGTAACATTTTGGTCATTCTTTTTGGCTCCCAAGCAGGTCTGCTTAACCACTTATACTTCTTGACTAAGGCTGAGACAATTCAGTTCTCCAGTATTTGATTCCTCTCTGGTGCCTGCATAGGGAAGGGGGTGTTGATGTCTGGACAGGAGGCAGGCTGGCAGTTACCATGCCCAGCCAGTAACCTCCCTCATTGCATTGTCTCCTCCTCCAGCTCAGACATTCAACAAAATTATGGTGACAAACACAGGGGAGTCAACACATGGGGAAAGGGAATGAACCTGCCACTGGCTGGATTAGTAATTGCATTTTCAGTGTCACTGCCTGATTCTGGTGTATGAAAGAAGGTAAAAGACTTAGGTATAAGCTGAAGTACACTGAAAAGAGATATGTCCTCCTGGTATTTGAACTAGGTGGGAAAAAAAAGGCAAAACCAAAAAGACAATCTTAAATACTTTTAATTTAATCCTTTCCAGTTCACCCTTCTCACATTTCTTATTAATTGTTTTTTTCATATTAAAACAAATATACCACAAAATAGGAGAAAAGGGGTAAATAAAACATACTTTTGCCTCTATCAGACAAATGTATTTTAAAAATTCTGAAGATTATGGAAATGTTATTTCCCTCAATGTTTCTCACCACATGATGCATCTTTTAAATTTCTACTGAGCTGAAAGTAAAGGATATTTTTATATAATATAGAAATTTTGTGGTGATATTTCAATAACACTTGGTAGCAATAAAGCAAACAAGTACAACAAACTTCACGTGCAGCAAAGTTATACAAATATTTTATGACTCACTCTACCGCTAATCACTGCAGAAATGACCATCCATCCTTCTGAGACTGGTTTTTAAATGTTTTACATGAAAAAATTTCCTGCAATATTCTTCTTTCCACTTTGTGAGACTGATCACCTTCTCACACCAGTAAAAGCCTGTTTTATCCAACATGTGTTTAAATCTTATACCTCTAAATATTTAAAATGCCATTACTGCAAAGCCATCTTGTGGGAGCTCTGCAAGTTTCATCATCTTAAAAATGTTACTCCAAAATAGTAGTGAAGTGAAATATTATAATCCAGATTGTGTATTTTCAGTGTTGAGTTTGTATTTTGAAGTATTCATTTGTACTATTTCAGTTTGAGCCAGACTGAGATTCTGCCAGCTCTTCATCCAGTGATAGTTATCAATAAACTAGGCAGAGATGGAAGAGAGCACTGCTCTGAACGGGGAAAAACTACCATCCAGAGTGATTTATCATATGCATAAAAGTCATAAAAAGACTGAATGATCTTTCTAAATGGCATAATACATTATACCAGTATTGAATAACAGAGAAGCTGAGATAAGAACCTTGTGATACAGCAAAAAGTAATGAAAGAGACTTAGATACAAAGTATGCTCACTGCAAAAACCCACAAATTTCTACAGTGAAGTAAAAAAAGTAAAATTATAAATTAACTTAAAAGGCAGAAGGAACGGCCTCAGAAGCAGGAAAAAAAGTATCTTATTTATGAAGTCAAGAGACATTCTTTGTTTAAACATATCTGATTGTCAGTTCTGAGTGATGCAGCTATGCCCGTGTATTTCAGGGGTGAGAATGATGGACGGCAAAAATTTTCTATTGTCACTAAATTCTGGCACTGGTATATGGCTGGTTTTGTATCTGGAATATATTTTTCTTCTCAGAAATATTTCTGTCTTTATTTTAATTTTTTTTAAATTGTTATTGATAGGAAATTAGTAAAAATACTTCTGGAGTAATATCTTTTTGCCTTAAAACACAATATAGAGAGAAGTGTTATCATAGACTATGCAGGTGAAATGTTTCATTCAGTAGGCCTGACAATATTGGAAGGAATGCTTATTTCAGTACTGACTATATCCCTGTTCCCTCTTCTTGCATTGCCAGCATTTTCTCTGACCATTAAGACTGTCCGTAAGCAGATGACAATGAATGGAACTGCAGACTGGGTTAGTAGTGACTTTGGGAAGAGAGGAATTCATCAGGCTCAACAGATCAGATGTTGCATTGAAGATTTCCAGTCAAAGTACTCTAAGTTTCTAGATGAAGGTGGATAGGAGGAGAATACTGTGAAAGTGATTCAATGATTAGCTGATTGATTACATTATTGCTGTGTAGTCCAGTCTATGAAAGAAAAATGTATGATGTGTACCTATATTTAACAACTCCGATGAAACTGTCTTGCAAATGACAATAATTCCATATAATTCAAAAGATAACATTCTGATTTGGAGTTGAAATAATTCTCCAAAACATTGTTTGAAAGACATAGAAAAGCATGGTTTCAAATAAATTCTAGGCAGGATTTTTTCTTCCTCAGATCTTGGAACATACCTTTCCAGAGACATTGCTAAGCACCCTGTTTTTACCCTCCATGAATAATCCAATTCCACCAATCCATTGTCTTACCTGGGAAACCTAATTTCAGTAGCGCTGAAATGTTGAAGTAGCCCTGCCACTCAAAGGTAATTGAATCCTTTTGAGATGTTGCAAAGAACTGTAATTGGACCTTTGAGATGGCAGCAGAAACTTTAATCTGGGCTTAAATATGCAGATATAATATGTTTGGGACAACTTTATACTTTTTTGTCTCTGGTATCCTCTCTCTGAAGATTCCTATTTTCTAAGTGATTTACATTCCACAATATTGGAAATTTTTTTCCTTAGAATCTTTGCTTTGCAGAACTAACGCTTTTTAAAATCAAACCCCTTTGCAAATTTGCAATTTGAATCCAACTCTAGCCAGGAATATATAGATTCTGTATTTCTGTGTTTCTTTTTCATTGAAATTTTGCGAGTTAATAATATCAAAACATTTCTTTATAACATCTGTTTTGTTCTGACAGTGCAAGTATGTTCAAACTAAATTGAAGGGGGCTGAAGGACATGAAAGCCACAGAGCTGCCCCCACAAGCTCTTATGGAATGAACTGCTCAGATTTTTTGGTTCTCTATGCTGTAACAGGAAAATAAAATGCCCAGAAATGAGCAGTGCAGGAATAAGAACTGAGTAAAGTTGATACGGAAAAATGCTTGCCTAAAGATAAATAGCAGAACAAAAGTTATTTTTTTCACTAGCTGGGCAAAACCTTAGGGAAGTCAACTGGTCGCACAGAATGAAAAAAAGCAGAGAGGGCAAAGCAGAGCTGATAAACTGCTGCTTTCAACATAAGATAAATGAACATGATGGCCTGGCTTCCACATTTATGGAAGGAGAGTCTTTTTTATCTTAACAAGCAATGCAGACTTTACATTTCTGTTTTCAGCTTTATTTTTATGGAATCTGATTTTCCCTTTGAACAATTTAGATTTAGATAAAAGGATCCTTTTCCAGAAGTTTCTTCTTTTTTTTTACTGTAATCCACAGCACATCATATTGAGTAATATTTAATTAGAACCTTTGTATTCAGTATAATGTTCCAAATTCCACAGAGTAAAAGATTTGAATTTATTTTTTACCTATAATACATCTTGATTTGCAGGACCACTTTTAGAAAAGATGGTCAAAATAAGTACCAAAAGTATACAGTGGGCCCAAAATATACAATGGACCCAAAGTATACAATGTTTCCCAGCAAGGAATCATAACAAGAAAGAAGTGTAGAATGAATGAGAAGAGTTAAATACCAGTTTACATCTTGAAGCTGACATTGCATAACAGCCACTTCCATTTCTGTCCTAGCTTCCACTTCAACACATTATCAAGAGATTTTCTGTTACCCCAGGCTATGTTTCACACTCATTAACACCTCCCTCCAGCCATCATTAGGACTCATTACAGAAGAGTTTAAACCTATTCAGAAATTTTCTGTGTTGAAATCATCCATGCTGACTTGGTGGCTTCCTTCCAGAAGAGACTCACAATCTGTCTGGACAGCCCCAACATAAACCCAGAACATGTTATGAGAAAGTGAAAGGATTTATCTGAATTTGCTCTTCATTTTCTTCTTTGACCATAGGCAGACTCCTTTCCCTTTTTCAAACCAGGTCTCTTTTACCATGTGCCCTAAAACCCCTTCTCAGCTGCTGCCAAATGCATGATGTCCTTTGGTTTTGTTTCCTTGGGTTTTGTTCAGGTAAGTCCTGCTCCTCAGCCAGATAAGCACTGTGGGATGTGCACTCAGGGAATGTGCTTGATGTTTTTCTGGCCACAAATCCTGTCTCCCAGAAATGCTGTGTCTGAACTACAAGCTTTCCACAGTGCTTCCTTTTCTTATTTTTTCTTATTTTTTCCCCCTGTGACCTGAACTCACACATGTTGCAGTTCTTTTTCTCTAATCTGATTTACCAAAAGATATATGAGCCTGAAATAGATTAGGCTGAAATGCAAGATTGTTTCAACAGACCAAGACCAGATTCATGGATGGTTGGGTTCCTAGTTTGGACAAATGCAGAAAAGATGATTACTCTTGTTCAGTTTCCAAAAGAAATCCAGTCCCCTATATTACCTTCACACATCGACCACTTCTATAATTCTTAAACTAGCTAAATATACAAGGTTAAATATTTGCTTAGTTAACAGAAGGGTAATACGGAATTTTCAATTTTGTAAGTAGATAAAGAAGGCCATTGTTATTGTTATTACTCCTGGGTAACTGAATATACTGTGTTTTAGAGAAATAATAGTTCATAGTAACTACAGTTAGGACCACTTTTTTTGCAGCGATGTCAACAAGGTCTCCTCAGGGCAGAAAAGCTCTTGCATCTTAAAATTCTCTGTTGTCAAAACAGACTTCAAAAATAAAAAGACAATCCTATGTATGAATTGTGATTATTTTGCCACACCTCTGTGCCTTTCAGAGGAAAGTGTTTGGACATCTGTAGTCATCAAAAGAGGGGAAAAAAGAAAAGGGAGATATTAAGTCAATAAGTACCTGAATGCCCACTCCACTGGACTAATAGCTGAATCCTGAGTAGTAATAGAAACAATTATCTTTACAAAGTCCAGGGTTGCATTGTTGTCACTTTTGTACTACACCTACAGTTCAAGGAATTAGTGTACTGCAGTAAAAATTCAAGTGGATTATAATAGATAACAACATTTGCAAGCACCACAGTTACAAAATGTTATAATACTTTCTACACTTCATACTCTGCACATGCATTGATTTAGGTAATAGATACTGGCAAAAAAAATAGTGAAGGGAAATGCTGCACATGAGGAACACACATACCTGCATAGAAAATTTTGCTAAAATGGAAGCAGGAGAGAGGATTTTTTCAGCTTAGTACCCATTCCCTATAGATTTCCTTCCTCCTTAAAAAGAACACGAATAGATAACAAAAGTTGGTTTGTTTCTTCCAGAAGAAAAAACAAACTTTTACTTAGAACGATTATGTTTGTATAAGCAAGGCTGTTTGCAAATTAAACTTTGTTCTTCAGGCTGGATTCTGGACTTTCATGTTCCTCATTTTAGCTGGTATGGAGTAAGAGTATCCCGTACTTCTTGTGGCATCTCTAAGCTTAAAAAGCTTCATGTTCTTCTCCAGGACACAGTTAATCTTCTCACTTTTAGATCTTCTGTAATTGAATGCAGATCTCACCCAATCCACTTCTATCTAGTTGGACTAGATAGTGAATTGTTCTCTAGTCTGTTCTTCTTCCATAAAAATGGCCTGAAATAAGGTCGTGATTTATCTACAGTAGATACCTATAGGCATCTTCCAAGTATCTTGCCTCCACATAGAAGATGTCTTTATATCAATCATGGTGACATTGCCATTATGAAGTAACCCCCTTCAATTAGCACACTGAAGGGGCTACCCGCATGACCTGACATTTGCTGATGTACTGCCTTCAGGGTGAGGATGCCTGTCAAGATAGTAAGCAATACATACACTGTCTCAAAAGCAGAATGAATAGGGAAGAAGGACTTGACTTACCCACAGGCTTCTGTACATTACCTTGTTTGGGAAATATGTCTTTGTCAGTAGCATAGTGTCCCTAAGCAACTTGTCACAGGAAAAAAAAGGGAGGAAACAGATAGGTATGATCCATCTAGCATGGAATGCTTTTAATGAAAGTACTGTGACTCTAAATGGGTACTATCCATTATCTACTCCTTAAAAAGGATGAAAAATCATGTTGCTCTCACCCAATATGCACCAAACAAAGGCACAATGAAACTGGCATTGAAATATATGAGCTCTTTGACAATAATATTAGTCACATCTTATAACCTGACCTTTCTGCTGGCAGGGACATTCACTAGGGTGTTATAAGAGGGCAAGCATTTTCACTAGTATGAAAATTCATTACAACAGTCATGCAATAAAGAAACATCATTCTCTCCTGACTGACAATTTTTCTTCTCCCCACTTTATCTTCAGTGTTCATGTCTGCTCCCAAATGTTAAAAAATACCCCATAAAGTTCCTACAGTACTGAAGGAATTGCTGGGATAAACACAAACTGGTAAAAATACCACTGTGGCTACTGCTGGTCTTACGACTAACAGAGACTGCTTATAAGTAAACCTAATCAACATGAAATTTAAAAGCTCTATCACTCATGGTCATAGTTTTAGAAGACACTGGATTTAAAAAATACACTTCAGGAAAAGCACTGCCATAGAAAGGGACCTGGGGATCCTGGTCAATGGAAAGTTGAATATAAGTCAGCAGTGTGCCTCGACAGCACAAGGGAGGGGATTGTCTCTCTCTGCTCTGGGGTGTCCTCACCTTGAATATTGTGTGCAGTTTTGGGAACCACAATATAAGAAGGGAATAAAGCTGCTAGAGATCATTCAAAGGGGGCCAAGGAAGATGGTGAAGGGCCTTGAGGGGAGGGCATATGAGGAGCAGCTGAGGTCACTTGGTTTCTTCAGCCTGGAGGAGACTGAGGGGAGACATCATTGCAGTGTACAACTTCATCATGAGGGGAAGAGGAGGGGCAGACTGTGGGGAGCAGTGACAGGACCCAATAGAACAGCCTGAAGTTGTGTCAGGAGATGTTTAGGTTGGACATCGGAAAAAAGTCTCTTCATCTGAGGGTGGTTGGATGCTGGAATTGGCACCCCAGAGAAGTGGTCACACCACCAAGTCTGACAGAGTTCTGGAAATGTTTGGACAGTACCCTCAGGCACATGGTGTGATTCTTAGAGATGGTGCTGTGCAGAGCCAGGAGTTGGACTCCTTGTGGGTCCCTTCCTACTCCGCTTATTCTGTAATTTTGTGATTCTGTGAATACAAACTAGTGTGATACAAATTCAAAAAAATTTGAATAGGGAAGTGATCACTCCCCAGGACTCAGCACTGGTGAGGCCTTACCTCAAGTACTGTGTCCACTTCTGGGCCCCTCAATTCAGAAGAAACATTGAGGTGATGGAACAAGTCCAGAGAAGGACAACAGAGCTGATGAAGGGTCTAGAAAGTCATATGAGGGGGAGCTGTGGGAGCTGGGGTTGTTTAGCCTAGAATAAAGGAGGCTGAGGGTGTACCTTTTCAACTCTCTATGACTTCCTGAAAGGAGATTGTATCCAGATGGGGATTGGCCTCTTCTCTTAGTTCAATCAGTGACAGGACAAGAGGAAATGGCCTCAAGCTGTGCCAGGGGAGGTTCAGGTTGGACATCAGGAAGAATTTCTTCACTGAAAGGGTTGTCAAACTCTGGAACAAGCTGCCCAGGGAGGCAGTGGAGTCACCATCCCTGGGAGAGTTCAAGGAACGACTGGAACTGTCAATTAGTGCTACGTTTTTGTTGACATGATGGTAATCAAATGTTGGACTTGATGACCTTGAAGATTTTTTCCAACTTTAATGATTCAATGATTTTAAACCTCTTTCTCTTGGTGAGATAACTGCAATTTGTTATTTACCTGTATTACTTCTAGATAACATTTCCTAAATTAACTTGATGGATTCGTTGCTGCAAAAAATCCAGCCAATCTAGCCAAGCCATGGTGATCCATAAAAGAGGAAAAAGAGTAGTATGGCAGTGTTCACCTCTGTTTGCTTCTTTAATAGGAAGTTAATATGTCTTTTGCAGACTCTCACACCAGGTGCTGGAGGTCCACATTGCATTTTCACATGTATACATGCGAATTTGTAAACAGAGAAAACTGAAGCATGGGGGGCATATTCTGCTATATGAAATATAGGAAAAGTATCCTCAGTGGTTGTTGGGGTCCCTCCCCTGCCATGTAGCCCTGGGAGAGGGGCCCTGAGGGGACAGACACGGGGTTTCCCTGCCCCTGCTCAGCCTCGTTCCCATTGGTTGGTTTGTGTTCCCCTGTGCAGGCAAAAAGGACCCTCAGGTCCGGTGACTGTAACAGTTCCTCGGCAGATCCCAGCCATGTGGCTGGAGAAATAAACATCTCTCTGAAACAGCTATCAAGAATCTGTCTGTCCATATATATTTCCTTTCCACGGGACTCCTGGTTTGGTATATGTATGTTGCAGTATCCCCATTGCAACAAGTGGTCAGGGGTAGTGACTGAAGACAGTGTTCCAGATTGTGTTTTCTGTCATCAGAATCACTACGGTCAGGACAACTTTTTTCCACAATGTACAAAAAACTGAGTTGCTCAGGCATTAGATTCTTTTCACCTGATTCTACAAATGTATCTTAAAATGTCCTTGACTTTATGACTCCAGTTTATTTGAAAAGGGTCTCTAATCCAATCACATGTTGCTATTTAGCTTTGTTTTGGCTTATTAACCATGTAACATAGTGGTTGCTCTTGAAGGAATAAAGTAGAAGAGGGATTAGATTAGCTTTTGCCCAAGAATCAAAAATCCTCACCTGGTTTCATTAAGTACGGATAAAGAGAAGATGATCCCACTCAGTGCTGCTATTTCAAAGAGATGATTTTTCAAGAATAAAGAAAATCACCAGTGAATTTGTTGGAAAGTAAATGCAAATGTGAATAGATGTGGGAGTTTAAACATTTTTATTACAAAGAAAGAAGAAAACTGAAAGTAAAAGCTCAGTCTGAGGAAGAAATGAAATGACAGCAACAATGACTATTTTTAACAGACAAGAAAGGAAGTCGGTAGTACCAAAAGAAAAATGGAGGTATGAAATTTCTGGGGAAGGAAAAGATAACTTTGTGGAAAAAAAAAAAAAAAAAAAAAGACTGGCAGCATTAGAACGCTACAAGGGATTTTATGCATATGGAAAAAAAATTTCTAAAAATAGCTCTTAAAAAATCCAGGTACTAAAATTATTCATACTAATAGAGAAAAAAGGTTTACAGTACATGTTTTTATTTATGTCACATTGCTATTATCTTTTCTTAACCATACAGATAAGACATTAAGCACTGTAAAGGGCATGCGGTTTCCTATAGCCTTTCACACTTAAATCTGTGTTAGAGTATGCTAATTTATTTCAATGCTAATCTCACGGGAGTCAAGTTTTAATACAATAAAGATGGCAATGAAGTTATTGAATAATTGAAGGATACAGAAATTGCAGACAAAGTATGCAAAGGAAAAGGAGAGGGTAAAAGATTGGAAGATAAGGGTGTAGACAGTGTCTTTTCAGTTCTCTTCCTGACCATAGCGGCACCTGCAAAAGCCGATGCTTTGTAGCAAACAAGCCAATCCAGCCAGATCATTGCAATATTAAGTGTTGAGTTGCTTTTCTTGACTATTGTATCAGTATTCAGAAAGAATATAAATAAAGGGAAAACTAAATTATCCTGATGTTAGCTCTAAATAGCACATTGCTACCAATTCAAAGTACTGCTTCTCCATCAGCTGACAATCAACTACAACAAAGAAAATAAGTCCCATCAAAAAAAGCCTAATTTTCTTTTCAGAGGATATTAAGAGGCCTTTAATTGAGCAGTAGGTAATTTCAGTATCAGTCATGGTATTCTGTGACAGTATATTTTCTAGGTAGCAAATCTCTGCTTAAACTTGAACGCTGTTAAGCTGTAATTACCATCTGGATGTGCAGGTGAGCATAATATTCTGTAACTAGAATACAAATATAAAATTTAAAGAATTCACTACATTAACAACTTGATTAATGAAAATCAGAATGTCAGAGATCTACCAGGATGCACAAGTCACCAATCACCTCAATGTTTTGCAGTTCTCCCAGAGGTTCATTGCTAACACTACTTACATAAGTGGATAAACAATTAATTTAACACATTTAAACCAACACATTTAAAATAAACTTTCAGTAAACTACAAAGGAGGCTGATAAAAATGTACAATGTAAGACTCAAAGAATTCATAACTTTTCTATAGAATGGAAGATGGCCTATTAAGGTAGGTAGGCACCAAAGAGTGGTTGTCAGCACACTGATATTTCCCCTGCATACTAAAAATCCACCCAGAGAGCATAGTTCTTTGATTTGTAGCTGCAGTGCAATCTTCCACAGGAGATCTAGGGCTGGTCATAATTTCAAGCAGCAACACCAGGAGAGAAGTGCTCTTCAAAGTTTCTTCTTCGTGAAAGATCCAAGTGAACCAGTTAAGTTGCAGTGTGTCTCCACTGTAGTGCAGGCCTCTCAGCTTTGAGGAAATTTATCACTTTTCTATCCTTTGGTTGTAACAATTCTGTGGGAAATATAGCATATTGTAATATGCCTTTACAAATTGTAACATGATCAAGGTCAGTTATTCCTATGATTTTTTTTTCCCCCTCTGCATTTGTCTAATTACTTAATTCAGATTTGACTGGCATCATTGCATATATACACATCATGTATACTGCTAGATACACTTGTTAAAATAATCTCATACATTAATCACAAATACAGGATCCACTGAGAAATACTGAGTCTTTTGAGAAGACTGAAAAATTACCAAATAAAGTGACTTGAGTGCAAGCACTGTACGACTTTCTCAAACGTAAGTTAAAAATAACATCAAACACTCTTTTATGCTATTTTAAATCCTTACAGTTTTGTCTTTTACCTATCTAACCACCCAATGGCAGAAAACACTGACATATTATGTGACATTTTTAAACTAAAGATGTGTCTCCCAGCCACCATAAAATACGAGTTTAAAATCACCATACCTGTAGCCTAAAGTCTAAGCAATTGATCTAAAAACTATTATCTTCCAGCAGCAGTGGAATTGCAGCTGCTCTGAGGTAAGGATAGCATCTAATTCTCTAGTATTAATCAACACATCCTTTACACTGCGCAGATTACGCAGGGCTGTCAGGACTGGAGTGAAACTACAGCAGGTCAGATTTATGCCATGCTAAGTTGTAAACAGAGTGTTTGAACTTTCATATATCTCTTTGAATGCCCACCTGTGCACTGGTTTTGGCTGCAAATAAGTCCCTTTGTATAGGAAATAAGTGTTCCAGGTGGTATATCCATGACTTAAATCAACAGTCCTACAATGTATGTCGGAAAAGTTGCATTAACTTTTGTCAGGTTTTTCAGAAATTCATCATCCTAAACTGAAAAGATTTTAACTGCTGAACGTAGCATGCTCCACATCTCGAAGACCAGCAAAGGATCAGAAATTCCAGCCAAACAGCAGTTCACAAAAAAGTGATTTTTCTTTTACAGCGTATTCTCCCTTCCTCTCTGCATTTCAGAATCTGATGGATGTCTCTTCACGTTTTGGACCAGGTGGAACATTTTCTGATATAAACTGTTTGTTAATAATAATGCTTACATGTATATGCATATATACACGTAAGAAAATAAACTATATACAAATTTGCTATCAAAATAAAATAGGAAAAAAAGAGCTTTCTTAAAAATTTGCTGTGAGTTCTGGTCTTTATGATGAGAGATAATAAATAACCTTTCTAATCTACCTTCAAATACCTTGGTACCATTAGAGCCATAACATGGAAAGAATTAACACAGAGGACACTAAACGCAAAAATATGTGATGCATGCTGTTAACACTATTATTTACCAATCAGATTCTAGATTCCTTTCATAACACAATTCCACACAGTCCACTTTAGTTACTATGAGAACAAGAGAAATATGAACACAGGTATGTGGGGGTTTTTTTCCCTCACAGAGCATATTCTTCCCATAATTATTAAAAACTAAAGCAACTTGGTACAGTGATTCAAGTAAAAATTCCTAGAACAGTTTGTAGAATATATCTAGAAATGGGAATAAATTTCTTAAGGTGCTCAAATGCATGATTTGAGCATTCAAGATTTTATTTCCGTGTGCAATCACAAAAATGCAAATCACAGAATTATGAAGACTGCACCTGTCCAAGCCATGTGCTGCCAGCTTTTCCAGGGCAATGTCATGGGAGATGGTGTCAAAGGCTTTGCTGAAGTCCAGGTAGTCTCATCCACTAAGTGTGTCAGCTGGTCATAAAAAGAGATCAAGTTGTACAGGCAGGACCTGCCTTTCCTAAACCCACTGGCTGGGCCTGATCCTCTGGTTGTCCTGTGTGAATGCATTCAAGATTATCTGCTCCATAACCTTCTCTGGGACCATGGTCAGCATAACAGGCCTGCAGTTCCTCAGACTCTCCTTCCATTCCTTCTTGTGGATGGGCATCACATCAGCCAACCTCAAGCCATCTGGGACCTCCCTGATTAGCCAGGGTTGATAATAAATGATGAAGACCAGCTTAGCGAGCTCTTCTTCCAGCTCCCACAGGACCCTTGGGTGAATCCCATCCAGCCCCATATGGCATACATACATCATTTTCAGAAGCCAGAGGGAGTATGCAAAAAAAAAATCTCAGAGAAGGGAGGGGCATTAGTGGTCAAAATTACTTCAGTGAACATGAGAAAAATATATTGCATAATATATTTTTCAGTGGTAGTTTTATTCTTGCCTCACTGCATATGAAGCAAGAGGTATGTTCTTGAGGTCATATGAATGTGCTAGCAATTGTAATGGCCTAAAGTAAAAAAAAATTTCTTTGATCTTGATTTGTTAATACATTTTTTGGAAAATCTGTTGCATAATAGAATTTCCATAAGTTTCTCCTTCATCAGCCCTCCCAACACTCATTATCCCAATCAAGATCTGCAGTTCTTAAATTCCTGTCTTCCTGTATCAAGTGCCTGCACAAAACCCTGAGAAAAAAGGAAAAATTCTGAGCCACAAGATACCTCTGACATAACTGCAGAGCTGCAAGTTTGCAATTCCTCCAATTTTGAAGTAATATAATGAACATCCAAGCTCCATGATGCTTATAGCATGGTACAAACTCTGAGATCCTGCAGTCTAAATCAAGGTTCACATATGAGCAGAATCTTCCAAAGTTACAAGTCATAGTAAGAAGAAAGGCAGAAAACCTCAATTACTGGTAAAGAGCATAATGAAAAACTGTTCAAGATAGACGATATCAACTATTTGAGAATTTGAAAAAGCCCTATCTTCTTTAAAGAATGAAAATTGAATTTTCCTGTAAGGTAATATTATTTAGGGAAAAAACACATGTAGTTGCCTGAGTGTTGTGTATGGAACAAAAATGAAGATATTTTTGCCTTCATAAAGACAACAGAAGTAGGACTAAAATCTCAAATACAGCTCTACAGGGGCTTTAAGAGTTGAATTAAACATTTAAGATACTTACTGGCAATAAGTGAAAAAAATCAGAGAAATAAAAACCCAGCTACAGGAATATTCTCCAAAAGCAGTCTTATTGGAAGACACTGATTGATATAATTCATAATAATAGCACATTGGTCATTTCTAATTCAATCTTTAACCTAGTGTGGCTTTCTCTGTCAATGCTTACTCAATTTTTATTCAGCTTTTTATTATCTCAATAACTTGACTATAACATCTCTCTAAGAAGAGAGAGATGTTCCTGAAGTGTTCCTGAAGACTTCAAGGGAACTGAGAATTCATTAGCTCAGATTAATCCACTGATTAATAGTTTTTAGATTTTTCACTTTTCACCTGTTGGCTCTGCAATAATATTGCAGAGGCTTGGATGAAGCAGGAATGCATGTCAACCACTGCTTACTGAGGACATTTTTGCAATGAAGCAAAGGCATCTTTTGGAGTCCAGCACAACAGGAGAACTTTGAGCCTATGAGAAAAGAACAAATGCAATTTAGGAAGAGAGCTCATTTCTAGTCAAGTCTTTGACAAACTTTTTCTTGCACTCAGCCCCATTCTCAATAAAAAAATGCCCCCTATTTCATCCAATGATCCATGTATTAGAAAATGTGGTCCTTGAAATTTGCATAGGTAAAGCAGCTGGGTCATTTTGCTACTGATACCAGAGGAAAAAAATTACTACATTTTCATGCTAGCAGCAGCTTGGTGTTCAAGGGACAAGTACTGTTAGCAAGCTGCCTGTTAAATCTAAAACACCACTAACAGCCCCAGAACACAAAGTACACTGCTTATGATGAGATGCCAGAAAAATTTCACACACAGACGTCTGCACCAAAATTTGTGCTATTCAGATTCTATTTTTATTACAGAACACCTTATCTTTCCTTCTTTTGCTTGAAGAAATTCACAACATTTCCAGAGATTAATAATCTGGAGGGCCCCATCAATTAATGAAAAGAGAGGGTAAAGGAAAGGAGATGAGTAGGATTCCTTTAAAAGTTCTTTAAATATAATTTACTGCAAATATCCAGATAGGTGTTCTTGGGGTCCCATGCCCTGATAAAGTGATATATACTCAATTGTCTTATAACAAAGTCAAAAACTCTGTGATATCTGAAGATAATAAATTAACTTAATTACCCCAAATTGACCCTATTTTCCCCATGATGGTAATTGGTGAGTGATCTCTCCCTATCCTTATCCTGATCCATGAGTTTTTTGTTATATTTTATCTCCCATATCCAGCTGAGAAGCGTAGTGATAGAGCAGCTTTGGTGGGCACCTGTTGTCCAGCAGGGTCAACTCACCGCAGCTTGGAAAATAAAAATCTTATTAAGAGCAATAAATTTTATTAGAGTATTTTCTCCTATAAAATCAAGTTCAAATAAAATTTAAAAGGTAAGTTGAAATGTCAGGTGCAGAAAACTAACATTTATTTATAGGAATTTTCAAAAGAGGTGTAATTTGTGATTTGGGCATTAGTTTTAATTTTCCTTTATAATACAAATAATATTAAGTATATATATATCTTTTTATATGTATTTCCACTTATTTTCAAGTTACTGTTAGATATGTATAGAGGGACCTTCCTGTAAAGGAAAGTCTTAACTTAAAAAATTTCTTCCTGGTCTTAAAATGACTGCCAGAAAATAGAACTGGTTTAGAGCCTAGGAAATTTGATGGGAGAGTCTCACCAGAATATCCTGATAGCTTTCGTTACCTCTTTATATCTCCTGAAATTGCACTGACTCCCTTGTTTACATGTATATCATCTTGCTTGGTTGTAATGCAAGGATTTAACTTGCAAGGACTGGACATGCCATGAACATTTTACCTGCTGACTGCATGTGTTCCCAAACCACGATTTCTCAACGTTTCTTGGTAAACCACTTGGTTTCACATTTCTTCATTTTTCCAATGCCTATTACCTCTTCCGTTATGAGACTCCCTCTTGTTAACAGGAAATTCATACAACGCTTTTTGACATTTTCCAACATTTACTGTCATTGTCCAATAATTAGACTCAGTATTCACCTGGTACTCTCTATAAATTGATGATTCAGAGGTTTTTCCAGTACAAGTTTTTTGCCACATACTGAGCAAAAAGCCTCTATCAGAGGCTTCTTTACTTCCAATTTCAGCAGTTCTGTAAAATAATTTAACTTTCTTTTCAATATGCTTTATTCACCAGGGTTGTGGTGATAGCCAGTTTAGCCCCAAGGAAGCCCTCAAATTTATTGGGTTTGAAACTGTGTGATCTTCAGTGTCTTTAATGGGATTTTTAATGTAAGATAGAGTAGGCAAGACTGGGCTATCACATTTGGTATTGCTTTTTGTTAATTTAAGCACAATTACAATTTACAACACAAAAAAAGGAAGCCATAAAAGCCAGCTGATGGTTTAAAAGGACAGTGACAAACACCAGACATACCTAGTCATATTCATTATGGGCAGCTGAAAGAGCATGACCATAAAACCCTTTGAAAGCAAAAGTGGAAAAGAGGGAAATGACGATTTGTTACAAATTTTTCTGAAAGTGAATAAAATGAAACTTGAGAGGGATAGCGTAGCAATATTTTTCCACTAAAGGAAAACACTTCAGGCCTTTTTCATTTTCCAATAATTTGCCAAGACCAGTATGTAACAGCAACACTATTAGTGCTTGAGACTGATCTCAGCGCATCTCACAGTCTCACAGTCTCTGTCGCCTAACAATGACAGAAAAGATAAACACAGTTTCCTCAACTGCTTCATCTATGTTCAATCTTCACTGCTCTCTAGGGAAAACATTTTGACCTTTCCTTTGCACAATTCATTCCAGAGTTTATACAAGTTACAGTCTGTACTCTTGCAGCATTGCTGAGCGTTTTATTCTGCCATCACAAAGTTTGCCCTTCTCATTTTCTCAAATGAGAAATTTTTGTAAAATCTCTCTGTTGCATTTAAGCAAACCTGTGATTGCTTTTTCTTAACTTTGGCTGAAGGATAACAGCCATAGCACCAGAAAAGCAAAGGCCAGATCTAGACAGCAAGAAGGTACTCCGGAATCAATGATTTTATTCTCCCAGTCAGAATTTCAGGCTCACCAAAGGCCATGTCCAAACAATTTCACTGTCCAAGATTCCTGGAGCTGCATAATTTAATTTGGACAAGTTCAGTATATAACTTTAAGGGTCACTTACTGACTTCCACTAATACTAAGGATTGAACTCCATACTAGCAGCTGCTTCGGAATATCCTCAGAGAAGATATCCCCTTCAGGAAATCCCTTTTTTCAGACAAATATTTGTATTAAGTAGTGACACCAATCCACCAGTTCTACCCATGACACAGGTAGATATTTTTGGAGCTTGATGAACAATAGATGTTCTCTACAAAATGCAGCAACTGCCATAATTTTCTATTCAATCCAGCAGAAAATGAGTGATGGCAAGACAGGAATCAGTCATATTTCGGAGTAGACAATAGCAAGTTAGTGGTGTTGGTATGAACCAAATTTAATATGAGTCTACTACAAAGTCTAATATATGGGTTTGCAAGTTTCAGTATCAACATAACAATGAATTTTTTCCTAGAATAACATTTTTTTCCCTTCCCAATTTTAAGATAGACGGAAACTGAAAAAAACCAAACCAAACCAAAACCAAAACCTGAACCCAGTATGCTAGACTTTTATAATAACTTATGTTTACACTACTATTCATGATCGAGAATACTCACACCTTGATTCAAAAGAGTTTAGCATTTTTGCAAAATTAACATACAGCACGCAATCTGGCACATCTGGCCCTTACAAGTTAGATCCTTGCACTACATCCAAGAAAGGTAATATACACCCAGCCCAGGCATACAAGACAGTATATGTGCATCAAAGTAATACTTTATCCAATCTGATGAGTATTCTTTCCAGCAGCTATTTGGAACAGTTATATCATCACAGTACACTTTACAAAGGAGAACATTACTATTGCATGCTCTGTTACACAGTGTAGAAAAGCTCAAAAAGTCACTTGCTCCTGTAGTAATGAACAGATTTCTGTAACAAATATAGATGTGCTCAAAACCTTTTCATGAAGAAAGAGGTACAGTGGGATAGAACATTGAACAGATTTGCCCTAACACTGAAAACTATATACAAGGCAAAGTAGAACACCTACGAGCCATACATTTAAGAGATCTCTGCACATGCCCAGACCTTCCTCTCACAGAGGGAAAGACTGTGCACTTCAAACTGTGTGCTAACTTTAAAGCAAAGCAATGGCCAAATGTAGTTGACACTGACTCTTCTTAAAGGATAAGTAGAAAATTGAAAACATTTCTTCACATATTTAAGTCCTGCAGGAAGAAATAAAGTGTCTAAGAGGTTTTGCTGTTCAGTTTGCATAGATACAAGTAAGGGCTTTACAGTTATGGACATGTAGTGTCACAATTTGATTGAAAGATCTCTAGAACTAGAAATTATTTAATTCATACCAATCTAATATATAAACTTTATACTTACAATCTAGAGACATATTAGAAAACCCCCAAAGTCTGTTGTAACAAACTGAGGATAGGTTACCACATTATACATAAAATGTTATTTGAAAAGCTTGCAAAAAGACTTAGTAGACTTCAAAATAAATTTATTGTTAGAGCTGTGATGTTAAGAGGAAATTAATATTCAGAAATACAGTATACTAGTTGAATTACTTTGTTTGGATATGTTTTAAGGAATTATATCTGGCCCAGTGAAATAATGAAAGAGTTGCTTATACTAAACTAGAAACCTACACTGTCATAGTTCTTAATATGAGTATTTGTATTCCTTTGGCTCATATAGGCCTACGACAGAAATCTTGTCTCAAGTCTAGAAATCTTCCATGTCTTGTTTAGCTATATATCAATCTTAACTACTCTTTTGAAGAAAGAATGTAGCCAACTCTAATATTAGTTTCTGTTAAACATGAGGATGTTTAAAACAATGAGGTTTTTGTCAGTCTACTTTAGCGTAGGAGCCTTGAGAAGACTTACATGTGAAAGTTTTTTTTTTTTCAGCTTGACAATAGAACCTCTGTCAGTCTAGACAATGGGTATAGAATTTCATGTCAGGCAATAGAAATAGCTCTGAGATCATTCAAAAGTCATGCAGAATGTCCTTGTTCAAGACCTGTTCAGATTCTGCCTTGATAACAAAGTTCTCACCATCTGGGTATCGGTCAAAAAATTGGCTACTGCAGGCCAGAGTTCTGCAAAATGTTTTACAATTTAGGTAGTAACTATGTATTGGATAATGGATAATAATCTGCATTTTACTAGCTCAGTTGTGTGCCATTACCAAATTATGCAGAGCATTTAGTGGGTCAAAAAGGCTATACAGATTAAAGCTCTCATACTTACCAACATCCTGTCTGTGTGTTCTCCTTGGGTCTTTGAGACCAAATTGAAGTTTATATCAAAACAGGAATAAGCAATTTGAAATTCTAGGATATTGTCTACATGTTGGAGGAATGCCCCAGACCAGAATATTTGGTCTAATAAAGTCTTTCTCCTTTTCTTGAAAATGCCTTCAATCTACCTCAATTCAGAAAAGAGCGGGTTTTTTGTCTTTGAATGCTTTTCAGTACTTAGGAAACCCCTTCTGGTGCACTTCTGTTTCTGAGAATGATTCTATATGAGCAATAAAACAGCTGGTTCTCCTAGCTACTTCTTGCTACTCATAGCAATCATCTTGCAATCTATTGATTGGGATATTTATTTATACCTTTTTATTTGTGCCTGAGGGGATTTAGCCCTGGAACTCTTCCTACCTACAATTTTCTGTTATTGAAAACAAAATAACAACTGCATTTTTCATCTGTACTCTCTAATTCTAAGACATATGGGAATGTTAAAATGCTAAGCAAGAAGATTATTTTGCATTTATTCCTATCAATAGATGTAGATCTTCACGTTATATTTTTTCTTTATTGTAAACCTTTCCAGTAGTCCACTTGAGAGTTACTATTTCTGTTTTCTTCAGTTTGAACATGTTTGCAGCGTTAGAACAATTTTGTTCAGTAGAATAACTCTTGATTTACACAAGAAGATAAGCAACTCTATAAAACAAGCATTATCATCAAAAAATAATCTATCACTTTGTAATGTTAACATAGAAGCATCTTGAAGCACTCTAAAGTGTAATCAAGTCATGCTGTAATAATCAAGCATTGCCTTAAGTTACACCTTGAGCTCCATAAATTTATTGATTATAGAAAACCAGAGAATTATTTTCTTTACAATCACCTATTCATTTTTAGTTATTTTATATTGGTGTTTGTTCCACAACTGGATGCCTAAGATTATAAGTACTTTAAAAACAGTCTGAATAAAAACAAGTATTCCCATTTAAAAATGACTAAAATGTAATTTCTGCATAGCATATATCTGTCACATGTTTCATGCATGGTATACTCTTATAATTGTCATCAACAATATTAGCTGATTTCTGCAAGTTCCAGAGCTTGAATTAAATTTCTGTGCAAGACAGTTTTTTTCAAAAAAGGAGAAACTATCAGTTTTCACTTGATATTCATGACAAAATTCAGAAGATTCTGTTTTACATGCAACTGTACCTTTCTGAATCTAAATAGAGACAATATTATTTAAGCACCCTTAATAGTATTTTCTTTCAGTGCAAGACTAGGCTTGCAAGCTAAAGGTGAGGCTTATTGGGTTTTAATGTACTGTACAGTGTTCTGATCTAGACAGCTAATGAAAAATTCGGGTTAACTTGTGTTGGGGTTCCTCCCCCCCTGCCATGTGGTCCTAGGAGAGGGGCCCTGGGGTAGAGCCAGGGCCTACGGTGTTTCCCTACTCCCTGATCAACCTCATTCCCTATCGGTTGTTTTGTGTTCCTCTGCCCAGGAAGGACCCTCTGGTCCCGCGATTGTTCAGTTCTTGGGCAAGTCGCCAACCAGGCAGCTGGAAAAATAAACATCTCTGAAAATATGTACCAAGAATCGGTCCATATATTCTTTTCCACAGGCCTCGTCTGATACATGTGTTGCAGGAATCCCCACTGCAACAAATGGTTGGAGAATGCTGGGGACAGCAACTGTTATTTGTGAGTAAACTCTGGATTTCTCTTCTTGTTTTTGTCTTGCTGTTCCATCTCTAAACTATGGAGGAACCATGGAAAAACGCGTGGCTCTCTGAGCCACATATGGACATTTATCTTAAACTTAAAATGATTCTTGAACAACGATTTGTAAATTTTAGCTTAATTCAAACTCAAAAGGAACTGAAACACTTCCTGGCATAGTTGTTTAAGAACTTTTTCTATGTTTCTTGGGACTTGATTCTTACCAAAGACTTTTGGAAGACTGTTTGGACTCAGTTAATTTCTGAGTCAAAATATATGCCGATGGAAGAATATTTTCATGAATATTATTTAATTACCAAGACTGTTGAGCAATGTCAGCTGTGTCCTGGTGAAGGGAAGCCTGCCTCAGGGACCGTGCGACCCAGGCCACGTGCGCTGAGTGCTCTGTGAGCAGCAGTGAGGCAGTTCCCGCGCATGGGTGGAGCGACGCGAGCTGCAGCATTGGCAGCGGAACGAGGCACAGCGGGGACGGCAAAACCCGGTGGTGCCCGCCCGGCCCCCGCGCAGCGTGTGGTGGAGCAAGCCCCATGAACGCCCGACCGAGAGGGGCAGCGCGTGGACGGTGGCCGACAGCGGTGGCAGCGGAGCGGACCCGCATGAAGCCCAGGCACATGCCAGGATGGAGCCATTTGCAAGGCACAGGGGGGCTGTCGCTCTAAGGCAGGGGCAGCGCAGCTGTGACCAGCGGCGGCAGCAGCAGCGGCGCGTGGGGAGGTGAGTGGCATGGCCTGGCCCGGCCCACGCGGCCCCGAATGTGACCCCAGGAAGCCGAAACCCCGCGGTGAGAGCACGCAGGCACGAGCAGCCCCGACGACCCCAGCAGCCCTGGCAACCCTGGCAGTTCCAACACGGGAGCGAGCAAAAGCAAAAACACAGCGAGACAGAAAACAGCAGCCGCTAGGAAAAAGGAAAAAATCATCACAGCCAAAGTTTTAGAAATAGTAAAATGGTATAATGTTAAACAAAATTATGGTTTTATAACAAGATGTAACAAGCAGGAAGACATATTCATTCATAGAACTGCTATTAAAAAGAATAACCCCAAAAAATACCTCCCAAGCTTAGGAGATGGAGAGGTAGTAGAGTTCAAGATTGTCCAAGGAAAGAAAGGGTTTCAAGCAGCAGAGGTCACTGGGCCTGATGGTGTTTCTGTGAAAGGCAGTATATATGCTAAAAATCATAGTCATGTTAGACTATATCCCCATTATAAGCAACCCATACAATCTCCCTTTCCCAAACCTACCTTTCCCTTTTATCCTATATCCTATTACCCCCAGTGTATTCCCAATCCATTTATCCATCCATGGTTTCCCTCACAAAACCATACCTTTACCAATTGTTTCCCCAAAAATCCCTTTCCAATGCCGAGTGGAGGATGACGAGGGTGGGGAAAGAATTTAACTATTGTTGTTTAGCATTCCAACAGGTACGTATGGAAGAAACCTTCTCCTGCCTCAGTTTCCCCACAAAGCATGCTCAGAGAATCCTGTCTCCCTTCTGTCAGCCTTAAGATATTCCAGAAAAAAAAATCTGTTTGGTCATTTAAAGACTTCAGGAGGCTGGCTTGTTTTGTTTTGAAACTGTTCTTGTTATCTCATGTTTATCCAGTTGTTTTCAATGTTAAGTTTTAAATCTCTTTTTGTTAAAAATAAACAGGTGAAGTGTTGGGGTTCCTCCCCCCCTGCCATGTGGTCCTGGGAGAGGAGCCCTGGGGTAGAGCCAGGGCCTACAATGTTTCCCTACTCCCTGATCAACCTCATTCCCCATTGGTTGTTTTGTGTTCCCCCGCCCCGGAAGGACCCTCTGGTCCTGTGATTGTTCAGCTCTTGGGCAAGTCGCCAACCAGGCAGCTGGATAAATAAACATCTCTGAAAATATGTACCAAGAATCGGTCCATATATTCTTTTCCACGGGCCTCGTAGTCTGGTACACGTGTTGCAGGAATCCCCGCTGCAATAAATGTGTGTCAAAAATATGTGAATTATTTGGGCTCCAGTAAAAACTGCTTATGGAGATGAAGAAATTACCTAAATACGGGAACATAAACAGATTAAACCATGTAAAGAAACAGGGCAATTGTTCATGTTCTTTTCCTCAACAACTTGTAGATGGTTCTAATTACTTTAAGACTTAATATTTGATCCTCAATCATTTTGTAAAATTAGGATGCTTAAACATGACTATTGACTATATGTTTCTGTTCATTAACACAATTCTATCCAAAGAGTTTTGTTTGGTTGGGTTTTTTTGTTTGGTTTGGTTGTTTTTATTTTTTACTTTCAAAGGGGGAAAGTAGAAACAACAGACTTTGAAGTACTACGCACATATTACATGTTGGTTCCAAATATTCTCTTTGTTTTCAACTTAGTCAACATATAAATAATATTTACTTAAATGCTCACCTAAAAATTTAAATATTTACATCATGTTTTTATCAGTATTAATCTGTGATTTAATGCAGAATAATCTGAAAAGCAGAACTAAACAGTTCACAATAACATAGAGAATAAAAATGAAGGAATCTTCAAATTTCTGAACTCTGCCCAACTTCATTAACTAGTCAGCTTCATCCAGGATCTATGAGATCTACCTGCAGTGCAGATGGAACATTGTGCAGAGAGCAAATACTAGTGAAAAGCATCCGAATTAAAAAGCTTCCATTGACACACTAGTGGCTCAAACAAGCAGAAATGGTAACAGCCTGGCTGCAGAATTGGGTATGTTGTTTTCCAGACAGCAGTTAATATTGCTACAAAGTGCTGGATTTGCAAAACCACCATCTTTGCTCAGCATTGATTCTGATGACTTAATATAGCTCCTGTATACACTAACATCCCAGCAGGCTGTGGATGGAAAGTTCATGGCTGAATCCTTTATCAACAGTAGCATTATTGAGTTCCTCTGTAGCATTCCCCCAGACTTATTTAATAAGGCAGACCTTTCATTGTGCATACCTGTCACTCTTCAAGCAATAAGAGTTCACTACACTGTAATTAAGGAAAAAGACCCACCACTTCTAATATATGCCAAGAAGTATTACCAAGGTGGGTCCTACCTTCTATGAACCATTTTAACATAAAATGAATAATTTTATTTTGTACAAAGCTTCTTCATCTGTTCACCTGTATTCTGTCCTTTAAATTTTCTCCAAGACCACTGTGGTAGGCAAAAAATTTTATTCTTCTCAATGCCTTCTGCTTGCCTTGTTTTTCCAGTTTGCCTCACCACATTATTTCAACACTCTCCTAAGAGAAACTGTACACTCCCCTTCTGCATTCTCTCCTTCAGTCACTGCAGTCCTTTAGAGTACCAGACTTTACAATTTACATCTTTGCCACAGCTAGGAGACCCTTTCTATTTCTCTTTAGGCTGTTGATGTTCTGAGGGCATATGCAACTTATTGAATATGTTACTCATCATAGTAAAATGAGAATGATTTAGACATGATTTCATCTGGTGAAGTCATTGTAAACATTGCTAATGATAGCCATGAACAAATGTTTCCATTTCTGTATTTAAGAGTCTCTGAAATGTGATTTTATGTCACACAGGCAGATTTCTGTTAGAAATTAAAAGGGAATGTAATGAATTTTTTATGCTACTGTAAGTCACTTTTGGGTAGTGATAATGGACTTCAGAGATCTCAATTTTTCTTTCAGTACCTGGTCAGGTATGAACGGAACCTGGTTCAAATCAAAGTTTCATATTGCACAAATCTGAAACAAATAGAGGACAAAAGAAAAACAGAAACTTGTTGCTTCATTGAAGCTAGATGTACATTTAAAAAAAATCAAACCAAAAAAAGAACAGTGACATCCTCATCAAAAATACTTAAAAAATGCTAATTCACTTCTAATGTTTACATGGAGTAAAGTCAAATAAAAGACTTTCAAATGTTTGCAATGTCTCCAACATCACTTTTTTTTCTAGCTTTAGTTCCCTTTAGTCACTGTTATAACTATATTTGCATAAAAATATCATGCACTTACAAAAGCCTTTCCAGTGAGGGGTTTCAAAATTTCAAAAAGTAAGGGTAGAAATTACTCTCCCATTTGACCTTTTTGACTGTCACAACACAAAAAAGACCTTATAATATCTATCTATTAAATGGGTCATCAAGGCAATAGTGCAGCATGGCAGGAACTGATTGGTTATTGTGTTGTGGGGCCAGTTTCAGAAGCAATCTGTGGCCAATTTCTGTCGAGGACAAGGTTTCAGATTTTGAACTCTGCTGGTTAAACAGAGTTACTGCTGTGAGTCGTTATTAAGGTTGAACAAGTAGAATCTGCTGATCTGCCAGTTGTTCCAAAAGACTGTGCTCCTGTTGTGAGAATACTTCACCTCTTTATGCATGAGTGACCTTCTAGTGGAATCCTGCTGCGAGATGTGAATGTGGCCACTGCAAACAGATTGCCAGCAGAACTCGAAGTAATGGATATAGTAGCCAAGCTTTTGCAGTTAGGGGCAGCAATACTGAATTATGTAGTCTGTTTTAAAAGTACCACACCGTTTCAAAAAACCCACAACTCATTACTTGGTTTCCTAGCTAACTTGTATTATTGTAGACATCAAATAACTTTAATTAAGTAAATCTATTTATGGAAGGTTTTTTAATGCATTCCAGACAAAAATTCATATCTAACCATTGCACTAATTATTTTCTTCTAGTTTTTTTTTTTTTTTCAGTGAAACATATAGCTGACAATGAGAATGCTGTATTACAAACACATTTTCTAGGAATATATAATAGAAAATTTTTACACCTGGCCAGTTCTTTCTCTATGAGATGGTGATAAAAACTTCTTTTTGGTAAATTTTATTGCAGATAACCCTCCAAAAATAACAACCAATTTGAATAAGAATTAACACTGTTTTATGCATTTCTCCAGTGATGCCTCCTTTGCTATAGTCCCTAGAGACCATAGTTCTGTTTCTGGAAGACCTAAATTTTGATGGTCGTACGGAATGTAGGAATAACTTCCAACTTCTTCCTTGGCAGAGTGAATGATGGTGACACTTTACACTTGCAGAGTGTTCCTGCATGGAAAATTATATTCTCAGTTATGTGTATCTGAACTCTTCATTATTGCTGCAAAATGCAGGCAATTTGAGGAGAATTACTGAATTTGGCAAATTATACACGCTTTGCAAACCTATAATGCACAATTATATATGTGACAAAACCAAGAACTTTCATTTGGTTTAGTTTTGTTTTTCATTCACATATATTTTTCTTCTGTTTGAAGTGGAAAAACACATCTTAGAGATATATAATTCCTTAGTTAAAATGAGAAATAGAATCCTTCTGTAGAAACAAGACAGATGACTGAAAAAAATGTTTGTAAAGGACAAGAAATACCAGCATAATTTTATGAAGTAATAAATACATCTCTGCTTGTGTGATTAGTACGTATCCCTCATGAATGCAGAGTGTTAACTGTTTTCCAGGGAAGGAGAGTGCATGATCAGCAACTTAATTGTTTAAGGGGTGAATATGCAGATCTAAATCTGCTTTTAAAACTTCAAACTAAGAGACATTCTCACACTTCCTATGTATTTTAAATGGTACAGGATAGTGTCACAGGCTGGGACAAAATGTATGTTTCTGATCTTTGACATATTCCCTCATTTTTTTATTATATTTCACATTAGTGCTCTGTTTCCATTCTTCAGCACCAGGATTTGGTGAGAAAGATTTTCACTGGTTAATCTGATTTTAAACTAAGTTCCTTTAACATATATCTCAAACATCTTCCTTTGTGGGACGTAATTTTGACGTACAGAATGGAGATTTAAATGTAAATCATGACATGACTATTTAGCTGTGTTCTCTCTTTTCATTTAATTATGGGTTTTTATTTCATTACCTTTCCAGTTTTAAACCATGTATGTGTGTTCCCTTTACTTTTTTGTCTTCCTCTTGTTTTTAAAATATGTCAGATTTCAAGTAGGTTCTTATCTGAATTATCCTATATTCTGTCATTAAATCACTAATAAAATTCAATGCAATTATCTATTTCTCTTTGTTTCATACTTTTTTTACATAAAAATCTTTATTTATGCTGATAACATGACTGTGCTTATTTCTCATGCATTTGGCATCTACATCCCTGAGCAGATTTAAGGGCCCTGCTTGCCTCCAAGTTTGGCTATGAGCTGTAGAATGGAATTGAAATGGCTCTCAGGTGCTGGAAATTTACCATAACTGCGTGCAGCCTAAGGTCAGAATTAGAAAGGAATTGTAGAAGAGCTGGAGGAAAGATATAACCTTCCTTATAATTTTGTCAGGTATAAGGCAATTGTTTTCATTTAATCAATTTTAACTATCTAACATAAATTTCTGTAGTAATCACCTCCTGTACTCATTTGCTAAGATCAGTTCACATTCTGTTTACCAGAGCTGCATTTTGTAGGAGCACTGTGGTAAGTTTGGACACTTGATTTCTGAAATAAGCTTTCCCTGATTTAAAGAAAGTGCATCACAAGAAGTATATAAATTTTTTTTGCAATTTTATTTATATGAATAGGTTTTATGGGTCATTTTTATGGCTTAATTTTTGTTTTATTCTTTCTGATTCAGCGTTGCATTTTATGCTCTTGCCAAGTTTCAGGATTCATTATGAAGATAGCTGTTGTTTGTGATAGAGAATTCTGCTGCATACAGGTAAAACCTTATAAAATGAAAGCCTTGTTGCCTTTGTAAAATCATGGCTCAGGTCTGTTACTTCTGCTAGAAAAGGACCGTGGGAAAGAGGCATAGCTGAATTAGAGGTAGAAAAACATTCTGTGTGATTATTGTCTGTTCACCCAGTGGCGTGTGGTGATTGGTTGAATTAAGCTTGTTGTGCTTTAAAACTATGTAAACAGCTAAGAAACTATAAAAGACACTGTGTGGCATTAAAGATAAGCTTTCTGCCTTCAGAATGGAGTTGGTGTGTGTGATTTGTGAGTGTCGCGTCTGTCTCAACTGCGACTGAATTCTATATGTGTAACATAATTTGATTGTTAGAGACTGTGAGATCATTAACTAAGTTACTTGCAGGATTACTGATAAAAATGTGTTTATATGTCCCTCTCTTCTGGCCTATTGCAATTAGGAAAATAACCATTATTTTTAGAAAGGAGTATCTAAAGTGTCTCTGTTATATATTGATAGTTTATTGATACAACATTCCCAAATGTTGTATATTCTATTTATTGTTGCCTTGTGAATCCTAACTTTTTTCATTAATTTTCCTGAATCAAGGAGATTATCAGGGTGGTACTGACACCTTTGATTTTCAGTGCCCATTTATTCCTGTTAAATTAGTAGAACAGGTTTAATCCTTCCAGCTCCCATGGCAGAGTTTTGAGCTTGGATAATGAGAACCTGTATAATGACATCCTTTAAGGAGGAAAATTACAGCCAAGTAATTTTCTCTTTCGGGTATAATATTGAAATCTCTTGAGTTTGGGCAGCCCTGTCATTAAATATGCAGATACATTACTATGGTGCCACCTTTTCCTTTAAATTGAGTTGCAGGGATAAGTGAAAAACTTTTAAAGCTTCAATACTGTCTCATTCAATTTCAGAAGTGAAAAGTTCAAAGGAGTTAAAAAATGACTATCAAAATCTTCTGAACATAAATAGAAGAGTTTTATCAAGGTACATTTAAATCAATATTTTTTTCTTTTTTACATTAACTCTATTTTCTTCCTTTAATTCATCATTTACCATTGTCATTCCCTACATATATATCTCTGTGCGGGGACCGTCTTCTTTTAATTAATTCAATGCATCTATCATTATTTATTTCTCTTACAAAGCCAAGGAATGTGTTTATGAGTCTTCTAGATCAATGTGTCAGTTTTTAAAGTCCATTAACTTTCTATGACTTTTTGCATACTAACACTCATTATGACATTATTTCCCCTGATCTTGAGATCCAATTTAAATTCCAACCATGAATTTTCAGTGATGGAACATGTTTTTTTAATTGCTCTATCTTTCTATGATCAGTACAGAACTGAGATAAGAAGTTTCAAGTTATGTTTTTGAGGTCTCTTTCACACATTTTCAACGTTGAATGATCAACATGAGAAATATTTCATAGTTATGAGACTTAAAGCTTTCAGAAAATAAAGGTTCTTGCAGAATTTGTTATTTCAGATGTATTGTTACTGACATCTTCTTACAATTATTTCTTTAACAACTTTCCTAGTTCCAAAGGCTATGAGTTCAAAGCCCAGCAGATCTTCCAAAATTATTCCCTTATGTCATATTTTGTCTCTGGTCCACAGAGAATAAATATCATCTTCCTTTGCTAGCTCTCTTGAAGAATGCCACTTTTACTCTTGTCGTGTCGGGACTACAAATTCATATCATGAGAATTATCATGCAAAGGACAGGAAGAAAATCTAAATTAGCTTTAATATTTTCATGTCTAGTTGATGGTTTTGATAAGCTTCAGTCTCTCTGTGAATCCCTGATCTGGCCACAGAACCAGGTTTTTGACCAGAAAGAAAACCAAAGAATGTGATCCAGATAAGAGCTGAAGTGTGACAGTGTGTCCTCCAGTCTATTTTAACTGATAACCAGAATTACAGAATGCACACAACATGTAGCTGCAGGTGAGTTTAAATGCAAAAGTGCGTAACTGGCACATAAATTCCACAGAATTTCTAGTGTTCAATACTACCCTAAACATTCCACAAGACATTTGAATAAACCATTGAACAAAACCCACATACCTGCAGGAAAAAAACAGGTCATGTGAAAGTCTGAGTCACAGGGTTTTTACTCACAGCAGAACCAAGTGAGGTATTCCCAGAGTTTTGAGCTACAGATTTGCTATTTATCTTCATCTCCTGAAGAAAAGTCACTGCAACCTAAGATTTCAAAACATAGTAGCAGATGCTTTACTTTAAACTGAGTGATCGCAGAACTGAAACAATTTTCATACTGAAACCATAGTCTACTATGAAGATGTAGTTTGGCAAAATCTGCATTTTTATTTGTTTGTTTTTAGTAAAAACAAATTTTCAGTTACTTTGAAAATAAAGATTAATTGAGATGGATGTAAATATAGTTGTAGGGAGATGTTACTGGTATGTCAGTTTCACTATGTTCAGGAGCTGTATTTTGTCTTTTTAAAGAATGAACCTTAGCCAAGAGTAGATACAACTTTGATGCTAATGGAAGAGCCAAAGATCCCCCCTGAATTATGCTGCAGCAGGCTTTCCCTTTGGGTCACACTGTGGTGGTCATTTATTCCTTACTGCTCCACTTTAAACCATGTGACCGTCACTATGAACCAATGTCATATACCTTGGAGCACCAGTAAGAAGGGCTCCATTTTTCCTGGCATGGAGGGAATTAGGTATAATCTTCATCATAGCACCACATCAAGGAACATGCTAGTGTTATAGAGAGTTAAATGCATAAGATAATAGAAAGGGGTAAGTTCCCATTTCTCTAGCAAAACAGTTTTTGTTACAGTCATTTTCAAACCATCTCTTAGTCAAGTGCAGAGCTGCTGCTCAAGTTGTCTCCAATTTCATTAAGATCTAGTTTTATTATATTGATGTGCCAGGAGCAATAGTATCTGCCAAAACAGTGCTGATAGCTAAATCTATGCTTGAACTACAACTGCCCTGAAATTAAAACTGGAAAACAAAAACAACCCTGTAATTAATATGTCAGATCTTATTAGATCTTGAAAACTGGCTGTACTTCATTTCAAGGTTGGCAAAAATGATGAGTATTATCTGTATGCAGTTAAACACCCATGACACTTTAGCTCCTTATATGGCTTCCATATAAAGATACATTTTGCTTTTTGCCGGGGATATAAACAGGACAACTAATCATATTTGGCATAGCATTTAACTGGTCTTGTACACACTTTTTTTGATAAAGCCCTCCATTCCGTTTAAATCATTGCCTTCAATCACAGCTTATATTATTTTTCTCTATTTAGAAGGCAAAAATTTGGATTTCCCTTTGGCTGTGCACCAGATCTACAGCTTCTCTTGTAAAAGTGAGAGCAGTAGTTCAGACTGCTTAGTTTTACTAGTAGTACCTTTTACTGACTACTATTAGAATGATGAAAAATTATCAGCTGCCTTTATTTGCTGTCAGACAGACAATTGGATTGTCTTCTGAATATTGGTTTAGTGTATTGGTACTACTTCCTCAAAAACAGGCCATCACTTCAAAGTTGCAATAGGTTCACCTTTCATGGTGCCTCATTATGAAAACGTCCCTATTAGAGTCTGAAGAGGGCCTCTGCGCTCATTGCTGCTCCACATCGGGTCTCTGAGGGACACCACCAGAGCATCCTGTCAATATCTCTGGAGAAAACTGGGCATCAGGTCTTCACAGCAGGGATCCCTTAGTTACAATCCGTTTCTGGTTTTCTTTTTAAAACCATTCTATACTAATTCAAGTAAAGTTTTTCAATTTAATGAACTTGTGAGGAAATTCTGAAGACCATGGAGTCAATACAGAAGAATTATATGTTCCAGTTCCACTTAGAAGGGGAGAAGTTGTTCCCTTACCAAGGGAAACAAAACCTTTTTGAATATGTGATAACAATTCTACTAAGATTTCCACAGAACTCCAGTCTCATGCCAGAAATGCTTTACAAAGAGGAGTAACCTACCTGACAGTAGGACATTTACATCAAAACAGATAATGATAACCTGTTTGAAATCTATAGCTACCTTCATATATTTTAACTTTTTATAGGAATTTAGCTAGTTTATTTATTATCCTAAGCCTTTTCTGAAAATGAACCAATACCTTATATTAATATAAGATTTGTTTCATGTTCACTTTTCAAAGTTCATCAGACATCACAAATTACTAAACAATTTGTCTATGATTGCTAGAGTTACTCTGATTTACATATCTTGTTTAGTAAGACCAAATATGTTCATGTTACACAGTTTTAGAGCTTTCTTCTGTCTGAACTCAATAAAACATTTTACTTAAAATTTCTACACTGTTACACAGTTTGATGACATATATATAAGGTTATAAAAAATGAAATGTATTTTACATATATGTGAGATCTATAAGGAAATAGGTAATGTGTATATTGACAACATATTTTATAGACATCTTAGAACAACAAAAGAGTATTAATCTTAGCGGTATTACAGGGCTTTTGCTTAACTTAAAGACTAAAATATGTTCTTAATAAGGTTGCTGTCAACCTCCAGCACCCATAACTCTAGGTGTCAAAAACTGAGGACTTTGAAATATCTTGAGAAATTTTTTTTTTTTAAAAAACTTAAAAATGGAGCACATAAACTCACAAAAAAAATTTAACATTTTATAAACTGAAGGAATGAATATTTTCTGATCTTACATTTAATTAGATCAAATCTGATATTATTACTGCCATTTAACTAGAAAAGAAGAGTTGAATATGAGTCAGCAGTGTTCTGGCAGCCAGGAGGGCCAACTGAGTCCCGGGGAGCATCAGGCACAGCATCACCAGCCAGTCAAGGGAGGGGATTGTCCTGCTCTGCTCTGTGCTGGTACAGCTTCATCTTGAATTCTGTATGCAGCTTTGGGCACCACAGTGTAAGAAAGATTAAACTATTAGAGAGTGCCCACAGGAGGTCTACCAAGATGGTGAAGGGCCTTGAGGGGAAACTGTATGAGGAGAGGCTGAATTCACTTGTTCTGTTCAGCCTGGAGAAGGAGGAGACTGAGACCTCATTGCAGTTTACAAATTCCTAGTGAGGGGAAGAGGAGGGGCAGACACTGATCCCTTCTCTGTGATGATGAGTGATAGGACCCAAGGGAAAGGCTTGAAGTTGTGTCAGGGGAGGTTTAGGTTGGATATTAGAAAAAGGTTCTTTGCCCAGAGGGTTGCTGGTCACTCGAACCCAACCAGATTGGTTTGGTGGCTCCCTAATTTGGTCTACCTAGTCCTTAACTAGCCAGTCACCTAGATAATTCATGTGAAAAGGTGGAAGATCTAGATGATGTCTGAAATTCACTAGCTAGCATCTTCCAAAAACTTACAAATAATTAGATTATTTATTTTCTTCTGAGAATGAAAATTTACTTTCTTGAATGAGTCACAAACAACAAACAGATGATTTCTTCTTATTTTGGTAAACTCATCTAAGGTCTGGACGGTCAGACAAAAACCTAGCTTGGTTTTTCCTGTAATAATAAACTCATCTATCTTAGCTATACGAAATCACCCTTCTGAAGGGAAGCTACCATAACTTACGTAATATCAGGACTACTGGACCATTATAAAACTACTTTCATCTTGAACAATTTCTATTAGGAGGTTCTGTATCTTGTTAAGATCTTGGGTCTCATAAATAAAAGGCTAGATTTTTCTTTCAAGTCACACTTTCCCTTAACAGGAGGTTAGTTTCCAAAAACAGCTGTGTTACTTGAGATGTGTAACTTGCAGATCAGTGAAGTGAACAGCTCACCTCAGCTGGAAAAGATATTTCACTCCCAAAAAGTCATTATGGGATACGATGTGACAAGGCATGCCCTTCACTTCACTGACGTGCATACCATATGGCACAAAATGCCACAACCTGTTCAAGTTTAGAATGTGCAACTCGTGCAGCTGCATAACTATATTTTTTTCTTTTTCCTTTTCACATAAGCATTAGTGTGAAACTGCGAAGCAGGAGGGAACTAATAAGAATGTTTCAGTCAAGTGATTCCTACCTATAAACATAATTCAAAAACCCAAACCAAACTACTTATATGTCTCTGTTCCCAAGAGCCTGCAATGGTGTGAATGGAAAGATGCGCAGTACTAAGGTGGAACATATCTCTGTATGTACCGTTCCTGGGGTAGAAATGAATTGGAATTAGCTAAAAACTATTTCAGGCATCTTTCTGTTGTCTGCAAGTTAGAAGTGGTGCACATCATTATGTATTCTACCTTCTCCTGGGTAAAACAGTTTCTACCACGTGGTCTGTGCTACACACACAGCCTTTTGAGCAGTAGGGTATGGTAGTTGGGAGTGATATGCAGTATGTATTGATTGAACTTGAACATGGTTCCATGGAGCTGCATTTACTAAACCAACCTAAAAATTTGTTTCAGTTAAGGTGTACTAGGCACAGTCAAGGATTTATATTTAGATAAATACTGTGACTGAACATATTCCAAACTCTTACAAATTTTTACACTGATATGCAATATAATTTTTCCATGTTTTAAAAAGTTCTCATTTAAACGTAGTAAAAAATTGATAGTATCTGTTCATTCCAATTTATGATTAGGTGAAGGATTTTATTAATTTCTTTAGTTCTTTCCAGAATTTGAATAAATATCCACTAACAGGTTTCCAAGTTTACATATCTATATATTCACACTAATGTAACAGAAAAAAAACCAACAAAACGAACCCCCTAACCGGTGAAGTATACATTGCATAACTTCTATGGTTGAATTTTGAGGGAACAAATGTGACAGCTGTAAATTAATTGAATGATGAAGGTTGAGTTTACTAATTCAGTCTTTAAGCAAACTATTTCTACTCTTTTGGCCTGTAAAAGTTGCCAAGAAATTTTAGAAAAAAAGCTTTTCTTAAAAGGAGTGGTCATTATTCCCACTTTCTTCATGCCAAAAGTGTTATGACATTCATTCTGAAAATCTTTTTATTAGTTTCAATGGACACCATGCAGGTATGAGTATTAAACATAAGTTTGTTTTTTTTTTTTTACTTTAAGGATGACTCAATAATAGTTCAAGTGGAACAGGTTGCTTAGAGCATTGCAGAGTTTCCATCTGTGAAGATTTTGAAGAGAGATGGCCACAGTCTTGAACAACCATCTTGGGGAAGGGGCCTGGCCTAGACAGTCTCCAGAGGTCCCTGCCAACCTCAGCTCTTTTATGAGTCAACAAGTCTATGACATGGGATTTGCATCCCAGAAGGGCATCTATCATAGCCCTGATACCTTTGGTGGTACTGGAAATGCTGACGGCTGTAATGAAAGAAAAAACCCTGATCCATTGTTGTTTTAAAACCGTCTACATTCAATTCACGTTGAGAACAAAAATGTGTAAGGCTAATTTTCTTCTTGTTTTTAACCAAACTTTTACACATATCCCTAACAAAAAGTGTTTTAGGCATTTTCTGTGTATGAAAGGAAAGCCATCAGAACTTTCTCATGTTTATCATTTATTTGGACAATTGTAGGAGCAGAATTATTTTCTCTGAGCATAGGCAGGAACATTCACCTATAGTCCTGTGAAAGTGGACAACAGCTTTACTATAATATGGAACCTCTGCTAGGGTCAAGCAAAGTTACAGTTTCTCTGGATTTTTCAGAGACCATAAGTCTGAAATCTCCCCCACCCCCAGTATCAGAAGTGTAGGTCTTAGAATAAACATAAAAAGCACTAATTGCACTTCCATTTTTCACTTGGACATCAACTTTCTTGTACCAAATCTTTTCAGAAGAAAGGGATTATGTTTTAAACAACTTCACACTTCTTTACAGCAGTCTCATTAAAAAAAGAAGAAAAGAGAGGTGGTTTCAGTAATGGTACTTAAATCTGGGGTAAAACTATCAATTAATGGAATTCATTAATTAAGCAAAATATTTGCTGAAAGTTGATGCACACCTCTCTCAGTTTGAAGATTTTTCTATCAAAACACAGACTCATTAAAATTTTACATACTAATCAGTATGTTTACAATTTCATTTTATGAGTCTATAATTTTACACTGAGGTTTTGAATTCTTTTCATTATAATTTTATGCCAATTAAGTCAGGGGGAAAAATGTAATTTACAGGTTTGCATAATTGCCCAGATGTTAAGATATAGCATAAGTTGAAAACAGAAACAAAGACTTTTTAAGCTTACAATTTTAAAAAGAAAATAGCTTACTTTAGTTTGTTTTGGTTGCTAGTTTTGCAAATCTGTTTTTGGAGTTAACATACAGTATTCTGACTTTGATTAAAATCTAGAGGTTGTTTCAGTGTTCTAGTTTTCAGTACAGCAGCTTTGAAAAGAAGACTTAATAAAAGCATGACAATCTGGGTTTTTAAAACACACACATCATGTATTGGTCTTTATACCAAAGATAGACAAACACGATTTACATTCAGTGGGAACCTTGAATAATTCCCCATTCACAAATATTTGGTTAATTCTTTACCCTATGGAATTAAGTTTGCCTGTTAAAATTCCTTTTTGAGTATCTTTATCATGTAATTTTTTACCCACTTTTCTACCAGGTTCTCTTTTCTTACAAAAAAATTAGAGAACAATTCTAGTTTACTATATTCACTATGCATAATATGTGCTTTCTGGGCCTTATAGAAGAGACCGGCAGTGAAGAAAGATAGCCCATATTGTGCACAAGGGCAACTCATGGATATCTGTGAATATTCTGCCTTAAAGAATTGGATAGATACAATCTGAAGACTTACAGAACTCCACCGAGTTAGCCCAGCAGACGATCCATCCTGCTAAAGGCATCTGTTTAGATTATACATAATTTTAAAAAATTCCAAACTTCATATCAGTGTTGTGTACTATTCCTCCCTCTGTAAAAAAAAAAAAAAGTAAAAATTTAAAGTAGAATTATATGGATTATTTTCTCTCAGATAGCTGGACAGTACAAGCTATTACTACTGTGTTTTGCAGGTATTGTTTGCTGTTGGGTATTTTTATAATCAATACAAAACTGAATTATAGAATGGTTAAAAATCTGACACATAAGGTTTCAAAAATGTTTTTTTCAGGAATCTGTGAGGAACTATGACCTTCTCTAGAGCATGTTTTGGAGAAGAAGCAGCAGATCACTTAAAAGTTTCTATGTTTTTTGTTAAATAGCAAGTGTTCACCATTCTTGAAGATGATGTTTTCTAATACATTGACGATCATGGAGACTCTGACAAGTGTCAGGAAACTGAGAAAAATTGCTTTAGAATAAGATAAGAGTGGAGGAAAGAGAATGACAAAAATATTTTCTAAAAAGAAGCCAACAGCACCTAACATACAACTGGTATTAAAAGGGAGTTGTGATTTATACCAGATGAATCTTAGTTTTAGGGGGGAAAAGTATTTTAAAATCAATTCCCAAATAACTGGGTATCTTCTGAAAACTACATTTTTCTCTTACCTGTCCTAATACAGGATATGAAAACTTTTGTACAATAAGGTAGATAATGTTTCATTTAAATGTCCTCTGCTACACTCACACATGCAAAAAAAGAAAAAAAAAAGCCCCGTAATGGGTTTATCCATTTTCCCTTACTTCAGCTTTTATATAAAAGCTAAAATACATGTCTGGATTGTTGCAATTTTTCCTCTGGATTATCAGATCTGCTATTACATCTCCTGCTGATGCACTCCCAGCTTCAGAAATGGACAGCCTACAATCATAATTGAAAGCATCACTACTGTTTCTGTACCACTAAAGCATTATTCATGGAACTTTTAAAGATCCTTGTGCATTCAATGAACATTTTATTTATATACTAAAGAAGTTAAGCTGTTTTCTTGATGAAGCTCATAAAATACAGTAGAAACATGAAAAGAAACTAAATTTGACAATGTATTTGAATAGTTTAAGGGAAAAATTAATGAAGATATAGAAGTGTGCATTTTCATTATCATGAGATACTATCTAGCTAGTGTATTAATAGGAATTATGCGAGTTCTAACTTTTGATTATTGACACATCTGTGTGAAAACGTGATTGTGGAAAGGTTTTCTGATATGAAAATATGTATTAGCATACCACCTTTGAGCAAATACTTTTGAATGTTTGAAAACAAAAGCTGAAATGTCATAATCCTGGAAAAATTTTATCAGCTTCTCTAATATACTCTATCATGTTATCCTATTGAAGTCATTATATATGGGCTTCTTCTCTTTAAGAGCAAGATGAGCACAGATACTAGAGGCTAGTGAGGACTGCACTACAGCAGCTAAAAGTCTCTCAAAGTACTTCAGACAGACAAGCAGAAGAATTTAGTTTGTATCTGGGGTTTTTTTTGTATTCAAGTTTCGGAATGAACAAAAAGATGGGCTTTGTAAGCACCAATTGCTCATATAAAGGAAAATATGTGGTAAAAATAAGGGCATATTTCAATAATAATGGTCGATTTAAACGAAAATAGTAATAAATGTATTAATGAGAAGCATGAACTCCTAGTCTTCAGCGTGCAATTCATTTTGTTATAAAAACAAGTCTACCCATGGTTGAAGTCATAGAGTTGACACCAAAAAACAAATATCATGTGCTTGCAAATCACATTTGTTTGCATTTTTTGCCTAACATTCTCAGATACAAAAGCACAGATCACTACAAATAAGGAAAAAAAAATTTGATGTTTTTCAGCTTTCTTTTGTCATTCATCTAGCAGCACCCTGCTGGAGTTTGTTTCTCTGGTTTGTGTCATGAAATCAAATCTCTCCCCCACTGTTTATGTAATTCTTTCACAGACAAAAACAAAAAATTGAAGAAGGAATGTTTTAAGATAAATCAATAGTCCACACTTTTTATAATTTCTGAGAAAACCATTCAATTTGATTGATTCACTAGGATAAGTATGATTATATATGTACTAATAGAGTACTATTATCCTTGGAGCTCCATGTATGCAGTAAAAGACAGCTGAGGGAGTGATATATTTGCAGTGGTAGGATGAAGTGAAATGATGTCTCAGAGTCCCCAGAGAGGTTAGATTTGAACAGAAGTAATGAAATCATGCAAAGGACCAGCAAGAATAGGAAGACATCACCAGAAAACAATGAAGTATGTAGCAGTGAGGCAAAAAAAGTGGAAGCAATGACCTGGGACAAGAGAAGAAAGATCCACTGGGTAAGCAATAAAATGAGTCAGACATGGCAGGAAAAGGAACTCAGCTGAACTTAGATGAGCTAAAATTGTAGATTCAGCCAGCAAGGCAGCAAGAAAAAGGAGGGTTTGTGAAAATTGATGATGAATGCAAAGTATTCACCCATACATTAAATGTAGGAACTAAATAAGCCTAGTAGAATAGTGATGGGCAGAGTGTCTCAGACAATTACATGATGTGAAAAAGAAATAGCTCTGCACATACTGAAGTCTACATTCACAGCAGCCCTTAAAGTATTTCTCTGAAGGGGGGTCAGGACTCTTGTAAGCATTGATTATACAGAGATTCCAAACAGGTAGTATATGCCCAAACTAATTCTTCATAAGTAAATGAGTTGACATTATTTTTTCAAAACAGAAAGGGAGATATCCCTCCTTTATGAGAGATAAGTAAGGTGGGGAAAAAAAATGTTTGAAGAGAGTTGAGAGGGAGAAAATAGTAGTTGAGATATACTGGCAGCACAGTTCCAAATAAAAGAAGTTAAAAAAATTAACCACAAATGTCTTTATTCTGGGGTGTTCCAGCCCTGACTTTTTATAATGATTCTGATCATTACATGGGTATTTGGTCCATGGTGACAATGTTTGGAATCAGCAATGCAAGAAGATTCTTTACAAATGGTAGATGAGGAGAACTTTTTCTTTCCCTCATGGAACTCTTAAAGTGATTGTCACAGGGTTTTTTATTCTCAGAAGTTCATCAGCCAAAACAGACTCTCTCTACAACTATACCTAGGGCTGGATAGATCAGAAGCATATGAGTGAGGTTCCTGTTTCTCATTCTTACTGCTATTTCACAGATAAAGCTCACTGAGGAATTCTTTGGATTTGTGATATTGATATGAAAGAAGAAAATGAGGTGGAAAACATTAATAAAACAATAGCTCTAGAAGTCTGATCCAGTGATGAACTGTCAACACAGACAGCTCCCATTCTTGAAGTTTATATTACAGTTTTGATATGATGAAACATGGTGAAGAGGCAAAGAAACCAAATGAGGTAATTTAATCTAAAAATATGACTTGAAATTGATCCTCCTGATATGTCATCCAAATATAAACAATGTAGGTTTTTTTATTATCCTACAGAGTAGAAATGCAGGTATTAAATTTTACTCAATGAGTTTCCCTATCTTCCAGAAAATGTCTTCCCCATCTTTCAGTGCCTTTAACTGCCTTTTTCCTCCACCCAAGTTAGTATTTTTTAGTTAACTTCATAGTGAAAAGGTACATTTGGGACGTTATCACAGACTCTGAGAAAATTCAGACTATTTTAGATCAAAAACTTATTCAGATAAAAGTAATCTTTCACAGAGGTGGAGTTAGCACTTCAGGATGGGTACTGGGAAGTTCAAAATATATTCTTCAGACCTATAATTCTGTTTGTTCTACCTAATCCGCACGTTACTCTCCTCCTACTGTAGCACAGGAGTACATTCTGAGAGTCTTGAAGAAATGTTACTGTGATTTAGATTTTGCTTAATTTTTAACTTTTTCTCACAATTTTTTTTAGTATTAAAAAGAGAAGACTAAAACCCTATTCTGAAAGATTTTTTTGTTCCGCCCAAAATAATTGCAGTTTATTGACTACCCGTTTTAAAATACTTAGTTTATTAATATTGGTCCAATTTCTAAAAGTCATTTCCTAGAAACATATTTAAGCAAGATTTGAAAAAGTACCTTTAGAAGGATATCTGGAATTAGTTGCATAGAAGTTACACACTTCTCGTTCCCTAAGAGAAAATATGGGAATATATCATATACAATAGTGGTTGCACAAATAAGGCCACTTATGGAAATGACAGTTTCAGACATCACTTTTGTAGCTAGTTTCTTATGCTTATATTTTGTTTAGATCTTTTTTACCTTGACTTCAGTGACCAATGGAGATGTTTGTCTACAGAAAAAATGAACATCTTCATAAAATAATTGTTTGAGAAAGTAACCAAGTGGAGTGGTACAAAACAAGTTAGAATCTGAATTGACATCAGCTGCAAGGCATAAAAAAATTGATTGAATCTCTGTTATTTTAGTTTCCAAAATCTGTTGAAAAAGATTAAATTAAACTATTATTCTGATAAATCTCCTGTTTGCCTCCCACCTTAAAGCACAATCATTGAAGAGTTTCACAGTGAAAGAAAAATGTGGAGTCCTATTAACAAAATTTGTGCTCAAAGATCACTTTTAACTCATGTTTATGCCAAATAAACAAGACAAACATCCTTTCTGTGTAACACTCTACTGTGATGAAAGAATTTTATTTTATTTTATTTTATTTTATTTTATTTTATTTTATTTTATTTTATTTTATTCCTTGCATGACAAAAACTGAATATCACCATGTGTGTGTCGTGGCATAAATGATTTTAAGTGCACCAAAATATATAGGGAGTATTTATTCCTCTATTGCTGCATGAAGTTTCAAATTTATTAGCAATTGCAAATTTATAATCATCACAGAACTAAACAGATAAAGAGAGATCCATCTAATTTTTTTTTGCAGCAAACTTTTCCTTAATGAAGATTTCAGTAAACCTTTTTACAAGTACTGAACTGTAATGACCAATTCTTAATTTGTGAGTTGTGTTAACTATTGTATAACTAAAACAACAGAAGTTCTTTCTTATGAAGTATAACTATTTTGTTAGATCTGTCAAAATATTTGAAAATATTCACATTAACAAAAAATCAGGTGTGTCTGATGACAGATGGATCAGAGAAACCCATTTAAATTATAATCTGGATCCATTTTAACAGTCAAAACCCAACCACTGGAGAATATTGTTTGGTGTCTTGTTTGAAAAAGTTGGTGATTTCAGCCTAATTTTGGTAAATTACAGACTACATCATATGATTACGAACAAGAACTCTCAGTCAAATTTATGAGGCAACAGGATTAGAAACAGGTGTCCGTTTCAGCCCTATAAATGACCCTGCAAATAAACAGAGTGGTTGTACTCTTTAACCTAATTTGCCATCAAGAACGCATTTTATCCTAAGTTTTATTGACCGTTAGACACCATATAACAATATTAACCTCTTTTCAAATTTGTCTTCCTGAATATTTTTACTCCCTTTTAATCCTGGTTTACCTCTGTACTTTCATCTCTCTTCCTGTTAACAGAGGATACTATTTCTTGGTCTGAAATAGAGAGCTAAGACAACTTTATAAGTTCCTTTATCTAGAAAATGTGCCCTAGTTTATCCCAACTCAATATCAGACTAAGAACAGGGCACAGGACACACACCAAACTCTATCCTCTTTGGAAAGAAAACTTGAGTGCACAACCTAGACAGAAAAATGTCATGCCCTATCAAAGCCCTTAATTATTGATTGAAAATATATGATATATTCCATACAATATGGACCTGTTATTTACGCAGCTCTCAATTGTAATTATCTAACTGTGAAGTAGTGTAATTAGAATATTTATCTTAATAATAATGTTCTGTTCATAACATTTTTAAAATCATAAAAGTAGTGCGCTATATGCTGGATTAGATGTTTTTCCCAAAAAACCTATTAAATACAGTATTTTTCCCATAAAGTAAGTAATTTTAAATGCAGATATATTTGCTGTATTTCAATTAGTTATTGAGAATATCATGATCTCTCAATAAAGAAGTTGATCTATATATTCAATGGTAAGGATGGTTTAATTTCAGATCCTTATCATTATCCCACTTCTCTCACTGGCTTGAATGTGCACCTCTAACAAAACACTTGACGTCTGACAAGTAGCAAAAATTTACCTTTGGCAAGTACTGACTGAATCCTAGATACATATTTTCCATCTCAAATCTTATATATGTTATTTCAAAGAAATTGAAAAGTAATACCATATATAGATGTTTTTAAGTTTGTAAGTACATGAGGTTGTTTTAGATCATTCTAATAAAAGATGTAAGATAGACCATGTAATAAACATATCAAATTAATGAAAGACTTCAATAAACTGTGTGATATTCTACTGAAAAGCAATTGGAGAAAAACATAACTAAAAATGCTTTCAAGCTCCCAAAGCCTTGTATTAAGCCCAAGATCCCTGGAATTACTGCCTTAACCACCTCCATTAAATTTTAGCTGAAAAATAGAAAAATAAACAAACTTATTGTCTTGGGGTGACTTGATGTTGTATTCCCTATCACTGCACTATGCCCAGAAATTAGTATACATACCCTCCTATGCTTTTAAACTGAGCCCAAGAGGAGAGAGAACAAAAAAAAGCCCTCAAGGACACAGACAGAGATAACTCTCATTCTCTGCATTTTTTTCCTTTTGGGTTTCTGTGTTCTGTGGCTGGGAGAGCAGGAGTGGAGAAAGCACCCTGCTTGCTTGTTCATCCATTTTTCATTTTTTTTTCCCTCCAGAGAGTTGAACTTTGTTTTTCCGGGAATTTCGAATTTTTTCCCTTTTTCTGCTGGACTGCTTCAATACCAGAACACATCAGGAGGATTTTCCACCGAGCACAGAGGGCCTGGCCCTGGGCCAAGCCCCAGCTCCGAGGAGACCAAAGGGAGGACTCTAACACTTTCCCAGTTTTTTCTCCACAGTGAGAGATTTTATTATTTAGCATTATTATCCTTTTCCCGTGTGTTTGTTAAATAAATAGTTGTTATCTCTTTCACTTTCCTTTGAGGAGAAAGTTTCTTTTTTCCTGAACCTGGTGGTTTGTAACCTGCCTTCTCTCAGAGGATATATTTCTAAATTTGGCCAAACCAGCAGACTTATAAGCATATGTATGATAAAAAACTGGGCAGTTATCAGCACCTTGGAAGCATTGAAGTGTCAAACTAACCTCCTCTATGACAGTAGATTTAGGATTGGAAGAAGCAGTCAAAAGGCAGATCTTGACTAAAAGAATAAAATGAGCTCCTTATGAGTTTACCATGTGATGAACAAAAACATGACCATGATATTGCAAGACAATATAAGAGTAATTGATCAGTCACATGTAAAGAACCATTATCATTTAATACATTGCCAGCCAGGAGGATTGCACCAAATGATGTTTGGAATATTCTCATTAGTATCTTCATCAATTAAATACTTAATGAAAAATTAATGGAAAATAAATTATATTCTATGTCCAAACAGGTTGGACCAATAGGGAAGGACTAAATAGGAGGAAGAAACTCTCTGACGAAATTACAGGAAAACAGAATTGAAACTGTAAAGATGGTTAATCATGAGACAAAAAAAAAAAAATTGGAGGAGAATGTAGTACATGCCGAATCAAAGAAACATCTCCCAGTACTGGTGAAGGTATATTTCCTTGTATTAGTCAAAGAAAATAGACCAGATTACCTGCTGAGGATTCTTTTAGTCCATCATTCTATTAGAGAATTTCAGACCAAATCCGGGAGAGCAATTACTGATGTTCATATTTTTATGCACAAGGTTAGTGTTGCTAGTTCTACTTCTTTTCTCGTTCTTTTGTGCCACCAGTTGTGCATGTTCTTGATTTTGCAGGAACTAAATTTAGTGCTCATGAGCGTTCATCCCCAGCCATCCTTTTAGGTCCCATCTCTGAACCCTTTTTCCCAGAATGTGTCTGATCTCTTTTTGAGCCTACTAATATTTTCTGTCTCCACAGCCTGCTGTGTGGCAGCACATTTCAGAAGATCAGTACCTGCTACGTGCATCACTGAGGTTGTTTTGAACTATTCTTCTGTAAGCTTCATTACATGCCAGTTTTTGATACTGTAGTATTTAGTGAAACTTAGTGAAGGATGTGTCTTCAGTTAATCCTCTGACTGCATGGTTTTGCAAATGCAGGCACATCCTGTCAGCCTTTTTCTTACCAAATGGACACATCAAGTCAGTGATCTCAGAGAGCTGTGAATGAGGGTTTCAAGATCTGCTTCATATCCGCCAGTTCCAAGTCCAGCATGGTTGAAGTCAAGCTGTTTTTCCTTAACAATTCCTTATGCTCACTTTTATGAAGGTCATCTGCCACCTTTCTACCTGCTGTCTCGGTTTTGTGAGGTTCATCTGCAGTTCTTTGACACTGATATTTTTGATAACCTAAAAAATCCTAAAGGAGCATCCTTGACTGTTCTCCAGGTTACTGGTGAAGTCATTGAACAAAGTTCCTGCTGACAGTTCTCCTTAAGAACTACCCTGGAGAGAGGGAATTATCTTCTGGCCCTTTGCATCTCATCCTTTAACCACTGTGAATCCACTGAAGGAACTTTCTCCAATCCCCTGGCATATTTTTTCCTTTTGTAACTTTTGATGTAGGATCTTCTGAAATGCTTCCAAAAATAATTTATGCCCACTGAATCCCCTTCATAAACTTTGGCTTCACAACTCTACAGAAGCCATACTGATTCTAAAGCTTTAGTTTATTACAGATTCTTCTGTCAAACCAGTGACAAAAGTCAGTTGCTGATCTCTACTTCACAGAATCCCATCCTAGGCTGCTTTTGTAGAGTTAATAATGTCAAAGTCCTCTGGTGGTGGCTGTTTGCAATGCTAGGTCATGCACTTTGTCTAGCAGACCAGATGCCTCATATTTGAGATATTTCAGAACTCTTGACTGAATGCCATCTGGTTTTGTTGATTTCTTGACATCTGACTCATGACTAGATGACATAATAGCTCCTGTATATTTACTTCAGTCTGATCCAGCTTCTCTGACCTCTCTGCTTCAGAGAAAGTAAAGGTCAGTTGTTGGTCCTGATCCACACCTTCTGCCAGGATTAAGTCTGAAATAAAGTATTTATTGATATTTTTAGTTATGGCCTTATCAACTGCGCATATACTCTTTACACCAAGCATCCTCACCAATTCCCTATCTGCCTTCCCGCCTTTGATGTGTTTAAAGTACTGTTTTGCTGTCAATTTCATGATGCTTTGCAAAGTTTTGGTTCTGACCTTTCTGGTTTAGGTCTCTAAATTTTCTTTTTACATTTAACCTGTTGTTTTTATGTGTGTTTCTCTTTTGCCTATTTGACCAAGCTCTCCAATTTTTTTAGAGGTCAAACTATTAGCTGCAACAGCCTCCTTAACTTTCCCAGGAAGGTGTGCAAGGAAGTTTTGGACCTCTTTGGTTTCTTTTTAAATTATGGCACACAGTTTAACCGGTCTTCTAACACAGTATTTATAGCAGCCTTCATGTTTCATGCAGGCTTTTTGAACAACTTCATTCTGTCTTTGACAATTTTCTTTACAGTTCCCTTTCTTGAAATCACGTATCAATTTGTGTGATTTATTTGTCTCTCTCTCCCACTGCACTCTTAAATATAATTGCACTGTGGTTTTCTTAGAGACCAGCTCTCCCACTGATTCTTCTTGGCTCAGGTCCTTTGCATCTCTCAGGCAAAAAATTCCAAATAGTCTCTTCTTCTATAAGCTCTAAGACTAGTTGTTGCAGTAATCATTTACTGAATCTGATTTTTTAATTTCTGCATCACACCCTCATAATGCATTGATTGAGTCTACTCAAATGGCTGCAGCCATCAGGACATGACACATCCATTACAACCTCCACTAGTGGTTTTTACTTGAGCAGGGTTATGGGAAATAAAGGTCTGGTTGTAGAGAAGGGCACATTGTGTCAACCACTAACATTTGTAAACAAAACAAAATCAAATGTAGGTATAAAGAATTTTGTAAACAATGTAAAGTAAAAGATAATGGTATATATTATGTGGGTGAAAGGATCATGCAGGAATTTGTGAACACCGCACATTACAAAACTCTACTGAAAGAAGAAACTCTCAAATCAGAAAGTCACCTTGTCAAATTTTCTCAGGAAACATCAATAATTTCTTTAAAGGACTATTTTTAACACTAACCTGATATTACAGATATTTCAGAAGTGCAAAAAGATTTACCAGTAGCTATAAATTAGGTAAACTTTTCAATGTAATGAGATGTATTTTTAGGAAAATATATACTCAGACCAATCCAGAACTGGATTACATCCATATTTTTAAGATAATGTGTTATGCTTTAAAAACAGGGTAAAAATAGTGTTCACAGTTATATGCAACTTGACCATTCTTGAGTTTTTCTCTTCTGAGAGGTGAAGATATGTTTAATTATTAAAAGTAATGATTTTTAAGAAAATAAAAACTAAGAAGACCATTTTTCAAGGTGTCTGAAAAAGTTTTGTCTTTTTTAAAGTCTGGATCAATACTGCCCTTCTCTTGATGTCAACTTTATTACTCTTTTTCAGTTTATAACTTCTATTTATACTGAGTCCTTTGAGTGCTAAACTTCTTTTTCTGCATGTCTAGCTGCTTGTTATAAAACCTTTCTCCTTCAGTACTTTGACAGCACATCAACCAACAAATCTCACTTGTGACAAACTCTAATGATTGAAGCACATATCTTGATTCCTCTCAGTACCTCAACATATTTCTGATTCAATACAGACTTTACTGTTATTAGCTCATCTTGCCTTTTACTGTCTCTTTTCATCCATCAAGCATAAAATACGTGTCACTTCTACAATCATCAGATTGGAAAACCTGGAGGGGAGGGGGCATGGGGCAAGAGGAGCAATGTTATCTTTAGTTTCTATCCTACCTTTTCAATATGCTGGCTTAGAAAATAATTTTTTTTTTTTTAATTTATTAGTCTTTCACCAGAAAATCTTTATGCTAACTTTATTATTACTTCAGAAAACTATTAAATGATGATTTTCTCATAAAATGACCCACCATTAGACCTGTGTCTTATCCATATATTGGAACAGATAGCATAGCAATTCTGTATTTATGAATGTCCTTATACACCTTTCCTGGTAGATTTTACAGCTCATCAGGGTCAACATTTCTTTCACAGTACAGTTGCATCAAACATGACAGTTATGACAACCCCAACTTTAAAGAAGGTCATAAGCAGAATGATTTCAGTGCAAGTAATTACACTGGACATTCAGCCATTTTATTATTGGTTGGTATTTTTTCTTCCCTGTTTTAATATTATATTGACACTGAACTATATGCAGCCATGTCAATTCTGTTCTGTACTTGCATATAAGCACTGAACTAACACTAAATAGAATTTGAAGGGGCCAAATATTTCCACCTGAATGTTTCAAGGAAGGAAGAGATGCTGAAGGATGGTTGACAGTTTAAGCTTTTAATAGCTATTCTCAATGTCTATTTGATAGGAATAGTTGAGCTGGCAAAAGTCAATGAGTCTACCAAAAGAACCCCAGCGAACACCCAGCAAACTACAAATGTTTTTGTTAGAAACTGAACTTAAGAGAAAGGACAAAAAGCAAATGACACATAATTCAGAGTTTTTGGCTTAAAGAGCAAGTGAGAATTGGACAGATGGTTGGAAACCATGATCCACATCACCCAATTATATGAAAAAATTAATGAAGTTTGTACACTAATTCTCTATAGATCAATTATTCACAGAAAATCCAAACTGAAAAATATTAATTTAATGCTTAGAGACAAGGAATTTAATTAAACCAGTTAAAAATTAACTTTGTCTTGTTCTATTGTTTTTTCAAACAGTTAAAAAAATAGTCTTCATTCACAGTTACAGATTTTATTAACTGTAGTGATATTTTTTAACAATATTGCCTTGTGGCAAAACAGACCAACAGCCTCCCAGACTGCATTAGGAAAAGTATTGCCAGCAGGTGTTTCTACCAGAGAAGTGTTCCTTCCCTCTACTCAATATTGGTGAGACATACAAGAATAAACTGAGAGAGCTGGAATTGTTTCATTTTTAGAGGAGAGCCTGTGTATTTTAAATATGGCCTATATTTAATCTATTCTTCTGGGAAAAAACCCAACATTTAGGATTTTTGGAGAAAAATCTTAATCTAAAAAAGAAAGGTGTAGGGGAAATTTCTTTAAAGAAATACTGCTCAACTTCTCTGATCACAGAAAAATATAAAAAACCCCAAATGCAGAAATTCAGACTTCCTAAACATGGAAACTGTTGTTAAAAGTGGACTAAACTTTTTATTTAGCCTTTCTCTTTCTCTCCATTTATAAGCTAGTAGCAGATTAATCCTGTCTTGTGTGCATGCATGCTAATTTTACTTTCTTTTTTTTAACGTCTTTTATCATTTTGCCCCACACTGGCCTATTGAAACATGCAAACTGGGACTGGACCATGGTGGTGGTATGAAATCATTTACAGACTCTTCATGAGGTTTAGATACCTACTATGACAACAAAGTAACTTATAGTAGAAGACATTTGTGTATTAAAAAATATATAATTTATTTATCATCAGTGTATGGTTTTTATACACCATCATAGCCACTAATTAATTTCTAATAAATTAATTAAACTTAGATTTACCTAGATGAAAAAAAAAGGAATACTCAGGAACGATATTGAATTAATTTCAAAACCAGTATTCACACAGTTTCTACTTGGAAAAAGCCAATCAGTCAAATTTCTAATACAGTTGATACTTGCTAGAAGTTTACCCTATTGTCTCCACATTTTGTGTTTACATGGGTGTCTAGCTACAGAGAGCTGCATTTCAAATTGGCTTACACATTGGCATAGATAGGTTGAAAAAAATACTTTTGGTCCCTTCAGGGTGAAAGCTGCAACGTAATAAATTTTTGCATTTTTTTTAATGTGTATCACAACAGGCCTTTGGGATTTGTAATTTAATATTCATTTAATGAAGTATGTTCATACATATTTCCCAAAGAGATTTGAATAACATTAAAAAAGTGGTTCCAACATCTCAGATATATAATCTTCTATAATACATCTTCAAGTATTCCACTAAAGATTTACAAATTGCCTGTGAAAAGAGATTTGGAAGAATTGTATTTAAGTAATATGAAACTTCTATCTCACACTGGAAAAATTAAAGATGGAATTATGCTGCAGTTTATAACTTATGTTGTAAATAGATCTTCTGTTATTTTTTTAATTATTCAAACCATGGATTAAGTATATGGTTTATATTTTAAATGGCTTTTACTGGTTTGTACTCAAACCCTTAAAGCTCTTCATAAATTTATAATATATATGCAGAAGATTAAAAAGAGTTTAGAGTTCAGGTCCATGGGCTTTGTTGTATTAAAAAAGGGAAACATTTTATCTGTAGTGATATGGCAGTGTACAGCAGTATTAATTATTCCGTACTGCTTCAGTGAACAAACAGGTATTGAAGTACCTGGAAACAGACCACTGCTTCTCCTTCAGCTCACCTCTGCTGGAACTGTCCAGCATTCAAATAGTCTTTTTTTCTTTTTTTAATAATCCAAATGGATTATCAAGGATCAGGCTGAAAACACATATAAAAAAGCACACATACTTTGTTTTGTGTCTACACCACTGAATGAATACTTTAGGATTAATGTTTCCTTAACGTGAGAGCTTAACTGTCAAGAGCCAGCTTATAGCACAGCACATTGTAGAAGAGGATTGAAGCATGTCCGCAGCAAAGTTGTACAAAATCTCCATCAAAATCAGAAAAGTTTCAGGTTTGTGACACAAAAGCAGTATTTCCCAAGAGAAAGTAATGGACAAACGCAAAAAGCAGATTAAGTTTACTCAGGAAGAAGCAGATTGAGAAGGCCATTTCCACCAAGTCACTGTGCGTTCAAATGCCACGTGCCAGAACACAGAGTCAAACATCATCTAAGCAGAAAAGGGCCAAGAACAATCATCTACCATTAGTTCCCAAACACAGTGTAGATCTTAGATAACCACTCCTGAAATCAACTGACTGTTCTACATTATTGCAAAAGGATTTTTGATGAAGATCTGAAACAAAAAATAAACAGACGGGTATAAAAAAAGATTCTGATCTGCAGTAGCAGCTTGTATCATGAAGGTTATCTCAAACTGTAACAGAAAGTGGAACTCTGTCCTTTTTATTTGTTGCCTGGGATGCATTCATCCCTGAGGTGAAACAGGAAGACATTCATGCCAAATCTTGAAACAAAGCATGCCTGTGCATAAAATATGAGCCAAACAATTTAATAAGAGGACAATGTTTTCGCCAGCTTTTTCAAGTCATGTTGGCAGAGTCAAGATCTGCAGAATGTAAGTTATTGCTTTTATTTTACTTTGAGTTATTAATCTGTGGGTAGATTTAAAACATATTGAATACCTTCTCAAATGTTTCATGGCAACAATTTTAAATTAAAAAAATGCAAGAGAGACTATTTGATTTCTGATATCAGCATTGTCATCTTTATCTTATTTTCTTCCCAACAAAGATATAAGCTACAAAGACAAGTAGTTTTATTTTTTTACATATCTACTGGTTCCGTTCTAAAGCACCTACCTAAGCCTTTTGTCCACAAGCTCTGAAATCATCACAGAATGCACATAGGTGTATCATTTAAAAAAATTTGCTCAAGAAGCAATTGCAGTGAGGTGTTGGGGAGCAATAGAAAAGATTAATAATTTATTTTTATTCTACGAGACAATTTATTTTTCTCACAGGGAGATGTTGGTTTTCTGCTGCTTCATATAAATACTAACATTTTAAACAGCATCCATACAGCTAAAACCACCTTTCATTAAAGATAGAAAATAATGTGTTTATGTGTGTATTTATATACAGATACATGGGAGAAAGATATCTCATACTTCTTCTACTAAACTGTATGAAAATCAGTATGATCACCATGTCTCTTATTCACACAGGAAGCTTAATGATCTTGGAGTGTGCACCTTTACTAGATAAGGGGAAAGAATGATCAGATCGCTGCTGTTGTTTATGTGGCTGTTTCAATGCATGGCCTAGAGCTCATTTGTTAATGACCATGCAAATATGCCGCACATTTGTAAAGAATTAAATTATTTTTCCGCATGCATATTCATGTATTCATGTGTATTTTGGAACTCATTAAAGCAGTTTACAAAAGATTCTGTAACAAGCATTCCACTTTCAGCATTGTCCTGGAAATACATTTGTTAAGGGCAAAATTCAGGAATATACTTATATTTCATATTACAAAAATGTAGTTAAAGCATTGTGAGTTAACCCTTAGCTAAGCACCCACACTGCTGCTCACTCCACCACTGCAGCCCCACTGGGATGGGGGATAGAACAAGAAGAGCAATCATGAGAAAAGTTGAGTTGAGATAAAAGCAGATTGGTAAGTGAAGGAAAGAGAAAAAAACAAGTGATGCAAAGGCAAGCACTCACCACCTCATGCAGATTGATACCCTGCAAGTCTCTGAAAAAGGGCCACCTTGGAAGTCAAAACTCATCTCCCCTTATTCCTCTGTCCATTCTTATTGCTGAGCATGACATTACAGGGTGTGGTATATTCCTTCATCCGGATGGGGTCAGCTGTCCCAGCTATATGAGCTCCCAGCTTCTTGCCCATCCCCAGTCTACTCACAGTGGGGGAAGTAGGGTGCAGAGTGGGAAAATGTCACACTTTAGTGTTACCAACACTGTTTAGCCGCAAACCCAAAGCTCCCGTGAAGACAATTCACTCCACTCCAGCCACAGCTAGTATGCAGAGCAGCTGTCTGTATTTTACCTTTTAAAAGAAAGTTTGACTGGAAAAACCAGTATCTACATGCATTTCTGTGTAAGAATTACTCATAAATACATTGACAAATAGCTTCTGCGATAAAGTACTTTTACTTTCTCTGGTAAACTACTTCCTCTGAAAACAGGATTTTCTGAGACTTCTAAGCCTTTTTATAGTAAAACCACCATTTTCTTGACTTATTTTTCTCAGAAGTAGGATAAAGTGGGTGGAACTTATTTTTTTATATCAGACTTACTCTGTAATGGGGCTAAGCAGTGGCTGAAGAAACAGCTGTCAAATGGAAAACAAGAATGTAGGAGAGATTATATTAAGAAATACTGATTATATATAAAGTAAATATGTAGTCCTTCCATATCAGTTGTTTGAGGAGAGTAAAATATTATTATATGTCAGGGTCCCTCCCCCTGCCATGTAGCCCTGGGAGAGGGGCCCTGGGCGGAGACACGGGGTTTCCCTGCCCCTGCTCAGCCTCGTTCCCATTGGTTGGTTTGTGTTTCCCTATGCAGGCAAGGACCCTCAGGTCCCGGTGATTGAAGAGTTCCTCGGCAGAGCTCCGGCCATGCGGCTGGAGAAATAAACATCTCTGAAACATCTAGCAAGAATCGGTCCATATATATTTCTTTTCCACAGGCCTCCTTGTTTGATACATTGTGTTACAGTATCTGCACTGTAACAATTATATATTAATATGGAATATATATGTCTCATATATATTAAGACAGCACTGTCACTTTCAGTGGCATCACAGCCCATGCTTCTGCAGAATCTACAGCTGGTTCTGTCAGACATCAGAGAGTTCTGCAGTTCACGTGTGTGCACGTGTGCACAGCTGCTTGGCAACCTCATGTTAGGGTGATCCATAAAAGATGGCTCCCATGAACAGCCATGGAACAAAAACTCCATTTTTTTCCCCCAGCATGCTCCATCAGGTAAGTATAAACCCATGCAAAAAGGAATTTCTAAAGTATTCCATTTTCAAAAACAAAAGATTAAAAGCAAGCACAGAAGGAACTGAACCTATCCTGTACTGCAGGAGAGAGTAAGCCATTAGGACATAAATGTCTGCTGTTTCTTTTCACAGAAATTTTATAAAGTCAAGCATCTCATACAAAAGACAAGGAATTCAACAAGGGCAGGACAGTAATGAAGTGTGTGAAAGAGAAAGGATGATGTTGATACTGGAAAAATGGATGGAAAGGTGGAAAAGAAAGTTACAAAGATACCATTTGTTACTTTTTTACCATAAGAAACTGCCGGTTTGGGCAAATTTGGAAATACATCCTCTTAGAGAAGGCAGGTTACAACCAGCCCTCCCCCACCAGGTTCAGGAAAAAAAAGAGTTTTCCTTGAAGGAAAGTGAAAGAGCTAAAACTATTTATTTAACAAACACACATGAAAAGGATAATAATGCTAAATAATAGAACCGCTCGCTGTGGAGAGAAAAATCTGGAAAAATTTTAGAGTCCTTCTGTAGATCTCTCTTTCCCCTTCTCAGAGCTGGGACGGGGTGGTGGGCCCACCTCCAGAGCCAAGGCCTCAGTGGAAAGTCCTCCCAATGTATTCGGATGTTGAAACTGTCCAGCAGAGAAGAAGGGAAAAATCAGAGTCCCAGGAAAACAAAGTTCAACTCTTGGAGGAAAAGGAGCTGAAAAACTGGCCGAAAGCTGGCTTGAAAGAAAGCAAGCTGGGTGCTTCCTCCCGCTCCTGCCGCAGCTGAATGCAGAGAGCCGTTTCTATCTCTGTGTCCTTGAAAACAAACTGCTTTGAAGAGTTTTGCTGGGTTTTTTCTCTCCCCCCTCTCAGGCTCAGTTTAAAGGCATAGAAAGGCACAAAATTAATTTCTGAGCATAAGGCAGCGATATGGGATACACATCATAAAGTCACCCCAGGACATTCCACCCCCTATCCCATATCGTTGACTTAATGCCCAAACTAATATAGTCTAATTCTACACACACACATCAATACATACATATATATATGTACAGCTATGTACAAACAGTGACCCTCAGCAAGCAGTGGTATACAGGCATTCCACATTACAGATGGTTTTCGCCGAACAATTGGATCTCCCTACGGTACACAACGTGTTGTTCCATCTTTCTGCATTACCCACCATGTGCAACCAGGTCCCTGAGAGAAACAACCCCACTGATGGGTTTGTCTGTACTCGAGGCAGAATTAATCCAAACAGGCTTTCCTAACAGACCTCCGACATGCACTACTGGGACCTTATCTGCATCTACTGTATGCAGGGATTCAGACTGGGCTGGACCAGCTCTATTGGTGGAACCTCAGGTGTTAACTAACCAGGTGGCCTTTGCTACATGCTGCTCCCAATTTTTAAATGTTCCCCCACCTAGTGCCTTCAAGGTAGTTTTCAACAATCCATTGCACCGTTCCACTTTGCCTGCAGCTGGTGCATGGTAAGGGATATGGTACACCCACTCAATGCCATGTTCTCTAGCCCAGGTGTTTATAAAGCCATTCTTGAAATGCGTCTCGTTATCAGACTCAATTCTCTCAGGTGTACCATGCCTCCAAGGACTTGCTTTTCAAGGCCCAGGATGGTGTTCTGGGCAGTAGTGTGAGGCACAGGGTAGGTTTCCAGCCATCCTGTGGTGGCTTCTACCATTGTGAGCACATAGCACTTGCTTTGGCGGGTTTGAGGCAGTGTGATGTAATCAATCTGCCAGGCCTCCCCATACTTGTATTTGGACCATCGCCCACCATACCACAGAGGCTTCACCCGCTTGGCCTGCTTGATTGCAACACGTCTCACAGTCATGGATCACCTGGGAGGTACTGTCCATGGTTAGATCCACCCCTCGATCTCGTGCCCATCTATAGATGGCATCTCTGCCTTGATGACCTGAGGCATCACAGGCCCATTGAGCTAGGAACAACTCTCCTTTGTGTTTCCAATCCAAGTCCATCTGTGACACTTCTATCTTTGCAGCCTGATCTACCTGCTCGTTGTTTCGGTGTTCCTCATTAGCCCTACTCTTGGGGACATGGGCATCTACATGGCGGACTTTCACAACCAGCTTTCTTACTCGGGCAGCAATGTCTTTCCATTCTTCAGCAGCCCAGATTGGCTTTCCCCTACGTTGCCAATTAGCCTTTTCCCACTTTTCCAGCCATCCCCATAGAGCATTGGCTACCATCCATGAATCAGTGTAGAGGCAAAGCTTTGGCCACTTCTCTCTTTCAGCAATGTCCAGGGCTAGTTGAACGGCTTTGAGTTCAGCGAATTGGCTTGATCCACCTTCTCCTTCAGTAGCTTCTGCAACCCATCGTGTGGGACTCCATACGGCTGCTTTCCACTTTTGTTTCATCCCTATGATGTGACAAGAACCATTAGTAAAAAGAGCATGGCGTGTGTCTTCTGATGGCAATTGGTTTTACGGTGGAGCTTCTTCAGCATGAGTCACTTGTTCTTGTTCTTTTTCGTCACTGAGACCAAAGTTTTCACCTTCAGGCCAATTTGTGATTATTTCCAAAATCCCAGGGCGATTCAGTTTTCCGATACAGGCGCGCTGCGCGATGAGAGCAATCCATTTGCTCCATGTGGCATTGGTGGCATGGTGGGTAGAGGGAACCTTTGCTTTGAACATCCACCCCGGCACCAGTAGTCGGGGTGCCAGGAGGAGTTGTGTTTCAGTGCCAATTACCTCTGAGGCAGCTTGGATTCCTTCACAGGCTGCCAAGATTTCCTTCTCTGTGGGAGTGTAGTTGGCTTCAGACCCTCTGTAGCTTCGACTCCAGAATCCTAGTGGTCGGCCTTGAGTTTCACCAGGCACCTTCTGCCAAAGGCTCCAGGACAGACCATGGCTCCTGGCTGCAGAGTAGAGTACATTCTCCACTTCTGGTCCTGTCCTGACTGGGCCAAGGGCTACAGCGTGAGCGAAATCCTGCTTAATCTGGGCACAGGCTTGTTGCTGTTCAGGGCCCCAATGGAAATTGTTCTTTTTGCAGGTAACTTTTGGCTGTACTCGGGAATATGCATCCTCCAAAAGCCTATGGCACCTAAGAAAGCTTGTGTTTCCTTCTTTTTGGTTGGTGGAGACATTGCTGTGATCTTATTGACAATCTCAGCGGGAATCTGACGCCGTCCATCTCGGCATTTCACTCCCAGGAACTGGATCTCTCAAGCAGATTCCTTGACTTTGCTCTTCTTGATGGCAAAACCTGCTTCCAGGAGAATTTGGATGATTTTCTCTCCTTTCTCAAACACTTCTGCTGCGGTGTTCCCCCACACAATGATGTCATCAATGTACTGCAGATGTTCTGGAGCCTCACCCTTTTCTAGTGCAGTCTGGATCAGTCTGTGGCAGATGGTGGGACTGTGCTTCCACCCCTGGGGCAGTCGGTTCCAGGTGTACTGCACACTCCTCCAGGTGAAGGCAAACTGAGGCCTGCATTCTGCTGCCACAGGAATGGAGAAAAATGCATTGGCAATGTCAACAGTGGCATACCACTTCGCTGTGTTTGACTCCAGCTCATACTAGAAGTCCAACATGTCCGGCACAGCAGCGCTCAACAGTGGAGTCACTTCATTCAAAGCACAATAGTCCACAGTCAATCTCCATTCTCCTTCCGATTTGCGCACAGGCCAGATGGGACTGTTGAAGGGTGAGTGGGTTTTGCTGATCACCCCTTGGCTCTCCAACTCACGCATCATCTTGTGGATGGGAATCACAGCATCTCAGTACTGTCAGCAATGCACTGTCGAGGTGGCAATTGGTACTCTTTGTTCTTCCACCTTCAGAAGGTCTACTGTAGACGGGTTCTCTGATAGCCCAGGCAAGGTGTTCAATTGCTTAATGCCCTCTGTCTCCACAGCAGCTATTCCAAAAGCCCACTTGAATCCCTTTGGGTCTCTGAAATACCCGCTTCAAAGGAAGTCTATGCCCAAAATGCATGGGGCCTCTGGAGCAGTCACAATGAGATGCTTCTTCCACTCATTTCCAGTCAGGCTTACGTCAGCTTCCACGAAGGTCAAATCTTGTGATCTACCTGTTACACCAGCAATAGAAACAGATTCTACCTGTCATACATGAAATCCCTAATTATGTTTGGCCTTTGCATATTAAGTGTTTTAATTAATTCTGAGTTAAGTATTTTTAAATTGAATGTTAAAATTAACCCATCAGCCCAGGTACAAAAACCAAGTTCCATTATCACTATTTTCAATTGTTCAAAGTAGTTTATTAAAAGAGTTGCACTATTCCCAGTTAAAAATCCCCAGTTAAAAATTCCCAAGTTATGTTCCCTTCTCAAACTTTAAACCACCTGTACACCACAAGAGTTATCTTTCCCATGTTTATTGTATACTTTTACAAGTGTTTTAAGATGTGTTGGATGTATTTTAATATTTTTTTAAGCGTTTTTACCTTGCACCTCAATTCGAAGCTTAACTCCAAAACCCCAGTTTCTAACGGCCACATGCTATTTTTAGGTCCTCAGCCATTACCCTGCAGTCCAGCTCCATAGCAACCTGAATTTTAATGAGGGAACTTTACCACCCATATTTCAACTGCTACCACCCTCTTGACAACGACGTGCTATTGGTGGAATAAGATGATCTCACAGAGGAAAAGCACCAATCATTTCAAACCAAAGGGGTGGACTGTGAGCGGACTGGGGCGGAGCAAAGGCACTATAAAACAGTGAGACCGAAGCCTCACAGGAAAGACACCTGCAGGCTAGCTGTGGGTGGGGACCTGTGCTGAGCATTAAAAGCCTAACTGCTATTAAGGAGCGTTTAATAACCTTTTTAGACTCCTGATTAGCCAAGAGTCACCTCAGCACTGCAAGTCCTTTTTCACCGTCTGAGATCCAATGCTATTTCAGCCAAAAGATCTCAGATCCCTGCACTCCTGGGGCATACCACCTACCAAGCCATAGGGTCCCAGATTTTTATATTTTTCTAATTTTTGTAATTTTTCTGCTTTCAAGAAATTATTTTGATTTTTAATTTAAATAAGAGTTGTCTTTTTCTCACACACCCCCACATGTTGTGATGGGATTATTGTGCAATGCGCACCAGTGTCAACCAAGGCATCATATTTTTGTGGTTCTGATGTACCAGGCCAATGAATCCACACAGTCCAAAAAACATGGTTTTCCCTGGCCTCTACCTGGCTAGAGGCAGGACCCCTCTAGTTCTGGTTGTCCTTCTTTCCCTGGGCATGCATCTTAGAAGTTCATTCAAGGGGATCGGACACGTCATCATCTTTTCCATCATTTTTTGCAGTTTGGCTACAGGCAACTGGAGCTGCTTCCTTTTTGGTAGAACTTCCTTTCTTAGACTTGCGCTCCTTCAATTCACGCACTCTTGCTGCCATAGCAGAACTGGGTTGTCCACCCCATCTCTTCGTGTCTTCCCCACTGTCGCACAGGAATTTCCACAGCTCACTTTGTGGGATGTACCTTCTCTCTGGGGAACGTCTGCTTTTGGTATCAGAATCTCTGATCTGTACTGCTGAGATTTGGAGAAGGCCCTCTTTAATCTCCTTCTTAATTTCCATCTTGAATTCCTGGAGATTCTTCTCCATCTCGTCTTCCATTTTGTGCATACATGTTTCCACAGCCGCGATTCTTGCATGTGTTGGGCCATGCACGGCATCTGCACATGCTCGGAGCTTCACTGCAATATCCTGCACAGTCTCATTTGCACCGCAGTCCAGTTTCATTATTGCTAAAGCAGAAGCATATTCTTGTGGCCCAAGTTGTATGAGTTTTCACCACATCAATGGATTAACTCTGACCTGGTCTGGACTCCTCAATCCTGGGTCATCTGTGAAGACAATCTCTACCACTGCTAGTTCTCTCAGGCATTGGATCCCTTGTTCCATGGTCTCCCACTGGGTTTGCTGCGTATAGAGATCATCTCTGCACAGATATCTATCCCTCACACCATTCAAGAGCCGTCTCCAGACACTGTCAGACTCAGCCCTCCTTATTATAGCTTGGTTGATAGCTGGATCACATGACAGGGATCCTAAATGCCTTGCTTCAACACCATCCAGCATCACATCATCACCTGCAGCATCCCAAATACAGATCATCCGACTTATTATGGATTCATCAAACCATCGGGTGTAATCCTTTCTTAGGCTGTGAAGGTCCTTTATGGACATGGACTCAGTAATAGTTTCTGTGCCTGAGTCAGTTGATGGCTTTGAGGTTCCTTCCCCTGCAGCATCATCATCTTTCACTGGACGATCAGTTTTGGTTGTGTGCTTTTTCCTTGTGACAGGAGCCACTGTCAGTGGCTTAGACTCTCCATCTGGTTTGAGGTTGCTGTCTGGTTTGGCTGCAGCCTGACTGACTGGGGTGTTCGCTGACTTATCTTCCTGCCCCTCTACCTTTACCTGCTGCTCTGCAGTACCTAGCAGTGTGCGATAGGCATATGCCAAGGCCCAACATACTACAATGAGCCTTTTCTTATTAGAATTGTCATTGTATTTCTCTTTCAGATATTTCCCCACCTCAGCTGGTTTCTGAATTTGTTCAGGGTGAAAGTTCCAAGCGATTGGGTCAAAGAAATTCTTCAGGATTTGGCCCATATCCTCCCATTCCCCACATCACTCAGAATTTTCCACCTCCAGGTCAGGTGTCTCATCAGTCACCCTGGAAATCTGAGCTCTTACTCTAGACAAGGTGCAGGACATATAGAGGAAGCCTACCAGATTAAATACCAGGAAGGTGGTATCTTTAATATCCAGGGGAAACGGAACATTCTCAAAAGATAATGTATCAAATTTAAAGGGGAGGGAGGTGAAAGGCTGGGAAACCCCGTCTCCTCCTCTTCTAACAAACTGGGTTCAATTATTAATAAACCCCCAAAACAGACTTAGGGTAATTCTTAACAGTTCTAGCTCCTTCTCTGGGAACATAAAAAAGGGTTGGTATTTTTGGGGGTTTGTTAATTTTTCCCCCCACCACTCTTCCTCTAAAACCTTTCTAAAAATAGGTGAAAAAATTAATGGGAGATGAGTACTCTGAATCCACCTCTCCTTCCCATCACTACATTTTTTTTAAGTTCCATGTTATCTTTTTAAACAAATCTGGATAAAGATCTTTTTCCATTATTTCAGTTCTTCAAATATATATTTAAGGCCCATTTCTGGGACATACAAAATTTCTGAATAGCAGTCTGTGTCTTTATAACAATACAATATAAAACGAGGGAGCAACTGTAACGTATCTTCAGATTTAGAAAAGAAATATTAAAATAAATTCTGCTTTTATTCATACTTGCAATTTAATATTTTATAGTTATTAAAGGTAGTATTAGTCAGGGTAGATAGAACACATAAAGGAAATTATGAAATGCAAGAAGTATCTAATATTAAAAGTATTTTGATATTTATCAAAATATAGGCCTATATTCATGTATATGAATACAGAAGAATATTTTGGTCATAGATGAAAATAGCTATTTTGGTATCATAAAATAAAGAAAAAGAGAAAAAAATAAGAAAGTCTTTAGAAAAGCTGAAGAGAAAAGAAAGGGATGGGAAATTATATAAAGAAATAGCTGAGAGAATTAGGATACATATAGAAATTCACTCCTTAAGAAACAAAGAGCTTAAAAGGAAAGGATGCAAATGCAAACTGAGGAATGAAATGATACTAAATTTACATTGGATAATGTCTCAAACACAGAATAGTCCTATTGAAGACCACATGACTAGCTCAAAAATAAAGTGCTATGCAGCGTGATCCACAGGGTAGTGATAAATTGCACATAAAAGACAGCACTGAAAAATTTAGTACATTTCAAAGGTCAGCTTTCAGCATTATTCTCTACAAAAAGCCCCTGCTAAATTACAGAAACATTTGCAGAGCAAGCTGTGTGATTTCCAGCAGCCCTAGGAAGAAATTTACACCAACCTTACATTTTATTCACACAATATTTAGGAACTGAGGAACATCTACAAAACCTGGTTATCTGACACAGTGTCTCATATAATCCACAGTAATACAATACTGCAGTTGAATCTCAAGTCTTTTTCCAAAATGCTTTGTGAAATTATAAACTCTTAAGCTAAATTATCTTTTGAGTCCTCAAATAAATGATATGCAGTCCTTCACAAAACTTTTTGCAAAGATATTAACTGAAATGATCTTTCACAAATTATGAATTAGGATTCCATTAGTGATGAGTTATAATGGTGTCTCAGCCACATGCTGATCAAAATATTTTCTTCTGTTCTTTCCAAATGATCACCCGATTCAAAACAGACATTTATAGTATTTTTGTTATAATGTAATACTTTATTTCTTACACTAATAATATTTACTTTCACTTATTCCTGTGTAATATTCTTGCATGTTTGTAGGATGCCACACATTTTTGCATCATCAACAGATTTCATCATCACATTCCTGCTTTTAATACAAATGTCAAAATAATGGAAAGATTAATTTTCCACAGACACAAAAATTTTATGGTGAAAGTTACACCATACTTATTACTACTCTTTGTTTCTTATTTGTGATCCACTTTGGATTTTCTTGATCAAAAACATAAAAAATCTTCTAAGAAATCATAATTCAGTAAAGTTCATGTAGCTACGCCATGTTTAGTTAAATGATGCTTTGTTACTACCAGTTTAAATAACTTTTTAAAAAGTATTTCTGCTTTGGGGACTGTCTTGTCACAATTTCAAACTCATTTTGAAGGTTAAAGTAATATTTTGCATCATTATAAAAATTGGATCAGTGGTTAAATGTTTCACATTAGTATTTAAATATTCTAAAAGATTATTTTCTAATGAACTAATGTTAAAACATAAAAATGAAGAAAAAATGTTAATGGAAATATCTAGGCTCTCTTAAGTTACTGATAAATTCCAAAAAACCAAAAATACTCCTAATTAATATTCAACTACTATTTAAGAAAAAAGCCAAATTATGTTACAGCCAGTCTCTAAGGAGCAGCCTAGTTTACTTGCATTATTGCAGCTCTTTCTCAAAAAGAAATGATGTGAAACAGCCTTTGTTGTTAATTTAGACTTCTTCCCTCAACCTATTTAAATAAAAATAATATGCAGAAAGAGAAAGATAATTAAGATAAACCACTGTAAAGTTAACAACATCATCCAGATGTTTAAAACTTTGGATTACCTTTGAAACGAACAATTTAATTGATCATATCCTTTAGAATCTCTCTAATAAAAGACTCTCATCGAATATAAAATATTCCCATTAATACTTGTAGTAGCAAAGGGACCTCAAATATCACAGAACTACAGAATGGGTCTGGTCAGAAGAGACCACAGCGGGTCATCTGGTCCAACCTCCTTGCTCAAGCAGGGTCATCCCAGAGCACAGTCACCTGCACATTTCAGTGGCACTTTCTGTGCATCAGTTTCTGCCTGTTGCCTCTTATCGTATTGCTTTGGCACCACTGAGCAGAGCCTGGCTCCATCCTCTTGACACCTTCCCTTCAGATACTGACAGACATTGATAAAATTCCCTCTCTGTCATACCTTCTTGAGACTGAGCAGGCCCAACTTTAATCTTTAAGGTTGTCTTTTTCTTTTGGAATGCCTTGTTATATTTTTTTCCTTTTCAACTCAGTTGGAAACATGGTTCAAAAACTACTGCAAAATTGAAGTACTGAATTTCTCTTTATAAAAACAGATATGATAAAAGTGCCAAAAATCAGAAATACACCACATTTTTCAGTAGTCTAACATTCAGTGTCAGTGTGATTGTGTTTTGTCTGACAGAAAGAAAGGCAGCTCAGATCTCATGTAAGTTTCACTCTCCCAACTATACCATGCTGAGCATCACTTCATTCAGTGCAAGCACTGTTTCCTTAGATCAGTATTGCTCCTCTTGTTGACTACTTGTTTTGGTTTATGCCTCTTGTGTTTCACCCTGACAACACGCACCACTATGAAGTGCCTTGCCTGAACTTGCTGTAGTTTGTAAGAATTTGTCATCTGTCAGAGGACCTGAAATAAATACGCGTCTCTAGATGAAATTTTGCAGGTACTGAAGGCAGGAGCCTTCATTTCTCTGGACCTCCTACCTGTTATTACACACCAGGAGGTTCTTGGCCTGCTTTGCTGCCAAGACACGATGCTGTCTTATGCCCAGCTTGCCATCTTACCAGCACTGCTAAGTTCTTCCTAGCAGAAATGCTCCCCTGCCAGTCAGAGACCAGTCTGTGTTATTATTAGAGATGTTTCAGTGCTGTGACCAGATGCAGACCTGTAGTTCTTCCTGTTTGTTTCCCAGGTGTGAGAGACGGGAGAAAATGATTACTGGCTCAAAACAACAGAAATGAGGGTGAGGGGTGGTGGGGAAGGCAGTGCAAGTTCTTAGAAAAGTGGGATGTGCCCTACACCCCACTGGCTGGAGCCTCTAGTCCTGCCCAGAATAGCTGTCAGTCACTGGCACACCTGAAGCCCCACCTGGAGGGCAGGGCCCAGGAGACCAAAGCAGATAAAAGTAGTTGCACAACGACACATGTGGTCATGGCCCATTGTTTTGGATTTTATGGTAGCTGAAAACACTCTATAACTCAAACGGTGAATAATAATTTTTGTCTGTATATTTCTGTGTCTCTTTCTCTCTCTCTAATTTCTTCTCTAAATCTAGGTAACTTAAAGTTGGATGCATGAGAGTTTGCTAAGTTAGTGCCTTGCGAAATGCTTTATTTAATTTGAATTTTTGTTTTAAAATTTGCAAAGTACCCTTATTTTCTAAAGTTTTCCAGTAAAAGTTTGTGAACATGTTTTGTCGAGTTCTCCTTTGCATCACCTCAGGGAAAAGTAGTGCCTTAAGCCCCTTTGAAATAAACTGGCTGAGCAAGGACCAGGGCTTTACACCAGGCTGCATGCATGTCTTTGCATGCACTTGGGGTGGATGTCTCTTCACACTGCTTTATCATTCTGGTGTTCTTATTCCCGCCAATGTGCTTGCTTGGATTCCCACCTCTGCCTATCCCTTTCTCACCAAAAAGTGTGTTGCAGTATCTCTCCTTTGATGTTACTGGCTTAGGACTCCTTGACAAATCGATCACTCTGCTTCAACCAAAGATGCTTTTGTCCTACTTTGTCAATTGGATCCCACCACTCCTCAACAACCTTCAATCTTCAGAGATCTTGTGGTCACAAAAAGCAAATTCCTGCTAATGACATCAGTTGTGCAGCCTGGTATTGACCTCCAAGATTTACCCATTCCTGGTCCAACCTCTCTTCTTCACCAGGAGGATGAAGGAGACACCAGATAGGTTGTATGCCCTTAAACCTTATCCCCAAAGTGAAGCAGTAAATCTTCATATGGTCAGTGTCTTCCCTGGCAGTGATGTGTGGCTGGACAGCAGAGGTTAATAATGCAACACATTGGTATTGTCCCTAGAACTTTTGGATCTGAGCACCTGGCAATCAGCAAACCTCCCTAGACAGCAAGTTGGCTGATAGGCCGCTCATCTCCCTGAGAAGGGAACCTCTCTCTGCCTTCACTTGCTGTGTCTTCTTAGTGTTGATACAGCTCAGGTTCAGGCATGATGTCTCCCCAGACAATGTTTTTTCCCCATCATCTGCTACTAGGGCATTGAACCTGTTCTGCAGGGGCAGAGTTGCAGGGAAGAAAAAACCTGCCTCATGTTGCAACTAGTCACAAGACTCCAGCCTTTCCTAGTGCGGGACTCTCCGTTTGTCATTGCATCATGTTCAGGTTCTGGCTGTTTTGTCTTCTTTTCATGTTTTTTGTCTGCGGGGTCTCTGTGAACATAGTAAATCCTATGAACAAATTTGTTGCCATTTTCCCTGATGTTGTGCAGTTTGCTGACCTCCTCCCACAGCTCCCCCAAATCAGTGCACACCTCCTGCAAGAAAGGAGCTCATTTCCCATGAGCCCAACCATGGTAAGAGCTCCCAAGTGCTCTCTGCAGACCCAGACCTGGAAAGCTGCCTTCTGTCTCCTCAGCTCTGTCTGAAATTAGGCTTCTGCTGTACCAGGAATATCTGCTGTGGTCAGTGCCAGCAGCCCTGCCCTATGCCATACCACTGTCATGGTTGAGCACTTGCACACTGCCTTCATCAGGGTTTCCAGCCTTTCCAGCCCCCTCCAGGCACCTGTTCTCCAGGGCTGCACCCATCTAACTTGCTCCCTACCACCAGGTCCCTAACACTATCAGGCATCAGCTGAAAACAAAAGTTTAAAGCACCCTTTTTTTCAGGAGTAACTGAAAGTTGTCATTCAAAACTAGAATTTTTGAGAGGTAAAAGCCTGTGGTAGCTTCCCTTCTGCAGCAGCAGCAGGCAGCCCCCCTTCCCCCCAAGCTTCCTAGAAGAGCCATTCCCTATCTGCCTTGCCACTGTACAGGGTATCTTTCTGTGTGATTCTTTTTTTTTTGGGTGAAATTTTTCTTTTGCCTAGGTTTTAGGGTCGAAATATCTCTGATCTTTGCTTCTCTTTACTTGAAAGGAAACCTACTGAGTGACAAAAACATTCACTGTAAGACTGAGTACAGTCCATTTGTGGTTAACATAGCCCCAGCAGGATTTTCACCACCAGAAATCTCACTGCACATTGTTTTGATGTGGCTTTCACTGCAGACTGTATTTCCTGGGGAAGAAATGCCTTTTTCTAATTGAATTAAGAAGTATACATTAAAAAATAAAATTATGCCAATTCTGTAGAAAACTAACACTTAAAAGACAGTGAAAAATGAAACTTGAGTTACAAAGCAATTTTACTGAGGGAAAAACAAAGTGACAGAGGTTCTTACCAAAATATAGCAACAGCACAATTCTTTGAGACTTTCACCAAAGAATCCCTAAACCTGGCCAGTCCCATCTGTTTCAGCATTTTGTTGTCATAGCAAAATCTGAAACAGACTGAAGGGATGTGGGGGAATTAGGAAGGAGGTCTCAGTGAAGCATAAATTGCAAATTCCTTTCTAAGTAGGAAGATCAAATTCCATTAAGTAACAGCACGGTTTTATGTACCATCAGTGACCTGAAATGTGAGGTAGTACTTCATTTTGGGAAATGCACTTCACAGCAATGTGTGCAATTACAGGCAAGCAAAACATCATCAACAACCATAAAATTGGGGAAAACAAAGGGTCTCAATGGAAAAATTGAACACTGCACCAGAATGGACTTAAAACAGTAAGAAACCACTGAAGAACACATACGCCTAATCAGAGTCTAGAAAATAAATGTAAGTTAATGAAGATAAATTTTTTCACTATCTCACCAGGAAAAGAAAAAATTAAAATATATTAGCCATTTTCATAAGAAATAATGCTTGAAATGTTATAACAAGGACAAAAATATTAATTAATGTAATTCCAGAGAAAAGTGACTGTAGAGAGATTTAAATGAACATTAAATACTGAAGCTAAGTATCTGTCAGCCAATGCACCTTCAGAGGTATTCAGAAATACTTTGATAAAATCACGCATATTCTTTAAGATGGATGAATTTGAGACTTTGGTCTGAAAACTGTTAGTCACACTAGGAAACTTTGATTTCTGAGGACTTCAACATAGATGCTGAGAAAACAGGATGCTAAATAAATATATTGTTGTGATGAGACCGTGATATGAAAGTGGCAAACAGACCTGAGAAAATTAGGAAAAATTAAGAGAACAAAATGTGTGTTCACATATCTTTTCAGTAATGATGTATAAGCCTGATTTGAAAAGAAATGCATTAAATATATCAGATAATATATCCCATATCTGAAGATAGCTCTAAGCTTTGAATCCTAAAAAAAATACTAGGATGAAAGTTAAATTAAAGTCAGTGAACTTTCTTTCCAACGAATTTAAGGTCATGCCCTGAAGTGATGTGCAGGGGTTCAAAATATGTAACATTTCATTAAATAGCATTTAGAACCTCATTAATAAAATAGTATAACATGGTACGATGGTCAATAATACATATTTTGGCACAAGAAGGGAACTTAAAAGTAAAATAATATGTTATGGTAAGTTACTCTATTTCAAGAGTATTCCTCAGGAATTACTTTTAGGGCATCATGTTGCTACACCACTTTTCAGAACAAACATTTACTTAAAATCTAGTGGAAAAAATACCTTCTAAAATCTACTGTCAGAAAGTTTTGAAGTTATTGAGTGCATACATGAAATATTTGAGAAATAATAATCTTGATAAACACTTTTCTTACAAAATCTCAGTGGAACTAATTTTCAGTAGTAAATTTACTAAAATTCACTTTTCCATAAGTATCAAACCAAACATTTATTTTCACCCATTCTGTGATATTTTAGTGACAAAGTCAGAAGTGCTTAGTCATGAGTACACAGTGTGAATTTTATACCTTATTCTCTTTTTAATTTATGGCCTTTTAATAATGACTCATAGAAAAGCACATGGTCCATTTATTGTATGAAATACTTCATTGCACAGGAAGAAACAGTGTCATAAAAGGAAATTAGAAGGTACAATAAAAGCAGCAAGTCAGAGAGGCTGGAACAGAAGTTTTACTTTTCAGTGTTCTCGATATAAGTAAACAGGTTTTCAAAGTAGTTTATTTCCAATGTCTTGAAGCAAGATTTTATGGGAAACCAAGCTTTCTGAAAAACACATAACAGTGAGAATACATTTATTTAAGAAGACTATGTAATCATAATACTAATTACCTTTTAAGAAGACTTTAATTTAATTTTCTTGATTGAAATCACTATTAAGTTATTAAAGTATTTTCAACATTGTACTGAAGTGTGTGTGCAGCTGAGTTGAACTCAAAAAGGTTCACAGAGGTTCATAAGTAAATCAAAATGTTGATAAACTGATATTTAAATGGACTGGATTTTAATTTAGAGTCATATAAAATCTTTCAGTTTAGGTCAGCACAAAATGAAAGATAGCAGCCTTAAAGTGTAAAGCCTGGGATAATTTGTACTCATGATATCTCATATAGTTCAATCAGTGAAACAAAATAATAATATGTATATCTTCAAAAACAACATGGTTTTTCCTTGTGAGAGACTCTTACAAGAGAATGGCTCAGTCAGTCTTTCATGAAGTTACACCTACCCATTCAAACAGAAATGGAATCTAGGCTTAATGAGATTGAATCTAGATTTAAGTTACTTCTCCCTTTTTTTCCAAATACATATTTTCTAATGTCTCTAAACAAGAAGCAAAAAAAAAATATTTCAAATCACACAAATGAGGGAAAAGTTCATATATTTAATAATCTAAATTCAGTGTTTATCTAAATTTGGTATCTTTTCCCATGCTTTGTTAAAATACCCTTGGGATAGAAAAGGGTATTTTAACCCTCTGGACACTTTCAATGCTATCTGGAGTCTATTGATGTTTCTCAATACTTCATAGTCATGGGGTTTTTTGAATAGAGTTACACAAGTTGTTCAGTGCTAATACATGTGGAATATCTGTCCTTCAGAATTGGGCCTGTTTCTAAATACATGGGACATCTGTAAATATGGAAAATATACTATAAATTTTAAAATGTACATAACCCCCTAGTGTTTTCATTGGTGGTATGAAAATATTCAGTATTTTCCAATAGGGTCGAGAATTTAGTTTTATGTGATAGCATATTCATTGGTCTTTCAGATATTGGCACATAATACCTTTACTCAGCATATCTGGGAACTACTGAAAGAATTTAATGCTACCAAGCATATATTCACATCCTTAATATTCACTTGATGGTTAAGCACCTACTGAATTCAGATAGATTAACCGTAAATATAACTAAGTGCTGGAATTAAAATATTTCGTCATATGATTTTACAAAAGCGCTAAATATGTGATTCTTATTTTTCAAATGTTTCACCTTTTGTGTTTCTAGAAAACAGGAAAGTCTTTTATACTCTGATATGCATAATTGATTGACTGCATTCCCTGTTTAATCCAGCTGTTTGTGTCCATTAATTTGGTGGGTACTGCACTAGAGGCACCTGACCAAGTAATAAATTTTTATTGTTTGTGTGACAGACAAGGAACTACCATTTACACATTATGTACTGCCAGATATCCAGCACGTATACATTTACAGCACAATAGCTATACTGTGTGCACATATTAACAATCAGAAAAATAGTTCAAATAATTGCAATGTATACACTATATTTCTGCATCATAACTGTCTGTTGTCTTCTTTTTAAAAATCTGGTATTATAACTCATTGTTAAGCTGAAAAATTCTTAGTGTCTCAAGTTATATTTAGATACTTAAAAATGTCCAAAACAGGGTCTTTTTTAATCCATTCTTATACCTGCATACAATTCAAAATAGGAATTTTCATCCTAATTCCACCCTTGAAGTGATAACTTCCAGTCGAGTTCAAAAGTATATTTCACAAAAACATCAAAAGGGACTTCTTGCATTCTCATTCTCCAAAGGTTAGGGAAGCTTTGGAAGGTGCCTCTAAGGAAAAAAATACTCTTTCTTCCTTTTTGTACTGCTTAACCCTATTAAATAAATCCTCTGATGGTGACTTACTTTTATTCATGTTAGAATAAATCTAGTGTCACTTCAATTAAGTTGAACTGAATTAAACTAAATTTTTAAAGGGATATAAAGTAGGTTCTCACTTCTAGTATATCTAAAATAACAGTAGGTCTTCGTCTCCTATCTATTGAAGGTTTTCAATGAAATTGAAACAGGTAGTCTCCATCAGCTTTAGTGTAGTTGTTAACCTAACTGAATTGTGAGTCTGGGCTAAAACATCAAGTGAAAGTTAAGGATGTGAATACGTACTTTGTAGGATGGAATTAGAATGGGGAATGATTAAGGTCCCATGCGATTAAGCACTTTTTTCTTAAAAAGAGGTAGGAAGTGTCAGTAATTCCATCCATGCAGAATTATCTAGCCAAACATGAAACTTTCAATTCTAACCTTACAGTAAGGTCACTTCATTTGACAAAAATACAGATTGCAGAGGAACAAAGCCTTTTATTTTTCATGTTTAATGTACATGACCTTTTCACAAGATGCTACAGGGACATTACTATAATTCCCTAAAAGTTTTTGTGACTCCTGGAGTACAAGGGTGACTGGTAGATCCTAAAATCTGATATATTATAATTAAAAATACATTTAAATTGCCCTAATAATTAAAAAGAAATTTATTTTTGTGGAAGGAATAGATTATTTGAGTTAAGTCATCATTTTTCATACAGCAGACAGCTAAGAAAGAAATTACAGTGATAGACAGCAGATATATTGTATATACTCCTGCTTTGCATTAAGACAGAAGAACCTCAGAAAAAAAATTCCTGAAATATAGCACAGAACTTTGTCATTGTATCCATCAGAGGAAAATTAATTCCCCAGAGGAGTCTGCCAAGCATCTTAACAAAAATATCCATACAATTTATGCTTCAATCATGGCCAAATTCTTTCAATTACATGAGGACTAACTGGAACATCAGCAGCTTCTCCAGTGGGCTATTCCAATTTCATTACTTTTATGCCAGTAGATGACAGGTTGTTGTTGAAATTGATCTCTTTTATAAGGTTCATAACATACTCTTCAAATTACTGTGCATCTTCAGATTTTCTTCATTTCTCAAAGGTCTTAAGAAAGGTTAATAACATCAACAATAAAGTCTTGGTTAAAGTAGCACTACTTAAAAGAATAGCTTTCACTAAATTATGGTTTTGGTCTTATACTATCAACTGGCAAGGTCAGATTATGCCAGCCTTACCTTTCTGCCTATTTACCCACATGAGCAATGATTCCAATTATTTTTTTAGAAACAACTCAGAAAACAAGATTCTCCTTAACTGCAAATAAGCCTAGCAAAACTCTGAAGAGCTGCATATCTAAATGGTCAGAACTTCTCAAGATCTATCTGGTGCTATCCTTGGACTGCTGCTGGTCCTTCAGTTTCAGCTAATGATTAGTCCTTCAGCTAACAGACTGTAAATCTAATTTGGATTTTTCTACACTACAGCTGCAGTCACAACAGATGAACTTCAAGCATTTTAAAGTTCTTTTAAAATATACATACAAACACTTTCATATGAAATCTGTTGGTTATAAAACCTTGCTTAATATCTTCATAGGTAGAGTGAATGGAATTTTTTAAACTGCAATAAAATTTCTGAAAAGCAGAATTCCCATCACTACTATCTGGAAGCAAGCTAGCAGTCAAATCTATTTAGAATTCTCTTAAAGCTCCTTCAAACATTGCCAGATTTTAGCACTTGTGCTGGATTTTTTCATGACTGGTGTTGGCCTAGGAGTGTGTGTTTTGGGAAAGGTTCAGTGTAAATTGTTCAACTACCTTTGACGTGAGTTGAGGAAAAAGGCATCATTTGGCCAATGTAATAAAGTTGGCAGCATTTTCTTTGTAAAACTTCAATGCCTCCAGTCTTTGAAGCGGAAGCTGACATTTGGAATGGTAACTTCTATATTATCTGTCTTTCATCTTCATTAACTTGACCAAAGTATGGTCAAATTATAAGAACTCAAACTACTAAAGATTGAACAGTGGTGAGTTATTCCATTGATTTTTTCTACTGTTGTGGAAAAAAATCGTAATCATTTAGCCCATCCAAGCTTCTCACAGGTCACTGAACTCACTAAAATGTCATTTACTAAGCCGTGCCTCTACTTTCCTCAGATAGCCGTTGGACATGCTCCAGCCCTGAACTGAAAGTACTAAAAATCTGAATTTGTTTAAGAGGACTTTAAATGCCCTGGCTTGGAAAAGGGCACAAGAACTGAGTCTGTGACACCTAATTAGCTTCTGTTCTTAATGAAGCAAAAGAAATTTCATCATGATACAGGGGGATCAGACAGACATGAAGACAAAGTTTGGAGTGCATCAGCTAACAGACAAAGTGAGAATGAGAAACATCTGTTAAAGCAAGAAGATATTAGGTAAAAAAAGGGGGACATGCTGGACAAGAAAAATGAATTATGAGCTGCTGGGACAAAGAACACAAGCTAAGAAAAGCACTAAGTCCAGACATATATCAGAACAAGACATGTTCTAATAATGGCAGGAAAAAGAGAAAGGTACTGTGAATACACTAAAAACACATTCACGATAACACCTGCGTTTTCAACTAAGTGAAGTAGAAAGTGAGCTTGTTTTGATTTACCAAAATATGAATATCGATCTAATATCGATATCCAACTGAGATGGACAAAAACTCTCTAACCGTTTAAAGTTAGAAAGTGCATGTTTATTTTGGCTCCAGGCACTGTGTGGGATAAACTCCCTAAGGTGCAGGGCCCCAATACAAGAAAACACAAAGCTTTTTATTTACAAAAATTATGAATATCCAAAGTACAAATGCATATTCATAATATTAACACCTCCCATTCTCCACTCTGTATGGAAATGAGCTTAAATGTCATTAAGCATTCACAGTGTGTGCTCTGAATGGAGTCGGTGGTCTTGAATTGGGTCAGTGGTCCTAAAGATGAAGTAAAAAAAAAGATGAAGTAAGCTCATCTTCCTCATTTTGACCTTTTCACCTTTCTGAACTTTAACAATCCTAATTACTTTAGTGACCTCTAATTTTCCTCTGGTGTGACTTTTGAATAGGTTCCCACGGAGGGAGGAAATTGGTAACTGTCCTTGTTCCCTAGACCAACTTATCAATGTTTCTGTTCCTCATTCTAAGCACAGCTAAGCAAACATACAAATGACAGATCATCAGTTATTCAGTAATCAATTACTAACATCTTGAAAACCGTTTCAGGTCCAGCTCTCTTAACTATTTTAATTAACTCTAGCTGGGCCCGAATTCCTTCCTGTTCTAACTAATTTCAACACAGCCTAAAATCTTTATATTTCTTTTAAATCTATGTTTCAGTGTTAGTTCATATAATTTGTAGGGATCTAGACACTTGCCTTTAAAGCCACAAATTTTTATTTATCATTCTATTGCCTTTGAGTTTTTGATCAAATGATTTTTTCTTTTTTTTTATGAAATGAAAGTGACCCTTTACCAACTGGTTATCAGATACATAAGTGATTTCCAATCACACCAGCTTGGAAGAAGTTAATACAGACTTGCTTCCTTCATGGATGCATCCTCTACTTTCCAGATCATGAAGTTATCCTTTGGCTAATTGCAGAATATCTTTGATGTTTTGCAGTTTCCTGTATTTGTTACCAAACAGATGTCCAGTTCATTGTAGTCACCCTTGAGCAAATTATCTTGTTGTCCTGAGTTTTAATACTTTCCCAGTAGTGTTTTTGTTTGTTTTCCTATTGCTCTCTTCAGTCCTCAGGGTCTGCAGCAGATGCTTATTATAGTTTCTCTTTTGTCTTCACTATTGTTCTCTCTGTATGTGAAATATTTTGCTGACATTTCACACTTCTGAAACTTTTGAAGAATGGTGGATGAAAAACATTAGGAAGAGAGATCTGGGAAAAAGTGGTCATTAACATCTGCACAGCTAGTAGAGATTAGAAAAGACACATAAACTGCCCTGAAGAGAAAGAATGCACTATTTCCTTCAGCTCAGAAGTAATCTCTAGCATACTTTCTTCACCAGCCACTTTATTGTGGAAAAATAGCCTATTCTTTGTAGGTTATTTTATACCTGATTCTTTTGTATTTATTCTTGTCAACTACTAAACAATAGTAGGATGCCCGTAGTGACTATTAATCTATGGGAATGGTATCTGTGAAACTGCACACATGCTGCTCAATAAATGAAAAGGTCTCACTAATAATTCTCTTGCATATACCAAAACTCACCTGCAGTTTGAGTAACTATAATGATGAGACAAGACTTTCCCTCCTGGGTCATTTTCAGTCCTTGGAAACTAGTTTTCCCTAATCTAGTTCCTGAAAAAAATCTAATTGTATTTATAACAATTTTATTGACAAACTTAACCAAGTAATGTGATACTTCATTCTCCTAATGCTTAGTGTAACACATATCCTAGGAGACCTCAGTCAACAATGAATCTTGTAACAAAAAAGGAACCAAGCACAGCAGTATCCTCTCTTCCTCCCTGTTTTTTATGGGCATCCACTACCTAAAACTAATACAGACTTACTGCAGTCTCCTAGGTTTTGTCTGAGGAAGCACAGATCGACCTTTAGGTATCAATAATAGAGAGTATGAATAAAATATTCTTGTGTGGGTCATCTGGCACTTCAACCCAAAACTCAGCAAGGATTTGCAAAAGAATGTAATGATGCTGAGCACACATATTGGACTAAATACTTTTGTTCTTTTCTCAGTCCATACATCTCTTCATCGAAGATATAAAGACAATATTCTAAATCTTGCAATTAAGTGAGAATACAGGTTGGCTACTTTTTAATTTGACTTCTTTTAGTTCTTCCTAAATCAAGTAACCTTAGTCATCATGCAAAGGTTTTCTTGTACTACAATGTAAAATGTGCTCTCAGTCTGTCAGTCCAGATATATAGTATAAAATTCTACAAATTCAAAGTGTGATCCTCATTTCAGAATTATACATCTCGACTTCAGAATACCTTAGACACTTCATAATAGTGCAGAAGAGTACAATATATTCTTTACACATCCAGGTAGCTATGCTGGTCAGAAAAGATGTGGTCATATTCTTGATTATCTTTAATTTATTTTTATCCTCTCAAAACTGCTTCTCTTCGAATAAGGGAGGCATGCCTGATAAAATCATTTAGTATTCTACCTTATGTTTAGAGGGGATATAGGTAAAGTAGTGAAAACAATCCTTAGTCCATCATGTTGATGTACTATTAAGAAACTGAAAGCTATTTACACCACCAGACTCTCCTCAGTATTTTGTCTTATTTTTTAAATTTTTTTTAGAGGGAAGTTAAACTGCACCTTCAGGAATGATGCAAGCATTGTGGTCAAACCTTCACAGCACAAGAGAGCAGGGTCCGGAAGTTGCCAAAAAAGCATCCTACTGAACTGGAATGATCACCCAGCAGTGAATGATCTTAGTACCTTGACCATATAGCCAAGTTTGCTCAACATTAATATTTCATACGCAGAAATTCTAGTTGTTCCTGCACCCACAGCTTACATATGCTTCCACAAACCACAGAATATTCAGTAACATCTAGGCTTGTCAGTACAGAGCTCAGCTATGAGAACATGGCTTTGATTTCTGAATCACTAATGGGGGATTTATATAATGTAACTTCAGCTATTTAAAAATAAGACCTTTCACTTAGAGATGCTCAACATAAGCAGCAGGGAGATAGGCATGTCGCAATGTAAATTAATTCCATTTATCAATCTTTTTCAAGATGAGTGATTACATAGCTGCCTATTTCTCTTGACTTGTCACTAGATGACAATTTACTCTAGTAATCTACCTTCTAAATGGCTGGTTAGGATAAATGCATCATCCCACCCCCATAAACTTTCATAAACCCTACTTAAAACCTAAAATGGAACACACAGACTGCACATACTGAGAAATAGTCAGGCATAGTGATATCTACACTTATTTTTTTTCTTAAACTAGGTTTTTTAAATGGTATCTCTTTTTACTCTCCTAGGAAAAACTATGCAAAGAAACTATAGTAAATACTGGTTTTGATGAACAAGCTTTTCCACTACAAAGACAAAAAAAGTAGGACCATATTTCACTCCTTTAAAAGGTTAGCAAACTATTTCATAAAGTGGTTTCCTTGGGGCTCTCCAAAACAACTGGGCAAGTTCTATGCAGAAACAATGCACAGAAGATATAAGGGGACTGGAATCTTTTGAACCAGCAGCTGTGCTACCTGCGGCTCTCCATAACAAGCAGACCAATTCCATGTGGAAACAGAATGAGCACAAGATATAAAAAGATCAAAATTGTTTGAACCAGCAGCTGTGCTACCTGCAGCAGTTAATCTTTTCTGGCAGTCTGTTAGAGACACACGTTCCTCAGGCTAAGAGGACTAAGAGGCTTTTGCTGACTGCTGTTCCTCTGAGAGAAGCTAAGTCCAATTCTCCATATTAGTGGAACAGCTAAATAGTAGACTCATATATGTATTAGGGGAAAAAAGTCACTTTCATTTGCTTTCTTGGAAAAGATATTTTTGATCAGTTGCTTTGAATAAGTAACTTTGAACTGGCAGCTCATTTCTTAAACCAATTTTACTTTAACTAAATGGTAAAATCTTTTACTAAGAAGAAGCTAAAATTGTGTAAGTTGAAATGTATTTAATAATAGTCAGGCATGAGCAAAAGAGTATGCTCTCCTATGGACCCAGTGTCTGCAGTGAAGACAGAATACATTTTTGTACTATTGCATATAAATTAAACCTTAAATTTATCTGCTCTTTAAAATCCTGGGATGCTGTTGGGGTTTTTTGTTTGTTTATTTGTTTTATTTTTGGGGATTTTTTAAGGGTTTGGTTTTTTGGGTTTTTTTCTTTTTCTTTTTTTCTTTTACTGTTGAGCACTGTCTCTCTTTTACTCTCATTGGACAATTATTTAAATAAAACAGTTTTTTGGCCCTACAGTACTTGCCCTCTTTTTTTCTAAGACTTTTATTTCTCAGTATATTCTCTCTGACAGCTTAAGAGGCATCTTTTGCATTATGGATAATGACCTAATGCTACAGAATAGTTTCCATTTTTAGGTTTGCTTTTTCACAGTTACACAGTTTTATCAAATATTTTGTTGGTTGGAAGAGGAATATTTTATATTTGATTTACATTCCAGACATCATTTGTTCAGTCAAAGAACAAAGTAGTTGTTTGGCCACATTTCTTTCAACAACTTTTGAGAAATAGAATAAGGACAAAGAGACCATTTCCCCCTCATGTTAAAAAAAAAAAAAAGTAATTTTGCATTTGTAACTATGCAAACACAGACATAAAAAACTCCAATCCTAGGGCTTTGGGAGCAAACATATAGTTATTTAACCTTATGATACATTGCAGGCTTTTAATCTTCAGTCAGCCCTCAACTGCACTGGGAAGTTTTGCTGCTGCTTTCCTTTTATGTTCTTCCCAAAAGAAGGGGGTAAATGAGTCACAAAATAGTGTAACAGTAAGCAATGCACTTTCATGTGCCAATTAAACATCCTGCCCATGTTTTGTACCTACCTTTATGCCTGATTCTGAAAAACAGCAAGAATGCAGAGAAGACAAAAACAAAGGTAATTTTTTTTTGGTTTTCATATTTGATATTTCAAAATATGTGAAAGCTGTTCTGGAAAGGTAATGCTCAAGAAGACTGAAAAGGAACAGCATATTCTATTCTAATCATTCTATGATTATGATTATGGCATATTAATTTACTTTCAAGTTCAAAACCAGTTTTTTTAAGAAGAACCACATAGTTCTTCTAAAAAAGAAGAAACCATGAGTATGTTATGTAAGGGTGCCATCAATTAGTCTTTGATGACATATAAAATCCTTTATTTCTGATTATGTCTGTATCCCACATTTCACTTTCTTCACATACTAGTATTAAGGGCTTTCCCAATGCTACAAAACCAAATAACTTTATTGACTTAACACCAAAAAAAATCCCCATACTTTGTCCTAAGTTCCCTTTATGTAGCTTTGTAAATGCACATCTTTTATCATGTTTCAGTCTTCAAAGAGTACAGTTATAGTAGCTAGTATCTGTGAGCTGGTAGAAATAGTTGGAGATCTATATATGAAACAATCCTGATTATATACATGTATTTGTCATTTACTAAATACTTTAGTGAAGAAAACACTGAAGTTATACGATGAAAGCCCGTTAAAGCTTTTTTCAAGGAAGGTATATCATTAATGAAGACAAAGATTTCAACCCTTTCAATCTGATAAAATCTGTGTTCATTTTGGTCTTGACAGTGTTCTAAATTATTCTAGTGTAAATTAAACTATTACACAGCCTGTATTTCCTGGAGCATGAAGTTCAGACATGCTCTATATACTGAAAAAAGCCAGAAGAAATACTAAGGGTTTGTGCCATATGGAAGTATACCAAAGGCTGTTTCAGGTCATTTTTCTCTCTTGTGTTGAAAATAGAGATCTATATTTGGTATTTAGAAGTCAAGTACTAGATGGATAATAACTTTCTCATTGAAGGACTTTTGGGATATTTTCACTGAGGTAGATTAAGGATAAAAATGGAAGAAATTTACTGATAGGATTTGAAGAAACAACATACATTTTCAAATGCTATTCACTTCTCAAGAAGTCAGATGAATCCTCACATCTTATGAGAACTCTACTTCTTATGATTCATAGTACAAATATCTCAGAATCTGTATCTTTTTTCAGAAGATCATGTCCCCCATTTCTCAGTGTACATTAACATTCCCTGCAAATACACTAAATCCTCAGTAATTACTGTATGGGGAAACCAAATCCTCTTCAAGACTAACAAACTAACATGTACCAAAGTAATCAAAGTAATGTGGTATAATTCTTGTTTCAAATCAGTTTCAAGAAGATATGATAATGGACACAGTTATTCTTCACTGAGAAGAAATGGACATTTTCATGTCCAAAAACTTGGTTTAAAACTAAAAATAGCACTGTCTCTTGAAGAAACAAACTATGAATGAAAATTTCCTAAATGCATTAGTTATATATTCTGGATATGAGTAATGCTCTGAGCAATCTGATCAAGTTGAAGATGCCCCTTCAGGGCAGGGGAGTTGGAATAGGTGGTCTTTAAAAAGTTCTTTCCAACTCATACTATTATATGATTCTATGTTGCATACCGTGTTCAATATTCCATACAGGGAAAGTATGGAATAACAATGTAGGATGCTTAAGTCTAAAGAAGAGATGATTGGGGCTTTAGGAGACAGTGAGAAACATCTGTAAAATATAAACTGTTAAACATGACTCATTTGCTGTCTCACAAGTTTAAAAAGAGATCTTGAATGAAATAGGGCAGATTCAAAACAAAAAACAAAAAGAAAAGTGACCCATACAGCTTCTAGCTATGTTTTGGAATCCACTCATAGCATACTGTGGATGATAAAGCTTCAAATGTATTCAAAGGAAGAGTAGTGGAGGGGAAATTCATCGAAGGTTACTAAACCTATGGGAAACACTAGAACAGCAAGTCTTCTTGCTTACAAATGGTTAGAGTCTTGAACAATGTATTTCTCAAAAATCCTCCTCTTCTAATTATAATAGCATCCTCACACCTCAGTAAATTGTTAATTAAACATAGGAGTGATTTTTCGGAAAGTCCTAGTTTTTAACATTCAGTTTCTAGGACTACAGTCTATTAGTGATAGCAAATCAGTGCTTAAGAAGTTTCATTAAAATGCACACAAAATCCAGATATCAAGACTGAAAATATTAAAAAATGCTTGATTAGCTTTTTTTCTTTCTAGTGGTACTGGTGGGATATGCACCACAAGTTAGAAACTGTTTTGGTTCCTATAGAACAGAAATCACAAATTAGGCCATCTGACACCACATAATAAATCTGGAAAGTCAACAACATGTGGGATGAACTATGATGATAATGCTGAACTATTTTTTTCCTTAGGGAAAAAAGATTACACAAGACTTACCTGTGAAAACCAAGGAACAGCAAGAGAAATTACAAAAATATACAGATCTATTTTTAAGAAAAAAATTTATCTACATCTTATGAGTGTATAAGACTGTTATATCTTGTGTTTAATAAAAATGTGCAGTATTAGGATGAAAAATATCCAAACATTTGCAATTTTTCAGGTAATTCTGATTGAAATTATAATTAAAAATTCACAGATCCAATCAAGTCCCTCATTTCAGATGAAAGATCAAACCTTAGTTCTGTCCACAGACAACAAAAGGACAGTACTCACTCTGTCTGCTTTTTCCAGTCATACATTTTTTTTGTTCCCCAAATGCCAAGAATGCTCAATATGCTCAGAACATGATATTTTGCAAATTTACAAAGCTCCGATCTTTGTGTTTTGGATCAGACCAAACCAACATTTAGATGAACATTAGCCATTTTCTTAAGAAATCATAAGCATTTATTGTGTGTAGTCACTGTCCTGGGAATGGAGACTGGTCTGTTTTGGAGTCAATTTATGTTTTGCATCTTCAATAAATAATTTTTTATCAATGTGGCTTTTCAAGTTTGCATGCTAAAAGAGCATGCTGCTATTTCTTTACAACAAAGTAAGCACCAATGCTCCAGAGGAAGCCCAAAGTAAGAATATGTACTGAGCTCAGTGTTCTGTTTTATTTAATCACAGAGTAACAGAATCACAGAATTGTTGAGGTACACACCTACATAGGTCACCTTGCCCAGCTGGCCTGAGCAAGCAGGACCATGTAGAGCTGGTCGCTCAAGACCGAATCTAGATGACTTTTGAATAACTTCAAAGATGGAGACTCCATAATCTTCCTGAACAATTTGTTTCACTGCTTTACCATCCCAGTAGTAAATATTTTTTTCTTATTTTTATTTTGAATTTTCTGCAGTTTACTGGAATTTCTTTACTACCACCCATGAGGTATTTAAATACATTGAAAAGATTCCCCTGAGCCTTCCCTTTTCCAATACAAACAAGTCCACCTCTCACAACCTATTTCCATACACGTCAAATCCTTAATCATCTTCATAGCTGGAAGTATGAAAGATTTCGTCTCCATTTATACCTACTAAGCTGAAGATTAAACAATTTTGCTCACGTTTCCACATACTAAAGTTATTAATGCAGGAATCAAAGACAGTATGCTATCACTGCCACCACTGTCACCAAACACATTACAAAAGGTGAGAGAACTTTCTTCTTTGTTTGAAATAAGAGATAGATCCATCTACTCCCATAAGATCAGGACATTTGTCTCAGGCTCACCAGATAATTTCATCTAGATGAGAGTTATGCATCTAAACTTAATGGGGCTTGAAATTTCAGGCAGACTTCTTTTTCAGGGTTCCTGGTATTTAGTCCTACATAGTTTTCTGCTCTGCTTGCTAGAAGAGCTAAACACTCACTCTACTCACACACTACAAGGAATACAATTTCTGCCATGAGCATCTGAATTCTGCTTAAGGCTTGAGACATCCAGAAGTTAAACGCTGTATTAACCAGTTAAATAATTAAGTCCATTTGACTGAGGCTACTAACAGCCTTAGAGTTTAAAAATATCTGAAGAAAAAGGTAAAGTGAACATTTTACTGAAAAAATGAACAATTCACCAATTCACAAATTCACTTGAATTTGTGGAAAAGAAGCAAATATCTTTACAATATTGCATATTTAAAAGAAAACAAACACAACCCCTCACACCATGAAAGTGTTAAATTGCATGTTACTACCTATAAACATTGACTAAGACAATTTCATTTTTATTTGGGATAAATAAAGCTGAATTTTCTTTACAGCCCATATTCAATATTTTCAGTGAAAAAATGCTTTTTTTTATACAAGTTCTTTATCAATGAATATTCCTATATACTATATACATCATATATTCCTATATGATGTATTTCATTAATCTGTTTGCAAAAGTCAGTCATTTCAACAGGAAGAATATATTAAGTTCAAAAGAATAAGCTTTCTTTAGTATGAGAACAAAGCCTTCATCCTCACAGACTTAGAGATACTCACTAGAGATACTTGCATTTGCTTCAGCATTTTGTTTGACAAAAGCATGCCTCATCATTTGCATTAGATTCACTTAAAACTTTCAACATACTTTTCCTTTATCTTTCAGCTACTTTTATGTTTCCATTAGCTTTATATGTTCTTATTTGGGATAGAGAATGGGAAGCAAAACAGTTATGGGATGACACCCAACAATCAGCTAAGCTGGGTCTTACATTTTTTCAGATAATCTCTTTATCTCTCTCATACAGCAGCTACACTAGACTCTGCTGCAGCTTTTACCTTGTGCTAGACAAGATGCTTAAAGTTTTGAGACTCAGTGGAACTTTCTGTGAAGAAGAAGCCATCAGGTTTTTACAGAAAATGTTCAAGGTATAAAATGGAAAATTACTTTGAGGAAAAGCTATTAAAAATACTTGTTTCAAAAAATTAACTTTATTTTCCTGTATTTCTTACTTCTGCCTGTAATCAAAGGTGAGAAGGCAGAATTACATACAGCAGCCAATATGATTTTGACAATTTGTATAAAATAACTGTACTAAAATTTCTATTATTGGATTAAATTTAACTTTGTTAATATTTGTGGTGGTTTAGCACCAGCTATTAATTTCACTGCAGGTAAGCCAAGCTCTGCCCCCTTCCTGAAACTAGGACATTAGCCACCTCTTAAATTTTACTATCTATGTCATGCCCAGATCCTATACCTTCCAACTACATACCTATATTTATACATATACACATACATGTACATATACATACATATGCACAAATGCAGGTATTATTGCAGTAGTCAATGGCCATTTCCTTCAAGATGTCTGTTGAGATCATTTAGTCCATGACTGTGAGTTCTATCCATCCTAGATGCACCTTTCAGATCAGGAGAGCTGGCATGTCAGCTGATTACAAGCTGCATCAGGAGCTCACCACTGGTGTGTCTGGAGCAGACAACACTCAGGTAGTCCATGGTAGTCATGACATACAGAGGCAATGTCATCCAGCAACCAGTATTACATATGCAATTCGACACTACAGATTCTTCTTACCCAAAAATTAAATCTCCCCTGGAGGTACACGTGTTTCCCCATTATCCATCAAGGTCCTTGAGTAAAACAATCCCAAGGATGGGTTTGCCTTGCTTGAGTCAGGACTAATACAAACTGCCTTCTCTAACACATTTACCATATGCACCACGGGAACTTTATATCCTTCTATAGTAAGTAGAGGTTCTGACTGGTCAATGCCAGCTTGATTCGTAGAGACTCTAGTGTTAACGAACCAAGTGGCCTTCACTCAATATAGATCCCAATGTTTGAAGGTCCCACCACCCATTGCTTTCAATGTGGTTTTTAACGATTGTACTGTTCAATTTTCCCAAATGCTGGTGCAATATAGGGAATATAACACACCCGCTCAATACCATACTCTCTGGCTATTTTTGAAACAAGTCCTGTTACTTGACTCAGTTCTTTCTGGGGCACTCTGTTGCCAGAGGACTTGCTTTTCAAGGCCCAAGATGGTGTTACAGGCAGTGGTGTGAGGCATGGGGTACAACTCCAGTCATCCAGTGGTTGCTTCCACCACCATAGGCAAATAGCGCTTGCCTTTGTGGGTTTGCAGGTTTGCTGTAGCGTGATGTAATCAATCTGCCAGGCCTCCCCAGATTTATATTTTGACCATCGCTCCCCATACCACAGGGGCTCTACCCACCTGTACCTGCTTGTCATGGCATGTTTCGCGATTACAGATAAACATATATTCCTCTAGATAGTCCAAATCCACCAATGCAAGTCATATTCTATGATTCTATACAAATAATTGAACCTCTTCAGTACCTTGGTTTACTGCGATCTTGCTCTCACTTTCCTTACAGTAGGTACTCTATTGTACATGAGGCAGCAGTATAACTTTTGGGAAAATGTTGACAATTTAGTAGAAGAGAGGTATCAAACTGAAATTCAGTGAAACTCAGACTCTGTGGAGAGGAAACAGTCTGAGTGCAATGGATGGTAAAAACTTGAGTTATTAGTTTGAGCAATTTAATTTCTGAAACGTACTGCAGAGTTTTAAGAATGACTTAAAATCCTTTCAAAAGGGATTTAAGGATTCCTCTATCATTTACTTTGATTAACACTCATTACTTCTTTAAATGCTATCATTGCATTCTCACCATTACTATTGAACTAAAACCTGGATTAGAATATTTCACTTTGTTATAATAAGATCATAGCATACACTATTTCAAGAATGGATCATTTTAATTTAGTCTCTTTAAAAATAATCATGTGTTTATGCTCATGCAGATTAAAAAAAATTGCTGTATTTAATTCCTTACACACAAAAGCACCACCAAAACCACAGTTACTCCTGTTTTACTGAAAATCTTTTCTAGTCCCCAGTTCTACAAGATGAAGCTGGAAAATATGCTAGATGCTTTCAAATTTTTAGATATATATATATATATCTTATTTAAATCAGTGAAATTGGACTTCCAGGTATTCTCACTTAGTATTCTCTTTTAATTATAACTTACTTTTAACTTTGCAGAGTTTTGAAATCGTTCTGTGATGTGTTACAGAAAAAGTAACTCAAATACAAGAAGCATTTTCATAACAATAATTTCAGTGATAACTTAAATAGATTTTCCATGTTATCTCTGTACTAAATGACTTCCAAATAAGTCAATTAGTAGTTTAAAATACATGTGTACAAAATTAAGAAAATAATGAAAAATGTGTAAATAAAACACAACTAGTTTCCTGTAGATCTTAGACATAATGCAGTACTCCTCAGATTTGAGATATAATTATCCATACACAGATTTTAAGAAAAAACCCATTTGGTCCATAACTTCAGTAGCATCTCTTCTAGCTGTAAAATGTGCATTCTTTCATTATCTCCTGTTTTGCCTTCATTTAGCTGACAGCATGTATCAATGGGACACATCTGCAGTGATAAAAGCCCATTAGCCACAAGATGAGACAGATGGAATAGATACAATTAATGATATAAATGCCACCTAGCTTTTGTAAGCACTGTTCACTTTCTAAATGAACAGTTTGAATTAATCTCCAGCTTATAAAAATATTGAATGTTACTCTGAGCTGCCAATACATCCCTGATTTTTCAATTAATCATTCTAATATGTGGTCTTCTCCAGATTTCCATAAAAAAGGGGGGGGAAAAAGAGATCTGAGGCTTCCAAAACCAGTTCAAATAAGCTGCTAATATGAGTAATTTTTTTTGCTATTGGATTGTATGGGCCATTGAATGTCAACAAGAGGCTTCTTAGGGTAGAATAAAACTATGCTCATACTCGTGAACAAATACACAAGTACTGTACTAAGTCACCTGTGTGTTATCCTTTCTTCTTTTACATGGTGAGACACAAAATAGTTGAGAGCATTAACCTCAGCTATGAGGTAAAGAAGAATAAACTAAAGGACAACTGAGGGGAAAAAATGTCCAAGGAAACAACAAAGGAAATTAAGGCATCAGTGCAAAGAAAAGGACACATATGCTGTGAATGAAAAGTTCATTTTTGATGGTAGTTTTCTAACATAAGACATGTGGCAGGAGTTTAAAGTTGAGCAAGAGCATAAAGTACGTGTTATGAGATTGTCACTACCCATTATGTGTAACAACACAACACACATAACATTCAAAGTAAAAATAAAAAAGAAAAGAAGTGTTCGTATGGTAAAACCATTTAAGTGTGAGCTGTTGCCTTTCTCCCCACATAAAAGGATTAATTTTTTTCTTGCCATTTTTATTACCAGTAATTTTCCTTATGATTGAGGATAGCATGTTTCGTATGTTGTCTATTGCAATTACCAGCCCAGAATAATCCAAACATGGGTAAAATAATGACCTTGATGTCACTGCTATTGACATCGTAACTGTTTAAAACTGAACTGCAGTAGAAGCAAAGAATAGCCAAAGTTCAGAAAAACAGATGGCTTGTAAGAAAATTTTGCCATGCTCATAAGAATTTCCAGAGATATAGCAACAGGAATCTATCTTGTGGCCAAATAAAGTGCCATTCATAGTATCCCTGGAACAGCAACATTGGTGATTCCTTTTTTCTCTTGAACAATTCTCAGATTTATCCAAATCACTAGCAATCAATTTGCTGCAAGCACATTACTAAAAAACTAGCATCTAATCTCTTTCTTAGCCCAATGATTTAGGTATGTTAATTTTCTTTATTTTGCAAGATACTGTTTTCATAAATCACTTCTCACAGCTGGCAATGACTGATTTGTAAGGCATTATTTAAACTGGAATAATATACTTCTGTCATATTCTGAAATATTTATTAATAAATTTATAAAACATGTAGTTGCTCATCATCAGTAGATTTCTGGTTTTCTCTTTGCTATATAAACCCAGAGGGGAGGATTTAATGGCAAGATCTATAGTGCATTTCCATGTCCTAATCCTAAGTGAACATATAATCTCCAAATATCTACAAAACCTAGACAGGTTCTTCAGATCTGATCCATCTTTTATGGAACAGCTTCTTAAAAAGTCAGTGTGTAAACAGGAATTCTACATGAATCTTTTCATACATCTAGTGCTATGTACAAAAGTGTCTGCTGAAGGTGACTGCAGTGGTGAGCAGATGATTTCATCTGATCTATCCTTATGAGAAAAACAAGTTAAAATGGATGATAGCTATCTTACTGTTAATCTCATTTTTCAGGCTGGCAGTCATCCTGTCCTGTTAAGAAAGATAAATTTTATTGCCTTTTTTCAAGATTATACCTAATAAATATGATGACTGTTTCTGCTTCCTTGAATTGTTTTAGGGTCTGAAATCTATTTTAAGTTCTTTTATGTCACAAACCTTGGTATTTACCTACCCTTTTTCTACTGCTAAAATACTTAAATAATCTAAATATTTTAAGGCCCATTATTTCAGGTGCTCCACAAAGATAGTAAAAAGCCACCTTCCAAATATCTGACACAGGAAAAAAAACATTAGAAGTCCTGAACATGCAGGTCAGGAGAAAGTAAAAAAAGATATGACAACAGACTTAATGAGATAAACCAGAGACAGAAATGAGTGGAGGTTGTTTACCACATATTTTTTACATTAAAACATGTTGATTCATTAAACCTGGAATTGCTATCAAAGTAAAATAGATTTAGACCAATACAGAAACTCAATAATTTTTATTTCAAAATAACTGAATTAAAATTATGGTAATGAAACATTTCGATAATATTTTGATGTACAAGACATATAAAAAAATGACAATATTTTTCCACCTAGTATTTCTCAGTACCAACGACCACAGTGCATTTTGTGCTTGTAAGTTATTTGGCTGAATTTTCTGCATTTCCTAAGAGCTGTGTCTTGAAAAGGTACCTGAAGCAGAAGAAGGTTGTCACAAGGATAAGATATTAAGGGTAAAGAAACCCAGGATAAGATTAAGGTCAGCTTCATTTGCCAGAGTGGTTCATAGAAATGTCCTTTCTGTATGATCAGATGAAAAGGGTACAGGTCAAATGTGTATGCCTCTGAAAGTAAAAAGAAATACTCATGGAATGGATGCACTTAGTGTCTGTCATCTATTTTTCACTGTGTAAATAGGCAGGCAGCACAGTTCAACATGGAAGGTGATTCTGGTACTTCTTTTTTTAACACAATACTTTTATACAATGTAGACAGTTTAAGACAAAAGGAAAAGACATACTGTCTGTTACTAGCACCACTGTATTTCAAAGTCACTGTCATAGTCAGAAAATTAAAAAATTAGAGACCAACTCAGTCAATATTTACTTCCATCATTTTGTGTTTTTAAAAATTTCATTAAGAGATCACATGTCTAAAAGTTATGTGATACTTTGAAAGCCTTCTTGGATTCTTATAACTTTTATGGTCATGTGACTTAAATAAATGGATATAACCAGTTCTGTCTTGAAGAATCATACAAATTTCCAATTAAAAATATCTAAAGGGGAAAAGAGATAAAAGAGAAGAGAAAATTTTTAGCATATGAGGAGCAGATGAGGAATCTGGGGTTCTTTAGCCTGGGGAGAAGGAAATTCAGGGAAGACCTGACCACTCCCTACAACTTATGAAAGGAGGCTGTAGCCAGGTGGGGGTCGCCTTCTTCTCCCAGGCAACAAATGAGAGGGCAAGAAGACATAGCCTCAAGCTGCACCCAGGGAGGTTCAGGTTAAACATCAGGAGAAATTTCCTCATGCAAGGTTAAACACTAGAATGGACTGCCCAGGGAGATGACGGAGTTGCCATCCACAGAGGTGCTCAAGAAACAACTGGATGTGGCACTTAGTACCAAGGTCTAATTGCCAAAGTGGTGATCAGTCAAAAGTTGGACTTGGCGTCAGAGATCTTTAACAAACTAAATGATTCTGTGATTCTGTGGTTCTTCTTGGTAACTGCAGATAGAAAAACCTTCAAAGAGAAAGTATTAGGAATAGTAAAAAAAAGGTACTAAAAAAATAAAAACAAGACAATCCTTAAAAATTTACTAAAGGCAAATTGTTCCTTATTTAAAAATATCTTGAATATCACCATCTGACTCCTTATTAGCTGCAATATAGAAATAAGACCTATGAAGTCGTAAAACTATGCCATCTCAAAAAGCAGAGAACAAGAGAGAAATTGTCTTCATTTCTTTCCATTTGCAAAGGACAAACTGCCAGATCTTCCAACTGCTAGATTCTCTGAACTAGGAAAATAGTATCAGTTGAAATGATTGAATAGTGAAAGTTCCAGAGGATTAAGAAAGACATTGTGGTGCATACTTAGGAAAGCCCTAGCAATATATCACTACTGTCCTACATTATAAATTAAGTCAAGGTTCATGTTAAAGCTTATCAAAGGTGATATCAAGGAAGATAACGATTTCAAAAATTTCTAGAAATTGGTTAAAATTAAGTAAGTGGAGTTGGAATACTTATAATGTCCAATTGGCAAAGGAGAGTCTGACAGAGAGAGCCATAACTGTCACACCATCTGTTGTCCAGTACAATGTCTTTCAACAATTCAACACAGAATTTGTCTTATTCTTGTGTCAAAACCATTATCCAAAGAAATTGAGTATCATGAAAAATTCTAGTACAATGTCAGTGTCCCAAAACAGGGAATCCATTAATAGCTCTTTAAAATAATTTCCAAAAATGTTCTAGTCCAGAAACAATAAGGTATTTCAGAGTACCATACAGGGAATGCAGCAATTCCTAGATCTCCGTAAGATGAAGAAAACTGTCCACTTGGATATCTGAATATTTTCTTCTAAATCAGTGGCGGTGATGTTTAAAAAACCCATCCCAAACCCTGGCCTTGATAGACAGTCATAGAAATCTGTACGAACTTTTAACTTCTTCAACATTTAAGACTGAGTACGTGTACACTAAGTACATGGAGCCAAGCAATACAAATTCTTGTTAGCAAAACATAGTAACATAAAAGAATTTTTTTCATACTGAAACAATTAAGAATCTTTTTTCTTACAGTGTCACTGTGACGGTATCTGACTTGTCTGATTTGGGATAAAATATTTCATCTGAATTACAAGAAAAATTATTTTAATACTCAATTTTAGTATTCAAAACTACCTTATATCCATTCCTGCATGTATCAGCATTGCCCTTTGAGTCATACATATTGATGAAAACAATGATATTGATATATGAATATTCTCTTTTTATTATTTCTGGGCATTTTGTAGTAGATTTGATCTGTGCTTATTCTGAATATTAAAAAACCTCCCAAAACCTTGAATCCTGTGATCTGTCATACCATCAAACTAACATTCCCTTACTAAAACACTTTATTTTCCTGACTGTATGATCAAAAAGCCTTGAGGTGTGCCTTGCATGCCATCTTTCATTCAGAGACTTTCTCATTAAATGAAATGTAGAGTTCTTGGTTTCACTCGTAGTGTAATTTTTTCTTAAATCATGTAACATAAATTTATACTAGCTTTCTTCTCACAGTCAATCAATGTCATCAATTATGAGGACAGCTGTAGCGAATTCTATTTAGCAAAGTCTCTTCGAAGTTCAGATAAATTTTCTTATTGTATAAAGGTAAATACTTAGTAAGATAAGGGAAAGAAATTGATATAAGACTTTTTTTGCTCAATGCCCTTATAGTAGATAATACCAAATACCCATATTTATCCGTGTTTTCGTATGCAGACAAAAAGACTTCTGAGGGAAATATAGCATATGAGAAAAATGAATGAAATATTTTAAAAGCCCTCTCTCCTCACTCAAACAATTTAAAATATTGGCAAATTTGAATGTGAAGACTGCAAAAATAGATGAGCAACATTTTTAACTTAAGAATAGAAAACTTAATGCAACATCTAGTCTGAACTACTAAATTAGAACTTCTCCAACACAGAAGAGTACTTGGAAAAACACAAAATGGAAACTTTTAAATACTGTTAAAGTAGGAATAAATGTGTTGGAAATTCAAAGTTTACTTAAAAGTGCATTAAAGAAAATCTTCCATTGACGTCAGCATCTTTGCCTCAGCCCAATAAATTCCATGAAGGGGTAAGAATTGCTTAAGTTAGTGACTTGTGACATGAATTTCAGAGTTCTTAAGAAAGAAATAATTCCAAAATCATCCTTGCTTTAGGGTTGTTTCTTTTATGTAAACTATATTCTTTAATAGACTCGTGAATATAATTTAATTCAAAACATATAATTCAATCCTACATGCTTTATTAGTAGCAACAATTATTTACAGAGGACCACTCATATTATGAAATGTATATATATATAATGAAATGAAATACCAGTCATTGCAAAGTGAAAAGGTAACAAAATTATTACAGGTTCATATTTTTCAATGCTTAATTTGCAAATCTCACAATTACGAATTGAATTGTTAGTGCTGTTTTTAGCATCAAATTCAAAATTAACTTAGCACTTATATGTCTTATCAAAATACTTTAAAAATACTTTAAAATCAAGTTTAGGGCAATTATGCCATGAAAAAGTGATTTTGAGGTTGTTCTCACTTTTCGTGATTATTCTGATAAAAATACAGATAATAGAAGTTGTATATCCTTTTTTTGTATTCTGGAGCACTACTCTATTAGGAGTTAAATTCAATACAATAGTTTGTTACAAAATTTCTCAGGATAAACTTCTCCATCTGACCGTATATTTCACTTTTTTTTCCCTGCGCACTTGCAATCTTATTTCACATCACTTCTTTTTACATTTAAAGTTTAAATGATGAAAGTTAAAGAAAAGGGGAACTAGAGGAACAGGTTTGAAACCTAAAACATTGCTTCATGCTTTCAAAGATCCCCATAACTACAGCTCTAGAAATGCCAATGGAAAAAAAAACACTCATGACCTTTTCTAACAACACTCATGAATTTTTCTAAAAACAGAAATTATCTGAAATGTTATTGTCTTCATAGGGTTACAAAGTCAAACTACTTCAAAGGAATATAAAAAAAGAAAGAAGATCTACACAGGCTGTTGTTACAGAAAATAAATTAGAAATAAATAGTTGTCATTTATCTATTGAAGTGCTGTAAAAGAAAGTCTCCAGTTCTCCTCTCTGGCCACCTATGAGGAGAAAGCAGGGAGCAGAAACAAGTCTTTGGAGTGGTTTTGGAGTCTTGGATGGAGGGAAAGTAAATTGGGAAGTATCATTCCTAAACCATGTAATATTTCTGAGAGAACTAAGTTTATCATATGTTACAAAATCTATACACATTCATGTACACATATACACACATAAATAAATACATAACCTATTTTGTGATGATAACCACACATTTCTTTGATCAACTATCCTAAAACTACAAGTTTTTTCAAACTCTTTGGAAGGAAAACAAAACAATTCCACCTCCCATCCTAAATGCATATAGTCCATCTCACACGCGCACCTAATTGTTTCCTAACACCACAGAGGGAGTCAGTACATATTTTCAATTATATTGAATTATGACACCAAACAAAGATCACTTCCCCCTATTTGAAACCCCTTCAGGTCCAAGGTTGGACCACTCTAGGGTCATCAAAAGGTTGTATGCAACAGCATCCATGCAAAGACCTGTGATTTTGTTTATGCCTTTTATCTTACTCACTTTAGAATTGGCCTTTTGGACCAGATGTTTATTATTGCATGTGTAGAAGAATAAAGAGGTTGTGGAGGTACCAGAAACACAGAGCTTCTGCAAAGCTTTTTGGTCTAAAAATTTATTACCTGATCTTCTCAAACTGTACAACAGTGAAATTGCTAAACAAAACAGTTCTTCCTGAGTCTCAGTTCCCAAGTGCTGCTTTCTATTTTGTCATGACTTTATCTCGTTTACAAGTATCACCCTTCTACGGGATTTTTAAAGACAGGATACCAAACTCCTCCATTTTAAACTTTGTCCTATATATAGAACTATGTATCCAAAAACATGCTGAGTCATTAACAAATTGTAAAGACACGGTGACAAAAATTAGTTATGCCATTTAGCATTCTACATTTCATTTGGCATTCTACACTCTTTACAGCAATGGTAAGACCAAACTCTTGAGTTACACTTTTTTACATTAAATAGATAAACCATGTTGACAGAAATTCTGTGAAAAAAATTTTTCCCTAACACATGCCAGCTTTCAAGCTGAAGCACAGTTTTACAGACTAGTTATGAATTTCTATAAAAGAGGTTTTTAACATGGAAATCCTGGCATACTTAGGGCTAGCGGAGTTGGTTGGACCTGCTACATTATGTTTTTAAATTCAAATATTACTAGAGATTAATCAACTGGACACACACAATAACATAGGCACATTTGGGGTATTAGTCAGAAATACAGAAGTTGTAAAGTGATTGTATTTGAGAACAGAATTATGAGAAATGGGAATACTGCTATTTCTTTATGCTCCAATTCCAACTTACATTGTAATTATTAAGCAATTAATGTCACTTAATATAAAGTGCTGCTGCAGGGATACAGCACAATAACCTTTTTTATTAATATTTTTCATTGTGTACTTTAAAAGTAATTCCTGTGAGAAATTCTGGCTGCTAAATTAAGTAAATCAATTAAGAGATTATCTGATATGACGTCTTAAAACTTTTGGAAAATAAATATTCAATTAGAAGCCTTTAATATATGAAACAACTTAAAATTACTTCTTTCTGATTTGTTTTAATGTTTTGCCATACAATATATTAGTCATTAGCAATTAACTGGAGCAACTTTCTTCATTCATTGAACAGAGAGAATGAGGTGCATTTTAAAGGAGACACAGATCCAGTTTTAATCCTATGAAAATATTCTTCAGCTTTGCCACAGTTACACAGTTTACTCTTCCTTTACAAATCTTAGACCTTCTTAAATCCTCAAACCAATTGCACAATGCCAGAATCCTAAGCCAGGCCTAAGGGCACAGTTCTCTATGAATTCATTATGCTGATCCAGTATAACTGACAGTCTTTGGAGGTATTTGGTCAGTCTGTGACCAGACAAAACAATCCTCTTAAAGTGGTTTTAACAGTAAGAACAGCATACTTGCTACAGGTTTTAAAACTATAAAGCAGTCCATATATCTCTATCTTACCTCAAGGTTTAATCTCTGATGCTGATACTGATGTTGAAACATCAGGAACTTCAGTCTGTTTCTCTTCAGCAATACACTCCTTTCACTTTTGATTTTATTATTCGGACTGGTTCTTTAACCTCCTACGTTCAAGAACCTTCTCCTATCCTTACTTACTCTTAAATCACAAATGCTTTCTGAGGGGTTATTTATTGGTTTAAAACATTTTTTTTTCTGGCAGCTTCCTATTAAACTTATACAATTTATTCACACAGCACATCATATCAATCATCAGACTTCCAGTATTTATAAATTAATGTTGCAAATCTATTACAGACTACTTGATTAGCCAGTTTTTAAACATTGCAATTAAAATAAATAAGAAGTGCAATTTGTCAATGCTGCATTATTACTAAGAGGTTTGTGCAGTCAATCCTACCACTCAAACAATAAGTGTTCAATTTTGAAATAAGAAAGAGCAAGGACACAGAACATCACTTAAACACAGGGATTCTCAGTTTCTGGATGTGTAGTCTTTTTCCTGTTGTTTGTCATCTTATTTGGAAACAATCCTACCTAAGCTGCTACCTTTGTGGCTACCATAGGGTTTTCCCTTAATAAATTTTTGAACTAATCACATTAGCTCTTTTTCCTTGCCAGGGTTTCTGGAATTATATTGCATAAGGGGAAAAGCTTCAATAGATGACACTGAATATAACCCATCAAACCAGCCCTCACTAAATCATATTTTAAGGCCAAGAACATTTTTCTGTTTTCCCTATCCACTCACAAGTTCAGGGCTACAGGTTTGAATTCATGCTGAGAGAGCAGGGAACTAAAATTCAGTATAGGAAAAGGCTATATATTGTAAGCCATCATAGCAGAAATGTTGAAAGACAATCTCAATTTTTAAAGAAAAAATGGCCTTTATTGAATTTTTGCTAGATAGAAATCAGGTACCTGTTGACCAAGATGGTTTCCAAATTACAGAAAGAAGAAAGGCACAGTGACCATAGTTCAGTGATGACTAAAGCACCTAGGTAGCTAAGAAATAAAAAAAGATAAGATACAATTCATTCTCAGTTTAGTTATTGGTTTAACAAAATGAATACTGGTGGCACTGGCACATGATCAACATCAAAACCAAACACAGAAGTTTCATATTTATGCCAAAGTTCACTATTTCCTTAGCTACTGGCACAACAAATGTTACTGAAACTGAGAGAAATATTTTTATCAAATAGCTATGCTATTCCATGTCTGGAAAACAGCTGATCAAGATCTTTCTTGCACCCAAATCTTGTTACAGGCCTCCAGAAGTGATCTGACAAGTACAGTGCAGAGGATAACTAATTTCCTGGATCTCCTAGTGCCGACCTGGGTGTTCTTGGCCTTTGTTGCCAGGGTCCACTGCAGGCTGATGCCCAGCTTTCCATCTACCAGCATCTCCCCAAGTACTTCTCAGCAGTGCTGCTCAAAAGCCCCAGCCTATAACACTGTTGGAGTCTCTTCCTTCACAAATGGAAGACTTGGTATTTATCCTTGCTGAATTTCGGGAGGTTCCTGCTGGCCCATTTGCCCAGCCTCCTACACTCTTCTGAATGGCTGTTATCAAGTGGTCCTTCCACTTTGGTGCCACCTTCAAACTTGATGAGGGTGCATTTCAAAAACTGCTTCAACTCAGGTTCCTGCAGTCTGAGCTCAGGTGCCTTATTCCCCTTCCTGACCAAGTCATAGACACTTAGATGATTAAGCTAAATATTTACAGTGAATAAACATTTGTTTATTTGCTGCTTACAGCACCTTTTGGGAAATGTTGCTTCGGTTTTTGTCTTTCAAAACAACTAAAAAAAGACAAACAAAAAGTAACATCTGAGAGTGACATTTCAATTAAGTACAAAAGCTCGGTTTCTTATTTTTCTTTTTCCAGTTTCTTATTTTTCTTTTTCTAGTTTCTACTGGCAGCTTCAACCCTACCGTCATTTTAAATACCAAAGAAGCCATCTGCTCTCCAAATACACACAAATAAAGTAAACCCCAAGTTTTTTTAAAAGTATAAATGAAACAACAGAGATAATAATTGCTCTTCATATTTATAATAGTAATGAGCATAATCCATCAGATTTTAGAACACCTCTCTTATACAAAGCAGAAAAAATACCGTTATGATGGGACTGTCCTTGTGTTACATTCCAAGGGGACTGTATTCATTCATTAAATTCAAATTTTTCCAAGTTTAAAATTATCCTGAAAATTCTTTGCACCCTGTTCCTGTTTAATCAAACCAGGTACTTTTAAAATACACCAATATACTAATATTTTAAAAAATATATTAAGGGGGGCAATAATTTGAGGGTCCTCTTAATAAAGTGTTTGTCAGGTTTTAGTCAGGGTTCTGATTATGGCTGACTGATCTGCTGAGGGCATGATAAACTCATATATATCCATCCACATTTTAACATTATTCAAACTACAATAATTCCAAATAATTTCCAATGGCAGTAGTTACTTTTTGCATGACACAAGTAACCACATTACCCTGAAGCTTTAATCCATATTTGACCAACCATCTTAAGTCTCCTTAATTGTAATAACACTGCTTTGCCAGCCATACAGTACAATTTACATAAACTAAGCATTGTTGCGTGAAGCATAAGCAATATCTTTCAATTACTTGATTCTTCTGTGCTTTAAAGACATGGCAAAACAATTAACTCAAATGTGAGTGTAAGAGGTCTCAGTCCTTGATTATGACTCTGAATACAATTGCAGTTTAATACATTCCTTGAGATGTAAATCTACCCTGGTTGCTTAACTGCCCCAGACTAGCTATGCAAATACCTAAACAGATAGTGTATATCCAGAAGCACATGCAAACAGAGTGTATCCCTGCATCACTTTTATAAACCATTGCTATGGTCAGATAGTTTTGAAATATTAGTCACATAAAATGAAGGTACATTTTATGAAGGAATAAGTCACAGTCTTCCTAATAAGTTCTGACTCAGCAGTCCTGGCTCGTGATTCTTATTTAGTATTCCTGAACTAGTCCTACCAGATTTTAAAAAAAACCCGAACCAACATGAAAAACCCACCAACCAACCAACCTACCAACCAAAACTTCTTGGAAAATTAGCAGACATTTACAAGACATTCATCTTCACAGAGGGAATAATATCCATTAGAAAAAATGCATTCAGTGGAATTTTTATGATTTTTCAAAGAGGTTTTAGAATCCTTAGCCTCTAGTCTTTTCTTGAACTCAGCTGTGTCCTTGATCTACTTTTAATGTGGTTATGATTTTTCTGGAGTAGAGTTTGCTATGTCAATTTACTGGAACAAATGGCCCTTCTCTTTCCCTGTGAGATTTCTATACCTCGAAGCAATTTGTCCCCTGACTTATTTTGAACACTCTCATATTTTTCTACTACATTGTCACTGATTTGAGTCTTATGTTTCATGAAAAACCGTTTGCTTTTTCCTGTAGAATCTTATTTCTTTAGAGTCCTTTTGTAGCCTTACTCTCCTGCCACATAGTTTAAAGTATTTTCTTCTTCTCAAAGAAAGAGTAGAAAAAATTTAGGTCTTTGGTGATGTGCTTTGGACTATCATCACACAACTATTTTTTACCTTCTTTACTGGCAGCATTTTGCTAAATCAGTATTTCACCTTATGTTTTACATCATCCTGAAATGCATTTATTTCAGAATTTGAAACCATGCTGTCTCTTTTACTTAAAGTGATCATTAGATTGTTATTAGAATGTATTTTCAAAATTGTTTTCATTTTTTATACACCAGAAATTGAGATGATAAGTACATTAATTGATACTGCACGAAGACAAATGTCTATGTCCCTAACAAACTCAAACATACTTCATTTTCATAGTCTGAATTTTGCAAAAGCAGGGGTTGTGATTTTCAGTCATAGATAGCAATAAAAAAAATATAATTTTCTCTGCTTAGCTAAGTACCTAAAAAGGCATTTCAAATCAACTGAAGAAGGGAAAAGTTTTTAGTTGTTCCCACTGGATTGGCTGAATCAAATATCAAATTTTTCCTGATTTTTCATTTCCTTTACTAAAAATGTAAGTCTCATGCCACTTGTGAGCCACTCATGAAAGTATCTTTTTTTTCACAAGTGACCCTTGAGCTTTCTTTAGCTAAGTTAAGGAAGAAGTTGCAGTTATGGTTTATGACATTAAAGGCCAATTGTGATTAATGAATGGGCAACCAATTAACCTTTGGGTCCTAGTCAGAATGCAAGGAACTGAGGGAAGAAGACAAGCAGTTGTGAGAATGGGAACAGAGAAGGAGGGGATCCTGGGCTGCCTCACTCACCAATCAACAGCAAATTGAGGTTAGATCCTCATACCAAGTGCAGCTTTTCCAGCTTGAAAACAGCATCCACCACCCTTTCCACACAATTTCAGGTTCTGTAAACCTAGTTTAGGCAGAAAAAGATTGAAGATGGACACTGCTCTGATCCCATCATCATGATAGTTTAAATTTTATAGAAGGAAGGAGTTCTGAAAGCCAAAGCCCAGAGTCACAAAGAAGCCAATAGTATTTCAGGCTTAGAGGAGAACAGTGACTGACTTTCTAAAATTTACATTTTGCAAATCTAATGTAGCACTCAGGTAAAGTCAGTGACAATACCATCACAGTAAAGAGGAATTTTTAATGGGAAAATGTTGTAGAAGATGATGAAAGACCTGTTAGCCTAAATGCAAATGACACACAGCTTAATTTTCAGTGATGTCTGTGCACAAACTGGAGTAATGCTGCTGTAGCAATATTAATACTGAATAGTATAAAATAATACAAGGCCAGGATTTGGAAGGCAAACAATTAAAACACAGATCTGACAACAGTCAGTGAATCTATGTTCAAAGACAGAGCATGTCTGGATACATCTAAGCTAGTGTTAGATACTCTGCTGGGGCAAGTTAGATATACAGCTGTCCCAAGTATTCTCTGTGTCTACTGAGGAGATGTAAATGTCTTTAGAGGGCACATAAAAACTCCTGAGATTTAACTTTCCTTTCAGAACACCCATTTCTTTGCAATGGAAATAGAAACAGCCTTGGGCAAGTGAGCTCCTAATTTCATCATCATGATTGCCTGCCTAAAACAGTGAGATCTAAAATCAGTCAAGGGCTGTATTTGTTAAAAGATTGTTGATGTAACTTAGGGGAGAAAAAAATGCAATTTATACTACATTGTGTTATGCACAGTCTTCTATTCCTGAGTGGTCTTTTGAGGAGAAAATAATCAAAATAATTGAGGAAGGAAACAAAAATGCTTTCTACATGATGGAGTAATTCTTACCAATATGGTAAGAACATCTTCTACTGTGGTGAAAGTGTAAGCTAAATAAATTTATATCAAGTTGAGGAAAAAACAGGATGCCTACAATGGTTGGTCTAAAATAGGAAAGAAAAGATTGATTTTCAACTTATATGAAAAGAATCCAAATCATGTCAATAAGAACAACTTTTTCTAGGTCTTAAAAAGGGAACATCTTTAGGTGATTGAAAGACAGAAAAAAAATCTGTGTTCAATAAATTTGTAAATATCAAAATTCTTAGAAAAATGGAGCAGATTTTTTGTACATTTGCAACATCAGTCTGTTTATTGTGCTGTGCTCAGTAATTCCAATAAAAATGGAAGAACATAAATTTGTTTTGAACCTGTGGAAAAAAAATTTCAAAACTTCTCAAAAGGTAAGTAACAGTCCTCACATTTCTTTGGCCATTAGACTTATGGGATTGGAGGGATGGTAAATTTTACTCCCTGTAATTTTTCCCCTCAAAACAGATTGAAAACAACTGATGAAGACAGCACTAAGATCTACAGAGAAGTGATTTTGCTCTACTGAGAAACACTGAGATTTCAACAGAACTGTACAGAACAACTGCAGGTGGAAGGCATCCCTGGAGGCCATCTGGTCCAACCCCACCCTGTTCATGCAGGGTCACCTAGATTCAGTTGCTCAGGACCATGTCCAAACAGCTTTTGAATCTCTCTAAGGATAGAGACCAAAAATTCCTTGGGCAACTTGTAAGTGCTTGATCACCCTCAGACTTCAAACTTGTTTCCTGATGATCAGACAGAACTTCCAGAGTTTAGGTTGTACCTGTTACCTCTAGTTGCAGCTACAATCTCTCAAACATTAAACAAAAATCAGCAAGATGAAGTCCAGAACACAGTGAGATATAGATAGATAGATAGATAGATAGATAGATATAAAAAATTACTATTTCCAAAAGTCTAACTAGACATGAAATATAGGCTATTATTAGCAGAAGTATTTTCAGGAAAAGGCAGATCAGATTTAGTATTAGTAGGATAGTGAAAACTAAAACTAGACAAGGCTGTCTGTGCACCAGTAGAACTATTCCTATGTAGTATTTCTGACTTAATACAAATGTCATCAAACCAAGTCTTGTTTAAATCAATTAGATGGTGATAAAGACTCACAGAAATATGTTTTTAAAGTAGTGTTATTTTATGGAATAAAAATAAAAAGAAAAAGAGATTTAAAATCCTTACCCAAAGTGGACAGTATCACTTTGAAATCTGCAACACAGTTTATCACACATGTCAGAAATGCAGACCAAATGAAGCACAAAAAACACACACAGAAGAGAGAACATTGTACCATAGAGAACAGACCTCAGAAACAGAAAATTGTTCCTCTTGGCTGGGGAAAAAAGCAATTGATAAAGCCTAGATTAGAATTTTCACTTCCTTAAACTAGCCTTTCTATAAAATAGTAAGATTTGCAGGTAATCTGTGCTGTTGAATACATTTTCACCAGGTATGGCATAACCATCAAGATAATCTTTGACAGTAGAACATAATTTCCTGAACATTAATTATAAGAGTTGTGTTTTAAACACAATGTAGGTAGCAACAGAACACCAACCTCCTTAACCACTGTGTGGATAAAAACATCAAAGAAAAGAGCAGATTTGAAAAGGAGCTAAGCATAACTGATGCATATTTAAGATTACAACACTGTGAAAGAGCTCTGACAGAAATGAGTTGCCACCTTCTGAAAAACTGTTCACTGTAAATTAAACAATACTATCTCTTTGGAAATGATGGACAGAGATGTAGAGCCCTGCTTCAATGATTAGGGTATGTGGAAATTACCACCAACTCCTGAAATGATATAAATGCTTGCAATGGAAAGCCACAGATCCAGATAGGATTTTAGAATCATAAGATGGTTTGGGTTGGACGAGATTTTTAAATGTCCAATCCTCCTGCCATGGACACAGACATCTTTCACAAGACAAGGTTGTTCAAAGCTCTGTCCATTTTGACCTTGAACACTTCCAGGGAGGTAGCGCCTACAAATTCTCTGGGCAACCTGTTGCAGTGCCTCACCATGCTCATTATAGCAAATATGTCCCTATATCCAAGAAAAATCTACCCTCATTTAGTTTAAAACCATTAGCTCTTGTCCTATCACTACAGGCCATGGAAAAAGTCTTCCTCTTTCCTTTGAGTCCCCATTATATATTGAAAGACTGCTATAAGATCTGCTGTCCATAATCACCTCCCTGGTTTTCATATGTTTCAACATGTCTTTCAGAGGATCTGTCCCATGATCTTACCATGCAGAGAGGTAAGGCTGACTTGGAGCCTAAAATATTATGCCATTTTTAGAAGACCACTTTGTTTTCACATATGACAGCAGCTAATGTAAATAATTGAAAAAGACCATACAAGCTACTTATATTGAAAAGCAAAATAGAAACGTCTGTAAAATGTGGAGGGATTCCACTGACAGATTTATGCTTCGTCTGTTTCTTTGTAATATCAACTTGTAGTTTTACCTGGATGCTGTATTCTGTGACAGCCTAGTCATTCTCTATTAGTAGAAGACTAAAGTCTTGTACTATCTAGGTGCAGAAGAAATTTAACAGAAATTTGCTACAGTGGAGTATAATTGTGGAATGGGTGATCTTTTTTGGTTGTTTCAGAACTGTTCTAAAAGTTTATTTATTCCATATGATTAGGAGTCTTGAATGATGGCTTCTGTTTTGTGCTTTGTCAATGCTTGGCTGAACTTAAAAGTTTCAGAATGTTCAGTGCAACATTCAAAAGTAGCTTTGATGCAGCTTTGGATCAGAAGCTTTGATGCATGACCGTCAGCACAAGATTCTTTCAAAGTTAAGTCATTATCATAAAACTTCACTAGAAAACCTTCAACAAAAAAACAGCTTAAAAATTTTATATATCTATATAAATATATATATATACTTTACTATATTTTACTATATGTGTATGCATACATTCTAGTGAATGAATTGTGTTTCTTGATATCAAGAAACTATACATAACAAATAAACACAGATTTGAAAAGGAACATACACACACACATATGCATGTGTGAATCAGAATTTGGATCTATACGGATAATCTTTCACACAGTGACTGCTATGTAACATGAAAATATTCATCAGTTTTAATAATGATACTTTTTTTACAGGTACAGATCTGAAAATTATCCATAAAATAAAAATCTTTATTCGCAATCTTACTTTCCGTTGGAGAAAACGGTACATTCAACATTCATTGGACATGGTAGATGTTTTTAAGTAGCATAATATTAACAAAACTAATCATCTTTTAGTTTTAGTATTTTTTTGTGATTTTATTTACAAAAGTATCATTCCAGATAATGCAGTGTCTCTTTCATTGAGATTATTCTGGAATCCTCTTCAATATAGTGGTGCTAGAATGACAGGAGCAAGTAGCATTCCTGCCAAAATAAATAACCAGTTTGGAGAATACACAAAGAGTTGAAAATTTTAGTCATATCCATAAAGAAACTGAGGATGGATTTCCTGAATGAACTGTTAACAGTTAATGGCTAGCATTGTACCTAAGTAGCTTTTGTTTCATAGCCAACATCCTCTTAGAAATCCTAGGCCCATCAAATTCAATTACAGCTTATTGAGCTCCAGCTAGTTTATATCTGGACATTTTTAAAGTGGATCTGGGATGGGCAGATGAAAGTACACATGCAGCAGATGGTTTGGGGCAGAATCCATTAAAATGTGTGCATGTTTCAGACATCTCTAATTACTGTAACATCATAGAGCATAGAATAAATTATAATATTGCAAAGGGAAATTTTTCCTGGCAAAAAACAAGGCATCAACTCTTATTTAATTGTGGTCAAGGTCTCATTAAAAAAGTTACTCTGATTAAAGGAACAACAGAAAAAGAGGCAATGAAGAAATAATGTTTTGGAATTAGTCTGGTATTTAGGCTGCCATTATCATGTATAAAAAATGCATTTTCTAGTCTATCTACTAAAAGCACAATGAACATTTAGTACAGATAGTGACCACAAATGCAATAAAAGTAATCAAATCCCAACCATTGCAATCATTAAAAAAACCAAAACCAGAAGCTAATATAAAAGGTGATTCAGAGTTGCTATTTGAAGACTCACTAATGTTTGTAAATGCACACTTGCACACTTCCAATACCCCTTGTGCTATCAGGTACAACTCCATATCCAGCCTTCATATGCCTCTTTTTACCAAGTGCTTCTAAAAAGCTTAATCCACCAATCCAATTTGATTTGTGAAATAGTATCTTTTCATTTTTAAGTATCTCTGGTGTTTTCTGAGAGTAGTAAAATAATCATGTCATTCTACTTTGTGAGGGAGGATTGTTGAATTGTTATTTATGGTCTGCTAATATTTTCCAGCGCCTTTGTCATTCATTGTTCACAAACTGGTCTGTAAGCTCTTCACCACCTTTAGGATGAATCTTCATTACAATGCATTCAGGTCTTTCAGGATCATCTTAAGGTAAACCTGCTCCTGATAGTGTCATTGAATGGCTCTGCCTTTAATCCTTTAGCTTCACAAATGTGATGTTTGTTGTCTACCAAAGGACTAAGTCTGCACCCACACCTTTTGTCTCACTTACCTGAAAGCATTGAAAACTCTCACTGCTGATGTTTTTGTGAAAGGTTGATTACGCGTCTCTTTCCAATCCCGAAGTGCTTCTCCATAATAATTGTGCGCTCCCTGTGATCACTCCCAGATCTTGGTTGTTCCAGCTAATGGCAACCTCTTTGGTCATTTGGCAAACATTTATCTATTCACAATGCTTACCAACACTTAGTCACATTTTATTACATATTTTCCCATCAAAAGTTGTAAAGTCAGTTTTAAAACCAGAACAGACACTGCAATGCATTTGTAACTATATCCCATTGATAAGAACAAAAGCTTGCACTAAAGCCTGAGTTTTAAAAGTATTCCTTAACATAAGCCTTCTAATATGAGAGACTTTCTCTGCTAATTACTGGTTAATGTATCTGAGATAAGATGGAAGAATTTCTAATCCAACAAACTAAGGTGTAACCTCTGTGTAAAACATTAATCTCTTCCTGTTGCTGAAACATAACATTGCTTTTATGCTGTGCCAGAATGACTGTGGGAATTATTTTTCTGACAATTTCTAAGAGAAACCTGTCTGATGATGCTTTGCTTAAGACAGAAAAACAAAAGCACATTAAAAAATCCTCAATATATCTATTTATTTTAGGTAGTTATATAGCTGGATTTGATTTTTGCCTTCCAATGAGTATTTTAGCAAAAGAACAAATTATAATTGGGTTTGAAAAAAAATATGGTAGGGAAACACACTGCTACAACTTATCCTTGAGGGATATCACCTTATATCTTCAAACACTTCAAATACTTTTGTGTATGTGATGCTTGTATGTAATTTCAGATATTGATTATGTGTCATTATGTGACCTAGTAAATGACAGGAAGCAGATCATGTGTATCCTGGATTAAAGACTAGAGTTTTTCAGGGACCAAGTCTTTTATGTTGGTCTAGGACACTCATAGTAAAGCCTACTAGTATTTTGATAAGTCTTCAGATATTAGAATGTCCAAGTTATTTATTAGTAATGTCTAAAGCAAAACTTTTAATATTTGGCCTTTTTATAATGTATTTATTGATATTTTTAGATTATTTTAAGACAACCTAAACATGTTTATAAAATTCTTAAACACAGCTCAAACATTGTTACTATGGGTACTATTCAAGTATTAATTTTTAAAGTTTTCCTGGAAAAATACCCTTTTTGCCTGATCCTTTTCTCGCTAAAATAATATACTAATTTATAAACGAGCATTAACAGCAGTTTAATCTTCACATATTGTACTGAAATTGAATTATCCATAGGGGAGATTTGTTTAATAATTTGCTGAACTGCAATATAGTAACATTTACTCAAAGCATATATGAGTTTCAGTAAATGACAACCAATACTACTTAAAAAAATTTATATGCATCAAAATGCAATAGTTTTTCCTTCTGTCTGTAGAGAAAATTCTTCCTACCAAATTTCAGTTTTTTATCAATGATGAGTGTGGGAGTCTGCCAAATATGAATCAACTTTCATACTCTCAGCTTTTAATAGAAATAAATTGACCTTTCCAACTCAAAGAAGTTGGAAGATATCAGAATTAGGACTGTAAGAATGGAAGAATTTGACATGACACTAGTCCTTATCATGGTCTATTCCTTGATAATGATGAAGAAGTTTAATTATAGGACAATTCCCAGCAGCTTTTAACAAGCTTAAGACACAGTATTTAATAATGCTTCTGAAGCAGATTGGGTAAGATCATGGATATCTGTTCTTTTTAAATCCTTGAAACATATCCTGCCAAAACTGTCATTCCTGGAACATTCAGAGGACGGTCCAAATGCATTGTTTGAGGGCAAAGCAAACAAAAATTCTAGAAGCAACAAGGAAGTAAAACATATTTGTCACCCACAAGTAGTATCAGAATGCCTATTGCATGACTGCACAATGTTTGTTCATGTTACTAATTTAATTTAGCATTATAAGGAAATAAGCACTCCAGAAGATTCAGTAACAGCAAAACCAGAGAAAAGCTCTATTAGCTTAAAAGAAGGAACAACAGAGTTTTGTAATTAATCCAGAACCAATATTACCTCACAGGAAAACAGAAATGTGTTTTTTTTCAAGAAAATTGAGATGTTGATGTGGTCAAATACAACTTATGTCTCCAGAAGGATCAGTTTCCTAACTAGATTGGGTGGAAGTCTAAACGTTTCTTGTTGTTCCTGAGAACACTATCATCTGTTTGGCCAGATGTATTTTTCTTATTCAAAATGGTAAGTGCTTATAAAGCATATGTAAAATGTGTGTTTCTCAAATTAGAGGAAAGAATTAGAGTACAGAAAAAGTTGATGCTGCCCTCTGCAGACACACAGGCTTAAAAGATTCACAGAAAATTCCATTTCCTGAGAAAATTGTAAGGTTTTTGGGTTTTTTTTTTGGTTTGTGGATTGCCCCAGCTGGTTTGGGACTGTTAACAGCTCTGAAATAACAAAGCAAGCAAACAAGTAGCAGTATTAAAATGGAGTTGGTAATATAAAAAGAAACAGAAATAAATTGGCTTGAATGCACTGAACTGAAAATAACTTGTTGAGATCCAATGTCATGGGAGTATACAAAAACAAGCTCATACTCAGATAACAAATGCAAACAAAATTTATTTTGCTATGAAGACCAGGGGCTAAAAATAACAAAGAGTGGGGGTAAGTACAGTGATGCTCCAATGACATCTAACCTCTATCAGGTATATTGTCACTACATGGACAAGGGTGGTGACCCAAAGCATGCACACACTTGCACACACTTGGGAGGCATCTCATCCAAGGGTACAAAGAAGAGAGTTTCAGTCCACCCAAAGGGCTGAAGGATCAGCAACAGATATCCAGCAAAAAAAAGTTGCTCAGCCAGGGAGGGAGAGGGCACTTAGTCTTGGGAAGTCTCTGTGGGTGTCATCCCAGACCCAAGCAGAGGCTTCCTGTCACAGACCTGCTGCTCTAAAGAACACCACAAAAAGGGACAAGGGGATAGGGTGGTGTGCTCCTGCCACACCCAATGCCGAGTCTATTCTGAAACACTTAACTATATCCTTAACTTGCAACTTATATCCTTAAACATATATAAGACCCATTGTGTACAACTGGAATTATTTTGGAGTTAAGGATATGTTCAAATGTTTTGCTGAATTGAGGCCTAAAGAAGCAGAAAATTTTATTTTCCATGTAAATCCATATAACTAAAGGGAGATGACACCTGTTGGGTGGAATTAATAACAGTAAATCCAACGCCATTTTGATGTCCTTTGATGTCCTTTGATGTCCTTGTGTCTACATTCTATTGTTCTGGGCACAAGCAAGAAGTCCTTTCAGGAAGACCATTACATGTTTTAACAAACTTCTCTTGCAGTATTACATTCCCATCTGTTCTCAGTCACTCCTTCCAGACACTCATTCTTTCATGCTGCCAATAGTTCTGATTCGCTCAAGTCTACCACTGTCCCAGTAAATCAATGCCTTAGCCAGTTTCTCAGGACTATATGGCAATGAGAAGTAGCTTTTAATTCTCTTTTAATAGCTGTTCTTCCTCCAGTCATCCTTCCCACCTACCACTAAATGGAGAGACTCTGGAGCCAGTGTGTTTCAAGACCTAGCAAGGCTGTGCCAAAAAGCATCACACAGGAATCACAGGATAGTTCTTAATTCAACAGCTGTATTAGAAAGAGTATAATGAAAGCAACATCCTGGAATTGATAAAAAAGAACTGTAGTAACAGAGATGTCTGATGAGAAGAGTTGTTGGATGGGTCAAGAAGCAGCCTGGGATTACTAGAAAAAAGAAATCGTCAAGGAGAACATTAAAAGGACTTTTCCAGCCACCTGAAGTTGAAGGACAGAGTAAATGGAAAAAGCAGTCATGGTTAAAAGAGAAAGTTTGAGAGGAAAAGCAAGTGAAGACAGGAAGAAAAATGCATTTCCAAAAGGTGTTAGGTTTGGAGATGTGGATTTGGCTTTTTTGCTGTGTTTTGTTTGTTGTTTAGCTTTGAAGGATCATCAAAATATTTTATATACATATAGGTGAATTAGATCTTCACTTTGATACTTCTCTGAATCATACAAAAATATATACATAAAACCTAAAATCCATCAGGCTTTGTAACAAGAAGCAGAGGAAAAAGTAACCTCCTTAGAAGAGAGAGTGGCATAAAAACCTCGTTAAAGCATTTGAACTCACACCTCAACCAGAACCTCAGGGAGCCTCTTCTCACGGAAGAGAAGGTTCCCTATTCTTTAGGGAAATTTAAATACTCTCCTAGAAAAGATTACCATTTCCCAGGTCCAGTCAGTTGCTTGTGTGCAGGATGTTTTAACTTCAGTGGTGTCTGCAGCTGTTGATCTGAAATACCTTTTCAAAGTAAGGAAAGCAGCATGTTGACATTGAGGAGGTTATTTTCTTGTCGAGACAGATAGAAAGAGACAAGATTCCTAATATGAACCTATAAACCCTAATTCCTTCTTTTTGCCACTTGTACAAGTAAACAATTTAGAAATAAATTTTGATATAAATTCAAGGTAATTGTGAGACTATATTGTCAGCATGCATCATTCCTATTTGTTGCTCATAGTGCAACTAAAATCTAGCAGACTACGTATTTCTGCAGTTTCTGCAAATCATGATCATACACTGGCTTATTTTTTAAAATTAAAAAATCATATGATTTGAAGGGTTTCAAAGGTAGTTCAACTGTGAAAGTTACATACTTCACTTTAAACCTGATATTTTAAACTTTTAAAACCAAGGTCTTAAGCAGAACTTGAGTCAAATAATAAATAGCATTAGTCAGATTTAGTGTGGATTGTAATTAAGAGTGGCTATGCAGCGTATTTTACAGTAAATGAATTCTATGCCCTATACACCACTTAGACACTTAATTTATCATGTTCCAAATTTAAAAAAAAAGTGAGAGAGACAGAGAGAAGCACACAAACCTGGAATAACTTACACAAGCATTTGTCTGAAATATTGTAGACATGACTTCTTGTTTTGTGCTTTCATGTAAACACATTAATAGTATGCACTTTTAATTTTAAATTCCTGTCCAAATGTTGCTGAACAAGCACAAATATTTAACAGAAACCTCAGATTTTTCTGTGGCACTGTTTGAAAAACCTAAGCAATGAAACAATGCCTACAAGCAATTCAGGGGTACTATCTGCTGCATCCTACCCGTGATTTTGAGGACTGTCAATGAATAAATGTGGAGAAGCCCACCTACTTAAAAAAGTTAGCAACTTGGTAGCTTCAGATGGTGTATGTTGACACTGTAATGTGAGCATTAGAAAGGAAAAATAATTGACAAGGAATGTAAAACTTGTTTTTCAGTACCACTGTTACTAACCAAGCTGAACTTAATCTGATACACAGACTATTAAAGACCTGTAATTACTAATAATAGTGTCATACCTTTACATGAGAGGAGGTCATGGAAGATTCTCAAGTTTGTATGGTTCAATTGTTATATACTGAAGATAGAATTATATGGGTCTTTAATTGCTGCATTCCTTGTTGAAAGCCCTAATAATGGCATCCAAAATAGTTGAAAAACTTATCCATGTTCTTTTAATAGCTGGTTAAACTGTAAAGGGTTTTTTAGTTTATAAAATGTCTTCTAGCATTTGTTTCTGCTACCATCTAATAAAAATACTACAAGCATTACCAATATTCCATTTTCTATATTATCTTAATTCACCTGAAGGTAAAAATTACATTCAGTTAAAACTCACATTCTTTTAAGAATTCCGACTCTATTAACATGGAATAAGGCACTTCAGATTAAATGACAATTTTAATCAATCTTGATGGCAGGGTATTCTTGGTAGCTTCCTGCCCAGAATCTGATCTATTGCTTTTTAATTCACAGGCTTCTGTGACGAAGGTAGCATATTTACCTAGTAAATCCATTGCAGTCTTGGAGCTGCCAATATTTCAAATATCAAAGATTGATTAAGGTATGGTAGTGATTAGAAGCCTACTTTGGAGATAAACACACTTCACTAGATACAGAATTATAAAAGATGCAGCTCACAGGCGCCTCAATGTGGACGGCTTCGGACCATCCCTGACAGCGTCTCCAGTAGTTCCTGGATTTAAGTTGCATTTGAGCAGCCATAGCCCCAAAGAAACCTCTGAGTTCTATCAGGAGCTTGGCAGGGGAGACCAACAACCTTCTAGGGAAAGAGAAGACTGGTCTAAAGTCGGTGGACCAACTTCGAGACTTTTATTTGACCCTCTAAGGTAATATGGGTCACTTTTGTATCCTTTTCTGTTAATTTCTTTTTATCTCAAGGGTTGGGAAGAGAGGGATATGGGAGCAGAGTTCTCTTGTCTCCTGTGAAGAGTTTTTCTCCCAGTTGCAAGAGTCCTTGTTCAGGATAATTACCGTTATACCAGGGAAGGTTTAAAACATTTTATTCAGTGGTTGTTTAAGCAGTGGTTATGAGTCAGGGGTGGATGGGGAAGCAGAGATTAAATGATTTGCTAAGAAGTTGTTTGTTAAAAGCAACGCATACAGCTTGCTCAACACCTATTGTGCCTACCAAAGCAAGATGAGAATATATAAGACTGTTGATAAAGGAAAGGAATCTTGACCAAAGATCCTGTTTTTGAACCTAAAACTAACTTAAACCAGCCTTGAAGTTTGGACTTGGGCCAGGGACATAAAGAGCATGCGAAGGGAAGTAAGGTGAAAAGCTCAGAATGAAAAAGAATCTTTACTTCATCTGAGTAAGACCCTTATTCCATCTCAGCGAGCCCTGCCCATGACCACCAGACAACACTGTGCAAGCACAACGCAGATGTAAATGACTTTTGGGCTCATTGTAATACGAGGCGAGGCTAGGCTAAGTAATGAATATGGATAGGTGTATTGGTAAACTTAATGAATATGGAATTTGTAATCCAATATATACCAAGCTGAATGCAGCTGTCAGCACGCATGACTTTGGAGGAACTATCCCCCACACGTCCCAGCACTGAAATAAACATACCTACTTTACTACTTACTCCAGTAGTGGAATCTTTTCCACGTATGAGTTAGTTGCATATTTAAAATGCTTTGTGCGATGGTTGTTTATGTCGGGAAAAGGTTATTTGCTTTACAAGCTAGCAAAAGCTGTTGATAGTCTTGTGAAACAGCTGAGAAATGTTAACCCCAGTTTAAAAAACCCTTTACCACTTCCCTCTCCCTGCATCCCTGTTCCCTCTGCCCTGCTTCAGGAGAAACCGGGAGGTAGATTCTGCCAGAGCACATGGGTCTGCTACTGTCTGCCTGCCTCCTCCTGATTTCTTTTGTTCCCTGCCCAGGGTAGCAATGGCCAGGCTACCCCGAGTTCCTCCCTAGACCTCTTCCCTGTACCCATTTCCCCAGATTTTCCACTTTAAATTTGCTCCAAGACGACGACAGCATGGCCAGTCCTGCAATCCCAGCTGCTACCTTTATTTTTAATTCTGTGTCCTCCACTCCCCTCAAACAAAATGGCGGATGTTATCTTATGTTTATCCAGTTGTTTTCAATGTTAAGTTTTAAATCTCTTTTAGTTAAAACGAAAGGATGATGTGTTAGGGTTCTTCCCTCCTGGCCTGGGGTCGGGGGGGAGGGGGCCCTGGGGTAGAGGCATGAGGTTTCCCTACTCCCTGATGAAGCCCGTTCCCCATTGGTTGTTTGGTGTCCCCCTGTGTGGGGAGGACCCTGGTTGTCCCATGATTGCGACAGTTCTTCGGCAGTCCCCGACCATGCGGCTGGAAAATAAACATTTCTAAAACATCTACCAAAAATCGGTCCATACCTCTTTTCCACGGGCCTCGCTCTCTTATACACCTTGCAGTAATCCCCGCTGCAACAGGCGGACACCACATGGCAGCCCCGGCAGGAGTGGTGGGCTTTTCGCCCACGTGCAGTCCCCCTCCCCCACCCGCTCCCGCTCACGTTACCACGCGCAGTCCCTCTTCCATCCCTGGCCCCTCCCACGCATCGATACGTGTTGCATCGGGCCCTTCCCCCTTTGGCGGTGATTCCCCCTCAGCCGCAGACCCTGCATCTCCCTCCTGTGTCCCTGTGGCCTCCATCGGTGGTCCTGCTCGTGAGACCCAACCCACCTCACGTTCCCACGCAGCCAAGACCAAGAGTGGGAGTGGTAGCAACCAGAGAGACTCCGGGACACTCGGAGACAGCGGCACCTCCATGTGCACTGCCCTGGTATCCTTCTCTTCGCTGCCCAGCCATAGTGAGGCTGCAGCTATGCGTGCTTGTAGTGGGTTCAGTTTTAACCAGGCAGAAACACCAATTTAGTGTAGTGGTTTGGTCCAAAATACTCATTACTGTTTACCTTCTGTGAGATGAAAATTAGGAGAAAAGCAAAGCAGGCACCAAACTTGAAAGAATATAAAGAAGTTTATTAATTGACCTAAAATAAGGAAAAAGAAAAGAAGAAAAAAAAATAAAACATACCACACCTTCAGAACACTTCTCCTCCCCCCACCTTTCTTCCTTCTCCAAGTGACAATGTAAAAAGACAATCCTTGAGATTTTCAGTCTGTTTACCACTTCCGTAATAGCCTTGTTCAGTTCATTTAGGAAGAGGAGTCTCTCTTCCCATGCTATGAAAACATTATCACAACAAGACAGCCGCCCGGGTTGGTTCTCTGCTCTCATCATGTGAGAGTCCCCCTCCCCCGACTTGTAGCTTTTCCCACAACTGCTTTCGAGGGTCCAGTCTTGGGCCACTGGGGTACAATTTTAAGGTTGAGCCGTTCAGAAACAAAAGTTCTCTTCACCCATCTCTAGGAGCATTTCATCTCTAAGAATAGAGGCCCTCCTCCTTTCCTGGGAGCAAAGGGTCCTCCTCATCTTCCTCTCTAGGACTATCTCTGGGAGCATCTCTAGGAACTGAGGTTTTCTCCTTTCCATTTGGAGCAAAAGTCCTCATCGCTTCCATCTCTCCCTGTTCAAACTTCTCATGAAATTACAGCTGCTTCACCATCGGCTTATCTCAGCGCAGGTGGTTTTGCTCACAAGTACAAGTTGAACGCTCCACCCCCCATGCCTTCATGAAATTACAAGGGGTACTCTGATTGATACATCATAGCTTTACAACAGAATTTCAGCTTTAAGTATCTCCTCTTTCTCCTCCCTCAGGTTTTCAGCTCTTCACAGCACTAAAAGGGTTAATCTCACTTGGAGATACAAAAATGCTGCTAGCAAGGATTTTCTTGCTATTTTCTAAGTCCGTAAGAGACTTTTCTCTATCACAGAGGATGGTAGCAGAGTTATGTAAACAATGAAACACCTGCAACCTTGAAAAGTCTTGTTCATGGTACAGTAGAAAAATATTTTGACAGTGGATGCTTTAGGATTTTAGCCAATCACCCCCAAGGGGCGGCTGATCCTTGTCCAATTAGACTATGAAGAAAAAAGTCTATAAAAGAGTTTGTAAAATAATTAAATAAATCAGTCTTGCTGCACAATTCCTGCCTGCTGGATCTTCTCTCCTCCACCTCCCTACGGCTGCCGGGCACGGTGAAATACCCTAGGCCTTAGGCCTGCGGTAATACTCACCTAGGCCTTGCTGCTGGAATTTTGCTTATCGCTGTTGGTCACATGATCTTTGCCTGACAGCACGGCAGCTTCTGCTGAATCTTGGCCACACTGGAGAGGGGAAGCCATGCCACTCCGTCTGCCCACAGCAGGGCTGTGGTGGGGGCTGTGGCTGGAACAGTGCCCATCGGCTCCAGGATGGCTGTGTCCCGGCCTGGCCTGGCCCAAGCAGGGCCTGGGCTGGGTCCGCCGGGCCCCCGTATGGGGCCCTGCAGCTACCTGTCCCAGCGCCGGAAAGGCGACAGAACTCTTCCCCGGGTTTGTCTATTCTTAAGTGTGGATCACAGAGGTGGTCACAATTTTAAGTGGCTTAAAGAATTGTCCATATTCAAACTGGCCAGCTGAGAGGTTCTGTCAGGTCACAGAGGAGCTGTAAGCGCCCCTTTGCAAGAACATCACTGCCAGGACTATGCTTTGCTAACCCATGACAGTGCTAGAGCACAAGGCGCTGTGAATACTACTGCAAGAATGTGGTATCCACACCTGCTTCGTGAGGAGAGGTTGGGAAGTGTTCGCGCCTGCCTGCTCTGAGCCCTGTGCCGGATCGGCTGCCCCCGCAGAGGTCAGCCTGCCCCTCGGTGCCAGCTCCGCGCCATGGCCGGGCCAGCCTCGGGCCCCAACAGCCCCAGCAAAAGCCACGAGCAAAGCGGCAATGAGCCCACCACAAAGCCCACAGAGCTCCCCCAGCCTCACAAGCCCGGTGGTTTCTGGCTGCTGCTGGACAAGCCCCGAGCCGAAGCCCCAGAATGGCAAGAGAGCTGGGCTCAGGAGAGGCTGCCAGAATTCCTGGCCAAGAGCACCCTGGTACTAAAACCCAGCAGCGGCTACAACCCTGGGCTGGAATTTCCCCAGCTACCCCATGGGAGCTTCGAGAAAAGCCTTGGCAAAGCCCCTTTTCTCCCCTGTCGCCGCTGCTGCCGAGCCTGCCCATGACCCCACGCCGGCTCATGCCTGGCTGCCTCCCCCACCAAAGCGGGGCACGCCCAAGCCAGCCACACTGCTAGCCGGGGACCAAGCTCCACGTGGCCATTTGCCGCAGCCCACCCTGGCCACCCATGTGGCGCGGGAGTTGAAGGCACAATTTGTTGTCATTTTCAACTTAGTGGACTTGGCTTTGTCCTCTGTGGCAGTGGACTGGGGCCGGCTCCTGGGGAGACATTCTGCCCTGGCTGCTCTGCTCACCCCAGCCATTCCTTCACTGCCGCGGCACTGCGGAGCCGCACCTTCCCCCCTCTGCCACTGTTATGCGAATGCCCTGAAGCTACCAAGCTGCAGCTGCCGCTGCTCTGCTCCCCCAGCTGCGAGAACCCCACCTGCATGGCGTCTTTCATGTTGGCCCTGGCCTTGGCCGCATCCCCGGCTCCTGTGCTTCAAGAGAAAAAGAAAAAGAGGGGGGGGTAGCAGTAGCCAGGCTGTAGGACTCAGACTGTTCCCAGAGAGCTGTGAAAACATCATAGGGGAAGCAGTGGACCTAAGCAGCTCGCAGGTGAAGCTAGAGCAGGCAAAACAGCAGCCAAAGAAAGAGAACAGTGACTTCTCAGATTCTGATGCTGAGTGTGAAGACCAAAGGACTGGGGTGAAGAAGCCAAAGGCCACAGATGATACCTGGAAACTGCCAGAGAAAAACAAGCCCTGCACCAGCCCAGCAAACACCATTCCTGTGGACACAACACCAACCAAGATGAACAGGGTACAGCCAAAAAACCAGACAACTGCTGCTTGGAAAAGGAGATGACGCAAAGCGGCACCTATGTCCACCATAGAAACAGACACGCTGTCCCATCACCAGAACTGCAAACAAGACTTTGAACGGATAAGTCAAAACACCCTTGGTGTCTCCCCAGATCTTACCCTTTCTGTTGCTTTCCCAGCAGTTAATTTCCCCTACCACCACCCCTCTGCTTTGCCTTTCCCACAACCACACTCCCCAATACTCCTATTGAGATGTTTCCTGGTAACTTGCACCCCTCTCTTTATTCCCTAACCACGTGTTCCCATACCTTTGTTTAGTTATACCATTCCCCTTTCCTCAGACCTTTAAGCAAAAGAGGGGAGAACGGAAATAGCAAAGCCCCCCCCATTTGAAATTGTAAAATTTTAACTTTGTTTGAAACTCCAACGGAAGCAACTGCCAGAGCCTGTCCCTGCATTCACCACCATGACGCCCAGCACCCAACACCTATAACCCTGTCATCCTCTGGATGCTCCTGGTACCACTGGCGAAGGATGCGTGGACTGTGCCACAGCCCAGAGAGAAGTGTGTTGCTTCAACCTCACCTCCGCCCGTGACAGCATCCATTCAGCATACAGAGAGAAAAATCCTCTAAAAGATTTGAGGACTTGTTGGAACATTGGGTTGTGGGTACTTCTGATCATTTTTGTTGTCTTGTGTATGTTTGGTTGTTTGGGACATTGGGTGTTGGGATCCCTGGGGGAGACTTTTTTGTTTAATACAGAAAGGAGGAATTGTGGTGGCTGGTGAACATACATTACAAGGGACAGAGAGTTTTCTGTAAGACAAGTCCCTAGTACCACAAGAACCACTTTATGTTAGGGTGACCAAACAGGCTTCTCCCAGAATGCATTGTTCTGTTATGTTATTCTATCCCAGTTTGGATTCCCCAGTTGGCTGTTGGCCTCCACCCCTCGTCACTCCCCCAAAGCTTCTCCATTGGTCCCCGTTCCCTAGTCCCGCCTTTTCCCCGCCCCCAGATAAAGCTGTGGGCTTTGGGATCATGTTGGTATTTGCCTCTGCAACCTTTGACGGTGTAGCAGCAATAAATGCTCCTGCTGGAAAGCACGCAAATGCCCTTCTCGACTCTTTGCTACCGACTGTAATACTGAACCCACCCGTGCGTCTGTGGGTGCACGCGGGACCCCACAGAGCCAAGCAGGGACAGTATTAATGAGAGATCCAGATCAACATGCAGAAAAATATAAAGTAGCTTAATATGGGAAAGCAGCAGTAACGTATAACTTACTGCAAATATCTCCAAATGGAAAATCTGGTAGGTTTGTTTGCTCATCTCCACTCCCCAACTCCAACCCTCCATCCACTTACTTTTTTTTTTTTTTTGAAGGGATTTGGCACACTTCTCAGACTCTTTCTACTACAGAAGGAGAGATAAATGAAATGGTAGTAGTTGCTGTTACATAGAATAAATTACTTTTAAAGCTTTAATTAATGAAGGATCTTCAAGGCTCAAAACAGACATAGAAAAGGGAGATGTTTTAGCTTCAGAAAGTAATGCCACATTTTTAGCCATTTTTAGACAATACCTTACTGATTGGCCCCTGGTGATTTCTACCAATGAGGTACCCTCCCTCTTACCTAACCTTTGCTTTGTCTGAGAAACAGTGTTAAAAATACTGCCTTGCAACCAAAAGGAACTCTAATCTAACTTGTATTTTCTAAAGTCCAAGAAACAGCTTGGTCGTGATACTATACTTCATCACTTTCTTGTTATAATGGAGTGTGTGTGGCATTTGTATCCTCTTTGCTTTAGCAATATCTTTTGAAGACTGTTAATTAGTCGTTATATTCATTATCCAAATACATAATATTTACTGCACGCAACATTATGCCTATCAGTGTCTTCCAAAACTGCCCAGCAGTAAAAAAAAGAATCGGAAATACTTTCTTCATAGTATACAGTATCCTTTAAGGGGAGCACACAGCTATAAATACCAAATTCAAAGGACCGACTTCAGGCTTGGGCAATATTTACAGCAGGCTCGGTAGTAACAAGGAAGAGTTGACCCTTTGTATTCAGTGCCGTGAAAGCCAACACTTTTCTTGATTCAGTGTCTCATTAGTATTAGGTAAGCATTAAAGAAAAATAATAAAAAAAATTATTTCAGCTCTGTTTACCTGAACTAACATCAAGTTTGTCAAAAAGGACAAATTCCCCAAAATGGAACTATCATGAAAGAAACAAAATTGTGGATGACAAAGTAGTGGGTAATATTTTTCTCTGATAGTCAGAAAAAAAATAGCAATTATGACTGTGACAAAAGATTTCAGAATCATGACCCATTTCTCACTTACTGATATCTAACTGAGCTGCAGCTTAACAGCATGTACTGCTCAACCTTTTTCCTGAAGCTGATCTGATACCTGAAACTGTGTTGGTACATATATATGTAGAAACATTTCATTATTGGCAGAGAAAAACACTGGCATTCTGAAATTAAACCATCTTCCAGCTGAATCCTGACAAAAGTAATCTAGCAAAGGTTCTCAAAGCATGCCTGCCAGTTCCTGATACCTCAAAAAGAAATTCCTAAAAAGTGATAGAAACTGTTATTCTCTCCAAAAGCAGGCTGACAGTATGGTTTATGTGCCTTCTTCCGCAGTCCTGTGTTTTGTATAATCATGTGTGTTGTGGGAGACACAGATCTATTTGCTTTCTCAAGGAAGATCAAATCCCAAGCCCCACTTATAGGCCTCAGCAAGAAAGAAATATGCCGCTTCTGGAAAGGAAGGAAAACATTGTTTCAGTCTCTTCTACTACACATAAAACAGTTCTGAATTAATTGACAGAGATGAGATTGAGAAGAAGCATAACTAAATGGTTAGAGCAGTTTCTTGGAAGATAAAGTCAACCAAACTAAAAAGGACTCCTACTGAAATGCACAAACAGATGTTAGAAATCCAGTCCAATTTCTGGCAAAGTTAGCCAAGTATTAACAATAAACTCAAAAGAGTGATTTCCTGGCTGGGTTTTGGAATTTTCTTTGTTTGCTTGGTGAAGAAAAGCCATGGAGTCAATTCTGACTCTGCAAAATGTCTGAACATTGGAGAAGGCAGACCCAGCTGTAATCTCAGTATTTTCCATTGGCAACCATTAGACAACCTACTTAGGTTTTTTTCTTCTACCTTATGAAGACTCTCTGGTTTGATCCCAATCTTAGGCACTTACCTCTCTATTCACGCATTCTGCAGGACTCAAAGACCCTTATTTTATTTTTGAGATTTCGTATGAACTAATTGCAATTTGACCATTTTATGAATATAAATATTCTAGTAGTTTTGCTTTTGTCTTCCTCTTCTTGTTTCTAAAAAAATTCAAAACAATGAGATAAAGGTGATCTGAATGCACAATGAGGTATCACTAGGCTACATGGAAAGTTGGTGTAAAAAGACTTTACTATGATTTCATTGATTATATTTAGGCTTGTGTATATACCTGCAGCCTATACATGAAAAAACACATAACCCATTTATTCTGTCCTTCCCAACTGGATTTAGCAGTGTTTTACTCTGCTCAATAGCCCATGTAGCCCTGCAGCATTCAGACTGACCCAGTTCAGACTATCCCTAGTTATAGTGAGGAGTGATTCCTCTGTTGTGCTTCAGCTGTAGACAGCAACCAAACAGTAAAAATATCTGAGAAAAACAGTTCCATTTTTTGTATTAATGCCTTGAATGTGTCACAGCTGACAGAACAGGAACATGATCAAATGGTAGCCAAATTCCTTCTCTGCCTTAAGGAAAAAATAATAATGAAAGGTCACTTAGTAATCTCATAATCAGCAGCTTTACAACATGATCATGTCAACAGAGGCATGACAGAAGTCATGACATCCCCCTTCCCTTTCTATTCTTTTAATATATCCTGTAGAGATAAAAGGTACTTATCAGAATTATTCTTTAGTGTCAAAGAGAGTGCTGATACCTCTGCACAGCAAGAGAAATATTCTTAGTACATTTTTATAAATCAAGTATAACAGTGATTTTTTTCTGGTGTTACGCTGTTTCTAATAACATCTAAACTTAAAATTCATGCAAGGATCAAAGAATTCTTGCCCAGTGTTTTGACATTGGGAACATGGCCACTGTTGACTGTAAGTTGTTTAGTTTCTCGAGAGATACTTTCTAGATGTATCACCCAACTATTGCAACTGTCAGGAAGCCTGCAAGTGTCTGTCAAACTATCCTGCTATCCTTCATGCACTTCTAATGCTCAGTAAATGTCTTTTCTTATCACAGGAGAGAAATTCAATGACATTACATGACCTTGCCACAGATAGAGTATTCTTGATTCCTTTCATGTTAAAAACAGCCTTGTAAGACTAGGCCCCAACATACTCACAGAATCCCTCTACCTAGCTACTTGGGCACCTGCTTGTATGAAGGCTGAATTACTCCCAAGATCACTGCTAACAAAAGTGCATTGTAAAGATGTGATACAAATCAAGCACCTTATTTGGTCATGTCACAAATTGCTTGGAGGAAGAAAGGAAATACTTTGGGAGTATACATTTCCTATAGCAAGCTAGCAAATCCTAGAAGAAAATCAGCAAAAAGCAAAACATACAAATGTCATGCCTTCCTTTTCAAGGTATAAAATCAAGTTTGATAGTTCAGAATTCTTTCAACCTGGTGAAGCCATACTTCATCTTGACTGTTCATATAGGACATAAACACTCAAACTGCCTTTGCACAACTTTTTATTCTTTAAACCTGTTTATCCCAGCTAAGCAGCCTTTATTGTGTTGCTTTCACCAATAATGGCAGCAGTAGATTCTACCTAATACTTCCTAATAGAGTTGGAATTGCTGGGAGTATTAGTCACAACTTCCTCAAATCTCAAAAAAGTCCCTGTTAGATTGCATAATTTTATGTGATTATGTAGTGAAATCCTCTGGCACTGCTTTCACCAGGGATGTTTCATCACCAAGCCAGTATCAGCAGCCTCACTGCAGTCTACCATAATAACTGCATCCCACCACCCAAGCAGGCACCCAGCAGCCCGATTGTGGCCTTTCTTGGCAGACAACGAAGATCTCTGCAATTGAACAATGAGCTTCACTGACAAATATAAGCTAATAAAACTGCATGTAAACTACCGACCATCTAGGTTAGTTGCTGTGCTCAGTTCTGTCAAGTTATCATCCAAGACCAGTAAAATAAATGAAGTTATTAGTGACTCACATGGAACCTCACTATTATTTCTTGAGGGAAAAAAATATTCTTAATGTATTGAAACTGCCACCTCCTTCCCTACTTGGGATTTTAGTCTAATGTTGTATTAAATAAACTACATGATTTTGTACTTTAGGTGTTGCTGCCATGAAGAGTTTTTTGATTGCTTCCGAATGAGTCAGAGTCTCTTTAAGCCTTCCCTCTACCCATATATCCCCCACTTCTTTATATTTTACTCACATATTGTATTAAGTTTTGCACACCCTATGCACAGTTTATTACCAGATATGACTCAAGTGCATCAATTACTCTCTGGATTTTTAAAGTAACAGGATCTTACATTCTGTCTCTCTCTATATAAACTCTCCCTTTTTACCGAAGTTACTGTTTTGATTTAGATGGAAGGGCAAATTTTTTTTGGCATCAAATTTAAATGGTAAAGTCACAGTTCGGAAGAGGTGAAAAATATAGTAAATGTTGCAGTAACCCTCATAGCTAGATCTTCATGTAAATGAGGCATTTTCAGAAATTGAACTCAAATTCAAGGGAGTGCCATTTGTTCTAACTTCCATGTTTAGGAACTGGCAAAGAATATATGAGGTTACTGCTTTTAAGCCAGACCATTAAAAACAGCCGAAGAACTTCTTGCATCATTTCTGCATTTGATATCTGTCTGGTGTTTCATAAGATCACTGCCAAAATTCAAGCAATATGAGAAGAAATATTTGTTCACAGCAGGAAAATGAATTTAGGCTTCTCTAGCTAAACAAAATATTATGAAAGAGCAAGCATTCAAAAGTCATTTGTTTGGGACCCATTCACTACTAGTGATGTTTGTTTACAAATATTTATATTTGGGAGAAAAAAAGATAAATATAAAAAAAACCTGGAATTAAACAAATTATTGACCAGAAACTGACATAGTACTGCCTCTGGGAATTTAATGAGATGTGATAAGGATATTAGCCATTCTTATTCTGAGTTTCCCGAACATGGTTATGTTTATTTCTTTTACTATTCTGAAGGCCTTTGAAGTACATAACAGTGAGTTCCAATGAGTTGGAACCTACTGTTTCACCATTTTGAACTTCTTTCTTTCTTGTCTTTTACCACAGGGCCAGTATTTTCTGGCTTTGACAAAATATACAGTGTTCACTCATTTTCTGTGACAAAGGCAACATTATCATTACTTTCCTAATGCCAAAAAGCCACTGGTGAAAAAGAAAATAGTGTATGCACAGGTGCAGCATTAGAGAGAAAAGAAAAATAACTCAAGCAGTGCATGCACGTATTCTGAATGTTAATAAATGGATTTGTTTGTGTGTGTCAAGACATCCATACAACCACTGCTGTTATGCAAACTGGCAACTACAGGATAGAGAAAAGCCACTCCTGGTTTTGATTATGCAGGTCTTCATGTGGGTCCATATGGAAGAAAAAGGTTGTTTTGTTTCTACATAAAGATTTTCAAACTCTAAAAGAAGTCTCCATTAACAAAAAAAAGTTAAAAAACAATAATCACATATTCCAGATGTGTTCTATGCAGTTTTCAACAGCCTGTAGCTTTCTTCTGCAGGTATATATAATTGGAGACAGAGTAGAATACAAAACACATGTGATATAAGTATGTTGGCATTTGCTTCTACTTTTAGGTTTAAGCAAGATTAATTTGGATTTTCTAACTCCCTTACTCCATGACAAAGCTCATATTATGTTCCTACCTTATCTCTTTTTTCCATGGTAGGAAATGATGTGTTACCCCTTCCTACAAGGATGCTTTGGTATGAGAAGGAACATTCCTTATGAATCGTGACTCACATGGGATTGCAGAAAAGAAATACTAGGCACACCCTGCACCATTACAATGGAGCAGCCTCAGGACCTACTGAGAGTTTGGATTTCTAGAAACTATCATAATCATTTAAATACAGTATTTATTAACACAATGTTGGAGGATTTAATCTTTAAGTATAAAAACAGCAGCATTAAGAGACTAAAAAATTTTCCCAAGCCAAGCCTAATTTTATGTCAAAATGATGGGATTTATCTCACCTAATGTTAGGTGTCTGTATTCTAAGCTTATTGTATAAGCCTTCCTTTAGTCAATGATGAGAGTAGGCACATTTAGGGAATTAAGTCTGTAGCCTGTATTAGTCAAATGAACTGTGCCTTGAAGTGTCTGTAGAAGTCTCCAGGATAAATAAACATATACAATCTACATTTCATCAGACAAAAGCATCAAATGAGAATAAGCTAAATACAGTACCAGAAGAAGCAGATGCTAAAAATCCTCTGGAAAGGATCCTATGCAGCCTCAGATTCCATGGTTTGCTAGACTCAGTTATTAGTATTCCAGCAGTACTCCTGGTATGGATCACATGGTATGTCATTCCAGCTACCTCCACTCATGGCACAGAGTCAGTTCTATGGGAAGGAGAAGCAGATGGTGAGTTCCATGAGTAATCTGAAAGTTGGTCTCCTAAATTTCAGGGTCTGTTCTCTGCTAATTTTTTCTTCATTCACCTCAGGATTTTTAACTACACAATTTCATTATTACTGTAGCCAATGATTCTATTATTTATTCTCTCTCTTATCATTTCTTCCCTGTCTGTGAATAGCAGATCAATCTCTGCATTGCCCCTTAGACTATGCAGTACCTGTGTTGAGAACCTGACATTCACCAGAAATCTTCTGGGTTCCTTATATCTTGCTCTGTTGCTCTTCCATAAGACATCAGGATGAACAGGTGTCCCCTGTGTCCCCCATTCCTCCACCTCACATTCCCCAAGAGCAAGAGATTTCTGAGTTTTTTAAAGAAGACTTCATCTGATTTTTCATCTTGATCAAGTGGCCAGAAAAAAACTTTCAGCACAATGTCAACATTCATATCTTGACACAAGAGAGAAGTATGTTTTCTTAGGGAAAAGGTACAGCAATAATAACTCCAAACTAATCAGCTCAGCTTTGTGAAAAGGTTTACTGTGATTTATTAGATGATATACAAGGCTGCACAGCAAAAAATCTGGACTTTGTGCCCCATTAGCAATTCACTTGCTGTTTGACCTCAAAAAGTTATTTCACATACCTGTCTTTAACTTCATGATAAGAAGAATATTTCCTCTTTGTTTTCAATTTCAAGCAGCACTCAGAAAATCTGAATTACTGTATTTGTTTGAATATTATATGGAAGCAGCAGCCTTTCTGAAAATTTAAAGGAGCTGTGTTCAGGGAACATTTTAAAAGCTTTATTTTTTAGAGTACATTTTGTTCTTTCTAAGCTTAAGTGATTACAACATGTTTGCAAATTTGTGTTCCTGGAGTCTCTCTGCAAATATGCTTACATCTTTTCAGGCCATAAAACTCCTCCTGGCTGCTAAATTAGCAGCATCCTAGAAGAGTACAGAAAAATATTTTCTTTCAAAGACTTACCTGGAGTTAATCAAATATACATTCTCTTCCTCTGTAGGTGGCAAATTTAACAAATGTCAGTTTATTAAAGGGTGGAATAATATGTATGGGAAATAGATGTTTCTTTGTGTTGTTTTCTCATTAAATTCTTCATTAGAGAACAAATACAGGTATTTTCTATACATCATCTTGTATATACAGATAGACAGTTGGATCTTCATCATGAGTCAAGGTAAACAACAAAAGCTATGCGATGCAGTAATGGAAAAAGCTGAAATCTCAGTTCAACAATGTAGCAACAAGCAACAGCAAAATTCTGCTTAGTACATGAAAAAAGGTAAAAAATAAAGATTAGCCAATTTATGGCCGGTACAAGAAATTACAATGATTAAATACAAATGACAAAAATTTGTAATATACTGTAAAATAATAAACTATTCTACACACCCTATTATTGAAAAACAGTATTTGAAATAGTTATCTCTTGATAGCCAAATGCCAGTATATCAAGAAATTGTCACTCCATTTCCCTTTATTGTTTCTGTGCCCTTTGCACTTTTGTATATTGTCTAGGTTTTTCTGGTATCTAATATGTTTAAATATCTGATCAGAAAGCAAATATTATAATCTCTGGTTACCTTCCTCTCTCCATTCAAAGTTCTGTCTGAATGGCTGAGCTTAGTTCATTGCCTCTAGAACCTGACATCACATTTACTTCATGTATAGAACATATTGAAGAGATCTTTACAGTTAGATCTTTAAGTAGCATGTTATTTGCAGAAGATTGTGAACATATTTTGAAGGAATCCTCTTTCACTTATCCAATAGTTACAATCACTTTCATAGAGACATTATTATCTTAGTCTTAAAGTCTCTCCTGAAATGCTGTCAGTTTTATAAAGTCTTCTGTTTCTCCAGAAAGTACATTAGGACAAAACTGAGTTTAAATACATAAATATGTTAATAGGATCTGAGTGCTGAGGGAGATGGCTGATTACATTGTGGAGTCACTCCTGATTGTGTCTGAACAGTTATGACTGGGGAGGATCTCAAAGAGAGCAAATGCCATTCCTACCTTCAAGAATGGCAAGGAGGAAGGACTGGAGAACTACGGACTGGTCAGCCTCACATCTCTAGCTGAGAAGATGATGGACATAATCCTTCTGAACAGCACTTCCAAACACATGAAGGACAAAGTGATCGGGAGTAGTCTTCATAGAATTATGAAGGCAAATCATGCTTGAACAAGAGTTTAGCCTCTACAATGAGGTGACTAATTTTGTGAATGAGAGGAGTGGATGTTATTTACTTTGATTTTACTAGGGCTTTTAACACTGTTTGACATAACATTCTCTTGGACAAGGTGATAAAGTAGAGGCTATGTAAGTGCACAGTGGAGTAATTGCCATTTGGGCTGAATGGCTAAGCCCACTGGATTTTAACCAGTGGCACAAAATCCAGTTGGAAGAAAACTAGTAACAGTATACCCCAAGGGTTGATACTGGGGCCAGTAATGTTCAACTTCTTCATGAATGACCTGGACAACAGAACACTGTATACCCTCAGCAAGTTTGCAAGTGGTATAAAAAGGGAAAGAATCAGATGATGGTGGTGAATTGGCCTTGGCTAGTGGCCAAATACACCTCTCCCCCTTCGTTGTCCACTTCCCCCAACCTCGCCCCCAGCAGCACAGAGAAAGAAAACAGAAAGAAGAGGAAAAAGCAAGTTTGTGGTTCAAGATAAATAGTCACTGTTGATTATTTCTCACCTAGAGTATTGCATCCCGGTCTGGGGTCCCCAGCACCAGAAAGACAGACCTGATGGAGCAAGTCCAGAGGAGAGTCAGAAAGATGGTCAGAGGGATAGACAGATAGACAGATAGACCTCTCTGACAAAGACAGGTTGAGAAAGCTGGGGTGGTTCAACCTGGAGAGGAGAAGGTTCCAAGGAAGATCACATTGTGGCCTTCCAGTATTTAAATGGGACTTATAAAAAGGAGGAAGGGACTTTTTACATGGACATAGTGATAGACAAGAGAGAATGGTTTTAAACTAAAATGAGAAAAATTTAGCTTAGATGTTAGGAGGAAGTTCTTTACACAGAGGGTGGTGAGGAACAGGAACAGGTTGCCCAAAGAAGTTGTGGATGACCATGCCTGGAAGTGTTCAAGACCAAGGTGGATGGGGCTCTGAACAACTTGATCTAGAAGGAAGTATCCCTGCCCATGGCTGGGGGTGTTGGAACAAGCTGATCTTCAAGGTGCCTTCCAATCCAAGCCTTTCTATGATTCTATGATTTATAGTGTGAAGATGATAAATATGCATGTCAGACCTTTCTGTGCTACCGCATAAGGGTGCTTTTGTGCTCTTTTGTGTGCCTCCCATGAACACTTTGAAACTGTACTTCAATATCAAAACTCCTGTCAAATGGGTCAAAATAACTGCCACCTACTGATGTGTATTTTGAAGATCAAGTTGCCAGAATAAGGATCCATAAGGACAAACTCATTCTGGAGCTTATCTTTACAAAAAAAAAAAAAAATTAAGAGGCCAGTTTTTTCTATTTAGCATAAATAAGACCACTATGTATATCCTTCTATTATACTATTCACATATTGTGAATCCTGAGCATAATAAGGCTGTCATCCCCTAAATTATAAAACTGTGACTGAACTAATATTCTCCTCATTTTATAGATATGTTGGTATGCTGTACACCTATTGAGCTACATTTATAAAAGTAATGTTTCAGAGGTAGCATGTTTAGCCTTCATCTCATTCACATAATGGCCACTATCAAACTAGCTACCTTATTGGTCTTTTCACTTAGATCTGCTTTTATGGTCTTATATATCAAAAAAAGAAAAATGGCAATAATATTGCAGCATTGGTAAACTGTTCCCTAGGTCAATAGTGATTTAATTCTATAGGGAATGTTGTATTCATCTGGATAAATTATATAAAAATGCAATTTTAACTTCCCAGAATATTGATAAATTGTATTTCCAGATTCCTTAACAGCATTGTATTTTAGTTCCTTGATGACCTGAATTTCAAGAATCATTTTCTTAAACTCTGTATGTGTTGTTGACTCTTGATTTCTACTCAGTCATATCCCTTAATTAATTTTGTTTGTTCGTGTTATGAGGACTTTGCAGTGTTCTGAAGCAGTAATAGGTAAAATCAGGAGACATTCAGCTGGTAAGCTGTCAGTCTGTCATAACTTGAATATTGATTTTGGGGGGTTGGTGACATTCCCTAGATGTATGTGTCAAGTTTGTTGACAGAGAGCTCTATACTTAATTGAATGTGATGTCTGTATGTGAAGTGATGAAGTATGTCAGTGATGTATGTGCTCTTCCTCCCCTCGCCTTCAGCCCCTCACAATACACTCAATGGAGTGTTATGAAATTCCACACTGCTCTTACAAAGCCTTATTTAACTTTATAAATTGAAAAGCTGGGTCTGCTCTAACATAATTTCCTCACAGGTATGTCTTCACTGACTTGTGAGACAACAAACAAGTCCTGCCCTTTTAAAATCTCATTCAGTTTTCCTAAATGTTTATGTGAAGATAAAGGTGCCTCTCAGGTGGCATGAAACTTATAGGAAATATATTTTTTCCTCAGTGTTCCTAAATCACAGATACTCATCTTACACACCATTCCATGCCTTGCCTATTTAAAGTATGAGAAAGGAATGAGAAGCCATCTGTTTCAGATACCATATTTGATCCTGCAGAGCAATTTAGGGGTGTTTAAACAGAACTTTTTTCTGATAATTATTTTGACTCTCACTCATCTAAGTGGACTGTTGTTCTTAACCATGAAAAGCAGAAACAAAATGTATGTCATAAAGCTGGTGGAATATTCCTGGCTTGTGTCTAGTCTTCCTTGCCTCAAATAATGAATAAATGCATGTTTTTAAAACTACGTTGTCAGGTTTCACATCATCTTACTGTTTATTAGAGTTGCCTCTCACAGATTTCAGAGACTAGGTTTTTTGCAAAAGGAGCTCTTGTTCTTATATTTTAAAAAACATAAATGTACATTTGCAGATATATGCCATAATACCCCATTATATAAGAGAATATATGATCAGAATAATATATCTCTATCTGGAAATACAGAGTAGGCTCAGCAGGCAAGTGCAACGCATTGCTTTGAACAGCAATTAATATCCTTTCACCAACCAGAAAAATGTATTCTTGTTCTAACAGAGAGGTGGTAGAAGCGAGGACAAAGGGAAACAGCTGACTAACAGAGAGCAATGAAGGTAAGGAAAGGAATTATATTCCCACCATGCAAAAGAAGGAAGTGGTTGCAGTCTGCTCCAAGAGAACAGGTATTAGCACAAATCAAAATCAGTGATCAACAGCTCAGTTAGGAGTGGGGTTAGGAAACGGAAGAGAATAAGAGAAGGTCTCTAAATTAATAATGAAATTGTACAAGGGAATGGAGCCACCTGCCTAGCAACAAGAACTTCCATTTTCAAAGTTCATATAGCTGTAATAGCCCACCAATATAGCCACCAGAGAATTTTTTATTTTATTGATAAATTTAAATGGGGAAGGAACCTTCCTGAAAACAGGAAGAAGTCGCAGTGCAGCTGGACCTGATATAAAAAGAAGAACATTAGGTCTTTAATTCTTTAATACTAGTCTGTGTCTGAAACTACATGTTTAATCCACTTCAAATGCAAATATCAGTTTCTTGCTCAAAGTCTGCATTGGAATTTAGGTTTTTTCAGCAAAGGAAGCTTGAGTCAGAGCCATTTTATATTAATGTGTTTTCCTTTCTATGTATCTAAACTAAAATATTGGTATCTACACTAACATGAGAATTTTTAATTAAGTGCTTAATAAACATTTAGATTTCTGTGGAAAAAAACCCAAATATTTAACATAGTGAGTAAAAGAATAAACTTCAAGAATTCTTTGTCTGATGTGAGTTTTAAAAGACAAAACTTACCTTATTATACCCTTGCTGTCTGAAATTCTGAGGGATTACAACTGACAGGCAATAACACTGGCTGAAAATTTCTGTGATGGAGGTTGCATCAACTCTCTGAAGAAAATATACTGTTTAAAAAACAGATAGTGATTGTACTAGGAATCCAAATAGGCTTTCTAAAATCTTTCTGCTTTAAAGAGAGTTTGACATTTAAAAATTGAACTCCTTTATAAAGTCACATATTTTCTGATGTGTTTAAGTACTTTATGTGTTCAGCAAATGTCACAATGCCATTAATTCTCTTTGCAGGGGCATACAATATTTTTTCTGTTATCAAGAGGGACCACACTGTTCTGCATCCAGTGGTGTGTTTTGCTGAATGCTGGAAATCTGGAGTAGATTGGCCTGTAAAAATTCAAAACTAATTGCTTGGAGTTTGGGATTCAGTGGATGTTTAAACCTCAAGTAACACAGTAAAAACAAATTTTTTGGGTTAGACAGATCTTTTTTCTTTTTACCTAGTTAGTAATTTTGAAAAGCATACCACCATTTTAAAAATAATTTTAATGTGGACTTTTTTGACATCTTGGTGCTTTTATCACATGACTAAACCAAGCAGGTTGCTAAGCAACCTTCTGCAGCCAGGGGAAAGCACAGGCAATCTGAACAGAAGATTTATGTTGGTGACTGAACTACTAAGAAAAAAATAACAGAATATCTAAAATCCTCCACTGTTTTTTAAACCCTTTGAGCTAAACATCAGTAGTTTACTCCTCCCAAATCAAGATTCATTTGAGAAACTGTTGCAGCCACGCAACTTTTGACACAAACTTTCAGGGAAAATAAACAGGTAAATAATATTTTGTTAGTGTGCTACTGCAGCCTTGAAGTATTTCTGTTCAGTGTTATTATGGTATTTACAGAAGCTTTTGAATATGAGGATTCTCCTCTGTTAAATAAGGGAGTAGGTAGATACCTACTTGCTTCTTCTTGCAGTGATAACTGGCAAAACTGAGGACGTGCCAGAGGTCACCAGGGCTGACTGGAGACAGCTGGCACCAGGCACATAACCGTGCTCAGCACCCACATGTCCTCAGGCTGCCTGGACAAGGAGGGCTCACTGCAGACACCGCAGCTCTGACCAGCTCCCAGAGAACAAGGTCACCTGGCACAAGTCCCCTTCTGCTGTCAAAAGCCTCCCTGCACAAACAACTTCTTTGCTGCAGCACAAGCATCCAAGCAGTGGGATTTGTGGCAGGACAGGTTAGTTTAAATCTCCATTTAAACATCTGTCCAGATCCATTTTCAAGTCCAGATTTACCCATCATAAACACTGCTAATGCACCACCACACATTCAGATGTGTGTGTCACTCATGTGCTGGAGCATGCTGGAGTGGGATTGCCGGCTCCTGGAGGCTGAATGCATTAAACAAGTACACAAGCCAGTACACCATCCACCACCTGACCTGGAGGCAGCTTGGGACGTATTTCTCAGGGTTATTCTTTTTAATAGCAGTTCTATGAATGAATATGACTTCTTGGTTGTCACATCTTGTAATAAAACCATAATTTTGTTTAACATTATACCATTTTACTATTCCTAAAACCTTGGCTACAATGATTTTTTCCTTTTTCCGAGTGGCTGCTGTTTTCTGTCTCACTGCGTTTTTGCTTTCTCTTTCGCTTTCGCTCGCTCCCGTGTTGGAATTGCCAGGGTTGTCAGTGCTTCCGGGGCCATTGGGGCTGCTCGTGCCTGCACGTTCTTCCCGGGGTCCCATTCAGGGCTGTTCAGGCTGGGCCGGGTCGCACCGCTCAGCTCCCTGCGCTCCATCTCCTCTGCTCTCAGCTGCGCTGCTGCTGCCTGGGGCCTCACCCACGTCTCAGCCGGGCCCCCGAGCAATGAACCCCCACGCCCTGCTCCAGTGCGTGTTTCGGCTGGGCGCGGCTCTGCTCCGCCGCCACTGCCACCAGCCGCACACCACTCCTCTCACGGGGCTGCTCCACCACGCCTCGTTCTGCTGCCGACACTGCAGCTCGCGTTGCTCCGCCCGCACGCAGGAACTGCCTCACTGCTGCTCGGACAGTCCACATGGCCTGGGTCGCACGGTCCCTGAAGCAGTTTTAACTTTGCAAGGACACAGCTGACATTGTTCAACAGTCTCGGTAATTAAATAATATTCACGAATATTCTTCCGTCGGCATATATTTTGACTCAGAAATTAACTGTGTCCAAACGGTTTTCCAAAAGTCTTTGGTAAGAATTAAATCCCAAGAAACATAGAAAAAGTTCTTAAACAACCATGAAAGGAAATGTTTCAGTTCCTTTTGAGCTTGAATTAAGCTAAAATTTATAAATCGTTGTTCAAGAATCTTTTCAAGTTTAAGATAAATGTCCATATGCGGCTCGGAGAGCCAAGAGTCTTTCCATGGTTCCTCCATAGTTTAGAGATGGAACAGCAAAACAAAAACAAGAAGAGAAATCCAGAGTTTACTCACGAATCAGTCGCTGTCCTTAGGGATCAGGGATCGTTCTGCTCGCATTATCTACCATTTGTTACAGTGCGGATACTGCAACACCCGTATCAGTCAATGAGGCCTGTGGAAAAGAAATATATATGGACGGATTCTTGATAGATGTTTCAGAGATGTTTATTTCTCCAGCCGCATGGCCGGGGATGCGAAGAACTGAGGCAATCACGGGACCCGAGGGTCCTTGCCCGTGCAGGGGAACACAAACCAACCAATGGGGGATGAGACTGACCAGGGGCAGGGAAACCCCGTGTCTCCCCCCAGGGCCCCTCTCCCAGGACCACATGGCGGGGGGAGGGCCCCAACATTCCAGTGCCTCACCATATTCACAGTAAAACATTTCTTCCTAGCATCTAATCTAAACCTGCACTCTTTCAGTCTGAAGCCATTCCCCTTTGCCCTGTCACTACTTGTCCTTGTAAAAAGACCCTCTCCAACTTTCTAATTTGTTTTCCATTGGAAATATGCCTTTATTTTCCATAAATATTTTCCATCATTTCCATTTTTAAACTATCTAAATTTCTGAAGATCTCTGATTAAAATCAGATGTTTATGCAACTCGATTACTTTAAAAACAAAGCCCTGCTTCTCAGAAAGAGAGGTTAACTTCATATTTACTGGGGCAGTTCATTTCAACCTACAACCTCTGAATGAACTTTAGAATACTGTGGATAACTCTGTAAAAGAGTGCTGATGACAAGAGAACCCTTGCCCTGCTTCTCACTTGTACTTCACCTTACTTCACAGACCAGATTCTCCCATGAAGTACCACTCCTTTGTGAAAGAGAAAACTACCTTCAATTTCAAGTAGATGAATGACTAACAAAAGTTAATTAATTTGACCTCAGAAAATCATTGTTTGAGAGAGGAATGCTCCTAGAAACTACCAAACACCTACTACACACTTTTTCAAGGTTGTTCGAAGAGTCGGTGATCAGCACAAGAACTGCTACCTCTACTTCTGCTGTTACTGCTGTTTCTAAGATCTGTCACTTCTCCTATACACCTCAGTGTTTCAGGCAGAACATGTTCTGTCACAGCTCTACCTGAGTTAACATAAGAACTAGCAGTTATTTATATAAAGAATTATTATTCCCCTTCTACATGTTGGAGAAATTATTAAGGTGAATTCATTTGCCCAAGTTCACAAAGGAGCTCAGTGACTGAAGAGGATTAGCAACTTTTCCCTTCTGGGTCTAAATCCAATACCCCACTCTCTCAGCCACAAAGCATAACTTGTTAAAATGGCATCAGGCCCGTTCAAGGAAAAATCACCTGAAGGCATACACAGCGCCTTGTTTATAATCATCAGGGACTAGGAGGCAGATCACTAACCCAGCTCTGTACACAGAAACCTGAAAGATAAGACAGAGTACAGACATACTTCATATCTGTTCTCAAGGCTGCTTGGTTCTGTAGAGACTTCATTTTGCAATCTGCCAAGAGGATGTCTTGCAAGCTGGGGTCACTTCAGCTTAGCTCCCAGTAGTGTGGTAAATCAGATCCTGTCTATGTACCACAATACAGCCTGTCATTTGGAAGAAAAATCTATGCTTAATAATCTATCAAGGTGAAGAAAACACTGCAAAGGGAAATGCAGACCATCGTGCCTGTGAGAGCTGACAGTTCAGCTGGCAGCAGAAGTAGATCTAGAAGTGAAGTACACAAGTCCTGCATTCATCTCCCTGAGTGATAATTCTAAAACCTATTTTGCCATCAGTGAGTGTTACTTCTCTGCTGACCAGAGAATCAAAGAAAAAAGGATGATAATACTATAATAATCAGCAACTTGTTTCTTCCCATAAGAGGCTGAGAGTGAACTTCAAGAAGAGATTTTAATAATGCTTCCATTCTACTCAGTGAAATCCCAGCTTCTCTTGCAAACATGAGTATTCTTGCTGCTGAATTCAATGGGGCTAAAATTTCATCCACGATTGTTTAATTTGGAAAATGAGCACTAGTATGTGTATTTTCAAGAGCTCAGTTCTCAGTGCTGGTTTTCCTTAAAATGGCACTTTGCTGCTGTGCTCAAGGAGAAATCAGCCCTTTAGAAAATATAGCTAAAATATACTGCAAAGTTCAAATTGATAAAAGCCTTCTGGCATTTGGATCTGCAATATGTTAGATTAGATTGCAAACTACAGAGATTAGGAGCTAAAAATGTCAGGGTAAATTCAGTGACAGCTATCTTGTACCCAGGTTCTTAATACCTACATTTCTGTAAATGGTAATAAAGTATTAGAGTTTCTTACTTAACAGAGTTGTACATCTACAGGCCAGGGTCAGGATGCTCAAATCCCTGCTGATCTGAAGGGAAACTGATCTTTGCTGATCATCAAATGAAGTGAATAAGCATCAGGATTTCTGGCATGCAAAGCAGGGGTTATAATTAAAAAAAGCAGCAGCGTCAACAAATAATCATAAGTAATGTTCATAAACCTTTTAGGAAAGTTCTGCTATGCAAAGAATAACTGGTATTAGAAACAGACCCCTTATCTCTGGAAAACACATTTGTTAGGCTTATAAACAAGATATAAATTATGTATACCCTTGCTGCTGTGACAAAATACAACAAATACATTAAAAAAACATTTCATTAAATTTTAAATAAATTGCAGTTTTAACTCATGAGAAGATTGTTTCTTTCAAGAAGGTTTTTTTTTATAACTTTGTTTTATCCTTATATGGCAAAAGTTGCTGCCAACTCCTTCAGAAAAAAAAAATACTACCATTAATGCTGTGAAAAAGAAAAAATAATGACTCATATAGCCACCAGAAAAAATATTTTTTTTCCAATGCACAAGATTAATGGCCCTCTACCCTGGCCATTACATGGTGTTAGAACAGCAAATTACAATAGCAGTCACCAAAAATTTTGTCCACAAGTTTGAAAAGTAAAAAGTGCTTCTCAATAGCACTCAAAGATATTTCAGTCTTCGTGATTTTACCAAGTGGTTAGAAGTTTTTTTCCTCCAAAACCCTTGAGTTTTCCTTATTGCTGATGTAGCTTTGCTAGTGTAAAACACTTTCTTTCTGTATCATTTCAATCTTACATGACAGCCACATTCAGGTAGTATAAACCTTTAGGGTTATTTTTTTTCTTCTGGCTGATCTTTCTGTGCTTACCCTTTTCTCCTCATGTTTATCACTTCTTTTCATCCTCCATATTCTATTCCACTCCCTCCAAATCAGACAAAATTCTCCTCTCTGCCTCTCTTTTTAGGTAAACAAAGACTTAGAGGAACATTACAAAAAATGGTAGTGGCAGAATTTGCTCTCTAATGACAGTTTTTGCAAAGAAACCCCATGTAGTATAGTCTACAATGTTGCTATTAATATATCCTTCCTACAAAACCAGTATAATTTAGGAGGAAAGAAGGCATTAAGTGTATTTTGCACGTTACATCAGTTAACATATCATTTTATCGGTCAAGTAGGTGCATTTGTGAAAGGTCAGAGGTTCTGGATTACAGCAAACAGGCCATTTGAATCTTCTGTTCTGACAGATTCTATAGCAGCTGAAGCAAAGCAGGGTAACCAATTTTGTTATAAAAAGTATAGCTGATCCAAACCATGCTTTCAAATACACAGCAGCTTTATCCATTTAATCTTATTCACTCCAAAACAGAACCTTTTAAAGTAAGAAAAAAATTGTAGGACCATTCAATTGAGTCGAATGCTTCCTCTACATCAAAGTATAATAAATGTTTCATGTTTCTTGTTGTTTCAGTGGTCATATGTACAACTGAGAAAGGCTAAATACAGTGTTTGAAGCTGGTCCTTTGTCATAAAGTTGGATGTATCAGGTGGAATGAAATTCCCTTCAAAAGAGATTTTCAAAGCCACTAAGCATTGGCCCAAGACTTCTTTGACTGAAGCTAATAGGCACTGCAGGCAGAGCTAAGGTGTATGGTCTCTCCAATAGTTTAGGCTGATAGGCTAAAGAGAAGCCATGGGAGAATGAAGCACTTAGATTGCAGAAAAGGTGTTTAGTCTCAAGAGATAAATCGAAATAAAGTCCCAGTGATTAAATTATAAATGCTTATTTGACAGAAGCATGCCTAAGCATTGTTGATATAGTTCAGAAAGAAAATGCTTTGACCAGGACAAGTGAGTGTTCCTGTGTGTTCCTATGTGAATAACACAAGTTATGGCTAAAATAAGGTGTTCCCACAGTAGCTGCAGAAATCTCAGGTGAGTATTACAGTGTAGGGAGACTGAGACCCATTTTCTAAGATTGAGAGAGAGCATTGCTGTGTTAGTAATTAGTAAATTAGTAAAAAAAGTAGTTCATTTTTATTTCCCCAATTAAACTTTAGTATTGGGCTGAGGTAATTTGATACTTTATGCGTTTGCTTGCATTTTTTAAGAAAGATGGACTGCAATATGTCAATACTTGAGTTTTGGACAGTTCAGTTGAATGCTATTTTACTCTAATATTAGGAATAGCTACTTTGAAAGTTTCACTGCTTAAGGTAAATTAAGGTTTTCTGACACTTTTCTTGAAAGTAGAACTAGATTTTAGACAAAAGGAAATTATTAATTTGAAAATTTTGAAGGAGGGAGCATTTTAGTACAACCTATATTGAGGAATAAGAATTCCAGCTTTCACTTTGAGCAGTGGTCTAAGAACCCTCATGCTTTGGGCCTTCATTTGTTTTACCTATAGTTAAAGAAAAATCTGTATATAAGAATGACAAGGAATCTGGAATTTGCACCAGTGTTCACTCTCTAATAAACTGAAATCCTGTAAAAAACTGAATGTTCCTTCTGATGTGAAGCTCACATAAAAATGTCATTATTCTCCTGGCTTGAAAAAAAAAAAATTATAGAGCAGTTCTAATTTTACAGAGCGCTTGAAATTTCTACCTGTGACAGTATTCAGAATGACCTCCCATCTCTCCGACAACCTTCAGGCATTAACAACTCTAACTAGCAAATCTATTTTGAAATGACATTGTGCAGTTCTTCTACACTGAAATGAAAGCACTGGTTTTCACTGAAGCATTCTTGACTTAGAGTCATAACATGGAACAACGAAAATTGCTTAAATTATTTATTTAGGACAAAAACATAAGGAGAAAACAGACTTTATACCAGCACAGAAAGAAGCAGTCAACCAAGTACATAACCAAAACCATAAAACAGTCTTAAAAATATCTAAAGTGGATGGATCTCCTGCAAAGTCTCATGTAGTTTTCCTTGATTTAGAAAATTATAAACTTAGTCTGCATAAATGAGAGAGAGAGAGAGAGAGAGAGAGAACTATCTGGAAACTTTGTTTTTGCTCATCCAACATCCTCAAGGGTTGAATACTTTTAAAACTTTTCTCGATGTGTCAATATTTTTAGCAAAGATTTTAGTATCATTGCAAACAAAAAAAGAAACCTTTGAGACTTTCCACTGCAAGCCTGTAAGTTCTTATCTTCAAACACTGTTAATATCTGTACCATAAAAATTTAGTGGCATAGATTTTTAACCAGCTCAGTTTATAAAGCTGTGGCAATATATTTGTAAGGTAGTCATTATATTTTAAAAATGTGAAATTTACAGAATTTTAAGGTGACAACACAGTTAAATAGCAATTTTATATAATTCACAAGGGCCAATAAACGTTTCCTACAAAATTTCAGTTGTTATATATCAATTCTATTACTAATACTGTTTCAAGAAGGCTTGCAGAAAAATTATTGAGTTGGCTGGTTACTAAGAGCAAAGCAGACCAGAGCAGAATGTTTACTTTTATTTGGAGCGGATTTTAAAGTGAATATCAAGAGAGCAACAGTGCACAGATTATTATTCAATTGTCCACTTATTTGTTCCATGTGCATCTCTTATTTCCAATCAGAAAAATCCGTATCTGTGCATAATGAAAACACGGGGAATAGCCCAGTCTTTTTAAGGTTTTTTTCTAAAAAGAGAGACGATTGAAAATGTTCTGACCTAGTTAGTGACTTGACAAGTGTTACAGTTTTAACTTGAAACACGGTAGTTTTTCTTCTATTAATGGTGAGAAGAAAATGTTTCCAGTGTGTGTTTCTATGTATTATTTTTTCACATTCTGTAACACCTCCTTTCATTCACATCAGGTGAGGTATAGATCTTATTTTCCATTAACAGGTAACTTCTGGGAGTGCTCAGATTGAAACTGTAGCATTTGTTTATCCCAGAGCTTTCCTCTGCCCCCAATATCAATCTAGTTGCAGTGATAAAATACTGAAATCTCACATAATTTTAAATCTAATTTCTTCCACCTCCCAAGTAATCCGTAGGTATTCAGACAGAACATATTTCCAGTTATCAATTTCAAGGGTTCTAAAGTTTATATCTTTTTCTTAATTTTTGTTTGCTTAATATATTTTTCTGTATTCTAGACCTTATCCTGCAATGCAAGTACAGAGAGAACTATTAGACAAATAGAAGAGTATTATTTATCATTTGAAAAGAAGATAACCCAATAATATATTTGAACAGGATAGTCTGCTTGTAATTTTGGTAATTTTTTTAGCATTAAGATTTGATTTTTCCTGTTTCCAAAACCATAATCAGTTTAATATCTCCCCTAAGATCTTGTGCATGGGCATGAAGCATAAACTAAGAAACCATGAACTAATTAGAATCTTACAATCTCTTTGCCAAATTCCAATTCACAGTTCATATGAAATAGGAATCATATTTCTACTTACCTGTTGTTATCTCTCTGATATATTAATTTTCCAAGGAGAATAAAATGACCTTTTGCCCATTTTACAGGTTGTTTAATTTCTTGGACTTAAGATAAGTCATGGAACAGTTGGTTTGGAAGGGAACTTTAAAGATCACCTAGTTTCAACCCACTTGCCATGGGCAGACACCTTCCACCGTACCAGGTTGCTCAAATCCCCATCCAACCGGAACTTGAACACATCAAGGGATGGGGCATCCACTACTTCTTTGGGCAACCTGTCTCAGTGCTTGACCACAACCACAGCAAAGAATTTCTTCCTAATATCTAATCGAAACCTACCCTCTTTCAATTTAAAAGTGTTACCCTTAACACTATCCGATAAAAAAAATCCCTGTGGATCTTTCCAGTAGGCCCCCTTTAGGTACTGGAAGGCTGCTAGAAAGTGTCTCCAGAGCCTTCTCTTCTTCAGCCCCAGCTCTCTCAGCCAGTCTTCAAAGGAGAGATGCTTCATCTCTCTGAGCATCCTCATGACCCTCCTCAGGACTTGCTCAAGCAGATCCATGTCCCTCTTAGGTGGGATCCCCAGAGCTGGGTGAAGTATTCCATGGGGATCACACAAGAGTTGGGGAAGAATCACCTCTCTCAAGCTGCTGGCCACACTTCTGATGCAGTCCAGAATAGGACTGGCTTTCTGGGCTACGAGTGCATATTGTGCACATTCCCAGATCATATTTAGGTTTTTATCTACCAACATCCCCAAGTCCTTTCTGCAGCATTGCTTTCAACCCACTCATTGTCCAGCCTGTATCCTTCTTTGAGTTTTGCCCTGGCCCAGGTGCAGGACCTTGCCTGAGTTGAACTTCATGAGGTTTATATGGGCTCACCTCTCTACGTCCCTCTGGATGGTATCCCATCTCTACAAACGAGCTGAAAGTGCACTGAATCCCACTGTTTATATCCCTGACAAAGATGTTAAATAATACTGGTCCCAAAGTCAACCTGTGAGGGAGATGCCTATCACTGGTCTCCTCCTGGACATTGAGCTACTGACCACAACACTTTGAGTGTGAGTATTCAGCCAATTCCTTATTCATCCATTGAATCCACATCTCTCCAGTTTACAGACAAGGATGTCATGCAGTGTCGAATGCTGGGACAATGTGAAACTGTGCACAAGTCTATTATCCACGAGTGCTGTAACCCCACTGTAAAAGTCCACTAAAATTGCCAGGCATCATTTGCCCTTAGTGAAGCCATGTTGGCTGTCAACAATCACCTGTCACTTTTCCATGTGCCTTAGCATATTTTCCAGGAGGATCTTCTCTATGATCGTGCAAGGAACAGAGGTGAGACTGACTAGCCTGTGTTTCCCTGGATATTCCTTTCTCCCTTTTTAAAATTGGGGGTTGTGTTTTCCTTTTTCCAGTCACTGAGAACTTCACCAGTCTGTCATGACCTTTTAAATATGATGGATAGTGGCTTAGCAACTTCATCTGTCATAAATACAATGACAGGTTGTCGTTTAGAGTTCACAACCTGGATGAATCAAGCCATTCCTTTGGTTTCTCTCCTGTCCTGTGTCCATAGAGGAATTGCCATTGCAGCCCTTATTAACTTGCTCTGGCAGATGTCAAGACAAGTTATTTAGAAAAAAATACAAAATCTATGACACGCAATCTAATATACAATCACATCATTCAAGGAGATTTTTCTCTGGTCTCATATTTCAAGATAGTAGAACATTATTTTATACTTGCTGTTAAATCTCATGTATCTTCTATATTTTTAATAGCCAGTGAAATGTTTCTGTTATGCTCACACTTATAAAAGTATATGAATTACTGCAAGATAAGAGCAAGCCACTGATACTTGATAATTTGTTCACTAAAAGAATTTTTTAAAGATTTTTTTTTAATGACTTTAAAAATGTAAGTTCACCTCTCTCTGGTAATTTTTCTCAATCTGTATTGATTTAAATATACTCTTTGTCTTCAGCCAAACAATAATGCATGAATCAATACAAATTATGAGTTATTATATCCTGCAGGAAAATAATTCAATGTGTAATATATTCTACTTTGTTGATATTGTACAGCATATAGCTAAAAGATAAAACTATATCTTAATTGCTCTGTGTTATTCATTACTCCACAAAGTTTCTTCTTATCTGAAAAGAAACACCTGGGTGTATATTACCCTCATCACCCAGGTACCTTGTTAATTTTGCAGCCAGAGACACTGAAACATACCAAAGATGAGAACTGCTCCAATTCTCTCACAATGTTGTTTCATAGGACGTAGAATTCCCAAAATAATAAACTCGCTCTACAATAATCTTTTCCCTTTTTAGATATTCTTTCATAAGTCTGTTTGGTCTCCTCTCTTTCAAAAGAAAACTACACACCATATTTAGAAATTGAGGTAGTAATGAGCAAACTTGAGATGCCATTTGGTTTTCCTAGATCTGAAATTTCCGAAATATCTATCTCATATTGATTCAGGTCTCACCAGTAGCATTGCATTTCTGTAAAATCACATAACTCCAAAATCATAACCTTTTTCCTTGAAATGTGAGCTCCTTTTTTTTGAGTGCTACATTATCATAAATATTATGCCTCTTTGACTTATCATCAGTAACAAAATTATGTAGCATCAATATTATGGTTTTTGTAATATTTCCCAAAAATCTGCTTAGTCACAGGCAACTTATATGAATGATAGCTTCAGTAAAAGTTATCAGTTTGTATTCATCTTTCTTTTAGTGCATTGATACTGATTTCTAATCACTGTATTATTTCAAGCTTTTTCTGTGATGAAAATTCATTCACACCTTCCCAGTCTAGCTTTTGGATTTTTTCGTTTTAATGTTCATACCTCTTTGAACTTTCTCACCAGTAAATTAGTCTTCTTATGAAACAATGTTAAACAACTATGCTGCTTGAAAAAAATTTTATTTACCACTTCTGTTGTTTACTGTTGACCCTGATATGATACAGTACGTTTTCAAAACGTGGATATATTATTTATCCAAATAGAAGAAGCTGTGCCATGTACATAAAAGTAAGTACATGTCTTTTTGACACTTCACAAATACCTCTACATTTCTCAAAATATTCAAAAGACACAAAAAAAAGATCAGTGAAAAGAAAACAAAACACTGAAGTCAAATTTTGAATTGAAAGGACATTTTGGCTACGTTCCCATTATACCTTAGAAATTCCTCTTGAAACCTACACACTAACACTACTGAACAGAAAAACCTTCAATGAAAGCACAGGGGAAAGTTGAAATTTGCATGGGAATGTCACTTTTTTTGACTATTTCTCTGAAAATTAGCTCACAAAATGGAGGACTACCATAGCAATAGTCTGCTTTAGCTATATAAAAGCTCACAGTCTCTTGTAAAGTTCTATCTATCATTATTCATTTGAAGTGGATTTGTATTTGATTATACAGTGCTCCAAATATTAATGAAGAAAAAGAAAGTGATAGAAGGATAATGAAAGAAAGAAGAGAAAGACCAAAAGAAAGATATGCTTTGGGGTTTAAAATCACATTCTGAATTGAATTGTATAGGATTCCATATGTTTAAAAAATGACACAATGTAAAGCAATAATCTGGCATGCAGATCGAGAATAGGAAAAGGGAAAAGAAAAAGAGTTCAGTTAGAATGGGAAAACGTGAGTTGTATTATTATTTCTTTTTAGCATTAGGAATGCTGGAAAAGAAATACAAGGGTTCATAAACTAGCCCCAGTGCCATGTGCACTTTAGTGCACATTATAGCGCTGACAGGAACAGAAAATGTATAAACAAATTGCTTCTTCAAAGAGTTAATGTATACAGGTTTCTGAGATATGTCCTTTACAATTTTTTAAGTATTTAACAGTTATTTCATAGAAATTATTCCTCTGTTCTCATGTGTTAGTGTCTTTTTTATCTGTGAGCAAGCAGATAACTAGGTGCAAGAAAGGTAAGGATATAATTTTCTTGAATTGTTCCTAAAAGTCAGATTTGTTGAATAGTTATAGCATTGGTTTATTGGCTTTCTAAACATTTGTCTTTTTTCTACATGCCATGAATTCTGGGCTTATCTGGGAAAGATTGTGTTTTTCCTTGATGAGGATTTGAAATGAAAAGCCCTAAATAGAGTGAATACCACTGAATATTCAGTTGTTTGCTTTTGTCCTCTTATGAATTTATGATATCTGAATTCTATAACAGAACCCTGAAAAACAAACTTCCAGTTCACAGGAATATAAAAATCATTAACGTTTTGAGTTATTGGCACAAACTGAAGGACACAAACAGAAAACCTTGACTTGAAGAAAAGTATGATACTCAAACAAGAAAAATTTCTCAGAAGTCTGATTACAGAAAAAATGTCAAACTCATTGACTAAAGTCAAATAGGAAGCATATTTGGCATCTTCCACTGAACTAAGTTCACAGCATTCATTTTGCTGTTTCTTCTGTTTTCAGTCTTACAGGGGAATAACTATAAGTAATTACTCATTCTGTTTAAAAATCCAGGCAAAAAGTATGTTTCCCCATTTTTGCATAGATTTTACAAAAGCAATATTATTTTATATATGAGCAAGTTCCTTATTCTCAGTTTCCTGTGATAGTTCTGTATACCACATTCCAAACAGCAGCAGAGAAAAAAAAAAAAAAAGCCTGGTAAAACAGGGGCACGTATTTGCAATAACACAAAACTTAGCAAACACTCTTACCATAGAAGTCTCTTTCCTTTTTATAATTGACTCTACTAGATTTGGAATTCAGCAGATCACAATACATGCAACCCTTACACAAAGCACCAAGCAACCCTAATTTTAAACTTAGTTCCAGTTTTACATTCTTTTACATGTCTTCAGTAAGGCTAACTAATAACAGGTGGTGGATAGAGAGAATCTTTATCAGAGAAATAAGGAAAAAAAAAAAAGAGAAAGAAGAAAGTCTTTTTCCTTAATCAGGCCCTCTTTTTCTCTCTAGGGATGTTCAAACAGTCAAGAGAGCACCTGCTGTTCATGGGGGGAGAAACATTTGTTCTGCCAAAGGAAGTATTTTGCATAAAGCCGCGTGGATCAACAGTGGCACCCAGTGGCTGATGCTTTGCCACAGCAATGCGGCTCCTAAAGCTGTGTTTCCCTGATCTTCTGTCTAATGTGCTTTCTGTATGAAAGGAATAACTCGTAAGCCAGTCTCGTTTAATAGGATTAAGCCAAATATTGTTTGGTATGTTTTTTTTCTTTTACTAAATCTGTTAATATTCTGAGTAGTATGCAATGCGTGATGTTTTCAAACATCAGTTTTATATAGGTTTGAGGCAGACTTTTATTAGTTAGTTCTAAAAGTAACACGCAGCCAACATGAAAAAATAATGATTAAGTCAATGTGAAAGAAAAATTAGGCAATTAATAAAAACAAAATGGCATCTTGGCATGATACTGTGAAAGCCTGTAAGTTGAAGCCATGCTTACATGTAACACAATGTTATAGAAATGTTAATTAATAATATATTATTATCATAATATTAATAATGTAGTAAGATTCCATTATATGAAAGTAAGCACACACATTATTTCTGTAAGGAATTACCTATATGGTTGCGCTCACATTTCTTCTTCCTAAGCCCTTATCATGCCAGTGAATCAACACAAAAGACTGCAAATTCTTCCAGACACAATCTATGTTTTAAGATTTGTAGGCAGGATCAACTGAAACAGAAAGAAAAGAAAAAGGATCTATATTTAAATTCTGTGCTTTTCTTTCAAAGTGCTAGAGAACAGCTAACTAAAGACTGTTCCCTTACTGTATGTGAGGGAATGAATAATACCTAAATTACTCGTCTTTCAGGCTAATCATTACCAGGATTTTTTCCTGCCTGATGTTGTGGATAGGAGTATTACTTGCTATGTGGCAACACAGCCTATTTATTTCATTGTAGATGGTTAATCACTTCTTCACCACAGAACTAGTGATATATAGATATATAAATATATATATTGATTGATTGATTGATTGATTGATGTATATAGATATATATATTCACACTATATAACTATATAGATAAACAAGTCTTACTCTCCCTGGGTCATTTATTATCCAAATGAAATAAACACTATCCTGCTCAGAATGCTGAACAGTTTTTTTGAATTGCTGTCTTCATATGCAATTAGGTAGTGTTGCACTAATGGTAAAGAATAAAAATGGTAACTGAAAACCTGCAGTGTTGAAAACCAGGAGACAGAATTTAAGGAGAAAATACATGTAAAACTGCTACTGGAAGATACAAACTGCAGAGCAGGTGGCCTGATCCTCAGATAAATTATGTTTCCTAAAAATACAGGTGCATTTGAAAACTGAAAAAACCCCTAGAAACAAACAACCAAAAAACAACCTCACTTTGTTTTCTTCTAACTATATATTTGTTAATAAGCTGATGCTAAGGAAAGCTTTCCAGTAGGTTTTGTAACATTTTCCTACAAAGATTCTCTTCCAGTTGTATTTTCAAATTCAGCCACACAGTTGGTTTTTGGGGTTTTTTTTGTTTGGCTGGTTTGGTTTTTTAGAAAACAGTATAGTACCCTGTTCTAAATGAAGTGTTAGCTAGTTAAGACAAAATTTTTTTGAAATACCAGAAAAATGCTGTCTGCCACTTGCCCTGTACAACAGTCAGTTTTGGAGATACCTACCACTGTTTTCTATGAAGCAGACTCTAGTGTTCTGGCTGAGAATCCTAAAAAGTAGAGTTGCCTGTGTATTTTGTATTCCTTCTTCTCAGAAGTAGGAATATAAATTACAGATAGGAAGCCTAACAAAATCTCCAGATTCTTCCAACCAAAAATTACTTGCAAGAGCTCAAAATTCATTATTGCTTGACAGATTTTAAGGACAGATTCCTATGGCATGGATACAAGACTAAATTCTACATTATTCATTAATAAATAAATCATCTAAAAGTCTACAAATCTCTAATTTTTTATATGTATATAAAAAAATACTTTCTACAAAATGGCTAGTTGTTTTCATATTTAAAACTTTAAAAAATAAAAAGTTTTATGGTGTTACCATTCCAAGGAGACATTCTCCTCCAAGCACTCTCTCCACTGCCCTTCTACCTGCCAAAGATAGTCTGATTAACACTTCCCTCTGGGAATCATTTCTGCTAGACCAACACTGCTTTATCAGCTCCTTTGTAGCTTAGTGAAACAGCATCCATGACCTTTTGAAACCTCCTTGACCTTATATTAGAGTTCTCCATGGCTGAGAAATGTGATTACTTCTTCCAAAAGAATATTTGACAGCTATATTCAGTCACCCCAGAAATACTGTTGTCCCAGTTATCACTGGCTAATAAAAATCTAGCAGGTAGCTGGTATTTGATATAAACAAAGCACTCACTCATGCCAAATTTCCTCTGCAGACCAGAAACGAGAAGTTTACATTTCAGCTTGTAAGCACTTACATTAGAAAAATTACACCTTATACAAATATAAATGGCAAACAATGAATGGGGCTCATTATTAGCTTTTAGAAGAAAGAAAGATGTAAAAGTCATAAAACAACCACACCAGGATAGTTCAGGATGACTGGAACTTATATCATGCTTGCTGTGTTTCAGCAAATGAAGGCCATCAGAGAATGCTTGAGGATAAGGAGAAATTATTTTGCTCCCTTTGGAAAAGAGATTTCTTTACAACAGGACATGGGCATTTTCATATACACTGTTTTTTGTGCTAGGTCTATTCCAGGCAAGTTTTTAATGAACTGACATAGTTAGTTAATTAATACTGCTTCACACCACCTTCATGGGAGGAACTCACTGACAGATCAAGGAATTGCATTTCACAGTCTCATTTTACAGTAGCTATCACTTAATACAAATTTTAGGGAGGCATTCTTATACACTGAGGTATCTTGGATTTGCCATCCCCCACTTGACTAGTCTTATTACCCACAATTCAGACATTTTACCACTACTATTAAGTATCATTTAACCATTCCATTTTGATACAAGTGAGCAAATTATATACCAGAATTTATCTCAGAATGGCATGCATTAAGTGAAAATATGCAGTTTTTAATTGAAAAAAATATTTTGTTTTCAGTAACTCAATACAACTAATTTACATGATTTATAGTGAATCTTAGTTTCTGGGCATAAACACAAAAAACAACTAAAATCTGTGTTAAAATACTCCAACAAAATCTACCTTTATAGACATTTACTTGTGCCAGTGGGAAGAAAAGAGATGGGCTTTTTTCTCAGGATAACTTTCTCCTTTCTCAGGCACCACAGAAGATATTTAATTTGAGGAGGGAGTAGGGAATGTGAAAGATCTGCTCTCATTTCACAGCCCTGCAGGGCTATCACCTCCACTCTCCTGCATAGGAAACATTTTAGAAAATGCTATTATAGTAATCATGGTCTTCATATATCTTTTCAAGAGCTTTTAAATTCTGTTCCCAGATATTTTATCTCATCCTACTCTGTCACATATCCTCTTTCAGTTTGCAACTTAAGTATGTAGGTACTTTGTCCACTACCTTTGCACACAGTAAGACAATTTATAGTCCTCACCAACCAAGAAGTCCAAGAACTCTCAGATCCTGTTGATTTTTTGCCAGATGACTGAGTCTTCCATAAAACACTATTTGATGTCTCTGCCTTTCAGGTGGTATCCCTGGGAGCAGACACATTGCTGCTACCCAGTGGGGAGCCCCTTTCACTGTGACCATTTCTCCCTTTCCCTATCAGCCATGTAGTGGACCCCACAACTCTGGTATTTGCATCACTACGAAATACAGTGTTGTTCACTAAACCCTCCTTCTGCAACAAGGGAAGCAAGCATCAAAAAGGTGGCTACACAGAACACTTCAGAACTCCAGTGAAAACTGCATATACTTTAGAGCAGGCAAATCCTCTCCCAGCCTCTTTGTGATTCATAATTTTTCTCCAGCTCTCCAGCCAAGTTAATCCATGTCCTGTAGATTATTCTATTAAAAAAAAACCTGTGACCTGGCTGTAAATGAAGACTTAACTACTGTTATAACATGCATGATTTTAAGGAAGTAGTCAATGCATGGAAAGTGTTGTAATCATCATTAAATTATAGGTGAGCTAGAAAAGGCAACGCACACAGAATAATGAATTGCTGCTCAAATATATTAGTCCTCATGCCCTGATCACAAAACAACAAACTCAAGAGACTGAATGACCACCTGGCAAATCAATGAGAGCTCACAATTGCATTCTTTCACTCTTATTCCAGAAAACCAGTAGGCTTAATATTTTTCAGCTTTCATTGCATTTCAGAATAAATTGGAAGAGAGAAATCTGATATTCAACATGGAACAATAACTTATTCAAGCATTCCAACATTTTGTTTCTACATAGGGCAAAATTTCCACAATAGCTTCTGCTTTGAATTTTCAATTTATATTTTTAATTTAGTTTTCTGTAGGCACTTTTGCATTGCCACATTGTGATTCAGCTGAGCTCAAGTTCACTGTGTTGAATAAGCCTCCCAAGCAAGCTGAAGAATTTTTATGTCTTAGATGCAGCTGAATAGGTTGCTGCATTAAAACCATTGATGTGTGTGAACTAAACCTTACTCAGTGTTAGTGTTAGGATAAAATATTCAAGACCATAAAATCTGGCCTCAAAAACTCTGGAACCTGCCTTAGCATTAAAGGTAGTATCAACACATACCATAAGGTAAATGATGCTTGTCTATTATTACAATATGTAAGTATACATATATATATTCCATATAAATTCCTTTACAAAATTACTGTGACAGTCTATATCAGCAACATAAAGGTAAAATCTTTATTTTACTATCACACCAAATGAATATTTTAACTGGCATACTGATATAAAAAAAGGTGCTTTTAGAAAAATTAGAATATATATGAAATACCTAGAGCATATCACAGCTGCTACACGGTGTCATACTCTTGCTTACTTACTCTTCAGTAGAAAAAATAACATATAGGAAGTACCTGGCCTTACCAGTAGTAAAGCTTTTGCTCCAACTAGAGGCCCATATTCAGAAGGAAGACAAAAAGTAGAAATATTTGAGCTTTCATAACAACACCTTCAGAAAAGTTATTCTGTATGCTCTGTATTTTCACTTACGCATTCCAATTTCATTTATTTTCTGAAAGAAATAGTCCCATGCAAGCTAATGCTAAACAAGGTAAATGCCCTGGAACTCCAAAATCAAAGCAGAGAGGAATTTTGGACATAGCCTTCTTCCTTTTTGAAGTCTAGTGAAGGCAAAAAGTATCTGCTGTTTTCACTGACAAGGTTGAAATCTGATCTAGACTAGTCTCAGAAGCAGAGCAAATATTGATTTCAACAAGGACAGAATTTTATCTGTCCCTTAATATTCCTAGATGCAAGGAGTTTTTTTTCTGCATAGTTACACAAAATATCAATGATTGCTGGACTTTTGAAGCAAACCATAACTTATAGAGAACATCCAAATTTCAGAAGATCAAATCAAGAAGCCAGAGAGAGATGAATATTTTTAGTAACAGCACAGTTCTGGTTGGGCTTTTATCACAAAGTTTGGAGAACATCTAGTTAAGGAAGTTCAACATGTTACGGATAGCACCTGCACTTTGCACATAAACATGCAGTATAATCAGCCCAAGTTCATATATAAATCTTCTGTTACATAATGTTTGTTCATTCTAGCAGCATAATTTGCAGCAGTTTAAATATTACCACACTTAAAGAGAAAAAAAGAGATGGAATTATTTGCATGATTACTTTGCTTGCTATAAGCCTTAGGCTTCTACCCTCTGGAATCTTAAGGGAAGTGTTAAATTCTTCTTCTGACATGATGAATTTAAGATGCAAAATGGATTTTAATTTTCATTCTCAGGTATTCTGAAACCTATTCAGCACTGGTCCTAGAGGAGTGGAGAGATGTACATTTGAAGTGTATGCTTTCCAATTCCCATCTGACCTTTTTCAGGTTCATCCTTCTTCTACTACATATCAGAGATCTTCATCAGTATTTTGATGTCAATCAAGAGAGTCATGACTCCAAGGATCATTTTAGAAGACAACTAAAATGGCCAGGCTGAAAATGGGTGTTCCGGCTTATTCTCTTCAGACAGCAAGCAGAAAACTTTGGAAAAGACAGATGGCTTTTCCTTTTCAAGTATTTCCTTTAAAAGGTTTCGATTACTGGGCCTGCTGATGCTGCAGATTTTTTTTACAGCATGACAGCCATTGAAAGGAACAGAAAATTGTCAATATGGTGTTTTTCCACCAAGGTGCAAACAGCTGAGCCAAACTGAAATTCTATTATTTGCAGATAAAGTGAAAACTCTGACATGACCAGGATGTACCTGTACTATGCTTTTTTGTTTCCCAATATACTTTGAGTTAAATATTAATTTTCAAGAAAAGGTAACAATCACAATAAAATAGAGCTCAAAAAGAAAAAAAAAAAACAAAAACAGGAAGAAAAAACTGTTATCAACTGTGACAGAGTAAAACTAAAGATCATGCCAGAGAGCTTAATAACAGTGCAGTGGTCACAGAAGCCTGGTGTTTAAAAATTAATTTCTAGTTTGAAGCTGTTAGTGCCAGTGCCAAGAGCATACAAAGTACATTTGTTCATCACCAGAGCTAGTTTCAGAGTAGAAAATTCACGAGAAAGACAATGAGGTCTCTCCAGTTTCTAAAATAGATCTGGGAAATGTTTAAAATCCCAAGGCAGTGAAAAAATATATTTCCACAAAAGAATGGCTAAAGGGCAAATTAGAGAATATCTTATCACATTTTACATGCCCATAAACTTGTCTGCTTCACAAACGATGGCCTCCTATTAATTTGCTAAAAAGCTAATCAGATCTAATTTAGTTTTCCCTGAAATACATATTGAGGGAACATATTCTGCTCTCTCCATTCAGACTTGAAAGAAAATATGTTTATTAGACCACTGACTTCTTAAAACAGAAACAAATATGATACGACTTTTCTTGCTGTAAATGAAAAGAGAAACAGATTTGTGAATTCAGTCACTGAGCTGTAAATATGCTCCTGCAGCTACTCACAAGCATAGCAAAAAGACTTCATTGTACCCATCAAAGATGTCAGCATGTGCATTGAGATCAAATAGTTTGTACTTTCATCTGTGAACACTGTGAACCTAAAATTCCTGAGCAAGTCTGAGCACTCCTGACCAGCAGTCCTAATATTTTAACAGAGGTATTGAGAATGTGTTTTATCTATCCAGGCACAATTACCTGCTCCACTTCCAGCACTTCAGCGAATGAAACCAGTGACCTAACGAGATAACATTTCACACTGCAGGAGCACCAAAAGCAAGCAAGCACATTTTGAAATTTTGAAAGCCAAGACTGTTCTAAAGACCAGCTTTTGATGGTTAATAGCATTCTTTCTGTATCAGAAATGGATGAAAATAATTTTTGCTTTCAGAACAACAGGAAATTATTCATAGTAAACAAAATCTGTACTGAGTTCTGTTCAGTAAACAAAGATTTATTTATGTGAAAATGCTTATTATTTAGACCTACTTGACAGATAGACAAAAAGTCCTGAAACATTTTGTGGGTTCAGTCATTTGCTACTCTCTATTCAGGGCATGTCAATGGTCATCTTAGAGTTTGTTTCTCTTCCTTGATTGGTTGGTTGTTTTTAAATGGAACGGTATATTAATCTTTTTATTGCAGAAGTGCTTATTTGCATGCAAATACATGTCTCTATAGTAGAGTAGCTATTCTCCAAAAATCCTTTGGAACAATAAGACATTCATGTGAATATTTGTAAATAGTAAAAAAAAAAGGGCCAGGAATGTGGTGAAACACGACAGCTGTTCAGAATTTAAATTTATGCTTTCCGGCACCTAGACGGTAAAATTCAATGGATCTGATTATCCACTGCAGGTACTTTGCTGAACCATTTATGTTTATGCGAAGCAGGAGCAATGTAGGAGTTACTCACTGGCAGACCTGATTCGTCCATTCCCATTCCAGTTGCTCTTTTTGTACATCCAGTTTTTCAAGTAAATGATAGGGGAGAGCCATGCTCCAAAGGGCTGGCTGCAGTGAGTAATGTTTCACATGACTTTATAGCACAGTTAGAAATACCAGTTAAGAGTTTAATCCTAAAGCAGCAACAAAATATCAATTAAATTAATAATGGTATTGATAATGCACTTTCAGCCTAGCAGCTGGCAACGTAACAAGATCCTATGGCTGGCAGCTGAAGTTAGACAAACACAGCCTTTTAATCAAGTACACGTTTTTAACTGTGAGGGGAAAGTAATTAGAACAGGTTACACAGATTCCTCTTGGCAAATTAAAAAGCAAGACAGTATTTTCTTTCATTGCAGGTGAAAAGTTGAGGATGACCTATGGCCTATATTCTGAAACTAAGTCATCACTCTGTGAATGTATCTGATCACTTACTCAGAAAGTCCCTCAAACAGCTACTGGTTTTGCCATCCACTAACTACCACAGCTATTGAACTTGTAATGCTACAGGAATTGTCACAGCTTAAAACCCAAGAGAAAGCAAGACTTAAAAGGAGATGAGATTTTTCTGAAAAGGTTAAGTGAAAAGGGGAAACAGGACTAAGGAGATAAGATTAGGGTAACATAAATGATTCTACAGGTTGAAGTAGATAAGACAGGTTCTGAGCTTGAAGTTAGGAATAGCTATTCTGAGTTTAATTTATTATGTTATTCATTTTTATTAACATATTTATTGTGTTTGAAAGGAAAAACGGGATCCATACCCATAGAACAGACAAGATTTTGACACGTATGGGAAAAACAGAAAAGAAAATTATGCCTAAGGTTATGTTTCCCCTACTGTGCACAATGAGCACTCTGCAAACCCCAAAATCTGTTCGTGATGGGTCCTGTGTGATGTGTGCAATAATGCCACAAATAAATTAAATAAGCATCTTTTCTATTCATTAGTTAGAAAATAGTATCTTTGTCTCAGTTTTAGCTGCACAACTTTAATAGAAAGGACAAAGCAGGACAAAGAAGTGCCAATTTTATTCTATACCCACTGCATCAAGGTTTAGTACACAGGCTGAGGAGAGCACAAATACTTATTAAAGATGCTGACAGTGGCATAAAAAGTAATTACAGTATTGTACCTCCCTTTATAACAAACAACTCTACTTCCCTATCTTCGAGGTGACTCAAAGTCTTAAATTAGAATTCTCAGGGTTCCCACATAGGCAAACAATGCAGGATTTGAACAAGTGGATATGCTTACTGCTCATATAGCTTACTGCTAACTGTAATTATAGTATTTATGAATTTAAACCTTAATGACAACAAATGCAGTAGCTCCACTACTTTTGTACTAGAGATGTCACTTTTAGTTTTTCCTCAAACACTGTATTAAAAATAGGGGAACATTCAGAGGGTAAAAGAGAGAATTTTTTTCCCCTTCCCTCCCTCCTTTTTTCCCTTTTTGACTCAGATACTGGGGTTATTGGAGAGACTTTCATACAGCACATGAAAGCACTGATGCAAACCCTTAAATATTTGTTAAATCTTTCCTGAAAATAAATGAATAATGGCAAAGGAATGGTTTGCAGCAATTTTTTCCTATCTCAGGATGTGAATGAGATTTCTGGAAACTGGTGACTGACCATCATCTCTGCTAAAAAAGAAGAATCTATAACCAAGAAGGGCTAGGATTTTGTGAAGAACAACACTGTCTCACTAAACTCCTAGCACTTTGTGAGCATGTAATTAAATGCATGGATAAAGAGGATTCAGTGGGCATAAAGTATTTGGATCTTTCAGAAGTGCTTGAGAAGACTCAACACTTAAATCTGCCACGCACGTAGACTTGGCAGGTGGGAAATATTTTATGAGTTGAAAGCTGATGTAAAGATAGAAAACAAAGGGTTAAGATGTAATAGTTTCTGTCTAGGAAAAAGAACCACAAGTGATGTCCCATGGGGATGACTTTGGCACTGCCTAGGTTGTTTAAAGAGCTGAAAGATATAGGCTAAAGGTGTCATTGGTCTATCTTAGTAGGTTGGTGTCCTGTACAGCTGTCCTCTTACAGCTTACTGTCTTTTTCCAGTACTTTGGGTTTATGCATTTATTGAAGAACAGAAAATACATGAGGTATAAATTAGAAAGAAACTGTATGAAGTGTTATTACAAATTAAAGTCCAGATCTGAATCAACAACAGACCCCTATCTAAGCATGGCCATATGCAAGGTATGTGGCCTTTCAGAGGGCATCTCATGGTTGAGATAGCTCAGCCTACTTAAATTAGAATATCTCTGAGCAGTTTACAGCATTATTCATAACGTCTGCTATTTCAAGTTGTCTAGGTTTTTGCTTTATTTCTAATATTGCATCTGTGAGAGAGGAATATCCATTTTCTGTAGGCTTTATTTTTTGTTCTGTTGGCTTTGTTTTAAGCATCATGTCTTATCCACCAGCACCAGTTTAGTAAGGCCTATTATATTTTGACAGTTTGAAACATGTAGCTGTGACAATAAGGTGCTGCTGTAGTGAAAATAGCCATTTCTACCAATGGAAGAGCAATATATTTGATAGTGAAAGGGGAAATGTAGTACAATCCATTCTTGTCTCTCTGTTTTGCTTCTGTGAATTTTATCTCTGTTCTAATTAATTCCTCCTTTCTCTTTTCACAATTTCACAGTGCTGTAGGTCCCATTGAGCAAAGTAACTTAAGAATGTGCATTAACCCTGAGAACACCCCCACACAGCAGCATCTGTGTGGGATGATTGGATGTGATGTGGCACTACCTGCGGTTGTCCTCATAGAGGCAGGCTCAGTATTGGGATCTGCACATTCTGTATGGTTTAGGTAGCTATATACCTGAAATTACAGTTAAATTTCCAGTTTGACTGAGATTATTACTCCAAGGACTGTACAAGTTCGCATGTTTAAAGTATTCATAAATCTCAGATCTCCGTATCTCATAAACTTCCTTTATCTCCAATTCTGCAACATTATTTAGTTCGTTTTTTGGGGAGAAAGAGCTTGCTATGTTTTTGTTGGTTTTTTTTTTTAATTTCCCAAATAAGTACATGATGGTATTGGCACGAAGCAGAATTTTAAGAAGTTCTGTGAACATTTTCATTGCTCCTTCTGCAGAATTTCTTTGGCATTTGTTTTCCTCTTTCCTTGCTCCATGTTTGCTCAGGTATCATGGACAACTGTGGTCAGACACCATCAGCAGAGGGGACATGCTATGAGATCTTCTCCCTGCACCACTGTGCAATGAGGTCCCATCAGAAGACTTCTGCTGTTAAGATCAGTGAATCCAGGACTGTAGCCACAGCCTGAAGTCTACAATGGATCTGGAGCATTAAGAAGGTTGTCTGCTCAGTGATATTATCACCCTTACATAAATTTATCCAGAAGCTTGGTAGTACTTTCATGGTTCTCACAGGAATATAAAATCTGTTATATTCTCCATTTGGAATGAGCCTTTTCAGTTAAAAGAAAATCTAAATTCCTGGAGATCTGAGATTGACATTGTATAGCATTAAACAGGAGCATCTTTTATTCCTAAAAGTTCTGAGAAACAGAAAATTTATACGCAGACCATGAAAAATAAATAGAAACCCAGAATATTTATGAATATTTTAGATAGATGATTTATATATGCAATAGTGTTTGAAAGCAAAAAATATCAAGTATATGATTTATCAAGATAATTTTCCTGCAATTCTTTAGGAATTTTTTAATTCCTTGTCTTTGTTTTACACTTCAATAGATTACTTTGCTTTGTCATGACTATCAATGCATCAAAACTTTTGCTAAAGTATTTTAATTTAAATGGGTGTATTTACACTTATTATATCATATTAATATTCCAGTAGGCATAAAATTTTCACTAAATAATATTGAATAATTAAGAAGAAATACATTATTGATCAGATAGGAACAGTTTCATACAATATAAAATGCTATTGTGCTATGTCTGTGTTTTTAATATCTGTTATAGAAACCTCAAGTTGATACTGGTAAATTACTTTCTATCATATAGACTAAGGAAATTTTAATTGCAAATCATCTACTGTTGTAGAGATACAGAGGACATTATCTAGTTTTGTAAATATGAAAATGAACATCAATCTTGTTTATTCCCCCCTGCAAAAAAAGAAATAAAATAAATGGGGGGGCATTAAAGTACCTGAAGTTAGTAAAAGCTAACTTTTCTACTTACTGTACTTATTTCTAAGTTGTCTACTTACTCTAGCATCTCACAGTTCCCTTTGGCTCATTGCCCCAAGGGGATACATTATCAGGTAATTCATTATGTATGAATGCTATTCTTTGTTATGTGCCTTGTGATATTCCTCAGAAAAAGCCTGAAATAGGTATTATAGGGGACCCTGACAGTGATTATGAAAAGGAGATCATATTCTGAAATGAGAGTACACTGAGGCTTTTCTTCCAAAAATAGTCTGTTGATGTAGATTTTCACAGTTTGATTTTTCTGTGGATTCTTTTGGTTTCTCTTCATAAATGTTTAAGCAATAGTCTTTGAAAATGCTCTCACACAGAAAATTTTCAGCACTACTTTTCTTTTTTGACCCTTTTCTTGAAAATAAATCTTACAAACATCAAGCAAATCTAAAGCAAAGGTGATGTTCCATCTATGTATTAATCTTGTTTCTTCAGGAAATTAAGTCCCTATGATATCATTCTTTCTTCCCTTTCCCTCACCTCTTCACACATTTTTGATCTTTTTTCCAGGTCTGACTGTGTTGACAGAGGAGTCTCCAAGTCTCAAAGACTTTATCCAAATCTGAGGACCTACATATCTGAGCACAGCCCAGATAGCCACTTACTGGCCACAGGGGATACAGCTGCACACCATCCTCTTCCCCAGGAGTGAAGGAAAAATCCTGTGTCCCATGCTGTAAAGAGCAGCAAGTGACTGGTAATTCAGTGGGATGGGCCAAAGAACGGGAGCAGGATCTGGAGATAACAGCAGAGGGACTCAATAAGGAAGATTAAATATATTGTTGATCTGGAGAGAGCCAGCTAGATTGTGATGGGAGATGGAAGACACAAATTACTAAGATGAGGTTTGCTAGTTTAGAATTGTTGAATTCACTGAATTGTTATTTTCAACTCTGTTTTTGACACTGGTTATTATTAATGCATGGAATTTTTATTTAATGTCTGTTGTATGTTCAGGATTTCTACTTTGAAGCAAAGTTAGTGTGTTAGCACTCACACCTGGTCACTGGAAAAGAGGCTCAGATGTGAATGGCTATGTAGATGTACATCCAGTCATAAAATATTGGCTACAAGAAACTGTGACATTTAGACCTAAACAAAAACAACCCTATCACTTTTATTCTTGGACCAGAGGATGCTTTAAGGAACCATCTTAGTCACAACTCCCAATCAAGTATTATAAAACCTGGAGAATTACTGATGTACATCAAAAAATAAGCTTTTTCTGAAGCATTAGTGCAAATCTATTAGGATTGAGTGTGTAGAAAAAAGAAGGATGGTTGGGATGTGCTGAATGTATTCGTCAAGAAGAGGCACCCAAAGAACAATCACTACAAAAAAGCAAACTATTCTTAGAAGCTAAAAAGAAATCCTTAGCTCATAAAGCTTACAGAATTCCTTGATTTCTATACTTTCCCTTTATTATTTGCAGTGTTAACAGCCTTGTTGCATTCACAGCTTATTCTACAGTGAACAATTTATATTAATTCACCTAGGAGCATACATTGACATACATGCAAAACCTAAAATGCAACTACCTCTACGTATTTTCAAGATATTTAGATAAATTGTGTATATTAACTAGAGTAGGAAAGATTGGAGGAATCATATTTTTTTCACTTGACAGAGAACCAAGAAAAAACTGAATCTGTATGCTTCTGTATTTAAGGTCTAATGGCCCACATTACTTTATCCTACTAGCTACCAAAGATAAAGAAGTGTGTTTGCCTTCTCTTTCTCCTGCGTCACTTAAAACACTTGACTAAACAAGCATATGTTAAGAAGTGGCTACTTAGTAAACTCTCAAGTCCACCAAGTGGCAGGCACAGAGATTTACCATTCGATTTTGGATTAACAAGGCTATATATAGAGGTATCGGCAAGGGGGTGGGGGGTGGTTTTTTTCCCAAGAACATCTGCCATAAATACACAAATAGCACACACAAAATTGATATTTTTACAGATTCTAGTTATTTTCAAAATTTCAGTTAACATCCCCAACTGCCATAACCTTTGATACACTCAAATGGCAGAGAATTAGATGCCTGAAATGACGTAAATGCCAGAAAACTAGTCAGTACAGGATACTATCAGCAGTCCCTCTCTTGGAGAATTCTAGGATCAAAACCCTGAGATGCATAGTAGAAGTAGAGAAGTGGGCAACATAAACATGCCAAGATCTCTTGACAAAGAAATACAAAGAAGCTACGAGACTGGCTGCAGCTGGTCTTGGGAGATGGGGAATGATTCTTCCTACAGGAATATTCTGAAAACCCTTGGACACCACAAATGGAATCTGAAGTGACCTATACACTGATAAGAAGTACTTCTTACTGGCCAAATATAAAATGTTAGAAACAGCTGTTTGTCAGAAATGCTAATGCTCTATGTAGCTCTGGCACCATAGGAAAGAAGCACAAAGGTATTTCAATTGAGAGTGGTGATACAAATAGTTTTATTTACCACTCATTATTGCCTGAAAACAGGATACTTTGAATTACTCTTCAACCTAGAGGGAGTCAAACCTTCTACCTAAATGTAAACAACATTGACGGCAATAACAAAAGTGCAGAGGTAATTATAACTCAATACAGAAAAGCATTTGAGTAAAGATTTTAAAAGGAAAGTGGACTTTGTGTGTTCTGAATACACAAGTACTGACATATTTACTCTCTTTTCCCAAAAAACCCTAAAAATTTTCATTAAGAAAGATGGCAGATATTTTAGGACTCCTAGATTTCTCTGCTTTGTAAATTATAGAACTCTATTTAAAATTCTAAGTATTTTATCAAGCAGACACAGAGAAAATGTTTTTTCTACTACCTAAACAGCACAGAATGCAAATTTTTTGATCTGTACCTGACACAATATTTCTTGTCTTTTTTTTTTCAAGTTAGTTTAATGAGTCATATAATTCTGTTTTGAGACATGTACTTTGTTTATAACATGAAACTTCCTTAGCAGGAATTACATACCTACACTAGGATTCATATTACAGTATTTTAGCACTTAGATTTTTTTGATTGCGTCGATAGGGAAAGGGAACGACATTCATGAATATGTTTTTTTCTTTGGGTTGGGTATTTTTTATTGATTTCTCTTTTTTGTTTTACTTGCTAGAAACCAGGAGACTTTGGTTATCTGGCATTTAAGGAAATGTGAGTGAAATTTCTCAAGGTGAAGTCAACACATGAAAAATATATAAAGAATCATGCAAATACTAGGACTATGATGGAAATAAATCTGATAGAAACAATAATAAACAAACTATTTAAATTATCAATTAAATCTATAGAAGTCATCTATTTTCCTGTTCATCTTAGCTTTTACATTGCCACTGAACCATTAAATAAAACACACAAAACCTTTTCAAAAAACAACAGTAGGTGCAAATACAGCAACAGTCAAAATAAATATGTTCACTGTTATTGAAAGAAATGGTTATGTTGGTTAAATATACTTGGGAACATTATTTTCTGTCATAGCAAAAATATAATTTTACTTTAATCCCTATAGATATTTTAAAATTTACAGAAAGTGCAGGGCTGTATTGCTATACAAATGGGAATATTCTTGATAGATTGGGTTACCAAGTGTAAAATTGACTGCAGAGAAAATCCTGAAGATTTTTGCAGCGAGTCCTGGTGCAGGGGTGCGGGGGAATCATGAAAGTGTTTCTAATATGGCATTTGCAGGTGCTGAAATGTTATTACTAAGCTACCGACTGCTTTGAGGAGTCAGATGTGAAAAATTCATTTCTGGTATCAGAGGATTCACCACTGAAACAAGGTAAGAAAAAATTTGTATGCGAGTGGCGTCAGTTTCTGCAGAAATCTTTTGCACATCATGAAACTTGAAAGGCTCCTCATTAGGATTCATTTGTAGATAAACTAACATGCTTTGCATGAAATCCAAACAGAAACTCAAGTGATAAAGCTGCTTTTAAAAAGCCTGGAAGCAATTTCACAGACATTGCAATGCAGCAGTTTCCAAATAATTTATTTAAATCTCTGACAGTAGGTCCCATTTTTTTCCAATTATGAATTGGAAGTACTGGTTTTCAGTATGTCGTGGTAATGCTGTGCTGAACCTGTAAGCCATTAGATATAAAATTATCATGAAACAATAGAATACTGAGTAAAATCTCAAAGCAGTGGGAACAGAATAACCTCAGGTGTTGGAAAAGGACTCCACAACCTCTCCTTTCTCAGAGGCTGCCTGCACTCAGACAGGTTTGCAACTTGGTGTTTTAGCATCTAACTAAGATTCAACAAGGGAATATCAGTCAGCAAGTGTACAAGGAACCATGCTGGTGAAGGCCATGGCAGCCCTCCTGCTGCTCCTGGCATGATATGATATTGAGCAACAGGGGAAAAAATGAAGGTCCCCACTCTGGCATAATAAATGTATTTTAACATTAAATATTCAAGCAGCCCCAATGAAAACAAGGAATTACACAAGAATAAACCATATTAAAAAACTTATCTGTATGTTTACCTGTTCAACATAGGGCACCAAAGAACTAGGGATTTGTCATCTTAGCATGTAAGATCAGTGGGAGACGCTCTCATTCCTTCCAAGGAAGGACATTTTTGCTGGTGGTGGCACCTCAGCCTAGACCACAGACATCCATCAGCCTCGGTGAATTCAGCTGTACCTGCCTGGTGCTGGCATATAATAGCAACATTATCCCCATACACAGCACCAGAATGGAGCTGGAAAGATAACCTAGTGCCTCTCCAATGCAGGATCACTCCCAGCTATTTCATTCCTGACAGATCATGTTAGTCATGTACTCTGAGACTCCATTAACTCCTTAGACAACATGCTGTGCCTCACAAACCTCTGTTAAATTTCCCAACATCTCAACTGAGGTACTTCAGCCCAATTTTTCTTGTTCAGTCATAAATGAAAGTAACAGAGGGGGTTTTATTACTATTCAGAGCCATGTTGGCATTTTGAGACAGTCAGTGACCTGCTCAGTCCTCTCCTGAAATTAAATAGTGCTTGCATTTTTAAATCCTTCTCACCAAAATGGGAAATGACTAGCCAAAAAAGCATCCTATAGAAAAGTAGGGGGGAATTACATTGGATCATAAGCTTAATGTAAGTCATGTCACATTGTGACCACAAAGTGGCCTGTAGAAGGGGGAAACACCATACCGAGATGTACAGTCCTTCCTTCTACTCTTCACATCATTCACTTGAAAGAATAATAGTAAATTTATTTCCCTTTACTTTCTTGGTCAATGCAATATGCATTTTCATCTCTTAAGGCAAATGGGCATGGGTAAAACAATTGCTGCTTTCAAAAAACTGAAAATTAAAAAACCCTGTGTTTCCCTCAGATTAAGACCATCCCGCTTAAACATGAATTTAAGAATGACTAAATAAGCAATTTAACTTTAAATTCTTTCATTAGGGGTTTTACCACGCCAACATAACCATGTGCTTTGCTTTACAGAGGTGTCTTTGGCATCGCTTGTGCTTTATTTTTGGTTTTGATTTGTTTGTTTGTGTTGCTGTTGTTTGTTGGTTGGCTTTTTTTAGCAGTGTGTGTATATGTATGTATGCATATGTATATAAATGTGTCTAGATGTATGTACATGCATATATATCACATAGAGTAAGTAATTGCAAATGCACAGTTGTGCTAATGAACTTTGAGTTTAATTAAATTTTCCTGTTATCAATACTCAATACTGCTGGCCAACTCCTTTGCTACACTCTTCATGTGGATATTGAAGAGGCTTCAGCAAAGCTCTACAAAGACACTTTAGGTATTTCCCTATGATACAGCTGAAGGAGCAGCTGAAAAAGAGCTCTTTGTGGCCTTTGCTCGTACCGCACATTCATGTAAATTATACCATCGTATTGTGCCATGACACATCCTGCATTCATTCTTATCCCACTGATTATTACTTTCATACTTTCTTTCTACTTGTGGTTTATTCCAACTGTAGAAAATACAGCACACTTCCTGGTGGCACAGATTAAACTGAAACAACTTTTTTTACTCTCACCTTACTCATCCTGGACACATATAAAGTAGAAGTCAAAATCAGGTCCCTGGCTGGGCTGATGCGCATACTTCCACCACATTCGGGGGAGCCAGGGTTTCATCCCAAAGGACCACATTCATACTTCAGTTGGCTTTCATATCTGAAAACTAACAGGTACCAAAAAAGTAAATAATACTTTTTATTTAACTGTTTCTTACGAGGAATGCAGACACCTATATTTTCTTGGTGTGGTGTTTTTTGGTTGATACACATTGGTTACTACACATATACAAAGTGGGACAGTGTTACACCTTGCAGGAAAACAAAAAAATATTCCTAGTTCGCATCAAATCACTGATTCTTAAACTTTCCTCCTTCCCACAAGCACCAATGCACCCATGCCAGCATAGGTATCAATTTCTTTGAAGCTGTAATTTGAAGGACCAGTTCCCACTATCCACTGACTACAGGGAGACTCAGTGTTGGGAAAGAGCAAGATGGCTTGAAAGCTATGATTTTGGAAACCTAAGAAAGTAATTCCAATAAGGATCATAATTTAACTCACCAGACTTTAAAAAGAAATGAAAACCCACAGCAAAGAATACCACATACAAAGGATGGGGGTATGTGTGAAATACTGCCTTTCTTGATGCTGATGATTTGGGGCTCAAGGGAGACCTTGAATTCACGGTTTAAAACTCTGTCATGGAGCAAGACATCCCCACTGAAGGAGCAAAAAAGGTCTCAGATTCTGCTTTTAAGACAATGACAGTAGAGACTGAAGTTTAGATGCATATTCAAAAGGAGTCAGAAAGGAAGCAACAAAAGAGAGGATAAAATTTTAATGAAAAGTATAAGAATAGGCATGAAAACATTTAATGAGAGATAAAAATGGTGGCAATCAGGAATAAAAAAGTAAAGGTAGGGAAAGACAAAGCTCAGAAGAAACACATTGTTAGTGAAAAATAACATTTTAAGGAAAAGTAATAGGGTCATAATTCTCTAAATAGCTTTGGAATCTTCTAGAGGCAATTCCTGCATGCAGTGCTTGTGCAGGCAGCACCACAACATGCACGCAACCAAGGTTATGATGCTTGCATATTCTACCAAGACTGATAATTTGGACAGACAGATGTGCAATTACTGCATATTGTTGAAAGACCAAGTGCATTGCAGAAAGAGATAAAAATGCTGCTATTTGACAAAAATGCTGCTACTTGATAGAAGTGCTGCTATTTGATAAAAGTATGCACATGTCAGAGAACCGGAAATAGGAATTGGTTGTATTTCTATTGCTGAGGCTAATTAACCTTAGTGGGCTTGGGTTTTTTTGGTTGGGTTTTTAAACAACAATGAAAAGTATCACTTCTTGAATCTCTGATTTTATTTTTGTTAAGATACCATTTTGTTTAGATGCCATTTTTAGACTGTCTTAATGTCTGATAATTGTGTGGGTTTCTGCAGGTAGGATTTAACAGTGAGTAAGGCCAGCAAAAGACAATTCCTCATTCTCGTTTAGCTGTTCTGTCTCATCTGAGCATCTTTGGAGAGCTCAAGTAGATATTTCACAGTTTTCAGTACAGTTGAAAACGGCCAGGTTTATTTTCACAAACCTTTGCTATAATTTTGTTTCAGAGATAACTTTATGCTTCTGAAATACATTTCTCCTCCTTTGTCTTCAGATCCTGTGTTCTGTAATTCACTTTTTGGTTGTCATGTTAATCTTTTTAGTGTTATCTGAGTGCTTAGGAAATGATCCATCAAACATTCAGGTTACCACTGAGCTTGTATACCAGTTAATTTTGCATAAGTATGATACTACATAAAATCCAGACTATAAAGTAGTCAATGTGGGTTACATGAAAAGCAATGATTAAGAAAACAAGTGAATCACTATGACACTGTTTACTGTACTTCATAAAAACACCCAAATTAAACCCTCCTATATCATTCTAAAGACCTGAAATCTGGAAGAATCTTACACTGATCATGACATCAACCCTTCCACTGCTAAATATGTCATAGCATATCAGGAAAAAAAAAAAGAAAAAAAGTGAAGGTATTGCATTCAAGGGCATGGTAGAGTTCCTGTGCTCCAGCAACGTACTAAGGTCCTACACCTTACAAACCCTGCTGCCTCCTGTGGATTTAGTTAATAACAGAAGGAAGTTTCTTTGGGTTTACCTGCCAGGTATATGATACACACTTCAATGAGAGGAATTTTTTTATGTTATTCTACAATGGTGGCTTCAGAAGGAATTATTATTTCTAATTCATCTGTCTTGTAGAGACAAGTCAAAAGTAGTAAAATGTAAATTCCTTTATAACTAAATTAATCCAATCCTTTTTCATTCATCGTCACAGTGACAAAGCTCTTCTGTCAGCTGAACAGATGTACTAAACATTTGTCACTTGCGTATGTTAAAAGAACAACAATTATAAAGAGATAAATTGTCCTAATACATGTCAAAGCAGAATTCTTTTTTTTTCAGTAATTTCCTTGTGTGTTTTTATTGCTTTACACCAGTTATGAACTTCTAGCACTATTCATATATGGAAGAAGTATGACTAATGTATTGCTACACCTTTTTGAATTACAGTAACCCACAGTTCCTGTACACCTTTATTCTATCCTTCTATCAAAATGCAGTGAGTTTACAACCTCAGAATGAAAAAATGCTTGGTAAAATATTCCTATTAAAGTGCAAATGCTGAGGTTTCACCAAACCTTAAGTTAGAACTTCATTTCCTTTAATTTTTCTGGAATAGACATACTTTGCAACAACAGAACAATTTTCTTGGTAAATCGTACTTCTTTCATTTTCTTAATGATTTAACACTCTGGAGGTTTTGTTGTCATTGTTGTTGCATTTTTAAGAAAAGTGAAATGGAAAAATTTCTTCAAAAATAAGAAGAATGTTCTCCATTTGATTATTAGAAAAATAAAGATGAATAGATTGTCACTGTTATCATAAAGAAATTAAATATACTTTAATCCTGTGGAAAAATAACATAAGTGACAGCAATAATGTGACAATATAAAAACTATAAAGATATTCAAGAACCATCCTTGAGTTCCCATATAGAAATTATTCTTTTATTCTATTCTTTTACTTTAAATCACCTGCAGGCTATTCTAGTTCCGGGAGATGCATCATACAATATTGAATCCTGACTTGGCTTTGTTCCTATTGAAATACAGTAAGAATGAAAATTACATCATCCAAACTAAGATGCCCAAAATATGTGAAGATACTTCAGTCTTGAAAATAATAATAAAAGTTGTGCTTGAGCAAAGGAACAATATTGTACATTTTGCAAGCACTCTTCAGAATTCTGGTAGAAAGAAAGGGAGCTTATCAGCCAGAGCTGTTATAAATAAACTGCAGCTTAGGTTAAGAGGTCCTTCAAGAAGGAGTGCCTAACAAGCCATTTCCGACTGAAGCATTCAGTAAGTCAAAAAAGTGGACATTAAAATAACTGATATTTTAAAACATTCCTTCTGAGGGTCAAAAGTCAATCTCGTATCCTGCTACCTTCAAGAAAAAATCAAGCACTGGTAACACATTTCCAGAATCTTGCACAAGCTGTCTTCCTTACCTGCTTCAGGCTGATATTCCCTGCTCTCTTCTGGAAAAGTAAGAAATAAAGGTACCTGTGTATTCATCAAGATCTGTCTGAAAGAACAAAGCAAATATTAACGATGTTGATGTATAATTAGCATTTGGGGCCCCAAATGAAGCTGTAGCCTCTTCATTCCCATCCTGGGTAACCAGGCCTTCTGTCTGCTTATAGCTATAAAAAAATTTAAATAATAATAAATTTTAAAAAAAGGTAAAAAGAAAAAGATGGCAATCCTACTTGCCACCTGCAGAAACAAAATATGAAAAGACATTGAACAGGAAATTAATACAAATCTCTGAACAAATACTGTTATGTATTATTTTCTTCTATTCCACAAATGAAATACAGGTTCTATAATTTGTATAATGATTTCTGTTGAAAACAAAAGCAAAGCTATGCAAGCTGTACTTGCAGTGTTACCACAAACCTCTGTTTCCACACAAATCTGCACACAGACATAAGTCCCTCTACATGCATATTTGAAATAATGGAAGAAGGCTGAAATCACCCGAGGAAAGTTGTGCTGCCTCATTTGTTTTTTGCAGCATGAGGATTAATCTCTTTTCTGTGTAATGCCAGAAGCTAGCTTATTGCATTGCAGGAGGATTCCCCTCCTCTTCTTGCTCTCCTTCAAGAAAAAACTTCTTATGAAGCACTGGAGATTGCCTATATCTGAAGGCAGGTCACAATGCATGGTTATGCTGGGGGTTTTAGGATCTCTATGCCATTATTGAAACTTCATGATCATGTAAAATTTTAGTCTGGAATTTCATTTCCTCTCTCTCAGAAAAAGAGGATTTTAAAATCTGTCTTGACCAAACATGGCACACTATACCTCCCACAGTCAGCTCAGCTCGTGATCAGCTGGCAACCCATTTCATTTTCTTTCTCTTCCCTGTTCCCATTATATTGCTACTTTAGCTTAAGCGGCACTAGTCTTTTCTTTACTATCTAGTGTGGCCAGAGTGGGACCTCTAGTGTGAGTGTCAGAGAAGATGAAGATATTCTGTTTTGGATTTGGGGTTTTGTTTGCTTGGTAGGGTTTTCTTGCACGAGTAATTTTAGGAGGCTGGACACAGTGTTGGAGGAGGCCCCTTCCTGTTCCACAGCGCTGTGCTGAGGTATTTAAAAATTCCTAAGATTTAACTGTTTTAAGAACAGTAAAGTGATTGCATTTGACTTGAATAGCTCTCTTCCTATTAGAGAGCAACTTTAGCATTACTGTAAGGCTGAATTCACCTTTCAATATACATCATTACCGATTTTTCCACCACCACCATCACCCCCACTTCCATGCCATGTATTTCTACACATTCTAGAACACTAAGACTGACATTTCTGGGTAAAGCCAAAATGAAACTAATCTTAAAAAAAACAAAAAAACAAAACAAAACAAAAAAAAAACACACAAAAAAAAAAAAAAAAAAGAAAACCTACTTCTAAATATAAAGGGTACCCCTAGATAAAGTTTCAAACTTAAACACTGAGTGTCAAAAGCAAACAACTATATACTACCAGTGTCATAAGTTGTAAGGACCTATAGAGCATAGTTCTCTGTCTCAAAACACTGTCAAAGACATAGAAGGAACTTGCCATAACTAAGCCACCATAGTGAGTACTTGAAATAAGCACAAGAGGAAGGTGCTAATTCCAGGCCCAGCAAAGGTGAGGTCTGGTTAGCATATCCTGGTTAATGCATCTGGACGAAAATTCCCATAATGGCGATCTATGGAAAAGGAAGTAAATGCTTGTACACATGCTACCCCAAATTACAGGAACATCTGCAACCACACTGTGGATACTTGGAACCTGGACTCTATAAAGGTGATGACTCCAAAAAACTTTAAATGAAATCCATATTATTGATTTTAGCATATGCTTTCATTTGCACCTTACTTCGGACAGAGACATCTCTCACTAATCAGATTATAACATACAGTCACTTAAAAGAGACAGAAGAAGATGACCAAATTCTAATTCTAATCAAATAAGTCAACACTACATTGGAATACCTAATGCTTAGATGTTCTTTTTACCACCTATACAAAGTAAAAGCATAGAACTAGGATACGGTTTTAAATTTATTTTCACTGAGCTTAAGAGAAGGGCAAGAAAAGGGACAAAATTAAATATAACAAGTAGACAATCCGTAAAGTACGTTAAGCTCATCAATTCTTCACCAAAAATACTGGTAAATAGCCAAGTTATTTAACTTTGCAGAACAGCTGCTTAGCATTCACAGTACTCAGTACCATTAATGCTATGAATGTCTCATAAAAGCTCAGAATACTTTTATTTGGGTTAAAAGAATGTCATTTGCAAAAGAAGTTCAGGAAAGAAAGATGTTTAAAATACCTTTGAGGACCTTCAACCCAGCTCTGATGGATATGCCTTGATTTCAGTTTTAATCTAATCCTAAATACAAGAAATATTTTTACCAGCTAATTTTCAGTGCAACTTCATGAAGTTAGTGTATTGTTTGATGTATACTCCACTGATATCTCTACTGACCCAGATCCATGAGAACAACTTAATCTAGAAAGGGAAAACTACAATCCCAATATCAGTTTTCTACCACTTTTGTGTGTGTGTTTTTTTCTTTTTTGTTTTCCTTCATTCTGTTGTTATGGAACAAGGTTTTAAAAAAGGCTCAGCAGCATAATAAAACCTTGAGCTTTCAGCAGAGCTGTAGGCCAAAATACTTACCAGCTCAACCACTGCAGGGAGTAGGGAACTGGTTGTTGCAGGGTGCTGATAACCTAGTTCTTGTATATAGCAAAAGAGACTCCTTGGTTCCAGGTTGATTCTGGGAAAGACAAATGGAATTATTCTGCTTGCAGTTATGTCACTTTGATCAAGACTAGCAGAAGAGGACAGCAGAGCCATGTAAAATTAACCATTTACATGTGGCAGGAGCATGGAGGAAATATTACAGCAGACAATCTTGATTCTTCTTGAGCAAAGTTAGAATGTAGAGCGCAGCATAAGATGATGGTAAGAAGGGCATTTAGCTGAAAATCTGAGCCTGGGTAACTTATCTGATCTCACCTTGTGACTAAAAATCTGTGACATCTCTTAATCTTGACACTAGAAACTACACTTTCCAGTGAAAACACAAAAGAGTATCTATTTTTCTCCAAAATAGCTCAATTCTCTCTCTTTTGAAAATAAATGGATGTTTGCATAGTTCATAAAAAAATCTATTTCTTCTAATATCTTCATCTGAACCCATTCCTTTTAACAGAGTTATCGTGCTGTTTTGAGAACTTCTTTTCCTTTTATAACTTCAAAATTTACTGTGTTGTATTTCTATTGAGAGATCTACTTTTCATTCTGAAGCTTACCTTTTGTGCTGACAGACCTCCAAAGCCAGAGCAAAAGCAATAAAGCAACGGCTGCCACAGGAACTGGGTATCATTTCTATAGGAAACTTTCTCTCACCTGAAGCTGTCAGTCTGCTGTGAAAACATGACTGATTTCTCATCACTAGAACTATGAAATACAAATCTTCACATATCAAGTTTACAAAAATTATCTTACTGTTCCTTTACAAATTCTTCCACTTCCTTTTTATCTAATAACCCAAGACTTCTCAAGTTTTTCTTTCATGCTTTTAAAATTCCTCTTAGGTCTCTTAATGATCCTTTTTTTTCCTCAGTACTAGCTAAGCAAGCACTAGGTTCATGGAAAAGTTCACAATTACATTTTGTAACTCCTACTTTTTTTATTTAATGTTGATACATACTAATATTTTTGTCTTTTTGAGCAAGGGTATAGATAAAAAGAGAAGCTTATTATTCTTACTACAACTCCAAAGATGGTTTGCTAGAATACATATGAATCATTCAATCAATTCCTTTCCATATGAGTCATCTTGTATTTTTCCAAAACTGTGCACCTGAATGTACGTTAATGTTTTTTCTAGTTTTGGTTAACCTGAGGAATTCTGACATCTGCAGAATTCCTTCCCTTTTCCCATTGTCTCTGCCACTAAATTCAGAAGTAAACATATATGACAGAGTGATCAGTGAAGAAAAACAGTCAGGACAACTTTCAAAGACATCTTTTCCATGACTGCTGGTCCTAAAGAGTTTTAGAGTGATAATATTTTGTAAACATAGTCAAGGCAATATATATATGGATTATTTTCTTAACTCCACAGCTCTAGGAAGGAAAAACATGGGCTGCATTCATATGGACTGTACAGTGAGTGGAAAAACTAGACTTCAATCTGAAATAAGATAATTTCTCTAAATATCATTAAGTAGCAGGAAGCTGCTGCAGGCAAACTGCTGTCTGCATCCAGGAAATATAGCTGGTTTTCTGCTCACTAAACCTTTTTCTTAAAAAGTGTTTTTAATATTTAGCAAAGTAAAAAAAAAAAATTAAAAAAATTGAAAACCACATGGTATTTCAGGCTGTCCTGGAAAAAAATAAGTGAACATGATGTTGGATTCTTTTGCTAGTCTCAAGGAAGAGCACTCAGCAGAGTCAGTCAATATGACCAAAATGTGCATTTATAAAAACTACAAAAAAGACTACCATGCCCATGACAGGAGGTGATTCAACTAGCTGTCTGGCAGTAAAGGTTGTTTACCAGGTTTTGGATTCCTAATTGGGCGCCTAGATTGCTAAGTAGCAGCTGGTCTTTAATTAGTTGAAAAATTATTATCACTAAAAGTTGCCATAAAAAGAAAGAGAACAATATAATTAAAGCGTTAGAATCCATATGGTGGGATATGTATCTTCACTTGTCAATAGCTGTTTTTCCTTTCTTTTCCACTCAGCATTAATAAGGAAAAACTGTTCATTTGCCAAAAAGTTCTCTGTTTTAAATTTGAATTGAAAGTAACATTAAATTGGAAATGTGCTGAAACCCTGTACATAGTGTAATGTTTCCCTTTGACTGTGAAGTTATCCAAGAAGCTATTTTCCACAGGGGTGAGTTAGGATTGATGAGTCACCCTTGCCAGCACACCTAATCATGGTAGGACATCATTAGCTCACCTTCATTCATTATTTATAAAGTAAAACTAGATGAAAACCTCTTTGCATGTTCAACTTAGAAAAACACAAATTTTATGCCTGTGATGTATTAAATATGACCATAGCCTGAATGCACATTACAATCTGCAACTGGAAATTTGCACTATAATTGCCTGAAAATATTTTATACACCACTTTCTCTAGTGGTTTACAGACCTTCTCTGCACTTCAGGATTATTTGCCTAATGCATGTGGAATGATGAGACTACATGTGAAGTAATAGGGTGTTAATATAAGTAATGTCTAGGTATAATTTTTCTAAAATATTTTAAACACCTGTGCTATCAATTTTAATATTATAGAGTATTACACTGTTTTTATACTTACTGTACTTACTGGTTTTTGTCAAGGGGGAAGGGGGAAGGATAATATTACTCAGTTTTGTAATAGCTGAATCGCCTCCAGTCCAAAACCTGGCAGAATCAACTTGTTCATTAACCATCCATTTTTTGGTGGAGAAATTCAGCAGCTGGGAAAGGTATTTCCTTGTAACAGTGGTGCAGTATTAAAGGAAAAACAGAGATAGAAAATACACTCTGTTTAGTTTCCAGGTTAGCTATGGAAAATGGATAAAACTCTACATTGCTCATACTAGTGGTGTATGACCTCCACTTATCTGCATCTGTTATTGTTTAAATAAGAGCAGAGAAATATAGGAAATGAAATTATTTTCTGCACTACAGGAGTAGATTGCCAGTATTCCAAGTCTACATAATCTTTCTTACGTCAAGGCAAAACCTGGACATTCAGCATAAAAGAAAGGGACTGTTTGAAAGCCTAAATGTCCCAGTGACTTGATTATCCTGAACCCTCTCTGCAGCACAAAGTTGAGAAAATATGTTTTAAAATAGCCCTTCACCATAAAATCAATTGATTCTTGGCAGTGTCTATCTACAGTGGAAACAGCCTTTCATAACTTTACATAGCCTTTCTTTAAGGTTATGAATTTGCAGACAAAGTAGAAAATATACATCAGTTAAGCAGCACAGAGCAACGTGCAACAGCTTCAGTCCTTCACTGTAATGCCTTCCAAAAACCAAGTCATTATCTTTTCCCTGTTGACATAGTCTTTTCTATCTAGATTTCTCCACATTCAGATCTCACTTGTATTAGGTCGCTGCAAGGCACCACAAGAGATGAATGTGCTGTAAGGCAACTATAATACAGTAAAAAATTGTAACAACATTCCATCTTCAAATACTTATCACCAGGTCTCCAAATTACATTGCTGGAATGAAGAAAAAAGGCTTATCTAGGAGTTCCATTACATTTTTCTCTTGTGCTGATTTTAATAGGATGCTAGTAATTTTCTGTAAGTTAAGATGCAAGTGTTTTTCTTGTTGAACATGAATTTAACACTTCTATGTATACAAAAAAGATGTGATTTCATTTTGGTACACGGGGATGATATTGGACTTTCATTTAGATTTAAGGTTTGATCTGCTCCAATTTACCTTTTTGAAGAAAACAGCTTGAAAATGGAAATGTTTAGCAAATTAAATTTTTTTTTATTTAAACTTTAAATATTAATTTATCATTCAAAGACTACTGAAATAATTCCGTGTTCAACTACTAACTGATTAATGGTTCTGTAATACTTTAAAACAGGACTTAACACTCATGGAGAACTGAGACAAAATTTAAAAAATGTTTCGGAAACAGCCACTGCTTTTTACAGGCAGGGGAATTTGTGTGGGGGTGATGGTGTTTGAGTTAATATATTTAGTTCTTCTCCATTACTGCATTAATGATGGTTAATATTTTTTTCTGTCTCCCTGTCACCTCTATGGCACGAAAAACATGGATTGCATTTTTGACTCATTGTGTGGTGAAGAACTTCAAGAAACTATAAAAAGAAAGTGAAGGCACTTGTCTCTCATCCCAGCATTGCTATTTTAACAAAATCATTACTAATGTTTGACCCCCATAATGTTTCCACCAATGTTTTGGTAGCTGAGGTGTGTGACCATTTCCCAGTCTGTGTAGAGAAGAGAGGTCCTAATTTAATCTGACACTAGAAGTAGGTCAATGGGACTGAAGAAACCTCTCTCCCTGTAATTCTAGGAAGCATTGGAAGGGGGAACCTGAAGAAAGGGAAAAATGGAGCCAATAGTAAAGGCCAAGTTGGCATTCCACAACTATGCAATCCACTTGGCTTCAACAGCAAACCTGCTATCAGCTTAACCACAAGGCAATGACAGCAGCTTCGAAATATATTTAATACACACATGCATAGCAACTAACAGAAGCAGAAGGGGCATTAGCATTAGAGAAATAATGGATGAACTGCAAAGAGAAGTGCCATGACTAAATAATTTCATTCAAAATGTACACGTACAAGCAAAAAAGTGTATGTGTCACCAGTCTGCTAGACAACCATTTTCTTCAAGTTTATAATAGACATGCAATAGCGGTCTGCCATTTATTTATACTTACAGACAGCTTTGTTGCAGTCAAGACCCCGTAAGTTTTCTTCCAATTAAGCTGAATCCATATTTATTTAAGTTTTTCTCTACTTTAAGATTCATTTCAATCTGAATCTGTATGGAAAAATGTATCAAAATAAGGCATCTTAGTTGCCAGATTGCTGCATGGACCTAGATTCAACCTTCATGTAATTTCCAGTGGCAGGTGATAAATGAAGAGATGAAAAAAGAGAACTGGTACAGAATCCTGATGAGCAAGCCCTTTCTAACTTCAATCAGAAAAAATGAAGACTCTATTTGATTTCCATGAAGCAGACTGTATATTACAAGCAGCAGCTGGAAAAGAGCTTATTAAAAACTTAACAGTTAAAAGATGACACTCTTATGGTATCTATTTTCTGTGAGGGCTGAGGCTCCCTGACCTGTCTCACTGAAAGTTCTTTAAACTCAATAAAGCTTAAAAGGGAAGCAGGATTAAATACAAAATAACAGCAGCAAAATAATAAAGTGAGAAAATCTTTATTTCTTGAATCACAGTTATCAAATACAATAATAGTAAGCCAGCATTCTGCACCACAGAGTAGAGATTGGTACAAAAGAAATTTTTGATTCTGTAATCTAAACCAAATTTCTGGCTAGTGGCCTGATATTTCATTCCCTGGAAAATCAGCCCATACTTAAAACTAGAAAAAAAAATCATCTTGGTGGAGTCCCTCCATATAATTTCAAAAAGCTAAAAAAAATTAATATTTTTACTTCATAATTTCACTAGATATTACAAGTGTGGACAACTTTTGCCTTGATAAGTAGTCACAAAGACCATCTGCAAGACATTTGCATATTAAGAACATAATTAGTTTAGAGATGTGTATTTGTAAAACAGTCTAATACGTATCAGTTGAAAATTCTGCAATCTATTATTCACTAGACTGGTTTGGTATGGAAAAACAACAAAAAAAGAACCTACTTGATCTCTTTGCTCTGTAGAATTTTTTCATTATTTCTGGGTTTTATGCTTCAACAAGGTGAGTGGCCTGATAGATTTTTCCCTTACAGCTCCAAGTTAATGCAAAGTTCTGAGATCCAAAGACCACAAGGGGCAAAAATAAGCAACCTATAATAGCTTGCTTACATTATTCAGCATGTGGTATATAAGCATACAGTATTTACAAGACTCATTTTACATTCACATTAATTATGGAAAATTAGAGACACCAAGAGAGCACCATTAAGCGTCAATTAGACACTAAGAACAAGAATGCTGGCAGTGCTAGTAATGAGAAACCTAGATTACTTCCAGAGGGAAGGCAGTTCATTAATATTTTGCTTCTCAACAGTTCAATTATAACATGCCTAATGTACTGGACATTAACCTTTGGGGGCCTGAATCAAACTGTAGATCAGAGTGACATGACATTACTCAATTCTTGAAGATGCAGATGCAACTTCCTGGGGAACTTCTATTGCTGTCAAACCAGTTCATCACCTTACTCTGAAACCTCTTTTAAGTGACACACCTCCTTCACCTGGAAATGTTTAGGACAATGCCAAATAAATTGATGAGAAATTTTCCTCTTCCACTGGATTCTGGAGTTCCACAACTGAAAAAAAAGTGTACACAAATATCAGGGAACACAAGAACAAGAATTTGGTCTTAAAAAGGAGCATAAAAAGTGTTAACATCTCTTTTTTCAATTGTGTAAAATGTATGACATGCTGAATGTGGTAGGTGTCAGCCTCCGTAGTAAAGCTTTCTCATGGTTCAGTTAACTGTCAATTAACTTAAGTGATTGTGAAAGAAATTAAAAATTACTTTAAAAATATAAATCTAGTTTGTTTCTAGAAATCTATGGCAAAAGGTTCTGATTCTGGGAAAGAAAAGAGTTTCTAGTGTACCCATTGGTTCAAAAGTTGTTATTGAAAGCAGATGGTGACATGAACTCTAGCTTCTTAATAAACCATAGTTATTGTCTGAAATGTAATATATAAATAGGACTGTTCATGAGACATTGTTTTACTCAGAATAAAGCCTATATAATTTTGCTTGCATTCAGAATTTTTACTCCTGTTGGTCTACTAGACATTTTATCTTGATAATAAAAATATAGTAGGAGAAAGTAAGTAATTTTTGCAGTCCAAGTAGCATATAAACTGGCCTTCTGTTTAAGACCTAATCATAAATACAGCTGCATTCTTCACTGTGCAATTTCTTTTCACAGTTCATTAATTGCAAAGAGATAACTTGAATGGTAAGTTTGCAGTTCTATGATAGGGTCCTGTATGGCCATGAGGGAAGGATCTACTTTTATGTGTTCTTCTCACTAATGATACATCAGGGAATAGAAAGGTGAATACCAAGAGCTAAGACGCTGAAAACCTTTATAAAAAGACGCAGTATACAGCATACTGTACTTTTGGAGGCAACGGACCTGTCTTTAATTTGTACTACTTATTTTTCGTCTCTGAACAGCTGATAACAAGCAAGGATAAAGATTCTCTTCATAATAACAAGGGAGCATGAATGCACCAGACAACAATCTGACCACTATTTATTTAATAAATAAAAAAGAAATATTTAAAGGTGTTGAAAATTGAGGTGTTAGAAAAGGTGAAGTAAGGTATATAAAACAGTTCTTATCTATTTGTTGCTTTTGCTTAGTGCCTATTAAAATGTCTGCTTGAATAGCCCAAACAAAACCTTGAAAGCAAAACTTGAATGCACAATGTTAGTTGATTTGTAAAATATCTTTGAATCACTTTTTAATTGTAATGAAGGTTTTTCTATGAAAACCAAATTGATATAAGAGCATCATCAAAAAAGGTTATCAATGGGTAATACATGAGGTGGTTTAACATTTTCTGGTTTGTTACACACCTTCAAGCATACCAGGTTATGTCTACCAGAGAACCAATATTTCACTGCATGACATGCTTGATTAGCCAAAAAAACCAAATCACATCAAACCTCCAGTATCTGTGATGATGGAGGTTCTATTTAGGGTAAACATTCGAAAGGAGAATTCACCCTAACACTGTTACAGTTAATGAAAATCTGGACAAAAATCTGGACAAAAAACTTTGTCCATTTAAAACATGGATGCTCATTTCAGAATATATCAAGAAAAGAAATTAGGTTAGTGTAGTGAGTTGAACCTGAGTTGATGGACAACCTTTTAGACTAATGACGCTTCTCACAATTTACATATTTAAACTGCACGGAAAGGCGGGAATTCCTTTTCGTTCCAGCTTGCCTGCCGGAAGGTGGGGGGGTCTCCAAGCCTCCAGGCCCTGCCAGGCCAGGCCGGGGCCCCTGCCACCCCCACCTTTCCCAACACTGCAGCACGGACCCTGGGTCACTGTGCGGGGGGAACTGTCCCAGATCTGCAGGCAGCTAAAACCAGCCATGGTCTGCCACACAGCTAAAACCAGCCAAGGTCTGCCACACAGCTAAATCCATCCGGCGTGGCTTACTTAAGGACCAGCAGGTCCTTATCCTCTCCTCTCCATGCGGAGCCGGCAGAGTCAATGGGAGCCGGAGTAGCCTCCTGTCTGCAGCCAGCACACTTCTCGCTGAACCAAAGAAGACACCACACAGCCAGCAGCACAAAGGGAGCGAGGCTTTCTCCGCCATAAAGCCTGAACAAGAACACTCTTCAACATGGCGGCTTCAGAGTCAGAGAGAAAGAGAAGTGAGTCACGTGGGACGGAGCTGGAAATGGCGACGGGAGAAAAGAGGGCGGTGCCGCGATTCTGGCGCGCAGCTTAAAAACTTCTGGCATGCCGTGGTAAGAAACTGTAATACCACAAACTGTTTGTCTCTTTAATCCATTTGAAGTACATGGGGGGATGGAGAATTCACATGTGGCCCATGAAGATTGTGAAGAGTGCCTATGCCAGGCTATACAGAAGCAGTGAGAGGCTTTTAGAGACTTGTGATGAAGAAAGCCTTTGTGTTCAGGCCAAAGTAACTCATCCTTAAAAAGATTAATAACCCCATGTGATGGCTCTTGTTTTGCAGTGTGAAGGAACTATGAGATTTTTTTTCATGGGAGAGATGTTTTACACCACAGCAGATTGTTTCTTTCTGGGCGGGTCTGCTATTGGTGGCAGTTTGGGAACCATGTGAAGCAGAAGAAAACCCTTTTTTTTCCTTAAGCATAAGAGAGAGACATTTCAAGAACTGCAACACTGACTAAAATCCCATGTTCTGTTACCCTTTGTGCAAGTTGGGTAAGAAGAGTGAAGTGCTGGGGGGGGGGGGGGGGGGGGAGGAGTTGCTTTAATTTCTTGTTATTTCTTTTTACTTTTAATTCTATTAGTAATAAAACTCTTTCTTTGTACCGCAACCATTTAAGTTTGAACCTGTTTTGCTTTCTCCTAATTCTTATCTCACAGAAGGAAAATAAGTAAGTAATGGATATTTTGAACCAAACCACTGCAGTTAGTTCCACAAAAAAATATTATTTGGCTATAGATTTCATTAGTCTCTCTCAAAGAGTCCAGAGTGGCAATAAATCAAAAACTCTAAAAAAAACCTACTTACTAATAAGATATGTTTTGATATTGCTCAGGAGTACAAGTCTCAGGTACAGCTCAGAGCATATGCTCAAAAATGGAAAATCACTGTGTTCTTTATAGAACTACAGTGTCCACAAGCCGAAAGAGAATTAGAGAAAGTCTTAAATTCTACTACCTTGAACTGCCTCAGGATTTCTACAATAACTGAAATAAAAACTTGATGAAACCATGTAGACAACATTCACCTTCAAAGTCCTCAGCAAGACACAGGCACAATTTCTTGCCAATGAATTCTGACGTCAAGTCAAGTGTTTTGAAACATTTGCTTGATTGCTATAACCCATCTGATGGAAAAAGAATTATTCTAAGGCAAATAACATCCACCTACTGCAAAATTGATTTGAATTTCAGCAGGGGTGTCCTCCCTTTGTTTTGTTAAATGGCTCTCAAAAATCTTTCAATAAAGGAAGCTTTTGCAAACACATTAAAGAGGCAGGTTATTTGTTTCAGGTTGTTCAGGGGGAGTTTTGTAATAGAATTTTCAAGATGAATTTCTGGCTGTACATTTGGAATTCTAAGCTAGTATCATTTCTTGAAACCCAAGTAGTCTGGAGAAAGAGGAGATGGCTGCAAGAGACTCAACTGGAGATAAATTAACTGATAACTGCAGAAACATCAGATTTTCTGTAACTAATTTCTCATCACTGGCCATAAAAAATCAAGGTTGCATTATTTAAGTAAACAACATATTCAGGGCTCTTGAATCTCAATAGCAATATTTTATTTAATACTGTCAGATTATTTTTACAAACCCCCCAAGAGTAAATGGTAAATAATGTAAATTTGCATTTTTTGTTAATTCAGTTCATAGCATTTAGCCTAGAACTACTATTCAGTGAGAACTAAACAAGTTAATGCTGCTATGATGTAGCTACTATTTAAGAAAGCAAACCTTAATAAAAGGTCTTCAAAAAAAATTACCTTTAATATCTTTTTTTGTATCAAGATTTATGTTGTGAAAAGTAAGTTTTCTAAATTAAACTTGGTTACTAATACGGAAAATTTATAGAAAGCTCAAGCTATTTAGAACTCTTCTCTAAAATCTGAAAGGAAAAAAACCAATGAAGATGCATTTGCTATTTAATGAGTAAAACCAGAAACTTTCTTAAACTAATGGTCAGATTTATTGCTATTTTAGAGATACTTCATACTTGGCTTTCTGTATCCTAGTTCTTAGAACAGATCCTATGCAAACATTTTCAAACCTCATTTACCTGACCAGGCTGTGCTATATAAGATCAAGAATTGACACAAAGGGAACTAATCCAACTATCTACAGGTTATGGACAAAATGTACTGTTGTTCTACTCAGTGATCTAACCAAGATTCCAAGACATTATCCTACATAAAATTTTAGTAATCTCTCATGAAACTTGATTTCCCCTGGAAGGAAAGCCTGCAAGGATCCTCAAGTGAAAGATGTTCTACCTGTAACAGCTTGGGAAGACCTCAGAACTGTTATATGCAGTTTAAAATATTTATCATCCAATGAGCTTTAACAGTTCCAATATGTAGGATAAATGAGTAAACAGTGGGAAAAAGAGGCACTCTGAAAGCAAACGAAAGTGCTGGACACCCATCAAAAGCATAAACTACTAAGACACAACAAACTAAATGCTAAGGGCTACAGTCTATTTGAAGAAATGATAGTTCAATCATGCTGTAATTTAAATAGATTTATAAAGCCAAGATAGTAAAAAACAAAGAAATTATCTGCTTTTAAATGAAACATATTGTAAATGTAGGTGGGGAGAAAACGATGTAGAAAACTCCTACATAGAGAAAACCTCAACCTATTAGTTGTTAAACTGTCTGCAGTACTGGACAAACCAATGCTAATTAAATTTGAAAGAAAATACTTTACTGTTTATGTAGCCAAAGGTATAATTTGCAGGTAACTGTGTTATTACCAGGCACAACAAATATTATAGGATCATTAAGGAACTGACCTAAAATAATTTTAAAAGGCAAAGAGAGTACATTTGTTTTAGTTTGCCTTCTGATTTTCTGAGGACTAAAAATGTAACTATGTAGAAGATCTTCAGAAGCATTTACAGGAATGGGTTACAGAACTTTGGAATACCTATTGGCCAACATCTAAACCTCTCTCTCTCAGTTACTTCTGTGAAATCCCCTTCTCTAAGGTAGCACTGAGAAGATCTCTACCAGGACTTAAGAAAAAGGTTAAGGCAACCTTGACATAATGGTCTTGACCACAATGCACATACTATCTGCAAACAAAGGCAAAAAAAAAATTCAGAGATGTCATGGGATCTAAAGAGAAATCATGGCTAAAATTTGAATCATAAATTAGACCAGAGTGGGAGGGTATATATAAAATACCTTCAAGATTAGGATGTTCCAGAGTTTAAGACACAGAACAGGGTCTTGAGCAGGAAGAGGCAGGGCTCAATACGGTCAGGTAGACTAAGCAAAATTCTGAACTGCAGTGAAAGTACAGGTAAGCAGGAAGATACAATTGTCTACCGCAGCTGTGGTATTAACAACCACATCCTTCTTCCTCATCAGTACCACAGATCATCACAAATTTCTAGTGAAAGATGAGTGGCAAAGCATAACAGAAATATTCTCAAAGAAATTTCAGCAAAGACAATAACTAGACCATTAAGCTACAGCAGTGGTAATAGCTAAAATAGCAGGACTGTTTTTCCCCTTAACTGAGCTGCAGATGGATCTCATTTTCAGTGGAGCTGCAAGCAAAGCAGTGCAATCTCCAAACTGACTGTGAACCATTGAAAAAACTTCGAGAGGCTTTCTTCCTTTTTACATAGGAGAGTCTAGTCTCTGAGTTTAACACTGAGTTTAACAAATACTGCATTTTTTGACAGCACAGATGAACTCTCCAGTGATTCAGAAGCAGGAATCGAAGAATTCTGAATCATCCCAGGCAACCTTGCCACAGTAGGTTCAGTTTTGCAAGACTACATATTTTTGCAAACAATTCAACTTGGAATACATTCAATCTGTCCATCAAGGTGTTTCTACCCCACACATACATAGTTCAGGTTTCCCAATGTAAGTTACTGGAAGCACAATTTCTCTTAAGTAGCCCAAATCAAAAAAAAATTTTTAGAGCTCAAAACAGGGACTTGAATCAGTACTTTTTTTTTCTTTTTCTTTTTTTTTTTTTTTTAGTTTCCATTTGGACTCAAGCAGAATTGAAGCTGTTCTAGTTCAGATTCAAGCCAAGTCTGATAGCTGACTCTCCCACTGAAACAGAATGCACTGGAAAACATGATATAAAAATCAGAGTTGATATAACTGGGTAGCCTATGACAAAGTGTCACAGCCAGTGAGAGATGCACCCCTTACTTCCTTACTCCTGCAGGCACCACCCCTACCCCCAGCAGAGAATGTAAATTTTTTCTTAGACTTCTTAATCTGGAATTTGAGCTGTGGAGGTGGTGCTAACCTGGCAGCACTCAAAGGAACACAACTGTGCCAGCACTGTATCAGGGGAGAGAAAAATCATAGTAGTGAGATAAAATTCCTGTAACTTTTACCCTCAGATAAGCCTGTATCTCCAGAGCAGTCTAAAACTACCCCAATATATGACAGCAAAAGGCACCCCAGGGGTGCCTCTGGCAGACAGAACTGGAGGCATCCTAACAACTTGCCTTAGGCAGAACAGCCCAGAGCTCTTCCCAAAGAAGAAACAAAAATCAACAATATGGCCAAGCCTTCCCCATTAACTGAAGAAATCTTTGGGGATATCCTTTCCCCACTGGACAGATTATTGGATAACACTTGCAAAACCTTTTAATGCAAAAATTGCATCTCAACCCGACTCACAGTAAAGGTAAGGTCTGCATGAACACATTCTGTAGATCTCAGCTGGTGAAATCCAACTCCACACTAAAGCAGTCTCTGCTGAGGCACAAAACCTATTAGTCAGACTGCTCTTTTGAACTGGCATCCCAAAATAGCACCTCAGAAAGAGATCTGTTTCAAAGGATAATTCTAAAATAGCAGACAATATCCAGCTCAAGTAAAGAAAAAGAAAACAAAGAATCTAGTTTGTATTTCATTTTGGGTTTTCATTGTTTCCCTCACCCATCCTAATGTGAAAAAACACAAACAGAAAACAGGCATTATGTTAAACAATATAAACACTGGTTACACGTCACCTTTACACCTACCTATCATGGTTGCAGAAGTGTAACAAGGTAATGATGAACCTGAGATTTACTATGATTTATTAAGATATTACTCTTAGTCTTCTCACTGTTATAGGCCTGTACATAAAATATTGGTCTCCCATTTAACTTCATTTTGCAGATGAGAAAGTAAGCTCTTACCAGGTTATTCAATAACTTTCATATGGGCACACAGAATTTTTTTTTTTTAACATTCTTACTGATTTTTTTTCCTGAAAAAAATCCATCACCAGATTCATCATTCTGAGAAATAGCATTTATTCAAATAATTACAATTCTCTGAAAATTATACTTTACCAGTCCTCAACATGGCACAGGAACAACAAAAGATCAGCAGCCATTAAGATATTGCAACAAACCACATTTATTCTGCGGGTCTTAGATCAGTCTGAAACATGTAGTGCAACAATAATGTGTTGGATGATCAGTCCAAAACTTTGATACCTATTTAAAATAATTAATTGCAAATTTAATTTCTACTTCCCCAAGTAAGTGTTACTTGTGCTAACACTGTCACCATTCAGTGTGCCTCTGTAAACGTGCACATAAATGTATGCACATTATGTGTCTTTGTGTATGTATACATACAACCCCAAATTTGAACACATTTTATTAAACATCTTCTTGATTTTTATGGCCTGTTAGCAGCAGTTATACAGATAATTTATCTGTGATATGGTTTTGAAATAGAGCAAGTGTTTCTGTAGTCCTTAGAACCAATAAAAATACACAAAGCATTTTCTTCATGGATATTCACTTCAATGCACAAAACCCCTTCCACTGCTCCATTTATTCCATTAGTGTAGTGGCTTAAATGATGCATGAGGCTTTCAGCAGTGAAGTGAATGTCATTTTTAAGGACCCAATAAAAAGATAAACAATATAGGAACCATAACTCAATACTGAGAAATATCTGCAAATAAAAGTACAACTGCAAATAGTACATTCAGGTCCAGCCTGACAGAAGATAAAGTAATTTCTCCTACTGGCATTAGGCCCCAATTCAAATCAGCATTTAAGAATGTGTTAACGTTAAGCACCAGCTTTAATCAATGCAATTTAAGTTCAGGCTGATATGCTTTCTTGAGACAGGGCCTCAGTGATTAGAAAAGGCTCAATTAAAAAGTGAAGGTAGCAAAACAGTCAATAGTGCACTGGGAAAACTAACATCTACAGACTTTTTTCAGTTTTAACAACTGCTCAAATAAGGTAAGTGCAAAGTCTAAAAGTCTAGACTTGCTTTGTCAGTGCTACATTCCAGAATAATAAATACAACTATAAAGTATTTGAGTTTGATCTCATTTCCTCTGTACTTCCTAGCAGAGTTGCCAGATACATTATTTGAGTCACTTGCCTAATTTCTTCAATCAAACAAATTATTTTTCCAATTAAGCTGCTCAATGCAATCAAGAATAGAAGTAAATGATGTGAGAATGTTAACAGCACCTGTGACTACCAAAAATAGAAGAGGGAATAAGTGAGCATACTGCTTCTGTGCTTCCTCTCTTCTACCTTAGGAGATCTGGCCAGTTCCAATCAAACACTAAAGGCATCAGTAAGTTCTTAAAAGGCTGGTGAAAATCTGTGACAGTGATGGCTAGTCAGACCACAAAAGGGACAGCAGCAAAAACAAGCAGATGCTCTTATTAGTGCCTCCCTTGAAGCAAAGGTGCCATGTGAGCTCATTAGTGCTCTCGTCTGTTGGTCCTGCTGCTCAACCAGACAGCATCTACAACACCTGGAAACAGCCTCGGCACAGCAGTGCCTTTTGCCCATCCAGCTGTTACGGAACAAAGTAAAAATGGATATGCCATGAGGCAAGAAGGCAGCAATTCCAAGGCATAAGCAATATGATCTGAAAAACAAATGAAAATAATTTCATTCCTTGAATAGTTTTGTTTGTTTTTTTTTTTAAGAGCAATGCTGATTATTAAATTTAAGGGAACTCTGGGCCTAAAAATCAAAATAGCTGTACTGTTCTACATCACATATCTTCAGGAACTGCTACCTACATACTAAGAAGGCAGGAAGTGAGGCTGTTCTGCAACACTGGGACCTGCCCCCATAGGCAGAAGAGCAGTGCTACAGTTGTAGCACAACCATTTCCTAGTCCCTGCAAACAGAATGCAATTCATCTCTGTCCTCATGGTAAAGAGAGGGGTAAATCTCTTCCCCCATTTAGGATTTGGCACTTCTTAACTGAGTGTGATGGTACCATTCTGATTTGTTTGTGTGGGGACCATTTTCTCTTAAAGGAGTTAATTTCTCATTTAAATACTAAATACTCATGGGAGGTCAGCAACTTTGTTAGCACCAAGCAAGCTCTATGCAAACAGCAACAGAAAAGCCTGCCTTTGTCACCCTGAGCTAACTAAGGCCTGTTTAGAAAACAGCCCATTGAGCACAGAGATGATGCTGTTCTTCCAATTCAGGTACCCTTTAAAATTAGATGTTGCTTTGAAGACTTCTTTTGTCCTCCTCAACAGTCTCATTACTTAGATGTCATAATCAGATGTACACCATAGAGACACAGTTTCAAGATACAAGAATTAATACATTGTCTCACCTACTACATTTCTCTCCCTTCTGATTCTTTCACATGATGCCTTGTCAGTGGACAATTTTATGGAAGCAAATACTAATTTTCTCCTTAAATAAAAACAAACAAACAAACAAAAAACCCAACCAAAATCAATTTCAAATCAGATGTTACTAATTTTTACAGTGTTAGACAATTAAAAATATTGCAGGCCAATAGTATGAATTTCAGAGTATAACTTGTCTTTCAAAGATATCTCTCCAGTATTTACAAGGTAGTACAGAGTAAAAACACAGCAAAAGGTTTTGACAGTTCTTAGAATCCCTATATCAAACAAAATCTGAAACAAACAACAACAAAAAATTGACAGAACCCTGGTGTCCTTTCACTGCACAGAAAGCCTTCCAAACTTCAGGATTTTTACATAATCAGTTCTTCCAGCTCAGTCTTAAAATTATAACATGGGGCATACACATACACAAAATCAGTAGCTGCATACAAACAAATGTATTTCCTCTGCACTGTACAAACTACACACATCAAAACAGACTACTTTTGAACAGAAAACACAGACACAAGAATATATATATATGTATATGTATATAACACAAGAATATATATATATGTAAATATTACACTTCAGGCTCAGGAAATCAGCTGGAGGTTTCATGAAGTGCTCTGTTCTTCTGCAGCACTGTATTTAGTTCCTGAATCACATTTGATGGCAATTTGCTATCTAATTCCAAAGTAGTTTTGTTTGTTTTGGTTTTATTTTTCTTCAGTGTCTTATGTGGTTTTTGGTGTAGTTCAGTCATCCCTGAGCTTGCATCATCCTCAGAAATCAAGTTTCGATGTGTTTTTGCATGATTTCGCACTTTCTCCTCCTTTCTTTCCAAACATTGTGCCACAATAGATGCTTTTTCTTTCAAGTTTTTTCTTTCTTCCAGAAGTTCATTATCATGATGTTCACCAAATCTTGATTTTCCAGTTTGTAGTTCTATATTCTTACCAAACAAGCAAAGAGAAATAAGTTCATTAACACCACATTAAATAATAATTACATTGCAACTTTTGGTCATTAGTTTCACTTAAGTTCTAAAGAAAAAAAAATTAATTTTACTCAAGAGCTGAGACAGCAAAGTCAGTTTTAAATTACCACAATTGTGCTATTATCATTTAGCAAGCATTTTTAGTGAGGAATTTCTCAATTAGTGATACTCCTCAAATTTACATAAATCATGCAACATGACAATGAAGACATTTTTTTTCATAGAATCACAATTTGATTTTTCATTCTACCACAGTAGACTAAATTTTAATGTTTTACAAAAGATCCATATACTCTTAAAGACTCAGAATTGTTTGATGGAATGAATGCAACTGTGTATAATGCAATTTTGATAAAGTAATGACTGAGCAACATGAATATAGGAAAGATAATTTAATCACATAAACATTTTCAGCAACTGATAAATTATAAAGACTGGCTGCTTTTTCAAATTGCATATTGGTGGGCTGTTTTCAACTTCTTAAGCTGTAAAAAATAAAAGGTAAATCAGATGCTGCATCTAAATTTGCATTATTTTATTCAGGCTGCTCAGTTGGTGTGGCAGTAGTGAGAACATTCCTTTTGTGGAAAAGTCTGGTAGTTCTAAAAGAAAAGTAGGTCCTGGAATTCTTCTTTCATGTGTGGCATCTTTTTTGACTACCAGAAGGTAGAGAAAACTGAGGGAAACTTTGGTTCTTTTTGTATTTCCTCTGTGGAACTTGTTCAGTTTGACTGCATTTTTTATGGAGTTATTTATCCACAGCATATAGGCAACTTGTTCCTTGGAATCTTAATACCTCCTATATGTTAACACAAACATGAGAAACTACTCAAACACTAGGAAGGAGATAGTTTAGATACACAGAATTATAGAACAGTTTGGGCCTTCTTGTAGGCCTTTCTTGTACGACCTATTGTGAGTATGGTATTCGGCCCTGCTTGAAAGAAAAGGTTTTTCCTCATTCCTCAGTCTTCTCATATTTTGAAATAACATCAAATACTTCCTGCAGATACACATCAATGTATTTCTATTCCAATTAAATAATTCCATACGAAAAATACACATATTTTAAATAGACACATATACAACAAATGGTATAGAAATAACCAAAATGTTTTGGTTCTATTTATTATTAGGATTCTTAGGTTTTGAGTCTTTCAAACCTTTGGTGTTACACGTTTATCTTGTTAACACACAATAAAATTGCTTCCAGTAATGGGGAAAAATCAGACATTCAATATAGCCATTTTAGCAAAAAATATTAATATTAAACTCAGTTTCTGGGTATGTTTGACCTTTAGTGGTTTGGGGTTCTTTTCCCCCCACTCATCTTCCTCTCATGAAGACATCACTTCTTCCACTGTTTGAAAAACTTTCAGTCTCTTTTCCTGCCTGTATAAATTGATCCCATTTCTACTACAAGTTTACACATTGATCTGTAAACAGACATCCATTTCCCATAAACCAGCATGTTTCAGAAAATGCTTGTTCTGTTATTACTTTCTAATGCTTTAAAATGGAGATATTATTGCATGTTGGAGTACTCAAATTCATGGAAAGACTGAAGGTGTGGTCTCCCAATGGTACATCTTTTTTTTAACTGACTCCACTGGGGTATAGTATTTCTTCTTAATAAACCGTGTCATATATAGACTTTCTACCACTATTTTACTGCTCATTCCAGTTTTAGCTTTCCATGTAAAGAAAGCATTAGTTTTTATTTTTCATTATGTGTTTTTGTGTTAACCTTCCTAAAGTATGCAAATACCTTTTGCATAAAAATTCCCTAGATCTAGTCATGGCATAAATAATGAAGACTGTGGATTTCTGCTTTTAAGTTTAAACTCAGACTTCCTCAAAGTTTCAGTGTACAAAACTTTAGTCCTCCCTAATGAAGCAAATTATCCACAATAAAAGAAATAAAATAATACATATGGTACTATAAGGCATTAAGGATTTTTTATCAGGAAGCTCAAAATCCAATAAAACCTTTATCCTAGAATGTCTGAATTTGTAGCCATCTCAAAGCATGTGCTAGAGGTTTCAACTGTACTTGCATAAGGAACAGGTAAGAGACACACCTAAGCGTTATGAAGTTTTTGGACTGACAAGACCTATGATTTACTTTCATCAAAGAAGTTTGAAAACATAAGCATCAGAAAGAACTCATAAAAAATTGCAAAAATACTTTTTGAGAGAAGGTTAAAAAGGATAAATTAAACAAAATATGAAAGTTTGTAAACAAATTACAAAATATTTATATTCACATGGTATTATACTCTTGTAGTTAGGCAGAGCAGAAATTCTTTCTGGAAGAAAGGGTAACACAAGATGGAGTTGTGTTTTACATAAAGCACTATGCCTGCCTTGTGCTTTTAGTTTACCATGGAAACAAATCAACGTTACCACTCTGTACCTGAACCATCATCTCTGTTAGTGGTGATAACACATCCCATATTAACTACCTCCCTTCAAAATGTTCTAACATGTGCAAGAAATAATACTGCTGCAGTCAAAGGACCAAGCTGTTGTTGCAACAGTTACTCACTGCTGCAGTCAGGCTAGTTACCACTACTATTCTCAAGTAGAACATTACCACCACTGCTTCACCTCAGCTGGAAGTAAGGCAAGTAAGTTCATCCCACAGGCATCAGTATCTCTATGTGGATACCAGAAAGTAATCTCAAGCTAATATAAGGTTCAGATATATCACTAGTGCACATAATGTAGTAACAAAGCTCAGTCTATTCAAAGAGTTGTAACTAAAGCCTCTTATTCTTCTTTGAGACTAATTATAGTACAACTTGAATGTATCAAAGTTAGCTCCATCTAAGCTTTTCCATTATAGTCACAGAGTAGATAACTATAACAGCGCAGTTATTTTAGACAGAAGAAAAGATACTGTAAGATATGCATGCAGGACAGTTTTCAACGATCTTATTTAAAAAACCCGTCATAAAGTGCACTGTAATAATGTGCACAATATTTCCAGCTAAAAGTCTTACTCCTAATGAACAATCTCTACTGAAAAAAAAAACCAGCACAAATAGAAGTCCATTATGATTTACTGAACAGCCAGAGAGGTTACACAAGTTGAGACTACAATAGCTTTTTTATATTAATTGTCCTAAATGTTTCTTTAATGACAAAATATTGGAAGAGACATTGATAATAAGAACATCTACATTTTATATTTATCCAGCTCTAGAGAGTTCATCATTATTGGAATACTTAATATTACAACATTGTGGTTAGAAGTTCTACATCAAGATTAAACCCCACTTACTTCTGTATTCCCTCTGATTTTACAAGTGTTCTTCTCCTGATGAATGGGAATTAGTGGTAAGCCTCGGATCTTTGGACTTTTAGTTATGGACTGTTTTCTTGCTTTTCCAGCAGGTGGCCATGTATCTGCATGCTAAAGAACAAAATTATTCCTTATTTTCAGTGTGGAATTTCATAAATACACAACATTCTTTGGTATGTAAAACTCCCTTGGAAAAAGCTATATTCCGCACACCACCATGCCCTCCTGTTGTGGGAGAAAGGGGAAACTTCATGATGCTTATAATTATATTAATATTTCATAAGTGCTGCACAATGTTGAGTGAACAGAACCAAATTGTCTCTACATAATTGTCATGTATCAAACATCTTCCTTCCCTAATATTATTCTAATTATCTACAAAAAATAGAAGATATCATCAAATGCGACATACACATTGACTTGTTTCACAATTTCAAAATTCCACCGAAGTATGCTTTCAGGAGTCTCAAAAAAAATTTCTGAAATAAGATAAAATTACCCCAACACACAAGTGTTTCAAAATGTGTTTCTTGTTGAGGTTCAAGACCAAAGTGCAGGGTCCTGCACTGGGGCCACAACAAGCCCAGGCAGCATTACAGGCTGGGGCAGACTGACTCAAATGTGGCCCAGTGGAAAAGTACCTGGCAGTGCTGGTCCACGCCTGCTGAACATGAGCAAGAATGTGCCCAAGTGGCTAAGAAGGCCAAAGGCCAAAGGCTTGTGTCAGCAATAGTGTGGCCAGCAGGACCAGGGCAGGGATTGTCCCCCTGTACCCAGCACTGATGAGGCCACATTTCAAGTTCTGGGCCCAGTTCTGGGCCCCTCACTTCAAGAAAGACATTGAAGTGCTGGAGTGTGTCCAGAGAAGGGGAATGGGGCTTATGAGGCTTATGAGAAGCAGCTGAGGGATCAGGGGTTGTTTAGCCTGGAGAAAAAGAGGCTCAGAGGGGAACAGATTGGTCTGTACAATTGCCTGAGAGGGGGGTGTAGTCAGGTGGGGATGGGCTTCTTCTCCCAGGTAACAAGTGACAGGATGAGAGGAAATAGTCTTAAACTGCACTGGGGGAGGTTTAGGTTGGATATTAGGAAGAGTTTCTTCGCAAAAAGGTTGATTAGACATTGGAATGTCACCAGTCACCATCCCTGAAGGTGTTTAAGAAAAGACTACGTGTGGCACTCAGCGCCATGGTCTGGTTGACAAGGTGGTGTTAGGTCATAGGTTTAACTCAATGATCTCAAAGGTCCTTTCCAAACTAATTGATTCTGCGATTTTGTGAAAAATTATATTAATACTTTAGAGAAAATAATTGTTTAACCTATGATAACAACATGCATTATCCAAAATGCAATCTACAAACATGCAGATCTGGTTTCAATAGAAGTCTTTGCTTTAGCTCAACTGAAATAGGTCAGTCTTGGGCTGAAATGCGAAGTTTCACTCTGAGTGAAAAACAAGCCTGGGAAGAGAAGGGAAGTAAAAAACCATAAATTACTTACTGAATATTTCGAATCTGAGCACATGAGCTCACAGTCTTCAGGTAATGTTAATGGAAACCAGAAAGACAAATTTGAGGACAAGGTATTATAATACTATTTTACTGAAAAATCATCAACATGAGATTCTGTGAATCACAGAGGATGTCCAAGGCCTACAGCTAAATCGGCACAACTTTGCAGGAAACCGGCAAGCCAGGACTGCAAAACCATGAAGCAGTCTCTTCAAGACTATATTTAAAAAAACAGATGTGGAGCTATGATCATATTTGCAGGTGGTCTGCAAGTAAAAACAGCATTACCATTATAAAGCCATGATGGCAGAATAAAAATTGGAAGTCCCAGTTCCAAATTTAGAAAAAGTATTTTACAGACTCACATCCTGATAGAGTAAAAAATTCTCACAGATGGTACTGACGAGGGTGACACAAAAGTCTGTGATAAGAGTTCTCTCCAGTGACCACTAAAAACATTTTCTTCAAATGAAATGAGAAGGTATTATCTGAAAGAGCAGCTCTTGCCAACCAAAATCAGTTTATTGTGGATCAAGATACAACAAGCAAACGTAATCCAGAAAGCAATGGAGAAACTTTAATCAGCTTCTGAAGAAAACTGTCTGCCTTAATTCCCAGCAAGCCTAAGGAAACCATCCCTGTCAGTTAAGCACCCTGATTTCCCTTTTGTGCCTGTAACATTTCTTAAAATAGAACTCCGAGAAAGTATATCAGAAATACTAGCAACGTATTAGGCCACATAAAAAATGTATTTATTCATAGTTTTGACCCCTCTGTTCAACTGCACCTCATGGTAGTATAATGTGCCTCCAGCTGATCAAAGGCAAGGAAACTGAAAGAATACTATTGTGTCCATCTTCACACCAATTAATTACTTCCAACTGTATGCTATGCATGCTCTTAAGAGATTTCATATAGAACTACTATAGAATTCAAGAATCAAGTTTCAGCCATGCTTTTCAGGATGGTTTTGCATAGATCTTGAAAGAAACATTGGTCCTACTTCAAACAATTAGTATTTACCAGCTTGGAACAGAAGATTAATAACCTCTGGGTTAACTTGATCACCTGTATCGAAAGTACTCTTATCACTAGATTACAGCAGTACCTACACTTTGCTATTTATATACTCTGCACTACTTACAGGAGAAAGCATTATCAGAAAACAGGACAAAAATAACAATAGTACTACTATCTGACTGATATTAATTACTAATAAAGCCTTACTCTGTTCAAGCACTCAGGAACACAGCAATATTGGTTTATGTCCCTCTTAATTGCACAAGATGATTAAATGTCAATGTCTTAATACTTCAAAACTGATTTTACAGTATTTTTCAATTTCCAATCTAAGTTATTCCACTGACAAAGAAAATGTGCTGTGTGAAGTCTCTCTAACGTGTTCAAATACAGCGACAACATATAAGGTAAAATACCAAGCTGACTTCCCTAAAGATGGTCTCAACTTGAAAATTATAACTAGAAATAACCTCAGTTGACATTTACAGTTTTCTGGTTTAGAAATGGGATAATGTGGTAATAATTGTCTGCTGCTGTATGATACAGAACTTTTTAGAGATCTTTTAGAAAGTTTTACCACTATGAGGCATTGCATTCTTAAGGAGATTTTCTCTGTAACAAAGTAGTAGGTTGCAATAAGAACAAAACACTAAATCTGCATCATTAGCACATCATTTTTCATGTAGTTTATAGACTGACAATTTTACTGATGTACAGAATGCCAGTAAAAAGAAATAATCAACAATTTCCACAAAAAACAAAGCCAAGTCAAAAAACCCTTTCAATGTAGTATTGCTAATTCATTGCACTATTCATTCATTGGAATAAAGACTTTAAAATAATAGCATGAATTCATAGCAATTTTTTTTTTAATGCACATGAAATTTTTTTTCTTTCTCTGTTAGAAAAAATTATCCTGGACATTGAGCAATGGCTCCCAGTTTTTCATCTATATTGTCAAATGAACATTCTACATCTGCCTGAGCAGAATTCTAACAGACTGTCCTTTACTGTGATTTTATGTCAAAAGGACTTCAACAGTTACCAAGCTTGCATGAGTTACTTCCAAGTTTCCTGTATCAATAACCTCTGAGCCTATTTGCTGTGACACTGCTCATGTTACACCCATGAGATGTATGCCAGATGTTTCCATAGAAACAACAATAGCTATTTCAGTTAGGGGAGCTGAATAAGACGAGAATTTGGAAGTCTTAGTTTCAAGGCATGCATTATACTTCTAGCACTACTATCTATGAAAGTCAGATTCTGTTTCAGAAAGCCTCTAAGAAGTCTGTGCTCAGCCCATGTTATGCAACTCAAAGCTCCCAGGTAATCATAAATCTAGCAATGTTTATTCACAGTGATATCCTGCAAAGCTCCTTGAACGTCATGGAAAAGACAAGAAAAATCTGAGACAGATACAAAATCCTGTTAAAACCTTAAACTACGTTCCAGTCTCCTGTCAATCTGAATTCTTCCCATCTCACTTACTTCCACTTCTCCTGTGTAAATATTAAACTCCATTTCCAAGAACGTGTTATATGTCACTCAAACATATACCCTCCCTACAATCCCATAGCAAGCAGAAGAGTACTTAATTTAAGATAAAGCCTACCCAACACAATGAATTATCAGTGTTAACTAAGCTAACATGGATACCAGAGAAATAAAGCCATATTGGCACAGCTCTTCAAGAGGGCTAGTTCACACCACTGTGCCTTTAAACATGCCACCCTTGTTTCAAGACTACTTTAGCAGCATCCAACCCAGTGAGCAGAGCAATAGCACTCAGGTATTGTGGCACACAGACACCCCCTTTAGGTCAATGGCCAGAATTTCACCCAAAAGAGCTGTCTGCGAAGGAAATAATTGTCCTTCTTTACTCAGCTTCTCTACAACACAGCAGGGTGGGGTGGGGAGATGATTCCAGAATCTAATGTTCTTCTCACTCGCTCTCAAAGCATTCATAGTCTTCATGGACTAAGACCCATCTTTTGGCATTTTTAGTGCATGAAGTATTCCAGAAACTTTGGCAACGAACCTTATATATAACATATACATATTCAATGGCATTTTCATAATAGCAGAATAAGTTACGTTTTTTGATTAGATTAGTACCTGTGCCATAAAAATGCTGATCATCCACTCCATCTGCACATCCTGCCCATCACAACATATATACCTGGAACACAATACATAATTAATATGAAAAACAATGGAGACTCCTGTTACAGTTAAACATATCAAAGAATAGTCTTCTAAACTACTTCAAATAGTGCTACATTCATTCACGCTGTCTATATTTATTATTAACACTCCCAGAAAAAACAGGCATATATAAATACTTCAAATTATCACTTTACCTACACTGAAGACAATGCCTGTGCCTCATTTCAAGCACGTGCATAGGATTAAAATCTATCATTTTAACTTTATGACTGTTTGCTTTCTGGCCACAGAAGTAAGCCAGACACCTAAACACAAAAGATGAACCAAACATATCAATTTTAAAAGTTTATTTACTTAAAAACACAAAAATTAAATTCAACGTGCAAGCAAAATAATGCCCATAAGTTTTCAAACAATCTTGTTTTGCAATTGAATATTTCAACAAATATTAGACAGTGAAGTTAAACAAAGCATGTGTTTCATGTTTACCTACCACTGGTGCTTTTCAGAAAATACTGCAAGTCCCCAGCTGAAAGAAAGATGATTTTCAAAAATTAGTTCCATAAACTCAAGGTGGGGACATATTCCTCAAACCTCAGAGATTAATTATGTTTATATAGTTCTTTTATCTGAAAAAAATAAAATTAAGCTGCAAAGTCTAAACGTGTACTGCAAATCCAGAATAAAGTTGTGGGTTTGAGGATAGATTTTGCTCATTTTCTCACAATTGATTCACAGGTAATGAACTTTCTGTTCTAGACAAAGGGTTATTGCAAAGCACTGCAGATGATGGCTGACTACTTGCCCCATTTTTACTGTGGCTGTGCCTTCTAAAAGTTGCTGGAAATAAAACTGCCTGGTAAAGAGTCCACTACAGTGTGGAAGTCATAGAGAGAAGAGAGCTATGCTTGTACTATAAACAAAAGGAATCACATGATTTAATAATTGCAAGGGAAACAAAATGGGAGTGGGTGCACAATGAAGCCTCTGAGGTGAAACAGACAATTCTGCAGATCCAGAAGAGACTTGGTAAGCTCTACTTTTAAAAGTAGACTAAAAAGAAACCTCAACGTAAAAAAAAAAAAAAAACCTGCAAAGACTCATTTACATTATCTCTTTACTCCTATTTTGGACTAATCTCCTACTCATTCTGCACTTGAATTAAAAAAAAAAAAAATACAAAAAAGCCAACAACTTTTTTTTAACATGGCTAAGCTTTGAAATTCACAGACCTTTTTGGGGTGTTTTGATTTGGCAACTGTAAAGGAAAAGATCAAGCAGATCTGTTTAAAGGCTACAGCCAACCTAGACTCCCTCTGGGAGAAGATCCTATGTGCATTGTCTCAGTATCTCAAAGCTTTGACTGAACAAGAACTGGAAACATCTGAGAAAAACAGGTGTCATTTTTCACTGCTCTTTTCCTGAGAGATAGTCACTGATGTTTGTAAAGGGCACTGTAGTCTTCAGCTAGCAGAAACATCAAAATAACAAAGATCCTGAAAAAGGAAAATCCTCTGCTGAACAACAGGAACTGCCACTAAGGGCCATGAGTAGCTGGTTTTCTCTTCTCTCTTTTTACTTGGTGCAAGGAAAGTGTGTGTACTAATGACATGCAGGACATATACCACAAAACTAAGTGAGCTAGGAACAAACATATTCACAAGAGATAATAAATGCACTTTAGATTACAGAAAGCCAATCAATAAAGTAATTTCCTAGCACAGATTAGTTAACATGGAACATGAAAACAGATATAAGAACAGAACAAATAATATTACAGGGGATAATTTAATTCAGCATACTGCTATTGGCTTCTTGACTTTTCCTTTTTCCACAATGTTCTATGCTACCCTTTTTTGATGATACTACAATACTTTTTACACAGTGTTTATTTTCTTTTCTATTCTTACTTTGTTGGTGGCTTCATTTTCTTTTTCACTCCAAGATAAAGCTTCAGAGAATTGACAGGCAACACTTTTTCAGGTTTGCTAGCCTGCAAATAAAGTAGATTCTAATTATTGTACCAGGAATGTGCCAAAGAGAAAATGCCACATGACTGACTTCACAGCTCAGTTTCTTTCATGGAGCGCACACCTCTTTTCTAGCACATCATTAAATTATTTTGTCTCTTTCTTGGCCATTAACGAAGTGTACCAATCACTGTTACTGGAAGCAGACTAATTAAGAACTTAAGGTTCACATGAAATCATAAAACTGTAACACAATTAGAATAATGAAGATGTGGGGCTATAGATGAAACTCTTCAAGAGAGACAGGGAAGATAGGAAGTGGGATTGCCCTCTGTCAAAGAACCTCTCCCATGGAATGGTGAGAATTTTCTTCAGATCATAGAATGGTTTGGGTTAGAAGGGACTTTAAAGATTATGTAGTTCCAACCTCCATGCCATGGACAGGAACAGCTTTTACTAGACCAGGTTGCTGAGAGCCCCATCCAGCCTGGCCTTGAAGACTTGCAGGGAAGGGGCATCCACAGCTTTTCTGGGCAACCTGTTCCAGTGCCTCAGTACCCTCAAAGAATTTTTTCCTAATATCCCATCTAAACCTACTCTCAGTTTGAAGGCATTCCCTGTTGTCCTGTTGCTACATGCTCTCCAGTTTTCTTGTCGGCTCCTTTCAGGTACTAGAAGGCCACAAACAGGTTTTCCCTAAGCCTTCTCTTTTCCAGGCTGAACAAACCCAGTTCTCCCAGTCTTCTTTCATAGATGAGGTCCTCCGTCCCTCTAATCATCTTGGTGGCCTCCCTTGGACTTGCTCCAACAGTTCCATGTCCTTCCTGTGCTGGGACCCCAGAGCTGGATGCAGCACTGCAGGTGGGGTCTCACCAGAGCAGAGCAGAGGGGCAGAATCCCCTCCCTGGCCCTGCTGCCCACGGTGCTCTGGATGCAGCCCAGGACACGTTTGGCTTTCTGGGCTGTGAGTGCACATGGTGGGGTCATGTCCAGCCTCTCATCCACTGGAATCCCCAAGTCCTTCTTGGCCAGGCTTCTCTTGACCTGTTTATCCCCCAGCCTGTGTTAATATCATGAGTTGCCCCAACTGCGGTGCAGCACCTTGATCTTGTTAAACCTTCTGAGATTCCCATGGCCCACTTGTAGGGCTTGTCCAGGCCCTTCTGGATGGCATTCTGTCCTCCAGGTGTGTCAACCACACTACTAAGCTTGGTGTCATCTGCAAATTCGCTGAAGGTGCACTCAGTCCCTTTTTCTGTCATTAATAAATATAATTAGTAGCACTAGTCCCAGTAAGGACCTCTGAGGGACACCACTTGTCATTGATCTTCATCAGGACTCTGAGCTGTTGACCACTACCCTCTGGATGTGACCGTTCAACCACTTTCTTATCCATCTAACAGTCCACTCATCAATTCCATCCCTCTCCAATTTAGAGAAAAGAATATTGTGGGGGACCATGTCAAAGGCTTTACAGAATTTCAGGTAAATGGCAGCTGCAACTCTTCCCTTGTCCACTGACATAGTCAATTTATCATAGAAGGCCACTAGGTTGGCCAGGCAAGACTTGCCCTTGGTGAAGCTGTGCTGACTGACTCGAACCCACAATCCTTAGTTTAGCCAGTCCCTCATCCATTAGGCCACTGGGGCCGCTAAATCAGGGTGAAAAAAAAGCAAATGAAGTCTTCGAACAACCCACAGAAGTCTCTGGATAACATATCCTGACTACTATGGGACAGGGGATGGGGAGGGTAGGGCTTTGTTCTTCCTGGTATCTTCAGAAAGGGCAGCCCATTGAGACAGAAGGAATCCACCCGGTTTCTGGAGGACACCAGTATTGGGACTTTAAGAGGAACCTATACAGGACAAAGAAATGGGACAACAGGAATCTCATGAAATTTAACAATGATAAAAATATAACTCTTGCACAGTGAAGGAAAAAAACCCCTTAATTGACACAGATTGGGAGTCAGTTCTGCAGATAGAGACCTGAGCCTGCTGGTAGGTGCCAAGCTGGGCATAAACCAGCAGTGCATCCTGACAGCAAAGTTGGTCTCCTTTTCCTGAGTTAGCAGAAGCACAATGAGTAGGTGGAGGAGAGTGATTCTCTTCCTTTCCTCATTACTGTGTGACTGCATCTTTTGACTCCTTGAGAGAAAAAAGAGAATCAATAATCTGGAGAGGGTTCAGCAGGAGCCCACCAAGCCAGCTGGGGGCTGGAGCACTTGCCCTGTGAGGAGAAGCTGACCTAACAGCAGGCGCCCTGCACCTAAGGGGAAGTTACCAAGGAGACTGAGTGAGGCGCTCCATAATGTGAAAAGACTCCATCTAAGGACAGACAAACTTCCCCCCATGAGGACAGTCATGTATGGCAACAGGCTACCCAGAAAGGTTGTGCAATCTTCATCCTCAGGGTTTTTTGAGACTTAACTGATTAAAGCCGTGCACAACATGTCCCGACCTTGGCTGCTATCCCTGCTGTGCACAGGAAGTTGGACCAGAAATGCCCTGAGGTTTCGTCCTTGCTCCTTCTTGAACAAACTATCTTTAGGCAATCTACAACAGACATACACCCACACTGTGTGCGAGAACTGAATGTGCCTGGAAGATGAAGTGCAGAAAGGAAACAATAAAGTTCTCATGCACACTACTACAGAGCAAAACTAATATTTAACACAACACTACACAAAAGTACTTTAGTACTTTTAGGTCAAGTGTTTTAGCTTTCAATTTAGAAAAAAATACACCAAACAACTTAACAAATCTTATAATTCCAGAACACAAAGCTACTCCCTAGTGTTTACTGTCTCTGGATTCTCAATTTCCCACTCTGCAGCTTTCAATTTCTAACACTCCAGAGTATGGAAAAAGAGACACATTTAAGAAAACTTAAAACAACAAAACACACAACAGTTTTATGGTTGGTACTCGTGTGTAATTTCCTACTCAAAAGAAGGGTACTGTCAGGATGAAGAAATACCCCTGCAGAACATACTATTAAGTTAAACAACTGCACACTTCTCACTATAATGCACCTTGAGGGAGCCATTTGTCTGTCTGTGAGCTTATCTCTTAGCAACAGAACATTAAAGGGGTAAATTATTTCTGTCAATTAGCACAGTATAGTAATTTAACATACAGTATTCAGAGAAACTTTCAATGTTTTTGATAATTGCTCTTGAACAAGAGAAACACTGAACAGAATGTATCCACCTGCATGTACAAAGTTAATTTGCTGTTAATGAGAATTTATAAATTAATTAGTACATGTGGTCTTATTAACTACAATTTTCCATCTGCAATGTCAAGTTTTCCTACTATTCACTTCTAAATATGACTAAAATTAAACCAAGATTATTCATGATTAATATCTCTCAAAAGAAAGTAAAACAAACTCATATATACTATTTGATCAAAAAATGGTATTGCCATTTGCTTTTTTAAAAAAAACAAGAAATGTAAAGCCATTTAAAAGTAAGTGTTCTAAGCGCCTCCTGAGTTGGGGAATTCAATGTTTTATAAATTAGAATGGCTTAAAAAAAGAGATTATAAAGTGGTATAACAATCCTGTCATAAATTCTTTCCAAGATACTAATTAAGGTTTTATGGGCATATTAATTTATTCTCACATCTGTGCCAATTTGAGTTTTAGCACTAAATTATAAGACACTATTTTTGACATTCTGGGGTCATTCTAATTAAGATTGTATCCACAGCTTCACAAGAAGACACAGTGCATTAGCTTAAGTGAGCAAGGGATATTCTTAAAAAAAGTACTTTACGAAGGTCTGCAATATACATCTGTATTTGTTAGATGGAAAAAAACAACATTCAGCAAAAATAAAAGCACTTGAAACGTTGATTTTTTTTTTTTAAACCAGAAATTATTGGAACTAAAATGAAAACATAGTTCATGATTAATATTATTTGGCTTTATACTTAAACACAAGCTGCATACACTCAAACCCACTGTTTTAAGAAAACTCCCATGAAATATTTAAAACTGAACCCTTCCTGCTATTATCATGACTAAATTCACTTCTGTGGAACTCTGAGGTATATCTAACCTAATTATCAATACTAGTTTTTAGAGGACTGAGAATACATCTGAAAACTGTTGGTGGGAAGCAGGGAAAGATTCTGCCAGTGTATTGAGAGTTATTGTTTCCTATAATCTCTTCTATCATGAGACTTGTAGGTGTAAGAACCCTGTTGCTTACAATTTTTAAGGGCTTTGTGTGAAATAACAAGAAAAAAATAGCATGCACTCATTTAAGTTCCATAGTACTTCTCCTACAGCTCTCTACAGCAGGTTTTCAAATCATTTAGGGGCAACACAAAGCCCCAAGCACTTTTATATTTTGAATTTTTAAAGCTTATAGTAATGTGTAACTACAATAGCTAAATGACAAACACACACAAATTCCTTTTACTAACACACTTATGAAACAGGAAGACAAAAATCTTATACTTCAACCCCAGAATCTAGAAGTTGCCATTTTATATGAGAAATGTTGATCTGTTTGCCTTCCTTTTCTTTCTCATACAAAAAAGAAAGCTTAATTCAGAGTTTGGTGGAGAGTTTGTCTGCTGTACCTTCATATCCTTATAAAGAAGCAAGTTTCCTTCCCGTAACACAAAATAACGGTCTTGAAATTTGTTTCCAGACAGCAGTTTTGATGGTTCCTCCTTGTACTTGAGATTGCCTGCTTTCACGCTACCTTTCTCATTTTTCTCTACCAAGAAAAAAAAGCATTTTGTTAGAATTACAACAGCAGAAGTTCCTAGTTCTTAAGTATTATTGTTTATCAAAAAAACTAAAATTACATTGGTAAAGTTAATTTGGTATTATGCTACATATATGTATAAAAATAATGAAATTAATTATATTATATATGTATACACATATATATAAACTATGTATCACATTTCAATACATATTCTATATTAATATATATTACATATTCATAAGAAAGGCATTCTTAATCATACACACAATTATTATTTTAATTACTGGTGGGGAAAAAAGTCTTCTCTGTTTCACTTCTATGATAACATGGAAAGAATCTACCAACAAACTTTAATTCAAAGAATGTTTGCAGCATAGAATGTGCCATTAAGCCCAAGAGTATGACATGGATACTTTTAATTTCTATGCTTAAGAGAGGCAAAACATTTCAATAAAGATCTCATTTTGTCATGAGTCTGTCTGGATTTTTTTATTTGTGTTAAAATACACACAAACTCACATATATTCGGTAAAATTAATAAAAAACTCAAACAAAACACCACCTCACACAAAACCAAACAGTAATATTGCAGTCAGCTTTATAAAGCTTTATGTAACTTTGTTCTGAGGAAGTTCTTATTTAAAAAAGAAGAATACCCGAGCTATCAAAGGCTTTTAGTGTTAAGGACTAGATTTCTCAGTACATTCTCAGCAATTTAAAATCCTAAATAAAATAATTCAAAGAAGTATTACTAGTACATATAAACTACTGCACCACCATTTCTAGGCATTTTTAGGTTTCCTATTCTGCTCAATATACATACATTTTTTCACTACTTTATCAGCTTATCCCAGTAAGTACACTTGCCCAGAAAAAACTTCTGACCACTAATTACAGTCATTGCCATGCTGCTATGACTCATGCATATAAACTGAAACTTAAACTAAAATGGCACTTTAATAGTTAAAATGAGGAAGAACAAAGGAAAAGACAATAATTCCTACTGACTTTATGACAGAACCAAGAATTCAGCAGAATTCTGAAGAATTCTTTACTCCCTGAGGTAAATAGTGCTGGAAGCAGACCGCAGACATGAGAATAGAGCAGGAAGACAGGAGATGTAGCCTTCTCCTCTATTCCACTCAATACCATTTCACCTTGAAGCGGGAGCCAGACTAACAGGGTTGTAATTCCTTTATCCCCAAACACTACAAGCCTACTGCTTATGCCATATGTTGGCTTTCAACACCTGTTTTCTTTAGCTAAGTGTAGGTACTTCCCATAAGTCATTTATTTATTTGGGAAATACTGAACCAACTTGTTTAGGCGTCACGGAATGATACCACTAGCTTTTATATGATATTAGTTTCAGGATAAGAAATAAAACTGTGATGTAAAAGGGGTATATGGTGTATTGAAAATCTCATCCTTACCCAAGTACTCAATTGGATTTTTTCAATAAAACTCCACTTAGACTTTGAACATCTGATATCAAAATTCTATTATTAAGAAGCAGCACATGATAAAAATATCAAAAAATAAGAATCTAAAGCCAGAATCAATACATTTTGACAATTAAAATCAGAATTTACTTAGATGTCCTCACTTATAAGTGCAAATATACATGCACAGCTTAAAAAAAGACTAATGTAGTCTCTCTTTGCCAATAAGAATTTTTATTTCATGTTCACAATAGAATATGAATTCTTATCCACAGAATCACAAGTGCTTTTATATTTTTTTTCTTTTTTTTTTTAAACCATACAAAATGAGGGTAGCAGGGTACTTAATAAGAGTAGCAGGATACTTCCACATCTACACCAAACTGAAAGATATTAAATTTCTGCACACAGCTCCTAACGTGACAAGAACTCATCCTAATCTTTACAGCACTCCTATAGCAGCAAATCTGTCAAACACTTTAGACTTACAAAGATCTTAGAAAAGCCTGAAGGAGGAAAAAAAATAATTCTCTAAACTGATGATATTCTGTATTCTTTAGAAGCCAGCATTTCATGAAGTAAATCTAAAATAATCAGGATATGTCCTAATCAGAATGTATTTTTCAGACACAAACTTTACAAAACATGCTAAAATTGCTAGAATTTTCAACTAGGCAGTAGGTGCACTTAATCTACGCACGATTGATCTATCTATGGTTTAAAAGTGTGCATTTCAAAGAATATCTGAATAATAGCCCCTGCTCTCAGAAATCAATACGTACCACTCAAATTATACAACACTGTACTAGAAAAATTTCAAGGATATATACACATACACTTTAAAGTAAATTTAGCAAATAAATAATATTTTGTTTTCTAACAAATAAAACTTTAATATGATAAAATTTTACGTAAGGAGAAGAAAAAGGGGCTTGAAATAGAATTAAGCTGTCCTGAGTACGTCTTACACCAAAATACAATGCACACTTTGCCCTACTGAACAGCACTTGAAAGAGCACTCCTGCAAGAAGCATGAAAAGCTATGGAATAAATTGTCAGGAATGAGTAACTAAAGATCTGGAATAAAGTAGAAAACTCACCACAAATTTACTGAAACATATCAATACAAATAAACTAACCCTTTTTTCCTTGAAAAGGAAAGTTGATTTCTATATGAGAGAAAACATACATCTAGACCTCAATACAAGGTTTGGATCATAGAATCACAGAACAGTCTGAGTTGGAAGGGACACGCCAGGATCATAGAGTCCAGCTCTTGAGTGAATCCCCCAAACAGGGATTGAACTCACAACCCTGGTGGTACTAGCAACCTGCTCTAAACAACTGAGCTCATCTCAGTTGCAGAACACAAGAAAGTAGTTTAAAATGGACAAGTATAAGAATTAAGAATGTACTATGTATAAGTGTCATAGGTTAGCAAAGCATAGTCCCGGAAGGGATATCCTTGCTAAGGGGTGCTTACAGCTTCCTCTATGACTTGACAGAACCTACCAGCTGGCCAGTTTGAATATGGACAATTCTTTGAGCCACTTAAAATTGTGACCACCTCTGTGATACACACTTAAGAATAGAAACCCTGAGGCAGAGCTCTCTCTCATTTCCGGTGCTGGGAGAGGTGGCTGCGGGCCCCGTGGGGCGGCCAGCGGGCCCGGCCATTCTGGAGTCGATGGGCCCTGTTCCACCCGCGGAACCCTCCCACAGCCCTGCTGTGGGCAGCCGGAGCGGCTCGGCTCCCCCCCCCCTCCACTGCTATAAGCCACATTCCAGCTGCAAGGCCTAGGTGAGATTAACCCTTTTAGTGCTGTGAAGAGCTGAAAAACTAGGGAAGAGGAAGAGGAGATACTTAAAGCTGAAATTCTGTTGTGAAGCTATGATATATCAGAGTACCCGCTGTAATTTCATGAAGATATGGGGGGTGGAGTGTTCAGCTTGTACTTGTGAGCAAAAGCACCTGCCCTGAGATAGGCAGATGCTGATGCAGCTGTAATTTGATGAGAAATTTGAACAGGGAGAGATGGAAGCGATGAGGACTTTTGCTCCAAATGGGAAAGGAGAAAACCTCAGTTCCTAGAGATGCTCCCAGAGATTTCTTAGAGATGAAATGCTCCCAGAGATGGGTGAAGAGAACCTTTGTTTCTGAATGGCTCAACCTTAAAATTGTACCCCCAAAAACTTCAAGAGTGGACCCTTGAAAGCAGTTGTGGGAAAAGCTGCAAGTTGGGGGAAGGGACTCACATGCGAGCAGAGAGACTCCTCTTCCTAAATGGACTGAACAAAGTTATTTGGAAGTGGGCGGCTGTCTCGTTGTGATAATGTTTTCATAGCATGAGCAGAGAGACTCCTCTTCCTAAATGGACTGAACAAGGTTATTATGGAAGTGGTAAACAGACTGAACATCTCAAGGGTTGTCTTTTTACATTGTCAGTGGGAGAAGGGAGGAAGGTGGGGGGAGGAGAAGAGTTCTGAAGGTGTGGTATGATTTTTTTTTTCTTCTTTTAGGTCTGTTAATAAACTTCTTTATAGTCTTTCAAGTTTGGTGCCTGCTTTGCATTTCTCCTAATTCTTATCTCACAGAAGGTAAACAGTAATGAGTATCTTGGACCAAACCACTACAATAAGGAACATGGGAAAAGTTGCACTGACAGAGAAGACTGTGATAAATTGCCAAGATGAAATGAGGCTCATTATTGAACCAACATTATTTCAAACAACATTAAAGACTCAGGAAGAAAAAGGAGAAAAGTGCTGAGAACAAAAAGCCCTCAGGTAATATTAAGAGAAAAAAAAATTGTCAGGAATATAATAATTTAGTCTTTAAGATTATTACATAAATCAGGGCAGCAGTGAATATTCATGGAATTAAATTATAAACATTATATGATCACAGTCCTATTAATTTTACTGCAAAGTAGGAGGACATCCATCCACCCAGTTGCCCATTTGTACAGGCTGAATCCATTGTTAAAAAACATACTTCAAATCATAGCGGTTGGACATCTGGCCTCAGCCCTATTACTCAGTGACAAGGAGTTATCCACATATAGAGTGCAAAAGACAGACAAGATTGAGGTCTCCCTTTCTTCCTTCAAGCTAGCAGTTACTTCTTGTGCACTTTGAGATGGAGAGCCCCACCATAATGATAAGTGCCTTGTATGCTAAACACTGGGAACACCCCTTCCCCAATGACCTCGTTCTGTATAGTTTCTCATTCTGACACTATCTAGGGATGGATTCACAAGATTACTCTGCCATGTGGAGTTTGCAGACATCAACACTGTAAGTCTGCAATATGGCAGAGGTTTTCCTTTTCAAACCACTGAGAAAACCAATATAATTTATTTAATAAGGTTTTAATTATTTTAAAACAAATATAAAAAGCATCAATAAATGTAAACAGTCAAAGGACAGTGTGTCTAGATTAAGATCAAAATGAATGGAACTGATGCAAACAATTACTGTGATGGGCTGGGAGAATAAATGGATGTAAAATCTAGAAGACAGGAAGGAGTGCAAATTGCAGTAGATCTCTCCTTTACTAAATTTTGTTAAGTTGACACTAGCCTGATCCTTATGTGTTTCTTACAGCAGTGATTCTCAAAATCCTTATGACCCATTCCCTTTTCTGATTATACCTCAACACATACCTAGTGAGGTGATGGGAGTTCATATATCAAGCTTTTAATGAAGTAGGCCATTTCTCTCTATTCATGACCTGCTATCACACATTTAGAGAAAGTGAAACTCAACCATAAAAGTCATGAACAGCACACTTGTTCAGGTTCATTTACATTTGTGAAATATGCTTTTACAGAAATAAAGCATGGTGAAAGAACGCTATTATTTTCAGAAGAATAAGCAAAATAGCATAAGTTTTACTTCTTGAAATCAAGATAAGATATATAGAATGGAAAGATTAACATTTCCATGTATGAGAAAGAGAGGAAAAGATATATATATTTGAATGAGCCATTAAATAAAATAAGATGAACATTAAACCAGGCATCATGTGTTAAGATCACACATCATACAGTGATAGCACACAGAATTTCAGCTGCTTGAAAACAGGATATAATTATTGAACATCTAAACTTCCATTTCTCGCAAAGCAGATACTACAAATTACATAGGAGACTTAAAGCCAGTATTATTTGGGAAAAAAAGAAAATATAGACTGGGGCAACATGTAAACCGTATATTTTCACTACATACTTGATCTATATTTTAAGTGTCAGCTCCCTTTTAAAGGCCACATATTCTCCAAGTTATTCAGTTGCTTGAGTATGTAATTCAAATGAGTATGTCACCTGGGATGGGGCAACCTTGGACAGACAGACTGGGGAATGAGATGCTGGAGAGCAACACTGTGGAAAAGGACCTGGGGGTCCTGGTCAACAGAAAGTTGAATTTGAGTCAGCAGTGCCCTGGGAGCCAGGAGGGCCAAGCGTGTCCTGGGGGGCATCAGGCACAGCATCACCAGCCAGTCAAGGGAGGGGATTGTCCCGCTCTGCTCTGTGCTGGTACAGCCTTGCCTTGGATATTGTGTGCAGTTTTGGGCACCACAGTATAAGAAGGATCTAAAGCTGTTAGAAAGTGTTCAAAGGAGGGCAAAAAAAAGGTGAAGGGCCTTGAGGGGAAGCCCTCAAGTATGAGGAGGGGCTGAGGGCACTTGGTCTGTTCAGCCTGGAGGAGACTGAGGGGAGACCTCATTGCAGTCAAAAACTTCCTCATGAGGGGAAGCAAAGGGGTAAATAAACATTGATCTTTTCTCTGTGGTGACCAGTGTCAGGATAAGAGAATGGTCTAAAGTTGTGTAAGGGAAGTTTAGGTTGGATTCAGGAAATATTCCCCCAGAGGCTGGTTGGGCACTGGAACAGGGTCCCCAGGGAAGTGGTCACAGCACCAGCCTAAGAGTTCAAGAAGCGTTTGGACAATGCTCTCAGGCACATGGTGTGACTCCTGGGGCTGTCCTGGAGTTGGACAGGAGTTGGACTTTGATGATCCTTCTGGGCACCCTCCAACTCAGAATATTCTGTGATTCTGTAAAATTAGCTTTGCAGTTTGGAGGCATTGAATTAGATAATACAAATTGTTATTAGTATACCATAATTATATAAATATATACAAATGTTAAATAAAAGAGCAGTTTCAAGCTTCACAGCAGAAATTCACAAAGTGTGAACTGACTGCAGAATTTCTGTACATTTTTATATTCCAATGGAAGAGCTTATAGTTTGTAGAAACAAACATCCAGAATTTCTGGTTTTGTAGGAAGTCAGCACAACCCTCTGTAAATCTGTAACTTTTATGAAGTAGCAGTAATTTAGATGTTTTGGGACACTTTTCTCCACTGAAACAGCTACAAAACAACTGCCATCCTCATGTCTCTATGTAAAATAACTAAATAAATAAAAAAGTTACATACCACTGTAGAGATTCATCATGTCTGCTGTTAGGAATCTCTTTATTACTAGATACGCAGTGCCAGGCTCTGGTAGTGAACTCCAGTGAAGAACTTGTTCTAGTACATTCTCTGTATAATGCAGAGGACGTTCTAAAAAATGCCGAAGAAACAAAACACAAAAAACCCGAATTAAAATAGAAGACAAAACCCAACAATATTGGAGGCCCTCACAAATTACATTTGCTTGTACACAAAGTCTCATTGACTTTGAGCTATAGAAGAAGAACACTGCTTTTAAAATAAGACAATTAGGCACTTCATTGACAATACCTTTGTTGGTAGGATTTGCACAGGTAATGAATATAAAATTAAACAAGCAGTAGCCAAATGTATTGTTATATTTTTAATGTAAAAACACTAAAGCACTGCTTTCAAACTAAAGTTAGGACCTATTACAGGGCATGTCTAAATATGATCAAACAGCTGAGGCCTTCAGCTATACTGTGCCGTATTGGCCTATGCTGAATACGCAAAAGAAACATCATAGCTACCAAATCTATGCAATGAAAGAGCCAAAGAATTGGGAGTGACCACAGTGAAAAAAAATCCCTCCAACTGGTATGGATTATACTGTCTGCTATTGTTCAAAGCAGACTGAAACAGACTCCTGGTTTCATTAAGTTATTTTTACCAGAGGGGAGAAGCACATGGTCTTACTAGGTCTTCTCCCTGCTGCTGTCATTAGGGAATTTGCAAACTTGCACCTGCATATTTCAATCTTGTACTAAAAGTGCAGCAAGATTAAACCACCAATAGATGAAGGCATGACTAGACTGCATGTGTGCACTCCAAAACTTCAGATCCTCAAACACACATCCAGGATGGATGATAGGCATCATCCATCCTAGAAGAGAAACTCTGGGACCTAGCACAGAACTGAAAAATTGCAGTGATAAGAAAGTCCAGCCAGTACTCCATACAAACCCCAGTTCACATACCAAATGAAGGTAGAAAAAATCTTGCAAGTAGTACCTAAATCTGCATTACCAGATCCAGCAGAAATCTGAGTATGACATGAACAGCACAGCCTGAGGCAACACTGATGTGTATGGGGGAGGACACACTCACACCCCTGAAGGCTTTCACCTGCTCAGCAGCGAGCACCAACTGTAATTCGTGAACCCACAAAAGCCTTAACAATGGCTTTGTGGGTTCAAATGTCATTTTATCTCCAAAGAGAGATTTTTCCAAAAGATCTCAGTTCCCATTTGCATACCAATATATGTGGGTCAGGCCTTGAGAAGAGCTGGGTATGGCTCCTGAAAAGTGACACCTCTGTGACATTGTCATGTTGGATCACACAGTCTAGCCACATCCCTTGAGTACTGAAGGGCAAAGTATGCAGCCATAATCTCATTTTTCACTCCTGCTATGGTAGATGAATATGAAATGTCAACAGCTGCTTTGGGACTGTCCAGCACTACAGTCTAGCAGAATGCATTTTCTAGAACACCTGAACACTAGAGCCTCAGAAAGCAGCAGCCACAAACAACACATTTAAGTGACAGAAAAAACCCACTGCTATTTTGGGATGCAAAAATATTTACATTACCCATAGAGTTGTGATACCACCTATATAAAGACTTCATTATTCAGACATGACACCAAAAGAATACCACTGTAGATAGCAGCTCAACTCCTACTTTATAACACCGTTTTGTTTTAAGTGGTCAAACTTCTAAATTTTTGGGAAACTGGGGACTCCGATGTGATAAACACTTGATGCCTTTATGCAAGAGAGAAAACCCACTTTAAGGAGAACTTTACAAATCAAAGGCAGGAGACTGGCAAATCATCACATCTTCTTAGTAAGAACACCAGCACTCCCACAGCAAACACCTACTGGTTTATTTATAGTTACATTTAAGACCATCTGTCATCATAATCCATAGTACATAATCCATCCATGGTACATAAATCATCACGCCGAAAACCACTAACTATTTTACTGGTAACACACCTCATTTACAAACTATCCATCAATCACATATTATTAAAAAAAAATATATATACCCTATTTTGTAAAAGCATATGGTATTAAATATTTTGCATTAGGTTAGATAAAATCATCAATTATTGCAACTTCTATATGCAAATAATTTAGCTGATTTTTTAATATTGCAGTTTTAGTATTTTGAACAGCAAGCAGTCAACACATGCATTCAATTACCCTTTCTTTCACTCAGGTTAAATATGCTAAACCAGTCATTTTCACCTTAAACAACATTAACTATTAGTAGAAAATTACGTTCTAGAAAATACGATTCTAATTTTCTTGCCTTCTCAGGGGTTGTTTTCATGACAGTGTATCTCAAAAAGTAAAGTAAGTCATATAAAAATTCAGGATTGAGTGTACAAGCAGAAATGCACTGGACAGATAGCAGATCGCGGCAGGAAAAAGAGCAGAAAATTAATTTTTATCAGAAAGACACTGTGATTACTGGTGTACATTTGAAACAAATACGCAACCTTTCTTCCGTCATTATGTGTCAGAATCTCAAATAATCTGTAAATGCCTCAGATGGTATTTGTCAAATGACACTAGTAGAATCAACTTGCAGTAGCAAAGACTCAAGTAGCGTTTTAGTTCTTCATTGTCACATTTGGACCAAAGACTGCATAGAACTAATTTTCTCTGTATTCCCACCCTCTGCAAATGTGCTAGATTCAGCCATAGGACCATAAGAGTCTACCTGAGTAAATGTCTCTTACTACAACAGTATTTTTATTTTGAAACAATAATTCACCTCTATTGACACACTGATTCTTCTGGAAAGGGGTCCATGAAGCAGATATTTCATCAACACAGTCTCTACTGACAGGAGTCAGGTGATGAATTAGGACTTTAATTTAGTCTGCTTTTTGCTTGGTTGTTACAAAACACTGGTATGCCATTTCCACTTTCTGTTGGAAACTCTTTTTTCAGTAGGATATACTCTAATCTCTTGCCCGTATTTATTGTGTTATGTAGGGCCTGTAGTGTCTCACTCCTAGCTTAATTTTGCTTGTCTTCCATAGGCATTAGCTCAGACAACATTTCTATACCCCACTAAAATATTAGCTGTTGCACCAAAATAACTCAAGAAGCTCTTGTGGGGTCTATCTTTTTATTTACTTTTACGTTCTCTTGGCCATATCACCTTTAGTTTTCATGTTCCTGTAAGCATCATATATCAAGTTTAAGAAAATAAAATTCCATTTTTTTCCATTATTCAGTCAAAAGAAATATGATTTGTATTGTACTTGTAGGAATTATCAGGACTCTTCTAAAGATAATAAATGCTGGCATTCTTTGTCAGTTGTCACCCACATCTATGAATCTGGAAATGAACTCTGTATCACAACTCTATACAGGATCACCAACAGATTGCAAGATGTGGAGAGGGCTCAGGATAATTTATTTCAAGTTGAAAGGGAGAATACACTTCCATTCTAGATTTTTATACTGCCAAGCTCAAGACTGAGTACCTAAGTAATATTAGTAAAACTGAAGGAATTACTGTAAGCACATCTGAAAATCAAGTACGACAAAACTATTCGAACAATGTTAGAGCAATATTTAGTAATCTTATTTTCTCGACTTTCTTATTTTTTTTCTTGACTTGAAAATAGGTATCTTCACTATAGAAATAAAAAAAGTCCACAGTCACCCTCTAACATGAGAATAGTTAAGAGCAGCAACTTACTAGGAGATGCAAATAGATGTTGCATATTTCTAACCCCACACATTCTTCAAAAATCAGATTACCTTGGGGAATATTCATCAAGATATGTTTTAATTTTAAAAATCCCTATTACTTTACATTATTTTAGGTATCTCTAAAAATAGAATGCTCCAGCATTTTAAACATACTCCAGCATGTATAAAGCATTCCCAATGATAAAACCTCTTTACAGTTCACAAATATTGTGACCATGTGACATTTGCTTTTGTTGGCAGCAGAACTATATTTCAAACAAATTTTTCAATATTCTGCAAGATACACTGTAATGCCACTTGCCATAAACACAGAATTACACACTTTATGCCTCCTTTTTTCACCTTCATACATTAAACATTTGACTAAATAAAATATAAAAGATCCTTTCTCCTAAGTATTACATGTATTTTCTCATTTAATGTTTTGAAAAGCTTTATTGCTTATAAAATCAAGTGCTGACATTCTAATGAAAATAGGGTTTTCCTCTAAGACTTATCAGTAAGACCTACTTTACTATAGCTGATGATTAATGAACTGCGAAGCACTGTAATATAAAGAACATCTTCTGAACCCCTAATTTATAAGGGGTTTACAACAATTTATCCTGTTATTTCTGGAAAGTGTAGAAAGAAATCATGCAGATGCCACAACAACCAAATGTAAAACAGTGTCATGAAGGCTAATTTTTTTTGTTTCCATTAAGTCTTTAACTAAGCTTTTGATTATATTAAGTACTGAAAAATTAAAATAATAAAAGCTGATTGACATGCATAAATTGAAGTGTCACTAACCTAATTCTCCATTTTCAAGTACTTCAAAAGCAGCCCAGATATCATCTTTGCTGGGAATAATGTTTTTGATTCCTAAAACATCATTAGTTAATTCCTCTGCTTCCATCAAAGGTGATACCTGTAATACAAATTGAGTCAGTTTATAATACATATCAATTACTGATTTCTGATATATTTTTTCAATGTCTTCCTCCCTGCAATTGCCTTAAGGCACCAAAAAAAAAAAAAAAAAAAAAAAAGGCAACAAAAAGGCAGCAGTAAATATATGAGTTGGAAACCCATAAAGCATCTATCAGATTCCAGCAGGCTTTCCTTATTTTGTTCCATGAGATTTTATATATGAGAAGTTATATTTTTAAGCTGTTAACTTCGTCGTTTTGAATTCCTTTTCTCTACCCCAAAAAATATGGGAAAAAAAGCGGCTTGATATATTTTCTTGGGTGTGGGAAGATAAATATTAGAGAAGGACCTTTTTCTTTTATCTTAGCAACGCGTATTTCCATTTTTATGCCTATTTTACAAAGCATGTCTTTTAGCATGTGTATCTATGTATCCCACATAACCCATATATGTACAAACAAGTGTCTCAGATTCGTATGCTGAACAGAACCAAAAGGAAACCAAATCAGAGAGGTATAATAAAAAATAACAGAACACTGCTACAGGAAGATCCAGGTGTTTAAAATACACTATTAAATAAAAAGCTCAAAAATCTCTATTATAGTTAATAACAAGTGTTTCTTAACACTCAAAGAAAGAAGAAAGCCGCAGACAAAAAGAAAGGAGGAATGTTGTTTTAATGGCCTGTACTATTAAATAGATCCAATATTCACTGGGTATTTATTAATGTTCCCATGCATTGCACACCAAGTTGGGAGAATTTATATGGCTGTATACTACAGTAAAACTAAAGCAGGACATCTCCCCTTTAAAATGGTATCTTTTTAAATTTTTCTTTAAAATGCAAAAATGCTTAATAATCAGTCTTTACATAATTTAAGCAACAAAGCAAATTCAAAAACAAAATCTTTAAAGAATAGTGATAAACATAAATTCATACTTTGTGCACTTCTATAAAAACATGTATTAAAATAATTTTGATATAGTTCAAGAAAAAGTGCTTCACAAAATCACTGCATCATTTTTATACACTAACCCTGATTATAATACTACAGTCTGGCTCCTTCCTTTCCACATAAACTTCAATAAGCAAATCTCCAGCCTGGGAAACCTAAAATGAAACAATTAAAAAAAATTAGATCATCTTAAAAGCATTTTGAGTTTCCTTTTAAATAAGGAAAATACAATTATTTTTCCTTTCTATTTAACTGGTGTAAGGAAAAAAAAAACTCTATTCACAGATTCAGGAGAAAAATCCTGTATAAATCCTGAATCAAACCCTGAATAAATCCAACAGAATCATATCAAACAAAATGAACATAATTTATAAATATACATTCAAGAGCAGGAAAACTAAGGGAGACATGAATTAAGTGGAAATCTTAACTTTACGTTTAAGACATGAGTACACCTCAGTATCTTAAACTGCCAGAACCCTAACTCTGATTTGGAGGTTTGTCAGGCTCACTTCAGAATCAAAACAGATTAATAGAACTTAAAATAATGAAAAAGGACTGTAACACCAAACTGACTTAGTTAAAAGTGAGATGAAAAATTACAAATTACAGAGTATTTCAGCCAGATAGCCATATGTACATACCAAGAAAATAAAAATTCATTACTACAAATACCACATTTATGATTCTTAATCACAATGAAAACTTGTCATTACATAATTAAAGAAGGAATTAAAACAAATGCTCTTGATATCAACCTCTGTTAAATATATCTCTTCAAATTTGCTGGAGAAAAGGCTAAACTTTACACACTATGCTAATGTAGAACAATCAGATAAACCAAATGTATGACATATATAATAGTTTCATATACTCAACACTAAGAAATGTTATTTAAGGATGTCTAACAACATAAAACTTAGAAATTAGAAAGTCAGTAAATCCAACATTTTATGATCATGAGGAAAAATATGATTTATGAGAAGGAATGTAATATTTTCCATTGTGACTAGGTTTGCTCAACTATGGCAATAAAATTATATTAATGGATGAGAAATTACTTTATTTTTCTAAAGTTAAAAATGTCTCACATTTTGCCTGCTCTAATTCCCTTTTAGTATAGTCGTAAGCATCTTCAAAAGATTGCAATTCATCTCAGTCCAGTACCAAAAAGTATTTTCTAAAAAAAACTACAGTGATGATCAGAGCATAGGAAGAAAAACTAAGGCAGAATTAGGGACCTATCAGGAAGTGCACCATTCCATTAATAGGCAAATATAAAGATTAATAATCAAATTAACACTATGATAACAATTTGTGTGTTCATTTTTGAGAATGGTATTGACAGTGATGCTACTTATTTATATACTACTACAAACAGAGGAAGAGGTTAAGAAAAGCATATAGAAACATATATATACACACATATATATAAGCAGCTGAGCTTTGGGATAGATTTTGACCAATTTACAGAAGCTAAGATTACATTTCTATGGAAAAATAAACGGCTGTGCTGAATTCTAAAGAACATTAACATTCTGAAAAACAACAACTTTTAAGTTAGTTTAGCCTTTGAGAATAGAAAACTAATGGAAACATTTGTGAGGAAAAACATTACAAAACTACTTTGAAGAAAGCTGCTTAATTATAGTGGCACAGACTCAAAAAAGCTCATTTAGTTATAAAATTTGCTTTTCAGATGATATTACAGAAAAAGGTTGGAAATAAGAATGAAGCTGACACATGATTTCCACTGGGCTTATTTAAACAACCGTATGGAGAGAAAATTTGATGTAAATTGCTGCAACAGCTGGCATAAGTATATGGTGGACAGAAAATGAAAAGCGACTAATAAAGTGCCACCTGGAATAGAATTTCAGTGACATTTCACACAGTTCACACAGTTTACATGTGAACTTTGGGTCATTCAGACGAAATTTGGTTCAGTTGTTCTCTGAACATTCTGCATCACCAGAGATAATAGTACTGAGGTAACCTACATACTCCAAAGTATTAACTATCTACATCGCTCATATTCCCACATATATACACACATTTTGATGCAATGATATCAGACTGTCAGTTATTCAATGTAAAGAATTCTTGCAATTCTTAATTGTAGCTGCTTGAGGCCAAAGTTGCCAATTACCCATGATGCTTACACGATTACAGTGATGCTGTTACATCATTCAATTACACCACATCATGAGTTTTAACAGTAACTGGAAGCCTGTGGGAAACTGCTGTGGAGAACCGATGAGGCTGGTTGAGCAAGGACATGAGCTGAGCCACTGTCTCGCACCCAGCTCAAGAATGACTTGGCAACTGTGCAGTGCCTGAGGTGATGCTGTCTCAGTGATGAACAGGACAGCACCCACACCTATGCATAGAGATGTTAAGACCTCACTCCCTCTTACCCATGCCTAACTGGATAAACCTGGGCCTTTGATGAGGAGATAAGACATTGGTTGCAACATGCTGCAGGTGAAGGTCAGATGGCCTTTACTGATGCCTCAGCTGGATGGAGGCGGAAGCAATGTTGAAGTGTCATGGTTCTGTTCTGCTTTTGACTCAACCATGGGTGCTATAATAGCATGATCCAGGTATCCAAACTCATTTATATACTAAAAAATACACCAAGATGAAAATGAGAACGTGGGTGCCCCACCATCTATGATGGCAGCAACATGTAACCAGTTATATTTGAATACAGTCACACCTCCACTTCTCCTAAAAGTACAAATTTGATCTCTGGAATTCTCCATTTAAGAGGACAGGAATACAAGCCCTCTTCAGGGAAAAGGTGACAGGTTTGCTTCTCTCTTCTCCCCAAAGCACGGGTACCTCTCTGGTAAGATTTGCACCTCTGACTATATCAGAGCATACCTGGGTGGCTCTAAGCTTATATAATAGACATAATAGATATAATAGACAAGTTAAGATTAGTACGAAACTGGGTTTGTTAATTTACCTTGAACTGCAAATTTAGCTTAATCACTGGCTAGCCTTATTATATTTAGTGCTGGTGCAGTAAGTGCATTTATTAGCAGCAATTTTGAACCTATATTTCTGTTGCTTCAAGAAAGCATACAATTCATGAATCTGTGATCCATGAAAGTTCTAAGCCTGGTAAAATGTAAAGTGTAGCCATCCATAAAATCTAGTATTTTGAAATTACGGGTAATACGCACTATATACTCATGACAGAAGTTATAATTGTAAATTGTAACAGAGAGGAAGGTCAATCACTTTCTAAAGTACTTAGTGTTAATCCAGGTCTGGCTCTATGTATTTCCCCTGCAAAACCTACTGACGACACCACACATAGTTAGAGAAGTGCTGAATTCTTCTAGAGAAACAGTTATACATAAAATCTCTCAACACCCTTGTAACCACCTTAGAAGGAGCTTCTTTAATCAGCAGGCTTCAGGCAGTAAATATTTTGAAATACTATGAAGCACTCCCTTCTGCGCTTCTCCCTTCTGCACATCAGTGAATTTCATATGTTATGTGCACACAGAGTTTCAGAAAAATGTTCGTAGTCGCAATCAAATTGTCACAAACACCAGTCAGGCTCCTCAGGACTTCATTCCTTAATTGCTATTTCAAGGGCAATAGGTTGACATAACAGAGGGAATGCAGTCCTCATCCTCATTACAGTCCTCATTACAAGTTCCCAGAGTTGCTTGGAAAATGTTAATAGTATAATAAACTTTGAAAAGCACTTTTTTTCTTTTGTTCCAGAACCACAGAAAAGAATGAATGAAGTGGTGATTGGCAGACATCTTGGCCACAGCGATCTCAAAGTGATCAATTTTAAAATCTGTGTTGACAGGAGGAAAAGCAGCAGTAAAATTTCAGCTCTGGACACGAGGGGAGCAGACTTCAGACTGCTCAAGGAACTGCTAAGTAAAGTCCCCAGGGAAGATGTTTTTGCAGGTGCTGGGGTCTACCAGTGCTGGTCACTTTTTAAACATCACCTCCTAGGGGCAGAGCAACAAGCAGCGGGGATTACTGCAACATGCTTAAGACAGCGAGGCCCGTGGAAAAATAGGGACCAATTCTTGGTAGATTGTCGGGGTCTCCTCCCCCTGCCATGTAGCCCTGGGAGAGGGGCCCTGAGGGGAGGCACGGGGTTCGCTGCCCCTGGTCAGCCTCATTCCCCATTGGTTATTTTGTGTTCCCCTGCGCGGGAAAGGACCCTCAGTCCAAACTGTGAGGGTTCCTCGGCAGAGCTCCGGCCATGCGGCTGGGGAAATAAACATCTCTGAAACATCTACCAAGAATCCGTCCATATATATTTCTTTTCCACGGGACTCCTGGTTTGATATATGCGTGTTACAGTATCCCCACTGTAACAGTAGATGTTTCAGAGATGTTTATTTTCCAGCCGCATGGCCGGAGACTGCCCCAGAACTGCCGCAATCACAGGACCAGCAGGGTCCTCCCCTGGGCAGGGGAACACAAAACAACCAATGGGGAACGGGATTCAGCAGGGAGCAGGGAAACCCCGCGCCTCTACCCCAGGGCCCCCCTCCCCCTGGACCCCACGCCAGGGGGGAGGAACCCCAACAGCAATTCCCAAATGTTGGAAGTCAAGCAGGTGGGGCAGAAGGCTGGCTTGGCTGAACAGAGATCCTCTCTTGGAAATAAGGCAATAAAGGAAGGTGTATGCCCAATGGAAGCAAGATCAAGTGCCATGGGAAGAATACAGAGATGCTGCTTGCCACTGTAGGGAGGAAATTCGTGCATCTGGAGTTGAAACTGGCCAGAACTTTGGGGGACAATAAAATGGAGTTTTTTCAAGTAAATTAATGGCAACAGGCAATGTAAAAATAACATCAGCCCATTACAGGATGAGAAGGATCACCTCACAAACAGGGACATGGACAAGGCAGAGATGTTTAATGCATTCTTTGCCTCTGTCTTCAACACAGATGATGGACAAAAGGGGTCTCAGTGCCCTGCTGGAAGACCATGACTCTGAGAATGATCAATTCCCAGTAAACCCTGAAATTGTGCAGAATCTGCTGTTCCAGTTGTATCCGTACAAATATATGGTGCCCAATGGGATTTATCTGAGAATCCTCAAAGAGCTGGCTGATGTCATCACAAAGCCTCTCTTGATGATTTTTGAGCAGTCTTGGGAATACAGAGAGGTCCCAGCTGACTGGAAGCTAGTGAATACTGTCACAATTTTCAAGGGTAAGGAGGAGGACCCCAGTAGCTACAGGCCTGTCACTCTTGTTTTAGTGCCCAGTAAAAGCAGGGAGATTATTCTGAAAGGTATTGACAACACCTGGAGGACAACACAGTCATTGGTTACAGCCAGCAGAGTTTCATGAGGGGAAAGTTCTGCTTGTCAAACCTGATTTCCTTCTACAACAGGATAACCCACCTAGTTCATCTAGGAAGGCCAGTTGATGTAATCTTTTTGGACTTCAGTGAAGCTGTTGATACTGTCACTCACAGTGTCCTTCTGGACAAATCGTCCATCCCACAGCTGAATAACTGTGTTACATGATGGGTGAGCAACTGGCTCACAGGTTAGGCACAGAGTTATCATGAATGGGGTGACATCAGACTGGGGACTTGTGACTAGTGGGGTTCCACAGGGCTCCATTCTCAGCCCAGTTCTCTTCAATATCTTCATAAAGAACTTGGACACAGGACCTCAAAGAATACTAAGTAAGTCTCCTGGTGACACTAAATTCAGAGGCACTGTTGACTCCCTTGAGGACAGAGAGGCCCTGCAGAGAGACCTGGACAAATTAGAGAGATGGGCAATCACCAAAAATATGAAGTATAACAAGAGGAAGTGCCGAATTCTGCACCTGGGATGGAGCAATCCTGGCTGTGCACACAGACTGGGGAACAAGAGGCTGGAGAGCAGCACTGAGGAAAGGAACCTGGTCCATGGAAAGTTGAATTTGAGTCAGCAGTGCCCTGGCAGCCAGGAGGGCCAACCGTGTCCTGGGGGCATCAGGCACAGCATTGCCAGCTGGGCAAGGGAGGGGATTGTCCTGCTCCCACTACTGTCTGTAGTGGGACAGCCACTGAGTGTTGTGTGCAGTTTTGGGTGCCACAATATAAAAAAGACATTAAAGTATTAGAGCGCATCCAAAGGAGGGCAACATGGATGGTCAAGGGTCTGGAAGGGAAGCCTTATGAGAAGCAGATGAGGTCACTTGGCCTGTTCAGCCTGGAGAAGAGGACACTGAGGAGAGTTTCAGAGGGGTAGACACTGATCTCTTCACTATCTGGTGACCAGCGACAGGAGCTGAGGGTATGGCCTGAAGCTGTGTTGGGGAGTTTAGGTTGGCTATTAGGAAAAGGTTCTTCACCCAGAGGGTGGTTGGGCACTAGAACAGGCTCCCCAGGTCACAGCACCAAGCTTGACAGAGCTCCAGAGGCATTTGGACAATACTCTCAGGAACACGATGTGTCTCTTAGGGTTGGCCTGCACAGGGCCAGGAGTTGGACTCGATCCTTGTTGGTCCCCTCCACCTCAGCATATTCTGTGATTCTATTATATCAAATCTGGGTGATTTTTTGGCTATTACCAAGGCAGAAGTTTCCATTCTGCAAGACAGACATTAGAAATAAATTTTAAATTGTTTCCAGTAACTTGGGCACTCCACCAGGCACCCAAAGGATGCTATATGCACATTCACAGTGGGTCACGCCACTCTGACCCAGGCAGTAAGGGTATATGAGATAAAAATAAGACTCCAGACAGTAATTCACAGAACGTGCAATTTCAACATGTATTTGTAGGACACTGTCTTGCAAGTACATGACTTGCAAGGTACACAAAACTCTGCTTGAAAGGGGGAAGGCACCCAATGGACAAAGCATTACTGATGTTCTCTCCCAGCTTTCTCTCCATTTTTAGAGTCCTATATAAGCTCTAAAATCATTGAAACCCTCTCCTCGACCACTTTAAATTTCTGAAAAAGTTTTTAAGCTCCCTACATCTCATTTTACCTCTCCTCGTTCAACCACCTTGGTAGTGTTATGGAAGCTTAGCGATTTATGCTTTAATTAAGATTGTACACAAACGCCATTCAGACAGCGAAACATGCTATCACTCTGCTATTTCTTACAACCCTGAAATTACTCAGAAGTTGTTATAGGTAAAACTGGAATTTAAGGTGATAAAAAAGTGGCGTAAGACCTCCCATTTTCTTATGTTGTGTCCTGAAGTTCAGTGTTTGACTGTTAGTATGTGTCTGTAGCTTCCCCAAATAATATTTATGTTTTGGGGCTCTAGAAATGGTCACAAAACAGGAATTGGGTAAAGATTCATATGATTTAAACTCAAAGGGATGGTGAAATTCTAATGAAGAGAGACCGTGTATACTCAAAGCTCATGAAATAATAAAAGCTCATATACACTTGGAGGTATTGAATATGCATGTTGAAAATTTTAAAAAAAGACAGGTCATCACTCTTCCACTTGCAACTGCTATTTTCTTCTAATACAATTTATGAAGCCTAGTAAAAGCATGCAACCACCTGCAAGTTAGTGCAGTGCTAGAACTAGTTAGTTACTAGCTAGTAAGTTAGTGCAGGCCAGAACATTATTCCACAGGATACTCTAAAAAGAACTGGTTTACTTTTATCAGTTTATACCTCCTCCTTCATTTCATTTTATTTCCCTAATCTCTGTAGTTAACAATACTGATCACAATAAAAACTTACAGATTTACTTTTAGAAACCTAAAATCATGTAAAACAACAAAATAGTCTTTACTGTCACACCAGTTGATATTTGTCACTTACCTGAGTGTCTTTCCACCTTGTAATAAAACTGTTCTCTATATCCATTTGTTTGACTTGGTCTTCATTTATCTGCATAAAATAAGTAATTTTAGAGTGATTAATAATAATTATTGTACCAATTGCCAATACTGTCAATCATGTTCTTATAGAAGCATGTTTGCAAAACATGTCAGAAACAGCTCTTCATTGATGGGACTCATTATTATAAACTTAATGGAATACATATTAAAACAGAGAGGAATCAATGAAAAAGTGCAGAACATGTTATAGTGGCACAGTTAACTCTAAATCAAAATGGCTAATATGAATTGCTGCTAGTAGTAGCTTTTCTATCCAGTTGGACTTAACATTATTTCTGGGTCTAAGGAACAAATCAAATTGAAATCACAGCTCAGAAACTAAGAACACAAAATCCTGCCATGCTTCAATTCTGATCAGGCTTATAAAATTTGATTACAAGCATTATTTTTAATAGTCATAATCATAAAATTTTGTTAAATTTAGCAAGCTTTTGACAGCAAGGAGAATGAGCACCATTTTGGAAAACAGTAGCTCACAGCATCCCATAAACAGTCTAGTTTAACTACACAGGTTAAACTAACTGGGAAATAAAATTTAAAGCAGGCCAAGGAAAACATCCACTGAATTAGAGTTCAAAAACCCCGCAAATCCTCAGATCATTGAACTAGTAGCAAGACCACTTTAAAGCTGATTTTTATATTTTTGAATCTCTAACATCTGACCAATTACAATATGTTTATATAAAGATACCTACATGAAAAAGTTGCACATAATTTTTAATTAGATCTTCAATTACATTGACTTCTTCACTAGTTTGGCCTTTAGTTTGAAATAAGCATGAGGAAAACACCAAAGCTAAATTGTGAGGGTTCATATGATTAATTTCAGAACACTTCTGCACCCTGTTGAAGGAAAAAGAAACATATTTAGACAGTTTCATTGTTCCTTTAATTGTCTGAGGCTCCTTTACAGAATATGGAGTGCACTTCAAAAAAGGTAACTACATTAAATGCAATGAAAACATTGAATGAATTGAATTGAATGAATACTACTTATTTATTTACTATTTCTTTGTATTCCTTATTTCTCATTACAGAAATGAAATCATTCTACCTGCATTTCAAGTGATATCAAAACTATTTAGAATAGAAAAGAATTAAACCAGAATAGAATTCTCAAGTTAGAAGAGACCTATAACGATCACCTAGTCCCACTGCTTGATCACTTAAGGGCTGATCAAAAGCTAAAGCATGTTGCTAAGGGCACTGTCCAACAGCACTGACAGGCTTGGGTCATCCACCATTCCTCTAAGAAGCCCATTACAATGTTTGACCACCCTCTCAGTAAGGACATGCTTCCTAATGACAAGTTTGTACTTATCTGGATGCAGTTTTGAACCATTTCCATGCACCCTAACACCAGATACCAGGGAGAAGAGATCAGCACCTCCCTCTCCACCTCCTCTCCTCAGGAAGCTCTACAGAGCAATTAGGTCACTCCTCAGCCTCCTTTTCTCTGAAGCAGACAAGCCCAGAGTCCTCAGCAGCTCCCCACAGGCAATTCTCTCCAGCCCTCTCATCAGCATTGCTGCCTTCCTCTGGATGCATGCAAAGACCTTAACACCCTTAAATTGCAGACCCCAGAACTGCACACAGTGCTCCAGGTGAGGCCAAACCAATGCTAAATACAGTTTCACTATATTATGTAATGTAAGTATATCCTACAAACTTCAGATCTAAGATCAAAATGTGGAAAGAAATTGGGTCCTTCTTAGTTCCTATCCCTATGGTAAAGTTTCCATATCAGTTCTGTTGTTCACATAACATATTCCTCTTTTAGAGGCAAACACTTTAAAGTACCACAGAATTTTGCCCGTTAAATGCATGAATTTAAACTACTTTCAGAACAGATGCAACAGCATATTAATATCTCTAACTGGATATGCTTAGAAACTTCTTAAACACAATATGTATTATAACCTTTATCCCAATAATGGCACCAATCAATTTCATAATCATATAAATATTTTTAAACTACATCTGCTATGTACCTGGCTGTGTAACAATTTCTGAACACAACACCCAGTAAAGAGAAGTTTCCACACATTCTATACCCGCTGCAATTCACCAGAAATAAAATGTAACTTGTTCAATAGATGATATAATATAGACCGGTACTATTTAACCATTGACATCTCAGAACCATCCTGTCACATATTTTTTACACATTTCCTACCCCTTATTTTATCTAGGAATAAGTCATGACCTTTGGTGTTTAAGCAAGTTTGTATTTTGGATATTCTCTACTACTACCTCCGTTGGAAAATGAAGCAGTAATAAAAAACAGAAAGGGTAGGTAACTCTCAAAGTTATTATGTGCAAAACAGATTGTGGAGAAGGATATTTTCACTGAAAAAAATATTTTAATTTCAAGAACCATTTGCAACAATCCTCTGGAAGACTAGCAGACTGGAGTAAAACGAGATTGCAAAAAGAAGCTACATCAAAAATTACCCTATTTGGACACATACACTGGCATCCCTCTCTCTGTGTGTTCCAATCCATTGGTTTTTATAGATACCTACTGCTAAAAATACAACCAAAGAAAAAACACATTATCAATTAAAGGAATTCAAATTTAATTAATTGCTGCAACTAGATAAGCTTTTGTGATTACTAGTTAATGAAACGAGCCACATTTCGTAGATTCTAGAGTTATACTGAGAACACATTATAAGAATTTCTCTGCTACAATGCATTATTTGCAATGACCTGTAAAGATGTTCAATTAAAGCAGCCAAAGTTGCTCTATTGACTGGTGGAAGACTCCGAATAAAAGCTCTGTACTTCCTCACACGTTCCTTTTCATTCTGTGTATCTGCCAGAAAATAATAATCATTGAGCATTAATAATAATGCACACTAAAACCCAACAGCAGTTCTCATTAACTATATCAGCATCATCTAGTCCTTTAAAATTACTATTTACCCAATCAACCTCTTCTTCATAAAGGCAATGCTAGCAATATACTATTTAAAAAGTCTATTATTTGACACCAGTTCAGAGAAACACCAATAAAGAGGGACAGTTCTATATTCAAGCACCACTTGCCACTGGCTAAGACTAAAGCCCAGAATAGCAACTGCTTTCCTCTCAAAGCATATGTAATCTGTAGTTTGTGTATGTACATGTGTGAGTGCAACCGTGTCTGCACAAATGCAAATGTACTGCTAAGAGTTCCCAGCAAAGAGAAAGGAAAAGACCATTTCATATTTTAAATATTTACCGGAAAAGTCTCTCAAGGCACAAAGTAGTTTAAGGATCTAAGTATATATAAGACTGATTAGAGGAGAGCAAAGGGAAAGGGCTGGTAAATAAGTTGTACCAAGTTGCATATAGCTGAACAATGGCCAGACCGATGGCAGGAATTCCAGTCTTGGGAATGACAGTATCTGAGACAGCCACAGCTCTCTACCTTAAGTCTGCTTCCCTGTGCTGCTTATGCCCCCTTATGCTCAGGGCATAAACAAAGTTAATGTAGATTGTATTTAGTTGGTTAGCTTTTCCCTCTCAGACCCTTGCTTCTCCCAAGTTTCTGAAAAGAAAGCACTAAACTCTTCTGGCTGATTGATGGTGCTCTCTGCTAACTACTGACTATGTTTTGATTTTTTTGGTAATTGGAAGAAAAAATAAACAAATAACAAAACAACAGCTTAAAGGTCTTCTACTCTATTTTCTTAAACGTTTTAGTCTTCCTAGAAATACCTTCTGTATCACTTAACAGGGCAGGATTCTCTGTTGTAAAGCTGAAGTAGAATTTTAGCCACGTGTACGTATCAGGAAGGGGAATCACTGCAACACCATTAAAAAGAGCTGACTTAAATCTAGACTGCCTCAGATAGAACTTTTTCTGGCTTCTGATGAGATTAATCATGTGGTAAGTGAATAAGCTCTTAATATTTTTTCCTCTAGTTTGTTCAAATTGAGGTTAAAGGTCAAAAATGTGTAATATTGTTAATAATTTAATTTCCTGAAAGTCTGATGGTTCATATTAAAGCAACATCCATATATTTGAACTTAAGCAAAATCAGAGAGGAATATGCTTTTAATATCTTTTTTTAAAGACAAAACTTGCCACACAGTAAATACGCCGTTGTGACTCCAGTGCATTAAGGTAGAAATTAATGTTCTGTCAACTTTTCCTACGCCCCTCTTATTGCTGTGCCTCTACTGCAATTTTATAGCACAGTTTTGCAGGGAAACCACTTGTTTCTTGCAGTTTTCAAATGCTGCAATATAGAAACAACTAGAAATATAGCTATTTTGAAAGAACATTATAAAAATCACCACAATTTACATGATAAGTAATTAATGCATTAGTAATCTCACAGTTCTATTTTTAACCATACAGAGATACACATCCTCATGTTTTAAACACATAACAATCTCCAGTGACAGGAAGTTACTTAAATTTTCTTTCAAATTGAATTAATATTTCTTAGGGAAAAAAACCCAAGTAACAGTTGTTAACAAGTTTATATTGTTAATATACATAAGTTTGCTTGTTCATAAAACAGACATGAAAAATCTAAACAGCAAGGCTGTCATTTAACTATTGTGCAGATGATAGCATCAATATTTTGTCAGTTTTGAACCACATATGGTCAAAGGAGAGTTCACACTTTTTTCCTACCCTAACATATATGTGTTTCTTCATTCTATCTTAAATGCTTCTTTAAAATGTAAATCATCACCTTCTACTTTGGCTGTTCCAAACATGACACAGTGCAATATTGGTCTACTGTTTACAAATATATTGTCAGGGAAACATTACTCTTTGATATTATTATTCTGTTTCACTTAAAGGCAATAAAATCATCTCTGATTAACATGGGTCTATTGCAGCCAAGTCCCAAATATTTTTTCCTCACTACAATTGTTTCACCAATTATGAAATAACGTAGGTTGACACAGGGCAAGTAAATGAACAACCCCCTCAAATTTGATACTGAAAATGTACATATAACCTTTATTGTATTGAATGTTATCAAATACATTACCTAATGCAGAGATCCAGAATGGATAAAGTTCTTTAGTGAGAAGCGCATCATCTATTTGAGAAAGGAAACTTTTCAGTACTTCAGTCACATCTTCAAGCTGATGTTTTCCTGCTCTTAGTTTAACACTTCTTGCATCTTTTTTGAAGCTTTCCAGCAGTTCAGCCACACTGGAAGAATCACCATTCTTAAGATAGATTTGCTTGCTACCTAAACCTAAGGCACAGAAATACAGGACAGAAAAATAAATGAATATAAAATCAAGTATTCTGTTAAAAATTCCAGACATCGTTATATGAAAACTATATGTGGCTGCCAAACATGTTGCATTTCCTAACAAAACCGCTCTGACTTTTTACACACTGCAACGTCTTCTTACACCCAACTACGTCTCTTTGCAAAAATATTCACCATAATAGTAAGCAAGCCTGGGATCACTATTTCAGGAGTATTTTACAGGCAATTCAAATCCCCAGATCTCTTCAGGACTTCCTAAAACAGTACTTTCAACAGGCACAGTAACGAGAAGAAGTTTTCATGATAGATATTGTATTACACATAAAACACAGCTGCTTTCATGAGAAAACTCCTTTTATTTTATTACTCTACTGATGAACTCAGCTTAAGACTCAGAGTATTATTGCATTCATCCAACCTGAAATATTTTATTCTTAAAAGCCTCAAGATAAGTAGAAAATATCCTTTTTTCTGATTTTTCTCATATTCTGGAAGACATCAGTCAGCTATTCTTCTTGTATGTAACAACTAAAACCACTAAAGGCAACTTAAGAAGAAAAGGTATAGTTCAAAACAAAGTCATGACTACCTTCAATCACTGCATATGTGATTGTAATCAAAACTTTTGTTTTTCAAAACTTGTGTAAGTTTGGCATAGATGTGCAGTCCTGTTTATCTCTGTAGAGGTGTTTTCTGCATTCACATTTCTTGAAAGAGGACGGTACTTTATGCCAAACCCTGCTTTTCTTACATACCTGTCAAATTTAAGTACTCTGTCAAAACCTGTGAAATCATGTCTAATGTTTCTACAAGTCACCTTCCCTGTAATGCCCACAAGTACTTCCATTTGGTACTGCCTTTGTGGTGTTACTGTCAGGAGCAGCCCCGGAATGCAATAGCATCTGTCTTCTTAGACTACAGCTTAAGACAGAACCTTTACAACGATGATACAAAAGATGTATGCATGCAAGTAATGCATGCAAATAATTCCTTCAGCTTTCAGCTGAGCATTTTAACAGCTACTAATGCTGATCCCAAAAAGCATATTTTCGATAAAGATCTAACTGATTTAAAAGACATTAGGAAACTGAATTTTAATTTAGACTACACAAATAGCTCTAAGTGGCAGACATAATTATCCTGCTTTAACAATTCAGTGGATGAAATGGTTTAAACTATACTTGGAATAATTTCTATTGCTAATGATTAAGAAATAATTTAGCAAAGCTTTTTCCTTAGTTTTAGGCACTAGGTGTAACTCCAGTACAACTATTTACAATAATGCAGTGTTGCTATATTCAAAGGTTATTTAGTTAAACTTCAACGACTCAGATAGAAATTAGATGTTTTCATACTGACAGAGGTTACAGACACATTTATACCAAAGACCAATTTGTACAGGGTTGATATTCATGTAGCATCTCACAAGAAAACTTATGCATTTGAAGTAGTAAAAGGACACAAACATATCTGCATATGACCTAATGCCATGGAAAGTTATGCTAGCAAAATTTACTTAAATAAATGGTAACTGACTATACATCCTTAGGCTATTTCACTGAAAAAACAGCAGCCTAAGACTGAACTCAATTCCACAGTTGATGTCACCTTCCAAGAAGCTGTGCTCATACCATAGCTTTTCCAGGTTCAGAGAGTTTATTTTCTGGGCTGAGCTGTCTGCACTCAGGCACTGGACCCCAAGGCTGTCTCATAAGGCAAACAACACAGTATTTAAAATAGAAAGGTGTCTATGAAGGGCATTTACCAAGCTGTATTTCCCCAAACTGACCATTCTCAGATGTGTGGTTGTGTATTGCACCATCTCATCAGAATGGCAAGGCTAGTGAAGGGCATGGTTTAAGTAATATATAAACTCATTCAATAGGATCTGATACTGGGGGTGCTTAGGTATTACACAAATGATCTTAGCTTGAATAAAATCCACTATACTTACCATACTGCGTAACAAATGCTATGCAGCTGTTCACTATAATAGGAACATCATTTTTGCTGAGCTGCTGATCTTGTAATGCATTACCATCTGTACCTGCTGCTTTTTCAATTGCAGTATACCAGACCATGAAATCCAGCCTTGTATGGCCATGGATATATAGAGTTCTGAAAAGTATAAAAATATTTTGAGCTCAGGAAAGAAATAAAAAAATGATGTTATTGTACTACGGCAAGAAAGCAGATGTTCAGAAAATAAAGAAAAAAAGAAGAGAAATACTTGGAGTAAGACATCAAGGCACCTTTCCCCACATAAAGCTGTGATGGTAGTCTGTTGTTACAGCATCTTTTTTTTTCCAAATACATTTGTATTACCAGTGCTATAAAAAATGACAGAAGATCCACAAGCATTGTCACAAGCCTTTGAAAGAACCTGCCAACATTTTAATTACTCTTCTTCAGTCTTGGTCCTACACTACGCATTCATATGTCCACACGACAGTTAAGCAGGAAACAAATTTAGAGACAACTTTCAATACTGTAAAAAGCTTTCCTTCTTTTGTATTCGCGCCCCTAAACACCACACACCCACCAACCTCTTCTATAGAGCAGCTGAGACATACTGAACTTCCCTCCTACACAAGTATCAAAATGATCACCCACTATCACAAAGCTAAGGGACATATACAAAAAAGATAAGAGTTGAGGCAGAATAAGTTAATGCAACACTTTGACTGTATATCAAAGCACAGCCTTGTTCTGACTCTTTTATTTAAGCATGCTACAGTAATCTCCTCTGTGCCACCCTGACAAGCTAGCTTCTAAGAGAAAATAGCAAAATTGAAAAGTTTAAGAGTGTAGGTCCATCTACATGCATGTGTGTAATAAACAACTTCCTAAAGTATTAAAATAGTAAGCAAACTTTTCTACATACATTCTCTTATCTCCCACTAAAGACACGTAAGAGGTCAATTTTCTCTAATGACCATTTATTTCCTAATTATGAAAAGCCAAAATGCTCCACTGAACTTCTATAAAAATGGTTTCATCAAAATAGAAAAAACATTCATTTTGATTATCTCATTTGAGGGGGAGAAAGCATTTTATATGATGAAGAAATACTTAATTTCATTTCTTTTTAGTAGTATGTTTCTATTTGGCTTTTATAAATGTTTCCATTCTAGCATTCCTATCTTGGTAGGAAGGGAGGATGCAGTCAATGTATTACATACACAGAGCCAGGATCTGAACTCTTCTCAAGATCCACCATACAGACTGAGCCATTCAGCAGCAGAGTAGATGACACTAAAATATTTCATCACACTGAACCACATTTTTAGGAAGTCCTTATTTCATGACTTCAAAAGTCATGTTAACCACCACACATGCCTGGATAGTAGAAACACAGCCTCTCTCTCCCACTAAGAAAAAAATAATAATTTGCATAAAGCTCTCCTATTTTTGCAGCAAAATGAGTGTGCCTAATTCAGTGCTGTCAAACTTAAGGTTCCTTAAGACTTGTCTAAACAGGTAGTTCTCAATCAATACCTTCCAAAGAATACACCACTACATGTTCTGGTATTGCTATTGCCATATATATAGAAGGAAAGTAAGAAGTTTGAATTGAGTAGAAAAAAGTTTGACAGTGCATGATACTCTACTCCTTTGCTACTACTATTCACAGATCAGAAGTTAGGACAATGATTTATAAAAGATTTATGGTGCTTTCCAACACAAGAAATGTAGATATATATGCATATTACTGTGTTTTTATTTCCCCTGCAGAACAGCAGGATTCACATTATGGTATTATGCAAAAGGATAAATGGAAGTCTCAACAGATTATTTTTTATCTAAAGAATTATGATATATACAGGAAGCAGCATACTGTAAAGTGAAAATATTATTACTTCTAAACAAGAAAAGGGCAACTCTGCTGCATATCAATGAATTGATACCAGAGCAGGAGACAAAAAATACCATACTGAACTTCAAAGGTCATATAAACTTATCAGTATTTTTCACAGAGATACGAAAGTCTAAATCATGTGTCTGTCAATCAATTGTTGTGATATATGAATTACCTAAACTATGTGGAAAAGATCACCTTGTATTTTATGGATCTTTCAATCTTCCCCTCAATGCATCACATTAGAAAAAAGATACCAGAAGTACAAAACGATTATGTTCTCCTAGTTTTCTAAAATTTGAGAACCTGCTAAGCTTAATTTTATTACAGAGGAAGAGGTTACTTAATAATTAACAAAGAAAATGTGGTATTTGTTTAAGTTGTGGTCCCATAGGACCAAAACAGTCGTGAAAGAGAAGTTGGTGGTAAGAAACATAAATGTGAAAATCATGGACCCTGGATTGTTCATAGAAGGCAACTGATTATTTTTGAAAAAATTATATGTGCCTAGTCAAAAATCTCCAGAGTGGCGGCATCAAAAAGTAAGATAAATCAGAGAGGCAATTTCACTACAATACCATAAAAGCGAAGAAGGGAGAAAAGGAAATTAAACCAGTGCCAGACACAGTTCAGAACTCAGTCAATTTCCTGTGGAAGTGGCTTAAAAGCTCATCTCAAACCTCAATAATTTTTGGCTGAGAGAGAACACACATAGAATAACTTTAAATCAGAAAAACATACAACAATTTACAAATTAGATGTTTAAAGCAGTCCTTCTCAGTTTAGTCCTTTCAGACAAATGTAACAACACTTTTAATTTTATTTTTCCGTAATTGTAAATGATTTTTTGATCTCCTTGAACCTGGAAGCACGGAAAAGACAAGGGGAAATAATTTCCAGCAGAAGAGCAGAACTTTCCTCAAGCACAGTAGGAGTCTTCTACAGAACTTTATGAAGCAATAGAGGTAACTTTGCAGAACTAACCTCTGTGTTCATAGTTTTCAGAGAGAAGTAATAACAAATACATGCATTTCTCACTAAACTGTCATAAACAAAATATAAAGTTATATTAAATCCAAGGTTTAAGACTAAACATAAACACGGGCTGAAACACAGTGATATAGCACAAAACTGAGGAATTTAAAGATTTTATAGAAGTAATCATGTTTGAAACTATTTGTACTGTAATGTTTATGAAGATCTACCATGCAGATTACCAACTATTTTCCACAGACTCAACCGAAATGCATTCCTCCAATATAAATGCACTGCCTTCTATAGTACATTTATGTATGTGCTACTTCTTCCAGTTATAAAAATTGACAAAGATCACACATTTCATAACGAATAGATAGCAGTAGTGACAATATGGCGAAAAATGGCAGTTTTCTATGTTGTGTGAAGCACATACTGTCCATAGCCAAGAAATTAATAATTTAAGTACTCAAACAAGGCGGCCTGCGAACACAGATTTCTGCCTTAGTGAATTGAGAGAATTGAATTGGCACAAGTGACTGCAGCAGTCCACAATCACTGAGTCTCAACATAAAGGAAGCTACTGTACAGCTTTATTGTTGACTACCAGCACAGCCTTCTGCCACAGCAGTCAGACAAACAACATACATAACCACACTTCATCCACAAGTGTGCAAAGGCTTGTCTTTAACCCATCCTGCAAAATCCACTAGCTTTAGCTATGTCTACAAGCTTTGTTGTACAATTCTGCAATGGGAAAGCAGTGGTACCAAGTGATTTTGGGTAAAGCGGTCAGGGAGAGAGAGAAACAGACATCAGAACAACTCAGTGTTCTCTGGCAATTTCCACATGATTCTAGTAATTTACCTGTCTGAAAACAGGTATTAAGTAAGAATCAATATGAAATTATTTCGGAAAATCAAATTGCAACTAAAGCATGGACGTTACATAAACAATTACTGTAAATGTAACCAAGCAACATTTCTTCAAGGAACTTTCAAAAGGTCTTACATCCACCATTTCATATAGGAAGCACAAGTCCTTTCATCTGACTCTTATGTTTATATTAATTCTGGATTTTAGAATTTTGTGCCCATAACTTCATTTTATGAGAACACTTACTGCTATCATCACAGGGTTAAGAAAAGAACAATGAATGAACCATCAGCATAAAGAAATTGTGCCAGTATGTAGGGAAGGTTTGTTACCCATAATAAGAAAGAGCTAACTACAAGAGAAGCATAACAGGGAAAAAAAGAATCATCTGGATTACATTATGGTCTGAAAACATCCACAGACACCTAAAACGAGCTTAAATTTTTTCAGAAAAATATAAGAAATATTTGAAACTGAATTGTCTGCAGAACTGTGTTTCTTGAAAGCGTAGCATTAGAGATTTTGCATTAAATTCTACTTATAGAAGATACATTTAAAAACTACGGTATACAGATATTTTCAGACAACTTTCTTCTTTTCATTTGTGCAGATCCCTCTGCTGGCCTCAGTTGAACTACACAGGAGTAGCTGTTTCACCAAGGTACTATGGAACTTCTGTTTGGATAGCAACAGGAGATCAAGTATCACCAGTCACTTCAAGTGTTTTAAAAGCACAGAGGAGAGAGAGATCAAGGGAAAAAATCCAAACTGAGTATGGAGCAAATCAGAGGACACCTCATTCATATCCTCTCAAACCTAAGATAGCAGATTGAGAGACAGAATTCTGAGATATAAAAATGATAAAAAAACCAGGAAGTTGGTAGTAAATGCTCCAATGAGATACTTTTTTAACAGGGTAAAAGGAGATAGGTCATTTTGAAGAAACCATTATTGGCAGACTAATCTGGGAATAATTTTCTCAGTGGGAAAACTGCTTTTAATTAAGTAGTGCTTGTTAACATTTCGTGACACAGACATAAAATGTAATTAATGCACAAAGATATTCCCTCCTTTAAAAAGTCTGCAAATTTACTCTCTTGCTAGCAGCTCTAAGTGAAAAAACTCCAGAACTCATCAACGATAATTCTAAGATATCAATATAAAAACAGATCAAAGCTTTATTCAGATAGGAACCTTACCTTCCTTTTTCAACAAGCAGCAGGACATCTATTCTCTCTCCGTTTTGCATCACACTACTGGTTGCTGAAAAAAAATACATACACATCCATATGACCTTCACAGACACATATTTACAGACAAATGCATACATGCATGCACATACACTTTTTTTGCAAAATGATCTCCAGTGGCAAATGGAGCACTGAATTCTTAAACTTAACAAATAAAGAATACTGCTAATAATAGAAACAAAACTCCACAAAATACCACATTACATTTACAAGAAAAACTAATACAGAATATGATCAAGAAATTTTAAACATGTATTTTTTAATGTGAGAACATGCTACAGTGTTTTATTACACTAAACTTGTAAATACAAGTTGTAGAAGACAGAACGATTCAGAAGTAAGCTGGATTTTGGAATCCATTAACTTCTTGCATCTTAATGGCTGCACATATTTACAATAACATAATGCAAGTTATCTGTTAAGCGTGAAGATCAGTGCCATCCTTCTTTATGTTGCTTTATGTTATCCCTGCTAAAAAAAGCACCCTGTAAAACACCTACAGCAAATACATCTGGATAGTTTTCAGTTACAGTGCTTATAAAACTATACCGCGCACTATAATAAAACCAGTAAATTAAATGTAACATGCTTACTAATTCAAAATTCTGAAAAGTTAATTTCTCAAAGTGCATGTAATATATTATCCCCACCTTACTTCAACTAATTCCCAGCGACAGTAAAGTCCTAAATACCAATGAAATTCAATAAACACATTGCATGTTATTTGATGCTTTTGTATCACATCTACTCATAACCTCACCTATATTTACTGAATCAAATATCAAGAAGGTAAGTTACTATACTTCCACAAATGATTCATTATTTGTCAAGTTTCATTTACACAAATCAGTATTAAAGGTGGAGCAGATTTGTTCTGGAGAAAATAGAAATCAAAGAAAAGAGTATGGATCTATAATATTTCCAAGAAATACAATTACTATTAAAAAACCCAAGCAAAACCAATTCTCACCCGAAAGTCAAAAGTGTTTCATTTTTATACATGAGATATAATATACACAGATTTTGCATGCTTTCATGATTCTGGCACAGGCAATTACAGTTGCATCATCAAAACAAATATCGGGAACAGTTCTCCTACTGCCTAATCTTTTAATTCTGAATTAAGATCAAAAGCATTCACAAGTTAAAAGACACCTAGAGGCATAAAAACATTCCTGATTAAAAACCACCTTCATGTTGTTATTCACACCAAATATAAGGTGGCAGTAAATAAACAGTAGAAAACCCAATGGCATTTAGGCAAGCTCCTGCAAAACAGTCCACATTCTGTCAGCATTTATCAAGAGGATTATCAGCAAAGAGCTAAATTATCTTCCTATGTTACTTTATTATAAACCTTGAATTATATGTACTTTTCTATATAACATATTGCCTTGTTCAATATAAAATCAAGTAGGGCAGATATGCTTAAAAGAGGATTCAGAGCATAATTACAAACAACGATATAAAATTGGTCATAGAAGACCATTTTTACAAATATTCTTATCTTTCCACATCATGACACTGAGCAAATAATATTTTTAGTATCAGAAAAAAGTCTATTAGTCTGTGAAATATTTTTCCAAGAGAATTATAATTTTCCAGTATGTTTGAGTATTTTAAAACTAGACCTGTCAATCATCTCAAGAACATGTTCTGCAGTGAGTATTTCTGACCTGTCAAAAATATGAGACAATAATCCCAAAAGGTTATATATTATTATTCAATTCTGTACTCCTGTAAGACAGACATGGCTGCAACTGGAACAAAAACCGTCATCATTCATTTTAAAGATGTGAAAAATTTCTCTAGCATGTGCCAAAAAGTAGGAAAAAAAACCCCAAGACAGAAATTTACTAACTCCATATTTAGATAAGAGTTGGAATAACATCTGACTCATGTGAAGGAATAGTTACTGAGCTTCCCAAAGTTTATTACTTTGAAATGTAGTAGAAGTCTCCTTAACAGTGAATTAATCCCACAGAACATTTTCTGAATACTAGATGTTAAACCAAGTTCTTACTTAATTCTTGCAACCTCCTTAGATATATGGAATCTTCTTCAGCATCCTCCATTTCAAGACAAAAATAAAGGCTCGACTTCTCTATAGCAAACCAGCCTTTTCTCCACTGATCCAGGCTATGGCAATCTTTGTAGTACAGCTGCCCAATCAGGTCACAGTCTCGCTCTAACAACGATTCAGCCACAGGAGGAACAAAATGCTACCAAAGAAAATGGGGTGAGTCAGATGAAGAAAAAAACCCTCCGCCCCTAAAAAACAAAATCAAAATATTGCAAATCTATAGGATTCTAGGAAGAAGGTCACAGTAAAAAAATAAAGATATATCACTCATAAATCCACAGATACACTAAATTTAAAATATAAAATCAAGTTTAACATTTTTTCCATTCCTACACTACAATTCAAATATTTTTGCTTTTAAACTACCAGTGATTTAATTAGTAATGTGATTATTAACATTTGGAACAGTATAAAATATGGTATCGCTTTATGAATTTTGTTTCAGCAAATAAATTTAACAGAATTGCAACCATAAAAATCTTAGATGAAATATATTCATATAGTATATCTCTTTATACTAGAGCACCTTTAATATATTCTTAAGGTCGGTATTAAAATGCTGCTTCAATTCCTTTCACATTTTATTATCTTGTTTCAAACATTAAATCACAGAAGTTATTTCTTTCTGCTGCTCAAGAAACCTTTACACACAGGATAGATCAGTATTCATCAATAATGGCTTCTCAAAGGTTTTAAGCTAACAATGACACTTTATTATTTGTGCAAAGGCTCCTGGCCTAACTGAAAAAGCTAATTATCGGTATTACCTTAGCTATTGCTGACGTCCATTTTCTTTGTGAATATGCAGTTTCAGCTCCAAATAGAAAAACACGTTCTGACATTAAGTATATTTCAAATGTAAAGATGTCCCTAAAGCAAGCAAGAGAACACAAGAGTTTTATTTCACTATTTTTTCATTCTTTCCATCTGCATTTCTCCACCAATATTACAAGTACAGCGCAGCTAATAATAGAGCACTTTACAACACAACAGGATCAAAGTACTTTGCAGGTCAATAATATGTGTTTTGAGGCTATGGTGTAATAGTTTTCTGAGTAATTCCAAAATGCATAAAAATGTTTACATATAGTCATTAAAAATATATACGGAATTTTTTGCTTTTTCAAGTTCATGCAATTTGAACAAGTATATTTTTGTGATGCATTCAAAATATTTTTTTTAATGTTTAATATAAGCAGAACAGCTAGTTGAATGGGAAATTATAAACAAGTTGAAATGTTGGTTCATAGGCACCTCTAGATGTCATTTGGTCTAATCTCCTGCTCAGAGAGGGATTATCACAATGAGAAGCCTTGAGAACAGTCAAGGATGGAGAGTACTATTATTCTCACTAACCTATTCCTGTCCTCCATCTGCCCTCTAAGAAGAGGCTGTCAGACAGCCTGAATCTGCTGGGGCGAAATGCGTGGTCACTGTGTATCACCTGCCATCACCAAGATGAGTAGGACTACTTTGAAGTTGCTGTACCTCGAGGTGGTCTTAAAAGTTTTCTTAAGGTAGATTCTTGGGTTTTTTTCTTTTTAAAAATTATACCATTATTTAAGCAGATGAACCCTGGTCTTTTCAATTTTTAATGGACAAATAAGGACAGTAAAAGAAGAAAAAGCAAACCAGTTTAAATTGGCATGGAATTTCGAAAGTAAACATAATGTGAAAGTTAGGGTTGGTCAGTCTTTAACTTACAAATTATGGTTCACCAATTTATAGCATGATTTTATCTGTGACCTGTCCATAGATGCCAAATAGATGAAATATGCTTTTTCATTTTAATGCTGGAGACTGAGATTTGTCTAAATGTGGAGAACTGAGCATGAGTCACTTCTGTCATTTTCAATAACCACTTTGAAAATTATATAAACACTTAGTTCTGACTAACAGAATAGGTCTTTTTAAGGACCAGCTGCTTCACTACATGAAATATCAAATCTAAAGAAATTTCTCATAAAACTCCTCAATCGCAGGTAAACCACAACAGGAGGTTAGTTATTCCCTGAGAGTGAAGTGTTCAGCCAAGATGTTTTTTTAATTTAGGTAATACCCAAAAATGGAACCACTTTGAAATGCTGCAAGCAATAGGTTATATTTGAAGACAGAAGAAAAAAGTGATATTTTTTTTTTCTTTTTTCTGAATATCACAGAGTTACTGCAGAATAATGAAGGTCACTTCCCTATATTTGATAGCATATTGACACACCACCATGTTTCAGGATTTCTCCCCCCTGTAGTGGTCTAAGTCCTTTATTCCTATTATCTTTTTCAGAAACTTACTGAATAGACTATGCTTTCTTTGCAGATGATTTTGTTTTGTAACTAAAAGCATTACAGTATTATATGATAGAAAGTTATTTTTATTTTAGGTGCATATAGACATGTTAAAAAATTTAAAGAAAGTGTTATGGAGTCTGTTAGATAAATACAAAGTATATTTTAAACAAAAATGTTGCCCTAAAGAAATCGAGTATCACTGGAATCAGATTTACATCGCTTTCCATGTGATGTTTGTCATGTACAAATGGCATGTGAGAGAGTTACAAAAGAAAAAACAAGACCCCACAAAAATAAAGCTGCTATCTTCAAACTAACAATATTCATCAGTTACTCTGTTGTCCTCAGCTACAGAACAAAGAATGGATTTCGAAGACCAGTATCTCTGTGACCAAATCCAGAAGCACTGTGGAGAGCTCTAGTCTACAGCATTTGAAGGAAGAAGCAAAGCAGGAATTTTGGCCTGAGGCAGTGGTCAATCCCAGAAAGCAAAATGAGTATTAATTGTTCAATTTATCATCATATAACCTTTCAAGCACTGAGAATATGCATTACAGATTTAATAACAGATGTATCTAATTTAAGCTGCCCTTTTAAATTACCCTAATATTTTCATTCTATCACTATAAGAAAAAAAAAAAGAAAATCCCTAAATATCACACAGCACTAATTTCTTGACATCAAATAAAACAATTCCGCTTTTTTTCAAAATTCCCTATTCAAAATTCAAGAAAAAAATTAATAGTTTGTTTATTGAAATATGAATTCAGGAGCTTACCCTCTATTTAAAAAGTCTGACTTGTGTACTACAAGGCAGATAACTTCATTGATGTCAATCATACCATTAGGAGTGGTAGTTTTATCATTTTCATAGTAGCTCAGAAAGCCACTTTCTAAAGTGCACCATCTTTTGTTGCAATCTGTGATTAAAGAAATAATAGAAAGGTCAGGGTTTTTTAAGTAAGTTTTTTTTTCTGAAAAATAAGTAAACACAAGGTGGAGTAAAAATTCTGCAGAGCAACTTCAATTAATTCAAGTAATTATTACAACTAAATGTTTATTCCCTCTTATGACCTAAATACAAATACAACACATGACATAGCATAGTAATGTTTATTCGTTACTGAAAATACTCATGAATTCATTCTAGCTTACATCTAGCTCTTAGAACAAAATCTGAGGTGCACCTGTTTCCACTACTGCAGAGAAGCAGATCCTAAATGAAAAGACTATTTTTATTTTCTACAGTCTTAAAATTCCTATACAGCTGGCAAAATATTTCTGAGAATTTCATAAAACAGATCTGGCAAAAAAACACCCACAAAATCAAACAAAAAAACAGTTGCAATTTGCAAATGCTTACCACGTTATCTTATATTTCATTCAATTCCTTTCTCTGTTGTTTCCTATATGGTTTATACATGTTTTATAAATATTTTGGTATATTTTATTAGTATTTATTTGTATCATGCTATTTGCTATCTAGTACTATCTAGATTCTGTCTAAACACATTTTAAGTACTAAAATAAACATAAGATAAATGGCTTGATAATGTATAGGTTTACAGGAGTTAAGCACCGAACTTTAAGGTTTTGAATGTTCAGGGGTTTGTCCCTGAATGTTCCCCAGCTTTTCCCCTCCCATCTTCCAAAACGTATTCTTCAAAACAGCTCACTACTGCAATATTCATTAAACTATTAAACTCTCAAGGAAAACTTTGGAATATCAAGGCTTTTAAAAGGGCTCCATAAAACCTTTTACACTAGAAACAAATCAAACTTGAGCCTCTAAACCTCTAAGCTTTACTTTTTGATCCACTACACCAGAATAGCACCAACATTTGAGCTCTCTTCTTGCTGGTATCAACAGCTGTTAATTAACAATAACTCTCCTAAAAAGTTACGCACCCCTGCTGAAACCACTGATGCTGCTATAACGAGAGGTACACACAGAGTTGGCTCTCTCATGTACTGAGACGTGCATAATGAAAAACGGGGCTGTATTCCAGGTGTTCCACCTGGTTGGTATAAAACCTTGGTTAATTCACAGCACTGAATGATTTCTTGAGTGTCCTTTTACCATTAGTTACCCCTCATTAGTCTACAAAGGGGAAACAGTTTCCTGTGACAACAAACATAGCACTTACATTTCAAGCCCTTGGTGCTAAAGGCAAGGCTGACAACTGCCTCAGGGACACGTAACACTGAAGAAGAACTTAACTCTAATGGTTAAACTGCTTCATAGGATTCTGAGTTGGAGCCCTATCCACACACAGCATTTAAAAAAAAAAAAAAAAGCCCCAAATTTAGACAAGCGCTGTGAGAGAATGGTACTCCCCCTCTGGCCTGCAGAGGACTCCATTAGCTCACAGCAAGTCAGAACTGCTTCAACAGGAGATCTCTTCTCTAGACCTAAATAGTTAGGTCAGATTTTTCAGGTAACATGACTTTATTTGAATATCTACAGGCAGAGGAGGGAACTGAAACTGTTTCTCCCACATATTAGTACTCTAACCCTCAAATTCCTAAAGAGACTAAGAAGGAAAAAAATATTTCCACTTATTCACAATAATTTGCAATATACATATTACTTCATGTTAGTGAGATTTAGAAGCAGTTCTGGATGTAGTGAAAGAAGAGAAAAAGAAAGATTATATATTTTATGTTTTAAATAGCAAAAAGTACTTCTGTCATACTACTTCTTAAACATGACAGAGATAGATTAGAGCCCTAAAGCAAGAGCAGTTTCTCATTCAAAATTGCAGGGATTTTTGTTGTTGTTGAAAGGATGTCATTAAATCTCTCTCCCCTGTTCCATTTGTCTCCTTGAACTGCAAATGCTTAGGGAAACCTATCTTCCCAGGTATCTGTAAAGAGGCCATCCCAGAAATATCAGTCCTGAAAAACCCATGGGTAATTCAACATCAATACAAAAACGAAGCAAACAAACACCCACCCCCAAAAAAGGAAACAATAGAACATCCACCATCTTCAAGGCACTATCACAGTTTCAGAGAACAAAGCTTGAGCTGAGAGAAATCTCGTTCTTTTCCACTTACTGTATATTCCTCCAAGTAGTAAGTGCAATGCTAAGCAACTGACTACAAACTTTCAAAGTATCTTCATTTTTGTCCACTAAAGACTTGAAATGGAAGACATTCAAAATTTCTTGCCTGGGGGTTTTCCTCATAAATTCTAAGACATCCTACTAAAAATGCTCAGTCTCAGTGCATCTCCCCCAAAAAGGACTACAGAAGCCATTCTGTGAGCACTTTCAGCTAAATCTTCAATCTATACAGGTACTTATAAATATACTGCACTTCTAATATGCCATTGAAAATGCCTCAGAAGAGATTGCCTTGTATCTGCTCTCTGCTTCCCTAAGCACTGACTTCTGGGTTTGTAATTTTTTTTATGAATATAGATACAGATACCCACAGCATGGAAGATCAGGCCTGAACTTGGAGCAAGTAGTAATCAGCTTTGCAGTTATTGTAATAAATGGTTAAAAGTTTTTTTTTGGTTGAGAAGAAGTTAAAAGTTGCTTGTTAGAGGAGTGGGGGTATGCAGTTAATCAGTTAATTGTTATTGCGATTGTACGGGTGTAATGTTGCCATGTGCCCACTAGATGGGGACACCAATGGGGAAAAGTAGCGGGTCTATAGAAAGGAAGAGAATGTTCTAGAATGTTCTTAAGATAACCTAATACCCATGATGTAAACACTTTGGAGGATTATTGGTTAGGGGGCAAACCAATCACTCTCAGCCCCAGAGACTGACAGAATTGAACACCAATGAGGACCCTAGCAACGAGCCATCAGAGGGAGGATCTGAGCTGCACCAATCACAGCATCAAAAGAGACTATAAGAACTGCTCCGGGGCTCAGCCCCACCGGTCTTCCTGAGGCACCCGAGTCCAGGGGAATACCGTGTGCGTTGCACTGTTTGTTTTTCTGGGTTGTTGAGTGGGACTTGGGCTTACCTCAAGTCTCCGCTCTTGGTTTTCTTTTTAATAAACAAGCAGACTTTTATTCCACCCAAAAAAGTCCAAGCCTCGTTTATAACAGTTATTACATTGTTTCCCAAATAAGCTCCTCACAATTTCAGAGCAATCCTAGGTAAAGTCCTACCCAGCAGCAGTCCTCTGTCAAAACAGGCATCTGCAAAGTTGCTGGGAAATGCCTGTTATCAGGCATTAGCTCAGTTATCACGCAATGCTTTCAAGAATTTGGAACCACACTAACATACAGATTCTTCAAAAGAACGGGAATTCTTTAAACAGGAGTTTAAACGGGAGTTCTATGCTTTAGCATGTTTTTAGGATCCACTAAGGATCTTAAAGGCATATGCCATGAGAATATGGACACAATCATACAAAAATATGTATACACCAGTGCAGGATGCCATGTAAGGATTTTAGCAGCAATAAATTAAATAATAAATCACCACAGATTTTTAAAATCCACATTATTAGTTTAGATGGAAGAAAAATATATGAAGACAAATGGGGAGAAAAAGGGAAAAATTATCTGATAACACTTCTCAGAAAAAAATAAAAACAGAAGACTGATATGCACAGGAGACCACATATATCTACCATGATATACATGCATTATCACCCCATAAAGCTCAAGTTGTCATAGAGTTCTTGTAGATGCTCATTTTTACTTGGAAGATTTTGTAAATTTGTGAGCTTGAAAAATACTGTGCTAAAAAGTCAGTGCTACTTGTAAAGGACTTCTGTAATAGAATCATTTTGGATGAAAACTAATTTTTGGCGTTTGTCTAAATATAATTAAAGCAAGAAGTGTTTCTATTTAGTTTTTATCATTTACTGTGTTAACCAAACAATTTTTCAGAAGTTCAGTCTTCTTCCTCTGTCAACCACTGAATGAAGAGATCAAGACAAAAAGTATTTTCTTTATCTAAAAGAGGTCTACTGAATCAAAGAGGGTATGTTATATCAAAGACATTTTATCTCAAAAAAAGAAATGCAATAAGTTACAAAGAATAAAGTTCATCCAAGTCATACATATTCATGTGTTGTTCAAATACATAAATTAAAAGTGAAATACCGTCTTTTAATTTCTTCTCTGTAGGAAGCTTAGCAGCATTAGAAGAAACCTTGTACAAGAACTCACAAAGAAAGGTGGAATGTGAAGAATCTTCAGAGAAGCCACTTTCAAAACAAGTATCATAGTTTGGGAAATCTATTCAAAGACAAAGGAGAAAATAACATACAGATCTTCAGTTATATCAGTTAAATCCATTTTTCCACATATCTTTCTAAATGCATGTCTGTAAATATGTAGTTGCTCTGCAGTATCTTTACTACAACACTAATAAAACTTACTGGTTTTATTTTTATAATTAGACAATATACTCACAAAAAACCACTGGTTCACATTTGTTACAATGTTGCCATTTTTTATCACTGCTTGCCAAGGTACTATAAAATACTCTTTTCTGATGTACCAAATTTTGATTTTCACCCCTTATGTAACATGCTTCAACAGAAGCAGACTGCTTCTCTTGAGGGCTTATGTAGAGTTTACCAGCAACTCTGGCAGCAGAGAGACAGTGATTCTGGGAATCATCATCCACATGCACTCATCTCCCTTTCCCTAAAGGTAAGAACCTGATGGTGCTGTCTTGGCTGCAGGGCCAAAAGCAGAAAAGACAGAGCCAAGACAAGCAAACCTCTCTCTACAGCTTTAGGACCACTTGAGATCATAGCTAGCAAAAAAAACCACCCTAGCTCCATGTCTGTACCATGACTGAGCTCATCATCCTATGATCCAGTGCATGGCACTGGCCTGAGCAATACTCAAGCAGAAATTCAGGCACTTTGTTTGCCCTTGGAAGCCTTCATTCATTCCTGTGTTTTCCACTAAGACCTTTTTTGTTCAGCCTATACAGTGTTAATTGGAAGAGTGACACAAGCCAATGGAAAACTGCTCCAGGACTACATACACATACATAGCTTTTCTTTTTTCAGTGTAAATCTGAATGTGAACTTTCGGCCCCTGACTGTTTCAGATAGTATCCAGCCCTTTTAAAAGAAAAGCTCAGTCACACCCATATGCCTCAATTTATTTATTGTTAAGAACAGCTTTCTGCTTTCAAGAGCCTCATAGCAGCCACACATTGCAAACAGAACTGTTGACTTCCAAGCCAAAGTTTGTAATTTTTTCTGCAACAGAAGCTGTGATGGGAAAAAGAGGTTTCTGGGATAGATCATATTGCAGGTTCAAGAGGTGAGTTTTATTTTGGGAGGAGAGCTTGTGAAAAACCAGCTAGATCTGTGTGCAATAGGAGTAGATATCAATTTAAATAATCTTTAAGAAAAAAACAAAGTGCTGGATGAATTCTTTAGATCTATGTATATAGATATATATAAGATATATAAGATATATATAAGATAGATAGATATAGAGATAAATGTATATATCCATATTTTTTCTAGTAAAAGTCTGATAATATTGACAGAGAAGATGATGGGTTTTTTCTGTGCTATAACTAAGGGTATGAGATCTATAACTTATCACTGTGTTGTCCAGGGTTTTTTAAGTGCTAAATATGATGTCTCAGCAAAGTAGTAAATCTGTACACAACTGAAATTGCGCACTAATAAAATCCAGTTAATGCCACCACAACTGCCCCTCTGCTATACCACTATTTTTTCAAAGCAAAGTCAATTTTTCTTCTGAATTTTTTCTTTCTCTTTTTCACAAAGAATTAGATCAAAAGAAAGAAATCCATCGTACCTGAGAACTTATTATGGTACAGGAATTCCATTTGCAGCCTTTGTCCAGCTTTCTTGGCGAGTAAGTACGGGGTGCTGTAAAGAGGGTCTCCAGTGGCACACATAGCATCAGCCCCGCTGAAGAGTAACATCAGAGTTTCTAGCACATCTTGCTTGACTACAGCAGCACACAGGGCCTTATCACAGAGAGGGAAAATAGGAAGTCTGTTTAAATTAGAAAGTTACTGGCAACAAATACATGCAAGGTAGATGCAAATCCTTTCACCTCTGATACAGCTAGACCATAAACATTGACAAGTATCTGGTCTGATATGGTCTGAATCTAGAAAAACTCAGCAACAACAACAAAAATATCCCAAAACATCAACCCAAACTCTGCAAGATGTTGCTGTCACAAATTTCACTTGGGAAGAATAACGTGCATTAATACAATTGGAGGGGAAGCTTGCTTTTTATTTATATCAAACTATTAAAGAAAATCTCTTATTATTTCAGAACTGAGAAATTCAACCGAAGAGATGAGATTAGATTCTTAAACTCTATTACTTGGACAAATACTGAAATTCCTAGGTAATTTTTTTAAAAAACAGTCAATAAGGTAAATTACTCTTCAGTGTATCTTAATACTTGTTCATCTTCCTTGAAATTTAAACATCTCACTGCATCATAAACACGAGTCTCCTTTTATTTTTGTATACACAAAGACAGACATGATCAACTTTTTTTTTCTTTCACAAGATTGGTCCAAAGCCTTAAAACCAAAAATAGCTATGCAATTACAGCAACATATTCCATTAAAATTTCTATTATTTAATATTTATTTAATTTATTTAGTTAATGAGTGAGTTTTTCTTAAGTAATTAAAGCAAAAGTCACTCAAATAGGAAGAGTACTCCTGTAAAATTTAGCTGTTCTAATAAACACATAAGCACCCGGGAGGCGCAAGATAACACAGAAGACAGTTCAGTAAAAGTTCTGGAATTACTTGGCAGTGAACACCTTATTTCATGGTAATTTCATGTCTCCATAGAAAATTTGATAACTTTTCCCAGTATTTAAATGATTATTTGACATGTATCTTTCCCCACAAAAAACAAACCCCACAGATGTAAGAAAAATCATGCTTGTATAACATTGAGCTGCTTTCTGTGGTCTGCAGTTATAGTATTAAACAAAATCTCACAGCTATTACCAGTAAATAGAAAGCAATCCAAGTGTCTCATTTTGCAGTGACAAAGAGCTCCCCATGATGCCCCCAAATGTTTCCCAACTCCAATGAAATGCAGAAAACAAGCTATACAGCAAGAGGTTCTATACTTCAGCTAGAGGTGTTTCAGTGATAACTACTCTTATATGCCCTTATTTTAAATTATGTGTGTAACTAACATACAATTTACCAAATGTACAAAAAATAACACTTCCTTTTCCACAGTAACAGTGAACAAATGAGATGACTATGGTTCAAACCACACAACTTTTAAATGCCACTGCCTCCCCACAATCTCTACATATCCTTTGAGACAATTTGACTCATGTAATTGAATGCATTAAAATTGCAAAATGCATTAAAACTATTCTGTATTCATTAACCCTAAACAATCATGACTCAAACCATCAAATATTAGAATTCAGTCAAATGGTCATCAAAATTTACAGAGAGATTGATAACTAAAGTTGTCCATTTTATAACTCTATAGAATTTGGGTTTTTTGTAAAAGGAGAGAACACACATTTTCCATCATTAATTTTAGCTTTTTCATTTCCAGAAAGTTACAAGCTACTATGTAAGTGTGTATGAGCTCTTTTCACCATTGATAACAATGAATCCTCTACTGTATTTGAATGTTAGATGTCAGCCACGTAAGGTATAAAAAAAACCCCAAACGTAAAGAAGTAATCTAAAGAAGTGAAGTGGAAATTTGCATCCCTAGACTACACTTGAATTAAAATAAAGATCTATATTTTAGTGGTTCAGGAAAACATAGGAAGAATTACCATAACCTTCTTCAAGCAAACTAACGGGAAAAACAAGAAACGGAGTAGTCATACAATGACTCCTGCAAAGGCTCCTAAACAACCCTTACTCAACTGTGCCAGAATGCCACTCAGGATGCTGAATTAATTTCTCACCAGCTTAACAAGATGACCAAATTGCACACAGATACAGTACAATCCAAAATATAGTATGGGCTTAACCATGCTATATTACCTTATTCAACTGCTCCTTGGTTTTGTAGAGAAAAGGTGTTTTCCTGAATTTTCCCTCTTTGTATTTTTGGGTAATGAACGCTATCCTTTTTTCTGCAGGGTCATCAATATGCAATTCTTCATCTGGAGGAAGATTTCCAGCCCAAAAACTGTTTGCCCTCTTATTTCCAATGACGATAAAGAGCTAGATGAGATGCAAGGAAAAAGTTAGCAAAACAGCATGAAAGGTATGAAGCTAGCCTCTAAACAGTTTTCACCTGCTAAAAGTTGAAAAAGAAAGTTATTGAAGAAAACAAAATTGTCTAGAGGAGACAGAAGCCTCTCTCAGTCACTGCCTATGGTCATCTCTAAATTAATAATAAAGCCTGCAGTCATCATTTACCATCAACAGCAGCTAAGCTTTACAAGGCTAACCAGTTGTAACACTTCATTATATATTAGAAAATACTAGTTAAAGTTCAGAGAAGAGTAGCATGTGTTTTAAAGAAAACAGTGATGGCTCCAAGCCTATCAGGACCACTTTTTACCACCATCACTTTTTAACACCCCAAGCAGCTAAGCTGGTAGTGAGAAGTTTCCTCTATTTTCCCCTTTCTCCATCATGAGTACTCTCCAAAAGTATTTTGTTTCTTTTTCCCCAAAAATGTTAGATACTTGGAGAAATACTAAGAGAAATTGTACATTTTGTTAGCAAAACGAGTATTTTGAATTACACAAAGGTACATGATGCACAGAAACAGTGAATTTCCTGTAACAGCACCATATTGTTTAGCCGTTTTATGTTCAGTTTTCTTGTAAGGCAGTAAATAACTCCTTTTCGTACAGTAGGTTTCAAGATGGAAAAAAGAGTTAGAATATCACAACATACCTCAATAAGTTCATTGCTCCAAATGCTAGCATCCATTTTTAGACTTCGGACCTTTGAATCTCTTGGTCCTAAAGATCTGTGTTGTCCTGAAAATCCAAGAAAATTACTTAACTAAGGCACTTAAACAGGTTTTCTCTTCTGCTGAGGTAACAAAACAGTGTGATGAAACCAGATTTATTCTACTTGCTGTTTTAGAAAAGGTTAGGTTTGACATTTGAATATTAAATAACAGCATCAAAAATACACCTATTCGAAAAAAAAAAGTTAATTTCATTTGATAGTAATGAATAAACAAAGTAGGCTGTCTCATGTAGACTATTTCTGGGAGAGTTTGGTTTGAAAGAAAGCCTAGAATTAAAAACTATTTCCTTAAATTTACTGCTTAAGGACATATTTCAATATAAAACATGACATAATTATATTTTTAGTAGTATCTGAAAAAGCTATCCCTATTGACAGTAAAATATGCCCATATGTAACAAAATTAATACCGAACATTTATACACTAAAAATCATTATTCTTTGGTATCTAGCCTTGCAAAAGCCATTCCTTTCCCATGAAGTGCTATTGCATCTTAATTTCCACTAATTGTGAAGGATTATTCATCTGAGAGAACTCAGCTACCACAGACATGCCATTTACGCATGGAAGTGCTTTAGAGTAAGAATGCCTTTGGTATTAAAAAAAAGTTTTGCTCACATTTTCTTTCTCAAAACATCCACAAGGATAACACTTCAAAAATAAAATTAAATAAAATTTTTAAAAAGCCAATTCAAGGACATACATAGATATGCAAATACGACATTTTGTAGAACCCACATAGCTTGTCATTAATTACTCACCTGCACACTTCTTACAAATGACAACACAGAGATTGATGGATGCCCAGTCAGGACTGGGAGCTTTACAGTCAGCGCAGCTCCTGTTGGACTCATTGAACCAAATCTTCTCAGCTACTTCATAATCAGATAGAGTTTCTGCTATTGATTGCTGGAGTGCTTCAATCCAGTCTTGTTTCTCTCTTTCTGACTCTGCTGTAAAGCTGAAACAATTGACTTTTCTGTGTTATTGATCTTTATTTTAAAGCCCAATTAAACATGGTCTGTAGTCTCTCTTATTTATTACATTTACACCCAAAATCACAGTCAAAAATCTTCCTCCACACAGATATAAATACTAAGATGAAATGCATTATTTTGTATTTTTAGTCAATGAAACTCCCTCTGTTTTAGTACTTTTTTCAACAGAATCACTACTAGCGTAAGCTACACAGCTTTTGTAACATTCACGTAACATGCCTGAGTTAATTTCAATCCTTTTATGTTACTGATTACCAAACTTAAAGACTGAATTTTAACAAAAGCACAGAAGGACAAAGAAAACATGGAGACTTACTGAGAATTAAAAATGGACTTGCATTTCATTTAAATTTATCTTTTTAAAAAATTAACTAGTAAGCAAACATCAACAAAGTCATGTCTTAAGAGAAAATCAAAGAACTAGCTATCTACCAACCAGCAACAGATTCAAATTGCTGATCAAGACTAATTTACCTGCTAGTTGACTGAGAATGAAAGTATTTTCTAACATTTAACAAGTCCAGGAGAACAAAGAAATTTCTTTTTCTCCTTCATTAAGACATCTTATTCAAGAAACACCACAAGACTCAACAAAAGGCTTTTATTAGCATGTACTTTCATTTTCTTAAAAATCATTACAAGTCTCAGCATCAGCCAAAGTGAAACTTTCACTGCTTTCAACCACAGATTTCTACAAGGGATAACACATGAAAGCTTCTTTTCAAATAAAATGTGTAATACTAAATGGATGTAGCATTATTTCACTACTGAAGTTTATTATTCTTTAGGATGGAGGCAATTTGTTGAAGTGGAGAAATTCCTTTCTCTTTTTTTTTCTTTTGCCCTTGCACAGAATGAATAAAGAAGGCTACATAAAAATACAAACCTGTGGGTATAATATGCCTAGTCAAGGGCTAACAAATGCAGCACACAGCTAAATAAATGAAAGAAAATCATCCTATTTTTCTAAAAATTGCTGAACATCCTTAATAAAAACATCACCTTTTCATCCAAACTAGCTACAGCACTGCAGTATGAAACCAGTATTTCTTTAGTGCCTTAGTTAATTGCATATTTTGTTAAGTAAATATTAAAGTTCTTACCTAAAGCTTTTATAAGGAGTAATTATTTCAAAAGATTGCTTTGCAGCCCGATCCACTTGTTTTACATTTGCCACATTCATAGGGATTAAAGTGATACCAAATCCTGTCTTAAAGTCCTAGGGAAAAGATAATAAAAGTTTAGGGGGTTATCATTCAAGAAAAAAAATGCGTGAAAAAGAATTATTTCATCATGGTCCAAAAAATCCAAGACCAGTAATAGACACCTTTGCCATGACATACAAGCCACTTCTAATTTATTAATGGATAAATAAACCTCCACTAAATTTTGTCCAACCACTAAGTTTCCAACTCCTAGAAAGACCTTACTTGATTGTTGGTAGGAGAAAAAAATGTATGCTCTAGCTATTAATAACGGAAAGAATAAAAAAAAAAGTTTTAAAAATAGATTGCATTAAAATGTGAATGCAAAATTATGGAAGGATCTAGCTTAAATCATGCTTTAGTGTCTAAATAATTTTTATACATCTAAATCCTTCTAACTGACAGCAGCTTTTCTTGCTTTAAAACTGAGTGTTCTAACAAAATAAAATACATATAAAATTCTTTCTTAAACCTTTGGTTGCTTCTGATCTACTACATGAACTAAACATGTCTTTGAAAAAAGGTCCTATATAGCAGCTAAAATAGACAAGGTTTAGTTGTGACTCAATTATTAGAAAGTATTTTTGCCTTAAACCAAGAGAAATCATTTGGGATTTTTTTCCTCCTGCATGGAAAAATGTACTTAAAATAAAAATAACTTTTGCATTAACACAATTGCAACATAAAATGTTCAGTGAGCTCTTGTGAGGGCCTATCAAATGTATGGATTTTGGAAAAACTGGTAAGTATGTATGTTATTTCTGATCTATTTGGAATACCATCAGCATTTCCTTCTTTAAATTTATTTACATGTCCATCTAATGGCAGTCACTTCCACAAGATTAACTTCTGGAAGTATTAGCATACTTCTTGAAAACAGTAACTAAATCAGAAACAGAACCAAACTATATCACCCAAGCAAAAAGCCAAATTCACATACTTTACCACTTGTATGTTCACTAAGTTACCTCTCACATAACAAGTAGTTGGGTAAAAACTGATAAAAATAAAAGCACTGAAGGGTAAATGCTTCAGAGTTGCCTGCCTCTGAAGAGAGGATTGTTTTTCTATTTAACACATATTTAAACCTGCATCACTGACAAGTTTCTCTTTGTAAAGATGCTTAAATTTTTAAACACTAAAGCCTAGATGGAGAAAATACTTTACAAAACTCTTAATTTTATTTCCCTATTTCAGGTATGAGCAAATAAAGATACAATTTTAGCCAGGACTGCTAAGGCTAAACCTGACAAAAGACACACATATATGCACAAGCATATTGTGTCTATGCACAAGCAGAAGTATCAATTATCTCATACGAGGCATTGAATAGAATAATCCCCCAAAAAGCACAGTAACATCCATTATAGGATGAGATTTTTAGAATGACAGAATTCCCACTAATTAAATATACTGTGAGATAAGTTAGTAATGTTTCCTTGCCAGACTTCTTATTAAGAATTTTTTGGGGTGTTTTTACATCCATTACCTTTGACAGTAACAGTGGGGAACCAGCTATGAATTTTATGGACACAACCCTTTGGAAAACCTGGAAGCTTTTCAATAACTAACCTGGTTTAGCCATACTTCATATAATTTAGTTTAGAAAATTTAAAAAAATAGATATATTTTTAAATATTTCTACTTTTCTTCTACCCTCATATCCTGTAACCTGAATATTTTTATTCTCTCCCCTCATCTTCAGCCCCCACACCAAGGGGTTTCATACCAACACACCTGTCTCAGAAGAGAGCAGAGAGTTCTGTGAAGCCTACTCAGTCCCTAATTCACCCTCTATGGGAAAAGAGTGGGCAGAATAATCTCTTTTGAGTGTGAACTTGACAGCCTCTCCTGTAGCAGTGAAGCATTCTTAACTTCACCAGTGAGAAAAACAGAAGGATGAAATAGTAAAAAAAAGACTGGGGATAGAAAAATACAAAAACTTTTATTTCTATCAGTGAAATGAAAAAAGAAAAGAAACCTAACCAAAACAAGCCAAAACCATTAACTTTCTAGAATTAAATGGTTTATTCTCCTGAGATGTAAATTGGATGCAAGTTTAATTTGTTGATTCAATTATTTCAAATTATTTCAAGCAATTGGCCTTAAGAAATCCTGATTTTCAAAAGAGAGGTAACAAGCCTATCCTTGAACCTTAACAGTGCAATGCATTCTTTGTTTCTTAAGTAAGAGTTGAAAAACCACCAGAAGCCATGGTTAATAGGTGTTCAATATACTTTTAGGTCCGGATTGAAGTTCACTGAAGGTAAATGAATAACAAAGATGACCAAAATAATATCTACCTTCTTGAGCAAGATCAAAAGTTCCCCTGTACAGTAGCTTCCCTTTAGGCACTTGCTACTGGTGATGCTCATAAAAATAATGCAAATAAGAAAAGGCACATGCTCATCTTCCCAAATAAGCTTCCAGCAATCTAAGCACTTGAACAAACAGTTGCAGGAAAGACATTTATACTTACTAGCCACTGACAGACACATCCTCAAGGAATTAAAAAGCCCAACAACAACGTGACTTGAGTTCTCTCTAGGATCTTACTTCATACATTTCCCAAATACTTGTTGTGAAAAACTGAGGTCCTTTTTTATATGTATGTTGCCACCTGATAACTGAGAATTTTAATTTTTTTGCCTGACAACCGAGAATTTCATTACACAACATAAGAGGAAAGAAAAGCTAACTAAACTTCATTCATCTACTTATTCCATAATGTTCCTTCTCAAAAATATTTATTTTATATCCCTTTAAGTCTCTTTTTTATGCTTTCAAACAGCTAGTTGCATCTCCTTTCCTTGGAGCAAAATGGAGCAAGCTGCATGGAAGTAACCTGATCACACACACATTAATGTCTGTGTAAACCAAACTTTGTTGTACTACCCTTAACAATACAGAAACAAGAAAGTCCTCTAGAAACAAAGTGCATTAATTTGAAAGTCTTAACCTTTAGGTGCAGCACCAACTCTCCAAAATTTGCATACGTGCCCAGTGTCTGAACAATCCCACTAAAGAGAGAATAACTCACTATGTTTTACACTCAGCAAGGGCATAACAACTTACAATACTGAATTTCAGTGTGAGGAAAGTCAGAAACGTTAAGAAATTAGAATCTACTTTTCAGAACAGAAGATGGTGGCAAATTAAGCAATTTCACTGGTACATTAGAGTGAAGTTATTTCCATAAAGGTCCACAGAAACTCCTTAAGGTAATTGCACAACACTTGGCACAAACCTGGCTTTGTGAATACAGGTACACTAGAATCTAATTTTCAGTGCTCAGAATTGTATCTTTCAGGAGTGCAGTCTTCTTCTCACCTTCAGAAACAGAAGTGGGAATTGGTACAGGGAAGAAAGAAGTGCTCCACTTTGAAAGAAAAATTCATTCACTTTGAGTGCACAGAAGGACAATAGGGCCATTCAAGAACTATACGAAAAAATCGACAGCAAGAGCAAGCAGTATCTTTTCAGAACAAGAATTGTCTTGCTTCTACCCACTGAAAGCTCATTGTTTCAGATACATGGAACTGTGCTAGGATTTCTGACAAAGGAAGAAAAGTTTAAGATTCAAAAATGCACAGAGAAAGATGAGGGTTGGGTTGTTTGTTTTTTTTTTTTTTAATTTAAACATAAATATGACTTAAATGTCTATAGTTACACTGTCTTCATGAATTTGAAGAAAGGCTGAAAAATGAGTTGACAATAAGAGCTTTAAAAAACCCCAAATAAAATTCTTTATAGATAAAATAATAGATCAAAAGTATTCACTAAACAGCACAGTTAACTGAAGGCTAAAAATACTAAGATGAGTACTGGCCTTCTGATTAGCTGTTGTTCCTTCCTGAAGGGTGAATGATTACAATGTGTCAGTGTTGCTGTTATTATCACCCTGTCTGAAAAAGACATAACCTATGAAAACGTGTCATCTGTATATAAACCATGAAATTATTTAACTTTTATTTTTAAACATACCTTTAGCACGTATCTATAAAGTGCCTCTCAGTGTACAAAACTGCCTTCTCTATTTTGCGTTATCTTTTCATAGGCAAAAGCTGTCCTGTGACAGGCTTTACTAACATTTCTTCAATTCTATTTTGGATGAAATTCAAGGAGATTCAAAATTGGTCTCACACCTTTTCTAATATACCACCACTGTTTTACAGACACAGAAATAAACACCAAGGTTAAGGAACACTAAAGTGCATGCATGTGTAAAATCATGCAACTGTATCTAAACATGAAATTTTGAGAGCTGCTGGACACCTAACTTTCAGTATGTTGTCTTAAAAAGACAGGCTCAGGCACCTTTCTGCATGCAATTCATAAATAAATTTGTAATCAGAGGCTGAACTGTGTGACTTGCAGACTTCCTCCACAAAACTGTACTTCTAAAAGAACTCTTATTCTACCTAGAAAGTATAATAATTTTTCTTTATATTTTTTCCCTTCCACTTGGCATTATTATTGGTTTAGTCAAACCAAAATTCATCTGAACACAGGAGTTCTAGAGATGCTGCTTGTGTTCCTCAACATTTACCATTTCAGCAGCTATTATCATGTCTTTGGATGCGCTGTCTAACATTAGCTCCCCAGTATAGAAAGTCGATTTAAAAAAATCCTTGCATCAGGAAAATATCTCAGGGAAATGAAACCAAAAAAATCCAGCCACAATTGTAACTTTATCCATACTCCTCACATAAAAATAATTGAAAATAAAAGGTTAACTAACTGCTACTTTCATATTAGAAATATCAATCCATATTTTTATATCCTTCTTTTTGGTGGAGAACTAAGGGGATAACAGCAACAGCCGAGAAAAAGGAAAATTGCTGCCATGAGTTCAAGAGACTATATTTCTACATACACATGTATATACACACATAAGTATACACCTCCATACAGAAATATATATATTTGCAGCTTATTTTGAAGTAAAAAAAAATACGGAAGTGCAGAACTCTGAAGTACAGAAATAGCACTGGTGTATGCTGGGAACACAGCACTATTGGAAAGTGCTACATCAACTGTGTATTCTCACTGCACATCAGTTTCCTTCCTGTGAATTATGTGGTCATGGTGCATTTCCTTTTTTTGTCTTTGGCTGTCAGATCTTGAGGACATGCAATATTTAAGCATGTGCATGCACACACACAGATATATAGATATATATAGATATATAGATATAAAAATATATATTTATATTAAATAAAGCTCCAGTAGTGGTAAGAAGCAACAGATAATAAGTCAAGAACATTATACTACATATAAAGATATATACACACACACAAGTGTATATGTGTGTGTTGATAAATGCACACTTTTTTGTTTCCTTTTTAACAGCTGTCTTTCATACCACCCTAACACTAATTTATAAAAATTCATATTTCTGAAACTACTCTTGTCCTACTGCCTATTCACAGAAAGTTCTTGACCTTTAATCACAGTATCTCTGATCAGAGCTCCAAAATAGGACCTTACATGGTTCCTTGAATTTACCATTTAATTTGCAACAGCTCTTTAGGTTTAGCTTGGGAAGTTACCACAAAGTTTGTGACAATTACACTATTCCTGCAAGATCTGAAAATTCCCTTAACAATTTAACATGATTTAGGCTTTTCCTTCATTCTAACCCCAAGGCATTTGATTCCCTCCAAACAACCAAACTATTCCAGAGAGATTAAAAGCCAGGATTTAGAATCATTCAGATGAAGCATTCATAGCTTCTTTCCCCTCATTATTTGGAGGCATATACTTCAGCCTTTCTAGCTATTAAGGAGGACTCATTTCTGCAACAGAAATATGGGAAAAAACAGGCTTCCATATTAATGAAAAATTAAGACTTGTTATGTAATTAAGAGTTTGAGAAAGAGTAACTAGTAATGCAGAAATTGCTTTGATGATATTAAGTTTACACAAGTTTATATTGATTTCCTCTCCTTCTATAGGTACTGAACTTAGCACCCCTAGTTACTTCTCATCAGGCTTCTCTGCATCCTTCATCACAGCCTAAAACCTTTTAATACAGATTTCCAGTGATAGTTACTATCGTGGATTGGAATACAAACCACCACATATTTACTCTGTCTTACAGTCTTCTAATGAGTCTCAAAATGACACCACAGGGAAGCATACAGTATATAATTACAGGCTCAAAGCATAATGTTAGAAGAACATGAAGGTTGCTAACTCAAGCCCTGATGAGCAAGGACATGCTAGAATTCCAGTTGTCTCTGCATGTTAACGCTGTAGCTTGGTGCTCATCTGTTATGATATGTGACAGTTTTAAGTCACATCATCAGTTTTAAGTTCTTCATTTAACTAAGCAAAATTCTTTCCCCCATTAGAGAACCACTTGAAAATGATTCGTGCTATTATTGCAGAAAAATTTGTAGTGACAACCTGGCATCCAAAATTCTGGAGGTTACAAAGGAAGAAGACAGCAAAAGACAAGAAGGGCCACTTAAATTAGCTCTAGTCAGTGCCACATGTGGCACTGCAGTGGAGTGTTTTGGATATAGTGCCGGAGTACGTCCCCCTCTGTATCATTCCACATCATTATTTCATAAATAAATATAATACCTGTACTTTGAGATGGCTCTATAATGAAAGCCAGTACATAAGAAATGGGAATACCTAAGATATTAGTTTAAAAATGCATTCCTGACCAACACTCGAAGGTAGTAGTTACAACCTTGGATGTTTCTTCTCATGTAAGTTACAGATCTCTCTATTCACTTACTACAGGAGCAATTCAGAATCCTCACTTCAGCATCTATGTGTATGTATTTTGCAATATCAATACAACTTTATATCACTTGATTATGCAACATTAGGCCCATGCCTTGCTTGTTGTATGGGATGGATCTAGGACACATGAAGATGAAAGCTCCCTTCCTTTATGGGCTGCAAAACACAACAGAAAAAAAAAAAAAGGAGGATCACATAATTAAAGTGACTGAATACTATCCTCGAGAGTTAGCTCTTATCTTTGCCTTTTCCAGATTCTATTCAGTGTAAATCAAAAGCCTTAGCATACAGTCATTTCACTGCACATTTTTCATTTCCCAGTATCTGACTTTATGCTCTAGGGTTTGATTTGCAGAACTGCTGAGCAACTGAAACTTCAGCCAAGACCTATGAAAGCAGTATTTTGAGCAGGTACAGTTTGACAGAGAACTATTCCCTCCCAATCGCCCATAAAAGACTAAAATAACAGAGAATGTAAAATATATGGATATTTGAATCCTTCATTCTGTTTCTCAGAACAGTGTGGTCACATGGAGGAGGCAATCATGTTCCTTTACTTTACAGGAACTGATGAAAAATAAATTCCTCATTGTTCCTCAAAGAACACTCCCTTTTCAGTGAAGGATTCATCTGAATGTAAGGCACTTTTCAACAGTGTGCTATAAAAAAGGCATGGGCTACTTCATGAAAAGAAATTAGAATTACCAAACAGTTACTAAATAAACAAAGCACTGAAAGAGGTAGTGATCCTGTGGAAGTAAATAGCATATTACAGTATCTACTGCAAAACACTATAATTGGATGAAATTAAGATCTTAGAAATCAGCCCAGTTTTCCCACAATTAGAGGGGTGCACACATCTGTAACTGAGGTAATGTTATTTCATGCAGATCTTCTATGAATTTCCAAAATTTTTTAGCTGAGTTCTTCAAAAAAATTAGGTTTACATAACACAGGAGCATCTGTCTTCCCATGTAACCCCAAGTAAGTTCTTACTCTAGACAGATGCTTGGCTTCAATCAATTTTAACATAATAGCAGCCAATGAATCTTCAGGTCTTAGCAAGATTTAAGGAAAGTAGATCAGAAGAGAGAACACAGAGCCTAAATTTCCCCACTTCCTTACTGCCCAGTCCCATAAGGAAAGGTTTTAGTGTATGGTCACAGTGAATTGAGACAAGATGATGCAATCTGGAAGGGGATGTTCAAAGTCAACAGCCACAAACACATAAATACATAAATTAAAAGCTTCTATTTCTTAATCCTCAAAAACAAAGCGAGAAGAAGACAACAGAGAGAAAAGACCATAATTCCAAATATTCATAAGTTTCTCATTTGTGCTGAAACATGCTGAAAGGGAAGGGGAAGAAGCAATCCATGCTGCAACCATGCCTTGCCATTAAAAATAATTTGTATGCATGCAAATTATGTACTTCAGAAAACACATGTGCAGGTTGCTGCATTAATAGAAGAACCTGAATTTTACATAATGTTGTACATTTTAACATGAAGCAGTTTAAAGTTATTAGTGGAAAGCAGAGTTCATGATTTAAAGGTACCATAGTCATTTACATTGCTGCTTTAGAAATACACTGGAGGAACTGAATTCTTCAACTATTCTACAATTCAGAGCTCAGCTGAAGTACAGAAAGTGTGATTCAGACCATATTCCATTCTTCAGACACATGCTTTCTTTTTCTTGTCACTCAACATACTAGGAAAGCAACAGTCTCACATCTGAGGCACACCACACAGAAACAAGCATCAAAAGCAAGCTGGTAATACTGCATACAAAACCTTCCTTGCTATCTTCCCAAATACCCTGAAAGACACCAAGCAAGAGAGACAAACCTGTCCTTCTTGTGTCCCCTACTGCCCCGCCACACACACACACAAAAGACAAGTGTAGGCAAGGTTCCAGTTTCAACAATTACAGTAACTCCTTTCCAGCAGGGCCTCTCTGCAGCATGGGGCTAATTCAGAAACCAGCATCTTATCAGCTACAGAGGCTGAAGCCACTGCAGCTGCCTGGGCTATGATCTTTACTTTTGCTGCTTCATGAAAAATCATGAGATGACATAAAGATGGTACAGCTAAATATACATGTAAATAAAAGTCAAAGCCTGTCACGAGCAAGTAGAGCCTATATTCAAGGCTTTCACCTTTACTTTTATTCCAATGGCTACTCATAACATTATCTCCTATTTAAAGAGGCAATCATGCTCCTTAAGATACACAATTTCTAACACACGGAAACTCATTCCATTTCAGAGTCCATTTCTTGCTACTCAATTCACATATTTTTTGCCCCAAAGGAATACCAGTTTAACATACACAAAATCTAAAATTACATGGAAGTGCCTCAATTTTCCTCACTTTTAGTGTTTGATACCTTCCACCTTTTTTTTCATTTAGCTGAAACAGCTATCCCTATAGCCACCACATCAAATTCACACACAGTTTTAAACACTTCACTGCAATGAGCACCCAGAGCAACTCTTGTTCATACAAGGACATTTTTAAACATAGATATTACTATTACAATTTTAAGTAGCCATCTGGACTCTTCTTTGGAAGTGCTTCACAAATGGAAACCTTCTTAGATTTAGCAAGAGTGTTCTCCAGAGACTGGAAGGATCAGTGAATTTTAAGATACCACATATAGCCATAATTTTCTGAATTCATATCTTTATAATCGTCTTGCCAAAGCTGTACATACTCAGCAAGGATCTTGTTATGTATTCATAATCCAGAAAAACTGGTAAAAAAAGTGTTTGAACTCTTACAGGATGGACAGATTGTGAACATTTTTGCAATACCTTAAAATCTACAACAGTTGTCACTAGATAAGAGAGAAAACTGTTATGACATCCCCACTGGCAAAATTCCCCTAATGAACCAAGAAATCCTCCAAATAATGGAGTTTCTGCTTTCCTCCAAAATTTGCCCATGGAGATAAACAAATATGATATTGACAATAAAGTATCATTGACCAAGCACAGTGTTTTGAAGTACTGACTACACACAGTAAGGTGCTAAGACAAATTGTCTTCACAGTATAAATATGAAGAATTCTTATTTTATTTACTACCTCCTTCTTTAATAAATTAAAATTCTATTATGTGATGTTTCACAAGTAGAAATAATTAATAACTAACATAATTCATAGTAGTTCAATAACCACAAGCAACAATAGCATTTCCTGATGGAGAAAGTTTTCTGAAGTTTTTTTCATTCACAAACCCAATTTCCAAGTAATCTGCATGACTCAAAATATTTACAAGGGGCAATTAATTTAAAAAAAAAAATTCAACGGTTTTTAAAGTACCATACAAATAGGATTAATTATTATAGACATTTTCACATCTTAAAAAAATGTATTTATGGCTATCTGAATATACTCCAAACGTACCCCATTTAATCATAACTGGATTTCTATGGATTTCCCAGCTGATGTTGATAAAATGCACAGTTTAGATTTCTGATCCTATCAATCTGAATTACTCTTCTGAGATGGTGTATTTGCAACAAAACACACACATACCATACACCTTATAAGAATAAATGAATGAATTATGTGACATATGGAGAGCTCTGGACTGTGCTAACTACTTTTTCCAGCTTGGGAGATTTTAGACACCTTTTGCTTATAGAGCCATGAAGAAAAATGTTTCACTTTAACAATTGACATTATGATCTTCAATTTAAAAGGAAAAAAGTAAGCTAAGGAGAGTACAGACCCTCACAAAAGCTTTTGGCCAGACAGTATAAACTCTCATCTGTTTAATAAATGTTCACCTTTGAGGGAAAGAGACATCAAACCCCATAAAATTTCTGATTTGTTTGAAATTTGAAATTCTGAAATTTTTGGACTACCTGAACCAAAAAGATAATGTTTTTTCTTGTGAAACACATAAATAAATATTTAGTAGAAGATCTAAATTTTGAGAGTGTGCACACATATTCATTAACTTTGAAGAAAGTGTCAGACTTCATGGAGGTTCAGACCTTCTCTAGAAGCCAATGTAAAGCCTCAACTTCCCACTAATGCCTAGAAACAGGAACCTAAGGAGACCTAATTATGATTTGTGAATTCCTGCTACTTCTGTAATATCCTAAAAAAGTGAAGTGACAGCGGCACCAACGGTTTTGCCATACATTCATCTGTGCCTGGACCAAGAGAGGGCTGATGCTGTGACAACAGCAACGCTGCACCGCAGCTTTTTATGAGCACAAATCTTTCCTAACCCACTTGGTCATTTCAGCATGATCTCTCCTGGGAAGACATCCTCCTTACATCTAGTTCAGCCAAATATAGAGTGAGCTGGGTTTGGGGTTTTGTTTGTTTGTTTTGAGGGATGGGTTTCTGTGGGTTTTTTTATAAAGAAAGTATTTTTGTCTGCTGGCTTTAGATTCAATCATACTAATTTGTCTTTATGTGACAAACAAAGATGAAAATAGCAGATAAATGCAGAGAAACTGTTTTGAATTTTTGTAAAGCAAAATCACTAATGGACACACACAGCTACTGCTTAGCAGCTATTCCCTTTCATACTTGCCTAGGCTTTGTGTCACGAAGGTAGTGATTTCACATAAAAAAAAGTTTGTATAAAAATAAATATATAAAAGACAGTTTCAAGAATCAATAACATTTACAAACAAGCAATCTACTTTTCACTACTTAAATACTGAAATGGTTATGGTATTAAATACTTACAGAGATTACTGAATTCCTAGTAAATCCATTGTAAATAAGTTTTATTATGAGTTCATGCAAAAGCCATTGCCATTTGATTTTAGTGATTATTTTTTTTTAATTTTGATTTTACAATGATCAAAGCTAAGATGGGCAACTGCCACAGCTAAAGAAGAATCCAGCTCTAAAATATCTGCACTATACTCATGTTTCAGAACTGTATGTAGAATTAATATACCCTTATAAACAGACAAAATGCCTTTGTCATAATGAATGTAATCTAAATATTTTATGAATATTGCCTCCCATCACAAATTATGAGCTAGAAGCACCTTACGTAAAAATAAATTCAAGCTTTCAATGAAATTATTTTCTGCTAATGAGGAGCAAAGGCTAATATCTAACAGAAAGTACAAATTATCTGTGAAAACATGGAGCAACCATTCTCTAAAAAAGGTACTAAAACAAATTAGAAGTTAAAAACAAACCAAAATCTTTGAAAAAAAAATGCCGTTCACATACTTCTTTTAAATAACCTTTATACTCTATGTTACTATCTCGACAGCTAGTTAATAGAAAGAACACTAAAAATTAAATCTTTAACAAATTATATCCATTTACACATTTATCTTCTGTTTGTTTCTTAAGTTTCCTGTTGTCACCCACTGAACAGTACAGGAAGGTCTTTTAGGACCCACAATAAGCTACAGATACATGGCTCCCTTGTAGCATAATGATTCTACCTGTCTACTACATTCCTTTCACTTCTTGAGTCTCTCACTCATGCCCAAGTCCTTACAAGCAAGAAATAAATCTCACTCACCTGAATTTAATGAGCAACTGGAAAAACAAAACTTGTCAACAGCAATGCTAACTCATGTCTCAGATCACATTCTTGGGGAGGGGCAACAGGCCTAGATTACTATTTATTTCTTTCCTGAATGTTGTGCTAGAATAGCCTTCAAGATCATGCAGTAATTTAAAAAAATAATTTTTGAAATATGCACATATTGCTATGTTAAGATTAGTCAAGATGCCTTACAAATCAGTGGTTAGTGAAGAGCAGCACCTGTAGTGGCAATTTGCTCACGGAAAGTGACCAGCAAACAGGGAAGCACTGATTTACAGGCTGATTGTACAGCAACATCCTGACCTAGACACCAGCAAACTGAAGCCACTTCATGTCATGGGGAAGCACAGTGATAAAAGTGCTGTTCTGGCTCATAACTGAAACTCTGCAGATGCATCTCATCACACACAAGTTGCATCAAAATTGCAAAGACTTGATCAAGATAACACATGAAAGAGAATCTCACAAATAGTAAAAATAGAACGAGAATTACAAAATCACTCCCATTTAGGATATTCGGAAACCCAGCATCAGCATTTTGTACCATTTGTGGGTGGGGAGGGTTGTAACATGCTACAGTAATTTTTAAGAACAGGAAATCTACCAAAAAACCCTTCTATATTAGTAAGAGTAGGCAGCTGCAATCTGCAAACATGCTGAAGTTACAGAAGGTATATTTTCTCAGCATGAACATGTCATTTCAGAAACTAGGATGAAGAAGAATTCAGGAATGAAGGAAAATACTGCACTAAAATGAAAAAACTGGCAATTGACATAAATGGCAAAGCTCCAACTGACATTCAGAGAGATGGAGATTCACCCCAGGTATCTGTGAATAGATCCTACAAGAAACAATTTTCCTTAAATGGCCCCATATATACTGAAAATGCAATGCATCCCTAACTTTCCTATTTAGAAGGACAAGCAGCTGCAACAAAACTGCACATGCCTCTTCATGCACATGCAGTACAGGAGAATGAAATTTAGGTGTGAGGATAAAAGACCTGCACAATTAGAAGACCTGAACAGCACCACAGAATCACGCAGAACAGTGATAACACCCTCTGGTTTTGTATCTACAGTGCACTCTATTATCCTGTACTTTTTCTTCTTCCTGTAAAATTCCCCTACATGTCCACTTGCATATATTAAGAGATGTGTCTCTGATATTCCATACCACATCAGTGAGAGAAGGATGAAGAAACAGAGTCTGAAACACAGTTTGTGTAGATGTAACCCTTTCATTTCTACATATAACACTCTACATTAGCATTTGTTGCTGAGAACACCAACAAAGACACACAAGTTTCACACTGCTAATGGTACATATTTACCATAAGCAAGTACCTAAGGATCATCCAACTGCACACTGTTGTTAAATAAAACCAAACAAGTTATAGATCATCCCTTTTTTAGCTGCAGCACACAAAAAAAAACCCAATTGCTGTACTTATTCAGGCCAAAATAAACCCTTTCTCGGTAAGTTCCATAAAGAGGTTCCTGCCCTCTTCTGCATGGTTGGGTTTTTTTTACAAAATAAGATGAAAGATTGTAGAATCCCCTTTGCTTCTCTTTGTGAAAAGAAGTGCAAGGTGAAACAAACCAACCTGGAAGTCAGAGTCCATCTCCCACATGGGCATCGGCAATGACCAGCCACAGCCCTCTCTCATTCTCTTCTCTTACAGCTACTCAGGACTAATGAATTTTGCCTTGATCAGTTTCTCAACTTTTGTTATGACCCCCATCTCCTGTCTCATCAGTTTTCTTGTAGCCCAGTAAATTGGCAGCTGCTCAGTTCCTTCAGGGGAAAGAAGCGAGAGTCAATTGTAATAATGGGCTGCAATTACTCCTGTGTTGCAGGAACTGAGCTGCTGTTGCTGACTGCTGTCATTTTATCTGCCTTTGAACTTCTTTATGACCCCATGTCAAGGAATAACACCTCTCAGCTGGAAAAAGCATCATACATACAACATCCTGCAGAGCCTCTCAAATAAGTGCCAGACAGGCTGATCGTGAACTAGGAAACAGGACACAAAGCCATATTTGTTATACCAATGCAGCCACTCTGCTTCAAACCTTTCTTAAACCTCACTCATGTATCTCTAACACAGGTCTGCATACTGGACTTAAACCACAGACGAGGATAAATGTGGACAAATGCAGTATTAGTGGATATAGACTTCTCTCTGCATCCCTGCAGAGCATAGAAACCTCTACAATTTGGAAACATTGGCTGGTACAAGACAAGCAATTTTGCAATAACTGAAATAGAGTCATATCTGACAGCAGCAGGAGTTTTTTGTACTTTTTTTTAATAGCCTAACTCACCTTAAACAAGAAATGGACATATAATCAATCTGATATAATAATTAAATATTACATACCAGAATCCCCAAAAGGATTAGCAAAGTCAATAATGAAAGAGTTTATCTCGATGAGTAAAACACACTTGTCAGCCATTGCATTATCAGGCTCAGCTTTTTTTCCAAAGTAATTTTATTGAAAATGCTACAGAAGTATGATTAAAAGGTCTACCAAAAGGAAAAGAAGAACCAAGAAAAACAAGCCAAACCAAATAAAAGTTGTTTGAAATGCTCGAAACATACTAATGTATGTCACCAGGCATGACTCACAATACAAACAAGATTATTTCTACATTTTCTTTCCTGAATTATTGCTTTCCATATATATTCCTGAATATATTTTTCTTTCAACCATTGTCCAGGCCTGTTCACATGGTTCTCTGGCCGCCCATTGCCAATTGTTTTGACAACCTTCCATCTTAAGCAAAGGTAATAAAGCTTGATTTTTTTTCCTGCTCTTCAGTGCATGCAACATTTTTCACATTTCTTTAAAAGTGTTAGGTATCAGTCAATCATTCTGATGGATCTCTGAGGGGTCCTGACCTACATGCTGAGATTGAAATAACTTTTGAGTGAAGTTTTCTGGAAATATCTCTAAGATACTGAGTTTTAATGAATGAGATTTAAAACATGCCATCTCTAAGAAGATGTTATTTTGTACGCAAAATATTTGAGAGGGAGAATTTAATTTAATAACCATGACATTGAAGTGTTTCATGCAGTAAGAATTCAGTCTGAGTTGATTAAGTTCAAATTTGTTGGCCTAGCAATTTATTAACAAGGGACAGAAATTATTGCTGAGAAAGCACACTGGGGTATTCCCCACATTCATACTAAGCTGTAAATCATAAACTCTCCTCCTTTGGCTATAAGGATGGCTCATTTATTTAGAATAAAATTTGTAGATATAAGATAGTGGAGTAGAGAAAATAATAGTTTTTTACTGCCTAAGCAATACCATACTGCTCCAAACAACATAAAGAATCCAGCACAGATGAAGAAAAATAAAATATTTATGGCCCAAAAAAATTAAAATGTCACTTGAGCAACAATGATTTTAAAGATCTTAGTATTTTATTTTAAAGTATCTTAGTATTTATCTTAGTACTTATCTTAGTAGATCATCTCTATAATTCTTATTTTAAACCATCCACTTTACATAACTAATGAAAACTCCAATGGCCTAATTATTTTAGTAGTCCAATAGCAACTCCAACCTGCTCTCTGTGCACTGCCATCAAAGCTACTCTTCCCACTTCCAGCCCATGCTGTGCGGAAAAGAACCGTTTTGCCGCAAGTGTCTACTGCTGAGTTAAGCATTTGTACAAAAAGGGGTGGGAGCTGACAAAGTATGAAGAGGAAAAAAGAGAGGGGGTACTACAAATTCTGGGTATTTTCAACAAGTTGCAATGGTCCTTACCCTGATGAACTCCAACAGAGATTGAAGTAAGACCACCCAATCTTGAAAATCGCCACTGAGTAACTACAGAAATCCATGAATGGCAAAACTGTTTTCTTTATTTTTCTTTTATGCATTTCCTGCACGATCAGTTATTGCAAGCTAAATGCATTATGATCAATCACTTCCTTTTAAGTGCTTGGAGTTCTAAACATTACAGTGTCAGCTACAAGGCACGTTAATGAATTGCAGACATACTCTTTGGTCTCCTGCTGGTGCAGGAGTTATTTAGTTTTGCAACCAAGGAGAAAATTTTAATCATCATAAAATCACTGCCAGTGCTCATCTGATGATACTTGTCATAGATTAGGCAAATCCTAGTCTTCAGCAATACCGCTTTTCCACTTCAGACTGGAAAAAAGAATAGCCCCACCTGTTACCTTTCACAGAAGGATATTGTCAGACTGAAATATTATAGTTTATGACTTAAATATTTTCTTTAAAGACTTTTAAAACTGTATTACAAAAGCTGCAAAGAAGACTACTGCACCCTGAATGGGGCCCTGACTTAGGCCTTACACTACTTGCTGATGAAGATAAAGTAACAACTCAGGGCTGGGGACATTCACAAAGCACAGGCTTAACACCTCCAAGGTGAGGACCACAGCCCCAGGGCTATCAGCTGCCAGGCTCGAACAGACCCTCGCACCAAAGGGTGGGGGGAGGAGAGGCTTTGGGTATCTTGGAAAAAACCTCTGGTCAGAAGTGCAGTGACTGCCCATCCTCCACTGTGCAGAGGAGCCCAGCTGAGGGGCCCCTGCACCAAGGGGGGGGAAGCTTATCCACAGCAGAAGGGGTGACATGGTCCATCACAGGGGCCCCCCTCAAAGGGGTCCCCAGACCCTGCACCAGAGATGATGCAACAGACCCTCAGTGTTGCAAAGGACAGTGTGTCAAGCCAGCCCCTTCAAAGGGAGACACATGGGCGTTCCCATCTGGCCCAAAGCATTTATTACTCCATGGGATTCTGTACTCTCCAGCGCATGGTGTGGTGGTGTGTGGTGGCGTGGCCACAGCGGTGACGGGGGACCCTCACCACCCAAAGACCAGGTGGAGGGGAGCAATGAGACATCACTGGGACCCTCGGACGGGTGATATGCTTCCACCTAACCGCTGTCACCTCTCCCTGTTCCCCCACCCCCCATGCACACTTCTTTTTTCCATTCCTTTCTTTCTTTCTTTTCTCTTCCCTTCTCTTTGCCTCTTTCATTATTAAATAAAATACATCAATTATTTGGCATCAACATCTAACCTCGTTTGGTTTTAATCTCATTTCTGGAAACATTTTGAACCTTCTAAGTTCTTTCCGGTTTATGCACAGAGACTTCGCTTGCTTTGCTTTTCTGGGTTTAAACCGGATCATAACAGATATCCATACAATTTAGTTCTTTATCATGTAGGCAATGTACCAAAAGAGAAAAATATCCTTTTGTGACGTTACTTGTCTGAGCTATGCCACAGGAAGTATTCAGAAACAGGACTGAATTCAGAAACCACATCTACTTAATTGAGTTGTAATGGATTTCAAACCTGGCAAATTGGTAACAGAAGTTATATACTAAACAAAAATTTGCAATAGCATATTATGGTATTTTTAACTAATTATACATGGAATTAACATACACTATCATGGAAGTCTGGTGACAACAGATGAGGAGAAGATTGAGATTTGAGACAGCCAACTTGCCTTCATCAAGGGAAAGTCTTGCCTAAGTAACCTAGGGGCCCTCTATGAGGGAATGACTACATTGGTAGAGCATCAGATGTCATTTTTCTGAGCTTCTGTAAAACCTTTTGCACAGTCGCCCACAACATCCTTCTCTCTAAATTGCAGAGAGCGTGATTTGATGAGTGGACAGTTCAGTGGATAAGGAATTGGTTGGAAAGTCACATCAAGAGGGTAGTGGTCAATGGCTCAGACATCCACTGGATATTAGTGACAAGTGGTGACCCTCAGGGGTCTGTATTGGGACCAGTGTTACTTAATATCCTCATTAATGAGACAGATGGACAAATGCGAGAAGTGGGTGCATGGGAACCTCATGAGGTTTAATGAGACCAAGTGCAAGGTGCTATATCTGGGTCAGGACATCCCCCAGTATCAGCACTTCGTTATTTACAGTATACAGATACGTATATGGTGACTATACAACATTTCAGATTAAGTGAATGCAGAAATAACTTTTTCATGTGATTTAAAATAAAAAAATAAATGCAGACCTGGTCTACAACTGTAAAAGGAAGTTGCCATAACAATGCTCTGGTTCCTTCTTCTGGGCTTTTGATCCAATACATTATGTTACTATGGAATTTGAAGCCAAGCTAGTAGTTCTTAAAAACAAGGAACATACATAATGATGGACAACGGTCTCAGGAAATTCCAGTACTCTTAGAAGCAAATGGATTTCCCCAACACTGCATTAATAGTGTTATAGCCTTATGACAAGTAGACCTAAAACCAGCTTCAATTGCTTTTGCATGTGCTCTGCCACTATGTAAAATCTTCATGATATTCAAAAATATCCCACTCTTCTTCACTGTTAATTTTTAAGTGATTAAGGTAGCTGGCTATATATGTATTATTCATCTATAAAGCTTGACAGAGCAATACTGAAAAACTGACAACTTTACTCCAAATCAGATTAATCAGGAAGCTGTTTATCATTGTGGAAGCATTAGGCTTTTTACCATGTTTCATGACTGCTTTAGGTGTACTTACGTCTCAGTGAGATCTTAATAGCATAAAAACAAATGAACAGGAAAAAATCCTCAAAGTTTAGCTGCATGTACAAGAACGTAACACTAACTCTTAAATCTTTTTTTTTTAAATAGAAGTCCTGTTTATGCCCTTCTCAGTGTTCTTCAATAATATTTTCCACAACCTAGAACAACATCACACAAAATTATTTTTGAATGTTAAATGCAGATCTTCCCTGTAAAGGTGGTCATTGACACATTTTTCTTCTCTGATTGAGCCACTTTAGCAGCATATTATTTTAAATCCATTTTTTAATCTTTTTTGAAGTAGGCTTGCAATTAAATTTAAAACTGAAGAAGTAATTGCAGTAACAACAACAAACCTTTTCCCACTCAACATGATTTCTTGTAATATTCATTTTGCATTATAACAAGAAAAATGAAAGCTTTAAAGCTTCCTTACGCAATTCAAGTTATTTCCTGTTCAGTTGTTTCTTATGTCATGCACAGCAATTGATCATTGCTATGCTTTTGAGTGTGGAAAATTGTAATGAATTTCTTGCAAAGAACTGCTGGAAAATTAGGGATATGACCTTAATCTATCATTCTAACTACAGCTTGATGCAAACAACTATATTTAAAAGAGGCTGGATCATTCCACTACAAGTCGCCAATGTATCAGTATATTTTGTCTTAAAATACTTCTTCATATTAGTCCTTCCCCCTCCAATGTATTTGGTATATTTTTGGGTTATTCTTTTTTTGCTTTTTAACATTTGGTACAGATTTGTATTGCTATGAAGGAAGAACAAAGCCTACATAAATCAAACAACAAGGAGCAAATGTTCTTTTGTTTTTCTGTTACCTCCACCTATTGAAGCCATTCCAGGACAAGCTCAGCTGTATGTTTGTAACCATGTTTGATCACGGTCTGCACTAGCAATCAAGTACAGCACTGTTCCTTTAGAGTTTCCCAGTTATTACAACTGACAGTTTTTCATCACAAAATCTCTAAAAGCACAGATGTTCTTGGGGCAGGGGAGATGAGGATAGGGAACAGGAGAAACACAAGTACAAGGATTGTACTTCTTGTTTTCTCATTCTTGATAATTCCTCCTTCCACTGCCACACCCCAATACATACCAGGTACTTCTCTCTCCTCTCACCATCTGAACTATCAGCCATCTGAACAGTCTTCCCTCCTGCTTCCTTTGTTGCCTTTACTCCCCTATCTTTTTCCCTAGTTTCCTTTTCAGGACTCCCAGTTGCTTTCCTCAGGGTTCCTCATTAGATCTCAAAACTTTCAAGTAAGTACTTTCCTTTCTGCTCAACTTGCATTCTACTCCTCTCCCAGTTTTCTTTCATATTGGTATTGCCATCACCTTGTACTCATTATATTCCCAAATATAATCACGATGATACACCAAAGACTCTATATACATTAAAATGACTTTCTCATGATTTATGCTTTAGCATGACAACCAATCATTACTACTCATCTTCAGGATTTCATTTAGCTGTTCTTCTTTGGTAACCTTCCATTTTTAAACACTTTTGACTGTTCTTAACAGATACTTCTTTTTTTTAAAGGATTTCTCTCTCATTCATCATGTTCTTGATTATTAATCAGGGTTCCATTTTCTCCAGGTAAAAACAGAACATTTCCTAATGAACAATCCCCTTTGCAGAGCATCATTACATATTCCCATTGCTGTATACCAAAAGACTTCCAAGTCCGCCCCTGAATCCCAGCCACATTGTCTGTGGCACTGTATTTCACAGTATCATAGAATGTTTTGGGTTAGAGGGGACCCTTAAAGATCATCTAATCCAATCCCCCTGAAACATGTATCCAACAAGGGCATCTCTCACTAGACCAGATTGCTCAAAAACACTCCCCTTTAAGCCTGTGTTTCTGAGCAGAGATAAGAACTTATCTCTGATCTTATGCAGACAGAGACTCATGCAGACATCCCTCCTGCTTCCTTCCACTGACATCACATCACTTCCCCTCTTTCAAGATGCCAATCTCAAGCATCACCTTTGGCTTGTCCTTTCAGCTATCCTTGTATCAGTTCGCTACATTATCCCACCCTTTGCCATCTTCTGCCTATTTAATATCCTTTTTTGTAATACATCTTTTGGTGTTGTCCAGTTTTGCTTTAAATGCACCATTAGCATTACAGAGGAAATGAAAATTACTAGGCACCGTTACTGGTTCATTCAATATGAATAAACATTTCCATCTGCCACAGAGCAAATCATTTCAATCTTTGACAAAACAAAACACCCTCTGAAATCAATAGGAACATTGAGCCAAAATGAAACAAGAGGTTTTAATAAGTGATGTATATTATTGTTTATACGTAACAGAGAGAATACTCATCACCATTCTAGCTTTAACTTCAAGTCAGGCATGGAGAAAACATGTCACAAATTATTATGGCACACAGCCATACCAGTCCTCTGTCTTCATATTTTGCAAATTTCCTCTAATATCCCAGGTAAATACATCTAACCACACAAAGCAGTAACAAGAAGATCCTGATTTCTCTTTTCAAAGCCAAATTCTAGCACAAACACTGCGACATCTAGGCCCTTCCTGACTTTTGATACCAGTAAATCTTAAATATAGCCTAACAATGGGGATATATACAAGCAAACCAGACAAGCATCTGTCAGAACCCTTCTGAGGGTAACAGTGGGAAGCTTATCACTGGCAGCACCACAGCAGACTGACATTTCAAGCCAATGTTTGAACTGCCATGAACAATCAGATTACATGCTTTTATTTAAGCACAAATGACTTTGAAACAGAAATGGGAATTTCAGCAAGCTGCAGGTTGAACAAATTGATTCTGTATGACTTACTTTTCACTTTTGCTCACAGAGGAAGTTTAAGAAATTTACACTACATGAGTCAAAGAAATTTATGGTTTTGTACTAGCACTATATCACTGCCAGAAGTTCAAGCTAAACCAATCACTTTTTAACTAGAAAAGGGCCTGAGACATGATGTTCTAATCTCAATCTGAACTTCACAAAGTTCATGGTGGTTATGTTATGATTTGGCATTTGGCTTAGGATCTTCTCCACTTTTAACACTGAAGAAATTTTTCTTTAAAGTAACAGCAGACTCTCCTCTATCGAGTTTATTAGAAATCAATGAATCAGCTCAATCCAATCTCATTTCAACATTGTAAGAAGGCTAAATAGGTGTCTTTTAGTACTGCAGTTATAATAAACCCCTCTAAGGCTCTCCGGGAGTCTAGTATGGATGTGAATTCCAATATGAACAGGATTTGAGGACATCCCTGGACAGATTTGCCTGATAATTACTGGCTCAACTGCAAACTTGAGACAGGGAAAGATTTTTATGTCAACAGTGCTCTCTAATGGATTAGTGCTGTATTGCGATGGTTTTCTAGAGGACTGCAGTAAAAATCATTGTTTCCCACTTGAAATTAAAACACAAGAGGTAGCCAATGAATTGCAGACTTTGACAGCCTAAAGACAGAAGCTATTTCTTCTTACTCACAAACATCCAGAAATTGCATGAAGAAAGGATATTGTTCAAATGGAGAATCTGAAAACAAACATCTTCAGACCATTTGAATTTTCTGGGGGTTAGATAAATAAGCTTTGGAAAGAAGCTGGTTTTGCACCAATATTGTTTGCAATATTCATACACACTGGAGGAGTTGACAGGCTGGCAGCACGTCTAACCATTCTGTTTCAGGGTTTGATTTTGGTTCGCCTTCTGCTTCACTGCAGTCAGTGATCTTTGCAGAGCATCCATGTAGTAGAAGGGAATAAATATCTAGTAAAAGGGCTGTATAAGGGCGTGCTTTCATGATCAGCTAAAGCAATTCTGAAATCCCTGATGTTGAAAGGGCAGAGCAGATACAACTGCAGATACACAACTGCACAAGCAATAGAACCAACACACATGTGCACAAACACAAAAAATAATTTTAAAAAATCTGTAAAAAAAAAAGGGGAGGGGAGCAGTCTTAGAGTATCTGAATCATATAATCTGCACTCTGAAAATGCAGAAAAGAGCAATCAAGAACCCTTAAACAGCAAATGGCTCTGTTTTGTATCAACATACAGTCAGAAAAACTGACTCAGCACAGTGGGCAGAGCTGGTAGTGCCCCATATCAACAGAGAAAGTTTAAAGCACTACTTGAGGCAAGAAAGATGCTCCCAATAGTTATATTCAAGCAGAGTAAGAATGAAAGAAAAAAGCAAAAATTTGATGCCTGCTACTGCCGCTGTCAAGAGGGACATAACTAGTTCCAAGTGACCTACCACTCTGGAGGAGACATTCCTCCACAAGTCTGGATATCTTTGCTCCTCAATCAAAAAGCTCAGAAGATCCATAAGGACCACTCAAAAATATTCAGGGGCATAAGATTCAAAAGGCATGAGTTCTGAAAGGAAAAGTGGCTCGTTAGCAATAAACATCCACAAAAACATTTTCATTGATGAGAATGTTTTCCATAGATCCTCACTGATAAAATACCTGGAAATGCCATGACAGAAGAGTAATACTGAGCATTGCAGCACAGTGTGAGTCTCACAAGCAACAACTGTAAAGTTGGTTGACTTCTTTCTTTCTAACTGCAAGAGAACCTCACTGAAATACAGGGTCTCAGAAAGGAGGGGTGATGTTTGCATCTTGGTTTTGTTCCTCCTTAAAGATGAGCCATAAACTTCAATAACCATACTAATGGACAGGTCACCCATTCATTACAATAATCAGGCCTGAGGATTTCCATACAGATAAAGAGTACTGTGCTCAGCTATGAAGACCAATTTCTCTCCTTGATACTCATTCGGCAAAACATATGCTGAGGGCTTAAATTCAAATGACACATAGCAAATAGACTTTTGGTATCATACTACATATCTAAATCATTTGTGGAGTTTTGTTACAGCTACAGAACAGCATAAATCCATAAATTGTATCATGTTTGTGGTGATCCTGGATGGGATGCCAGATGCCCACCAAAGCTGCTCTATCACTCCCCCCCTCCCCTGGACAGGGGAGAGAAAATATAACAAAAGTATTTAGGGACGAGGTAAGGACAGGGAGAGCTCACCCACCAATTACTGTCATGGGCAAAACAGACTCAACTTCGGCAAATCAGTTTAATCTTTATTTTATATTACCGATCAAACCAGAGTAGGATAATAAGAAATAACTTGAAAACTTAAAACACCTTTCTCCCACCCCTCCCTTCTTCCTGGTCTTAACTTTGCTCCTTATTTTCTCTGCCTCCTCCCCATTCAGCAGCTTAGGAGGATGAGGAATAGAGGTTGTGGTTAGTTCATCATACTTTGTCTCTGCTGGTCCTCCCTCCTTGGGTTTGCCATGCAAACCCAATACAACATTCTTGATTAGCTGGCTGTTGACTGACCTCAAAGAATGTACCTAACAAGTAAAACTTCCTTGGAATACAGTAAGTAGAAAGAAAAACAGGTCTTTCTCAGTCTCAAATTTCCTGCCATACCCTGGGAAAGAATGGTAAGATGCAATATCAAATATTTTGTGGACCCTCAAGCATACCTAAATAATTTCACAAAGAGGATAACAGGAGAGGAAGTGAGATCAATTCCAAAAGAGATCATTCACATTTGAGACAGGGATTTGCCTGTATACAACTTTGGAAGAAACAGAATAAGGTAAGCATGTAAAAATACCTCCCCCAATGCCATCCCAGGTTTCAGCTACTTGTGGGTAATCAATTGCCTCACAAAGAAATAGCCTGCCATTTAATGTCCTGCAACAGATTTCTCTTCCACTAGTTCACATGATCATTCATTGAACCCAACTATCCCCATTTATTCCCTGCCTATGGCATCCTACAGAGTTCCACTTCATGTTATCATATAGTCCTGCCCAAAACAAAACTAAAAGCCCTAGATTTTGGAAGGTGAAATGATAGGACTACTTCACATTTTTTAATACTGGATTTGTTTAAAATACTACAGTGCACAACAGAATCTGGCCAATCTCTATTCTTGGAAACAAAAAGAACATCAATTTTTAACATTTCCCTGAAGTATCAGTTAAATACCACAGTGATCTTTGTGCTTCTGTATGGCACACTTTCCAGAGCAGTGTATTATAGAACACTGAAACCAGTGCACAAAATAAGCCTTCTGATTAAGTTGAGTGCTTATGGCCCGCATTTTAAGAGTGAATTAATCCCAGCCCTGACACTAACATGTTGTGACACAGAGCTTTTCACTTCACCTCACTATATATTCACTTTTTTCTATTGTACAACAGACATAATGATTCTTTGCCTGCTTTGTGAAGCCGCCTGAGAATTGCAGCAATAAAGTACTACATATAAAGAGATATGCATTTATATTGAAATGCACCTATTCACAAAGAGCCATCAATTTCCAACTCACTAGTTAAGCCATTTTTATAAGCTTTCATTCACAAAAAAAACCACATGAAAAATTTACCTGCTCATTTTTGCAGATCCATACAGTACTCCCCTGAAGCAGAATAAAGATTTTGGTTTTGTATCCTTTCAGCTCAAGATATCCACTTTTCTCAGGAGTGACAGAAGTTCGAGACTGACAGTTATTATCAGACTGCAATTTCAAGGCATTGAGCATCGTATTAACCCAGTCATTTCTTTCTTCTAAACAAGAAAAAAAATTGGTCAAAGTCACTTAGTTAAGCAGCAGCTTCATTCTTCTCGACACATTGGTTTTCCCAATGTTGTTGCTATGTTGGTTGATGGTATAACTATGCCAAATAAGAGAGAACATCCACGTTGAGGAGGAGGTGTAAATAAAAATAATGAGAACCTGTATCAGTGGAGGTGTTAGAAGGACAGCCATTCAATTAACTCCCAACAATCAACACACCAATCCAAACAAACTGATGATCAAGATTCTTAAAATCATGACTGCTAGTTCTAAGATACTTTATTCCAGACAGCTCAAAGACTGAGGTGGCATGTTCACCTTCTGGAAGCCAGATCAATGGGAAAGAATTATAGCAGTTATGTAAGCAGAAACAGGGAGCCTAAATATCGTCCATCACTGAAGAGGCAAACCATCACCAGTGCTATTCCATGCTTGGCCATGCTTTTAAGAAAAAACACTTGGTAGTTTACAATCTATTCCATTAAGGTGTGGTGGTTAAGCTTGATATTGTCAAGGGTACTGAGTAATCAAGAAAATGCATGTTTGAGTATCTTTGCATGCATTATTAATGTAACATCTTACAAATACATGAACACAATGAGGTGAAGTAATAAAGTTTCACTCAGTCTCATTCACTATGTTCAGACATTTCACTGGACTAAGATCAATATACTTTAATGCTGAGTAGTCTGAATGAATTAGATTTGCCTTATACAATTGGAATATCATGAATATTTCAAGTGTTTGCTCTGAAAGAGTCAGATCACAAAATACATTGGGGGGGGAGCTAGGGTGGACAGGTAGGGATTGAAAGCTCTATACACAGTATGTGTAAAGGTGGTAAAATTAGCGCGGAGGACTGAAGAGAGCACCATTGAAATAATAACATGCTTACTTCATAAATGGCATGTGTGCAACATAAAGGAACAAATACACAAATTTAGGTGTCATAAAATACTTTGTAGAAAAGGAAGATAGCAGCCTGACAGATTAGCACAGGGAATGTGATCCAAGTGTTCCTGTAAAAAATTTTGCTTTAAAATACATATGTGCTCTCTTGAAATACTCCAGTAATCTTTTCAAAGTACTTTAGTATAGCAGAGGGCATCAAATTACTCTAGAAGTGTTTTTTTCCAATGGTATTTCACTCCAGTGAAACAAAATCTCACTGCATCAGAGCAAGCTATGCTCTAATTCACTGCTCTCCCTTGTTTAGTTATTTATTTTGTCCCCAAAAGCCCCTAAACTTTCCAAACAATTATATATACTGCTTTTCCCTCCAGATATTTAAATCCATCCAAAAGTAATGCATTTCTGGTATCTCAAAATACATATGAAAGTCTCCATTTCAAAATCTTTGAAAGAAGTTAAGTACCCTTTGAGTAGTCCCAGAACAATTCCCAACCAGAAATCCACTGAAGTCATCAGTGGAGCATCAAGTAACAGTTTCATTTTTTAGCACATAACAGAAATCAAACAGGGTTATTTACACACTTTACCGGGAATACATCATCCACTTCTGCATACAGGAAGGACCAAATTCCTTATACAATAAGCATTTCTAACCTTAAGTGAACAGCTTTACAGACAGGTTACTATATGCAAATATGGTTATATACTATATGAAAATGGAATTTCATGAATAAAAAGTGGTTGCTCTGAATATATTTTACAAGACAGTACAAGTTTTTAACATTTTTATAGTATCCAAGGCAAAGGCCCATAAAACAAATCGCAACCCTACAAAGTGTATTGCACCAAGATAGTTATATTCTAATTTATGAAAAAAATTTAAAATAAATTTGGAAGAGAAATGCAAAAATAATGAAGAAATACATACTTTTAAACTCAGCTAAGAGCATAAAAATGACTGAAATTATCTGAGCCAAACCTGAGAAGAAGGATCTGTTCACCGATGCTGCACTCCTGTTACAGCCTGCAGCAAATGTTTACAACCAAGCTATAACCCATAAAAATGGGATTTGATAATGGAAATGCTGAGAGACCCTTAGCTATAATGGCTCTGGCATGTACTGCTGTAAATACATATTGCACAACTCTTCCTTGCTAGGCATTCATTTTTATTTGATTGTTTCCATAAATAAATCATACATGCACTGATATCGATTCCACATATTACAGCTGTAGGTTGATAAAGCACTCCACCAGAAGGCATACTAACTTCCTTGCTACAATTTACATTTGTAATCTCTATCAATACATGCCTTAAAATACTGTATAGGACAGAAAATCTTGGATTTCCTTTGATCACAGCAGCACATCCCAGCCATCATTCATTGCCTCTTTGTCAATTTTTTATCAAGTGGTGACTCAGAGATGTCTGAGAGCACACAGGCTGTAAGAGCTGCTAGTGAGAATTGAGAAATATCCAGACAAATTAATCCTTGGGAAGGATGGGGGAGGAGGAAGAAGAACTGGGAAAACAGTCTTCTCATTTTGGTATTTGAAAAAGCCATTCCCCAACAATTTCTGTTGTTCTTACAAAGCTTGGAGTTATCTCAAGTTTCACTTTATGAGCTTAACCCAACTGGATTCCAGAAATATTTCTCATAATATCACAAGTTATATTTCACAAACAGAATTTATCAACAGTGATTACATGGCTTTTTAGCAATTTTTAGAATTATGCATCTTCTACTTACCTTCTTTATCCACACGGAAAACAAAAGTCCTATGGGATGTGACAACTTCAAACTTATTCTCCCCGTGAACTCTTACTGTTGCTATTGCAGAGAGCAGTATTATTCCCTTTGAGAACACTTCCTGTAATAAAAAGGCAGTCAAAATATTTAATTCTCATGGAATGTTAAATCTTTTTGAGGTAATACTACTTGTCATGATGTTTAGGAAGTTCACCACACTTAATAGAAGTGCATTAATAAGTGAACCCATTCACTACCTACCTATCACCAACTTCACTCTTCTGGATCTGTGCACCTCTACTACACTCCAAAATGGAATAAAATCCCATGATGAGATAGATTGTGCAGATATGAGATGCAACTTCATAAATTGTCTCATAACATTAATATTGCAAAACATCACACTTTCATTTACAATTTAATGTCAAAGGAAATTACATTTACTATCACAGAGAAAAATAATTTTAAAAATATAATTATTATACTTGTATGATGGGAAAAATATTGTACTTTCTCTAGGCAGAGAATTCCAAACAATTTTGTTGTTCCCCACACACCTTGCCCCTTCAGTGGGTAGCCAATAAGAAAAGTAAATTCACTGAATTTATCCCAAAGTTCGAACACAAAGAAGAGCATCACACTGGAAAAATACAGTCCTGTCAGTGCTAACAAGAATGCCCTAGCTTGGATCAGGTATGTGTTTTTCTGCTATATGTGTGTGCTGGTTTTGGCTGGGATACAGTTAATTTCCTTCATAGTAGCTAGCATGGGGCTATGCTTGGAGATAGAAATAGGGTTCACCACACAGGTGTGTTTCAGCTATTGCTGAGCAGCGCTGACACAGAGTCCAAGCCTTTTCTGCTCCTCTCCCCACCCCACCCCACCCATGAGGAGGCTGGGAGTGCACAAGAAGCTGGGAGCTGATACAGCCTGGACGGCTGGCCCCAGCTGACCTGAGGGATATTCCATACCACATGGCATCACGTTCAGTATATACAGCTGGGGGATGTTCAGTGATGGAGTTTGTCTTCTCAAGTCACCATTAAGCAGAATACAGTCCTGCTCTCCTGGGGATGGCAGAACATCTGCCTGCCTGTGGGAAGTGGTAAATGACTTCCTTGATTTGCTTGTGCACAGCTTCTGCTTTACCTCTTAAAGTGTCTCTATCTCAACCCACAAGTTCTCATGTTTATTATTCTCTCTCCATCCTGATAGGGGGAAGAGTGAGTGGGTATGGGGCTTGGTTGCTGGCTGGGGTTAAACCACAATAATTTTAGGTCAGCACAAATTTTCCCAACATTTTTAGATTTACAACTAGGTATTAGGACAACTGAACAGAACAGAAATGCAAGATAGGAAAACGGAACTGCTACAAGTACTTCCTTCAAGTAGCTTATCTTTTAACCTAATTAACCTATGGGTTTGGGGTGGGAGTTAACAGGAAGTAAAGCTCATCAGAAACACATTTGCATGATTTCTAGATTACAGAATTAATTCTGTTCCTGTCTCCCCTATGCTTTGATCAATTCATTTTCTGACCAAGACAACTCAGATAATACTGATAAAATTTATGATTCAGCCACAGTAATAGTCCAAGAGTCAGCTCCCCATAAAGAAATTGTACTGTAATAACTTCCCTCCCAAAGTATAAATTATTGTAACAGACTTCATACAAGCACTCGAGGAACACGGTGAATGTGAAGCAGGAAGGATACACTGGATCATTTTTTTGTTTACTGAGTTTAATAAACTAATGTTATTTCACTTTGAGGTACTAATACATGTCAGTGAAGGTAGTTTAGCACATAAATAAATAGAAATATTGAAATACAGCAGAAGCAAGCATGTTACTATAGTTACACACAAGAAATAGTCAGAATGATCATAGATAAAATTGCAGAGCTGTTTTTATTATGGCTATATTTGTTAAAAGAGTGATTTTAACATATTTGTTAATAAGGTTTGATATTAAATTAACTACTGATCCTTCCAATGGTAAAACAAACTTTTTACATATACTGTTTCTGTAGGTGTTCAGTTAAAAATATGTTATGGTGTTTGCAGGCATCTACTGGCTGTATTTGGTACTACTGCAAGAGAATAACAGACTGCTGGAAGTTACAACTATTTTATTTCATTTGCTCAAAAAAAAAGTCAATTTCCTTTTAAGCTCAGCATAGTTTTGCTTTGCTATTTAAACAATCATCCATCGTCCTTTCTAAAGCTTTGTTCTCCAAGGCATACACATTTTCAAAAACAGTTTAAACCATAATAATTTATCAATCTTTCTTCTGCAGCAGCTTTTCTTTCATGTGCAAAAATAATGCCTGTTAAAAAGCTCTTGTAGATCAAGATACAATATCTCTCTTTGAAATACTCCAGACTAGAAATCAGGTGAATTATTTAAGAATATAGAAAACAAAACCAAACAAATGCAGCCAAGAACTTCACAGCTATTTATTCTGTTACTGAGTGGTGTAAACTAGTTTTAGAGCTGCTAAAAATGCTCCAACAAAAAAAAAAAAAATTCTAGCAGGGAAAGCAAAATTTTTTGTTGGTTTTTTTTTTTATATCAGCTGGTTTAACAGAAACTTTTATTTTCAAATACAGCCCCACATCACTCCTTGACAGTTGTGGTTCAGAGCTGAGCTAAAGAATCCTGGAAAATACTACTTTGGTCTGCTTTGGTTTTACTTTCACAACAGATTAAGTGTGACCTACTTCAAGAATGACAATGATTCACCTGCTTTGCAGTGAATTTTGCCCTTTGTAATGTTCACTTGTACTGTAACACAACAAAAGATTGAAGTTCTCCACTTGAAGAGTCAAGTCTTTTTCCTAAATCACCAACAGATCTGTCAGAGGCGCTAAGCTGTTTTAAATAAAAAACGTTCACATAACCAGCAGTATTTTGCCTTATTATAAAGTGCAGGGTAAAACACCAGAGTTCTGCCAAAAGTTGGAAGAAATTTGAAACAAAACTTGTGCGTGTAGGGTAGCTGAAAAAAATTCTCAAATTCTACCTTCCCCTCTTCAGTTAACCACACTGTTGAGACAAAGCCACATGGGATGTTGCTCTGACTACATCAGCTTTCTCAGGACCAGGAACACAGAAGAAATAAGAGCAACACAGATTCAACCCAAAACCATCCCTAGGTCAGATGCTGTTTGTCAAAAACTGAACCTTTTTTTCAATGTAGATACAAAGTAAAGAAGAGATCTCTATCAAGTAGAAGTTGATGAACAACTAGAACAAGGTTAGAAAAATATTTATAAAATTAAGGTTTGAATCATTCAGAGAAGCATTGATATGGGCATTTTCAGGAATAATATTCTCTGTGTCTTCCCTCTCTACTCTCCAATTATTTCACTCTTCATTAGCCATGTAATACACTTCACCTTCTTGAGAACCTCACTCCTCTCTAGTTCCTAATTTGAATGACAAATAAAGCTAGTTAATATTGGTAGTGTTTCTGGGTAAAATAAACAGTTTCACTCCACTGAGTCTAACCTTCTCTGCTTGTAATAAGAAGAAAAATATCAAGTACAGATTGGTTTCCTTCTGAGAACTACTTTTAATTGATATGTGAAACCAAAAATATAACAGCTTTTTTATAACATGCTTGTCTGTGTAGGAATGTCCAAAAACAAACACAGATTAGAACAGACAGAACTCATCATCATGTTCTAAATTTAAAACAATAACTTCCCCATTTAAATACATAAATGGCCAGCTATGTAGGCAGGAGGAGGGACATGCAAGGCCTTGCAAGGAGCTCAAGCTGCATGCAGGTCTTGATGGGTCTGCAAATAGTTATTTACGATGTCAGGGTAACAACACACAAGCAACAGCAGGAATTTTCCATCTCGCAGGAAATATGAACTGCAAAGGTGTGGAGACAATGATCCAGCGGAGACCACTGCACCAAAAACTCATGTTACCAAGTGACACCACTGCTCACTCAACACAATCCTATTGGGCAATAAGAAATACTGGTACACAACTGTGTTTTCCTCCTATCTGCAAGCTAATTTGAGTTTCTCCAAATCCTCAGTTCCCAGAATTTCCTTCAGGCATTGCAGTTCTCAGATACATACCTTTCTTCACGTATATGACTCACCAAGTTAACAAGTCAAATGCTCAGATTTGGTCAAACTGTATAAACAGACCAACCAGCATCTCCTTCAATACCCAGAGCAAGGCTTGGACTCAGATTCCAGGAAAAGTGAGACAAAGAGGTTTCAAGTGTTTACCAAGCTGCTGATAGCCTACCCGACCACACAGACCTTTTAAATAGAGGATGTAGAGTTGTTAACTTCCTATGCATTGTGTGACACACTAAACATTCCCTTGAGCAGAAGGAAAGATTTCTGGAATCTCTTATGACAAATTTCTAACAAGTGCTATTCTAGCACTATTGACCTCCAAGTAACATTTTCAGTGACTTTCCAAAAAGAAAAAAGAACAGGAATCCCCAGTGCAGATACAAGACTTAAAATTCTTTATTAGCATTTCTTTCCCTAATTATGCTGCAGATAGTGTTAAGCAAATCCCATTGCTGTATTTTCTCAAGTCTTTCTTAATGATTAACCTGGCTTTTCTGCTCCTCTGAAGCCTTGGGATCAATACCACAAAGGGTTCCATTTTTTGTCACTGCAATCCAAACATTATTCTATTGTTCCCTTCACCTACAAAATCATTTCTACTGTAAGTGAAGTAAAGTAAGCAAGTAAAAACAGATTTTTTCAAGTTCGCAATCAGTAGGCACAAATATCAATGTAAATAATTCTTTGAGCTTGTTCTTAGTTCCCCAACCCCTCAGAAAATAGTCTCATCCTACTTCAGTTCTTACACCCCTACCCCATCATAAGGCATCTATAGGTCTCTTATTGATTACCAGCAACCAGCACCCTGTTCTGGAATGTTTACCTGAAACTGTATTTTCTTCCTAATGTAATATGCATCTTCAACAGAAAAATGGCTTCCAGCATTTAAAATAACACATATGCATAAAACCTCAACTTCCCTTAACATGCATATTGTACAATCATCTATCACTTTTAAGTCTAAGGTCTCCATTACTTCCAAGAGGAAAAAATAATTAATAAACCACAGAGCAAAAGGAAAAGAATTTTGTAGTGTTCTGAAGGGTAATTACATGTGATTACAAGGAATGCATGCTTTGTTGAAAACTATGATTTACAAATGCATTTCTGTTATTCACTTCACTTATAAGAAGTGAACTACTTTAATCAAAGCAGCTCACGAATCTGTGAATGATTCAGCAAGATTCAGTTCTCAAGTACAGAAACAAAAACAGCTGTAGATATTGCAGTACTGTGGTGTTTTTGAACATTCCCATTCAAACCTAACCTAGTTCAATGACATGCAATTATCCACAGAAGAAAAACAGGAAAAAGACATTTTTAATCAAAGAGTCAACAAGTGTATAGGTTCAGGTTGGTTTTTTTTCAAATGGTCTTCCATGGTACTTTTAATTTCTCTCTCACAATCTCCAGCATGCTAGGTTGCCATGACAAGACACTGAAAACACCATCAAAATAGTATCTCTCAAAAGTTTAGCACGATCCTGTTCTGTTCTGCAGACAAACAGCAGTGCCAGTCTCTCACTAAAGTAAAAAAAAAATTCTGATGATATCTACCTGGAAAGGTGAGTAATACAAGCCCTTCTAGGAAACAAAAGGATGAACAATACATGAAGACAAGGACACCTTAAAGTATTTACTAACATCTCACCCTAGTACTTTAGAACTGAAAATTAATGTAAGATGAATATTCGTTTGTAATTATTCAATAGTTTCTTTATAGTACCTTGTGCACTGCACAGATTCATTTTGTTCCAAACATGACCAAAACATGTCCCTTACCTTTTCATTGTTGTAATAAGAAATGCTCTCTCCATCAAATTTAACCCAGCGCTTCTGAAACACACGTTTGCTGTGAATCAAAAATTAACACAATTAACACAGCTAACACTGGTTTTTAAGAATGTCTCAATCACAAACTATAGAAAGGTCAAATCTTGTTTAGCTTCCTGTTCAAATGAATATTCTGAACATAGAGCATAACTTTAAGTGCTACAAGCTCTGTTAAGATACTTTCCAAAAATGAAAGCTGAGAACCTCAAATGACCATCTCACTGTCATGCTTAGGACAAGGACATCTGTTTATAGGCTATGGTACCTCCAGTCATTCCATATCAACACATCTCCCCAAGACTCTGTTTCCTGGCCATTGATTCGATAGCAGCACACCACATCTCCCAACAAGTACAACATGAAATTTCATTTTCAATGTGTGTTATCAACTGTACATCTCTAATGAGAAACTCCTTTGATTATTTCAGTGTGCCACTAATTCATGCTCTATAAGGACCTTCTAAAAATATATTCTTACATCAACCTGAAGTAGTCCATTACACTCATTAAAAATGTTGACAGCTTGTTAGTTATCATCTATAAATGTCTCAGTTCTAAAATCTATTAAACAAGTTAATTAAGCAAGAACAAGACCCCACTAATGTCTTTTCCCAGCATTATTTCCTTTCCTTTTAAATGAGTGCTCTGCTTTAGGATTAGTAGACTGTGATAGCTTATCAAAACTTTAATCAAACAGCAGCTCTGGCTTAATTAAGTTGTATTATATGACTACAATAAATCATCATTTTTCATAACCTGGAAAGGCCAATGTACCATCTATTTTGCATTAAGATGTCAATAAGCTTCAAGATTATATAGGGAAGAGTGAACCTAAGTACCACATACAATGTGAGCAAACTGAATGGCTGTACGATTTATAGTGAATTAACTAAAATAAGAGAGGCTGTACTTTAATTGCATGATTTGTAGCAACTTAAGAAAACAGTATATATTCTTTTCCCTGAGGAGTCACAAACTGCCGGGTGTAAATTGGAGCTCTGTAAAAAGACTGGGAGGTGTAGAACAGAATGAAATATTCAGTTGGTGGGAAGTGAAATAAAATATGATAGTGCTCCAGTAGTTTGAAAAAAAAAATCTTTTTTTAATTTGGTTGGGTTTTTTTTAATTCTTCAGATGTTTGAGAAATGGTATTGTATGAAAAAGAAACAAAAATGTATCATTCACTGAACCACGCCTGAGAAAACATCCTTGAAATGTAGCTATGGAGTGTCACTGGTTCAAGGCTAATGACCCTGCAACTGTTTCACTCAGTACTAACCACTATTAATTTTGTGGTTAACTATCTTTTCCAAATAATATATTCTCACACAGCATTTTATTGAAGCTTTCATAGCTTGTTCTCAACTCTATCCTTTCAAATAGTGCAAGACAAGCCAACTGGAATAAAGAACTATATTTTTCATCACTCTGCTAGCTAACTGCCAAAAGTGTTGTTAAAAAAAAAAATCCTGTAAGTAAAATAAAAGTTCCAACTAACTTCAGCTCTCCAAGAAGTCAGTACCCTAATAATTCTGGGAAGAAAGAAGGAAAGGAGGAAGGGAAGGTGGAAGGGAAGGAGGAAGGGAAGGAGGAAGGGAAGGAGGAAGGCAAGAAAGAAGGCAAGAAAGAAGGCAAGAAAGAAGGCAAGAAAGAAGGCAAGAAAGAAGGCAAGAAAGAATGTGGAAATGCATATTATACTGGGAAAAAGTCTTCTGACTCTGTGTATAATTATTCTTTGATTCTTTAGCTAAGGTGAAAAAATCCATAAATGTGGATAAAACATTCAAAACAACTTAAAAAAGAAAAGAAAATAGTTTTGAGCACATTGAAATTCTGCGATGGTAAAAGAGGTTTATTAAACCTATTATTCCATCTTGTTAATTACCTTCAACAATGTATCACTGTATCAAAACAAAACCAAAATAAAAAAAGATAAAACATATCAAATCAGATTCCCTAGAAAGGAACAAGAAAAAAATGGAAATTGCTATACAACAGAGCTGCTTCCAGTGAGTTCAAATCATATTGTACTCTAAAACAATTTAATTACATACATTTCTCACTTTAAAAAAAAAAAAATCTATATACTACTTGCTGAGTTTTGATGATTATTATAGCCACAAATAATCAAAGAAAAGGCCAGATGGTTTAATACCTTTCAGTGCAGCTCAATATACAGTCCTAAGAACAAAGAACGCAGACCTACTAAGGCTTGAATAGAAGAACAGTAGATTACAGCACTAACAAGCACAACAGCTTTAATTTCTGGATGCTAAGTCCTACTGAAGACCTGAAACAGACTTAAAAAGTAAAACTGTGCCACATTCAATACAAAAAAGAATTCATAGAATTCATAAGAACATAAATCATAAGAACAAATGGAGAACTGAAAACTCCAATTTAAAAGGAGAAAGTTAGAAGAACTTCATCAGAGCCTGCAAGTATTTACAATGGAAGATCTGATAATGAAGCATTCTTTAGTGGAAAACAGTTTAACAATAGCTGGAGTTTAAAATCAGTTAAAACAAAAAACTTATAACAGAAATCAAATATAAGATTTGTTGTTGTTGCTGTTATAGTTGCTGTCTAACTTCCAAATGTGGCAGAGAGCATTCATTTTCTATTGTACTCCCTTCTCTTCATTATTTGAAATATTAAGATTTGAGCTCAGATTTCTCCCATCAAATTTTAGGCAAAAAAATAAATTAAACTAGGAGGAATTCACCCCAGATGAATTCTAAACTCAAAGCTCAACTTGTACAGACAAAAAACAACAGGACCTCCAGTCATACTAATTATTAAGTTATAATCCATGGCCAAATTAGTAAAGTAGTATTTCAGACTTTGTTTTCACTTACTTTGTCGCCCACAAAAAAAGTCAGGAAAAATGTAGCAACTGGAAATACTGGTACAAATTAATTCTGTATTTTTCCACTATAGTTCATGAGTGGTGACCAACAATTTAAAGAAAAATATTTTTCTTGAGTGCATCTCCTAAAGAAACTTTAGTATAGGTAACATCACTAAAACTTTTGAATTCACAGGAGCCTCGTGCTCTTTCAATGAATACAATTCCCTTTCCCCTCCCACTACAAATATTAAGCAGCGACTAAATACAAACTTAAAATCTCTCATGCAAACATACATTGTCACATTACACAATAATCACTGCAAATACCATACCCTTGAGGGGATAATTTATCCAGCCATCCTGCTTTAACCTTCTTTATTGATGGTCCATAAAAGCAAGCATATGGTGCTATTGATTCATTTCCAATCAAAGTTTGATCTCCACCAAATTGGCAAAAATTCATTTGTTCACTGGCCAAGTGATCAGAATCTCCACTTTGTATCTTACTGCAAGATGCTGAGTTTGTTTTGGCTTTATTTTTCTTTTTCTTTAAAGACAAAGAATGTTGTTCCACAATAGAATATACAGATTCACTTTCAGATTCTTCTGGTGTTAATGATGGGTCTTCTTGAGGCAAGGATACATTTTTTGCAAATTCTTTTGTGTTCTCTTTCTGATTATTAAAGTAACTGGAAAGAAAAAGTGCATTTTACTCTTAAAATGTATTACCACAATGCACAAATACATAAAATTAGTAATTAGAACAAATACTGGTAAGACATATTGTAAGTATGTTTATAACTTGTATAATCATAGTAATAACCACAGACATGCTAAACACAATCTATTTTATAACTATAACCATCCTGAATCGTACTTTCTCCATTAAACAAGAATAGTACCACGATAACACTCCCTTAGGAGCCTGAACAGAAATTTAGAATTAATTCTCCCTCCTCAGAAAACTAGCTTCACTCTTTTGAATACTTTCAAGCACTTACAGTATCACCTCTCTTTTCCCTCTCCCACCTCAACAGAAGCCTGGTGCAGACTGGATAATTAAGAAGCACTTAATCAAGCCATGGGCCACTGCCTCATGACAGGAGTGGTGAATGTGTTTTAGTTTTGTGTTTGTTTGGGTGGAATGTTTTTTTTTCTAATGAGGAAGTAAATTATGAGAGCACTCAGACACTCCTAGTTAGCTAGGAGACATACAAAAATGGAACTCGGTCTTCCTTATTCTGACTGGGGAAATCAGGGACACTCTCCAAATCCACAAGAGATTCTGAAACCTGGTTTAAAACAGTCTCAGAACAGCCAGAATGCCCAGCTTTGCCTCATAATGGATGGGGTAAAGCCTCAAATAGAAGAAAAAAAATACAGTCATGGTTGTGCCCTCAGAGCTAGAGATCCACTTGTGTCATCAGTAAACAACATTTTCTTCTTTACATTTTGAGTTTCTCTGTAATTCTTATTTAATACCATAGATTCTTGGAAGAACATTCTTCACTCATTCCTAGATCCAATTTACTTTCACAAGCCAGGAATTCATTTCCATGAAGTTCCTAGAAAAGAAATATATGGTAACTAACATTTGTACTGAAGGAGTAAGTGATATTTAAATTACTGTAGACATAAATCACACACAAACAGCCTAACTAGCAAAGTTGTCCTTTCCCACATTTTCACACATGCATTTGAACGCCGATCTTTGTATTCTAAGAAATGTTATTTTCAACATTTTCATTTTAAATAATAATATTCAGATAAAACATTTAAGCATGGTCCAAAATACCTGATACAAACAAATCAGATAAAGAAGTTCAGTGCATAGAAATACTAGTCTGATTTTTCTCAAGGCACCACTGACATCCTGATTTTGGCAGGGATAGAGTTAATTTTCTTCCTAGTAGCTGGTACAGGGCTAAGTTTTGCATTTGAGAATGAGAATAATGTTGATAACTGATGCTGCTGGGTACTGCACTCTACTGACTCTAAGTCAAGGACTTTTTAGTTTCCCACACTGTGCCAGCAAGCACACGCACAGGAAGCCAGGAGGGTGCATGGCCAGGACAGCTGACCCAAACTGGCCAAAGGCATATTCCATACCACAGAGCATCATGCTCTCTCCTTTCCACTACAGTTACCATCAGCATTATTATTATTATTATATTTTTCTTTGTTTTAATTATTAATCTGGTCTTATCCCACCATCTAAGAGGTTTACTTGTTTTCCAGTTCTCCTCCCTGCAGTGGGAGTGAGCAGGGAGCTGTGTTCTAGCTGCCAGCTGGGGTTAAATCATGACAACTGAATATTTTTCAAGCTCAAGAGCCACGTTACATGCAGCTTAAGTACCATTTATGATTTGCCACTCTAGCCTATCTTCCATAACAATATTTCTTCCCAGAATAAATGTACAGCCTTCATAGTACACTAAAGATAAAATAATGGCAAATTCAAAATCCTAAAGTAACACTGAACTCAGCCATACTGAATATATCTCATTGGGTTTTTTTGCCAAAATCTTCCTAAAAGGTTCATCTATTAAATTTTGCTTAGAAATCTTGATCACAAATGGCTTGCAATGTACAGAATGTCAAGGTTAACACTGCTTGTGAACATTACATTTCACACTTCCTAAACTTAATCTGACAATCTATTGCAGCACTAAGCTTCTCAATATGTCTTTCTTCCTTTAAAAAGACCCCTAAAATTAACATCTTCATGTTTTCTGATAGAAGCATTTTAATTTACTCATTTAAGCTTTTATGTGTATGTAACAAAGCTGAACAATGGCAGAAACAAAGTGGATAAGCTTTCACAACATTGTGATTTGTTTTCTTAGTAGCAGCACCTAATCTTGTACTTGAGGATTGTACCCTGGCAACATGAAAAGGCAAGGCTAAAAAGAAGGACATAGTCCAAAGCAGAGGAAGTGTGCAGCACAAATGTAGAAATCACAGTCTGATGCTAGGATAAATCTAGGTGATCTGTCTGTCTTCCTCTGGCAATCAGATCCATTATAAAAATAAAAACCCACCAAAACATAACCACCCACACATCACAGTACTATGCTGTAGCACCAAAGGCTTTAAAAAAAAAAAAAACCAAACAAAAACCCCAAAACAATACAAAAACCCCCCACACTAATAAAACCAGCCAGCCAAACCCTACAAAAAAACCAACCAAAAAGTATCAATATACCTTGTAAACAAATTAAATAGAAAACTCAAAAGCAATCTATCCATTGCTTATCAAATACTTGGATTGCCTGGAGTCTCACAAAAGAAGGGGAGATGGTCATACTTACACAACAGTCAAGAGGCTAATATCATGGTGCATGAAACATCTTCAGAGTAAAAACAGTCAGTATCCTTTATGTTTATTTGCTTATCAGGATACAATTGCAAACCATACCCACTGAAGCGACACAGTATTACCTCTTCCTTCCTGTGATGAACCACTACAATAACAGTTTGATGTCCTGCTTGTGCTCATTCCATAATCTTCAGCACTTAAGTGAATTCAGAGAGCCAGATAACTTCCAAGAAGTAACTAAGAAATGCATTTCTGTTATCAGTAGATTTTAAAATGTAGAAGTCCACAAATGAAGAAAGGTTGTGGGCAAAGGAAGCTCTATTTGCTCACAAACATGTATTTTAAACAAATTAAATCCCAAGCATTTGCTCTGTCCTGTTTACAGAAATGCCCTGCAAGATGCTCAGGCTCAAGACAAGACAAAATTCCCACCTCCTGCAAGTCTCTGAGGTACTACACAAAGGCAGCAGCATTTTTCATGTAAACACATTTATAGAGAGAAGTATTTCTTCTATACATGTACTGTTCTTATGCATAGGAAGCACCTCTCCTTACGGAAGAAATATGGCTTCTGGATGCCAGACAAATGGAACTGCCTACTCTCAGGCCTGTATAAAAACCCTCTACTTTTGACCAGGAAGTAATTCAGACACACTTCTGATTTTAGCTTTCTCTAACAGGTAGTCTTCCTGATTTCAACAGCAAGACAGGAAGCCTGAAAGCTAAAACATAGACTGCATGAAGAGTATCAGGACTGAGCCTACACTAAAGGAAGATCCAATGCCATTGAGGAGAGGCATCTTCCTCAGGAGATGCCACCTTAGTCTCCTATTAAAGCTAATATCACACAGGTCTCAGGTTGATTCTTGAATCATGATCTGGCAATACAACTTTGTAGCAGGTCCATAAAGATAAACTCCTCCTTTTAAAATATTATGTTAAAAGTGGTCAGATTTGCAGTCTGGCCAGCCTTCCACACTATCCCAATGCTCAGGAGCTCACACAGTTTACTGAGCTCAGTATGCACATTTAATTAAGTCTGTCTACAGCAAGAAATAAAGCCAGTATTTCACCTGTGAAGCCTAAACTCATTAGAATTCAGTTTTCCTCTGAAGGAATTCTAATATACTTGACTCTTTTAGTTAGACACGACAATAAAATGGCGCTAAAACACTTGGATTTTTGTGTTATTTTTAAATCAGTATTTTAAAAGCCAGTTCCTTCTTCAGGTTGCCCTTCAGAGGTTTCTCTTTCTACTTGTATTTCTTCCTGACCCAAATCAAAGGCATCTTTTCTTTACAACCTTCATTCCCCTGTTCTCTCATGCTCACTTATTTCCAGTCTGTACTGACTCATTACCTATTTCTACAGGCACTCCCTTCATAAAAGCCTACAGAAGCCTTTTCTTTACACCAGTGAAACAGAAAGAAGGGTGATGGCCAACTTACAAGCCCTTAGAACAAATTTCAGTCAGTAAGTATAACAACTTGACCTTTCATTTTATATAGACAAACTATACTCTTGTACTTAACATGAAGCAGCAGCAACAAACTCTAAGATCTCATACACTTTACAGAGTTAACTAAATATTCTTATTTGTTCCTACAATATTTGCTTCTGCTGAAAAAAATCTGAAAGTGAAATGTATTTCAGGATGTTTGTTTTACAGCTCTTCTTTATGACCTTTGTCCGTAATTAAGTGCTAGTGGAACTAAAATTGGCTATGAAGTTTCCAAAAGGCATGTGATAAACATAATGCAAGAAACTGTTCACATATATGAAAGTGATATTAAAATCCAAATCTTCAGACCAGGTAAAGGATGTTCTAATATACTGCATTAATCATGATTCTACAACCAGCAGGAATAGCAATTTCGTTTCAAGCAGTTATTCCAGTTTAACAGCATGGTATTTTTGCACTTGGTGCCTTTGTAAGATAAGAAAGAGTACTGACAACCTCTCTGGGTATGCTTTCTCATAAACAACCATTTCAATTAAATGTACAGAATAATGCTAAGAAGTAACAAGAGGGCTAGGAAACTTTTCCTAGAAAATCAGCTAAAACCACTGAAATAATTACAAAGAAGTTACATTTTGAATTTTTGAAGACATTGGTGCAGACAACAATAACTAGCACAGACAAGAATTGCATGCAAGGAAAGAAAATGAACACTCAAAAGTCAGCTTTGTGTGCACATAAAAAGAAGGAAAGACAAGGCATGATTTTATGTGTACTGTGTTAAAAAGTCAACAACAAAAAGCATAGTATACTTCCAAAAGAAAGTATGCATCAAAAAGAGATTACTTTTATTCCTATAAAACTACTCTCATTAGAAGATGAAATTTGAACCATTTACTTTTATTGATCAATTCTTAAGGAACTGGAATGGGAGAAAGAAACCCTCGACATCCATTTGAGTAGTTTTTATTTTAGTCAATAGTTTACAATAGTTTAAAAATTAAACATTAGAGTGAAGACCAGAATAAAATAATTTTCTGTTATCTTTAATTCTGTGGCTCAAGACTGGCTGGAAAAAGTGTAAGTAATCCCAGAATCAACAATTTCTGGTCTGCATCCTGCTGAGACAGAAGCAGGAGCTGGAAATTCATGGCATTTGGCAGATGCCTCACTAAGCTAATTTACCTCCCATATCTCCCTCCACAGGATTCAGAAGTCTGTCCACATCTCATCTGTGGCATTCACACCATCAACTACTGACCTCCACAAAAACAATCACTTCAGAGAATCCTAAAAGAAAAGTGACTTTCTGGGTATACAGGAATTTTAGGAGATGCATGAAAAATACCATGCAAGAACTAAAAAGTCCTGAGAACTGTCACACATACGAATTGAAAAAGGGTGTGGTCAAATGTGACCATCATATCACCTAAGCTAACGTGCAAGCTGCTTTCACAGGATATGCAAAAGTCTGTGTAGAGACGCCCAGTCTTGATCTGCAATTCTCAGATGAGAAAAAAGCCACTTTTACCATTCTTAGTAAATTCTAAGTCTCAAATTTCAACAGCTTAACCTCAATTATGCACAAAGGATTGTACCTGAGAGCATAAATATGGCAGCTTTGGGCATTGGGACTAAAAGAAAAAAAAAAAAGAAGTTGGTCATCTGTCCTATGTTGGTGTAAAAAAATAATAGAAAAAAAGAAACAACCAACAAACACACACCACAGCTTCCTACTACTATTGAACATACAAAGTGTCTCTTGAGATTAACAAAAGTCATTAGTCATCCTATGTTTATGTCATAAACCCTTTGCATATACCTAAAAAGACAGAAAGAGCACTGGCAACTAAAAAAAAACACAGGAAAAAAAAAAATTAAGGGCAGTATGGAATACCTAGCATGAAGATTAAAGTGAAGACAGCCTATATACATTCAGGTTTCTCAACTTACTTTAGCATCTTTAGCGTTGTCACAAATAAAGGTTTCCCCATATGGAGAGATAATGGGTGGCTTCTCTTCCATGAAAGTATCTTAAAGCAAATAAATAAATAAATAAATAAATAAATAGAGTCACACAGTGCTCTACTGTGAGTCACAAATGCTCTGCTAAAGTCAATAAAATCAACCAGGGACACAGATTTTTCAGCTTCTAATTTCTCTGTTCTTCTCAAAAAAAACTTATGGGGAACAATAAACAATGTCCCATTTCTAAGTGAATTCCAGATACTTTCTTTTCACCACAGACATTATCACTATTATTACGTAATTTGAATATAACTTGCACAAAGGCATTTTCTTCTTTTCTACTGTGCATCATTAAAATAAAAAAACCTGTAGTTGTCTAGTCTAAGAAGCAATAGCTCCAAAGTGTTCTTTATTCTGACTTTAAAAAAACTGTCAAAAATAAACCACCACACAACTCTTTTGTGCACAATCTTCATTTTGTCACTGAGTATTTGCTTGAAATACATATACATAACTTCAAACAAGACATATTTTCTGAGTATGAAAGAACTTTACAGCTGACTGCACAAGACTTCTAAATGCTTCAGTAAACTATTTAATACAATTAATTTCCTGTTATTTCCTGGAGCTATGAGCACTTACAAACAAATTAAGCAGCATTAGTCAGGAATATACTCCTTATATCTTTCAATAAGAAGTTAACTCTGTTTAAAAAAATCTGGATCTAATCTTAGAAACTTAAAACACTAGTCTAAAAAAAGTATATTGAAATAAATGCAGCTTAAAGACTAGATTTTCTAATTTTTACTTTATTTGGTCATAATCAAAAACTAAGTAAAAATGCAGAAGTTATTAAATGCTCTGCTATCACATAGATCAATTCTTCTAGACCTTTAAGATGCCCAATATTTCTTAAAATATGTAAGTAATACTTATTTTAGACAACTGGTCCAAGTTTTCTCTTTACTTAATATTCAAGATGCAAATATCAGCATGCTTAACTCACTGTTTTGTGTAATTTGCCTCCCAGTGCAAGAAATATTTACAAGGTCCACATTTCTTCTTCTCTGAAGGGAACTTGAACAAAACAAAGCACAGAATGAAAACATTAATTGAAATTTCCCAGAAAATAAGCAAAACCATCTCATACAGTTAAACAATTAAAATTATGTACAAATACAGAAACAACAGATTTTAAGCTTGGGAAATTTTCTGATTTATTTTAAAAAGTCACACAACAATATGTTTTCCTCCCCTTATGACACTGAATACTTCTCTGATCCCAAATTTGGGGTTTTGCTTTGTTCTGAATTGACCTTACAAAACATTTAGATTAAATTGTTTGAAGAATGGAGATCCCAGAGTTTTCCCCAACCTTTTCCTTCCCTTCTCCTTCACAATGATTACCAATGACTATATTTTAAGAAGGATGTACTATGAAAATCTACTTTAACATTAAACTCATAAGGGGCCTGAGAATCGAACCAAAACATGCTCCCGACCACTGAAAAAAAATTGCTGAAAAGTTTGATTTCCTAAGGTGAATTATTTCCCCCCACAAAATTTTAAAACCAAGAGGTAAGTGACATTGCATTGCAATAGCCTGTGACTACCCCTACACATTTTATACATGGGTAAGAATGCATCTCCATGCACAGCAGGTTGTTTTATTATTTTATTTATCTTATTAGTGGTGTTGTGCTGGCCCCACCTATTTCAGTAATTTCAAGTACAGTGCAATACTATTGTTATCATTAATATTTCAGGCCAAGATTGCTTTATAATATGAACATAGGAAGAAAAATGTGTGAATCAGAAAATTTCCAACCCACCTTCACTAGTCCAGCAGTCTGTATTAGAGGTCTTTTCAGTCAATCTCTGAATTCCTCCATTAACATAATTAGCAATTTTTCCTCTTAATTTCATTTTCTCTGCTTAAAATAAGAGTACTAAAGGCTCTCGTGTATCCTTATAGAATATTGTCTGTGTCTGATAAATGCCATGTAAGTTCCTTATCAGTTTTCCTGACAGTTTGTAGGTCCTCCATCCTTTGAAGCCAAAGGCAATTGTCTTCTTCTAAAAATATCAATCTCCTAACTTCTGTCTCCCCACTTAACATATTGAGAAATTGTATTATTTTAAGATAAGCTACTTTTAAAACTCTAGACCTACTGTGCCATGAAGTCCAACTTGAATTAATCCTTACTACAAAATGATGTTTCCTTGTGACAGAAGGCAGGCTTCACGAACTACTATTTTACATAATTTTTATTCTATACCTAAATCTGCCTAAAAAAATTTCTTAGATTAAATTCAGATAGAAGCCACACATTATAAAGTTATTTGACATTTCAAATGTTTTCCAGGTTATATAAAATCAGTTCCCCAATGACCACTTTATAAAATCTTGGTTTTAGAAAACACAGGGTGAGTATTCTGGGCAGGATTATGGCCTAGTTCCTATACATAATTGCTTACTCTCCTGAGTCATAATTACAATAAACACACAGCAAATACCTTAAAAATCTGTGTTTCATCGTACATTTTACTAAAATTGATGTAGTTACACCTTTTGAAGCTCCATTAGCAAACTAACTTCCTGTGCTTGTACTAACCTAATTTTAAAGAACTCGGTATGCTTAAAAAAAACCCCAAAACCTAACCTAATGTATTTCAACACAGATCAGATTTTTTGTTGTCAGGTCGGTATCTTTTAAAGGGTATTAGCAGCATTAAACTAAATTAAGAGTTACAGATAAACAGCTTTGACTGGAAGAGCTTTCAAAATTATGAGGTTTTCCTTATGTAAAAGAGTGAGTCTTTTGCTTAGTTTTAGGGTGGATGGATAGTTTCACCAGGAAATGAAAAATAACAAGTCAGCTTAAAAACAAAATCAAAAACCAAACAAAACAAACCAACAACAAAAAAAAAAAAACAACAACAAAAAACCTACATTTTTTTAAAAATCCATATACTTTTCAGGACTTGTGTATTCTTTTTGATCATGCACCTACGTTTATGTATACACAGCACAAAATCCTGCTAATAAGCAAACTATAGTCTTTTTTCCCAGCATTCAAAAATACAACCTATTTGTCATTTTTGGAAAACAAATTTCTAATTTATGTTAATTACAAACTACCTCAAGATATAAAATACATGAAATGAGCTTACTTTGAATATCTGCTTAAAAGATTATGTGTCATAAAAAACCTACAGTGCAAGCTATAAGATGCTAATAATTTCTCAATGCTTAATAGAATAGTAAGCTAGTTATTGTACAAATTAAATATCTGGATTAAAGGAGAGAAAAATACTGAAGATGTCTTTTGGAGGAAAAAAATTGAAAACAAATCTTATATCAATCTATGACTTTTTCTTAGCCATTTCAAAAAGTGAATACTCCTCTTGAATTTTTTCCATTCACATTTGAGTACCACAAAGAAGATTGATGATACTCTTTATTTTGCTCTTTAATGGAAGGTTAGTGCAAGCAGGCTGCCAATCACATAGTGCGCCAAATTTTCATAGATACAATAATAATTTCAATTATTATTCAATTTTGACTTAGTTACAACTGTGGCAATTAAGACTCCTTATTTTCATATATTAAGAGGTACCGGATGCAGCTCAGGCTGCATACACTTCTCTAGCGCCCTTTATTATGCACAAACAGGATGGAAGGATGTGATGAGGCAGTTACTGGTCTTGCTAAATGCTGAGAGGCTGGAAAGCTAAAAATTTGCACCGACCTGGTTTATTCAACATACTCCTGTCACCTTGCAAATAAAGGGACGGAAGGAGGTCAATGCAAGCAGTCAGTGCTTCAAAGTCTTTACTGGCATTCTTCTGCTGAGTGTTTTAAATGAAAGAAGCTTTTGTTTTCAAACTCATTCAAGACATGTTTTCTTTTCTATACGTCTCAAGACCTAACCCTCCCATATAATGCAAACACATCAGAACTTCTCTAGCATGCTGTGTTAAAGCTTTGAGGTTCATAGACTGCTAGCAGAGGTAAATTGATGTTGATATTTTACCACAGGAAAAGAGAGGGAGCAGCTTCTCTCTTCTAAAAAATTTATTTTGTGTGGCAGAACACAGTAGAGATACACAGCAACACCAGCTTGGCACCTCATTAGCAATCTTGACCACTTGTATGTTAAGAAATGGAGTCCAAAGGATATCAGCTCCAAGCAAGAAATTCCAACTATAGGATCTGCCAACCACAGAAAACAAATGATGCCTGCTCAGGCCAAGTACAATTTCCTATTTTACTTATTTATATTTTCCCCCCACATGCAGGATGTTGTCCAGAATTTTGGTCTGTTTTTTCTTATTTCTCATAATAAAGAATCAGAACAACCCCACTATGCACAACACAAATAACAAAGATGGGGGACATGAAAAAATCTAAGAGAATATAGAATTCATCAGTCTGAAATTTCTGTCTGCATATTACTCTGTATCAAAATCAGGTCTACCGTGTTATAAATGTGCTTCAGCTTTTGGTTTGAACAGATTGCTTCTCAGAATGATGCAATGGTAACTATTTTACAGAAGAGTGACTGCTAGATGACATGATCCAAAGTATCCAAAGGCCTCTAAAACTATTTCAAAACTAATTATCTTTAATCTTGTCCTAAAGACACATTAGTGGTTAGTTCCATCCCTTGCAATGCTTTCACTATTTTGTCTTACAAGAATCTTCAATTTTTCATTTTGTGGTTTTAAACACCTTTTGACCGATCTTCACCAATTCTCTAACAACAGAGAGCTCATAATGATATGATAAGGAAAAGTCTAGCTGAAAATAACCTAGCATAACTACACACCAATACCTAGCAACAAAAACCAGTATTAAAATCTGCACAATAACACCACTATTAAGAACATTGTGTAATTGTCACTTTTTTTTTTTTTTTTTTTTTTAATTCTGCACCCCCCAATACTACAGTGATACCACACTGTAGTGCCATAATTCAAAAAAGAAATAAACCCAAAGTATTTTCAACTTCTAAAATGCTATGGTGTCTTTCCAGCTGCCAACATGCTTTGTTACAGGCAAGAGCCAGGAGCAAAAGTGAGGCACAGGGAAGCAGTTAAATTGCAAGAGAGGTAATTGCATTATTAGCAATAAAAAATGACACGGTCATAGTCCTACCATGGGGAACAAGAAGACCTTGTACGAACTTTTTGTGCTAAAGGCACATAGAAGGTGATGAGAAAAGTATTCCTTGCATAAAAATTTAATGACTAATATCCATGAATGACTAGAAGGAAATGCTGAGTTTCCCAGAAGATTTCAGCAGGATTTCTCTGCCTCTGTGAAACAGCCTTTATACAATGTAATAAGGATGAAACCAGCATCTGTCAATAAGGCCTCAATCTGTCAGTTGAGGCTTTTTGTCTGTGCAATTCTGTAAAAAAGACACAGTCTTTCCTGAGGTTAAAGATGTTTGCATGATGCCATTTTAAAGTTCTGAATGAGTTCTCTGTCCCTATAAAAAGTTGTCAGAAAGGTTATGAAGAATGTTTCTGTGAAGGTTAAGTTCTGCTGTGAAGTTCTTGTTTGGCCTCAATCTTCCACAGACAGACTGGTCCCTCAGGATTTCCATATTGCTATAACTGAAGCATAAAGACCAAGAAAAGAAGCTGGAGCTCACAAATCAAAACGGTGGGCAATGAAGTTAGTGACCCGGTCACATATCAATCACTAACAGACTGGGACTTGGAGGATTTACTCCAATGGTGGGAAGATTACAAATACAGCATATTCTCTCAACTGGATGATTGTTCCTCAAAAGACAGTGAGAGTATACTCTTTTAGTATGTAGTTATTATCATCTTTTAGGCTAAGAATCCCATTTTGTCTCAGCATGAATAGCTCTATTAAATGAAGTAGGGATAATCACTCAGTGAGCACAATTTTTTTGTCATTTAGAAGACATAAATGAAGCAGTTTTTAAGTCACACAAAAAAATCTCTGATTGTTGCAAAGAATCTTTGCCTCTCCACCAGTTCAAACAATTGTATTACAAGATTAATTTTGACTTCTTTCAGTAACCAAAAAAAACTTATAAATGCTGGGAAACCCCTGCATTTAGAGCATGTATAAACTCGATGATGTTTCTAACTGCTGAGATATGCAGATGAAAAACCCAAGATAAATACAAAGCATTCTTAGACATGTCCCTTCCAGGCATAGCTTGTGGTTCAAAAAAATTTAAAAAAAATAAAATAAGTGCAACCTAATTGGATATGGCTACACCAACAAAACTTTGCATATGCCTTCGCATTAATTTTTCTTCTGTTTAAGACAGCTAGCCAGCATGACAACTAAAACTTTACTTAATAGATCCAAAAATATTACAAATTAACCTGTGTGGAGATATTTTTCGCTTATAGCCCTACAGTAATACTGTATTGTGATTCAATACATATTCAGTGCCTATTAGTTTTAACACTCAAACAATTACACCTTTATTAAGATAGGTCTAGAATTAAATCCCAACAGCAGATATTTTCCTCAACATTCTATCACATTTTTCCAAGACAAGCTACAACAACTAATGCTTATTCAAGAAAATAAGTGCCACTAAGTAATTTGTGGATTCAAATTATGAACTCAACCATTTTGAAGGAAGAAAAACACACAGTCACATTACTTGAACATTTTGAAAAAAATTCAAAGATTCCATAAACTCTGAAAACCTTCCACATCTATCCTCTTTTTTTCTTCCTTTTCCACTGCTGTTTTCCCCTGCTGGAATCTCAAAAATATTTTTATACTACAAATATCATAAAAAACTAATGTTTTGTTGTTGTGAGACCACCAGAAAAAGCTGACACATGAGAAAATGGTTGCCTTCACTCTCCAAAGTTAACATTACATGACTACTAGTTCAGAAATTAACCCAAAAGCCATCTTGAAGAAAGTTCTTGCTTATGCTTTATATACTTGTTTTTAACAGTTATAGCTAAAGCAATAAAGATTCCTTTCTTTGTTAATATGTAGATGCAGAGAAAATTGGGGAGGCTATAAGGACACACTGTTCTAAAATTTCCCTTTATACTCTCATTTTTGCTTTTAAATTACATTGAAGCTTAATTCTTCTTCAATTAACTTGGCAACATTCATATCAGATCCAGTGTATTTACACCGCATACTAAAAAAATCCACACAAAAAAAAAAAGACATGAAAAAAATTAAAAAAAAAAATCAAAAAACCCCAAACCATAAGTTCTACCATGACAGTAATTCTCATTAGTAATGAGCAGCAATTACCTTGATGAAGCTTGAACTTTACTTGATTCGGGAATTTCTGGTACAGGTCGATGCCTTAAGATAAAAGATCGGCTTGCTCTTGGAAATACTTTCATGCAGTTTAGAGAACAGGAATCATATAAGTCATTGTCTATCATTTCTCCTTTAAACTTATAGAATGGAGAATCTGGCTTACTATCAGATAAATCACCCTGATCTGCAAACCTCTGATGTTTGTTTTCCTTGCATTTTGTCTCGCATGTACGAACAAATGAAGGAGGATCACGAAACACCAAAGACCCAGTCATGTGCTCATCAGCTTGGTATGCAGCAGCTTCTGTCAGTGATGCATCCGGCTGAGTATTCATCTTGACACTTCTACTTTGACTGACAGCTTTTAGTATGCTGTCTGAATTCTGGTATACACGGGAAAAATCCAAATTTGTAAAACTATCATCATTAGCCTCCATTGAGTTTTGCTCTGCAAGTTCAAACTTTTCCTTATCAACATAAGATTTTTTAAGAAGTTCTTCTGATGGTGTTGCAGGTATCATGCCAGTCCCATCTACGCTTGAATTGCTTACAGGAGACTCCTGATCTGAGGATGAATATTGCTTCTCTTCTAAGCCTTTCAAGTCTTTGAATTTTAGATTTTCACAGAAAAGAGAATTTCCTTCAATTTTCAAAAGACTGTCTAACTGGTTAAGAATCCTTCTGCGATGCCCTGTAGGCAACACTCCCATTTGCTGAAGCACATTGTTATTTATTCCCACGCAATCTGTCACAATGTTATAGCCATATTTTTTAAAGTTAGGAAGATACTGTGCAAGGTTAATGTTGACCAAAAATTCTTCAATATCAGTGCCATTGCCTGTGGATGACATGACTTCATTCCGTATATTGCCCCACACAGTCATGTAGAAATAGTCAGGTTGCATGCATGTTCACTAGAAAGAAAACTCTCTTAAATTTGGTGTCCACCAGCCAGCAGAAAGTATCCGTTTCCTCACGACACCTCTTCAAGTTTCTTCAGTTCAAACCGATTTTTTTTAAAGACTGCAAACATATGGAAAATAAAAAGGACATTAAAAAAATTCTTACCTGAACCTCACAATTATGTTGAATAAAATTGTGAAGGACTCCCTGTCACCTGAATAGTAATATTTTTAAATTGTTTGTATATGAAAATTTCAACAAGGGTAAACCCGCCCTTTTATCTTAGCCTATATCAAGAAAATAGCAAAATCAATGTCTCAGTACAAGTAATACAGACTTAAAACACATACTCCTAGTAGTTAAACATTAAGATGAACAGTGAAGAGATGAACCACTTATCTACACACACACTCTTACTACACAGTACTTGGATATCAGGGAGAGAAAGAGTTATCCAAGACCATAGCTGGAACCTAAAGCTTTCCTATTTCCACACTAGCACCAATTAACTATAGAACACGGCTTCTACTCCCTTACCTTATCTCAAAATCCTTTTAGCATAGAAACACACTTGCAATGGAACAAAGGAATAATGACTAATAATGTCTAGAGCATTCTATGTGAACAGTGCATTCAAGCCCTCTTCAACTGAGAATCCAACTGAACAAGTACTATTGTCAATAAAATGGGCTTGAAACAGTAGATCCAGCCCCTCAAACAAACTGTCATGCAGGAACACGAAACAGGTAACCACCAGCATCTCAACTCTGACAAGGAAGCATTTTTCCCTTGACCAAAAACAGCAGAGGCATGACCCCATAGTTTAAGTTCTGGCTGTCCATGAGTTTTTCCTTAGTATCTTCCAACTCAGCTCTTACACTCTCCAGATTCCATCTGTTTGAGTTATTCTTTCTCTCACGGCCATATCTAAATTCACAATTTACAAAATCCAGATACTACTGTTGTGAAGCTGTTTGGAAGAGCCTGAAATCATATTTCTTCAAAGAAGGTTTAAGATCAGCAACACTCAACAGGTTTTTTCACCTCTCTCTTTCTGTATAAAGAGCAATTTGGCCTTAGGGAAACCTGCTGACTGTAGCAGCTGTCCTGGCATGCAGGTACTAGCCTTAAGCAGCCTGGAAAAGAAAGAGCAGCTTCAGTGGAAGAGCATTAAGACTTAAGTAGCAATCAGAAAGAGGAGAAATCTTACGCCCAGAATTTATCCATGGTAGTAGGCATTGATACCTAATTCTTCAAAGTATTTTCTGGCAAAAAATGCAGTACTTATGATCTAGAATTGAAGCTTAAAAGATTGACTACATTTTTACTATATCAATTCCTATATAAAGAATAAACCCTCTTCCTCTAAGATTCCTCCAATGTCTTTTGAATATCTAAGTCATTATTCAGAAAGGTAGAAGTAAATAAATGGAGAGAGAAATCTTTATGCCCCTCCTCATTACCCAAAGCCACATACAGATAAATCTAAATTTAAAATAATGTACTGCTGAAGCATAACTGTTACCACTGCTATTGGTGATTGTACTTTATTATGATTATGAAATAGATTATTAAATAACTATCTCAATCTCTAGAAGTCTTTTCTTGCAAAATTTTATAAATATCTTAATTACTCCCACACTTTCATAAAGTGGTAAGCAAAACCAAGGAAAAAACTAGACTCTTCATACTTACACTACATAAACATGTATGTGACATAATAATAAGGAAAAAAGGAGATGAGCAAACCTACATTTTTCTGGAAGATGTGAAAATCAACATAGTATATTTACTATAAATGCTCCATTATTTAAAATGTCATTGGATTCTCTCTAGTCTCTAACTTCATTTTTGTGTAAATATTTTTATCAGCTTTGAACCCTACCCACAAGTCTGAGAACTGATTTATTATCTTGAATATTAAATTGATACAATTAAAACCTTTTAGAGAGAGGACTCTATAGGTCAATCAGATATCAAACTCTCAAGAGATTAACTTTATTATGGAGTTAACCCTCAATTAAAGATTCCCAAGTCATTTAAATTCAAAAAGCCTTGGATTGCTCTAAACTGATTAACAATCCAGGTTCGTATTTACGTTTGTCCCATCCCAATTTGCATAAACGCTCATCATTCCTTTAAAAATTTGAAAACTCAGCCTTTCCTCAAAATTTTCACAGCAGCTTCTAGTCATAAAGGATAAAATTCAACAGTATGGCCTCCACCCATCTCTAAACCCAGGAAAATGTAAATGTAAACACACAGTCCCTTAACAAGTTGAAGATATATTCACAGATTCTGAGTACAGAATGAAATGAAAATTAGTACAGAAATTACTTGCTAGGAAAAAAGTATCAGGTACTCTTTGGGCCAGAAAATAGTCTTTCAGGTACTAAATAATTAAATAAAAACCACAATCAAACAGACAAACAAACAAAAAAAACAACAACCAAACCACACACATATTCAAGTATACAAAACCCCTACAATTTTAGCATATCAGTCTAAGGCTTTTAAAGTTGCAGTTGCAGCTCGTTATCTCAGCCATTTCCACCTTCCTTGACAGTTCTGGGTTTCATGGTAGCATCTGGCTATTTTTTCCCTAAGGTGTTAGTGTTCATTTTCAGACAGTATTATCTTCTCAATCTCCCCACTTTTCATAATAACAAAAAATACACCTGGGAAAGTAGTTTTAGCTATATATTTATAAATAAATATATACCTGTTTTATATAAACATATATATTTATATCCACACACTCTCTCTTCTCTATCTTAATACTGTTTTTTCTACATGCAATAGCTTTGCCTACACCTTATTTTGGAACACCTCCAGTGTTGCCACTTCAGGAACTCAAATAGCCATGTATTATCAGCTATTTGGATTCTAAGCCATCTTTGTATAAACCACACACCAGTGCAAAGGGTTACCTAGCAGAGAACAAACTTTGCTTCCAAATCTGTAAGAATTATTATGCTTTGCTGTGTATTTTATGAAAAAAGCATGTAGCAGAGGAAGGGAGGAACTGCTTGCTGAGAAGACATTTTGACCACAAAATGCCAACAGTGATGGAAGATAACGCCCAAGCCACTTTCTGTTTCTGTAGTTGTCTATGGCAGAAGTTGTCAGTGCATCCGTCAAGATTTATGAAGACATGCCTAGATCTGGCCTAGCTATGGAACTGGTTAAATACCAGTAAGATCACATATTATTTTGTGAATCTAAGCAAAGGGTTATACTGACAACTGGTTTGGTTTCACCACTTATAGAAAGATTAACATAACAAACAGCTAAACAAATCTACACACACTGGTGAATGTTTTGCAGGCTAGAACATAAATACGGAATCACTTCTCAAAATGTTTTATGAGGTTTGAACTCAAAAAGTATAAAGAAATGCAGAACTCAAGGACCACCTTATTCAATATATTAATGTTTTTATATGGTTATTATAAATTTTAAAAATAATTTAATCTCCTCCTTAGCTTTGATTGCAAAATAAGTCATAATAAATCCTAAAGAATGTACAGCATTAGAATTATAGTGCATATATATGGCATATACACATTTGTACAAATACATTCATACTCTTTCACATCCATATTTCTACCACTACAAATTTAAGTAAACAACATTAGAGGACAATGTTGAATACATTCCGTAAAACAAATCTTCTCTCAGAAGCAAGGCAAAATAGATTTTTCCTACATAGAAATAAATAGCAAACCCCCCCCCCAAAAACCAACAAAGAAACAAAAAAAACCACAAGGGGAATTTGAACTTGCTTAAATAAAATTGATTCTTGTTGTAGTATTATATTCTCCTAAATAGGGTAAGCAAGACAAAAGTCATCATTCCCAACATGGTTACAAAAAATAGGAAAATGCTATAATGGTTACACAAAAAAACAAAAAAACTTAAACTTCTTGGAAGACACCTGACCATTCAGTTTTATCAAAATAGGGATAAACACCTAAACTACTATGTAGAAAAAGCAATACAAGGAAAACCATTTGGGCTTTTCTTCTACGAAAAAGTTTCAGCAGGGCATGAATTGTAATGTGTCGTACATCCCAAGCTTTCTATGGGATCATCCAACTTTCTTTCATAGAAGATATTTCTCACACTTCTTTACAAACTGATTGTCGATTTCTTCCTTTTCCCATCTTATGGAAGGGACTTAGACAAGGAGTGGCAAAAAAACTTAAGAGTGGCCTAATAGTTCTTTTCTTTGACTAAAAGTGACAGCTAAATAGCATCAAAGAAAAGTGGCAACTGTAACTCTCAGAACCCTTCCTCACATGCAGGGTAAGCACCAGCATCTAGCATTCTGAAGAGATGTATCTACTACTTTTAACATTCTTTCATTCTATGACTTTCAAGTTGAAATTCTTGAAGACAAAATTGACTGGGAGATAGACAAATCTTTGTTGAAGCAAGCAAGCAATCCAAATTTCAATAAAGAAATGTTTGAACAGTAGGTTATAGGTGAACACAAAAACACTCAAGTAGGACTAGGGGTTTTTTTTCCCTTTTTAATATCAATACAGATACAAGCCTGAAGAAACTGTCAAACCTTTAGATGTACATGGCAAGATAATCACACTGTGAGCAATCAGTTCAACAAACACAAGCAAGTTCAGGCTTGCTCCCAACTTCTGCTCAACCACATACTAGATAATAAGATCCTAATAAATATGTAAAAAAAAAAAAAAACAGAAAAAAAAAACCCATAAAACCAAAAACAACCACACCAAAATAAAACAGTACAACAGGCCTTACCGTGGAGCAGAATGAAATCTGCAAGTAGTGAATTTCATCTTCGCATTGTAATTGACTCCATACAAACTGACAAGATTAACATAGAAAGCACTGTAGATTAAAGATCTTTTCCAAAACCTGTATTATACTATCAGCATATCGACTGCATGGGAAAAAAAAATATATATATACTGATTGCAACAATTGCGATAGAACTGCTGCCTTTACCAATACAAGGAAGTTACTAAGCACAGGTCAACCTAGTGGATAATGACAAAATAGCTTTAATCACATCCTCTGTCAAAATGTTTCTCTGTTTGTCCCTTTTTTTTTTCTTTTTAATTTCAGAACACTTGCCTTCTAGAAAAAGGTTCAGCAACCTTCGTTACCTCGGAGTCAAACCTCAAACTGCAAGAAATTCCAGTGGAACAACTTGCAGAGTCGCTGGAGTAAGGAACTACATGGCATGAATAAGCAAACTGAAGGTGGAATTGGAACTTTGGGAAGTCGCTGTGGCAACACTCGGGTGCTGTACCCTTCACTTCGTATTCTCGATCCAGGACATCCTACAGCTTCTTTGACTTAAGTTTTCTGATAAAATTTCCAGGTATATAATGGCATCTAACATGAGGTCTGTTCATGTCTGAGTTCACAAAAACAACTCATAGAGTAAATAAATACACAATACTAAAGCACTGTTCTTTAGCATGATATTTACATACAAATCGTTAAAACAGTTGAAGCTAGAAAGAAAACAGAGAGCAATACTCGCCTTATTTTCTACCTGCCTACCTGCTATTCCTAGTCAGATCCCATCTCCGGTATCTGTCGGAGATCTGGGGCAAGCCCCGTACCAAACCACTGTGCACTCTCCGGCAGCTCTCACGCCAGCGCGCAGCAGCAGCGCGGGGCTCGCTGCCGGCGGGACCGGGAGCTGCAGCATCGCCCCGGGAGCGGCCCGGCCCGGGAGCGGCCCGCGCGGGGCGCAGCCGGCGGGCAGAACCTGCCCGAAACCCCGCACACGCCGCGCCCGCCGAGGCCGCCCTACCTTTGGCAAAATCCAGCGGGTGACGGGGACAGGGAGGCAGAGGAACGAAGCGCGGGGCTTTAGATTGCTTCAGTTTTCAGTTCTCCCTCCGGCTCCCCGCTCTCTCACTTTCTAGCTTGCTTTCTCTTTCCTTCCTTCCTGCCTGGCTGGCTGCACACCCCACCCCACCCCCGCGCTGCTCCCCGGCAGGCCGCGCCCGCGGAGCTCCCTCCCCGCTGCAGGAGGCGGCCGCACCTGGGCGCGCCGGGAGCGCCCGTCGCCCTCCGCGCCGCGGCTCAGGGCGTTCTGGCCGGGCCACATAGTTCCTGAGGAGTCACTGGGAAGCCCGTAGGCAAGCTTCGGCTCCGGAGTGCTCTGTACCCCAGCGCATCGCTTCTCACGCGTCCCGTGTTCCCCAGCCCGGGCTGGGCAGGCGGCGAGTCCCCCCCCCAACCCGCCAGGCTGCCAGGCCAGTGGGCAAAGGGCGTCCCGGTGCCACCTCTGTCACCACGCAGAGCCACGCTGAGGGCAAGCGCTCCACCTGCGAGAAAGCAGGACAGCCTGCCAGTAGTGATACAGCTATGATCACTTGCTTTAAAAAACCTAAAGTTACTAAGCTTTCACTAGTTTCTAAGAATTCCCGTATTCTTGGAGCTCGCCCATGACGGTGAAAAACAGTCACTCAGATGAAACTAGCATTTTGTTACTACGAAATGATACTGAAAGTACTTTAATGTTGTCCACTGGTGGACATACACATCTTCTTCTTGAAGTGTCAGTGCCGATATTTTCTCTTTAAATCCAAGGAGGTTCCAGAGAGCTTACAGTGTTGCAGCTGAAGTCTGAGGTCTGCCACTCACTCTACAGAAGCAAAACAGAAGCAAAGCTATACTGAGAAAAAGACACCAGTTATTAAAGTGCTAATTTAGGAGCAAGTAAACCTGGGTTCTTTTTAAGACTGCTTCCTACACACTAAAAATAGACTTACTAAATAGCCTTACTAGTAGCAGGGCTGTTAAAAACTGTTAGTGCCATGGTACTAAAGTGAGGTTTCAGGATCACAATTTTGAATGCAAACAGCTTTTTTTCACTCTCCAACTTAGAGTCAAAACTTCCAGACTAGAAGTTTGCAGTTCAGCATTACAGCACCAATTCCACCAGTGCCCAAGCACTTCTGAAAATCTAGCTGCAAGTTCTAAGTATTAGTTACAAAAATACCTGTGTACCAAAAAAATGCAGTTAATTTTACCTCCTAAACTTGTATAATGCAAGCAAATTTTTGGATTTGCCTTTTTTCTTTATATCTAAAGAAATACATTGTGTTCTTGCTTGTTTTTTTATTAATGCTTTTTCAGAGTCTATCTCAGACAAGGGATTGTCATTCCCAATTATTTGCAAAGGGGCTGATACGTTTCCAAACCAAGTGAGTTCACAGATGTGATTGAGGTAAGTATACTAACACCCTTTTGTGTCATAGCCTTTCTGAATTGTAACCTAATGACTCACAGAGTCATCTGATCACAGATCTGCCTAGCATTTCCAGCTAAGCCTAGCTTCCTTTCAGGACAGTAAGAATGCTAATGAATACTGACTTTGAAAAGGAATTTTAACCACAGTAACTTAAACTATTTGAAAGATTCAGGCCCTGTAAATAACAAAAGACTGGCCTCCTTTGCGAGGCTTACCTCACCATGCAAAAATTCTGTTAATTAGCAGTTTGTGGTGGGCTAGAATTTCTTTTTCCTGCAAGTCTAAGGGTATGGTCATTGATTAATACCCTTGAGCTCTTCTCTCTTCTCTGTCAAGAAATTCTCAAGTCTTTCCATAGAGCCCACTTTTCTTCCTCTTCCAGGGACGCATGTGATTTGCCCATGTCACTGGACCAGTGGCAGAGACTGTAGATAATGGTCCCCTCAGCATTCGTCCTTAAAAAAGGGTGTCAGACTCTCACTTGGAGCTCACTGAAAGAGATTGCCCTCAACACATTTATACTTGTGCAGCAGTGGTATCTTCCCTCAGAGCACAACATGACAGTGCACCCTGACACACTGTGTCTCAGGAGTTTTACTTACACACTGTGTCTCAGGAGTTGTACTTACACAGTTTCCTTGACCACAATACAGGAACACAAGAGCTGAGATAATTTTTTTTCAGTGGGTTTTTTTTGGGAGAGGGTGAGGAATGGGAGAAATAAGCATTAAACACATAGCCAGTTGTGCTTACTTTTTTCTGTTTGCATTATATCCAGACAAATTGCAATATACACAAGATCATTTTAAGCCACATTGTGCTTTTAGGGGTTTAGGGGCTTTTCTTGACTTTTTGTGTATGTCTAAATTACATTATCAATACCGCACAAACACATAGGATGTTTTATTCTTTGTTAGAAATAAAGTAGTATAATTTAATATATGGTGTTTTACTCTTTGTTAGAAATCAAGTGGCATAATATATCATCTTTTAAGAAAGCTCTCAGCCTCTAATTTATCTACAGTGTATAGTTCTCTGATGAGCATGGAATGGCAGCTTTCTAACACTACGGTAAAAAAAAAAGTCTTACAAAAATCCAGCAGGAAATTGCATCTTACTAATTTTGGTGTAATTCAGATATGACATAAGGGAAAGTATAACTTGTTGATAAGATTGAGTTTTGAAAAATCTGCTGATAGGCCTGAAAGCTGCAGAGATTTTGTTATCTGATAATTTCTTCTTCCTTTGGGTTTCTATGTTGTTGTCATGAAAAAGTGTTAGGTAGGCAGGTTTTTTTAGTAGAGCAAGACAAAATTTCAGTCAATAAATTAATTATAAATAGGAGCTGCATGACTTCTGCTCTATTCTCTGAAAGACATTAGGGCTTTTGTATTCTAAAATACATTTAACCATATAAGGTCATTCATAGTAAACATGCTAAGAATACCTTCCAGCTCATATTTATCATTACAAAACCCTTTAAAAAGCCTGTTTTCCAGTGATTGATATTGACCTGGTTTTTTTTATCATCAGTCAGTAAGAATAACCCTGTAAGTCTGTGTTTGAGTAAAGATGGAATAATATCATCAAACTGTACAGGAACTAATCCTTAGGATATGAATATATCCCAGATTTCCACACTGTGTGGTTTGCCATATGTAAGAATAGATGTTTGCCACATTTCTCATTGTTCATTGAGCTTCTAATGAAACTGATTCAAACTAGTCAGACATTTTCCAAATTTCAAATATTGTAATTTTTAGACATATATTTTTTAAACTATAGATCAGTTCTATTTGCTGTATATTTATTCTATTTAAGAACTACAAAACCAGCTGCACAAACAGCCAATTGATAAGATAAAATCGGGGAAACAACTGCTACTCCCTCCTTTATGGATGTCTTACAAGTAGGTCTGATATTTACATGAAATTTGTCAGCTACCTAAAAATGTACAGCAGACCTGAGTTTAGTTATGACTTTTAATGAGATTATTTCACTTTCTCCTGGAAAAAAACCAAACAACCCACATATTCTTATTGAACACAGTCCAAGCAAGGTCTAAGTTCTGAACTTGGTCTTCTGCAGTTGGTTCAGTCTCATTTACTCCTCTTCAAAGAAGAGGTAATAAAATTAATCTGCCAGTCTCCTCAAGGTGTTGAGAAGGTTAAATATTTAGATTTTGGAGCTTATGAAGCATCATAAGAAATGAAATGTTAGCTACACTTCAAATAACCAGCAGGTAAATATCTAGGCCTTTTATGATTTGAGCCTCACTATTATTGTTATAGTGTAACATTGATATTATTGTTAATAAAATATCAGGAATACTAACCTTGGAAATTAAATAACGCATTACAATTTTCATAAGAGTTCTGTCATGAGGTAACATATTTCAATCAGGGTAAGACAAAATGATACAAAACTTCAGAAAAAGGATAGGACTGCATTTAATAATAAGCACTAGAGTTAACTTCAGTTTTTGCATTTGCTATCAACGGTTTATGTGTCTTTGGGATTCCTCTCAGCCACTTGTTCAATGTATTACAAGTCAGTCACTTTTGTATGTCATACTGGACACCAACCTCCATTTTTACTCAAACCTGTAAGCCAGTTTGACCCATACCCCATATTTTAATGTAATTAATAGTCAGTTTGATTTCCAGGAAGCGTCATAAGATGGTTCCCTGTACCATATGGTGGATTTTTAGACTACCATTTTATAAGCTATTAAAGCAATTTTATACAGGTATGATAACACAATGACATTCAGTTTTACCATCTTCCTTTAATGGCTATAAGTTTGACTTTAATGCAGTCTATGTTTTGTTAAAACTACTGAGGGACTCATGAAGTAGTCCCTTTAGCTATTTTGATATTGATATATGACTTTTGAAACAAATGCGTAAAAGTGATCCCACAGAGTACTTTTTAGTAGTTACTTTTCCAATGTACTGATGTTTTTCTTTCCTTTACCAATTCCAGTGACAGTTGTCTGAATGAATTTTTTGACTTACATATTGCATATGGCACTCAACTGCACATGCAAAATTCTCTCAAGAAGTTATTAGATTGACACACTCTTTATTGTCATAAATCTACTTGTAAACCAACAAATACAAACTTGTAAAATTTGCTCTAATTAGCACCTCTCATGTAGTGGTGATGAGTGAATTAGAAACCTTGAACTTCACTTTCAACACAAGTCTGCAAAGATAGCAATTCAAAATACATTATTTGGGACAACGTGAGGTTCCAGGAAGTTAAGAAAGCTCTATCTGCTGCCTTTTTTCCGAAGCACACAATACTGGCAGGTACTTGCCTGGACTAACGCACTCCAAGTCCTGTCCTGGGCCTGTACCCAAAGCTCTGGATACAGCCCTATGGGTTGGTGATCCCCCACTTCCCTAAGGATTGGTGCATGTTTTAACCTACAGATAAGCTGAGAATTTTGTCTGCAGTACTGCTTTATTGAATTCACAAGCCTAGAATTGAAAGCAGACAATTTATTCTAGCAATACAAGGAAGTTAAGCTCTTGCTGCAAATGAAAGGCATCTAACCAAGAAAAAAAAAAGATAAAATTTAAAATACCTGGCATCAATATCTCATTCTAGTTGCTGACTAGGGTTTCTCCAAGAAATCTGTCACTAGAAAATCTAAATCTAGTGGCTTTAATACTTTTTTCCAGAGTACCTGTGTTCCAAGTGGGACCTCATTCTAGCACTTCTGTCTCTCATTTATATTTAAAGGTTTTCAAGTCGATTTTGAATACAAATGCATCTTCAAAGCATGTGGCATGTTCAGGGTTTTTTTATTTCTTTGCTGTTGCTCTCATTTAGGGAATCTAGTTACCTTGACATAGCTTCCTGTCATCTTTGAGAAGCTTAATGGAGCATTCTTTAACTTATTTGAAAACAAATCCCTCTGAGGAAATTTCCTGCACATCAAAGTGCTACATTTTTTCCCATATTTATCTTTTGCACAGTTCATTGAATTGTAATGAATCACACATCATTAAGATTTTATCTCCACAGCATTGGCTTACTCGAACTCAACAGAAACCACATTTGACACCTTTAAAGATGCTATTAGATTTAAGGGTCACCATTTCAAGCACTTCCTTCTCTCTTTCATTTTACTTGTTGCTTAAGCAAATTTGTAACGGAAAGTAATGAAATATAATAGACATCACAGACCTATTTCTAGAGGAAAAAATTTCCATAGTAAATTCACAGTTGAAATTGTCTATAGTTAAGTACACTTTCATACTGTTATTTAGGTCTGATGAAACATATTATCATAGAATCATAGAATTGTAGAATGGACTGAGTTGGGACGGACTTCAAAGATCATCTAGTCCCAACCCCTTGCCATGGGCAGGAACACATTTCACTGGACCAGGTTGCTCAGAGCTCCATCCAAACTGGCCTTGAACACTTCCAGGGATAGTGTTTTCTGAAATAACTTCTCTGGACAACCTGTTCTCTCTTTTCTGTTTTCTCTTTTCCTCACTGCTTTCTGCCCAACCGAAGAAAGCACCTCATGATAGCTGACTCACTTCCCAGCATTCTGATGCTCTAAAAAGTGCTAAACTGGAGGCTGACTGTAAATGCAAAAAACACTTTAATAGAAAACTCAAAGTGAAGATACCCCATCTGTCCATGAATAATTTCTTGTAGAAATTATTACTAGGTTAAGTTAGAAGATGAGAGGTATCAAGTCTTTGAAGTTTTACTATATACACCCCATTTCACAAACAGTTTCCTTAGTTTTCTGTCTCTTTTCTAAATAGCAAATTGAGCAACAGCCTCAAATGTAAAATACTAACTGTTTAAAGTAAACAAGCAAACTGGGTAGTACCAGGTGGTACTGAAATTACCAGTAATCTTAGTTATTGTAGATAAACAAAGAATGGCATTAAGTATTCTGCCTATTTTGCATTAGATAGCCATTTAAGAAATCTCATTCAAATACTCAGCTTATGTTACAGAGTCCACTGAAACTGATGATAGCACAACATTCTACATCTAGATAGTTCCTTCTATCTTTTTCACCTTATTCTTTACAGAGAATTTCATGCTTCCTTCAAACATTTCTTTGTACTAAAGTTATCTCTTAAGAGCAATGAAGGTCTAACTCCAGTATTGAGGACAGCAGTATAATGGACTGGGACTTTCTCATTATGAAAAGAAATACTATCAAGTGAAAACAACACTTTCATGTCATGTTTCTACAGCCTCTCCCTTTCTAAAATATAATTAAGATTGCAATTAAATAAGTGTTACTTCAATATTGGGTAGAAAAGCCTACATTTTTTCTAGGTTTAATAACTACAAAATACTATTGCTGGTCACATGAAAAAGGCATTTTTCTTTCAAGAACTAGTTTTTCATAAAGGTTATAATTAGGTTATTACTTATGCATTTTACAGGTCAATGTGGATTTCAGGCAGAGTAGATTTTCAGATGGATTTCCAAGATTCTTTCTTGTAGAAGACTGTAAATAGGATAATACACTATATGGATTTGAGAGTATGTATTGATATTTTTATCTTCTCTTTCATTCTCACTGTATTTTGTAGGTCTGTGCTCAAGTAGTAAAGAACAGATTAGATGGGCTAGACGTTCCTCTTGCCATTCCAAACATGAGGACATTGCACACCAAAGTAAAGAACTCGAAGTCCCAGTCTGCAGTCTCTTTGATAGATGATTTGTTCCCATGGAATATTGTTCAAACTGCTTACAAATAGTTATCACAAATTAAACTAAAAGAGAACACATAAAGAATATCACTTGCTTTTTCTTTTTTCCCCACAGGTCACAAAGATAACCAAAGGCTGTGGCTATGCAACTAGGCATAGATCAGGCTCAGAAATGAGAAAACCACAGTTAGCACCCTGAACTCATGATCTGTGTATTAGTTCTATCCTAGAACATAACTTGTTTTTCAACAGTGGGTGCCTGAATGCTCCACAGAAACTAAGCTGACTTTAATGGCCAACTTAGCCAATTTCACCATACATTTAAGCGAGTATAGGTATAAAGATGGCCCCCATACAGGGGTTTAGCACAGGCTCAGACTTCCTTCCCTCCTCAGCTCTGGAGTTTTGCTTTTCCTAATGTGAGGCTCTTGAGCTCTTGATTCGTAGCTAAGATTGCTTAAATTCAAGTGCTGTGACTGCACTTAGAGAGAGATACCTTTTTTTAACCATGTTACTTCATAATTACGTATTTCATAGGGATTATGTCTTTTTTCCAGCACTGGTCACTGTAATAGAGTGCTAAATGAAGCCTTTACATGAACATATGGTGTAAATTCTGTGGCACAGTGCCTCTGTAGCAATCTCTTAGTTTTTCTTATACTATTATTGCTTTTCTACTTGGGCCTTATAATACCAGCGATGGGAAGAAAAACCATTACATGTATTTTCAAATATGAATAGATCACACCAAAATACATTCTTTGTCACATACTGAGCTTTGCATTATATGCAGAGTATAGAGACAGAACTTATTGGATCTGCACCACACTCTCTAATCTCTTTTCCTAGCAGAACAAAGTCCACTTCCTTTGTTATCAGCTATGCAACACTGTTAAGGTATTCTGAAAAGAACATGTATATCTGCTAAAGGGTAATTTGATTTAAATGTATAATTTGATCCCTGCTTTTCTAAATTGGATATTTTGTTCTTCCTACATCGAAGGCTATTATTTAATATGGATGAAAAAGCCCTTTTTTTAAAGGACTTTTCAAATACTTAGGGAATATAGTTTAATGTGAATGTAACCCAGGAATAGGAATTGTTTTAAAACAAAATCAAGCACAGAGCCAATTTTTCCAATTTGTTCTTTTTCTGCTGATGTAGCTTTGCTGAAGAGTAGGATCACTCTTTGGAAAATCAAATTTTGGTGGATAACTAAACTTTGATTATGAGTGCATAGGTCTTTTCACATTAAATAAATAAATAAATAAATAAATAACACGGCAAGACCTAAAAGAAACAAAATCTACTAACAATTCAATATTTATCACAATTGGTTTTGCACTTTTATTTCTTGCATATTGTCTCAAATGATATTCATTTTCTTCCTTTTGCATTATATTACCTACCTGGGCATAGGACCCTACTTTTAACAGTTGGGTTGCTGGACACCCATGTCTCTTTTCTTGTGAGTCTGTTATTGTAACAGCAATTAGCCCATGTCCATGGGCAGTGGATAACATGTCAGCTTGTGTCTTCATCCTACCTCCATGGGCCCAATTCTTTCTCAGTCAAAGGATGTATTTCAGGCAGGGATTACCAGTGAGGCTGAGGATCCACAGTGGCCAAATCCTAGAGAGTTACTTCTGATCAGATATCCCTGGACTGTTTTTATGTGTCTCTTTGTGTACCTGTGTTTTTCTTACCTCTGCTCAGATACAGTAAAGGCTGAAAGAGCAAACTATAGTTTCACTGTTAAACTTACTGGAGACTTGAGTAATACTGTATTTACCAAGTCTACTTATTCCTAAAGTCTCAACATCCTCATTGTTAGTGGTGTGCTGCACAGTAAACCATCTCAGTGACTAATCCAGGCTGAATTAACTTCACAAAAATACAAGCTTAAAGTGACTCCAGCATTTACTCTATAAATTTTATTCTAACTAAATAACCTTTGTACTAAATCCTTTATCATAGTGCATTGAAAGGACTTTCTCTTTCACATGTGATATTAAAATATTTTCTTCAGTGTACTCTATACTATATATTAATATAGGCAGTCATATATTTTCAGGGGATATACACTGCAATACGTCTGAATAATTTGTGTTGCCTACTTTCTTTACCCTTCCTGTCTTCCAATTATATTTTACTAATTGCAGCAACATGTTCTTTTACAATCTGTAGTGTTCAGAAAGCTTCAAAGCATGGCATAGCTAATCACCTGCACTCACCAGGTGGGGCTGATCTGGACCATGAAACCCCATGGGAGCATGCAGAGCCCTGAAAGGTACGACTGCACCAACTGGATCTCTTTGGGCAAGAGTTCGTGTCAAGTAAAAACCACACAATTTTCCCCAAAATCTTTGCAGTTACATTGTCTAATACCTGTCAATATGGTACATAAACACAAGCATTAAATTACAAGGCTATTCAGGGATCAGCATCAAAGATTAAGAAATTCCATTTACATAATTTATCACCATTCTTCAACTAAGGAGAAACAGCAAATTGATAGCAAAATATAATAAACAGGTTTTCATAGTCCAGCACTGGGACTGAAATTAACATAGGGTGTCATAGGGTGTGGGACTTTTTTTTTTTTTTTTTTGCTAAAACAATGGTCAGACAGCCTAAGTATACATGCTCTTTATGACTGCTGAAGATTAAAAAACCTGCAAGAGTCAACTGTAATTTAAGTGGCCATTCCTGCCTCATTTGCTGTCATGAGATCTGGTATAGAATCCTGTGTTTAAAAATGAAGTGTCTCCCAATAGCAGTGATTGTGGGGTAACTGTTTCAGTGACAATGTAATTGCATCTATAATAAAGTCTTATACAGACCACTCTGTAATTGCATGCCCTTATACCATGTATACCATGAAATTCTTCACATTTTTACAAAAGCTTTGTTTGCTTGTTTCGCCCATGTTTACAGAAAAGACCAATATAATTACTTTTTTATCTCTAAGGCTTGACATTGTTTAACTACCCATTAAATAATCAGAGTCATTTCTCTTCTGCTATTGAATATGTTTTAGACAAATGTATTTTCTAAACTAGTCAATGTCTTCTTTTGAATATGCACAGATAATTTATACAGACATGTATTAACTGAAGAGGGTGAGATATATAATTTTTTGACCAAAAAACCCAAACCACAACAATTTGCTTATGGCAAAGAACATGAATATAGATCAGTTCTTTTCATATCTTATAAAACTGTGATTATAACAGGGTCTTATAGTAGCTTTCTGTAAGCTCTACAATATTCAGTGAGTAACATAATCTTATAACAGATTCATTTATTATTACCTATTTCATGCAAGTTTACTTTTTAAAAATTAGATCTTCTTTTACCTTTATTCAATCTAATGTCTTTTCTCATACCTCACATCTGCACATTGGTAATTAATTGAGAAGTAATCTGAAGAGATACATATATTGGAAATGATCTGGAGCTGATGAATTCACCTGTATTATGGTTAGGGGAACAATATGGATTTACCTCTAAAGAAGAGGTCAGTCAGTGCAATGCTACATGGTATTTACACATTAATGTATTCCTTCATCTCCCTTTTTTTTTTCACTTACACATTCCAAAACTTTTGGGTGGAAAGATGACATTTTTTTTCACTCTCTGTGCATGAAAGTATACATACTCTTTGGGCTTCCCTTTTTACTAGGAATAATCTAGGAAAAGTGAAGAAACTGAACCATCACAAATGGTAAGTAGGTTAATGATTCACATACCTTTTTTTGTTAGCTGTGCTGTATTTTCAGTGTGATCAAGCAAACTATAATGAGTCAAAAGTAACTTTCCTTTTGAATGTAATAATTACAGCTAGTTCCTGCTCACAGATTTTATTAAAGACTCTTTCCATCTTTCATTGTTATTTTAACATTTACACAGTGCTTTACATCTTCAAAGCACTCTGCTGACATTGCCTTATTAGTTCTTGCTCTGCTTAGATGCAATTTTCAGTGTGGTTTTCTATCTCAATCCCATTTTAGTTGCCATTTAAAGCTGCATTAATTATATTTACAGTGGGCCATAAAAAGGAATGTTTAGTAGGAAAGCCACAATACCAACAATTCCTGCAGTACATTTCTTAAATTATAAAATATTTTGGTGTGATACCTCAGATGTAGCCCAGTACTGAACTCTGCCAATGAGGCTTTCAGGCATATCCTCCCCTTGCCCATCACACAACACAACATAAATTAGCATCAGTAAGAATGTCAGTGATGTTCTTCTACTTGTTCTTATTGCTGTCCTGGTGAGACATCTGGTCCTGAACTTGCTGGGTGAAATCATTGCAAATGCTGTCCTTGATGTACCCGTGCTCAAATTTCACTTACTGAAGATGGTGACCACACAGGAGCCCTGTCAGGCACTAGCTCTGCTACTTCCCAGGTTGCCTCCAGGAGCACATGGTTGTGAGCTCCTCCAAAAGGACGCTGCCTGCTTTCATGGGGGTATTCATGGGAGTGTGGTATATGAGGCACTCTTACTCATAGTTTAGTGCTTTTTCCCCATGAACTCTACAGGAAGTTCTTGTTAGCACATTTAAGCTTAGTAACCCCATGTTTTTCTCCTAAGCTTGCTTTTCAACTTCTAAAGTGTCAAACAAAAGTTCAGTCATTAGTTATTTGAACTTTTAACTGATAGTCTTTTTTTTACATTTCTTCCCCCGTTATATAAACACCCCTAGAAATAACTGCAAGTTTCTTTCAACATCTGTGGCTAATAACTGTATTCTCTAACCACAAAATTAGATTTGTAGAATCCTGTATTGCTGAAACATCCATATCATTCAAATACATCATCCACACTTCATGGTAGATTGGGCCTATCCCACCTATTTGATGTCTATGAACAACAAATAAAATGCAGTTGTTCAGAAAACAATGTCAAATGACCTATAGCATTTAATGTCATATTGCAGTGAAAACACTTCCTCATTGTTGGTGAGTATATAATTATAAATAACCAATTAAGCTTGATTTCATAGGTACTGATCATTTGTAGCCACTGAAGTAAGAAATTACTCAGATATCCTGAAATTTTAAGTCACTGCTACATAACTGAGTTACATAACCTCCCTTAAAGGTGCATGATGTACATTGGCGTCTCCTGACAATCCTTGCCTATAGTTACAGAACAGCCACTTCTTCCTGTCACCTAGTAACTTTTTAATAGCCAACATCAATTCAGAGTTTCTCAGCTACAGCTTGGTTTGTGAAATACAGTACTCTTAAAATTTCTGTTTAGTCTGGAAATTCTAAACAGTGCAGTAGCCTGAACCAAGGACAACAACTTGTGGAAGTGTTTGAGCAGAAAAAAAAAATGTAGTAGCATATTCTGAACATTAAATGGATATGGCTAAAAGTAAGATTACACCTGCAGGGAAATCAGGACAAACGATAGGAAAAATCTGTTACCTGAACTTGCTAGCAAGAGACGTGCTTTTGAAAAGTGACCTGGATAAAGAAGGTATGGAGGAGTATGTGCTTAGACTGAGCTCTTTAGCAAAAGAGCTGAGCAGATCTCTCAGCCAGCAGCTGGAGAATGTTACAGAAATTATTCAAGAAACCTGCCACGTGCTGAGTGCTGTCCATGATAAACACAAGGAATTGACTTGAAGTCCAGACAAGTATGGAAGGACTTAGCTGTAAGCAGACAGACTGGGTATATTAGACTGAATTCTTCTGTCTGATGATGCTGGGGGGCCCTAATTTTCATTTGTTAGTATTTCAGTTGGTAATTCGTTAGACCAAATTAATTCATGTTCCCACAGTTGTATCACACTGGTTTTGAGTCCATTCCATGAGATTCAATATGAGACTCATAATTCTCATCATGTGACCAAAAAATGTATAAAAGTAAAACTAACTAAACAGAATTGTTCAAAGTTTTATGTACACTATACTTTAGTGGGGTTGTCTTGACTGGACACCAGATGCCTACCAGTAACTTACTCCCTCTTCAACAGGAAAAGGAAAGATAGAAAAAATCCTGGGTTGATATAGAGAAAATCACTTAAAATTACCATCATCGGCAAAATAGACTCAACTTAGGGAAAAAAATTAATTTGATTTATTGTCAATTCAAATAGATTTGGATAGTGAGAAGCAAAGGTAAAAAATTGAAGCAAGATCTTTCCTCCAACCTTTCTTTTTCCCACGCTCAACTTCACTCCTTCATTCCTAATTCCTTTACCTCCCCCCTTCTTGAGGAGGGCAGGGCAATGGCAAATGGGCAGTCAGTCCATAATAGTTCCCTCTACACTCCTTCCTGCTTACTCTTTCCGTGCTCTGCTGTGGGTCCTTCCCATGGTCTGCAGTTCCTGTCAGGAAAAATTGGATACTAAACAGACTGCAGTTCCTTCAGGGAATATCTACTTTCCTTGGCATGGGGTCCTCCCCAGGCTGCAGGATATCTGCTCCAGTCTGGTCTCCCATGGACTGCAAAGGAATCTCTGCCCCATGTCTGCAGTACCTCCTCTTCCATCTTCTCTGACTTTGTTGTTTGAAGGGCTGGTTCTCACACGTTTTTCCTCAGTCCTCACTTTTCTTTGGTGTTCTTGTACTTTCTTAAATATCTTCACAGGAGCTTTGCTCTGTGCTAAGTTCAGTCCTGCAGTAGGTGGACATCAACATCTTAACATTTATCAAAGAAGAAAAAACTAACATTTCTGTCTGAGGTCTATCAGCATTAAACCTCAAAAGAAGAGTATCCAACAGCCAAGGGAGGTGATTCTACCTGTCTACTCCCCCCTTGTGAGACCTCACCTGGAGTGTTACATAAAGGTCTGGAGTCCCCAGCACAAGGACATGGACCTGTTGGAACAGGTCTGGAGGAAGGCCATGAAGAAGATCAGAGGGATCAGAGCATCTCTCCTTTTAAGAGAGGTTGAGAGAGATGGGGTTGTTCATGCTGAAGAAGACAAGGCTCTGGGGATACCTTGCTGCAGCCTTCTAATTCCTAAAAAGGTCTTTTAAAAAGAGGGAGAGTGGTTTTTTTTACACAGACACTATCACCTATAGTGGTAGTCCGGGAGGGAACAGTTTTAAACTAAAAGAGGAGAGATTTAGATTAAATATTAGGTTAGGAAGAAATTCTTTACTCAGAGAGTAATAAGACACAGGAAGAGGGAGAAAAAGGCAGAGAACTTGTGGATGTTCCATTCCTCAAAGTGTTCAAGGCCAGGTTGGATGAGGCTTTGAGCAGCCTGGTCTAGCTGGTGTCTCTGCCCATGACAGGAAGGAAGGTTGGAAAGAACCTTAAAGATCATCTCATTCCAATCCAAACCATTCTATCCTTCTATGATGATTCTATAATGCAAAAAGATAGAAGGAAAGAGATTACAGACAGAAATGTTTATCTATGCTTCTGTTTCTGAGTCTTTGGCCTACAGGTTTATAAAATCTGTAATAATAAAACATTTTTGTTTAAAAAGTCTCCTCCTAGGCTCCAGGCAAGCTAGCTGTCCTGTTGACCTCATAGTTTATGTGATTTTTTTTTAATTCTCTTTTTATCAGGTTTCCAAGAATCATTCTCCTTCCAAAAAGCTGCTATTCCTCACCTGACAAATTCCCTTAAAACAGTCAGCAAAGATGTTTGGAGACAGTTGCATATAAACTACCTCTGTGTTCTAAAGCCGTGTTATCAAACATCAGAAAAAGTATAGAAAGCAAAGTGTTAGAAAAGTGATGGGGGAGGGAAAAACACAAAAGAAGATTTATTTTGAGGTTAACCTTGTAACTGAATGCAAAAAGTGTCTTTCCCTGTGACACAATCAGATGGTATACTGTTAAAAGGCCATATCTTTTCTTGCCCATATTAGAAAAGTCACATTTACAGCATAGGAAAATGCCATTGTTTTGAATTACCCTGTTATCTTCAAATTTGATTTTAGGAAGGTTTAAAGAGCTGTACAATTTGTTTGAGGGTTTTTTTATTTGGTTTAGAAAATGCAAAATTCAGGGAGGATATGTAAATGTTGGCAGTTTTGTCTAAGCTTGAACTTTGCCTAACAGTGAAACTGGGAAGTGGTCTTTTACAACCTCTTCTGCAAAAAAAGCTCTGTTATTTCCAATCATTTTGTTTTATTTCTCAGTCCTTTTAAACTATTTAGAATTTCTTCACTACTGTAAAAGTGTCTCTGGAAAAAGAGTAAAATAGTATTTTCCTTTAAACTACCAGTGTAAACAATATTTTAAAAATGTATTTGCTTCTTTTTTATTTTTTTTCCCAAATATAGTCAAAATATAATAAGTCACTTGGGAACTGAGGAAGTATTAGAAAGGAATAACTTTTAGACCTAGTTAAATAAGCAAAAAGCTATTCTGAACTGTACTCTTTGTAGATTTAAATTAATCAGGTGCAAATAGAGATGTGAGTTCTATCTAGATCACATAATGTCACTCATTGATATGTGATGACATTCTTAATAAAATTATTTTCCAAATGGAAAACCTTGAAGTATTGATTTACCTCATATGACATTTTTAAAAAAGTGAATGTAAGTCAAAGGCTTCCTGTAAGACTTGTATCAGCCCTTTCTGTTTTCCTTCCCTTGTGTGTCTCTGCACACTGTAAGTAGACACCACACCATACTTTGTTGTACTGTTTTCTTATTTGTGTTGACTTTCATGAGATTTAACCTGCAAAACAAAGTTCTCCAGGATCTCATGCAGCAAACAGAAATAAGCTGAAAATTTTCTGAGGTTTGCAATATATCTAACTAATGAAGATACCACTCCAATTATAGAGGTTGACAGCATAACATGAGGGAAGAACTCTAAATAATACATTTGAAATCCTTGCAGAGAATATCTGGAATAATTTCTAAAAAAAAGGTTTAAGATAAGGAAAATGAGGGATCATAAAATATGTAAGTTAAAATCTTACATGAATGGTGCACAGTGATTGCATGCTTTTTGTGCATTTTTCCTTCGCAAAGGGATTTTAGTTATATGCAAGGGCAACATTCACCATCCCTATAACTGGGTATTGCAAACTGCTGAGCTTCAGTATTATATGCAGGCTGGTGATTTTATGTTATCATCTATTCTTCATAGCAAAAACTCAGAGTTGTTAAGGTTGAGTATAAAATTAGGTCTGTGTATATTAGCTTTGCTAGAGACCCACACATTAGAATCTTGCAGGATTCAGTTTTAGGAAATACAAGTTTGAGTTTTAAAGATCTTCCCAAATTGATTTGACTGTTATTTATCAATGCCATGATTTGGATTGATTGTCATTAAGAATTTAGCTAGTGTCTGATCATTAGAAAGGTGTTCATTACAGTTGCCAGAGTAAATCTTTGACAAATACGCAGTTGTTCTTAGACAAGTACAGACATGTACTTGTCTATATTCAGTCCTTAAGAAATTGACTCCAGCTGAAAAGCCAGGAAATACAGTGTGATTCATGTATTGAATGGCACTATGGGATCATGTGGAATTCAATAAGTACTCATATAATAGTTTTCACATTTTCATCTAGCTTTTATAGCAAAATTTAATTGGTTATTTATTTTTTGCCTCAGAGTACAATGGAATTATAGATTATCTGCTGAAAGTGAACGATTATTTCATAAATACAATCTCACACCTTCAAGAGTCAGAAAATAAATTTTATGCTGCAAGATGCAGACAAGATGGTGATTCTCAGAAGCAGACTGGTCAAAATGCTTCCAAAGAAACTGATGTGCATTTTTAGGAAGGAGAAGCAACAGACTCTGTGGAAGCATCTCCCAATCCCAGTCAGCAATTCCAAAGAACTCCTTCCGTGAACAAGATGGAAAGTGAAAATGTTAATCAAACCCACACAAGTGAAATTAAAACTGTAGGAAAAGTTGCATCATAAGCTGAAAACAAATCTGCTCAAGAACAGGACACTAGTAAAGAATCTCCAATGGAAAAGGAAGATGGTGAACACCGACTACCAATCATCTCTTTTACAGAGAAAAAAAGAGTACAATGGAAAGGATAAACTTCATGGAGGTAGCTCTGTTACTGAAAAGCCTCCAGAACTGGCTTTTCAGGATGCTCTTACAAGGAATGAGGAAGACATTCTGTCTGGGACATTGGAAGACATTTATGACAGAACCATGACAGATAGTTTTGAACAGGATAAAAAGGAAGAAGTCAGGGACTCTTTAAAAGGGTTAGAAAGTGAAGAGCACAGACTGACAGAGAAAATGGAAGGCAGTAAAATGGAATCAAATGATGAGATTTTTAGTAATTACCTAAGTACCTTCACATCTTCAGTACAAACCTATGATCTTACCTCTGTGAATCCTTCTGTGAGTGATTCAGAAGTAGTAAAAAAATCTAGGTACTGGACAAACAAAGAGTAAGCACATATTCTTCCTTTTTTTAGGGATAGATGTACCTAATTATTGCTTATTAACTTATAACATGTGTGTGCAGAAATGCAATATACATGTACTGAACAGCTTCTGGTCATGCAAATAACAGCAGTTTACAGTTTAAACATGCGCAGTGAAGATCTTTCCCTCTAGTCTAAAGTAAACTCTAAGTTTCTATTTGCATAATTTTTTTTATGCCAGAGAGGGACTGAGTCACAGCCAATAAACTTAATAATCCTCAAATTGTTGGAAATTAGTAAGAAAGGACTACAATTCATCAGTTTTACAGTAATTTGTAAGCTGTTCTGAAACAGGTAAAAAAATTCATTATTTTCTCATTTATTCATAAACATGTTTTTCTGAATTATGTTTTTATGCTTCTTTGTAGCACATCATTACATTGAAGTATTTAATTAAAAATACAAGACACTATCCCACTCAAAAGACAAAGTTTTTTGGGTTTTTTTATAGATTTCTAGTCAAAGAGAGTGGTAAAAATAAACAGGAAACAGCTTGTGCTATTAAAGCCCCTGTAATTTTTCTGGAGAATCTGAAGTGTAATATACTCAATGGCACTAGTTCCTTGGCAGTGGATGATTCTGAGGAGCTGGTCAGCAATGTCATCAGTATTGAATGCTATGACTATGAAAAACTGCTTTTCCCTATCAACATTGCAATCCCATTTACATCATGCTTCAGAGGAAATTATCGGGAGATTATGGTGAAGGTGACTGATGTGAACTTTCAGTCAAACTACTTAACTCCTATTTCTTTGCAAAGATACCAAGGAAACCATAAGGTGGGTAACTCTCATCAAAACATTGTAAAAGCATTATTTCAGGTTCCCAGTTAAGTCTCTCTGGAGTTTTTCAAGTAAAGTTGTCAATATTAAATCATATTGCCCATTATGTGTGGTAAAACAGAACTTTTCTTCCTACTTTCTCAAAAATGAATTCTATTTGAAAACTAGTATTTAATAACATTCTTTTTTTCATTTACAATGTTAAGTATGTGCTTGATCCCACAATATTAATGGTTGAGTAATGTTTCATGATTTTTGTAAATAAGTGCAATGCGTTGCATTATTCGATAAAAGTAAAACTTAGGGGGAATTACCTTTAGATCACAACAAAGTAACACAATTCCATGTGTATAAGTACAAACTCCATATCAAAGGAACACAGGATGGTTCTCTTCTTTTGTTGTTGCATTGGTCAACAACATCCAGTCTACAACTCATCAATTCAATTCATCACCCAGTCTACAAGTTTATTTCATTTCACCCCAATCATACACTGGAATATTAATGACATCACATAATGACTAGAGATCACCAAGTACTTGGGCATGCAGGTGGCAATAATATTCAATTTATTTTCATTTTATACTTTGCTCCATAGAGAATGTTGCCTTCTCAAAATGCTTATCCACTGTGAAACACAACTTCCTTTCCTTCCAACACTCTAACCCCACATTCTCTTTATCCAGGAGGGCTTTGTAGAAGTAAAAGTTCATCATCTGGGTGTTTTTTCTGTGTTGTCATGCTTAAAGAAGGAAACATTTACTGTTCCAAAGGTAGGACTCTTACAAAAGCTGAGTGTGGATTCTCGAATCTCTTTCTGTTACCATCCAGAAGCATTCAGTTCTCCAGCACCTATGCAGTTAAAGGTAAGCTTGAAATATGTGATACTTGTTCCATAAGCCTGTTATCTGATCAGTTCTGAAGTGAGTATGCCAATGATGTTAAAGTGCAATCTCTTCCAGTATCAGAAGTCTACGAAAAGGGGTGGCAGTTTCACATCCTGTACACGCAAATTTCCTGTCAGCTTTGTTAAAACCACGTCAGGGATATCTTTAGCTAAAAAGAAGATCTATCTACCTTTGTTCAATATAGTTCAGAAAATACAGTAGTTTTCAATAAAGATGTGTCATCTCAAACTTTAATTTTTTGGCCCAGTTGTCGAGTTAATGGAACCATTTTTCTCACATGACCTTCATCCTTGGTGCCAGCAAGTGCAACAGAAGGTTTTATCATGTTTTAGTCTAAGGCTGAGCATAATCTCAAATTTTGCTTCAGTTATAATATATTTCTCCCTTTTCCATAAAAATGTTAATTTGGAAGTAGGGAGAAACTAAAATTATGGAAAAATCCAGATTGGAAAAATCCAGATTACAAAAATCTCATAAATTTTTCAAAATCTGAGGAAGGTCATGAGTTTCAAAATATTTTAGTCAATAAAAGTTCCAGGTTTTGATAACTTTCAAGCATTTTTCTGTGCTTTGTATAAAGTGCTGGTACTTGGATAAGGTTGTTCTTGGGTTAAAGAGAGGAGTCTGATTCTTCTGTGATAGCCTATCGAACTCCAAAAGATAACCAATTTCTAAAAAAATCAGGCATGTAATGGAAGGTTGGGGTTTTTTTGCTAGTTGATTGTACAATTTCTTTCTGCATTTAGATTCAGCCAATTGAGCGATCAATGGTTTCAGCATTGAAAGCAAGGCATGATATGTACCACTCAGTGATATCTACGAGTGCACTGGTTCATGTCCAGCATCCTTCACCCAACCTTTTAACAGCTCAGTCACTATTACTCCACTCTGTCCTCCAAACCCAGAAAAAAAAAGGCAAGGAAATTACAGAACATGCAAGAGCCATTAGTGTTACAGTAAAGAGGGTTGCTGCAGCTTACCATCCTTGGTATGAACCTCACCTCAAATTCACCATTTTTTAAAACATCAAAATCAATTATTTTAACAGTTGTTGGTTAATAATTTCTTGGATTAAAAATGTGTTTGTTCCTTAATATAGACTGCAATACTTAGGAGCACTGTAAGAAACACTAGAGCAAACCCTAAAAATTCCATGCACTAGTTTCACCAGAAAAATTAATACAGTATTTGATGTATATTCTTTAAATATGCTGACCACTACACTTCTAGCAGAAGTCAGAATGAAGACAGTGTGACGTTTTTTCAGCAAGAAATACTCAGGCATTTTCAACAAAGTTAGACACAGAACATGAAGAACAGACATGTCTTAAAGCTGCTGTGTTCATAACACACTAAGTTCATTTGAGTCTGACCTTTGAATTTTCTGATCTCTACTTCTACACATTCCAACGGTTACCAGAATCGAAACGCATGGCACAATGGTTTATAGTAGGTCAGTTTTATGGTAACTAGTAGGTCAGTTTTACGCACTAGATAAAGGTCCAGATTTTTCCAAAGTACGCAGTACAAAACTTCTAAAACACAGACTTTTTGGCATGTCTTAAAAAAACATTAAAACATTGGGAGTCCCAAAGAAAACCAAGATAATCTCTAAGTTTCAGCTGTTTCTGGAGAACTGGAAAAAAAAGAAATCTCTTAATAATTATATCATTCACATACTCTGGAGTATAGTTCCGGATACAGATTTTAAGCAAGGTGGGTAAACCAGAAAAAGTCATCAAGGAAAGCAGAGGGGAAAACAGCTACAAATACAAGCTTACTCTTTTGGAAGAACTATTTTTTATGTTATTTTTTTTATAATTACTTAGCTTTCCAGGGCTGTGAGCACTTCTGTGAGAAGAAGTGGGGAGAATCTCAGTGATATTTTGAAATTATTAGGTCATGGAAACAAAGAAGAGGGGTGGAAGGTGTTTTATGATGTTATTGTCCAGAATGCACAGAATGGGCTTGTATCATTTGAACTAAATGAGCATTCAGAAAGGTGATGTATGAATAATTTAACAAAATTTTATTTATGGAAATATTTACTTACGTGTTTACAAATCAGTGGAAATTTGTAGTGCTAAGAAATCATACCTTTTTAACCATGAACTTGTTTTTTCTTCCACTTTAAAGTATAGGATCATTTATATTTGTTGCTCATAAAAAGAAAAAACCCAACATTTTCATTTATGTAATGTGCACAGTGTAGTACATAGAAAACTAAACAGGAAATGCAGATATCACTCTTAATTGGAAAATGTGATTTAGTTCTCTAACTACAAAATCATACTTTTTTTAAAAATTCTTATTAGGAAATATTCTCTTGCTTTCATGTAAAATTCATATATATTTGAAATCAGACATACACAATCAACATACTCTACACAAAAAAAGCAAGCAAATTTCCACTTTTTCTTCTGTTGGAAACAAGGATAAAAAGAAGGTAGCAAAAGCTTCTTGGAGACTGAGCCCCATATTATTTTTAAGAATAAATTATTAGCAGTTGATAAAATTACATAAGATAAAGCTATTTAATTTAATTTTCTTCCTTTTTTTTTTAGTTTTTTTTCTTAATACAGCTTTGTGGTCATTCACCTTTCATTCCTTTTGGAAAACACATATCTTCTCCTCTTTGCTCAGGCTCTGGAAAAAGCTCTTCATAGCACGATGACTAATGTGATACTGTATCAGAAAAGAGAAAACCCATAATAAACAGTAGTTTTGCTGTCTGCATCCAAAGAATTGACCAATGAAATTCAAAATCTCCAGGAGGAGGGTTGTTTTGGTTCCCCAGAACCTATACAGCAGTTCCCATTAAGAGAAGGAGAGCAGATTCATTTTAGATTCAGAGGAAATATTTCTGCTTCAGGTAAGGCATTTAATTCATGCATCTGTATGAACATTATCAATTATCTCAGCTACTAAAAAATGCTGTATGGGAACACTGTTAGTCTGAGGTTACATTTGGTTATTTCAGTGTTTTATTGCTTGTCAAAAAAAGAAACATGGAACTTAATGGGAAACTGCTTCAACTGAAAAGAAAATGTAGTACCCAAACGAATTCCTGAGCAATGTGCTCTGGGTGACCCTGCTTTGAGCAGGAGAGTTGGACAAGATGATCTTTAGAGATCTCCTAAACCCCTGCCATTCTGTGAAACCTGGTCCCTCAGAAATACATGGTATTTTATGAATTATTTCCAAAGGACAGGTTTCTGTCACTGTTTTATCTGTGTAAATTCACTCAGAGTGAGCAAGAAATCCAAGGCAAAATGTTGCCTGTTATGAGCTACACTGTGAATCGAGGTGATGAGAGAGAGTGTTTTGCCATTTGCATTAGCGGCAGAGAAAATTCCATGCAGTGGCTGCCACCATTCAGAGGCTTGCTTAAAGGGAATAGAGATAAGAACCCTCAGAAAGGTTTTCACCAAAATTGCATATAGGCTCTCCTGTCTTAGCTTGAACATATAAATATGTATTTGGCCCTCTGAACATTTTGTACACAAACTCTCCCATTGAAAACTGCATTAACCCTAAAGAAAGGAACATTCTTCAAAAAGAGAAGTCTCCAGCCCCCAAGAAATGCCTGCTCATATATGCAAAGGATAGTCTATACACGTGTCAAATAAATGGATTTAGAAATCCTAGAAATGCATCTACCCCTCTGCTGCCATTCATTTTGTTGTTACAGACAGACATCCATCCTAAATAACCAGAAAGCATATACTTCTAATTCCATTGACAACACCCTTTTATTTTTATTCTTCTCTGTGTTATGTACATACCTCCTTTTGTGTTCCTTGCTTTTCAACTTGTAGGACTGCCTTCACCACTTACTCTTTAACCAACTATTAAAGGGCTAAGACAGCTGGCTATGAAAATATGTCTACTACTGAAGCAGGCTGAACTCAAATGTTCAGTAAAGTAATAATAATGACAAAGAGCAACCAAGGAATGTGATTATGTGATTACCTTTATGTGATTACCTTTACTTGAATTATTTTAGATGCCATGCATCTGAATACAGGGTGAAAAAAAAAAAGTTTTTTTAATTTTATTGTATGAACTGCAGAAAATGGAGAAGACTTTGGGAAAGTCTACAGACTGATTTTTCATTCACAAATAAAACCCAGGCTGGAGCTCCAAATTAAAGAAGTGGATGAATTTGGTAACTACAGTTCACCTCATTACAAAGGAACAGCACTGTTTTATAAAATTACCAGAGAGATGATAACAAAGAAATGGGAACAAAACTTACCAAATGGTGAATATCAACACCAGTCTCCACTGTGCAAATTAGCATTAACATTACCAAAGGTGGGTTTCTCACTTGATATTAGAGACATTTCCCTTTTTCCCTTACCATTAAAAGGATCTTGGTATGATTTTTGATTTACAGATACACACAGGAGTCACTGATGGAGTTCTGATCCATCATCAATTGTACAAATATTCTCAGAATTTCTCTTAGCTGTAGGGAGGGAACCGTATCTAAGTATAAGCATAGAAAAATTTCTAGCAGAAAATTTTCACCCATCTACTCTCCCCAGCTGATATGGCACTGTGAAATTATTACTGAAGTTTCAGTTACATCATTCTTGTTTCAGTGTCTTGGAAGCACAGAATTGCAAATTACTGGATCATTAAAGGGTTTGTGTAACCTGTCTTCCACCTATCACCTGATTATTCTATTATTCCTGATTACCCTCTGCAGTACAGCCATGTGAGCAATTATTTTCACCTCTGGTGAAAACTAATGCTACATAAATCAGTCTTTAATATTCCTGCAATGAAATCTCATTGTAAACTTTTCAAAGAGCCTACATACCAGCACCCTATACTGCACTAAACTAGTTGCATACAAGTTGCATACATTTTAATATCAAAATATGTACAGAAACACTTGGTCTAAATTTCTGGTGACAAACAGTAGGATATCTCTCTTTTTGAATTTAATTGATTTCACACTTTTCTCAACAAAATGATTTTTATCCAGATGATAGTTAAAAGCATCTGGAATCCCTGATTTTGGTTGTGACAAAGACAGATGGAATCTTTTTAAGGCAACCATTCTGACTCCTATATTTTCACTCATTTCTGTAAAATGTCCACCTAAATTTCTTTTGTAGAGAAGGCAGTAACTGTACGATCACAAGCCATTTTTTATACGTATGTGACTGCATTAGCCACTTACAAATATATTGCTGACAGTGGTCAAAATAATGGGTTTTTACTTTGTATGCAAACATTCACATGAGTTTTTGCTTTAAACGCATGTTTTTTACAGAAGTAATCTGATTTTCACTAATATTCCTGTTTATGGTGCTTTCATTTCTTCAGCAACAGAAAACACTTGTTGCTCTAATCTATTATTTTTGACACAAATCAGATATAGTGCATTAGGTTCTGATGTTAGGTCTGTGTGTGCATATCTATTGATTTCAAAGATTTTGTATTTATGTGACACTGGGCTAAGGAGTTAAAAGATTAATTTCTCCTTTTCTATGTGTCCTGTTTGATTAATTTCTCCTGTTTCTATGTGTCCTGATGACTAGAGTCTGGTCATGTCTGAAAGGTCCATTTGACAGAGCACATCAGTGTTACTGTCTGGGAATGCTTTGCAAAAATAGATTGCCGTAATACATACAGACATTATGAAATTACTATTCTGCTGAAGTTTTATGTCTAATGATTGTCTAACAGCAGAATAGCATGTTATCCCCTGCTTCAGAAAGGCAGCTACTTGGCTAATTGCAGGGCCTTCCAGACTAGAAAACTGCTTTGACTGGTGAGAGTATTTTACTTAAGCTGACAATCAGAATAGCAGAACCACATGCCAGTGCAGCTGAACCGTGGGTGAATTTAGCACTTCACCACAGACACTTAATCTTTAAAGGCAATTTAATGTTTTAGATCTAATGCATTGTATATTATTACACTATTTCTAGACAATACTAATTTTCAATTCTTATAATTTTTACTACTATTTTAACATTAAGTAGCATAAATGGTTCAGATTAAAGTCAATGCATGGGTAATTGAGTTCATCTACAATAACTTTGAAGATCTAATACAGACCTTTGACGTGCTAAATTCTCATTAATGAATTAAAATAAATTTAAATATAAATGCATAATTAAACAAAGCCAAAGAAAGCTTAGAAGAAAAGCAATGCCCCCTTCTGGAAGAGCTTTATATTCCCTTTATTCTGAGACATTTTTATCCATGTCGTTCTATCTTCACACTGGGGTACATCCAATGACAGAACTTCTGTTGAAGCATGCAAAACGAGGCAGATTCCAATCATAGAATCATAAAATAATTTGGGTAGGAAGGGTCACCTAGTCCAATCCCCAAGATCTCAAGAGCAGTAGAGGACAGGATGGTTTTGCACTGCCATGTAGTGCGTAGTGTGTGCATCCTGTGCACACTGAAATCACCTCCCAGGATGACTGCATACAGACCTGATGAAAAGTTGTTTAATTCACAATAGGTAATGTTTATGAATGTATTGACCTTATGACTGTGCAGCTCAGTACATCTGAGACACTCCAAATATTGAGCAATATTTAAAATCTGTATTATAGAAGTGATTAAGGTCAGCTTCATAATGCTCAGTATATCAGAAAGAAAAGGAGAATAATTTTTTCCAGTCAGAGTTTCATGCTCGTAATTCACAAACGAAAAGCAGAAGATCAGAGAATAAACTTCAGGCAAATCTCCTCAGGAGAGCTGTGCATAAACAGCCAGGTAATACAACTGAATGTGTGTGACAAAAATAACATGGGTACTAAAAAAGGGTAATTTCATTTTTATACAAAAATAAATCTGAATTTCACTTCATACAAACGAATCTCTTTTTGTGCTCAATGCTTATGTAAGTAGTTTCTTGATCTGTATGTAGTAGGAAACAACACTAAAGCCCAGAAGACTTTCACCTTTCTCAGCTATAGGAAAAACAGGACAAAGTATTTTTTCTCTCTCTCCAATGTTTAGAGGAAGAAAGAGGAAGAACTTTGTACTTTCTAATGGAACTTGTCATTTGAATTTTGGTGATTTTTCATGATGTTTTATTAAAAGTTGAGCTATGTAAAATTAACAACTATAGCTACAAATATAGTATGTTTACCTGATGTAACAACAGCTACTGAATACCTAAAAATTGTTCTTTTCTTTGAAAGAAAGGCAAAGTTAATGCAGTATTCAAAATTAGAATCTTTAGCATCTACAAAGGTTCTATACAGATTTTCTATACCCCCAGTTTCCATACATCAGTTATGGCAAAATGCTATTAATCAAACATGTAAAATTGCATGAAGGATGAACTTTTTAGAAGAGATAATAAGCATATTTGATGGATGCAAATATTATTAATTTCTTTATTTTAATAGCTATACACTGTTTTATACCTGCTGATGATGTTAATTGGTTTTCAATAATGACAAAAATCATTGATGTAAATAGAACAAATGTTAAATGCTAAGATTTAAATCCCCAATGAATTTACTGCAATCCACTCCCAAATCATATGCCTCACCTTTTACTCATTTAGTAATTTCTCTTTCCTCAACACATTTTCTTAAATAGCATGAAAAATTGATCAACCATCCACGAATCACAAAAAGAATTTTTTCTGATCATCAGGTAAGAAAACAACCAATAAAATAACATAAATATAAAACATAAATAAGTTTATATATCTATATATATATTTTTTTAACAAAACATAAATAAGAGCTGTACTTGCTATTTTTTTTAAATGCCAAGATTTGTTTCAGCTGTAATGACACTTTCAAAAGCCATATTCCAGGAGGAAATAGTTAATGTGTTAAGAGATAGTCAAAGAAACAAAGATCTGTTTAGCAGGAAATGCAAAAGCTCTTGTAAGATACTGTTATGATGGGATGCTTGAACAGCATATAATTTTCTGTGTAAGGAAATTCAGTTTGTACTGGAAAGTTCCAGTATAACTGATGAATCCGTTACTGTAAATATTGAAACCCATTTATTTTATTTCTAACTTTCTCCATTCAGTTCCAAAAATTATAGGTCTTTGCTGAATCTGCTCTTGACTAAATTCACTTCATATCGCAGTGCAGTTACCAAAAATGGCATTGGAAATGAGATGGGATGATGTTTCCACCAAAGTAAAAAACAAACCCTATTTAGTTGGAGAGTTTACCCACTGAGCCTCCAGCTTTAAAGAGCTTTTCAAAAAAAAGGAAGATTTATTCTTATTTCACTAATTTTTGCCCTTCAGAGGCCCTACGGTACAATTTGCTGCTTTGGCTTGCAGAAGAGCTTGCAGAAGATAATACATCATTGTTTGCTTTATGTTTACCTGTTTGACGGAGCATACTTCAGCTTGTTAGGCTGAAGTGCCCTGATAATTTAACACACCAGATCTATGAGCTGCTTTGCTGGTGGAAAAAGACCCTTCCAAGGTCAGCTGATAAACAGCTATTATCTGTCTATATCCTGTCTCGCTATTTGCAGAAGAGTGGCAGAAGTGATCTTTCAGAAGAACTTCATTTAAAGTGGCAAAATAAGGTGTTCACTTGATAGAATCTCTGGCCACTCACATCCCAATTTCACTTGTTGAAGGGTATGAATATTTCTATGACACTTCTGGGTGAACAAGTGACAGGGATATCAGTTAGGATAAGGCTATTTATTTGTTACTTTGCAACCTCTACTAAAGCAAAGTATAATAGCAATGTCCTTGTTTGATAAAAGTGAATATTTCTTATGTTGAAAACATAGTATGAATAATTATAGACTGATCTGCATAGATTTCTGAGGACTTTAGCTGTTTTCGCATGCCATACTCAGTCAACACAATGTTTCTACATCTCTTAAACATTATAAATTATTCATTATATCAAAATCATATTAATTGTTCTATAATATATGGATTACTCTATGTCCAGTATTAATATCTACCAAATTCTTCAGATTAAAGCCCAATGTACAGACAGAGGTAGCTTCTTCTTACTTTCAGATTTGTTAGTAATCAATTCTGCTTTTATATTCCCTGTGAATAGTTTTCATCCTTGTGAATGTCATAGAAGATTTCAGTGTTACCACGTGAATATGTGATCTATTTGCTGAATTTATGAAACTTGTTGCCTCAGTTTAAACTGTCTTTGTAATGGAGTCTTTTAGGTTACCATCACATTTGGAAAAAGAACAATTTCTTCATAAAAATTTTTAAATATATGGCTTTGACATTTTGTTAGTTATACTGAATTCTTGTATTGAAGGTACAGATAGTAAACCAGAAGTATTTGTGCCATTCCTTATTTGTGTTTTCAATCCCTAAAACTCATTTCTTTCCAAAATGCTAAGTAGGACTAACCTAATTTTTAAATCAGACCAAGAGATAGGTTGGTGTCCTATAACTGTGTTTCTACTGAAATAATATTTATTTTACCATCTTCTGTTACTTTCTAAATTGCAACCCACCTCATACAACACACCAAAAATTTATATAAACACTAAACTGATTTCTGTTAAAGGCAAAAAGTAGCTGGCAAAAGTCAGAGAAAAACAATTCTGAGAGCAAGACTGACTCCTTGGTATTACACATATTGTGATTACACAGGTTGTCACATCTATGTGACTTCCCTAGTGCTTCAGCAATGTGCAACTTCCCTAGTGCTTCAGCAATGCCTCTTTCTTCAAGTCCACCTCTGCACAATTAACTACGGTTATTCTTCTAGATTCTATGCACCAATTATTTTCCTTTTTTGCCTCTTCTTTAATCATATAATATAAACTCTAAATATTAATCTCAATCGAAGCATTATTGATCTACACTTTATTTAATTTTAGACTATTTAGAAACCTGGTATGTCTTGCTGGCAAATCTTAATTGTGATACATAGTTAGTCTGTGTATTTTATTTATAGAGGTCATATATTTGCAACATTTACAAATTGGTACTGTAAATGAGAAAATTGCAAGCTAAAAGAAAAGATAAACAGGCATAGTACTAATTAGCTTAATTCATCTAGACATTTATGTCTCATCCTGTGTTATCAGTTTTTAGATGTAAGACAAATATATGAGCAATTTAACCTCTTCTCTGTGAATTAAACATACTAGCCATCCTTTCTCTTTTTTTTAATACAGAGGGAGTTTTAACTGTAAACTGACTTAGAGGAAAGAATTATCACACTTTTCCCAATGCTGAACACTTTTTGGCATCAAATGATTGTCATCAGTGCCTTCTCCTAAGGACTGTATATTCGCTTGCAAGCTCATCAGATATTGTTAGCATTTATGTGTATTATGATCAGGGTTCAATATATGATGGTATGACAAACAATACTGGAAAGACTGCACAAAATTTTACTTCGTTTCTCCACCTAAATTAAAACTGTTTGATACAACTTCCAATATTCTGCCACAAGATGGCAGCTTTGTCTAACAAAAAAAATATAACGCCTGTCTTTCACATGCTGAAAAATACGTGCATAAAACACTGCTAAAATGTAAAAGCCATCTATAAAGGCCTGGATACTCCACACTGACTCAGACACTGAAGCAGATTGCCCAGAGAAGTTGTGGATGCATCATTCCTGGAGGTCTTCAAGGCCAGGAGAGGGCCATGAGCAACCTGGTCTAGTTAAAGGTGTTCCTTCCTATGGAAGGGAGGTTGGAAATAGAATGGTTTGTGTTCAAAGGGACCTTAAAAATCATCTATTACCATATGGTCAACACCACTAGGGCAAGGCAGCAACAACTGTGGGCATTTCAGTAGCATCTATAGAAAAGGAAACCTGCATTCAGCTTTCTCTTCCCAGGAATCTGAGATTATTGTTTACACTAATTGACCAGGAAAGCTATATGAAATTTGCCATGTTAAAATCTAATTTTTATTAATAAATTGCATTAATCGAGTGACTAAAAAAAGTTTATTCAAGATCGCAAAAATTACAATTAAGTTAGATTAAAAATTAACAATTTTAAATATACTACCTGATGTTCTTTTCCTCTGAGGAATGCCTTAGGTTTCCTGGGTACTTATCTCTTGCAGTAACTCTCACTTGGAGTTTGAAACTAGTAACTAGTCTTGCTGTGGCCCAGCAAAGCTGAACTGGCTGGTGACATGCTTTTTGTCTGTTCTTCTCCCTCCTCATCCCTCCCACCAGTTCTGCCTTGTGCTGCGGCTTTCCTATCTAGCTGCTCTATGTAACCTTCACGGCTTTCATTCCCACTTTTTTGATATTTCATCTCCTGAAAAAACATGGCTAGCATTGAGCACACACTCTCCCAGCTCACACAAATATTTTGACAGGAAAACATTTTAAATGCACGCTTTAACAAAAAATTATATCAACAACATATGTAAACTAAATATTCTTATGCCTTCCCACATTGTTTCTTTTGCTCTACCAGATATGAACAGAAGCACCCTCCTTGTCTAAGTCTCACTGACCTCAGGGACTCTCGGCAGGAAGAGGGAATGCAAGGTGTGGGATGTGTGTGTTTCCCTTCATGTTAGGTCTCAACCAACAAGCTTATATAGAGAAATGGTTTTGATTCCAATTTTTGGTCAGAGAAGAGATTCTTCGCCCTCTGGAGTTCATAGGCTATAAATAAAACCTCCAGACAGAACACATTTCAGACCAATGTGTACAATTGAATGACATCAGCAGCAATGAGACCCGAAAATGTAGCTCTTTATGGCAAAAGTAAATTAAGATCAAGCTGTAGCAAGATCCAAAGAGACCATTTCCAGAAGAGAATACTAGTGGGATGTCAAATGACATGGTTCTCCAGCCTTATGGAAGAAAGAATACCTGATTTCTCTCCGCCTTTCTGAATAGCTGATATGGCTCAACTATTGATATGGAAAGTCCAATTTCTTAACTACTGTCAACACTGTTCTTTGCTTTTCAGGCAATCAGATACTGTCTCCTAAATGAAAGGTCTCACTTAGTGAGATTTAAACTTACCGTACTGCAGAAAAAGGAAAAGAATGAGAACTACATGGAACAAATCTACTTGTGTGCTATGTGTTTTTACGGAGTATAAAAAAATATGTAGGATGAAAAGCAGTATCTGAGCTTTATGGCTTAGAATGTGTATGTTTTCTAACCCTAAAGAAAAGGTGAAAATCCATATTTCTGCTAAACAGTGAAAGCAGCTGAAAGGAAAAGGAGCTAAGATAGGAAGCCAGTTGCTCATAAAGAAATCACCTAGACAACTATAATTTGGCTAACTGAAGACAGTAGTTAATTATTTAAATACTGAACAGTTAGTCAAATAAAAAAGGAAGACAAACAAATATTCCTTTTTTTTTGTGATATTCTTACAGGATAGATTGCCAAGTGCATCTGAGTTGATGAAGTGCAATGGCATAAAGCAGACTTTGCATATTCAACATTTAAAACACAAATTCTCTACTTAGTGAAAAAAGGCTCAACAAGCAGGATCAGTAAACTGATTAATACAACGGATGTTTAATTAAAAAACTGAAGATGGTACTTCATCAGTATCTCATCCAAGCTCCTTTTGAAAATGAGTTGTTTTTTCTTTAGATAACCTTTGGTAAGTAGTGTTTACACAGAACTATCTGTAGTGAAGTCTTCTTCAAGCATGAGAGTCTCAATTTAAAAGCTTCGCCCAAGTGAATTGGGAGAGAGCCCATATGCAGAGCAGTTTGGTGGGAGAGCATGAGGAAAGGCTCCTTCCAGCTTTTCTCAGCAGCCCATTTCAGTGAGCAGGTCTTATGTGTAGTGAGATAAGCCCCTGAAAAGGCAGGGACACTCAGGAAAGTGGCATAAAATAGGTCAGTTGAAATCATTCCTTCCTTTCCATAGTATCTCTGCACTTTACCTGAAGACACAACAAAAAGTCTTTGGGCATCTCCAATACAATTGGAAAAACTGTCAACCAAAGAAATGCAATCTTTTCAATTCCTCTTGTTCTAAGCAGCAAGGGGGCTTGAATAAATGTCTCAATACTGACTGGGTACCTGCCTGTTCTGAGGCTCCCTCAGAGCCTCCTTTTTCATGAAGGTGCTAGAATATTTTCTCTAATGACTCTACTTACCCATAATTATGCAATAATATTGATACATCAGTAGAAACAAGGTCTATGCATGATGCTCTGAAAATGTACTTAGAAGGTCTCCTAATAATTTCAGAGTGTAGATATTTGGAAAAACACAGACCTACCTATTTCAGCTGAACTGAAGCTAAGTTGAATCTCATTATACAGAATGAGTGTTATGGACCTGAAAAAATCCAAAAAGTTTCCTTATGTATAGACATGTTTTTTTCCTCAGAAAAGTAGAATGATTAATATGATTAAACTAAGAAACTTTATTAGATAAATTCTAAAACAGAAAGTGCAACTTAAATATTGATTCTCATAATGTATTTCACCTTCTTCCAAGAAACGCTCAAGTTTTTCTCAGTCATCACAACAGTAAAAACCTTTTTACTACATAAAAAAAAAAATTTGAAAGGCTCCCATTGTTAACACAGACTGATCTGAAAACAACTTTCTCATATACTATTAGAGAGGAGCAAAAGACTTATTATGGATTAGTAATCTACTGTCATATTGTAATAAATCATAGTAAAGTTCACAAGAATAGAAAAGCAGAGTTTGTGTTCCAGCCTTTCCCCCTGAACAATGAAAATGTCATAAACATAAGAAAAATTATTCTATAATAATGCAAGTGTAAGACTTTGTTCTTATCTCTAGTCTACATGAAAGACAAGACTTTGTCATTACTACTGTAACCCTATTCTTATTCTTTTAAAAAAATTCATATGCTTCTGAACTCTTCATTACATGTTTAAATTCTTTATTTCACAGTGGGTATACCTCCTTGACAGAAGATTTTTCAAAGCATTATATGAAGTCTTACACATCTACATCTCACTCGCCTTTTTTGTCCTTTGAAAACCTACCACACCATTGTTCCCATTAAGACCTTTTGTGCTATAGCTTCCCAAGCGGAAAAAATCGGTGCTTCTTCAACTTGGTATTATACTTTAAAATCCATCCATAACCTTTGTAATCATCGTACTCTATTTAGAAGTCCAGTTTTGATAGTATGACTTCCAGAAATGTAATCGCTCATTTTAATTTTGGCCTTTTGTCAGATTATGGCCAGAGCAGCCTAATTATTTATCAGAAACTGAAAGAGCTTAATAAAACTGGAAGGATTCCAGCCAGTATTATTATTACTACATGACAGTTTCACAGTGCAAGTGCCAATTCAGCCAGCAGATATCACAGAAGAGCTTCCACAAAGACACTATTTTCTGTATTTTCAGACCTAAAATCAATACATAAAAAGTCATTTTACTAAGACAGTGAAAGAGAAACTCCTGAAAGACTGTGCATTATTCACTTGTCTCTTAATGAGTTACCCCATTTTAGAGTATTTTGAGGTGAGGGAGTGCAAATCATTTAAGATGCAGATATTATGCAGTCAGAAACAGGAATGTTTGCTTTCTATTAACCCTAATATTTTGTTAAAATCAATGTCCATGCCTGAAGAATTACGGAAAGGAATAAAAAAGGGTTGAAGGAGTAAAAAAAGTTTGAAGTGATAGAGAATCAAATATGTAAAAATATTTTGGAGTATTCTATTTCTAGAAAGGAAGAGGAAATTATTTTAAAGTGAAGAAACTTGTAACAAAATCAGAAGACCTGATTGTTCTACATACTTCCAAAGATACTAAGAAACTAGCAAACTTCTTTGAGGTAAGTGAATAATTACTAATGAAGAGAGCCAATTTATGTTCTCTGAATTTCCCTTATGAAGTTTTGATGAAATGTCATTTCTCATAGAAAGCAAGATGCTACAAAAAATCTGGAAGTGTACTGGGAATATTTGCAAAGAAATAAATTAAGCTGATAAAATAACTGATTTTACGATACTTATAAAACTAAATTCAAATGGAGAATACAGTGAAAGCATCCTGCTACTTTTTTTAAACTACATAAACATTTTCCAAAATGTTCCAGAAGCAAATGTTACCAAGAGGTGTGCACACAGCTGAATAGCTTGAAACTAAAGAAGGAAGACAAGGTACATTGACTCAACATGTAAAGTCAGCAAAGCAAAGCTACTGTGGGTTTACTCAACCATTTCTATTCATTTTTTTTTTGCCCTTAGGCCTTGCCTGGGAATCTTTTTAATTCGTTGGTTACATATAGAACCAGTACTGTGAGTTTTAATCAAGAACTTCACATTTTTCTCATCACTGCCATTCAAATATAAATAAAATCCCAGTAAGTACTCATAAAATATTTCTAAGAGGGACAGCAATCTGTCATTGCCAGTCTAGAAGAGGTTGAGGATACATCCTCTGCAGCATGGTGCATGGCTCTGTTCATGAATCTTCAGAGTGAACTTAAAGTACCAAATTTTTGCTGAGTCCTTCTGCAGAGATGGAAAAAGAGCAGGGAAAAGGAGAAAGGTTCTTCAAAGGAAACTAAAAAAGTTTTGTCTAGCCAGAAAAAAAAGGAAAATTTGTAAAGTTATATTCAATTAGATAAATACTCTACTGGTTGCAGAGCATAAACCGATAGAGACGGGGAATTAGAAGTACTTCCCTAGCTGTCACAATCTTCCAGAAGGATTAAAAGGAGTAAATACTACAAGCATTTTAAAATGCAGTTTTTAAAGGTCATGAAAGGTTTTAGAACAGCAGTCTTCAACAGTGGAGAACTGAAGGCACAAGGAGAGGCATTGTTTGCACATTTTTGTGTTCCTAGATCATACAAACTGATACAAACTGGACAGGAATTATCAACATATCCTTTATACTGGTTTCTCAATCCACCTCCTTTTGCAAGCAGGTTTCTGCCACTCCTTATCACACTACACACTGTGTACATGGACAGACACACATAAACACACCTAAACCTGACAGGCAGTAGCCTCAGTTCTTGTCTAAAAAAAGGTATAAAATCAACCTGATTTGTGGTTTCCTGGCTGACAATAAACTGCTGTCAAATCTTTCTCTCTTTTCTTCTTCAGTGACTGGTAACCATGGATACCCAAGGCAATAAAGTTCACTGATCCACAATGCTGTAATTCAGGGTGTGTTTACTGTAACTGATTTTGTTATGGAACCCCCAGAAGATAAAACTAGTAATTCAGGGTGAAATGGAAATTAGCTACTAGTTAAAATTTTGCCTGTATTTTAATTAAAAAAAAAAAAAGCATGCTTTGTTGAACAGCATAATTACTTCCCCTGAATAATTTATGACAGCCAGTCTGTCCCATTGAAATGTTTATATTAATTTTAATGAGCTTGTCAAAGCTCTTCTAGCCATTTTATGTTGAATAGATTTAGCTGGGGTAATATTTTAACCCATTGCTCCTTTTTCAGAAACATAAAAATCTGTTTTATATAAAATATCTTTTTTATTTTCAATGTATAGATTAGCATCTGTAGTTCATTCAAATAGTAGAAACATTATGATTCTCTACACTACAGATTATTTTTCCATATCAATTTAAAGTTTACTTCTGGAGGAAAAAAAATTGGAAAAAAGATAGATTTTTAGCTAATTGGAATACAGGGCATAAGTGTTTCAATTACAAGTGTTTGAATGCAATGTTTGCATTTACATTAGTGGTTTTTTCCATAGTTTAAATCTACAGTAGCTATAAATTTTCATTTTATTCTAAACAGACTGTGACATTTCTGATGTGCATGATTTTCTTGTTTCCCACTGTGTAGCTGTTTATATTTCCATCCAATAATTTCTACTTTAGCTACTTTTCATCACTAAAATGGGTTTGAACTATTGTTCCACAAATAGTATAGAAACTGATAGTACAGATAACACCATTCCAATTTCACCTTTTCCTTGAATGCCTTCTTAACAGCATTCCTGATGGGCCTCTTGGAACATCAGTATTACCTGACAAATGGTTTTTTTTATCTCTACTTAGCCATGTCAGGACCAAGGCTAAACTCTGGAGTAAAGGATGCAAAAAAATCTGTGTCAGAACTAAGGTTAGCAGGTTTGTGTAGAAATGTAAGGAGCAGGAAAAAAATGTTATTACTTCTACATACAAAGGGACAGGCACATGCATTCTTTAACTGATCAAGTTTGGATTAGGTGACACAATTTTTTTCCATGACGATTGATCCATTTCTGTCAACTGTTTCTGAACTACAGAAACATTTTAACAACTTATTTTTATATTCATAATTCTGGTCAGGAATGGAAACAGTCTTCTTCCAAAGCCCATAAAACTCATTAGATATTTCTATAGGGCTTGGGTGAGGTAAATATCCATTAAAAACACCCTGATAAATTGAAGGACAAGGAGGTAACTTCTTTGCTATTATAAGAAATTATTTCAAAATCCTCTATCTTTAGTAGTCTCAGAACTGCGGTCTGAAAATCTGAAACCAAATTTTGCAGACAGTGACCTCTAGCTTACTCTTCTACTGCTATAGCTTTTCAGATTTTTTTAACTCAGCACATAAATTTGTGATGTTAGTCCCTGATGATGATAAACTAGTATGTCTGGGATGTGAGGACTCATTCAGTAAACAGACATTCTGCTACCTAAAAATTGATAAATGAGCAACAATTCTATTCAAAAATTAGGTTATATACAATATTAGTCTGAACATTTTAAATATTAAAAAAAGCTAGAAGATTAATTTAAATATAAGGAACTAGATCCCTTTTAGATTAATTAATATTGGAAAGTTCTTGCATGATTGACTAATGTTGCTTCAGTTCTAAGAGGTTTGGTACAGGCCTAAATATTAGAAATGGAAAAAAATTCGGATCTTTCTTATGGAAGTGGTCCAGTGTTACAGTCAGCAGTAGAATATGTTCAATAAGGGGAGATTCTTTAGAAGAAGATAAGACTTTTTATCACCCATGGTCAGAGAACATAATCTAGAAATATCTGTAGTGGAGGGAGGACAGAATGTAATTATAGTATCATACACATGCTATCCCCAGTAGACACAAGGATGATTGTTGTTAGACGACAAACCCAAAAGTATTTGAGTTTTAATTTTTTTTAATTTTATGTAATGGTGGGAATGTATCTTATAAATTGCTCCTACTTATGCTAAAATTCAGCCACTGTGTGCTATGAAATGGAACAGAATCTCTTAGTGACACCAGATAAAATGCTGATTCCCTGACAGATAATTTATTTCAGTCTTCTAGATGCTTTAATCAGGGAGAATCGAGATTACATGTAACAGTCAAAAATGCATTGAGAACATGCTTTCATGAGATGCTTCAAATATGTTTATTTTATTATAATATTTTTAAAACAAATTTAAAAAAATAATTATAGCATGCCATGGGATGGAAGGTATTTATTTATTTTTCCTCTTTTCCATGATACTACTCCAATGCAGCAAGGAATTTAAAAACATTTTGTCTCCACAGGCCTCTAAGTCCACCCATGTGCTACAAGAGAGTTTCTTATTATAAAATTAAATACAAGAAGAAAAAACATAAATGTACAATAAGTTACCATAAAAATCTGGAAGGAGGTGAATTTATCCGCCATGAGAATTTTAAACTTTAAAATACAAAAACTAATCAATTAAAGCATGCAGTACGCCTCTTTTCTCTAAAGAATTTGTTTAGCATGTAACCTCTAAGAGATAAAGGTTCAAGGACAATCTTTCAAACAAGCTTGTAAACCAAAGTAGATGACTTATTCTGGTAATTTTTACCCTGTTAATATTTTTTGTAGTATGCTGAATTACAATTCTGACTTATTTTTTGTGCTCCTAATTAATGCTGTTGGAGCTTCAAAATCTATTGCAGTCCTTCTTTTACTATACTCAAAACTATGATGGGATTGCAGCCAAATTTATTTTTTGCAACTTCTACATTTGCAATTTAACCAGCAGTTTTTGATTAATCTCAAATTCTACAAAACCTCTTTAATTCTCACTAGACAGGCAGAATTACAGCAACTCTAAATCTGTAAAACAAGAGAGCAGTTTCGTGACTTGTCTTAGAACTAGAACAAAACAAACCCCACTATTATCTGAGAAGATTAAGATTTAGAGAATCTGGAATTTCATTTTCCAATGCACTGAAGACACCTCGTACTTGGAGAACAAGTGCTCATTTCTGATCACTCTTTTTCCATCCAAGCGTAATGTTTACAGGAGTGATAATGCTCTGGAGTGTGATCTCAGTCTGTGACAATAACTGGGAACCCAGGCAAATTTCATGTGCCTGGAACAGCCAGGTGAATCATATTTATTTGCAATCCCATAATGTTTCTTAGAAATGAGAAAAAATTAGTTTCTGAAGTAGTAAAGCAGCATTTTTATTTTTTTTATGTACTCATGGCACTAGATGTAGTAAGAACTGTAATTGTCACAATAAGACTGACACAGAAAATAGTGAAGCTCCACAAGCCTAAAATGTCCACATAAATGTGAACATCCTCCAGAGTTATATTAGGGTGAAATGAAATAGCCTAGAACATGGTTAGGCCACACTTCAGAGCATAAGCTGTACCCCTAACAGCTTTGCTTTAGGAAAATATGTCCTCACAGCATGCCACAGCAATTCTTTCCTGGAGCAATGAATTATGGCTCCTGTCAAATCAGACCTAGGGACAGTGGTCCTATGCTGCTTGTCTGATATTTTTGAGTTTAAAAAAAGTCAACTTATGAACCTAAAGGTTTAAAAACTCAAAGAACAAAGCTCAACTATATTTATTTTCTGCATCCTCTTACACAGCCAGGAAAATATCATTCAATTAAACTTTTCCCTCAGGGAAGTAGGGTACTACTCATGGAATATACCAATGTTGAGTATTAGAAAGAGCATTTCCAGCAGATTGAGGAAAGTAATCCTGCCCCTCTACTCACACCTGGTTAGGCACATCTGGAGTGCTGTGTCCAGTCCTGGGCTCCTCAGTACGAGAGATGCGTGGAGTTCCTGAAGCAGTTCCAGCAGAGGTCAATGAAGATTATTAAGGGACAGAAGCATCTCTCTTATGGGGAAAGGGTGAGAGAGATGGGCCTCTTCAGCCTGGAGAAGAGATGACTGAGACGTCAGTATCTGAAAGGGGGTGTCGAGAGGATGGAGTCCGGCTCTGCTCAGTGGTGCCCAGCAAGAGGACAAGAGGCAATGGGCAGAAGCTGATGCATAGGAAGTTCCACCTGAGTATGCGGAGGACTTTACTGTTCAGGTGACCGAGCACTGGAACAGATTGCCCAGAGAGGCTGTGGACTCTCCCTCACTGGAGCTATTTAAAACCATCTGGACACAATCCTGTGCCTTGTGCACTAGGATGACCCTGCTTGAGTAGGGGGGCTGGATGAGATGTCTCACAATTCCAGCTGTATCCATTCTGTTATTCTGAGATCTGCCATGCTATCAGAAGTGTCCACAACATCTGCATCGAACAATTTTTTTATTTCCTAAACATTTTGTCTTCATTGTACTTCACCAGTACAGACTGAACCAGTACAGAAATGACAGTATGGTTTTGCACACCATGTTTGCATAATACTGGATATACTTTAAAAGAACAGAGTAAAGGCTGACAGTAAAATCAGCTTTGTCATCTTTTGGCTTGAATGCTTGTCACAAAATATAAGTATACTAAGCTACCATGTAAAAAAATAACTGGAATTAAAGTGGAGCAAGGAGCTTCTGCTGTAGAGTGTTAAAGTAAAGCTAGACAGCAAGTTAATGTTTAGGAAGGCTCAGATAAAGAGAATCAGGTAAAGGCTCAGATAAAGGAATAAATGGACAGCCTAAGGGCTAATAATCAACTTAGAGAAAATCCTTAAGGCAAGAAGGAAACTAAAGGAACATAAATACAAATTAAGATGACAAAAAAAATGGAATGTGACAGGGAACAAGAGGAGAAAAGAATCAAGGATCAAATTCTATTAAGGACTATTATACATGATAAAGAATACACTCTAAAAATAGTACATGATCAAGACAGAAAAGGTTATAAGCATGACATTAGAATAAAAAAATTACCTTAGAAAAGGGTAATAATTCAATGATTGACAAAATTTATGAATGACATAATTCAATGAACGACTTTTACAGTTGTGGAAAAAAGGAAGGGCAAAATTCTAAGAACGGGGGGAATAGGAATAAAAATTTAAATATGTATATATATTTATTCCTATTTTAATTTTTGAGCATTGAAAGGAAGGCTTTTAAATTTCAAATCTTATCTAGAGTGAGCAATTCTACTGAATTTTTATTCTGAACTCTGAAAAGTCTTCTCTTGAGAGAAATGAACAAAGCAGCTGGAGTAATAAGTTTCCTTGTTCATGCAGAAAAGAACCTGCTTTATGGAAAATTCCATGAGCAAGTCTAATTCTGCCTCTTTCTGATGGTAACAATGACTTTAGCCTTATTTTGCATATCTTCAAATTCTCTTGTTCAAGCCAGTCTCAAAAGCTAGCTGAAAGCTCCATTTAAACATACATGTTTATATGGCAGACCTTTCTAAGCCGGTCATCATATGACATTGCCGTAGATTAGAAATGCTGTACTTCTGAAGCAAATTCCTTCTTCCTGGAATTTTCTTTTTGTAAACACAGCATCTTTCCTGAAAACTGCAGTGAGAAACATTTCTCTAAATGGCAGACCCATCCACGTATAATATCTCTTCCTACATTTTTGCTCTTAACTTCCCACCACTGCTATTAAAACTAAAGTTCATGGCTGAAGAACTGATTACCCATAATCTCTAGTATAAATGGAAATATTCTTTGAACACTTCTAATCTCCCAACACTATCCCAGTTACCCTGGGTACCAAGATTGGCATTGGAAAAATTCACTGAGCATCTCAACCTTCTGTTACTTCTTAAGTGATACACTAGAATGCCTACTTCTACTTGTATGAAAATTGAACATTATCATTGACATACAGATGTTTTTCCATGGCACAATGCAGTCACTTGGCCAGTTCAATTCATTTTGTGTACTTCAGTTGAATTTAATAAGATGCATGAACCACTATGACTCCTAAGGAGTAGTCTTGCATCTGTGTAGAGTGTTCAAACACTTGGTGTGGGAATGGATCCTCCTTGTTCTGCCACTTCCCTCAAAGGATGTTCAAGGTACATAGGGAGGATCATTAAAGATGGTTCAAGGTTATTCAGTAATATACAGTTCAGCTTGAACTGAAGTATTGGATTTTAACAGCCATTGCAAAAGTTCAATAAATATTTTCTTTCTTCCTACCAGTCAATTTCCCTTTATAAGTTTTGCAGAGAAAAAATAAGAAAAATAAGCTCTTAATCACTAAATAGCTCTCTTTGCTATACAAAACATTTTAGCAGGCATAGATTTCATTTTCCCTTCTGGTAGCATCCCAGATTGATGTGCTATTCTGGATTCAGAATTTAGAAAGATTAACACCCCTCCCCACCACCTTCTAAAAACAACTAATTGAAAAATAAGAACTTTCAAAATAATATTTGAGAGAACATAGAACCACTCAGTTATCAGATAGGGCCTTTTATCTAGGATCATGTACCTACCTGATATCAATCGCCATGCTCCAAGAGTAGCTGAGGATCTAACCCACAGCTCCTTTTCTTTGTAATATGCTCTACATTTTGCTTCCTACATATAATTTTAGGTCTTTTGCATCCACAATCAGACAGGAATTCTGCCTTTATATGCAAGAAACTTAGCCACCAACCTAATTTCCTATCACACTAAACCACTAAGAATCACACGCGAATAACTATTTAAACATGAATAGATATAATTCTCAGTTCAAAATCATTAAGCATCATCATCTTAGAACATTCACATATTTTTCACCTTCACTCAAGCTCCTGTTCACATGTATCTCAAATTTCACTGATATCTACAATGCTAAAGAAAGTGCTTACACAGTGAATAGAAGGTGATACAAATTATTACATTTTTTTCTTCCAATAAAAATCCAGAAAATCATTCCCTGAACAGCAGTATCAAAAAAAAAAAAAAAAAAAACAAAAAAAACCAAAAAGAACCTCAACCCAAACCTACTTGTTTTCTTCATTTGAGAAAATAATTATCATTAAAACAATACTGGCTTGGCCATGATCATCACAGGACAGAAGTATGGATGCCCTTCATTCCTTTAATCACATACTTAAAACCTATCTCAGAAAAAAATTTACCAGTTTTCAAGAAACTCTTCCAAAGGAAAGAAACTACTTAGAAAAGGATATTAAATATTCACTGATCTCTAAAAAAAAACAGATTAAGTAAAGTGATTGTTCAGAAAAAAGAAACAAGTGTTCCAGAACAGCAGCAAAGTTATATATTCAAATAAACTCAGATTTAAAAAAAAAAAAAATTAGGGAACATCAACCTATAGGTTCAATATTAAGTGGTTTACATCTATTTAAGCCTTTCAGGTCTTGCTGTGCTGCGTTTGGCTGAGGCAGAGCTCATTTCCTTCACAGTCACTACTATAGGGCTGTGTTTTGGATTTGTTCTGAAAACAGTGTGGAAAATACAGAGATTTTTTTTGTTATTGCTGAGTAGTGCTTGCACATCCTGAAGGCCTTTCCTGTTTCCCCTACTGCCACACTGGCAAGGAGGCTGGGGGTGCATGGGAAGCTGGTAGATGACACAGCCAGGACAACTGATCCCGTCTGACCACAGGGATATTCCATACGATATGGAGTCAAGCTCAGCCTGCAGACCTGGGGGAAGAAGAAGGGAGGATGTGACATTCAGAATGATGGTGTTTGTCTTCCCAAGTCATCATCATACACAATGGAGTGCTGCTTTCCTGGGGATAGCTGAACACCGGCTTACGCATGGGAAGCAGTGAATGAATTCCTTGGTTTGCTTTGCTGCCTGCAGAACCTTTGCTTTCCTTATTAAACTGTATTTCACTCAGCCCACAAGTTTTCTCACTTTTACCCTTATGATTCTCTCCCCCATCTCACCACGGGGGAGTGAGCGAGCAACTGCGTGGGGCTTAGTCGCCAGCTGGGCTTAAACCATGACAAATGTATAAAATCCAATACCACTTAGGGAAAGGGATGTATTAGATCCAGTCTTTTAATTAGTCTCTGAACTTTCCAAAGACTTTCATTTTTCCTTAGATGCTGATTTTCCACTTAGTTCAAAAGCTTCTTATAATTAAATACAATTAAAAGTGCTATGACTTCATTAATTAAAATTAATGAAAGATTGTCATAAAAAAGAGCAACTGATCATATTATATTATTAAAATAAAATCATAGCAAAACAAAATCAGAAACAGAATTAATTCACTTGAGTATCTGTTCTTCAGATTATCAGAGGGCACAGGCTATTGCAAACTATTTTACTAATTGGAAATAAAACAATATAATTGTTGGACCAAATAAATCTCTGAGAGTACACAGAGGATAAAAATGTCTAGTTGACTTTGATCTTTAATTTATGAATTTGGTTTTCATTGTTATTTATACAGGAGTGCCTTTGATATTCTGAATGCCAGAAATAGATGTCTGCTTACAAAAAGATACAGAAAAATATTTTCCTGTCTCATGTAGGTGTGGAAACATAAATGATTTTTGGTTTTAAACATACAGATGTATACTAGACTACATTTTGTGGACAAAACCTATCAGGGAACTGACACTTTGCAGAAAACTGAAATAAAATTTTCTAAGTATATTCTAGCCAGCGAATGCATAAAGATGTTAAATTATGTATGGACTCAAATACTGAAAGTTTAATAAATCTTAAATTTTTAGGAAAAAAGATAGGAGAGGACAGGTAATCAAGGTTCCTTCCATCCCTCATTCTTCCCATACCACCCCTGCTTTAAGGCCAGTTGCTTTTTCTGGGAGGTGTATCTAAAAACATTCATGAAGGGTCAGTTTGAGCTGTAGTCCTTGTGGGACTTTCATGGGCTTCTTTTGTTCCTTACATAACATGCACCTGCATAAAATACATAAAATGTAGTCATCTAGTCTTTCAGATTGAAACTTCCAACAGAAAAACACAGAGAATGCTCAGGAATGAAAAATAAGGCCTTGAATGTATTCCTTTGTTAGGAAAAAGTGTATAATGCACCAAAATCTTGCAAAAATATTTTTGAATATGAAAAGCCCCAAGTTTCTAGGGAAGTGACAACCCAGACTAAAGTATTTCTGAACCTTCTGGTCAAACCTTTCACCAAATAAAACATGAGACACAATTCAGTTCACTATTGTGTTCACACTAATACATCATTTTAGGATGAATAGGTATTTAAGCAAGTATCTGGATTATTTAGAAGGAAAAACCCCCTTGCATTACCATGGGGAAAGTAATCTAAGTGTCATTAGTCAAAGGTCTCATGTTGTCAGTATTAAGAAGACAGTTGTAATTGTGTAAAGTCTGATATGGGTTTCAAAAAATAAGCAACTAAAGGAGGATAATGTAATTACTTCTAATCAACATGGGTAGCTGGAAAATTGATCTTGTCAAATTGCACTGGTATCATTTTTATGAAATTATAAATGCAGTTGATAAAAATTATCAAGACACATACTAATGGGTTTAACAACTCAGTAACAATCATCTCAAATCTCAACATGCTATGCAAATAGGGAATATCAACAATGGCTATTTTTCTTCCACCCCATTTTCCTGGGAATGATTTTACATTTATTTGTATTTTCATAGACCCGAGGACAAAAACAATTCAGTCAATGCTGGTAAATTTGGTTGTTGATTCAATAAGTGATCAAGGAAAGCAGGATCAATCAATGAAGGAAAATTCAATATGGTAATATCTGCATTTATGAGCAGAGGATGAAGGCCCTTCTTAGAGTATGAAAGAAATAGTTCAAGATGTAGTGAAAGAACAAGAGATAATGTTTTATAATCAAAAGAGGCAGGTTTAGATTAGATGTTAGGAAGGAATTGTTTACTGTGAGGGTAGTGAGGCACTGGAACAGGTTGCCCAGAGAAGCTGCGGATGCCCCATCCCTGGAAGTGTTCCAGGCCAGGTTGGATGTGTCTTTGAGTAACCTGATCTAGTGGAAGGCATCCCTGCCCATGGTGGGGATGTTGGAACTAGATGGTCTTTAATGTCCCTTCCAACCCAAACCTGTCTATGGTTCTATGACTTTGTAGGCAAGACCCAGATAAAGAGACACACTCAGTCTCTTTTCCTTTGCAATCAGCCTGAATATATGAATATTTCCCCAGAGATCTCAATGCATGATGAACAAGGGCAGTTCACAGAAACACACCTGGACCCCAGTCTCAGTGATAACAGAAGGGAATGCAATAGTGACGGCCAAGCAAAAGAGACGACACACAAGTGCAGCGGGGTGGTTCCATGGGTCTGAGAGGCTGGAAATGTAGAATTGCAGTGCTCCTGTATCCCAAGGGAGAAGCTGCTATAGTACTGAGCAGAGATCAAAGCCCTGATTCTAAGTTACAGTTTTAAGGAACATGGATGAAAGAAGCACTATAAGAATTAGCCAAAACTAATTAGAAGACATTAAATGTGTTATGGAAAAAAAAACCAACAAAACCTCAAGAGGATGTGTCTGTTTGTCTTAAAGGAGGGAGATTAATTAATCAGTTAGAAGAGTGCTTATACAGCTCTTAAGTTTACTTCACTACAGGTGAATACAGAAATTCCGAGAAAAAAAACTGCACGTCTTTTCAAGTGTAGATGGTTAACCACTGGAAAGACTAGTGGGAGGACACTGCAGGTGAGTATCTTTGTGGGTTCTGAATCTTACATATACACAGAAAACCCTGGCTTAGCACCAAGTTAACTACTGTACCTGAATGAATATGTTCTGGAATCCTAATTCCAGCATTAAACAGAAAGCCAGGAAGCTGCAGTCTCTTCTGGCTAGAAGTCTTTTTGAGCCAAAAGAGCACTTTTCTCAGCGAAATACCTTGCTCTATATGCACTTTTTTTAGTTAAATTTTTTCATATTCTAAATCAGAAAATGTCTTCTATCCCAGTTCATTTATGTGAAATCACCCCATTCAAGATTGTCAGAACCTACTTTAACCTTTAGGCAAACCTTTTTTGTCAAAAAAAATTTGTTTTCTTAACTGTCACTTCGACACAATCTAAATGTATTGTTTTAGACTACATAAAGTATGTTTACTTCATCATATAGTCTGGACTTAACATGATTACAAATTTTCAAGTTCTTGGGAATAGTCAGCTATAAAAAGATTTTTTTTTTTTGTCTTACTTTTCTGTGTATATTCTAGAGCTATTGTAGAGAAATAACCTACACCTCAGAGAAACTTAGAGGTTTTTTGTGTATTTCCAGGTTACAAAGTAAGGCCAGATCCTAGGAGGCAAATGATTCACTACTAATTAAAAATGCAGTTTAAAAGAAGGTTTTCAGTATTTTATTTTCAATTTTATATAGTTAACCTCAATTGACTTTAAAAGGAAGTAAAACTTCCAGAAGGAAATAGGACCCAAAGTAACCTTCTGAAAATGTGACGTGCATTCTGTTGCCTGTGAACAGGGCTGAAACCTCTCTAGAAAAGAGATACTTTGCATTTCTACACCCGTATCTGTATTTTGGAGGAACTGGAGATGGAAACGTGATGGAAATTCACTTTTGGAAGGAAAGCAATGTAAATTTTCTATTGTAGAAGACCAGCTTTAAAATTCTTTGCAAAAATACTGTTTGCTTTTTAAAAGGAAGCAGTAGTTTCACAGATTATTCTCTCTGTATGACTGAATTTTACTTCCCCTTTCTGTTTCAGCACAGCTCAGACTCTAGAACAGAGTAACATATTTTCCTCTGTAATGGCACTTCCCAGCCATTTCTCCTCCTGTGGGAGATGTCCTTGAGCTGTAACCACAAATACAATCTGGATCTATTTTTAAGAGAAGTGGGCAAATACGCTCTTTTATACAAATGCTTTGGCTTTCCATAAGCCATTAGAATTATTATATGTGAATTAGAAGATATATTTACAGCACAAGGCAATATGTGGAGTGGAACACAACACTGAAAGATGGATGTACTAGCATAGGGTTTTTCTGGAATTTTCCAGACATAAGAATACTACAGAAACAACTTTATCAAAGGCATGGAAATATGTTGGAAGTAAAGTTATTGCCTGGCTGATGTTGAGCCATGAACTGATAGAACTGAAGTTGTACAGCTTCTACAACTTTGGGAGAGGTTCAGCAATATATCCCAAGAATAAATTTGCAGTAGTGAGTTATGCTGTTAATATTATTGTAATTGATGTGATATAAATACCTAAAGGAACTGGAGTAAAGCAGTTATTTTTCAAGTTTGCTTGGAAAGCACAGCTTGCTTAGTATGAAATATCATAACATGATTTCAGAACAGGGAAAGGCATTTCTGGAAAATGACAAGGACCCCTCTGACCCTACACTTTCCCCCAGAGATGTGCACACAAGGAGCAGCACTGAAAGGGCAGGACCGTGCCAGCCAGGACCTGTCCCACTGCCCGAGGGAGGCAGCAGCGCTGGGGCGGGCAGTCCACAGCCCTTCTCATCACGGATGCTTGCGGTGACAGAGCAAGGCCACGTTCCAGCGGGGACATCAAGCCAGTGAGTCAGGATCTGGATCAGCAGAACACAGGCACAGCACATCTGCAGCACAGCTCAGGCACGGACCAACCACGAGAGCCCCAGCCCAGGCTCCCTCGCAGAGCTGCCCACCGCACACAGCAAGGATGCTCTACTCACTCCGCCAAGACCTTCAGCTGTGCTGCTTCTAAGCTGGCCCTGAGCCCAGGCAGCTAAAGCCCCAAGAAGGTCAGGGCAATATCTGGGCACTGACACCAATCTCCTAAAACGACTGATGATTCAGTACAATGTTTTCTTAGGTTTGACAAAGGGGTGAGCAGCTCTACCATCATTGTGCAGTCTTTACCTTAGGCAGCCTGCCCAGTTAAGGATTGCATGGGAATTGCAGCATGCAGCCATACCTGTTTCCTGTAAATAGTTTTCACTAATTTTCTTAACTCCTACCTGTTTTATCTTCTTTTTTTGGGCAGTAGTGTTTTTCTGAGGTTGTGAGACCGATGCAAGATACTAAGATACTGAGTGTTTAGGACCACATGCAGAAGGCTGAATTGACTTATCAGCTCATTATCAAAAGTCCTGGTTTAGAAAGTGTTGCCATTAGCATCTGCATATGGGATGTAACATTGAATAGTTGCAGTTGGGACCTCTACCACCATTCATCATTAAGATTTTCTTAGGTCTCTTCATTATAAGAGCTCATCTTCTCAGTTGCCAAGCTTTAAATATTAAGTGTGAGCTGATATTTTTCAGATTTCTGCCACTGACAAATCATATTTGAAGGTATTCTATGTTTTTATTTGAGAGGGATTTTGCTATTTCAAAAATAAATGTAATTTTGAAGAATAAAATTTAGAGATTAAAAGAAATTCTGATGACCTTTTATTCTCTTTGAAGTCTGGATTGACTATGTTTTGAAAGAGGGAACTCAAATGTTTGGCATTCTGTCTTGGAAATAAAAAGTAAATTTCTGTTCCAACAAAAATGGTAATGAGGTATGAAATTCCATATGGTATAAAAGACGTGAGAAAAGAAATCACGAGGGGAAACACATGTGGTTAACTGGCAGCTGGAATCAATGCTTAAAGCTGCAGGGAGCCCAGGAGCAGGTTTCAGTCACCGAGATTAGCTGGGTGTACTTTGCTGCCAGGAAGATACTTCCTGCGGTTACTTAGTGGTTCTTAGCCAATAAAGTAATGCTTGAAGAGCACAATGATGAACACCAACACAGTGAGACAAGTTGTCAAAGTTATTTGCAAGAAGGAATAGACTGAAGCCTAGACTGGAGTTTTTCTGGCAATAAAGTAAACTTTTTGTTGCAGTATTAGCAATGGAGGATCCCTTATGAGGTGAAAGTTCGCTGGGAAAGAAGATTATATCATTTGCTAAAAATGTTTTACTGGCAGTTTTGTAATCTGTTTGCACCTGAAAGTAGATCTCACATGATACTAGGCATTCTATTTAGACTAGACTGTTCTAGGTAGTGTTCATTCTATGTTGCCTAACACTCATAGCTCAGTTGCAGAATTTTTCAAAAGCCAGAAATCCACCTGAAAACAAAGATATTTGTAATTCAGATTTACAGAATGCAAGTACTCTGAAAAAACCCCTCCATCTTAGACATCACCTGTTAAACACCCCTTCACCATGTAGATTTGACACTAATGCTTTTATGTCTTTGATCCACAGTCATAAAATACCTTCCTCCTTTACTGTTGTGTGTGATCATTTGAGATGCTGAGGTCCAGCTGCGTCTTGCTGAGAGGCAACTTGGTGCCCAACAGCTCTAGGGGACGAGCGCCTCTCCCTAAGGAGTTAGCCCCAAGCTATGATGACAGGCGCGTCGGCAGAGGGAAAGAACAGAAGGGGGTCCCTCGTATAGGTTCCACAAGCTCAGTTTATTCTGGAAGCAGTGAAAGGTCCAGCAACAAAGAACCAGGATAACCAGAGGGTCCAAGGGTTTCATACTCAGGGAAAAAAATAGGGTGGGGTTGAGGGGAACAGCCAATGAGGAAAAGTGGAAGGGGTGGGAACAACAACAGAGTAACCAATAAGAGTAATGCGTAGGAGGGGTCCACAGCAAGAGGCCAATGGGGCATCAAGTAGGAGAGAACCTTCTAGAATTCATACATAAGCAAACAGGGAATTTACATATTCAGGATCTATACATAAAACAGGGAGGGAAAATATGAACCAACCAACATCAAGTTATCAAATTAGGGGTGCAGAGGCTTGTGGGCACTCGCCACAACTACGGAGATGCTATACATCTGTGCCTTTCCACCAAGACTCGGGGTGCCCTGTATCGGTGGTTGTGGCTACAGCCACATGCACAGCAACAATCATTCAAGAAATGCACATTCTGTAGTGAAGTGATTCATAGAAAAGAAATTTAACAATAGCTGTGTTAGAGGCAGATATTGAATAATGCATAGCAAATAAAGCATAGGATCATGGGCTGCAGAATGATTAAGCTGAGTTATAGAATAGATGTTTGGTAAGAGATAACAGAATTATGAACAAGTATACTGCAAAAATCACTATCATTATTTTAAAACAATATTGTAATTCACACTTTCATTGTTGGCTTGTGCTTAATGCTGGAACTTGGTGACTTTGGCTAGGCTTTACTTAGCAACTTCTAACTGTTTAATGCAAATGGTATTTGAACAAGATGCAGCACACTTTATTCTAGCTTTTTACCAGCTATTGTGGTTCCTTTAGTTAATTTAATACACTGGGAAAACAGGAACTGAAGGAATCAGTCAATTTTTGATCACATTTGTGTTTGTTTTAACAGGCAGCTCAGCTGTTGACAGCCTGTTGACCTAGATTCAAATAGTCCAGCATTACTGAAGGCAGAAAGTCTCACTGTTGAGGTAGATTAATGCCAAACAGGTTATTCTCAAGTACAGTAATTAGGAAATTAGAAGGGATTAAAAGAATAAGGTACAGATAAGGCACTACCAAGCACCAAACAAATTCCTTCTCTCTTTGGCTGTATATTACTAAATGACCATTGTACACATCACGGACAACAAACAGGCGGAGTTGGAAGCCACTGGACTGCTAGAAAGATATGACCTTGTTGCCATTACTGAAACTTGGTGGGAAGAATCCCATGACTGGAGCGTGGCTATCGATGGCTACAGACTGTTCAGAAGAGAGGAAGGAGAGGTGGAGGGATTGTCCTTCTTAATCAGGGGGCGGATTTTGTGTGAACAGCTATCTCTGAAGACCAGGTCAAAAGCCCATGAGTAAGAATCAGACATCAAGGCAACAAAGAGAACCAATGATTGATGTCTACTACAGGGCACCTGATGAAGGGGAGCCTATTGATGAAGCCGTCTTGCTCTCTCTTCAGGAGGCATCATGCTCATCTGCTCTTGTCCTGCTGGGACACATTAACCACCCCGACATCTGCTGGGAAAGTAGCACAGCAAGCTGCAGGCAATCCAGGACAGTCCTGCAGTGCATGGAGAACAACTTCTTGAGCCCTACCAGAGGGGAGGCAATACTGGGTCTGTTGGTCACCAACAGAAGTGAGCTAATCAGGGGTGTCAAGACTGGAGGCAGCCTGGTATGCAGTGATCATGCACTGACAGAGTTTGCAGTCCTGAGGGGGGAGATGGGTCAGGTAAGGAGTAAAGTCAGAATAGCGAACTTTAGGAAATCAAACTTCCAGCTTTTCAAGGAGATAGTCAGTAGGATCCCCTGGGAGACTGCCCTCAGGGACAAAGGAGCAGAACGGAGCTGGCAAATCTTTAAGAAAATCTTCCATAGAGTGCAACACCTGGCAATCCCCGGAGCAAGAAATAGGGCAAGGAAGGCAAGAGACCAACATAGCAAAGTAGGGAACTACTGGTCAAACTAAAGGGAAAGAAGCATTTAAATGCACAGGTAGTGGAAACAAGGACAAGTAATGCACGCCACATGAAGTCCCAAGCTTGCTGGGCAAGTTTAAGGGGAAAGGTAATTATGTTCACTCTGGTGGTGCACAAGAGAAGCATCAAAATTCTCAGGAGATCTAATAACAAACTTTTACTTGCAAACTTTAGAACACTAAGGTAAAATAAGGTACTTGGAAAATTTAAAAACAACATCCAGCTCAAAGTAAGTCACTTCATAAACTTTATCTTAGGAAACTTAGAATTAGCTAGCTTCAAATTATCCAGACAGAACAAGGCCTTTACTAAAGCATCGACTGGAACTTTTTAGTCTGGCTTAAAACATATTTCAATAAATTAGCAGAAGAAAGAGTTAAAGAGAAAGAAAAAAGGAGAGAAATATATATGTAGTCAATGCCTTAGATCCAGGATGACCTTAGCTGCTTGTAGATCCAAGGCAGTGGAGCTCATCAGTATCACACAAGTGCCACTGCTTTTTATCTCTTCTGGTCTCCGAGGGTCCTCCCCCAGGCTCATGCCTGCATTTTAATGTACCCCAGGGGCCCATGCAGCCATCCAGAGCAATTTTGGGCTGTCAGTGTGCCATGTGGCTGGGCAGTCACTCCAGGACCAGACCAGAAGCTCCAGGGGCAGGGTGTGGAGCAGTGCACTGTCCCACCTTTGCAGAACTTGCCCTGCCCCTTCCCAAACACACACACACACACTTTCTTCCTAGTTATTTTGAGCCAGTCTACCATTTCTCTGGTCTCCTATAGCCAGCAGCCCAGAAAGACAATCATGTCTTGGACTGCATCTTGGGCCAGTAGGTCGAGGGAGTTGATTCTGCCTCTCTGCAACAGGTATTACGATTAAACTACCTATACATACATATTTGCCAAGAAGTATTTTTTGATTTTTAAAAGCTTTTTATGATACTCTTGTCTAATACTCAGATTTGAAAAATAATTGTTGATAAATGCTCCAAACAGCACCCCAGAGAAGAATTCTTACAGTAGTGTGCAGCCTGTTTTATATAGCAGCCAATATCTCTAAGAGGAATAGCACAGAGAAGTAAAAGTGCCCTACAACAAAAGAATTTAAATACACTTATTTGAATTTTTTCCAAAATCTTTTCTTTCAACTGGTTAACCATATTGTCAGAGACTGAAAATAGTTCATGCCTCAAACATTGATATAAAGCTTTGCTCATTATAAAGAAGCTACAGCTGAAGAAGCCTCCCTGAAGAGTGGGACTTTGAATTGGAAGTCAAACTGTTGATTAGATAAAGGGAAATGCATTGTTCAATCATCTCAGGCTGAGGGAAAGGTATGCATCCAAAAAAGGCCAAAGCCACCAGCTGCAACTATTCCCGGTTGAGTTTGGGGTGGGGGAAGAGCACAGCTCACAGAAGCCAGGTTTACACAGACTCCGCCCAGCCGAGGTGAGGGAGGAGGTTTTGGGTGCATGGTGCAACCTCTGGTGAGAGGCAATAAACACCGATTACACAAACTGGCCCAGCTGTGGAACCCCCAACCCCACAGGCCACATCCAGGAGACTTTCACATGAGAGACAGCTGAGGGGGTGTCACAATCCAACAAAGAGCCCCCAAAGTGCTCCCCAGAGGCTTTGCACCACAGGACTGGACGTGATGCAACAGATCCAGAGTCTGCTGTAAGAGACTGCCCCCCTCCCCCAGGGGGACATGCCTGGACATTGCCACCTGGCTCGAGGGTAATATTAACCCATGGGATTCTATGCTTTTCAGGGGGATCTTCACCACCAAGAAGACCACCAGCTGGAGAGGATCAACAGAACATCGTTGGGATCCACGGAGTGGTGATATTTTCCTTATTCTGTCTCTGTCACCTTCTTTCTGTCCCCTCCACCTATTTTCTGTTTCTTTCTCTTCTTGTCTCTCCTTTTCTCTTTCTCCCCCTCTCATCAAATAAAGCCCTTACTATTGTCACTGGCATATGGTTTGCACCTTAATTCAGGCAGAGGCATTTCTAAGAACCTTAACAATCGGATATTAGCACATGTTCCTTTAAAGTTGCTGGAAATCATGCAGAAGATGATATGATATAGAGGTACAGAGAAGCACAGAAGCCCAGACTGATCTACTGGTATCTTGAGCTTCAAACCTGCATGTGTGCCAGCTGCCTGAACCACATACGTAGATGGAGAATTTATCCTAGGAACAAGAACAAACATGATATTTGAAGACTATTTCTAACTCTAATCTCAGAACAACATATAACAGCACCCCTCTAAGGGTCTAAACAAGCATATGCTATGCTCTATGAACAAACAGTACACAGATGCTGAAAATCATCTGGGAAGCATGATTCAGAGTTAATAAACTAAAATAGAAATCTGCCCATAGGGAAAATTAGAAAATGCACTTTTTTTTCTTCATAGAAACCTCTTAGAAAGGGTATTTCTGATGCCTAACTCAAAGCTATCCATTCCTTTAATATGGAATATCTAGTTCTATTCAAAGAGAGAAAATATACTTTGTCAGAAAAACTGTTATAGGACTGCCAAAGCCATAATTGTCACCTGCACTAGAAAATAAACAAAAGATAGCTGTCTCAATTGTCTAGTAAAGCTGCTAGCCTAACACAAAAATTAGCTAATTATCATACTTTTTCCCTGAAAAATAACGTGGATCTGTTACATATAGAATTCTTGAGACTTATAATTTTTGGCTATTTTGTTGGTTTTCAACAGCTAGAATCCAAATACAATCCAGCTTTTCTACCCAACAATATCTCCTTTTTAAAGAGGACATAGCTTCTCCAGACTTTTACGCATTTCCCAACCTGCAAAGATTTTCATGGATATCCTCTAATTGCATTAAAGATACTTCATCCATTCTCTAAGCATCCTGCAGAAAACATCATCAGGCCTAGACTATTTAAGACTGCTTTAATTAGATTTTTCCTGACATTGCTAAATGCTTCACCTGATTGAAATATGTAAGTTTTCTTTTTTGCAGCTGTGTCGCAGCAGTTGTCACTGTCTGACTCAATACTGCACAGACATGATTCCAGCTGCTGTGTTTATCAGCAAGGTTTTGATGGCAAAGCCAGTCCTCCCTGATCTGTTACCTCGTACTTTGAAATTTTATATTCATTTTCTCAACTGTATTATTTTTGTCTTCTCCAGTTCTTCTCTACAGTGTTGTTTTATTAGTGGTACTTGTCATTAGACTGCTTCTCATTTTTCTGTTCTATTCTGGAGCTATCCGTTGAAATGTTAAGCAAGATCTTCATTCAGAATAGATCCTGATGGCTGCTCTTGTGACAGTGACAGTGACAGAACAATGCAAGGAGTGCCTATGTTCTCAGGAATCTGCATTTTTTGATTTGTGTGTGTGCGCATGTGTCTATGTGTTAGTCTTTGCTGATATCCACAGCACAATCAGTCTATTCTGTCTCCTGCCTGCCGGCTGCACAGTTAGCCAGGCTTGATGTGAGAGGGTCGCAGAGTCAGTCAAATGCTAAAAGTCAGTACAGAACGTGCCTTAAGATCTGCCTCATGACAATGTTATGCTACTATTTACGTACTGACCTTCAAAGATGTCAAGATTTGATGCTGCTGTGTTCCTCTGCTCCCATGGCAGCAGCTAGTAAGGACTCTTCTGAATTATTATATTTACTCAATTTTTTTTTGTTGTATTGGGTAAGAGAAGTCTTTCTCAAATGGTCTGGGAGTTCATGTTAGGAAAGGTCAGTAGTAGGTGCAGACTAATTTCTTTCTCGGATGTGTTGGCTCTCCTGTAAATATGTGGTTTTCTTTGACAAGTAGATTTGAAACTGTTCAGTGGTGAAAGAGAGAATGGTGACAGCCTTGAAACCTACTCCCTATCCTGCACAATGAGATTGACACTCCACTACTCCTAGCTGTTAGGAAATTGAAGACTGATTTGGTCCTTTGTATCCCACACAACACCTGCCAGTTTTGTTATTCCCTGGGCAGCAGGAAGAGGAATCTGGCACTGAGTGTGAACAACTTACCTGTATTTTAAAATAAAATACAAAATTCTTTTATACTTCATTTTACTATCTTGGCAAGATGTAATTTTCCTTGAATCCTGGCAATTCTCATGTTACCCTTACATATGACTTCTGAGAGTTACCAATTTTTCTTTGATCATATGATTTTTCTGTTCTGTGTAAGTTATTGGCTTGTTTGGCACTTCACGGATGGTAATTCAGGTTAAACCTCAATTACACAAGTTTTTTCCTCACCCCTTTTGCTTGAAATCCTGACTCCTTGTAGTTTTATCGATTTGTATAGTCTTGTACAGCTCTGTACCAGCTCTGTACAACTAGTCCTTTAACTAGTTGATTCTTATTAGTTCCCTTGATGAATGAAAGATTGCCTTCTGAAATTGAGAACTTCATGAAATGGGTGTATGAATAAGTATAAATTATGCAGTAAAATCCAGCATGTCAGCCCCTCCACAGTAACCACCTGTACCTTGTACCTGCCTAATCCCTCACTGAAAGAAGGGTAAATTGATCTGCCTTTACAGTATGACCATAAGTACAATTGACTACTTTGCAAGTTTTCACTTCATTCCACCATAATTTATAGGTCAGAGATTTAAATATCTTTCTTCCTTTAATATTCCAGTGTAATTAATTTGTATCAACTGATAATTATATTTGTACCATACTGTGATACTATTTTCTCATTGGATTAAGAGATATTTAATGTTGAGTTTTGCTAGAACAGTCATTAGTATCTACACTTGCTACAGCATTACTAATTCTATCTATGCAATGCAGTAACATAAAAATCCTGGTATTCAAATATCCTATATATATCTCCAAATCCTATATATTCAAATATATAGCTTCAACAATGTCATATAGAGCTACAGAATCATTTATTATAACCAAATGTGGCATTAGAACACCACAAAAAGTCCTCAGGTTTAAGTAAAATTCTTATCCATCCTTTCCTAAAATTATATAAACCTCCAAAGATCTTTATCCCATTCTGTCTTGTTTCTTCAGTAGGTTTTTACAGTGTTCTTAACTCAACATCACCTTTATATTTCATTTTTTGTCCCAGTAGAACAAAGGCTTTAAAAGTAAGAACCATGATTATAGTTCTGTCACATCTTAGTTACTCCTTTAATAAATCCCTTCACATCATGCAGTATTTCAAATTCTCCAATGTCATTTCCTGGAAGAACCATTTAACAAAGATGGAAGTCATTTAACTACTGCTTTCAAAAATATTAATATCTTTTCAAGTGGTGTCTGGCCAACTACTCACGGAAATTCATCACCCATTTGTTAAAGATTTTTACCAATTTTTCTCTCACACTAACCCTCAATTTCTGTTATCTCTGAGCCTGATGATGAGAAGGTAGATGTAATATGCTTTTTCATTCATGCCTCCTAGGTATGTGAGCTGCTGCCAAGTGATGGAAGAATGGTTTATGTGTAGGTTTATCTGTACTGAGCATCAGGATTGCTAAAGCTGGACTGAAAGCTAGAATGAGGAGAAGGCTGAGGAATTAGATTTCTTAATAAATTAGGTTTCTAAATAAGTTATGACCACATCTGGTAGGAAAGGGAACTGACTCTTATCAGGATTAGAGACCTCACTGAGCTCAGGCTCAGCACTGTGTGGCTGTAATGATCAAACTGTGATCACTTGCTAGGAGAGCAGCTTTAAATGGGCAACAGTTTGGCTACCCCACTTACCAACTTTAAGACCACTGAACTAACCTTTTAGCCTTTAGCTCTGCAATGACTGTGCATAGACAAAAAGGAAGTTGGCAAACAGAGATACCACTATGCTCTATATATATAACTGCATATATATCTATATATCTATAGATATAACTATGCTCTGCAGACATAGTTAAACAGTCTGCTCTCTGTATTGCCCTTGAGCGACATGGTTGTGCACATGGTATGTATATAAAGAAGATTAAAGTAATCTGATTCTCAGTTTTCCAGGCTTTGTGTATTCATCTAAATCAGGAGCAAGTGCAACATTCAGCTGAACCTGAACATTGTTTAAACCCAGTTAGTACTCTAAAGATGTGAAATTACTACAAAAGCACCAGAGCAAGGCTAAAAAACATTTAAGACAATTTGAATCTGAAATAACATTAACCTGATGCTCGATGGGTATCTTTCAGAGTGAAAGATTAGTAGCCAATTCTGTGATTAAATTATAACATTATTCTATCTGTATTACAGGGAAGACAGTTTAGAACACCCTTTCAGTGGCTAAGGAATACTGGAACAATGTTCTTCATTACCACAAGGTGTCACTTTTATGACTCTTGGATGAACAACAAAGTTTAAAAGTAAAATATTAGATGGAATCGTTCCCTACTTTTTCCTAAAATTTCTATGCTAGTTTCTCAGTTTGTTTATTACATTTGGTATGAAAATTGAATTATCTACATATTAGATCTGAGCAGACATCTCATGAAGCATAATCTATTTAGTTTAGCAGCTTTTTCTGCTTTTGAAATTTTAGGAGCAAACTACAACTTCCTTCAGTTCGCTAATTATTTAGATTTGTGCAATATTTGTGATATAATTACTATGACTCCAAATTTAAGTATTGCACACTGGATATTATGTAGATAATACCGCTAATATTTCTGCCCTCTGGCTAAGCACTTGTGCATTTATAGAAACATATCTCAGAATATTTTTAAATATGGCTGTGACTATTGTTCTTTTTCAAAAAAATTTCAGCAGTAATCTTTTTTTAATTCACTCACTCTACAAATTCACAGATTCACATGATCAGACTCCTCTCAAGCTCACACAGGTCTGCAGCAGCCTCACCCCTGCTAGGCTACTGAATTCAGCAATCCCTAGGAATTACAATATCACAAAAATTTGTGTGTCCCAAGCCCTTGTGGGTCAGTAGAAACATCCCCATGAGCTTCAACACACTTCAAATAAAACATATCTGAAGTAATAAGTAATTTGTTTACTTAAGATCATAGAAGAGCCTAAGTAATTTCTTAAGCAAACCTATCTAAATAGTTCCATGATTTAAAATTTAAATTTCAGTCTAAACCAGAAAGACAAGTTTAATTATATCACTATTGCTGTTGTTACTAGAAAACTGAAAAAGGAAACAGGAAATATACAGAACTGTCTTCAGGGAAGGTCTTGATCTTAAGTGGTCCTGCTACTACAACTTTAATGGAAAAAAACCCTAAATTTAATTGTAAGGGTTTTTTTCCTGTTATTTCTCTCTCAAAAAAAAGTAAGCAAGAAATGTTTTGAAGAATTTAAATGTTCCTGGTTTTACTATAAGCATAACTTATTAATCTTTTCACTGCATACTTTGTAAAATTATCTGCTACAGTGATACTTTTAACAAATCACGTATACCTATAACATTTCTCATCAATTTTAATAAGCTGGTGTGATTTTATAATTGCCTTGTAATCACTAATGTGGTAAACATCAGTGCATTTCTACTTGGTAAATGCAATTCAATTACTTATGAAAACATTTACTGTGACATCCTCTTTTCTAAACCTGGAAGGCCTTTCCTTTCATTCATATAGCAGTAAAACCTGTTCATTACAGTAAAACCTGTTCATTACAGTAAAACATTTAACTTTAAAAAAACACACTATCATTTGTCTTGAGAGGTGCCATTTCATAAAAATTTGTTTCCAAATTTGACTGAAGCCTCTGAGGGAAAATACAGATTAAATAATACCTGTCGTAAAACATTTATGCATTAATAATGCATGTTTTTAAATAAATCAAGGAGCATCTCAAACAAAAAGAGGCCACAAGAACCAAGAAAGAGGAAACTGGTTGAGCTGGTTTTGCTAATCACATATCTTGAACACATTTTGCCATATTTTAAACCACTACTCCAGGGTGACTGAGATCCATAAATGCACTGACAAAGACTTTGGGGAAATGAAATGAAACTGACAGTTTTGTCCTTAAGTGATCATCTAAATTTAACCAGAAAGGTCATTTAGCAATATGCATATTTGCATAATGATACATAGCCTCAGACAACAGGCAACTAATTCATAGATGAGTAGCTGGTTTCAAAATCTGGCTGACAAAATAACTACTCAGAACAGATTAAGCTATGAGTTCTAGAAAGAAAAATAGTTGCTCTTATTCTGCTGTTGTTATTTCTCTTATGTTTAACAGAGAAGCTGATTTTTTTTTTTAAATCTTGATGGTTTGTGTGAGGTGTTGGTGAGAAACTAAGTCTCAGACTACACCATGTGAAACTCTGTCTTTGAAAGGTCACAACCTTTTAAGATTTCTCCAATACAAACAATCTTTTTTCTTGTAGGATCCAATGCACAGTGTTAGCATATTATACATCACCAATCAATTCAGAAAGAGTGAATTGGTGGATTACACCAGTGTGTATTGAAGTTACTCACTTATATGAAGAAATTACTACATATATGTTACATATTTCACAGGATTATTTTGGAATAGATGGAGTGTGATTCTTGGACCAAATGTCTGTACCTCACTGCTGGTTTCAAAATTTTAAAGGTCACTGACCTTGATTGTGTGACTGCAGACCACTGGGGGGAAGACTACCTGTCCTTTTCTCCATCTCACACATTATTGTCCACATCTGTGCATCCCCCATGATTCATAAGAGCCCTCACCTATGAAGAATTTCAGAGATTTCAGATCCAGCTGCTGATACATTTTAATCATAGGTGGACAATTACACTTTCTCTTTGAGTCTTAAAAATTCCATTACCCCTTTCTCCCTGTCCTCAAAACCGAACACAGGACTCAGTTGCAAACCAGAGATTAAGATCTCTTATGAATTACATAAGGGAAGACGTAAATTAAAGCTTTCTATTCAGGAAAATTTCTTTGAATTGATAGAATTTTTTTTTTTTTTCCACACCATACATTGACTGAGAAGGTAGAAATGTTTTGTGGTTTTTTTCATTATACTATGCATTAGTAATATCAATTCACACTACAAGTAATGGCAATAGCGACTAATGAACTCCTTTTTATAGTCAGATAAAACATTTCTGTCAGTATAAAAAGTACTTGTTGCATTAGGGAGTTTGTTTTTTTAATCCTATGCTTTCTGTTTGAGATTGTACAAAGAGACCAGTCGGAGGAAGGACTGTGACTGAGAGATTAATTCTGGAATCTTACATCTTTTCCAATCCTCTGTGATACACATCTGCATTCAGATTATATACATGTATCAGTATATTCTTAAATCTCACTATAGTAAATGGGACTTCAGTGTGCAATTGCAAATGCCTGCTTGAGAAGGGCTACCAGGTTCACAGTCCCCTTGAAATATGTAGCAGTTTCTGTACTGGTGCCAATTACACTTGTATTTCACAGAGATACTATGAGCATAAATTTGCTGCTGTTTGTGAGGAATTCATATAGAATATGGATAAGCACATTAGAAGATCTTCTGGAAAAATGATTCCTATATAAAGAGAAAAAATATGGTCACATCATGGGAGTTATACCTAATCTACCACAAGATAGCAGTAGATAAAAATGGATTTTTGAACGCTGTGCTCTCATGAATCTACTATGCAAGTGAATAGAAAAACAAATATGATGGTGAACTAGAACACCAGATTGTGTTTTTATATACTCAATTCTATTGTGTGTTTTCTGTTGCCTACATGTTACCGATTGTAATGAGCACCTTTGCTCTGGAAACATGTGTGTTTGCATTTATTTTGTTCTAATCCATAGATCTTTCCTTCTTCCAAAAAAATATTTTCTTCTCCATGGGAGTAGGGAAGGGAGAGGGATGGAAGAAAAGATAGAAAGACTGAGTTAAATTATTGTGATCACAGCATATCTATAAACATTTTTGCATTTTGTAAATTATTTCATTGTATGATTTCTGCTAATGTCATTGATCTTGTTAAAATAACATTTTTGTACCAATTTGGTCATCTAACTGTAGGAGATTTCATTTATTTTGCTGAGAATGGGATTCACCTCTCAAAATCAAGCTCTCTGAAAGTTACACATCTAGTCTAGGCTCAACACCTGGATACTGTAAAATCAGTGGAAAGAGCCAGGCACACTCAGGAGATTTGCAACAGTTATGTTGGCTTTTGGAAGATGATTGTTTTTTGCAACCACTGATTTCTGTCCAGTGACTACAGAAGGAGCTTCACCTAGGTATCTTATACACCTATTTAAAGGGTACATTAAATTAAATTAACTGGATACAAGCTTTTACTTTTTCTCTTAATTACCCAATCTTTGAAAAAGTGTTATGGAGAAAACAGACAAAATAGGTAGATTTTCAATGCAGTATTTTATCATTGTCAACCATTATAGTATTAAAACAAAAATCTGTTCAGTGTTAAGTAAAAATCTTTTTTATTTCATGTGTTGGCATAATCAGGTCCTCCTACCTTTGAAGATGGCCTACAATGTGTGATCCTAGAGCTACGAACCCACTAGGCTTTGTTACCAAGCATTGAGGAAATTATCACAAAATGTATTAGTTGATTAAAATACGTAAAAATGTTGTTGTATCCGAGCTTTGATGAAGCTCACTGGAGCAATATAGGACCTACTGATTAAAATTCAAGCGTACATGTCAACCTTTCCCAGGATGAAACTGTCCCGATCCTTGGTTGTAATTCAGTTCTATATACACTGTAGACCCAGTTACCCATTTACAATAAAAGACAGGCAAGGAAGAGATAATCGGATATTGTCCTGTAACATACTTGTATATTAAATTTTCCAAACAATTTTTTAATTATTGTGTTCTAACTTTGTGAATAGAATGTCTGATTAGTGCTTTTGTTTTAAATGAAAGGAAAACAAATACAAACCCACCAACCTCTTCTCACAATGAACAGCAGTGGAAATTGCTATTGTATGAAAAAATTTTGTGAAAGATTTTGGGTTCATTTGTTTCTGTATAATTTTTTACTATGAGCAAACATAAATAGGACTACATAATTCAGGTTGCCATTTTTAACTTAGAAAAAAAAATTAAAATCAGAACATCTTGGAAAATACATACTAGCTTTAGTTCTTTCAGATGTGAAGAAACAACAGTCCATATTTGAACACTGACATTTTCCATAACTTAGTCATGTATGTATGGGAAAAAAGAGGCACCTCACTAACTCTAGATTGCACAGGCAATTCAGGAAAAAATTAAAGAAAACCATTCATGTTCTGGAGGATTTTATTTGGATATTCAAGAACATGTCTGTTAACATAAGCATGTGTGTCTTTGCTTAACAATTACAACGGATGAGGTAGGAACATAGGCATTTAAAATCTCCAAAACTCAGGACTTAGGAAATATTATTATTACTTGGGGTATATCACCAGGTTTAGAAACAATAGCTCAAAACTTCAGAGATAAATTTTGATTTACTAGATATGTAAAAATAATTTATTAATATAATATCAAGTAAATTACTTTTTCAGCCCAAGTATACACTCATATTTTCAGCTGGAACACTGGCAGCTGTAGTTCCCAGTGAGAACCATTTCCATTATCTGAGATATCCATGATTTCTACTGATGCTGAGAGCAATCCTTTAGGGCAATCTGGTGCCCTTTGAAGGATGAACTCATGCCAGCTCTATTTAGCATTTACTTTTAGTATTTAGCTCTATCCTTTTTACTTCCTTAGAATAAGTTCTATCTATGCTACTGAGAGCAAAGAATAAAAGGAGTCCATAGTGGTTGGTTACCTTCTCAAGCAAATGTGTCCATTCATTAAAGTTTTTGCAGCTGTACTCCTGTTGAACAGAAGTCAGACATAAGCCAAGCACAGGCTGATGGTTTGGACCTACTGCTCTACTACTTTGTCTAAATAGCAGCCCAATACTGTCATCTGGTGCTTCTCTTCCTCCCTTCATGCAGAGAATTCAGTCAGGCTTTGATGTGCTTCAGAGATGAAGGACAGAGTAAATGCGGTTTTTTTCCATTGTAATACCTGTAAATTAAAATATGCTATTTAAAATATTTCATTAATTGAGCTGCATTTGTTCTTAAATAATTCTTGACCTTGGGATTAGAATTCCAATTAATCCAAGTTAGCACAACCAAAACATGCCAGTATTTCTACGGTACAGAGGAGTTACTCATATTTAGCTCTCTGTTGTGAGGATAAGGTTCTCTGACATTCAGGCACACAATCTACACAGACACTGCACAGGGAAGCACATAAAGATCAAATCTAGATCAATGTGACTTAGCCACAATGGCTTCAGTTTACCTTTTCCCTTCAAGTGTAAGTTTACATCCTCATCGCCTCCCATAATTTGTTTCTTGCAGCAAGAATCAAAGAGGTTTTACAAGACTGTTGCAAATATAAAATATTCACCACTAAACCATAATTCTTGCTCATCTGTGAGATATAAACACTTCCAATTAAATGAAAAATTCAGCCTCAAGAGCTTTCCTTCCTTTTCCAGCAAATTATTTACACGGGACTTTTACACACTAGTCTGTAGTTTTATTGGCACTGCAGGAATAATGTGCTTCTAAAAGTTGTTGCACTGGCATGTAAACAGTGCAAACAGGGAGCAGGTGATGAAAAAAATGCATAAATTAGAAAGACCTGAGAGCTTTTTTTCCCTACATCTTTCTCAGTAGTTCTTATTTTAGAACAGGTTCTAATAGGATAAACGCTTTTCTTGAACTTAGGATTGTAGCAGGTGCTTTCCTCTCAGGCTTGTTAAGTCTCACAGCACAGACAGATTCCTGGTTACGAGCAAACTGGGGCATCTGAACCTGAGCAAGCAAAACAGGTTTATATAACCAATCTGTTGATTCCATCAAATGCAGAAGTAATTTTAGCATGTAGTAAGAATAAAATTATAAAAAGTAAATGTTGATTTTGCTCCATTAAATTTTGCAAAAGAAGAACCTATATGCACTAAGTCTTACGTTGGCAGCATGAAGAAATAAACATGAGCTTTAAAAGGAAAGAAGGATTTCAGTTAGTAAATCTCTTAAAGCACTTTAGAGGCATGCAGGTATTTGTACTGTAAAAACCCCTTTAATATCACAAGATAAGAGAAATGCTCTTTTAAAATACAATAAAAAGCTATTATAAGAATAGAGTATATGAATATTGAGGCAGGAAACTCTACCTTGAAAAATATAAAATAGGTCAAAATATATATAATGGTGTAAATGATACTTCTAATCCCAATATAAAATGAAGAGTTTTTTCCAGCCTCCCACCTCATCATGTCAGCAATGAGAACACCACAAAGAAGAGTACAATGCCACTTATTCCATTTCAAGCCCCATTAAGAGTGTGTTACATTCGCTGAAGTCAATGGCAACAGTCAGAGGTTTATTTGTAACTCACAGTATCTTTGAATTTCACTTGCTTTTAATTTCTCACTTGCTATTGGTGTAATTCTGCCATCAGGAAAAATTTTTTGTGACTATTGAATTCATCCATAAACTATGTACTTTATTTCATATCCAACGAATTAAAATTGATCACTGCAATTACAATCTCCATCATTCACACCCAAATCCCAAAATCACAGGACTTATTTCACTTTGGAATTTGTTCTTTTAAGTTTTAGATTTCTTGATCTCTTTTCCAAGAAGAATACCTTTAAAAACAGATGACCTATTATTCCTGGTGATTAATATGAGTAATTGCAAGACAGGTAATTGAATGCAAGTTATATATGATTTTACAGTAAGCAATATTTAGATAAGGTATACAAACAGTTCTTGGAAGACAGAACAGTAAGTTGCCAAAGTAGATTAAAAAAACCCCAAACCATAAGTCTAAACTCCTACAAATAATTTTCCATTCCTCTCTTACAGTAACTTCAGTTGCATTTTTCGTATTTAATTTAGTACCATAGGTTGTTTTGTTACAATCTTCCGCAGATAGAATTCTTATTACATGTTTGAAATACTGCATTGGTTTGCATTTAAGCCAGTGTTCTCTTCTGTCTCTGATTGTACAAAAGAGGTAGAATTTTTCAAATAGTTTTTTGTCTCTTCAATCTTTTATCACCAGTTTTTCAATGCATTTTTTTCCTGTTCATTTATCTGGATTTTGCAGCAGGGAACTTACTTTAAGTATTTGAAATGGAAATTATTTACTGTGTCTGAAGCAGGATGTCAGTCACTTCCATGCTTTGCTGTTGTATTCTGTATTTATTGAACTTCCAAACCTTTGTAAATGCAACAGAAAAGAATATATCTGAAGTCAACTTGCACAACCTATTACTCTTTAATTTTTTTCTCAAATATATAAATTGAAATACTCTGGACAAAAAGAAGACAATGTGTGTTGAACATTTGAGGGTTCAGGCAGGGGGGACAGAGAAACTTGAAAAATATATGTGATAAAGCAGCAAAATGAAACAGAGGAGAAAGCAATAAAAGTCTTCCTGAGGGAAGGCAGGTTTAAAGGTATCCAACGTACCAATCAGCACAGATATTTCTGATCCCTTGCTGAAATACTGCTGGCAAATAGTTCATAGAAGTCAGAACATCTTTATCTATGTGGAGCCCTCCATATGTGTTGAAAAGATGACTCCAAACTTGTTTGAAAGGAAACCAAAAATGCATTGAGAACCATATAGGTGCAGAGAAAAAAGCTTAGGGAAAGAGACAGTAAATTACCACGTATTACATTGCTTTCCCAAACAACTAAAATTCACACAATCGAAAATGAAAGTTTCATTGCAAAAAAAAAGTTGTTTACTGATTAAAAGCCATTATATTTGCTGCTATATTGAGATTATTTCTGACCAGACTGATTAAGAGAACAGTTCTACCGACTGATTTACAGAAGATAGATAGGGCCAATGTGAACATATAATTTCATTTCACATAAAATAAGCCAGAGAATATCTACCTATTATTGGGTAGATTAATGATTATCCAAATAGCCTTTGACCAAAAAGAATTAAGTAATGTCACGGTTGGATAACCTTTTCCATCGACCAGTTTATTAGGTAATTTTCATCGTATGTATATTCAAATTAATAAAATGGAAACTCACTTCTGAAGTTGATCAAAACTTGCAGTCAGCCTTGAAAACCTAGTTTGCCATTATTTCAACCTACATTAATGCTTGTTTATGAACTGCAACACCAGCTTTAACAGATTCTGTGATAATACCCTCTGCAGGTGGAACTGGACATGAGCACAATTCCTCCAGCCTTGGGCTAGGAAAGCTTCCAAATGCAGGAGGAAGAGGAAAGTATTGCCTAAATGTGCAAGGAAACTTTAAAATGCTTTATACAATTCACGTCACAATATGCTTATATCAGTGTGCATTTACTAAATACAATAGATTTATGCTGTATTGAAAGAGAACTGGAGTTTCAGCAATTTCATTTAAACAGGCAACATGCTTGGAAATAATTTGTGCCATCTGCTCTACTGAAAACATTGGGAGAGTACCAGTATTAGTGATTAAATATAATCTCATGCCTGAGTTGATTGAAACCTCCAATAGAGAATATGCCACTGTGTGTTTCAGGTGTGTGAGGCTTCTGAAAATTATTCTAAAGCTGCTTTTCCTGGGACCCAATTAAAACTTAATTGAAGTTTTTGAAAGCTAAATGTTACATATCTGGATTTGCCCAGAGTTACTTTTCATTTTTCAGTACTTTTTTCCCTGTATAAAATGTTAGCACCTACCAGAAAAAAAAATTTCTCAAAGCTTAACACATCAGCTTAAATCTTCTTCCTAAAAAAAGTTAGTTACAAGATCAGCATCAATAAGGTGGATATCCCATGGGATGTCTGAGCTGGATTCATCTATGAAGAAACCTTCAACTGACCAATTCAATATCTACCTTTCCCTCAGCTACAGCTGAGATTAGCAGCTGACCATAGAAAAGATGTATTTAGTAGCATTTGAAGGTTAGCATTCAGACTAAGCATGGCTTTTGGGAGTTTTTCAAACAGAAGAGGCACAGTAGGATTAAACTAAAGCACAGCCTTTCACTGTAAACCTGTCCTAGAAATCAGCATCAGGGATCCCACGCATCAGGACAGACAAACCCTCATCCGTGCTGCAAGTTCTGAATCTGTTATTCCTCCCCAAGGCACATCAGCTTTCAGACCCCATGAGCTAATTTCTGTGTATCTGCCCATATCCACTACTGGTTCCCAAGTGAATTTTAGCCTTTCTAATCCTGCTTCCTTGTTTTCGGTGGGCCTGCTTCTCATCAAATGTACCAAACATAAAGCTGTTGAATACCACTTATGCATTCTATTAAACTCATGACTCCTATTGTGTTACTGGCTCTCAGGAGATGTATACAGGCTGTATTGCTCATAACAACATGAGGCTCTGCAAGTTTCTGTGCCTACATTTGAAATAAGATGCTGAACCAATATAATAGCTTGCTGCTAACCAAAAAAACCCCACTGGATTCCCTCATCATTTCCAGGTTCTCATCCAGACCCAAGGTGATCTCATGCTGTTACTTCCTAGTATATCTAGGTGCCTGAAAACTGCCACCAGCACAAAGAAATAGATCCAGTCAGTTGACAGTGGGACAGGAGAGATTGGTATGAGCTTGCTGGCTTGTTGTCAGGGAACTCTTAGATCAGCTAGGACAATCTTGAATAGTGACCCCAAGAAAACAAGTTTCTTTTTCAGTTTCTCCCTGGCTCTTGTATTTTAATCTGTGCCCATTGTCCCTTGTCCTGTCATTGGGACACTGCTAAGAATTTACATCTTCCCATTTGGTATTTATAACATTCACAGAATCTGGCTAGTTAATTGCTTGGTCTGTCTTGCCCGTATTGTTTTGTGAGTTTTCTTGCCAACATAGTCCAACTCCGTTCCTTTTTACTCTTAAATTTTACTGCTCAAAATCTTACTCAAAAAAAAAAATCACAATTTCTTTTTACTATGGAAAAAAATAGAATGGTTTGCTATTCATGCTTCTTAAATGTTTATTCACACAGGATATCAGTAAAATCCTTGTAGGACTGAAAAACTACTGTTGTCAAAGGTGTAGGACATTTGAGTTTGGTAGAAATATCTTAAAAGTTTGAATAAACCAAGTTCTCTTTTGCATGCTTGGTTTGACACCTCCTTTATAGGTTATTCTCCTATGTGTTCCCATTGTAGAGAGCTGTTTATCAAAAATTTCTATACTTTTGTCCTATGACCACTTTTCTAGTATGACATATTCTATTTTCATAATAATTTAATTTAATCAGATGTTTTCAGTTACACCACTTTTTTTCTGAACTCTGTATGTGGCTGCATCTGTATTCCAGGAGATACTTGTTCTGTACACGAGATCACATGCTTATTTTTCTTTATTTTCTTCAATGACACATTGAAGATAGACTGAAGATAGACAAATACACAATTTGACAATTGTATGCATGATATTCATATATTACAACATTCTGCAGAAGAACAGAAAACTAAAAGTTCTCCCCAATAACTATGAAAATCTGTCAAGGGGACAGTTTTAGATGGAGATGATTGGGCAGATGCTATACAAAAATAGGACTATCAATTACACAGTGACACTGGGTTTTAAGCTGCCTGGATCTCACACTCAAAAGATCAGTCCCTTACCCAAATTCAATTTTTCTATGTGTATTTACAAAGGAAATTTGAAATTATTGCACCAGTGAAGCTGAATCACTAATGGAAAGAAAAAAGTTTTTAATAACATCACTTACTCAGCTTAACTGCATAGACACTGAGTATTTTGTTTAGTTTGCTGCATGTCTTTGATCATTGCTCTTCACTGGCACAGCTCTCTTGCAAAATATTTCATCTCCAGATGACACTCTGAACTCCAAAGGTGTGAACTGACAGAACATTGATAATGTAACAGAGAGTCAGATAATAATGGGTAACAGTCTATGGTATCATCTAATGGTAATTTCTTCTCCTAGGAGTCACAGAATCAATGCATTTTCTGGAAAGGGAGAATCAAGTTTTTCCTTACAAAAGAATAAGAGAAAAATTATTTTTAAGTTAAAGCAATGCATGAACCTCACTTGTAAGGGTTACCGGTCATACATGATCCCTGCCTCTTTCAACTTTATTTACCCATGTAAGTATGAGCTCATTTTGGCTGAGCAGAGGGATTCACTCTGCTTTCATCTTTAACATACACTTTGGTTTACAATTCTGAGCTATCGCCTTTCTTCTCCTCCCCTTACAATAACGCAGCTGACACCCAAGACAGAGTACTTGCATGGAACAAATAAAAGCAACACTATTGCCACATATTGGTTGAGATAATAAGTATGTATGCACAGCCAGCAATGATGACATTAATTTGAGAAAATTAATACAACCCACACCTTGAACTTTGCATGTTACCTCAGTGATATCAAGAACTAAAATATTTTGTACTTCTTACCAGCAAAGCAATTAAGAACAAATAAAACCAGATTATTTTATCCAGTGATATTTACAACCCAAAGATATTCTACTTCTAGATTTAATCAGTGGAATTTCTTCTCATAGCTTTAGCTTTCCCAAGCCCAACCTAAATCATGATTTTCATTTTACCCATCCTATGCAAGTGTAGCGAAAATTTTTTCTGCAAGGAAGGGAAACAATGTGTGAAATCCACCTTCTTTGTCAAGCTGTGTAAGTGACAATGTTTGAACCCAAAGATCAGTTTTCTAGGCTTTTTCCAGACAATGCAGTGGCACTAATGTGCAATGTATCCAGAATAGCTTGTATTTTTAACTATGTGTGAAGTTGTGCTCTTTCTGCAAATATACATGTGCAAATTTTTGCAAAGCAATAATACCCTCTTCAGCTAGGATGCTCAAACATCCTAGCAAACTTGCATTTCAGCATCTCTACTGACTTAATCGTTTTCATATGTACACCATCAACTTCTCCATTTCTGAGAAATGTTCTTGTGGCTTGTAGAACTGATTAGAAAGCCACCCACATGTATGACATCTGCATATATACCACTTAATGTGCTAAATTAAAGAGATGATGTGAAATAACCTCATGACTCCTCATGACTTACACATAATAATTCATGTAAAATTTAAGACAGGCTGGACAGAAACTTTTTTAGCTGTGATTGTAGCACAAGATCACTGGGACAGGGCTCCCATTCCACTCCCTTGTTCTCTGACAGTGGCTTGCCAAGACTATTTCAAAGAAAGGAAAGAGATGGGGAAAATAGTATTCATGTCAACAAATCCAGGTGTGCATTCATGGGAAGAATGGATTCCAGACAATTATTTATATATTAGTAAAGGCAAGTGCCCACACCTGGGGGGGATGGACTCCTTAGGGAGCTTGTTATCCAACTAAATTGACACTATGGAAAGATGGCTTTTGGTGGAGCCTGTGTGAGCAGCACATCCAGCATCAGCTTAGCTCATTGCAGACACATAGCTTTCAGACAGTTTATCCTTTTGTTAGAATAAACTTTACTAGATTTCTCAAAAATATATTAATAATTTTTCACAGCACCTGTAAAGTAATTTTTATTGGATGATTCCTGACAAATTGAAAGGATGATTTCATCATGAAAAAGAGACAGTTATAAGAAAGACATCTAACTGCATAAAGAAAGGTTTGAACCTGCTGGTCTTTTCAGGCTTTCTGAACAGCATGTTAATTGAAAATTAATTTTTATAAGTGCAGTATATTTTATCTTATTTGCAAAAAAGCATTTAAATGTGGAACAAATTTTGGTTTAAGTATTGAATCTTGGCTTTTTTTGTATTCAACTTTTGTATTCTATTTTTGTATTATGATGGCTGTAGAACAGATCTTGAGACAGTAATAACTAATATTCATATCAGTTGATCCCTAGAGATCAACTGTAGCTTCTATTGAATGAATGATGATAATCTTCATTAGCTGCTTGTTTCATTTTCACAATTCCTTCCTCTTTTTACAGTAGTTTTAGGTAATCAGAACAGAAATGAAAAAGTGAAGCAGTGAAAAATATCTCTCACGATACTCCTGCCATTCCAGGTGCATACAAGGAGGTAGAATTAACTCTCTTTTAACTTGTAAATACTTCATGTAGTTGTACTACCAATTTTACATATGTTTGCTCTAACAAGAATATATTTGAAGAGTTCATTTGAATGTTTATGCACTAAGCTTCATAGGATTGAATCTGACAATCAACCATGGTGTGACAGGGGTTTTTTTATTACTGACAGAATAAATGTGGTTTGTAAAAACAGGCTTGGGGCCACTATTAAAATATATGTGTGTATACAAACATCTCTTTAAGCCTTTTGTTGCTATTATTTGGTCTACTGGAATCTGTATTAATAATACTTTTACAAATGTATTTATTTAGTCAGATACCAACCTGCCTAAACAATCTGCTGTCTTTTTACTTAAAAATGAACAGATTTAGTTCATTCTGCATTATGGGACTAGAGCAGATCCCATTTGAAAACCAGTGTGGGCACTCTGCCCAGGCTGAGGTAGAATTGGTTGGCATTTAGAGATTACTCAATCAGAACATTTTTTTTAAAGTTTACATATAAATTTACTAGTGTAATTTTCTGCATAGTTTCACATAAACATTTTGACTGTTTCAAGAACAGATTTGGACTACTCTGAAACCCCAAGTGCAAGCTGATAAATGCCTGGTTAGTGTTATATTCCAGTTATTGTTCCAACACAGACAAACTGAAATATGTGAATGTACTTTTCAGTTGCCCTCTGTATGTGTGATAAGAACTCTTTAATAAAGTTTCTATGACTTATCATATTCCTACCTCACTATCCTTGTGAAAGTATTCACAAAATAGTCTCACAATTAAGGGGAAATCCCTGTCTGCAAATGACATAGTTAAGATTTCATCACAGGTCCTTTCCCTGCCTCACTTCCAGCCTTTATCATAATTGTGAGAGTTAGAATGCTCTTCTCTCTTTTGTACCAGATTGGAGCACACAGATCTATTGCTTTCCCTGTGTTCAAAACAAGCAGCTGCAGTGATTTTTATTCTTTGCTCATTATGGTCTTCTCCAAAGGAGAAGTTTCACCTGTGGCACAGAGGTATAAAGCAACCACAAATTCTGTCCTACACAAGACTTTTAATTAAATAATAATGACCTAATTAAGAGACTGAAGATAAAGAAAAGCATTGCAGGGAAAAATGGAAATCCTTTGGAAAATTTCTTTCAGAACTGGCATTAAAAAGATTTGGAGAAGGAACCTGTTGTCAAAATAACATTGAGAATTTGCGGGAGAGGGACTGTTGGGAGCTATCGCAGTTAATCAGTCTGACTGCTCTAAAAGAAGCAAATACCCTAAAGAAAATCTTCTTATCAGAGGATGGAATTTATACTCTCTCATTTCTGTGAAACATAGGAAAAAACCTCCCCTGTATTCAAATATGATACCCCTCCAAGAGGCTAAGGTTGCAATTACATTAGTGTTTTAGTTTGCATCAACGGTGTGCTTCTCAATGTACTAATCATCCACATTTAACAGGTTTTTAGGTTACAATGTGAGTGCACTTGGTGCAAATAAATGCTTTTCTATTAGTTGAAACTGGAGCACAAGATCTGATCCAGGTGCTTGCTGACTGCATTCCAACCATTCACTCCATGGATCAGACTAAAGCTAGTACAAAAAAACTATTTTAGTCTGAATAGGAGGTCCTCGGCATCAACTGTTTCACTCTGCAAATCTCTTGTAGCAGACTTACTGCTAATGCAGACAGAACCAAGATAAGAAAGGTCAGGTAAACATCACAACTTCACAGCAATTCTCCAAAAAGCTTTGTTATTCACATATATTTTTGGGAGGAAAAAAACGGCAATTCCAAATCTCACAGCCTTTAAAAATTGTTATTGAATCTGAGATGGGCATTTGATAATATTCTATTTTGCATATTTGGAAACTGGAGCTCAGTTATCCGGCTCATTAACGTTGTACAGGCATTTCTGTGTCTTAGCTGAGAATTAACCTGCTTCTTCAAATTCACGCTTGTATATACAAAGAAAGCTGTAGGTGACTTTACTGCAACATTAGAGAAATGAAACTCTGGTATGTAAAACATGCTTGTCCTCAGAAATATTTACATATCTTGGATTAGTAAGGCAAAAGCATTTCTGCTCTGCATAGAAAAGATGGAAAGATATAGATTTTTGCCTCAAATACCTGTACAGATCTAAAAAAGTTAGAAAATGGACCACTAGGTATAATGACATAGTCATATTTTAATTCTCCAGGAGGGGAGTAAGACACAGGTAGTGTTCTTTCTTTTCTAGCCCCAGAGACATTTGGCTTCTGCTAAGGAGTCTGATTCACATTATCCAAAACACAAGCTTCAGTCCCAAGTAGTGAATTATGGAAGGGAGAAGGAATGAATAAGCATTATAGACTGCAAAGATCCACAACGTCCAGTCAAAATACTCCTTCTGTAGAGATTTTAGATGATTTAGAAACCTCTTTACAGACTAAATTTTTAAATATACTGTCTTCTACGCAATAGAATTTTTAGCAGTATTCCGTTCCCAAAAACAAGAATAAATGAAAACACCTACTGCTATGCTATAGTAAGAAGGTATCTGATAGCACCAAACTTGGTCCCATAATGACTTTAACTAGGAAAGTATCAAATGAAGAGGGATTTTCTCTGAAAGAGACTCTTACCTGAATGTTTCCTTCAGTCAGTGAACAGGTATGTTCAATTAATATTGAAAATTCCTGTTCAGAACACAGGCTAATATTTTACCTGGAAATAATGACCTATGATAAAAAGACCCATGCTAAAAGTACTTAAAGAATAAGTAATTTCCCCCACTGAAAGCAAATCTAAAAATGCATAAAATGTCTATTTCATAAATTATGCCATAAAGTACTGCCTAATTATAGGAAGGAAACATGAACAGTCACCAATACTCAAAGCAAGATGAGCTACAACATTTCTGTTTGTAACCTTATACATAAACTTATACAATCATATAGCAAAATAATTGGATCTACTGACACTGTGCACCGTAGCAGAAAAAGTCATTTGTTAAGAAGGATGATTTTTTAGAGAGCATCTCTCTTAGAGGCTACATGCTGCACAGCTGTATGTAATTTACACCTTAGGCATTTCCTTATTTCCTTGCTGTTGATCCCCCTGCCAATAAAATTAATGCTGTGCACACACTCTCTGTATTTTGTCTGCAGCATATTTGCAATAGGTCAAACACATCTAATAAAAAATGGTTGTTACAACCTTAAAAATATTAAGCTCACAAAGAAATTTCTCAGTCTACACAAGTAAGATTTGAGAAAAACCTCATGCACATAATTTGCTTAAATTCTACACAAGTTATATTGTCTATTCAAGATTTGAGACTGACTAAAGGTGATATACAAGGAGAAAAATTAGTGACCCCATGGGAATTACTGTATAGGGAAGTCCCATACTAGCTTCTTTAATCCTCAGAGAATTCCCTTTGGCTCATCTGGTCATCTAAAAAAATAAGAGTGACAAAAATAGCAAGCAGAAAGTCAAGAGCAAATGGGAAAGAATTTTGCAACAGGATAGCCTCGTGGGCAATTCATAACCTTCTTCATTCTGATATATTTCTTGATCTTTACTGTTACAGTGGGGAATACTGCAACACGCATATCAAACAACGAGGCCCGTGGAAAAGAAATATATATGGACCGATTCTTGCTAGATGTTTCAGAGATGTTTATTTCTCCAGCCGCATGGCCGGGGCTCTGCTGAGGAACTGAGGCAATCACGGGACCAAGGGTCCTTCTGCCCGCGCAGGGGAACACAAACCAACCCATGGGAACGAGGCTGAGCAGGGGCAGGGAAACCCCGTGTCTCCCCCCCAGGGCCCCTCTCCCAGGACTACATGGCAGGGGGAGGGCCCCAACACTTCACCTTTCCAACTTTTCTAGATATCTCTTGGGATTTGTAGTTAGCAAAACAATAGGAAGAATCTCCTTCATTATCACTCTTGAGGACCTTTTCTTCCTTCATTTAAACCTTCTTTGAGCAGCAGGCACTAGGGGAGGATTAGGGACTCAGGCCAATAGAGCACTAAATGAGAAGGCTGAAAAGCATCGCAGTGAGAGAGCATTGTCTGTCCCATATGCTGAAAAAGGCGTCCTGTAAAAGAAAAGCTATGATATCATACAACAAAGAATCCTCAAAACACACAGCTGAGAAAAAAACTGTTGTATCTCCTTCTCATTGAGGGTATTAAGAAACAGGTACAGAGAGTGCTCAGAAGGGAGAAGCAGTCTAGAAGATGAGGGAAAACTGCTCAAAAAGAGTCTATAAGAAAAGAAAGGAGAAGCACTAGGAATCTGGAAGAGTGAATATCATTTTCTCTACCAGAGCTCCTGGGATCAAGTCTGTTATCTGGGGTAAATGTAATTGAGGCTCAGCACACCTGACAGAGCACTAGGATCCTTCTCATCCTCAGATGTAGGAGCATTTTTTCTTTTTCCAAGCATTCTGCATTGAAATATGTGGAACCCAATTTTAGCGATTCTTTCCATAGCATTCAAGTAGTTATTTCACTGAATTGCAGAAGTTCCTGATTTTTCAGGTCTTTCTCAGAGAAAGAGAGGAATCTATATAGTAGGCATTCATTCCATTTCAATACTCCCAGTTATTTTTTTATCTGTATTAATATTATAAAGAAAACAAAAATGAAATCCTGAGATTACATTTGAAACTACTTTTTAATAGCATTATTTTACATACACTTAACCAAATAATGTGATGTTCAGCCGTGAATCTAATCTGTAAAATTAATTTCACAAGTACCTCATGAATACCAACTCTCCTCTCTGCTGCTCAATGCAATGCCAGGTTAACAGACTGCTTACTGACTACAAGGGGTCCCCGCAATCAGTTATCCATGTGGAGGAAGGAGAGAAAAGGGACTTACTAGGTTTTCAGCTTGACTTTTTTTTTTTTTTTTTTTTTTTCTTTTTTTAGTGGTTATCCTGTTTATCTTTAGCTACATAGCCAGCAATTTATTATTAATTTTATAGACAGGTCATTTCAAGCTTGGGACTGCTTTTTTAAGTGCTTTTATAGACATTTGAAAGTGTGTAAAGAGATTGACAGGTACTGGAAGATTAAAAATTCTTTTTTAACCTGCAAATGGTTTTGGTAGGAAATAGGAGGCAATTCACAGCAAAAATAGCTTGTAACTGTCTGAAAACAAAATCACCTAGATTAAATAGCCCTTGGACTAGCTTCTTCATGGATATTTGTGGTGCTGTATGATCCATCTTCAGGACCCACCTGAGTTTGGAGGGTTGCTGGTTTTCAGGGCTTATATTGAGATGCTCAAGCTTAAGCTTCAGTTGTAAGATGTGAAAAGCAGTAGCATAAAGCTTAAACATGGGTACAGTTTAAGCTTTAACATGTAAACATAAGACCCAGTTCTTTTCCCCATGCTTATTCAATTCAGCATTTCCTGTTTAAACTGATGATTTTACTTGCTTCATTTAGTATCCTGGTCTCATATTCTAGAACATCTTTAATTTCTGATGTTTTACAGCAGCATTAGGTATTTCTTGCTAGTTATAACTTCAAAAGCCAAATACCACTGAAATATATTTTAGTACAGAGTTCCAAAACATACTGCTTTTAGTTAACATTTAACAATTATCAGACCAGAGAAATATAAGTAGGCAGAAAGTATCTTTTTTTCTCCTAAATCCTGACCTTTCATTTTTTGTTCTTCCACAGCACTTAACAATTAAGTACAATGTAAAAGGCAGTTGCAGTCACTAACTTTTCTAAAGACCATACTAGTAAGACTGCCATCCAGAAAGTGTTGGTCTTAGTTTCTCCACAGCCTGAGGAGATTCACACTCATCCATTACCACAGAGATGTTTTACCCTCAGAGCTTCAAGCTTACAAAACAGTAAGCCCTGTTCATCTGGTTGCAGGAATGGCTGCAGAAGCCTATTCTAAGGAGTGATTTTGGAAATTTCAAAAGAGTAGAGGTGTTTTCTCAAAATCCCTTCTGCTCTGCAGGGAACAGTAGGGTTTCAAACCCACCTTTTTGTGCTTTTTCTTTCGACTAGCTATAAGAAACTTGGCATGCAGATTTTCCTCTTCTGCCAAGAGTCCATCTCTAGGTACCTAGCTCACCACATTTGAAAGCTTCACCACTTAACAGAGGGAATAAGTAATTCTAGAGGTCAAGAGCCTGAAAGGCATCCTTATAATGTACAAAGTATAGCTAAGTTTTTCCTTCAGGATTTTCAGAAATCAGACAAATTACATTTTCAGCCCTACTTTGTATGTTGAAATGATGACAAAAGGATTTAAAATGGCAATTACCCAACAGAAATGCACTCTCTTTTGGTGTAACATAGAAAATCTGACATTATAGCTTCACATGTAATAACAAGCTTATTTCACTTACAATCAGTGTCAGAAATGAAATAAAATTTACCCAAAGGAATGGGGTACTTATTTTACTGATTCGTTGTTTCCACTAGCTTTCAGAAGACGGGTCAGTCTTTTCACAAAATACACTTTTCTTCTGCACTAAAAGATTGTTTATATAAATCTCTATTCATTAATTCACAGATTTATTTGAACATGCTTCATTATAAGACCTGTCAGTATGATGCTGGGGTATCAACATTTCATATGGGTCATTTCTTCATATCTATTTCAGAAAAGAAAGAGAAAACCTGATGGGTTAAAATTTTGTAGTGTGCTCCAAGAGTCAGAGAATATAAGATTTTCAACAGCACAAAATAAAGTTCAAAACCTGAAGTGGTTTTGATCTTAACTTTGAGTCGTAATTTAGTGTGGTGAACTTGGCTTCTGGTTCCTCGAGTGCATTCTATAACCCTAAGTGCCCTATGCACATTCCTTAAGATACACTGTGTATCAGCTGAGGCAGCCAAAACCAATGCTGGGGAGATATTTCTTAAATCTTGCTATTATTTGGGCATGTGCTGGTTATGTCTATCTCTGAGCAGCCCTTAAAGTCTGTATTTCAGGATATAGCTCTTGCAAAATCAGTCACTGTGCCCAGAGCATTCATCTAAGGACAAAGATCATTCCTCTAATTTCAACTCCTTACAAGAAATACTCTCAGGTAATGAAACATTCCAGCCTTCTTGTAAGGTTTTTTAAGTATCTTCATTCAATCTCAGTGGCAAACAGCAGATTTTGGGGATGAAGAGGAAAGCAGATTTAAACACAATCTGCATAGACAGCAGATAACATGAAAAATAGAATCCAGCCTCTCTGCCCTCAATGAGGGTCCTCTTTTTACCTTAGAGCCAACCCGGCAGAATTGTTCAAATCTCACTGATATTTTTGTCATTTTGTTCACTACTGTCATGAACAACACCGCCAAGGTAATTTGTAATATGAACTCAATGTGTAGAATGGGGAGCAATGTAGGGTGTGTGGGACTTGCCACATGTAGCAGGTTTCCATTACTCTCTTTTCATAAATGTTCATGTTAGCACAGTTTGTACTAATGCAGTAGAGAGCTCTTGAGCAAAATCAGTCATAGTGTGAATTTCTCTGGTAACGCAGGCTACATAATAATAACAAAAACCAAAAAACAAACAAACAAAAATAAAAAGCAGAGGGATATGTAAGAAAAATTTACAAATATTTTCAATTTTCTAAAGTATAGCAAGAATCTTTTTGTTTCCTTAATACTATCTTGATAGCAAATACCCTAAATTCTTCATGTTTTCTATTTTATTGTTCTCCTAATTCTCCAGTACATTATTCACAGGTGTGCATAAACCCAAACTTACTTAACGGAGGTCCCCAGAAACTACACAGCATTAGAGCTGCTACTGGTTTAGTCTCTGGACGGGGCGTGGAATTTGACCAGTGGCTCAGTGCATAGTTAAGTGATAAAAGAAAGAAAAGGTCACAAAATACAGATGCAAAATAGTCAGAGAGGGTCTATGAGAGCCAAATGGCACACGTGAGAATGATTCTTCTCTGTGAGGAAGACAGGAAGACAAAGGGTGTCTTGTCTAACAGTCAGTTTAGGGTTGCGAGCAAGGAAAGCCTAGAGCTACAAAGGAAATAATAATAGAGAAGAGCTGTCAAAAGAAATTGGGCATTTTTGAATAACTAGCATTTTGTTTCTAGATGAATCAAAGGGCCCTAGGTCTCTGTAGCTCTGCCTAGGGTAAAGGATGAAGAATAAAGAGGGTGGATGCCTGGAGCTACGTACGAGGCTGGGAACTGGAAAGAATTATGTACAAACAGCCAAGGGCTGATGCTAGAACTCTCCAGTGAAGAGTTTGATTCCTGGAGGGAGAGGGATCCCCTGGGATATGTTAACCTATATATGGTTAGAGGTGGGGTTGAGAGCAAAAGAGAGCACGTAGCTACAGCTAATGGGACTTGGGAAAGGGGCTGCCAGAAAAAATATCACTGAGGAATTTTTGGCCTTGTGGAGGGCAAAGGTACCTTGCCCAAATTTCAGTGTAGCAATTGGATCCAGGAAAAGAATAAACACAGATCTGACATTTGCAGGGGGGCTATATAATACTTTTCAATGTAAACTAAGCGTTGATTCTCATATTCTTTTGTGACTGTATCTTCCTAGACAAGATAATGTATCAAGGACATTTTGTTGCTGGACATTCTGTTGTGCCACTGGGCCAAGGGAACTAGCACAAATATCTGAAAACTTTTGTAACAGCAGATGATGTACATCCTACTGAGAACACAGATGAAATTGAGGTGGCAGATCTCAGTTTTAATAACTTCAGGAGAAAGTTATTCCAGTTTAAAGTAGAGTTAACATTAACAGCAAAAAAACTACATATATAGAATTTTTTCCTATTTCTTGGTTAAAATGTTGGACTGACATGTCTGCAGAAGATGTTTCTGGGCCTTCAAATTCTGGCTCTATAGCAATACAGCAAGATTGGAAAGCAAGAAAACAAAGCAGCAAAACAATATCAGTAACTGAAGAATAGCTCGTTAACATAGTGGTGTGAAAAAAAGAGTCATTTTGTAGTTAAATTATGACAGGATCCTACAGGCTTCTTCTGTTACCCCAGCAATAAGATAGATGAGGTCATATTTAAAGGAGCAATGACATGGGCTTTCTCCATGGTAGAGCAGGAGTGCTGAAAATAACACAGTGGATCTGAGCACCACGTTATTAATCTGCAACCATTTCTGAGAAATAAGAAACTCTTTATATAACCATACATTTTGTCAGTGAATAGACTATTTTACCTTAACTGTATAGAACATTGTGTCTGGGATTATTCCAATTAATTTTTTTTCTTGAGCTATAATATGATTTGTAATACTACACATGAATCACTCTTTTAAATCCTTTTTCCCTAGTGATTTTTTAGATTAAAAAAAAAAACATAACCATTACAGTTTCTTTCCCCACTGTCAGCACATCTTCTTTTTATATATTGCATTATTTCAGGGAGCTTTGCTACTGCCATCAGAACATCACTGGATTTCTAATTAATTTTCTTCTGTCTTTTAGAAGTGATGTTTTGCTGCATAAAGACATTGATAAATTTTAGGCCACGACTGCTAGGATTTTAAGAAATTACTTTATTGGTAACAACTTGGCAGTGCCAATCCCTGAATCAATAGTAAAGTGACTCATGTGTCTCGACTTTGTCTTTGGAAAGGCAGTGCAGACTATTAATTTCTTGGTGCTGGAGGTTGTGAGTGCTCATGCATATGGAAAGGACATTCAGGCACACATCAGCACGCTCTCAATGAAAACATTACACTTTAGCCTTATTCACAACAGAAATTATATGAATTAAATTTAGCTCATACAAACATCTATATGTTCTTTTAGCAGTAAATAAGCCAAAAAATTAGTAGGAAGGACAAACTCTTTATTACTCTTTCTGTACTGAATTCAAAAGGCTGCTTAATGCAGCAACTTTTTGCATTGTTTTAACTTCCAGTTCAACTGAAGAATCGAAATTCACAAGAAAAACTTTTAAGCATTTTTTCTGTTTTCTACCAGGAATACCAGCTAAGCACTAGTGTTCAGGACTGGACAGAGGAAAAATGTAATACTCTACATCTGCAGAAAAGATACAGTTTCACTTTACCTACAATGGTAAGAAGTAATTGCCACTATCTTTTAGGTTTGACTTCAATAGTTTGGGGTTAAAAATGTAATATTTGATTATATGCAGTTTTATAATTCTTTGATTGACTACTAAAAGCAGTTGTGTAGCTTCAAACTCTGGAGACATAGGTAAATAAAATTTAGAAAATGAATACATGAGTCTTAGCACTTATTACACTCATCTATTTACAATGATTTATAGTTTCAATAAATTTAATGAAAATGGGGTAGCTACTTAGATTTTATCATTTAAATCAAAGCAAATTCAGGTAGATAACTGGAAATTCCACTTCCAGATCAAGGTATGTACAAGAAATATACTAAATTAGACCATAGAATCTTAGATGAGCTATAGCATTCAAGTCTTTAGAACTGATTTTTAAAATTGTGATACTATGGAAAACCTACAGCTGATAATTTTAAAGAGACAAAAATCTATCTGTAATTCAATGAAAGAATTCTTTTCAGACTGAAGACCAAGAATAGAGAAGTAAAACAATCGGTTCTCATTTATAACATTTTGAATTTTCTCCTGAAATAAAATTTCTAAAAGCTTTTTTATATCTTTTGGGTTTCAACTGAATTTTCTTTGGGTCATGAATGTGAAGGTTAATAGAACTTTCATTTTTTGTTAATACTTGCACACCTTCCACTTTGATGAAAGTGAAGAAAATCTTTGCTTAGAATAATCTACAGACAGCAGTATTTTTCAAACACAGTCAAAGTGACAGTGCAAGAAGAAGCAGGGAAAAATTGATTAAGTAAAAAAAAAATACCTGTTAACTTTAGTTGGATGATTAATAGTGTATCACAGAACTCGAGCAACAGATGTTTATTAATGACAAGAGGAATGGAAATGACAAACAGAAAAGTGAAAGGAATACTAACTCTTGAAAGCAGAGCTGTGCCAGGAGACAGGGGGACATAACGGAGCCCAGCCAGGAGAGGAAGGACATACAGAAGCTGCTGAAGTAGTGGTATATCTGTCATTATAAATGTTAGAGGACATTTGGACTTACTTGGGGTGAGCAATGATTAATGCTCAGAACAGAAAAAGCTGTTGGACTAATGTAAGACAGGGAAACCTGGGAGATGTGTATTCAGAGAAGTTTGGATGATAACTATAACAAAAACACATTCAAAGGCAGAAATGCCTTTGGCTGGATCCTGCATTTCATTTTTCAGTCAGTAAGGTGTAAGGTAATCCACTTAGAGATGCTCTAAGCAGGGTGAAGATAGGCAAAGCCAGAAAGAATGAGTCCTTTTTTTTGACTGGAAGAGCTGTTGTCGCCACAGAGTTTTCCTCCCTTTTTTCAGTTCTTCTTAATCCTTCATTGGAAGGAATAAATTAGTTTCACTAAAGATATAAACCTATAAAAGGGAAGTGCAAAACTCAGGTGGCACCCTGATTCCTGGAAGCACAGGGCAGAACTCCAGAATTCAGAGAGGAAAAATGTCTGTGTCCAGGCAACCTTTAGCTCATCCATACAACTCCAAAAATCACCTTGGGTGTGAAATCTGGAATCAATACAGGACTCTGTGCCACAGCTTTGCAGACATAGCTGGTATCCAGCACAGTGCTGAGGCTGAAAAGACAAATCACCCTAGGCCAGTAACCATCAACCCCACCCACAATTTTGAAATCTTCTTTCAGTGCTCAGTATCCTCAAATTTGATGGCAAAAGTGTTGTAAAAAGTTCTCAGAGACACAAAGCAACACTCACTGTATATACATCTTGCATTAATTTTTAGGAGCTTTTTGTATGTTGTGTCCTTCATACTTGGGATGTCCAGTGTGAAGTCAGTGGGGTGATTTTGTCTGGTAATAATTGGTTGGTACAGGCCACTGCCCTTTCTTTGTGGTTCATAAGAGAAGTACAGCAGTTCTATCCCTGGAGACCTCTTGAACTGTTACGACCACTTGAAAAAAGGCAGATAACCACACAACCAACACTAACAGGTTCTGCTGCCTTACCACACACTAAGTACCACATTAAATTTTGGCTTTCATGTCACCATATCTTTGCTTTTGCCAAAGACTTCTTTCCCTGTCCTGTATAATTTTGGGATTTGTTTAAACCTGAAATTATGCAGGAGACCAATAAGAACCTACGACTCTCCAGTTCCAGTTATCTACCAGTGTATAAATAGCTTATGGTGATGTAGTCACCTGTCTCAGCAGAACTGCATGCAGAAATGAGATAATTCTGTATTCACCTGCTTATCAAAGCACAAGGCTTTGTCAGCTTATTCACCAGAGACACTAAAGTCAAGCCATTTCAGACCTCAGTAACCTTAACTGCAATTTTCATTGATTTCAGGTAGTCTTTTATGTGACAGAAGAAAAAAACAGAATGCCATTCTTTGAAGTGATGGAAACTGTAAATTAAAGTACCCTTTGTGCACACAATAATTTTAAACTTCAGATGGTTTGAGCCTTCTTGGTATTTGCAAGCAATCATTTAATCTTTAATTAGTGTTCTTTCGTCATAATTGAATAATTCATAGTTGTGGTTATATATTAATTGTTTAAAAAGTTATTGATGACTCAGACTGCTTCACGAAAAGTAGCAACAGAATGATATTATTCTTTAGAATTGCTTCAGGGAGTTTAAATCTAAGCAGGTAAGATATACACAGGTGAGAGAAGGCCACACAAGAATTTTTTAAATATGATAGCAGCATGTACAATGTTAATTTCTTGCGTAAAAGAAAAATAAAAAAAAAGTATGACAGCCAAAACATCAGAAAATGTGTATGTGAACTGAAAAACCATAACAGAGATATCAGAACCACTTATAAGATATAGCTGAAATTCTTCTTATAACTTGCAACATGTGGCTTTATAACCCAACACTTGTGTGAGATCTTCTTTGGGAACAGACAGAACAGAAAATTCGTCTTTTAAGAAGGGTTATTCATAGAATTTTGTCCAATAATCTGTTGTACAATCTAATATAAATTTCAAACACTTAAGATTAAAGTTCAAAAGGATTTACTTTGTATTAGAACATAAAAGTTTGGTATTGCTCCATCAAGTTCTTTCTTCAGGTCCCTCACACTGGTATTTTTTACATCTGAGTACTAGAATAATTTTGATCGGTCAACAAACACACAAATACAAGGAAAACTATTATTTGGACTTTTCTATAATTACGATGTAAAAAATCTGTCAAATTACTCTCAGTACAGAACAGAAAATTTAAGAGAAAGGACTAAATAAACTATTGAGGTGGGCTGGAAGGTGAGAAATTTGTCAGCAGAATATTTTGTTTACTAGAGCTAAATAAATTTTCATCTGAAGAACGTGGCCAAATGGAAAAAATGGCACCTTTGAGCATGCTATTATGGCCAGAGGCAAACACATAAAGAACAGGTCTGGAAGAACTATGCTAGGAAAACTGACATAACAAAATACTGAGCAGCTGGGTAATTGCAGTGCTCCAAATCCATCCATTAGAATGATGAAATCCCATGTGGTGCAACACTAGGTTTCTCTGCCTTTTTCTCCCTTTTTAAGAGTAAAAAATGTTAAATTGCTTTTATTTACTGAGCATCCCAACAGATGAGTTTATCTGAGTAATAGCATGTGAGACCTTGAGCTGAAGGTTTCAGTTTGTTTGACCTCTCTCATTAGGGAATTTATAACTTGTTTTCTAACACAGATGTTGCTCTGATACATATAATTGTAATGACCTTTGGGGAGCTTTTTAATCTGACAGAAGCTGGAGCTGGGTATACTAAAGTTCACTACTGTTACAAATATCAAAGCAGATAATAAGATCCTTAAAAATTACTAAAATTTTAGATTTTCTAAGTATCATCCTCAATATATAAATCCATAGTAAATTCTCAAAGAGCTAAATCATATCAGCTAAGGTCTACCAGGTTTTTTATAATACATTGCCAACTTAACATTTACGTTGCCAGCGACCTGTGTACAATATTTTGTGCAGTAATATTAGATCAATCCTGCAGCCCTTGTATCATACATGCTGTATGAACCCTTGCTGTGAGGAGACAGTTTTCCTGAGTGAACTCAGGAATTGTAGCCAATGATATTAACAGAGGCGTGGATGCATTCGCTGTAGGAGTTCTTCGCTGATACTATTTTATGAAAGTGTCTGCAGCAAGGAAATGGTCTTCATACATACATACATGCACACACACATACGTACATACATATGTGCATACATTCCTGAAGGCTTCAGGAATAGTAATTCTGTTGTAATCACAAATCAAATACTCTTCAGTTTGTATAAAGTAAGAAATAAGAACAGTAAGAAATAGTAAGAAAAACTGTGTCAGGTTAATTGTGCTTCTTTCAGGAGATGATAACTAATGATGATATTTTTTTCTTGGTGACTGTTTAGTACAACTACTGACATTTCAGTGTTCTTGCTATTTCAAACTACAGTTCATATCACTTCCACTGATTAAAAATCATATTCCCCTTGAATTATAGAATAATTTTTTGCTTAAGAGACTCTCTGCCAATGATAGTCTTTTCAGGTCTCAAATATAAGCTTGGGTGTGATCCAAGGTCAGCTGAAGCTGACCAAATATTTTAATTTCTCAACTGATTTTAACCTGGATCCTTTTTTTCTCAGTGTCTCAGTTCTGCTTTTGCCCAATAAACTTAATCCGACTATCATTTCTCAGTGGCATTAGTGCCCAGTGGGGCACTCAAATATTACAAAGCAGTAGGAACAAATTAAACATATGGCTGAATGGCCCTAGCTAAAACTTAAAGTCTATAATTACACTTCCTCAAACTAAAAAATTACATTGGGATTTGTATTTGATGCAATACATACACTATTATTAGTATCAGCCTCAAACATATTTACAGAGTTGTTCTACATAGACAAGCATTCTATTTCACTATAAAGGAACTGAGTAAAAGTGTATGATCTGAAAAGTAGTTTGCAAATTTTCTGGATGGAGAGAATTAGAGTCATGACAGATTCTGCTCCTTCTTTAAATTAATGTTTTAATTGTGGAAGTAAATAAAACAAACATATCTAACAAGAAAAGATAGGGTTTTTTACATTGTCATTACTCAATTTTTCAAAGTAAAGGCCAATATCTTTATAAAGAGTTTGCAGGAATAGTTTTGCTGGCTTACCACTGCATTTTCCATGGTATTTTTAAGGATTATATGTCATAATCACAACTAAAATTACTAATGTCTATTAAGATGTAAAGGAATTAAGAGAGTAATGGAAATTCAATTAGTATTTCTTCGCTAATGGGAGAATATTTTGTCAAGTTTCTGTCTGTAGAATCTGTGCCATTATGTAGTAATTTTTTATATAGATAGCCTCCAAGACCCTTCAACTTACTTTTTCTTTGATGAGGAAAGAGTCTTACTGTGGCATGAAGAAAAGTAGCAGTGTGATACCAGAACTAGCAAATGCCTTGCTAATGAGAAATGTCTACCTGTCTACCTGAGCTACCTGTCAGGTTCACAGTTGCAGAAGCAAAGAGTTAGAAAAACTAATTCAGAAGACCACAATGGCCCGAAGAAAAACAAAACTCTTGCTTCATTCAGGAGACTAGGCAGAACCAAATATGAGGTTTGACAGGCTCATGCAAATGTGAGTGATTTTGTGCAAGCTAATAGAAAAACATACTGAAACAGAGTTTGCCTTTAATTAGAGCTGGCAAGCTGGAAGGAAAGCCCATTAAGCCTGGAAGCTTGTAAGGTTCACGGTGTGTTAGACCATCCCAGAGAGAATTAAATTTTCAAAGACTTTCTACTCTTCTAGGAGTTATCCCACATCAAGAACAAAATTGTTCAACTATCAACTATTTAGAATATAATTGAAAAATAATTACATGTTCACTTAGTATCATGATTGATTAATCCTCTGGTAAAGAGCATGGTCTTTCATTGTCAGTCATTGTCCCTAACCATCCACAGGAAAAAAGAGTCTCCCGCAGAGCTCCGCTTAGGTTACTCATCAGTAGCCTTCAGGTCTGAGGGAATGAATATTGAATCAGATCATAGAGGTAATCAGCAACAACTTAGAAAGGAATAAAACAAACTTACAGAAATGCTCATTCTCAGTGGAGCTATACAAAACAAGTGAATTCCATCTGATAGTCACTCCTGTGAAGACTGAAAATTTGAAAGAAAATCTTAGAAATCTGTGCTTAACTCTTTTCTACTAAGTAGTGAAAATGTAAAAGCCATGAAAAATAAATGGAACAGATGTTTTAAGAGCAGATAGCATATCTCTCCACAGATAAGGGGATAGAAAGTGTTTCCATTAAGCTTAGCAGTTTGTAATTCAGAACTGGCAAAGGAAGGAGGAATACAGACAGCTTAGCTAGACTATTTTGCTGTTCAGCCCAGACTATTAGACTATTTTAGCACTCAAATCTGTTTTCCAGCAGAGCCCAGCCCTCCAGCAATGCTAGAAACCATACTCAATGTATGTATTTGACAAGAGCATAGACATGTCTAAGCATAGATGACCCATGTAAATAGCCACAGATTCTGCGTCATGGCCTTGGTTAAAAAATGAGCTTGGTTTGCTCCACATGGAAACCAAACTGAAATCTTGGAAATCACCTTTCTGGCAGGACCACTGCTTTCTGTGGTTTTGTGTCAAAAGCAAATTGATTACAGGTGTGGTATACTGAGAGACTTCTTTGATCTCCTTCCTCCCTGATGCCACAGGCTGTAGACATCACACAGACTCCCTCTCTCCTACATTCCAAGATTATACTGCAGCCATCCTTACAGCACACTCTGGAACTCCTCTCAGTCCATAGACAGGGATTGGACAGCTAGAGTGAATAAAAAACTGGAGCTCCAGCAAGGGAAATTATAGCTTCAACTTACTGCCAGCAGAGAGGAACAGGACAAGTGAGTAGGACACAGGGATTGTGAGCAGATCAGCTGTGGCCACTGTCAGGGATCCCACTGACAGCATCTCCCACTGCCACTTAGGATTTCAAGCTCCTACTCTTATACTGCCATCTCAAGGAAAGTCACTCAAGATGGGAACTGTAAGCAAATGTCATGCACACAAGGCACTCTGGGCAGTTCTGGAGATGTCAAATGGCAGTCTGCAGTCACCATTATACACCTTCTATCCAAGATGTAAGTCTGCCTTTGGGCCTCACCAGCCAAGAGTATGGCATAAGGCAGTTGTACTGCAAAAATAGCTAGCACAGCCACAGTGATTATCCCTCTTTTCCTGTAACACCTGGAGACTCAGAAAATATTGGACTGGAACCATCTGTTAAAACCCACTGCAAGGCTTATTACCTGGTTTGTGGCAAAGTGTGTTTATTAATGGCCCCTAGTCCCTTAATTTCTGAGAATATATCCTTTTAGGTAAACATTAAGAAATGCACTATTTGAAAATTATGGCAATTAAAGGGCACATATGTGCGTGGAAATCAGTCGTGATCTTTCTTTAAGAAAAAAAAAGCAAATATAATCCCTCTCCATCATATGGTTGGCTAAAAATTGACATCTGAAGAATGTAACCCCTCATCAAGGCAATATAAAGCTGCATGAAAAGTTTTGGATAAGAGGAGAAAATATTTAAAACCTCAATTTATAGATAATTGAAATTAATAAACAGCTTTGTTTTTAATCTGAGTCAGTTACCTTATAGGTCCCAGAATGCCTAATTTCAGAGACATTATTCTGTATAAATCTTAGACCATGAAATGCTAAATTGTTAGGAAAGAAAACATAAAGAATTTATTTAAGCCAAGAAATGCTTAAAATATTTTAAATGCGTTCTGGTTTAGATATAATTGTTATCGATCTGGCTGACCTTCCCCATGTTGAGGTATTATTAAATAGAAATTGTTATGAATTTTATATGTTAAAAATTATAAGCATTTGTGCCACTGCCAACAAAAATTTTTGTTTAATAGACCAGATCATTTAACAGAGAGATGTCTAGTATTTCTTATGATTTAATTTGTTAAGAGGGTACAAAACATTTATTAAAACATAAAAAAGTCTCTTTCTGGCCTGCAGAAATACAGTAATTTTCACATCATGTTCATGGAGAATATGAGCTAAGTTGTAAGTAATTAATGAGATCCAGAATATTTACCTAAATTAGATCAATCAGAGTCAATTACACGAAGTAACTAACAGGCAATTTACATGTGAGAAACTAAATGCAATTCGTTGCCAGAAATAGCTCCAGAATTGGAAAGGGTTGGGACATTTAAAAGAGAAGAAAACTGGGATTCACCTCTTTCAAAAAGCAGCTCCATCTTTTTGTTTGGGTACAACTCATCTGTGGTTGGGATCCCTAGAAAACTAACATCCCTTAGATACTCCTTAGGAACACTGTGGTGGTTGCATCACATTTTCAGTGTATCATAAACTGTGTAGTCTATTTTCAAAGGTGTGGGTGAGGTCCTCCTTTATCTTGCTCATAATGCCCCGGGTCAGGTCAGAACTTCTAGATGAGTTTCTCTTCTTGGAAGAAACCATGTCTCAGTTTGAGACAATTTAAAGAGGTGGACACTCTAAAATGAGTTACGTCCCCTCACTTTTAACCAACCCCTTTCCACCAATACGAATACCAGTAGATGTAAGAGAAAAAATAACAGTTTACCAACAAATGAGCAACAGGGAAAAAAAAAAATTAACAGTGAATAATCACTAGATGCAAAATTGCTAAATCTCACAAATTCCAGGGGAACAAGAGACACCCAAAATGGTGGTGTACCCCCCTTTCAAGATGGTGGCCCCCACTGCCAACTACATGCAGGGAGACAAAGGGAGAATGGTGTCAGCTCTCTCCCCCAGGATGGTGTCCTCCAGGCAACCACATGGTCCAGGAGGCAAAGGGAAAAGACAGTGGACAGAAAGAACCCTCCCAGGAAGGCAGGAACTTACGGATCAGTTCTGGTGGCGGATGAGAAGTGCCGGCATGTGTGCAGTCAGGCGCCGCTACCCACAGCTTCCCCCTGCTGCCTGCCAGAGTCCGGGGGTGTTGGTACCACTGTCCTCAGCGCTGCACGTGTGTCAGGAGGGGGAAACTGGCCTGCACAAGCACTGAAAAAGGCACTCCAGACCCAGCTCCACACTGCTGAGCCTGCTTAGGCAACCCTGACTTTTAACAGGACTGGTATCTCCTGACCTCACAATTCCATTTCTGCCAGGCCTTAAGAGAAAGTAACAATTTTTGGGCACAGATAGATATGGACTTCAAATAACATTTTGGGTTACCTAGGACACCATGCATGCTTGTTGGATGCAGCTGCAATAATACAATAAATCGGTAGAGAATAGTGAAAATAATATGGTCTGGTTCTACAGGAGAAAAAAATATAAATAAGCAGTAAATGGTGAGAGAGTAGGTTGCAATGCTGAGGAGCTCATTTGCAGTAAGGTGCAGATCCAAAAGCAGACCTCAGAACTAACAGAAAAGGTGACTTTCAAGGCACTCCAATATGACCATGTGGAGTCTGTGCAGCTAGGAAAGCCTTTTAAAATTTGACTTTGAAGAAACAGATAAAGAAGTTTCTACCCTAGAAAAGACACAGGTGGCAAGTAAAAAGATACATTTTCAGGCCTTTTGTTAAGGCAGGCCTCTCTCACCTTTTTGTTACATTAGAATCAGTGCAGCCTTAGGCCCTGATCTAACTTCGTAATTGGTCCTGCCTTGGATCAATGACTAGAAAAAATGTCCAAAGTTCCCTTCCAGCCTAACTTGTTCTATAGCCCTATGGTCCTTTGGTGGGAAGACTTGCATTTTCATTCACAACATGAACATAACACAACAAAATGTAGTGGAAATAAACAAATCAGCTCTATGAATTCAATATGTGGAAGATTTTAAAGGATCTGAAGAGCACAGGAATTCACTTATTGGCCCATGATAAAGCCTCCCATCTCCTACCACTCGCCACTATCAGTGCGGGTAGCACTGCGAGTGTGGGTTGCATTCCCTACCACCAAAACAAGAAACAGATTCAATCTTCTTAACAGGATAATGTGGAAAAAAACCATCCAAATGTTTACAAGCTCTGTTATAGCGGTATATTAGAAACTTATGTGCAAATACTTTCTCTCAAAGTCACTGGATCAAAAAAGGAAAGCAAGAATCTGTTAGACAGATCTACCCAATTAATTTCATTAAAAGTGCCTCTGAAATTTTGCATACTGAATATTCACTTCTATTATTAGAGATATAATTGAGACATTCAAGGCTCTCTATTTTTAATCTGAAAATGAGCCATGCCCTGAAATCTATTATAGAAAGGTTCCTCAGAAAACCATTGGGTCAACAGGAAGACAGACAAATTAAGAAAACTGTTATATAAACTGTCAATGCAGTGATGGAATATTTTGCCTAGTATCATTTTAAGTTACTGAAGATACAGAGATTTTTTTCTTCCATTAGAAGACTGTTCTAACTTGCTGGATCTGACTGTAAGGACTGTTTTTCTAGTGGTAAGTTAAATTTACATAGTTTCTTCCCATGAAAGAAGTTGAATTATTTAAAACAATCAGGTAGAAGAATTGGAAGAGGAAGCAGTGAAACATTAAATTATTTCTCAAGGAAACATAGGTACTTTCATAGAAATTAGAAAGGAAAGCTTGTGAAGCTTTAACACTATGCATGTGAAATAAGCGTAGCTTTATTTGATGTTTACATCCTCTACATTTTTTTCCACAGAGGAGAACAATATCATTATATATGCTCTCAGGAACATATGGAAGGGATAGGATAAGGACCATTTCAAGGGCCAATAATTTGCAGAGCCAGTCTATGGTCTTGGTAAATGTTCACCAGTAGGAAGCCAAGAAATCCCAGTGAAATTGCTTCTACACATAGAAGCAATACCTTACATGGAAAGTAAAGCATATAAAATAAGCCCACCAGCTCTGGACTATGAGATACATCCCTAAACCCCAGTGACAATGACTGTTGAGTAGATATTGCCTACATTCCTAGATAGCTGGTTTCCACAGCTGTCTCCAGGTCTAAATGCATTGGCTCCCTACTTTGTTTATGTAGTGAGGTGTCTCAGAGAGGCAAATATAACAAGTATGTTCAGCAACAGCTTGCCAATATTCAGACACAGAACATGAAAACAGGCTGAGCAGAATTGCTATATCTGCTTTATTGTAAAAGTTTCTAACTTAGTGCTTCAGAATAAAAATAAACATCAGTTTATTGTATTGGACAACACTTGTAGCACAGAGCCAGGCATTTCTACAGAGAACTGGTATTTAAAACCTATTTCTCTCCTCAGTTCTTCACTAATCAATATACCCTGTCCTTGAAACATACACAGCAGGCAACAGAATTCTTCCAACCACTCAATAAAGTCAGGACTTTTTCATTTTCTCATTCTGCTGAAGAGTGGAAACATTTCAAAAGGGAAGCTTGAGAGTACTGTATGATCTTAAGTTTCACCCCTGTCTAGGGAAGTGGAGATGTGGGCTTGAAGCATTCAGAGGCAAACAGTATTTTACCCAGGACTCCTGTAAGCTGAAGGGCTGTTTGGAGAGAGAGGATAATAGTCCACAATCTCCACATTTTTAAAAATAAGAGAAATGCGTATGTAGACTTACTGAGTTTGCTTGCTTTTCTTAGCTTTTGCACATATCTGAAGGGTTTATAAATAGACAAGAGGCACTGTGTGCCTGGACTGAAAGTCAAATGCATGTGGTGTATCATGAGCTCAGATCAGAGACTGTAGAATAGATATTTTCAGAGCACATTTGCTTGTGTGAGTTTTTCAATCAAGAGAGATCAAGAACTACTCTGTTTTCAGATTCAGATTTGTCTTACGGGGACGTAAACAGTATGCAGTAATGTCGAATCTGACAATGCTGTTTGTAGCTTTTGTGTTCCTGACGTAGCTGTGTACTGAGAAGCAAGGTAAACTGCTTGCCCAAAAATCCCTTATTCTGTGACTAGCTTGCCAATGGTGACTTAGACCAGCTTTAATTTGCAGCTTGCTCATGTCTCTCTCTCGCTACGACACAGCAGACACTTGTCTGCCTGCACTGTGATGCCTGAACAGCTGCATATCTTTGCAGCACACATGGAGAAGGATCTCATGGCTCTTCAGAAACCTGTATGATCCTCAAGAGCACTATGGTGCTTACATGTTTGAAGGACTTGGCATCTATTAATCAGGATGTTCAGGCTCTTCACTTGGGATTGAGGGATCTCAGTTCTGTTGTATAACCTTTAGCAAAGTCGTTTTTTGGGATCTAGCACTGGGTAATACTGAAGCTGAGAAAATGTTTGATACTCTCATTACATTATAGAATAATAGAAATTTTTAATAGTAGAGTTGAAAAGGAATGGAAAAGAGCATATAGTCTATCCTATTCCTTTAAACCAGGATCAAGTCTAAATGCACCATTTTTAACATTTGTCAGGAGTGATTTTAAAGTTCATCTGTTGCTGAAATTACATGACATTTCTATGCAGTCCTATTTCAGTGCTTGGCTGTTCTCACCATAAGAAAATGCTCATTATGCTAAACTAAATCCTTAATGTGACTAGAGACTTTACTCAATAAATTATATAATTCATATACTTTATCATGCAGATAATTGTTTTTTTTGGAACAAGCTTTGCTTCTTTAAAAAACCTTCAAGTACATTAATCTTTGTGTGTTTCTTTCATACAGGCTTTTTTGATGTGATCCAAATTATTTCTTTGAGAAAGTTTCTTCATTTTATTACTGGAAGGTTCTCAATAAAATTTCTTATTTTATGCCAGTGTATTCTCATAATGTCCAGTGTGGGTTTGCATAAGGAAAATAACAATCCTTGTCCCTAAAGAGATAGACAAATGCACAGAAGGCATTTCAAGAATGTTTTCATAAATTTCTGAAAGCCTGATTTAACATCTCCATTTCTTTTAGGATTAGCTGTTATCTAACAGCTGTCAAAGGGGTTCAAAACTAAGGTCTGGTTTTCTTACTGTGCCATCTTACAGTGTAAGATGAAAAATGTTTTCTTTTCTATCTCACCAGTGGCATTACATGTGTATGATTTTCATGCCCATCATCTCCCTCAGAAGCTGAAGGAACCTAGTCCTGTAATCTTTCTTTGTATGAAAGCTGCTTAAGTTTGGACAGACATATCTAGTTTCTTTTCTCTAAGGTAGTCCAACAACTGTGATGATAGATCCAAGTATTCCCATATCTTGTTTCTGAAGAAAGCCAGTAGAAAATAATTGGGAATATATGAATCAGGAAAAATACAAAATATTTTTTCACTTTTCTGTCTTTTCATGTTGCAGAAATAAGGCTATGGCTCTGCCTGGCCCACTCTAGTTAACTAATTTGCTTAATCCATTTACTCTTCCCATTTATTCTTTTAACCACCACAGCTTTATGAATGGGTTACACAGTGTAAGTATATATTTTTCAAAAATAGTTCAGATTTTTTATTTAAAATCTTCTGCCTGGCACCATCCTTGAACACAACCACCTATTTCATTTTAAGAAGCAATAAATATATTCTCTGTGTAAACCCTTCTCCATATTTTTTTTATTATTTCAGAGTCCTTTATGATCTTTCAGTCAGGTCTAGTACTACAACAATTTGAATACCTATTTAGCAGAATGCAAAGACAGATAATTTCACTTTCAATATCTATCTTGCTTCATATCTTTTTATTGTAGTTTTCCTTTTATAGTGTTATGTTTTGTTGAACTGAATTTGTACTCGTTTCTAGCTTAATTGTTTTGGTTTTACAAAAATATTGTAAATCAGGAATTTGGCCATGGTTTTTTTTTAAATGTTATTGCAGTATTTGACTGAAAACTTTAAATGTGAAAATTGATCCTTTATCACAAGGATAATATACTTATTATGGCTGGTATTTGCATTAGTTGTTGAACTAAGAACAGTAATTTACTTCAATAAAGGATTGCACAGCTTGACAAAACAAGTTTCAAAGGTATCAGGTTTTGGTCATTTGAAAGCCATCTATTTCCCTATTATCTGTAACTTTTTTTATAGTTACAACTGTAACTATAACTTACCTTTTATCTATAACAAAATTTGAAATGTTACCAATATGAATAAACTCAATTTCTGACAAAGTCAAGAAAATTTGAAAATATCCATCTCCACTAATGAATCTCAGAGAGAGCAGATTTGGTGTTCTCATTAGGGTTTTCTAAAGAGTCTACATTAACTTCCTTTGAAAAAGCTCATGGCAGTGCAGGGTTAAAACAATGGGTCTACAGCCAGTCACGTGCACAATGGCTTGTGTATGTGAATATGTGCAAGTGAGATATATTATCAGGCAGAAACTCCAATGAATTCATAAATCATTCTAATTCTGAGCATATGAGGACATGTTAACCGGGCACCTCACACTGGACAGAGGATACCAATGCCCCTGACTTTAGTACTGTCCACTTCTCAGGGTTTTGGAAAAGGGAAGGAAAGGTTATTCCTGAGCTAACAAAAAGCACTTTTACAGTATTTAATATTATACACTATGTCCTTCCTAGATACTTTCCTTCACATAAGAGTGTGTAGAGGACTTTATAAGCTTTGGGGTAATTTAGATCATCAGATCAGATCCCTACTGGATATAAATGAAACAAATCTGACCCATTCAGACGCAATATAGCAACAATGAACTCCTCAGGAGATAATCCCAAGATTATCACTCCAATTTATCTAGAATATTCATTGATTTGTTGCCTAATGTAAAGGTGAAACTCAGCTTCAGAAATCCTCCAGCAGGCTACTGATTCTGCTTCTCTCACTGCCCTCATTTCACTCCCCACTTGGCTCCAATCCAGAAAATCTTCAATACAGAAAACCTTGTATAATCAGTATTTACACTATTTGTGTCATAAATGGCACAAGAAACTAAGTCAGAATAGTATAACTATTCCAAAGAAACCTTTCTCATTACTTATATATCAAAAAGACAAGTCTCTGTCTCAATGGGGCTGTAATTTGTCTAGCCAGGTGTTGCAGCAAACTTGGAAGACTGGATATAAATTACCTTGACATTACTCCAGTAATTTTTATAAGTGCCAGGGTGTATATTTAATGTTGAGATCTGCTAGTGTAGATACTGGTCCATTTTAATCCTGACTTATAATGAATGTTTATGTAAAGGGATCTGTTTTTTGAAAAATAATAATTCAGAGGATACAGTAACCTGTCTTATCTAGCAGAGTGGTATTGCAAAGACATAATTCTAACAATCTCAAAAAGAAAAAGCATTTTTTCCAAGACTACACAAATAGAAAAATATGAATTCTGCATTTTTTATCTCAATAAGTCATTTTCCTAAATTAAATTCAAAAAGCAGGATGTATTACACATGTTCAAAGAAAACACCTCTCCAAAGGCAGTACATAATGAGGGGATTCCATCTCCATTTTCTGCTGTTCACAAGTTGTTGAATAAGCTGAAAAAATGACATCATCAAATTTGAGGTGTATTAGATTTTAACCGCCTCTTTTTAAAACAATTATGAACTAATAGACACTTTTCTTTCCAAATATTTGAAAATGGGCTGAATCACTGGAGTATCTCTGGTCATTTTTTTATTATTCTGCTATCCACAAAACAGTATGTCATTTAAAGGAATAGAGTGTGTATTAAAGTTTTCATGGGAAATTGATAAGAAGACAAAGTATTTTTAGAATTCTTTTCTAGGCTAATTAATCTGCCTTGAGCAGTCTATGTATGTAAGTAGGAGGCAGTTAATCATCCTTCTGAAGCAGAAAGTGCAAGTTTTGTAACATGCATCCACTTGTCAAAAGCAACCACGCACCTTTGAAACAGAGCCTTATTTTTTAAAGCTGAAAAGATGGACAGCCCGGAGCTCACTAAGTGAAATATATGACATTTTAAATAAACCTAAATATAGTTCACTTAAATAAAATAAAGTACCCAAATCTCTGCAACTCTATTCTCATTTCTTTCTACACCTCCACTATTATGAAAACTTCCAGTATAAGGAGAAATATTCAGAAATATTTGCTGGTTTATTAGAGAATGGAAATGCCCTTAGCTTATTGCCTAATTTTCCATGTAATGGGATTAATGTATTTTTTTGTATCTCATAATGTTGACATAGACAAAAATAATACACAGATGTGTTTATTAGGATTTGAGGGAAGTCTCTGAAAATACCAGTGGCATCTGCCTTCAAGGTGTGGGTGGATTATGATCATAAAAATTACATATATTCAAATAAATAAGCTTCTGAATTTAAGGTTTTACTATTATAGCTTTCCTGAATTTCTGTACAAAATCCTGTTATCACTATGGAAAGAAACACCAACCTTATTTTCCTTCAGGTTTCATAAGTCCTATGTAAGGATGGTGATGACATACAACTTCAAGGCAACTGTTTAAGATAAGATGCAATTGAACAAATAGATATAAAAAGTGTGACTTTTAGAATCTGAAAAGCAGAAAGAAATGTTCAGGTACCATACACTTTTAAATGCAATCTCCTATATTAATTTATTATTTATTAAATACGACAGCTAAAATGTCAAAAAGGTTATCAGACCAATATTTTGATAGGGGACATTGAGACAAATGAACCCATGTATCTGACTTCTCATCTACCTCCAACTGACCCTGCACTACCTCTTGCAAATTTAAAATAGCAGAAAAGGGTAATTGTTACAAACCCAAGGGCATGGATAAATAGAGTGTCTGCCATCTTACATGCGCTGTCAGAGAAGAAAGATTGAAAATACTGACTGCAAGAACTGACTCTCATCCTGTTAGAATTTTTCAAATACTGAATAATTAATATGATTTCTATAGTGGTAACTTGACACCTCTCCTATCTATTTTTCATTAAAAAGTGCTACACGGAAGAATTTCAGGGGTACTGTATGCCACAATCATTGGAGCCACAAAATCCTACACAGTAACAAGGGAGATTTCTATCTAAACAGGTTACTTACATTGTTTTCCTTTAGTGGCCATAGCTGATAACTCCACTGGTATATGTCTTAAACTACTTAATTTCTATTTTCTTAACACTATAGGATTGTTCAGACACTAAAGAGTGGTATTCAAAACATGAGCTTAGTCATAAAATTACTAATAAACTCCAGACACCGCCTGGAAAATTTCCTGAAGAAGCCTACTAATTATTTGTTCTTACTTTTATTGGGTTTGTTCTTCTTTGGTTTCAAAAGGTTTGTATAAATATTGTTTTTCACCCTGCCATGAAACACCTCATTTTCTCTAGACTGCATTTTCTTCTGTGATACACTAAAAGGAATTTGAAAAAGTTATGCATACCAATCTTAAACTTCCATCTTCTTAATTTCGATGATTGAGAATTAAATTTTAAGGGTTTTCAGATGAGTGGCAACTAATTAACTAGTGTTAAGTATTCTATTTTGATGCACTGCTAAGCAATATCTGTCAATGACAGACTTTGATTTGTTGATTTCATGGAAGTATATTTTGCATGAATAAAACCTTCAGCTCAATAAAGCACTAACATGTCCCAGAAATACAATTTCATGAAAATATGTATTTTCAGAATAAATCAATTTTCATAAATTCATCAAAAAATGTGGAATGCCTCCAATTTCCCCCCCTCCCCCCATATGACTTTCATGCCTCTGCTGATTTTTATTCTAGTAAAGCCAGAGGCCTCTATTATAAAAATAAAAAATTCTTGACCTTTAAGAACTTGCCAAATTTTATATCAGTATTGGAGTGTGGAAAGGCAATCATGCAGATACAAGTGCAGGTGGGGTATTGTAAAGGAAAAAGTGGCAAGAGAGAGCCCAAACATCAGGAGAATATTTCAAACAGCTCTACTCTGAGTTTCACATAGTTAATTAATATAGGATTAAATAATATAGAATTAATAATATAGGACTAAATAACAATCTGTGTAAAGATTTCTCTTCCTTAGATATCGAAAAAAACTCAGCTAAAATTAAACCTAAAATTTTCTTCCCTCCCTGTTCTAAACAAGAATAAGATTTTCCTAAAAGAGTAAAGAAGTATAAAGCAGAAAAAAATAACAATGTCCATTGGGTCATTGTTTTCTGTGACTAAAATATCAGTAAGAATTTTTCCCAAAGGTATGGATTAATATTACGAAGTTTTCATTTGTGCCTCAAAATAATGAGAATTTCTGTGAGGAGAAAAAAAATAAGCCTTCTGGGGAAAAAAGAAAATAAACATTATTATATGATAATGCAAATCAAAGAACTTTTTCATCCAATTCAACTTTTACCACTGTGTTCTGCCAGGGTGAGTTTCACTTACATGTGTTGTGTGACAGTCTGGAAGGCTTGTCATCATGTATCCTGTACTGGATGCTTAATGCTGGTGCAGAAACAATACCCAGGGATATCATTTGCAACACCCAGTGACATAATTTTCTTCTGCATCTCTCCCAGAAGAAAGGATAGTGCTCACTTCTCTTGTAGCTGCTTTTGTTTATCAGAAATAACTGCTTATACAATTAGATTTTCACAGTGTATTTTCTGTATTTTCCCTCAAAGCAGGATCCAATATGATCTATATAAGCAATCAGCCATTATATTAACTAATCATAGAACACAGAACATTTTTCCTTACCACATATGTAAATGATCCAGACTGAAATTTCATTATGTATAGAGCATAAACTCCAAATGCCACCTTGCTAAGCTCCAGTGTTTTTGTGCAGTTTCCTTAAGGCAAGTTCTATCCCCTTGTCTTCTAAATCAGCATAAACGCATGGAACACCAGAGATTTTCATTTTATTATTGCCCATTTCTAGTGTCTTGATTCTAGCTCTTTGTTGACCAATTTCATGTCATTTCCCTGCCATACATGGCAAATGTTTTCAGTTTTTCCACTGACAAAATTGTTAGGCAGTTCATTTTGTAGACCAATATTTTATTACTTAGCTGTGAATAAAAATATTTCATTGATAACATGAAATGGGATCATAATTAGAAAAAACACAGCAGAGTTTTGTTGCTGTTGTACCGGGGACAAAGAGAAGAACGACACAGAATTCAAGTCCAGGATAAAATGGGATTATTTAACTAATTACAAACTCATTTATATAACTTGGTTCACAAGAATGGCTAAGGCTATTGGTCGCTTGTCTATCCACCTCTCAGAGTGATTGGCTGAATGCTATGACACCCATTTCAAAATATTTTCTTCAGTGTACCGTAACAAGACTGTGCATAACAAGTTTGCACATTTGAGATAAAGTCTTGGTTTATAAAAACCTCTAGACTGTTGTAGCGGGTTCAGTTTGGAACCGGGCAGAAACACCTATTTAGAGTGTAGTGATTTGGTCAAAAATACTCATTACTTACTTATTTCCCTCCTGTGAGATAAGAATTAGGAGAAAGCAAAGCAGGCACAAAACTTAAAAGAATATGAAGAAGTTTATTAACAGACCTAAAAGAAAGGAAAAAAAATCAGACCACACCTTCAGAACTCTTCTCCTCCCCCCACCTTTCCCCCATCTCCCACTGACAATGTAAAAAGACAACCCTTTAGATTTTCAGTCTGTTTACCACTTCCATAATAGCCTTGTTCAGTTCACTTAGGGAGAAGAGTCTCTGTTGCTCATGCTATGGAGACATCTCCACAAGAAGTTCTCTCATGTCTTCAGCATCACAACGAGCCAGCCGCCCGGGTTTGTTCTCTGCTCACATGTGAGAGTCCCTTCCCCCAACTTGCAGCTTCCCCACAACTGCTTTCGAGGGTCCAATCTTGAGCTACTGGGGTACCATTTTAAGGTTGGGCTGTTCAGAAACAAAGGTTCACTTCACCCATCTCTGGGAGCATCTTCATCTCTAGAAATACAGGTCCTCTCCCTTCCCTGGGAGAAAAGGGTCCTCATCATCTTCATCTCTAGGACTATCTCTGGGAGCATCTCTAGAAACTGAGGTCTTTCTCCTTCCCATTTGGAGCAAGAGTCCTCATCACTTCCATCTCTTCCTGTTCAAACTTCTCATCAAATTACAGCTGCTTCAACATTTGCTTATTTCAGCACAGGTGTTTTTGCTCACAAGTACAGTTTGAATGCTCCACCCCCCATGCTTTCATGAAATTACAGTGGGTACTCTGATATATCACAGTCTATCACCACCATAGCTTCAGAACAGAATTTCAGCTTCTAAGCACCTCCTCTTTCTCCTCCCACAGGGTTTCAGCTCTTCCTTCGTTACTTAATGTCTACAGGCTTCATCTGTTCTGGAGGAAACTTACAGCACTAAAAGGGTTAATCTCACCCGGGCCTTGCAGCTGGAATTCACTTATCGCTGTTGGTCACATGATCTTTGCCGGGCAGCAGGGCAGCTTCAGCTGAATCTTGGCCACACTGGAAAGGGGGAAGCCGGGCCATACCATCTGCACATAGCAGAGCTGTGGGGAGTGGGGTACGGGTGGAACAGGGCCACACAGCTCCAGGATGGCTGTGTCCCAGCCCAGCCCAGGCTGAGCAGGGCCTGGCCCGGGCCCACTGGGCCACACAGGCCCAGGCCAGTTACCTGTCCCAAGGCCGGAAGCAAGAGAGCTTTCCCAGGGTTTGTCCATTCTTAAATGTGGACCACAGGGGCGTGTCAAAATTTTTAAGTGGCTTAAAAAATTGTAAATATTCAAACTAGCCAGTTGATAGGTTCTGTCAAGTCATAGAGGAAGCTGTAAGCACCTCTTTGCAAGAAAATAACTTCCAGAGCTATGCTAACCCATGGCAACTGTTTTCAGCTAGCTTTCATGAGAAAGGAAAACTTCACAGGATGCTGGAAAGCCGGAAGATTTCTCTGCTGAAAGCTTTACAGTATCCACAGAATTTTAGGGGAGAAATGTCTACTTCGAGAATGAGATCAGTGCATGATGTGACATTGAAAGACAACCAAACCACAGATTAGAAACTAAATGGGGACTCCCAAAATTTCCTTCTTCAATAGTAAGGGCTGCAGTAAAAATTTAACAGAATCTGATAGAAAGCAGTTTTGTTTATGTTTTACTTTCAAACAAGAACTTTAATCAATACATTTATGTATCAAGGTTACACTATGGTTTTATTAACATAAGAAAGACTGAACCAGTTGTTCTGTCAGTCAAAGGACAGCAGTAGTTTCAAAAATATGGTTATTTAAGCATCAAAAAGTACTGACAGGCTAAAGTAAATTCAGTGTATAGCAAAGAGATCAAATTGACTTTAATGTCCAGCTGTCCTTTTTTCTCTCCTTGTCTAGTTATTGAAGAAAGAATTATTTTGGTTGCATCTATCTGCACTAATGAAATAGGGATACTAGCAAGAAAGTGGAATGGTCATAGTGACAGCAAAAGGTCTTTTCAACAAACTAAAAATTAAGCATCCTTGATGCTTTGCAACTTACAAAGACCAACCAACTTAAGGAATAAATCTTGTGTTTCCATGTAAAATGTCTATGTTCTTCCTCACACAGAAAAGCACCAAACCAGAAAGTCTCACCTGTCTTATGAAACTAATTCTGGATCATTGGTTTAATTTTTTGGTTCACAAGAGCTATTCATCAAACAACACTGTAAAGAAAAGCAAGATATATAAAATATTATTAGATAACCAAGTCATCTAACATTAAAAGATAGAATTTTCTGAAGTATAAGCACATTGACCAATTAGACAGCTTAATGAATCTGCCATCTTGCATCAGTAATATTTTCTAAATGAAGTCATATTAAGTATAAAAGCCTTATTATTATTCAGAACACTTCTCAGCTACAGCAGTAAGATTTGATTAAATCAGTATGTGCCTAGTAGGAACAGTTTGTTGAAGAAAAGCAGTGTGAAAATACATGCAACGTTCACAGTTCAAGAGGAACAAAATGCCAGGCTAAATTCCACAGATAAAAACAGTGTATGTATTAAACTCTACCTTTCTGAGACTTTTCCCATATTAAACCAAAGTTTTTCACAAGTGTAAACTGTTAAAATTAGAAAAATTCATATAATTTTTGAGATTACTGTGCATATAGTCCTGCAGCAGTCTCTCTGGATGTTTTTGCTTCCTGCATACCAAAACACAAAAGCTGATACAAAATTAAAACAATGAGAAATGAGAGGTCATGGAATCACAGAATGGTGGAAATTGAAACAGACCTCCAAAGGTCATCTCGCACAAAACCCCTGGTTAAGCAGACACATTTAGCACAGGTTGCTGAAGACCATGTCCAGACAGCTCTTCAATATCTCCAAGGACAGAGATTCCACACTTCTTCAGGGAACTAGCCAGTGCCCAGTCAACCTCACAGTGAAAAAATCTTTCCTGATATTCATCTTGAGCTTTCTCTGTTTCAGCTGGCATCCACTGCCTCTTGTTTGGTTACTGAACACACCTGAAAAGAGCCTGACTCAATCCCTCATGCACCCTGTCTTCAGGTACTTGTACACATTGGTGAGAGCACCCCACGATTTTCTAGGCTAAACAATGCCAGCTCGTTCAGCCTTTCCTAATATGAGAAATACTCCAGGCTGTTCACCATCTTTGTGGCCCTCTGCTGAACTCTCTCCAGTATGACCATGTCTCTCTTGTACCAGAGATCCTAGAACTGGATGCAGCAGTCCACTTGTGGCCTCACCAGGGCTCTAAGCAGAGGGGTAGGGTCACCTCCCTTGACTTACTGGCAGCACATCTAATGAACCATTAACCTTCTTTGCTTCAAGGCAGATTAGTGGCTAATGTTCAGCTCGGAGACCACCAGGATCTCCAAGTTCTTTCTCAAAGCTACTTCCCAGCTGCTTGGTGCCTAGCATGTGTGGGTGCCTGGGGCTGTTCTTTCCCAGGTGCAGGACTGCACTTTGTTGGACTTCATGAAATTACTGACAGCTCATTTCCCCAGCCTGTTAGAGGTCCTTCTGGATAGCAGCACGACCCTCTGGCATATTAGCTACTCCACCCCGTTTTGTGTCATCTCCAGAATTAAACATTCATTCATAATAGTAAGACACAAATTTAACATTAATTTAGTATGAAGAGGCAACAGTTTCAAATAGCAATGTCAAAATTTTATTTCGATTTGCAGGTATTTTCTCATTTATGTCAAAGTACCTCTTATTTGAGAAGGCACAGTTTCTGACATTTACTGTGCAAAATAGACATTCAGGAACAGCCACTTGAAATTAAAAATACCCACTCCTAGGTGCAGATCAACAGGAATGACATGTATTCCTAAAAGATCAGCATACAGAAGATGGAAGTTACAAGATAGCTAAGAATGGCTTATCAAAGTACTATGCTAATATGCCTTAGAATCTCTTCTAAGAGGGTATGTATTTTTTGAATCATTATGCAGATGTTGCTAAGAAACTGAAGTATATTCCTTTTATGTTTAGTACGCAGGATCCAAAGTTTTGTATACCATTTTTGTGACTCATCTATTTCACCATTAAGTTGCCTTACCCATAGGAAATTAAAGTCAAACACAAGAGAAACATGAGATGGACATTATAAATTTCAGATGATAAAGCAGCATTAAATTAGCTATAATCTTGAAAGAAACTCCATATGTGTAGATAATTATGTACATACAAAAATATTTTTGTGCAGAGTGAAAGATTGGGGAAAAAAAAGAAAATATAAAGGACACTGACATGATTCAATATTGAATAAAATATCAAATCATCACTTTTGCATAATATTTCAAAAGACCCCATGAAATCCAAAAGAGATTACAACAAATTGTTTATAATGCTTCTAATGAAGAGAAGCTGCTGTGCTCTGGGGAGTTACCCACAGTAACAGTACAAGTATTAACAAGATAGATATTTATCACTTTCCTGCCCCAGCACTAGAACAAGATGATTCTGCCTCAGGAAAAGAAGGTCTTTGGAAATAAGTTCATGATGCATGATGACACTTTGGCATGGCCTGCTGATACAATGGGAAGAGCAGAGCTGCTCAGATATACAAATAGAAACCGCTACACATACTGTTTTACGTTACGGTTCTATAAATGCTTCACCCTGTTCCTCAGGATATATTATCTGGAGCATTATAAATTCAATAAAGTCAATTAATGTGAACTATTTCTAGGTAGACTACTCCTAAAAATCATGGATTTAACTCTAATGTCTACTTTTCCAGATCATGTTCTCTTTTGTATCAGAGATAAATAACAGATTCTGATGCAAAAGAAGGAGCTAGTATTCTATTTTAAATTCAAGTCTAATTTTAAAAATATAACCTCCAGCAACTTTACTGTCACTACAATCAATCAAAGTGATAGCCTTGGAACTGCAAACCACTTCCTCAGTCACATCTGCTACTGCAATATTTATGAATTGCTTTCCTCATCATAGCAATTTAACTGGTACTGTTATTACAGAGACAAGAACAGTTGAATACCAGCTATTAAAACTAATACTATTATTTTCAAAATATTATAATTGCTCTTGAATTATAAAACATATATAGACTATTTTTAAAGTATAAATACCACAAAAGATTACATACACACACATACATGCACATAAATATGCTGACGTGTATCTTTTTCTTCTATCAGCTAAAGGTCAGTGTTGTTTTCAAGCTAAAAAAGCTCCTCCACTTTCTTTTATTGGGGAGGAATATGTGCAACGTTGTCTCCCTACTTTACAAGCTAGAACAGATGAGAAGGAAAGCAATGCTCTGTGTCATAAACACGACATACATATTAACCCCACAGTACCACCCAGCAGTCAGAGCTACCTTCCAGGAAGGACACAATTGCCTCTGAAAAAAAGTGATGAAAACCCTAAATGCTTCATGTCTGGTCCTTGAAGAGGGTTTCAAAGCCTGAAGAAAGTGCACAAACAGGCCACAAGGACTGGGACTCGTACATCTGGCCAGGAGGAAACACACAGGGCTGCTCCCAGGCTTCATGCTTATGTATGTGCCTGACAAGAGTTGTAAACTGAAGATATGACCAGAAGCCATTCTGAGCTCAGAATCCACTCCTGGGATAAAGACTTGAAAGCTCAGATCTCTTGCACAATTATTTTGAGCCTAGTCATGTTATTTCCATCTAGTTCTAAGCTTAGATTTTTTTTCTGGGATGTACTGAAAAACACCTGAAGGATGACACAGTCATTGGTCACATCCAGCATGGCTTCATGAGTGGAAAGCCCTGCTTATCAAACCCGATCTCCTTTTATGACAAGGTAACCCACCTAGTTATGAAGGGAAACCAGTTGATGTAATCTGTTAGGATTTCAATAAAGCTTTTGATACTGTTTCTCACAGGATCGTTTGGGACAAAATGTTCAGCACACATCTGAATAAACACATCATGTGATGGGTTAGCAACTGGCTCACAGGTCAGGCACAAAGGGTTATACTGAAAGGGGTGACACCAGAGTGGTGACCTGCCACTAGTGGGGTTCCACAGGGCTCCATCCTCGACCCTAAGCTCTTCAACATCTTCATTAATGATGTAGCAGGACTGGATGGGATACTGAGCAAGTCTGCAGATAATACAAAACTATGAGGAGGAGCTGTTGACTCCCTTGAAGGCAGGGAGGCCCTGCAGAGAGACCTCGACAAGTTAGAGGGCTGGGCAATCACCAACCATATGAAGTTCAACAAGGGAAAATGCTGGATTCTGCACCTGGGATGGTGGATGCACCTGGATGTACAGACACTGGGGAATGAGATCCTGGAAAGCAGTGCTATGGAAATGAGATCCTGGGAGTCCTGGTGAACATGAGTCAGCAGTGCCCTGGCAGCCAGGAGGGCCAACCATGTCCTGGGGGGCATCAGGCACAGCATCGCCAGCCGGGCAAGGGAGTGGATTGTCCTGCTCTGCTCTGCACTGGGGCAGCCTCACCTTGAGTCCTATGTGCTGTTTTGGGCACCACAGTGTAGGAAAGATATTAAGCTATTAGAGAGCATCCAAAGGAGGGCTACAAAGATGGTGAAGGGCCTTGAGGGCAAGCCGTGTGAGGAGCGGCTGAGGGCACTTGGTCTGTTCAGCCTGGAGACAAGACTGAGGCAAGACCTCATCACAGTCTACAACCTCCCCATGAGGGGAAGGGGAGGGGCAGATGCTGATCTCTTCTTTATGGTGACCAGCGAGAAGACCAGAGGGAATGGCCTGAGGTTGTGTCAGGGGAGGTTTAGGTTGGATATTAGGAAAAGGTTCTTCACCCAGGGGGTGTTTGGGCACTGGAACAGGCTCCCCAGGAAAGTGGTCACAGCACCAAGCCTGACACAATTCAAGAAGTGTTTGGAAAATACCCCCCAGGACACCTGCTGTGACTCTTGGGGATGGGGATGGTGCTGTGCAGGGCCAGGAACTGAACTCGATGATCCTTGTAGGTCCCTTCCCACTCAGCTTGTTCTGTGATTCTGTGATTATTTTTATTGCTTGTATCTGTCTATCATTTATTTGCAAGTCTCATAAAAAATTGCAAGAATCCCACACTATTCTTACAGCCATGATTTCTGATGATTACAATTTGCAATATTTATAAGTAATTTGTGAACATATGCAGTTTGCTGAATAAGAATTTCACTAGAGCTGCCCACTGCATCTTCTTGTTATGATTTAAACATACAGAAGCCAGCCAAAGACTGATCTGTGGCTTAGGCATCAATGGAATAATAAAACATGATTAATTCTCGGCGTCATTGCAATAGTCAGACATCTCAGAAAGGACCCAGACGAAGAATGGGGATTGCAGCTCTCTTCTGATTGATTTCACCTTTATCAGAATTTTGTAAAATATTACATTGGGATCCTACATATGGATTAAACACAGTTATAAGTTTTCTCAAGATAGTACAGGCTACAGGCATAATTTTTTCCTTTTCTAATTTACTCTTCCTTCTTTGAAATTCCTTATAGCTACAAAAGAGCTTGACTGAAATCCAAAAGAGTTAGTAAAATGGCTTGGATCCATACATAAATGTTTCGACTTTCAAAAAATTTGATTCCTGTGCTTTAGCTCTTGCCTAACACAAGTAATACTGTTGTGTGAATTCAAACAAGAGCCAGGACATGACTCCAAAACCAGAGTGCCATCATGATTATGCTCTGTTCACAGCAAAATCATACAGGGAGAAAAGCAAGACTCCCTGTCAGACTGCCTGCTGCACCTGAAGTTTAAACTTAAAAGCCTGAATTTAAGTAGGCCGCACCAGTTCCACCCTTCCTTCTGGAGGTAAGCATATATAGACACTGATGACAGCCCCTTTGAGAGCAGCCCCTGAAGTACAGTCTTTTTTCACTTACCATAAGTAGTATGATAAGCAGTATGATACATAAATACTTCCCTGATATAATCATATAATTATTAAAGTTGATTTGTATTATCTGCAAGTACACAGGCAAGACTCCTCTGAACCCAACTTCATATGCCCTTGATTTTTTCAAAAGATGTTGAAAAGATGGTAGCTTTAAAAATCTCATTAGTGTACTATTGATGGGGCCTGAAGGAAGTTGTCTGTGACAGACTTGTCAAATCATTTCTCTCCCAAGATCTTGTTGAACAATGGAGAATAGGAGTCCACTTCTTTGAAACCATACAAATTATATAACTTTATAGTTCAGACTACTTTGCTTTCATAAACTAGAGAATATGATCTAGCCCAGTCTTGGTTCATAAAATATTATGAGCAATCATAAGTCAAAAACTATCTCCCAGCTTTTTACAAGTAGGGAATACTATTGCAGACCAAGGGAGACAATTCTCCCCCTCTACTCTGCTCTCTTGAGACCCCACCTGCTCTACTGTATCCAACTCCAGGGTACTCAGCACAGGAAGAATATGGACCTGCTGGAGTGAGTCCAGAGGAGGAAACAAAGATGATCAGAGAGATAGAGCACCTCTCCCATGAAGACAGGCTGAGAGAGTTGGGGTTGTTCAGCCTGGAGAAGAGAACACTCCAAGGAGACCTTACAGAACCTTCCAGTACTTAAAGGGGCTCTACAAGAAAGTTGGAGAGGGAATTTTTACAAGGGCATGTAGTGAGAGGACAAGGGCTAATGGTTTTAACTGAAAGAGAGTAGGTTTATGTAAGACATTGGGAAGAAATTCTTTAGTGTGGGGGTGGTGAGGACTGAAACAGGTTGTCCAGAGAAGCCATGGATGTCCCATCCCTAGAAATGTTCAAGTCCAGGCTGGATGGGGCTCTGAGCAACATGGTCTAGTGCAAGTTACCCTTGTCCACTACAGGGGGGCTGGAACTAGACAATCTTTACTAAGGCCCATTCCGACCCAAAACATTCTGTGATTCTATGATATCACACTGCAAGGAAAACAAAGAAAAATAACCCGTTCCTCCTCATTTTTGCTTCAGTGCTCCACTGAAGTCTATTTCCCATAGGCTCATCATAACCTTTTGTTCAACTCATGTGACAGAATGTTTTTTATCACTGTTGCTAAGTTTCAGTCCTTGTAGAAAATGATGCCCTAAGGCAACCGGGGGCTTGTCAGCACAAGCCCCGGCGTGCCCTCGGGCAGAGGGGACGCAGCGTTGGCCTCCACAGCGTCCTCGCTGGACGGCTCAGTGGAATCGGCGTGGGATGGGTGCGTGCGCTGGCTCCTCCTCAGAGGAAGCACGTCGGGCAGCCGATGATCAGGCTCGCGTTTGCCCAGAGGCAAAGAAGGCGGGAGGGGCTCCTGGTGTGAGTTCCAACAGGTTTATTTGCAGGAGGGACCAGGGACCAGCAAAAAGCACCGAGGAGACGTGGGCTAGCCCCCTTTATGGGGGAGTGGAGCAAGGCAGGGAAAGGGAAAACAACCAATGGAGTACAAGCAGAGGGGAGGATACAATTTTTCAGAACAAATGGGGAAAACAGGGAGGCAGGAGTCATAACAGGGAACCAATTAATAACTACAAAAGGGAGAACTTTCTGGAACAGGGGGAGGTAATTTAGGATTGGGAGCCACCCAGGGGGAGGTAACCTAGACCGTCGTGATCTCTTCTGGTGACTGACATTTGATGGTTTCAGCCCGAGAGCAGGCTGAGGCACCCCAACAATTCCCTAGCCGTAAAAAAAGGGGATTTTAAGTATACTTTTAGGGAAGAAAAATACCAATTCTTACAGATAGAAACATTCATTGATAGTTTCACTCAGATATCCAACCTTTAAACACATTTATTATCAGAATTTCCAGTGAAGTAACTAGCTGTTCTGCCCAGGACTGAACTAGTTACTTGTTCCCTTGATAGCTCACAATTATGTAGATCAACTATCCTTAATGAAAAGGGAGTTTGTTTAAATACCTGCCCTTTTGTACATGCTCAGTTTAGTTACAACTTGACAAAGCATTTCAGCACTTGCTTGTGAACTTGTACTTCATTATGATCCTTGCCATTGTATGTAATAACTCTTATTTTTAATCATACATTGTGAGACAGTTACAAAGTGACACTTAAAAGAGAGGCTACTCTAACATTTATTATTATTATTATTGTTATTTTAGTACTAGTAACCTAAGAATAATTTCCTCCATGCTTTCAAAAAGTCTGAATTCACAGTTCTCGAATTTCTAGCTCTTGGCTATTCAGTTCATCTTGAAGAAACAATGTCTCAGAAGCCCCAAAACCATGAGTTACCATTATTGTTTACTAATGTCTTTCTCATGCTGCTACATATGGTATAAAAAAAGCCACAAAAATGAGATGGAGCACTTAAAACACATGCTGAAAATAGAAAATAAATCACCAAAACCATCAAGTATTTACTTTCTACTTTTACAAAAGCCTCAAAGGGGAAAAAAGATTGGTTTTATAAAAGGTATTGGTTATATGTGTTACACAAAGACAGAACATATCTGAAACAACCAGCATGGTACTAAGCGAAAAAACCTAAAATTTACTTCCATTTCTATTTTCTGTTCATCACTTTTTCAGTTCTTACATTCAATTGTTTTTCTTAAGAGTGCAAGTGTCCAACACCACTGCCATCTTGGAAAACACTTTGACATGCTGTTCTGAGGGCTGTCTTCTCAGTATCACAGCCCATCGAAAGAAGCAATTCTGATAATTTTGGTGGCTCCAGAACAAGAAATGTAATTTTTTTGCATGCACAGGTAAAAGCGAAAAGGTTTTGTACTTCATTCTTGCTCTTTATTGTTTGTCATGTACACATAAATACATACCTTCTTCCAAAAACAAAACAGAAACATAGAAGAAGGAATGTATATGAAATTTTGCTTTTACTGTTCAACTTCTCTCTCTATTTGCAATATTTGTGTGTGTGCATACAAAAGAAGAAATAAAGAATTAGTGAAAGTGGAAACTTTCTGTTCTGATAAGAAGCATGGCACTAGAAGATTTCTGACCCTGCATCTTTCATCTCTTTTGTATCAATACTCACAGAAAATTTACTGCTCAGTTGACACAATACAGACTTAAGGCTGAGACCAAAGATACTTTTCCTTCTTTCAGTATTCACAGGGCACCTAACAAAACACAAGCATAGATTGTTCAGGTCCACCAGATGCTTCTATAATAACAGAAACAACTGTTTGTACTGCAATGCAACACCTACTAGCAGACAGTCTGGGAAGCAATTTATAAAATTATGCTATTCCAACCTGCCATTTACTTCTAAAGGAAACTTAAAGCATACTGACTGATTTTCGATTAATTTTCATATAGTCAAAATTTTTTGTTTCCTTTGTCTATCAACTGTTAAAATGGGAAAACTAAACTTTCAGCTTCAGGCTATCCCATCTGACTTCCAGTACAGACATACACATGCCTGAAAATAAGTGAGTCATTGTGCTAAATTTGCGTATCTGATTTCCTCCTGGGTTCAGAGTTCACAAAACTAAAGAGCACACTCTTTCAGCAATATCTAAATGCAAATTAGTTTAATTTTAAGAGATATGTAAATTAGGAAACATGGAGGCTATTCTTAGGTTTTCAGACTTTTAAAATTTTTGTTCACTGTGAAAGCCTAGTTGCAATGTACATTATAGAATATCCAGTGATAAAAGATGATCTCAGTTTTGGAAAATTTGTGGATGTTTTGCCTTCCTTGCTGCCCTACTTTCTGCCAAAACTTGCTGGCAGTGACATCTGGGATATTTTCTTTATTGTCCAGCATTAACCTATATAGTGAGTACACTGAACTCAAATCATACATCCTTCAATTGTGAGATGTCTCTCTAGGTATCAGGTAAAAGCTTTCATATACCATCAGCAGATTAAGACTCATTTATCCACCAAGGAGAAGACAGTTTTCATTCCCACTTCATGCAGCAGTACTTACATATCCAGTACCAGCGGCCAGAAGAAGACACAGATAAGTGAATGAGATGCCTGTGAGTTGCAGCTTTTTACACAAATAAATATAAAGATATCTTTTATTTGCTTTTCATGTCAGATCAATTAAAATTATATCAACATTTATTTCTGGTAAATAAATGAGTGAAATTAATAGATAACAGCAATAAAATAAAAGAGAACACAGCATTAGGTCATCTGATAGGAAATCACACAATAAAATTATGGTTGTGATAATTTGAAAGCTATTGTTACCTATCAATGCTTGACTGGTAAAAAGTGCAGAATGGAAGAATCAGTATCTAACATATTATTTTAAAAATACACTACACGTTACTGTATGGATTCTTAATGAAATTAAATAAAAACTTTTCATTAAAGTTAAACTATTGATCCTTCAGTTCAGTTAATACTAAATATGAAATACCGTATTTATTTACTTTTTGTACTCTAATTCAAAAACATAGACATATGTAAATATTTCCTTTCTGAATTATGACATAGAAAATATGTATTAGCCTGATTAGAATCCTATTTGGGCAGTTCACTAATTCATTTTGAAATGCAACAGGATGTGTTGGTTACCAGGGAAGTTAGAACTCAAGTTATGGTTTGGCTATCCAAATACCAAAATTACATTCCTTTTTGAAAGGTACAGGGGAAAATTAACCAGACATGGTAAGCAGACAATTCCTCTCAGCAGTATCTTCTTCTTTAGTTACTGAATTCTGTCATAAATCACTGGAAAGATTTTTCCTTTTTTCCTAGAAAATAAAGAAACTAAGACTACATCTAAGAATTAGGATGTGTTTGTCTTTTCAGAAAACTCTAACTGTTTTATTTGCCTTACAATCTGAAGTAAAGCAGGAGGGATTTGTATATTTTTCTACCTATAAAGTGTTTCTACGTACTGCTTTACCACGAATTTGTCACAGGAAAAATAGACATAAACATCAAAGAAATCCCAGCAATTTAACTGGGAAAAATAGACATAAACATCAAAGAAATCCCACCTACTTAACAAATTAATCATTGAATGCTTTTTTAGTCTCTAACAGCATTACACAACTATTGCAGCCTACTTCTGAGTAGTCTGGATCCATCATTTGGCCTTCAGTGGGTGAGAGGAACAGACATTAAAGAGTTAGCTAAACAAACATGGCATTGATTGATAATGGGGATAGATGGTTTGATCAATTTATAGGAAGATGAAATACTTGAAGCATCACAAAAAGAAATATTTTCTGCAATAAATCTCCAAGAGGCTTTCAGAACTGTGATTACTGTTACTGTGATTATCTCCTACTGTATCATACAATAGACTTTACAGGCATTCACTTGAAATAGTAAGTACAGGGAGCTGGACCAGAAGCCAATAATGATGGATGCCTTGGAAACAGTCCATATGAGGGTTTTAAAGCTCCTTTCCCTTGCTTTCATAGCTAGGAAATTAAATAAAACATTAAAAATTATCTGTTCAAAACTATACATATAGGAACAATGTACAACCACTGTCCCTATCTCAGCACTTCCTTTATCTATTATCATCTGTTTCTTCAGCTCCTTACTTTTTTAATAATTTTTCAGCTAGCTTCCACTTTCTGCAGCTTCAAAGTAATTTTCTCATGTCATTACAGTGCATATTTTATTACTCAGACATAGTAACCTACCATGTAAACTCCATCTAGCTGTGCTTATTAAAGAAAGATATAAGATATTATATCATATCCCATTTTTCAATTCTCCATTTCTTTAACTACTTTTCTTTCAAAGTTAGTTATACCAAATATATACTTGGGAATAGCTCCTTCCAATAAAAGAGACCAAAGAACTACAGGAAGAAGTGATTGCTTTAAAACTTCCTGTGTTTTCATCATTTTCCTGCATTTTCCTGCATTTTCATTTTTCTTAATGGCTATTGTAACAGTAGAGTGGGGACACAGCTAAGCAACTAAAATTACACTGCAGTTCTTGACTGTCCTCTGCATTTCTATCTCTGACCACTGTACAATTCCAATTTCTGATCTAGTTTTAGATGACTTCATTGGATAGAAATAGACAGGGAAGATAACAAAAACTAAGCAAAGATAGCATAAAAGCAAAACTAAAAACTGACACAAGTGCTTCCTTGCATATCAAATCCTCATTTTAGATAGCCTGCCTGAAATCTAACTTCATTAATTAATTTGAGGTGTGAAAATACTTTCTTATAATCCTCACCAATATGATATGCTGTTTCTATTTTGGAAGTGGTTTTTTCCTTTCTCTTTTATGTCTAAGGCTTTGATGTATCTCCTTTTACCTATTTGACATTATTTTGGTTGGCTGTGTGAAGTTAAATCAAAGAGAGATGCTAGCCATAATGAGCAGAAAACACAGTAATGTCATCATTAGGATCTCTTCAGTCAGAATACTAGAACTCCTCAGGGGAAATAATTGGTGAATCAGTCAGTAAGAAATATCTTTCACCAGCCCATTTCTCAAGGTTAGAAAGACCACTGAACTGTTAAGGACCTCAGCCTGAAGGAAAGTAGAAGGGAACATGGAGCAAGAAGAGTCCCAGTGTTCAGGAAGGGGAAGGTCCATCTCTCAGTGCCAAGCTAGACAGAGCCCATTGCAATGGTGTGGCACTGAGCTAAGGTCATTCCCCAAGACTTCAGATTTCAAATAAGTGTTGCAGGAGGTGAGTCCCAGGCTGTTGGCATCCTGTGTACTTTGGTGTGAATAAACAGTACATCTATTTAAAAGATGCTATTCCGTGTCTCTGTAATTACTCACATGCCACGGGGTCCTGGAGGAAAGGGTCCTTTAACATTAACCATGTTGCACTCTCAAACACATGAGAGAGCTCCACACTGAGACTGAAAGATTTGTGGGGATCCACACAGAAAGATCTGAATATATCAAGGACTGATACCTAGAGATTTTTACTTGGAAAACCACAAAGAGTACAAAGTCATCGTTAATCAGACCGTGAGCAGAGTTATCAAGTCATCTATCTGGGTTAGAAAGATTACCCTAGTAAGTGAACCCACAGGACAGAAGATAGCTCACAGGTGCAATTTACCCATAAGGAGCCAAAAAAAAAAGACACAAAAAAAAGAATGACTTCATATGAAATATTTTGGTATAACAGAAATGAAACAAAAAGGTAAAACAATTCATTTTGACACATTCCTGTCAAAAACGGTGTTAGAAGTGACGCAGTCCCACACGATGGTTCAGTTTTCTTTAGAAAAACGATGTTTTGTCAGAATTGTTCAGTGTGATACTTTTCATCCAGATTTACAGCTGTGGCAGTACCTACCTCTTGAAATTAATATTGTTCTTCCACAGCATCTGTCAATCTCAAGATGCTTTGCTACAGCAGTGAGTATCATCACTAAATATTATCACTACTGTCTTGTTTTACAAATGGAAGAAAGAGGTACATAGATGGGGACAAAGGATATCCTTCTTACACTGCAATGCTTCATCAATGGAAACAGAAATTGAAACATTTGTGCCATACCTGGAAGTCTAGACCATGGAGGGACTGTCACAGCTGCCTCAGGGGCAGCCACTGGCACCACAGACACTGTTTACTCTGCATGCACCTATGTACTACTGTGGCTTCCATGTCATCAGGGACTTCAAGGCCTCTGGCTACCACTCTTGCTACTCCCTCACTCCTTAAGTGAAGCTACCCATAAAAACTATTAGTAAGGTTTTCTTTAAAAGTGAAACAACCTGTATTCACTATACAGAAAAGAAAGAAGACATCCTTGCCAGTTACAGTAAAAGTCATCTAGAGCCATGTACCATTCCTCTTAGTTCTGTAAATTAAACACAGCAGAGGAAGTATTATTGGGATACATAAAAGCATCTCCTTCTAACCATCTTCCCATCCATCCAATACTACAGTACCCCAAAGGTCAAAGCTCCCATTTGCACTTGTGCAGTTCAAGCAAATATGGGTGGTCAGAGGCTGGGATTACACTGATTCCAGAACCATGTTAAATTTCTAATAATTTGACTGTGTGGAAAACCTTACAGCAGACTGAGGTGACATCTGCTGCCAATATACACTAGCACGGAGAACAAGCACCATGAGTTTATTTCCATACTTACTTTCTGTTAGAAAACTCTCCAAAATCCTTAATTTTCTAAAAAAGTTTATTTGTGGACATGTCTCAGCTTTCCACACTGAAATCCCATGACAAGCATAATATATCTCTGTTTATATTCCACGTTTTTTATTTAGATTGAGCCCTGATATGCACTTACATGGTGCACTGAGCTATGCAAACTCAAATTCAACAAAGCCCAACAGAGTTACTTATAATATTGTTAGCTATTGTTTTGTTGATAGTGTCTTAAGTGACTGTATTTAAAAGGAAAATTTCACTTTCTTCTATCAAAAATATTTATTTTCATGAACTTTCTGCCAAGGCCCAAGAAACTCCTTTGTCTATTTCATAAATTTTATGTGTACTAGCCAAACTAGATCAGGATACTCCTTTTAGCAACTCCAGATTTGGTTTCTTCATTATAACATTGTTCGGTTGATCAGTAAATGAATGTTCTAGCACATCTCTTCTCTTAGTAAGAAAACAAGCTCAAGTTTAAACCATATCAAAGTTTAAAAATATAAAATTACCATATTAAAGTAGATGGGAGTTCTGTTAAAATCAAGAACATGTTACAAATTATTCCGGAACATTCCATTTTAGAATCTCACTTCTCAATGAGAAAAGGCTGACAGGCCACAACCAGAGAGAGCATGAAGTACCAAATACAGCAGAGTGAAAACTGTAAAACAGCAAACAGTGATCCTTCAGATAGCATGGGGCAAATGTGTATAGAAGTGTCAAATGACACCCAGGGATTAATACTCCCTACAAGCAAACATTAAAAAAAAAAACACGGAAAAGGTAGACAAGCTAAAAATCAGACACTAGAAATATTTGACTACTCTTTTCATCTTTTGGATAATAATCTTATCTGACAGGCTTGTCTTTTTTTTTTCTCATTGTTTATGCATTTGCACATAAAATCCGGCACAGTATTCATCTTCAGTGAAGACTCAGAATCATTGTACTTTTGGAGGGTGTCATTAATGCTGGCTTCATTTGTGTCTAGAAATGTTTTGGTTGCTATGGAATACAACACATTAATTAGAAATTCCTCTCCCAATTACAGTGCAAAAGATTTGCTCTGTACTACAATAATTCACAAAGGAACTTGGGAAAAAAAAAACAAAAAACAACAGAAAGCAATTAAAAATTAAGAAAAATCCAGCCTTTCTGAAATTTCAGTTCATTAACACATGCTTTAATAAACTGCTTTATTTTAAAAGCCCTTTCTAGAAGGGCTTGACACCCCTACAGCAAGGCAGGTGGTGCCAGTTCAGTCAGCTTGCCACTGATGGCTTCTTCCTTGCCAGAATCTCCTATGGGCAGTGCAAAAAATACACAGAAGCTGACCTTTTCCTCAGGGGTACTGGAATGTCACCCATCACATCTAGGTATCTAAAAAGAAATTTAGCTGCTTGAAGCATAGTTTTGACAGAATTCTCTCAAACTGAAGCTGTGGTCTGAAAGCCTCTGATTAACATTCAGTTATAGCAGGGATCAGACACTCTTGGTTTTCCTCATGTAAGTTGAAGAAAGGATCAGAATCCAGGTCTATCTGTCTCTAGAATCTGGGATGATCACTAGGCTTCAGCATCATGTTCCCTATCTCTGAAATATCAAATTCTTTGCTGCAAAAGGCTCAGTCCAGACAGGAGAGTTCAACTTTTCCAGGTCAGGTTACTCTCCTGACAGAGAAAATGTGAGGTTTCCCACAGTCAGAGAAGGCACTGAATATTCATCTTCCACATCTTGTGGCAATTGTGGGGCTAAAAGTAAAAAGTGAGTTTTGGTCAGTTTTTTGAAAGATCAGTAGGGGTCTCAATTTTCAACCCTGACTAGTGTGTCTGAGAACAAAAGCAAGATCCTGGACCCATCAGGATAGCCAGCTTGTCTCACTGGCTACTCATGATTGCTACCCATACTGGTTCTAACTCACCCAGGTGCTGTTCTGAGGAGCCTCATAATCTGCCTACATGGGTGGATGGAAGCGAGCTTTGCCTGCACCCTGAGCTCCTCAGATGTTGCTCAGCTCAGTAAAGGTGCTTTATTTCAGTGCTGTGGTGTGGTCACATTACTAAGACTGAACCAGGACCCAGGTCAATCACTAAAAGGTTTCAACAGAGCCAAAATCAAAGGTTGTGTGTCCTTTCTTCATCTCTTACCGTTGTGTGCAAGCTCAAGGCACAACCAGACCATCTAGTGGTAGGCAGCACTATGCCATAATCCATTAGAGGATGTTACCTTCCATTTAATTAAAGTAATGGAGAGATATATTGCAGTCAGGCTTACTAATCAGTCACTGTAAAAATATCTTGGCCAAAGTCCTGTTGCTTAACAACGGTAATAGCCTTGCTTTCTACATAGCTTCTAGGATAATTGACAAAACAAATCTAATAATTTTAACCAAGGAAAAAGCAATACTTCACTGAAAGTAGTAACTAAATAGTTACCATGTCTCCCATTTCACAAATGAAATATTTTCTTTTTTTTTCCAGCGTCTTCCTAAGGAAGCAAGGTTTCCATTACATCCCTATGAATATGCACAAACAAGTGGGAATATTCACCTTTTGTCTGTTTGTCTGTTGATACCCTCCTAAACTCCTTCAAACCTGTTGGAAATCTTAACAACACGGGGCAAATAGTAATGGACTGAACAGGTATTGCAATTTTATAAGCAGCAACACAGTGGAACAGAATGAGCCTTGGGTGGATAAACAGAGCAGGAAACTACTTTCTCTTAGGTCACATAACATCTGTACAGGAGGAAACATTTCAAGTGTCCCAAACACAAGGACAGCTTTGATCAACTGCAACAGACTGACTGCAAGACACACATCAGTCTATCTACACCCCGTTTGTTCCACTGCTGATGAAGGCACAAGCAGACTTGAAGACATAATGGATATGACTGGATGACTGGTTTTTCTCTCTTCCTACCCCCAGTAGGAATGCTATGTCACCAGCACACCTGTGATTCCTGAGCTGAAGAGGACTAATGGGAGATTCTGTTATCTGGTTTCTGAGTGGATTTGCTCAGCCTGAACATAGCATTAAGCTGATGTTAGTGAAAGTGGGGTCTTAAAGATCTCAGATCTGCTTTCTCATAGGCGGGCAGAAAGAGCAGGAGATATGGCAGATAAAGTCTTTTGATGTCCATCTCTTGAAGCAAGCCCACAGAAAATCAGGTTTCTAATATACTACGTACTTCAACAGTTAAGAAAATGCAGAATTATGAAAATATAACTGGATATAGCACTCGTACACCATGTACCAGAATAAATACTCATCTTTTAAAGCAAAAGATCCAACTGTAAACTATTTCTTAAAACATGCATATTCTTTCTAGAAACCATATTTTAAAGGCCATGAGGAATATGTGGCGGTCCTTTCACCACTTAATACAAATTTAAAAGATGCTAAAGGGTGAAGCCTATATGTCATAATTGCACAGACTGCCATTTGTATGATTTTACACTTCTCAGTCACAAACCATCTTCAAGGAGAAATGTTGCTGTTCACTGTAAAGAACTTCAGGAACATAATTACTGTTAGCATAAAAAACATTTTTTAAGATGGAAACTTACATTTAAAAAAATAAAATTAAAATTAAAACTTGTTTAATTACAGTATAAAACAAGAACAGGAAACAAAAAAGTGATTAAAAGAACAAAACATTACTATTTTTTTCCTTACGGAGCTGATCATTTCAAGCACTGCCTCTGTGGTTGGAAATAGGTAATTACAGTAGTAATAGAGAACATTACCATTGTTACTGCCTTCTCACAGAATATTCACAACTGCTTAAAATGGAATATGAAACATGCACAGTAATAAATGAGAAATAATTGCTGTTTCAATGTTAAGCACCAATGTTGCAAAGAGTGACTTATAGAACATGAATGAAAAAGATTCATTTGAAAGTTCAGTTATGGTCAAATATAATCCTTATTTAAGAAAAATCCTAAAATATCAAAGTGACTTCACACTTGCATCTGCATTCTGCGCCTTGACAATATCTGATCGGTTCTTCCAGCAGGGCAATTATTTCTGTCACCTCATCCATTAGATTGAATGTCCACCATGTTCTTAAGGGAATTCTTTGCCTTCAGTTGGTAGATATGTGATATCATGCCACTTGCATAAATCTTTCTCTGAAATTTGTGGGGATTTGGCTACAGTTTCAACAACAAAAAAACAAACAAGGCAAGACAGAGCTTGACCATTCCCTTATTCCTTTTCTCCCGGTCTAACCCACTTCTCTGCACATTCTGCATCACTGCTTCCTGTGCAATTTTTTTTAATAAAACTTATTCAGGGTCACATCCAACTCTGTCTGCATCTTAATAATATTCTGGACATTGTCCTCTTTGGCTGCTGTTCAAAGATAAATGTCATCAATGGGTTTAGCTCTATTAGGTAAAGGCCTGAGCTGCATAGTCTCCAGCAGGAAGTTCTGCACAATTTGGTCCAGGAAGACAGTGGCTCTATGAATTTGAGGAGTAGTTAATTTTTCTTATCTTACATTCCAGGAAGAATCTCTAAATAACTCCTTCTCAGCAGATATTTAATACTCCTCCAAGACATCTAAACATGTTTCTTTCACTTCCTATGTGCTAAGAGGTAGCTGGGCTTATTAGAGATGACATCAGACATTTCGGTGTAGCTGAGGTTTGCTGAGTGTGAAAGAGGAGGTTCTGACCCTCTCCTTTCACCCTCCTCATATATTCTAACTTCTACATCACTCTCAGGAAAATGGTAGAACTCTACCCTGGTAGTTTAAAAGGGAAATTTAATAACATATCTGATTTACCATGCAACCAGCACAAGAGAAATAGGGAAATCTGGTCCTGGAAGCAGGAGAGGAAGAGAAGATAGCAAGGGAAAGAAGACTGAAAATTCTCTTGACCTGTTAACTCATGTTGTGCTGTAACCTGTTAACTAATGTTGTGCAGCTTCATCCTAATCTATAAAGATTTACTTCACTTGGACCATATTGAATGAAACACACTGGGCAACTGCTGCTCTTTTTCCAGAAATTCTGAATTAATCTGTCTTGGCTTTCATACTATTCCATTTAGATAGGCAGTAGAAAAGACTGTAAAATGGCATGAACTCACAATCTGATTAACTTACAGGTCCCTTATATCAGAAAAAAATGAAACACTAGCAAAAGCTACAAAAGCTTCATAAACATGTAACTTTTTCCTTCCACTAACTTCAAATTTTCAAAAAATTATGCTTGCAGTGATCAAGGCAATGTGTATTTCAATATATGGCTGGATTTTCATATTTTAAATCAAATGAAATAAATTTTGAAATAGCAGAATTTTTTATGATCTCTCAAACAATAAGAAAATACCTCAAAATCCAATAAATTCCCCAGTGACACTATTGCTGTTCTATATCTCCTGAGACTGATTTTCAGAACAATAAATGTTTAAAAGAAATTTATTTCTTCTTGTAAACAATACTTTGACAGAAAGATTGCACAGTAAAATGCACAAGCAGCAAAGAATCATGAATTAAACAATACATTTTATCTCTATAGTCTGAGGTGAGCATGTATAATGGCACACTTTTTCAGTTTGAAAATTCTATGCCATTTTCCTGTAACCTGGGCATTATATATACCAGCATTGCATATACATGAGACAAAAGAATGGATTGATGCTACCACAGCTAAAAAGCAGAATAATGAATGATAGAGAAAAGACTTGGAGACTCTTATGCACTGAAACACATGAACTGAATACCATAAAATATGAATATCAAGGAATAACTAGTGTCCGTTAATTAAACCTGCTGTTACTACAAGCAATGTACAGCTTACTACTTTCCATGGGCTGCTTACATACAAGAACAGAACATGCTTGTTTGTAAGACAAAATCTGACTTTAAAGGGTGGTAAATTGGGTTAAAATTTCAGCAATTTATTGCATCAGTCCAAGTCCATGTTAAACTTTGGTTGAATTTCAGCGAAGATGCTAGTTGTTGCCATGACAACAGCTGAAGCAAGAGATATTGACAAAAGAGAATTCTGCATTCCACACAAAGGATGAGTTATGTGGTAGCACAGACAAAAGAGTAGTAAATGGCCTCTGTCTTCTGAGCTTCATGAATACAAACACCTCAGAACCAGACTAGAAAGGAGTTTTTCTGCTCAGTATAGAGAACAATATATATGACAAATCTTTGACATTGCAGATCTCCTGTTCTCGAATAGCTCACCCCTCACATTGGCTCTATAAACACCATCTGTGTACACTGAAGAAACATTTCCAGAAATAGATGAGTCATATACCATTATCTCTTGTCAGAACACAGCAGATAGATTTGTAGCAAATGATAAACAAAACAACAAGCTAATGTCCTAGAATCTATCCCAAGACTTATAAAGTAATTGCTTACATAGAATGGATAAAACACATTGCCAGTTTATTTTCATGCTGATGACCAACTAATCTAGGTTTTCAGTACTCCCTGCTTGTTTATTACTCTACCACTAAGCATGGCTGAATTGACAACTGTCAGCATACACCCTTCTGGGATTTTACTCAAAGTCTCATAGTCTAAATACATACTAGAAGACTTGAAAGATACTACTGATATATTGTCTACCATGTCTTTCAAACTGAACAAAGGAAGAAGAAAAGGGACAAGGAACGCCCACTAAAGCATACCAAATCAGAGATTTTTTCACTAGCATAGGTGGAGAGGTTTCAGGATCCAGTGAACATGAGTGACTTGCACCAGTGCATATGGTTCTTGCATTTTTTCACAGAGCCTTCTATGACAAAATCACAGCTTAGATAGAAACAGCATTGGCAAAGCCATGCACCTGAGCATACTACAAGACAATGATTGTTCAAAAGACCTTACAAAAGCACAAATGAGAGATAAAAGGTGGCAAGACAAGGAGACACAGAGAAATAATTTGCCTGGCTGGACTCATCATTCCTTAAACAGGTCAATCACTTCCTAGCCTCTAAGGGAATGATCAAATGCTCAAAGGACCTTTGTGCAAGGAAGCAGTCATGAGCCTTGTGTCTGAGCTAACACACAGATGACTCCTTCTTTCACACTCTGAATTTGCTGAGCTGAGGTTATTCGAAATCTGAGCTTAATGTATTTATATTGTTTTACTTTCCTTTAATTGTTTACTTTGCATGAGATTATTTTTTTTCTAATTAATATTTCTATGAATAACTTTCAGTCAAGGAATTATATATCTTGAATAAAATGCTGCTTTCCATGAGGCAAAATGCAATGGGTATATAAGGCTATGTTACCCATATTTAAAGTGTTCTTTCCAAAGGGTCACTTCTGTCTCAAAACAGTTTGTATCCTGAATAAGAGAGCTGGAGAAAAGAGTGATCAAAGAGTACAAGAGTTGATCTTTATTTCTGAGAGTCATAAATGTGTTGCAAAAATTCCTGTATAGGGAGTGGCCTTATGAACCAACCCAGAAAAGGTTTTGCAACATAGAGACAGAAGGAATGGACATGACTGTATCAGCAACAAAGAATGAATTGTTGAGAAAGACATCTTTAGCAAATGACATACGGTAGCAATATGAAGAGAAAAATTAGAACCTTGAAGGTTCAGAGTTATGCAAGATGCTGGGAAGAAAGATGTACAAAGTATAATATTTTCTGCACTATGAGAAATGGGAAGGGAAGGTGCGGGGGAAAAATTAAATATAGTCAATCAGGTGGCATGGGGAGATGATCCCTGAGTCTTTGTGTGAATAAATGCCTGTCAGTGTGAGTACAATCTGCAAAAGCAACAGTCCTTCGTATGAAAGAGTCAACTCAACTTTCACCTCCAAGGACAAGATCCTACTTTTCAGTATAGAGGTTCTTTTAGGAGGAGTAAAAGTAGGGAGAGAACTGTGATTGTATTTGCAATGTTAGCAGAATTGACTTAGAACCAGAAAGGTTTGATTTTGGGATCTGAAGGGAAGTCAGAGACAGACAACTGAACTTGGCAAAAAAGAAGCATTGGCAATAATTGTTATGGCAACAACTAAGTGATCATCAGAAGCAAGTAAAACAAATTTAGAGATGGTTTGAACAGCACAAAAGTGGAGAAGATTGTCATCTGGAATACAAGTCACAGACTTGAGTGAAGGAGAAAACCTTTTTATGTTGCCTGTTCTGGAACAAGGCATGACAACAGGGTCAAGAGGAAAATAGGGAATTTCATTTTATAAAGGTAAGGTTTTATAAATAATTTTATAGAAGTTTATAAGGTGTGAGGAAGGAGTATTACCTGATAAACTATGAGCAGAACTAAATATATGACTTAAGAGTGAAAATATGTTCCTCCACTGATACCAAAAAAGACAAGGCAATCACAGCTACTTTTAAAGAACAGAATTCATTATTCAAGTCAAAGACTACCCTCAAGAAATAGAAAAGTTTATCATACAGAAAAGATTATATTCAGAAAGTACAATGTCAGAGTGAGAAACAGTGTTCTGACACTGTAACTTTACAATACAAGGTTTCATTAATGCACTCTCTCACTCTGTGTATAATTACATCTTTCATTGGCTGGTATGATGTTGAGCTTTTAGACCTTGCTTTTACTTTTTTTAGCTTTGATCTCGAAACATTATTTTCTGTGCTTCAATTTGATTTTTGTCGTTTTTATTACCACTCTATCCAAACAGAGCAGTCACATTGTTCTGTCCAACCACTTAAAAGGAAACCCATTAGTGAGAGGTTACATTCATATTTTTTCTTCTTGTGGAAAGCGGAGATCTAAAATATCACCCTTATATTTTGGTTTTATCCTTTAGCAACAACAACACTTCTACATTTGAAAGTTCAACAAGCAAAAATGGGGGAAAAAAAGGCTAAATATAAGACATGATTTTCTTGATACAGAATACTGAAAGAATCTCAGTTTTTTCTGTCAAATAAGCACTTAACACTTTAAAGTCTTACTCTGTCCTCCCCAGCTATTCTTCATCTCCCTAATTTTGTATCACTTGAAAGTTTAATTTAAGACTCCTGAAGGACTGTGAAATATGGAACACCATTAGAAGCTACTATACACTACCACATACCCCTGTTGGTTTGTGGTACCTCTAACATTTGTGTAAGTATCATGAATCTCTTCCTACCCTCTAGACTCAAACATGTCATCTTGATAGAGACTGCTCTAATCACCTAGGCTGTCTAAGGCAGCATGTCAAACAGTTTTATTAAAATTTTTTTTTTAAAAAATTGAAGATTAATGAGTTGTGATTGTCAGTCCATCTTCAAACTTTCTATTGTATTTTAATTAATGGTTGGGTAGTATATTGATGTAAACCCCACACACATAAATTACAGAAATATCTTGCAAGGCCTGAAGCCTAAGCCTTTTTCATCAGGTGGTACATTTTCAGCATTTTGCCTTCCTCTTTTCTCTCGGCATGATGAATGTTTCAGTATTTGATAGTAAATGTCACCGTGTAGGTGAAAGAGTTGGGTCTGAGTCCCCATCAGAAAAAGAAACTTAGTGTTCTCTACCTCGCTCTGAATTGCTTGATAAGAAATAAGATAACCATCTTCCTGTAGCTATGCTTTGTGAGACCACCACCTGCTGGGCCCTTTGCAGAAAAAGTTTTGGGTTTTACTTCAGGTCAGGTTAGGTGTGAAACAGATGTTTAACCCTAACAAAATGGAGTTGTTTCTTGATGTGTCCAGAAAAAAATTCACCTTAATTCTAATGAGCTCTGCACTGAAACTGTTACCTGCACACTACCTAGCAACTAACTGGAAAGAGAAGCCCTCAGAGCCACAGTTTTGGGTACAGACACTAAAATAACCATTGATGGAGAAGCCACTTGAAACCACTTAGCCACTACAGAAATAGGTTTCTAAAACCAGTTCTAATGTATATATGTCTTGCAATATAAAGTATATATCCTATGGCTCTGAAAACTATGATTTTCAAGTCTGCATTTTCTCATTTTTTTCTTAATTCAGCATATGTGGAATAGCCAAAAACAACCCTGAGTCACTGTATGGCATTGATACTCTTTAGCCAAAGGAAACTGTGTTGGCTGAGCTCGTAAAATGTTGCCTAGGAGTCATAGGCATCTTTGTTCAATTCATGATTAATAAAGACCGCCTTGTGCACACACCAGAGTTAAATCTCCAGATGGGAAGGATGAAGGCTCTACTAATTAGTTAAGTCTACTCTCATATCAGTCCATTGCTTGGCAGATGTACAATGATCAACTCTAAGCTATTCTGTGGTTTCTCAGCTCCTGCAGAATTTGTTTCTGCAGTTGATTATTTCCCAGACACTCCACATTATCTTTACCTGGTGGATCCAGGAACATTTTCAGGCTCTATCCTCTGAGACAATCACCACACAGATTAATTACATTGATCTGTCACCTCAGACCTGGACAACTTAAGCTGATGATTCTGTCTTTAGTCCCAAATCAAAAAAGTATCTTGCAATTTATGTAACAAATATCAATTACATAAACCTCATTATTGCATACATCAGAGTAATTTAATCCTGCACTAATGTAACCAATCAGTTCACCTTCAGATCATGAAACTTATTATCACTATTATTTGCCTTCAGCTAGATAAAAAAATCCATCCTTATTTTGTTAAAAATGAAACAACGTCTCTCTTTAGTTCAACAGAAATATTTTGTGTTGACAGCAGTCCTTTTAAGTAAAGCCTGCATTTAGTTCTCATATATCTGTAATTCTTAATATCTGTAATAAGCATTTATTGAATCAGCAAGTGAGATTTTCATGACAGTACTTTAGTCTTTGGATTATCAAAAGAGGAAGAAATGGCCAGTCTGTCTTTATACTTTTTTTAAAAGCTTAAAATGCATATCTGAAAATGAAATAAAACTATAAAATTGCTACTTTTCCTTTTCCTCTTTGGGTTTCTCCACTGAAAAAATAAAAAATACTTTAGAACCTCTAGCACCTCATAAACACACTAACCTCACCAGATACTATTCCATGGAGTATGTATTGCTATATTGCATCATTCTCTTGTTCGCAAATTATATTTTTAGCTTAGAAAACAGTAATTCCTGGAAGCACTAAGACTGTGCTGCAGTTAGCACATGACTGGATGCAGCAATAGACCTTATAGCTATGCCTGCACTTGCCAGAAATTGTAGAACACAATAGTACATGACATACTAGAGCTTCCCCTGTATAAACTAAACAGTGTGAGATGTTGAGTGCCACTCTTAGCAGGCCTTGGAAAAGATTTGCTTTCATTGCTCTAAGTGCACTCATAAATACACTCTGGCTCTGAATCTTCTGCTAAAATATCCTCAAAAACTAGATTCTAAAGGATATCCTCTTGGATACACAAATTCCCATCCACTTAAAATAGATTTGTTTGCAAACATTATGTCTTCCTCTATGTTTTATAAAAGCAGAAATGAATGTTGACTATGAAGAATTTCAGCACCTAAGTTCAATCCTCAACAAGCAACTGATTACTACAAAATAAACCTATTTGGGTATCCTACAGACTTGTATGTATTTTTCACTGTTCTTTCATAACTTTTTATTTCAGATGGGGTTTTTTTGTCTTGTCTCCTCTTCAGTTACAATAAGGTTCATAGATAAAACATGGGGTAAAGCACCTCTGGTGACAGATGGTTGATTAAAATCATGGACAGAGATTAAGCAAGAAAAAAGTTGGAGGGCTGAAAGAAGCAATTAAAATGGCAGCTTGCTCAAGAAAGCAGAAGAGAGGTCATTTTTGCCCTTAAGAAATGCATTAAACCATGCTACAGTGATCAAGATTACCAACTGCTCAATGGTTAGTGACAGAAAATCCTCTTTATGTCAGTATTTTTCAACAAAATCAGTTCTCAAATTTGGTTCCACTTATGCACTGTTCTTTCTTCCAAACTTAGAGGAGTAGCTCAGCCAGCTCTTCCAGAAAGACTACACAAGTCATAGAGTGCTTGTTGCAGCTGTGGTGATTCATTTTAAGTTCAGGAAGCATCATTATTTCCACTTTTAGGGTGGGGTGTCTTTCATTTCACGGATCTTTTAAACTTAAATATTTCACCCTTTTATATGTGTTTGTTGCACTGTTTCTGGGCTCAGGTGCAGCCAATTGACATGACTCAGTTCAAATGTGTTTCTAGTTAAAAAATGAAACTGCTCTCCAGCATGCATTTTCATCAATCTTTATCCAAAATATTGATTGGATAAAAGATTGCCAAAAGATGTGTGTGAAGACACAGAGTAATTCAAATATGCTAGATTAAAACTTCTTCTTTACCATAAAAAATAAGGAATAGGGAGGGAAGGAAGGCTGTGAAAAAGGTATCAAATTCAGCTCCTAAGCAGAAAGGTGAATTTATTTTTCAAAATATCAAATATTTAAACAAGCATGACACCTCCCCTACAGCTCATCAATTTAAAGTATCATTCCCTAACAACACTCAGTGCTGCACTACAGTAGCATAGCAATACACACTTAAGTGCAAAATGCTTTCACTCACCCTTTTACCACCAGAAAAAGATCAAGACAGAGTACAAACAAGACAGACGTACTTACACTCTTACCATTTGTTGCTGTGGGTTTATGCAAAACTCTCATGTGAGGAATTAAAAGATAAAAATCAGGGCACTCCTCAAAACAGATTAAGGGCAATAGAAGCTGATTATCTCAAAATGCGAACATGTAAAGCTAGATGAATTCTCACAGCTAATACAGGTATGGATCAAATGAACAGATTTTTGGGACAGAAATGGCACCAGCTCAAGTTACATCATTTATTTATAAATTTGTTTGACATTCTTGCAACACCTCGTTATTAATATGCTATCATTTGAAATTCAGTATGGGAAAAAAGCAGCCCTGTACTTCAAAAGTGAAAGCATACAGCCTGTGTTGAACACCAGCTAACTGTTATAATTAACACAGCAATCTGTGCACGATGTAGGCTAGCTGTCAAGATACACACAGCACCAGGATTTGAATTGATCCCTTGTATCAACAGAAAGGCTGGCTCACCAGAATTATGAAAATTTTAAGTCAGATTTTTTTGTAGCCTGAAACAGAGTCATTATAGAGTGCCCACAAAAAGATCAGGTTCAACATCACTTGCCTGATATCCCCCTGCCCAGAACTGGTGCTGATAAAACACATCAGCCCAAAGCAGCACATGTGGGAAGGCAAATGAAAAGCAGCAGACACACCTCTGTTTTTGGACATGAAGAACAGTGCTGGGGGTGTGCCCACTGGATCTTTGCTACAGCAGGGAAAACACCACAGGTTGAAACACTTCCTCATTGTTCAACCTTCCTCTGCTGCCTCTTGCTCCCTGCAATAAGCCAGACAAAAAGTAAGCAGGTGCCCATGCATCATGTCTGTATCTTTCAAGTCTACATTTTTACTGTGTTTTAGAGCACTTCAAATAAAATGCAGTGGATTTTAGAAAACTTTAAGTATTATTGTCTTTGAAGCAATAAGCAATATTCAATCACCATGGCAACACAGCTGCTGGGAGTTCATCTAAAATGTCCATAAAAGTAACTGCAAGGAAGGAACACACTGTCTAATACAGGTCCATTTAAATAGGTAAATTCATGTAAAAAAATTCCATTAAAACTTTCAGTTTTATTTGCACAGCTAGCCTGCCTCGAGTTGTTACAGAACGACCAAATTATCCAGTGAGTTCACTTCATGTAAACAGTCAGATGTTTGCTTGATGACCAAAAAGTAGTCTGGTCACAAAAGTAACAGACATTCTGGAGCATGGTTCACAGTTCTGCATATCCTTGTACACATATTTGTACTAAAACCACTATTTTAAGTAGAACTGCACAGAAATTACTTATCTCTGACCCATTTAAGACTGATGAAGGGAACAGATAATAACCAAAAGCAGAGAGAAGTGTTTAATACAAAAATCATAAAAGCTAGGAAAACAAATAGAATGATACAAAGTTACAGAGAGTGGCAAATAAAATTAATCAAAAATCTAGTAACCATTAGGTGGATTTTGATCTAAGTTCAGAATGCCTTTTTGGAAACTTTCATGTTATCAGAAATAAGTAGCAAAGACATTTTTGAGACACAATTTCAGATTCTATTTTTTGTAAGTCTTACTCTTCGGAGGCAGGATACAGCACAGACATTATGTTGTAAAGATTTCTGGAAGAAAAATTGCTGAATTTAAATTATCCAGTGTAATGGCTCCCTTATTTGTTCCAAGTTAAATGTTGGTACATTTCTTAATTTTTCAGCATTTTTGTGGCACATAGATTGCTCTCTGTCAATGACTCATTCATTTGCAACTGCTGTGCTGCATCAAGCACTTATATTTCATGCTCACAGTTTTTTCCTCCACCTTTTTATTTCTGTAGTTAAATTTAATCAATAATTGGTTTAAAATGGCTAAGATTTTTTTTCTTCAATATAAGTCCTTCTGAAGAGGACTCAAGTAATTAAGAATTTTCAAGAGTTCTTCTTTAAAATTATTTTTCTCTGTGCCAATTTTTTAAAAGTTATGAACGTACCAATGTGACTTTGAGTTCAAATCAACTTTTTAAAACTAACTAAATCACGTTTTTCACTGCTTTTTGTATTTCTGACTACTTAAGTCTATTATTCTTTTTTCACCTTCTAAGCATATGATATTTTTAAATTCTGCAAATTGCTGAGCAATTTCTGGGAGATAAATTATGTTTCATTCCTTTCTTATTTATGGAGTATGCAATATCTATTAAGTCACTCAATGTTTCATTCAAATTAAGTTAGAGTAAATAGACATCAACTTTCTAAAGCAATGTCCAATCTTCTGACCTCCATTACAGTTATTACTTTGGCAAACACTCTAAAGGCTGCATTCATAACATGCATTCTCTATCTTGCAATTAATTTTTAGTAGTGCCCCAAATGCACAAATTGGTATGCCATAGAGCTCCAAAGTGTGATTGATTAAGCAGCATGATAGATGGTTTTAATGCATTTTGCTTTAATATTTGGTTTTAAATTATGGCAAAGACATCAAAGTGATTAGTTTAGGTGTGGCAGCTTCTAATAAATGTACTTAGCATAATTGATTGTCTGTGTGACTCAGCTAATTCATGAATGATTATAAAATGCTAAAGCAGCAATGCAATGGTTTTAAAAGGAATTACTGTTTCTGTTTCCTTTCAACAGATTTTACTTAATGTACTGTCCCCTTCTTGGCTGGGATCCATAATGCAGATCAGCTTAGAAAATGGAAGGCAGAGTCTGGTTCTGCCAGACTCTTGCCCTTTTTGGGATCGTACCCACCTCCCAGGCAATCTCTACCATTAGCTGTGAGTAGTAGCATCAGACTTAGGTTACTCACCTGACAACAAAAGAATGACATAGTACTTCATTTAGAAACACAAGGTGAGAAAAAGCTTGCAGAGCCTTTCCTGCACTTCCCTGCAAAAATCAACTATAGAGGAGACTATAAAGTCCCTTAAACACAAGCCCTGATTTACAGACTGTGAAGCAGATAGCATATTTTTATCAGTATATCTATAATGAATAAGAATTGTGACCTAACTCAGGGTCATAGTTACTGTAACTTGTGCACTGTGCTGGGAATATGTTTGGGAAAATTTGGGAGTGGCTGAGCCTGGAATAAACTGTGTGACCAGCACAGAAGTATGGTACAAGGAACCCATTTTCCATCTGGTGAGAAACAGTTCAAACATCTCACTCAGCACTGCCCAGAAAAAAAACCCTGCTTAATTCTGATTTCTATTTATAATGAATCTAAATTTTTAAAATCTCTGTATTTGCCACACAAGTAGAAGCAGCTCTATGAGAAAGATAGAAAAGGTTCTTAATTGTGTGAGAGCAGGCAGTAGTATTTTCAGATAGTGTAATTATTACACTCTTATGGCAGCAATTTAAGGCGTTTATTGTGATACGAATGTAACTGCCCATATATTCATTACCTAGACTGCCTTGCCCAAAGCAAAAGCATGGGGGAGTGTTCTTATGCTAGGTCAGGATAACAGCCCTGAAATTATGGGTTATCTTGCCACAACACTGAAACATGAAATTCTAAAAGTGGGGCCACTTGCAAATGGTTCATATGATCATTAGCATCCACCAGTGCAGAATAATAATAATAATAATAATAATAAAATAGACAAGACGACATTTCCACAAGGAGATGCAAAAGAAAATGTTAGATTGGGGAAGTTGATTGTAAGGCTTTTCTTAAAACTTTATTGTGAATGCTCTTTCTTTATAAATCTTTTGCTGTCAAGAGGAAGTATAGGAACATCTCCAAGAAAGGAGATGTATACCTGTATTTGATGTACAGGGCAGGGTTCTGGTAGCAGGGGGACTACAAGTGTGGCTTCTCTGAGAAGCTTCCCCTACATCTGACAGAGCCAATGCCAGCTGGATCCAAGACAAACCTACCACTGGCCAAGGCTGATTCCATCAGCAATGTTGGTAACACCTCTCCAATAACATATTTAGGAAAGAAAAAAAAGTTACTGTGTGTCGCGGGTTCGGTTTGTAACCGGGCAGAAACACCAATTTAGTGTAGTGGTTTGGTCCAAAATACTCATTACTGTTTATCTGCTGTGAGATAAGAATTAGGAGAAATGCAAAACAGGCACCAAACTTGAAAGAATATAAAGAAGTTTATTAACAGACCTAAAAGAAGGAAAAAAAAAAAAAAAATTATACCACCTTCAGAACTCTCCTCCTCCCCCCACCTTCCTCCCTTCTCCCACTGACAATGTTCAAAGACAACCCTTCAGATGTTCAGTCTGTTTACCACTTCCATAATAACCTTGTTCAGTCCATTTAGAAAGAGAAGTCTCTTCTTGCTCATGCTATGAAAACATTATCACAACGAGACAGCCGCCCACTTCCAAATATTGTTCAGTCCATTTAGGAAGAGGAGTCTCTCTGCCTGCGTGTGAGTCCTTTCCCCCAACTTGCAGCTTTTCCCGCAACTGCTTTCGAGGGTCCACTCTTGAAGTTTTTTGGGGTACAATTTTAAGGTTGAGCCGTTCAGAAACAAAAACAGAGGCCCTTCTCCTTCCCTGGGAGCAAAGGGTCTTCCTCATCTTCATCTTTAGGACTATCTCTGGGAGCATCTCTAGGAACTGAGGTTTTCTCCTTTCCCGTTTGGAGCAAAAGTCCTCATCTGGTTCATCTCTCCCTGTCCAAACTTCTCATGAAATTACAGCTGCGTCAGCATCTGCCTATCTCAACGCAGGTGCTTCTGCTCACGAGTTGAACACTCCACCCCCCATATCTTCATGAAATTACAACAGGATACTCTGATATATCATAGCTTCACAACAGAATTTCAGCTTTAAGCATCTCCTCTCTCTCTTCCCTCAGGTTTTCAGCTCTTCACAGCAATAAAAAGGGTTAATCTCACCTCGGCCTTGCAGCTTTGCAGCTGGAATGTTGAATGTTTCTTATCGCAGTGGAGAGGGGGGAGAGCCGAGCCGCTCCGGCTGCCCACGGCAAGGCAGTGGGGGGGGTTCCATGGCTGGAACAGGTCCATGGCTTCAGGATGGCCGTGGCCCGGCCCGGCCCGGCCTGGCCCGAGCAGGGCCTGGCCGGGCCCACTGGGCCCTGCTCGGGCCCTGCAGCCACCTGTCCCAGCGCCGGAAACGAGAGAGAGCTTGGAGGGGGAGTTTGCCTATTCTTAAATGTGGATAACAGAGGTGATCACAACTTTAAGTGGCTTAGAGAATTGTCCATATTCAAACTGGCCAGCTGATAGGTTCTATCAGTTCCCAGAGGAAACTGTAAGCACCCCTTAGCAAGGACGTCCCTTCCGGGACTATGCTTGCTAACCTATGACACTGTGCTAAAATAATTGTGGCCAGAGAAGAGACAATTGAGAATATGGGGGAGAAAAACCCTGCAGACATCAAGGTAAGGGAAGAAGGGGATGGAGGAGGCGGCCCAGGTGCCAGAGCTGGGATTCCCCTGAGCCCGTGGTGAAGACCATGGTGAGGTAGACTATACACCTGCAGCCCATGAAAATCCCTGGGGAAGCAGAGATCAACACCAGAGCAGGTAGATGCCTGAAAGAAGGCTGTGACCCCTTAGGAAGTCCATGCTGGATTAGGCTCCTGGCAGGAGCTGTTTACCCGTGGACAGAACAGCTCATGCTGGAGCAGGTTTGCTGGCAGGACATATGTTGCCCTGGGGGACCCACACTAGAGCAGCCTGTTCCTGAAGATTTCACCCTGTGGAAGGAACCCACACTGGAGCAGCTCATGAACAACTGCAGCCCATGGGAAGCACTAACACTGAAGAAGTTTTGGAGGACCCAATGCTGTTGCAAGGGAAGGACTCCTCTCCCTGAGGAGGAAGAAGCAGCAGAAAAAACATGTGATGAACTGACCATAACCTCCACTCATTCCCCATCTCCCCAGGCTGATGGTGAGGAGGAGGTAGGGAACTGGAAATAAAGTTAAGCCCAGGAAAGAGGGAGCTAGAGAGATGGAGGAATGTGTTTTTAGGATTTGTTTCACTTCTCATTATCCTGCTCTGATTTTGTTTGGTAATAAATTCAGTTGATTTCCCTAAGTCATCTGCTTTGCCCATTGGTGAGTTATACCTCCCTGCCTTTATCTCAACCCATGAACCTTTCATTGTATTTTCTCTCCCCTGCCCAGATGAGGAGGGGAGTGATAGAGAGGTTTTGGTGCATACGCAACCAAGGTCAAACCACAACAATACCTAAGAACAGCAATGTATGTGAGTTCTGAGATGGATCTAAGGGAAAGAGATCCCCTTGGATGCATGAAAAGAAGGTTTGAGGAGTAAAGAAAATAACAGAGGTGAGAAACAGGTGAGGGGATGTTGTGTGGATTCTTAGAGCAAAGAAAGAAAATTATTTATTTAGCAGTCTGTGGAGACTCAAGGTTTAAGGTGGTGCTTTATACAGCCATTATCATTTTACCAACAGAATTTGCAAGGCACTAAAGAAAGGAATAGGGAATTGCCATAGCAAAAGTGACATGTTAAGGTAAAAATCAGCTTTCTATGAGAGAAAGAGGGAAAAAAAAGGAACACGAATGTGTTCATTATTCTTTACTGTGATAAGGCACTGGAATAGGTTGGATGGGGTTTGAGCAACCTGGTGTAATGGAAGGTATCACTGTCCACGATACAGGGGGTGTAACTAGATTATCTTTAAGGTCCCTCCCAACCCAAAACATTCTTTGATTCTGTGAATAAATTATCTTTATATTGCATATAAGATATTCTAGAATTATTATTTTTATTGTAATTATTGGTAATGCTCTATTTAAATATAATAGTCTAATTATAATGTTCTAAAGAAGATTATTATATCTGATTCTAAAAGGATTATAACTCTTTATCATCATTTGTCCCTTTCAATTAATTTTAAAGCATTTTAAAAAAAAATTTGACTTGGATAAACAGTTTTCCTGGTGTTTTCTTTGTTCAGACTTAGACTCATTTTCACTTACAATGCTCCTGTTCCTTTTCAGTCCTCAAGGTCTGTATGACGGACTACAGTGAAGACTTTTTCATTTACTTCAGTAAGGAATTAGGCAATAGAAAGATTTATAAAGGAATGAATATGATTTTCCTTCTTCCTACCATTGTGTCTCCTGAGAAAGAGCACTGTATCGTAAAAATATAAAAATGCACCTAATATTTCCTAACTATTTTCAGTACTTGACAGTAAAAGATAAAATTTTCTATAGGGAAATACATAAAAATTGTGAGCAACTTCAGACTTGTAAATGTATTTACTTGGTAAGCCTCTGCTTGTTATCTTATTACTTGGAGTAGAAAGTGTTCCTGTTTTATAGCTCTATTGAAGTTTCAGAAATTTAAACAAATTGTATTTTTTCCCTTCTATGACTATATAATTCATCAATCCAGGGTCTTGCTCAGTTATTACATTATTTTTCCATGCATGAAAATCCATTTGCTACTCTGGTTCTTACTGAAAATGGTAATTTCCTGGGTGGATGCACATCTGTTATCATTTCAGAGTCCAGTGTGATGAGCCTGAGTTCAAAACCTCTTCTCAATGACACTAGAGAAATGGTAATACTCTGTTGGTTTCTAGTTTATTGAAACAAAACCAAAAAAATAAAAATAAAATATAATAAAACATTTTCAACAGTGGAAGGTATTGAGAATCATTACTGCTGTTTTTGTGCTGTTAAGTTTCTTTTCTAAGTCATGGAATCATAAGGACTACAAATGAATCAGTGAGTCAGTTATATACACACCTCACAGCAGGAGAATACACTAACAGAATAACAGAGGCTCAATCAATCATAATTTTGCTGTTGACATCATGGGCAGAAATTCCCTAGAACCAGGAAGAAAACAAAAAAAAAAGAAGATGAAACTTTTGCGTATTAAAAATTTGTGTCTGGGCATGTGTGTTAGGTGAATCAAAGAAAAAAAGCTTTTCAAAAAATTATGCATTTTATGAAACATTTTGTGTAAGCAACTTTCAGAGCAGAAATTGTAGAATCATAGAATATCCTGTGTTGGAAGGGACTCAACAAGGGTCATTGAGTCCAACTCCTGGCCCTTCAGGACACCCCCAAGTCTCACACCATGTGCCTGAGAGTGTTGCATAACACTTCTTGAACTCTGTCATGCGTGGTGCCATGGCCACTTCCATGAGGAACCTGATCCAGTGCTCAACCATCCTCTTGATGGAAAACCTCTTCCTGATATCCAACCTAAACCTCCCCTGACACAGCTTCAGACCATTCCCTCAGGTCCTGTCACTGGTCACCAGAGAGAAGAGATCAGTGTCTGCCCCTCCTTTTCCGCTCATGAGGAGGTTGTAGACCATCATGAAGTGGTCCCCTCAGTGTCCTCTTCTCCAGGCTGGACAGACCAAGTGACCTAAGCTGCTCCTCATACGGCTTCCCTTCCATATCTTTCATCATCCTTATGGCCCTCCTTTGGACACTCTCTAATAGCTTGATATCCTTCTTAAATTGTGGCACTCAAAAATGAACACAGATATCTGTTTTTAAAAAGTTTATTATTTCTGAAGTCAAGAAAACTTCCAGATTGAGGAAAAATAACGTATTTTCATTTGTAGCACAAAGTGGGAATCCAAATTATATTCTGCTCACACAGACTTTATTATTTAGTGAGAAGAAATACATTCAAAAGCAGAGTGACCTTCAGTAACATATGGGGAATTTTTTTAAGGAGAACACTGACACCAAAAAAGATTTTCATTCTGCTGTGTTTCCTTCCATTCCTTCAGAAAGTCAGAATGACAGGAGAGCCACTTCAAGAGGTTTCTGTACAAAGCCAGATTTTGGACAGAACATGGAGCTTACAAGTAGGTAACAAGTCATGGTGATGAATGAAAATGCCTAGAAAACAGATGGTTAACTATCCCAGCTCACAATCTTGCAGCCCTGCAGTTGTTTTCTGCAACCCAACAACTAGTCTTAGTAAGACAGCAAGCATTCCATGGGGAAATAAAAATATTTGACAGCATGCACCTGCTCCTGTATGAAAGAGGAACTCCTACCTGTATCAAGGAGAAAGAGAGTGAGCTGGACTACTGTGTACCCAGAGTGCAAATGAGCAATTTTCATTTTTTTCTTTGATATTGGCTAGTAGTAATTCCCTGTCTGAATATAGAATACATTTTTAATGACTGAAAACATTTTTTGCACTAGTCTAAAAACATTAGCTTGCTAACAAGTACAGTTTCATCAACAGTTTTGAAACTAGAATATATTCTAATCCTGATCTTTAAAAAGTCAGGTTTTTTTCAGATGGCAAACTTGTCTTATATGATAATACTGGTTTTCCTCCTGCAGCAGAAGTATAGGTAATCCACAAAGAGCTTGCAACAGTTTATTTTATGCTGTATTAGGAAACTAGAAATGACCTTTTCAAAAGCATGTGAATTTGCAAGCCAACTGCACCATAGGAAACCATGAAACATCAAGCAGTTACGGGGAATGTAATGCTGACATGATGCAGAACATGCTCTGTGAAGTACTGCTTCTGGTTTGATCCAGGTTAGTATCTGAAAAGTTACTTCCAATACATATTCTCTATTCTATTTGTGAGATGGACCTATGTTCTCAGACCAGCTTATTAAAAAAAATCACCCTACCAAGAGAATCAACCTACCTCTTACGTCTTCTTACAGTATCAGTTATGCTAGAAAATTAAATTCTTCAAAACAGTGTTTCCAAGATAGAATATTATCTGCTGTTTAACACACAGCTTTGATCTTTATATGCTCTCTGCTTGAAATTATAACCTCATAAATAGTCAGGTCAATAATTTGTCTTTTATTGGTATGTATTTTCTCAATACCCTTGCAATTCATTCTCATTTCACTGCATGTAAATATACTTCTGCAAATCTGTAACACTTTCTTCCAAAACAGATGAATTCAGGTCATTTTTACAGTAACATTTTTTATTGGTCTTATTGTAGCTAGAAAAGCATAAAATTTAGCGCAGCTGCTTTTATCCTGCGTGTCAACACATTGTTGCTTCCATCAAGCAAAGTACAGATGACAATAGTATCAGAAGACTTTACTGAAAGATTAATGGGCCCATCTGTCAGTATACTTGTTCCCTAGTCACATGCTAGCTTGAGTACTGGTATCTACAAAGCATCTCAATAGACTGAAGTTTAAATCCGCCGTACATCCAAGGGAAAGGAAAGAATCCTAAGAAAAAGGGTCCTGCCATCAAGCCATGAATACATGTAAAAAAAAAAAAAAGTTAATTTCCAGTATTACTTACTAAATCCAGCAGAAAATAGTAGAAGAAATCTAAGGAAGTTAAAACATAGTGTTAAGACCATTTCCTTATGGGATGTTTGAATTGCAGAAATAGACTTCTAGAAAGAGCAGAAATTATAAAAGCTGATGCCCTCTTGTACATTGACACAGCTGAGGTCCTACAGCTGCTTATCCCCTCACATCCCACCCCATGGACAGAGTAGGACAGCTGAGACCTGCTCTGTTCCATTCTTCAGGGACCAGAGGCAGTAGAAAACTGAGAGCATTTTAGAAATCAGCATCTTCAAACAAACCTGAGGCAGCAAACGGTGAAGCATTTTCTCTGGTTCCTTGTGACTGTTCAGTGATTCCCTTGCAGATCCTATGAAAGTCAGTGAGAACTGGAACCCTAATTCCCTCTTTTGTTCACTAAAAGCTCACTGTCTTGGGCCATGCTGTGGCATTATTACACACCAAAAAAAAAAAAAAAAAAAAAAAAAAAAATCAGGTCCTTTTCTACACATATTGAAATTCCACAGAATTTCATGACAAAAATAGTGAGAAAATAATATAGAATGTTTATCAACATGCTGTTTCTACCACTGGAGATTTCTGAAATCTGGTTCTGTCCTTCCAAAGTCTGATTCTATTTATTTCTAGTGTAAATATTAATAAATTTTCATATTTCAACATAATACTATGATATATTAAATATTGAGTTAAAGCTGAGAGAGCATGAATACTGTAATTGTGTCAAAGCAACTTTCATAAGTCAAGGAAATATTGTACTCTTTCAATGCACAATCACAATGATAATAATAAACCTGAAGTACAAAGAACTTGAGTGTGTGAACACTCTAATCCTGTATGATACTTGTGTTACAAATAAGTACACTATATAATTTACAAGGTATACATTTTAACATGCAACCTCTGATTAGAGGAATTTTTTTTAATCATTTCATTAAGGGGAAGGGGAAAATAGTTAACTTTCTCTTATAATACACATGCTACACTTTGAATGTCATATCTTTAATCTCCAGTATCTCCTCAGGCCAAGTCATTTATGATTAAAAAGACCAGGCCAAGTTCTTGATGAATCAGCAGGTATGTTGCCCCACTCCAGACACATGAGGCTCACCAGCTCCTCTCAATCAAGCAATCACATGCAAACTACCTACTGAGAAAGGTCAATGGCTGACTGAATTATCTGCTGTGGCTCAAAGTAAATAGTATACAACAGAGCTGAGACAAGGAGAAAGATATCTATCATCCCAGGGTTCATTTTAGGCTATTAATTTATCAACTCTGTCTCCAAAACCCTTCCTTTACTATCAGTGGAAAGTGACAGGGTTCCCCAGAGACACACTGGACTGTAAGTCCAGCTGCAGCTCCAACAGGCTGCTTCAAGGAGCCTCTCTCTCTTCACTTACGGCAGGGGGGAATGAGACAACCTAACCTCCAAGCTTAGGTGCCTACAACAGAGACTCCTCAAAACCGTAACAATGAAAAATTAAACTACCAAAAAAACCCAAGGCTCAAGAAAGGCTGGGTTTTTCCATTATCATGCTTTCACACAGGTTTAAACATCAAAGTGATATCATTAGGAGCATTTAATTTTGATCATGTACCCTTGGGTGTGGTTTTCTCTTTCACTACACTGTTTAGCATCAAAAATACCATGGTTCTGCAAGTTGAGAATCTAATTCCACTGCACTTTAGGTAATGTATACGTACAGAACAGACTCCTAGCAAACTAACTGCAGTTTAGACAATTAACAGTTTTCAGTGAAGTACTGTGTCTTTAAAGAAATTTAATTGCTTGGAATACACTGACTTTATGCATTATTACCCAGATTCTCATATTCTCCTGGAATGGTTCAGACAGTCAAAAAGTTCATCATTTAAAAGATTTTTCATTGTTAGTTTGTACCATTTAATGTAATTTTGGGACTATGTGCTCTCATTTATGCCTGTATGGCATAATGCCTTTGGGTATTTATTAATACTGTCCTTGACAATGTCCAAGAGACTGACATAATTCCCAGGAGCATTATTTTGATACTTCTAGCACTTATCATTTGTCATGGAACTAGTGCAGTAGTTCACCTCCAAGAGTAGCTCCCTCCTGTGTTTCACAGACATCAAACATCTTTTCAATATCTCACATTAAAATCTCATCAAGAATACTGTAAAACCAGTTTAGAATCTTCCAGTCAAAATGTTATGGAACCCCACAACAGAAAGTTTGCTCATTATGTAATATATTAGTATGAAAGAAAAGAGAATTGTTGAGAAGAAATTGGATTACATTTTGTTTCTCTGCTCTGCTGGAATTCTCTCAGTGTTCATTAGCAGATAGTTACAGAAAACAGCAATCCCAGAGATCATACTGGAGAACATAATTTTCCATAATTATTCCCTAACTAGCCTGCACAGGTTGATCTTGAGGTGAAAGCAGTAGACTCCCACAGCCTGATATCTCAGTAGTTATTTTACTTCCTTTCAATTTTACTTTTGTCCTGCTGGCACTAATAAGTAATTTTATTATTCATAAAATGCATTTACATTTTGTACTAGCATGCAACAAGGTCTTTTCAGACTGTACTGACATGGAGTGGAATTTGCAAGTATTCCCTTTAAGCTGACATTTCCAGGAAGCAGCAAGTAATAACCTGAAAAAAAAAAAAAATTAAAAACTAAAGGGAGTCGTTCAAACATGCCTATATATTCTTCTGAGAAAAATTTTGCTCCAGCCGTGAAAGAGCCTAAGTGTTAACAAATCAACAGCAACACCAACTTTCCTAGTAGGGTGCAAGGAATCCACAATAGTTTTTCAAACTATTAAAATACATAAATATAAGCTTTCAAGCTTACAGTTCAGCAAATGAATCAGCACTTGGAAGAAATTGTAAAAAGCAAACAAGATCAAAGTAATTTTTATTACTGAATTAATTTTTTTATGAGGCAATTTTATCACATAGGAAGTGTTTTGAATATCAAAATCTATTCAGCAAGGACCTTGGCAGTCTACAGGTGGTTCCTGTGAAATGGAAAAGTTATTTAAGACTTATAAATTAAATATTGAATTGCTTTTGTTTGCTCTGATGATGTTGTTCTCTTCAGGGATTTTGAATGAGGCTGAAACATAGACCATTCTTTTGCTGCAACAACAACATCCAATTTCAAAAGGTCCATTATGCCAAACCAAGGGCAGAATAATTCATTTGTATGCTAAACATATGTCAAGAAACATGCTACAAACAGCTTTTAGACAGGTAACAGATGGAGAACAACTTTATTTCCCTGCAGTCCATCTGCCTACTCTTTTTGCCCATGCACTTAAAAGTTTTGAATCCATAAGCTAATGGTATAGCCCTTTGAAATTCTTCTTTCTGGCACTTTTGATAAAAGACTGAGAAAATTTTCATTTGGACATAGTTCAGTGTCACTGTAAAATAATTTTACTTACCCTGGTATTACCACGAAGGCCATTTTCTCAAGTTTTGATCCCATATGGCAGCATTTTAATCACGTGACCTACCACAATTTAAGAGCAAGTTCCACTAGAAGATGGAGCCCTGTGAGAGACAGTCTCAATTCAGCCGGTACTAAACAAACCCTATCAGCTCTGCGTGCTGTATCCAGGTAGAGATTTACTGTGCCTTACTGCGGATTCATGAGTTTTTTCCATGGAAAGTCATCCTGCCTCTCAAAGTATTGCAATGCCTGTCATGTATAACCCAGCACTAATTCAAAGTGGCTAAGGCAAAGTCACTTCCAGAGTCCCTGAGCTCCAGCAAACACAGTGGCCAGCACAGGGCCAATTCAGCCTGGTTGGCACCCAGTTAGGCATATCAAACTCAGCCAAAATGAAGTTCACCTCTAATGAAAAGCATTCAGTGTTCTGAGGAGCAAAAGAACTACTAAAGAAAACTTTTGAGCATCCTGAATTAAATCCTCTCTTTTTCAAAGCTGCTGTGATAGGTTCAACTCCATACAAGTTACTTCTGATTTTAATAAAAACAGTTGCAAAGTACACTGGGTCAAAACCACATGGGAAAGAGAAAGGATCAGTTCAGTGGACAGCTGAAGAGATGACTCATCTGGATGTTTACAAAACGTGGGCACAAGTGTTTAAAGAGCTTCTGAGGCAGGCCAAGGCAGGCTCTTGCTAGAAGAGGGAGGGCTGCTATGGTGTCACACCAAAATGCAATCCAGGCTACACACACCTGGCTTTGGTATGTCCTGCAGCAGACCTGGTGCAAGGGTGGGCTATGCTGAGTATCCTGTTGCATCAGAATTAAATGCATTGCAGAAGGATTGCTCAGAGTGCCCTGGCTGTTATACAATTACTGTATGACCAGCATAGGAGCCTGTCCTCATACAGGTCAACAGTGGAAACTCCAATGTTTAACATTTATTCTGGGCACTTCCCAGAAAAAAATGTTGAGCTTACGTAAGTGTACTGGGTCTGCAAATCTTCACATCATGGTGCAGCAGCTAATCTGCTCCTGCTTAGTGCATCTGAAATGATGATAAGTATATTCCAAACTACAGGGAAAGTTAGTAGCTCAGAATATTTGAAAAACATAAGAGAGGCACCAAGTAACTCAGATTCCCTGTCCCTTGTACTTATGAAGGCAGGAAGGGATGCCTGTAGTCTCCTCAGCATTTTCTCCCCACCCTTACTCATGAGTCTCAAGTCATTTACTCAAAACACACATTTGCTATAGCAACACTGATGTTTACACAGATGAAACAATAAACAAGAACTAAAATAGTTCTATGCTTTGCGTACAACGATTAAGCAAATTGCTTTTCATAATTTTGTTGAAAAGATCAGAAGAATATGTGACAAACTAAGAGTGCTGGACTCTCAGGTTTAAAGCTCAACATTTTACCTCTCACACCTCTGCAAGTACAGTTGTTGAAGACAGAGATGAAGGACAATGACATTGTCTTACACATACCAAGTTACAATGATTTATGGCAGAGAGAGAAACAGTTTCCTGAACACAGATTTCCAAAGCCTCCTCTTCTCCTAAACCTTCCATTCAGGATCAGTCAGCCAAGCTCCCCACTTCTCTGGGCTTGTGAGGCAGCACTCACTCCTGCCATTAAGTATGACAGACACTAATTGGGACCGGTCCATTTTGGTCTATAGAGATTCCTTTCTTTTCTTTTCTGTCTCTTTAAATGATGACATACCTGGATGGTTACACCGATACTGGAAATAACTGGTTAATCTATTAGTCAGGGTTGAAAAGCAGGTGAAGAACACCTGAAACATTAGCTTTAAAATCTTTCATTGTGATCATCTAATCACTCTGAGAACAGTAATTTTGGCATGAAGTAAGATCTAATAGGCAAATCAAAACTAATAACAAATAATGATTCATTCATCATAATCACTTCCAATGATTTAATCAATTATCTGAATGCCCTCAAAAGAGCTTAAAGAAAACATCTGGAAAAGATAAAATGTTTTTTGTAGCAAGAAAATATACACCCTTAAAAAAAGAAAACCACCAAAATCAACCAACCAAATTAAAAAAACATAAATAAATAAAGACATGAACTGGAGGGGCTTTTATTTACTTAGAAAAAAATTATGTCAGCAGAACACAAACCAGAGAACTCCTGATATTTAGAAAAAGATCAACAGTATTTCTCAGGAACCATGCTGTTCAGATATTACCACACTTCTTTACTCAGTGTACAAACGTGCACACTCTCTACTCAGTGCTGTGTTCTTCCTAAATACTGCCTTCCCAGATCTCACACAAGAATGCCATGGACATTGCTCCCCTTGGAGGTACCAGTATTTTTACTGCCTTGCCATGATCCCTGCCCCAGTTGGTCGCTCCTGAATCTCACCCTCAGTAAAGGCGGAGTGGCTTTATTACCAACAAGATACAGTAGATCCAGAATTACAGTAACCACGCAAAACTAGTCTGAACAATCAAATTCAAAACTGCCACCAAAAAATTTGTCCAGAAAACACCAGCACCCCATTCTTTTTATCCTTTTCTATTGTGTTTTGGTCTACATGTCCTTCTCCATTAACAGACCTTGTCTGGAAGATCAGAATATAAATAAATCAAGACGATGTTCCGATGCGGAGAGTCATCTCTCTATGTGCATGAAGCCTGTGAGATTTTCTTCGTGTGCCCAATATGAGGTAAAATAAATCACAACTTTCACAGGACTAGTCTCTGATACAAGGAGACACAAGACATTCAGGGCAGGAGTGTTTTCTTACTTGTTTTGACCTCTACCCTCCCAAATCAGATAGCACTCGGTTTGAGAACCCAACAAGCTGAGCACCTCCCTGTTCCCTCCCCCAGGTAGGGGAAACTAGCAAAGAACAACACACACAAAATGTCATGGGTTTCTTTAATCTAGAAGTAACCCAAAAAAAGCACCTGCTCCCTTCACAGAGCACTTTACCAGTGAACCTCTCTAAATATTTAGAATAGTCATAAGCTCTGTTTGCATTTTTTTTTCCTGTAAAGGTATTAGAATATTATTAATGTGCTTGTTATCAGTTACTACTATTTTAAAATTTACTTAATTTGAGGTAATATTTTATCTTTCATCAGGACTACTTTTCGCACAAAAAGTGTGCGTGAATAGGCTTGTTAGTATTAAAGCTATCACATTCATCAGCTAGAAACAGTACCCAAAGTCCCAATGTTGGTATTACGAAGCCATGATTTGAAGTAGATAAGGATATAAAAAAATTTGCTCCTTGATTAATTCATAAAAAAAGTTGGATAACCAAAGAGAAGTTGACATTAAACAAAACCACCTTCAGGGAACATCCTGGGCTCTTGCTGCTCTACTGGGAAATATTCTGCATGACTCAAAGAAACCTTTTTTATCAAGGTAAATATGTCAAGAAGGAGTTATTCATAGCCTGAAAACAATACAGCTTTTAAAAACAATCTGCTTGAAGCATTGTGAGGACTTTTCCCCAGAGAAAACCATTCAAAATGTCATACAAACAACAAATAGAAGTAATCAAGTTGTAAAATGATGGAAGAACAAACTGCAATAATAAGACAAGGACAAATAGACAGCTCTGTTTAGAAACAAAAACACCAGTAAAGACTGAGTCCAGAGGACCTGTGTAGGCACTTTCCTACCTACTTTCCTACATACCCTTCTGTCTTGACAATTCCACAACTACCTCTACCACACTTTCGCAGCTTTAACCTTTTCTTATCCACTTCCCCACACATGACAGGCCTTTTTTTGTTGCTGCCTCTTCCGAGCTTCCCCCCCCCCCCCCCCCCCCAAAGACATGTGCTCTGAGCTCCTTTGTTCCAAGCGCGGGCAAAGCCAAATGTAACTCAGACTCTTCAGCAGGTCTGATTGGCCGCTCACCCTGGGTCCGCCCCCAGTCCTCCCCTTTCCCCTTCTCCTAATAAAGATGGTCGAGGGGAGGCAAACGCTCTCTCTCAGCTCAGCGACTTTCCTGTGAACACCTCTGGTTGTCTGTCTCATTTGAAAGCTTCTAACTGCAGGGAATTGAGCGGGCAGGGAGCTATATTTCTCCCTCTTTGCTTCTGCTGATGGTATTTGCTCTGCAGCTGATTCAGGTACCGATTTTAGAGCTACTAAAGTGCTAGATCGCCCTTGCTACCTCTCAAGGCTGCTCGAGGCTTTCTAAGGCATTGAAATACAAGCGCTAGCCGGTATAAAGCTGAAAAGATACCTTCCACATTTCTTTTCCTTGCACCTTACACCTACACCACAGCTGCTGTCATCCAAGTGAGGAGGAAGAGGAGGAACAACCTGACAACAGAAACAGCCTAGAATGGCAGGGAGGGGTCTGGAAGGCTTTGGTAAGCAATGCTGGTGGGGGTGGGAGAGCTGAGGCAAGAAGCAACCACAGCCCCACCCAGTCCTCCCTGGCAGGAGCACTAAAACTTGTCTACCCACATGTCTACTGTCTGATAGGTACCATGGGCTCTCAGACGCTCTCTCAGCCTGAAAAAGAAGAAACAGTCAATTATTTCCGGCAACATCTTTTAGACTCTAAGCAATGACCTACTTCACCTAATAGCTAAAGCTACACGCTTTATCTGGAGGTTGTAAATTCCTGTCTGAAGTTCAACACCAGCAACCTCTTACTTGTTACCTTATTAGGAAAATACAACATAGACGATACTAGCTTTTTTTTTTTTTAATTAGAAGATACCATTCCAAATGTTATGTCAACAACTGTTTATTGTTGACAACACAACTGTCAAGACTGAATAGCACAATGCGCAAGCACATGCAAATATTCTTACATCTGATTCTACATGCAGCAAGTCTGGAAAATCGTAGCACTAGCATTTGATTCAGTGTGGAGAGTAAAAAAGTTGCATTCACTTCAATATTAATTTGCCCAGTTTTTGTACAATGCAACCTGAAACAAACACAGGTCATGCAAGAACCTTAAATTGAAGCTAACAGGCTTTTACTCAAACTTATGTTAATAGTGAAACCACAAGCTACAGCTTTCCCAAAGCAGATTTTTGCTAGTCACAGATGGGTGCTTTTTAAATACCTGTTTCTTAAGACTTTCATCTTCTTAATTTTGGATCGTCCTATTAGGCCGGCTCTGATGCTTGAGATATGTAATGGAGGGTAGTAAGACACTGTTGAATGCAGGCTTCGGTGGATCAATGCTGCGGTTATTCCTACTGGATCCCTTGTGGACCGCTCAGGCGGCACTCTGCCAGCACCTACATGTGTGCACGATCTCACCTTCGCAGGTGGTTGCAAACAGCCGCTCACACACAGCCTGTGCATGAACCACAGACAAAGAGGCGAGAGGGGTTCTCTGCGTGCAATTCTGAGGTGTTTAATGGCAACACCCCGAAGGGAACAGAGGCAAGAAGAACACAAAACCAAACACCCGCGCTGGTTTTATCCCAAGAACTCCCAAAGGCGGGCAGAGCATCCAAAACCAATAGTCTGAGGGTTAGGGGGCAGAGGCAAGGTTGAGTGACATAAAAGGGGCCAATGGGAAAAGGGATGGGAGGGGGGAGAGGGCCAGCAGAATCTAGACAAAGGGAGAACTTTCTAACACAGTGTTGTAGGGAGAGACCACTTTTAGGGTAACTTGGGGGGTGTAAAGTGGACCTAGCCACCGCAACAAGACACAATGTATATAAAGCAAAGACACTGACGTATTGGTAATTGCTTTCATCAGTCAAATGCTGATAAAATTTTTGAAGCCAATCCCTCAATAATTATAAATTTTAACTCTAACATTTTGAGAGCGTATGCGATGCACATCCGTAGATTTAAAACTACGATAGGATTATTGTCGTGGAAAATCTTTACAAAAAGGTTACTGCATTAGAAAACACTTTATACAGAGCTTGAAGACTAATTTATTGGAACCAAGATAACGCAATATGCCCCACTACATTCTCAGAGAATTAACAGGAATCCAGCAACTTGGAGTAGAATCAGAATCAAAAGGGCTGTGAATTTCAAAGCTACCTAAAGATCACAAGTCTGTGCAGCAGTTCATTACACCTTTTTGCAAAGCTAAGACTTTGGTTTGGCTAAAAAGGAATGTGGGAGCCTTTTTAATACAAGGCTCCTCCAACTCATCCTCACAAATAAAAGGATCATTAGGATTACAAAGACAAATCTGACTTTTAAGTTGCAGAACAAATCTTGCATCTATATGGACTATGGTGTATGTATGTAGGTATGAGACAGCCTTCTTTCACCATCTCTTCTGTAGTTCAGATTTAGACTTATAAGAATGATTTTCAGGGGTAATTTTTTTCCATTTATAGTTCTTGCCTTCTGCCTTTTAGACATCGCATTTTAGGAAGTTTCCTCATCTCAAATTTGATCTGTCCAAACATGATCCTTTCTACCTTAACAATTCCTCTCTTCTTTATCTTTTCTAAAGCATTTAACAACTCCACTGCGCTTTGTGTTTCTCAGGATCTCCCGTAAGAACAAACTAATAAAAACTTGCTTGTAAACATGATATAAAACGACTTCTTTTGGGTTTCCACCATTATCAATATAATGACAGAAAATATGTCAGTCGGTACTGAAGCTCCTTAAGTCCTTATAAGATATATTCTGGAATTTTGAAAGGAACTAGGAAACTAGTTATCGTTACTCTAATTAAGCAAGCCAAAAAGATCAGGTCACATAGAAATTTTGTCATTCTTCCAATGAAAAATAATGCAAAAACTCATGCTCCTAATTGAAAAGTATCTAGGTGTCATTTCTCATTGACTATAGTTTTAACTGAGAAGAAACTGTTCCTTCTTCATCAGGACTTATGGGAGTATATGGCATCCCACCCACAAATATAGATCAGTAACAGCTATTGAAAACAAAATCCTTGTTATTATAGAGATTTCCAAGAATTTCAGCTAGCAGTAGAAACAAATGGGTATATATGATTGCTAATATACTTTAGAAAGTAAGATATGAGACTTTGCTTCACTAGTCACTAGGGTTTTTTCCCGTTTGTTTCTGTTATTTTTTCCCAGTTACTACCTTCTAAATGAAATTACCAGTTTATGATTATACAGGCTCTTAACAAGTTACCCTCTACCTCTTTCTCTTCTCTAGGATTTCTTTTAAAAATAAGGCTTATTTTCTCTATAAGCTAGTTTCTTTTTTAAACAGCATGGTTTTCCATTCAAATTATTGAACTGGGGCTTTTGGGGGCATCTAATTAAATGTTCTTAAACTGCTCTCAGTTAATATCATTCTATTTAAGTTTAAATTGTCTTCCACCTGAATGGGCTTATAATTGCTTTTTAATTGCTAAGTTAGTCTTTTCAAAACACCAAGTAGATATCCATCAGTGATGTGAACTATAGTGTATGTTTACCTCAAGTTAAATCATCACCTTCATAACAGTTTTCCGTTTTTCATAGATTCTATAGAATGAATTAATTTTGTAATTTGCCTCAGTCTTTTGCTGCAGAAATCAGCTTGCACACTGTATTGTACTACAGTTTTTAAAACACCGATCAATGACAATTAATGTAAATAAACACACGGAGCGTTATTTTTCCATTTATTTTAAATACTCATGAAACTGTGGGTTGGATACCCATATAATCTTGTTAAGAAAAAAAGGACAAATTACAGTTGTTGCCAGTTTGTTTTCCAGCTACTTTAGGAGGAGAAAGGTTATTTAATAACATATTATGACACAGGAAAAACATAATTTTAAAGCCATTCAACCCCTGTTCCAGTATTTTCATTTCAGAATAGATGCTGCCTCTTCAGATCCGGACTAATCATTAACACATGTGTAAGTGAATTTGAAATTGAATGACACAAAAAAATCACAGCACACATTTTTATGTGCACGCAAATGAAAACTATAACTGGAGTTCTTACTGCCTGGAATGACATTGATTTTTTTTTTTTTTTTTTTCTGCAGAAGAGCGGTGTATTTGAAACTCTCTTTAGAATTAGGAGCAAAAAAATCATCCTGTACTTTTCAGAGTTTTCACTATCTAATTTCTTTCTTTACTTCCATGACCAAACTCTAATGGAGAGGTATGAAAAGTTAATGCAGGAGGTTTCTTCAACCCTCCTCCAGTTACAAAGCCTATCAAATTTATTAGTACATGCTTACCAAAAATTCTTCATACTGAAATCATTCATAATTTGGACTAGTGTTAGAATCAGACACACTTCAAAGGAATAGAAGATTAGTTCAGATAAGCACACAAAATCTGAAAGCTCAAGTAGACATATTAGTGCTGGAAAATCCTCAAATATGCTGCCTGACCCTAAAAAAAAAAAAGTGACAGCAATCCTGAAACACCTCAGAAGGATGAGCCAGCATTCTCATAAGAAAGAGCAGACTGTGACAAAACTCTAATAGACAGGAAATCTCAAAAAAAAAAAAAAAAAAAAACAAAGGGGGAGTTAAAGAAAGAAAATGCAAAGCTGAAATGCAAGTTAACCTAAACTGAGCTCAGTATGGCTATGGTTAACTTCCTTGCAATGCCACAGGTAACTCAGGTATTTAATTCTGCGATGTACCCACTGACTTATTTTGTATCATTATTTTAGCTGTCCATTAGTAATAAACTTAGTCAACAGCTGAGCTTCTACCTGGTAGCAGTTTTCAAGGAGCATTGGGACCGAATTTGATTATGAAGGAGGGTATCTGTTCATGTATATTGAAAAACAGACAAGTTCAAGATACAGCCCTACTGGAGAAAGTCCAGCATAGGGTCACTAAAATGATGAAGGGACTGTGAGTAAAGGCTCAGAAGTTGTGACTGTTTAGAATGGAGTAAAGAAGGTTTGGTAGAGTCTTATCAATGTATATAAATACCTGAAGGGAGAGTATAAAAAGAACAGAGACAGACTTGTTACAATGATGACCAGTGACAGGACCAGAGGCAATGCACGCAAACTTAAATACAGGAGGTTGTCTCTGAACACCAGGAAGCACTTTCTCACTGTGAGGCAACTGAGCACTGGAACAGGCTGCTGACTAGATTTTGGAGTTCTTCATCCTTGAAGATATTCAAAAGCCATCTATAGCAGTGCATCTTGCCCCAGAAAAGCTTATCTGTTCCTTTTCAGCTGGTGAAATAACCTAGGGCATCTCGCCCCTCACAAGAGCTTATCTGTTGCTCACTAACTGATAAAATAACTCAATCAGCATAGCTTGGCTGGTAGGGAGTTAATTTGGTGCCATGGGAGCACCACTCCCAGCTGACAATAAACATCTTGCTGTGGAAGTGAGATCTGGAAAGATAAGCTGGAATTTCTGATTGACAGACACAAACTACACCAAACTTTCAAAAAGCTGAAATCTTCTGCACATTCCTTGGAGAAGCGTAGGGCTTTCTTCCCAAAGCTGGGACACCTACTTTGTGGTTATTCCTTTAGAGGTGGACTGAAAGGACTTTGTGTTCACTATCGTCATTTTGGTGGCAAGTTCCATTGACTCCCAATCTGTAATATTTTTTGCTAGCTTTAATATAGATACATTGATATCATGCACTGTTTTATGTAATCTACTAGTAGTTCTTTTTGGTTTATACTGTGTAGTAAGTAACTCTGTTTGAGGCCTTTTTTCTATTATCTGCTGTCTATTCAATAAATAACTCATTTTATAACAGACCTCATCTGCCGTCCTTAGAACTTGTGGCACAAAACAAATTTAGGTGCAGGCCACCTAAATTTAAGATGCTGCCAAAAATCTGAGGCTAAGGCAGGGCTTGCCTGAAGCTTCCACTCAATCCGTAACACCATCTGAACTTGGTCCTGGACTACCAGCTCTAGGTGACCCCACCTGAGCAGGGGAGGGTTGGACAAAATGACCTCCAGAGGTCCCTTCCAACCCTCAAGCATTCTATGGCTCTTTAATATTATCTTATTCCAGAACAGGGAGAAAGAGAGTCAGATAAGAAGGAAGATTAGGAACCTAAGTGATGGAACACAAGTAAATTTCAAAACCAAAGCATAGCTTCTGCCAGTTGAATATACAGCTGTTTGAAAAACTGAGAACATTTTCATGACTGTGTGATTACTTCAGGTTTTCTAAAATACTTTGTTCACACTCCATTCGTGTGCACTTCATCATTTAAAAACAGGAATCTATAATTCAAGAGAAAATTGAACTTCTTCATTACATAAGACATTAGCAGTTCCTAGTGTGATATAGTAATGCTCTCAAGTGTAGAACATGTTTGCAAAAAGGGCTAAAAAGATCATTTTCTTCTTTTTTTTAAAAAAAACAACCCAACCAAACAAAGAATCCTCACAAAATTAAGTTTCTTAGTCCAGACTTTTAATCTGAAGAAGTAGTTTTATTTCAGCAATAAGACCTGCATTTCTAACGCAGGCATGTGCCCATGTGCTTCACAGAAATACAGTTTCTGCATTATTCATAACACAAAAGCTTCCATTACCTGTCATACAGAATTTCAGTTTTCAACATTTTTCTGATAGCAGTGCTGATTTCCTGAAGTACCAAGACATTCTTGATGCTCTCAGCATTTGAAAATGCATCTATCAGCACTTAAGTTATCTGTAGAACTGATATTAAAGGTCTACCTTATGTACTGTTGAACAAGACTACATAAAACTTACCTGGCATTTCACAATTTCTTTAACCACCTCTCTGACAAGACAAACACAAAAAGAATGACTGTTATAACTAAAAAGGTGAAGGCAGAAATGCACTTCCAAATCTCCTAGCACAGAAAGCTAGGAGGTTATTCATTTCTGAGGAAGGTATTATCCCAAGACTGATCTAATGAAGAATATTTCTTTAGTCGCATTCATTTCACATAATACAGTGGCTGATTCTCTTCCTTACTCAAGAAACTGTTGGTCTGTTAGGCACAAGACCTCTTTAAACTGTACTGTGTTTTCAGGTTTTAACAGTTTTGTTCATGAGCTATCCTACACCTAAATGTTATTAGTTTGTGAGTTATGACCCTCTAACAATGATTCAGATAAATTATTTTATAAGAAAACAAGAAGAGTCCTAATAAGCAATGCTTACATATTTCACTTGAAATAGGTGTATATATCTGAATTTATAAATATCAGGATTTTCCAGTAACTAACTGGCACTTCCAGTAACTTTGGCACCTATCAACAAATTCTTCTTACTGTAGAAGTACTTCAGACTAGTTTCTACAGAATGATTCCTCTTACATTTTTGTTTCAGTCTTTATCTTTCCAAAGACTGCACGCTGCTGTATGTGTGTGCCTGCTATCCTTAGGAAAGACCTTCAGCCTTCCTATTTCTGCAGTATTCACTAAAATATTATATAGGATTCTCTAACTTTCATTTAGCTATCTTTTCTATCTGAAAGCAGGATTAAGCCATGAACCCATTTGCAGTCAACAGTTAAAAAAACTCATTGATTTAGAAATATTGAAGTATCACGATAAAGTACTACAGTCAAATTTTACTTGCAAATTGGTTCATTAATTTTTCCATATAGGAAGAATTTTAAAGAAATTTTGGAATTAGAAATAACTAATCAAAGTTTTATTCATGATGGTAATCCTCTAAAGACTGCTAATATGACAGAAAGGCATGTGCTTTAAGTATTTTTTTTTAAAAACCCAAACAAACTATATAGTAGAAAAACTGTAAATCTTCTAATTTGAAATTTAAATTTGGATGTGGATTCAAGAAATATAAATTTTTTCTATTATGTGTTGGCTTGAGCAAAGTTTGATAGCAAAACTTTGCAAGTTTTCAGTGTATCTTTATTGGCTTTATTTCTAATCTGTTTAATGACAACACACATTTTCTTCATGCTAATTCATTTTTATTTTCCATTACTTTTAGTAATATTTAAATATTTAATATTTAAAATACAAAAATGCCAGGCCAACAGAACTCTCCCCCCAAGCTTCACAACATTTCATATGTTCATATATGGAACAAAATAAACTTATTCCAAGTATTTTTCCTCTTTTCATCTTTGGAATATAATGGTTTAAATATTGAAATTGTATTAGTTTAACTTAAAACCTGTGCAGAACACACATATGTCATGGTGTATACCATTTAGCTAGCCAGAGTTAGCCGCACCAAGACTTCAGTGAGGAAAACCTTGGTAAAATTTCTGTAAAACAATTTAAAAATATGATTAACAATTCACTGTGTGATTTGGGGCTGAACACTAAAGGACCGGTAAGGACCCTTCCCTTGCAAAAAAGACGAGGTAGTCAGATACTATTTTTCCGTCCTTTGTTAGGAGTTACTTCGCTATCCTTTTGCATCCCTAAATGGTAGGACGCAGTAGAGACTTCTGTTGGCCACATGCAACAAGGTGCAGGTGGAATGCAGAGAGGAAGGTGCAGGCAAAAATGTCTTGGATTTCCCAACTCCAGCTCCCTGCTAGTGCAAAGAAAGAGACTCCTCTTCAAGAGTAGATGGGAGAGGTAAGTACTTACTCTGCTCCATGGACATTTCTCCCAAAAGAAAAATATGCCAGTCAGGTTAACTGGGCTCATGTACCTTATTTCTGACAACGAAAGGAAAAAGAGATGAGTGATATACAGCTGACTCAAGATGGCAAGAAGTGGTTCCTTACAGTACAAGATAGTCATGCCAAGAATATTGCAATGGTAGATCCAAAATCAACTGTAACTACAGGATTTCCCTGACACATTCCCCTTCCTGTAACCTGCAAAAAAATCACAATGATGTTGTCATCCACTTTGCATTCAATTGCCATGAATATTCAACAAATAGACTTTGAATGTTAAGAAACTTTGGTATAAAGAATTCTCCCAGAAAGAAGAGATAAACCCATTCAATGACTGGTGAATCCATCCCACAGGCTAGGTTTTCAGGTACTGGATAGAAATGACAGGTTTTTACATATAATTTGAATCCTGGAATGATTGGCAGGATGATTCAGGAAACAGCTTGGGATAGCTAATCTATTTAAAAACAAAACAATCGTTTGCAGAAAAATAAAATGACATTATAAATAAATATAAATTTTATGTTCAGACCCTTAAAGGGTATACTTAGACCATTAATTGGTTCAATTTTGATGTTAATAAATCCTACTTTTACATTGAAAGTAAGTATTCATTTTCCCAGACAGAAATTAAGCACATGCTTAAATAGAAATATTACATTGCCATCAACTGAGAAAGGCTTGAATTACCTTAGCCTTCATCTGTCAAAATCTATTATTTCAAAATATACTGCTAGAATTGAATGCAAGAATTGGTCAGAAAAACATTTTAAAACCTTGCATAACAGTACAGAATATACTCTACAGGAACATGTAAACATTAGCCTATACATGGTAAAAGTTTTTAAAAGTTACATTCAAGTCAAATATATTTTTCAATGAAACTTAAAATTTTAAATTTTGAAGGTGCATTGAAAACTCGAACCCAAACTTTTCCACTGAAAATCAGAAGTTCACAAATTAAAAATACAAAATTACAAAAAATGCAAAACTGCCTTACTAACTCTAGCTTCAAAAATTGCAATTACCCCATGAACTATGCTTTTCTCAATAAAATTTTGCAATCTCCTCTTATGGAAGAAAAAAGTGAAAAGGTTGTGTGGGAACAAAATCGACATTTCTAGTTAAAACATTTGTGGTTTATAGCCGAACTTTAGAGTCAAAAATCCTGTTGAAACAAATAAATGACAACAAAGTTCTTTCACGTATCTATCTTTAAAACACTATCATCTCACTGAAGATGGAAAAAACAGTTTCAGTGGAAAAACTGTATCACTTCTGAATGATATACATTGGATGTAATTATTTTACACAACTTGCAATCCTGATTTGAGCATTAAGAAAATTCTAACTTAAAGAGAATTGGTCCTTAATTTATTCCAAATCATACTGTGACAGCTCATGTTGATAGTTCTTGGTCACAGTCGTTTGTTCACACCATGCACACGAGGTGACACAGCTAACGAGGAACTGTAAAGGGAAGTATCTCCACTCATATTTAATGAAATTTATCTTTCATTTTTGCATAATTACATTGTCTTTGAAAAAAACACACAACTGTTATTGTGGGATTCCACAAAATTTCAGCATTTCCTACATAATGCATGCAAAGTTATTGCATAGTTTTCCATCTTATTGCATATTGGCTCATATTTTCCAAGGAAAAATATACATATGCACTTGATATGCAAACATATAGTATATTAAATACCAGAAAGAATAATTGTGTGTTGAACTTCAGTATGAAGCTCAAGCTCTGAAGCGGATGTGGCCCGGTTTTATTGAGTACCTCCTGTAACTATTTGATGATATTAACATACATTGCATTTCAATGAAAATCTATTCTTTGTGATATGTAGAATATTCATCCCCACCATTTTAAAATGCATTGAAATTATTCAGATTTAATTAGGGGGAAAAAAAATGCCTTAGCATGCTTCATGTCCACGTCAGCAGAGGAATTTTTAAACATGTTAAAGGTGTCATATGTATTCATTCAGTTCCATGCAATAAATTCAAAAATAGATAAAAATATTCCAAAAATATTTCTATCACTTTATTTTCCATGGATGGTGAACAATCAGAGAAACCCTAAAGCCTAACTGCAACACTTTCTGTATGTGGAGAATTATCAATTTTATCTACTATAGAGAGTTATGAAGTAGACCAAATTTTTATTAACATCAAGGTTTTAACATATTCTCTGGCATTTGACAAGTGCATGTGGATCATGAATATTTTTTTCAAAGTAGTAATAATTTTCTTTTGCACCGATTCATTTCAAATAGACACTTCCTCACAAAACAAAAGAACTCCAAGAATCATAAGACAAGTTCTAGTGCATGTCTCCCTTATGGTGCTGAAGGATAAACAGAAAACCTCAGACAAATATTGCCACACACTAGGAGATGAGTAATTGAAATATTTGCAAATGTATACTTTTTGTATACAGCCTAACCAGACAAGTAAATCAATAAGATGTTAAACTAAGACGCTAAATTCTTGCTGATGATTGCCTGAGGTGATACCAAAAATATTTTTAGAAATAAGGTGGACCTCAAAGCCTGCCTTCTTCCTCTTCAGGTAAACACTTTGGATAAAAGTTGGGTCTTGGAATATCCAAAATGATGAGAAATGTCATTGCATGTGTACATTTCAAAATTCCCTAGGCTGTCTGTAGCAGATTAAAGTGTATTTTTAACTGATGCATGGAACAAAAAATACATTAATATAGCATAATTCATTCTACTAAGACGTACTTTTACTTCTGTCCTAAAAATGTATTTGGTATGAATGCACAGAAGCAAAAATCCTTGTCTCCTGTCAAAGGGCATTATGCAAAACCTTGGATTTCCATATTCTCCCTATAACCAGCAGTGCTCAGCCTTCACAAGGAGACATAAGCAAGAGATACGTCTCTCCCTCCCTTTGGTCTTTAACACCATTTACCTATCCATCATTTTCTTGTTTCCTTGAGAAGACAAATAATATATTTTCACATCATCAAAAAGATTGATCTTCAGCTTGATCATCTAAAGGATGAAAGACCTTTTCCTAAATAATACAAACACAAGGTCCAGGCTGAAATCTGGCAGAAGAATGACTGAATTCACAAATGCAGCATATCAGGTAAGACCAACAGGTGGAATGCTTCTCTTGAAATCAGACTGGAGATCTTCCAGACAGAGAGTTTAGAGGTCAAAGGGAAACTAAGCAAAACCAAACCCATGTACTGGCTAGAATACACGGGAAGAAAACTGATTTCAGAACTAGCTTTGAGCATGCTTAATCTTTACTGGAGACTTCACTGTTATCAAAAGACAAAAAAAGTATTTTCTAAAAATTTTCATTGAAAGACATTTGAATTTTGACTTTGCCTGTCAGATTCTGGGTTTCAGACTGCAGAACAGACTTTAATTCATTCATTTTTCTGGGGAAGTGATTTCTTCTCTTTGGTTATTTGAAGCACTATATAGTTTAGACTTTCTTAACCTAATATTTCTTCTGATGGTTCTTAAGCTATGGAAGATAAAAGTGTGTGCTATTTTTTAACTCAAGTGAGATTTTCATATCCATCTGATTTACATCAGACATTTAATAATTGTGTTTTCTGACACAACAGATTCCTGAAGTTAAATGTTTCTATTTAACTGAGTGTTCCTCAATGTTATATGAATGTTATTTTTTGTTTGTTTTCCTCTCCCTTGCCACAATGATATAATGTATCATGTATCATGTAATGTATAATGAGATGTGGCACTACTGCATGTTCAAACCTCACCTTATGGATTGCATGAAAGTAACTGTCACTTGTAATCATTATCAGTAAGGGGTTTTTTGGGGGTTTTTTGTCTTATATGCAGTGATAGCATTTTGTTTGCCTGCTTCTATTATTCAGAGCGGGTAACTTAGGGTTGTGATAGTGCAATTCATGATGACGCCTGGAGACATTTAGAGAATTCCATTCAAGGAAAACTTGATGATTATTTATTTGTCACTAATTCATTCACGTACTGAGGCAAACAGCATGCTTAAGGAGAAAGAGAATTATTTCCCTCTTTTATTTTTAAAGGGTTGTAAAAAGTCTCTTACATCAAACACTATCCTCATAATCATCTCACTTAAACTTCATATTGCTAACTAAATTATAACTTGGGATCATTAGACTATTTAGGGCATAATAAAAAGAGGAAATATGCAGCTTTCAGCTCATTATGAAATTTCTCATTATCCTGGCTTTGTTTAGGACAATTGCTTGAATATGCATTTAGGACAGGCAGAAAGCCAACTTAAACTGAATAGGGACTTTGGCAGACTCCACCCCTCGCAGCAAATGAGTTTTCAGAAATAGTCGTTCTCCTTTGAGCAGACTAACTGGTACAGTGCCAAATTTGATACATCCTGGAAGAGGGTGAGAGGCAAGGGGGGAGGGCAGGAAGTGCAGAGAGGAGAAAAACAACAAGAAAGATAAATGAAAGCAAGCATTAAAAATCTTCAGAGATATTCAGCAGATAATATGCCAGATAAAGGAGACAGCAAGACACAATAACAGTGTAGAGTAGCAGAAAAAATATTCAGTTTGTATGTTGTCCATCAGGTAGAGTGCTTGCACCACAGTGCCTGACTGCTTCTACTCTAAGATTGGGTTTGCAGTTTCCTATGCCTCTGGCAACTTTTTACTTTCCAGAGGGAAACATTGCACTTTGAGCTCTTCTTCTTGAGTCTGTATCCATAGCTTTATTAGGCCTCTTTCTCCCATCCTGTTGACTATCATAAAAAAGAGTTGAAAAACAATGTAACATTACAAGCCCTCTTACATTCAGAAACTGTTAAAATTAGGCTCTTATGAACTAAGCTTCTGTCTTCTTTACTATGAAGATTTCAGACTTCTAAAAGGGAAAAATGTCAGACATTTTTCAAGTAGAGAATGGAGAAATATTTGTGCTTATATCCCTCCTTTTAAGACACCAGAAACTTACACGCAATCTATAAGAAGATTTACACTCATATGTGCACAGAACACATTTTTTTAAAATTAAGAGACCTCCAATTTTATTCCTGCAGTGTATGTTCCAGCTCCTCTGCAGATGCTAGTATGTGACCATTCCATCTTAGGAGTTTTCCAGCCCCGGCTTGTGGGGACCTAAGATGCCCTTGTCAATAGCCTGCCTTGGCTCAGTGGAGGCCCTCGCCAGTGGTCTCTCTCTACTGATGTCAAGTGCTGAACTCCACCACTGGATATCAGGAAAAGGATAGACCTTCCGTAGCTCCTTTCGTGATGCGCACACAGCCCCCCCCCCCCCTTCAGGCTGCACACAAGAGGAGTCTGTCTGTAAAGGGTGAGATGGTAAAGGATTATGAGTTGTAGGCATTAAAGAGTAAGGGTTACAGAGAGAGCACTAGTGAACTCGGAAAGGAAAAAAGAGAAAATTAGGCAAGGACAAAAGAGTGCAAGGAAGATGAGATAAATGAGTGCACAGCAGTAAACCATCTCTAGCTACACACTCACGGAGTTTGCATTCAAAATTCCTAAGAAAGTCTATTCATGAACTGACAGTAAAGAACTCTTCCATTTTGGTTTTCCTTCTCTGAACTGAAGTAACACCTATGTGCCATGGACCTAGCTATCTGAATGTGTTATGTACCATATAATTCTGTAGAAATATTTCTCCTCCTAACTCTCCATACTCTTTTCTATGACATCTTACATTATTTTTAAAGCAGACTAAAGATAAATCCTAAAACTTAGGCCTAGCAGGAAAGTAGTGCATCATTTTACACTGGAACAGGTTGCCCAGCGAAGTTGTTGATACCCGAATCCCAGAACTGTTTCAGTCCAGGTTGGATGGGTCTCTGGGCAACCCGGTCTAGTGGGAGATGTCCCTGCCCATGGCAGCGGGGTTGAAACAAGATGAGCTTTAAGGTCCCTTCCAACCCAAACCATTCCATGATTCTAAGATTTAGTAGCTTTTTCAAAGACATTATAATGAATCTTACTTGACTCATCTTTGTAATTAAACCAAAAAAGTTTGATAAATTTTCTCCTCTTATTTTCAAAAGCTTGTCTGCTTAGTTGCTTGATCTTAACCATTTGCATATGTCTTTTCTTAGACTATGAAGGTGAATCAAATGATTTGGCTACAGAGTCCTGTTCAGCTTTCTGTTTACTGTCCACAGAGCACAATGTCATTGGCTCACAGTCAAACATGCAGTCTGAAAATTGTATTAAATACACAGCTTTCCAAAATCTGGTTCATCCAAATTCAATTTCTGAAATCTAATATGGTCTTGGTCTCTCAGTTTCTTTAAAAAAACCTAATGAAATGTTACATAGAAGCAGTGGAATACTGCAGAATGGAGTCATTACAATTCAGGCTAAGATACAAATTCAAAGGATTTATTCACAATGCAGATTAAATCCTCACCTTATTTTTACACTGCACTTAGAGATCATTACAATAAAGACAATATGTTAGCTGCCTTCTCCTTTTTTTTTGTCCGAGGGCATAGAGGGAGTAGAGCTGTACCTGATGCTCAATCTTGTATATTTTTACTGCTAAGTGGATCAATACTCCTGCCCTGTTTCGTGGCCCCCCTTTCTTCCTTCACTAGCAAAACAGACCGTAAAAGTTACAAATTATTTGGTGTAGAAGGAAGTATGAAAAAACTACATAGTAATGCACATTACTGGAATAGTGAAGCAGGGTTACCAATCTCACGAGGAAAATGGTAGCAGAAAGGAAGTAGAGTGATCTTTATCACTGCCAGTGTGTGGAAGGGTGACCAAAAGGCACACTCCAGTGTGCTGCAGCAGGATCACACCCAGCCTCAGGAGATGTGTGTTGCAGAATAGGAATGCAACTGCACATTTCCCAAGTGAGAGAGAGAATGGAGGGTGGAGCCAATGACCATGCCCATTCCCTTCCACAGATCTATGCTTAGATCTCAGCATTTTCCCTCTATCATAAAATACATAAAATACACAGAGAAGTGTCCTGGGGATTACACATCATCAAAAGTCATGGATGGCCCTCCGAATTAATGAAAGGTAGGGAAGAATCCCTGTAGATGACTGAAACAGATAATTGCTAAAGCACAGCACTGAGGCTAATCCGAAAGAAGCCCACAGTGATTGGTCAGTTGAACTTGACAGACCAATGCGGATTTTACTGGCTGACATCTCTCAATCACAATCTTACAGTTTCTAGGCAGAAAAATCTGGTCACATGTAATAGCCATCTCCCTAGCATCTAGTCAGCCAGTAAAGGTAAGTAACAAGTATAGGAGAGATTTGTCTATGCAAGACAATTTCATGTGCCATGCAGAGTGGGTATAGTTCATTGGTTTGATTCTGTACCGGTTTAGGCTGGTGATCTCTGCTGCTTTGTTGTACAGTATCATTTATTTTGTTCCATTACTGCTAAAACATTCTTTCAAAATTATTTAAACAATCATTTTACCAGAACAAGGTACGTTTAGTGGACTATCAGCATGCCTACAGAGCATCTCCCAAAGCTATTTGTGAATTTCATGTCACCAAATTGCCTGAATGGTAATAACATTCCATTACTAGTAATAACATGCCAATCTACAATTCTTTCTAGCCAGAAAGAAACCACTGAAATTGCATGTCCTATATATAGTTTCTAATATAAAAAGTGGAAAGTCAAATAGCTAAACGCATAAAGAACAGACTAAGATGTAACTGACAATACAGTTCAAGTATTAGTGGATAAGCTGCAAAATAAAACAAAATTAAAAGAAAAAATAATGTAATGGCAGAAAATGAAATAATTGTCATACTAAAATTTGCAAGTGTATAAAATTCACATTCAAACTGAACTGAGAATTTTAAATTCCTTATAGGATCTTGCACAGATTTGTTCTTCAGGGTCCTGCACTTTCTGGTACCGCGAGGCGAAGATTGCCCCAGTTAGTAGCTGTAATCAGGAGCAAATCAGGATGACAAAGCTGTTTTGCTTTCAGCTAGTAACAAGGTTTACTAAACCTGCCTGGATAACTCTTACCTAAAGCATGTAATTCCTCAGAGTCCCAGGAAAAAGTGCAGAACCTGACAATGGTGGCTCAGAGGAAGAGAGACAGCAGCAGTGCTGGTTCAGGTATAAGAATTACTGAGAGCCCTGATAGTGCCAAGAGAACTGTTCCATCTTCAGAAAACAACAACAACGTATCAGCACCAACTGAGGCCTTCAGCAAGCAATCAAACCATTTAAGAGACTAACTCCTCTGCAAAGTGTTGTGAATTCAGCAGTCAATGGTATTTTGTACCCTGCAGAAAGTCAAATATGCAAGCAGTGAGAGGGCTTAAACTGCAACTTCATTTTTCATTAGGATCAGCATTTGGTGATTGTTATTTCAGCTGTTTGGTTCTTTCTGTTAGTGTGTTCAGAGTTCTTTCCCCAAGAAAAAGGAAAGAAATTTCATCATCTACTGCAGAGAGCCCTGGCTATTAATAATACTCCAGAGCAGAAGGAGAGGCAGTTCAGACCTGATGCGGCTCCATAGCAAAGTAACAGAGCAGCACCCAGTCGATAGCTTTGTCTTCTATATAAAATGAATTTAGCTGTGCCCTTTGCATACTCACAGGTCTCCATCATACCTCAAAACCATCAAAATGCTTCTTATTTTCAGCCCATAAATAGAATAGCTAATGCAGATTTAGATTTTTATTCCGTAGTTCCCTAATAAAGGCCAGTGTCTTGTTTATAACAAGACAGCATATGAAGCACTGTACCCTAAAAACTAAACCAGGCTGGCATAATATGCTGGGAATAGTTAGTCACAAAACATCACACTACTGAAGAGAATTCACCTCCCAGTGCCCTTCTCAACACACACTGCACACAACTGGAGTCACTACCAGAGTACAGCCAGATCATCCCAAGAAACCAGGTCATCTTCTACTAGCTATCAAAACACACACAGATAAGCAGCATCCACAATTTAAAAATCCAGTGTAAGAGCTAGTAAGGAATTTTAGGGATAGTAACTGTATCTCCAGTGTCCTAACCAACGGAAGTTATCTTATAATGGATATAATACATTGAGTATTTGGATTAATTTCTCTTCCCTTCTGTACTTAGAATTGTTGAAGATCTGCACCATGAATACCCATGACCACCTCTGAGTTTGCTCAGTCCATGGACTCAGGGTACTGAGATCTAGTATGGTGCTTTGCTATCTGAGTATTTATATGGTAAATGGAAATTAGATATCAATGTTGATAAAATAGAATTATCATTAAAGTTGTGTATGCATAATGTAGCAATATGCATAAATAGACTTACAATATGCATTTTAAAAAATAACAAGAACATTTTTCTTTAAATAGAAGAGAATAAAAATCTTAGATTGGATATTTTTGTTGAGGCTTCAAGAAAGAGACACAAAACAAAAAAAAATCATTCAGAACCCATCACTCAAAAAGCTATAAACAAAATTGTTGATAGATATAAAAGGTCAAAACATGTTTTCTGGGAGCAGAAAAAAGACATACAACTGACCAAGATAAAATATTAAGTTGCAGAGATACCCTAGTGCAAGCAGAGTTCAATCTACCCTTTCAGAGCATATTACCACATCTCTGCTCTCATATTTGAGACAAAAATCCAGTATATTTTAAATAAATTGCATTTAGCTTAAGAAAGAGAGAAAAATAAATGTAATAACATCTCCAGAGTATCAGATTTACATGCGTGAAAATTTTCATAAGCAAGTAGGCTGAGATAGGCATGAAGTTGGAAGGGGACACAGACAGGACAGCTAATCTGATTTGACCAAAAGGATATTCTGCACCATGAAACATCATGCTCAATAATAAAAATTTGGGTAGAGGAAGAAAGAAGGAGCAATTCCAAGTTGGTCATTGCCCCAAGGCAGGCAGGGCATTGCTTCATTTATGGGAGGCAGGGAGTGGCTGCCTTTGCATTACTTGAGGTTTAAGGTTTTTCCACCCTTACCTTCACTTGCTTAAACTGTCTTTATCCCAACCCACAGGTTTTCTCCCTTTTGCCATTCCTGTCCTGTCCAACATCTCCTTGGAAAGGTAGGGTAGGGAGGAGCAAATGGTACTATGGGCACCTACTTGCTGGCTGGGGTCAATACACAATATAGGCAAACATAGATACACCTTGTCTCCCTCTGTATTTTAGTGAAGCTCATTGAAATGAATTTTTTACTATGTAATCGTGCAGGAAATACAAACATCCCAAATACCTTTTAGCATTTATCTATATTTTCTTCTTTTATTTGGGGACAGGGTGGGTGGATGTTGTGTTTCAAGAACTGTTGTACAATTCTCTAAGGTCATTATTAAGTATATACACGTTAGATTTAAGTTTTAAAAAAATTAAACAAAAGCTTCATCAGAAAAAAATGTTTTCATTGAACTAGATATACTTCTTTTCTGCCATTGTGGGTCAATTTTCTGTTGCATTCTCCAAGGCAAGGTCTCAGAGGTTTCTGATTGTCCTTTCCACTGGGTCTACTGATATTCTGCATCACACACCAGCCACCAGAGTTTCCAAACTAGAGACTCATGGGCAGCTAATAAGTTCAATTTATTTTTGATTTTATATGTTGAAATTTAGCTAAGAAGATGTAGAATTGTGAACTGGTTTATTCTTGAAACAGTAATGTTCACATTCACCTGGTCAGACTGTCAGTTTTCAGTTCATGAATGGGCAGGTAGGAATGACCTGTGGACAAGCTCAGATTGAAATCAAGATTTCAGTTTAAAAAAAAAAAAACCACAAACCAGAAAAACACTTTTATTCACTCATCCTTATTATTAAAGTGCCAAAATCTAAAATTCAGAACTCTTTTGTATATAGCACAACCTTTACTCACATATGCTTACAGCATTCTTAAATAAGAATCAAGCTTAATATCCTTATGAAGAATGAACAGCTTTAGTTTCTATACCTTTTTTATTTTTTAATTGAGATAAAATAAGCAAATATATTATATTGGATTTGAGCTTGAAGAGAGCTGAGTGTCATTAAGAAGCAGATGACTACTTACATAGGCTTAAAACTTTTTTTTGTAGTTCAGAGGAGTCTAACTGCTACTCTGCTGACTTCATTAGAAACATGGAACATTTTGCTGCAATATCAGAGCTTGGGTGGGAAATGGCCAAAAATGCAAGCTCTGGTCATCAGCATTTTCATAGGAAAAGGGGAAAGAGAAAAGCTTCCAGGAGTAAAATAGCATGCTGTTTCAGCTTGAATCACACTACAATAACTAAAACACTCATTAAACTGAAAGCATTAATTCTGCAGAATTTGGCTCAAAATACCAATCATTTCATTGACAGGCTTTGTCATTCTCACCGAAAGTGAAGAAGTCCTCAGATGTTAACTATATTCATAGGTTAAAAAGCAGTAATTTAAAAGGTAATCTTTTGCACCATATCAGTACTCCACAATAGACAGTTAATAACATGACTGATCAGGAATGGATTTTAACCCGAGAATTAATAAGGCTCTGAAATTCTTCAGTGAATAATTTAGGATTCTCAACAGCTATTCATTAAATAGTTGCATTTTTCATAGATAGACGTAGTACATAATGGGGCTAGGGACTCAGGGACAGATCTGGAGAAACATTTCAGAGCCAAATTCTCTCTTGAAACCAGAACTCAGTTCTACACTATCTCAGTTACTTCCTAACCCTGAAACATTCTATCCCCACAGGCATTTTATGTTTCAATATGAAATTCCTGACAGTTCTTACTGTTTTGCTGGTGGCAAAGTCCAGAATCTCCACCATCTTGTAAGCACCAAGGAGTTGGGTGCTCAGCTCTGTCAGGACCCAGGAGCACAGTGACAGTATCGCCTGAAGGGCTTTTATTTCCTCATGTAACTGGTGATAAACTGGTCTGCTGGTGGGAGGTGGAGAGGGATCACGTCTGCATGAGTTAGTCGTTGGGTGGTTTCCTTCTTGTATTAAACTGCCTTCATCTTGATTCATGTGTATTTCTTGCTTGTGCCCTTCCACAAGGGAAGGGGGAGGGCGGTGTGGAGAGGGAACAGAAAGCAGGTGACTTGGTGGGAACTTAGCTGCTGGCTGGGTTCAACCCACCAGAGCAGGAAATATTTAACTTTCCAAGGTGTAATATTACAATTCTGAAGTCAAGAAAACAAAGACAGAGGACTTTATTCTGACTTCAGAACTTCTGCTTGGTAGGTAACAGAGTAAACTTCTTCAGTGCTTCCCCCAGTGCAATAACTACAGCAGAGTGGTACTTTAAAAAAAAAATTAATTTCACCAACACTGTAGTTTTGAATTGCCTTACATCACAGTTATTCTAACTGTCCTTGACTGCAGTATTGGAAGCACACAAATAAGATGACACCTACACCAAGGCCTAGAAAAGATTCCTGACCTTAAACCAAAAAGCAAGTCCTCAAACTGCTGCCAAGCTTGTTACCACGATTTTTGGCAGCTGAATGATACTCCAGAGCAAGAGCACAACTGCTGTCAGACAGGAAAGCTGATAATGCAGTTTCCACCTCAGACTGAGGACTAAAAGATACCATTCATAGTCAGCAGCTGCCCAGCCTGCATCTTTTGAGAGGTTCAGCTGGACAAGGAGAGTATTTAGTCATGCTGGGCAGAGCGTGTTCAGCACAAAACACAGCAGTTACCCTGATTATCACAAAAATTCAAGCTCAGGTTTTAAATATCCAAAGCCTCTCTTCCAGCCCTTTAGACTAGCACCCTAACTACCCTGAGCTTTTTGGTAAAGACAAAATCCTCATCTTCTGCACCACCCTGGAGCACAGACATCTCCTTTGCCTGGTACATTGGCTGTGCTCTGTTCTGCTCTATTTGATGTCATCACAACAGGGCTTTAATGGCTCAGGAAGTGCATGCAGCAGTTCTTCCTGCTGCAGAAGACTTCACCGACACACAATGGTTGAAAAAAAAAAAACATTATTCTGCTGTGTCCCTAAATAGTAAATTGTGGTTAATGCACAGTCTGAGGAATTTTGCATATTGGTGGGGGTTTTTTTCTCTCCCACATTTTTACTATTTGTAACAAATGTAACTGACTGGATTAGTTCAGTTGGAAGATCTCATTGTTTTAGCTAAGACCCAAAAAAACCCACAACGATGAGTATTCAAAATCACCATGCATTTACATGACCACTAAAAAATGTAAATATGTGAGACCAACTTTGCATTGGACATAAACTGGTGTCATATTCAATAGATTGCTCCAGCACTTGCAGGGTATGAAAAGGCATACACTTCAATCACTATAATCTCTTGAGTAATCTCTGTTTCAATATCCATGTTCTATAACGACAAACAACAATATTTGACTCTAAATTGCATGTTCTGAATCCTATAGCATTTTTTTTTCTAATGACCATGGCAAAGCCCCAGCTGCAATTTGGGAACTGTGTCACACTTCAAATAATGCTTTATCTTTAGATTTTGAAACCCATTTCGTTTAATGGTTTGTTTATAGTAGGATCACATTGTCACAAATCACAAAAGACAAATATTTTTATCAGGAATCTTTAAATACATTCTAGAAAGGCCTACTCACTATGGATTAAAGCTGACCTTTGAAGTTACCATTTGCATGATTTACATTTCTAAAATAAAAATCTTCATGACAGAGAGACATCTGAAAAAAAAAATACAGTGGAAAAAAAATGCTAGAAGTGCAGTTATGCTCCTGTAACTTTACCGTTTCTAGACTGATGCTGCCCAAAAAGACCTGAATCTTAGATTCCAAAATAATATTGTACCTAACTTTGCACAGGTAACTTTCAGTTCCTGAAACAGTTTCCAGCTGAGAACATGATAGCATGTGCTATTTTCCTTTTATTAGGCAATCTCACCATTTTGCTTCATTCTCATAAATAATATTCTGGGATAACAGCAAGACAATTTAAGCTACTAGGAGTTATTCTGCTGTAATGACCTGAACGCATGGACTAAACATATAGAAGCTATCTCTTTGTACTTTTATACACTGAAAGCTTATTAAAGGTATCTAGAACTTTAAGTTATTTTAGACTGTATACAAAAATAACCTCAGCAGCAGAATGACAATTCTGTGTTGTATTACATACTCTAAGGTGTACTTCCTTACATACTTCTGAGGTGTTACTGCATGTCGGCTTATTGTAGCCAATACTGGTAGACTGCGCAAAGTCGCCTGGGGATTCCCAGTATCAGCATCCACAGATAAAAGAACCAAAAGAAAAGTTTTCAGAAGTTTGTATAAGAAATCATTACTGTGAATTGTGTGATCTTCAGCTAAAGAAATTCCTGAACTTGACTAATTCCCAAAGCACTAGGCTGGAGGTGTTTTGCAGCTACTGGGAGCTGGCAGAAGAGGGGTTTTCCCCTTGCGTGCTAACACAAAGAAGCCTGGAGGTCAACGCTAAAACCCCTCTGGAAGGCGGCACTCAGTGCTCAACACACAATGAAAAAGGGGTAGAGCTCCTCACCCAAAAGGGGCTGTATCTTCCTGTCGCTGTTAAGCAGGCATGCAGGCGAATGCAAAGAAGAAAGAGAGGGGGCTCTCCATATGTGTTCCACGCAGGTTCATCCCCATGAAATAGCAGAGACGAAGAGACCAATTGGTGGGAGGGTCCAGGGGTCTTATAGGAGGTATGGAATAGGCGGGGAGAGGAATGACAGCCAATGGGATAGGGGCAAGCAGGCGGGGTTGACAGCAAGGGAACCAATGGGAACAACACATAGGAGGGACTTCAGGAAGGATCCAATGGGGCATCGAGGAACAAAGAACTTTCTAGAACTGATACATATTAAAGGAGGGAAATGAATATACATAATGTTATACATGAAACAGGGAGGGGCAAACATTAACCAATGGGGAGAAAACGTGCAAAAGGAAGAACAAGGGAATGAATCATGGGTTCTCACCATGACTGCAAGTTACGTGCTAAATGTGGGTTGCTGACCGCCACAGCTGGTTGCCTGAGTTCTCCTCAGGAGACAGAGTGGCTGGAGCCACTTGCACTGCCACACTGGGCTATTTGCTGTAACTGTTGCTGAAGCTTGTAAATACTCTGTGCAAATACAATATTCTGAACACGTTTGTACAAAATCAGGCTAAATATATGTGATTCGTGAAGTTTACGCTTTAGTTATTCCCTTGAAGACTGAAATACAGTGGGGAAACTTACAGCATTCCTGAAGCTGATAGGCAACAAGAATCAGGTAAGAATCAACAGAGTCACATGGCAACCAAAGCACCTGATTAAGAATTATTTCTGCCATTCTTAAGAACCAGGTATAAACAGGAGAGGCATTTTCTAAATATTTCTATCAAATATTAAAGTAAGCACAGAACACACAGTAAACAAGAATAAATACAGTCATCTTACTTCCAGCTAACTTTTTGGCCAGTCGTTTAATTCCAGTTGAGACCTGAGAAAACTCATACATAATTATCCATATCCTTTATAACACCAAAAAAAAAAAAAAATCAATTCAGACTTGTTGACTGTAAAGAGATTTATTATAGTCAAAGTAAATGCAGAAAAAAATTATTAATCCATGTGTTTTATCCATGATAGTTCAGTCCCTTTATTTGATAGGGGCATTATTATTATTACTATTATCATTATCATTATTATCATGCAACAGAGTTATGTAATTGCTAACTTATAACTAAAAGAGCAGAGTTTAATCATGTATTTCATATGTGTTACAAAATGCCTAAGGCCTGTAAGGATACATGAGCACGCATACAGTGTCAACTGAGTTGTCCCATATTAATAGGTATAATAATTAGAGACATAATAGTTGCCAGTCCATCATGAAATGAGACTTTTTTTGAAAGGTGATTCACATTTAAGATAAGAACAAGAATGAGGAGTAATGTGTGACTTATTGTTCATTCCATAGGAGACCTCCAAATCATTTCAAGAATGATAAAAACAAGGACAAAAATTTACAGAATCTGATTTTTTTAATTTGCCTTTAAAACTTGTTCATATTTGTATTTCAATTTATCCAATACTTTTATGACATAAGATAAGCTGAGCTGGCTAAAACAAAATTTCTCAAATCTGAGGAAGGTGCTCTAGCCCTAGGGCTATTGTATAAAAAGCAAGTACTGTGAGCATTTCCAGACAGCAGGAGCTTCTAATTAACTCCTGAAAGCTGAACTCAATGGATGCCATACTGCAATTTTTCCACAGACTTAATTCAGGGCTGCAAGAAGGGACCTAAGGTAAAGTGATGAAATGTCAGTGACATCCTGTTCTTCTGTATTTCCCCTTTATCCAAATCTAGTGGGCCTCTCACTCAGAGTGCTGACTTTTAGGATCACTTTACTGTACAGCCTAAAGCATTATCTTAGGAGTCTGAGCACAGCACCTTCACTCCAGGGTCTGGACTTAAGTAGCCAGAGGCCTAAAATCTCTAAATTACCTAAACCCAGATCCTCCTGAAACAAAACAAGATCTATTATTAGCATTTCATGTAAAATTTATAAAAGTCTGCACTGTAAAAGTTGCCTCTTAAGCGTGCAACCAGGCCTTTAGGCAATATTCGTTTTTCATGGCACTCTTTTCTTCTCTTTGGTCATTACTGCAGAAAGGAAGGATAATCTCCCTCAACCTGCTGGCAATGCTCTTCTTATTACAATGGCCTCCTATTACAGTCCAGGAACACATTGCTAATTCACATTGTTTATAGACCAGGATTCCCAGGTCCTTTTCTGCAAAGGTGCTTTCCATCCAATTGGTCCCCAACATGGCTGCCTGGGGTTATTCCTCCCCTGGTGCAGGACTTGGTGTCTCCTTTTGTTGATGTTCCGGTTTGGCCAAATTTAGAAATATATCCTCTGAGAGAAGGCAGGTAACCACCCCTCCCCCACCAGGTTTGGGGAAAATAAATTTTCCTCAAAGGAAAGGGAAAGAGATAAAAGCTATTTATTTAACAAACACACGGGAAAAGGATAATAAGGCTAAATAATAAAATGTTTCGCTGTGGAGAAAAAACCTGGGAAAATGTTAGAGTCCTCCCTTTGGTCTTCTTGGAGCTGGGGCTTGGCCCTGGGCCAGGCCCTCTGTGCCCAGTGGAAAGTCCTCCCGATGTGCTCTGATGTTAAAGCAATCAAGCAGTCCAGTAGAAAAGGGAGAAAATCCGAAATTCCAGGGAAGGAAAAATTCAACTCTCAGTCTGTCTCTGGAGAAAAAGCAGCTGAACCACTGGCCAATAAAAAACTGTCCTGGGCGCAGCAAGCCAGGAGCTTCCTCCCTCCCCTGCCGCAGCTGGGAAACAAATTGCTATCTGTGTGTGACCTTGAACAAGCTGCAAACTGCTTTGAAAAAGTTTTGCTCAGTTTTTTCCTTCCTGCTCTCAGGCTCAGTTTAGAGGCATAGAAAGGCACAAAAGTTAACTTCTGGGCGTAGGCAGCGATATGGGATACACATCATAAAGTCACCCCAAGACAGTTGAACATCAGGACATTCCTATTGGCCCATTTTTCCAACCTGTTGCAACCTACTGCAATCTATCCGAGTGACTGTACATCCATCTGGTCTGTCAACCACCCCTCCCAGTTTTGTAACACTTCCAAACTTGTGGAGGGTACACTCTGACCCACCATCCAAAAAATTAACTAAGATATTAAACAGTATAGGGCCCCGTATCATCCTTGGGTACCACAAGTGGCTAGTCTTCAACTTCCTGCCACTGATCACAACCCCTTAAACCCTGAAGTTTAGCCACTTTTCAATCTACCTAAATGTCTGTATATCTAGTTCATAGTTCTTTGGCTTGTCTATGAGGATGTAATATATTGGAAAGCCTTGCTAAGGTCAAAAATCAATACTACACTCCATCCACCAATCCAGTCGTCTCGTCATAGAAGGATGACATCTGTTGTCTTCCCACCCTCAAAAACCTCTCGCAGTTACTGCAACCTCTTACACCTAAACAAGCACAGCCTCTCAGTGATGTTGACCAGCTCCCTCTGCACTAGTGAGTCACTCAGACTTAAATACGCTCAATGTGTTTAGATATTCTCTAACCTGGTCCCCTTCCACTGAGGAAGTCTGTCTTGCTCCAGACTTCCCCACCAATCTCAGGGATGCGGGACTCCCAAAAGCAAAGAAGATGTTGAGTCCCTCAACCCTGTCCATATCCTTTGTCACCATGCCCTCAGATACATTCAGCAGCAGGCCCACATTCCCTGATATTTGTTCAGCTGCTGATAAACCTGTAGCCATTCTTGCTGCCCTTCCTGTCCCTTGCCAGATTCAACTCCATATGCCTTTGGCTTTCCTAACACTGTCCCCACGCATGCTTGGACCAGGTCTGCATGTTCCTCCGAGTCCGTATATCTCCTCTTCCACCTCTTGTATGATTCCTTTTTATATTTTAATTTTAAAGACTTCCTTATAAATATATGTATGTATGATGGATTAAAATAAGTTATTTTATTTACAATTACGTGTGTGTATAGCTTCAGTGCCACAAAAAAATTACCAGCATTAATCAACCCAGAAGAGATAACTCATATATTAAATCCATCTTTTTTATGCTCCTGTAGCAGTATTCAACCACTAACATCAAATTAATCATGTTCTGAGGTGAAGCAATTACGCAGTTCCCCATTTAATCAATAATCAGTGCAATCATTTACAACCTTAACTTCTAAGGTAGCCCTGATTTTCCTGGAAAAAAAATCTGCACTGCTAAAACTAGCATGACTCATATGCCAGGGAAATCACTTGCATCATCAGAATTGCTGGTTGTCTCACTGAGATTATATGACTACATAAATGTTTGAGTAGCTGGCTGCCATCATCATGAGACCTCCAAGATTTTTGAATGGTCTTGGGAATCCAAAGAGGTCCCCATCAACTGGAAGCTGCCACACATTGTCCCAATTTACAAGAAGATCAAGAAGAATGTTCCTGGAAACTACAAGCCTGTCAGTCTCACTTCAAGGCCTGGTAAAATTACAGATTACAGGAGCAGATTATTCTAGGAGTTATTGAAAAATACCTGAAGAACAATGCAGTCACTGGTCACAGCCAGCACAACTTCACAAGAGCAAAGTCCAGCATAATCAACCTAATTTCCTTTCCCAACAAGTTGATCGAAGGAAGCCAGCAACCTGTTTAGATTTCAGTAAAGCTTTTGATACTGTATCTTACATTATTCTTCTGGACAAAATGTCTAGCACACAGCTGGATAAATACAGCATGCAGTGGGTGAGCAACCAGCTCACGGGTCAAGGCACAAAGGGTTATAGTGAATGGGGGTTAGGTTGCATTAGGCTGGTGACTGATCACTAGTGGGGTTTCACCAGCCTCCAATTTAGGGCCAGTATTCTTCAATGTCTTCATAAATTACTTGTATGATTGACCAAAAAGTGTACTAAGTAAGTTTACCTATGACAGATATTTGGGAGGAGCTGTTGGCTCCCTCAAAAGCAGAGAGGTCCTTCAGAAAGATCCTGACAAATCAGAGGGTTGGGCAATTACCAATCATATGAAGTTTAATAAGGGCAAATGCTTGATTCTACACCTGGAATAAGGTAGCCATGGTGAACATACAGACTGGGGAGTGGGAAGCTGGAAAACTGCTCTGCAGTAAGAGACCTTGGAGGTTCTGGTCAATGGAAAGTTGAACATGAGTCAGCAGTGCCCTGGGAGCCAGGAGGGCCAAGCGTGTCCTGGGGGGCATCAGGCACAGCATCGCCAGCTGGGCAAGGGAGGGGATTTTCCCGCTCTGCTCTCCACTGGAGCAGCCTCACATGACTGTGTGCAGTTTTGGGTGTCACAGCATAAGAAGGTTGCTTGATTTGTTCAATATGGAGAAGGACGGGACACCTCATTGCAGTCTACAGCCTCCTCACAAGGGGAAGCAGAGGGGCAGGCATTGATCTCTTCTCCCTGGTGACCAGTGACAGGACCCAAAGGAATATTACTGTAGGCCTAGGCCCTAGGGTTTATCACCATGTCCCACAGCCATAGGGAGGAGGTGGAGAGAAGATCCAGCAGGCAGGAATTGTGCAGCAAGATTGATTTATTTAATTCTTTTACAAACTCTTTTATAGACTTTTTTCTTCATAGTCTAATTGGACAAGGATCAGCCACCCCTTGAGGGTGATTAGCTAAAATCCTAAAACATCCATTGTCAAAATATTTTCTACTGTACCATAAACAAAATTTTTCAAGGTTGCAGGTGTTTCATTGTTTACATAACTCTGCTATCTCTTCTGTGAGAGAGAAAGGTCTCTCACGGACTTAGAAAATAGCAAGAAAATCCTTGCTAGCAGCATTTTTGTATCTACAAAGGAATGGCATGAATCTGCATCAGGAAAGCTTTAGGCTGAATATTAGGATAAGGTTTCTCACACAAAGGTTGGTGGGACAGTGGAACAGTCTCCCCAGGGAAGCAGTCACAGCACCAAACCTGCCAAAGTACAAGCATCATCTGGACAATGCTCTCAAGCATATGATCTGATTCTTAAGGCTGTCCTGTGCAGGGCCAGGAGTTGGACTTGGTGATTCTTGTTGGTCCTTTCCAACTCAGGATATTCTATGATTCTATGAGTATATACAGAAAAAAAACCCTGCATCTGAAAGGTGCAAATCCCTTCAGGGAAGGGTTCAGCACTTGTGATGATTTTTCCCCACTCATTTCAGGCAACATCTGTTTAGCACTATTCAGAAACATTTGCAAATATTATCTTGTCAAAGCAGCTATAGCCTCTCTGGGAAATACATGACTCTCTGGGAAACATGTTCCTACATTTGATCACCCTCATGGTAAAACATATATTTGATTAATTGGGATTTCTGTTGTTGTACCTTGTGTCCTCTTATTTCTATTTAGAGTGCACAAGAAGGGTCCAGCTTCATCTTCTCTATAGCTACCCATTAGACAGCTGATAACAGCAGTAAGATCCCTGTTTAGCTTTCTTATGACTGAACAAACCCATCTCTGCTGCACATTATACACTCCATTCATTTTAGTGCCATCTGTTAGATTTGCTCCACTGCGTTAACATCTTCTTTACACTGGGAATCCAAAACTGTACTTTAGATGCAGCTTCACAACTCATGAGTCAGGGGGCTGAACCACTTTTTACCCTGCTAGTTACATTACGTTGCAGTTACCCTATGCTCATGTTACACTCCAGCTAGGCACGTTTGCCTAAGTGGTACTGGACTGGCTCTACCTCCTTCATATATTCTTAAACACACTCCCCTCTTTACACTTTAGAAGGAAGCACAACACGATGTAAAGCTAGAGCTGTAAGCTTAAATTCCTTTGTCTGAGGACAGAAGGACTATTTAATTTGCTTTGTTTATTGATGGTGAAGTAGACGTTTTGTGTCTTTTAATTCTGTAATTGCTCCAGAGCAGTCAGGCTGTTTAGACTCATGTCACAATCTGGACTACTTCCTAGTTCTAAATATCTAAACTACCAACTCTGTTTTTCTTAGTTTATTTTTATTACATAATATTTTCTGCTATTGGCAAAGAGCTGCAGATTATGCAAAATAGCCACAACAGCAAACACCCTGTAAATCGTAAGTCATATGTGGATTGCCAAATGATGAAATTGTAAATGAATTTGCTTTTCTTGGCAAAATTCCAGTTGAAGAGTAACTAGTGCTACTATTTTGATAATAAAAACTGTGGAAGAATAATAATTTATAATAAAAGACATTATTTAGAAACTGGAGTCAGAAGACTTGATTTTGTGGAAAATCCACATGGTAGAAGACACGGATAAGAACAAGCATGTTCAATTCCTTATATAGTCCAGTATGAAACAGAGCAAACTGAGACACTAATATAAAGTATGTGTCATACAAATAACCTGAGCTTTATCTTTTCTTAAATTAAAGTTGAAGGATTCTTTGAATGGATTGGTGGTTTAATTTTAAACTTTTGATCAGTTCATCACAGATTTTTCTTTCACAGACTCTCCTGAAATCTCTCAGACTCCATAGAACAGAATCACGTGCAAGAGGTTCAAGAGAGACCTCCTGGAAAGCCACCTCCAGGTGGATTAAAACTTTTTTGCCTCTTGCCTCAGTGCATCCACCCCACTCAACTTATTTTTTAAAGTCTCAGTAAAACACTATATTACTTAATCAGAAAAACAGCTATCGCCAGAAATTTTAAAACGTCATTTCTGAAATACAGATTTGACAGTAGTAGTTGAACCCAAAAGATCTCAAGCACTGTTTCACACTTCTGAAGTACCCTGCTTTAATAAACATATTGGTAAAAGAAAGCAGCAGTACGATGTATCAATAACTAGAATAGGATACACTGGAATACATAAATAACTCTCACATAGTAGCCAATTATATTATTTTAAAGCAGAAAGAAACTAGGCCCTCAGGTAGCTTTTACCCTAGAGAAATAAAAGCTACTGAGGGAAGAGCCATTTTGTCCCATGTCCAACACAGTCCATGATGAAGTACCAGATAAAATCTACACCTGTGAGGGGCAGGAAAAAGTGCTGAAGGCCAGAAGCATCATCCTGAACTTTATCCCTGTTCCTACCCCTCAATCAGTTACTGCCATAAAGAAATCTAATTCCTGATTAGATCCAACAGGTACAGAGAGTTGCTGTTATGGACCAACCCCAATGTCCCACAGTTTGAGTGACTGCAGGCTTGTCACTCCACTGCCCACCAGCACCCCACACCTGCACGGCTGGGCTTTCCACCATCTCTTGCTCCAGCAGATCTCTGCACCATGCAAGCTAATGTGCTGGGGACCACTTTCTTGTAAAAGAAGGATGACAATGGCAAATCCCCTTCATTCTGTCCCAAATTTACTGCTGTTGGACTGGAGCCTTCCCTGCCCTCCAGAGTGAGAGGGTTCAGTCCCATCTCTCCACTGCCCAGTGCTCCAGTAACCATCTGCAGGGCTGTCCATGGGAGGCTGATGCTTTTCTCCAGCCAGAGCAGGCACTCTGCACTTGCATCTCACATAACCTGAAATGGAGACCAGCTGGATGGAAAAGATAGGGAACCCTGCCTCCTCTCACTGGGTTGAGGTCTGTCTCCATAACATGTGCCCTGTGCTGTCCAGTGTAAAATACAGGTCTGGCCTTTAGAAAGATGGCCAGGAATGAAGGACTAGAAATTCCCTCTGGCCAAGGAACTGCTACAGCCACTACTGTATTGTGTGTAAAAAGACACTTTTCACACTCAAAAGTTATCCACTCTGTTTTGGAAGAAAGGAGAGAGGGATGCAGAGAGGAGGATATACTTCTGCCTTTGCAAGAGCTTCTGGCTCCACTTTTTAGTCTTGATAAAGCCCTGGTGACACCAGCGCAGTGACTGCATAGACACTAACTGGGTGCTGACTGCACTGATCTGTTCCAGCTTGGTGGTAATTTTGGACTCCCTTTGTTGAATCACCCCTCACTGAATTTGTATCAGACAACTTGCTGCACACTTCTGCTTTGCAGTCTTAGAGGATCAGAGATTCTAAACAAAATTTACAAGACCAACCTCTCTTTCACTATTTCATATGTTTAATACAAATCTTCTGTAGTGGGATAAATGTTTGTTTGCTTAGGGACAGTAGTCATTAAAGTTTCAGCAAAATTCTAAAAGGAAATCCTCAGTTTTCCTTTTTTTTGCTTGGTTTTGTGTTTGGGGTTGTTGTGGTTTGACACTGGCCCAACACCAGGTACCCACAGGAGCCGTTCATTCACCCTCACCTGCCACAACAGGGCAGAGGAGGGAAACGGAAAAAAAAATTAACAAAAAATTTAAAATTAATGTATGAGTGAGATAAGGACCAAGAGAAACACTTCAAGGGCGAAACAGGCTCAGCTTAAGTTATGAAGTGAATTTATTACTAACAGAATCAGAGGAGGATAATGAGAAGTAAAATCAGCCCTTAGAACACCTTCCCTCCCCAACCCCTCCCTGCTTCCCACTGACGGCACAGGGAGACAGGGCATGGGGGTTTGGTCAGTCCATCACCAAGATTTTCTTCCACTGCTCCAGGAGAGGAGTCCTTCCCGTGTGAGGCCGTGGGGTCCCTCCCACGGGAGACAGTTCTCCTGAACTTCCCCGGCGTGGGTCCACCCTCACGAGCAGCAGCCACACCACACCTGCTGCAACGTGAGCCCTTCCCACGGGCACACAGCCCTCCCAAAACTGCTGCCCCATGGCTCTCTCTTTCCATGGGGTGCAGTCCTCCAAGGACAGGCTGCTCCAGCCTGGAAGCAAGGGCCCTCTCTCTCCACTGGATCTTCCACTGGATCACAGCCTCCTCCAGGCATCCACCTGCTCTGGTGTGAGCACCTCCCTCATGGGCTGTGGGTGGATCTCTGCATCCCCTGTGGATGGATCTCTGCATCCCCTGTGGATCCCCACAGGCTGCAGGGGGACAGCCTGCTTCACCATGGTCTGCACCACAGCCTGCAGAGGCACCTCAGCTCCAGGGCCTGAAGCACCTCCTGCCCCTCCTTCTTCACTGACCTTGGTGTTGCCATGTTGTTTTCCCTCACATGTTCTCACCGCCTCCTCTTCTCTGACTAGAATTCCAAAATCTTGTCACTTTGTTTTGATTTTCTTCTTAAATATGTCATCACAGAGGCATTAACAACCTCTCTCACTGGCCCAGTTTTGGACAGCAGCATGTCCATCTTCAGAGCCATCAGGGTTTGGCTCTGCTGGACATGGTGGAAACTTCCAGCACCTTCCTCACAGAAGCCATCTTTGTGTCCCCCCTGCTACCTAAAATCAGGCTGTGCCAAACCAATACAGGGGGTTTTTTTAGATTCCTGATTGATTCTTGTCTATCGATGTATCAACAGCTATTTAGAAATCTCTGCAACTAAATCATGCTATCAAAATTTTCAGAAAATGTCTTAAGATAAAAACACTAGTAGATATGGATTTATCATTCCCAGCATTGCTGTGTGAGATTGGTTTCATTTCTGGCATATGACAAAGAGCCCTGAAATATTTAACAGAATCTTAAGAATTAAGCAGCATGGACTCAGAAGCTTTTGTTATATGACAGAAATGACTGTAAGCACACTTCAGCTATTCAGAAAAATTAGTACAAGAATATCACTTTTCTTCATGCTATTTTGACCCATCTGCAAGACCAAATCTTTGTTCTTTTAATTATATTGTTTAGAGAGAACCTATGCGAGAAGAATAATAAATTGGAAGCTAGCGACATCTGCTAGTTAGTATGCAATGGTATTAGACAAATCAAGAACTAATTTGGGGAGTCTGAACTCTCTATAAGTCAGGTAATGAGCAATTTTTGTGTTGTTAATAGAATAAATATTTTTGTTATGTGTAATTTGTGTCTATCTTTCTGTAAAACCCATAGTTTTAGAGTAGCAAGTGTGTATATTTTGACAGTCTCTTTATTTTTATTAAACTCTTGTTACTAGAGATTGCTATTTTTGTTTGCTATCATTGTCAAAAAGTGCATTACTATTTTCTCTGAAGTTCTTTATGAATCATTACACTTACAGATAGCACAGTCATTGTATTCTAGCCCCGACAATCTCTAAATATTCTGTATATATCAAATTGTTGAAGTGTTCACTTGCATTTATTAAAAAATGTTTCAAAGAAAAGTGTTTTGCTACACAGTAATCTGTAGGTATGTCAGCTATCAGGTGTGACCTTCCAGTGCCTGCTTCATTTAACCCCGTACATCTATCCTGGCTGTGGGATTCAAAATGGTAACAATATCTGCTAAGGATCTGAAGAGCAAATATTTGCTTTCAGTCTGCAAAATTCAAAAGAGAAGTAAAGGTAAATATGCTACAGGTATGGCAATCTGACTAAATGCATCCCACTGGGATAATTTTTTCTAAAAACTCAGAGAAGAAAATAAAATAAAAATTGGTACTCATACATGAGAATACCAAATGAGGCCCAGTTTTTGAAAACAGAGAAATGGATTTAGGTATAAGGATCCATTTGCAGTGATCTTATTCCTAAAAATTAATTTAGACACAGTATAAATGTTACTTTTACTGCAGACTTGAGAGTTTTTAAGGTTTTAAGGACAGAATTCTTCCCACTGACAGAAATTGTTTCTTGGTTTATCTCAGTAACACTTACATTGAAAATTCTGCAGAATTTTAATTAATAAAAAAAAGTCAGTTTCAAAGTATTTATTTTTTTCCTCCACAATTTCTACACCAGCACAAAAACATGACATTGAATATCCTTATCCCCTTCAAGGAAGAGCACATTATTGGGTTAAGTTTAAGTCAAAAAAAAAAAAAAAAGCCTTAAGAACATAATAAAGTTTTATTTGTTTCATAAGGTTAAGCTCCAGATGGTAGAAAAAAATAGCTTTAGCAGTAGGAGAAATACACTGAGCAGTTATCTCTTGCTATCCAGAATTCAGCATCACCTGGAATATCTGAAAACACTTTGGATATGCAAGAATATGCACAACAAATAAATTAGAGCACTCCCTGCTCTCTGTAATTCTTCCTTACCAGATACACACACAATTTGAGGCATAATAGCTATTTCCTAATTATTCTGTAACTCTGTTTCTATTCAGAGCATTCTGAGAGGCTCTGCTCTTTCTATGAGAAGCATATTCAAGCCAAATCATCACATTTACCGAGAGGCACTGCTGCCAAGATCCAGGCATGTAAATCTCTTCCCTATACAGTCAAGAACATTTGTAGGACTCATATCTGAGCCTGCCTTAGGCTATTGAAAAAGGATATGAGGAAACACAACAGTAGCCAAAGATAAGAAATTGAGTAAAGGTGATGATGGCTGAAATAGTGATTATTGCCACTCAGAAAGCCTATGGATGACATTCTAAATCTTAGAGCTTTGGATTGAAAAAAACCATTTAGACAGCTAAACATTTTCTGAGAATATGGTGATTCAGTCTTAAAAGTACTTCCCACAAAGCACAGGCTAAGGCACAGAGGAAGACATTTGGGAGACCAAGACACACCCAACACTCGAGAGAATGAAAGGGTCTCCGGTGAATAGACTAAGCATTTTTTCTGTGGGATGTAACACCTCTGAGTGAATAAATACTGGGTTCTGTTAGGGGTTTTTAATAAGCTCTTTTGAATTAGCCATTTGTCCCAGAAACCTAGAGAAAATATCCTGCCTTATATCTCATTCAGTTTCCAGGGCCCAGCATAGGAGCAAGTCAGGGGTCCCCAAACATTCAAGTGCAGGCTGATACAGGATTTAGGTCTAATCCTGCCATTTGCAGATCGGGTGAAAGGCTGCTTATTTACATAGAATTTTTGCAGCCAAAGTAAAGGTCATCACTCTGTGCTACATAATTAGGAATCCTAAAGGTATGGCTCAGAGAAGGCAGGGGCTGATGTAGGTAATGTCATGGTTTGCCATTACCAGAATAAGTAGCAGAAACAGAAAAATCAGCAAGGGAATTTGCAACAGATGTGTTTTCCAGGAACATAAGTTATTATGTGTGAGGAAGAAACTCAAAGAGAAACTAGACAGATATTAGCTAACAAGGGATGGGGGTGAGGGGAAGAGAGTGATGGAGAAAAAAAAATGAAGCATGAGAATAGAAAGCCTAACGAAATGGCAAAGCGGACTAAAATAATACATAGCTATATTTTTACACACATATAGTGTATGCATAAAGTGATAAGCAACAATCCTCCTGGAAATGAAAGTTTGCACATTAACTCAAGATCACCACTCATGAAAGATTTTTAAATGGATTTCGAAGATAGAGACAGCATGACAAATCCCTGGAGGGTGTGTAAGGTGACCTAAGAGGGCGGAACTGAATCCCTTGCCCATATCAGTATTTATCATTGTAGGAAAAATGAAAAAGAAATGCAGAAGTTGAGAGTGAAATAAGAAAAACATGAACAAATGAGAAGGAATCCAAAATAAGACCAGAAATAGGTTTCAAAAGTAGAAATAGACTAATCAGGAAAAGAAATATAAGCCAAAATACAGTAATGTGCTAATCTAATGTTAGGAATAATGTGGAAAAAGAAGAGGAAATATTCTGAGGTGAATGTAGTGTATGCATATACTTACATATGTATATATGATAATATTTATACAATCACTTCAAAAAAGAAACATTGCTTATTTGATATATTTGGAAAATAAAATCATAAAAGTAGAAACATTTGTAAGTACAGGTCATATTTTGGTATTACTTAGGATACTTGAGCAAGACTTCAGAAAGACTTATGTTTACTACATAAGAGAGAAACCATGGAATTCCAAGCAGACTGATCAAAACTCATTTCTTTAACAGAAAACAAAGTAAGTAATACTTTGATTTGAGATTGCTAGTGCTTTCTGCAACAAGGTTTTTCGTGCAGGAAGATAAGAACTTAACAAAGTTGTAGTAATTCACAAGAATAGTCCTGGATTCAGCAGTATCACTTAAAGATCTTCTGTTTCCAGATGCTATAATTTCCCCAGATACTCTAGCAAGCTTAGACTGTCTTTCTTATTATGTAAAACTTTCCTTCACTTTCTCTCATATTTCAAGTTGTAATGCAGAAAGACACATTGAATTGTCTCTATGAGTCACCCAAGAGCCCTTTGACTCCTTTGTTTATTAATATCGCTTTCTCGTCTCATGAAGCACACAAAAAAGGCAACATGAAGGCTGCAGAAACATTTTACTTCTATCTGCTTTTAAGATTCACTAGGATTCATACTTTTTCAGGGCTGTATATACATTTTGGGGAAGTCACAATTTAACAACTCTTTCTAAAGAAATGTCCAACTGAAAATAACTTTTCCCGTTTAATTTTCCCATTTAATTTTAAAGGCTGTTTTCTTTTACTTTATTTTCTTCATTTTCAGCACTTCCCAGTGGTCAAAATCAAGTTGGACTGAGCATGTTTCCGGTGGTCCTCTGGCTTTGGAGACTGTTTTCTGACAGATGTGAGAAACTTTTGACCTTTTAGCTTTAGAAAGCTTCATGATGAATGATTCAAACATTCTTTTCTAACTTTTCTTATACAAATACATCAAAGTTCCTATTTGATGGTGAGAGTTTTATCTACAATGAAAATAAATCATTTTTTCTATTTATTGCTATTTCAACTCTGCTACACAATTCTTTATAGGGGGAAAAAGAAAAGATCAGCTATGACCCAGTTGCCAGTAACCACCTATCCACAATACGCCTGTACAAAAGCTCTAGCTGTTTCTGACAAAAAGTTTCTAAAAATTTTTACTAAAAGGAATATGAAAATAAAAAATAGAACACTTTAGGAAGCTGATCCTGCTCTGATTTACACCAGAGGCAAAACTACCATAATATATTATGCTGGAAGATGAGGGCATATGAGTCCCTCAGACCCATGAGTCAAGCTGAACTGAGTCTCTATTACCAATTTGTAGGCATGTTTAGGCTTTATTTAGGCCAGATAGCAGCTTATTGATGAGCTATCAAGTCTACTGCAATGGTTCTTCTGTGGCATTCTCTGTAGGGTCATAGTCAGACTTGGGATAAACCCTTGGCCTTCTAGGAGTACATTTAGAACTCATTGTGGGCTGGACTTTGCACAGTTTTGTTTAAAGAAGCAATAGATTCAAGGCAACACAAAAAGACAGACGATAGGAAGACTGAATTTACTGTCCTTGTTTTTGCACACTATCTCAAAGGAAACCATATACTGGCCAAAATATTGGGGGTTTTTCCCTTTAATCCATAGCTGTGTTCCTTTAAACTAGTTCAGAAGAGAATAACTTTTCAGATTTTTCATTTACAAGCAGTCTTCTCACATAGTGCTTCATCTTGCAGTTCACCAAGGATCCTCCATTTGCAGAAGCATCATCCTGTGGCCTGTGCACCAGCTGAATACTGAAACAGAGACAGTGCTCATGTTACTACTTCATGGGCTACTGCGAATCAGTTTGATTCTTTATCAAGACTTGGACAAACAAGAATTGTCCTGAATCATCTTTCATTAATGATAGCCCCTAGGGACTATTAAAGTGGAAGAGAAGTGGACTACAAAAACATTGGGAATGTAGGAGAAAATACTGAGATTCCCATACAGGTCGTCTCTCCTTTTGTTGCTTTAGTGAAAGCACACGAAAGGCGATATGGGTATACGGCATGTCTTTAGAATCTTTCACCTTCTCTAATGCTTTATGTAGTTTTTTAATGAATATCCACTCATAGTCTATGACAGGAAAACTTTTAGGTTTTGAAACAGAATAGAGAACTGACATGAAGAAACTGGCAGCTACGGCCCAAAATTATTCTCATTGTATTAATTGTTAAAATTACAGTATTATCTCCATGAGGTTTATAAGTCAGAATATTTAATCTATTTTACTTTTCTGACGGATTCAGCAAAACCAGATCCTGCTGGATGGTGAATGACATTTGTAAAGCAGGAGCAGAATGTGTTGCACATCATATCCCCGTAAACAAAGGTTATGTTAGAGGACAGCTCAGGGGAGTCAAGCAGTTCGACTTCCTACTTGAAGTAGGGCTAACTTCAAGGCAAAATCAGGCCTTGTCTACAGGTCCTTTGTGCCTACACACAGTTGGTAGATACTTTCTCATTCAGGGCTGAAACTCTCCTGTCTGAGAAACCTATTTCACTGCTTAAATGATTCTCATTTTAAAATTTAGTCTCATTAAATGACAAAACAGTGTTTTCACTGTACATTACTTCTATTTTTAAAGTAACAGAGGAAGAGGAAAATAACAGAGCAAATGATAGTGAGTAAAAATAAATTGACACACAGAATTATAAAATCATTTGGGTTGGAAAAAACCTTTAAGATTAACCAAGTCCAACCATAAACCTAACACTGCCAAGTCCACCACTAAGTGGTACACTTAAGTTCCACAGCCTTAAGCACCACATCTGCACATCTTTTAAATACCTCCAAGTTTGGTGACTCAACCTCTTCCCTGGGCAGTCTATTCCAGTGCTTGTCAACCCTTTCAGTGAAGAAGTTTCATAATGTTCAATTTAAACCTCCCCAGGTGCAACATGAAGCCTATTCCTATTGCTAATTACCTGGGAGAAGAGACTGACTCCCACCTCACTACAATCTCCTTTCAGGCAGTTGCAGAGAACAAGACCTCCCCTGAGCCTCCTTTTCTCCAGGCTAAACAACCCCAGCTCCCTCGGCTGCTCCTCATAGGATTTGTGCTCCAGATCCTTCACCAGCTTTGTTCTCTGCTCTGGACACACTTCAGCACCTCAGCGTCCTTCATGTAATGAGGGCACAAAGTTGATATTGCTAATGATCAAAATACTACATACCTTGGGACTAGTGTGCACAGACAAAATTGTTGCACCAACATACTCTTATGTTTACCAGATATTAGAACATATACACCATACAAATGCCAGTAGAACTGGGTGTGAGCCACTTCATAGTGAGAAATCACCAGAGGGGTAACTTGAAATTGCCTTAGGAAAAAAAGTCTAAGAATTTTAGAAATATTATCAGTGGGAACCTCCACTATGAACGATCAGACTTTTCTCAGCTTTTTGGGGGTGCTGAGGAAAGTCTTTCTTATTCACATTCTTTCATCTTACAGATGGAAGATTCACTAAAGAGCAATGAAAGGAAACCTGCTTTCTCTATTCAGTTTCTTTGTTCCACTTCAGATGTGAGAAAGACGGATAGGTCCAGTGTCTTGTGCTACACTCCCCTTTGCATTCTATTTCCTTCCAACTATTCTTTAACATCTTACAGCCTTTTGACTGTCTCATGATTGTTTTATTAAGCAAAGTACCTCCAGGATCTCATCCTTAACAATCATGAATGATTTGGGAGAGTGAGCACTGTTTTTAAAACCCTTGCAGATAACAAAATATATTTTAAAATTAGGACTCAGCTGTAAAGCATCTGGCAATCCTGAGTACCCACATAAGGAATTGCACACAGAAAATTTCACATTGGGGGAAGAAATACCTTTAACTAAAAAAGAGAAAACTAACTTAAAAAAAAAAAAGCCCCACCACCTGGAAGATCCTTGCGTCTTATAATCTTTATATTGGAAATTGCACTGAAACTTCAGCTGTATAAAGGTTATTGACAATTCTTCCATTGGTAATATTGAAAAAGACTTAAACTCCTGAATCCTGGCTTCAACTGACATTTTATGCCTTTGATGCTTTTAGTCCATTTAAAGTTTATTACACAATATGTGACACAAGGGAGTCCACAAAATGTGCCTCGAATTGGATTTGCATTGTTTTCTGTCATTTAGAAGTTGAAACAATTAAATGCCAGCAGCTCATATTTAGAACTAAAGCTCCCTTCCTGTAAAATGTGTAATTAAATTGCTGCCCTTATTACCTCTGCATCTATTGGTTGCTACTTTTCTACAGCATTATCCTTCAGGTAACACCATTATTCTTTTTCTGTCACTTTTCTGATGTATTAGAACTGTTGTGGTATCTTTTTATCAGCATATTTCTTATGCTACAGTACTTATGCTTCACTTGACATATGAAAGTCAGGAAAACAATCAACTGTACAATAAATATGTGGGATCTTTTTAAGTCCTGACTTTTAACTGGTTTAAATTAATAGAGTTCTGTAGCAGCTCATATAAGTATAATTTTTCAAATTAGTTGCTAGATTTCATAAATATTTTCTTGAACACCAAAAATATTTTACAACCCAAAAATAAAGGCTAAAATTCTAGGCTCCTAACAGAATTAGATGTGTCAAGTCTCATCAGACTCTCGCAGAAGTGCTCAGAGCAAAATTCTGACAAGCAGAGAAGGATATTTCTTACAGATGATGGGCCATGCAGCACTTTTCAGTCAGTTTTCTAGCTTCCTTGCAAGTATGTGTTTTTCTTTCACTAAATCCCTGGTTAAATCTCTGTGAAGGTCACCTTTAAAATTAGGATATTGGAAAGCTGAAGGGGGATCTTCCACACAGGACTGCAGAGTCTCCAAATGTTTTTTTGAAGTGAATGGGTTCTGTCTGACCATCATTTTTTTCTACATTTATTTAATGAAAGAATACAAGTTAGAATATACAATTTAGAATCTATGATCCTAAGTGTCAAAGGAAATTAAACTGTATCCAAGGACCAAAATTCTGAAAATAAAAATTAGTAATCAGATGAAAGGCATTAAAACTCTGTGACATCAAATTGAGAGGCTGCAGGTATTTCTAATTTCTCAAATAAAATTGTGATAACAGAGGGGAAAACAGATTATCATATTATTCATAAATGTTACTCTGTTCACTCTGATTTACAGAAGCATTTTTTTCCTGAGCACTAGTAATTTTTGAGGAAGTGCTATTAAATAATTATTCAAAGATATTTTAGGAAAATAAAAGATACAGAAGTAACTTAAGTTGTTGGGGGTTTTGTTTGTTTTGTTTTGTTTTTTTAATGAAGCTAGAGTATTTTTAAGGAAGCATGATCTAACAGTTCTAAATAAAATAAGTCAATACTGCTCTTGTACTAATTTCCACAGAAGAAAATGAGATGCAGTGACTTTTCAATATATATGAAAATAAAGGGGGAGGATGACAATTATTCATTAAATATTCCCATACTAGGCAACCCCAGGGTTTTATCACAATCAGCAAAGAGAAAAAAACAGAGAACTTGCAGGTCTTCCACTGGTGTATGAATATAAGTGCAAAATAAAACTAATGCACTCTACAATTCTGTGAGCAGGAAAAGTTCTTTAAACTTTAATAGTACTTTTCTAGAACTGTGGCTCCAAGGAGTCATTCTGTGTGTGTGCAGCTAAAAATATTCTTCATTGAAAGCCAAGGACAAGGAGAAGGCTGATTAATAACACAAGCTTCCAGAACTCTTCAGCATGCAAGTTACACAAGACATTATTACTTCCTCTATACTTATCTGAGTACAGAGTCAGATTGTAAATCCTGGGTACAAGATGATATTACACTTCACACAAGAGGTAGTGAATGCTTCTACCAATATATAATCAGTGCAGCTAGGCTAAAAATAAGCAAACATAATAACAAAATAAGGTTATATCCAGGCAGCATAAAGTCTATGAGATTTCACTCCTGTGATTCAAAAGTCAATCAAGTGAGTTTACTACCTTTTATTTACACACAGTTTATTTCATTGATTTTATTTTTATTTCTAATTCGCCACTGCCTGGTGCTAGAGTGCCAGTGTAAACAAAGCAAAGGAAAAGCTTTCTACAGGGGCAGCAGGTAAGTAAGCAGATTGTCCACTGCACAGAGCATCTTTGTCAATTTCAGTGGCATGAAAACATGTAACACTACATGCTTGAAGGAGGTCAAAGATTGATGAAGTTGGCAAAAATAGCTACAAATCTCCTACAGTTTGCCTGTTAAAACAGGCACTACAACTGTAATTGTGACAGGTCTGTTATTTAAGTCTTTGAGGTTCCTTGGTATATAATTTTAAATTAAATAAACAGAAAACATCAATATTAGATGATCAATTGCATTTGCAACTGTTACATTGGCACCTTTACAAAGCTAAGTGAGCTCTTGGGAAGTATGATCACTTCCCAAGGTTGGACTCAATGATCTTGAAGGTCTTTTCCAACCCTAATGATTCTATGAGTCTATGATTCAACAAGTCATACATGGCAACAGTGACAATGCCCATCACTCATAATCACTAAGACAGAACCTGCTTACTGTGCTATTATAACATTTATTGGGCAGTATCTAAGATGCAGGTTCTTACACAACTCTTAAGACTGCCCAACTCAACTGCTCAGTCCCACAAAAAAAAGTATCTTCCACAGGTAAAGGTGGATTTTGTTCAGAAAGCTTATTTAAATATGCCATAAGTGACCATAACATCTCTTGACATCCCCCGCATTCCCATTTCTGTAAAATTTGCAGAACTGTACTATCACATTTACTATAAGCCAATTTCTCAGAGACAGGCTCTACCTGCCTCTTGCTAGAGGCAGGGAAAACATGCAGAAAACTCCAAACCAAAACTGACTGCAACTGTATAACTTCCCCACCATCACAGGCCTTACATCTGCCCATAAGTCTTTTAAGAGATCTTCCTTTTCAACTAATTTTTTAAAATATATTGTTGGGTTTTTTTCTATTGCTTTTAAACAACCAAAAACACTTCATATACACTTGTTTCCATCTATATTAAATGAAAACACAATGTGTCTAGGAGCCAACACCTAAACTAATCAAACGAAACTCTTCCTTCACAAAACAGCATGGTGAATACTCTCTTCCCCTTTTGGTCTACCAGGAAGACAAAGATGCCACTGGCAACATGAAGCAATGTGTTTCAATCAGGACTGGGAGGATGGCTGCTTGTGTCGTTTGTCTGAAATACTGTTACCCTCACTCACTACAGGTCAGAGAAGCCATCATGGCTGACAACGATCATGTTCCATCATGGGGTTCACACACACGGAGTTGACTCAAGATAAAGTTGAATATCTCTGAATCTAACATATTGCTGCTAGTGCTGTTACTTGGTCTTCCGCTTTTGCACTACAATGAGCGAATAGTTAAGGGGGAAGTTACCTAGTTTGAGTCACACAGCCATAGATTGATTTAATTTCTTTCTGTGTTTCTTTACCAAACACAGTAGGGGTGGAAAGTTCACAATATCTATATCTAGATTCATCCATTAATGGAATTTCGTATCTTAGGAAACATAAAGGGAAAACAAACAAACACCAAAAAGCCCAAGTAGAAACTGAGACCGACACAGCCATAAACAAGATAATGAGGAGTTCGCAGAATGCACTATGGTGCAAGATTCAAAGCTCATTTCTGAATGCAGTCTAATTATGTTAATTAAGCTTCCTAACTCACAGCTAATGAGTTACAGCTAGTCATGGCTTATTAACCCAGGTGTCAGATCAGGGAATTCAGGTTGACTGCATGTGGTTCTACTCTGATTTCTACACAGTTACCTCCAGCAGCTCTGCCACCTCCTGTGTGGAGGCCTGACAGAACAACCACAGATGCCACTGCTCTTTCTGGGGTGTATTATCTCCACAAGCTCATTAGAACAAATGATTTCTTGTTACATGAAAGCAGAGGGTCTAATTCAGTGAGGTTACTATTTAGTTTACAGCTGTTGCCCTTGTCCCTGTCATTACAGGCCCTGGTAAAGTCTTGCTCCGTCTTTCTTGCAAGCCCACTTTAATGACAGAATGGATGCAATAAGATATCTTCCTCAGGCTAAACAAACTCCAGCTCTCTCAGCCTTTGTCCACAGGAGAGGTGTTCCAGCACTCTGATCATTTTTGTGGTCTTCCCCTGAACCCACTCAAACAGGTCCATGTCTTTTTTGTACTTGTGAGCCAAAAGCTGGACACAGCTCTCCCGCTGGGGTCTCACAAGAGCAGAAGGCCAGAATCACTTCCCTCAACCTTCTGGTCACACTTATCTTGATGCAGCCAGGGTGCAGTTGGCTCTCTGGGTTATAGGCCCACATTGCCAGCTCATGTCCAGCTTTTCAACCACTGGTATTTCCCAAGCCCTCCTCCATAGGGCTGCTCAATTCATTCATCACTCATCTGCACTTATATTGGATTGCACTGACCCAGGTGTGGGACCTTGTGCTCAGCCTTGTTGAACTTCATGAGTTTTTCACATGAGCCTACTTCTCCAGCCTGTAAAATTCCCTTTGGATGTCAACCCTTCCCTTCAGCATATCAACTGCTCTGCTTACCTTGGTTGTGGGTTGTGTATTCATGTTCTACAAAATAGATTTAGGTACACTAAACATTGTTTTTGTACCTGCCTGCTTCCAAATTGATCTGGCTACATCTTCAGCAGACGCAAGCAGGTTATTCTGTAAGCTTACAGGTATAGATGCAATTAGGGGGACTGCAGACTAAGCCTATGCATCAGGCCTCAGCAGCAGTTATTCATGCATTGCCAACCTTAATTTAATGTCCTTGGGGAATAAGAGAAGGCTGATTGTTCTCTTGTATGAACAGCACAGGTAGCTCATTTAACAGAGCTGCACTGCCTGTTTTGTCATTCTGCTCACAGTGCCTTAGGCGATAGTGACAAGAATAAAACTTAAGAAAAACTAACAATTCATAGAACCTGTCAAAACCCATTGCTGTGACTTGTGCAGGTCTGTATCCCACCACTATCAGCTATCAGAGCTCACAAAGACCAGGAAGTTGGCATGTATCTCAGCCTGGTGGGCAGTCAAGTACACCAAAATCTTTCTGATGCCACAAAATGCAGCTGACTCTAACAAGACAAAAAGTGAAATTGGAAAACTAATGGTAAAGGAATAAATCTTAAAACATAAAACCAGATGTAAAACTGTGAGGGAAATTGAATGGATATTTCTTGAATCTTAATTCTCACACTGCTGCATATATTATAGAAGAACTGTAGGAAAAATCCACAGTTCTAGAAGCTGCAGTTAACATACTGCTCCAAGTCTGTAATCATTATCCATCAAGTAACATAAAGTAATTTATTGTACACTAAGTGCTTAGTGTTGCTACTTTTACTTCTAGAAATAGCTTTGGCTCATTTGGGCGATGTATTCTACTTTTGATTAAAATGACTGCTTGGGACTTGATTGATGTGAGAGTTTGAACAGATAGCAATTGCCAACCTGGGTTGCTCATCAAAAGCTGGCATTTAGAAAAAAGTTAATTCACTGAATGAAAAGATTTGTGTTCTGCGAAGAGCTATGATGCATAACACTGTAACTAGACATGATCACCATTCTATACCATGAAGACCGAAAGATAATGTGCTAAGACAAAAGAATTTTAATTACACCAAATTCAGCTATAAGGTATCTGTTTCTTGTATCATCATCCAGAATAGATGGAAAGAGCAAGTACTGTATACAGTGACAAAATTATCATAATAAGTCTTCCTCAGAACTCTGCATGCCAACATTTTGTAAATTATGGCTGCTCAGAAGCAGGCCATCCCTTGACCCTAATTATTTCATTTTATTGTTCTCTGATACACTTGGAAGATAATTAGACCTTCTAATCTATTTGTTAATCAGTAGGAATAATTTCTCTTTTGCCCTATGAACTGCTTTTGTAGGAATATTAGTGAGTGCCAGTGGGAGAGGCCTTCTACTCTCCTATAAAAATCTCAGGTTATAGGGTAGCAGCTGAGGTAGAATGGTACAGCTACATGTAATTTTGTAATAATTATAGATCATAATTACATGTCTGTTATTCCACTGTTCTGTAAATTTCCACATAGACTAATGAGATTGCAGATTACAGTACCACCTCTTTAGGTATGCCTACGGAATTAACTTTATTCATTCAAGTATTTTAATGTGATCAGTTCAAGAACTTAAATACACACAAGCTTTTGCAGAACTGAGACTCAAGAGCCTCATTCTACACTTAAAATGTATTTGGAAAAGAACTTTTGTCTGGAGCTTAGGGAGAAAAATGTCACAATTATGTATAGACTGTCCTTTTAGAAACTGTGAATAAAACAATTATAAACTGAAAGAGAAAACAACAAGGAAAGCGAACTTCTAAATGTGCTTCGGCAAAGGATACTTCATTTTACTTCTACATGTTCTGATCTAAGCATGTTTGTCTTACATTTATATAATTTAAGTTACAATAAGACTATATTACAAGTATATACTGCAAGGAAATTAAGGTAATAATTTAATTTACATTTCATCAACATTTACACAAAAAAAGGTCTAGTATATCAAGAGAGTCATCTCCATAATGGGATCAATTACTGGATTTTAGTTTGCATCTTTTGGTTGAAACTAGGTGAACTTTCAACCCAAGCCATTCTATGATCCTACATTTGTTTCATATGAACAGTGATAACTTGTTCAGTATTTCCTGTACTGTACTCTGACCTCAGCTACCTGTGTTAACCCTGCTAAGTGGAACTTGCTAACTGCATTAGTTAGGATAAGAAGTTTAAAGAGGTTTAAATAAAATTAGAGTGTTGATTTCTAATTTTCCCACTAAGTTCACTGAAAAAAGGGTTAAAGAAATGTTTAAAGAAATAAATGATTGAGCAAGTCCTTAAATGTCAGGAAGATAACATGGTTTCCTATAGGAGGAATCTCTTAGCAAGGAGCAATTGCAAACTACTGCAAAATACTTACAAAGGAAGCTCAGTGTCATGTTGCTTTCCTTACAATAGCCACAAATAACAGCCAGTAAAAACAGGCATGGCTTAGCCTACCTTAAAGACAGCATTTGATTTGGGACCTATTGACAAAAGAGACAGAAAAGAAACAAGAAAGGAACTACTGCCCGTCTTGCTGCCATGCATGTCAATGATTTCTCAGAAACTATCAACTATAAGAAAAAGAATCCCATAGCCAGTCCATCACGAGGAAGAAATGCAAGAGAACAGAACACATTTTTAAAGATTTGCTCAGCCAGCGTCATGTTTTAATTAAAGAAAATAAGAGAGACCATAGCAACATTCAGCACTCCGTAGGTACTGTGCATCTCAGAGGAATTACTGCATGTGCGAATCAGTATCTGTCTGCCTTCAATGCAGAACAATGCAGGTGGTTTGACAGAGAGTTAAAATGTGTTCTATAATGAGTTCAGTAGAGCCATTGACACTTCAATTTGAGTTAAAGCTAATTCAGGACTTCTGACCAGAAACTTTGCAGTATTGAAGAAAAATTAAAAATACTGTTTATCTCTCTTTTCAGTTAAGGATGAGGCGCAAAACTTTCTTTAGCATCTTTATCAACCCTCAACTTCTCCAACAAAATCTTGGAGCAGAACTAACCCCATCCTGAGTACAGGCTTAATTTTCCATACTTATCTCTGGAAACCTGACGCAATCAAGACTCATATTCCTGAGCAAAATCTGTTACTCAAATGCTATGACCCCAGCGCATCCACAGATCTTGCTGACTGAGCACCTGTGTGCCCTGTGGAGTCACAATGGATCCAACGCCATTCCAGATCAGCTGGATTCATTGTCCAGTCACACTACACATGTCTAATGCTCTGTTGCAGGGGTAGACAGATAAACAGACTAATGCACCACACTAAGTCACATTGAAAGGTACAGATAGAAAGCAAAATCTCCCTGAAAAGTAGGAAAACCTCTTTCTGAATTGGCTTCTACTACGATCCTTGTGAGTCCCTTCCACCCCAGAATATTCTGTGAAAGTTAAAGGTTCTGTGAAATCTATCCAAGCCATAAACTCAGAGCCTGTGCACGAGTCCCTGAGAACTTGTACACTATTTCTGAATTGATCTGCCCCTATATATTTTCAGGTTCCTAGGGTAAAATAGGATATACCCTCCTACATCACACTGTTTAGAAAAATCAAGCAAGCTAGGAGACCACTGCCCTCCAAACAGAAAATAATACCTGCTATTCCCAACTGGTAACAGTAAGAAACAGGAGAACTGGTTGATACAGGTAAGTGAACAACAATGAAAAGAGTTGGTTTTGGTTTTTAAATGCTTGCTTAAAATATAAATTAGAATTCCAGCAAATTCTCATCCATGATACTTGGATTCCCAATTTGTTTCTTCCTAAGTCTCTTCTTATATAGCATTCCCCCAATTTTTTTTCCTTTCTTTAATTTTACAGTAAGGAAGGAGATACAGCACAAGTCCCAGCAAGCCACAGATTAATTATTTCAATAAAACATACAACTGAGACTGTTTAGGACTGAGATCAAGAAAAACAAACTATATCTCCAGCAGCTCTCTGTTGAATATTGTCAAGATTGCAACCCTTAAGCCTCAGTGACAGTTGAAGATACAGGACACATCCAACAGAGAGATTTGTAGAAAGACTTATACCCTTTCTGTTCAGTCCTTGAGTCCACCAAGCATGAGTTAGCTCTGACCTAGGAGCTAGGTAACCATGCCAACACAGCACTAAGGTGGAAATAACATCCTAGTTCTCAACAAGATGCATTATTTCGCCTCTGGCTTTCCCTCATCTTAATATAGCCACTGTCTGCCTTGTTTCCATCCTGCAGGACAGGAGGACACATGACAGCCGCTCTCAGATGGACAACACTAAGATATTCCTTGTTCTTTTGTATTCCAGTCAGTAACTAGCCTAGATCCACAGACTGCAAAAAACAAGCACTATTATGGTGTTTATGATTTCATTGTTGGCAGCTCTGGGAACAAGCCTTGACAGTGTTTTGAACATTCAACTGGTGTGAAGAACCAACCTTGTTTAAGTTTTCGTGGTAAGACTACCAGATATGTATTTTGAGAGAGAATGAAAACATTTATGTTTTTAATCTTACAATGGTAATATTCATGAGCAAATTTGTATAAGCAATATTTTAATACAGCAAAACATGTGGAATTTCACATTTTTTTAAATTTCCTAAATTGAACATTGTCAAAGTATAGGTGGGGTTGTATGTGGATATGAGCTACCTGATTTTTATAAAATTCAGAAGAGCTCTTATATTTCATATTCATGTATTGATGTTCAAAGGTGAAGAAAATCACATACAAATGGCTTTTTAATTTATGAGTGATTAAAGAGGAATTTTTGTTTATTAGCTACTTGAACATTACCGCTCTAAGAAAAGGTCTTTTGGAAATAGTGGAGTTTAATTTGACACATGTGGAAAAAAACATGAAAATAAAAATTTGTAAACAATTCTTTCTTTTCTGTACATTCTTAATACTAATATAAAATATTGCTCCTTAAAGTATCTGGAAATACCATATAACACATTATAAACTAAAAAGACAGCAAATTAATATTTCAAAAACAACCAAAACTAGAATGCAAATATTTTATGTATTGATATTGAAATCCTAGTACTTATTTTTGATGCAGATTAATTACTCCTTTTTAATTAGACTGAATTCAAGGGAGCATGTAAACTAAAATGAAAGCAACATGTTGGGGTCACAAGTAACCCCTCTAATAACTGTCAGCATAAACCTCATTTCTGAAGGAACCAAATTGTCCCTACAAGTGGAAAGAAGGAAAAGAGGCCTTCGAGAGAATGAAAAAAAAAATGGGAAACCACAGCCACTTTCTTCAGAGCAAAGCTGTTCACTTCAAAATCTTGCTATTTTCCATGGCAAAAGAAAAGGCACATATCTTTGGGCTTACCTTTAAGCACAGTAAATATCACAGCAAGTATAAACATAAGCAAACAACAACATAACATACATTTAAATAAAAGTCTTATTTTTTTCCCTAAGAATGAAGAATAAGCAAGACATTTGAAATGTGCCTGGATAACTGAAGTTGAAGACAGTACAGAGTTTGGTTAAGATCAAACATGGCATTTTCTGATCACTATTCACACATCAATGCTTTGGACTCTGTTCTCAAGCTAGAGAGAATGCTGTTTACCAGAGTTACTGGCAATTGCAGCTTCGGCACAGTGAATTATCAGTGAATGGCTGAGTTTGGAAGAGACCATTGAAAGTCATTGGGTTCAAATCCCTTGCCCAAGCAGGGCCACCTACAGCCAGCTATCCAGGACCATATCCAGACATATCGAGAATATCTGCAAGGAGGGAAGCTCCGCAAAGTCCCCGGGCAGCCTGTGCCGATGGTCACTCAAACCTCACAGTAAATGATGGACCTGCACCCACACAGACAAACATTTCCTTGCCCCACCATTTACAGCTGTGATTGAGAGGTGAAAAAAAAATGCACCCTTCTGCGGATACAAAAATGCTGCTAGTAAGAATTTTCCTGCTATTTTCTAAGTCCGTGAGAGACCTTCCTCTCTCACAGAAGAGCTAGCAGAATTCTGTAAACAATGAAACACCTGCAACCTTGAAAAAGTTTTGTTTATGGTACAGTAGAAAAATATTTTGACAATGGATGTTTTAGGATTCTAGCCAGTCACCCCCAAGGGGTGGCTGATCCTTGTCCAATTAGACTATGAAGAAAAAAGTCTATAAAAGAGTTTGTAAAAGAATTAAATAAATCAATCTTGCTGCACAATTCCTGCCTGCTGGATCTTTCCTCCTTCCTACGGCTGCAGGACATGGTAATATATCCTAGGGCATTTTAATACCCTTCTAAGAGTATTATTTTCTTCAAATCGTCCATGTTACCACAAGGCCCTGTTCACCCAGTTCAACCACATCACCACCATGTAAAACATGATCCTTGGGGAGGCATCAGTGGGCACATATTTGATGGTGTCACTGAACTGTGTCATTGTTTTGTGCTTCTCTTTTGCCCCAGCATTTGTTTTGGTCCTGGCCTTTATTCTTTAGACTTTTCCTAGTGAGTTGCTTGGATATATTGACTGTTCCCCTCCATTTAACTCTAATCTATACTCTTTAAACTTTTCTTGGTAAGTTGCTCAGATATATTGAGTGTTTTCAGTACTGATCTTTGACAAGAAGCTGAGATTCATCTTGCCGAATTCAGTCTTATAGAACACTCATATCTGAATAGTTTATTTAATGGCTTATGAGTTAGTAGCTGAAAAGCTTCAGTGCTTGTTATTTTCTCTTTTATCACCTATTTGTTGGACAATTATGTCTGTATTGCCTGGTTATTCCCTTTATACTCTAGTCCTTGACCAGTTAACTTAATGAAGCAGATATTCACATGTTTCAAATATTGTTACAGATTTCATCAGAAACACATCTTGCTTAAGAACTATTTCCCTAACTTGCCATCTGTAGTGACCCAAGAGACATGAGAACTGTAGCCAAAAAAACCCTCAAAGTAGTCGCAAATTAACCAAACCCAGAGAGGAGTACATTTCTAAACTAGCAAACAGAATGGAAAAGGGTGAGATACTTGAAACCTGAGAAAACTTACAAGGTTATTTGAGTAAGAATAGTCTTCATACTATTGTTTTATTGCTGAATTGAAACCAAATTATGTTTATTTTGATGAATCAAGGGAAAAAGTGTCTGACAACTCCAAAACTAGGAAACAAATTTGTCACCATAAATACTATTCAACACTAGAATAATGTGATAAACAATGAAAACACACTCATTTCTGCAGAAGTAAGAGATAGGTAGCAGTTCAGCATTTACCATGCAAGAGCTTGAAAGGAATTTGAATTACTAGAGAGCATATTTGCTAAAAAATGCAAATCAACTCCTCATTTTCCCAAAACAGAGAGATGAAATTTGTCTAAATTATATGCATGGCAGTTTTAGATGAGATATCAAAAGCATTTTATGCATTATCCATTTATGATAAAATTACACTGTTGCTTCCATAAAATATACCAATTTCCAACACATTGTTGCTTTTGTTAACACCTGACAGTGAAAAACTTTTGTTATGAAATTGTAAAAGGCATAACAATTTTCTGCCATCTTTTTTTATATGATCAAAAGACTAGCTTCTGGGAAAAAAATTTAGAGTTTTTCTCTTTCTGGAAGAAAAAAGTCCTGCTTTTCTGTGAATAATATGTTAATCACAGGAATTAATCTGGGAGAAGTAGATTTACAGTCACAATGTTAATGTGCCAGCTCACATGTTAACATATCACTTCATATCTGTCTTGAACTGATAAACTGCCAAATTCTTGTTCTTTTTTGTGATTATATTTTGACACTATTTTTTCCGTTCTACAATAGATGGGATTGATGATATAAATTCTTTCCAAAGGTTAAGACAAAAGGATTTACTGGTCAGCTTGAAAGAAAAATTATGAAACACAGCTCCAAAAAATTTTTAAAAATAGTTTGGATTTAGCAGATATATGGGGTTCCAGGTATGTGGACTTCCCCAGCTACCTGAATCTTCATTAGGGTAAAAGTTTCTTCTTCTCACTGGCCACCAAATCACTTCTAAAGACTATGACACTTTTTTTATTGATTTGTAATACCATCAAATGAAAGAAAATCAAAAGATTAAAAGGATCTGGAGGTCATCCAGTCTACTGTTACTCTCCCTTAGGCTGAACAATGATTTTGAAACTTAATTTACATATGAATTCATTTCACTTCACTGTTAAAGAGAGGATAAGAGCAAGAAATCAGATTAAATGAAGAGCACGCTCTTCACTCCCTTCTTCCATTGATTTAAAACCTTCCTTCAGTGGACATCAATGTGCCAAAAATGGCCATTTCCAAGAGCCTATATTGGCTAGCAGTCCACAACACATAAGTGTAGAAAGACAACCAAGTTCATGAACCAGCTCTACCTATTAAAACCCTTCCAGATGTTTGTGCAATTTGTAGAAAATTGTTCCAAATGCTTCTCCAAATTTAAGTCAATTAAACATTTGTGTATGAGAATAGGAACTACTGTGATGGCCAAGAGGCCTTATGCCAAAGGAAAGCTAGGATTCAAACAGAGAAAATCACAACTCTTGAAAAGGTAATTACCAGCTACTGTGAAGTGCTAAAGCACTTCCCTTCTATTAATATCCAGAAAAGCTTCACTTTCCCAGAAATCTCTACAGAATTGCTGCTTCTATATGCTCATTATTAATTTCAGCTGCTCTGAAATCAAACATTTCTAACAACAATACTTCCAACTCATCATAATGACGAAACAGATCAAAACAGAAGAACATGATCATACTAACAAAATGAGAAAAATAGATGAGTGATATGTATGGATACCTCTTTTTTCCCCCATAATATTCTCTGAAAGATCAGCCCTTAAAAAGTCTTAAAATTATAAACCCCCTTCATAAACTGAGCAGAGAGAGGAGCTGTTCCAAGTAAAGCAGAACATATACATAGAAGTGTAGTTTTCAGTGATTACTGTTCATGGGATTTGCATAATTTGAATCTGGGATTTATTTCTTTTTACCACTACCTAACATTTTTAAAAATAAGTTCGTATTTTATACTTTGTAAAACAAAGGCCAAATTATATTCCTGATATATTGTGGTTATTCCTAATCTCATGTGCAAATCACCAGTCTTTTTTTTTTTTTCCTGTTTCTTTCTCTTTTTTTTTAAATAAATGTTTTCCACTCCAACTAGAAGATTACTGGGATGTCTGATATTTTCTCTCTAGGTGTTTACTTCCTGAAATCTCTCTCTTACTGATCTTCACTAAAAATTAAAAATCATAAATAGCAAGCCTGTAGTAGCAAACTATTTATTGAGATGGGCCTCTTCATAAATTCCTTAAATAATTTCCTTCAAATTTCAAAAAAATACCAAAAGATCTGGCTGCAAGGTTATAGTCTAATCAGGCTTACAGGCATCTAAATTTATCTGACCTTCTTGATTATAAAATACTATTTTTCAACTGAATTACAATATTTCCATTCTTCCAAAGGAACTTTTAGTTGCTAAGCATTTTTATAGGCCTTTTTGTTTAAGGTAGTAATACATGACATTTTTCTTTCCCTCCATCCTTGTCATTGTATGGAACTGAGGTAACTCTTTTGTCTAGATCTTTAAGGAAAGTTTGGGTTACTATCTGGTGTATTGATTTACCTGAAAAACTAAGATACATTCAATTTTTACTAAAATTAGATGCCTTAATACACCAATGTTTTCTCAAAAAATTTTCCAGACAACTAAAATCCTTACCTTTAAAACTAACCCAAGAAAATTTATCATAAAATCTCATGTCTCATCTATTGTGTAATGTTTACTATTATTTTGTGTAATGTTTACTATTATTATTTGTTAGTCTGTAGCAGTTAGAAGATCCAAACAGGGATTATAGCTGTGGACAAAAGACAATCTGTTTTCCAAAGAGCTGAAAACACATATTTTTAATTTAATCAAATTTGTTATTTTAAACTCTTGTCACAGACCACAGAGACTCTCACAAAAGCCAGAAATAAAACATGTCCCAGCAGGAGAAGAAAAGCAAAGGGAAGAAGCAAGGAGGCCTGAAGGAATATTCACTAGAAAGTTAAGAGGCTGGGCTGTTAAAGACAGGGTAAGAGCAAGAAATTAGATTTAATGAAACAGGGAAGGAAAATCACACCAAGAAGTGACAACTGCTTCGATTTCGAGAATCATTCAAATGCAACACATCAGCTGTAACATTATTATATGAGAACAGATAGATAGGAAAAACTTGACAAAATATTTATCCATATCATGATTTTCATTTATGTCCCTTGCTTACATGGACTGGGAGACCTCTCAAAATATGTTTTGGCTTCCTTCTTCTCATACAGTGTTTTAACAGAAACAGTGAACAGGAGAAGAGGATAAGGCTGCTGAGAGGTGGGTAGCTGCACCTTGACCTGAATTGATCAGGCTGCTAGGTTCCCTAAGATACGCTGCCAAGTTCAGAGGTCTTTACTCTTATAGATTTAAAAGGTCTCATCTAATTTGTACCTGTCAGTTTACACCTGCTTCTAAGTTTTTTCAGGATCAGCAGCTTGGCTGCTGGGGATAGAGTGTGGAGTAACTAGAAAGACAGACTTCTCGGATGGTCTGCCGAGCTTGCAGAAGCTGTGGTCTTGAGGACACAAGAGTTGAGACACCCACCCACACATCACCGTGCTCTGTTTTAAGTACTGGGCTACAGCACAATCTGAGTAAGTTATCCAGTCCAGTGGCTTGCTGTGCATGGGTTTCTGAAACACCCTGGTGTGATGAGCTGTAATTTCAAAGTCCTCAAAGGTATCTCAAAGATTTTTTGGTGGGGTTTTTTTGCATGAGCATAACCCCCCTGGTTACACACTATTTCAGTTTTGTATGCTACAAATTGACTTTCATCTTCAAAGTTACTTTTAAGAAACAAAGTCAGAAGCAGAAAATTGTCACTGTACAAGCAGCAGCAGTAGACATGGTAATGTGCCTCCTACAATAGCATGAATAATTGAAATTGCCCTATCACAGATCATGTGCCACTTGACTTCAGACAACCAGTTCCTTGATTATCAAATCATGATAATCAATGCAAGGCCCATTCTTTTCCCTGGTGCAGTTTTACATCCTTTCAGACTTTTCTACTGTTGCATGAGAAAATCAGAGCTATAAAGATGAAATACATTTTTTGAGACTTAGCTGCTGCTGGCTTTGGTACTGCTATGCAATAAGCAAAACTCATTCGAAAAGAATGTTTCTTAAAAGTAACGATAAATGCGTGATATCCAAAAGAAAAATTCAGTGCAATCTTTTTCACACAGTTATACACACATTTTCCAATACTGAAAAAATTAAATACTAAAGCAATAATCATATCTAGTGTGGTGGAAAAAAAGTTGTAAAGTCTAAGTTCCATCTCTGCTATAGTAAGACTACAAAATAATCAGAGCAAGAGGAATTTTCCCCTTTTTTGCTTGTTTGTTTCTGAACTCAGAAAACAGCACCTGATGTTTGGAAATAGCATTTATTTTACTGTTTCTACAAGAAAAAGGGAAGAAAGGCACCATGAATTATATCCAAAAAATCATCAGGCATTCAAAGTCTTCATAAAGTAGCATAGTCTATATTAGTAATTCAGTAAAAATAGCAAATTTACCATAAGGCATTTGAGGGGCCAAAAAAAATACCGACAAAGACAATTTCAAACATGGTTTTCAGTCTATATCTAGGAATAAATGGCAGCTTTCCTATTTCAGATATTGAGAATAATAATTACACATAGAATGGAGACAACCTTAGACAGAAATTTGCAAAGGAGAGACAATCCTTAGAAAATACCATTAGAAAAATTAGTTTTAAGTTAGTAAAAACAGAAGTTTCAAGTATTTCCCATAGTGTCTATATTTCCCATAGTGCCTATAAAATAGTGTCTAGGTTGAATATTATTTACTTCTTAAAAAATACAGCATACACTCTCAAAAATATAAAACTTATGTTTAACTACTATCTTTCTATTTTGCTGGCTGTACACTAAAAAGTAAGGATACCTTGATTGCCAAATAGATTTCTGAAGCTGTTGGGCTTGATAGGAGCACAAGTCTACAGGTCTTGTATTTCAATAATAACCTGAAGCATTTTGGTAAAACTAAGAAATCTGTCACTTAGTCATGAATTATTTATATAAATAGTGCATTATATTTTTATTATGAAACATTTCTGCCTCCCTGTAGGCCAGATGGCTCAACCAGCTTTTGAAGAAAACACATACCATGCGTGTTTGCAAAGATAGAGAAATACGTGCTCCATATTAAAAAAAAAAAAACACACACACACACAAAAAAACAGGTGTAAAACATTTTGCCTGTGCAGGCTTGACCTACTACATACACCTGCTTCCACCTCTTTATCCTCCTCAGCCCCCAAGGACACTGGAATTCCTCCTTCCTTCACTCTTTCCTCCACATAGATGTAATCATCTGTTGTGAACAAAAAAACATAAAATTCTCTGGTTTCTGTGAAATTTCAATGTTACCTTAGTACATACTACCAGTCTAAGTTTCTGCATTGTGATACAGCTACAATATGACAGGCAGAAAAAACAGACTTCCAAGAGAATTATTCCCTCTGTGATGCATCTGCATTGATGCGATTTCCACAGGAAGACTGCACTGCATATATTTTGTACCTCCTAGAATAACCCAAATACTCTTCAAGTCTGGTCTAATTATTCTTTACAATATCTCTCAGAGCTTAAGATTTAATATCATATTTTGTTATGATTTCAAGGGCTACACATCCCCATGTGTGTATCTAAATTCCTTGCTTCATTCATTGTACAAACAACAGAACCTCAATTTTCTGAACAATTCCTTTCTGTGTTTTCCATAATGATTTGAAAACAGTTTACTTTCTTCTCTAATGTTTCACTGAACCTTTCATCTACTTAAGGACCATATGAGGCTACAAATAGTTTTCCTTTACCAATACACTTTCTTAGAAGCCCACCAAAATAGCATTTATAGACTATTAGAACTGTTCAAGAAGTCAATTTTCATTTTGCAAAATAATTATCCCTATATAAATAGTGAGCATTTTCCATCATTCTAATAAGCTCACATAAAAGTAAAAAGCTAGTATTTTTCTAAGCAGAACCATTTTTCTTAACCTTAATTTTCATTAATTCTTGACTTTTAAAAGGTCTGCCTATCAGCTGCATCTTCTTTTATTATTTACATTAGCATAGGCAATTAATAGTGAATATTTGTCCTCTACCAAAAAGAATGTTCTAACAGAGTAGTAATTAGATAAGAAGAAAATTGAAATAGTCCAACATGCAAGGCATGATGACAGTTCAGGAGACCATCTTAGCTATTTCCTGGCAAAATTCTTCAAGAAGTCAATTGTGTGACATACCAAACTGTATCATTTAGAAATGCCTTATGAGCATTAGATACTGTAACTAAAAAGGAATTTCATTTACATGTTGGTAAATCAGCTTTTGAAATCCTTCATAGGGAGGTCATACTAGATGAGAATATGACAAACACATGCAATAATCCATGACAAAACAAGATAATTCTTTCATTTTTACTCCCTGCTTTATTATGAAAAGATACAAAACATTTAAGACAGACCTTCACTTCCCAAAATTTCAGCTTAACCTCTCTGACAACTCTACTGTGCAGAAATTTGAGAAATCTCAGGGTAATAGTGTACACTATTGGAAGCCATGCTAAACCTGACTCAAGTTATTATTTATAAAGTGTCACTGTTTTATTCAGAGTACAAAGACTTAGGAAATCAATAAAGTGACAAGTGTTATGTGGTAGCCATATTTTCATAACCTTTGTCTGCAACTAAAATAATAGAAATATCCTTTCCTCAAGGATAAATGAAGCAATATGGTATATCTCTTTTTTTTTTAACCATATAAATCCAGTGACTTATCAGGCCACCACAGGCATTTGCTTCTCTGTTTTCCACATATAGCTATTATGTGGTTACAATTTTTCCCTGGGGCTGTTGAAAATTTCATTGTTCTGTCATATTAAGTGCATATTCAATGGAAGAAACAATAGGAAAGACGTAAGCATGTCCAAATTTTGTCTCTGTGTGTGAGGGGGTGTTTGATTTTTTTGATTTTTGGTTTATTTTGGGGGGGTGTGGGGGTTAATATGATAGTAAATGTGTTTATCCTTTTCTATTTTGCACCCAAATAGACTTTCTGAGGCCATTCTTAAGTCTTTACAGCAAGAAAGCAGTAGTCTGCAGAATCTTAAGATCTACAGAAGTTGCAGTACACTCCAAAATCTTTAATTAGTATCCACTATGACTAAACCCTTATTTTAAATACTGGTGACTTTTGTGTACAAAAAGGCAAACCCCTTTCTCTTCCTCAAACCAAGACAAATGCATTATCCCTTAAGCTTAAGGATGGGATAAGAAAGCAAGCAAGCAAGCAAGGCCAGAGGTAATGAATGAGCCTTTAAAACAAATTTCACCTAGCTCCAGCTGATTCTAAGTTCGAATTCATCAGGAGGAGATCTGAGGAGTTCTTAAGATCTATTTCTTGCCATCAAGCTTCTGTAAATCCATAACTTGAATTCAATTCCCTGTTTACTTAACCACATGATCCAGGATCTGCCATTCTGAAGACATACTCATTTTTCCTTACTTTTCTAAATTATCTTTAATAATTTCTATCCCTTCTTAATTAGTATTTTTTAACCAGTAATCAGTATATTTAAAAAATATCTTTCTCATGAGAAGGAAAAGATAACATAGGAGCAATATACATACACACATATCTGTGTGTATTTACACAAATATAGCACAGTGTGTACACATACACATATAAACTGCAATGTCAATTATAAGATGTTTGATTATGAACATAAGAAAGTTACAAAAAAATCTCAGCTTGCTGAACAAAGAGTTGGTTCTCCGCAGAAATGAGCATGCATAACACTTCTGTTAATCCCAGTGGTCATTATTTTTCTGTCAGAACAAAAGAATTAATAATAATTTACCATGTTTGTTTCTCATTTGCATTATGACCTGCAGTCAAGTAGTTAGCAGTTTCAGAAAACATCTAAGATTTTGAATAGAAAAAGTTGCCAACTAAGTGTTCAAGCTGCAATTCTGCGGTCTTAAACACCAAATTTGTGCCCCGTTGTAGCATAAACTGGACCGACGTCAGACAAAAATACATTGCATTTCTAATCATCAGGACTGTACAACACTCTTATAACCACCTCAATTTTCTGTGTCATCTGTGCTTATAGCAGTGTACTCAGCAAATCCCCATCCAGAAAAAAATCACCAGTGTAAAGTGAATTTCTTAGCATTTTTGGAGGTGTTTGAAACAGCAGCATATGGCTATACTAGATCAGAGTTTTATATAATTTCATTGAGTAAGGACTCCTAAAGCTGCAGGTGCTCTATAATCAACCCGCAGTCTCACACTGCTGCAATTTATTTCACCCTACCCAGAAGCTGCTCTAAACTAAACTTACTTGACATACCAAAAATAGAGACCTAGGTGAAGGAATATGAACTATTTTCTCTCCTGTGATTTTTCATCATTATATGAGCCACGACTACTTTGAACAACAACTCTCAGAAAGTAGGAAATTCTTAGGTAACTTCTCTGCAGGCGTTGTGCTGTTAAACAATTTGTGTAATGTGATTTTTCACACAACAATGGGAAAAGCTGTTGGATTTTTTTTCTGAAGGTGGAAGCACAGGGACTAAAAATCAGGCTAAAAGTTTGGAAGAAAGAGCATACAAACAGATCCAACCATTGATACAACAGATGGCTATATAAATGGTAAACTATTTAGGTTTTTTTCCAAAACTAAGGACTTTCCATTTTAGTTCAAGCCGTGGCATGATTATGTAAAGTTTGTTAGTGAACTGATTTGGACTGCTTTCATGAAAATCAGCAATTTAAAATATAGCTTCTGTTCATTTAAGGTTACAAATTAGATATATAAGGCAGCTCTTCATCCGCCACTGAAGTGCAGCCATCTGTTTTATAGAAGGCATTTATACAGAACAGTTCAAAAATTAAGAAAAATATTACAGCAAACTGAGAAGAAAAATAGAGACAACTTGAACAGAATGCTGAGAACAGCTTCCCTCAAGCAGTCAAGAAGTGCATTTCCCACAGCCCAAAGGCCAGTAATTACAAACTTGGGCCCTAAAAACTGGGTACACAAATCCATACTGAGACAACTAAATACATTACTGTATTTCTTAAGCTGTTGGACATAATTTTTTTTCAAGAGAAGATTGTATATGTCACTTCCTAAATATGGAGTTAAATCAGTTAACTTTGTTTCCCCCACTCTCTAAGGCTGAAAACTTGGTCTCCACTGGGGTATGCAAGTGTCTATGATATGATGTTTCCTCTCCTCCCGTTTAGGGGCCCACACAGTTTTGTTTTTTATAGTGAAGGACACTTCCAGGTGGCCTGTCTTGGATCTTGTTTGTGTTATCTAACTGTGTCAGTCATTATAGCAGAAACGAACAGACACTGTGTTATGTGAAAACTGAAGTATGTAGAAAAACTGCTTTTTATATCATAGCCTGAGAAAACAGGGTTTTAAGTTGTTTTTCATATAATTTTCCACCTAAAAAGGAATTTTTATTTTCTTCTTTAGCATTATTAAACAACTTCTGAGCAGCTTGTCTCAGAAACAGATGCTTAGTATAAAGCCTGATTGAAAATATAGATGAAAATGCCATAAATATTTTTTGAGTAACTAGAATATATTTTTAACAGCATGTTAAAATTATTATCCCAAAGGAAGACAGTGGGACTTTAATTATGGACTTACTAGTCAGAAATTTAGTCTCAATATTTTATTTCCCTATGGCTTGTCCTTTCCACCTGTTGGATATTACTTTGACTCATGAAAATACCTTAGCACGTCATAGAGTTAAGTGTGGTGTATGCATGTCAAACCAATTCTTTCTTTAAATCCCACTGTAACAAAAGAGAAGTCCAGGTAACCACAACAGCAGATACAAACTTATATATATGAGGGGCCCTACTTATTTCTAGAAGCTCTAAACCGCTTCTAAATTTCTATTCTACTTCTATATCTACTTCTTGCGGAAGGCAGCAACAACTTCTATTTCTAAAGTAGAAATAATTATTTTTTTATATAGAAAAATGGTAAATTTTTTTTTAAATGTGGGGTTTTTTTAAGAATTAAAGTTAGGAAGCTCACAAAATTCAGTGCTAGCATCAATTTCTGAATAATGACAAAGCATAAATCTACAGAGAACATAATGCGATGTAACATCTAGCAAGTCAAAGCTACTTGAATGAACAGAATGAAAACCTGACAGCCAAGCATGCTGACCTATGGAACGGAATCAACTCAGGTAACCACAGACCAAAAAGGCCCCCATTTTTAATTCTTGAATTGCCTTTAAAGTATTTTGCAGATACGGCACACATCCTGGCTGCAAACCCTGTTGTCATTGGCAACCACTTCCAGGATAGAAATTGTGTAACCACATGTCAGTGATATTTTGCTTGACTGAATAAACTCACTCTCAAGAGTGTTGATTGGCTCAATCAAAATATTGTGGTAACAGAGTTATAATATTCCTTGCCAAAAGTAATGGATGCCTCAAGATGACCTGTCTGAATCTGGCCGGCTCTAAACTTAAGTCTGTCTACAAAAGATGTGGTTTCAGAAACACAGGTTAACTCACTCTGGATATATCTTTGTGCTGTTTGGGAAATCACCCATTGTCGAAACTAAATGGAAGTATGGTAGCCCCCACTAACAAAATGTTGATGTTCCTATTTGAAAAACTTATTAACTAAGGAAAAGGGCATATTATGTAGTATACATGGGGGATTTTAGCTGGTCTTCCCCACTGGCTTAGGTCGCAGGATTTCTGACCTGGCATGCATATCAACCAATAGTGTTTCTGTTTTAGCAATACCAGAAAGTGAGGGAACCACGCAAGTCTCAAACTATATATATAAGTAAATTAAAACTATAGTATTTAACTTCTTGAACTTAAGCCTGCTTCAGGGTTTGACGCCCATTTCAGATAGACCTGCACTCTTCCTGACCAGAAGATAAGGCCATTGTAACTGTGCCCACACTTTGCAAGCCAAGCAATATTTGAGATTGAGAAGTTTGTTTCTGGCTATGCATTGTATCACCAGACAAAACATAATTCAGCCTGATAAGTAGAATAAATCAGGAATATTAAAAAAGAAGCAGCAAATTCAGGGAACAATATAAGTTTCGTTTTGGTTTTATTGGGGGGTGTGTTTGCTTTGGATTTTTTCTTATTTAGACAATTTTATTTTTTTACTTGTTTTTTGAAAGATGAACCATTTCAAACTGAATAGAGTGATTCAAAGTTTTTCTGACAGTTGGCCCAAAACCAGCCATCTATTTGTTTTTGCAGCGTTACAAGAGATGGGATTCTAGATTGATATATAATTCAGAGTGGAATAAAAATGGAGTTATAATCCTTTTTTCAAAATTCCTATAAGTTAATTCAGCCCCAGAAAAAAAGCACACAAAAGGAATGAATAGTAGCAATAACTGGAATAACTGTAATTGGGAAATTTTATTCTAAACAGTAGAAGCTCACATTTCACTCTTTCCCCTGAATACTGCACTAGGATTTAACAATAACAAAAGAGAAACTTTACAAATTCTGTACTTTGTCATTTTATCCCATAATCATTTTTCTGATTGCTATAGTCTTACATGAAACATAACAATTGATATTAAAACACTAATGGTCTATTAAAATGATTACTTGGCACAGAGACACACAACATTAAAAAATATGCAGGCCACAAAGTGTCACCTTCACATAGAAGGAATTCCCTGCAGTGAAACTGGCAAAGCTCAGCCAGGTCATGAGTCATGCTAAAGATTCATTTAAATTACTGGAGGGCATCCAACCTATTTAAAAGTCTGGCTACAGGGTGTAACATGTTGCATTTTTGTCTTAGTCCTGATGTATTTGAGCATAACTAGATCATCTCTTCACTTCTGATCTTCCCCCCCACCCTTGCCAAAGTATACTCAAGTGGTATTCCACTTACTTATCAATTCCTCTCCTTGACTCATTGTTTGTGTCTTACATCTATTTAATTTGCATCCCCCTGAAGATGTTTCTGCTTGGAAGACTAATAACCCTACCACTCTGTATCAGTTTTTTGAAGGGACCTCACAACTATGAAGATACCAGTCTGATATGGGAACATTCAGTATTTTCTGGCCATGTGTTTGAAAGAAAAAACAAGAACAGAAATAACCCAACAAATATTCCCAAGGAGGCTGTTATCACAACTCAGCAGTACAGTAAGAATCTCTTGGATATGAGCGTCAGTGAAGAGATTATCTGATGACTGCTGTGTGATGCAAAAGTGATTGCTCTGGAGGAAAACAGAAACCATGTTATGAACTACAATTACAAAACCACTGCAACTCATTATCTTTATGCCATATCTTTAAATAGATATATATCTGGTTTGGCTGAATGTTAGCTTGTAACTCTTTGTCTGTGTCTCCGTGCTAAAATGAGCAAACGCTTGTTTACCTGCCAATATTTTCTCACAGCTGAAAAAAATAAAAAGAATGGAGCTTTCAAGTTGAAAAGAACAAGCTTATATCAAAATTTCCTATTCAATAGCCATATTTTAACATAATTTTTTCCCCTGCCTCAAAAATTTCAGCCCAACCATATTTTTTTATTCCCTGAGGAAAAGAGGTGATGCACAGACTGAAGAAAAGAACTATACTCTGCTCCCACATGAAGGGCGAGATGGAGACATTCAAAGTGTGAGGTCAGAGAAAAACAGCAGAGTGATACCTTCAACTGATATGATTGTCCAAAATGCACACAGGCTTTAGACCACAAAATGTGTTTTAAAAATCCATCATATTTTACCTCTAGTAATTTTTCTGTCCTCTCTTTCAGCATCTCTGGAGAGATAATAGACAAGCTCTGTCTTTCAGCAACAGAAACTAAAAGGACAGAGTGCATAAGCAATGTTATTTCTTAACTAGCTGCAAAAAATTGCCACCAGCAACTCAGTTTCTGAGAACTATTTCTCCAAAGCAACTAAAGTAATGTTCTTAAGAAACAAATGAAAGTAATTAATTATGGTAACAACCTCCTTACCCAAGTCTAATCACCTAACAGTGAGATGCCTGGAGTCTAGCATTGAGCCTGAGCAATCAATAGACAAGTATAGATTCATCCCCATTGATTCATCCCCTTGGCTCCTGGGGAACTATTTGTCACTCAGCTAGCTACACAGGACAGCCAGCTTCTAGGCAGCTTAAATTTGCTTGGATAAATTCCAAACAAAGCTTTATAAAGTTTTAGAAACTGGTGATGGAAAAACCGATCCCATACCTAGAATCCAGCTCTCCTGACAGTGTTGATTTGCACCAATGTTGTGGGGCTAAAAAAACCATATTCAGAATAATTAGTAAAATAACATGATTAAGTAAGAGAAGTACATTTTAGTAGTTTGAATGACTGATCATTGGTTACATTCTGGTTCTGTGTTCTTGGCTCTGACCCACACATTATGTTCAAATGGCAAACAGTTGCTATTAGCAAGACTATGCAGTATTCTGACTAGGTCAACATATGACGTGCCCAAATCTGAACACACAGAAAAGCCTCAAGGGAAAGTAACTTCACATCAGACTACTAAAGGACTAACATCCTTATGTACTTTATCAATTGTCCCTTTTGTACTCAATTTCACAGTCTTACCAGTTCATTTGTTAGATGTATAACACTTGTCTGTGAATGATCTATCAATGAAGTGAAATAATTTTGCCACTCCAGAAAGTTGGACAAGTAAGCCTCTTTTGGGGTCCTATTTGTAACAACCTATACTGTGAAGTATAACATACCAGCATGTTTTGAGAATAGCTCTCAAAACTGTCCATGCTTTTGTTCCATACTCAGTGCCATACATCTGATCGCCCTCGAAGGTGCGAAGGTACTACGTGAAGGTTGAGAAAATTTTTACTTATCTTCAGAAAAAATAGTTTTAGACTATAGTCAAACAATGAATCATCCTAGATAAGTCACAGTATTCTCATTTAGTACTTATTCTAGTGCTAATGGAAGTAGTCATAAATCCTACTAATCCTTTGGGACCTATTAATGCTGGCTTTTCACTGACACAGTCCTTCTCTGTTCTTCATTTGAATCCCCACACAATAAGAGATATACAACAGACTATGCAATATAAACCCATTTCCTAAGAGAGAAAATTAAATGCAAGCATAACAGATAAAAAGAGCAAAGCATTAGAATGGAAGAAGATGATTTAAGACCAGAGAACCAAAGACAAATGCCCATTTAAGTAGGCCACCCACACTGTTAATGTGGATAAGTGAACAATTTTAAAGAGGAGCATAAATGTTAGCATGTTTGTATTACAAACTGGTAAATGCTCCAGTTACTGCTTCCCAAAATAGCGAGGAAGTGGCACATCTCTCCTCATGAGATCTCAGCATCACACTCTGAGCTATGAGGTAAACTAGGTTACACAGGTTTATTGGAAAGTCTGCTTACTGCCATTGGGAAAAGAGCATTTAATGGACTTGACTAATAAAGAGGCTGTAATACTGAAACAGGTCATATGAATACAAATAAAATATACCTCTCAGTGTATTTTTATCTTCACCATGATTAAAAGGGTAAAAATTCTCAGAGCTTCCCCCATAATACTTCCATGGATACTTAAACAAAAATTAGAAACAATGAAACTTCAAAACAGAAGTCTTTCAGAGATTTGTTTTAAACATACGATAACTCCACCAGGCAACTGAATGTATTGCATGCTAGTGTCTCACTTAGACAGAGATATTTTGAACTTTCAGTGCTGTATAATAGTTGAGAACATCTGTATTATGAGTGCTTGACAGCCACTGTAAAAATCAAGTGGTTAAGAATACAACAATCTCTTTTATTCAGGGCTCATTTAATGAACATCAGTTGTTTGGATGTTCTGAGGAAAACCAATCACCATGTCTATGTCTTCAATGTCTTTGGCTATGTGGCTATAATTTCACCATCCTCAGTTTTATGCACCTTGAATAAAATACAATACAGATGGCTCTTTTGGCACTTGCTTCACATTTCTTTATCATGAGGAGATGTACTGGTACTCTCCTTGACAGAGGGGGCCTACTCCTAAAGCCAGATGACCACAGGATCATTGGCTAATTGAATCTCCAGAATCCCTTAAGTCTTACTCTAATCAGTTGTAATTGTTCTCTTCCTTTCCTAATGTAACACAGAACATATCTTTTCCATTTCAATTGAAGTGGGCATGAAAGATGTTATTATTGAAAAGTCTTATAAGTCATTCACACAAAACAGAAATGTAAGGTGAATCTTCAGAGAGAAAACCTGAGCACAGTCATCTTGCTTGTTTATTTAAAAGAGAAGAGTGAAAACTGTGAATCATCTTGATTTTTAGGTTCTTTGACTTCTATCACTTTTGTCTTCTGCCCTTCTGTAATCTTTCTTGACAATTATTTTATTAAGCATTAAAGAACAAAATTTATCTGGAGTTTGTATATCCTAGGATATGTTCAGGGGAGACTTCCATCTTATTTAGACACAGTAGATTCCCTGACACAAGTGTTGAAAATCATACAAATATTCAGGAAGCAAAACTTTTTTTGTATTACCTTTGCCTTGCTACACTAATCTGATTAGACTAATAAATTGTAAAGAATGAAAATTGGTAGTTATATCAAATTAATGTCACTGAAACTATTGCAAGCCAATCACAACTATTCAATATCCAAACCCATTTTATAGCTTTTAGGATAATCAGCCTAACAAGAGGTTAATCATCTTCAATTACTTTCAAACTGCATGTCAGAATATTTCTCCTATTAAGTTGATTAAAACAGTATCATCATCTTGCAAAAGGGCTATGTTTACAGTAGAAATGCTTAGATCTACACAACTCAAACATAGCCCTTAAAATCCAGAACATGGATTTATGAGCACAAAGCTCAGTTCTTTCTCGTTCATTTAGCAGCACTGTTACAATTCTGTTGGCTTGAGCTGAACCTCTTTGATGTAACAGAAAGGAATCCCAAGCTCTGCGGAAATTTATTCCAAAAATGGGCTTGAAATATTACAGAGCAACTAAAATTCAGTTCTTTCAGCAGCCGTTGGATCTCTTCAGGAATTTTTAGTGCTTCTTTGTGTAGCATGAGGGACTTATTGCTTGCTGAATTCCCACAGGGCTGACTAAGAGCAGTCCCCATCACTGCCCAAGCAGGGCTGCAATTTATGCTCAGAAGCCCCAGTCAACAGTGCTTCTGTATGAGAGAGGAAGAGGTCCTGCCACTGAAACCTCAAGTCTGCAGTACTAGAAGGAAAGTTACAAATGAAGTATGTAATTTCAAGAAGCTCTAGCTGAGTATTACAGTATAGATAATTCAGCCAAACATTTTGATGGAAGACATTTCTATATTCCTAAGACAGAACATGAGCAGTGTTAATTGTAACTCTAAGATGAAAAATTAAGTTTCACTAGAACTGCTTCCTGCTAATTTGTTCAATAATGTCAAACCCCAGAGGAGATTATGTACCTGTAGCTCATTTATACTTGGGCTTTGTACATGCACTCATTGTCTGTTCTGGACTAAAATACAAACAAGGAATGTTCACAGTGAAATTATTCATGAAACAGGAAATAATCAGCCTAATTTTACTAACTTTTAGGCAGCCATGTTGATATTTGACATGTTGTACCTACCCAGCTCAAGAGTGCACAGCTTGCAAGGGACTGTTTTGGTTTGGGGGTTTTCCCCTGTCCTCCCCTACAGACTTACAGTAACACATTCATCATGGAGCCCAAGACTGTTTATGTTCTTAGAGCTGGCAGTAAAATAAAAGTCAAACTCAGAAGCCTGCAGTCTCTAATTAAAAGAAGGAAAATGGTGTTTAAAAGAAGAAAAATGGTATTTAGCTAAAACTGGTTTAGACACAGTTCTGTTTTCCATCTGAATGAAAACAAAGGTTAGCATGAAGCAAGTGCACATCCAGGATGAAGGTTTAAGAAACAAAGATAATATCATCTAACTATTTTAAAATTCATACTGTACCAATGAAAGAATCCTTGAGCTACAGAAAAAGATTTTTGGCAAATAAAGTCTGTTTTTCACAGAACTACTTTATAATGAAGACCATGCTACATGTAAAGAGCTAAACCTAAAAATAATGAAAGCACCATAATTAAAATCAAACAAGACCATTGAGAAGAAGCTCAAAACCAGAAAACCTTGTACCATCATGACAAAATACTAGTTGACAGACACGAGGCGTCCTTGGAAGAAAACAGTACCTCTTTCTCACCGTGAGGGGAAAAGTGAGATTTTTTCCTTCTCATTCATAAGAGAATTAACTCCTCCTTTTCATTTTTCTTTTTGTTTCTAGAAAAAGTCCCTCCCACTGTAGTTCATATTCTGCATGAAGCAGCAGAGAAAAGGAGGTGGTGGCAGGAGATTGTTTTCTTCCATCATAACTCACACAGCTTTATACACACATCAAAACAGGCACTAGACATCCTGGAGCTAAACTTCAGGTCATTCACCTCTGCTCTTTCCAGAATTATATGCCAACTCAGGCAAAAAAGGATAAAAAGACAAATAGTTTCACAGATGATGTGAATAGAACACACCAAGCTGGATCAAATACAACTATCTTGCTCAGCTTTGGAGGTCAGTCTTTTCATCTTGTTCTATAGATAGGAAGATTCCCTGGGAATCCTGCCAGGGAAAATAGAAGCACCAAAGTTTAGAAGAGAAAAATGTTTAAAAAAATCACAGCTAGCTAATCAGTTCTGAGACAGAATGCAGAAAACGTACCCTGAGACAATCTGGAAACAGTTACAGACTTGCAGAATTTCTGGTTTTTTACCGATTTCCCACCTTCAAATGAAAGGTACAGTTCAGTAATAGAAAACCTATAACCCAAAGCTGTGTTAAGTTAGAGACAAGGAAAGATAATGGCCTGGTAGTGAGCCAGTAAGGTACCATTTTCAACACCTGTCATGTATAGCCCTGCAACCACAGTGGGACCACACAATTCTCCCTACTGTTTTGCAAGCATGCTCTGCTACTATGAACAGCCACGATTAGAGGTGATATATTAATATAATGAGGGAAAAAACCATGAGGGAAAAACCAAATCACTTCATCACCATCACCTTTTCCTGTAACGCATACAAGGCAACTTCAGCCAACAGCTTCTTTCCTAAGCAGGATCTGAAATACAGTATAAAATAGAGTCTGACACAGAAGCGCATTAAGCAGAGAAAATGCATACTCTGCAAGTCATGGATGGATGCACAGACATACAGATAGGAAACAGATGAGAGTTTTTACTGGCCCCCTGTCATTTATCAACCAGTACCTCATAAAACCAACATCAGAGAATCTACAAATTATGATGCTCCTCATAGCTCTACAGGTCTTCAAGGGTTTCTGAAGAAAAATCTCTGTTCCGCATCTGGTGTGTTTCTTTTATGGCATCTTTCTCTTAAGATCTGTCCAAAAAGTTTGCCAGATTAAGTTTATTATCTTCTGCATTTTTTAACCTGAGAAAATAGCCTTGTATTTAGAAATAGAAATTTCCTTGGAAATCTGAAGGAAGTGATTCAGTATGCAAACAGCACAAGACCAGAGGCAAGACACACACCTTGTTTTACAAAAAGTTAAAAAAATCCTCTGTATCCTATGATCCAATTTTCCAAATGCAAAAAGTCATTCCTACCAGCATCCTAAATAAGCTGCTGCACAGACACATATATCACTGAAGGAGATGTCCACAAAAAGGTGCCTTTGTAACTAAAAGGGCCTTCAACAAGTATCTTCAGACCTAAGTCATTGTATACATCCAGTGAAAAGTAAAGCTTTCAAAGTACAGTATCTACATAAGAAGGAAACCTTAGAAAAGTAAGAAAGAGCCAGAGGGTTTAACTATTCATACTTCCTCTTTCTGTTTACTTGCTTGATAAAATGTTCTGTGAAAAAGCCTTATGATGACCAATCTAAAAGTAAGTGAGTGCTATTACAGGATCATTAGAGCAGAAGGCAGAAATTCTTGACATACTAATTTTGTCTGGGCTGCTGTGCCAATATCCATAGCCCTGTCATTAGCTCAGCTCTGGTGGCACTAGTAATGACATTTGCAGAGCCTGACTGGGCTGTTACAATGTCCTGCCAGTTGTCTGTGCCTATGGCAGCTACCTAAGGCACATCTTGTAGTCACATCCTCCTATTCTTTCATTGGGTAGTATTTACAGAAGTCAAGTGAGAAGAGAGCTTTACACCCTCCAGCGTCATTACCATATGTTTTGTTTGCTTTTTACTTCAGACTAAATCTGTTTGAGGGATATTCCTCAGTGATTTACCACAAGGTTTCCCTCTTTTCAACAGTCTTTCTTACAAAAAGTTATCAGAAATGAGAAGGTTTCCAGGATTAGAGATACTTATTTAGACTCCAGAAGAAGCTTCTCCAAACTCTCGGCCTCCTTCATGTTCAGATTTCGTTACTGTTAATTTAAAAGCTGAGAAAGAGTAGGTGTTTTTAAATAGTGAAGAAGCCAAGTGCATCAAAAGCCTCTGACTGCGGAGAATATTTTGGCTGCTACTCAGAATCTACTACCATAATTCAATTATTTTGGCTCCAGCTAGGCTTCAGCATTTTGAAAGAAAGACTGGCACAGGGAGGAGAAACAGCACTAGAACAGCAAAACTCGGACCCAAACTACAGAAGGACAATATGTCTCCAATAAAATGAAAATATGTTTCACAGCTAATGACAATAAAGCAAGGCTTTTACTACTTTAAAGTTCTCACCCTACTTGAAAAGTTTTCCAATACCTAAGCCATTAGGATTCAACAGACCACAGAAAAGATGTAAATTCTGGATATACATTCCTTGAGGTTCTGAATTATACTTTCCATTTCATATTCTGATTTTTTTCTGGATCAAATTTCTTATGATTTATACAAACATAAACCACAGTATTCTGTTTGTGAATTAGAAGCTTAATACAGTATTTGTATCTACTAAATAAAACATAAGCCCTTCACTGTCTTATTTTGAAGCACACTCTTGCAAGTACCTAGAAAAAAAATTAAACAAAATATTGAACATTTTAGAGTATTTGCATGAAAAATTGATAATAAAATTAGAAAATATTTTTATTCTTTTTTCTTCCTTATTTCTCGGGTACTAATTTTATTCTTCCAAAGTCAGAAACTAAGGATGTCAGGGTTTTTTTCTGTTATGAAGGCTATAAAAAGTGGTTGTTTGTTCATGAGATCAGAAGTTCTATCCTGTGAGCTACTTCATACAGTTAATGGAGACCGATTTGCTAAGCAAAGCTTGATAGGAAATTGCATAGGCAGAAGAAAGAAAGGAAAGCTCTTTTTCCTTTACTGTCTTCCTCCTCCTCTAATAAACCACCACATTTGGCTACTTAAGATTGCATTTAGAGGATAAAGTTTTTTTGTCCTTTACCAATAGCATGTAAGGACGTGATTCCCTTCCACACTCATGCAATACTCTTCTAAATTTTTTTTCTTGTCCTTCCTCTGAAGCACCTCATTAAGGCTGAGGCAACCTTTGGTCAGCTGAACTAGCAGAGCCTTTCATTTTTTCCTAAAATGTATTCTGTCTATTCAGTCTGGTTTTCACCACACATTACTCCTAACTTTTGCTGTGCTACCTTTCTAGTGGCATCACATCTCTTAAGATTCTCCCTGTGAGGGAGTCACCTCAGTTCCTGTTTCCTTACCTTCCAAGAGGTAAGTCAAAACATTTTCATTTTTTTCTACTCAAACTGCCAGAATTTCCACTCTGTAAAAATCCAGAAGTTTCAGACTCTTGGTGTGCATTGGTGTGAAAACCAAACAATGGAAGATGAGAATTTCTCACAAGTTGGATATTATAAATGTCATTCATTTCTCCTATGTGGGATATATACTGCTGGCCATATATGGGCAGATTACTGTTTGCTTGGGGAGGCCTTTTCCTCATGTTGCTCACACATCTGTGAAAAGGTCAGGTGTCCCAGACAGGTAGACCTGAACCCTTCTCTGTACCACAATGTATTTGTCCATCTGCATCTGTCAATACAAATACAGCAAACCAAAACTAATATAGTTTTTTAATATAAAGGAAGTGAAAACAAGTGGACAGGCCAATATTTCCATCTCATCTCATGCTGAGATAGGTAGAGCTAATAAATTTTTAATACCAAAGAGCAACAATACAGTATTGGTTAAAGCTAATAAAAAAGCCAGAGAAATTGTTCCAATTCTTATATATCGAGTGATAATTTTTATTAAATTCATGCCACTGTGGAAATATCAGAAAACTCTCTCAGTCTAAAGTAAAGAGAAGGAAAGACATCACAAAGTAACCATACACATTCAGAAGATATTCAGCTTACCTACAGACAGCTTCTAATTCTTAACGCAGTAGCTATACTATATTGTGGTTTTCCATGGGAAAAAAAAATGTCTAATTTAATCATAATGAAGAAATGCCAAACACAAATAACTTCATGATACAGAATTTTGTCTCTCTCACTTGCAACCTTTTCCTTACACTTTTCTGTTAAACAGTGTTCTCAGAAGCACACGAAAAACATATACATGTTTCTTAAATGACACACACTTTACATGAAAATGTATTTCAAAACCATTTTCAAGCATTTTATTCACTGTGTTTTCCACCATCTGACAACATTTTTTTAAGAAAATCCAAGTTCATGCAAAACATTTGCAGGACCCAGCTCATGCTAGATACGCAACTGGACTAGTCCCATAACCTTTCTGCACCATCTCAAGCAATTTCATTCAAGATCCAAAAATAGTGTTCTTCTGCCATTATTTTTAATGTCTATTTTGGTGCAATTCAAGTTGTTTGAAAGAAAAGAGTAGTTTTAAATGGCTACAAAAATTCAATCATATTCTGTTAGATAAATGTAAGTAAAGGTGAAATCATCATTACAGGCTTTCATTTTTGTTCCTGCTGATGGCAAAATGTCAGCAAAAGGTTCCCAGCAACACTTCTAAAATGAGTGCTATTCAAGAGACTAATTCTTGAATGCGAGAGTAGAATCAGATCCAGCCTAAGCAGAAGAAAATCACTGCCCTTTCTTCATCTATATAGAAAATAGCAAACTTTCTTGCTATGTTTAAAAAACTGAAAGGTGCTGGCATCACACACAAATCTGCAAGAATTGAAATGTCATGTTCACTCTGGGAGAGAAAAGAATCCTCAGGTGCTCATTACTACTAAAAAGTGTTCCCACAGAAACAAAACCCCAGGCTTTCTCTACATGGCCAGCTTTTAAAGGTTAATTAACAATTGGAAGTGGTAAAAATTTATAACCTACTGGTTATAATTTTTTAATGGTGGATTTCCAATCTTTTATCATTGGGCTTACACTTGAAATCAAAGTCCCACCTGCTCACATCTCATAAAACCCTGGGGACAAAAAGTAAAATTTAATATTCTAAATGTTTTATTCCATGCTGGAGATACAGAACTCATTCATTTTCCATCCGCATCCCCCCAGGATGCAGAGTCTAAGCAACTTTGAAATAGAGATCCTTGAAAGCTCTCTGTCACAAGCTATAACATTTAAGCAAAAAAAAATTTGAAAACAGTATGTCATGGTTTAACCCCAGCCAGCCACCAAGCCCCACAAAGCCACTCACTCAGTCCCCTACCATTAGGAACATGGAGAGAATACAAAGGGTAAAAGCAGGAAAATTTATGCATTAAGATAAAGACAGTTTAACAGAGAAAGCAAAAGCAGCACATACAAGCAAAGCAAAACAAGGAATTAATTAATTGCTTCTCATGGGCAGGCAGGTGTTCAGCAATCTCCAGGACAGCAGGGCTCCATCACAGGTAACTATGACTTGGGAAGACCAATGCCATCACTCCAAATGTCTTTCCCCTTCCCTCCCCTTCTCTCCACTTTATGTACTGATCATGATGTCACATGGTCTGGAATATCCCTTTGGTCAATTTGTGTCACCTGTCCTGGCTTTGTCTTCTCCCAGTCTCCCATGCACCCCCAAAATCCTTGTCAGTGTGTCAGCACAAAAGCAGAAAAGGCTTTGGCTCTGTATAAGCCCTGCTCAGCAATAACAAAAATATCTCTGTGTTATCAACCTGGTGAATAGTACAAATCCAAAACAGCCCCATACCAGCCACTGTGAGGGAAATTAATTCTAATCCAGCCAAAACCAGCACCAATAATTCAAAAAATATCTATTACTAGGTCACTTTTGCAATTCAAGTATATATCACGTAGAAACTTTGTTATCTTATAAGACTGTTTTAACTCACTTTTCTTCCATGAAGTAAACCTTTTTTCCAGTGACTGAGAACTCCGAACTTGAGGCCTTGCATTTTTTATTTTATATGTGAGTGTTGCACAAATCTGCACGTGCATGTAAGGCATTGCTATTGTGCACAAGAGAAAAGCAACCAGAAATCTCTAGTTCTGAGAGAACAACTTTATTCTTCTAGTTCATTGCAGCTAGAAGCCATTTCAAGGCTTGAAAACGTTCATCTACATTATAACATCTCACTTGCACAATGACTCAACAAGCATCATTTGCAAGTTAATTTTCAACCTGAAAAAAGCAGGTTATGGCCACCATACCGTTATAATTCACTGGAAGCGTTTGAACATTCACCACAGGAGGGCAATGCTGATACTACAGCGGAAAGGTGTGCACCTGTGTGGGCTCTCGTGCCCATGCTCCCCTCACTTTCACTTGACTGGATTCAGTTTGCATACTGGAAGCTGTGTCCTCATCACCAATGTGATGATCATGAAAAGGAGTGCTTTTTAACTGAGGATCACTGTTTTAACAAACTTTCCTTTGGCTCCCAGACTTCTTTCTAGAGTTCAGGGCATAGACAGATTAGCACTTCTGGAAGTGTTAGTGCTGGTTCTGCAAGTGTGTTTACCCAAAAATACTGAGAACCATCTGTGTGACCAAGTTAAAATGCAAAATTTCAAATATTTAATAGCAGAAAATTCCTGATATCAATTCAAATCATAACCAGGATATTGCCATAGGGTAAATGACCAGGAAAAAAAAGGGAATACAAATCTCTGTATATTAGCAATCAAGTTTTGTGAAATATCTCAACTCATAGAAAAATTACCTCTTCACAAATGTAAGTGGAAGAATTTATTTCTTCCCGATGTTTTGATGGGTCCATGGACCTAAGTGAGCACTTGCACCCCATTTACTTAAGCTGGTTAAACCAAAAAACTTTGCATGTATCTTATCTCGAGAAGACATCTTATAGTGAAATGTGTGATATATTTTTTTTCAAGAACACTAACATTTTGAACCCATGGATACCCATTAGATTTCTACTAAGCAAAACAGTTAAATACTCCTGCTGAAACTTCCATAGCCTAAAAGTAACATTACTCCATACTGCCAGCAATGATCTCCACTAAAGGCAGAGCTTGGAACTTACATTAGAACAAAATATGGTCAAACTTGAGTCTCCAAAAAGCAAAAGATAGAGTATTACAGACTGCAGACCAAGTCAGTTAGAGGTCTGTGAACCAAGCAACCCAGCCTCTTGTGAAGATGTTTCAAAAAACAACCAGGACACATCACCTTATTCCACCATGAAAGCACTTACTCACATCACAGCAATAAGTAATATTTAAGAAATTTTGTAATTTTTTATATTCTGTTGGAAACAGAAGTTCCACTTAGGATTAATAGCAGAATCCTCGTGCCTGCTGATCTTACATCACTATAATCTGACATTGCCTGACTTCAGCAGAGCTACTATTAATTGTTTTCTTTTGAGTACAGGCAGTCATGTTATTTAAGAATTAGGAGCTTACTGCTTTTGCATTTCTCTACTCAGCAGAACATTTTTTCGTGTCTCATATCTACATTATTTTCCTTAAATGCTTGGAATTCAGACAAATGCATTTTGAAACACCGGGTCTTGGCAGTATATATATGCACACACATGTACCCACACACACTCTGCGCTTACACAGAAGCAGAGCAAGCATATAAAACAAAAATTTTGCTTTCAGGCACCTTTCTGGTGCACAAATACCAGAGGCTCAATGCAAGTTGTCAGAAAATCGCAGTGAAAGGATTTCAAGGGCACTGCATTAAAGTTCAATGGCCTCTGAAGGTCACTTGGGCTCTAGGTCTGTCCACGGGGCAGTTATTCCATAGAGAGTTTCAAACTCTCTGTGTAAAGTGGGATATATTTTGGTGCACTGTGACCCCTTCCATATATCTGACACCTCCTTGTAGAAACCAGGCCATGAAGCAGTGGGGAGGGCTGCAGAGCAAGGAGCAGCACACATTTATGTTAGATACGTATCCATGTTCTTAATATAGACATTACATCCTTGGCATGCCCCTGTGTTAGGCTGCCTGACAGTATCGCAATAGAGTCCTGATACCCAAAGAAACTTTCGTACTCAGGTTGTTTTGCTCTGATCTTGAAAAAAAAAATTCAGCTTTGCTTTCCATACAGGTTAGGCATTCTACGTGTGTGCTATTTCAAGGATCAGAACAAGAAAAATTAGTTAAAAGTATACATAACCCAAAGGTATTTTTTGCAGTAACTGAAATCTTCATTACACAATGAATCGCAGGGTATCTTTATTAACTATTTTTAGATCGGGAGTACTAATCCTATTACTAATTTTTGAAGTATTGGTAGCTTTAAACCCAAGAGTTGTTCAGCAATGTATAGCATGTCTGGCTCTATTAAGATCCTGTTTATCCTACAAATCATCATAAATTAAAAATATTATTATTCTTACAGAATTATGTATTAAGACTCTTGAATTTAATATTTTAGGGGTTTTTTTCTACAGTACCATTGTTTTCTGTACATTTTTTCTTTTGCAGACAAGAAAAGTCTGGGATCAAAAGTTGAATCTTACAAGACAAAGGTGATATGTTCATTTTAGGGACAATGATTTCATAAACATAACATTAGGCTTTTCTTTCTGAAAGGATTTTCAAGTAGACTGGAAGACATTACTAATAGTGTTTTAGAGCAAATGCGCTATGTTTTTCTTCTCTTGTGTGTGCATTAAAAGATCATCAGTTTTGTCTCAAGTTATGTTCATCCACAACATTTCTTTCCAAATCTTTTCTTGATTCACTGGGAGACGTAGAGGGCTAAGTCTTCTGACCTACTGCCTGAAGATGTCTTGATATTTTTTTGTGGAGAGGAAAGTGCAAAAACGTGCATCTGCTTCCTGTGTGGAAGAACAGGCTTTTCAGAGTGTGAATATAGTGAAGACTAAAGGAAACTTTCATTATTGTGGAGCAGCAGTTCCTGATATCCACAGCTGCCAATAAATACATTTCTTTTATCAGGGAACAACACTACGTGCTTTAAAATCACTGAAGACTACATTTCTTTCCAAATTTGGGAAGTCATAATATGAGAACAGTAACAGAAGTGACTGTCAAACCTGACTACTTATTTGGTAACTTACATTATTTACTACTGCTGACAAGCAAATCGCGATTCTTTTTCAGTTTCATAAGTGACACCTCTACAGGTTTTCATCTTTTATATTTTTTTCTCCCCTCTTTGAAAACAGACATCTTCATAACAGCATTCAGAACTATAAATGCCTTAGGTTAAATCAACATCTGTCAATGAGGTTCATTTGATAAAATCTTTTCATAACATTGTTTTTCCTCATAATCACAGCTCTTCAGTCTACAGGAAAAAATAAAGCAAGTGTTAACTTTAATATTAGTACAAGAAAGTAAAATACGTGTTTTATTAAAGGTTGTGTCTTCCAACTGATATAAGCAGGACAGGTCCTTCATTTAAGAGGCTCAGAAGTTCACACACTGAATAGAATGGAAGCCCACCAGACGGTGACTCTGACTGATTAAACAAAACTGGGCAGAATAGATAGTTTGCTGCACTGCATAAGTGGTTTGTGCAGCAATTCAGAGGGACCTCAACAAGCTGGAAAAATAGGCTGCTGGAAAAATAGGCTGAGAGGAACCTCCTGAAGTTCACAAAAAGAAGTGCCAAGTCTTGCACCTGGGGAGAACAACCCCAGTTGCCCAGTACTGACAACTGACCAGCTGGAAAGCAGCTCAGCAGAAAAGGACCTGAGGGTCCTGCTGGACACCAAGTTGAACATATGCCAGCAAAGTGCCCTTGCTGCAAAAAAGGCTAACAGTGTCCTGGGCCGTGTCAGGAGAGTGTTGCCACTGCTAGTAAGCCCAAACCTGGGCTGAGTTCAGTTCCAAGTTCCTCAGTGCAAGAGACACATGGTCATACTGAATCAATTCCTGTAAGGAGCCAAGAAAATGTTGAAGGGATGGGATCATGAGGAAAGTCTGAGAGACCTGCACTATTTAGTCTAGAGAAGGTTCATGTTTTATTTTATTTGTGTATAGATCTATAGGAAGAGAGGGTGAAAGGGGATGGAGTGAGGCTCTTTTCTGCAGTGCTCAAGTAACAGAACAAGAGGCAAAGGACATCATCTGAAACAGAGAAGGCTCCAAATGAACATCAAGAAGTCCTTTTTCACTGTAAGAGTGACTGAGCACTGGCACAGGTTGCCCAAGGAGGTGGAGTCTCCCTCTCTGGAGATATTCAAAAGCCATCTGAATATAGTCCGGGGCAACTGGATCTATGTAGCCCTGCTTGAGCAGGCAGTTGGATCAGATAACCTCCAGGGGTTCCTTCCAACCTCAACCATTCTGCAATTAGAAGTAGAATCAAAATCCTGTTATAGTTGAATATGATTCAAAATTCCTTATCTTCCAGTTAAGTCACAGAACAGTAACTTTGAAAGCGCAGCAGTGCTGCTTTTTGTCATGTTGATAGGTAGATCACATTTGTACCTGCAAGTATCTTGAAAGTTTAATTAAATATAAATCAGAACCACCCTTAAAAATTCAGAAATATGGAATCCTCAGTCCTTTCCATTCAGCTCTTCTCTAAAGACAAAGATGAGTAAATTAATAATGTGATCAGTCATCTGAAAATCCAGACTTGGACAAAACAGTGAACTGAATGAATTCCAACATCTTCAGCACAGTGTATGGAAAGTGAAAGGAATAAGCAAAATCTCTAACATTTAATTGTAGAACTGGCTGTTTTTACTGTCCATTGTGATGAGTGAGAGGTGTCAGATGTTCCCATTTATGGACAGCCAGATATTTTGCCCACAGCTGCACGAGTTCCTGTGTCCAGCATGTTTCACCCATTCTCCCTGAGTTAGACATACAAGTAAAAGTTAAACTGTGAATTTGTAGTTGTTTAAGAATTCCTTTACACTAGAGGAATTAAACCCACAGCAATTTTGAAGCACAGACAGAAGAGTTCATATTAAGCACGCAATAAAGGTATAGTGAATGAGGTAGATACAGTGTCTACTTGTATATATCCACAACAAAAAGCTTTTCTCTGAGCTGGAAAACAAGGATGAATTTAAAATTTTGATTTTTAAAAATACAGCAAAAGGGAATTGATTTTCATATTTTCTGCCAACCTCCCAAGGGAAGGTTTGCAAAATTGCAGATTTTGTGCAGTTTGTCTACCTACAGTTAGCATTAATGGCAATAAATAACCTCTACTCCTATTAATGATATCCTGGAAATAGCCATAGGCTCTATAACAGTTCTCCTTGAAGAACAATAAATACAGATTTTAAAAGTATTTGTCCAGTAATCTGAGTTGATTGATACAATTATACACAAAGTGAAGAAAGAGAACCAGAAGGATCTGAAACTTCCAGAGGGAAAAAAACAGCAACAACAACAAAAAAATACCACAACAACAAACAAACAAACAAACAAAACCTACAAACAAAAAAAAAAAAACCAAGGAAATCAAAAAGTTTCCTACAAAAAACACAAGCGTAAAGACAAACAAATATACTGATTTGTCTTACACAAGTCTTATTTACAAGGGAACATTCTTGTTTTGAATCAAAGCAATATGTTACTATTCTCAAACCTGAAAGAACTGGATTAAGAGGGATTTTGCACCTTGGTATTCTCCTGAAGGAAAATACTGGCTGTCCAAGACCTGCCAGTGAGAACTACCATGCCAGTAAGGCTGAAATAATTGCTGAAAATAATCTATTTCCCCAACCAATACACAGGGAAAAGAGTGACACAAAACATAGCATACAAGTAAAGGAAGACTAACCAAGTGGAAAACAAGCCAGCAATGTGTCCTTGTGGCAGGAAAGGCTAACATTGTCCTGGGCTGCATTAGCAGGAGCAAGTCAAGGGAGGTGACCCTGTGACCCTTTCCCTCTGCTCAGCAGCAACCACTCTTGAAGCGCTGTGTCCAGTTTTGTGTTCCCCAGTAGAGAAGAGATAGGGACACACTGGAGAGACTCTTGTGAAGGACCATCAAAATGATGAAGCAACTGGAGCATTTTTCATATGAGAAAAGGCTGAGAGATCCTCTTATTGGTGTATACATATCTCTGAAGAGGGAGTGTGTAGAGGACAGAGCCAGGATTTCAGTGGTGCCCTGTGACAGGACCAGAGTCGATGGGCACAAACTGAAACAAATTGAATATCAAGAACCACTTTCTCATTGTGAGGAGGACTGAGCACTGGCACAGGCTACCCAGGGAGGTTGTGGACTCTGCATCCCTGGAGATATTCAAAACTATCTGAACATCATCCTGAGCAACAGGCTCTGGATGACTCTGCTTGAGAAGGAGCACTAGATAATTTCCAGAGGTCCCTTCCAACCTCCTTCATTCCTTGACACTGATTCTGTAGCATTCTTACAATGTAAGAAAGACTAACACATTTTGCTTCATATAGACTGATTTTGCTTGGATTCGGGGCAGGAAACAGGGAAGACCCGATCAGCCAACAGACATGACAGCTTGAAAACAGAGGACCCTCACACATCTCCAGCCACAAGGCGTTACACCAGGCAATATTATTCCAACAGACATGAAGACAGTAAAAAAAGTTTTCAAAGAAATACACTCAAAAAGGACAAAAGTTATCCAGTGTAGAGATCCAGAGGGACTAATGACCCAATATATTAAGATTAGAAGGTTAAAGTTAAGGCTTACTTCTCATTTAGATACTGAATTAGGCAGCCAGATGCTGGCATTAAAAAGAGTGAAGCATGATCAACAGCTACACTTTTAACTACCGTATATTCTAGGGAACAGCAGTCTTATTTTTAGGAGAAAAATATCCAAAATTATTTGCTTTCAATCTTGCCTTCAGAGTATATACAATACATTTTTACTGTGAGGTTTGGGTTTTGCTGTGGGTTTTGGTGATTTTCTTTTCTTTGGCAGAGGAAAGAAGTATGTAGTTGCATCCTCAAAAAACAACTGCAGAACTGAGTAGAATACTCTAAATAACTACTGTCATTACTACAAATACTATTTTTCCTTAAGCTTTAAAAAACCTTCCTAATTGTATATATACCTAAGAAGCTATTCTGTCTTCAAGAAGCACTTAGAATGTCTTAGTTTGATCACAAAGCTTTCCGTTTCTAATTTTCTAATTACTCAAGTGGTCACAATTGCAATTGAAAGCCTTACATAGACATTTAGAATAATTTTAAATGAAACAAAAAAAAAAAATCAATTCTTGAAATAGACTTTGCCAAAAGTAATGAAAGTGAAATGGAAATTATTTCAGTCATGTGGAATTTTTAAACTTCCCTAATGTGGTCTACTGCTACCACCTACCAATTTAGCATCCTAATTTTACCTCAAGGTTCTTATAAACTCCTGGTTTTTTCTTCCACCTTCAGACAGAGTACTAACAATAATTTTACAGCATTTATTAGTGCTCCTTTCTCAAACAATCTGAGACAGAAATAGCTTCTGGAGGATGCGGACCTTTGACATTTAGATCCCTTCTTCACTGGCCTTAATTAAAATTATCATATCCTAACAGTCTAACAGATCGAGTGTATTCCTTGAGGTGCTCATCACCAAACCTACCCTCATGAGGTAGAATTAGAATTAATGGGAGATCTCTGCAAGGAAGTAATGGAAATTTGATCACCATCTTCCCAGATCAATTCACATGGGGAATGTCAATCAGAATCCAGACTGCCAACTCTGAATCCATAACAGGATAGCAGGAAATTCTGTGCTTTCTGTACAAGTGGTCAATATTTCAAATTATACTGTTTATTCACAAAGGAAAGGAGTATGTATTTTCCTGACTCTTTCATGGGCCTTGAATAAATTGCATGTGTAATGAAAAAATACTTCTGAAGCCATAAGATTCATAAAGATGCTATGTCTGGAGAATGTGGCCCTCTGGGTTCTGCACACAATACCCAGAAAAAGAAATTAAACAAGCGAGGAAATGCTAGCAATTTTACTTGCTCCTAGAATCACATCTGATACCACCTTGGGAGATAGAGCTTTTGTTTGATATCCACCTGTTTGACCTGACAGAATAAAAACACAGCAGTTGCAGTAGATGTGAGTCAAAGAGAAAATATCACTGACAGTGACATCTTTGTCAGGAAGGACAACTTTCCTGCTGAGAGAGTTATGCTAATTACCTGGAAATTCACAGCTGTTGAATATCAACCTCAAGATGTTTGAAAGAAAAACCAGATATTTTAAGAAAAAAATTTTATAGTACTTTGTACCAGTAAATCTGGCTTCAAAGCAAAAATGTAACCAGCTCTGCTTGAAGTCCCTTAAACTTCAGCCAGACTTTTACATTGACCTGCACTGTAGCTGATGCCTAGTTGATGCCTAACAAGACAACCCATTCTGCTAAAAATTAACAAGCTCACCTCACTTGCAATTTATTGCATATTTATCTGAAATCTATGTTTTTACTTTCAGGGAGATGCAAAAATGGCTTAATTTAGAAAACAATTTTGAGCATTTGAGAAACCACAGTAAACTTAATGCTACTGAAACCAGCTCTAAAACAAGGTTCTGTACCTATAGTTTAGAAGGATAATTACATGAATGAGTAATGGCCTGTCACAAGTCTTGTTCCCTTGACTAAAGGGCAGTGGATATTTGCATATTCAAAATAAGGTAATCGCACACTGTTCTCCATTTCAGCCCTGGTCTCAAGACAAAACCAAACAGGCAGGTTTGAACTCACAGTCCATCAAAAGACTCAATTTTCCACAATGATAGGAAATACGTAGCTTAAGCTATGAATGCAAACACAAGGGTCGTAACTGGGGAGAGGGGGTGGTGGTGGTGGTGGTGGTGGTGATGGTGATGTGTAAGGAGGGAGTGAACATCCAAAACACAATTTCTAAACTTTCAAGCCTATTTGCTACTTGCAACCAGTATGGGCTGATTGCATATTTTGAGAACATCTACATAAAAGCAGCACATCCTGAATTCACCAATTCACAAACAAAGAGATGAGACGTAACCCCAGATTAGAAAGCTCATCATAGATTGTGCTTCTGCACAAAGACTGTCTAGACAAGAACAACCAGGGGCCTGAGGTTCTCTGAAGAGGCAAAATGGAAATTAAAAACAGATTGCCTAGAAAACCAGAGGAGATCTAGGAGACACAAAGAAGCTGTTCCATGCTGGGGAAAAACCTGGAGATGAAGGAGGCATGAAGACAAATGCCAGTGGTACACAAGGACCTTGGTCTTTAATACCAGGGACTGCAACTGTGTAGCTGTGAGCGTCCCCACAGCAGCAACCACAACCTTCTGCCCAACCTCCCTGGACCAGCAGCAATCTCTTTGCCAGGAATGGAAGGCAAGACCTAGAGAATGCAGCACCGTGTATGAGTAAGGAAGCTCATGTGAGAGCTAGTCAAACAGGGCAAAAGCTCTCAGCTCATCTGTTCTTAGATAAACCCACCCCAGCATCTAGATCTGCCCTAAGTTTACTTTGCCTAATCCATGACAAGATATTTTTCAGCCCAGCTCCAAATCCTGCTCATTTTTCCATATTTTTGGGGGGTTTAAAAGTTCTGTTACTGAAACTCACACTGTCAGGATAGCTGATACATTTTCACTTTTTTTCCACTGATTTTTCATCCTTTAAAATCTTGGGTTTATCCAGATCAAATGTATGTAGTGAATGACTAATATACCTGCCTTGCTAAAACAGTGACATCTACACATCAGGCTAGAGAATGGCTGGTTTTAATTCAAAAATCCAATATTCAGATTAATATCAGCACAACATCCTAGAAACCTGGATAAAAAGATCCAGACATCCGTTTACTTTTAGAACAGACTCTCCCATTTTTGTGTAACATCTTTTTTTTCTCATCTATCTCTTCCCCTGTAGATAAAGTCTCTACAGCAGAGATCAAGATTTACACCATGTATCAGAGAATATTTAACATGTATTCAGAATAACAAGTTTATATTTACCACTTTAGGTTGTTTTCCATTTTGTTTTCAGCGATTTCTCATTGCAGTTGTAGACAAAGCAAACATCATTGAGAAGCTCGGTAGAAATAGAACCATACTTTAAGAACACCTGTTAGTGTCTCTAAATAAAATACCTTTCTTAAACAGAGTCCAAAGAGATAGAATAGGCTACCATTTCAGCAAGAAAAAAAAAAAAAAAGGTTAATCTTATGAAAACCTTCTCTCTTTCAATAACTGAAACAAACATATATGATGAGATGAGAGCTTGGAAACTATTAAGACTAAGGTATAATCCCAGGCAGACTTACCTATAACTTTAAGTCACTTTTACCAGTTTGCACAACCAGCCTTTCCTATCTATACAAAAAGCATTTTAACAAAAAAAAAAAAAAAAATCGTATGAATTAAAAATGTTTCAGCAAGTACTATATCTGTATTTATTACTCACTAAAACTTAAAAGAAGCTGTAGTACACAGAGAAACACACTAAAGCAATCATTCCTCACCACATCTGAAAACTGGTTTGATCTGCTGCCAAAACATCTCATGTTTCACTTATTTCATTCAATACTACTTTTGTGCACTACTTTCTGTGTCTCCATAGATGAGTTATTTCAAACAAAATTACTAGGATAAGTAGCTAAGTATAAATAAAGCATTATTATTTCATTCACACTCTTGGTTACAGCCTGTAACTGTAAATAAAGACCTTTGTCCCAAAAGTGCAATGAAGCAGATGTGCTAAATATTACTCCAGAATAAAGGGTAAATTTTTTTACTGCTCTAATTGAACATCATTTCACTGAAGGTAGAGCCATGTCAGTTTCCAAGAGTTGAAAATATGATCAATATATTTGGGATTTGAAATTGCTCTCTTAAGATCTGTGCTTATAAGACAGGGAATCTGCAGGGCTGATCACTTTTGCTAGTTATTGAATAACGAAGAGAAGCCACCATAAAACTTCACAAAGCATAATTTCTCTTTGAAATATCAATTTACAAACTTTATACTCTTAGTGTTATTTGTATCAAAGATAGCCTGCTAAAATTTAGACTGGTTTTTGGTCTTGCTCATATTATGTTAATGTCTACAGTCCTCACTTCTATATTATTATTATTATTATTTCCAACTAATGAGCTGATGGTTAGTAACAGAGAAATTCACTCCAACTACTGGAGTGACTGCGTTGCTGGAAAAAGTAAGAACTGATACCATGTCATCTACCTTAACTTCTATAAAGCCTTTGATAGCGTCCCATGAATTATCCTCGTCTCTGAATGAAAGGTATAGGGGTTTGACGGATGGACGATTTGATGGAGTATAAGGATTTGACTGGATGGTCACACCCAAAGAATTGAGGTCATTGGCCCAATGTCCAAATAGAGAACAGTAACAAGCAGTGTTCCTCAGGGGTCTGTATCAGGACCAATACTATTGACTGTCTTCATTAGTCACATTGGGGTATTGAGTACATCCTCAGCAAGTTTCTGGATGACACCAAGTTGAAAGATGCAATTAATACATTTGAGTGAAGAGATGATATCCAGAGGTACCTTGACAGACTTGAGAAGTGGACCAGTATGAAATTCATGAAGTTCAAGAAGGCCAAGTGTAAGGTCCTGCACTTGGACTGAGACAAAGCCCTGCATAAGCACAGACTGGGTGATGAATAACGTGGAAGCGGCCCCCTGGAGAAGGTTTAGGGATACCAGTGGATGAGAAATTGGACATGAGCCAGCAACCCACACTCATAGCTCAGAAATTCAATTATGTCCTGGGCTGCATAAAAACAAGCATGGCCAAAGTTTGAGGGAGGTGATTCTTCCCCCTCTTCTCTGCTCTCATCAGAGTTCACATGGAATACTGCACCCAGCTTCGAGAACCACAAGAAGGACATGGACCTGGTAGAGTAGGTCCAGAAGAGGGTCACAGAAATGGTCAGAGGGCTGGAATGCCTCTCTTATGAAAAGAGATTTGAGAGAGTGGGGGTTGTTCATCCTGGAGAAGACACCAGGGAGATGTTATTACAGGGCTTGAATAATTAGAGGGAATGTAATAATGATGTAACAAGACTCTTTACTTGGGTCTGTAGTGATAGAACAAGGGCACCAATTTTAAGCTGAAAGAGAGGAGATACAAAGAAGAAATTTTTTATGAAGATGGTGGTTGCCCAGTGAAACTGTGCATGCCCCATTCATGGAAGCTGTCACGGTCAAGTTGGATGTGACTTAGAGCAGTCTGGTCTAGTGGAAGGTTTCCATGCTTATTGCAAGGGTGTTGAACTAGAGGATCCTTAAAGATCCCTTCCAATAAAATCATCTTATGGTTCTATGACTTCTTCCTTCAACTGGATAATCTAAACGCTTTATATTTCTCAATCATATTTCCTTATTAATAACGTAAAGATCTTTGTACAATTCTTGACTGTTCTTCATATTCCCTTCTGCATTCTACATGCCTCTCCAAACACAAGTGTTTTTTATATATATGTATTAAAATATATATAAACATTCCCATGTGGTCTGTAAACAAACCTTAATTCATCATCATTGACATTTATGTTTATTTTTATTCACAACATGTTCCCCTTCTTATAGGTTATTGCATGGCACTGTCGCTGTTGGGGCAGTCACGACACACATGGACAGTGCCTCTTTCAAGGGCCAAAAAGCCATTTATGAAACAAAGCAGCCTCTTTTATACACTTTTTGTATGTTGTCATTTGTGTTACAGATTCATTGGCTGCTAAACTACAACAATATACCTACTGGCGACTATTAAGTAAAACATATAGTCATTGGCTACCTATGGCACAAGCATTCAAGCATTCAGGAAAATAACAGGTGTGGATATGTTGCTGTTTTCTCCTTCTATTGTTTAACTTTCTTGCTTCTGTTGATACTACATTCTCATGGGTAAAAACTAATTGTTTTTCTTTTCACAGACTTTTCTCACAGTCCTTCTCTAGCCGAAGTAACAGGCCTGAGCCATAATTTTACAAAGGCAACAAGGCCTTCATTTTATAAGGTTTTACTTAAATGCCACATGGCACCATAGCCCACTCAGCACCTCCAGCAGAGTCTCACAACAGCTGTTCTGCTGTGCCTGAGGGAGCTGGTGTTCCAGACAAGGAAAATTTCTCCATTTCCAAGTTTTTTTCTTCATACCAGGATGTCATTTTTAAGAAATGTAGATAAATTAAACACCTACCACTGCCAGGTGCTTGATTTTTGTCCCAGATATTCATGATTCAATATTTCAGAAAAAAAAACCTACGTAGGTGTAGGGAAATTTAAGTACTATTTGGAAGTATTGTCCACACAAGGAAAAAGTTGGGACTCCTTATTCTAAAAATACATGTTTCAGTTTTTCAAAGGTCTTTGAGTAGAATTGACTGACAACTTCTGGCTTTTAACACATATTTTTGTACAAGGGCTATATAAGGTCAAGTCTCAAAAAGAAAAGTACACAGGATCTCTAACAAAAATTCACATCTCCTGTTCCCAGCTGTCCTAAAGCGCCCAGATGTGGTCTCCCACAATTGGCTTAATACTCTTCTAAGATTTCTCATTGCCTTTTCATAACAAAATTACAGTGGATTTCTAGAAGAGTAGGAGACCTAAACCTGAGTTTCCAAACCTTTACATTTCATTCAAGTACTTATGTGCAAATGAAAAACACTAACCCACTAAAACTGACAGCAGAGGTTATATAAATGTGTTGGGCTTTTGATGGGATACCCTTCCTTCTCGGACCAGGGTAAGAGAGCAGAGGAGGCTGCTGCTCTGCTGAGTTCTTTATTTCATAGTCTCACAGCTTTCTTGAAGGCAGAGTTCAAGGGGGTTACATGATAAAGCCAAGCAGCAATGGCAGGCAGAAAAGAGCTGCTTCTTCTAGTTTCTTCTATATTTTTTTCTTACAGAAGTGTGGATTATATTTGTTAATAGACCAATAAGATTAACACACGATTCTAGTTTTCCTTTTCTTAACCTATCCTGGTCTAATTCTAACAGTCGTAAGTCTTACACAAGTGTTACACAGGTACTACACAGATTTGTGTGTACAGTTTCTATCAGCTCTTCTTGTTTATGTGAACACTCTATCTAAAAAATGTGAACAGTATAGTTCTATCTATATTTTGTCTAAAGTAAAGAAATTCTGTGAAATGGCAACACTGCTGCAGTAAGAGCTATGCTTTAAGTTCTCTGCTGCAGCTTTTTAATGTTTAAGGCACTTAGCATATATTTCTACTAAAAGTTAAAAATCTATATTTCTATTTCACTTTGGTGTGACTGCATGTATCTCTGCCTGTCCAAAAGTTTTCATTCAACCCCTGTGCTTTAGCTTTCCTCTAGGCCTGAGTCCAGAGAAGCTTTCACTCCAATAGAAATGAACTATTGACTGTGGTAATCGTAATCATTCAAAATAAACCCCAAATTAAAATCAAGCATAAGAGGAAGGACATCCATCAAGCAGATGGAAGAACAGCCCCCCTCCTGTCTGTTGTCAGACATTTACATGGGTAATTCAAATCCCCATGAAGACTTATCCATTTCCATTGTTGGTAAAATAAGCAAACAAAACAAAACAAATATAAAAATACCCTGTATTTTAAGTCTTCTAAACAACTAACCAAAACCATAGGAACAAGCACAAAAAGAAAGTACAAAAAAATTAAGATGCACAAATTCTGCCCAAAAATGCAAATTACTGTTATGAAATATTATGAAATATTAAGTGAGACTGGATAACTGATAAACATTTTTTGTTAGATTTGGCTCAGTGATTTAAAGTCATCCCACCTTGTTAGGGACAGAAGTTGTTTTCACTTACCATCTGTTGAGTGGCTTTTCTGCAGCATGCAAGTGATCTCTACCAAATTCAAAAGCTGATGTGTCTGTACCACGGCACTCTCTTAGATGCCATTTGACAAAGCATGTTGTAACCAGACCCAGGTAGAACAGATGTTTTAGATTTCTCTTTCCCCCCAGTAATTCCTACAAATAAGAAAGGGTATATATGAGTGAATTACATGTACAGAGCTGTTTCCAAGGATGTCAAATTTTCATTTATTTCACAGGAGTATGAAGCAGAAGGCATACGTTCATTGCTGCTCTCCAAGCAATGTCCAACAATGAACAGCCATGGGAATTGTTACAGCCATCATTTACACAGGACACAGTTGCAGGCCTTACCTGGCCCTTATCATCAACTGCAAAAGTGTCACTATGGCTCAGGATTATCAGGGCAGCACCAGATCTTCACACTGCCTTGCAAACGTTTTGTCAGTCTCTAAGCCCACTTTAAAAGCCCATATACACAAAAGTCAAAATGAAACTGTCTGATAAGATTTAATGGTTTACTAACACTATTCTTAAATGGTTTTTAATGGAATATTATGGTACATAATCTTATAACAGGCACTGCTTGAAGCTTGCTAAAAGCCTTTGGTAGGCTTGTTGTTTCTGCAGAAAATGGAGATAGATATGTTTATTTGATTGCATTCAGTCCCTTTCCATTTAAACCACATTTAAAATTGCATCACCTTTATGTCAAGAAACGTAATGACAAACATACAGGCGGAAGAGGAAAGCAGTTGAAAAAGGTAGTCTGTTTTTAACTTTGTAGATCTTTAACAACAAAACTGAGTGGAAAAAGAGTATGTAAAACATGAATTGTGAAACAGACATAACTAGGTATATGAAAAAAAAGGAAACTACAATATTATCTAAATTCATAATTGCCTTAATTGGAATGTGCTCGGGTTCTTCCATCTTCACACATGATTTTTCTTCCAGCAAATTTTCAGGTTTTTATTTATATTGAAGCCAAATCTTCTGGGCAAGGAAGAGCCAGCTCTGCTTCAAGAAAGTGCTATGTAATCATTGATACAGAGCTGTGTTAAATACCTCCGTTATATCATCCTCTATTCAAGCCTTTAAATGTACTTCTGAGCTGCTTGAAAGTTTGAGACAGAGGCAAATCACTTGGTTGACATTCGTGATACAAATTCTGATGCAAATCCCTCTCTTGATAGATAGGATCCTTCAAGTGCAGAAAGGCAAGGTCCAGATATCAACAGAACTCATCTTCTTGCCCCTAGTTTGAGCTGATCCCCTTAAAAAGAACACGCACTGAAATACCAGCAGGTCCAAAGTAGGGCCACTGCCAGCATGTACACATCCCCCTGTGCCTGGTCACAAGTAGCACAAGAAGCCAAGACTCTGCAGTTCTGGTGCAGATGACACAGGAAGAACCAGAATTTTAAATAGGACCCCTGTGCAACTCCAGTGGATCAAAAGGTCTAGATATCACTCCATGGAAAGAAAGTACTGACCTAGCAAGAATTAAGCTGGAGGAGAATTTTCCATTACCATAGAGAAATATGAGCCCATGAGGCCTGAATTTACCTATAGATTTTTATAATTCAAAATACACTTTTTCAGGTCTTCAGTGTTTTAACAGCTTTGCTTTAATTAGTTTAATCAAATTGCATTTCAAGCAAAGTATTTCTCTTAATACAAGACAAGACACATTCATCTCTCCCATACATGAGAGTTAAGGATTCACAATACCACATATAAAGCAAGGAAAGAATAGCCTGGACTCTGATGTGAAAATAGGTAGGTTACAATGGCTGCTGGGCAGCAAAATATTTGAAATTCAATTTTTGCTGTCTCTGTCCTAAGAACTTGCAAGTCTGCTGCTTCTCACCTACTGTGCTCTTATTTGACAGTCTCCCATCTCTGCTTTACTCCTTAGATTTTAATGCCTTTGCACCTATTAGTTTATCTAGTCTCTCCTTTGTCAGCTAACAAGCCCTGGATGAGCAGCAGCAAGCCAAAGCTTAGGATGGACAATATCCCTCTTTTTGTTCTCACATCATCCCATTCTGCATTTTTCCATTCCTTTTGACAAACCCTTTATTGTCAACATTATTTAATTTTGCAGCACAACAAAGCCTCAAACTTTCGTTCACATCTCATTCACTAAACTTTTATCAGCATAAAGGATAGCTAAGTTTTCTTTGTCCCATTAGCATTCACCCACACTCAAAACATTAAAACTCCATCTCAGTACTCACAGCACTGCTTTCTGGAAACTCTAATAAACATCTGTTCAATCTCTCTCTTTATTCAAATCATATCTTTCCTTCAAACCTCTGCAGTACTTTCTTTCACATTACCATATCGGATCAGGTCTGGTCTTAAAGGTTTACCATCCCAAATTATCCCTTGGACCTTGCCTCCTGTCACAACAACTTAGTCAGAAACGCCTATTCGTCTCCTTCTCCTGCTACTTTTTCACACTCCCTCCATGCTACCCACTCTGCTAAAAAAAAGAAGAAAAAAAGCCTTCACACTCCAATATGCCATCCCCCTTCCCCACACATGCACTCTCATTCAAAATCCTCCTGAGATCTATTTTTGGTGAGTCCTAATAAAAGTCACAGTTCTTCAACCCCAATGTTGACCTGAAAGTATCCTGAAGATCTAAAGGGAAAATTTAGATACAAATAGGCTCTTCTTTCCATTCTGCCAGAGCTTCTCCTTGTAGCCAGCTTCTCACAAAATCTCTGCTCCATCCTCATGTCCTCTACAAATGATGCAGTTCTCACCTTTTCTGTGCAGTCACTACTTTGCCAATACATAAATCACTTTAGAAGACGTACTTCTGAAGTGCTGCTTTTATCCTGTCTCAAAACTGATTTGTGATTTAGCTAAATTGTTATAAAACTCACTTCCATAATTGGTACTGAAGTTTTCAAAACCAGAGACGATTTCCCACTTTTGTTGAGATTACAGAGATATGACATGCATTTCAAGCCCATCATGTCTATATTTTTCCCTCCTTTTTTTGCATTTTATAGTTATTAAACTTTTTTTGAAGAGCCAAACAGCTATTACATAGTCAATGAGAAATAAAACAAGAGACAAATCAAATTACATTCCCAGCTGCAGATTCTTTTTAAAAATCAGACCAAAAAATGTTCCAGAAAGATTAACAGAAACAAGCAAGTGTTCCTTCAATAAAGGTTAGGCAGCGGCTTTAGATTAAATAACTGTATGTTTCATTTTACTGAAAAAAAAAATACATCAGTAATCAGCTGACCAGTGAAAAGATACAGTCTTGGACTACAATGTATAGACTATCATGGTTTTTTTCAGTCTTCCAGTATGAAAGCTGCTTATGTCTACTAAGACTAAAGTGAAAGATGTCCTTTCTCATTTGCATTGTAAATGCCCACAGCTACTCCCACACCCAACACCAAGAGCAAACCTGTATAGCAATTCAGAATAGATTTCCTTGCTGCAGCAAATTCAGTGCCTGCTGCCACTGCAGCAGACTTTCCTGAAGTGTTACTCAACTGACAACTTAGAACCAATTTTGAAATAATCCTATTAATATATTACAATTAAAATCCTGTAATTAAGTCCATTATTTTTGCAAAGCTATGAATTCTCTATGAACTTCTTAGTACTTGGAAGCCACTTTAATGCTTAATCTCAGGAGGAATAATTAGTGTGAATTACCTCAGTCCTCCCACAAGTTCTCTAGAGAGGCACAGAAGGCCCCATGAGAGTGTGCTCCTTCTCCTTCCTGGATGGACAGCAAATTGAAATGTAATACAAACCAAAGGGAGTGTGTTCCAAAGAGAGGATTGCATTACCTCTTTAGTCATATACTGATTCAGAAAAGTTTTCTGTCTATATTTCTCTTCCTGACTAAGTGTCTTGACTAAAAATAAATGCTTTTGCTTTACTACTCCTAGCTTTTGGCTCAGAAGGGCTGCTGAGACCTTATTTAAAGCAGTTCTCACGTATCATAAAAATTTTGCTATGACACCAACTGTAATTACATGACTGAAGGTCAACAGCATTGCACATCACATTTCCTTACAGAAAGGGTTTCTGAATGTTTTCCTTCACTTGTAAGACTGTAATTTGAACAGTCTCACAATGCACCTAAAAATTGCTTATACTCAGAAATCATTGGTATCTCAAATCAGCAGCTAAGTTGATGCTATCTGTGAGCAGAGTCAATACAAAAGAAAGCATTTCTTTTCTGCATAAGTTTTCTGCAGCCATTGGACTGCACTTTCTCAGGTGTCTTCATCAAGAACACATGGATTCAATACACATATCTAATCTTGTTTTCACAGAGAAACTTAGAAGTAACACAGCTATTCTAAATCAAAACTTATATAAGATGGCAATTGTCTTAATTTATAGCTATATATTCCATTTCTCCCTGGTAACCACTGACAGAATCTGAGAAAAGTTGTGTCAGGGGAGGTTTAGGTTGGATATTGGAAGAAGGTTTTTCACTGAAAGGGTGGTTGGACACTGGAACAGACTCCCCAGGGAAGTGGTCACAGCACCAGGCCTGACAGAGTTCCAGAAGCATTTGGACAGTGCTCTCAGGCACATGACGCGACCCTTGCGGATGGCTCTCTGCAGGGCCAGGAGCTGGACTCGATTATCCCTGTTCATCCTCTCCAACACAGCTTATTCTACAACTGAGGTACATCCAAACATTTGATTAAGACATACTATTTCTTATGGGGATATGCAAAACATATTTTCCTGGTTGTTCTTTCATCATCAAAATGAGTATCTGCCATGCATAAGCTGCCCACCTGTCACGGTTTAACCCCAATGGCCACCAAGCCCCACAAAGCTGCTCACTCACTCCTCCACCTGCAGGACCAGAGAGAGAATCCAAAGGGTAAAAGGTAAAATACTCATGGACTGAAACAAACTAAGTTTAATAGGGAAAGGAAAACCCACACACGCAAGCAAAGCAAAACAAGAAATTAATCCACTGCTTCCCATGGGCAAGCAGGTGTTCAGCCATCCTCAGAACAGCAGGGCCCAGTCACATGTAACACTGACCTGGGAAGGCCAATGCCATCACACCAAACATCCCCCCATTGCTTGTTCTTCTCCCCACTTTATACACTGAGCACAATCCCTTACGGTCTGGAATATCCCTTTCATCAATTCACATCACCTGTCCTGGCTGTGTCTGCCCCCAACCTCCCACACCTCCCCAACTTGTAGTATGTCATTATAAAAAGCAGAAAAGGTCTTGGCTCTGTATAAGTCCTACTCAGCAATAACAAAAATCTCTTTATAATCAACCCTGCACTCAGCACAAATCCAAAACATATCCACGTACTAGCCACTGTGAAGAAAATTAACTCTATCCCAGCTGAAACCAGCACACAACCTCATAATCCCCTCAGCAGTGTCATGAAGCTACCAGATGTTTGCAAGAAAGAAATGCCAGTAAAACCATTAGAATTATTCATTTACCTGTTGACCCTCTTCCTGAGGAGGTCTGAGACGCCTCTCAAAATCACGGGAATAATCCTAATGAGATTTTCTAGTAGATAAATTATCTGCAGGGGGAGACAGTACCACTCCACAACTAAAGAAATAAAAGAGCAACAATTCACTTAAAGATATGCACATTCCTTCTCACATTAATTTACAGTGAACAGGCATTTATTATGCTTGACATTTTTTAAAAGAAATGCAAGCAGCTGGTTGCTATTTATTTTAAGTACTCAGCATGAAGTTTTCCATGAAGTGACTGTCTCCTAACAAGACATGAAAGCAGCAGGTGTGGAGACCTGATTTCCCTCCTCCTCCCAGCATGCAGTATTGTTAAATGAAAAAACATTGTAATTTTGAACTTACAACATTAGAACAAATCTGTTACTGCATTGAAAGCCAGACAACTTAAACAAGAGAGGCTTGACAGCTCTTCAGGTACTTTCACTTCAGTGCCTTTTGGGAAGAGACCAAGAAAGGCAGAGCTACAGCCCTTTTTCCATTGTTATTCCTTGGAGCTTATAGCTTTATGCAGCATGGCAGGTTTGGACAGAGAAAGTAGAATTAACCAGGTAGAACATGGAGCACCAGTGTCTTTTAGGGCAGAGCTAGGATTTGTGATCCTTTATAGGGGCTAAGAGACTACTGCATGGTGCCTGTGCCACACACAGGAGGGGGACTGAGTAGCCCTGGTTCTGCTGTGGGCAGCTAAGATCATATCCATGGACTGTTAATGAACAGCTCTCCAACACAGGAAACTTGATCTTGAGACAAGTTCATTCATAACAATTGACCAGCCCTCAAAAGAAGCTGACACTTGAAATATTGCAATTTATTAATAACACTAATCATATTTTGGGTTTTTCTTCTCTACAATGCTTTAGGCTGTTAGCAATGCAGACAGGAGGACAGCACTGACATGCCATGGCAACACTGCTGATGTTACAGATTACATGTTTGTCCAAAGGCATTGTACAACATTGCTCCTGGCAACAGAGACAGGAAAAACTGCATCACATGCCTACAGTCACATCCTGTAACCACTGGAACATGAGAAAACACAAAAAACCCAAGGAGGTGTCAGGCAGCTACTGCCGCAGCTCACATCACACAAACAGATGCTGCCTGATGTCACAGCAGATCTCTTCTATCAGAAGGATTATCCCTACAGTGTAAACTCAAACATCTTTGATCTGTTAGAACAATATATTGGCTTTAAATTCAAAAGGAAAAAGCATCTTCTCTTTAGCTTTGTTATGTGTAGAGTTATAACCAGGACTTCATAAAGCTTTACATTGGCCTTTTACCATTTCAGTAAGAGCACTTGGCCTCAGCATTACCAGTATAGCTTCCCTCTTCCTTTGTGCATCACTTTGCAAAGGTGTGCAGAGCACTAATGATACAGCTTTTTTTACCACGGAGCTTCTGTTGTCAGCTACTATGTCACTACTATCTCCCCTGCTAGCACTTCATGTTGCAGGAGTTCTGTAGAGTGTGTGCAAGACTTGCTTCCTAGTTGTTGTAAAGCCACAGGAGGTTCATATCTTATGCAGGAGAAAAATGATGAACTGCAGAAACAGAGACCTGGCAGACCATCTCCTGACTTCATGGGTAACAGTGTCTCCAGCATGATAGTATAAAGTCTCAGTCTCAGACTTCATACAGCACTTTTCCTGCAATCATATAATACTTCAGTTCTCTTCAGTTGAACAATGAACAAAAACTTCCCAGCACAAAACTTTCTACAGTATAACAAAAATTGAGTCACAACTGCCAAGACAGAAGTTGTTAAGGCATTGCCAGTAGATTCAAAGATACCTAATGATTTTAATGAGATGCTGTTGTTGTAGTTCAGAATACTAATCACTTCTCACACAGAAGAGAATACCCCATGTATGCCCAGAAGATAGCACTGATTTCCTCAATTAATGTGTTTCTACACCTGTTTTGCATTAGGCTTTCAATGCTGAGGAGTGCATCTGTGTCTTTGTCCATCTCCTGTTCTGTATCCTGTATCTGATCTCTTACTCTTTTTCATGGCACTTTTTACTTTCAACAATATGGTATATTCCAACAAATTTTTAAAAGCCTTTATTTTCCACAGTTCAGCCATTTCTACAGAAATTAGAAAGAGCAATATAATTACTTATATATTGATTATAGCATAAGTCAGCCTGACCTTCACATTAGATGCTTCCCAGTATCCTTATTAATTACCATTTATTCATGGTCATAGCTATGAAGCTTCCAATAATTAATATTTTATGTTTTGCTGTTCCACTCCTGTAAGTTAGTCTTCCTTTTTGCCTTTCAAGTCTCTGGCACCTCTATTGGAAAATTTCAGGCAGAAGAAACTATTTTTCTTTCTTTCCTTTGCAGTAATCCCTCCCATCCCTCACATTATTTTTATGCTCTATCTACAAGGTGCATATTTGGACACAAAAGGCACTTTTTTAGGAACACAAAAGACCCATTATAAAAACTTGATACTAAATCTTATTTTTTGTTTCTTGCCAATGTCATTACAAAGTCTCAAGCACATGGGAACAAGAATCCAGGCATGTGCTAACACATAGCAAGGTCCAAGGACTACTAATCTGATGCCATGAAGATTTTTTGCCTTTTCTTTTATACCCCTGTTATACCTTTTTACAACTTCTGTATTCTTAGTGCTTTTTCCCTACATTCTTGGACTTGTTTTTCAAGCTAGGAGACTCAACGTTTTAGAAGCTTCGTAGCTAGGGCTCAGTGTGCCCCAGACCCCAAGGTCCTCTCTAGAACACATTCTGTAAACTAAGATAGAACCATCCAGGGGAAGGCTCGTTGGGGAGAGGGGCTCACTTGAGCCTCTCATTAGGGAATCTTTGCTAGATATGCTAATTAATAAAACCTATAATGTTATACCCGATCTTTTGGGATATATTTGGCAGGGTGCATTTCGATTCATACGACCTGGACGTGTGCACCTAAGGATCCTTAAAATAAATACCAAGGTAAAATCCCTTTTCCCCTTCTAACCGTGTATGACTCTTGATTTTAAGACCAGGAAAAGGCATCAATCCAAGAGGTTCATATTTTACTGTTACAAGTTCTGGTGCTGATACTAACAGCAGACTCATTCAAAAGAGCCTAGAATAGGTTCATGTACTTACTTGTATTTTAAATATGATGCAATTTAAAGATGCAGGTTTTTTCAGCAGAAACTATGTCTCAGCTCTCAGCAAAATTTTTGCTTACAGTTTACAGAGCAACTGTGAAAAAAAGTTTCAATTACGAGAACAGCCAGAGGAATCTGTCATAAAAGTCAAGAAAAATGCTTTATACAACAAAGCAAGTCATACTGTTCTTTATATTGGTTATGAAACTATGACTACATTTTGATAAATGAGACTAAATCAAACAAATATGAAAGAAAAAGCATCTAATTGTAAGCAAAATAATTCTCAAAGCAAGTTTGATTTAAGAAAATTAAGAGGGATAGTGTACATTGCTGAGCATAACCCCCTCAGACTATTCAGTCTATAACAAATATAGGAGGAACATGATTGATTCATAACATAACAAGAATAAGGAACAGAAAGATTACAGTAGCTGAAGTCACAGAAGTCCTGAGGGCGGTAAGATACGATAAAATTTGGCTTGACATACAGTATCTGTTCTGCGAAATGAGATTACTCAAAGTGCAAACGGAAAGAGTGAAACACAGTACACGTTCATTACACTTACGGCTTCGTAATAGTTCAAACAGCCTAGATTTCCTTCTTTACATCTCTTACAGGGTCTGAGAAGTAACAGAACCTTGTACTTTCAAAGACATCTACAAGGATATATTCTCCTGTTTTGAACATTACAGTCCATTTTCAAAGTGTTTAGAGATGATAAAATCCCTACTTTGATCTCCACTTCCAATACAACACCACAGTCCTACAGCATATAGTAGATAAGCCTCACTGCTGGTGAAAAACAGTTAAATACATTCTAAAATTCAGTATGCTGGGGCCCTTATCAAAAGGGAAAAAATATTTGCACATCCTTCTGTACAATAAGACTATAGACTGTTCTGTCTTCTGTAAGCATTAACATTTATTTATTTATATCCAGGTTAAGTTAGTGATTACCAGACTTTTTAAGTTTTTTTGGCCCTACACATGAGTAAAGGTAGCAGTAGAACCAATACATGCCTTAAGTTGCAGATGAGTTTGCTCATGCACGAGTAGGGCCATTCCAAAAGCTAAGATGCTGTTATCTTAGGTCCATCTTACGTTATGTGGATTTTTGTGGTTTTTTCTGTAAGCTGCCTTTTGCTGGTTTATTTATTTATTTTTGACATGAAATTAGACAGCAGTCACCTTATGGGAACATACAGAGAAGATGGACCCAGACTCCTCAGCAAAGTGCACAGAAACAAGCAAGTTACAAAAACAGAAATTCTTTTTAGGTACAGAAATTTCGCCATGGCAGTAGTCAAGTATTGGGATAGGTTGCCCACAGAGATTGTGGAAACTCTATTCCTGGAAACAATCAAAATTCACCTGGACAAACCCCAGATTGTCCAGGTGAGTTTTGAGCATCTCCAGCCTCCTTTTGTTTAAACAAGGTTCAAAGCAACCTCCACAGCTCCTTTTCAAACTAAATTATTCTATGATTCTGTAACTGACAGGTAAGTTGAAGGACCATTTTGGTCCATTAAGAAATCAAACAGCTGCAATCCAAGCAAAGAACAGGCCACAGCTTCTCAAATTCTAATTTTTGAGTTAGACTTTCCTGAAAATTTACAGCACCTTTTTCATAATCCTTCAAAGAACAGCACATGTGAGACATTATCACACTGAAATCAGACTACAGGACTTGCTTTTTTTACAAGTTAGCTTTCATTTAGTCTTTCATCATATTCTTGTTGATGTTGAAATAAGTAACCTATGGCTTTTAAATAGCAAGTTAAAAGGGCCTTGCAGGTGGTGATTATTTTTACTCATGCTTGCTTTCCACAATGTAGATGCTGACAATTCCTCAGTACTTTGCAGCGATGATCCCCTCTAAAAATATAAGATCCAAACTACATAACACCTACACAGTCATTTCCTGATACCTAATGGTGAAGCTGTTATGCAAATGGTGAGGTGGTTTATACAACAAATAATTTTGGCTGCAAAAAAATTAGTTACATTGGAGTTTTCTCAGTAGTTGAACAGAGCTGCGTAAGTATGATCCCTAGAAGAAGTGTTATTAGAAACTGGTCCTCAAGCACACAGCTGAGAGCAGTGGGTAGGCACCTTCACTCCAGAAATTCAACAGCTGGTACTCTATGCATCCCAACCTGCCACTACACATCAGACAACAGCTCAGGGAAATAGAGATGCTGAAAATATGTCATTGGCTCAGTCTCAGACTTCATACAGCACTTTTCCTGCAATCATATAATACTTCAGTTCTCTTCAGTTGAACAATGAACAAAAACTTCCCAGCACAAAACTTTCTACAGTATAACAAAAATTGAGTCACAACTGCCAAGACAGAAGTTGTAAAGGCATTGCCAGTAGATTCAAAGATATCTAATGATTTTAATGAGATGCTGTTGTTGTAGTTCAGAATACTAATCACTTCTCACACAGAAGAGAATACCCCGTGTATGCCCAGAAAAGCAGCATGAGCCAATCATAACAAACCAAAATAGCAAATTTAAATTTGGAATTTCACAGTGATTCATTGACCTGCCTTTTTCAAAAGAGCCTTTGAACAGATGTCATTGCTAAGTCATGTTAAAAGAAGCAAATATTTTAAGAATGCTCACTTTTGCTCCCTGATACAATTGAATCAAGCCATCTGTGCTATAGTGGTCCTTAACCAATAATCTATCCCCTTAGAAGGTACTAAAAATCATCCCTGTTTAGTTCTCTGCACAGATCCTTCTATAAGATACACCTCTAAGGTGTTCTCCAGAGAGTTAGACAAAAGTGGAAAAAAAACACCAAAAACCCCCACACTTTTTTAAGATAGGAGTTCTGATTCTTGTTTTGTTTACCCTTTCCTCTTCACAGAGCCACAGAATGGGTCAGGTTGGAAGGGACCACAGTGGGTCATCTGGTCCAACCTCCCTGCTCAAGCAGGGTCATCCCAGAGCACAAGGCACAGGATTGTGTTCAGGTGGTTCTCAAATATCTCTGATGAGGCAGAATCCACACCTGCTCTGGGCAATCTGTTCCAGTGCTCGGTCACTTGAACAGTAAAGAAATTCCTCCTCATATTCAGGTGGAACCTCCTGTGCATCAGTTCCTGCCCATTGCCTTTTGTCCTATTGCTGGGCACCACAAGAGCCTGACTGCTTCCTCTTGGCACCCTCCCTTCAGATACTGACAGACATTGATGAGGTCCCCTCTCAGCTGTTTCTTCTTGAGGCTGAACAGGCCCAGCTCTCTCAGCCTTTCCTCACAAGAGAGATGCTTCAGTCCCTTAATCATCTTTGTCACCTCCTCTTCTAGGAAAATACAAAATTTAAACTAGAAGAGTTATGTGAATATTTGGAATCAGAATGTTCTCCAAAGACTAGAAATATCCTCCTGACAAAGTAGAGAACTGCATCTTCAAAAGAACCATAATTCTTAAGTATTTCTACTTTCAGAGCACAAATTTCAGTCCTCTTCGAGATACATAGATTTGATGACTTGATTACAATGCCCAAAAATAGCCTTTGTTTAATGGCAGTGATGGAAAGGCACAATCTTATCTTTAGCCATTTCCAGATCTGCATGACTGTCTTAATTAGCATTGGAGCATTCAAACTTGGCACCCTGTGTTTTTTCTGTGCCTTTCTCAGCAACATATTTATTGCTTTTTCCACAAGACTGTTTGTATATTTTACTAAAATAGGGACACAATTATGAGGTCATGAGGGGTTCCACAGCATAAAGCAGTTTAATCTGTATTTTCTAATTCTTGAAAACAAACAGAAGAAAAAATTTTATCGTTAGCTTCCACCCATGCTGAGACTGAAAACTCAATTGGCACAGTAAAACACAAAATTATAATTGCTGTTAGCAACAGGTAACTCCAAGAAGTCACCTGGATTTCTTCCAGTTAATCGAATACTCAAGAATACTTAACAGGTTTGTTATTGTGTGGGGTTATATTTTTCTTTTAAACAAAATATTTCAGTATTTCCCAATGTTGGATGATGAGTCTCAAAAGTTAACACATTTATAAAAGGTTACAGGAATGTTTTCTCAACATTCTGTGAGGAAAATTTTGGAAGGCAAATTAATTTAAGAGAGTAGGAGAAAAACAAATGCTATTACTGAATTACTCCACACACTTTTACTTCCAAGTACCTTCTAATCTTTTTTTTTGGACTGCAACTGCCAGTTTTTCATACTGCCATAGGAATGGAGTTTCTTTCGCTGCACAATATTGCTAAGGCAGCCATTTGGCTCTAAGATAAAGCCAGATTGAAGGCCAGTGTGCAGACGATACCAGTATAAGCATGAGGTAACAAGAGTGACCTGAAGCTAAGAGTACAAGGCAAATGCAACATTTTAATCCTTTCACCTGACATCTCTGTTTTCACATTCTTTTTCTGAGCACGATGGTCCTGCCCTCCTGCGGAGCTGGATGAGCAGAGACACACCCCATCAACAGACCACACTTCCTTTCCCTCTGGGAGGTCTCACAACTGCAGGTCCTTTGAGACATGCTCTTTATTCCACCCAACTAAAGTCTTGTGATTCTGCATTTCCAGAAGAGAATTATTTTGGCCAGATGTGAAAGTAATCACAGTAATGGTGGTAATCAGCAAAAGTTACAAACTTACATTTCTTCTCTTTATTGCAAATCAGCTCAAAGTCAAAAAATGAACAAATAAATCCATTTTCTATTACTTGCTAACTTCTGGAACATTATCAGAAAATATTTAGATGGATTAAATGTTCAAATATAAATTAAATTTATTGTAACTAAGTCAGGCATCCTTTTCAGGAAGTTTCAGTAGTACATTAACTCATTTCTCATTTTGAGGTGAATGTGTTTTTCTTATGAAATAATTATTATGTAAGTATAATCCTGATGATACAGAACCTAACCTTAGGGGGGTTATTTTGAGCACCTCCAAATTTGATTACATAGTAATTGTTAGACCATAAAAAGGAAATATTACTTTCAGTCTCCATTCAGGCTCAAGTCTTTGAACTGTTCCCTCAATTCCTTACTTCCACAAGACAAAGTCCTAAACCAACCAATCTAATAAGTCTTCTTCTGGTTTCAAATAGATTTTAAAAATCATCATCTATGCCAGCAAGCCTACAATCACATCCTAAGGGGAAGAAAAGTGGGTCTCTTTTACTGAGGAAAATGTTGCAAACACACATGGATCTGTTTTTTACAGCTATTTAAGTGAAAGACTGTGGCAAGAATCAAATGCTCTAAATCAATGTAACAGTTTCATTAGATCACAATTTTCTGTCAAGCAAGCACATGAAGCAATGAATTAATTCTACCCCCATTGCTGAAGATTGTGCTTCAATACATACCTAACAAATTAAAGAGATCTTTAAACTTTGGACTTAAAACCAAATCAGAATTATTTGGATGCAGCTATCTATGTAGAACTCTGCAGCAACGTGCTCAGGGTACAGTGGCCTTACTCTAAACACATTACTGTGCACCCACTCAAAATATTGGCTTGCATTTTGAGAAGCAGTAGTCTGCTGGCTAAAAAATATTAAGCTGTGAAGACATGTCAATTTGGATTGTAAAGACAAGAGAAATCTTTACAGCTATCCACAGTATGTTATGTTCCTCCAGCTTCCTGTTGGACAAAACCTGTCCAGTAGCCACAGGCTCACATGGGTTCAACCACAGCTGCCCGGCTTCAGACAGGAACATTTTTGATGTTAGATGTCTGACTATCAAAGTCCAAGACTCACAGAGCAAAGACAAGCCTTGAATGAACATACACAAAAGGTTTTACAAGCAAAACAAAGCTTAACTTTGCTTTTTGGTTACCGATAATATCAAATAAATCAAAATATCTGTGCTCATATGATGCATGAAAGGCTTTACAGTGGAGTCTACTTCATTACTAATAAGAGAAATTTCTTTTAGAGTTCACATTTTCCTGCACAACACTCCAGTTGAAAGTTCTTTTCCTTGAACTTGCTATTCATTTTGTGACTGCCATTAAATAAAAGTCAACTTAGGTTTGAAAAAAGCACTGAATTGTTTATAATTATAAGAGCATTTTATTGTTTGTGAATTAAGTTATGAAGAAGCATAATGTGAGGAGTAGATGTATCTTTCATCTTAACACTAGATTATCCAAAGTTCATTTTCAGTCTTAACACTGCATTAAGAAGTTTTACACGAATATAGGACACCTATGTTAATATGATCCAGTTCAAGTAAAGCCAGCAGAGCTTTGGTTATAGAAATGCATTTGCTTTTAAAAATTAAATCGTATTAAAAATTTTCTTTGTACCCATCAGAAAGGTCTATTTTAATTCTCATATTGCTATCAACACTATTTCCAAAACACTACTAACAATAACATATCACCTTGAAAGTATTAAACACTACTTTTTATAATTTCACTAGCATTTTTTTATCAAAAATAAGTATTTTAAATGGATATATATCTGGGGATGGTAGAGAGAAATTACCTTCAGCAGCCCTATTTGCACATAAAACTGATCCATTTACTATAGTTAGTACAAGTAAATACTTACCCATTTACTATTGCATGTCATAATATCAAATAATCCATCACTTGTGCAAAATAAAGCCAGAAAAGATTTACTCATCAATACAAAGAACATCCCTGGCCCACACACTCACACTGCCTTTATCACTTTATCAGAACAGAGCAATATCCTGCTCAAACACAGACACACAAGACAAACAACCAACCACCAAAAAAACCCCAAAAAAAAGAAAAAAAAATCAACCAAGCAAACACCAAAAAAATCCCCAAACCACACCAACACCCAAGAATGCCTTATTCACAGCAGGAAAATAAAATACACCATTTTTTTTCTTATTTAAAACTAACAGCAAAGCAGCTTTTAAATTTGGCGGTCTCCTGGGCTAAGCTGAACTGCTACTTAAGCATTCTTTTGTGGGAACAGAGTCTCTTTGAAACATCCAGTGGAATTTTTAGAAAAATACGTAGCTTCATGATTGATAGGGAAAGAAAATATATATATTACATGTTATTTAGAAGAAAGAAGAGTTATGGGCATATCTGCAGAGCAAGAAACCAAAATTAGCGCAGTGCTCCTCTGAATAATACCTTCTGCTTTTCAACAGGACTATTTAGCCCAAAGACTACGTGCTGTGAGACATCTCTAACAGTTTGATCATCTAAGCACACTCATTCAAAGCTCAACAGGGACAGTGCCTCATGTTATGTAGATGCAGCCTAAATGTCAGCAACTGGAAAAGAGATAACACATTACAGGTATTTGTAGAAAGACAGAACAGCAGCTTCTTCCACTGTGTTTCTTCTGATAAACCAACCCAAGGATCTTGCATCAGGTTTAGACTGGAAAATACTTCTTTTTAGGAAAGCTGCAAGGACTAAGCATGGCTATAGTCTCTGTTGTCACAAAAAATCATAATACTTATGGAGTTTTTTATAATTATGCATGATGTAGCAAATATGAAGTTGTAGGGTAACAACTAAAGATTGTTCCTAGTCATAAAAGTAGAAACACCATAAGGCCTTTGGAGATGAACCATTCAAAAGCAGAACAATGGCCATACTCCAGGAGCTTTAAGATACCATATATAGTGTTCCATAAGTGGTAAGAACACAAGGAATATATTAAAACATATTTGGTATTCTAAAAGTATAATCGAATGTACAATAATTATGATACTTTACACAAACAGCATGTTCATCATCATCATGGCTGAAAGCCATACTATATTACACTTCCTTACAAGCTTTGAGCAAGCTTCTTTCTGTGACATCTTCCCTAACAGTTACCTTCTGCAAATTGACTCAAAACCATTAAATGGAGATTAATAATACACGTTTCAAAAATTAAGAAATTTAGCAATGTCTGCATGATATGAGCTTCATGTGACAGGAAAATCTCACTTTTTCTCTATTCTACATTCAAAGAATAGCAAAAGTAATATTTACTTTCCAAAAATGATAATATTTGCTATATAGAAAACATTTTCTATCTGGGGCAAGAAGCTATTTCATAACTCTACATTCACACTTGGTGTTAGCTTCTGAAACAAGTATTTGGAATAATCTTTCAATTCTAGCATACATCTTTACAAGTCTGGCTAAGAAAAATAAACCAAACAACTTCTTTATTGCCCAGAGAGTTCGGGATTCCCCATCCTTAGAAGCATTCAAGGCCAAGCTGGATGAGGCCCTGAGCAACCCTGACTAGTAGAAAGGGTCCTTGCCCATGGCAAGGGTGTTGGAACTAGATGATCTTTAAGGTCCCTTCCAACTCAAATCATTCTATGATTCTATTAACATATTTTGTGAGCAAACAGTTTGCTGGATGCCACACCCATAAATCACTTGAATCAGTCATCAGCTTCTGAAGGTTCAGTCTGAACATTAGACACGGCCTCTAAACATTAATGTAGCACTGGAACAGGTTAATTATGATTGTCATGGAATTTCCAGTCCTGAAGGCTCTCAAGATTTGGCTAGACTGAGCTAACCTAACATTGACCACAGTGCTACCCTGAGCATGAGCTCAGACTAGATGACCTACCCAGGTCCTCTTTAACAAGTCTTCCACAATCCCACAAACGCACAATAAAGAATTTGACGCAGAAACTTTATGATGGACCTTATCCATGAAACATTCCAGTAGGATACACTCTAGTTTTTAATTTCTGATGGGGTACACTTTTCCAGCAAAAGATTCCACTACCCCACATTAGTTTCCAAGCTTCTCAAGATCACACAAGCCATTATCTTTTAATATTGCAACCAACTGTTTTCTTCTAGCAATAATCATCAAGCTCCAAGACCCTGTTCACTACGTTATTTATAGTGTAAGCCTCAAGGGCACTGGACATAACATAGATCTCTTAAGGGAAAATTAGTCAAGTGTGCAATGTTGCCTGGAAAAGCCACTCTGGCACTTTTATATGGGCAGCTAACTTTCAAATGCCACTTTGACTGGCAAAACAATTGAAAGAGGCTTTCCAACAAACAATCTTCAAAAATTCTGTATCCTCTTTGAGAAAAAGGTCATGAATTCCACTCAAACCTTAGCTTTGATCCCCCTCGTCTCCACAATCAGCATATTCTGTAGCAAACATTTTAAAGAGAAACTGATAACTAAATGCATATGCACTCAGCTCCTAGATATGAAGAGATCCTGAGTCCCAATGATTGTAAAAAAAATACCAGCACATCTCAAATAATGCAATGTTTTTTAATCTCTAAGTTAACCTTTACTTGGCCTACATTTAAGACTTGCTTCTACTAAAAACAGGATTCAATCTTTCTGTTGATACCATCATTCATAAAGGCAGCAATAAATAAAACAGAAGTCAACAATTCTGTGTTAATTACATAAAAGAAATCCACTCACCCCTTTCTTTCAGAAATCAGCTTTTACTGCTACAGAGTAGATCCAACAGAGAAAAACCTTACTTGCCAAGGGGAACATGAAGAATGTCCGTGCTCTAGAAGAAATAGGCAGGGAAACACTACAGTTGTTTTACAAGTGTTCTAAAGGCTGTATTATCCTTGCTGCCAGGGGCAACGAAAATTTTCAGGAATACCTTGCTAATAGTATGAAGAATGACATGAATGTAAAAGACTTGGGGAATGAGTATCACTTGTGTACCTACTTCCTCTTATAAGTGAGCCTGCTGATGTGAAGCCAAAATTACACAGGTCTGCAACAAGCTCAGAGAGACCAGAGTGACACTCTTACCTGAACTTTTTCCTTTAGGCCTTCTAGTTTTCATCAGTTTAAGATAGCTAAGTGACACGAATAAAACTAGAACTTTGAAGTTGCAGCCTGCAATCCTGGAAAGATGAATTAGCATGTCAGCATTCAAATAATGCAGGTTTACACAAGGCTGGAATGAATTCCAGCATTCGAAATTAATTACACCTCAATTGTTACACTTTCTCTCTTTGACCAAGTCTCTTTTTTGCCAAGAATTGCAATAATATCAGGGAAACCAGACCTGGAGCATTTAGAACTTTATAAATTCAATAAAAACAACCCTGCCTCCAAATAAAAGTCCACTAACACAGTGAAAGGCAAGGACTACAGACTAGGCCATAAGGAAATAGCTACCTAGCAACTATATAAAAGTTTTTGTCATCATTGCAATTGAAAGGATTTTGAAGCTTAGCCTATCAGTCCAGATACTCACACTGAAGACCTATAGATGCTTACATTTGAACGGCTTTTGGTGAACATTAAGGATTTCCCTCAACTTCAGGCAATTTGTTGTTTAGTAGTCTAAATGGGGTAGATAGATACAGCACCATTACTCACAGCCTGATTTTAAATTATTGAGAAAGTAACAAATGTCATTAGGAACCCTAGAGTGCTTTCATGCAACCAAATGTCACCTCTTCCCATGCAGTAAACACTCTCTCTCTCTCATTAGACAATCTGCTTTGCAGAGATGCCTCCTTGCTTTCCAATACAGTCACTGCTAGCACCTCACTTGGTATTTGCTTTAAAAAAATTGCTTTGACTAAGCCTACTCTTTGATTGCAGTCACAAATTAAGAAAGGAATTAACAAAAGGAAAAAGGTCACTCATCCAACCTATATTTATCAGCGGCTTTTTCCCCCAATGGACCCTAAGGATAAAACTCTAAAGAGAGCAAGGAATATGCAAATCAAACAGGCTGCTGGTTTAACTGAACTTGAAATCATGGATTAAGTTATTTCTCAGTTAAATCTCAGTTTTTTAATATAAACTTCTCCATATTTCTTCCAAGACAATTTTCTAATTCAAAATTAATAAGAAGTAGAACACCCATAGCAGGTGTTTCAGTACTACATAGTATCCCATGAAAGGAAAATACTAAACTTCATCCCACAGCCATAAATAAAGCATCTTTTCTAATAAAACTTTATGACCTAGTTCCTTCCCAGGCTGGGAAAGGATTTATGAAAGGACACACACTTCACTTTCTCATTATCAAGACAGTAATAAATTGTCAGTTAAGTTTCTAAATTAACAGATTTTATTACATTTCCATATTTGTATTAACCCCTTTGAAATACCTGTGCAGAAAAATGTAGTCCTCAAAGCAGTATATTATGGTTACAATACACAATGAAATTGTGTTAAAATGTGATCCTGTGTGATACACACCCAGACAAAACCAACTGAAAGACCAACAAGATGTTTTTGGTGGGGTTTTACCTGAGATTCAATATGCAGCCTAGATTTCTAATCCTGTCACACTTTCAAGGCTCAGATACCAATTATATTTTCAGATAAACATGCCTCTAATAAGTCAAAACTGGTCTTCCATCTGTGCCTCAGAAGTCTTTTGATATCAGCATGACTACAACTATCTCTGTCACCTCACAGCAAGTCTATTGCAATGACACATTACAAATATTTTAAAACACTCCATTGATGCCTCCATTCACATTTCAATCAAGCTGATGTTACATCTTTAACATTTCCATAGCGTTTTTTACCTTCAGGATAGGACAGGTGTAAGGGCTTTAAACCATTTATATGCTTTTATTCCGGAACTCCTAAATACTTGGATTTTTTTTTTTCCACTTAGTTTCAACATTTTTATCCTATTTAAACATAGCCAGTCAAGAAATGACACTATCAAAGCATAAAGATCCCTTCAAAATTCATTCAGTACAGATGAAAAAAAGCTTATGAACCTACAAAACAAAAAAATTAGTTCAGGAGCAAGACAAGATAGCTACAGATCCAAAGAATAAACTTTAGGCCTGCCCTCCCCCCAGTTGAGCACGGTCAAAAGGATTTCCTGTCTTTGCTCCCAGTCTTACCGCAATAATCCCCACTCCTCTGGAGGAGCTCTAATTTTACTGACACCATGGGAAAGGGAGACAAATAGAAGGAAGACACTGCAGGAGCTGCAGTTACCATCCCCTATGCGCACCTCACCTGAGCACCTGCACACCAAGAAGGAGAGGCAGCTGGCCAGCAGCTGCTGGTTCACAGGTAGCCTCTCACCTATTTCACTTCTTTGCTATAATGCATGGTGAAATAACCTCCAGGGATTTTCACACCTTTAGAAAAGGGCAACTCTCAAGATCAAAAAAACTAGGGACACACTCTAAGACTTCTCTGCTGTGGCACACACATTCCACCTCTGTCTCCGGTTCCAGCCATTCCACGGAGAAAACTACTCACCAAAGATAAAAGCACTTTGGATACAAAATCTTTCGTGGACTTTTATTTTCTGCTGCTCTTGTCTTTTTCTTTCTTTTAAACAAAAATTTGAAGAGCGAAAGGGCAGATACAAGACAGCAAGTCAGGAGAAAGGACAGACTATGTCACATCACCACTACCCTTCCTTATTCATACATTTACAAAGACTTTAACGCGTACATCTGAAAGACAACTGCACCAAGCAAGTTTCCTCCTGTTTAAATTATGTCTTACAGTAATACTCCTTCACTATACTAAAAGCTGAACCTAAAAGCATTTCACATTATGACTCAAGTGGAGCAATGATACATTTTCTACATTAAAAACCTAATAGGAAGAGGCAAGCCTACTGGTTTTAGATAATTCTATTTTTATTTCTTCTAAAAATCCTTTCATCCATTTGAGTCTTACTTGACTTCCACACAGCTAAGGTTTCTCCTTTTTTCTGCCTCCATGTCAAGTAATATTTGCAACTACTTATGGAGATATCTCAGCCACAATACCATTAGGTAATAAACATTTAACACTTGCTCACATATTTCTGAAAAGCAGGGTGCTGTTCTTGTTACCTGATTCTAATAAGGAATTTCTAACACATCACCACTTGTTATTAATCACAAGAAGGCATAAAACCTGCATTCAAATGGGAACTTTGCTCTTTACATTTTCTGCAAACTTGGTTTGCTTGCAGACACACATTACACTTAAATAAAATTTTAAAAATCCCCTTTTGAGATACTAAATAGAACATAAAATGACCAAGATTTGATCGTTTCCCTGACTAGGTGCCATGGCTTAACACCAGCTGACAACCAAGCCCCACAGAGTAGGATGGAAGAGAAAATTGAAAGGGTAAAATTGAGAAAAAAATCCTGGGTTTAGATAAAGACAATTTAACAGGTAACATAAAAGCCACATGTAAAAGCAAATCAAATCTAGTAATTCGTTCACCCCTTCCCAAGGGCAGGCAGGTGTTCAGCCATCTCCACAAAAGCATGGCTCCCTCACACATAACAGGGACTTGGAAAGACGTACACCATCACTCCAAACATCCCCTTGTCCTCCTCCTCCCCACTTTATGGCTGAGCACATCACCATCTGGCATGGAATATCCCTTCAGTTAGTTGGGCTCAGCAGTGTTCCATCCCAACATCTCATGCACCCCCAGCCTTTTCACTGGTGGGGTGGGGAGAGAAACAGAAGATGCCTCGCACTGCTCAGCAGTGACAAAAACTACCCTCATCCCAGTGTTATTGACACTGCTTCCAGCACAAATCCAAAACACAGTGCCATACTTGTCACTGAGAAGAAAATTAACTCTGCCTCAGTCAAAACCAGCACACTATGCTTTTCTTACTGGATCCTTCTTCCACTGTCATTTGCTCCAGGGCTGTCACATCACAGCACACTTCTATTGACCTGCTGAATAGTCCAACCATTTAAAAAAAAATAAAAGCCTCCAAGTCTGCTGTTATTGAATTAACTGGATTTTTTTTTTTACTATTTAATTTACTTGACACAAATGCAGTTGGGCAATCTGGGAGAACCTTCGAGAATTCTGTTGCTTTTCTTCAGACACACACTTGGTATGGTCTTCTAGCTCTCATGAAGACCACATCCTCCCAAGAATATAGTGTATATATAGTATATCCAGCAAGAAGGAAGCTTCTTCAGAAAAACTGTTATTTACACAAATAATAGCAGCTGCAGTTACACTAAGGATATAACATTACAAAAGCTGATCATGTCTAAAATTAGGTCATGAGCTCATCACAACCAAGTCATAAATAAGTTCTTGGAAAAATATTGCACATAGTCATGGGTACAGCACAGGCAAAGAGAACTAATTCCTCATTCTAAAGCAGCTACTCATTGCTACTTAATTTCATCAGTCTTCAACACGATTCAGGACACAGCCATGTTAGGAATTGTACAGATACAGAACTAAATAAATTCACCAGAGCAGGCAACCTACAGCAAAGAAAGTTGCTAGCTGTTAAGAGGGACTTGGCAGTAGTTGTGGGGAAGATGTCATTCAATTTTGAGTAGAAAAATGCCATAATTGTCATAATGCTTTGTTTAGATTTACTTACATGCTGCATAAATCGCTTTACATGAACACTTGCAACCACTACCACCTGCGAAGACAGGCTGCAAACTTACCAAATCAAGGCAACTGTGGCAAATACCCACTTTAACTTCTAATTTAAAGACTACCAGGTGAAAATAAATGAAGGACCAGGCTCATGAGCTCTAGTCATACATTCCTTATTCAGCAATACTACAGAGCTGTAGTTCTTCCTTTGTCACATTAAACCTTCAGCCAGCTTTCCTTTCAATTCAGTTTTGAAAATGTTCAAATCCATAGATATAATCTGTAAAGAATATCTTTCAGGTTAAAGTTGACAACAAGTCCTGTAAGAAAATAATTCCTTCATACGGTTTAAGAGAAAATGAGTATGAATATGTATACTGTAAATACAGCTCTTCACAGGTCCATAGGGAAGAGAATTTTTGTTACAATAAAAAAAAAAAAAAAAAAAAAAGTAGGGAAGGCAATCCCAAATCTCTTTAAATGCCTTTCCTGAGGTTTGATTCAGAACCTAGTAATTAGTCCAGAAATGCCTTCATTCCCTATTTTAAAATGTTAATTCCTACATCCCTTCAAAAACCACAGAAAATATCAGGAAGAGGTTTAGTCACTTGGAAGCCATTTCAAATGTAGAGTGTAAGTGCTGCCTCACACAACATAAAGATTAAACTTGCATGATATTCAAATGCTACTATAACAAAAAAAAAGTGGAAGTAGAAGAGACACTGCATTTTTTCCCCCACACCTCTTGTTTAATGTCTACAAAGTTGGTTTTTTATTGCAAGACAAAAGATTAATATGGAAGTTTTACTATAACTTTAGTTGTACATTGACAGGGACAAGAACTAGCCTGCCAACTGGTTCCTATAATTATAGGCAAACTACAAATTTAATTGTGATATTAATTAGTTCTCTGATCATTTTCTTTTATAATTATTTGCTCTTAAGTTATGCATATTTTCACCCAGGTATTGTGTTTTACCGATTTTAAAAAATTAAAACTGACTATGTTGGACTATAGTGATGCAGCAGTTTCCAAGTGGACAAATACAAGTCAAAAATATGCACTTCACTGTAAATAAGAGTATAAGTACTTCTCACCAGTTTAATTATAATGTACTAGAAGTGATAAGTGATTGCTTTTCATGAAGAGGAATTGAAATGCTAATTAGCACTTTTTTTAATAAGCATTTCAGTTTATACAAGTGTTTACTTGCAACAAAAAAGGATTAATATAACGCTCCTTTTCTACAGTTGCATTTAAATCTTCCACTACATTGTCTTTATACAGAACTTCTTTCTTCTTAGAAAGCCAGTGCAGTGGTATATGCAATAATCTTTCTAGCTTCTTAACTCTTGAACAAAAATGAGTGAAATCATGAATTATGCGATAGATCTTAAAACCTTTTATTTCTCCTGATCTCCAGAGTTAAAATTCCCAGTTTTATGTGCTTTCTTGTCCAATAAATTGGATTGATTTTCATATAATCAGTTAAATAAGCACATGACCATTTTGATCTCAAGCATGTTCTTTTTCACAGAATCTGCATTTATTTCCACAGTCACAACATTTTTTTATATGACGACATCTATAGCTCTCTTCCTTACACCTTGTTCATGAACAGTTTTATCCACAATTCTGCATGAGTGACCTCTTGATTGATATCCTGTTAAATATAGAGTGTCCCTGTCCAAATGTGCTACATTCCAAAGTATACAGAGCACTAGTTTCTCACTTCTTTTTATTTCCTTCCTCCTCCTCAGCTCAGTAGGTCACTATATTAACCTCACATTTGATCTGCACACAAGCCACACATCATTTTCCAGGCAGATGTAGACAAAACAATACAGGGCATACGCCAAATTAATAATCTGCAGTCAGTATGGTAGGTAGCTTTGAACTAGCTATCAGAAACAGAGCTCAATATGGCTTCCAAACCCGGTTAGTTCAAGCTGGCTAGTGAAAAAACTGGGGTGTTACTGGCCTCCCACCACCAAGCACCTGAAAAGTGCAACCCCATTGCAGTGCCAGCCCGGACCATAAATACAGGTATTCACAATGTAATCCATGCAAGGTCAGGGAGGACGACTACTTCAGCTCCAATTTGGATTAACTGAATAAAGTTATAAGGCTCTAAAACCGCTCAAATCCTACCTACACAGATCTCACATCTACTTGGAGGCCCTGGCAGTACTGTGCACATGAGAGCTGTTCTGTCTGTTGTTCTTTCCAATTCATTTCCACAGAGAGGCCAGTTCATAAATGACAAACCATACATGCCTTGGTACTCATCTTCGGTCTTAATCCTAAAAGCAAATCAAATACAGTAACCCTTCAGCTCAAAAGAAGTCTCATTTAATCTTACAAGTTTCCCTACAGACAGGAATATCCTTTTTTAATTTTCTAATGTCTTCAGAACATTAAAGAAAATAACCCACCTGCACACTGTTCAGGCAGCAGTGTCAGGCACTGAGATAGGCAGCATTTGGTTCATGGCTTTAAGACTCAGATTTCACCCTCCCTAGAGGGTGAGTTAAGGGACTATCATGTGTAGCATGAAGCTGGTTATTTCATTCTTAATGCATCCTTGACTAAAATCAGCACTTCTCCCGAAAGGAAGACGAACTAAGCCAATATGCTTAAAATTTTACTCTCAATACCCATCACAAGGCCTTAGAAGATAAGAAAAGGTGAGCTTTAGAACCCAAGCCAATTTCAATTTGACAAACACCACCTGTCTCAGAAAACTGAGGTCCCTTAGGGTTCAGGGAAGTCAGAAAAAAGGTAAAAAAAAAATCTAATTATCTGCTCACCCTCCTCCCTCAGACACTAGGCTGGCAATTTGAGGCTTAGGCTTTGGTAGTTCCAATTCTCAGAGGATTTCCATGGACTACCCCTTTAGAACAACATAGAAAGAACATTTAATTAAGTTGGAAGGCAAACCAGTTAGAACCATCAGGAAAGAGCACTCCCCAGTAGATCTGTATAAAGAATTCACAATTCCATTTTCTCTTACCAGTGACAGGAAAACAGATCTTTTTATTACAAGCTCTGGATTTGCTGGACAGGACATGGCATACTAAGCCACAGTAAGAGCAAAAGTGTTTACATTTGGATGCATTAGTGAAATCTGAAGAAATAAAGTACAGAGTTCACACAGAACAAAAGAACACACAAGGTTGAAGACCACCTGAAATGCACATTAGTCCTTGCAAACTTCTTTCAATTGTTTGCCATTAAAATATCTAAGTAAAAATTGAATATTAACTACAGAGTATTGCTGTTTAAGTCCACTGTATGTAACATATTCATTTCACTCTTAAGTTAAATCTCAGTGCTCACATTTGCAATAAAAATCCACTTAGGCAAATAGAAACTCTGTCTTACCAGCTAGAATTCTAAGAACACATGCCAAACTTGAAAAATCAGGAAATTTCACTGAACTTGGCACAACACAAAATGTACAAAGTCAAAATTTTAATTGCTAAAATTGTGAGCACACCTACTTTACTCCAGCTCACACAAAATCATTTCTTTTTGAAGGAGCAGCTTCACCCTTAGCTAATTCGCTCTTCAGCAAACAAGGTAGTGTATTGGAGCCAGCACAATTATACCCATCAACACTTACTCGAGATTTATATGTACATTTATATAAAGACTAATACAGCCCTTAAATTTTCATGACTAGCTGCTTGTGATGAGGGCCTATTTTCTCTCTAGCTATACCACAATTCATGGGCTGCCATCTGGTCCTGTAAAAGCAGCCTTTACAGAGACAGAAATAAAACAAACTTTCATAGTTCATTCCTATTGCAAGAATAAAAGTAAAATCTGCTTATTCTACTCCTGAAGCTATTTTTAAAACTACTTATCCCAACATGCACATTACTTATCATTTGTCTGATACCCAACAGGCTTTAGGCTGAAATGAGATTTTACTCTGTATTAGGTGATTGCATCTTGTGCAGAATGCTTGCTGGCTACCAAAAATTGTTTGCTATTCTGCTTTGAATACCCGGCTCAGTAACTGACATCAGGAGCATCAGTTTGACATGAATATGTAGATATGTGAAAATCTGTGGTCAAAACAGAACAGACTATGATGAAAGGTCAAGTCTGACAGCTGGAAAGAAGCCTTAAGGCTCCTCTTCAAATCAAGTTTGAGTTTTATTCAAAGGTCAATGTCACTGTGACCTATTTCACTTTTCTTCACTAGAAGGACCCAAGAATGCTTTGAAATACAATTGGTCTAGGCATTTGGAGAAAACTTAGAAGTTAGTAAAAATTTATCACTGCATGACCAGCACAATGCCCGCTCAGTGGTTCAGTTCTTGTGATTTAAGGGGTTTCTCCACATCATACATTTTTGCATCAAAATTTAGAAGCAGTTTCAGTTTTAGAATGTTGCAAAAACCACTCTATCAAAGTGGTCAGCCTAATGAATACTGCCTCAAATATAATATACATCTTTTTCACACAGCATTACTTCAAGTAACTTGATTTTTTTTTTGTTTCAGAAAAGCCAGTGATTTTTGTGCTCCTAGTGAATACCAGTCAATGGTCATTAGAGCACTCCCATGGGAGAGATCAAAATGATACCTACTCGTGATTTTTTCTCCCAGGAGACTTCCTCAAGCATCCTCTAAAGATGACATACCCTGTTTGTTCAAGTCTAATGTGACTACTGCATCAACTGGCATCACAGGTAAGATCCATAATTACCATCTAAAGTTACTAAATAAGACATTTCTTAAAATGAGATCTGAAGGTATAGGAGGTAGTTTTACTCTGTCAGTTTAGGAAAACCTACACAAATTGACTATACGAAGCTCATTCTTATTTCATGTTTCAGATTATTGCAGCTTTCAATTTAGACCTTGGGGTCCTGTCTGATTATAGCTGAATCCTCAAACTTTTTATTGGAGTTACTAACGGCATTAAAATTTCACTAGAGTCATTGATTTCCTTGAAAGATTTTGCATTAAAGATGAGAAAAGGTGTAAAAATACAGCAAGCATGCATGAAGTGACCAAATCCTTCCCCAAACAAAAGTTTAGTCTAACATTTTCCCCTTGCATGGACCCTGTTTGATAAGGGATCTAGACCAGGCAGTGTTTCTAATGACTTGCATATCTTGGAAGCACACCAAGTCACAGGTGTAGCTATAACAAGCTACAAGTTAAAGAATTCTCACTTCACCTGTTGCAAAAATGAACAAATCTTAATAAGGTAGTAACATATATTTTCCTATCCTCCCCTCCCCCCCCCAAAAAAAAAAAAGCCCCAGAAACAAAAAACACTTCTATGGCAGGTATCTCAAGATAGAACTAACATTGTCTACTTTGTTTTGAAGTTTAAAAATCATACAAGCAACATTTTAATGAAAAAAAAAAAAAAAATTGGGATTGGAGGACCTCATTACATACGACTACTTTTTGCATTAATTACCTCCCAATAAGTATACAGTTTCCCTGAAAATTCACAGATAAAGTTCCTTATTATCAATATCACTACACATCACAATTCGATACCTTAATATAAGAAAATAAATGTAATAATAACTATATTTCCTAATGTATTGACTGTGGTTCACGCCTTATTTTAAAAGCAACATTAGTACTGCTTATACCATAAGAAGCATTTCAATGCTTTGCAGCTCCTGGGCAAGAGATGCACAAAGGGTGAGATAAATATTCGTTTTATGGGTAATTAGCCAAATACAATTTAACGTGAGGCAGCTTTAGCATAATCTAACCCTTACAGATAGGGTGACATCTAAGCAATGGCATCTCTTCCCCTCCCAATGGGAGATTGGTTTTTTCAGCTCAAGTACATCCAGAACTTTTGGAGACAGCACTGCTTTGCATCAGCACCTGGCTAATTTCAATGCACATCACAGCATTAAACATCCCTTTACAATGTGCAAGAGCACATGTCCCACACCTGAAAAAGAGACAACTATTCATCCACTCCAACACCTGTAGGCCACACAGAGCTGTTCTGCAACTACAAAAGAGGCATGGGAGAGGACTAAACATTCATAGGAAACATAAGCAACTACGAGTCAGTTTACTGGAGCTGGAAGTTCTGCTTGCAACTCCCAAAATTCATAACTGCTACTACGCATGTTAGTGTTTCCATTATACTTGCACAGACAATTTTCAGGTGTTGTTAAGTCACCAGCTTCCCTTCCAAGGCATGGTTTAGAGTTTTCACTGCACAGATTTTGTGCAACTCTTTCGTCCAAGCTCACAGTTACCTCATGGGGAAGCACCTTCCACAAAAACAGAGGCCAGTCTTCAAGAAGGTGCTGCAAAACTTAAACCACTAGCTCTGCTCACTCACCCAGAGCCCAGACATAAGCTTCACTCACCTGTATGGCTAACGAAGCAGAACAAGAACTCAGACTGGGAAGGGGTGTATCATGGCTGCCTCAGGGGAAAGCTAGACTTCAACACAATGTACAACATGCTGAATTGAGAGAACAGTCAGAGAGAAGGACACAGTATTTTTATTTCTACAATCAGGTTGGGATAACCAGCCCATCAGCACGACTCAGTCATTACCAACCAACTTAAAAACCAAGCAAGCCTCCCTCTCCCCTCACCTTCTCCTGACAAAGGATCTTTCTCTCCTGCCACATGCAAAGGCAGTGCAAACATCCTGCAGAGCCAAATTCAGTTACACACAAACCCCTCTTGCAGGAAAGATAGGAACATCCAAGTTCACCTCACTATGCTAGCAGCAAGCCAGTCTGTGTGAGGTGTGCATATAGAGAAGGAGAAGATATTTTCAAACGTTAAAGAAAAGTATTTTGCACATTAGCAAAAAGCATCTCCACAGGAAAGCCTGCTCAAATTTGACTACACTATCAGTGCTCTAGCTGCTGTAAGTAAAGAAACCCTGCCCACATATTTGCATAGACTCTTTTCTGAAGCAGAGCAATAACCTCTAAGCACAATCACCTAACAAAGGTGTCAGTTATGGAGTTGAACAATTCCTTATCAATAGCAATCACTTTATGAAGCTTGCAACACATAAAGGCACTTCCTCAGCCCTTGCATATTTCCTTTTTAAGACAGCCTGTGTATGCCTATAGAAGCAGGGCTTTATGGAGTGAGCTCATCCCAAGTGGAAAAAAATCATAAAAACTTGACACAGAAAGCTTTCTATAAGTTTCCTTTCTCCTCCTTCCTCTTTTATTTCCATGGAAAACTCCTCATCACAAGCCAGTGGATCACACCTCCTTTATCACCAATAAGCTATGGCTTCTTTTCTGACATAGCTGTACACTTAATTACATTTCTCTCCAACTCCTCCTAATGGAGTCATGAATTAGCCAGAAACATTCACAGGGTATCTCTCCTATGTTCAGAACTAAAAATCCAAATATACTACAACAACACAAACATGCCCACACCTTCAAAATTCCTCTATTCTTTTCTTTTTCTAATGCTCCTTCCAAGATCTTTCCTCAAAAAGAAACCCAGGCCCACTTCCTAGGAACTTTTGCCTGTCTCTTTTTCTTCCTTAGCTCCTGGAAAAGCAAACTTCTACTTACCCTTTTCTCCTTCAATTTCCAGGGAACAAGCAGACAGAAACTTATAGCATACTTATAGAATTTCTCATTCAAAACAAACAAAAAAAACCCCAACCAAACAAACAAAAAAAAAAACCCATCAGTATCAGCAAACCAATCCTCCCATTACCTTTCCTACTGCAAGAGAGGCAAAGAGCACAAAGCAAACCCCAGGAAAACAGGTAAATAGTGGTCTAGGTTTCCTTATGTCATCCCAAGACATAGGTGCAGGTGTCACCAGGCCTGCCCACTTCCCCATTAGAGCTGGATGGGGAACACCTGCTCTGTGGGGCAGCAGGGAGGGCTGATTCTATTTGCTGTTATATGCCATGAGTTTATAGACACTTTAATTGGCTTTCATGGCTTAGAAAGAGCTGGAATGTCAATAACTTATCTCCTTCTAATGAAACCCTGCCCAAACTCCATTTTCACTTAGAGAAAGCTAATGGCATTGCTTTCTAAAAAATGCTTGTTTTGAGTAACTATCGTTTATGAAGTAGCAGCTTGGAGGGGGGTATTTTTAGCTTTTCTCCAATTATCTATGAAAACTGTAGTTCTGTGCAAACTGGAACATATTTTCTTAAATCAAATACTAACTCGCATTCTTTTTGTAGAAAAAAAGTCTTCATTATATCTTCTGGACCCAATAAAAACAGGACAGTTATTCTGTGACATTTTGATGTGCCAGGAATTGCTGAATAATCTTCTTTTACTGATTTAAGCCTTTTGCAGATTCTGAAAAGCCAAAGACTGTCTTATAGTTTATGAACCTTGAGATACCAGAAAGGAACTGACTGAATAAGTCTTAACTACCAAAAGTGCTAGCACCAAGGAGAGTTAATCCCAACCAAAACTAATCTTCTAAAACAGATGACCTGAGCCAGCTTTAACTTTAGCTGGGCATGTATATTATGGCTTCAGCTGAATTATTACTTTGTAGTTTCTCTCTTTACCCAAGGTACTAAAAGGGTCACTTTTTATTTTGTGCCCCTCTCAAAACTAAAAAAAAAAAATAAAAGCTGAAACAGCAATAGAATAGCATGCTGATGTTAAAAAAAAAATAATAATTAATTAAAAAAGCATAATGCTTGAACAGTGTCTCCTCCTGTTTCTGCCCCAGCTATACTTTGCCACAAGGGACCAGTGTGGCTGCTGCTGCAGGTGCAAATCCTTCACCTCTTGCCACCAGTCCCAAGCATCACCCCATCCACAGCCCAGCAGTGCAAACCAGCTCCCTGTGTCAGGCAACAACCATTCCCCCACTCCTAGCAGTGAGAACAAAACACAGCTCACGAGGGATCCTAAACCCCAAATCTGTCCTATACAGCTGACAAATCTGGACCACCCAACAGGTGGGAATGAACACATTCATTATCTAAGTGCTGGATCTCTCTGCATTAGATAACGTATGTTTGGGATTGTTGGGAAATGTTGTTTCTTCACTTTCTTGCAAGAAGCCTAGCTACTGTGTGTGCATCAAAGTTCTCTTACTGCCAGCAGCTGAAGAAGTGTGGGTGCCAGTGTGTGAATACCAAATAATAACAGAATCCCCAGGAGACATCTGATTCAATTTCCTCTGCAGTACAAGACAAACATGAAAATTCATTGTCTTGATTAGCTTTAGTGCAGGGAAACAGCTTTCACAGCTGATTGTAAATCTTTTGGATTATCTCATTTAGCTTTTAACCTTCCTCTCCTTCTCGTCCCGACACAGATTATTCCAGCCCAGACATTCATTTATTTGAATAGCCTAAGACATGCATATGTTGTCTCCAGTCAGAATGTGAAGCCTCTGAAGTGCACAAATAATACTAAGACCATTATAAATATCCTTCAGAGTTTCTTAGTGCAAACTAAGATCTTATTCCTAGAAATAAGAAAACTACAAGGAGCATAATCATCACAGATAAAATAAACTACTTTCCTCAAAACTGCTAGTATTAAAACTGGGGAATGGGGGAGCACTTTAAAAACTGGCAACTACTGTGTTTTAAATCTTTTCCAAGGACCTCCAGAATGACATGAAAGCCAGTAATTTGTGATAGCACAGTGTCAGTGGAGGTCACAGAAACAGGGGAAGAGTGTTGTGATCTAATGAGACGCTGGCAGCATACCCACATAGCTGCATTATTCTTATAGTCACTGCATCTGGATTATCTGTGCCAACTCTTCTGCTCTTCCATGGCTTCATCTGTGATGTTTCTGTTTCAGCTACCAAAGGAATTCTGCAAATGTCAAGAACAGTTATGACCAAGAGAGAAATCACTCTCCAACATGTTTTTCCAGAATTTTATTAATGCAAATGATGATGGAAATTACTTATCTGCTTTCAAAAGGCATATGGGAGATTAAATCACAAACAGAGCATCATATCTCAATCTGGTTTCTATCAGTAGTCATCCTCATAGGTCAGAAAATCTAAAATCAAAGCTGTTGCATGTTGCACAACACAAAATATAAGGAATCAAAATCTCACGATATATAGTCCCATCCCAGATACTCTTTGGCCTTAATAATGTTTTAGAAACTTTATTTAGCTATAAATTTCATAGAATCTTCACAAAATAATCAAAACATTGTCTTCTCAAAGGTGCAAAATGTCCAGAAAAATTGGGATGTGCTTTTTCTCACCATCTCTTTTTAATATAAGTAGGAAGCAATGAAGACCAGCAGGAATATTTTGTTTATGTTTCTTTCATTCACATACATGCCCGCAAGACCTTAGAAGAAATATGAAAATTAATGCTTGCCTTCAGATAGAATTTAAAGACACAAATATTCAGGACATCTCACTTTCGTTCTTCAATTTCAGACCTACTCTAAACTAGTTACCTCAGTTTCCTCCACAGTCTGCAGGGAGAGATGGGCATGTTTAACCAGCTATTCAATTCATATCTCCTAAAGCCTCTCAGGATGCAATATAGAGTCAGTAGAGATTTTCTCTCATCGTGAATGAAGAGAGCCCAAATGATTGTTTAAACTGGATATCTGACTTTTAGAAAACTAACCCACAAAAATCCTACCTAAAATTCTTCATGTTAGCTTTTCCATACAAGCTGCACAGAAAGAACTATAACTAGCAAACAAACATTAACTGACACACATTTTGTCTTTTCCTAGTTATTATCAAATCAATAATACAGAATACCAATCACATTGAGAGAGTCTGAGGATCCATCTCCAGATACTCACCAACCATTGTCCATGCCGGGTACACATCTCGTCAACCTGTAGCAGACAAGTCTGGAGGGACTTGAGTGAAGGCTGCCACCTCTTGGTGAACTAAATAGCACAAATTTTGACTTATCAGCTGGAAAATGACACACCATAGTTATTGAGTTAAAATTCATTCATCCAAAAGTCATTAATAGATCCTTTATGTCATACCAGTGTATGTTTTAAGGTACGTTGGTGTGACATAAAAAATAAAAGAAAAAACCTAAATTATACCGAGTCTTCTACAGAAGCCAAAATCACAAAATAAAAAAAAATAGTGAGTTTTAAGAGTTTCAATTCAGAAATACACCTAGACTGTCAAAGAGTAACACCAGTTGGGGTGGCGTCTTATATTCTAAACAAATTATATATCATGAATAGTATTTAAATGCCCCTTTAAATACATAGCACATCAAATAAATACTGAACCATGTGAAGACCCTTTTTTCCCCTCCAACTGAAATGTAAGATTGATTTATAAAAAGTTGCCAATTTCTTTTTATTTTCTTCTGGTGCAATGTCACAATTTGAGTACTCCAAGCTTTTTCTCTTCTGTGGCAATTGTTCTGTAATATTGTTAAAATCCCCAAAGCAGCAAGAGCAGCAGTGCAAGAATTGCTGCTGTTGCTGTTGTTTTTATCACAGACCTGTATACTGAATTAAATCCAATGATTACTCTGCAAGATCTCAATAAATATCAGCATGCATTAGAAATAACATTTGTTTTGTATTTTACAAATATTACCTTGATCCAACTTGTCCTCAAGTCTTACACAGGACAGCAATCTGACAGTGATATAATCCACATATTTTTCTTCATGTAAAATCGTACAAGGTAAATACAGAGCATTCAAACACCATTTAAGTTTACTTCTGTTGAATTTCTGCTTGATGAAGAAAGAACATATTTACTCCTCTGGCCAATACTAAGAAGAGAAAAGTAAATGAGAAGACCAAATTAAAATGATCCTTCTATTTTAGTATGAAGCAAGTGCACGGTGCATTTATTAGTATGTGAATACAGTTACCAGAATGATGCTACTTTTACTGACATGCTGTGTTTTATTTTAACAAGTCTGAGATATATGTTCTCCTGACTATACAAAACCCATTGCAAGAAAAATCAGAGAGGCCATTTTGCCCATCTGCCATACTTAGCCTGGGGTTTAGGTGTTAGGATGGGGGCATGAAGGGAAGAGATGAGGCACAGACTTTGAACCAGCATCCACTGAACTTAATGAGACCCTCTCAAAAGAAGGTCCCCTTCTTCCTCTTCAGAAGAGTCATGGTTAAGCAGAGACTAAGTTCCTAGTTAATCTATAATTCCATTTCAGGTAAATCTAAAAGGCTCAGTCCCTGCAGAGGCCAGTGCAGCTGGGGTTTGGGGTCAAGACATAAATGCTGGGTGGATAAATTCTCAGAGAAGTGCTTGTTCTACGCAGTACCATATTCACTACTCTGCTGGCATCAGCACTGCTAAAAGTTCCTGAAACATTTTAAAAATTACCCATTATAACTGTTAAAGCCAACTGTAGGAATTGAAAACTCTTGCCAGGTATCTGCAATGCTGACAGATCTTTTTATAAGCCTATAGAATGTGTTTCTAAAAGTTTTATCACATTAATTGCTTTGCAAAGGCTCACTTTGACATCACCCATTGGCTCCAAGTTTATAGCTCTGTCACATTAGGCAGTATATCCTACTTCAGTGGCACCAGATATTTATGGAATAAAGAAAAATATTTTAGTATCAAAGAAGTATTTAAACTTTTAACAGGATGGATTACCAGCTCTCTCTCAGAAGAGGTGTACAGACACATATAAATATTGTGGCTAAACTGACACTGAAGAATTACTCCCACAACAGGCAAATCCCAGAGAACAGGATATTAATTAATTTGTTCATAGTGCAAACAATTTTACTTTCTACTACAGACCTAATTTAAGGAGCACATTAAGTTCTGGAGCCAATTTTTTACAGAAGATCTGTACAGTATGATTTATCTTACAGTAGCTAGTTTGCCAATGCCTTTTTTTTCCTGTCTTCCGCAGAGCTTTCTGACTTCTAAACAAAACCCTCAGCCAAAATTTTTTTTAGAGTAGAAAAATCATGAAAGAAACTTGAGTGTCAGCATGAAGGATTTGATTTTATAACAGCAAATACATTCCTAAGAGAATGAAACATTCTTGTAGCCTCTTAAATTCTGCTTTCTGGACTTCTAAGTATCAATTACTTCTAAAGACTGAATATCTCCCTAGCAGGAATTTTTATATAATGTATGGATGACTTGTTCTGGCCTGCTACACACAGAACATACTCCAGTGTATGTTCAAGAAACACATTTTCCTTAGCATTGGGATTATATGCCCTTCCCCACTGCTGGTCTCTGTGCATTACCTGTATCCCAATCCCAATTCATATGTACCTACCAGAGCATGCAGTGTTACCACATACTAGATTTGGAGTCTTCCAAGCACACAATGAAAAATATGACACGGAGTATAAAAACTAACTTGAGATCAAGCCAGGTTGTTTTTCACCTGGCATTTGACCTCCTTCATATTTGTGACTTGCTCTCTGGGTACGAAATAAACCTTTTCTGTTCTGTTCTGTAACCTCTTAATAAGGCTGACATTCTTCTTGTAAAAAGCTTGAATACTTTTTCCTCCCACAGGAGAGCTACAACTACTCTGTTCTAAACAGATTGACATATTAGGGGAAATTTGAAAATGTGGTAGCCAGGGCATGCATGTAGTTTTTTTGCTCCAGTGCACGGACCTGTTTCATCTGGAACCAGATGATTTGAGTTTGGGAGGAATGGGTTGCTTCTGAGGGGTCAGCAGGTTCCTGGGTGGAAATGGGGGTGTTTGGTGATTTGACAGATGGAACTGCCTTTATCTTCAGAGCAAAATGAGTTTTCAGTGTAGAGATATGAGAAGCAAATGTATCATTCATATCTGAACAGGTGTTAAAAATCTTATCCCTCCAGCAATGCAGTAAAGGAGCTGTACTATTATGTCAGACTGTGCTCCCACAGAAGAGTCAAATCCATGGACAGTAAGTCTGAAACGTTGCTATCTCTATTTTAAAATAATCTAGCATGGAATCAGAGCAGGAGCTCCAGACGTTGTCACCAACAGTTTGTGGTGTCTAGGTGGGTGAGTGGAAGATAATCCATATGGTGGTGATAATATAATATGGAACTTAAGCTTAAATCCTAAGAAAACCTACAGGTATCTACTGTAAGAATATTTTTTAAATCTGATTTTAGGTTCTTTAAGGAAACATGTTTAAATTATTGCCCACACCATTTATAATTAAATCAATAGAGAATCATCCTTGTTCATAAGCTCTATTCTATCTCGACAATCTGAATCCTTTTTGTTGGACATTTCAAGATTACTTTTCTCATGAAATTTGCATTTAATTCTGACTAGACAAAGGCATGTAAATGAGCCCAAAGTCATAGTACAGTGGCTTTCCCTATATAAAATATGTAAGTTGAATAAGCAATAACAGAGCCTCCTCACATATCAAGATAATTACATGACATACCAACACTTCTCTGTTCATCTTAGCCACTGCTCAGCAATTTTTAATATCAGCTTATCTTGTGCTTTGACTAGCTATGAGCTGCCTGGACTAACAATAGCAAAGAGGATATTAATTTAGCACTGGAGATGAATGCTGTAGTTTGACCCAAATACATCCTATTGTTGAGGACTGCTTGGGGAAATTTTATGGCTTCTGTTACTTAGGAATTAAATTCAGTGGAAATGTTCTGATGAATGCTTGTCAGAAAATGTCAATGTGTGGAACACAAACCTTTATTAAAAATGTCTTGGACTTGACAATCTTTTGCCAAATGCTTGAGTATTCTAGGCCTGGGTGTTCTAGGTTGTGGAGCCTATAATGGAATCAAAATCCCTCAATGGTGTGCCTGTCGCCAGGACCTTCCCAAAGACAGAAGCACAGCTCTTTCAAGGTCCACATTTTCAGGGTGGATCTTTTGATAAATAACCCAATACTCTGGCTCTGCAGCAGATCTGGCAATCTAAAACCCCTACCTCTATCCAAGACAAACCCTGGAATTTTAGACCACCACTCAGTGAATTCAGCACCTGGCCAACAAGAATTAGACAAGGCCATTACCAGCCAACATGAATTAGACAAGGGTTAGATGTTCATAGAGTATCTCCAAAGTGTAGCAAGCATTTTTAATTTTGAAAAAAATAATAATGTTTTAAAACAATTTACTTGGTAACTTTTGAAAATAAAATGGTTCCAGTCCAGTTCTTATCTGAAAAAAAATTTCCATCATCATATTGTTACAGAGGGTAAGGACCCAGCCTTCATCAGTGACCTTGCTTACTAACACTGTATTAATGCCTGTACAGGTACCTGAGCAGTGGATCTTGAAAAGCCTACACTTAGGCCCACTTAGTCTAATTCTAGAGCTGAGAGCTTGAAAGACAGATATTTTCCACTAAACAGAGAAAAAGACTCTCCTTTGCTTCTGAGAAATGTAGAGGGAGTTCTTGCTAGCAGATAGAATAGGAGCATCTTTAAACTTTACAGCATGGATGTGGAATGGAAGCATTGATGGTTCCCTTATGATTTCATTGACCTTTCTGTAAGTAAGAGAACTCTTTAGATGGAGATACTCTTCAGTGAATAAAACCTGATTAAACTCTTTGCAAGCCAACTGAAAAAATGGAAGTAGAAGGCACCTGCAGCACCTTTTCTACCTCAAAAAAGCACAAGATAATAGAATGAGTTAAGTATACTGATGCGCTGAAAATATCACTTCAATCAGATTCATGTGAGGAAGTCAAATTGAAATTACTATGATGATCCATCTGAGCAATGACCTGTTTAAAATGTGCATTTAAAATACTAGTTTGGGATTTGAAATCTGGTAGTACCTACCTCTAACACAGACTTTCTCATCAGCTTAAGCAAGCTGGTTGATATATCAGTATTTCCTGTGCAAAATGAGGAGAGACTTACAGAAGTCAGAGGAGCTCAGGAAAATATCTATTGAGAACTGCAGAGTGCCCAGGAAACTTAATAAATCAGCTTCTGAGTTTTTTTGTAAATACAGTGGGGTTTTAATGAAAACTATCCTCAAAAAGTATAATATGTAAGCAATCTTACAGATATTTCCTGCAGTTTTCATCTGTTCTATATTTAGAAATAATGTAACAAATTCAAAGATATTAAAATGGTAGGAAAAAACCTCAGGATTAGAAAAGAAACATAACAGCAGTAGCAACCAAAACAGATCACTTATGATTTTTACTTTTCCCCCAGTCTCCCTGAAAACTTACCATGTGTTATTTGATGAATAAAAATGAAGCCTCTCTTCTGTAATTTAGCTCTGTTAGGAATAGCATTAGAACTGCTGTAATAGTTTAAATACACAAATTATGTGCATAAAAATATGTCGCTCAAAAGAAATAGTTATATTCCACCTCCTCTAGAAGATCACAGTAAACACGTGAGATTTGCTTCAGAAAACTCAATTCAACAGAAGTCTTCAATTCACTCTCCATCAATACTAGATGTGCCCCCTCTTTAATACCTGGATGTTCCCAGGTTAGGTCCTTGGGCTCCCCTCTGTCTTTCATCCTTCAAAGTGCTTTTTTTCCTCACATCCTTCTATAACCCCTCTCTAAGACCCTTCCCTTGGGAACTGCTCTGGTATCTTCCTGCAACTGCCTTTTGCTGCAACACTTTTAAGCAGGGAAAGGAAAATTATCTCAACCTTACCAGATGGGAAATAGTGGTGGGATCAGGACATGGCCTCTCTGCAGTTTCCTACACTGACTGTCACTGTGAGAAGGTGGCTGCTACATCCTGAGTTTCTGAAGGCAAAATACCTCCAGGAAATACTATTATAGATCTTTCACATTTAAATAAGCAACAGAATATATCATTGACTTTCATTCATGACATAGCATAAGGGTTGTCTGTAATAAGCTAAATGTTTCTGAGTCTGGACTGTGGAGCTCTTCCTACTCCTGTGCATTCAACCATCTTTGTCCTGCCTCAGCCTCTTCCCTCCTCCATAACATTCTCTGGCTTGACTTTGCTTGCTACTTTACATCTACTTTTTCTCTCTTTTTGCATCTTGCCTTCTCATTGGACATACAAGGAATTGGTACTATCTTATGTTCTCAAAGTCCTTTAACTCCAGTTTCTCTCTTCAGCCTTTGTTCATACTATTAACTCCTCTGCAAAAAAACTCCTCTGCAAAAAGAATCAAACATACATTTGTGATTCCCCTTCATTTAAAACTCCTTTAAAAGGGCAGTAACCTCTACTAGCCTCCTTTATGTTTTTTACTTCAAGCAGACATACAACTTTAGCTGTGAAGAGCCATTAATGTTATACAAAATCACAGACTTTCCATTTGACAAGCACTTAGTGAACATGTGTAAATACCCAAATTCCAGTACAGAAAAAAGCTGTGCAATGAAAATAGCCTCTTCTCCAGAATACTGAGTGCAAGCTTATGCTTGGCAGATCTCCTTGTATTTTTATAGATTTTTTTTTTTAAACTTTCAGGAGATCCTGGACAAAAAATGTTAAAAATTAATTCCAGATCACAGAATCACAGAATCACAGAATCACAGAACAGGCAAGGTTGGAGGGGGTCACTGGAAGTCATCTGGTCCAACCTCCATGCTCAAACAGGGTCATCCTAGAGTATGTTACTCAGGATTGTGTGAAGATGGGTTTTGAATGTCTCCAGAGAAGGAGACTCCACAACAACACTGCACAACCTCTCTGGGCAACCTGTGCCAGTGCTCAGTCACCTGAACTTTAAAGAAAATCTTCCTTATATTCAGGTGGAACTTCCCGTGCATCAGTTTCTGCCCATTGCCTCTTGTCCTATTGCTTGGCACCTCTGAGCCAGGCTCCATCCTCTTGACACCCTCTCTTCAGATCCTTATACACATTCATGAGGTCCCATCTCAGTCATCTCGTCTCAAGGCTGAGCACACCCAGCTGCCTCAGCCTTTCCTCACAAGAGAGATGCCCCAGTTCCTTAATCATCTTCATAGCCCTTCACTATCTCCTGGACTCACTTCAGGAGATCCATATCCCTCTTGTACTGAGGAGCCCAGAACTGGATACAGCACTCTACATGAGGGCTCACCAGGGCTGAGTAGAGGCATCAAGACCTCATGAAGAGGGAGGATAGTAGCAGACAAACTCTTCAAGAAAACCTGCCACAGTCCAGGACCTCAAATTTACTTTGCTGAATGGTTCTCTTCATACCTGCTACCACAGCTTTTTCCCAGAACACCACAGGTGACAGAAAACTCAGCTGTCACACCAAAGGGAAAGGCAGCACACCTCCCTTTCATGGCACAGGGCATCACTGCTGCTGCTGCAATCACCTCACAGGCCTGGAGAGCTTTGTCCAAGATGTGATGCTATCTAGAGCTGGATGTAACTGCTGCTTCCACCCTCTCATTTTACATCACAAGTTAAACAAGCACATTTAACAGTTCCTCTAGAAAACTTTTTCTATAGAAGATAGGATAGCCTGTGATACGACCCTTATTAAATTATGACTAGAAATTAAAGGAAACTATGCAAAGTGTCAGATGAGACAGTAATCCGCAGTTTGTTCAAAAAATGCTGGAAAGGATCCTCATTCTTCCTGTAAGAACATGCAATAATATTCTCCATGACACAGAGTCCATATAAGCCCATGACACAGAGTTCCAGAAGGCACAATTCAGAAAACAAACAAAAGCTTGTTCTTTTTATTTTCTTTAATTATTAGTTTGTATTTATTTTATTTTTTGTTTGTTTTGGAAAACTTTGGGTTTGGTGAAACTACTGAAGCTAGCTTTCTGCTCAACATTTGCCACCTTGTTTTGCTCAGTCCTAAAAATTACCAGCCTCCTGTGCAAGTACACAGGGTCCCCTGTGACCACCAGGATGTCTCGGAGGGGAGCCACTCTGTGAAGGCAAGTGTCCAGTGTTATAACATTCATTCTGCTGTAGGGTATTTGTTTCTGGAATGCTGCCCAGTTACTTCTGACAAGCTGGTTATGTTGCAAGCCCAGTAACGTGTTGTGACACAATTAAAAATGAGGGGATTTTGCACCAATTTCTATTAATTTAAAAAGACTAATCCTGGTTGTTTCTTTTGTTCCCAAGAGAAGTGCATAATGAAGTCTAAAGACTGTGCTGCTCAAATGCTAGATTTTCCCTTTCATTTGGGCAAATAGACAGGCAATGAAGAATTTCTTATCCAGAAGAACTAATGGCTGCCTCTGTCACCTTTTCACTTCAATTATTTAGACTTCCTCCACACTTATGCTGGCTTCCTGCTGGCAGCACTGTCTATTAATCATTAACTGTCATTGTGCTTTAAAAGAAGGAAAGTGAAAAGACTGCTGAAGAACAAATATAGACCTTTCTTTTTTTCTCGTGAAAAATAAATGACAGCTGTGTGCTACCTGGATTTACAGTGTCTTCAAATATGGTTTTGGTTTTTTGGTTTGGTTTTTTTTTCCCACAGGGAATAATTAACATTCTAGACAAATGAGCAAATTGGCTGATCCAAGTAAATACATACTCCAGGACTCCCTTTTTCCTGTCATATCAAGGCCCAGTAGCCTCTGATAAAGCTTACAAGTCATCCTCTGCCACCAGCTCCAGACAAATATCAGGAGAATAGGAGTATGTTCTCTATGTAGCACTGAAGACTTAGCCTATTAAATCAATGGAAAGCTGTCTCTTCCCATGGACAGACAACCTGACCTCCTTCACTATTTCCCAGGAACCCTCCCAACAGTGTGCACTCTTTGGCCTCCTGTAACAGGACTCAAAAATCATAATTCTTAAACACTGTTAAGATCACCAGAGGACTTTGTCCACTGTAGCAAAGCGTGCAAAGAAGCAACTGCTCATCTGTACCACCAAAGCCCATCCTCCCCGGGGTGTATGTATCCAGTGTGCCTCCTGGATTTGGGGAAGTTAAGCCACCTGACAGGAACTTGAGATAAAATAAAGGTGGTACTGTAGACCAATTATCTCAGGTCTAAAAAGATGTAAACAAGGCTGGAGGAGGCTATAAGCCACAGACTCTTTTGCTGAGTCTGGGTTTCCACACTCTTCCCCATGAACTGAGAAGGAGCAGGAGAGTTTTTGGGGGTGTGAAGGCAAAACCTCTGGTCTGCATAAGACAGAGGGTGTGAACATCCACCAACAGAGACTACAAGCTGAGTTTTGGGCCAGATAAGAAGCAGACCCTGCAGATGGTTCTTTTTATGACGCCAGTTGTGTACTCTTACATAAACTAGCTTGGTTGTGAAACTCCCCACCACCCCAAGGGAAGATCACATTCAAATGAGAGGCATCTGTCAAGTCTCAGAATGGTCATAACCCATCAAAGACCCCTGAAGTGCCCCTCAGATGAATTTCTGAGGCCTTCCACCAGAGGACTGCACACAATCCACAAATGTTGCAACAGATCCAGTGTTGGAAAAGAAAATGTAAAACTCCTCCCACGGAAGGGGCTTGGGCGTACCCACCTGCACCTGAACATATCCTAACTCATTGAACTCTGTTTTGTGGGATCCTCACCACTGAGAAGACCAGAAGAGGACCAGTAGGACACTACTGGATCTGCAGATGTGGCGATTATCTTTCTACTTAATCTGTCTTTCTGTCACTCTCTCTCCCCGACTCTCTCTTTTCCCTAATTCTTTCTACCTCTCTCTTCTTCATATTAACTGTTAAATAAAATCCTTACTATTGACATTGGCATATGGTCTTGTTTGCACCTTAATTCAGGCAATAATCTAATAATCTAATAATCGCAGTAATTGGATTATAACACCTCCTGTGCTATCCTTCCCCAGTAGACCACAGACAGGATCCTCCCCTGCATGTCCTCCCAAGTGTCCTTCTCACTGAGGAGTCCACAAGAATGTTCCAGGTCCAGACACTCTTTTCCTGAATGCTTGGATTTCCCACAACTTGTTTTCCTGCAGTTCTTCCTCTTCCTCAGTTGTGGGCTGCTCTGGAAGCCACAGGCAGAGCTGAATGCCTGCCTGTACCAAGCCAGACACTGCAGACAGAACAAGAGCATTCCCCAAGCCTTGAGCTTTAAGAACACATAAAGCACATGCCATGGAAAATACTCCAACATCCACTTCAATATATACTCTCAATTTCAGTTCTTAGAGACTGAAAAGCCACTATAAGCAGAAAATCACATCAAACTGCTGCTATTCACTGCACACTGTTTTGTACTGTTTTGAAATACACTATTGCCACATATCTGACCCCGTCACTCCAATAAATAATTCATTGTATCTCTCACTCCAATGCTTTCCTGCAGGGTCCAAGAAAACAGAATTTCAGAGAAAATAACGTCTGTTGAAGAAATGGCCATTTGAGTGTACATAATGAAAATCCTCCTTGAGTTGCAGCACATCCTGACAGAGATGGAAGTCAGCCCCAGTTGGAGAGGCAGATGTGAGGACTGAAGGGAGCTGAATCTATATGGCCAAAAAAAAATATTGTCATTGATCATCTTAGTGTGTCCCAAAAACACAGCAAGACTCTGAAATGTGACAGCTATAAGGTGCCATCTATTTCTATACTGTTTCAAAATGTCCCAAAAGCCCTTAGGAGTACAAAAGTAAACAGCTTTATACATTTCCCTGTGATACATAATTGTCTGTGAGTAATAAATTTATGAGATTAAAGTTTGTGAGAATTAACCATTGTCAGACATTTTCAGTGCTGTTTTCTCTGAACAATCATGATATTGCTGCACTCTAAAGGCACAGACAGTTATTTGCTCAACAGATTATCCAGCAGTGTGCTTTTATCTTCTGAACAGCTCAGCTGCCCATCTCCCTTGGAGAACAGCAAGCAACCTCTATAACACCTTTAATATGAAGAATGAAACTTTAATTCATTCCTAAATACAGGTCACACCCATGTCAAGAAACCTCTGTGCTGCTGACGTCCCAAAATACTGCCAAACTGCAGCCACATTACTTGCCAAGCAGTGCTGCAGTGGTGGACAGACCCAGCAATGCAAATAGCCCCAGCACCTGCTATGAGCTGCTAATGTTTCACACCTCAAGTTTCTGTCTTCAAAGAAAAACATTCAATCTCAAAAATTCAGTTTTTGTTTTATACCTGAAAACAAAAATTGAAAAAGGAACACAATACAAACACACCATTCCAGGATGCAGTGTTGTGAAAAATTCAAAAGATACTGCTGCTCAAGGGAACCATGAAGTGGAAACCACCAAGGAGGTGCCATGGTAACTTGTAACACCTATCTGCTCTCAGTGATTCAATGCCACAAGTTGAATTTAACACAGAATGTGGGTTGAAATGCTATTTTCCAGGTGAGGAGTTAAATGATGTCTTATGCAGTTGTGTTACGACAGTACCAAAAGTAGTCCTCTCAAGACTAATAAACTCAAGTCCATTGTCCTGGCCAAATCCTGATTTGGTAAATTAGATTATTTCAATTTTTTAAATGAAGTTCTTTCATTTGAAGGATCACAACTACTGAAATTTGTAGTGGACAGCCAGTGCAACCTGGAAGGTCTTGTGCTTATGTTTTTCTCATGATTTCTAATACTTCCATCATTCCTGCAAGGTGAGGAGATACTACAGCTTGTCTCAGCTCCCTCACAGCTTACTAATGAGGAAATGATGCATATAAACTTACTGTTAAACCCATTCAGTCATCAGCTGCAGCTTTGACTCCCTAGCTTCTGCATATCCTTGCAAAGAATTATTTTCTGAGGAAGGAGGCTCTCAGAAACCATAAGGCTGAATGACCTAAATTAGCAATTATGGAACTAAGGATTCAGCAACAGCCAAAGATGCATCATGATCACCTGGAATTATATCCTTAAATTTCTCAGATGAGGTAATCCTAATTAACTTGTTTAGTCATTGCAAATGTTGACAGGTCTGGGAGTTAAATCCTGACACCTTGACCATGCCTCATTCAGTAGACAATTCTGTCAGTAAGTTGAAGAGAATACATAACATATATTTGGGGCAAAGAAAACCTAAAGGAAATCCATTTTACTTGGCTGCTTATTATAAAACACCATTACACATTTTTCAGCATGCAGTAGCAAACTGAAGCCTGCATAGTGCAGTATGCACTACAAAGACACATAAATACTGTAGGCATGAGAATTTGTGGGGCAAATGCACTCAATGCCCTGTGTGGCCTGGAGAGAATCGTCTTCCTGACTCAGATTTAGTAATTTGTTTAACTGTATGTGCTTCACCCCGGTTCTAGCTGTGCTCTGTCTCCTACTGAAATCACCAGGTGTGAGTACTCACGTCCTCAAAGGAAGACAATTCTCCTCATCTTTCACATTTTTATATGCTTTCTTGAACAAATGAACTGGGGGGGGGGGGGGGGGGGGGGGGGGGGCAGGGAGGGGATGATAAAATGCTTTCAATTGCTTTGATTCCTTTTTTTTTTTTTAACAGAAAAGGAGTAAAACCAGCCACCTCAACTGAGACTCAAGAATCTGGGGTTGTGTTCCCCAGATATGCCTGAACTGTCCCTTCACATCTTCAGGCCTCACTTCTGTCAATAGAAGACGGCTACAAAAAAAAGTCAATAAAGCAAGTTCACACACTCCTACTGGGAGAACAAGCTCTAATTCTGAAGAAGAGGGAATTTATTATTTTTAGATTTTTTTGTGGGTAGTTGGACACCTTAAAGCAAAGCTTTTACATAGTTGTTTTTATAAAGGATTTAAAGCTGTCCAACTGGTTTCAGTTGGCATCCAGACAAACAAGAGAAAACCGCGTCTCTTGGAAGAGCATCTGCCAACTCTCTTACACAGGAAGACTAAAAAAGGAGTGATCGCACCCATCAGACAGCTCAACTGATAGGAAATATCAAATGGCATGCTCGGCACACTTACCTGCTCACAGAGAATTTGGCAAAGATTGAGTCAGAGGTTGGTGCCTGGAGTGAAGCAGACAGTGAGTGTCAGGGCACTTGTCTCTGCCTGGTGCCTGCTGCTGCTCCCATCCAGCCCAAACAGGCAGATTTTCTTCTGAAAAAAAGCAGTGCAGAAAAGGGGCTGGTACATGATCTCACCCTGACAGCAACCTTCAATGACTATAGAACTGGGAGCCCTGAAACATTTTTGCTGTTCCTCATAGGACATGTTTTGTCTTATGAGGAACAGCTGAGGGAGCTGGGTTTGTTCAGCCTGGAGGAGGCTCAGGGTGGACCTCATTGCTCTCTACAAGTACTTGAAAGGGGGTTGTAGGGAGGTGGGGGCTGGTCTCTTCTGCCGTTCCTACAGTGAGAGGACTAAAGGAAATTACCTTAAACTGAGATGAGAGATTCAGATTAGATACTAGAAAAAATTTTTCACTGTTAGGGTAGTCAGGTATTGGAATAGGTTGCCCATGGATGTGGCAGAGTCACATCCCTGGAGGTGTTCAAGACGCATCTGGATCTGACACTGGGTGATGTGGTTTAGGGGTTACAGGGGCAGTGCTGGGTGGATGGTTGGACTTGATGATCTTAAAGGTCGCTTCCAACCTTGATGATTCTATTATTCTATTTTTGCATCTGCTGGTTTATACGCACCTACATTGACGAAAGGGCAGTAATGATGTCATTCCCTACAATAAGCAATGCATTTAACTCATGAGAGGGAGTTACTGAATTATTTAAATAGCTCAGCAAATATGATTAACTGCCAAGAACAGACTAAACTATTCTTGCTTCTGTAAAAAAAAAAATCATTTTACTGAAGCAATGAACCAAATTACAGATTTTATTTGTGGATAAAGATTATTTTGAATTAAAATTCACCCTTGGATGATGATAGTTGTCTTCATGGCTCTTCAGCAAATGTTTTTACATTAAGGCTGCCTAAGGGCCTTCACAACACTTCAGAGCACAGCACTGTACAACTGTGACATGGCAATGATTGCAAAACATGTCTTTGAAGGCATTTGGTAATAAGGTACTCTGTGCTCCATCAGCTTACAGAAATCACTATTAGCAACAGTAGACTAGACACAGAAATCCACTGCCACCACTTCTGTGCCAGAATAATCAGATCCATGCAAGCACACTCCCTTTTGTTCTCAGTGCTTGTCTCCAAGATTGAGTACATTGTTCTGGACTCGGAAAGGTGGAAGCTTCCTTTTCCTCCAGCACAGCTGCAGTATCAACACGGGATCCAGATGAAAAATGATGGCATATACTAAACAAGATTTTAAAAAGTGACAGCTGCTTTTCCAGAACCCCTGAAGGTTAAACAAAGCTTAGCAAGTTTTTTTCTTTTTTTTCTTTATTTCATTCTTAGCATTAAAAAGACAAATTATTGTTGTTACTATAATCCTACTCTCCCAGGTCTTCATATGTCCAAAATAAACTTCCATGTCAATAAATCACATAAAATCACATTAACAATGGAGTGTAAATGGCATCATTTTCTATTAGCACAAACACATCAGAACGCAGTGATTTTATTTTCCATGTAATGTGCACAAATAAGTAAATATATACACACAGACACAAATGTAAAATCAGATTGTTAAATTTTATTCAGCAGCAACCTTGCAACATGAATATTTTGACTTATGCATCTAAAATTCACTTGCCACTTGTGCAGTAAGTATAGTTCACTGAGGAGAAGAAAACACTCATGAAACCCTGCACAGCAGATGGGCCTCTCTTAACTCAGCTGCAGACATGTACATACTCCCTAGGCTCAGCCTCTCCCTAATTTCTGTTTCAGATGATTCCAAGATTCCTTCCCACAACAATCTATGCAAAAGCAGTGACACAGAAACTTGGACAGACTCGCAGAGAAACATCTCAGCCTTCTGTCCCTCCTCTTCCTTTACTTTCTGGTTTGTATTTGGATTGCATTTCCTCAGAGGGAATATGAGCATCTTCTTTGCCACCATAAACAACTTCTAGACCCAGAAGCCTTTAGGTCCATCTCAAATGTTCTCATCATATGGGACTTTACCACGCTTGTCACCACTACCAGTATATATTCCAGAACACTAAAGCTCCTTTTCACTGTCCTAGGAGAAGTGTCTGTCAGAGAGCAGCAGGGGCCTCCCCACTGCCCTTGGGGAAAGGGAGGAATATGTAAAATGGGCAACTGGGGAAAAGAGAAGCTCAAAACAGCTAAGGGAAGTTGTGAACCCTAGAAAGCACAGGGAAAGATGAGCTAAAAGTGAGTGGCTGGCCAAAAAATGAGGACAAGGCAGGGGAGGGAGAGGGAGTAACAACAGACAGACACTCCAATTGCATGAAAAGAGTGAAATTGGAGATTAGGACCTGTAGCTGGAAGAGGGGAAAAGCAGGTGTTGGGCAATGGAAAGAGACAGACACATTGGACAGGAATCTGGGAAACATATGAAAGAACTGGTTAAGACAAGCAGAATGGGATAAAGAAATGGAGAATAGAGTAGGATGAAGTCTGGGGAAGCAGACTAAGGTATGTGAGAAGACTCAGAGGGTGGGATGAGTAAGTTAAAAGCACTTGAGAGCATATTTTTCCTATTTTATTGTAACTACCTTTAAGGATGATGCAGGACCATAAAATAAAGCAGATTGCAAATTTATTTTTAGCTGAGGTTAGGAATGAGGCAAGGAATTACAGGAAAGAACCACTTTCACAGCTAAGAAAGTGAACATTGCAGAGGGGGAGGGAATGACATTTTGTCCTGGCTTCCGCCCCAGATTTCCTATGATGCTAATTAAGTAATTTAAATTTTCAGGGGTGGTCATTAATTCTAGGTTCTTCATTTTCTGACAACCTGACTTGGAAGTCCTAAAGTTGATATACAAAAACACTGAACACTCTCAGTTACAACCAAAGCTGATAAAAATCATGTCTTGTACTCAGTATCTAATACCAGCTACTCTGAAAAAATGCAGTCCTTGCTATCTCAGAGAGGGCATCCAAAATTAATTGATACTTTAGGTGTTAGTTTTCCTGTGCTTTAGTGGAACAAGTTTGCTTCAATAATGAAACATGAAACTTCTTCTGGCTTGGCTGTTACTCAGCTTTTGGAAGTGCTTATATACTAACTTAGGAAATTATATGGGAGACTTCAAAAGTAAAAAACCTGCTTCTAACAGGGTATTGATGGTGACCTGCAAGCCTGCCTCCAAACACACCCTGACAAAGAGCTGAAAACTGTTCATTAAATGAACACCCCTCTTTTCTGCACTGAGTTATGAGAAGGGATTGTAAAACAGAATACTGGGTCAGTTAATTATAGGTTGCCATAATGCTTATGTGCAACAGGGTAAAATTTAAAGGCATATGGGCAAATTTGAATGACTAACATGGAAATCTTATTGCTGCATATTCCATGTGATTTTATTTATCCATACGTCCTTGTGCGTCTTTTGAGCATGTACATGTGTGTATGCACCTGTGCTTGGGGAGTGTACACCTACATACATGTGCAAGAGAACTCTAACTCTGCATGAAATAAAAGGGCTTCTTTTAATCTTCCAGTAGAAACTGACACACACACACACACAAAAAAAAGAAATTTAATCATGTTATTTTAGGTCTGAAGAACCTTTTAATCAAGAATCACATGAGATAAAATTATAGATGCGGTGTAGCCACTTACAACATTACAGAAAAGGCTATGTTTGCCTTGCTCAGTTTCAAAGAAAACAGAAAATTTCTAAAGGACATTAAAAAAATAAAAAACAAAAAACAGCCACACCAAAAAACCTAAACAAACAAACAAACAACAAAAAAAAACCAGGGTGCAGACCTCTTCAATTTCCAGTCGATTGTCATTCCAGGGGTCAAGGCAGATTCCCAGTGATGCAGGATTTAGAATAAAATAACTGGAACTTGGAGGTGGAAATGAAGTACAGCTGTGCTTACAATGGTACAAACCCAATCAGGTATTAACCTCTCTCTTTTCCTTGAAATACAAAATAATCTGTATATTGCATAGGTGCATAATCACATTGCTTGACAGCTCCTAAAAGACAGGATTGTTCTTATCCATCCATATTTGGAAATCACATTCTAGGCTGGAGTCCTCTCCTTAGCATTTGTGAAAGTGATTTGAAAACCTAACACATATCCCATTACTGTATATTCAATAGTAAAATATCAAAAGGGAAAATGAAAAAAAAATCATTATGAAATTGTGCAAAGAATATGGAGAAGTTAGCAGAATTTTATTACAGGCTCACCCACAAGAAAAATGTATTCCTGGATTAAAAATACAGAAACTCAAACTTGTCCTTGTTTTATGAGACCCAAGTTTAGCACCCCCTTTTGAACGTAGTAATGTAAGTGTTACAAAGAGTAAGAACATTCCAGTGGGCCAATGTGGGATAATCTCCCTCCCATAAATCTCCTTTTGATGACACAGGGATTGACTGAAGTTACAAAGTCTAAAGAAACGTAGTAGTTTTCCAAATTCTTATTACTTCTGAGGAGACAAAATTGTCTCCTTTTTGTAATCCATATGCATTTCCTTTCTTTCTATTACAGACCTTGATGTGTGGTGAAGGCTGACCTACCAATGCTTTCAGTGCATGCCTTTGGACAACATGACAAACCAACTGTGAACCTAGAGCAAACCAACGCAGCGTCACCTCAGTCCCTGCAGTCAGCTCACAAAACTCTGCTGCTCCAAGCAGCTCCTCTAAAAAGCAGTAGGGCAAAATGACTGTCATTCCAGAAAGGTACTCTGTTACAGCTTGTTAACCATATTGTCAGTGATACTGAAGTCTCCACCAAGTCTATCTATTAGCAAAGCCTAATACAGCAACCTATTCAGAGCACAGAAGAGATCCTTCCCAAAAGTCTAGAAGTGTCAGAGCACATGCAGTGGAGCAAAGGCAGGAAACATTTTTAGCACTCAAAACTGGGTGGAAAATGGAAGCCTACATCAAGCAGTGTGTTGGAACCCTGGGTTCAGAGAATTTCAGTCTTTCAGTGCTGACAGGCAGTGATCCTCAAAAGCGCACTGCATCTGACCTGGGGCTTTGGGAAAGGCTTCCCAAATTATGTGATAGCACTGAGATTGTTGCTGTGTAATTAAAAAAGAAGTTTGTTATATCACTGGGTGGAATATGTAGAGATGTAGAAAATTTAGGTTTCTGGGATATACATGTAACAGGATAGAAGATTTTGGGTGTAGGTTAGTTCTTTCTTCTTCCTTCTTCTTCACAAGCCTGGGTGATCTGGTACTGGTACAAAAAACCTGCAGTGTGGAACATGAATGATTAGTTATTGGATTATAAGTAAAAATAAATTAGTTGACATTCCATAATTGGGTAGTTTGGGCTTTAAGAAGGTAGAACTCTGGGGCCATTTTCACCATGTTAACTTAGAGGCACATCCTGTGCAGCTGCACTATAGATAAGAAATAATAAACATCTGAGTCTGAAGAAAAACTCCACGTCTCCTGCATTTCAATCTGAACTCTGAGTAAAAGAACCAAAAGACAGAGGCAAAGAAAGAAAAGAATAGGAAATTTAATAACAGTGTTAACTGAGCCCTGAGATGGCTGTAAAAGATCCTTATAGCAATCCAGTACCCATGTAAGATTTACTAAGATATGTCTTACTTCTTGCAATGAGTTTCTTGACATAAATATAAACTCAGTAAGTCTCAGCAGCCTGTCATCCCTAATTTGCAAGGCTAATAATAACAGGGGTTTTTTTAGTGAAGCATGAATTTGTGAGCTCTCTAGTCTCAGCACATCTGTCCCTGCTCTCCTGCCAATCCAAGCATTTTGGCAAAAGTAATACAGCACTGTCAAGAAAAAGGAGCAGAGGAGGAGCATATAAAGTTTCTCCACTCAGTTTAAGCAGCAGCAAGTTGAAGTAGAGACAAGCACAAATAGATGGGATGTTCAAACCATGGCCATGGCTCCTGTAGTAAGGAGCTTGCTCAGTCTCAGCACATCAGCACCTTGAGGAGAATGGTGCCTGGGGAATGCACTGAGTCCTCATTAAACCGGCAAAAACAGGCACAGAGTCACGGGGTCTCGTTCTTGCTTAGAATGTGATTTTATTGCCTCCTTTTGTCTGTCGCTCTAGGCAACTGCCTTCGTCGCCTGCTTGTAAAACTGGGCCAGCTTGCTGGGGAGCAGCAAAGTAACACTCAGCTTTGAGTTAGTATTTCATCAGATGATGTAACTCTACACAGGAGTCTTTTAACTTCTACACGAACAGCAAGATTCTGGTCAATTTGCTGACCCTTAAGCCTTGATTTTTGACCTGATCTTAAAACTTTGCCTTCCCAACTCCTGCAAATAGTTACTGGTTTGGAATGAAGACAATAGCAAGGCTGAACACACAGCCCCTAGCAGAACCAGGCTCTAAACATCTGAGGAGGACTGATGGGTATTTCAGCTATATACCGCAGTGCCTGTTTTTTAGTGCAGGGCAAAACGCTTCACTTGAAAGATATAAATAAAACCCCTCAACTGTTGTGACCCTGTCACTTATTTGGTATATGTTTTACAAAAGTGCCAGCTACAGGTATGCCTTCAACAGAAGTACTGAGCCTGTCTCCTCTGATAGCAGTGAGACTGATATTGAACTACTACCAAGTGTTTTTGCACACCCCACTATATATTGAAATATTAAAACACATATGAACAAGAACTTAAATTTAGCCTGCAGACAGAATAAGTGTTTCTCATAGTTAACTGCCTATAGCATATCACCCAGGTTACTTCCCAAGCTCTTTAACATATTAGAACTGATCTGTAATGCTCATTTTTAAACAACTTGACTCAGGATGACATGTCTCAGAAAGTCTGTTTTAATTTGCAAACCCTTATCATGCTGGGTTTAAGCCAAACAACTTGGTGCATTTTTTACGGATCACGATGGATTTGAATCAGGACTACTGAACTGTTCTTCCTACCTTCAGTACCACCTCCTGTGGAACTAGTCAAGAAATAAAGCAGTACTCTGTTTGAATTACAGCAGGATCAGGCCATCAGGAATAACTTGACTTTACTCATGTGTTTTACCAAGGAATGCATTCTGTTCCTTCATTTAAACTTGGAGCAAATAAAGACAGAATGATAACCAAGTAACATTAGGTTGAAAGGGGGAAAAATACATAAGAAGTGAGTATGTGCAAAGATTCCCTGTTACTATGCAGACTCCTTGATTTTCAGGATCAAGCCATGTTTATATGAAGTCACTTGCAGAATTACAGATCTGGTTTTACTCCTGTCTGACAAAAGGATACTTCCTGCATTAGCTTTATTGACAGACACCATAGATCAGCTGCCAAGTACAATAAAGTCAGGGTGAAAGTTTGGGGATCATGCCTTCAGGCAATGCTCTGCCATCTACCACCCAGGCGGCTTCCACATAACTAGTGTGGGACTCAAATACAGACACTGATTCTAACATATCACTTCTAAATGAACAATTTTAAAAGCATGTTATTCAATGTGAAACAGGGTAATTTTGATGTATGCTTAGAATGAACACAGAAGAATCCTAGTCATGATTTTTATTTTTGTTTACATAACATTTTTTCATATTGTTTTAATTTGTTAAATTAACAAAATATTTTTAATTTAAGAAAAGCTACCAACTAATCTCCCAGCTGAGTTCACCCAGAGTGCTTTTATACTGATAAAGTCTCAGGTAAAGCAATAAATTAGTTTCTCTGTAGTCATTTCTTTATCCTCTCCATTTCAGCCTCATTCCCAGCATTTTATATTCACAGGTGCTAAAGCCTAGGACATTGAGCCCCAAACACAAACAGATTGAAGCCGGACAGCAGAAGAGATTACCACTCTGAGGCATCTGTCCATTTCAGCTTTCACAGAGGTGGCAGCTACCGTGACAGGAAGCTGAGTCATGCATAAAGGCAATCCAGTGTACAGATCAAAATAGTAATATAGATCAGCACAGGTTCTGAGCTGCACAGAGGCAGCCTGCAAGCTGCACGGACTACCTGCTTCATATGCAACGCAGCTATGCCTGCCACCAGCGCAGTATCAGCCAGGCAACAAACAGACAGGGTGAACAGCTGGAAGTGATACGCCTGGTCCCATTTCATTCAGCCTGGGTTCATGAAACAATATATTCAGTTAAAAGCTGATGATGTTGTCAACACTGTCAAAGAAAAAATTCCAAAATTATGCGAACTCAAGTTTTCAACTTAGTAAAGATGACTGCCAAAAAGAGTCTTAAAAGACCACTGCGTTATGGCTGGCATGGGGAAGGGGGAGATCAATGATCAATCTTCCAAAGAAGCTGTCTGAGAAAATGATAACACTAAGGCAGCAGCAATATGAAATGATAGTCTCTGCATCCTTACCAGGAGCTGCTTCCACAAGCAAATTCCTACTTACGAACTGCCTAGTAGTTTATGCAAGAGAAGCAAAGGAGATAGCCCAGCTGAGAGTTAGTCTCAGCAAAGTACGTAACACGTAACTCAGCCTACACTATAAATCATTTCCTTCATGCACTCATTAACTGTCTGCAGCCTCAAGGAGCTGCTTTTCATCTCTGTATTACAGAAATTACCTGTTCATGACACCAGCCAGAAAAAGGCACGCCTAAGCATATTGGCTACACAAAGGCAAAGGGAAGTGCAGATAAGACCAACAGTTTTGTAGGCAATGACATGTATGAAGCCTCATTTCCTAGGGAATTGCATCTCATGACTGTCAGATTTTTTAACCGAATTATACCAAAGCTTCAGGCTAGTCTTAAACAGAGCATCAGAGAATCCAAAGAGAAGATAAATATGCGTGTCTACCATGACAGGCTTCAAGTGAGATCAGCTCCTTATTGGACACTGCTGAATCCTATAGGAATATACATTTGGATTAAAAGTGGGATTTTTCCAGTTCCTGGACACTCAGTTCCCAACAGTCCCACAACCCTTCTGCCCAATGCTGATATTCCAATATTAATGGTTGAAATATATGATGCATGTTTTTCCTTTTTGCACATAAGTACATTCTCCCCCACCCAGCTATGTTCACAGAACTTAGAGGAATGTTCTTTCTTTGAGAATTAATATCTCAAGCTTTAACCCTCTGTTTCATTTGTTTGAAATCAGCTCAAAATTTATGGGGCGCAGAACTAACAAAGCAACAGCAAGCAAACAGCAGCAAATTTACTCCCTTATACTCACATGCAAATACAGGATGCAATTCTGCATATGCCATATTTCTTTAAGGAATCAGGAGGGTGTTTTTTTTTTTAACAAATCTGCTCATCAGTACTCAAGGAACCCATCTGGCTGTCACCTTTGTTTCTAAAACGGAGCCGAGCAGTTTGCTTTCTCCTACTTCAGTAGCATTGCCTCCGCGAAAGTCAGCTCAGACTCCCCTACTGCTGCCACAGCGGGCAACTCGTCCGGCTGGGACCACGGCAGCGCAGGGGGTAACGCAAACGAGTACAGTTCTTAAATACTGTGTTGAAAAACACAGCAAGATTGTTTCGTATACATTGGACATACTGTATTATATACGTGGAAATACACAAATCAGCTTTGTATCAGTTACAGCACATAAAATATATAAATACCACCCGCGTTAAAGACTTTTGTCTCCAGCCTTTCAAGCAGGGACAAACACCTGCAGATCCCTCTGCCGAAGTCGCCATCCTCCTACCAAGAAGGGATTCCCACGGCCAACAGACCCATCAAGCTGTCTGCGGCCGTGTGCCCACCCCTCCCTGCTCCCCAGCCCCTCCTCTCCGCCGTGCTGCCATGTCCCTGCCTGCCCGCCCCTCCCGGGGAGGTTTCTAAACTCCGCGGCTCGCCCAGGGCCCGCCGCCCGCTGGGGCTGGGGCCGCTGCACCGCTCCGCTCCGCGCCGCCGCCCCCGCCCACCCCCGCGCTCCGCGGAGCCGCGGCCCGACCCCGCCGCCCTCCTGAATATTTCATCGGCGCTGCCCAACGGGATGCCCCGCCGCTGACTGCTGCAAAGGGACCGCATCCCGCCGGCGGCGCGTCTCGCTGCTTCCTGTGTCTTTCATTCTTCAAAACCGCAGCTTTTCATTTATTCCGATAAATAAATAACTGATTAAAAACAAAGGAAAGAAAAAAGAAGCAAGAGCATCTCTCTTTTGTATCTGAGCAGGTGGGACTCCTGTGCAGGAGATTACGGAACACAAGAAGGACTCTGAACTCTTCCGAGCCCAAAGGATGAGCTGGCAGCAGTTTTCCTATAAAAATCCGATCCCGGGGCTGTGACACACTCGAAGGAGCGAAGGCGCCGTCAGCCTCACCGGAGGCGTCCCCGCTTTGGACACCGCAGACCCTCGCTGGCGGAGGAGGAACAGGAGGGACTCGCCGGCCAGACCGCGCTCCCGGCGCGCAGCCTCCCGCCGCTCTCCGCTCTCCGCGGCGGCCGTGGCCGGCCGGGCGGCGCTGGGGGTCCGGCTGCCGCCGCGGGGCCGCCGTCCCGTCGCAGCCTCCGCCGCGCCCGGCACCGCTCCGCCGCAAACTTTTCTGCCCGCGCCCTCCTCGCCGCCGGCCGCCGCAAGGGAGCGGCGCGGGGGGCGGTCAGCGCCTCGTCTCCTCGCTGCCCCCGCGCTCCGGCGCCGGGCGGCGGCCACAGCCCCAGCCGCATCGCCGCCGCGGAGGCAGGCGGCGGCCCAGGGCAGCCCGAGGGTCCGTATGGCCGCTGCCCTTCACCCGGTGGCGAGAGCCGCTGGCGCCGCCGCGGCGCTCCGGGGGCTGCTGTGAGCCGGCGGCTCGCCCTGCGGCGCGGCGGGATGTGGCCGGCCGGGGCGGGCGGCAGGCTGCCCTGCCCGCGGGACGCGGCGCTGCGGCGGGCGGCGTTCTCCGGCAACCTCTCTGCGCTGCCGTCCCACCTGGTGCCGAGCGGCAGGAGCGTCCGCGTCTTCATCAGCGCCAAACCCCGAAGGTAACCGCGGCTGCCGCGCCCGCCCCGCAGCTCCCCCTGCCGCCCCGCAGCGCCCGCGCTGCTCCCCGGCCCCGGCCGCCGCCGCTGCTCCCGGGCACCCTCACTCAGGGGCCGCGGCGTGGCCGAGACCGGCTCCTGCCCCCTCTCCGCCTCGGGCCGCCAGGGCCCCTCCATCCCGCCGCCTGGCACGGTGTGGGGCGCACGGCCGGGCCGGGCCAGGGGCGGACGGGCGGTGTGGGTCGCGGCGGCCGCGGGGGTGTGGGCCGGGCTTTACCGGGTGTGGGCCGGGCTTTACCGGGTGTGGGTGTACGACCTCCGAGAGGGGCCTGGAGGCACTGGTGTACTCCGCTCCTTAAGTTTTATGTCCGTAAATGACTCGCCTGAAAGGCACCGGGGCGCGGGGCATCCTCTCATTTCTGCGCTGTCGGAGCTGCAGGGCCCACGGGGGCTGGGGACACGAGAACGGGCTGCCTTCCAGCGAAGGGGAGGCTTTTTTGGGGGAGATGTTTTGAAGAGCTCTCCTGGGGGGTCTGGTTAATAAGAGTTTCCGATTGATTTCATAGCACAATGAAAGCAGGTGTTAGCCCGCAGAGGCTGCAGCTAAGGTGATCCTTTGATCCTGGCTATACTCCGCTTCCAAGGAAGTATGCCTTGAAACCTGCAGTTTTAGCTTAATAAAGTCGGAGTCATAAAGTCGGGGTATCTGAATTAATTAGGCATCCTGCTGTTTAAAGCCTATTTTTAAAATTACCCTTTGATTCGAGGAATTTGCATACATTCAGGAGGTGTCACTTGTAAGATAGGAGTTGCTGAAGCATATTCCCACTTGAAGCACGGAAATAATAAATTAAGCATTCACACTTATGACGTTTCTTGTCTGTAAAAAATGAGCCCGCTGTATTCACAATTAACTTTCACACCACCACCCACCACCTTCCCCCCCCAACACTTGTAATTCAACAATACTGTCACCTTTTATGCAAACATCAGAGATCTGAAAATCACGCCTGAAACGACAAAATAGTTTGAACTTTGAATTGAAAATTGTCTTGGCACAAATACTTACGGGAGTATGAGAAATAGTGCTCACAAGTGAAAAAAACTGGGCATAGTGCTGCTTTGAAGAATTCCCACACCTCCAGCACTTCTTGCTTGCTTTCGACGCAAGGAAACTCTCAGCTCTCATATTCAACATCCCTGTTTGTTTAAAAAGATGACATTCTTTAAGGAGGGTATGAAGATGTTTGCAGTTTATTGCTGCAATCTAAGCAAGGAGATATAAAAATAGTGATAATTGAAAAAAAAAAGTCTATTTGGCTCTGAAAGAAAATTACTGTGGATTTTTAGAAGATACGTTACTCATTAGAAATGGATTTCTGCCAGCATTGCCTTGACTGGGAAGCTACTGATGCCTCTGCATTTGATGTGAATGGCATTTAGGGTAGCTTGGTAGGTTAGCTAGATATTTGCTAAAATAGAAAACCTTAAACTTATTCTAAAAGTTGGGATTTAAAGCTATATATATCCATTTGCAGGATTTTACCCTGGAATTTTGATTTGAAAAGATCAGCTTTAAAAAAAAACCCCAACACTGAAAGAAAACAGTGCAAACATTTTAGGATTGTTTACATTATCTTTCTTTACACATGGTCACAATGATTAACACTCTTCATGTCAAATATTTTATCTGTGACATTGCTCCTGCTTTTAAAAATGATAGTGGGGGACCAAAATTTCGGAGTGGTTACAGGTTTTGTTTATGAACATTTAAGGACTCTCAATGACAAGAAACAACCATTACTATTTATTGGTGATAGCACTTCAACAACTTGATAGTTGTTGAAGTATTACTGACTGAATGTGACTTTAAAAAAGCTGTATGTGGATAAACAAGAAATTAGCCTATAATGGGGTTTAGATGTCATCTAATAAAGTACTTTGAAATAGAACTGTTGTTGGTAAAACACTTGAAAAAATTCACAGTGCAAAAATTCTGGATGAAAATGTTGAAGTATTCCTACTAAGTAAACCTTTTGGCACAATTCAAGCCCCTGACTACAATGTATATTTGCATGACTAAGGCCTCTCTTGTTAATTTTCAGCATATCACTACAGTTTGTACCCATTCTCGATGCAGAGCATTCCTGAAAAGGGCAGTGAGCCCCTAAACTCACAGAGGTAGACTTGAACTGTGGTGTCAGAGAAGCATAGGGATTAATCCTGCTAGCAGTCACAAGAAAAATTTATCTACCGCTGAAAGTGTACAAACCTAAAAGAAGTTTTCTTGAATTATATTTAGTAAGTGTGTAGGGGAGAACTCTGGTAATCAGGTTTTGGTCTGTTCTTTACAAACATACTTTAGTATGACTGAAATACATTATGTTTTTATTATGCAACTAGGAAACTGGTTATTTGAAAATTTTCTTAACCAGAAGCCCCTAAAAAGAACAAGTGGAGACAGTAAGCATGGGTAATAGGAGATTGCTTCATTTTGCAGTCTTGTTTTCTAGAGGAAATTTTGTGGATAAATGAAACTGTATTTTCTCCTAGTAGTTAGCAGTATTGTCTTGCTCAAGTTGTTGATACCAATTAATCCATCTTCATATCACTGAAAATGACTGGATCTTTAGAAACATGGAAGTTGCTTTATTATTTGAATACAAATAAATCTATTTTCATATTTCAGTAGATATAAGCAATCAGCAATATTTCAAATATGCATTTAAATAGGCATTTTGGCTAAGAGAGGTTGAAGATTTTTATTGGTTTTTGGTTTTCTCGGGATATTTTCGTATTTCAAAGTGATAAGAAAAGTAAGTAATTTGCCTGATTGTAATAACTGTTCCATATAGAGATCTGTGAACTGTAACAGCAAGTCTACTTTCTCTGCTACTCAGTAGTGCCTATGTAGATGCCTGCCATTTACATGCAGTTCATGTGAAAAACAACAGGTGTAAACTCCCATATGGTTCCATTACATGGAACTGTGGTATCAGCCCTATATAGGTTCAGAACATTCCAATGATTCTTGTCACTACTTCAAATAGATTATTTGAGTTTCAAAGTTTGCTGTTTCAAGAAGTTATGTGGTGATGTAAGGAAGTATTACGAGCTCTGGTTGAAACTGGTGCCTGAACTGGAGTTAGGAATTTGTCTTGAAAATGAAATCCAGTGAATTGGAACAAGCAGTCAAAACTCTGAACATTTTAAATCCTGTTGGTTCTTCTCAAAGTGGGGAAATCAGCCCTTTGCTAGTTTGACTTAAAGTCTTGTAATTTCTTTGATTAGCTAAGACATGGATAATTTTTTACTCTGAGCTCTTGGAGTTTTAGTTGTGAAGATGCCTTAGTAACTAGTAGAAACAGATGAATGCACTGACGAGGGATGTGTATAAAGCCAAATCCTACACACAGGTGGTTCCACTGCAGACAGGATGATAAAACCTTTATATAGAATCTGTGTGTGTCCTGACACAGGTGGTGTTAGCCAGCCTTATCTCAAAGTGTAAACAGGATTGCACCTAGCGCTTCACATGGTATGGATTATACCTTTCCCAGCCACCATTTCAGCTACATACTACACTCTCCTCTGTGCAACACCCTTGCATGCTTCCTAAGTTCCAACACTGGATTGCTGTTACTGGATTTTGACAGTTAATAGTTTTTAGCCATTTTTAGCCTATTAATACCCTTCTGTTACACAAACAGAAACAACTTTGATGAGATCATGAACAAGCTTTAACAGCCCTGTTTAACTCCTCATGGTTTCTGTGCCTCCAGTACCCATTTTTTAAAACTATTAAACCAACTACTAGTTTTGACATGATTAACAATCCTAACTATGAAGTCCTGTGTATACATGTAGAAATATAAAAGAAAAGAAGATCTTATTCTATTAGACGATACTACTGATATTACCACCACTTTAATGATTCCGTTGCACAAGCACAGTATAAAACTAACCTGTAAAGCTGGAACTTCACTGGCTTCCCCATGAATTGCCGGAGTGAGATTTCCTCGTCTTATGCTATTGAATGACTTCGAGTTTTCTTGATTTATTATTCAGTTTTTCACCTTAGTTTATTTCCATTGACATGCATCATCCAGAACATTGTATTAATTTGAAAAACACTCAATTCTAGTAAAGTACAAGTGTTCACTTGCCAAATTTACATATTTTCTTGTGATACATAAAGCAAAATTCTGACCAGCAGTTAGTTTTGCTGACTAGAGAAAGATTAAATAATGACTGCAGAAACAGGTCTTAGCAATGTTTTCATTTGGACCTATTGTTGTAGGCTTCTTTGCAGGAATTACATGTGTTTTTATCCATGTGGATGAACAAGTGAAAGAAAATAAAGTCATGTGATTTTGTAGTTTGGAACATGATGGTAGGTAACTCAAAGCACATGAAGAATTATGATTGCTTTAATTACAAAGTTATTGCCATATGTGATAAGAGAAAGGCATAATCTTGCATTCTTAGCATGTTCCAGGTCTGTTATATTATTTTTACCTGAAATATTGTTTTCCTTAAGGAAAATATAATTGTTGAAGTGGAAAGTTATTCAAAAGCCAGAAGAATGCTTAATGATGGTCCGTTCTGACCAGTCACAAAATACCATATGGTGTCCCTGCTTGGATACGTTACATGAAGATCTTTTTATAAAGACAATTTTATATAATCTGAGTGGAATTTATTCCTTAGCTAAAGAAAACCACAGATGTTCAAGTGCATGAAATTGCAAAGGAGGTGTTGCGGAGATGTGGAGACAAATAACTCCAGGACTTTTTTTGTGCTAAGTGTTAGTTCTGGTTACCTAATTTTGTACCTATTTATGGTCTTGTGTGACGCACATCACTGTAGTGTTTAAGAGTCAAAAACCAAGGTACCACTTGGGGAAAAAAAAAAAGGGGAGTTCAGTAGTTTTAGAGATTAAGTGTCTCAGAGTTTGGGAGAGAAAAATCATTCAAGTACCCAGGTTTGGTGTGAACCTTGATTTGAAATGTGTCTTATTTCAGGAAGTCCAGAGGTTAGATACCAAGCATTTATTAAGTTGGAAAGAAACCTGCCATTTTCAGTACTTCTTCTATGTGTAATTTTCTCTTTTCTCTTGTGCTATGGAACAGCTCCATTGTTTTTGTGGTTGAGCAAAAAGCAAGATCTGACTCTCCTTGAGACTGTATGACCAAGTCTTATGTAGGCTTTAATTTTTTCTGCAAGGTAGAGTATCCTAGCAGATCTCAAGCAGAACCAGTACAAGATGAGTTTTTGCTAAGGAGATCCTCAAGCCTGTTATTCTGTCACGCAGATAAACTCCAAAAACTATAATAATCTGATAGTCTGTATGAAAAGAACTGCTCTTTGTGGCCTCCTGTTCTTCGTGTGGGTTATCTGCTTATGCAGCCTGTGGACTGGGCTACGGATTTGCTCTAAACGTACCAAATACACAAATGGCAACATCGAGAACTTTTGTTTAATTTTCCACAAAAGGTAGGACGTGCATTTGACAACAATACTATGATCAAGAGGTATTGGGTGGGGTTTTTTTAGTAAAAGAGCAAGCAATGTAATTTGTTGGGTTTGTGGTTTCTTCTTGATGTGTAGAAGTATGCAAAATTATCTGAAACTCAGTCGCCTTCCTGCTAAGCAACACCTGGAGTTACCAGCTTCAAATGGATTAGGTATTTACACTATCTACTTAAAATTTTTGACCACATATCCATTCTTTTATAATATTTAAAATATTAAAATTTTTTGTATTTTTTCTGTATCTATAGGTGTCTGTAGACACATATGCACACATATACATAAATTATATAAAATATTATAAACCCTGTAGAGTGGTATAAGTGGATGTGTGACACTCAAGCCACACTGTCATAGACTGTATTCAAACTTGCTGGTAGTGCTCAGTCTCCTATGAGACCTGAATATGTTCAAAGGGTATCACTCAAGGTTGTATTTCTAGCAATGATGAAGAGCTGCCTGGATTTTGTTGCATGCTATTGTAAAAGTAAAAGCTTTACAGAGGAGTTTAGATTTTATCCACAAGTAAACTTGTAAACAGAGTTATATGCACCTGCAGATTGGGTTCTATGACTGCTTTTCAAAGTGTTGAAGAAATAATATTAAAACAAAGCAGAACTTACAATTTCTTTTTTTTTTTCTTTCTAACTTGGCAAATATTGCTTTATTTCTTCAGATGTGTTTGCATGCTAGGCTGTGCCTCGTTCTTGGGGGCAGTGGCTTTCTTTCAGTGATGAAGAGGAACTTCTGGACCCTTCACACGGTTCCTATGTACAGTGAGGGACAATGAAACAAGTGTGCAAATTCCATGCGATATTAATATCTCAAATAATATACTAGATGACGGACAGCAGGGGTATTGAATTGGGTCCTTATTGTGAATTGCTCCCTCAGCAAGGTGTGAGACCTTTGAAATGAGAGGCATTACCAAGCAGGCAGCATCCCAGTGCCTTCCCTCATCAAGAGAGGGGTGTTTGTTTTCTGCCTGCTCAAGGGCAGTGGGAAGACCTCTCAGCTGAGCAGCAGTCTGCTGTGCAGCAAGCTGAAGAGGATTTCCAAGGCTGTGTTTCAAGGAGGCCACGTGTATTCTGTGGTGGGATTTGTGTAATCACATAAGAGCAGTGTAGTACAAAAGGTACATAACTACATAACTTGGCATCCTATCTCTAAGCTTATGCAGAAAAATAATTCCTCTTAAGAAACTTACCTACATGACTGTGTGGGCATGTGTCCTCAGGTTTGTGAACACACAAGAGAAAATACTACATTAGACTTTGAGTTTTGTTTGGAAACTTTTAAAATATATATCACATAAGCAAAACTTCAAGGAGTTACTAAACTTCTAATTCAAGATATGAGGGCAGTGCCCAAGTGGTAATTATTTTCATCTAAAACAAGTCTTTGAAATTCCTTTGAATTTAGCATCTGAAAGAGTATTTTGTGATGAGATATCCTTTCAGGCTGCAGTAATAATATGTTACTAATATCTACCTACAGTAATTTAAGGTTTTAATATATTGAGGGTGGTAGATATAAATATAATATCATAAATCATCATGTGTATGGAATACAAAGAAATCTGACAGGTTTTATTATAGGCAGTGCTGTTCAAGACAACTGCTTTATCCCTTTACTGGAATTTTAATTAAAGAAGGATAATAATAGATAGAGAACACAATTTAATCATGATTGTGTCAGTGCTCCTCCAAAATAACTCCACTGGCTTGACACTACTCTTATTAATATAGGGTTTGTATCAGAGAGAAGTTTTTACTTACAAAATCTATAGTCAAAAGGGGAGTAGAGCTAAATCACAGGTAGCTGAAAGCAAGCAGTGTAGCAAAGTAAGTAGTAAGAAGGCCCGAGTCAGTGCAGAGTACCATGTGCATGCTGCTGTGCTGGGCAAGGAGGACACGTACCAAATGCAGGTCTTGTAAGCCACCTCTTCACCATCATAATTAAATGGCTCCCTCTGTCTTTGGCCTTGTCTTAAACTTCCTCTATCACCACCTGTTATTGCCCACTGTTGGAGACAGGGCACTGTGCTGGACAGAGCAGCTACAGTCATTCTTGTGCAGAATCTGGATCTAGAGGAAAAAGTCACCTTTAGAGACTAGATTTATCAGAGTATTCAAAATACACTTCCTGCCAGAAACTGGGAAGACTAGCAAATGGCAGGACTTCCACGCTGATCTTAATCCAGAGTCATGCTGTTGTACGTATCAATCCTTGGGATTGATCAAATAGCTAAGCAGGTCAAATTTCAAACTGTCAGAGCCTGTCAGATACTCTTGTTCAGCCTGCTGTTAGCATTTCCTGGGGTGGAAGAGCTGCAGTCTTCAGTATAGTAACACTCATCTGTGGTATGATTAAACCCTTGAAAAAATTTATTAATAGAGCCCATTTCACTCTATTAGCAATTGAGTACCTTTACAGTCTCATCTAGGCTTTATAAATCTCCAGACTGAAACAGGTGTTGAGATTATTATAGTATATGTATGATACATAGCAATGTTATTTGTGAAATTCTTATTTAGTCTCTAACTAGTAATGCTCTGCAAAACATTAAGATGAAAAGAGAATTAATGACTTAGAGCCCTATCTGGACAGCTTTACTTTCAGAGTTTAAGTTAGGTTAAAAATATTAGATTAAGATTACTTTTACATGATTGAGAACTAGTGAGTAACCATGTGTGTTAAATACCTTTAGGTGAGTTATCCATACTTACAGAGTTATGCAAATCAGCTGTTACATACAAGATAAACGAGAAGCAAATGCAGTAAGATCAGGCTTAGTAAGTTAGACCAAAGGAGCCCAATACTCCTCTCTGACCCTGGCAATTTCAGATGTATGATGAAAGAATAATGAATCACAACAGGGACAAAATGATGAAGGTTATGTCTTTGTGCTTAATAACCTGTGAGGCCCTTTGCTTCCATGAATTTGTCTAGTTGCTTTACTAATTAGTCAATAGTCTTGGTGCTTGTAACAATCTTTCCAAATCTTGAGATAGATTATTGCCCAGTAAAATGCCTAGTCCTGCTAATTTTATTGGGAATTTTTTATGAACAAGACCATGCGTATTCAGCCAAAGAAGAGATCTCAAAAAACAGAAGTGAGAATATCTGTGGAGAAAGGATACCTAAAAGCAGATCTCCCTAAAAGAGTAACTTTATCCAAAACCATCATTGTAATGATCCATTTTTGTCTATTTGTGTATAGAAAGAGGTTAATTGTGAAGACCTAGGTATCTGAATGTCCTTGTTCCTGTAGAGGTATTAAAATGGAGCCATACTAGGAAATAAATAAGGAAATGACAGGGTTCAACAATCTAAGGAGCCTAAGATATGAGATCTGATCCAAAGGAGTCCAGTGTGTTATGCAGGACTCTAATCTAAGAATTATTTTATTATCAAGAATTTTCCATCCCTAACTATGCCAACACGACACATCTAGAGGATCTTGCTTTACTGTCATAATTATCATAAATAATGTATGACCACTTTATAAGTGATTTTCTTGTAACTAAGGAGTTAATATTTTTATTTTTCCATACCTACTGCTGTTTAATAAAGGCCACACAAATTCTAGAAAAGGACATCAAAAGAAAAATATTTTCTTCCTTGATAATAGTCCTGGGGGCTACATTCATAGCCTGTACTGTTCTGGCAAGACAAAGTAGTAAGTTCTGAAGAAAATTTCTATTTTTCACCCTATAATATTTTTGATAGTTCAGATATCAGCAAGCAGTAAGTGTTGATCTTTTTAGGAGTGGTTGCTAGAAGATACTAGGAAAATTACAGAATCATATTATTATTTGAGAATGGTCTTGTTTTACCTATATATGTATTCTATTACATTTTAAAGTGATGAAGAATTACGCAGTGATCTTGAAACAAGTTACTGAAGCATTTCTGTTTGTGTGATCCCTAATTTGGTATATCGAAACACTAGCAAAATTTGGATCATGATTTTCTTTGAAATGCAAGTCATTTCCAACATAGGATTATAAAAAATTAAGCCATCTGTGGTGAGCAAAGTTAATGCCATTGAGTTCCATGACATGCATCTAAAGCAGGTATGTGTGCGTGTAACAGAGGTACAAGGGACCTTAGACAGCTATTTCATTTGTCATTTTTTGTTGTGCAAATCACAGACTACAGGCTGCAAGGGACTTCTTGAGGCCTTCAGATGCGTGCTCCTGCCTGAAGCAGGAGCAAACATACCTGTGCCATTCCAGATAGATTATCTCACTCTTCATGAGCAGTCTCCAAACCAGTTAAGAAAATACAGGGGAAAGCAGACTGTACAGCACACTGCTGTGGTATGTCTTCCATAGCACTATGGTCATGCTTACAAGCAACATACAGACACAAAATAAGCTCATTAGTCAATAAAACGACCAAAAGTAAAAAGTTTCTTGAAAACTTCCTTGTTTAGAATGAGTTTCAGTAGCTTTCAGTAACTGCTGTATGTAATTATTCACAAATTTTTCAAATCCAGTTTTTGCCTCCTCATCCTTTTACCATGTCAGGAACTCGATCTGAGCATCTGTACAAAAGACAGATAATATAAATAAATAAAGTCCCATAAGGATGATTTTACCATGGATGCATATGTCCTGCAGTGGTCTGCTTGTTTCAGGTGAAGCTTTTCCGGAAATCAGGCATTTTTGAAATGTCTCTAATGTTATGGCTCATGTTACAGCTTTTGCTTTGATGGTTTATTTATGAATGGGAGGAGGAGACTCATTTACAGGATTTCTCTTATTTACATGGTGATTTGTTGGTCTGATTTGTTTAATGTCAGTCAATGAGTTAATGCTTTTCAAAAGAGAACAGAAGACATGTAGAAGACACAGTTCATCATTTATTCCTCTCTTTTTTTAGAAAACAGAGATTTAAATGCAAATAATCTCTTTATACCCTGCCTGTTTTAATTAAAAATGTTCTTTTTTACACTTTCTATAATCAACCATGTATAATATTATATAATTCTATTAAGCAATTCCATTGCTGGTATATTGTTCCAATCTTAATGCCACAGTCAGCTCCTCACAGTCATTATGTAAATTCAAAATAGTTTCAAACAAAATCTCCAGTTCCGGATTCAGTTCTCTTTAACCGTGTGTAGGTGTGGCAGATAAAAGATTATTCTTTCTCTATTCTGTGGCCAAGGGACAAATACCTTTGTAGGCACTGAGAAAGACTGATAGTGTTTGGCAGTGCAAGAAACGGAAATAAAGTCAAGTCCACCCTTTCAGCTAGATTCTACGCTGCCATTGAGAGCATAGCATCATAAAAGGTCTTTATCCTCCTTTAAAGGTAATTGTAACTCATTGGGTATATTATCGGGAAAATAAGAGTGAAGAGTTGGGGAGGATGGATAAAGTAATTTGAAATTGCTAATCTGAGAAATATTCTGTAGTTCAGTCACCAATTAATTAAGTTGGTAGGCCAGTTCTGGAAGTTTTCTTTAAATACTATTTTCTGTATCATACTTGTATAAGGTATTTGTGAGAAATTAAACTTACTTGTTTCAAATACATCTGCTTCTCAAATGAAGTGACTAGAACATGTGTTGAGCTTTTTCAGTTGCTAACTCCTCAAGATTGTTAAAATGCAGATTTACTGTTACCTTTACATAATGTGGTTAGCAAGCAGAAGAAATTAGTAAAACCTAAAGCAAGAAAGCAATAGCTAGGAAAATCAAGGCATCAGAAAAATATTTGACCAATAAAAACAGGTACATTATAGAATTTATTAAAAATGGCCTTTTCAACTGGATTATATAATCTTCACTAAAAATAATGCTTAGATGAATCATTAGAATTGGGAGGGTAAGGAGAACAAGATCTGATAAATCACTCTTCCTTTACATGTCAATCACTGTTTGCCTCTCAGACATTACATAATCCATCAAAACGAGCCAACTTTGTAAATTATTTGGCCATGTTCAATGAGTTTCAGTGTAGACCCTACCTGGAATTCTCACTTTTAAAAACTCCTGTACCACAGGTCCTGTAAGTGGGTGTTAATACCAAGGCTGAAATTGTCTGTCAGTATGTGAAGTAGTCCTTTAAAGAAATCAGTTGAGATTCTCTTCTTCAGGCAAGCTGTAGTTGAGTTTCTGGCATCCCTCCCTCATGGAGTCCCATTGTTCTGGACTTAATGCCCTCTTGCAGCTGCTCTCCTTTGCTGGGGTTGTCATTTCATTTCTTCATCTTTGGTAACAGTTTCTACAGCAGCCATGAGCTATTCTGACTGATCAGTGATGTTATTTAAACCTCTCCATTTAGCATCGAGAAAAAAAATCTGTTGCAAAGAAAACTCCTACTATGTATTCATGCAAGCTTACTGCACTGGCAGCAACCAGCAACTCTTATTCTTGTGTGGGTGCTTCTGCACACCCAAAAGTGTCAGGTTCGAGACTTTTTCATCTTCTGGCATAAAAGTCTTCGCATCTTTCACTTGAAGCCCATACAGTAGGCTGCATTTATCAGTCATGCTTTTCCAGTCGACCCAGCCGAGTTCACCAGTTTTGTAGACCCAAACTGTGGCTGTATTGCACCAAACTTAACGAAGAATGCAAGCTGGATTGGAACTCTGTGACCTGTGCCCCTAAAGTAGAAAATTTAGATGAGGGAAGAGCAACTTCACTCAGGAGCCAACAGTGCTTGCAGAGCTCTTCAATTGTTTTGCAGTACCGCCAGATGCAAAGTCACATAGGAGTGTTTACTGGAATTTCTTCAGAATGAGGTGTATTTAATAGTCCTGTACTAGCCTGTACTGTGAAATAAGTGTGTGCTTTTATGAGACTGGCTTTCTTGTGGTTTTTTAGGGCTCTGATCTGCTTTATGCTTTCTCAAAGCCTACAAGATACTACTTCATTCTCTTCAAGAACATGGACCTGCAGTTATGAGGAAGAATGTGACATCCTTTTGCTTTATTGACTGCCACAGCCTCATTACCTTAAGTGCCTTAGTAACACACCCTGATGGTTTTCTCTTTGGTTTAGTGATGTGAGAAAAAGAAGTAGCAAAGCTACTGCAGTACACGCAACTTAATGGTTAAAAGCATTTTCCAGTGTTGTAAGCCTTTTTTGGGCTTTCTGGAAAATTCCATAATTTTTTGAAGTGTGAGTTGACACTTCTCAATGAATCAGTGGGATTTTTGCCCATAACTTTGTTACTGCACTGGCCCTTACTTCTGTTCTCTGTTACTCATATTTCCACAACTCATTCAGAACTCCTCCTTTAGATTTCACAAGAAGTTTTTCTTTCACATTAATTTTGATTATAGTAGCAAATTCTTGTCCCTAACAGGCCTTGTTGTTTTCCAGTGCTTATTTTAATAACCTTTGGTGTTCTGCAGAGATAATTTTTAGACTTAATTTAGGTGTTTCTAAATGTGCTGTGTCTTCAGTTTCTCCTGTCACATCATTTAATTGTATGACAATAATGGTTTGCAAATTGTCATGTTTTCTGGAGCTTTTCCTAACTTGCTTGCTTTATTAAATGAAAGAATTAGACATTTTTGAATTCTTCCACTTGTGCAGTTTGCAGAGTGCAAAAGGCTCTCCCCCTGTAGAGATTCTGCCTTCAACCTGTGGTGTTGCTGAAGCTCCTGCTGTTTGTTGGCATTTGCATGCAGATGCGTCTGCGTTTCCGTGTTTGCCACAAATCACAGTCAAGGGACACAAGGACACCTATGCACCCAAGGAGCAGTCTAGGAGCATTTGCAGGCTTGGGAAAGGATTCCAGGTCAACCTAGCTTTTCTTGTTTTGTTTAAGAGCATCTACATATAAGGGTGCTGTGTTCCCAAGGGGTAATGTGAGGTTAGTTAATTAGGACACGATATGAGATAAAATTCTCCTTCAGAGTCCTCATCCATACCATCACCACTAGACTGACAAAAGAGTATGTACTGTTTATTTACTGGTTGATTTATTTATGGATTGAGAGATTTCATGCAGACTGTGGAAGTCAGTAAGGTATCAAAAGATACGGGTTTTCAATATGTGCCAAATGATAGAACTTCATTTAAAATCTGCTGAGATTAGCAGATCTTTCCATTAACTTCACCAATGTTTGGATCTGATTCCAAAATTTGTTTCATGTAAGCATGCTGCATACAGAGTAGAACTGTCAGAAACCAATATTTGTTTCAAATTGGGAAGACAATCATGTGAATAATGAAAATTTGAATCTTGACGTTTGTATATAGGAACCACTTTTCCCATCTGTTATATCAGTTTAATATTGATGTTTCCCCTAAATTCTGTATTTTAACATGGTTCTTGACTCCTCTGATTTTATTAGTGAACTCTTTTTGGTTTTAATTGTTTGGATGTTACTGTTAAGCCAATAGGTGGCACTGGTTAAGCATATTAGCAGTCAAGATGCAGGGCATTCTATAAAATGACACTGAGAAGTCTGGCCATTATAATTTTTAAAACATAATTTTAAAAAATACATGTTGCATATGTTTACTTACTGTTTATGTGGTTTTTTACATTTGACATCTTACTGAACTGACAACATGGAACATTTCAGAGAAAACTATGCCTCTTTTAAAATCAGGTATTGTTTGATTTGGGGCTAAAAAAGAAGAGGTAATTGCTGCAACTATAAGTTCTAGGCTTATTATTATGCCCTACATTATGAATCCTGCCTAGTTAGGTCATTTGTTTGTTTAAGTGTTCTGGTGTAGATCACAAATTTGTAGTCACATCCTGTCATTTCTTCCCACTTGAGAGACACATTTCAGAATTACTTACCATCTTAATGTTATTTTTCAATATTTATTCTGACTTTCATGACAAGCAGACATTCCTTTGGGCTGAAATGCTTTGTCCAATCTTGTAGTTATGTTTTTTTAAAAACTGAGAAGGTTGAGTCACGTAGACTTTGTGCACGTCTCATGAGAGAGCTCCAACCACGAGATGGAGTGAGGACATGCAGCTGTGTTACATCACAGTAATGTTGCAGTGTTTTGCTAATCAGAATTTATTTGGATGGTTAGTTAGTTGTGGGGTTTAGTTGAATTAATGAATGGTCTTCAGTCTGTCCAATTTCTCATTTGCCTTCCAGAGAGCCAGTAGAGATCTGAAGGTTGGCATTGTTGTTTGGGGAAGGGACACTGGGAATTGACCCAGAGCAGCTTGTTCCCATTCCCAGTCTACCTAATCTTGGGAAGCTTTGGATGCCTATTCTAATGATCTCTCCCCACAGGAACTCCAAGGGAAAAAAAATGACAAGTGTCCATGGAGTTCATTTTCTAGGATGGCAAGGGTACTAGGGAACTCAAGGTTTTTTTCTACCTCTCTTACCTGCTATATGATTCAAGCTCAATTATTGCTTGCAAAATGCTCTGATTCTGAGATGAAAGGCACTATAGAAATGCAAATTACTTATTATTATGGTATTATTTTCAGAGACAAGTTTTCCATAATATTTAGGAACGTGTTACCTTCTGGTATTCGAAGTTTCTAGTAGCATGGGTAATACACAATGCTGTTGTGCCTTATCAGTAAAAAGTGTAGTTTAAAAGGAATAATTCAGTTGAACAGTCAAATGGGTCAAGAACATACTAGCATTAAGAGGCTTGACAGCCACTTCTTACTTGGCACTGCTGCTGAGTAATTTTTAACCTTAGATAATTAAAGTGCTGAAATTCTCACTGCAGCTACTAGACAATGGTTATAAAATACCCACTTTTTTTTTAGTATTGCAATGCATTAAAAAATCCTGTGGCAACAATCTGTCCTACCCTTCTATCAAATCTAAGCACTTAAAAACTTAAGAGAAAGCAAACAGCTGGATATCTTAGTGAACATGCATTCAGGACTAGATCAGAAGTTCACTGCTCATCCAGAGCTTCCATAGTTGCACAAGAGAGTCCAACATCATGTGTTAATACATGTAACGGTGTGAAATGTGCAGGGGACTATGGCAGCAGAGAGGTGGGCTGAAAGCCGTGAGGTGAAGACCTCCAGCAAGTGTCTCTCCTGACCACTGCAAAGCACAAGAACACCAAGAGTGCAGGGGATGATAAAGAAATTGTATCTTCCGCACATACAAGGAGCTGCTCTTTCTTGGGTGACTGCCTGGAGATGAAACCTGTAGACAGCTCTGTGACCCCATATGACAGTCATTTCTGTGGTGCCTTAAACAGCTGCAAGAGCAGCTTTTCCTTTTTTTTTTTTCTTCTTTTTCTGCCTGGGTTCTTCCAGGTTCAGCTTCCTGCCGCAACTTGTTATGTCAGTCAGCAATTTTCCTGCTGGCTCTCTCAAGCTGGGTATTGCAACATTCCTCTGTCAGTCAAAAAGTGGTAGGGCAAACATACTCCATGCTTAGGATTTTCCTCTGCTTGAGGGCCTTAGCTTGCATCATGCATGGATATGGTTACTCACAGGTTACTTTTCCATTAACAGATTGTCAACTTGAATGTGCTGCTCCTTTGATAGTGGTTGAGGGCTCACTGTCCCCACATTGGCACCTCCTTTGCAACACAGGATAGGCGAATGGGGCTGAGCAATCTCCTTGTTCAGCTGCATTGAGCCTTGACTGAGTAGAGTCGTTGTGTGACTGCTGCCCACATACATGAAAACAGCCGTTCACATCAATGTACTCAGACCAGTACACCACCAGCAAGGAGATAAACTGTTTGGTCTTAGGACTGAATAACTGCTGCTTGGGAGTGGGCAATTTCCATCAGGCTTACATGTTAACTCTTCCTGTTCACTTGCATCGACATTTTGAAATTTTCTTCAACAGGGCTGTGTTCCGTGACTTAGATTTATCCCAGAGATTAATGTTTGGCAACTCTTTGTAAATCTGCATCATCTGTTTACTAACACAACAATGAAAAATGTACTTGCTCTATTAAAATAAGTGACTTTAATAGCAGAACAGCTTGTGTTTGAAGGTCAGACTTTGGCATGGGAGTAGTTCACACTAAGAAGCAGCACCTTGGCATATTCTAATGAAAACTGGCAGTGGTTTGACTGAGCTACAAGCCTTCAGAAATCACACTGCACACAAACAGTTGTGTTTATTGGACAGGAGAAAGGATGTAGATGGATATGTGACTAATTCAGTTCAGTCCTCAGGATTACCCTGGGGAGCATGAGGAGAAGGAGGCTGCACATTCTTAGTCAGTTCCAAGTGCAGGGGTGGGCAGGGCAGTGTGGTTGTGGAATGGCTTAGGAGGCAGCCATCTGCAAGAGATGGCTCTTGTATGGGAGATGTGCACTCAGCAAGTCACTGTCTTGTGCAAGACTTGGGGTTTGGGTTCATTTAAATAGTGGAGAAAAGTTTAGGGTTGGGGGTTTTTTTTTAAGTTTTCTTTTATGTTTTATAAGATTTAGTTTCATTCCCACAGTTTATTGTGAACTATTATTTGTATTTCTGAGTTTCAGAATTAACATCAAGAGGTGTAGAAAGCTCATCTCACAACTACTGTCTCATTTTGTCTGCTAAAAGAATGTAATTTAGTTAATCTGTTCATCTGCAGCAGCAGCCTGGAAGGCGGAATTTGCCTGTGTGACATTTTTGTTGTTAGGAGCTGCCAGCTTCACAGATTTGCTGTCACTTTAAATCAAGTTAGATTATATTTAATTAAACCAGCTTATCTGCCATCCATACTAATTACCATAGCTCATCTTAACTATATACACTTCTGTTTCCTTAAATTTTCAAAACTTACTTCATTTACAGGAATTCTTTGAATTAATTAATATAAGCACCAGACTCAAATTCCAATTAGATAAACACATTCCATTAGATATGGAGGTAGGAATAAAAATACAGAATAGGTATGCTGAGTGTCTTATCCAGACCACAGTTCTAGTTGAAGAAATGTTTTATCTATTTCATTTTTAAGATATTACAAACGTAGAACTACTCCTGCAGTGTGTTGTTTCATTTTGTGAACAAGACTACACATGTTACGCTGCAGGGAACAGCACCATGTTCTAAAACTAGAGCCAGCGGGGTTCTGCGGTATAAATCCTGTGGGCATAAACACGAAGTAGCAGAACTGTTTTATCTGTTGTAAACCTCAGACAAAATATTTCCCATTTGTCATTTAATCATGTTTACTCTTAAATTCTGCTTTTTTCCAATACTTCCTTTTTTTGTTGTTGTTCCTGCAACTTAGACTTCTTTAGATCCCTAGTAAGAGTGTTCTCTCTGCTGTCACGCTTAATTAACTGCAAACAATAACTGTGTATTGTTGCTTCCTTAATAACCAAGCTGTAGTCATGATTGATTTTCATTTAAAAAGGCAAGTATCATTTTGTTCTATCTCAGTAATTGAGCAGTAAGTTGGTTTTCAACAGAACTTATTCTACTTGATCATGAAGATATGATGCTCTGCATTTTCATAAACTTCCATGCCAAAATTAACCTGTATTAAGGCAAAGAAAATAGAATATATAGTCTTCTATGACTGACTGATCTAAGGGTCTCAGTTACTGTGAAGTTAAAAAATGAAGCGTTTCAAATAAAGCAAACTACACAGTTAGCTTTTATCACAAGGTACAGCAACACCATTGCTTTGGAGCCAAAATATTGCTGTGTTGGCACCATGGCACCCTCTGACTAATTAGCCTTGTTAGCTGTGTGCTACATTCTGCAAGAAAAGGATGACTTAGACACTAAAGCATGAGAGGAAATTAATGATTGTGGATCCTGAGGAGGGAGAAACTCATCCATCTCTTTTATTTACTGACACAGGCAGCTCTGAGCTGAGAGTGCTGGTTTTTTCACTCAATTCCTAAATAATTGTAGGATGTGTCTATATTCATCGAGATCTGCAAGTGAAGTAAATCTCTCAATCATCACTATCTAATACACTTTGACTCACATCATAGTGGGGTCTTGGTGTGCATGAATTGGATTCCTTTTCGATGAAAAACTGGAAGATAACTCGAGGTGCTCACCAAATGCATTCCAAATGTTTGTGAGGGTAGAGCTCAATCTAAAGTAAAATGCTCTGAAAAACATACGGCATGGGCATTGGGTCCTTGGCACCAGCTATTTTACTCTACAGCTTTGCTCCCACTAGCCCAGACAGGAGCAATTGTCCTCCCAGGTAGTGTACAAGCAGCCTGGATAACTAAGTCAAACCTGCAAGTTCTCCTGAGAGACAGGATTACTGCAGGTTGCAAGGGGTACTCAGGTCAGGTCACTTGGGCTAACCTCCCTCCTGAAGTGCTGTCAGCAGAAACTTGGTCGACCATGAACTTGTCTAGTTGAGTCTTGAAGTGCTCCAAGGACCGCAGAGCTTCTTCTGGTGTCCAACCTGAACTTCCAAGCTGTAGTATGTTATCGTTGTCTTTGTTGTACTCTCTGGCACAAAGAGCTTGTCTCCATCATCTTTGTAAATGCCTTAGAAGTAATTGTAGGCTGCAGTTGGGTCCCTCTTACACTCTTTGCTGGACTAAACATGCCCAGGTCCCTCTATCTCTCTGTGTAGGCCACGTGCTTTTGGCCTCTATCTCAGTAGCTTCTCCAGTTTCCTCCCTCTCCTCCTGATTTGGGGTTTCCAGAGCTGGGCATAGCAGTCCTGGTGCAGCCTCTTTAGTGTCGGGGAGAGGAGTGTAATAACTGCGCGAGAGAAAGTGAGGCTACACTCCTCCAAATGTGCCCAGAGCAGGGTCTCTTATTGTCAGTGTTCAAATTGGATATATAAAAGCTCTGCACTTTAGATTTAAGGTCTCATCTTGCGTGGTGCATGGACAGTCAAATGGGAAAACTTGTGATGAAGCAAGGACTTTAATGCTTCTTGGACCATTGACAGAACACGTAAGCATAGTTAGTATGTTTTAAAACATTAAAGCATAAATACATACTATTACATTATTGGACTTAGAGAGGATGTTTTCTGAAAGCTACTATGTCTCTGAGTTTTTTCCACATCAAAAGTTTGTGAAGGAAAAATTGTGGTAATTCAGATAAATTGGATTAAACCTGACTGTACTTTTAAGCCTTTTGGTGTGGACTTTCTTACTTTTTTTACCTTTTACCTTTTTTATTTCATGAGAAATAATTCTCTGGATGTTTCTGGATTGCTTTCTGTTCATGAAAATAAGTGGTAATTATACTACACTTTTGTGTAACATTCCAAATATATACTTAAATAGTAAGAAGGATATTATTAGTTTGGTGTAATAAGTTAAATTACAGATTTCACACTTTCCTAGAATTTTTTAAATAAAAACATTATAAATCTGTGACTATGATTCTATGAACAGACGTCTGACTCAGATAAATCAGCTGTGGCTCTGATTGTGGCTCTAAAGCATTGTTGGATTTGCATATATTTCTCTTATTTGCAACAATATGGGAAATGTCAGATCAATTGCAATCTATTGTTTTGTTTCAGTGCAGTTACACAAATAATGGGTGCCCTGCAGTAGATGTTCTCCACCATTCATGAGTTAACACTTCATTTTCCATCATATGGCACTGAGAGCTAGTGGTTTACAACAGTTATGTTCTATTTTTGAAAATAACTTAGCAACAGTGCTACCTCTGTGTGGTTTCAACTCAGTTACAATATAGCAAAATCCATCACATATCATAGTCTTGTGAAATAGAATTTAGTATCTACAAAAGATTTCACTACTAAACGAATTTACTGCATATTTGACCATATGTGCAAGTGGTATGTTTTATATTAATGTGTTCAGATTAACTTGGACATACTGAACTTAATAATAATTTTGGTTTCATTGCCATGTTGTACTTCATTATCAAAACATGTCATTTTGCATGGTAAGAATAACATGATATCAGCACTGAGCATTTAGTATTATAGGAGGAACCACCTGGGCAAAAGATAAATAATGCTATTAATGATAAATAATACTTTTAGGATACTATTAGGTTAAAGATGGTGAAGAAAGTGATAGCATTTGAGACAATGTTATTAGTTCATCTTGTTGATTTATTTCTAAGTATTGAGATCTCTTTCACCTTTGGTATATCTCTTTGTTCCATGGTGTTTCTTATTTGTAAAATTCAGCTTTTTGGAAACTAAAAAGAAATTCTGACTGGTGAATTACAAAATGAATTCAGCTCCACTGAATTGTAATGTGCTGCAAAATTAAGATGCATATGAAGCACAATTTTGCCACATACCAACACATTTACACGATTTTACATGTATTGTTACACGTGCAAACACTTCCATGTGTTTGTACAACATACAATTTGGGGACTAGATCCCAGCACTTGATTTTCATTAGTGCTCTGTGTGTGTTAAGGGCTCATTTTTAGTGAAAAATCTGTATCCCTGACTAAAAGAAGGGTTTATATAAATATTGTTAATAGCATCTTTTTCCACAATGCAGATACAATAGCAGAAAGGAGGGCCCTAAGAGAACATGTGTATCCTAAGCTGAGAGAATTCTGCAGAGAAAACTATGGCTTGGAATTTCAGGTAGGTTTCATTGTGTTGAATCTTGCATTACTTTATCTTGAAATTAACTCTATTTAGAACAGGTAACATTTTTAAATATCATTGGTAAAACAGAAAATTACAAAAACTTTGTTTCACAGAATCACATGCAGAATTGTTGAGGTTGGAAGGAACCACTGGAGGTCATCTAGTCCATTCCCTGCTAAAGCAGGTTCACCTGGAGCAGGTTGCACAGGATTGCATCCAAATGGGTTTTGAATATCTCCAGAGAGGACTCCACACCCTCTCTGGCCAGTTTTTTCCAGTGCACTGTCACCCTCACAGTAAAGAAATTCCTCATATTTAGGCGTAACTTGCTGTGCATGAGTTTCTGCCCATTGCCTCTTGTCCTATTGCTTGGCACCACCAAGAAGAACCTGGCTCCTTCCTCCTGACACGCACCTTTAGGTTATTTGTATGCTTGGATAAAATCCCTTCTCATTTGTGTCTTCTCCAGGCTAAACAGGCCTAGCTCTCTTAGCCTTTGATGTACTTAAATTATTTTACAAGCAGATTTGAGGTAGATTCTGAAGGGATGAAAAAACACCACCTCTATTTTAGATATTCAAAGTATATAAGAAGAAATAATGTTACATCTAATATACTGTGTTGTGCTTCTTGAAACCATACTTAGGTTCCACTGTAATGTGGAAAGTAATTTAACCAGGTGAATACCAAAACTGATTACCAAAATGAATTGAACATGGAACATATTTATTGTGATTCTACGCTATGGAATTTGCTTCCTTTGACGTCAACTGTAGCATTCCTATCGCTTCAGTAAGTTCATGTTTTCCTTTGTCTTATGAGAGACATAGACCCATGCACATCTTTGGCAAGAGCCAATTAGTAATAAAGACAGTTGTATTTGATTTAAAACGTGTTTGGCATCACTGTTAAAGTCACTGGTACTTTAAGTCAGGTGTATCCTAATTCACAGTCCCTTATATGTCAGCGGGCATGGAAGAGACCGTTTCTCTGCTAAGAGAAACAAATACAGCTTGTGATGTTGTAAAAATGTTGTTCAGTTTTCCAAAAATTCTGGCTCTGCATCCACAAGCTTTCCTCACATACTTATTGACCCCAAAAACTCATCTCTCCAGAATGTAGCTTAGTTGGAAATAGCTAATGCCTTTTAGGCAACATCCTGTTCCTCCCAGTGTATTATTCTTGATGCACATGCAGCTGGTTTTTAATCAAAATAACAAGTTCTTAAATTAGGATATTTGGTTTTAATTCCCTGAGTCACAGTGGAGTTGCTGAATCTGCATGGTGGTAAATTCCAGTGATTTTTGATTATGGCTATGAAAGAATTTCATCTGAAGGTCCTAGCTCATCAGCTGGTTGGGAAGTCCCAGCTGCAGTGATACATGAAAGGAATAGCAAAAGATATTTAAATAATATTTTTCTTGTATTACTACCATGTGATATTCATGGAAAATATCAACCCCTTATTTCTGTAATCTTTGAGGAGTCATCTTGGTGAGGGAAGTGTCTCTTCCAAGTAGATCATAATCCACTGAATTCTTTGTGAGAGGAAACATTTCTTTTTTCAAACAGATTGTAATGCATCTCCAGGGAAGGAGTAATTAAGTTTACTCTAGTTGATATCCATGGAAGCAAATTATTTTATTGTATAGTTTCAACACCAGGAGCATCTTCAAGTGATATGAGGTCTGAGAGACAGCTCTACTGACACAGTTCAGAAAACTGCTAGAAAGCTATCCCATTTCTGTGGAAGCAAAGTAGGAAAATGTACAAAAATAACCAAGGAAAAGTAGTCTTTTGAAAGACACTCTGAGGTAGACTTTAGCAAAACATTTTTTTTTCTATTCCATACACTAAATTTCTTAGGTTAGTAGGCAAAATCAAGACTACAGTTTTTAGTGCAGTGGTGTGAATAAAGTATTGTGTACTTTTCAGATACAGGGATAAATTTATATTTCTGTGTACAGAGCAGAACACATAACTTTTCATCCTGATATGTAATCTTCTACTGACCAAACAAGAACTACTTTGCATGTGACTACTACAAATGCACTATGCAGGACACCCTCTACCTAATAAATCATGACCCAAATGAAATGCATTTGAGTACATGCATTACTCCAACTTTCACTGAGTCACCTGGCTGCACTCAAAATTGTTTCAGTTGTTGCAAAGCATGAGATCTGTCAGGTGTCATCAGTTTGGTGGGAGCTGTTACTGAACATAATCACCATATGAGGGGAAGCAGAACTGACTATATTCAATCACACTATGAATGTGTTTGCTTGATGGACATCTTTTTCATTGTATCAGAAAATATTTCAGAAAAAGACATGTATTGACAAAGACTGAAAGCAGGTAAGCTGGGGAAAAGACTTTGAGAGCATAGGGTGGTTTTGACCTGAAATACAGTACTTTTACCGGGGAGGATGGAGAGGTTAAAGAAAGTAGTTGTAATTGAAAATTTTGGAAGATAACTAAAGATAATTAAATAGCAGCATACACTTTTCTTCTTCAGAACAATGAACCATTTAAAATAATTTTCAACAGGATATATATGCTAAAAAGAAAGTGGAATTTTGCATGAATGAAATTTTTAGTTCTTTTCTTAAGTTCTTGGAAGTGATTAAAATAATTCTATCTCCTAAGAAAAATCTGTGAAACTGTAAGATTGGTAGGACAAAAGCTAAAGTAAGCAAAAGGAAACACTGAATTATGAATGAAAAGTCTCTTTTTATGTGACTAGTGTGGAACTGAACTAGACCAGTGACAGCCCACTGCATGTAAGGAGCTCTTGCAGAGGGCACTAGTTGTCATACGACCTTGGAAGTTTTACTAGAAGTTTGAGTGGGTGTTTGTCACACATTTTTCCAAGTATAAGTAAAAACATGCTTCAAAATCAGATATAGTTGTCTCCTTGTTCCATTTCTTAATTTTGTAAATCCTATTTATTTTAGTTAGCATAATGAGCAACTGATGAGACATTTTGAAATTCTTGGTGTCTTCAGAGGTTTGATGGGTAAAATATTTACTCTTGCAGTACAAAATTATAACATGTTAAGATACTATGCGCTAAAACTGTTACCCCATAAAATAACAAACAGCCACTGAGCCCCTACAATTATCTGGTATTCCAGGGGGTTTCCTCTTCACATTTATAGAATTAATGTGATTTCTGAACAGTTAATTAAAATAAAAATTGCTTTCATGTTTCTGAAGAACCTGAGCAGCACAATAAATTCATTCAACAAGTAATTGAAATATTTCTTACTGTATGCTAAGATCTGTATCTGAAGGATTTTATAATGAGAATATTTAAGCTTTGTCATACATCATGCAGGTAATCGGACAGATGAATACAATGTGAAGTTCAACAAAAAAGTTGTATTAATAAATAGCAGAAAGTAGAGAGGAAGAAGGGAACAAATATTTTCCTGAGACTAAAAGAGAAAGGGCAGCAAAGAAGTCAGTGCAAGTGAGGGAGATAGAGAGATTATTTGAAACGCAGTTTTGAACAGCAGAAAATGCAGGTTTCAGCAAAATTTTGCTTTGTTTGAATCCCAAACTTTTAAGGCAGAAATAATCAATGAGACTGTTGGTAGTGAAATTGCACATAGGCATAAATAGCTCTAGGATTTGGTCTTAAACCTTGGTATTGGTATGAGAAATTTTCCAAGAAGATTAACCAGCTCTAAACTGCTGAAATTTAGTTTTACATCAACTCATTATTAATTCTTATGTTAAGTCTTCAGGCTCATTTTATAATCTGTTTAGACAACAGCTAATTTTATGATTCTGTTTCTTGCAGAGTGCTTCCACAGTACAAACAACATTACAATAAACAATTTGGTAATATATTCATGTAATAATACAATTTTGATTGGTTTTTTAACTGTCCATTTGAACTTCTTTTTGTTAAAGTTACGTACAAGATGTTAAGAATCAGTAGTAACTTAAAGGTGAGAGTAGTAGCTTGTACCATGAGTTTTGTTCCAAAAGTAGTTCAGGCATATGATCTCTATCTTTTTAAATTCGATTTCCCACAGTAAGAATTGGGCCTTTTAGTTAAAATGTATGGTGAAATCACACTTAATCATTTAATTTTTCGTATAGGTTTAACATGAATGATTTCTTCCAGGAGTTTGTTTGCAACTAATTAGGGTCACAAAACTGAGTCTGTAGCTACATATGAAAGGCTGGACAGCAAGCTCTCTGCCACTGCATATCTGTACAATCTCTGCTTCCACAGTACAAAGAGCAGCTAACAAAGGAAGTATGATAATGGAGAACCATTCCTATTCTTTCTTTTGAGCCGTGTGCACAGGATGAGTTTATATCCTGTGGATACTAGTCACACAGGGTGTCAAACCATGGTCTTGACTGTGATCCACAGTGAGATTCCCATTAATTTTCATGGAAGCAGGATTTTTTCAATGCTTTTGTCATTATTCTTACCTATTCCTATAAGCAATTTAGTAGCAAATAAAAGACTACATCAAATCAAGAGCTTGTCATGCTAATCTCCCTATGACTATGAAATGAGAGATTGTCCCAGGAGGGACTATCTGGGAGGGAAAGTAAGAGGCTGGAATTCTCATTTATATGAGGAAACCCTGCCAGTCTGTGTAAGGACTGGATGTAGACCTCATTGCTTTCTACCACACTGAAAAGCAAAGCTTAGTGCACAGGATGTTGGCAAAGCTAATTTTTAATTTGATTGGTAGAAAGGGCGTGTGGTAACTATGTTGCATGCTGTTTTCCAGGTCATAGACTTATACTGGGGAGTTGAAGCAGATGAATGGGACAGTCCTGAGCTGCAAAAGACTCGTATGAAGCTGCTAGAAGATTGCTTGAAAAGTTCTGCAGGTCCATGTTTTGTTGTGGGTATAAAAATAATGTTTTACTTTATAAGAAAAATATGTTATCTATCCTAACGTGCATGATTCAGTAACAAATGCGTGGTTTCTTCTTTCTAACATATTTTATGTTCATTGCTGTGCATTTGCTATGCAAATATTTCCCTATGCAGCTCTGTAGACTAACAGTGATTACTCAGTATTAGTGGAGAGGAAAGAAGGATCTTTTATGATCAGTCCTCGTAACAAGATGGGTATGATTCTACTACTATCACAACAGAATTATTGACAACTTGTTTAAGGAGGCCACAGTTAATTAATTCTTGGCACTTCTCACACATGCATTTTCAGCTGTCCTAGAAAGACTTAAAAAAAAACGGCAGCAAAGAAGAACTCTCTGGTTTGACCAGCATTTGCTGTTTCGTGTCATAAACCCAGGACAATTTAGGATGCCAGGTATTAGAGAATGAAAAGACTGGAGTTGAGTGACAACCTGAGGAGGCTCTGAGTCTGTGATATATACAACTGATTGTTCTCTCCATGGTCACTTGCTAGGCTTCAATGCAAAACAGTCTTAAGACCATGCCTTCACTATCCCAAATTTTCTTTTCTATATTTGCCAAGAAAATGATTTATAAAAAGTACAAAGTTTTTCTCCTTTGTACCTAAACATAACTAACTAAGTCAAGTCTAATTCTTAGACTTGTCATAATAATACAGAGAAAAAACTGTAAGTCCTTGATTATTTTCTTAAGGGAAGAATGGTAAATAGTGAACTGAAACCACAGAATCCAGTGGGATGGAAGGGATGCAAAACGCTGGCTGCTGTGGAAGCTGGAGATAACATCTCTCCATGCCAAAGATTAGACAAAGAGCAACCTGTAGTATGTGTCATTCTGTACTTCTGTCACACCCTTACAACCATCCCTCTGGCTCTTATTCATTCACCTGTTTGCCTCCCTTTGTTACTTAGCTTCAGAGCCCTGGAGAACAGAGACTTGACCATAAGAACCCAGCGTTTGGAGTACAGAGTCTGGGCTGGGTTTGATGCTGTCATGACACTGTTTTTCACAAGCACACGCTGGCCCAGATCTCTAGAGAGTTTGGGTAGCTTTCATCTTGTGTGACTATATTTAGTTTTGTGGGTTTATTTTTCTACTTTCTATCTTCCCTTTGATGAAAAAAACTAGAGCTGGAACAGAAAGGCATGGAGTCTTTCATGTAGCAACACCCAGTGTCCTTAGACATCGATGTTGTAAAATCTCTGACAGTGAAAGAAACCTTGTCACGTGCTATTGCTGCATATTTTAGCAGCTCAGAATCTTGAAGCTTTTAAGAACTGCCTGCCTGATACTGTTACTAAGGAAATCAAGCCAAATCAGAATTCTTAAACAGAACAAAACAGTTAGTGAAGAGGTTGCAGTGAGCCAATGATTTCAATATTTATTTCAGGTTTTCCAAGGATGGGCCAAAGTAGTAGCTCTCCCAATGACTAGACTGGCAAAACCACAGAAATCTGTTTATGCACATTTGTTCTTTCCTCTGCTGTACCATAGTGAGATGGGGCTTATTTCATTTACAACAAAAATTGAAGATGATTCTACTCCAACAAGCATAATTAGTTTTAATTTATAGTAACATAATGAAAAATTGACTTTGGCACTGCAGGCTTTGGGCAACTTGCCATTTCTTGAGGAAGTTCTATAAAATGTGCCACTTCTTTTCAGCTGGTGGGTTGGGGTTTCTTTTGTATTTATCAATTACCACTTTTTGAATTAAGACACAGATCTGGGATTAAATGGAACTATTCAGAAGTAGCTACTTGATATGGATTGATTTTTAAAAGTGTTTCTTTATGGCACTTTGTGCCTGCATTGTGATATTGGATGGAGAGAAAATGAAATTCGGTCCTTAAATTAGTGCAGTGAATTAGCTGGAAGTCCCAAGCTTTTCTCCAAAAATGAAACAACAAAATCCAAATTAGCACATATTCATAAGCACAAGGAGGAGACAGTTCTGAAAAAAATGCGGAACTAATTTCCTGTAAACATTGACTTTGGGAATGTGCAGTTCTTCTCTTATCTGCTGCCTGACCTCTATTAATACTTGATTCAGTTAAGGGAGAGGGAAGTTGTTTGGGTTTTGGTCAGGTTGGGGTTTTTGTTTGTGTTTTTTTCTGCTGTATAAAATCAGTGCCTATTATACTATCATTTAAGTCATTTAAATACTCAAAGCTTTTACTGTAGGTAAATACGTACCATGCTATTTTTGATCTACAGAATAATTTATGAAGACTCATATATGAGGGGAAAATACTTTTCATACAAATTTTATGCAGAAATCTTGTCTTTGAAATCTACTTGGGAAGATTGAAATCCAGTATATTTATAATTGTGAACTGCTAAACTCTATATTGCACAGCAATACCAAAGAAAAAATGCATTCAGTGTATCACTGGAACCTTTACATTTACATACATCCTGCAAGTTATAACACATAGGTGCTCTTTCACCTGCATACCATCACACAGTCTCTGCCTGAACTGCTGTCCTTACATGACTGTGTCCTGAAAGATCATAAAATGAAAAAGAGAAATGGAAATTAAATGTGAGTCTGTTACCTGTAAAGGTTCACTCAATTAATGCTTGGGATTGTACAAACCTTAGAGGTTATCTCCACCTATCATTGAAAACCTCTGAACCAACGAACAGTAAAAGCATTCTCTACCTCCTCTGAACAGCAATTGTAATTTACATTAGCCCTCTCAAATTACTGGCAGCTTGTTCTTAATTTGTACCTGTTAATGGTATCCATAACCAGTTACCTGTTGCTGCCTGCTCGAAGGAGCTGCCCTTCCCCCGCCCCGGGACCTGCCACGTGCTCTGAATCCCCTTTGTTCCAAGCGCGGGTAAAACCGAAAGGAACTCAGACTCTGGAGCAGTGTCTGACTGGCCGGACACCCCGGGTCCGCCGCCAGTCCTCCCCTTTCCCTTCCCCCGAATAAAGAAAGAGCACGGAGTGCACCCGCCCTCTTTGGCTCTGCTGCCCCCTTCTGCGAGCAGCTTCTGTGTGTCTCTGTCTCGGACCGAGAGAAATCTACTGGCACGATTAAAGCATAGAGCGAGGGCTGTATTTCTACCTCTTTGCTTCTGCTCTTGGTATCAGCTTTGCAGCTACCACTTGCCGCTTTTGGAGCTACTGAAGTGCTAGATCGCCCATGCAGTCTCTCTAGGCAGCTCGGGGCTTTCTAAGGCACTGAACTATGAGCCTGGCCGGCTAAGTGTGCTGTGGGTATATTCACAGTTACCCTCCTTGTTTGCTGATGGAGAACAGGGCTGACCCTGTGAAGATGGCCACTTAGAAATATGAGAAACACCAAACATTTTGAATTGGGTCTCACCATGTCCTCAAGAGTTGCCACCTCTAAACAAATATAACCTTACATCGTCATCCCTTGTGTTTTCACTGGTCTGCTGAGGTACCCCACAGAGTATTTCTGACGCTCCTCTCTCCACACACCTACTGGGGATGTGGAAAAGCTCTTTTCCCCACTTCCAGTCCAGGGCAAGGACAGGAGGTAGCAACTGACAGGCCTGAATTCAGGAGCAACGGATGCATCCCATCCTGGACAGTCCCTAGGGAAGCATAAAATTCTTTCAACTTTCATAGACCTAAAGAACCTAGCATTATAAATTTGGAATTCCAGTAGGATTTTAAAAGAATATTAGCAATTTACAACATTTGGCATGTCCTTAAATCACACTGAAATTGAAGAGGAAATATGATAAATTATGGAGTGGAATGTTTCTAGTGTCCGTATCTTCTATCTGTGTTCCTCAGTATAATGCATGCTTTAATCGTTCCATGAAGTATATTGCTGCACTGTCTCTGAATAGTGCAAATGGTTGATAATTAATGTTGAGTGCATTCCAGCTCAGAGAAAATTCCAAATTATATTATTCCTGCTCTGCTGGATCTCCTCAACTCCAGTTTCAGTTCTGGTGTTACTTTAAGGTTTAGTCTTAATGTGAAAACTAAATACCCAGGTTATGGAATGCCTGAGTTATAGCTTTCTTTTGCTTTCATAGGAAAGACACCACACACTTTAAATTAGGGAGGCAAAAGTCAGTCAAATGTGTCTATACTAAAACACCCGGTTCAGGGGGAATGCTAAGTACCCAGTGCTTTTAGGGAATTCAACAGAAGTTATCTGTGCTTGGGCATTTCAGTATTTAATTTTCCTCAAGGATACATCTCTATTTATAGTTTTAAAGTGAATGAAGAGAAATACCTGGAGCCAGACATGGCACAACAGTCCACCTCTTCCAGTAAAGTATATTCCAAGAAAGAAATATCAAATTATTAATTTTCTTCTCACTCTGCATCTGATTTAAAACCCATCCAAATAAGAACTCCCTCTAATATAAGTGGCTTTGGGGTCATATCAGGAATAGCTCCACAGGACTTTGTGGCATTGATCTGGAGTAAAGTATATGTCGGCAGACATTAATTCTGTTTTAGATGGACTTGGCCAACAAGAAAGATTCTTCTGTAAATATCAAAATAGATCTTTGTATATTTTGAAACCCTTCAAAACAGACAAAGTGATCAATTTTAAAGACATAATATGCAACTTTCCCCCCAGCAAGCTTTGGTCTTCTTTCACGGCCTCCAGACTAAGAGGCAAAGGATGTCTATCCCTTTCCATATAGTTTCGCTCTGAACAGCAGAATACACAGGAAGTGAAATCAATCATGGGGGGATATTACATGATTAAGCTATTGTAAGTAAATTCCTTCATCTGCTTTAGGGATGGGAATGTATTTTCCTGTGAATCATCTCTGATTCTCTAAATCTAAAATACTTACCCATTTTTTAAACTTTGCCCATTGAAAACAGGTACAAGATTCATCAGACAGCTTTTCCATGTAACATAGAAATTGCATGGGTTTTTATGTCGTCTAAAAATAACTTGCATTTTCAGTCAGAAGACTGCACATATTTTTGGCTAAGTCACTGTACTTCTTTTTCTTGACAGAAATACAATTTTTGGTGCTGCGTTCCAGAAAGGTTAAGTATTATATTTAATATGAATGACCATATTAGCGAGAATAAGGTTAACATGAAGTCATATTTGCATCATGCTGTGTAGTGTGTAGAGGAAGAAGTAGGCTGCATGAGATTTATGCAATTTATTTTCTCATGACCCTCAAGACCATTACCAAACCATCTTCTGAGTACTATAATCAGTTAGATGTAATGATCTGTCCTACAAATGAAACTGTAGATCAAAAATCCAGCATCAGCTATTCTGTAGAAATGAGTGGGATGGAGGGGATTCTAAACCTTGCAATGCTACTTCTGTGTAAAGAGGCAGCATACTTTCAAATATTTAGCAGGCAGGTGGTAAGTTCAAATAGAGATACTAATACTGCTGCTTGCACCTAGCATATATACCTTCCCTTTTTTCAAATACAGACATCCACTTCAGAGATGCTTTGGTTCTCCAAAAACAGACCCAGAAAGAAGCACCTACTCAAAAAATAGCTAGTTCACTTTTCAGTCTGATTATTGTTAAATCCAGGTAGCAGTAGCTGGGTCTTTTGTTTTCTTTTTGGTTTTTGTTGTTTTGGGGTTTTTTGTTTTTGTTTGGGGGGGAGGGGTTGGTTGGTTGGTTGGTTGGGGTTTTTTTTGAATAATCAGCATGTATAATTTCACAGGATCCCTCTTTCTTCAATAAAAGGTGCTAATTTGCAGAACTAAAATAAGAGAAAGTATCAGTGTTCTTCATAGTGATTCTGTTATGCACCCATAAGGTATTGCCTCTTTTCCTCTTAAAATATTTCCTTTCAGTGCAAGGTCCTATTTTGGAGTTAGTGTCCTGTTAATATGCAATGTAGTAAGCTTCTTTCTTTCGTAACTGGAAAACCTCACAGAGTAACTTTTTATTTCATTCCACCTTGAAAAAATGAAGCACAGAATATTGGCTTAGAGAACTAGGGAGACTGCAATTATTTTGAGTAAATTACGTGTTCTTTTCTTGTTAGCTCTTTTGCATAGTATAGAAATTACTTTAATGCTTGAAACTGTTTTAAAATGCTTTAGTACATTCTAAATACTTTAGTGCTACTCATGGCTGGAAAAACAGTTCATCACCTGGCCACGTGCTTTGGCAGACCATATACTCTACCTCGTAGTCATACAATGGCATGGCACAGGCAAAACAGTGTTTTCATTCAGGAAAGTGGCGCACACACACACACACACACACATATATATGTATATATTTATATATTTGCTATATTTTTTTCATTTTCATAGGAATCTGCCACAGCCCGTGGCGTAAATCAGACCTCTCCTGATGGGAGAGAGTTTTTAAAGTCCTTGCCAGGAGTTAGTTCAAGAGACAAATGGAGACTTTCAGCCTTTGCTGCTGCTAGATAGTTGTTTATTAAGTCTTATCAGAGAAACAGAGTCACTAGCGTGACCCAGACATAGCACAGAGCAGAGAATGCAGGAGAAAGCCAAACTATCAAGATTTACACAGCCTTTTAAAGATAATTTAAACAATGGTTACTGAAAACATATATTATTTTCACTTTTCTACCAATTATTCAGTAACACAGCCAGGAACTGCGGAATTTTTTGTCCAGTCATCCCAAATTACTTTTACTGTAGAATATAGAGTACTAGAAGAAGAAGAAGAAGGTTTAGAGAGCAACAACAATCCTCCATTTTGATGTTTTTTGCTCTTATCTATTTACTACAAAGAGAAGCCCAAAACCTCTAAATTTTTCACGCTGTGACAATCTTACATAGTAGTCTATCACCATTGTATTTTCTAGTTCTTGTCTGATAGTTGGCAATTTTTTCCATGGATGAAGGTCAAAATAGTGTTGTTCGGGGGGGTAAAAACCCTTCAAAACAGGCACTCTGAGTTCCTAGAGGAATCTGCTGCAGAATTTTTAAACTTTTGGCCAATGATTTGACCTATTACCTGCAGGCAGTACTTAATATTCAGTGTTTGTATGCTTACCATTAATTGTAAGTCAAATAACCTATTATGTAAACATTAGCGTTAGAAAAGTTATGAAGATATCCCAGTAGAAAGGCACTATTTCATTTTATCCCATCCTTGAAGAAGTATGGCAAGGGAAAGCTAAGAAAATTCTTAAAGTTGATTTTTTCATCTGTATTATAAAAGGAAAACTAATATTGGGTAGTTTTGAAGAAGAACAGGTTTTGAAATATGGCAGTTGTAAAGATAACTTTATGAAAAGATGGATTTATATTTAATACAATTTAAATGATTTGGAATAGCAATCTCATTGTGATATTTGGTGATGTGAATTGGCTGTAAAGATTTTTGACACTCTGAACACTTTAAGTGGTGCTGGGTTTGATATTCCATAGCCTTTGTCAAGTGCCTAAAGGGTTTGGTGCTTGCCTAAGTTTTTTCCTTCAGTTCAGCTTCTTTGAAGATACCTTTTGCATTTTTACATTCTCTCCTTAACTGTTTAGATCATTAGTTTCTTTTCATAGGAAATAGTACTTTTCATCCTGCAGCTGTGCTGCTGTCCTTTCTGTCCTCCTCTGAATTTATAATTTAATGAACAGTAAAAAGGCTTCTCTCCCTCCAAGCACATTAAAAGCAGGGAATGCATGCAAATCACCCAGGAACATTAAAAAGGGACTAACAATTCTACATCAGTGAAGTTCACTGGGCCATCATACTGGTAGTATTGCTGGCAAAGGAAAATTATACTTTTCTTGTGCAAGGAGTTTTCTAATAGTTTCTTTTCATATTTGAAGGACTAGACTGATAAAGTACCTGTTCAGAGAGTACCAGCCACCAATTGTTCCAAATAACAAAAGCCAATGCCAGCTGGCTTGGAAAAAAAGAATTATTTGTAACAATTAGCACATAAAGATACAAAAATCATAAATAAAAGTTATCAGAATCAAGAAACTAGTCAAAATAAATAATATAGGCCATTCCACATGTACTTGCAAAGCAGAATTGATGTTATCCTCTGGTACTTGTTTTGCATACTGTGCTAAAGTCTAAATTATGGGTGCATCATGATCTGCTAGAACTAATGTCACTTATACTAAAAATTTTTCTGAGGGCCTCCATTTATGTTATACTTAAAATGTGTTTATTAACAATGTTTTAGGTGCTTCACTCCACACTACACAGTCATGGGTCATATCAGGCTCTCAATGACTGCATTACTCTATGAAAGTTGTGAAATAATTTTCTTGGCATTTAATTACAAAATTAGGTTTTCATTTGTGGACTCAGTGATTACCAATCTGTTTAGTTCTAATAAGAAGGGGAAAAAAATTTAAAAATAATTTGCAGTGAAATGTCATGTCATGTTGCAGCTAGTTTCAATATTCCTGAAATCAGGAGGGGTGTTAAAAATTCCGTTATACTATCAGCTGTCTCTGCCTCTTATAGTACTCATTAATTAACGCTTTCTAATACCTTCATAGTGGCTGTGTATGTTACTGAGAACACACAGCTTAACTGTGTTACAAAAAATCATAAATATATCAGTCTTTTTCCAATAAGGAGCGTGTGTATGTGCGTATAGTGGGATTTGGATAGGTTTTGCAGTCCTAGAAACCCCTTCTCAGCTGATGTAACTTTAGAGTTTACTACAGACTAGATGCCTCTGTCAATCCCTTAAGTGTCTTATTCAGCCCTTTTTGCCTTGTTCAAATTTACCTCCATCTAAGCTCTTTGCATCATAGTTTAACACATTAATACCTTCCCAAAATGGGAGTTTAGAAACTTAGCTGCCTTTCTGATAAATACAAGAAGGAGCATATTTCACAGAAAATAAAGATACGGCCCCTTCTTGCATACAAAGAGGGCAGTAAGAATGCAGAGGAGTGCCGCCTTTTAACAGGGTTTGGTGTCCAGAAGCCAGTTCCCTGTCCTCCCAGCTGACTACATTGACAGGCTCAGACTATTTTCTTCCTTTCTGAGTCCATGATACCTGTGTTCCTGCTCAGGAAGGCACATTTAACAGCAATAGTAGGAGAAGCTTTTCCCCATCAGCCACACTTCACCTGTGACATGCAAGACAGTGTTTCAAGCCCTTTCACAATTCTTCCTGGTTTGGATGAGTGTTGTGATTATTTTACAAAGCAGGGGAGATTACACCACCATGCCTTCCTCTAAAGGACAATATTGATCTCCTTGCTATTTCCAAGAAAAAGTACATTTCCCATTCTCTGTAGGAAGGGTAGTCATTTCCACAGACAAGGTTACTGACTTCAGTCTGGGCTGTGTGCTACGGTCTTTTGTTAAACCTAACCCTTTTGGTTTGTTTTTTTTACCCAGTTCCACTCTTGTCAAGTGTTACAGGACCTGTCAGAGAGTTGACAGAAATCTGGACTGCAGTAGGAATTACCTGCAAGGTCCTTAGCTTAATGTGGAGGGAAAAATGTACATGCCTGTCAAGAAATCTCCCATGCAATTTCAAAAATAGAGCAACGTGAGAATAACACATTTGTTTAGAGGAGAATCAGAGTGAGTGAGCACCTCAGATCTTTAGGCAGAGGTAGGCAAAATCTCCTCCAGTCCTTCCTCTATGCTATCTTTATTCGCTGACTTCTTCCCTAGTTATATTCTTTTCGACTCATTTTCTCACCTGCATCTATGCTTATCTATGATCAAAGTCCGAGCAGTGATAAGCAATGAAAGAAAAGGCAACAAAATTAACTAAATTGGTGCTGCATGATCATGTAGAAGACAGGGAGAGTGTGGAGGAAGACCATTGATACTTTCTCAGCCAGGAGAAAGGAGAGTTCTGATGAAGCAAAGTGTATAAGGGAAGTAGGTCATGAATTTCTTCTGAGGAAGCACATTCACTCTGTATGATAGACTGTTAGCTCCTACACGCTATGTCCTGAGAAATTACTCATCCTTGTTTCATATCTCCTTACCACTAGGGAAAAGCTTTGAGATTTAAAAATACTGCACTGTGGGTGAAGTTTAGAGTTGAGGGAATGGGCTCATTTACAGCCAGATTTAGCTGCTCTCTTTAATTTTCTGAAAGGACAGGTCAAGCGTCAAGAAACTCCACCATCATTTTCTTCTTTTCTACACCTTTTATGTCAGGAACTGTACTCACAACAAAACACTTCAGCACTTGCACCTTATTCTTCCAGTCCCAGTTACAGTCAGTTTTCTTACTGTAGGTAGTTCAACAGCCCTTTTTGTTTTTCATGGAACTGTGATCAAGACCTGTCTCAAGTTTCTGAAATTCATATAGCCCCCTCAAGGTACTTCTACAGTTCCTCCAGGGAAAAAGGGAAGAGAGAAATTAGGGCATGGTTCTGTGAAACACCACACTGCAATATTTCTCAAGCCAAGGAACATAAATATATATCTGGGCAGGTGGAAAAACAATTCTCAATACAGAAATGTCTTTATTATGCCTTCAGTTTCCTATTTGCTTCAGCAACTTCAATTAAAAATTGTATTTCTTATGTTTTCTACAGTTAGCTGAAGTTCTAAAACTAATTCTTTTTACTCACAGGCTTCAACCTATGGAGAAAAAGCAAATGAAAAATTTTTGATACTGTTCTATGGTATCATTTTTCCCTTTAAAACTAAACAGGACAAACAGTGTAAAATAACAGTTCCATCGCTGCTGATACATAAATACACATCCTTTGCATATCAAAATAGAAATACTCAAAATAAAATGCTTATTTTGCAAGCTATCATTAGCCTCATTTTATGGATAGGCAGTCTGAGTCAGTGACAAAAGTATCAGGAAGTTAGAAGTTCCCATACTGAGATGTAGTAAAAGTGGAAAGAAGATTTAAGACATCTGCAGCAGCTCTAATGTTCTGTCTGATCAGCTGCACTGCCTTACAACTCTTGGCAGAAGAAGAAAAATACTGTTAAAAGACACTTTGACCTGTACATCCCAGAAATCAGATTATGACATTTTTGTCCTTTTTTCATATTTTTGATTTCTAATGGTAGTATTTTTGGGAGACTTAATACCAATGCAACATAACTTTTCTCCTTTGATAAGCAAGAAAAGCAATCAAATGTATTTATTTATTTATTTGGAGAACCTTCTCCCTGTATTTTTATCATGAGGTCCTTACACTGTACCTCATTGCAGCTAGAAGTACAATAAAAAGGAGTAGAGGCAATTATTTTCAGGACATCTGGGCACCAGCTACTCTGGAACTCCAGCTTCCTAAAACTTGGCTTAGATTAAACATAGTATCACAGCTTTCTTCATCTTGGTTTCAGTTTTCAGTACAATAGCTTGGAGTTTGCCCTAACAAGCAATTAACATGTATATTCCATTGAGGTAAATTGTAGTAAACATACTTTTCTGGTTTTGGTTCCAATGGGTCACTGTTGTTTATCCATTAGCATTTTTGCTTTGAATTTGAAATGGGTTGGCTATTTTTCCCTGAAGATATAAAAAAATAATAAAATAGGACATTCTTTCCTGTTTGTTTTTTGGGAGTAAATTCTTGGTTTCAAGGCCTGAGAGGCAGGGACCCAGCTAATCCTGTTATTTGAATTTTCTTTTTTTTTTTTTTCCCCCAAAATATCTCTGGCTGCACCTGCACATCTTGTATCACGTAAGTGATTTCTACAGGATACTGTTAGAACACAGTTACAATATACTTGCAAGAAACCAAAAAGAGCTATAGTTGTACTAAATTTCTTAGAATGGGATGTTAAATAGAAGGCCCTGAAAAACTGGTATCCTGACCATTCGATTCAGATTTTCAAGGTGTGGTTTACTGTATACTTGGTAATATCCATTAAGCCCACATTTCTGCAGACAAGGAGGGTAAACACACCTATATGTTACAATTCTGTGTGCCTTCCTTAACTTGAATGGCTTCCTAGGCAGGTTTGCACGTGCAAATGCACTGTCTTACCACCTCCAAATTCAATATGAAAGACAACATCTTTCATATTTCATGAATGTAGCCAGTATGCATGTAAAAAGTAAGATTTGAAAACAATGGAGAATTTCTTGTAGTTACGCTGAAGTAATTCTGTCTCCATACATACAAATAAAGCAATTGAAAGAAATTGATGGGTGCTGGAATCTGATCTTACACTAAGTATTCTTTTTAGAAAATATTTAGATGAAATCTGGTACTAAATATAAATGTCAATCTTTCACTTACTTTTTTTCTTTATGTGTCACTTTTGTCTATAGAAGTCTGGTCCACAACTTAGTAACATAGGTTTTATCAGCTAACACATGTATGAACATCCCAGGAATCAGTAGAGAAAAAATCTTATTTGTCTGAGAAAAAATGGCTATTTGACTGAAATGAATGGCTTTAAAGAGGTAAAAAAGGTTTTATTTGATAAGAAAGATTTTACTACAAAAGGAAGGAAGCCTAGAAGCACAGGTTGAGGAAGCAGGGAGTTAGGTCTCTAACTACAGGATGAACAGAAGGCAATGAATTATAAGTGACCACAGGAGACAGTCCAGAGGACTTTGTAGCCCTTGTCAGTCATGCAAACTGTGGAAAGATAACATTCTTGTTTCTGCTGCAGTAAATAAATACTCAGTTACTTACACAATGCTCTGAGACTGCTTGCACAGAAAGGAACTGCAGTAGCAGGGCCTTTGATGTGCAACTGTTACCCCTTCTTTCATGCCCTGAACCCTGATGAGAGGGGTTTATACGTGGTATCCACACACTTGTCCTTCTTGCATTTCAGGGCAGGTTGTGAAACAGGGCCTTTGCTCCATGGATGTGCTTCCTTATTACGTGCTTTGCTCTAGATGGTAGCCCACAAGCTACAGCCTGCTCCTCACCAGATTTCTATGTGAGGCCTCCTGCTGAGGCATGGCATGATACCAGACTGCAATCCACAGCTCTCCTGGGAATGGTAGAAGGACACCTCTGGGACATAAGAGAGATCAGCCTTTCCCAACCCCTGACAACAGATGAACTTAATACCCCACGGTGTTTTAAAAGCACTTAAATCCCTCCAATTTTCAGCCCACAGTGTGAAGCATTCAGCACATCTTCAATAATGTGAGATACTCATTCTCCTAATGGAGCTGTTCTACTTTGAATAAGTGATCTTAGTTTAAGCTCATATTAATTTAGCAGGCTGAAATCTGAGTCACTCAGGACCTCATCACAAGGGGTCACGGCTTTCCTCCTTCAGTAGTGAGCAGTTTCTGTAAGAAGTACAGAGCTGAGAATTAGGAAAAACAGCTTCTGCTACATGGTTATGACTTAACCATTGCATACCTGTCCCAGCTCTGAGTCCCTGCCCAGGCTTAATTCCCTGCATTTAATTCCTGTGTCACATGGGGACAATAATACTTCCTAATTCCTCATGGATCTTGCAAAACCAAATTGTTTAAGGGGTGCTTAGTCCTGTACACAAGGAAGTATATTAAGTTAAAAAATTTATATTTTTTATGGTTATATTTTATGGTTAGATTTAATTCCTTCGAAGATGATTTCTTGAATGCTTGTTCTTCAAAAAGCTGGCAGTCCAGGACTGCTGTGTGAAGAGGCAGAGAGGACATATGTATGCACTTCAGTGTCGCATGTCTTCACAAGGACTAAGAAATAGAACTGATTCCAAGTAGCCCAGCAAAAGATCATTGGTTCAGATCTTTCTTCTGTTGGCAAAATGGCAAAAAAATTGTTGCTCTTAAGTTGACAAGTACCTGAAATTGCTTCATAAAACATTACAAATCTGACTTCTCAAATGTCTTCATTCAGATATAATTTCTTTAAAAAAAATTAATTAAACCAATCAGTAATTAATATAATTTGCTGTTATTTGATAGCTGTTTTTTATTAAAATTACCACCAAATGTCTTAGATGGAATTAAATATATCTTAAATTTCAGCTTGTTCTGGTTTAATATAATGTATGGCATTAGAATTCATGAATATTTTAGTGATGATGTCTGAACTAATCATATGACATGCCATGTGAATCCCTCATCTCAAAATCAAATCTAAATCTACTTTGTGTCCTCCTTTTGGTCATTATTGTGTCTGCGCCTATAGTTGTAATATCTTTCCACACCACGAATATTAGAATGAAAAATACTTCCCATCTTGTTCTCTACAGTAGTTTTTTAACCTTAATTTAATAATGATTTCTTAGCCCCAGGCTCAACAAAACATCCCTGGAAGTGTTCAAGACCACAATGGATGGAGCTCTGAGCAGCCTTGTCTGTTGGAAGGTGTCCCTCCCCATGGCTGGGGACTTGGAAGTAGATGATCTCCGTCCCTCCCGACCCAACAACCTAATACAACCTCCCTAATACAACCCAACCCATTCTGTGATTCTGTGAAAGCTAACAAGGCTACTGCTGAGGTTGCTGAGGGTTTTATATGTTTGTCATCCTGGTAGTTTTATACAGTTCAATCACCTTCAATCTAATGAATCTTTAATTTGTTGTTTTACTATTAAAGGAGAATGACTCATTAGGTGGGAGATTTTGCTTCACGAATCTGCATATAAAAGTGTCTCTTGATATTGAACACAGTGTAAACATTACTGTTCCCTTTAAAAATAATTTCCTATAAAAATCATCAAAATGCTACAATGCTGTTACCACAAATTGAAGTTTTAGGTTCTTACTGTAGAGTGACTATAATATATTTGAAAAGGATCTGAAATAATGATAATTCTTATTTGCAGACTAAGTATGAAACAACAAATATTGTGAGAAATTATATTTACTTTCAATCCTGTTGCTTCATTTTTCTAAGAAGAAATCTGCATTTACTTGAATGTAGAAAGAAATGAAGATGGGGCAGGTATTTGAAGAGGCTGCTGCAAGCCTCTGACACAGTTCAGACACTAAAGCTCCTGAAGGAAAAGTGCAGTTCACAGCTTCTCATTAAGGTTTGAGTGGTTTTGTGGTGCCCTGATAGGCTACACTTACACAGATAGATATGAATTTAACCAGAATGACATCAAAGGGAAGGAGGTACTTCCAAGCCTTACCTGCAAGACAGGAAGATGTCATTTTCACAGCCTGTGCCGGCAGATGCACCCATCCTAAGGCTGTCATGCAGCCTCAGAAACAAATAGTGTATGAAAATTCCAGCAAATACATATAGTCTGTTTATACTCCTTAGTCTTTCTTTTTATTTACTAGTGCCACTGCTAATGGAAAACATGCAGGGCATCTAGAAGAAGGTGAGTTTGGGTGAAGAACTGTTCCTCAGGAACAGGGTGTGTTTATGTGGCGTAACCCAGCATTTGAGCATTAGTTTCTCAGTAGAAAACAGCTGCGCTTACTCAGCATGCCTCCTGCTCCCAGCCTGGGGTGTGATACCACAGTCCTTCAGAAAACCAGTGTTAGTCACTTTTGCACTCCCCAGAAAAATAAAGAGTTTTGTTTCAATACCTCCAGTAAAACTGGTCTGTAGGTTGAGGCTAGTCTGAAGTTACCAGAAAGCACAGGCACAACTCCATGAAGAGTTTTCTACCTCATAAAATTTTCTACCAGCCTATTCTTCAAATGACTACACAGAGTCAGGTGTTAATACCGGAACCTCAGGCAACTCCTGTTAGGGCTCTAACAGGAACACAGCTGCAGTGCAGTGCCTGGCATTGCCCTGCTCTAAATGATACACCTGCTCAGCACTGTATTTATTTGCTGGATGATGTCAAAGTTCTTTCTTATTGTGTTTTGCTTAAGTAGTCAGGAGGATAATCCCTAATACAAGATTATTTGCATAACATCTTTTGCAATGACACATGAGAGGTATAAAAAACGTCTTGTCTTTTCATTTTAGAGGAAAACCCAGTCATTATTTAACTATAGTATGGTGGAGAGAGAACAGTATAAACTGTACCAGAGAAGCAGAAAAGTACACAGAATAATTCCAAAACAAACTTAGTTGATTAAATGCAGTACATTAAAATCAGACATAATAATGTTGACATTTTAGTATTGTTAATGAAGGGCCCAGCTACTGATCTTTACTCAGGCAACTGTCTATTGAACCCACTGGGCTTACATTCAGAAAAAGTGCAGTCTAATGAATTCTAAGTAATAATTTCTATACAAGGTAAAAGCTCCTCTGAGAGAAATTTATGAGATTTCTACAGCAACCTGAATGTGAAGAGGCTTTCCAATTCAGCATGATATAAATTATTAACCTCACTTCAGTGAAGAAGGAAAATAATACTATATTTTGTTTAACCTCCGCAGCTTCAGAATTCCAAAATTATAGGGCTCTATGAATAGATCAGAACAGCAAAAGCTTCGAAATTTTCCCCAGCTATCTCATCGTGTGAAGCAATGCAGCCCTTTCTGAGGGGAGCTACTAGCTGGAATGATCACGAATCAAAAATAAATTTAGATTATAGAAATACTGTATTGTTTTATTTCATGAAATTTGTTATTATATAATTCTAGTTACTGAACACATTCATTCCATTCTCTTGACTCCTTGATGCGTACCCTGAATGAAGCTGTGGTGGGGTCTGAATGGGCAGCCAGGCAAACTCAATTTTCCCCTAAAGCCTCTCTACTGGAGAAGCTTCTTGAAGGACCCAGATGGTGTGACTTGTCAGAAACTGGAACCTGGGCCGTATGAACTATCACAATTCCTACATTCCTTTGCTTCTCCTAAGCAGTGGACAGACATTGACTTTTCCTGTTCACCAGCTCTTTGTCAGTGCCCCTCTGTGGAGGATGCCAGCTACTTGCCATCAGAGCCAGCGTGGTAGTTCATGTGAGTTCTGCCTAGTCTGCTCCAGGCGAAAATCAGCCAGGTTAATTTACACAATGTCGGGTGGGGTCTGAGCTAACTGGTTTTCCCTGAAAGGATTAGGAAGTGTTTGTGCGCTGCTCTGATGTCTCTGCTCTGGGGCTGCAGCATCTGGCATGGTGAGCCACTGGAGTACCATGTGCCAGCATAGCTGGGTTCCACAAAGTGTTCTGCTGCTTTGTGCTTTTATAATCAGTGAAGCAGGCTTCATCATCATCAATTACTGATTTTCAGGGTGTTCTTCTGCTGGAATAGTTTAAAACGACTTCACATTTTGACAAGTGGTTTAAAAATAATGAATATTTAGATGTTATTTACAAACATGGTCATTTACATTTTTAGGGCACTGCTATATTTGCATTGGCATTACTTTACTAAGAGATCTTTCTGATTCAAGTCAAGATTCTGACACTGTTGGTTCCTCTCCACATTAAGTACTCCTTCTCATTAACTCAAGATCTTTGCTGAATACATTTAAAACGAGGAAAGAATTTTTTTAAATTTCATTTTAAATTAAGTAAGAATTCTCAGTGACTTCTGTGGACCAAGTATTTAATGCAGAATTGATCTGATGATCACAAATTTGAAAAAATTTGTCAAAAGATTGCAGTAATTTTCTATAACACTGTTGTCTATGAAATTGTAGGGCATTACAATCATATTTTTATAAAATGTTTACAGACAGTAAACTACAGAATTTTTTTTTTTTTTAAGAGTATATTTAGAGCATCACAACCAGTGTTTTAATCCTTGTTTTTGAAAGTGAAACGTCTCATGTGCCACGGTTTAAGAACTGACTTCCACAAACCTTTACCTTCATGCAGAGGTACTAAAGTGGGGTTTGATCCATTTCTACTCAGTATTTGCTGCTTCCTTGCTCCACTGTTCATTCAGTGGACAGCTACTGGGGCAAATACATCAAAGGAATAGAAGACAGCAAAGCCGTTTGTGGTTCTGCAACACTGATCCTTGGTGTTGCTGGTACAAGCCACCATTTCAATTTCCTTTTGCATGTGAGGATAATCTCAACCTGTGACTAATGGAGTTCAATAACACGAGTCAATACTGTGCTAGGTATGTAGGGTATTTTTCAATTACTTCTTTTGAATGCCTTTGTATTTTTACTACCAGTTAGTACTATGAAAGATAATATATCTACTCCAAATTTTCTAAGTCATCATGGTAGAATACAGCTCAGTACGGTACCCTTACCAATAATTCCTGTCACACATTACCTGTTTCCCTTCCTAGTAATTTCAAAGTCATTACACTGCTACCAGACTTACTTTTATGAAATTCAGATCCTGAGGATGCTTTTTGCATAATGTAAAAGAAAAATTTAATCCCTACTTTCCTCTAAATACATAGGGCCTGTTGGGAGAGAAGTATGGGAACATCCGAATACCAGGGGAAGTTGAGTCAGCAGAATTTGAAATGATCCTGGATGCTGCTATAGAGGCCAGGCTAGAGACCAGGATTTTAGAAGAGTGGTATTGCAGGGATGAGAACGCAGTTCCGCCAGCATATTACCTCAGACCAAAATCTGAGATGCTGAAGAACCAGAATACGGTAAGTCACAGTCACCTGCTCACAAAATTTTTCTCTATCAGTTACAGTGGCAGCAAGGCCAGGCACTTGCTGCTGTCTAAGAATTAACTTCTACAGCCCAGTCCACACCTGAACAGCTGCTGCTGTGGTGCTCCTTTCCTATACATGGTGAAGGGAGCAGCTGCAAAACACTAAGGAACACAACTCCTGCATTGATGTGCCCTCTGATAACAGCTAGAGCAAGTGGACTTGGATCATCTGCAACCTGTTAGGGCTAGTGGGACAGTTGTACAGATTTCCCTTCCCTGATGTTGTAACATGGAGAACTCAGGCTCTTCGGCTTGGTATTGTGCATTTGCTAGATTTCAATGAATAGTACTTGCAGAGGAAATGCACATTTTCCCTTCTATCCCCATAGAAGAAAACTCTAACGGTCAAACAAGTGCTTATCACTGTCCTGAGTCAGATGTCATGCTTTTAACTTACTAACTGTAATCTAACGTAAGATTTTTGAACACTGTTAATTATCATTTTTAAAGCAGGCATTTGTCTTTCATTGATGACAATAAAAAGTGTATGTATTTCTCAGGGCTTAGTTCTACCCTCCTGTACATCCAGTATAAACCCAAGGACATATTTTAGTGTACAAAAAATGAAGTCCTTGAAAGAGTTTTCACTTCCTTTTGAGTGCATACTGTATAATTGGGGGGTTTTGTTATTAAATCTTTGTACTTTTCCTGAGGCTACTGGTAACACAGGACTAAGTAAAAAGATGTTCATAACTTAAAGCTGTAACTTAAAGATGTAACATAGATATAACATAACTTAAATACGTAACATAGAGTTAATTGTCGTAAACTTATAGAAAGTAATAAAAGATACACAGCTCTGACAAGTAAGAGTTGCTACGGAATTTATCCTAGAGGTTCCACCCTCCAAGAAAACTGGAGACCCGTGAAACATTTCAGCAGCAGTAAATAAAACCTAGCTGCTTCAATGAAAGCACCAGTGTGGCATTTGCAAGATACCATCTGAAAGGATTAGTGAATTTATATTACAGTTCCTCTCTGATAACAGTAAGGTTAGTGTTACTATAGCAATGAATGAATGAATGTAATGTCACATATAATCCTTTATTTTTAAAATATGGTAGCTAATATAAGGCACTTAATTACAGGTACCAGGATCCTCATTTTCAGTTTTGAGATCCAAGTTTAGATTATTATCATTATTACATCTCATTAAAGGAGTGGTAATTTTAGCAGTATTACTGCGGCTTTATTATCATTATTTCAGTCTTGGTTCTCAGAACCCTCTTTCCATAAAGGTGTTATTTGCCTTATTCTTGAAAAATACTGCATTAGCTGCCTACACGAGGGATTTAGAAAATATTCCAAGGAGCTAACTCTTAAAATTCTAAAATGGAATACATTATGATCATCTGCAGTATAAAACATTTTACTTCTATTTATTTTTGTTAGTATATGTGCTTCTCTGTTACCATGTTATTTTTGGCGTTGCATATTAGACTTCTACTTTCTGAAGTTATATATGTATGCATCACACCTACTTTTTAACTATGGATATTTTTAAAAGATGGAATCTTCTTCAAATTCTATGAATGAGAACAAATGGCAAGATATATCAGAAGAGATTAAGAAGATTTTTAAGACTGCTGTGAAATTGCTGTATGAGAAAGGAAAAATGAAACACAGCCAAGCAAAGAGATATCTTTCCTCTGGTAAAGTTCACACTAACTATTTCTATGTATTCATTTATTGTGTTTTCTGTCAACCTTTCCACAAACATGAAAATATATTTCTGTTGGCATTTCTCATATAATTAAAGGGGGGGGGCGGGAAGGTTTGTTGTGCTTGCTTGAGACTAAAACCCATACAAAAGCACCCAGCAAATTCTCTGTTTCTTTGTTTTTTTCTAATTTTTACAGAGATGCAATCAGGAGTCTGCCTGTTGCGGGTAGGGCATGTTCTTGAACTGTTTATAAAGAAAAGTTAACAGAGGCTCTCTATTCTCTTTTCATCTCCAGCTATTGAAGATGAACTTGATTTTGCCTTGGGTAAGCAAACACCAGCTTTCCTAAAGAAGTGTGTTTGCTACATTCGGAAAATTGCCAACATTGAGCGTTTCGTTAAAATTCCAGAGATGGGAAAATACATGGACGTGGTACATAAAGCTGGGAAGTTTCTACGAGATCCTGAAGCCCATGAGAAACTGATCAAGCTCAGGGACGAATTCATTCCTACCATTGTTGCATCGTCCAATCTGAGAGTGTACACATCTGTCACTCACTGTGACATGAAACTGGGTTACTCCCAAGAAGTGGAGAGCCATTACATTGAAGGACTTGGTAAACAGTTCTATGAAGACATGATTGATATAATCCAAGCTACAGTGCAGCAGAATTTTGACACAGAGACAGACATGCTGTACGATGAAGTTCTTCAACACTCATCACTGTGTAAAACGTACTCCACTTTTTATGAGTATAGATGTGAGGCATTAAACATAGTTCACAAATATGTTTTACCTAGAAAAATAGGACACATTAATCCTCTTATCATATATGGAGGACCATGCACAGGAAAGACTCTTTTATTAGCTGAAGCAGCAAAGAAGGTAAATAAACACCTTACATATGAAGGTTATGTTGAGAGCATTACTGCATGTAAAGGCCAACTTAGTTTAATTCTTTTCTCAACAGATCTATCAGCCCTCGATATATAAAATAAAAATAACTTAATGTATATTCGGCATATTATTGTACACATAAGCAGGAAAATACCTTTCAATAGTAACATGTCTGTATCATGTGCTTAGCCAAAACAAATATAGTTTATCAAAGCTCTTAGAAGTCTAATAGGAATCAATATATTTTGAATTAACTATGTGTATTTTAGAATTATCTTTTTCCTTCTTGTGTCTCTGAGGCCCTATGAATCCACAACCATCTAAACATCTTATACTGGTTTTAGTCAAACACAAATGCAGTATGTCTTTCCAAGTCATGCCATCTCATGTTGTCATCAGAAATTATTCCAGAATTATTCTAATACACTGGCTACAAATCTATCCATAATAAGCTGCAAAAATACCCATACTTATTTATCTGGTCTATGCTGTTTAAGTCATTGAGCTGAGTACTAGGGGGAAATGAATGAAACACTTTGTGCAAGGCAGGACAAGATGCAGGAAAGGACCAAGCTGGCATCACCAGACCTAATTCTTCAGCTGGGAGTCACAACATTGGGTTCCCAGCAGGGTGGTCCGAGAATTTAGCATAGTGAGCTGGGAAACAGCCATAGCAGCCAGAAGGAAATGGAGAAGGGAACAATACTGTTTAAAACCCCTGTACCTACTTCCTGTGGAGTCACATTAACTGTATATGAAATTGGGATTTGCAACTCGAGATCTCGTTTCATATCTGAGTACATAAGTCAGCCTAGAGAGTCTGGTTCTGTTTTTCTTTTAAAATACTAATAACATAAAGTGAGGTGAAGATATGTAGAACCAAGTGTGTTAGCCTGCACAGACTGCGAAGATTTAAAGAAGTCACATTCCTCACTGGCTTGAAGTGCTCTAACCGAAAAAACTTCAAGAGATAGATACTTTTTCATTTTTGTGGCAGTGTTTTCGAGTAAAAGTCATAGGCACACCAAAGCAAAGGGTAGTTCTGTGGGCCAGGGATTAAGGTAACCAGCTAATTAAGGGCAACCTTATTCTGTTGTAAGATCATGTACTCTGATCCATGTCCTCTAGAGACATGCCTTTATACTCGTTCAGAATCAATGCTAAACAGGTTTAGGTGGTAGGCTGGTATGCCTGACCAAGGATGACGTTGTGTAGTGTCTAAGGAAGTTTATTTATAAGAGACTCTACCTACTTACTTTCAGAACTGAGACTCAGATTTTGCGAAGAGTACCCTGGGATTTATGGGGTGCTTTCTAGTCATGTCCCCTTTGGTGTCCACCATTTTTGTGGAGCTCAGTCGTAGTGTTTTGAGCTATTACCTGTGCTAACAAAGATGATATATGATAAGAATTTCATTCAGTGCACCCACCTTGAACTCTGCTAGTGAAAGAATTTCTATTCAACCATTAATATTTTAAAATGTTTATTTATATATAGACTATCACTATTTATAAATTCTGTTACTGTGCTTCACTGAGATATAAACTGAATTATGCTCTGTATTCTAGGCCTATTCCTGGTTGCAAGAAGAGATGGGACCAGATTCTGACCCTGTGGTAGTTATAAGATTTTTGGGATCTACTGAAACAAGTACAGATCTGAAGAATATACTTCAAAGCATTTGTGAACAGCTAGCAGTCAACTATCGTTGCCTCGTACAAAGTTACCCGAAAAAGATTCATGACCTTCGAGACTTGTTCATAAATCTCTTGAATGAGTCTTCATTTCACAGGCCACTGGTGATAATATTTGATGCTTTAGAACAGCTAACAGATAGTGATGATGGTAGGAAGCTCTGGTGGCTTCCCATTCACCTTCCACGTTCAGTACGGATAATTTTGTCAACACTGCCAAACAAGCATGGGGTCCTGCAAAAACTGAGGTGCCTTATTCATGAAGAAAGCAACTATATTGAATTGACTGCAAGGGACAGAAAGATGTGTAGTCAAGTACTGAAACATCAGCTGCTGCGAGTTAAAAGGAAAGTAACATCAGGGCAACAAATCTATGTCAATGAGGCATTCTCCAAGTGCACACTGCCTATGTTTGTGAACTTAACCTTCAGAGAGGTCAGGAACTGGAGATCTCATAAGGATGTGGATGATTCCTCCCTCTGTGTCACTGTCCATGAAAGCATAGAGCAGTTGTTTTGGTCACTGGAAAACAAGTGTGGACCAAGACTATTGTCAAGAGCACTTGGCTACATCACTATGTCCAAATCTGGCCTGAGTGAAATGGAACTGGAGGATATTTTAGCCCTTGATAACAGTGTTATGTATGAACTGAATGAGAGAGTCAGAGAGAGTAACCCATTGAGAATTCCATATATATACATTGCAAGACTTAAGGAGGGCTTACAGGGGTATTTAATAGAACGACAGGTGAAAAATGTAACACTGCTTCTTTGGGCAAATAGGCACTTGCATTTAATTGCCCAGAAATTGTACCTGCACAATGAAGAAGACCTGCGTGAAATGCACACAGTCATGGCAGAGTATTTCCTTGGTGTTTGGTCAGGTGGACGAAGAAAACCTTTTTACAGCAATGACCGATATCTGAGTGGTTGTCCTGACCATGGCAGTAGAGGTCTGAATGAGGATGAAAAGCACTGCATGGATCAGGCTGCTTTTGACAGGCAGGCACCAGATCAGCCATGGGTCTTTCAGTGTAACCCATTGGAACCTGATATCTTTTTTATTAATCACAGAAAAATGACAGAGCTTATTCATCACTTAACAAGATGTGGAAGAACTGATGATCTTCTGTACGGAGTCATCATGAACTTCAGCTGGCTATACACCATGATTAGAATAGGGCAGTTTGATAAAGCACTTTCTGACATAGAACTGGCTTACACTTACTCTCAAGAAAAGGAGCTGAAATTTCTGGCCAGCACCCTCCGCAGTATAAAGTTCAAAGTAGTAAAATACCCAGGTTCACTCTCCGCTGAATTGCAGCAGAGACTACTCCCAGTAGTAAGTTCATTGCCCAAACTCAGACATCTCCTCTTAGAATGTGACAAGGATGGACCCAAGTACTGCTCTATCGTCCCTTTGCATTCCTCCATGGATGTGACTTACAGCCCCGAGCGCCTGCCACTGTCATCCAGCTGCATGCATGTCACTGAGATTTTGCCTACATTTAATCCCAGCACAATTATTGCTGCTTTAGAAAATGGCTCCATTAGCACTTGGGATGTAGAAACCCGCCAGTTACTAAGGCAAATTACAACATCTCCGTCTGTTATCTTAGGGATGAAGCTTAGTAGTGATGAAAAGTATCTCGTAGTGGCTACAACAAACAACACTCTTTTGATATATGATAACATAAATTCCTGTCTTCTGTCTGAGGTGGAAATCAAGGGGTCAAAACATTGTGCAATTGCAGGGGGCTCCAGTTTCATAAATGGATTTACATTATCAGTCAACCATGCACTTGCTTGGCTGGAGGCCAGTAAAGATGTTACTGTAATAGATCTGCTTTACGGTTGGCCTCTCTATCACTTCCACTGCTGGTATGAAGTGACCTGTGTGCAGTGTTCTCCAGATGGAGTTTATGCATTCTGCGGGCAGTATTTGAACACCGCGACCGTTTTCCACTTGGGCAGCGGAGAGAAGCTGACCACCGTGACCTCTGAATTTTCAAGTGGATTTGTGAAATTCCTTCTCATTTTGGACACGGCCCAAGAGATGGTGATGGTGGACAGTGAGGGTAGCCTCTCTGTTTGGAATACAGAGGAAATAGCAAAACCCCAGCTTACAGATGACTTTGACTGCAGAAGAGAAGACAGTGAAGTTGTCAGCATAGAGCTTTCTGAAGACCAAAGTGCAATTTTAATTTGTAAGGCTCTCAGCATTGAACTTCTTGACACTCGTGTGTGGAAGGTGGCTGAAAAGTTTAGAGCTAAACACAATGAGCGCTTTATATCTGCCGTGTTGTCCAAAAATGGCAACTGTATAATCGCTTCCATAGAAAATACCTCAGCCATTTTTGTTTGGAGAAGAGATACCGGACAGTGTATGGCAAGCTTACAGGAAATCTCAGGAACTATAGTCAGGCTAATTAAATCAAATCATCATAACATGCTGCTATCCTTATCCACCAGTGGTGTCCTTTCTATCTGGGATATAGACATCATAACTGCTATGTCCAATATTGACAAATCTGGCAAACCTATCCAAAGACTGGTGTTGCCAGCCAGAGGTGAATTAATATACACATTGGATGGATCAGATTCTGTCCATAAGTGGAACTTCAGCACTGGATTTATTGAAGCTGTGTTCAAGCATGAAGGTATTGTTGAAAACTGTGTGCTGACCTCTTCTGGAGAGATAATGGTTACATCAGATGATAAATGCAGCCAGTATGTATGGCACACGGTTAGCGGTGAAAATATCTTTCGCATTAATGGACAAAAAATCTCGGAGCTAATGATTACTCATAATGATCAGTTTGTAGTCTCTCTCTGTGAGCAAAATGCATCCAGAGTTTGGCGACTGGCTACAGGACATAGGGTTTGCAATATTTTAGTTGCCTTACAGAATGCATTTATAACAACTGCAAACACATTTGTAGTCGGAATGGCAAAGAACAAAGTGTTGGCAGTGAGTCTCTGGACAGGCAGTATAACAAAGAAGTTTAGCTGTGATGATGGTGCAAGCATTGTGGATATTAAGTTGATACCAGACTGCCCAGATATTATAGTATTTATAACATCTACTGAAACCGTGAACATCTGGAGCCTAACAGAGGAAGTCATCTGCAGACGAGTACAATTGCCTACCAATTTCTTAAAAAAATTGGAAGACTTTGAAATATCTCCAAATGGGAAGCTAGGAATTATCACCCGTGGTGATGAGAACATCAATGTGCTTGATTTATACAGCGGGAAACTTCGTGTGGTTCACGCTCCAGGTGTCATCTGGCGGCAGAGGCTGTCTCGTGATGGCCGCTATCTGGTGTACATTTGTTGTCGTGGGGAAGAAGATGATGACAATGGTGCAGTCTCTAGTTTAATTGTAATGAGGCTAGCAGATGGCAAAAACATCGGTGCCTGTTCTCTTTATAAAACTCCCACTTTCCTTGCACTCTCACAGAGACATTTAAACATTATTATTGGATTTGATGATGGAAGTATAGGTACTTACACTGTAGTGGATCGAGTTGATGCTGCACTGAAAATCAAAATTGCTACTTCAAACAGCCGTCAGATTTTCAACAACGCAACACAAGTGATTAGGCCAAAGTGTCACAATTACAGTTTCAAGGTGACTGCAGACTGCATTTGGAGGGAATCAACGGAAGTATTTGCAAGGGATAGCCCCATTACAGTTACAGAGGCTGAGGTGAGCGAAGCAACACCAACCAAAAAACACAACTATTGCTATGAGAAAGTGTGCTCAGCCATAGATTGCAGAGGACACAGTTTTGCCTCTGACAACTGAATAACCATCTGGATGAGCTTATCTGAATAGTACACTTGCTTAGGTATGTTTTCTGACTTCTTGTGAAAACCAGTGCATTTCCTGGAAGACAGATAGAAACAGCAGAGGGCAGACCAGCTGTTTTTTCCTGTCTTACATTTCTGTAAACATGGAAGCAAACATAAAGCAAATGGGCTGCAGGGTTTTTTTTAATTTCGGAATACAAGGTTTAGTCCAGAATTTCACCAGGGCCTTGATTAAAAATTTCTAGCAATACTATCAAAATTGTTATGCTATTACAGAAGTTAGGTGATTGTATCTGTGGCTGACAGACTGTTTCAACTAGAACTAAGGCTCTAAGTGATTGGTGAGAAGTCAGACCACTATTTTACACTCCAAGTCACCTAAATGGGTCTATAGCTAACAGTCAATTTTATACCCACTTGCAAAAATGTGTTTTCTGCTTGATGGTGCAATGACAAGATGTCACCTGCCAACCTGGAACACTTGATACATTCCATCATCATTTTAAAAATACCTACTTTTATTTTTCTTTTTAATTGGGATTAATCTTTGGGTTGAAAGGAGTAGATGCCAGTCAGCTGCTAACATGTCAACATGTGAGGCGACAAGTATTTGTTCACCCTAGTGAACAGAATGACAGCTTTTTTTTTTTTTTTAATTGCATGCAGGGATTTCAGGTTTCTGTATTGTGATAAAAATTATAAAAGTCCTAAGTTCTAAAGGAAGTATAGGGATTGGGGTTTTATTTTTGGTTTGGGGAAATTTTTTGTCTCCATAGTGTGTATTAGTACAGGTTGTAATGAAAATTTTTCAAAGAGAAGAGGTGTTACTGATAAACACTTAAAAACATTAATTTCTTTATGTTAAAAGGTTACTATCCATTTTGTTGTAAGAAAGTCTAAAGTATCTCCTATGTCTCCAAAATAATCTTAGTAGTTTTCAGACACGCCGTGTATTAGTCCTTATAACATTTGCCTTAGTATTGTTTCTGTTCTTCCCCATGATAAATTCAGATCAAGTGACCAAGCACTCTGGGACTGTTTGTATATCTGCTCAGATATTCTACTAAATGTAAAGGCTGTCCAGAGGTCCTTTCCTAGTCCAGTTTGTAATGGGTTTTTCTTACTTTCACAAGCTTCACTTTCTGCTTTAGAAACTGTTCTGAGCCTTTTGTACAGTTTTACCAGTTTCAAGGCAGAAATTGTGAAATAATGACAAATGCTGTTTAAAAAAAATTACATTTTCCTAAGAAAAGATCTATACTGGACAACATCTGAAAGGATAAAAAATTTTTCCCCTACTTACATATCTTAAAGATGGCACACCCATGGAAATATTTTCAAATTACTTAGACAGAATAATCTTATTTTTAAAGTCAGAATTCCATGTCACAGATTTCCAAGAAATGAATGCTAAGCTAGAACTTAATGTAGTGTGTGAATGTTCAATGTACAAGCCAATATAGTATATTAAGTGACTTGAATGATTTTTTCCTAACTTGTTTGCAACTAATAGATCATATTGAATGTTTTTATGTAAACTTTGTATTGTTGGGAAAACCTACCCAATCAGAGATTTATATTTTCATAAATGTCAAATTTAGTTAAATTTTGTTACAGAGTTGTTAAATTAGAAATCTACTGCAGTCTTCAAACAAATATACAGTCTTGTGTATGCATTGTTTGTACTAATAAACTGTGGAAGCCGACCTGTGTGTGTTCCTTAATTCCATGGAAATTCCGCTCTGGCAGAGGGACACAAGCCCTTTGCAGCTTCCTTTGGCCTGAATATAAATAATTTTTAAGGGCAGTATTGATAAGGAAAAATTCCAGTATTTTTCCCACTGCGGTTAACTAAATCAAACATTCAAAAAAAACCCACACCATTCTTAAATGATATTTATGACTGGATTGCATACTGCCAGTATGCAAACCAACAGACATGAGGGCTTGTGTGACCAACCCAGTAAAAAGCACCAAAAAAAGGGACCTGAAAGTCCACTCCCATTCAGACCTGTAAAGCTATGGGAAGAGGCTGTGGGCACCAAAGTTCCCAGGATCCTGCCCCAAAGGTAGGCAGCTTCCACCTTCTTGCAAACACAATGCTTGACTTGCACATTTTGGCCTTGAACTTCCTGTCCACAACCTGTGTAATACTGGAAAGTTAGTTCTTTCATTATCTTGAAAGGGTAAAATACATTTTCTGTCTTCCAGGAGAGTGGCTGATTTTGGGTAGTAATGGAGTATAATGTAATCACAGAACCACAGAATACGCTGAATTGGAAGGGACCCCCAGGGATCATCAAGTCCAGCTCTTAGCCTTGCACAGTACACCCCCGAATCACACCTTGTGCCTAACCTACCTCATTCAGCTTGTCAGCTTTCTGAATCAATTTTTCAGGGGTGAGACTCCTCACACTGAGCCTATGCAGCAGACACAGGCTTCTGAATGGCTTCAGGCTGCTGCTACTTGCTACTGCAAGAGTGAGTGTTCCATAGCCTTTCACAAAGCTGTCCCCAAGTACGTGTATCCAGCAGTACTGAGACAGAGTAGTTTCTCCAGTAATGAGCCCTCCAAATACCAAGTGCTGTTCTACCCCTGCATAGGAGTAGAGCCATTCACTTTTTGTTAAGAGGCACTATTTGCATCTGGAGAACAAAGCTTTCATTTATTTTTTAGATAACTTGCATCTATAAACAAGCTCAGATGGGGTCTGTATTTTCTGACACACAAGATTCTAGGAATAGGCTGTAGCTGCAAGAAAGCTTTAACAGGGAATTAGCCGGAAATTCTTTGGCAGACAAAGGTAAGCCGGAGGTCAGCTAGAAAAAATATTTTTATCAGTCATTTCCTTTGCACCACAGCTGGGGAATGCACAGCCCGTGACTTCATTTCAAACAGCCTGTGGCCATTCAACTTTTTTTCACATTATTATCAGATAACATCAAAATGTGGGTTAACATGTAGCCTGGGAAAGTTTGCATTCAGAAGTCTGTGTTTCAGTGGCTCCCCAGCCCTGATTTCTCCCTGATGCACACTCAAGCCCTCTACCTGTGGAAACAGAAGTTTTAGCCATCTTGCAAAGAGAATGTAAAGCAAATATTGATTGCTAAAATGGTGTTTGTGTGCAGAGGAGACTGTTTCAGCATAAAATCCTGAGAGTTTGCTCTTTGTCAAAAACTATGTGTGTCTGTATGATACGTCGTAAGATGGGTCCTCTGGGGCACTTCCATAAAGCTGTTAACAGCAATATGCATAATTTCATTTTGTTGATTAAAGATTTAAAAATACCTGGTTTAATATAAATATTAAGACTGCAAAAGGACAGACTTCTGAAATCTATTTTTATTTATTCTAATTTTAAAGCCAAATACTTTCTAAGGCATTTTTTAATATAATCATAAAATTGATCATGTAATCATCCAAATGTGGACTAGGGCCTCTGGATAGGTTTCATTAACAAGGGTTTGTTACTAAGAATCATTAGAAAGTATTTATGCTACAAATATAACCTACTTCAAGTTCTTGTAGCCTGTTATGGACATTACTCAGTATCTCTTCTTAGATCACCACATGGCTGCAGGGAGGCCAGTGAGCTACATTTTTTCCTGTGGTTTACCTTTCCAGCCTGGTTACAGAACACCATTCCTTGCATTTTGGAGGTAGTCTCCTGACTTTCACCACATGAACTGATGCTCTCGGTGTGGGTCTAATTCATAATCTCAATTCAACAGGAAGGTCAAAGGCTGCAGGAATAGTCATCATGATCCGTCCCAAGGCAGGATGAGGCATTTTATTGTGTGTTTCTCCAGAAGGGGCAGTTTGCACCATCACCCTTCTGTGAAAAAGGGTCTTTCACTATCAAGGACAAGCTATACAGTGCTCAATACACTTGAAAACAGAGGCCAATAAGCAGAAGAGTGTGAGGGAATATTTCCAGTCCAGTATAACATGCTCTTAAAATCACTCGTTTCCCCAAGTGACAGTTAAAATCTGCCTCTAGCTCTTCTCCCTGCCTCTGCTGTCCTATCATCCCAGATCCATGCCGTTCCTGCTTACCAGGGTGAGTGATGCTCCCATTCCAACTCAGCAAAGCCCCTGGTCTGTTCCCAGCCATGGTACAGTCTCCATGTGCAGCACCTGCTCTTTTGGTAGCTCACTGGGCTCCTCTCCAGCCTCAGCAGGGAATACACAAAAATGGATTTAAGGCATGTTCACATGTTCCCACTGTTAGAGCTTTCACCACACAATACTGTATAAATAAAATCATCTGCCAGCTCTCCTACTACATCTCTGATTCCACATGCATTTCAGTGCATGTGAGAAAGCTTCTAGACTGAAATAGATCTTGTCAGCATGTTTAAAGTGAAATACACAGAACTGCAAGGTGAGAGATGAAGCAAAAATCCAGATATGCTGTAGCACAGATGAAAACAACATCCCCAAAGCAACTGGATTGTTTGCTGCCATTTGTCTACATTATCCAATTGCTTGCTAGTAAATTGCCCAGCACTTCCCACTGTAATATCACATTGACAATAGCATATGAAGTCATAATGTTAGCCTTTTAGGCTGCAATTTTTCAAGGCAGCCTTCTAGCTCAGCAGGAACATTCTCCAGAAAACCTCAGCCAAAACAGTCAACTAAGGTACAAGAATGAAATCAGAGGAAAAAGAGGATTTCTGCAGGCTGAATGTCTCAACTACTTTTCCTTTGAAAAAGTGTCACACCCGTGTTTTTGAATAAGCACTATGGGTTGGTGAGACAAGTGATCATTTCCTGCAGTCCACATCTGTGAAAACCTGTTAAGCAATCAACCCAGAAAGATCCTAGCAGTTTGCACATACAGAAAATGATAGGTTTCAGAAGCACAGCACGGCTGGGATTGCAGGGGCTGGGGCAGAACTTCTCTCCTACAACAGAAGTACCGAGTGTTGATTCGAGAAATTTCAAAAATGAACAGTCTGTGGAACAAGAAAGAATACGGTGGCCATGGAAGGGGTCTGAAAATTATGCCAAGCATTAGGGGAGGGAGGAAGGCACTGTGTTTGCTTTGAGTGACCTCCTGGCTTAAAATGCAGCTTTTCAACCGGGACATTTCTTGGCCTGTTAACCCACCTCATTATCCCAGCAGCCACGAGTACAATGGCAAGATACCACAGGCAAAATACCGCCGAGTTGGCCATGGGGTGAGCTCCGGCTGGGCAGGGCCATGAGCCGGTCCAAGCACATGCTGTGCACACAGCAGCAGATCCATGCTGCAGAGGTAGCCCTAAATTGCCTGCATCTCCCACCTCCCTCACCTTCTCTAGCAACCTGGGGATATGTTAGACTGGCAATTCTTTACTTACTGACCAGAGAGCCTTTGGAGAGTTTAGTGACTGTTTTGTACTAAGAAACTTCCTGGCTCTTCAAATCCATTTTCAGCTAACACTAATCGTTTGCAGGAGAAAAATATTTAAAATGTGCCAAAGAACAGTTGCAGAGCTTTGCAGCATGCTCATGGCCTGCAAATGATACTTGGTCTTTACGTTATGACATAGTTCTCTGCTTAAAATAAGAATACCCAAAGCAGCTTTTATTAATTTCTTTGCTGGCACAGGACGTTTCCCCCCGTGTGTGCGGGCTCCTGTAGCGGGAGGCTGGGGCCAGGTGGCGCATCTGAGTCCCTGCTCCCGGGCACGGGACCTGCCTGCCCCAGGCCACTGCTGACATGAGTTTGACAGTCTCAGCTTCAGCTCACTGCAGAGGATGCGAGGAGAAGTACAGCAGGGCAAACCTAGCCCATGGTGATTTTAGAAGGATAGTTTGCATGAGGAAGGTAAGCAAAAAGCCAGCACCCTCCTTCCACAGGGAAGGCAAGGATGCAATCCCTGCAATGCAGGGAGGCAACTGTAAATGTGGTATTACTTAGAGTGAGAACAGCACACTCACTCAGTATAGCAGCCAAACCTCATAAAAGTGCTTCCATGAGGCTTAACGCCACAAAAAAAAAACCAAACAAAAAAAAAATCAACAACAAAAACAAAACAAAAAAAACCCACCACAAAAAAAACACCCCAGAACACAACACAGAGATTTAGTTATCGAGATTTATCTATCAAGATTTATCTATCGAGAAGAGATTTATCTCTCGAGAAAGTTTTGTTAGCCCTGCTTTGCACCCCCCAGCTGTGACACAGGCACTTAGATGATGCAATCTTAGTGCCAGTTCTTTCCAGGAGCTTGTTTTACAGTTTCCAGGTACACTGACATATGTTAAAGATCACACATGACCCAGGTGTTTGCCTAAGTTAAATCTCTCCTCCTGCACAGGGAAAACTCTCTTAACTGGTTGTGGCAACAGAACATCTTTCATATCACTTCTGGAAACGCCACACTCAAATCAAAATGACTCCAGGAAACTAGGCAGCTTTCACAGGTAAATGTGACATGACGCCTGCAAATACACCTTAGAGCTGAATTTCTCTATAGACAATCACACAAAACAGTGGGGAATAAACGTCATTGCCAGGCAACAAGTAACAGAGGAACTTTCTGCCAAATCCCTCCAGCACTGTTTGTGATATGGGGAGATTTAATTTTAAGAATATGCAAATGGCAGCATGAATACACTGACAGGCTCAGACTTTGTTTTGGTTGTTGTGACCGTCCTGGAGGAAAGGAATTATTTGGCACGTGTTCTTCCACTTCTCGTTTTTTTAACCCTGACCAGAAAACGGTGAGTTCTATCAGGTTTTTATCCTGCTTGCAGGTAAAGGGTTACAGATTCTAGGAAGTATTAAATACAAACTTTAAAGGATTTTATTTTCATCTACAGTCACATGATGCCTTAATACCCAATGACACTAACTACAGTGTCTCATTAAGAGGTCATGCGAACTCCCAAGCTAAACAAAGCATTCTTACATATTTAACATTCAAATGCAGAAGCCAAGCTAAGCCATGGAAGATTGTAATCAGGAAATCTACACTTCCTGATCCACACAAAAGCTACAGGTAGGAAAAGTTCTTTTAAACTTGTAACATTGTGCTTTCTAGAGAAACTGTTTATGGGGCATATTTTGTACTCTCTTTCTTTTGTACTTTCCAAAATAGTGTAAGAACATTATCCTGACAATATCTGATCTCTCTTGTTCCACCTGTTGTAGAGTTAGGATTGTTTTTACACTCAGAAATACAGCTGACTCAGTGGAAATTTGAAAACAATTTTTAAGCCAAATCTATTTAAAAAGCAAATATTTTTAAAGATCTCTTAGTTATTGAAACGGTTGAGTTGGAGTGTGTGGGGTGAAGGAGGAGTTAATATGTCTTTGATATCTGAAATGAAGGGATTTAGAACTCTTTTAACTTCCTTATACCATGAATTGCACATTGTTTCAGTCACACTAATCCAAGTGTATTTTAAAGGATTTGTCTTCCTCACTGAACTTACATGATTTCTAAATTCCCCTCCTAGAATTTGGTACATTTAAAAATAAAATCTTAAAAAAGCAAATGAAAGACAGGTGGGGAGTACTACAATGCTCCATAAAAGGAGAAAAAATTACAAAATAGGGAGTAAGAGGAAAGTAATTTAAAAGTCATTTTGTTCTAAATTGAGAATTTAAATTGCATTAAAGCATATCAATTTTCACATGGAGTGATAGAGTTTCACTGACAATTGCTGGCAATATTGCAGGAGCTAATCTTTTTTTACTTGCACTGAAGGAGTTTTCCAGGCTACAGCGTTTGCATTTTTATTACAAAGATCTTTTTCTCATCACAATTTTCTTTAAACTGTAATTGTTTTCAGATGGTGTTCTAAATACTCAGTACTTTAATGCCTTTATGGGAATTTAGTTAAAGACTGCATACAATAGGGTTACAGAATCTAAATTTACTAAAAGGTTTCTAGTGCATCATAGGATTGCCACATCCTTAGGATTCCCACTGCACAAAAGCAGCAAGCGGTGTTCATTGTTTTGCTCCTACAATGGCTGGGTGTTGATGGTCAGCAATGCAATTTTTCCACAGTTCATTCTATAAAACACATCTCTTTTTCTTCTTTCCACATACTGCTAGGAGATACTAAAAGAAGTGGGGAACAATAATACCTGAAGGAACTTGCTTCAGATAAGCTCTCAACTTTCTTTGGGAAAAAAAAGGGAGGTTGTCATTACCAGTATTTAAAATAAATTTGGGTCCAAAGAAGTTTACCAGTGGCACTTCAAAAAATTGTCATTAACTTCCAGGGTGCCCATCTTGAAACATAGTAGGTCTCATGTTGAGGAGGGCCAAGACCCGAGCACAGCCTAGATCAGCCTGAGCCATGAAGTATCTCTTTATCAAACTCATTGTACCAACGTCCTGAGAGAGTCACTCACAACTGTGCCGGTGGGAGCATAGCAATAAACCACTACGCTTTAAAAGAGCTGCTCCAAATTTACTGTAACTGACACCTGAGCCTATATTATTTACAAAAATCTATTTAGAAACTCTTGTAGATAAGGGGCTTATTTGCTAAGCTACATTTATATGTCAGGGGAGTGAGAAGAACACCCCAGCTCCCAAATACACAGCCAACTACAGGCTTTCACTGAGAGGCACATTGCACCCAAAACACCAAAAGCAGCCTGCTGCGGCCAGTCTCTTCTAAGAAATGTTTATACAAGTTGCATGTGTCATGGTAAACCAGCTCTCAGTAGCTCAGTAGTTAAATTAGTTGATTAATTACACAAAATGTCTTTGTAGGGTGGAAGGTACAATGCACACTGAAGTTACTCTGTGACCGAAAAGACAGAGTGGCCATTGAATGACAGGGAGCCTTAACTCCTTTCCTAGAGTAAGGAATACAAATGAGGCACTTACTGTCTAGCACTCTAGTAGTTCAGATGTGTTTTATGCTGACAATTTTACCCTTAGTGCAGGAATTTGTACTGCTCTAATTATTACCTTTATTTTTTTCTGATGAGACAAACCAATCTATTTTCTTGCTTTGTCAAATCATTATAGAATCAAATGTAGTGTTGTTTCACAGGGAAGACACACAAATCAAATACTTCCTGCTCATAACCAAAAGAAGAGAGAGGTTCTTGGAAAATGTGATAATTGGAAGCCTAAGGGAGAATTTTCCTCTAGACTTTCGGGGAAAGCCAAGCAAATATAAAAATCAAAACACTATCAGAAGTTTAGAAAAATTTTCTCATTATCTCAAAGTTAAGACAAGCATTGATCAAAATCTAATCCGGATCTTCCAGTTTGCAGATCTCAGGGAATTTGTACCACATTTAAGGCTAATATTTAAAATCAACCCGATGATTTTTGCACAGCTCTAGGTAGGTGGGAAGATAGAGCAAATCTTCAAGTGAAGGGAATCATGACTTCCTTCCTTGGAAAGCCCGGTTAAAAGTGGTTCACTGTGCAAGGCAAACATTTGTGAGTGTTGAGGCCCTTCCCTAACCACACTGTTGTTGGCACCTGAGCTCAAGGAAACAAACTTGCTGAAAGTATTTGATATCTGACTACTGAATGAAAGCTAAGGAAAGTCTTTCTTCACACCTTTCAGGAAGGGATGGTCTTTTGCTGTGTTTGCACTGTATCCAGTTTAACATAGCCTCAGCATTGTCTACGGCTTTCGCTGATACTGTTTCTACAAAGGACAGGGTGGGGCGTGGGGGGAAACACTCAACACACTGAAACGTGATGAAATGTACTCAGGCAATAAACATTTGTTTGGAACTTATAATTTCTCCTTCGGACCCTGTCTTTCTGAGGATTATATATGGTCACCTGTGAGCAGAGTATTCCCATGCCTTCCACGCAAAAATCGGGGGGGCTGGGGCATGGCTAACCAGAGCAGGTGGCCAAATCCCACTGCTCCTTAACCAGGACCACCTCATTTAGCACCTGATCATGCTGGAGAACCAATGTCAAAACTTCATGCCCAAGCAATGATACATGAAAATTGTTGATTTTTGCTGAGCTACAGAAGAGTGCTGGCAAGCAGGATGTATTGCTAAGGAGAATAGGTACAAATCACAATGTAGTTTTACTTACTGAAAGTTTGATATCAAAATGGATAAAATAAATGAGTTACAGTAGAAAGGTCAAAAGGGATTGTTGGAAAAGGGAAAGAAAAAGGCAGCAATTTTCCTGTGAGCTCTCCTCTGGGTCACTTTCACTTAGACATATGGAGGAACTTTAAAATTTTATTAAGAACCGAAAACATTGCTTAGAAACCAAACATTTAATCACTTACAGCAGGAATCAGGGGGAAAAAAGGTCAAAGTTGGGTTTTTTCAGTGTGACTTTTTTTTCTGTCTGCCATTTTTATACAAGTTTGTTTAACTCCCTTTTTTTTCACTTTTGTCACAGATGTTTGCTACAAAGGCACAGATGCTTTGTGGTTAGAAAAATATTCCTGATTGAATATTCTATTTTTAATTCACACAAGTTACTATTTCATTTAGGATAGCAAGGAGGAGTAAGCCTTCTCCTTGGGGCTTACTCTTTTTAATGTTACCAGCTTGACCCGGCTCAACTTTGCATCACTTCCAACTTTTTAATAAAGTTGAGTTTTTCTATTAAAGAGCAGCTAGTTGCATGATTTTGTGTAAATGAGGTCCAATGCCTTGCTATTGCAGGCAATCTGCTTTTCTGAAAGAGCTGAGTAACAAGCATAAGTGTACCCCATGTCAAGAGTAACACACACCCAGTGACTGAAAACCCTTTCTGTATGAAGTTGACCCTGGGAGCTCTTCTCACTGGTTCCAGTGCAAACAGTATCACACCTTCACCCTGCCAACAGAGGACAGGAGAAAAGAAATAACCTGATGCAAGCGGTGCCAGTGCTACCCAGCACAGTGCTGCCAGCAGAAACAGCATGGCAGCAGCACAGGTTTGCCTGTGCTGGACAGAAGCTCTCCAGACCATAACAAAACAGATTATTTCACATCTGCCCAGTCTGCCATGCTCAGAGCAGGTTAGCATTGATGTCCTCTGATGATACACTCTGATGCAGAGCATCTGACAGCAGCTTTCAAGCAGCAGAGACAGGGAGTGACCCAAATGAGCCATGTGGAGCCACATGTCAACAGTCCTGAAGACCCAGCAGACTGCAGGTCTGTTCCTCCCCTACCTACCTACTTTCCCCACTGAATTTATTGCAATGACTGTATGTGTTGACTGGACTGTATTTCTTAACACTCACTTCCCCCTCCAACCCACAGCTGCTTTGAAATCCTTTTTTATCATCAGTAGATTTGGGAGTGCCCAGTTTTATCTACCTGAGCACCTTTATTAAGCACCTGAGCTTTGTGCAACAGCCCAGGATGCAGAAAGCACCACCTACACCCTGGCACAGCCACCCAGCAATTTCCTCCTCTCCCTTCTGGGCTGTGTGCTCCTTCCCACAGCCAAGCTGGTGCAGAAATCCCCCCACCAGGACCCAGGCCTACTGTGCCAGGGCACCTCCCAGTCCTGGGATTGCAGCCCATAGCAAATCCAGACTCCCTTGCCAGCTGCTCCACTTGCCCAGCCAGTGAATCCATGCTGTCCCACATGCAGTACAGGAAGTTTATTACCTCAAAAAAATGTGTTATCCACTCTTCCTCTCTTATGGCAAGCAAGCTTGATAGCAATCACATTAACATGACTTTAACACTACACATTTCCATGGAGCTATTCTTCTCATCTACTTCTGATCTACTCACAGTAAAAGAAGCCTAAGTCTAATTCAGTCTTTCGAAGTAAGCTGGCAGTCTTGTTCACTTACAGCTCAGTGGAAAACAAGCAGTTACTGTCAGCTGTCAGGAACCTGAATCAAGCTTTGTTAAGACCTCCTCTCCCTCTATTTTTGGTTTGGGTGTGGCATGGAAAAAACAATATTTACCATCTCAGTAGCTGTGCCCTTTGTGTATTTGTTTTTATATTCCCTTTCCCCATGTGAATTTAGCAGATGTTGCACAGCTTGGTATCAGCCCTGAATTTTGTTTTCAGTGTACGTGCATGTCTCCGCTGAACATCAGTAATGAATAGGCTATGTCTGCACAGAAAAGATAATACAGATTCAGCTGCCAGGCACCATTTCAGGGGCAAATGTGGATAAAGGGATAAACACCAAGAATACCGTAAGATTTCACTTTCAATGTAAATGAAACAAAAACTACAGCCATCAGCCCTGAATGGAAGGCTAACAGGGGCCCAAGGAGCTACCACCATGTACCATGTCCAATTTTTGTCTTTAACATCTCTTTTTAAGTTAAAATCACTTGGGAGTATTTTCCATTGCTTTGGATGAATGCACGCAGATTGCTAAAAGGCTAGTTCATATTTACCAATATACATTAAAAACTAATGCTCAGTTCAATTATCCGATTAACTACGTTCTATAAAAACATTTCCATTCACTTTATGTTTATATAGAGTAAAAACACAGGGATTTGCTAGGGTAGAGATGATCAAAAAACCTCAAAGACAGTTTAAGAAAACAATGGAAAGTCAAGGGCAAAAAGCTAGATGCTAGGGAAAGGTCAGCTTGCTGCTTTCACAGCCAGTACCAGCACCTGGTATCCATCAAACTACAGCCTCAGCTTTCTTTCATTTCCCTGCCATTCTTCCACAATAAAGCTTTACAGTGGCACCACTGAAAAGCTGGACTGTGGCTGGACTTTCCTCCTGGAGAGTGAGAGAGAACCTATTTATCCCAGAGCACAGAGCTACCCAGATTTTCCATGTGGGGGAAAGCCAGGTTTGAGAAGCAAGGAGATAAATCAGCCCCCATCTCTGGGTAGGAGGCAGAATTTGAATCCGATCTCCCAAAAGCCCTAAGAGCCAAATATGCCTCTAGAGACTAACACCCTTTAAAAATCCAACCCAGTGACTTTCTTGTCACAGGGCAATATGTCAGATTGACCAATAAATAAAGTTCCAACACAAGCAGCGGGTATTTGTTTTATGTGTGACCTGAGACACACCATTTATAGTCATTGGAACAAGGAGTTCTGCTGGAAATGTCAGCCTGCTGTTAGCATACGGCATTATAACATCAGGAACAACTCCACAGGCAAAACACAGTCCAGCAAATTACACCTGATAGTGCAAACTTCATTGGTAATTTTGGTGAATATAACCCATTTTTTGCACAGGATTAAAAGAAGAAAAAAATTACTAAGCTATCTTGATGCCAGACAAACTAAGTCTTTTAAGGCAATGAATCCTTTCCTATAGTTTTCAAGTATTGTTTTACTGAAAGACTAAAAAATGTTGCAAAGGCGATCAAGATCAGCTATTCAATAATATTACAGAAAGGCAGCTGTATTACACTGCTATCTCACCATTATCACATTTTAGCAACATTTGGACCTTTTTGATGCGATGGTCAATACTTAGGATCTGCCTTGTACTGAGAAATAATTATTGTAATTATAATGGAAAAGCTGTTTGCTCTTTCTCATGAAATTGTTGTGTCTAATCATTCCCTTAGCCACCCATCATCACTCAATATCTGTGAAGGAAATTGGTTTAAAATAACCAAATGGAAAATTCACCTGCACTCTAAAGAGCTCTAGATTAAATTATCTCTATGCTTTACACTTTAATCTAAGTGCTGCATTTAAAACCAAAGAAAACCCCTTTGAATCAAAAAAGAACTCATGTAAGAGAAAAAGTCATATCACATAGAAGTATTATTTTATTAAAGTATTGTATCAGAGTAATTGCTTGAAAATTTTTGAGTGTGATTTCTCATTGCTTTCAGTATTTTTCTGTTTTAAAAGGTTTGTTATCCATTTTCACAGTCTTCTGTAACTATGCTTTTCTGCTCTCTGCTGACCAATCTTTATGTGAAATGCTCAGGAACAATGAGGTTAAAAAAAGCATCCTGGTATATTTCTCACACTTGTTAAAGAAAAGCAGCATTGTGTAGGAGAAACATCTTGACCAGTGAAACTGGGGGAAAAGACACCTCCTAATCCACCACCACTCCCCCAAAAAAGGGGTGAAGGGAAAATAAATGCATCAGGTATAGGAGAAAGTTTCATGAAGGACATCTGGACTTCAGACGGCTCTCTTGAAAGCTGTTTATTGCATAGGCAAAGTTACAGCATTTCAGGGAGTGGGTATCCAGAGCCAGCCCTACAGCTGCCAGCTCCAGCTGTAGGCATACCTGAAGCCCCTTTCTGTTCAAGTTACAAAGCATTATATACTTTTCTTTGCTGAGTATCTTAATACATAACAACCAATAAGCACCATACACAATACCTTTACATTTGCCTATAGCCTATCATAGCTACTACCATCACCGTATTATAGTCATTATTATCCAATCACAAGAGTAACTAAGTTACAATTTAAGCTTACAGTGGAAAATTCTCAGACCTCTCTTCTTGCTACATCAACATTTCTTGTTTGCCTGCGATATCTCTCTTTTTGGTAAAAACATGTTTTCTATTTACTTATGCTCTTCTTGAGACTTATTTACTTGGTGAAAAACAAGTCTTTGTTTGTAGTCACATACCTTTGTCCTAATCATAAAAATCTCCCTCCAACTCATCTCCAGCCTTTGCCTTCTCAGTTACTCATCGATCACTGTTTCAGCAAAACATCTTTTACTCTATATCAAAACTTGCTTTCATTTCTATCTCATCTTCAGTTTCTACATTCAGAGATCTTTCTGCCAAGCCTACATACCTGTGAAACTTTCTTACCAAACTTTCATCCTCTCCAACATCAGGTGTATTAATAACTTTCAGGCTATGTCTGATCTGAGAGAAGACATAGATAAAATCTGATGAGGAAGCTGAGTTATATGGCTTATACTGTTTTAGAAGGATTCCTAATTTTAGTGCATATATTTGATCCTTCTCAAACATCCCCACAGCTTCCTAGGTCTAAGCACTTCTAGATTACAGGCTGCAAGATCATCTCAGAAATAATGGCCCAAGCCAGGCACACCCCAGCCTTACCACTCACTCAGACACCTGATAATAAACAATTGGTGCACCTAACATGCCAGGCATTTCTGCGAACTCTGGACCAACATTACCTGACATAACTAATAATATCACTACTTTGCTGACAGAATAAATCAAATTTGCTCCCACAACATGTAAAATTCTTCTGATGAGGAAAGCATCTTCTCCAGGTGTCGCAATGCAAGCCGTATTACTTATTTGGATTTCATGTTATGATCCAATTAAAAAGCAACAAGGATAAGGAATAATGATGAAAGTGATAAAATTATTTTTATCACCATTTCCATACAGAACAACTGGATGAGGTTTGCTTTTTAAAATGAGCAAAATCAAATTTTTCTTTCAAACATGACTCTTCTGCACCAAGTCTATTGTTCTCCAGGTTTTACTTTTAACTTCTCAAAATCCATTCTTCTGTGAATGCCTTAGCCCAAACATTGTGCCTTATGCATAGCTATGAATTTGGGAAGGTGGCCAAGTTGTTAATTCATCATCTTCTATCTCAGTCTTGCCAGGACAATACAGGTTTTGTCTGAACAATGAATTAATAGCACGTGCTTTGTGGGTCATACCTACTCCTTTGTGTAGGACTCCTTTTGGGCTAGCAGTAACAAACCAAGGCTGTAACTCTTGTAAACTCAAGCTATTTATAAACAGGTTTCAGTATCTTTTCTTTCTGTTTCATTCCAATTTGAAAATCCAGTTATAACCTTGAAATCTTCCCGAAAGAGTTCTCAGTCTTCCAGCCACAGAAAAACAACATTTTTTCCTCTATCCACCTAAATTTTCTTTGAAATACTGAAACCAACATTGTGTCTTTTCCCTGTGGCCTCTTTTTGCTCTTCAAGGAGCTAAAGTTTCATATTTTTCCCCCAAATGTATTGATTCTTTAGCCTGTTAAGCTGCCACACATGTTGAAATTGCCTTTGTCAAACAATTATGATGTCTGTAAACCACTGATTCTTCTTATTTTCTGAAATTATTTTCCATTCTCTATATCATTCTAGTTTGATGAGAAAAAGGCAAATGTGCAAAAAAGTTGTTTCATAGGACCAGTATTTGAGATGAGCCCCAGGAGTATGGCTTATTGCAAACTTGTAGTTTGTACTGCTGTAACTGTTGCATTAAATTAGTATTTGTTAGCATAACCTAAACCTGACTGAATTTCTCTAAAGTACATTTAGGACAAATAATCCAGCAGTGGTATGCTCTGTGCTACAGGGCTTGTATTGTTCAGTATCATGCCATGAAAGAGCCTAGATTTGTATGTTCTGCTTTTGACATGAAATAAAGTTAATCATAGACTGAGATTTCTTTGTTCAGTACAACAGATTTTTTTCTGGCCTGTACAGTTCTAGTTTATCTCACATTCCTACAACGTGCAATATTGCTCTGTCCACAGAACTCACTGTGCAGTGCAGTGCTAACAGCTTACCTAGATACTGGCACAGATTCTCTAACCCAAGGACTGAGTCCATCAAGAGCCTCCTGTTTCCTAGATTTGGCCTTCTGTTTCCTAACCTGTACAAGTCTATTATTACCCTGCAGGATTTGTACTTTTTTCAGGTTGTTTTGGTTTTCCTCATCTCCATGGCATTCCCAGCATAATATTCAAAGATATTATAAAAAAAGCCTTTTGTGCTCCATACAGAGTTTCCTGAGTAAGGCTCTGGAAAAGAAAGTTTCTTGCAAAAGAAACTACATGATTAAATACACTACTGCCTGGGAAAAGTCATGCTTCTCCCAAACAAAATGGAAAGGTTAACTCCATCAAGGCCTGCAGATACTGGAGTCTTCATGCACAAAACTTCCTCTTCACACAGCTTTTGCAGCTCCTTTGACAGAAGGAAAATTAAGTTTAAATTGGCAAAGACCCTATGCATTTATGCCAGGAAAATCCCACACAATTTGAAATTAATCAATAGCACAGAAACCCCCTCCTACCTACCACATGGAACCCAGTCTCCAAAAATCTGCAGCTTCTCTCTAGGGTGGTATTTGAAATAAGCATGTTTGCAGAACTAGCTTCACCCTCCTCCCATGCCACCTTCCCACACAGAGAGATCTTTAGGTACTTTCCTCCCATGGGAAAAATAACACACCTATGTGGAAAATAAAGGCTAGAAATGCCTGATTTGAGAAAATCTCTTTATGGAGCCAATTCTCTTTTCTCTCTCTGAGAAATACTCTATCTCTAGTCCAGCAAAACACAACACAAATATGATTCAGCCTTCATGTCAATAAACCTACTTGAAAGGCCTGGTAAGAAAGGCTTGCCTGAAACAGAGCCTGAGCTCTACCCTACTACTTTTTCCAGGCACTTTTGCTTTCCAGGAGGCTTATGGGAGCAAGATTGCAATTGCTTACCGCAAAGCTTTCCATGAATGGCCTTTTTGAAGCACCCAGGTGAGACACCTGGAAGACTCCGAGGTGTTTGTTACTCATAGCGTACAATTACCCAGCTCCCATTACACTTCAGGGTTTTGCCCCCCTCCCTTCCTGCAGGACTTCCTCATGTAAGGAGGTGCCCTGTCTCGGATTTGCAGCATTTCCTTGTTTTGTTACAGCAGCATCTACAGGCACCGTAAGTGATAAAGGCCTCACTGCTTTGGCTGTCACAGAGACACCTAGTAACACATAACACATTTAAACATTTATAGATTACCTAGACTGTTCCAGACTGGATCCAGACTTCTGGCACATCCTTACTTTAGGGAGGATGAGGAGGCACAACCCAATCCCATCTTGCTTATTATTAAAGAATACATTATCCCTGAGAAATAAATGCTCTGGGTTTTAATCCCTTTGAGTTTAGGAGGCACATAATTGCAGGTACCTCAAGTCCCAATTGATGTGTGTCATCAGGAGGTTATTATACAACCAGTGGTGACCACTGCCTCATGTGGCTTTGGCAGCAGTGGGTTCCAGTGTCTGCACTGGGCATGAGGTGGCTCAGAGCTCACCCAGAGCAGCAGGGACTCTCCAAAGTCAAGGAAACACCAGGTTTCTGAACTTTAAGCTGCTTTGGATAATGTGGCTGTCAAGCTGCCTGGCTCAGACAGAAGGGATCTACCAGTAGCCTGCTGCTGTCAAGCCCAGTAACAGGACTTAATACAACTAAACAGATTTTTCTAGGCAAAGTCTTATGGGTAAAAACACTAATATCCAGCGAGGTAGGTAGGAAATTGTGGATTTTTTTGCCATGGAGTAGCTCTCGACTGCAGCTGGAGCTGGACCGGAGCTGTGTCTCATGGACCACTCCCGCGGTGCACCCGCTACTACAACAACAGAGAGCACAGGCAGGCAGTGCCAGCAGGAACTAGACTGCTGGGAGTTAGTCAGGCCTGTTAATCACAAAGCTGTCCTCCCCAATCATTGCTCCACCCAAAACACACAGGTAATTTCCCTCATATTGATGTTTGCCACCTGTTTCCTTCTTCTTAGGTTTTGCCTACGGAGACATCATTTCCCCGGTTTCCACGCTTCTTTCACATTTGAAAAACTTTCTGTTCTCCAAAAAAGTAATAAATGAAAAAAAAAAAAATCAACAAATCTTTCAATATAGCTTGAACTAGCCAAGCTTTGTTCCTTTTGTACAGTACCACATGCAGAGTGTTCCTTTCCAGAGGCAACAATAGTGAAGAGTTTTCACCCTCCTCTCCCAGTTCAGGCTTTAGCAGTGCTGGTGTTTTAACACGATGTCACAAGTACAGGCATTACATATTAAGCCACAGGCTTGTTTTGCCAACTCCCATGTTGGTTTTTTGGCTATTAAACACCACCTGAATAAGGAACTGACTAACAAACACAACCTTTGTTACAGGAAGAAAGGAGAAAATCAGCAGAGAGTTGTCTCTCTGTCTCACCTCTGGGGAAAACCACTCCTCCCTGTTGTCAGGGGCCACTTCAGTGCTGCACTCAGAGCCAAGGGGACACCTTAGAGACACCCTCAGCTCCAGCTGTCTTAGGGCAATGCAATGGTTTCTGTGGGTGTCTCTGATAACGGGCTCTCACCTTATGAACTCGGGTTAAACTCTAGCCACAGCAGACTGGTGGTTTTTTCAGCACTTTTGTTCATTGTGAATATTCAAATTCACTTTTTCCTGTTGAATACATACAGCATAAAGAATAGGTGAGAAAAGGCCTGACTCTTGGCAGCAATTCAGCATCACAGAAATTTAATTGTGACAGGAAACTACACAGCAAGTCACTCATAAGTCACTTTTGCAAGAACATTTTGCTACAGAGGAAATAAAAACATACAGCTTGATACAATTAAAGGATTTCAGGAGGTAATATGCCAGATAGCACAGTGTGAAAAGGCTTTCTTTCCTGTAAAGGACAAAAATATCTTTTTCCTTCAGACCCCTTCCTTACCTCATCACAATGAGATGATCAGATAGCAGAAGGGTTAGGAGAGCACTGACTAAATTTTTATGCAGATTTGCCTGTCCATCCCAGCTGAAATGAATTCCAATGTCTTTCTGACATGAACAAGGCAGCATCTGAGAGAATCTAGCATCTGTCTGTGTCTCCATTAGTAACTCAACCACTTTCCTGTCACTTCACCATCTCATCTTTCCAGAACTGTGATCCAAACTGGGACAAGCAGCCCAGTTGGATATCAAACTGGGAAGGAGCACAAAAACTAAGCCCTGATATTTTTTCCAGGGGCCAAGAACCTCAAGGCTCTCTCAAATAGTTAAAGACCATCACAAGGATCATGCTATAAAGGGGAAATGGTCTTTTCAAAAAGAATTTTTAAAAGAAACCACAAGAAAATTATGTTTTCTCAACCAGAACAAAGCTACATCTTTGTGGCTTCCGTAAATCAGATTTACCTTTCCCCAGTCATCCTTATTAACACATGCCATTTGAAAAAATATATACAATAAATAGAAATGCCTCTAGATGTCAAAATCTGGGAAGTGTATGTGGTAAATCACCACAGCAAAAGACCTAGAACACTGCAGTGCAAGGGACAGCACAGGCTCTTACAGGCTCCTGTCCCTGGTCCACACAAGCATCCCTGGAAGCAGAACCTGAGAAAGAGTTTAAACAGCTAAGAGGAAAAAAAAAAGTCCGTATTGGAGGTAATATTTATTCTTAGTTCCCATAAATCACTTAGGCCCTCAGTTAAATGTGATTTGTAAAAGAAAAGCACTGCATCCTTATTTGCTTTGGGATGCATATTAAAGCTCCAGGATTTTAACTGATTTTAACATTAAAATAATAGGTTTTGTCAAAGCATCCATTTAAAGAATGAAATCACGGGACTGAAGAACTGGTATCAGTCATCTCTGAGCGCATTGCAGAAAAAGGAAGTGTTTGCTAGACTTATCCATCCTCAGCAACTTCAAAATTTCAATAAAGCTCATTCAAGGTGTAATATATAGCATTTGTGAATGTAAAATCAAAAGAAATACTGAGTAATAATAACCTTTGCATTGTGTTGTCTGCTTAAAATCCCTGGAATACATACAAATCACACCATTTAGTAAATTAAAACTACAACAGAGAAATAAATACCTGAATTTCAGACCTTCTTTACACATGAAGTGATAAAAGACTGCAAACAGGGAGAATGTCTCTCACCATTTAAAACTATCCCTTTGGTTTCAATCCTGTATATGCATTTTGCAAGTAAATACCAACGCCTACCAAGGAAGGCAGTCTTACACCAGCACACGACAGGGGTCTCTTGGCACTCGAAATGTGACAATCCAGCCTGTATTAAATGCCACAGCAGCATTGCTTCAGCTGCAAAACCATTGCCAAAGCACCTCGTGGAAAGACCAATATGTACAACACACAGCTCTAAAAAAAGGGTGTTGCACTGGCACAGTTAAACTGAAGCAATTCTGTACATAAGAATGATGTGCTGATTTAAAACTGGATTATTTATTAGTTTATTTTTGTTTCACAGCAGTGCCATTTCTATGGCCAAAGTATGCTTCAGGCTTAAATAATTGCTTGGATTGTCAGTCTTATAGGATTAGCGATTTTAAATGAAGGAATGGGTTGCAAGAAAAAGTCATTTCATGCTTTGAAAAGAACTTTTATTTATTTCAAAGGCTTGGAACCTAGAACCATCACTCCATAATCTTATTCAAATGTTGGTGTCATCAATGCATTTTAAATCAGCATTTAATTAGGTTAAATAAAGAAAATAGAAGCTGCTGAAGAAAGCCCAGTAAGAATTTCTATTTCTAGATAAAGCTGCTTAAAATGCATAACCAATTCTGCTAACTGTGGGATGTGAAGCACACGACTGAGTTTATAGGTGTTTAGTGAGAATTTGTGCCACTTAGTGTGTCACTGTGAGTAGTCAGCACAAAGAGAATGATATAAATATAGAAGAGTGGGCCTATAACCTCTACCTAATTGAAAAACTACATATATATATATTGCATAAGTCATACCCAGCAGCATTGGCCCTGGGCTGCAACAATGCTTACTTTCCTTCTATAAACGTTCATCTGCCCAAATCAAAAAAGTTCTTTTTACGTTTTTTTAGCTCAAATGAGCATACAGACAAGGCAAGCTTTAGGGAACATTTCTGTTATTTAAACTCTGTCAATTAACAGTGCTGTACCCAAATCCCATCCAAGCCATAGCATGATCTTAAGAAAGCGGAATTGTATCAGTGTGGAAATCTGTAGCAGAAAAAGAAATAAAAATTAGGTAGGTCTAATTGAATTGCAGTAGCTTGTCTGAAAAACACCTTTGCTACCCACTTTGAAAAGGCATTAGAGACCACATTAGGAAACTGTTTTGATTTTGAAAATCTTCATTACTGCCTTCTTTGCTGAAATTACTTTCAAAATCATCTTTGCTACTCCTGCTTTGCTTAGAGGACTCACTGCTGATGCCTCCTCCTGAGCTTTTATTTGTCTGGAGGTTGAAAATAATGCCAATGTTACAGCTAGAACTTTCAAATGGATGAGGAAAAGCCAGCTTCAGCAGGATTTTATGTGCCTTTTAGGCCCTTATGTGAACACTAAATTTTAACAAAAAACTCCCCAGAGGAGGTGCCCCACCACAGTCTGGTCTCTGCATTCACAGAAAGCAGAAGGAGAAAAGGGTAGAGCTATCTACTACTATGGCAATGGGGTTTTCTGGCCTTTGGGTACAGCTTTACACTTTCCACACACAAGTTGGGGAACTTCAGGAAAGCAGTAAGCATTGATAAGCCTTATATTAGCACTTCACCTCACTGACACCTGCTCCAGTCCTGGCTCTCCAGGACTAAGTGCTCCTGCTTCTCCGATGCAGAACCCAGAAAGCTGTCAGCCAACTTCCCCTGGATTGCAAGGCCCATCCCCTAGATGTGACAGGAGTGTTCACACTGTGGGTGCAAGTATTTCATAACAAATAGTAAACCAAACATATGTGTCATTTTTAGCAAGGCTTGATTACACTGATTACTGATGTAAGACGAGCTACCTAAATGTATGTCAACTACAGAACAAGGGCCCATCCATTTGCTCCACTCCTTGTCAGTGAAACGGTATCAGGATCATACTTCTGAAGCAAGACAAAAACTGGTTCCACTCTCTCAAGAAAAACATATTCTCAAAAGGAGGATGCAGCCTACCAAAAGCAGAAGGAAGAAGCAGCAGTCACTGCTTAATAATGTACATTATTGAAGACTAAATTTGGTTGTGTAGGACTTTCCACAATCTAACTACAGTGAGTAGGATTATATACATATATATATATGCATATAAAAAAAGTGAAGAGGAAAAACTTCTCCCAATTCTGTGTTTCCTAGCACTGAGGATTCAAAATATCATCTGAAGCACCTCTCTCTCACACTGGCTCATTCTTTAATTGTGCCAGTGTAATATTCACACAATTATGAACTATAATGACCAAGTCCCACTCTGAAATCTGAGCCCTAAAGGCTACATATGTTATCCAAATATATAACTGAATGCTAAGCACATTGGGATTCTTTCAACCACAAATTTACTTAATTACAAATATTCCTAATGTTGCGGTAGAAGCATCATGTTCAACTAATTATAGCTCAGAACAATTTTCTACTATATCTTCTGGAAAAGAAATAGCATTTTTCAAAGGTATCCAATTTTCATAGCCTTCAGCAAAATACTTCAGCTAAATTTCTTACCTCTATTAGCACAATCTTTACTATTAAGCCATTTGTGTACGTTAGTTTTTGACTAACTCTAACCTTCTGACTGACAGGATTATAGACATAATGTTTCCTCAGGGGATTTTTCTACTTACAGAATCAATCTGCAAACCTCTCACTGTCTAAATTATAGCCCATGATTTCATGTCATCCATTTCCACATCCTCAAAAACATGAGAGGGAGACCCTATTTCTAGAGGTGGCTCCCCATGGCTCTTTGCCAACAAAAGTGCTTATGACAGTGAATTATACTCTTCAGAAACCTTACTAGTTTTTGTAGCTAAATTAGACATTGCTTTGTCACCATTGCCTGAAAATAGTCAGAGACTGGGAGATGCCTGGGTGCCTGGAAATAGTGTTTAAGAAACAGGCCCTAAGCAAGATACTTGCAACCCAGATAAAAGCTGGCAAGACTAGCTAATCATATGGATATATTTGGGTCAGGTAGTACATGCCACATCAGACAGTTTCAATGAAAAAGGTAGCGGAAAGAAACGTCTACAGCACACACACCTCTCCCTCCACCAGTAAATACGTGACAACACAAGCTCCCCAGTAAGGGCAAGCCAAGAGAAGATTCACAGCAGGTCTACAGAGAGGAGAGCATCAGGGAAACATGAGGTCAGGCTTACAGCACGTCCTTGGCTCTGCCCAGCTGGAAGTCACCTCTTACTGCTTGGTGACACCACAACATTCCAGTCAGGCACTGATCCTCTGTGTTTTGCCCTACAGCACAAAGGCTGAAAACAAGCCTTTCCCCAGCGCATCCCCATGAAGCTCCCGGCACAATGTCGAGACAGGTGAGATTGGTTCAGTTGGACAGAGCATGGTGCTAATGCTGCCAGGGTTCTGGTTTCAATCCCTGTATGGGACATTCACTTAAAAGTTGGACTTAATGAACCTTGTGGATCCCTTTCAACCCAGAATATTCCATGATTCTGTGAACAGATAAACTCAGGGTATGATTGTGGATAAGGCCTTGCCTTTAATTTGTCAGATGCTTCAGCAATCAAGTAATAACACAATACAGAGCCAAGTTTAACACTCAAATACAAGTGATTCACCCTCTAACTTTTACCAAGCTTAAGGACTAAACAAGTTTCTTCCCTTTGAAGAAAGACCCAGTGCCATGAAGAAGACACAGTAGAACATGCAGCAATGATGGCTAAAGAGCAGTAAATTTCAGTTCATATTAATACATGCTGCAAACCCAGGTAAAAAGGAGTAGAAGAAATGCATATTCTTCTATATTCCCTATACTGAAAATAGTCTTATCCAGTAATGCAGATGGGATGATGATTTACTTTTCCAATCACCCCTACATAAGACCCCAGAGTGTGCAAAATGGCCTTTACACAAAGTTGTATACGATGAAATCAGGATGATAATTTTTTTTTACGTTATAAAATGCAGTCAGACATAGCTGCAATAATAATTTTTTAAATTATCAAAGTCTTCAATTGACAATGCTATACATAGAAGAGAAAGGCAAAATATTTATTCTACAGTTAGATGGAAAGATGTCCTCTTATAACAAACACAAAGAACAGTCGCTCAGTCCCTGGCATTCTTTGTGAATATTTCCCAGAATTACTGGTGACAGCGTCTGGCCAGTACAGCTATAAGTGTGTTTAAATATTTAAAAGTAGAAAAGAAGAAGCATTTTTTAGCTTAAATTTGTCATGAATATTTTTGGCATGAATTTTTAAAAAACATGATCATGGATCTTGTCAGGATCTTGTCAGGATATGAGCATCATAGTGATGCCTTAGGATTTTAGCTAATTCCACCTCCCCATAATACCAGGGGTGTTTGCACAATTTCTTCTGAGTTACCTGATGCTGACTACAGCACTGAACTAGGGTCTGATCCAGCTTGACAGTTTCTGTGTCTCTTTGCACTTAACAAGGTAGAACTAAAAATACAACAAAAAATCAAACAATGCAGAGACATTTCTGGTGATCCATTGCAGAGACAATTTTTTTAAAAAAACTAGATTTTCCCTTTTTTTTACCAGAGTGGCAAAACAAATCTACTTGCGGTTTTTTTCATATTATAATCAAATTTGCAATCATGGAACACAGACAAACCCACTCTTTTTGTTTTCCCCTAGAGTTTTCTGTAGCAGTCATTACTAATGCATTTGTTAAGCAGAAGCTGGCTGGAACCAAGAAAACAGGAGCTAACCTGCTACTCCTCTGATCTGGGTGTCCAAAGAACAAGGATTTGTTGCAGTCATTGGATTGCCACCTGCCTAAGGCATTCAACTGTATCTAGCACAATGATGCTGGAAAGCATTCATGAGTGAATACACAATAACATCTGTATGTTTACAGCGTTTGTGAAAGGTGTGGGTGGGGCGATTTCTCTACCGTGTGTTTCCAGAGCAAGTCAAACCCATTAATTAAATTCATGCTCTTGTCCTGCTTCAAAAGCAAAAACACAGATGATTTATGGGCACTGACAGCTGCAGGAACCAGGAGCTGGTTTTGCTCACTCCCCATCCTTACTTAATTTTGAAGCATCTGGATAGGTTGATTTCTCAGATTGTGATCATACAAAAGGCTACATATCCTGAATTTCTACAAAGGAAGAAAAAGACCTGTTCCATGCAGAGAACTGCCTGCCATGGTTTCTCAGTGCTGGCTGAACAGTGTGTACTGAAATTGTGTACCTCAACATCCCTGTGCCTGCCCAAGCAACTTGTAGGATAAGGCTGTAAGAGGTCCCTCTTAAAACATTTCTTATCCAGTAATTATTTTACTTGTCCTATAAACAAAAACTCTAAAATGAGAACCTGCAGAACAGTGTAATCTACAGCAACAAAAAAAATTTCTCTATTAACAGACCTAGGGAAATTGCCACAAACACTTCCTTCTACAGGGAATATCAATATCTCTGTATTGCCAAAGCACATAATGATATATGCAAATATAAACATAGAGCAATACACCAGTGTGTTTATTTCTTCTTCTAGGTTCTTTAAACAGGAGACAGATTGCTAGCAATTGGGGCTGAAAGCTGGAGGCAAGCAATCAGAAGACATTTAACACACAAGCTAGGAACAGGAAACTGTGATGGAAGTGGAAAATTTTGGGTACTGAACTTTCACCCTTGGCTCCTGTGAGATTTTTAATGCTAAAGAACTATATAAACATAGACAGATTATATTGACATTGCTTTACCTGCCCCGCAGAGCCATATGCTCCTGCAGACCTGGCCAATAAAGATCAAAGCTTTCCATGCATTAATGAGCTAAACCTGGGTGTTACATGTTTCATACTATGCTGTAGATCTATATCGACCTATATTGACAGAGAGAAAGGCTGGGCCAGAAGAACTCTGAATCTCTCTTTCAATCAATTATTTTATCATTCTGTACCACACTTTGTAAAACATAAGGCAAATTTATTTTGTTGTGATTCATAGGCCAGGCAGCAGAAAGCCTGCCAGGAGCAAGGATACTACCATCTAAAACAGCTCATGATCACTAGTTACCAGGAAGAAATAAAAAGTATCCAGCATGGTCTATAAAAGTGGTGGAGCAAACAGAACATAAAAGTCTTTCTGCCAGTGACCCAAAGTGGCCTCACTAATAGATGACTATGACTAAGAACCTCTATCTAGACATGAATGGGCATATGAGACAACACTATCCTTAGCTAATAGAAAGATAGTAACTCCAGAAAACTCTTCTACAACTGGCAAGACCACAGAGCTCTTTCAAACAGCCTATTTTCAGCTGTGAATCAAAATCTCTCCTTTTGTCAGCTTGTCTTTACCACTCAGTGTAGGTACAAAAATGCTGTTAGTGAGGATCTTCTTGTTATTTTCTAAGTCCGTGAGAGATTTTTCCCTCTCACAGAAGAGGTAGCAGGGAATGTAAACAACCAAGCCACCTGCAACCTTGGAAAGTCTTGTTCATGGTATAGTAGAAAATATTTTGATAATGGATGTTTTAGGATTTTGGCCAATCACCCCCAAGGGGTGGCTGGTCCTTTGTCCAATTAGACTATGAAGAAAAAAGTCCATAAAAGGTTTGTAAAATAAATAAATAAATCAATCTTGCTGCACAATTCCTGCCTGCTGGATCTTCTCCTCCTCCTCCTCCCTATGGCTGTGGGACATGGTGATATACCATAGGAACCAGGCCTGCGGTAATACACTCAGGAAACAACTTGTGCCTTTTAGTTACTGATGAGGTGCTTCACAAATCAGGGAGATTGGTCAGATTTCAAAGAATTGTTAAACAATGTTCATTAAATATTACCTGTTGCATAGCATCTTACCTGCTTACATTCTTCATGTTGTTGGTGACAAGTTTGATATTTATAAGGAGTAATGTGATAACAGAATTCAAGAGCTGACATACTGATATACAAAAAAATTCTTAAATTCAAGAAAGTTTGATAGAATAACTAAGCTCAACATGACTATAATTCCTATGTACTTTTTGTACAGAAAACTGACTATTCATTTCTCTTCCTCCTCAATTCCCTCACTAAACCAAGACCCAAGACAACTACAGTTACCTACATTTCCTTTTTCTAAGAGAGAGAGTGTGCAGTTTGACAGCTGGAAAATTATTTCTTCACTCCAAGCATTCCCATAAACAATTCAGGATTTTCAAATTCAGCTCTGATTTCACAAAACTGCTCCCTTTCCTGAACTTAGAACAGAATCTTAAAGGCTTTGAATCCACACCTAGCAAGGTTAATCAAAGTTTTACCATCAAAATGCAGTGAGAGCACATTAATACAACCATATGTAAACAATTATAGTGAAAAACATGGGCACAATCACAAAGAATGCAAGGAAATCAGAGTTTTGTTCCACTGAAACTTAAATTGCAATGAAGAATTGAACTCATCAAAACGACCCCCAAAAAAGCTGTTGAACAGACTTTGCAGCATAGAAAATATTTGAATGGTACCACAAAAGCACAAGGGCCAAGGCTGATAGAGAAGGAAACTATGAGGGGAATGCAAACCTCAGGGCATTTAAATTAAATGGGCAATTAAAACCACTATTGATAGCTAAACATTTGCTGAAACTCTTGGGGGCAGCATAGAATTCTAACACTTTTTACCAACAAAGGAAAACAAGTAGTGCCTACAACCAACTGATCTTCAGCTCAGCATGGAAGACCAAGCTATGATTTCCAGAAAGAAGGAGTTAAACCTTCTGTTGAGTAAAATATGTTATTTCTCTTTGATCCTTAGGGTGAGGGATACTTTTCTTACGAAAAGTGCTCATCGACTTCACACATTATACAAAGACAGGCTGTGTGTGGTATTTGAAAGTTTCAGGGTGGGAGCTCCTAATGGAGCAGGACCATAGGTGGATCAGAGTGACAACTGTCCAGCCTGCTCAGAGAACACAGCACCCCATGCACACTTCCAGTGGAGGACAAACACAGCTTTTAAAACCAAAAGCCTAGAAAGACATTCAAGAGCAGCACAAGAAAGTAACTAGGGAAATAACTTCTCTGTGTCAAAAAAGTTCTGAAGCTTATGTATGGTCTGTGCCAAAGCAAGTTTAGAGTATTTCATTTTGATTTTGGTTTTATGACTTCAAGATAGCATGTTTTCAGCAACTAAATGAGATGGAAAATGCTAATATGACCTTCTGAGAGCCTGATGATTTTGTTTAAATTCCAGGATATTTTGGAATGTGAAAACTACTTGCTGCTTGCATCCATGACAACCATGTAGATACTATTCACTTCAAGAATCTACACCACCATGGTAAGCCATATTCCAAAGATTGAGTCTCACTGGTAATTATGTTGTGCAGTAAGCTGGAGTGACTAGATGTATAAGGCTTCATGTTTCTGTCTCAGAGAGTAATACAAAAACTATTAAACAACCTAAGCAAGAAGCAAGCAGGATATGGCAACGTACCTTGATTTATGAACACTGTTTTACACACCAGACAAGTATTACGTTTCCCAGAATATCTCAAAAAGGATGTTGCTAAGCAAAGATGATGGTAAAAAGAGTATTTAATTAAAATGTCTGTATGCAATTTGTAGGACTAATCGCCATGCTCCAAATTATCACCACCAAGCAGAAGAGGAAAAAGGTTGAAATACAGTGAAAAAAAGGATACTTTTAACTCAAGTTTAAGAACAAATATAGAATGGTTTATGCCTAATCCTATCTGACAATGAGAAAATTTTCTATCGGCCAGTTTCTACACTTACTTTTCTGTTAAATATACCTCACTTGAGACTGAGTTTTTAGCACTCATTTTAACATTATAGGCAAAGAGTTTCACTAATTTATTTGCTCCCCTTTTGCTCAAAGAAAGAAAAGGCACAGTCTACTTTTGGGTCAAAAGCCAATTACACACATCAGACAGAAGCTGACAATAAAACCAGTTATCATTGGACATGATATAAGGAGTCAGCTGACAACTTACCAACAGCTGTGACTCCCAGCAACTCTCCTTTTTGGCATTTTCATTTTAAATTTCTACAGAATTATAGGAATTTCCCAGAGGATTCAAAATAAACAAACACAACCCAATAATAAATTAAAGGAAAACCCTATAGCTAACCTCCTACTCCAGAATTCGTTAAACAGACAAAAGGAAAGTACAGCATTTAAGAATGCACTTGAAAGTTTAGTTTTAAAAGTTACCTCTTTTGAATTTGTTAAATGAAATCTCCATCCTTTCATAACTGGACCATGGATTTTATTTTTCATTTTACTTTCACTGTATGCACAAATGTTTAGGCCATGGCTTACACAAAATAAATAAGGACATCAAAACAGAATTACACTGCAAGTAAGATTACTAGAGATCAGAACAAAAATTAAAAGGAGGAATCTTCTTAGTAATTAATAATCATAGCTATATTGTTAAAAAATAGAATTAATGCAAAAAAGGACATAAAATGACCCCAGTAAAAGGTTGCATAAAACCGGGAGCACACCATGACTCACTCTTCATAAGCTTTATTATTCACTTCACATAAAGGCGTGTACTGATCACACCTTTAACAGATGCACAAAACCATTCTTAACCCTTTGCAACAGTACAGTAAGATTGAATAGGGCTATAAATCTTCTAAGTGCAGCACAAACATTAAGCTCTTAGAAGGATATGAAATGGTGACATACAAGACAACTTAAGTGACTTGCTCTAAGGGCAAATGAATTGAGGCTGAATGAATCCCAGGTTCTCCTTAGCAATGAGTCACACCAGATATCCAGGCCACTTAAATTTGCATTTAGTTTTCAATCATATTTCAGGAGGCTTTTAATAGAAAGTCTTCTAAATATCACCTATGGATCAGACACTATGCAGTGCTGCTCTCTTGAATTTGTAGGCAAACAGCAACCATTAAACTGGAAGCTAAATAGTGAAATTTGTAAGAACTTGTCAGAGTTTACCCATAAATTCTGAAAATTATAACTGCAAAGAATATGTATGCAAAGAGAGTGCAGCAAAAAGAGCAGCAACAGCAGCAATGACCATGTTGCTTGTACTGCCCTTGTTGCCTTGTACTGTCCCGCCCCAGCCCCATTCCCTATGGATGTTGAATTCAGGAATGAACTACCCTGGCTTAGACCCTAGGAGTGCTCTGCTGAAAGGGATCTCAAGGCTAATAAAAACTTCACTCTCTTACAAGAAAATCCTTGCAGGTTTCAGGAATGGTGCAAGCAAAACTCTGTGTGGATTTGTGGTTTGTAATGTAAGCTACACCGAGATTTTTCAAGTTATCACTCAAGCAGAGAGATGCTGAAAATGAAAGAAAGGACATGGCCCAATTTCTAAAACCCACAGCAAAATACATTGCCCATTTCACAGAAATGAGCTTGACTTGGTGATTAATGCATTATTGCATGCACACACAAATTCACATGAGCTCACATTTTGCTCACTACAAGAAATACTGAAAATATTTGTATTTTTAAAGGAGAAAAAACATCTGCATTGCATTATTGTTATACACTAATTCTATAACTATCTCATTAATTTGTCTCTTTAGAAAGTCTTATTAAAAAACATTTTGCTGAGCTTTCCATTTAGTTAGAGCACATGTCTGAAAGAACAACAGCTTTACCAATATCTAGAGTATTATTGCAATGTCAGGCATTTCTTAAGTTTCAAAGTTTGTGACAATCTGAAAGGTGAAGTTCTGACAAGCACACGGTAAAGTTTTAACTGATACTAAAATATCCTGGCTCCCAGAAAGAAAAGGAAAAAAGAAAAAGAAAATACAAAGAAAAAATAATCCCATAATACTGCATATTTGAGAGTCTTCTAATTTTACTGTTGTTGTTTAAACACTTCACATGAGTCCTAATCCACTGTAGCAAAGCTTATGCTCACTTTAAGCAGGTTAGCATTCCAGTTCAGCTCAAGGGGATGAGCATACTACTCAAGTGATTTATTTGATCACTGTCTAAATTTAAAATTCACAATGGTACCAAAAGGAGGTTATTCTATTTCCCCATTGTTTACAGTAGACAGTTGATGCCTCAGAGTATCCTTCTTACTTATGTGTGCACATGAAGAAACCACTTGCAAAGCGTTTTACTATTGCAGGACCAAGACATTTAAAACAAATCTTTCAAGAAGTTGATGGAGTACAATCGGAAAGGTAGGATTACTTTTTTTTCTCCTTGTGTAGGTTTAAAACTTACTGGCCATTCACTGTTGTAACTTCAGCATTCCACAGCATAAACCATCTCCCTCTACAGTACTCCACAATATTTTCTAGTGTCGACACTCAGCTGCTACAAGCACTAGTGACAGAAGAGAACTGTGCTTCTTCCCAACACATGATTCCTGATGTAGCTAACAAAAGCTTGCCAGTTTCCACTCTGAAGTTTAGAAAAAGATACTGTACAGAAGAAATACAGGAATACAAAATTGAATCAATCTAAGACAGTTAACACAGGCAAAAAATGGCAAGAGAAAATGTGAAAATGCAGGCATTTGCTATGGGAAGAACAAGAAGAATGGAAGGCAAGCAGGGGAAAGGGGGGATTTGGAAAAAGACAACTAATTGGAAAACATAAGGATTAATTTGGTTTGAGAGGGAGAGCACACTGACTTCTAACAGTTTCCTTACAAAAAGCTGCAGGTTATTCCATTAAATGGTCAAACACAAAAGCACAATATCCTGACAATTTTAAGAAATCTCTTTGGTCAATGTGTTGGATTTTTGGGGGGTTTTTTGTTGTTTTTGTTTTGGGGGTTTTTTGGTGTTGGTTTCTTTTATGTGGTGGGCAAGGGGATGGTTTTTTCTGGGTTGGGTTTTTTTTACTTTTGTATTTACAAAAGAGAATCATTGACTCATTCTAACTGCTTATGGCTTTATCCAATTTTCTTGGTATTAAGAGAGGCTGATGTTCTGAGCAGTGCAATAATACCACCACAATACCTGCCACAAGCAATATTTCGTATGATATAAACAAATCAGAAGCATCTGAAATATTCAGGGCAAGATGATTTTTGAGCACACTAAGCTACAGTTGAATACCAGAGCTGAGATCACATATCCTGCCTGGCCTAAATCCTGCCCAAAGGCATATACACAAAACACTCCAATACCTATATTTGAAGCAATCTCCATAGACATCCCAGTCTATTTCCAGAATATTGCTCCCTGAAGTAAAAATGTATGGCATACTTAAAGGATAAAGGCCTGCTAAACTCCTGCAGTGTCTCTTCATGCCCACTTCCAAAGACTCGACAGGGTAAAAACAAACAAACAAACAAACAAACAAACAATCAAACAATCAAAGAAGCACTCAGCCTTTCCATAGAACTGACGTGCATCCACGAGTTTTCAATAAGTTAGAATGACAGAATTACAGGAGTTAAGCTGCTTAGAATTAATTGCTGATTTCCTAAATTGTATTTTCTTATTTTAACTTACAAGAATTTCACAATATCTAAAATATGAGATCTCCATCTCTCTCTCTTTTTCCATCTTCCTCTGTTCACCAAAATCACCTAAAGATTCAAAGTCTTTCAACAGCATATTTTAAAGGTTCTGCTATGTTTAGCCCCAAATTTCTGCAGAAAGCCAATGAATTATTTTTGCACTCACAGGCAAATACAAGAGGCAACAGCTTCTAGCAGACGGACGAACAAAGAGCTTGATTTCATAGTGTACAGAGTGCTGCTATGCTGCAAGCAAGTGGCCCTGTGTGACAATGTAGATGGCACAATCACAGAATCACAGAATAAGCTGAGTTGGAAGGGGCCCACAAGGATCATTGAGTCCAACTCCTGGGCCTGCACAGAACCATCCCCAGGAGTCACACCCTGTCCCTGAGAGCACTGTCCAAACACTTCTTGAATTCTGTCAGGCTTGGTGCTGTGACCACTTCCCTGGGGAGCCTGTTCCAATGCCCAACCACCCTCTGGGGGAAGAACCTTTTCCTAATATCCAACCTAAACCACTCCTGACACAACTTCAGACCATTTCCTCGGGTTCTGTCACTGGTCACCACAGAGGAAAGATCAGTGTCTGCCCCTCTTCTTCCCCTCATGAGGAAGTTGTAGACTGCAATAAGGTCTCTCCTCAGTCTCCTCTTCTCCAGGCTGAATAGAACAAATGAACTCAAAATATTCTTAGGAAGCATTCTGGCTTGTCAAGTTTTTCTCACTAAATCCTACAGCAGTATGCTGTAGCCTTCATGCTCACTGTCTGACATTTTTCATTTTTCTAATGTCCCAAGTAGGATTTCTCATTGATACCAGCATCCAAAAACATGTTAAAAAGCATGTAAAACTCATAAATAAAGCATGTAAAACTGATACAATAAAATGGAATTATTCCAGGAAGCTAAAACAAATAGCCTTTATATATATATACAGTTATATTCAGCTAAGAAACAATCCACATCTAGAAAATACTTCTATATTTAAGCCGGCTTACACTCATCAGCTGATTCTGTAAATGGAAGTCTAAGAAAAAGTGACTTCTAGACCAGAAGACAGCACCCACACCAACTCCCAGTCAAAACCACAGAGGAGGCAGTGATTATTTTACACAGTATTCAAAGAGTTAGAGAATTCCATCATAAATTAGGGTCCCCAGTTCAGTTTGACCCTCAGTCTCTAAGCCACATGTCACAGCTATCAAAATCATGTCCTTGATGGCATTCTTCAGCCTTGAAGCAGTCTGCTCAAGCCTGCCACTGGGAAAGGAGCAAAGCATAAGCAAGGGAACCTTCTGAATTGTAGACTCATGGCAGCACTACCTCAAGACCAAGTTCTAGAGCTGTTTCTATGTTAAGTGTTTTTAAAAGACATCGGATACTACCAAGGATTTTCAGATGAAGGGCTGGAACCCAAGAATCCATCCTTCAAAGTGCACAGTTGCACAAGATCACACAGAGACACTTTAACCTCTTAAGAGAAATGACATTTCAGATACAGTCCCCCTTGTTCCATAAAAATTGGCTATAACTAGTTTGAGGCTCCACTTGTGTTGCCAGACACAGATTCCCACTCAGGCCTAGCCTAACACAATTACTGACTCAAATATAGTTTCTCTGCTGATTGCTTCTTTCACATGTACATGACCATCTGCCTCCCAGTTTTTGCCTTGTCACACACTTAGACCATGAATCCCTTGGGAAGGAGCACATTTCTATGTTTGCCTCTATACAAGATGAGACTAAACAGGACTCAGGGTTTTAGGCCCTGCTATTAAATAAACTATTATATTTTATGGGATTAACAATTTTAAAAGACAGGAAACATAAACTTCAGTAATTTAAACACTAGACAATGATGTAAGTTTGGTAAGACCAAACGTAGAAAACAAGCTGAGCTGAAAAGGAAATGAATGGTTTTATGCTACCAGCTATATTTGGTTTTCCTTTATGCCAACTGGCTAATGATTGTGAGAGTTTTACCCTTTTCCCCACTCTTTCTTTTACTTTTTAAAAATAAAACAATCATTTTGTATGGTAAATAATGGGGGTAGGGAAATGTTCTGTGACCTAGTGCTGTGAATGATGAGGAACTAGTCAGAGAGAATGCATTTCTTTTTAAGTATCTGATAAATAATTAAAATCAGTTGCAAAGAGCATAACAGGAAAAAAATTATGTGTTCAGATCACCTCCAAGTTGTAGCCCTCGTCCCCTCTAGGACACTCTGCTGCAGCAATAATGGCTCACAAAAAGGTTCACCTTCTGTGTGAGCTGGCCTTACTCTCTCAAGTGTTTATAAAACAGTCAACAGCTACCAGAGATAGTAGTCAGTGAATGAAATAGTGAAAGAATGACTTCTTAAAAACAAAACAAAGAAAAAACAAACTAACTAAAACCAAAACAACACCACCACCACAAACAAACAAGCCCCGAAACTGTCAAGGTAGAAATAGGAATCCATGATGAGAATAAAACATGGCACTTCATATGCTGACTAATACTGTCAGGAAGCCACCAGGAGTAAGTGGAAGATCTGGCTGACCTTACTGGTTTGAAAAGAAGGACATTTTGAGGAGGAGCCTAGCAGGACTTAACATAGCTATGCATATTATTACCAGCTTAGGCAATGACCAACAGTTACAAATCAAAATAGAACACCTTTTGTAAAACCGATAGCATCTACTTTTCATTACCTTTCCCTTCTGCCAACACACCCACAAACAAGTGCAGGTGTGCTCAAGCACTGCTGGCAACACCCAGACTTCTCTGCCTTGAGACCTGCCCACTGCTGCCTCTCAGTTAGGTGCAAAACAGCTGCATGAAAAAGCAGAAATGTGAAGGGGCAATGTGGGAGCAGGAAACCCGTCAGGATCTGATAAAAACACAGCTAGATGCCTGGAGGCATGGGAAGAAAGCAGCTGTAAAGAAGTGGAGTAATTTCTAATGTTGCATTTGCATCAATCCGGGTGCTCCCCATCCCCGCTGAAGCATTTACACTGGCACACAACAATTAGCAGGTATTGCTATTGCCGACTGTACTGGCACAGTTTCTTGTCAGTACAACTACACATATGTAAGATAATTAGCACGTATTTTTCTAGTATAAGCAGAGCAGATTAAATCTGACCTTTTCTCTGCATTTTGAGAAAACAAATGTAGGCAGATATTTCCATTACTCTGACCATCCTGACTGCCAAAGTAGCTTCTTGTCAGTTCGTAGCCAGACATCCCACTGGCAGGATGCTCTTCCCCTACACTGAGAAACGTCACAGCACGCACCCACAATCAGAGGGCATAACTGACCCCTGCACAGCAGACACACCTCTCAGCTAGGAGGCTGCTCTCTAGCTTGGATGCTGTTATGAACAATTCAAAGATGTAATACACAATTTATTATATTATAGTACTATTTCATGTACATGGCAATTAGTGTAGACTGCTACTGTTGTGATCCTGGAACAAAGATCATAGTAACCGCACATTTTTGTCAACTATTACTATTGCAAATTTCCTGGATAAACACTTAATATATGCATACCTTTTCAGACGACACAACACAAATACAGGTCAAAATCATGACAGCATACTCCCACTGGTTATTTGGTGAGTGGGCCATACTTTGGGGATTAGCTGATGCCATACTGATGGTTCATCAGGCAAGTATAGTGTTTGTTATTTGGGTATTTGATATTCATATAATCATAGAAAGGCTTGATTTGGAAGGGACCTTAAAGACCGTCTGGTTGCAATCCCTGTGCCAAGGGCAGGGATGCCAGCCACTAGATCAGGTTGCTCAGGACTCCATCCAACCTGGCCTTGAATACTTTGAGGAATGGGACATCCACATCTTGTCTGGGCAACCTGTTCCAGTGCCTCACTACTCTCTGGGTAAAGAATTTCTTCCCAACATCTCATCTAAATTTCTCCTGTTTCAGTGTAAAAACCATTCTGCCTTTTTCCATTACTATCTACCCATGTAAAAAGTTGCTCTCCTCCATTCTAAGTCCCCTTTAAGTACTGGAAGACCACAACAAGGTCTCCCCAGAGCTTTCTCTTCTCCAGGCTGACCAACTCCAGCTTTCACAGCATGTCTTCAGAGGGGAGGTCTTCCAACCCTCTGAATCTTTAAATCACTTTGCTCTTTAATCTCCTGAAAAGTGTGGGGTTCTGCTAATTAGAAACAATTCTGTTTAAGTTTCACTTGGTTTGCTTTACCCCTTGCTATGGCTGCTCACTTAGCTTTGTCATTTAAGGATTTAGTTATCCTGCTATATACTACTGTGATGAAGCAAAACCATTTTGTGACATCAGACCAACTTCCTCGGTAATGAAAAAACTACTCTATGTCAGAACACAAAGCATCCAAATTTATGAGACCATAACTATGAGAGTTCTTTAAGTTTCCAGATAACAAGCAACACATGCTTCTGACCAATGAGACCCTCCAGATTTTGACAACTGGACTGATTAAAGCCACTTTTCTCCCTTGAAAAAACTACAAGTCTAAATCAGTTTCATGGCTTTACTGGGAAGAAGCCTAAATTATATCACTAAATCCCACACACAAAACCAACATCAACTTTCATGTCTTGAATAGTACACAAAACACATCAAATTCTTCCCTCACTGAAATAAATAGCCATTGTCTGTACACAGTGTCCATGTGCAATATCACCCAGAAGTCTGACACTTTAGTCATGAAAATGCAAAGAATCAGGCCACCTTGAACAATGTACAGTCCATGGGCTTGATTCAGCCTGGCCAGGGAGAAAGGAAACAAATCACTTTAGAAAAATACATTCTCAGTCTTAACAACTGATGACAGGGTAAGAATTATTTGCATTGAAGCAATGATCATATTTATCTGTTAAAAACAGGGGGTTCCGTTTGAAAAGAAACAAGCAGAGAGTGGCAATGGAGTCACACATCCAAAACTGACAGCTGTAAGTCACCACTGTAGTCAGGCTGTGGCTCAAGAAGTTTTACATGAGTTTTTGATGAATCTCTCTGTGTCGACTTCTCCTGTCTTCACAGTTAGCTGTACTAGAAATGCATGCAAGCTGTTCAGTGGGCAAATAATATTCTCAGTAGAAAATAAAAGTGGCTGGTAGACCTGTACAGCTGCTCAGCTCTGTGAAATAAAGAAAAATAGGACAAGCAACAATAACCTTGGCAATAACTTTGGGCTGGCAGGATAGCATAAGGCTCTTTCTGGCAGACACTGACACTCCTTATTCCCAAATATAGAGCCTGTCTCCCTCAAAACAGGAGAGTAAACTGCAGCAGAAAAAGCACTTGCACAGTTTTCTTTTCTTGCAGAGCAGCACAGATAGCAAGGACTGCAGGGTGACTCAAAGTCAATCCGCAGGTCATACTCTGTCAGCAGGATGGCACAGCCAGGTATCTCACCAGGGCTGGTCTGCAAGACAACTGAAGCACACGAACAACACCTCAGTGCTGCATTTTTAGAAAGTGTGAACAAAAAGACTGAAGTCAATTCAGCTAGCAAAAAACAGACTAAAATAGCCTATGAGGTGGGATCTGCTTCCTATAAGGGATCATATTACAGTATTTCCTCAGTGTAGTTCATTTGTTTTAAATTAAATATGTCAATTGAGTTATTCCCTGAAGCACACTTAAAATAAATTTCCAGATTAAGATTCAGTCAGGAAAAATAAAATTAGATTTCGGTCCAGCTCTAAGTATTGGTCTCAGTGAAGCTTTGAGCACAGACTGTGCTCTCCACAGATCATGATAGAATAATAGAATAGTTTGGGTTGGAAGAGATCCTTAAAGGTCACCTAGCCCATGCCCCCCTGCAATGAGCATGGACATCTTCAAGTAGATCATGTTGTTCAGATAATTCTGGGCCCAGAATGTTTTGGGTTCCCCTGCTCTCCAAGCCTATACCTGTTCTGAGGCCCTCTGGCCTCAAAACAGTGACTAAGGTCAGGAAAAAACCCACAGGATTTGAAGCGTTCTCTGTATTTTACATCTGTTCTTACAGATAATATTCGTGCAACAGTAGTGATTGGCCTACACAGTGTGTGGCTAAGTTATGTTCCTCGTCTTTTTTCCTTTACAAGATTTTCCCTGTTATTCTCTCTCCCCCTCTAGCATGGGCTGGTAATTTTTTCTACTGTATGTTTACTAGTTTTCTAAATTTCTAAATATAGTTCTTCTCAACTCTAACACCCTCCTACAGTTTTCCTGTGCTTCTTTTATATTATCTGTCATCCAGATCAGTTATTCCTCTGCCTCCATGCCTCAGTAACACAGACTCGTAGAATGGTTTGGATTCAAAGGGAGTTCAAAGGCCGTCTTGTCCACCCGCCCTGCAATGAGCATGGACATTGCACTCCTTTCCTCCAGCCTAGGCACATCTGACCCTTTCTCAGACTTAGCACATGCTGAGGACAGTCTCTGAAATCTTCTGAGAGGGGTGAATACCTACTTAGCACAGAAGGCAAACTGCACCTCCTGTTAGGAGAAGCTTTTCAGGTACTAGGGCTAAGATTATTCCCACCCCACATTCTCCATATTTCCTCTGCACATCTTTCTATGCAAGCACTTTCTCTTCCCACACTTGCTTCTGTGCATATGTCTCCTAGCTGGTTAGCATTTGGCATCTATGTAAGACCTTGTTAGCAAAAAAACACCGAAAAAGTAAATTGTGTTTGTGTTACTAGTGAGGCAGACAGGCTTAATTTTGATGAACAAGGATTTCTGTCCATTGCAAAGAGACTGGTAGCTAAGGGCAGTATCCTCAGAATGGACAGGTTTCATGAAGGAGTGCAAAACACAGCAAACTGATGGGGAAGACACTGGGAGGATCAAGTCTGAAAGGTGCCTCTACTGGAAAAAGTCATCAGAAAGAGGTACCTCAGGCCCCTGGGAGATACATCATTCAGGCTCATCAGCCCAGATTATACCCCTGTAGGAAAAAGCTCCTTACTTGCTAAGGTAATCCAGAGTGGGAAAGAATGGAGGAGAGTGAAAAGCCAAACAACAGAAGCATCAGGGTGTGTGGGATGAAAACTCCAAACAAACTTAAAAAAACCAAAACAAAACAAAACAAAAAAAACCCCACCAAAAAAAAAAAAAAGACTGGATTAAAATTAATGATCCAAAATCAGAGTTGTCAGAGTTTGTCTGTTTGAAATCTACTACAGAAACTATTTTAATATGGTCTCCCTCAGCTTTCTGCCTCTCCTCCTGGAGGTGTCTAAAAATAATTTAAAATAAAAATAAGGACAGAAGAAAAAATATACCATGAACAAAAATAAGACTGACCTTTTTCTGTTTCCATGTAAACTTCCAAGAATATTGAGAAAGGTGCCAAACCATTTTTATGACTCAAAAATATTTCTTCTTCCCTTTCCATGACATTATCTCTTGTTTATCTTTTGTTTACTCATAACACAGCCACAGTTTTAATAGACAATATGAGCTATGTTATTATGTAATTTAAATAATATGTAATTTAACCTTGTGTTTCTCAAATCCAACAAAGAAAAGCAGACTTCTCTTAAAGCATGCTGTGGCTTGAAACACAAGATTGTGGGTTTGGAGTCAGACATTATTCTTGTTATCTTCACCAGGGTCTCACACTTTCAGGGAAAGTCCCATCTCATTCTCTTAGCAGATACCACCATAAATGTATTTAACAACCGCTCCTTTCTCAGCATTTGTTTTACTGATGGGATTTGTGTCCTGCTCTCCTCGAACTAAGACTAATTACTACCGCCTTCCATTGTGCAGTTTTTTTCCAACTTTTTCTTTTTAAACTTGCTCTTCTGTATCATATTGCTTTAAAGGAAGAAAGTCAGTCTTTCATAACATCAAGTCTTCCTGGTGTCTCTGTGAACACTTAATATATGGCAGGGGTATTATATCTAGACTATCTTTTACATGGTCACATGGATGTCTGCTGGGTTGGCTGGAGCAAACAAACAAAGCTGGGCCTCTTCCATCTCTTTCACTGAAGAAAAGTGTCATAACTTTAAATGAAACAAGCACTGATACTGAATATGCAGAGGCTATTCTACACTGTCATGTTGCAAGAATCTGATTATTTTGTAGAAACCAGTACAAGCTCCTCTACAGAGACACACTTTAGGAGATTCAGCAGCTACTAAAAGCTGAAAAATTCAAGTTCAAAATTAGGGAGAGTAAAAAAATTTAGTTCTAGGCTTCCTTATTCCTTTCACCTCAACAGCTCCACTTCATTCCTGAAAATGCTCCAAGTGTCCCAGTCCACACCTAAAAAAACTTTAAAAAAAATCTCTATTTCACATTTTTGCAGATGTTTAATGCCAGTTGATGCATTAGTGTTCAGGATTAAGTAACCGCATAATAACTAGTGACAGACATTTACAGGCCTTCAGAAATTTCACGGTCGAGAAAGAATACTATCTAGGATTTATGGCAGTTTAATCTGAATTCTGAGAATCTGAATGTTAAGGCCAAGGATTTTACTGCTACTTTGGACAGGTAGCCATTTCTCGTGGGGAAAATAGCCCCCAAAGTGTTCTAAAAGAAAGCATTCCACATCATGTCATGTTTATCTGAACTTACTGAATCAATTTAGCAGCATGGCATATCTGACAGATGAAACACTTCATAAGGATGCAATGTTTCTAAATTCAGTATCAGTTAACATATTATCATCCACTGTTTGAAATTTCTATTGCTCTTTTGTTTCAAGTCTGTAGAACTTACTTGATTCAAACTGCTCCAGACAGCAGCTTTTTAGTACTATTTATCCATTAGTGCAACTATGAACATCACACAATACACAAGTCTTTAGAGCTAGGTACCTAAAACAAGATAAGTAGGATTAAAGCATGCCTTTTCATGCTATAAAAGCAATTTGTTCCCCAGAATTATTTTGCAGCCTGACTTGAAAGATTATTATAAATGAAAGGAAAGGGCAAGGAAAAAAAAAAAGCCAGTGTTCAGACAGTGACATTGTAAAACTATATTCCTGTTTCAGGGATGTGAAATAATTCATAAGATAACACAGCATAACACTGTTTTCCATATGTAGTAGTTTATTCATGCCAGAGGACAGATTCAGTTTTAACTCATCAGTGGGAAAGCTTAATGCAGTAGCTGCAGAGATAATTCCAACAGCAGCTGTAATTAAAAAAAAAAAAAAAATTAAAAAAAGGCAAAATAAAAAAAACAAAACAAAACAAAAACAACAAAAAAAAAACCAAAACCAAACAAACAAACAAAAAAAAAAACCCCAAAAAAACGGAAAGTGTTTTCTTTGCAAACAACAACAGTAATTTCAATTTATAATTGCCTTCTATGATGATCATAAATGTTTTTACAACAGAATAAAGGCTAGCAATTAGGACTTCCCAATGCTTAAAACCTATGAGCAATATTTTATGCTTTTGAAAAATCACAAAACTTGTAAATAAAATCACTGAGTAGGAAATCTGTCAGATAAAACTCTAAGCAGAAGCACCTTGACTTGAAGTGCCTACTCTTAGATAGAAGTAACATCTACTGTCAGAGCTGGTCTACATACAAATTAGAACTGGGTTCACCAAACCTATAAATTTTAAAGCCAAGCCAAAGGCTGTGTGGGCATTTCAGTGGGCAATCCTTTTCAGATGAAAAACCCTGTACCAGAATTCCTGCTATGATGTTGCTATGGTATATGGGGTGAGAACACACAGTACAAGATCAGCAGAGACGTGGAAGGGAGACTGCATTTTCAGGGAGAGAAGCAGCACCAAGAGAAAGGAAGCAAAGCAGCTGGCTGAAAAGCCATCCCAACAAGCACTGAACTACATCAAGCTGGCTACTCCTGATAGTAATTTCTGCTCCAGAACAGCTCATGTGTACACAAAGACACAGAGCATAGGTATGAGCAGCTATACCCTAGGCTAAAACCAGCTGCTGAATGACTGTAGGCCCCTAGAGGCTCCAAGAATGAGAGGTCTGACATCAGGTATTTAGTTCCATGCTAACACCAGCTGTAGTCAGATTTTAGAGGGGAAATGTTTTGATTTACATTTCTACTACCGTAATTGCCACTTTGCAGTTCAGATCATACCTGAGAAGAATAAGTCAATACGACTTTCCTTGGATGTTTTGTAAATAAATTACTCCAGAAAATACCCCAACCTTGCTTCATCAATTTCTGTTTTATGGGAAGTGAGCCACTGTCCTTAGGCATTGACAAAAGTATGCAAGGTTATAGAGTATCTCAGAGAAAAAGAAAGGGCCTGAATAACAATGGACAGAACATATTAAATAACCTGCTCTGACTTATTAACTTGAAATAAGATAGCCACCACCCATAAAGAATATTGGGGGTTTTAAGGATTTTGGATGTTCAGATCTGGGACTTCAGTTTAGGTTCAGAACAGGAAAGTTCTCAAGGGTCCAAATTAGCAAATCATTTCTTCTCATAATAAAAGACTTCAGTATAAGAACCATATAATAGATAGTTCTTAGCATCTCACTGGGTCAGGCAACGGTGTAGCAAAACATAGTCTGCTAGTTCTAGTCAAACTCTGGAATTTTACTGTTGTGAAATGGAGGTACAACATCCTGCTTATAATAAAATGCCCATCCCAGGAACTTGTCTGTGTCTCACTAAGAGATAGCTCGACAAAAATGTCACCTCAGTGCTCAGTAGCTGTCACAGGGTCAAGTGAATAGAAACAAGAAGATATTAGGAAAGAATAAACCTGCTTCTTTCAGGTTTCAAACACCTTGAGAACTCTGCAATTGTAGTTCCCACACTTTATTTGGATAGGATGTTAAAATGCAAAAAGACTCAGACAATACCACAAGGACAGTTCATAGGCATGAAACAATGGCAGTATGGGCAACACTGAAATGGATGAGCACTGAAGGGACAGTACAGGACCTCTGCTATAGTGACAACTGGACGTGATGGTCACTACCTCTTCTAATACAAGAACTACAAGGCACCAAATACTACTAGTAAAAACAGGTTCAAGTCAAACAAAAGCAGGTGATTCTTCACACAGGCAAGGCTGGTCTGTGGAAGTACTGAATAAAGGATGTGGTAGATGCTAGCAGTTCACTGTTTCAAAAAACAGCTGGGCAAATCCATGGTACAGAACTTCACCAATAGGTGCCAAGTGGAAAAAAAATATGGAAAAAAATTGCCTAACCAAACAACAAACCAACAACCCACACCCAAAACACTGACTTAGAATTCTCCAAATCATAAAATTGCTTACGAAACTATTCTGGGAGAACACCACTATCTAAGAATTGTGAAATTCTTCCCCAGATTTTTCCCCATTTAAAGACCATTGCCAATGCAAGACAACAACCTACAAAGACCTTGAACAGTACTCCATCCATTCCTGTGTAGATATCTTTCTTTTTAGCTAACAAAACCCTTCTAAACATGAGCATCATTTTCAATGTAATTACTCATATATTAATTTCATAATGCTTTCACTCACTGTCTCTCCCTTGCCTTCCCTTTCTCTCTTTTCAGATTAAAGAAAATCCAGATGGGGTGCAGGTGCTGCAAAATGATACAAAGGTACAATAGAACAAGAATTGCTTAGACGGAATAAAACAAAAGTATTAAACCATGTGTCTGTGCTCCCCTACACCTGTTGCCTTAATTAGACACTGTCAAAGGTTGGAGTTTTCTCAAAGTTTACAGCATCTTTAAGCATAGGCATAGTGATTTCCTATGTATGTCCTTTCGATTTACTGTAATTAAGGTCCATTTCTATAACTCCTACCTCACAAAAGGAATTGTGTTGCATTGAAAACTCTTCTTTAGTAAAGTTTTTTCTCATTTAGGTAGCATGAGCTTCCCTCAATTCAGCAGAACTAGGAGCCACTGAAACAAAGAACACTTTGTCAGATCCTCCCTCTCTCCCAAGCAGTGAAAATGAACTACAGTTCCTTGCTTCCATCATAGCTTTTAAATGTAGTTAGTTGGGGGGAGAATTCCCATATTAAAAGTCTCCCTAGAGAGGAGGGCTACCTAGTTTTATAAAGATCACATTTCAGCCTCACTTGAGGGTTACTCCTTCCCTTGGCCACTTCTGTAGAACAGGTAAGGAAGTGGGGAGAAAATGTGAGAGAAAAAAGGAAGATAAAGAAAAGAAAGAAGCCCTGGAAGAGATAAGTCTAGGAAACAATAGAGCAAGAGAAAGAAAACAAACAGGAGGGAAAAGAAAAAAAAAGAGAAAAGAGCAAAAGACTTGAAGGAAGAACATCAGGAAAAATGGGAGATATTTTAGCAACTACATGATATTAATTAACGATATTAATTAACAATCCATGCGATGACTACTCATTGGCTAATCAGATCCCCAGAGAAAACAAAACATAAGGCTGGAAACAAGCAACAACCAGCACACAGTTCTCCAACATCCTCCTGGTGAATCTCACTACAGGGGTTAGTTATGATCAGTCCTGGGAAACAGCAGCCAACAGCATAGTTCAGCATTTCCATCCGGTTTAACTCATTCTCAGGACCCAAGGTAAAGTTCAGTAACACTCGCTCCTCAAGACCTTCAGCTTAAAAATGAAGCTTAATCTTTTTTTGTAATTATATTGACTAACATCATAAGTAACATTTCCTTTACAAATTTTCCTTACTCAGCTATATTTTTGATCCAGAAGAAGTACAATCATCTGGATGTATCCATGAAGTAAACAGCTACAAACATACTGAACAAGGCAGCAATAAATCCAAATTTAAAGAGAATAGTGAAAATGAAGAACCCAAAAATGAACTCCAGAAGGATGAGGTAAACAAAACAGAAAATAAAAATCCAGTAAACAGTGCAACAGAAACTCTCTGGAATCACAGAGGCAACGATTCTCAAGAGGATGGCCTTGTGAAGTGTGCTGCAAAGTTTGATGTTGCAGTCAATGGTGGCAACTCCTGTGCTGAGCACTCCATGCTCAACCCCAACACAAACTCAGCAAAAGAAACCAGTGAAAAGGGAATCTCCAGCCAGTCAGAGGCTTCTTCAGCCAGCAACAGAGACTTTTACACCAAATCAAAAAGGTCTGGACAAGAAATTGACCTAGAGACAGGCAGTCATATTAAGGCAGCCAGCAATGTGCCTAACAGCATTCCAGACTCCCAGTCTGCAGAAGACAGCATCTTTCTCAAAGGAAACTCAATATTGGAGACAGAAAACAATGCCATAAGACTGCCAGATATTGATTATCCCCTAAATGGCAATCAAACTGGGAACTATGTTGAAAAAGATACCTTTTCAGTCAACTGTGCACATTCAGACCAAAACAATGGTGCTTCAGCAATACAGGACCAGGGCCTTTGTATAACCCCACCTTTGTCTGTGAAAGAGAGCAGTACTGAACCTTTTAAAACTGACTCTGAAAGTCCGAGCGAGACGCTTACTGGTGGTATCACTGCAGTGGCTGTTACCAAAGTCACACAGGCACCCACACACACCAACCATAAAGATTTCAATGGAGGAATTGAGGAGGAAGATGCAGAAGTTGCAGCAGCTCTGGCTGCACTGGAAGCAGCAACAGCAGGAGAAGACCTGGAAGATGATGACGAGTACTAGATGGTTTCTTTCTAATACACTGGGTAAGATCCAGATGTCATTTCTGGATCTATATGAACAGATACAGAGCACACGTGGAGAGCTGTTACGAACAGCATATATAAAAAAAGTTGGGACTAAACCTCTGTCCCTTCAGCTGTTTTATAGAGCCTTTTAATTTCTACTGCCTGAGGTACAGAAGTGGTCCCTTGGCTAATGGTAATACTCTTCTCTGTGGGCCCAAACAGGAGGGAAAAGCATCATTTCTTCCACACAGAGTATTCAGTTGTACACCCATCTCATCTGGACTCATCCAAGTGTTTCCTTTGTTTCCTCATGAGGGTCTGCGCACACTGCATGTTCCAGGTTCACAAAACTTCCATTACTTAAAACAGGTCTATTGAAGCCATGGAGTTAGAAAGCACAGATTTTCATCATTAGCAGAAAAAAAGATACATAAATGAGCCAAAATTCTATGATCTACTGAAGCATGAAACAGGGAAGGTAGCTTGGATTGAACTTTACCATGGCTAATGGTTCCATTATGGATTAAGCCTGAATCTGTGCACATATACCTGGCATTAGAATAACATCATTTCTTCCCTCACACCTCGCCTCAACTGTGTTTGATACCCCAAGTGTCGCTGTTTCAGTTCCTTAAAACAGCAGAAGCCCAGCCAAACCCAAGAGAGTGGATAACTCTCTGTTGGTTTAATGTGCTGAAGTTGCTCACATAAGAATTGCACACACACTATCAGAGAGGCCAGAGAGATACCAAAACTCAGCCCCTACCAGTCTGGATAGATTAAAACTGTTGTAAAACTACAGCCTGAAACCTCTGAACTCCACTTAATTTTCCAGGCACACGTCACTTGTCTTAACAATACAGTTTTCAAACAAGTTATGTCTCAAATATCCCCAGTAAGATGTGTTTTGTTTATACAAAAACAGCAAGAGTCAATGGGGACCCCTCCTTGGCTCTGCTGTAGTCCCTAAATCTACAGAAGGAAAGGGATTGAGCTTCCAAATTGGATTAAGCACAAAACCTGAAAATAGTTGCTTTCCTGGAGGGACTGCATTTCTAATGGAAGAAAAAAAAGGAGGTAGAGACCAATTTGGTGCTGCCAATTCAGCAAAAGGATGGTTAAAATAGAAAGTGCTTGACATTTTATACTGAAATTTTGTGGTTTCCAAGTTTTTGTTATAAACTCCTAATAAATTTTTTAACCATATTAAAAATTATCTGTTGGCTTTTGTACTTTATGCATTTTCTGAATATAAAAGTTACATTAAAGAAGTTCAGTAAGATAGAGCCCTCATTAGACACATGAGAAGCACCAAAAATGTATTTACCTACAGTATATGCTGATTTCAATTTCTCAAAACAATAATGATACTCCTAGGAGCAATTAAAACAACCTAAAGTCTCAGCTTCTAGAGAACTATATTCAGCTACAGGCAGGAGTCACAACATTGTATCTGTAAAATAAAAAAGCTTTATATGACTTTAAAGTACTGTAGTACTGTTGATTTCTCTACCACTTTCCTATTTTAATAGGTCCTGCTAAGCCTTTTCATAAGTGCATACAAGTTTTACATACTCATTTGTCTTTCAAAGATTACTACAATACTGAAAGTCAGTGAAAGAGTGTCAGCACAGTGCCGATAACGAGTTATGCTGAGAGTGTCACCAGTCCTGACTGACCCTGCCCACCACCCCAGGGCTCCCCCTGCCCTGCCTGGGGCCCCGGATCCCATTTACCTCCAGGGGGGCCAGACCCTGCCAGCCTGGCCATGGCCCCACTGGAGATACTTGTGCTGGGGCTGTCCTGGTGCTCTCGGCTGCCCCATGCCCTGACTGGGGCAGCAGGACAGACTCTGGATGTGGGATCCAGCCCTGCTACCCCCAGCGAGTCCCCACTACTCCCCACATCCCAGCCCCAGGGAGCCAGCAGCCCCTTGCTGCACCATGACATGAACCATGAAAAACAATTCAAGTAAAAAAGATGTTAAAGAAAGAAATGCAACAAACGCCCCAGAAAACTTAAATGATTTTTTCAATATCCACTCAGATTTTTCTAATCTGAGCTCCAGCTCAAACTTCAAGTGCAAATCACAGCAAGTTTATCACCTTGCTCCCCAAGCATTTAAACATATTAGAGGAGAGCCCCTGGTCAGACCCAACCTGGACAACCCAAACCAGGCAACTCTTCTATGGGCAACTGCCTGCAACCATGGGCCACCAGGCTGAAACCCTCTGCAAGGGAGCAGCTGAGCCACAGAGAGTACATGCCTTGCAGCCCAAGTTCTCATTGTCATAAATACAAGAGGGAAAACCCAGCATAAAGCAAGTCTATTCTCTGCAATGGAAATAACTGGTCAGTGTTCTCTCATACACACCAAAAAAAAAAAAAAAAAAAAAGAAAAAAAAAGTTGAGCATCGGCATATTTCAAACCTACATCAAATGGAAAGCTTCCATAAAATAAACCTATGAGGTAACACCAACATTCAGACTTCTCTTATCTGCTACGTAAAAAAGCCCAGTGTAGTTTTCAAATTAAAAAAAAAAAAAAAAAAAACACCCAAAACATTTGTATGCATTTTATATTTACACATGTGTTTCTATACCTTCAACTCTACCATGACACTGCTGAGTGTCAGGAATTCTTAGCCATTTTTCAGACTACAGTACACAATTTTCACAATAAATGTGAAAGAATCACTTATTTGAGAAAAAATTTTTAAGTGCCACACTCAATTTCCACCGTAAAAATCAGATTTTAAATAATCATGTGAGAACGAAATCTTACTCAGTCCTTCAGATGTTGATTCAAATAAACACAAACACTGCCAGCTTGAAGAATCCATTTTGCTCAGACAATTCTGAGAGTAAAATTCAGTAACTTAAGAAAACAGAAAATCACAGAGAAAAGATGTTACTAGAAGCACGAGTAAACTGTATTTTAAGACTTCTCTCAAAAACAACACATTTTTTTAAGACACACAGACACTGTAACTTCAGCTACCAAGCAACTATGTTTCCTATATTCAGAGGGGTCACTTATGAAGTATCATTTAAATCTTTCTGTTTTCCTTTGATACAAAAGGAATTACTAGGGGAGCTGGTTGGCCAATATCTATTATTATTAATGTTCCTGTACTTGATGTAATCCTTTATAGGTGAGTATGAAGACATACATAGCAATAAAGAACAGGCAATAGGATGGGAAACTATGGTAAGAGTTGGCATTTCTACGAAAGCTTTTGAATCTTGGAAACTCATGTTTTACTTGATAGTCTTCAAAGTCAATAACACAATTTAAAGGGAATTTGCAATCTTTCATAGATAATCAAAGAGACACTGAGGAAGACTAAGTTTAGCACCTTCTCATTTAGCAGTAGGTAAACCCTGGACTATTAAAAAAATTCAGATCACTGCCGAGATTCCACATTTGACAACAGGAGGGGAAAACAGCCCAGTCCACCCTCAAGGAAGTTAATTATTTCCTAGAGAAAACGCAGCAAGAGTGGAACCTAAAATCTGACACTGCAGAATTCTTCAGCTCAGCAAAGTTCTAAGCAAGCAGGAACCTGGAAATAAATAAATTCCACAAAGATGGAGGTTTTTCCTTCCCTTTTAAAGAACGAAGGTAATTGTCTGGGCAAGTGTTACTATGGAGACTTCCCATTAAAAACTGAAATTCAAAAATAGAAAGTCTTATTTTCTAAAAGATATTTCAGATTTGATTGTTTAAGTAAAATACCATTTTTATCATCATTTGAAGGGTGAAACAAGAAACACTGACTTGGAAATAAAATTTTAAAAATTAATCTTGACCTTATGCTGTATTTATAGTTTCAATTTCCTAAATGTGATTTAGTTTTCCAGAAGATTAATTCTTACCAATGTATCTCATTTTTGCTAAATGAGAATATAATACTTCAACATTTATTAAGGTCTGTGTATATGGTATTTCATGTATTTATTCAAATGCCTATTTTATACATTTTAATTACATTGAAACAATGAATCTTAATAGATTATCTCTCTGGAATTCTGGTATCTCTCCTTGCATGTAGATGGAAATTGGAATCCACTAAATAGCACAAGAGCATCACTTCAAAATTAAATGTATTAAAACTTCTTCAACATGCTGAATACACAAGGAAGTTAATTTATGAAAGTCATTCTACATTAAAAACTAATTTATTTTTAAACAATTCTGTTGATAAAACTTGCTTTCAGACATTGGGTCCTACATTTTAGAACACAGATATCACAAAATGTTTAAGAGTAATTGTTAGAAGCAGATTAAAATTTTTTCATTGGTCTTTCCAACATGAAATGCCCTTGGCAGAGACTTTTTTTTCCTTACCATCATGAAAACAAAACAGAAACTCCTCACCTTGTTCCCTGGCCATGCTTTTCAAATTTCATGCATTCACATACACTACGAGAGACATGAGTCTTAGGACTCCCTTCTCCATTAACAATTTTACTTGACATCTCAGGGAGGTTTGTTTTTAAGTTTTCCTTCATTTTGAACCTTCACAATCCTAAACTCCAGATCAGACAATCCTTGAACTGAACTAGTCGAGTAAAAAGAAAACAGGAAATACTGCCTGTCCCTAAAATGGTACTACTGCCGACCACTTCTACAAATTCTGTCCTACCTGCTTTGGGACTTTTTCAGTTTCAAACTATGAACTGTTAAAGTTTTGAAGAATCTAAATGTGTATCTTGGACTCTGTAATAAAAATTGAAAATATTATAGCAATTTAATGCTTTAACATAAGCAGAAGTAACTTTTTACGTGTTTTATTGCTAAATGCCATTTTAACTTTTTTTACATGATTTAGTCCAATTTCACAACAGAATTTATTACTTGTAGCTACTCCCCCACTCCCTACTTCTTTCTCTTTTAGTGAGAGAAAAGAAATATTCCCTTGTACAACTTAGTTTGGAAAACAGGATTCTCTCAAAGAAGCAGGAAAAACATTGCCTCTCTTGATTTTGTTTCTAATCCAGTTGTTGTAGTACACATCCTAAGCAGTCACCTCACAATGACTGTTAACAAAGCTATTGAGGTTACATCATTCTCTGCTCTGAATCTTGACAGAAATTATTATAAACAGGATTTAACAGGTTTTTGCTTTAATTCATGGTTCAGTTACTATATACTAACAACTGAGACACCTTTCATTCTTTAACAAAACAAAAAACCCCAGAAGTCTTTCAGGAAATACAGCCTCCCAATATTACGTCAGGTTGAAGACAACTTAAATACTCAGCCAACCCCACAATAAAACCATGTCACATGAAGACAGCAGTTTAACTCATTTATTTGCTCATTAAGCTCCCGTCTGTTTATTCTGAGCTAGAGACTAGCTTGATTATTATGAGGGTGCAGAAGCAGAAAGGAGAAAGGCAACACCCTCAGTTATTCACCTTAACCTCAAGCATGGCCAGATTTTCAATAACCTGTGATCACACATCCTATCCCCTCCCTGCTCTTAATACTTGGAGCCAGTACCAAGTAATTTACCTGGACTTATGCAAAATTAAAGGAAGGTAAGTCACAAAGGCAAGACAACTAGAGAGAAAAATGAATGTATGAATGAGATTAAAATTCTGTTTACTTATTTGAGGACAAACCATAGGGATCTGGCCAAGAATTAATAACCTAGGTTGTTTCCATCTCACATCTCTTTAGTACTTACTTGAGATCCTCTTCCAGAAATAAAATATTAAATAATTTAGGGGCATTTCTCAGATTAGCTTTTTCATAAAATCTTCAGGAAAAAAAAAATCCACACAAATGTCCTTAATTTCAATTGTCCTGCTTTCATCTGGGATAGAGTTGATTTCTTCTCGGTAGCTGTTAGTGCTGTGTTTTGAATTCAGAGCAAGAATGGCGTTGACAACACACTGATGTTTTGGGTTTTTGGGGAAGTCATGTTTATCCTAAGTCAAGGACTTCTTTTTCTTGTCTCATGCTCCGCCAGTGGGGAGGTACACAAAATAAACTGGGAGGGAGCAGAGCTGAGACAGGTGGCCTGAACTGACCAAAGGGATATTCCACACCATAGAACATCGTGGCCACTGTGAGACGTTTGGGGTGATGGCGTTTGTCTTCTCAAGTCACTGTTACATGTGATGGGGCCCTGCCCTCCCGAGGATGGCTGAACACCTGCCTGCCCATGGGAAGCAGTGAATTAATTCCTTGTTTCGCTTTGCTTGTATGCATGGCTTCTGCTTTCCCTATTAAACTGTCTTCATCTGAGCCCATGAGTTTTCCAGTGTTTATCCTTGCAATTCTCTCCCCAATCCCATTAGTGCAGGAGTGAGCAAGCAGCTGCCTGGGGCCTGGCTGCTGACTGGGGTTGAACCAGGATATCAATACAAGATGCACTACAGAAAGAGATTTTGCTGTGGCCAGAAGTGGTACAAGTTTCTCTGGAATCAGTCTCCAGAACAGACGAAATATTACAGATTTTTAAAGCCACAGTTTCAGTTTGGTAGGTAGAAGTGACACAGGCGTTAATCTAACAAGTATACATCACACTTTGCCAGAACAATGCCAGTCTGATTTTGGTTACCTTTTACTCATTAATCTGCTGTTTACATAGACTTGCAAAAAACCCTCATCCAATTAGCATCTGCAAAAAAACAACCATACTAGAGATCCAGCATTAATCAAAATCAAGACAGTTTATCAAAAGCCTTACAAAGGAATATGCATACTCCACCCTGACTGGGAATTACTTTTCCAGATTCATGCATGAGTGTTAATTACCAGGCGATGCACGCTGCTATTGTTTTGACATACGACACACAGATCCTGTTCTTCCTCATTGCTCTGATTAAAAATTTGGCTCAGAGAGAAGTTTACATTGTTCCTTTTAATAACCGCACCAGTTACTTCCAGGCCGCTTCCAGGCAGGAGAGGGGCTGAGTCGCTGGGTCCTGACTAGCCATAGCTCTGCCCCAGCCCCATGAGGCACCTCAGATCTCCCATTAAACTGGGACTTCTTCAAATTTTTTGGTTTAAATTTTTTTTTCACTGACCCACTCCGACCTTTTTGAATTATCAATAAAAGCTTCATAGCTCCCTCTGCTGCCAGCAAGTACATAATTCAGTTACTCCACACAAAATCTGCTTACACCTGACAGAAAACATTGCATTCCTGTCTCTTTACACATATATATCTGTAGAGTCCTTTGAAAATAAGATTTGGGAAATATTAAGGGTATTCTATTTTAAGGCTCTCCTAAGATTTCTGCTTTTATTGGATAATTATTCTTACTGTAAATCAATATTGAAGACCAATAGTTAAATACTATTTTAATATGATAATTTCAAAATACTGCCTTATTCAATATGAAAATCAAACCATATTATTACCTGAGTATTTAGCTGGATATCTACCCACAGAGCAACAGTCAATTTTTCAGAACATTTCAGAGATAAGAGCACAAATTGCTCAAAGAGCTCAAACTGCTTCTGCCCTATCACTACTATTCAGTCCATCTTCCCAAGTCTTTCACATTCCCATTGCTGCCTCTTCTCTGAACCTGCCCTCCCCATCCATGCCTCTCCAAACCTGCTCCTCTGCATCAGGTACCAGGTAGGTTTGTTATTGGTTTGCTGTTGCTGTTCTGCTCCATGCTACAGCTATGAAAAGTGTACTGCATCCAACGCTCTCTGTTCCCCAGGACCATTTCAAGACCACCACCATAATCGTGCCATAGCAGCTCAAGTGCCTCCTACCTGCCTCTGCTGCACTTCTAACAACTCTGCAGCCCAGAAGAGACGGGACTGGGATGACCGGCTGAAAATAGGCAAGGAAAGGACAGCTAATGAGGGAAGGGGGCATCAAGAGGGTTTACACATATAAAACTGAGGGGTTACACTGGCAGAAAAACGCATTTGCTAATATATCCTCCTCCATATCGTAGCTGCAGCTACACTCGATGCCATTGCATCTCTACAGCACACTAGAGGCTGCCCAGAGATAATTTAAGAGGTGTTTCACTTACTACAGGCCTACTCAGCCAAAGACCAACATCGACCCACACAAGGCCTGACATACAGAAACAGACAGCCAAGCACTACCCTCATAACTGGCTCTGCACTAAGGCCATGCTACAGGGGACTTGGCTTCACATATCTAAACTTAGTAGCAAAATATACCACCAACCCACTCTTTTCCTCCAGATAATTTGGGAGCAACAGATAATTTGGAGCACAGAGCTGGGTAACAGCACAGAGCTTTCAGACCTTGCCACTGTCTGAAGGCTTCTGCCACCTTCTTGCTTCCAGCACTACAGGCACGGCACCTCTCCTACCTTTTCTTTGAAAGTTAGAGGAACAGACTCCTACTTTCCCAAACTGTTCAGCTTCCTTTTCCTTATCCTGCTCCAGCCTTACATATCCTTTTATTAGTTTTGCCTCAGCAGATGACCTCAACCCACCAGGAAGGCAGCTCCAAGGCTGACAGGGTGCCCTCCAGCTCTGCACAAAGGTAGCTCCAGAATCAGCTAGCCCCCTCAGAGAAGGGAAAGGGAGCATCCAGAACAAGAGATACCATCAAATTATGGCTTGAGCAAACATCAGCAGCACCTTACTGCAGGCCCCCAACCACTGGGAAAAAAACCTAAAAAATTTAGAATTTAAAAAAAAAAAAAAAAAATCAACAAGTGGAAATTTCAGATGTCAGTACTTTGAGCCTAACCTCCCTCAAACAAAATTCCAAAATGCAGGATTTCACAAAACACTGAGAAAAAAATTAAATCTAAATCCATCTTTATCTGTCCAAGTCTTACATGCTGTTCATTAATATTAGATAGCCAAGGCTTAACCACTCTTCTTTATCCAGTAGCAGTAGCATTACTCACTTAGCAGGGAAAAGAAAAACACCAGCCTAAAGTGCACAGAAACCGTAAATTAATAGATACAAATTGATTCACACTTCAAACTACAGGGCACAGGTGGGAGTCCCTGAACAACCACTAAACATCCAGGAAACTTACTTCCTTAGGAGAGACAGTCTCACATGCCAGCCCAGTAGGCACTTTCAGCACTACCAAGCCAGAACAGATCATATGTCCTCCTCTCTTCCAGACAGGGCTAATCTCATAAAAACGATCTTCTTAACCCACATAATTTTGTATTAGTATGCAGTTAAGTACAAGCTCAATTCATTTATAGGGGGGAAAAAACCTCAAAAGAAAACAACCAGAAAACAAACTTATCTGGAACCCTTTTCTCCTGTCATTTCTTATCATGCTTTTAGTGCCCATTTCCCTCTTCTGTGTTTCACTTCAGCTCTGCTACATAGCCCCGCAACTCCAGCAGCCTCAAAAGAGCTCCCCACTCCAGGCTGTATGCACACACTGCTGGAATACTGGAGTCTGGGATCATTTCTACAGACGTTGCATAGCTGCAACATCTATCTGCACACTTAAGTACACCTGTGCTTTAGCATTCCCCCAGAACGAGACCAGCTGGCTGAAATAATCCTTTCACGAAGTGAAACACAACACATTTGGGAGTACAGGAACCATATACGGTACCAATTTTGTCAAAGTTCCTGTACATGTGAAAAACAGGGATATAGTTCAGAAGAAAATGGCAGTGAGAAACCAGGTACACTATTGCCATGCTCTTCAACTTAAGATTGTTTTATAAAGAGATTCAGAAGTAAAGAAATGCTTTAATCCTTACCGTGTTTCAAAAATACATTGCACATGGGCTCTGTGTTCTTTACTAGTAAAATCAGATTTTATTAAACATAGAAGTAGCTCCCTAGACTGTTTTGTTACAGCAGCAGGAGGTAAGATCCTGAATTTTGGAATAATGCTTTACTAAAAAATGAAGTGCCTGCATTGGGGAAAAGTAACAGAAGAATTATCCATGTAAAAAAACCAAAATCCATTTGAAAAAAATTGTGTTTCTTTTGAGGACTTGTCTGTGTTGGTCCAGTTATAATAGAATTTCTCAAACTTTAATACAGCAATCCTCTTGTATATCAATATATGTACATATCAAAAAAAGTGTACTACACAGAATTCTTATGTAGAAGAAAAAAGGAACAAAAAAAAAAAAACCTTGAAAATGAGACTCACATAGTGTGTTGAATTTCCAGAAGCTTCAGCAGCAGCATTGTCTCAATTCTGTTTGAAAATTAAGGCCTGGAAGGACTATTTTTTTTTTTTTTTTTTTTTTACATTCTGAATATAAACCACAGCTGTATATCAACCTCTGAAATTCAAATACAGAGCTCAAAACAGATCCTACATGATGCTGCTAGGAACACTGAAATAATAAAAAACCCCAAACCTGCAAACAGGATGGTACACTGATAATCCCATCTCAGCTAGCCACAACTTGCTTCAAGGCTCCTTCACACTATTCATACAGCAAAACCCACTTTTAATGCCCTTTACAGATCACAGTCATCTGTGAGAACATAATGCAACAAATTAAGCACTGTGGTATCACAGACGGACACAGGCTTAGAGGAAACAACTGCAAAGAGCTTCCTGTTATTTGTGAATTTTTGTTCCTTACCTTGTGAAAAAGATTAAGAATAATATTGAGTATTTTTTAAAAGCTCCATGTCAATTATACTAAAAAGTTAAAAGCCTTGATACTTTTATTCTAACATACCAGCTTGGGTTAAAGCACAGATTTCTGTCTTTCCCATTTAAATCTGAAGCTGAAGTCGTATTTGCAATTGTCCTTTCTGAAGAAAATAAAACTGCTCTGAAGTACATCACACTATAACCTAACCTTCTCAATACCTCCATAAACAAAAACTTAAGAGGGAAAAAGAGTGCATTTTACATTTAGATTGTGCAAAAATTAAATTTCCCTCAATGGGTGAAGGCTGAAGGAAGTCACAAGCAAGCTTAAGAATCAATATTTTTTATTTACTGCTTGGTAGTATAAAAGTTGTATATAAACTATTTTGTTAAAAATACATTTGATATGCAAATTTAGGAAAAGCAGACTAATATGGCAATATCCATATCCCTACAAAATAGCAGTGTAGTGTTAAAGGCAATAAAACAGGCACAGTTTCTAAATTCTCTCTTAGGTAGCAATGCATAAATTCAATTCTTGCACATATCAGGTCTTATAATACCTTACATAATTACTTTATACACGTAAACAACTTTTTACATATCCAACATCCCTTTTATTCTAAGCATTTTCAATGGAATCAAAACAGAAACTACTTATTAAAATAAGTAAAAAAATACATATTACTGTTTAAACTTTCTGACATCCTTTTGACATTTATTTGCAGTACTAACCCATCACGTAGCAAAATACAGTATCAAGAGAAACTGCTCTTTTTTTAGAAAAAGCTTTGGGGACAGTCTGTAACTGTGTATCTTCTTTCTGAAAATTATTTGAAAACCACTGTTTTCTCCAATGCTCCCTTTTTCCAGTAACATTTTATACTCACAGCTATCAATCTCTTGGAAACTGAAAGCTAATTACTACAACCAATACTAATTAAATCTTCTAGAGGTATTCTTCACACAAATAATCACGCGAAGCTTAATGTATGCCTATAAGATGAGGTTGGTGTTTATATTGTACTTAAATACTGAAGAGATTTCACAAACTGAGTTTAAATTTATGGGAACAGGGATGCTAAACACTGAAGTTAGAGTCCTGGCCAAACAGTTATTTTGGGTTCTCAAGGACAGACAATTATCTCTAAAAATATCCATTTCAAAAAGAACAATAAAACATTTATTATTTTCAAAGTTTGGTTGCGTAGTGGTGGGGTTTTTTGGCAAATGTAACATCGCTGAAAAGTACATATTGATAGGTCCAGTCAGTATCTTGGGGATACATATAGAAGGAAGACCATCAGCAGCTCATACTTTCAGCAAGAGTGAAAAAGCTTGATGTTTCCTGGCAAGACATGGGAGTAACTAATACACAAGCAAGAAGAGTAATTTTGTACACACTGATTGTTAAACACTGCACAAATCAATGAAGAAACACAATTCTTAGATATGAAGGAGAAACACAGTTTAGAGCACTTGCATTAAAAAGACTGAAGGTATCGATTTAAAATAAATCCATTTCAAAAACATACACTTATTTTCATTGAGTTCATAAAGCAGACTAAGTTAGAGTTCTCAGAATATAGTGCAATCTCTACTAAAATGCATTACATTAGAGCTTATATTCTGAGGCACTCAGAACAACTGATCTTTTTCAGTTTCTATTACACAGAAAAGTTTGCTGAAGTATTACAGAGATTTCCCTCCCCAAAACAAGTAACAGGACAAAGCAGAGATCGTAAGTAGATACAAAGAATTAACATCAAATATCATGGTAATTTTAGCCTTAAGTCACACTTAAAATATGAAGGGAGTAACAGTGGGTTAAGATTTCGGTGCCAATGAATACAGCTACCCTCAGTCCAATAAAGCCACTCTGAAGCACTTTAGTATATATTCCATAAATTTTTTAATGCCAAATATTCCATATCCTTATCTAAGGGTTGAAATATGTTGCCTTAGCTTAATAAGGAACCTGTGGGTAAGAACAAAAAAAGAAAAGCAAAACTATTAGGCACTCTTCAAACACGAGTGAGCAGTTACAAGAAAACAGGAGAACAAAAGGCCTTGAGGAAAGTAACCTCACCAAGAGCTCATCCAACTGCGTAGGAAAAGATGCTCTTCAGCCTATGTTAAGTAGTAAGGCAGAGGTATGGGTCTGGGGAACAACAATTTAATTTAATTTAATCTGCATATAATTGAACCAGTCTCTACTGTGAAGTACCCTGCATAGAGTTCGAGGTCTTATGTACTAAAGGCACATATGGAGATTTGGCTGACATAATTATTTCCTTATATGTTTTACTTGACTACAAACAAGTACAAACAGATTAAAAGAATATTTTCATCTTTCAAAGGCTGGCTTTTATCTTCAGCAAACACTTGTCAATTCTGGAGTGGGCAGAACAGAGAAAAATCCAGATGGACCACTGGGGTGAATGCAGTTTATCCACGACGTAACTGTATTACTCTTAACATTGAGCTCATTAAAAATGCTTGTCTAAGTACAAAAAAAGTTTAAGACTTGATAAAGCTTTTACCTTTCCTGTCCAAAAACTTGTATGTTTGTTTTCTTTCCAAGATGAAGCCATTCGTTATGATGTCCACACAGTTCAACAGTATTTAAGTGCCTAAATCTTACTATTTTACTGGTCAAAAACCATGAAGTATTTAACCTTGCAGGAATGACATCACAGAACTTGTAAAATCCTACACTGCCATAAATACATTTCCTTAAATAGTGTGCATCTCTTGCAAGTTTTCGATTTTCTCCAAAGTGCTTGCAGACAATCTTCTTATAAAAGTTCCACCTGTAAGAGAAGAAAACAATTCTAAAAATAAACCTAAATAGCAAAATTAGTTTTAGTATGGACACACCAATTAAAAAGTTAGCAGGTGCTCTGACATGGAAAAAAAAAAGCCACAACTGCATGAAGTAGCTGCCATGCATTCCAAGTTTAGCATGTGAAATCCTAAAGAGGAACTAAAAATTGATCTAGTACTCTTGAAAGGCATGGACAAACACATGGACAAACTGACAAATCACACCACAGTGCAAAGCACTAGAAATGGAAAATGTTACATAGCTTCAGTGTACCGGTACCAGTTTTTGTTTATCCAGTAGCTTAAAATGGATGTGCAAGAGCTCAACTCAAAGTTTTGACTTCAGTTACCAGCTGTGTATCTACTACTCTTTTTATGTGCCAGTAAGCATATTTGAAATAAAATTAACTGATGAAATGGAGTCTGCTGAGAACATGGACATTGAAGACAGAGAAAACATGCCACAACTTCAAATGATGTAGCCAGCAAGACACTAGATAAGCTGAAACACTGTACAGGTCACTTCAAAACATGTCAGTTTAGGGGAAAAAAAAACCCTGGACTTGAGAGTAGCAGTGAATACAGGCAATCAGCAATGCTACTCTGTTCAGGGACTGTCCAACTCAGGAATTCCACCTCACACAGGAAGTCTCAGTAACAATGGTTAAAGTCAGCCACAAGGCACAAATCTACTGCCTCTGAATGACAGAAAAACCTTTTCTGGAAGCAGTTAAACACACATTTATGTCTGCCTTCTTCCTCTGCATCTGAAGATCTGAGTCAAATCCCCCCAAACTATAACCTTTAATCAAATGTATAGACTAGAGGCACAAAAGTCTTAAATGCTGTTTATCTACTCAGTTTCAGTAAACTGGGCTACAATAATTTATTAGAAGCCTGAAATAAGTAGTTGAAGTAAAGCTCTAACTACTACCTGTTTACACGTGAACAGCTTCTCATGCCAGTAGACAAAAACTGCTCTAAAACCATGCTAGGGAACAGAATCATATGCTTTCAAACAAGATCTGTTTATTTTTTCTAGTGCACATCAAACAGATCTGGCCAGTTTCCTGGATTTACTAAATAGCTCTGTTGGACTGCAGAGACCATTAAAATATTCTGCTGAGACATTTCTCTGCTATTAGAACATTTGTCTTCAGAAGGGGAAAAACTTTAATCCTAAGGGAAGTTCTACAATAAAAAGCTGCCATAGATGGACAATTTTTTTTACAGCTTTACTATAATATCTCTGTAGAGAACAACTTATTTTTAAATTAAAGTAGTAATGGTTCAAATTTATGAAACTTTTAGATAATTACAGGGAACATCTTTCCTATTTAGGAGAGGAAAGAACAAATTAGATAAAAAAACTGGACTACAAAACATTTTGAGTGATTTCAAAATGATGCAGTTTTTTTAATCAAAGTGCACAAAAACTTGTTTTCATAAATGCCCTATTCTTTCTATTTCTCATGCTTAAAGAGAAGATAACTAGCTTGCCTTTAAGTAGAATAAAAAAATCATATTATGAACAATCTGATGATGTTCCCACTAAAGATACAGAGAAGAAATAAAAATAGTCACAGAACTAACAAAACAATTAGCTGGGCATGGAAATGCCAATCCAGTGAAGGAAGATGTTATCTCCTATTGCATTTAGCTAATATTGATTTTTAAAAAGGGAAGAAATAGAAACCACACCAACATAAAAAAAACCCTGAGCACAAGGACATTATTCTGAATCAGAAAATAAGAGTGCAGTCTGCCTTTCACTGACATCTGTAGATCCTTCACAGATTACACTGCAACAATGAAACAGCAGCCACTAGGCAGCTGTGATTTACCAAAATGTGTTACAGAACAAAAAGGGAAACAGCAGCACATCAGCATAGACAAGCATTTGTCCAGTCTGCTCTTATATATGTCCAGCAATAAAGATGCTTATTCCAATTTCTTAATTTTTGAAACCTGAACTCCACCTTCTTGCAATTTAGCCTATCATTTGTCTTCTTATTCACTGGAAAAAAAAAAAAAATCAATTTACTTCATTACCCTCCATAACTTTTTTAATATTTGGAAGCATACCAAATCTCCAAGTCTCTCTTCCTCTATAGCAATGGTTCAAAAAAACCTTGGTATAATATAGTGATACACAGTGAGACATAAAGGCCAGACAAATACACTCAGCTTAGTTCAACAGTCAAACCTGTGCTGCCAGTAAGGGTTGGGAGGAAGTACCCCACTGCATATCAGCTCTCTACTTTAACCTCAAGACACTCAAGGGCATTAGAATCTTGTTGCTTTTCTAAATAGACCCAATTTCCTCTTAGGCATTTCCCTCTTCTGTTTGAAGTTACCAGTAGTTTGACACAACATAATTTTATCCTCTCTCTCAGCATACAGAGAGTTTGGCACCATGCACTTTGTTCACTTCCTCCAGTACCTTGTCACCACAGAACCTTTGTTCCTCAAGGGTCAAGTCTGAATTTTGAATCGCATTTGTGTAAAATCACCTTTCCCCTTCATATCATCCATCAGCATGTCATCAAACAGAGGCAAACCATATTAACTTCCAGGGTTTTTTCCCCCCCAACTATCTAAACTGTTAAAAAAAAGCCACAGTTAGGGTTGCACTTCAAAACCATGCCAGACATGTTTTTCACATGCATAATAGAGTAACTCAAGCAATCCACTGAAGTTTAACGACTCACAAGAAAACCCCAACCGCCTGGCTTAGTTAGATCCCTGTGAGACCAGAGTTTCATGTCTCTCCACTGCCATTAGTCAAAGCTCCACAGATCTATCAGAGAAGTATCTAGTAAGCAACCATCTTATACAAGCATGCAGTACAAAGCAGCAAGCATAAGGAAGCAGCTGTAGTTATTGAATAACTGTAGTTATTCCAGTGATACAACTGTCAGTAGCACTTGTTTTGGGCGATAAACATGCTGCCACTAAATCTGAGCCATTGTTTATTGCAAAAAAATTAACATGCAGACATTTTATCTGTTGAACTAGTGATGCCATACCCACAAAGAAGTTTTTATTTCAACACCTACTCTAATTACAAAGTTTAGATAAGACTTTGATGGATAAAAAAGCTTTTATTAATTTATCATTCACTGAGTGATAAAATGTAATTTTTGCAGACTTGTGTAGAAAATTTTGAAATTGAAAGACAGGTTTCCACACAGAACTGATATTTTCAATTTTACTGATTACTTTTATGTATTTCACAACATAATACTTTCAGTATGAGTTCCAAACATTAAAATGTTTGATACCTGCATTTTACTCCGAGCTTCTCCTCTCTTGCATTTCCTGTTTCACAGGTGAGGCAGGTGCTTCGCTCACTTCCTGTTTCGCAGGTGTGGCAGGCATCTCACCATTGACACTCTCCACGCCAGTAACAGACATCAAGCTTTTCCGTTCTTTGGAGTTTGACTTGTGATCCACTTTGGTGACTCGAAATCTGAGGTGAGCAAAAGAAAGTTCACTTGTGTTTCCCCAGAGATCAGTTAGAACATTCTCAGGGCCAATAGCATGGCCAGGAACAAACTTTCAGGTCCCAAGAACAGGATGTCAAAACAGACACGGACCCTGCTTCACTTCAGAGCATCTTCTTTCCTATTACCTGCAGGTATTTCCAGTACTCACTACTCCTGAATCACACTTTCTCAGGCAATTGTGTTTTGAAGCCAGAATCCACAGATTGCATACCACTTCTTGCAACAGCAATTTTCAAAGACAACTACAACATAAGGGAGGAATTAAAAATAACAACGAGAATGAAGTGGTTTCTATAGCCTCACACTTACTTGAGAAACACCAAATTCAGATAAATTTATTAGTATGCAGTTCTTGTTTCTTTTTGGCCTGTATCAATCAAGCAAGAGCCTTAGATTTATACCCATCATAAATGTCCATCTTTTTACACAGTTCTTAAAAAAAAACAAAAAAAGAAAATCAGATTTACTTCTTCCAGAAATAACTTCAGTCTAATAGTAACAAGGCTATAAAAAAAAAAATCACCAATGTTATAAACAGAGCAGAATCAGTGAATATCTGATCCAACACCAGCCACTGTAGCATTCCTAAGAGAAGTACACAACACAAGGACCTAAACCTTACCTTCCCACAGAAAGGACTGTAACTTCTCCAATACGACTTCTTCTGTTCTCTTTAGATTTTTGAGCTGGTTTTATAAGGTGCCATCGTTTGTGACTACAGCGAGTACAAACATCCTTTTCTACCACTCCTCCAACAGTATGGAAGTGATGGCCTTTGCAGCTGTGTCTGAACGGAACAACACCCGGCGACAAAGGAGTCCCCGGACTCATTGGACTCTCAGGAGAGGTAGGAGATAATGGGCTGTAGGAAAAAGAAATAAAGAAAATTTAACACTTACTACAGAATACTGTTTCTCAAAAAGGAAAAAGTATGAAATCCAACCTTCCGTTATGTCTAGTGAATATCTAGTTTTTACAGGGAACATTTATTTGTGAGGATGTCCAGCTTAAGGCTCCCTTCAATAGTGTATTTTATTACCAGAATCACTTTCACGAATTAATTCAGCTGCAATCATGTGGTTAAGGTAACTAACACAAAAGACAAGGAAATCAGGAGGGAAAAAAATCAGGTTAGAGTAGATGAGAACAGGTTATATGAATTTATACTGATGACAACATTTAATAAGCTGATTATAGTCACAAAAGAACTACCTTGGAGAACTACAGAAAGTATTTCAGAATTATTACAAGATCTCAAGAAACTCACACAAGAAGAGCACAGTCCCACAATATTGAAAGGAGGCAAAACTAAAATGTCTACCACAATGACAAGAGGAAACAACAGATCATTCTGTTTCAGGGGGAAAAAAATAAAACTGTAAGTACCTAGAAAGAAAGAAAAAGCACTACAACCTCCAAAAGGCATTTGAGAATAACTAATCAAACCAATCTGATTTTCTTCTAAAACAGACAAACAGATAGCAGAGATAGAAACCAGATGTACTTTTTTTGGACTTTAGCATCCATTTTGACACTGTCTTGTAACAAATTCCCCTAAAGCAGGCCAGAGATCATGAAAGGTGAAATAACTGTAGAGTAAGGCAGCATACCTTGTAACAAAAAAAAATGAAAAACACATACGGAAAGTGATATATCTGTAGTTGCTATGAAACTGGAAAGACACACTAAATGGGGTCTTTTTGGTCCTGATGATATTCAGTGTTTTAAATAGTTCACTGGGTAACAGAATAGAAGAACAACTAAAGTACCCATAGACTTTGGGTCATCCATAGTAACTTGCAGAGGTCAAGATAAGAAATTAGAATGATGAGAGCAGAACAAGCATGTGAAAGACATTCACACATACACAAATCTTACTAAAAAAAAATGGATGTATTCTAGTAAGGGCAACACAAATTTTCAGTGTTTTAGCAGAAAACCTTTACACAAACCTAGATTAAAAAGCAACGAGACAGATGATCATTCTTCAGAAAAAGAGGATCATGAGCTGAACATGAATCATTAACAATGTTCTTGCTCAAAAAGGACAACAGTGGAAATAACAGAAATATAACTTGTGAACCTAAATTTACATTACTCAGCATTAATCATGCCATATCTGATCCCACTGTGCAGGTTTAGAAATGTCATTTCAAGAAAAATACTAACAGACTCTTTGGAAGAGATTCCAAAGGGGAACAGAAAGAACAAATAAAAGAAGTAAAACATGCCAGAGAAGACTGGAGTTACTTGGATGCTTATTGTCAAAATAAAAATATTGACAGGAGATATTTAATGGTCTTCAAATAAACAAGAAAACACTATTAGGGAAGTAAAAGTTGTTCAGCATCTGAAGCAAAGACAGAACTAATGGCTTCAGATGAGAGAAGTGTAGATTTTACTCAGCCATTACGATTGCTATAAATAGGAAGTTTCATAGTGCACTGAACTTAAAAAAAACTACAGTGGATTTCTACTTAATTACAAAAGCTTCAGGAGTATCTATCAAATTCTGGGAGAGCAATCATTTTTCCTTCCTCCTTACTTTTCATATTTTATCACTGAAATGATGATCTAAAACTCCCAAGACAACATGACACATGCCTATGCAAAAAATTCAAACAAATATTTCTACAGCACCACAGAAAAATACCTATAGTTGAGAAGAAATCCCACTGGAAATTCAGGGTTTTTCTCAATAACCAAGCCTCTCACCATTAGAACACACATTTAACTTTGCATACTCAACTCTGTTTTGCTGTAACGATACAGTCCTACTTCTTTTATAGGTAACACAATACTACTTGAACTTTCATCTCCTCTGCATTGAATATGAACACAGGGTTATATATGAAGAGCACTGAGAGTAGTACAGATATAGCTAAAAGTACTCATGTACAGATACAAGCACCTTTACACATATGACACATCTACAAGTTCTTTTACACATACAGTGCATCTAAGGCAGAGCTGCTTTCTCTACATAATTATCTAAACAGGTGTGCGGTGAAAAAACCTAAGAGATAGGTCAATCAATGTTTATTTCCACAATTATAAAGAAAAAAGTAAACCAAAAGGAGACACAGAAAGAGATGTCTCTTATAAGTTAGATTCTATACAGATGAAATGAGTGCTGTTCTGTTCTTTGAAGTCAGAGTAACTTTGGACATAACTTCACCCTCAAGTAAACCAGTATTTGCAGCATCTGTAAATCTTTAGCCCAAAATGCAGTAAAACTGTATCATGCAGCTAAAACACATAACCAGAAGAGCCAGTCACTAAGCTAGGGTATATGTTAAAATTCAGGGACTCAAACAACAGAAAATCAAAGTATTATCCTCTTAGCTGGTAACTCAAGCAAGCGATGTAGTCTTACAAGTGCTCAGGAAACAAAATCCTTTGAAAGGGTATCTTTTTAGTTGCCTCAGGAAACATGCATTAAAATGAGGAGTAATTACCTTTCAGGTTCAAAGACACTGCTATCTGCTACCATGGCCTTTAACACATCAGCATTTGCTGCAATGAGAATAAACAGAACTCTTAAAAGTGAACGGTTCTAGATTTAGAAAAAAAACAAAACCAAAATTAAAGTTCCTCAAAGAAATTTCATCTAAAAGAAAGATGACTGCATTATGTATATCTCCAAAAAAGTGTAAGAGAAAACCGCAGAAAAAAAACCCGCTAATGTAATTCTATTGATAGTCTTAACACGAGCTCCTAAAATTGCAGTTCATATTGCACTCAACGCTCCACCCCAGTACACGCCACGAAACACAGCCATCTAAACAAAACTCTTGAACAAGATCTCTGAACCACCTCAGACGTTTAACACAACTTCAGATTAAAAACATCAGTTTAAGTGAGCCCTACAAAATGCAAATTCATTATCAGCCAAGAGCTTTTAATTTCTCACTTCTTATCAAAACATATGGGTTACTTAATCCCAATCTCAAGGAAAAACACACAAGCTCAAAGCACTAATAGTCTAAAAAAAAAAAAAACCAAACAACAGAAAAAAGGCCCAAACAACAAAACCCAAAAAACCCCACATGCAAACCCAAAACCACCACTTTTCCAGAGGACTAGTCTTCATTCAGAGGTAACTCAAATCCAGTTCAATGGTTAAAACTCTGATTTATACAAATGTAAAAATAAAAGGCTGAATGCTCTTATCCTATAAAAACATCCAGTCTCCTAAACTTTTCTTCTATTGGGCAAATACATTCTGAACTAATCAAACATTCCATGGGGTGCTTAGCTATGATTTTATTTTCTCAGTCACATCTTTCTCTTTATCCTTTACTTTGCAGACACAAGAGGATACCACGTACAGAATTCAACATTAGTGCTATGGACCCAATTGTCTCAGTTATGCACAAGCCTCTCATCAGACAAGAGCTGCAAGAATCATTTCAGGACAAGAAGTTTAATCTAGTCAAACATAAAAGTTTCCACAGGCTTTAAACACTACTACTAAGAAAGCAACATTGAGCTTCTACTTCACACACAAAACAAAAGACTGAACCAAAAAAAACCCAAATACCTAAAGAGTGAAAATATCTGTAAATGCATTACCTGAATTTACCATACAAAACAATTTTCAAGTAAGCAAGAAACTTCCCTATTGTCCTTGAAGCAATTGCCTTGTGAAGACAATCTCAAAGAGCTAAGAATGAACAAATTGGTTATTAAATGAAAGCACACGAACATACCATATATCAGACTATCTGAAAAAACATACTTGTTATAGAAAACTATCACAAGGGCTGATAACTTCAATGTCACAATACTATACCTTCATTTTTCATGATGTAGTTAACAATTTGTCCCACAGTGTCACTATTCTCATGCATAGATTCATTCATTTCTGTGCAAAGAAATAAATATGTTGTCAGCATCCTGGCCTTATGAATCAAGAACTGAACTATTTTAAAACAAAATAATGATAAAAAAAGTCACAACCAAAACTGAACACACAACAAAAGAAACTACATTTTTAAAAAATAGCAAGATCTGTTGCCATTATGGAGGGAAAGCTTAGATAAGACTTTATCGTCCTTATGCAGTAAAAATATGAACACAGGTTTATCCTCTGTACATCAGCCCTAACAAATTCACCTAAGAATTAAATAAGATCAGCATTTTCACAAACATACTTCAAAATTCCTTCTCTAGCTAGTAAGGAATAGACAAACAAGAGGGCAGCATTTCTAATCCCAATAATAGGGAGAAAAAACCCAAAACAAATCGTTAAACTGTCTCAAGTCACTATTCTAAAACAGGTATTATTGGCTTTTAGTATGAGGGGGGATCCAATTTAAGTTTTTCACCACATCTACAAGGACAAAACAATTGATTGATTTAAAAAAAAAATCTGAAAACTTTGGAACAGAATGCACCCATTAACAATATTAAAAGCTTCCTCAAAATAACCTGCAAAGGCTGAAGAAGATTAATGGGGGAACTAAAACAATGAAGAGGCAAAACTGTGCCCTTCCCTAATAATTGTTGTAATACTTTATTTAAAAAATGGGCTTGAGGAAAGTTTGATACGCTAGACTCTAAATTCTTCTCTTAGGTAGTAAATTAGAGGCTTCCCCATCTCTGTCCCCACGCTTCATCTTAATACCCACAACTTTGCAATGTAACTTAGACACAGCTAGATCCTGACACTGAGGCACAGGGGATGTCCCCATTTCATTACCACACACCTCACTGTCCCACTCGGGAACTAATAGACCAGACAATTCCACTCACTGCACAGATGCCCCAGGCAATTAATGCTTAAGAACACACTGACACATCATTATTGCACCACATAGGTCTACCCTTACCACAGAGCCACTGTCATTTGCACTCATTATGAACCTACTGAAAGAAATTAACTGGGAGAAAGGAAAAGGCCCAGAGTATTTACAAGTGACTTGACTTTTGTTTTTACTTACATTTTACAAATGCTATACCAGGTTACTGTAGCCTTTCCCACATGATAACACCCTTTTTTTCCCCAAGTAAGAATAGATGGGAATACAGAACAATAAAAACAAGGGCACAAATGAACAAACATTAGGATAGAAACAAAGGTAACTTTAAGAAAAAATTATAAGCAGCGAGCATTACTTAAAACAGAATGAAGATATTCAGTCCAAAGGCTTGGTTTTATAAAGAGAGGTGAGATAAGAATGACAGCACAACAGGAACAAATTAGGATTGCAAAACATAAAACTAAGATTTTAGGCTTTAAATGGCAGCTTTTTGCCACTTCTCAGCTAGCACTATGTACACGAATACTTTGTTGTTAACAGCATGTAGAATGCAGAAAAATGATCTGGTGACTCCAGCTGTGGAGCTGCAAGCAAATATACTGATACTTTGATCCCTCTGTAAGCTCTTACTTGATGTTAGCAGACTTGCATGGGAAAGCGGAACACTCCTAGTTTTGACTGGCAACGATCAAACCCCAAGTGACATATAATAACAAAAATATTATTTTTAATACTGCTTTGATGTCAAATATAGACACAGAAATGACAGAAGTGTCACAATAAATTATTCCACAGTAGTTGCAATGTACAGAAATAGGTATTTGTTTATTAGACTTGATTACCTATTTTTTCATCAAGTTTTTCTTCTTCTACTTCTTCAGCCTCTGTTGTACAACGATATCCTTTTTTCTTAAGGACATGGCAGATAAGGATCCCCAAGAGACCCATGATGAAGAAAACAGGAACCAAAGCAAAGGCAATATACTCTAGGTGTTCAGCCTTGCCATCACTGCCATCCGTTTTAGTTGTCAAAGTAGTTGTCTGTAAGCCATGGCTTGACAAAACCCCAGGAACCTCTCCATCTATGTAAATCAATAAACACATTTATCACTATACACTGTAAATCACTTGAAAGAATTCAGAAAATTACAAGCATGACCAAATCCCCACAGTGTCAATGCAAGGTACCTTCTGTGATGATGACAACAATACTCTACTGGCTGGGAACTTAACACCAGAAACAGCAGATATTCCCTCTTCATCAAACGATTACAAACATCTAACATCCAAAAAGCCTGCGTGATATTTCTTCAATATAACAGTGAAGAACCAACAATGTTCTAGCCTGACAGGCTTGTAATCTCAAATAGAGGGCTCACATATTTCACAGAAGAGTAACATCACCATTGCTCCTTGTTCACATCTGTGAGCAAAATGCCATACCACTCCTCCAGTCCTAAGTTCATGCAAAATTACCAATAAAATATGGATCCTTCCCTAATATGAGAATAAATACAGGATTTAATATTGATCCTTGCATAGGAAAAGTATCAGGTGTGAATGAAATACCCTTGATTTTTATTTTTCTTTTGACAGTGGGAATTCTCAAAAGAAAGAGCGTCTACCCCTGCTCATCAGAATAAGGTGGGCTCACTCTTTGTTTGTCTCAGATTTGGAAATCATTTTGTATTTAAACTTGAAAGAGGACATGAAAGAATTATTTTTTCTTGCAAAGAATTTAAGTTGAAGCACTGTCACACACTAACTCTATATCCACAATTAAGCACTTTTGTTTCAACTAAGTTCTGAAATTCACAGATGTAAATCCCATGTTATAAACTGGGATTTTGACCTATCAAAATATAGAATATTTACATTAGAAGGGACATCTGAAGTTCATCAGTCCAAATGCTGCTAACAGCAGCACTGATTAGATCAGGTTTCACAGATAAGCTCCATCTAGATGACGGACATTCCACATTTCTGGGCAACCTCTTCCAATATTAACACACTTTAATGTCCAATATACACAAAGAAACTAAAAACTCAGTACATTCTCAACCATATCAAATATAAAAGTATAAAAAGTTCAACAGCTCAGCAAAATCCAAAATTACATGTTGCATACTCAAAACTTTTGCAAACCCTTCGAGGTTATACACACTCCCCACCCCACATAATAAAGACTTAAACATTACTATCCCAAATATGCAAGAATGCTCCTGCATTTCTACCTTCTATTATTCTCCTCCACTCCAGCCAAAAACAATTTTTTTGAGTAGGTAATAATGACAGCCAGAAAGTGTTGGGTTTTTATCCACGTATTTCAAGATATCTTCCATCTACTTGTATTTAAATGGACAAGGAAACTCACAATTAAGCCATTCATCAAACTCACTGAAGAATTGAAGAGTCAGGAGAAAAACATTTCCATGACAGGGACACTTTCACAACACAAAGTGCCTAGAATAATAATCCTTCCCTTTCAAAAATAAAAAAATGGAAGCCTGCACAAATTTGCAGAAAGAGCGTTATTCCATAAAAATCTCCTGCACCAGCTGCATGACTAAGTTGCATTCAAGAAACACCAGTAAGGTGACAGACAGGGAAGAAAAGTTAAAACTTCAGTTTGGTATTTACCCTAGTTTTCCTTATTCCTCTAGAAACAGTAAACCTTTTATTTTAAAATATTTCTGAATTTTTCAGAACAGTCTTGAATTGTCAGTTGAGTAGTATGCAATACACAAGACTTGCTCTTGAGTAGTATGCAATACACAAGACTTGCTCAAAGTGGAAACATGGAAATTATTTGAAATAACAACTGATAAACCCCAATTAGCACCAAGGAAAAAAAAGATGTATTAAGTATTTCACTAAAATATTTTTTTAAGAAATAGCAGAAATGCAGAAAAATGGAAAGAAGTGCAAACAAATTACTGAACAGATCTCAAAACTAAACGTTAAAGCAAAATCTCAGGATATTTGCTTTGGACAAAACCAGATGGTCTAGTTTGTTCTCAAACCCAAAAGAGAAAGCTATTCACTTTTAAGAGGCCAGCAATTCTACACGACTGCATGCAGAATTTACCAACACGTAACCTTTAGAAGCTCCAAAGTATGCCTGAGTTGGACAATTGAACAACATGTACAATTTAACTTTAAGGTTGCAATTGTTTTATACTGCAAGAAAACAAAAGACAGGACAGAGTAAGGGATACAATCATATAACTGAGAAAGTTGATCTTATATGCAGTTTATCTGCATTCTACAAATCTATAATTCATGCTTTAATATACCAAAATATAATTTTTTTTTTTCTAACTCATCAGGTAGCAACAGCAACAAAGTCCCCCTCTAATCAACAAAGTAGTTTCATTTACTTTCAAGGCAGGAGAAAAGCCACCACACCAGAGAAGTATTACTTGGATGACTACAACATCTCAGAATCTAAGAAATCCAACTGAAACAGTATACATCACAAGCTCTTAAGGGTATTAATAAATAAGCACCTTTCATGTTCAAACACAAGACAAAAACAGGCAGATGCTTTGGATTTTGTTGCACTGTATCCATGTTAAGAATGAACAGGAAACACCTCCCTACTAGCAACAGCCACTTTCTAGTCAAGCTATTTTGTGGAACAGCCACAAAATTTATCCAACTCAACTTTTTAGGTTTTCTGCCTCTCTTTGTGGCACAAGTGGCATGCATTGCCCAAACAAGTATCTATTTGCTCCATAACCATGGCAAGGCAATTCCCACCAAACCTAGAGAGCAAGGGGGCCTTATCACATGGCTAGAGGTCCATGCCTCAGGCTTTCCAAGCTGTGGTTCACTGCAATTCTCCAGACACAAAGTGGCTTTAGGAGGTCCCTTCCCATTCAGTTCTCTGCTACCCCACTCACACTGCTCCCGCCCGATAGACTGTAGCCCTGAAAACAGTTTTAAACTGCATTACTGAGATATCAGAGATATGGGATACACATCATAAGGTCACCCCAAGACAACAGGTTTTAAGAAAAAATGCCACAAAAAGTCTTCAGTTTTTAAGCAGTCATTTTACTGAATCAGTACAGCCTGAGCTTTGGCAAACTCCTCTGTTAAGACAATCCACTGAGTATGCTGAAGTGGGGAAATAACAGTGAGCAAGGATAGCCAAGTGCACCTAGAACAAAGTTTCCCAGAGTAATCGTAAAAACACAGAGCCATAGTCTCAGAGTATGTTCAAACAATAAGGGCAAAATAATTAATTACGTGCAAAAAATTCTTAACTGTGAGAGCAGTGAGGCACTAGAACAGGTTACTCAGGGAGGTTGTGGATGCTCCAACTCTGGCAGTGTTCAAGGCCAAGTTGCATAAGGCCTTGAGCAACCTGGTCTAGTGGGAGGTGGTACAAGGAGGGTTGGGACTGAATCATCTTTAAGGTACCCTCCAACCACTAGCATTCTGTGATTCTATTAAAAAAAGGATAACGTCCAACACAATTATTTTTAAATCATCAACCTGAAACCCCATCAGCTTGACACAGCCACTGAAAACATAGTTACAATTTAACACCATCACCACCCCCCAAGAGAGCAAACTGTCAGGAACCACTGGAGTTGAGATTTCCAGCCTACCTAGTATGTAACACCTGTAAAAGTCTGCATGTAAAGAACCATGGTTTGACTTTCTTTGCTTCCTGTTTCTTTTTCTTCCTACATAATCTCTTATGATTTGTGACTTCTGCTTGTAGACTGACACATGAAACACCAATGAGAAAACCTCAGTAGCTAAAATCTCATCTGCAGTCTACGTGATGATAATCTAGACAAATGCTCAAAGAATACATGCAGCCCATGCAAGTTGAAAGGAGAATTGTGCCTGTACTGGCATTTTTTCTACTGACAGAAGTATGTTGAAAATATCATAATTTATCAACTGAATACTCTGTAGCACAGATTAGTCTACTATTAGGGTTAAGGTTTACGGAGGTTTTGAACTAGGAAGGAAAATATATTTAGAAGTAATTTTTTAATTTAAAAATTCATTAAATTAACGTGAATATTTCAACATACCAGTTTATTTACATAGGCCTATGTGACTTTTCTTTGGTTGTAATTAGATACCTACAAATTCAACCTCCTATTAAAATTCAACAAGAAACGAACAATAGCACAGTATTTTGCTTATTACTAGTAAAACATTAAATCAATAACATTTCTATAAAAACAGTTCATTTACACAAAGTCCAGAAACTGCTTGATGCCATTCATTTTTTGTTCAGAGATGCAAAATTCCAGCTCAAGCAAAGCAAAAATATCCTAGAAAAAATTAACTAGCTGAATCAAATACTTGGTGCTGTCTAACCTTATAAGTAGAGCAAAGCACTCAGCTTTTATAATCAAACACCCTACACAGTCTGCCCTCAAAACCCTCAGCAATTATGACATAATGCAAAGCCAAACCCTGAGTACCTGAATGGGCAATATATTTTATATGTCACAGCTACATCATTGATTGCACATTCCCTATTCCCTTTCCCTAGAGGCACATTATGCTTATATCAGACTGTTGAGAGTCTACCTCATTCTCATGATGTACGATGCTGCTTCTCAATGGTTTTAATCAGGCCATAGCAATCTTCCTTGACTTGAGTCAATTCATAAAAGAACTGACTTGTTTCAGTGCTTTGCTGTCCTGGCATTTTTATACACCAGTCATTCTATACCAGTCTACATACGAAAATTGCTTGAAGATGTAATCTAAATGAAAATATTGAGGAGTGATATTCAGCACATTTATTGATGCTTTAGCTGTAACTAATAAATTGCACTCATGCTACTAATTCAGATCCCATGTACTCATTTGCTTAAAAATGAATATATACCAAGTACTGTAATTGAGTATTGCCTGCCCTTACTTAATCCTTACCTAAGAAGTAAAATATAAAGATAGGCAACCTCAGACAAGTATTTTGGTTCTAATCACTGTTATTCAGATACAATGGTAGTATTCTTCCATCTCAGCAATTGCTCAAGACAATTTACAGCACCTTCAGGAAACAGAATATGAGAGTAAAAAGTCAGCAGATAAATGAAGAACTATTTTGTCCTTCATTAAATTGCAATTTTTACATGGCCTAGACAAACTTTTCATAAAGCACATGAGAAATTTCTAGAAATATTTAATCTTAGTCCTGTCTTGCTTAAAGTACAACTCAGATTCTTGAAAAACAAATCCTTTTAATAACCAAGATCAAAACAGTTTAGTTCTTATACTAGCAATATACAACTCAGCATTAAAATAATGCAGTTTTTCTAAATCTCCAATACTACACCCAAGTATAATCTACATGCATCTGATAATGTCAAGCACATTCCACTTGTTTTTGTATTATTAATTTACAGAAAGTGGCCTATGAACAACAATGTAATCTTCTCTCTGCTGTACCAGTAAAAAGTCCTATTTGGTTACTCTGGATTTTGCCCATTATGCCCATGCCATTTATCATTTATGGCACCCCTTTTAAAAAGTTTTGTTTACCTGTTACAAATTTGATTATTCTAGCAATCTACCTGCTAAAAATAAATACATATGTATTCACTAACTTCTTGTCCATAAAGTTTAAGGAGTTACAGGATCATATTCCCTGCTTTCAGGCATGAAAATGAAACATAGATATCAATCTCACAGTATATGGAAACAAACTATTGTTGACCTTAATGCTAATTAATATTTAAACAAATTAAATACGATTACACACAAACTAGTTAAGTACAAGACAAATGAAATACTACGCTATGGCACACAGTCTGTTCAAACATCTCAGCTAAGCACAGCTGGAAACCATGCCTCAGTAGCAACATCACTTCTCCCCCTCCTCACCATTAACGGGCCAGTCCACCCATGTGCTGAAACAGGGCAATCACTTAAGGTTCAAAATAATTGGAAAATTGTTTGCATGAGTGGGTTTTGGTTCTTTTGGGGGGTTTTCTGGCGCTCTTTTTATCTTTTCCTTTCTTTCATATATGGATCACCTCCGGTTCAATTCATCACACAGACCTACACACTGCTGCTAAAAGGGCATAATCAAAGCATTGCTTAAGCTTTTTGTGGCAATGCCACAATGAGAAATGGTCAGGCAGACTGTGACACCAGCTCCCCCTGCAAGGAAAAGATACTTGATGATGATACCTAGTGCTTCATCCTCTCCTGGCTCTAGAAGAAGTGTATTTTGAACTACATTAAACACTAATGACACTAAGTTCTAAATCAGTTGTATACTTTCATTGGGTACCTTCAACTTACTCAAGAGATAAAGCATTCTACTAGAGCTGCACTAAAGGTTTCTATTATCAAGTCAAATTTAATTTTTTTAGATTCTTAATTCAAGTGCTCAGCAGTGAAATCACTTAGGTAAATCATTTACTCTGATGGTAATCATGCACCCATTTAATACACATCTTTAATTATTTTACCGAGAGTAAATTTAACAAGAACAGTTTGATGCAACTTCAAATTAACTATACTTTTTATGAGTTACCTGATTTAAATAGTATTTATCTATTGTGGACACTACAGTCAAATTGCTTTCGCAAAACTAAGCCGATGAAATTACTAGCAATTTCAATCACAAAGACAAAACATATCAGTGCCCAAAACACATATACAAAAAAATAATTAGGAGACATTCAGGCTTCTCTGCCTTACTAGTGAGGTGGTAACTACAGAAGAGAACAGACAAACTAGAGAAGTCAGTAAAGAAAAGGTTAAAAGAAGTTTATTTTCTAGAGGAAAAAAACCCTTAAGTGAAGAAAACCTATTGCCTACCACTTGCTTTGTCTATTGTTCGAGGAAATTGTACTTCAGGGAATATGCTTAAAGTGAGTAACAAAGAAAAACACCTGTCATCGAAGAAGAACATTCAACACGTTTGTAAATTCCACTTAATTTCTAGCTTCCTTGTAGTAATCAGAACCTACAACCAGAAGTGAAATAAGCAGGAAGTGAGATGACAAAAAGGAAGCCACATGATGAAAGAACATACTGACAACCAGTAACACACTGCCAACTGCCTTAGAGGTTAAGCAGGGCTGATTAAGAACAGATCTCAAAACCTTTATTAGATCTGTCAAAAGCAGTGTCTCAAGAAAGTGAGCAGAAGAACCAGCCATGTTTCTTTAAAGCTCCTTCTAAGTACACCTACATTGTGAACACCAATAATAAGACACAGGCATCAAGTCTCAGGCATGACCCACCTGAACATAATACCAAACAGCATCCATGGTACCCAACACCGAGCTTTTCATAGTAACTCAGGCTGGAGCCTGCTAGGAGTCCTTACATTAGAGACAAAGTCTCTGGCTTACCAAAGTCACTACAAAAATTTTGACTGTAGGCAAATTTTGCAGTAGGTCTGGAAAGAGAGCTTTCTACTCTGAGAGGCAAGTCTCCACACTGACAAGTTCTTTACTAATGCCAATTTTTTCTGAATTACACACCCTATCAACAAATTCAATAAATTGTCTGTAGAAAGTTTTAGGCTGGCTTCTCTGAAAGCCTGAGGGTAGGGTGGGGATTCAGAAAGGAGGTACCTGCTATGTAAGGTAGGTCCTACTCACACCAAAAAAATACAGCTAGAAGTATTACTGTAAAATGCATAAAAGACTCCATAATTTTGAGTGCTGAAATAATTGCAATAAGCATTGCAATTCCCATACAGCCAGAGAGAGCTTGTTAGGGAACACCAAACCTAATAAATCATCAGTCGCCACACACCATGAAGGTATCTGACATTATCTAGAATGCAATGAAAAAAAATAAATTAACAGTATATAGAGCAGTTTTGTCCTGTTGAAAAAGGGAAAAATTTAAATATAAAGGGAAGCGACAGATTTAGTCTCTTCTTTGCGCAACACAATACGTGGTTGATAATGCTGCATTAGCATATACAGAGACAAAAAGCTTATATGGTTCACTGTTTACCACTACTAAATTGCAGTGCTTATGGTGTAATGGCTTTGGTCACTACTTGAGCAGCATAGAGCTCCTATAGCAAAAATAAACAGAACTGGTGCTTTACATTTGCATTTCTGTTGCAAAACTGTTCCTCAAATTTCAGTTTTCAAATAAAACACACTCTGCAAACAGCCACAGTACATTTAATAAAGCACATTTCACCAGTATGGCCATTAAAAATCAATGAAATGAAATCCTTCCTGGAGACATCAGCTATTTAGAACTATTGCATACCACTGAATTTGCAAGCGCAATTGGCATCTAGTGAGCAGCATTAAATGAATGCCACCAGGCACATTATATCAATGGACTTATGCAAGCTAACAACAATCCTCACTGGTTTACAGGAGTCAAAAATCAATTTTAGCCCAAAACAATATATCTCTAGTGTGAAGAGGTATACTGTGATCTTGAGATACAGAAGATACATTGGCAGAAAGCATTTGTAAAACGCTGAGAAGAAAATTCTTTCATAGCTGTTGCATCTCTTGCCAGACTTGCCAACCTTTAGCCTAAGTACAATCCTATTCACCTAGATACACTACTAAATTGCTGCTATAATTATTAAATCCTACAAATGCACATAGCATACCAAGAGTTCTCCACCCACGTAACTGCCTTCAAGCCCAATAAAGCAATCCTGAGTATAAACATTTGTAAGAAGTCTGTATAAGCCTATTTATACACGTCCTTTCATTTACTAAAACATGTGTTTACAGCCTCTTCAAGATATCAGTAGTAGGTAAACTGTACAGTAATCACAACATGTATAAACATGCAGTAATATGCTTAAGTAACAACCAAAGAGCAAATTATTTTTTTAACTGTTAAAAAAAATATATATATATGGTGATGACCAAGAAGAGAAGAAAAATCCACAATTTCTCTCCTCCTCCTCCTACCTTTGCACAGAAAACCTCACGTCCTTAGATAGCAGCTACCACTAGCTACCAGTCAACACAAATATGAAATTCAAGATGCTTAATGGTACTTATTTCTTTCCACTCTCCTAAAGCATGCACTGAACAACAAGCCTTCCATTCTTCTTGCTTTCAGAAAATAAATAGCAGGTAGTAGTTACCTCGAACCCTTCTGATCAAGCTTGCCTGTACCAAGTAATACACAAATACACAAAAGGAACCACAGAAAGACAAGAAATACTTCTGGATTTATTGCTTGCTAGTAACTATGACCATCTTTCCACTAAGTTGAAAGTTTACTCTCAAACAAGCTGGTACACTCTTACCCATGTCATACCATCCAAAAGTAATACAGCTGATCAAGCTGAAAGTGGAAATGCACATCAATTTTTAATACAAGTGTTTCAGCATCACAGACAATGCACAAAAGAAAGCACTTCAGACTACACAGGCAAGAAATTCGGTTTCACTTTAAGATTATTAGTACCGTAACAGTTGGGGTTAGACATAAACAAAGAAAATGCCATTTTAAACAAACTTCCTCTGGTGATTGTATGTGTGCGAGGGCTCTTCAGAGTTCTCAAGGGTTACAGTCAACTTTTCACTTCCAAAACCTAAACGCTAAGCCAAGTTTAACCTCAAAAGTGAGGGTAAAATAGAAACAACTTTTTAATGCACTTCTATCTTAAAAGCCATCCGATTCCAGTTAAAGCGAATCAACTACGGAGGAGCTGCCAGACTCGAACTCGTATCGCTAATCACCGTTCTTTTTTTTCCCCCCGGCACCTCCGGGCCATAACCGACTACATCAACAGGCCGGGGTGTCGTGTCAGTAAGCGCCGTTTGATCGCTGGGAGCACTCGCAGCCCGCGCCGGTTCTCCAGCCCGCCCGAGCGGGACGCGGCAGCGCCCGCCCCGAGCGCCCCCGCCGCGCTCCGCTGACAGGCGGGAGAAACTTCAGCCGCTGCCGCCGCGGAGCCTCTTTGACCTCTTTCCCGCTCGCTCCCCCGGGCTGCCCGGGGCTAGGGCGGAGGCGGACGCACCCCTGCCGTGCCGATCTCTGCGGGCCCCGCAGGGACTCGAATGCCAGTCCCCGAGGAGCCAGCGTCGGCCCCCAGCCGAAGCAGCGGGGTCAGCCGAGACATCCGAGCGGCTAAGTGAGGCCGCACTGCCCAGCGAGGTCGCAGCCCGCGGAGAGCCGCAAGGGCCGCAGGAGGGGAACGAGGGGGTCGCGGATTGAAGCGTCCCACCGCGGCGAAGGACCGAGGCCGCAGCAACCCACCGAGAGCGGAGCTGCTGCCCAGCCAGTCACCCGTCAGGCCCAGCGATGGCGCAGTCGGCGGGATCCCACCGGTCGCTGCCGGAGCCATTCCCGACGCCGTGCCCGCACTGCTCCGCCTTGGCAGCGGAGCGGCCGCCGCCGCCCTGCCCGGCCCAGCGGCAGCGGGGCGCGCCCTGCCCGCACGGCGCCTGCGCGGGGCCGCCGGCCTGAGGCGGTGCTGCTCCGCGGCGCCCGCCCTGCCGGAGGTGCCGTGGTGAACCGCTGAGCTAGGGGTGCCCGTGTCCAGCTTTAACGAGATGCGAAGGCGTTTCTTACACATTCCTGTGGGGATTACCCCGAGGGCGCCCCAGGCATTAGTTTAATATTACAACTTCCAGATGTGGTTTCCTGAGCCCGGCCACCCCCCTGCCCCCACAGCCCGGCAACCGCAATGCTGGGGTGCAGCGAGAGGGTGAGATGGGCGCGGGGCGGCGTGTCCTGAAGGGCCCGGGGCGGGCTGAGGTGACTTCCTGACGCGTTTGCTTGGCATTGATCGCGTGTCACAATGGCTCCCGAGCACCTGGGGTGCAGTGCCACCCTCATGGAGTTGCCCACGGGGGAGCCTCTCACCCAGACAGGTTTGGGTGTGTCTCCCTTGACACCAGTGGGTTTCAGCTGTGGCCAGCGAAGGCTCCTCTGCCACTGCTGCTCCAGGGGCCGTGCTCACCGTGCTGGTGGCTTCTTCGCTGCCAGGGCGTAGCATGGCTCAAGGGCTGAGGATGTATGGCAGAACAATTGCTCTGCACCAGCATGGAGCCCGTTATCAGAGCTGCATCGAAGCTGCTTATTGTAAGGGCAGGGCAGTGCACCTGCCTCAAGGAGCCATATAAGGGCCCTGTGGAAATTGTTGCCACCATTGCAGCATTAACACCAGGACACACGAGTGTGTGGAAACTAAATGTGGCCCTGTATTCACTGTCCCTTAGCATGTGGGGGCATTGCTTGCACTCACTCTGTTACCTCTTCCTGTCCACTAGGGCTCAAATTCATGCTTTCTTCCTTAAATCTTCACTGCTAAACTCCGGCTTAGTTTTATACTCCAGTAAACTAACTTCCATGCTTAGACCTTGGCCTACTTTGTATTTCACCAACCACAGTTGGACTTTTCTATTGACACAGCATAAAACTAAAGACTTACTCTTGTACCAAGGCAGAGGCAACTATAGCTTCCCAGTACTTCCAAATACAATACTCTAAATTATTCTAATCTAAATAATTTATTTACTTGCTTTTACTGATTTTGAATACCTACGGTAAACACCACTCATTTAAGATACAGTATTGCAATAATTATAAAGACAGATACTTTTTTGAATGCATTTTTTCATCTGGTACCAACATCGTGTGCAGAAATACCATTATCAGCCCCTAACTAGACCTATCCACAGGTAGAGTCAGAATACCAGACTGCCAGCTTCCTGTTTGGGACAATCACCCCAGTTGGTATCTCCTCCCCTCATTATGCCCCAGTCTCCTTTTCTAGTAAAAAAAGTATGCAGAAAATTATGTTCTCAAATATAGTACATCAGTACCATTTCTGCACTTGACAAAAATAAAGTGTTCTGAAAATAATGAAAGTTTTAACCTTTTTCCTCTGTGCTTGACTGTCAGCTCTATTCATGGTACTAACTACAGCCACTATTTTTTATACTATTTTTTTTTCAAGGATACAAGTATTAAAAGATTAGGGTGATTCAGTATCTGAGATGTTTATAGCTGGAAATACCTCTTCTCAGTCAAGTAGATAACCAAGAACATGAAAACTCAGATGTCTTCTTACTGCTTGGTGGGAGACTTACCTGTTTATTAACCAAACAAACGAGGAACTAGCAGAACTGTCCTTTTCAACGGAATAGGAAGTCAAGCAGCAGGACACAGGGTTCTTTGCACTTAGAAAAACAATTCTTTCTTCCTCTTGGGTTTTCTACAGAAAGTACTGCTGCTCACTTGAGTTGCATCTGCTCTCTTAAATTTTTATTTACTCTTTTTGAGGGTGTGGTTCTGTGTCAACTGCTCTCAGTGTCACAAAGGTGACAGACTCGGAGAGAGAGACAATCCTCATTTTCTTTTGAGTGAAGTGCTGCACTGCAGATCCCAACTCAAAGGAAATGGCAAAATGCAGCAGGATTACTGAACCATATCTGCCTCCATGAAACGAGCTCTCCAAAGGTAGGCTTTAACTCGATCTCCCTCTGACTTCAGAAAGAAAGACTGTACTTTTTATTTTTTTTTCCTTTTAAGATTAGAGAACTAATCTGAGTTTACGAGCAGGGAATTGGCACTATTTCTGTGGCAGTAGCTTCCTGCCCTTCTTCATCCACTGGAACCAACACCCCTGAGCACAGGGAAACTATCAAATTAGCTTTGCTACTAGAAGATCTGTGAAACCACCTGTCAGCTTTTATGAAAAATAATAAATCTCACTCAAAACATTAGAAAATTTCTTTAACGGTCAGTTCAACTAAGTTGCAATAAGGTTTAATTGGTGGCCCAATCTATGTCAGTTATTTCCTCATGCTTTCTAGAATGTATCTTCGGTTTGTTACTATTACTAGAAAACACAATCAGTTAGGAAACATGTAAACAGGTTTTCTATAGCAAACTAGTCAATAAATTTTCTTTAATTAGTATTTGGCTCTACTAATTCTTGAAACTTCATCTCCAAGCTAAATTCCAGTGTTGACTTTCTTTGTTGGAAGACTTTTTCTGGATTTCATTTTTGTTGGTAATAATGCCTGAACAGACCAGACAACTAACTGTCCTCATTTCTAAGAGTTACAGAAAGAATAAATATTGGCAGAGGTAAGTAGAAGACAGATGCATCTTAAGTAACATGGTCTTAAACATCAAAACAAAGAAAGTGACACTGGAAATCTCACATCATCAAGCCCTTTTATGTGACTTAATGAGATACTTTATACTGAATTAGCAGGATGCTAATTTCACAATTAATTATATATACATAGTTACATATTAAAACAGATCTATTTCAAGTATGCACAAATACCTCAGTGTAAAACTAATCCATGCTAGTGCTAGTAAAATGTGAATATTTGAAATTCCCTTTGAAACTCAAATTATACGTATTCCCACATAACTTAATTGCTCAGTTTTATTAGTAGAATCACAGTTAAGATTGTTTTCTAAGCATCCTTTCTACAAGAATTCTTTGTATGTATTATATATATATTCAAGGCAAAAATACTTCCAAAACATTTTAAAGCTTCATCCAAATGCCAACAGTATTTAAAACACTTATATACATCAAAGAAGCACTCTTTGGGAGTGGTAACTCACCTGACAGTGGTTTACTTTACAGATCAGAATGAGCAAAATAGTAATGTAGAAATGTTAAAAAAAAAAAACTTCAGGAGCTGGGATGATAAGGAAGAAGCAAAATAATTTGATGAGAAGATACTGGGTAGTTATAAAACTCAAGTTTAATTATTGCTTTTCTTACAGACTTTTGTTTTATATATTCATAAGCTCAATTTCTCCTTCATAAAAAGCAATTATCAATCTCTGTAGGACTGACACCTTCCTAGTATGTGTGTCTACAGTCTGAAAACAAGAAAACCTTGTATATTTGTTTGTGGAAAATTATATATTAAAAAATAAAATAAAATTCATAGACCTAGATAGTATAACCTGCCTTGGTGTTCTGTGTTTGGCTGTGTGGTACTTAGCTGCCTAGTGGAATTAAACCACAACATTTGGAAACAGTACCTCTGACTCAAAGGAGATATATTCATCAAACCATTAGTGATAGAAAAATGGTTAAGAACATTCCCAGCAAACTATATAAATGCTTCCTAATTAGTTCTTTCCACTTTGCCCAGCAAGCAGCTGTTTCTCAATACAAAAGTTAAAGCATTGCTGAAAGGTATTGCCTAGACCAGGGCAACCTGGTCTAGTGGAAGGTGTGTGTTCTCTGCCCATGGCAGGGGGGTTGGAACTGTAAGATCTTTAAGGTCCCTTCCAGCCCAAGATTCTGTGATTCTATGATTCTTAGACGCCAAAAAAAAAAAAAAAAAAAAAAAAAAAAAAAAAAAAAAAAAGCCACCTTAAATGTAACAGAGCTGTAAAGATTCAGTTCTTTGTTAAAATTCCAAACTCTATACTCAAAAAATTGCCCAGTATTACAATACTTCAGCCTTCAGGTTGAGAAAGCATCAGTAGAGAAAATAAGCTATATGGGTAGTATATTTCTGGAAGAAATCTCTCTCTCCTGCTTACTCTCTCAATCTCCCTGTATCTTTCATAACACTGTCCTTCTAATGCAATAATCATTTTTCTTCCAGGACTTCGTAAGCAGGAATTCAGTTTCAGTTTTATTTGTACATGTGTAAGGTCAGGGGTCAGGTGGCTGCCACCTTTCAGGGAAATAGTTTAACCACTAGATTTTTGGTTTGGGAAGGACTGTCTTCCCTTTGTTTGTAATGAGTTCCACTGATGAGGATAAAATCTGTTTCTCTGGTCCTGAGAGAATAAAATAACTGGACTTGGTTCTACTTGCCAGAGAAGAAGAGAGTAAGGTTATTGATGCTGTCCCAAGGACAGAGCCAATACTTTACAATCATTTGCATGTGGATTGAAAAAAACTGTTGGAAACCAGAATTGGAGCCTAGCACACCCCTACAGGATGCATTTATAGCAGTTGTGGCAGGGTATAAAGAGGGAAGTGGTGCAATTAGTTTTAATTCTTCAAACTGTTGTGGTTGCCATTACATCTCCTGAGATGCCAGTTCCTGTTGCTATTCAATAGGTGTTCCCCAGGAATGCCTGGTAGATAGAGCTTTCCTCAGGGGACTAAAGGAGAATATTGGTATTCTGGATGCTAACCAGGTTTAGGCATGATAAGCTATTAACTTGGTCCTAAGCTTCAAACCAAGTATGTCTTCAGTGCCTTGGGAGACTTTAAAGTTTATGCTATGGCTCTTAGGAAGCTCAGGTGCTTCCTAAATTAATCAACAGCTTTGGGTTTTAGTGGAATATAAGGAGTTGCAAGTTATTAGATCAGTTCTTTGGAACATAGAGGAAAGAGAGGATCTTGAGCATCTTCTGAGTTTGACAAGGGGATCACAAGAAAACAACAAAGTGCATCCTAGGCTGAAAGGAGTTGTGAAAGAAGACTAGTGGTTTTGTGGAGTGTGTGGAGTGTGTAGAGTGTGGAGAACCATATTATGAATAAACAATATACACAGGGGCTTGCTTGGAGGTAGAGGCAGAAACTGAAGTAGCACAAAGTTGATCAAGTCCCTACAGATGACAGCTTTTTCCTGGGTTTTATGCTGGCACATTTGTTAAAGAATTTATCACACAATAGTTAGCAAGTAAAAATCAGCATGTACGTACTATATTAATATTTTATATTGTGATGCTTAAGTAAATTAAAAGTGAAACAAAAGTCTACAATGATGAAGTCAAAATCCACTGGTTCCTATTTCCCATTCATACATTATTATTAATTAATCTGATGGAGTTTGAATTTGTCATAGCTGGACAAGTACTCACTGAGGAATTCAATGATAGTACTGGGGTTGGAAAACTGAAGAAAGCTCAGTAGTATTCTGTGCAGCGACAAAGCATGAAGGGATTGGCTTCATCAGTGGCCTTATTACAAAGAGCACATTCACAACTCCGCATGCCTGAAGCTATAGATGTACATACTAAAGGAAATCTGGAAGTATTCTATTAATATTTTGATTCAACTCTAATAATTTTGGCAATATTGATAAATGGAAGTAAGAAAGTAACTGGGGAAGATTGCTTTTGCATTTCTGCAAACAGGGAAGCAGAAGGGATGCCTGGAGACATGTGGAAGCCTGGAACCATTTCTTGGTTCTTCAGTGACTTTGCATGGCTGTGTAAAGCAGGGCAGAAAGTACTTGTGAGTGGAATCACTCCGCATCTTCTGCCCAGGTCAGACTGGCAGTGTGTGTTGCATTGCAGATGTTTTCCACTCCCCAGAGCTAGTAAAAAGATCAGTGCAAATTAAAAATCTTGGCTATTCTAATTAACCAAATCCTGTTGATTTGTTTTATCTAGCAAGTTTGAAGATCCGTGTTTTCCTCCTCTTCTCTATCCCGGTTCCTGTTAAGGAAAACAGAATTTCTAATTGAAAGTTGAATTTCAAGTTAAAATGCTCAAAACTTCTGATACAATTTGAAGTAAATCTCCTTAGCTTCTGAACTTTGGTCATCAATAACAAACTGCCTATCCTGCAAGAAGATAGTAGTAAATTTATTTCAAAAGGAGAGTAACAAATTATTTAGTAAAATATAAATATTAATCAAGTTTCCATGTAATAATTCTGGAGTGACTCTATCCAAATACAACAAAGACATTTGCTCTTTGCTAAAAATGGACTGCTTGGCAGTCTTTTCTTGCTTTTTTATAGATCAAACCTTATAAAGAAGTCCTCTGTCTCCAGCTGTCTCTAGCACCATATGAGAGATAGCAGTTAAATCACTATAAGAAGTGATTAGTCATGGCAAATATGCTTACCATGGACTCTTTAAAAATTAGCTTTGTACTGCTTTTGCTCCCTTATGATTTCTTGGAACTGTTTGTCTCATTGGTGTTTTTTTAATGTATAAAAAGCTAATGTTAAACCAATTGCATTTTGGTTATTTTTCCATACTGGTCTGACATAAGAGTAAAAAAAAGGTAGCCAAATAGCAGTAACTTGTGCAGATTATGCCACATCCACCTTTATTAAATAACCTGCTGAAGATTGTATTCATAACAAAAACCAGTCTAGGAGAATGCAGTGACAGTAAACTAGCAAGGAGATATGGAATAAATACATCTGTTTGGCATTCCCATCTCAAGATTTATGGTCCTAGTCTGTCAGCAGCATTTACACTTAGCTCTACGCTGCCTAGACACTTTCTCAGTCTTCAGTTCAGAAGCTGCTTTCTTGTTCTTCATCACTCATAAGTAGTATTCTCCAGAAAATTTAGAATCTACTTCTAGGAATTATGAACTAGGCAAAAAAAAGGATGTAGACCTCCAAGAGACCTCAAGCAGAGGATTTAAGTGCTTCGGTTATTATGCTGGAGGCTCACTTACTCATAACAAGTCTTGCTTTAATTTGAGCATGCTGGCTGTGCAGGTGGAATAGCACATTCCTTGAAAATAATACTGAGGCTGAAACTATCACAGTAAAATAAAAGCCACACTACTGCAGTAACAGTTCCTCATACATTTACAGAGGATGAAGGTCAGGAAAGTGATCTGTTAGCCTGATATGATTAAACTTCTCATGGTGGTTGACCAAACTATTAGCTACAACATTTAATCTCCTTAAGCATGAATATATAATGTAGGTAAAAGCCCAGACCCAAGTACATGATCAGTAAATTACAGTTTAAAGCCTTAGTAAGGACAGCCTTTATTTCCTCCAAGATTTCAGAAGAACACTCTGCTTTATGCAAATATGACTCACCAAGTTTGCATGCAAGTTCGGTTTAAAACTCAGTGATGAACAGATCTGTTGAGATAAACCTCAAATCTTGTTAGACCTGTTTATTTCCACTGCTTTTGATATGAAACTCTTTATATAAGAAGCCACAAACAGACTGAAATGCTGTAGGAGAGGGAAAAGATTGATTTGAATTCCAGTTTACTGTTTTCACAACAGTGTTTCTATTTATATGTATAATCTGTGGTAGGTCACCGGTTCTTTAGAGACAGAGAATACTATAAAGCAGTTGTACACAAATAAATGTAGAAAAATATAAAAGCTTGAATTCAGTAAGGTATAAAGTAGACATGGCTGAATGGATGCTTATTAAATGTGACATGCTAAGTTCTATTTGGGGATTTCGTAAAATAATGTGAATATTGGAAATTTCTGCTGCTTCTTATCTTGCCTTCTCTGAGCCCAATGAACAGTAATCTTCAGACCAAGGTAACATCTTGCAGTTCTTTTTCTCTGGAAGACACAAAATAGTTTATTGACAAGAATTGAGTGAAATCATAGCTGATTTCTCATGCACAGTGTTTTCATTATACTGACCAGACTTTGTTGGATAAACTACCTGAGAATGTGGATCTGAAGCACAGTTGATTCAGGAGTTGATTCAGTTTCGAAGCCTGAGAGGGAATCAAAGAATAGATGGAGGCAGGAGAGGCAGGTGGACAAGAGTCTAGGGAAAAGTCAATGGTAGGAGAAGCTTCTTAAAGCTGGTCAGGAAATAATATTCCCTGACGGTGAGGACTTACAAGATTTGGACAGTTTTTCTTTTTCATTTAAGGACAAAGCTGAGATCTGAACCATGATTAAACCAGAATATTTTTTGCTTTAACAGCTCATTAACATTAACAGTGTTTGTGACAGCTTTAAAAAGGTAAAATACATAATTCTGAGAAGTCCCAGTTCTCCAAGGAATGTATTATCTATAGATTAATCATCTATTTTGTTTACTTTAAATTGATTAGAGTTTTCACTGAGGATAGAAAAAACTATAATCAGGAAACAAGTAGTGCCAAAGGCCAGCAGGAATGGTCAGAGTCACTTGGGGAGAAGTATAAGGCTCCACAAACAAAATGGACTCCAGCGCTGTTTTTTGAAGAGGATCTTCAGCAATAAGAAAAAATCCTGGTGCCTCTCACTGAGCATCACAAATCTGGTCCTGCCCTGGTTAAATTAATACTAGTTTAGAGCTCACCTATCTTTAGTGTCATACTTCCAAAAACTACAATAATTAACTTTAATACAAACTGCACTTAAACAATAATTTTGTTACCAGACAGCAGTGTGCTTTTTTTAAAAAGAAACAAGCAGGTTGTGTTCTCAAACAATAGGAGATAAAGGAGCTGCTGATCTTCCATGTTTTGTGTGGAGCATATGGTCTGGTTAATTGTCCTGGTTACCCTGCTGTATCACCTACTCTTGCTGTAGGATTTGAGACAAATATCTTTTACAGGATTTTAATAGGTATGTGTGATAATTTAATTAATATTAAAGTCATCTTGCAGATGAATATATTTTTTTGGTTAGGATGTGCCCATGCATATCAAGTCTTAGCAACTTACGTTTTCTTTCCTAGGGTGGTGGGAGGGGAGGGCAAGAGTGAATAATAAATTTAATTAAAATATATTATTTCAGATATTTTCAAACTGTTTATTAAATGCACTCAACCTTGTTGCAGTATAGTAAAAGAAAAAACATTCTGCAGGAGGTGAGAACAGTCTCCCATGTTTGCAGAGGGAGGAGACGTTTTAATCAAAAAGCCCAGTGTAAGCCTTCTTTTCAGATGTTCACAAGTTGTTTGATTTCCTTCTGGAACTAAAAGGACATAAATCCATAGGTCCTGCTTTGTTAAACAGAGTCTTAGTCAAAGGGTTGTGAAAGCTGAGGTTTTCTGCTGTTTCTCAACTGTGGATGCTGTTCTGCTTTGTACAACCAGACAAATCTTTAGAGCAGCAGAAACTATAGTCAGCAGTACCTTTTGTCCTAATCACAAGGATATAGAGTAATCATCTTCTTTTGCTGCTACCACAATGATTATTTGAAAATCTTTAATACTTCACACAGTGTCTAAGTCTCAAAACATTACATAGTGTGATGATTTAACACATTGCCAGAATACGGAGTTTCAGTATTCTGGGAGAACATAGCAAATGATGGTCTACTGGGAAAGAAGATAAAAAACTCCTCCACAGTTTATCATTCATTTTGCCTTACTAATAGTTTCAATGAAATATTTAACTTTATGCTAAGTTAAATGTATCCTATAAAGTGTTTTTGCTTTACATTTTAAGGAAAAACCCCTATATATATATATATATATATATAGGATATAAACAAATCAGTTTCTTCCTGACCGAGTATTTTCTAATGGAAATGGGGGCAGGAATGAAAATGTGCAAGGAGAACTGTGTTATAACCAGCCTAGGTTTGCAAAGCATTATCTCAGAATAGTGCAAATAATAATACATTAAGATGAGGACAGACTTATAAAGGATATTTTTTGTATGAATCACTATGTACACCAACCACTAACCTGCAATAATCATAACCTTAATAATCATTTTTCCAGGAGCAGTGTGTAACCCAGACTTCCTCAGGAGAGTCATTGCCTAAAGTTATATTAGAACCTAGATTGAGATAATACATCTCTCTGTATTACCTGTATGATATATATCTCTATCATATGTATAATGTGTAAGATATTATAGAGAGATATTTTCACCTCGAATTATGTTAGGTAAAAAGATTAGTCAGTTACTTCATAGGAAATATATAGGCAGTATACTGTACAAGAGATTTTTTCCTAAGGATTCATTTGACCTTTATTCAGCCTCCTAAAGTAAACACCTAAATTATTCCATAGCATCCCTCAAGAGTGTTAAGTCAACAAAAGGCCTTGTATCTCCAAATATTTGCTTCTAGTGTTAGCACAGTACAAATAGTAGCCATAATCAGGAATTCGACCTGATGTTTATAAAATGTAACCTTGTCTCAGCTATTGAGATCCTCTGATAAAGGTAAGGTCTTGCTGAATATTTTCACATTCCTTGAGTTCAAAATGTTTTGACTGAAAAGAATGCAAAGGCTTTTTTTTCCAATGGTGTTTGTCCCTACACCACTCTAACTAAACAGTGCAAGCCAGATAGAAACAGTTCTGCTGTATAAGGTCAGATCCTTCACTTAATCTTCTACTGCAAGGAACTCTGACAAGAGTATCTTCCTCCCCTTTAAAATATGAAATACCCTTTTTCAAAACAGAAATCCAACTCAAATAGTGCTGTAAGTTCCACTGTGAGAAAAAAGCCATCACATACTAACAGTCTGTACACTTAGTGTGGGTACTTCATGCTGCTTCCCTCTCAGCTGTTCCTTCTGCCTTTCTGCCACAACAGTTGTCAGAAGGAGCAGGAGGAGGAACAACCCCTTGGACAGCTCAGAGTAACTGCTGTATCAGATGAAGAGATGTTAGTGGACTGGCATTTGCCACAGATTCACATTTGTGGTTAAACACAGTGCAGCTTTTTACTCTGCCTTTCATGCAATTTATAATTGAAAAGCAGCTGAAGTCTAGCAGAAGACTAAGCCATAGTTTGAATAACAGTTTGCTCTTAGGAGACAAATTATACCGATAAATTTTACTGATTCATGTGGGACCAGTGAAAGGGCTGGAAAAAAAACCAGAGGTGTGATGAGAACAGTAGGGAGGGGAGCAAGAGCTGATTAACTGGCACACTGTCAGTGTCATCATTGCTAAAGCTGGTGTGGAAACAACATTACAGTGTGTTTGAGAGGATCCATAAGAATAGGTGACAACAAAACTTGGGAGTGATTGAGTGAAATCGGGGTTTTTTGAAGCAAAATATTCCGCTTCAGCAAAGGTGGAGAGATGCTGACTGCATGCTTGTCTCTTCATTGAATCCCTAAGTGGTTTAGGTTTATGACTTTTGAAAGGCCAAAGCTTTGACTCTTTCAGAGGACATCTGACTGATCTACTTTCTAGTCACAAAGTCCACAGCTACTTCTGGAGTTAGGCAGCACATAAATAAGGCTTGGTATCTAGATCAGTTCAGCTGAGCATTGCAGGGCAAGGAGCTCTGCATCTTAAAATAGGAACACAGATCTATTTTAACAGCTGCAAAGGTTACCAGCTCCAATATAGTCACACCAAGAACGTGTGGTTGAATCATCTGAGGAAACATTGGCATATGATCCTTGCCTGTCACACAGATAGCTGCTTACAAGTCTTTTCAAGTAAGAGATAGTAGTATTTTCGGGTTAATTTAGGATGGTGGGAAGAGGGATTACTTCTGCTTCTTTGTGCATTGTTGAGTTATCCCTCCCCTGTTTTACAGATAAGTAAAGCTTATGTTGCTGGTTGTTTCTGTCTTCCAAGGGCTGTAATATTTCCAGTGAATGATTAACAGAAAGCCCATGTATAGTGAATCATTCTCTGGAGAACTGCCCTACTGACATCTGGGATTTTGTGTCATTCAGTCCTCACTTTTTCCCTACCTCTTTTTCTTTTTTCTGACTTTTGTAGGTTTATACCAGTCTGTCTGGTCAAATGTCTATACCTGGAAATATTCCAAATAATGATGCAGAAGGGTTTCTCTGTTTGCTAGTTTGTTTTATGGTCAATATATTCTCTTTTCTTTGACAGTTAACAGTTCTCCATGTGTTTAACAGTCATGTTGACATTGTATTTGGTGCTTCAGTGCTGGCTGACCTATTGAGAGCCTCTAAGCCATCACAGCAACACAGGAGGATCCTAAATAGCTCCAAAGTCTTACAGTAAATGTGAAATGCAAAACATGGCTTACTGTTTCCCTGGGGACCCTCTGTCAGATAAATAAGTTACTTCACTAGAATCTAGCTAGTAAACTTTAATTTCCTGGAAGCACAGACAACACAAGGCAAGGTTTAATTTCAGGTCACTTCTGACTCAGGGAGGAAAGAAGGCATTTTTGTTTGGAGGCCTCTCTTTTATTCATTACCTTGCAAAGTTAGTTTTAACTGGAATTCTCACAGGACTTCAGATACGTGTGCTTTGCTATCTTCCATGTTTGTATCACCTTCACATCAGAATAAGCTTCTACGCCAAGAGCTGCCACATTAAATTAGCTTGTCTAGAGCTCCAATTGCAATTTTACTGTCATTAATAGGAAACAAAATGAAGATATTTCAGGTATCTTCAGAAGTGTGATGGCTCTCAGCTAATCTAAGACTGAACTTTGTCTTCAATGTAAATCTTGACCAATCAAGAAAAATCTCTACATTTATTCCGGAAAAACATGATCAAAAAATGTTACCTGATTCTCGTCTTCAGTACATAAAAGCATAGAGAATGAAAAATATGATAACTTGTAATATTATACTAAAATTTAAAATTGCTCAGAAGTCCTGGAAGTCAAAACTCTGGACCTGAGTACTGGATAAAACTTGCACATTTTGATGACTCTTTATATTCTGTCTATCTATATTATAAAAAAATTTTAGCTGTGCTGCAAACTTACTATGCTGTTTTATGCTTTCTGTTTGTCCTGTACTACAGTACTGTCTTGGTTTGAAAGACAGGTGTCTGCTAAGGAAGGCAGAAGCCTCCCTTGAAGTGGCAGATGTAACCCCTTTCCCTCCGAGTTATTATAATTTTGAAATCAAGGGCCTTTAGGCAAAGATGTGGGAAATAGGAATAACAGTTCTTTACTATATATATATATATATATATATATGTATATAACCAGTCAAACAAACAGCAATAACTATGGCAGTAACAGCAATCACAAACCCAGTCCCAGCCTTCTCAGCTGTCGGGCCCTTTCCCCTCGGGTGCAGTTCCGCTCGCAGCCGGCAGGGGCGCTGGCGGCTCCCGGTGAGCAGGGCAGGTGCGGTGGTTCCCCCGCGGCTGCAGGGGGCGCTCCGGAGCGAGCTCGGGGAGCACGCGGCACTGGTGCCCTGGGATCCCGGGAAGGGATGGAACAAAGGCTTCACAAACCCCAGACGGCTGGCCCCGGTGTCCGGCTGGAGCTTCGGGAACAGCAGGCTGGAACGGCAGGCTGGAGCGGCAGGCTGGAGCGGCAGGGATGAGCCCAAATCCCGGGTGGCAGACGCGATGTATCCAAGCGGGGAACCCCCCGGAGGTCCAGGCAGGCAGGGCGAGCACGGCTACAACGCAGCGAAGGCTCCAATCAGCGGCGGGGGCAGGGCGGCCACAGCCCGGCCTCCAGCGGGGCAGGGAAGGTGGGCCGGGGGTCCTGGGATCTTTCTCCGCAGAAAGAAAAACGGCCGAAAAGAACCAGGCTCCTCTCCCCGAGAACGCTGAGAGCAAACTGCCCCCACACCCAGGTGAAAACAAAGAAGTAGCCAGGCCCGCCCCACCCTCCTCTTTTGTCTTTCTTAAGTACAGCCATTTGTCCCCTAGCAACATGCATATGGGAGAAAATTCCTTTAACAGGAAAAAAACTAGGACTAAACTAAAACCCCAACAAGTACCTTAAGAAAAATCACTACACCTTTGTACAGACCAGTGTGATTATACTTTATCTCTTCAGTCTTGTGGATAGCCTAATGGTGTGTTATCTTTATTGTTGGTAAGAAGGTAGCATCTTCATATTACCACTGTACCAAAAAGTCTTTCTTGGGAAAGGGGAGAGGCAGAGTGCAGTTTGCTGTTTAAAATAAAATAAAATAACATAAAAAATGGAAAGAAGTGAGGAAGTGATATTACTAGTAATTACAACATGTTCTTGCTAAAACTGTACCCTAAAGAATGCTTAGGTGTAAACTTCTGCTTCTGGCAGAGTAGCACAGAGGAAAGTCTCAGCAAGAAGCATTCTCAGACATAATGAAGAGAAATATGTACATCTGCTAATATTTAGGCTCCTGGATGAAAGGGAGCAATATGAGGGAGAGCTTTACCTCAGAATCAGGATCCCTTTTGAAGTACTATTTTTAAATATATTGACTTTGAGAGATAACAGGCAGAAAAATAAATCAAAAAATGCAGATCTCTAGGGAGGGAAGAAAAGTGATGCATTGGTCATGCTGTAGTTAGAACAGCTGCTGCTATCCAATGTCTAATTATGTTACTTAATTTTGAGGGGAGGAAACTTTGCTGCTGTATGAATAAGCAAGGTTTGCCCTTAAATACCTTTCTGTCTATGAGGTGATTGACAGTTGAGGCCCATAGGTGTTCATCCAGACCAAACAGACTATGGAATAAGGCAACTGACTCTCTGAACAGCCTCAAACAATCTGCACCCTTGCACACATGCCTAGAAGTGATGTTTACATATTCCACAGCACTCGCTGAATTTCTGTTCCTTAGGCTTCTTGTTTAAAAGATCGCAAACCTAATTTTAGAAGATAGCAAAACACACAGTCTTTTTACTGTTAGATTGCTATGCATAAGACTTTTAGTGCCATATAACTATTTGTTATAGTTACTGTTATTTGCTGTATAAAATGCTACTAACAGTAGTAAAAATTCCTCATATGATATAAGGGGGAGGGAGGTAAATAAAAGCATATGTGCCCCCAAAATTTATGTCCCACACATTCGGAAATATGCTGTGAAAACTTCAGCTACTGCATGATTCAAAATTTGTAGCATGGGAAACTGAGTGACTTGTGTCTGTGTGTGTATTTACGTGCTTTGATTATAAAGCTTGAGCTGAATGCTCTGTTTAATCATTTCAACTACTAAATTAGTGCATTCAGTAAGTTTTGCTGACAGTTTATCTGGCACATGACTGAGCTCACACATTACTGTGTCTGTGGTATGAAAAAGATGTGCAGAAATATCTTACACAAAGATGTAAATGATTGTCTGTGCCTGCACAGCATGCTTGCCCACAGTGGCAATGAGTCAATATGTATTAGCTATATATGGGATTTATTCTTCCAGTTAACTTCATACTTATTAATCTCTAAATTTATAAGATAGATTATTGCTTTAAAGCAACTCTTTATAGAAAAGTATAATCTTGTCTTATTGACACTGAATTGTTTGAGAATTCTTTAATGGTGTTTTTGTCAGGAAGACTTTGTTCCAGCAAATATTTACATCTACACAGGAAATTGTACAGTTTCCTCTACCATGACATTGTATTACGATACACAGGCAGTATATACTAATAAAGTAATGCTAGAGTACTGAAATACCAAGATTCAGAATGTATGTTACAGCTTTATCATTCAATATAGTCCTTTCATTAGCTGGCTCTTACAGAAACTTTGCTCTCTCTCTTGTCATTGGTGCACAACACCTAGAGGTCATCCACCAAAGAGGGTTTGAGTGGCAGTTTTAAGTCTGTCTACAAGTCACCAGATTTGGGCTCTTCCATGTTACTGAGTGAACAGGCTGTAGTGCCACCAAGCCATCCTGGCCTCTTGGCTGACTACCAAAGTGGCAATAAATGCCTTCTCAAGGAGAGATGGCTTGGGTCATCTGAGATTAATGAAAGCATTAAATTTGTGCCCACAACTATCAACTATATAAAACTGCTTGGTTTATGTTTCTTACTATGGTGATTCTGTCTCTTCCTAACTAAGAGCCTTCTCACTTGAAAAACACTTTTCTCTTTTTTCTGATGATGATGCATCTTCTAGTGGAAAGTTAATACTGCTTCAGACCCAGACAGATATTCTAAAGAAAACTCTGTTTTAAACACAATTAGGAATGGAAAGATAGTCCTTCAGAATGGATAATATTGCTCCATTTGCAGAGCTTGTACAGAAGGGTTTCTGCAGTGCTGGTTTTGTACCACATTATCCATGTCAAATTTTCCTAAGATGTTTTGAACTTCAGGCTTGTCAAGAATTATACTCAGGCTTCTTCTTTTCCTGATATCCATCTCCATCTGCAAGAACCTTTCTGTATATTGAGTGTTTTCCTTCCTCAAGAGTAAAGCTTTTGTACACTTTTTTTTTTCTTTAAACTCATCTCTTTTAAGGTTGGGTTACCATATGATCCAAAGCATTACACCAGGAACTGTCAATTCCTAATATAGCTGTAATTATATGATGCTCGTACATCCCTGGACAAAGTCAAATGTCTGTTACGGTTATCAGGTAATTGTGCTAGAGGGGGAAAACATTATTAATTGCTTGTTTGCAAAGAGATAATTACTCTTGGTGGTGTTATGAAGCTGTTATTATTGTAAGAAAGAAACTGTACTTAAATCAAACATGTTCAAACCTTTTCAGCGCATTTTTATTCTAGAAGATGGGGTAAAATTGCAAGGCATTATACTACTACTTATTTTAATCATGTATCTTTGCCATCTTGCCATGAAAAACAAGCATCCTATGACTAACCTATCACCTACAAAGTATGAACAAGCAGGAAGTAACTTTGAGTATTTGGCAAGTAAACCAAGAATAAAAATGAACATAATTATGCTAATCAGAAAGCAAATCTTGAAACAATTTCTAAAGCAGTGAAGGCATCAAGCCAAATACCTAGAGTAATATTTGCATTTACCAAGCAAGCACATGACACCAGAAAAAATTTATTAACACAGGAATGGTTACAGAAGCAAATTGTTCTCAGAGGTGGCAACATTAATGCCTTTCAACAATTTGGCCAGGGAATGTAGAAAGAAAAAGAAACCCCTTAGGCCCGTAGTGAAGTTTCACAGTCTTTACCAATATGTATTACTATGGTGATTTACTTAAGTTTTCTATATATTAACAATAGGACTTCAGAAAGTAAAATGTAATTGAATGCAACTTAAAGTTTTATGCAAAACTGTATATGAGAAAGATGGTAGTTTTCTCAATGCATGGCACTCCTGTTATGTTCTCAGTATTTCTTTTCATTTCTTGATACTGGAACGCTCTGGAAACAGGAATATTGTAGCAGCACAGGAGTGCAGATATTTTTTATTCACTGACATTCGTTTTCGATTGTCTAAATCAAAAGACAAGGAGAGGAAACTCCTGCCCCAAATTACGGGAAGACTAACACTACATTATCAAACAATTGTTATCTGGCAGAAACGTGGGGAATTTTTTGTAAGGCGGTACCCGTGGACGCAGCTCCGGCTCAGCTTAGAGCAGATGACCTCGCTGGTTATTCCTGCTGTGACCGCGAGAGGGCAGCCCGTGCCCATTAAATCATTGCATGAAACCCGAACTCGGCTTTGGAAGAACTTGGGGTTTTTTAATTCTTCTGCTTCATTTTAATTAAAGCTTTGTGAAGTTTAAAAATGAAGCTGTTTAAAAAGCGTACTGTAGTGCAATGTCCAAGTTGTTTGAGGTCATTTTAAAACCTGCTGTACAAATTTCTCAGTATAACCTTTCATTTAGTTCTTGTATGGTTTCAGTAAGATATGCTTTATCTCCTCTACCAAAAGTAAATAATCTTCATTAACAAGATGCTACATCTTTTAAGTCGGTTCCTTAATTGCAGATTTTTTTAATTTATTCAGGAAAAATAAGGTAGGGCATTTAGTGTTACCTTCTTAGAGCAGCTAACAGAAATGTGCCACTACTGACTTTCCATGTTTTAGATACTCTTTCCTCCATCAATAGGACATCAGATAAATCTGTCAGTAAAACCCCTGTTTCAACTTCAGTGGTGTAAACTATGGAGTGTAGCTGTATATTATAAAAGCATACTGTGCCAGTTTTTTTAAAGCAACCGCCTTTCCCCTTTGATATTGGTACCATGCCTCTCAGCCATGCATTTACAAGCCTGAGCATTCAATGGGAAGTGCTGCAGGTTCCGCACTTTTGAGAAACAGCTTACTTGGAAGTCTAAAGTTGGATTTAGAAGCTTAACATTTTTGGGAAACTTGTCTATAGTCTTCATAACTTATTGTTGTTAAGGCAAATATATATCCAGTGTATTTATGCTGCAACCAGTTTAGATTTTTTTACTTCTACTCTGTATAACTAATCCTGGTTAAGGAAAGCTTTCCTTAACTTAGGGTGAGAGAGCTGTCACAATCCCTCTCGATCCCATTTCTGTAACAGGCAGCACGGTGTTACTCAAATCAAGTTGTAGACCTGGTAAGTCTGCCTAGGTATCCAGAAAATTACCTAGGGAGAGAAAGAAGTTTAATTATAACAAAACTGAATTACATATATAAAAATAATGTACCCCGCTTACTTCATTCATAAAGGAATTGGGCCAAAATAAACTATGCATTTTACTCTTGAATTCCATGAAACCATAACATCAAATGTTTCTTTTTTGTCAGAGCATAATTTGAATCATTTGCACAAGGGACGAGTTCAAGATCATGTATTTATTAGTCAGACTAATTTTATTTTTCACTTCAGCTTGCTTTTCTGGTCTTTAAATGTGAAGCAACATCTAAGAGAAGGGCAGCGGTCCAAAATATACTTGAAAAGAACTGGCATTAGCTCTGACTTTGTCCTATCTGTTGAACAAACAGAAGTTAATTCATCCTTGAACCTAGAAACTGGATGCATTCTAGAATTAGACAGAAAAAGCATGTTTTACTAGTTCTGCTGCCACAGGATCCAAGATCTGCCTGCCTACCAGAGATCAGGCATCTATGCCAAACAGTGGAAATTATAAAAGATTTTCAGTTGTGAACAAGAAGCTTACAATAAACAATGGAGAAATAATTTCCAAGAGGAAATGAAAATAATCCAACACATCCTTGGGTTAGCTGGTGGACAACAGAAGTGGAGAACAAATACTAAAATTCAAGCCAGGAATACAATATCCACCACATCCTTCCTTTTCTTCCCCCGCTTCCCCTCCCCTCTCATCAGATTACAAGAACAGTGCTTTATTTAAGACAACATCCTCTTCTGAGCCTGTATGTGCTTTTTGAAATGTGCTATGTGCACCACTGTTTCCCAGGCAATCTGTGCTGTAGAATCAAAGCTTTTTTCTGTCCTGCTCCCTAATAGTATTTCAAATTAGTGATGAAAGTGAAAACTAATAAAATACCTTTAAATTTTCAGACTGCTTAAAGTAGTGGAGCTAAGACAAGTATGCAGTTTAAGCTCTGAAAATCTAAAACTAACTTTAACTTGTTATCAGTAATATCCTATAATCCTTAGTCCTTTTATTTCTGTAGGTACCACAAATAGCAATTGTTATGTCCCAGTTAGCTGCAAATGGAGAATGATCGTGCACTAAAAGCATACTGAAAATGGGGGAGCCGGGTAGAAGAGTTTAAATGTAGTATCTGTACATACAACAAGAAAATATCACTGGTTGTGTATTACAGCTGGTGAGGGGTCAGTAGCTCTGACCCAGGAAGAGGTGACCGGTCCGGAGAGATGGTCCCAAAAGGAATCGCCTTCCCAAAGCCCGGTGTCTTCCCTCAGCTGCTGGCAGGAGGGTCCATGCAGAAGCTGTCAGCTCTTTAGTGATTGTCAGCTCGTGATTCCAGCTCAGCTCTGCAGGGCAGCCTCCAGGCCAAGCCAGACCAGAGAGAGACGAGAGGCTCGAGTAGCTGGTTCCGCACGAAGGCAGCTTTATTATCCGTACTCCAGCAAAGGGAAGCTACGCGCCAGCACCTCCGTCTCGCAAGGGCAGAGGGCTGGCTTTTATAGGGATACAGGGGGGTGGGTGCCAGGGGGTAAAGGCCAATGGGTTACAAGGGATCTGCATAGGGTCTCCTAAAGGACTGTGGGTCTGTCTTTTCTCGCCGTGACCACAGAAGTGGTTGTCTTTCCAGGGAGTCCTGCTGGCGGGTTGAGTAGCCTCCTTACCTCAGCAGACATCCCTCCAGGGCATGGGCTGGGCATACCTCACAGTTGTGATACTCACTGTTAGCATTTCACAAATTTTCTCTGCAGCATTATCACAGTAATGCAGAAGTCAGCAATGAAAAACTTAGGTTCCTTGTCAGAACACACATCATCTCCTGTATTACAGAATGTATCAACATCTCAGATTCACAGTGGCTAAGGTTGGAGAAGACCTCTGGAGGTCATTTGATCAAACTTCGCTGCTCAAGACCCACTTGCCCAAAACCATGTCCAGATGGCTTTTACATATTTACAAGGATGAAGACTCCAAACCCTCCTTAAGCAACCTGTGTCAGTGCTCAGTCACCATCACAGTGAAAAAGTATTTCCTAATGTTCACCTGGAACCTCCTCTGTTTCAGTGTGTGTCTCTTGTCCTGTCAGTGAGCACCCTAAAAAGAGCCTGGCTCCATCCTATTTGCATCCTCCCTTCAGGTATTTATATACTTTGGTAAAATCCCTCTGTACAACATATAATTGCAGACAACATAAAATTCAAAACTTGACTGAAGATATTGATGAGCACCGTTGATGCATTCATTGCTCTTCCCATCTGCAAGTTAAATAAAGCAATTTGGTGCTGTGGTGTTATGGCGAAAGCCAAACACAGCTAACAGACAAATGCCATTTAGTTCATACTTGGTGTGAAAAGCCTGTGCAGTTGCAGCCACACTGAGCCCAAGTTCTACCATTCAATATTCATCTGAAACTTTTCACTTCAGTAACTGTAGGTCGAGAGAGGTGCTTTAGGTACCCCACAAAGTACACCACTCTGAAATGCTAGCATTAATTTGAATTTAGTAATGATTCCACCTGTTTTGAACAAGATTCAATTAAATTTAGGCACAGTATTTAAAGCTCCCAAAAAAGAGTATAAAGTCAGCAAATTCCTTGGTTTATTCATTGGGTTTTTTAAGTTTTATTTTGTCAATTTCAGTTGGGTTTGGTAACAGCTGGAGGAAAAAAAATAGGAAAAACCCTTCATCCTTTGTGTCTCAGTTTTATCTGATTTTTGACATGTAGTCAACCAACTTTTCTCCAACTCAGTATCCAGGGCTTCTTGTGAAATACTGCTGGGTTTAGAATTCTTTCTTGGAAATTCTCTTTTTGGAAAGAATCACTAGGAAGGATTCAATTTTAAATTATGTGGGAATTTAAAATCATTTACAGTGTATTGTGCTCATGAAAAACTGTGTTGATTACAGCAGCAAGTGCAGACAGCAGGAAGAGTTAGGGTTAGGGTTGGGTAAGGGTTGGGTTAGGGTTAGGGTGTAAGTATTAGTGGGTTAGGGGTTAGGGTCAAGTTTGGGTTTAGGCTTAGGGTTGGGTTAGGGTTAGGATTTTGTTAGGGTTCGGGTTACAGCTGGGTTAGGGTTAGGGTTAGGTTTGGGTTTAGGTTTAGGGTTAGGGTTTTTTAGCATGAGGGTTAGGGTTTTGTCTAGGATTAGGGTTAGGTTTATGGTTAGGGGTTATGTTATCTTTAGGGTTAGGTTTTGGGTTAGGGTTAGGGTTAGCAATAGGGCTTTGGTTTCTGGTTAGGGTTTTAGTTACAGTTAAGGGTTAGTGTTAGGGTCTTATTTACAGTTAAGGGTTAGGGTTAGGGTTTTATATATGGTTAAGGGTTAGGGTTAGGGTTTTGGTTTAGGTTTAGGGGTTTTGTTAGAGTTAAGTATAAGTATTACAGTTAGGGTATAGTTAGGGTTGGGGGCTAGGTTTAAGGTTAGGTTTTGTTTCTAGGGTTAGGGTTAGGGCTATGATTAGCTTTAGGGTTAGGGTTAGGTCACATTTATGATTATTTTTAGGTTTTGTGGTACGGCAGCAATTGGGTATTCTTTGCTTTTTAGCCTTTTGTAGTGTCTTTAGATCCTGAATTTTTCAGGACTGGGGCACTTTGTAAGTGTCATGGTTCTGGCCACTCTGTTCAGATCAGTCCCTGAAGGTACTAGGCAAGAAGTTTGCAAGGTGTGGGACAGCTGAGCTTACACTGTAATGTATCCTGATAACCATTTTTGTCTATCCTGAAAAAAACATGCTTGATTTATAGTCAGCCTCAGGCATTTGGTAGAAGGACGATGTGTTCTATGAATCTGTCACCTCCTTCAGCTGAGTCAGTGGCAATTCTTTATTATGGCCCTTTACAAAGTCAGCTTTTTAGGGCCTGTATCATTCTTCACATTCTTCACACAAGCAAATCTTGGTTTTTTTTCCTGTGGTTACTTCTCTCCTCCCTTTGAGCAGTATGTTGAAGTTCAGCTACATTTCAACTAGGCCAGCCCCTTCCTCATTTACCTCATCCTCTAAACTTGGGGAAAAATGGGATGCTCCAATTGCTCCCATTGAAGCACTGTTGGAAAGTGCCTGGATAGGTATATCCCTTACAAGAGTTCAGATTACAGACTTGGCACCACTGGCAAATTACTCTGCTCCTCCTGTATGGCACTTTCACAGTGACCTCGCATTTCTCAGCAGCCTCAGAACACCTGCAATACATGCTCTGCATCTGTACCACTCTCAGGGATCTTTCCCTACCTTAGCCTGTACTGCAGAGCTAAATAGGGAAATCCCAGTCACTCCTTATAGATCTCCCTGCAGATGTGCCTTACTTGGTCTAGCTTAGCTGCAGACAGAGGCTGATAAAATGTACAGAATGCCTTACCCCTGAAGCTCCAGAGCAATCAGACTGCTGTTTCCATTAATACTTTGGGAAGTTGATGCCAGAAATCTTGTTAGGAAAGAAAGAGGGTTCAGTGTTCTCTGGACTAGATGTTTGCCCAAAAAGTTGTAAGAAACCAACCTGGTTGAAGTGTCTTATCATGGCATCTTCAGGGGATTCCAGTCAAAACACAAGCTAAGTTATAGGAACTATTTAGACAGAGCAGCATCTTGGCTGCTCAGGCTTCTCTCAAAGACACTATTATAAGCTATAATAATTGTTCAATCAAAGATATATTAACCTGTTCTTTAGTTCTGGCTGGAGGAACACAGTCAATTTTCCTGAGTGAAATTCAGTTACCTTTTTTTTTTTTTTTAATTTCGCACTTGAGGTCAGATTTGTGTTCAGCCATAGAGGTGCAGAGGCCAGAGGAGCTGGGTTAAATGACCATTATCAAAATGATAGGAAAACCGATGATTCCAAAAGCAGCCACACAACATAATTTTTGTCTGGTTTTCTTATTCTTTGGTTCCACTGATCTTTCATCTTAGAGTTTTTTCAAAAGGGTATCCTAACAATTATTTTACTGATCAGTAGTGAGTATCAGGATGTGTATTAACATTCTTGCAAGTGATGTGTAGCATTTCTCTTGTTCACATGCATTCTAGTAATGTACTAATAAACTTTGAAAAGTTTTCAAATATCTGTACAAGTCATTATTTCTATGAAAATTTATCAGAAAATCATAGAACTTTTTGGGTTAGAAAGGACCTTAAGTATCATCTAGTTATAATTTTTATCCCAAATCAAAGTGCTCCCGAGCTCATCCTTCATTTATCTTGAGTTTAAAAAAAGGAATCTCAGTCGCCTTTGTCCAGTGCCCGTGGAAAGTGACACGTCTAACAACAGCGCTACTTTCTTCCGCCAGCCATGCTGCGGAGAAGGCGGCTGTGCAGTTCACCGCGTTTTCCCGCTGTTATTTGGGAATGCTCCTCCTCCGCCCGGCGCAGTGCGGGGGCCGGGGCCCGGGGCCGCCCGGGTCTCTCCCCGGGGCTGCCCCGGGCCGGCAGCCGCAGCCCCGCCGGGGGCTGTGCACTCGCCTTCGCCTCGGGAAGGGCCACTGGCGGCTAAGCACCCCCGCCACACCTCTGGCGCTGAATGACAACATTCTAAGCGAGGGCCCCGACCGCGGCCCCGCGGGCGGGCGGGACGGAGGCGGGGCCGCCCTACCCGGCCGTGGCCCCAGCCCCGACCCTGACCCCGGCCAGGGCAGGCGGGCGGGGCGGAGGTGGGGCGGTCCGGCGGGCGGAGCGGAGCGGCCGCGCTCCGGAAGAGGGAAGGAGCAGAGCGGCGGAGGCTTGGGTGGCAGTGCGATGGCAGCGCGGGGCTCCGCGGGAGATGCTGCGCTCCGCCGCGCGGCCGAACAGTGGCTGCTCTGGGATAAGGTGAGGGGCGGCGGCTCCGGCCAGGCAGGGGCTCGGTGGGGGGTGGTGGGGGCGCAGGCTGGAGAAGGGTCAGGAGGCACGGGGTGACGCCCGGCTATTGCGTTGTGCCGGTTTGGGGTGCGGTACAAGCACCTGTTTGCTCCTTTGGCTCTGCTTTCAGAGCTCTCTGACAAAGGGGTGCTCTCCTTCCACCCCTCCATCCATCCCCTCCCGCCCCGCCGAGCGGCCGGCGTAGGTGGGGCTGCGGGGCCGCCCTCTGCTGCCGCCCCCGCCGGGTGCCGCGGCTCCGTCACCTGCCGCAGCAGCCGCCGCTTTCATTTAGAAACCCCCTCGGCTGGTCTCTCAGTCTGCCTTTTAGCTGTACTGGCTTTTTCAAAAGGGCCTGTATTGTTCCGAACCGCTTCAGTCGCAGGGCAGTTGATAGACTTAAGTTATTAAAGACCAGCGTACATTGCTGTGTTACCTGTCTCTCAGTGTTAAAAACCTCCTGGTACCTTCACATTTTTGTTTACTGAAATGTTGATTCCAAAAGACGTGGGCTCACTTCAAAAACACTAGGAAATCCAGAAGCTGTCAGTCCTGGCTTTTTCCGGTGCAACCCAGTGCTTTGTGATCTTCACTGTTTGTAAAATAGCTCCTGAATCTTCAGTATTTTCTGGGTTTGTATTTTTTCTCCCTTTTTCTGCTATTGCTTAGGAGTATTTAGCATGTATTATTTCCTTTCCTGTTGAGACTTTGTCTTCAGTTTTGGTCTTGATAGCACTATATGCAGAAGTAAAAATCTTCCGTGTGTTTCTGTTTTCCACATATCTAAAGAAATATCTTGCCATAGTGGTGTGCTGGAAATGCTCATGTAGTCGCTTGCTGCTGCAAATCCCACTGAGATGCAGGCCTCTGTTGGCGTATTTGGTTTGCAGTTTTTATGTCCCTATTCACATAATTTTTTCATTTGGGCTTGTTGGAACACACTGGCCATTGCCACCTTCAGTCACTAATGGGACTCCCCTGGGCTCAGCACTCTACAGTGCTCTCTAAGTTTAGTGTAGCACACATACCTGTTTGGTAAGGCCTCTTCTGCTTATTTCAAAAATATCAGTGGAAAGTTATAATAATTATTTTTTTAGTATTCTTTCCAGGTTCTGAAGGACATCATTAGAAGCACCTCAAACTTGTTGGGATTCTTCATTAAAGGTCATTCAGCTGTTTCACTGACCAGTTACCCAAGCTCTGGTTTTATTAATGATAGAGCAGTGCCAAAGTAGTTCTCTTTTCAGAAATGCTAATGCATCACATCAAATGACAATGAGCTTTTGCATTTTTTTTCCCCAGTTTAATTGGTTTTGAGAAAACAGTTTGGTTTTAAAGAGCCTCTTATTTGCATAACTTCCCTGACCAGAATTAGTTATATTCCTGTCTTCTGTGTAATAATTTACTTTTCAACTGGTTATTCTGATTATTTTGTTAAACCCTCTGAAAATCTAATGCAGAATCCCTTATAGCATCTTTACTTTTGAAAGTTTAGCCCTCTGTGAACACTTGCATCTTTGACTCAGTCATAATTGACCGGTGTGCAATACCCATTGCTGATTGCTCAAAAACGATGAGGTATTTTAATTTCTCAGGGAGCTGTTACATGCTTGTATTGAGCAACAGAGGAGTCAGATATAACCCTTGTCCATTTACTCTGATATAAAAAAAAAAGGTTCCTTTTTGTCATGCAGAGATAGGTTAATATTTAATGATGATAAGCCCCATGTTTCTTACAAAATAATCGTTTGCAAGAGCAAGCCCTTATGGCTGATGGTGGTCCTGCTGACCTAACTGGAAGTTCCTACCTACATGACAATTACTGTGGTTGTTACCAGGCTGTTTGCATCACTCTGTTCATTACAGTAATAGCATATTTTTCTTTCTTCCTATTATCAGTCATAGAATTGTGAAGGGAAGGTAGTTTCTGGTTTTAGTAAAAATAAAATCTGTTTAGTCAGAAGTTTTTCCTCTACTCTAAAACCTTGTGGAGACTCCGCTACTGTTGATACCTCTTTGGGCCTTCCTGTAGTGTAGATTAAAGTAAATAACTCGAGCGTTACCAGGTGATGTTCAAGCTAATTGCTCTAGTGGATATTAACTTGGTATTAAATCACCTGTCACTGTATTCACAGAAAATGGTACTCACATCTGGTTTAATTTGAGAGTAGAAAAAGCATAACCTGAGAGATTCAATGAGAAAGGAAATAACCAGCACTTCATCCTTCAGATACAATGTGATCCCTCTTTGGTAGAGATGCTGTGAAGAGTTTGTTTAAGCAGGAAAAAAAGCCAAAACCAAGATTATTTTTTTACTTAGCTGTATACAATGGCATCGTAACATTCTCCACCAAAAAAAAAAAAAAAAAAAAAAAGGCAGATTCTTGGGAGAATATAGCCATAAAAAATTATAAAAGTAGTTCTGGAAAAATCCTTCTGCCATATTGAACAGACTTGGCCTGGTTTTTACCATTGCTTGGTGTGGGGTGGAGGCAGGCCGTGGGGAACAGCCCAAACAACTAAATTAACGCAATCAAGTTTTCTTTAGCAAACTATATGAACTGAAGCTCTTAAGACTTGGGCAGCCACCTGGACATGTACATTTAACCAGACTTAAAAAACTGGAGGATCCTCTAGTTTCACAGTAGATCCCAAACCTGGGAAATTCCCCTAACAACAACAAATAAAACTCCTTGGCTGTGAGAGCTGCAGGATGCTTCTGGTGTCCTTCTGCATTGGCATTACAGCTTCTAGTCTGTCAAACACCTGTAGGAATGTGTGTAGTATCTACCTGAAAACATGCCCATTTCAGTATTAAGAGATGACTCGTGCACAAAGCTCCTGCAGGGGAATGAAAAGGTGACTAGGCACTGTACAAAACTGGATGCAAATAGTGTCATTCAGGCTTTACCTATGAGTCAGAGACCTGATGTTAAAGCAAAAACCTGACATCAACTTGTAAACAGCCTAAACTCAGAATAGTTATGCTGCCCTATATATTCTATAACAACATAGAATTATATTTATTCTTGTAGAGTATAATTACTCAATAATAATAGATAATTGTGTCAAGCCACCTACAAGGAAATGTCAGTTACCATATTCTTGGACTGGTAAATTGGTAATTTGTGCACTGGAAATCAGTAGTTCTGGGGTACCTAATTGTTTATTGCACTCAAGAAGTCGGTTTTCTTTTTTTAAAAATTCTTTAGTTTATTCTGCATTCTGCAGTTTGCTCATTAGCACCAGAGGCCTTTAGGTTTTTAAGTATTTATTTAAACGATGTTGTTTGTCCTGCAGCAGTGGGTGCACAGGTCAGTGGTTAGGGCATCCCGACTCTGGTCTCAGTTTGATGTGCAGAATGCTTATACCTTTGTGTGGAAACTTGCTCACATGCCTACTATTCTATGTGTTCTGCAGCATTTTCTGAAGCTGCAGAAGATACCTGGGTTTACATTTAATTTTTTTTATTCCTTTTTGCCTGATATGCTTTCCCTTGCTGTAAGCATACCTAGGTCATCCAGGAAATAGTAAAGTCTGTGACTTTTATGAGGTCATTTGATTGCCTAGAAATCAAAGTTTGTGTCCCTTTGGAAATAATAGTCTTTGTACTCCAGAGTAAAGTGTGTGTGTGTACTCAAGCAGTGAGTAACATGCGGCCTCTCCAGATAATCCTGTTGTCAGGGGTCTGCCACCTGCCATCTGTCCTCTTGGCTATCAGTTCTCAAGAAATCAAATACTGAACTTCACAAGTCTCATGTTATTGAGAAGTTGAGGCATCCAGGACTTTGCTAATTCCTTAAGACTGGAAATAAAGAGTGAGTAACAATAGAGAGTCTGTGGAAGCAATATACCAAGTAAAACAGTGGAAAGTTAGAAACTCCTTGCTGTTCTCAAGCAGTCTGACATGGCCCTTTTGTTGCCACTCTCCAGTCATTTTATTTAAGAATTTGGCTGTAGTTTCTAGGCTTTCATGCTGGGGTTGCACTTATTTTTACAAGCATTACCTGTAAATATGTTGGAAATTCTTCTACCCAGTCTGCTTAGTTTTGCTGCTGCCTCTGGTGCTAGCCAGTCTTGGGACAAGGTTATAATTTAATTTGTTTTAAACTCTACATATAGTTTTATAGAAATAACAAATATTTCTTAATTATCAGCTTAACTTACTTTCTTAAATGTTTAGTGTAATTATTGTGTTGTGATGAGGAAAAATTCTCTGAACTGTGAATGTGCTGCTTTTTGTTTGTTTTGTTTTTAAAAATAGAAAACATTAAAATAGACATCTTGGAAATCTTTTAATGTCCCAAATTGTGATATATATATATATATATATACACACGGTTGTCAAAGTAGCATGTTCACTTCAGGGGATAAATCTAAAATAAGTAATACTTGAGATTGTACTGATTTAAAATTAAGAAGACAGCAGGAGTTCTGGTGTTCTTGAAGTTGTGTGCCATGTTTTGACCCTGAAACCCAGGGGCTGGGACAAAAAATCAGTTCTGTAAAACAAAACCTCATTTAGAATAACTGAATTTTGTATCAACAGAATCCAAAAACTTACGCAATCGTGAAACAACTGCTTGCGGAAGGAAATGCCGGAGAACTGCAGAAATACTTTGGCTCACGGATGGAGTTTGGCACAGCAGGGCTCAGAGCTGCCATGGGAGCAGGGATTTCCCACATGAATGACTTGACTATTATCCAGACAACTCAGGTATTGTGTTCAGCACTTTATCTCACTTAACTGGTTGTGTATATGAATGGAAGAGCCTCATTTATGGCAAGCAAATGAGTAGTCAGTGGAAATATAAGTTGTCTCCTATTCTTCCAGTTTTCAGAAGTAATTTAAATTACAATTATTAGCTGAGTGCTGATCGCTGAAAACAAGCAGAGAGGAGCTATTAAACCATTAAAAGAAGTTACTTTCCATATTTGATTTGCAATTTAATTTACACACAGCTGCAGTTAAGCTCAAGTGTAACAGTGCTGTTGTAACAACTACAAAAAAACCCCAAAGGTAGCCAACATTTGACTAAGCTTTGTGTGTGTTGAACATGGATTTACATAAAGGCAGTGAGGGTATGTATACGTACATAGATCCTAAAGTAGATTTACTTGGGGAAAAAACCCAGAACCTTGAATTACTGCAACCTGGAGTGTTGATGTATCATGTGCTGAAGAGATGTCATTATTAAGGGTGAGCTTCGATTAAAAACCTGAAACACTGGCCAGCTGTTCTCTTCCTCATGTGAGACCTAAGGCAGCTGAATCATTTCTCAAAACCTGCAGTTCAGACTAACTGTGTTACCTGTTCCTTTTTGGAGTTGGTTCTGATATTTTAAAAAATACTTAGGTGCTGTCCAGGTTTGCAGTATTGATTTGAAGGTTTCTGGTATTTCATGGTGTCTATTGGTCCTGGACAAGCTGAATCCCAGAGCAGTTCAGTGAGATGCTATATGTGCTCAGCTTCCTAAGACATCAGCATCTTAGCAATTATCTTAATGCTATGATAAATTAAACATCAGGATCAGGTTAATGAGGTGGATCTGTTGTTGTTTTCAGGGATTTTGCAGATACCTTGAGAAGAATTTCAGTGACCTGAAAAAGAGAGGAGTTGTGATTGGATTTGATGCTCGTGCTCATCTTTCCAGTGGAGGTAGTAGCAAAAGGTACTTCTTAGGTTTTGTATTTAGTATTTTGTAGATGCCTTGTGTAATACATTATGGCTTTATATCTACTTCAACTGTGTTTTCTTTTTGTAAAGTGAATAATGTGTGGGATTTACAGTACTTTTACATTTTGGTAATGCCAAAGCAGTTCTTAGAGTTGTGCTTTATCTATTGGGAATAGTGAGGGAACACATTTAAATTGTGTCTGTATAATAATTGAGATGTATTGATAAGTGTAGGTGTTGGTTGTTGGAATTTTGTAATTGCATTAGGGTAGGAGGAGCTGTGAATTCTAGGAAACTAATTGGTAAGAAAATTAATATATTCCCTGGGTATCTTTTCTTCCTATTTAGGTTTGCAAGACTTGCTGCCAATACCTTCATCAGTCAGGGAGTTCCAGTTTATCTATTCTCTGATATAGTACCAACTCCTTTTGTGGTAGGTTTTTCTATTGTATTTTTTTATGTACTATATCTGCTTTATATATACACAAATTCTGTCCGATACCTTGTATTACTTAAATTAAGAATAACTATGCAAACCAGTTCCTACTTTTTAAGCTCTTCCTGCAGTTAGTCTCGTACTTATTTAGCTATGTTTGGTTTACAACATCCATAGCAAAAGAAGGGAGAATGTGGAATGTCAGGACAGTGGGATGCAGTTCTATTTATTCCTGTTTTCAGGCAGGCATCTTGCAGGAAGCATCTCATCATGTCTAGATTGCTGTGAAGTCTGAAACATACACTCACGTTTGGTTCTGTGATTTGGCTGGACTTTAACCTTTTTTTTTTTTTTTTTTTTTCCTTTTTTTGAGGGGAGGAGGGGCAAGGGCAGGTATGGAATCCAAAATAGCAAGTTGTTGGAGTGCAGTGATGTTTTGCCAGAAGGGATGTTGGATTGTGTTCTGATGCCCCCATCAGAACACCAGGTGTCTCCAGAGCAATACAGAAAAGACCTGCACTTGGCCCTTGTACTAAAAGCAGTAATTTCCCCCTGTACCAGTTTCTCCAGTGATCATTGCAAACAAAACATAGTGGTATAAAAACTTTCTACATAGCATTCTTATACTGATACAATTTTTTGTAGATTTAGGGTCAAATTCTTCATAGTGCATCTTAAAGTGGTGTTGCAAGAACTGCAGCTGATTGCATTTCACTATTAAATAAAGAGCCAGGAGTAAACAAAAATTGGACCTGTGTTCATGAATAATGCTTTATTTTTAATTCACTCCATCTGTCTTGAGCTAGTTTTTAAAAGCTTTCTCCAAAACAATACTCTTCTGAGCCCCAATGGAGTAGTTGCTCCCCAGGCTGCTCCCAAAAGACAGTATGGATGAGACTGCTTGAGTTGTAGTTCTCTGCTCCATGCAGACTTCTGTCATTACCCCAACAGACTTGGCACCCTCTAAGGCTTCAGGTACCTGAAGTCATTCTACAGTAAGCAAGACATGTATCTGCCTTCCTTCTAGAAACACACTACCGTAGAGATTCACAAAGCATCTGGAACAACATTAGTAACGTATAAATGGAAAAATGCATGAGAAAAAACAAGAGCTAAAGTTGTGCCACATGGAGTCTAGTGGACCAAGTACTGTTTAGCTTCTCCTTTAGGAAGCCTTTGTCGGAATCACATCCTGACTTTCTTTTCATTCAGCACTATGGAAGTATTATATATACATGAGAAGAAATAATATGTAATATGTTGTGCATTCTGCTTCAGGTAACTTTCTCTTTTTACAGCCATACACAGTAACTCATCTGAAGCTTTGTGCTGGAATTATGGTTACTGCTTCCCATAATCCAAAACAAGACAATGGTTACAAGGTATTCCAATATGATCTATTTTCTGTCTCTTTTTTTTTCCATGTAGAGAAACTAATGCAATTGTATATAGTTCCTGTCATGCTATAGACTAAATTAATTACTAGTCTCTCTACCTTGCTAGAAAGCAGGAAGTAATGCCTTTGTAATCTGCTAGCTGCTGAAGAAATCACAGCTGAATTGCCTGTGCACCAGTCATTCAGTCGCATGCAGACTGTTTCCAAAATACAAAAGTGGAAGTTTTCTCAATAAACGACTGGGCCTTGTTTTGTGTTTCATTATGGATCTTGATATATTTCGATAAAATTAAACTGCTTTTTTTTAATAGAATAAAAATGGGATGTGAGAAGAAACACTGAGAATATGAACAGAATACTTTGGGTATACCTAAGCCTAATTTACTGTAATACTCTACTGAATGTACTGCACCTTAACCAACAAAAAACATAACAAAACTATCTTACAAGATTAATGATCAAATACTCACCCTATTTCTTATTTAGGTTTACTGGGAAAATGGTGCTCAGATCATTTCCCCTCATGACAAAGGAATTTCTCAGGCTATTGAGGAGAACCAAGAACCATGGCCTCAGGCTTGGGATGAAAAACTGATTGACAGCAGCCCACTACTTCATGATCCATATGCAATGGTCAATAAGGAGTATTTCAAAGACATACAGAAACAGTGCTTTTACAGGTGACTGGTGTTAATTCCTTTAAGAAAACAGGATATTCCATCGAGTATGTTAGCAGGGCAGTTTAAATTGATGGAAATGATCCTGCCATGACCCAGTTCTGCCTGTGCCTTTTTGACATCTTTTGTGGTAGCACTGGCAGCTGTGTAGTAGTGTAGTAAGCCAGTTCATAAAGCTGTCCTGGCAGAAGTCTAACCCAGCAAAGTGAGCAAATTTCTGATGGTATCATCTCCCTGTATTTTCATGGCATGCATCAGCCAAGTGCCACAGCAAGACTGGGGCTCTCTCATGCTGCTGGAGGTGAGCTGACATGGACAGCCCACCAGCCTTAAAACAAGATTCTGAGAGACAGTGAACCAGGTTGTTAAGCCAGTTCTGGACAAAGGAGGTCTTGCTCTGTCATTCCAGCCCTGCTTGTGCTCCTGGTAGCCTTGGGTGCCTTACAACAGCCTATTCCTGTCACTTCCTCAGTAAAATCTTTACTTAGCAAAATGAAGTGGATGTTCCTCTTGGTGATTAATAGTTAGAATTGATTTATGTATTAGATGAGTATCAACCTTTTAGATCTGCTTATTTTATGCCAAAATTTTAACCACCAGTAACCAGGTTCTTACTCTTGCTAAAAACAGTCAGAGTTACTAGAAGGCTGGGAAAATACACTGCTTTGTCAGAATTGGAATTAAATGTCTCCTTAGGAGTTTGCATGATTTTAGGTATGTCCAACACTTTCAGTGCTGTGCTTCTTAAAATGAGTGTGCTCAAATTGGGCAGGCTGCTGTTGACTCACTGTGTTCACAGTCTTTTTGGGTGGTTTAAATGCTAGAGTTGGGGATGAAGAGTCTCTTTAGTCAGTTGTATTTGTTTTTCACTCGCCTTCTTTGGGATGTGTAGAGTGCACTGTCTTTTCTTACTCTGGTGATTTGCACATACCAGGATATTGGATGCCAAGAGTGACTCATATTGTTGAAAAATTAGGCTAAGCCAATTTTCAAGCCATTACTTTTAAAATATGACCTCTTTTAATTTGTAATTTTAACAGTGCTACAGAATACTGAATTGAATCTGTTTCCAAACAGTCAGTTTTGTGCAGAACAGTCTTCCATGTCCAAGTTTACTGTTAACCTGTTTTATTTCAGGAACATAAACAAGGAAACAAACCTGAAATTTGTTCATACTTCTGTGCATGGCGTAGGACATAAATTTGTGCAGTTGGCATTCAAGGCATTTGACCTTAGCCCTCCTTTTGCTGTTCCGGAGCAGAAAGATCCTGATCCAGACTTTCCCACAGTGAAATATCCAAATCCTGAAGAAGGCAAAGGTGTTCTGGTAAATAGTTTGTTTTTGGTTTTTTTTATAGTTGTGATGTCTTTCAGTGTTTTCCTTTTTGCCAGAAGTCACAGCTGTAGATATTGGTGGAAGGTCTATTTTGAATCTGTTCCATAGCCTTTACATTTAGTGAAGATTTAGCTGGTATCCTTTCATTGACATAACCCTCTTCGAACCAGTCAGGTAGTAATTAGCTATAACTTTCAATTAACTTGTTCTGTGCTGTAACAGAATGGGCAGGATCTGCACATAGAACAAAGTGATAGTGAACTTAAAAAAATAAAATAATAATAAAAATCTCCTCAGTTGGTTTTGGAAGGCTTCTACTATTTTGTGCTGACACAACACCAGGAGGGGGCAGGAGAGGTCCCAACAGGTGGCTGGAGTTTCTGCAACTATTTCTGTTACACTTTGTTACTGAAAGATCCTGTTAAATCTAGGTAGCTTTTAAGTTGGGCTACCGAAGTGGAATGATGTAGGTAAAGTTAAATGTCCTGACTATGTTCTACTGCTGCCAGGCTAGAAGTTTATGGGTTTTTTGAGAGACATATAATGATTTTGGGTGTTTGAGATAAAATAAACTGGGAAAATTACTTAAAACCTATAAAGTGAAAATATTATTTGGGAATATTAATACTCATCTGGTCCTGCTTGCCACTTTTCCAGACATTGTCTTTTGCTTTGGCTGAAAAAGATGGGGCAAGAATCATTTTAGCAAATGATCCTGATGCTGATCGACTGGCAGTGGCAGAGAAACAAGAGAGGTATGGTAATAAAGTAATGCAAGCCGTTGACATTTTTTACTCCAAGGCTAGGCTCATTTGGAGAATTCTTGCTACCTGTGTTGCAGAGGAAGAATAGTCACAGGAGCAATTTTTTGGATTGAAAACACACAGAAGTGTGAGAGGGCTGTATGAAGCAGACCACAGTAGGGGCAGGATATGAAATAATGATCAATATTAGACACTGTACAGAAGCCTGAATAAATACTTGACACTTGCTGTGCTTCAGGCATGCACAGAAGCATGTGAATCATTGTTACTGTGCTATACCTTTTCAAAGGTAGGTTTTCTGTTAGAATTTTTCCACATAATACTGACAAACATTCTTTCATACTAGGTTTATTAAACAATAACTTGAGTTCAGGAGAATCTGTATAGTTCCCTGATAATCTCTGTTCTTTAGTATGAGTGTCTCCTTTCTCAAATTCTTTTAAACCAAACATTTTACTAATCATTAGATGATTTGTGCTTCTTGTGCCGGTTTGGGCAAATTTGGAAATATGTCCTCTGAGAGAAGGCAGGTTAAAACCAGCCCTCCCCCACCAGGTTCGGGAAAAAAATAATTTTCCCTCTAGAGAAAGTGAAAGAGATAAAACTATTTATTTAACAAGCACACAGGAAAAGGATAATAATGCTAAATAATAATAAAACCTCTCACTCTGCTGAGAGAAACCCGGGAAAATTTCAGAGTCCTTCCGTAGTCTCTCTTTCCCCCTCCTTGGAGCTGGGACATGGTGGTGGGCCCACCTCCAGGGCCAAAGCCTCAGTGGAAAGTCCTCCCAATGTATTCTGACGTTGAAACCATCCGGCAGAGAAGGAGGGAAAAATCAGAGTCCCAGGAAAACAAAGTTCAACTCTCCAGAGGAAAAGGAGCTGAAAAAAACTGGCCGAAAGCTGGCTGGAAAAAAACAAGCCGGGTGCTTCCTCCCGCTCGTGCCGCAGCTGAATGCAGAGCTGTCTCTATCTCTGTGTGTCCTTGAAACACTGCTTTGAAAGTTCTGCTCAGTTATTTTTCTCTTCCCCCTCTCAGGCTCAGTTTAAAGGCATAGAAAGGCACAAAATTAATTTCTGGGCATAGAACAACGATACAGGATACACATCATAAAGTCACCCCAAGACAGTGCTTCTCTTGCTCAGTTTTTCACTTCTTTACATAATGTTACATATTTGCATTTCATCTTGAGGTTTTTCACTGTTTGGTACTTCTTGGTGTAGTCATTTCTACTCTCCCTTTCAAGAACCAGCTATATATGCATTATTTATCTTTGCATACCCTGTCAAAGAAGGGGATCTCAAAAGGCAAACTTGCTCAGTCAGCATAAATTGTTCATATTTGTGAAATGTTACCTATAGTTCTGACTCAATATGGCTGTCCCCTTATTTCATGCCCTCTGATACCCTGTACTTCTACAATTGTTTACATTTCTGTATTATGGTTTTATCTGATGAATAAAAGAAAGCTGAAGCTCAAGCAGTTGGTATCATATCTACAAATAGTGGACTTTCTTCTTGATAAAGCAGAAACTAATCTGAGCAGTTAGAAACTATAAATCCTTAATAAAACTAAGCTTCAACGTTTTCAGCTCAGGGAGGAGCAGAAAAAAAAAATCTTCTGGGGCAGCAGATATGAATTCCCTGTGCATGAGAGCCAGAAGAGGGATGTAAAATTACGTCAATAGTCTTTGGAACCCAAGGGATGATACGGACATCTACTAGATGTCCTCAGTGGTTGTGGATGAATTAAATAGTTGAATCTGTATCAGCTAGACAAATTCCAAAAGTCCAGTAAAAGGAGAGTGCAAATACCCTTTTTGCTCAACAGAGAACCTCTTTTGGTCTAATAGTAGGCTTAAAAGTGGCAGTGTTTTCTTTGGGGTTTTGGGGTGCTTTTAAACTCATTAGCCTCACAGCATGAACTAAGGAGGTTACTCTGTCTTTAAAAGAAGAATGGTCTTTTGTGGGCCCTCTGCTGTATCTTGGCCAGTGTTAGTTGGAAGGTTCATATTTCAATGGTTTTGTTCTGTGCCAGCCTCATTTGGCAATTCAGCATTGAGGACAAGGTATAAAAAGCTTCAGATTATGCTACTCATGATGGGTTAAAACAAGAATGCAAAATCATTCATGCTTTTTGTCTGAAAAGTTAGAGCTACCAGAAACTTGAAGACGGATGTTAGTTCATTGTATCCATTACCAGTTAGAGTGTGGTGCTCTCATTCTGCTACCTCTATGCTCGTTGTTTAGCCAGTCTTAGTTGTCTCCTAACTTCCAGTCCTGTGTCCTCTCAGAGTTCTGCTGTAGCTTTTCATACACTAATCAAATATTAATATGGGCTTCTACAGTATCTGTACTTCTTCTTTGACAGAACCCCCTGCTAGAGCACACTCTCTCAGCGCTCTTACACTAAGTTGCCGCTGTGCATTGCTTTGTGCCTGTTGGCATCAATAAATGCAGGAGACTGAGTCTGCTTCTCTTTCACAACAGGTACTGTTTCTGTAGGTCTTGGTTTTGTCAGTTTGGTAGTGTCTTTGTCCCCTTTTGTGATGGGGAATTTTTTTGACAATTTTGACATTTGTCTTTTTCTTCTTCATTTTTTTTTCCTGTTCTAGCAACACATCAATATTAATCTTTTTTACCCATTGGAGGCTTTTTCCCCAATCTTCCCAATGACCAATTGATGTATTTGTGATTAAATTTAAAGTATTTATCACTAGGTCAACTAAAAATACTGATCACTTGAGAATTGTATTTTTGTCTCTGTGCTTGTCTTAATCACTAAGTTTATAATTTGTCTGCTGAACATTTTTGTTTTACTTAAAATATGTTGGAAATATCACTTTCATCTTTGGATAAATGCAAAAGCTTATGTGTATGGTGGAGAAGAGAGATAGCAGTTTCAGAATGCTTTGGAGGAGGAATTTTTTTGTTCATAATGAATATGTGATATCTTGTTACTGTTACTTGGAATTCCAAGGCAGGGGTTTATTTTTTAATATTCATTTCTAGAAGAACCAATAGATTTTTTTCCCCCTGTATTATCCTTTGAGTTCATGTACTTTCTAATATTTCTTTGCCTCTAGTGGTGAATGGAAAGTGTTTTCTGGAAATGAACTAGGAGCTCTTTTAGGCTGGTGGATCTTCACTTGCTGGAAAAATAACAGTAGGGATACTCATGCCATTAAAGATGTCTACATGCTATCCAGTACTGTTTCTTCCAAAATCCTGAGAGCAATTGCACTAAAGGAAGGTTTTCACTTTGAGGTAAGCAATATGCTACACATTATTCCATGTTCTTTTATTAGCTTTCCTACTAAGTGTCATATGTTTGTAAAACACTGCTTTTCTTTTTAATGCCTTTGATTTCTCCTCACTGCTGTAGGAAACACTGACAGGTTTCAAGTGGATGGGCAACCGTGCCAAACAGCTCATGGACCAGGGAAAAGCTGTTCTTTTTGCATTTGAAGAGGCTATAGGTAAAAAACAGAATGTTGTGTTTTCATATCTTGCAAAATAGTGAAAATAGAACTACTGCAAAAAATGACAGAATTGCAGAGATTCCACAGAATGGGTAAGGTTGGAAGGGGCTGCTGGAGGTCATTTGGTCCAACCTTCCTGCTCAAGCAGGGCACCCTGGGGCACACAGGATTGGCCCCAGATGGTTCTTTAATATCTTCAGAGAAGGAGATTCTACTGCCTCTCTGGGCAACCTTTGCCAGGGCTCTGTTAGTGTCTCAGTAATGAAGTAAAATGTAAAAAAAAAAAAAAAAAAAAAAAAAAGTAAAAATGGCAACATAAGGGTGTCCTCAATACAATGGGTGTATTTCCAGTGAGTGACAGATAATTTTCTCTTTGGCTAGTTGATACTACTGGTTAAAACGTTTGTATCTCTGCTTAGCACAAAGTTTGTGAGCTAGGGATTTATATCTACAGTAGCATGGCCATGTAGATTTGGACTGCAAATTCTGCATAAACTGGTTTATAAAAAAAATCAAATGCATTTTTCAGACTTGAAGTTGAGTTTTTTTACCTGACAGATTTAAGCTAAGTGTAAATGTGAATAAAATAAAGTAAAAACTACCCCAAATTACATTTGTAAACTGGAAAGCCATGGTTGAAAGCCACAAATAAAAGTTAGGAATTCATGAGGAGGAAATTGTAAAACTATAATGCTATTTCTTAAGTATCTCAGTACCTGAAAACCAGGTAATGTGACTAATTTCACAGATAATTATCAGTGTTACCTTACACTACTGTGTAAGGTAATCGCATCTGAGACAATGCTATACTTGAATTGTTCCTGCAGTGTGACATTTCTCTTTCAAGAAAGCTCCATAAGGACCTGGGAGCATGTGGCACTGATATAATGCAAATCTCTGTCTTCAAATTCCATTAAATACCTTGTTTAATAAAGTTGACACTGATTAGAAGATAAAATTTTTCTACTTTTGGTTTGACTCTAAGATGTCTGTACTATGGTAATGTGCATTTCTCCTTTAAAATATGTTGGCTAACCTTCCCTCCCCATCCTATTTCCTGTTAAAAATGTGTCAAATTATATCTAATGTTCTTTGTTTAGGGTATATGTGCTGTCCTGCTGTTCTGGACAAAGATGGTGTCAGTGCTGCTGTTATAACTGCAGAGATGGCCAGCTTTTTGGCAACCAGGAATTTGTCTTTGTCTCAGCAGCTGAAAGCTGTCTATGATGAGTGAGTTCAATTTTAATTTTTTATTTTTTGGATTTTCTCAGTTTCACATATGGGGATTAATAGGGACTCAGTAGCAGCCTATAGTTTATAAAGAAATAAACTGTGGGTTATTGTACCATTAAGACAATTCTGTGCTAATAGTAATCTTCCAGAAAGTGTTCCTGCCTTGTAGACATGAATATATTTATGACTTTTTGTGTTGTTTTAAGGTATTTTAAATATAATAACTGCCTTACTAATTCTTTATTAGTTAATGGCATCTTTGTGGTGTTTTTGTTTGCTTGTCTGAATGGTTTTTCCCTTTTGGGAAGTTCTGCACTGAGATCCTTTTACAGAAGATTGGGCAGGTTTTTGGCAGCTGTATTGCTGAGCTATAGAGGTCATAGTGCTTCTTGCTGCTTCAATGAGCCAGACACATAAAGATGTTGATGGCAGAATGGATCCAAGTGGCTCTGGCTTACTTATGCTATACATAGAAACCAGCTTGCTTCTGTCCTTGCAGGGCTACTTGTGATTAAATTAATTCTAGTTGGCTCTAAAGTTAGGCTTTTTATTATATTATTTTGTCTTTTTTTTTTTTTTTTTTTTGATGGATGATTGTTGTTGAGTTTTGGTTGTCCTTTGCTCTTTCTGCTCCTGATTAATGAGATTTGAGCTGATTATGCAGAAGCGCTGTGACTGGCCATTACTCTTGGCTATATACAGCTGGGTATCCCTCTGAGAGCTTTTAATATGAGGCACTACTTTTTCTTTTGTTCTTTTTTGATGGGTTCAAAGAAATCAATAGCAAAGATGACTATTGGATTTCATGGGACAGGGAGTGGTTTTTGTGGAGGTTTTGGGTTGTTTTTTCAACAGAGAGAGCAGCACAGGCTGTTTGGTACTCTCCAGCTCTTCATGTGTCATAGACACTAACAGGGGAGTATGGAACCTGCAGAGAGACTCGTGGAAAACTCCAGCCTTTGTGCTGCTTGTTTTGCCAGTTCTGAGTTCTCATTTATGTCCAGCACTAGCCATGCTTGTTTCATCATCTCTTTAGGAAGGAATCAAGTGGCAAAGACTTGCTTACACTGCATAGATAAATTGTGTAATACAAAAGCATGAAAGAGGAATTCATACCTAGAGCAGCAAATACAGCATCTGATGTGAGAATTCCCTTAAATGCTACTAGCTGCAAGTGCATGTTCAAGAATTGAATATTTGACCTCTGGGTTGAGAGTTTTTTATTATTAGTTTTAAATTCTAATTCAGTAAACACCTGCTTCAGGTTGACTTCGGAGTATTTAACTGAGTGGAATTGAGCTGTGCCACAGTGCTGCTGTGTACATAGCCACTGAAGAGGACTCAGAGCTGCTTTAGCATAAAAGCAGTCTGCAAGATGTCACTGCACATAGTCACTTTTTGTGGCAAAGCTACAGATCTAGAGAAAGATACAAATCTGCTCTGTTAAACTGATGTTTGATAATGAACTGGAAGGAGGGTTCTTGTTTTGGGGGGTTGTTTTGTATGTATTTGATTTTTGTTTCTGGCTAGTATAGAATTGCAGTTTTCTACTCACTACTATACTTTTTTGTCAGATTTGCTTTGTGAGTTACAGTTGAAGCAGAAGAAACTCTATTTTGTATTTTGGGAATGTAGAAGGGGAATCTGTCTCAACGAAGTAAATGCAGATGAGGAAAAGGACACAGTCCTGGTAGGCTTATCGCTTCTTTCAGTTACAGGATAGGTTTTGTTAATTCCCTTACTGAATTCTTAAGACTAAATTTAACTACTATTAACCTTCAAGATGTCCATTTAGGTATAAACATGACCCTATTTAAGAAGCCTTTCAGATTTCTAGCATGAACATCCTAGTACTAATGGCAGTTCTGCCCCTCAGATTGTCACTGCTGTCAAGGATATCTATCAAGTCTTGATCTGTAGCAAGAGCTCACTTCAACAACCAGTCGAGGCTTGTATGTTTTTGAACAACATGCTATTTTGAAAAGTCGGTGTTACCAGGTCATTTGTATTTGATGCATCACATTACCTGGCAGCAAACAGGTGAGGTAGAGAGACAACATTCAGAACAGTTTGGTTTAGTATGGGAGAGTAGAAACACTTCATTAAAGTGTGATTGAAAAAAAGCAGTCTAGAATTTGTTTTACTTTGAAAAGGTCATCTGGAATCCACTCAAGGAAGCTATTAGATGTAATCTCTTCCTTTCCTATGGTGTTTAGAGCTCTTCAAGGCTCTTTTTCTTTTTTTCTTCTGATTTTGCTGTAAACTTTCTCAGTTTTAATCATGACAAATAAAAGACATCTGCACAGAAGTTTCTTTAAAGTATGTAAAATAGGATAATTAAGCTGTTTAGACCTTCTAAAAATTGTAAGGGCATGAACTGATGCTTCAGTTGGGTGAGCATGAGTACGAAATGTTGTTTTATGGAAGGGTTGTATAATGTGTCTGGTGTACAACCCTTAGAACATTGCTTCTTGGATTCAGTAATGTTGTGTCTTCACAGGTATGGCTTCCATATTACCAAAGCTTCATATTTCATCTGCCATGATCCTGAAGTTATTCAACAGCTTTTTGACAACCTTAGAAATTTTGATGGAAAAAACACATACCCAAAATCCTGCGGTAGATTTAAAGTTTCTGGAATAAGGGATCTAACTACTGGGTATGACAGCAGCCAGCCAGATCAAAAGGCTGTAAGTATCTTTTTAAATTACATGTAAATCATATGTGATGTATATACACATACATAAAACGTTCTGTGGAGAAACACTAAACATATTTACATACTGAGTCGTATAATAAGTTAGACTGGTGACGATTGCTTTGCCTTGGTAAGAGGAAGTGAAGCTGGCAGGGGGGTGTTGGGTTTCTTGTTAGATTTCGTGGTGTATTTTCCTCTCCAGTTTGTAAAGGGTGATACGATGATCTTGCTGCCTTGCTACAGCAATATGCATTATTTTCTTGTGAGTGCAAGTTAAACTGTCTACTAAGGTGTGGCTTTGGATTCTATATTTTTCCACTAGCTCTATTTCCTTTCCTCCTGGGAAATGCCATGACAGCACAACTTCTATTAAAGAGTATGAGCTGACTAGATTTGACATGAGCTACCCAGCGGTGATGCAGTTCTACCAGATTCCAGGCTGAGGGAAAGGCTGTCCTTGTCTCAAGACCACAATGTTGAAGAAAACAGAACTAAACTTTAATTTTAGCTGATGCTTTTGTCATGTTATCTGACATCAAGTCATGGGTTTATATATGGTCTCTTTCCAAGCTTTAAAAAAAAATATTCTTAATATTCCTAGATACTTCCTACTAGTAAAAGCAGCCAAATGATAACATTCACTTTTGCTAATGGAGGAGTGGCCACCATGAGAACCAGTGGGACAGAACCAAAGATCAAATACTATTCCGAACTTTGCGCACCCCCTGGAAACAGGTATTGTCACTTACAACAGTACATTTGGTGTAATAGAGGCTGTGTGGCTTTTTGGTATTGTTTAAGTGAGATAAGGGCTCTCTGTGATCAAATAATATTACTAAAGTCATTTTGGTAAATGTGTTTGTATAAAGCTTCAACTCTGCAAAATTTGTTGACACATTCTTGTTGTCACTGAAATTCCTTTGAACTCACTTTTGCATTCAGTGAAAACAATATTAGGAAAAGCATTCTGCCTTAAATAAATGTAAATATTTTCACCCCCTTTTTACATACATAGTTGCTTTAAAATTATTTAATCAAATATAAAGTGTTCTAATATATTTCAAACCCTTTTATGTTTAGTAATTATATCCTTGACTATTAGCCTTGGAAATCATACAGTCTTAAAGATAAGTAATTATTAAATTATGCAATGATATTAACGCTTTTTCACAGATGAAAAGTCATCTAAGAATACTGTTACAATATAAAAATTACACTTCTAATCACTTACATTTAGTAATAGAAGATCTTCTGAACTCAAGCCATTCTGCTTTAGATTTTATTGTGGCATTATGTTTCTTCATAGTCTTCATGCATGTCAGTTGAAAGTGAACATCAGTGCATTACCATAAGAAATCAAATATATACACTTTTAGCACTAGTAGAAAATGCTTGTCTAAAGCAATGCAGTAGATTTAAAAATTCCTCGCACTGAAAATGTTCTTTTTTAGCTTTTCCATTGTTTCACTGTTTCCTGTGTTTGTGTGAATTTCATTTCCCAGTGATGTTGAACAGCTGAAGAAGGAACTAGATGAATTGGTCAATGCTCTTGAAAAACACTTCTTTCAACCAGAAAAAAACAAACTTCAACGGAAGACTGAGTAAAGTAGCAAAATTATGACCTTGATTGGCTTTTGCAGCACTAGAAATGCGTTATCTAACAAGTTAAGGATTTTTAGGACCAAACATCTGAGAACTCTGACTATAAGGATATCCACTTTTAAGAGTTATTTTGGGTACTCTTGGATCTAGTATCTTATTTTGGAAGGAAAGTACCTTTACCCTTAATGGACCAAAAAACAACAGTCAGTTGAACTAAAAGCTTTATGAACTAAAAGTTGACTGTAAATGTATTTCAATCAAAACTTGTTTTAATTAAATATAAGTAATATTCTGATATCTGAAACAGCCTGTTTTGTGGTGATTTCTTTCTTTTGTGTGTGTATGTAATCTGGTAACACTATGCAACTTTGTCTAGGTTTAGATTTGCAAAGCAAGTTCTTCGGTTAACAGGCAGTACTTACATAAAGCCTGTGGTGAGACTTTGACAAACTTGGGGCAGATTATTCAGAAGTAGTGATCTTTCTTAGGGATTTTGGCCCACATAAACAAGAAACTCACAGCAAATTCATTGAATATCAATTTGCTGTGGGATTATATATCATATTCCAGGCTAGAGATACAAAGTGTACTAAACTGCCTTTTAATACCACAATACATTAAGATGGTATTTCTACATACGGCACCTTTTTGTTGCCTCACTGAAGTAAACTTTATTAGTTCAATGCATAGCCTGGTTTTGGAGCCTGTCACACTGTTTGCTGCCATGACTTGGTGCATAACTCTGCATGTTTAATTTAGAGTAGAAGTTTCCATTTTATTGCATGTTCTTTTCTGTGCTTGCAGAGCCTGAGAGGGTTATTTGGAGGTTACCAGTTGACTTTAATATAGGGGTTTTCTGCATTTTCAGTGCTTGTTTTGGGTATCAGTGTACCAGTAATAGTCACAACCATAGCTACATACTTTTTATAAATGTGAAACTTCTAAGCTTTACTATATATGAATTCCTTCCAGAATTCAAGTCCTCTATCGTTGTTATTTTCGGTACAACTTTAAGGTTGCAGCAGTTGTGCAGCTGGGTACAGGGAGGCAGCCCGGGGGGGAATGGAAGGAGAGGAAGTTTTACACAATCTGATGTACCATTGCAGATCATGTGCAGTCCTGTGGTGAGAGAAATGATTCTGGGGGTGCTTCTGGCTGGTGGCTTTTGACACTTTTTAATTGCATGACAGCTGCTTGTCAAGTCAGCCTAGTTGAGTGAATTATGCCCCATCAGAAGGGATGAATACCTTCAAGCCTACATGTGAATGTCCACTTTTCTGAGGGGAGTTTTCATGCCTGAGCCAGTTGAGCAAGGGGGAACATGATAAAAAGCACTACCCCGCCTAGCAGGATCTGCTTCTTACTGGCTTGAAGGCATACTGGCCCTTGCTTGAGGGCATAGACAGGGGAATGGTTCTTCAGGAGGCAGGCTGGGGCAGTTCCTTCACTTTGGGCATTGATGAGCTATACCCAGGGCTGGAGAAGCTTTGTCTGCAGCCTTGGGCTTCGACAGGAGAGGTGATTCTCTCCCTGCACTCCGCTCTTGTGATACCCCCCCTTGGAGTACTGCATCCCAGCACAAGAACTACGTGATCCAGTTAGAGTAGGTCCAGAGGAAGGCCATGAAAACAGCCAGAGGGTTGGAATACCTGTGCTGGGAAAAAAGCCTGAGAGCGCTGGGGTTGCTCAGCCTGTAGAAGAGGCTATGAGATCTTTTAATATATAAAGGAGGCTTATAAGAAACATACTTTTTACCAGGGACTGTAGTGACAGGACAAGGGGTAACAGTTTTAAAGTGAAAGAGGATAGATTTAGATTGGATACAAGGAAATATTTTTTTATACTGAGGGTGGTGAGACATGGAACAAGTTGCCCAGCAAAGCTGTTGGATGCCTGAAAGTGTTCAAGGCCAGGTTGGATGTGGCTTTGAGCAAACTGATCTAGTGGAAGGTGTTCCTGCTTCGTGTAGGGAAGTTGAACTCAGTGATGTTTAAAGTGGACCTTCAGACCAAAACCAGTCCATCATTCCTTTTACTTTCATTTTTATTGGGAGGGTTTGCATTTCTTTTGGTACAGAATATGATAAAGGATACTTTACTGAATTCATGGGGAAGGCCTGAAGACAGAGGATTACAGGTCCTGAATTTTTTTATGTATTTATCTTAATATCTCCACAGGCTAGAGAGGCATATTTTACATGTACCTTTACATGCCAAACCTGGATTTGGATTTTGCTAATGTTAGAAGTCTGGAAGTGAGACCTGCAATGCACTCATGTATACTGAGATATCCTTAGGATGGCTTTAGAGCATCCTCAGAAACAGTACAGACCCAATCTTTATCGTTCTGTCTTCCTAAGGTCAAGGAATTTATGTGCTCCATTTCCTTCTCTATTCCAGATAGAAGTTCACAACTTCAGGGCAGGGGGAGAGGTGACAAAAAAAAATAGCCAAACCCACAGCAGTTTATCAAGCTGCTTGAGCAAGTGCAACAAACTCAGAATTACAAGGTAAAACTTGTTATTGCTAGAGTCCTTACTAACCTTATCTTGCATCAGAGAAAGAGGATCTAGAACCGAAAAAAAGAATTGAAACGAAGGCAGCAAGAGTATAGCAAAGAGAGAAGTTAGTATTGCAAGTTAGAATGGGTGTTAAGCTACAGTTTCTTCAGAGCTGGTCTAGTTCTTCCACCGAAGTGTTGTGTAAGATAATGAAGCCTACTTAGACATTATTAGTCCCAAGTTAGATATTAAAAAAAACAAACAAATGTAATTAGTGAAAAAGCAGCCTTGAACTGGGAGCAGGGCCACTAGTATTTTATCCAGAAATGGGAATTGCCGTGACTGGAATGGCAGAATGTGAATGAATGCTTGCAGCCCGGACTGAACTCCAGTGTAAGGTAATCCCTGGCTATTTCTAGAGAAAGACACATCCCTATGTTTCCAAAAACATGTAAAATGAGCCTGTTTTTTATAACAGATGAAAACACAATTCCAGTGACAGTTGTAAACATTGATCCTATAGTGGGTCAGGCCTATGGAGCTAGAGGGAAAGACTGAGAAGAATTAGCATAGTACTCAAAACTCTGCCAAAATAAAACCCCAAAACAGTAATGCTTTAAGAGTAGACCGATGGACTCCACTTGAAGGTTATTAGTTTTTTTACAAGTCCCAGTTTCATAAAATTTACTGAATAAATTAAAATTCAGGAATGGATTGGAACAGTTTGGCTGGAAGGAAGTAAATACATTTCATCTTCCTTATAGGCTATGAACTTAGTCTCCAGCATATTATGTACAAGTATTGTTACGATACTCAAGTATTGTACTTGAGTTGCAGAAGGATTTATTTTGTAATTTTGCTATATACAACAAATCATACAAGGATAATTGGAGTTCACTCTAAAAGAAGATTTAATATATAAGCAATTTTCATATTGTACTTAAATACGTATTGTGCTTAAATACGTAACTGATTCACCTACACAGTTTCTGTAAATAAAGTTTTTCTCCTTGTGAATCCTTAAAAAAATTCCAGTGGTCATGGGTTTTATTTTCATGTACCACCAACAAGCAAATCTTACATCCTTGATTAACAGTCACTGTGAATAGCAACATTAAAATTATATTAAACTAACATTTGTTAACCACCAGCACGAGTTTGGGGATTTTTAGGATTCTGAGGCTGAAGGCATCTGGATGCCATATGTAAATCTAATTAATTGTAAATAAAAATAATCACCAATAAAACTGTTTTCTGTCTCTAAGTACAAAACTAATCAAAGGTAATTAAGCTGAATTGCTTTCCTTCCCAGTACATTTTTGCACTATGTAAGATACATGTTCATCAAGGTTAGTACTTCTGATCAACTTCCAAGTAGAAGCCAACATCACTCTTTTGTATAGTAATTGCCAGGTAACTGAAATGAGGTCATGCACCATCAGAACATTGTGCATAATGGGATGAGCCTATTAAACTCTCCAATTATATCCTAACACCCACCTAAATAAACTGTAGTATAGATGATGGCATAGAAACAGCAGCTTCCAAACAAAAGGAAAATCTTAAAATACAATCACTGGTAAGTTGTTTTCGAATGTATTTATAGAACGAAGGAGAGAGGGGATTAATCATGCCATCTGAAATGCTCAAAAATACAGAGACAGCAGCAGGCAGGATCTGTAACAGTAGCTCAACTCTTTCCTGACTACTCATCAGTTATAATAGAAAGCCTCTTGTCTACAAAGATAATCAGTAATTAATGTCACGGGCATGTATTCCTACAGCATATGCAGTAGGCAAATGTGCTATAATAACAGTTATGCAAATGTTGTTTATGAATTGAGACAATATATAAATAGCATCTGGAGATACAATGTCATTGGATAAGAATGTAGTGCTTCATCCAGAGCTCACTAAGTCAAAGCACTGCAAAACTGTAACATCCCTTAATAATGTACTAAACAAATTTACATGAAAGAAGTCACAAAAAAAAAGAACTGTTTTCTATAATAACAATAGAAAATCATCATTATGTGTAATACAGAGGGAAAAGCACAGAGGCTTACAATGCAACGGAAACACAATATAGGTGCCTGCATTCAAATTCACAATCCAAGAACATTATTGCTCAGCTGCTGCCCAACTATGGAGCAACTTGGACTCTGAAAGCATCTTGGGTAGAAACTTCCTGTTTGCCTCATGGTACTTCATAGGGTACAGCAGCAAGTTCTTCCCTCACTCATTGCCTGGCACATTCAGCCTAAATTTATATTGATCGACAATCTTACCCCAACTGGGACCACGTGAGTAGATACTTCTGCTCCTTAACCTACAAAAGAACCCACATGTTCTCACAGAGGGCCTCATACAAGCCTGTATACTCTGGTTCTGTACAAAAGGCAGTGGTGGGGTTTTCTTTGCATTTTTTTTAGAACGCGACTGGGAAAAGAGAAAATGGTTAAACTGGTGTTATTTTTACATCATGTTCACAGGATATGGAAAGCGCAGCTTCATTTTCCTCCTCAGTCTTAGGAAGTTAATGTGATGGTATATGTTTTAGTTAATAGGCTACTGTAAAGAAAATCTAACCTGTGAAGGAAAAAAAAACAGAGACCTACTCTTTCAGAAAATAGAAAATTATTAGGAAGTCTGGTGCTCATGGCTTTTACATGAATACTGGGATCCCAGTCTTTGAACACATAAAAGCATTTAATTTTTAGGGACTGAAACATAAAACCCTCATTGTGGTTCTCTTTTTTTTGCCCCTACTTAAGTAACAGTTTCATCAGGAAGCAAAGAAGGAATGCTGTCTAATGTAGCCTGAAAGCTGATTATTAGGTAACTTTCATTGCAGGCAGGCTGAACATTCTGAGGCTGACTTCTTTCCCAGTATCAAAGAGGAGAAGAAAGTATTTCTAAATGTGATGCTCTAGTACTGACTTCTGTTGTTGTTCAAGGATTTTCCAAGGAGCAAGAAATAGTCTTGTAGGAGGATCCTTATCTGTTTCATTGCATTTTTCTGAAAGGCAACAGTGGAGCAGTAAAAAAAAGTCTTGCTGAGATGATCAGTTGGTAATTTGGGAATGCATGAGCCTCGGCTGAAGTGCCAGAGCTGTCTGGGTGGGAATTGCAGTTCACCTTCTGCTGGAGCATGGTTACCAGAGGCATGCAATGCTCAGTCAGGCTTAAAGTGAGCAAAAGGACGTAAACTTAACTCAGGTACTGATACTGGGTGATAACTGGAGTAAGAGCTATGTCCTTAGGTGTGATGGTTTAAAAACTAAGACAGGCACTGTTTACAAGAAGATGGCATTCCTCTTTCCAAGGACCGTAGAGATGTCACTGAAAAACAAGAAGCACTCGTACCTATTCCCATGTCCGAAGTAGAAGCAGCAAATCATGACCTGAGCACAGACTGGGGACATGCTCTCTGAGTGAGCTGCTACTTGCAAGCTCAATTCACTTACCAGCGATCCTGTGGAAGTACACCTAGATGCCGAAGGCCATGAACACATATTGCAGTTTGTATCTTCATGTGTATCTACACTTTGGAAGTAGGGGATGTGCTTGGATACCGAAATTTGACTTGTTTTTCATAATATGGGGCAACATTGTGCTTGCATTTAACAGCTTGACTGTTTTCCCTCACAGCAACGAGCAGATTTCCTTTAGTCTACAAATGTGCACAGGCTTAAAAGTAAGTAAATCAGTGGTCTTACTGCTAAGAAGGCTTGAAATTAATTGAGTGCAAAAGTGGTTTGCACAACGGGGATGTAGGGTGCCTTAATCTCCACTTGCAGAGGAGTATAATTAAGTCTCCGGATCCATTCATGCCTTATGCTTTCTGGCAACTGGAAGACCAACTAATACCAACTCTTACGATGATCTTATACATATGCAAGAGTGGTTTCTTTGAGGAAGCCGTCAAGGTGACTCAGGTGAGCTCGTAAAAGGCTGCCCTGCAGCCAGGGCTGGGCCCACACCCGAGTGGGACTTGGCCGCTTCAGAGCTCACGAGCTGGGCTAGTTCCAGTTTTGTGAGCAAACTTCGCTCGCCACTTCAGCTGACCCAGCCGTCCGCCCGGGCTCACTACCGCAAGGCGACGACATGTTTTCCGCGGGAGATCAAAGGCTGTGCCAGACACACGGGGCAGGGTCACCGAAATGCTCTTCGAGAGGAACTTAACGGGCATGGGGAGGGGGCTTCAGCTGCCCGCTGTCGCGACATGGGCGCCCCCCTGTCGCCGGCTGCCCGCCGTCTCTGCCGAGCGCCCGTGCCGTCCGCCCCCCGGGCCGAGACCCGCCGCCTGTTGCTATTTTCGCCTGCGCTGGCGCGGCGCGGGCAGAGAGGCGGCGAGCGGCCCGGCCGGGTGTGCGGCGCGGGTCCCTCCTCGTCCCGGCCGGCCGGCAGGTAGGGCGGGGCGGGGCGGGCAGCGGCGGGAGGCAGCGGGAGCCCCTCGCCCGGCCCGGCGCCCGTTACCGGCCCCGCCCGCCTCCCCGCGCGGGCGGTGCCCGAACGCGCCTGACAGCCCGCGGCCGCTGCCCGCCGAGGGCACTTCCCTGCGGGAAGCACATCCTGCGGCGGTAAGCGGCGCCCGGGCAGCCCGAGCCGCAGGCCTGGCAGGGGGCGGCCGTGGGGAACGCCGTGCCCCCGCTGCGGGCCGGCCCGGGGGAGCGGCGCTGGCGGGGCCGAGCAGCGTTTTGGGAGGGTGGGGGGAAGGAGGAAGAGCAGCAGCTCTCGGCGCGGAGGAAGTGAAGAGCTGTGGCGAGGAGTGCGGCACCCGCCGCGGGGCGGCCCGTGCCTGCACCCGCGCTCCGAGCGGCGACAGCCTCCGGCGCCGGGCGGTCCGGCCGGGCCCCGCTCCGTGCCCGCGGCGGGGAAGGGCGGGCTGCGCCCTCCCGGCGCCCGCGGCAGGGTCGCGCCGTCGGTCCTAATGGGGCTCCCGGCGAAGCCGCAGCTCTGGCTGTGGGAGCAGCGTTGCTGCGGGACGGGGCGGGCGGGCGGGAGCGCAGCGGGGACGGGGGCGCCGGTGCCGCTGTTCTCGGCTGGCGGGGTCGGGGAGAGCTGGCTCCTCGTCACAATAACCAAAAGATCTGCTTGAATTTAATCTGTCAGTGACCTGAGGTGCCTTTAGTTCTTCTCTCTTGTCTGCTCTTTCCTCGCCCATCAATGCAAAATCGGTGGGTATAACTCCTCCCAGACCCCGCTCCGTCTCAGAGCACCAAAGCGGCTCTTCCCTGGGGAAGAACCTACCGCAGCACAGCCGAATGTAACTTTCAATCGCCCCACAGCGGCGCGGCGTTCTTACGGCCCTTTAAATTCACGAACTAAGTCAACAGGGGAACAATCTCTTGAGACTGCGTTCATGAGGGATATGAAACGAATGTGGTTATTTATAGCGCAGTTTGAAAAGATTGAGGCCTTTGTGTGCTGTGTTTTATTTGGGAGAGAGGCTAACATGGCAGATCTGCTGTAGGAACCTTTAGTAGTGCAGATGGTGGGATTTGTGCCTGCGTTAAGCCCAGAGATTGAGTGGAACATCGTGGGTCAAAATTAATAAATTATACATTTTCTGAATAGCGAATAACTCTGAGCTGATGCGTATGTCTATACTTTTAACACTTTTAAGTGCTGAAATAGAAATTTGTCACGGGTTGTTATATAGGAATGCTGAAAATCATAGGTAATACACAAAAGTAGAAATGCGTGCAGGTGAGAAAAACGACAGGATGGAAGGAATGTGAAACATATTCAGTGATATGTGGATGACTTGACACTTTTTTCACTGTAATTTGGTTAACTGCAAAGTTGAATGCAGGCATTTTGGCTGTAGATATGCAATTGAATAAAAAGGAATAGTATTCCTAATGTAATTTACCTAGCAAGCTTTCTTTTACAAAGGTTGGGGTTTTCTTTTAGTGCATTAAAGTCGTAGAACAGTTCAGTATTTTGTTCAGGTCTGTATGAGGCTGAGTCAGAAGACTTCAATCATCAGCATATTAATTTCCATGGACTTGATTAAGGAAATAGCAACAGGTGTTAAGGGCAGGAGCAGTCAGCTATTTTCTTCACTAGATAGTTGATTATAAATGTGTATGTTTGTAATCAAGATCATACTACCATTTTGTTGCAATTTTTAAATTAACAGTCTATTTTTTAAACTTATTTGAGGAGTGATAAAAATGCTGGTTGTACTGGTAAATATTTTAGGTGTGTTTATTACTGGAACCAGTACCAGAGTGTATGGTTGAATGTTATTCAGCACCCAGTCTGGAGGTGCTAACAGTATTTAAGCATTAAGTCTTTTAAAAGTCAGCATTTAATGAAAAAATAATGGAAATGAAAACTGATTTCTGAGGCAGAATGGTTTCTGGACTTGCACATGCTGTTGCCCACAGCAGACCATAACTTCAGAAGGAAACAGCAGATAGTAAGTAGCTATGAGATAAAAAGAACATCCTTGCAACAAGAAGGGTGTGTCATGGTTCCAAGTGCCAGTTTGAATTAAATAAAAACTATTTGAAAACTGTTCTTAGCAGTGACCGTGTCATGACATACTTTATATATATTCGTGTTTGTCTATATATCCTGCCAGCTGGATAGAGAAATCTGTCAGCTTGAGCAAAGACAATGTAAATTTCAGTTAGGGATCAGAAAGAGAGGGAGACAAGTGGTATTTAGTTCTGGTTAGTGTACCAGAGTTCTGGCTGCAGGCCAGGGCTCCTCATAATCCTTAAGTAGTATGATATTTCTGCTAAAATAATCAGTGGTGAAGTGCAGTCAGTACCAGTGCCTCTGGCTCCATTTGTCAACAGGGTTCAGTGCTAATGCCATGCAGAGAAGAGCTGAACAAATTTGTGCTCTTTAAGACCAGCTGTTTTTCATAAGACCTTGCAGAATGGTTGGAATTTTTGCTTAACTTCTTGAGGAGAAAAACTGACTTAGAGAAACTTACATAAACTAAAGCTGCTGCCATGTCCCAAGCCTGATGTGGAGTAACTGCACGGTTGTCTCTCAGAAGAACTGCAAAGATTGAGGAAGATGGCATCTTTCTGTTCAGCTCCCAGGTCAAACTCCTCATTTATTCACTGCTGTGTGAAAGCTTGACACTTCTTCTAAACTCATCAGTTCTGCTGTGAGTCCCAGCACTCCAGCTGCTACCAAAGCAGGGAAGGAGCTGGAGGAGAGTGAAGGGTTGCTTAGGTCTGTAGTTACCAATGTTCTGAACAATAGTTTAAAACTTTTGGCTGCATGTCTGTATTGAATTTAGTCTGGTTGAGAGGAAAGGACAAAAGAATGATAACATTTCACCACTGTTAAAGGTTCTGCTTTTTTTTTTTTTTTTGTGTGTGTGTGTGTGTTCTTTTGGTTTAGAACATTCTGTCTCCTCTCTTTGCCTTTTTTCTGTATTAGTTTGAGTTTATCCCAAATCTGCCTGGTGTTCCCCCAGTTGCACAAACCTGATTTTCAGTGCCTCACCTTCCTAGGTTACTAACACAATAACCCCACATGATTCTCCTTCCTAACTTCAAAGCTTACCTGACCCCATCTAACCAACTGGCACCTGGCGCCAATACTTTCTCCTTGTGATATAGTCTTTGCTCTCTTGAGAGAAGGTGAATTTTGAGGAATGCTGTCCTGCATGATGCAATGCTGCTTAGACATGTACCTTCACATGGGGAAAACTTGGGGTCCAGAATGGCAGAAGTAATAATTTGTGTAGCTGTGCCTTTCATGCTGTCTTGCCATCACCCTGACTTTACTCTCTGAAGGTATCTCTCACCGTGTTGTAACACGGTGAGAATGCAACTTGATTTTGGAGAGCAATAGTCTAATATATATATATATTTTTTTAATTAGGTTAGGGTTTTAAAAAGCAGAGTATCAGATTTTGCTAGAACAGGACTATCCGTGTAGTGTTGCATGCTTTCTAAGCCTGCTCCCCACTTGTGAGAAGTGGCTGGGTTGATCAGAGCAAAAGAGAAGTTGAGAACAAAGGGCACACATGTGTTCCCATGTGTATGTTCCACATTAATGAGTCAGTCTGGTGTCCCCCAGTATAGAAGGCAGGGTTTGATGTATTAATGCGGTTTGTGTAAATATCTTATGTATTACAGTTTGACTGGCTGTTTTTATGCTGATGGAGCAAATACAGCTGAATCAAAGCAGGATAAACAGTAGCAACATTAAGGTTCATATTCTCTAAACTATATCTTTCTCAGCAGCAAAGCTTCAGCTGAGGAGTGCCACTCAAGCTGTTCTCAGTTTTGAGTGCAAGGGCAACCAAGATCCTTCAAAAGATGCTGGTGGAGGGGAGAAAGAGGAGCTGTCCCAGTTATGTCTGTGAGCACTGGGAGAACAACTGGAGACCTCCAGTGTGCTAAGCAAAGCCCAGAGTAATGAAGCTGAATGGCATTTAGAGCTGCCAAAGGAACATCAAAGTTGAGGTGGAAGGAAACTAGTGGACAGCTTTATTTTTATATCTTTCCTATTCTCTCTTGGATTAAAGGTGAAATAAGCATTTAAAAACCAAGAGTTGGTCAGACACTTGGGAGGAAGAGGAAACTTGTTTGATCCTACTGTATTAGTATGTATCGTAAACTCCTATGGCACCTGAAGAGCAAACTTTCAGAAGGGATGAACTGAGTGGTGGCAACCAGAGATGGGTAAGGGCACTAAAATTCCAAGCAGTGGAGTCAGGGCAGACATGGATGGGCTGAGACCATGGCTACTCTTTGTCCGTAATGTGTGCTTAATTTTATGGCTGGGAATAGGCCTGTTGAGAAGAACAAAACTATTTTTCGGTTTAAATTAAGCACGTACATAAACACTTCATGGTCTTGAAGTAAAACCTAGTCTTGAAGGAAAACCTAGTCCTTGGTGTAAACTTGAGGGACGTTAATACCAGCAGCATGAAATTGGCATAATTTCTGGTGGGATTTGCTTATGGTAAGTGACAGGAGGAGGAAACAAAGAAAGAATGGCTGGGAAAGGGAGATGGAACATGCAGAACAGTAACATACAGAACGATACAGGTTGGATAAGGAGACTTTCTGATGCTGCTAAATTTGTGGTCTGAGAAACTGCACTTTCAGCCCCTCCTAACATAAGGGAAAAAACTAGCATTTTGACTTCTACTTACTTGGTTTGATTTAGTAGTGTTTTTCTTTGGAAATAACAAATGCAGACACTATTTATGCTGTTGACTTTGCAAGGTGTTTATTTTTTTAAAAAACAGATGAATGCCAAGAAGCTTCGCATTTATATTAAATACATTCCAGCAGTACAATATTTGTTTAAGTATGACAAAGTATCAACCTTGGGTTTTTTTAATATACTGTTCAGTCCTTAGAGTTGGCATGCAAAATAATGTATTATATTGTGATATTCATTTCTATTTGAGGCTGCATTGCCTCGTAGATCTGGGGTAAAAGACCGTGGTAGATGGTAGTAATCAAAAAGAAACTTCTCTTTCTTGAAAAGTTGATTGAAACGAGGGTGACTTTGTTGTATTTTTACATGCCTTTAATTATATTTTTTTGAGAAGGGTTCTCAGAAAACACAAATAAGAAATTGCTACAAATAGTATGTGGCTGGATACATCATCATCTGTGTGGCAGCTCAGTTCTCCTGTTTTCCACTAAGAATGAAGTTTTCTTAGGCTTTCTTATCCCAAGATTATTATCTATGCCACTAAGTGACAAGAGCACTAAAAGCTAAAACCTCGATTTTTATGTAGTTTAGACTACACACCATGGTAGTTATGAATGAATCCAATCTTCCCTGCAGTTGCTAAACTATTTTTCATTGTTGCTGTTAAGGAGAAAAAATTTGTAATAGTTTGTCAAAGAAGAGACCATTTTGATTCCTGTCAGATGGAAAACTATCATGGTAATTGTGCTTAGCAGTCTGTGTTGATAAGGTGTAAAAATGCTTCATGAAGCTGCTATCTCATTTAGAATCACAGAATCACTGATGTGGGAAAAGACCTCCAAGGTCATCATGTCCAACACTTGACTGAATGCCACCATGTGAACTAGATCACAGCACCAAGTACCACATCCTGTTGTTTCTTGAACACTTCCAGGGACAGTGACTCCACCATATCCCTGGGCAGCCTGTTCCAATCTTTACCACCCTTTCAGTAAAGAAATTCTTCCTGATTTCCAACCTGAACCTCCCCTGCCACAGATTGGTGCTATTTCATTTCTGATGTAATGCATTTATATTAATCTAAAAGATGCTTATTTTCTTGCTTGTTTGTGAAATAAAAAAAAAAAACCCCAGCTGTAGTATACTTGAAATGAGATGTACAAATTCTGGATTTTCATGGCCCTTATTCCCACACCTCGCATGCGCAGATAAACACCCAGAGGTTTATGGAAAGACTTTTAAAAAAATGATCTACACATCTAGAATGCTGTTTATTATTAATTCATTGAATAGTATCTTGAAAATTTGCGCTCTTGCTAAATTTGCTATCCTTGGAACTGATAATGTTGCCACAGTGCTCATTTGTCAAAAGATGAAAAAGCTTCAAAAAAGTAAATATACCCAAAGATGATTTCTGCAGTTCTCTTGTTTTTACAGTTTGCCAGTTACTGCAGAAACTTTTTTTCCCCCTGGGACATTTATAGATTGGTTGCATTTTAAACAGCTCAAAATTGATTTCCATCTTGAAATTTTAAAAAAAGTTTTGGGATTTTTTTTAATCCTAAAATTTCCTTTCATTTTCAACAAGGCGAAAGACTGCTAGAAACTCAGTCTGAAAATATTATTGCAAGAGCAAATGAAGGACAAAGTTTAATAAAAACTCATGAGAAAAATAGTGCTGGTTTTGATCATATTTGTAGATGAACAAAGATAAGTACTCTTGTCACAGTAAACAGATGCCACTTATTCAGTACTTGTTCAAATGTAATTAAAATGTTCTGTAAGGATATCTTGGTACTATTTATGTTGGCTTTAATAGGTCTTATCATGGGAAACTCTCGTAAGACTGATGGTAAACTCGTGTCCTGGTATTCAAACACAGGCAATTACAGGCCTGTCAGCCTCATGTCAGTCTCACACAATATAATGTAACAGCTGAAACTAGGTCAATTAAAGAGGAGTTAAAACAGGGTAGTATATCAAATGCCAATCTATGTGTTTTCATAGACTGCATTTTGCAAAATGGAATTTGTAAATAAATGCAATTATTGGATTTCATTACTAAAAGTACCAATACATAGTAACAGTAGTGGAAGTAGATGCTGGGTATAACAGGATTACAACAGAGTTGTGTGTCACTTGGTATATTCCATTTGGTATTTTAAGGAAGAAAAATGATACAGTGTCAGTCTGGCTAACATTAAGTATTCCCGTCTGGCTGACCAGCGTTAAAATGCAACCATGAATGGTGATTGTCATCTGGTACTTCCCAGAATGTTGTAAGGACTGTTGCTCATGACTGCTATCTGACAGGTTTTTCAGAGATCTCTCAGTTGACTGCTGCTAGCATTTGTAGATGACAGTGATTTCTAGGGTGTTATTTATTGAAAAAATCTGTTTGGTTACAACCAATAATCACTTAGCAAGCTATACCTAAGGAAACAGCTCCATGTTAGTAGCTAAATTCAAAGTCATCCACCTATGGACAAGAAAGCTGTCAAGTTGACTTTTTTTTTTTCCATATGTAAAGGTGTCTTAGCAAGCAGTGACCTCAACTGTCATGAAGGTCAGAATAGCTCAGCTGGGTTCTTCCTGTGATAATAGGATTGAAATAGGCCAGTGTGATCTACAGGTACCTGCCCATGAAACAGACGCAGGCTAGAAAGAATGTGCGCTGCAATTTAGTTACTCATTAGATAGTTGAGCTAAGGTCATAAAGCAACTTTTAAATCACGACTGACTCTCTTCTGAGCAATGTATTTATTACAGTTATGTCTGTTGGACCTGAAGCAGTAAGGGCCAATGCAGAGAGGTGGAACTTGCTAGTTAGGCCATGGTAGATCTCTTCTGATGTTAAGTTGCTAATTATTTGTGTAATTGAGAGTTGGTTTTTAATGGAGTTCCAGCACCTACATAACTGTTTCTTTTCCTTTCAGAACTCTTCTGTTCCCTAATCAAAGGAGCCATCCAGATAATGTCATTCCATGGAACTGAAATATTGGTGAATTAGTCCAGGTTTCCAAAAGACTGTAAAATGGAGCCAATAACATTCAAAGTTAAAAAGTCTCAAACACCTAGTGATTTCTCAGCAAGTTTCAGTCTCCAGCTCGTGGGTTCTCTCCCAGTGCATTCCCTAACCACTATGTCAATGCTGCCTTGGATTGTGGCTGAGATCCGGTTGCTCAGTGCAAAGTCTTCCAAAGAAGAACCCAGCATCAGCCAAATCCGACTTTGTGTTTCACCAGCCAGTTTGCGATGTGAACCAGACACAGGGAAAACCCAGCAGTGGGACCCTCTAATTTGTTCAAGTGTGTTTGAATACAAGCCACAACAGGTCCACAAACTGATTCACAACAGCCATGATCCGAGCTACTTTGCTTGTCTGATAAAGGATGAAGCAGCAAATCAGCAAAGTATCTGCTATGTATTTAAAGCTGATGATCAGACAAAAGTAAGTAAAAAGAAAAGAACCAAAGCAAGCATCCCTGGAGTTGCTTTTGTGCTGTTTGAATCCTTTCACTACACTGTAAGACCTTAATGTTGTACTTACAATTAGAGATTAGATCTCACTAAAACTTACTGACTGACTTTATTTGATGTTAATTGTTCAGTTGAATTTGAACTGCTCAATATGTGAAATGAAAGGTGTATACATCTCCTACAGGATCAGGGCCTGAATTTCATCAGCTTAAAAAACACTTCAGTTTGGGATATGGGCTGAAATCTTGGCCCTCAAGTCAGTGAGAGCTTTTCTGTTGATGTCACTAGGGCTAGGATTTCACTCTCGAGTCACTGTGAACTTTATCTAATCCCGCACTCAGACGTCTCAAATTTCTGTTTTCCTGAGTTGAGACCTATGTGACTGGGAAACAGGGATACCTCCTTTCTCAGAAAGAGGAGAGGGTAGTGTGGAACCTCCATATGTATCATATGACCCTGTGGAAACCTTTTCCTAGCTCTGTAATTCACAGAGCCTGGCAGGCAGGGTTGGAGACTGGGAGAAAAGCACAATCTCTGCACCTCTGTGACATGGAGGCTTGCTGCTGCATGGTGTGAGACAGGAATTGGGTGTGCATGTCTGGCAGTGGGTGAGATTTGGCTTAGTTTGCATTTCCTAACCATTTGTGTCTTTGCTGAAAAAGTGGAAGCATTGAAATTGTCGATCTCTTCTGTTTGAAAGTAATGTGAGACACTAACTCTCATGAATGAGTGAAATGAGTAGGATTTAACACAAAGTTATTGTGAGCTACTGGGGACAAACTGGTGATGTATCCTTCACCTCTTGAGTGTTGACTCTAGTTATAATGTTGGAAAGCAGCATGCTCACTTGACTCACAGGAGATGTCCTGCTGAAGAACCCTGAAGGTATTATGTAAATATACACCACGCACGGGAGTTATGCCAACCTGCCCAAGAGCAAAACATTGTACAGTTCCAAATCTGTGGTCTCAAGCTTTCATCTCAAAACATATGGAAACAGCTTTAGTTAAATCCCCCCAGGTAAAACGGCAGTTCCAGTAAATTAAAAGGAAAATACCTTGTAAATCATAAGCATTCAAGTGAGAAATCCTGTCAAGTTAAATGCAGAATACCAAGTTTATGTATGTAAGAGCAGAAATAAGGAATAGACGTTTCAAAACTTGGCATTGGATAGCAGCTGGTGAATGCATTTTTCAGTTTGCTTATGCGTTCAGTTGTGCTTGTGATTTTCCAGGATTATGGTGAGAACACAGCACTGATCACCCCCAGTACATTTTCTGAGGCATTTTCTTTTCCAGCAAAAGATTCAGATACTTTTTCTTCGTGTTTGATCAAATTCATGGACATGTTTGAAATGATCAAGAACAAAGTAAGTCTCTAGTTAAATTTGCAGCTGTGCTTGTATGTCTTTGGAGACAACACCCCAAATTTTTGGATGCCCGTTTTAACTACTTAGCTCTAGATTCACACAGATATCTATCCTTTCAAAAACAACCTTCCACCTGGTCTCTTAACTTGCCATGAATGCATGAGTTGTTTCTCTTGACTTCTTTGCAGTCTAGGTAGACATCCAATCAGCATTTGTTGGACCTATGTTTTAATAAAAGGGTAATGGAAATACCAGCGTTCTTCCCATCTGAAGTGCAGCCCTGCCTCTTTGTCGTGGTTTACCAAACCACTACACTCTTTTACTTAAATTTTGTGCAATTTCCACATATTAAGTAAGTTCCTTGTGCTTTATAGGGTGTTGTTACTTTGCTCTGAATATTGTCATATATAATGCCTTTTTCAGTGATGTTTGTGTATTTATCAGCAGGAGTGAACTGTTACCTGTTTTGCAGATGCCCAACTTGAAAGGATAGAGAGTGCACATATACCTTTGTTACAAACTAAGGAGCTGTTTGTTAAAAGGCAGTGAGTTGGGATGAAGAATTTAGCACTGTTACTGCAGTTTATGTTCAATTTCAGAAGAAACAAATTTTAGAAATGGGACTTTTGCAGTCTGTGTCACTCAGCAGACTCCTGTGCTGGCACTCTTGTTTGTGAGGCCTTTTTTTTTCCTATTTGCTTCAGGAAATAAAAGAATCGTAGCAGTCCAGATATGTTTAGTCACAGAATTTGCATATTCATAACAATCTTTACCCAGCAATCCTGGACATCCAGTCTTCTTAGTGATAATTACTAATTACAATGATATTGTAAACCGCAAGAGCCACAATTCTTTTTGTCTACATATATAAATCTGTAGTAGGGTTGTATTTGACAAAGAGTTCTTGGATTAAGTCAGGTCTGACTGAGGATTTGAAGTAGAAGGTACTTTGTGGCTTTGTAATTAAGTTCTGGGCACATCCTCACCTTAAGATGAGTAGAATAAAAGGAGGCAGAAGTATGTCTGTGGAAGAAGTACAGTAGGAAGATTAGGATGTTAAGACAGAGGCAGGTGAGTAGAAGACTAAACAATTAAGGCCTTTAAGAGGTGGACAAGAAACTTGAAAGACATGCAGACAGAGGCATACCACTGGAGGTGGTAGAAAGTACAGAAATCAGGAATGGTAAGGCTTTTAGCATCAGCATTGCAGATAGACTGCAGTCCATTAACTGTAGTTGTACTCCTTTATATATACAAATTGAGCAAGAACATACATCTGATTAGTGAGGGACTATTTTACTGTTTAATATGAGAGTTTTGTTAATGGGAGATGATTTTTTGCTGGGTAATAGCTCAGCTCTAGAGTTGATGGAGGTGTGGGAATGCATGCAATGTTTTCCCTGCACATGAGTATGAGGCTCTTGGGTTCATTGTTGCTGCATTACTAACATCTCCACTTTAGAGAAGAAATCCTTAGATAATTAATACTAAGTAATGTCAGGATTCTTTGCAAGGAATTCTTTACTATGCTGCACTTTAGCAGTGAAAGAAAAGGCCGTGCCCCATCGTGATCTTTGTCTTTCTCCTGTAGGATCTTCTATAATTATTTCCATTGTGCCATCATGGCAATGTGCGACTCACTTTCCCTGCTGGATAGCAGTAAGTAGGGAAGGGTGAGATGACATTACTTGAAAACTAGCATGTGAATATGGAGATCATTACACTCTTCTTCGTGCTTAAAGGATGGGTTTACACTGCCTAGAGAGAGCTTCTCTTATGGATTAGAGTCTTCTTTCCAAGCAGACATGGGATCTGGAGCATTCCTTCCTTCATCTATAACCTCAGTAAGTTTCCACTTGTTACAGATAGTGGAGTTTCTTATCCCTACACCCTCATCTGCAGAGTTTCTGATGTGGCCTCATGATTGAGTAATTTCTGCCTGAGGGTAGGGCTGAATCATTAATGCATATTCTTTGTAGGTGCTCTAGAATGGAGCTGGATTCAATTATATTGCCCACAGAGAGCTTGCGAAGGCTACTTATAGGCCATAGATGGGTCTAATATGTACTGTGGTAAGTAATAGTGGGGGAAGATGGGGAAAAATTAAGTCTCCACGAAATCTGTTGCAGAATAGTCAGCATAAGAACTTCAGCCTTGCTGAACACCTTGGTGAGAGTGCTTGGATACTGTTAGGAGCACGATGGAAATTAAAACATACATGCTTCAGCCTCCCTATCTCCCCAGTGGCCTCTGGTCTGACATTTGCTTATGTACTACAGAATTGTGATCCTATTGACATCACTGTTGTTGTTGAAAACTATATACTTTAAAAATTATTGGCATTTTAGTCCTACATTTGAGATGTGGTAGTTCTAAACTGGAACTGCAGGTGAGGTGTGCTGTTTCCTTCCAGAGCTCATTCTTCCCCAAACAGCTTATCTTCTGTACCATGTCTTGCTTTAGCACATCATTCACTCCAAGAAATGAAAGAGATAAATAACATGAGGCTAATGGCATACTGTAGCAGGGTATCCCCCTCCAGCAGATGCAAAGTAGCCAAAACATTACGGAGGAAGAATAATTTCTGTTCTTATTTTGGTTTGGAAAACTAATTCCAGATGTCATTATGTTGATCCTTCTTTGGTGTATTGAATGATTTGTTTTACTTAGGTATGTTTAATCTTTCTTGATGTTTGGGATGGCAAATGGAACACAGGTCACTAGTTTATCTGACTCATGCCCTGAGCTACTTTAGCTTGAAGGCAAGTTAAGGTTGTGCTGTCCTTTATTATACTTTTATATTTATTGTAAATGAAGAATAACAGTTCTAAATGTAATGGTTTCACAGAGGTCTGAGTCAAAAAGGACATTTAGTATCTCAGCCTTTTCCATGTCCTGTGCTCCATTCAGCAGCAGGCTCACATTTTCCCAAGTCTGTCTTCTGTCACCTAGGTAGCTATAAAGACTTTTTTGTTGCCTTTGACAACCCTTGCTACGTTCAGTTCCAGGTGGACTTTGGCTTTCTTAATCATGTCTCTGTCTTGGATTGGCAAGTTCTTATCGAGGCTCTCTGGAAGCTTGCTGGGTTTACTATGCTCTGCTGTGTTTTTCCTACAGCAGGTATCTGAGTGGTTGAAGTCCCTCATCAGGACCAGGGTTTGCTAATGTGAGGATACTCTGAGCTGTCTGTAGAGTGCATCATCCACCTGTTCTTCCTGATCACAGGGTAAAATAAATTCCTGTATGCACAGTAGATGTTGGCAGACAGCACTGTCATTTTAAAACTTTTTTTTAGGGAAGGAGATGCTCAGAATGCTTGAAAGTTTCCCCTTTTTTATTCTGTGATATGAACTGGAGGTTTAGCAAATTTGAGCCTAGAAACTTGAGCCTGATGTCTTGCAAGGAAAATATTTCTGTGACATTACCAATGCAGAACTAGAGTATGAAGAAATGTAAAAAGCTTGGCTCACATTTTTAAAGGGTTACATTTTTGTGTGGGTTGTTTTGGGGTTTTTTTTTGTCCCCAAGACTCTGGACACAAGCTATCATTACAGTCTGTAATATATGCTTGTGTTTACCAGAGCAGTTAATGGCAAAACTCTGGGTAGAACTGTTCTTTTCTGCTTAATAGAAAAATATTGCCTTTGATTTAAACAGGACCACAGCTGCACAAGATATGCACAAGTCTGTGTGGTGGTTCTGAATCTTCTCTCTGTAGTGTCATCAATCAGGAACAGCTTTTGGTCCAGGCAACTGCAGGAGTGTTACCAGGAGAGTTGCAGTGTCTGTATGGTTGCAGCAGACTGGGACACCTGCTCGAAACCTGAGCCTGCTGATTGACTTCACCTGTGCCAAATCTGGCCCGTAGCAGACTCAGATAAGACCCATTTCCTTACACTGAGGCACTTCTTGAAATGTAGCACTTGCCCTGTTCTTGAGCTTTCTGGTTACAACTGTGGTGTCTTCTGTCACCAGAGGCCTTCAGGTTTTTTTGTCCACCAATTGCTTTAACAGTTACTATGCTTTTAAACAACCTTCACCTACTTTCATGAGTTAAAATAGCTTATGCACTTAAGTAGATCATGCTGTCTTACCTGGAATGCAGCACTCTGTTACATGTTGTTTATGATCTGATTATGTGCTGAAGAAGCTGGTTTCAGATAATCAACACTTAGCTCGCTGTGAGGCTGCACAGAGCTGATCTTGTGAGTGAACTTCACATTATTCATCTATAAAAGGAATGGCGGAGGCCCAGCGAACTCCGAAGAAGTTGTTGTGAAGCTTGGCTTCATGACTGTAGATTCTTACACAACTTGTTTTTACTTTAGACTCTAAGATATGGCCTCATAAGTATCTATTTTTTAATAGCACCATTTCCCTTTCTTAAAAGAATTCAGGGAAGATAATTTTAAAGATAGAAGTGACCTTTTTCTTCTGTATTTTACTGCCTAATGGGAGAAAAACATGGTTCTTCTTTTGCAAAAGTCATAAAACACTGAAACAAAATTAAGTAACTGGACTAATGTCCGTGCAAGTAAGAACTTAATTTGGCTTTTTTTCTGCCTCCTTATGCACCTTTGGGGTTTTTTTATTGAATCTGTGTAATTGCAAACTGCTAGCATTGCTTTTTGGTTTAGGACATCTCTCCTGTCTCCCAAATACTAACTGAAGAAATGAAGGTAAAATAGAGAAGGAAAAAAAAAATGCAACAGAACAAATGAAAAATCAAATACACATTTGTGCTGTATGCATACACAGTCCAGTACATAAAGTAGGTCAAAGTTTAGCTGTGTAAATCCTAACAGAGTATCCTGTATAATGCAAACAACCAGCTGTGCTTTCAATACTCTCACAATTAATCAAGCTTTATGGACTTCTTGAGTGTGAGTGTGATGACACCCATTCTATCCTGGGATCTGTTCAAATAATTCATGTATGTGAGCTCTTCTGTCAGGGAACTTTAGTGGCCAGTGACCCTGTCCCTAGTAGTATTAGTCCAAGCCTTTATGGGGCTCTTGTCAAACCCTAGAGTAACTTTGTGGCATCCTGCATCAGCTAAGTGCTTGTGTGTTCACTCTCATTTTATAAAAAATATTATGGGACTTCTCTAAACCTTGTGTGATTGCCACATGGAGGAAGTAGTTTGTGTAATACCAGTGCTGTTTTCTGACTTACAGAGATAATGTCTGACCAAGGAAGATTAAATTAATCACAGGGTTGGTAAAAAGAGTTGCCTATTCCCACTCTTACAGCAGCAGCGACAACATAAAAATTATACATTCTTGTGATTTCTTATCTTACTGTAATAGTTAACTGTATAGTAAACTGTATCAGATTATATTTTTCATGTATTTTTCAATGTAAATAATACTGAAAGTAGCTGTGTGTTACTTGTGATGTTACATGCACTTTATTTTAGGGCCAGAGATCATGCCAAGGCTATTTATTGTTGAAGGCTATTTATTGTTCCTTCACTTTTTCTGTTGGGGATTGTAGCAGAAATACAAAACAGTAGAACTGAGGCTAACACGTAATTAGTGGATTTGTGATGGCTTCTCATCTGATTACTAACCATTCCTTTTGTCTTACAAGGTCTGATACTTGTGGCCTATGATGTCCAGCACAGGTAGTTGGAACTGTGAATATCTAGGCATCCTCCAGAGCTATAGTAGAGTTTTCTTCAAAAAGCTCCTGTTGACACAGAAGAGCGCCTTTACGTATCTCCAAAGAGAAGCTCACTCTTAACATCTTAACCTAGTTTGAGTCAGCTTTCAGTGGCCTTTTATTCCCTTGTTTGCTGATTTGCGCATTCCTACCTTTCCCCCTGCTCTTTATACTGTGGTATCACTCACTGAGGTGTTTCAGAGCAATTTGAATACTTCAAAGGAAAAGTGATAAAGTTTCAATGAAATCAGCATCTTAACATGATCACGGAACAGTTTAATGTGCACCTTTGTGAGAGTCAGAGCAACACCACCTAGAGCAGAGAGAAGGCCGGGCCTCAGATCCCCAATTCATTCAGTCTTAAACTGCTGTGGGGTTTTAGTTCAAGTGTAATTTATGATGGTACACTGAGGAGATTTTATAGCTGTCCTCTGTCAAAAGAGGCAGTTCTGTTATTGTTTTCTCTTATGATCCATCCCTTGATGTCCTTTCTTGGTGTTTCCCCTTGTGCTGGTGGCGATGTTTGTCCAGCTGTGTGTTGAGCTGCTTTAGGGACTAAGGTAAAAGAAACCAATTTCATTCTGCTGCAAAACCAAGTTGGTGCACCTTGCTAGGTCACCGTAGACGTTTTTTGTCAAATTTCAAGTTGACATAAATTTGGAAACTAGAGTGAACAAAAAGTAATTTGGGACAAATTTTTCCTGGTGCTTTCATAAGCAGGTGAGGGAAATAGAGTGCCACACCAGGAGTACTCCAAAGGGATTGGGCTGCACAGCAGGAAACCTGTTGTTCTTTCTCTGTAGGATGCAATAGATCTTAAAAGTAGGACTATAAGGATGGAGGTGCACAGGGAGACTTGCAGGCTTCCTTGGCCTCTGTACACAGAGCCGCCTTGTGTGGAGCGTGGTGCTCATAACACCAAGGTTGTGGATTCAATCCCCATATGGGCCATTCACTGAAAAGTTGGACTTGGTGATCCTTCTGGTTCCCTCCCAACTCAGAATATTCTGTGAAAGTGTCACCAACTTTAAAATCTTTTCTGCTAGTAATCTGTGAGAAGAAATCACTACATACATGCCCAGTGAGTCCAAAGTAGCCTTGCTCTAAAAAGGCATAAACCTCATGGAAACAACCTGTGGGCTGGTAAATATCTTCATACAGTCTTGTGTCTGCTGCTGTCACAGTGATGGGATTGGAAGGCTTTTAGTACATTTCCATGATTTGCACCTAATTGTCTTTAAAATACTGGTGAACCTGCCCCTGAGGGGTTGAATGTGTTGTGAAACATTGTCACATGACAATTTCTTAATTTTTATGTCTTCAACCTCACTCTGGCACTAAGTCTCTGATACTCATCCTGTGCTTTATTTATTTTACTTTTTTTAGCTGGAATAACTTCTTTCTGCTCTGAGTACCCTCTTCATCCTGTCTTCCCCACACCCCCCCCTTATTTGGTCTGTATGCCAAGCTAATGTAAAATATGATGCAGACCACCTAAGCCCTGGGGTGTGAACCCCACCAAATACCCTCACCAAAAAGTAGATTAACCCTCTGTGACCAGCTTAAACTTTGGAGGAGTTTGGTGCTGCTGTATTCTTCAAATTTGATTTAAAAGCTTGAAAATAACTTAGTGTGAAAGATGAGTGTCAAAATTTGAGAATTTGGAGAATCCACACAGTTCTCAAAGTGCAGTGTGGGTCTTCAATTGAGAGACTGTTTATCCACGTTACCGGAGCACTAATCATATTAAATTCCCCAGCTTCATAACTTGTAACAATAACAAAATATATAGCAACAAAGTTATCCAGCTCACCTTGCTGTCTTGTGGTGAAGTCTGATTTCTGCAAAGGTGTTGGATGCAAGACACAAACTAAGTGAACGGGTGTCCTCATCACCTTGCAGCCTCATCAGTCCTACAGCTTCAAACACACACACAGCCAGCAGACAGGGGTGGGCAAATAAAAAAACCCAAACCAAACTGAAAGACTTGTGCCCGTGGAAAAGTTCTGAGTGAGAAATAGAGTGAGTGTGGAAATACAACTTGTGTGTACAGAGTTCAGAAAATACTGTTTGATTTATAGCAACATTGAGTATAAGCTTCATGCTCACTACTATACAAAGAAATACTTAATGATGAAGGAACTCCAATATATTTTATGCAGTTATCCTCTGCTGTGGCCTGTTGAAGTTGATTTAAGACTAGAGGAAGTTTTGAAGTTTGAATGCTGCCTTATTGATCTCCAAACTCAAGTCAGAAAGTCTAATCTAGACTCAATAGATGGTTTTAATTTTTTGTTTAATTACTTAATACTCTTAAGTAACACAAAGTATGCACAGTTGTGAAGTTTTAAAATGAATTTTGTGGATACTTGGTACAATGGTAGTTGTACACAATTTGAAGCCAGAAAGTGGTCTATTGGGGGGGGGGGGGGGGGAGCCTGCTTTGAAAAGAACAGGTTTTATTAAAAAATCAGTCTTACCTAAAACAGTGTTAGTTTTTGTGGCACACAGTACAATTTAGTTAGCAAATGTGAGAAGATAGTCTTTGTCACATACATGAACAAACAAAGGCCGGTATCTGTCATGCAGGTTAGTACTATCTCTACAGACAGACTCAGGAGTGGTTCTGGCTCATGTCTGATTGACATCAGTCATCTTTCCTCAAGACTAGTAAAACCAAAACCTTCTATGTTTTCTGTGCTTTCCAAGTTTCACTTAGCTTGGGCTTTAGCTCGCTTGGAGCTACTTAAACATGGACGTTCACATTCAGGCAGCTGTATTTTCTTCTTTCCAGATTTTAAAATGGCCCTAAAAGACGAATGCGAGCCATCCCCATTAAAATATGAAGATGCCAATTCATAAATTATGGTACTGAGTAATCACCTTCCTGAAATAGCTCCTTATGTTTCCATGCAGTTGGCTTTTCATTTAGAGTTTTGCCTTTCCTGGGCTGACATTTATGCTGTGCCCCCAAGGTCATCAGATGGGGGCTCTTTGCCTGTAGTGGAGCAGAAAACCAAAGCAGAGGAGGCATATATAACTGCTGTATTTACTTTAGCAGCACAATCTCCCATCCTGTTATATGTCAAAGTGAATAATGGTAGAAAATCCTTGTCATAAAATCAGTGCTTTCCCTTGCCTGCTTAGACACAGTTGTTTGGTATTTCTGTTTTTTTTACCCTCTCTGTGGACGTCAAGTTATGGGAAGGGCTGTGGGAAATATTCTCCTAAAGAATGATTTGTGTGACTGGACAAATACAGGCTTAAATGGGTATGTGTGTCTGCCCTAAAGGTTGATCATCGAGGATCTGATACAAGGATTGAGTGGATAATGCCAGTTTATACTTGGTTTGTCCTTTGTATGAAACTGCTGGTTGATGTGGACTTCTCCTTTCTTTCCCACCCTCCCCCCACTTTTCCCAGAGTGACAGTAATTGAGATCTATTGCTAGTCATACAAACAGCTTCACTGATGATGATTCCTCTTGCATTGGGTTTAGTCCTGCATAACCGATGGAACACTTTACATTTGCAAGCTTCTTGTTTCAGCCTTTAAAAGAATCCCACAAAACTGGCTTCACACAGGCAGAATGTGCTTCAAAATTGTATTTTTAGTAATCATGATGTGGTTTGTTGAGTTGCTTTTTTGCTTATATGCTGTGCTTCTACTTACAATGTAAAGAACTTGCACAGGAAGAGGGAATAAAAGCTGAATTTTATAACTCCTAATTTGAGCTTTTTGGAGGCCATGTTCAGCACAAAGGTGTAAAATACAGCTTGCAGTGAGTATCTGTTGGTGTATTTCCATCTAAACCTATGACTAACTGAAATGGAGGTGTTTTTTGAGAGTCAGAAAGCAAATTATACATAAATCTTATTTCTGAGTCTTTGATGCTGAAAATCTGTCTGCACTTTAAGTTGAGGCTGGTTCCTTTGAAGACAACAGACATACTTGCAATAATGACTTTAAACATGCTTGTAGATACTTGCTTGGTTAGCACCTATAATACCTAATATATTATTCTGCTTGGTTTTATCCTTAGATTTTTTCAATGACAGTTACGTTATTCATGTAGGAAAAAAATGGTTTCCAATACCTGTAATTAATTCATTTAGAAAGATTTTTAATGAAACAGAAGCACTTTTAAAACCAACAAGAAAAATTATAATTCAAATACAATAATATATTCAGGATGATTAACATGGTTGATTCAACACCACTATTACTAAAATTAGGTTTCTTTCCTTGTTTAAAAATGCAAATAGAAGTATGCCATATGTCTATGAAGCAATAATGTACTTAAGTCTTAATAAGAGCAAAGCCCCATTCATCACTTTTAATTCTCTGAGGACTATGAAAACTGTGTTCTAATGTGCATCTCCAAGTACAAATAGCGTTGGTACCTTCAGAGGTCTCTCACTGAAGCCGAATTCAGAGGCATTTCTAGAAGCTGTTACCGTGTTAATTTAAGTGCATATTTCAAAGTGATACAATAGTGGGTACTGACACACTGGAACAAGGCACTCTCATTCCCGAATCAGGACTGGGATTTAGGAGAGAAAGCAGTTGCTTCTGCGGAGCTCTCTGCACTGTACAGCATTCCTGACAGCAGCGTTCGTGGCCAGGCCGTTAGGAAGCTTTGCTAATTGCAGGAAGAGGACTTCATTGTTCTTAAAAGGGATTAGTCCCCAGAGTGCATAACTCCTTTTGTCCCCCCAGTCCCTTCACACGCTCGCAGATTCACGAGGGTCCAAGATGAGGTGTTCAAGTGCCACTTAGTGGCTGTCTGGAGCAAATGTAAGATACTGCGATTGCTGTGACAGTTTACACCTCTGCTGCTGCTGCTTTCCGCCAGCAGGAGAATTGCTCACCTTACCGTGGAGATACTGAAGGCTTAATGTAAAACGGGTTGAAAGTCATTGAAAGATGCTGGTGGACTTTCAATAAAAAAGTTTCAGTACTGGAATTTCCATTTTTCTTTTTTTCCCGAATTATCCTACTGAAGTTCTGTTTGGGTTCTCCTAGTGGGTTTTTGGTGGGTTTTTTGTTTTGGTTTTTTGTTGGATTTTTTTTCAATATTTTTGCAATGCCTCTAAAAGTATTTGAATGAGTTTGTGTTTTACTATGCAACAAGAAACAGCAGTGTGTAAAATCTGTAGAACAGAAATACTGCTGTTTCTGGAGTTTTATTTCACAAAACAAGATGTACTTAACACTGGTTAGTGTTTGACATCAGCCACTGTTCTGGGATGTTTCAGCTCCCCTCAGCAGAATAACTGATAGGTATGAAAACATTATCTCTCAGTCATGTTAGGAGCTTGCTATAATACATCTTTATGTGTGTAAGGACAGAAGTTTATCTTCTAGAAACTTGCAGGACTTCTCAATATTCTTTACATGTACGTTATTAAGTGTGTACTGGACTAGATACATCCGTAAGACGCATAAGGATATAGTACCAGCTTGGCCTGTGATTTTAGTGGGGGCAATTCTCAGATGAATAGTTTTTACGTCTCAGAGTACATGTATTGTGTGTATGCAGGCTTCCTCTTTACTAGGTTTTCAGTGGGCTTTCTGCAGGGAGTTCGTGTACTGCAGAAGGCATGCTTCAAGGTTTTTTTTTTGAACAGAGTTGTCTTTTTTTTCCTTCTGTTTCAGTTTTTGTGTTTAATAGACCATCCATATGCATGCTAGGTTTGTAAAAGGCAGAAGAGTTCCCAGGAACCTGAAACAAACAAACCACGGATTTCCAATTACATTTCTTGTTAGTTACAGAACAGAAACTGTCAAGGTCTCAGGATAAATCCCTTTGCACATGTTGAGACAATGTACTTCCAACAAGCCATATAAAACCTAGATACATGACAAATTTTCCTTAGCCAGATAACCCTCAGTGACCTGACTTTAAGTGCATATGTTTGCACAAGGCATGTCAGCCTGTTCTGGAAATCTTGATGCCAGCTTGAAACATCAGTTGACTTAGACTTTCAGGTTTTTGTCTTAACTGGAGTTGTGAGTGAAATCAAAGGATTTATATAGGGATGATATTCTGGATCTACAATGAGAAGTAATACTTGATTCTTACTAAGTTCTCGTTATTTGACTGTATATTACAGCTTTTTGCATGCTAAGAGAAAAAACTGGGAAAATTGACTAAAGCTGGCCTACATTCTATTCATAAATTATAATTGCAAGCAATGGGACACTTGAGAATTTAATATACCCTGGATGAAATGTCCTGTTTAATATCTTTATCAATGATCTGGAGAAGGGGATTGAGTGCACCCTCACTAAATTCACAGGTGACACAAAATTGAGTGGGAATGTTGATCTGCTGGAGGGCAGGAAGGCTCTGCAGAGGGATCTGGACAGGACAGACTGATGGGCCAGGGCCAACTGTATGGCAAAGTACTGCATCCTGCACATGGGTCACAACAAGACCAGGCAGTGCTATAGGCTGGGGCAGAGTGGCTGGAATGCGGCCCAGTAGAAAAGGACCTGGGAGTGCTGGTGAACAGCAGCTGAACATGAGCCAGCTGTGCCCAGGTGGCCAAGAAGGCCAACAGCACCTGGCCTGTATCAGCAATAGTGTGGCCAGCAGGACCAGGGCAGTGACTGTCCCCCTGTACCCGGCCCTGGTGAGGCCACACCTCAAATCCTGTGTCCAGTTCTGGGCCCCTCAGAACAGGAAAGACATTGAGGGGCTGGGCTGGAGAAGGGCAACAGATCTGGTGAAGGGTCTGGAGCACAAGGCTTATGAGGAGCAGCTGAGGGAGCTGGGAGTGTTTGGCCTGGAGAAGGCTCAGGGGAGACCTTATCGCTCTTTGCAACTACCTGAAAGGAGGTTGTAGTGAGGCGGGGATTGGCCATTTTTCCCACATACAAGTGACAGGAGGAGAGGAGAGGGCTTCAATTGCACCCGGGAAGGTTTAAATAGGATATTAGGAAAAAATTCCTCAGTAATAGGGTTGTCAGGTATTGGACCAGGCTGCTCAGGGAAGTGGTAAAATCACCATCCAAAAAATGTGTGCATGTGACGCTTGGGGACATGGTTTAGTGGTGAACATGGCGGTGCTGTGTTAGTGGTTGGACTTGATGATCTTACAGGTCTTTTCCAACCTAAATTGATTCTATGTTTCTAAAAGACCTGCTCAGATGACTTCTGAGGTTCACTTATTCATTCTTTGCACCTGTGGACACATTCAAGTATGTGAGTTAAGTCTTGCAAACTATTCAAATACGTGAGCTCAGACTTGCAAGTTGCAGTGGTATCTGAACTTGCCAGATCACTTCAGTGAAGAATTCAGCCGTCCAGCCCATCCATCCAGCTTTGTGCAGGTTTCTCCTGGAATGCCAGAGTTCCCTATTGGTCCTAAGAATACCCAGAAAGGAGGAAATGGCAGAACTGACCTGTGATTATTTATGTATTTCAGTAGTGTACTGCATGTCAAATAATATTTTAGACTTTATTTCTGAAAATACGTACACATTTCCAAATTTTATCAACTCCATGAGTCTTATATGAAATGATGCAGCTATCTCACCTTCTTGGTGGTAAGACATGGTTAACACAACCTGTGGTGAGGGACTGTGTTTGGTCTGTGTGGATCCGTGTTTGTGGATGGCTGACTCAGCACGCAAAGTCTTCCATTGTTGTGGCAGAGGAGCGGAAGCGCAGTCAGCACATGTGGCTGAAATGTGCAGTGGTGACTTACAGTAGTATATCCTGAGCCCTTTGAAGCGATGCAGCTTTATCAAAACAACAAAAGAGCCATAAGGATAAATCCCGTTGCTGTATTTTAAAAGCCTCTCTATTGTGTGTTGTATTTCACAAATGTTTTCCAGTGTGTTTTTTAGGAGTTAAAACAGAATTGTCTTAAAATAACTAAATGTGCAATGTTGTTTGTAATGAAACCTGGAACTGCAAATTTCTGAATGGAAAGCCAGCTGAATCATGGGGAAAGTGGTTTTTCAGATTGGTAAAGACAGTGTTTGAATCTTGGTTTTAAAGATGGTTTATTGCCTTTTTGTGGCTTTCACTGTAATTGAAAGACAGTATGACTTAGCCAAAAATACAAAGGCAAGGAGTCCACATCACTGGCAAAGATACACTCAATGGGTTAATAAGCCTGCAGAAGAGGGTAGGAAGGGGAGAGATTAGAAACAGTAAGTTAAAAATGTGTGCAAGGGAACATTGCTGATAAAGTTTTCCACTTGCAACACAGCTGAGAAGGAATATAATCAACAGTACAACATAACAAAATAAAAATCACAGATAATTTAACAAAAAGGTAGATTTATATGCTCCATACAAAATTACTGTACATGCAAATTATTATGCTTGTAGGTTCCAGTGGTATTCTCAACTTCAGATTACACTGGAAATATCTAGGGAAGGACTGTGCTGCAGCTTGCAATCAAATGGAAGGCTGGTGATGAGAAGTGATGCAGAGCAAGGGTTGGGCAGGCAGCTGAGTGCACTTCTTAATCAACTGCAAGGGGCTGCTGTAGTTCTCATGTGGCTGCTGCAGTTCTCCCACCAGGGTTTTGTCCAAGAGCACCGGAGCAGGGAGGCTTATGATATGAGGGCAACATTACAGAAATTAAAATTTCTTCAGCTTGATTCTGGAAAAGAACAGGACAATATGGTATTTTTTTCCTCTTTTTATCTATGCTTGAGATCCATAAGGATATAGTAACAACTTGGTCTGTGATTTTGGTGGGAGCAATTCTCAAATGAATAGCTTTTACACTCAGATTCTCATCATATGTGAACTGCAATATAGTTCCATTGACTGGAGGTAAGTTCTGGACCCTACACCTACTGAGAGATAAGCCTGAACTGATAGCTCTTATTGTTAAGCAATTCCCAGGAAAACCAAGAATATTTTGGTTTGGGGGTAGAATAGTTAACACTTAAAGTTTTATTTTAACTGTTGGAGTTTTTTCAGTTCACTGAAATGGGGGTTGTTTTAGAGTATGTGAACTACAGTATAAGCCCATTAGAATCTGTGCACTGTCTATGGGGATTGTGGCTGAATTGAATGATGAGAAATCAATGCTGTTAGAAATAGATTTAATTAAGTTATTAATTGTGGAGAACTGAGAAGACTGGCTATTTTTCATGGCTCTCCATACTGTGGAACTCAATATACTTCCCTCGTCTCCTACTGTTGCAACTGAAGTTCACAAAATAATATGCCTAGGGCAATGGGACTATTTTTTTGTCTATAGTTAATTATGAATCTATAGTTAATTATGTGAACAAAGAGCTGGGCTATAACTCTGTAAAACAATGCATACAATTGCTTATTTTATATTACTCATCACTAGAGTGTTCTAGTAGGCTACAGTAAATGTGGACTAACTAAACTAACATGAAGTCCCATGTAATGGAAATAGGCATTCATAATATACATGTCTCCCATAGCATATGGGGAATTGATAAAATTAAAATTATGTTTGGGTTTTAACCAGTCAAATGAGACATGTCATGTTCTGTTCATGGTTTTCCTCAATACTTTCTAGACATTTTTTACTCTATAACTTATCTATTATTGGAAGTAGAAGTGCTTAGTAGTTTGGGGGTTTTTTCCCACTGTGAGGTAGTGCTTCTTTGCAAAGGAAATGAGACCTACCTTCAAATGAATTGGGTTTTTTTCCCATCTGACTTGAGTTAATCATATAAGCTTTAAGATCAACAAACACTCTAAGTATAACTTTTAATTAATTGCATTTTGAAAATGTTTTTAAAACTTTAAGAGGTTTTTTTTTTCTCCTGAGACCTGTGAGTGCTTGTCACAAGGAAGCAGCAGGAAGCTGATGGAAAAGGGTGCAAAGTCCTTTCAGGGCCATGTATCTAGTGCCAGGGGACATTAATGGCAATTTGATTTTCACATCTTTTGCATCCCAGTGCTGCATGATTTTTAAAATAAGCACTCTTGCATAATTAGTATTTTATAGTTTATCCAGTTGTGTCTGGGTGTCCATGCAGGTGTGTGTCATCCCTGTGGCATTTGCTGCTCTCTCCCCAGAGCCACCTCAGCATTCTGGAGAGCTCAGCTAAGTTATCCCTCAGTTTGGTGACACTGAGAAGACCAAAAGTTACTGCCCTACACGGAGGAAAAACAGGAGATTTCCAGCTGTTTTAGCTACAGTCAAGACTTAGCTGATGATCTCAAGGGCTTGACCTGTGTATTTGTCATTGCACACTGGGAGCATCCCCATTTACTTTGAGCTCTGTGATTTGCTTCTGCAGTTTCCTAGTTTGCTCTGCCTGTTTTCTGCTTTTCCTGCTAGTTTCACAGCTTCCACAAAACCCTCATTACTAGACAGAATAAATGCATGGAACCTCTGATGTCTCTTTGTGGCAATTCCCTGCTGTGCTTTGAGTTTTCCCTGTTGCACGTTTGCCACATCATCCTTGTGGGTTTTTTGCATCCAACTATCCAGATCAAAGTGATCTCTTCACAAGAAATCTTCATAAGTCTTACTTGGACTTATCTGTAGATTCAGGCTGTGTTTTGTCACTCATTTATAGAGATCTGATCATTTGATTACAATTAGATCGCTCAGCAGTGCACATTTCATCTTGGTCAAATGCAGACATATGATTATGCTTGAGTGGAATTAGTCAGACCCCATGGCAAAGTTCTTGGCAGCTTTAAGCTTTATTTTCTGTCTGTGGGAAGACAAAAAATACTCAATCCAGCATAAAGCTTGCCAATCCAAAGTTTGCTCATCAATGTTTTTTGAAGTGTTTGAAGTGGCACTATGATTTCAGTCCAGACGAGCATTTTGCATCAGATGACCCTAATGTTTATGAATGGACACTAATGGATCCTAAAGCTAGATTGTGTTAACTGTTACGCTGATTTTGTATAGCCTTGGTTACCTTTACAGGATGATGAGTTCCACATGCTGTGAGTAGTATTTTCTCCAGTCCCTTGTTTGACTAAGGATTTCACCAAAACCCTTCCACTCTGAACTTTCTGGAGCAAGTAAATTATCCATTCCATTCAAGATAACTGACTGATCATCCCAGCATCTGCTATCACCTACAACTGCCTTCTAACAGGGCATAAGAAGAGCAAAACCATTTTCTCTAGATACAACTTTTCAAATGAAAAGAAGAACACCTAAATACTTTTTTGTCCAAAACAGACCCATGGGGAAGAATCTGGAGATAATGGTAGCCAACCAGGAAAGCTACTTCAACCTTATAAGGTATTTTATCATCTAATACTCTCATGACCTCTCTCCAGTTGATCTAACCCTGCCTCTAGGATATTACTTGTCCAAGGAGGACTTCAATTCCACTGTCTGCTGAGTGAGCAACGTGGCCCATGTGCTCTTACGCTTCTCTCCTACAGGTGTAGAATCACCTTTCCCTTCACATCTTGCTTTCCCTCAGTCCTCCTGCTGAGGTACAGGATCCCAAATGAGCCTCAGCACATGGTAACCTTTTATGCTCTGACGCTGTTGGATAGCAAAGGGATAGTGGTGGTAGGGAAGAGGACAGATAGCCCATCACCAACACAACTTTTCATTCCTGAACGAGAAATCCTAATATCACTTACATCAAAGCATTTTAGCAATTACAAATTTTGTGGTGGAAAAGACAATTATAAGTAAGCTAAACCTACAGGAGAGGTTGGAAAGGACTCTGCTGCTGAATCAGTGCCCAACACTCTGGTGAGGAACTCTTCTGTCTGCCACACAGGGAGTGAATTGCAAGTTATCTTTGGGCACTGGCCCAATGTCAGCATTTTTCGTGTTTGCTACTGGTTAGCAAATAGCCAGAACATTTCACTCACAGTACTAAGAAGATTATACAAATCATTGTCATTTCTGTTTCCACCGAGTGACTAGAAACCACTAAGAAAGACATCCCAGGTGGTTTGGTGAAAGCTGGATTTCATCTTTAGCATGGCTCCTTATGCACTTCGAATTAAAGGAACAGCCACTGCCAGTCTGTGGTTAGGTGTCAGGTCTTGCTGTTGTCTTTCATCAGGGGGCTGGCACAGATCTGGTTTGGTGAAGTAATTTGGTTTTATGATTAATATTTTATTTTGTATTGAGAAAAATGTTTGCTTATAATTTAGACAAAAGAAGTAACAAAGCTTATTCTTTTCTTCACCACAGTATCTATTCAGAAGCCACTGAGTTAGGCTTGGTTGAGTCTTTGGATAGGAGGAAATGCAGAGGATTCATTATTCTTTTCCTTTGCTGGATTCAGTTGAATAATTTTTTGCATCTTGCATCATATGAAGGTGCCATAAAAGTCTGGTGCTTACTTAGACGTCTCTGTTTTGGTGTGTTTTATTACAGCTGCATCTAAGAACCAAAACATTATTACATTTTGAATTTGCATCACAAACAATACTCTCACAGTAGTTACTTTGTTCCTCTCTTTTTTCTCTGATAAAGTAGAAACCATCACACCTGGAATGAGAAAGGATGAGACAATACTGGGGGAAATCCTGAAGAATGGTGAGAAATAAGTGATAAAGGATAAAAATTGTGGGTGTTTTTAAACAAAGACCAAATATTGGAAAGTGATAATTAAATGGCAGGCATATTTTTTTCTTGCATTTTTTTCACCTGAATTTATCAAGACCTTCTTGTGTACAGGGAGGAAGGAGACAAGTGAAACTTGTAAGTGAATGTGGACAGAGGGCATAATTCATGAGAAGAATAACTGCCAAAACATGTTTAAGTACAATTCAGAAGAAAAAGCTTTAGATGGGAATGGTGTCTGCTTTAAAACCACCACTAGTGTTAACACAAAAGCAACAGGAGAGGCCAGTTCTCAGGTACCACAGTTGTGGCTATACCCTTAATGCAAGTTCTTGTGAGACATTATTCAGTGATGACACACTGTGAAGAGTCACAAAAATATTTATTACATTAATTAATCCTAGAGAAAGCTGAAATCAGAGGACAATGAGTCAGAAATACTCCTCTTTTGAGTTAAAAGGTCAACTGCACCCTCCTTTCTTCCTAATATTTCCTTATGTCTCCTTTCTCTTTTCATCTCTCATTCTCCAAATGGCTTCTTTTAATGGAGAAAACTTTGTTGGAGAAAAAATGATGAGGGTATTTGTGTATGTGTAAATTTATGTAGGAAACATAAATCTGTAAAACAGAAATCTGTAAAACAGAAAGATCACCTTTCTGATGATGTAAGCTTTAAGTTGTGGCTTTGATGTATTGTAATTGTTGTTGTATTAAAAACAGCCACAAATATTTTGCTAATACTTTCCATGATAACATGGAACAGCTTATAGGACTGAGAGGTTTATTTTGATTTTAAGAGATCATACACTTGGATAAGATGGTGTCAAGTGCTACTTACTGTTTATGCAATACAGATATTACTCCCTGGCCCTGAATTTTTCCATTTTCCCAAAATGGGTATGTAGTATTTTTGGAGATACAGTTATCTACACAAGCCAAACTTAAAATACTGAAATACAGAGGTTTTGTTTTTAGAAATTTGAACATCCTGAAAAATTAATGCAGTTATTGTTCCCACTACATTACTAAATGCATCTTTTTTGGAAGGTAAGCAACACAGTGACCTTTTCATTTACACTGAAGAATTTCATGCATTCCTAACTGTTTTTATAGCTGAACACTTAAGCCTCACTTCCAGCTGTTTCCCAAATGCCAAAGTGTGCCCACTCCTCCTTCCTTCAAGGCTGGCATCTGTCATCTTTGTTTAACAGATGAACTAAAGCAGAGAGAGCAGTTATGTAGCATACCTGAAAGTCATGTTAACAGCAGAAGCTAGAATTCATTCATTGTTACTCTCCTAATTCAGAGTCTTCACCACAAGACCACGCTTCTTCCCAATCCTATAGAAGCATGTAGAAGTTTTCAGAGTGCATTTGAAATCATACAAATGTCACTGTAACACCTACATGTAACAGTAGGAAGTTAAGTAGTGTGAAGTTACACACTGGAGATCGCTGTTTGAGCCAGTTGCAGACAGGGCGAGAAGCCAGATATCCTGACTGACATCAGTGTTTAATGTGGACTCAGGGGGAGATGTGTGTATTGTTAGTTTAAAATTGTGTAAAGATGCCAGTCAGGAAGGGGGAGCTGGAAAAACTCCCAAGCTGGCAGCTCCTCAGAGAAAGGGGAAGAAATAATTATTTAGAAGTAATATTGTTCACACTCAGCGTTAGAGAAATGAGACTCTTGAGACTCTTAGGCTACCATCAAATATAGTGGTTATACTGTACAACTATGAGCAGCACATAATGAGGAGCATTCTGCCTTGCTCTTGCCCTCAGTTGCTTTATGAAATAAAAGCAGACCTGGTTCTGTACTTCAGATGATAGTACTTGTCAGGTTCTGAGTTTAAGGCCCTGAGAACAGATGTAATTTTTTCATGTATGTGCTCTGTACATCATAAACAGTAGCAGCAGTGAAAATTTCTCTATCATACCAGTAAAGCCTTTAGAGACTGCTACCAGAATGGGTGTCAGTCAAATTTAGTCACTTATTGGGCTTATGGCTAAGAACATCTGTACAATCAAAATGTCCACGGCCACTATCATAATGACAGAGAGAGCCATTGGCCATCCTTGTGACTTGTCTTTATCCATAGAACTATTAGAAAATTGAACTCTATTGTCCTTTTATGAAGATCTGAAATGTATTTGTTAAGGTTTTAATTTCAGAAACTGTAGCTTAGGTACAGCCTGAGAAGAGCTGCTTTTGTGTTGCCCTCTCATCCCTCTGCGGCCCATTACAGACATACACCAGTGCTAGGGCACTCACCAGCACAGCATTAGGAGGTGATAGAGCTCTCTGGCAGCTCGCTGCCTTGCTTTCTTTGCATGAACCAAACCCAGGGCTGCAGTATCATGCAGTCTAGGGCAAGGGCCAAAACAACCTCTTTTCTGCCTTGGTGACCTGTGAGATTGGCTTTACTTCTCCCCAGCCCATGTGTGTGGATGTCACTCTTTCCCTCCTGTTTTCATTTAATAACTCAAACAACTGGAGCAGTGTCAGCTCTAACCCAGAGATCATTCCATTGGCCGTAAGTGTGCAAGTGCAAGCATATGAAGGGCATTATCCCAGTGGAGTAGGCTGTCTTGGTCAGAGTGTCTTTGGGCAAAACGAAGAGCTGAATTTGGCACTTCATCATCTAACTTTGACCAGTTGAATTTTATTGAGAAGTGCAGAACAGACCCCTATGCTTTCCTGTTACAAGTGTGCAAATCTAGTTCTTCATGTTGTTTCTGTGAGGTGGTAGAAAATAAAGGGCTTTTTGTTTAGGACCCAGTGGATTATTTCCTGTGAACTCCAAGCCTTTTTTCTTTTCCTAGTTCTGTGACCTTCCTCCAAACTCAGGAAACTTAGTTGTTTCGGGCAGCCCAACGGCAACTGAGAAGAGGAGGGGGATGTTCACAGCCGGCTCAGCCGGAGCAACGACAGGAATGAGCAGCATTCCTGGTTGAGTGGCAAGTAACATCCCAGGACCTGCCGGAAACAAGTACACTACTGTCTGGTCTTCTACGACAGTCTGATTTCTGGAAGTTGAGCTGCTAGCGTGTGATGTCAAATGGCATTAGCTAACACGAATGGCAAGACAGACTGGAAATGTAACATTTCACAGTGGTTTCAAACAGATGATTTTCCCTCGATCCTTTAATGTGAGGAATGACTTCGATGCCGGGATGTTCGCAGAAAGTTTTAGTTACGAATCCCGTCGTCAGCGCTGAATTACGTGGCCGGGCAGCGCTTGGCGGCCGCCGGCGGTTGTCTGCGTTGCCGGGCGCGCTGCCGGAGGGCGAGCCCCCTCCCTTCCCGAGCCCGCTCCCTTCCCGCCCGCCGGGAGCGGGGCCCGCAGCCCGGGCGCGGGGAGCCCCGCCGGAGGCGGAGCGCGGCGGGGGCGGGACGCGGCCGCGGCCCTTCCTTTCCCTTCCCTTACCTTCCCGCCCCGCAGCCCGCGGCTGCAGCCGGCGCCGCCACGGGCAGCGTCCCCGCGCGGAGCGCTCGCGGTGCCGCCGGCCGGCACAGCTCGGGAGGCCGGGCGGGCCGGTCCCCTCCCGGCGCATGAGGCGGCGGCAGCGCCGGGCGGGAGAGGCGGAGAGGAGCGACCGGAGCCAGGGATCGCCGCGCCGGAGCCCCTAGGATGTCACCATTGTTCAGCTGGGTGGCCAAGGTAGGCGGCGCGGCGCCCGCCGCCCTCCGCGCTCGGGCAGCAAAGTCCAGCCGTAGGGCTTGCAGATATTCGCGTGTAATTTCAAGGCAAGTCAGTCATCTCTGGGAAGGGAGCAGAGCCCTGCTGTATTGTTCAGCCAGGGAAAAGGAGGGGCACTCCAAGTGACCAGTAAAGGTAACCTGCTGTCAGACGTGGCTTGGGTTTAGGGGCTAAAAGCGAAGCTGGAGGTCTGGCTGACTTGTTCAACGTTGCTGCGGATCTGCAAAAGGGGAGAGCTGTAATTAAAACTGCTCAGAAGGCCTGATCTTAGTGCCTGTTGGAGTCTAACGCTACTTGTGTACTCTGAGGAATGTGTAACAGCGCTCCCACTGTTTGTTTTGGACTCGTTTTTTCCCTGTTTTTTGTCATGCTCTTAATTTATGAAGAACAATAAGTTGGATTTTAGTGGGACACTTACATGTTTCACTGTGGTAAAGCATGTGTTGGGGTGGCTTCTTCGTCTGTGTGTCTAGGGCTTCAGTAGGATTTTCCACTGTAACTGAAATTACATATGGATGCAAAGCAGTAAAGATGGTTAAAGATCTCTAGAATATATTTTTGAGCTGCTGTTTAAAAAAATTCCAATGGAACAGTCATTCTGAATTTAAAATGAGCTGCAAATGATATTCTGTCTCGAGGCACAGTTTAACGTGTAGAAGAGGACAAGTGTGTGAAACAGCTGTATGACAGGCAAGAATTGTAGGTTCCTTGAATGAATTAGCTGGGGAAAAAGACTTTATCTTGAAATTTAACAGACAGCGTAGGCTGCTAGGCAGACCACATAAAACCTGGTTCGCTCTTCTCTGTTGTCAGGTGTAAATGGTCAGTTGCTTAATTACTTCTATTTCCCTGTTCCTGAATATTTAACAGGTGGAATACCAACCCTGGGAAGATGGTAAGAGGGAATTGCTTGATATGTGACTGTTGCCTTTGTTCAAATTCTCAGATAGAAGGATTTGCTCTATTCTGTCTTGAAAGGAGACTGCTGAATTTTAGACACACCCTGAAAAATCGAAATGTATCCTTCTCTCTTTCCACTTGCCTTTTTTTCTCTGGGTGAAGACCTGTTGGGTGGAGCACGTGTAGTTGCCTCTGCTGTCATGTCTCAGGCTCTGTCTCATGCATAACATGAGGCCCGGTTTGCCGTGTTATGTGAGGGAACGATACCGGCTGATGTCCGTGCCGACTCCTGTAAATGTGCCGGTCTCCTATACAGATGGCTGCTCTTAAAGATGAGCGGTGCCGCTGAGTACATACTTCAAGGATGCCCCCAAGGGATGCCCCATTTCCTTCCCTCGTTGTTCACTTGTCAGCTGGGCAAGGCAGCTGGTCGGAGAGGAGTTGGTCTTGGAAGAGGTCAGAACTTGTAGCACACGGAGCTAGCTCACTGTGTTTTTAGAGAAACAAGCTCTTGCACAAACACACTTCTAACTGCTTTTAGGAGTGCTTTCTGGGCTTTCAAAACTAATTATTTCAATGCTGGTTCCTCACAACTACTTAGTTTTATTCTTTTGATGGCCATTAATTGTCAGCACTAATTTGGGAGGGAAAGCAAAGCAGTGTACTTAGACATATCAAATGAGGCTTGTGAATAGAGAAGGCTTTCCTGCCTGCCAAAATCTGATCAGTAAAAATGTAGGAGCTGTTGCTGTGGGATTTCAACACAAATGCAAGCCTTTCCAGTTTTTATAAGATGGTGGCCCATTCCAGAACAGGGAAAGACTGTGGGATGGGGGGGGGGGCAGGGGAGGCGGGGAGGAGGAAACTGCCCTCCTCGAAGCAAAGCTGTCCCCTTGCATCTATTACTTAAAAATGAGTGACCCCCCACTTGAGCAACGTAAGTGTTTAGACTCACCATGCAAGTCGCCAGGCCTGCAGATGAAGCAACATGTGAAGGAATTTACTCCCATGTGCTATAAAATCGGTTTTCCTGGTGTTTGTATAAACATTACCTTTTAATATATCTTCTTTACACATTTTACATGCAGCTTTATCCAGCTTGTCTCTTACCTACACACAGGCTCTTCAGGGCTGAGTTTTGCAGTGCTGCCAGGCTCAGCCATAGGGCCCATTCTGGGCTGGAGGATAAAGCTCTACTTGAGTCTCACGTAGATTGATGTTGCCCCCACTGGCCATATGGATGCTGGCTAAACCCCTGAATGATGTCTCTGTGGATAATGAATTCTAAAGTACTGACTTGTTTTGGTCTCCTAAAATTATTTAAATAAAAAAGAATAGTTATACCTGTTTTTCCTGCATGGTTTGGTACAAAGTTAGACAACTGACTTAAGGGAAACCTTTGACTAAGCACCTAAAAGCATAGTCTCTTGAAAGTGTAAACTGTTTGCACTGTTCTGAGTAGAAAATGCAGTTGCTTTTGTAGATACACAAAGACTGTTCATATTCAGTTTAGGTCACTGAAGTAACTGCTATAAAAAGTAATCATTGTGGGGTTGAAAAAAGTCAGAGCTTTCAGTCTCAAAAAAAAAAAAGACATGCAGATTTTTAGTGGTAAACTTGCACATCATTAATTAATTAGTAGGAGATACTAATACAGTGATAAGTGTTAAAAGTGATTTTCTTTCTGTTCCTATATTTAATACAGCTTTAGTTAAAAAAAAAAATTAGTCTTACTTCCTTACAAATTGCTTAATTTTATAATGCAAGTTTCTATTCCGAAGCAGCTTGACAGCAACCAGAATTAGAGAACTGATTGCTGAAGAAATAGAAACAGTTCTTAATGCAAGAAATTGTATAAATAGAGAATTTTGAGCAAATGTGTCCTCAGATTCTCAGCTAGGGAAAGGCCTGTTCCCAGTTCCCTCCTATGGGGAACTGAGAGCAAGAGTGTGTTGCTGAAGCCTGAGGAACCTCCAACCTCCAGCACTGGCAAAAAAGGGTGGGGTTACAGTGTAGCTGTCCCGAGCTGGGTTGGCTAATCTTGGACCTTGAGTTGAGCAGCTGATTGTTTGGATTCCTTCTCCTGTGAAAAATCAGATTTTAGGGTGTATTTACAGTAGATGCTCTGAAATTCCCAATAACAAAACAAGAAGTAAGTTTTAGTTTGGCTTGGGTTTTCTTCAAGGATTTCTGAGTCAGAATGGCCTATGAGCTTTCCTCAGTTTGGGAAGCTCTCAAGCCATCAAAGTTTCTATCCTATTCAGTGCAACGAGCCATGGCTACTTGGCATGTGCCATGAAACATTACTGAAGAAGTAATCATAATAATATTGGAAATTTCACTTATATTTCTTGTAATCCTAATTTAGCTTTATATGCTGTGTTAGAATTGATCTTGCTGGTGTTTTGCCATCATTCCTACTATTTTCTATAAACAGTGCCTAGTAGACCTCTGGAGGAGCATGCATGGGAATAATAATATACTTCTTAGTTTAGGTCAGAAGCTACAAATGAAATTAATTTGCCTTCTGCAAAGGAATGAAGAGGAATGAGAGACTGAAAATCAGGATGGCCAAGAAATCCCCTCCTGCTTTTTTTTTCCTTTTTAAGAGTGTTCTGAAAGGATGATCTTGGCTTTTTTGCTGGTCTGTTCTAGGGTATATCACACTCATTTATGAGGTTGTTTTGCTCCAGTTTAACTGACATGCCTCTTTCTTTTATTCCCAACAGCTTCCAGCAAAGTTGAGCACCTTTGGGCATCTTTAATCCCTCAGTGAATGACTTACGTTTTAGTCAAACAAATCAAGTTTTGGTCTCTTCAGGAGCCATCATAACTAGGCATTTTAACACTGTCTAAAGCAAAAAATCTTACACATTTGTTAAACCTGTCTTACTTTTAAGCCCATCTTACTTAGGATTGGGTAGGTGAGTAAGTGGTGGTGGTGGTATTTTATGGAGTGCAACTCTTGTTTGTGCTAGTGCATTTACCCCTCATAACCCTTTTGGTAAATTAATTTGAATACTTGCATACTGTATCAAGAATCAAGTAGTTAATAGAGAACTAGTGCCAGGCAAGAATTGGGAATCACTGAGGAGGGAAGGCTCAAAAGCCATAGTTTTCCTTGTGGAAGAATCTCCTTGAAGCCATTGATGCTGTGGGTAGGGCTGAAAGGACAGACCCTCGCTTGTCTCCCAGGCTGGATGCCAGCAACGTAGCAAAGAGAAAGTGCAGATTTCTGCCAGAGCTGTGTTTTGGTGCCCAAGTTTGCACAATGCCCTTGTCACAGAACACTGTGTTTCCGCTCAGTGTGATTCTCCAGGTCAGTTTATGTTGGGGTAAAATGTTGCTACCAATTGACAGCTTTCAGATAAATGCAGATTATCACAAAATACCAAGCAGTTAAAATGTACTGTTTTCTGTATGCCAGTCTCTCCCTGCCTTTCCCTGCAGGGGCCTGGGTGATGACTGAGGAATATGCGCTCAGCATTTGAAATGAAGTCAGTCCGGTGGTGAAACCCCTCAGTTACTCAGCAGTTAAGTTCCCTTTGGAAAGGTTTTCTTTTATTCTTCATCCTTCCATTTCTTTTTCTGCATGCCAAGCTCAAATTGCACCTGCTCTGCTTAGATGTTCCCCATTTGGTGGGAGAGGGCTGGAATATAGTCACTCATGTGGCTTTTATGTGGCTGCGCAGGTGTAGTAGGGCAGTGTCCTCTGCATTTGTCAGGTACATTAGGGGTGCTTAGTAAGGAGTAGAGCTTTCCACAGAGAAATTCCTGGCCATGTAGATTGCAGTTTAGCAAGGTTTTTCTCTTGAATCATTTATGCCTTTCTGAAATATTTCTCATGAGTATCTTCTTTCAGGTTCATGTTGACCTTCAGATTTAACAAGCCAAGCCCGACAAGGTAGCTGAGCTTGCTCTTTTGTACAAGTTCTGTCCTCTGCAATTCAAAACAGAACTTTTAGCCTCTAGTCAAATGCTGTTTGCTTTTCTTTGCTGAAAAGCACTCTGGAAGTTGGTGCTTGCTGTCTTCATGTGGTTAACACGTTCTGAGCCAACCACTAGCAAAACTGCTAGTAAATTCTGCAGGATCAGGGAAAACCCCAGGTCCTATCAAAGATGCATAATACAACTAAGGGTTTGTTTGGATTTTTTGCCATATATACATATATCTGCAGCACTGCAGTTTAACTTTATTTGCCTTACATTTCATGATTTAAAATACTGTTTCATGTCATAGACTTTTTTGAAAGGCTACTGTAATGAAGCTGTCTTTATGTGTACTAGAGGTGTTTCTGAGAACACCAAAGCAGCAGTTCCACTCTGGATCCCATAAATATCCTTAGAGAAAAGTCAGGTAAAGAACCTCTTTACAGTCTGTAATTTCCCATCATCCTTAATGTAGAAGCAGCAGCATTTCTGAGAAAACCTCTGCTTTAACGGGTTGTTGGAACTTTTTTACTGTACCATCTAATAAAGGCTTTAAGTACTTTAAGAAGTCTTTTGAACCATTTTATTTTGAATTTGAAGGAGCTGAGGTTGTGTGTGGTGTACAGAGGTTGACTAATGACTTAACAAGTAAATCCTCAATGGAATTATACAATTATTATTCAATTAAAGGAATTACATCTTGGCTTTTTTTTTTTTTCCCCATTGGAAGCCTTTACAGATCAACTGTTCAAGCTGAAATGCTTATGGATGCCAATGACTGAGAGGAAAAAAATTCTCAGCCTCTGTTTTGGTAGTATTTTATGTATCAGTTAAGATACACAAAATATGTCAAGAGATGCTTACTAATTTCTATGGGGAGGTGAGGCCATAGATCTGGGAAGAGCAGCCAGAACTCAGAGAGCAGAAGGTGAGGCAAGGGAATGACTAGCTACTGTGTATTGGTTTTATCACTGAGTTAACTGTACTGAATTGTATCTGAATTGTTTTCAGTTATTCTTGCTTTTTAACCAAGTTACAATACTTAAGCATGAGATGCATTAATGCATAAATATAGAAATTCAGTAGTAGCATTTTCACAGAATCACAGAATAAGCTGTATTGGAAGGGACCCACAAGGATGAAGTCCAAGTCTCGGCCCTGCACAAGACACCCCAAGAGTCACATTCACGTGCGTTATCCAAACACTTCTGACTGGAAGTCACATGCAGTGAAATTTATCACAAAATGAGGTTTAGTTCTGTTTAAATGAGTGAAAATTTCAGGGCTGAAGAGGTTATCTGGAATTTCTGTGGCTTCTGTCTGTTATTAACTGAAGCAATGTGAAGAGAGCATAAAAGTCTTTGTTGTCTTCCATTCTCAGGACACTGTGTGTGTAAGCACAAGTGTCGATGATCACATTTTAAAACCAAACCAAAAATTATTCATGGCTGGAGTATCTGGAAGTTTCTTCCCAACTCAAAAGTTGCTAGCTTTGGACATGTGAATGTTTCCCTTTATATCCTTGTAGCACCATCACTATAATCAAAAGCATGGGGTTTTTTTTCCAGGGGAAACCTTTGATATGCAGCTACCAAACAGGATTTTCAGGTACAGATATTCTGTGAAATTGCAGGTTTGGGGAAAAGAGGCTGCTTATGCATAGTTGCACAGGCGCACTCCCTGCTTCTGAAAATGCAAAGCTGAGCTAACTAAACAGCTCCTTTCTTTTTCAATCAAACATTTTTCAATCAAACATTTTGGGAAATAATCACATTTATGTGATTATTTCAAGGAGCTCTGTAGCCAAATATCTTACTTTTACCCGATCTTAACGGTTGCCTCTCTACATTTACTGAACTATTGGTCTGCTGCTGTAGTACCAATGAGGTGAGCTCACTGAAGCTGTTGTCATGGAAATTTGGATGGTTGGCACTAAATGTTTCATGCTGGTTTTGTTTCTGTGGTACTTTTTATAGCTTCCAATGTCCTCAGATGCAAGTAATGGAAAAGGAAATTTGTAGAAGTGCTTTGGAGTTTTAGACAATTATGCATGTACAAGGGGCCTCTCTTTAAAACTGGTGCTATGTACCCAGAACCTGAACCAGTAATATGTGCTGGAATTTCAGATTTGGGTATGTCCCATTGGAATATAACCTACAGAATTTGTCATTCTGTGAGAGCAACATTTCTGCTTGACGTACAGTCATTGAAGGCTGATTTTTTTTTTAGACGAAAGCATATTTTTTATACATGGACAAAGTTCATGCAGCTGATGTGGTTTTGTTTATGAAGCATGGAGTCATATAAAAATTATTTATTGCAGGTTGTTATAATTCAGTCAGCATTTTTTCTTCTGTTTTACAGCAGAGAAAGACGAAAACTGGTGAACTAACTGCTCTTTTAAGTGAAAGTCAGAGTAGTTTTCATGGGATGTTTAGTCATTACTTTCCCATCCTGTTCTCCTGTGAGTTGACCTGAGGCAGATGAAATCTGTTACTATATGACAAAGCAGCAAGTGTGCTCATCCACAAGCAAGTTAGTTCACCAGGATTTTTTACCAGTCAGGCAGAATGGTGGAAAAAGCTGATCAGCTTCTTCACTCTGGTTCCCTTGGGGCCTTTATAAGTTTAATGTTCCAGTAAGATTCTTCTGATTAAAAATGTCATCTGTCCCTGTGCCTCCCACCAGCCCTAGGAGGAAGGTCTGTGTGGCTGTCTGTTTCCTCAGGAAGTCTGTCAGCTCTGTTGTCAGAGTAAGAGGGATGGTGTTTCACTCTGCTGCAGATAAAACTTGCACATCACTCAATCAAAAGCATCCATAGGCTGACTTCCCCTCTCTGCCCTCCTCCATGAGACTCTCAAAATAAATTTTGAAGGGAGGGGGATTTTGACATGCATTTGGGTCAGCTATCAAGAAGGTTGTATCAGAAATAACTGTAGTTGTAATAAGGAGACACATCAGCAATGGAGTTTTCCTCCCTTCTTGTTTGGAGTTGGATATTGATAAAAAGGACAGAAGAATTTCAGGCTTTTTTTTTAATTGCAAAGAAATTGTATTCACTTCTGTCTGTTTTGTTAACCCCTATTTTGCCAGTTGTACCATTTTGATAACTGCCAGAAGCCCAAGAGCAAAGGAGACCGGGAGAGAGCCTGTATCCTATTGTACAAATGAAATTTAATCTGATTAATAATTTTTCAAAAAAAAATTTAGTACCTCATTTCCTGTTTAATCGTGTTATTGCCTTTCAGTTATAAAAGACAAATTCTCTCCCTCGCCTCAAAAAAAATCAAAACAGAAAAGAACTCTTGTCCTGAAAGCTTTAAAATGCCGTTGCTCTCTTTTTCCATTTATAGCTATCTAAGAATAGGCTTCCTTCTGTTTCCCACCCCATAGCCTCCAGTAAAGTCCCAGGCCTGTCTCAACCCTGTGAAGGAAGCTGCTTGCAATTCCATCTTGCACCTCTCCCAAAAAAAAAGGATTTAATCTCTGTTGATAATGAATGAGCACAGATATTTCTAGTTATTGCTTACAACAGGTGTTGCCTCGTTGTTCAGTACTCACCTTGTAAAATGTGAGCCAGGAACCCTGTAGGTATGACCAGCAACTACTTTTATGTCTTAAAATGCTGTTTTCTTATGTGAAGTTGTGTGAAAAGATACCTTTGAAACAAAGTATGGAGAAGATAACCCTGTGAAGATGTTAATGCCTTATTTGAAATATCTTTTGACATTGTTCCTTACAAGTTTATGGTACTGAATGGAAGAGCTGATAAAGCAGTACAGAATGAAAAGAAGTGGTTTTAATTTTAAGGACAGAAAGGGCTGGGCAAATATGAATTAGTGAACACCATGTACTAAGCCCACCAGGTATATGGTAGAGTATACTTCTATTCTTCCAGAAGCAGATTTTGTAGGAATGCCCCCTTCAGAGCCAGTCAGGTGCTGTTGTATTTGGAGATAGTCTAAAAGCACATGGAGACTTTCCCAACTGCAGTTTGCTTTTGGGTCATGCATTTTCATGGGGAAGGGTCCAAAAGTAAGAAGCAATCTAGGACATGGCAGTTTATTTATGGAGAGTAGCCAGCTTTTGTTGTATTTCAGGTTTCAAATAAGGTATGTCTTGAACACATGTGTAAGAAAAATCCTTAAAGTGTGTCAGCAACATGATGCATCTCTCTTGGGGAGGAAGCACCACCACAAAACAGAACAGCCCAAATTCACTAGAACACTGAGTACAATTAAATTCTATTTCTGAGCTTGATTACAGTACTCTATGAACAGATTCTGCAAATATTGGTTTGGGTTTTTTTTTTTCCGAAAGGAAAGAAAACCTTTTTGTGCCTCTTTAAATTACATTAAATGCTCTCAAACTCGCATGATTTTGCAAGTGTACTCTTTTCTGTCTGGCTGAGGAATCATGGGGAATGTTCTTGAGCTGAGATTTGTCTGTAATATTAAAAGGAATGTGATACTGTGAAAGTGGCATACAGTACTCATGACATCAGTCTGCAGTACTTCAACAGTCTTCTGGAGGTAGCACTTGATGTGTGTGGGAAGTCTAGTCCCCTTTACAGCTTTCTATGATAATGTATAAACTGTAAGAGTATGTGTTGGCTACATGGAGCTCCACTCTTGGTGCTGTGTCAGAGTCATCTCAGATGATGCTAGTGGCATTCGTCCACTCATCCAGGTCAAACAGAACTAGATTTAAACTGATGACTCTCTTCTGCCCCCCACACAATAGCCTTTGAATTTTAGTGCAGATTCATCAGCTTCTTACATGCATGCCTTCAAAATTTGAGTCTTAGTCTCCTCACCCTCACTTACCGCTTTCTCTGTGTAATGCCAATTCGAACCTTACTGAGCAAACCATGCCCACAAGTAGGCATGTGTATGATTGTTCTTCCTTTCATGGGCCCATGGTGATATTCAGCTGTTGAACTCTCCCTTATTAAGGCTGAAACAGCACCTCTGTCTTGCTTCTGCAGGTTTCACAGCCCTTCCTAAGCAGCACACCTGCAGTGTGGTTAGTCCTGCTGGCTGCTACCCTGGCTACCTCTCCCAGCCCTCTGGTTGTGCTCCAACTTGTTCTCCTTTTCAAAAGACATTCATGAGTTCTCTGGTTAAGTGAGACACCCAGTGCATCTTATGTGCTATAGAGAGAAGTGCTAGACCAGCATGTGTGGCTGGTGAAGCTGCTGAGAGTGGCACAGTTTATAGGTGTTTCATGAGCAGTGAGGATACAGCAGGAAAATTTTGGATCATACACACTGAGGAGTGAAGTCATGGAGTAAAAGTGAATTGTCTCTCTGTGCACCTGCCAGACTGTACTTAGGGAGCTGTTGGTAAGAATGTCCCTTTGGTTCTACCCCTGGTGCATTCACTATGCACAGAAAAACTGACAGGACTGAAAGAGCTGTAACTTTATTGTTCTCTGAATTAAATCTGGTTTTGAAAGTGGCTTTGTGGGAGGAATAAAAATCAACAAATAGCAAATGAAGAAAGGTGGTAATTAAAGTATTCCATAGAACCGTTTATTAAGGGTCAATGGGTAAAAGGTTTTAAAACAAGAATTGAAGTTAATGACTGGAAAAAGTCAGGGAGGTGTAAGAGACTGCAGACTAGTCTCTAAGCAAGACAACAGAAGAAAAAAAGCCCTGTGAAGACACTTGATATAAGACCTGAATACAAAAGGCCTTTCACTGAAATAGAAATCAACTGCAAAAGTGTATAACTCTTGCCTACCTTGAATTTCTGCTAATGCCAGAAAGTAAGGAAATTCTGTCTTAGTATTCCTACTTGGAACTTAGCTGGATGTGACCCCCAGCATCTCATCAAAGTTTGAAGTTTTTGCCTTGCTTTGTGTGGGAGACTGCACTGTCAGAGGTTACTTCCAAATTAAATTATTCTGTGATTTTGAAAGGAGAAATTGTGCAGTACCACAATTTAAAAGAAAAAAGAGTACCTGTGAAAGATATTAATTAAAATGCTTTAGGTATAAAAATGCCAAACTTTAAATCCTATGGGTGGAAAAAAGTGTTCAAGAAGTCAGTTGGCCGCTACTGTGGGTTAAGGAGTGGTAAGGACAGGAAATGCTGATCTGCATTGATTTCTGCACAGCTATTTTGCTACCAGCATGCAGGAAACAGACCAACTGCTTTTTATTACATATCAAACTACTGAACTAAAAACTTTTATGCCGTCTTTTTAAAAAATGCAAGTAAATACTGTGCTGTATTATCTTTTTAAGTGTTGTGTATGTTTAAAAAATTATTTTAATGTCTTCATTCTACTACTCTTACAAAATATTCCATGATTGTAATACCTTCTGGGTGACAAAAATATTGCTATGTGTCCTGATACAACTATATAGCTTCTCCCATGATTAAAAAGCTGGGTACCCTGTCTTTTCTGTAGCAGTACTCTCTACTAAAATAAAGATGGAAAGATACTAACAGCAAACAGTATTAGACTTCTTGACACATTTTATTGAGCTTGCTCTATTGATCAGAAAAAAAAAAGCAAGTAAAAGCACTTTAAAATAATTCAAATGTCCTCTCACACTTGAGTAAGCTAGCAAAATTCAATCAAAACATCTACTTGTTTCAAGAGATTTGTGAAAGATTTTTGAGGCTTTGTTCTAGCTGGGGTGGTGTGAGGCCTTCTGAGGTTCAGCCTAAGAATCTGACCCTAGTGTTTTTCAGTCTCCAGAAATTTCTGGACTCTGTTGCATAAGACCAATTCCTGTTAGCACAGGTCTGTCTTGGGTTAAACAAAACTACCTATGTCCTTGAAATCGTTAAGCCAGTCTTGAGCCCTTCACTGACCTGAAGCCTTAATGCAGAGACGGGTAAGTGTAAACTGGTAGATTTATACTGCAGGTATAAACACTACATAACATCTAGAATAATAAATTATTCCACTTTTTTCACCTAGTCCTCCCAGCTGATGTGTTAGCAGTCCTTTTTATGTGGCACATTTTGCTTTCTTATCTACTATGTATAAAAGAGAAGAGGAATATTTTTTTAGTCTGGTCTTACCAAAAGTCAGCTGTTGCATTCAGCTGTTACTGGGCTCTTTTCATTAAAATAGTTCCTAACTCTTTCTTAATACTACTGACAGGATAAAGACCTTGACCTCTTACATGCTTGTATGTAAACTTACAGGGTGACTGCTAGTTTCAAGGGGTAAAAATGCAGCTGCAAATTATGTGAGGGGAAAGAGCTGTTCTTTGCCCTTCAGATGCAGCAAACCCATGCATGCTTAAAAATTACTGCCTTTTGTCATGATTTGGTGCATGGCATCGAAGCTGTAGTTATTTGTCTTGTAAATGAGTAACATGCACTAGGAAGTCCTAGGTGTTGGTTTGTATTTTGCTTGAATACCCATGAGTCAGGCCACAAGAATACTCAGCATTTCAGTTCCCTGCTTTGTCTCTGCAAAGTAAACATTCTCATGATAGCAGAAATAATGTGGTATGCTTCAAAAAAACCCAAAAGTCCAGTGTTATTTTTAATGGTTATAGATACATGATCTTTTCTCTGTATCTAATTCAGACACTCCAAACACAAACCTTTTCCCTAGTACATTTCAGTTGTGTCTTCTGTTCAGCAGGCTTGTTTGGCTTCAAGTAATAAGAAGGTAATGCTCTGTGTTTGGTAAAGTTTCATTGTTGCTTACACTGATGTTCTATACTTAGTTTTGTGGGTTTAGGGAAATAATTTTAGGTCAGCAGTAGTGGTTTTTCTGATTACAGAAACAATCTTTATCCACTAATTACATATTTATATTAAGAAACAAGTCAGAAAACACTTAAGAATAGAAGTATGCTAGAAAAGAGAATTTGCATGGCAGGAAGAAATCATACCTGTGTGCAACAGTCTTCCCCCACTGTCTTAGCAAGTTCAGATCAGTAGGCACAATTACCAATAGGTATGTATAAAAGCAGTTGGTACCTGTATCACCAAGGTGGCACCTCAGGAGGTCGTCTTGTTCAGCCTGCTGCTCAAAGCAGGATCACCTAGAGCAGGCTGCTCAGCCCATGTCCAGTCAGAGTTTCATATCTACAAGGATGGAGACTCTGCAACCTCTCTGGGCAATCCATGCCAGCTTGTGGCCACCTTTGTAATAAAAAAAAGATTTCTTTCTTATGTTCAGAAAGAGCCCACAAGCTTTAAAAGACTCCAAGCAGCATTAACTTATTTCAGGAGCAACTTCATCCTTGCTGCTTTTTGATACAAATTGAAGAGCTATAAAACCTGATTCTGTTTACAACTTAATTAATTTTGGGAAGTTTGCAAGAGATGTGGTTACTGATCACCCAGTGGCATGCTGCTTAATCTGGAAATGTTCCAGCTGTGGTTAATAAACTTCTGGCTTCATCTTCATTCTAATAACCTGAAATAATTATAATATATTTATTTATAACTACTGTTTACTTCATTTTTATATACTCAGCATCCAGGTCTGTTTACTTGGAGAGCCAGTGTCAGAGGATACAGAGGGCAAGTGGATTGTTCATTTTCAATACTTGCATAAAAAGTCTGGAGTGGTACAGGTAGATAAAAAGAGCACACATCTTGATCAGGCAAAGAGCAGTTCCAGGGAAATAAGTATTTTGGGTTTTTTTTTCATTCATCATGGATCTTGTCTTTACTAATGAAAATAGATAAATGTTTAACATACGTAAGCATCACAGGAACGTGAGGTGGTGATTTGCTGCTTCTGGTGCTGCATCGTTTGCCTAATCAGAAGTAATAAAATTTTATTAGCAGGCTGCAAATTTTTTTAGGTCTGTAAGTGAGAACAGAAGAGTCAGTGTTTTTCAGTAAGTGTAGCACGGAAGCCAGCTGTTACTTATCAATGACATGATTCAAACCCTAGCATGTGTGAAAATAAATAAATAAATACTCCTCTTGATTTTTCATCAACAGGCCTGCTGGGTCTCCTCAGACACAAGTTTATTAACTACTGCAGAGTCCTTCTGTGTGATGTAGTGTCTTTCCCTAACCACTGCCTGTATATAAAGTATAGCCACTGTTGAATAGCTATTTTGTCAATGTCCAAGGTGTTTGATAACAGAAAACATTGAAGAAGTTAAATTCAGTAACTGCATGTATGTGCTGGATCCCTAATGCCTTGTTAGGGCTTTAGCTCAGATGCAACCCTTGCAGCACCTGCACTACTGGAAACTGTGCTTATAGGCATTGACATGTGTGTTGCTGGGGGAGCTTAACTGTGTTGAGATAGTGGCCCTCTTTGCCTGGGTGAAAGCTGATGTTCCTAGCTTTACCAAAGTAAGCAGAGTTCAGAAAATGTCTCAGTCCTTTGCTGTTGCCTCTGCAGCCTCAGCAAAAGCGGAGTTGGGATTGCTGGTCTCTGCATGTATCCTGGGCAACTCAGTAGTAAAATTGCCTGTGGCTGGTGAGTGCAGACACTCTCACAAGAGTAAAATATGTTTATTAAAAATTGCTAAAGCAGTTGCAGCTTCAAACACGGGTAGAATGAAGTTTTGTGTTTTACTGTCATTCTGATATGTTATGCCACTAACAATTGTTTCTTTGAAGGATTATTGGGTAAATAAAACTGAGGTAGACCTTAAGCTCACTGTAGAGCAAATGCATATTGTTTGAGGTACTAAAGATTTGTTAGATCCTTAATGTTCTTCTTGTATACGATTAAGAAGTTAGGCACAAAGCTGCCTGAGCCCAAGGCTTCCCAACTGGTTTGTGACATATCGGAGAATGGACTTATGAATTCCTGACCCTGCTTGTCTTGCCCATTCTTCCCTATTGTCTTTGCTGAATGATTAGCTGATGACTCATGCCTTGCACTGAAGGGTGAAGTAATGCTTCCCGAGTTCCTTGTTTGTTTTGTAATATGTACCTTACTGCTTTAAATCCGCTAGTTATATGTGTGTGCCTATCTATCTATCTGTCTATCTACTTATCTACCTACCTATCCATATCTTTATCTTTGTTTCCTTGTCTATAAAAGGAATCCTACTGAGGTCTTTATGAGCACCCAGAATATTAATTCAGTTTTCAGTGGTCAATTTTTTTTCCCTCGAAGTCCTTTGTTGTTTTGTCAGTTGGTTTATGACATTATTGCATTATGATTAAGCAATAGATAACCATAAAAATGTCTGAGAAAAACCAGAGTCCAGGTCTCCAAAATATTGTCTAGGTTTAGGGATGCCTTTTCTCATCAGGGAGATGGTTCATCTGGGCTGCTGTTTTAGTCTGCTGCTCCTGGACTTCATCCTGTACTATATGCGATCAAATACTTGTAAGTAAAGAAAGTTCCAGTTGATGCTTGACAGGGGAAATTTGTTTTGTCAGGGAATTAGCAAACTTTGAATGGATTTTTCTCAAAGTAACCTGGGTAAATAAAACAGCTGGCAGAATTAGCAGTTGTAATCATAGATATAGATGGTGGCCTCACATATTTCGTTACAGCAGGAGCAGCACAGACTGCAGAAGAACCTTAATCTCCTGGCTCAAGCAAAGCAGTGTGATGTAACCAGGCCTTGGCCTCGCAGCAGCTTAGCAGACAGCATATGCATATCACTACCTTCTAACCATATCAGCAACTGAGACCGTTTACTGTCACCACAATTGTGTCACATGGCAGTTTGGGTTCTAATTACAACATCTGTGACCTGTAGCAGATTGCTGTCTCATGGAGATGCCCTGCAAGTCATACTGTATGTGAGGTAGTATTACTTAAGAGTGTCACTTAGGACACTCGTTTAGAATAAAAATGAACATTTAAAATAATGAATATAGTTATTAAAAAATACAGCTATTTACATTTTTTTTAAAAACCCACCAAACTGCCATAACAATGTAATATGCTATTATGAAGGGGAAAGCAAATTTGAAAGAGACTCGTTAACCTACATGACGTGAGTGTTTGAGTAAGAGAAGGAAGTGAAAAATAACAGAGATTAAAAAATAACTTTACCAGTTAATTAGTCCATGGCTTCTCATATGCTTTCTGAAGTACTTCTGTCTTTCATTTTGAGATGGAATTTGTCATGTTATACTGGTTGCTTCAGGGGCAAATGTTTTACTGAAGATGATGAGCGTATCAAGGGACAAAGCTCTTTTGACAAAGTGTTGGTGATGGTGAACTCCTGGCAAGGAGATAAATCAGAAATTCCTCTTAATATTTAACTGCTATAATGTGTCTCTTGAATAAATACAAGATCACTTCAACTGGTCTTTTATTTTTGAAACTGAATCAAAGTGTCCATTCCAGGAAGATCACAACAAGGGAGCCTCTTAATTTTGCAATTTGTTTGTCATAAAGCACCGGATGCTAATGTGTATTTTTTTCCCCACCTATAGGTGCCTGAGATTATAAGCTCTATTCGACAAGCTGGAAAAATTGCCCGTCAAGAAGAGTTTCAGAGTAATCTCTCAGATGTTGAAGACCCTTTTGCCAAAAAGTTTGAGGTGCTGTTCTGTGGACGGGTAACAGTAGCACATAAAAATGCACCTCCAGCACTCATAGATGAATGCATTGAGAAATTTAATCATGCAAGTTGTACAAAAAATTCAGATTTCAACTCATCATCCCAGCAACATGAAACTTCCAATAACTTTGGAGGCTTCTCTTTCAGCAGCAAATTTCGGTCTGTATTCCAGCCCTTGGTCAGTGAAGAGGAGGAAAAAAGGCCAATTAGGAAATCTTTTTCTCAGCCTGGACTTCGTTCCTTTGCTTTTAAGAAGGATTTCCAAGAGGGAAGCCTTAGGAGTAACAGCTTTGTCAGGTCTTTTGAAGAAGATGCAATTTCACTGAACCTAAAAAGTCAACTCATCTATGGACACAGTGTTGTGCAGCCAACTGACATTGCAGAAAACCGGACTATGTTGTTTACGGTAAAGCAAGATTTGCAGCTTCTGGTGGCGTTTTCACATCTTGGAGTTTGGAGTGGAAAACACCAAAGCAGATGTTCTGACAGATGGCAGTTACTTCTTTGATAACTTAATTGCAATTACCAAAGCTTAACTGAAACTCGCCTATTTCTCTGGAGAGCATTACTTGTTAGTGCAAATTGGTTTCCATATTCAAAATAAGTTTATATTAAATAGTTTAAAACAGTACTACCTGAAACACTGGGCTTCTAAAGAAAGCTTTTAGAAAGTTACTGCAAGTCAGTAGGTAGTTGTGCAATTGCAGAATGGTATGTATACTTACACTAACTAGTAACAGCAGACAAAAATTTCCAGGTGAATGAATTACCTGTAACTAGAGCAGAAGGACCAAACCATGACAGAGAGCTAGTAGACTTTGCCCCATGATTAACAGTGTAATTGATGAAGGTGCTGCTGCTGCCAACATGTCTGTGTAATGATGGAGTAGTAGCGTAATAGCTTCTTATGCTACTCCACACGTGCCTCCACTCCTGCCCTGCTTTGGTGTGGCTGGCAATGCCTTTGCCTTAATAGGTGAGCAGCAAAACTACTTTCCAAGAACTGAGAAGCAAGTAAGGAATGTGGTATTTGTTCCTCTTGCAATCCTCACAATAGATAAGCTATGTAACAGCTTTTACATAGCTTGTATCTTCTGAGCATAATACAAACCTGGAGCTGATACTGCAAAGGCTGACTCTCCTAAGGTCATCTTGGATATGTCAGCTGCTCTTGGAGTTGGGCATTGCAGTGTGTGCAATTACAGCAGGCTTTTTGAAGCAGGGAAAGAGAATCCTTAAGAAGGATTGCCACTGTGTTATGTCTGTAAAAAATTGCATGCAGTAAATGTTGTAGTTAGCTATACCTGAATTAAAGCTTCTGTTTGGTTGTGGCGGACTGACATCAGACAGAGAGTGGAAAAAGATGGAGAGATGTTTCTTCCCTAGTAAAAAGAAAGCCACCTTCTTCCCCTGAGCATGCATTTCACATAGAAAATATAGGTACCCTTTGTAATAATAATGCCTAATTTTAAATAAATCATGACTCCATTATTAATTCATGGCACATATTTTAGAAATGGAGAAATTATAGTTGGGCTAGGTACGTCCAGATCCTCTTACTCCAGTGAGTGCATTTTTAATTTGTATTAAATAGATGTATCAGTTCTCAAAGACACCTGCAGCTTCAGCCTGAATATAACATCAGTCACCTCCTGGCAGGCACATTTCCAAATTGTGCGGCTTTGCTGATCTGGCTTTGTGTTTTGGGTTGCTTTTTGCCTGGGAAAAATATTGTTTAGTTCAGTATGTACAGCTGTATTCTTTTCCTATTCAGCCAACCTAAATTCAGCTGAATATAAGGAAGTGAAGTAACTCTAGTTTGTGCCTTCGGTGTCCACAAGCAGCAGCTCATGGCAGAGCTGAGTTTGTTGGTTTCCTGTCCCCGGTGTTCAGCAGGTTCTGAGTAAGGGAATGCGGGCAGCGTGCTCGGATCTCATCAGTTTGTGTCTGGCTACATATGAAACGCTTACAAGTAACTTAATATCCAGAGGGGAAAAAAAATGGTTGGTATGTTCTTAGCTACTTGGATTTCCCCTAGGGTTGAAGCAAAGATTGGTTGATGAGGTGTGAAAAATATTCAGATTAGTTATCTACCAGCTCTCCTCACCTGATTCAAACAGTCCTGATTTTCATGCATTTTCCTGAAAAACTGCTTTCCTAGCCAGTTTCTTAGGATCTGGCAGGGAGGAGGAGATATTTTTAGGTTTTTCTTCTAGCTGTATGTTGGGGTGGAGGGGGAAGAGGTTCATTGGTTTGGATTTTTTCCCCTTGTTCAGTTGACTTTGAATGATTGCTACTGCCCAGGGACCAAGTGTGAAAGAATTATGTGGGACTGAGCTATAAAAAGGAGCCTCTTGCTGCAGGGAGGGGAAGGCAGCAGCAATCAGGAGACAGCTGAGTATAGCCCCATGAACACATGCAAAGACAGCCCCAGGGACAATACAAGGAAACCAGCAGGCACCTGGGGAAAACCATTGTGACTGGTTGAAGTGAAAGAAGAGGTGGAAGGTGAATGCACAGGACCATTTTTAGGCATAGAGAGGTGGCACATCTGACTTGATCTGTTCACACACAAGATTTGTCCCTTACCCCTTTCTTAAGAAAGTACACTTACATGGGTGCTGCTCATGTTTTTATATGCATCTTTTGGGAGTTGGTAGTGATTGAAGCAGGTTTCTCTCATTCATGCTCATGAGTGGATACAAATTCCACCTGCCTTCCTAAAATCTGATATGATACTTGTTTTTAGCAGTCTCTGATATGCTAGAAAATATGAGGAATTTAAATTTTTCTGTTACTATCTTACAAAGATGTTGCCAGAAGCTGAAAAAATGAAAACAAGAGTTTCACCTTAAAAATGCCGTTTGCCCGTCAATACTTAGCATCATCTTTTGACTGTACAAATGGCCTACAGATTAAATTACATTAGAAAATATGCTCCAGTAAATTCATTTGCGTCGTTTTTGAGTTACAGGCTTTAAATTAAATGTTACATGTGCCTTAAATAAACAAATAAAACTCTAAAAAATGATTAGGTGGAGTACGGGAAGAGGCACACACTTGGATTTAAATTTTAGAACAATCTCATTAAGTAGCTTCTGTGAGTGTGGTACATTCCAAGACTGCAGAAAATAAGAAAAGGGAGTGTGAGTTTATTTCTCTCAGTGCAAAATAGGTTATTTGTGATACAACATTGCTCTCATCTATTTAAACTTTATTTTCAGTCTCTTGTCTCGTTAAACCTCAGTGCCATAATGTGCAGAGCTCTCAATGCCAAATCAGTGTTGCTTCAGTATTCTTTCTGGTAGTAATATGCCAATTGGTATAAATATACAGGTAGAAAAGAAATTTGAGGTCTATATTGAGGAAACATTTTTATAGTGGGACAAAAGGAAGTGTAATGTTACTTGTTAGACCTTGCAATTTATTTTGCTCTTTTTAGATTGGCCAGTCTGAAGTTTACCTAATCAGTCCTGACACAAAAAAAGTCGCAATTGAGAAAAGCTTTAAAGAAATATCTTTTTGTTCTCAGGTAAGATTGTAGTGTATTCTTTTTCTCTTCTTTTATTGTTTAAATATTCTCTACTTGTGAATGCTCATGCTCTCAACAGCAGTTTCAGTGATTGCTATTGAAAAGTTGCTAATTAATCAGTAATTTTATAAAACCATCATTCTTCTTTCGTGCTTTGCATTGTGATTTCTGAGATAAAGACTCATTTCTCTATGCAGTGGATGAATAATATTAGCTAGAAGGAGCACACTGGTCAGGAATACACTCTTGTTTGAGATTGCAGTGAGCATGATTCACCATTACTCAAATCTTGGGATCTCTGAGCCATATTTTTCAAGAAGTGAGAATGAAAGGAGAAGAATTGTGTGTAAGAGTAATCTGAAAAATACTTTAAAAATACGTTATTTTCAAGTATATAAGTTGCATGCGTTTAAACCAGTACAGTCTTCTGCCATGTAGAGGTGGTATATGTGATGCACTAAGGCCAAGCATGTTTCAGAGACTCCTCATTCACTATTAATCCATGTTCCTTGTGCCACAGAGTTTGCTTCTGTGTCCTTCTGCCTCTGACTTTTTTTGGATTGTTTTGTGGGTTTTGTTTTGCATAAATTACTTTGGTTTTGTTGACAGTAGCTTTCATCACTAAACATACAGGCACATATTCTGAAAATGTCAGAGTAAAATACATTTTGAATAGAATTTATTAGTCTCTGGGTCTGTTATATGGATCTTTTATACTTCATCCATTAAAAACAAAACAAAAAACCAAACAATGTCTGACTTAATTGAAATTCAGAAGATTCATAATATTCCATGATCAGAGGTAATAGGTTCTATAACAGGACGGAATTTTAATGGCCAGATGTCTTTAATGTAGCTGTAACAGAGATAAACCTATATGTAATGCTGTTTTGTTCTTTTCTTCCTGAAAGAAATACAGGTACAAAACACTGAAAGTAGATATGACTGCTTCATTGCTGTTTTTTCTTTGTTAGGGAATTAGACATGTGGATCACTTTGGGTTCATCTGCAGAGAGTCTTCAGAAAATGGAGGCTTCCACTTTGTTTGCTATGTGTTTCAGTGTACAGATGAAGCACTGGTAAGTGAAAGAAAAGAATAGCCAAATAGAATATTAGGCACTAAAAGTCTTCTATTGCTCCATGCTCTGTATTTTGCTGAATGTCTTCAAATCCTATTCCACTCAGAAATACAAGCATTTCAAAAATGTAGTTAACATAGCAGTCTGCAAAAGACCTTTTCATTTGTTTTGAGGTTATAAGTTAAAATCCTCTTTAAAATCAAATACATCTTCCTTTCATTTCACAAACTACGTTAGACCTTATGCCTCTTTTTGGGGGAGTGTTTTCTCATAGGGCACCTGCTCTGAAAATCAGGACTACGGTCCCGTGCTCTAGTTAAGACCAGTGCATCGCAACTGCAGTAAGCTTTTATATCATAGACAAAAAAGGGTTTGATAGAGGGTAGGATCTTTTATTAGACCACAGTAATAAAATTGGGTGGCCTGGAAGAGACATGAGTTCATGATGAGTTTTATCTTGCTTGTGTGTTTGTGCACAGAAATGACATGAGACCAGCTTGTCCTTTTAATCATAAGCACATTGCCAGGCAAGGGGCAGTATCATTCTAAAAGACTGTTATGTTTGTGTTAAGGAAAACAGAAGCTCAGTGGAAGAGTGAAATTCTGTTCTTTTGCATGCCATTCTCTTCAGGTTGATGAAATCATGATGACATTGAAACAGGCTTTCACTGTGGCTGCTGTGCAACAAACTTCCAAGGCACAGCCCCAGCTCTGTGAAGGGTGTCCTATGCAAAGTTTGCATAAACTCTGTGAAAAGATAGAAGGTGAGATTTAAAGAACTTTCTGGTTGAATATTTTTTCCAACAGTTTCATTGGAGGACAGTCTTGTATGTAAAGTCCTAAGGAAATTAATGCTTAAAAAGAGCTTGGGACTTGGGGTGGAAAGTTGAAAGCCAGTACTTTTATTTAGAGGACTGTAGTGTCAGGTTTTCCGTAAAGTAATAAGAATTTCCTAACGAGAGTGAAGCTCCTTTGTTGTGTTTTAGTTGAACTTTTGGAAACTATTTGCAAGAATAAACATTAGTGGGTTGCAGCTTGTTTGGCTCTATTAGCCATATAGAATGCAGAACATCGTAGATGAGGAACCTCTGAAGGATAGATGCTGCAATAGCTGTGACCTATTGAATCCACTCAGAAACTGGCATTATGCTATCACTAAGCAGGAACTAAACAGTATGCCAGTTTGTGGTGTTGATCTATGCTCCTTCATGAAAATGCAGAAATTAGAATTGTAGTTGTCACCCAGAACAGAAGTTCAAGACATAAAAAACCTCTTTACATTCAGCAAATTTTGCAGTTAGATTTTGTTCATTTAAGTGATGTTTGGGGTGAATAAAGGGCAACAGCAGCTTGTCAGATCACATGACAGTGGCTTGTTGGAATAAAACCTGTCTAGTATTAATTTGATGAAACTGGAGAACTTCCAAAACTACTTTCACTCTATTTTGGTATTCAGCTAGCTGTGATTTTTGGGAAGTTTCTTAAAGGCAAATGATCCTTAATGCCTTCAATCATGCCATGTGATTAATCGTGTCGTCTGCTTTTGAGGGAGATATTTCATGATCAGAAACTGAAGTGCACAATACTGTTGATGGTTTGCTGGTTTTCTGCAGAAAATAGAGGAAAGGAATTTAATCCAGGATGAGAACAGAAAAAATAACCTGAATGAAAGGGTAGTCTGCTTTAGACTGTTAAAAAATGTTTTCACCAAGAGGCAAAGCAAGAACTTCATTAACATGCAATAAATTTACTCATTTGCAGAAGGGACCACAGCATAGAAACTGGAGAAAGTGAAAGGGAATTATATTTATACTGTAAACAAAATCCAAGCTGCTCTGCATAAAGCATCAATGAAGCAGTCTGCTAAAATGCAGTAGATTGTGGGTTTATTTTATCTTGTGTGATAATGGAATCTTCAGCTAAGAGTATAATCCTGGTCTGTGCTCAGTAAATCTCCTCATTGCAGAGTTCATGTCCCTATGTTTTAAAGACATGAGTTTAGTAGTAGCTTTAAATTAACGTAGAGTACTCTCTAATGCCCTGTTATGAAATCATGGAATGGGTCAGCTCATATAATTGACAAGCTTTGGCTTAAATTGTGGGCATATATATGTGATTGATTAATTCTGAAAAATTTGACCCTGTAATTTGTTCTTTTTTGTTCCTCTTGGTAGGGTTGCACCCTTCTAAGACTAAACTAGAACTACAAAAGCATCTAACCACACTAAATAACCAGGAGCAGGCCTCTGTTTTTGAAGAGGTTCAGGTAAGCTTTGTTTCCTACAAGATTTTAAAGCAATTGGTGGTTTTTGCTAACATCTCTGCGAAGCACAGAAGTTATTTTCATTTTTTGTGAATCATTCATTATTTTTGTTTAATAGACTGTTAACCAGCTTGTGCTTTAATTTCAATAGCATTGTTTTTCTAGAGCTGTTAAAAACTTATCTTTTGATGAAAATGACTTTTATTCATTTTTCTTCCCCTGATACTCCTTGCTTTCCATGAAGATGTTGCCTTCTGACTGAGTAAAACTGAACACATTTTTTGTGGGTGAAGGCAGTAACTTGTACTATGAGGGCATTCAGACTGTTACTTTGACTAAAACAAATTACTGTAACATTCCCAGATCAGAAACTTTCTTGCCTAAAATTTATCCTAGATTTTAATTCTTGTCAAACTAACTAAAGAAGTTAAACTTTCTATCTTCTTGATTAAATCTATTTTAGAACAGAGGAAAGCATAGCTGGATTTTAAACAGATGATGTGCATTGTAGGAAATGTCACTGGGATTGACACATTGTTGAAGACTAAGAAATTTCAGACTTTTTAAAAAGTAATGTTTCCTTCCTCTCTTGAGTCATTTCAGTCTCTTTGTGTGTTTCCATGTGGCAGTTTATCACACAATACCAAATTTGGAAGTTACTGTGTGGGACCAATTCCATGAGCTAAGTGCTTTCTTAGCATACAGCAGCTAGCAGCACTGGTGCCTTTTAGTGTTCTGCACACAATCTAAAGCTTCTAGTAGTCACAGGAAACTGTTAATTGCTTCTGGTGAGGGTCTGCAAACGATTAACTAGCTAAAACCAAGGGTAAAGTACAGATCTCCTGCCCATCTTTCTCAGCAAACTTTCTCAGCTGGACAGCCTGGAATGTTGCATTCTTGCAGATCCATGTATTGTTACCATGATTTGCATTTTTAGGTAACTATCTGCCTGTGGTACTTTTAGTAATCTAATGTGCTACCTTGACATTAACTAATTCATACTGTATCCTCTGCATTATATCAATAGGCTTAAAACAGTGTATGTTTTTCAAAAGTTAGGTTTCTGGGATTAAATTCTGTAATAAATTGTTTTGAAATCTTCTCTCATAATAATTCACATTTAAATAAAATGCAGCACAGACACATATGTTCACCTTTTGCACTAATTTATAAAAGACCTATGTCATTTCCTGAAAACTAGATGTCCAGTATGAAGGATTTCTAGAAGTGTTGTGAATCCTATCTCCAGGACAGTACTCCGTGTGTGCTACAAACTCAGAACTACAGTGGTTCAGTTTTCTTTATATCAAAAGAAAATTGGCAAAAATATTTTTAAAGCTTTTATTTGCTTGTGGCAGTTTGACAGCTGTACTGTTGTCCTTCGTCTTTCTTGTAAATTCTGTCATGTATGAAGTGAGGTCGAGTGTTTCTCTGTCTGTATTGGTGCTTTGCCTGGGACAGTGGTGTCCTCTGGTGGACTGGAGTAGTAGCATTAACAAACTAAACTTGTTCCTACATTGATGATTTATTACAGTGACAAATGAAAGGAGTAAATATTTGCTAACTGTTACACAAATGTCTAGTTATTGTGCTTCTGGTGTTTTCAATGACAGAAATTAAGACCAAGAAATGAACAAAAGGAGAATGAGCTGGTTATCTCTGTTTTGAGAAACATGTATGAAGAAAAACAGAAGGACCATGTTCATGTTGGAGAAGCAAAACAGGTAAGTAATCATTCAGTTTTAGTTCATGTAAGGAGAAGCCAGGAAAAAATTTTCCTTTTGATTTTTTTATCTTTCCAAAGGCAAATTTCCATCACTGGCAATTTGAAACTTCAGTGTGTAAGTAATAGTAAATACTGTGTTTTTTTATGATTCATAGACTATTGTCATGCACCAAAACAGATATCTCAGATTTTGAGGTCCCTGGTACAGTCTGATTTCAGGCCTAGGAGACAGAGGTGCAAACAAGGCAGACTACTAATTTGTTTATTTGTTCTCACTGCAATGAAAATTCAATACATGTGAGAGAATGTATAATGAATTTGTGATTGCTCTCAGCTGATCTGTGGCATTCGTCATCCCACTGTCAGTGTTGAGTCAGTGTAATGACAACACATTGGATTTGATCATTGATAAAGCCTGTTCCGTTTACTCAAGACTGAAAGTTACTTCTTACATGCAAACGACCATTTGAAGTGGCCTTAAGATGAGGAAGATTGCTGCAGAAACAGCAGCAGAGACTCTCATTCATGTCCAAAGAGATGAGCTACCTTTTATTCTCCATCAGATTCCATCAGTGCTGTTTAACTGGCTATTTATACAGCACAGTTAAGGTTTTTCCAAAGGGATTAGTGATTTTGGATGCCTTCGTTTGTGAGTAGCTACCTTGAGACAAGTCAAGGAGGTTAGTATTTAAAAAAGGATTCCATCCATTCTCTGGAAACTTTCAGTTCCAATTATTTAGACCCTTTAAAAGTCTTTACTGTCCCTCTACTCTTGGTTGGTAATTCCGTTGTGATGACTGCTGTCAGCTGTTTGTGATATAAACTAGCAAATGAATATATGGAGGGTAATTAGACCCATGAAGAAATAAGGAAAGTAGCAGCAAATCTTCATTTACTGTATTTTCACTTTGTTAATCTCTTCTCCTTTTATGGCTTAGTAGCTAATTATTGACTTCCCTGAGTGAACAGAAAGAAAATTGCATATTTCATTCTCTGATTTATTGTCTTGGGCATCCCACCAGAAATATGCTTTTAAGAAAAAAGCATTTCTGTTCTGGCATAAGAAGAAGAAACATTGCCTGAGGTCGTCTATAATTATACCTGAAATATTTTTATTTGGTGTAATGCTAGCTGATGATCAAATAGTTGTCAGTCACAAATAGCTTGGAAATAGGGATATACAAAGCAAGATAAGATCTTAGTATGTCTTCAGTGATTTGAAAATTTATAAGGCCTGCTGCAATCTGTTTGCTCAGTTCCTGAAACCAAATTGGTTAATCTGACACTTGCAAAGATGCCAGTGTTCTAAGAAGAGAGCTGACTTCCCCTCAGTCTATCATTTGTCTCAGCATAACATTTTATATTTACTCTGATAATTTATCTCCAGACCTGTGTAATAGCAGATACCTTTGAACACATACTCTGTTATTTGTCTCAGCAGTCATTAAGCAGTGGCACCCTGATGTCCCTGTTCCCTTCTGTTCCGCATATTCACTTTCATGCTTTTCAAACCCTTTTTTTTAATATATTTAAATCAGGGGAGAAAAAAAGATGAAATGTGATACTAGTACATGGATCTTGTTTAACAAAAACACTTCAAAATAAGTGTCTTTTCATAAGAATGTAATAGCAAGCAGTATCTGATTTACACTTGGAGAATGAGGGAGGGTGTCGGGGTTTAGGAATAGTACTCCCCATGTAGTGTCCCCACCAAGACTCTCCAATCCAGACACCTGCTTTGGTGGGATGGAGAGGGCAATTGGAGGCACAAAAGGCAAAGATCACATGTTGAGATAAGAACAATTTACTGGAAATAGCAATGAGGTAAGAAAATGACCAGTAACAGCAACAATACTAGTCACAGAGGGTACAAGCAAAGAAATTATTCACACGGAATCCACCCCCCCAATAACAGACAGTACTGGAAGGCTCCCTCCTGAAACATTTTTCTGACTGGAAGGGGCCCATTCTCCCTGGAAGAGGGACCTTTTCCCCCTACCTCCAGCAATGACAGATGGTATAAAATACCCTTCAGGTCCTGGCCATGCCCCCTCCCAGCTACTGCAAAAATTAACCTTGTCCTGGCATAACCATGACAGAAAGCAAAAAGCAAATACATGAGCCTGTAACTTTGGCATACTGGAAATAGGATGCTTTAAAATTATACCTAGACAGGACAATTTGGTGGTGGTTATAATATGCCATTCAGCTGCCCATGTGCTAATAATTGCACAGATCAATCATTCAGATCTCTGAATTTAGGGACAAGTAGAGAGGGCTACGGTGCCTGTCAGCTTCAAGATGAAACCCCCAAAATAGCACTGAAAACTGGGCTCTGGTTTCTACCGCAGGTGTTGGGCTTGGATGGTAATATTTGCATCATAATATAATTTTCCTGTTTGCTACATTAATCTTCACCAGCACTAAAAATGGACTGAAATATTTATTTAAGAAGCAAAATTCTCAATTAACTGTTAGCTTTAAGGTGGAAATGTTTCTACTGGTGAAATATATAGAAGAGTTAGATTGTTACACATTTTCCTGGCCCTTAGAATGACCCATTTTACTACAATGGAGAAAGTTGGGAGTTCCTGTTAATGATGAGATTTTGATTAATTTCTTAGTTGAAGAGAAGGAAATCCATCAGAAATCTCTAATCTGCTACACTTAAACATTTAGAATTTGTACAATTCTAAGTTGGCATTAAAGAAAATTTGTCAACAGAGCCATAAATCCCTATCAAAATGGCAATTCTTCTGAAGAATGCTAGTTCACTCAAGACATTTCTTTTAAGAGATTTCCTGTTCTTATTTTAGGATAGTTTGTTAAACTTCAGTACCGGTATCACTAGAGAAAAAGGCATGAATAGCAGAGGACACCAGGAAAAGTACTGATTCAGGTTACAGAAGTCTTCAGACTGTTCACTGAGATTTCTCCATGCTGTTGAGTATTTTGCATTTCTGTTTTTAAAAACTTGCAGGCTTCACAACCTCTGGCTGAGAATGCTGTAAATGAAGTGTCCAGCAGTGCTCCGAGATTCAGATTAGATATGTTAAAGAACAAAGCAAAAAGATCTCTTACGGAATCTTTTGAGAGTATTTTATCACGTGTAAGTATCTTCATGTTTATCGTCTTTGAACATAATGTCATTGCTTTGTTTATTTGAGTGATAGAAAAGTCTTAATTGTTATCATTCCAGGCTGTAGCCCAAAGGTTATTAAAGTCACAGTGACAAAAACATTTGAGTGTACATTTTAGAAGACAAAAAAAGCAGGGCTTTGGTAGAGAGAATACCAAGTCCTGGATGAAGTGAACTGATTCCTAGATGAAAAAAGTGTGTATGTGTAGGCATTTCAAAAAATTAATATGAAATTGAACATGAGGACTTACGAAAAGCAACAATTGTTTGATTTCTCTTTTGGATTTAGAAAACTAAAACAGTAATTAAAATTGTTCACTCCTCTTTACGTAGGAGGAAAGTATGGAGGAACTGACTAAGCATTTCTAATGAGATGTGTTTATTAGTGGCATAGAACTGATGAATAGTGAGATATTTGAACTTTTAAATGCTGTAGATTATTTGAAGGTGAAGAATGTAAAAAATGGCACTAAGAACATGAAGGCATTTATGCAATATTACATCTGGTAAAATTCTCTGTAGACAGTGTCTGGAAATACTGATTAGTGGAAAAAACTTGAGCTTCTATGGGAGTGGTTCTTTTCCAACCTAGTTAATTCTGTGATTCTGTGAAAATGTTTATCATGAACAGATTGCTGAAATTAGCTGTTTAAAGTAAACAGCAGCAGTTCGTAATTAAATCAGATGTCAAGTTTAATCACAGTTTAAACCTATGGAGTGTCTTCTCATTCAAATATACTTCATTTTGCACCTCATGAGAAAAGTCTGAGGAAAGTAGTAGAAGGCTTGGAAAGACTTCTGCTTGACAAAGGATTAAAAAATCAGACCTTCTCCCTTAAAACAAAAGGGTTGTGACAGAATGCCAAATAAAAAATATTTAGGAACAGAAATTGGACATTGTCATTTGTAGTCAGCAAAAAGTTACATTGACACAATACCTAGGACAATTTATCAGTTCATGGAGAAGCAACTTGTAGTGACAAAACTAGGTTTTCAAAGCTTGTTTCAGACATCATATCTAACCCATTTTCTTAAGACAAATAATAGCAAAAACATGGTTTTCCTGTTACAATTTTACATATAGAGATAATTTTTAGTTTCATATCTCCCCTCGTTACTTCCCAGACAGCATTTCTAGAATTCACCCCTATAAAATCCTACTGCGGCTGTGCTCGGGATATGAAACACGATGTCAGTGTTGTTACATTAAATGTAGGACTGTACTGATTTGTTCCAGTTTGTCCTGACTGGTATAAGATGCCATCACATAAGCCCAGCTGTATATTGGTTGCATTTTCACTGTCATTGCTGTTTTGATGGAAATTCTTAATTTCGATCAGATCTGAAGCCAGAAGTTTTGGCTGAACTTCAAAGAGAGATAGTCACTGTTGTGAATAATGACAACATTTTATATTTTACCTGGAATAAAACTTCAAAGAGAACATGAGCTTTAACTTCAGAACATTAAGAAATGATACCATTTAAGGTTAGGAAGATACAAGTTCCATAATTGTGTTAGCACATAAGAATTCATCATTAGGTTTTGTGGTATTTTTCTTGTTTACACAGCAGCATTACTCAAACAAATGATACAAAAATATTGTTGACAGATTATACAGAAATATTTATGCTTTCTGATTTGTAGGCACTAAAATAATAATACAAGAAATTATGGTTTGCTGCATATTAAATTTATACGGGGTTAGTCCTTTGTAATAGACATCCTTTTCATTTCTCTGTATCTTTGTAAGTACCTAATACAGAAGGTACTTTAACAGTTACAGTACATGTGAAATATGTAATTATGTACCTATCATGGAAAGCACATCATTGCCCATGAGAATTCCTTAATTCTACAGGATCCTTCAAGTTGTCAGAGACTATGTGAATGAAGCTCCTGTTTCCCTTTGAGGAAAAGGGTATTTTTAATCATTTCATGAAATTAAATTTGATGCTGTCTGTGAAAATCACAGATCCCAACTGTGCTACCCAAATCTCTTTGGTGTGCCCCATATATCATCATCTTAACTGCTGGTGTGCTTTATCTCTACAGGGCAGTAAAGCCAGAAGTCCACTGGACAGTTCTGGTTCTGTGGATTTGGACAGCTCTGTGTCCAGTACCTTAAGCAGCACAAATAAAGTAAGTAAAGCCTGGGATAATTGTACATATTTAGGCACTTCAAAAAATATTCCCTGAAACAACTAATCAAGTATGAAATATGGTCAGATGTGAAATGTTTCAAGTTACTTTCAAGCTTTTCATTCTGTTCCCTGTGTTGTAAACCAGAGAAGTGCTATTGAATTAGAAGTGCCTTGTACTGTATATAACATACATTTTGTATGAATATGCGAGTATATGTGAAATAAAATATTATATAACATCATCTGAATTTTACAACAGTGTGCCGCAAAACAAATGCTATAATGACCCTGCTGCCAATCCTAATCCGACTGGTTTTAGCCCTGAAAGTTCATACCATGACTGTATTCATAAGAAACATAAAACTAAAACAAGAAGTACAGTAACTTTCCTGTTTGTCTGGTTAGAAAGCTTTTAGTCTGTATAAAACACTACAAATGGACAGCATAGAGGAAGCCAGTCTTCTTCCCTGGAGGCAGCATAACACTCTGCAGGCTTGGATATACAGCTATTGATTCTGCTGTAATGCCTGCTCGCCTGCAGACTCCTGACTTCATGTAAACAAGGGTCTGCTCTTTCTGCTTATGTTTTTGAAAGAATGACTGATTCTTCAGGAAACACACAAGGTGAGGAATAAAAAAATGCATGGCTTGGGATTGAAACAGGCATCTAGTCATAGGTTCTTTGTGTGAATCTGAAGGTAGACAAGAGTAATATGATGTGGCTAGATGGGGTGCTAAAGATACAGTACTCAGCAATGCCACCCTTTTCACTGTTAGCCAAACTCACCCTTTTGTTCTGACCCTATTTCTTCTGTGTTGTTTTCAACATACTATCAAATACAATTACTCTCAAAATTACTCACAATTTTCTCTGCAAAATGAAGGCTCTGCTTTGTTGGCCTAAGTGATGAGTAACAAAGACATAGAGCATCAAACATCTTTCTTTGAGCTAGCTTGATAAAAATGTGCATGTTTGAATGGGTCTCTGTGGGATGTGAACAATGACATGGTACTACAATCTCAAAGATGGATTCTAAGCCCACATATTGATAAAACCTTATTTCTTGCACTGCTAGGAACCACCACTGTGTGAAAAGGAGAAAGACAGACTTCCTACGCTTCCTGCAGAAAATGCTGTCAAGACCAGTGGATCAGTGAGTGATCTCTGCAGTGACTCAGAGGATTCCTCTCTTGAGCAGTCTGTTACGTTGCCTCAGCAGAGCTTTCGGAGGCGAGCAAACACACTCAGTCATTTACCGACAGAGAGCCAGGAATCTCTGGGACCTGCCGAAACATCACCGTCTGTTTCTCAGAGGAAACTTATGAGGTATCACTCAGTGAGCACAGAGACTCCTCACAAAAGAAAGTAAGCCTTATTAAAAGCAGGCTATGATTTTGTTTGTTGAGGGCATATTTGGGGATGATAATTACATACCAGGTATGTCCTCTTAACAGATAAGAGATGTGTCGCAGCAGTGTGTCACTCCTTGGAGGTTTGTAGGTATTCTCTTTAAAAACACCTTTAGCTCTGTGTGCTTCAGAGGGGAGAGAAGACGTGAAATGTGTAGTTCCACAGTACACGGCACAAAACTACTTGATTCGGTTGTATTTGTCCAAGCAATCAGTTTTGTTATTTTGATCTGTGAGCAGTATAAGTAAATGCTACTTCTTGTTTTCTATTTACAGAGAAAAATCCAATAGCTTCTGTGATCTGAAAACCTTACTAGTTGGTGAATTCATATGTAACTTTGAAATAGCCCACAAAAGTGACATAAAGTGCCTAGTTATTGGTAGATGTGGGGCTCCTGTCTAGCTTTTCAATGAGCCTATCTAGATTTTACTCACAAAAACAAACTACTACTTGCCTTAATATGAATATTCTTCAAGCTGTCCTGCTTCAAAGGCCGGCCTCTGCATCTCTAGTCCCCTCTTAACTTTATGGCAGTTTTCTCCCATCCTTCTATCTGGCTTTTTCCAATTACTGTTGAAACACTTCTGTCCATAGGCTTCTGTTTTACTGCCTAAACTGCTCGTTTACACAAATTATTAGGAAATCTCTATGTGTTCCAGGTCACTCTTTCCTGCAGGAGGCAGGGCAGTAAACGAACATGCCTGAAATGGATGGTGACAGTGAATAGAAAGAGAATTGTAATATTCGAAAGGAAACATAACCTGGATTGCCTTTTTGTCCCTTTTTAGAACCTTTTTAATTCTAAAGTGTTAGAATGTTTTTGTAGTGCAATTTAGGACTTGTTGATGGTCTGTTATCGCCACAAGAGCTGACCTGGAGCTTGTAGCTTCTTGTTCAGTCAGTTGTTATCTTACTATAGGTATGCAGCTAGAAATTAAGTATATTTTTTATTTCCTTGGTTGTATCTGTTTGGGTTTAGTTATGTAATTTTTAGTAAGGCCTGAATGTGCCTGTTCCCTGACATAACTCAAACCCAATCCCTATTGCTTCCATTTCATAGCAAATGTACAGAAACAGAGGAAATTGAAAACTTACGAGACAAGTATACTTAAATTCCCAAAAATCACGGGAATTATAGATTTTTAACAATTCCTGTTTTATGGGTATTTTTGAGTAGTTTACCTCAATTCAAAAATTGTTTTCAAAGTAGAACTAAATTCAGTTCATCCTGTAGCATTTCACTTGTCATTCATTGGAACTCTTGATCATATGCCTGACTTTATCATAGAAATCAAGGGGAAACACATATAAGGAAAAAGAAATTGGGGTGTTAGTGCCATTTTTTGGTAAGTTTTAATTTAGTCTGAAATGTCTTGCTGAAGCCTGTAAATGTGTATTTGGGACTCTGCTGATTGGGTTAAAAAAATGTGCACATTCTTACAGTTACAGCATTAACTGTGAAAAACATAGGAAATGTCTCGTTTACATATGCCAGCTCCCTTTCAAAGAGAAGGGATTTCATTTTTTTTTCCCTCCTTTCCTTTCTTACTGTTTTGTTCTCTGTGCTACCTCAACTCCATCGCTCTGGTTGGAATCCCCACTATATGGTTTGAACGAATCTGTCGGCGAATCTAAAAGTTCTTCTGGTCAACTCGCTCATTCTCCTACTCTAGCTCGTCTTAATCCCTCGGCTTCTTCACCCAACTTTTTTAAATATCTAAGGCATAATTCAAGTGGAGAACAAAGTGGGCATTTTGCACAAAAAAGGTGAGCTGGCACCTGCAAATAGTTTGGGGTAGGGTTTGTTCTCCTATGTCATTAATATGAATCTCTATAGTGTAAATAATTAAAATAATTTAATATAGACCAAAGGTGGTAGATTTTTACGGGAGAGGGAGCTCTTTAATTGCTCCACTACTGAATGTAGAGCTAGTACTTACATAATTTATTGTTTTAATAATTAAAATTCTTTCAGACACTGGCTCTTTCTTTAGAGCCAGTTGTTCCAAAGCAATTTGTTGTTATGCAGCAGACAGCAGCACTCCTTAAATTGTGTGAGGGATGAGTTGCCAAGAACACGTGAGCTCACTCTGTCCTTCCTGAAGCATTTGGTTCTGTCCTTTGTTGATGGTAACACAAAAGCATATTACTATTCTTTTGTGCCTGACATTAAAGACTCGGTTAACTAAATGGGGCAAGAAGGTAGCAGGAGGACGGAGATCCGATAGGAAAAAAACCCACCACGTACAACCCCACCACCATCCCCACTCCTCATAAAACAAAAACCCAAGAACAAATAAACAAAGACCCCAACCCATCAACCCATCATTTGTCTTGGTGGCTTGCAGCAGTATCAGATTATACTTTTCCATGCCTGCCTTCTTAGAATTAAAATACAGAGAGAGAGCATTGAGAAAAGGACATTAACACTTTGTTTCCCTGAGAACCTGAAACTAAGTAGCTCCCTAAAAATTATGAACTGTGAAAGCCTTTTTTAACCCCTTGCACTAAAACTGCTTATTTTAGCTCAAAAGGCTAATGAGACCAAATGTCCTCGGAAGCACTGTCAACAGTCACTGGCCATTTTTATTGCTGTTGCTGTTTATTGTTCATTTTTGTTCTCTCATGTGAACATTTCCTGTTTCCCCAAGGTGCTGATTTTTCTAAACCTAAGAAAATACTCAACTAAGGGTGCTGTTTCACCAGTTTCTTCAGTTGTATTTGCTGAGTACTATCTAGCATCTCTTAATTCAGCTTTACCTCAGAAGTATGATATAGCTCAGGGCAGGAAATGTGAGTCTGCAGTATCCTCTTCACTCTTCAATTTAATAAGACTTACTTGAATTCTGAAGGTTAAATTCTCAAAGCAGATTTTTCCAAGTAGATTTGGTAATGATTCTGTACACACAGTTGCAACTTCTCCCTTCCTTTCCCTGTCTCTTAAGGATATACCATATTGAACATCTAAGCAACAAGACTGAAAATGGAAATTGATAGGGATGTCAAATGGGTTAATGAGTTTAAATCAATACAGTCAAGCTTCCCAATTCTGTAAGTGGAATTACCATGTAATTGTAATTGATTTACAATGTGATTGTAAGTGAACCCTGTTTGCAGGGCACACCATGCTACAGCCTTATCTTCTTTATCTCAATACCAGCAACTGAAGAACCTGTTTCACTCCATGCTAGTGATCATCCCAGAGTATTCTGCCCCCCCTCCCATTCCATTCGCATTTTCGGGAAACCATGCTAAATGCCATCCAGATATATCATTATGGTATATCAGAAACAATTGTTTCTTAAACTTACTTTTTCAGGAGTTAATTCTCCTACTCATGAGGTTTTGTGTACTCATCTGAGAGAAGGTATTCTAGTATCGTCAGCCAAGTAGTTTTCTATATTTTCATTCCATGCAAAACCTTTTCATTATCTGAGTTGTTCTTACTTCCTTCTATTAACCTTCCTCTGAGTATGTTTCAGACTTGTTATTTTAAAAGACAAGCAGAATTATGTTGGCCAGAAGAATGTTGATGAAATTTCATTAGTGCTCCTGTCTGTTGCATAAATAGAGCCACAATCCTGGGTGATCAGTCAGAAGGCTTAGCTTTTAAGTTAAAAGTTCCAAGTTTGTCTGAATAAAACCCTGTTAATGCTTTACAAAATGGTTTTTGCCAAAGTCTTATTTTTCATTTGCCAGCACAATGATTATCAGTGTCAGCTGTTCCTGATCTTTTCCCCCAGACTTAGTCAGTCATTGAAACTGCTATTTAAGAAAATGTGATAAAGTTGGAATTGGTTCTTACTAGATTAAAGGAATTTATTTGAAATATGCACTAAAAATCTTGGGATATAGCAAAGAATAATAACTTTACTGGAAGTACATTTATATACATTGGAACATTTTACTTTGCCCAAACAAATACATATCTCACAGTAGGACTTTGTTAGCAGTTTTAGTTTTGACTTTGATTTCCTTGATATTCAGACCTTCAGGATTTAGCTGCCTTTTGTTTGAAGCTTAGGAATGTGTATTATTTTTATTCTGTGGATTTATACTTCTTTGTTCTAAACTATACTTTTCCCAACTGCACTCTCAGCATCTCCTACCGTACTGCCTTAAGGAAAAAGCTTCATTCTTCCTCCTCTGTGCCAAATTTCTTAAAATTTCTGGCTCCTGTAGATGAAAATAACACCTCTGACTTTAGGAGCACAACAAGGTAGGGTTCTCTCTTAAAGCCTGGAGGTAAAACTGTGTTTTCAAAGATTTCTTTGTCTGAAGTACTTCAAATGCTTCTTGCACTTGCAAAACCTGATTTGTGCAATGGTTCACTTGTGTGTATTCTGCATGTAATTGCTGTCAAAAGGATGAAGCTATCCCAGACTACTCTCCCGTTAAGATTGCAGATCTTAGGCATTTTTGATGTTGTAATGTTCATGCAGCTTCCATCTATGTACTTCTGTGATTATTCCTGACAAAGGGGAGTTTTCAGTTAAGAGAATATATGATTCATCCTAAGCAATGTCAGTGTCCTCAAATTGGAAGGAAAGGATGACCTGTAAAATGCTCCCCCCTGTTGCTGCCAGAGCTATCTGGATTTCATTTATCCCTTTCAGCTTCTACAAACACTCATGTAACCATTTAGCTAATGGCTAGAATAAAGCAATGAATAGTTTAGAGTTCTAACAGATGAAAGTTATTAGTGGGATTTTTAATGCGAAAACAGTATTGTTCTTCACTATTTCATTTTGTATTCTGAATAAAAACCTCTGTATGGTATGTGTGGATGACATCAAAGGAGTAATATCCAAGGTTCTTGGATGCCGTTCCTTGCGTATTTCAGAGGTAGACTTGCTAACACAAAAGTCAAAAGTTTTTCTCCCAGTCTGTGTTGGGAGTGAATATATTGCATACTCAGTGCACAGAAGGTTGAAAGTTTAGTTGGTGTTTACAAAGCTCCTTGATGTGTACTGATAAAAGGCATCAGCAAGTCTTTGTGTCTCCTATGAATAATTGCTAGATTTTGTGGATGGCGTGTAAATAGTGTAATGGTAAAACTACATTATTGTGTATGTATCTTTAATGTGTTCTGATTAATATACTGCTGCAAAGAGAACTGAAAATTAATTAAAACTGGAAAGAGTAGACTGTACAGAGCTGTCAGGCCCTGTTTGTGAACCTCAGTGCTGTTTGTAGCCATGTATAAGCCTCTGCCACAAAGCAGGTTTCACCTTCCTAACACTGAGAGCTTGCCCCAGCATGTGCACAGCACACTGCACTCCCAAGACAGTGGCTCATGTGTTCACTGAAGGCTGTGTCACTGTTCCTGGCAGATCCAGGTGACCTACTCGCAAACTGTTCTGTGTTCTGCCCTTTTAGCGACTACGAATCCAAGCACGGCCAGCAGGCCCTTGATGCGGACAGCCCTGTACGGACTCGAAGGCATTCATGGAGGCAGCAGATATTCCTGCGAGTGGCCACCCCTCAGAAAGCGTGTGATTCTCCCAGCCGATACGATGGTAAAGCCTGGGTTTGTTTGCTTCCATGAGCTTACTCGTGCATGTTGTGTGTGAAGTGTGAATCATTGTGTCTGCCTAGGGGACGTATTTGCCTGGTGTTCTGTTTGTGTTGTCACTGCAGTTTACCACCTACTTTTTGGTAATACCCAGCTCATTAGCTGTTGAGTTTTTACTTTTCAGCTTCATATGTAACATTGTTGCTGCTGTCTCATGTTAACTAGCCAGAGAAGAAATTATTTTTATGTGTACTATTTTAATGAGTCCTGGGGAAAAAAATGCATCACCACGTATTGCACTGAAGAAAAGGTGACGCTTCTATTTCATCTTTCCTTGTTGGAGTACAGAACTACAGACTAGAAAACTCCAGGTGTACCAGCAGGAATTACATTTCTTTTATGATCTCAGTTGAATTCTGTAGTGCATACTTTGTCCTCATGTATGCTGCTCCAGTGTGTGACATTTGCCACTTGAGTCATAATTATCCACTGTTGCCATAATTATTTTGTGAAATTCTGTAGAGCTGAAGAACCACAGACTAGAAGAAAATCACTGCACATAAGCATGCAGGTGCATCATTTTGTGCATTCACTTTATGTAAGCCAGATTGTACAGAACATGCTGGGGCCAAGAATGCCTGAGAAAATCCTCTGGCTCACTAAAGTTTGAATTTCACAGCATGAGCTTTGTAAGCTATAACTTCTGACTTACCTCTAAGGCCATTGTATCAGAAATAAGAGAAAGTGTAAGGAAACAGAAAGGAACAGTACCTTATAGTAAATGTAGTAAAAAGCAACCATCCTAGTGTCACTGAGATACTTTTCTTTCATCTTGAAGTGAGACCTTGGTTAACTGGAGTAGGCACGTAACAGAAGTGTTTCTGTCATTAATGTACTGCTTGCAATGCAATTTGACTGACAGTGAGGTAAGCTGCATATGGGCACAGATGCCTCTCAAATTTAGTGTACTTCAAAGTGAAGTGATCTCAGGAGCATGTTGTGTAAACATACATGTGAAATGCTCTCTTGTACTTAAAGGCATGTGAAGGGCTGTTCTATGAAACTACTGTTTTTACAGGTTTGATGCATCTCTCTGTGACTGGAAATGGTCTTACATGTTTTTTGAAAGCCACAAAACCTTCCCATACTAAAATCCACCTAAATGAAATCCACCTAAATTGCCTACCCAAGCATTTCCTCTGAGACATAATAGCTGCAAGATACAATCTTAACAACCTACAGCTGGGTAAGCAGAATAGTCAGAGAAACAAGAGTGGCCAAAATGGAAAACAGGATGTGCTATTAATAGGAGCAGCAATTTAAAATATTTGGCCTTTTTCTTCATTAATTTTCTTTTTTTGTATTTGTTTCACTGTACATAATTTATGAACAGAAGAAAACTCAGAGTCAGCACGGTTTTTTTAAATACTTAAAGCAAATACTGGGTTATTCTGTTTGGACTTCTATGCATCTCCTGGAACATTTCTGGCAGTGAAGGATACTCACTTGTTATCCAGTCTCTGTAGCCTTAAAGAGAGCTACTGTACAGCTGGTCTTACACTGGACTCACCACCACAGTTAATTAAGTAACCCCTCTAGTTCCAAACTAATTGTGATAAAAGTAAATACCTATCATTCATCATCTTGTTTTTCTGTCATGATCTGTGTTTTTTTAAGTCTTTTTCACTCTTTTTAGACTGATTTCCTCTAATTTGTACAAACAGCTGATGTATCACCAAAAGATCAATTTCAGCCAAATTGGACAGAGGGCAAAGAAGGTTTTAAAGATAACATGGTTTGTCGTGTTCTGCAAAAGTAAGCATGAAGGGAGGGAAATAAGGGAACTTCTGTGATTTATTGGATTCCCTTTATAGACTCAGACTCCACTGACCAATTTCTCCCTTCAGGTGTTGTGGCCAATGCCCTACTCCAGGGTACTCTGCAGGAGAGGAGTAAGGAAAAAGCTGGGGAAGGGGTGTGTTTAAAAGCTAGCAAGTCAGTCAGCCAAGAGACCCAGATCTCTGTGACTTAGAGATGATACAGTTTTTTAAGTTTAGCCTAGGCTGCTTTACTAAACTTTGTATTAAAGGTAAAATCCACCAGGGTGCCTGAACTGTGCATTGTTTTGACCACATGTGGGCAGGCATTGTCAACAAAATGGAACTGCTCTGTGGCTGTAATTTCTCTTGTGTTGTAATGAGTAAATTGCACAGAAGAATGTACAAGCTATCACAAGAACCAGAGACAACTGTAAGCTTTATATTCACAGAAAAACCTAGGCTCTGACATTTGTGATTACATTTGTATAGGCAGGTGGTGAGCTGAATCTCAAGATCAATCATGTTCATTGCTTCTCTGTGTGGTTAACACAGCAGGATATGAAGGCATATTTACTGAAAGTTTTAAAAAAATAAAGAAACTCCAGAAAACTGGTACATAGCTTTTGCAGAAATTTTGATCTTACTCTTTTGAGGTAATGAACTTCATAAAAGTCTATTATCCTGAGCTTCCGCATGAAGCTTGAGCAGCTTGAACAGCACTGAAGTCCCACTGTCTTGCACTTCTGAATCCTTTAATTCTTTAGGACGTGCTCATAAATAGCTTGAGTTAAACTTCATTTTCTGTAACTCGAGTGGAGCAAAATGCGTGCTGGCTCTGCCTTGGGAGTTGCATCATGAATTACCAGGCAGAGAGCAGTTTATTTTGCAGACACTATTATTTAAAAGCAATGATTTATTATACATGAAGGAGGGTGTTCAGTCCTAAATCAGTAGAAGAAAAATACTGCAAATAGATATGCTGGAAAGCCATTTTTTCTTGCCAGTTGAGATTCTTGTCTTGCCTGATGATTGGACTAATGTAGCCATGCTCAGCAAGGCAAGCATGCTGAGACAACACGAAGCCTTGTAGAGAAACCATTACTTTTGGTTGTTGTGGAAGCAATGTCCCACATACACGCCCTTTTCCAGCCACCTCCTCCTGCTTGTTGGTCCTGCCACTTTCCCTTTCCCACACTGTTTTCCTCTGCTTCTGTACATAACTTTACCATGAAGCACATCAGAGATCTATTACGCAGTTTGCTGCCCGGCAGGAGAGCCAGGTGATCCCTGGTGAGCCTGAAAATGAGGCTGATCTCCAGTTTGTAGTTCTAGAAAGGATTTTCTGCATACCCATGCAGAAATGATCTGTAGAGACTTTTAATACTTTACAGCTGGTAGCTGGAGGATGGAGTGTTGAATTATGCTAGTTCCACTGTAGCAAGCTACGGTTCAAATTATCCAATTAGCCCCAACTCCTGCTGTCAGCAGCTTCCCCTGGAATGGTTGTGATGCTGCAAGTGGTGTGGAGCACCAGGGGGCAGCGTTTCTCTCACTGGCACCTTCAGACACAGTGTCTCATCCTCGGATATTTTTTCTGTTTATTTGTGGGAGTGTAATGAGTGTTGAATCCTGCAAAGTGGAGAGATGGAAAAAGGGAAGCAGAATCTCCTAACAAAATGGATCACACTTTGATCTGTTACAATACAATATTTTTTTGAAAGATGGTTTTCATTATTCTTTTTCTAAAGTTCTCTCTCCTACTCACTGTCTTAAACATTCTAAGTAATAAATGTGTTTCCTCAGCTATTTGATTTTTACCTTTATAACTCCCCACCCTACTTGCAGGCAGATATTCCTACTTCTGTAGCATCACTCAAGAGCCACTTTTTTTTTGCTGTGTAAATGGTTTAGGACTCTTTAGTTCTCTCTTCACTGGTAAAAAGGTGAAGAGAACATCAACTCAGTGATAATTTTAAACCAGTTGAAGTATGAACACACTCAAAGGCCTTAAATTTCAGTTGGATCAGTTTTCTAGTCCCACTCACAGTATTACACGAGCAGTAGAGCAGGCAGAGTGTCTGGAAGGTGAGGGTGGGTGCCCTTAACCTGCTCAGAAGCAGAACGTCCTTGACTCAGTGTAGACTGATCATGAAAGTTCACCTTGCACTGCAGTGCAACAAGATATTCACGTACATGTATTCAGCATCAATAAATCTCTGTGCAGTGGACAATTTTCATACAGTTTTCACATATTGACTGTTCAGAATTGGTCATAGTAGGAGAGCTGTTTTGCAGATTGTCAGAAACTCCCAGCACAGTCAAGTCAATTGCTGCATTTAAGGGGGATGTGGATAGTTTTTGAAGGAAGTAATGGGAAAATAGTGGTGCTTGTTGGAGCTTTCTTGGTGAGGGAGGTGTGTTGGAAGTAGACAACAAGATTTTTGTGAAAGCTGTGTCAGTTTTAGGTTGGAGAATGGGTGATTTGTTTTAAGGTGGGCAATTTGTGATGAAGTAACCTGTTGAGCAGTGAAAGAAATTGAAATTCAGAGGAGTGAAATGCTTGGTATCACTTAGAAGTACTCAGAAAATAAATCCAAATTTAAAAATCAACTACATTTTATTTTATAGCTTGACTTGCAGAAAAAAAAATGGTTTAGAAAGTACAAATATCTGTACAGGAAAATGAACTTGATTCATTAATTGAAATTATTTGGGTCTCTGTCTGAGGCAAACTGTTCAATCCTAAGTGCTAAAGAAAAGTTTGAAGAGCTGTTCTTCTTAAAATCAGCTGTAGTTAACACCTACCCATCTCTTTATGTTTTGTGGTGTAGACTATATCTCTTGATTATTTAAGCAAATTTTTTAAAAAATCATTTTGTAGTAGCGTTGCAAATACTATAAACTGTTGCTTTAGCATTCTGTGCTTAGAATGGTTATGGGGTAAATTATTTGTAATGTGTTTGCCAATACTGTGTTAGCGACAAAATTATTATTAATTAAAGCCAGTTGGTTATAATTGATTACTCAGTTCTGCCCCTTTCAGAGCAAATATGTGCTCTCAGTCTTGATTTCTGGCACAGGAGTTTGGCTAGTAAGTAACCAGTAAGTACACGATTAATGTTTGATGGCTTCTGTGCCCATTGAAATATCAGGGCATTCCTTTCTCGGGGATTGATAATATTAGGAAATGAGGTTAATTTGGTGGTAGTAAGTGCTTTCTAAGAAATTCTTGGCTTTACAAGAAAAGCAAAGTCCAAAGCATCTTTCAGAGCTGATTGTAATCAACAGTGTTGAAATACACAATTTTTCAAGAATTCCTTATTCAGCCATTGCTTTAAGTTGTATGTCAGATTAGAACTTGTTCCTTCTTGTGATTCTGTATCTGAAGCTTTCTGATTACAGAAGGCTTCTGGTCATTTTACCACATCTGGTTTTGAAGTTAAATATTCCAGGCAGCTATGTAAAATAATAGGAATATTATATCTTTGGTTATAGAAGTTTGCATTCGTCTTTATTTCTGTGTGAAAGAAGGTGTTGCACTACCCAAATGGAAAATCTGAAGAGAACTAAGGATGTTGTTGATGTCTTTTCTTTTGGCAATTGAATCTTAAGTGACTGCGAAATTCTCTTGTTTGTTTACCAAGCTGAATTTTGTAAAGTTTAAATTGCAACAAAGAAAAATAACATAATGCAGTAAATAAAAGGCTTAATGGATTTTCTGTCCACATTCTTACCATATCTTGTCTGACTTTTTAACCCCAGAGCATGGATGCGACTGGTAAACACTGCATGTAGAGAGCCATGTGTAAACAATTCCTTAGTGCGGATGGTGTTAATGCGTTATTATTGAGCCTCCTCCCTACCAGCCCTTCCTTTCTACTTGAAGTGTTGGAGTTTCTAGTCAAAGATGAATCTTCTTGTCTTGGTTTTGATAGTTGAGGTTGGTTAGACTAAGTGCTTCTGAAAGAATGTTTTTTAAATTTATGCTTTTAGGTGGGTTCATCATTTAAACCTTGTTTAATACTGAGGTGGATTGATTAGGAAAATATTTGATAAACTAATTTTTTCCTAGTCATTTACAAATGAAATATTCCTGTTTGTATCACTTCCGGTCAGATATTGTCTGTTTTAATTACTACTGCGGTCATTCACCAGCTTTCCACGTACAAACTTTCTTTAGTGTGGTCCCTGGTAGTAATATATCATGATACTTCCTTCCTAATCTTTTGTACTTTGTTTTTTGTGTCATCTTTCCACATAAGAGTTTTGTGTAATTCATTTGTTGATCCTTTTGGAGTGTAGGGATACTCTGCACCTTAAGGTTGAAGCTCGCCATGTAAAGCCAACAGTGAGTATAAAAGAACAAATCAGCTGTACAAATTCCATCTCAGCCCATTGTTCCTACTGGCCTTGTCCTTTGTTGGGTATTATAAGTGGTGGAAGCATAAGAGGAGTGCTTTTGAGGTACATATGGATGCACTAGAATATTTGAGCAACATTTCCATCTGGTTCATGAGCAGTGTCATCTACAGTTCAGTACTTTGCAAAAGTTCTCACAAGCCCAGGAAAGATGGTGGTTTTCCCAGTGAAGTGCAGTTTCTCAGAGAATGCTTGGATTTGACTCACAGACTTGTAAAATTTCATTGTGCAGAAGAATAGTTCTGAAGTGTAGTCCAAGAATGAACCTCAAATGGAAAACTACCATAAAATTACCATTGATCAAATATATTAATATTTATCGAGTCAACTTGCCAAATCCTGAACCTCAGAGAACAGAAGTGCGGTAGGCTTCTATGAGTAGCATGTATGGAGGTAGAATTCTATATGGAAGCTGCCGGAAAGGAAGCAATATATCTGAAAGGAGTTGGGGTCAGGTCAAACGTGGAATAGGAGTCAACAAAAGCTGACTAAGTTGGCAGGTGAACAGGGAAGCAGTATTTCAGTGTGTGCTGAAGCATTCAGATCCTGTTTAAGTGCACTTACTAATCTCATAAAAGTTCTGAAGGCTGCACATTGTTCGTACTTTAACACATGGCAGTTTGGTTCAGTGGAATGGGAGCTCCCAGTTACATGCAGTTGAATTGCTCTTTCTCTGCTATCCTCCAGATCCCTGGTGCATAACAATGGAATACTCAGTTCCTTGTTACAGTATTTTTGCTCTTGTCTGTTCTGGATCTGGAAGCTGGGTGGCATGTCTCTTCATCACCTTGTATGTTCATGGACAGGGGTTAGTGCTGACTTACCAAATGTCTGAGTTTTTTATTTTGCTTTGAGGGATTGCCTTCACATTCCACCTTCCTCCCTCCCTTACCAGCCAAACAGCTGATGCAACTCTGCAGACTTCCGACAGGCCACCTGAGCAGTTAAACAGGTTCGGTTTGCATTCTGCAAATCCTGCCTCATGCCAGTGTGCAGACAGGAAGGAAGGCAGCTTGTCAATGTGTTGCACTTTATCAGAGTGGACTTTAGACTTTCTGTTAAATGTCTACAAATGATAAGAAGCAGAAGAAAAAATAGAAAAGGAGCTGCCATTTGGAAGGCAAAATCAATCCTAGGACTCTTCACAGAAGCATTAGAGGTAGGGTTGATAATCATAATTGTTCAGCTTATATAATTTTGTAACCTTTCAGTTTTCTTTTATAGCCTTAAGCATGATTTCTTTTAATGAATACTGATTTTAGCAGATTAATCAGCCACAGATGGGAAATTTTCAGCCTAAATGGAAGCAGGACCATGGTCTTCAGTAGTTAATGCTTTGCAGCAGTTCAGGTGTTGCCACAGTTTGATCACTGGAGGACGACAAGTGAGTAATGTCTCTGATAAACTTGTGAATTTGGTACTTGAAGACCAATCCCTAAAATTTGTCCTGAGGAAGCAGGATGTGTACACTAAAGACAGGAAGATTCTAGATGTTGAATGTGTTCATTCTTGCTTTAGGAATGCAACATGTTTAATCCATTTCCTTGCATGTGTTCTGCCAGCCTGGGGTTTTTTTGGCTTTAGGGCTTTTTTTGCAAGTAGGTAGCCATAAACTGTATCTGGACATAGTCTATTATTTTCTAACACACTAGTGCACATATACATACATAAAATCAGAATACACATCTGACTCTAAAAGAGATACATAAACCACTGGGAGGATGTAGAGAAGAGACTTGTTTGCCCCAAGATGTGCCTGCATTCTGTAGTGGATGCTGTGAGAATGGAACGTGAATGTAAGATGTGAATAGACCACAGACAGCGTACAGTAGATAAGGGGTTTCCTATCTGGATCACTTTTACTTTTTTGCATTGGTGTATGGTGACCATTTCTGTTGATTCCTCTTTCTTATGGTGTCAGTATTGTGTGCAGCCTTAGAGGAAATTAACAACTTCCCTTGAATATTCTCTTTTTATTTCTTTATTATTTTATTCAATCAAATGAAGTGAATTCTACCAGCATTATCCTTAACAGCATTTCCCTTTAAATATTTCTTAATATGCACTAAGGAAAATTGTGATAAAAGCTACTATATTTAGAAATTCTACACAAAAATGTACAGAACATTGTTGACAGTATAGCATGTGCATCCAAACCAACAATTGCATCAAAACCAGCAATCAAAAATAATTTTCCTTTCATGGTCAGTACACGTTGAGAATTATTGACTGGGTGTGCCTTCTCTGCCTGCTGTCATTTGCCTGTATCTCTTTTATAATTGCAGATCTTAGCCCATTGAAGTCTTTCAGTTTACCTGTAAAGAAAAAAAATTAATGTTTCCCAGTTTCTTTTAATGAATACAATACAGTCTCTTCGTTGTATTGATACTTTTCATAACCAGCTGTATTTCTGAGTGCATCTGTTGGTTTTTTTACTTTCTTTACAACAAATGGTGATTGCCATTAAAGTGTCAAATATTTGACCATTGCTTAATTCTCATTCCCATGATGTTCATTGTTTTTTCAAATGCTGTAGATACCAGAAGTATGGGTATCCACACCTATATCCAGAGTGCAAGGTTGTAAAGGTTTAAATTGTTCTGCTAGCTGAATATGTTACATTTATTTTTATATGTATATTTTAGCCTTAGACTTTAACTGTGGTGGCAAGCAAATAAATGTATAAGGAAGCGGGTGGTATTTGGACCCACTCTACTTCTCTCTGACTCTTTGAGAGGAGAAGATTGACAGTGGCAAGACTTAGAAAAGCAGAAGTGAACAGCTGTGAACATTTCCATTCTTAGTCATCTGAGCTCAGTTGTGCGAGTGCCTTCGAACAAACAAGAAAAGAATAGCTGCGTACGAACTGCGTGAGTCAAAGTATAGTGACAGTCTGAGCAGAACTTGAAGGGGTGAAAACCTTCCTATTTTGTTAGTTTTGACAAGATGACATGATTTGTGTGTGTTTAATTAAAAATCTTTACCACCATGCTAGGCAGTGATAAAGAAGGGGACCCCTGAGCTGCCATCAGAATAATTGCTTCAGGAATGCTCCTTCTGCAGGAGCTGTTTGAAATAGCACACACAGATGTACTTGTCCTTGGCTGGCGAGATTGCGAATGGATTTCATTGCACTAACTTTAGAGCGTTGTCTTGCATGTATAGGTCAGGGAGCCATTTCATAGCCATTCCAGTTGGGTGAAGAAGTGCTGTTGCGATGGCCTTCTGTGTGGGATTTGGTAGGAAGAGATTGGTTGTTTTGACCATTTTTTAAAGTTGGTGAATTGAGTAACTTTTCTTCTAGATACAGGTTATGTCAAAGACTACTGAGCCTCCAGAGAAGCTGTATAAAACAATAAAATTAAGTGATACTACAGCAGGTACTAAGAAAACAAAGTATAAGAGCTTGTGCTTCTTACATTGATTGCTTGTTTTAAAGTGATGTTATACACCCTTCCCTAAAAATAAATGATTTTTCAATTTGCCTGAGATTTATTTAATGTTCACTTTCTTTTGTAATGTTTTCAGTCTTAGAATTACCTTGCATGCTTGACAAAATGATATATTTTGTGGTAGGCCAGCTGAAGCCAAAAGAAAAAGTTCAGAAGGTTATGATATGGTTAAAAATGAGAAGTGAAAACAAACATGTCTTAAGTGCCTCTCTCTCTTTCTGCCTATTTACTTTAAGAAATGGTAATCATCCCATTGTATGGCCTTAGGTGGTGGTTTGTTTGTGCAGCTAAGGGCGTGTATTCTCTTTGTTAAACACACTTTAGAGATTACTCTTCAAATTATGTGGGTGCTATATTTGATTTTATCTGCTACTTGAGTCATGCCACATTTCAGCTGTAGGTTATGTTTTTGTAATTTCTCAGACTTGCCTTTTCCTTTCAACTCTCTACATGTCAAGTTGTAATTAGCAAGATGTGGTCTTGGTGTGTGGTACAATGTTTTTACCAGGTTATAGAAAAAATTATTCTAGGCTTTAGCATGTATGATTATTATTGTGAAGCAGCTTGTAAGTCCGCTTGAAGCTGTCACTTAGGAAACCTTGCTTGGTATTGCTACTTCTTATCTATCTATCTATCTGTGTATCTAGATACAGATAGATATATGAGTTAGTGTATATATGCAGATGTGTGTGTGTTTGTATATATGTGCAGTCTTTCAGATTGTGTCCCTTCATTCACCTGTTCATGATATCCAAGTAGTTAACAACAGTCTCTCTTTTTTAAAGATTACTGTGAACTGGGAGATCTTCCACCCAGATCCCCATTGGAGCCAGTGTGTGAAGATGGCCCCTTTGGGCCAGTGAAAGAAGAAAGGAAACGGTCACCCCATGAGCTTCGTGAGCTGTGGAAGAAAGCCATTATTCAGCAGATACTGCTCCTCAGAATGGAGAAAGAAAACCAGAAGTTACAAGGTTGGTGGAGTTCTTGGGTACTACACCCTACTGCAATACAAGTTCACCTTTTGGTTTTCTCTGTGGCTTTGGCAGTGGACTGCACCAAGCCTTAATGAAATGTTTTAGGAACGTACAGGTAAATCAAATTAGCAACATCTCCCTCAGCACTCATTAGTGTAGGTGACAATGGATGATAGTTTTTTCATTACTTCACCTTATTATTTGTTTACTTGATCTGAAGTGACACTCTTAGGTTTACCATGGCTGAGGTTTATTAGGCTTGTGCCAAGAAGCTCTTGCAAGGAATTCATCATGATCAGTATCGTGAACTGAATTCTTTTCTACATTCACATCCGCAGGTCCTTGTCTAAGTGTTGGTCGTTACAACGTTGTGTTTAGCCAGTCTTGAGGCTCAAAGGAAGTTCTGAAAGAGGTGGTTGTGGACTTGGAACTATGGGTGCCTGCAGTAGTACCCACACTGTGCAGGCAAGGTTTCTGTAGAGAAGTAATGACTTAGATCAGTCCAAAGGGTGATGAGAAGGAACTCGAGAAATTGTAATTTGCAATTATTCTCAACCACAATTTTTCTGTGAATGACTGAGCTGTGACAAATCCATTTTGGTGGCAATTTTTACATATAAAGAACAGCTGTTATGCAGAATCACAAGTGATTGCCTTTGAGAGCTGCTCCTTTGAAGATATGAATGATGAGGACAGAAATGTTTATCTGGGTGATTTTAGGTGTTCAGGAAGGGAGTAGGCACCTGAACCCTCAAAAGGGGAGGTACCTGGCATGAAAATGACAATTCTTCATTTTCTTGTGTAAACTTGATGAAGGACTGACTTCCAAGAAGTGTGTAGAGAGAGGGCCCAGCTGTGTGAAAAGGTCAGTACACCAAACTTGAAATCCTTCTTTAAACTCAGGCTAAGACACGCGGCTGGAAAGACAAAACACCTCTTGAATATTGGATATGGCCTGCAAAAGCACTTGGCCCACCTGTAGGCTGTTTGCACCCGGCAGTATAGCTCTTCTGTTTCAACCCTATCTGAAGAACACCTGACACCCGAGTTTCCTAAGAACCCCACAGGTGACAAGCATGTTCCCAGCAATGTACTAGCTAATCCAGTAAAATAAAATATGGCTATGGATACCAAATATACAGAGTCCTTGGCCAGAGGCTGAGACCATCTGGAGAAGAGGTACTGAGAGAAATTATTTATACAATCTCTTCAAGCTTAGAACAGTGCTGTTATAAATGAGCTTCTGTAACGTTTTAATGGCATTTAGAAATAAATTTTCTCTGTATTGTGTATTTATACTCCTGATATTTTTAAAATTTCTCTTGTATTCAAATTATCTGAATCTACAGCCTGCAGTCAAATTTTGGCAAGTGCAGGTCATTAATATCCATACACATTTTAGTAAGTTTACCTAGGTGCTCCAATTTTGTCTCCCCAAAAGAAAAAATTGCAAAACCATCACAGATACATTAAGATGAGCATATCTAAAAAGCCAGTTAGTGAATGAATGAGGTGGGTGTTGGCAGAACTGAAGGCCCAGCTGTGCTGTATGCCCTGAAGGGTGAGGAAGTTGTCCTAGGTAGCTGCTGCATGAAGAGCTCAGATGGTGAGACAATACTTGAAAACAACAGATGACTGTGCTGCAGCGAGCACAGCATCTTTACTAGTTGCGCTTATGTGTGATATTGGGAATTATTTAGAATTATGTAGATACTGACACTGGGTAGTGTCAGTATCTAAATAAGCTTGTTGATAAAGGCATATTCTCACCTCAGTCTTCACACGTCACATTTTTGCACATAGCATACGAAGACTGAATATAAAGCAGAAAAGTCTGAGAAGTTGCCAAGCACCAGAAAACATTTGTTTGCGGAAGATGAAACATTGAAAGATTTCTCTGAGTTCGTTTTCAATTAGGCTGAAATTTAAATGCCCTTTTTTTAAGTTATATTCATACAATACCACCTGTGTTTTGCGGGTTTTTAATACTCTGATTTATAAATATGTTGGTTTTGACCTGACAAAGATGTGAGAGGTTGAAAAATAGTTTAGATGGACTGAATCACTTTCAGTGTGGATAGGCAGCTATAATTGTATTTCATGGATCTGTAGTTAATCACTGAATTAAAAATTAAATACTCTGAGATCCGAATCTTGCAAACACTTAGGTAATCTCATAACTCACATGAATAACCTCATTGAATAAAGTCATTCACATATGAAAGCAACTACAGGATGAGGAGGTGTACTTCCCAGATATAAACAGTTCTTTTCTTTCTCAGTTTCTAAAATCTAGAAGCTTGTGTAGTCAGTGGGAGTACAGGACAAGATAACCCTTTGTGACTCCCAGAATTCAATAATCTAAAAAACCTTAATTGCAGATACAGCTCTCAGAACAAGTTGAGTTTAGTGTCTTGATAGTGTCATTATGAAATGTAAATTTCAGGCAGTCTTTAACTGTTTAGTAAATTTATATAAAGGAGTTGAAAATACAAATAATAGAGAGTTAAACTATCAAAAGATAATATAACAACATTTTAACATAGATTGTCTCAAGACTGAAATGGATAGGAGTGATTCTGTGAATTCATAAGTGAAATCCTCCAAAGTAGCAGCAGGCTTATGATATATGGCAGAATGTCCTCAAAATATGAGTATCTTGTTACCATTACAGTAATGCATCATCACAACAAAGAAGTACTGACATCATGGCAAATTAATTAATAAACATGATCACTTTATGATACACTATTTCAAAAATTGCGTTATTTGTAGGAGAATTATTTTTTAATTTTTGTTTAATACTGTAGAACCTTTCCAGACTTCTACATATTTTGAACTTTTGCTCTGCTCATTTTTTGCAAGTAGAGAGCTGCTCTTGTCCTGGAACTAGGTGCATTGAGTACTCAGCCACATTACAGCCTAGTTAAAAAATTGAAACCTATTTTGTTAATTTCTCCATAAATTTCCCACTGTTTATGTCTCTCCTTAGTGCTCTCTTTTTAGCTTAGTCTTGGATTCCTTATAGCATTTTCTTTCATCATTTCATCCTTGTAGGAATAAATGACTGACATATTTGTGTCTCATCTGAACTACACCTCTTTTTCTCCTCTTCTACTTTTTCAGTCTTGTTACCTGCACAAATCCATCTACTGGCACAAAACATGCTTTATTATTTAGTTTACATGATTACCATTAATAAATCCTGTTTTCCAGGCACATTATAGTACTAAAATGCCCCCACAGAAAAAAAAAATTTAAAAGCTTTACCAAGACTCCCTTTGAAGTTCTCACTCCACTTCTAAACTTTGGAATTACACTCAGCTGCAGAATTGTTTTCATTTCTGCCATGGTTTTTTGATGCTTTCCCAGCTATTGTTTAAAATTTTTTTTAATCCCTTATAGATAACACATGAAGATACAGTGCAATATTCTCATAAATTGTAATGTGGGAAAACCACCAGTACAACAGTGAATCTCTGCTCCAGGAGCTGTGATGATCTAAACTGTCATATTTAAGACTGAGTTATGCATTGACCTTTGTTCCTATTTATTCATTGGGGACTTCAGGAGAGTCGCACACAAATGTAGTGCTTATAGCCCTATTTGCGTCCAGGGCTCTGGAATTTTCTATACTTGAGCTTTCCTTTTTATGTAATCTGTAAATCTGTGAATGATCACCTTTAAAGTAATTTTTTTACTTTGTCATTACTATTATGGAAATGTATGCATAACAGATGACTAAATTGGGTTTGTGTTTTTATTTGCTGAAGGTCTTCTGCACTGAAGAGCTGGGAAAATGAAAATTCCTGTTATGAAAATCTTATGTTTATTTCATTAGTCATCATCTCTCATGTTTCTTCATATTTAGGAGTTGACTAGCAGTAGGGAATTTAATTTACCTGGCCAAACATAATTAATATTGCATGTAATATCTTTAAAAACCAAACAAACCAATCCAACCCCACAATCACTAATGTTTAAATACATAATGTTTCAGGTGGATTGGATGATGAAGTTGTAAGTTAAATTAATCCATTTTACAAATAGTAAACAATATTAACTGCTACATTCATATCACTTTTTAGCATCTGAAAACAATTTGCAGAACAGACGTCTGAAACTTGACTACGAAGAAATCACACCATGCTTAAAAGATGTAACTTTGATTTGGGAAAAAATGTTGAGTACACCTGGAAGGTCAAAGATTAAATTTGATGTGGAAAAAATACACTCTGCTGTTGGGCAAGGTAAACACGGTTTGGTTTTTTGAGTTGTCGAAATGCATGTAAATAGTATCAGAAAAGGAATAGTGTGGCCACTTAATCACTCCTTATAACCAGATTCTCTCTAGTGCTGTTCTCAGGCTGCTGACCAAACAAGTAACAACTTTTGGTACCATCATGGTCATGCAAATGCAAGTACCAGTCCCTTTCAGTGGTAGCTGCAGTTGTATACTGGAGCTATAGCATACATTTTTGAGTAACATCTGCCCTTACAGGAGAGTTGTATGCTACCTCAGTGTATTACAATTGTTGCAATCTGATTTTATAAATTAAAAGTTACAATTAAAGAAAAAAAGCTTGGATAATGCAAATAAATGACTGTGTGAATAACTGAAGAAGCCCTGCATTGTTTTCTGGAAATTCTCTGTTCCAGCCTGTGTATTGTGTCTGTGCACGAACAGTAGGCATGGGTATCTCTGCAGAACTGCCTTTTCTCTGAGTTCAAGAACACTTTATCGCTGCAAACACCACTTACAGTCTTCCTCGCAACTGCAGGGCTGAGCAACCATCCCTATCTCCACTGCACCAAAAGTAATATAACCTAAGGATGTTTATTAAATATTCTAAGAAATGGGGCTATTACTCAATATTACATTTGCCATGATTGGACCCAAAGGCCTTAGGCTGAGCGCTGTATGGAGCCGATGGTGAAGATGGCTACTCCAAGGAGCTTTTTATAGTTCTATAAAAAGCTTTCCAACATGTAAAGAAAGTGTCAAGATTTAACCACTGTCAGAAGTTCAATATTTTAAATATTGCACCAGACTATGTGCAATTATACCAGCAAGTTAAACCAAAGTGCCCATTTAAAATGACTGGATAAGTCTAGATTTCTAACAATATCAAATCCTAATATGTTTTGTTATCTTTCCTTGTAAGTTGTATGCTTGAGCAAGTCTTGATTTCTCCTGTGGTTATTGTCCTCCATATGTTACATGTATACCAAAAGAAAAAAAACAGTCCTAAAAACGTCAAGCTGTGAGTTACTTCAAACTGTAATATCTGGTTCCAGTGCACTATGGATTAGACAGAATACTTTCCCAAGTGAAAGTGCATTGATTTCTTGTGGAGAGGATTTAATAGTGAGTGAGAGCCTTGTGCTGAATTAATTATACTCTCAGAGCTTTACATACAGTTTAAAAATGAAGGCTATCATTACTTATGTGAAATAGTTAAGTAGCATCCTCCCTCTTTACAGAGAAATAAATTCAAGTTTTAAAACATTTTAATGTGTACCAGTCATTAAGCAAGCTGATAGCAAAACTAGAAATACAATACTTGCCCGCTGATTATCTGCTTTGTGTTGTAGTCTCTATATCACATCTCATTTGTACTTATTTATATTTTTGGTACGTGTGCATCCCACCTTCCTAAAACATACTCGTAACAACAAAGTCCATGCTATGTTGAAACTGTCAATTAGTTCTATTGCAGTGCTTTATTGTGTACTTTGCGTGGAAAAATGGGAGATAAACATACAACTTTTCAGAGACAAGTATTGCAATTCTTGATGCCTGTTCTAGTGCTTCTCAGACTAGATGTAAGCATTAATCTTAGGCAGCTCATGGTGTTTCTTTCTGCCTTAAATCTCTCCTGTTATGGTGCTGATGTCTTTTATTGGTTGAGGAAGTAAAAGCCTTGTAGTTTATCTACTTCTGTGGTCCACTGGAGGTAACCAATAGGGATCTGCCTGCCTGTGTAGCAGATAGGGATCTTCAGTTCCTCAGTCCTGTTAGCTCAACTATAGCAGAACCCTCAGTAGGAGTACAAATTACTGGTTTAATTGCTTTCTCTACTCAGGAGTACCACGTCACCACCGTGGGGAGATATGGAAGTTTCTAGCAGAGCAATACCATCTGAAACATCAGTTTCCAAGTAAACAACAACCAAAGGACACACCTTATAAAGAACTCCTAAAACAACTAACTTCCCAACAGCATGCAATTCTTATTGACCTAGGTAAGTACAGTAGTGGTCTGAAATTAAAACAAGGGGTTTATGATCTCTGTAAGATACCTAAAGAAGGTAACACACAAAAAGCCTTTCACTGTTTAATAGTAGGTTGTTGGTAAGAACTGCTTTTAATCTGGTGTGAGAAACCAGGAGCTGATGCTTTTCCAAGAGGATCACAGCTCTTGTGTGTGGGATAATCCCACACTGAACTCAGTATTCATTATGTTCTTTCCTAATAAAGGCAAAGAATCAATGTCTTCCAGAGCACAGCACTGGCAGTTTGGTTCTGAGGAGCTGTGTGGGGCAATTTAAGAAGTGCATTATCACTACATTTGATTAAAAGAATTTGCAATGAAAAACTCCATCAAAGGAAATTATGCACTGCAAGTAACCAAATGTCATATGAAGGAATGCTAAAAATTTATGGAAAAAGTTGTACTTGGTCTGATCTGAATGATTATTACCCTTTGCGTTATTTTCTCTTACATCTTTTCTGTAAAGCAGTAGTACAGAATTATCCCATCATAATTCTGCTCTTTATAACTACTCAAACAGTATTTAAGCATTTTTCACTGCTAATGAATGTACCCCCTTTCTTACCTGATGAGGAAGGATTACCTATACCCAGGGCTGTCTGGGAGCACACATTTATTATTTTATTAAAGACTCAACATGCTGACTGTCTTCAGTGGGTACTAAACTGTGAGAAGATTTGCTGAGTTTAGATGGTGACTTAAGCTTTAGATGACAAAGAGGGTATTTTCTCTGTTTCTGCAACACTTAGTAAAGTGAGTCAAAATACCAGAGCAGTGCATAGAAAATACATAGGAATGAGAAGGAACAGGTGTGTTCCTGCAGAAAGTGGCGTGACCGCAGGTGGGAAAGGGTGGTGGTGGATGTCACCTTCACTTTCCCCTACTTGGCAGACCTGCCTGCTTTCAGCTTGGCACTGGGAAAGTAACAGGCCAAGGAGCCTTAATGCCAGCTGGGAATAGGCAGTGGATGTGTGCAAATTGTTTCCCTTCACACTTTTCACACCAGATCTAGGAACTCCCCATGACTGAGCAGTGCCAGACAACAATCTTTTGTGTTTGAGAGAGACATTTACATGCAGCCAGAGATCATTTGCTAGCAAATACCTATTGTTCCACCACAGCTGGTATTGGTAGCCCTGGCAGTGAAGGGTGGGACGCTGAAGTGGTTCAGTAAGAGGCAAACAGTTTTGTGCTGGGTCAATTAATTGAGCACCTTCAGCAGAGGGATGGTGCTGGGATGACTCCTGGACAGTAGGGAGCACTATCAGTCTGAGCTTGGTTGTCTCACATAGCAGACTGGGGCTTACTGGCTTGGCAAGCTGTTTATGTTTTCTGCCTGGTTCTGCGCACAAATACTTTCTCATCTTAGCCACGTGTTCTTCTCGTAGAAACAAATGACTGCATGTGTTGGCAAATTGGTAACTTCGTTGTGGTTTTCAAGCAAGGTGTTGTTTTTGCCAGGGTGCTATTTGCCAGCCCATTAGCTGAGGGAGGGATTGGGTCCTGTCATAACCATAAGATGAATTAGGAAGCTGAAGACTTCCTAGTGATTCACATTGAAATAGAGCTGTGCTGCACGGTAACCGACAGCATAACTGGATAGGCAGCTAGAAGGAATTTGCATGTTCTGCCTTGCATTCCTTCAGGCTATCAGAAGCATTTTCTTAAAAATCTTTAAGAATCCTTCTGAAAGCATGCACTTATACCTTGAAAGAAAAAAACTATGTTCTTGCAACATGTGGTTGTAATACCTAAAAACCTTTCCCAAATTAGGCTAAATAGGTCTTGTTGATACAGTATGAGCCAAAGCTGTAATAGCATTGCTTGCACTTAGTTGAATTGATGCATCCTCAGATGTAAATAGTGCTTCCTGAGATTGACGCCAGCAGTGTGCATGTGGATGCAGGGCTAAGGTATAGCAGCTGCTTTGCTGGCCCAGTTTACATGTCACAGTGCTATCAGTGTAGGAAACCATCCATCACTGGGTGTTTGCTGAACATGGTATAAAATTATGTTTCGTTTTATTGCATCTAAAAAAATAAAGTAGTAGGTACTTACTCTCACATTCTGGGCCTCTAGAGGTATCACAGTTCATTTAGAGTCTCTTTTCAGCAGGGCCAGAGACCTTTGCTCCAAAATAAAGGCTAAAATTCTTAGTTAACTCAGAGCACCCAGAAACACATCAGCTTGTGAGTTTAGCAGTTCTTCTCCTCCTCCATTTACTGCTTTTTAGAACTTCTTCGCATTTTTATTCTTGCTGAGTTTGTAACTCTTTTTCATGACTTACGTGAAATGAGCTTTGCTGGCTGAGTGAGGCAGTGCAGGTCTGCCTTTAGACTGTGCTGTAGAAGCTTGTCCTTCAAGCAAAGGAATGCAAGCTTCTTCTCATTTGAAAGCTAGAAATACTTCTTCTGTAACATTCAACTCTGACACCCTGGCCAGGGAGACCTACTCAGGACTGAGTGCCATGTCCCATGTGACAGGCTACAGCAGCTACCAGATGGCGGAAGGACTCTACCCCGGGCTTTGTCTTGAAACAGGAGTTCTGATATTATCTGGCAGCACAGCAGCATTCCAGAAGCTAAAGGGTGGGGTGGTATTTAACAAGTGGGCAACCAGAAAACAAGCTCCACTTAATACTAGAACAAAAGAGGTATTCAAATTTCAAAATACCTCTGTTGAGGTATTTCAGAGAAAGTTTGATAGGGGGAGGGTTTTTTCCTAAAAGTGAAAAATTTGCCTTTGGAAGATTTTTTTTTTAAAATCTGTAAAGGTTAAAGGTTAAGTCTTTAATGTCTTTGTTCACAGAATCAGAGTGGTTGAGATTGGAAAGGAGCTCTTGAGATCATCTAGTCCAAATACCCCTTGCTCAAAGCAAGATCTGCCCAGGCTGCCTAGGATCATGTTTGCTCAGATTTTGAGTATGTCCATAGATGGAGACTTCACAACCTCTTTGGGCAGCCTGTGCCAATGTCTATCCACCTTTATAATTAAAAAAAAAAAAAAAAAAGGTGGAATTTACTGTTTTTCAATTTGTGCCCACTGCCTCTTGTTGTCAGTGAGCACTACTGGGAAGAGCCTAGTTCCTTCTTCTTCATTCCCTTCCACTGGGTATTTGTGCATCCCCCTGAGCCTTTCCTTCTCCAGGCTGAACAGTCCCAGTTCTCTCAACCTCTCTTCATAGAAGGGATGCTCCAGTCCCTCCATTATCCTAGTGGCCCTTTGCTGGACTCTCTCCAGTATGGGCATATCACTTTTGTAGTGGGAACAGAGAACTGGACACAGCAGTCCAGATGTGGCCTCACCAGTGCCGAGTAGAGGGGAAGGATCACCTGCCTCCAAATGCTGGCAGCACTCCCAATGCAGCCCAGGATACCATCAGCCTTCTTTTCTACAAGGGCAAATTGCTGGCCCGTGTTCAACCTGCTGACCACCAGGACCCTTGGGTCCTTTTCTGCAAAGCTGCTTTCTGGATGGGTGGCAAATGCTGGTGCATGCATTTGTTCCCTCCAGGTGCAGGATTTTTGCACTTAACTTTGTTGAACTTCATGAAGTTCCTGGCAGCTCATTTCACCAGCCTGTTGAAGTCCCTCTGAATGGTAGCAAGTGTATCTCTTAACTACTCCCAGTTTTCTATCATCTTCAAACTTGCTGAGGGTGTGCTCTGCCCCATTGCCCAGGTCAATTAGTGACCCTCCCTAATAAGGGATCAGCTGGAACAAAGGCTCCAGGCACCCTGTCATCAAGGGCAACTGACAAAGGTTGGTTAGCATCAGCCTTACCAGCACCAGCCTTACCAGCCAGCAGCAGTACCCTCACATTTGCAGGAGTCCCCTGCTGATCCTGGACAAAGTCTCCATATGCTCATAGCTCTAGGAAACAAAGCCCAGAAATGGCTGCACAAAGGGCTGTGTCTGTTGGCTGCCTCCATGAGCTGTGCTCTCACATAATATGTATATAGCATATATCGTAGCTTATATATAGCTACACAATTCTTGGTATGGTACAGGCTGCAGAAAAAAAAAAAAAAAGGCAAACTGAGTTTTTACTCACTGAGTAAATGTTGTGGGTCAAACTGATTGTGTAAGTTACCTGGTTGGTTTGGTTTGTTTTTAGGACACCAAGTGCTGTATGAAAATTTACAGATAAGCCAGTCTGGGGTGAAAGCCATCATCTTGTTCTAGAACTGGAGGACTAGAAATGGCTCTGTTGTGCTCTTACAGCTCTACAATTAGTATAGTTTACCTTAGGCTGGGATTTATAGAGACATGAGGAATAGAGACAAAGCCCATTGCTAGCAAGAGAAAATTTTGCTCTGACATCTGAGTCCCACTCTCCAAGCACTTGTCATTTGTGTTGGTGTTCATGGGCAGAACAACCAACCCCATGTAAAAGGGGATTTTTCTATCATGTTGGTGAAATGGATCAGTGCATGCAAAAGTCTGAGCTTCATGGTGCAGGAAAGGAGGAAGGACCCATAAGACTTCTAGGGACCAAGGCAAGGAGAGATGTGACAAGAGACACACTTACATGAAAAAGACAAAAAGAAAAAGTAAAGGGAAGGGGGCTCAACCCAAGTAGATCAGATGTTCTAAGTCTGTGCCTGGATCCTAATAGTTGTTTAAAAGCTAACACTTTTTAATCAAGAAAGAACTGGGTGACTCATCAAGCCACTGAATCAAGTCTGTCACTATTACAGACGACCAGGTCCTACAAGCGCTTTAATAAACTGGTCAGGGACCAGTCTTAAGAACCAGGTATTCAGCTGTTCCAAACAACAGGTCTTCCCCACCCCCTGACAGTTTCTAAATTAACTTCACAATGACTGTAACAACACAGTGGTAGAGTGGAAGAGTCAATTGCTTTGTATCATTAACTTTCTTATGGTCTTCCTGTGGGTTGGCTCAAAATCTACTTCTCAAAAGAATCCACATTCTTGAAAGACTCTTTAATTTGACAGTGTGACAAGGGTTGGAGAGTTTTGTTGTTTATTTTTTAGTTTAGGTCACTAACTTCAGCTGTTTTCACAGGGCGCACATTTCCGACACATCCATACTTCTCAGCACAGCTGGGAGCTGGGCAGCTGTCACTCTACAATATTTTGAAAGCCTATTCACTTCTGGACCAGGAAGTAGGATATTGCCAGGGCCTTAGTTTTGTAGCAGGAGTTCTACTACTTCACATGAGTGAAGAAGATGCTTTTAAAATGCTGAAGTTTCTCATGTTTGACATGGGCCTGAGAAAACAGTATCGTCCTGACATGACAATTTTACAGGTATGATTTCATTTTTTTTAAGTAAAGGATGCTGCTGCTAAATAATAATAATGCAATACAGCTAGCATTGTCAAAACCTAAACTTAAATTGAGTTCTCAAAAATAGGGAAGAATAATCTAGGAAAAGAATACATCATCTTAAATGCACTATTTTCAAATCAAAATACTTCTGGGGAAACTACAGAAACCATAAATAGGAAGACTTCTGTTGTGTTCAAATGAGGTTCAAATGATCCTGCAAATGAGCCTGTTGTAGGCTCACAGGTGACCCATCCTGTGTCTTTTAGGTGGCTTCCGAGTATTTCTTGTTTTCACACAATTTTATCCCAACATCAATTGACAAATATCTTTCTCTGTTTCTGATAAGTATGAAGCATGGACTTTGCTATTATGAATGTCAAAACATGTTGATCTTTAGTCTCTTGCTCTTATTCCATGCAGATCCAGATGTACCAATTGTCTCGACTTCTTCATGACTACCATCGAGATCTCTATAACCACCTGGAGGAACATGAGATTGGCCCCAGCCTCTATGCTGCTCCCTGGTTTCTCACCATGTTTGCCTCCCAGTTTCCCCTTGGATTTGTATCCAGAGTGTTTGGTAATTCTTCATAAAACTTGTCTCTGTTCTTTCTGAAGTCTTATATTTGGAATCTTGTTATTAGGAACAGCATTACTATCCAATCTGTTTCAGACACCCAGGAGAACTATTTTGCTTACTGTGAGCAGAAGAAAAACAACAGATATCATCCTATGGAGTGTGCAGTATTTCAGTAAAACTGGAAGAGAGAGGAGAAAAGTAAACAACAGTCCCTAATGTCTTTTCATCCTTATTGTTACCCCACCTTGTAACCACTTTTAGAGAGGATGTAAAATTTGATGCCATGAAGGCAGGCATTGTGTTATAACAATGACACTCCAACACCAACAATGAATTACTTTCAAGCTGAAAAGAGATGTAACAAAGGCATCATCTGAGAAATATATCCATTTACTCCACTGTCATAATTTCCAGCAGTCATTATCATCATTTCTAGCAGTGTCAGCAGAAAATTAGCTTGAGGGGTATGTTTTAAAGCACACACAGAGATGGCCTTTGCAGTGTAAATGCAAATTGCAGAAATATAAGATGTTTAAACTAGTGTTTCTTATCCTGACAATTTTAGTTCCAAAAATGTTTGGAATCATTGGGGATTTCGTTTCTAAAGTCACTTCTGTTGCCTATTTTTAAAATCTCCAGAAGCTCTCTTTTTAAATTAAATTCCAGTTAAGAATTTACCTTGATGCTATCTTCTGGATGTATATTTCATAGATTGTTTGGTGTTTGAGAAGATGCTTTGTTTCCTTTTCAGTTGTTTGTTTTTCAACTTCATTATGTGGTACTGGATTGTCCATAATGAGCGGGGTGGACTGGAGCTTTCTCCCCAGTTCTTCTCTTCTAATGAGAAGCCAGTTTCATTTTCTTTAGTCAGTCTCATTTAAGAGATGCAATGAAGAAATTATTTATTAGCACATTAATATTGACACTTTCCTGACTTAAAAACAATATGGTCCTGTCTACCACAAATAGGAATATAGAGGTCAAGAAGAACCAACAAGAATCCTGGCTGGTTTCTGTTTAAGGGCATGCTAAAAGTAATGCTAGAAAAATTCCCAGTGAAAAGGATGGTGTGTAGAGTAGAACTATATGTCCCATGATTAACATCCAAACTCTAGGGAAAACAGCATGCTTTTTTCCTGGAAGGTTAATGTACATCAGCAAGTATGTAGCTGACAGTAATAATCTGTAGGAATCAAATGAAGTGCTGTATACAAGTGTCATATTCTGAGTTTATAATCAGTTCATCTTTTTGTTATTCTTAATCTTTCATAGTATTGTACATGGTAAGAAGTGTCTTTGAATGGGACAATTGACTGCAGTGAGGTTATAAAAGTGCCTTGTGTATTCAGTATGTTTGGATTTCTGCCTTAATAGACAGATTAGTACTTTATCTGTCATTGGAGGATTGTAGGGCTTTAGAAAACAAAGGCTTTGCATTAGAATAGAAAGTACAGATACGTGGTCTTCACACGTCTGATTTTACATCAAGAAGAGAAAAGCATGTGTGAAAGAAACTGTTGCCTCTTAAAAACCTCTGATGTTTTTTAGGGAGAAAGTTCAACGTGACCAACACTTGCAGTTTTTAATGTTTCAAAGTATTTAGTAATTTCCTTAAAACAGTATTTACTGGAGCTATGTAGGATGAGAACACTGGACATTTATTTACATTAGAAAGTAAAATCTCATCCTCACCCATACTAAAGACTCTGAAACACAACTTTGAACAAAAAATATTTGAGCTGTCACTCTGCCGTTGGCTGTCATTAGCAGCATGGCAAGTTAGGATCCAGTAATTTTTGACCTATGTCTTCACACACTTTTGCAGAATATACATATATAGGTTTTCCTTGCTCACTTATAAGAACCCTTGGGAGGAAAGAACGTTGATGCTGAAGTAAGTGATGTATAGGTTACTAACAGTCTGAGATTGCACTGCCATTTTCTAATACTATCTCTCAACCCTTGGTGTTTGAAACTAGCCCACTCCTATTTAATGATACAATTGTTACAGACCATTCCTTTGGATTTCCATAGAGTGTGCTTTTTGCAGGCGTCTGACAGGCAATATGTAAAAGAAGTGGGTTAGACTGTTTTATGAATCAAGTAACAAAACTCCTTTTAAGTTTTTATTTATCTGTCCAAACTTTCAACACTTCTCCTGAGCAGGAACTGATGAAAGTACGGGGTTAAGAAAGATGTGTTCTTTAGTACCCCTGCTTACTTATTAATAGAGGAGAATTGATAGAATAGTGTTTATTTTGTTTCAAGATTGTAGATAAAGCTTAATTTTTTTTAATCCTATAGGCTGCCAGTCATGATGACATTAATTTGGGTACCTTCACTGTATTGTTGTTGGCTGGCATCCCACTTAACATGAAGCATGGGGAGTGGATAACAAACAGGTCTTTGTTAAGTACTTGCTGTTTTACATGAGAGGGGTTTCAGCCATGTTTTAGTAGCTCAGTCATACAGACATTCATTCACAACTTTTAGGTCACCTTGAGTTAATCTGCATGTCATTAAGGGGCAGGTGCTGAATCATAAAAACTCTTTCTTTTTAGCTCTGCTTTTTTCACTTTGTTTCCTAGCTGATCTTCAGTATTTCCTGTCCTAATATAGAGCTTTCCCTATGAATCATTTTCCCATAGTTTTGAGTTTCAATAGAGAATTGAGGCAGATGCCTGCTCTGTTACCACTTTTTAATCATTTCTGCCATTGGAGTTCACATTCAGCTCAACACAGAGCTGAAAAATGTTACACCTCTTTTGGGACAAACGGTGACAAAGTGTGAGGTTTATGGTTAGTTTTTACTTGTGCTTTTCTTTCTTGGAGAGAGTGAAATGAGTTATGGCTTCAACATTGCAAGCTAGAGTGTTCAAGAGGGGAATTTCATTATGATACAAATTTGGAAATAAGAGTTTGGTTTTACTAAGAAAGGCTGTTAACAACTGTTTTCATAGGTTCTTCACTATATCAGAGTTACCTGCAGTTTTGCTAGCAGTTGTTTCCCATACAACGTTTGGTTTTTTCTATCTCTTTTCTTCACTCTTCTTTTTTTTTTTTTTTTTTTTTTTAATATCAAGACATACTTTTTTTTTTTTGGTGTCACTGTGCTACTTTATGTGTGATTGATTGTTTTTGTGGCTGCATTCACAATCCAAAGCAGGGAAAGAACAAGAGAGAAGCCCTTTCAATGTAAATTTATATTTAGGAAATATGATAAAACCCCACAGTATCTTCTATTCCTTTTTCACCTCCATCAGTATTGTTTCATTTGTTAGATGTTTCTGTCTGTAGCACCGTGAGTCCCTCAGTGAAACCAGGAGCAGATTCTGAGTTTTAGTAGAAGAAAAGTCAAATGCAGGGCAATGCTGTTTATACAGATTGGGTTTCTTGTCTGACGCCTTTATTGCAGACTTATATTTCTTTACTCTATAAATACATAGGCACTTTGTAAAGGAAAAGAAAGAAAGGGCATTACATTGAATGGTCACTATATACTGTAGTTTCAGTGTGCTTGGCATGCCAGGTGCTGTCATTGCAGGGCCACCTGCAATATTTACACTTAAGCCCTATGACTAAGATTTCAGGGTACTTATTAATATAGTTATTAGCATATTAACAGAAGTGGTTGAGACACATACTAAAAATAAACACATGCACCTGAAACTTGAGGCTACTGGAAAGCGTGCATTTAGCTTCATGTGCTCAGTGTTGTATTGTGGTTTTGTGGCTTTCTCCACCAGATGAGAGAAGAACAGAATTTCAGATCTTCAGTTGTGTCTTCAGGTGTAGGTTTTTCTCCCTGTAGTATTATGATTTTTATAGGGCATTGGGGTTAGATTTCTATTCAAATTTATATTCCTATGAACATCAAAACAGCCCACTAAACTATTACATGCTCAAAAAGTGGCAACACTTATAAACTTGACCACCTAGTTCATTGGAGACTTAGCTTAAACTTGGATTGCTTTTTTTTTTTTTGTGAAAACTCACTAAACAAATTGGTAAGCGATTGTGTTAGTCAAGTGTGCTATTCAGAGTAATAATCTTGATCCTATAAAACTTTTAAAGCCATAGCCAAAAGCACATGTCCGGTGCAGTGTATCTAGCCTCTGGGTCACTCCTATGAGAAGTTGTTGTCCTTGGACAATTTATTGTTTTAATATTCTTGTCAAAAGATGTGTTTGCCTGATATAATCTGTTTGTTCCTTGTTTTCACAGATATGCTCTTTCTTCAAGGATCAGAAGCTATATTTAAAGTGGCTTTAAGCCTTTTGGGAAGCCACAAGCCCTTGATTCTGCAGCATGAGAATCTAGAAACTATTGTTGATTTTATTAAAAGCACTCTCCCCAACTTGGGTTTGGTACAGATGGAAAAGACCATTAGTCAGGTATGAAATAAACCGAACACATGAGAGGTGTGCAAAGGAATGCTCTTATTAACACGTTCTCGACAGAAAAACCAGAACAGCTACTTCAAGCTGAGAACTCTCTTGTAGTTTGGAAGATGTTGAAAACTTTTGGAAGCAGATGACTTATAAGCTGACATAGTAGCTTTGTATGGTATTGTAACCATTGGTTATTGTCACTTTATGAAGCCTTTAGTGAAAATTACTTTAATTTTTTTTTCACCAAAGAATCTCCAAGTCTCATTTCAGAAGCAAGAATTGACTTACAAGAGCCTCACAGATGTTAACCTTACTTAATGAAATTAGAAGCCTGCCTACATTGACTCTGTCTCTACTGGCTTTTATGGTGCTGGCCCAGTATGTAACAGCACCTTACATTCTGTCAGGAGTACATGGGGCAGTGTAGACTCTTGCAGTGAGTGGTGAGTCTAGACAGCAAAACCTGGAACCCTTGATACAATTTTTTTAAACAGCAGACAAGGAAAATGGTGCAATGTTGCTAAGTTAGCAGAATAGTCCAGATGATACCTATGGAATTTGAAAAAATCACAAAGTATTTCAATTAAGGCTTGCCTGTTTAAAAACCCTAGATGTTGTTACACTTGACATCTAAACTGCAGCAGGCAAATAGAAGATGGGCTTTAGCCAGTTTTTCTGAAGGCCCTTTGTGGTCCAGAACATAGGGGCTGTACTGTGCAGAACTGCAGATGCTGACACCCCCCCAAGGGCTGCTGGAGATCCAAGCCCATGGCTTGATGAAGAAAGCAGCAGCACATGCTCGGCAGAGGGCTGGCGAGGGGCTCCCTCTGAGCCCTGGCAGCAAAGCTTTCAGGGACACACGCTCACATTAGGGCCAGAAAAATTGCTCCTAGTGCTTACTGTCAAAGGAAGGGGATGAGAACCTGAAAGTCTGTGCAAGGGGAAGGAAAGCAAGGAATTTCCAGGGGGTGAAGTGGGTTGTATGTTACCTGCCAGGCTGAAAGACTTGCAGTGCTTAGGTGACCTGCAGAAAACCATGTGCTTTGAGTGGAGGGAGGGAGGGATGCTCTGTTTAGGCAGCTCTGAATGCTCTAAATTTAAAGTGGGTAGGTAGAAGTGAGTTGAAGGAAGAGCAGTTCCCCCACTTTGATCAGGGCTGACTTTGAAGAGAGCAGCTGTTTGACCAGCCCACAGTCCATACAGAGCTCCTGGGTTAGTCCCCATGCTCCTCATCCTTCTGCAGCATGGCCTTTGGTTGCCTTAACATGCCTTCAGTTCTCTAGGTTTCTAGTCAAAATTTTATTTGCCTCATGTTTCCCTCCTTTCAGTTTTGATAGTCTGGTTATGACAGCAGGGATTTCCCTCCCTCCTCGGGAGTACAGAGCCTAGAAGTGGTAGAAGTCATGAGAGGAACTAACATTCTGCCCTGCTGAATTGCACTGCTTGTCTTATTGAAATTTCAACAGGGTGTCTTCTCCAGAGATGCTCAGATTCACAGAAAATTTAAATTGCCTATGTGTAATCAAACTCGAATTAAAATTGTATTTTGGCCTTCTGTGCTTAGATGCTCAGTATATATGTTTCTGCTGCTATTTATGAGATAATTTTTTATTGCACATGTGACATGTGACAGAAACATTTCATAAACTGATGTTTTCTTTAACCAACAGTTAAAGTTTTGTAGACAGAGCAGATAAATAAAATAGGCAATCATTCCTGTTACTTTTAACAGGTATTTAAGGTGGGATTTGGCATTTTACTCATTTTCAAAATTAATAAAGTACAAGAGGTTTAAAAATTAAGAATAACACTGGAACTTTCTTGTTGGGCTATTTTTCAAATACATTTAAAAATCAACTTCTATTTCTTCTATGTTCTGTGATTGGCACACTTGTCCTTTTATATACTGCCTTCTTCAATGCTTTTAGAGGAGATTGGAGTCATAGTTATGAATAATTTGAAGGCAGATGCTTGCCAGAACCTAGAAAAAAGAAAAGAAAATAGTTTTTTTCCTTTGGGTCACTCTGCACATCAATTTATTTCTCTGCTTTTAAAATAAAAGGTTTTCTTAATGTTCATGTGTAAGACTGAACGTTCATTTCAGTGATTTGTGGTTAACTATAATAGAAATCTAGTCTGATGTTACATAACGTTTTTGTTAAGCGTGTTAGTGTAAGTATAGATAATTTCATTTTCTTTCAGCCTGTAAAAATACTATAGAATCATAAATAAAGATAGCAAAGTCTACTGTTTTTCATTTAAAGCTTTTATTTTACTTAGCCTTACACTTGTACATGTGGCAGGTGGGTTTGGACCACACTTTTTCTGAAGTGACAGGTAATTCTGGGTATGTCTAGAAGGGTTTATGTTAAACTGAGATGTATTCAGTTTGAAAAGGGGAATACCCTATGAAGTCCATACCCTTGGAACCTTTAGTATAAGTAGTTTTTGCTGAAGTCAGGCAGCAAATCAGTAGCAAAGTAGATCCAATGCCAATGTATTGCACTTTACTGCCTCAGTCTTGCCATTTCCACAATAGGAAATGTGAATGCCAAAAACTAAGTCCTTTTTTTGTATGCATTGATTAAATATCTAAGTCTAGATCTAGATCAATAGGTTTTAAATCATTGAAAGAGCAGTGTTTTTGATCTGCACAGCACCTAATAATTTTTTTTATATACAACAGGTGTTTGAAATGGATATTGCCAAACAGTTGCAAGCTTATGAAGTTGAATATCATGTGCTTCAGGATGAGCTTATAGATTCATCTTTAAATGACAATCAGAGACTGGATAAATTAGAAAAGGCAAACAGTAGCTTGCGCAAACAAAACTTTGATCTCCTGGAAGAATTGCAGGTACAATTTATATTTCATATATGATTAACATTCTAATTTTCTAATTTATACACCTTTTCAGAAGAGTCCTACACCACGTCACAGGAGGGATTGGTGCTTGGTCTAGTGAATTTAAAATGTAGCCACTTAAAAGTTTTATTTAGTTTAGCCCTCAAAGTTTATATGCAGAAGAAATTCTGAGAGTGGAATGGTTAGAGCAAAAATATCTCCCAACTGACCCATACAGAAGCTTGTATTAACCTGCAGTTCTTTGGTATAAAATTTGCAGATTTGGTAGCCTTCTAATTTCATTACTTTGCATTATATTCTGAGTTTAATTTTCCATAATTTCTAAAGTATTTTATATGTATTCATGTATCTCAAAAAATAATTTAAAGATGGTTTCAGTCATTAATGAATTTACCTTTTTTTCCCTTCCCATCCTTTCTCCCCTCCTTTTTACTTTGATAGGTGGCTAATGGAAAAATCCAAAACCTTGAAGCTACAGTAGAGCTTTTATTGACTAATGAAGGCAAACTGAAGCAGTCCATTCTCACTCTCGAGCAGGAGCGAGCAACTCTGCTGAAAGCTGTGGAAGAGATGCAAAAAAAGCTGGGTGATACAGATGGGAAGCCGCTACTTTCTAGACAAGAACACATGGATGGTGACTGACGTGTACAGCTGTAACAGAGCAGAGAAGCTGAGCAAGAAACAAAGGGAAGAACTGAGTCATTTTGTCATGATCCATGGGGATTTGACATTGTTATGTTCATTGTACATGCCTTACTGTAGCAAAGCAAGATACAGGCATGGTGGCTTTCCATATCAGAGAAGCTGGTTCCTTGGGGAAAAGACTTCTTAGTGTGTAGAAATACTATGAAGAGTAAGATGCCACATAAGAAATAGTAAACAGGAGAAACTTACTAGAGCGTGCAGTCATACACAATACACTGTAAATATGGTATGGATTCCTCAATAAGTGCTTCTAAACCTAAGTGCTTTGGGTTTGTCATATTTTTTTTTTTTTGTTTGGATCACCACCATGTTAAGTAGCACATCCTTTAGAAGGTCTTTTGAAGAAATACGTCAGTGTAAAACCTTTGAATGGATGACTGCCCCATTGCAGCTATGCAGTGGTAACATTTACAGGGTGATTTGTGATTGGACTTGAGATTTTTGACAGTGTATTTCCCCTACAACTTGGCTGGGTTCTGTTAATTATGTTGTTGACGCTTCAGAAAACTGCTTCCTGATGCTTGAAGCTGTCAATCCATTGGACTCCAGGGAGCTGGACATTATCATATGGAGCTATGCATAACTGGGGGATTGCCTTCCTTTTTTTTAAATATGTTGGTTTAGTATATTTCTTGTTTGACAACCATTAATCTAGTGTATTGTTAGTTGGCATTATCTGATAAACATACTGTATATAGTAACTACATTATTCTTAACAAAATATACTGACATTAATTTGGTGAAGCCTGTGACTCTTGCAGCATCATTCAAGGATTTATATTCAGACTCCTCAAATTTCATCTTATTTATTTCTGATCTGCTGTGTGATATAAAACATCTTCTTGCTGAGAAACTAATGTCTACCATCATTTTTTTTCCCTTTATTTGCTACTCTGTGCCCACCCATCCTCTGAGAAATGTTAAGACTTTTTCTGAAGAAGTAGAGTCATTTCAAGAGCTTCATGGTGTGCCAGATATGCTTAAACTGTTTCATAAAGGGTATGGAATTTCTAATTAGGACACCATTCTTTTTGCAATGCATATTTCAAATAAGATTACGTAAATAAAAAAATAAGTCTCACTTTTCTTAATGCAAAAGTAGTTTGCAAGCCAGTCAAAGCAACACTGTGCAATAATACTCATGGATAAGCTGTTGTTCAGGTTTGCTTCAGAATTAGGAATATTGCCATATTTTTGTTCAGTTCCCAAGCACAGAGTTAGTAGACACTGGTGTTTTGTTATAGTGGAGAGTCATCCAGGATGTGATTTTTATATCTTTCGTTCTTGCAAGTCCACTTTGTATTCATTTAGTATTGAAATTCCACATACATCAGTTATTATTAATCCATTTACCTCTTAAGCTTGTTGTTTTTAATTTGGAAATCCATAGTGGAGCTTATGCTTCATGTTTAAAATCTTGTCATAATGGACCTCATACTGTTAGAGCACTCAGTAATGTTGCATTTTTACATCATAGTGTCATAGTTCAAACACTGACTTTTTAACAGGAGCAATAAAAATAATAATAATAATCTATGCCTACATCTATGTTGTTACATTTTTTGACATTGAAAAACAAAACCACAGTTGGTGGGGTGCCATTTCAGAACTGTGTGAGACTTCCCCTAAAAGTACAGTACCATCTACAGTGGTTGTTAATTTCCATCCAACTCCCTGGTACAATAAAACAGTTGCCTCTATATAGTTAGAAAAGCGTAAAGATGCTTGTTATCTATTTACCAGTCATGCTTTCTGAGAACAGTGACTCTAGTTCTCATCTGAGTGCACTTAGTAATGGACTTACACAAATTCTCAGTAAAAGGCTTTGGACTAGAAGCTGGAGGGAAGTAATACCACTTAACAAGTTCCCAAGTTCGTAAAAGCTCAGGGCTTTTCCTTCCAGAAGTATGAGAAAGAAGTAATAGAGCCCAGAGTATGCTGTAGCTGAGCATCCTTAAGAATGTGTAAAATTAGATCTCCTGTTTTCTGAGTACCAGAAATTGTCATCATATACTGTCTTCCATATGAAGAGTAATTTCTGATTCAGAGAATATTTTTTTAAAAAGCCACCTGCAAATCCATACATTGAATCCCTCAGCAGAAATAGCAAATGAACCACTCCTGTAAAATCGAAGTTGAAACAATCAACATTTTCTCCATATCGCTTCTACAGATAAAAATCCCCAGCAGTGATGCTTAATCTTTGAAGAAAAGAAAAAACAGTGAAGGAAGAAGGAAGGAGTTCATCGGTATGTGCAACTTAGGTTTCCAAAGGTGCATGACAAAGGCAGTAAGGGGTACAGTGTAAGTGTGCTAGTGAATTACATGGATGCAGTAGTCCAGAGAGAGGTTAGCCTGAAATGTGGAAAAACTAATGTTGGCATGTGCAGCAAGAAAAAGGCAGGATCTCTGAAACCTTTGCACTGAACAGTGCTGCATGGGTGGAGGACCAGCTGTGGTGTGTTGTGGTCACCCAGTTCTGGTCTGGTATTCCTCCAACTAGTGCAAGTGATAGTTTGTGGTAGGTACCTGGGACTCCCTGAGCTTCTGGCTGTTCGATGTACTTCTATATTTTGCCCTGTTGTCTATTTCCAGAAATCATTATTTAATACAGAATCTGAGAAATGATACAGTGCCTATCGTGGGAAGACCAAAGCACTTTCATAAAGGCACAAATTCCCTTATTCAGAGTGAGAATTGAGTCACAAAAAAGTGCAATGATTTGCACCAGATATTTCAGTTTCTCACTGGTTGCTGACATCCAGTGCAATCCAGATGTTCTAAGTCGTTGCCAAACTGTCCTACAGGTTTTCTGAAAGACTGTTCCAAAAGGTCTGTAATGTGTACTTGGTATGTCAGGCAATGCTCTGCAAAAACAATGTGAAATGGGAAAGACAGCCACTGGCACCTTGTCCTTTACTGGAAGCTATTCCTCCCTCCCAACAGTAACTCTCTCAGTCCCACCAAAACATGTTGTGTCCTTACCAGGTACCTCCTCTGCAGGTACCCAGCACCCGCCAGCTCTTGCTTGACACATGCTGGAATGGAAGCACTGCCAGCAATCCTCAGCAGCAAGGACTGTAGTATAGCAGTCAATTACTATTCTTGGGATTTTTTCAAACATAATAATCTGATAAGAATTGCATTATTTAGGACTAAGTTACAAAACTGCAGCTAGTAGGACTCTGAATGAAGGACAATAGTCTACGCATGGCAAAGAAGACAACATAGCCGGTGCTTTTTCTCCTTTGGGATCTTACTCCACCATTCAGTGGAGCAAGGAGATGAGTCCATTTTTTTTTTACTTCAAGCCCACTACAATAGGTGCTGCAATTCCACTGTAATAAAACAGCCCGGTATGTCAAGAGAGCAGAGCATACCACTTCTTAGCCAAGTCAGATGGGATACTGCCAGTGCCCTCAATACATTCCCCTCTCTCCTGAAGCTGTGGCTGCTTAATAAGATAATGCAGACATCTGGCTTAGAGGTACTTCAGGCCTCCAGCAGCTCTGGGCCTCAATGCCTGCTGGCCTTGCAACCCTTCAACAGAAAGCTGGAAGAAGCCAGGTGCTTCCCACCCTGCCACCATCTTTTAGGAGATGCATTTAAACTGAGTCTCTTGTGCTTGGTCCTCACCTGAGCTATGTTGCAGCTACACCTGCATCTGGCTACATACACTTGTTGATCCTGACCTATGGGCTTGGCTTTCCTGCTTGAGCTAAGCCTTGTCTGGTCACCTGAACTGTTGACCTGCCTTGCTTGTGTTTTGGGGGTATTGTGGGACATGCCTCTTGTCAGTAAGTTGTCCCCTTTGCCTGCCTGTCACCCTCACCTCCTGGCTCACTGTCCCCTTCAGAGCAGCCCTGCCCTGGCTGCTCCCCAACACACAGATCAGGTTTCATGTCTACACTGCTGCTGGTTCCGGGGAGGAGCTGGTCAGGGCTTGTTTAGGTGTCTGTGCATGCCACTGCTCTTCCCTGAACAAGCCAGCCTGTTCTCTTAGAGCCTGCTTAGGCACCTCCAGCACAATGGTTGCTCTGTGTAACACGGTCCTTACTAGTCTTCCATGTGTTTCAAAATTCTACATTCACATTCTTTTCCACATCAAACAGTGCACCATATTTGCAAACACAATTTGATGACACCAGAAAAAGTGCCTGAAATGAAAAGAATACATTTTGACTACAGCTGGATGAATGCCAGGGCTGCTTGAGGCACCTTAGATCATTGCACAGCATTTATATGGTGTCACGCCCCGTGATGTGAAGTAATTTTTCTTCAACAGAACTTTACTAGAACAGGTGCGTGGGCGGGAGAAGAGCGCTGGCAGCCAGACCATCATTGGGAGTGCAATCCAGGCATTGCCTTCGGAAGGCACATGTGTGGCTAACACCCACTAAGTTTTACGTGACCTAAATTCAGGTGGATCACTAGGTACTCATTTGCTCATGCAGCTTCCAGAAATGTTCCTTTCATCTAGACAAACCTGAGGCTGCAAGAATTCCGTGCCTCAAAGTAGACCTTTTCAGCATAACCCAAAGCAAATCAGTAAGGACTTCATTATGTACAAGACTCCAGTTATTCTTTTGTATAAATGCCATTTTCCTTCTGTCTAATTGTATCATATATTTATTTGCATGGTGCTGGAAAAGCATTGGAGCTATAGATGCTGAAAGATGATGAAACTCCTCTTGCAGAGAGAACAGAATTGATTGAAACAGGGACTCTGGAGAAGCTTGTACTAGCTCCCCATCCCTGACTTTTCTCATGCATCATTTCAGAACCAAAGAGATTTTAGGAAAATTTCATTACATTTCTTTTTTTATTAGGAAAAACTGACAAAAATGTTCTGACAACAGCCATTGATCCTAGGTTCAACCAGATGCCTATTTCTTTCTGTTGGTCTCTAGCACTTTTCTGTAGTGCCTTTCCTTTTGTTAACTTTTCACACTATTTGTCTGCAAAGGAGGTAGAAATACATTTTTCATTTTCTAGCTAAAAGCAGAATATGATCGTTATCTTTTGTATGGGTCCGCTCCTCTGTTAGTAGTGAGGCAGCGAGCTTCCATTTCTCAGTAGTTATTTGCAAGTCATTCTAATCAAGATGGTCCTCAGGAAGAAAAGTCTTCCTACAGTTTGGTCCATCCTATTGTCCTATTTCTTTTGGAAGCGGGGGAGGGAGAAGGAGGGGCAGGGGTTGACTGTTTAAGCAGCATTAAGAAGTTTCAAGTTCAGTTTTCTTAGGTTTTTTTTTCATAAGCTTCTACAGGATGAGTGAATACTAATAACACTGCTATATACAGTCTCTTTTTTCCATCTTTCCAGAATTTGATGCATAGGATATAGTTGGCTCTGTAGATATGACATTTCTTGTAATGTTGAAGATTTGATATTGCCAAGGCAATGGATGACTTAACGAACATTTGTTCCATGTACTAGTTAAAATGAGCTGAGTAGCTTCAAGAGTCAGCTGCTGGCTGGGACTTTAAGCTCATTAAGCCATGGATTCTTGGTGGGGAATAGTGGTACATGTATGTCTTCACAGCTCATTATTTGCAGTTTTCTCTTAGGGCATATCACAAAAAATCTGATAGCAAAACAAACAAAACCTGAAATGCGGTTGTTGTTTAGTGTTTAATGGCCTGATACACCAATTGTCTCTGGTATTTTTTGGTAAGGGATCTTAAGTGGTGGTTTCAGTGGTTAGAGACTGAGGTAACAGTCAGATACAGAGGAGCAGTAAATCTCACAAATGGCAAAATAGCAGTGTAATTAGTATGTAAATATGGAATAATTCTACAGCCTTTGAAGCACATTCTGTACGGTAAACCTGTCCTGTTGTTAATATACATTATGCTCATTTTGAGAGAAGAAAAAACCAAGATGTTTACTAAAAATGGAAAGAGATGGACTGTTAAGAATGGCATGTAGGGCCAGACAGGATACAGCCATGACATTTTCAAGACCTGCAGTAGGATGTCTGACATACCATAAGGAGGTGTGAGTGCAAATATCCATTGAACTGAGAGGCAATACAAATCTGAGCACAGTGAAATAGTTGGGGTAAGCCTCAGAAAACCTTCAGGTTTTTAGAAGTTCCTGATAGAGCTCATAAAGGCAGGCTTCAGTGTCAGCAGGGTTTCTCTGATGAAGAAAATGTGCTGTTCTTTTCAAGCAGTGGAGGAAGTCAAGTAACACCTGATTACGTAACACAGTCACCTGGTCAGAAAAGTTTGCTTCCTGCTAGAATGGAAAAGAAAGGAAAACTTGTTAACACAAAAATATCTTCCATATCTTCCAAGAGTTTCTGGCATATCTCTGGGATGCACTGACATCTTCATCATGCTGAGAACAAGCTTCCATAGTACCTAGAAACATCAATCAAATAACAGTTTAAGTAGCAAGTTCAGCCACAGACACTTAGAATATGTCACTTTGCTGGAGCTTACACGAAGGCAGTCCATGATGCTGGTCTATTATCATACGGCCCCTGCTGGAACTGTTTTTTGGTGCTACCTGCCACCTTACCTTACGTTTAACAAGAAAGGTACTGCTGACAAATTTGGGGTTTATTTTTTGACTGTCGTGTTTCTGACCTTAACTTCATTGTTTGGCATTAAATTGCTAACTACATCAACGGAGTAGAAATATTTCTTTAATGCACTGACTTTGCAGAAAAACAAGAAAAAGGATGGTGAGACAGAACATATGTAGGTGTTTTACTGTGCTTGAACAGAAATTGTAGCTGCAGAAACTCCAGGTGGCTCAGTAAGCTCCTACAGGATTTCACGGGACAGAGTGACAGAGTCATACATAACTGCTGACTTCAGTGTTACTGCATGCTGGTTTAGATATGCTGGCTGGCATGAAAGGTGCCAGAGCAAGCCATTACCCATACTCTGGTAGCTGCCAAGTTCCATATAGGGTAGGAAAAATAAGTTAGTTTTAGCCTAAATCAAGCAGGCATAAACAACATCTTCTATCCTTAGAACATTTTAAGGCATCCAAAATTATTAGCATTTGTCTACAAGAAAAAAAGAAAGCCAGCATTTCAGATTCTCTCATAATCTGTTCCAGCATCTCAATTCCAGAAAGCAATACCATTTTAACTGGGGCCAATGTTTAAAAGATATGACTAAATAGGTACAAATTAAGGCAACAGTTGCTTAAAATTGTGGACAAATTAAGGAATATATATTTGGACATTTGAGTGGATATGTGCTAATTATTATGTGCTGAGTTTGTGTTGCAAGTACAGTAAATTCTTGTTTCCCCTTTTAAAAAACTTCATGCCTTAACAAAAGATAAAAACTTCTATTGTCAGCTTTTGCTTAAAAAAGAAGTAGGAAGTTCTATCATTAAAGGAACAGAAGTGTATGTGAGAGAAGGAGGAAATGAGAGTGTCAGAAGTAAAGAGCTGACAGCACGGATTTACCCAAACCCTTTGTATGACCTCCAGAGAGATCCCAGCAAAAAACATGCAACAGCTCACTGCTGTGGGCTATAAATTTCAGGAATTTTTAGTTACTGCAGTGACTAAAAATTCTCCCAGAGAGAAGGTTATGGTATACTTTCCCTCTTCTGTATTCCCCTCCCACCAGCTACTCTATCTTGCAACATAAAGGTGGGACATGCACACAACACAGACAAAAGCCAAACATCTGCAAGCTCTGTTGTCTGTCACTTGAATGCCCTGTCCTGATGAGCCAAACAGTCAAGAGGAAAAACATCACTGGGGACTAAGGTACTTTCTTCTTGGAGCTGTGAGGTCCACGAGAGTCACCTTCTCTGTACTGACTCCAATCCTGTGCATTTTGGTGAAGCATCTATTCTGGAAAACCAGCAGCATATGAGCCATCAAGTGTCAAGAGATGATGACTCTTCCACTTTCCATGACAGTTGGATCTAGAAGAGGCCAAACAAGAACAAAACATTGAAGACCCTTCAGAGCCAAAAAAGATTTTTTCTCCCAGATTTCCTTCATTACCAAGCATAGTTTCTGCCCAGAAGTTGTTGGCACTGCCAACACTCTTCACTAAGGAAATTAAGGGCATGGGCACTCTGGAAGCTTTTATGCATATTAAGATCTTGTTTTTTCAGTTAGGAAAGAAGGATGTAAGTTAGGCCATGTACCATTCCCGATTAATAGTTCCAAATTCAACTCCTCCCTTCCATTCCTGATTCTTGGCTATTTTTCAAGGCATGTCTCCACAATTCCCAAGAAGCAGATTTACAAAAAGCTGGCTGTGATCTGAGATATACTAAGCCTTCCAAAAGAGGTAGGTCATTTAACCCAGAACCCACACCTTATTGCTCCGCTTCCTGGCCAAGTGTGTTAGTTTGAGCTCAGTGCAGGCCCAAACTCAGGCAGTCACATGATTCCCAGTTGGGAGTTAGCCTGTGCCCAGCAAGCTTGGAGTATAGAAAGAGCTCGCTCATGTCAGCCTACACCATTCCATGTTGACATATTTTGAGTGTTTTCAGGTCAACTTCAAGACTTCTCCTCACTAAAGTACAAGTATGCAGGCAATATGAAGCATTTTATCAGTCCCTGACAATTTATGTTGTAGGTTTCTGTACCACCTTCCATTTTTCATAATTATTGGAAGACAGGCACAGAAATTGTATGTGATGGTCCATTGGTGGTCTTCTGCATGCCCATGGTTAGTCCTTCATTTCCATGTTTGTAGATAACATTTTTGTTCCAGCACCCACTGAGAACTCATGTTAAATTTGCTGGCAATGGCCATGGCTCCTAAGGCCTTTTCAGTCATTTTTCATCATCCCAAGATTTATTCTGTACCTATGGCATAGATTATTCATTCCCAATTACATAACTTCCACTGCATTAAGGCATTTTGTTTCCATAGGACACAACACCATTATAAGAATCAAGATCAGTCAGAAACCTTCCTAAGCTTGTGTCTTCTGAAACATCATCTATGCAGGAAAAGACAGCTGGTGAGGCCTAATGAAGTTTCCAGAACAAGCCTCGTGGCTGAGTCTGCCTCAAGATTTCTGTTTACACCAACCTGAAAGATGAGAGTTCGGGTTTGATTCATATTGATTGAATTCAGGCTCTAATTTTACATAATTTATAGAGAGAGAGTAATTGCATTTTGTTATCTCTTTTCCAGATATAGATTTAGCTGCTTTGTCAGAATGAATATCAAAGTGTCCTTCTGAAAATCTTATGGAACTAAAACTAATCCAGAGATTCTTATACTGATTTCCTGTATTTTTAGTATTACTGACCTGCAGTATGACTCAAAGACTCTTTTATTCCTCTGTTAAACCAGTCACATAACTTCAAGCATTGATTTTCAAAATTAATATCTAATTGACCTCCTTATTCAGCATTTGTGAAACAGTCACATAATGTATATATTTCTGCATTAAGGAATTCACATCAGTGCTGGATCATATTCTCCACTAGATGGTAATGTTGTTTCAAACAGTTTGTGTTTAAAGGAGCTTCCTTACCAACAACTCCAAAAGAAAGCGGAAGCCATGAGATTTGTCCAAGAAATTATCTTTGGATGATTTGGAGAAGAAAAAAGTCTCTGTTTATTATAAATAATTTTTGTTTTGAAAAGGTTTTGATGAAAACTTTGTGTGTACTGTAATTACTAGGATCATGGAAGTCTTAGTTCATGAAACAAGTTTGAAAAAGTCTGAAAGCAATGAATCAATTGACAGAGAATGCACAAGACAAGCGGAGTGATCTTTGCTTTATGCTATCTGATACCCATCGTTGTTACTGAGTGACTCAAAATCCTTCATTTGTTTTTAGCCACAGTTTTTCTGAGGAGTAGAAAAGTGCTCTTCTCCTTTTATGGCAATGGAGACAGAAGAGTAAAAAACCCCTTCTGCAATGCTACTAGAAAACCTCCCTGGCTCCATCGGGATGTAGGGCGAAACAGCAGCTGTGCCGCTCTTCACCTTCTCCCTGGGGCTGGGTTTGGCCAGGCTGCCACATCCAGCCAAGGGACCGCGGTGTACCTGCAGTGGAGGCTGTGGGCAGGCCCTGCAGCTCGGCACAGCCCCGCTCCCTGCAGCACTGAGGTGCTGCTGCTGTGACAGGAGAGCGCAGGCCAGCACTGCCAGGCAGCTTCCAGCAGTGCTGCTCCACTGCAGTAAACAGCAAAACAGGAGACAGGTTCCTGACTGCTCACAGAGAACGTGGGCTGCACTCGGGACCAAAGGGCCGCCCTTGTCACACAAACATGATTTATTTATTTGCATTCAGCGAAACACAACCACTATGAAACAAAAAGGCGCCAACTTGCCCCACAAGAAGAAACACAGTTCCTGTGTGTGCTGCAAGCAAACAGCTGCAAGCTCGCTCCCAGGCAGTATCTCAGGCCAGTGCAGCTCTGGAAAATGTTTTAATAAGTCTTTAAATAGCATGTAGTGTTAAAGCTAAACACAGTTTCCACCTTAGAAACCCAAGGTTTCCAGATTCTGTATTAGGATTTGTCATGAAATTCAGTGGAATCCTTAACATTAAATTTTACTAATGTGCTGACAGATCTGAACTGATGTATTACAAATACTAACCTAAAATTAGCTCAGTCTGTTTCTTAGAGGTGATCCACCAATGTTACAAATCAAAAGCAGATTTATGCTGTTTGCAAACAATAACATGCTCTCCACTAGCACTGCCTGAGAACATCATCATTTAACTTACGTAAAGTAAGAGAGTCCCTGTCAACACTGGATCCTCTGATCACATGAGACTTATTACATATACTTCAAAGTTCATCCATGCTAGTTTTATTTTTAGTAATAAAGCGAAGTTTAAAAAAAGACTTTTCACCTTTCACTTGTAACAAGAGATTAAGAAATGTACCACCCAGGAAAATTCAACAGTGGTTCAATTTAAAGTAGTAATGCCTGATTTTGGTAGTTCTGCATTGTGATTCCATTAATTGATGCTAACGAATTAATCCAGCCTTGGCTACAGAGATTGTTATGGCTGTTGATACAGTTATGGAAAGGCACCATTTGGTTTGGAAGAGAAAAATGTAATGCCTCTGCTTCAAGTTTGGGTTCATATTCCTTATTCTTTGCTGGATGGAATAATGGATAACTGTCAGTTTTGCTTTAAATCAGAGAAACAGGTTTATCCCACTCTGAAGAGACATGAGATGAATCTCACACTCAGGGAAGTCTTTGCAGGCACTTCTAAGGGCAGTCCCATTGCCAGTTTCTGTGCCCCTGCCTTATCTAGAGAGGCAACATTTATAATGAGAGGTAATAGTTTTAATCAGAGCTCACACTAACACATCTGATATCCTTCTGGGCTCAGATTATATTCATTTGTGCAGGCAGGAAGCTGCAAAATTGGAACTGAAGGAAGGCCAGGCATCCCATGCATTCCACACTGGTTACCCTGGTTGCTTTTGCTGACCTACCCACCAAAGACACCTTCTTGTGGCTGTGTCTATTTCAGTCCCCAAATGAGTGGCAATCATACAAGTCAGAAAGACCTTAGTTTGAAAAGGCAGACATGGTGTTATTTCTAAAGATGCTAAATGGTGCTGTCTCTGCCAAAACTGCCACTGAAGGCTAAAGACCAAGAAGAAGGATGAGTACATCCTGCTTACCCAGTCTGCACCACACCACAGCACATATGCTGACTTTATCACAATATTCTGTCACAAACAGCTACTAGGAAACTTAACAAGATAATTTAAGATTCACATTATATTGTTATGACCTTTACAACCCTCTTGAGCCTCTAGCTGTGCTGAGCAGTAGTTTCTTCACGTTGCAATCATGTGGACACAGAGGGAGAGCAGCCCTTCTGACATACTTTGCAGAACAAGCCCTTAAGAAAATCTCTGGGCAGCCCATCTTCTATACACAATACAAATTTCTGTTCATACTTGGTGACAGCTCAGTAACCCACGAGGCCCACTCAACCTTACACAATGCACATGCCTGAGCATTAGCAGAGCAACCTAAATGTGCTTTTTCCAGAGAAAACACACAAAAGAGCTGGAAAATCTTTTTTTTCTGGCTTTTTTCCTAATTTGAATTTGCTGTCCTATCTAATTCTGGGGCATCAGAAAGTCTTGGATGTCAGACTCCCAGAGGTGAGGCAATACTTGACCTCACAATTTTCTTCTGAGTCAGGTGTGAGGGGCAGAGCCCATTTCACATCACTGACACATGGCACAGCTGCTGGGTCACTGCTCAGTTTGTAGACACATGCAGAGAAAAAGATCGAAAATGCAAATTTTTTGTTTAGGTTGACGTGAGTAAGATGTTTGTGTCATATTGCATTTTGTTATGCTCATAATCTTTCAATGTTTTGAAATTTAATACTGGGTGTTGCAATTCGACAATCTAAAAAAATCTTACCTAGAAAAAAATTCATGTTTCCAACTTATCATTTCAAATTAGAATTCAGCAATTTTACATCTCTCTGTTAGGAAAGAGCTAGTAAGAAAGCATTATTCCATTTCTCTGCTCTTCTATAGAACTTTCCATCTGCAGATTTTTCAAGTGCTTTGAAGAGGATGTCCCATTTTTTCTGTCTTTATAAGCACAGTAGTGGAAACATAACGAGATTAAATGATTCTGTTTGGGCTCACCATGCTCTGCAAAAGCAGAGGCAGAAGGGAGACAGGTGCTGGAGAGTTCTTAGCCCTACTCAGACACTCCAACCATGAAATAGCCCTGAAAACTAGTCAAAGTGCAGAGTGTGGTGGCAGAGCCAGGACAAAGAAGCTGACCTGTAGTAGCAGAAAATGTTGAAAGTTCTTGCTGGGCAGGGGGGAATGTGGGTAGTGCTAGGATACAGGGATAGGCAGCAGTGCTTGCCACCCAAGACTTTAAGAAGTACCTTTCACTTTTGGTTATGTATTAGATGTCTGAACTATATTCTCTAAATGGATCATGATCAGACATGTACCTTAACCTTTACAAAGCTGGAATATTGAGCTGTTCTTCCAAGAGTGGGCCCTAACATTAAATCACCACAGATATATATTGCTGCTAGATCTGCAGAGCAGTCATCCCTATTTTTAATGAAAGGTGATTAACTTCCTTTGTCCAAATTAATGTATTTCTATTGAAAAAACACCCAAGGACACTAATGCTTTTTCCCATGCAACAAGAGAAACATATGCAGCACCAGCGAGCAGTGAGAGGCTGGGCAGGGCATCCCTGGACAGCAAACACCCCTTGCCTGGTGCGAGCACACCGTGACTGGCCAGGGATGTGTGAGCAGGGCAGGGCTGGAACACAGCATGGCAGGAGCCCAGCTTTGTTGAGCAGTGCCCTCCAAAATTCCCTAGCTTTGTCTTTGGTGTGAGCAGGGGTGGCAGATCCAGAGGAGAATAACTCTTAAGAACAGAGGGCACCTTGAGAAAAGCATCAGCATGTGAGAGCCACTGGGGCATGACTGAGACTGATTGAAACAGGCTGGTCTCCTGGATTACTCTCCCATGTCACTGCCTGTTCTTCCTGGAGGGACACCACCTTGGAGCACAGCATGACAGACTGAGTGGGTGAGAGGATGCATCTTGCCATAGTCTGTGCAGAGCAAAACACATGGTGAGGTGAAGCAGGAAACACCTCTGGAAAAGGCAAAGTGATAGAGCTGAGATCACCTTGCCTGAGAACAAGTATGATGAGATCCTGTGCTGCCTCTCTACAGGCAACCATGCTGAGTGCAGGGAGAGGGTGACATGAACAAAATTTCTTGGGCTGTTCATGGAATTGGAAAAGGAAACATGGCCTAACATAACCTCATGTCTTGGCTTTCTACGGGCTAAACACCTGTTTCTGGACAACTCTGCAGCTGGAGCGGAGCTCTCTGTTCCTGCTCTGCATTGCTGCCCATACATAAACCAGCACAGGGGAACCTGCTTGCAGTCCCATCGTTGGTGTGTGAGATAGGTAGGTACATTCCAAGTCTCCATGGGTCACTGAAGCAGCACAGCTGGCCAGCTGCAAGCTGCACCCCAATGCAACACTTTTCTACAAAAGATGCCAAGAAACTGCTCCCTCACTTCCTATCCCCAGTGCATCCCTGCTTCACCTATTTTAAGCCTCTTCAGCAAGGTGAACCCCCTGCAGTAGGTAAAGGAGATGAAGCTGAGCTGAATGCCTCACCTGTAGCATCTGTGTGCTTTGAAATGTGAGCAGGACTGGAAAAGGGTGGGCTAAGGAAGCAGGACAGTACTACTGAAACTGGTATAGGCCATTGGGGCAAACCACCTGCAGAAGAACTGGAAGGGACTAAACCATGTATGTCATGTGCTTATAAGTTGACTTTTTGATGCCATTAGATGCCAGTCAGTAAGAATATGAGTTAATACCTGTGCTGGATAGGAAAATAAATGCATACATTTTATGTCCAGTGATTTTTAGGAGAAACATACTGATGATGGAACAGGTACTCTCCCTCTGATCTTTTTGAGCCTAATATCCAGAACAGGCAGGAAGCATTAGAGCAAAACCAGGATTTCCTGGTAAATTCAATTTCCCTTGTTTAGGCTAATTACATTCTACTAAGTGATGTCATCCTTTTTTTAAGTTACAGACTGAGAATTTAAGGAAAAGAAAGAAGACACAGAAAACCAAAAAAGATATGAGCAACAGCAAGAGCACATGTAATTGCTTGTCTTTGTGGTGTGAAGAAGTGCAGCCAGAAGTGACTCGTGGATAGACTGTGCCCTAGGGCTGTGTACAACTTGTACCAGTGCCTGGGCTGTCCTTGCTGCACTCGCTCAGAGCAGCTGGTGCACAATGAGTTTGGATTACTTTCCATGCATACTTGCTTTTATCTACTAACTAAAATCAAGCCTAAACACTGTGTTTCTTCAGCTATGTCTTCTTAATTTAACCACTGTCAACCACTTGATCCCACTGTGGATTTCATCTCGCTCTAGTTGTCTGATTTTACCCCACTCTAATTTTCTCCTTTTTTTTTTCCTGCAGATTTTCCTGTTCATCCAAAGAAACCTCTTTTGTTGATGGTCTTTCCCTAATATTTTAGTTGTAGACTCAACAAAGTTTTTGTTATCAAGGATCTGAAAATTAAGTAGAATTTTTTTTCCTTTGCTGTTCCCCTTACCTTTAGAACAGCAAATAACACAGACTATAAAATTATTTTTCTGGAGTTTTTATAGACATGATGGCTTGGGCAATGTGCCATTGGGAGAGGGGCAAAGGCAACAGGGGCTTATCCTGGGAGAGATCACCACACGGGATGCCTCAAGGCAGATGCAGAAGGTGCGGTAGGGGAGGCTGAAGTTTCGGAAGGTTTGTGCTGTGAATTGGGCCACTGTGACCCACCAGCAGATGTGGCTGGCGTTGGTGGGAGCAGTGCCTTTTCTGTTGGGAGCACCGGCAGAATGCAAATGCACAGAAATTGGCAGGAAGGCTGTGCTGGGGGCAAAGCCAAGAAATCATATCCGCCCAGAGCTGCGTGCTGCGAGCCAAGTGACAGAAACTGTCCCGGAGGGTCAGGCAGCCCCAGCAGCTCCGCATTGCTTCATGAGATTGGCAGTCACTTGGCAACATCCCGCATCCCGCTCCCGGCGGCGCGTCCCGGCTCCGCTCCTCCGGCCGGGGCTGCGGCAGGGAGGCCGCTCCGAGGGCAGGGGCGGCGGCGGGGACCGAAATCGACTGCAAAGGTCACCCTGGAGCTTCCTGCACACGTCACAGAAATAAGGCTGGCAAAGGGTGCACGCACGGCTGCAGACCTTGAACCCTTGTGCAAATTTACCAGGGGCAATGGAAAAGCAAACACTGAGGAGCCCAGAGAGAGCAGTGGCAGTGGTTAAAGCTACCTCTGAATAGCAGTTTTCAAACAGAGTTGGTCATGAATTCTGCAGCCAAATGCTTTTCATCAGATATTGCCTGCTCTGGTCAGGCTTGAGAATCTTTCACTAGGACGTGTATGTATCGAACAAATCCTTTTAATCTTTTCTTTTTTTCTTTTCTCTTTTCTTTTCTTTTCTTTTCTTTTCTTTTCTTTTCTTTTCTTTTCTTTTCTTTTCTTTTCTTTTCTTTTCTTTTCTTTCTTTTCTTTTCTTTTTTCTCTTCTCTTCTCTTCTCTTCTCTTCTCTTCTCTTCTCTTCTCTTCTCTTCTCTTCTCTTCTCTCTCTTCTCTTCTCCCTTTCTTTTTCTTCACTTTTATTTTAAGGGAGAGAAAGAGAAGTGTTTGTAGAGACAAAACAGGCTATCTGGTCACAACATCCCGTTTGGTTGGGATTAGAGCCCTCCTCTGGGATGAGAAAAAAGCCCAAGGCTGGATACATACCCTGCCAGCTCCAGGCCAAGGGAACAGCACTCACTGTTTTCCTTCCCAAGTGTTTTCTCTGTTGGGGAGTGATTAGGAATGTGTTTTGGGTGGTTTCTGTGAAAGCTCCTATGCTTGTTATAGAAAATTGCTCATTTTGCAGACATAATGGTTTCTTTTCTTTATTAATGGTTCCTTTCACCTTGGGGCAGGTGGAACAAATGGCTTGCTAGCCCAGGGAGAAGGACAATCAGTGCTGAACACCTCAGACCAGGCTTCTGGCTGGTGAGGCATCTCTTGGTTTCTGCAAACTGCTTCAGAAAGTCTTGGGTTTGGGCCAACTCAGGATAGGAAAGATTTCAAAGTCTTGTAGTTTTGTGGGAGGAAGAAACTATTTTCCATCACATGCTATTCCTCAGAAAATATGTTAGGAATAAGCCAAGGAAACTGACAGAACAGCTAAGTCTTCATGTGGCAAGCTTACTTTCAGTGGGGTCAAAGAATGGTTGGGTCTACTTCACCTCAGGGCTTTTAATGTTTTTCCTGCATCACTGTGTGAGTTTGTAATAGTGTGAGAACTCCCTAAAGCATTTTCAGCCAAAAGTCATGATTCCAAAAATTGAGCTGAAGGATATTTCTCTTTGAGACTGGATTGGGACTGGGTTGGACTATGATTTTAGCAGACAAGGAGATAGAGAGCTTAACTCTGTAAGCAGCTCTGAGGTAAGAAAACTGTACACCTTATAGAACCTCATTCTAGTAACAGTGTGTTTAAAGGAAAAAAGGTTTGCATGAGCAAATATTTGTGCCACTGCTACTCTTTGCCAATTTACTGGCAAAGCTTCTAGAAGCAGGAACTGCTAATAAGCCATGAGTGAAGTCACTGGCAACTAAAGATGAGTGGATATTAGGATAAGTAGATGGAAATGACATTGCGGAACTTGTGTTCTTAACAGTGTATGTTAAGAACTTTGTGAAGTATTTTGATAAATCACTACACTAGAGATATTGTTTTCATCGGTATTTTGGTAGTTCCAGTCTCTGTGAACCCAAAGGTAGGAAGTTTAGCAAAAATGTTCTTTAAGATTTTTTACTTCACTCCTTTCAGTATCCAGAATAATTTTCCCTTCCTTTTAGCTTGAGTTGGATTTTACTTAGATGAGTTTACACTTTTTGAAGGGCTAAGCAGTAAAAGTTTGTTTATGACACCATTAATTAATTAATAAATAATTCAGTGTGTGCATTATTTATTTTGCACATTACAATAGTCTCTTTGGCTTAGATATTTCCCATTTGCTGGCTGATGCCTGTCTCTGAAAATGAGTTTCTAAATGTCAATAATTCCACATCTGTCTAGTTCCAGTAGCCTGCCTAATGAACGATTGTATTTTGGTTAGATGGATAGTCTCCTGGACTCATAAGCACTAGGCATGGTTCAATCACTCTGCAAGGCTGTTGACATGAAAGCTATGTGTGTGCTCTATATAGTTTCTTTTGGTTAGCTTACCCCCACTAATTACTAGCTAACTTTGTGTCAATACTGAATACAGAACATTTCTTTCTCTTCTCCTCTGAGAGCAATTTCTGCTGCAGATTCCTAGGAGGGAAGCTTGGTCCTTCCATGAAGGGAAGTGACTTGTATTTTCCACAAAACATGTGTGAAGATACAGATCCTTGTGTCTGGTCCCCACTTGTGCCTGTTCCTCCTCTCCATATAACTTGAAGTCCACTTTGTGGTTCCTGCCTTTTGGTCACAACAAAATATATATAAAGGCAGTGAGGGAAATCAGTGGCTAAAGTAAAGGGGAGACAAGTGACTGAGAAAAAAATTTGGCTGGTGTAGAACAAAGTGAGAAACAGGAGAGTCATTGAGAGGAGAGAAGGGAAGAAAGCTGAGTGAGGTCACTGCTGTGACAGGGTAAGAAAAAGTTGAAATGTGTCTGTGTCACAACAATTGCCTTGGACATCAGCAGCCATCAGCAGTGTAGTAGCACAGTGCAAAAAAATAAAAATTGTATTTTTTTAATGTCCTATATTACAGTTGCCATATATTTCAACCAGATATCAATTAAGCAGGCAATGTGTCATCAGTGCACAGTCAAGTGTCACCCTCATGAGAACACATGTAAGCCACCTGTTTAACAGAGCTCCATTTTCCAATGCAATTCACAGAGACTTGTCTAAAGGCATACTGGACAAGTCTCCTCCTAATATTACTTATCTAGGAGACTCTTAGGGCCTCTGAGATGATCCATAACTCATCTTTTTCTTAGAGTGCTGTTTGATGTCTTTCCAAGCCAGACTAATTTTCTTTAGCACAAACCTTTATGGTCTTCCTTTTTTCTCTGTTCCCTGTAGACTCCACTCCATGGCTTGACTGCTAGCTCTGATATCTGATTTCCTCAGACAGTAGCTAATCCACTTCCACTTTCTTTAATAGTAGCTTTGATGTGTCTCCCTTGTACTATACTGTGCTCTCATTTGTCATCCATCCAACCATCCATTACTGTCTACAATGTGGAGGGATAGCAATGTTTAGAAGTATTCTCATCAGTTCCTTTGTGGTTCCCAGTGTCTCTGACCTGTTCAATAAAATTTCCCTTACATTTCTGTTAAGAATTGAAGTTTATTTCTCCATTAATCTTAATTTACACATCACTTTGAAACAGTAAAAGCAACTGGTTCCCCTCCAGTCCCAGTACTATTATCTCCTTTCATGTCATAGGACCAAACTCACAAAGTTTTCAGCCTGAATGACTCTACTTCTGCAGTCTGTGTGTTTTGCTACATTATTCAATATCCTTTTTATCTTCCCTGCTCTATCAGCTTCCTGCTTTGTAAGTTTGTGTGTCTCAGTTTCCTCCCGTTGTCAGTCTCTGCAGTCACATGCCATCATGTCTGGTCAATGATTCAGATATCACCTGTGAAATCTAGGTCTTCCAGGATTTTGACTGATGTTCACCATATCCCAGCCAAATGATATTACTCAGTCAATGAATGGAAGAAGTAGCAAGAGTGTTCAAAAACCTACTTATCTCAAAGTAGTCTCTGCTTTCAATTACTTCAAAACTTTCTCAATTGCAGCATAAAAAACATTCTGGGCTATTAACAGAAACTTAAACTATCCAACTCTCCACAGATCAAATGTATTCTCAGGGATTATAAAATGTTTGTATTTATTTGAATACCATGGGATGCTCTGTACAGTAGATGACCGTAACATGATCTTACCATCCTATTACTATTTTTGTATTCTGAATTTGACATAATTTCAAAATTAGGAATCCATTGGTTGTCTCAGATTCTCCAGACTGTTCTTGACAAGAACATGCATGATATAAAGATAAGCTTTCTCCTTCAGGTATTTAATCAAGATATGCCCTTCTACTCATGTATAACATTTTCTGGTTTTGCCAAATTTTGCCAAGAACTTGGTTTGTGGCAGCAGTAAAGGCTGGATGTCCTGTACTTAACAGCTAAGCTGCAATTCATCAGTTCCACAAACTGCATTTTCATTATGCAGGGCTGGAACAGCTTCCCACAGTTCAGCATATTTTAAAAACTCAGATCAGGAGAAAGGTAAGAAAATGAGGTTTATGTATTGGTAGACAGAGCTGTTGATTTTTAATTTTAGTCCCAGATTTTTTTTTTAACATGTAAATGTTTAATGCAATCTTATTGAGGAAATTTTGGCCCTCAAAGCCTGTCATCCTGCCGAAGCTTCTTGTCATGCAGATATGACTGTCCTTACCTTCAGCTGAAAGGGACAGAAGACAGGCATGCTTGGCAGCTGGCAGGAGCAAGCTCTTAATTATTAGAGAAACTGAGTGTCTCACAGCGCTCCTTGCCAGGCTGCCAGTACCAGCTGCTGCAATGCTCGTTGGCATGCATCACATACCTGTTGAAATTTCTTTGTACTATTGTGTATAAAGGTGCTTTCTCATGCTCCAGTGTTAGACAGTTATGATAACTTCCTTACATCCCATCCATCTGCCAATGCACCTCCCACTGTCCTTATTTTTCCTCTTTAGTCTTAGGGTGATTTCAGGTGAAATTGCTTTGAGTATTTCCCATTGACAAGATGGTCATGCAGGCATTTCCAGGGACCATCAGCAGAGTTAATCTATGCCAGTAACTTAAGTGACTGCTCTTATTTTTGTGAAGTCTGAAAGGTTTTTAAGTGTATGATTTTTGTCATTAAGTGCCCCTCTCAGGACCGGGTTTCACACCTTGTCACAGTCTGAAGCTGCATGAGAAGTCCTGGCTGGGAGAGCCACCACTTCCCTGAGCTATCTCTCAGTGTGGGTAAGAGCAGCCAGATCTTCTTCGCACAAATACCCGGGTGGGTGTTCCTCAGAAACACGGGGCTGCCTTTCCAGAGATGACCACAAGGGACCATCGCATCTGAAGAGCAGATTTTACCTGAGGTACTGCTACAGCATTCATCTCAAGCTAAGCTTGCTTTGCAGAGACATTTCCAGCCTGGGATGTCTGCAGCCAGACCACAGCTCCTCCCTCACCGTTGTGTAAGGGGAAGGAAGGACATGTGCACTGGGTATAGGATATGGCATCGTGTCAAGGAAGGAGGGTGGGGATTTGGGTCAGGTGAGGGAGCAGAGGAGGCTGGCAGAGAGGCTTCCCCAGGGCATGAGAAAGGTGAGGGGAGGAGGGACAGGAGAGCATGGCCTGCCTGGAGATGCAAGGTAGAGCTGTAGTATATACTTATCCCAACAACTCTTTCCATCCTAAACAGCCCAAGCTAGCTCTAGCAAAGAGGTTTTGATCTGTGCACTGTGAGAAAACACATGTAAAGGCACTGCTGGTTGCAACTGCCCGGTCAATGTTTTTATTTAAAGGATGTGGATTGACTGGCTGCAGAGGAAATGTAAGGGGATGCTCACAGGAAAAAGGCTCTGCTTACTGTGTATCTTTATTTAGAAAATATATGAAAATGGATTTCAATTATTGGTAAAAATGAACTTCTATCATATGAAGTAAGACAAATGGATCTTCACCTAATTTTTCTAAGTGGTAAGGTCCTGAGCTTCTCCTGAGGCATTTCTCCCTCAGGAATCTCCCAGGAATTGTCTCCTCCCATCGGGGCAGTGTGGTCAGGCTGTAAGCACCTTGTAGGAGGTCACCTTCCCTCAAGCTGGGCAGGTTCCTGACTGGTTTGTTCCACACCTCTGTTTTGGGGGTGAGCTGAGACCTGCTAAAGCTGAGGGCTGGCTCTGATCTCTGTGTTGCCATCTCACACCAGTGTCACACTGATGAACATGTAGGTGCCAGGGTGTCCTGCTCTGCCACCTACAAGGACGGGTGAATGAGTGTAAAAGCCCTGAGCAGCGGCCTATGCCCGTGTCTGCTGACGTCAGCGGGGATTTTCATGTTGACTTAGGGAGCAGATTTTCTGAAAATGCCACGTGTGTGTGTACTTTGCTGCCTTGAGTGAAATGGAGCATGTGCCTGTAAGAGAGCTGCCCAGCAGCCTTCTGCCGGCTTGCCTCAGCCCCATGCCACCAGGAGCATGCAGGAATGGTAAGCCTTGCTTATGGATGAGCCAGGTGGGACACAGGGTGGGGTGAGAAGCTGGTATCATTTTGACCTGGTGAACCAAATCATCTGGATGCATTTCAGCAGGGCATATATATCAGTGCAGGTTGCTGCTCAATCCCAAGGCGAGTGCCTGGAGCCATGCTCCAGTTTATCATGTAGTCTCTGACCTGAGTCAGATGTCTTCAGTGAACTAATGCCTCTCAGGCACACCCCTGCCTGATTTATGTGAATGTTGGACTGGGTGAGATCAGTGAAGGAAGGTAGTGTTACAGCAACATCATGTTTTCATTTGGTGGATCCAGTTTGCTTTATTCACCTGCCTTCTTCTGCCATTGTAATTACATTGTTTGTTTTGGAGGGGGTTGCTTTCTCAATCTTTGTCCTATCCTGGAAAATGCTACAGCTTTTATTTCTATTATGACTTTTTTCACAGGTGTTAAGGTCAAAAGGGACCATGTTGACACCTTTGACAAAATACAGAACATAGAATTTCTCACAGTGATTCCTGTATAAGGTCCAGTAATCTCAAGAGGAAATAACAAAATGGTTTCTGAGACATTCAATCTTGATATAAAGACTTCAGGCACTGAAGAATCTGTCCCAACCCACAATGAGGTCCTCCAGTTTTTAATCAATTTCACAATTAAAATTTTGTACCTCATTTCCAATAGCAATTTTCTAGCTTCAGTCTTACATCACTAGATCTTACTGCTAGGTTCAGTAGTGACTACTGTGAAAAATGTTCTCTCCCCATAGAGACGGGGTTGCCCATAGTATCTTTGATAATCTGAAATTATTTATCTCCTTATATTTACTAGACTTCAAAGGATGTTTTGTTATTTTTTTGGTGTCCTTACCAATACCCTTTAAACTACTAGCAAACTACTAGCTTTTGTCACTTGGCAAACATAAATAAGATTATTTGGGGCCTCTCCAGTTATCCTCTCTAGAGAATTTTCATACCAAAGATCTTCCTTAAAGCAGCTAATTCCTGTACGTGGAAGCTTAAATAATAGCTCTGCCTATTTATAGCTATGTTAAGTTTTCCATTTATTTCCATCTTGGTCTTGTGTGTAAGCCTCTGCCATGCCTGCCATTTCTGAGCAGTAAGCACCCTGGGAATTCCTGTGACTGTGCCCTGAGAGAGGAATGCTAGCACTCTCCCACTACCTTGGGTATAAAACTGACAGCACGTATGAAAAAAAAAGCTGCATAGAGGGAGTCACTGAAGAGCAGGTGGGGTCTCTGAGCAAGTATGAATTAGACAGGATTTTCTTCATTTCCATGTCTCAGTCATGGTAAAATACTGTGCAATAGAGAGGATGAACTGATTGATAAATGTTAATTTATAAAATCATATGCCTGAAAAAACTTATGTGGCACTGGACAAGGCATGAAGTGAGAAGCTCTTTCACATGGAGAGTGGATTCAAGTGGCTTTAGGACTTCTGTGTAATGCATGAGCATTTTTTGAGAAAATAAAAGGGAGAAAAGTCGGAGATTCTTGACCCACTAATCATGTCTGTTCTTGGTATTTCAACTACAGTCACATTCTGTTGAATAATCTCTTACAGAGATTTTATGTCTTAGCCAAGGACAAGGTGACTCTCCAGAAAATGTTCCTGGTCACTCAGCTGCTGCCTGTGGTGTTTAGGCAAGCCAGCTGTAGCACAGGAGTTATGCTCTGGTCCCTGCCCCAAGAGGTGTGCAGAAAGGGAGAGCTTCAGAGTTCTGAGTTTGGCTCTAACATCAACTGAATTTCCAAAGGCCTTGAATTTCAATAAGGAATAGCAATAACGGAGCTCATAAGGACTGAGGAAACAAACAGGGCTGGTTTGCCAAGGGCTTCAAGCCTACTCGTAGAAATGACATCATTGGTTTAGACAGAGTGCTGGAACCGGCCAATGTCTTGATAACTGATTAACATCAAAGAAAGATAGGAGGAGGTATCTTCAGTTTCTGCTGTATCTGAAACAGCCACACCTATGCCAGAGGCTTTGAATTTTTAATTTGCTGCCCTATCAGCACCCAGAAGGGTGGGACTGGGAAAGGTTTTCCTCAAATAGATCATCAGCAGATATGGCTGAGCTTGTTCTTGGAAGAGCCCTGCAAGGCAGGCATAAAGAAGGGGGTGATTACTTTGCAAGTCAAATGCGTGATATATATCACCACTTCCAGTGATAAAGGAAAGGCTTTCAGAAATACATGTAGAATAAATGGTGGGGATGAAACAAAACAGTCTTTACAAATCTGGACCCAAGCCTGGAAGGGACGGGGCCCACAGCTCCCTCCCACTGAGCTAACATTGCCCAGTTGCACCTTTCTATACTCCGACAATTCCCCTCCATCAACATCCATCAATTGAACCCTCTCTATCTTGGGCCCAACCCAGTCAAATGAACTCATGGTTTTCCTAGCTTGAATCTCATTACATACTCTTGCTACCCTTCAATTCAGTCCATGCTTGTTCAGCCCATATCCACACAGTCCAGCGGTACAATCACAAGTAACACTAACCACTTAGTCATATTGTGGTCCAGTCAAAAGTGAGTAAAAGTATTTAGAAGATGCATCAGTGTATTTGCAGAATGATAAGGCTTTGGGGGGAAATATATATGGGAATATCCACATAATTTTCAACAAAAATCCCAGATTTTTAAAGGCAGCACATGACTGCATGGTGCAACATTAGGACCAGTTATCTGGTCTACTATCAACATTTTGGTCAGTCATCTCTAGTTTGGGGTACTGGACAATTGAGAACAAACTGGCTAAGGACCAAAGCTGAGAAACATGTCTATGGCTAATATCTTACTTACTAAGAACTTGGTTATATATACAATTATTTACCAGCAGGTCATTTAAGGATACAACAACATAGAATTGTGTTAAGAAGAAAGATCAGATTTATTTGGAGTTATGAAAAATTTCTCCATTACCATAAATCAATCAGGACTTAGTCTACACACTTACTTGATTTAGGCTGATTTTCATAGAGCTGATAGCTTATGTTTATTCATTACTGTTTTTCTTACAGGAAGTCTGAAATAGGAAATTTAAGAACATAATGAGGGACAAGAAGTGAACAAGGTTGATGTTTTACATTTAAAAAAAACAGGAATGAGAAATGGAGTAATTTCACTTCCTGGAATATTACAAATAGTAATCCAGAACATGGTAATTTCAATTATTGGGATACATTACAAGAAAAACTGCCACAAGTCAAAACAACATCAGATTAATTACTAATTTGAGATTAAATAGTGACTACGTCACTTTGCCACTAGAGGGAAATGTATAGGTCAATTTATAGACTGTTTATCAGGAAAGTTTTCATTTTACATTGTAAACAATATGGGTCAAAGCCTTGCCTGAATGACTTCTTTTCCAAATGGTTTTATGTTTTTTAGCAGGGAACTTTATTTAAAAATTAGAGATGAAGAGCTCATGGCATCTAAATCCTTTGCATGATTAACTGCTATTGTTGCTTGAAATTAATTTCACAGAACCACAGAACCACAAAATAGGTCAAGTTGGAAGGGACCACAGAGGGTCATTTGGTCCTGCTCAAGCAGGGTCATCCCAGAGCACAAGGCACAGGATTGTGTCCAGATGGTTCTTGAATATCTCCAGTGAAGGAGACCCCACAGCCTCTCTGGGCAATCTGTTCCAGTGCTCAGTCACCCACACAGTGAAGAAGTTCTTCCTCATATTCAGGCAGACCTTCCTGTGCATCAGCTTCTGCCCATTGCCTCTTGTCCTCTTGCTGGGCACCACTGAGAAAAGCCTGGCTCCATCCTCTTGACACCCTCCTTTTACATATTTCTAGACTGTATTTGCTCCACTACAACTCACAGACTTTGAACTTTATCTTACTTTTGCCACATTGAACTCGCTTTCCTTTTCGAAATACAGAGTACTCTCCTTGGGACAGTGGGAAGGGCATGCTGGCCTAGTGTCAGCTCAATATGCAGGGTTGCAGGATGCCTCTCTCTGCTCTTTTTCAGCTCTGCCATCAAGCCACTGGCTGGTTCACTCAAATAACCCCTCTATAACTTATTTAAGCATATAAATCCCCATGAAATATAACCGAGTGTTTAAATAAAACACCACTACTTCTGCTGATTATTTCCATCTGAGTAGATTGACACATGGAGTAAATTCCTTTAAAACATGTACTTCTAAGATAAGCATATAAATACAGCTGCTTTTGGTGATCCTGGACATACAGCACCTTTCACTGGCAGATTTCTTCCCAGCTCACCAAGGGCCCCGGGGAGCAAAAGGTCAGTAGACACTTCCTTTTTCACTTCCCCCACCCTGCTCTCCCCGAGGCTGCTGGGCTCCACACTCCACCCAAGCAGACACACTCCAGCCTCTGGGAAACCCCATGTCACAAGGAATTCCAGCTCTGCACAGGAATAGGTGCAGTGTCATCAGAGATAAAGCCTCATAATTGATTGGCAAGGTGTGCCAGCAATATCTTGCCCAGGCTCCTACTTCTCCACCTTGCTCAACTAAAATAATGTTAGACCAACAATATAGCATAAAGAAAGTTGATTTAAAAAGTTGAAATTCTTTCAACTTCTAAAAATTCGGAATATTTTAAAGTTACGACTATTCAGTAGGACCTGGTTCTGAGAGTGCTAGTTTGGGGATGCTTGAGGGGTTTACTTTATCTCATATAGAAAATTAAGCCCATTGACTCTGGCTTCTTTACGGCACCTGTGCTGCTTTTGGCTGGGATAGAATTAATTTTCTTCACAGTAGCTGGTATGGGGCTGTGTTTTGGATTTGTGCTGAGAAGTGCTGATAACAGGGATGTTTTAGTTCCTGCTGAGCACTGCTTACACAGAGCCAAGGCCTTCTCTAGTCTCATACCACCCCACCAGTGAGTAGGCTGGGAGTACACAAAAAGCTGGGAGAGGACACAGCTGACCAAAGGGATATTCCATACCGTACAGCATCGTGCTCAACAATAAAGTAGGTGGGGGGACTGCCCTTTGAGAACTGGCTGGGCATCATTTGATTGGAGATGAGGAATTGTTTCAATTTTTTTCTCTTGACTTTCTTGGGCTTTATTTTTCTATCTCTTTGTTATCCTCCCACTGTGCCCTGCTGCCCCCCCCCCCCCCCATTTATTAATATTGTTGTTGTTATTATAAATTATTACTACAATTTTTTTTATTTTAATTATTAGACTGTTTTTGTATCAGCCCACAAGTTTTCTCACTTTCACCCTTCCTATTTCTTCCCCCGTCAGGCCAGGGAAGGGAGATGGATGTGAGTGACTGTGTGGTGCTTAGCTTCTAGCTGGGGTTAAACCACAACAGTATCACACCTTGGATTTCAGTCGGTGAGAAAAGCCACTGTTAAGAATAGCCCTGAAGAGCAGAGCCACTGTTGTCTTTTGAAGGCCACTGAAGCTGGCCCTGCTTTGAGCTGGGCATTGGATCAGATGATGTCCAGAGGTGCCTTCTGACCTAAACAACTGCATAAGAAGCACTGCTTGCTGCAGTGAGATGGACAGTGTTACTACCGGTGAGAAGAAGACTTTAGGGCTTTGGCAACCATGTAACTCCATAATGTGGCCACGTCATTGCTACAGAGAGGCCATCACTTTTGCAGTGAGTTTGCACAGCCTTGGGACTGAGCCTTGTCAGGTTGCTCTCTCCTTCATCTGCATGCAGCTTTGTTTTACTCAGTTTGGCTGTAGCAGCAATTTTTCTAACTAACCCAGTATCTACAGATAATTTATTTGTTTATCATTGCATGGTACAATCTCAGTTTTATATTGGTAGCAGTAATAAGCAGCTGTCTCCTGTAGAATAAAATATTTACAACCCTAATACAATGATTGAGAAAAAACACAGGTCTGATACAATAGCAGAGGCCCTGAGAAGCAGAGGCACAGGGAAAGGCTGATGTGGGATGATAAAGTGTAGAGCTGCACTAAACTGATTTAGGGAAAGCAGAACAAAGAAACAGTAACTCACCCATGTAGAAGGCATCATATATATAAAATTCTGATGTAATGTGACAGTGTAGACCGAAGAAAAAAAAAGAAAAGTGTGCAAGTATGTTAGCAAACTAACAAAAGTACCTCAGGTGGATCCTAGAGGGAGGAGGAAGAAACCAATTGCATCAATACAATCTTCCTCCCAAAGAGGGTCTTCAGAGGCTGATGACTTACTGTGTCACCCTCTCCAGTAGCCCAAAGCTGCTGACTTCAGGACTCAAAGGTGCAGTACAAGGGTGACGATTACCCTGAGAAAAAGGATATCTACTAAAAACTGTGTGTGTTATGATTTCAGTTGTATTACAGAATCACAGAACTGATTAGGTTGGAAAAGGTCTTTGAGATCATCAAATCCAACCTGTGACCAAACATCATCCTGTCAACCAGACCATGGCACTGAGTGCCACATCCAGTCTTTTCTTAAATACCTCCAGGGATGGTGACTCCACCACCTCCCTGGGCAGCCCATTCCAATACACAATCACCTTTTCTGTGCAGAAATTCCTAATGTCCAACCTAAACCTCCCCTGGCGCAGCTTTAGACTGTGTCTTCTTGTCCTATTGCTGGCTGCCTGAGAAAAGGGACTGACCATATTACTATAATTGAGATTTTGTCTAAAAGAATTATTATTTTATTTCAGTAACAATTAGATCTATAATTAGATTGATACATTTCCCATTATACTAACAAGTTTTGGATTTACTTATATAAGGTATGCTTCCTCTGTGTCCATGAACAATATTATGAGTGTAACAGACTCATCAGTTCAGCTCAACTTATTAATTTCTTAAGACCTTTAAAGGAATTCCTGAATCAGTGAAGATTTCCATACTACATAGTGTCAGCAAAATTACTTAAAAGCTTAAAAAAAAAAAATCTGTAAGTTTTTGTGCTCACTTCTCTGATGGCTGTAAATTCCACCACGAGCAAAAAATCCAGAAAATCAATTATTTTTTCTGTTTTACTCTCAGTCTATTTATTTGATAAACCCTTCTATTCCTGCAAGAAATTGATTACAGACAGAAAAAAAAAGGCATTGTAAATGTCCGCATTTATCACAGGTGAATTCAGAAGGGCATGAATCACCCTTGTTTGCTGTGGAAGCATAGGTGGGGGTCAGGACTGCTCTGGAATCAGTGCATCAGGAGAGCCTTAAGAGCCAGATCAGATTGTCTGACTTTGGGATGGGAAACAGAAGTGTGAGGGATGATCCAAGGAAATACACAGCAGGAGAGCAGCAGCACTTGGCAACAACGCATATGATGTGCAATACAGACCTCCTGATAATGTCTGATGCCCTTTTCACTGGATAACAACACCCCCTCCCAAATCAAAGCTAATCTTTGTCTGGGCCTGCAGCATCTCCCTGGGTTGTGTAGGATATTCTTCCCAGTCACCCTCTCCATATCCCTGGACCCCAGCACCTGAGACTTCCTCTCCTCATGGCTTTCTCTTTTCAGAGCTGAACATTATTTGGCAACACAGCATTAGGGAGATTATTTCTTCCCTCATGGAGTCACTTGACAGCACAAAACAAGCTCTGAAGGAATACAGGATCCTTCTGCAGGGACTATATAAAATCCCTGTTCATAGTTACCTCAGGAACTGTCATGTGTATCTCAACTCAGGGTGCCATCAGAAGGATGCTCATCTGGCAGTATTGGACCAAGGCTCTCACCCTCCATTAAATTTTATGTTATTCTGTAACACTTCTACATATCCAGAACTGTGATCATGGCATCCACAGTGATGGTGCTGACAAGACTCCTGCACTGAGGAGTCTGGGATAGTAGAAGGATGTGACAACCAGACCTGTGACACCTGGCCACATATAGGAATATGTGTGTAATTAAAATAGTGCTTTCACTTTTTGATGATCAGTGTGTGGGGACTCTGGTTGGCTCCAGTGAAGTTTGATATAATTAGATTAAACAATAGTAAAAGGCCACTAAGGCTGGAAGATCAAAGCCCAAAGCCTTGCTTAGGAGGTGCCTAATAAGTTAGCAAAAGGGCTAAATGTCTTTGATTCAGCTCTTTGGTATACATTATGTAGCAACACATTCACTACCTGACCACATACTACTTTTTCAAGAGGCTTTCTGCTCCATTCAAAGCAAAGCTGATCCTTTTCAAGATACGTATTGCACAATGTTAGTGGGGAGAAGGTGTGAAGGGCAGAATGTGAGAGGACATCATCTAACAGGCAAAGGGTGCTTATTTCAGCTGTAAAAGCAAGAGGTGAGATTTTGAAACCCAAACATCGCCAGAAACATAAAGAATGATGGTTCTTCTTTTATAATACATGTTCATAAATAAAATAAGATTATTGACAAATGAGTTTTAAGCCTGTAAGATTTAAGAGAGGTGAATTTTTTAATTGGCAGACAGCCATTCATTTTGCTAGATTCAAATTCACGTAAACATGTAGCTGTTGCTGAAATTCAGCATTCATTCTCCCTCTTGACTATAAACAAATAAATCAATCCAAATCTTGTTCTGGACTTCATCGATGCCTTTCAGCCTGTGTTTGGTTTAGTAAATGAAGGGATCTGGAAAAAAAACCAACCCTTTTGATACCAAAATCATAAGAAAAGGTAAATAGCTGAAAGGAACATCCAAGTGCAGACAAACCTAGATACCTTATCTCCAGTTGTGAAATCCCTGAATAACCAGTCCAGCTTTTTATGATTATTATGAAGTTCTTTATGTAATGATAGAGAAGCATTTATGTGCAGCAACCAATTGTTATGGCTCTTTGCTTTCTGGAATTTTGTTTTGGGGGGAGGTTGACCCAGCTGGAAGCAAAGCAAGGTAAACTACTGCATTTGATTTATAACCCCTCACATTGCAGGTGTGGGAGAGCTGGGAGCAGCCACATGCAGCTTCATTATCCAGCACTGCAAAGCAGCTAGACTTTGTGAATTAAAAGAAAAAGCCTAGTTTTCAAAACAGTCTGCTAATTTTTTTTTTTTTTTTGGCTGAAATGTAAGAAGTTGAGAAGGCCTGTAGGCAACTTCATAAGGACTGCATGAGTAGCACTGATTATGTGTCCCTGGAGAGGCCAAGAAAACAGGAAAGGGAGCCAGCCAAGAGGCATATTTAAGAGAAGGTTCTCAAACTTCCCTATTACCTTTGGGATTGTTTCCAAATTCTAAAGCTAAGAAGGAAAAACCTGGACTTAGCAAAATAAATAATCTGCACTGCACAATATGTGGTGTCCCAGGATGATTTGTGACATTTAGGAACGCCGTATGTCATGAACAACACTGAGGGAATAATCCACAGAAATACACCTGCTTGAAAATGCCTTCCAAGACCACTTCTAAATGAACAATTAAATCAAAATTTTGCCCATTTTATAAGCACTGTAACACAAAAACCAGTGTTTTCTGTTCACAAAAGGGAAATCTCAAAAATATTCTTACTGGACATTACTTGGAAGGAATCATTTTGATATTTTTCATAATTTGTTATTTTAATTTTAGGATGGTTGTGATTAGGAGAAATTATTCCCATTATATCATTCTTTATCATTAATTAGACTTAAAGTGGTCTTACTGTCACTAATATGCAAGAAAAGCAAGTTTAGTATTTTACTTCCTCCAAATGGCCATATACAGATGGTTCTTATAATTATTTTCTCACAGAAAACCTGATTATACCCAGTTTAAACCTGATCCACGAGGAAAAGAAAGACATTCACACTATTCAAGAGAGTTCAGGTGTATTTACATCTTTCTGCCCAGCACTAGTCGTGTGTGGGGCACGATCCATAAACGGTAATGTGGAGAAAAAATTTTTCTTTGTATTGGAAATTTCCTTCAACAAATACTTTTAAATTTTTTTAACCACCTCAATATGTTTGTAATGTCTAGCAAAAGTAAAATCAGTATTTATTTGCCATAAATCTGTGGCTCTATCATGTATGCTTTTATTGATAACACTTCAGGAGAAACTGTTCTCTGTGATACCTGAGCCATGTACAGCATTTTAAGTAATTGTAATTGTCATACCATGAAAGGTGATGTAATTAAAAGCATTTATAGATTATGGTTAAAGGAGTAATGGACTTCTACAACACTGGTTTTTTCAGTAAAATAAAAGAGGAAACAGAAATTTGCTTCCAATTAAGATTTTATATCTTCATAATAATCTTGAGCTTCCTGGAGGCTGTACTAGAAAATATGCAGGAGAAAAAAATGGCCCAGACCCCAAGCAGGGAATCTTGTGAGTTTGTGTTTGCACAGAAGAGATGCCTGGTCTGTTATGGGAGATCTTAAACACTACCTAAATAAAATACAGTGCAGCAAGTAAAAGGTACAGTGCATTGTCAAAATAAGGTTTATTTGAAAATTATAATCTAATTATCTATTACATGTTTTCCCATTCTAATGCAGATTACATCTTTATTAACGTAGATGTTTAAGGGAAAAACACATAATCCCATGTTCAGCCGTATTCTTACCAGATCACTATTGCACGCATTTGCAGTGACTCATACCTGGATTCTGCTCTCCCTAGAGCACTTTCTTTCTAGTGTGCCCCAGGGCCAGCACTGGTACTTCCCTGATGGTACATGGGTGCTTTCCATGGCACAAATCCAAATGCAGTAAAGGTATCCTCCTCTGCTCCATCAGCCCCACCACCCTTTGTCTGCTGATGAAGGACTTTTCAAGGACAGTATGAATGCCAAGCCTTTCAAGAAACTACATTCACTTACACTGCTGCCAGTTAAGAAATAAATGCTGGTGTCAGAACAGTGATAAACCATGGTCCACATGCTGTCCTGGCTCAATGGACTAATGAACCACCCCATGGCTGGAGATGTGTCTGTGCATATGTGTATGTGGCAGAATAATATTTTGCACACAAAAGAAGGATTTTTCCAACCTTACTTTAAGCAGCTACTCTGACTGTAAAATTTGCCAGTGTATGTGAAGAAATCAAAATCTCCTCTCCAGGTTGAAGACTACAAAATCTCTGACAGAGAAATCCTGCTATGGTGTGTGCAGAGAAGCAGCACCTCAGGGGGACTCTGAGGAGTCTGTTCTGTCTACCTTGTGAAAAATGGTTTAGAGCCCACTTCTGATGATAAGCTTGCAACTTTTGTTTTGTAATTAAAGGCTCTGAAAAGGCTTTACACTTCCATTTTGAAGTAAAATATTGCCCAGAGTTTGTGGTCTCCCCATCCCTGGAGATGTTGAACACTAGACTGGATGGGGCTCTGAGTAACCCTAGTGGAAGGTTCCCTGCCCATAGCAGGAGGGTTGATGATCTTTAAGGCCCCTTGCAATCCAAACCATTCTGTGATTCTATGAAATTCCAGTTCCCCTTGTGCTTATCTGGCAAGATCTGAACTCCTGCAAACACAGGGGGTCCAGGAAAGTGGAGTGTTTCATCTTAGCACATTGCAGGCCAGGCACTATGTCAAAAGACTATGCTGGCTGGATCACTAAGGTTGATAAAGAAAGACTTATGCCTCCCTCTGTGTACCTGCTCAGGGGAGATCCAGCCACCACCATCATTAGGATAGAGTTCCCACAAAAAACACGAGGAAGTATTCTTTGTTAAAGATTAATTTGGCTTATGGTGGCTCTTTAACACTGAAATAAGAAAAGAGGCACAGAAGAACCTTTGCTCTTTGCTCTTGAACTAATAAATAGTAATAATAACCTCTGGGAGAACCATGCCCAAGTCTTTTCCACATGTGTCCCTGCATCTTCTCAACATAACTTTTACCCTCTGGAATTTTCCTGCCTCTCCTATTTCGTGGCCCCTCCTCCCAGCACTGGCTGCTGCCTCCCTCTCAGGCAGCCCCGGGCTCAGGTATGGGTGCAAGGCATTGCTCCCTCTCCACTGCTCCCTGCCCCTGCCTAAGGCAGGAACTTACCTGAGGACAGAGATTCCTGACTTGTGAGGCACATGCATGCTTGGGTGCCAGGAGGGTGGGGAAGCCATTCTCAGCACCTTAAGGGGTGTAGCACCATGTGTCTGCCCTTCACCCTCACCCAACCTGCTTACAGAGAGAACCTCTTCTCCAGAGCCATTGAAGTGGCTCTTGGCCCCTTCCTAAAGGAACTTCATGCTGACCCCAGAAGATGGTGGTGGCACTTTCTCAGCAATAAGCCCCTCTCCAGGTCACTTTTGAGAAGTTTCTCTTTTTTACATGGGGAAGGGCTGATGTATGGATGTAGAGCCAGGACTGCATAAGTTTATGCATTTGCAAAGTTTTTTATTCCTTCTTAAACCATCTAAAGGAGGTTAGAAGCTTATCACTGAGGTTTAAAAAAGACAAGAGAAATCCAGATAAAAATGCTCATAGAAGTGTTTTATCAGAGCTTTATTCGGAAGGATGTTTTAAAAAATCTTAATATTTATGGAATGAACAAGCATTTTCCCCCTCAGTATCTTGATTCATACCTGAAAGTCTATGTTAGAAGGTATTCTACAAACAGTATCTCATAATTGTTTCAGTTTTAGTGTAGAGTTTAAGTTACAGTACAATAAACACCTGAGCAATGTAAACATGCATGACCTGAATCTAAGAAAAGGGGAAAAAAAGTGCTGTTCTTCTTTCTTGTGATGTTTTTCCTCCAGGGTATATTATTTTCCCCTAGTACCTAACCAAAAAGGCTTCTTAATACTTTGGTGCTCAGTTATAGTTCCCCCATCAGAGGATTGTTAGGCAGAAGACAACAAGGGTGTTTCCTTTCCCTCCTAATTATTTTGCTTTTTTTTTTTCCAGGTAAGCCATAACTTGGCTGGCTACATGATTTGAGTGTCAAAAGGAGGCATTTGCAAGGCCCATAGTGGCCAAAGCTTAGTGGGATGGTGGGTGGCATGTTGTGGTGGCCTCACTTCTGCAACCTAAAGAGCACTGTGAAAGCTGGGGGAACCATGCCCCAGCCTTGCCATCAGCCTGTCAGAGGAGTGTGGCAGTCCACATCACCCACCTATTAGCTCACCTAGAGATATTCTGTCCAGTCTTGCCTATGCAAACCCACAATACACCCAGCACTGCAACTTGCTGCAGCACTCAGAGGAAGTATTAATTTAGCTCTCAGAAGTGAGGAATACTTGTGCTCTCAAGCCAGTGATATTCAGGCATGTCTCCAGAAATATATTATTCTTAAGAAGGATATTCTCTAATACCAGGCTTTGAGATTTGCAAAGTGATAGTAGTATAGCCTAAATGAACAATTAAAATTTGGCAGACTACTTTTCACTTCCCATTTAGAAGCACAAGAACAATGTCAGTTTTATTTGATTAACATTCGCTATCTGTAGTGATCAAAGGACTACGTCTAAAAAATTAGCATTTTAGAAAGTCTTTGATAGTCAGCAATAAAATTCTCATACTTAGTCTGAAATCATTCCCATCTGCATTCTTTATTTGCATATCATTTATGAAGTATCATTAATGAAATCAAACAGATAGTAAGCACATCTAAAGCATCCATCCAACACAAAATAGAGACTACAGATAATTAGGGTAACTGCTATTATTTTACTTCTCTGCCCCTCCTGTAATTAGTACTGTTCGTAGTTGAAAAGTCAAAGACTTTTCAGAAGATATTGTTTTAGTCTCACCTTGTTTCACAATATATTGTTTTAATCTCACCTTATGTTTTGTAGGTGGCTTCTGAGCGAACTAGGTTTGACTCCCTTCAGTGGCAGTCTACAATTAATGGCTTCATTATGTAGTTTGTGCCCAGGAAATGAGAACTTTACTTGAGCCAGAGTTTTGCCTGCTAAAGGACTTATTCCTATGTTATCAACAGAAATCAAGGAACATGACTTTTACAGCAGATACTTTTCTACTTAAGGGAATACGATTATTTATTGACTGTCAGTATCCAGCAGAAGTCAGGGAGCACAAGGCATAAGGAAAGATTAGTGTAGCAAGAGTTGGCTTGGGCTAATTTCCAACACCAAGACTATGCAGTATACAACATCCTTTCATAAATATGACCTTTATAGCATATTGCATTAGCCTACTAATACCACAAGGAATGTTTTATTTGGGTCTATGCAGTTTTAAAGAAGACTGTTAAGGACATATCCATCATTTATTACTTCTGATGGAAAATTGTATTTTTAACAAATCAAACTTTTAACAGAAAAAAATGTAGGTATTTCACACATACACACAAAAAAAGGTGTATGAAAAAAGTGCAAAGTTCATAGCTGTCAGATAGGGACTGAGTGTTTTCCACTTGGAGTTACAGACCAGTTTTCATCTGGGAATGATAACGTTTGTTGGTGTTCCCACCTCTTTTCTGATCCTGGCTACCTGGGCATAAATACACCTCAATGCACCTGCAGGGATTGTGCTGAAGCAGTCACCTCCCTGAGCAGCCAGCTTGGCCAACGTCTGCTGCAGCAGAAAGCCTGCTTTCCATCATCCATGGAAAATCTGCAGGAACTGAGCATTGAACTCATGAGATGCCATGCCAGGAGGAGGTGACTGACTATCTTTTGCTTTATGTGTCCTTCCAGCTGCAGCAAAGTTTCCTCTGGGACCACAAGAAGAGTGTGTGCTGCCTGGTGCACACGTGGCTCACCAAAACCTTTGGCTGCTCCTTCACCAGGGTCCATGAGCCCACAGTTACAGTCCAGGGGAAGTGGTGGCCCCTTCAACAGTGCTTAAAGATGCTCACTGGAAGAGAGGAATCTTCATGTTCCCAGGATCAAGGTAGTGCCCATCCTCACGCATTTTTCTCAGACATTTCAAAATAGGAAAGGCCAACATTTCATCATAGTTAATGATGTCTTGTCCTTCTCAGTGCTCAAAGTATCTGGTTTACAAAGAAGAGGAGAACTAAAGATGGTGACAACAGAGCACACACTTACAGTGAGCAGCATTTGCCTGGGATGCGATAAGAGGTGATCACCTTCATGTGTCTAATAGAGACTACTTTCTTATCTAATCAGTAATTAGCTGGCCAATATAATTAGAGTGTTTGGAGTTAGAAATTAATGGCAGTCTTTCCTCTTACTGAACTTTGGAGCAGGGAAATGAAAAGCACAACAATGGTGAATGCCTCGTTTTGAATGGTGTAAACTGCACAGGTGTATCAGAAATGTATTCTTCCATTCACTGCACAACTGAAAGACTGTGTAACAGTACCTGTTACAGACTCCAGTGTCCCACAGCAATAGTCACAGGGAAAGAAATTGCCCACAGCCTCAGTCATCTATGAGAGACAGATAGACAAAATTTAAAAATTGACATTGAAATCAAGATTCAAAAACATTGTGGCAATCTAAGCAAAACAGGTTTTCAGAAGTCAATTTTTCAAAGCAGCATACAGAAAGCATGAGAGCTGGTAATCACTCAGTGATTTGCAGGAACTTGATAGCATCAGAATAGACTGTGTTCCAGCCTGCCCATTCTTGTATTGGCAGAAGTGGTTGTATTTCTTTTCCGATCTTAATAAACAATAATGTGGAAAGCAATACTTAAAAGAAACTTTAGGCAATATTTAAATAAATCTCATGTTTGACAAAGTGGTCATGCACAGAAATAAAGCAAAATATTCCCACAATAACCTGATGCAACAGTGGTTTGCAGGATAGGAGCTGAAACTGAAATTTGAACAGTCGTGGCTTTAAATTTAGATTATCTGCAAAGGACTTCTGCAAGCATTCTTCAGGTTCTGTGCAACACATTGAGACCCTGAAGTTTCAAGACAAGTTAATGACCTGCATGTCAGCTACCTACAGTAGTACATAGAATACAGAAAGACAGCAAAATGTGACAAGGAAAACACATCCAAATCTGTCTCTGTGGGATTACACCTGTCTCAGGCACATTTTGTCCATTAGTGATACCACACATGAGATGACAGGGGTTTGTCTTATGAACTGAAATGCTTACAGGTTAGATATCTGCCCTGTGGAAAATTGACTCCTGCAAAGTGTGTACCACTAGTCCTCAGAAACCTGTTTCAAAGAAGAATTCAAGTTTAATGACAATAATTTTTGAATAGTCACAACATTCCCACACAGAATTCCCAAAATTGGTTAGGCAGATGAATCATACAGGGCAGAGTGTACCACTTTAACTCAAACCTTTAAAGCCTCTTGTCAAAACTATCAATATTTCAGCATCTGAGTGTGCTGTGGGTGATAGTGTCACACCAAGTAGACAGTTGCCATTGCTTAGAAGCTTATTGATCCACTTCTCCAAGTATATCAAATCTGTTGAAGATGCAGCGCTAATAGAACTATCCACACATCATAAGGCAGGAGTACTGTAATTCTACTGGTCTCCAGTACAAATACCAAATTTTATGAATTTTGTCATGAGAGATCATTTGGTCCATGTATTTGCTAGCCTAACACTGCAAGCCCTTCTCTTTTCCTGGCTGAGGGCATGTACCCTGAGCAGTACTATCTGTGCTGCTGTGAGCTGCCAGCCCTGGACAGCATCTTGTCCCTCTGGCAGCAGCTTCTAAGGCAAGTCTGAATGAAGAGCAGTGTGTACAGTGACTGACAAGGAACTGTGAGAGTGCACCATCATCTGCTGGTTAAGCCTGCTGCAGTCAGTAGCTATACGGGGATGATATGCATTAACCGGGTATGTATTAACTGAAGCACAGGATCTCTCCCAGGCTTTGTAGAAAATCCTTCTGATGAAAAAGAAAAGCCTTTTATGACTCCACTCAGCAAATAGCCATCTCATCCAAAGCATCAGCACAGCTCTCCTATAAACTCCTGCATTATTTTCCATGCTTAAAGAGCACGTGTTGACTGGCAGCAGCTGAGACATGCTAAAAGCTGTCCAAGGAGCATGAAAAGTGGCATCAGACTGTGTGAGCCTTCAATAATCCACTAATCTTTTTGAACACATTCTTTTGTTTAGGCAGACTTTAGTTATTAGATTTGATGCATATTTCACGTATTACAAAACTGATCATTATTGTGTAGCTGGCTAATCCTCAGTTTGAGGAAGGATTGATTTTAAACTCATATAGGAAGGCTGTCAACTTAAGCAAGGAGGCTCTATGTTTCTAAGCATATGATATCTTTTGCTGTAACAGCATTACCGGAGACAAAGCAAATAAATGATAGGTAGATTTACATAAAGGGGAAAAGGTATATACTGTGAGCACAAAACTGCTTCACAGCCAATAATCAAAGTAGAAATGGGTTGTTTCTCTGTGAAACATTCACTAGTGATCAGAGTTAGATGACAGGTCTGTTTTAGCAGGCATTTCTGTAAAGGCAAAGGTAGAATCATAGAATCATTTAGGTTGGAAAAGACCCTAAAGATCATCAAATCCAACTGTTAACCCATCACTGCCAAGTTCACAATTAAGCCATGTTCCTAAGTACCATGTCTACATAACCTAATAAAGTCAGGAATAAAACTGAAGAAGTATCAATTAACATCTATTTCGATGCATTTATGCCTTAACAATAAAATGAAAAAATGTTAAAATCTGAAATAAGGATGCATTTTTAATGTACATATTCACAGAACAGCCTATTTTTGCACAACTATGCAGTATTTTCCGTAAAAATATTCTTCACTAAACTAAATATACAATGACCACTAGATCTTGCAGAATTAATCAACCTTTTTTACAGATTTCCAGACTATCAGAAAGTAGGTTATAGTGACATCACTGAAAATTAGTTATTAACATTGGCTTTTTTGGTGAGTATCTCTTAACAGGTCCTTTAACTATACTTTATAAGTTCTCAGAATATAGTTTCATTATTTCTTCCTGATGTTTGAGTTATAATCACTGTTCAAGTCACTGAAAGTCTTTCAATTTCCATTAACAGAACTGAACTCATTACCAGGGCACAAAGATGCTTCAGGCCAGACCACACAGTAAGATCCCATTCCTTTTCTGATCCTCCTTTTTCACCCATGAATGAAGGCTGAAAATCCAGGAGGCAACTGTTTCCTGCCTGAAGAGGGGTCTGGGAGAGATTTTGAGGGACCAGTTCCACATCAGTTGTTTCAGAAGTAGGTTTCTTCATCTGAAGATCAGGCCTTTTAAATCTGCTAATTTAAATATGAATTTATATATTTAATTCTAAGTTGCCCACATTCATTCTTGCTAACTGGATGCACAGTAGTCACTGATAAATTCAAACGATGGTAGTTTTAAAATTACACACAACTTTACATTTTGTGAGGAGCTTCTAGTGGCCATGGCTGCAGGCCTTATATAAAACTGAAATAAGTCTAAATAAGTTATTATCTAGGTAATGAACTTGACTAACATTTTTAATCCTTCATTGATGTTACCACTTTGTAACCAGATTTGCTTTGTTCTTCCACACTCTATATTAAAATAGGCAGCTTCTCAGCTTTTGAAAGAATATGATCATGAATGCAGTCCAACTCCTAGGATATATGATAACACTTTTTCTCACTAAGTCAAGCCGAGATAAGAGCCCTGAGGCTTGCTGCACTGTCCAGATGTTGAGATTTCAGTAGAAGATGGGTGCTTTATCCTTAAAGTGATGTGAATTTTCCAGCTAAAATACAACTCTCACGATGATAACGGTACACAAAAACCTCTCTGTGGTTGATCAGCACAAAGTTTATTCCACACTTAGACCATCTTTTAAAACTTAGGGAAGGACTTATGTGCAGATGTGGGGTTCTGCTGTGCACTATAATGAATTCACCCAGTGGGATTTAAATTTGCATACACTATCCTATTATCATGCCTCTCGCAAAGCTTTATTAGCTTGAGTGCAATACTGCCTGAATGTAGCTAGACTCCTTTCAGAAATTAGTTGGTTCATGCAAAGCCAGTGCAAAAGTAATTGATTTTTGGAGCTTTTTTGGTTGTTCCCAAGCATATTTTTTCCATATTGGCACTTGCATGTTTTTTATTACAGTCTGTGCTCACTAATACTATATTTAGCCTTTTACTCCAGGAGATTCTCATCAGTGTATTATATATTAATCAGAATTATTAATCAGTAACTTGTCCTGCATGAGTACACACCAGAATTTGTACATGGAAAAATGAAAATCATTTTATTCACTCCAGATGGGAGATGGATTGTAAGGGTAAAAACTGAGCAAGTACCAGGAATGAAAGCCTTGGCTAGTATTTTTCCTTTTGTTTAAGCAAAATTGGTCAGTGTCTTATACTGACTGCAGAGGAGAGGTGGGAGAATGTGAAAGTTGCTCAATGACAAAAAGTAGAAATCCAAATCATCCAAATCCTGCTTGGGTGAGGGCTAGCACAGCTTTCTCGTGAATTGGCTGTCTTCAGAGATATCAAACTCACTCAATCTCACCCCTGTAGGCCTGACTGAGATTTAAGATGCCATAACATCAAATACAGCCCCAGCCCTATGGGGGCTTGGTCCCTGGAAGCCATATTGATCTGTCTTTTGTATCCCCTGCGATGTGGGCTCCTGAACTGAGCCCAGGGATAGAGCCACAGTGTGAAGGATGCCAGGCCCTGGTCAGGAAGTCCATCAGGAGCTGCTGTGCAGAGGCAGCAATGCACTTGTGGTGCTTCAGGCAGGAGGGAAACGGTCTCTTACAAACATTTATGTGACTCTGACACAGAGTGCCTGAAGACCTAGAATCGCTGATTCTAGTTGCAAGAGGATGTTGTCCATAAGAATAATTCGTTTGTTATTTGTTGTTTTATTGCAGTCTAGTAGTGCTATGCAGAGCACCCTAGAGGCACAAATTACAGACATCACTCTGGTCATAAAGCATTGCAATCAAAATTTCAAAACATATTGGGCAGAAATCCAGCGTTAGATCCACCTTTCTTTAGAAAGAGTCTCTCTCTACCAAAGTGCCCTACCCCAATTCACTGTGAGCTAATCTCTCCCCACCCTGAATAACAGCACTAATTACGAGAAGTTTTTGGCTAATTGCAGTTCATACTGCCGCTTAGGTTGACCTAATTTGTGCTTGGCAGTCTCTGTAAGGAAGGTCAGTGAAGAATAGGACACTTGTGTTGCAGTAAACAACTAAATACAGGCAATATCTGGGCAGTCTAAAATAGACATTTGTAGCTCTTCAAAGTTAAAACCAAAAAAATGGTGTTTCTTTGTTGGCTAATTTTATAAGCACTTTGTAGGGCAAAATTAAATGGTGTCTTTGTTGCAGCACAAATATTGCCTGAGATGTGTGCAGAAAACTGGTGAATCATTTCCTGTTTGCTGCATTGTTGCTTCACAGCTTTCCCTCAGCAAGGGAATGATGTTGCCCAAACAACCCACGAAGCACATCTGAGTGCTGCGTGTCACTCAGTGTCCCGGTCCCCTCTTGGCTGCGGGGGGCTGTGCAGTGGCACACACGGTGTGCTGTGTGCTGGGGCAGGCACAGGGACGGGACTGCAAGGAGCTGGGCAGGATCAGTGCCCCACCCAGCCTTGCCCTTTCCTGCAAACCTGCACAAGGGTGATGGCAGTGACTCAGTGATGCAGATGGCTTGAGGAACCCCACTGTCTCTTTGATGATGCAGATAATAAATGGTTAGAGGGAAGAGGGAGCCTTAAGTTCTCTTCTCGGCTTACCTGGCGTGTGGATTTCCACTGCAGTCCAATACAGGGAACTTCAGCAGTCCTTACACCTACACAAAAAGCTGTTGAAGTTGAGCCAGGAATGCCACAATTGCGACAGCAAAGGCCTAAGTCTGAAGGAGGGTCCTGATGTGTGTCTGCACTAAGCTACGTGAAGTAAAAAAGGTGTCATGCTCAGAGTAGCTCACTGCTGGCTTTGCTGAAGGGCTGCTTGAAGATCACTGGCAAGTACACAGCCACAGAAACATTGGTTAAAAGAGGCCTGTGAAGGTCATCACCTCTTTCTAGAAGCAGGACTACCACCACTGCAGGTTGATAGGTCAGCTGTGACTTTGGTCAAGTCCTGTAAGCATCCAAGGACTGAGACAGACAATCTCTTCCAGTGCTGCACTGCCCTCCTAGGAGAAATAGTTTTTGTAATGTCCAGTCTGAATCTCCAGTATGTGGCCATAGATGCATGTTATACCATCTGCCACCTCAGACAGATTCAATTTTCCCATGCTTCTGACATGTAAAAATCTTCACTAAAGTCAATATATACTCCATCAATCCTGCTCCTCCCATTAGTATACACAGTCATTTCCTCACAGACCACAGTCAGGTTTGATTTCTGTCTTGCTTTCTGTCTTTATGTAATTGGAAATGATCCCCAAGATTCATGCTTCCAGATCTTTCCAGGGCTGAGGTGAGCCTTACTTGTCTACAGTTCTTCTTCCCAGGTCTTCCTTCTTGCCTTGACTACAGACAGATGTAACAGTAGCCTTTTTCTAGTAAGAGTAACAGCTCCCCCAGTTTCACTATTGTTTTCATCTCAGCAGTTGTTTAGTAACTTTTCTAAAAGCCTCTCACATGAATTGTGTTTTATACATGCTCTACAGACTCCTGCCACTTCAAAATCATTCCTGACTGTTCAAGATACCAGTTTACCCTTGGAGAACATACCATCCATATCCTTTATTTCCTTCATTTTGAAGGAAGCTGCCTGGTTGGAACACAAGTTGAGAGCCATTAAAAGGAGGGATAGTTATGCAGACAGAAAATTAACATAGACTGATGATAAACACTGGCTATCTTCTTTTCACTGAATAGAGGTTAAAATTTTCAGCCTGTAAGGCATGTTCCAAAACTTGATTATTTGTTCCTGTTACTTTACTGTAAGTGTGCTGTATTTTTTCTTCTTTTGGGAGGAATACAGACTGCTAATTGCTTTTGCAACCAGCTTGCCATACCATAATTTACACTTCTCTTTTGGGTATTAGTGACAGAGTTTCATGAAAGAAGTATTTTCTAAATTACAGAAATTAACTTAATGGCTATTAGGCTTTACTCAAGTTAAATTCTCTCTCTCTCAAAATATGGACTTTACTTAACATAATATAATTGATGTTTTGGGCATGCCAAATGTGTATATGTACATTATATAGCTTAGTGTAAAAATCCAGGAAACACTCCTTATATGACTTCACCATGCCATTCATATATCACACAATAATAACGATGATAAATAAGTGGAATATACGACTTTACATCGCAGAAGGGTTTCTTAATATAACAAGTGTTTCCTTAGTCTCTTAAGTCACAAATGTGGCTCTTAGATTTTCTGCCTGCTGTACATCTGATGTAAAACTTAGTCAAATGGTTGTTTCATTCCTACACTCCCTCTGGTACTGGAAATCCATACCCGAAATGACAATATTAAAAAAAAATTGCAGAAGTCAACAAGGGCAATCAATTATATTTACCTAGGCTGTTTTAGCAAATAGACTTCCCTCTGGCAGCCATTAAATCAGTTAATGGAATTAAATTAATCATTAGGGAAAGTCTGCCCTGTGCTTTGTATATTACCTCAACTTTTAGTGTGTGCTATGCAAGTTGCCAAAAATTAACTGCCAGCTTTCACTGTTCATCCTTCGGAGCTAGTTTAGTCAAATTTGTAGTGTCCTCTTCTCTGGGCTCCCAGTCAGTTGCCCTGCCCTACACACGCTCTTTTTCCAAGGCACAAAACAGGAGATCATGCCAGAAGGAAAGCTGCCTGTGCAACATAATATGAGGAGAGCCAAATATTTCTGCAGTGCTGCAGAAGTTGCACATGCAGTATATGTTGCATGGACATAGGCGGATTAGGTATGTGGTACTTACTGGAATGTAAATGTTCTGGTTTATGCCTGTTCAGCGTCCCTGCTACACATAGATCCAACAGCCTATGTTCTGATCCAATAGTTGCAGCTCACTAGAAGTAAAAACAGCAATTGTACAAGAAAAAAGATGAAGCCAGAGAAACTGAACAGTGAATAGGAATTTCTGACAATCAGTACTGGATGTGTGTGAGAGGGAAAGAGAGCATGAGCAAGTCAGAGCTTCTCAGAGCCTGAATGTACTAGCCCAGTTTTTCAGAGGCATAGCTCATTGACTGCGCCCATGCATCAACCCTACTCCTTCTGTAACTCTGTCAGCTGTAATAAAAGGAGAAATTAAACATTTTGCTATCTCCAATCACTGTGTTCAGATATTTCTTGTTAAGTTTCTACCCTGATGGCTTCTTGCAAGGTTCACCATTTTCCTTTTCCCTAAAGGAATGATGTCCTACTGTTAACCTGCTCCCTTTCAAGATGATGTCAGGTGAGTGTGCAGCATTCCCCATGCCAGAAGTCTTCCTTCCCTGCATTATGCAGAGTTCACTGTCAAGTCACAGACAATTACTCTGATACTTGTCATCATGCAGGCACACAAGAATTTTTTACCTCCAAAACTATCTACTCAGCACCATCCTCTGCAGACTTTTCCCTCCTTTCAGCCTGTCTGGAAGGAATGAATGGGGTGGAAAGGAGACAACAAGCTCAGTTTCACGCTGTTGCTTTCAGAGTTGAGCTGGGAAGCTCTCCAGAAGGATATCTTGCACAGCTGGAGCCCTGGACTCCAGAAAGGCAGCACTGAGACCCCAGCACCAAGGCAGACAGGTGGCCAGAGAACAGGTACTTCAAAGCCTTTGTGTTTCTTTAGCAGCAGTGAAAGGAGTAGAGGCCCTGTGAAACCCACAAAGCAGTAGCCAGGGTACAGCTAACAGCTTGCAGGACATACTCCACGGCCTGTATTAGGTGGCCACTCTGACAGCACTGAAACAGATCCACCACCCATGTCACCACTTGGCCCCAGGCAACAGCAGAAAGGCAAAAGTCCAGAATTTACATTCCCCAAAACAGCGAATATCCACTATTTTCCTATCACCTAAAACAGAACTAGCTGATTTGTGTTAATTACAGCTTAGATAAAATAAATTTACCTTTTGTATAGCAGCATATGAATTAGCTTGGCATCCAATGCTGACCTGACACACCCATAATGATAGTATGAAGTCAGTGGATCTATTTGCAGAGTAGTATATTGCTTGAATTAAGGGCACAAGGGCAGGGAAAGAGGCCATGCAAAATCTGACTCATTTACCTATAAATCAGCTTATGGTTGGGAAGATATTTATTTACTGATATTGGGACACAATCAGTGAGAGAAGCAACAAGAACAAGTGATGACAAGACTTCTGTATTCCCAGGAAAGGTTAAGGTTTGGTGTTGATACTCTGACACACAGGAATGAGCAAATTTTTTTTCAACAGCTTTTACTCCAGGTGATTAGATGGGGCGAGAAAGGTTTATTACTAGCAAAGCATTTATCTCTCTTTTCAAAAACAGTACACAACATCTATGAGATGTAACTGATCAGACACACCCTCTAGGAGATACATCCTTCCTACTCTTGTAAACCAGCACAATCTACATTTTCATCTTAGACTAATCACATGAATCACACTGGATGCTCAGAGCCAGCATCTCACCACATGTAAACCAAAGTAGCTCCTCTCAAGGCAGTGGAGTAGCACCATCTGTGCTGTTTCAGATGAGATCTACAAACCTCCATGCATGTGTTGGTCTGCCTATAGCAGCAATGTGAAGTTACCTGTTTACAGAAGTAAGTCTTCAAAATGTGTAGAAAACATATTGTGCAGAAAGTTTGCCCTTGTCAGGAATCATGAATCCAGGGGTCTTTCCATCAAGAGCACTTGTCAATTAAGTGCAAGGTACTGCACTTGAACATGGGCTTCCTTACCTAGATCTCAGATATCTACACTAACATCTACAATTACTCTTTTATGTATTAGAATGACCTTTAAGCAGTTACAAATAGAAGAACAGTGAAACACAGACTATGCTGTCTGTAGAACAGCTTTCCCTCCAAAAAAAATTGCCTTATAGGTAATATAAGCATTTTAAAATAGGAAATCATATTGTGTTATTGAAATTTAAATTGTTTTACCGTATTGACCTGGTCTTCCAATCAAATGTATCCAACAGACACATAGATCAAAAGAATTGTCATTTTTATATGTTAATAATTGTGGGGTTCCCAGAACAGTGGCACAGTTTATTGGAAACTCCCCAGCTCTGCTCTCCTTGAGTTCAGATCCAGAAAAAGGCAGAAATAAGTCACAAGTAAAATCGTTTTTTTCAGAGATTGGCACTGTACCTCTTAGGAAAGACACAGCCCATGGGACAGCACATCGGGGAAGAGTTCAGGCCTACCTCCATACCTAGTTTTATGCTGAAGTTGCATCCACTAGCCCATAATAATTCCTCAGAGGATGAGAAGCTCATCTGCTGTAAACCGCAAGGGTTTGCTGATCTAGGATCACAAAGCAACATTCTTTGACTAAGGATCTTGATGGCACTGAGCTTATTATCTAAAAACTTTGAAAAGAGAAAAGCATGTGTGCTTCCACATGTGCTAATACACAGACATTTTTAAAATAGCATCCTCCCAAAACAAGCAAAGTAAACCAAGGCTGAAATTCTCAGATTTAGTTGCTATACTCTCTGATCTGTCTTTAATTTGTTTTCTGTTATCATTGATCTCTAACAACTTAGGTAATCAGCACAGGTAAGCTACACCGTATTGTTATGGTTTGGTAAAAGCAGATGGCTTTATATGAGGAATATGTATCTTTTTCAGAGGCTGGCCTTGATTTCTTTTCTGCCTCTAGTTTACTGCAGACTATAAAGAACTGGCACTTTCCAAAGAGCAGCCATTACAAGAAATGTAGCTGCCTCTTTCCCCAAGTTCAGTCATGTGTCTGAATTTTGGAAAGACCTATGATGGAAGGAAGAAGTGATGGAAATTGGATTATTTTGTTTTCGCTACTCCAATATATCTAGTAATCAGGCATTTTATCAATCCTTCTTGCCAAAACCCAACTAGTACTTAAAGTTTGAAAGTATGTATTATATAACAAACCACTATGATTTATTGGGCCATAGATCATTTGCCTGGGAAACTGTAAGGACTGGAACATTAATCCTGCTAGGCAGCTGATGCAACTTGTGAGCTGTGCATGGGCACAAAACCTCAGTTCTCCCACCTGAGCAGTGTGCAGGAAATCTCCTCCTGCTCAAGCTCCTGCCCTGAGATGCAGAGTCAAGGCAGCAAGGGCCTTCCAAGCTGTGCTTCCCCACTGAGAATTTGTCCCCACAGGGCAGTGATGAAATGCAGTGCAGTGCAGCCTGCCACTTCTCATAAATCTCAGAGACTCATACTCCTACCCATACAAGGGACACAAATACAAGTTTCTAGTCATAAAGGGACATAATTCTGGTAGCTTTGCACAGAGTACTGAACTTTCTTCTAAACAGTAGCAACTAAAAGGCAGTAAAATAACGACTGATAGAAGTATTGTCTTTTTACAGCCAAAAGGCTGATAACAGTCATTAAAATAGTTTTTGAGATGTGAACTTCAGCCAGTAAGGGAAAACATTCAATAAGATCTTATAAAATCAATTATTTTGTTGGTTTAAAGGTTTACTATCATGGGAAACAAATAGTTTCACTAAATCAGAGGCAGATTTATAGTTAGAATCTTATCATAGAGTGGTTTGCACTGGAAGGGACCTTAAAGATCATCTAGTTCCAACACCCGTGACATGGGCAGGGACACCTTCCACTAGACCAGGTTGCTCAGAGCCCCCCATCAACCTGGCCTTTAACATCCACAGCTTCTCTGTCCAACCTGTTCAAGTAGCTGACCACCCTCATAGTGAAGAATTTCCTCCTACTATCTAATCTAAACCTACTCTCTTTCAGTTTAAAGGCCTTCCCCCTTGTCCTACCACTGCATGCCCTTGTAAAAAGCCCCTCTCCAGCCTTCATGTAGGCCCCCTCTAAGTACCCAAAGGCTGCTATAAAGTCTGCCTGGAGCCTTCTCTTCTCCAGGCTGAACAACCCCAACTCTCAGTCTTTCCTCTTAGAAGAACTGGCCTATCCCTCTCATCGTCTTCATGGCTCTCCTCCAGAGGTCCATTTTTTTCTTTTGCTGGAGTCCCCAGGCCTGAACACAGTACTTTGGGTGGCTTCTCATGAAAGTAGCGTAGAGGGGCAGAACCATCTTCCTCAACCTTCTGGTCACACTTCTTTTGATGCAGCCCAGAATACAGTTAGAAGGTACTCTGCATATATATTGTGACCTTTCTTTGTACTAAATATATATCACACAGACATTTTAATGAGGACTGTGATGACAAAGCAAGAAGACAGCTTCTCACAGAAAATCTTAGAGGCACGTAGCTCTTAACAAAAGCACGTTTGTGAGATGAAGGCATTTTGAATATTTCCATAACCCATACATGAGAGAGGGGATACACAGGAATGTCATGCCAGGGCTGCTCAGGCCATGAATCTCATTTCAGTGCTTCCTTTTGAGACCAGACCAATACTGGTATGCCTCACCTGGCAGCACCCAAAAGCAGGAGAAGCAGTTCCTGGGTTGGGGCTTGGAGAGGTGGTAAAGGACAAAATGCACATCATCTGTGCAAGCAACTTTACGAAAAAGCTAGAATATGGCCAGAGATAAGTACGGTAAATGAACATCATTAGACATTGTTAGCGCATATGATCCTTAATTACTACCTCCAGAACACTTTGATGTCCTTACAGAGAGATTATATGAAGTTCAAAATGACTTGTTAATAAGTAAGATTTTCAAAAGCATTTAAATAGTGAATGAGTTCCAGAGACCGCTAAGTTACATAGGTAGCTTTGAAAATTTCCCCTCAAGATAATAAATGTATGTCCCAGCATTTGCTAAAAATCCTTTCTTCTCCAGTGGTACAGTATTACTTGTACACATTTTGTAGTCATGTTTTTGTTCTCTGACTAACTGAAAGCGTAGCCTCAGTGTATCACTGTGTATGTTGCGCAAGAGTACATTCGGAATTTGCATTTTTTAGATTACCAGACAATAAAAAAACCCTGAGATTGCACAGATATGCACCACCCTTCATTAGAGGCAGTGATATTCTCTCCCACCCAGTCCTGCCCAACCAAGACAATATTGCACATACGCCTCCAGACAATGAGACTACCACACCTTTTGCCTCTAATTAAAATTATTAAGTTGAGAAGGAAAGAAATGCATTTCAGTCTGTGCTTGTTAGCCTAATGTCTTGATAAAACTAAACATGTTCTGCTGCTGCCCACCATCTGTCCTTATAAATACTTTTTGAAAACACTGAACAGGAAAACAGATTTGTCATTACTGACTTCCACAATTTTATACCATGCCTCAGGTTTTTCTTTATGCAGACCAATAGAATCCACAGAATAGGATAAATTTTTCTCCTATAAAAACAATTTTGCATTCGACACATTTCAGTAGAAAATATTCAAACCTAATGCATGTAGAAAGCTATGCAGAGCAATGAAGATGTCCTTATTGAGAATAGTATTTTGGGGCAATCTTGCTTCTCTTGTCCCAATCCATTCCTCACATCTTCTCAGTTCTTTCAATGTTAGATAAACTCTCATGGAAGCACTGTGACTCCCTGTCTTTGACAAAGCGGTTACTTTTCATTGCTCTGCAGCCTTTGAGGCATCAAAACTATTTACATCTTCTTAGCTTTCCTTTGTTGCTGAGAATTCAGACACCTGCAAGAAAATATGCCTTTTCCATTACTGAGGCAAAGAAACCCTCCTAGACAACCACAGCATCTAGTCCTGCCATGATTCCCAGCATTTTGCCCCGATACAAAGACTAAATCCCAGGTGATGCAATACAGCAGCCCAGCCACCGATGAATATGGGTTGCCAGGAAGGTTGATGCTGTTCCTTACGCAGACTCCCCACTGAACTTTAAGTCCAGTCACCATCCACAGGCTTCCAGTGATCTGTTCTAACTATTATGCCACAGGTGCCTTTCTTAAAAGCTTCACCTCAGGTACAATGTCATAGTCAACTGGTATTTGTAAGACAAAGGAAAATGGACTTTGGCTGAGGTTGGTGCTAATCTCTAGAGAAAATAGGAATATCTCCTACTGCTGCAGGATCAATTGTGAGCTCTCTTTCCATAGATTATTGCAATTAATTCTTTTTTTTTTCCAACTACTCTTCTTTCTTATCACAGAAGCTCTTCCCAACAGACAAGTGGGAATTAGGTGTTTATAAAATTCATCTTCACAATAGCTGTGAATAAACAGTACCAGATACAAACATTATCCCATCACAAGATGAGAACTGGCTCACACAGGTGCGGGTATTAAATTCCTCAGGGCTTGAGTTCAGGCAATACAGAGGCCACTCTTTCTTCGGCAAATTTTGGTGAGATAAAGGCTGAGTGTGAAGATTTCTGGAAGACCAGGACTGTTTAAGGAAAAGCTGCTCACCTGATATTAAACCAGTTGAGGAGTGTTGGCTAATCCCATGGCATTCCTGGTCATGTGAGGGCAGGGCTGCTTGGGAAGGAGCAGCAGTACCTCCTCCTCCTCCTCAAACCAGCGCAAAGCTCTGCTTGCTGCCAGAAGGGACTAGAACAAGAATAGGACAGAAACGTCTCTAATATTAAATGCAAGAAGAGTGTGATTGTTTTGAAGTAGAGAAATACAAGGAAGTCACAAGGAATGGCAGCAGCAAGATTTAAAATTATAACAGATTCTAAAATAACAGAATCTAAAAGGCTTCTAGACAAAGCATGCACAAGAAAAGGGCTTTTTTCAGTCTTCTATGAGTTAAACTCTATTTGCAAATTCTCTCTAGAAATTCCTTAGGAATAGGCTTTCCTCTGCAATTTCTGGTCCCATCCATTTCAGGTTAGACTGGAAATATTGAGAAAGAGGTTCCTGACTCACTTACAGCCCAGGCTTTCTCAGGCTATTGACTCCCTCATATTTAAATCCACAAACTTCTCAGGAAGTACAGATATGTGAATCTGACGATGTTACTGTGTAAGGCAGAACATTAGAATGGCTTCAAAAGTCAGAAACAAAATTTTGCATCATTGCCAAGGCTGTGTCTATGACAGCCAAGGTGAGAACAATGAGGAAGGGTGAGGATGAAAACAGTCATTTGGTTGTAACTAGGATTTGTTTCTGTTTTCACTCCTTATGTTGAAATTTTGGAGGTTTTTTCCCCCCTCCCTTCCTTGTTTTCAGTTACATTTAAATTACATAGTTAAGTGAATATTTTGAGCTATCCAAAGCTTTCTGGAGGCAATGGGAAGGAATTACACTGATTGCCAATATGTAATGAGTTAATCTATGCGTTAATATGACATTTTTGGAATGTAAGTGCATGCAATATTCCAAATACTACTTCCTACACTGCAGTTACTTCACACCATACCTTGTTATTGCAGCATATGGCTGCCTCAGATGTTGTTGAAAGTTCAGTTTACTCCCAAAAATCTCAGTAAGTAGACAGGAAACTTTATTTCAAAATTCAGGTGCAGGGAGGGGAAACAAAAACAAAACCAAAAAACCTAACCCTTACATTCTCAAATCACTGAAGTTCTGGAGTACAGAATGAGAGAAAAATGCATGTATTTGCTTGTTGTGAGAGGGAAGAAAATCATAGCATGCCCGCAATTATTGTCTTAGTGGAAAAAGAAGAAATTAATAGAGAAGAACTAATATTTTGAGTGTGCAAAATTTTTCACAAGTTGAAAAAAGAAAATAAATATCCTAAATGGTTCCTTTTGGGTCTTACAAAACAGTTTAAAAAACATCTTTCATCCATTTCTAACTAGAGCTGTGGTTCCGGCTTTCACATAAGCAGTAATGCAACTGTTTCCGGAACTCCTCCATAATTTCTTTAAACTTTTCCTCCTTATTGCCTCTGAACACTCAGCATTTTACTTTTTTTTTTCAAATGAGCATCATTAAATACATGTGACTCATTAGTAATGATGGCTTAATTTGGGACAACATTGGTGGTTTCCACCCCCAGCTTTCTTCTCTTGCCTTTTCTTGGTAGTTATTCCTTTTGCTTCAGGGGTAGCTCAGCAGCACATAAAGCTCCTTCACAACTCAAGTTTGGAGGAAACCAGGATCCATTTCAATTTCCCCCAGTACACCTACCTCTAATTTATGGCAGCTCAGCAACTGATCCTGAGCAGCCACAGCACCTCTGCAGTGGAGGCAAAAGCTGCTGAGAAAAGAGCAGGGCAGATTTCCTGGCCTAATTCAAAGGAGCAGGTGAGGTACATTAGCAAATGCCATGTGTCACATTAAGGAAATTTGAGAAGTAATGCACTCAGTGAAAACAAAACAGAGCTTGACAGCAATCTAAATATTTGGAGGGTGGGGGAGAGAGGAAGAGAAGGTGCTACAGGGCCATTAAGAGTTGGTCGATCATCATTCAGATCTAGAAAAAAATGCTTAAGGAGGAGTCCTCAGGGAGATGCAAAATTACCCTTGATAATATATTTATAATTTCCTACTGTTTTTAAGAAAGTCCAGGTAAAACAAAAGATATTACTGCTTTAACAGGTACCCCAGCCCTTTGGCTCAAGGTATACTGGTTTTGAAATGGCAGGGGTCAGTACACAAAGAAAGCACCTGGGGATGTTTCACCACAACTTTCAGCACATACTACTTGAAATTGATTCTCTCAAAGATCATGTCCATAAAATTTCTCCTTGTCTTGTAGCAAAGTATAAAACAAAGCCATGGTCTTCTGGCTTTGTGACTTAAAAAATGAAGTGAAAGAAGATTGCTCAACTGGTCTTCTGGACTTAAAAGAATTAAATCCTGTCTTTACATGTAGGCCCAAAAGTATTATACAAATGCAGAAGAAGTGAACATTCCTTGGAGATGTGGCTGATTTATTTTCCTAACCTGATGCATCAGCAGCAGCCTAGATGTTACCCTTCAAAGGAATGTGGCCTTACGACATTTTACTTTGCATATCCAGTTCATTTTTAAGAGCCTTTGTTTTCTTAAACTGATATTTGAATTATATTCAGCACTTATTTCCTGGAAAACAACTGTATATTGGTACAGGAAGCCTCACAGGTGACAGTTTAATTTAGGAAAGAATAGCAGAATAACTTCTGCAAATACCACATTAAAAATTTATTCTCTAAAACAAAGAAGGCACAGCTTTGCTCTTACTGCCAAAAAGGTATTTGCCTATCCTGTATTTCATTCTTGTTTTCCTGAGATAGTTTTCCTAGGAAGTTCTCGAGGTCAGCAAGTGAATGTGCATAGCCAGTCTTGCTAAGAATACTTGGCAGTAGGCTTTAGGCTTCTGGTTCACCAGCACAAGTTTATGTAGTCAGAAACAAGGAGTGGTGACAGTAGGTTCTGTTGTCAGATCTTGTGCTGGAGTAGCACTGTCTCTAACACAGGGCTGGTGTCTCCAGGGAACCACACAGGCCCAAGCAACAGCTTTAAGCACCACAAAAGCTAATTTAACATTACACACACATTCAGTATGGGACGGCAGGTAAGAGCACTTGTAATTGTGTGTTATTAATATAGGGCTGGGTTTCTTTAAGGAGTTATAAAATTCTGGCTCAAGAAGAAAAAGGCAGTATTAGAGACTGCATCTTTTAGTGCTGAATCATCTCAGACAGAGAGTCTGAAAAAAAGACTGCTGTTGAGCGCTTGTATATATTGTAAGTTAGACCTGGTCCTCTTGGAAGTATAGAGCAGCCACTGGATACCACAAAAAGCGAGTCAATGCTGCATGCCCTATAATCTGGTTTTTAATCCACTGCTGATAAATCCTGCAGAAAACTGTTAAAGCAAATACTAGCAAAGTAGCCCATGTAAGAGAGAGGAAGAAAGAAACAGACTAGAAAGAAACAGTGTAGAAGCACTACATGTTACTGCCATGAGGATTGTATTGTCTTGCTTTCACCACCAGTTTCTAACTCCCATCCATGTGTATATAAGGTATGGGAGTTTTGGTCTGGTAATTTTTATATTCCTCATAATCTCTGCTCCTTTGTGATTTTCACTTGTTTTTGATATCATACCAATTACATCTTGTTCTTCAAAGTATCAGAAACTGGCGATAAAAATCATTTGGGAGTGAGCACTGGCAGACTCATCTGGCAGAGAAACTGGCTTTTAACCTTGCTATGAAGAGGAGAAGAGGATCTGGTTGAGTACTCTGCAGTAGGTGAAACTCTACTGAGCCGTGAGACAGCTGGAAAACTCCATGGCAGCAGAGATGTGAGATATGCCAGCTTCTGTCTGGATCTCCACAGTGTGTGTCTGGTAGGACAAGGTCCACTATAACGTTAGGTTCCCTCTCTCAAATTCTTCCTCTCATGAGCAGCTCCACTATTTTTAAGTTAATTATTTGCTGCTACTTCCACCAAGCCCTAGTTCCTCATTTAACAGAGGCATATTCCCTGAAATTTTCTTCTGGTTTCCATCTTATTTTAAGGGATAAAGCTTAGGAGACAAGAAGAAAAAGCGCATACAGTCAACTTTCCACTATTCATGTCACAGAGATGTATAATCATGAATTACTTTAAATGGGAAGTTTAATGGAAAAGGACTAAAGTATTTTAATGGAAATGGATTTTTAGCTCAGACATAACAGTGTGCAAATGCATAAGCTGACAGGTTCAAAGGCAGCCAAACCCACTGCAGATCTCTCCAGCCCAGAAGCAGGGGCTGAGGAACTCTCACATTGGCTAATCCCAAGTGGTGCAGTCAGCCTTCAATAGCTGCTCTTGTATAATACCACTTCTGTGGCAACAAAGAGCAGACATGAGTTTACTGGGGTTTGTTAGCTCAGGCTCAGTCAAGACCTTTCTAGACCAATTGCAGCCCTACACCAGCCAGCGGGGGCACTCCTGAAACCACAATTCATTTACGAAATGACCAGGTAACCCATTCAGAGGCACTGGAGCCAACTGATCACATTTACAGCATATTCAATGAGGAATCTCTGCATGGATCACAGGCAGACAATGTCCGGCACATCTTTTGTATCTTTACTTTATAGGAGAAACTCCTTTTCCGCATTGCAGCCTGTGTGAACCTTCTGTAATCTTTATAGAGGGAACTACACACACAGCTGGTGTACAACTGCTACCTACAAAGTACCCATATCTCAGTGCAAACAAAGCCCAAAGAAATGGTTTAGCTGTATAAAATGACAACATAATAAACAGATTCTCTTTTCCTTTACATTCATTCCTGAGTATCTGCTTATATTTGGAAACATTTATAGTGTTGAGAATGATTTTAATTGTTCCACAGCATCTGCTTCTTTCAATAAAAAATAATAGCTGGCCACACTCCATATGATTCTTTACTCAGGCAATGTTGCAAATTTAAACAGGAATTGGGAAAACTGCAAGGGAACAGAGAACATAGATGAAAATTCAATGGCATATGAGAGAAAATTTAATGGCGTATGATATAATTAGGCCACAGCAGTGCCAAATCCAACACAGACTTAGAGAATTGTTCCCCCAGACCAACAGCAGGATCTTGTACTAGCTAGCAAACCACAGTGTGCAGGGAAGATGAGGCACCTCGGAATGGCAATGCTGAGCACAGAGTTATGTCAGTGCAAAACCCTGGCAAGGAGGCACCTAATTCCTGCCATTGGCTACCTAAGGTAGGGCAGTGCCAGACTTTCCTCAGTGGAAGGACAATGGCGATCAACAAAAGTTGCAGCAAAGGAAATTCTGTCTAGATATGAGGACAAAAATGTTCACAGTGAGACTAATCCAACACTGGAAGAGGTTTCCCAATGAGGTTGTGGAGCCTCAATTCTTATTAATATTCAAAGCTCAGCTTCACGTGGCCCTGAGAAACTTGCTGTACTTGACAATCGTTTGAGGAAGAGGTTGGACTGGATGACACCCAGCAGTCTCTTCTAACCTACATTGTCCTGTGTTTCTGTGGACCCCTGTCCAGAGTCTGGGATGCTCATGGAGAAATGCAGTTAGAAATATTTGTATATTTGGAGCCATCTCCAAGAAGTCTCTCCCAAAGAAAAGTCCTGTAACCCTCTCCTCAAAAAGAAAAAAGCAAGATAGCAGTTTCTTTTAAAATTCATGACAGTGGTGATGCCAGCACCAAGTACTACATGATATTCTGCTGCCTAAAGCACTTGCCCAAGAAATGGCTATCCGTAGTGACCTGAGTGGGTCTAAACATATACAGGGTAGCCATTGAGAAATAAGGATTCTGAAGAGGGCTCAGGGACATGAAGGAGCCTAGGCCTATGGTGAAAGGTTAATGTCTCCTTCCAAGAACTAATGTCTCTGATCTTCACATCTGGTTCTGGACTGTCTTTTGCACGGGCTCAGATGGAGAAACAGCCATGGAGATGGGGATATGCCAGGCTTTATTTCCTTCCCAGCTCTGCTGTAGCCCCTGGGCTGCAGTCACACTGCCCCGGGTTGCTCCCTTCCTGGCCCTTTGACTCATGTATAACTTATTCTGCCAAGATCCAGCTTCTACAACAAGCTCCAAGTTTCTTCCCCTCCCACAGCTGGGCTGCTTATTAGGCTGCTCTCTTGGGAAATGTACACTTGAGCTTCTCCAGACTGAGCAAGACCTAATACTGAGGTTCCCCTGGGCAGGCACCCTTAACCATCGTGTGGCACGAACTCAAAAGCCCCACATGGTTGTGCCATCCCTATTACCTCCTCTATCATAAACGGGGCCTGTTTTCAAAGAGTTTGGCCCTTGCTGAGCTCTGCAGGCAGCCAAACGCCATCCGTGGGTGTTAGGTGTGCTCTGGGAACAAGGAATGGGATGGGTCCCGAGGGAGTGGGGCTGAGAGCTGCCAGCTTCCTGTATCCCACCCTTCCCAGCACCCGGACACAGAGCCATGTGGGCTGTGGTGCTTCTGGCCAAGCAGTGAAGCAGAGCTGGAGGTGTCCAGGCCAAGTCAGGACCTCCCTGTGAGCACAGGCAGCCCCAACCTTTGGGAGCAGATGCACAAAGTCTTCTTGGATTTCCGCTTTGGAGACAGGCGGCTGCCCACCATGCCCTATGACACAGTCAGTTTACACACCTACAGCTTCTTTGGACTTCGACGCTCACATCCAGTGCTCTGCTTGAACCACATTTTGGGCATCATGCCACCATCTCAAATGCTCTGTAATCCATTTCTTCTCTCTCCTACTAAACCCTCTCACCTACTATTCTTTCTGTCCTGCCATGGTGCCCTCTGCCTGGGCTGTCCATACACTTCTTCCAGTGGCCACTTTCTCTCCAGTACAGCTCCCCGGCAGACTGACCTGCCTGGGAACAGCACGACACACTCTGGTTGTGTGGCCAGAAGTGGTCCTGGCACTCCAATTGCTAAAGTAGCCCACAAGACCCACAGACTGCTTCAGAGGGACCCCCAGGGACTGACAGATCCCTGTAACTAATAGAAACAACATCAGGTCTAGACTGAGAAAAAAACCTCAGCCTCTACCAGATTCTGAGCCCTGACTTTCTCTACAGCTCAGCCTTTGTCTTCTGCCATACTCACCATGTGCTATCATTTCTTTTTTACTATTTTCCACTTATTCCAATAGAGCATTACTACAATCCCATGACAAAAGTAGCATGGACCAAATGTGCCACCTAAGTTCTTTGTGACCACATTTAAGTATTAAAATGATTTTTAGTTTGTTTCTTCAGAGATTAAAATAATGTCTTTCAAACTACTCTTCTGTCAGAAATGTGCTAAGACATCTATTTGCAGACTAAACCTCTTGGTTTTGCACTTTGGAAGGCACATGTAGCATTGGTCTTCCAGCATCCCCATCCAAATTTCTTTTGTGGAACTCATAAATCCTTCCATCCTTGACACTTGCATTACAGCAAAGCAGGAAATGAGTCAGAATCTAAGTCTAGGAAATTACCTAATTCCCTTGTCACAGAACATGATGTGTGCCTACTTCTTCAATTACTTTGTCTGCCACTCTTCTTGACAAAACTGATATTGCTTTGGAAACATTTTGACTTAAAAAAAAAAAATCAGAGAATAAATTCATTTAAATGAAAATCACACCCAGACTCCTACTTCACAGTTTCCTATTTTGGGGTCTCATTTAAAAAAACATCCTTAATCCCCATGTGCTTTTCCTGTTCTTTCTCAGTAGTGAGCTCTTAATGGTACAAAATGTACCTTGAATAGTACTCTTTTACTATTGAAGGCCAGGGGATGACAGTCTTCTGTACTCTACCCTATGAGACTCCAACTAGAAATTACAAGAACAGAGTAAAAACTGAGTTTTCCTCTTTTGAAATGGCACAGTATCCATTAATGGCAAGTGGCACAATTCAAAGAAACTTCATGATGAAACAGAAGGACTGGAACACTCCAGACAATGGCAGGAACCCTATCATACAGGTACTGGAGGGGGGGACACAGGGACATCCAGATAGGGTTACCCAGAGAGAACAGCACTAAACACTGGCACATGGCCAGAGAGATAACAAGCCTACTTATCCCACTACAGAGCAAGTTATGTTTTTCTCTCCAGCACTCAGCGATCTGGCTGGATTTACCACCTTGGGCTTAATGCCGGTGATGCCAGACATGAGTGTACCCACTCTGCAGTCCCAGTATTGGGAAAGCAACAGGGACCCAAGGGGGCTCTGTAGGTAGCCAGCTGGAGTCCAGCATGGCTCCTTAAGATAAAGGCTTTATTATTAGCAGGGTGAAAAAGAAGAGGGTGGGAAAGACTGGGACAGTGGGGAAAGAGGAAGGAGGGGGCAACAAGATCACCTCATTTAATGCTGGTAAACTCAGTTTAGGTGTGCTGCTTAATTTTGTCATCAGGCTCTGCAACACAACTACAGAGAACCCTCTGCCACAGTGGAGCTGGCCTTGCAAACAGTGGATCTGTGCCTGTGTGACATTCCTCCTAAACCTGTTAGCGCTGCTGATCCTCAGCTGGCTCTGCTGTCCAGTAGAATAAAGCCCCAAAACACCAGCAGGTACAGAATGTTAACAGGCCTGGCAATTTATGCTGCACAGATGGTGGGATAACCATCTAGCAGACAAGCCTCAGGGTCAACTACCAATGGGATACTTTTAAAAGCCTCAAAACAACCCAAGTCTCAAGGGCTTTCATACTAACCTGGGAAGCTACACTATGTTTTCTGTGTGTTTATGATTGGCACTATTTTCCACTCATCAGACTTCCTACGTCTGTCATACACAGACACATTGCTTTAACCTGTGTGTTGGAACTCACACCTGGCCTTGATCATTAGTAGATCAATGGGAGACCTCCCTCTAGGCTTTACAAGAGATCTGGTCCTCTCTTTCCCTTGTGAACAAACAGTGAGTGTAGTGTCCCCATCCCTCCAGTGCCAGGCCTTGGGGCTTAGCCTTGAGAAGTTCCCCTGAGGCTCCGGATGTGTGCTCAACCCATCCCACGGGCATAATCTGAGAAAACCCTTGTGCAAGCTTGGTCTCAGCCTTAACTGTGCTATGTGGCAAAGCATTTTCCTGCCTCAAAACAATTTCACTCAAGTGGTCTGAACAACACAGGTATCTGGAGAAATTACAATGCCCTTCTCAAAGTACAATTGTCCTGTCCATCTTCTCATATAAATCCTTAAACTGCACACAAAGCAGGAGAGTGGCCAAGCCAGGACAGAACCCCATAGCAGAGACGCCACTAAGATCTTTTGTGGAACTCATAAATCCTTTTGCACTACTAAAACACTCATAACTTCTTACAACAAATGTCAAATGGCAGACTCAGATGGAAGAATACATTGAATATATTGTTTTTACTGTACCATGCTTAGCAAATTCCATTGGAAGAGTGTACACTATGAATTAGTTATATATTGCTACCATAGCTCTGCTCTACCTACCACACTAATATTCTCCTTTAATTCTGAAACATTTTCCATTGAAGCAAATAGAAATTTTTTCATTGCTTTGACTCTGTAAAGCGTCTTCTGAATAAAAACCATATAACTGTTACAGCTATTTAATAAGTAACAATCATATACAATTTTATAACTGTATGTTTATAGCTATACAGTAATAATTGGATACTTAGGTAATGTAGTTAACTACAAAGATAAATAGCAGTTACAGCTCACTTTAGCATGAAAAGGAGTATTAAAATTTTACTGCATTGATTTAACTTTTGCTAGTGGATTGCTGGAATGATTTACATGCACTGCCTGTCCCTTCTCTTAGCTGTGCTCAGAAATTAAGTGCAGGCTGAATAACACAGGGATTAACACATGGGATTGAACCAATCTGAGTGCTGTGCCCTGTCTTGAACAGGAGGCAAGGAGTCAAAGTTGTTTTGCTAATCCAAAATTGTTTCAGTGCTGAGGTCCATTTCTTCATGCTGTGCAAGCACTGACGACATCTCCAGAGCACATGCAATTCAGCCTCTCCAGTGGAGGAGAATCCAGAATCCATGTGTGACAGATATTGGTCTAATCAATTCTTACAAACCCCCCGTGAAGGCGATTAGCAACACAGCCTGCCTAGTGCTTAACCACTAGATAATATTTTTTTTCATATATAATTTAAATCTTCTTCTCTGCAAATTAGACTCTTGTTTTATACACATCCCAGTGGACATGTTAAACATTTAGTTACTCACTGATCTCTTTAAAACAACCTTTAAGCAGTACCAATGTTTTTCCTCTTCACAACATCTTATGTTGATTTACACTAGCTGAGCAGCTGGCCTACAGTTTTAAAAGACCTGTTCTGCCAGCATCAGACACTTCAGGGCACTGATGACAGCAAATCAAGATTTATGGTTTTTTGTTCTAGTGTTTTGTGATTTTAATGTGCTTATTTTGATAGTGACAGTAAGTCATTGTGAGCTTACAGCTCTGATGGTGGCCTGTACAAACCAACTAAGGATGGATTGTCTCCTCCAAGGATAGACAGCAAGATGGGTTTTGCACTCTCAGAAAATATACCAGGTCATTTTTGTATTATGTTCTCAGTTTTGCTCCCTCTAACAGAGCTAAATTCACCTTAAAAACAAGGGAGGGGGAAAGAGAATTAGAACTTTGTTTTCTCCTAAATAACTTTCAGCAGAAGGTGGTTGAAGTTTTTAGCATCATACAACAGGATTTTTAAGCCAGGATGTCAAGTGAGATATTTTGCTTTCAAGAATGGTCTACCCTCTTTCTTAGAGAGGCCTGATGCATTTATTTTATGTCATTGGTTAATCTGTACGAAATTCCTGCAACCATTCTTGGTTTGGCATGGAAATGGACTGCTCTAATCTATGAGACAATGAAAAAAACGCCAAACCCACTAGTATCAGTTTGGAAATCAACACTCCTAGGAACTCTGTTCACAGAGAAAACAAAACATCAGCTAGTTATATTGTCTTCTCAATGGCTTAGAGATTTATCTTGAACTCATTACCTGAAATGACTCAAGACTGAATGGCCTAGATAATTGAGTGAAAGTTGTGTGACCCAAATTAGCATCCACCCCACCTCCTGACTTTTGGCATAATTTAGCCCATATGAGATGCAATGATAACATTTCTGGACCTCACAGGGAAGAGGAAGATGAGAAAAACTATAGGGAGAGTGGAAAAGCAAAAATACCCCTGAAAATAGCAGAAAATAGCATCAGAATAAGATCCTTTTGATACACTAAGAATTTCAAAGGACAAACCAAAATGTGCTGTTCCCTTCTGGCCTGGCATGGCTTGTCCTGAAAACAACAAGCCTCACTGCCTTTCTAGGCACTGCTACATGGAACTGATTTTGAGGCAAGCACAAGGAGTAATTTGTAAGAGAACAGTTTTATAAATTTTAACAGGGAGCTTGCCACTGGTTGCTGTGTGGGTGGTGGTAACATGAAGCTGACTGACAAAGAACCTGACAAGGGAAGAGTGAAAAGTGAAGTCTAAGAAGCTGGTCCCTGAATTGGTGCTAACCTAGGAGGGTTAAATGGAGCAGATTTTTCTTGGACTGCCTGGGCAGATCATTTGCCTAGGAATCAAAGAATGAGCAGAATAATCTAATAAAATAGGTTTATTTTCTAAGTACTGTAATGAAAAAGGCATGAATGTTTTGCTTAGGGATAAACCGAAATAATGTATGGAAGACAAATGTGAAACTAGACAACCAGTACTTGATTTTTCTTTGAATCAGATGTGCCAGCCTAAGACTGGAAATTGTCTCTAAAATCAGTGCTCTAAATTGTCTCTAAAACTTTCAGTGCTTCTTGTGGATACACTGCTCCTCAGACTATGGTCAGGTTTACAGCCAGCACTCAGGGTGTCAGTGTAACACAGAAGCTCGAAGACAACAGCTGAAGACATAGATCAAGTGCTAAGAAAGCTTTGAGAGAATTTATGGCCTGAGAGTAATGGACGAACCAAACAGTGAAACAAAGGATAAGGCTTGTAGTGGAGGAGACTTAAACAAGGGGAAGGGAAATGTGTTTGATGAGTATCAGGTTGATAACGAGGGATTTTGCTGAAACTGTTGAGCTGGAATTGAAGGCCACACCAGGATGAAGGAGGGGCAGAGGGAAGGTTGATTAGTGAGATGAGGTCTCTGCATGAAAATAAAAGTCAACGAGAGGAAGAGGGGGAGGAGAGCCAGAAGGTAAGGCAGGGGATTGCTAAGGCTGGGTAGTATCAGGTGTGTTGTACATCACAGCAACACACACTAGGAAGAAAAGTCAGAGGGAAGATATGAAACAAAACGACAAAAGGGAGTAGAGGGGTGCAGCTATAGGGGGAGGAACCATCAGTTTTCAGCTTTTTTCTTCTACACAGCTTCCCTCCTGTGTAGAAGAATTTATCACTGAAATTTATCCTTAGTGTTTCATCACTGTGGCTCAATTTGTGATATTTTTTCACGAACAACAACTTTGGTAAATGCTCACTAACACTGTTCTATCCTGTGATTACGGAAGCCCTTCACAACATGAAGTAGAGTGGTAAAAGCCAGCTAACTGCTGTGCAAGCAGGGTGGAGTCACCAAGCAATGTTGTCACTGAATGGCAACTCAAAATGTGGAGCTCTTGAAAATTACTCATGTTTTAGTAGTGTAACTATGCTACTTTTCCTGATACTAAATGCCCTCTGACATGCCAAATTTATTGGGGATGATAAACAAAAGTTCGTGGCCAATTTTTGAACTGGCACAGAAAAGAATTTAAAAATGCAAATTTATAAATTTTGTCATTATAACTGTGTAAATTACATTCCTGATCCCAGCAGATGCCTCCCCTCCTGGTTCCAGGCTCCCAGTTTCCCAGTCTCCTGCCAGGGAGCCCCATGACTCTCCCGGGCTCCACTTCCCTGTGGTCAGATGTAATTATCTCAGAGTCCTGACTAAACTTCAGTTCTTCTGCCTCCACCAGCATAGTGGTGTCCATCAGCAAACAGCCTTGCTAAAGCAGAGTCTAATCTCAGAAAAAGGCAAGGCAGTGAAAAAGGCCCCCACTACAAAAGAGTTCTCTATATGTCTGTCTGCCTCCCGCTAAGGCTGACTGTAATGGCTGCTTCTCTGGACTCCAGAACCTCTCCCCCCATTGTCCCGTGCCCAGAGGCAGCTCCTGACCACTGACTGCACCCTCTTGGGAACAACTTCTTAACTGTTTGCTGATCTCTGGATTTGCAACTATCAAAACCAGCAAAGAAAAGCCTGGAGCTTTTCACTGAGCAGAATATAGGATGCTCAAATAGAGCAGCTTTTCAGTGCCTGCTGAGATGGTGTCATCTGCAAAGTCACTGTACAGACTGACAAGTTTTGGTCTTCCAATACTCTCATTTAATTAGACCAATGCTGGCTAGTCAGGAAGCATTCTTCCCTCTAGAAGTCAAACAGATTAGCTTCATTTTCAAGGGTACATTTAAATTGCAGAAAACAAGATGCAGAGATCCCCAGGCTAGCCCTGAGCTGATTTGGCAAGTCCACCTAGCACAGCAAAGTACTGTGCAGATACGCCAAGTGGGACTGCAGGACAGAATAATCATGTTCAGCTGGCACAGCACTCAGGGCTACATCGTGTCTGGTTCAGTGCTGGCCTGCATGGAGCCTTTGCGCTGTGTTTCCCAGCTCTTCAAGCTGTGGGAGTAAATTGTGCTGCACCAGCATAGACACCTTTGTGGACACCCTAAATTGCTGATCAGAATCTTAGATTATTACATGGTAACTCCACTCCGTCCCAACCTCTCTCTTATAATCACTAAGAAGTCATCAGGCAGTATGATCTATTTGACCTCCATTTGGTTACACTTCTCATGTGAGACACTGGCAATCTCTTAACCTCCATTTTTGTGCATTAATTTTTCTAAGCCTAAAGAGCCAGTCTTATAATGCTAGCTCACCAACGTCTGCATTTAACCTGACCCCTTCCCTCCTTCTTTCCAACATATCCCAAAACCTTTTTAAGAAACAGTTACCAAAACAGAAGTATTTTATTCAGATAAAATTAAAAGCTGGTACTAGACATAAATGAGTAACAGCTTTGGCATCAACCTAGATTAGTAACCTTAATTCAAGAAACCATTCCTTCTAGCAGGTCCTAGCAGAGCAAGGAACAGGAAAGATGAGAAAATTTGCCATCTTGCAAAGTTTTTGTAGTACTGACTTTGTTCTTGAAAAGCAGCCAGCACACCCTCCTATGCACTTGCAAATGTTCTGCAGCTACTCTCTTAATAACTCAAGGATGATGGATGAGTATAACGTTGGGCAGCTTTGTTTGATAGCCTAGGGGAGAGAGAGGGAGGGAGAGAAACAAGTACCAGCAAATAGATTGTGCAACAGACAAATAAAAAGAATTACACAATACACTATATTTTAAATAAGCCTTCTGGAATGTTGTCATTTTCAGCAATTGATGTTGCTTAGAATAATTCATCAGCTAATGCTACCAAAAATTTCATTTCAAGAGAAACAAATGGGTCCAAAGCATTGCCCCCAATAGTGCTTAAAAGATTGTGTCACCAATGCAGAGCACTATTTACAACATGTTACATTTTCTAAAAAGAGATAGTCCTTCATTTCAGCCTCCTATTCCCTTTGGAGCTTTAGCAGCAATTCAGGAAAATGGGCTTAAACACGAGGTGGAGGGGAGTCTAGAGGTCTTCCCACAGCTCAGAGGCAGTCTGGAGTAACTTTTGTTGATTGTTTAATTCTGTGATTTTTCAAACCCTTAGGAGATGCAGAGCAAAAAGTTTCGTGCCCCAAATTTTCCTAACAGGTAAGTGAGAAACACAGCCACTACTGTCAGTAGGCTCAAACTCGATAGAAATGGGGACTGTCCCTCTGCTTGGTAAATGCTGATATTGTTAAGATTGTGAAAGTTCATTTAAATCTGTTATGAATCCTTCTAGTAAATATTAATAAATTACTTTCTGCTTGAAGACAAGGAATTAAAAGTTCTTTCTTTTCCTTCAACTCTTGCAACTTCTGATTTGTCTTTATTTCCACTCCCTCTCCTTGAATTGAAACATATTCCTCATTTTATGATCACCAGAGCACAACATGCAAATAATGAAACCAACTCTAGTATTAATTGAGGTTATGGAAGCATGCCTTTTGGAATTAGGAATGTGTGGAAGAAGTACAGGAATTGTAATTTTCTCAGATCTACTACATATATGCAAACCAGCAGAAGTTTGCACAAAGAATATGGTCATGTATTGTAGAGCACAGACCACTGGTTTTGTCAAACAAACCTGCAGTGGGAAGGTGAGCGCCTACAAGTGCTTTTGATGTTTGGGCAGGGCTCAGTGTGTCACATAATTAATACACTTTTTCTAAAACCAGCAAACATTGTATTCATGTCTTGAAGAAGCAACACAATAGCATATGCAAAGGGTCCTAGAACACACACTTAATAAAATCAACATCAAAATGCCTCTTGACCTCAACTGTGACATCAGCAGCCTCTGTGTACGAGAACAGATGTTGGAAGTTGATTTGCAGTGGAAGATAAGTTTCCGATAAATGGAGGAAAACATTTTTGAAGGACTTGTAGCCACTGTGCATCTAATGGTAGAAGCACACTATTGGCTAAATCAGTCTTTAATCTGGTAGCAGCTCAGAACTCCCAACTGACATTATTCACACAGAGCAGCTTCTGCAGGGAATGTTTGCCAGACTCTCTCCCTACAAGAAAACTCCACCTGATATAGGTGGCTATGAATGAATCTGACCTGTCCCCTACTCTCTGCCTTGGTCATCCACGGCATTTCAAGCATAGTTGAGGCTCTTTACCTTTGAGACCCTTCATGGCCACTACAAAAGATCACAGCGAGTTGCAGAGTGAAGACTACAGTCAGCTTCCGCGCTCTCAGACACAGTCCTCTGAGGTACAGAAATCACTGTCGTAAGAAAAAGCTATTTGGGGCAGAAGCAGAACTTTTTTTAGAGCTCTGAATCTGAAGAATGAACTTCCAGTAAGGTGAAGACCACCACAAACCACAGAACATCCTGTTCCAACAGTATTTGACCTTGTCTTTCTAGCAATAATGAAAAGAATCACTTTTGTGACTTTTTGACCTTGTCTTTCTAACATTAATAAAGAGAAAAATGGTGGTATCCCACCAGGAGAGACTGCTGCAGAAGACGCACCACCACTGCAAAGTGCACTGCTGAGGCTCAGTGGAAGATCAGGCTGTATGTGTGAACAGCAAATACCCTGAAGAGGCCAATAAGAATATACAAAAATCCTTTAGATATACAAATTTTGAAAGAGAAAAGTACAATGCTTTTGTACTTTTACTACAAGCCTCCTAGAGACTTCCAGCTAGTGTGCTATTTCTGCTGTTCACCATCTTCAGCCACCCATGAGAGAAATCAATGTTGGTTGAGGAAGGGCTGAAAAAGTTATCACCATACTTGTCCTACTTGAAGGACAGTTTTTATAACGCTGACAAATAAAACAATTTATATTATAGTGCATTGGTCACACCTAAATGACAACTATTTTTACTCTTATTTTTTCCATCTGTGCAGCTCAGGAGTAGAGGGCAAGACTCACATATACTTTTTGGGCTATGGAAGCTGAAAGGATTAGACAAGATGTTGTCAGACAAGTAAGCGCCTTAATACATATCCATATGCGTTCTGCTAAATACCCAATTAAAGGCTCTTTGAATTTGAGTCTAGAAGGCAGGGATTCCTCAGTCCAATAGCATGTTTAATTAATTCCTTATTACCATAATATTGAATATTATAGCATCAAGTAATCCAGTAATTACCATTTTCCTTTTCAAATCTGAAGTTCATTGATGCAGTTGACAGCAAAACACAACCCTCAGATTTCTCAAAAGCAAAATAACTTGCATTTATGTATTTATTTGTAAATGCATTTCTGAAAAACATCATGTGAACTGTATTTAGTAAGATCCTTACAGAGCTTTTACTACCTCAGCATTAAATACAGAGAATCCTACTTGGGCAGTAATAATGTCATCTCCTTCTTTCTAAGGAAGCCTGTTTGACTTTACAAAACATGTATTGTCAAATGCATGGCAGGCCCAGATGACTTGGGAGATAACACAGGACAAGCAGTCATAAGGTCTGAAACTCAGCGAACTACCAGGAATTCCCATACAACTTTTATTTTTATGCCATATTTCTTGTGAATTTGTTCTTTCAATACATTAATATTTATGGCAATGCCAAAATCATGAGAATAACCTTACATTTGCAAACGCTCTTTTTTTTTGGCTCGTACATCATTATCTCTCCACTCAATTTTCTTTGACAACTGTAGCTAGTCTAAGATAGTTGTCGCATATATGACTACATAGTGACTTTTGTTATTCTTCTTGGGGACTTCTAACATAATCGAAAATAAATAATAATAATTAATATCTACTTGTCAGATATGGCTTCTTCAGTGAAGAATCACTAAAATCAAAATTATAACTTCCGAGGGAGTTTGCCAGAAGTGAAATAAAATCTAGAAATACGCTCATCTGTAACCAGGACAACTTATCTCATAGCACTTGTTGTAAAAGCAGAAATCACGTCTTGTTCCCTGGGTAATTCTGTGATGGCCACTTGTTACATGAAAACATTGCAAAAAGCCTTGCAAACAATTAGGATTAATTCATAGCTCCCAGTAATATTGACTATACTTCATGGGCAGGTCTGGCAAACCCCTTCATGTCGGTCCTGAAGGGACACCTTGCTGCATCCTGAGAGTGCATTAGGGCAAGCCCTGGGGATCACCATCTCCCTCAGCGCCTGGTTTACTGGAGGAAACCACAAAACAGTCAGAAAGGGAGAAGCAGCAGGTCACTGTGGAGCACAGCCAGTCTGTCGTGAGCTACACACGGCTACACAGTAGTTAATCCCACAGGAGCAGCATGAACCAAATCAGCAGTTCTCAGGACAATGCTATGATTTGGGTTTAGCAAGGAAAGTGCTGATGACAGAGACATAACAGAATCATCCATCATAGTCCAAATAAAGAACTACATGGGGTTTTTTCTTTAGGGTTTGGGGGTTTTTCCAATATATCAGTATGCATACAGAAAGGATGGATTGTTTGGAAATGGTTTAATTTCTCTAAAGGGATGGAGATTCCAGAAGTTTTTATTCCTTCAGCTGATGCTGATAGACAATCCTGGATGCTCAGTACCTTTCAAAATAAGGTCACAGACATGAGATAGATTAGGGCCTAATTTTCAGTTATCTTTTAAAAAAAGGATCTGGGTTACAATCTTGAGAAGTAGAATACTTGTAAGAAGTTTGTATTGTCTTTCTGCTCCACATAATAGAGTGGCATGTGGTATTTTCTGTAGGTGCACACATTCACTTTACAGCCAATCTGAAATCAGCATGTTCAGATCACTCAGCCATGTTGCTGCCCTCTTTGAATGAGTTTAGGCAATTATGCCCAGGTCCATGGATGTATTTAGGTGCCTGATGACCAATGGAATCAGTAGGAGCTGGATGTTTAATTATCTTCACATAGCCAGGACAGAATGGTGGAAATCAGCCTATTTCTACAACTTTCTAAAACTATCAAGGGCATGCCAAAACCAGTGACTGCTGTGAACAGCAAGGCTGGGACCCTGCTCAGTAGTTCTGCAAGGCACACTGTGAATACAGCTAGGACAAAAGGGCACCCCTCACCTGTTAGGAGCCCCTCCTAGAAGCCAACACAGCCATAGCTCTCAGTCTCCATAGGACATTCACAAAAGCAAACCTGCACCAGCATGTACCCAGAGGAGCCCCACCACACCCTAACACACAAGGGCAGCTGCACACACCACCCAGCTGTATCACAGAACCCGTTCTCCATTACCACATGGGATCAGGCCCTGCTTCTGCTTGAAGCTGCCCATGTGCTTGTATGGGCCTGTACTTCACCAATGTTCAGATGCAAACCTGTGCATGAATTATTCAAGAGTATCTGTAAGATTAGTTTTGAAAACTGTAAAATACTGATCTGATGACAGGCTGGTCATATCTCCCATGGTTTCATTACCTCAAATGAACGTGAGGAATCAGGAAATGTATTGGTTTAGTTTCTCACTGAAACACTGAAAAAGAAATGTATTCTTCCTGATGCTTCACCTGTGAGCAATCAGGTCTGCAGGCAGCACTTCCGCGATCTCCCTGAGTCACGGAAGGGCAGACACCAGCCAAGGGGGGCAACATTTGGGCACTGCCCCTGGTATGGTCAACAGAGCTGCCCTCTGGCATTGGTACTTGGATCAGCCTGAGTGCACTTCTCATTTGAGTCCCAGTTCTGCCACTGCTGAGTTAACAAGAGTTTGTGATGGAGCATGTTCAGGCTTCCAACAACGTTAGGAATAATGCTAATGATATTATATGTTTTGTCTGCATTATGGTCTGGTGCTTAGAAAATAAACATCTTGGCTTTGTCTCAATGTTTATCTTCAATAAATACCTCAGCTTTGTCTCAACAATTATCTCTCCACAGCAGACCATTATCCAGTAGCAACATGTAATTAATTTAACAGTACTGTTTAAAATATATCCTCTTTGTGCTGCAGAGAAAGGAGTTGTATGTGGGAAATGTCAGGGACCTCATGTATCCTTGGAATTAAAACAGAAATTAAGTCATTCGAGCTATTTTTTATCCTCTCAGCTTTTGTTTTCCCGTTTCTTGTTTTGCACAATACCAGCTCTCTCTGGCTGGTGATGAGATTGCAATTGGAGAAATCTGGAAGGCTTCCAGGCAAAGCATATTTTAGGGCAGTCCTATGCCAGGGGTTATTGCAGGTGATAGTAACTGATAAAGGTCCAACATATCACCTGAATCTGCTTCAAACTGATGAGAGGGCTTTAGGAAACAGGTGGGCGTTGGGCTTCTTTGTATCTTCTAAGGAAAAGGTGTGAGAAGCTCCTGGTGATAATTGTCAGATATTAACATAATGTTGATGTTTAAATCTGATTGCATGCAAGTCAGTAAGACACCTAGAAGTTAGCAGGGTATTTAAAGGAAAAAAAATTCTCAGTAATTTTGGGAGTGTAGGAGCACTGTGGGAGGAAACTCTGCCATGACTACAGTGCTCTGTGCAAGCAGCCCCGGCAGCAGCATCCGGGAGAAAACAGCTCTCTATTATGCATCAGTCTTTTTGTTGTCTGCATTCTGTACTGAGCCAAATATGCTGTTAGCACTTAGCAAATAGGGTGGAGGATCTATTCTCCTGTGCATCTACAAGTCCAGAGAAACTGTTAAGGTTGCAGAAGTAAATGAGATCACAACTTCATGACCACTTAAACTTTAGCAAAGATCTGAAATAGTAGGACCGAGTGGTAAAAGGTTGCAGTGATGAAAAGTGGCTGAAGAGGAATGGATGGTGAAAAAACTGAACAAGTAGAGCCCTAGTGTGGATGGAAACAGTACTTGAGGTCTGCAGTCAAAATCACTATGGCTAGACCCAATAAAGGATAGAGCTATCTGGGGGGGGAAAAAAAGGAGGAATACTCAAACTGTTTGAGGCACTTGCAACCAAGCCTGGTATTTCCCAAACTCATTTGGTACCTCACTATCAAACCTCAGCATTCCTGGACTTCTGTGCATCCCACACTCACCGCCATCTCACACATGCTGACCTCTCAGTACCTATTTCATGCTCACAGTAGAGTGGCAACTCCAGACTAGGAATCCTAGCACAAAGGTCTCATGAAGGGCTCCGTCTAGTCAATGCACTCTGAATACACCTCAGCATTGAATTTCATGCAGAACACACATACAGGGTCCTGTGCCTTGTAGGGGAGTCCAATATCTTCTACACTAACCAGCAGTTCACTTTTATCAGCTTTGGGATTTAATGCTGGTGGCACAACCCATACAAGCAGACAGCATCCCCTGAAGCATAAAGCTGTCTCCACCCTTATCCATAATCAGGCACCAGTGCTGCAGCCAGAGCTGGGGAGATGGGGATGGAGGTTGCTCTCTAGTCTGCATTACAGCAGCACGAGGAGGTTTCATGTGGTAATTTAGAAAGCCTCCCTACAGGAACAGTTCTAGTGATACTCTCCATCTCTTCCAGGAACAATCAGATGACAATGCCACCTGGGCTGACATTAACCTACAAGCCAGTGGTGTAGCTAGTCAGGCCCAGCAAATTTGGCACCTGCTCATTCATCACGAGAGATAAGCTAGAGGTTTCTACAGAGCTCTGTTATCTCTGCTAGGTAGACAAAATTAAAGTAAGTTTAAGACTGTGCTTCAGGAGCACTGGTGGGACAGGGGGGTCTTTGTTTTTATTCCTCTTAAGTATTTTATCTGATGTGAAGTGCTTGGATAGTTCAGTGAGCAAGGACACAACCACATGAAATGATGAAGCAGTCAATAAAGAAGAAATCAGGTCCCTGAGTAGGAGCAATGTGACATGATTGGAAAATTGCACACAGGCAACAAATTTTTGATATGAACTTCAGTATAGCCAAAAGTAAAGTCGTTCATTAGAGGACAAATCTTTTAGGTCATACTCACAGGTTAATGGAGCTCTTAGAAGCAGTGAATCTGCAGGGAGGCCAGGGCAGATAACCCAAAAGGAGGAAATGCTTGCTTCAACGAAAGTAATCTTTGTGTGTATGAACCTGGGAATTCTGGATGCTATGGACAAAGTCTGTGACTGGTCTCAGTTTAAAAGTGTCCTGGCCTCACATGTACAAGTCAAGAGGTTTCAGATGAGAGTTCACTGAATGACTGAGGACTAGAAAATGTGTCTTACAGCAAGAGTTTCCAAAAGTTGAAGCTCTTCAGTAGAGCAAAGGGAAAGGCTCATATAGGTGTAATCTAGGAGTATCTGTATTTGAAGCAAAACTTTGGAGTCGATTCTCACACACATCTGTCTAGACAATCTGCCTTAGAAATAAGGCACGTGGTTTCAGCAGAGAAGAGAAATTAACTGCTGGAACAATTTACATGGAGCAGAGGGTAGATTCTTTGTCACTGCGCATAATTTAATTAAACTTGGTCGGTTTATGCAGAGAAAATCAATAGCTCAAAAAGGAACAAATGCAGAGAAACCCTTTGATCCATGTTATGCAGAAGGACAAGTGAGATGATTAATTCTGGGTATCAGTCAATGAAAAGTGGGTCATGTCACGCTCTGCTGCCCTTCACTCTCCATCCCTCAGCACCAGGTCTGTGAGCAGTGGCAGCCAAGTGAAGCATCTCCAGCACTGCCTTCCTCCACCCTGAGATGGGGAATCCAGGACCAGCAGGAGTGGGAGAGAGAGATAGGCAAGAAAATTTCAGTGCAGGAACAGAGCTTGGAAATTCAGGAATTAATACCATGTTTTCCTTGGGTTGCATAACTAATTGTTGAGCAAGAGAAGAGTGCAGATGTGGGCTGGTAGGATCTAGAATAAATTAATTAGAAATTAAGAGTCTGACGGCCAGATGGAAACTTCCTACTCTCAGGAGGCCAGAGAGAGTTCTTACAGACGAGGGTATCACTCTCTGTCCATCTAAATGAACTGGCAACACACACTGTCTGCCTTTCTCTCTTACACACACAAGAAAAAAAAAAAAGAAACATAGACTTTTTTTAAATACATCATGATATTAAAATCATTCCCATGACTAGGACAGTGCAGAGTTTTTTTCACTTCTGGGGTTTAGAGTCCTGTGTGAGATCCAAATCCTACAAGGCAGGCAGTGATCCCCTCTGACCAACCTTGAGTGTGTTGTCTCATGACTTTGTGAATGCATCCATCAAGGATGTTGCAGTGACCTCTTTTGGTAAGCTGTGTGTGTGTGTGTGTGTTTCTTCTCAAGCTACTCTTTGCATGATATCTTCCAGGAGATGCAAAAGCAAAATGAGCTCCAAACTAGTGCTAATTGCCTAAAAGGTAGTCAGAATATCACCTACTCCTTGCAAATAAAAAAAAATCCTCTGCCCATTTTCACAGTGTTAGCACAGCACTAGCATAACAGTTCAGTCAATAAAATTTGTAAAAAAGCCAGTCCAGATTAAACAAAATATTTGATCCCTGAGACTCAAATCTCCTGTTTCTTTAAAGAATAGCACTTCATTAGAGTCATCTTCAGTGCATTAGTCTCCTTTGACAATGACATTACAAATCCCAGCACAAAATTAGGATACAACCCTACACAAGCTGTGAAAGCTCATGCCTGCATTTGCTCACTTCCCTGACCTCCCTGTTGTTCATCCTGGGCACAAGATGTATTTCAGCCATTTGAATTTGCACTCCAGGCTTTATCAAACTGTTCTTCTCACCATCCCCACCCTGACCTGGAGGAAGTACTGTCTTTAGGACATTCTGCAAATCACTAGTAGTGTTGCAACATGCCGCTCCACCTTTCTGTTGCTGGAGAGGTAGATAAAGAACCTAGCCCATGCTCCCATCTGGATAAAGAGAAGCTTTAGAAAGGACAAGGAAACACTGGCACATGTTGCCTGCAGCACTGGTGGAGTCTTTAAGAACTGGTTTGACTGGCGTCAGTCAGGATGCATGATACAGGCTCAGTTTATTCTGCCTTCCAACACTGTTTTTCTGAATCTAGGCTGCAATTCTGCTCCTGACAAACTGTTAAGAGTATCTGCCTGTTCGCTGCAATCTGGGAAACTGAGGAGACACACTTTGGCAACAGGCATGTTAATCACCGTAGGAGAATATCTGACCCTTATCTACTACTGTCCAGATACTACAGTCATTGGTATTAACTGACATTTGAGTCTTCAAACCCCAAAATGAGCAACAGCTTCCAGACTTCTATGACTTGCATTATTTTTAGCTGCTTACACAGTCCTCACGATTGATCTGCCTGGAGTGGCTGTGCTGCAAGCCCCGAAGGAGGGGAGAGGAAGGGGTTCATGGAGACACGTATTTCCATGGGTGATAAGCTCGCATCTGTTTTGAACCGTAAAATGGAAGCTCGTTGTGAAATCCTGTCGGAGCATACCTTTTAAATGCCAAACAAGCACAGCATCAGCAGCACATAAAGAAATATTTGAAAGGCCCTGGCGGGAAGCCAAGAGAACGTGGCTAATGTTTCACCTAACCTCACCCCCTCGCTGGCTGGCTGTGCCCCGGCAGCCTTGCCTGTGTGACGTGAGCCTCCGAGCTCCGGCAGGCAGCTGCTCCTTGACTGCCTGCACTGTCTGCCCTGCTGGCAGCAGGACAAGGGAAACAAAGAGGCTGAAGCGTAGAGCAGCAGAGCTCAGGAGCGGCGCGGCCGGGAAGACAGCGGAGGCTGCCTCACGGCAGGGCTGGAGCGCGGCCCCTCCCGGGGGCACCACCCGCGGAGCCACCCGCGCTCCGGCCGGGCCGCACCGCGCCCTCCAGGAGGGGCCCAGCGCCGGGCAAAATGCGGCTCTTTCACAGCAGGCTGGCCTCACTGCGGGAGCCGTGTGGGAAAAACTTGTCAGGCTGTGCCTTTCCTTCGGAAAAACCCACTTTCACTCCCCAGCCTCCAGTCCCCTGTCCTTTACATGCACCTAGTAATTTGCCTCCTCTTTCACACTCCTAAATATCTTCTCTTTAGCACAGAACCGTTTATTTTTCAAAAATCTGTATTAAAAGTAATTATCCAGAGGCCTGTCCCAGCAGTCCAGCTCTGGAATTCTTGTTTTCTCTGAGTTGTTCCTGTGTCCCTACTTTGTAAAATTAGTACCCCCCCCCAGATACAAAAGCCTGCAGAACGCCTGCTATAGTTCTGTTGCTATCGCTGGCTGGCAGCTCAGGTTGAAAATGGAGCTGACAAGCATGATATGCCAAGAGAAACATTCTGTATGCAGGAATTTGGACTTATTGGATGTGAACAATGTTAATTGTTGATTGATTGTACTCACCTCAGTTCAAGTGAGATTTTTAGAATTGTCCTTTTACCTGCTCTTAAGTGTAAACCGTGGTTAATGGGGTAGTAGAGACACAAAGCTTTTCAGAGGATTTAGAGAAAACCCTCTTTGTGTAGCATCAACCCAAGTGACGAAAGTATTTCAGATCCTGAATAAAAAGAAGCAAGACATTTTTTTACTAGGCGCTGACCAAAAGCTTGGAGTTTAAGCCATAAATCACCAGCAATATGGTCTCATGACATAAGCAGGAACATAGTGGCAAAGCAGTTGCCAAATGACAGCAAAACAGAAGTACAGATCAGAGACTGGTAGGAGACTACAACCAAATGTGATTCTTCTTGCAAAGAACATATGAACTGACAGGAAAAAAAAGATCTAAAAATTAATACACAGTTTGGCCAAAACCAGATACAAAATTAATATCAACTTAATTTTTGAAGGTTTGGATTTGTTTGCTTATTTGCTTAATAGATTTCTTTTTGATCCGGCTGTTTTTCATTTTGGTTAGTTTCATTTTGAGGCAAAAGTGATGAAACCCCACAAGAAGGGAAGTTCTTGTGGTTTTTCAGGGGCATCCAGAAGCAGGGTAATGGAAAACCAACAATAGATAGGAAGGACTCGAAAGGTGTGAGAAACTCTGCCTAGTTCTGCAGACTGATGGTATATCATAACATACAGACTTTTCTTTGGGTTGTAGAGGCTGCATACAGACCTTGTGTAGGCACAGGGAGATGTTGTGATAAATTCCTAGAGAGTGCCAAAGCTGAATTGCCTTTGGAGGCACAGTGATCCATCTCTTTCAAACCACCCTCCTGGTGCTCCTTCCAAGGTCTCCAGTCTTTGTGCTTCATCAGCCATAGGACTCTCCTTGTGTTCAACCAGAAAGGCTGGAGACAAGTGTCTGTGCTCTCTTCCCTGCTTGAGCGCCCACATCATGTCAGAAACTGCCTGGCTTTAACATTTGTCAGAGGTTGTATTAGCATTGGGTAAGTTTGGGCCAATCTCCCAGACACTGCGGAACTACCATTTTTAAAAATTCCTCTTCTCAATAAAAAATTGTGAGTGCTAGAGAAAGCACATTGCTCTAGATGGTGTTTTACTTAAGCTGTTTCTCTTTGTGTTATCACAGGTACTTCCTGTAGCAAAAATATGCATATGTGAGTCTATCAGTCTGTCTACTGAAAATAAGTTAAATTTGTTTTACAGGCTAATCAACACACTTTTGAACACAGTCTAAACTCTTCTCATCCAACTGCTCTGCACATACAAAAAGAAAACAGAATGAGCTCTGAACCTTGGACTGGCTATGCCCAGTCAGGACCACTCAGTGCACCAGTCATCAGCATCAGAAAAGGAGAAAAAATAGTCAGGAACTCACCCCTGTCCCATCTCCAGGCAGGTACAGAACAAGCAGGACATGAGGAAAAGGCAGTGTGTAGAGACTAGCTTTATACTCTGAGAATAAAATTCCATGTTTTTTCCCATGCAGATTATGGAAGTGTTTTGAGTAATGGATGAAAATTACTTTTCTCCCCTGCCCCCACCCACCCAAGTGTAGCTGAACCCTCAGTTTCATTGAGCATGAATATTCCTTCTGCCCATGATGCACATAACCTGCCACCACTCAGGTGTGGCACTGCCTTGTGATCTGTAATGCAAAAGCAGAGATGCAGGAAAAGCTCTTCCCTTTGCTTCACAGAAAGAGGACTGATTTGCCTGCAGTTCTCTGAGTTCAGACAGAACTCAGCCTATAAAGCAATGACTAAGAGTTTAACCATATTTATTCTATCATTAATATTCATCAAGTAGCTACTGACCAGATCTTCAGCTTACTGAAGTGACCTTACCTTTAAATCTTTGAGGAGATGTTAGCCACTTGCTCTGTCTCTGGGTTGAACCCTGTAAGTATGAAATGGATTCGTTTCTGGAGTTGCCGGAGTCTTTAATGCCATCCAACCTTGCTTGTTTCCCCACCCAGTAGCAGAGGACATGGGGGTGTGTGTGCACCACAGGAAGGATGTGCATGGGATGTGTGCTAGCTGGGGTGCATGCAGGAGCCCAAGGGTTGCCACAGGAGGCTCAGCACATCCCTTGGGGACACCTCTCTTGTCCCACCACCCACACAACACTACTAAATACAGTGGGGACATGTTTCTGGGTCACACTGAAACTCCTGGGAACTCTCTTTCCAGCTGTCATATGCAAGAAAGCCTCTTTCTTATACCACTCTTACAAAAATAAAACAATAGGACAGGATAAATCCTACTTTCCTTTATGCTGAAATCTGAGATGACACTGGTGGTTTCAGGACGGGAGCTTACATTTCTACATCTTTCCACTTCCAGAAGAAAACTATTTTGTCTACTTAAGTAGGGAGCAGAGAATCTGAGATGTGTCTGGTGCTATGCGATTAATCAGTAGCTGATGTGCAATACCATGAGAGGAAAATATGTGGAGGGGTTAAAAAGTAAAAAATCACTTGGGAAGGGGGGGTAGGAGGGTGGATGGGCATAAAATATGATATTTTATTTAATTCCATTAATAGTTCGAAAAATAAGTGTGACTTAATGCAACCTTCAATGACTTCATTTTAAAAGGTCCAAAATATATAATTTTGAAAAGAGTTATTTTAACAATTTTAAAAATATTTCTTAAGGCTGTTCACTGAATTCAGTAAAACATTCTCCGTATTTTCAGTCAAATCAGGACTGTATTTGGGTCTTACTACATAAATCTGAAAAAAAATCACATTAAGCTGTAAAAAGAAATCAAATTTTGGTTTGGGATTAAAAAGCAGAAGTGTTTTATTTTTGTGGATATCATCAAGTTTTATACTCCTTTATTGTTCTTACATCAAAGGACTAAAAGATTTAATTTTATTACGTTTTCATAGACCTTTCATGTCCTACTTTACTTTTTCCTTTACAAATTGAACCCCCAATCATCTCTGAGTTATTTCAGAATATTTTTGGAAGTTGTGACAATGAAATTACTGGGAATTTTTTAATCAATGCAATTGAATATATTTTGCCTCTTAATCGGTCATTCGTTTCCTAGATTACTTGCTCAAGTATTCAGCAAGCATTTTTAAGAGAAACAATTGTTTCTTAAAGTTTTAATACCCTGTTCCATCTGCTATGGATGTAAAAACTCAAGAACATGATTTCTGAGACCACCCAAAAGTCATGGAGAAAAAGAAAAGGCAGACTAGAATTGTGAACCTTCTTGTTGTTTTTGTATTGTGAGCTTTATTTGTACAGCTCAGAATCCAGCCATCTGAGGAGTTTACTGTGCTCTCATGAAAAAAATATTTGTACTACAGAGCAATATGTTTCCAGCTTCCTAAGCAAAGTTTAAGGCTATATTTCTTCCTCTGTGGATTTAATGGTCTGCCAGAAGTGTAAGGATACAACTTAAAAAAAAAAAAAAAGTTTATGTATTTAGTTGACCCTGAGATGAGCTCAGTTGGTTTGAGCAGGGTGCTGATAACACCGAGGTTATGGGCCCAATCCCAGTATGAGCCATTCACTTAAGAGTTGGACTTGATGATCCTCGTGCATCCCTTTCAACTCAGAATATTTTATGATCTCAGTCCCATATTTTAGCTTTTGGTACACATTTGTTTCAACTCTCTTTTGTTTCAAGTCAATGTACTAAACATTTTTTGTGCACAGGCTACAAATGAACAGCTGGTTAAAAGACATATTTAATTGCCTTCAGTAGCATTGTTGTCTTTCCTGTCATCTGGTACCAAGCGACACTGGACATTTTACTCTACTGAAGGGTTTCCTGTCTTTATCAAGCCAGACTCCGGGCACGCTTTTCAGCAGAGAATAATTAAAAAGGGAGGACCCTGTGCAAAGGAACCACAATTTATCAGTGTAAAACCTACAATAAATTAGAACAGTTTTCTCTGAGTCATTTTAGCTGTCAGAGGAACTTGCACACCATTTTGTCATGCTAAGATACGTTCCTAATTAATCATTGCATGCACATGCACATGCCCCTGCACTTGATCAAATAAATAGTTCTCGACAGCTACATCCTCATGCACCCTTTGCTCCCCAAACTTACAAGCCTTTCGCAGGATGTTTAGACAGGAGGAAGGAGTGCAGGACACCAGCATGACAGTGCTTATTACAGTCTGGGGGCTAAATGATTCTGCTTTTCAAAAGGGGATATTTCTCATATCCACTGCTTTGTACTACAGTTGTGACAGAAAAGGAGAAAGCCCAGGCAAAGAGAAGGAAACAAGACAGGAGTGACTGCAATTACAGGTAGCCCGAAAGCCCAGGTGATAGTTGCATCCCATTCTTCTCCAGGGAAAGGAGGCAGTATGAAGAACGATCCTGTCCTTTTGGAGACTTTGACCTTTCTGTAACTTTACAAGTGTTAGAGGACATCTAGATGAGTGGAAACCCTTCCAGCCTCAGTCCCAGTCAGGTTGTTTGGCCAGTGGAGATTTTATTTAGAAGAGGAAGAGATACACTCAACATAGATATGAACAAGACAAGAGCTGTATGCTACACCAATTTTGGATTATATTCTTTTGCAATGAATGCACAGGAAATTCTTTGAGGCCTTGAACCACAAAGTACACTCTTTGTACTCAAAGTACACTCTAAAGAGCTCTGCTCTTTAGTTGGGAAGTGACTCTTCACTGGTGCAGAATCAAACACTGGGTGTCTGGGCAGTCACCTTCCCCCCCCACCCAAAAAAAAAAAGCTGCTTTTCCTGCAATGTGCAGCCTGAAATTGAGCTCTACATGTGCCTGCAGTTCTCCCTTACATCTGCAGATCACAGTTGCACTGCAAAATGCATTCAGGTCCACAATTGCTTCTTCTAAGGATAAGCTTCTTCTCAAGGGCCATAAACTCTATGTGTGTTGAAATATTTCTGTGGCCTGATCGGGATCATTTAGCATATGAAAGATCAGTTGTACTATAACCCAATGGCATTACTGGTATGGTAAGCCACTGTACCTTTTCTATTGATTTTGTCTTATTCTGTATCTGCAGATACAAAATTAATCTGCTTTGCACTGTATGTGTCCTGATGATTGCAGTGCTGGCTGATATCTCGAGTGGGGACCTGGAGGCCAGAGAGAACAGGCACATGAGAAGCATCCTGGACAAGTGATACAGATGTGGAAAGTGTAGCCAGTAGTTACAGAATAAGAATAAAATCATGTTTAATTCAGTTTCTATACATAGCAGTGTGCAGGGACAATGGCTCCTTTTTTGGGACACATGTATCACCTGCAGAAATGAGCTACAGGGGACGGGGAGCACAGGTTGGGCAAGAGACAGGAGTATTGCCAGAATTGCAGTTCTGGTCCCTGCCATCTGGGATGCCTCTGCCTGATCTCAGTGCAAGAGTGCATCCCTGCCCTTCCACCAGCATTGGTACCCTTACAGCAACTGGGTCCAAAGAGGCACCTCCCCAAACTTCAGGAACTTAAGCAAGACCAAGCACCAGCTTGAGCAGTAAATTTCCAAAGCTCATCAGGAGCCCATCAGTTCACACAACTTTTAATACAAACATCGCTGTGTAGAAGTGAATCAAGCAAAGACATAATTTTCTCTCATTTGTGACTTCCAAAATATCATGTAAGTTTGAAAAAACTACTTTAAGTTCTGTCAAATTAAGAACACAATCAATTACAGAAAATCAGTCTGTAGGCTTTGTTATGACAAAATGCTTTTGGCTAATGAAAATATTTCAGCTAGAGTCTCACTCCCTCAAACATTTTGAATACTTTAGATTAAAGGAAATTCTGAAGTAAAATAATGGTGAATCAAAGGTACTGAAAAACAAATCAAAGTGACAATTTAGTTTTTAACAAAGTACTTTATTAAACACTTCTATATTACACAAGTGTTCTGAAAATTTTCCATGGGTTTGTGAATTGATTCATGGTTGCTACAGCAGCTTTGTCCATTTAAACAGAGCTTTTTTCTTCATTTTCATTCATTCAGTCACTGAGAGTTAAAACTACAGAGAATGAACCAGGAAAGTCTGAGAACATGATTATTGAAAGATTGAAAAAATAGTTTTGGATAACCTTGTGTTTTCTTTCCTTTCTTCTACTTTGCTCCACAGGAAAAGGCTTTTGTGAGAGCAACTCTCAGCTGTTCTGGTTCAGGGGAGTTTGGTGATTATTTTTGGTTTCAGTTTGCTGAGCATTAGGATTCCTCTCATATTATTCTGTTCTGAAATGAATTGAACAAGTCAAAGTGATTCTCATAACACTGAATTTGGGACTGAAATTATGTGACTTGTAATAATGTCAACTTTTTCTTAAACTGAAGCTGTCTTTCACAACCACAATGGAAACAAGCAATATCTCAAAAGGATGGATCAATGGATCCCTATGGGGATGATTCTGATTTCACAGATAACAATGGAAATCAGAGGCAGGAAAAACATTGGCAACATTAGTGTTAAATGACTGTAAGTGAAAGCAAGACTAATTTCTACATTTCAGATAAACAAATATGCACATTAATAATTGTGTGCCGTTAAGAGTATTATACTGGCAGTAGTCATCTTACTTTAAATGTAGCAAGACTGATCACAGAGGAAGGTTAGGAGCTGGAATTTTACAGTTATTTTTGTATCTTATGCCAATTTCCTTTCTAGCAGTTGCTGTTTGGTATCTACTTGCTTTGTTAAAAGCAAACAGAGAAAAATAATTAAATACCTAATAATGATTCAGAAGTTGAATAAAAATAAAATCCAAATTTGCTAAAGCTAAACAGGAGAGGAAAAAAAGCATATTAATGTGTGCACAAAACATCAAGATGGAAAGAGCCATTCTAAGCTATTACATTGCCCTCATAAAGAATCTCTGAACAGGCAGACTTCACTCTTCATCTGGAGAGAAAAGACTCTGAACAGAGAAATTACAACTAAGAATGTACCATTTTAAATACAGCAGGTGCATGCTTTTGCACAAAGTATGCAAAAATGTTCTATCTGCTGGGCCTGATGCCATCATTTCTTGTCTTCTAGGAACCAGTCCTTTCACTGAATCAGGATGACTGTGGGTTTTGTACACCTTCATCATATAAATTGAATAGAAACCACCACACTAGAAGAAGGTAAACACCATTTGAGTTAAGGGGTGTGCTAGCAAAAAGTAGAAGAAATCATCCCCACAACACAGTTCCATTTTTCTATCTTTTCCAGCAGTGTTTCCCCAAATCAATATTATTAGCACATATTAATGAAGTGATTTTTAAAACAGTTTTGTATCACATGACTTTTTTCAGAAATTGTTTAATATGACCTTGGCTTGGCTTGATTGGGTTTGTTTCAGTTTCTGTGGGATTTTGGGGGGCTTTGGTTGGTTGGTTGGTTGGTTTGGTTCGGGTGTTTTGTTGTTATTTTCTTTTTTGCTTTGGTTTTGGTTGGTTGGTTGGTTGGTTGGTTTTTTGCAAGTGAGCATTTTGTGATGAAAAGAATAAATCTGATCTTGATTTTCTGTTGTCCCACTGGTCTTGATTCCCTACTGTATTCTGTGTAATTGGAGATTTATGCAACTGAGCAGTTTGCATTTAGAAGTGGTAGGTAGGTTTTGAGCATACAGCCATGAAAAATGAGTCCAGGAAAGTGTGGTTTTTATATGCATACATCGAGAGGATAATTTGAAAATGTTTTAGCAAATCTGATATATCAAGAACAGCTCCTGCTTTCTTCCAGTTGCCTTACATTAGTGCATCTGAAAAGTAGATACTAAGAATGTAGCAAAATTACTTAAATCAGTGACCAGGGGTATGTGTGGCTCTCGCGGACTTGGGTACAGGTGTAGATGGGTCAAAATGCCACTTGGTAAGAGTCAAGGAGGAAAAATTTTGGCAATGTTTCAGCACATTATCATGGCATAGTGACTTCGGAAGATGCCAGGGTTGCTGCTTGTAGTATTTTCAAAAATATCCCTCACTGCTTTTGTCCTTGCTGTTGCTTACATATGTGTCAGCTGGATAGTAAAAGCACACTTTCAAATTTCATACTAGAAACATATTCCTCATTTTTCATTATTCTGTTTTTGGGCTGGGGTTTTTTTGTGAATGTGATTCTTGCCTGAAAAATTTCATTCTCAGTAGAAAGCACAGCAACTTATCAAGGATCAAACATCCTAGCCCTTAGATAAACAAACATACTTTCAATGAAGAAGCAGCACTGTGAAGCCCACTTTTTATGCATCTCTCTCTCTCTACTCACATCAAAAATAACAAATGGGAGTACTGGGTCAGAAATTAAGGTTTTACAGAAGTACTACTTCAACAAGCTCTAGCCATGGCAGCATACATATAGGGATAAGAGAAAGATAAGGGTTTCCTCAAATATTGTTGGGCTCTTAGAAGTGTGGAAAAAGAGATAAAAAATATTTTGCCAGCATCAGGGAGGGAGAAGCACTAAGCACACAATTCCAGGTATTCAATACTTGTAGGGAGGAATAGATGAGACCCCCTTCCTGCCAGCCTGGGAGAGCAGGGACGTATTTCTGCCATGTTATCTGAAAGGAGAGGATATGTTTGGTATAAAGGTTTGGGAGGTAGAGCTGGCATGGTTTATCTGGACACCAAGGTGACAATAACAGGATGAAGAAAAATGGCATAACTGGAAGTAAAATAATGCCTGTAATGCAGAGCGGTTGTAAAGAAAGAGCCAGGTTATTGGGAGGTAGGAGCATGTTAGCAAGCAAAACTAAGAAGGTATTGGAGATGGTGACAGAGAAGAGCAGTCCTGGGAAGTGTATCTTGGAGGCTGGAAGCTGGATTTTATGCCTTTTTAGAAAAACAGAGTGAATAGGTGAAATAATGGAAATGGGAGTATGGAAAGAGCCTGTCAATCATATTCCATTTCAAAGCCTGGTTAAATAGGCATTTACTTATACCAAATAGTGGTAGATGGCTGCAGCCGACATTCTGATAACTCCCAAAGCATTTTCTATCTATAGAAGTGCACAATGAAGACTATTTAATATGGCCTTCATTCCCAATTGAGCAGATTAATTTAATAGACTGCAGCCTTTTGTTGGAGGACAAAGACAGGGAGCTGTGTAAAGCTGAATATGAAATACTCAGGAGTCTACTTCTGGCTGGTACTTAAGGCTCTGTTTTACAGTCATGGACTTTGAAGGAAATGCTGTACATAAAAAAAATAAAATAAAGAGCAGAAGGTGCTTTTCCCATATAGTCTATTACTTCCTGCAATTCATGAGAACTCTTTCCTTGTGCATAAAGGTCACCTTTCATTTATGTACATATCTGTTTGGTTTGCTGAAAAGGGTATCCTGAAAACATATTAAAAATATGAAAGGAAATGTAAAATTAGGGGTAAAAGAGTGTGTCTCATGGCAGGACATCTATAAATAATGACTATTGAAGAGAGTTGGCCATTGAAACTCCTCCACACGGAAATATCCTCATGGCACTACCGATCACAGATTCCTGTTACCACACAGAGACTTTAAAACCACAGGCCAACACTGCTCACTGCTGTTTGAATGGCCAAAAAAAGAAAAAAAAGGTGAGGATGTGAAGAGAGATTTGAAATTTTTCAGAATAATGCTGTAACAGAGAGACAACCAAAAGGAGAACCAACAACTTACAAACAAGGGAGAAAACAAGAGAGCAAAGAGAGACATTTAAATTATTGGATGCATTCAGGAGCAAGTGTTATAGTATGTTTGTTCATGTCCCCATAACTTTTCTGTGCATAACTACTTCCATCTTAGGCAGACCCAAGATCCAGATGACCCCAGCAGGACCCAGCAGATGACTGGGTGGAATGATGGTGGTGTCCCTGTGACCTAAATGTGTGAGGTGCAAGCAAACAGGGAGAGGGCATGAGTTGGGATCAACATATTGTTACCTCATGCTCAGCACAGGGGATTTGATGGGTCTGCCTGGAGTGCACAGCAGTGAGAAGCCTGCACTGGCCAGCAGTGGGTACCCCACCTCTAGCAGCAGCAGCCAGCTGCAGAACCACTGCCTGCCCTGGAGGGGCCATGGGCAGCACTGTTTTTCTTTTGACTGGAAATAAATGATGGTGTTCTCACTTCCATGACACCTCTTTAGCAAACTTTCCCCTTGTCCTTGCTCTGTGAGGGAAATATCTGATTGAAAGCGTGGTTAGTTGAATTCATAAGCCCTTTCACAAACAGTAGCAAAGGATTATATTTGCAACCACTCTTTGCAAATATTAAAAAACTTTAACAAAGTATGGCTTAAAACTAAACCTTTATCAGCTCATTTCCATCACTGTTGCTAAATGGTCCCATGACTTGTGAACAAATTCTGTATCAAGTTGATCAGCACTGAGATGCTGCCACTGGAGCTGCAGAGTCCTGGTCTTGGCTGTCTTCTCATGCACAGTGCACCCACAGGTGTGAGGGTTCTCTCCTTGAAGTGTACACAAAAGTAAAGTGCTGTTCAAATCCTCCCCAGCTTGCAACCACTGTCAGAAGATCTTGAACACTAAGAAATATTTTACATAGTAGTGAACATCATGGTGACCATCAGGAACTGCAGTAGGGCTGGGGTGATGCCAGTGAGGGACCTGGCAGAGCAGGAAGAGCTGTGAAGGGAAGCAGATGCTGCAGTTGGTCAGAACTGTGCAGAGCAGGACTCCCGGGGATGGAGGGAGGGACAAAGCACGAGTGGGTGGTGGGTGAGCACCTCTCCAGCACCTGCAGCACCTCAGGAGGCTGTGGCAGTGTGGATGTGCAAAGGTGAGATTGCCCAAGTAAAACAAGTTAGGAAAGTAGTGTAAACCAGCAAGACCTTTAAAATCAAGATTAGTATCAAGCCTATGTATTTTAGAAAGTGCTGTTAGCATGAGATTTCTTCAGTTGCAGTGGTAGGTAGTGCACGTGGAAAAGCGTTCAGCTATTCCTATAGACAAAGGTGCTAAGACCAGGCAGCTGAAAGGGATCTGCACAGCAGAAGGATATCGGGGTGTGTCAGCAACGGGAGCAGAAGGACAATGCAGAGCTCCAACTCCCTTCCGCCCCTGCCCCCTCTACCAGACATCCGGATTCCAGGCGCAAAAGGGCAAAGCCATTTTTTTTCCCCCTTGAATAGCTTTTTGGGACTCTGGGAGGCTGCTCTGGAGACTGCCAAAGCCCTGCCGCCGCCCAAACAAGCTGCTAGCTCTAGCTTCAATTAATTATACACTTGGTGGTGACTGTAGCAGAACTGGAACCAGACGTGGTAGTAAAATATCTTGAGCCCGTTTCCATTTCCCCCTCACACCCCCCGCCTCTTATTTCCCTAGAGCAGCCGATTTGTCACTTGCAGGTAGAAGAGCCGTGGCTCTGCTGTCAGGGGGATGTATTTCTAGTGTAATGATGCATGACAGACATGTAATGATGCATGACGTGTGTCCTAGCTGCATTTTTTTCCTCCTCTTGCTTTTTCTTAACGCATTTTCAAGTAAAGTTTTGTTTCCATTAAAGAAAAAAAAAATCCAGTGGAATTTAAACAAGCAAACGAACGAACAAACAACCCCGTAACACTCAGTTTCTTGTTCAGGAGATTCCCCAAACAAGCAAACATGCAGCACTTCTCTACAGCATATGTGTATTCTTGGATTTCCAACCTCCTGGAGACTGGACAACTGCATGGTATGCAAAATCTTTGCCTGGACACCATAATATTATTATATTATTAAATATTATTAATATATTATTAATTAGAACTACTCAAAGTCTTGCAGAGATCATCAGGTCCTGATCTAATAGTCTAATAGCAGGGGAATAAAAGCACGAAGCAGTACCATGTAATTTTTTTTTCTTTACTTCATGAAGCATTTGGATAATAAAAACTATGTATGCCTTTCTATTTGCTACGTTTTAAATAACCATTCAGCATTGCTTTTATTTTTCAGTTCATTTAAATACGTTTCATGAGTTGCTGTTGTGGTGGGAATTTTCTATTGCTGTTATCACATATGTCCTTGTCTTCAGGGTGCGGAATTCCATAAGGAAAGCATCTTTTGAAAGTGGGTTTTGGCTGGCTGGTTGACAGGTGCTTGGTAGACAGGTACTTAGACTGCCATAGTCCAGTGTTTTCCCTGGGCTTTGTGTAAGGTCTACACACCCAGTCCATGATCAGTCCACCTTCTCCTTGGCTGCACAGCCCTGGCGGGGGGAAGCTGCAGCATCCTCAGGAGGCGAGTGTATGCCTGCGGACACTTCAGCAAAGGGGACACCTTGCAGAGGTGCCAAGAAGCCCATTTTGTCCCCTGCTGTGAGAAAAGACAGTTTTCACACAGTTTTCCAACATGGTAAAAAAAAAAGTCACATTTGATTAACCCTGACTTCGTAGTTACTAGCAACAGAGAACGCTAAGATAACTGGAGGAGGTATAGAAGGAAAGCTAGAGAATAATAAATTCAAAAACCTTTTAAAAAAACTCCTGTGAGCTGGGACTAAATGGCAAGTCCCAAATTCCACTAAAGTTATTAAGTGTGGGATGCAGGGGGAGTTAAGAAGTCTGTCTGTCCTGCTGGAAGCATTTACTTAAGAGAAATCTATTATTTTTCATTCCCATTTGTACTGGGCTGTGGCCTGAATCCAAGTCAGGGACCAGTTCTCAGAAGGGAATTAGAAGGCAGAGCCAATAACTAAGTGCCAGATTAATTCTGCCAGTTCTGTAAGCATGCCACCAGCTATAGCTGGGTGAAAACTGCCAGCACACCAGCACACTTGCAGCATCCAAGCCAGTGGTGGAGATACCAGGCCTATGGGAACCAAATACAGTAAAACAGGGTGTGTTATTAAACAAGACTTAGAATTAGCTTGAGCTCAATCAGACTGTGAGGACCAGAGCTGCAGTGAGAGGACAGTGGTCAAGACAGCTGTGTGCCCTCTGAAAGGGCTTCAGTTTGACCTCACCATTTTCACAGGATGCTTGAAGATCACTAGGACCAACAAATCCAATAGAGATAAAGAGAGATACAAGTCTCCCTAACTCAGAATCAGAACAGTCTCTGCAATTGTCCATTTATGGTTTTTTTGTTTGTAGACCCCCATCGGACAAAACTCTAATGTCCCTAATTCTGATTTTAGGCTCTTAATTCAGGACTATTTGATGAAAATTGCAGGTCTAAACATTCTGATAATTTTGACCTGTGGTACACAAAGTTGCTAAAAAAACCCTTGTTTATTTTGTTTTCTCCAATGGAAAATTAACTTCAGATAATAATCCTATTATTAGGGTGGGGGTTGTTTTGTTTTGGTGCTTGGGGTTTTTTTCCCTAAAACCTGGTTGCCTCTGATGGAAGATTTTGTTCCTCCAGAATTTTTTCTCACTCAGAACCAAAAATATCCCACATTCTGTAACCATAAACAGAACAGCAAAGCTGAGCACTGCAATTTCCAACCACTTGGTCCCGCGTTACCCACAGACACAAGGGAAGCCTGGAGAAAAAGAAATCGCAAATTTGGCTGCTCCCCTAAAGCACTTCAACTTGCATTTCCTATCTTCACACGTGGCCAATTCCCAAATGGTCAAAGGGGTCACACAAAGGAAACTGAGTACTAAAATAAGTTTCCCATCTAACATAGCTCTGCACCTTGTGAAAACACATTCCACAGACAGACTAGTCACAGCAGAGGGAACAATGTCTTGTTAAATGTTTTAAAAGCATATCAACTTCCAGGGTTCCAAAGTTGGGAAAACTGTGCCTAAACCTTTAATATTATTCCATGTATTGGCATAATTCACTGCTGATTTTTGTCAGCAAAATTTTTCAGAAAATCTCATGGGCATGAACACCTGTAAATTCTTTTTAAATACAAGATGTGCCTGGGTTGATGCTAGCTGAGGGGTTCCTCAGCAGTGGCCTAGACACACAGAGACAAGAGCTGCTGGGAGAGGGCAGCAAGTGGGCAGGTAACCTCAAAGCACAGTTCACACCTGGGAATTTCAAAGATGGAGACTTCTCCTCAGGGAGATGGACTTTCACTCCTTTTCATCTGCAACTGCTGGTGAGCAAAGAAATAAACAGTGCACCCAGTGGAAGATGCTCATCTTCTGAGCTACCCAGATCAGCTGTGGCCACATGTTCTCAGTGTCCTGGGAGCTGCTGAGACCTGTGGAGCCCTGCAGACTGCAGGGTATGCCTTGGAAAGAGCAGAGATGAGCTAAAGGGCAGGTCCCCAAGGACCAATCCACACACCTCTGTACTCCAGCCCCTGTACTCTGTCACATATATTCTACCTCTGCCAATGCTCTCCATCTGCATTTTTAACTCCACTCAACTTTCTTACTGAAATTCCCTTTCTAAATCAAACAAATCTATGTCTCTTGGTACCCATATGAATACCCGTCTTCACAGGCTTGGAAAAGTTCTGCTGCCACTATCACATTGCAGCAAACTGCCTCTCTCTTCAATCCAGGATCCCATTCAAAAAGGGTTTCTTGTTCACCTCACTCTGCAAGTTTTCTTGTTATCTTTCCTTGCAGGCTTTCTGCTGCTTCAGCCAGGACCTCTTTTCTCCTGGCCATCTCTGAGTGCAAGATAGGAGAAAAAGACACTTTTTTTTTCTTCACCTGAACAACAAACACAAGAAAAAAATTATGATGTCTGCTTGCCACAGGGCTATTCAGTGTTGTAACTGTCAAGCTTAAATTTAATCTTATTTTCAATTGTAACTTGATATTCTGCCTAGTTCTCATATTTAGAAGCCAACTAGCAACTACTGGACCAAAAAAAAAGCTATAAGCTTTACAGCTCTGGCATAAATGGCTAACATTTGGGGAGTATAAGACCTGCTGTAGTTACTAAAATTAATTTCCTTTTTGTTCTTTTCTCTCTTTGTTTCTATCTCCACATTCTCTCTCTATATTTCCTTCTAGATCTTCGTCTTAATTCCCCTTCTCATCTTTTTAATTTTTGTTCTGGATTAATTTTTCTGAAGTTAAAAAAAATCAGGGACTTGCAAGTATTTTCCTTTATAAAGGTCACACAATTGTTTGCACTGGACTACAGCTGTAAAATGAGACAAGTTGTGTTCATCTGACACCAGCAGCAGAAAGTAACAGATAAGAACATGCACAAGTGGAGCCTGGGCACCCTCCCAGGTGGGCTGTGCACACCCATCCTTGGCCACCAGCTGCCATCTGTTCCATCTAGGATACCTGCACCATTTAATGTAGGGGTGTGTGATAACTTGAAGTCCCCCAAAACACCAGGCTATAGAGCCTAATCCACAGTTTAGTTTTATTTTACCTGTCTTTTTAGGCAGTCTTTTCTTGTTCCAGACCAGTTCAGTGACATCACCTGCATCTTCTTAAGGTTGTCATTTCAGCTGCTCTGTTTTCCATGCGAATTTCCACTTAATACCCTGCTCCTGACCTTCAAGACTTCCATAAAATTACACAAGAAACTGGTCAGTGACCCAAGCTCTCACAGAAATTACTTTCTTAAATAAATTTAGCAGGATGTGATGCCTGTAAACTCTCCAAAGATTCAAAGGAAGGAAGAACCTCATTTTTACAAAAATAAGGCATTCTGGGTAGATCAAGGAATCTGTTCATCAGTACCATTCATGAGTAATGAGGTGAATATTAACAGCAGAGGCTTCAGGGACATTTTATGCTTGCATGCTGGTGGAAGAGTAACTCCTCTCTATTTCTGGAGTAATGAATTTTTAATTCAAAATGTAACTGCTGATACTGGGGAGACTTAATAGCTTGGTACGTTGAATATTCACCTGGGATACATATATCATGGGGTTTAGTTCCTTCCATAAACAAGGAAAAACATTTTAATGTGGTAAAGCCAGAAGTTCAGTCTGGGCCTTTACTGTCCCAAAAGAGGACTCCAAACACTAGCATAGCATTTACAAGGCTTCACAACCTCTGCAAAACAAGCAAAACAAAAATTCATAGACCATTCTGTATTCAAGTACTCTTTGGTAGTTAGAAGATGAGTGGAATTGCAGAAAAAGAATATAAAGTTATATAAAACAATTGTTTTACAAACTCGGGATTTTACTGTTATAGCTACAAACATTTTAATTAAAAATGCTGGCACTTTCTGCCAACTCCCAGCTACAACTGCAGTCAAGCATTAGCAACAGCTGGTGCCAGTAAGCATTTCACAGGCCATTTTCAGATGTGCCTCACCTGCATGGAGCGTCACCAGCCTACCTAGCCAGCAGAGACTGGTGTCCTTGTGCATTTTTCCAAAAGCGTTTGAAAGGTGCAAGTCTCATTCTGCATCGGACCAAAACCAAACATCCAAAATAAAAAAAAAAAGCAGACAAGAAGACAGGTTCAGAACTGCTGTACAACTGCAGCTGAAATACCCTCTCCTATGTAGCAATGCTGAATTTCATTCCAGGAGGTCCAAAAAAATTGATAAGTGAAAACGTAAAATGGACAGAGAAAGCTATAAAAGACATCACCGAACAAAGCAGAGCCATGAGGGCTCAATCGCTATTACTCTTTCTATAACTGTGATCACAATCATAAACAACAATGAAGGACTGAACCATTAAATGAATCAGCAAAATTTGTGAAGTCCAGTTTTACTGACACACTTAATTTCTTTGTAACTTTTCTATAATAATGTCAAGGATGAAAAATAAAAAGTTTAGTAATTCTGAATGCAGAGCTGAAGTTTCTTCCCTCCAGCTTGAGAGAGAAAAAATGGGATAGGCTGATCTCTGCCCAGCTCAGCTGTGCAATGTTAATGGTTAGGTACATGTATGCAAATGCCTGTACTGTCAAAACTGCCACCCCTGCTCTGTCAAACCTACCAAGAGCTCCACTTCCTGCAAATAATGACTGCTCACAGTCTGGAAGAGCACGAGCACTTGTGCTTCACCACTCACTCTAGGCTGTTTCTGTGCATTTGAGATATTCCTGGTTTAAAGAGCTTTAGTCGACAGGTCCAGACCAGTAGAACAACTTTTTACTGCCCAGTTTCACGTGATAAATAATCAATAGTGAATTCTCAGTGTGAAAAGTCTGTGATTAGTTTTTGAGTTAAAACTCTTTCTTCTGAGATGCCTCAAAATACTGCTAATTTAAACAATGGTAGAAATCCAGAGAATTTTACAAATTATCTGGAAGCAGAGGGGAAAAAAAGGTAGAGTAAGTAACTAGTGTGCTAATGCAAATTCAGACACATTTTAGAAAATAATTTTAAAATCTCACTATAGCATAAAACCTAAAATCTGCAGCAGGGCAACACAGAGAAAAGACATAAACGCGCTCTGCAAAAACAATATCCATCAGAAATCCACATCTACAAACTGACTTACAGGCAGTCCTACAAGGGAGCTGGGGTTCCCATCTCCCAGTACATTTCTGTTCGGCTGAGGCTTTCTCACAGACATCAACTCCACTGCAATTGGCTTTGAAGTCCTGTGCACACCTGCATAGATTACAAAGAAGGGAAGGCAGGTCCCTCCACACCCAAACTGTAAATTAACAATGCAACATGTCAAGTTAAGATATGCCCTCCGGCACCTTGTTTTAAAGTCAGACCAATGGCTAACAATCTCCTGATACACTTAACCCTTTCCCTGGAATTCACACCCAGTTTTCTGTCTCCCGAAAGAAGAAACAAATTTATGAGTAACCGTGAGGGTGGTTTTTTTCAAATGTATCAGTTCAAACCTGGGCCATCTGTTTTAATCCGAAACAGGAACTGAATTTTTTCTGCACAAAACAGAAGAAGGTTACCACTGTACTGATTTGACTTTTGCAGAGTGCTTTGCACAGCTAGCTTTGGCTTGTGAATATGTCACAGGCTGAAGAGACCCAGGCTTTGCCTTTCTATTTTGTCTCTTACTCCTGGAAGAACCCCTTCTATGGGTAGGTCATGGCCCTTACTGTCCTATATTTCGCCAAAACCCTTCAGGAGGTTCTGCTCTTCCACCAGAGAAGTGTGTCACCAGCAACTACAGCTTTGAAAAGGACTTTTAACTGAAGCAAGAACAGGGATAGTCACCCAAACTGCAAGACTTCCTAGTCTTACTGTACTCTTTTTCCTTACTTTCTCGACTTTGTCATGGTGGCTCACACTCATCATGTCCCATCACTTCAGACCTAATTAGAAGTGACAACTTATTCCTGCCCCATCTGTAATATTAGCCTTCTCCTGACCTAACCTCTCTTGACCCTATCTCATCTCACAGATCCTACAGCTGTGGGGAACAAGCATGTGGGAATAAAGGACCCTGCTGACCTCCTTGATGTGATTTCTGCAGGGGAGAGCCCAGTGCCTGCTGCAGCCCCATGCTCCAGCACTACCTTTATTTGACAAGTTTGCACACAAGCAGACGTACAGGCACAGAGGTGAGGCACTGAGGGGCTGCTGGGGCTGGCCAAGGGTGCCTCTCATCTCACTTTAGCCACCAGCACAAGGCCAAGCACGCACCCACTGACAGAAAGGCACAGGGCACCACTGACCTGGTGCAGCCATCTCCATGTCTCCTACCTGCACTTCCAGGGGAATCGTGCAGCCCACTCTGGTCTGTGGTGCTCCCTGGTGGCAACCCAACACCCCCAACCCTGAAGGTGAGAGGCTGGAGGCATTTAAGTTGGGCCGCCATTCTATAGTGTGGACCTGGTGGTCCAAACCATCATTGTCCCAGAGGTGGTAACATCGAAGAGTAGCACTGAACCAGAGAGGACGAGACTGCTCTTCATCCCCTGAAGCATCAGAAGTCAGTGATGATTTCTGCACCCAGGTATTGGTTCTTACAGCAAGACCTAACATACTCCTGACCAGTGATAAGAAAGATTGTCCAGGTGTCCAGTTATACTACTGAAAAACTGTGCTCATCTGCCTCCCGCCAATGACATATGATTCAACTGCCAGGTGCTAGAAGGCTCTTCATTTGAGACAAGTGCGCATATAAGCCAAGAACTGCATCCTATATGGTAAAATATGCTTTTCAAATCTTAATTGAAATTTCCACACTTCGATATTCTTTGACTGTATGGTTTTGGGGGAAAAATAAATAAAAGAATGGACTTTTTTAATGCCTTTTTTTATGTGCCTTTTTGTGTCTCACACACACATCTTCTACCTTGTCACAAGCCCACAAGGAAGGGATCCAACCGTGTTTTCCAGAAAGTAGGAACAATCTAATAAAATTCAAAGAGCTGATTTTCAGAAGTTTCTGCTCTCAGTTGAAAACAGCTCTAGTTCTGATAAACACCGTTTCTTCATGTGTCTGTTTTAGGTGGTTTAGTTGAAGTATCTAACTCCAAGCACTTTGGTACATATCCTTATCTGCATCAAAAGGATCTAAATATACTAGGTGACAAGCAAAAAAGGAAGAAAAAAAAATATTAGGGAATGGCAACCACCAGCAGTATTAAAGAATGTGAAGAGAAAAAAAAGACAGAAATAGGACGCAGTTTCTTCAGATGAAAGCTGAACTGTGTCTTCCATTCAAAGATAACCAGACAAGAGCAAACCATCAGATTGCCCAATGAGTGTATGAAATGGAATAAGGCAAAACCAGAGCTGATTAAAAGGAGGGATGTAAAGAAGGACCACTGCAAAGCAATGGTGGTGTCTTCACTGCTTTTAAGAGAATCTTGAATTCCAGGATGCTTCTCCATTCAAGGAACTCTGAATTCAGGTGTAGATTTTTTTGTTTGATTGTTTGTTCTCCTACAGTTATGCAGCCAAGCTAACAGGAGTAGTCAATGTTGTAAGACACTCTGTTGCACCCCAGAACGTTATCAATGTTGGGGAGCAGATTATGTAGGGAAATGTGATCAGAATGTTTTCAAAAAAGGAGACAAGTGAGCAGCCCCCTAGACTCATATCTAAGGTGATATTCCAGGCACTCTCTGTCTCCTGTCTCCTATTAAAAAAAAAAAAAAAATCAGTTTCCATTTATAAAATGTACACAAAGAATGCAAAGGCGAACGAACACACAGCACAAACACTCCATCACCCCTAGGGAAATCACAAGTAACAAGAGACTAACAAGGTCCCATGCCCAGAGCGTTAGATCAAAAGGAAAAGGGCCCAGATAGGGAACTTTTGGTATCTAGAAAAGTCAGCAACCCAATGACTTGTTGCTTGTTGCCTAAATTTCTAAAGACTCAGACAACAAAGTATCCCAAAATCTTCCTCTAAGAGGATGAGGAATGGCATTCCAGATGGTTCCACTGGATTGAAGTTATCAGTTGTCCTTCATGGGGTGTTAAGTGGATTTTTAGGGTTTTTTATGAGCACACCTTGAACTCAACAACAGATTTAAAAGGGTGTGCACATTAGATTTAAAATAAAATGCAAGGTGGATGGATGGATACTAAGAACAGAACAGAATTAAAACAATCGGCAGTGCCCAAATACTCTTCCTGGTCAAAAAATTACTTTTAGAAAACATGCCAAATAATGCCAGCACCTGACCTTAACCACTTCATTCTCCCTGCTTTCTGCTCTGCTTTTCACTTTTATGTCAAGAGCCCTCTATCATCAGCATCTTAAGAATCCAAACCTCTCAATTCCCTCAATGAGAGAATAGAGTGCATTAGCCATAATAGGCAGAACACTGAAATGACTGCCCTGATATTGATTTTGTCATGTTAGTAACCTAGAGAATGCAACGCACACATAAAAATGGATTACTTTCATGTTGAAGGAAAGGGCAACTAGATCTAATCTCAAAAGTGACTGAAAATAGCACTAGGGAGTGTCTTGCTTACTGTAATTCACTGAATTCACACCACTTTGGCTTAGCTGGAAGAGAAACAAAGACCCTCTGAAACATAAGGGAATTTGAACTTTTGAGAGGAGCAGCAATCAGTTCTCCCCTGAGCTAATCTTAAGGGCAGAGTACCTATACACTCAATAGAGAGGTGCCTCATTAATTCTGTAAAATATTGATACCTAAACTGAGCAAAATGTAACTACTTTTTCTTGAAGGCCATTGCAAGTAAAGGCTTGGAGTTCCCACTGCCACGAGTTCCCTTCAAACATGTCATGAATCTAATTGACGTGTTATCTCAGAGGTACAAAACCAATACATTTTTATAAAACCATGGTTCAGAGGAAGAGATGCTACCCTGACTGTTTCAGGTCCACTGGGCTCCTAAACCTCCTTACTTCTGTTTTCACTCCTCAACCAAATTTCCACCCCTTCTCACACTTTCAGATATAAACTCCAATATTTTAAAAACTTTTCCTATTACACAGACACTGAGAAACCAATTGGCAGATGCCCTCCTTGTGCTACAAACATCTCTATACTGTGTTTTAGTCACTGATCAAATCTCATTCAGCTGCCTCCAGAAAACTAATTTCTGCCACCATTCTGACACTCAGCAGCTTAGCAGTCGGCACCCACATCCCTTCCTTCACATTTGAAGAGAATTACCTTCCTGATCTTCTTGTTTTTCTCTGAGCCTGTCTGACCATGTAGCCAGGGGTTGCTGTAGAGTTAATATTGCAGAGTTTGGTACTGCTCATCAGGACTGCAGAGGTGCCTGGGTGCCCTGGCAAAGATCAGGACTTACTGGGCCAAGGACTGTACAAACAGTAAGGAACAGTGTCTGCCTGCAAAGCCTGAAATCTAAACACACAGTGCAAGCAAAGGTAGAGCTCCCATTTCCCTCTGACAGGTGGGAGGGGGTGCCACCTCCCTCTGACCACCCCCTCCTCTCCCATCCAGCACTGACAATAAGGTTCTGCCCCATGGGGCTTTCCTGCAAGAACCTTCATCTCCCCTGGCAAGGAGAAGTCCCACATTCCTTGGGGATCTCCCTTGACACACCTGTGAGTTTCTTGCTGCACAGCTTCCATACTTATGAAAGGCTGACCCCTGCCCACATCACACACACAGCCCCCACCAAACTATTGTAGCCCACGTACACACCTATGCACCCATGTACACACACACAGACACAGAGGCGTGGCATTCTGCCTAGCCCTAGGAAAACTCAGGACTGCCCACTTGGGCAGCAAAATTTCCTCACATGCTACACCCCAGCCTGAAACTGCATCTGCACCCAGGTCTCCCAGCACCTGCTCCTCAAGGGCATCCACAGTGGCTTTTTCTCTCACTGCAATATGATCTGATTCACACTCAGAGTTGTGTGACATGACGCACACCCTTGAATTCACCCATGTTATATTTAACACTGGAAACAGTCCAGTATCCTCAGGCCCGCATGTGGGATGCAGCAGTGATCTTCCCTATGTTGGTTATGGTGATGGCACCACACTACTTGAGGTCACCACCCAAGCTTGGCCTCACAAGTGACTCCCCCTTCAAGGCCAAATAAACTCTATGTCTATCTGCATCCCACCCAACTCTGGCCACTGCTATAACAGCAGACAGCCTTTAAATTAGTCCAGTAAATTCAAGGGGGAAAAAAAAAGTAGGGATAGATATGAAGTGACTGATGAAGAAAACCAGAAGAGCATTTGCCTCTGGATCCTTGATGGTACTCACAAGTCATGAGAGCATGCTCACATCAGTAGCTCTGAAGACAAGAGAAAGCAAACATTAAATTGACAAATAATTAAGGTTAGCCAAGCATAACTTAAGAATTTCTTTCCAGAGGATAAAACCATGATTGCTGGCAAGTTGAGATGTCCTTAAGGATAAAAAACTACATTAATTTAACCCTCAGACTGCTATAACACTTCCTCTGGGATTTCCCAGATGGAAATATGTGTGAATCAGTTCTGTAGACCATGTGTTACAATCCCAACATTTCAGGAAGCATTCAGACTGACTGCACATTCTCTGCACAAAAGATCTGTGGATGTTCAATAGATCTGGAAGCTCTGGAACGTGTTTGGCTTAGCATGCATGCTCAGTTCTGTTGAATAAAATGAATGCACAGGGCAAATCTAGAATCCAGGACACTTCAGACTTATCGTACTAGATATTTACACAAGCAGAACAACACTATCTGAATTCCACAGGACTTTCAGGCTGGCTGTGCACATTCTGGGTAGCTAATCTTTGCATGCGCTGTAGAAACAGTGCAGGTTTCCAGATTTATGTCAGCTCAGGCAAGGATCTATCACGCAGTCACTGAGCAGGGTTTCCCACTGGCTGGAACCCCTGGGCCAGTGTAAAAACCCTGAGGCTCTGTATAGGAGCATATCTGCAAGGAAAATGGGGCATTCTCAGGGGCACTCAGATCTGCAGGGGCTCTGTGTTAGCCCCATGGCAACAACAAGGGCTTGCTCCTGTCCACTTCGCCTCTGACATACAGATGCTTTCTTCTTCAGACAACCTGTGCCTGCTGTCAGTATCCAGAAGGTTGTGCTTGTTTGTACTAGCGCAGATGAGGAGCCCATGCAATGCTAATGACATGCTGTAGGTACCTGTTAAGCCATTTTACAGACACTTGTGTGCCTTTATAGTTTAAAGGGACAAGTGCAGTGAATTACATGTAAATGAGGTCTGGCTTAGTGTCACAGCATCTATAAAGGACACAAGAGTCAAATAAACCAGGGAGCCCTTTTGTTCTCTGCATTACTGCAGAGGAGGCAGGCAAACCAGAGGCTGGTGTTGCCTGCTGAAGGGAAACAGGGGTTTGTTAGCACAGCCAGAGGCACAGCCAGAGACACTGCCCTAAAGAAGAGTGTACCTGCCAGGAACAGGGTGTAGCAGAAGCCTCTCCCCACCAAACCCCAGCCAGCAGGTTGGGATTGGCACTGAAGGGAATGCCAGCAGCAGTCCTGGAGGGAGGGAAAGGCTGCATACAAGCTCTCCCATCCCAAATCCCTAGAGCCATCTTCCCACCCAGCATCACTGCCTGCTACTCAGAGGATAAACCTAAGAAGAAATGTGCATGAAGGGAAAACCAAGAAAAGGTGGAAAATGGCTAGGGAAGTTCAATGCATTGTACCTATGGCCAAGTTCCTAGAGCTATGCAGTTTCCTACGAGGTAACACTTGTGTTACCACAGCTTCAATCCATGAACAAATAAAGTGGTATTATTTTGCCCACTGCAGTGCAACTTCAGTTATGATGCTTAGTGAAGGCGAAAGCCTGGCAGGATTTTTAAAAGGACCTGAAACTGCCTTGAACAATGAGGGATCCAGAATTGCCTTCTTGTACACTCACCTCATGTCACAAAACATCGATGATGGAGACAATGAAGGATTTTTTCCAAAAGGCTGGTATTCTTGTGTGTCCATTCTTCCAAATTCTTTCATCTTTCTACATTAGTATTAGTCATATCTGAAAACCAACACCAGAAACTGAACCAGAAATTATATTTCTTCTCTATTAGTTTGGATGCTGATATGAGGGGGTAGAGGGGCTGATGCAACTTAACAGAGGCCTGAGATTTTTAACTCTACTGACTTTCATGAAGATATTCCTGATTTGTACATACAATGTGCTTGGCCATCTCTTGGCAAAGTTTTGCTTTCACAGACACCACCTTGCCACAGCTGTAATTGGTGATGCTGAGGACAGTTCCTACAGTGGAGTTGGTGTCTGCTGGAGCAAATTACTGGTTCCCCCTTCAGATGGTCATTCCTGATCATCAGAAAAAAGTCGTTTTGGGGAAAGATAAAATTTCAGCTTCTAAACTGGCCCATTTATAAACCCGAACAAATTTATGCAAAAGGAAGAGGTCTCTGGAAATCCAGAAAGTGCAGTGCCAGATTGAGGAGTCAACTCACCACCTTTTATTTACCATTGCAGGCAGGCATGGTACAGGAGGTGTTTCACAAACCAGACATGGCTATGGAGAGGCCCACACTTCTCGCAGTGCTTTGCTGGATGAGCAAGTCTTAAGTGCCACAGAATGTGGCTCACCCACGGGAGAAGCCATGCTTCTCTTCCCTCCCTGCTTTCCTTCAGGCCAGAGTATGATACCTCCAGGGATTAGATCATCCCTGGTGTCAGGCTTCGTGCTGTGCTCAGTTGCCAGCCATGGGTGGGTGTGTTATTAGTCAGATTTACATGTCTAAAACATCATTTGTGCAACCACCCCAGGGCATGGCTATGAACTCGCTCAGGATGAAAATCTGAAAAAGAAGTTCAATAAGCAGAAAAACAGTGTCTGAGTTGACGCACCCCTACAAGCAGGTCAAATCTACTCACAGCAAGTTAGCTAGTATGACCAGATTTACTACAGAATGAGTTTGCTTTTGAATGCTTCTTTAGTTGCTTCATGTTGCCCTACTAGATGCAGTATGCACTTGGTATTTGTCTCTAAAAAGCAAAAAATGAAGCTGAAGAGTCCAACAAAAAGGGGCACACCACCAGGGCACCCACAATAGGCATTAAATCAAGGGGACTTCATAGGCCATGACCATACAGAAGTTATTTATCTACCTAACTTGGGCCTTGTAGGCTGTCACTCTGTCTGTGTTCAAGGCACATCTCTCTGTGGCACTAGGATGCTGCTGTCCCCACAGAGTAGTAACATCACAAGGAACTCCAGACAGCAGTGGTAAAATATGAACCCAAACTCAGAGGAATGTAACACATTACAAGCAGTTGGCATGGTATAAACTTGTTTTAAACATTTTTATGACAAAGAAAAGAGAACTCTACTTTAAAGGATTCTACTCACACTTTTCATTACCAACACAAAATTAATGGCCACAGCCCAATACTGTTGGGGAAACCATGCATAGGAGCATGGGACTAGTGCAAAGCAATTTTGAGTCATATCAATACCACACTACCAGAAGAGCAGGAATAAAACAGCCGAGTTGAAATAGTGCCCAAAATCTATCCTCCTGATGGGCTGCCTCGAGATCAGTTGTCATGGGAGGAGCTGTGCTTTCCTCCCCCTATAGCACTGGGGAGGAATAAAAAGCCAGGGCTGCAGCTCTAGGGAAGAAAGGGAAATGTTGTGGAACCCAGAAAAAAAGTACAGAACCAAGAAACTTTCACATGGCTTTTGAGGCATTGGGCTGGCAATGTCAGTTCAGATCTCTGGCTGTTTTGCTGCACCCATTTGCACACATTCACTTCTCCTCAACCTCCATGCGTTCTGCAGCCCCCACCATGATGAGCAGCTCACACACTGTCCATGCAAACACACCATCACCGTCTTGTAATCCTGCACCTTTACCTGATGGCATCACTCACTTCACATTAAGTGTTGATTATGAAACTCTCTCAAGACAGGAAAAACTAGATAACAGGGGAAGAGCTCCTCTGTAGAGATTGCCACAGATTATGCTTGTTTTCATTGTTCAAGAAATCAGCATGACATCCAAAATGATGAAAAATTTCTCTGAGATGTCCTAAGCAATGCCATAATTTTGCACAGCTAAGCTGTGCAAGGAGTAGTAAAACCAGACTTTATTTCAGTTTCCATTCACAAAATGTACACAAAGAATCCAAAGCAGGACACAGAGGAACATGCCCCAACCACCTCTGGGAAATCACAAGTAACAAGAGACAGATTTTTAAAAATTGTTTTGGAATAAATTGGTTGTGTAAGAAAAGAAATCATTTAAAGCAATTTACAGGAGTGGTGGGCACACCTGCTAAATTATTCAGATAAAACCAACAACCCCAAAGATAAATTAATGTTAAAATTCCTCCAGTTGCTACTAGAAAAATAAACAGACTCAGCCCACTCTTCATGCTTTAACAACTCTAATCATAACCTGGGGCTATCCCCTTAGGTCATTTCTGTCCTAGACATCAGCCATTATCCCTCCACACTGCAGCACAGTTCCAGCCCTGATTCCTCTCTTCTTTATTTCATCAATCAAAATATTGCCCTCTCCTTCCACCCTGGATTGCATTGGCAGGTGTAGAGCAGAGGGTGGCAACTTGCCTTCCCACATGCAGAGAGAGAATATTAATCCCTTCCTGTTCCATGGAAATGCGGGAGCTGCCTACCATGCTGCAAGCAAAATCTGAGTTTATTTTTAAACAGTACTGTCTTGATTTTTGGTGTTCCAGGTTTAGGAAGGGCCTTGATTTGATTATGTCTCACGCTGTGTTCATTAACGACCTCAAATTATGAAGCTGTGATCCAGAAAAAGCACAGTGGTTGGTATCACCATGTAGAATAATCTGCTCCAAAATGTTCTTAGACCTACATCCACACACATCCCTAAGAATAATTAATTAATTAATTAGACCAAATCAAAACTTTCTGGTAGCAAATACATGTTGTTAATTGAATAAAAATAAACTACTGAAAATGAAGCTATAACCTTTGCATTTTGCTAATATTTTAAAAGCCTACGTGTAGTACTAAATACAGAATTATTTGCCTAACAATTTTCCTATAAAATACACTAAGATATTTTATTTACCTGGTTTCTGTTGGTTTAAAATAATAAAATTATTCATTTATGAAGTCCCTTTATGGACCCAATATATGGGCCATATATTACAGTTTTTTCTCTGGTTTAGTAGCGTAAAATTTCTAGATTTACACAGCCAAATTAATGACAATGTATCATTTAGGACTCTGATTATCTACAGATGGTTTGCAATTCTAAATTGTAATTGGCCTCACCAATTCAATGCAATAACTTGTTAAGCATCTGCATACAGGGCGTGACTTGTAAATTTGCACAGAGCCGATGATGGCCATTTTATTAAATCACTAAGAATTGACAGTATGTGATGGAGAGCTTTGATGTGATTTGCATTAAATGTCATTCATGATAGGAGACAGTATTCTTATTAAGTAGAATATTTTTCTTGTATCTATGTAAAGTACTAATACAAAACAACAAACCAACAAAGCTATGCCAGCACAAGGGATACTGTTGAAACACATTTCTAATTCCTTGAAGAGTCATGTTTTATTGTTATTTAAGAGGATATATTGGTAGAATTAGAACTGTTTTGAAACCACACCTAGCAACAGTTCAAGGAATTAATTTGTTGAGCAAAAACTTTACTTACAATCAGGGCACAATATCTCTAAATTTTCAATCTGAAAAAGTTTTGCAGTAAAATGTAGCTAAGTTTAGATAGATAGCTGAAGTTTGCTGCTCTTTATCCTTAGTTACAGCACTGACCTCAGGCAGCCCCAGAAAAATGTCAATGGAGAATTGCGGCCAACAAACCACTAAAGCTCCATCCTGTCCTGTGAATGTCCCATTGATTTCAGCAGTGTGGGACCCATCTGAAAAGCTTTGATGAAAAATAGTCATGTGCAGTTCCACTCTAGGATTCCTCTTTTAATTATGCCATCCTCAAAAATCGTTAGTGCCAACAGCAGTGTACACTGGCCTAGGGTTTGCCCCAAGTTTCTTTTATCCAGCAAGGCTAAGGAAAGCCTTTTGCTCTGTTTCATGTGCTTTCCATGCAGGAAGTTTAGCCTATAAAGCATACCTTCCACTGTGGGATCCTAATGCTTTAAAAATTATAAACCACTGCAAACTTCCACCTAACAGAAGAGCTGACTTTAATAGGAATAAGACTGGCACTTCATTAATGCAGTGCAAATGGCTTTTAATATCTTTCCAGGACAAAGGATGCTCTACCAGGATATATGGGACATTATTGTCAGTTGTGTGTGAAGAGACAAGTGTGTCTATTTCAAACTGTCCTTTGATGATTTATGATCCAGATGGATTTCAGAAATATCATTTCCTTAACAAGTACTGAGCCACCTCTTTGATATGTTTTCTCCTACTAATGACAAGTCTCCCATGAAGTTCATCATACTCCAGTAATGTTTCTCAAATTGTGGATTGTGCCTCCTTTGAAGACCTGAAAGCATTCAAAAGAGGCCATGTAACGTGAGCAAAAGCAGTTAGTCAGCTCAGTTCTTCCAGGTGAATTGTTGTGTTTACTGGCTGCCAGCATTCACACCAGCCCAGCAACTATGATTTTCTTCTCATTGTTTATAATTGGCTGACATTAGTTTGGTCCCTTCAGCACATGGGCATGATTATTTACACTTGCAAGCAGTAATTACCAGCAATTCTCATTGCCCCATCCTAAAAGGACTGACCTGCTGTCAATTCAGGAGGTTGTACAAAAGATGGATAAACCAGAGAAGGTTACTTTTCAAAATTTCTTGATGTATAATGCTCACAGAAGAACAGACAATATACAGATTCGTAATTTTTAAACAGGTAAATAATACATGAGCTTGAAACTGCGGAACAGAGAGGGAAGAGGCAGAGTATTCAGCTGGCCTCTACACCTGCAGAAAAACTTAATTTTAGGAGACAAGTTCACTGTATGAGTTAGAAAGGTGGAAAACTGATAAAAAAGAGTGAAAATGGAGACTCAAAGAACACTCATCAAAATCAAGATGTTGAGAACAAAATTAGTCATGAGCCCAAAGAACACAAAAAGAAGAAAAACATAATTGCCAAATCATCAGCACCAAGAGCTGGATAACAGATGAGAGGGACTGGAGTTATACAACTACAAGCAACGTGACAGTGTTACAGAACCTGGCATGATGAGTATGTTAAAGGAAATTGCCAGGATCTGCATAGACACAGGGAACAGGGGAGATGGCCTTGCACGTCATGTAAGGTACACCACAGTGCCTGTGAAACACTCACAGCTACAAAGCTTGGCAAAGATCTGCCCATTCCGTTTGTGTGTTCAGCCTAGCCCAGCCACTGCAGGCTCTTTGCAACCACACTGCTCTCTCTGCAGACCTGTTAAAGCTGTGCCCTCCTACAACTACTCTCCAAGTTGCTGGAACTAGGGGAGAAAATTATTTTGAAAGGCTATGAATTAATGCTGTCACTTGCGAAGTTCATGATAAGTGAAGAGGTGGTCTATTTTGCAGATTATCAAATCCACTAGCTAGATGACTACATCCATAATGAGCTATGTGTAGTGCCAGAGTAGAAAAACTCACTCACATCTTCTAGCTGAATGAAGCAGGCTGAATGTCTTCTGTTGTCACTAAACAAATGCAAAAGTACAGGTAGTTTCCTAATTTGAAAATTAATTGCCTCTGATATAAAATAAATCTATACCAGAACTGGATTGAAGATAGTTTGATGACAAAACTGTATTTTTGTCACAAGGGATTATATATAGTGAGTTGCATTTAAAGACTGTGAAGTCCAAACCAGTAATCTATTCAGCTTGTGATTCAAAAGGACAAATGTGTAAATGATTCTATGAAATTCTTGAGAAACTGTAGTAGACATTCAATAAGCCACAGTTTCAAAATGCCAAGGGCAACCGTTCTTTCCTGCAGGAAGGGAATATGAGGGCAGTATTACATTAACTGCTATGAAAGAAAAAGGAAGCTGGTAATAATTATTAACAACTAGAAGATAGGGACTAATAGAGAAATAAAAGCACAATTAGCAAAAAATAGTATGTTCTGAACAAGAAAAATCTTCTATAATGGATAGATTCTACAGTATCTCTATAACATATTGCGAGATGAGAATGGTAAAATTATCAGAAGCAGTATACAAAAGGCAGAAGTGTTAACTAAATCTTTCTATTCTGTGCTGGGAATCATCCCAGTTGGTATATAGTCATATAATGTGGTGATGAATGGCAAGGCCTTGAAGCTCTATCAGTCCCCCTGTTTGGCAGAACAACAGAATTCAAATGCCAAACTTTCATTCATATCTCAAAATTCAAAGATTCAAATATTATGAATCTGTTGGGATCATCTATCCTGCCCTCCTACATAGCATAGTCCATAGGATTTGCATGAATCCTATTGTAAACTACAGAACATCTACAAGGAATACACCTACTTGTAAGAGTAGAACGATGAAACTGAGATGTTTATTCATGTCAAAGCTTGTTTTAATTCAGCTTCTGGCCATCAGAGTCTCCCACCTATCTGCACTGTTCACAGACCACAGCCAGGTCCCTCCTTTATCTTCTCACATTCAAATATGAACATTATCAGGCACATTTTGCCATTTCTCAGGAGTTTCTAGCCTTGCTAATGGAGTAGCATTCTTCATGTCTTGTGAATATCCAGACTGAACACTGAACAGCAGTAATTGTTAAACCACTGCTAAGCATGAGACTAACAGCAGTGTCTGCATGAGGAAACTAATGTGGATGCCAGTACGGGCACACATTTGTTCACACTATGTCATAGTTAGTTCCCTAGCACATTTTGGGAAATGTAAGCCAGCCCTCTGTCAGCCAATGACTTAGCATGGTTTGAGGGGTAGCATGGGATAAGTTGCTCAAGTATGGGTGAGGCCACTTCGTGCAGGGGAATCCAGGTGTATGGAGGCAAGTTGTGCTATTCCAATTGTCCAGAAAGACAGAGAACTGAACCCGGCTCACTTTACTGATTAGCATAGATACAGATTTTATAAATTTCTCTAATCAATTTCCTCATATTTTTAAGTTCAAGCATCACAGAAGTTTGTTTTTCGGTGACCCACACCACCAACTCATGCTCAGACAGTTATTCACCCTGTTTACCATGTCCCTCCAAACATCACCTCTTCTCCAGCCCAGATTTGTCCATGCCATCTCTATGACTTAGGATTTTTGTTGTCTCTCCAATGACTTTATATTCGACCATGTTAAAACAAGCAATCAAAGGTCACTTGAATTATAATACTTCTGCTTTGACATTTGTTAGTTTCTTTACTATTAATGTCCTCTGAAAATTCCATTTGCAATAGTTTGGAAAAGGTACTAAACATCACAGAGAGAAGAACAATGTCTCAAAAAAGCTTTGGTATAACAAATCTGTTTAAGGAAGAGGAACTTTCACACTAAATAATAGATTGTGCAAGTTTCCACCTGTGAAGTCGTTGCAAACTCAGCTGAACAGGACCCCAAGCAACTTAATCTGCTGACACAAGTACTGCTTTGAGGAAGGGGCTGGACTACGTGACCTGCAGAGGTACCTTCCAACCCAAATGATTCTGTGATGATTCTACATTTGCATTCCAAGACCTGTCAGCTGGCCAGCTTTCAATCAGTGTAACTCACGCCATATTAACTTTATATTGCTTGGCATTCTTAACTGCTGTCTCAAGTGATATTAGGTCAAATTTGGTCATTTCCATCATGCTTACCAAACTAATTTGCCATTTCATAAAAAAAAGGTGGGAAGTAAGATTTCCAGTATCAATTTATTTCCCATATAGTAATGATGACAGGCATTAATTGTATTTTTCTCCTTTATTTTTTCGTTAATTTAGCCCTAATGAGCTCGTCGATCTTTAGCCCATGATTCGCAATAGGCTTTATTCTATCTACCAAAAATTATTCTGGATTCCCAGCTCTTCCGGAGTTTCAGGAATCCCTGAACACGTGAACAATTAGCCACTCTTCAGAACGACTCTGCTAACCCGCTTGAATGCAGTTATCCAGGTGGCTTGTTTTTAATGTTTAACTTCTCCTCCAGCTCCCGACAGCACCGAATTGTTTCCCCGCAGCCTGAACGCCGCTCCAGCCAGGCTCCCAAGTGAGGTGTTCACGGAGCGCTGCTGTCCCTCCGTGCCGGGGCAGCCGAGCCGGGCGGGGCCGGCGCTGCGGCCGCGGGCTGGGGCCAGGCCTGGGGCCGGGGCCGGGGCTGGCGGGACCCACCCGGCGCGGCGACACCGCCCGCGCCTGCCGCGCCCTCTCCTCCTCCCCGGGGAACAGCCCGGCCCCGGGGCGCTCTGTCCCGGTCCCGCCCTGCCCCTGCCTCCCCCGGGCGGCCCGGCCCGGCCCGGCCCCGCTCAGCCCGGGCTCCCCCACCCCCGGCGGCGGCCGCAGCGTGGCTTCCTCCCCTGAGGAGCTTCAGCGGGAAAACAGTGTAACTGGGAGACTTCCTGCTCTTTCTGTAGCTAAAACCCTTGTCAGTGAATAGTATGCGATTCAGAACGACTTAACGCGACTTGGTGTTAAGATGCATACCAAGAAGTCCCATTTGTCATGCATAGCCCAAACCTTATCTGTTTTGCTGGCCGATACAATGCAAATAAATTCCAGGAATTCTGACGGTTTTTCCTTGCCTACTCTGTTTTGGAGTAAACAAGACATTGGCTTTTGTTCACTGTCTCCACACACTTCCACGCACTTTATATTTGTCAGTACCTATGGCACATCCAGAGCCAAACGCCACCGCTCCTCTTTCCACCTACACCATCTGCCAATATAGGCAGCAGACTCACATTCCCAAAACATCACAAACTGACACACTGAAAAAGGACAACTGATATTTCTGTCTTTAGCCTTGCAGTAAAGAGAAAAGAAATTTTTTTAGTATTTTTTTTCCCCTGCCAAACACCAGTTAGTTTTGAAAGAAAGCTTAGTAGCCAGCGTAGCATTTTGGTAACTGACCTTAAAAATTACAATTATCATGCCAGTTTCAAGGTTGTGAGAAAACTTGTAACTATGTCTCACTACCAGTTGCAAAACCTGCTTTAAATTTTTCACTGTCAGTCCTATGGGCTTTCCTGTGGCAAACAGTTCTGCCTTTTGGTCTCCAGACAACCAATGTGCTTTGAATCCCAGTTATCACACAAAAATGAGCTGATTTTGTATATCAGTATTCATCATCTGTCACTTCCTGGAAGAGAAAATCTACAATAACCAATCTTTCCACTCTGATTTTAGTTGGTATTTGGAGTACAAGGCCACCCTCCAGAACACTGCTCTTAGGCTCTCCTGATCATGACAGATGTTACGGAGGAAGCCATGGGGAGTTTTCTCTCTCCCCTGCTCTACATACCACCAGAAGTTAGCTGTCCTTAATACCAAGTTCCTTTTGCCTGAGATGTCTTTCACAAACAGTACTTAAAGACATATGATGAATCCACGGAGGATACGCATCATTCACAGTCCCTGCAGCCATGGCTCACTCAATAAATCATTGCTTTTGGCACTGGGGCATCAATCCTCCCCTCCCTAAGAGACGCCCTACCCTATATATATCTCCCATCTCATTAGGTTTCTTTGCCACAGCAGAAATCTTTGGACTGAAATGTAGCCCTTTCATTTGTTAGGGTTGATTCAGAATTGTCTTCAGCTGCAGATATGCTGAAGTTTCATGAGAAATCTTGCATTTACGATATTTTGTGGAGAAATATTGACTGGCTAACAATAGCTCTGCTTCTGCCAAATAAAGGTATGTGGGACAACCAAAAGATTACAGGATGGACCTGGTAATCAGCCAACTTACAGTGAGTAAGTGGCCATATACACTTATTATCCACAGCCCTATCCTGCAAGAACTTCAACATATCCAGAAGAGTCCATCAGGTCCTGTTGAAATCAGGTTATGTCAATAGTAATAATGGTGATATAAATGTGGAACAAAAAGGAAGACACAAACCCTGCCCAAAGGCTTACAAAGGCACAATCCAGTCATGGGGATCTGCTTAGATGAGCACAGGAAAGTATCAAAGATAGAAATGGATCTCCAGAGAGAGAAGAGAGCTAGATGGTCCTGTTTCAGATGGGACCTGTGAGAACTTCTAGCAGTTCCCTCCACTTTCGGACACATGCTGTGTGGCTTAGGAAAAATGCTAAGGAATAAATATGTAATATCTAAGTTTCATTCTCACCCTTTGGCATGAAGGCACCCAGTGTCTTTTACAAGTTCTTTATTTGCCCCATAAGGAGATTGAGATGCTTGTGCAGCACGGGTGCAAAGATGCTGAACATGATCTAGGAAATGCCAGGAGACAGATGAGTAGTAAGTTAGACTTCTCCTAAAGCACCAATGCCTGAGTCCAGGCTGCAAACAGATTCTTTCTTCCAATCAGAGACAAGCTAAACCAGGTCAGTGACTATACACAGAAAGAGAAGGAGGAGGAGGAGGATGTAGTGGCAGAGATAACACCCAGTAGCCCAGCAGCAGGAGAACTCACCCTGGAGGTGGAAGATTCAGGTTTGGATACCTTCTCTTCTGCCTGACTTAGAGCAGGGATTTAACTTCAGGTCTTCTGTCTCCAAAACAAGCAAGCCACCCAGGCTCTCAGTGTCAATGGCACTGCTTTGCGCAGAATTTTTAAATGCTCCTTTGGCCAGAGAGAAAAAAAGATATTCTCACACCCTGGTGTGAGATCATGCCCAGAAAGCACTGATCTGGGATGAACACTCCAGCCCTCATCCAGTGAACATTTAAGTACTTTATAGAAACTGAGAGAGCTGAGTCCCACTGCAGAATATCCTCTAGTCTATTGAACTGTGCACTTTTTACAAGAGAACTGGGTTTAAACCCAGAAGGATCAAGACTTCAATTTCCAGCATCTCTTTGTGAGGTTTTGGGGGTTTGGTTTTGTTTGTTTGGAGGTATTTGAGTTTTCTCATGTTTTGGGACAGGTGCAATGCAGATGTGGTCTCTCAGATTGCATGTTCCTGGCAAGGTGGAGACACTTGGAGCTGTCAATGCCCTCAGTAAGCAGGTATTAACAGCTCAGAGACATTTAGGAGGAAGGATTGTATGCATGCTGGCAGCAAAAATGTAGGTGCATTATAACCTTAACTTCTGTCGTTATCAACGCCAAAGGGCATCAAGTGCCTCTCAAGCTAAGCAGACCTTAGCAGGGGGTTCTGATGATCTCAGGAATATGCTAGCATTAGGTTAGCCAGACACCAGCCTAAATATCAGTCTAGCCCTTAGTCTCTGGAGTTCAACTCCACTGTGGTACAGCAGTATCAAAAAGACAAGGCTCCAGGCCATATCCACCTCCTATCCATCTGACTTGCCTGCAGAAGTACCTTCAAGGCATGTTCTAGGGCAGCCCAGCTGGTGCTCACAGGGATGAACTTTATGTGCACCCAAACGCATTGAAGTGCACTCAAGGGCACGCTTATTCCCATGCAGTGCATGGCCCCGTGAAGCCTCTGCCTGGCTTGTTTGCCTGTGCAAACATATCCTATGACCTTTATCAGGTGGACAAGAACACCTGGAGTGAGACAGAAATGTCTCTTGCCACAGGTGCAGAAGGGACTCCTGAGCTGTCTGAGCTCAGGCCAATGACAAGCGAGAGTGGAGAACTCAGAAGTGTTGCTGTCCGAGGACCACTGCTCCAGCCCACCCTGGAGCCCATGCCCTGGGGGTGGAGTACTCACAGCCCCGCTGCCTCTGCTCCACTTGCAGCAGCTATGATCATCCCCCTACCAGCAGCACCATGAGGATGAACACAGGAATATGGGGCTACTGTGGCCACAAAACCAGGTTATAGGCAGAAAAGCTGACCTGACAAAAGTGGAAGAGTAGAAGCTCTTTCCAGGAAACACTTCCAAGAAGCACAGAATGGAAAACAGGGAGGAAGAAATGAACAATCATGTCATTGCCAAATCCTAGCACAGCACAGCCACAAGTCAGGTCCCAAAGAATCATAAGATTACAAAGCAAAATGACATTTTTGTTCTTTGTATTTTTCATCTGATTTCTTGAGTCCCCAGGGTTCATATGCAATCTTTTCCTTCATCAGAAGAATCAGGATAAGATTTTGCCTTAGTCACTTATCTCCAGAAAACGTGGTTGTAAACAAACATACCAAACAGAACAAGGATGCCAACTGAAAAGCTGAATTTTAGCTAATAAAATTAAAATTCAAATGTATAGAATGGATAATCAGTGACATGGCTAATGGTGCCTTCCACAATCTGTTCTCCTCCTGTGAAAGATAAGGTGATTTGTATTTCTGTGAACTGCAAGTCTGAAAGGAACAGAAAAAGAAACATTTGAGTATTTGCAAATGTTGTATTACTTTTTTTATCTATCAGGGTGCTAGTAAGAGAAATATATTTGAAAAAATTCACCAAGTTTTTTGTCAAAGTGTGAGGCACGCAGATGAGGATGTTGTGGGAAAATGCAGTTGACATTCATCTTGTCTTCTTCAGCACCATCTGCCACATCCGTGCTGTTTTCATGTCCCTACATGTTAAAGTGCTGTGCTCCTGTTTGGGAGAAGGCTCCACAAATCACATAGCTGAAGCACAGATCTGAGAATTTTTATGAATGTGGCAATCCAAATGCAATTGACAGATTACAGGAAGCAAAACAAAGAGAGTTTTGTGTCTGTATTTACAGTGTGGTGAACAGATGAGTTTAAGATCAGGCATCAAATTTATCCAGGTAATAAATCACACCAAAATAACTCGAAGTCTTACTGAGCTGGAAACAGCCTTTTTTCTAACTTGCTCTTCTTTAACATGGAGTCTTTGTTCCCATTATGAAACTTCATATTTCTCAATTACTTACTTTATCAATTTGCCAATCAAGTTTCACAGCAATATAATACCATCAGAAATTTAATCCAGTTTAAAAAATTGAAAATGATTGGGTTTTTTTTAATAATTAGTTACTGAAGTGTCAGCTCAAGTTCCTGCCATTTCAAACAAGATTCAGATCCAAACCCTTCTTTCTTCTTGTATGGTATCCAATACAGTAATACTACAGTATTCCCAAGGAAACATAAAAGTCTCTGCTCTACCTACAGGTGAAATCTTTGTGACTTCCTAAACTAAAGGATTGTGTGGGCAAATGTTTTGGTCCCTTAAACATACTGAAATAACCAGCCTCTCAAAGAGGCAGAAATTTTACTTTATTATATTGCTACAAGTGTTCTGCAGCATGACTGCTAGGCAGTCTTCCCCCACAGAGAACTGAAGAGAGAGAGAACTAACAAAGAGAGATTTACGGATAAAGCACATAAAACCTTTATGTATTGCAGTAAAGCTGAGGGCGTGTTGCTGGCAGGATGGCTTTGCATGCCTGTGAGCATTTGCAGGGAAATGAGGATGCTTATCTGGGGAGTCAGTGAGCCAGGGATCTCAGGGATGCTACCACCTTTGTGCCCCTGTCACCCTACGAGCAGCTCCCTCAGCCCCGCGCCGCCTGGGGCAAGGCAGAGCTCAGAGCTCATGCTCACCTCAGTGATCCACCAGTGCAGACAGTGCCCCTTCTCCCTCACAGCTGTTTTACCCATGATGGACTTCAACATCTGAAATTATTATGCATCTGTAGTGCAAGTTTCTTGCAGCATCCTCACCTGGGAGATAGTCTCTTCTGCTAGGAGGTGACGTGCTGGTGGGTGCCATCAGTCAGGCCAGAAATATCTAAAAGCTCATCTATATTCGCACAGGCTCAAGTTCACTTCCTTACACCCACGTGTCCTCTCTGCCTGTGAGAAGTCTTTCAGATGTAGGAAACCACTCCAGCTTGCATTTGTCTCGGCTCTTTCCCAGCTAGTGCCCTTCCTGAATGAACACAAACATGACTCAGCTTTTCCTTTGAAACAGAAGAAATTTGGTTCTCTTTGCAGTTCCACTGTGGTGTGCTATGACAGAACATAGATCCGTCTTTCACTTTGTTTAGAAGACGTGACGCCAGTAGCAGTTGTGGATTTAATTATATTTCATCTGCAAGAGAATCTCAGTTATGTTTTTTATGTCTCTTCTGACCTCAGAAAGCCAACTTTAAATAGGCAGAGCATATCACATTATGGTTAGGTCCGACATAGGTCCTCATAAAAGAAATTACTTCTTGTTGTCCAAAACGTTCATTTTGGCAGTTAAAAAAGGTCTCTTTGATACAGATATATATATGTGTGTATATATATACATGTATATTGAATAAATGTCATTGTATAATTGCATCATGAATTGTATAATTAATATTTGAATTTCATAATGAGACTGCATAATGAATGTCTTGGTACATAAGTATATGTCATTGTTCAAAATGTCTTTCATATACATACACCAACAGTAAAACTTCTCAGTAACCTTAGTCAGTACAACCACAATGACATTAAAAAAAAAAAGAAAATTTATTTATAAAGGCTGGAGCCTCCTAACTTACATCTCTCCGAAGAAAACCAACTCTGATAGTCTTCATTTTTTTAAAAACCTGATAATATTTATTATACCTGTCCTGAGGTATACATGTTTCCTATAAGCTATTGCTTAAGGATTCGTATCTATGCAGTATCACTGCCACCTTGGCTTAGATAGCTCCTCTGCTCTATCTCCCTAGAACTATGTAAGAGATGTTTTATTTGCTTAGTTCAAAACCAGCACCCCTCACTGCTTGATAAAATCTCCTCTTCTTGTGGGATTGATTTTTTTATCACAGTTTGGTGATAGGCCTTTAAAAACACCCTGAAGCAGGAGAAGCAAGGAGGAGCTCCCATTGCATGTGGCAATGGAACAAGTAGCACATTACAGGAATGAAGAGGGACATGTAGCTATTAGAAAAACAGGGTGGATAAACTCAGTTCAGCTCCTGGCTGCAGCAATGCCTCACCTATGGCAGGTGTGGCTGACTGCGGGCAGCTGCATGCTCCCAGCCCTGCTGCACAAGGCAGGTCAGCACCTGTGCCAGCCTCTGATTTAGCACACCCTGGGGTTCCTGGTCCTCTCTTGACCTCTTCAGCCACCCTCAAGAACCAGTCTGGGGTCACAGGAACCCCTTTACCACAGAGAGGCAGAACTTGAAATTAAGTCCAGCGGGCAAAAACAGCTTCTGCTCAAACCATTGCACAAAACCCTGTCCCTAGCTTTAGTTAGGAGCAGGTTAACTTTTATCCATCACTCCTTTCCTCTTCCACCACTTTCCTGCTTAGTCCACTCCCATTCCTCTGTCAGTGGCATGTCTTCTGTGTGCCACTTGGCTGAACATTAGTGGAATGTAGTATACATGAAACAGATATAAAACATAAGGCCACCTTTCCTCTGCTGGAGAATCAGCTCCCTCATGGGGGAGGTTGTTTTGTTTTCCTTCTTTGTTGTTCTGGGAGCGGTAAGGGAAAAGAGCTGACAATGATATTTCAAATATATAGTCACACTTAATAAAAATTGAATAAAACAAAAATAAGCAGAAAGGAAATATTCTTCTTTCTACATTCTTTGTAATACTTCACTCACAGTATCAAGCAGGAACAGAGGGTTAGACTGGTGGGGGTTTTTTTCCTGTACAACCTTGCCATGGCAAGACAAGGCAATGTGTCTGCCCTTATCCTGAGATCAAAGATCTGAGAAATACAGCCTTTACACTTAAGGCTGTTACTGCTGGTGTGAAAAAAGCTGTGTATATCTGGATTGATTGGGATCACAAATACCAGAAACCCATCTGCAAAGCACTGATATAGTATAAACTCACTCTGACAATTCAGATAGTACCAAAAAATCCCTGTTGGGTTCACTTCGACTGGTACCTGCAAGCTTTATGCCTGACCCATTACCGTGCCTGCCTGATCCCGTCCAGATTTTCACCAGCCAGGCCAGCACAGAGAGGCAACATAAATGTGCTTGGGGTGATTACACAGAAGTGTGATCCTGTGCCACACCTGATCTGAATCAAACATGTATTTCTGGGAGATCCAGTCAAACACGGATCCAGTGTTAGTAGTCATGGATTTACAGCCTGAGAGGTTTCCAAAGAAAAAACTAAAGGCCCGGCAAATAGTCACAGATTCATGGAAATTGAAGGCAAAACCAATCAGTATTACAAATGGCTTCTTCTTATAATAAAGCCTTTAAAATCTTGTTCTTTGAGAGCTATCAATTAAGAAATTTTTAATTCATTTAATGCAGTAGGGTTGTACTGCTTTTGTGTCAGGCACTTTTTGAAATCCATGTCATGGGGAAAAGTGCTTTTCAGAAGTCTAACAGTTGGCTGGAGGAGCCAATTCTTAGCCCAGTTTCTAATTTGGAAGTGTAGGGGGGAGATATTGCTACCAAATTGAAATCTAACTACCATACAACTTCATGGCTGAGCATAAATCATGCAACTAAATTTTCTGCTCACTATTTGCATGCCACAATAGCCCCTCTACGATTTTATGTGAGATCAAAGCAGGTTCCTGGTTCGATCTGGTGCAATTTTCAAGCACTAGCACAGATCTTTGCAGATCTCTGCAAGACGTCTGAGCGTGCCGAGCTCACTGGCAGTTCAGAGAATCACTCCGACAACTTCATAATGCTCTGGGGAGCGATTTTAGAAATATTTAACTTCAGCACTTAGTGCTTCATGTCCCAATTGATTGGTGGGAGCTTGTTCCTGCCCACTGCAGGCAGAGCCGGTGCGTTGGGTGCGTGTGCGCCTCTGCGGGCGTGTGTGCCCAAGGGCATTGCACATCCCGTCCCCTCCCTCGGCAGCAGCCCCGCGGCCCCGCGGCCAGACAGCTCCGCCCTGGCCTTCTCCACAGGCAGTGGGCAAAGGGCAGCAAACTTAGCCCTGGGGAATTGGGCTGTTGGTCACCCGCCCCTACGGCGAGGCAGGACTGACAGCAAATATGCGATGTTGTGCAGCTTGATCATGATCTGCTGATCCTCTCTAGGCTGCTGGAAATATTCTTGTTTCAGTGCAACACCCTGGCTGTAGGCTTTGGGGAGACTGCTTGCAGTAATTACAGTCTGTCATAACATGAGTTTATTACAATAGTCGTGTTCTTGTAATAGGCAGAAATGTTTTTACCCTTATGAAATACACAGATGCTGGAAGATTTATGTGGATAATGCAAACAATAACGCCCTTGCAGATTACAAACCACAGCTAATCTGTATATACTGTACTGAAGAAATAGCAAGAGCAGTTTATAAAGTCATCTGCCTAAAGCCAAGACTTCAGTAAATTATTTCTCTTCAAGGAAGCAACATAGTGTCTTTCAGTGGTGCTTCTGTTCATTGATAATTACAAGTTAATTGCTGGCACTTAAAAATAAAACTTGGGGGAAGGCAAGGGGATTTGTCTGCTCAGGGAGAGGACTTCTGTTGGCATTTTAAAAATGATCAGGCCCCTCCAGGAGGGGTACAGCATTAGACTGTTCAGGTAGCACCAACATAAGCAGGTTTTAGTGCCTGAACTCTATTATTATGGCTGCCATGGCTCAATACAGTAATGAAGACCTTCTCTGCCATAGAACAGGGTGCCAGATCTCTGCACTGGAGCTTGCTCAAGATTATGGGACCTGAAGGTCCTTAACTCTATTTCCTTAACCTTTTCAATCAAAGAAACACCTCATTTGGGGGTGAAAAAAATTCCTTTAATCATCTTCAATAGTACAGCCACAAGGCTCTTTATAAACAGCTACCAAAAATGAGGTTAAGCTGTCAGGGTTCATTTAGAACATTTTTCTCTTACATAACTTATTTCCCCAGGCTTACTCACATGGTAGTGTGCAAGTTAGATGTGTTTTATTTGTTTGTGATTGTTTCAAGAAAGCTTTTTGAAGAGGTGTAGCTCATCCTCCACTCACTGACAGTGTTTTAAAGGACAGGGCCTGAAGATGTCTGTGACTGGCAGGCAGCTGCCACAGCAGAGCAGCTTCTCAGGCTGCTTATTTGTGTCAGTGTTATCCAGGAGATGCTCTCTGTGTCTCCCACCCAAACTGCCAAACTGCCACAGTCACCTCAACAATAATAATCTGCACCTAGCCTCGAGAAAGATTCCGTGGCATGGGTGGAAATTCAATTTCTGTAAAATTGACACTTTTCTCTTGAAAGTGTTTACATCTGTGTGACAAGGTTTGTAGCTCCACTCGCTGTCATTATAGCAAAATTTGCAAAGAGATTTATTTGCATTTGGCATAATGGTTCACCTTTTTGTATTAGGTGCAGTGACATCTCTTACATTCAGTCAGCTCCCTGCTCCCTGCTCCCTGTCAAGTTGTCAGCAGACACGCAAAAAAGACAAGCATAACAGTGATATCACTGTTTCTTGGATCTGCTGTTGACTCGACTCAAGGTATTTTTACTTACGCTGTTTTCCTTCTGAAAAGCAGCCAGGTACACACCGGTCAGGCACTAGTGGGGAGAATTGCTTATCGTTTAGAAAGTACCACAAAAACATTTGTCACTTTACAGAACATCAATTCAGAAGTATTGAACAAACATACAGGATAGTCCCTGTCCTGTGCAGCTCGATTTTAAAACAGGATGTAGTGGGGTTAAGGATAAAAAAAGAGAAAACAGAATAAATGTGTTATTGAATATGATGTTAAAAAGTTCTGTACTGAATAAATTGAATTGCTTAAGTATTGCTTTGGCTTGCTGCATCCTTTCAGAGCTCTCAGTGTGCTTGATGCTTAACTTTCTACTTTAATTTAATTACTTTTTGAAACCCCAGAGGCCCCCAGTGTCCACAATACCCGATGCCAATTAATTCTATTTTAGCAACATGTCACATGGTTTCATCTCCTTTTATTAATTTTGTTTGAATTTCCCACCGGATGATTTCATTTGATCCCACCTAAATCTTGTACCACAAGAAACAGTAAGCAGTTCAACCCACGCACATTTTCTCCCTTCCGCTCCGTTTATCAACTGTTAGTTTATCCTCCCTCAGTTATCTCTCCTTGGGCTCAGGGATCTTGGTCTACTGAAGTGTTTCTGATATGAAAGCTATTCCATATCTTAAGTGATATTTCTTCACCTTCTCTATACCTTTTATAATATGACTGTACCCTTTTTGAGAAGAGCATGTTATTCAGAGCGGGGGTGTATCACAGCTTATACAGTGGGGTAGCTTTATTGCTATAAGCAATTTATTGTATTCAGCTGTTAATTCAATTACATTTTGAAAAGATGCACAAAGACTAAAAAGGAAATGTAAATCTTTATCACTTCAGTCACCTCACACTGATTCTGGGACTTGATACTCAAGCTTAAATTTCTCAAGACTAATTACTGATTTGGGGAATCTAATTGTCTTACTGGAGCATATAATGCAAAGTATTTTTGAGGCTGTAAGCAGAGACTTAGGTGTTTACATTCTGTTTGAAAACTCATTTCTGGTTGGAAAAGAAGTGTAATATTTTTGTTTCCTTCTCCAGATTCCTGTGTGAGACTGGAGCAGGAATGAAAACTCCTCATCTTATAAGTTAAAAGCTTTCAAATCACAAATCTCCTCTCTGCCTCTTTTTTTTCACTAGTATTTTCTGTGTTTGCTCCTAGAAGTTAAACCTGTTGCTGTAAGTGGCCTGAAAGAGGCTCTTAAAGAACTATATAATGCAAATATACATACATATATAATTTTAATTACATATATCGTTTAAAAGTTTTCATGATGTGAAAACTTATACAAGAGTATAATGCTTAACTACAGCACTTCTTAGAGCATTTGGGTACTCTGAACAAGATCTTAAATCAGCATGGGTTCTCTGAAGGTAATAGAGCCATGAAGGTTGAAATTAGATGAAATAGGATGAAGCAATTTTCTGACCATGGCAGAATCATATCTCTCCTGTCCCTTTCCTAAGGACTTCCAAGGGCTCAAACATCATGATTTACCTTGCTACAGGAGGTCCAGACAGTCCTTGCACTGCATTTGCAAAGCTTTTTGGTCACAGCCATACGGCTGACAAAGGCATTATTTACACTGACAGGTCTGATAAGAGAATGTAAACACCTTAGAAGTGCCATTCCTCTTGCACAATTAGCTTCTGGCTGCTGAATCAGTGCTCTGGGGACAGCCCTTCCTGCCAACCACCCCTCCTGTTGTTCAGCCTGCACCTATCTCTGCTGCCATCACACCATTCCTCTTCAGGGCTCCACATGAGCCTCAGAGAGCCCAGCAAAGCCTTTTGCCAGCCAGCACCTAATGGTTGTGCCCCTTTTCTAATCCAAATATTTCGTAAACTGACAAAAGAAGAGTAGCTGGATGTGATAACTGGTGAGAATCCTTGCCATACACATATTTTCTTTCAGGTTAAGTATACTATTCTTGAATTACCAAACCAACCCCCCTAGATAAAAAATGTGAGGAATCCCAGATAACTATCGACTGGGATTTTTTTGCCTAAGTTTGTAGGTTCCTCCAGAAGCCCAATGACTCCATCCAGATAGTAAACCACAGTACTCTCTGAGCAGACACAGACCTACTCTGTTTGCAAAACACACAGCACCATCTGAAGTCCTTCATCCATACTGGGTAAAAATCAATGGATTCAAACCCTGGATAAAGGTTTATCTTTTATTATCTTGTAAGAGATAACAGCAGAGCTGATGATATGATCCAACAAGTGTTTACAATCATATTATTGTATTTCATAAGTTGCCACTCCACACCTGTCAGCACAGCCTGAGCTGCAGCTACTGTGCAGGCTGCAAGGCAGCAGAGTACAGTCTGGGTGCAGCTAAGTGGTTGAGATGCCCAGTAAAAACAGCAGCTGTTGCATGGGAGTGTGCAGAGAGGACAGAGTCAGGCTCTCCTTGGAGATGCACAGGGGCAGGATGAGAGACACATGCTCCAACATGGGAAATTCCAATTAGATACAAGGAAATTGCTTGCACTATGAAGGGAACCAAGCACTAGCACAGGTTGCCCAGAGAGGCTGTGGAGTCTCCATCCTTGGAGGTATTTAAACATGGTCTGAGCAACCAGCTCCAGCTGACCTGCTCAGAGCAGGGCACGGGGGGTGGACTACACAATATCCAGAGGTCCCACCTCAATTACTCCATGATGCTGTGAGTTTATGGCCAGTTACTATATTTCAGTTGCAGAAGCACTAGTTAACAGGTTTTGAGGATTTTTCACATCACTGTAACTATCATGCGAAAGTAGCAATAAAGTATTTAAGAAAATTCAAGGACAAGAAAATAACCATTACCTATTAAAAAAAACCAACAACCTGAGCACAAATGTAGATGTTGGAGAGATGATTTCCAACCAAATTATCAGCTGGCAGCACAGCTTCTCAGGAAATGGAGTTCATTTAGACATGGGGAATTTCCAGCATGCTAGAGTGTGTTTTCAACCAGATTTGAGATGAAAAATACAGTTCATATATTTTACAGGAAAAATCAAAAATATTTCAATTAGTAAAAAATGCTAATAGTGTTAAAAGATCATCACATAATACACACATGCACATACATGCATGAACATAAATAAAATATAAATACATATGGAAATACAACAAGAATACCAACATTAAAAATTCAGGAAAAGTGATGCAGGGGAATCAAAATAAAACAAGGAGAGAATATCCAAATGGAACATCACAATTCAATTTTGAATTTGTTTGAAATTTTCCCATTGAAAAAGCCATTTGTTTTCAACATTCTTCTTTGTGAAATACATCTTGTACCTTGTGGAGCAGCATTTTTCAAAGGGAAAGTTCAGTTTCAAAACTTTATATCAGTTCTCTTCAGCTATTCATCCAAAAGCAAGTATCTTTGAGGAATATGAGGAATACAACTCCTATTTTACTGAGCCATGGTTTTCCTTTCATCACAATAAAGCAGTGAATTCTTCATGTTTGCTACACATTCCTGTAATGTTTCACAAAACGGCATCTACAAATTTTACTACCGTGTTTCTTTCCAGACCACCCTAACAAACAACTTCTGCTTTATTTTTAGAATTAGCCCTTCTTGCTGGCTTTTATTTTCCTGTGCCACCCTAGCATGATTTACTGTAATTCAAATTTAACTATTAGTTTGCTGCACTGCTCACCTGACTCTATGGCACAACTGATACTTACCGATTTCCCTCCAGGCCACTCATCACTCAGGCTATTTGAGCACCCCAAGTGCGACAAACAAAAAGGACATAAATAATGTAACTTTCTTACTTCAAACTATGGAGGACACGTAATGAAATTAGCTTCCCAGAGATCCTAGCAATCAGTCCTCGCTGCATGAAAAGCTGTGACACTGTGCATTATGTCCCTGGGTGTAAGCATACACCATTTATGGATGCGAGTTACGGCCAAGAAAGGAGATTTGTGCTTCCAGTGGTGTAATGCCACTAAAGGTCATGTTAGAAGAACTGAAAGTCTCTGTATCACAAAGTTATAAAGACCCCTGACGTTTCAAACTCGTGGTAGTAAAAAATGAGAGTGACTGAGGCTACTGCACAGTTAGTGTCTGAAGCAGCTGCTGCTCCACAGTCGGTCAGGAAAAGGTTAAGATTTTCTGGAAGTGATGTCTCCACAGATGGCAAATTCCTCTTTCTGTTCAAATGAGACTGTCAAAAACAAAACAACCTCTCTCCCAGAGAAAGAAAACTAATTTTCCACGAATTCAACCCTTTCTTCTTCCACCATTTCCTCAGCTGTTGGTTCACTGCCAGCTCACTGCATCCTCAGCCCTCCCTCCCAGTGGTTCTCAGAAAAGATTGTATTTGCTGCTTGCTGTTGATTCCCAGCCCCGGTTACCCTACTCTTGCAGTGAACATTACATTCCCCTTCCTCCGCTCTCATTCCTACTTTTTCTCTCTTACCTTTGTGGTTCCATCCCCAGTCTGCAATATCATGTGCTATTTGAGCAAAAGACGCTACCTCTCCCTAAAAAATCTGACTCGTTCACACCTCTGAACGTAAAAAGTTAATTGCCTCAGGGGTTTATTCATCTCAACAGCATCAAGCTAAGCCTCTTTTTCTCATGATTCAGTTTCAAATCTGTGTGTTACCAGCTTTTTTGCAGATCTTCTCTTGTTTTCCTGTGACAATCTTCATTTGCTTCACTAAGATCTTTAAACTCAGCAGACTTCAAGAGCTGCAGTTGGTAGCCTTTATTTTTCCCCTTCAGCCTTCCTCCAAGGCTTAAAAGGCTTCTTTTACATTTTCCCTTTTTTTTTTTTAATCATGTAAGAAGAATCATCTGTAGATCACAACTAGCAGGAGCTCGACCATCAGAGTTAAATGTCTTAAGTCCTGTATCCTTTTGCAAATGCCTGAACACTCGTCTGCGAGACTGTGGATGTACAAATGTGCCATTTCTATGAACTAAAACTTTTTCAGCAGCAGACCCATTTCTCCAGGAGGTGTTGTAGTTCTGTTCATAGTCTGTGGCTCTGGGGCATCAATAACTTACTTGTTACTGCACTTCCAGTCAGTTTCATACTTTCACACAGTTATACCAATAAGGGGGTTATGTTCTGAGGATTTCTATAAAAATCTGCGCAATAACATAAACACCCTTTATTAGGTAAACAAACCATCAGGAAAACAAAATTTTGGTTATCATAACTTGAATGATAATGTGGAAATGTGGAAAAACACATTTATGTGAGGGTGCCATATTTTTAGGAATTTACATGGAATTTTGAAATCTCAGTCTTTTCTGTAGGTCTTGGCTGTGTGTGCATGCAGATGTTCATTTAGCTTGTGTCTACATACACGAATCAGATTGCAAAACTGGAGCTGCACACTGGTGTGGCAAAGAGGCACTGCCAGTGGCATGGCTGGCTATGTTTTCATCATTTTCAAGGAAGGAGACCTCATTAATTCATTAATTTCTGAACACATACAAAAACTACAGCAGAACTGGGGAAGAAAATTCCCCAGCTGAGAAAGAAAATCCCCAGCCAAACTATTCTTGCAGACGGATCCCTCCAGCTCTTGCAAGGGAGATGTAGCAGATGGTCACCTATTTCAAGCCACCTAATTTCAGTGCTGTGCTAGCCCACTGGATATGCCACTTTCAAGCATGTATTCTGCCTCTAATTCCCATGCACAACACTCACAGGGGCTCCTTTTCCTGTCTTTTTCTATAGGCAACTATACTATATGAACTACACAGTGGATACACACACAAACACTGTTTTAGCTCTGCATTGTACTTTGTTCAGCTGATGAGTAACTTGAGAATGGACATTCAGAGAGGCTATGTGTGCTTCTGAGCTCAGCTAAACAGCTCTCCAAAAAGTTGTACTTACAGTATCAGGGCCCAGGGCCAGCTTTGGTGTTAGAGCAACTAAGGCACTTGTAACAGAAAGCCCCACTTCTGTGAGAAGAACCTGCAGAAGACACCTATATCCAGGAAAAGATAAATATTTTCCGCAGGAAAATTGTGAAATCCTTTTGTGATAGTATCACATATTTTCTAACTATATGGCACACAAAAATTATTACTTCACCATCTATTCCTACTGCCTCTCTATGTTTAGAACTCCACTTTCACTGCCTCCCTAATCAGCACCTCTCCCAAAATCAGGGACCTCTGTCAGTGCCTGACTGCCCAAAGTGCCCTGGGTACCATGCCTTAGCTGGTTGGTTCTCTGATAACTGTGCCAATTACTCCTGATGGGAGAGGCCTTCATGAGCAAAGGGAATGAAAAGCATTCTCTCGTTTTGCTAATCATAATTCAAATTATCAAACAGGATACACTAATGTTTTTCTTAGGCCTGTTTTCACGGTAGTAGCCATGAATTTTCATGTAGCCTTTGAGTAAGCTGTGCTGGCTGCCCAAGTTCTTTCTTTATAAATACTATCTAGAGTTGTTGATCCCTGGGCTTTCCCAACTCAGTCAAGGGTAAAATCTAGCTCACTCGGTCTCAGCTAAAGAGAAACCTGTTTCCCTAGCCCTCAAATGAGGTCAAGCCATCAGTTTTTACATTGGAAAATCCTACAAAATATGTCTCTAGTAACTCCAATGAATTTCTTGGTTGTTAAATCAAACTATCCCATGACAAATTGGCACTTTTAAACAGAATACAGTCCCATAATTCTTCCATTTCTGTAGATAAATGTTAAATGAGGATGATGTCGCAAAATTCCAGATATCTTGCTGGAAAGCAAAAAGGTTAATTAATCCTGAGTGTAGTTTCAATCATGAACAAATAACAATGTTTAAAGATCTCCAGGGTTTACATTTCAGCAGAGGCTGCTATGCATACAGCAAGACTGTGATGCTCTTCATCAATGTCTGGTGCTCCACAGAGATTTTTTCTGTGTGAGTCCCAAAATTCAGGATTTGAGTTTTATTCACATAATGAAGCTTAGACTGAATGGCTGAGCCAAACTTACCAAGATGTCAGGACATACTTTTAGTTTTAATTCCTCACTTCTCCCCTTTACCATCTCTCCAGCACCTAATCTCTTTTCCCTTCAGAGGTCACCGCTGTCAGTTCCACACCAGAGACAAGCTATGACCGCAATCTGGCATTTCTAACCACTGCAGACCCAGGAGTATAGTCCATGACAGGAATTTGCCTGTTAAACATTGTGTCCTAAGACTGCAGTGACATGAAAAACCCTTATTCTTCTACCGTGGTTTCCTGTCCTAGACACTGTATTTTCCCAAAGGTCTGACTTTTTTATTTATAGAAAATATAATGAGGCATTTTGCTCCTTATTATAATTGGACAAACACTGTGTGAAAGATCATAATTTCTAAGAGACCCTCAGACTGATAGTTTGGATCCTACATCAATCAGAGGAGCTTCTTGCCCTGATTTTGGTGGGAATCAAATCAGCCCCCAAACCTCATGAATGATGCTTACAGGTGAGCTTGTATTTACTGCTGGCTGTTTGGGAGTGTGGCATATGAAAAATCAGACCTGTACCTACAGCTGCTGTACCCAGGAGCTCAACACTGAGCACACGATCCAGTGAGAGTGCAGCGAGCGTGGCAAGCACAGTGACTTACAGAACAAGGTGGCACACCCAGCATCAATGCTGAAAGAGCTGAAATCTGATCTGATGTCTTTGCAGAAGGACAGAGAGGACTATTAATGTGTATTACAAGGATGTAAATTTGAGCTGTGAAACAGAACTATGAGATAAGCCACAGCCAGAACTACAGATTTGAGTTTTGTATCTATCTGCTGTGGGAAAATGGAACCTTGGATACAAGAGCACTTAAATCCAGGGCTTAGGGCTTTGGTCTTGAGTCTAATTTTTCCATCTTTGTATGTTTTTCAAAACTATGTTCAGATTTGATCTAACACAAATTCAGGCCCAGACCCAAAATCTCAATTCAGATTCAACTCTACTGAAAATGAGTTATCCAATTTGTGCCATTTAAATCCAAATTTGTCCTAATTTCTAGGAAGTTCAACGTCAGTTAAACTGGTTTTGAAGTTCTATGGTGAAGTTCAGGTTCATATACCAGAAACATTTGGAGAAATGTAGAGGAAGAGGAAAACACAAGGGTGAAAATCATAAGGAAAATACTGAGAAGATCAGCTGCCAAGAGAGGGGAAAGAAGGGGACACTACTGCATGGCTCTGTTCACGCTTCTGTCAGATAGGACATAGAGAACCAGTTCTAGTGTGGAAGCTATGGAGATAGATCAGCATGAAATGTCTATATTATAATAAATCTTGGTTTTCAGGTAGATTTTCTGGAATGAGAGCATTCCCATTCTAACCAGTGATGTAGATCTGGGACTGGAACTGACTTGTATCTCTCTTGGAAATGATGGCACCTGACTGCTTTCACCTTGTGAGCAGGTATTTAGTATTCTAGATAGCTGACACACTGACATGATGGTGTAGACATGACATGAATCTGGGGTAACAGATCCAAGCAGAAGTAACTTAGTACCAGTGACATCACTTCACTGGTTAAAGACCCTTATTTTAAAATTAAACTCTTATTTTAAGAGTGGTTTCTTCTAAACTGAAATGGTTAAATCTTTTCTCCAGTCCTGAGAAGATCATTTCCATGAATGGAGACATGTGGAATATTACTGTTTTGATTTTGCTGTTCTTGATAAAGAAGGAAACCACAAATCCTTGCTTGCTCTGTACTCAGAAAGACGGAATGAAAAACACTAAGCGACCACCTGCTGTGCAAGCACAGCCTGAGATATATGTACAAGCTGGTAAGAAATAAACCCCTTTTTTCATTCTCAGTGAGACCAAAGGTATAAACTTCCTCACACACAGTGTCTCCTTGGTCAGCAAGATCTGCATGGGCTGTTGAACTTGGCAGAAAGTGCTCCATGTTCGTGCTCACTCTCTCTCTCATGTGCTCACCATTGAAAGTAACTCCCACAGGTGCTGCACAGAACCAGAGTTCATTATTTAGACAGGCATTCATACGAGAAGGAGCACTCAAAGTGACATGCAAAAAGCATCTTGCAACTGCCTTTATAAGGGCAGTGACATTGCAGAAACTCAACAAAATTATCATGTGAAGCTCAACATGTTATTGTGGGTTTTGTCCTTTTCAATATCCGCATTTTTGTTTACTGATTTATCATGTGCATGTGTGAAACTGTGGACCCAGCCTCAGGTCCAGTTGTTGCTGTACTGTTTTGCACACTCTGTGCAAAGCTTTGGCACACATGGACCAAGTGCAGATTCCATAAGACCCACACAGAGCAGTGATGACTGTGCTGCAGAAACACTCAGAGCTAAGAGCAGGGCCATGTGTGGAAAGGGAGCCCAGACTATGTGCCAGAGAAGCCTGATAGGATAAAGAAGTTTGAAATTGCAGGATGGTTCTAAAACTCAGCTAAGACTTGAACAGCAGACTGAATCGGTTCTCTCATAAAAAAGAGAGGAAATCCTAGTGGTGTTTAAAAATTTCATGAAAAGGAGAAAGCAGAAGCAGTAGCTACAGAAGAAATTGAGATCAAAGATGGAGATTTTTTTAAGGTGGAAAAGCCAAAAACTTGCTTGCGTTATGCAGCAAAAAATCCCAGAACAAAAAGAAATGAAAGTGGCAAGTAGAAGACAGTAGAGATGGGAAGCGTGCAGCCAGAGATCAGCCTCCAGTAGAGGTATATTCCCTGCTTCTCATCCCACACACCACTATTACCAGCCACAGAGTGCCTGTAGCTTGCACAGCACCACCATTTTCTCCAGACAGCTGCTTGACTGATTATATCCCTCTTTAACCATTCTGGAATGTGTTTTTAAGATGTTTTGATGATCAGATCTACCTACATGACATCATTGCTGTGGGCCAAGGAGCTATAATGACAAATCTGACCCGGGCTCTTGCACTTGTGAGTGTGGGCACATACAGACTTTGGGCATGGCCTATGCTCAAAGTATACTCAACTTTTTAAAGTATGTTTTCCCAAAATTGATGGCATAGTCTGGGAAATGAAATCTCATCTCTGGAGCATTGCACTGGGACCTTCAGTGCATTTTTACTTCCTGCCTCAGACACAGCGATTTGTTGATGACTGCTCACATAGTGAACTGCACAGTTACCCACTCTGCAAATGCTGGGAAATATCTTCCAAGGTAAAACATTAACAATTTTTGAAAGATGTGGAAGAAGTTAAATTAAGGTGAAGCTTTCTCGGTTTTCTTTTCCTTTTTGTGAGACATTCAGCATTTGGTTCAGCCCCCAATGTTATTTAAGTGTACTTGGTGCTCACAGAAGAGTTTGAGGCGGTTGAGCATCCCAGAGGGCTGGGTACACAAGTCCAAGGCTAAACATTTCCTAAGAAAACATTTCAGGTTACCTTTAAAATTAGAGGCCAAATGGCAACTATAAAACAGGTAATAAATTACTATCACAACCAGAGCCCCGTATCTCCTTCGCAAGCAAACATCTGAACAAGACCAAACTACCGGTAGTGCAATAAAACACAAAGGGTGTGGAGTTTGTGTAACATGAAGACATAATTTCTGCTTCATGAATCTACTTATAGAAAGAGGAATGAATTTCTGGGAAGTAAGCAAGTTCATTTAAACAGAAAATAAACTTCAAAGAGAATCATAAAAAGGGGAGGGCAAACACAGATCCCTTTGTTTTCAACTCTGTACAATTGCTCAATAAAAATGTCTGCTATTCAGATTTAATTTTTGGTTTAAACATTACAATTTCTTCTGCTACTCTTGGCAAAATTATGTTCTTGTCCTGTAGGGACTTCTGTCATTACTCTTTTTCTTAGCCTCTGAGCTTAAGGCTTCACAGGGACACCAGAGTTCATCCCCACAGACTGGCCTCCAGGACTATCGGTTGCTTATAGCTTACCCAAAAGTGTGGAGTGATATTTTCAGATATGGACACTATCTCTGCAAAAACAGTACAGGTTAGCTCAAAGTCTGAGAAACTGGATGTGTCACTACTGTAGGAAAAAAAAATCCATTCTTCATTCTTTCTTTTCAAGCTACAATATAAATTCCGAATCTATTTCTGATTTTTAACTTAAAAATGCATATCTTTAGAGCAGCAGAGCGTTAGCTGGCAAGTCAGCTCTTCCTTTTTCCCTGCCTCTGATCATAATTCCTCTTTTAAAAGACTATCTGTGATCCTCTTCAGCAAAAAGAGAACCAAAGAAAGACTTTAATTCTTATCAAATGTTGTAGCTATATTTTACCCACAATTTCCTTATTCTCCTGAGAGCTGAACCAGCTGACATTTATGGATTTAACTATTAGCATGCTATACATGATATATCTTAACTTACCTGGGCACCCTGCCTACAGTGGCAAGGATTGCTGTTTTTAACAGTTAAATTTCCCATGGCATTTAGTGGACCTAGCTACCTATGGGGACCTACCTCATTTTCCTGCCTTTGAAAATCCAAACCAACGTTAATATCTAACAGTTTTTGTAGCAACCTTTTTAATACCCAAAAGAAGACAATTTGTATTTGTATATAACAGATCCCAAAGACCCAAGATGATAAAGAAAACCAAAATACAAAGTCCACTGGAGGCAGAGCAAAGACAATGTATGACACTAGGGACATCAAGATCATGATTTTGGTCATCTGCTACACTGAAAGCTGGGAAAAAAAAATAAAGTTCCTTATTTACCCACAGACTTGTCCTTCTCTTGTGAACATCAAACTCACCTGGAGCATGAAATGTTTCTGGAGACTATGGCATTGTTTTGGTCTGGTTAATATTTCTTTTTGTAAAGCTTTTTATCTTGTTTTTCAAACAGTGCTAGCACCAAAATGACCTGGCAGCTTTTCTTTTTAAAGAAGTATGACTGGTCAGATTCCTAGGAATAACTATTTAAGCCAGAGGGTATGTGGTAGCCAAAGATCCTCTACAGTTATAAACAAGTACTTCTATAAAACATTGCTTCAGGGAGAGAAATGTGGCAGATAAGGCACTTCTGGATGACAGTTACATTTTCCTCAAAGTAGGAAAAACAATGTCATAGTTCCCAAAGGCCCCATCTCTGAGCTTGAAATAGAGCAAAAAATTAAAAAGAATGAAAAAGAAAGCAAGCACTGTTTTCCATTTCTCAAGAACTGCCAGTAATAAAAAGACAATGGATAAGCCTTTCTTGCACTGCATGTAATATTTTTGCATCTTCATGAATGTTATGTATATAAAGCATACACAGAGATGGCAAGAAAAATAATACCATCAGTACAACCAGAGTTGAGAAAACAAGCATTCAAAGCCAGGGAAACTGTCTTAAAATAAAATGCTATCCCTGAGCTTTACCCTCCTATATTTATTCTAAAATATAGGATTTGTTATAGAAATAAACAAGAGAAATATTGGTGATTCCAACAGCACAAAAACCATAAAACCATTTTTTGTACAACTCAGCATACTATCCTTCACCAAAAGTAATGTTTGGCCCTTGCACATCTGTAGGCTGGAGAACTTCACCAGCTAGTTTTCTGCAAGCCTCTCATACTTGAATTGCAGAAGTGTATTAATTAAGCTAACTTTGGTCAAACTGTCTTATTGCTTAGTTATCCTTGCACAAGGAAGGTGTGGTTTTATCAGGGGAAAAGTTATTTAATGTGTTTGGAATGAAAAATGCAGTAGATACATTCTCCCTCCTGCAAAGGGACAAACTATGAAACTCAATTAAATTTAGTAAAATTGTACACCATTGGTATAAGGATTTAGAAATCTAAATTAAAGATTTCCCTTTAGTACTCAATATTACTACTACTATCTTTTTTTTTAACCCACCCAAATGTTAATGGTCTCATAAATTACGCAACACACACTCTGAGTACATCCAAATTTTTTGTTTATGTGAAATAAAAATAATAATGAATTCATTAACTGTCTGCATTGATATCAGTCAGGGACAGTTAATTAAGTAGTTCATAAATTCACCATTGAACAAAATGTTCCTGTAGGTTAAAAATAAATGAAATGTAATATTAATTCCTGTGTTTAGGGATTAGAATCAAGGATTCCTGCAGCATGGTGGAGGTTATCAAATGAAACCACAGAAGAGAAAACAGAGGATACCAAGACCACAGGAAACCCATTAGACCCAAGTGTAATTATGAACTAAGTAATGTGGTCCTGGGATATTTCAGACAAAATGTTTCCACTAAAAATGGAACAATATTCATGGAAATGTGCATTGCTTCACCTAAATCTGAGGTATTTTGTATACAAGTCTGGTCACTCGTTCAGAAGGGATGAATTCAGGATGCAAAAGCAGTGCAGATGACTGGCATGAGCCAAAGAACGTATAGGCTACCATACATGAAAATACAATAGGCTCATTTGTTTAACCTAATGAAGTAAAGGTCATTAGTGAAAATGGAATCAAGCATAACATCAGAAAGCTAAAATAACTTTTTCAGCTATTGGATAATGCTGACACTTGATGGAAATTGGAATTCTGATATTTGTACGATAATGTAGATTCTTAACCAGCAAAAAACCTCGTTTCTGAAACAGACAATTAGCGGAAATAGAAACTTAACTGCTTTACAGAGAGACACAACTAACTAGTGAGAGGGACTGTATGATACAGTTGTCTGCAACAGGAGAGACACAGACTTGATGATCCAAAATGTCTTTTTGAATTGTATCATCCTACCTAATAGGTACTAATCCTATAGGTATAACCTATAAGTTTAATGGGGTTCAGCCATCCATAGAACACTAGGCATCACCAATGTTTCAAGGATTGCAATAGCTGACAGGTACTACCACCTCAAAATCACTTTTTAATTTAAATCAAGAGCTGTCAGGCAAGTGTTACTCATGTTTACTCTTTTCCTGAAATCACCCTGGCTTGCTATGGCTACAGACATGCTGCCAGTAGTTGTCCCCGCTAAAAGCAGCTTCCAGTACATCGGTTACCCAGACTGTGCTGTGTGGGGTCTCATCCCTGCCCAGGCTCCTCTGCCGAGTGGTTCCCAGCGACACAGCCCTGCTGCAAACTGCCTCACATTGAGCACAAGCACTCAGAGAGCATGGAACATGCAGTAAACCTAGAGGACTGTGGGAGAGACTAGCAGTGTTGAAGCAGCCAGGATTTGGAAATTTTGGCTTTCAGGAAGAGGCCAGTTTGTTAACATGAACTGTGAATCCTGGAGTGTTACAAGCCTGGTTTTTGACTTCAGCCTGTTTTCATCAAAGACCACCTTTCTGTTGAATGAGGTGGTCCCACCCAGGGGTCACTTTCTGGTCTATCTGCAACCTTGTCACCACATGGTGAAACTGCAGCTATTGTCTACTGAAGTTTTGCCCACCTCCAGCCATCGCCTGTCATTCCTTCTGCAATCTCATTAAGCCGTGTTTTGCTTTGCTGACACCAGCGTTGCCAAAAAGCTCAGCTGGCGAAGGAGACTGTGTTAGTAATGTGGCTGGCATTCTGCCTCCTGGAGCTGAGGTCACTTCTGAGCACTTCTGAGTCTCTGCTGGTCCACTCGGATGGATGGCCTAAAACTCTCTCCCTCTGTTTAGCTTCCCAGTGACGTAGCAGGCTTGCACTTGGACTATTGCACTGGCCTTGCTCCCTAGCAGTGATAATATCTATAACAGCTATTTTTCTTGCCTTGTAGCTTCTCTTCCCTAGCCAGCCACCTGAGCTGTTGAAATACTTCGTGATCCTGTGTTCCAATTCCACTTGAAAGCTCCAAGCAGCCCTGCAGACCATTCCACCTAATTCATGGAAACAACTCAGCTTTGATGGAAGATTTTACTTAAATTGTTTCAAATTTGGGTTAGAATGCTTCTTTTTCGGTTCCCTTGTGAAACACTCATCAGCCTCATTTATGCAGGTCTTTTCATTTCAGAGGCCAGAGATGTGAAGCACAAACTCTGCCTTCTCTTCACAGTCTATAAACAACAATTAACTGTCTAGGATGGAGTCCATTTCACTTCACCTCAGCCATTAAAAAGTCAGCCTAAGTCAATAATTTAGATTATCTCTATAATGGCTGGAAAAGGGAGATTTCTTTTAGAAGAAAAACCTTTACCTACACTGACACATGGGGAGGTCTTACCCTCTGGAGAGGTCTCTCTCCTCTGAATGCATATCTAGGACACCTAATACTCAGAAACAAAAGGTAGATGAGTCTGAAGATTGATGGTTTATGTCTTGACAGTATTTGTAAAAGAAACTAATTATTTCTGGCTCTTAAAAGCTAAGTAAAACTTTGTAGCCCATTTCAGAGAAGGTAAATAGAAGCACATAGAGAATATCTATCAAAAGACAGACAATCACTGTCAAAGTCACAAGATAAAGACAGGAGATCTTCAATCACAATCCTGTGCTAAGAGCATTAAACCCTGCCTCTTTCAACAAACAACTTTCTTCTTGTTGCCTGCAAACTTATCAACAGCAGTTTTACACGGATTATTAATTGCTTGTAGTGCCTTGCCTAGAAAAAAGTGGTCACACACAAAGGGTTTTCTGTCACTGGGTGGCCAGTCCATACCCCCTAACCCCTTCAAGCCAGCTTGAAGAGAGCAGTCAGGTTCCACATCCAGAGCAGTTCTAAGTGATACTTTACTGCTCTGGATTCAGTAAAATTCCAGTGGAGACACAGTCGTACCAGGAAAGTGTTGGTTTGATTTTTGGGTATTTTTCCCAGGAAAGAAGGGATATGAACAAAAGCAATCTTTCCTCTGATCATAACTGTAGAAGGCTTGCCAGCTCCAAACATACTTTCTAGTGTAGAGCAGACCTCGAGCCTTCACAAGTATTATGTCACCTTCCATACATAAAAGTCAGACCTGTGAACCTTCAAGTTCTTAGGTTATGCAAGCCACTATGTGTGGATCTGTAATAATATACACATTCACACATATTTGAGTGTACCCAGAAGTATTTGCATGTGCACACACACAATTTTATCATTTTTAGGAGTAACTCTTGATTTTGAAATATTTGGTCTTACTAAGTACACAGCTCCCCAGAAATTTGTATGCACCTACAGGGGAACTCCAAAGAGATATCTCTCACTTTATCATGCTGGACTTAGCCTTCTGAAAAGACTGACAAGATCAGGAAGGGAGAGGTATGGCTATAAAGCCAGGGTGAATAATTTGTGGTGCAATGTAGTTGTAAAATCACTGGGCAAATACCTACTGTATCTCTAATCCATTGAGCTGCTGAATGTGGAGTGCCTGTCATGGAGAAGCCCAGATGTGTCATACAAGAGGCTGCATGGGAGTCCACAATTCTTATTGCCAGCTTATCAGAAAGAGTCATAAGACAAAGGAATTGCTCTTTTTCAAATAGTTCAGTAGCTGAGAGCAGAAAATAGTGGGTTTGTTTGTGGTAAAGACAGCAGTACACCCTGCACTCACTCTGCTACTGTGCAGAAAATGTAAGAATGCAAAGCAATAGCATTTTAATTTCAGGTTGTAAATGCTACACTCTGCTCTTCATGCCCCATGCTTCATGCCAAAGAAAAGCTGCAGCATGCCAGACAGGAGCTCTTTTCAGTGAGCAGAAACAAAACTGAGGAAACTGGAAAACGACATTGGTGTACTGCATTTAAACTCCCTTCTTATGGTAAGCAACAGCCGCACCAGCAAGCCGCAAACAGAGAGACACCTTAATGGTCCAGGAAGTTCAGAGATCTTTGAGTTAAATATTGAGCAATGCAGGTGCAGGCTGCAGATGGGAGGTTTGGGTGTGAAAGCATGCCAAGTGCATAACAAAACTCGATTGAAGGAAGCCAGTACTAAGACCTCAGTCTGAATTCATTGCACATAGATGGCAGGAATTCCACAGATAGCCTGTGTGAAACAAGAGAGTTTTCAAGGTTCCTCAGTGTGAGAGCCACTGGCATAAAAAGGGACCTGCGGTGCTTTGCTCTCTCTCAATTACAGTTATCACTGGGCACACCCAAGGATATCTTATGCTAAATATGCAGGGACAAATAACTTCTTGGTGCAGCACAGCTGAAGTGACTGTATTCACAGAATCACTGTTTTTTCAAGATTTGTGTCTAATTACTTCAGAACTAAGAACTGAATATTTTGCTGGTCTTACCCCCTCATGCTACTTCATCTGTAAACTATAGGAGGTAAAAAAAGAGTTGACTCTCTTACACACAAAGCTGAGTGAAGAGAAACGCTATCAAAGCAGGCCCTTGCATTTCCTCGGAACCATTGACATACTGGCATTTAGAATCTGGGCCATTGTTCATACAATGGTTTTGATATATAAAGCCCTGTGCCTACACTAACTACTCCATTACTGCTGACATACTTAAAGAGACAGACTTTATGATTTATTCTTAATATCTTACATTCCTTTGCTTAGGTTCCAATTCTTCCTAACCTTTACAGCCAGCATTTTAAGTTTACACATTATTAATTATTATACCAGAAATATATGCAGTATATTAGGTTAGACACATACACAAGTCCTTGTAGAATGTAGGAGACTTCACAAAACTAAATTTCTCTCTCCTCAAGTGTCTTTGAAATTACTCCTAAACTTTTATTGCAACTTAAGGATGCAAATAGGATTTATGCATTAAATGGGCTGTTGCTGGCTGTTAGCACATGGGTGAATTTGGTCCACTGGGTGTGTATGTTGATTTTTCACTCTAGAATTTCTGATCCTCCCAGTTCTTCACTACTACCTGCCAAGATTGCTATTGTTAGGTTTGGTTTTTTGTACACCTGAAGAAAGATTTATAACCTTTGTGGTCAAAGTATTCACATCTGATCCTTTTTCTATTTGCCTTTAACTCTCTTCCCCAGCCCTGTTCATAACTGCTTAATAAAGTTTAAATGGATTGATGATATTTTTATTAATTATTCATGTAACTAAAAGCTAGTTTATTAACTGAGTAGGTCTTGGTTTCTGGAGTACTGGGGAAAGAGCATGTCACTGAGGACTTCTCTATGTTGATGGTGGCCATATAAGAGGTTCTAACTTTCTCAAGTGCTTATTTCTGAGAACTTTCAGCTCCAAAGGACTGGTGTTTGCAACAATTTTCTTTGGAAGATTTGAGAGCTTAAACATTTCAGACTTAGTGGCAAATTTTAAATCAAGTTAATAGACCTTTTTGAGAGAAACAATCATTTGTATTTTGAGTTCTATAATTATTTCCCTAAGATAATAAAATTCAACTGTTTTGAAAATGAATGTTATTTTACCTGTCCTATTTTTCAAAATAGTATTTCCTTAAAGCTTGATAGCTTGACTCTTAAATTAAAACACCTTTTCTATTTTCACATTACATCTTAAATAACTGACATATTTTATGATCATCTCTGAAACCCAATAAGTCAAGCTCTGATTTGAGACTTCTGTATTATGAGTTTATAGTTCTTACTTGCCATAAGAAGACTCCAAAAAGAGATGAAACTTTGTGGCAGATTATAATGCTACAATTATATAATGTTTCTTTTGAAAAAGTCAAGTATTCAAGCATAGAAGAACAAAAAACCAAAAAGTTGAAAATTGCATTAAAAGTAAGAGCCATTAGTGTTATCCGAGAAAAATACATATATTCTGTACAAAACTGGAGACTCCACAAATCCCAAATTCTAAATTTTCAGCTATTCATTGAATACACACTTGACCAGTAGCAGTTTGTCCAGGCCTTTCATTAGAATTATGCACAATATATTGCCCTCTCCAGATGTACTCTGCCACTGCTTCATAAAGAGGAGACATGGCAGCAGGCACAATGGAAGAGGCCAAAGGAAGACTTTGGATACTTTTTGCCCCAAAGAGATGACAGAACAGATTTGATAACTGCAGAAATAAATACAGCATGTTTATGTAGAAAATATTTTATTTGTAAATAAAACTTTAATTTATTTAAGAAATTATGGTTCAGAATTTTTACAGCAGATTTTTATGATGGTATTTCTAAATAACTTCTACCAAAGGTGGAATTTCTTCACTGATGTGAATCTGCTTTTGCCATGCCTTACTGGTGAGGTTTTGCCAAAGCAGTTCCTTTGAGAGGTGCTCACTACAGGAATAATTTTGCTGTTCATAAGGGATCCAAAGAAGCCTGAGGAGAGCATGCCTTTATTGTAGACAGAGGAGAGTAAACTGAAAAGCCATCCTCATGTTCTCCTAATCTTGTTCTTCTTAGTCCCATGTGATTCAGACATCCCAGACAAACTCTTCAACATGCACATGAGCAGCAGTGTTCTCCCAGCACCAACACCCTTTAAAAGGCAGCCATTATTAACATTCCCACGACTCTTCCCACACCCATCCCTACTAAAACCCTCTTACCAAGCTTCTGAAAGCATCTTTGGATCTTTGGAAAGTGCCACATGGCTATGCCTGTTCCTCTTCCAGGTCAACCGTCTCCTCTCTAAAGATCTCTTCCTCTCTTCCATCTCTCTTGCATACTGTGAAAGGACATAGTAGGGAAAAGGATTTCATTGACAGTTTATATAGATCCAACAACCCATGTTTTGATGTGACCCAGGAGAGGTAAAATCTAATTTCTGGATAGTTTTCAGTAACTTTTTCCTGGTTTGGGAACTGGTTTATTTCTGTTTAAATGTTACTATAGATACTGGAATTTAGCCTTACAAAGTTACATAACCCGCCTCTGCAGAGGCGAGGGTAAGGGTGTCTGGAGGGACATAACACCCTCCTGCGCAAATCTGACGCAGAGAACATTTGGTGCAAAAATGCTGGGAGGGAAAGGTACCCTTCACACCTCTCTCCAGGTCTGGGGGGCTGTGTGCCTGCCCTGAGGCCCATAAGGGACAAAACATGGCTGAACCATCTGGGAATGACTGGGTGAAACTAGTCATAGGACAGTCATAAGAAATATTGAAAGGCTAACAGCAGATTTTGTTCAGAGAGAGACAGCGACATGTACTAGCAGACGTTCCACAGCTTGGAAACAGGAATGAAGGTACATTGCATTTGTCTGGACTATTCAGGACAGTGATGTGCACAGAAACCAACAACTTTGGAAGAAGCTAAGCCTAGGCCCAGGGTGTCAGTGGTGTAGTTAGCACACCAGCTAACTAGCCCAAAAAGCAGAGCTAGTCAGTTGTTGTGTCATTGCCGTCTCTGTGCCCAAGATCTCTGGTGGTGGCTGGATAAGCACAGTTCAAAAATCACCAGTTTCCTCAGAGCAAACTCTGAGCAATGTTACCTAACCACGGTAATATGCTCATGGCCCGAGGCATTTTTCTATTACTCATGAATATTTCTTTATCATATGGTAGGAAAAAAGAAGTTTCTAAACCAACTCATAAATTAATTTGGCTTTTTCACCATCATGTTCATAATTTAGGAAATTACTTAGGAAAAGTCCACTATCCTCAAAGCCCAGAAATTCTCTATTGCTCCACTAAATACAACTGAACTCCAAATGGACACCTGCATGTAAGAGGGGAAGGATGGTGCACTGCTTTCCCAATGTTTTCAACAAAGTGAGGTTCAGCTCTTGACCTCTTGAAACATTGAAGCCTAAGTCCGCACTTCCAAACTGAGATAGGCATTTGAACATTTAACAGAGTATCTACTGATTCAGACACTGTGATTTTCACGGTTCCTGACCCACACTACCAGTTTCCTGAAAGTGGTGATCGTGCTTCCCTATTTCACAGAGCTGCAGCAAAGAGAAATTCCCTTAGTGAGTATCTGATGCTTGTCATCAAAGTCTAAAGAAAAGGACTGAAGAAGAGCTGAAATGGAAATTCCCTGCATCCCAGGCATATAAAAAGCCCAAATGCCCAAATTAGTGTCCGTTGTAATCTTGCCTTTCTTGTAAACTGCTACAAATGCTCGCTTTACAACCAGTGCAGATGCTGCTGCTTCTTTAGTGAAACAGGGAGAGAGCCCAATGAGACAGAGACATCAGGCACAGCCATTTAGGACCAGAAGTAAGAATTAATCAACATCATGTGGTAATATAGGCTAGCAGATTTTGTGAACAGAAGCCTTGTTTCAGCTTTCCCGCATATACCTGCTCCCCCAGTTTTATATCTCACAGCTCTATGTCACTGCCAATTATACTGATACCAGAGCTTTTAACCCATATGGAGCTTTTAATTAAATAAAGGCCATTTAGATACACTTCACAACCTATGAGTAGAGTGCTGTACATGAAAAAGTCTCCAACACCATTTGAAATAAGTATACACTTAAGTTAGTAGATTTTTCCCAAAGCATGTAGAACAGGTCAGATACAGGTCCACTGCATTTAAAAAACAGGGTTCATGTAAACACAAAGAGGGATAGTAAATGATCCACCACTGTGAAAGCAAGTAGGAGGTCCTGACTCCAGTGCTTGTAGTGCATAGATATATATATATATATACAGACATTTCAATTCTATTTCCTCCTTCTGTTACCAAAAATAAAATAAAATAAAATAAAATAAAATAAAATAAAATCCTTAAAAAAAACCCCCACAAACCAACCAACCAAATTTTAAAAAGCCCTGTTTGCCTCGAGAAATGCCAACAGAGAACAATTTCTATGATGTATTGCCTCCCCTACTGTCCTGGGAGTTGGTTTTGGCTGGGATAGAGTTAATTTTTTTTCCTAATAGCTGGTACAGGGCTGGGGTTTGGATTTAGTATGAGAATAATGTTGATAACACACTGATGTTTTAGTTGTTGCTGAGCAGTTCTTACTCTAAGTCAAGGACTTTTCAGCTGCCCATCCTCTGCCAGCAAGGTGGTACACAAGAAGAACAGAGGGAGCATGGCCAGGACAGTTGGCCCAAAGTGGCCAAAGAGATATTCCATACCTCAGAGTGCCACACTCAGTATACAAACTGTGTGGGGGAGGGGTGAATTGCTGCTCAGGGATAGGCCTGGCATTCGTCAGCAGGTGATGAACAATTATAGTGTTCATCATTTGTGTTTCTTAGGTTTTATTTTGCTGTCTCTTCTTTTTGTTGCCTCCCTTTTCATTACAATTACTATAATATTATTATTATTATATTTTATTCCTATGATTAGGCTGTTCCTATCTCAACCCACAGGTTTTACCTTTTTCCCCCAATTCTTCTCCCCATCACGCTGGGGGCCAGGGCGCAGCAAGCAGCTGTGTCGTACCTAGTTACCAGCTGCAGCTGAACCATGGCTCCCAATTTTTGACAAACTGATTCCTTCAAAACTGTTTCGAGATGCACACTGAAAACCCGAGGACTTAAAAAGAACCTGGTCTTTTTTGAAAACGTAATACTAGCATGAAGTGATGTAGATTAAGGAACAGAAATGGTGAGTTTTCCCTCAAAGCTTAGACTGGTAGATGTTTTTCTGGTGATTGTTTTATCTGATTAATGAAAAATTTTGAAAGTGTTTGGCAAAATATTCTGTACAAATGCTTTTCCTGTTGCAGTGGAGAAGCTATGAGAACAACTGAAAGACTTGCACATATTGTGAAATAGTTTCTTTACTTTCACATCATTTTAATGTCACTCACTTTCTTAATGAAATCCTGAACCATAAACTGAGCTGTGGACAGGATACCTATGTAGTAACCCCCCCTCCATGACTTTGGATGTTCTGAATGCCACATCCCCTTCTATCCGACTACCTTTTCTTTTACAATCCCATAGGATTTTGCTTGAAATATAACTACTACTGGAGTATTTCAAACAAATTCAGGCCACTTTAACCAATCAGTTCAGTGTCGTTCTTTGCTCAGAAATGCCAGTGTGACCTTACTATTTGCTGAATCTGTAAATAAGTAATTATTTGGCTTACTTATTAAGGTTACACACCCTAGCTAGGATGAAAAACCAGACCTACAAGATAATCCTCACCTCAAGTTTCTGCTGGCTGTACTGTCTCAATATACCCATACTGTATAAGTGAAATTTCATCTAGCCTTCATACTGTAGTTGGACATGTGAGGTACAGGTGGTCAAAGCAATAGTCATCAAACAGGCATTTTCTCCCATTAATTTATGAGTATAGAATTTTGCTCTGCAGATAGAGACATATATTTTCCTTACTGCAGAAACTGTATTTCTAAGTATGTAATTAAAAATTTTCTGTCAAATAATTTTTCATTAAAATAGGTGGATCAATAATGGCATTATTAGCTATCTGTGTAGAAGGCAAAGAAATTAAATTTCATAGAAGAGGTATATATTTCACACTATAGTTGATATCACCCCTTAATCTTTTTTTTATATACACTGAAATTCTAAATATCATTGCCTTACAAAAGTAATTTCGAATATCATGAAAACAGAAGTTACGTTAAAAAAAAATAGACATGCTGATAAAATTTTCTAAAACTTTTGAAATTATGTATTTTCCTAGAATTTTTTTTTTTTGCTTTTAATACTTAGAACATGCAGTAAAATAAAAAATAATATTATTGCTGGTTAAAATAGGGAACAGCACTTGTTCTCAGCTTTTAACCAACAGATGCCATTCTTGCTGGAGCATATAGTACTACATACAGGTATGTAAGACAGTAGCCACTGGCTATTCCTTTACTTTGTTGCATTATGATAATTTTAACTTGCAATTTGTTCTCATTCAGGTTTTCTTTCTAACAAGCACAACATTTTATAGCTAGAAGTTGCCATGAACAGCCTGATTTTAAAGTATACATAATGATCCTTATCTTCCCCGAACAGTGGTACTTAATGCAAAAGCAAAGAATCACACGGTTGATCAGACTGGAAAGGACCTCAGGAGGTGGTTTAGTCCAAACTCCTGTTCAGAACAGGTTCTGAGTTTAGAACGGATTTCTCTAGACTTTTTCCAGTCAGATCCTGAAAACCTTTCAAAAACATTTCAGAGCCTCTCTGGGCAACTTGTTCCAAAACTTCACAACAAAACAATGTTTATTCTCATTTTGGCTAGAATTCCCCTCCCCCACTCCCTCATTTTTAGGAAACCACTGTCTCCCATTTCCACAGTGTGCTCCTCAGTAATGTCCAATGCTCAGGAGGCTGCTCTTAGGTCTCCTGACAACATTTCTTCTCCAGGATGTCACAGCCTTTACTGAAATACTTTTTTTATACAGTGATATTTTTAACTTACACAAATCAACTAAAGATGGTAGCTAGTTCAAACTGGTCAGAGTCTGCAAAGGTCTTTCAAACAGCAAGAGAAGGAACCAATATTTTACCAATTTCAGTACATTCTTCAGTCAAATGCATTAAATTCTACATTTTGTCTGACAAGTCATTTCATGGCCTCACAATTCAGCAAAGAAATGTGCTAACTTTTCAGTAAGCATTCAATAACATTAGCATAAAAGAGGTACAACATTTTTTAGTTCTACATTAACTTTTCAAATTCTTCTAGTATATCTTTTTCATACAATACCAGCTTTGCAAGGAAAAAAAAAGCCAAAACAACAAACCAAACCAAACATTGTTTCCCAAAATTGCATGCTTTTGGAGTTTGTTTTTAAATATTGAGCATTATGAGTCATTTGTGACTGTGGAAATTCCAGTAAGTCAATAGAGTTACATCAGACCTGAACTGGACTCTAATTCCTGACAGTATATCCTAAACTACACAGGCAAACCAAGTCCCCAGATGTGAAAGGAGTGTTAACATCCTCCATATTTTAAGACAATTGGCCAAATTAAACCCAAAATTGTTCCTCCATTCTTGCAGGACACATAAAAACCTGTGATCTCTGGATATATGAAACTGCCAAAGATCAATCTGTCTCCTACTCAAGTTATATAAAGCCATGCATAATAAAACACAACAAAACAGGGAAATAAATTCTTAAATTAAACAAAAAAACTCCTCAAGAAAATAGCTTAAAATGTATATATTTTCCCATCAGTCAAGCAAATAAGTAATAACTGAAGGTCTAGCAGCTTTAACTATAGACTACTGCACTTAGATAGCCGTAACTATCTCCTGGAAGATCCAAGACCTGGTTTTCCCCTAGGAGTAACCTGGCACTACTCCACTGAGCTGCTTAACTGAGCAAAGTCAAATGACTTTTACATGATATGGACTCTTAGTAGACATAAACAGACACATCTAAGTTACTTTTTGCACAGCAAAGTCAACTTTGATCCGTTAACAATTCCACTTTCTATCTAACTGATGCCTTATAAGATTTTCTGAGAATAGCAAAGAGCAGAATTACTTCCCTCAATTTCCCATCTACCATGGGTTGACCCTGGCTGGATGCCAGGCACCCACCAAAGCTGCTCTATCGTTCCCCTCCACAGCTGGACAAGGGAGAGAAAATACCACGAAGGGCTCATGAGTTAAGGACAGAGAGAGACCACTCACCAAATACTGTCATGGGCAAAACAGGCTTGAATTTTAGATGTTAACTGAATTTATTGTTAACAAAATCAGAGCAGGATAATGAGAAGTAACATAAGACCTTAAAAACACATTCCCTTACCCCTCCCTCCTTCCCAGCTCTACCTCCTCTCCCAGCAGCGCAGAGAGACAGGCAATGAAGATTATGAGTTCATCACACGTTGCTTCTGCCACTGCTCAGGGAAAGCAGTCCTTCCCCTGCTCCCTCCCACAGGAGACAGTTCTCCAGTGTTGAGTCCATCTCACAGGCAACAGTTCTCCACAGGCTGCTGCAACACAGGTCACTCTTCCACGGGGTGCAGTCCTTCTAGGACAGGCTGTTCTAGCGTGGGTCCCCCAAGGGGTTCCAAGTCCTACCAGCAAACCTGACCCAGCATGGGCTCCTCTCTCCATGGGTCTGCAGGTCCCTGCCAGGACCTTGCTCCAGGACAAGTCTCCCATGGGGGCCACAGCTTTGTCTCAGGCATCCACCTGCTCCAGTGTGGGACTCTTCCACGGGCTGCAGGTGGATCTCAGCATCCCCGTGGTCCTCCATGGGCTGCAGGGGCACAGCTGCTTCACCATGGTCTGCACCACGGGCTGCAGGGGAATCTCAGCTCCGGTGCCTGGAGCACCTCCTGCTCCTCCTGCTCCACTGACCTGGGTGTCTGCAGAGTTGTTCCTTTCACATATTCTTGCCCCACTCTTCTCTGGCTGCAATTACATCTGCACAATAACTTTCTTCCTTCTTAGATATGTTATCACAGAGTCGTTACTGCCATTTCTAATTGGCCCAGGCTTGGCCAGCAGCACGGCTGTCCTGGAGCCATTTGGCATTGGCTCTGCTGGACATGGGGGAAGCTTCTGGCAGCTTCTCAGAGAAGCCACCTCTGTAGTCCCCCACTAACAAAACCTGGCCATGCAAACACAATACACCATCATTTCAAGACTTCCAGAGCATATTTTGGAACACAGAACAAATCATTATACAGTAAAAGTCAACAGAGTAACTCACTTCTTATCCATGTGTTTTCCATTGCTTTCTGTTGGGAAGGAACACTGAACATAGACTAAAAGCAACAAACCTTTTATAACCAAACCACTGACTGCATATATTTTTGCACGAGAGAAGAACCACATCATCTTTCTGTTTCCTGTTATATACTCTGAGGAGAGATTCCAGCCCCACTACTGAGGAAAAACATAATTAGAGAAATAAAGCTCAAGAACAGTATTAAGAGACAGGGCACCTAGACAAGATCATTCTCAATTATAACGTCATCCATCATCATAAGCTTGATGAAGATTTGGTCTCCAAACCCATCAATCTTCACACATACATATCTGCTCCTGCATCCAAAATTGTTGTTATTCTTTCTGCTATGAAAACTTCAAGTGTCTCTCAACTACATCTTGGACATCACTACTAAATTCAACCATCTTCCTACACTTCAAATAATAAAATTCAAGCTCAGCAGCCTTCAGTAGTCATTGCACCTGAAACAAAATCATGCCTGTTCTTAAAAACATCAACATATAACAAGAAATTGAACACACACAACATCCCAGTCCCCACATGTTTTCTCTGTAATTTTGATTGCTGCAGTGGGCTTGAGGGCTGGCCCTCAGAGGGCTGATTTTTGTTAAAAGCAGTCATGTGTGACTTGGTGGTTTTAACTAGAAAGAGCAGTCATCCATCCTTTCCTTGTGTGAGGCGGTGAACACAAAAGAACCTTGTTTTGTGGTGTTTGAAATTTGTTTCTGCACAAAATATGTATTCATTTCAGGGATGAGGAACTACAGTAGTTGTCTTGGTCCAAGGGCCACAGGAAGGGACAGGGAGGAGGAGGAGGAACCTCGGCCAGGTCAGGCAGCAAGACTCATCATCCACGTGTGGGCAGGAGGGGGGCAGGGAGGGGTTCACACAGTAGCCACAGCCCTAGGCCCCATGCACCTCAATACCAGTTCTGCCCAAGCTCCTCCAGTGGTTTCCTCTTGTCCACACCTGGATGACAGAGCCAGGAAGCCTGGCTACTCACCCTTGCCTTGCCCTTCCTCCAAGCAAACAAGAAGGTCCCAATTATGCAGACATGCAGATTGACTCACAGGTTGCTCACGTGCTCAAGTGGCCACAAGATGAGAGCCCACCGTTACAACATGGGAAGTTTGAATGCAATGAAGGCGCATCTTACGTTGTGCTGAGAGCTTTTAAATACCTTCAAAGTCCTTTCCCATGGTAGCCACAAAACTCCCAGAACAGCATGGGAACCATCTGCCAGAAGACAAGGCTGAGTCACAGGATTCACAGGAGATGTCTATGCTATAGTCACAAGTGATGTGACTGCAATACTGTGTACATACAGCCAGGCAAGCTTTAAATTACCTGTCTTGGGCACTGGTAGTAGCCTGGCCATTGAGCTCAGGCCAGCCTAACCACTCAAGTATTTACCTAGCTTTTTGGGCATGTTTTCCAGCTACAAGGTCCACACTGCCACAGCTAGATTGCTACCAGTTCCCCAGCTGACTAGTTTTAAACCAGCTCAGGTATGTCTGTGACTGCAGCGCAAACATACCTAAGCTTTTAAGTCATTTAAGCTTCTATTCAAATTCATACTGCCTCAACGTCTACATTTCTAACAGCTTGGACTTAGAGCATGTATCCTCACCATACTGTGGAGATTAAACATTTGGGGTGCAATAAATTAATAGCATTTTAAGTGTGAAATTTATGGTTCTTCCAAAATGTGAATGGGGTTTAACAAAAGTAATGAATATTCCTGGCTATGTGATGACCTCTCACTCCTTCCTTCCAGAAGCTGTTCAGTGAGTACTAGATGTGTGAGGTGACTATCTGACCTGAAACTCTGCAGAACACAGTAAGTTTATACACAGATCTCCAAAACCTTCAAACATGTATCTGTAGACTAAGGAAAAAGCCCACTGATTGCAATGGACATTTTCCCTGCATAAATACCACTCACTGAATATACATCTATTACATTTTGTAACACAGAACAACTTGGAAGAAATGCCAGCTTAACAATTGTATTGCTTGGATCCAGCAAACTACTTCCAATTCACCTCATAACCTGAAGTTGAATTTAGGAATTAAAAAGTACACAGAATTCTTAAGTATTTCTTTTATTTTTTTTAACTGATTTTTGGGAAGCAGAATATGTCAGAAATGTGACAGAACCGTCACATTTATCACAGTGGCAATTTAGCTGAATGTAGCAAGAGTTCATTTTGACAAATAGCTGGATTTGGGCTTTTAACAGACATCTGAACATATTATACCCTTTCATTTAACATTTTAATACTGATTTGTTCACACCAGAGATCCATACGTTCCCCTCAACCCACTCTACATAACACCTCCTGTCTGCTTATACCAGAAAGTTGCACGTGCCAACACTCTTCCTAATGCTTGGGATTATGGATCCTCAAGGCCCCATCATGTTAAATGCTGCACCTTGTTGCAAGGGCTCATGGCAGGTGCTACAAACCAAAGGACACCCGAGCAGCATTATTCCTTTTTTTTTCAATACCAAGGACTTACATACCACTTTTCTTCCTTCCATTTTGAGACAGAAGCATTCTGTGGGGATGATGGTTAGAGCAGAGATGGAAGAGGTGTTGTGCTGGAAGATGTTAAGGGCTGCCATCAACCAGCCCTTTGATCTAGAAACACTTCCAGACCTGGTTAAAACTGCTGGGTCTGCTAACCAGATGGCAAGGACTCTCTCTTCTCCCAGCTTCTCCCTTCTGGTTTTTCAATTTCCACTAAAATCAGTAAGATTCTGCTCCCTTCAGAATTTGAACTAGCCAAAAAAGAACACAGGAAGGCAAAAAATTCTGAGAGGTGTACAATCAGTGCAAAAGCATCATTCTTGATCCTCCCTCTCCTCTTCCACTTCACAAGAAGACAGTAAAACTATACCAGATTAAAACAGGTTCACCTGACGCCAGAGCTAGATAATAGCAAGAAAACCAGTGACTTCACCAGGAGCAGCATGCTGGCTACTACTAAATATTTTGGCATTTCTCATTATTTGACATCAAAACAGTTCTGCCTCTGACCTAAGGGTTCCAGTTAGCTGTTTAACCTCTGCTAATTCCCAGAATAAAAGAACGCAAACTGGGACGTACCTACTTTATCTTGAGCATGTTCATGCAAGAAAACTACAGCAACTCCTTTTCACAGCCTTAATGAAGTATTTTATGCCCATGTGTGTAACACAGCATTCTGTTTATTTTACAGGCTTATAATAAAAAAATTGACACTATATGAGCTACATGATAGTATTTCAACAATACCTTGTTGTGACATGATATGGTGTAATTACTTAGCAGGAGATACTAAAATTTATTGTTATGTCACTGAGTCATACCCTTCAGGGCTTCAGATTGGTGTCTTAATTTGCTTTTTTAAAGCCATACAGACTAGCAAGTTAAGTCAGGGGATTTATTAAAACATCCTAGGAATAAAGACATAGACTGAACATGTGTGCACAGCTGTGTGTTTGAAAATACTTCCCCCATCCTTTCCCCTTCCTTCTTTGCTTTGCTTTTACTGCCTTATTGACTGGGTCAGTAAGAACCAAAGTGAACAGAAATTTCAACCCAAACATACAAAGAAACAGGTATGTTACATTAGGGTCCTATTAAGACAGTTATATACATAGACTGGTCCTGCAGAGCCAGAAATACTCAGCCCCTTCCACTGACTTTACCTACGAAACAAAGCATGTAAATGGAGACCTGCAGGATGACCTGTCCGTCCACATGAAGTATCGCTGGCTTTTCATCTGTCCACGCAATTAGCACTGGACAGGGCCTTGCCAAGCACAGCATTTGCCTCTTCCTTGGTCTCATGGTTAGGTACCATACATCAGTAAGGAGAGAATATGATTTTATATGGCACACTATAACCATTGTAAGCACACTACAGTGAACTGGCAGCAGCACTTTTCCCTAACCAGTGGAATTGATACAGTCAGCCAGGATACATTTTTAAAATTTTTTAAATTTTTTTTTTTTTAAAGTATTGCTCCCAGTGAAGTCCCTCGGTTATCTGGGGCTGTCAGTGCCTCCCATTTTATAGAGGGCGCGTACAGTGCACTCCGCTGAAAACTGTCTCGAGCAGCAAGCGCGGTCCCGGGGCAGAGCCAGCGCCCCGCCGCACCCCGCATCTCCCGTGCCGGGAGCGGCCCCGCAGCGCGGCCCCCCCTCGGGCAGCGCGGCCCCGCGCCGCTCCCCACTCCTGCCCCTCCCGCTGCGAGCGGAGCCCGGAGAAGGGGCGGGCTGGGTCACGCACACACACCTGCCCCGGGCGGGTGCCAGACGCAGGGCTGGGCAGGCAGGGGCGGCACGGGTGGGGGAGGGAGGGGATCGCCGCCTCTGGCGACGGGGGCCGAGTCGAGGGAAGCTGGCAGCGCCTCTCCCAGCCAGCCCCTTTCCTCCGGCGGGAGCGCACCCGGGGCACGACGGGCTGAGCGCAGCCAAAAAACCACCCCGGCACGGGCCTCAGCAGCCCGCGGTCCCGGCGGGCGAGCCGCCAAGCCGGGGCGGAGCCGCGCCGACACCTCTGCCCCACGCCTGCCGCGCTCCGGCCCTCGCCCCGCCCGGCCCCGCCACCTCCCTCGGCGCGACGGGGCGCGGCGCAGGCAGCCCGCGGCGGCAGGGCCGGGGAGCGGCCCCCCGCGCCCTTTCCCAGCCCCCGCTGGCAAAGCCAGCTCGGCGGCAGCGGCCCCGCGTGAGCACCTCCCTTCCTTCCCCCCGGGCGCTGGGTGTTGCTGTTGTTTTGCTGCCGCCGCAGGTCGGCCGGGGTGGACGCGGAGGGAGGGAAGCAGGGAGGGGTGCGCCCTGCCGCAGGGCTGCTGCCAGGTGCACGCCTCTGCCTGACACACGGGCGGGGAGGAGGAGCTGGACGGGCAGGTTTCTCGGTGGGGCGGCCCTGTTCCCCTCCCCTCTCCTCCCCAGGCTGCTGGGGTTAATTAAGTGTCTGTGAGAGGCTGTCTGCCCCCGGGAGGCAGGGTGGGCGCGTAGTCAGTGCGTGCCCGCTTGTTTGTGAGTGGTGACTTGCCCCGGCCCCTCGGCGGAGCCTCCACCCCGCGGGCGGGACCCGCCCGGCCGCGCTCCCTGCTGTGACCCTCCCACCGCCACTCACCCCGCCGGCCCGGGGAGCCTGGCAGGGCGAGCGGCGCCGGCGTCATGTGACAGCGCGGCCCGGTGCCAGGAGCCCGGGGGAAGGCGAGCGGGCGGAGGGCGGAGCGCGCTGCTCCTCCTCGCACACAGACCCGGAGACACCGCCGAGGCGCCTCAGCCGCGGGGACGCGGGACACGCCGGCCTCGCGCCTCGGTCCCACGGGAGCGCCCCCAGCCCCGCCACCTACCGCGACCCCCGGCGCTGCGGGAGCCGACGGAATCGCGGCGCGCCCCGCACCGCCCGCCGAGCGTAAGTGTGAGGGCGGGGTAATGCGGGGGCCGGGCTGTGCCGGCTGCGGGATGAGGTGCCGGACAAGGAAAGTTTCCAGGCGCTGCGAGCAGTGCGGAGCCCGAGGCGGCAAGGTGACGCCGCGGGAGCCGCAGCCGCCCCGGGGTGGCGGGAACTGGGTCTCCGTCAGGCCGCAGTTGCTGGGAAGGGGGAGCAGGACTTGCCGCGGGGGCTCAGAGCGGGACTCCCTCCGCGGCACCCGGGAAACTCGCTGTGCGGCCGGCGGTAGCCGGGGGCGCAGGGCCGCCGTGTCGCCGCGCCCGCCGGGCAAGCAGCGCACCTGTGTGGCCGGCGGGGCCGCTCGGGGGGCGCCTTCCCCCGGCGCCCTTCCCCGCCCGCCTGTCCTCGGCGGGAGGGCCCGCGGGCCGCCCGCCCCTCGGGGCCGCTCTCCCGCCCAACGCGGCCGCAGCCCCCGGCCTCTCGCCGGGGCCGGACAGGCGCATCTTCGGGCAGAGACTGAAGTGCCATCGGATCCTGGGCGGGATACAGTGCCCGACCAAACCGAGGTGGAAAGTACAGCGGGTTCGCTCGGTTCCGCGGGCGACGGGCGAGATGGCAGGTAGGAGCTCGCGTCCGGGCCGTGTCCCACCCGTAGCGCGGAGCGGATCGGCAGGCGCCATGTCCCCCGTTTAACTCCTGGTAAAGTCTAGGATGAAATCGGTTCTCAAAAGTCTGCCCCTCGTATTGTCAGGTCACCTTAGCACCGCTTGGCCGTCATGCAGGCGAAGGTAAAACGTGGGACAGCACAGCAGTGAAGTGTGGAGTTAGAAATAACCTTGCCTTTGCTAGATGCCATTTGTTGGTGGGTTTTTGTTTGGTTTTTTTTTTTTTTTTTTTTTCCTGGATCTCTGTTTATTTGTCTTTAACCGAAAGGGGAATAGGAGTTACTTGCTTTGGACTGCTGTGAGGTGAGTGCCTGGCACAGCTAGGGGAGCCCTGGCAAAAGAAGGCTCAGCAACGCGAGCCTGCGCTGGGAGATCACAGCACCTTAACCGGAGCTTGGGAGAAAGACCTAGTTCAGAGTAGCTCAAGTGGTCGTTCCCGAGTTACATACAGAAATACATTAAAGTTGTTTTGTACACTTCCCTTTTGGTTCAGGTACTGTACCTGCACTGTCTGTTGTGTTTTATTCACTTCCTCACCTTTGAAAATTCAGGAGGTGTCACTGGTTGTGGAACTGAACTCTGAAGGTTTAATTGTTGGGAAAAGCTGAATTTGGGTGTCTGATAGGAGAGCTCTGAAGACTTCATTTAAACTAATATTCATAAATATACATTACCTGTATTGAAAACAAAGAGTTATATGGCTGCTGACTAGTGACTTTTCCATCGAATACTTTTAAGATACACTGGCATGATAATCACATGAGCAACTGGTACTTGTGTGAAAGGAATTACATCTGGATTTGATAATCCCACCTGACCCAGAAGATACTTATTTCAAATTAGCTTTCACCTTGTATTTTTAAGAATAAATTGTTATTGTCTAGCATCAAAATATAAAAAACCTGAAGCTGACTTGACTAGCTTTTTTTTCACAAGCAGGCAAATATTCCTGTGGTTTTTCCCTGTGCACTTTGTTATAGTTATGGTACAGATCACAAGAGAGACTAGGGGTCAGGGCAAGGGGTGGGGGCAGGAAAGAATGCTAAATGGTCTATCCCTTCCCTGAGAATCCAAGCAAAATTTCCTCCACTTTGCAGAGCTGCAAGGGAGCCCTTAGGTACTGTGAGCATTTGACCTAGGTAACACCTGTTTAGCCAAAAGCAAAAGCTTTCAGATAAATAGTGATGTAAAGGTGAGTGAGATGAGTTGAAGATTCAGCAGTAATAGAGATGTTATACAATCACCAAATTACCTATATTTCCAGTTATTCAGTATGAAGAAGTAAGGAACTGATACTATTGGCAAAATCCTACACCCACACGTTGCTGTGTAGATGCTGTATTAGCCAATTTTTACCCTGTGTTCGTTATTAAAGTCCAACCTCGAAACCCCACAGCATTCATTGGTGTTGCTGTGGTACTCATCCACGTAATTTGCTGTAACAGTTTCTCACATTTGATAATGTTAGATGTCCCACCCGTGGTATATAAATAACTGATGCAAGGTACCTAAGAGAAGAGAGAGTATTTGAGACCACAGCTTTGAAGGAAAACAAGTGTTGAAGTTATTCTGCTGCATGAAATCTAGACAAGTTGTGCTATTCCTCGGCTTCAGCTCATTTCATTTATTCAGCTCTATATTTGGGTGCGTCAAAAATAAAAGTAGTAAATTCATGGGAAATCAAATTCTGAAATGAAGTCTTGAGTGTGTATGAAAACAGGGATGTGAAAGGCTAAGCATGTGATGGCTTAGAAAAATATTCTTGGGTGTACTGAGTGACGTTGGTCCTCAGCTATGGAACAGTATTGAGCGTGAGTGAGCCACTGTCCAGGAGCAGACCCAAAGCTTTACAAATCCTTCCTGTCACGGTCTCATCCCCCAGCTCTGCCTGCGAAGAAGGTGCTTGCTGCCAGGCTGGGTGCTGCCTCGTTGATGTCATGAAGCCAGAGCTCTGTTTAGCTACTGGCATTCTGTAAATACAGTAATAAACCAACTGGTCTAAGGGAAGGTTTCAGTGAATCCTCCTGACCTGTGGTGTCTTAAAATCTCCTGCTCCCTCATTTTAAGGGAGCCTGTTTGTAAATAGGGCAGGTCCCCTGCATAAGGACAGTGTTTTTATTCACACCCAATGAACAAACACCTCCACCCACTGTTGTTGTTTTAAAAGACTCCAGCTGCTCATGAATATAGGGTCAGGGAGGGCCGCCTAAATGTTTCTCTGTGCTTTCTCCCCAGCGCAGCCAGCAGAGCTGTTTCCTGTTCTTTGTTTCAAGGCTGGGGTTTGCGTCACACATTCCAAGTGGCATATGTGGTGCTCTTTCCTGTTTCAGGCTGTTTTCTGGCAGTTCGGTAGCCTCGTCCAGGCCCCTTGTCACTGCCCCTCAACTCCCAATCCCCACCCGATGAGTTATCGTGTCTCTACACACTCGGGATTGCTTAAGATGCCTATGTTATGTCATAACGAGGTTTCCAAGTTAACCTTTAACGCGCGCCCTCGACTCCAGTATAGTAAGGGGTGAACTGGAGAGCTTCACTCTGTTCACTGAAAACTTGAGCTCAAGTCTCCAGAAAGTTGTGAGCCAGTTTTCTGCTCTCGCTTGCTCATCAGCTGATCTGGAATAGCTCCATTAAAGTCACAGAGTTGCACTGATGTATAAAGAGTATAAGTGAGAAAAAAGTCCACATCTGTAGGCTCATAGTTGTGAGAGGGTTTTGGCTTCGGCCGTTACTCAACCTGAATGGCCCACTATAAGCACTTCGTATTTCCAAATCTCAAAAGGAGTAGGTATTTTCTCCTTATACAGACTAAAAGATTCATTGTCTTCCAGATGTAATAAAGAAAATGAGGCACCGCTGTCTAACTTATCTTTGGCATTAATAAGTACTCCCACATTTTGCATTTCTGTAGGCATAACAGTAATTGTTTTACTCCTGTTTTTATATTTATCTTTCCCCCTCACCCTGTTGCAGGCAGATATAGTGAAAATTGAGAGGAAATTGAGAAAAACACGAATCTTTCTATTGCTTTGGATCTGACAGAAGAAGAGCTAAGGGACCCAAGCCAAAGTTCATTGAAATCGAGAGAAAGACTTGCATTAACCTCTGTGTGCCCTGGATGAAAATGCCAGATGGAGTGTTTATTCTTCTCTGTCTCTTATGGGCTGGAATATGTATGGCTTCTGTACACACAGAAATACTTCCACCTTTTCATTTTACTCTCTTCCCCCCAATAGTTTCTAAAGTAGTCTTTTAGCTCCTGCTCTTGCTTTTCTGGTTGCTGCAGGTTAGCTGTGTGAGATCATTGCAGGTATCTTTAGGAAATATCTGAAACACACACTTTAAACTTCTTTCAGAGCTTAATTATATGTGAAAAAATAATTTTTATTGGATTATGTGCGCATACTTACAGCAAACTGTTTTTTGTCTGTTCAGAAATCCAGATAAAAAGAAGTATTTGGCTACACAGTTTTGGTAAGTTGTTTATTGATTATTTCAATTTGTTGCTCTCAGTTGTTTTTGTTTTGTTGGTTTCTGTTCGTTTTAGAACACTGTGGATGAGTTTATCCATTAGAACACGATTACATATTTTAATTCTTGTACTGTTAATTTGCCCAAGATTTCAAACAGTTAATCTTTTTTTTTCCAAAGACAGAGGAAAAGAGTGGCATTTAACTGTGTTTAATATTGGAAACTGCTGTATAATAAATGCAGTAAATTTTGTGGTTCACACCTTTTTGTAGCCAGAAGTTCTATAAAATAGGGAACTGAGGTTAAAATTATAATAATTTTTGTAAACCAACTTTTAAATATTAATTAACACCATTAACAGGAGGTCTTTTAGAGTTCTTTTATGCTGTCAGCATTAAATCTTTGTGTTTTCATTCTGAGGCTAGTTGCTTCCAATCCAGAATATGAAGTTTGGCAGAGCTGGTTTTAGGAGAGATTTAACTCTTTCCCATGAAGCATTCACTTGATGCCAAAGCTTCCTTTGAGGGTTTTGTAGCCGTAGGTGATATCTCCCAGGGGAAGGAAGTGTAAGTGTAGATCAGCCAAATGGAAAGACAAAGCTCCAACAGGTTTTAAATAGTAAACTAACTCAGAAGGGAAAAAACCTCCAACCAAACGCATGGTCTGCCTGTCATGCAGTCAGTGTGTGTTACCAACAAACTAACTTGATCCATGAAGACATGACAGAGTTTCCACTTTTAAAGAGTAAGCTGCTCTGATCACTGTAACATTTCTATCCACTACACTGTCCACCTCTTCTCCCTGGTAGTTTTTATTTTCATTTCCATAGGTACATAGAAGTTCATCAACATTTGCGCTGTATTCCGATCCTTGTTCAAATTAATCATTTAGGCTATTATTCATAAATGTATACATCCTTTCTCTAGGATTAGATTTTCTTTCTTCTTTCCCATGCTATAAAAAATGTTTAATCTCTTTCTCACATTTCCTGAAATAGCAGAACCCTTCACATAAGAGAACAGTATTTTCTGTCATTTTTCCCTCATAATAAAAAGGTTTACTCTTTCTCCTTTTAAATTATCTTAAAAATTAATCTCTTAAGAAAAACACAACAAAAAAAAAAATGAAGTTCAGTTTGGAACAGAAAGATTATCATACCATTCCACATACTTCACTTGTTTTCAAAAGTCTGATCTTCTATCCTTACTAGACTGTTTCTCCTTCTAAGAAGTAGCTTGAGACAGGAAACCAGACAGCAGTCTGCCCTGATAAGGGAGAATATTGTCTAATGGAGGTGCCTCCTCTTAGGTTCTTTCTCCTCTTAGGTTCAGTAATTATACAGCTGAAGATTGAACAAGGTTTACATGGGCTCAGTTTTTCCTTGGTAAAGATATTTTCTTAACAAGCACTTTGAAAATATTTTTGCCCAAGATTTTTGGATACAAGAAAGCCATTTCCAGGCGTATGGCTTCAAAGATCCTGCAATAGTATTATCAGAATTTTAATGGAAATACTGATTAGTCTGCTACACAGGTGATAAATGATTATGTCAAAGAAGTTCTAGGTCAAACAAGGTGACATCAACAAAGTTATGATGCACAAGTACAAAACACAAGTTTTTCAGCCTGCTTGCAGTCCTGAAAGGACAAAGATAAAAGATTTTCAAGTCTTTGCTAAGAAGCAAAAGTAGTTGAAATACTAAATACCAGAATTGTGTAGAAATGCTCTTTTTCTTAATACCTATCAATAAAACTTCAAGGAGAAAATTTTTGCCTAGGTACTGTTTTCTTTTACAAAATATTCTAACTGTTTCAACAATTATTATTGTTATCCAGTGGAAATCCAGCAAATAAACACAGAAAGCTGTTGATCAGTAGAATATTTTCTTGGTGTGCTGCTTCTTAATGATTTTCCTTCTGCTCTGTTCCTTATGGTGTGGCTGCTCTGGTCTCTTCCCACAGTACGGTGTCTAGACCTTTGTTCCTTCCACTGCTCTTGCTTGATTTGGCCGAGTCTGCTGTGCTGAGCTGGAGAGCTTCTTTGCCTGCTGCTATTTTGGGGTCAAGTGCAGTTAAGTACTTGCTTACTTCCCATTAAAGTTAATGGAACTTCAGAAACACTTTTTTGCTGACTCAGGTCTTGATGAGCAACTGGTACAGTAAAGTGCAAACACGTTATGAGCTCTGGAAAACAGTTTCTGTACCTTCTGCAGGGAATGTTGGTCTCAGAAACTGGTTCCTCTCTGTCAAACTCTTTAGAGGTTCCATTGAAGACTACTCACTTGGGTTTGGAAAACCTCCTTTCCCTTTTGGTTTTCATCAGTGGAGAATCTTCTGATACTATTGTTTCTCCCTTGTATCAGAGGAAGTTTGACTTGAGGCTCGCAGAAGCCATAGGTTCAGAGCAACCCAAAGAGTCCCAAAGTGCTTGGACTGAAGAGCTTTTGCAATGGGACTTAATGTTGGCTGCTGGATTCAGACAGTGCTGCAAGAGCTGCAGTTCTTTGCAGAGGGCACTCATGCAGTGCTAATTTAGCAGATACCATTGCATTATTCTGTAATTATACTGACAATAACAATCATACCTTGAAGCTTCTAGGACAAAGACTTGCTGTACATGGGGCAGCATTCATTTGCTTCCTCCAGCACAAAGACTGAGGAAATAAACCCTATATATGTTCTCAGGCGGAGTGAAGAGCGGCAGAATGTATGGTCACCACCCCCCTGTCTGCAACAAAAGTCAGTCACTGACTGCTTTTCCAGGTATTTATTGAGAGCACAGGCTTTATGTTAGAATAAACCTTTGTTGTTGGATGTGCAGTCAAAACTGGCCCTGCACCCCACCCTTTCATTTCGTAACAGGCCTGCGGAGTTGGTGGACCTTGAAGGTAGATGCGCAGAGCTGCTGGGAGTAGCTGTGCTGTGGTTGCCCTTTTCCAGCTGCTCTGCAGTGCAGATGTGTAGTCTGAGGGCATTTTTTAACCACTTTGCACATTTCATCCAGGGTAAATAATCCATACAAGCCCTTATTGTCAGAATACACATCTAAGTACCTTTAAGCTTTCATTTAATCTTAATTATGTCTCTGAAACAATAAACCATACACCTGTCAGGAAGTTAATATTGAGAAGTCTTTAATTCTGACAAGGCGATGAGCTCTAACAATAATGAATTTCCCTTCTGGAATGGATACCTTGCTGTATATTGGATCATAAGGGCAGAGTTTGTGGTGTTTCTGGCTTGCTGTCTTCGCTGGACTTCTGATAGGAGAATATTGAGGGACTTTGCCTGGACTTTACATTGCACCTGTCCTTATTTGCATGCAAAACCCAGTTGCTTCATTCGTCTTTCTGAAGTGCGGGGTGTGAGCAAAATCTTATCAAAAGCTGTGTCCTGTTTGGACAAGTTGGACTGACTTGGCAGAGATCCACAGGGTGGAGTGAATGGGAGGAGGCAAGAAAGTAAAACTGGGTGGCTTGTTAGCAGAAAAAAAGAGGGAGAGCAAAAAAAAGAGAGGGTGGAATGTTTGCTTACTGGATTGTAGTTAATTATTTAGTTTCAGATTACATTCATTTTAAATTCTTTTACCTCACATGAGAAAACCCTTTAATGCAAAATAGCTTACCTAATACAGTGAAAGGCAAAGGTTCTTATTTTTTAATACATTTAACGTTAATATATTGTTGTCACCTCATCGGGTTTTCCAGGGCACCTCAAGAATGAGAGATGGTATTTTGATTTTCCAGAAATTATTTGTAAGTACTAAACAATTTGCAGGCCTTCAAACAAGTACATTCTGAAATCACTCTGTAAAGTAGAACCCAACTGTTTTTTCATTCCTCTGTAATAGAAACAGGCAAGACTGTTTACCTTCCCTATTGCCCCCTTCTCAAATGTTTAGGAGAGAAAGACTGAAAAGTTTTGAGTTAGTAGGCATGATTTTACAAATATACTGGGAGAAACTATCTGCTTTTTAATGGAAGTACCATGCTTTATTCGTGTGTGAGTGTACATGCACATATTTGCTCATGAGTGTGGTCCAGGCTATCAATTTGGAGCATCATTTTTAAATACAAAGAGCAGGTTTTTGTGAGTTTATTTGCAGCCTCAGAAAAGCATCCTTTTGAGCTAAATTTTAAATGCCAGATCCAAAGCTGACTTACACTGACTTTGTAGCAATCCTACAGAACCAAGTGTTACATCTTAATTAATTTTCCTTTCTTGAAAATTGGTTTCCAGTCACTATCAAAAGGGGAAAAGAAACCTTCTGCTTAAGAGTAAGGTGATGAAGATTGATTGATTCCTATACTCTGATGAAGCATAGTAACTTACATAAAAGTAAAGTTTTCCTTTGCTGTTCTTAGATGACTGCACTTGGGAAAGATTGAGAATTACTTTTCACTTCTGTTCAGAGTAGTACACTTCCTGTTGTCTATGTCAGCTTAATTCCTGTACAGTAATTTAGAGCTATCTCAGGAAACACGGAAATATGTAGCGTGACATGTGAAATGTGTATCAAGTGTCTTTTCACACACTTTCTTGGAGTAAAAGGTGAGAAGGAGTGACTCTTAAACTGAAGAAAATACAGTTTAAAAAAATTACAGAAAGGATGAGCATCATTGCAGTTACTTAGAACAAACTTCTCTTCTTCCCTTCCCTTCCCTTCCCTTCCCTTCCCTTCCCTTCCCTTCCCTTCCCTTCCTTCCCTTCCTTCCCTTCCCTTCCTTCCCTTCCTTCCCTTCCTTCCTTCCCTTCCTTCTTCCTTCCCTTCCCTTCCCTTCCCTTCCTTTCTTCTGTTTCTCCCCTTCCTCTTCTTTCTTCCCTATCTTTTCTCCTTTCTTCCTTCCTTTATTCCTTCACTAAAGTACACATTGGTGTGTCACTTTATGTATGCACATACAAACTAAAAATCAAAAGTTTCTGGAAACCTGAAAGGAATTAGTTCCAAATTCTTATGTAGGAGCTCTGAGTGGCTACATTTTACTGTAAACATTTTTCATGTCTAAAAGTGCAACTTTTCTGTTTTCACAATGTGGATGAATGTGTGAGAATATGAATGATGCATAGATATGTGGATGTATTTCTGGGAAGTCAGTATTCTGAAATGTTAGTTCTTGCTATGTGAAATGTTGAAAACCTGAAAAAGATAACTTAGATAATGGTTATGTAAAAGATAACCATCCAAAGAAAGTAGTATAATTAATAACCTTCTCACAAACATACTTAAGGTATTTACGGAATTATCACAACTTTTAGCAAATAGTGCCATCTTACACGACTGCTCCCAAATGAAAACTACATACTATGTTTAAACTGGAAATTACATTAAGCTGCATTATTTGTTTCACTTTAGTTTTGTGATTTGTTTTTGTCAGGCCTTCACCTTTTGTAAGATGAATTATGAAGATACTATAATTTACTTCTGCTGCTTGCTTGTTTCCATTATTCAAAATGCACACTGTTGTAATAGATTTCCAAAAGTCTTTAAACTTTGTTTTTGTACCTGAATAACTAATGGTTGGCTTGTAACTCATGCCATCTTTCTCTGGAAGCTCTTAACAAATTTTGATCTATAAACACATGTTAACTGCAAGATTGCTCATTAGTGCAGGCTTATTAGAACTGTTTTAATTTGAGCAGGTGCATCTTAAAATGTTCATTTACATTTCTGGGAGAATTCGCCGGCCACAGCTACGAACCTGTTGGTGAGCCTCCAGCCTGTCCTGTGGGGTGAATTGCAGATGGTGGAGTCTGGCTGTATTCGCTTCTTTCCAGTGCCATCTACTGGCCAAATTGAATTTGTGTCATTTACTTTTGTCCTCGCATCTTAAAAGAGGTCGTACCACTTCCAGGCAGGGCTGTGAAATTTACGGTGTCCGGTCAGAACTTGCCCCTTTGACATCAGTCATATAATGTATAACCTCGAGTGATTTGTGAACAGCTTGGCACCATCTAAATGTCATTGCGAACAACTTCCCTTTGCTTCCCTGCAGTTTCTCTGTGTACCCTTATGGCTTTACCCAGAAGAGGTATGGCAAATGTGTAGTATGATAGTTATGACATGCTTTACACTAAATACTTTTATTTCAGGCTTTTAGAGATTGGACAAGTAAGGTTTAACACTGAAAAAAAAAAAAAGCCCTGAAGCTGCACAGAATGCAAACGGATTTTTTAAAGTGCTTTTATTTTGCACAGTTAGCACAAATAGTTGTTGAATTCTCAGTAAATCTATTATGTCATAATTACTGATGCATTTTTTCTGTTAAGTCATTGCAGCATGTTGAATGTAGTCCAAGTTAGTCTTGAATTTAAATCTTTTTTTTTTGCATTGATATCAGTGTCACTGTATATGATATCTATTGAGTGTTTCTGTTAGTATTCTTAGGAAAGAGAGATCCTCTCCAGAATCAGTTCACTTGTATAAACAAGATTATTCTGAGGTTTTAATGCTGATGAGAAATGCCTGGTCTAAACTGTGATGTGTTAAAACACTTGACAGCTAATGAAAGTGAAAATTCTGTGGTCTTAGTGTCCTGACATGCACAACAAAAATTCAAATTAGCTTGCATTAAAGTGAGCAGATGCCCCTTTGTTTGAATGGCAATTTAGAAGGAAAAAAATTGCGATAAATTCAGTCGAAGATTAAAAAATCTATGTTAGAGATGGATAAATATTCACATTAATCTGACAAAATAGTAAGTTCTCTACAATTCAGAAAATTGATATGGGTGTTTCCTGTGGCTTTCTCACACCTTGTCTTTCCCCAGCAGGACAGAACATCAGAGGTATCAGAACAGGTGAATAAAAAAGATGCTAATGTTTGACCCAGTCCCTATCAAGCAAGAAGCCATGGAGCCTGTTTCAGTGGTAAGATTTTTAAAATACATTGGCCCTAAAGATGACTCTTTAGTTTTTCCACCTTTAAATTCATAATGAGATGTAATTAAGCTGTGGACTAGCTTAGGAAAGCATGTGAAGCTATATTTTGTTCTTAGTGCAATCAGATTCACATTCTAGGAAAACTTTCTGTACTTTATTAATTTATTGCCTTAAATGACCTGACCCGTTGCTTATCAGAGGAGAGAGCATCTGAGTATTCCTGAGCCACTGCTTTGTAAATATCATCTCTGTAGCTCATGCTGCTGATGGAGGTGTGTTGAAATTAAGTTGCCATGCTTCATGGTGAAGTTGTCCGTAGCCTGTGGTTTCAATGTTACACCCTTGAACTAGGTGGACAACTTCTTGCTGTGCCTTTTTCTCTTTTTCTCTTGGTTGTGATAACAGGTGCCCATGCTCTAAACAGCAGAAAATTAATCCTGCAAAAACCCAACCCACCAATGGCTTTTTGCTGGGTAAACTGGTTGCACTACTTTACCATGTGAACAGATGAGAACTAGGGCAGTGGAGAAGGAATGTGGGGAAAAAGGGGGAAGAGGAGACAGTTCTTTAAAATTGGGTTAGTTTTCCATGAACTTAGAGTATAGGGTCATCTCAGAGAAGAGTCTGCTAAGCCACAGCAGCAGGAACATGTAGGTGGGAGCAGTACAATGACAGTTGTGATGATACAGGCTGCTGCTGAAAGGAAAGGTTTTGACTTTGCTCTCTCCTTGCCAGCTTTGTGTCTCTTTTGTGTGACTGAAGAACTGTGTGGTCCTAGAATGATTTGGAACCTTTGGATCAGCTCACTGAATGGTCAGAATTGCTAACCCACCAAAAATACTAATTTTTTTATTAGATCATGAAGCTGATCTGACTCATACTGGGCAGCTGCTGGGACCTCCACTTTCAGCAGTAGCCTGCAATAACAGATGAAGTGTAATATGAAACCACACCCCTAGAAAGGCTGATCCATTAAAAGGGTGAAGTCAGTGTACGTAACTCAAGAGTATATTAAACTTGTGCTCTGAATGGCATCTTTCAATGGAAAGTTTGCTTCCTGTTTTATTTAAAATAAAGAGTAATTTTCATAAATTTAAATCCATCTGTAAGCAGTCGGATTTCTTCAGTGCTATTAGTAACACTTCCGGGAGCTAAGTTTATATGCATTTTAAAATTACAGTTTGACTTTCCTGGGGTTTATTTGCTGGAGAGTAATGATAGAAAACTAACTGTCACTGAAGGTACGAGTGTGATTAATTCCAATATTTGGGTCAAAAAGGAACCTTTGTGTTGGCCAGCCTGTCTGTCACTTTAATCATGGTTATTGTGTAACCATATTAAGATTAGTGGTGATTATCTGCTGTAATCTAAGATTATCTAATGGTGTCCATTGAAAGCAGAAAATAGGCTGGTTTTACAAAAGAAGTGTCACTACTGTCTTTTGGGCCGCCTTTTGTGCACGTCTGCCTTCATCTCCCAAAGAAGGTTCTGCAATGGTTTGGGGTTCTGCACAAGACACACAAATGCCCCAAACAGTTGTGTGCTTCTGCCAGATGGGCAGAGTCAGTCCCTCCACCAGGAGAGGAGCAAGCAGTCTTTCCCAGACCAGCAGATGAAGGAAAAACTGCCGTGGGAAGAACAAGGGAGCATTTCTGAGGCAAATGCATTTCAAGACTGGGGTTCCAAATATTGGTTATTCTGTACCATATCCTTCTCCTAGTGATGTGGTGCCTTCCATGGGTTGGACCTCTGGAGTCTTCTCGTAAGTCAAGTGTAGTCACTCTGACCAGCTGTTAAAGACTACTTGGAGCATTTTACCACATCTGTATGTTTTTCGTTTCACCACTGTATAAGGGAAAAAAAAAGCAGAAAAGAAAAAGCAGAAAGTCCAGAGGAAAGTATGGTTTCTGAGTGAGGTTTCCCTCATTGGAGACTACTTTGTTTTCCCTCAGGCTGAGGAGCACATGTTTCAGCTTCTGTACACACATAGGCTGCTTAGCCCCAAGCCCTCGAGCTCTCCGCTCTTCTTGGTCTTGTGGCTTCCTTGGAGCCCTGATTCCACAACCAAAACTGCTCTGGAGACACCTCTAAGGGGAGATATTGTGATATGAAGAGAACATAGGATAGGATAGCAGCCACTGAGTAAGTTAGTTTTCTTGACCACCTTTTGAGGAGGTGGAATGGGAGAGAAAATGTTAGTGTGATGTTGTGAGGTGCTAAGCATAGCAGTACAGGCTGACAAAACCCAAAAATCCAAAATCTGGATTATTTGTATTGCATCTTTCATTCTGATAGTATCGTTAGAGGTCAAATTAAATTAAGCCCCTTAGGAATAACTCACTCTTCTATTTGAGCATACACTGTAGGTGTAAAGTCTGTCTCTCTTTGAAACATCATGGTAGTTGGAGGGGGAGAAGGAAACTAGTAGTTTTGACACCACTGTGTTTCAGGGTGTGTGGCTGAAAGGATTAACTATACTTCTCAGGTGACTGAAGCTCGCACCCACACTATTTCATCACTCTACCAACAGCTCATGCCATTTATTGAAATGGATTATTGAACATATATTATGATAGTTCTTAATGAACACTGACAAAGTCATCTGAGTCCTACCTAAAAGACTACCTATTTGGTGTGAGGACTTTTTAAACATTTGGAGAAATACCAGTTAGCATTTGGTGAAACAAGTTGCTTTTTTGTTTGAATTGGAATAAAGAGTTTTTAATCTGTGTAGCAGAATAGTAGAGAGAAGACTTGGTCAGGCACAAGAAGTATGATGCTGATTATGTGGGTCATTATGATTAGATTTATTGATAATACAGTACCTAAGTATTGCCAATACAGCATATAATATAATCAGGTCTAAAGGGTTATAATGTATATTTATAAGCAGGTTCAGCTAGAAATGTTTAGTCTTTGGCCTTGCAGAATGCACAACTACAAAGGAACAAAGCACCTGTGGAAGTACTTCAGGGTTTTAACTTTGTATGTGACTGAATCTTGGCATTTTTACTCACCCATCCAAAAGTGAGTGTTCCAGTGTTTGCTGTGGGCATACTCTGCTGGCCTCCCTCCTGGGAAGGGGGAATCTACCTGGAAGCTTCTCACAGTCTCAGGAGACCAGTTGTCCCAGTCTCCAGCAGCATTTCTACCCTTTTGCAGGCTGGTGTGCACCAAAATCAATCACAATGGTAATTGCTCCCCCATCAAAGAATGCATAAACTATATGAGCATGCAGACAGTTATTCCTCCAGTTTGCACCTGGTATTCTTAGGATTAGGTTACACCGATGGATGCTTGTTCTTTAAAATAGACTTGTTGGCCAGAAGCATTCTCAGAGATGTAAATTGCACAGGCTTTTCCTTTTTAGCATTCTTGCAATGGAAGAAAAGTTCATAGGCAATGACATTGTGATCACCCCTGACAAGTCTGCAGCACTGTAAACGCACTGATGCTTAATGGTGGAATGTTTACAGTTTGTTGAAGCTGGGTGAACTTTGTACTGTAAACCAATAACAGGAGTTTTAACAGAAGTACTTAATATTTCTTACCTGTTTTTTCAAGAGGCGGGCTAAATTTTAAATTCATACAGTTGTGTAGCTTTTAAGATGTTTGGTGTAGCAGAATTTGGCAGATTATTTCAGAGTGGTGCTTGATAATGTCTCCTTGTGAAAGCTGCAGTCTTTTTGGAGGTGATAGGAGTGCATGTGAAATGTTTGGGCTATCTATATGCTTGACAGATTGACAAGAGGAAAAGCATGGTGATTCTTCTTTGGGATTTTTTTGTTTTAATTGGATGAGCCACATGGATATGACTCAAAATTAGTTCCTTTGATTTATTTTCTAGTTTCTTTTTAGCTTCACTACTCTGGGTTTTATTATGGACAAACAGCAAGGAAAGGGAAATTAATTGCTTGGTAAGGCCTGAAGAGGGAAAGTGATGATATCAAACATAGAAAGAGCTAGATGGGGACTATAAGGGGATATATGTTGAAATACAATCTCGCATCATTATAATGATCTGCTGTCGTGACATACTGTTCTGCATAGGGATGTCTAGGAAAGCAGAAGTTACAGGAAAGTGGGAATTTGTTGGGGTTTTTTCAGTCCAAGTTTTTTCAGTCCAAGTCAGACCAAACTCATGCATATGCTGTTAATTCCCACAGAAGAAATTCAAGGAAAATGTATCACCTTAAATATTTTAGGCAAACAGAGCAACGATATCTAATTTTCCATTGTTCCACCCAAATACGTTGCATAAACTGTAGGACAGGTGAGAAAAGACTGCCCTTGTCAGCCGTGAACCACGCTCCTGCTTCCTGCACTTGGTGGCATTTAGAAAACTAAACAGAAGTAAAAGTTGGGCTTTTTTTTGTTTGTTTCTTTGCTGTAGTTAATGCTTCCTATTTACTGAGAGAGATTGTGAAGTCATCCTTACTCTCCCATCCCATATTCCCCAAGGGGTACTGTCTGTTTCCCTGGCAAAGGAAGGAAAATAGACACCAAATTTGAAAGCAGTGTTTCACATCAACCTAATGGCAATTGCTGTATCCCAGGGAGCTAGAAACTGAAACTCTGCTATGCTAAAAGATACAGGAAGCTTAACTGCAGTGCCAGGATAGATCTGAGTGTGACTTACTCCAAATGAACAGGGTTTCCACAAGACTTCATTTGTAGGGAAGCAAAACTGTTTTTCACCAGTGTCTGATTCACAGCAGATACTCTCCTTTTCATTGTCCTAGCATCCTTCTCAACTTTTTCATTCTTTTTTTTCCCCAAACACATCATAATTTGTCACACCACATTTTTCTATGGCAACTTCATCTGCAGTTCAGATAGAGTAGCAGTTAAAACCGCAGAAGAAAGAAAAGTTTAGGAAAATTATTCAAAAACTGACAGAAAAAACAGCTGATATTAAGTCTGTGCTGGCTTAATTACAACAATGAAAACCTTCTATGGAAGATAATGTGAGGCATATGGGGTAAAATACCAAGTTCCTAAAATAATCACTTCTTAAAAACATCATTATTTTCTTCCTAATTCGTGGAAAGTATTATTTGCTTATCTAAATATATGTTACTTAATATTTCTACTTTAGAGTTTCTACTTTAGAGTTTAGTGTACAACATTTTAATAGTGGGGTATTTTTTTCAACACAGACACACACCTTTGAAGAGTTGAACGAGGATAACTTTATATAGAAAGGTTACAGGTAGAGATGCTTCGTTCTTAAATAGATTAATTCCTAGAGATGTAAATTGCACAGGCTTTTTCTTTTTAACATTCTTGCAGTGGAAGAAAAGTTCATAGGCAATGACATTGTGATCATCCCTGACAAGTCTGCAGCACTGTAAAATGCACTGATGCTTAATGGTGGAATGTTTACAGCTTGTTGAAGCTGGGTGAACTTTGTACTGTAGACCAATAACAGGAGTTTTAACAGAGGTATTTAATGGTTCTTACCTGTTAAAATTTAGATTTTTGGGCTATGCCCATAATTTGATCAGATTTAATTGACACTAAATGCTGTTAAATACTAAGTTATATCAATATTTAGTGGTCTACTTCACTTAGAATGCTAATAATTTCATTGCTTGGCTCAGCCATGCTGGCAAGTCTACAGACAGCACTTCTTGCAATAATGGCATTTCATAAAATTCTGATGAGCCAATTACCATCAAGATGAATGTTTCTGTAGATGGAATTAGTAAGAATAGTCATAAAGTAAATATATAGCTTTCAGAGATTTAAATGTTTGAAGATTAATCACTATTGTGTGTGCTGCTTTATTTGAATGTTCTATAAACCAAGTGACTCAGCGTTGTTGTTTTATCACAGTGCTATGAATGCGGGAGGAAAATGTAATATTTTCTAAACTCAGTGTTTCAAACTGTAACTGAAAAGAAGAAAATTACATTTGTGTAATTTGCAAAAATACCTCCAATTAACATTGACATTTAAAATGAACTAAGTGTTCCCTCACAGGGAAGACAGAGGTAAGAAACCAGGAAGATTCTTCACCCCAGGAAGAAAAATAATTGAAATGTTATGGAAATAATTTTATAAAAATACAGTAGTTTTATATTTCTGATCTGGTTTACTTTCTACCATTTTGAGCATTTTTCAAATCCCACTCATCAAAATATTTTGGTGCCAACGAATTAATTAGTTTCTTAATATTAGTTTACTTACCTAAAATCCAAAGATACCACTTTATTTCAAAAGGTTGACAACAGGACTAAAAATTTGTGTGCTTTGCATTTTCTGTGTCTCTCTGCTGCGTTGGAGCAGCACATCAGTCTCCACTGTGAGATAGCTGTTGGTAAACAACCTTAGTTTTCAACAGTTTTTAAATGCAGTATCGATCTGGATATTTGTTTAATGATACTGCACTCTGCAGTGAATGTTAATACTTTGTGGTTTACAAAAATCACCATATATGTGTGTGTTACTTACATAATACATATATATATATGTAAAAATTGTTACTAAAATGTGGAGATCATCACATAGGTCAGGATTAGCTTTGGGGTTTATATTTTAATGGGAGCTGCTAGCTACCACTAACAGGAATATTCTTCCAACACACCAAAAGTTTATCCTTGTACTCATCTTCCAAAACTATAGACTGGCTAGTTAGCTGCTTTATATCTCAAAAAATTGTTTAGAAAGGTTTAGATTTTACCTTTTGCACTTTTGAGTTTCTCGCCCATTACTTACATAATTCAGCTGTGTATTTTATATTGATTGTACGGTTCAGATACTTAATTTCTTGCTTTAGTGATGATTGTTTTTCAATTACTTTAGCAGTTGATTGGGACCCATTACTTGCAGTTGTAAGCCCAGTTGAACTCCCCTCTTGCCAGAATTGATGATTCTCAGTATATAGTTACATGCTTGCCATAGCAGATGTATCTCCCGGGTCAGTTAAGAAATGTACTGCTTAATATGTGACAGCAATTTTAAAGGGAGGAAAGTAGTTGAATAAGCCTTGAAGATTTGTTTTCATAATCTGTTTTACATTGCTTCTGAAACAGTTAGTGAGTCAGAACTTGGATAACTTCCTTTGTGTGGAATCTGAGGCTTTATTTAACTCACTTTTATTTAGAAAGTACATTAAAGTGCTTTCTTGAAACTTTTTCATTTTGCCTCAGTTTTATTGGCCGCCTTTCTTTTTCAGCAGTAGCTGTGTGTATGGGTTGATTTATTATTTGATTTTCTGTATTTCTTTTCCACTCCTTCTGACAGTCATACCCATCCAATTACATGGACCAAATGAAGCCAAACAAATACGGCGTCATTTATTCTACACCAAGTATGTTGCACAATAAATTCTACTCAAACCCTGAAGGACTATCAAATGGAATCCAGATGGAGCCAGTAGACCTTACGGTAAATAAACGGAGTTCACCACCTTCAACTGGAAGTTCTCCTTCCCCACTAAAATTTCAGACTGTGCATAGGAGAAGTTCACCTGGATTGACTCTGTCCTCACCCAGCTCGCCTCTCAGTAAATTCACACCGTCACCCCCAGGAGTACCGCCTCTTTCTATGCCAATAACAATCCCACCTGTAATGGCCGCTGCTCTTTCACGCCATGGACTGAGAAGCCCTGGGATACTCCCAGTTATACAGCCTGTTGTGGTCCAGCCAGTTCCTTTCATGTATGCTCCCCATCTCCAGCAGCCCATCATGGTGTCCACAGTTCTTGCAGATGAGATGGAAACTCCAAGTAGCATGCAAGGTTGGTGTTGTCAGAATTTCTTTTTATGCTGTCTCATCCTGACAAAATAACACAATACCCAAGCACTTGGTTTCTGTGGGTTGTGTGCATTTTAGGAAATGGAACATAATTCCTGTTCTTCTGAAATAAACAGGCATAGAATTTGTTGTGTAAATATTTTACCAGACTTCCAAGGTCATAGGATCACAGAATCAATTCGGTTGAAAAGGCCTCTGAGATCATTTAGTCCAGCCTGTGACCGAGCACCACCCTGTCAGCCAGACCATGGCACTGAGTGCCCCATCCAGTCTTTCTTGAGCACCTCCAGGGATGGTGACTCCGTCACCTCCTTGGGAAGCCCATTCCAATGTCTGATCACCCTTTCTGGGAAGAAATTCTTCCCAATGTCCAAACTAAACCTCCCCTGGTGCACCTTAAAGCCATTTCCTCTCATCTTCTCTCTAGTTGTCTGTGAGAAGAGACTGACCCCTACCTGGCTACAGCCTCCTTTCAGGCAATTGTAGAGAGTGATACAGTCTCCTCTGAGCCTCCTTTTCTCCAGGCTAAACAACCCCAGCTCCCTCAGCTGCTCCTCACAAGACTTGTGCTCCAGACCCTTAACCAGCTTCATTGCTCTTTTGTATCTACATAAACTATTTATTTACCGAGATTTGGACTGATAAAAACATCAGACTGATGAAAATTAATAGAAATGTTTTGAATCATAGTTCATCAGGAGATAACTAAAACTGAAAGATTTTTTATTTAGTATAAATTGTCACGGTGAATATAGAACTGATGAGTTTCTCTTTTTAACTAGAGATTTTTATGTATATTTTTTATTTCCATAACTCTTCATATTTTTTATGTGTTGTCTTACCTCTCCTACCCTCTCCTGTACAGTGCCTGTCATTGAGTCTTATGAGAAGCCCACAGTGAAGAAAACAATCAAAGTAGAGCCAGGAAGTGAACCATCGAAGACTGACTTCTATCCTGAACAAATGTCCCCTCCAATAATCACCTCGTTGTCTCCTCAGCAAGTAATGTTGCAAGAGTAAGTAGCTAACTTAACAAGATCAGCAGAAGACAGGAAAGCAGTTCACTACAGCAGTTACCAGTTTTGAGGAGTGGGAAGGATTGTTGCTATGCTTTAGAACATGTGATAAAATACAGGAAAATGTTCATCCCTCCCACCACTGCCACTGTGAAATGTGATCTCAGCTTTCCTTTCACCCTTCTTCAGCAATACAGGACTTGATCTATATTTAGACATTGCAATAGATCTGCCATTTATTTAATGCATTTCTAAAGTGTTGATAGGTCCCAATTCTAAAATTTACTGAAAGTAGGACTCCCAGCAAGCCAGTGATAACTTACTTACGTAAAACCAGCAGCAAAATTCAAAGAAACTTAAAAGAAGTTCATACTGATCTCTCTACTCATGTTACTTGAAATATCTTTCTTCAAAATGAGTGTTGTGACTTTTCTCTTCTTGGAGGACCTTTTTTTTTCATAAATTTTGCCTGTTTGGTGGGAAGAACCTCTTCAGGTTTACAAGTTCTGTGTATATCCAGTGAAATTGCATTTTTACCTGAGGCCACTGTTTCTGTGGGTGATTTTTTGGCAGCTGAAGTAGTTTCTGAAGCTTCCTTTCCTCACAGCCACTTGTTTCCATCCCAGTATTAACTCGTTGTGCTGGTATAGCTGTTACTGGGGTCACTGCATGAACTGGATCACAGATCTAATGGGTTTAAAACAGTGTTGTTTGCAGAAGGCAGGACAAGGGCTAGAAGAAGAAATTTGGTCTGGGGCATAAACCTTTTAATTGAAAACATTAAAAAAAATTCTCAAGAAAGTACCTGAGAAGCCATGACCACCCTTCCACTTCCTGTTTGCCTAGGGAAAATCCTGTCAACTTACTAAATGACCCGGAGCCTGGCTCATCTTTCAGCGGCTGTGGGTAGGCATGCAGGCTGCCAGCATGGCTGTAGCAGGAGCTGAAGTTGGGAGCTGAGCAGGGCTCACAGCACAGAACCTCAGAATCCATTTCTGCACTTTCCTCCTGCTCACTGTCACCCTTGAGGTGGTTGTGTTTGACCTCACCTCATAGAGCAGGGAAAGAGGGCTTCAAACCAGACTCTCAAAACCCAGCGTGAGTATGGTTCAGAAAGAGAAAGAAAAGCATAGGATGGGTGGTCTCCTGTATTTCCTCCAGAAAGCTGCCTTCCTCCTGCTCATGGCCATTGGGTTCGAAGGCACACCACAGCTCCCGGGCTGACTACATTCCACAACAGCCTTCTTGTGGGCACCCCTCCTTGTCTTCAAACAGCTCAGATGCAGCTTCTGGACTGCAGGCTCTTTGCACTTAGTTGCCAGTTAGCTTTTATAAAATATATGCTGTTTATTTTAAATAAGCTTACACGTTTTATTGTAATAAACATAGTAAACATGTGTGTTTACTAGTTGGTAACTCACCTTCCATAATGGACATGCCACACAAGGGAGTCAGGTCTTTATGTAGCTGGAACTAACTACTGCTAGGTCAGGACTATCAAATGGTTCCGTTTATTTTTTGTTAAGTCTCTTTAACAAGAGCAAACCAGTAAGTGCTGTTCCTGGCTGGTACCACACCCTTCCTCCAGGGCTGAGACTTCTGCAGACTTGTCACCTGCATTAGTGATTTGCATTATTTATTTCCCAGTGGGTTTAGTTTACCCAGGAAACCCATGCACTGAGCAAAGAATATAAAATTTGGTATAATGTGTAGATAGCTTTGTTACAGAAAACATTTGTATAGTCCATGTTTCCAAAGCATCTCCTCTGCTTGCCCATGCAGAGTGTTATGTTCATGGAGACTCCGTTCTCTTATCATAACAGCTTAAATTGCTTTGTAGCTGTCCTGTGGAGCTCTAGTTCTTGTTCCTAGAGCCAGCCCTTTCAAGTTCTGCTGTATCCAAAACAAGAAGTTTATAAATTGTATTTCTTATCATTAAAAAAAATACGTAGACAACTCACACAAGTTAAAAGATGAGATACTTAAACCTTTATTTAAAAAAAATGATGTTTTCTCACAGCTTTATGAACTATAGTTGGGCAATGATGTTTTTATCATTTTTCTTTAGTTCCAAGTGCCCAGAGTGTACTATGCAGACACACAAGCTGAAAGGGGCATATTAAAGGGGCATAGGAAACCTTTAGTCTCACTGAAGTGACTTACTTAAGACTTTCAAGTGACTTATTTTGCTTTAGTGTTAGCTTTTGGCTGTATATATATATCTATATATATATAAATAATGTTGGTGGCATTTCTGTAGGGATGGCTGGACTTTCTAGTATGTCTGATAATCAATGTAACTGTGCAGTTACTTCTAAAGTCAAACTTGAGGTAATAACCTGGCAAAATGTAAGGAGCCTCATTAACGTATTTTCGTGCAAGTTTCAAAGTCTAATTCATGCTGCCAACATAGTGTGGTCTGTGGTAAAGAAGAAAAAGCTGTTGAAGTTTTAACATTTTTGGAAAATACTCTTACCTATTGAAGAGTAGCACTTAAATTGGTAGACTTACATGAGCTTACATGTGGTTGTAGAAGAGGGAATGAAAGAATTAGGGCTGTGCTTTTATTATTGGCAATTACTTAATATTTACCTCTGAATTTGACACCACCCTAACTATTTTTTTAAACTGCCACACCCTAACTGATAATTGATAACATTCTGTTGTATTGCCAGCAACCTCTTCCCTAAGGGGAAGAAGAGACATTCTCAGTGCTTTTTCCAGACACTTGTAGATTGAAAATGTAAATCACAAATGGTGTATGGCCAATACCCTTTTTCTCCCTCTTCCCAGATGCTACCATGTCCAGGACTAACCTCCACACATAATGATTTAAACCATGTTTGTTCACTGTCCTAAGCCAGAGCTTCTCCAAAAAGACTGGTATGCAACTGCATTAAAATTGAGCATTGCTTTAGAGAGCCATTTCTTTGGAAGCTAGAAGCCTGCCTTCTTAATTAAGAGTGTGTCCATCTCTGTCTAACATCACCATCTGGGGTGTCCTGCCATTATAATATTTTTAGCTAGATTAGATGTGTACTTGAAGAGTACATCATTCAACAGTCACAGAACCACCCAAGAAAGAGAATTTGGCTCCCAATTTCAAGCTTGTAATTCTTAATAAAAGAATCAATAACAGAATTCAACTTTACCCACATTGGTAATCCCCATCCTGCTGCTGTGGAGTCATAGAAAAATCTCTTCTTCTTAAACCATGCACAGGATTTTCTGTCTTTAGAATATGGCCTCTATTTTGCTGAGAGAAGTAGGTATTCAATGTTTCTGAAAATCAGGCCCTAAAGGAACTTGGGAGTAACTAACTAATAGAACCCAGTGTTGCAAAACATAAGGTGATTGGTAAAAACATGTGAAATACATTAACTTACAAAAGACGGGAGTTCTAGAAAGCTCCTTTCTGTTGCATGGAGGAGCTGGTTTTGCCACAAGGAATGCTAATATCTGAACATTATACTTTACACACACCTTTTTGACAAACATACCTTTTCTAACATTGATGTGGAAGAAAGAATCAAGGTTGTCCCCAGTTCTGCAGTAGGGGTGTCATTCAACAGTCAAGGACACTTCTTAAGAAGCTTGTATATTTTTGCGTGCATGAGCATTATTATGGGTTTTTTTCTTGCAGAAGTCCATACGTAGTTCATATATGTCTTACCTGCACTGTACCTGTGGGCTTCTAGAGTGAAAAATTATGTTTATGAAGGTGGAGGGACAACTTCAGACATCCTGTGGGTGTGCCACACAGGCTAAGCTCTACTTTTAGGAATTGACGTCAGTGGTACAGGGAGGCCGCACCCTCCTGCCAGCACCAAACAGGAAATTCTTAATTACATTCTAAAGGAGTGGCTGGGACAATAAAGACTGAGTTCTGCTTTGAAACCCTGAAGACACAATTTCTTTAATAATATGGAATAGCTGTTTCCAATTACAAGCAAATTAGTTATATTTGAAGGAAAAAATATAGTGAACAAATATAAGAAAAGTTGGCTCAGGGTTTAAGAAATCTGGGTTTGACTGAAAAACAAGAAGTTGAAGGGGGTTTTTCCTCTGTAAGTTTTAAAAAAAAGCTAGGAAGTAGTAAAAATGGCTACATCATGCCACAAAGTGAGTAAACATTTAAAAATATTACTGCTAAAATACACAAAATTTGCTAAACCCTGTTGAATTTTTCGACATGCATGTAATGTTGTTCTTTCTGCCAAGAGACAGAGTGGTAGTGAATAAAAGGCTCTGTTATGAATCATATTAGCTGAGGTTTGCTGGGCTAAATCTTCTTCATTTTTAACATTAATCTGACTTTGCAGGAATCACCCTTCAGTTATAGTTCAGCCAGGAAAGAGACCTTTGCCTGTGGAATCTCCAGACACACAAAGAAAACGCAGAATACATCGATGTGATTATGAAGGCTGCAACAAAGTCTACACTAAAAGCTCCCACCTGAAAGCTCACCGAAGAACTCATACAGGTTTGAGCATAGCTATGCTTCTCTTTCATCAAGTCTATGGTAAAATAGTAGGCTAAGCTTGTAATTTCTGCTAATGGCCAGGTGACCACAGGTGTAAATAACAAAATGACTGAAGGTAGATCTGGCATTGTTGTGGAAATAATTATAGGCTGAGCAAAAGACAGAGGACATAGTAGGAAAAACCTACAACAAGAGACTGTAAGCCGGAATAGGTTCACAGTGCTGGCGTGTTTTACATTCACTGGCTCTTCACTCATTTTGTGTCCAGTTGCTTGCAGTTTACTCAATCCACACACCCTGTAAACACCAAATCAGTTTAAATTGCACTGGCTCACCTATGACATCGCTGTTAAATTTGACAGTGATTTCCATGGGAGTAGCCCATTTGCAGAAATCTGGACTGTATGCCAAATGCAAACGCATCTGCTCTGAGGAGATGCTAACCACTGGTGCAATGGTGCTTTTTTTCTTAATGTGTGTTCCAGTAAACATATCCCCATCTCTGTTCTCCACAGAAATGTTTCTCTTGGCATGCTGAATGAATATATACACATCCAAGGTTTTTACAAAGATAGGAGACACATTTAGGAGCCCAGTTCACGTCTGTTGTGCATCAAGCCAGCCAATTACCTGTTGGGCAATACAGTGGTGTTAAAGGAGGAGGATGATTTATGATGGAGAGAGAGTTTAAGTTGAGGTACTTGTGACAGTGATGCCAGACATTTACACTACATTAGATCTCAGAAATCACAAGATTTCTCCCTGTCATGCTGTACAGTCCTTTCCCCCAGAAATCTAGAATATGAGATCCCTGTTTTGAAAATACTTGAATAAATGCTTAAACCTTCATGCTTCTGCACGTCATGAGACAAAACAAGTGCTAATATGGCAGGGAGAGGAACAGAGAGGCAATAAAAAATAAGTTGTGTCAGGAAACAATTTTTTGGTCAGTTAACTTCGACTACACAGTTTCTAGTGCAGAGTACTCTGCAGCCTTGTGCTGTTTGGAGGCTTTTTGAGTAAGCATTGAACTACTTGCTGAAATTTGGCAAGGCAGTAAAATAAATCTGTCAGATTTATGTGTGAACTGATGTGATCAGAACTGATGTGTTCGTGTCTTAAATCCCCACTTCTGTGTTTCCTTTTCCAGGAGAAAAACCATACAAATGCACTTGGGAGGGATGCACGTGGAAGTTTGCTCGCTCCGATGAACTAACGCGGCATTTCCGCAAGCACACAGGAATCAAACCCTTCCAGTGCCCAGACTGTGACCGTAGCTTTTCACGTTCAGACCATCTTGCTCTTCACAGGAAACGCCACATGCTAGTCTGAATGTCTTCTGTCCCTGACTCCTGTCACACTTCTTTTGTTTTTTACACATGCCTTTTAATTTGGATTCAGCTGGTCTGGATCTCTGAGTTTATACCATTAAAAGCTTACATATGGTCAGTAACAGATGTTATCTAACCCTTCTATGTCCTTGCCACGGGTCAGACCTAAAGAATGTGAACACTTCTTTTTTTTCTCCTGGGGATGCTAAGCAAACCCTTTCTGCATTCAGTATGTTTATTGTATTTCATTTGTCAATAAGGGAATTTGTAAACTAACAGCTTTTGTTGGTTTCTTCGTATAATCAACCCAGCATATACTGATAAAATAGTAAATGTTATTGAATATCCAAAATGCTAGTCCTTGCCAGAGACTATTATTTATGTGCCCTGTAAGGGATACACTCTCATTTTATGCTCAACAATGCAATGAATGGACTCTCCCAGCTCTGTTGATTTCTGCACTGTGGTTAATACAGCAGTTTTAGAAATACACCTGATTTAGAAATCCTCTCTGCTCAAACAGTGAGTAATGCTGAGGAAATAAATCTAAACAGTGTAATTACTTTACAGAAAGATTGAGTCATAGTATCATTTACCCCAGTCAAGAAGAAAAATGGGCAGGAATTGGTCCGTACATAATACTGTGCATCTAAACCAATGTCATCTGTCATCTGAATTACAGTGTAGTATATATCCTTGTTTTTATTGCATAATGCCCCACTGGATTTGTGAAAGGAAGACTTTGTGTGACTCTGTATGTCTGGTTTCAGTGCAAGTGTATGGATGGAAGACACACAGCTGAGTCAGGGTTTACCATCAGGAGCAAGTTTTTCACCCAGACGGTGGCTGGGCACTGGAACAGGCTTCCCAGGGGTGTGGTCACAGCACCAAGCCTGCCTGAGTTAAGCGTCTGGACAATTCTCTCAGGAATATGGTGTGACTTTTGGGGTGTCCTGTGCAGGACCAGGAGTTGGACTCTATGATCCCAATGGCTCCCTTCCAATTCAGTTTATTCTGTGATCCTATGGTACTCTCCTGTGATTTGGCATTAAATGATATTCATGGAAACCTACTGCACCTCATTTCAGGGATATAGACTATCCCCCTGCAATCATGCCCCTGCATTTCTTCTAAATATTTTTTTTTCTCTTTGCTGTACTTCAGAAAATAGCAATCATTAAGTCAAAAAAGCTCCGAACTGGATTGTTGTGAGTACTACTTTAATACACTACAGTATTTAAAAGTATTGATCCAGAGTATTTTTATGAGAAGATGGCAGCAGATATGAAGTACTTCTGATGATAAATTGAGTCGTATCTGTTTCGGATAAAAACATACACCAAATCATCTAGTTCCTAACTGATTTGTGACTCTGGTAGTCTCTCGATGGTAGGTACAGCTGCTTCCCTGTGGACGTGTCTATTGCATTAAAACCATGTCTGTTAGCAAACAGAACTCCATAGGTAAAATAAATTGAATTCAAGCAACCTGCTGTTGACCCTAGAAATGTTCCTGTTTGGGAGCCCTCTGAAAGGAAGGTTTCTGTCTGTATTAGCTGGCAGACTTTATGGCCATGGAAGGAAACAAGATGTATTTCTCTACACTCACAAGTGCGTTTTCCTTCTTTGCCCTATGTAAGGTAAACACCATTCCCTGCAAGTTAAACATACTGAAGTCAGCTTTTCCTTTCTTTTGGAAAAACCCAGTGAACAATGGAGGTGTGAGGGGAGGAAGAGTTTCATAGAACTCTGCAGGAGGCAGGTGGAGTGTTCATCAGCAGGTGGGTATATTTGAGCTTGTGGAGCAGGTAGGCTGTGCTTCTATATCCAGTGGAGTCCAATGCCAAACAATCTTGGAGATGCAAGAGTGTGAGTGCAAAGAGCCTTTTTTTTGTGATAGGACTTTACCAGCTGTTCTGCTGACATCCATATGCCCGTGGAATTAGAGGAGAGGTCTGTACTTCCTGTAGAAAAATGCTCTGACAGCAATTGCTCTGTTCCAACTCCATACATCCTCACCACCTCGGTAGGGCTACATCTGATGTCTTGTAACTCTCCCTCATCTGCTCACCTGTGGCGCTGACACACCTGGCACATGAATCAGTCTTTTTTCTTTCTTGGTAGGCCAGATTGTTAGTGACATTGAGGAACTTATAGGAAAGAGACTGATACTAATGAGCAACTGTTCCAGAATGGAGATTTTTGTTGGATATTTTTATTGTCCATGGTAGCAGAATTGGCTCTAGGTTTTAATGGCAATTTTGGAAATCCAGGCATATCACTGGCTGAGAGGCTGTGTGGAGGGAACCCTGTGGCATCAGTCACAAGTCTACAGACGTTTACTACTCTGGGAGGAAAACAATTCTCTGTTACATTGTAGAGGGGAAAAACCAGATACTATAAAAATAAGCACCTTAATAGCAACTGGTCCCATTTTTACCTTAAAAAAATGCAAATTTTTAAAATTCAGGATGTTTAAGGAACATTTCTTTCTAATGCTCTGTTTCTCTTTTGAGGCTTACATAAAATGTTTTCATTAACACGTTCTTTTTAATTTTTTTTTTAAATCTACCCTAAAAGCAGAACTTTTAGAACTAAGAATTACTTCAGATATTTAATCTAGGTTATTTGCCATGTTAATTCATTAGCTTGTGTACCTTTTTCCTGAAAATATTTATGCTAATGGTGGGGACAAATACAGTGGAGATCGAGGAGAACTTTAAAATTTCTTCATCCAAGTGTCTTGTGAATTAGGACAACAAAAATTTAAATATTAAATATAAGTATTTGAGATTGTTTCATGGTAATGCCTTCCTTACAGGATTTTTCACTTGTGTCTGTGGTGTCTTTGTGCGATGTCTAAAAGGTCACAAACAAATACACTTTCAGCTGAATGTGAATTTACATCTTGACCGGCTCATTGGTTCATTTTAGCAATTTTATTTGAGGGATACCTTGTAATTTTGAAATATGCACGATTAAATACTTTCCAAAGCCAGTCATTCCATCTGTGTCCTAAAGAAAAGCCAGTCTAGATAGAAAATCCTAATCGTGGAGAATGAGTATATTTAAAAACCCTCACCTTTCTCCCTAACAGTATTGCACTGTGCAGTGTATAACAGGTAATACTGTTTTACTAAAATGTGCTCGTTCAAGCCATTTGATTATAATAAATTACTAGTTTCTAATACAGTTGCAAGAAACTAAGCAGGTATTAATGTGTGGAGTTTCTTTAAATACACACACAGCATTCTGCAGTGATACTTCTAATGCCACATCTTGTTCAAGTATGTTGTTGTCTCTGCCAAGGTTAGCAATATATAGTTGAATACAAATCCTTTCTAAAAAAATTTACAAAGCATTTTACATTTCTTAAGAGGGCTACACCAGTTTTCATTATATTTTACAGATATTAGCACTTCATGTACTTTAGAGGGCCAAAATAATCTTTTTGCTTAGCATCTCTCACCTGAACATATAGCAAGGATGTTTTATTTACTTTAATACTTCTATAAACTATGCAGAATTTTTTTAATAAAATGTAATATATTTTATAAGCTAATAAGACAGAATGGCTAATTAAAGATTTCTAGCGTGCATTACTATAACTTGCAAATATGGAGACATTTTGGTAATCTTTTCTTACTAAAGATGTGAATGTTTAATGTACTTCACTGTTTCTACTTTGGTAGTCCAATGGGAATTCAGTAATGACATTTTGTCATGTCAAACTGTGAACATAAATTTGTACTGTACAGTCCTCATACTATATTTAGTATACAGTGCATATGTATTATACTTGTTAATAAACCCCTCAGAATGTTGGTGGTGGTGATGTTGTCACGCGCTGGGTGACAAAGAGCAGTGACGCAGCGTGTGAGGGTCGGAGGCAGGCCTGGAGGAGACCCCCGCGGCTCGGGGCAGGGTCTGGGTGGCCCTTCTGCCCGCCGTGCCCCCTCCCGTGTGTGCCTGCCCTACACGGGGCCGAGGGCGGGAGTTCGTGTTGGGAGGGCTGTGTCCAGCAGCACACTGACTGGCAAGCTCACAAAAGTGTTTTACTCACTTCTAATTGGGGCATTCTAATTAGGGCGTTCTAATAGCCCATTGGCAGGTGTGGAGTACCAAACGTGCGAGTTTGCCCTTCTTATCACTCGCAGGGTGCCTGAGTGGGCCTGCTCCCGTAGCCATGCTCTGCACCACAGCCTTTCCCAGAGCGGGGTGCCAGAGTCAGCCCCTGAGCGCTGCGCACCTCCCGACACACCTGCAGGCTGCGCTGAGAGATGATGATCGTGATGATGGGTAGAGGTGACGAAGAATGGGGTTGTAGTTCTTCACACCTTTTCCGATGCCTAAGAAGAGGGAGCCCGGCTGAATTCACTGTGCTTGTCTAACACTTCCTCTTTCTGCTGAAGTATTTGCATCAAGATCTTGGTTTCTCGCTGCCTGGCATCCTGCAGATCAGCCTGGTGAGCACCTGTGCTATGCCGTGGTGACATACAGAAGGGAAAGCAGGTACAGCAGAAATGAGGCATAAAAATGAAACCCTACAAACAGCAATCAGAATATGAGAAAAAGACTGGCTTGTATTTCTTGGCCTCCTGCTTGAAAATAAGGACTGCGCTTTGCAAAGCCAGAGACAGCTTCTATCCATCCTGTTGATTTCTAAGGTTCAGGCAGGAGGGACCAATGGCACGGGGGAAAGTCACGGCCACCGACCCAGCGTGGCAGCTGTCACGGGGAAGGGCTCGTCCTGACCTGTCCTCTCGAGCCCGCACACCTGCAAGAGGCTACTCCAGTTGCTGGGCTGATACGATTTCTCTCTGTTTTCCTATGAGTCAAAAAGCATAGCGTACGTTCATTGCGCACGTTCATTGCGCAATCGTTTTCAGGAAGCAGTGATAATTTCATCGGCCACTGGGTGTCCCCCTTAGTCTGAGAAAAAGGCAAACTTTAAGCTTATGAGATATAATTTAAGGTAACATTTATTTTCTTGTACTTGGGAAATTAAGATGTTCCCTCTGTCTTATCTGCTATCACCGAGTTCGATCCTGTCATACACAGAAATCTGCTCAAGGATTCAAAACTGATCTCTGTGTCTTTACTGCAATTTTTAGCCATAAAAACATTTTAAATGTATCCATTACAGTTAAAACTCTGGCCTGGCTGAACACTAACTAAGCCAATACACAATGTTGCTTGAAGAGAAATACCATCAAGTGCTAACTTAATAAAGAAAACCAACCAACACATAAAACCACGACAAAAGGAGTCTGCTTTATCAAAGGAACTCAGAAATGTATTTTAAGAAGCTGTAGTATATGGTATGGTATGGTGTGGTATGGCATGGCATGGCATGGCATGGCATGGTATGTAAACAACTGCAATACTTGGCATGTGCATGAAAGATCTGTGAGGTGGGAAGGATAAAGGCTTAACAGCATTAATATTCCAAAACAATATACATGGCAGACTTGAGAAACTATTTCTTTCACACCCACCTACAACTTACATTTCAAAACACTGTTAAAGGTGAGGGACTCCTCCACAGCCCAGTCTGTGCATTATTTAGGACATAACCCCCAGTTTGCTGATGCATTAAATTTACAGAGACCGGAAAGGCTGAATTAAGAAATTTTACTTCCTCTTTTCTTGTCTAGTGAACAGAACAGACTACGTGCCCTTTAACCCATTAGCACTAAGTGTGACTGCTAATCATGTCCTTAGACTGTAATGCTTGGGAGGGGGAGAAGTCTTTCAGGAAGAAGGGGCTCATGTGTTCTTGGCAGCATTCTCCACTTTAAAGTGTCAAGAAGTCCTGGAGAGGTAAAATCATAAAATCATAGAATCATAAAATGGCTTGGGTTGGAAGGGACTTTTAAAGGTCATCTAGTCCAACTCCCCGGCAATGAGCAGGGACATCTTCAACTAGATCATATCACTCAGAGCCCTGCCCAACCTGACCTTGAATGTTTCCAGGGATGGGACATCCACAACTTCTTTGAGTAATCTCTTCCAGTGTTTCACCACCCTCATTATAAAAAAATTATTGCTTATATCCAACCTAAATCAGCCCTCTTTTAGTTTATAACAATTACCCCTTGTCTCATCACAACAGACCCTGCTAAAAAGTCTGTCCTCATCTTTCTTACAAGTCCTATTTAAATAGTGAAAGGCCTCAACAAGATCTCCACGGAACTTTCTCTTCTCCAGGCTGAACAACCCCAGCTCTCTTAGCCTTTCCTCATAGGAAAGATGCTCCAGCCGTCTGATCATCTTCATGGCCTTTCTCTGGACCAGTTCCAGCAGGTCCATGTCCTTCCTGTGCTGGGACCCCAGAGCTGGATGCAGGGTTCCAGGTGGGGTCTCACCAGAGCAGAGCAGAGGGGCAGAATCCCCTCCCTGGCCCTGCTGCCCATGGTGCTCTGGATGCAGCCCAGGACATGTTTGGCTTTCTGGGCTGTGAGTGCACATGGCTGGGTCATGTCCAGCCTCTCACCCACCAGCATCCCTAATGTCTACTAAATCTTAATTTCTGGGTAAGGCTTTGACATGGTCCCCCACAACATCCTCCTCTCTAAACCGGAGAGATACAGATCTAATGTGTGGAAATAACTGAGTGATAATTAAGATTTAGTAGAGATTTTTATCTCTTCTTTCCAAAGCTCAGGAGCCAGGCACCTGGCATCCTACTGCAATCCTATCCAGTTAATCTGAACTGGTAGGTGGGAGCCAGCAGTGTCTCAGCATCTTTGGACATCAGGAAGCTCTCCCACAGCTTCAATTTCACTGTTTCATCTAGCTACCACACCTGGTGTGTGCTCAGTGAGCCACCTCAGTGAGCGTTAAGGATCACATCCTCTCACCAGTTTGATCACCTCACAGCTGTCATCACAGGACTTTGCATTTCCATTAAGCCATAAGTATAATGACACAACTCCACATCACCATTGAAATGACACATGAAATTTAATAACACAGGAAGAATGAGAAGTTTATTAGGCTTTCAAATCCAAGCACAGCAAATTACTAGATGTCTCCTATCAACAAATACCATTAGTTTAATCAGTAAGATTTTAGCAGAGAAGTTATTTCCCAGGGAAAATTACTCTTTTTTCCCCTGTGTGATGATCCTCAGCTAATTAAATGAGCAAGGTAACAGGTTCAGTGGAAGCCTGGAGATAAAAGGGGGTTCACCTCCAAACATCAAGTTTCTAAGTATTAGGAAACAGGAAAAACATGCAAACCAGTATAGTTTGATAGGATCATAGCAGCAATGTTACAATATTATAAAAAAATCAGAAAGTACAGGTATTAACTATGAATTTGAAGACAATGAATAGCAAATTCTACGAAATTATGACTTGGCAGGTATCTCTAGGCAACTGGTCATGGTTAGTACAGCAAAGGAAGAAGAACATTAAACAAGGACTAATGGATTCAACTTTTCAGCACTTACCCAAAAAAATCTCTCTGTGATGAAGGGAAAGACTTCCAGGAAAGGAAAACAGGCTAAAGGGGTGCGGATATTCTACCCTTGACATCTACTCTACCAATGTACTGGATGGGATTCAAACAAGAGTTTTCTTCTTTGTATTATTTAATTAAATCCAAGAAAGTTGATCCCTGCAATATTAACCCCACAACATCCATGGCAGATAAAAGACTAAATGTGTACCTTGGCAGCCTGATGACACCCAACCAACCACTATTCTTGTTACTTTCAAATATAGCTTCCAATGGGAAAAGTCCAAAATAAATGCAACCTAAAAATAAGGTCAATCACTACAAAAATTTCTCTCTCTCTTTGTTGATGATGGGCAACTACAGATGACTTCTGACTACTTGGATGACTCAAATAAGCAATAGCAATATCTGTATGTATCACAATTACATTTTGCAACAAACTAGGAATATTGTAAGAAAAAAGAAAAAAATATTAACAGAGTTTAATACAAAACCATCAAGTTAGTCATTCCTACACTCATATTACCAGTAGGTGTAACATCACTCTCCTACTCAATTGCTTCCCTGGATACTGGCAGATTAACGCTAATAGCTGCCCTCAGGTTAGCCCAGAAAAGGGCATGCTTGCTCCTCTCCTTCGGCCACTCCAGGTAGGTGCGCTTTGCCATGAGAGCTTTCAGCTTGTGATACCTGGCAGGGATAAGGTACGGAGGGATTGGCTCCAGTAAAATGAGGATTAAGCTGTTGGAATTCTCACTGAATAACTTGTGATGGGCAAAGTACAGCTCATAGTGACACCACTCACTCTGCACAAAGTTGGGAGACAACACAAAGATCGACTTGTAGCTCTTCTCAATGCAGTTAATGATGTTCTCCACAATGCTCTTGCCGGGGATAAAGTTTCTCTCGTGCTGGCACAGTTGTACGCAGCCCTCCCCCTTCTCCAGGTTCGGGATCAGCTCGTTCTTCACCCACAGCGAATCGCGCTCGCTGTAGGAAATGAACGCGTGGAACTGCAGAACGGTTCCCGGATCTCTGGTGGGGTTGTGCCAAGCTCTGCGCTTCGTCTGCGTCCACTGCCACGTCATCTGCACGTACCACGGCACATCCAGGTAGATGCACAGAAAGGCCACCGCAGCCACCAGCACCAGCGTCAGCAGCAGCGCTGTCACAAGCAGGAGCGTCGTGTTGCAAGCCAGCTGGCTCAGGTGGAAGTCCTTGAGCTCCGTTCCTCGCAAGCCTTCGGGGTACTCGCACACGTATGCCGCCGGCCAGCCAAACAGCTTCCCCCCGGACTGCCTCTCCAGGCGGATAAAGGCTTGCAGCTCACACGAACACTTGAATGGGTTGTGCCCGGCCTGCAGCTCCCTGACCCTTGGGCAGCTCCGGAAGAAGTCAGCAGATGGAGTGAGGATCGAATTCATCTCGATGTTCAGGAACTGCAGGATGGAAGTCACTGCACCCTGGCAGGTCAGCCAGCCTGTTCGATGCCAGGTTCAGCTCTTCCAAGGATTTCAGCTCCGCCACCCCCCTGGGGACACTGCTGATCTGATTGTTTTGTAGGCCGAGTTTTCTGACATTGACTGGCAAGCACTCAAACACAGCATCCGCCAACTGATTGGAGGACAGGTCCAACTCTGTCAGAGACTCCAGCCCACTGGCACTGCGTGGCAGCACCACTGTGGCGCAGCAGGTTGTTGCTCATGTCCAGATGTTTCAGTGATTTCATATGGCTGGTCATGAAGCTTACCTTGGGAAGGCTCTCAAATTTGTTCTTCTGCAAAATAAGTGATTTCAGATCCACGAGAGTGCCACAGTTCTGGAACAACTCATCTGTCAGGGCATTGTGAGAAAAATTTAAATACTCAAATGAGCTTGTTCTATTGGGGCAAAGCATGTGTGGCATATATGCATCATATATTGTCAAACTGGCAATATTCATCTCTGAAAACTGTCTGTATAGAATCTCCTGGTTGAAATAATAAACCTTATTACAAACATGCTCCAAAGTTAATGTTTTCATGGAGCCATCCAAAGAGATTAATTGTTCCACAGAGCTTAATACGGGCAGAAATGCATATTCAGTCAACTCCTCCAATGGTCCCCGAAAAGTCAAATTTCTCACAGTCAAATGTTCCACAGGTGAATACCAAATAAGCATGAAAATTTGCAGGATGATAGCCCATTGTAAGTCCACAGCATCAAGCATGAGAGCTGTTGTCTTGATTTTCTTCAGAAGCATTAAAGGAGGAGAGGGGAAATCTTTGTAGCTCAAGGTATATCTTATGTTAACTATTTTTAAGTTTTCTGAAGTGCTCATTCCATCGTACAAGAGGGGAAAACTGAAGTTTTGGTTTGCTGCAAAAGCAATGTGGAGGTTCCTTGTATTCAAGACTGTCAGACTCTGAGGCTCGTAGAGAGAAAAGTTTCCCAAGGTCAGGAAGACAGTGTGCAGCTGCAAATGTTTGATATACCTGAAGTCTGACCTTCGTATCATCGTAGCACTTAATCCAAGGTACTCCAAATGAAACATGTTCCCAAATTCCCGACAGATGGGCAGGGCAGTAAACTTATTGAAAGAAAGATCTAAATGTCTAAGATATGCAAGAGTTAGACAGCAAACTTTCAAAATGTTATTATGAGATAAATCTAAGTATTCTAAATTTTCATTAAAAATAAAGACACTAAAGTCAAGCACCGTAATTAGATTATGAGAAAGATTTAGTACTTGAAGGTCAGAAAGATAGATAAATTCTGAGATACTAAGTCCAGATATCCTATTATGTGATAAATCTAATACTTCAGTACGGACTGGAATGATTTTTGGAATGTTAGTTAGCAAACTGCTTGAATAATTTGCAATAAATTCATCTTCTACAGTTGGCTGGATATTATTCCATAGTGTGAATGTAAAGACACAAGTAAAGACATAGATATTTGTGAGGGATTTCATACTATCCAGCTTTCCAGCTTTATCTTGTTTTTTTACAGAAACACAGAAGCATATCATTGTTTTCTGTTCAATATGTCTCACTGATGAGTCCAGCCCTACGAAAAGAAAACACATGGAATTTGATGAAGCTGTTGAATGGTTGAAGTTGCTTTTTTGTTGTGAAAATAAAATTCAATATAAAATCTATGTAATAAAATACTACTTTTACGTATTCTTGTTTTAAGTTCTTATCAATTGTCCTCTCTCCCATTCTTTAATTCTAATTATTGAGTCGGTCAAATATAAATTAATTCCCTTATAATGGGTGGGATGCCAGTGCTGTGTTAAAAACTCAAAGATGTTAAGAAATACAAATTTCTCAACAATTATGGAAAAATACAAAACTGGTACAAACTGACATCAATGAATTTACCAATAAAGGAGAACAAAACAACCTCTCCATCTGCCGTTTCTGTACATCCCAAGTTCACACACATTTGGGGACAAAACTCCAATAAAACCACCCTCACAGGAACTGGTGCAAAAACAACCTCGTCACTCAAATGATACTCTTCATCACACCCCAAAGTCCCTGGACACTGCCATGCACCCTCTCAGGGCCAGATTATCCGATTTGTCCTAGCACAAAGACATAAGGGTCCATTTTTCCAGTAAACCAAGGATTCTGAAGAGGAATTATGCTGGTCCATTGTATTGGGTTTGCATGGTGAGGTTTTGGTAGTGGGGGGACTACAGGTGTGGTTTCTGTGAGAAGCTGCCAGAAGCTTCCTCTGTGTTCCATAGAGCCAGTAGCAGCTGGATTCAAGGCCAAGCTCATCCACAACATTAGTAGTGCCTCTGGGATAACACAGTGAAGAAGGGAGAAAAAAACCTTGGGGAACAGCAACTGCAGCTGGGAGAGGGGAGTGAGAATATATGGGAGAAACAGCTCTGCAGACACCAAGGTCAGTGCAGAAGGAAGGGGAGGAGGTGTTCTGGGTGCTGGAACAGAGATTCCTCTGCAGCCCTTGGTGAGGCGGCTGTGCCCTTGCAGCCTATGGAGGTCCACAATGGAGCAGAGATCCACCTGCAGCCCATGGAAGACCCCATGCTGGAGCATGTAGGCACCTGAAGGAGGCTGTGACCTCATGGGAAGCCCATGTTGGAGCAGGCTCCTGGCAGGACCTGTAGACCCGTGGAGAAAGAAGCCCATTCTGGAGCAGGTTTGCTGATAGGACCATGACCTCATGGAGGACCCATGCTGGAGCAGCCTGTGCCTGAAGGACTGTGCCTTACGGAAGGGAAACATGCTGAAGAGTTCTTGAACAACTGTATCTAGTGGGAAGGACTCACTGGAGAACTTTGTGGAGAACTATCTCCAGTGGAAGGGACCTCAGGATGGAGCAGGGGCAGAGAGTGAGGAGGAAGAAGCATGAAATAACAAGTGATGAATTGACCACAGCCCCCATTCCCTAACCCCCTGTGCCATTGGGAGAGGAGGTAGAGCATTCAGAAGTGAAGCTGAGCACAATCATGAATATTGTAATGCCAGTCTGACCAAAAGCACACCAGTGGTAAAACCACACCATGACTGGACTATGTATGAAGCAGTGATACCCAACATCTGAAAGAAAACACTAGACACTACCAAAGACTCCAGAATTTCCTAGGTGTCCTAGGAATTTTCCTATGGTTGGAACTTGACGAAGAACCTCTCTAGAAACAGTGAGGGACAATTATTCTAGTTCTAAGTATCAAAAAACCCAGAGAAAAAAAGATTCTGTGGATATGGTCCACAGTATCTGGTCATCCTTTCAACAGCCTACATGGATTCGGAGAGGCATCAGTCCTATTCTGGAAAACCATGACCGGGGCATTACTCTCCTGTTGCCAAGAATTAAACAAAACACACAGACAACATGAAGCATAAACACCTCATAAACAGTTTCAGAAGACAAACATCCCCAGTTTTATTTTCTGCTCTGATTTTTTCTGTTAAAAAAAAAAAAACAAAAACACCGAAACTTTTAAAAAGTTTTAAAATTCTGTCCCTGTGTAATCTTTTGTTAAATAGAAACCAGAAACCTATTTTTTCAGTTCTAGGTTGTAATGTGTGTTAGTTCCTCATAATTTAACTAACTGATATCAAAACTCAACCCTTCCCCTCCAAGTCTCCTATCAGACATAATCAAGTTTCCTCTTAACTAAGTAAAGCAAAAATATATCCAATTAACATCACCGAAATCAATAAAAGAATAAATCACTAAAGTATAAATTTCTACCTCAATTGAATCCAATAGAGAGGTCAAATTATTCCTTCAGAAGGTTATATTAGGGTATCTGAGGACACAAAAGAAATGAAGCTGGGATGGTTGGTCAAAGTACAGAGTCAACTGCAAGACAAAACAAGACAAGGAAATCTGACCCAGTTCCTTCCAAGTGCAGTTGACTCTGTTCTTCAGAGTCCAGGCTGATAAACAATCTAACTCTTGAATCAAATAAACTTTGACCTAGAACTATCTGGAGGAACTTCTTCCTGGGCAAAATGGATGTCAGGAATAAAGCAAGAACTGTTCTGAAGGGAGAAAAAACTAGAAATATATTCTCTGTCCATAGTGCAGCACCAGATGAGTTTTAGTTTACTGTACATGCTATGTTGGGCAGTGCAACAAGGGATGAGCCACACTGTATAGCCCTGAAGAGTGCCACAACGAGTAAAGCAAATACATCTAGCAAAGCAATATTAAGGATCAAGGGTTGTGCCTCCAATGCTGTTTTAGAATCTTATTAAATTAGAGCTGGCTGAGAATTAAAACTGCCATACCAAATGATTTTTCTCCCTTTCCTCTTTGCTGAAATTCAAATGAGCATTTTCACTGAAACTTCAAAATGCAAGATTATCTTCCGGAAGCAAAGAAACACCAGCACCTGAGATTTGATGAAGTCAAAGATATATGTATATATAACAAAGAGAAAAAAATTGTAAATAATGAAGCAAATATAACCCACCTGTTGTGCATGGAATTCATCTCCAAGTTGAAGAACCAGCAAAAGTCTTCCACATAGATGGTTAGCATCCTCAAAACAGAATTTCAAACATATGTAACCTTCAAGGTAGGAAATCTCACAAGATGCTAATTCCTCAATAATTGCCTACCTCAGGAAGTAAAAAAAACAAACAGGGCTTTTTAAAACAGGCTATATAATTCTAAGAACTAATGAAATTTCCTTACCATGTGGGTGTTAAGAGCACAATGAAAGGAAACTTTTAACAGTTCAGGCTAAAAGTACATTTACTTCCGTAATATTTACATAACTGCGCAGTTTAGGAGGAAATAAACCTACCTGCGGTATAGAATATTTCCCTTGGAAAGACTGTTTAAATAATTCTGCATTGCTGATTTCAAGTCTGCTTTTGATGTTACACAGATGTTCTAGAAATCCGTCAACTGCATCTCCTCTTTGCACACACAGAAAAGAGGAAGCAGAACACTCACTGCCAACTTCTGCTCATAGCAAGATCTCTTGCAGAGCTCTACCATGCCAAAATTTTTTGCTTATCAAGGAGAGTAATTAACATAGCACCCTGACAGATGACAAAAGTTTATACCTCAAAAGCTAACAGGGGCAAACTGGCACAGTTAAAAACCTTTACAGGTCAATCATCTTTACACTAGAATGGTTATCAAGGATATCTCACGTTGTGGCTTCCTCCAAAAAAATTTTATAAAAAATTAACAGAGAATATTCCCTATGACAAGATAGCTGTAATGAAGCCACAAAGAATATGACAATATAGGGCAATCTGGGGCTGAAGGAATCCAATAAAGCAGCCATTCACTTAGCATTGTGAACAGGGACATGAGCCTAGGAGAAAATCAAGAGCAGACAGTGGGTGTGTTGTAAAGGCAGATGTAAATAACTTCCCTTTTTGGGCTGGGATAGTGTAAATTTTCTTCCTAGTAGCTGGTACAAGGCTGTGTTTTGCATTCAGGATGAGGACAATGTTGATAACACACTGATGTTTTAGTTGTTCCTGGGTAGTGCTTAGTCAAGGACTTCCCAATTTCCTGTGCTCTGCCAGCAAGGAGGTGCATAAGAAGCCAGGAGGGTGCATGGCCAGGACAGCTGACCTGAACTGGCCAAAGGGATATTCCATCCCACAGAACATCATGGTCAGTATAGAAACTGAGGGGGTGTTTTGCCAGGAGGACTGATCCCTGCTTAGCGATGGGCTGGCCATCAGCCAGCAGGGGATGAGCAACCATACTGTTCATCACTTGTTTCTCTTGCATTTTATTCCTCTTTCTCTCATTTTCATCATCATCATCACTATTATTATTATTACTGTTACTATTATTATTATATTTTACTTTGTTTCAGTTCTTAAACAGCACTTATCTCAACCTACAAGTTTTACTTTTTTTCTGACTCTTCTCCCCAGTGGGGGTGGGGGATGGCAGGGAAGTGAGCAAGCAGCTCTGTGGTACTCGAATGTGGGCTGGGGTTAAACCATGATGATAACCAAAATCAACACTTCACTCCCATAAGCCTCCAGACTAATACAACAGCTAAAGATTCAGCTAAAGAAGCTGAAAAGCATGAAACTTTATTCCAGATAGCAGTGCTAGCTACATTTCAAACTAGCATTAGATTCCCTTGAAACTCTTGTTTTGCAGTTACATTTCCAATTTTGTTTAAAAATTTAACCCTTTGTTTTGCTGAAAGAAAATCAGCATTTTTCATTTTAAGACTGATGATTGAACTGAATTGAAACTATTCTGCTTTCCTTAGTGCAGGGAACTGACTAATATGCTACAGAAGATTCTGGGGCATCTGTGACCCAAGACAAGACCAAGCATCATGAATGTTTCTCAATAAGCAGCAAGAGTGTTTGCCAGCTGATACTGTCTAGACTTCAAGTTAAAAGAGATGCTCCTATTGCTAGGCACTAATCCATGATACTGAATAGAGTTAGGCACTTGTTGACAAAACAATGATATCACAATTAGACAAAACACTGGCAGCTTTACTTCCAATATAATTCACAAAAAAACCTTTGCTGCATGGATAAAATCAAATACACCATCAACTTTCATCAGAACTGACTCTAGTGCACACACAGCTATTAAAAGCACTTTTTAGTTGTAGTACATTTAATTTTCTTACCACCCTTCTTTAAAATACATTCAAATAAACAGTTTGCCATAAAGAAAAATTTGCAATTAGTTAAAATAAAACTCATACTCCTGAATACCTCTATTAAACCATTAGGAACCTTTCATAATCTATTTTTACTAACCAATTCAACAAAGTTTTGTTTGGGGCTGGTTTCAGTCATTTTTTATGATAGGTAAAAACTAAAAGCAATGTATTTCTGTTCAAGCATCTTGAACTGTACCAGCTACATACCATCTTTTCCATAGTCAGCTCACATACATTCGTGCAGATACCTTGTTCCATTTCTGAATTTTATACTGCTGGGGTTTTTTGCAGCTTTTTCTACCAATGTTCACAAAAAGACATTTCACGCTTCTGCCTGTATGTCATCATTACTTACTCAGAGAGGAACCACAGCTACACTTGGCCGAGTATCAAAAGCTATTCAGGACCAGCACCGTGCCAAAAGTGTGAAGAATCTCTCTGACGAGAACCGCAGAAGTGAACTTACATGTACAATTATTAAAGGTTTGCAAAGCTGGTGTTTGGTCACACCAAGGACTTCATGTTTAACTGCAATTCTCGTTGTCACCTGTGTGTCAAGTAGGTGAAACAAAGTCTAAATGCCACCACAAGTCAAAGTGAGCAGAGACTGTATCACATTCATGCTCAAGTCTACTTTGTTTCAGTATAAACAGACACAAGGATCAAAACTATGGAAATCAAACTGATAACCCAGAGCCACCTTGCAGAACACACAACTTTCTCACTTATTGGTTATAAATACTGCTTTCTCTTGACGAAACAGTGACTACCAATGAGCATTATAGTCAATCTTAGCAAATATTTCCAAAAGAAAAAAAAGACTAACCAAAGCCCTGAATAAAAACAGGGGTTTCACAGAGGTTTTGAACCTTCCCCTCAGCAGAATCTCCCACAGAGTCCCATTATTTTCCCCTGAGTGCCTTTCCTTCCTCTAACCCTCTGCAGCTGAAGATGCTTTGTAACATTTCTAAATCTAAAGAAGAGCTGAGCTTTCAGCAGGGCAACCCACATTGTGTCAAGTCTCCCAGTCTGCCATAGTTCAGTTTCTTTTATACTACACACTACTTAAATATACATTAGAACTTTTACACTTTTATACTTTCATTTCATTCTGCACATATTTTAGGTTTTGGAGGGTGTTTAACTCCCATGTTATCAGTTTTGTATGTTGATATTTTTATGTATGTAAAAATAGCATTCCTGCTAGTCACTGAGATGACTAATCAAATGCCAGGAATCTGCTCTGATACAGTATCTGATATCAGAAAACATTTACACACTCCCTTTCCCTGATAACTGGAGTGCTGGAGCAGTTACAGATTTCAGTGCAGTACCAGTTGCAGGCACACATCCCCAGGCTGCACAGAAAAGAGTAGTCCCTTTCCAAAATGCGCAGATAAAGTGGCAGATGTGCTGTGAGACTACACCTGGCCCCAAGAACAGGAAAAATTTCTTCATGGATTAAAGCTGGTTTTATAGTAAGGGTTGAGATTATGACAGAGGCTGAAATAATTGTTTGAAATATTCTAATAACACTTGAGAAACTCATTCTTTCTTGTGGAATCAGAAAAACTAGCTCTAATAATTCATTGCATGTTTAGCTGTTTTATCAATTATTTGGCACACATCATGGAAAAAAAGATAATAGTATGTGGGCTTCTGGTTCCAAAGTACAAGTTTTAATTGATGCCCATGCTCATCAAAAGCCACCCTTTCCAATTTATTCACTCAAGGATTTTGGAATCCAGAAACCGGTGATACTAGAGAACTGTAATTATATACTATTGCTTATCATAACATCAGCTACATTCCCTGAGGTCTCATAGTTCCAAGTTCTTTCCAAAGTGGCAAGGAAACCTTGCTTACTTTGCTAAAACCTTCCACTCCTTGATTTCTGGTGATGGCTATGGCTCCCACAGGAGTAACAGGAAGGATTCTTGGTGTACTCTCTGACTTTCAGAGGGTTTCTCTGTCCTCCAGCCAACAGAAGCCAGATGAATTCTTAAGGTTACACAACAAGGGGTTATTAACTGTATTACAGAGGTTTCAAGGGCTACTGGCTCAGTTTTTTCCTTCCCCCTCTCAGGCTCAGTTTAAAGGCATAGAAAGGCACAGGAATTAATTTCTGGGCATAGGCAGCGATATAGGATACACATCATAAGGTCACCCCAAGACAGTGGCCTAAAACTCTGAGGCTTTAGAAGAAAATTTTCAAGCAAGGCTCCACATAATCCAGTTGTCCCTGGTTGTGAGAAAGGAATAGGCAAACCAAGCTAAGTCTGATGATCTTCAGTTTTCTGAGGGTTAAATGAGTCACACACTGAAGCAGTAGTTGGAGGGGAAGGAGGAAGCAGAGAAAACATTAGTTTCCACAGTCCTGAATGAAATGTCTGCAATTTGGTAATAGGTGTGTTATATTAATTTTGAGGCTAAGTGGGGTGAGAGAGCTAAAGGTGTTAAATTTGACCTTTCCTCTACAGGTCATAAACAGTCACTCACAGTTTAAGGCTTCAGGTCAAGAAATCTCAGCCTACTAAGACCTCAGGCAAAAAGAAGCATCAAAATTAAAACTTTTTGCTAAAAATGGAAGATAAAAATAAGACAAAATGTAAACATTCTGTACTACATGAGGATTTCATCTTAATATGCCTTCTCTCATATTCATGTTGAAACACATTTTTGAAGGGAAACTTCCTGCTTGATGGTCATTTAGGTCTGGTATTTCAAACAATCTTCCCTTGTTGGGGCAAAGAGGAAGTTTGCTGTCATCATCTTTAGCTGTTGTTAATGTTTATCTGAGCTTAGCCATACTTTTTTGAAGCCAAAACAATATAAGTACAGACAGAGGAGCCTGCTATATTTCTATAAAGGAAAGCAAATATTGTAAATGTAGTTTGTTTTTCTAACTCAGCGAGTAAGTCTTACCTGCTGTCCCAAGACCTGGAAAATTTTTTCAGGCTCTGACTCATTATTGACTTTCTGATCACAAGCCATAGCTGTGCTACGAGATACTGCTTCAGCTGAAAAGGACAGATTCTTTTAATAATAAGCATAAAGTAAGATGTATGGACGAGAAGAAAAAAGCAGAAAGCTGGGGGGGAAGCATGATTTAGACATGTCAGGAGTTTCTCAAAACATAGACAACATGACGAAGGCAGTTCTGTTACTGCAGATGCCCTCCCACTCCCTCTGGTCAAGGTATCTCTGAGGATCAAAATGGTACCAGGGCTCTATGGGTATTAGAGCTCTGTCAGTTCACTGCTTCTCCCTTCCTGCAATGCCAAGCTATGAGCCCCAAAAAGTGAAGTAGCTCACCTTCTTTTTTTTTTTTTTTTAAGGAAAAAACCCAAAACCTTTCTTCCTTGCTCAGTCCTTGTTTTTGGCAAGTTCACAAAGTTCTGTATCTGGGTCCTATCCTTTAAATCTTCACTGAATCTGAGCAAAGACTATTTGAAAACCATTTTGAGCTCTGGACTTCAGGCATCTTCCCAGGATCCTTAATTTTCTTCCATGTGAACCAATTTTAGCAAAAGATCTCCTTTGACAAAGCTGTCTACATTTTGTGATTAAAGCAGGTCTGCAAACTATCCAGCAGCTCAAGCATTCTTCCATGTGACTATACCAACTGTTCCAGATTTTGTTCTGCTGAGAAAAACTCACTACAGTATTTCAAGTCGTATTTCAAAATCCATATTCAAATTAATTTACAATTTGCTATCTCAAGAGAATTGCAATAAGGTGAACTGAATTTTGACTACAGTTAGGAGGTGTGCCAGTTTGGCCAAATTTAGAAATACAGCCTCTGAGAGAGGGCAGTTTACAAACCACCCCCCTCCCCCGGTTCGGGAAAAAAAACTTTTTCCTCGAAGGAAAGTGAAAGAGATAAAAACTATTTATTTAAGAAACACACAGGAAAAGGATAATAATGCTAAATAATACAATCTCTCGCTGTGGAGAAAAAACCTGGGAAAATGTTAGAGTCCTCCCTTTGGTTCTCCTCCTTCCAGGGCCCTTGGTGGAGAACAGTCCCGACGCGTGTTCTGATGTTGAAAACAATCCAGCAGAGAAAGGGAAAAATCCAAAATTCCAGGGAAAAAACAAAGTTCAACTCTCTGGAGGGGAAAAGAACCTGAAAGATGGCTGAACAAGCAAGCAGGGTGCATCTCTGCTCCTCTCCCCCAGCAGCAGAACACAGAAGCCAAAAAAAAATGCAGAGAACGAGAGTGTGTTATCTCTGTCTGTGTCCTTGAGGTTTCTTTTTCTCTCTCTGCTCAGGCTCAGTTTAAAAGCATAGAAAGGTGTATATATACTAATTCCTGGGCATAGTGCAGCGATAGGGAATACAACTTCAAGTCACCCCAAGACAGGAGGCAACACAGACAACTAGTTAGAAACAAGAATGTGTAACAAAAAGTTAACTACATTGGCAGTGAATGGAAATCATATTTATTGCATCATTAAGAAAAAACAAACGAAACCCCATTGGAAAGATTCTTAATCTGTTTCCCCACACTAGTTTTCATCAGCTGTTGGCAGATTAACGCTAATAGCTGCCCTCAGGTTAGCCCAGAAAAGGGCATGCTTGCTCCTCTCCTTCGGCCACTCCAGGTAGGTGCGCTTTGCCATGAGAGCTTTCAGCTTGTGATACCTGGCAGGGATAAGGTACGGAGGGATTGGCTCCAGTAAAATGAGGATTAAGCTGTTGGAATTCTCACTGAATAACTTGTGATGGGCAAAGTACAGCTCATAGTGACACCACTCACTCTGCACAAAGTTGGGAGACAACACAAAGATCGACTTGTAGCTCTTCTCAATGCAGTTAATGATGTTCTCCACAATGCTCTTGCCGGGGATAAAGTTTCTCTCGTGCTGGCACAGTTGTACGCAGCCCTCCCCCTTCTCCAGGTTCGGGATCAGCTCGTTCTTCACCCACAGCGAATCGCGCTCGCTGTAGGAAATGAACGCGTGGAACTGCAGAACGGTTCCCGGATCTCTGGTGGGGTTGTGCCAAGCTCTGCGCTTTGTCTGCGTCCACTGCCACGTCATCCGCACGTACCACGGCACATCCAGGTAGATGCACAGAAAGGCCACCGCAGCCACCAGCACCAGCGTCAGCAGCAGCGCTGTCACAAGCAGGAGCGTCGTGTTGCAAGCCAGCTGGCTCAGGTGGAAGTCCTTGAGCTCCGTTCCTCGCAAGCCTTCGGGGTACTCGCACACGTATGCCGCCGGCCAGCCAAACAGCTTCCCCCCGGACTGCCTCTCCAGGCGGATAAAGGCTTGCAGCTCACACGAACACTTGAATGGGTTGTGCCCGGCCTGCAGCTCCCTGACCCTTGGGCAGCTCCAGAAGAAGTCAGCAGATGGGGTGAGGATCGAATTCATCTCGATGTTCAGGAACTGCAGGGATGGAAAGTCACTGCACCCTGGCAGGTCAGCCAGCCTGTTCGATGCCAGGTTCAGCTCTTCCAAGGATTTCAGCTCCGCCACCCCCCTGGGGACACTGCTGATCTGATTGTTTTGTAGGCCGAGTTTTCTGACATTGACTGGCAAGCACTCAAACACAGCATCCGCCAACTGATTGGAGGACAGGTCCAACTCTGTCAGAGACTCAGCCCACTGGCACTGCGTGGCAGCACCACTGTGGCGCAGCAGGTTGTTGCTCATGTCCAGATGTTTCAGTGATTTCATACGGCTGGTCATGAAGCTTACCTTGGGAAGGCTCTCAAATTTGTTCTTCTGCAAGATTAATGTCTCCAGCTGAAGCAGGTTGTCACAGTTTTGAAAAAGTAAATCTGTTAAATCATTCTTTAAAAAATTTAGGTATCTAAAGTGACTCTCAGATGAAGGACAAAGCATATGAATCATATCTGAATCAATTATTGACATGTCTGCAATATTCATATCTGCAAATATTCTGTATAGGTCATCCTGTATGAAGTATAAGTCTGTGATTAGAATTTTCTTCGCTGTCAGTGCTTTCATAGAGGTACCTGAATAGTCAAAGTCATAACTTTCAATTTCTGACAGTTGTGTTACACTGTTAATATTGAAGTATTCAATGGATGAGTGCCATACAGTCTGAAAAATTTTCATAAGAGAATTCCATTCCACTGACACATTTGTCAGTGTCAGATTTTGTAACCTGGATCCTTGTCTGAAATTAGATAATAAAGTTACCAATTTTTCTACATTGTACTTTGTGATTTCTGACAGTGACAGGCTTTCTGTAGTATTTTGTATCACAACCCAATCAGAACTAGCTTTGGACTGAGAGCTATTTGTACATGCGAGTGCCGGGCACTTGACTTCTTGGTTAGAACCATCTTCTGGAAAATTGTTAGAAGCAGATGTGAAGAGTTCCTCTTCCACAGACAGGCTGATGTGGTTCCAAAAAGTTAATGCAAACAGACACTTGTAAAGAAAAAAGTTTCTGAGAAAGCTCATATTTTGTGTCACACTGCTTTCTGTTTCCTTGAAGATGCTCAATACTTTTCTTAACAGTCCATCTTTGTTCTAATCCTGCTGGAAAACAAAGAAACACAAGCAAAAAGCAGATTGTATCATTAAGCAGCTGTGCAGGAACCATCAGAGAGAGAGATTTTTTTAAGGTTCCAATGTCTCATTTCTCCTTTTGATTCAAAAAGCAATGAAGGTACCTACAATCATTCAGAAGAGACATTCTTTATTAACAGAACACCACTGAAATTTTTATTTGGTAAATATGGTGTATTTAACATATAATGAGTCGGTTTTTTACAAAACATGTCTGATTTCATAGGTGTCTAAAATTTGCTGCTTACAGAATTACTGCTGTGATTCAGTGTATTATGAAGGCTTCCTAAACTGTGTAATATACTTTGATTAGAAAGTACAATAATTGAGGTCAGCACAGTCATCCTCTCCTCAGATTCTCTCTTAAGGGATGTGAACTGGACTCGGAGACTTTATTTAAAAATGGACTTTTGACTGTAACACTTGGTCTGAAACACAGGATGGAGGTTCAAGAGCCTGAATCAAAAGCTGAATGTCTTTAAGCAGCTGAGATTGGATCATCAGTGCTTCTTTTAACTGGGGAAACTGGGGTAAGGGTAGAACAATCTCTATTTATGCCTTGGGGAAGTCCACAGAAGAGTTTACTTCTTGTCTGAGCTTGAGCATTTCCTGAATTTAAGACTCTGAAAGTGGGGTGGTCACATGTCTGGTTTGTCAGGCATACACAGAGAACACCAGACACACACTGGGAATATGTGCAGGCTACACAAAAATATATCAGTTGTAGAACCTCTTTACACAAAATCCAGCCCTGATCTAAGTACATTGACTTCAAACATCTCTGTTGTGAAAGAGAGTTTTATTTAAACAGTTTAGAGGAAAAAAAAATCATAACTGTGTGTTAGCTTCGGTTTTCCCTATTAGAGGTCACTTTTTCTTTCTGAATGTAGGAGTTTAGGGTAGCCAGCTTCCCTTTGTTTAAGTCAGCCATTGCGAACACTGTCTTAAATCTCCTTTTAGGTATTGCATAAATCCATGGGACCGCCCCTCTAAAACAGGAACTGGTAAGAACTTGGTTAACACTTTTACATGTGTAAATCTTATTTAAAGTTGTTTTCCAGATTTCTAGTATCTTTTTATTTCCTCTTCTTTTCCCTTCCCTCCCATTAATTTTAAATCATAGTGTTGCTTGAAGCTTCCCATAGTACTTACCAACGATTGCACTGGCCTTCAAGTTTCCTTTGCTATTGAAGTGGCTAAACTGTGAGTTTATATTTCCAATGACTCCACAATGAGACAGTAGCTATCACCTGTGGGACTGATTTACAGCTTCAAGGACTACATTCTCTGCACCATCAACCATTCCACAAGCTTTCTCAGAATTACTGGGTGCAAAATACACGTTCCACTTGATCTAATAATACAAAAAAAAAAAAAAAAAGAAAAATAAAAAGAAAAGTCCACTGAGTACTTTCGTAAAGAATGCGTGAAACTAAGGTTGGCAATCAACTAGAAATAGTGGGGTAATATGGCAGAACTTTTCCAGCCTTTTTCCAAATTTTCATTTGGAAAAATTATATGCATCACTGCCCTCAAAAGGCATTTGGGCATCCTCACTCCCGTTCTTCTGATTGTTTGGGCAACTCTACTAATGTGTTTATGTAGCTTCAAGAGGAATCTGAAAAAAATCTACCTTTAAATCATTATTCCTTCATGGGATAAAATTTCAGCAGTATCCATGGACTGGATGCAAAAAGGGTATGATTCTTCTCCATGTGTTTTGTTTTCTTTCCCATTCATGTATCCTAGCATTCAGTCAAATTATTTCTGAGTGCCTTCAAACTTTCTTTAGAATATCCTATGAAGCAACACAAGTAAAACTTTTATAACACATAACCTGTGATTTGGGGGCTAATACTGTAGAAGTTATCCTTTATAGTCATATCGTTTTTAATTCAGAAGTATCCTCATGTCTTCAAACTTGATAAAAAAAGCTTAATCAAGAAAAGCAATTCTTGAGGAGGGTAGGCAAGCCAAGAGCATAGCTAGAAAGTGTCCTGTTGTTTAAAGAGTGAGGGGAGAGACAAAAATTGAGGTTTTAAGAGTTTTTCCAATATAAAATTGGTATTATCTGACGAAACTTCCACACAAGAAATATACAGAATATATTTAGCTAAGACAGTTCAGTACTAAGGTATGCACTTCACAAGTTACCAGAACAGCAAAAAAAAATAGTGTTACAAACATGCCTTTCACAAGGATGAAACATATGATTAAGTTAGACCCATTCATGAACTGTAAAAAACTATTGCCATCACTCTGCCCCCCTTAACTATGGGTGTAGGGCTAATAAAAAGAGACTGCTATTTTGACAGTTTCTTTGGATAAATGTTCTGAACACAAGCAACTTACAACAGAACAACAACACAAGCAACATCATTGCTTACCCATACACTCGAAAGAACATCATACCCCTGCTATGGAAAACAAGGCTCATTTTCAAATAAGATGCAGAATATAAGACAATTCTAGCTAACTAGCAACAGCATAAAGTCAAGAAAATGAAAACTTTCTCACCAGAAATCCCTGCTCTCCAAAAAAGCAGAAAATGTTCTCAGGAGAACACAAAAAGAAAACTTCCCGTAACTCTATCCTGTTGAGTAACAACACTTAGGAACGCCCAAATTTTTATATAAATGTTTGTGCCATCTACTGACAGCTTGTGAAATGGCATTTGCTTTTCTCCAAATGTATTTTCCACATACAACATTACTGTGATAGCCCTACTACTCTATTATTATTGAACTTTGTGTTTTTATGCTTTGAAATACAGGAGAAAAATTAATCTTTTCACTGACTTTCTATCTTCATTAAATTAACATGAAAATAAGTACTTCCTTTGAACAAGAAATTCAAACACCTTCCTATCTGAAAATAATGATCTAAGTCTATATGCATTATTGTAATTTTTTGTGCATTTTGCTATATCAATTTAGCTGTCAGGCTCTTATCAAGGCTGGTTTATAAAAGTACTACTTGTCTTAGTTTAATGTCCCTTTAACGGGAATGGAAAAATAATCTCTCTCCTGCTCCAGCAGTGTTGTGATTGGGTTAAACAGTGAACATGGAAACACTGAGTCGGGTTTGGTTTGGTTTTTTTTTAAATTAAAACAGAGCAGTGACTTTGGTACTGAATGCCCAAACACAGAGTTATTGTCCTGGCAAAGACATAAACCAGTCTCTCTTTATTTCTGTATAATGTTGGTCAGAAATTCCACCATAGCTGAGATCTAAATACAGAACTGCCACACTACAACCTACCTTTCTGGGTTTGCATACCGTAACACATTCATGATTTAATATTTCAGTGATTCAGGAAGCAGAGGAAATAATCTAAAAAAAATACTTCTTCGCTTTAAGGCTTATTCTGTAGATTATATTTAATTTCTCATGAAATGAAATGCCACTGGCATTGTTTGTATGCCTACATACTATAAAGACAGATGAACCATATGTTAAACAGCAAAATAAGCATGTTACCATTAATTGCATGCCATTAGCCCTTCAGATTTACTGCTCAGATTTACCAGTGCAATCACTGGAAGTAGATTAATACAATCCGTGAATGTCATGCATACTTCCATGTTCTGTTAAAAGTAGTCAAATGTCTTTCCACCTATATTTATATTTATATTTAAATATATATTTATATTTATATTTAAATTTATATTTATATTTGTATTTATATTTATACTTATCTATTTATTAAAAGGCAGGTATCTTTCCTGAAACCCATTAGAAAGATGACGACAGAGTAATAGCAAATGTCAGTGAAATCTGAGATGGCTAGAAGTGTCCAATCTCTAATGCTTATTTATTCCAAAACCATTTGCAATATTACCACAGTGAAAAAATACAAGTGAAATTAAGTGCTGAAATTTGAAAGAGAAAAAAATTAGAAAATGCAAGGGTTAAATTCAAAAAAGTAGTTTAGGAAGTTACAAAATTTATACAGCCTTCTATCCAAACAGACAGACATCCACATTTATGTACACACAATGTTAATTTCACCCTGAAGTGATACCTTTGTGTTGCAACAGTGACTAACAATGTCTTGCAGTACTGTAGCATGCATGGTTATGTACAGAATCTGCAAAATTGACAGTGCAAGATCAACGTTACAGTCAAAATTATCATCTGTCATAGGTTAAACAATCTTCAGCTACCGTGATTCCTCCTAAAACACTGCTCTTACTCTTCCCGAGCTCCACTGAAAAGCAGAGGGAAATCCCTAGGGCTACTCCAGATTTAATTTTCAATAAATATATCCAATATTAATAAATTAAACAGCATTCCCTGACACTTAAATTCTCACTGAAAGACCTTCAAAAGAACCTTATTATGGAGGGATACAAACACTTGTTCTGCTGCCAACTACCTTAATGAGAACCTTCAGAGTCTTTTCCCTGGTTACTGTTTAAGTCACATAGCATGATCGGTATTTGTGAAGCACACTTCTGAGAACTGGGGCTTTATTTTGTCACCTCTTGGAGTCACAGTGTGCTGATTTGCCTCCTCTGGCAAAAGTAATTTCTCTCGTTGGCAGACTAGTCATAGAAATGATGCTATGATGAACCGTGGAATTGCCTTTTACCACTGTGAAGGGCATGCTTCGCCTTAAAATGAAGTGGCAAAAAGAGGAATGGGTATGAGGACTTACACAGAAACAAGAACTACAGGCTGTTGGGAAGAGCTTGAAACCCCTTTGCTCAACCAAATGTTTCACCAGCTCACGGGAAATGTGTGCACGCACCCGCCGGCTTCTGTCGGGGGCATTTCCTGTAAACAAACACAGCGATAAGGAAGGTGCCAAGCAGTATCTGAAAAACTACATTTCGGTTGTTTAATTCTGTAACCCCACGGGTCAGTAAGTGCTCACTCTGAGGAAGGATTACAGTTTCTAAAAAGAAAATAATAAATTTTTATGCTACCTCAGCAACTAGATTAATTTAGACTTTTTCTCTCAGAGGGTGGTTGAGCACTGAACCGGCTTCCCCAGGGAAGTAGCCACAGCACCAAGCCTATCCGAGTCCAAGAAGCTTTTGGAGACCACGCTCTCAGGCACGTGGTGTGATTCTTGGGGTGTCCTGCACAGAACCAGGAGTTGGACTCGTTGATCCTGATGGGTCCCTTCCAACTCATCGTATTCTATGAAATTCACCCCTTTCCCGTCTCAGCGCGGAAGCGGGGCTGCCGCCGGCCCTGAAGAAAGCGCTGCTGCAGGCGCGCCCGACGCTCCGGGCCGGCGCGTCCAGCGGGGAGTCCAGCGGCCCGCGCCAGGGGCACTGAGGGCCGGGAATGGCGGCCTGGGCCAGCGCTGGGTCAGCGCAACCTGGAGCCCGGAGACGGCTCGGCAGCGGCACGGCGCTGCCGCTTTGCAACAGACAACCGCCTCAGACAGCCGGAAGGCGAGCAAGGGACAAAGGCCACCCCTCCCTCCTCCCTGGGGCCGGCCCGGCTGCCTGGCCCGCTCTGCCTCCTCCCCCCGCTGCTGCCGACGTGGCGGGGCGGGGAAGGGAAGGAGCTGGGGGCGCGCCGGTCGGGGCACTGCTGAGCGGTAAGAAACACGGCGATTTCTGCTTTTTCTGCCGCTTTTGACACGGGCTGCGCTACACAGCTCTGTCCCAGAGAGGAATTTCGAAAAGGGGGGAAAAAAAGAGAAGGGGGAAGTTGTGGCCGCTGCGGGCTTGGAGGAGCGGCGCCCCGGCTGCTCCTGCCCTGCCTGTGGCAGGGGGCAGCGGGGCAGGGGGAGCCGCCGGCGGCGGGCGCCAGGGTAGGTTCGCCTGCTCTTGCCGTGCCCGCAGCGTCCCGCGGAGGAGGAGCGACAGCGGGCGTCGAGCGAGAGGGGGGCGCGGTGCTGTCGCCAAGAAAGTTATTCCTCCCTCCGGCTTGGGGACGGCGATTCGTGCCCGAAGGCGGCCGGCGGCGGCTGGGCTTTGTTTTCGAGGCGAGATGAAACTCCTCAGTTGGAGGGTCGGCAGATGCCGCTACCGCCGGCCCCTCAGTGTGGCTGGTCGGTGCCGACCGGGCACTGCTCTGCCAACGGTCCGGGGCTGGCCTCAGCATCTCCCTCACGAACTTCCCGCAGAGTAATTGCCTTGGGGCAGAGCTGTCCGAATTGATTTGGATCAGGACAGTGTCACGGATGAGAGGTTGAGTGACAGTGAGCCCAGCTGCAGCACGGCTCGTGTGTTCCGACAGACGCGGTAATTTGCTGTTACGTGCCGTGCTCCTGAAAGGAAGGTTCCGCAGACAGCTGCAGGGACCGTGGCCCGAGTGGTACCCAGAGATGACCCAATACTGCAAAAATCCGTGTGCACACGTCTGTGTGATCCATTAAAAGCTTAGTCAGAGCTAATGCCCATACAAAATTATGACGTATGTGTGTAAAGCTTTTACAGGTTTTGATAGAGGATCCTCGTATCTCATGATGGAATTTGGTTTACAAATACAAAAACTTTCTTTAGGTGATGCTGCCCATCACATAGTGAGTACTGTTAAAACAATAGCAGTACTTCCCTACACTAAAGCATTTTATAATATTTGCTGTATTTTTAATGGAAAACTGGCAAATGCAAAGATTCTGACTTGTGAATTCATGTTTTCTGAAGATAGTTAATGTACAGTGTAAGCTGAAGTAATACAAGTTATAGCAACTGCTTACTTATTTATTTATGTTTCTTGTTCACTGATCCTAAATGCTACTCTTGGAACTGTTTAAGCAAGCGATCTTTCACATTAGATAAACAGGCTGCTAAAGCTATATATGTGTACAGTTCTATAGACTTTAATAAAATATACTCATTTAAATACATGCTTCTCAGGCAAATTTCACCTAACTCCCAGTTATATTTAGCTTTTTGTGTTTTTCTCACCTGTTTTTCAGTCTCTCGTAGAACCTCTATTCTTCCTGACAGGTGCAAACCTTTGAGCCATATTTAATTAATATAAGAGTCAATGAAAATGCCGCATCTACAGAGAGGACTTTACAAGGTTTTTTTATGCCATGCAGCTCAACATATTGCAAGCTCTCTGTCAAGGATTGTCTTCTGAGTGCCAAGTATACTGTTGTTACCAACAAATAAGTGTTAGTAACCACAGAACAGTGGTCCTTTTGGACTCTGGCACTGCCACTCCTTAATCAGCTGCAGAGCTTGCTCTATGGTTTTATCTTTGCCTGATGACTGCACAATGGTGGAAAATACCTCCAAAATTACATTGGAAGATATGGAATAAATAAGAGAAAACTGGTTCATAACTTACGAAAAAAAATCAATAACTACCTCAGACAAGCTTACCTTGGCTTCAAAATCGAAGTTTAATCACACAGCTGGAATTTTGGGAGATGGTGAAAAGTGTTGGACTCCCCAAAGTGCAGGACTTTGAGACAAGTGATACAGAAACAGTGTGAGCTATGGCTGTGTCTATGAAATGGCTGTAGGGACCATGGCCAGTCATGTTCACAAATTATACCCCTTCTCAAGCACATGAATATCACTACAGCTTTAGTCACAGAGTGTTATCCTTCCCTCCATCAGTCAGCAGGCTATAGGAACCTGTGTATGTCACAGTGATGAAAGGGAGAGCAAGAGCTGCTTGGCTGTTGCAACTCAGATTACTCTGTTCTGCAGTGGTCTTTCATACACACCTCATAGTGAATATAGAAATTAACCATGTGGAAACTCTTACATTTGACTTCTCCAGACAAATGAATATCCTTTTACCCTCACCAAACCGTATTTTGGAAAACAAATGCTGCTCTTCGTATTTGAGTGGGATCCTGCAGCGTGAGTAGGGTATTTATAGTTTTATCCTGATACCAGTGCCAGCACGATGCATGTGCCATAGGGGTCCGTGCTTTAGGAGGTCGTACATCGAGGCTGTGTTGTTTTTTAGCAGTAGCATATGGTAAACACTGTGTATTTTATAGTTACTCAAATGTTTATGGTACCTAAAAGACTTTACTTTCTATATTCAGAACTGAAGATGTCTGAAGACGTATCTGATGGCACCCCATCTGAAGAAAAACCTGAAGTAATGGAAATGCCCAGCAATGAGGCATTGCCTCATGAATCAGAACCACACCTTGTAGAAGCTGGGATCTTGTATGAGTCTTCACAAGATCAACATGGACAGGTCACTCAGAATGTCAGTGATAGAAAGGAAGGAGACATATTCAGTAATGAAAACCCTTTGACTGAAAAACTAGTGGAAAGCCTGCCTTCCAGGGAAGAGACAATTGAAGACATGCCCACCGAGTGCATTGAAACTGTAAGCCTTGATGCAGAACCTGAATTGGAAGAAACACTGCATGAACAAAACAGTCCAGTAAGTAATACTTTCTTTTCTGTAAAAGCCCTCCCCTCCCTGCATTATAAGGACAGACTTTTGTATAATGTACATACTGTTTTTCATAAAAACCTCGGGTGTTATACAGAAAACCTGCATAGGGGTAAATTAAATTGCAACACCAAGCTTTTGAAAACTAGGAATAGTTTAATTTTGCTTTGCCAGTATGATATTAATGTGGTCTTTGAAGCCTAGTTGCAATAAAACTTGCATTGTGTAGAGATGATATGTTACTGGAGACTTTCTTGAGACAACAGTTTCTTAATATGATTTAAATATGGAATACTGCTAACTGCTTAACACTACACATTACTGTGAAAGGTGTGCAGCACATCCTCTGGCTGTGTTTTTATTAAACTCAGTTGTTAGGAGTTCCCTGTGCACATTGTACTAATTTGAAAACAAACCAATGGGAAATCGCAAATCAGAATTATAATTTAATAGGAAAATTAAAATAAATGCAATAGTTCAAGAACACTGACAGAGTCAGGATAAAAGCCGACACCCTGTTAGTCAAGGTGGTGGTAGCAGTGCAGATGAAGTGGTCCTGTTGAAGCAGTGATCCTGTAGAAGGCTCTGGTCTTCACCTGAAGGTCCAGTGGTAGCTCTTGCCCTCTAGGAATGCAGCAGGTAAGGGCTACTTGGGCTGTTCCAAACCCCGGATTATATCCAGGTGGGAATGCTTGGCTGCTCCCCCTGGGCACAGCATCTCACAGTGGGCTGATGCAGTTCTATGAATCCTGCAGTGGGGCCTTGATTGCCCATTAAACAGAGACAGCCCCCCTGGAGGGAGTTATCAGGGATGAGTCATGGTGGGAGATAACAAACACTGCCCCACCTGCTTTAACAGCTTGTGAAGATGATCATAGAATACATACTATTGGTTACATCTTACTTTGTAACCTAGGACACACATCTACTGAATTACACATGTGAGGAGACTTTGGAAGAGAAGCTTCCAACTTTGGCTCCTGGTAAAACCCAGGAATGAGACAGGTTCCTGCCTCTCCCTAATACTATCCCTAATAGACTTGTATGGCTTTATAGGATTGGGTGCCTGAAGAAATATTAGGATGTCTGTAGAGACATCTCTGGAGTTTAATGCTCTTCCAAGAACAGGTGATGTGAACTACGCTTCCCGTTCTGCTTTCTTATGCACAGAAGTCTGAACTCCACATAATACCTGATTTATCATCTATTAAATGCCAGACTTTGTTGCCTGATGGGTTCTTTGTGTTTCTTCCTGCCTTTTGAGAACAAGATTTTTAGACAGTGGAGTAACATTTTTGTTCTTATAGGATACCGACTCCTCATCTAAAGCAAGTAGATGGGGAGCTTGGGGTACCTGGGGAAAGTCTCTCCTGTCATCAGCTTCTGCCACAGTGGGTAAGTGTTCAATCAGTAAAGCGTGTGGAAATAATTTATAATTTTCATGTGTCATTAGAGAGATTAGTGTTGCAAATTAAGGATTTGTAGACAGTTTTGTCCTGATAAACTTGGGAAGCATGATTTTTTTAAAGAGGAAGATGGACCTTCCTAATTATTCATTACAGACAAGATGCTAGGCTTGCTCGTAAAGTTAATGAATTACCTGATTGTGGCTTCTTCACAGAAAGGATCCATAATCCAATACAATTTCTATCAGCCATAGACTTACGGTTTCTCAAGTCAAAGCAACCCAGATCCGTGCTCATGCATGTTAGTGGTTTGTATGCCGTGACTCCTGCCTACACAACATGAATTCACTTCTTGTAAATTATTCCAGCTTTCATTGCTGCCCAGTGAAACTGTCCAATTGTCACACTAGATTTCAGACGAACATATTGAAGCATGGGCCCTATACTCCCTCTCCCTATACTCTCATTTTCAACAGTATGTCAATACAAAATGTCCTTGTGAAGACTTTAGATAAAACTTAATTATTGCTCATCAAAAACTCACAGACAAAAAGCAAAGCATACAAGTATGTAGTTACCAGTGGGAAATAATTTCTCACAAACCAGAAGTGTTTTGTAACAAAAAAAGCTGTTAGCTAATCAGTTCTCATAAAGGATCCACAGAATACCTTTAAAAGATGAACCTAGGAATTAAAATTAATTGCTAGTTACTAAAAATAATGAGTTCAACAGATACTGGTTTTATGATCCCATATAATGCTAAATAATTCTCCTCCTTATCTCCTCTGTTCCATGGACAGTAAATTATTTTTCTCTGTTTCTCAGAGGAGGGGATTTTTCTTGTCCTCTCTTTTTTTCAGTAACATCCACAGTCAAGAGTACATAACTACATTTTCTTGCAGGCAGTCCAACCAATTAACATTTCTAGTTACATTTGGAATGGGTTACTAAGATGCATTTAAATTTACATAAATGAAGGCTGCTGCTGAAAGTAGCAGGCCTGCCTTGCCCCAGCAATGTATTTCTTCCTTCTCTTATGCTCACAGTAGCCCTGATGTAGTGGTGGCAGAGCTGGTTTATGGGACTGATTTTGGAAAGTGCAGCTGAAGTAAGAGCTAGATCTTCAGCTGGATCAGTTGTAAAGTCCCTAATATGGCTCATCATTTGATCATTCAAATGCTACCAAGTGGGAGAAGATGGGAATGCACAGAACAAACTGATATGGGCAAAGGCACTTAGCCTTCTGTGGAGCTGCACAAGTCTTCTCAACTTGTAGTTAACCTCAAAGTTTAGTGCTTCTCTTTTAGACTCTGAAAGAAGGATCTCTGTGTCAACACTTTTGCTCGATTTTTTCCCAACACCATTAGGTCTAATAAAGGCTACTGCTTTCACAGACTTCCAAAGATCTTTGTCTCTTTCATTATCAAATTATCATAACATCAGCATTCTGAGAAGAGTTTGGTTTTGTGTTATAACCAGCTGTTGATCATTTGGAATTGTAATGCTACTGGATTTTGCAGTTCATTTTTATGGTTGCAACAGTGGATTGCTTGGAACAGACCTCTCTCAGGCCATTCAGTTTTTGCCTGTGAGATAACCATATTTACATTCTGTTTAGCTTTTGTAATAAATAGCATTCTATACAATAGCCATTAGCTGTTTGTGAGTAATAAGATTGTTTGTTACCTAAATGTTACAAAGGTCTTAGCCTCTCTGAGCAACCAGTTTAGTGTCCCCAGATGTATATATTTTCTGTGGGACAGTATGGCCATAGGTATTTCCTTGCCCTATTGACATGAGCTTACATGAAAATGAGGAATGCCGTTGGAAAAAGTTTAGGAGACAAACAAGAATGTGTGTTGTAGCCCTTCTTATTTTCTAATAAGTAAACAAGACTTATCTTTTTACAGCTGTTCATTGCTTTTGTCTATAAAACCTGCTGCCAGCATTGTAGCTCTGTGGATTTCCATGGACTTTTTAATGATGTGATGTCCTTTTTTTAGAGCCCTTATAGCATCTTGGTTCATATACATTAAAAATTGATGTGTAATTGATACTGGCTTCTTAGCATACCATCTGACTGTATCAGCATCATAACTACCTTCACAGCATGTAAGTATGTAAACGAGTTTGTTGTGTAGGCAGCTTGACTTGATAAGGTCGTGTGATGTCTATTTTGAATAGGCATATCATCACCATGAAAATTTATCTTTAGGATTATTATTGTCTAAAAATGAGCACAGTTGGAACTAGACAAGTTGGCTTGGAAAAGGAGCTTCCACATGCAAAAAAATGAAAAACAAAATTTTAAAATAATTTTAATTCAACACCAGAATGGTTGCACTGTTTCACACTGAAGACCCATCTACTATTTAGGTTCTGGCAGTGACCAAGAACAACTAGGAAAGCACCTAAAACCAGATGTATGTAAAGCAGCAGTTGCCCCTGTTTTCCTATTTCCTGGAACCTGCAGCATAGACAGACTTCCTGACCCTGGGATCAGGGTAGGTTGAGTTTCCATGTTACTGCCTAATAATTTTGAATCTAACTTCGCGAATTTTTTAAACAAAATAAACTTTGAATTGACCAGAATTTAAATGTTCATTCTTCCATATTTTCTGAACCCAAGGTAACTTGGAAGACCACATAGATAATCTTAGATTTGTTCCAGGAAATCAATGTACCAGGTAATATTTTATATTCCTGATATAGTGGGCTTATTTCCTAGTTGTTTATTATAAAAACTCGTGCTTGATCCCGTGAAATATTTACTGTCTCTCGGTGTCATGGACAGCATATGGTACTGTGTAGACCACATATCTGCTTCAGTATGATAATTCCTAGTGAGATATATGGAAAAAAATTAAAGCTATTGGGAATTTCTATAAGCTTTCTTCTTATTATTAAATATTTATTATTCCACTTCAAGTTGTTCCATTTAATATCTGAGCAGTTCAACCAACACTTCATCTCTTATTCCACACTAGAAAATAGTTTTGCTGTGGTCCAGTCCATTGTAAAGTTGCTATTCCTTCAGTGTAGCAAATGCTGTAAGTAAAACTGCTTTCTTGGAGGAAAGACTTAGCAGCAACACCTTTGGTCTGTATTTTTCTGTTGCTCTGTCATCATATTTGTACAATGTAGCTGCTTGTCTGGCAAAATATGACAAATATTTACTATTCCTTATATTTTTCTTCAAAATTGTACTTTGTAAAAATAGCAGAAACAGTTTGAGGTGGACTAAATAACATTTTAAAAGCTTAACCAAATACGTTCTGCTTTTAACAAATAGCGTCATGGAACAGCCCAGGTTGGACGGTACCTTGAAAAGTCATCTAGTTGAGGGTTTTGTGGGAAAGGTTTTATGCATCTAGATGAGATTCTCTTGCATGTTGTCTAGTCGCATCTTGAAAACCTCCAGCCATGGAAAGTCTACCATGAGCATTTTTAGTGCATGGCTATAATTTGTTTAGCACAGCTGATTTTCATTCCCGATAATAACACAGTTTCCATATAATTTGTATCTCATCCCCTTTTAAGTAACTCTGCACGTACAGCCAGGGATTGTTTTGGTGGTAGTTTTTTATTCCAAAGAAAATGTCTGTTGTCTTTGAACTGATTTTGACATTATTTGGATTGAGGTCCCCATGACAAGACAAATGTGATACTCCTCTACACAACAGAATCTGTAATGCCTTTGGATTAGTTTCAGTCACTGCCTGAACCATGTTTGGGGTCTTGACACTAGATGTCACACTAAGCAAACTATTGAATCAGCTTCATCAATGAGGTGAAGAGATATCTTTTGTTTTTAAAAGGTGCAAGAAATTTGGTTCCTCCTTGTGGAACGACAGTGGAGCAGAACCACTGAAATAGTTGCTGGAATGATGAGATGGGAGAAGTACGTTCTATGTCTGAAACCTAATCCATGTCTCTTTCTTTTCAATTGTGCTTTTTAGCAAATCAGCCATTACACAATCCAGTCCTTTAGTAACAGTATTGATAAAGCTATCCTCCTAGAGAGGGTGCTATTGCAGCTAAATCAATTAATGGTGGGTAGCCACTGAAATGTGTAGTCCCACACCTTGCATATTTCTTCCTTCTCCCTGTACCAGCACTCATGTTCCTCTGAGCCCCCTCTAATCCAGTTCAGGAGGCTAAATTGACATAAAAATAAATCTAGAGGAAGGAAAAATCCATTTTCTGCCTCTTCAGTTCCTTGAACCGACTCTTTGAGACCAGTCAGGGCCAGCAGAAGGGACAAGTATAGAACATGGGGAGGAGTAGAACCTCCCATAACTGCACCAAGAAGCCATTAGGCTAGCTTAGCTGTAACAGCAAACTCTTTATCTCCAGGGCTTATGTGAGGCAAAGTACATTTTCAGTTTGTACTGGTGGCTTGTGACTTGCATTTTTAAAACAGCTTCTATGCTTGAAAGCTTGGCTCTTCAGTTTTTCTTCCAACTAATCTATCTACTAGCTTAATGAAAGTGACTACCTTCTGTAAGCCTTTCCTTCCATATGCTGTGGTGTTTTCAATGAGGTATGGCATTCAGAAGGTGCTGAAGTTATGGTGCTCGATGAGCTGTATTTCCAAACGAAGTCTGTTCTCTATCATACTGTATACAAGTGCTTCACTCCATGTAAGTTTAAGGTGTTTTACCTTTAGGGCCGTTGCTAGCACTTGTCAATATCTTTACACAGTAAAAGTAATTAAAAAAATGACCCAGTTGTTTGATTCACATGATCCCTGAAATTCATACTATAAGGCTGTGTAATGCATTGTTCGTAATTAATATTCTACTATCTTGATTATTTTGTTCTTGGGTATATTCTCATCTATTTCCTCAGCTATCAGAATGGCACATGAAAATATCAGACACCAATAGTTCTCCCTGGTATGAAAAGCACTTTTTGTCACTCACTATGACAGAACGAAATGTCACTTTAGATGTCACTGTGTTCATGAGCTTGGATCTCATTACACATGGGTATGTGTAATAATCAGCATTGCATAGCTTAAGTTGACTTCTGTGTGGAACAGAAATGCAAATGCTGCAGATAATGTGAAATTAAAGTATTCAAACATTGCAAATGTCTCTTCTATTCTCTATAGCTACTATTCCCCTGTTGCAAAATAAAGTACAATATTAAAAAAGGAAGGCTGGGTGTTATGCTTGTACTTTATGTGATCATAAAAAGGATAGTTAATCTCTTCAGAAGACTTTTTTTATTTCACAAATTCAGCTGATGAAGGGAAAACTGCTTTGGCTTGACATCACACGGTGGTCACAACTGTTTTGTAAATAACACTTTGTTGTTTACACAAAGACCTTTTTTACAGTTCTTCCTTTTTAAGGAGGAAATGTGAGCGTGCATTTAGGGTCAGCAGTCCGTTTTGCTTTATATCTTTTAACATTGGCTTTTAGTCTAGAAGACACTGAGAGCTAATAAAATGGTATAACAGCCTTTATGCCTATTGCTATTATTGAAACCTTTTATGCTTGCAATGAGATCTTAATCTAGTCTCATTTACTAGCTTAATTGGAGTGATTCCTGATTTGCGGACTAGATAGCATAGATATTATCAGAATCTAGCCTGGGCTTTTTGTTTTAGCTGCAAGGAAGAGAAACTTTGTAAAGGCTTGAAGTGAATGGAGTACCAATAGGAAAGCGTAAAAGGGAGCACAGTGGGGTCCTACTTCTTAGTGTACAAAACCAGAGCACAGCTGGATTTTCCACATCTCTATACTTCATGTAGTGGAGTGATTCTCTTTCAGCCAGTTTCAGGTTCCTCAGTTTCTCAGCTGGTGAAAGAAGTTCATTTAAGGCATCAGTCTTCATCTTTAGCTTGAGCCAGATGAAGATTCACTCATGTTACTAGACTAAATTTTGATTGGTTGTTCATTAGAAGTGCCCCCATGGTAGGACACAGGTTACAAAGGCTGTGTGGTAGCCAGGGACAAAATCTCAAACTCCTCCCCATCTGTACTACTGAAGCAGGGAGTCCAATTGCCAGTGAGATGGACAAGGGTTCAGTGATTCCTATATAGAGTGGTTTAGGTTTCAGACATAGCGAACTGCCCTCCAGAGGTGTCTGTTTGCCTCTTCTGCAGGGAATCTAGAGCTACTAAGCTGGGAGGTGGAGGATAAGACAGCCTACAGTGAAGTGGAATCTATTTACAGCATTTGTGAGTGCTGTAATCTGGCCTTTGCCAGATCAGGCAAACCAAAAGGCAGGTCATGTTGTTAGGCATTGTTTGCAAAACCTTCCTTTTCAAATGAAAGATCCCAGCTAGGAACGTGAACAATAATACTCAGTGGAAATTGCCAGCCAATAGAAAGGCAAGGAATCATGGAGGTAGAGAAACAAAAGCAACAACAGAGCAATGCTTTCTTCCAAAAGCTCACAGTGAACCATACCCATTGCATAGCTCTTCAGTCTGCTGTTACAGAAGAGTAAATGGAGATGTCAGAGGTGTCAGTTCAGTTGCATTACCATACCCAGTGTTACAAAATGAGTGTATCTTTAAATTGGAGCCTTTTCTCCCATGACCTCTTTTATTTCTGTGTCTTTTGAAATTACAAATAGTCATTTTATTTTCCAAGGCAACATGCATTTCTGCCGTGTTTGTGTACATATGCCTATCTAACGGTTGCTTCAGTTGTAGTCTTCTGATCTCAAGTGGTTTTGCTGCTGCAGTCAAACATACATGCCATATAGCTTAGTTCAGCAAAGCCAGCCCTAGCTGACCTGGAGTATTTTCTTATTATTCTAGTACATGTAACCACAGCCCTGAAAATGCTACCTTTTGTAAGTCAGTAAATACCAATACAGCAACTGTGTACTTTCTCTTCATAAATGTATTAGCTTGTCTGCAAAATGACAAGAACCAATTCAAGGCTATAAAAAAATCCCAGAAAAAAAAGTGGGAAATTAATCTGAAGATGTGTAACTTTTGCAGACAACTGAAATTTTTGCTCAATATTTATAGGACTTTTTATATGACTAGAAGACCATAGTATTTTTTGTTGTCAAGTCAATTAAGTCAATGGAAAGAATAAAACTCTTGCTCATTTAAAAAGTTGTGGGCGGAAGAAATGGAAAGGAATGTGACATGCAGTATCTATTACATTCGTTTAGAAGCGCAAGTAATAGTGGTTTAAGTGAGCCCCAGGAATCTGGGGTTAAATAAATGACTCCAGAATCTATCCACACTAATATTTTCATTGAGCTCATTAAAATATGTGGGAGATCGGATTAGACCATGCAGGATGCTGCTCTTCAGTATCTGCATTGGAACAGACTTTGCAAACATCAAGAAATTGTTCAACAATGACTTAAACATTGTGGTGCATTACCTGGTACGACCCACACAGTTGAACACACTACTGTTTTTTGTAAGACACAAGATAAAAGAGATAAAGGTCATATTTTCTTTAGACATATTTTCTTTAGCATTTATCTGCCTAGGCTGTTTCAGTGTAAAGCATTAGGACCTTGTGCAGCTTATGAAATTCCCTCTTTCTGCAGGTCTATTCCTTAGGAGATGTCTGTTCTTTGTGTTTACCTCCAGATACTCCAGTTTTCTTGTATGTGATCTTTCAGTAGTGCTGCTTCACATATATTTTCTAGAATATATTTATTACTGAAGTCACAGAGCACCTGATGTGTGCTCCATCTGCAAATCACAGAATCATAAATCTAAGCTTTCCTTTTTCCTACTCCATTTCAAATATATTTGCTGCATCTTTCTTTAATCAGATATTCAAAAGCATTTTTGTATGATTACACACACACACATATATGTATATGTTTATTCAGAATGCTGCAGGGCACTGGCAAGTGATAGGCTATTTTGCTGTAGTTAATGTAACTCAAAAAAGGTGCTTTGAACTACTCTAATAGAATGCACACAGTTGTGGGATAGTGTGGACAACACTTAATGAATCATTATGTCTAATTTTGTGCCTTAGATGTTTAGATATCTGCCTGACCATCTGTATTAATGCCTTTTCTGAAATAATTCATCTATTTACAGTTCAGTTTAACCAAAGAAGTATGAAATTGTCATTAACATTTCTCATAAGTAGTTAGGCAGATAGATGAAGCACTCTGGATTGTCCTGCTGCTAGAAGTGATTGGTTTCATGCAAGATGCACTAACAGTGTACTGTACAAGATAAAAATCAAATCCTGTCACTGAAGCTATTTAATTTTGTGTTGGAAAGAAATATTGCTCACCTGGTTTGTTGTTAACCTGTTGCACCTCAGCTGACAGGCAGAACCTTCCAGCTAAGGAAGATTACTAGCTGGATTGCTTGTAATGAGAGAAGTATATCATGGACATACTTGTGCACATATCCAGTAGTAAAATAGGCAGACAATTTTAGAGTAGTCTTCTTTAAGGGCAGCATTTTTCAACTACAGTTGATGCAGATTAGGAAGATGTTGCTTTGCCTTGCTGACTGTCAGTCAGTCTACCCTATCCTATAGCGGGATATTACCAGTCCCTGTGATTTGCTAGTGTAAATAAACTCTGAGTAGAAAACCAGCAAGGCAATCCTGTTCTGTCAAAAATATTCAGATAAAAATGGTAGCAACATTTATACTTTATTTTAAACTAGACCACTTTAATAGAGGGCTAGGGAGTCACTGCGTATGAATCAGGTAGAGGTGGTAAAATCTCTCTAGGAGATCAGCTACCACTGGAGCAATAGTTCTGCCTGTGTCAATTGACATCAGCAGACTTTACAAAGTATGTTTAAATAGTAGCTTTGAGGAGAGACACTTCAGAATCTTACTTCAAATGAGCAACTAAGGAGCTTAAATCCTGAAATAACTTTGAGGACCTGAGTCAGTATTCCTAAAAACATAGCACCTATGCAGAAGACTGAAGAACAAATTCCTTACCTCCGTCCTGCAGTCACACAAAATCCATTAACTTTGGGTTAATTGTTCTAAAATTCTGAAAATTATGTGAGGTCCAACTCTATGGCCTTACGAGGACTGCCAGTTTCCATTTAAACTGATTGCAATAGAATATTTAGCATTTTGAAAAGCAGGGAAGTAAACTTATGTGTGCCACTGAAATAACTTTTATTTTTCAAATCCAGCATAATTTGTGTTATAGTCCAGCTTTATCATTTCTATTCAGTTAATATAAATATACTAGAAGAAGTGAATTGTTAACCTAGACAAATTAAGCAATTGAGGTAAGTTTAGTAGATATTTTGTTTGTCATAATTCATTAAGTATAAGAATACTACGCACTGTTAGTAATAAGTTTTCAAATCATATAGTCTAAAATATGCCTCTGCTACAGGTCATGGGATAACAGCAGTAAAGGAAAAAGCAGGAACTACCCTAAGAATTCATAGTGGAAGTTCAGCATCTTTGGAAACAGCAGAGCCTCCTGCAGCTGAAACACCAGTTACTCGTAAGTTCAAGTCCACTGAAATTGTGGACAGAACTCTTTGACACTGCCAAATTAGTTTGATTTACAAAATTTTAAGATTTTGGTCACAGAAACCAGTTTACTGTAATTTGTGACTTGCAGAGTTGAAATTATACTGTAACCTGCTTTTTTTCTTTTGTTAGAAGCAGAGGATTCTCTAGACCAAAGCTCTTCTGAGAGTATTCCTTCTTCCCCTTCATCTGGATCTCGTGGCATGCTGTCAGCTATCACTAATGCCGTACAAAACACAGTGAGTCATTTTAGCTGGTCTCTCTGGTCTAGTTATTTTTCATTATTTTTAGGTTCAACTTCACTGTAGGTCACATTTTTTAAGTTACAATTCTTTGTAGAAACAGTTCTTTTGTAGGTCTGTTTAGAGTCTTTTCCATGACAAAATAACTTTTAAATAAAACTGTCAAATTTAAAAAAAAAAAAAAAAGTCAAACAGAACTAACTCAGTTACTACATTGTCACCAGTTTCAGTGAAAAAAATGTGGTCTTCTCCTAAACTATGTAGAATTTTGGAAATTCTTGGAAAATCTTTTTTATAATTGTACCATTGTCTGATTTTTTATTTTTACACATATGTCAGTCCAGAGAAAGTGTGATAGGATTTGTTACCATTTTTGAAGGCAGAGAAAATAAGAAAATACTCCATTTGCTTATTTTAAGGCTTTTACTAAGCTCTCTATTTTTAGTTCCTGGCCTTTACCTTCACCCCTCTGTCTAGTCTCTCATTTTGTGTTAATCTTCCCAGAAGGGGGCCTGTTTGAAAACTCACAGAGGCAAAATCTTTTGTTCACAGTTCTTTCCTATTACACTGTCCTTATATTTTGTGTGTTGAACTTCATCCTTTTCTCTTTTTTTGGATTTCAGCTTTTGCAAAATCCTGTACCATACCGTTTCCAAATCAATTTTTGTGTCATCATCTTCCCCAGCATTTTTTACACTTTTCAGTATGGTGTTTCACTTGAAATTAAAAGAGACTTTAAACATTGGCTGTAAAAGCATGTAAGATTAACTCCCCACTGAGCAAGTTTTATGAAGTGGCAGTTCTTTTTTATTGTATATCCAGTTCACTCTGACTGCCTCATCAATCTAATATCAAAGGTTTGGGGAGCAGAAGGAGATTCCTGCAGATTATTCCTAAGACTGTTTCTACAGAACCTGGAGCATCATACGACTTGTGAGAGCTGGCAACCAGTAAGATTACTTGAGCATGTTGTAAGAGAAATGTGCTTGTAGGCACCCTGGAGATGCTACTATGCCGTAGTGATCAATGTGGTACAAAAAGAATCACTTAAGGTCTCAGTAAGTCACCTATAATCCCATTTGAGACTTTGGTAGGGTTTTCCATTATATATCAGGTTACATCAGCATTTGAGTATCTGACACACACGTAATCCAGATTGAAATGGAAATCTTTAGCCAGTGAAAATTCTTCTTCAATGTACGTAAAAGATATGAAGACACAGGAAAAACGTGTATTTAAATAGACAGTTTCAGAGTCATCACAAGTGTTGAAATTTTAAAAATCAGGTGAGGCGGAGTCTTCTGTTCATGATGGACTTGACTCCACATTTTTCATGTCTAAAACATGTTCCTACAAACCAGATGCCATCAGATGAAATTAAAGTGGTATTCATAGAATGATAGAGCCACAGAATAGATAGGATTGGAAGGGAACCTAAAGATCATCTAGTTCCAATGCCCCTGCCTTGGACATGGACACCTTCCACTGAACCAGGTTGCTCAAAGCCTGATCCAGCCTGGCCTTTAATACTTCCAGGGGTGAGGGATCCACCACCTTTCTGGGCAGCCTGTTCCAGTGCTTTCAGCATCCTTATAGTGAAGAATTTCTTCCTGATACCCAATCTAAATCTATCCTCTTTCAACTTAAAGCCTTTTCCTTTTGTCCTAACACTGCTTGCCCTTGCAAAACGTCCCTCTCAAGCCTTCCTATAGGCCCCATTTAGGTACTAGAAGGCTGCTGGAAGGTCTCCTCAGGGAACAGCACTGATTTTCTGTCTTCACAGGAGATGTACTCCAGCCCTTCTATGATTTTTTAATTTTTTTAATTAAATTACAACAATTGTTACATTTCATCCCGTGTAAGTCATTTAATTAAATGGAAATATTTGTATAGCTCTTTTTTTTTTCTTTTGGAAAATGTATTCAGAACAAAGTAAATGCATGAATCCTATTGTTAGTTAAAGTATAGGAAATTTAGGGACCTGAATGCTCAAAGATGGTGTCTATAAAAGCACTCCTCTTTACAGTTTGTATTAGCCTAAACTGGGAAGAAAATAACCATATTGCATTATTTTATACAGGGGAAAAGTGTGTTATCTGGAGGCTTAGATGCTTTGGAATTTATTGGGAAGACAACCATGAACGTCCTTGCAGAAAGTGATCCTGGATTTAAGAGAACCAAAACACTGATGGCAAGAACAGTCTCACTATCTCAGGTTGGATTTATTTAAATACTGCTCTGTCAATGCAATTTCAGATTATTTTTCCAGAATTTCACGTGCCTCAGGGGGAGGCCTTTGTTGCAGTAGGTACTGGTTGGGCTTGGGGAAATAAATATTATGCTTTATATTTGCTCTACTTTATTTTTCTTCACAGAACCACAAAAGATAATGTAAAATCATCTTTTCTGCATAATCACATATGCAATAGCTTATTTAAATAAGATAGTATATGTGGTAATAAATCATTACACTCTGGAGGCAGAATCAAATTACTGATGTTTTGGTAACAGCTGTAGATAGATATCTTCCAGCATAAACATTACTATACTCTTTTCCTTGGAAATCAGTAATACTGGAATATGACATATATGTCATTAGGAGCTAAACCTGTAAAAAATTGTATCTCAATGTCCGTCTAACTTAATGGTAACCTTACACAGTTGTGACTCATATGTTTTAAAGCTCAGAGAAGTGATAAAAACAGAAGTGAAAGTGCTTTAAGTACAAAATGTTTTTATTTCTCCAAACACTGAGAGGAGGGAGGCTGTGGAAAACAACAGATGTTGAAAAGAAACTAAGTTTACTGCATGTTTACTTCCTTGTAGAGAAGAGTGAGGTACTTTTCTTTTAATGAGATGTTTCATCTTTAGTGTTCATCATTGTAGGAGTTAACAGACTTATACTGTTACAGCAGATCAAAAGCAATTAACTCTTGTTAAGGCCCACAGGGTTAAGATGAGCTTTTGAGAATGTCTCCTTTAACAGCATGCATGAATTTGCATGTAGAATCTGAGGCAGAATACAACATAAATCAGTTCTCATGGGTTGCACTATCACTTTCTAGTGATTTGTTCATAAAACTTAGTGAGTTAACTTTTGAAGAAGGAGACTTCAGAGGGAAAATGTATCATTTAAAGTCTTTTGTAACAAATGAATCACTGAAGACAATAGTGTAGAAATTTTGAATGATGGAATAACGTAAGTGGCGGGAGTTCACCTGCATTCAGACACTTATATGTGACCTAACATGCAGTTCAGATGTATTTACCACCTTTGCTGTAACAAATTCATGAGAGGCCATTTCATCCTGGGAATAGAAGGAAGAAGTAGAAGATCCTGTTGGATACACTATTCTTTTTTATACACTGCTAGAAGTGTATTAAAAGCACTCCAAAATATACCTAAGTATATAGAGGGTAGGTCTGCCCCACCTTTGGTATAAGTCATTAATCTCTTTTGTCAGTCCTGCTGTCACATAAAACTGACTTTAGTATTTGCTAAGAATATTTTATAGGAAATATTTATGTAGGTGCATTATTTATGCAAGTTGGTGGGTAGGTCCTGAAAATTATAGTCTTCCCATTTTGTGGTCTGTAGAATGGATTGCATGGCTCTTTAAGGCTGCACATTAAATAGTCCTTTTTCTTTCATTATAATTGGTGGTGAAATTTATTATATGGTATCTGTAGTTGACATTGCTTTTGAAAATATAAGCAAGATTTTTTTTGTTCATTGTTTTTTAAAGAAAGTTGGTTAGCAATTACCATTGGGAAAACCCTGCTTAGAATACTATATAAATATTTTATCAGAGAAAGTTATCAAAAAAGAAGTTAGCTATTTCATCTCTAAAATTTTAGCTCTGCAGGTGTGATATAGTCCCAAATTTTACTACTACTTCTAGACACACTGAAGCAGATGGTAATAAAATCTGTCACACTTCCAGCACTATCAATAAAACATGGAATGATGTATATTTGTACAGCTGTTGCGAGAAGCTAAAGAAAAAGAGAAACAGAGGCGGGCCCAGCAAGTTACAGTTGAAAGAACAGCACATTATGGACTACTTTTTGATGAGTTCCAAGGTTTGTCTCATCTCGAAGCTCTGGAAATCCTGTCAAATGAAAGTGAAGCTCAGGTACAGTATGCAGACAGCATAAATCAATATGGTTGGTAAAAAAAATTGTCTTTACATTAATTTTATTCTGCAGACACATGTAGAATGAACAGTAAGTTTTCCATCAAGTTCAGAGAAAGCTGAATTGATCCTATGGGCCTGTCCTGGGTTTTAGGAACTCTAACTCAATACACCTAAAATTTAACTACAAGATCAACTCAAAACAAAGTTCATAACTGACAGATATTTTTGTTAGGATCATATGTAGTGTGTATTTTTCAGATTGTGACACTATGCAGATGTCTTGCAAATTCCTTGCAGAATTTGCAAAGAGGTCAAAATCTTTTTGGTTTTGTATCAGGTACAAATACTTACGTTCAGGAATTCCAGACCTACTACATGTGGAGGCTGATGAATTAAAATTAGTTCCAGATTATTACTTGTTCACTTCTTATTGTGTTAGTTTTTAAAGTTACATAAAAATACACCAAGATACTATTACTGGAAGTATACAAATGTCTCTCTGAAGATGGTAATGTTAATAAGGCCTATCTGATAAAAATATATTTTAATTTCAACTCTCAATTTATTTATTCTGCTAGTACATCAGTAGATCTCTGACAGTAGACTAATAGAATTTTGTAGATTCCTAGCAGTGATTTTTTGTACTGAAACAGTTTTCTAAATAAATTTCTTAAAAACAAGTTTTCTTTTTTGTTTTTCTTTTTGTAATTAGCATTCTTTGCCCTGCGGGGTACTTCTTAATAAAATAGGCTGGATGTTAGGAAGAGGTTTTTTACTGAGAGAGTGATAAAGTTTCGGAATCATCTGCCCAGGGAGGTGGGGGTGTCACTATCCCTGGGGGTGTTCAAAAAAAGATTGGATGTGGCACTCTGTGCCATGGTTTAGTTGAGGTGGTATTAGAGCATGGGTTGGACTTGGTGATCTTGAAGGTCTCTTCCAACGCAGTGATTCTGTGAGAATATAACCAACTTATATTTTAAAATATTTTAGTTGCTCTCAAAAATAAAAAAAGCTTATATGAATAACAGTTAGGTACATACTGTCAGTGTTGTTTTTACTTTTTGTTATTGTGTCTAGATGAAAAACTATACATTCAAACCCCACATGTAAGGTTCAAGGGTCTGCTTTTGGAAAAAAAAAACAAAACCAAAAATGGCCAAAAGGTTCAGGTTAATTGCATGTGTCAACACTATTTTATTTTAATGTGAGATACCACTGGGTAAGCAAGACATGTGCAGGTTGTTACCATGAGGTTTCTGATGCACTTCATTTATGTCCTAGACATGTACATAGTCCTACTCAGTCCAGCGGGATTGATGGTAACTGTGTGGGTCAACAAGTCCAATGCCCAGATAAATGTTGCAGTTACCACGCACATACGCACACAGGCACAGAGGGCAGAAAGAGTACCGTAAACTTGAGACCTCTCCTAGCAGCCCGAAAGCCACAGGAGGACTGTAAGAGGTACTGAACACATACATGTTTAAGCTTTTATTTTGAAAGTTTCCATTAAAAGAAGTTCCCAGTTAGCCCTATGGATAGTGCTACAGTAGGGGAGGAAAAAAGCCCTATGTAGTCCTTCACAACCTGACTTGAGTCTCACGGTTTTATCTTGTGTTTAACCCTGAGCACAGGAGCTGGACACAAGGACACACCGGTAAGAAAGTAACAGCTGTCTCCAGCCTTGCACTGAGGTAGTCTATGCATCTGTCAACCAAACTTTGAGAAGCCCCTTGAAACAAACATAAAGGAAAAATTTTGCATCAAGGACAATAAGGGCATTTTCTCTTGGCTTCCATCGGCAGAAGGAGCGCTCTGCTCATGGGATTAACAACATATAACTGTAGTACAAGCAGTGATTCAAAGAATCTGTTTCCAGCCCTCTTAGGTTTGCCATCCTATTAGATATGCAGGGACTTGCAGATACCTGAGACATGCAAAGACCCGCCAATACATTCTTCAGAACAGGTAGACTGTCAATAATTTTAGCTGCATTTTGAAGGCAACTTTTTCCAACTCTTCCTGTGAGTGCTCAGACTAACCATTCTGCCTGTGCTCTTTTTGCCTGCTGTCTTCATCCAGGCAATCCCAAAATGCCTATTAGAGTTTGCAGTTAAACCACAGATTTATAGTCCAAAACTCATGTTCTGGAGGAAGGAAGGGACCTGATGATCTGGCAAGGCTGGTGTAGTTTTTGTGATACTCAACAAATTCTGTTGACAAGAACTAAAAATATGTCTAAGCTGGGAGGTTAGAGAAAAGGTTTGAACTTAATGGATGTTTCCATTTCTTAGTCTATTTTGGATTCAGGCTCTAAATTAGCATTTAATAGTACTGTCCTTTCTTTTACAGATTCAGTCACATTTAGCAAGACTTGATGGAGAACAGTTGGAGACTGTGAAAAATGATTTAATTGCTATAAAGGAGATCTTTGTTCCAAAGGAATTAGATGATGAAGTGGTGCAGGCACAAAAAGGTAATTAGAAATACAGAGACTTAACCATATAAATAATTGCTACTTCTTTATCTAGCAATTAAAACAATTCCAGTCCAAACTGTAATTTCTGATATCCTAATAGTCTTCATAAGGTAGTTAATAAAATTAATACTCTAAAAGTTCTGGAAGCTGATCAATGCTTAATTGAATTTATATTGTAACTGAAGTGCGAGATATAGAAAATCAAACATAAAGTTTTTTTGCTATATCATCAATGAAAGTATAAGAAAGTAAAATAATAACTTTTTGGATAACTCAACTTTTCTTACAGAATCTGTTTAGGAAATTGTATAGTCTGAAAGTTTTGAAGTACTTAGAAATGCTTTTCTGTTCAGCAACTTCGTCCTCACTCTGCACCCTCCCTTGCTAGATGGGGGAAAAGGTTAGAGCGTCCAAGAAATTTAAGAACCCTGAATTTTTTTTTGAATGAAAGTCACTTTGAAACATAGTAACAAAGCTGCTTTAGAGGTGTTGCTTGGCAAGATGTGGTGTGTGGAGTGCAAGAAGGAAGTTAGAGCAGCGTTCCGTAACTGCGACACAGCACAGCATTGAAGACAATGGGCCGAGCTCACGAAAGTGACAATAAAATGGGTGGTTAGGGGCAAAATAGGTGTCTTAAACAGGTCAAAAATGTTAGCATTCCCCCAAACAGGTTAGAACAGAATGATAAGAAGTCAGCTTAAAGCCAGCACGGTTCATGTCTCCAGGCCTTTGTCCTATGGACATCCATACCAAACCTCTTAGAGCTAACAGCAACAGTCCCCTTGACCTGACTGAAGACTGGCTCATGCCACTGAACACCATATTGTTGTGTTTCGGAAACAAAGAAACATCGAAGGATATTTCTTCCACATCCTCTTGATCTTCTCAGGGAACTTTGCCCATAAAACTTGCATTTTGCATGATGGTGAGATACGATTTCTTTAGCCTTCAGAAAAGTTAGAAAAACTCTGTTAACATCCACATGTTCTAACAGGAAAGTAATTCTACTCAGACTTCTCTTTCTGGCAGTGCTTACTCAGCTTGCCTGATCTTTCTCACAGGGACCTCATTGTTTCTCATTGTGGGGAACAGCAAGTGCTCAGCGTAAAGTCTTAGTATGGTTAAAGTTTTATGCTGTTTTGTTCCCCTCTTAGTTACTCTTTAAAACCCCACATTCTTCTATGGAGTTGTGAGAAGTAGAGGTGAAGAAAGTGTATAGCCTGCTTAGGAATGAGGACTCATGAGATGTCTGTTGTTCCTTAATTTCTATGGAAAATAGTACCTTGCTTTGAAACCAGCTCCCAGGAGAAGCTCTGTTTCTTGCACAAAGTGTTTTTTTCTCTGAAGGTCAGAAGTTCTGGTTTTTTCAGTAAAGCACAACTGCTTATCATGCTCCTTGAAACATTTACAGGCATTTTGAATCGGCTGCAACCAAGGCAATGAGCACCTTAAAAAAAAAAGAGACCAAATCAAAGTGTGCTGGAGGTTTGCCCCTGCAAAAGCAAACCACTCATCGGTGAAACACATCCGTTCCTCCTGTGACTGTGGAAATAAAAACCACACACATGTTCTCTCCACCTTACAGCTGAATGGATGTTACTTCAGGCAGCAGCGCAAAATTATGCACATCCTTTGGTGTAATCAGGCTCAAGATTTGTTAGCATTTGAACTGCAGATATATTTCATTTATTGGTGTTAAGTTGGATGCATTTTAGTTCCACTAGAGGAACCAAAAGAATAGAAAGGTAAATTGCTTCTCAAAAGTAGCTTTCTGTTAGGGCTGAGTCTACAATTCTGGACATGCATGAATAGCTTCTACGCTTACAAAATCAAGTCAGTAAGCCATATGGTCTTTTAATAGTGTATTTTTTACATAGAATTGTATATTTTTACTTAAACTAACTCATATAGCAAGAGCTAGTAGGCTTTGTTAAATCTGTGGAGGAACTTTGATTTTAATTTTGCTTGCTAAACAGTTTAAAACTGCAACTAAGTTGATTTCCATAAGATTTTGATTTGTGTTTCCTAACTCAATAAAACACGTGGGTTTTATTACTGTATATGTATATAAAAATTATAAAAATTTGTATTACTGTATATATATATTAAAAAAAAAGAATAGATGGGAGAAAAAACAGTACTTTGCGTTCAAGTGTTTGAAAAAGGTGACCATTTGTTTTATGTAAATTCTCAGGATCTCTTATCCTTGGATCTCAGAATCTGAACAAGTTTCTGATGTTGGTGCTGCTTTATTTGCTACCATAAATGCTTTCAGTCCTACAGAAGGAGGTAATACTGCAGTGATCTTTGGAGGACTGTTTCAGGAAAGGACTTGGGCTAGGCTTTGTTCTTGGCAACTTTGAAATTGGAACTGTAGTATTTTTTGTGTCTTGGCTTAACAGTCAGGTGCAAAGTTGATAAAAAAAGAGAAAGAACATATGTTTTCTGACACAAGTAGCAGAGCCACATGCATACCCTTCTCTCTAATGTTTCCTCTCACTTTGATTATGCAGCCCTTCCATGTATTTTTCACTGCAGCTTCACATCAACGGTTTGTGAAATAATAAGGGGAGAACATCTGTAAAAGTGGCTTTACCTACATTTCGAAAGCCATTAACACCCAAAATCTCATACGTGAGGTTAAGCGAGGCAGTAGCCAAAGTGAATATTCAATTGAATATCCCAGTTATCAACAGTTTTGGTAATTTTGCATTGATGTGGTAAACTGCTGCTCACTTTTCAGCCTGCTGCCATTCATAAAACAATTTGTCGTTGATTTAAGAACAAGTGAGTGCAGTGTATCCAGTGTACTGTATTCCAAAGCCTGAAAATCCTATTGTCAAAATTTCCTCATAAGGGCAGCAGTGAAATGAACTCCATGCATCTCTTTGGCCTGCCAGAATACAAACTTCTTGACATGTTCCTTTGCTATTAAGACAAAATCTCAGTCTCTTGTTTGTTGTAGGTGAAGAATTCTTTGTGCTACACACTAACTTATTTTATAGCACCAAAGATGGACACTCTGTACAAGCAAGGGTGAGATGTCCTTTTCCCTGGGAGAGTATAATCCAAGTCTCAAATTTTACCACCTTTTCACATGTTGCATGGTAAACAGTTCTGCCAAGGTCCCCAAACTCACTGGAGAGTAATGGCCCTCTGCTTTTAAGCCCAATACTGAAGACTTGCATAAAAATGGAAGATCTGGCCCTACCTAATTAGTGAACAAAAAAAGTGAGAATATAGCAAGACACAAAATTGATTTTTGAAGTAGCTGGACTTTTATCAGTATGGGGACTCTGACCTTCTAGTGACATCAGGCTAAAGAACTGGATTTTGTGTGTTCCATCAGGAAATCTTTTGCAAGCTCAATACATGCAGATGAACTAAACCAACCAAAATACTGACTTTTAGGAACTTGAAGCATGTTAGAATATGTCATCTGATAGTTGTCAAAGGAGTATATGTAATAAAGATGAAGTTCAAATATGAGTGATACTTATCTTTGCTCAAAAATCTTGTGAAATAAGATTTGAGGCTCATTACTTCAAAGCAAACCAGAAAACATTCTTCATTTAAGCAAATCTCGACCTTAAAATAGAAAGAAAACACGCCTCTTACCTGTGGTTTGCAGGCAGAGCAGTAGAGAACATGTATGAGCAGTATGAGAGAACAGTATGTTGCTTCTGAAACTTATTTGTATCTGGCCGTTTTTATTCCTTGGTTTGAGAGAACAGGTAGTGTTGCTTCTTTGGTTATTTTGTGGGTCATGTATTTTTTGTCAGATAACATGGGGTTATGCAGTTTCTTGCCCTCTTGACTGTTTTTGTGAAACTTAATGGAATTTAGGATGGGATAGAAAGAGCAGTTAAAGTGTCAAGCTGGTGTATCAGGTTGTGCAGGGATCCCTGTTGCTTGTTCTCTTCTTTATTTGAGCGTATACGTGCACACCCCCATACATTCCTTTCTTGTGTTGCTGTCACTGTTTTTCAAGTGCTGGAATGCTTGGTGAAACTATTTCACTGGATGTGTTTGATCATATAAAATACTATAGCAGTAACACGCTAACAAAAGCTGTCTTGTTTTTTCTTGCAGCAGATATGGGAGAAGAGTTTGTCAGCATGCTCACAGAACTGCTGTTTGAATTGCACGTTGCTGCTACTCCTGACAAACTAAATAAGGTTAGCACCTGTTAGTGAGCTGCCTTCAGTTTTGTGGGCAAAGAAGGAGGGCTTTATTCTGAAATCTGACGCAGAGCAGTGCTCAGAAAGCAAAGTACAGGAGGCTGAGACTAAAATGCTGAATATAGAAAAGCTTTCACAGAAGAAGTGAGATGAGTAAGGCAGTGTAGTTGGACAAGCCCTTTCCAGTGTTAGAAAGCTTGAACTAGGGTGTCTCAGCAGATCAGGGCTAATGAGCACAGCAGATTTGGTCTTATGTATTGGGAACAAAAGTCAGGTTCATAATAATTTTTCTTGCTCTAGAAGTTAGGTGTTTATGAACTAGTCACATGACTAGTCACATTTGTACTATCAGGTCCCTTTAAAGCTGGTTAACCTGCCAATCTTAGGCTCAAACAAATGTTTATCTCTCTAGCTACATAGATAGAGGATGGATAACTAGCTTAGGCTTAGGTCTTAATGTATTTTAATTTGACTTGATGTTAAAAAAAGAGATGTCATTAATTTCCTACTAAGCGTAACAGTAGTCTGATGTTGTATAAAGCTTCAAGACTTCAGCTTTGATCTATTTTCATGCCTGGGAAGGCAGCTCAAGATACAGTGATTTTATATTTCTTTTTCCTTTAAGAATTTAGTACTTTTCTCTTACCTCTCCAGTTTTTTTTTTTTCCTTCTTTATACGCACTTCTTATTTTCTTATTTGGGAAACTGTATAAGAAAAATTTCTGTGTAAATTGATTTGAATGATAAAATAAAGCTGAAATATTAACTTTGGAATTAATGCCAGCTGTATGTGTTTGTTAGGAATATTGTACCTTTAGAGGAATTATCCCTGGATGATCCATCTTTATGCAATCTGAAATGCTTCTCCTTACAGTTTCTTAAATATACACGTAACTAAATGCTACTCAGAGTCTTGATATATTCAAATTTCTGTGTGTAAAAAGGAAGTAATTGTTAATTGATGTTCAGGAATGTCATCTGATATTCTCTTTTCAAACTGAACTTTGCGGTTGGGTTGTTTGGCAGGCTAGGAAAAAAGCTCATGAGTGGCTGGAAGAAGCCAGTTTGTCCACCCCAGTAGACACAGAAGAGGAGGTAAATGAAAAACCTGGAGAACCTGGTGAAGAAAAGACGCAAAAAGATGATAAAATTGACAGTGATAAAACAGAAGTAGACAAAAGCAAAACTGTGGAGGTAAAATAACTTTTGAAGGATGAGGTTCATTAAGTGAATGGACATACTTTGTTTGATAAGATTGTTTCTTCATGTGTTGGCTTCATATGTCATCCTTATTTTTTAAATTCATGGAAGTAGTAAGAAATAATAATACACAACTATTCACTGCAGACCCAATAGGAGAGTAAATTACATGAATATTCTTGCTGTTATTCTGTTTCCATAAGTAAATATCAAAGTAGCAGGTTCTCTGTCACATTGTTTTTATTGTTTTATATCTGTGGGGTTTTGTGTATGCATGTTTATACTCAACACACAGTGAGCTGAGAGATTCTGTGGTGTAATGTCAAACATTGCATGCACGCTGAAAGTTGTATCTCAACGTTTCTCAGTATCTCCTTCTCTCAGTGACAATAAATGGGAAAAATGGTCAAACTATGTAAACAGTTTGAATCATAAACAGACAAAACAGAAATATTATTTAGGCAACTAACAACTGCTCATTCTCTTTATGAAAGATAGTTCTAAGGCTAAAAGTTCATTTAGAAAGTCCTGATAAGGTTAATTGTGATTGAATATTTTCTGTCAAGTTAATGGCAATATTAAATGTGGTTGCTATCTTTGTCAAGATTATTATTTCTGATAAGAAGTTATCTGTCATGTTTCCTTACAAAAAAGTCTAAAGAAGCAGACAGAATGTATACACTGTATTTATTACAGATTTTTATGTGATTGCAGATTTCCAACTGGCATCACCTTGTGAAAGCTGTAACTCGATAGTGCTACGTAGAGATTTCTGTCACTGTTGATAAAAACCACTTATTTATTGGGCACATTATCCATTTCTGCTCTGGAGATTCAGCTAAGGGATGACTCAGTACTTTTGGCTCCATATGAAAATAATTATGATTATGACTTACTCTAGAGTTTAGGTATCTTTCTATTTGTTAGGACTAGATTTAAAAGTGGTATGTGAGAAAATCCAAGAGCCTGACCTAGTTCCCAGCTAAGTAAATGGTAGACTTGATCTCCCTAATTTTTCAGAACAAGTAGAAGGTCTGTGTTTTATAGCCTGTGGATATTTCATTTTCCAGTATTGGTTGTGAGGATGACATTATGGCTGATATTACTTCACTATGTATGTGTTGGTTTTTCCAGTTGGGGTAGGAAGGGTTCCTATGTTTGAAATTCTTACATATGTATATATCTATAAATACATTTATCAGTGTTGTTATTATTGATTGTATTGTTCCCATTTTTAATTTAAGGAAATCTACATGCTGTCCATTGAAAGTCTGGCTGAGGTAACTGCTCGTTGTATTGAACAGCTTCATAAAGTAGCAGAATTAATTCTACATGGGCAGGAAGTAGAAAAAACAGCTCAAGATCAAGCAAAAGTACTGACAAAGTGAGTATTATGTACTTCATATATGAACATTTGACATTTGCATAGAACTTGTCAAGTTCCATTCAGCTTGAAGGCACAGCATGTTCATGGATCAACAAACAGCATTGGTTTCAGGGGTCCTGGTGCTGTATTTTCCCATGCAATCAGGTTCTGTAGGCTACCTGTCATTTTTTGACATGGCTGACATATACATGTTCACAAAAACATGACCTATACACAAGCTAAAAGTTGTTTCTGCTCCAGCAAGCAAATGTCAACTTGGGTAGCATTTCCTGTTCCCTCTGCAGAAGATACTGTGCCTGCATATATGGAATCTGCTCTTAGAGTGTGTAATGCAGTCTTATTATCTAATAGTTTCATTATCTAGTGTTTATCTGCCAAAAATATACAAAAATCAATCTGTAGTTCTAAACAATAGACCACATTTGTCAGCAACTTTGTACTCAACCATAATGAAATACCCAGAAATTCAAGAAGCCAGTCTGTCTAGTGGGACTCCACATTCAGATCTCAAGCTCTCTGTAGTCATCAAGTGTACTGATTTCAGTAAGTTTTAATGTTAAGATATTTTAAACAGTTGACTCCTAAATAAGTAAAATATTTAACCAAGTGCTTATCCTTAAGAATGCTACAAAGAATAGCAAAGTCCATAGGAACACTTCAGACTAAAACAAAGCACTTACTAAGTTTTTTTCAGAATCAGAGCTAAGGTGTGGTACACCTTGAAGAATGAGGTCCTATGGGATGCACTTGTGAATTCTAGGAAAACAATGAAAGATCTCAGAACAGAACGAGATCTTGTTCTCTCGTGTTTTAACCACAAGTGTGCTTTCACTTCTAGCACAGAGTAGATGTTTTACTGGTCACATAGGAAAATTCTCACTGTTCTCATTCAAGTTTGATTTATTTCCAGCAGTATTCCCAGGAGTTGTGTTGCTGCAATCGTCAGAAAAACAATAGTTGAACTAGAAGTTTAGAATTTAAACAAGTGAAACATTGCACTATCGAAAAGACTGGTGTGTGGAACAAGATATCGTTTTGTTGCTGTAGTCAGCAGTGGATTTTTCAGTGAAAGAATATAAAAACTTTATCATGAACAGTCTATGCCTAAATATTTTAAAAATATTTAGAAGCAAAATTGCTTTAAGAACATCTTGGCTTCCAAGATAATGTTTGTCACAGGGTTTTTATCTATTGATAGGTCAAGGATGTATTTTTATATTGTCTCTCTTGTTTTTTTAAACCAGTTTAACAAGTGCCATGTGCAATGAAGTTTCATCTTTATCAAAGAAGTTTTCTGATTCTATAACAGCAGCTGGGGTAAGATGACAGCATTTTGTGTAGCATTTGGGCTTTTTTTAACATAGTTCACCTCTTGAAACAGAAATTCTTACGTGAGTCCAGTGGCTTTATATCAGCAAAGAGGCTACTTCTTTCCTCAGATCAAGAACACAGAGCATTTTTACAGCAGAAAAGGTCACAAGCCTTGATAGATGACACTGTGTCCCCTGCCTTCTCTCTTTCTAGAAACCATTTCCTGTTTTTCCTGATCACCACTCAACACTTCTTATCTTCTCACATTGAAGGGCCCCACATTTGAAGTTACACAGCTTGATGATAATTTCTTCTCCAACTCAGCCTATCCCTTTCAAACACATTTGTGTAAAAGTCATTAGCAGATTGTATTGCAGTACCTTAAGATGGCTTCACGAGTTGTCATCTTAGCCTTTACTAGATCCCCTGCCTTAGCAGTGCAATGTTTTCAAAAGGTTTAAGAGGTTAGAAAACCCGTTTGGTCCGTCTTAAAAAAAATCACTCTGTCTTCTATCACGAGATATTCTGTTTGAGAACATCCATTTATCTGTGAACGTCTTTGCTAGAAATAGAATCCTGTCTTTCAAGATGCTTCAAGGATGACTGACATCTAAGTATTATAGCAGGATTTGGAGGTAAAAATTGTGCAGTTACTGAAATTGTTCTGTAAACATCAGAGAAGAACAAATTCTGGTTCTCCTGATGGCTCCATGAAAACATGAATGTACTTCAAAGGGAATTCTTCCAGTTCTCCCATTAGTTCTTCCAGCACATCTCTGAACATGTTTTTTCATAGTTATTTGTACAGAACATGATTTATTTCTTTGCTTTTATTCTGAGTGATTTACACAACTTCCAATTAGTCTAGGAAAAAAATGCTTATTTTGCATTTTGGGATTGTTTTTTAGCATATATCTGTGGGACACTTGCAATAAATATATGCACAAATATATAAAAATAAATTGCACACAAAATATTAAACTAGCCCACTAAACGGTGCATTCTGTAATGGATTTTCTAGTAACTGAGAGTAAAATTGTACTTCTTTTCTCTAACCATCTCTCCTCGGTTCTGCCATCTTTCTCAAATCTAAAATTAAGAAGTTTCATGTTTCTATAAATCTGTAGTATGAGAGCTACAAGGTTGTAAGTGGAAATCCTTCAGTTAAATTAATCAGTATTGTGTTCAGTATTGAAATAAAACAACTTTTGGTGGAGGTTACTGTTATTCTGAAGAACCACAATGCAAAGAACAGTGAGAATAAAAAAGGGAGGAACTTTTGCCATTTTAAAAAGCAGTGGAACTAATGAATCTTGATTTTTTGGTCTCTAGTAGTGTCACTAGTAATTGTATCCATCTTTCTTCCTATCTGGTTGTTGAGAAGAATGTCGTGCATGCTGTGCTGTTTCACTGGCCAGCCTGCACTGTCCAGAGCAACATATGCTGCCTCCAGTTTGGGGATCTGAGTTTCAGCTGGTTTTCCTTCTGCAGGGGAGCTACTCTGGACCTTTCATTTCATCCTAACCACAGATATTTGTGTAACTTCTAAAAACTTCGTTTTTCTTCTGATGTGTGTTTTTCCTTTTTGTGTCCTTGAAAAAAAGAAAGGGGTTAAAAATTTTGTGGGATGTTAAAAGGTCACTGATAGACAGATGGACAAACAATGTTGTTACATAAACCTCACACCTCTAGGAAAGTAGGCAGTTTGAAACTCTGTGGCACATGAATTAATGAAGAAGTAAAACCTTGGACCTCTCTTACTTCAGCTCTGTGATAGAAATACATAGGGTGTACTGAGGTGTGTTTGAAATGTGGACACAGTTACCAGGAGTACTGAGATCAACAGTCTGAATAAGAATCAAGGTGAAAGAAGACCTTTATAGAATTCATAAAACCATCATATTCATCTCAGATATCAGTATATTTGTGTTAAATGTATTTCTTGATGTGGCATTTCATTCTGTTTCCTGGTTTACAGAGCAATATGAAGGCAGAGGTTCTTAACCCCATCATCAACAGTGTTCTATTAGAGGTAAGCATTATCATTATCTTCACATTAGAAGATGTTCTAATACAATTGTTTGAAATGAGACAGGCACATTTATTTCTAAAAGAAAAGTTATTTTAAAATTAGTGACAATATCATTCTGACTGTTCAGTGCCAGCTCATAAATGTCCTAATTTTGTGTTCAACCTCTCCCACAAACACTGTAGTAGTGAGGTTGCATTTACTGAGGATTCTTAAGAGCTGTATGACTGAAGTGAGGCTGGCCAGGTCTGAAGCTCTGCTGGTGTATTGGTCAGAGCACAGCAACAAGTTGCAGTTTCAGACTATATCCTTTAAAATTTGCACTGTAGGTATATGCTACAGTGTTTCCCATCTGCAGGCATTTAGTTTTCTACAAAGATTCACAGTCTAGCAGCAGCCTTGGTCAGCACATGGATAACCACGTGTCAGACCACCAAAATGTTCATGAGCAATTTCTTTTATTTGACACCATGGTCTATTTTTCTTCAGGAAAGCACAGTGAGTAAAACATACCTCAGTTTTACTAAGAAGAGGTTGAGATGAAGTAATAGCCTCACAAAGTCCTAAAACTCAAGAGTATCTGCAGCTCTAATTTTTAGCTCTGTTAGTTAGAACACACTTCTCTTAAAACATAAATAAACATAAAGTAGTGACCATAAATTGTCATTCTGTATTTAATAGCTGTGTTCTCTTAAAAATAAGGAGAAGATTGCTTTACAATAAGCAATTTTGCACTGAGTTAACAATACCCTTATGGAAAATTATGGAAAGTTGAATAGAGCTGTAGTGAAGACTACCATGCAGTTCCTTTTGTTATAGGGTAATTTTGCTGTTGCTGCTGATTTATCTTCATGTGCTCCAGGAACTGCAAAATCTAGGAGTATTTAGAATTGTGGAATACAATGTTTTGTACTTCATAAATCCCATCGTTGTATACAAATATGTATTAATACAGCCTAGGATCATGGAGAATTACAAGCCACTATACTGTTCAGTATTAGAAATTCCAAAAATAGTACTACGTGTTAAAACCATTATAATTCAAACTGTTAATTTCAGTGACACTTCTTCCACCTACAGCAAATTCAAAATTAGTTCAGTTGATGGAATGACTAGCTGGTTTGTTTTTAAAAAATCAAATCTACTTCTGAACACTGTGGCATTTTATTCTACTCATATTACCAACAAAACTGCCCAAGAGTTCAAACTTAGGGGAAGCCAGATTTTTGTATACTGATTCAGGTTATGCTTGTTAGCTGTAAACTGGTGTATTTTATCATTTTTCTTATCTACAGATTCTAAAATCTTGTGTGAAGACATATGCTAATATAGAAAAAACTACAGTGTAATTTTTGAAGTACATGGCAGCTGTACTGATGTATGACGTTTTCTCTCCCCATTAGGGCTGCAACAGTACTACTTATATTCAGGATGCTTTCCAGTTACTGCTTCCAGTTCTGCAAATTTCCCATATCCAGACCAGTTGTTTGAAAGCCCATGAGTGACAGTTTCCCAGGAGCTGTCACCTTGACAGCAACCACAGACCCAATGTCTTCAGCTGTGCCAAGAGAAGAGCTGGTACAAGAGATGTCTGGCCACTAGAGTTCTTTGAAGACACTAAATGCAGTTTTGCACATACAATACTGAACAAAATTTTAAAACTCTTTCAGACTTTAGAAGTAGTTAGTAAAGTGAGTAGTTTCTTTTTCAGTACAGTTGATGCTTTGCATTAATTTAAATGGAAGTTTATTGAAGTTGACTTAAATATGGATTCTAAATGCTGACCCTTTCGTTTGTAAACAATGTATGCAACAAATTGGAATGTAAAGTTTCTTAAAACACTTCACTTCAGATTACCATTTCTATTGTTTGTATAACTGTCAGTTAAAAAAGTGTATTTCAGAAGCTGGTTTCAGTATTTAATTTTCGTCAACATGAACAAATTATCATAGTGCTGAGCTTGTTAAATATTATTTCCAGTAGCAAATAATAACATCATATTAATATGTACCATTAGCATAACACTTTGTATTGAAGGAGTTGCATAGCAATAGGTATTAACTTTACTAAATGAAAATTATGGAGGATATGCATAAAGAATTATACTGAAAAGAAATTTTTTGAGCCAGTTACAATTATGGGTATAGCTCTGTATTTGCTGACCCATAAGTTTATATTAATTTAGGTCTATTTCTTCATTTCAATGGTTGAACAACACAGCAGACAAAAGTAATCTTTTTAATATGCAAGGGACAGAAAATTTCCTTTTTGTTTGGCAATTGAAACACCTGCTAAACAACCTTCTCTCAGATGTGTTACAGGGTTAACTCTTTGAGGTTTACTGATACCTACAGTTCAGAAACAGAAGTTGTAGTAAGAAGTTAGGAGGGAATTGCTTTGGGTGTGGAGATCATCTGTCAGAGCAATCACCTTTTTTTCCAAGGCAATAGTTAGGGCATAAACAAGCAACGGGAATGACATTTCATAACAACACTAGCAACCATGTAATTTGTCCATATCTTTAGTTTAAAATCTTGATTTGTCGACCTAAGAATTTGTTTAGGCTAGTTTCCTTCTTAGACAGGAAGAACCTTTCAATATTTTACATAGCCTGTTCTCTTGGATTTTTGTTATTATGTTTGTTTGAACTATTTTGTATTTTTTTCTCTTTATATACTCATTAATTGTATTTAAATGCTAATTTTTACAGCTAACATTTTAATACATTTAAGCATAGTTCATACATCATAAAAATAATGAAATAGAGCGTGAGGAAGTTTCTGTGTTTGATGGAAAAGAGAAACCATGTATCTGCTTTTTACATGGTAACTTCTTTGGGTACAAATAAGAAGACAGAAAGGTCTGTTTGTGTTTTACACTACTGTGGTCCCTGTTCTGCTGTCACACTCACTGTGACTTTTCCATTTTTTGTTATTTAGAGATGAAATTTTCTCTATTCCTGAAATAAGGTTTATTATGCAAAATCTATTTTCTGGCACCCTGTAATTTAACAGACGTGAGATACCTTTCTGGGTAAGTAGAAGTACAGTCTTCGAATTCATTTGCACAGGCTGAATATAATCTCAGAAACCTCAGGGAATAATGTTTGAAATTATTGAGGGGCATTCTTAAGATAAAGATTGCTTGTCTGAGATACTCCTTACTAGAGGTTTCACTGTCTTGCTTAAATTATGCATTTATGAATAAAGTAGCTTACCCTGAAGTAAAAGAAGCTATAAAAAGTAACATGGAGACTTAAAGTATTTACATCCATACAATGTAGGAAGGGAAACAGGGCAGGATATGAGCATAGGGATACTCCCATCTGATCTTAGGATCATCTTGTCCTAGGAAAACTGAAGGTTTTATCTTTAAATCAATTTTAGGTAAATAATATTTCAGTAGAGAAGTACTGTCTGGATGTAGCCAGAATATTTTGTTTACACTGATCTGTATTTTTCCACCAGTCAAATAAATCATTTGAGATACTGAACTGAGACAGTACACTAAAAGGGAGTGGTTTGAATAATAATGTGATGGGAGTATATTCTCAGTGAAGTAATTTACTTTCTAATTTTGTGATTTACCTTTGGAATGATGAATGTGATTTTACTGGGAGACTGGCAAAAACAGATGCTGCCTTAAACTTTTAATGGAGAGTGTTCTTTCTTTCATCACCACCCTTTTCAGGTCAGTACACTGAGTATGCCTTGGCACTTGGAAAACTACTGGGTTTTAAATACTTGTGAAAATTACCTGTTCCCTTGAGCAGTTGTGTTTTCCATGGCATTCCATTCACTTTTGAGGACACACACGCTGTTATGCAGAGACAAAGGAGGCAAGCTTGTGCACTGACTAAGTTAGAAATTTATCAAGAGAAGACTTAAAACAATGTCTGCATACCTGCAGCCTTGCAGATGATCCACAGTTACAGGTCATCACTGAAGGATGAGCTCGAATTAGACAGTAAATTAAAGAAATAATTTACTGTATATTAAGGATATTGACTTCTTTTTTTTTTTTCGTGGATGTGGGTTTGGGTTTCTTTTAGGTAAACAAACCAAAGCAAGCTGTAAGTTGTTTACTGCTTTTAGGGTATAGTCTATTCATGTGTAAACATCTCTTCCCCATGAGTTCCTCCTACATTCCAGCTTCCATTGCTAGAGACAGCTGAACAAAAGAATTGTCTCTTCTGCTTTTGATCATGCTGCTTAAATCACCCACTGAAGCCGTTAATATCTTCCTCCAAAATGTGCCTCAGTCATATCATACAAAATCAGTCATTACCACTTGGGATGCTTTTTAATGATGTCCAGTGTCACTCGCCAGTCAGGATTCATAACAATTTCAAGGAGTCTGAAACGCTGCAGTATTTTGAATGACAAATACAGATTTTGCCCTTTTTTTTCCTGATTCACATCAGTGTTTTTATCATACAAGCATTCACGCAGCTCATAGGATTATCTTTGAGACATTCCAGTTCTATTTCAGATGACAGCCCCATCCTCTCCGTTAGTCTCAGTAGAATGTAGAGCATGGAAAAGGACTTTCCCGAGTTCTTTTTAAAACCATCTCAGAGCAAGGCTTAATGTGATACCATCAGCCTGGCTGACCTACTTTGAAGTTCTTACAGTTGGACTGGAAAGCCCTCTGGACTTTAAACACTTTGTTCTGTCTCAGGTCAACCTTTGTTGCTGAAGCTGCTTTTATTGTGCAATTTGTACATTTTCCATGCTGTCTCCTACTTCAGCATTCATATTGATGATGGTGTGGAGTTTTAGAATTAAAATTTGAAAATAAAATGTCAAAAATGCAGCTGTATTAAAAAGATGGGAGACAGAAATTATTTTCAAAAGAAAAAACAAAAGAATGTGTTCTCTGGAAATATGAAGAGTTTTCAAGGTTGGATTAGAGAAAAGCCTCTGTAAAAAAATTTTTCAGCATTTCTCAGAATAAACAAGAGATGACATCTGAGTAGCTCAGCAGAACAGGAATAATGCACTTCTGAAGTAAAATGAAAATCTGCATGAACTTAAAGGAAGTCAGAGATGAGGACATTAAAAGAGGAAGAGCTCAAAGGAAAGAAGACAGTTAATTTGGTCACTCTGGATGTGCAGTGCTCATTCTCCCTCTATTACCTGCACGGCAAAAGTCCCTGGGCACACATTTGCTAAGAACTCCTTAGTAGTCTCCTGCTTTGATCTCCTCTTCACAGCCTCCCTTTACAGCCTTTTGAGGATGTACTCAGAACACCAGGTAATTCAAATAATTTTTAAACACCTTCAGAAATCTCTCAACCCATTTAGTAGATTTGGAAAAATGCAGCCCTGCTTTTCCTGCCCTTTGTGATCTCAGAGACTCTATCAGCAGCTTATCTGATGCTGGCATTTAAGGTAGTCTTTGCCTTCCCTCCAGTTCCCTTTGCCAGTTCAGCCCCGTGTCCATTTTGCACATTCTCTGCTCCATCAGTTCCACCTTCACCACCAGTTTTGTTCACATCCCGCCCCTCCTTGACCTTCATGTCTCCTTCCCCTTGCTGGTTTCTGAGGCTCTTCTCTCCTGCCCATCATCTTGCGCTTGAGAGGCTGCACCAGGACATCCTTTCTCTCTTCACATGTTTGGTTCTGACAAAGCCAGAGATGAAGACAAGGAGTTACGAGGATGTGGGAGGGGAGAAACAAAACCTCAGGAGGAAATAGCAAGACACTAAACCAGTTGTTTTCAGTCCATTCTTTCTCCAGTGTAAGGAGGCTGGACCAGAGACTGCCTGAGATCCTTTTCAACCTGAATTACTTGAGGATCACATTTTTTCTTACCATCCTTACCAATGTCCCCCCATTCTTCCACTATTTCCTGTAGTTTGGATCACACTTAGAAGACAAGGTAAGCTTTACTCAGCAGACATTAAAAGCTTGTAAGAGCCTTTTGGGTTTTCTGGTTTATGGTGTTTTTAAAGGTAACTTGGAAGATGGAACCTTCCAGAGTAGTAAAACCAAACACCTGGAGAGCTGTGGTATAACTGTGGGTAATAAAACAGCAAATCACAGTTTAATTCTCAAAGGAAAAGAGGCAGGTTATAGGCAGCAAGAATAATAATAGAATTAAATTGTAGGAGAAAGAAAATTAAGTTGGGGTCACAAGAAGCAGGGCTATTCCTATCAAGATCTCTGGATTACTGAAGGGGAAGTGATAGATAGCTTGAATCACTTGAAGCATTTAAACACTGACCAAAATGGCCTTAGCAACTCTGTAGTGATTTGAGACAAATACATCTCTTCATATGTTAGTTGCTCTCTATAATAAGAAAAAAACACCCAGAAACAAATTGTGAGAGGTTTACTTCATACGCTGTATTAAAAACTCCACTTCTGAAAAGCATTATTACCACAGACAAACAATAAAAAGCCCCCAAATCAAGAAAGCATTTTTCTCTTATTTTTTTTAATAAGATGGTAACAAACAATAGAAACAAATGCTTCAGACTTATCCAACTAATTATAAAAAATTCCATATGCCCTCAAATCATTCAGAAACTAATGTTCACAACTATTCCTATTAAATCTGAACTGCTCGGTGTAGACTGGAAAATGCAATTTCAGAAAGCTTCAGGAGGGGGAAAGGCTGTATAAATGTATTAAAGGAATGGAGGTAATGAAGTATTAACTGGATGCTAAATTGCTGCCTGTCATGTTTGCAATGGGCAGTTTACAACCTGTTCATCCTGATGGATTTAGCACAAGGGAGCCTGAAGTCCTGGCAATTTCTGTGTCTGCCTAGTAGTTGATGGCTGAGCTGTACCTACAAATCATGTGTTAGCACCGAAGGAGTTTGGGACCCTGCTCAGCCCAAACAGCTCCATTGCACTCAGAGGAGCAGTAGTAAATGGAAAGTAAGGAAAAGTTCCAAGAGATAATGAGTCTGAATGCTAATGACCCAAGCTAGTACAAAAGATGGAAATGCAATTTCTCAAAAAGTACAAACCCATTTAATGTCTTAATGAGTTTTTAAAAACCATAATAATGATTTTGCGATTTGAAGCCAAATTAGTATTTTTCCACATTTTTTTCTTTATCCACTAAGATATTGCCCAAATTATGACGGTCTTCCTGGTTTACTGCAGAAACAAACATGCTTGCTGCAGAATTCTTTCCTTCTGTAATACTTTGGCTACCCTTCTCAACGGCCAGAAACTGTATCTTTCAGGTATCTTAGTCATCTAGAGCATTAAGTAGGTTGAAAATTGTGCTCATTTCATGAAAGTAGAGGATAATTCCTGGCTTTGTACAAACTTCTTATCCTATGGAATATATAAAATAAATTTCTGCCCTGATAAAGAAATGTAATTATCACAAGGATTGTCTCACAACCATGTATGAATCCTGAATGAACAGAAAATAGATGTGAAATCTGTACTCGCCTATCGAAGTTGTTTCTACAGCAAAACGTGTTTGTCTATCATTCATATGATGGACAAAATGGAGCTTGTCAACTAAAATGCATAATTGGCATTCCCATGAAAAGATGGATAACATGGCTCCCCAAGCTGGAGATGGGGATGCTTTCTTCTGTGGTGTATGATGTGTCTTCTTTCATCCAGTAATGCTGGTATTTCAAATGGTGATACCTGAAACAAAAGCAAATAGTATCAGAAAAAAAAAAAAAGAGTAGGTTAATTAGGTCTTCCCTAATTTATCTCAAATGTCATAATTTTGACTTTCACAGTAATGAATTCTCCTCTTTATTACTAAAGAAAAAACCATTGTAACTAAAAGGCAGACAAAATAGATGATGCACATGAGATTGGAGCAAAAAGACCTGAGACTGATGCCCGACAGCTGAGTAGCGGCTCAGGTACCTGCCCCGTGAGAGCGTGATACAGGAACTTGAGTGAGGCACACCAGGCCTTTACCACTTCCAGGGAAGGGAGTAATGCAAGGGTGGGCAGAGCCAGAAACATTCACCACATCCACCTGGCTGAAGTGCTCTTCTCTGCCCTACCATGTTTCCCATTCTATACTGCTATACAGCAGGACAAATTTGGAAATAATGTCATAAAAGCAGCTTTTTCCACATTCTCAAGTGAAATGCTTCTCTCTAATCATCAATGACACTTTGGAATTTGGATTGCAGCTCCCAGAGCTCACAGATTCCAGTCAAGCTTACCTTTTTAGGGAACTATACAATGATGAGGGAGGGGAAGAGGAAGGTGGAGTGGAAGTACAGGATTTCTGAACTTCTAACTTGCACACTGAGTGAAAAAGCAAATATAGCTTGTCACCCATTCTGGTAGCTCCCATAGCTGCAGGCCCGATTACAACATCGGTCTACATTTTCTTTTACATGATAGGAACTGGGTTCAGAAGTGTTCCTTGGCTGTGAAATCGTACTGGAGGCAGCAGCTGCTGCTGAAGTGAGCTAGAAAATGGCAAGTGTAGGCAGGATACACTGCATCAAAAATTGATGCCAGCTAATGGAGTGGTGGGTTTAAACAGCCTGCACAGTGCCCCTTTTACAGTCCAGTTCTGCCAGCAAGCAGGAGTGCTTCCCTTGGAAACCCTTCGTGTCTCTTTTGGAGAGAAACACATCCTGGCATGCATTTAGTGCAGAACCCAGTAATTGTGCCAAAGTACCCTGGAATGTGCTCAGCAATCTGATTCTGTGAGCTCTTCTGTGCTGAGAGGAGTTGTCATTCTAATGTACCATTAAGACCAGAATCTCTTATGGAAGCAGAAACAAAGGGAATTACCTTTCATGATAGTTAAAAAATAAATACAAAATAGAGTGCATACAGTTCTGAAAACAATTTCAAGCTGCATGAGGGCATAAATCATAGAATCACAGTCATCAACAGGAATTATGGTATAAAAAATGAAGTCATACAAAAACAGCCAACCAGCAAAGCCAGTAGGTCAGTACCAGTAGGAACTTCTCCCTTCAGCAGGTTCACACCAAATTTTATGATAACTTTAACCACAGTACTATCACTTCAGAGCACTGAAATTGTGCTTTTCAGAAAAACTGTCAAAAGGATAGTTGGAAGGATCCAGCAATTTAAAATCACACCTACTGTTCTTCACAAATACCTGCATGAAAACAGCTTAACTGTAATCTTCCTCTCACTCTTGAGCACACTCGTTACATGCCTTTGCTAGCATGTCTTATGAGTTTCACTGTTTTCTCTGCATAATTTCTGTCTTCTGTTGTTTGTGTGGGTGTCTTGCTTGAAGACAGATGAGAGATTCTTTTAAATATGAAAACATTTTTGTAAAGCCACAATCATGTAAGCAAAACAGGCAAAGAATATTTTTAGTTGCACTTTCTGTTTGTGCTACTAAGTTCAGCAATGATGGCATTTAAAGACCTCTTCAGGAAGGCAGCAGGGGCATGAGCCAAAGCCCAGGTAATACCCTAGGTGGGTCTGCACTGAAATTTCCTGGCATTAGACTGGAATATGCACAATCAAATTTCTCATTTCCTAGGGGAGTGTTTCATTAGAAAATGATGATAATCTGAATGTTGTTGGATAAGAGTCAGCCTCTCATACACTTACTTACTGATCTCTTGTGCCACTCTTAGGGTACTCGTAGAGGGTTTCATGCCCACACGTTTCTCAGATTGTAGGGGTGGAAAGCAACCCATCAAATTCTTCTATTTTACAATTTCTTTGACAGAGGTTTTGATCTTTTTAGCCATACTAACCATGTGTTGTCCCTTCCAGTAACCTATCATCTACCTTATGTTCCAGTTTTATAATCCACTTCACCTGAAGATAAGATCATGCCTTAAATTCTATATTCACTGGAGACCAACTTGTCTTGTTTAACTGTACAGCTGCACTGTCACTCAGAAAGAAATACAGAGACGTGAAGCACCTTATGTGTTCACGGATCTCAAAGCTCTTTATAAAGACAGATGGCAAAAGTCAGTGTACTAAAAACCATTGGCAGTTGCTGATGTGGAACTTTTATTAGCTTTTATGCAGCCTTTGACAAGTCTACCAGTTTTATTTTAAAAATTAATGGGATGTAGGATACAAAGATTCTTTTATCTTGTCCTTGTGGCATTGATTGTCAAAGAGATTGATGCAGTAAATAAAATGTTTGAGTAATAGTGACCAGTTTGTGTGAATTTGGTCTAGCATCAGCTCAGAGCATAACACTGGGCACTTTCAAGGAAAAAAACCAAACATCCACAACAGTTGGCTTTAAGACACTTGAGTTTTTCTTCTTTCTTTCCTCATAAAATGGCAGCATTTCATCCAGGAGCTGTCAGGTATCTGTCTCTAATTTCCCCAAACAGAACACTGTTCTGTCCCTAGTCATTCATGAAATCTATTAATGCTGACTTTGATTCAGAGAATACCGTGCTGCTTCCCCTTAAACAGGCAGAGAACAGTGGTACTGCAGGAAAGGGTTCACGAAGGGTTCATGAAGTTTCTCTTCATGCTATAAACACGTGGCTTTTATTCTACCCTAATCACTCTAAGATCGAAGTGCAGCTTTGGTGTTCGAGAGGCCTGCACAGTCAGTCTGCCCAGACTCCACGTGGCCCCACCCGGGCGAAAGACGGTTTGTCACAAGGGCAGGACGCTGAGGGAGAGTCACTCCTTGAGGCAGGTTTCTTTAAGCCTCCAAGGGGAGGTTTAGCCAAAACCTTCCCTATTCAAAAATGATTTCAGAGATAACCATCAACATTCAGAGATAACCATATTTCTGAATGCTCCAGCACCTTTATCTTGCGTATGGGTATGGTGATTTGGCTCTTACTTGCCCAGTTTCATTTCTTACTTCAGCTATTCTTTGCCCCCACTATTCTTTGTTTAGGCAATGGCCATTGAATCAAGCACATTCAGAAGTGTTAATCCTCATGGCATTTTACAGCTGCTGAAAAGAATAGTTTACGCAAGAAGCGTTCTTAAAGTTAAAAGTACCGGTTGATGCAAGCAGAGCTTTGTTAAAAGCACTGCACAATCTCTGTTTTAGCTGAGGACAAACAGTTCTTTCTTACCACACTGCAAATTAGTAAGGAGGTGTCATTAGGAGAGACAGAAAAGTTGTGTCTCCAGAGCCTTATTCTAGCATGCTCTAACCTGAACAGCATTGCCTCTGAATGCAAATATTAGCCCTGAATAAAATGTTCATGTTTCCAATCTAAATAAAATTAGGGTAATTAATGTCACAGCCTTCTGACAGCACTAAGGAAACACATTGACAACTGTCGTATGTTGTCCTGGCTCTGGCCAGGACAGAGTTAATATTTCGCAGCAGCTGTGAGGGGATGAGCCTGGAGCTGTGTAGGTGTGGCTAGCAGATTATTCCGTACCACCTCAAATCATTGTCAGGAGCGGGGATAAGGGACTCATGCTTCCAAGGAGAAGGGTGTTCCTTCCAGTGGGGAAAAGCCAGTTAGTATTGTCCCAGGCTTTCCTTGTAAATTGTTTCCTTGTCTACACCTTTGGTTATTGTTTTCTTATCTCATTGCTGTTTCCACTAAATTGTTTGTATCTCAAACCATGATCTTTGCCTTTGCGCTTCCAATTGGAAGGGAGGGCAGCTAGTTTTAGTGGGTCTACTAAACTGGAAAATACCATTCCTAAACCACAACATATGTAAAGAGACGACTGTCTTAAAACACTTGAGGGACACGGCTCATTCATTTTTTTCCAGGGCAGTTGCTAATATGGTAGTTTAATGAAAAATGGCAGAAACAGAAGATTCTTACCTTTGGTACTCAAGTTGTAGTAGTTACCGTGAAAATACACAGAGACATTAAGTGATCTATGCTGAAGAGAATCACCTTTGGCAAAGGCACAAGTGCAGAAGTTGGTGCATTTCTTATTAGCTGAATTAGCTATCAATGTGATAGTGAATAACAATGCAGTTGGGTGCATTTCTGTGTGTGCACACAGATAGATACACCACACAACGGGATCTAAGTATATTGATAAACATGGCAACACATGTATGGTCATACGTTTATCAATATATTTGCATTTTATAATCAACAGTATTGCCTTAAATCAAAGGACTTTAAAAATACATTTATAGAAAGAAATGTCTTTTTCTGACATAAAAAGAAAAACAGCAGAAAAGTGCAATGTGTAATTGATTATTGATATCTCTCTCAATCTACTAGTAGTCTATTTCACTGTTGCAGACTTGAGCAACAAGCACAGAATAGGCAAATAGGTCTCTCCTGACCATTACTGTGGCTAAAAACTGTGTTTTTCAGCCTTTCATCTTTCAATGCGCTGTGTTAAGGGCCACTGCTGAGGCCGTCAGCACCTTCTCCAGCTCATTAGCAATAATGATCGTGATCAGAGTGATCCTCACTTTTACCTTTCCTCCTCCTCTCAACTGCTGTTACACCTACCACAGCTGCTGTGTAGGTAGTCTCCTGACAGAGAAATCAAACACTCTGTGCTGTGGTTAATGATTTCTCTAAGTGCAGCTCCAGCTGGCTGGAGATGAGGACAAGTATAACTCATTTTGCCTGTCTGATTCAGGGCAGGCATTGAGGTAACTCTTACCAAACCAGACAGAAGCCAGGTTTGAGGCAGGGAAGGGCAGCCATTAACAGCATCCCTAGTGGAGCTCTCTCAGGTTTCTAGCTCTGCCTAGAACCCTTCCTTATCTGAGGCTCTTGTATCAGTGCTCTGAAATTCATGGGCTTCAGGGGAGCAGCTATCAGTGATACAAAGATGACGGGTTTTGATCAAGAAGCTCCCTGGTACATACTTCTCTTATCCACCCCACCTCCTCCTTCAGAGAAAAACCCACACTTTATCAAGCTGATGTAGTCTAGAACTGTCTTTGGCAATTCTGGGAATTCAATCATTTTGGCATTAGTTCAGCCTCAGTACTCAGCCTTCATATGCAGTACATGTAACACAGCTTCTCCCGGTTGAGAGAAGCCTCACTGAGAATGCTGCTCCCTTTAGCAGCATTCTAGAGACTTCACAAAGACAAACCCAGCATTCATGCAAAAAGCAGATCACAATCTCCTTCCCTAGCCGCAATAACCACAAGTACTCATAGCTAGCAAGCTTTCCTGGAACTGAGCCACCCACAGACACAAGCAGTAACGAGCTGGATCTGACCTTATCAGATGAAGGGAGAAGAAGCGGGGTTTTTGCAGGAAGTGAAGCAAAACTAAAGCAGAAAGTACTTTTTATTATTTTCACAGTGTTTAGCTCTGAGACAGTATTCCTTTAAGAAATGTATTCAAAACATAACATGATGAAAGGCAAGATCTAAATCTAACTTTCTGCCTCTGCAGCCACATCCTTTAGTAATATTTCCACACAATGTCATTTACCATTACAATTTACAGAGTATTCAGTATTATTCCCACGTATCACATCTGGATTTCACCTCACTGCCAGCTGTCCCTCTGACAGGAAGGAAGACTATCTGGAAAAGGAAGCCTGCTTCTGTACAGCACTGAACAAGGCTTTTGGGGTTTCTCAAGATACTTAATCTTTTTCTTTGTCACTCACACAGAGATTGAGGAAAGGCATTAATTAATCCCAAAATGTCCTGGGTCTTGTATATTATCTCACAGAACAACCAAAAATCTGAAAAGCTGTTCCATCTCTTCTTTCTATCCTTTAGGTCATAACAGTTAAGGTAATAAAAGCAAAAGGTCACTGCAACAGTTACTCCCCACCACTAGCAACACAAAAGTTAAATTTGTATGGGAATGAGCAATGACCTTTTTCCTCTTGCTTCTAAAAGATGACTTTTAGGTCAATGCAACATCCTGGAAGAAGAACAGAATTAACAAAGCATGCTAATGATCAGCCATAGTACTGTGTAAGTGAAGGCACTGAATACAGGAGAGCACCTGCTTAGCAGCACATCCTGTTACAATCTTAGAAATGTCTTATTTTTAACCCAAGAGTAAAAAAACAAATTAAGGTGGGCAGGTACCTGGCAGACATGGATATGGGAAGATAAAGGTTTGCCTGAGAGACAGCTGACAGATATCAGAAAAATAAATGGTGTAGTACTGAAGTGGCTGGGAGGAACCCCTGCAGAAAAGGAAGAAGCTGCCCTAAGGAAGGGCCAGTGGGGCCTGGACAGCACCTGCTCAGTCAGAAACTGAGTCCAAATGGCAAACAGCTGAACTCAGATGATCTAAGAACTGCTCTCAGTTATGTCACAGAGTTCCCAAATCATGTTATCTCTTTGTGTCTCCTGATGTCCTCATTTTAAAATAATAACAACAACTTCTCATCTTTGTAAGTCTTCACAAGGTCTATGGATGACAATCACTTAAATAGGGGTCAGTATTTTTAATAACTATAATATACTATCCTATAACCCAGCTAGTCTCATTCAAACACCAAAAAATTATCTAGCTCAGTTATTAATTTATTGTGGAATTACCTCATCTTCTGTCTGCAAAGCTGTTCAAATTTTTTTCTTTAGCTCTGTTCTCAATGTACAATTTCATCTTCATGGTTCCACATGAAGAACAAAAGTCAAACTGCTCTTCAGTACATCAATTTTTTAACACAATAAAAAGATTGCATGATGTGATATTGAGTTTCCAATAAAACTCCACCCAGTTTAAATAGAAATGTAAAAGAACGATCTCCTTAAGCTTTTAACCTAAAAAATTCACCACACCATAGTACCATACGTGCAAGTAGCCATCGCCTTGTCTACGCACTTGAAATATTAGTCTGTATTACTTGTTCAAGTAGCACCTGTTCTGTTTCTAGACATTACTGGTATTTTCAGGAAGAGATATCACTTACTGCACATTTCTATGCAGATTTGTTTCCTTGCATCTAGACTTCCTGAAACAATTACTGCAGCACAGTGGCTGCAGAAAGTTAGGAGTGGGAGAATAGTTTTAGTTCTGAACAGAAACCAGCTTCTTGTCATTCGTTCTGACTGGTGTAAGTACAAGAGAGCAATCAATTTTTTATCTTGGGGAATTTCATAAGCAAGATATTTATTTCAAAGATGGAATTTTCTTCAGAGATCATTTGCAAATTCCTTTTCTCCTCTGCCCTTGTCAGAAACAAATGTCAGCACAATGCTGAGTCTAGGACACAATATTTTACACCAGAAAAGGTGTCAGAATTTGCACCAAGGTCTGCAGGGACACACAGGGTTTAATAGACGACACATAATATTATAGATTACTTTTGGTAGCAGAAAGAAAATTGATTCTCTTTTTCTGCCACCTAGCTCTCACAAAACACATTATCCAGCTTTTTGTCTCATATACTTGGCTAGAAGAAGCAGTAATTTATTTTGCACAGATATTGCATACTATTAATTCTAAATATATGAGGCAAACCAGAATAATCAGGGTTGTAAGATGTATACTTACCTTCTACAGCTGATCCATGTGACAGTGCTCTTGTTCAGGAATTACGGGCAGTATCTTTGTGGTCTGTGCAGGACGTGGAATCTGTTGGTTACTGGTTTTCACTACTGAAAGTTAAAATAATTTTTATCCATATTGTTAACAGCAAGTATATCTGCAAAGTGTTGAACTTGCATATGCAAGTTTGAAAATAATTGAGACCTATCTAAATACAAAACAGAGACAGACAAACAGATTTTAGGTGGGTTTTCAGTGCCCAGAGATGCAGATACTTGTCAGGAACTCCTGAAAGTACTAACCACGTTTTGTGTTTAACTTCCTCTTAATACCAGTAGGACTACAACATGCTGATTCTAAGTCTACCTGGGAAGCAGCTTGAAGGTAGACCAATAAATTTGTGTGAAATAAATTTGTGAATAAATTGTAGTGGAAATCCAAAAGCATGCAAATTTGAGGTTATGTGAGAGTCTCCCAAAATATACAAACCCCTACTTTTGACCAGTTAAGCAGAAACAACTGAAATTTAGAGTGTGAACTTCCTGACGCATTTTCATGTAAGGGCAGCACAGATTGCCACTCAGGCACACGTGGTATGGCCTCAGCTCACTTGTCATACACACAGGGAGAGCTACTGGGTATCACCCAGCTGTCAACAAAGATGACAGCATACCTCAGAAGCAGAAAGGGGTGAGGTGATGTCTTTAGCACACAGATCCTGATACAGTATCTCAGTGGGATACAGATAAGGAAATGCAGAGACAGCATTGTCAGGCAAACACATGCAGAGTTGTTTATCCAATGCATTTTTCAAAGAACTACTGTAGAACAGAAATAATATTTTAACTCCTGTCCCTGACTATCCATTACTTCTGTAAACCTACACATGGGTTTCTACTGAGCTGACAACAAGAGGAGAAATTGTGCCACTTATTAACTATGTGCATTCTCCACTGACTACATCACTTGGGCTTCTTTCATTACAAATGCAAGTAAAAAGTAGAGTTTGCATCTTGGCAGCTGAAAAGCAAAGTCTTATTTTTACTGGGGTAGTTTTAAAAAAATAACAATGGATCTTGTTTCATCCTCAGGATGAACCTGGAGAGAAAGGGAATATATGCTGATATACCCTTTAGTGCCTCTGTGTAACAGTGTTCTGTAGGCATGCAAACTGAGCAGAGAAAAAGTCCTTTGTGCATCAGTGCTCTATGGAAAGCATACAGGGGCTATAAAAAGCTCCCTAAAGTTAGCTGCATCCTATAGATTTTATCCTCCTTTTTATCTGAAAAAAAAATTTTAAGCCCCAAAGTGGTAATACGACATCACAATTTTCTTGGAAGTGTTGCATTTCAGAAACATTTAAGTCTGTGTTAAATATTGAATACTATGAGAAGCTTTGCTTTTCCCAGCATTATTCACGAAAGTCACAGAGGCAAAGATAACTATTCAGCTATGTCAGGAACTGAGAGGGACCAGAATCAAACAGGTGATGTTTCAGTTGGCCAAGATTAAACAAATTTCTCTTTTCTTGGCTTTGCTGTTGTAGAAGGTGTGTCTTGTCTGTTCTCTTTGCTAAAAAGAAAATGTATTACGGAATACAAGGAGGAGTGAGTCTGAACTCGCTGGGATGCCAGCCCTGACACTAGTGAGCCAGCATTTGCTTCTATTTCCAACATGTCAACAAACCTGAAGGAACACATCAGAGAGATAGCAGAATTTCCCCTATTTCCATTCTTGTTGGAAAGGATCTATTATTTTAATAGGATAGCACAGAAAACAATACAGGAATTCAAATGAGAGGAAATTTGTCTTGTTATTTCTTCTGTGCAAATTACAGCTGTCAAGCCCACTCATATCAAATGCTATGAATGTCACAAACCCTAAACAGTCCAGGAAACAACTGCAGGCCAGGAAGCCTGAGGTTTTACTCTCTGAATCCTGGTTGTCACTATGACCCTGCAATGTTCTTCTTTCAGGATGAGTTATAGAATTAACATCCATCAGAATTAACTTTGCGTTACTGTGAGCAAGACAAGTGAGTCCAGGAATCTTGGATTTGTATCCTAAAATGTCATGAACTAAACTTTGACTCCATGAGCCAATAGAGTATCACTGAAAATGAGTATACTGCTTGAGCAATGTAGATCAAGGTGATGCCTTAGGTTTTAACTTTTATATTTTTCAAATTCTGTACTGCTTGGTGTGTGACTCTGAAGTTTCTTGTAGCCTGTTAATTTCTGCTCTCTCATGCTAGGCAGACATAACAAAGCCTCTCCACCCCTGCTTTCCAAGGACACCAAGACTGTCCAAGGCCAAAAGTATAAACCAAAGAGCTGCTGGGGGGGGGGGGGGCAAGCTGAGGGGAAAACTGAAGATTTAATTGGAGAATTAACCCTGCTATGCAAATGAACCAAACCTGTAAAAGGGTGAAGAACTCGTGACCTGGGGTTCATCTTGGGGTCCATCTTAAGAATAGCTTCAGGCTCCCCAGGGTGTACCTTAGAAGGCCTTTCAAATAAACACCTACTTTTATTCCCTGACTCCTGTCTAGTCTCTGTTTCTAGGAGGCCTCTTAAGGCATCAAAGGCATTATGCTTGAACTAAGGCTGCCCACACAGACTGTAGAGTAATAACATGATGATTTTAACAATATGATTCCCTGTCTGCATAGTCCAGTTCTAGCACAGGAATGAGGGCATGCCTTTTTTTCCAACACATCTTAGGCCACTTTCAAAACAGAATAAAAATAAACAAGGAATGTCATTCTTACTCTATAAATTCCCATTTAGACTTTCTTTTCCTAGTGATAGGATTCTAGTAATATAAATTCCCACTTAAGTATAACCCATCTAACTATATTAATGAATCTTCCAGACCTTACTAGGCAGATTCAGCTTAGGTGTTAAATGTCCTGATTTATGCAATCTGATTCCTCTACAACTTCTTCTTGCTTTTTCTTTTTTTTTTTTTTTATAATGTAGCATACAGTTCACACACACTGGCCTGCTCCCAACAAGTAATTTTGTGCCATGTCCCCAGGCTTATCTTTTTTTAGGATGCAGCTATGTGAGAATAACTACACTTAGTCGGTTACTAGTAATGGAAGAGTTACCAAAGTGGTTTAAGGAAAATGGGCTAAGGAAGAGGGTAAGTATAACCTTCTTCCTTTTATCTGCATCTGAGACTGCTTTAAGCAGTAAGCTGCAAATGACAGTTCGGCAGTTTCTATCTGAATTCTTTTAAAACTCTGTGGGGAATACATTCCAGGCTTTCTAATTGCCATTATTAATTTATTAAGCTGTTCTAAAGCCTCTTCAATTTAAGAAAGCTCTTCAAAGAAATTCTTGCAATAAAATTCTCTTAAGTGGGAATCCACTAAGATTCTCTGTAGTAAACGCAGAGCAAGGAAGTGACTTCAATGGGTTATTTTCTATGCGTTACCATCAAGTTCTATTTGATGAAAATGCTCTGTATCTGGAAATACCGATCAGCCACTTAAAGAATACTTACTTCTTGCGCCAAAAAAAAAGTACCCTCTCTTTTTTTCCTTGTCTTGTGGATGCATTTAAGGGCAACTCTTTGTTGTCAGTTCATACAATTCAAGGGACTATTATACATAAATACAATGGCAGGACCAGCTCCAAAGTCTAGAAAATGTGCTTTGTACAACCCACAGTCTAGTGCATTCTTTTTCGGGCTCACAATGTTTAGTTAACATTTATGACCAGAATGCTATAAAGCTCCCCTCTCCTCACTATATGTGCTTAATCCTTTGCAGTACTGTGAATTTGAAAGATCATAAATTTATTCCTTCCCTAGAGAACATGCTATACATTTTCCCCCTTTTCCTCTGGTCACTGGACTTAATGACAGTGATTCATGGATATAAAGCCACTAACAGTTTTACAAAACTAACATTCATGCTGTAAATTACCTTTTTGTAGCACCACAGTAACATTAAGCCAGTAATTTACTGAGCTTCCTAAGAATTCACTCCCATTCTCAAAGTATAGGCTTCCCTCTTTTTCTTCCCTTATAATTTCTTAACTTCAAATAACCTTTTAGTAGCGCCTATACATCTTTTCATCTATATGATATACTGTCATATTCTCTCAAGTACTCATTACTGTGTTTCCAGGGTGATTGTATTGTCTTCAGTGGATCTCAATGGTTGCAAAGATTGCAAGCTATGCTCTAATTACAGTGAAAATATTGTCAAGGGCTGTCAACAAAGTCATCTGTAGCTATTTATAATCCATTATCATGGTAGCAAATCCTAAGCTTAGCAACTGTGGAAAGAATAAACTCTTCATATGGATTTGACTCCACTTTAAATTATATTGGTATAAACTGTGAAATTGATTGGATTGACTGAAATTACAGTGTGTGAAACCAAAGAATTTTATATAAACAAACCCCATTATAGCAGTTCATGCAACTAAGCATCTTTCTGGATTACATGGATCAATTGTCGTGGGAGGCACTTAGAAGTGAGAATGACAGACCAGTAAGGGGTTCCTATTCTCTTCAGTAAAACCTAGTAAAACTAGATTTGAATTTCCATAAGATTCCATCATCAAAAATGCCTGGGATACACATTAAAAATGCCATTGTGAACATGTGATAAAACAGGTACGATATTAGTAAAGCTATGCAAGACAAGAGATGTCAGAAAAGTAATTCCTTTCCTGCAGAATGAAAATAACGAGCTCACAAATATATCTCAGAGGTAGCCAGTGCTTTAAGAGCAAGGAGCTAAATTGTACTCATAGGAGAGTTCAGACAGACAAGGAGCTATTCACTCTTTTCTAGGTAAAATTGAAATGCCATGAAATACTGAGTTGTAGACATAAATTATTGAGTCTCCTCTTACTCCCAAAGAGCTAACAAGACAAAAGGAAAAGTACTTAAGCCTAATTAAATTTAAAACCATTTTTTTCATTTGCTGGTTTTGTATTTTTCTTGTTTTGAAGGGAGGTTAGTTTGCCATCCGGAGCTATTATTCTGTATGTTCATATTAATCTTTTTAAAGGTATAGCTCCCTTCACAAAACCAGAATCCATGAAATTTATTAAAGCATTTCACTCTTTAAGCAATATCAGTAACACTCACAGCTACAGCTGGTAATTGCCCCTCAGACAGAGAGTTGTTGCCAAATCCAATTTTCTAGAATCCAAACTTTGAGTTGAGCCATACCATTTAATTTTTCTGTGCTAAACATACTACACTCTCAGAAGACCACAATTTTTTACCTATCTGAAACTTAAAAATTGCATGTTGTGGGAATTTCACCCTAGAAAAAGGCTATGAAATGCCAGCAAAACCATTTATGGAGTCCTGCTACAGGACTCATTCCTATTCATTCCATGCTTTGGTAGGAAATTTTATCAAGAGTCACAAACACATAGAGCATATATACATGTGTGTACATCTCTGTATACTTTTCATACACACACAAAGCACTCAGCTGCCAAACCTCAAAACTGGCACACAACATGACCAAAAATTTAAAAATTCTGTCATTAATGCAATACACTGGGAAGACTGGCAGAAGAAATCCCACATGGTATATGTAAATCTTCTTATAGTTCTGTTGTCAGAATTATATCTTTATAATAAAAAAGCGTTTCCTTAATATAAGCCAGATAAAATTTGTGGTAGCTTTGAAACAAACCTGAAGCATCTCTTGATAAGAGAGTCTTAAAATGTCTTTCTTGACCTCTGCACATCTCAAGATTTATTAAAATTTATTTTACTTTTATATTACTTACCAGGAAAATGATGAATTTTAGTAGCAGATACAGTTCTTCTTGCATGTCTAGAACCCTTTCTTCTTAGGATAGTAGAAACTGCTGTTGCTACTCTGTGTTTATAATCTGCTTTAAACAAAAGGTGTTAGCATCAGCCCTGATTAGAAGGAAAGCTTGTTATTATTAACACCTGTTCAACACCTTGGAAAGTGTTAAAAAAATCAGGAAGGTGTTGGAATAAGGTGATGAGGAAAACCAAGGGCCAGATAATTTGTATTTTCCTGAATGGAATTTTCTAGACAATCCATTCAGGTTTATCCCTTTCAAATTATTCCTTGCCTTTATCTGGTACTGTGTACCTTGAACAAATTTTGGAAGGATATCAAAAAAAGTACATGTTTCAGTACAGGTTTGGACTCACACTGCTGACAGTGTAGTATCAAGGATGGAGTGTACTGGCATCCTAGGAAGCTGACAGATTCCTTGCTAGTGTGGGGTGTTCATCTTGGAAAGCACAGCCTGAGAGCAAGCTCCACACCACTGACAAAAGATAGAGCTGGATAGGGCACCTCTGGCTGTTCCTCAGCACCCAGTTCATAAACTCTCAGTCTTTCCATCCTTCTGCGGCTCTCTAAATACTGTGCTCTCAGTGGGTTTATTGCAGACGGTTGTGCAGCTGTTATGGTTAGCCCTGTTCAGCTGTGACTGCAGTCCAGGGCTCAGCCAGCTTCTGGTGACAGGCTCACTCCAGCTCTCTGTAACAGAATTCATTTTTATCTTTTTCCTTTGACAACACTAAGAAATTCATTCAGTTAAAATTATTTAGGTCATGATTTTTTTCACAAATAGCCAGTGGAGATCTAAAATGCTGAAGCCCCAAGTGTACACTGTAACAGTTAATGTCAATGGAAGTTCTGGAAGTGTTTGTGAGACAAGATTGGAAGGGAAAAGGCAAAACAATTAATTTCTAGTTTAGGGCCTTTGCAATGGATCGACTGTAACCTCCACCAAGTTTATTTGGATATTTTATTTTAGGCACTCATGAAAATAGCTTAATGAGTTGGAGAGTCTCAGAGTCTACCTGGCAGAATATCTTGCAAGGTCTCAAGAGGAAATTAATAATTCCACATTTCTTGACAGCTTTCAGTGGTGCTCAGAAATTAAGAGAAAAACTACTAATTGAATTATGGCTGGAAAAATTCATAACAGCTGTTTTAGGAACATAGTAATGTTCTGCTCTCTTCTCTGATCACCACTGAAAAAAATGAGTGCATAGACTTGCAATGAAAGGTGGCATCTTAATATATACATACAAACCTTAAATTTTCTTTTTTATGTGCTTGCCTTTTTATGAATAACATAATGATGTTGGTTATGATGTTATATATTATAAATTTAACTCATAAACCCACTTTTCCTCAATTAACAGAAAATGTATCCTCAAAGCAAATAAGTAATTAGAAGCCTCAAAAGGGCATCTTTTCCTCCCTGCTTGTGTTCACGATGATTCTGAAAAACCTGAATTTAATAAAAAAGTGACGTTTAAGAATAAAAGTAGTAAATCATTAATCCTCACTAATTACAGTTCTGCTTTAAAAATAGGATGCTATGACAAAGCATAGAAAATCAGAGACATGACATTTATAAGTAGTTTTCAAATTACAAATAAAAGTCCTTTAGATTAGAGCACTTAATAGCCCACTTATAAGTTCTAATTTACACTTTGTGGGGTTTTTATATACATAAAGTAGGTCTCAGAATTTGGTTCTAGCAATAAGCAAAATATCATGTATTTTAAGCAAGATTATCTGGCAAGCAGTTTCTTTCTTTGGGGTGGAGGGGTACAAACTTGACATCTCAAGCAACTATTTTGCTTATTCTTTAAAAATACAGGCATAACGTATTTACATTATGCAAAAAATCACAGGAACATTTTGGGTATGGGTACTCTTCTTCCTTCTGTTCAGTTATGATTAAAGCTAGACTCCAATTGCTCTTTCATTACAAAACTGCCTGTGCATACAGCAAGGATGATCAGGGGAATGGATTTGGCTTACCATTCATTCTATAACCCCTGTGCCCAGGGTCTCCTTTCACCACCTCTGACCTACAGTGGGAATGGACACCTGCCTGGGAATAGCAAGTAAGTGCTGGCTGTCTGGAGGCGTTCTGCCCTCTCAGGGCTGACACACGCAGAAGGTCTCTGGAATCTGCTGTGAAAAGCACCTAAGAGCTATTCCCTCAGGTAACAGCTTGAGTAATACTCTTTTTCACAGTGATGAAAGGGAGTGTGCTCCCAGTACCACCTGCCTCTGACTGGGGAAGAGAAACAAGGACCAGCAGCTGACAAGCGGTCAATCTTCTGCGCTGTTTTTGTGCAGAAGACTTTACCTTGATTGCTCAAAGGTCTCAAGCTCAGGGTACTCCTACAATTTTGTTCTTGTTTTGTTCATTGTATATTGCTAGAAAAAATACTGTAAAACTGATTTCAGCCTGCATCCCAAGAGAATTGCATAGGAAGAGTCTGCCTTGGCTGAAGGAATATTGTAGAAACAATTGTTTCAGTCTGGGAACTAATGGCAAGGTCTCTCATAGCAAATTTCTAATCACTTGGAATAGTCAATAGTGATGGTTCAGAAATCACAGCAATGTTTTCTTTGCTGAAATAATAGCAAAGCGATGAAATGTTATCTGAGCTTAATTCAGCTCTGGGCTTACGAAGGCACACCTTGGTTGCCCTGCATGGGATTACACCACCAATTAATTTGAATAGCCAGTTTTTAGGACAGACAGATGAGCGTATATCTCCTCATATCTATCCTGTAATTTTTCGTGACTGTCACCTAAATAAAGCATCTTAAGGGAGGAAAGGGTATTTCAATTCACTTATACTGGTCATTGGCATTTCTGGTTAAAACCTTCCACAAAGTTTAACAGTAGTTGTTTCATCTACTGAAATCAGTGTGAAACCAGAAGTTCATATCACTGAGCCACCAAGCATCTGTCAAAAAATCCGCATTTAATTTGCCATCAACAAGCTTGGATTTGCATCCACAATTTTTGCATCCACCAACGAGGTGAGAGGTGATACTATCAATCATCTGAGTACTTCAGTCAGTCTCTAAGAAGCTTTTACCATTTGACAATCAAAATATCAATGTCTGAGCTACAGTAATAATCAACACTTTTGTTATTATAAATTAATATATTTTTACTTGCATAGAAATTTAAATCAATGCAGATGAACATTTCGTTACTTACAGTTTTGTTTACTTTCTTGAACTATTTTGTAGATGACAATTGAAATAGTAAATACAAAAACTACTGAAATCATAGTGAGCCAAATGATCTTCGTCGTACACATTGGATCTGTCCATAAAATGTACAAGAGAGAAAATTAAGCAGCAAATCACTGGCAGAGAAAAGCAGAACATTCCATCTTGGTAGCTTTTTGGATTATACCTATCCCCACAGATAAAAACAAAACAAAACAAAACAAAACAACAAGAAAAAAGAGATTTTGCCTTTTTCTTTCAGCCTTCTCTCTTTTTTGATATTAGGTTTCCTGTCTAGAATTTAGCTTAATTTTCACCTGTATGTATCTCCCCACAGCTGAAATAGATACAGGTGACTAAATGAATGAAAACTTTTCAACTCAGCCAGTGAAAATGCTTCAAAGATCAAAATTTATATTTCAGGTAGAACAAGGGTAATACATGTGCCCTCTGTCTGGATAGAGCATGGAAGGAATTGGTCCATGGTCCAACATTGGCCTGTACTGGCATTCTTAACCTCTTGGTTCATCTCCATATATGAGAGAAGGCAAGATTCTACATATAGAAATTTTCTTATAAAAAAGTGAGGAAATGCCCCCAACAGGAGCCCTCTGGGGAATTCCTTTAATGAAAGTTGCCTTGAGGGAGAATCAGATGGGACTGGATGCAGGAGGTAAGCTACTCTTTCAGACAGCAGCTGCTGCAGAAATGCACCCATATTCCACAGGGAATTAGTTCAGTAACTAGTACAAGTCAGGACTATATATGACAAAGAAAGGATGAGGAGAACTTTCCTCTCTGGTTGTTTGAATGGCCTTTCAAACTTCTTTGGCAGCTGCATGTTAATGCACACTTCAGCACTGTCAAATAACTGTTTTAAAAACAGCTATATTACTATGACTCATAAAAATCCAAATTACAGACTGTAGCCAAACCACTGTTTCCCTTTCCTTGACTTAGAACAGTATAATTAAACCTACTCTGACTTCCCTTGTATCTTCTCCATCGAGAACTCATGAGGCAAATGCCAACAACCCCATGGCTCTTCGCTCCTAATTTAGAACTAAAAATATCTTTTATACAGTAATCTAGGCTCCTTTTAAACAGAGCACTCTGCCCCATCTTGTAGCAGCTTGTAATGACTTGAGTATCAGCCCTGAGCACCTCTTCAGCTTTGTTTTGAAGTAAAGAGAAAAAAAAGGCATGTTGTTGATTTTTGTTGCAAATATGAGGTAACTACTACCCAGGTAAATCAGTATTAGCAAAGCGTGGTTAGCACCTAGTATTGACACAAGTTAGCAGGGTAAGGTACAAATTATGCTCCTCTCATGGCTAGACACACTTACTTAAAAAAAAAAAAAGAAAGAAAACAAAGCAAAAAAACCCAAACAATCCTAAGCTGCCCTTTCTTCTCTAGGATTTTCCCTGGACTTGTTTAACATAGATTAAGCCAACTCTAAAAAACCTTTTTTTTTTCCAGCAAAGGTACAGCATAAAATGCATGTGCTGTGCAAAACCAAATGAATGTAATAATTCAGCAATTTCCAAATGACAAGTGTTGCATATAGACAGAATGGAAGCCCTGACCATGGTCAGGCAATCAGACAAAACCTCCTGCAGCACAAAGAGAAATACAAAAAGCTGACCTTTGTCCTCCGGGAAAACTAAGCTTAGTTCAGTGGAAGATTTAGCTTTTAAGCATACCATAGTAAGGCTATATAGTAGGATATTGCAGTACAACATTAAGAATGGTCAAACCTATCTCCTGGTTCTTCTACCACTGCAGTTAACAGGCATTTTAAAATTTACCTCCAAGACAACAGGGTTATTCCATTATTGGAAAAGGAAAATTATATTTCCAGGTTTTGTCACATGCAATTTGTGAGTCTGTTGCTGCTAAGCAAAAAACAGTGTACAGATATTTCCTTTGCTGTATTTCTTCTAGGGGGGGAAAAAAAAACCCCACAGCTAAATATGCTTTAAATCAGTATAAAAATCATCAGTTTTCTACTAAAGATTGTTTTTTACTAAGGGATTTTCAAAATTGTATTATCTTCTTGTGAAATATTTAAATATTTTCAGATGGTTGCTGAAAGCAGAGAACTGCCTACTGGAGATTTTTTGCAAGATTTGATTTCCATTCTGACTCAGCTTTGTAACTTACATTCCATATAAGACTTCAGTTGCAGTGAAATATTCATACAGTCATTTTGGTCTTCCATCATTGCCACTAGACAAGAATGATTTAGCTGTTCTTCGGCTGAATTTCCTCCTCCAACTATGGAATTGTTGATGTGGATTTCCATCAGGTAGTTAGTATTATGCTCCACTTCTTTCTTGGAAACCGTAGTGAAATTAAAATATTTATAAAAATAAGTAACATCTTCTGTTTTCACTTCAAGTGAGCCTTTTGCTTTTGGAAATAAAAATTAAAACAAAACTGTTATACAAGTGGTAGACCAAGAGACAACTCTCAAAGAGAACTGTGAGTTCTCCGTCTCATTTGCAAAAACATGCAGGTTTCTACATCACTGACTATGAAAAAAGATGGATAAATGTATACTGTGTAAAGTTATTTTGAACAGATCCGAAGAACATTGATGATCTGTACAAGATACATTTTCCCCTGCAAATTATAGCCCCTTTTTGCTTTATTATCACTTTGTTGTTGTTGTTGTTTTTGTTGTGAGTTGTCAAAGGCAACAGGCAAAAATTAGGCTATGAAAAAAGATAGAACCCAAGTAAAAGCCATATGATGACAGAGATTTGAAGTGTCACATCGTCTATCTGCTATCAGTTGCAGGAGGTCCTTGTTTCACTTCAAACCACACGAGCTGTGAGATTCGTGCTATGTTTACAAAAAGCAGGTGAGACATTGTCAAAAGTGTTAGAGTTGTACAGGCATAACTGAGATTAGAGGTTGTCCACATATAACTTTTTATTTTTCATACTTGTTAAGACAGCTATTTTGTAACAAGAAAAATACACAGATGGAAAATAACTGAATTTCTTATATTCAGGACTTGGCCTATTGCCCCTGTTGCTGACAATGTTAGAAAGAGGTATCTTCTTCCTCAAAGATTTCCAGATATTTGCAAGTGTATATGGCACAGAAGAGATGTGCTGCTACTGCTCTGAAAAGATGCGGGTGTTGCTACCTCTGCTCTGTATTGCTGTGCCATTCCTTAGTCAGTGCTGCCTTCTATAAAACATGTAAGGCCATTTCTGGTACTACACAGTTGTGGATCATGTAGACTACAAACACAAAAATGGTTATTTCTTACATAGTTGCCATTGGAATAGTTACCTACCAGATTAGTTCTTCAGATACTTGCTCACAACCTACCTCCATAATACCAGTAATCTACATGTAGAGTTCCAAAATGACATTTAAAAGCAAATTAGTTCTCCAGATACTTGCTCACAACTTATCTCCGTAATACCAGTAATCTACATGTAGAGTTCCAAAATGACATTTAAAAGCAAATTCAGCTTGAAAAACTGTCAGAAAGTACAACTCCTTAGAAATAAATTAAGTACTTTAGAAAGTACTTGCTACTGACGTGTTTCACTGACAGCCAGGAATGAATGCCACTGAGAATCTGGCACAAAAATCTGTATTTTCTAGCCATTCAAAGAAAAGCTATTGTTCACAGACTTGCAAAGACCATAAAGAACCAGGAGCACACAATTTTTTTAAAATACCAAATAAAAAACATGTCTTTTATTTTGTAATTAGCTGCTTCAAAATTAAGTACTTGTCTTATCCTACTTACTTTTTTTGGCTATTGACCCTGATCCTTGATGATCAATGTTCACATCCCTCTTGGATTCACACTCTGTCTGTTTAGGATGGGACTGTTGTTCCCTCCAGGATGACTGACAAATATATGGAATATTTTGGAAATTGGAATTATTTACAATGACCTTCAGCAAAATAGTCTGGTTTTCTCTTCTTTGTTGCACTGATCTTTTGTAAGAATTGTTAAAAGTACAAAGTGGAAATGTGGTGTTATTGGACGAACAGGTATCCATGCACAACATAATTACACTGTTAACTGTAAAAGAAAGAGTACTGTATTAGCCAGATAGTCATGGACAAGTATGTGCATAGAAGCATTATGTAGTGGATATCCCAACCATCTTACGATGAAATGCACTTTTTTTTTCTTGAGGGTTATGACAGGATGTTGAATGCATTATATGTAAGAGAAAGCAGTCTAGATGCTGGATTTTATTTGCTGAATTATATTAAAACTCTTGTAATAGTAACTGGAATTTGTGATGGTATCTAGTCACACTCCTGTTTCAAAGCTGCTCCAGTTTGACCAAAGAAGAGAAAGCACATTTGTACTTCTTCAAAAGAAGAGAGAGCATGTTTAGAGAGGGAACTTAGCCCTGGAACTGTGCAGTTGCAACACTCCAGTGCAATTATGTTGTAAAGTAGCTATAACCAAAATGAAAGCTTTCTTTCTAAATTACATTGAAACCACAGAGTGAAAATACACAGAAATGCTGCTGAATCCTCCAGCCACACCCCTCACATTCTCTTATATTCAGTCAACAAACATGGATTTTAATTATGACCATTGGGTTTGATATTCATAGCCAAACTTCAGTATCAAAGTACTGTAGCTAGAGTACATGAACGCAGTTCTGGAGAGCAGCAAAAACCACATAGTTATAAATGAGTGTGATTCTGTCTTCCACATTACAGTAGGGCTTTATCATGCAAATTTTCACTTGTGTTAACTTTGAACTACTTTTTCAGCATAAAAAAAAGAATAAAAAATATGTGTGACCCCAACATTAAATATGTATTTACGAATAACCACTTCCCAGAGTTGATGCAGCACTAACCTGTGTGTTGTGGCTGTGTTTCCAATTCTAGTAGTACCCTTGCATCTCTATAAAGGGAAAATTTTGTATCTAACTCCCATTATGAGCAACTGGAGCAATGTGTTCATAAATCCTTACGTATAGAGAGCAAAATACAGCCTTTAGTTGCTCTGGTGCTCAGCTGCCATCTGACCACTTCAACAGACCACCTGTGCTCACAGAGCAGCAGGCTGACCTCAGAAACAGTTCAGTCAGGGATTCCTGACAGGATACAGAAATAAAATCCAAACTCCAGTGCCAAAGTCAGTTATCTTCCCTTTACTAACACTACATCAGAGAGTCATAAACTCCTTAAAAAACATAATAAATTGAAATGTAAAACACACAGGTAAGAAAAAGTTCATTTTGATACAAAAAGAAAAAATATCAGACAAAATTTAGGCCTTGATGTTTCCCTGAGTCAAGAAAAAGTATTTTCCTCAAAATGCTTACAATCTGGCCCACACAGCAGGTCATGGAGCAGGCTTCTGAGGTCAAATTCTTCCACCTGAAAGAGGCACTTGTCTGTGGAGATGAGCCAGGAGCAAAAATTGGATGCTTACTCTGCTCTCATGGCAAGCCAGGGCATCTGGGCAACCAGTCTAAAACCAATGCTGCAGCTTTCAAGAGCAACTAATCATAATTCCCTAACATATCCTTTTCACCAAGGAATCTGTACGTGGACTTGGGCATCCAATGACTGGACTGTGACAGCCATCTATGTTCAGCACTGTGAAGTCCATTCTGAACTTCACAAATGTCTGAACAGCTCCAGAGCTGTCTGTGAGCCATGTTGTAGGTGCGTAAAAGGCATGTTATCTGAGTGAAAAAGGTGTGAATGTTGTCGAGGTAGGGGGGGTTCTTACCATCCTCTTGGAAGATCTCTACTGAGAAAGCAAATCAAATTACAATCTAGCATAAACAAGATCTTTCTTTTTTTCCACGTCACAGGACTGTGGCCTTTCTAAGGAGGAATATAGATTGTTGAACACTCGAAGAAGGGCTGCAACAACACTACACTTTCCCAGTGGATTGCATGGTAGACAGAGAGCCATGCCATACCCATAAGAGGCTTGCTCCTTACTTCAGGACTGGGAAGCACCCTTCCAAATGTAAACATCACTCTAGAAATGTGGAAAGGTTTTTGTGAAATCTGAACACAGGCAGCCTGAATAGTAAAGAGGATTCTGAGATGAAACTGTGCAAAGTAACCCTAGGAAACTTTTATATTTAAAGACCTGCAACCACATGCTTAATGTTAACAAGTTCTGTGATTATTAAATTCTTCTATTAAACCTCTATTTACAGGGTGGTTTTTCCATATAAAATCCAAATCCATTAAAATGAAATTATTCACAGGGAAGATCAAATTTTGTAAAAAACTTGCTTCCCACTAAGAAAATCACAAATATTTCACTTTGCATGGGCTTGACTCTTCTGGATTTGATCTGCGGTATTCTGTTTTGAATCAGAGCAGCAGTGTATACAGTTGCAGTTTTTATCCTTTGGAAGCTGTAGTCGCCACATAATATTATAGAGATACAAGACTGATAGTACAAGTTGGGGAATACACAAGTGATAGATTAAAGGAGATACACTCCATCAAGTAGCAGGACCCAAGGGATAGGACTGGGATTGAAAGCATCAGACTCCAAAAGGACAACCTCCTACTCTAAATCAGTGTAATTTAAAGGTTCAATGACTCGTAACCGAACAAGTGGGTTGCTTTACAAATATAAAGGAAACCTTTCACTTCTGGTAATGCTGAACTGTATTCTTTTGAAAAAAATTTTAAAGGCTAGTTTTTTGCAAATTGATTTCCCCCTAAATTTCTGTTTAATGAGAAATTTCCATTTTTATTCCCTCTCCAGAATGAAAGTAAATGCTGGAATTTCCCCTGGGATAAGACATCCAGGAATTAGGAGCTTTCTGCCATTCATTTAGGAACTGCTCACAGGGGAAGAGCCAGTGATTATATTTCACATCTCAAAGATTTCCAACAACTCTGTCTGCTGAAGCCTCATACTGTAACCAGTGATTTGAAACATCTACAAAAAATTCTGTACATTTTAGGTTTGTCACAAAATCTGAAATAAAACCAGTTTTCAACAGAAGGTTTTTGATGAACCAGAGACCCAAAATCCTGAGAGATTTTGAATAAATTGTTCAACATATTTGCTTTCTAATGTAATTCAGACATCATTACACAGACTGTTACATAGTCATTTAGTTTCTAAAACATCCAAAATGCATCAATAATTCTAATTTTCCAAATATAAATCTGTGCTGCTCCAACTATAATTCTATTCTGCTCATATACTTCACAATCTTATTTTAGACATGCTGCGATTAAGACAGAATTGCAGTGATCACACTATTGCAGCCTAAAGCATGGCAAATAAGAGCAATCTAGAAAAATTATAATGGAAAAATGTAATTATTCTTTGATGTTTGACACTAAGGTTAATGTTTTCTTCTGGTAATAGTCATGTAATTGTTTATTTGCATAATCTGTGCTACAAATACTTTGTTTACTTCTTCATGGAGGTAAAACATTAATTATTCCAACATCTTAAACTGAATTATCAATGTTATGATATTCAAAACTTATGACAGCTTACCAAGTTTGTTCATTTATAAACTATAAAAATCTCTACATTATGTTCTAATTACTGATATGTCCATTCTTTATGGTTAATAAAAAAAATGTATAAGTAACCCAAACCAGATCTTTTGATACTAAATTTTTTCAGAAAATTATGTGCTTCATAAAGAAATTCTGTTATGATGCCTAAGAATATACTCTTTGTCAAAGGGACGGTTTTTATTATAATATTTATCTATTCAAAAGCTTTCTTAGGAATGGATGTGACGAAACTATTTTAAAATTAATTTACTCATGGCCTTTTAAAAAAGCACTGAATGAATAACTTGCACACATACATACTTTGCATTTATCCTAAATCCAGTTTCAGCCCTTAGGATTACAAAGAAGTATTTGGTATTTATGCTACAAGATTTTCTTTACTCAGTTACATCTGTTCCGCTCCACTTTTCATCAGGTTACCACTGCACATCTCTTTCACAGACAGCATCTCATCACCAAATAGTGTTTTACAACATTTAAGTAAAGAAACTTCTAAAAAGTTATTTTTGAAGACATGAGCACCTGCTATAAAAGAACATAAGCACTTTAACTACTTTCTTCATGATGAAGGCAGTAAAAATACAGTTGCATGGAAATAGTTACCAAATATTTTGCAGTGTACGTAAATGAATGAAAAACTGCTTTCAGATTACCACATATAATTAGCTCTGTTGGTTAAAAATCTAGCAAAAAGAGTCTATATCCTTTGCAAAGTCCAAATGAGTGCAGCATCCTAACCACTGCTTTTAGGAAAGCACTGGTTGCCAGTGCCAACTTTTCAATTGCAGACTCCAGAATGAATAAAAAGTTATTTTAAAAGCTGATCACTCACCTTCATGGATTTTGAAAAATTCAGGCAAACACAAAATAAACACGGTAATTATTCCTAGTGCTAATCTGAAGACTATTGGTTTTCTCAAAAGCAAGCACATGTCACTGAAGCACTTCCACCTAGCATAGTGGTGGTGACTTCCTTCCTGGCTTAGCTTTTAACTTAGTGCAGACATTATGCAAAATAACATCTATTCATTTCCTTTTCTTATTGTGACTTTCCTTTTTACTTCTCACTACATTAACTTGCAGAAAGCCACATTCTGTTCTTATATGGACATAGATGAGGATGATTCATTCAAATATGCTGAAGATAAAATTCATGTACCACAATGAAAATAAGAAAAAAAAAAGAAACTATTTTATATGTTTGTGGTAGTTTTGCTTTAAGAATCCCCTAATAACCACTTTCCTATACCTGCTAAACAGTAAATCAATTATCTTTGTGAAGGAATTTTGTTCTCATTTGGCCAAGAAGATTTTTAAAAAATGAGTCAGACCCTCATTATAAAAATTAGTCAGAACCACATGAGTCAGTTATGGGGATTTTATAGTTTTATTTATATACATTTGCATGGGGCTAGGTGGAAGATAATGTTATACAATAGAGGATCTTTCAGACTTTAACAGACTATGTATTTGGTCTTTGCAATCTAAAGTTCTTGATCTGGAAATCAGTGATATACTAAGTGCAATGAACTGAGGATGAGCTGTTCATATTATCATTGCTGCTGAATTCTTAGAAGATAACAGATGTGTTGCCAATCTGTCAAGTGTCTTCAGTTTGCATTTTACTATTCTTTACATCACAAGAAGACTGGATAGAGCCATTGCTATTTCTATACATCATAGTCACAATTTTTCAGCTAAACTTTCCAGTTAAAAGTGAAGTACTTAGTTTTGACAACCACCATGATATTCTATAAATTTTTCTTATAGATGAGACTGCAAAGAACATTTCTGAAATGTTCTGAATAAAATACTCTGAATAATGCATATGCAAAAACAAACAACTTGACTCAAATATAGGGTAATACAGTATAGAGGATTTCATTAATTCAGAAAGCTGTCTTCTGAAGTATTTTTCCCACAAGCTATTAAATATTGAGTACTACCCAAATGAAGCAATACTGTTGAAATTAAAATAAGAAATGCCCTACAAACTTGAAATGCTGATCTTGTCATCTAGTTATCTCCGATGATGAGGAAGGCAAGTGGAAGCAAATACAGAATTCATTCTATAGAAAGAGTCCTAATGAAGCTGTAGTGCATATAAATTTATTAATATGATATTTTAAATGTAGCACTTTTATGCAATGAAAGCAATTAAATCAAAGCAAAATGAACTCTGATTTTTTGACAGTATGGTATAATAGAAGCAATAGGATACAAAAAATCATAGGAATGAGTTTAAAGGGAAAACATTATGCAATTATATGTCATCCATTAGCATTGCTCCTTAAGTATCTTCCGTATCAGTGTATAAATGCACTTGTATTTTCCAGTTCTCAATGTTGTATGGTGTTCACCCATCCTATCTGCCCAGAAGGAATGGAGGAAGTACTGGAAAACAGCAGGAGGACTTTTCAAGTACTATGTGTATCTGTCTCTTTCTGATACAGACTATCACCATTGATGGTAGTGCCCAAGGTCAGAATAGATATTGCCCTGTAGGATTACACTCAAGTTTAGGCTGATACAGTGTTAACCTGTGGAATATGTTGAGCTTCAGAGTCTACAGAAGGTGGCTTCCAAGAACTCTGCAGTAAGCATATGGGGAATATCTATTTTAGGGCTATTGTGATGGCAGAATTTAGTTTCGTTTCTGACTTCAGAGTGCCCATGTATGATCTGTCTGCACATCCCCCAGGGACACTGTAAGTTTTAGGCACTGCTACCCTCGGGCAGTTCTGCATGTGTGTGTGTGTGTGTGTGTGTGTGTATGAACTGGCTGAATCGTGTGTGTGTGTGTGTGTGTGGCCTGGCCACACACCAACCTGGAAAACATGAGCTTTCTTTTCTGGGGACAAGCTTCCCTCCACCTAGCTAGTAATTTTTACACAGCTGGAATGACTAGCATCTTTGAAAAGCCATCCTTCAGTCAAGCTTAGTTAAAACTGGCTCAGTCGTTTAATGCCAGGCGGGATGAGAACTGTCGAAGCGCACAGCCGCGCAGGCCGCATTTCCGTGCGGAACATGTGTACCTCATTGCTGCGTCAAACCGGCACCGCCACGCCTCAGCAATGGCCTCCTGCGCCCTTCAATCAGTTTTAGCAGTTGGAGGTGCATCTGGCTGTCACACAGTCCATTAAATTGGAAAATTATTCAGCCTCTGGATGGCAGCAGTCACTGGTAAGTCATTGCGTGACGAGGGCAAGAGAGGCTGTGTGTGTTTGCACTTGAGGCAGTTAGGACTAGCTGCCTCAGCATCGAGTACAGGGTCCTGGGAGGAGGTGAAAGGCTGTGGTGTGTATTACCACGGGTTTATTTCTCTTAAATGGAGCAGCGGGCCGCTACGGAAGTGTTTGGCTTTGTGCTTTTGGAAGAAAGGCAAAGACACCCAGGGACAGGATGCGGCGGACGCCGCCCCCTCTGCCCCTTCCCCTGCCCCGCCGGCAGGGGGCGCGCGGCGAGATGGCGCCGCAGCCTGAAGGGCGCGGCCCCGGCCCCGGCCCCGCCCCGCCACACGCGGCCACGCGCGGCTCCCGCCCTGGGGCCGGGGGGCGGGGCCGGGGCCGGGGGCGCGTCCCTGTCTGGACCCGCCCCTCCCCGGGCCGCCTGAGCGCAGGGAGGGGCCGGAGAGGGGCCGCGGGGGACGCGACAGCGGCGGGCGGGATCGCTCAGTGCCCGCGGCTCCCGGCGGACCGGGAGCGCTGGCGGCCGCCGGGCGGGGCGGGAGGAGAGGGGGCGGGAGGGGACGGGAGAGGGTGCGAGGGCCTTCCTTGCGATTTTTTTTCTTTCTCCGCCCCCTCCCAGCCGCGCCCCCTTCCCGGACCGTGAGAGGTGAGAAGGGCGGTCGGGGCTCGGCAGCGAGGGGAGGGGAGGGGAGGGGGCCGCGGCTGCCGGGAGGGGGAGGAGAAAGCGAGAAGGAGGAGGAGGACGGTGAGGGCCGGCGCCTGCGAGGGGTGGGGGCGGGTTCGCCCTGACCGCCACCGGGCTCCCTCGTGCCGGCGGGCTGCGGAGAGGGGCTGCAGCCGCCGCCCGGAGGGGCCGGTGCCCGGTGTCCGGGCACAGCGCGGCCCGGGGGAACCGCGGGCGCTCGGCGGGGCAGTGCTGGCTCTCGCCCGAGCAGGGCGGGCGGGGGCGGTGGGGCGGGACACGGCGCGGGGTCCGGTCCCGCCGAGACGGGCAGCCCCCGTGGCTGGCTCGGTTCAAAGCGGTCATAACGGAGAGCTGGGAAAAATACACTAACACAGCTCTAGGGGACTTGCCCCCATGTGTCTTAACCTTTACCATCACAGTATGAAATAGTGGTAAACAATTTTTTTTTTTAATTTGAGACTGGTCTCATTAGAGCAGCGACTGACTGCCAACTCACTACATGGAGAGCGGCGTTATTAAACGGGGAACAAAAAGAAGTCCAAGTGTTGAACATCAAACAGCTGCTGATTATATGTATTACTGGTTTATGTTTTTCCTTAAAGCGTTTTTGTGGCTTAGGGCTTTGAGCTCGGACTGGCTGAGCTGCGTGAGCAGCGGGGCAGCCCAGCTGAAGCCCAGCCACCCGACGCTCGTTGTCGGCTGTTTGGGCAGTAATGTCAGAACCGTAAAAAGGGAAGGCTTGGCTTTGTACTTTTCTTTTACTTAAAAGTTGATGGTGAAATTATAAGAGCTAAACTCCAAATACAGTCATCTTTTGAAGAAAAACGTGTTACTCAGGTCTTCTACGAGCATGAACAGGAATAAAAAATTTGAACTCATGGTAATGTTGGTACAGCTTTTGTATCTAGACAAACTATGTATTGTATGGGTGGATCCTCTTTAAAAACAGATCGCACGATGTATTTTCATGAGTGGTTCATCAATTTTGCCGGAAACAATCTGATCGTTTCTCATAAAGGTATTTCTGCCTGGGAATTCCCAGAGGCATCTGTGGATTAATATTACCAAAAAAAAAAAAAAAAAAAAAAAGGCACCTTGTTCCTGGAATTCATAGGTGCATTCCTGATAGGGCAGATTGTATTCCCATCTTATGTTTTTCCCTTTTCCCCCTTGCTGAACAATGCTAGGGAGCATAAAGCAGGATAAAACCAAAATAATAGTAATAAATAATAACCCTAATCCGAGTCAAGTAGTGTTTTCCTCTGCCATGTGTCAACTTCATTGAACCATCCATCCCTCAGTCATGTCCTCTGGATGGGCAGGTCCACTATCAAAGGCAACATGTTTACACCATGGCAGTAGATTAACACGTGTTTCACAGAAATGCAATAATTGCTAATTTAAAATAGAAAAGAATTTGAGTGAAGATGAAGAAAATCTTCCATTAGATCATTATGGTCAAACAGTAATTACAAGCTGTTGCTAACAATGACAATTCATATTGGTGGACTTGTTCCAGCTCTCTGGACTTTGTACCACCCGTGCTTTTAAAAAGATTATTCTTTGCTTATGTTTATGTCTTGTGGTTTTGTTGATGTAGTTCAGTGTTTCATGGTATGGTAAAGAAGATTACCTAATCAGACATAACATGACCCAATAATGAAAGTTTCTACAGCTCTTAAAGTGTAGTATGATTTTACATTTCCCTTACAAAATTCTTACAGTTTCCTCTTTCCATAGCAATTAAATTGATTTTCCTTACAGCAGTCTTACCACGTAGAAAAATGCAGTAGTTACAAACCTAATTATCCACTGTTTGCTTTTTTTCATAGGAATAGAATCTTTCATTCAAAGTTTACCAGCAAGGCAATGCTGATTACATACACATGTATTATTTGGCTGTGTGGCCTTAAAAAACAGTCATATGGGAGAGATGAGGTTATGTGCTCCAGAGGCAAGAATGAGGTGGTATTACCCTTCAGAGAGCTGGAAGGTTCTTGAAGCTAGTAAGAAAGATCAGACCATGGGAGGTTACATATTAGATATCACATTATGCATGCAGGTATCATGTAAGGCTACTTTCTTTCACTTCAAAGTGTGTAATTTGTTTGGTGCCAAGCCAAAAGGAGACACATACTATTTCAGCAGGCTAGGTTTTATGAGTAGAGTCTAAATTTGGTGAGAAAAATTTTAGTGGCCTGTAAATAGGTAAGGGTTGAGAACCACTGTAACAGTGAGTTTTTATAGAGGTGCTCCATTTAGGGAAGCATGTTTAGTGGAGGTACTTAGCTTTATTCACCAATACAGTTAGTGTTATTCTTTGGCACCAGTGTTCAGCTTAAGTGCTTCATGTGGCAGATCAGTTCTTCACTGCTTTTCCCTTCAGGGAAGGGAATTGAAGAAAAGGGTGACAGTGGACTAAAGTTAATGTTTGTTTTTGGGTTTTTTTTCAAGAGATGCTGTCTTTGTAATCCAGTGGTTCTTGAGAGTTTACATATTCACATTTCATATTAATTTCTCCTCTTTTTTGTGAGTCTTTGTTGATGGGTATGTAACTTGAAGTTGTGGAAGGAACTAAGGTGACAGTTGTTCAGTGACACACTTTTAGCATCTTCCTATCAACAAGTGTAGGAATCACAACACAAATTGAAAGCAGTCCTATCTGAACAGAGTAGGGAATCTGCTTTTGAGATTATTCCTTTTTTTTCTCCCCTCCAGTGGGTGGTTCTTACTTGTTTGTACTGTTGTTTTTCTGCCTCTAGATTTTCTTCTGCTACCTCAATTTTTTTGGAAAGAGGAAGACAAATGGAACTACATGATTCTTTGAACAACTGGAGATGATTCCAGTGTTATAGGTAAGTATTGTATTTACTCAGTTCTAACAGTAAGCTATGCCACAAGGAATGTGATTTTAGCCCACAGGGGTACAGTCTTCCTCACACCTGAAATTTCATCCTTCTTTTTGTCTTACATAGCACATCTTGTAAGGGCTTCTTTCTGGCAAGTGTGTGTAAGCAGGAATGACTGCTCTTGTGGGCATCACATGGTAGTGTTGGGACCATTTTTATGTGATGCTCTTTATCAAAGCATGCTTTATAGAACACTGTCAGCATTACTGTAAAGTTCAATTTTGATCTTTTCAAAATGCATGAGAAGCCTTTGAATCTTTTAATCATTATAGGAAAAACAGGAAAATTGATACTGAATCTGTTAGAGAAAATACTGCTTTATAGAAATTCTTATGAATAAAGGCCCAGCAAATGCACAATCAAATCTTATTAGTCCAATAATACTGACTGGGTTTCACTTTATTTCATTTTTTTTGGCAGGAAAGTAGTAAGAGTGTTCTGAGCAAAAGTAATTTTCAAGGGGAATAGCTTTGACATTTGTACAAAGCAAAAGGATAAAAGAATATTGAAAACATGAATACATGCAAGAATCTAGCTTTATCTGAACTCTCTGTAAGGTAAAATACTGCTGAAAAGTGCTAAGGGTGACAAAAGCAATCCAATTAATTTAGAAATACTAGGTTTTACTAAAGTGAAAAAATCTGCTTTCTTGACTGTGAGATCTCTCTGCTTTGGGAATATTGATAAATTCCTTTAGAATTTACTCATGTGATACAAATACAGAAGAGAGATAGTCTTTCTCCCTGTTCGTGTTAAGATCAAGTCACAGTGTTTCCCTCCTCAGTGAATCCATATCCGTGTTGGTATCTTCCACCATAGGTGACATCAACCCTTTCCCGAGATTTAGAAATTATTAGAACTGGTAAGGTTCCTCAGAAATTACTTTATGATCCTGTGTTTTCACTACTTTGCAGTAGTTCAAAATGTGGTAGCTCCACCTACCAAAATAGCCAACCTCCTTCAGACTGTCAGAATTTGTGTAGGCTTGACCTGCACCCTTTCTACAGTGGTCATGAAAGTTAAAAGGGACTTGAAACAAATGCCAAATGTACTCCAAGGAGAAGGAACTGAAAAGGTTGATCGCTATGGGATATATCTTTATTCCCATCTTACTGCAAGGTAGAATGACTAATTATCAAACAGGGCTGCTGATTATTAATCATCTTATGGGCTTTGCTGGCGTTTTTCCAGAGGACAAATTTCTGTAAAGTTGAGTATTGATTTCAGTCTGTTCAGAGGAATACTTTGCCAATTAATTACCTCTTCTGGCAATTCTAAGTGCAACCGATATTAAAAATCCTGATGTCTTCCATAACACAGGATATAGTTCAAAGAAAAATTTTTGAGTAGTAGCTTGGATTCTTCCAAGGGTATCCATCAGATTTTCAGAGTTAATGGAAAAGTGTTTATAAAATTGTACAGGATGTTTTTGTAAAACAGTGAAATTTAAGTCAGAGTGAGTACTGGCCTAATTTCTTTGAAAATGTGTGTGGATACACTTGTCTCACTGCCTTAGCTTATGCTTTTGTCAAAAAAGCAAATATACATTGTATTGACTCTATGGGAAAGAACTTAGTAAGAGACAATAATGATATGATCTGTCTAGAACAGATTTGAGTTGATTTGGGTGGAAGTAGTATTATTCATTACAAATAAAAAAGTTCACACCGTTCTTGGACCTACTGTAGCCTTGATCTCAGAACCAACAGAACTTGTCAAAATGAGGCTAAAGTATAGCCTTAAAACAGATTAAATATTCACAGCACCTGGCTGTGTTGTATGATATATATTTATAGTGTAGAGTAAGACAAGACTCAAGTCCATAGAAGTTTACTAACATGAACAATAAAGAGTACAAATAGTCATATGGCCGAATTAGCAAATTAGTTAAAAGTTTACAAGCAGTGTGTATGTGGTGAGAAGATGTAGAAGTTCATAGGAAGACAAGATTTTTATTAGTGGTTTTGATGATTGGATTGTTTGCAAGCAAGTTCTTACTTGTTACCAGAGTAGATGTTTTATGTTGACTTTTGCACAAATAAGCTATTAGCCTGACACTTGCTGTGAAGCATTATACCTTGGTTATCCATATGCATTTGTCTGGTAGATATTCTAAAATGTATTCTAATATGCTAAAAAGAAATATTTTTGAATATTAAATGATCACTTTATCCTTGCCAAAGATGAAATCAAAGTTTAAATCTTACTCTTTTACATGCAGTATGGGAAATTATATTTTTGAATGTAAATGTAATCACAAGCTTTTGCATTCAAACTATAATGAGAGCATTAAGTAGCTAAGGTATTTCATAATGTTATCATAACTTGGCTTAGCAAGATCTTCACCAAGCACCATAGCATTTTAAACTTTGAAGTATTTTTCAAGGAAATAAAAGTAATTAACTAGAATTAGTCTATGAGTTTATAAACATGTGGGCAGATCACGTGATAAGTAATAGAACTTCACTTTGTACCTCCTCTCACTTCCTGATAGTTTTTGTAATTAACAAATACAAACTTAAGTTGCACCTTTGCATAAGAAATTGTCTGATGATTCAATAAAAGAACAGTTGTACTTAAACCAGGTTAAGTGACAGTTTCAGTGAATATTCAAACATTATTGTTGTTTGAAAACTTACGAGCTCAATGAATGAAAAAATTTTTACAAATACTGAAAGCTAAGTAAAGAATTTTTAAAACTTTGAAATGATAGAGAAGATAGATGGACAAATGATTGCAGACCATCTGAATCTGAGGAGATCTACATGCAGTAGTACAACATATAGTTTTGTATTTCTCTTAAGAAATGGCCGGAGTTGATATCAGAGAATGGAAAAAAACACATGCTAAGCAAATAAGTAATTTTTTTATCAATTATGCTTTCTCCTTCTGACAGTTTAGCAATCTGGAATCAAGACTTTTCCCTTTTTTGAGCATGTTACTACAGTAATAGACCTCGTGCCCCTGGGAGTGCCAACAATATCCTGTGTTCTTTCTAGTACTTTATTTATATTGCTGGTGTCCAGTTCTTGCTCTCTGTGCAGAGCAGGAAACATTTAAGGATTCCTTTAAAACCAGGGGTAAGGCAACTAAGATGGGATCAGTATGCTGTTTAGGATAGCTGAACAGTTAACTCTGCAAGTACTTCAGTGATTTAAAGCTTTAATAGGTGGTCAGATTTCTGCTATTGTTGTCTCTATGCTTAAGCTCATTTCAATTTTACACAACCATGGAAAGGTAGGAGCTCAGAGCTGTCTCAGAGCTGTGTTTGAACAATCAACCAGCTTTTGTGTTGATTTCTGTTCTACATTATTTATAAATCTTGGGCTTGGGCGATATATGTAGCCACCCAGGCTTCCTCAGAAGCAAAGGATAGGCAGCTTGTGAGTCTGTAAGTTCCCCAGGCAAGTTTGGTTTATGTCTTGTGGTTTAGTAGGTTCTTCCCTAGTAACATTTCTGTCTACTTGCCAGTTTCAGTCAAACTCTGATAGAACAGAACCCTTGTTATGTTTAAATTCCTGAAAGTTTTTGAAAATACAGGTAGGTGGGGAAGGCTACTAAGTAGTACTATTTGACCTGCCAGCTGATGAGCCTGTTCTCGGTCTGAATGTGGCAAAGAATTTGCTTGTCCTGCCTGTTCTGGTACTTGGTAGGGAGGGATGTGCATGCATGTGAGATAAGGGAGACTACGTGAGATGAAACATGGAGAAGAATTGTAGTTACTGTCAGAAGAGCTCGTAAAATAAATTGTAGTGGGGAATCTGAGATTACTTTCACGTGAAACTCTGGAGACAGAATAAAGAACCTAAGAAACCAGTTTTCTGATTGTGGTTAGGAATACATGGTGACTTGATGCATAGCTTAACCTGAGATTTAATAGTATATTAAAATATATTTTTCCTTATGTGCCTCAGATACATACTATTTTAAGCAACATTGATCCAGGCAGAGGACTAGTTTTGTTTTAGAGTGAAGAGAGTAGTTAAATATATTGTGACTTGTTCTGCATTTTTTTTCCTGATAATACTTCCTTGAGCCAAATCACTAGAAAATCAATGGAAGCCGTTAGTTAACATCTCCAGTTTAATCATCTTGCTTTTACTACTTTGTGAAGCTTATTGTAACACGAAAAATCTATCATCAAGTTACAATGCTTGTAATAAAAGCAAGTAATACAACACATTGTATTCCCTCCTCAAGTAGCTTGCCCAGGACCACGTCCAGACAGCTTTTGAGTATCTCTAAGGGTGTAACCTCTCTGGGCAGCATGTAGTCAGTCATCCTCACAGTGAAAAAATTTTTCCTCATGTTTAGATGTTGTGTTTTAGTTGTTGCCTATTGACTCTTGTCCTGTCACTGGACATCCCTGAAAGAGCCTTCGCTCCATTTTCTTTGAAATTTCCTTTCAGTTATTCATATTTATGAGACCCCCTGAGTCTTCTCTAGGCTAAACAGTCCCAGCTCTCTCAAACTTTCATCAGACAGAAATGCTCCAGGCCCTTCATCATTTTAATGGACCTTCTTTGCACTCCCTCTCCAGTATGGCCATATCTCTCTCATACTGCTGAGTAGAGTGGCAGGATCACTACCCTGACTTGCTGGCAGCACTCCTAATGCAGGCCAGGGTGCCATTAGCCTTCTTTGTTGCAAGGGCAGACTACTGGTTCATGTGCAACTTGGTGACCACGAGGTCCTTTCCTGCAAGTTGCTTTCCTGCTATGTGGCCCACAGTGTGGGGTTGTTCCTTCCCAGGTGCAGGATTTTACACTTCCCTTTGATGGACTTCATCAAGTTCTGAAGGTTGGTATTGCTCGTAAAGACAGAGGGCATTCAGTACCTCAGCCTTTTCCATATCCCATGTCCCCAGGGCCCTGCCCCATTCAGCAGCAGGCCCATGTTTGCCCTAGACTTTGTTTTGTTATCTGTGTACCTACACAAGTCCTTCATGTTACCTATGATGTCCCTTCTGAGATTCATCTCCAGGTGGGCGAATGGTGGTAGAAATCTTTATTTGGAAGGACTTTTATGAGAAGTTCTGTTTGACATCTGCAATGTTATGCACAATTGGGTTCTTAAAATGTCATAAGTACAGTATTGATTCTTAAAATAAAAGTTGTTTTTCATATTTATGAGACATTATGATTCTTATAAACATTCATCTTGATACTTATAAACTTTGATATGATTCTTATAAGCATTCTGCCTTTTAGTGTGATGATTGTTGGTTTTATGCTTTGATCATGTGTGTTGCCTTTCTGTGAACCCTGTTTTCTGCAGTCCTGCTTTTGAGTTGCAATGATCAATTGCACACAAGGAATTCCAGATGAGATCACACCATTTGTTTTATAAATACGTAATAAGATATGATATTATCTCTTAGGCAACCTAAAGTTTCAGCTGGGGGTGGGCTTAACTGAAGCTGTTAACTAAACAGAAGTCCTCACTAAGAGAAATTAGTTTCTTGAGGTGTCTTTTGGTATTAAATGATTCATTTAGAATGCTCAAGTCTCTGTCTTGAAATGCTTTGCTTCAGTAGCTGTGGCATTGCATAGCTTGACATTTAAATACGGTGTAAACTTTTCGGCCATAGACCTCTATGTCTTTCTCTTAGAAGTTTGTGTAGTCTGGTATGGAGCACTATGTTGCATTACCTAATCACTTGCAAATCTGCTTCTTCACTGTTTTTTTAATGTGCCATAACCTGTTGGATTATTATATGGTGCCTAATGTAGAACTGTGAATATTTGTCATTTTTTACCAAATAAACATCCACTCTGCTGTTGACAATGTTGGTAGTGTTGTCCTTTATCCATTTTTCTGTGAGTTTTTGAGGAAATCTGAATACTTCATGGTGAAATAAAACTGCTGCTGTCTTGGAAAAATGTTAAAATATTGTCTTTAGTTTGCCAGCAGATTTGCCTACAAAAGGAAACTATCTCCTTGTTATTTTGTTTTGATTTGCCTCAATCTTTCAATCTATCCTCTATGGTCCTTTGTAACTTTATTAGGCAATACCTTCCTAAACTGGTTTGAAAGTATGGCTTTACTTTCAGCAGGACTTCTTTAAATGTCTCCAGAGCAGTGTTTTTGTCACCACTCTTCCTTAACAGTGACATTTCTAAAGGAGATGATTTGTGCTGCACTACTACTCTCTCAGAGTACTGTCTCTACCTTGTTTCTATTCGAATTGGTGCTACCAGTATTCCTGGAGTGTATGAACTGGGAATGTTTTGCTTATCTTCTCCTTGTGTGTTGCTGCTTGACCCCTTTGGTACAGAAAACTGGTTCTGTGTTTTGAGAGACTGGCCCTTCACAGTATTGTCCATTTTGTATTATAAGTAAGTTTTAACTTAAAAACCACATCTGACCTGGTGGACTTGGACTGCAAATTTTTTAAGAGTGAGTAAGCTTACTGTGCTGTTTACTTAGGAATAGCTCTACGCTATGGCTTTACCTGTAGATGGTGCAGCCCCTGATAATGCTTCGGTATTAATTGAATAAAGCAATGTTAATGTTTTAATCTTAAAGAAATATAAATGTCGTGGATCACAACTCCTGTTGTGTGTGAACCAGTATGATATTTGAGCTTGGATGTGACAGTGTAGTCTTGTATTACATGTGAAATCTCTCTTGTTCCCCCCCCTGCCTTGGCTGAATAAAATAAACAGCAAACCAGGCTGTTGTTCTGTACAGGTCTTTTCATGCCATTGTTAAGCTGACTGCTCCAAAGTCGGTGTTTCAAGGGAAATGTACAATGCAAAGTGGCAGAAAGTTGCAATGAAGTACCAGTAATTTGGCTACAGCTTACTTCTGCCAGTCAGAACAATCAATCTAAATACATAAAGTCAGTAGCTGTAGGATGTTTTCATCTCTTTCTCCAGGATGAACTGTGCTGTAGCTGCTGATGTAAGGCACTTTTCACATAACCATGAACAAGAAGTGTTTGCATTTATATAAAACTTTGGGATAGGAAGCGATTATTGTTTTATAGAATAATGAAGCATTAATATAGCAATCTTCCTGAAGTCCTTGTTGACCCATTTCTGTAACTTTGGGTCTGGAACACAGGAATAGGGAAGAAAAAAGAAAGTGAATATTTAAACCTTCTAACATAAGTGTAATTATAAGCAGAATTGCCGTTTGAAGTTTGTCTATAGCAGTTTTTTTTGAGCAGTTATTTTAATGCCTCAAATTAGTATTTTAAAGTTTGAAAATCCCATTTTAAAAAGTGTTAAATTTTGAATGCCTTTTAATGCTGTTAGTATGTATTTGATTAATTGATGAACATCTTATCGCCAGGGAACCTTTCTTATATTTTCAAATACACATCTAAAACATTAAACTAAATCACTAAACATTGACAGTATTACTTTTTCACATCTTAATGCATCTCCTTAGATCTAAAATTTATCTTTTTATATTTAATGCTTTTGTTAAGCAGTATTTGTTCAAGAGAAAAACAACTCTTGCAGTCACAACAAAGACTTTATGTAATTATTTTGACATTTACATTCGTAATTGGCACTTAAAAGGATCATTAATATCTTCTCAGGACTAGCTGAACTTTTATGGCCCCTTTTAAAATTCATTTGACATACTAAATACCCTGAAAATATTCTGTCTGAATTGCCTTGAAGTTGAGTAGTGAAAGATTTTGGAGCCAAATCATAGTAGTGACAGGAAAAATGTTACCATGAAAAGTAGTGTGAGATTTAAATCTTAAAAAAGTATTCTATAAACATGTTTGTTTATTTGAAAACTTGATTAATTTCCTTTGGCAAGAAAAAGGAAAAATCATAATGAACAAAAGCACTCAGCCTTATTATTTAAATAATAATATTTCCGTATTTCCCAGTGATACACTCTAAATATAAAGTACACGTTCCCTCAAAATATACTGTAGAAATATCTTAGGACTATAATTGTTTAAATTTTAACTAGTTGTGTTGGATTGCAATCTTCCTTTAACACTCATATAAATAAAAGTATATAATATCAGAGAATGTCAGTGTAGTAAATTTTTTGGTTAGTAAAAAAGAAAGGTTTTTTATCTCTGTGCAAATAAACTGAAGATTTTTAAAAGAGCAATTTCTAAAGCGGTCATGCTATGTTCTTGGTGTTCCTATTTACACAGTTGCAGATTTAACATACAGCATTTGTTTAGATGTTTCTTTTTGTTCACAACCCAGAATCTGGGAAACTGTCCCTCACTGCTAACTGCAGGGATTTATAGCTTTGTGAAGCTCTTCATGTGAGAGAATTTATGTGCTTAAATGTTCAGGTATTCCTCTTGAAGGAATATCAATCTGTTCAATTAAAAATCAGAGTTCTCAAAACTTTTTTCACAGTAAGCTGACACAACTTCATTAATCTAAACAGAATTGTGTTCTCAAAGGTGACAGTGTACTTATATTTGAAATGTTATTTTGATTCACCACAAAATAGAAACTGCTGCAGTGCCCAAGGTCAGAAAAAATGGATATAAGCACTGTTGTTTTCTCAATAAATGCAAACTTTTGCCTTAGTAGATGAAAAAATATTTCAGAATCCTTGCCAAGTCTGTGTATAGTGTGCTTGACTAAGATGGGTTTTAGCAGGTTTCTTAGAAATGTGTTAGTGCATTAGAAAGATGTGTGATGGGAGGCCATGGAGGGTGGGCATTTGGATTTGTGAGCACCAACCACCAGATGAGATGTCGAAGATGAGGTTTGGGTGATCCTAGTGAGTGGAAGTCCTAACAGTCCATTATTTGAGATCTCCTCAAAAGTCTGTTAACTCCTGGCTGGGGATCTGATAAAAGATGTCACATTATTCATAGTAACAAAGATTGTCCAGAAGAAGAGGCCCTCAATTATTTCTGAGGAATACTGTCAATTTCAACTGAAGAATTAACTGGCACTTGTCTTATCTTGTCATCTGTAGTACAAACGTTCCTATGAAATAGAGAAATATTTTGGATATTTATGCAGTCACTCTTAGAACTGTAATTTTGAGAGTGTGTAGAGGAGTTTCTTTAATCTAGAAAAATGAAAGAGAATAGAAAACACTTTTGTGGTTGGTCTGTTAAAACTACAGCACATTTTGTTTTCTAATCTCTGTTTGAGCCCATAGCTTTGCAGCCAAAGAAAAGCAGTAATTGGGCTGTATTTGCCAGTAAATCAACGAAAAATGCTGAAAAAGCACTAGAATCGGCAAATCTGCTGCTGTCTTAGTAGACTTGTACTGGGACAGCTTGAATTTTAAATCAGTCTGTTATACAAGAATGAGAATGCAGGTCACTCCTTATGTATAATGGGTTTACCATACCAGCAGAAATAAAGGTACTTAAAGCTTACTTTTTATAGTTAAATGGATGATTAAAATATTACTGGTTTGATGAATGTTAACAAATACACCGATTGCTTGTCCTACTTCTTCACCCTCGATGAACACCTGGCTCCAATACAAAACTGGAGGAGAGGATGAATAAAAGGATGCCATTTTGTTTTACTACTTAAGCCTTACTCCGGTTTCACTCAACTTGCAGTTACACAAATGATGGTATTTGAACACTACAGTTAAGTGTTTAATAATTAGCTGTATGTGTAGAAGATGAGTAGGGTCTGCATGTCATATCATTTTGGTTAAACATCCATATAATTTTAATGCTAATATATTAAATCATTAATCCTTTCCTAAATATTTCCCTGTCTCTCTGTGTCTAAATTAAATCCCCAGGAAAGATGGTAAGAGCTTTATAGATTTACCTACTTAATCATCTTGCATCCAAAGTACCTTCAGCTGTTTTCTGGAAATGCTGCAAAGGTCTCGGTATTTGGCTTCTGGTAGGCCATGATGCCAGCAAGGTACACACTCTGAAATGTATCTTTGAGGGAACAGCTGGAATGCAGTTTCTGTAGAAATTAGCTTTTGCTAGCCTTTGTGAGAAGCACTTAGATAAATAAATGTACTCTGGGCGACGATGGGTGAGCTTTTCAGGTTAAAACTAGCACTTTCAGCGTTGTATTTCCTCAGAAAATAGCATGATACTCTCCTGGCACTGAGTTTGAAACAGTGTTTGGGTTTGGGGTGGGAAAATTTGGCACTGTTTAAGTTTTTGTATGGACTCTGCATATAGCCTGTTTTAAAGAGTGCTGCAGGTATCCTAATTACATGGTTCCATATTTTGGAGTTCATCATGTTCATCTGAGAGATAGTGGCTTTCACTTTTGATGAAAACTGTAGGATAGTAAAGAAGCACTTCCTGTAAATTTGTTGCATATGTATCCTGGAGAGTTGAACAGAGTAACTGAACTGTAAAGTTTGAAAACACAGATCCCTATATTGAGAACTGATAAAATCCAGTGCCGCTTTGTTGTTCTAAAATTGTTATTACAATTTGCATGTGACTGAAATTAATCTCAGCATTTTATACCTAACTAGCTTCCTATGTCATAGAGGAAATAGGCTGGTTCTCATGGGAGCTGTAAATTGGTCATAATATATTTTGTGCTTTTGGCTTCCTCTTCCTCTTTTGAGCAAAAATTTTTGCTGGATATTTTAAGATGTTGTGTAAATTACCAATCCTAGAGGGAGTTCTGTCTCAAAAGTACGCATCTCTCTTTTTCACTGTTCATCACAGTACTTCTAAGGTGATGTGGAACAGCTGATAGTATATGATTAGAAAGAAGCCTTTTGAGCAGTTGTCTTATGTTGTTTATTTTGCAAGGGTTTATCTGGTGTCTTGCAGTGACCATTTGGCTTTTTCTTGCTTTCTGTTTTAGTGATGTGTAAGTGAATGGAACCATTAGATCATTTCAGATAGAAATTTTCAGTTACTGAAGACCTAGATTTGAATCAAAGCACATCAAGATGAAAGGCTTTATAGCCTCCACTTCTAGTCCCTTGAGCCTTCCGAGGTTGTTCCTGTCCTTTTTAAGTTAGTGCATGTCCTATAATGGGAACAAGAATTATTTACAGTTCTCCCCAGCATAATCAGTTATCTTTGGGTTGGTTTTAAGTCTTCTCTGTAAATTTATTTTTTAGGAGTGTAGAAAGGATTTAATTTGATTTTTGCAGTTTTTTCCCCTCTGTAGTAGCAAGAGTTAACAGAATAAGAAACAGATTGTAAGATGCAGTATAGGAATTGCTTTGCTGTCATTTGTGGTTTAAGAAAAGGGGGTGGTATTTAGCTCTTGAAAGGGCTTTAATGAATATTGTTTGGTGTTTTTGAAACCTAATGGTCAGAGGCAGCAACAGAAACAGCCTTGGAGCTTTTAGGGTGAAGTGATTAGCATTCTTCCTGATGGAGGTGATTGTTTCACCTCCTCTTTTATCTCAGCGTTTTTCACTGTCTGTTGCCTTTTGTTTATATTCAAATGGCATACCGTTAAAGAAGCCTTTTTTGTGTGATTGCAATGCTTTTTCCCCTCCTTCTGTAGAAAATCTGCTTGCCATAGACAGGCAGAGCATGTGTTTCTCTTGTCTTGGTTGGGTGCACAATTCTTCTTTTATGTGTGCTGCTTCTTACCCTGTTGCCTAGACGATCGCTGGCTTTCACTAAGAATGTCTGGTTCTCGTAAAGAGTTTGACGTGAAGCAGATTTTAAAAATCAGATGGAGGTGGTTTGGTCATCAGGCATCAGCCCCTAACTCTGCAATTGAAAACCATCAGGAGGACTTCTGGAATAGAGGACAAAATGTAACAACTGGCAGCACAAAGTTTTTAGATTCAGGTAACTTACCTTTAACATCAGTTGGTTACAGAAGGTCCAGCCAACAGGATTTCCAGAATTCACCTCTTTGGCCAATGGCATCCACCTCAGAAATCCCTGTATTTGAATTCTCAGCAGAAGACTGTGGAGGTGCACGTTGGCTTGACAGACAAGAAACAGATGATAGAGCAAGTGAAGAAGAAAATGAATCGGACAGCAGCTCGTGCAGGTTAATTATTACTTTCCTATTGTGAGAAACGTGTTTTCATTTCATGTTTCTAGTTAGCATGCATATATGGGCTAGCCTTTATTCTAGACTAAAATGTTTCAGAAACCTAGCAGCTATTGTACATCAGAAACAGAAAATTATAATCAGGTTCTGTGTGTTTACTAGGACCTTTTTTAAAAGCCAGTCAGTGGGGATAAACAAAGCTCAAACATGGATGCACTTGTGTTTTAAACAGTGTACAAGTACATGCTGCTATGAACAAGGTACTGCCCATTACATGGTAATGTTACAGGATGCTTTCTACATTATTTTGAAATGATACTGATTGTTTAGTTATTTCAGTTAGGAGAAATTTATGAAAATGTAAGCTGCTTCTGATTCTGACCTCATGTTTCCATGTGTGTCTATAGAAGACGGAGAATGAACTGTAAAAAATACACTATAAATCAAAGAAAAAATTATATCTGTTGAAAGTCAATCAGTTTTTTGCTTTAAAGTGATTGCAGTAACCCATTTGGTTGTCTTAAACTGTGTACCTAGCATAAAAAGAAAGAATGGTTTTATTGCGACTGTAAAGATGTTTTGGTGTTCTTTTCTTACACATTGCTCCTAAAGATGAAACTGTAAAATTTGTTCTTGAGTGAAAATTGTTTACCAGTTGTTGTAAATTAGGCAAGTTAATACCCTTTCTTGTGAAATACCAGTTTAATTCTTTTATTTCATTTACTGCATAAGTCAGTCATTCTTCACTAAAAGTATTTTTCCTGTTTTGTAGTTCATGTAGTCCATAATACCTTACCATTTCAGAAAATTTTATGATGTTTGCTTTCTTGCTTTTAAGATAGCTTTGCACTGATGTGGCATTTCAGAAAATGTGGCTACTTAAAAGGGTACAGTGTTTAATAAGTGCTATTAAGGACAGATCAATCTACTTATAGCAGTTTAGTGTTTTTCATTCCTTAGGACAAGAATCAATTTAGTGGAAAGGCAAAACAGTCCATAATATAAATACTGTTTATTGTATATATGACCTTGAAAAATTCAAGGAAAGGAAGGAGAGTAAAATTGCTTAGAAATGAACACAGCATATTTGCTTTTATCACCACATGTCAAAATACTAGAATTACTGGGAAAGGAAATCCTACATACTGCTGCATCATAACAGCAGTCTTACTGTGCTGCAACAACTATGTAGCTGTAAGTAGCATACCTCTGAAGAGATCCTGTTTTAAATGACATTCAGATGTGAATTTTTAAGTAGCTGTGTCACTGGATATGATACAGGTATAACATAACCTTCCATTTCTGCAACATATACTTGTGATGGGAAACTTTTATGTACAGCATTACCCCAGTTAGGATATTCTCTTCATAGCAAGGTAATCATTATAGGAAAAAACATGTCATTTAAAAAGATAAAAATGTAGATTGAAAATACTACAAATTTGGTCTTAATTTTAAGAGAATAGTGTGCATATGGCAAAACCAATTTGTTACTTTGTAGAATTGGAGAACTGCAGATATTTATTTAGGAGGTTGTAAAAAGTCTTGGTTTTTTTGCAGACAGTTGTATACTAGAGAAAATGCACAAAGGATTTGAATAAATTGGAAGTATCTTTTCAATTATGTGCTTAATCATGTATAGCATCTAGAGGTTTTTGTATTTCTGTTACTGTCTTCTAAATCATGCTAAAGCTTACTTACATGCTTTAAAAGAAATAATTTAGATAAATTTTGAGTTCAGTGTCAGTACAATTTAATATGTAACTAATGGTAACGTAGGGACTTGCTTTGTGTTGTTATCTGTATCTCTGTCTTATGGGGAGACTGTACTTAATCCATGTTTTGTTCACTTTCTTTGTTAAAAATGTATAAGCTCTTGGACAGACTACATAATTCTGCCTAACACCTGGAGTTTTTCTGATATTAAGAACTTAATTAAATGGTTTTTCTTGGTAGTCTAAAATATGGCTTCTTATATGTTGACTCGAGGAAAAAAACCCATACCATCACTTTCATCCATGTAGTTTTCAAAGGGCTTTTTTTCCCATGATGAAAACTCTCTTACTTCCTTTGCAAATAAACTGTGTGCATGAAAATGTCCTTTAAAAAACCTTTTGTAGAAGTGACAGAGTTACCTTTCTGCTGTGCTCCTCTGTAACTTACTGCACAGTTACAAACCCTAAAAACATGAAGTAACAGAAGCAGCTCCGCTGCTTGGTTTGTATCAGTCCTTCCTCTTTGCCTTGTCATGTAGCACTAGTAGAAAAGCATTTAGATCAGGTCTTTGTCACTATGACATCATTTAGATCATTATGTGATTCATTTAGAGGAGAGCTGCTGTCAAATTAATTTGGTGTTAGTATAGCGCTCAATTCCAAGTTAATTACCAGATCTTTGACTAAGGTGGCGTCTGAGATGCAGACAGACCATTCAGATTCAGGAGTCAGAGCTAGTCAGCTGTAATACTGTTCACATCATACTCCTATGTGTCATTTGTAAGCAGCGTTAGCTCGAATGGTTGTTTACTGGGACAGCAAGTTTTGAATTCTTCTGCAGATTTTCATCTCCTAGATTTCCTCTGTTGCTGCTGTTTGTTAACTCTCCTGCATCCCTGAGGCAATGATCATCCTTTTGGATTTGAACACTTTTAAGAATTCTCCATCAACTGTGCAGACTCTTGTATAGAAAGTATAAGCTTATTAGCATTAGATTTGGTTTTCTTAACATTTTTTGTGGTGCCTTAGCAGCAATCTACAGACCTTGAAGGCATGGTGGAGATAAAGCTAAAAATACCTAGAGCATACCTAGTGTGCAGAATGTTGTATCTGGTTCATTTCATCCAGGCATGCATTAAAATACTGGAATTACTTTACTGTAGATTGAAGTAGGGAAATGTATTATAATATAATATAAAATGTATATTTTTATTTGAACATTAAATAAGAGCAGGATTCTAGAATTCATCAGCTGTGTGCTGACCTTGAGCAGTTTAGTAAAATGTCTGTAATTACTTAAAGACAAGGTCTGAATGTACCAGGTGATGGCAACTCTGCAGTATTGCTCTGTATGATAAGTCTTGGAGTTAATATGTTGTAACTTCCAATCTAAGTCTGCCTCCCCATCCTGAGTTTTTGAGCTACAGAATCCTTTGATATGTCTTTTCTTTCACCTCAGACTCACTGACCTTTGAGGATGTAAGTTCTTTAGGAATTCTCCCAGGCTGTCATGGCTGTGGCAAATGGAACTGGAAAAAGATTCGTAAAACAGTTTGTGGAAGGAGGGGCATTTAAATTTTTCATATCCAGTCACAGGGTAACAGGCACAAATAGCTTTTGAAGCATTATTTTTTCCTTTTTTTTTTTCCTTTTTTTTTTTTCCTGCGAATACCGGAACTATTGGACTGTCGCTTTCATGTTCTCTTTATAGATCACTGAACCTCAGTCTTTCTTTCCTTCTCCTGTTCCTTCATTATGGAAAATGGTTTGTAAGTTACTAGCTAAAGGACAGGTATGGGATTGAATGTCTTTAGATGAGGGGGAGAACTAGGCTTGACTCTGTTGTGTCCTGTGCTTTATTGTGGGTACTGGAAAACAGATACCACTGCAATTATTCTTCCTTATTGAACGAGAGTGATGAATGAATTCTGTGTGGAACATACACATGGGCAGATTTACGGCTGGCAACCTCCAGTGAGGTTGTGATCTAGCAGGTGCTGACTTAGAAAGCTTTTTCCTTTGTTGTTTCTTCTTCTTTGTTATCTGCAAAACACTTTGTGAGGTTGTAATGTAAATAAAATCCTGATAGCATGTGATTTTTTAAAATTACTATTATTGGAGTTACTTTGAGGAATATGGGTTAAAATACAGTTCTAGCAAACAACCAAACCAACAAAAAAGTCCACAACATGTATTAACACAATTGAGAATGTGCTAAATTGTGATATGGAAATACAGAATAATTTCCTAAGTATTTGTGTGTTGACCAGCGACCTACTCTTTCCGCTTCTGTTTTTGTTTTTCAGGGCTGCTGGTTAAAGAGTCGCTTTCACTGAGTACTTCTTGCTCATTCCCTTGAGAATGCCACCCAGTTGTCCAATATCATGTTGTCTGTGGTTACATGGTTACATCTTTGTATGAGCCCATGATTCAGTTTCCAAAATGGCCACAAAGAATACTTGTTCCAGCCTGTTAGAGGGCCGGTGGTGGAGCAGAAGTGACTCGTGGGCTATGGGGAGCAGGGAAGAAGTTGACACATAAATAGATTACTAACCACAGCTTCAGCGAGAACACTTAACATAAAGTCCCCCAAGGGAACTCAGTAGGCAGGTATCTCATTTCTGATCCATTATTAGATTTAGCTCTGAATTAGGTACCAAACTTCTTGACTTTTTTAGCTACCTGGCTACATGCAGAAAAAAAACCCAAACCAAAACATACCACAAAACCCAAGACCAAATCACAACATTCCTCTCTACAGAAAATCTTCTGTTGGAAATTTAGATTTTAGTTTTGAAGAGCTCTGTCTTTTAATGAGTATCCTGCGCTAAGGAGTGTGATAGGTTTCATGGTGAATTTAGCCCCAAGCATGCTGCCTCAGTTCATGACTTCTTTGTGGAAGCAGGGGTCTGGATGCAGATCTTGTGAAATTACATCCTTCCAAATGTTATGGTAGATCCAGAGTATTTTATAAGTTGCCTGCATTCTTGAAAACTAAGTAGTAGTCAGTTAAAGAACTGTGAGCAAGAAAATGTGCTTTCCACAGTGTATATAATTAGGATTCATTTCCTTTATCTCCTAGGCCCATGCATTCCTTTTACATTTTCTCTGTTCCTGTTTTTTCCCAATCTTCTGTGTTTGTGTATATGGATGGGAATAATTTTTTTCCCATCCACTCTTGCTTTTCATTTCTGTTGACTTCTGCTGTGCTAGATCTCAGCAAAAGGCTTTGTGCAATAGGAGTGGTGGTGTATTGATGTGTTTCTTTGTGGTTTTTTTCCCCTGCATGCCCACATGCTTTTAGTAGCTGAGTTTTGTTCTAACCACCTTAGGCTAAGTGTGAAACATAAGTGGTAGGGAGTGGTTGGGTTCCTTATAGCCATCCTGCCATTACTTTTCAGTTTGCCAGGTCTTGGTGGATGTTCTTCCTTAACCACCTGACAGCACTCCAGATACAATTACTGGGCCAATCTCTGTGTGTCTCTTAGTTGAAGTGCACAACATGAAATGATCGTACTTTTTTCACAGGGGTCTAGATTATGTTTGGAGGGAGAATGAAATTATGAATATGAAGAAAAATAAAATAGCAAGGGAATATATATTAAAACAAATAGTGCATATCAATTTTAAAATCACATGTGATTTTTATTTTATCCTTTGCAGATAAAACTTCACCTTAATATTGTGTGAATTAAGATTTCTGTTATTGTCTTCAGCAGAACCTTCAACAGCAGTCACACCTTATCATCTTCTCAAACAATGGAGCCCTGTACCTCAGATGAATTTTTTCAGGCTCTCAACCATGCTGAACAAACTTTTAAAAAGATGGAGAATTATCTTAGACACAACCAGCTATGTGATGTGGTGTTAGTTGCTGGTGATCGTAGAATTCCAGCTCACAGGTAAGTTTATTATAATTTGACATAACTTAATAATTATTTACTAATGCACCTTCAAAGTGTGTCCCACATTTTGTTAAAAAAAGTCAAAACATCCTAACAATTTAAAATACTTTAAACATGTATATGTTTTTTTAACATTTATTTGGAAACTGTAAGTTCATTTGTCTGTTGTAGGCAATACAGAATCAAAAAAAATTCATGTTCTTTTTGTTTCCAAGTATACTTATGGTATTTGCATAACAAAATTAAAGCCCCAAAAGTCCCAAATACACTCCCAGAATATTTTAAGTTGTAGTGGTTTCTTTTCCAAAGAATGATGTAAATTTTTTTCTTAGATTTAATTTTTTCTTTGTACTAGCAATTATGTTATTGGAGTCACAGTAAGCAATAAGGACCATTTTCTGTCCACATAAAAGTTTTTTTGCTTCTGTAGTAAGAAGAGTCCTTTGATAGGAGACTTATGAACACTGCCAGTATTAGATGTCTGAATTAGTTCAAACATTACCCTCTCTGTCATCTGTGTAATTAACAGATCATACGCATGCTACTTAAAAGCTAGGAAACTACCAAAGATTGCAAAACACAGGCACGTGTAACTGAAACACATTACAGTATTTAATGCACAGAATTTGTAGTTTGAATAGGAACCTAGGTACAGTTAAGCTGTGGTTTCCTAAGTTGAGGTCGACAACAGAAATAGCATCCTAAAGCATTCTTGTTTTCCATTGCTCATTCCTACTCCCACAGTGAAACTACAGCTCAATATTGTAATAGTAATAAAAAGACAGGAAGAGGTTGCTGGTTTGGAGTTGGTACTTTCCTTAAAAAGCCAGATTTCTGCTTTTATTCGGATATTATCCACACTGTTGTGCTGACTCAGGTGAGGGAATGACAGCATGGGGATGGGAACTGACTTGACGATCAGGGAGGCATTTAAATCACAACTTGTTCTTACTCTCAGAGACTTCATTTTATGAAATGTTCAAATTAGTCACTGAACTGTTTCATCCCTGTGAAAGTAATGAATCAGATGAAAACAGGGAATACACACACCCCTAGTGGGCACGTGCTCAAGTAATTTAGGGTCAAAAAACTTTGGAGTGGTGTAAACAGGAAAAAACAGTGATTATAATAAGGAAATCATTTTACTTCCTTATGTAGCCAAGGTAACCCCTTTGCAATACATATTTGGAGTATGGCTTATGTAATAGTTAAAAATGTGTAGAAAGGGTGCAGAGGACAGCTGTGAATGTCTTGTAAGGACTGGAAGATTTTATTTGCAATGAAATAAACAGATAGACAACATGCTAAAAAGTCCTTTAATGTGGTTCACACTTGTTTCTCATTTATGTAGAGAATAACTGACTTCGCTTCTCCAGTTTCTGCTACTGTATCTATATCTGTAGTGCATGAGGTGTATGCTACTACCCATGATTTGCTCTGGACTTCTCTTCTGAGGAGAAAGATGTTGCTGTAGTTGGTATATTGTGTGTTAAATATGCATGAATGTTAAGGCCAAAGAAGCACACTTTGTGCTTGTAGCAGGAGGTGGGAGGCTTACGATTGTCCCTTGTTCACTTTATAATGTTGGAGCAACTTACAAAGAAGCTTTGCCTTCTGCATAATAAGTTCTTTCTCTTAGTGTTTTGTTTTCACAGAGAAACATAGCAATAACTACAGTCTTAATCTCAGTAGTTCCAGAGTATCTCACTGAAAAGTGAATTTTTTTCAGAGTGTGAAAGATAAAGACGGAAATCTTAAATTTGATTTAAATTTTATGGAAATTCAACAAGATGACTGCCTTTACGTACCTGTAGTAGCCAATGTTATAAGAAAAAACTTACTTGGTATTTTTTTGCTGCCTCTATGCAAGTTCTGACTTCTTTGGTATTGACTGCAGGCTGGATCAGTCAGTGCATTTCAGAACACCAGTGATTGTTTTGTCTTGAAACTTAATAAGCAAGAGAAGATGTATTAAATAGATCTTAGCTTAATGGTTTGGCATTTTAAGATGAGTAAGAAAATACAAAGTTCACTGACACTGGACAGCTTTGTTTTCCTTTGTTTTTTCATAAGAAAGGTAAGGGTTTTTCATAGTATGTGGTCACACAGAACCGGTAAGAAGGAACATTTTTCATTATCAATATTAATTACACTCATATATAGAGAGGAGTATTCAGATTTTCTGTTTTAAACCTGGTATTTTTAATAATTCCTATATTTTTTTAATTATGAGTTTCTGCTTTTGTTGAGTGTTGCGAACTGCATGATCTATGTTTTTAGAGAAAAGAGACATGAGTTTGGTGTCTGCCTTGGTAATAAGCACAGCTAAAACATTACTGTGAAATTCTGAGAGGTTTTGTATCTATTCAAAGAATTCAGGCTATGAGTCTATGACAAATAAAAGCATCACATGTAGTCATGATTTTTCTGAATATGGCATTCTCTATTGTTCCAAAAGTGTTTATCTTCTTATTCTGTGCTGAAATTATAGCTAAAAACTTATTTACAAGGTCATGAAGCAAGTAGGAAAAGGGGACCATTCTCCACTAGGAAGAAATGTATTATATTCTGACCCCTTTAGCTTGCAGTTTCATAAAGAAATTTCCATACTTTAATTTAATTACTTTAATTAACTTTTTCATAGCAGGAGTTTATTCTGTGTCCACTGCAATCTTAGATGTCTGCCATTTATTCTGTTCCTATTTATTACATTCAACTAACTGCTATATCCAATAATAAAAGCTTGTTTTGTTTGGTAATAACCTACTGATTAGAACATTCTTTTAAGAAAGGGAAAATATATGTGAATTCCTGCCCAGAGGGCATTTAAAGCCTGCTCCACATCCTTTAATCAGCAGTCTGGGCAGAGCCATTGTCTGTCTTTCTGTTGACACTGAAAGATGTCAAAAGACATGGGACTTAAGGAAAGAAGGCAAATGGAACCTTATGTACTCTAAGGTTTAGGAAGCTTGTTTGAAGGAGCACAACTCTTCAGTATCTTCAGTACTCTTCAGTATCACCTTACAACTTCAGTGAATGCTAATAGTGAGTTCCCTAGGACAGTTTTCAGCTGTTACACAGCCACAAACAAGGAGCTGCCCAGGAAGAGTCCCTTTTATCTTTCAGATCTTAAGCAGCTTCACTTCATTATGTCAGGTGAGATGAGTTGGGAGATACTAAACCTGTAAACTGCCAGGTTTAGCAGCTGTCATCATTTTAGATAGTAATTGTTTTGGTGACCTAGAAAACTGTCTAGATGATGTAGCTTGTTGCAGTTCCAACAAGTACGGTTTGAAAAGTGAGCCACATATTTTACTGGCTCTCAGTGGAAAACTCTTCAAAATAAGTTAAGCCGTCATGGTAGATCTTTCTAATTTTGGATCAATACAAACTACAGAAATTAAAGACTTCAGTAGCCTTGGAGCCTCCTGTAAGAGCAGAAAAATGCACTGAAACACCCAGATTTTGTCAGTATTTAGACCATAGCTGTTGAGTATTTTTCCAGAGCAATTAATTATTCAGACATCTTATGATCTCTTAGATGAAAAATCCCGATATTCATGTGTTCCCTTTTCTCTCCGTTTTTCCTGTGCACTGTAAAAGAGCAGCTTACTGCATATAATTCAGTAGCTAAATTCTTGTGATCTTACCTATGCAGAATTGAATATTTAGCAATAGCTGGTAATAAGGTAAGAAGGAGAGTAAAGGTAGATATGTTCAATCCACAATCAAACAATACAATGCCAACTGTACTAAGGCTTTTTCTTGTTTTTTGTGGTTGGGTTCTTTTGTAATCTTAAAAGACCTCTTTAATAGCAGTATATACTAATTTTGTAGGCATTTTGGTTGGGCAATTATACCAGAAATACTACTCCTAGGAGCAAAAAAAGGCTACAAACTCTGAATACAAAACCCATAGTTTTCTTCAGTTTCTAAATGGAGGAAAGGCAGTATCTTGTAGCATCAATAGTTCACAATGAATTCTTGATAGGGAAAAACGTGTTGATTTTAATGATTACAAAATAACACACGGTAACTCTGTTAAATGCTAGCAGAGCCAGGATGCCTGTATTTAACAGGGAGATTGTGAATGTCAGTGTAGCTTTTATAGTCATTTAGTCAGTTTTTGTAGTCAGTGCACGGATTTTCTTTTAAAAAATCATACATGTCACTTAGCTTTTTTACTGCTTTTTTAGCAAAATGGTCAAATATGGATGGGGAAAGTCTTCCATGGATTCTTGAGTTATATGAAGGTATTCGTTGCTTCATGTTTTGTAGTCTGTATTTAGGAATACAGTTTAACTGGCAGAAAAATAAGTTACTAGCTATGAGATTAAAAGATCAATGAACAAGTGAATATCAAATCACACGTGTATAGCAGTAATTGATTTTTATTGACTAGTGGGAAAAAGGACAAGAAAAGGCCAGTTGGCTGAAAGTCTGCCTTTGTTTTCTTTTATCCTAGCTCAGTGTCACCTTGATGCATTGTCACTGTATATTTTAATCCCATTTCTTTCTTTGAAAGAGCTTTTTTTTCTAAATTAGTTGAATTAGGAGAAAAGTGTGGATATCTGTTCTAAGGCTTTTCATTGTGAAATTATTACAAAACTACTCTCAGTATAATTTTTGCTTTTTCAAATTACCTGTATTAAACTACTTCTGGACTTCACAGCCTCTGTCAGCATATGCAAGTCACTCTCTGGAATGCACTTAACACTGTTAAGTGTGTATACCTCCTCATGGATCTGAACACATGTTTGCAAAAATATTTAATGGATTACATTTCTGTTAATGTCTTTTGGAGGACTCTTGAGTCTGGAAATCACAGGGAGAAATTTGCTGATATCAAACCTCTGGTAGAAGGCATTGGCACCCACGTGTTATTATTTGGCATTTCTTCAGCAGTTGTTGCTAAAATGTGTACAGTCTTGATGCTTTCTGAATAATAGTGCAGCTACCCAGTCCAAATGCACTGCTGGGGAAAGAAAAAAAAAAAAACAACCAACCCCCAAAGTGTGATATGACTAAGTATTAAGTTCTGTTTCCTATTGCAAAAGACCTGTCTTTTTCAAGCTCTATTCTGTGGCAATGTTCCAAGTTAGAACTGCCAGATGTGAATACGTTAAGTTGGTTGTTTTGCCTTTTTTAAGTCTGAATTGGACCTGCAGAGATACTTGGGTTATTCAAACCACTTTCCCTTCCAGTGAGAACCCCTATTTTGTACATAGAAATCTGATCTTGTCATCTCATTCTAGCATCAAAAACAGTTGCAGAAATTCTCCCTTGATACTTACATGAATGTCCTCTCTAATTTACTCCACTTCTATAGATCTCTGGGAGGCAGTATTTTCATTTAAATGCAGATTTCATTAAACCCAAGGTTAAAATGCCTAGAAGTGATGCCTGGGTCCTACCTTGGCAGAAGGTTCTAAGTGTTCTTAGTAAGTCACCCACAGAATAAATCTAATCTTTCAAGAACAGGATTTCACTTTTCTGTAAAAGAACAGAGCTTTGTTTCTTTTGACAAAACTTAAATCATACAAGGTATTAAAATAAAATTAATCTTTTCCCCATGCACTCCTAACTCTACTCTGTTGCCTCAGCAGCTAGAAAAAAAAGGATTATCCTACTGTAAGCCTGACCAAATGGTCAATGATCAGAAAATACACAAGAAAAATGTATTATGAAATTAATTAGTCAAAATTTTATTACTTTGTGGTTAATTAACTAAGAGACAGCTCCTTTTATTTCATTACTTTGTATATGTACCTGCAAATCCTCCCCAAAGCACTGGTGCTCACCTTTTCAAATAGTTTTACTCTGGTTTGTAGTTCCTGACCTCTGTCATTTTAACACACCAATATAGTGATTCAGCACAGCATAAACTGCCTGAAGTATTAGATTAATGGAATGTATGCATATGGACTGTTTAATGTATTTGCAGTGGGCTTGGTTTTTGGACTTGCTCTTTGTATAGATCAGTACATATATCAAATGTATTTATATTGAATTCCCCATGGGCAAGGCAACAGTGAACTGCTGCAGCACAAAAATTGGTCCAAGCCACAAGGCCATTCCTGGCAGTCTCTTATGAAAGAGGCCAGCAGTCCTCCTGAATAGTTATGGTAGGTATCATATTCCTGCCTCATATAATTTTCTCTTTCACCCTAGTCTCTGAACACATACTGAGACATCAAAATTCTTGCACATTTTGCAGAGTGGCATTATTATTTGTAGTGAGTGTTTTACTCTGAGTAATCCAAAGAAACGTCCATTGTGCACTAACATGTTTATTTACACAGTATTGTAAAATAGTAAGGATTGTTTAAAAAGACTAAATACATACCCACAAAAGACATTACTCTGTATCATGTCCACATTTACTGTGGCCAAGTTTTATTATCAGTATTAGTAATTGAATGTATATGTCTGCACCAAGAATAAAAATGGAAGTCAATTCAATTTTATTTTTATTTAAATAATGTATATTTATATTCCGTTTCAAATTTTGGTGGATTTGGGGGGGGGGGGTTTATGGTTTATGTCTGTGTTGGCTATTAAAAGTCATTGAGCTTTGAAAGGGTAGTTAGTTTAGATCAGCAGCAAATGTAGGTTTAGTACCAGTACTTCATTATTCATAGAGAGAAACTAGAGCATGGAGCACTTCGTCAATTTTTAAATGTTTTTCTCACTAGAGTGTTTGTTCAAAGGGAAAAGTAATGAATCATAAATTAAGAAACATCAGGTTGACTAAGGTTTTTTTCTTTTCTTCCCTGTTTCTCTCCTTTTCTTCTGCATGTCACACTCAGATTGGTTCTCTCCTCTGTTTCGGACTACTTTGCAGCAATGTTCACCAATGATGTAAGGGAAGCAAGACAGGAAGAAATCAAGATGGAAGGTGTGGAGCCAAAGGCATTGTGGGCTCTGGTTCAATATGCATATACAGGTAATTGAGGTGAAAATGACAATTTCATCTAATGTCCTCATGTGAGCATTGTATTCCATTACTAGATTTCAAATGCTCTTTACAAATTATCCACATTATTTAATTTCTTATAAATAAATAAAAAGAGGTCACTGAATATCCTGAGTTGGAAGCAACCTACAAGGATTCTCAAAGTCTGACTCCTGACTCTGCTCAGTACACCCCAACAACCACACCATGTGCCCGAGAGTGTTTTCCAAATGCTTCTTGAATTCTGTCAGGCTGGTGCTGTGACCACTTCCCTGGGCAGCCTGTTCCAGTGCCCAACCACCCTCTGGGGAAAGAACCTTTTCCTAATATCCAACCTAACCCCCTGACACAGCTTCATGCCGTTCCCTCGGGTCCTATCAGCAGAGAGAAGAGATCTGTGCCTGCTCCTCTCCTTCCCTGGTAAGAAAGCTGTAGACCGCAGTTAGGTCTCATTGCTGTTACCTGAGACAATCTGATAGGATAAAGTTTCTCTGATAATACTACATTCAGTTAGTTAACAAATTATATGAATCTATTAAATATATCATGGCTGACAAAAAAAGGAATCTCATTAGGATTCCCTTTCCTTACATCATTATAGATACTAATTTTGAAAATTATTAGTTATCTAATGCTGAGGGTGATGTTTACTAAGCCTTCTATTCTGTCATATAATCTGTAAATTAATCTGTAAATCTGTTGCCTTGGGGTTTTAGGGAATTTGTAAGATTATAAGAGCAAATTAATGTGATCGTTTTGATGTTACTAGGTCGCCTTGAATTAAAAGAAGATAACATTGAGTGCCTGTTGTCTACAGCTTGCCTTCTTCAGCTCTCTCAGGTTGTAGAAGCATGCTGCAAATTCCTAATGAAGCAGCTTCACCCATCCAATTGCCTTGGAATCCGATCTTTTGCTGATGCACAGGGTTGCACTGACTTGCACAAGGTGGCTCACAATTACACTATGGTATGTTGTTACATTAAGTATCATCTGCTTTATTTAGTAAAGAAAATACAGAATGTTTTCCTAAATATAGTACTAATGTTTTTCCCCCAGAAAACCTTCATCATTTTCAAACAAGAATGCACATATGTTCCCATGATGAAAAATGACAAAATAACTTTAAAGTTTCTGATTTAGAGTTGGAAAGAAATAGGAAAGCATTAATGGTTCCCCGTAACAGAAATGGGATTGTGTGGTATGCATTTAAGAAAATAATTCAAAAGCTTGTTCTTATTTCTGACAGTCAAAAACTACAGACTTCACAGTGGGCAAATTGCTATCACCTCTTCCAAAATAACACATTACTAAATAGAAGTGTAAAGTTCCTTTTTTCTAATGAACTGGAGTAGCAGGTTCTAAGTTATTCTTGGAGTATGAATGTGGGCATTCAGCAATATAGATTCTGCATTGTCCTTAATACCTTGGCAATAGGATGTCGGGCATCAAAGAATTTAATCTTAGGCTAGGCAATATGTGACTAAATACAAATTTGCCAATTATATTTTTGAGTTAATTTGTAGAAATTCAGACCTATTAACTTAAGTAAACTTCATCTGCTTAATAGTCATCCTTTTATTTTAATACAAAATGTTCTTTGTTTTTCTTCTCACAAGTGTATTTTCGTAAAGTTATTAAAAGAAGGCAGGAGAACTGTCTCTGGAAGAAGTCAGTTCATCAGCTCTTTGCAGTTTTATGAGGCATTTTGCTCACTTGTTGATGAAATTTTGCCTAAGTAAGCTCTTGAGACCTGAATGAGGGCATGTAGATACTGCATAAGAGATGTGGGAATTAAGATAATACTTAATTTGCTTGTGTGTCATGGCATTACCTTGGCATTAAGATATTGGCTTAGGTCCAAGAGCTGTAATTTATGTCTTGTAATTAGTATTAGAAATCCATGGCTCTTCCTCTTGCTGCCTTAGGTGTTGCTGGTTTAAAACCTTTTTTTTTTTTTTTTTTTTAAATTATTTCTTCTTGGCTTAAATTAATTTAGTTTAATATGTATAGCAGTTTAAGACAGGGGGTTTTTTTGTATATGACACAATGTTCTTCCGCAGCGAATGGATCTCTCACATACTTAATATCATGGACACACTGGAATTTACCAAAGCAGATCAATAAATAATGTGCAGATTGTAACTTAGGTGTTTCTATTCTTGGTCTTCGTTATTGCACAAACAAAAATAAGGAGACTGCAGTTAGGTACAATGTGCAATGAAACAGCAAAGTAAATGTGGTTTATGCCTTTGAGGAATATCAGAATTTATGTCGAGTGAGATCAGTGATAGAAAAAATATGTGAAAAGAGAAACTCCCTCCTCTGACCTGCTTGTTCTTTTTCAGAATAAGCCTGTGTTTTGGTCCGGGGCATTGTCATGTCCTTTATAAGTGGACTGCCAAGATTGGAATAGTAAGAATTATTAGACTAATGCATCTTTAAAGGGGAATGTTGGCATTCCAGTCTTAGTATTCTGACTGGCAATTCATGACTTAGGGCAAATAGGGGCTGTGAACTTTCTAAAAGCCATTCTTTTACAGCACCTATCTTTCTTTTGTTCAGACCAGAGGAAAATAGGTCTGTGCCTTTTGGCCATTGTTTACTTCAGTGGCAAAATTGTTGCTTTTAAGGCTTTGATGGGAATGAAATTCAAATTAGGTGGATTTTAAAAAGCCATTTTCAAAACTAATTAGTTGTGCTAGATGGATTTTTCCCAAGGCCTCTTTTAATGTTGTTTAGTTCCAACAGAGACATTAAATTGAATTTTAGTAATAATGAGTAATAGAGAAGCAGCTTCTTTAGTTTGAAATGAATGTTGCTATGGAAACTGCATAGAAATGTATAGTCCAATTGAATCTTCAATTAAAATAAATCCCCAAGTAACTTCATTTGTTTAAAAGCTGTTGGAAAAAAGAAAATGTTCAACACTAGTGAGTTCTAGGTACTTGATGCTCTTTCCATTTAGAAGTATTAGAGTGTAAGGGTTAAGTACACCTGTAATAGCTGGCAAAATTCTCCTTATTAAAACAGGGAATAATTTTTATGCTGCATTGGGCTGCATAGAACAGTGTGGGATTATACTGAGTATAGTTTATAGTTCTGGTTCTTTTAAAATACTTGTAGCAGAAGGTAGTGAATAGTATAAAATACTTAAATTTTAATTTACACGTTATTTTCTATGAGTTCTTCTTTGTCAGAAAAATCCCTGATTGCCATTGAACTTTTTTTTACAAGTAAAACAAATTCTCTGTTTTAAAGGTTTTTATGACACATGTAATAATTTTGTAATCATCTTACCTGCTTCATTAAAATACCTTTTCACATGAAGATTTGAAATTCAGGTGAAATGAGCGTTTTTTTTAACTGGAGGAGGAATCAGTGAGTTATCCCACTAGGTCTGCCTCTGTTAATAGGCTTCTTCTGTCTGAGTACATTAGTCATTGGAAAGAATCAGCGATTAAAAATATAATTTAATAAGAAGGATTCAAATGCTGCATTTCTTCATATTACAGATGTATATTATGCTAAAAGGACTTAAGTGTTGCATTACTTTGTTGTTTACTGTGTTGACAGTTGATAAGTTGTTTTTACAGAGAGGAACAGTTTTATCAAAACAGGTCAATTTTTGGCATTACAAATCAAAGCTTGAAAAAATCTTCAGTATACATGAAGTGAAACATGAGATGAACTGAAGTGATTAGTAGTGGATTTAATGCTGTAAAAAGAGCACCTCTGATTTTTATGCATCACAGTTTTAAAATAGAGTTGATAGAATCATGAAATGTATCTCAGTAAAGGTGTCTTTTGAACAAAGATTATCCTGTTTTGCTGTAGTTTATGTACAGTATTGGGGGCATACAATCACAAATTTTATTAGACTTGCCAGTATTGTATCTGTTTGCTTTAATGAATTTGTAAAGGCCTTTTTGCACAAAATGCCTTCTGTGCATTTTTATTGCTGTGTTCAAAGTCACAACAAACACCCCTTTTTGACATCTTGTTTGTCAGTTGGTAGTGTACCTTGACTGAAAACCAATAGTTCCTTTCCCACAAAAAAGTAAACAAAAGGGAAATTAATACTTTGAGATGAGGAAAAGCTAGCCTGTGTTATGTCCAGAATATGCAATATCTGTGGTGAGTAGTGAGGTGTTCTTACGTGTCAGTAGCTTCTTCAGTAGCCAGATTTTAACTTTCTGATTTAAAACTAATAAAGAAAGAACAGACATTCAAAACTTTGTGTGATAGTGCCTGAGTTAGTCCCTGTGTAATCATTGTTGCTCAGCTATGCATGCTTAAAGCAGAGTGAAAAGTCATTTTGATTTTCATCAGAAGTCTTCAGAAATACATGAGCAGTGATAGTATTACAAGATTCAGATAAAGTTAGTTTTGGAGCTTGTGTGATTTCTGAACAAGCCAATGGATGTTTATAAAAAGAAAAAGTTAAAAGAACAGAGTAACAGATTGGGTCCAAGCACAGAAACTAGGTATTTTTGCAGAAGAAAAGGTGTGGCACACTTGGACTTACTTTCTCCTGTAAGGCAGTAGTTGGGTAACAAAAAATCATTGAAATATGGAGTTATGAGTGGAAGGAGGAATTAAAGAGGGATAATTTGTCTTTTTTTTTCTTGCAACAGCCAGGACAGTTTTTTCTTTTGTTAGTGGGGAGCACGAAGAGAGGAGAAATGTAAATGCTTTTTTTTTCCACAAAAGGCCAGAACCAAAGATTGCAATAGTGCCTAAAACAAGGATTTTACATTCTTGCACCTGAAATTGCTGTCCAAAATATCCTGCTCAGTAATCAACTGACTTGGAAAATACTCATTCACTTTCTTTTTTCACCTGTGAAAATCCAAGATATTTCTGTCTTTCAAGTTCCCTCAGTCCTGCCTAGCACAAAAGATCAGTACTGCCTTGTCAAGACTGAATAGGTTTCTGCATGCTGCTCAGCCTGTTTTGGAATCCAGAAACAGTGCAGCAAGGAGTCAAGCTGCAATAGCTGTATTCTAAACAAACCCTGCACACACTGCAAGTATTAGGTTGGTTTATTGTTTAACGTATCAGTGAAATCTGAATAAAAGTAAAGTAGATGGTATCTGACATCTGTTTGACTATTAACAGCTTACCAGGAAGTCAGGTAGCTCAGTTCTTAGTGAATTCATACTTAGTTGACCAGCGGACTGAAGCAGCCAGCAGACAAAATTACATTTCCTGTTTGCTTGTGTTCAGATCCTGTGAGTCAAGCGCCTCTTGCCTTTTGGTTGCCCAAGTTCAGAGTTTAAGCAGAGCTCCGTGGTTAGAGCTGCCTGTTGGGCAGCCTCAGTCCTTCTCAACCTGCAGGTGTCTGATGCTCTCCAAGGTTTTCATCCTTCTGACATGGTGTGCAGGGAGACTAACCACCTCACTGCATCCCACTGTAGGGATTAAGTATCATTTAGAAATACGCATCGTGACATCTTATTTTTTTATGTGCTTCTAATATTTTCTTGCACTGTACCAAGTCCAAGGCAAATCTGTGGTTAGGAATATCAGTATTACTCATTATGCAGTTGCTGAAAGATGAATTTGGGGTTATGATGTGAATGAGCATTGAGCATGAGGACTGCATCTCCCTGTCTTAGTTAGTACATAAGCCTCAGGCTACTAATTTGATAAAGTTTCTAAGCTCTTTGAGGAGCTAATTTTGGGTTTGGGAAACTGTTTACTTTCAGGACCAGAAAGCAAGGGATTGAAACTGCAGACCATTTGTTCTCTGAAATATCCTGTTCTTCCACAGAGAGTTCCCATAAGAAGAAGGAAAGAAAAAGCTAATGAGGAGGTTAAGAATGCTAGGAGATACACTGGCTCCTTCTTTTTGTCTTCAGAATATCTGTCTGTAAACGAAGAGGAACTGTCAGATTCTGATTATAAAAAGCCCAGACATAGGACAAAGAGTGCCTGTATTCCCAGTGGAATGCTTTGATACTCTGCTCAAAAGGAGTCTCTGCTGTAAAAATAGAATGGGAGCAAGAGGAAGTTGAACTTGTTCCCATCAGAAAGCAATGGTCTGCAAGCAACAAGAAGGAAAATCAGGCTTTTTACACATAACAGCTGTTGAAGCGATGAAATCCAGTTGGAAAAAAGCTTTCCAAAGAGGATCCCTGATTGACTTATGCAAGATGAGCTTGTTGTTGCCTCCAGAGACAAAAGAACTTTTCATGCAAGTGCTTTCCCCTTCCTCTTCCTGTGATACGGATAGACAATTTGGAAAGTTTAAGGTAGTAAGTGTTGGTGTTTCACTTTGTCAGAGTTCACTGCCTGTTCATTCAGCAAAACTAAAAGCACAGCTCCAGCTTGCATACTCTCTAGGACAGAGAACCAACAAAAAAGCAGTCAGTGGAAAAAATGAACTCAATGGAATATGAATTCCTGTGAACTGCATGTTTAAACTGTGGAAATAATTTTGATAACTTCTCAGATTCAATTTTACTACCAGGCATTTAGTATCAGAGTGAAGTAAATAGCAATGCATGTGTAGTGCTTCTGAATATTGGTTTTTTAATTCACTTTTTTTTCATTTTAACTTTTATTTTGTAATACAAATAGTTAAATGAATTAAAGAGGGAAAGACAACTCTATCTCCCTTCTAATCTACTATAGCTTTCGCATGAAGTACTTCTTTTGTGTAGACAGTTGGATCTTTGTTGTAGGAAAGCTTTTCAGATATTAAGTATTTTCAGATACTAAATGTAAAAGTGTTCTTTCCGAATTCCATCCACAAGTAGAATTATGCACACCAATAACATTTGCAGTTATTTTCCTGATTTCCGGAATTACCCATGGAGTGGAGTCACTTTGATCTTTCCCCTTACACACCCTGTAGCCATCTTATATACATTTGGCTTTCATGTAAGGTGCACTGCTTACACCTAATTAGTTTTTTCTTCTTCGCTCAGCTTTTTTTTTTTATTAGTCAATATCTTTGGAGTACTGAGGTATAGCTTTGAAAGCGTCTAGACCAAGCAATAAAAAAGAAGTATTAACTTTTTTCTTTGTTGTCATGATGCCCATTGCATATATAATACCAAACTGTACTTTCATTTTTGTTGCCATTTTAAATATTTAAATGCCAATTTAAATATTAAAAATTTAAATATATCTGTTTTGCAGTGCATCTCTTGCTTCTTCTTGCCAGTTTCTCCCCTTTTTGGACCTAAAAATCATGGTTTTTTCCAACATGTGCTTCTAATCTACAGGTTTTTTATTAGCATGCAGTTCTTTCTTTTTAAATCATTAAACAAGACTAAGTAAGTACTAAGTAAGGCTAATTTTCATATTAGGCCCAGTTAGACATCTCTGTTTGTGGATCTAACGCATTTTGTTCTCCAGGTGTTTTGGAGGTGCATGTGATGGCAGACCAAAATCAGCATCCTGTTAGCTGGCTATCTAGCAATCCACAGTGCATTTAATAAATTGATTGTAACACTGTTATCGTCATGAAGCTACTCTTAGTTTTGAGTATGAATTTAGCTGGAGTTTGAGCTACCAAAATACAAGAATATGTTGTGATTTTACTTCTCTGCTTTTGTGTTGCTTTGCTTTGCTGCCTTGTAAAGGTATATGGGGAAAGAGGATAGACATGACCTTTTTCTGTTACATTCAGGTTTTTCACTGTAAGTTCATGGTGCTGATTGTGTTTCTACATACTTCTGCTATTTCTGCCTAAATTGATCAGAATCCTTACAGAATATGCTGTAAGTCCTTGTATTATGAAGTAATTGGATATCAGTGTAGGACGTGTTACATACTCTGAATTTCTTATTTTGAAGTAAGGATTTGTTGCTGAAAATGACAGGATGAAAGAAGATTGAATCCTATCCAAATATTGTTAGTGTAGCAAGGCGTGTGTAATATTGTGGATTCTTTGTATGTTTTGCTCCCCAGCCAAATCAGATCAATTGTATAAAACCTACAAAATAGTAAAATAAACTTAAAATATTTGATTTTAAATCAACAATGAAATTGTTAGTTTTGTTTATTTCCTCTGAAAACTTAATGCCACATTTTTATCTAGCAGTAATGAAAACAGTTACGTGTGCCCAGTTGTTGTAGCATGTTGTGCTTTCTGCTTGACAACAGGAACAAACTGCATCTTTTTAACTATACTTCAGAAATTATTTCTTCACTTTGCAGTGCCAAGATAGTAACACCCACAACCTATGGCTCATTTCCATCTGTACACTTCCCTCAGTTGTTTCAGAACATCTGTCTGTGAGACTGAATGACTGAGTTGGGGAAATGATCAGGGGTGAAAATAATTCAGTACTTTAAATTCTTCTTTGGTGTTCCTCCCAAGTCAGTACTACAGTGGGACAACTGAGAGATGGCAAGAAGGAAGGAAAAAGAGGGGAAGATACAGCAGGTGTTCCATAAAATGTCTTTAAAGTATGATGTCACCTCTATTAAAATATTTTTCTTTTTCAGGAGAACTTCATGGAAGTAATTAGAAATCAAGAATTTCTGTTATTGCCAGCCACTGAAATTGCTAAGCTTTTAGCAAGTGATGACATGAATATTCCTAATGAAGAAACTATACTGAATGCACTACTTACGTGGGTTCGACATGATTTGGAACAGAGAAGGAAAGATCTCAGTAAACTCCTGGCTTACATTAGACTGCCTCTGCTTGCTCCACAAGTAAATTGTTCAATTCCTCTCTAGTTTATACCATGGTTACAGTGGGCATAATGTTTACAGCATAAATATATTGATAGTGACATATCAGAAATTTTATAGTGATTTGGATTCTTAGAGCTGCATGTAAGGACTTAGTATGTTATATATAACATAATCAAAAGATTTTCAGTTTTATAGCTGATGAATTAAAGATATTTGAGAGAAATTAAATTAGAAGATTAAACAACCTGCTGAAACCAAAACCATTGCAAGCAGAGATGCAGATACACTTAAAAAAAATCTTCAAGAAATACTGTGAAACTGTAGCATTGGAAACAAAAAACTCGTAATGAATTATTAGTTTTATTGATTGTTTTTATGCATCTCTTTGTAGATAGCATTCTGTCATCTCTCTGGTTAATGCAAGCAGTGTCCTAAATATTTGTAAGTTTCTTTTTGCTAAAAATGAATGTTTGTCAGCCTCTTAAGCTGTAAAGTGGCAAACTTTACGTCTCTGATAAATAATGAAAAAGATGATTTAGCAGTTTCTGAATTACAAGATGGCTCAGATTCCTTTTAGACAGGAATTCTTAGTACTGGAGTGTCTGCACTACCTTTCTCCTTATCAGATTTGCAGTTACTATGATTTCGTGCTAATGTGTCATTTGTAAATGCTGTTAGAAATGCTTTTAGTACAAGGAGCTGTGTAAATAATAAAACTTCGAAAAAATGTACTTTCAGTAAGCCCATTCTAAGTTCTTTGAGTGAGGAATATTTATAGTAGTTTTAGTTTCAAGAGCCTGCAGGCAAAATTGCATTTCTTTTTAAATCAAGTAGAATAGCTTTCAGAGACTGAGACTCTGTGCAGTGAGAAATTCTTTATAGGCTGAGTGGGTTAGAAACTGTAGAAAATGTAGGTTGCATCTTTTTGTTGCAGAACTCACATTCACACAGTGTTGCTTTAAATATTATATGCTGCTTGTCCATCAGAAAAATATATTGAAAGTCTGAATTGCTCATGTTGTGTTACAGCCTTAGTTTTTCATGCATGCGTGTGTGACAGTGCCTGATTTAGGACAATAGGAATTAATTTATTTATTTTTTATGTATTTTTAAACTGTGTGTAATTCTGTAGCATTGCACACTAGCAGTTAAAAGACAGCTTTTAGTTTATTGTTTTATAATCACAGAGTGTCCCTACGAAATGATACAAGTGGTCTTTTGGGTCAAAAGAAGAAACAATGAGAGGTATGAAAGTAAAGAATGAGATTAAGTTCCCTCTACTAATTTACATGAGAACACTTTTCATTTGCTATTTTAAATAGTGAGAACTGTAGCCAATTAGAGAAATGCTGCAAAACTTTCAATCTTCTGAAAAGTCACTGATGAAAGGCTTTGAAAGGGTTTTTTATTCTCTCTGTGATTGTTAATTATGTTTTCTGTCATATTTTGTGTTACTTTGCCTGATACTGAGGTGTTCAGGTTTAGCCATCTGTACTTACCTGTATCTGTTCTGGAACCATGGTTATCATGTTTGCCACTTTGCAGCCCTAAGGCAGCTTCAAGCCAGGGATATTCACACCATATTGTGCCCAACTGTTTCACAGCAAGCCCCTTTAGTACTTCTGATGACTGAAGTCACAGCAGTTCTGTACCTGTCAGTGGTTGGCTGTCAACAGCTCAACAATGACATCTCATTCTGGTTTGTGGACTTGCATGTTTAATAGTCACAAAGTGTTTGGATTTTGGATTTTCAGAAGCATCTGCTTTTTTTTCTCTCTCTTTTTCTGACAACTGTCCAAGTCCCAGTGGGGCACTTCATTTGCTTTTTTCTCTGTTATTCATGCCATGTTGTGCAGCTCAAAAATGCCAGTTGTCCAGACTTCTAATAATTAGAGTTATGACTCTCAAACTACTAATAATTTTTTTCCTGCAGTTTGATAAATACGGCGTACAAACCACTCCAGAATCTTTGAACTTAAAAACTTCTATTAGTAGTGTTTAGTTGAATTTTATTTAAGTATATTTAAGATTTAAAAGTTGCCAAATTTGCTTGCAATCTTGATATAAAAATTTTAACAAAGGCTTTTATTAGTTGATACACTGTGATATTGGTCACTGTCAGGGTGAGGAACAGAATATATATTAAAATATTCAGCCTGTGCTGAAACGGCTTTTACAGACCTCTGCATTGGGTGAATTTGGGAATAAAAGCATGAGGTTGAATTGACTTACATACCCAGAGCCTGTTTCCATTTTCTTGAACATTCCTGCATGGCAATGGAACTCAAGGAGATTATGTTTCCTTTCTTTGGATCATTCAGCTTAAATCATCCATTAAGATCAGATGGCCTTCCTCTTTAAATATTTATTTATTTATTTAATGGTTTTGCTTAAAATGTGAATGTTCTGTTTATTAGTTCAATTTTACCCTAGCCTTTTTTACATGACCATTTTGAAAATACAGAGACTTTAAATCAGGCAGTAGAAGGGTTTGTGTAAAATATTATCTTGGTAATCATGGTTTTATTCTTCATGTAGTTTATAGCAATACAGCTTGTTTGCTTTTCTTTCTTTTTCACAGTTTCTGGCAGATATGGAGAACAACGCACTCTTTAGGGATGACATCGAATGTCAAAAACTCATTATGGAAGCAATGAAGTACCATCTGTTGCCAGAGAGACGACCTATGTTGCAAAGCCCTCGCACCAAACCTAGAAAATCTACAGTGGGCGTTTTGTTTGCAGTTGGAGGCATGGATGCAACAAAAGGTATTGGCTTATGTAATGTTTAGTTGATGAGCTGTTTTGGTTCTTCTTAAAAGAAATGTTTGATAGATTTTTTTTACAACCTGTTAAATCTAAAATTCAAGGATTCTGCAGTACAGAACATGAAATATCTAAAGTGTATACCGTTTATTAGGTTAAAAAGGCCTATATATCTTTGATAATACTGTAAATGTTCTGGAATCTAGAGTTTTGATTTGAAATTACCATAGGAATAGCTGAGTTCTGAGTAGTGAAGTGTTTAATTGAATGAAAACTATTCTTTATTTACTTGAGGGAGCAGTACTTTGGAAAATGAAGAATATGACTGAAAGGCCACAAAGGTGACCTGCACATGCTTTAAAAAAAAAACCAGAACAACAAAAATATTTTGACTAATTGTTAAATAGTTCTGTCACAACTACTTGGATTATTTTTTTCATAGAAAATTCCATACTTTTTAATGGTAATTAGAAGGGATCTGGCAAGTTAGGAAAGTTATGACAGAGAAAATGTTTTCTTAAATTTGTTGTTTTAAAGCTGTTTTTCAGTACGTCATGTCACATACCATCAGCTTTTTTGTCTAATATTACAAAACAGTTGATTTCAATATACAATTGTGTTCCAGATGGTTGGTTTATATTCCTAATATTTCTATTTCTAAAGGCTTGATTCTGCAAAGCATTTACAAAACCTGTTTTTTGTCTTGAAAAGCACCAAGAAAGTCATCCTTTGTAACGGTGCAGGTAATTGCTGAGGAAGTCAAAAAAGACTATTTGTCTACACAGACTTAAGAACATGCTGCAGGATATCATGGTGTCTTGTGGGATCAGCATAATGCTAAAATAAAAACTATCCTAGTACTTCAAAACTTTTTTCCCCATATATAACTTGCATATATTGTCATCAGGAGCTACAAGTATTGAAAAATATGAACTTCGTACCAACACATGGACTCCAGTTGCAAACATGAATGGACGAAGATTACAGTTTGGAGTTGCAGTTTTAGATGATAAATTGTTTGTTGTTGGTGGCAGAGATGGACTGAAAACACTGAATACTGTGGAGTGCTACAACCCTAGATCAAAAACTTGGAGTGTAATGCCACCTATGTCCACTCATCGTCACGGTCTTGGTATGTACAGTTCTGTAAAGGCTGATTGCATATTTTTTAAAGGTTACCTGGTTTAGGATTGGTCAAAAAAACATTCAGAAGTTAACTTTAGGAGGGTGGAAATTTTGTTTTAATGCCAACTGCTTATTCAATGTCTTTTCTCCTTGAGATTGTATTGAGGATTGTATTTGGTAGCATTGGCTACCAAAAGAATTCTTTTTTTTTTTTTTTTTTAATTGTGGTGCACACTGGACCGTCACTAAGAAATTCTGACCTTTATTCCTCTTATCCAGAAGTGACTGTTTTTCATATCTGTATTTTAGGAGTAGCTGTATTGGAAGGTCCCATGTATGCTGTAGGAGGACATGATGGCTGGAGCTACCTGAATACAGTAGAAAGATGGGATCCACAGGCTCGTCAGTGGAACTTCGTAGCTAGTATGTCAACTCCCAGGAGCACTGTTGGTGTAGCAATATTAAATGGAAAGTATGTGAAGGCAATTTCTGTTTTCAAATGTAAAATCTCATTATTTTAATGTAATTACAGGACCATCCTAAGTGACTATTAATTTCGATAGATTAATTGCACTTGATAGATACCAGTTGGTAGTATTAAGAGCCAAGTTTCTTCATTCACAGAAAAGATACTGTGCTGGGTCAAGCAAGCTTCTCCGCATCACTACAGCTGTATGCCAAGTGTTCTAGCGCCCTCATCATCCTACTGACCGTCAGCTGGACTTGCTCCAGTATGGCCAGATCCTTCTTATACCAAGAACCTGCTGCATTAGAGTATGAAATTTGGCAGAAAATAATCCTCTTGTATTCCAGCTGGTTCCCAGAGATCAGAGGGGCTGGGTACAGCTGGGCCTAATTCCTGTTTATAACCAGTTCAGCACTGTAAGTCTGGTTGCATTCAATACTTTCACAATCACAGATCCACAAACAGTGTGGTTTATTGAAACTACAGAAATGCAGATTCAGAGCTGCTGTTGATGAATGCACTTACTGCATCAGCACTAAATATACTAAGGCAAACCAATGATAAACTAAGCTAAATTAGCACTTCAAACTAAATTAACCCTTAATTAAGCTTAGTTTCACCTGGGTATGCACCTACACAGTTGGAGATGCAATTCTTATTAAAGAAGTACCCCAGCATTGGGGGGGTGGAGAGGAGAGTAAGTTGTGTTTTGCCAGCATGACTACAGGAATACCACAGCAGACAAAGCTACTGATTGACTGAGTAGTACTGTGGTTGTGGCAGAATATTTACACTCTGTTATCCACAAATTTGCACTTCCTGCTTATGTGCTGTCTGATACGTCTCCCTTGAGCTATTTGAATGCTCTCAGGTAAAAAAAGTTTTTCATACTTTTTTTATTTTGGAAGCCTAGTGACTGGTAAATTAGTACTGCTGAAAGGCAGCTACAAAGGGTTCTGTGATATCTGGGACAAGTCCAAGAATGAGTGGAAATGCTCACTGCCTACAGGAAGGAGGGATGAACTTGATCAACCAGCAAGCAGAGTGCCTTGGCTGCCTTGGAACTGCAGTCTCAGATACCTAAGTTAGGTCTAAAGCTTGCTGTATATCCAGCAGAGGGTCCCAGGTGTGATGAAAAGCACCAGAATTAGAGCCTCACATTTCCCTGTTAGTATGGAACATTGCCTAGACTCTTAATGGAGACACAACAAAAGATCACTACAGCTGACAATTTTAAAATGCATGCAGCATTTCAGATGCAGGAGCAGTAATTTCTGCACTTTCCTGTAATGTATGTCTGTAACTTAGTAAGTTTCAGATGGTTGGATCAAAACCTTCATATATAGAAATTAGTATGTCTCTCTCCATGTCCAGAGTGTGAAATCACTGCATAAGTAATCAAAACTCTCTCATGTTTGAGAGAAGTTGGGAGATTCACAAATGTTACGTTGCATAAAGGATTAATTTTAGTCATGATTTTAGTTTATGGAACTGCAATAAAGTTTTACAGTAACCTTCAGTACATTCCTTACCTTAAACAAGTTGTATTGCTAAACATAGAAACTTCTGTGGAGTATTTTTTAAAGTATATTGTTACTGAGAAGGACTAGATCAACCATATTTACAATGTGAGGAACGAGACAACTCTTGGAAAAATTAAAATAATTTATTAAAACAGAAAAATTGAAAAATTATAAAAATCAGGAAAATATCAAAATTTGGGATCCTAGTGGCTCAAGAGGTATTTCCGGGAACGCAGGGATTAGAGATCTTTGGGCTTAGACAGCACTGGACCTCCGGTGGAAAACTTGCAGTGCTGGGCTGACTTTTAGCTAACCCAAAAGTCAGAGAAAAATTATTGAAGGCTCCTAAATAGGAGCCCAGTACTGGCACCCACTACAGCTAAATCTGCGGTGGTCTGCCCCTGCTCTGAGGCTGACTCACTATTTTATAGTACCCTTGCTCCACCCCAGTCCGCCCACGGACCGCCCATGGCACACCCCTTTGGTCCTAAGTGATTGGTGCTTCCCTTTTGACAGATTATCTCTGTCTACCAATATCTCGTCGTTGTCAGGGGGGGTAGTAGCAGCTGGAGTAAGAGTGGTAACATGTCCTTATTAAGATTCAGGTTGCCATGGAGCTTACTTACAGACCAACGGCTAAAGGTCTAAAACTCGCTGTTGGCTCTTATAAACTGGGGTTTGGAGCTGGTTCTGAGCAAAGTAGAAACCCTTAAAATAAATATTAAAATACATCCAACACATCTTAAAACATTTGCAAAAGTATACAGAGAACATGAGAAAAACAACTTTTTTTTTTTTTAAAGTTGGAAAGGGAATTTTAACTGGGACACTTTTAACTAGGGGATTTTAACTGGAACTGGTGCAGATAAACTGCTTTGAACAAGTGAAAGCACTAATAGCAGAACTTGATATTTGTACCTGGACTGATGGGTGAACATTAACACTCAATTAAAGTTGTGTAACCCACAATTAACTAATCAAAACACTTAACATGCAAAGACCAAGCTAATTAGGGAGTTCATGTATGACATACAAGATGTTTGTATTTAAGTTCCTTGGTAAGTATATTTAAAAAACCAAACACTAGTATTACCCAAACTGAGAACATCTTGAATAGTGCTTCATGGTAACTGTTGTAAATTGTTCACACTATCATTATATACTAATGTTTATATGATTATTTAGCCATACATAGGCTCTGAAAGGATTTTGTTAATGTTATTTGAGGTGATCTCGTACTGGATTTTACTTCTGATGCATTGCTTCCTTTTTAGAATGACTTCTGTGTTCCTACTTTTCCAAATAATAGTGCTGGGCACGTCTGCTGCTATTCCTAGATTGCTCAAAAACTCTCTTCATAAACTCTTTATCAAGTTTGATTATTTGATTAGTTTTAAAGGTTCATCAGTGATTGAGTCCTCCTAAACCCAATTTTTTTTATTCATTTCAGCCCTTCCAAATAGTTGAAATCCTTTGTTTGTACCAAATGCTAGAAACATTTTTGTTAGGACTAAGCAAATTGGGCCACCTAGTGGGTGTGAGGGATTTAAAGTAGTGCTGTCAGTCATGAACTAAAACCCAGGTCCAGAAAAGCACTTGAATGCCTAAGATGAGGTAGGGTAGAGATGGTGCATGCACAGATCCACTACTGAATTTGTCCTTCTGACCCAGCAAGTCATGTGTGTAATTTTGAAATTGCTAGTTATAGGCAGAGGTTGGAACATAAATGCTGTGTAAGATATTCAATTTTCTGTAAATATTGTTATTATGCATTGTTTGTTACAATAGGAAAAGACTGAAGCAAAGTCTTGCCTAAGTTTTCACAACAGAGCAGTCTACTGAAAGTTGAAAGTCTCCTTCTAAACCTCCCTTTTTAACAAACTTGGAATCCTTCATGTTTCAGTAGAAACTGTCTTATTCAGACAACATTTATTGTCTTCTTTTTTGTTTTGTTTTACTTTGTAGGCTTTATGCAGTTGGTGGTCGAGATGGAAGTTCTTGTCTTAAGTCAGTAGAATGTTTTGATCCTCATACAAACAAATGGACTCTCTGTGCTCAGATGTCAAAAAGAAGAGGTGGTGTAGGTGTAACCACCTGGAACGGGTTCTTGTATGCAATAGGTGGCCATGATGCTCCAGCATCCAACTTAACATCCAGGCTGTCAGACTGCGTAGAAAGGTAATAATACACTGATGAAGGCATATCCTGCCATGGGATTCTAATAGTGCTACTCTATAGAGTGATTTATGGAAAGAGCTGAAAGTAGAAACCCAATAAAATAGGTGTGTTATTTTTAGCATGAACAGAGGAAACTTACATATAAAAATATGCTGTGTAGTCATACTATGATTCAAAATGTTACCAGATTATTTAAAGCAAATTCTCCCTAATACAATTCATCTAGATTATTTTAACAATCTCATTGAATGAATTATGATTTATAACTGAAACAACTTGGAATTTAATGCTTTTAAAAATGAAGCAGATTTCATGGAAGAAGTCTGAATCTATTCATATAATAACTTTCAAAGAAGTTAACAATAAGGTTTTGTGGATCTTTATATATCTAATTCTTTCTTGTATCCCCTAATGACAGTGGGAAACTGGCATGTAATTCAGTCATTCCAGAATTGGTACATCTTTATGTAAAGTGATTAATGAATGACTGTATCACAAATTGCAGAAGCACACGTGATCCATAAAATAATTTTAAAAGATAGTAAATACTTCATAATTCACTGTATTAAATCTTCACTGGCATTTTAGGTATTTCTGAACTATGCTTTCATTCTCTCCCTGCTCCACCACCACCAGTTGTAAAACTTTTCTTCTTCCCTGGTATCTCCCAACACTTACAGTAAGTCTTCATCGCCCATATTCTTCTTTTACTAAATTTATTAATGCCAGGAGATATGTTTCACCCTTCACCCCCCAAAAACCCCAAACAAACAAAAAACCACAAACCAAACCAAAGCACACCACAAAAAAATCCACCACAAAAGAGCTGTTATTTTCAAACTTTCAGAGCCCTAGTAGACCTGGAAATACAGTGTGGCCCATAGCCCTTAACATGTGGAAGTTGCACTAAAAAGACCCCAGAAAGGTTTGCAGATAGGAAGCTACTTCTTAGCAAATACCGAATTTTTAGGGCAATACAGATAATCAGAAGCCCAAGAGAAGCGTGGATGTTAAGAGAAGCAATATGTCTGTGTATTTTTCTAAATCAGTGTTCTCTGAAACAAAGTTACAGAACTCATGACTTTAATAAATAGGAATCATCTTATAATGCATTTTGTCCTTGCTCTTTAAGTGAGTTGAAATTGAAGACCATCAAATTCATGGAACTAGTTCCTTGAAAAAAATTAAAGAATTAAGGAATATTAATTTAAAAGATCTGTTTTTTATTACCACACTAAGCTTCTGAATTATATTTTGCAATAAAAGTTGCTATTCCCAGATAAATACAATTGCTTATAAATTATAAGATAATTGGGAAAGTAATTTCTACATGTAGCTTACTAATCACCCTCTTCTATTTGCATATGTGCTTCAGGTAGTGTTTTCATGTTACAGTTATGCTTGCATGCATTTGTGTAATACTTTGACTAGAGAACAGCAAATGAAATTGTTAGAGCTCTTTGTATCTATGCTCTTCATGCAAAAAAACTAAGACTAGCGTCTTTCAAACTTGTTTTTAGCAAGTGTGAAATTAGGATGGCCTCTTAGCCAAATAATTATTTTCTTTGTATAGTTCTTTAGAGCCTTCAGAGCTCTGTAATTATATCAGTTCTGCTGTAAGCATCTGTAGTCTTAAAAAAGATTGCTTCTTTCAGTCAGATTAAAATATATTCCTTGACATAAGTGTAGTGTGGAATCTCCTATGTAGTTCTCAATTTGACTTGTAAAGAATGTTGATAATGTTCTAGAACCACACAATGTTTTTCATTAAACCATCTGCTGTTTACTGTGCTGATACTTCTGATTTCAAAAGTGTTGTAAATTGTAAGTTTTGCATTTCCCAATTCATTTGCATAGAATTTTCTCAAACTGGGTCATATTTTTGAAATTGGTAATCTTAGTAATAGTAATCTTAGTACCAAACCCAATTTTACCAGCCTGTGCTTTGATATACAATAATTACCACTTAAAACAAGCACTTGCTCTACTATGGTGTAGCAGCAGAACTGTTTGCGGCATGGTATGTTTGGTTACACTTAAAATGTAGTAAGAGCAGCTGTATACGTCTGTATTACTATTTGGAAAGCAGCACGAAGTAGGTATCTGGCTAGTAGTAACTGTGTTACCAGATGACTAAAGAAACAGTTTCAAAGGGAGGGGAATTGAGGGGGGAAAAGTCCTTTGAAATTAACACCCCAATCTGTATTGTCCTGTTTTCTACTACCTTGACAGCATCAATTCCAGTACACTTTTTTTGTGGTTGTTGTTGAATTTTGGTAACAGTTTAAGAGCATAACACAAAGTATCTTTTAGGTATGATCCCAAAACAGATATGTGGACTGCTGTGGCCTCTATGAGCATTAGCAGAGATGCAGTGGGAGTGTGTCTTCTAGGTGACAAGCTGTACGCTGTTGGAGGATATGATGGTCAAACATATCTTAATACAGTGGAGTCTTATGATCCCCAGACAAATGAATGGACACAGGTATCGTTTCTGATCAGACTGTACACTACTATTAATATTGTTATTTCAAATGTGCCTCTTTTTACAAGGAGAATTCAAATACTCCTTCTCTAAAAAGCGCTTTATTACTTGTCTGTTGTGAGTCTCTCTTTTTTTCCTTTGTCTACCATCTTGAGATGACTTATCCTGAACAGACAGTTGTTAATTTCTAGTAAACTGCCCTTCTTTCTTTGGCAAGACTATAGCTATTTTCTTTGGCAATTTCAGCTGTTTTAAATAAAATATATTGCCATGTTCCCCAAACTCTCATAAAGGATTCTGTTTACATGGCTTCCTGTTCTGAAGATAAATGATAAATGTAGATTAGTTTTAGCTCTAATCTGTCTCTCAACATTGATTTCTTCAAGGTTTTGGTCATTTTTTCATAAATAATCCCTTCCTGAGGTGAATGCTATGTACAGTCTATGCAGCTTTCAAAAAGCCTTTGCCCATTTTTCTTTTTGCAGCTTTGAAATAAAAATAATTCTTCAGTTCATGCTCAGAAACCATTACTTTCAGTTCAGAGCTTGGTTACTTTTATATAGCTCCAGGAATGTGTGTTGTGTGGGAAGAGCACGCACAAGGACATCCTGAGCTGACTGTCCTTTGGTGTCTAATGCTATTTGAGATACCCTAAGGTATCTACATCCACAGAAGGTTGGCAGATACAACACATAATCTGTGGGAGACCAAGACCCTCCTGGAGTCCAGTTGCAGACCAGGATGAATGTCCAAGCTCATTTGTAATAGCATCAGACACCATTATTTAGGCAGCTGAATTCTGAACCACCTGAATATGCTATCCTGGCAATAGCCCAAATTCTTAATTCAAAAAGAGGACTAAACTACTGTTAATCAAAATCTCTGTAACACAAAAAACTGAGCTGTCCATTTCCCCCCACTGCGTACTGCTGCAAGCTCTTAAAAAACAAGTCGTCAAGGAGGCTCGTCAGAGCTTGGGGCCTTCACTGGTACTGGTAATTATAACCCATGGCATTGTTAGTCCTGCTAAAGAAAAACAAACTGTACCAGAGGACAGAAACTGTGCTTCTCACTATTGCATCTAAATGAATCTCACATGTCTAGGCAGTGACCATCTGTATGCACCTTTGTATCCTTAGCCATGGCCCTCTATATCTCACTGAATACCGTGATCCCAGTATGTAGAATAGTGTCAAACCCTTCCCAGGGGGATTTGGAAATATTTGTGCACCTTCTTTCTCTCTTGTTATGTCAGCAGTCTGCCACTTCTTCATCTTCAGACAACTCAAGAGAAGGTAGTGGAATTTTCTCAAGAGAAGGTTGTCAGAGCCAAAGACAGCTCTATAAAAGTCTGTTGTTCCTGGGGAAAAAAAAAAAATAGGGGAGTTGGCATAAACAGCCTTTTTCATCTTCAGGATAGTCTCTGTACCACTTGGTGTGCTATTCACATACACTGCAATACTATGAAGGTGAAAAGGAGAAGTGGAGTGTTAGAAACTAATGTCCTCTGTTCAAGTCCAGCAGAATCGCAGCAGAAAAGGGTCTTGACAGAAGTAACCTCTGTTTGCAATTGAAGAATAATGACTGGGAAATATATTCTGATTTCAAGAACTCTTAACAGGATTTTATCAAATAATCAAGTAAAGAGGAGAGGTTGCCCCTATAATTGTAGTCATTTTCTGTTTCTGAGAAATGCATTATTTTACCACCCTTTACTCAGTTGTCTGAGTGTCTAGCTCAGGTATCCAGTTTGTACTAAAACAAAGGTTTCTTTTTCCCATAATACTGAATAATTGAAATTATCAATAAGAATTGCTTGATGTCCTTAGGCTTGCTATTGTTTTCAAAGTGCTTCACTCTGTCATATGAAATATATTTTCATTTTCTGTGTGTTTGTATACAATTTTGGACCAATTTGTAAGTCACGTTAACAGAGCATGGGTGATATTGTCACTGCTGCAGCCATATAATTAGGGGGAAAAATTACTTAAAGCTGACTGCATTTATCTCACGGATGGTTTGTTTGTTTGTTTGTTTGCTTACAGGTTGCACCACTGTGCTTAGGAAGAGCTGGAGCATGTGTTGTGACTGTAAAACTCTGAATTATTTTCTCTGGGAAGGTGACATTCTCCTGCGTGGACTCAGAGGATTACTTTTTCCTCAAGCAAACTACCAGTGAACCAATGAACACCAGGTGCAGGATATCTACCACAGCAAATTGTTTGGTCTGAAGTTGACATGAACATGTTGTTCTTATGGACCAATATTAAGCACTTTTTAAAAACTTATCTTTGTTACGCGTATGTTACAAGAATTCTACTTGTAAGAAAGTCAGCTGCATCCTGCCAGTTGTCAGCAGAGGACTTCTGTTTAGGAAGCACTAAGAAAATGAATGAACTCGCTATAATAATCACATGTTCTGGATCCAGGGCCTTGATTTCCCCAAACATGCAGAGCAATGATGCTATAAATGGATGTACTTTGATATAATTGGGTCTGTCTCTGGGTGAAACAAGTTAAAGGATTGGACCCCATAGATTTAATTTGCCTGTAATAAACACGTTTGGCTATAGCTATCTGAGTGACTACAAGGCAGGCTGACAAACCAATGCAAACTATTGTAAATGGCAGGTGTAATGCCTCCCTTGGAAATGAAGTTGTGTATTTGGTGAATCTTTTGCACTTTTTATCATCATTCCTAGTTTAGAGAACTTTTTATTTAACCAAAGCCTTATTTTAAATATTGTCTTATGCTAACAGAAACCTGCTATTTAATAATTTCTGACAGATATTTTTGACATCCAGTGTACTTTTTAGATTTTCAAAGTTGTTATGCAAGTTGCAGACCATCATACCTTTTTCTCTGCTTTGGTTCTTGTATTTACTTTGCTATTTGTATGAGTTATTCGAAGAATTCTAAAGTGTGATTAACAATTAACCAATTTAAGTTTAATATTTGCACTTTGGAATTTTTGAAGCATTCCATTACATCTAGACTAATTACATTTTTACATGAGGCTTTGCACTACTATGAAAAGTATAATTTTGTAAGATGAAGAAATTGTCTGTCTTTCCTGTAAGTTTATTTAAAAATGTAAAGGGCCCAATCCTGCAAGACGCTCAACTGCCACCATTTAAGCATGTTCAGCATCTTACAGGAGAGTGACGTGTGCCTCGCAGGACTGTATCAAATTAGTTACCTTATTTAACAATTACCTAATTTTTTCATATACTTTATAATTTGCCTTTCTCGAGCCCTCTGCTGTTACACCGAATTGCTTTGATTTGCCTTTCTCGAGCCCTCTGCTGTTACACCGAATTGCTTTGAACTGTCTACATGTTCTCGGGAGAAGCCTTTTTGTATTTGCTTTTACGTGCCTTGTCCCTTATGTTTCCCAAACAGCACCGCGCGTGAAAAACGGGAAGATGTGAACTCATCGAATGTTTTGGGTTTGGTTTGGTTTTTTTTTTAAAGTTTGAAGGGCCCGATACCCAAGTACATTTGTAATTTTAAACGTGTGTTTTAACGCTCTCGGCGAACTATCTATTTATTGTTTTAAAAGAAATCGGTGACACTTTGTGATGAAGCTTTGCAGTTGGAATACAGCTGATCTCAAGAGGCTTTGCTGGCGGGTGTGTGCCTTTATTCCTCACTTAGAGCCCGTTCTGCGTGCCTGCGATCTAAAAACACTCCTTTGTCTCTGAGTACTGCCCATACCCCGCTCTGGGAACCGCGGCCCCACGCAGAGCTCCTCCCGCTGGGGCGGGGGCCGGTCTCTGGTCTCTGCCCGCTCCGTCTCCGGGGTAACTGCGGCGCCGTGGGCGGGCGGCGCATGCGCGGTGCTGGCGCTGGCGGCCCGCGGTGGCCGCGATGAAGGTGGGTTTGGGCGGCCGCGGGCGCCGGGGCGGGGGCGGGCAGGGGTCGCGGGTCCCGCCCGGGGGAGCGGGCGGGCGCTGGCGCTTGCGGCCTGTGCACGGGAGGGAGGCGCGGCGGGAAGGGCCGCCAGCAAACGGCGGTGGGGGCCTGGTGGGCTTGCCTGCACTCTCGTGTTTGTTTTCTTTCTCGTGGAGTGACTTCGGGTGAAAGGCAGCTTAAAGGTTATCTAGTTCCAACGCCTCTGCGATGAGCAGGGACATCTTCCACTATCCCAGGTTGCTCAGGGCTCCATCCAGCCTGGCCTTGTACACTTCTACGGATGGGGTGTTCACAACTTCTGTGGGAAACCTGTTCCAGTGCCTCGCCACCGTCACAGCAAATACCTTCCTCTCAATAAGTAAATCAAAACCTACTCTCTCAGTTTGAAGCCGTTCCCCCTTGTTCTGTGACCGCATGCCCTTACAAATAGTCCCTCTCCATCTTTCTCGTAGCTTCCCTTCAGGTACTGAAAGCCCACAATTAGGTCACGCCAAAGCTTCGCTTCTACGGGCTGAACAATCCCAGTTCTCTCAGCCTTTCTTCATAGATGGAGGGGTGCTCCATCCCTCAAATCATCTTGGTAGCCCTTCTCTGGACTAAGATTTTATTAAATTTTTTTTTCCAAATCAAACGTAGTTGTCAGATGTAATTTGTGAGTGTGGCATGTGGTGGTTGTATTTTTGCCATTCTTGTGAGTAGAATGTAGATTCAGTGTGAAGAATACCTCAGTTTACATTGACCCAAAAGAAGGGATACGAGCCTGTGGCAGACTTGAGCAAGCCTGACAGGCATTTGGTGGACACCAGGTGTTGGGGATATAAGTCACGATAGCAAGCTTTGAAACAAACTTGTGGGCTTTATGTTACACCCAAGTTACAGAAAAATATCTGTGGATAGTGTGAAAGGAAAAGGACATTCAGAAATTTTATCAGTTGGGAATCAGAATCTCTTTCTACAGTGTGTTGCTTTGAAATCTTAGCTTTTAAGACCCAGCAATTCAGAGTAACAAAAAGGTTACCTATCTCTTAAAGAGTAAATGTTGAGCCTTCTGTCTTTTACAAACTAAACTAGACTTTTCTATTAAATTTAGACAACTATTGACATTGTGGTCTTTGAACTAGAAGGGGAGAGTCTCCTGCAATTTTTTTATTCTTGTAACTAAGAGGCAAAAATAATAGTTTTGATAGAGTCACAGTTCTCTATGCAGACACTCAGCACCAGAAACGTCAATTTATTCCATTCAAATTGAGAGAACTTTTAGGTGGGATTTTGGTACTTTGGTGCATTGGAATCATGCAGAAATTGTGTTTGGATTGTTTGGGGGTTTTTTACTCCCACTGTGCTCAGTTGCTAACATGCTAGGAAGTTGTAGTATTTTTATATGCTTACAGTTTTAAGATGTATAATTTCCTACTTTTTCTTTTCCCCCCAGCAAGTATTCAGTCTGTATGAAAAAGCTTGGTCTGGTTCCCCTGTGCTGTTTACTTGGCAGAAGTCTTTAGGAAATTTTCTTGCTGTAACAGGGTAAGACTGCAACTATTTATTGCATTTGTCCATCAAAATTACTGATAAAGAAAGGGAATTATTCTATATATTAATCTTTTTTAGAGGTGATCGTGCTGTGAAAATTTTTGATCGTCATGGTCAGAAGAGAAATGAAATCAGCTTACCAGGGTAGGTACTAAGATAGGTTTAAATTTTTTGTTGTTGTTTTTTTCTTTAAAAATGCTTCTCTTCTGGTAGGATACTTAGACAATGTGAGAAATTTGTAGGAAGATATACTATCTCTGGTGAACATACCTGGAAGAGAAGACAAAGTATGTCATTAAAATGTTAAAAAAAGACCTATCATATTTAGAAGGATCATAATGAGGTTGTGTACAATATATCCTTGCATTCTTGTTACTGTTGATTTTCTAACAGTTTGTTATGGCTTTGCTGAGGAAAGATACTCTTTTGGTTTAGTGCTTCTGTTTGCATCAGTGGCACAAATGTACGCATTTGCATTGTTGCTTTAGGCTGAGACAATACTTCTGAAGTGAGTAATTTTTTTTCCAGCTGATCACACTTTGGTTCACATCAAAGAGTGGTATGGGAGTGTACAAGTTGGATTTTTTCAGATTAAATTTAAAAAGTCATGTACTTCGGAAGATACATTGAACTTCTTAAAAGGCAGTCAGACCATAGGAACAGGCTGGATATAAACCAGGGGAAACCTCCCTAAGGAAAAATGGTGTGACATTGGGTCTTCATACTGGTTTGCTCAATAAATACATTTTTATTGGGTACCATTACTACTTCATGTAGGTTCATTTGTGTACTGCTCATCTCTTCTTAGCACTTTAACTGGTCTTAGTCATCATGGAAATTTTTATTTTAACTATCTGATTAATTTTGATTAAGATAATGCCCTTAGTCAAGGCAAAACTCCCACTAAGTCTTTGAGACTGAAACCTCTAGTCAAGAGTATAACTTTAATTTCCTGATCATCACTTACATAGCCCTGTGTTATTGGTAAATATGAGCCAGCATCACTTAGGTCCCTAAGACGTCTAGAAATCCAGTTTTTGCAGTTCATGGTAGTTGCCACCTTGCACCAAACCAGGAGATGCAATTCTCATTCCTTTACCAGACTCACTTGTATTTCACTGACCATAACATCTTGATGTTTGGGTTAGGTATCAGTCATAATATGGGCTGGCTGTGTCAGTCTCTTTGACTTGGTAATATCCATGGCCCAGCTCTTTCTGTGCAGTGTTTTGCACAATGTATGAGAAATGCACATTCTCTCCAGAAAACTGTCCAAAGTGAGGAAAACTGTGTGGAATCAGAGGTGTACTACCAGAAGAATAATCCCAAGTCTGAATAGCCTCTAACAAACCAGAACCTAACAGAGGACTTCCCCTGTCTCTTGAAAATCAAGGTGCCAGTATTTCAAGTACTAGAATGTAGGTAGCAGTGCCTTTTATGACCTTCCTCTCAGCCCCTGTCATTTTGATGAGATTTGAGGAAAAGTGGGGTTCCTATAAAACTAGTTTAGAGATAAATCTGCAATATGTCATGGGTTTGCATGGGAGGGGAAAGGAAGGATAGGGACTCATAGCATAGTTCTGGCTGTTTCTGTGCACCTACAAACACGTTTTAACATTCTTAGTGACTTTTTTTCTTTTCTTCAGTAACTGTATTGCTATGGACTGGGATAAGGATGGAGATACTTTAGCAATAATCACAGACAAATCTAGCACCATATTTCTGTGGGATGCAATCACAAACAAAACAAGCCAAGTAGACAGTGGCATGAGGTAAGAAATTTTTTTTTAATGTGTATTAAAGACTGGGACCACTGTCACTTGTTGATGTGGAGGCTATATTGCAAGATCATATTTTTATTGGAGTCCTCATAATATATATACTAATTAAACGAATATGCTGCAATTTGTTACTAAATTCTTTTTTATATGATTTGCTGGTTTTGAAGTGTTTGTTGTAGATGGGGATTTTGGGTTTTACAGGGCGTTTGTTTCTTTTTAGAGTGTCAGCAGTGCCAAAGTCTCTAGAAAGCTTCTCTTCAATGTTTCAACTTTGTGGTAGCAATAAGGATGGATGAATTTTTTGTGTGTCTGCACTGGCTATTCTTTGTCCTAAGTCTTTCACACCAGCTAAAGGGAGCTTAAAAGTAAGGGAAGTGATATCAGTGGTGCTAGGATTTTTTTTTTTTTGCATAGATTTATAAGGGGGCTAAAATGCTATTCACACAGTAGACTGGTTTAGGATGGAAGGAAGTAGCTAAGGTTCAAAGCCTTACCTTTCTGAATTTGGCCACAGACTTTAAACTCTTCCGGGGTCTGCATAACAATCAAGCATTGGGTTAATGAATAAGCTTGGTTTAACAAACTTTTGGCTTCTTTGAGTCTGTTCCGCTGAACTCTCGCATTCAACATAAACATTCTTCCTGTAGGAGAGTGGAAACAACTCTGTCCTGTGTTTGTTAAGATGCATGTTATAGACGTTATATTGTGTGAATGAATAGACCATATTGTACCATTTTCATGTGTAAACAAATACTATGGGGTGAAGAGTAACCTACCAGTATGCAAGCAAAAAAGAACACAGAAGGTACCTAACAGAATGGAGTCTGCAGTTAATTGCAGTTCCTTTGTGATCTTTCTTTCTAATACTGGAGGTAAATTGCTTACTTATATACTGTTTGAGCAGTATATATCAATGGAAGTCCCTAATCATTTTTTATCACAGTGTTAGCACTAAGACACAAATGCTGTGATAATCAGGCTTTTCTGGTATCGTCCCCTTTTTAAAATTAGGAAGGCAGCTCATACACAAACCAAATATGTATTGGAGGCCATTTCACATGTCAATATCTCAAATTTCTTTCAAATTCTTTTGCATGCCTACCCTGAAATTTAAAAAGATGGGAGGGACTGTGCTAATTAGAAAATTTTGGTTTAAATTTTTTTTGCTTAAGAGGCTCTTTGTTTTTTAACATTATGTGTAGTATCTGTATAGCCTTAAATATACATCAAAATAGGCCTTGCTGTATCTGAAACTTCAGGTTAAAATAGATCTATCTAACTTCTTTATTACATTGACTAGAACTAGACCTACTCACTTTTGAGTGGGCTAAATGCATAGGGTTATTGAGGTAGAAAAAAACAATACAAAAAGTGGCTGGAAAATTACCAGTGATTCCATCAAAGACTCTTGATGTTTGCAGACACATTTCCATTTGTACAAGTCATGTTATATTACCTCATACAAATTTTTATTACTTTTACTATTATGCATACTTAAATAATTCTGATATTTGTGGACAACATTTGCTTAATTTAAAAGTTCTCCTTGGTCTGTGTGACTCATAGAAATTAAAGACAAATGCAAAATGTCTTACGCAAAATGTTTTGATATATGAGCATGTGAAAGGAATCTCCATTAAACAAAGTAAAATTTTTTTTTGTTGTAGGGATGCAATGTCTTTCTTGTTGTGGTCTCGAGTTGGAGCTTTACTTGCTGTTGGAACAGCAAAAGGAAACTTACTCATATATAACCGTCAGACTTCTCGGAAGATTTCTGTTCTTGGTATGGATTGGTTTGAAACTACTCTGGCACATGTGCAAGTGGAATTTTGTTAATATACATAGTTTCCTTTTCAGTTCTCTGTATAAACATGCAGATAAAAAATGTGCTCATACTCAACTTGCAGCTTCTGGTTTGGTGTACACAGCAGAGTATTTTTGTAGTATACTAAGTTAAATATATATGCAAATGCCGAATACTGCCTTACTGCCTCGTGGGAGACCTGTATTATCTTTCTTGCAAAGGATTTGTGTTGTTGTTCATGTTGCTAAGTTACTTTTTCTTACCTGCTTAGAGTACCTCTGGGCATAAATGCTAAGGATATAACACAGCCCAGAAATGTGATGCAAAGCAATGGAAGAACAGGGCCTGTGCTGTTTTGTATAAGGTCAAAAGACTTCCATCTGAGAGCAGAAGATTTTTTGAAAAAGGCTCTTGCTTTGACAGGTTGTTTCACATTCTGACAGTCTGTGTTTGAGTAGCCAAACTGAGTATATTTCCATCACAGATTTTTTTTGGCTTGTGTTTGATTTGTTTTGTATCAGTTTATTTCTTTTTCAGGTAAACACACTAAGAGGATTACTTGTGGCTGCTGGAGTATTGAAAACCTCCTTGCTTTAGGTGGTGAAGACAAAATGATTACTATAAGCAATCAGGAAGGGGATACTATAAGACAGGTAGTATTTACAATGCACATTTGATTTTAAGGTGTACATTAATACTCCTGGTTCCCAAGAAAGCTGGGACCTATGGGAGCTTGTGCCTTTTGAACCCCAGTGCTTTCAAGGACATGAAGCTTTTTTAATATATATTTTATGCTAACATGTCATTAAGATCCAAACTGAGGTCATATTTTCTCGAATGCTTTTCTTGGTTTTGGTACTAAATGCAGTAACAACTCTGTCCTTATGTGAAATTGTACAGGGCAGGAATAATGCAATTATTTATCATCAGTATGTACTACATTAACTGTTGATTTCTCAATCTGAACTTCTTTCTTGCAGACCTCAGTCAGCTCAGATCCCAGTGACATGCAGTTCTCTGTTATGAAGACTGATGAAAGAGTGTCAACTAGGGAAAGCACAGTAAGAAGTCACTACAAAATACTTCAGTTCAAGTGGGAGTAATCTAGCAGGATAACTCCATGTGATCTGCTACCTTTTCTTCTGAGGAAATGGAGCTGACTTCTGTAGGAGAAAGTCTTGAATTTGAGCTGTGTGTTCTGCTGAGCTTGCATTTAGATTTGTGAACCACTGTCTCACACAGGGCAATGTCCTGAAAATCTCTTCCACTGTTGATTCAGAATCAGATTCAGAATTCAGATCCATGAGATTCTTAAGGATTATTCAAATTCTTAAATCTCATCTTTTAGTGAAGATATAGGGCCTTACTTTGAAGTTATGCCATTCTTCTTATGTTAATTTTGCTTTTCATTCATTGGCAGGTAAGTGCAGTGGTTGGCAAGAGGACTCTCTTCCTTTTTAATTTGAATGATCCTGATAACCCAATTGATCTGAAATTTCAGCAGCCTTATGGCAGTATTGTAACCTACAAATGGTGAGCAGAACTTTCTTAATTAATTATTCTAGTATTAAGAAGCTGAGTATTTTCCAAGTAGTTCTAATAAACGCTGGAAACAAAATCATCTATTCCTTGCTCAGACTGGATTTTTCTTGGATGTATTGTAGATTTTTCAGTAATTCTTTTCCAAACACAAAGTAGTCTACATTTTGTAACTGTTCTACTTGATGATTCCGTAGCTATACAAATGGTGTTTTCCAGCAGAAGCACTGTTGGTATGCTCAGCTTCAAACACTAATATGTTGCTGTCTTGACAGAAGATTAAACTGAGGGGTTTATGGGTTGTTTTCTGTTTGGATGAGTAACTGATGAAAGAGCTAGGGGTGGAGTTGTGTCCTTCAGGTAGTTTTTTGGTTTGCGAAGCTGTGCAAAGTTCTTGCAGCCTCCTTATGCTGCAATACCATTGGTAATGTTCCTGTGAAGAAGACCTAAGCTAGAAGTTTCAGATCTGTACCAAAAAAGTAGCTGTACTATTTCTCTATCTTTAAATCACTACAGCTTGTCTTTTAATGCCTGTTCAGCCAACGTGGAATTGACATTCCTTTACACTACAACCATAAGAAAACCTAAAGCTATGGGCTTCTTAGTTTATGACCATGTGTAACAGGGCATACCCGGGCTGTTTCTATTGCAATGATTTTTTTTGCAATTAAGCTAATGAGATACTGTTTGAATTCATCTTTACATGCTGGAACTATTTGTGCCTTAACCTCATTATTTCTACTTGACTATGAAAAGTAAACAGAATATTCACAAATACAGTTTGTTGCTTTGGTACTTCCATTGTGTTTGCGGTGCCCATAAGGGCACAGTGACTGGCATTATTGTTTTGCCATGACTTTGATGGGACCACGTTGGCCAGAACCTTGAAATGAAAGTTCCCATCTTCATTGAAATAAGCATACCAGAAATCTTTCTCCTGGGCATCACTGCCATGTGTGCAACCTGCTGAAAATAAAGTGGCATTATAGAATGCAGGAGAGAATAAAGATGACTTACGAGTCGTCTGAGCACAAACGTGGTTCTTTGCTTTAAGGACCTGTGGTAGTTTTCCCTTAACCTATTTTATGTTATATGGTTCAACATGATATATATAAATTCCCCTAATTTGTTTATTTTTCCTGTTGCTGGGAGGCATTGACAGTATGCCAGCAGTCTGAACAAAAATGCTTTTTGCATATTGCATTAATAGGTCTCTTTACTAAATTGTTGCTTTTTTGTAACAGGTATGGTGACGGCTACATTATGATTGGTTTCTCACAAGGGTGTTTTGTAGTCATTTCTACGCACATTCGTGAAATAGGACAAGAAGTCTTTCAAGCTCATAATCATAAGGATAATCTAAGTAGCATTGCTATATCACAGTCTTTAAACAAAGCTGCGTCATGTGGAGACAATTGGTAAGTGGTAGTTTTATAGATAAAGAATAGAATTCATCTCCCAGAGCTGTAGCTACTGGGCATTCATGCTATGCTTCCTAAGGCTTCAAGGCTCCCAAAGAAGTGAGTTTAGAAAAGACAAGATGAATTGCTCTGTGGAACTGCTGCTCTGCCTAGAGTTAGGAGAAGCTATTATGGACAAAAATCTCTGCAGCTGTAATTAATATAATTAATTGTAAACAAAAAAGAAATTAACTTTAGTATAAATTATTCTTTTTGATTCATTCTTTTTCTGTTATGTTGCTTGGCTGCAAAAAAGTCCAAATTCCTTTACTAAGATTTATTGATTGAGCATAAACATCTGCTTAACAACAGGAGAAAAATTAATTTAAATCTGTACTGAGTATGTTGATAACTGATATCCTCCTCTCTGGTGTTTGGTCTTAGCTGCAGTCTAGACAAAAGTTGGAAAGTGTAAGGAATTAAGGAAAAAGCAATTAAATACACTGGAGTTTTTCCAGAATGTTTTGTGCATAGGATAGATTAGCTCCTTTAGCTCCTCATCTGCTAATCCCTGATTCTGTGATATCTGAATTCTTCTGCAAAAGAGGAGCTGTGTCATAGTAGGAGTCAAACTGTTCTCTCTGTCCTCAGCTCTGTGTGGGACCAACTGCTGATTTATGACAGTTGCACATCAAGAGTGGTATAACTGTGAGCAAAACATGGTGCAACTTCAAGCACTTGAGCTATTGTACAATAAGGGTTATTTCTTTGAGTGGATTAATATACATTGAGTGACATGACACCATAAGTAACCTCTCACTCTGTCCCTTTTATATGCAGCAGGATTGAAAGTATTTTTTACATCTGTGTTTCAAGCCCTATGTGTCCATCAGTATTGTGTTTTTAAAGTAAAATGCTGTAACATATCAAAAGGGAATAACAGTCTTTGTTTCCCAGCCGTGAATTCTTTCTAATTGGATTTGTGCCTTTTCCTCAAATTTTAGTTCTCTGAGCAAATATTGTTGTACTGTGGTATAGTGATACACTGTTTACAGTGATGGATTAACAATGTGTTGTTTTTTAGGAAATTGAAGGCATTTTGCATTTGTGCTCTACTTTTTGCTCCATTAAGCTGTCTTGATTGGATTGGGTTTCTTCCAGTTTATGATGACTGAGATTTAGATGGGTGAGAATGACTGACTCTATTTTTGTTTTAGCATTAAAATCCATGATCTGACAGATATGAGAGAAATGTATGCCATAATAAACTTGGATGATGAAAACAAAGGTATGTTAACTTTCTCCGTGGGGATAGAAATTTTTACTAATTAAGTAAACTGGAATTTTGACAGTGTCTCTGTTTATCGAGTGAAAGTACCGCTGTTGGAAACACTGTGTAAATACAGAATTTTTAAAAAACTCCTGCTTTCCCAACTTGTATTTATTAGGTGACCTGTAGCAAAATGGGAGCATATTTTAGCTATTCAAAGTATAGAGACGTACAGCTCTCAGAATATTTGATCAGTTAGTGTTGTGCAGTTTTGAATCTGTAATACAGAATATTCACATTACTGAAGTGATGCACTTAACTGGTTTCTGCTTCTTTCCATGATTTTTTTTGTGCTTTTCAACATCTCTTGTACTAACATATGATACTTATTCTGTTTTCATCCTGATGTACAGGACTTTTGCCTGTGGCTTCCAGAACAGTGTTACAAAACTATTTTCTTGAGTAGTGAGTTTCCACCCTTATCTCCTCATGTGGTGTTTATAAGTGCTTCATTTATTGTCAAGTTCCTGGTTGCCTCCAGATTTTTTTATTTCTAAGAACCATCCTTTTTAAAATTTTTTTTTAAAATAAATTTAGGATATTGTCAGCACAACACTTGCCCTGTTTTCCTTGGAATGTTGATATTAGTCAGTTAGAATATGGTTTTTCTAATGGCATTTTCAGACATTGAAAAACAAACGCCATTTCTGTATTTAGTACTTACTAATTTGGCAATAAAGGGAGTAAGATTGAATTCTGCTCAGCTGCTTCCAGTATTATGGATCACTTTGAATGTGCTGCCTGAACTGTCAATGTTGAGAATAGAAAGTGTTGATCAGTTTTGTAACAGATCTGTAATTTGGTCTAGCGGAAGGTGGGTTGCACCTAGATGGCCTTTAAGGTCCCTTCCAACTCAAACAGTTCTGCGATTCTGTGAAGTCTTCACTCTCAGTAAAATGCTATATTAGGAAATTATGTGTTTGATCTGAGTGATTCTAATTAATCTTGGAATTACATTAATTTGTTATCTTTGAGTACTTTAGTACATACATTCTAGATATTAATTCCTACCATTTTTATAGTAGAGCAAAGTAAGTGTTTGTTGGTTACAGAAGTTAAAGGATTATATTTTTTTACAAAAACTTGTGAATGTTTTAGGTGTAGATCAGATGGCTTGGACAGATGATGGACAGCTGTTGGCAGTATCTACACGAAAAGGATCCCTCCATGTTTTCTTGACAAAGCTTCCAATCCTTGGAGATGCTTGCAGTACACGAATCGCATACCTCACTTCTCTTCTTGAAGTCACCATCGCAAATCATGTGGAGAGAGTATGATAACCTCTTCCTTTTAAACTTCATGTAGATATAATTAAAGTAAGTATTAAAAGTGGATGAAAATTGTATTTTGTTTTGTTTTCTTACAGGAGCTACCAGTCACGGTGTCTGTTGAAGTAGAGCCCAGTTTTGTTGCTATTGGTGTTTATCATTTGGCTGTAGGAATGAACAATCGGGCTTGGTTTTATGCACTTGGAGAGAATAGTAAGCATAAATTTAGTTATCTTAAAACTAATGCAGCACTTGGTCTTATTTTATTAATTCAGTATTGTGTTTAGCAGTTCTGGACATTCCACGTTGTACAATAAAAACTTGAATTGCCATATGGTCCTGTTAGGATGGGATAATATTCTTCTCCGGCTGAAGCAGTTATGGCAAGGCATTGTAAATAATAGAAATAAAACTTCTCATTTGAGGTATTGGTCATGAAATGTAGGCTGTTGCTTACTTGTTTTTTTTCACATCATCTTGTTAATCAATGAAGGACTTCAGGCTTTTGAGACATTATATATCTGTGTCTTAAAGTACTAAGTTTGGCATAGTACCTAGGAACTATGATCAGAGAGTTTAAATTCTCAGTTTGGCAGATGTTCATGTTGTTTGTGTGGGATAAGGAAAAATTGGTTATGCTGTGTCCAAATTTTAGATGGTGGATTTAAAACTTTCATGTTTTTCTAAGCATCCCCTTTTTTTTTTGACAGTAAATTAATTAAAACTGTAAGAATACTAGTCAGAGTTGCATAGGAACTCTGTACAAGTTTCTCTTGTACTTTCTAACCAGTTCTCTGGCTGCTAAGAAGAAAGTCTCTTTATGTGTGACTTGTCCCCTCTCTGCTTAGTTGGGAGTTTTTCACATCTGGTCACTCAGCTGCAAATTTAGATGATAAGTGAACACCTATACAAAATCAAAATATTTTTACCTTATCTTTTCTGTTTGAATCCTTTAGATGTAAAAAAGCTTAAAGATGTGGAGTACCTGGGGACAGTAGCAAGTATGCGCCTTAATTCCGATTATGCTGCTGCTCTCTTTGAGGGTAAAATCCAGTTGCATATGGTAAGAGCTCTGGCAGTTTGGATTGTTGAACTAATGAGTTGATCTAAGCTGAACAAGTTAATTAATTTTAAAAATTAAATAAAATCGAATGATCTTCAGTTAATGGAGATAAAAATTTAAAATTCTTCAGAATAGTTTTGCTGGCTAATTAAAATCCTAGAGCTGAGTATCTGGAGACTTAGAAATACAACCTAGACTAGAACAGGTAAACAAAAACATTTTCTTATCAGCTATTTAACAAGTTTTATTTTAAAGGTCTCTGGTAATGTGACAAAAGCAGATGCTGGGTTCTTGAGGAATGCACGTGCAAGTTTTTTTTCATCTCATTCTCTTACAGTTTGATACAAGCAACACTATGATACCCTGTTGTTAACAGTGGAGTTTTTCAGTTCATTCTGTTCTTTATATTTAGATAGAAAGTGAGGGTTTGGGTGCTCAGGAAGAACGAGAAACTCGACTTTTCCCAGCAGATGATGATAAATACCAAATTTTGTGCCATGCTTTAACTAGTGACTTCCTCATATATGGTACAGATGTGAGTATTACTTCTTTTTAAAGATCTTTTTAGATGGAATATATTTCTGTCTGAATTATTTGGATTACTGCTCATGCTTTTAGAAAAACGAAAAGTGCATCTGTGATCTTTACAGTGGATTATTTTCTATACAAGGACTTTGAGAAAATACAGTCAAAATTGCATCCAGCTTTCTTTCCTGTTGAATTTATATGATGTGCATCGGCAGGAATGGTTAAGTTTTGCTTTTACTAGTGTTTGTTGCGAAACACTGATTTTAATAGCAGAATTTAATTCTATTGCATTAGTGAGAGGGTTAGCAGTCAAAATGTCTTCCAGATACAAGAAAAAACATACCACTTGCCTTGCAAATTTGTTGATTTAGGTGGTGATGTGAAAAATGTGGACAAAAAGGTACTGATACATACAAATGTCATAGCATAACTGAAAGGCTTGACTTGCTACTGAAGCCTTTGTCCAAAGAGAATTTTTTTAATGTGTTTCTACAAGGATAGGAATTAAGGAGGGCAGAAGAAGATGAAGAAGGATGTGGACATGCTTATGTATTTTTCTGGAGATTTTTCTATGCATGAGGGTAGTTTTTTGTCCTTTTAATATTTTCTGGCACTGAGAATACAGAGCATGTTTGGCACTGTAGTATTGTGCTCTTTGTGGTATCGACTGGTGTATTGACCTTCCAGAGGAGAGGCAGAACCACTATCTCTGGTTTTATCACTGGTTTAATAACTTGAGTGGTTTTGTAACAGATGAGGTCTTTCCCACCTCTGCAGTACCTAAACTGGTGCTGATAAATTTGAAGTACTAAATTTGCAACCAGTCAATTTGATGTGTGCAAATTCTACCATTGATGTCGAAAGCCACGTTTTTTAAAGTATACCTTTAATCACAAATTAGTTTGATTGTTTTTATTCCCTGAGTTAGGTACCTCTCTTTTTAAGAATGTGTGGTTCTTCTTTGGAAGCAAATTTTACAGCTTTTTTTTAAGGTTCAGCTTCTCTCAGCAATGAGACAGGCATTTCATTTGTTTAGAGAACTGCACAGTAAACACTTGTCTCCCCAAAGCAGAGGAAGATAAATATCAAAACTAACAGAAAACCCCTCAAACCTCCCAAATCTTTTCTTTGCCCCCCAAAAATTTTTCCTGTCTCACCCAAAACAGGGTGTGAGAAGGAAGCAAAAAAACCCACTTGGAAGTACTTTTTTTGAACACTCAGTACTCTAAGATGGAAGACACTACAGCCAAGTTAGTTTTCTGCTCGCCGCTACTGATGTAATTATTAACATTTTCTATTATTTCTCATTAGACTGGAGTTATTCGTTATTTCTACATTGAAGACTGGCAATACGTGAATGAATACCGGCATCCTGTCAGCGTGAGAAAGGTTTTTCCAGATCCCAATGGAACCAGAATGGCTTTCATAGATGACAAAAGTGATGGCTTTGTCTATTGTCCAGTAAGTTAGTGTGGGATACCAATACAATATATTTACAAGTAGGCTTTTCAACTATATAGTGTTTTTAATAAAAAATGACGAAGATTTTGTCACTCCAGCTTGTATGCTGATAGAAGAAATTGGCAAGGAGGCTTGAAGATAACTTAATGGTAATGTAAGGAAATAAAATCTGTCATACTAGATCAAGACAATTTCATTATAGTAAGTTCCTCATCGGTAATTTTCAAAAATATATATACTTGTGTATTTAAATACAGATAATCTAGCCAGTTTCACTGCCCCTCACCATACCTTTTTTTTAAAGAATAGTAAATATAATTTATATAATGTGTATTTTCTCCACTTCAAATTTAAACTCGTGTTATTCAGAATCACCGCTTATAAGAAAACTCTTTCTTAAAAGAATTTTTCTATTTCTGGACTACTTACATTATTTTTAAAATTTTTAATCACAACTGGGATGAATATTTTGTTTCTTGCCTTAGTCACTTAGTAATAATTTTACTTTTACATTATATGTAGGTAAATGATAGAGTGTATGAGATTCCAGACTTCTCACCAACCATTAAAGGAATCCTGTGGGAAAACTGGCCAATGGATAAAGGTGTTTTTGTTGCTTTTGATGATGATAAAGTGTACACTTACGTTTTTCATAAGGATGCCATTCAAGGTACCATAAGCTCTTTGAAAAGGTTATTCACTATTTTAGTTAATAAAGTAAAACATGTTCTGAATCTTCATTTGTCTTAAATAAAATGCATATAAATATAAATAGTACTATAGATGATTTCAAGTGCAACTGATGAATAGAAAACTAATTACTTTGTAGGTTTCTCTGTAAGGCTTCAAGGCATTTTGGTCTCAACAACTCCATAAGCTTCTTGCTATTAATATTTCATTTGAAAGTTACACACTGTGCTTCAATTCTATGTTGAAGCATTCATGAGAAAAATCTCAGGATCAGGGTGACAAAACTTGCATCAGAGTCACAAAACTTGTATTCACTTAAAATGTTAAAGTTGTAAACATAGCCATTTCTATATTTGCGACAGAGAAATGTTGAAACTTACCTGCAAACGTTTGGAAAAGGACCTTACTGGTTTAGAAGCTTTAAATTCTGTATATTTACTTTACTGAAAGATATGTGCTTGTATAGTTGCTGTTGATTGCCAGAATTACAGACCTTGAATTAGTGCCCAAATATACATGGTTTCAGCTGCTTGTTATACTTTTTACCATGTAGGGATTTTTACAAGATGTCTTTTTTTCTTCCTGATCTTTGAATCTAGGATCAAGGATTATTTTGGCAGGTGGTACGGAAGTCCCCTATTCCCATAAACCTTTGTTGTTGTATAATGGAGAATTAACTTGTCAGACTCCAAGTGGGAAAACAAACAACATCTATTTAAGTACTCACAGTTTCCTTGGCAATTTGAAAGACTTTGGACCTGATGTGCTGAGACAAATGCTTACTCAGACTCTAATGTTGAAAAGGTACATCTGCATTTTAATTATATTGTGTAAATTGTTTTCTGTGCTTATAGTTCAATACAGCATATCCTGGTGATTTTAAAGTGTCCTGCTGAATACTGATAAATTAGATTGATCCGTAAGTTCACATAGCTCTCCAGGCAGACCAAACAAAATAAGTGACCCAGTGGTGATTCGGGCTTTTTTTTCACTTTTGAGTAAAAGCCTAAAGTAATTTTTTTCAAGACTTATTCAGGGTTTTGTGACAGTGGCTCCTCCAAAACTGGCTGAAAATGCTTCTAGTGTACTCTCCTCCCACTGTAATGAAGCAATACAAAATCACTATAATGGAAAGAATGCCATAGTAGGGAAAGCAGATGGTTTCCTGAAAAAGTGTGGTAGAAATAGAAGAAATAGAAATGTAAGGTACTCATTTGTATTTTTACTTTCTTCCTGATACATCACTCCCTCCGTGGCTTAGAAGTAAATGTTTTTTATGTTTTCTCTAACAGAGAGGAAAAAAAATTGAGGGGGAGTTTTGGGTATAAGTAATATCTAAAATTAAAATAGTTGTAAGTGTGTTTTACCTTCTGTAGGTTTTCTGAAGCATGGGAGGTCTGCAGCCTTCTGAATGACCAGTCTTGTTGGAATGAGCTGGCCAAAGCTTGCTTACATCATATGGAGGTGGATTTTGCAATACGTGTTTTTCGAACATCTGGTAATGCTGGGATGGTGATGTCACTAGAGCAGATAAAGGTAAAATGTAAAGTCTTACACAGGAAATATGATAATTTAATTTTTCTTTAAGAATGCTAAATTTTTATTTTGGGAGGGGGTGGGCAGGGTAAGGGGTTGTTTTTGTTCAAGCAGAAGTTGAGTTGCTTTCAAGGGATATAGAGGATAAAGTGTCCAAACTACAGACTTCTTGACTGTTTTTTTCTTGAAGTGGTTGCAGTCTCTACTGGACTGCACAGTATGTCTTTCTGCATGTGTTTGAAAACAGCAGAATATATTCATGTCTCAGGTGTTGGGAGGGTCTTATTTCCTTTTTTTTATTTTTGAGAAAATGTTGAAGACTGATATTAAAATCCAAAACAAAACTTGATTGCATTTATACATCTAAAGTTAAATAGTACCTTAAAATTATGCTTCTGCAAATTGCTGATTTTAGACAGCATTAGTGGCCTGTAAGGACTTTTTCTGGTTTGTAGAATCCAATACACATCGTTGAAAAATGTAAGGATATTTTGGTTTACTATTTTTATTTGGCTTACTAGATTATGTTATTTATACAGTATTTATTTTCTTTTGGACTACTTCTACACCTATGATGTCTTTCTGCAGGGAATAGAAGACCACAACCTTCTAGCAGGACATCTTGCAATGTTTACTAGTGATTTTAATCTGGCTCAGGATTTGTATCTGGCATCCTCCTGTCCTATTGCTGCTCTTGAGGTATTAATTTGTGTATATTTTCTGCTGTTTTCGTTTCCAGATTAATGTTGGAATATTTTACCTTCTGGTAATTTTGCCCTTTTATGATTCTGATCTTGCCATTGTGTGACTAGAATCACAGACTATCCTGAATTGGAAGAGAACCACAAGGATCATTAAGCCCAACTCCTGGCCCTGCACAGGACAACCCCTAGAGTCACACCGTGTGCCTGAGAGCGCTATCCAAATGCTTCTGGAGCTCTGTCAGGCCTGGTGCTGTGACCACTTCCCTGAGAGGCTGTTGTATTGCCCAACCATGCTTCCGGGTGAAGAACCTTTTCCTAAATTATATCCAACATAAAACTGCCCTGACACCACTTCAAGCCATTCTCTCAGGTCCTGTGCTTGGGCACCACAGTGAAGAGATCAGTGTCTGCCCCTCCTCCTCTTTCCCTCACAAGGGGGTTGTAACTGCAACGAGGTCTCCCCTCAGTGTCCTCTTCTTCAGGCTGAACAGACCCAAGTGCCCTCAGCCACTCCTCATACAGCTTCCCCTCAAGGCCCTTCACCATCTTTGTTGCCCTCCTTTGGACACTCTCTAATAACTTTAGATCCTTCTTATGCTGTGGTGCCCAAAACCGCACACGATATCCAAGGCAAGGCTGTACCAGCGCAGAGCAGAGCGGGACAGTCCCCTCCCTTGACTGGCTGGTGATGCTGTGCCTGATGCCCCCCAGTCCACGCTTCGCCCTCCTGGCTCCCAGGGCACTGCTGACTCAAATTCAGCTTTTGTTGACCAGGACCCCCAGATCCCTTTCTGTGGCACTACTTTCCGGTGTCTCATTCCCCAGTCTGTCTGTACATCCAGGATTGCTCTGTCCCAGGTGCAGAGTCCAGCACTTTCCTTTGTTAAACTTCATACAGTTGGTGAGTGCCCAGCCCTCTAATCTGTTGAGGTCTCTCTGCAGGGCCTCCCTGCCTTTGAGGGAGTCAAGAGCTCCTTCCATCAGTAAACTTACACCTTCGGGTCCTGTGACCTAGTCATTAGTGAAGATGTTGAAGAGATGTTGAAGGGCTGAGAATGGAGCCCTGTGGAACCCTACTTGTGACAGGTCTCCAGTATGGTATCACCCCATTCACTATAACCCTTTGTGCCTGACCTGTGAGCCAGTTGCTGACCCATCCCGTGATGTGTTTATCCAGCTGTGTGGTAAACATTTTGTCCAGAAGGATACTTTAAGAGACAGTATGGAAAGCTTTACTGAAATCCAAAGGGATTACATCAGCTGGCTTCCCTTGATCAGCTGGGTGGGTTACCTTATAATAAAAGGAAATTAGGTTTGTCAGGCAGGACATTGCTCTCATGAAGTTGTGCTGGCTGTGACCAATGATTGCATTGTCCTTCAAGTGTTTTTCAGTAACTCTCAGAATAATCTTCTCCATAATTTTACCAGGCACTGAAATTAGACTGACAGGCCTGTCATTTCCAGGGTCATCCTAACAGACCTTCTTTCAGGGTGAATGTCTCTCAAATTGTCTGAATCTTTCTAGAATATTAACCCAATATTTTTGTTTAGAATAATTTCAAGTTCAGGATAGAATTCCAAATTTGATACTTGCATCAGAAAATGTTACTGTTCTTTGTTGATAGATGCGAAAAGACTTGCAGCACTGGGACAGAGCACTTCAGCTGGCTAAGCGTCTGGCCCCGGACCAAATCCCTTTCATATCAAAGGAATATGCAGTCCAGCTCGAATTCATGTAAGTTCTCCTGTAAGGTTGTAGTATAAGAATATTAAACCAATACTCATGCTCAATAGAAGAGCACAGGATTGAGGTACTTCAGATGACTGCGTTGCTGAGAGAGGATTCAGTGAGGTCTTGCAGCTGTAGTATGAGGAAGAGGAGTTTTGCAAGGAATCCTTCATGCTAGAGACATGTTAGCAAATCGTAGTTCCTTTTCACTAATTTCAGTACATGTAGGTTCTTTGCAACTGGTAGGTCCCAACATATAATATCATCTACTAAATAAAACTTCATTGCAGGCAGTGCTTGGAAAATAGAGAAAGTCCAAATCATTTAGCACTTATTATGCTGGATGACAGCCATGCCTTTTGCCTGTATTTCTTTAAATATCTGTTAGCCTTCATTTTCTTAAATCATTTAGGTAGAGGTGTGTCAAATTTCAAGGCTGCCAATCCCTGAAAGACAGAAGGTATTAACCATCTGACATGATTTTAAAGTCTATTTTAGATAAACAGATAAAACCTGGTCTGTTTAGTGCCTAAGTCAGGAGGAAAAACTTACCTACTAATAGTTTGTAGACGACTCCCTCCCCCTGGCAGTACACCTGGCATTGAGAGAGGACACTTGCTGGTCACAGAAAGGAAGGAATGGACGCAGTTGAATCAATGCAACCATCTGGAACTTGAGTTCTGAATATACTTCAGGAAAAAAAATTGCCTTTGATTTTGTGTTGCAAAAATTATAAGTAATTTCAAAGATTAGCTTCATTTATCTTCCAGAAAAATGTGGAGTCGAGCTGAGAATACCGAGATGTATTTTGCAGATAGATTCTTTGCCTTTCAGGGGAGGTTTATTGGTCTCTGTACAACAGAATTGAGAGTTGGAAGTGCCTCTTTGACTCAGATTTGATAAAGTCCATAGGAAGTGCCATGGCATTCTGTGCAACTGTCCACCTCTTGCATACCTCACAACCTTCTATGCAGTTGTTATGTCTAAATCAAGACAGATACATGCATAATCTGTGTGGTAGGAAGGCAGCCATCTCTTCCTATTAAAAATATTTGTCTGTATAACTTCCAGTTTTCTTTCAGGGGTGATTATGTTAATGCTCTGGCACATTATGAGAAGGGAATCATTGGAAACAATAAGGTAATTCCTTTTTAGTAATGATAGCATTGTACTGTCACGATATACATTAAGTTATCATGTTTCAGACTCATTCAAATTCCAGTTTTTAATTCAGCTCTAAATTAAATGCTGTTAAATCTGTAATGTTTTGTTAGTTTGTTTCAATGCTTGATTACTGTTGCTTTTGTGACCTTGGTTTTCTAATGTGTAATCTATAGTTACTGCTTTTCATTTGATTGCTAGTACCAGGAACACGATGAAGTTTGCCTTGCTGGAGTGGCTCAAATGTCCATTCGAATGGGAGATATCCGTCGAGGGGTAAACCAGGCCATTAAACATCCCAGCAGGGTATTAAAAAGAGACTGTGGAGCTATTCTGGAGAATATGAAGGTACTCAAAAGAGTTAATAAAAGTTAAGGCTGAATATGTGACTTCATTAGGTTATTTATTTATTCATGATCTTAATTGAGAAATTATATTTTAATGATTTCCAATATTGTAGCAATTTTCAGAAGCTGCTCAGCTGTATGAAAAGGGACAATATTATGACAAGGCAGCATCAGTATACATCCGGTGTAAAAACTGGTAAGTACAGGTTTCAGGGAAATGTTATATTTCAGAGGATTTGCTGGGGTTCTCTTTGGAAAAGATTGATTCTCTGAATAGCACAAATGCCTCATTAACTATGGTTCATTGATTGTATTGTTTCAAATCCAAGCTTAAAGGTTCTCTCAGAAATTTATGTTGTTTTAATATAGTCTGACTGTCAATGTGAGATAATTATTTTTCTTTTTTTGTGTGTTATGTTTCAAGTTTCCTGCAGTTTCAAGTAAGTCCTTTGTGGGTGTATGCACATGCACACATCCACACTGAATTTAGTAACCATATTTGTGTAGTTACTGTTTAATTAATTATATTTCTTAGTTTTATAACATGCATAGCTGAGGCTGAGTATTTGGACAGTTGGAAATGATTCAAGAGTAGCCAGTATCATAATTTTTTTTTTATAAGTTAATTTGAGTATTGTGAAGTAGCCATTGGAAAAGTCAAATTTTCTGGGAGATTTAAGGGCTCAGTTCTGGCCTAATTATGTTTTAAGGATTCCTCACATTAAGAACTGATTGGAGAGTTCAGTAAGACCTCTCCTCTTTCATATGAGTGAAAGATTAGGTTGGAATATTATGTCCATTTATTTGAAAAATGAAAATTTTATTCCATCAAAGAATTGTCAGTGGCATCAAAATGAGCCAGGAGAACACTTGGTTAAGGAGAGTAGCTTGCATTTAATGATAACCTTGATTTGGGAAGAGGGAGGTAGGAGCTTTGTTTACTCTAGCAGGGGGAGGTTCAGTTTGAAGAGTGCCCATCTTTTAGTCAGAGAGGTGAGATTTAAGGTCAGCCTCTCTGGAGTCTCTCATATCCTTTGTCCTGAAAGGCCCACTGCTTAGTTTGCTGGCCTTTATAGATCTTTCAGGTTACAGTTTTAATACTGTGCTTCTTCTATGGGTTAATGAAAGAACACCTGAGATAAAAATCCTTAGTCTGCCACTTCTTACACTTCTACATCTCAGACTTAAAAAAAGAGAAGAGACTGTCTTCAATCCTGTATGCTCATAAAGCAGGCTGTAATTTCCAGTTCTTATAAAGTGCAACTTTTTGAAAATACTAAAATTACTTCAAAGCTTATCCGTTATGTTCAGTTTCTTCTCTCAGATTCCTTTTCAGTGTTGATATAAATATGACAGTTTTACTGGAGAAAATTTGAAACCAGATATATTTATTAAATAGCTAATGTCTTTCTAGGGCAAAGGTTGGTGAACTTCTTCCTCATGTTTCATCTCCAAAAATTCACCTACAATATGCAAAGGCCAAGGAAGCAGATGGCAGGTACTTTCGAATGCTCTTTTTTAATATAAAACATGTTATTGCTGTTGTTGTTATTGTTACACATTAGCATTTTTGTAAAATAAATTAAAACACATACTGAAACTTTTGCATAAAATAGCCTTGTGAAAACAGTTTCTAAAATATGTAAACTTAAGTGTACACTTAGTGTATTAAAGATTTGAAACATAATCTAAGGACATTCTGCTGGTATCAAAGATGTGTTTCTAATTAATTGTTTTCCTGTCTAAACATGAATATCTTTTTAAGAAAAGTCATCAAAGGTTTTAAAGTACTGAACATGATGCAATATTCCAATTAGCAGAGTATTCAAGTTCAGTTTGTGTCTAACAACTCTGTAGCTGTGATTTTAAAGGTCATTCAAAGGGAGAATAATCATGAAAGAGATCTTTTCATTCTAGAATCAAATTACTGGTACATCTTAATGGCTGCACTTGCATAATGTTGAATAATATGAAGTTATTAGCTGAAGTTAAAGCCCCAGATAGGTAATATTTCATCACAGAATGTAGTTCCTTCTAGTCTTTACCTGTAAGTAAACATGCTTCAGAATAATGATACTTTAAAATATGAAACGGCACCAGAGTTTAATGTTTGCATTGATGAGACTAGAAAATACCGTTTGTGTCAATTGCATAGTGAGAGAATGAGAAATTTCTTATCTTGTCTACAGAACCAAAATAAGGTCTTATTTTAAAAATGATACACCTAGGTATCTTGTTTGGGTTTTTTTGTTCTCTCCCTCCCAAGTGATTTCATATGGAACAGATGAACTGTTTTTAATATATAGCAAAAGGGATGCTGGCAGAGTAGGTCAAAAATACTATTGTGGTAAGACATTTTTCTGTTGCCTCTGCTTTTCATTCTCCTAAGAGAAAATGAAATAGATACCAAAAAACCCATAGTAAATGCAGAGCAATGCAATTACATGCAAACTGAATGGAAGGTGTCACAGAGTAATGTCACAGAAATAAAATACTTTATGTTTCCTTCACACCATATTATAAGGAGTTATTTACAAAGTTAGAAAAACTGATGTGGAACCATTATTTTGCAGGTACACGGAAGCTGTGATAGCTTATGAACATGCCAAACAATGGGATAGTGTAATTCGACTGTATTTGGATCACCTAAATAATCCTGAAAAGGCTGTTAATATTGTAAGAGAAACACAGTCTCTTGAAGGAGCAAAGATGGTGGCCAGGTAACAATCATGTTATGCTCATTAAAAAGAAGTCTTTTATCTATTGGGAGTTTATGAGGCTTGCTAACATATTAGACGCTGGTTATTGGTACTTGGCCACTGACTGTATAATTCAGTTCAGTTCATTCATCATCTCTAAGATTTGGACAACTAAACAGGTACTGATTTTTTGTTGTTGTTGTTTACTTTCTGATTAAAATTATATTAACATGAAGTAATAAGTTTAGACAATAATAAAAAATTGCCATGCTGGATTATTTTTACTAAGTTAATTTTAGGAACCTAGTTAAAGCAATTCGAGATAGAAAATGGATTAGAAGTGTTTTGTATTTGTATGTATGTTGTGTATTATATTCCTGAAACATTTGGTGTATTCATTAAGCTTCATTAAGTACTAAGGCATTAATTTTTCATTCTGATTAGATTCTTTCTGCAGCTTGGTGACTATGGTTCTGCCATCCAGTTCCTGGTTATGTCCAAGTGTAATAATGAAGCTTTCACATTAGCTCAGCAACACAACAAGATGGAGATTTATGCTGATATCATCAGTGAGTATTCCAGGTTCAAAGTTTGCTTGCATTATGTTTTGCTGTTCTTTTAGTTGATTTCAACCAATTTGAAATCATAACACAATGGGTGTGAAGTTTTGTTTCCCATTTCCAGTCATTGCGGCCAGATTTGCCAATGTGTGTACTTCAGGCCTACAAGCCAGACTCTGCTTTCAGCTTAGATATCTCCCTTGGTCTTCAGTCTGGGTTGTTTTCAAATCTTGCCTGTCCTACAGCTTTTTTTTGCTTATCCATAGAGATAAAACATTTGTCTAGACTATTTTCTTGTGCCCATTGAGGAATCCCTTTCTTTGACCTTGATACAAAATGGAGCATTTCACTGGTATGGTTCTTGATTTTTGTTCCCTTTTCCTTTTCTCGTGGTTCCAACTCTTTTCTTCCATGTCACTTTTTTCCTTTTTTTTCTCTTTAAGACCCTTTGTGGCCTCCTCTTATCTCAGTGAGAGATGGAAAGGAGACCTTACTGAAAAGCTGACTTTTATCTTGGGCTATCAAGCCAATCAGAGTCCAGCTTGTCAATTTGCACTCAATTTTATAGTTTTCTTCTGTGTGAGGCACCTTTGAAGAGTGCCTTATCAGCTCCACATATTTATCTCCCAAATTCTCATATTTTCAATTAATCTCTTCCTTTAGAAAATGATTTCTTGTTATGAAGGTTATAAAAACTTGGCAACAGTTAGCTTGGAGATGTATGGTTGCAGATGCTTGTCGAGGTGGCCACAATTGTTCTACTGTTCCTTATGCTTTTATCCAAAATAGGATGTCTCAAACTTAAGTGGGTGGAAAAAGGGTTTAAAACCAACTGGAGTTGTGGCTGTCTTTGTTTTACATGTGTACAGCAAAATGGAGTCTTGTTTAGAAGATTTAAGTACTATTCTCTGCTACCACATGGTTGCATTAGCCCTGATAGCCTTGCTTCGTACAATACAAGTATGCTTCCATATTCTTAAACTGTGAATGCAATTCAGGTGATAATCTCATAATCACTTGCCCTGCTTTATTGTTGCCAAGACATAATGGAAAAATTCATTATTAGATCATGTAATGACATTTCACTATGATTTTTTAGAGCAGAATGTAGTGACAGGATGGGGGGGAATGGTTTTAAACTAAATTAGGAGAGTAGATTTAGATTAGATATTAGGAAAAATTTCTTTACTTTGAGGGTGGTGAGGCACTGGAAAAGGTTGCCCAGAGAAGTTGTCCCATCCCTGGGTGTGTTCCAAGGCCAGGTTGGATGGAACTCTGAGCAAGCTAGCCTAGTGAAAGATGTCCCTGCTCATAGCAGGGGCTTGGAACTAAATGATCTTTAAGATCCCTTCAAACCCAAATCATTCTATAATTCTGTGAGAAACAGAAATCCCATTGTGGTGTAAAACCTGTGGAAACAATTATTTCACTGTATTATTAGCTCCTAATATTTGACATTTAGTCTGATTAAAACGGGACAAAATGTGTAAGACATAATTTGAGTCTGTCTGGCTTTGATTTCCTTTGAATGTCAGTAAAAAAAAAAATAGGAGTATGTTCCTTCAGTAGAGTCTTTATCTTCCTTAATAAGAATACCCTGCTATCTTCTGTTGCAGGTTCTCAAAGTACTACCAATGAAGATTATCAGAGCATTGCACTATATTTTGAAGCAGAAAAGAAACATTTTCAGGCGGGGAAATTTTTCTTGCTGTGTGGTCAATATGGACGGGTCAGTACTGAAAGGATAAGCCAGTAAAAGTTAAACGTTTATAGAAACTGTTCAAAATACAGTACTTCAGGGAAGTCCATGTTTGATTTTAAGTGCCTTAACTGATGACATACTGAATTTTTTTTAAAAGAGTAAAAAATGCAAGCAAACTATTTATATTTACAGTTATCTAGAATGTGTTCTGTGAATTGTACATTGCCATGCACATAGGTTTTTCATAGCAGCAGAAGCTTGAGGTGAATCACGGATATATTATTGTCAATGAATCTCTAAATGTCATGATCCACAGCAGCAATTTATTTACATTTCATTGGCTTGACCAGTGGAGACTTGGTTGCAGAGTAACTAATTCATTAATTGCTGTAGCGTGCCCTAACTGAAAGCTTTTTTTAAAAAAAGAAAATATGTTAATTGAAGTATGTTGATTGACACACTTTTGATCAGTTACAAGTCTGTGAACTGATGCTTATTAAATGTTTGACTTTTGCATACTGAACACATACTACATGACTGATTTTTGCACATTACAGCCATTGTAGGTGAAAACTCCTTCAACTGTGGCATGGGGGGCTCCGTGACATTAAAAACATGACATTAATCACATTGTGACATTAATTACATTAATCATTAATTTGTTCTCACCATACTGCTGTTAACATATTTCACAGTTAGTGAAGGTGTACATCAGAATTTGGCAAAGACTCAATTGTTTCTTGCATGAGTATCTGTAGGAGCAGCTGCTACCTCTATAGTTGAGATAAGCATTCAGTGTGCCACCTGTCTATCAAAATGCAGAGAGAGAGAACTTGATAAAAATTATAAAAAAGTGAGTTTCATGTGTCTCAATTTTAACTTTCCTTCTGTATCATTTTAGGCATTAAGGCACTTCATGAAAAGTCCAAGCACAGAAGATAACTTGGCTATGGAAATGGCAATTGAAACAGTAAGCAACTTCGATAAAACAAAAAATTCTTCATCTTTTTAAGAAGTTTACCTTCAGTATTGTGACATTTTCCTAGCGTCACTGAGTGTGTTTGGACATACTGCAAATAGAAGGAAAACTGTATCAGTAAAGATGATATCTAAACATATCTAAAATCCCAGTTTAACACATTAGAGAATAAATATGAACTACTGCATGTCAAAGCTGATGAACCAAAGAATCATCTGGTTTGAACAAGCAGAACTAAAAAAATCATGTTCTAAATCTGTCTAGTTTCAGTGCTTTATGGAAAGGCTTCTAATGAGAAAGTTATTTTTCCCTTCTTCTTTCATATCGTAGTTTCTTGTGTCTTTTTTTGATAGGTGGGACGGGCAAAAGATGAAGCCCTAACAAATCAGCTGATTGACTATCTAATGGGAGAGGGGGATGGCATGCCCCAGGTATTGTATTTTTATCACTGCTATTCTGTCACATTCTGTGCTACAAGATATTTTGAGCTTACTTTGTCCTAAAATTTTTAGTAGGCACAGACTGTGCTTTAGCTTTTGTTAAGGAGCAAGACTTGTATGACCATTCCATGGGTCATTCACCCAGTAACTCCAGGTTCAGAAATATAAGAAAGGAAGCACCAATTACTCTTGGATTGAGTAATTTTTCTTCATCTTTATGAAAGCAGGTAGTTGGACAGAGGAGGTCGAAATTAATGCTTGTACTGAGGGTAAGAGACAAAACTTAGCTGTTGGTTGATGCCAGTTTGCCAGCTGGCTGTTGCCTTTCCCAGATGGACAGTCAGCATGTATATGTCTTGAGATGAGCTACAGCAGTGGTCTCTTCCTGCAGTAGCAGAGTTGGTCTGACTTTCACAGTGGAAGAAAGTAAGGTACAAAGTAGGAGATGCAGGTCAAAACCCCGCAGTTTACCAGGTTACGTTAGTTCCTGCATTCAGCGTCAGTGTAAGGCATAAAAGGTTGTGGACAGATTTTCAAAATTAGCATCCTTTTTCATTTCTGAGTGGCTTTGATGACAATAGCTTGTAGTACATTCAGTCATAATTGGGCTTGAGTTCATGGAACTATGTGGCTGAACCACTTGAAGTTTTACTGCCCGTTAACAGCACACCTGGAATGTGAGCTAAGTGGTGAAAGCCAGACCTCAGGTGAGGGTGTTGCAGTCTGCAGTCAATTGCTTAGTTAAGGAATTTAGAGTCTCATACAAAGTCATGGTAAATACAGTCAGGTGCAATATGATATACCATGGAAGAATAAATTACGCCTTGCTGAGGGGAACAAGGTTTGGTAATTATGGAGATACAGGGGCTTGGTGCAATAAGTTGATTTCACCCCTAATATTACAGCTGTGGTTTGCAGTTCTGTTAGGAAATTGGAAACTCTGTCTCTTTCCTCTCTGTATGGATTAAGGGTTTGATATTTTAGACTTCTAGAGACACCAGGCAGTTGATGGCCAGGAAAACTTTGCTTTTGTAAAATGTAAAAAAAAAAAAAAAAAACCAACCAAAACAAACCAAACCTCTAATATGAAATGTGAACTTCAATAAAATTATGAGAGAAGCAAAACATGGCAAAACAAACAGAATTCAGCTGTAAGAACCCAAAGGTAATTAAGCTGTTGGAGGCACTGGATGAAAAATCTATCCAGTATCAGTGTAAGCAAGACTAATTTTGTACTTACGCTGGAAGTTGGGTGGACAGACACTGTAGCATCCAGTCTCTTTTCTCAGAACAGCAGCCTATCTGCCTTGTTCAAAGAAATGCATGGGACTGGGTGAAGGAAGTGAGCTAGGTGAGTGAGCCAGTGAGTATGATATCCATAGGGAAGAGGTTCTAAAGATTTTGGAAAAGACTTAAGAATTTTTGAATGCCATTATTGCTATATTTAACATTGTTTTGAACTTCAGTGTAGAGCTTTGTTTTCCTTATTTAAAAGCTCTCTCTTGTTCTTCTGAATGCTTTAATCCAATCTACCATAGTCTCTCTCAGTGAGTAACAAAATTTTACTTTATCAAATCATACATATTTGCTTTAAAAACTACTTTAAAAACAATCCTTATCTTCATTATGCTATGGAGACTGTTCTTGAACTTATCAAGCAAGATATTATTGTTTTTAGAAAATAGAAGCTTCTATGTCGTGGCATTTTTGTAAAGCTGAAAGTAAGAGTGAATTGAAAAGTAGCCATGCAGCAGAAACTTGCTAATCATTTCAAGCATTGATCTTCAAACCAGGTTATCACTGACAGCAGGCTGATTGCTTTAAATCTTTCACAGCCAAGAATTATGTGGCATTTTAATGAAGTACCATATTATCAAAATTATTATCACCAGAATTTTGCTACACTATTGTCTGACTAATTATAAATGATTTCTTAAATGTGTGATTTTGTCAGCTGTTGTGTTTGTTAACTTCAACATGTAAAGATTCTTAATTTGTCATGTTCACTCTTTCAGGGAGCATTAACTAGCAAGGTTCTGCTGTTTTCTGTGTGCATATTTTCTGAGTACATACATTTTAAAAAGAAAACTTAAATTAGGATTATCTAATATTAAATCAGCTAGATTGCAATAATAAATTTTCCAAAGACCTTAGGAAATGTATTGTATTAGAAAATTCTTTTCTGCATTTTTTGCTTTTAAACTTACTGACTTTAAAGGTAAGAATATGAAAGTAAAACATGGGACTAATTTTTCTTGAATGAGTTTCACTTTTTTTTTAAAGAGTAATTTAAATATATTATTTAAGTAAAATATAATTAGGAACATGGCAAATACCATATAAGACTACTGGTCCATGCTGGGACAGGATCCTTTCCTGCTGCAGCAGGAGAAAGGGGAGAAGCAGGCTGGATGGCGCAGTGCAGCTTTGGGCTAACATCAGTGGAATGGCCATCTGTGTTCATTAGGTGTCAGAAGTTGGGAAGAATTATATCATAACCCACTACTCTTAATAATTTTTGGTTTACCCCACTCAGGGAATGGCAATTTTTCTTTTTAAGGCAGTTTACAGTGGAAAAATAATACCTGTTAATATAAGTAGTTGTAGTTACTTTATATCCAGTTAACTATTTCATTATTCTGAGTTACAATTTTTACTATGTTCAGCCTTTTGATCGTGTATTACTTAAAATTCTGCTCCATCATTAGTTTAACAGTAATTACTTTTGGTTGCTTAATGTTTTTCCTTATATTTCAAGTTAAAAAGAAGGTTTTGTCTTCTCTTTTTTCTTTCCATATGCGATTCTTTCCCTCCTGCTTTTATTTCTGTGATTTTTTTGGTAATTTTTTCTTTGCTTCTCAAGTACAAGCTAATCTTTGCAGTCATCTTCTCTATAAGGAAATATCTTTGTCTTTAATATTTCTGTTACCTTGAATTTCTGCTTTCTTTTGCTCTGAGACTTACATACAAAACCCACACAGTATTCCAGAGAACAGCACAACATTGACGAATACAATTCTTTTAATAGAAGTTTTTATACCATTTTAACATAAAATACACACTTTAAATGTTTGGATTTACTACTAATTTTGCAGAATTAGTTGGTTTGGATTTTTTTGCTAAGCTCTCTATAAAGCTGCCAGAGTCATCTTTTTTTTTTCATTTGTACATTTAAGTTGGAACCATACCATTATGTACAATATTTTAGCTCAATTTAATCCCAATTAAGTTTATCATGGACAGGCTTTACTTTTTATTAATCTCATTTTAGAAATCACTGCTAGTGATATAAAATAATGACACTAGCCCTATTTTTTTTCACTTAATAGTTTCTTTTCATAGGAACATAAGCAAGGTCAACAAGTAACAATTTTATTTTGTATTTTTATTTTTTCTTTTTTGTTTTTTAGTTTTGTTTTTAAATTATTTCACTAATTTGCCTGCTGTTGGATTGCCGCGTTTTGGGCAAACTCTTTGCTACATTTACCGTTCTTGAGTTATATAATCTATCAAAAATACGTGGTATAGCAAATTATAAATTTTATGCATTTTATTAGGTGGTTGTCCCCCTTTTTAATTTTTTAACTGTCTTGGATGTCTGCCTTCTGGTCCCAGAACAATACATTCATTAGTGGCCAGATTTTGTGATCCTCATCCACACTAAGCAATGTTTGCATCTAGATCCATAATGCAATTTAAGCATTTCTGGCAAGACTCCTATTTCTGAAAGGAGTCCCTGGTTTCTTTTCTAACACCATAAATGCCCACACAGCTGGAGTTGTTTGGTTTCCCCCTGTACAACTCTCCACGTGCACAGTGGTCTGTGGCTTTCTGCATCCCTCCTGACAGGGTTTGGCCAGCACCTGCCAGGACTCCCTGCGGGCCCTCAGCGTGGGTATTGTGTGCCCGAGCAACAGCCAAAACCCTGAGGGAGATTGTGGCATAGCTGAAGCATGTTCCTACAAAGAGCTCTTCACAAAGCAAGCTTGTCTGCTTTCTTTGGAGAATGTGGTGGTGGGGTGAGCAAGTCAAGAAAAGGAATACAGCAGTAGGTATTTGGTCAGTATTAATTGCTTTTGTATGATTTCATTAAGGATGCCAAGTACCTGTTTCGCTTGTACATGGCCCTAAAGCAGTACCGAGATGCTGCCAGAACTGCCATAATAATTGCCAGGGAGGAGCAGTGTTCAGGTAAGTCTTTCCTCTGATGTGATGGCATCTCTCATGCTACCTCCTTAGATACCCTACTTAGGGTGCTGCTCTTTGTGTAGGATTATACTTAGAGAAGACGTGTATCAGTGCTTTTAATTGTATTCAAGGTCAGTTTTGAATTTGAAAGTAGACTTGGGAAGAAGCTTTGGACTCACACCTGTATATTAAATATTGGGGAAAAAAAAGAAACTTGTGGAAAATATCTGTATTTTTTATTACATTCAGGTGAACATAGTGATTAAGACAGCCTTTGACTTTACCTTTCTGTGTGTTACAGTCATAGAATTGCAGTTTCTACATATGGTAGAAACTGACTTGGTACTGATCCTTTAGTCTTAGCACCTGACTTTTATCAGTGGAAGATGGGCAGAGGAGATAATTTCTGTTGAAGGACCAGACATGTGCTTACTTTAAGCTTTGTTTTCCTTTGTAATGGGTAGGCTGAAGTTAGAAAAAAAATAAGAAGAGAGAGGGCTAGAAGCAAAATAGCTGCCACCTCCATTATTAACTCTCCCTTGTAGCCGTGGCAACAACCCTACCGTAACACTGCTTGCTTTTCATTTCAATTATGTAAAAGAAAAATCTATAAAGGAAAAATAGCAGTCTCGGGAATAACCCAGGCAAATTAACATTTATGGGCTGCTCCTCGGCTGCTCCTCAGCATTGGGCTAAGGAGTGGAAAAACCTCTAAAACCCTTGGCAAGCAAATCTCCCAGTCCATCATAGTGAATAATGCATTTGTGCTTAATTATGTAAGCAGGAAATGCAAAGGCTCAAGGATTTAAATATTTACTAGCTTCTCTGAATCTGAAAACTTGTATCTAAAATGCAGTACCCTATGGTGTATTTCATATTCCCTAGTAGTATAGATGTATTTTGCAGCAGTGTAATAGGATGCACACTGTTTGTCTCATTAAAATCACCAACCTTGCAGTAACTGTTTCTTCTGGAAAGGCAGTTTTACATCAGCCCCCTCTTCCTTCAGCATATTTCAGTGAGTTTGATTCTGAAGTCTGCACCAGTATAGTTTGTTCTTTTCTTAAAAATCCATTTAATAATAATATTTAAGTCACACTGGTTGGTATTTTTCTTTGGGTATGCCATTTTAAGTGCAGTTTTCTTTGAAGTTGTTTTTATGTAATCACATGATTTTAAGACTGATTGTATTATACTGAGAGTCAGTAACACAGTATAAAAAAATGTTGTTTTCCAGCAACTAATTCTGAAGTGATACTTAACTGTTTCACACAAATTTCATAGTTTGATTAAATTGTAGTGTATAACAAAACTTTACAAATTGCTCTGTAGAGTAAAAAGATCTGCTGATAGAGAAATATAGGGAGGCAAAGGAAAAATGTTTGCTGAAATAACTGGAATTTCCTTCAAATGCCTCCAGCTGCAAAGAGTATGACTTCCTCAACCTCTAATAATGCAAAAAATCCCAAAACAACCAACAAAACAACCCCAAAAACAAAGCAAGAAAAAACCAGCTAGGAATAGACTAAATGCAAAACACTACTTGATTTCAGCTTTTAATGTCATAAAAATTGATAATTCAATGAAATCCTGTGGTTTCTGGACAATCCTTGATAGTAACCTTGAAGCAGTATAACCTAGTGAAGTAACATTCAAATTTTAACTATCCCTTGACAGGTTTTGGGTTGGTTTGGTTGCAGAGGCAAGGCGTTTCCAAAGCAAATGATCAAGTAAAAGTATGCTAAATTAACATTTAAAAAATAGCTTTTGAATATCTGACACTGAAGAACAACAACAAAAAAATCTGTAAAAGCTCTAAAAGCATCTTCTACTTTTAAAGTTCATTATATTAAATTGCTATCATATATATTTTGCTACTGTTTAGACTGTTTAGATTACTTCTCCCAGTGTAATTTTTTTTTTTTTTTTAACTTCCTGGCTGATACTGTTTAGGATACTGTGACAAGCAACTGCTTGTGGTTTTCCAAAGAAATTGTCACGCAATGGTTTTACTCCAAGCATCAACATAACTTCAGCTTCCCTATAAACACATTGTTATGAAAAATTAAATTTTCTGTTGTTGTTTTTTTCTTAAGGAAACTACCGAAATGCACATGATGTTCTTTTCAGTATGTATTCAGAGTTAAAGACCCAGAAGATTAAAATTTCTTCTGAGATGGCTACGAACCTTATGATTCTACACAGCTATATTTTAGTGAAGGTAAGGAACTGAGAAATTGAATTTATGTGTAAGTTGCGCAGTGTCTGGTTTATTGAACTGTATGGATGGATGGGCTGTGTACATAAATTACAGTGTCATGTAGATTGTATCACAGAATCCAAGTGCATGCTAATAGCAAGCTTCAAGAGGACAATCCATAGTTGTTTCTGCCTCTTTGAGTAGCATATTCTTTTTTAAATACTGAATAATTGAAAATTACATATGGCTTCCTGTTTCTCTTATGCATTCATACTTACAAATGCTATGCTACTAGTACAACTATTTATTATTGTTGTTGTTTTATTTGAGGTTATTATCCATAAGTAGATCACTGCTTTTCTGTAAATGAAATTAAGCAGGGGCTCCAGTGATCTCTAGTAGTTAACCATGGATAGTAAACCCATCTCCAGTAGTTAAGCCCATCAGGATATCCATTCCTACAGCCAGGTTCGGCCTCCCTCTCTACCAGCAGTGAGGCAAGAGCTGCAAATGGTGGGCTGAAGGGCAGAAGCAGCCTTCTGGGGAAGAGCCACTGTGAGGTCTCTGGTCCCTTCTCTAGTCCAGCTCTGCTCAGTTTCATGAAGGAGTTGTTGGCATGCAGCTCCCAGCAGGATGAATGAATGCCAAGAGCAGGCTGCAGGAATTACTCTCAATGGCTGCAGTAAATGTGGCATGTTTGCTGTATTCCAGATTCACGTGAAACGTGGTGATCACATGAAGGGAGCACGGATGCTTATACGTGTAGCCAACAACATCAGCAAGTTCCCATCACGTAAGTGCTGACAGCAGAGGAGCAACAGGGCAACTCATCAATCAGCACTGCATTACAAGGTTCATTCTCCCCCTGTGATCCTGTGGGCAACAACAGAGTGTAACTACACAGTGTGCTCTGCATCCTCCTCCAGACAGCTCTTCCATACACAGCCTTCAGGATGGGATCCTCACCAGCAGTTTAATCTGTCCTCACATTACTGCAGTACTGAGCAGCCTCAGCCACACACAGTCTCAGGATTGTGTGTAATGAACTGATTGGTTCTGGGATTTTATCACAAAATTTTAATTGACCTTTTTTGAAAATGATTTTTGGGTACATGGAAAATGTAGACTAAAAAGTAGGCTTTAAAGAGTGCAGACCAGATTTGGGAGACATGGTTATAATCAGAACATTCCTGCTGCCATGCTGAGCTTCAGGAGTGCGAGGCAGTGAGAGGTGAAACCATGGTTTTCTTGTATATGGTTTGAGGAATGGCCCAAATTGTGCAACTGTGTACCATGGAAAAGAAGAAAAATAAGTCTTTTTTCATCAGTACTTTTTTAGCTGTATTAGCTCAAAGGTTTTTAACATTAATATTGGTAAATAAATATTTGACATAGTTTCATTCTGTTACAGACATTGTGCCAATTTTGACTTCAACTGTGATTGAGTGTCACCGAGCAGGATTGAAAAACTCAGCCTTCAGTTTTGCTGCTATGTTGATGAGACCTGAGTATCGGTGTAAAATAGATCCTAAATATAAAAAGAAAATTGAAACTGTGGTCAGGTGAGTGATGTTAATCAAATGCACGCAATCACCTGTCAAGGCTTTATTTGCAATGCTCTTTTTGCTCATAAAGCCTATAGGCTGTTTTCATATTTTTTCACTGTCTTTTATTTGAAAGGCTAAGAACCATTTCCCACCCTTCTCTGAGAATTAAAGACTTCCCTTGAATGCAGTAAGCCTTAAATTCAATGTGTATGTAAAATGCTTCCTAACCAGCAGTAACTTTTCCATCTTGTCCATACAGACACAAGTGCAGCCCTACAGGTTTAGTTGGTGTCTAGTTGAGAATCCACAGCCAAACTGTTGGCTACTACAGCAGCAGCATTGTGCTCTTCTATGATTTAGACTACTGACTAAATGGCTAAGATAAAAAAGAATGGGATGGCAAATAAAATATATGAATTTTTGACATTTTCTTCCTTATCTGAAGTTTTGTTTTGGTAGATCCTAGCCAATGTTTTCTGCCAGAGGAGGAAGCATAGGTAACTGTAAAACAGCAGGGCACGCATATATAACACTTTCTCATTTATTGTACTAGTCTCTAACCAAGGCTCAGGGACTTGCTGAGCTCATATGGGTGGTTCAGGTATTTATTTATTAAGTCTCTAAGCTCTCCATGAGCTTATCCAATCTCTCTGCTTAAAGCCATGTAAATTTTTAATGACAGGTGACTCCTACAACAAGAAGTTCCATTATGTCAAGACTGGTCTCTAGCTGGTTTAAGGTGATGCCTCATAGTTTTCCTCTTAGGAGAGATCTACCCTTTTCTGTGTTATTCATGATTTTAAACACCTCTGTATTTTATTTATTTCCCTTCTGTCAGTTAAGTATTTTCAGGACCTGAAGAGTCTCAGCTTACATAGCTGTTTTATGGATACTGATTTTTATGTCATTTCTCTGAAACTCTTACAGCCTTTTTGGAGGCAGTTAGAAGCTGTATAATCCTACCAGAAAGCCAGTTTTTTGTTACTCCTGTTCTTTGTGGTGCTGCCACAGAAAAACTCTGAAACAAAGAAACCACAGCTTTATAGTCAATACGTATAGACCCTGAGTTTTGAAATCTTTCAAAGTATTAGGATCTGTTACAGCTTTTAAAAGATGGTGTTTTTTCTAATTAAATGGAAAATGACCTATTTCCGAGTTGACATAATTGTGATGAAGCTTGGGTGATAGTTAAAAGGAAGGAGCTGATAGAATGTAAAATAGCAGCTGGAAGCTAAGCAAGTAACTCAGAGGAAAAACACTTGCTAAGTATCAAAGGCATTGTAAAAGAGCTTTGTTAAGTTCAAACAGCCTGAGGGTTTTATTCACAGCTGTATCTGTGTTTTAGACGTCGAGACACTACTGAGACAGAAGAGCCAACAACAGCCTGTCCCTACTGTGCTTTCCAGCTCCCAGAGTGTGAACTTCTGTGTCCCAGCTGTAAAAACAACCTTCCATACTGCATTGCAACTGTGAGTGTCTGCTGTGCTTCCTGCAGTGTGACAGTAAAGGCAAAGCTGCTTTCCCTTCTAAAAATAAGTTCATTTGAACATCTTTAGTTTGCTAGTGGACCCAGGCTAGGTGGTGTTATGCATTTATGGGTTTTTCTAATGTGTTACCAAATTTCTTTTTGTCTTTGGCTATCACAGTGTCCTCACTTGCCACCTACAAATAGCAGGCATTTGAGGGTCCCAGTAAAACTAGGAAGGCATTTTGGGAGACTTCAGCTTCCCGAGAAGGCAGGTGGAGCACCAGGAATCCCCAGCACACACATTTGGTGCAGTTGGTGCACTTGGGAGAACAGACAGGATTGTGCTGCTGGTGCCTTCCCAGCTCAGCCCTTTGCCTAGGTGCTCTAGTGCTCAGAGAACTAACATAAGTCCCCCTCTCCTTTTCCATGTACAGGAGCTTGTGGAGGGCACAGTCCTCCTCCCCTAAGCTCCAGGCTGCCAAGACTTCAAATTAAAAAAAAAAAATTAAAAACTAAACCAATCAACTAAACACAAAAACCCCAACAAAACTTCAAAAATCTGTTTTAGGGAAATTTAAGCACATCTAAAGTTAATGGTTCAGCCAGTGACCTCAGCGTTTCTTACATTACTGATCCTTACAGAAATGAGAAGTTCTAACATCTTTTGTTTCTTTAGAGCGTACTGAAAAGGTAGGGATGGCATAGATTCCTGGTGGAAGTTACTGTACAGCTACTGTATAACTAACAGTTTTTATTGGGTTCGTGTGAATTGTCATACTAAAATTGCAGAAGAAAAAGACAACTTACTTGAACAGGGAACAAATGTTAGAGTTAACATTCTTAATTCTTTAGTTTTAATAAAGTCTTAAAAAAAAATTAATATCCATTATGTGGGGGTCTTTTTGCTCTACTGGTTTAGCAGAATGACAGGTATACTTTAGAAGTAATATCTTCAGGAAAGCAAAGGATTTTAAATATAATTTTATGAGCCAAACACAATGGACATGTTACTACATGTTACACAGTATTTATTTAGGCCCCATCTTGGCCTTAGTTTATGTCACAGGTGTTTGTAACATTATTAACACTGTGGCATTTTCAAATATCTAATAAGAGTCAGTGTCTGCTGCTGCATAGCCTATTAGAGCATAAATCTCTTAGTATAGTTCAAGGTGCTATTGTGTTTTTACAGTATTGAAAACATACATACAAATTCCTTCTATGAAAAGTAAACTAGTTAAACTGTAGCAAAAAAAAGAAAAAGTAGAGTAAAGAGGCAAAGGCCAGGCAGGCTCACAAACTTAGTGTTGAATGCGACCTGCTGTGCTCAGGTGCCGTGGCTTTGGTGGCATTTTTGGTATGTCATATACAATACCAAAAAAGCCAGCAGATATAGGTACAGCTCTGGATACAGATCTACAGATAGCATTCTAGAATTGCCAAACTGAAAGAATTCTAAACACTGTAATTCAATTCATTTTTAGATTTCCATTTTTAAAAGAGGAATGCAAATGATAATGGAAACACTGCACCTCTTTGAGAGCTCCTTTTCTAGTTACAGAATTGACACAGTAATCCAACTACAGTAACACTACTATGGGGCTTTTAATTCAAGACCTTAGAACTCAGTAGCTGAGACTTTTTCACAATAACAGGTCCAAAAGTAAATGCTCACTGTACTTGGGCAGCACTTGCCCCTTCATTACCTGCAGTTTTTGTGTGCAGGGTCGGCACATGGTACGTGATGACTGGACAGTTTGCCCACACTGTGACTTTCCTGCCCTCTACTCAGAATTCAAAAAGTAAGTTGGGATTTTTTTTTCTGTTGCAGTATTCCAATGTTTGTTCGTATTTTAGCAGCAAATGGGTCATTTGGTACTAAAAACATGTAACAGCTGGGCTGGGTGGAAGAGGAATCCCTCTTACTTGGTCGTTGCACCTAAGACACTCACAAAACATTGCTTCAAAGTTGACCAAATGATGTGGTAAGATAAAGAATTGGGCCAGTAATGCAGGGCTCCAACAGGAACAGTAATGAAGATGGATGGTGAGCTTGTGTAAGGTCTCGGCTCTGTCCAGGAAGAAGGCCTCATATGGGGGCAGGGCAGGAACACAGGCACACTAGCAATCCCCAAAACAAAATGCACATAGAATTAGGTACAGACTAAGACAGCAATAATTTTTTGTCCCTGATAATCACATGTGGCAATGGGATTGGATAACTCTGTTCCAATGTCAGGAACTCTGAAGCTGTTAAAACCTCCTCTGTTACATGTTTAAATGCTGCAAACAGCAGCAGCCTTCCTGGTGCGGTGTTAGTTCTCAAATGTTGGAAACAAACCAGCCTTTGCTCCATGTAGACAGAAGCAGCCATTGCTCTGTCCCGCACTTGCTACATAGCACTGGTCAGAACTCTGCTCTAGGCTTTGTGCCTTGGGCCCAGCTTCCTTTGAAAAATATTAGAATTAGCTTTTGACCAATTACCCTTCCTTTAAAACAGCATGTTACAGACTGAAAACATGTGTCCCATGTGTTCTGAAAGGATTAACATTGTTGATCTTATGAAAATAACTGATTGCACAGAGTACCTCAAACTAGAAGATGAGGATCATTAAATTCAGGTATGTCCTACAGTACTTTTTACTTAACAGGGCTCATTCCAGAAGACAAGAGTTTTTCCCAGTAAGGAATCTTAAGCCTGGGTCAACACCTCAGGTAACTTGAGACCCAGTTCTGCCACCTATTTGCCCTCAGGCATGCAAACACCAGTAGGTTTTCCTACTGCAACTAACCTGGTTGTTAAATTGGGCTTAAACTCGGTTTACCCCTATGACCACATTAACATCCAGAGGATGTTCTGGTTTGGAACATGTTCCTGAATACCAGGTGTGCTGGAGTAGCACAGAAAACAGTGTGAAGATCCCCGCATCATCCAAACTTCTACAGATCTATCAACAAGGGTTTAAGTGCAGGGAGAGCAAGAGGGGTACTAACTGGAAGGAGCAAATCTAAAATGCAGGTTACAGGATCTCAACATGCCTATTTAACAATCAATCCCAGGATAATAGCAACAAGTTGATAACAGCCTGAAATACTTCAAAGAATGGTATAGACAGAGCCATGCTCTCAAACACTTAGATTCAGGACTTTGTTTTTTTAAAAAATCTGGTAACTGAAGATGAGTTAACCATCGTCCTCAGTAATGTTGACATTTCAAGGCAGATTTACTAGTGTGAACAGCTTATGTGAAAATGCAGCTGTGGGTTAGAGTAGTGCACCTAAGTTCTTTTGGGAAATTTTTAGTTGATTTTATTTTTCCTGATCTGCTATCACAGTGTATCTCAGAATATGATTAACCACCTCTGCTTATTTTCAGAGCTGCCTGTGTTGGCTGGCAAGCAGCAAGGAAAACTCTATTACTACATCACACATCTTTTCCCCACAAAGGCCTGATAACAACTCCGTCACTTCTATTTTGTGATATCTGTAACTATTTAGCTTTTGATAAATTTTGTACTTTGGTTTATTGTAGTAATAAAACTGATTGATAATTCTTTCAAACAAAATCTGCATTTTATCTGCACCAAAGACGAACCACGGGGCCATCTTTTTATGTGAGTGGCAGGAAGAACCACTTCCCTACTGTTTTCTTTTTCAGTATCAGTTCTGAACTGTTACGACTATTTTCAATTAAACATTTCTTACTCTTTAATTATTCCTTTCTGGTTTTGATTAAAGATATAACTTGTACAAGTACAGGCTAGTCAAGTTTTGGAACTAAATACCTCACTGCTTTTCTGTGTCTTTACCTGAACAAAAGGGAAGTTACAGGAAAAGAGAAATGCCACATCATGTACATGAAGGAAAGACAAAACTGTGGAGTAAAGGAAGGAGACAGGACAGAACACTCCATGAACTTAACCAAAGCTTTAAAAGAGTTCTGTGAAACATTTTATTGTAATTTTATGTGCTGCTTAATTTCTATAATGTACAAATAGGCCATTTATATATGGGGTTTTTGCATCGTGTACTATTTACAAGGCTTCACCACATAATGTCAGGGGATTTATATTAAAAAAAAAAATGTAGTGAAGTCCTAGGAAGACTCAGCAGAAATGCCAGGTAACTAAGCATGACATTTTCAGCATGTTCATGCACCTGGTGGCTGTTGCACAAAAACAGTTATAGCTTGTAACATGTACCATGTCAAGAGTAAACACAGCAGGACATCGTGTAAGCACAAGAGCTACAGCACCTCTACAAGAGGAGCATTTTCAACGCACTGGTTCTGCTTTCTCAGTTGCAGCACTGGATCTGTTTCATGTTCTTGCCAGAAGTTAGATAAGCAAAGCTGTGTCCAAAGCAAGATTTTACTCTAAATGTCTTGTTTTCTCTTTTCTTTTCCCTTCTTTTTTTGTTGTTTCTTCATTTTTCTCTTTTTTTGTCAGCTTGGAGGACTTCACCTTTTTTTGCTACAAACAGAAATATACAGTTTAAAATCCAACTGCAATTTGACAAAAGTTTCAGTCTAACTGTAGTCAGTGTTAAGGAAAAAGCCACCTCTTTCCCTCCCCTTTCAGGTGTGAAGTTTCTAAATGCCATGGAGAGTACAGGCTACAAATATTCAGTCTTACGGGCTGACCACAGTTCCCCATTTGGTGATACCTACCAAAGGTATTACTAGAATTGTCATCTGTGGTAAACACAGGCACAGGCCTGTGGCTGCTCCTTGCCACTGGCACCATCCTCACCAACACTTAAAATATTACTAAGTTTTGGAATTGAATGCAGAACTCATAGATTTGGAGTGATATCTCACTTTGGTCCAACCTAAGACAACGACTGGAAGTAACTTAGACTTTTCCACACTACCACCAGTTAAAAATTCAGAAGGTGAGAGATTATATATTTAATATCTACTACGATTTTTTTCTTAATTCATTCAGATGATGTTAAAAGTCACAGAAAGGTAACTAAAAACAAAAAAAGTCCCAGCACTTCAGTGGGGTCATTTAATACTGAGGAAATCAAATCACCTTAATCATTGCATCACTGTCAACAGTATCTTGCTCATCCTCATCAGACTGCATCTCTTCCACATTCAAGTCTTCGCTCAGATCTAAAGTCACTGCAGATCCCGACTGCCTTTTAGATGCCTTGACAGAACTAAGTGAATATGGAGTCAGATGTGCCTCTTTGTTGTAGGCACGTGTCAAAGCTGCTTTGACCTGTCAGGGTGGAAGAAAGGAAACTGAGCATCAGTTTAGGAACTGTAGATTGTAAGCTAACCAACTTACCTGGAGATTCCATATCAAGTTTCCTTTGGAAAGATGGACCAAAGATACATAGAAGGGGACACTCTCAAAAGGACACAAAAAGCATTTAAGAGCTGTATGGTGAAGGCTCATTTTAAGTAAGTCCCACATAATCCTCAAATAAAATGTGCACCTTCAGATGCTTCTTGCTTAGGCTTGCAATAATTTCAGCACTGTTGTTCTGCTACCACCTAAGTCACAAGTCTGCTACAATCCAAGTCACACCAGAGCCCCTTTCAGCTGCACCGTACACCTGCCAGACTAAGCAGCATTTTCAGACCAGGGGTAAACACCTGATAGTAGTGTAGGTTTAGTTACCAGCAGATTCTTCTCTTTCCCTGAGCACCTGACCAGGATGAGGGAGATCATAGTTTGTAACAGCAACTTGAGCTTAAGGTCACCGTGTACCAAGTGAGGGTCCCAACCACTGGAGTGGAGTAGCTGGGCAGTGGAGGAGCAGCACATGAAGCACCCCAGGTCTGGCAGTTCTGTCTAACAGGACTGTGAAAGGTGCAACCTGCGAGGCAGCCTCTGAATGCAGTGCCTGCTCTATAACCCAGGCAGCTGTGTGTCCCTCCTCCTTCCAGGATGGTAAGAATGGCAGGGCTGTGCCTCAAGGGCACAGACCTTACAGCCAGAGCTTGCTTGTAGAAAGGTACCAGCTTTCCCTGTCCTTCCTGTGTTCCACTTCTATATCCACCAAGACGCAACTGACTCCCAGTAATACTTTACAGCAGGAACAAAAAGTGAAAGACTCCTGAGTGAAGCACAGCCTGATTATGTTTTAGGACTTACCCCGACCTTTTAGTGGTATGTTTGACAGCTGATTCACAAAGCCTACTACCAATTACAGTTAAGCTGGTGCACCAACTTCAGCCTTTCCAAAGCACATCCATACTGTAACGATTATTCTAGGATTTCTTTTTTAAGATACAGAAGAAAACTAAAAAATTCACTGGTGAATTTTACCTTGGAATCCAGCTTTGAAAAAGGACTGGGTTTGCCTCCCCACATGCTTATTTCCATGATATTTTCAACATCTTCTTTCATCAAGCAGTAGGAGTCCATAAATGTTATAGCTTGTTGTACACCATCTGCTCCAAAGTCTTTCAAGGGCTGGACAAGTGCATCCCGCAAATATGACAAATATTCCATATTTACTGTCCTCTTGCATGTCTGAGTTCTTTTTCAAATTGAAAATAAAGTACTGAGTAAGTGAATCTGTCCAACCACCACCACTGACTTCTAAAGACAAGAACAAGTAGGTAAGAAGGCCCTCAGCAAATCAACAATCAGCTGCCTTAAGATCAAAATGCAAGCTGTACTGTGCCATTCCTTTTGCCATACCTGCACTAGGGATAACCAATGCAAGGTATTTGAACACCAAACAGCTGGGGGAAACACATCCCTAACTGAGAAACAACTTTGGGGGAAAAACAAAAAAGGCAAGGTACTTCTGATTATACTAATAGTGTTTCCAGCTTGACTGTTGTTCAAATTAAGCACTGAGAAAAGTGTCACCAACAACACAGGAGCACGTTCACAGAACACATGAACGCGTCACTTGTATGCACCAAGCACAGCAAGGAATTGATGGTAGGTAATGAACTGCACGAGAAAGAACTGTATCAGAGGAATGTCAGTACTACCTGAGACTCATGTGCATTGCCAGTTCTTGAATGATACGATCATGTTTGCCTGTGGATGAAAATTTCCCCAGCCAGCTGGGAAAGACAGGAAACTGGGACATGTAACCTCTCATCAGCTCCCCGGGGAGAACGCTGGCATAAATAGCCTGAAAAAGTAACACACATGCCAAACCCAAATCACACTGAAGTCTCATGGACACCATGACACACTGCCCTGCAGTGCACTGTCCCCAAGAAAGAGGGGCAGTCAACACAGGGCCACAGTGGAAACAGCTTATTTTAAGAGAACTCTCTCAATTGCTTGTTTCTGTTCAATCCCTCTTGGGTTACAGCTTCACCTCTTGTACCACCCTGTTCGTTACCATGATCTAAAATACCTGTGTAATTATCTGGGTTTCAAAACCCAGAAAAAAAACCCAAATATGGCCTTTTCTCATGTCCAGTTTAGAGTGCAGTCAGACAAATAGCTGACTTCACACAAACAATTGCTGTGATCTCCAGCACACAGACATGGTAAAGGAGACATTTCCAAAGAACACTGCAAATCTACATCAAGTCAGCTAGCTAAATTTCTAAGCAATTCAGCTCTTTGGACCTGTACCAGGCAGGGGGGTGACCTAGACGACTTCCAGAGGTACCTTCCAATTTCACCTACAATGCATTCTCTGATGCCAGTCATAATCCTTTAAGCACAAGTCCCGTCAGTGTTTCAGTGAGCATTAAAAGAAGCACAGTGACCAAGCTTCAGTCCTCTGTATTTTGGGACAAATCCTGCCCTGGTGAGAGGAAGGACAGAGCAGGCTTGTAACTGCACAAGTGATACATACCATGTGCTTCTATGCCTTGTGACAGTCCAACTTTTCAAAGTTTCAGAAGACTTCATTCCATGTTGCAGCATGAGCTCAACAACATGGCTATGGCAAACTCTTCTGATGACCAGTGGAACAGAGAATACCACATGAAGTATGAACTATACAGATCATATACTGAAAAACCAATTTCCACAGAACCATCTTTAACCCTGGACACTCCTTAAAGGACATAAAATAAGCGTTAAGTGCTCACCTGTGTTGGAAGAAGATTCCAGTTCTGCTTGCTACGAATCTGCTTGTCCACTATATCACCATCACATATACTATCAGCTGCTCTACTCAAGAGCACCAAGTGCTTTTTTAAATTACCTCTAGAAAAAAAATGAAGTTGACTGTATTACAAAGCAGAAATGTGCAGATAGGTTTTAGTCTGCTTTGACTCCCTGACACAAAAGCCTATGTCAGTTTAGGGCTTGGAGTAACTCACCCAGCAGCAGCCGGTTTCACATGCACGTAGTTCTCTTGTACAAAGAGAGGAGCTAGCGAATAATCATGGAAGAAAAGATCTGATTTGTCTATAAGAGACATACGAACAGCCTCCTCTCCAGTAGCAAAAACCTTCCGGACAACATCGAAAGGGCCCTAAATAAACGATATTTCAAGAAGTCAGCAGCTAGAACGTCAACACAAAAAAACACAGCACAGTATCAACAAAATTAGTATCCAGGAGCATCTTGACTCATCCGTACAAGCTCCATATTCAGTATTTCCACCCTAGAACTTCACCAGTTTAAAGAACTGTGTTTTACTTTTGATATTAAGAGAATTATCTCCTAAACAGAGGACAAAGGATGAGAAGTATGAGCTTCGTAATTACATCTTACGTAAGACACCAGTACATCAAAATATATACTCAGTCCTTGATATACTACTCTTCAACTATTTGTGGCAAATGTGATAGCACTTGGCATCTAGGCTTTAGTTCTGTGCTTCAGTTCAAAAGATGCTCATAAAAGCCTAGCAACGATATCAGAATATGACAGTAAAAGCCAAACCAGTATTTGACACTTACCAATTTGATGTCCTTTTTGGCTCTGCTGGCATCTGTTTTAGCCTCATCATAAGTCAATGATTTATCTCTTGCACACCACATATTAAGATTATGTAAAACCTGAAGAAAAAAAATTAAAATACTGTTCAAATACTTTGAAGTCAATATACATAATCTGCTATCTGAACAGTCACTGATGCTGAATGGGTACTGACCTGTCTGATGTCATGGTTTGCTGCCAGGATTATCTCTTGCATAGCAGGTGGGGGAATTTTTAAACCTTCTTTAAATGCAATAGACATCATGGCACCCTGTAATCACAATTGAGAAACTGTCACTAGAGAATTCCTACGAACTCTTCCCCCAGCAGAACATACTGACACGTCTATAAAAGAGCAGTACATATTTTTCTAAATTTTTAAAGCACATACAGCTCAAATTTTCTCTCATAAACCAAGATTTACCACTGGTGCAAAAAAGAGCATGTTCATTTAGAAAAACCCATTTTGGACATATTTTTAAGACAGGCATCTAAAATCCAAAAGGCTTTGGGAAGAAGAACTCAGACAATTAATTCCAAAAAGCAATTACTCACCGAGATGATCCATTAAGTGGTGTATCCAATTCTGAATAAACTCTGCCACATAAAAACTGAAGTTACTGATGGTAATTCAGTGCAGTCCATAAAGCCACAACCTGCTTACCTTGATCTGTTCTAGACGAGGTCTCTGAAAACGAAGATCCAAGCAGTAGTGGACCAAGGAGCGGATTTTAGGATGGTTGCGATCATTGCACATACAAATGATGGGTATCTTCGTGTGTCGGATCAAAGCAATCAGCTCCTGTAATTTAAACACATTACAATTACATCAGATAATCTGGATAATAAGAATTATTAGAATGTCATACCAAGCAGCATTAGTCCCTGCCTTAAATCAGATCTTTGACAGATTCCAGGTCCATAACACTCCTCCTGCTGCAATCACATTTCTACACAGTGCAAACCTAGCCCCCTTGCCTACTGTTTTCACTTGCTGTTCTATTCAGCTGCAAGAGATCTGCTGCCTACCCGCTTCCACTGTCTACTTCCAGCAATCATGTTTGGAACTTCCTTCAAGAAGCAATGAAGACCAATAGCCCAGAGTAGAGGTGTCCGCCTGCAGAACTAGACTAATTTCTCCACAGGCCAGTTTGACCTGGCTTATGCCCAGAAGGAGCACACAGCTTTCTGGCTGCACCCTGCCACAAAGAATGAAGAAGCAGAAAGTAAAAAGATCAGCTCATCCCTGCTCCAAGAGCTCAACCCTGAGGCTTCCATCATTTTTAGGCTTGCCAGAACAAACTTTGCCAGCTCTAATGAAGGTGAAATTCAGTTCAGTTTCATATTCCTGCAATGAGAACACCTGCATCTGAGCCAAAAATCTGTATGGCCTTCACTGTCAAAGTACTGCATGTAACCATAGGAAATCCTCAGGAGCTAAAACTGGAGCTACTAAAGAGAACAAAGGATGCTGCTGCCTATGCCACACATCAGTTACTTCAGTGTTACTGCCTATGCAAAAGAGCAACAGTCCCAGCCAGATTAATGAACCTCCCACTGCAGGTAGCTGTCACCTTAGAGGTACCTTAGGATAAATGTACCTGTTCTAAAATGCACACACTCAAGTTCATCACTCCAGGCTTCTACACAAGTATCCTTTTTCCCCCCTCTGCCAGTGCACAATTCTGACACAAAGACAGGCTTCTAAAACACATCAGACTGTACTCTGCAGAGAGTTTGTTTATGGACCATGGGTTGAGGACAGTAGAGTGGCTTGACTATTTTGTCCTATATATGGTGCTCTTGGCAATGGCATTAGCTAGGAACTACAGTGGCTTCACCTGAATCCCTCCTCTGTCTTCATTGCCTGCCATACCATCCACTTCATCCATGATCAATACATGTTTCCCGCTAACTGATGAGGATGCACCTGAAAATGAATATGGATAAGAAAATGAGATGGGAATAAAGGAGTCTTGCTTGGAGTTTTACCCAATGCTAAGTAAGGTAACCCCACCCTAGGCAACTAAGGTGGTGGCTCTGCCACTTGATCACATGAGTCTATGTTCACAGACCAGACTATAACCTCATGTCATCTTCTTAGAAACAAGACCCATGGAACAGAGGAGCAACTGCAGAGTTCCTGACTAGCTTGTACGGATTAACAACTCATTCTACGAATACCAGGACTTAATTCTAAATTGAAGAAGAAATATAACAGCTTACTACAAGAACCCATCCCTATTAGAGTGGAGTCCCTCCACCTGACAAGCAAGGTAAATTCCTAACACAGTTGTGTAATAAGGAAGCTCTGTCTTTCCTGTAACCAAACTCCTAATATAATAAAGATCTCCTTCAAACAACAGACGCACCAGAATAGAAGTCTTTGATGCTGGTGTTGTTAAGTGATTCAGCAACTACTTCCTTTAGACTGTTCTTGCTGCGAGTGTCACTGGCATTCAGCTCCACGTAGCTATACCCCAGTTCCTGGTCCAAACACAAACCACACAAAAAGTGAGAACACAGATCAGTGAAAAATCATACAGATTTGATTCCTTTCTCGCCTTATACTCCTTTTCTCTGGCACTCCAAAAATATTTATAACCATATGTGGAACAGATAGGCCCCAAAGAGATTATTTTTTTTTGTTGTTTGTTTTTGTGGTGGGGTTTTTTGGTTGTGTTTTTTGGTTTGTTTGTTTTTGGTTTGGGTTTTTTGGTTGGTTGTTGGGGATTTTTTTGTTTGGTTGGTTTTAGTTTTGTTTTAATTGAGGGGAATGGGGAAGCATTGAAGTCAGTGGCACATACTAAGTTTTGGAAGATGAACAGAACTGCCAGCAGGGATAGAAACAGAGCTAGGAGTCAAGGCCGGCTAAATTCCATGCTCCATATTTCCAGCTGCATAACAAAGAAACATACCACATGGCTCTGAAAGCTGCAGGAAAGAGAAGCTTTTAACTATTTAACCAATAGGAGACACATGGCTCCCCTAGCAGCACTAACATTTCAGTCAGTCCCTGACACAACTAATGCCAGCTGTTCCTTTATCAGCAAACTCTCCTGCAAGAGGCAGCCAGAACACAGAGAAATGCTCTGCAGAGTCCTGAGGCAGCTGAGAGCAAGCCAGGCAGGAAACCAGAAACAGAAAAGACCATGCTTTGAGAAAAAAATGAGCCCAAGACAGCACATTCCCCTTTTCTAAAGTTCTAGGTGTAGCATCAACTTGTTGCCACAAAGCTCCAAGGCATGTGGGAGGGAGGACAAGGGCAGGTTGTACTGTACTCAATACAACCAATTTCTAAATTCAGATTTAGAAATGGACACACAGCCCTGTCAATTTCTCTCGCCCTAAAGCAGTATTTCAATTTAGAAATCTGGGAAATATATCTGTTAGATATATATAAACCATGACCTTAGGCTTTCAAAAAGCTTGCCAGAATTTGACTCCCACTAAATTTAGTGCAAATATCCTCCGACTTGCAGAAGTAGTGCTGAATGCTCAGTTTTGGAAAACTATCTCCAATTGTTCAACATACTGTGATATGCTTCCTCTCAATGTAACAAAGAAATGCAGCCAGCCATTGGTGTACCTTCTCACCTCAGAGCTGATAAAGGTATCTAAACAGCCACATACTTTCACCTGTAACCCTGTTCTGAGCAGGTGCAACTTGGCTGAGAGCAGACTCTGGTCATTCAGAGCACACCCACATGCACACTGTATCTGTATCCAGGTACAGAATTAATATGTAACACAGAAATGCTGGGAACAACCATTACTATGAACTCACCTTACAAACCAAAGCAGCTGTAGTAGTTTTACCAACTCCAGGTGGACCAGAAAGTAAAGCTGCTTTAAAACTTGTCCCATCATCTTTGCTTCCAGTTTTACTGGGTTTTGCTATTAAAAAAAAGATTTCAGGTTTTACCTAGGTATGTAATTATAAAACAAACTGCATGCTTCTAGAGGTATCAAGCATCATTGGAATTTTTCCTCATTTAAGGCCTGGTAAGAACATCCAAAGATGCATACACAGCTGCATCATAACCACTTTGGGAAAAGCAGCTTAAAACAGCTCACAGTTTATGATTTGGAGTGATTTTTGAACTGAAAAATACTAAAAAGTGCTATAAATGTAATACAACTATTTCAGCACTTTCCTCACAACCATATCATATACATAAAAAACCAAAACCACCACCAAACCCACACACCACCACAAACAAATTAAGCCAAACCCCAAACACACCACACACAAAAACCCCACTACCCACTACTGCTGAACCAAAACCCTATTTTAAACCTGTCTGTCTATAGGATGACAAACTGTCGACACATGCACTTGCCAGAGCCAGGACTTTGACAATTCACCCCCATGCATGACAGCAGCCCTTTAGACCTGCTGTTATCCTGTATCTTCACCATTGGCAGTGCCTAACCTACTTCCTCTTGCTGAGGAAGAAATAATAGGCTCAACACAAGGCCATTTTTAGATACATCACACATAGGATATTCTGGGGTTTTTTGTAAAAATGAAACCTAACACTTGGGGAAAAAAAACCCTTTTGAAACACATTTTTCTGCTCTTTTTTGAGGTGGGGAGGTGGGTAGTACATGAACAACTACTTGACCAAAAAACTCAGGCTCAACTGCTGCTAAAAATGCATCCAGCTGCAGCCTTATTCCCAATTTCTAGAGCTGCTCTGCTACCACCAATGCCCTCACTGGTCCAGGGACGCAAGCAGCATGACTAGCGTGGAAGAATACAGAGAAAAGTTAACCAGGCCAGTCACCTTGTCCATCTTCCAAGGTATTCTTGTGCCAATTTCTGAGCCATCGGAGCAGTTTATTGGCACAGCTTTGCTCACCCTGCTGTCCAATAATTGCCTTAAGAGATACAGGCTTGTATTTATCTACCCATAACAATTTCTCTGTACCATCTTCATTAACCTCAGAAACCAAGTTCCCCTTAGGTTTTGGGGCTTCTTTCTCCTCTACTGTGTGATGTTTAAAGTCCGTAAGCTTTCGAATAGCAGTGGTTTCTCTCTTGACAGATCTGGCAGTATCTCCTTTTTCAGGAGTAGACTTGTACTTATTATTAGCTTCCCTTTTATAGGGGCTAAAATTTCTTTTTCCAGCTTCAGTTTTCTGAGGTGTCTTTTTAGGTCTTGACTCCACTTTCTCTGCCTTAGGAAAATGAAAGTAAAAAAATTAAAAATAAATTAAAGAAAAAAACATGCAGTAAATAAACAGCATATTTATTTACACAATTACAGGAGTGCTTAGAAAGTGACAAAGCTTATGTATTGATTAAAAAAGTTTCAAGAGCAGATATAGAAATACTCTCTGAGAAATAAAGCACTGCTAAACACAACGTCACCGGGTTCTGTAGCACAACCCACAAAAAAGAGGCAGCAAGTGTTCTGGTCATTCCAAAAGCAGTCCCCTTACTCACAAAGCCTGAAGCATTATACAATGCTGAACTGACTGTCAGGTTGGAACAAGTGGGTCAGACATCCATGAAGCTCTTGCAAACCAACATTTGAGGGAGTTATTCAACCCAAAGCAATTTAAAGGGAGTGAAAGTGATCAGCTAATAAGCTTAGAGTTGCTTTTCCCTAGGACACTACTAATGGTATCTTTGCATAAATAAGTCATGTCTGTACTGAATGCACCACATGTTAGCGCTAACACAGATTTTAGTAACATTGTATCAGCCACTACAACCTAAATTTAAATGTGCACAAAAAACTCGTTACCTCTTCTTTGGTATTGCCTGAAAAAATTACTATTTTTAGATCAAGTACCACAAAAAGACAAGATCTGTTATGTATACACATAGTTTACATATCCCTGGGCCTGTCTGGGTACCACATGGTATCAGTCACAATTATTTATTCCAAAGAATTAACAAATACTTATTGTTTAAACCTGATACCATCTGGGGAGATGCAATTACCTGCTCTGTCAGGTACCTAAAATGCAGAATAATGTCAGAGTGGGAAAATAACCTATAGCTCCCAAGCAGAGTCATTTGTCTCAAGCACAAACAAAAAATTTTCACTTTTAACCTGAAGGTCAAACTGATGATTGTGGTGTTACTATTACTGGAACAGAAGACAAACTTCTTTCAACCAAAACCAAACCAAAGCAAAAAAAAACCCTAATCCCCTAAGTTTATTATAAACATACCTCTGTTTCAGCTGCCAGCTCATATTTGGACTTTTTGCCTGGCATAGTTCGAATAAGATCAAACAGACCATCCTCATCAATAACTTTTGTACCTAAAGTTGATGCCTGGAGCAAAAGAAAGAATTAAATGTATAGTCAAGTTACATTAGGATTTACATAACTCATTTCAAAGTATTTTCCAGTAAAAACTATGACTAGGAACACAAGAACAACAAGAGTTTATATTTTATATATATATATATGCATGTGTATGTATGCACAGAAGTAAAAACAAAACAAAGCTGTAAGCCACTCAGCAACTTTTCATTTTAAAAATGCACTTTATTGTTAGTACTGCTTTCTGTTGGCAGGGATACTGGAAACTCCTATTTGAGATGGGAACAATTCAGTTTCGCTTTGCCTTCGGCAGGCACAGGACGCACTCACCTTCTCACGTTTGGACTGGCCGCAGTCTCGCCCCATCACCAGGTAATTTGTCTTCTTGCTGACATTGCCAGTTACTTTGCCTCCGTAACGTTCAATCAGAGACTTGGCCTCATCTCTTTCAATGCACTCCAGAACACCCGTAATTACAAATGTCAGGCCTTCCAAGCAGTTTTCAGCTCCCTAAGAACCAGAGAATTGCAGAAAATGCCATTACTGATGCAATTCTACCAAACAGCTCTTAACCATCAGCTTTTATAACCCTCTACCATGTCTAGCACCCTATGAAATTTTACAAAGATGACTATCATACCTAACTAGGTACAGTTCTAAAAGTTCAAAAGCCATTAATGGGAATAACTACCAACAAAACTTCACACATTGTTTACCTGACTGATTGATCATAATTGTAGCACTCTGTGCTTCAAGCATAGTATGTCATTCAAATTAGTGACAGCAATCTTCAACTTTAAGACCAGTAACTATTTTTGATCATCTGACTTCCTAAACCAAGTTCTGAATACAAATTCTTTAGTACACTTCCTTACATTTAGACACTGCTTTGCATTACAATTTAGGTTTTTCCAACACATGCTTCCTACTGGAAAAAAAATATCAGTCTTGAAACAGTTTAGTTAATACTTGTTAGACCACTTACAGCAGTAAGTCTATCAAACACTCCACTCTATATAAAGAATCCTGCTGTTGCCAACCTTACCTGAGGTATCTCTTTGGAACCCAGTGCTTTCGGACCCTCACGATTAAGGAAGCTTCGGTAAGCTTGGTAGTTTCGCTTCTTTTCAGAGTCCTCGGGACTTATAGACTGGGTCAGGAGAGGGGAAAAAGAATTAATATACATATTAGATATATGAAAACAGCAAAATAAAACCAAGCATCACAGTTTAAGACATTTTCACGCACCAAAGGAAAAGCAAGGTCTAATGCTTGTTTTTAATCTATTAATATGCAATACTGAAGCTTGCTTTTGGTGTTTGTGTTTTGAGGTATTTTTTTTCTTGTTCCTTTTAAAAATATTTCAAAATCCTAAGTGTTTGAAAAATATGTACTCACTGTTTATTGTCAAGTTTCTGTAGATTTTTCTGCTGCACATGTACATGCTCACTTAACTCAAATTGTCACTTTAAATTCACATCCTATTTAATCTGCGATCTCCACTTACACAGAAGTAGAAATACTATGAAATAGACTTTAAGAGACGCTTAAGCTTCTTAATCAATAAACAACTGTTAAAAACTCACTTCAAAAGGAGGTGCAAGCTCTCCCTTCTAATTACAACTGCTATTTAATTATCAAAATGGGGTACTTTATACTGTATTATTAAAAAGTACATTTTAATGTTGCCAATAACTAACCGTGTTCGTAAAATACAGTTACCGAATCAGATAAAAATACTAAATTATATTCCTACACAACGTATCAATAGTAGGAAAAAATAGGAGACTGGGGCGAGAAATACAAATCCCTGAACAATGCCACCTATCATTCTAACCACAGATCAAGGTCACCATGTTAACATCAGTAAGTTTTTACTCACTAAGTAAGTGTCAGAATTTCTGCATTCTGTGTTTTCCAGCAAAGTTAAACATGAAAAAGTACAGAACTGATTTTGCAGTGTACCTGCACACCTTAATGAGCATTAGAGAACCTCAGGTCCTTCATGTGTTTAATTTACACTTTTCCAGCTAATTTTTTCCCCATAGTTTTACAACTGCTGTAAGGAAAGAACTTACAGCCTTACCAGAATTCAAATCCTTAAAAGCCGCCCAGGAGATTGAAAGTACCAAGTTACAACAGTGACACCCATAATAAATGAAAACTATTATCCTGCAAACTCCACCAAGACATCTAAATTAATTTTGACAACTCCTACCTCAGTCTTCTTGGGAGAGACTTTCTCCTTCTTTGGTGGTGTCCTCTCTTCTTTCCCCAAAGCCGCTTTTTCTCTCGATAGTGAATTTTGAGCACCTCTTTCTTTTTCAGCAATCTCTTTCAACTGTTCAGATTTATTTTGACGCTTTGCAGAATAATTCTTGGCTGCACCAGCTGAGTCTGTTGCCTTCACTTGAAAGGAGGCAGACGGAGAAGAGCTCATATATAAAAGTGTATCTCATTAATATTATAAGTTAGTGGAATGCTTTTCAGTTTGTGTCCTACCTCTTTCTGACTGCTTATATCCTGCTGTCCTATTAGGGCTGCTACTGATGCTCAGTACTGTTTGCTCTCCTTCTGTATCTTTCCGAGCCTAAATAAACACACAATGCCAAAGTCAGGGATGTGTGTCCCAAGCTACCACTGGGACACAGCAACACACTTCACTTAATTGTGACTAGAACTTAAGACACCATTCCAACAGAGGCATCCAGCACACACTGTCTGATCAGGCAGGACACCCTTTACTGAGAGAGGAAAAGCCAGGAGGGAGGTATAAAAGTGAGTATGCTATTTCCATGAAAACATTTTCTTGCTGTTTTTAATGCATTTGTATGGCAGTCTCAAAACAAAGGTGTCTAAATAAGAACACTCCCAGCAATGTAATTCCAAAAAGCTTAAAAAGAATTCAACCTTTTTCTTCTGCGGTGTTTCATCCAACATGGCCAGAGTTCTAGCAAATTCTTCATCTTCATGCAGCTGTCTCTCCAGCTGAAATTGAAAAAACCAAGATTTTTAGGTTCATGCCAAACAAGTTCTAACTCTAGTATATTTTTTAGAAACTCTAAGCAAGCACATAGCCAGAAAAAGGTGTTCTACCAGAGGCAAATAAATTTCTGGAAATGGCACTGAAGAATTATTTGTTTCCCCCAGAAGGCAAGACTAGTTACATCTAGTGAGAAAAATGGGTTTGTTGCACTGAAAACATTACTGTGCCTGTATAAGCTGTATTCAAAGGAGTTTTTTCTCGTATTTTTTATTGTTGTGTACCCTTTTGTTTTAAAAAATCAAATTTCGAAGGAAGCACTTCATAACAAACAGCCTGCAAGAAGATACAACCTGTTGGCTTTATCAAAGGCAGTCCCAAAAGACAAGTAGTAACAATGCCTGTTAAAAATTATGACGTGGTCCAGAATGAATGTTTTATTTTCATTTACTACTAGCAACATAGATATTAAAAAAAAAAAAAAAACCTGTCAGTTTTGGAGAATTTAACTACTGCTCTTAGCCCTGCTCTTAGTGTCAGTTCTATATACTTCAGGGAAACAAATATACTTTAACTTTGTATTATTTATACTCATACAACTGATTTTCTTTGACAGAAGAACCAGTAAGAACAAACAGTACACGTGACATCTGTGAAAGTTATTTATTAGTTGTAAAAAAACCTCACCAAAATCAGTTTGGTTTCATTTTTATTTCACCTAACAACATAAACATGACATCTCCAGTGGTAACTGATCCTTTGGTTACCTTTCCTGTCCAAGATGGTGTTTTGGGGAAAACCTTTTCTATTCCTGCCAATAAATATTGACCATTGTTTCAACAAGAGAACAACAAAAATACTTTCACAATTGAAATCTGACATGCCATGCTCTGGATCCCAATAGATGACTATAAAACCAGTATGCCACAGGCACTGTCTGTATGTGCTTGTAACAGTGAAATGCATCTACCTTCCTGTGTATAGTGAGAAAGAAAAAGGGCAGTGACCACCAAATGCAAACCAGACTGAGGCAGACATACATCTGATATAAAGTACTTTGATGTACAGAAACTCTGACTGTTATAGGTAAGATTAGTTCAAATGAAAGACATCATCTTATTTTTCCTGACAGGTTGTTTAACTTTCTAATAGGTTGAAGCGGGATTCGTTTATTTTCATCCTTACCTTCAGAGGTGTAGATTTGTCTGCACAATCTACTTATTTCAGATAATACTCAATATTTCAAATATATGTGGGAAATCAAATTTTCCCAAAAGCAAGTAAATATGTGTAAGTGTACCTTTCCCTCATATTAGTACTGATTCAAATAGAAAAGTTTAAGACATGTGAGGGTCATTCACATTCTTCTCAAGTAGAAGAAAATTTGGAAGACAAGTAAAACACATCATGGATGGCAATGACTTTCAATTTTTCACTCCAGAGAATGAAAAAAAATAAAACACCATCAAAACACTACCAAAACATGAGGAAGCAGAAAGTGAATTCTGTGTGAAAGGCAGGCTTACTATAGGTATATCAGCTGCACAGACAGAAAAAGTCTGAATAGAGAGAAAATAAGATTAGAGTGACACATTCTATTTACATAACTAAAATAATGCCTATAAAAATAACTGTATAACCATACTTGCACATATTGATGAATTTTATTACACTTGTATCTTGGGGTGACGTTATGATGTGTATCCCCTATCGCCTGCTCTATGCCCAGACATGAATCGTGTGCCTTTCTGTAGCTTTAAGGCAGACCTTTAAGAGGCGGGGGAAGCCGGTGGAATTCCTTTGGCACTGCGTTCAAAACCAGAGATAAACTCGCTGGCTTCTCCTGCCCAGCTGCTCCGCTTCTGCAGCGGAAGGAGAACTACGTTCCTTTTGCTTTCCAGCTAGCTTCTTTGTTCATTAGCTAAAGCAAGGAGTTTTTCCTGGGACTTTGGCGGCTGCTTCTTCTCTTCTGGACTGCTCAGAACACCAGAGTATCACAACCCCACTGGGAGGGCTTTCCACCGAGGCCCAGAGCAGGCCCTGCTGAACCCCAGCTCCAGAGAGGAGAAAACGACACCCACAAAGGACTCGGAAATCTACCCAGGTTCTCTTCACAGCAAGAGGTTTTAGTATTTAGCATTATTCTTTTCCTGTGCCTGCATGCACTGTTAAATAAATAACTTTTTTTCCTTTTTCACTTTCCTCCGAGGAATTTTCTTTCCAAACCTGGTGGGGGAGGGATAGCTGAAAACCTGCCTTCTTTGAAGGGGACGTTCCTCCCACAGCATTTCCCTTAATTTGACTCAAACTGGGAGAACTTACTTATAGCATACCTGGAAAGTCCATCTCAATTTCTTAAGGAAAAACAATTTTAAGTTAAACAAACTGCTCTTGATATAGAGCATTAAATATGTAAAGCTTTTACCTCTGAATCTTCTTCAAGCTGCAGTTGCCTAGCAATGGCCTCATCATCTAGTGTGCTATCTCTGCTTTGTGAAGGCTGTATTAAAGAAAAAAAGACCAACCATTCAGTTACCCTATTACTGTGTCAATTACAGTAATTTAATATGTACAGATTACTTCTGTATGCTTCTAGAAAAGGACTGTGAATGAGACATACAACATTTAATTTCTAGCTCTCCAACTTAAACACTATTAAACAAGGCTATTTTCAAGGGATTTTATTATTCAAAACAAGACCATGCTATAATACAAACATCTCATTTCTTCAAACAATGCTGAACATCTCTGAAGCTATCACAGTTGGCTCACTTGGAAAATAAATCAATAACTACCCTGGGAATTTTTAATTTCCTCCATACTTTACTTGGTACTTTATTATTCCATGAGCATGTGTGCGCCATAAAGCTTGGGAAAACAACCTTCTTCCTCTCCTGTCTGCCCTCCACCCTCAAATATAAGCTATCCCTTCCATTCACTAACCTCAGAAAACTTAATGAATTTCCAGAAAAGTCACTTGAGAAGAGGCAATAAAGAAAACACTACCTTCAACTTTGTGCTATCTTATGAACATGGCAATGCTACTCTGAACTTGTATTTGAGGACTTGACGTGCACACACGTATCATCAGAGCTCAACTTCTGTTTGAGTGATCATTACTAAGTAACATGAGGTAGAGCAGCAGTTAAGTACTGCCTTGCAGTCACCAAACTGTCCATTTTGATCTGCCTTCAGACACACAAGCAGCCTAAAGAACATCATCAGTACTCACCTCTTTCCTTTTACTTGCTACCAGTTTCTTTTCTGACCGTTGGACACTCGTTGTCCCAAAGTAATCAAGTGCAGAGGTGGGAGTCTGTTTCACTGGAGACAGGGGCTTGCTTTTAGCTTGTGGTTTGACCTCTCCTTTTTTGACAATATTTGTTCCTGGACAGCCAACGGCTGATGTCCCATTCTCCTTCGGTTTCAGGGAAATTCTTCTATTGACAAAATCATCCTCTTCATCTAAACACAAAGAGAATTCCATTACTTCTGGTAAACAGAACTGAGAGAAAATCCCCCAAAATGAGCATTAGACACAGTAAAAAAGCAGCGGAAAGACTTGAGAGGAACAGAAACAGAGGCAGTTTTATTTGCATGCCTCTAACTGAAGTCTAGTTTTACTTTTCTCAAACTAGAGATATTTTAGACACTCATCTCAGCATATCATAAACACAGATTGTTCTAAACATCTGTTTTTTAACAGAACTTAAACTGACAGCATTATCACAAAAACATGTTCATTTTCCAGCAACCCCTAATTTAAGTCCCCATATTTCTTTTCATACAAAAAATTGTTTTCTTACCACTTCCCTAAGTTTAGAAGATGTTTTATGTCTGTCATCTCTTATTTTTGTTGTATTCTAGACAAAGATGGAGGGAAACAATTATTTTTTGTTTCACCTGTTCTCAACAGATGGCAGTGTTTTAGAGTGTTACAGGCATCAGCCAGAACTTCCTGCTACTGAACACTTACAAGGCAGAATACAATGAGAACCAAGCAGGATTCCACCTATTCCTTCGAGAGAAAGCTGAGAGAGGGAAAAAACTAACACAAATGTGCATCTGTAAGGGGGTAAATTGGTTCAGCAGTTAAATTGAAAATGCCTAAGGATAAAAATTTATCCATGAGAAAGTGGCATTTTAGCCAACTCAATTCACAAAGCAATATATGGAAGAGAAAATTCAAGCCCAGACCCCCAGCTGACAGCAGCAAGTTTTACACAAAGCTAAAAGCTTTGCTATTCTCAACACAATTTATTTTCCCGATGCAGCAGTAAATCTCTTACTGCCATTTAGCTCAATTTAACAAACTATGACATATCAGGGAGATTTGGACTCTAGATGCTTAAGACTCCTAATTTATGATAGTTTCAAGTCTGAATAGGAGATTGCTTATCTCATAAACAATTTCAATAATATTTTTGGTTCTTTCAAATTTTTCAGTTTAACAAAAAAATACATTTGCAGGAGTAAAATATACTGTTACTGGAAATCAGCAATTAATACAGGTGTAATTACATCTATCTGTCAACTGCTTGATGCTAAAAATGAATTGTTACTTATCATTATTGTTAGCAGAAGATCTGTATGCAATTTTGATTTTTTTCATTATTCACTTATAACCATAAATAGCAACAAAACCCAACGGGATATTGCTTTCTCTCAAGTAGAAAGCAGCAGAGTAAATACAATTAGATTCTAATTTAAAAACATACAGACTCAAGTCATTTATGAAGCCAGTACTATGTATTATCAATAGTCAGAACTTGGCTCTAATTATATTGTTCCAAGAAATTACAGGATTAGAAGCATTTATTGACTGCAAGCAGTGGCGGAAGACAAACGAGACTCACTCAGGAACAGTCATTGATAAATGTAAATAAAGAAAAGGGAGAATGAGAACACGGAAGTGGTCATTAGGAGACAAAACCAGCCTCATTCTATTAAGTGGGTTTCAAAAGAGGCTTTAGGGGACTGACACTCAGGCTATAGTTTCATCCCAGGTTCAGGAAATTCATAACCACATCGCAAATTCACCTGATCTCCAGGCACTTCCCTTATTTCAAGTATGATGAACACCAACTTTTTCAGTAAAACCTTAACACTTCTTCCTCGAAACAAACTGTTCCCACACACCTACTGCCACAGAAGTGAACAGCAAAGTTAATCAGCTGCACACTTCCAGTCTCCTTACAAGCATGTAGGCAACTTTATTTACAACTTTGAAAATGCCAAGAAGAGTACTACTATTGCTGCTGCACTATTCTCAACACATGACTTGTAAAAGGAAGAAGATATGTTCTTTTTCATACAAGCAAGTTAATAATTTGTGGGAAAATACAAGTAAAAATTTGGATTTTAACTTGTAAAAATTGTAGATTAATTGCATTCTTATAGCAATTACTGGGCAAACCTTGAGATAGCCTTATACAGGGGCATGGACTTCACCAAGAAACAGGAATCAATTTCATCATCAACTAGGTGACTTTTCTGTTGTAAAACCTTTCTACAGCAGAACATGACTATTCCAATAACAGTATTTCCTGCTTACATTGATCCATTTTCGTGTGTTACACAATGAAAAAATATCCTGAACATACACTTCTTTTTTTTGTCCCCCAGGATCAGCTCAGAACTACAAACACAAGTAAATATATTTTAGCTGAGGCTTCTGGAAATCAAGTACATGTGACAAAGGGAAAGCTAATCATGTGATCAATGGAACACACACGCAGTGACAATCAGGAGATTGCTTTTAATTATTTTGTATGCAAACACTACACATGAAGCAGGGATCTATTATGCCAGGCAATGTAGGAGGACAAACTTCCCTAGCAACGAACAATATAATCCTGAGGGTTTTAAGAGCTATTCCGTGACACTAAAGCACAGCTGGCTTTTATATACCGTTCCAGCAGTACCACAATTATGTTAATACATCAATGCCAGCAGGTCACTTGTAACTGTTTGCTAGTCCTCTTCCTCTTTCCTATCCTCACCCTTTCTCAAAAGAGTTTCACCTGCTGATTACTGAGCAACATCTGCACCTGTTCCCTAACTCAGCCTGATGAAAATTATCTAGCCTATTTTAAACATTGTTTAAATTCAGATCCTTTTAAAAGGCCTGGGTACAGGAATGACCTCAGCCCATCTAAAAAGGGAGCAATCTACTGCAGGCAGGGACAACAGCAACAAGCAGTATAGGACAGATCCTCAGAGCACCTTCAGAACAATTAAATAATTTTATTAATTTATTATTTCTGTACTGTTGAGTTGCTCATCACCAGAGAATGTAATTTCCCGGTTCCTATTCTATTATTTGAGGCAGGGACAGCCTACTATGATGCCATAAAACCAACTCCAAATATAGGCAGGGCATTTACAGGTTACAAATAACTTGTACTTACTATGATGTATGTTGAATTGGCATTTATAGACTAGTACATAAGGATTTCTATATGGAGCTAAAGGACTACATCCTAAAATCATTAAATCTACATTACTTGTATGAAAGGGTAATATTCTGGACGTTCTTCAGTTTCAACAACACCACTTCTGTGCAAGTACTTAAAACAGTTCCTGTCCTAAAGAACTTGCCATCTCCAGCAACAGGCATTGCTGTCTAAGCTGTACTGAGGGTGCAGAAAATAGGGTTTGTCTACAGTCCTAGTATTGACTTTATTCACTTTACCTATGCATGGGTCAGTACCCAACACTCCCAACACTCCCAACACTTGGCAGGATTGAGTTTTGTACTCATCTTTTGCTTAAAGTAAATCTTTAAAAAGATTACCTTTAAGATAACCACTTCTCAAAAAAGCCAGCAGGTCTATTCCAACTCAACCCCTGTAACTCCTTCCAAAGAGCACATGCTATGTGTGACTAGCAAAGTTTATTTTTAATTTCTCCTCATTTAAAAAGGCTAGTAGTTGCAATTTACATTTTTAAATGTAGATATTATGTGACTATGTCATTTTAGACTTTTCATGCCATTTCTCAAAAAGCTAATTGATTTTAGATGTACTGCAAACATGCACTTTAAACCACAATTGTTAGCACTTGGCCTACATTGACATACCACAGTTCTGTGCTGTTATAAAAATATAAAGCTTACCTGAATCATTTCACCTTTACACCCCTGAAACAAAATTATTTTTGGATTTTCCCATTATCAAAGGTAACAGCAGGAAGTTGCCTCTGCTTTATTTTTCACTTTGAGATAAAAAGGTTTAGGGATACAAGACTGAAATGCAGTTAACTACCATGTTCTTAGAGTTAGACACTTGAGTGTCAAACTACATAGCTTTTGATATCCTTGGTCCAATACATACCAAACAAAATTCTTAGTCAAGTCTGTATGCTGTTTTGGGACCATCAAAATACGTAAGAAAGGTGAATATATTTAAAACACAGTAAATTATCTTATAGCTGCAAACCCATCAATTACAGCAACTCCTTCCAAATGAAATGCTTGCACTTGCCATAGAAACAGCTGTGTGTATTACCTCAGCAAGCAATTAGAAGTGATCAGTCCATTAACACATTCCAGCTTATTATTACTGAAACTTTTATTCACTTGAGCAGGTTACTTTTCTACAACAGTAGTTCACAGAAGCAGATCTGAATCCCCACCATGCAATGAAATTTCATGTTCTGGTTTAATTGCCTGAAGTTCCGTGCATGACAGGAACACTCAGTAATGCCATGTGAATAATTACAAAACATGAACAAAAGTAACTTAAAGCAATCCAAGCACGTATAAATGTGCCAATTTTTTCCAGGTGCAGCTCAGGCAACAGAACTTACTGAGCCTCTCAGGACACAATGCTCTGTTTTCAAACAAAATCAATCAGCAAGAAGAAAAATTTAAACATAAATCCTCTTTTTACATTTTGAACTAATCCAGCAGATTAACCACATTAAGACCAGTTACTCTGGCAGCTCAATAAGGAGATCTGAAAGGGAGCAAAAAGGTCCCCAGCATGGAAAATAGGAACAGGCAGAGGAAAGCAGCAAAATCTTGAGCTAACACAGGTACAGCTTGAAGTGCTGCTACAGAGACTAAACTAAAATTAATTTTATTTCATGTCCTGCCATGTTTGAAATACAGGCTGACAAGTAATTCCAATGTCTTCTGATAAATGAATCCTTTTTTTAGTCAAAATTACATTTATTTCTCAATATTACTGTTATCCTAGTTTCTGTAGAAAGAAAAAAAGACCACTTCTATAAGAGTAAGATTATATTTAACTTCATCCACACCCCTGGTTTACCCTTACTCCCCTATTCAGGGAGTTAACTACTATCATACATTTACTATGTTCATACAACACTCCTCTCAACTCTTTAAGAGTTTGAGTTCAAGAGCACATTTACCATTACACGACCCTTACATTGTACTGCTGGTATCCCCAAACTTAACCAAATTAATTTTAAACGGGCTCACTCCTCAATAACTTTTACATTCTCCTCTGCAACACCCATCCCAGCTTCTTCAGAGGATTTCTCCCAGAACCCACTCTTATTCCTCAAGTATGTTTCAAAACTCCCTTAAGGCTCAACTACACCTCAACTGACCTTGCATGAAACACTTTAGAGGAAAGTTGGTACATAGAGTACTATTTATCCCCTCCTCACATTTCACCTACGTATAGCATTTGCCATAAGTAAGTAGAACACAAGTATTGCCTAAGAAGTGCCAGTGACAGTATTTTACTCCCTCATGAAATATTTCAGTGCAAGACATGCTTATTCACTGACAACCTGCTGCTCATTTGAACCTGTGCTTGAATGTGGGGACTATTTTTTTTTGCCCACCAGTATTAGCACTTAACTAAATTTTTGTCAGAGGTTGTTTGGGTTTGTTTTGTTGTTTGTTTGTTTCCCCATCCCTAATATTCTCTACATTAAAAGAGCTTCTATTCAGCAAGGACCTCCACAAGCTATTATTTTTGTCCTGTCTTCTAAGCTCTAAAGGAACAGTTTTCCAGTAGCCTACAGACCTCCTCAGTTCCTACCATGTCAGTTTTTCTACCTTTATAAATAATTCAGACTACCACTACAACAAGGGTTTTCTTTTTTTAAAGATATTCAAGCAATCAAGGCAATCGCTACATATACATGATTACCTCTGCACAATGTATATGAAAGATTAAGTATTCACTTCAAGAGAAGTCAAAATTCCTGCTAAATCACCACCTGTGATGAAACCAGATGAAGTTCAACAGACCACAATAACAGGTCATCTACAAAGCTCAAGGTTCTGTACTTCATTAAACAGAACAAGTATTATTTTAATGAGTACATTTGGATGTTCTCTTAATGAGAACATTTGGATTTTTCCCAATCCCCTAAGACTGTACTACCAACAAAAAAAGGCTTTTTGTCCCCTTGTTACTGTACAGAATAACTTCATTTTATATTTGGCCATCGTTAAACTAAATATTTATTTAGATTAAATGTATCAACAAAAACCAAAGAGTAATTATTCTTGCTTTGTTCTTTTGCCTTTTAAAAAATTAACTTGTTCACAAGCCAATAAGAAACAAAGCAACACAGTAATCCAGATCAGTCTACTCTTAGACAAACCAAAAGGTTAATTTCCGCAAACACTTTTGGAGAAAGCTGTATCCCACATAATTATATTGAACAGCTGAAAAGAAATTCAAGCAACAAGATGAAAAAAGTTTCAAATTAAACTGAAAAATAGGTTGAGGGAATTAACTACCAAACTTCTACTGTCTTCTTGATGCCAAAAGGCTCTTTCAAACACTGCCATGGACAGAACTCTTGAGAATGAGATTCTGACTTCTGAGTGAGTCCAAGCAGCACATTCTTGATTTAAGTTTTTAATAACAGTAAAAACAAGAAATGGACAAATGCCTACAAATTTTGTTAGGATCTTTTCTATCTATATGTCTATATTCCTATTCTTGTAGAACATATTTATCTCAAGCTAATTACTGGATTGATACCACTTAAATGCACTCAGCTTGACAGTTCCATTAAGCTGAAGAAACAATTTCTAGAAATTAAATGTAAACAAAATTCAAGCATTATGTCTCAAAGTTATAAAGGCATTGTTTTAAAATGCACTGTTAAGTCAACCCTGTGTGTACTTAAGACTCTTTTGATAAGAGTAACCTTGAGCCCATGGCTTTCAGGGATTTCACTAATAACCTTGACTAGTGGTCCCGTGGTACCCCTATGCAGAAAAACTTGATTACACCACTTGGAATTGCATAATAAACCTAAATATGTACTGTTTATTCCCCAGGAATTTGATCATTTACCTACGCTGGGATAAATGCTTTTAAAGATCCTTTTAATTAGGAAAGAATTGTGGGCAAAACTGCCAAAGGAAGCAAAGCTTTGAGTAAAAGGATAAGTACAACAAATAAAATGTTCATGTTATTTTGGAAAATTGAGCTCATTTGAATACCTGACATGGTACAGCCAGGTTAACTACCTAGGACAAGCAAAATAAGCACAATGTATCTTAAAGACAAGAATTCTGAAAAGACCCCAAGGAGGAAGAAAAGTATAGAAAAAAACCCAGTTGAGCCACACTTCTAATGCAATACTGCAGCAAACAATCCCTTTTTGTTTTAAAAATACATGGTATGATTATAGGGAGGCAATGTTTATGTTCAGCAGTAAACTTAGCAAAAAAATACTACCATACCTACGGACAGTGTCCACTCTTCCAAAGTAAGTATAATAAAACTCAAAGAAGATCACAGAAGAACTACTGAAATTCTATTACTTAAAAACCATGTTTTATCAAAACAGATTTGGATTCAAGTCTGTTAATTCAATCACAGTTTCTTCAGGAAGCACTGTGGCTAGTAAAGAACTCTGCTCCAGAGACAAATACAGAAGGCAGAAGACAGAAGTTGCAGGTTCAGCCCAACTCGGACTGGGTGCAGAAGTACCGGCAACCACTGCAGCAAGTGACAAACTAAATGTTTGTGTTGAGAAGTTACAGACAAAACCAAGAACTTTTGTAGTCACCAACATATCACGCAGAGATTACACATGGAACGTTATATACCAAGTAAAATAACATTTGAAAACATGCATGTTTTCAAACCTGCAGCCAACAGTTATTTCTAAGTATGCTACTGAGCAGCTAAACTATATTAAAGGTACTTAACTTCTTCTCCATAATCTATAGAATTCTCTTTAAGCAAGGAAGCATTACCTCATTAAATTATATGCCTATTTAAATCAACCTAAGCCACTACTCAACATCAGCTCAGTTTTCAGCCTGCTCCCGTGACTTTACAGTACTTGAGGCTGAACTTCTGAAGTGTTTTTGGTTAGCTTGTTCAAGGAGAACATAATTTGTCTTCCTCAATATTAGGTTTTATGGTCACATCTGAGTATATCAGTCAAACAGTCCATCCCACTGTAACATAATTCCCCCCCACTATAGGTGAACATATAATGATATATTTCTTCCATTACCTGTCTCTGAAATATAAACAACAGGATCCTGCTTTAGAACTTTACCAAGTTTTGAAGTAGCTGCTTTTTTCTCAGGTGACTTCTTGGATTTTTTCACTGACGACACCTCCTCTTCTGAATCTGTATTTTGACCACAACATAAATGTAGATTTCCTCCACATACACATATGTGATCTGTTACTTAAAGCCTAACAGTTAACATGTGTTCACATATATTCAGCTGAGTGAGAAAAAGACTCCATATTCCTACCATGGTAGGAAGGTCAGAGCATAGCTCCGCTTTTCATGCATCACATAAATGACTAAATGAAAATCTGGTCAGAACCCAGCATTGACAGTGTTTTTTGTTTACATAACAATACTTTGTTATTTATTTCAGTAACTGCTATACCTGTATAACAACCTTTCTGAAAAAGAATGCGACCATCAAAGATACCACAGCAGCTTACTTCAGAAAAAGCGAAACACACCCAACAAAACCAAACAAGCAAACATTTTTAAAAAAACACCCAGAAAAAAACCCAATGCCAAACCCACAAAAAATATAATATTATGCTGCTGTGTTCCATGAAACCAATTCCACAAACTAACAACAGACAAAAAAAAAAAAAAAATCACTGAGGTGGTACTCTGCTTTTTCAGGAGAACACTGGTGACTTGCCACTCATCACCAACCATTCTCCACATCCCAAAAGCTGTCGAGATGACAAATTTACTCTACTGTGGATTATGTATCCCAGCATCCAAATGAATCAGCAGGATGAACTGAAGAAGTAGAGACAACTAACAAGTGTCAGAGAGGGCTAATGTATAGAGCCTACCTCTTCCCATGATAAACACAAATATACTGTAATTATATCTAAAAAAAAGACTGGATACAGTCAGTTGACTTGAATACTGTCACCCTGCACAAAACACAACAAGCAAAAAACAAACAAAAACAAACAAAAACAAACAAACAAAAACCAAACAAAAAATCCCCCAACCCCATCAACAAAAAAACCCCAGCCAACCAAACAAAAATGAAAACAAAACCACCCACAGAGTTTTCCATCTTGAAGAGCTTAGAGTACTATTTCTCTTTTTCTCTCCTACTACTAAAGGGTTAGAATCTCCAAACAATATCAGTACTTTAAAGGTATCAGCTGAGCAATATATTAATTTTGTATTCCTACTATTCCTTATAGCTGAACAGGAACTGTCTATAAAACATTTTATCTAAAGATTTGAAAACACTTTTCTATATACAATTGCATTATTAGGACATGTTTCTATGATCATTTTTCTTCAACCAGAAAAGCAGTCTTCTATTAAAGAGACCGCTTCTAAAATTTCAAGCTGAAGTCTTTGGTAGGAGTCAAAAATTGTAGGAACGCCTGCAATCTTTTCTACAGCTTCACAACAAGATACAGAATACCATCAAAGAGGATTTAAATTACATAGCAGATCAGAAAATTTAATTTTAAAGCTTGACATTTCTAGTTTAATCTAACATCTTGACATGCAAGGGCTTGGGTTTTCTTGTTTGGGGATTTTTGTTGTTTGGGTTATGTTTTAAGATGTAAGTGCTATAAAATGGGTTTCCCTTATTGTAATACTCCAAAGAATATTTTCAGAATGTGGTATCTTCAAATTATATTCTCTGTGCTTCATACTGTAAATTTCTAACTATGGAACAAACATTTACTAGACTTTTTTTAATAGGAAAAGACAAATAAATTAAACCCAAGTTTGCTTTTAAAACAATCTCCTATATTATGTTCATGCAGTGCAAAGAAATGTAAAGTTATAGTATATAATCAGCCTCCTGTACCCACTGTAGGATGTTATTTTTCCTTAATAAAACCAAAAACCTAAAGCATTCCACAATGTATATACAATCTCATAGCAATAAAAAAAGTTCCCAAGTTTTGATAAAATTAATCATCTGAATTTCTTTTTTGTGGGTTTTTTATTTGCGTGTGGGTTGTGTTTTGGGTTTTTTTTAACAGCTGTTTTGTTAAAAGTTACCTTGCATTGTATATTACATACCTGGCACTCTTATTATTATCAAACACCTGTATCCATCAATATTTGCCATGAAAAAAGTTTTACTTGCATTGACTAAAAAAAAACCTCAAAAAACTTTCAGATATACAATTTACCTAATCAACCTTGCATGCTGATGCAAAAAATACAAAGGAATATTCAGAAACAACTTTGAACACTACCTGAATCATAGATTATTCTTCTCTTCTTTTTTGTCCGCTTTTGTTTGGAATCGTCTTCACTGGGTGAATTATTCACCTAAGTGTAACAGTCCATTAGTTCAACCATTACACAGATCCTCTCAGCTTTCAGACAGTCATACATCCAAATTTATGAGTTTCAAACAAATTCTAACAGAAATTATTTCTTTTCCAATATTACGTTTACAAACAGTCCTAACCCCTGTGTGGGAGGGGGAAAGATGCAGCAGAGAGAAAATAAGGAAGAATTTTCACACTGAAATTATACAGTCAGAATACTTTTTTAAGCCAGCTCTTTCTTCCAAACTGTTACGTTTCACATTAAACATTCCATCCTATTAGAAATCCCTCCATTCTTTAAGTGATTTTAAAACTAGCTTTAGCCATTGCTTTCTTTTTTATACAGCTCAGGTGATTAACATGGAAAGTAGTCTGAAACCAGAACCCAATCTAGTTTTAACCAGTCATTTTAAAGAATTTGGTCTTTGCAGCAGGTTTAGAGAAGTGATGCCAACAAACACAGTGTTAACATTTCCTTTACAGGTGTTAAAACACCTGGGTAAAAAAACTGGTCAGCAGGCACTACACCACAGACTTTTACCTCATTTGTAAGCATGAGGTCTTTGCTATGTCTGCATCTACTGTGCATAAACCTTGGGTTTATTAAACTAAAAATTACATAACCAAACCTACTTAGAGAACTGCGGCTATAGCCAGAATAACTTCAAATATATCAGACTGTTCTTACACTAGCTCTTAACCCTAAGAACTTCTATACCTACCTTTATCCTACAAACCAAATTTTTTAACTAGCAATTTTCTTCACCACCTACAAAGTTTTACTGCTATGAGTTAATTTTAAGTGGTAGTTTCCTCCCATACCTGTAAAAACAACTGACATACAGTCTGTTATTTTAGTATGTGAGAAGAACCATGACTTTAAAAAACGCTAGATACACAATCAATCTTGCATCAGAGAAACCAAGCACTTCATAAATATAAAAAGCAAAACTAACCTTAGCCTCCTTTTCCCTTTTCTTCCCACTTGAGGGTCCTTCACCATTTTTAATTCTTTCACTCTTTTTCACAGACTCACATTCTTGTCGCTTTCCAGGTGGTACAACACCAAAGAATTTCCGGATATCCTAGTAAAAGGGAAAGCAGATTTATAAATTTTTAAATACAGACAGCTCTTCACACTACACTTACGTGACCTTTTCAGCAGCTCCATTACATTTATTGATTTTGAAATTTTGTTTACAGTTCAGAAAACAAAGCCCAGATAGTTAAAAGTAGCTGCTCAGACACCCTCACCACCTGACTCTAGTCTTCGAATCATGAAAAAAATTTATTTCTTCCTTAGTTGGGCATCTTCACCAATACAAAATGCAAGACAAACTTCCACCAGCAATGAAATACAATGACTTAAGACAGATGTATCATTAGAATTCTTTTTTTCTGATTGTCACAAACCTGGACTGAAATATTTCTATAGTTTATATGATCAACACACTTATGAAGTAGTGCCCAATGTAGAAAGACAGAAAAGGACCAGGAGCTTGAAAGAGTGAAGTAGTAACACATACTGCATTTTCCACCTTCTCATAAATTTTTAAGACAGTAACTTACACCTCATTAAAAAACTAGCCAGCAAGAAACTTACAAAATTTAAATAAAGTAACACCAAGATCAATTTTGTTACCTTATTTTAGTACCTGACCACAATACAGCCATAACAAGCTTTCTAAGCATGTAAAATCAGCAGCTGAAGCTTAAATTTTAGAAAATCACTATTGTATACACAAAATCGCATCTGACTTCTGTTTTTAAAATCTAGCAATCCAGTTTTATTAAAAGAAATTGAGAAAACAAGTTCCTGGTTGTTATCACTACTGCCAGGGTTAGCAGCCATTTCAGAGAAAGAAAGTACCTGGCCTGAATCATATATAGCAGGTAAAGGATAGGGCTCAGGACTCCACTGTACCCAGCTGAAAACTATTCCCTAGCATGGACTTCAGCTGGCACTTCTTTATTATTACAGGGAACCACAAGTAAAGTAGTACATTCTTAGGAAATTGGCATCAAGTCTGATTGATAATAAGGGGTCTTTGAGGCTCTTTTTCTAACCATCACTGTCAGTTTGGATTTAGGGCTTAAAATCAATGGAACATCTGATTTGAAAGCATAAACAAAAAATGGGACATGTATAAATTAATTTAGTACACTCAAAACAATTTTATAGAATTGGAAATGTTGTTTCCTGTAAAAATTTAGGCTCTTTGTGTTTTAACTGCAGGTACTAATACAGATTCAGCAAATGGTAGATTGAAAATCATTCTTCCTCAGTGTGACTTCACATTTTTCCATCCATGGAATTCATGCCTTGAAGCAGAGATTTTCAACACTCCACTATTTTACATATATTCCTACAATATAAATGCAGTACTATAGAAGCTCTGAAATTTTGACTGCTGATACCTATAGCTAACAGATTTGAAGAGAGCATCTATTCAAAAAGTTTCCAAGTAGATTTGTGGATCTGATCACTCAATTATACTCATTATTACTGACTTCTTTTTAGGCTTAAGGTAACTTGGCAAAAGAAGAACAAGTCTCATTAGATCTTTTATGTAGCAAAATAATTTAAATACTTAATACAACACTGCAAAATAAAGTGACTTTAAAGTTTACATTTTTTAATAGTTGTTACTTTAAAGCTTAAAATATTTGAGGATTTAATTTTAGATCAACAGTAAGGCTCCATTCATTCTACTGTTTTCACCAAAAACTGCTAGCTAGTAAGTGAGGTGCTCCGCAAATCTACCATCCTCTGCCAACCTCTGTGCTACCTGGCAATTGTTATGTGAGGGAACATGAATACATCCCAAAATTACAGTCTTCAAGCTTATACACCTTAAAAGTGGTAGCAGGGAACATGTGTTACATTGGTTAGCCCACTTTAAAACCACATGTCTGCTTTAACTTATTTCTAAAGCTTTTCAGTAGGCTTCTCCACAGGCTTTTAAGAAGATTTATTAATTTCACTATTTTTCCTCTAACTAAACCTTTAGTTTTGGATTACGGTTCTGGAATCAGTTTTAAAATGCACATAATTGTGGCAAAAGCTTTGCAGAACCTTCTGGTGTTTTAAGCATAGGCAATAATATTAGAATTTTTTAAGATTTATACAAGGTTTATGAAATGCCAACTTAAAATACACAGCCCTAAGCTACAAAGGAAGATTGACATCTATGCACAACCTTCTTTAATCTTCCACTATAAATTCACCAACTTCAGCTATCCTGCTCTTCAGAGGACAAGGTAACCTTGCTGACATAACACAGTGAATACAGAATTGCTTGGGAGAAAAGTATGCCTCAGGGCAACAATAAAGGTACCTTTCAATGAAGCTTTTATGCAAGAATCATGACACAGATTTTTCAGGCCATTTATAAAGATATGCCAAATAAATTATTAATTCATTGCATAACTAATTGCAGAAATCAAGCCACATAAGTATCTATCATACAAGCTTAGATCCCAGACAGAACCACTTTCCTCTATCCTGGGCTTATCTATTTAACATATTCTGACTGACCTTCCTATTGGTATATTATGCCATCCATACATATATGAGACCACCAGGTCTCATATATATATATATATATATATATATATATATACACACCAGGAAAATCTGTATGTTTAGCTTTTATCTATGCTCGTTCCAGTGAGGAAAGGCTGGAACTATCAAGATTCCTTCCAGGACATCACCCCAAAAACCACAGCAATGTGCCTTGTGTATCCTGCAGATACTGACCAGCATGGCAGTTCCCTTGCCCATAAGGCTAAAATTAAAATAGGCAAGGCTATTTTGCTGTGGCTCCCCAGGGCTGCTTCCACAGCAGCACCAGCAAGGAATAACTTTGAGCAGTTCCACCTAGGTAGGAGTTGTAACTAAGAATGTCTGATCACGCTCACTCAAGTGGGGTGACTGATGCATAGCATGTGAAAGGCCTTAAAAGCTGGTTCCTGCTCAGTTATCTTAAGAGTTGCACGGCTGTGCCATCTAGTCCTTGCCTGTTCTGACTACTGCTTCAAATCCTCCATCTTACACAGTAACAGAAGACCACAGTAATTAATCATGCCAGGCTGCAAGTTTTCTCTTGGAAGATTTGCATCTGTCTGTTTTATTAGGTAGAGAAACAGAAACTGAAACCTATTTGTTAGGTAGTACGAAGACTGCTAACTCAAAGAGTGTTTTTACAAGACTAGTGTTCACTATGGCAGAATATTTTCCAAAGTAACATCATATAATCCAGTCTGCACCTCAAAATACGAGACAGAAAACTGAACTTCACCAACCTAGCTCAATGACTGCAGCAGAAAGTAATGCACCTTACTTCAGGTACTGTGAGCGTCTCAATGAGGGCCTCACATCAAAACAACATTATTTCTTTCCAATCTGCCTATTCCAGTGCAAGTTTTGCCTGGGTATCAGCTCTGACACTTGGCACTTCCAGAGCAATTGCACTAACTAAAATCAGATTTATAGTATCACTTCAGTGAAACCTGAAGTAATACCTGCTTGGATAACTATACTTAATGAACAGTTACTGATAGTGGTAACTGCAGCAGTGCTTTTGTAGCAGTATCACAGTTCTCAGTGTTTAACAGCTGATGCTCCAGCTCCAGCCTTGAGTGTCCCTCTCAGCAAGACAAAACTCAAGAACTCTCTACTCCTGGGCATTCATTCCCTCAGGTGTACCAGTGTAGCTCACTGCTTGGGAACCGGGTCAGGCCACTAATCTGGGTGAAAAATAAATCCCTTCTAAGTCAGCTTGTTGTGTAACTGTGCACACATCAGTTCAGCATAGCTGAGAGTATGCTGCAGAACCAAGCTAACAGGGGCTACTTACACTTCACACTACACGAAAAAAGTTTGCAAGGGTATGACATGGACTCGCAATATGCTCATGCTGTTGCTGCACAAGCAGAACAGGCTGCACCATTACTAACATCACTGTACTTTTGCCTCTATTTCCACAGCTGCAGTAGTGATGGTTGAGCAGCCACTTAAGCACTGAAAAGGGAATGGGCTTAGGCAACTTTTACATTCCCCAAAATGATGGTTGTCTCCCTCCCTTCTAGGACAGGGCCAGACACTGCGAGATGGTGACATTCAGAAGACTACACAAGAAGGAGAATCCCTTTGTCCTAGGAAGGTGGGAAAGGAGGAAGCAAGCCTTCCAATAAGATCAGTTTTCTAAAAAGGTGATAGCAGGGACACAGAAGAGATGTGTCCTTGTACATAAACTTGAAGTAATCAGCCAGCCCAAAACGAACCATGAAAATATCACAGTTTAATAGTGCCAGGAGTCTTAGTGCTGGCAAACCTCTGCCAGTACAGCAGAAGACTCAGGTTGTATCACCCATCATTGCGGAGCACCAGGTATAAGCTATAAACAAGCTTAAACTCTTTGGAGAGTCCAAAGAGTTGCACTTAACTTGCAAAATGACGTCTGTAGTTAAGCCAGTAAAAAGTGGGGACAGAAACTCCATCTGAATACAAGCAAACTTATCTGAGCCAGAAATGAAAAGGGGATACCATCTTAGGGTGGCTGTAAAGGTAAGGTGAGCAGCACTTTGGAAAGCACAGGAACACGTATATATTTACATTTAAAATCTCTTTACATCCTACTGAGGGTTGCATCGTTATCTATAAACAAGTGTCTACTTCCAGAGTTTCAAGCTCTTTTTTTCCCCACTCGAACTGTTTTCCTGCAAATACTGTGCACCCTCCAGCTCGGCATCAGAAACGCCTCGTGTGGAATTAATTCCCGCTGGAATTAAAGGAAGAGTTAACACTCCGGCACACCGCGTTTACAGAAGGTCTGCCTATCCGCATTCCTTCCCCGGACGAGCCCACGGTCCGCGCCCTACTCCCCACCCGCTTTCGGGGGGGAAGGGAAGCTGGAGAGGCTCAGCCGCATCTCCCTCTGCGCAAGGGCATTTCCTCGGCCACGGGTTCACGCTCCTGGCACGCGCGGGAGGCCTCGGCCCCTGCGGGCGGGAGCGCGGCGGGGCGGCCTCTCCCGCCGCAGCCGCTCGGGCACCGCGCGGGGCTCCGCGCCCGGGGCCGCCCGCGGGGCTCGCTCAGCCGCGCCGGGCCTCGACGGCCCCGCAGCCGCCCCCCGGCCCCGCGGGACCCTGCGCGCCGTCCCCGCCCCGCACAGCCCCAGCCCGGCGGGGAGCCCCTCACCATGGCGGCGGCGCGGTCCCTGTGCCTAGCAGGACGCTCCCCGCCTCCATGCTCCCGCCTTCGCGCCAACTCCCGCGGCCCGGCGCGCGGCGCTGCCGTCACGGCCGCGACGGGCGGGGCTGGGCGGTGGCCGGGGCGTGCCCCGGGCCGGGGCCGGGGCCATAGCGGTGGATCCCAGGGGACCCCGGTTGCTTCCAGCACACTCCCGGCCCCGGCCCCGGCCCCGGCCCCCGGCCCCGGCCCCGGCCCCCTCGCCCCCGGCCCCGGCCCCCTCGCCCCCGTCCGCGTTCGTGTGCGGGCGGCAGCGGCCCTTCCCCGCGGCGGAGGTTTAACCGCTCCCGCCGCCTCGAGCAGCAGCAGCAGCTCAAAATGGAGCTGCGTGTGCTCGGGCGCCTCCAGCAGAGCAGGCGAGCCGGCAGGCTGAACTGCTGGGTGAAAACAGACAAGCGAGCAGTGCCAGGCCTCCGTGATTTTCGTCACTTTTTAGGCCACTGAGGCAAACTCAGCACCCAAAATAGGTGGGCAGCCAGGCCCGGGTCAGCGCAGCACTGAAAGGCATTTCCTGGTCATAAACATGTGATGTCCCTTCCATTCTGGCTGTGCAGGGAGCGTCGGGCTCTGCTTCCTCTGAAAGTATTTTCTCCCATGCGCTAAGGCTGGGGAGAGCTCGGAGTCTTAGGAGTCCAAGAGAAACCGGGAAATTAACGCTGTGTCTGCTCCTACAGGTTGCTTAATTTTCTAATTAATTTTAATGAAATCTATATTTTCTTCCATTTTTTTCCCTCTACTTGCTAAACACCGGAAGGGAATAAACTTGGTCAAGCCAAATAGAAACGACTCCACTCTCAAATATTGGCTAATGTTTAGATTCTGCCAACCTACCGAATTGCTAATTACTGTTGGACTTGGAGAAGAATAGGGAAGGCAAACTGCATTTGTGATGTTACAAATACTGCCAGTGATTTAGGAGACCACTCATCAAAAACCAACCAAAGAGTACAAGCTTAATTTGTACTCGTCTCATACTGCAATTCCTAATGCTATCACTATTGTTCCCTCTGTATTCACTGTCTTCTTGGTGGCATGGTCAAATTCCAGATAACTGTTAATGATACCTATTACCTTTCTTGTTTATTTCTTGAAATTGGACTTTAAGTAATTGTTAAGATCTGTTTGCACAGAAACTGCTACCGTTCTTTTATGAACACACATGGTTAGGTGGAGTCGTGTATTTTCAGCATGAGCATAGCTTGTGAATTTGGATTTCTGCATAAGGAACACAGTGAGCAAGTAAACACAGACCCACAGCACAGGCTGTGCTTTTTGGCCTGTTTTGCAAGTTATTCCATATGCACTCAACATAATGGCTATGCAAACAAAACTGATAGTGCTTTAGAAAAACATCTCCTGTGATAAGTTTGTATTTACATATTTAATTCTCGTTATGTAACTTTTAAAGCTGTGCATATTCCTGATACCTGAACTAAAGATCAGTTAAAATGGCTGACATTTGTAAGAGCCAAACTGTTCAAATAATGCTAAAAGAGTTACTGCAGGTGGTTATCTCTATTTGTAGTTGATAAAGTTACCTAGAGTAACATCTAGCAGAGCAGTATCTGCTTGTGGGCTTGTGACATCTTCATGTTTCTTGGAAGGCAAGAGTTTAACCCTTTATGGAGACATCAGGCTGAATACCTGGAATGTCTATAATTCACTCCTGGGTATGGTGTGGAGACATAGAATACCTCTGTTCCTATGTACATGTCTACGAAACCAGTGGAAGTGGGAAGAATCTTGCTCCATCACAGGAAACAAAACTGAATACTCATCGTATTGTGATGTGCTTTGCAAGATAAAATCAAGGCAAAATCCATTTTGAGTCTATAATTGATCATGGGTTGTGTTTTAAAGGCCTATTACCCAACTAAAATGACAGCTTTTTTAGAAGTAGATAAAGTACACTTGATTTCACCACTATGACAAATACATGGTTTTTTAATTAGTATTGTTTTCTACCTTTCTGAAACTCACAGACTATTTGCCTTTTTATGTTGGGTTTGTTTTCTAAAATCCATTTTAAAACGTGAGATATTAACTCTTGAACTTGAGAGTTTTTTTCCCCTGTGTAATTAGCCCAGCCCTACTGGTTTTATTATTAGTGAAGGCTTTGTCTTGCTTATTAAGAGATGAGGTTGTTAATAAGAAAATTACATTTTCTTATATTGAGAAATAAAAAATAATCTGTTTTCTTTTTGTTAATATCTTGTTTATTTTATTTTCACTTTTTTGTATATTGCTATGTTGATACTCTTTTGGAATTGAAACCAACTTTTTAAGTGAAATTTCAGGTTAAATTCTGATTTTTTGTAGTAATGGCATTAAAATACTATTTACTAGATAGTAATCTCTATTTTGGAAGAATCCCATAAGGAATATTTTTCTTACTAGACTCTCTAGTAAAGAAAATAAATTTTTCCTGGCATTGTAAAAGCAGGAATTAGCATTTTGTTACAGATGAAAAATTCCAAAAATTCTTCATAAATCTGTGGTGTAGTTTCTATTTACATTAGGCTTTCTCTAGTATCCATCACAATTCTGTGCCTTTAGAAGAGACTTGATCCCATCTCAAACTGTTTTTGCTGTATAAGGTAAAGATAAGGGATTTGCATGACACTGTTGTGGGCAATTATGTAAGTTGTGCTTCTCTGAGCACCTAACACTAGTAGATCTGAGCAGCTTAATGTAAACATTACACTTTTTCTGAGTGAACTTTGTCTTTAGGTCTTTTTCCTCATTTACATATCTAGGCAGAATGAATGTGTCAACTCAGATACTCAGTCTAACATTCAAAACTTTTAGCTAATGTGTTCAGCATTTCTGTAGATCAAACCCCAGATTTTCAAGCCAAACCCCAAAACAAGGAGAGTACATATTCAAGAGTCAAGTGAAAAGTTGTTTTCTTCATTTTAATCACATGCCTTGGCAAAGGCAAAGAAGAAAAGGAAAACTGATAGTTAAGAATGAAACTGAATAATCATTAGGCTTCCTAACTACTGAGTCTGTATCAGCAAGTGCCCTGGAGATTTCAGCTTCTCCCAGTCTTGATTCATTCTGAGACCAGATTGATTAAGTGCATGGACAGAGGCAGGAAATCCCACTGTGCAGCATCATACTGTATGATGTCCTCATACAGTACCAGGGTTGGAGCCTGTGCTGACACTGCCACTTGAGCCAGTGGAACCATTAATTCTCTTCCCCTCCTTTCACATCCTCACTTCCCAACAGCCCCATATCCCATCTCACTCTTCTGCGCTGGTTGCTTTCCAAATTAACAACAGTCACAGTACTTCCTTTCCCCAAGTCTTTGCTCAGGTCATGAAATCCTCCTTCCAGATTCAAGTCACTATATGATTCACATCAGTTAAACTGCTTCGTCTTAACTTCATGAAGTTAAATTACAGCCCAAATAGTTACATTTGACCAAGCAGTAAGAAACTGGATTCACAGTCTTGAAACATTGAAACACTTTCAGACCTTGCTCCCAGTCATGTCAATCACAAGGAAAGAAATATAGTTCATAGCCTTGTACAGACCAAGCATCTGGGAGCACCAGTCTCTGCTGCACCTTACACATCTCAGGCAGGTGCAATACATTGTCTGCATCCTCATGCCAGTGGTACTACCACTGCTGTATTTAGTGGGGAGAAGCCTGTTGTCTTTCTCTTGCCCACAGATTGTCATAGTGTTACAAAGCTGTTGTGGATGTTTGGAGCTCGAGCATCTGGTAATATGGTAACTAGCTGCTTTAGAAGTGGCATTGACAACGACTTGTGTTTGGGTGTTCTTTCATAAAGTAGGATACATACAATCAGTGCTTTTATGTGTCAAAATAGAGGGATGATGTTGATGCAATAGCCATCAAACAGCATTTTAAATGCTGTTCCATAGAACGAAAAAGGAACATGTCAGTATGTACAGTAAACCAACTTGGTATAGTCCCTGTCTGCTCCTCTTGTTCCCAAGCTGCCTGTGTGTGGTAGGATCTTGGCTGAGAAATGTAGATCGGTTACTTCAGGTAGCTGAGGGAGTGCTGGGTTTGTTATATGGGAGAGGCTCATATTAGATGCATGGCTACCCCAGCACCAGGGACCTGGAGTGCAGAAGATGTCAGTGGGAGCTCTTGTCTTCATCTGTGGTGAAAATGTTTCTTGTAAAGACACTGCAGAGAAATGCTTACAAACATGGACATTTTGTTGTTTATCCTAAAAATAAATTGGTTTCCATTTGTATTGATTAATCAGCTTTACTGATAAATTAAAGGTATGTGTCAGTGGCATTATGCAGTGCTGCAAGCGTGCTCTCACAGGGAGCAGGAGCAGTAAAGCAGCAAGCAGTAGCCCAGCAGTGCATCTGGGCTTTCATGTCCTACATGGCAGCAGGGCTAAATCATCTGACCAGAGTGCTCTGCTCAGGTGATAAATTGTTCCCACGCTCAGCTTTCAGTGCATATCTTTCTTGCATGCAAAGTTACTTGACACTTCTATGTTGTTCCTCAAGGCTCTTCTGCAGCTGTGGTCAAACAGTTCTGTTACTATATGGACACACTTTAAATTACTGTACCTCAAGAAAAACAGAAGTGGCAGGCATCAATCTTACTGTATTGAGTAAATGGACTGTATCTCAGCATACACAGTGTTGCTAAACATGTTAAAAGATCAAATTATACTGCAAAATTGCTCTATAAATATTGGCTGTACTGATGCCCTAGCTGTGTATATGAATTGTTAAATTAACCAATACTGAAGTAGCAACTTTCAGGGATAATTATCTTTGCTATTTTTTTTTTATTTTAAGAAATCCAGGAAAATTGTGTAAGAGCTGGAACAGAGTCAGTTCCCTGTTGATTTTGTACTGCTGCTGTATGTAGTGCTGTACAGCAGACTTTTATACAGGACAGAAAAATAGTTGTGTGTTTGAAAGAAATAGCTTTGTGTTTTTATATAGTTAGCAGGATGTGTGTATATCTCTTGTTCACAGCAAAATTTCCCACAAGTCCAGGGAGAGTTCTTCAGCAGAAGTAGGTTGGTTGAGCAGGGTAGGACTGAGGAATCATGCACTGCCCTTCCAGCCATCCAATTATACAGATAGGATAAATCTCCTTTAAATTGGTGATTATGTAGTGTGAATTGTGTTAAGGTTTCCTCAAAATACAGCTCCACAAGGAATAAAGGACATGATAGCTTCTTAGATCCTCTGTCACCTAAATTATCGTGCCTGAATGACGGAGCTTTAAATGATGATATATTGGTTCCTAGCATTTCTGTTGTACAGGCAGCCTGCAGTGAGAAGCCAGGTAGGTGTCTCAGTGGTCATACAGAGGCCACCTCCCTATAAATTACACCATTCTCTGACCCGTTCTACATCTCACAGTTCAGGCTAATCATTGACAGGGCTTTTACAATCACAAGCTTTTAGTGAAGCTTTGATAAAACACTCCAGCAGCTTGTGGCAAATGAAGACGGTCTGTACGGCATGGACTCCAGCAAAAGAATGGAATTTTTTCAGCATCAGTACAAGAAATCTGACTTTTAACACTGGCACTATAAACTGGCATAATGTGTGGCCAACGACTGGAGAAAATTGTTACTTTTTGGACATTAGTTTTCGTAAGGATAGTTACTGGGCTTGCTGGAGAAGGAAGATCTGTGTGGAAAAAGGACTCCCACTTCAGCCCCGTGAGTGAAACACAGATGTTTTTATATGACACTTTCCCCAAAGAGTTTCTCTGGGGTGTAGGGACAGGCGCTTTCCAGGTGGAAGGCAGCTGGAGGAAGGACGGGAAAGGCTGCTCCATCTGGGACCGCTTCACCCACTCGGAGTTCAGGGATGCTGACAGCACAGGCACCTCCAGTGACAGTTACGTCTTGTTGGACAAAGATTTGTCTGCTCTGGATTTTTTGGGAGTTACTTTTTACCAATTTTCAATTTCATGGTCAAGGCTTTTCCCCACTGGAGTGGTAGCAGCTCCCAATGAAAAAGGACTTCAGTATTATAACACCCTTATTGACTCTCTACTACACAGAAATATTGACCCCGTGGTTACACTCTACCACTGGGACCTGCCCTTGATGCTGCAAGAAAAATACGGGGGATGGAAAAATGAATCAATGATTGGTATCTTCAATGACTACGCCACGTTTTGCTTTCAGACCTTTGGGGACCGTGTTAAGTATTGGATTACAATCCACAATCCATATTTAGTTGCTTGGCATGGGTATGGCACAGGTATTCATGCTCCAGGAGAGAGAGGGAAAATAACAACTGTCTACTCAGTAGGACACAATTTGATCAAGGTACAGTATAGTAAGATTTTACAAATTGATCTTGCACTGCTGTGGGAAGTAATGGGAGGAATTGGTCCTGTGATCAGTGTTTAAAAAAAAAAAATCACCTACGGGGAAAGCACCAAGAATTAGCCTTTAGCTAAGGCAGTCTTTCTGTTAATCCTCACTTTGATCTTATTGCTCGTCACAACAGCTGACTCAGTAATTGTTTATTTTAAGGTACTTGTTCATTATTTTATTTAAATAGCTTTTACATACAAATTCTGGCTATTAAAAGCATTCTTTATTCTGTACATTTAGTTAAACAGATTTGGCCATACTGAAATGACTATTCTATTAGTTTAAAAGGAAATTAATTTGTATTTGCATACTGAATAAATTTTACTGGCCATAGAGTATGTATATGTAAGTATACATATCTAGCTTAGTAAGATCATACTGCAAAATGTTTACCTCTAAACTAGTAAGGTTGGCACTTCTTGGGTTCAGAAGAAAACAAATGTCCTCTTCAGTACTTGAGAGTTTCAAATTATTTCTATGATGTACAGTATTTTTTGCATCTGCAGTGCTCAAAGTGCTTTACAGAGCAGGTCACTATCCCATCTCTGCAGCCAGTATAATTCCCCCTACTAGGACTATTCTTAACTATCACAAAGAGAATTTTTCTACAACTTGCCATACCTTATACATGTAATTAACAAATAAATCTGAATGGGTTTGTCCTACAGAAAGAAGTACGCATGTTGGAAAAAAATATTTGCCAGAGTAGTTAAAAATATTCTGCAACTGACAAATTCTTGTATTTGCTTCTGGCCTTGAACCTTCAGAACATAATTTTTTGAAAAAATTCACACTGCAGTCAATAGAAGTTTTACACACAGAAAAGTTGTCAGGCACCCTGAGTCACTAACTGATTTCAGACTTAGCAGAAGAATGATTTAACTATAAAGATTTGTGAAGCATCTCAAAGAGAACTGATGCTGAATCATTCTTTTTATTTTCAAGTGCTATTTTATGTAATGCATGTAAAAGATACCATGTAAGTTTGCAGTATTTCTTGCCTTCATTTCTGAGTGTCACAATCAAATGTAGAGTACCAGCTACAGAGTCTCTGCATTTTCTGTAAAATCCATGTAAGCAGCACACCACACACAGGGAGCAATACTCCTCTCCAGAGAATCAATTGGATTTTCCAGGAAGCCAAGCACAGCTGGGTCTGATATACAAATTACTGACCTAATTTTCTTGGTCAATATTACTTATCTCTCAGACTTGATTTGATAGTTGCTTCTAGAGAATAAATAGACTTCTAGAGTATAAAATAAATGACTTGGATGAAAGAATTAAGGAGACTTTCAGCAGCACACAATCCTTTAACTACTATTTCATTATCCTTGGGCAGAAATTATTTTCCTCTGCTACCCTTCTTACAGCCCCATGAACATTACCTAACAAATGAGCAGTTCTCTCCTGTACCACTGTAAAATTTCTGAAGATTTTAGATTTGAGATTCATGAAAAATCTGAAATTCGTAGTAAGGTATTTGAGGAACTGGAGTTTTCTGATTGGGGTTAGAGATGGAATGGAAACTCTTGAGGTACCAGTCGGTATGAGTCAACTCCTCTTTAGATATCATTATTTCTTTCTCTTAATAAACTGTAATGCCAGCCAGCCATTCCACAGAAGTCACAGCTGGTCCTACGTTTCAAGCCAACTAGCCAGAATCTTTCTCAAAGATTTTTGGGCGAGTTGAAACGTTTGGCTCATTTTGCATTGTTGACAATACAGTATTAATATAATGTATTGATGCACAATCAGGATTCATGTGTTGTGAAATATCTCTCCTTTGAGAATCAAGAAAAGTTATAAGATTCTCTCTCTAAAGAGATTTCACATGTGTTTTTATTTCAGGACCAGTATATACTGGTCTGTTTCTCAGACACTGTATTATGGCTACCTTTTAATTTCCCACTGCAAACCAAAAACATTATCCCAAAAATAAAAGACCAACCAAAATGTCAGGTTTTGGCAGTGTGAGGCAAAGCCTGTTAAAGCTCTTGAAAAAATTGCCATTTATGTAATCAGCTTTAGGAAGAGCCACATTCCTGTTCATGTCAAGGCTTCATTTTTGGACAGACTGTTGACAGACACGGTCCTCAATGCCACCCTGTGCACAAACCAGGTTCACACATTAAATATACAGAGCAGGAAAAACAGGTCTGTAATGCTGAAAAGAAGCTAATCTGCCACCACACTGTTACACAGCAATTTGCTGAAAATCATTCTCAAGCCTTTTTGTAGTATCTTCGGATAAATTAAAGGAAGCTCTCGCATGAATCCTACTTTTAGTTCAATTTCCTTGTGTATTGTTGCAGTTGTGGTGTTATCAGAACTAATCACTATTTATATAAAGGAGTGCTTTTATGTGATATATCAATCATAACCTGAAGCTAAGTTAAATAGAATCACAAAAACAATATAACAAACCATAAACCTCTGCTTTTTTGGACTTTGGATTATTTTATTGTAGGAACAATTTGAAAGTTGCTAGAGATCTTTGTGTCCCTAGAAAAGGGCTGAAGAAATTTCTCTTAGTTTTAAACTATCAGTTTTATTTCTTTCAAAAGCAATACAATGTCTTAAAACTCAAATAATTGGCTGGCATATGGAAAAGTTTGTAGAATACCAGGTTGGAAGAGGACCTCAAGGATCATCTCCACGGATTCTAGAACTGATTAAAAAATTATCTGCTTCCATGAATGAATTCATGTCGGTAACTAGGTTGATAATGATCTCATTAAGGCTTTTCAACAAAAGTAGGGTTGGTCTGTCTTCATCCAGCCCCAGAGCTCTGTGTGTTGGCTGGCACAAGGCATTGCTGATGCTGAATCACCTGCTACCTGTGCTCCCCTCCAAGCCTTGCATCCTGTAAAGGGAATGCTCCAGACACGTGTACTTATGAGACAGCCCTGCCTTTTACATGGCCCTTGTTATTCAAGACCTATAAAGAGAGGTAGTGAATGCAGAAGCCAAGGCTGCTATGCAGGGTGCTTAGGAGCTCCACGTTGGGAAAATAATCTAGAAGAAGAATTTAAAATTTTAATTTAAAAAAAAATTCAATTTTAAAAACATATTTGCATGTTATTTTGTATGCTATTCATTCACAGAGAGTAATAATTGCTACTGATCATTTCAAAGGACTTCATACTACCCCTAAGGACATTATTAGGGAACGTGAACTGTGATGCCTATTAATTATAAATTGCTAAGGGGTTCACTTGGATAAATCTCTCTTCAATCGCATGGTCATTATGAGTAATAGAAGGAGCATGTGGAATCTTATACCAGATGGAGATTGGCCACCAAAAGTCTATTTCTTTTCTTCCTTAAAGGAGACTGCACTTCACAAAGGCAACATCAGAAAACAATTAATGGTAACACGTAACTTGCTATGCAACATTTGAAAGACACACCACAGAAAAGAAATAAACTATGAGCTTGCTCCTGAGGCAGCTGTCATACTGAGGCAGAGAAGAAAAAATGGCACACTGAAAAATTAGGTGGATTTCTTTGATTTAACAGTAAATAAATCTGACAAGAAGCAAGAAAATACAAAGCAGATGAATCATTGTGGCTGGACCTATGTGAGATGTATACCTGATATATTATTACCCTTTTCTCTATATCTAGTTACGTTCTTTCATACTTGGATTGAGGTTTGTAAATATGACAAGGGCAGACCGACCTGTCTTCTTTTCCTCCTCTGTATCAGTACCCTCCAGGAAGTTCTGCCTTTGCTACATAATAAGCAGAAAGGGGCTTGTTTTTTTTTTTTAATTTCCTGGTAAAGATTATTCATAGTCCTTCCTATCTGGCAGAAAAGCCCAGGAGAGAAATGTCATAGTAAGATCTCCCTAAAAAATATCTTCATCACATACTTGAAAAAAGTAATAAATTCACTTTCAAGCCTGGTGTCTCCCTATAGGTCCATTGCAGATCAGGTTCTTCTCTGTGCCCAGCTGCATTATTCCCAGCTCTTTGGCAGGTCTCACTATGACAGGATCTCTTCGTGGACACTGCTGGCATTGGGATCTGTGAGTGAGTGTTCCCCAGGAAAGTCCTATAATTCATTCTCCTTAAAAACAAATTTCTACTTCATGAATGGGGAATAGTTATTACCTCTATGTCCAACCAGACATTTCCTTCCCTTCCCCCAAAGGGGACTCCTTCCCTCAGGATGCAGAGAGATGAAAACTACACCAGCACCTGTATTTCTTACAGGAGAAAGGAAACCTATCTCCATCAAGTATGGCTCTAGGGTGGACACCAGAATAATTTCTGCTTGTAAATGTCTTTATTGGAAGATTTTTCAAATAGTAGTAGCCATCAGTGATGATATAAAATTCAGCACTGATTAATATTTTTTGATGATTTGTTATTTTCAGGTTAGCTTTCTTAGATTTCTTGGTAATCATTAGGGAAAACACAATCCAAATGCAAGACAGTTAACATACAACAAATTTGATAGTAAAGCCTCAGTCCTTCCTAACACCCTCTTAGAAGTGTAGTTGCCTACACCTCAAGAGGTAGGCAATCCTGCACAAGGATTGAGTTTGCAAAAGAAAGGATTTAGTTCTACTTTAGCTCTACTGACTATGGGGCATCTTTACCACAGACCAAAAGGGCCTTGAACAGAAATACACTCTCCAAATAAGCCACACACCCCTGCCCTTCTTCTGAAGTATAACATCATCATCATCATCAGACTCTATATTCTAGCTCTTCATGGTTTAAACACCAAACAGTTGGCCAAAAAGCCCAAATAATTTTATTAGCCTTTTTTCAATTCTAGTTTTCCTAAATGTTCTTGCTTTCCAGCACACTAAAGTAACTCCACATACCCGACATTGTTTTGTATACTCATTGCTGTTCAAAGAAAAATTTCTTGACTAAAGTATCTTAAGAATTTGAAAGTATTGCTCTTTCTATTGAAAGCTCTTTGCATATGATAAATTACAGGATCAGAATTTGAAGGAGTATGAGAATATTTCAAAAAGAGAGAATAACAATAATGTTGTCTTCAGTTTATTAAGTTGACTTTTCTAGCCTTTTTACGAGGTTAGTACTAACTGATGTAGCACTCTCTGTGACTTTCAAGTCTAGGGAATATTTTCTACATTAATACCAGGAAAATATGCTGAAATTAATGAGTCATACGTATCCAGAATAAATACCCAATATTGATCCTACTTTAACTGTGTACTTAGCCTTGACATTTGTCCTTGCTCTAACAAGGAAAGTGAAAGATTAGGGATTAAACTCTAACTGAAAAAAGATTAGTCAAGATTTACTGAAAATACCCCATTTGATTATGATACAGCTTTTAAATTGATGTTTATTTCATATCTGGTCTTAAAAAACAAACGATATAAATCAGTTGATTCCATCAACAATTGTTTGCATTTAGCAAACACGTTCTATCTGAGAATGTTAAGCTTCTTTACAGATAATTAACAACTCAGAATTATAGGCAAGCAGATTATATTGTGTCTACTATGCAAACCCTTACTATAGACAGTGACAAGATTTTTTCAGTAAGATTTAATCCTCAGAATTAAGAGTCATCAGTGATACATACAAATTTGTATATGAGGATTCTATCTTGACTCATATTAAATGTACTTATTTATACTTGAGGTCTACTCCTCTAGAATTATATCTGTGGCTGTATTCTCTACTGTGCACATTATTTTTAATAGTAACTTTATTTTCTTCTAATCACGTCCTGAAGATGTATATGAATACGAGTTGTACCTGACTGGCTTTTACATGTCAATATCATATTCTAATTCATTGGTTTTTGGCAAAGCCATCTTTGTCCATTTCACCTAGAAAAGTGTGATTGCTGTGATTTACCTGGTGCTATTCTCATGGTACAGGTGGCACTGTGTGTTATACAGCTGACTTCAGTGGGGGTTTTCTTGTTAAGCCAACACAGCCATATGCTTGTTCAACAGTGGTGTTCATGGCCTGTGTCTGGAGAGAAAGTGTAGAAACCAGGTGAGAAATCACTAGAGGCAGAGCACAGAGTAAGCCTGGCCCAAGCAGCCACCACAGGCTGGAGTGACTTTCAGGAGAGGACAGTGAAGGCAACTGAGGAGATGGCACTGGCCACTTAAATTTTCTGAGGAGGCTGGTGAGAAATCCATTTTATAATACTTTAACTGCATCCTGCAATCTGCCTCATGAGTCCATTTTTGCTGGCTTCCCTCTTCAGCTACAGAACCTGCATTTCAAAGGTTAGTGTCACTTTATCAGTATTTTCAAAGACAGACCTTGAACAAATGTTACAAGCATGACCTTAGAAACCATAAACAACTGATACACAAAATTTCACAAACTGTAATTCTTTGGTACTCCCTAGCTTAAACAATTATCTACCTGACATCAGGCATTTTGTGGTTTTTTTTTTTAAACTGTCAAGGCTGTGTGTTTCTAGATAAATTATCTGAAATTATTGTCAGAGGTAAGCAATGCTGTTTGGTTTAGTAATGATGGCAGTCTAACTCAGCACTCAGTGTTTCACAATGCTTCTAATGTTTTTCTGGGTGCAAACTATTATTTTCTTTCCAGCTTAAGAGTATAAAGCCACACTTTAGGCATAAGGTAAACCCTGAGTTACTTGACAACTCTTCAGCTGTGAGAGGTCAGCTCCCCTCCCCTGTGTCAGATCACCTGATGTGATTCACGCTGCCATCCAGAGTCACTCTTGTCTGACCTATCTGTCCTGTTTTCCTATAGGACTTTGATAATGCTAGTGGTTCCTCAGTCTCCCATGTATTTCTGGTGTAAATTTTGTCTGCTGGATGCCCTTATTTAAGTAATTAATAATGTGACATTTGAAGCTAATTGTAATGTGTGATAATGTTATGCTTTCTAAAACTTGATGATAATCAGAAAAGTGGTATTTAGATGTGATACAGTGTTATGGCCATTTCAAAGAAGAAATTAACTAAAATCCTGAACAAAATTCTCACTCAGAAATGTGAAAGTTGACATTTGGGTTTAAAATTCACATCTGGGTCCTTTGTCCAAGTTTTTACATTTAGGGATTGTGCAAATATCAGAACTTGAACACTGGGTCAAATGACCAGGCCAAAATAAAACAACTAAATCCCAAGAGGGATGGGGTGGATGTGGTTTGATCAGAGTAAGTCCAGGTAACGCCTGGAGCACAGAGCAGTTAGTAGCACAAAGTCAGTGCTCACAAATGAAATATCATATGAGATACATAATTTATGAAATAATTGTGAAGATGGTTCAAGATTTTAACCATATCAGGAATCACTGTTTGACAGAGAAAGACTCAGATGGGACTAAGTCACAGAGTTCAAATCCCACCATTAGAGCTGTTTAGTTCCAAAATGTCAGTGTAACAGCTATTCACATCCCTGCTGGGACCTCTCCTGAAATCAAGATGTATGTTACAAGGCCTAACGTGTCATAGGAACAGCACATGAGTTACTGAGAATTGCCCTCATCCCAAGGAACCTTGCAGGGTAACAGTGATTGCCCATTAAACTATGCGGGGTAATTCATGTGCCTTAACTGATATTTCCATATAAGCCTGCAGTGAATCAGATGGAGCTCCCTGCCTCTCTAGCTGCCAACTCACAAAGACACTTATTAGAGTTACAATTTAATGCTATTCTTCTCTCATCAGGCTCATGCAAAAGTCTGGCATAACTACAAAGAACACTTTCAGCCCTATCAGAAGGGGATGATATCCATAGTATTGGGATCCCACTGGATCAAACCTAACAAATCGGAAGACGAGTCGGACATTTCTAAGTGTCAGAAGTCTATGGAGAGAGTACTTGGATGGTTTGCCAAACCTATCCATGGGGATGGGGATTATCCAGAAGAACTGAAAAATGAATACTTGTTTCTGCCACACTTTACCGAAGATGAAAAAAACTACATAAAGGGAACAGCTGACTTCTTTGCCTTTTCCTTTGGTCCTAGTAACTTTAAACCTCCAAACACTCTACCAAAAATGGGACAAAATTTGTCACTGAATTTGAGGGAAGTACTGAACTGGATTAAACTGGAATACAACAGTCCTCGAATCTTGATTGCAGAGAATGGCTGGTTCACTGACAGCCATGTGAAAACAGATGACACCACAGCCATCTACATGATGAAAAACTTCATTAATAAGGTTTTACAAGGTTTGTACAGAAATTAGTTGTTGGATTTTCAGAGAGCACTTTTGATCATTTGATATTTAGCTCTGTAATAATTTAATCTTTTTTTAAAAGTGATAATGGCAACAAAGTTAATCATTAATTATTTATACTGCATGAGTACATGGATCAGGATCTACTGGTGCTAGGTGTACAAACAGAAGAAACCCATAGCCCCTGTCCCAGAAAGCTAAAGTCCAACATCTGCATTGGGTTAGGGTTAGGGTTTCCATACTGAAACTATTACTCCTGCAGGACTCCAAGACTCCACCTGTAGTAGATACAGAAAAGCCTTCAGATCTTCTTCTGTGGATGACACCTCTGGTGACACAGGGAGCTTGGTTAATTCCTGACCTTTCCTACCTTCAGCCCCTTGTTCCTGCCCTGAACCTTCCCCCTTGTTTTTCAGGAGGCTTTTCTCATCCTCACTCTAACCCTCAGTCAGGATCCTGACTTGTTTCTGCCCTCTCCTTTCACTGTCCCTGCAGACAATGCTACAAACATACTCTCACTCTGATCCACTAGATCTCTACCTATCAAGTGCCTAACTTTTAATTTTATTTACCACAAAGTATACATAAAATAGTACTTTTTTCCCTACCCATTTAAATGGCCACAAATGCTCAGCATGCACCATCTCAAGTACACAGCATCTTTTGCTCGGACAATTAAACTTACCCCCATCTATTCAGTATGCTTCTAGAAGCAAAAATGTTCTCAGTTGTCACTTACTCTGTCCCTAGATATCTTCTCCCATTTGTTTAACCTTCCTCATTGCAGACATCAAGTACTCATCTTTACTTGTAAGGCCATTCTGGCTTATCTCTTTATCCCCTACATCATTCTCTGCCTCTGCATTTTGCAATGGATATTTTCAGATTTTTTTGTACTTTCTCCCATGGTTTCCCTAATATTTAGAAGTTGCTTTCTTTGAAAATACATGCCATTGTATTTCTCTGTTACATTTCCTCATCTCCTTTCCAGTATTCTGGCCTTGTCTATCAGCTTCTCATATACTCACATTGCAAGCTCTTGGGCTTTCTGATTTCATCTGGCAACATCCAGCTGGACTATGCCCATGCTGCTGGGTACCTTGTTACTCAGCTGCATGAATACATGCACTGTGCAAAACTGCTTTCTGCTCAACTCACAGCCTGCTGTGACTAGGGCAAGTTCAGTGGAAATACAGAATTATGCAAAATGAAATGTCCTGGGAAAATGAGGCAAAATTATATTAGGAAAGAATAAACCAGAAAACTTCATCTTTATTCCTTGGCTTACTGGTGTGGTGGACTACAGGTAAAATATGACTTGTCCACCTGTCTGTGTCAAAATCCTCAGCAACTCTACTTGGTCACTGCTTTACCTTGGGTATTCCAGTCCTTATAAGGTTAATGTGAGGAGTTATCCTACGTTATTTCCTAGCTCAAAGCTGGCAACAGGCAATGAACATGACTGACCATGGAATTTGGACTTCTCTTCCAGGCTGCCAGCTGGCATGTGCCTACGTGGGTAAAAACCATCATGGTTAGTTGGTGTCTGCCGAGAAGCACATTGCAGGTTCTGCTGTGCTTCCTGAAGAATCAGGTTCCACATCTGGGAAAGCAGTTGTGTTGTCATCTTTCTCATATATTATATGTAAAAATCGTATCTAGACTCCTTTGCAAGAGGGACATTAAGATTGCTGGAAGAAATCAGCATGCACTGCACCCATTCTGTAACTAAATGTCTCTGGGCTGGTCAATCCAACTTCTCTAAACTCATTAACAGTCCCACGCCAACAAAATTTTTCAATTTACAAGGTGAACAGACATTCCCAAATGTTTAAGCTTGCAGGCATCTTTCAAATACATATAGAAAGTTTTAGCTTCGTGACAAAGTCACAGACCAGATCAACTGTTGCTCCCTTTATTTTTACTCATGATTCTCTAATTTTACTGGTATATATTACTGGGAAATTGTCAAATGCAACTTCAGACCTGGATGTGGTGTAATATTTCTTGTTTGCTCAGAGCAAAAATAAAGCATCTTACAGTAATTTAATTTCTTAAGGAATTAGTGACTTTTTTTTAGTAAATAAAGACTAAGATATGTATGTCAGTTTTGCAATGAATTTACAGTAGGTCAATAACCCTATGAATGTTGAGAAGACACTCAAGAGTTTCAAAGCAAATAGCCCTTTCTTACAAATACCCCTTATATATGTTAGAGTACTAAATACAAGACTCATGGATGTTACCTTCTCTTATGCAGCTATTAAATACGACAACATAGATGTGTTTGGTTACACAGCCTGGTCCCTCCTCGATGGCTTCGAATGGCAACATGCTTACAACATCAGGCGTGGACTATTTTATGTAGATTTCAAAAGCAAAAAAAAGGAAAGGATTCCCAAGTCATCTGCACTTTATTATAAACAAATCATACAAGAAAATGGCTTCTTCCCAAAGGATTCTACCCCGAACTTGCAAGCTCAGTTCTCCTGTGATTTCTCCTGGGGTATCACCGAGTCTGTTCTCAAGGTAAGTGTAACATATTAAGAGGATCACTGGAAACAGCGTAATCAGTGACTTCAACTTTGTGAACAAATGACTGTGTATGGCACCTCACATTCAAGAATTCCAACGCACACTGCCAACAGAAGTTAAGCCATAACTGCATTGGTCCAATTTCATGTGTTTCCAGGTTTTCAGGTGAGCTGGTCACAGAGTACTGGGTACTGCTGCAGCAGCAGACCCTGCTGCAGGAGCCCTTCCAGGGGGCCAGGCCCTCCCTCACCTTCCCTCTGCTTGCGTCTCCACGTGGCAGATCAGATGAGGAAATTTCAGACCAAGAAATTGATCCAACTAATTGTTACTGGGTTATTTTTCAACCAGTGGTTTCCAAATCCAGTTTGCAGTGTGGCCATAGGGATGCTTGTGATGGCCTGATGGAGAGGGTGACAAAGGGCAGGGACGAGGTGGTTACACTGGTGGCAAAAGACCTACCTGCAGGCTCCAGGTCTTGTCTAAAGCAGACACACATTCCTGGGTTAGGCCTGGCTCTAAGTGCCGCTTAGACAAGTGGGTAAGAAACCATTCTTTAAAAAGACATATAGCACAGCTAACGAAAACCAACCTTGAGGTTTTACCATCTGAGCTCACATTAGAAAACAGATCATACCACCTTTTGTCCAAACTGGTTCCTACAGGACCTATTTATACCTTATTTTGCTTCTATTTCTGCTTTACACTTAGTAAATAAGCTAAATGTTTGTATGGCCAGTGTTGGGATACCCTTTTTGTCATCGCACACAGTCCCACAACAAATACCAGCCTCAAAAAATAACAACAAAACCCCATAATTTAGCCTATTCACAGACAACCATAGGAAAAAAAAAGCTTCTATATATCTTGTTAATATACAGCACAGAAAAGTACATTTTCTTTAAAAAAAAGTAATTAAATATTTTTAACTTTACTATATTGTACTTTGAAACCTACAAAAAGCATTTAGAAATTGGAATATGAAAAAAATTCATGTGCTACTCAGAACCTTTTAAACTAGTAGGAGATATAAAAGATATAACTAAATGCTACAAGCTGTTTGTATCAGATTACTGTGTCTTGGTTTCACAAGGTTGATCTCAGCAGCAGTGCCAAAATAACCAATGCCTGCCTTGTATAGCCCCTGGTGCTTGTTCTCACCACCAGCTCTCCTGGCAGCTGCCCGAGAGTGCTGTGTGCATGACCAGAGTGAACTCATCAGGGAGAGCTATCTGTGTGAAAACATATGTAGGCTGGTGGCAGGGCAAATGCTCCTGTGTAATCAAACAGAAAAAAGTGCAATTTTAATGTTTTCCATAAGGAAAGGAACAGAATGATAAGATGACCACTAGCACAAAGCCCATATAGGTGAGTTGGTTATCCTCTTCCCCCTGGAACATCTAAGCAGGGCCTTCTGACATCCAGCACAAATCCTACAGCTAAGCACAGGCAGAAATGCAGACTACAAGCAGGTACCGCGTTCATTTAATTAAAACCCATTGTAACACATTTTTATTTTCACAGGCAGAATCGGCGGCTTCCTCACCACAGTTCTGCGATTCCAGCTTATACCTCTGGAATGTCACAGGAGATGGGCTTCTGCACAGAGTTGAAGGGGTAAAACTAAAAACCCGACCAGCACAGTGCACAGATTTTGTCAGTATTAAAAAGCAACTGGACCTCCTGGAAAAAATGAAAGTCACCCATTACAGATTTGCACTTGACTGGTCACTAATTTTACCCAATGGAGATTTGTCAGTGGTCAACAGGCAAGTTCTTAGGTATTACAGATGTGTGATTAGTGAAGTACTGAAACTCAATGTTCAATCCATGGTCACCTTGTATTATCCAACTCACGCCTACCTGGGCCTGCCGGGTCCTTTGCTGCAGACAGGAGGATGGTTGAACCAATCCACTGCCTACGCTTTTCAAGACTATGCAGCTTTATGTTTTAGGGAACTCGGCGATTTGGTTAAACTTTGGATTACAATAAATGAGCCTAACCAGCTAAGCAATGTCTACAACAGGAGCAGCAATGACACCTATCGGGCAGCACACAATTTATTAATAGCACATGCCATGGCCTGGAGAATATATGATGAGCAGTACAGGTCCTCTCAATATGGCAAAGTGTCCTTGTCCCTGCATTCGGACTGGGCTGAGCCTGCCAACCCCTTCTCTGAATCTCATTCAAAAGCTGCCAGCAGGTTTCTTCAGTTTGAAATAGGCTGGTTTGCCAATCCCATATTTAAGACTGGAGACTATCCAGCTACTATGAGGGAATACATCAGCTTTAAGAACAGAAAAGGCCTCTCATATACTTTGTTGCCATCTTTCACAAGTGAGGAAAAGCAGCTTGTCAAAGGTGCAGCTGACTTTTATGCACTGAATCATTTCACCACCAGATTTGTGATTCATGAACCTCAGAACGGAAGCCAGTATGAATTTGATCGTGACATTCAATTTCTTCAGGATATCACCTGCCTGAGTTCCCCTTCTCGTTTGGCAGTGGTGCCTTGGGGAATGCGCAAAGTTCTCAGGTGGATTAAAAAAACTTATGGTGACGTGGACATTTACATCACAGCAAATGGAATAGATGACCAGTCCTTAGACAATGATGAACTTCGAAATTATTACTTGGGCAAATACGTACAAGAGGTTTTAAAAGGTGAGTACATGACAGGTTCAAGTTCCCCAGAGCCATTTCCTTGGCTCAGACCCAGGCACTGTCAAGTCTTGCCCTGCACAGAGCAAGCAGGCCTGGTTAAGATGCAGGAGCCAGCTGCACTGAGCCCCCTGAGGGGCCTGACTCTGCAGTCACACTCAGGGCAGCTATGGCACAAAGCAATGGCATCAAGTGCCTTGCACAAAACACAGCTACAGCTGCCTCCAGTTTACACCATGTGAGAAGCTCTCTGGGCATGCACATACAGCAGAGTAGTTACTCAGAAGTTATTAGGAGATGGCACTTCAGCCCAACAACTCCCGAGACAATCAAAATTTCTACTCTCCAAAGAAAGGCAAGAGCCTCCTTGCTTGCCGTACTAGTCATTGGACAGGAAAGTGCAAGCAAGTCCACAGAGATCTGGAGGGACATACAGAAGAAATACAGCAGGGCACCAGCAGCACCAGCTGCTACTGAAGGGAGAATCCAACCCTAGTTCTTGTTCCACTACTTGTTTTCTCCTGTGCACGTATGGAAATCCAGTTCTTCACTTCAAAGAAAAATGAGTAAGAGTTATGGTGCTATAGAGGTATTCAAGGCAATCATCTTCAGCAATAGCTTATTGTATGAGAAATGCTGCAGGGACCTCACCCCTCCCCTCCCTCTTCCTGCAACCAATCATTAAGCAAAGCAGCGAGATGCAGGCTACCAGCAAGGCCTGGGTACCTGAACCATTCAGGCAAAGTGAGATGTGCAATACATCCCTGTGCTCACTATTCCCTACTGGTGAGCACTAGAGATCCTGATCAGGACATGGCATGTTTAAAAGCTTTTCTGAGGCAACTGACATCAAACAGTCTAAGTATCCTGATTTCTCCTCTCTAGGAACTAATAAAAAATGAGACAAATCTTACTCATGGCTAAGCATGGCTTCAGATTACTTTTAGACACCAAGAAACAAACTGTTCTTTCTCCAGTGCTTAGCTTTCTCAGCTACTACAGGACTAATGAGCATTTGCTGATTTGTTTTCCATGCTAATTTCATACTGCAAACAACAGAACAATACATTATTAAAGGAAGTAAGTTATTAAATGAAAGGGTTGTTTAAAGGGCACTTCCCTATAGTATTCCCGTTAATTTTCTGAGAGCATGACACTTTACAGTACTCCCCCAATTTACATGTTCTTAATCCGGCTCACATTCCCAACTATGCTCACTGCTTGCACATGACTTTAAGGCACGCTATTTTTAAGTATTTTCACCCAGCACTTGGGTGCAGCAGTGAAACAGAGCCATGCACGCTGCAGGGATGAGCAGCTGAGTTTGGAGCAAGGCAGGAATTCTTGGAAAGCTGCTCTCATGGTACCAATGGGTAGCTGCTCCCCCTGAGCAGCTCATTGCAGCTGGGTTCAGTTAAGAGCAGCATCTGGCTTTTCCCAGGGAAACAAACTCCCAGCTCCAACCCTGTCCAAATCCAGCTTTCATGGGGTAGGTCCAAAAGTTCCCAAATCACGTTATTTTTAAAACAGTAAGGCACTGTTCCCACTTAATTGAGACAACTGAGTATTAGAAGCAGTAAATATTTTATGATGTAATTACACTTTTTAAATTGATAACAATTTGAAATCTGAACTCCTTACCAGAAAGACTGCAGGTTTTACTTAACATACACGTTTTTGTTTACACTTTGTTTTGTTTCTTTTCTTTCTCAGCCTACTACATTGACAAAGTCAAGATTAAAGGCTACTATGCATTTAAGATGACTGAAGAAAAATCTAAGCCCAGATTTGGATTCTTCACTTCAGATTCAAAAGGAAAGCCTTCAATAAGCTTTTACAATAGCCTGATAAGCAACAATGGCTTTCCTGCTGACTACTCAGTCTGTGGCCCCTCTGGCCATGAAAAGCAGTGTAGGTTCTGCTTGTTCATTTCTCAGAAGAAGCCGTTAATATTCTTTGCCTGCTGCATCTTCTGTACCCTCATCTTGCTTTTAGCTATTATTTTTTTTCACAAAAGAAAAAGAAGGAAACGTTTTAAGGCAAAAAGCATCAAGTGCATCTGCGTCTCATTTTAAAAGGGGTCACAAGCCCACTTTCAGTGAGGTCCATCACTGCATTCTACAGTGGACAATGCCACTCAGACAACTGTGGAAAAGCACTGAGTCACTCCAGTCACACACACCAAGCATTTCATTCAAAAACAAAGTAATCACATTCACAGGAAGAAGAGCTATAACACTTGTTTCTGGTGAAATTACTTTTATCCACCTACTGTACATGGAAGACAACTTAATCTATTAAAAAAAAAAAAAATTACTCTCCTGTGCCTTGGAATAACCTTTCAAACAGCTTAACTTGTAAAGAGCAACTTTTGAGAAGTGATACGCACTTTTGTATGAATAAAAATGTCTTGTGATGTATATTCAGGTTCTGAGTGTTGTTGAGCATGAAACCGCATCTGTTAGGGTTTATAAAATGTAACTAAATCCCACAAACCTTCAGCTAAGTACAACACCAGGAATGAAATGTGCCAGGCCAGCTTCTGAAGATACCCCTAAGAACAAATCCAAGTTAATTCCATTACTGACCAACAGACGTCCCTTATGTATTGGGTGAAGTAGTTTTAAGCAAATATAACTGGAGACAAAATCATACACAATCACTATTTTTCATCTCCAAAATGGGGTAGCCATAAAAATTACTAGCAGAGAACATCTAAATAAATAGTAACTATTAATCCACTCAAGAGAGTGATGAATGCAAATTGAACTTGTCATCATACAAGCAGACCTTTGGACAATTTTTGGAATTTCTTCACATGTGTGGGTGCTTTAGCTACTTGTTGTCAAGTACATTTCTGCACTATCCCAGTAGTTTCATGTATTTTTCCAAACTGAATGGAGCAAGTGACAACGTGGATTTTACTACTACACAGAATTAGACAACCTCTCAGTTACATGTTGCTACATGGCAAGATTAGTACCCAAGAAAAAAAAGCTGTATCCCCAGATAATACACATCACTGCTGGTGAAACTCAGCAATACACTCTGATCGAACTTTGAGGTCAACTCCTTTGTTTCCTTAAGTAAGCAATAAAAATAAAGCATCGTATTTCTAGACTACTGCTTCTATCTATGTATTTAGTTTAAATGGTCTTACTAATCTAGTTTTACTGATTTCAGTTTTGTTTTTAATCTACTTCAGATTCTGTCATCACAAGTCTGAGGCTTGAGAAAAGATGTGAAAGAACACTGGTCTCCCCTCTATGAGAACAATGAATGCTTTTACTATTTCTTATTGCTACAATTCAAAAATGCCACTTCATGACTTTGTCACAGAAAGATCATGGTAGCACAGTGTACAAGTTGCCCTACCAGTCTCTGAGAACATTCAGTCTGAATGAAGTCTGATGATTTGAACACACATTGGTAGTGTGGACCCAGTGTGCAATCTGCTTCTCCAAAAGCCATCAGGTTCATGCAATCACCCTTTAGTGCTTAAAAAAAAAAAAAAAAACAAACCAACAAACCCAAGATATGAAATATGGTTTATTTTATTAAACCTCTCATGGTGTTTAGGTTTGTACCAGATTCTTTGAGCTGGCATTGCTGGTATAATGTCTCATGGTGGTTTCTGTCAGGATACAGACAACTGTAAATAAAACATTAAGAGCTTTCAGAAACGTTTTAGCAGTGCAAATGTGAAACTGAAAGTTTATAGCCATTTGATGTTACTTTATCTGATGATTTTAATGCAAGACAGACATTAATAGTTTCAAGAATTTGCTTGATTTTATGCAGACAAGATTACTTAAAGATGCCTTCAAACACAACAGCTCAACTGTTCAGCAAGCATGTAATAAGCTGCTCCATCTCTCAAGGCACTCGGAACAGCATTAGAAGTTACTTTTTCAGAGGCTTGCAGATGTCTGGTACCTGGATGATAATTATGAAACTCAATTTATCTACATCCTGCCTCAAGCTTCCAAAGGCACACAACACAGAATTTATTTGCAAGTCAGACTGCCTCACCCTGCACAGGTGTTTTGTACTATGTATGGAACCACATACAGCTAAAATTTATCCAATTCCTTTAGCAGTTACAATTTCTAAATGATCCCCAAATTCTTGTACTTAACTTCAGTATCAAATGCCCACAGACAATGTGAATAGTTGTCCTTGTTAAACTGACCTGTTTACCAGCATTTACACACAAACTGCTCAGAAGACCTTTCTATATAACTTGGGTGCTGACCACTATTTTAGTGAAGGCAATGTCCAACCAGGAGGAACATCAGTCTGAGGTCTTCTCTGTAAATAGCTGTAAACTGGTCTGTCAGGCCAAGTCAGCTGATTTTAGATTCTCAGCCACCACTGCAGCTTTCATTCACACTGCAGAGGTACAGCACTGGAGAAATAGATCTTCTCCACAGAGTAGCAAAATGCCAAGTTGATGGACGATGGAAAGCTTCTGTTTAAAGACCTAGCAAAATTCAAGTTTTATGATGCACCTTATGATGCCTTTTACAAACACAATTTCACCCCTACTGGGAACCAGCTTAACCATGGCCATTTTGAAGCAGATGAACCTTGTCAAGTCCCCGTCTCTACAGAGAAGATGTACAACGTGCATTAAGATGATACCAACCTATGAGTTTTACTCATCAGCCTGTTGTACTGTTCCTTTCTCAGAGACATAGATACCATCCAAGAATTTCCTGATATCCTTGTTCTTGACTGTAGTGGCTTGCTGAATCAAGGCAGCTGCAGACAAAGTGAAACCATTAGCATGAAGCCAAAAGGTCCAAGCCAACTTGCAGCATTTGTTTATGCTCCAGTATTTCAACTAACAAACAGACTGTCATCTAGAGACAGGAATTACCAACTTCAAATCCTGTCTAATGAAAACAGGATGCATTTCACTGAGCTCATCTTGGCAACTCGGGGCAGTGGCAGTTCATTACTGTACCCATGTATAACTGAAAAGCTTGGTGCCAAAAAGGCCCTAAGTACTGACTCGAATACGAATCTGTGGACTTGTGAAAACATCTCTAAGCTTAGGCAGAGTAAGGAACTATGAAAAGTAATTACAATGACTAGAGCAAAAAAAATTCTGGGGTGTTGTTTACCTCAGAGTTTGAGGTAAAGAGTTTGCTAAGCTGACATCTTCAGATAAAGTTTCCATATAATCTTCCACACATCTACTTTCACAAACCTGAATTGGAGACCAACTCAATGTCATTCCCTTCAAGGATCAGCTCATCTTTCTGGGCTTGAGATACTGCGCAGGTAACACCTATGGAAAGGCAAACACATAATCCACACTGTTGAAGATGTATTAAAGAAACAATATTAATGTCCTATCCCTGTTTATGTATCTAGAAAGTAGTATTCAAGACTTCTATGACTTTATTAAAGAGAGTCTCTCAAATCCATTCCAGGGTTGCCCTCCCTTACACAGCTTGAAGACTTAAAGATTAGTGCAAGTCATCCTGTAGATTGAAAGCTACTAAAGTGACACTGGTGCTTACCCATTATTACATTAGGGTATCAATCACCAACACTGTGTACAAGCCAGTGATTTTGCCAGCACGGCTCTGCCAGCCAGGTGGTGCCATTTCCCACAGGCTTGTGCTCATTAATAGAAAACTGGAGCCACCCCAATCGAAAGCCTTTAAAAACCACCTGACCCCTGTCATGTCATGTACTGTGTTTATACTAGCAATGCTGCAAATACTCACAAGGAATAAACACAAGGGCATTCAACAGGAAACTTGGAATTTGTAAGAAGAGTAACAGAAGTTTTTACAGTTTGATCTACTTAATCAGCAGATAGCAGCTTTTAAGCCAGCCTTTTACTAACAGTAAATGCTGACTTAAAAAAAAAAGATCAAATACAATAATCAAACCCACCCTTAATATCCCACAATAAATCAAAAACCCTGTAACTATGCACTCTCATCTACCAGTGTTTTGGGACAAGTCTGATGCATTCCTCTAAAGTCACCCCAAAACATCATCAGTCACATCCTTACCCATTCCCTCTCCAGAAGTGGAATTAGAAAAAAAACCAAATGGATATGGGAAGTCTTTCCTACAGTCTTTATGTAACTCTGTTTATTACATGTTTTGTTGCCTCCTTTCAGAAGTTTAACGAACTCCATCAAGTGCCTGCTCTTCTGTTAAGACATTTTACTGAAACTCCAAGTGTACAGAATATAAAAACAGCTAACAAGACAGCCATTTCCAAGTTTATTGTGCATGCTCCTAGATAATCAGCAAATTCAAACTTCGACACCTCAAAGACCAAAACTATGATGTGGTATGAAACTAGTTCATGTACCATGTTTTTAAAATAGAAACACAAATCGAAGCACCTGTAGGTTACCAACTATAAATACTGTCAAGATCTTACAGTGGTGAAAGTAAATCCTGAACTCCTTGTAATACAGTAACTCCAGACTAGTTATTAGCTAGCTCGCAATACTAAAACTAAATTACAGAAACATCATTAATAATAAATCTAAACAGTGGCAAAGGTATTGTAAGAAGATTACATAAATTCAGATAAGCAAATGCTGCTCCAACCATTATTCAGCATCTCCCATTCCCAGTGGCAGTGCCCAAAGAAAACAGCTTGGAAAGTATAGTTAAAACCAGCAGAATACGCCTCCAGAAATGCTCACCTGGCCTCATCCGCACTCTGCGAATGTACTTCTCTCCCAAGAAGTTTCGGATCTCCACCAGTGAGCCATTATCCTGTATGACTACATTGATTGGGAAGTGAGCATACACCGACCTCATCTTGTAGCGAAAGCCCTGGGATACAGGACATAACCAGATATTGAAAGCAGAACATGCCCAAAAGGTAGAACACGTGCATGAAGCTTACAGGAGAAACTAAAGCCAAGGTCTAGCAAAGGCTTCTTAAATAGGGCAGGACACCAAGCCCAAGAGACATTTGTGCTTTCCTCCACCCACAGAACTTGCTTGACAGCAAAGGCAAGAAAAAAAGCAAAAGGAGAAAGAAGATACATCTTGGATGCTTAGAAATGCTCTCCACAAAATACAAGGCTCTCACTGCAAGTAACAAAAAAGGCTGCAGTTATCTAGGCTCCAAACACAACTTACCAGAGTGACCCCCTTGATCATGTTCTGTACATGGCTGCAAATTGTACGAACTGTTGCCAGCTCCTTTCTGTTACCCCACCACTTGTCAACACGAAGCTGCATCAAAAAGCACATTAGCAAAGCCTTTAGCTACACTTCAAAACCACGAACAAAATAATTTTGTGACAAACGAGGAGCAACACTTTTAGATAAACTACTTAAAGCCCACCAAACAAAACCACAGAGCTGTTTTGCTTCTTTGAAAGGCTACTAAAGGCCCACCTGGCTCCTGTCTTTTAAATTCCAACCCTAAGACTCATGAGAAACATTTGTCTTCATGTCTTGCCACTAGCAAGTCTCCAGAAGAGCTAGGGTAGATAAATATGGAATGTTAAGCTAAAGGATACATTAGCAATTACTGAGCAAGTTGTTTTGAAGTCTGTCTCCTATGCATAATCAACTTAAATGAAACACTGTGTGTGGATCCACTGTTTCAATGAAACATTCGATCTTTGTGAAAAAGTAGCTGAAATCAGTCACTCTTGATATTTTATTATATTTTTGAAGACAATATAAAAACATCAAGCATTTACTTAGAGAACATCTGCTCTGCTAATGTAACTTAAGAGTTTCCTGAAATCAAATAAACTGATTTTTATCCTCTAAACGAACCAGTTTTAGAACAGCATACAATCATCAACCCCTTTCCCTGTGACTGACTGTCACTACAGAAGAATCCAATCAACACATTCACTGCAACATTACACGAGTGCAAGACTCCCACAATGCCCGAGGAGGCCCCACGCCTCCACGAGACCAACCTCCTTCAGAAAACACAGGAACAAGCAAAACCAACCAAACAACCCGCAGCTGAACATTTGTGGTCACTCTCCGACACCACCAAGAAGTTTTTAAGCCAACTCTAAAGCTCCCCTCCGTCTCGGGGCAACAAAACGGCCTGTGCAACACCCACCTTCTTGTGCTTCTTTCCCAGGAGGGACAGCTCCACGTTGATGTGGTTAAAATCCCTCCGCAAGGTTCCTCGGGGCCCCTTCACAATGACCGTCCGGCCCTTCAGCGAAACTCCCACTGCGAACCAAAGGCGGACACGCGTTACGGACTGCGGGGGCGGCACCCCGGGCGCCTCCCGAACGCGGCGCGGACTGACCTTGCTCAGGGATGTCCACGGTCTGGTTGCTGAGGATGGTCTTCATCCTGCGGGAGACAACGGGAGAGACTGGAGGCTCCCTCGGCTCTGTGCCCGCGGGGACCCCGCCCACTCCTGCCCCGCGCGAACCGACGCCCCCACCCCGCTGCCACCGCGGCGGCCTCAGCGGGGCCTGGCCGGGAAGGCGCCGTCCCGGGGCCCTCTCGCGCGGGATGTGGGACAGGACGCGCCGTCGGGGCCCGGCGCCGCGCCGGGGGGCTGCCCGCGCGCGGGCGGGGCGCTGGGGGACCGCGCGCCGCGGATGGCCGCGGATGATCCCGGATTATCCCGGTGATCCCGGGCGAGCCCGGCTGCGCTGCCCGGCCTCACCTGGCAGCGCGCAGCGCCGAAAGAGACAGCGTATGACGTCATCGCGTACTTGTAGCCGCTCTGGGCCCCTGACGTCATCACGCCGAGGCAGCCGTCCGACAGGCAAGAGTAGCCGAGGCGGCCGAGCGCATCGATCGGGCCGGGTGCTGCCATGTCGCTGCTGCTGCCGCCGCGGGGCTGGTGCGGCGCCGCCGCCGCCCGGGGACTGCTGGTGTCGCGGGGCCGGGTGAGTCACGCCGTGGGCCCCGGGGGCCGCCGGCAACGGGATGGGCCGGGGGGGCGGGAAGCACGGCACGGCAGGAGGGGACCCTGTGGGGCGCACCGCGGTGCCGGTGCCGAGCGGGTCTGTGCTGGTGGCGCGGGACAGCGCGGGGTGGCCGCGGGCAGAGCCCGGGAAGGACCGTCCCAGCCCCGCGCGGGCACGCGCACCCTCGGGACACCGAGCCCCGGCCCCGCTCCCACGGCACAGCGCCCGGCAGCCACCGGGAGCCGTGGTAACGCCGCTTCTGCGGCCCCGAGACACCGGAGTAACCCAGACGATGTTATTTCACAGCATCAGTTCGGTTGAAAAGACCTCTGAGATCACTGAGCCTAACCTGTGACCGAACACCAGCTTGTCAACCAGACCGTGGCACTGAGTGCCACATCCAGTCTTTCCTTAAATCCCTCTCTGGGAAGCCCATTCAATGTCTGATCACTCTTTCTGGGAAGAAATTCCTTTTGATGTCCAAACTAAGCCTCCCCTGGTGCAGCTTAAGACCATGTCCTCTCATCCTGTCACTTGTTACCTGGGAGAAGAAGCCCATCCCCACCTTGCTACACCCTTCTTTCAGGCAATTGTAGAGACCAATCTGTTCCCCTCTGAGCCTCCTTTTCTCCAGGCTAAACAACCCCTGATCCCTCAGCTGCTTCTCATAAGCCTTGTGCTCCAGACCCTTCACCAGCTCCATTGCCCTTCTCTGGACATGCTCCAGCACCTCGGTGTCCTTGTACTGAGGGGCCCAAAACTGGACACAGGATTTGAGGTGTGGCCTCAGCAGTGCTGAGTACAGGGGGATTTTATGTTATACCATATAACTTTAGTGTTATGATAGATGAGTCTGTTTAATCAGGCTTAAAATAAAAAGAGAATTATATATTTAGCTTAAAGGCCATTGGGAAAATGCTTACACAAAGCGTAGATTAACCAGCAGAAGGGCAAATTGTTGTTTAGTATACGATGCCAGCGTGTTTGTTACTAAATAAGTTACAATTCTGCTTGTTTTAGGTGTCAGGGAGCCATGTGTGTAACCAGTATGGAACATCAGGTTCTTTGCCAGGGGAAAAAAAAGAGTTCCTCCAAAATGGACCAGACTTACAGGACTTTGTCTCTGGAGATCTGTCAGACAAGAGCACGTGGGCTGAGTATAAGGGCAACTTAAAGCGTGAGAAAGGAGAAAGGTAATTGTGATTTTATCAACTTTAGTTGCTTCTCTGCATGATCTTGCATGTTTAGCAATAACTACAAAGCATATACTATGTATCTTTATTAAATTCTGCCCTACTGTGTTGCAAATATAATGATTTTTCAAGAAAGGAAAAATGTCATTAACTTCAAATCCATAACAAACTGTGGAGACATGGTGGTATTTTCTCGAGTGCCAGTAATTAAATTACAAATATACATCAGTAGGTGACTATTGCAAAAAGTCCTGCTGGTAGAGAAAACAAAAAATGAAGACTTAAGTTAAAAAAATGTTTAACCCCCCGTATTTCCAGTTATAAATTTGATCAGACTTCGTGATAGCTGTGCAACATCCGCTGTTACTAATTGTTGCAGTCTCCAGTGTGTCACTGTTCAATCCCACTGGAACAGTGAACAGTTTTAAACATTTCAGTGACAACAATTCCTATGCTTGAGTGTTGGAATGATGATGAACAGGGAAGAGAAGTCTGGTCTGGCCATGAATGATGTTAACATGAATTGCTGAGTTGCATCAGTTTTCATGGGACCTTTCCTTGTTGGGATCTGTAACAAATCTATGAAATTAATGAAACTTGCCATGTAAGTAGTTTATTAATCTTCATGTTTGCTTGGTGTTATTCAGGCTGCATCTTCCTCCATGGCTGAAAACAAAGATTCCCATGGGAAAGAACTACAATAAACTAAAGAATACCTTGAGAAGTTTAAATCTTCATACGGTAAGTCTGGCACCAACCAAGTGTTCCTATAGAAATAAGGCAGATTTTACATTTTTTCTCTGTGGAGGACAGGTAGAAATCATGGCTTGCATGATCTTCAGTGCTGAAGGCAAGCCCAGTGCTGATCCTTTTTGCTAGCAGTGAATTTTACCTCTAAAGAATAAGGGTAAATCCAACAGATGTAGTGTTTTTCCTACTGTGATTTTAAATACTAGAGTTTACTACTTTCATCACCAGATAAGCAGATGCTACGTGCAACCATTTTTAAAGGCAACACACACAATTTCAGAGTTACATACTTGATTTGCATGAAAAGAATCTGTACAAATTTCATTAATTGTAGTTTCCAGGTAGAAAAAATGGTGGGAGTGCATGGAGGGGCCTTTTTAATTTTTCTTTTCAGACTAAGTTCATGCTTTAATGAATCACAAAGTTTGTGAACATTTTATCAGTTCTTAAATTAAAAATGTTAATGATAGTCTGTGCTAATTAATAAGACAGTTACCTGGTTGAGGAGTTTTTGCAGTTGTGAAGTAGATGAAAAGAATGGTAATGGATGTCAGGAAGCAATTCTCTTCTTTTATAACAAGTCTGTTCTACTGACTTGTTATAAAACAGCAGGGAACTGATAAGAAGGAATTGTTTGTAGGCTACTATTAAAATCAATCAATAATTTAATAATTATTTTCAAAAATAATGTGGAAAAATCCAGGTACATTACAGCCTTTCACCTTCAGGTATGCGAAGAAGCACGTTGTCCCAACATTGGAGAATGCTGGGGAGGTGGGGAATATGCCACAGCGACAGCTACTATTATGGTAAGTCATTAGCCATTTCTTAAGTGTTCTGTTAATGTCTGAGCTGTTTATATATACTCTGTTGTTGGACCTCTACTGTAGTGGAGTGGGTTTATTACAATAAATTTAGAGTAAAGCACTCTCCTGGGGTTTTTTTGCTTAGTGTTGGGATTTGTCTGATGTAGCTTATGTTGCTGTTTCCCAGCTGAGCAATAGTGGTTTGTACTGTGTAAAGGTAGGAATGTCTTTCATGTTCCAGCTGATGGGTGACACATGCACCAGAGGCTGCAGATTTTGTTCAGTAAAAACTGCAAAAAACCCCCCTCCGCCGGATCCGCAGGAGCCTTACAACACAGCCAAGGCAATAGCGGCGTGGGGCTTGGATTACGTGGTGCTGACGTCTGTGGACAGGGATGGTGCGTACCTGGGCTCTCCTCACGCTGCTCTGAGCTCTCACGGGTGTTACGTGGGCTACACACAGGCCCCAGAAATGTTTATCTACACAGCTGTCCAGGAGGACTCTTAAAAGGAGACAACAGTGCTGAAACGTTGGAAAGTTCCTGCATATGCTTAGTATTTCCCTGTGTCTGGTAAAATACGACAGAAATGACACAGTTAATAAACATCAATAAATACCACAATACTAAGTACTTTATAACTATTTTTTAGCAAAATGCATGCATAAACACCATGTTCTATTACTTGGATAGCAAGAAGACAGATATTCGTATACAACACCATTACAGAACTTCTTTCCAAACACTAAACCTAGAATATATTATATGTAACAGAACTGGAAGTTGTGTTTTCCTAAGGTTGCAGTAGCTCCCTTGTGGTGACACCATATAAGTGGGGAAAGCCATTGTGAAAAGTGTTCAGTATGATGTAAAGTGCAGTGGCTTCAAAGGGGCTTTAAAGAGCTCTAATACATACTTTTCAATTTTTGTGCAACTCTTTCTCAGACCAGAACCATAAATAGGTAAAGCCATTCTGTGCTCAGGGAGACAGGGAACCTAGAGACAGGTAAATCTGAACTCTGCCCTAGACAATCACAGTTAGACTTTGTGTAGAGGCTTGGTAGGATATCTTTTGTAAACCCTTGGCATGAGTGGTGAGATAAGACTGGGGCTTGACTGATTTATTATTGTGCATTCAGAGTTTGAATCTGATGGGTTTTTTGGCTTTGCTAATAAGTAAATACGTTTCTTGAACAGAAAGATTAACTGAATAATTGAAATGCTTCTAGATATGCCCGATGGTGGAGCGGAACACTTTGCAAAGACAGTCTCACATCTGAAAGAAAGGTGTGTCATTAATGTATTGCTGTTATTGTTAAAACTTTAGAATGTGGTACTGCATGTAGGTCAAAGCTCCTTTAGCTGAGTTATTCCAGGGACTGCAAATACAAAAGTCTGCCTCTAGCCTGTCTGTGCTCCCTTTTTTTTCCTTCCTTTATCTTTCTCATAGAATGGTCCCAAACTGTTTTGAGTTTAGTTGCATTTCCAATTCATCCCAGGCTTATTTAAAGCTAAGCACTGGATTCTTTCTTTGAGCAGACAGCTGGTTTACCAGGAAATGAATACATTCTTCTGAGGTATGTTCATTCCTGAAGTTTGGGGCTCAAACACAGCAGTTAGGTAATGCTGTCACGTGACTGAAGGAGTCTGGTTTCTCATTCAGCAGTGAACAAATTGCTTTACATTTTGCCTTAATGGCCATTTCCAAGTCTATGATTGTACCTTCCTGCTTTCCCTGTATTTCCCAGTATACCTTGGGACTTGAAGGGTTCCTGCAGTTTTCCCCACCTGCCTTTCTGAGCTGAAATCAGGCTCCTGGACACCAAGACTAGATTCTAGAGTAAGAGTCTTCTTCTTCCAGTAGCAGAATTATAGCTCCTCTGTGTTTTGGAGCTATGATCTTTAACTAAACATCGTGTGTTCAATTCCTGATTTTACTTGTGTGAGCTGAAATACAGCAAAAACAAAGTAATAAATATAAAAGCAATTCCAACAGTCTCTAAAACAATTGTGCACTGTTTATACTTTTTTTTTTTTGTCTTTGTTGCAGGTTAACTTAACATGAGTTTGTTATAAATTGTTTGCAGAAACCTATTGGTTTAGAATTACCCTGAATTAACTTCGCTTTGCTTTTTAGAGTGTCATGTGTTCATGTTATGGGGTTTGGGGGTTTTTTTTGCTGTCTTGAGTTTTTTAGCAACAGTGACACAAAATCCCAGAGGTGTGTTCCTTTTGTCTCGCCTTTTCAGAAATCCAAAAATCTTGGTGGAATGCCTAACTCCCGATTTCCGAGGGGACCTTAAAGCAGTGGAGAAAGTCGCCTTGTCGGGGCTGGATGTGTATGCCCACAACGTGGAGACGGTGCCGGCACTGCAGAGGTGAGCGGTGGCACTGGGTGTGCGGGAGGAGGGCCCGAATGCGGAGCGGGGCCGGGAGGGGGCCCGGGTGCGGAGCGGCGCTGCGGGCCCGGGTGCGGAGCGGGGCCGGGTGCGGAGCGGGGCCGGGACGGGGCCCGGGTGCGGAGCGGCGCTGCGGGCCCGGGTGCGGAGCGGGGCCGGGTGCGGAGCGGGGCCGGGTGCGGAGCGGGGCCGGGTGCGGAGCGGGGCCGAGACGGGGCCCGGGTGCGGAGCGGCGCTGCGGGGCCGGGTGCGGAGCGGGGCCGAGACGGGGCCCGGGTGCGGAGCGGCGCTGCGGGGCCGGGTGCGGAGCAGGGCCGGGTGCGGAGCGGGGCCGGGTGCGGAGCGGGGCCGGGTGCGGAGCGGCCCCGTTCCCGGCCTGCCCCGCGCGCGCCGCCGCCGAGCCGCCGCCGCCGGCAGGGGCGCGCGCCGCCGCGGCCCCGGGTCGCTGCCGCCTCCCGGGGCGGCCCAGCCCGGCCGCGGCTCCTGGGCCGGGCTCGTCCCGTCGCCGGTGTCCAACTGCACGGCCAAAGAAACTCTGCGCTGCCGCTTCGCAGAAACTGGCAGAACTCGCCTTTCCTAGCGTCTCTAACTTCTGTGTGCCCTCCACGTGTTTTTACCCCTTGTGCTGGAAATGTGCGAAGGAAGGTCCGTGACCCCCGAGCCAACTTTGAGCAGTCCGTCCGTGTGCTGAAACACGCCAAAGAGGTCCAGCCCGGCGTCATTTCCAAAACCTCCATTATGCTGGGGCTAGGCGAGACAGATGAACAAATATATTCCACAATGAAATGTAAGTTGGTGTTGAAATAGATGCCAGAATTCACAGGTATGAATTTTACTGTGTTGAAGAACAATTGTAAGCATCTTTGCCTCTACATGCAAATCAGTTTGCTGGTGCAGGAAATGTTTCCTAAGTTCCATTGAAAAAAAAAGTTTGGTTAAAAAAGACTGAATTTCTGAAATATTTTACCTTCTTATAGCTTACAGATTCAATTTGACAGGTAAATCCATCTCATGTTGATTTCAGTGGAGCTTAGAACTTTTTTTAGCTATATTAACTTTATCTTTGCAATACTTAAACAACAGGCTTGCAACACTGTTGCCTCATTGTGCATTCCTTTTTAGAAATAGCAGACCTGGTTGCTTAAATTATTTCAGTTTACTTAGATGGAAAAATGATGTTATCCTGAGAGCTGTAGCATGTTCTTATGTTTTCATGTAAATGTATTTTTAAGAGGAGAAAAAAACCTCACTCACAGTGGTAAGTGAATACACTACGCTTCAAAGAAGTAGTTCATAAATCCTATGGCATTTCTCCTGTATCCTGAAAAAATGTTTACCTGGTACTTCATTTTGTGCACAGACACATTTAGAATGCAGCTATGTAGTCTAGTATTTCTGCAACTGGACCAAAAAATTTAAAATTCCTTATTTTTTCCCATTCTTCCTTCCTAGGATTTCCTAGCTATAAGGTTATGAAATTTCAGATATGGTGCTATTTGCAGTCTGGCCACTTTGCTGCACGTATACAGAAGCAAACTGTGACCTGCCATGTTCATTCAGTTACTGTAGTTTTGTTCCACTTCCATCCTCTGGGTACAAGTTAAAGAGCATCTAAGTGTGCTGGTATTGTCCCCTTTTCTTTACAGAACCGTATCAGTCTAAACAGAGATTCCAGGTTAACAGTGAGCACAATGCTGTAGTCAAAACCCTGTCTTTTCTTCCTATTTGATGTGGGGCAAGTAGCTAGAAAATATATGGGGATGTTCATGCAAACTGATTCTTCAGCCATCCCTTTGTTCAGAACACCCTTCTCCTGCAGTGAACATAATTCTTCAGGCCAGCTGACCCTGAAGTGCCGGGGTTTCCCTCTGTAAATAGATCACCTCAACTCCTTTGCTGTTTATTGATTCTAGTATATACTCAAATTGTAAAGACAGAGTCTATGAGATTCTGGAGGCATCAAAACTAAAATACACCCTAGTGTGTAAAACTGGCCCTTTCCCCTGATTTATGGTACAAGAACCATCCACATCTTCTTGGCATGAAGTCTGTTGGAAGAGTGAAGCGCCCCACGTGTGTGCATGTACGCATCTTTTATCAAATGAAGGCTCTGACCTAAAGACATTGTGGAAAGCAGCAAGAGACAAGAGGATGTCATCTCTGCAGTGAGACATCACTGCAGTGAGTGCAGCACCAGGGATTCTCTGTAGCTTTAAGCTTGATAGCTCAGGTCCAGCAGCAGCGTGTGCTCGTGAGGTGTGAGGTGTGTGGTGACTGTGCGTGGAGGCTGCAACTGCCAGCAGGACGTAGCCCCTTGAGTGACCCTTGGTCAGACTTGGAATGAGGATGTTTTCTAGTTGCTGACAATCCCTTGTGCTCCTTCTGCCACTAACAAGGAATTTTGTTTTTACAGTATTGCGGGAAGCAGATGTAGATTGTTTGACCCTAGGACAGTATATGCAACCAACAAAACGTCACCTAAAGGTAAAAGTGCCTTTAATTTACAGGCGGAGTTATGGTCTGTACCTTGCACAGTCATCCTTACTCTAACTGCAGATGTTGGGAAAAATTTCCTTCCTTGTTTAGCCTGACAATGATTATCTGTTGTGGACTCTTCACTAAAAATGACCTCAGCCATCTTACCCCTTCCATCTTCTGCAGACTTTCCAGTGCTAGTCTCTACTGTTAGCAGGGAGACAGCTGGAGCTGAGGCATGATTCTGGAAAACAAGAGCTTCAGTGTATGTCTCAAACATAATTGCTCAAGCCGTCACCCCTTCACTGTCCTATAGGCTCTCCCTTAATGGTGCCACTTCAGCTGGGAAATTTACCATTTTCTGCTGGGATCTGTCCAGAACTTTGCTCTCTGTTCTGTTCCTGTGTTTCACTGAAACAACTGTTAGTGAAGAGATTTGTAGGACTACTGTGGTTTTTTACTAACTTGAACAGAAAAAAAGGCTTGATCAAAAAGACCATTCAAAAAAAGAGTAAAGAAAATGATAAAGCAACAACTAGAAGTTAAATTCTGAACTTTTCAGCTAAGTATGAAAAGCAAATAAAACACATTTGTTTGGTAGAAAGCAGAGCAAAAATGCAGTTCGTGACTTCACTGATGAAAGCTTTGGAGTGAAAAATTTTGAACTTGCAATATAACTGTGTTTCATTTCACTGCATGCTAGCTATAGCCATTTCCTTTGTATTAATACCTGAGCAAAATTAATTTTTTTCCCCCAGGTTGAAGAGTACATAACTCCCGAGAAGTTTAAGTACTGGGAAAAAGTAGGAAATGATCTTGGATTCCATTACACTGCTAGCGGGCCTTTAGTGCGTTCTTCCTATAAAGCAGGTAAATTACTGAAGCATTGGATTATTTAGCATGTAACATTTTATTATACAAAACTAAAGCAGTGAAGTAACGTCCAACAAAGCTCACCTTAGTTCAAGAACACCTCATATAGTCAGCCCTTTTTAAAAATTTATTTACATTATCTCTTATAGGTCATCCAAATGTATCAGTGTGACAGTAATTAGTATTTGTACAATTGCATTGCTGCTTAACCTAATTTTTTTGTCAAACCTATTCTGTACTATCTTAATATGTGAGGCAGGATAAAGGGTACCGAATTTGCAAGTTTTCCTTCACATTCTGCCTCTTGGATACTTCTGGGTTCAACGAGGTCCTTGGTTGTTTGTGATGCAATTTTGTTGCTTTAGGCAGTATTTATTTATAGTGCTTTAAAAATAATTAGAGACAATTATGGCAGTGCTTTTTCTGACAGAGCACTGGGTATTAAGTAGCAGCTGATATTAATGGAACTGTTGCGTAGGTACAACATCGTGCTTTGTCCTAAGGAAAGAGCAGAGAAGACTTATTTGGGGTACTTTGCTGCTCAGTCGTTTAATGCAAGCTCAAACACGATTTATAGCAGGTTTCACTATAACTTGCTGATACTTTATGAAACAGGAATTAAATTTTAATTAAATCAATTCACTTCTGCCTGTTGGAATGCACAAAGCAACAGAGCTATTTCACAAAACTGGACAGAAGGAAAATCAGGATTTTGGGAGTGGAGGGGTTTTTGTTGGGTTATAGTTTTGAGAGTTTTTTTAGATCCCTACTGTGTGTATTGGAAGTGCTGTTATATAGAATTGAATTCCTATAAAATAAGTGGCAAAACCACTTATATTGTAGAATTGAACACTCATGTTAAACAAGAATGTGTTATTTTGCCTTCTTGTATTGAAATACCTACAAATCATTTTGGTGTTTATTTTTTTCCTTTTAATTAGGTGAATTCTTCTTGAAGAACTTAGTAGAAAAAAGAAAGACAAAAGCCATCTGAAAATGAGAGTGAACCTATTTAAAGCAGCCAGTTTTAAAGATCCTTTTTTCAGTGCATAATTATACTCAGTTCCAGAAATGCAGAACAGATGGTGGCTATATGAATAAACTTACTATCTTTCCAGAACACTTTTTTCTTATCAAAACACATTATTTTACCTCATTTCTCCTGGCAAGGCTACAACAACAGCGTACTTCTAGTGTTCAGCAAAAAGACAGAAGATAGAACCGATTTTGAAAGAGTAGTGGAACTGAGGTGGAAGAAATAAATGTAAGCTGGGAACAAAGATTAGACAGATTTATAGATCTGCAACAACAAGCAGCATTGATGCAGTTGTTACCTGTGAAGGTGCTGATAGTAATTTGAAAGGTACTGATACTTTGGTGTATCTTACTACTATGTAACATAAGCTTGCAGGGGCTCTGGGAACTATAGGAGTTCTAAAGAAAGACACTGTACATGATAATGCACCAGATTAGGGCTATCTTGAACCGCACCAGAGAAAGTGTAGTGATACTCCTTCAAAAGATGCTATCTCTTACCTGCATCTTGAGAAAATGAGCTGTACTATTCTGATAGCTAAAGCTTTTCCAGAGCTTGCATGTCTCCACGTGTGAACCTTGGTATATACAAGGTATCAAGCTAAAGAAAACAAAATGTCCTTTCTGGCAAGACAATTAACCTTGTGTAGATACCATTAATTTAAACCATTTGGAAAATCAGAGTTGGTGTAAGAGCATAAATGGAGCTGTCCCTAACTTATGTACATGACTGTAACAAACCCCACTAAGCTGCACAGATGCTTCTTTAGTATTGAGTATGCAGAACTGCTGCTATTCTGTACTGTGCTCCTATTGCATGGCTATTGTCTTGTCATTAAAGGAAAGTTAAAACCTCAGTGGTTGTGTGTGGTGGGTTTGGTTGCCTGCCCCTTGAGGCTTGGTCTGGCTGGTAAATCTGAATGCAGAGAAGTGAACTACATTGTGGGTGAAACATGAAATCCACTGCATATCACACTAAGCTCAAGCAGAAATAAAAACATGGCGCATGGTACATTAACAGCTCTACTTGCCTCTCTGTACAGCAATAATACTGATGACTGTCTCTCCCTAATGCTCAGCTGTGGACATTAGATACCATCTCTGAACTAGCTTCACCTGTATCTTTGTGAAGTTATTTGGGAAAGATTACAGGACTTTGCTATCTGGTCCTAAACTCTCATCATGCAGTTAATTCTCTGACTGGCCCTACTACTTTTCTAAACTGCAGTCTGTAGAAGGAGAGTGGACCCTGCACACCCCACCAACTCAGCAAGATGCCAGAAGGAAGACAGCTACCTAGCAAGATAATATATAGGAGAAACTTGTATGAACATAAGATTATACAACCAAGGCCAGTGATGCACAGTTGACGCTTCACAAAATGAAGTACAGCAATATTAAAGCATTATGAGGACAAAACTTTACCAAGAAGGAATGTACTAATTCACCAGTGTAAGGGGATGAGAAACGTGAGCCATGAGGAACAAAGGGGAAGAAGGGATAAACAAAAGAATATTTTTTAAGGCCAGAGACAAGGCTGGTTTCTTTTTTTTAATATTAATAAATTTAAAAATTAAATTAAAAGGTCTGATTGCTAGTCATAGAAAGCCCAAGTATATTTTGAGCCAAAAATGCCCTGCTTCAGCTGAAGTACACTTGAGTACTAGAGCAGGGAAAGGTTATCAACCATTGCAAGAAAACTCAACATTCCCTCCACTGCAGCAGATGGAGAGGGTTGCAACATCAACCCCAGGATACCCACACATTTAACAGCTGCCAGCCCTTATTAGGGGTCCTACTGTAAAGAACAGTTCTGACTTGCCTACAGAGCAGATGTAACAGAATATGACTGTAGCTTCTGCCAAGTTACTGCTCTTTCAGCATACCAACACCAAAATACAGAAAAAAGGAATTCTGAGCCATAAAGCCATTATCAAACTGGAACAACAGAACATTGCACAGTGACTTCTTTACAGTGAGAGAAATAATGCTTCTTGAAGCACAGTCCAATATTACTTCATTTTAGAATTATGAGTCGCTGCTGGGTGGTTCAGAAGATGATCTCATGCTCTTACACAGCTGTCTGCCAACTGTCTGGTACCAAGTGTCAGAAGCTACACAAGATTTTCTAGCTGCATGTTTTGCTGTGGATTCTAGTCAAAGTCACACTTTGACTTCATAGACTGGAGAGGGTCTGTGCCTGTTTGTTTTTTTTTTTTAACAGTGTTTGAAGACAAGCCCTAAAGTTCTTTTCCTAGTTACAAATTCCTGCGTTTACAGCCATCTTACTTCCCCTATTGCCCATTCAGTTTTTCCATAGCTGTGTTAAGGCACCAAACTCTCACAAACATCCTTGTTGTAATTCAGCACAGGTTTCATGACTCGGGTTTGGTGAAGTTTCATGTTTGGTGACATTTTCATTTTGTATGTCAATCACATCATTCTGTCAGTTTGTTTCACAAAGCAGCTATAAAATATTTTAAGAAACATTAATCATCCTTGCAACCAGGAAAACAACTAACTGAGTTTTGGGAATAAGATTTAAAGTTGAAATAGATACTTTAAAAGAATGAATAGTCTTTTTAAGCATCATCACATCAATCTACTACACTGAAACATAATCAAATGTTATTCATAGAGAATTGCATATTCCAGTAACTTCAAGTCCTTAGGTGAACTGAACACTCTGGCTTTGTCAATTTAAAAACAGTTTTATATTTTTTCCCTACTTGATGAATAATTAATATTGGTGTCCCCTTCATTTAAAAAGTAAGTGTCAAGCATTTATGCTTCCTTACTACAACATGGTAACTTATTGCAGATGTTCAACTTGGACCAGAAATTTTAGCTTGACTCCACCATTCCTAAATCAGATCTCCATTATGCCTTCCTGCATTGTTTTACAATTAACTTCCAAGTTTAGCTGTTGAACAAGATTATAGCACTAGAAGAACCTCAAATGAGAAGTGTAAACTTTTTGGCCAGTACAAAATCTCACCCCAACTGCTCCTCCTCACCCCTATAGTAACTAGTCTTGGACAAATATATGTGTTCTATTCACTTGGAATATTCTTGGCTGTTGTATTCCTGGAAGCAGACAAGTTTTAGCTGCACAAAAATGTGACCACACATACTCAGAAGAAAACCAGCACATCTTGCCTGGCACTTAGAATTTGTCTGTGTACATCTTGGGTAACACCCAATTTATGCATTCTGTTTCAAACTCTTTCTTGACTTGTATTAAATCTGGCTTTGCTTCAGCTGTTGTATTCACATTTTTGCAGTGTAACACAGTGTTACCATGGGATTGCATTTTAAGAGCCATGTAAAAGGAATTTCAGAGCACAAGAGTCCACTGGTTACATTACACAATTCTCATCCAGAATTACCTGCTGTAACATCCATACACGAAGACTCAATAGCACTAAACCCCATCTCTTATGTGCACTACTCAAGCCTTCAAAACAGAACACAGGTCATCGCCCGTTCTTATTTTCCAGACACATGTACTCTGAAGACAACGGCTTATGATTCATGGTGCTGCACAAGCTTTTGAAGCTCTTCCTTTTGGCCTGTGGTAAGGTTCTCTGGCATATATGCAAGGTATGTATTGCTGTATCCTGAAGGAATGTCCCACTGGATTCATCCCCCAATCCCAGTTCTCCCACTAAAAGAATGCAGCCACCAAGAAAGTAAGTTGACTTGAAGAAAGCAAGGAAAATGCCCGTACTAGTTTTACCTCTTGTTGCTCCTCAGGATCTGCTGCTCCCCCTTTGCTAAGAGAGGGAAGTTAGAATGATCCCACTGTAATGAACTCGGCCATTCTCTAATATCTTTATGACTAAGCCCCAAGACACTATTCAGGCTTTGATTAAGTCTGCAGGAGAAACAGGGTAGCAACAGGGGTACAGCACTTAGCTTCTCCATCTCTTTGGGATGGCTTGTGAAAAGTCACTGGCATCTCATGAACACTTGCACATTCCTAAAAGGAGCAATACTTCACACATGAGTAACAGTTCATCATCGGCTTCAAACTGGTGAAGACAGGTCCCATATAGAGGCACTACTATTACAGGTGTGTGCAAGTTTCAGAAAGGCATCCTGATTTTCTGACACCTCTACTCACCCTCCTGATTAAAACAGCCTGAAGCAGTGCTGTGCTAACCTGAACAGTCAAGGACAAGAGATCCTTTGAGTACAACTTGTCAGCACCCTCTTCTTAATCCCAAAGGAGCAGTGACCAGCCTGCCCTCTCAGGTACTACAGGGCCAGAGGTAGCTAAGAGGACACGCACCTGCAAAGACAGGGTGATCACCTTGCAAAGACAGGGTGATCAACCGCTTAACAAAGGTTGTGTTGCAACCCTGACTGCATCTCAGGGTTGTCACATGAAAGCAGCACTAGTCAATAGGGAGGAGGAAATGGCATGATGAAAGATGACAGTTTGATTTTAAGCCCCCATAATTCCCACTCACTTTGCTTGGCTTTTGATGCACTTCTCTGAGAAAAATCTTACAGTAGGACAAAAAGCCTTAGGCATATTTGCCCGAAGTGCCAGATCGTTACAGAGTTAAGTCCCTATGTGGAAGCCATTAACACGAAGAATCTGAAAGCATCTGGTTCAAGGATACAGCTATTTCAGTGTAACAGTGTCTTGTATTGTCTATCCAAATTATTATCCAAGTTCCTTAAATCTTCAAGGATCTGTCCTAAAGCTTAAACTGTCCCTACATTTCCGTGGGTACACAGTTACAGTAATAGCACTCATTACCAAGACACTGATCTTACCTCCTGTTTAACTGTTGATACACCATGCTGGAAGGCACACAAGTTGAATAATTCTGAAGTTATTACGTGACCAGTTGCAGGATAATTTTCTACTATCCCAACACTGTTATTCAACTAATATGTCTACACCTTCAAGTCTGAAACCTGTTTATGGTCATCCTTCTCTATCCTCCCCTCCATTTCACAACCCCATGCAACAAGCCAAATACTGACAACACTGTAATCTCAAGGATTTTAATAGCACTGGCCAATTGAGAATAATAAAAAACAAGTAGAAACAAAGTAACAATAAAGGCAAAAATATCAAGAGAACATTGGAAGTATTCATTCCTGCTAGTCAAATGAGGTAGCAAGCTGATTTTGGGGGCTGAATTTATGGGCCTGAATTAATTTTTAATAATTTCTTCACAGCAGAGATTATGTTTTTGCAGATTCATTAAAAAAGCTGCTTTCAGATGTATGTAAGGAAGGAAAAAGATAACTACCAGGTAACACTGAAGCCAATATTTGTTTTCTACTTGGGCTGATACCAAATTAAGATAATTCTGCTTAAATCCAGTGTTCAAACAAGCAGAATGCTCCTCTGCTGAAGACAGGTTGTATTGCTGTAACTTAGGGAATACTTGCCCCAGGAATCTGATTAAATCAAAAATGCGTGGCTGCACATGGAATGTAGGCAAGACAACCAAAAAATGAAAACTGCAAACCTGCCAGTGGATCAGTTTGTAGCTGCTGTCCACTGGCACTAATTACACGATCGATGCCTGCAGAACTATCTGGTCTCCCAAGAGAGGAAGTTCAGACTGTATCAGCGCCAATGGATCCCAACCACAACTGGGGCGTTATTGTTGAAGTCAGCTCTACCTTAGGGCTGGACCTAAAGCCTACCAATTTACTTAGAAATGATCTTTTGACTTGAATGCCAGGTAGAGCAGGCATTTAACCGGGCAAAGAATCACCCCAAAAGAAAATTAAAAATTGCTGAGACCAAAGTTCCAGTCTATAGATGACAGTTTATATAGACTGATTACAGTCTATAACTGGACTAAGGTAGAAAGATATTCTATTTCTTTTGCTTTCATATCACTTGAAATATTTAAAGTGCCGTTTAGCAACACTTCTGGAAGCAGAAATCTGCAGTTTGAAGGTAACTTTTGCACTTAAAAGATGATTCATTATTAAAAACAGGTTTGTACCATCTTCAGTAACCAAAAAAAAATTGCTATAAAAATAGAGATTTGAAAATAGACTGAATTCACATGTACCAGGTACCATTTCTAGTGTAAAACTGGTTTAGTTTATGAAAAATATATTTCCTTAAAAAAAGCATAGGCTTACAGTATTATCACTAAGAAGATCCACAGAATTCCTTCAGTATCTATTAAACATTATACCCTAGGCTTTTTGACAGGTGGATCCTGCAGGCTGAATTTAGGAATTTCACATGAAGAAGCAAAAGGAATTCTTTTGGCTGACACCTTCTTCCCAATTGTTTCAATCTGAAAGAGAAAACACATTTCACAAGTGAGTGTGGCAAGCTAACAATCATGTCAACCTATGAGGAATCTATAAAGAACACATTTTATGAACATTAGAGTAGCACAAGCCACAAAGAACAGTGTGCCCAAGGACAGTTTCTGTGACTGGAGTTGCGAAGAGTTTGTTGAAAAAACAAAACAACCAACCAGCCAGCCTTTCACAGGTGGCTGCTTTGCCTACTTAAAGCTGCATCTTGACAATCTGAACATCCATCTGCCTCATCTTCCATAGAACTACCAATACAAATACCATAAAATGTTTCTGGATATTCTTAACATGTGGGTTCAGACTCCTTTTCCTAAAAATTTATACTAAATTAACATAGAAAAAGTTTTTCCCTCTGTAATGCAGTAGGCTGTTTTTGAAGCAACACAACTCTGAAAGGGTAAAGGTAGCCAACACTACAAGTGAAAGCATGTGACAAAGGCAACACACACAAGCCAGGTATGGCAAAATTCAAAGAGCAAGGCAAATTCCCCTAATTTCTAGTTCAGACTAATGTAAATCACTAAGGACAGAGCTTGTAGAAGACAAAACACTAACTAGTAGGACAGTTCAGGCATTCAATAAATAAGCAGAACTGTAGCTTTCCTCTTAAGTAATGCAGGTCAAAAGCAAAGCTCCGAAAAACAAAATACTTCAACTATTCTATTTTAATAAAATTTTGATGAATATATTCTAGGCAGATATCTGAGCTAACACTGAAGAGAGTTGTTTAAACAGTCAAGAGAGCTGTATGTACTGTAGTTGCCCTTTAACAGCTTCAACTGCCTAGTTGAATGAATCTATACAAGCTGACTCACAAACAGTGTACATAACTGTAGCTTAAACAGGGAAAAAATATCAAGAGAGAAATCCTACAGCCATTATGAGAGTAAGTACAGTACTCAGAAGTACAGGGAACGAAAAATAACTGAAACATGCATCTGATCTGGCTTGTAGATTTTGTTCTTATTGTATCTGGCTGAGATGCTTCTGTCAGACTGTTCCAGGATTTGGTGACTTTGGTATTAGTCAAATTCCATCTATGCTGAAAGTGCTTCAAGCCCTTCAGTCAAGGCTTACTCTACTTTCCCTGCTTGAGACCTGAGCAGATTTTTTTCTCAAATCAGAAATTCCTTTGCCTAAAATCAGAGCTTCACATTTGTATGTCCTGAATTAAGCTTCTACTGTGGAAACAGGTTATAATTGAAATGGTAGGTGTGTTCAAAGTTATTTAAACTCCAGTTTGAGAAAAAAAATATTAGAACTACTCAAATTCATAGATTTCGATTGTATACAATGGAATTGCTTTTAGCATCTAATGTAGCTATAAGGCTGTCTAGTGAAACAACTTTTAACAAGGGAAGTTACAAGACTAGAGCCCTAAAAACTTAAATTTTGGGATTGTCCGTTTAAGACAAAATCCTTTTTATTATTTTATGCAGAGACTATAGGTCAATTGTTAAATGCCTTTGCAATGATATTCTGGATGAAAAATCTGGATAATAAACCTGGATGACCAACTGCATTCTGGTCAGCAAACTCACAAACTGGTTAAAAATTCAACAACAATTTCATACAAGAAACACAAAAGTACAGTCTCTGATCTAGAAAGTCTTTAAGCCACAGAAGACTTCAGAAGAGAAATTCCTAGGAGAAATATCACACAGATTAGAATTTGATATAGAATTAGCTATTAGCTTGGCAAAGCACTTAGCTAAAAAGTGAAGCATTTGCTTCTGGGCCCTCTCTCTGGTGTAAACAAACACCATTGTTTGGATCTTCTGGCTAATCTTAATCAAACACAAAGGACTGAAAGGACTAATTAGTCATCTCCTCCAGCCTCCCATGTAACACTTGGGTGTTTCACTGACTATCTTCAGATACATTTTTGCATTCACTGCTTTCACCTCCAGGATCAGCCAGCTTTGTTACACAAACTTCAGGGAGAAGAGTCCAAAACTTTCGTTAATAGTTTGTCCAAGTGAAGATCTCACAGCTGATAAACATTTGTTACCCATATGACATCTTGTCCAGTGTCCAGTGTTTAAGTCTCATGTCTCCAGTAAACCTACTTATGTCTTTTGTGAGGAGCAAAAATGGTACTTACAGCTTACATTTACTTCTGCAGGAAGTGTGTTTTGCTATCCTGTTACTGTCAATTTCAAAAGCATCTTTTTTTTTTTTTTTTTTTTTGTGGTATTAAAATAAGATTCCAAGTAGGGGCTATGGCATAGGTTATAACATTCAAACTCAGCCCTTCTGCTGTGTGGTAGCAGCAAAGACTGCAGGTCTGGAAGAAACAGTGAAGGAGCTGGTTTTGGAGTCAAATATCATGCCTAGAATTAATTCAGGCATGAGATTTAGCAGTTTTTCATGTTTACCTCCTAACTGTCCATTATTTATATATATGCTGTGCTGCAAAGAAGGGCAGAACAGCATTCAGATGTTGTATTTATGGTTGCACTCTATGATCTCAGAAGTCTCTTCCTACCTAAATTCTAAGGCAGGCTTATACTGCAGAACGTTGATGGCATAGTCTGATGTAGCCTCAACTTTAAAAGAGCATCAGTCTGTGAAAGTATTAAGATAGTAGAGGAAGACAGCACTAGTGAACACTTAAGAACAGACAGGTGTACATTTAAATCCTCACCTGCAGAGGTCTTTTTTTTTCCCTTGCTACTCAGTCACTGAAGAGGGAGAGCAAGAGGGAAGAGAGAAGAAGGAAAGAAACATAAAAAGCATCACCCAGATGATTACCTGGAAGCCAATGACTTGTAGCTCATTGTGAAGATCATCTAGAACTCTCCTACCATCAAAGATAAATGCAGGCTTTAGCATTTTCTTATGAATACGTTCATAATCCAGCTCCTGTAAAGAGTAATTAAAGCAGATAGAATAAATAAGTAGCATAACACTCCCTCTTTTTTTCTTTAGTTTAAGACAACATTTACCTTAAACATGTCCCATTCAGTGCAAATCACAAGGGCATGGGCTCCATCACAGGCTTCATAGGGATCTTTACTGATAGTGACCAACCGAGACACTGTAACAAAAGGAAAATAATTTTATTCTGCACATGCCTTTACCACCAATCTGACATGTTTCTGGCAAATGAGTCTCCTTCCTTGCCCTACACAAACAAGTGGATTCAAGTCACTCACCTAGAGATATTTTCTACCAAGATACCACTTTGATTTTACTGATTTAGATTTTACTCATTTAGATGAAAACAGCTCGTACCTGGCATCTGAGTAGTCACAGCACTTAAATGTTTCAAGTCAAGCATTCAAATCTAATGTATACACTCAAGGACATCTCTAGAATTAGAGGGTACTATGGAGTGCTCAAATGCCAACTCTCACGAAGGTCATTGTCTGTAGAACAGCAGCACATCACAGTTTCTATTTAACACTCAGTTCACACTGGGGAAGAGACACATGGCTCCCCAGGGGCTGCCTGAGCAGCTGCCTAGAGGAAAGCCTTCCCTTTCCCTCTAATTCAAGGGCATGTCAAATAGTGTACACTCTTCATTCTTCATCACAGCTCAGTTTGCTCCATTCTCTTCACCTCTAGAAGCCTCATCTATTCTCCCCATTCATCAACTCCATTCCCCCTCTCCCCAGTAAGAAAACAGAAGTTCCACATACCCCCTACCTCTATAATCATAGGTGATTACTCTAAAGTGTTCTTGAATGTAAGGGAACAAAGTAATTTGGAAGTGATATGAGGGGTGGGAGAATGCTCAATACTGCATTCTGGAATTACTTCTTAATTTTAGTTATGTAAGAAAGAACTAATACAAGATAGTACTTTGGACACAAAGAAACTATCAGAACAACTAGTCTCTCCTTCTGGACAGTCTTCTTTCTCTTCCTTTTAATTATGCGAAAATATAAAATTCTAGGCATCTATTCAAATGAGTATTTATTGAAAGAAAAATACACAATAGTTGAGAATTAGCATTTATCTACAAAAGCTATGGGGAAAGGAAGAAGAGTGAGAGTAATCCTCTGAGCTGTAACAATTTTCTACTATGTGCAACCAACAGCACAACAACGTCATGCTGAAAATGAATTTATAATATTTATACAGACCTGTGTATACTGAGAATAGGATGCAAAGAGGAAATAAACCTTACATGAGCATTCTTACCTTGGTTATCTTCTGAGACACCCAGATGTGAGAGATCCAAGATGATTTGTTCCTTAGGTACTTTAGGGTCATAGATATGGAGCTTTGCCCCTTCATCCATTAAATACTTGCTAATGTAGATACTGGATGACTCTCTAGGGAAGAGAATCAATCAGTTAAGGAACCAGGTGGCATGTTCCAAGTAATGAAAGTTTTCAAGTATCATGATATGCAATACCAGAGCTTTTATATCAATTTTACATTAAATATCTTAGTGGCAACCATGCCAGCAGGAAATCTGTTATCTTGAGGGACACCCAGAAGAATAATATGAAGAAGTCTGTATCTCTTTTGCTGAATTAAGAGAGACAGTAAGTCCGAGGACTCCTACAGACCAAAATTATAAAGGCCTAGAGTTTATAAGCTTTCCCCACAAACTGCAGCTGAAGAGTTGTATCAAGTTTGACCTTTACAGGAAAACAGAATTAACCACTTCAGGAAACCAAGCTGAAACTTTGATTTCACAAAGCAATTTAGAACCAGCTGCAGAAGTGTTTGCATTCTCTTCTGTGGAGAATGGAAGGAGTCTGTTAAAATCTATCTTTGATTGTGTAAGTTAATAAGGACTAGAATGATCTGCAACTTCTGCATGATTCAGGTCTGTCGTAGGGGTCAAGAAACTTTTCTCACCCATTTAAGAAAGACTAATCTTTGTTACCCACCAATTCAGTCAAAAGAAACAAAGGGTCCCATATCCCACCTCTTAATACAATTCAGTGGGGGGCATTAGCTGCGTGGCTGGTGACGACTGTAGGGAATCCCTGCTGGTGAACTGAGCTTGCTTGCTTACCTTGTGTCCCCAGTATCCTTTTTGAAAGCAAACCCTAAAATAGCAATCTTCTTGTCAGTGACAGTATTGAACAAGCTGTCAATAATGCGAGAAGCAAATCTTCTTCTCTGATAATCATTCATGTCTATTACCTGAAATGACACAAGCCGTGATGGTACAGAAGGGAGCCATTTTAAACTATAAACAGATTCTATTAACCATCAAGCCAAACTACCCATACATAAATTTAATAGAGGTTTAAAAGAGAGATTATTTGAATTATGATACTCAGTATCATAAGCAATCCAAAGATAAATTTAGTTAATTTACCAAATGCTGAGATAAATCCTATTTAATGAGTGAATTCTGATACACATACACACATCTTAACATGCATTATCTAGTTTAAAGACTAGGATTTTTTCCATATTGCCTTTTTAAAAGAAAATTAAAACTTATTGCTTTCCATGTCTCTGCCTATTTCAGAACTAGGGTACTTGATGTCACATGGACATCCCATTGCCAGACCTACACTTTTTTACATGCCACATGTAACAACTGCAAGAATTAGCCTTTTTAATCCACACTAACAGATGCCAATACAGGAAACTTGTGTAATTCAACCACACTTAAATGGCTCACTTTCGTTATTTTGTTATTACATGAAAGTGGGTTTGATCACCCATTGCTCCTGTTCTTTCCTCCAGCCTGCTTCACACTTGGATCTCCAGTCATCACACACAGAGGACACTGGACCACTGGTAAAATAGTAAAGGTACGTTCCCCCACCTTTTCAGTGTTTAAAGTGGATTGGAAAGAGCTACACAACCCTCCAGGCTTTGAAACTTTTAGCCCAAATCAAGAATTAACAGGAGCAGCCTTTGAGACATAAGGTATAAACTATTCAGTAGAAGGATATTGGTGAACCACATTTATTTGAGGAAAAGAAATAAAAGCAGTGAGATTTATGCAACTCAACAGGGCAGTGACAGGCAATGAATGTACAGTTGGCAAGGCAAGAGGAATGTATTTCCTTCTGTAGGTAAATGTTCAGGGAATGAAGGTTTTGGTATTAGAGGGCCCTCCTCTCTCCAAAGGCCAGATAGAACAAAAGTTAGGATTCTGGGACTGCTCTGATCAGCATATCCTCCAGAATGTGCCTCTGGTCTGAGCTCTCCCACTGCCAAGAGTGCAGTGCTCAGGCCACAAAGAAGGGGTGCATACAGTTGCTTTTAAGGGTGCACAGGAGTGCACATTACATGACTTGAGCAGTGTGGGCTGGGGCAGACAGACCCCTGTGAGATGACAACAGGGCTCTGAGGAAGCAGAAGGTGCAGCTACAGGGCTGTAGTACGAGCATGGCATTTTACCTTACCCTAACTCTGCAGGCAGCTGTTCTTACTATCTGATCTGTCCACAGCTTAATAAGCCATACAGAAACACTGCAAAGAACACTGCTCTTGAAAGAAAGCATAAAAGCATCAAAAGCACTTTAACTGTCTTGTTTACAGCAGCAATGCAAACTTTTAGGCTTTTGTTAAATAAACCTCCAGATAGAACAAACTAAGTGTTCCTATGCCTTTGGGTTGCCAAGATACCAAGTAGCCTGCATTTTGAGAAGGGTCCTTATGATCCCACAGGACAGAGCCAAACCAACTTGTTTCTTTCAAGACAGTATTAATTATTCCCTACCCATCAGCTTATCAGTGAGGTAACATGGTTGGTTCCTGCAGCTCATGCTGCTCCAGGGACTGTCCATTGTCTGCTCTCATCTTATAGTGAGTAAAAGCAGTAGCTCATAAAGCAAATATCAGAACCTAGTGCTCCTCCTCTTCCCTGCTGCGCTGATGCATCCACGTCCTACACTGAACCAAATCTCTTCTGGATGCTTGCACAAAGCTCATTCAGTACATTAGTCTCTCTTCACCGATGGGATGCAGGCCTCTCCACCATAGACTAGGCTATCCTAATGAAATATATTTTTAAGGAAGATGTCAGTCCAAACCTCTGAAGAGGCAAACAACATAAAACCCATGCCTTCCGTGTCCCAAGCAATTAATGTAAGAGTTATAGTTGCAAGCAAGTAACTAGGCTGCTGACTAGCCCCTGGCTGGAGGTTAAACTCTGAACAGGGCATTGAGAGCCACTGGACATCACAGGTAACGGAAGAAGCTGACAAAAGCCACAGATAGTACTTGGAGATGGCACAGTTTTACAGGCAGTTATGAGGGAACTATGAGTGAGATCCAGCCAAACTTCAGACATTTGGAAGGAAGTATTAGGGATCTCCTGGGGAGGAGAACCTTGCAAAGCCAACAAAGCCTAAATAACCCCATCAACAGCACCATATGTCCATGATGACCTAGATAACAATATAACACTGGACTTCAGTACAGATGTGGCACAACTGACCAATGATGTACTAATAATTATTGGCAGGTTGTTTCTTTGGCAGCAGACTGGGATAGAGAAGAGTGAAGGGAAAAAAGGCTAGCCAAAATGAAGATCAAAAAAAGCAAAGCTGTTAATAAGGTAGGCAAATCAAGTACTTGGTATTCTGGGGGCATCTGCTGGGCAGCCTTATACTTGACCACCACAGACAAATCAGCAAAAAACCAAAGGGGTTTTTTGACCATACCACACACCTCAAAGCTTCTCATTCAGGACTAGGAAGAAAGGTGAGGTGCTTTCACTGGTTAATAGGGAAATGCTTGCTAGTACAAATGGGTATTATTGCTGCACTAGAGCCAGGCCTGAGAGCATCCATATCTTCCCATTCCTAACATTAAACCACGGAACAACAGCAACCTTGTTTTTTTTAAAAATAGCAAGATCTGCTGAGTTCTTTCAGAGCTGTAGAAGTAGACACTGAGGAAAAGATCAAAAGTTCTGAATTCAAAGTGTGCAGCAAACTGCAAGAGAAAGACAGGAGACACACGCTTGTACTTCACATTTCCTAGTGCTGCTTCTAGACAGCTTCCCAATCCATTTGACCCAGGTAACTTGATTCACCCCAAAAAAGCCTAAGTACCTGTAATTATCAAATGGCAGCATTAGGCTGAGTGCCCTAAAATGTAAAGATGACCAGAACTAAGTTATCTGCTCCTTAGAGCTGAAACACAGTTTGTGTGGAAAACACTTAAAAGCTCAATGCCTGAAAGCTGAGTGCTGAAGAAACACCACCCTCTGAAAAAATTGGTGAGGAACTTGTACCTGTTGCCAGTAGCGAGCTACCTCAGGTAAGTTCAGTGCCTCACAGAGGTACACTAAATTCAAGACATCCTTCTGAAAACAGCTACCTCCAAACCCTGAAAGAGAAAGTAGTTATTTTACAGGTGACTAAGGTACTGATCCAAGACAATCTGTGGAATCAAGTAGCTTTTGGCAATCACTGGCATCGTCAGCATTATAATTTTTCCCCGTATTTCACTGCTAGCAAATGAAAAAACTTAATATCTTAAAATCCAACTCCTGGACCTACTTACTTTGTCAATTACAGAAGGCTTAATTATGCTTCATGTTCCACTGAAATCAATGGAAGTTTTAACACAGAAACCTGAACCTGTATGAGAAAAAGCAACTATGGGCTACTATTACAAGTAGGCAGACAAGCTCCTGGGCCTGTTGTCCCCCCACCTCAAGATCTGGACTAATACTTCTCAAAACAAGTGTGTTAAGATTAGGTTCCTTCCTCCTGCACCCCCAAATGGATATTTAATCATTGCCAAGAACCAAAGATCACCATAGCTGACCAAGGGAAAACTGAGACAATTAGAGGGATCCTTAAACTAGAACTTTGCTCAGCAAGCAGAGTCCCAGAAACAACACAGTGTAGAAGGAATTGTAACAACATAGTAGGAATTTTGGTAATGCATTTGCTATCTATTTTTCACTCTTGCACAGACTCTAGGATAGGTTATATTTAATAAGGTTATTTTAAAGTCTCAGTTTCTAGCATAAAATCATAGAGACAGGCTTTAGTCTTGTTTGAAAGTTTGATGTACTGATCACCACTTTATCACATCTTACTCTCTCATAAATCTAATCCAGAAACAACTGTATGTGGCACTTAGTGCTATGGCCTAGTTGACAAGGTTGTGATTGGTCAAAGGTTGGACTCAATCTTTGAGGTCTTTCCAACCTTATCATCCTATGAATTCATCCTACAAATTACAAGCTGCCATCACACATTCTGAGCTAGAGGTATTCTCTCTCTCAGGGCACTGGCAGCAGCTCCCAAACAAAATTGCAGCAGTTGCAATCAGGAAGACATCTTGGAGAGCACTGTCATCAGTGATGCTTCAGAAAAATAAAGCTGCAGCTTTTCTTTCCAGTGTCACAGGCAGGATAAACCATGCACTCTGAGCTCTCCAGTTTCAGGTTGCTGGGTCTGCAGCAACCTCAATTCTACATACTTTACCAAAAAAATGGATTTATACTAGTATTCTACAGCAGCATTTTCATACATTGAGTACTTCTAATGCTGTAGAAGATTTTAGAGAATCAAATTAATTTCAAAACACTACTACTGCACTATTAAACAGAAGCCCAACGGGGAAAAAGAAAGGAGGAATTTTTCATTTACCAACACTGGCTTTGAGAAATTTATTTCCAATTCTTTGGTCTGTTCCAATAGCTCTTGCTACTTCTTCAACATCTGCTCCTGTAGCTTCACACAGAGCACTGATTGAGTTAATGCTGCTGATTCTTTGGGCAAGAAAAGCATTAGCTGCCTGTAAATAAAAAGCATAGTAAAGAACTTTGGTTTTCCAGAAACCAGGATGTCCACAGACCAAAGGGAGCTGCTACTGAAAGGACTACTTCAGTACCTATGCAACTCTGTTGACATACAAAAGGGTAACATAAGTAGTTTAATACAGAGATGCCAGTTAATGTGATTTAAGCAAACCAAGATAATGCTTAACTTGCAGAGTTTGAACCGTTTTATGATGGTAATCAGTTTCTATAGCACTGGACGTTTGCTCTTAGTAATAACTAACAGCAATAAAAGTGAGAAAAGGACTTTACAGAAAGTTGGTATCATCTATTAACTAGGTCAGCTGAGAACTGGAAAAGATCAATATCCTTTGACACATGCATTGGGTCCCCCCCAACCTCACCTGTCTTTCCTAGCTGCATCACTCAGTGTCAACAAAATTCTGCTTCTGAGCTTTGTCTCACACCCCTTGCTCATTGCAGACCACAGCAGTGAGTAACACTAACCAGTTTAGAAAGTTCTGATGACCAGGTATTGGTTGTAAGGATCTTTTCTTTGGGCACCCAGTGCTCATAAACAGCACACAGAGCACGGACAGCTTTCTGTCCCTCTGGAGAGTCATCTCCACCAATAAGCACTCTGTCCGGGTTCTTCAGGTCCTTGATGGCTGTTCCTTCAGCAAGGAACTCTGGGTTAGACAGCACCTACACACACAGGAAAAAAAGAACAACAAATAAAAGCCAAAACCAATAGCCAGCCTTTAAATACACAACTCAAAGATTATGTTTACCTGCAAATCCAAGTTAGGCTTAGTATTGGCATCAAATATTCGACGAATGCTCTCCGCAGCACGTACTGGAACTGTACTTTTCTCAGTGACAATTTTATAGCCATTTGAATTCTGTACAATTCTTCTAGCGCAAGCTTCAATGTATTTCAGATCAGCTGCTCGGCCTTTTCCCATCCCATAGGTCTTTGTTGGTGTATTAACCTAATTACAGATGAAAGGGGAAGAAATGTTCCAGGTCAGTATCTCTTGTGTTAAGAGGCAAGGTGAAATTGTTAAGACTGATGGACATTTTCCTTCTCACAAGAAGGAAAATGCTTCTACCCCAGAATTATTCTGGTTACCACATCAGATGAGCTATTAGCTGTCTCAATTACCCATTTTGTTTTCTATGGAAAGCTCACTGGCCTCTATTCAAATAGGATTTAAACAAGGGCAAGTCATAGCAGCTCTGCAGGCTTTGGTGAAACAATCCTTATTCTGGAAACACCAGTAATTTCTTCATGATTATGGCCAGCCACTTTTTGTTACCTGTCCCACGCTAGGAGTGCAAAAGCTCACATAAGAATCTTGTGGCCAGTGAGGCAACTATAGTTTAAACTCACTTTGCAATGAAACCTAAGTGTAGGGCTGATGAAAATTAGTATACTGACGTACACAGAAAAGGCAACATGAAGGAAAACACGTTGTTTAGATTAAGACAGAGGGTCCTTTTCATTACAAATGGAAAGAAGAAATGCCAACAATGTGTAAAACACAGCAGCTTGTTTTGAACCAAAGACAGGTGGCAATATATGGCCTGTATTAGTGGCAGTCATCCAGCCACATAGCATTCATTTTAGACCAAATGAATGAAGAAAAATACTCTCAGAAAGGGAGCTCCATACTACAGTGCCCTAACAAAGAGGAGTTCTCAAGAAAAAAGGACCTTAACAAATAACTCAACTGTGGCCTACCAAGACAAACAGCAATCAGTTCTTTTGCATTCTGCATTACTAACAACCTCTAGATCACAAAAGGTTCATCTTTGACTGAATCCTCTTTCTAGTGGTGTCAATAGCTTTGAAATATTAAAGCCACCCTCACTTCCACTAATACACTGTTTTTAAAAGCTTCTAGAAATAGTTCAACTTCATAACTGAATAACCAGCCTATGATTTTGCATATCTGTCTAGGAATTTTATCATTATTATCAAGGTCCCATAGATTTCATCAGTACACTGCAATGACAGAGCTGCACTACATTCTGCTCTGACTTCGTACACCAAACCAAGTTAAACATCAACATTACCATTTTGACTTAGAACCTCTTCATTTGTCAAAGGTGCTACTGGCTAGAAGAAAAACAAATAAAAAGCTTACTAAACACTTTTCCCACAGTACACAGAAGGACAAGGAGAAATCTGTGACACAATGACATTGCTAAGTGAATCTACATGACAAAACAAAGGCATCTTCCTAGAAGAAAAGCAACAAAATGATTTGATAAGAAAGAAAAAAAAAAGATAAACACAACCACCTTCTCCCCCTAAACTTACAGAAATAAATACAAGATCAGCTTCTCTAATGGCATCATCAATACTGGTGGAAAAGAAGAGGTTTTTGCCTCGACAGGATTCTACTACTTCTTGTAACCCTGGCTGGAAAAAAAAGCAGAAAAAAACCCCAGTTAATGCCATTAACTTTAGGTTAATGCAGTTAGAAGAGCAGCAAACTCTATGCCCAAACAGCATATAATTTCAGATACAGAAAGATTTTCTTTTCTCCCCCCATCAATGCAGCATGTTTTCAGTCTGACTGAAGTAAAGCTTCTGAGGATTTACACAGTGGAAAAAGTTAAGCTCTTCCTTATTCAAAAGGCTCAAAATGCTGTCCTGAGACTTTCAGCCACACTGAATTGCTTATTGCACAGCCGGATTTTAGCTTTCAGTTATTCCCATGCTCAATTCTACTACAATTAAAGAAATACCCGTAGAGTGATATTAAGTAGATTCAAGAAGTCTTACAAACAAACAACAAAGCCTGCAAACAAAGGTGGTCCCAACTCTCCATTTCCCTCTTTCCATGATCTCCCCAATCTCAGATCTGAAACTGCTTCAGCACAAAAAAACACCCCACAAAGAAATCTTCCACCAAGTAAGCAAGCCCAGATATAGTGAAAGATAGGCAGCAGAGACAGACAGGAAATCAAGACCACTCCTTTCAGCAACCACCCATCTTTGGGCCAGATTAAACTTATCATGGAACCACTCCCACAGTATGAAAGAATCACAACAGCCATAATATGATGAAATTCTTTCCAGAGACACATACTGTGCTGTAACACTTTCCCTTCCCTTAACACTTCCACTCAGACAACAGAAGCAGGAGGTCACATACAAATGAGCAGTCCTCTGTATTAGAATGGTCTAAAAAAATTTAACCAAGATGTAGTTGTCACAGATAAAAGAAGCTTCTACTTTTGTTTGAATAGTCAGTCATGCACTTTCACGTGGCAATCAAATCTCCAATGTGAGACACCTATCGTGACATTAGATATTTGAGTAAATGCCAGAAAGGCAAAGGTTCACTAGATGGAGAGAAGAAAACAAAGCAGAAGCTTTCTTACGCAAGACATTTTTACTGTCTCATTTTATATCAAATACCACCCACTTAGAAGAAAAACAAAGGTCAGAACAGGCAAAATAACATGTGTTACAACCCACTGAATATTCCAACTATGGTCTGACAATGGGATGTAAATAGAAAGGCAGCCCAATAGATAACTTCTGACACTGTAAAGAAAAAAAACCAACCAAAAAAAAAAATACAAAAACCTCACTGTGCAATGACTCAATTTTACAACTGTCTGAACTAACTCTTGGCAGTTTTTGTACATTCTTTGTAAGCAAAGGACACCATTCCAGGAAACAGATGTTACAAGTTTGGGGTTTTTAAAAAAAAACAAACCAAAAAACATGCCAAGGCAAGCTCTACTTCAGCTCATTCAGTCTAAGTGTTAACAGAAAACAAAGTACTTGCTTTCATAAAATTTATTCCTGTCTCACCTGCTAATCTGAACATTATACACGTTTCTTTTGAATTTATTTGACAAAGGAGGTCTATTCATCTTGACTTAGTCACAGTATAGCTTTGGTTTTAAGAGGGAAGAAGACTTCTCACAGCAAAAGAGCAACTGTTAGTACCAGTCAGATGCCTTGTCTTTGGGACATGAGTGAAGACAAGTTTTCACTCCAGTTAAAGAATTCAAATCTATAAAAACTGTGCTTCATGAAAGAATGAAGGAAAGAAAAAGAGACCTATTTTTTTATGATGAAAAAGAATGGAAAACAACAAATGCTAAGCGAAGCAAAATAGAAAAATGCTTTATGTATTTTCAAATTAAAGTAATTCTGTAACGAAGGAGTGACAGTGTGGTACATTTATTTGGCCTTGTCTTCCCATGTCAGACTGAAGATTTAGGGTACGGCTGAATCAGAAACATGACTGTCCCCATCCTTCCATATAGTTAAAGCTGGGCAGCACAGATTGGATTTTGGCAGTATTCAGAATGCAAATAAAGCTTACAGCTCAGTATTACACATTTATACTGTGCTACAACACAGCGGGTAATATCTGCAACTGAGCAAGTGGACTATGTTATGATCAAATCACATCCCAAAAGAAAGTCAGCATGATTTAGCACAATTCACTATATATAGAATTACATTTTCCTTATTAGGCCCTTCATATATATAGAACTACATTTTCCTTGTTAGGCCCTTCATATAATCATTAATACACATCTGCATCAGCTGCATTAAGTTATTTCAAAAATCTGGTTTAATGAGCAGTAGTGACAAGCAGCTGTTCCAGAATACTCTTTTTGAAGGACATCGCTACTGTGCTAAGCTTGATAAGCTTCAGAAGTGGGCTATGGGGAAATGCCATGTAGTGGGTGGCAAGCAAAGGCAACACTGTCTGGAAGAAGAGACAACAGTGGTGTTTACCTCGTAGATTGGGAGAGTGTCTGAATTCCAGGCATTGATTCTGGCCTCATTGACGTCCACAACAGTAACTTTGATACTGGGGCACATTTGTGCAATAACACTACAGGTTGGCCCACCAACATAACCAGCACCAATGCAGCAAATCTTCTTAATTTCAAACATGATTGCTCTAGTAAGAGGAGGGGGAAATGGAAAATCAGGAGTTACAAATTAAAATACCGGCCAACAATTCAAGGAAAACAAAGAGCATTTGCGATTTCAGATTTTATTATGCTGCGGCCCACAGAAACGTTTTCTTACGGCTGATCTCTGGAAAGGAACTGCTATTCCTCTCTCCAACCCGGGAAGGCTTTGGAGTCTGCCCCTCTCCGGAGCGCCAGCACACACAGACCATGAAGGAAGCGTTTCTGTGGTCGCTTTGAGTCCCGACACCCCAAACACCACCCTCGGGCCGAGGAATTGCTGATGCCACGGCAGTCCCGGGCACGAGCAGCGCCCGCCGCTGCAGACAGCGCTCGGCGAGGACCGGCGCGGCCCCAGGCTGCGGCCACAGCCGCGCCGGGACCCCCGGCCGCGCCCTGCCCCTGGAGCCCCTCGGCCGGGAAAGGGAGGCCGCAGCTCCCGCCTCCTCCCCGAAGAAGGGTGCGGGCCGAGCTGACCGCGCTCCCCCTGGGCCGGGCCGATCCCGCGGGCTCCATCCCCGGGAGCACAGCGGGAAGGGAGCGGCTCTCCGGCCGCGCCCGGCCCCGCGCTCCGGGGCGGGAAGGGCCCCCCGGGACGACAGCGGAGGGACTCGCCGCCGGCACCGCAGCACAGAGACTTACCGCGGGCGGGCAGGCAGGCGCGGTCCGGCCCCGGCGCCGAGGATCGAGCGGGAGCGCTGCGGCGGGGATGCGCGGAGGGGATGCTCAGGGAGGATGCGCGCCGAGCTCAACGCGACGCTCCGCTGGGAGGGGAGCGGCAGCGGCGGCGGCCGCTTTTTAAAGGGCCGCGGCGGGCCCGAGGCGGCTGCTTCATGGCGAGGACGCCGAGTAGGGCCGTCCCGCCTCCTCCTTCCCCCGGGGGCGGAGAACGGCGCCGGCCCGCCCGCCCCGCGTTCCCCGCCCGCCGCGGTGCCGGCGAATGGCCGCGGGACACCTCGGGCGGGCCCGGCCCCGCCGGGGCGCGGGCGGCTGAGGGGCCGCAGGGCCCCCGGGCACGGCTGGGAGCTCCGGGCCTGGTCGGGGCTGGGCCGCTGAACTGCTCCTGTCTTCTGCCTCAGGGTATTTTTGTAAGAGAATTTACTTGTGGTGGTTGAATATTCAAGTGAATAATTTTTTGTCCTTCAGCTATGGTTACTGTGAAGTAAAGAAGGCGGTGTTCATTCTCTTTCCTGTACCGTAGCACCATCTCAACAAAGAGAAGTGAAGGGAGACGTGGATAGGTTACAGCAAAGTTCATTGTTTAAAGTCCAGGCTGTGAACATTGCCCAGAGGAAGGAAAAAAAAACGAGCTTTCATTCTTGTCCTTGTGGCCTGGGCACTGCCCAGGGACCTCTTGCCTAGCAGTATTAAAGTCCTCAGATACTGATCCTGCCTTTTATATAAACATGGTATGATATTATTATACTGCATCTGGCTTTGGGAGCAGAAAGATTATGAGAAATCTGCAGTCTTTTCTTCTCCAGTACATTTAAATTCACTTACACTGCCTCACCTAGAAGCTGGGTGTGGGATTTTGCTCCATCTGCAATATTGTAGTGATTTATGCTTTAAACAGATTACAATGTCTATGTTAAATGTTGCCAGACTAGGTGGATAATACATGCACATTCTTATCAAAGCCACTAAAGAATTGCCTTGTTCTTATGTGGCATTTTCAGCCATAGCTGTTAAAATACATTTTTAAAAATTGAATCATTATTTCTGTTCTATATTTTACCCTGTTACTACTTTGGAGGATCTGATCTTTCCCTAGAAGAATCTCTACTTACTTGAGTGAGTGCATACTGTAATCAGGTCCTTTAGAAATGCCTGTAAAATACGTGTTTCTACTGAAAGAGCCTACTGAGGTTTGCAGTCAGTGCAGGATCCTGGCAAAGTCAGGGTGGTTAGCCAAAGAACCGCCTGGCGAAGGCGCAGGGTTCACTGTGTTTATTCTGAAGTAAAAACAAGTCATACCTTTCCTCATTGCTTATTGGCACAGATGTCTCAGTTCTGAACACATCTGGGGTTTTTTTTCCAGGGAAACCTAAGCAAAGCAAATAGAAGCTCAGTGAGTGACTCAGAAGTCAGTCTCACTTATACCATCCTCATCAAACCCCTGTCAATCTCCTTAGGTCTCAGAATAGCCATGAATCCATACATTTGTACTGCAAGAATGTTGTCTAGTCCCTCTGTACCAGTCAGAGCCAAACCCACTTCAGGTCCTTTAAGTGGTCCCCCGGGGGTGTGTCTGGCACACAAGAGTGGATTTTCGAGAAACAGGAGGGGTACAGTGGTTGTGTGCAAGGCCAGGTGTGTGTGAGAAGGACTTCCCTCTACCTGCTAGTGTATGTGTGGGTAGTTAGTAGTTCATTAGAGTCAGCTCTCAGTTACTGGGTTTGCTAAGAATGAGGGCAAGAGCTTCAGAGCCTTTCTCGGCTGGGGGTGGTTCAGGCATACTTACCTCAGGAGAGTGCTGTGTCCTGAGGATTATAAAGAAACATGGGGATCTAACTCCACCTGCATCTATGCTACTTTGCCAAGGAGCTTCAAAGGGAGTATTTTTTGGATCTGGTAATCATGGCCCTTTCTTGGGAGCAGAAAGGTCTTGGTTGTAGTCTATTGTTTGAGAGCTGTTTCAAATGCCTGAACAGCCCTTGTAATAGGCAATGGACCCCAGTCCCTTTTCTTGTAGCAAAGGACCTTCACTTAGAGACAGTCACACACACTCCTGCCTGGGATGTGGATCTTGAATTCTGTCTTGCAAACAGCACAGCTGAACCTGAAAGGTTGGACTGCATGATCTTGGAGGTCTTTTCCAACCTAAGTGATTCTGTGAAAGGATGATGAGGGCTGCTTTTGTTTCCCTACAGCCTACACTCTGGTGGTGAGGGCACTGCTGGCAGATTAAAAAATGCAGGGCTCAAAGGCATTGCAATGAAAATGGTGTGAAGTTTGGGTCTCCCCTCTTCTTGCAGAAAAAATTCTGAATTATTGGGTGGGATCTTCTTGGTTTTTCCATTCAGGCAGACCCATCATTTACCATGATGTAGAATTTTTTACAACAGCGTGCAGAGGCAAGAAAGCTTATGTAAGGCTGCTGCAAAGCAGATGAGGCTGGTCCACTGCTGGCCATTTTTTAAAATAAAAGTTGTGAGTTCTGCTCTGGTTTTTTGGAAGGCTCAGTGTAGACTGTGAATACTTTTGCAGTGCAGGAAAGTAACCTAAGTAACAGGAGGAATGGGATTTCAGGTGTATGTTTTTCTTTAGCATTGGCAATTGACCAGGTCAGGTGAATCCCTCTTCCAGCATACTGGGGAGTAGGTTTGAGGCCACACCTCTGCCTTTCCAGAGACCACTGAGCAAAGAGTGATCTGAATGCCAAAGGTGGGTGGAGGGGCCACTCTTCACCTCCCATGTACAAGCTGTTCCATTATGCAAGGAAGGAATCATGATTTATGAAGGATTAGGGGGATGAGGGAGAGAGGGAAGACAAAGAGCAAGTGAGTGCATGATTGCATAATCTCCTGGCTGGCACCCTGATGTTGGAGGTTAGAGGAAAAGCCAGCAAGGAACCCTGGCTATTAAAGTTTTGCATCCTATCTGAGGAGTGTTTAATGTCAGACCAATCGCCACCCAGATTTAGCTGATCATTAACTAAAGGCAGCTGAGTTTGTGTAATCACTTTCTGACACTAACATCTGACACAGATTCAACAACTACCATTGTCTATCAAGGCTTTCTTTAACTTTTGAGATAGCATAACTGGGAGGCAACCCCACTTGTAACCAGGAGATCTGAGACACTCAGCAACAGTCCCAGGCTGAGGCACAAAAGTGCCCAGAAGATCAGTTGGATCAGTATTTGAATCCATGCTTTGTATTTTACAGTGCTAAGAGGAAGGAAGGAGACGCAGCTAAAGAGATTATTTAGGACATGTGGGACTGGGCATGTGTGTTGAAAAGGCTCCAACAGCTGCAAAAAGCAGCCATATGCCATTTTTGAACACAGGCAGACAAGAACCCGAGCTCTACGTGTTCTCAGAGCCAACACTGGGCTGCTACACGAGACATCATCTGCTTGGCATGTCCCTACTTACACCCTCTCCTCATCTCCATCTCTCTGGCTCACCAGAACTTTGACATTGCTAAACAGTCTGACAGTTTGCCCAAATGTCTTATGATTAATCTAATACAGTATTTTTTTTACTGGTGACAACCAGCCTCTCAAACTGCAATTATTGGTAAAACTGTTGCAAAATGCAGTGAATTTCTGGTCAGGTTCAACATGCCTGTTTGTATAGGGCATGGAACATCTGGACAGTAACTTCATCAGGACTCATGTACAACATCGCCATATAAATAAAACCCCAAAGCCATGCAGGATTAAAACTTTTAAAAGTTGGAGGAAGGCCACCGTGAAAACTGATGAAAACATCCTGTCAAACCCCATTCTTTAAGTTACTGCACAACAATGTTTTGTTTTCAAGTATATGACCTTCCTCTCATTAGATTATTTAAAGCTCTCAGTGTACACAGAAATTATTCACACTTCCTTCCAGGCATGATTGCATTTTATGGCCTTATCTGTTGTTTTGTAAATGTCTCTTTTTTTTTCATTCTCTTCTGATGTTTTTCTGGAAACCATACACTTCATACTAGACATCAAAGCTGTTCCTCCAGAAGCAGTGCTGTGGGCAGCAGCATTGCTTTTCCGAATGCAGGGCATACTGCAGCTCCCACCAGGAGAGCCATTTCAGGCTAACAGCCATCTCAACAAAACAGTAAGGAAATACTACGTGCTAAAACTAGTGCAATGGAAGTGAGAGCAGCCAAATAAGGCACTGCTTTTCATCACTGCCTCATTGGAGAGAAATCGTCTTGTAGCATCCCTTCTTTAAAGGGTTTTACTCAGCTGAGCTGTCCCGTTGCCCTAACAGTTGTTTGTATAAAATAATGTGAAGATTTGATCCACCCTCACAGTATAGCTAAAAGCTAATTTGGCTTAACCTCTTCCCCTTACATACTGAAGCCCAACACAAGCATACAGCAGGAGGGGGTGTCAGAGACAAGATGCATTTGTGATTCAAATTGAAAGCGATATTCTATGAAGTGGGGGAATGATTATTTGGATTTTCAATTTCAAACAAGACTGCATGAAATCACATGGGGAGTTGAAGAAACCAAATTTTTACTCATCATCACAAGAAAGCAGATTTTGATGCATTACATGCAGTGTTTGGTGTAGTGCCAGTCCCGTGGAGGCTTCTCTGGGTTGTTTTCTTGCTAATCATATTTATCTTATCATTTATCATTGCAAGTTCTGCCCTAAATGGAACACCTTTTTAAAGATTTGCTTTTTATATCAAACCAATGGCTGTGACCTTCAGAATGTTGTACAGTGGTGGGGTTTTTCATTGGTCTGCTTAAGGAAGCATATTTTCTCATCTCTAGGATCTTCTACTACATTTTAAGGATAGTTTTTGCAGCAGAAGAAATTAACTTTAAACCAGTTATAAGTCTGAAACCACATAGTCACAAACATTATTCCTCTGTTTTATCATTTATAGCTTGGAAGATGTAACAACAAAACACGTAAAATGCAAAAGAATTTTTTTTTAAACCTTTCTACATGTGATCTTTCATTACAAATTACTGCTTTATTTTCAATTAATATTTTATTAAATATTTTACGGTAACACTTTCCATAAAATCAGTAAGAGTTTCTGAAACCTTTAAAAAGCTGTATATATATGGTGAATTAATATGTATTGCCAAATATTGAAGCACATTTGTTTCAGACACCCCCTCTGGCCAATGCTCTGACCTGCAGATGTTAAAAAGGTGATGTGGAAGCCAGATTCTTCTAGCTATTACATTTAACTACAACATGTTTGCTATGGGAGTTCGCAATTTTGATACAAGTGTTCAGTTACTTTTCTTATATGAAAAGACAAATCTTCAGCTGCTGTTGCTGTTGGTAAGAGTTTTGTTGTTTTACAAGTGAGGATGTGGTTCAGTATGGAATATTCTGCCTCTTCCCCCACCCCAAGGTCCAGATCTCCGCAGTGAATGGCACTGTAGGCCATCGCCTGATACTGAACAACTAAGGAGAAGGAGAAAAGGATTTAAGTAGTCCATTTTTGCAAGGGATCCACTTAATGCAATATTTTGCTGCAAGGATTTGGTGTATTTTTCCCAAACATTCTAGATAGGATAATTTTTTTTCAGGCTTTGGGGCAGAGTAATCTCAAATTATATGGTGATCTTGAACAGCGAGGCCTTGTACAGACCCATTCAACAATGTGAATTTAGATTTGTGGCAATTTCCTTTCTGCATTGCTTTCTCAAGGCATTTGCATCCTTGGCAAGCATTTCAACAAGTGTACTTAGAAGTTTAACTTTAGTTTTAGGGGTTATTTATAATCTCATGTCTGAGTAAAATGGTAAATCTTGATGAGCAGACATTAATGACTGCTGATTGCTGATTAAGATCTTGTACTTTCTAGATCACCTCAAGTGCCTAAAACATTTGTTACTTGCTGTTGTTGTTCTTCTTATTTTATTCGGATTTTGTTTCTGATTCTCTGGTATTTATTGCCACTATCTCTGGATAGCTGTGTATTATTTTAAACCCTGGTTCTCCTTTTCTTTCTCAGATTAACACAGGAATCCCTAACAAGGCATCAGAGTTGCTGTTGAGGCAGTGCTCAGAATTTTGTGCTGTTTCTGGAGGAAGAAGAGTGCTGCACTTCATGGGAACAGTAAGGAAGCAGCAGGTCTCTACTACTCCTACGTGCTGTCTTAGATCCATTGCAGCATCTTCCTACCTCAGAGCAGCTCTGGGTCCAACACTGCCAAGATCTAGAACTAGAAAATAGACTGCAAATCCAAAAATAGTAGGATTTGATCTAAAACAAAGTAACATAATCAGCATATTTGTCACTACTTTTCTTACTGTATTATTTCTGACTTCCTAGGTTGCCTAACTACTTTGAAGAGCAAAAGGCAGAGACCTTGGAAACTGCTTTTTATTTGTTCTGACTTGTGTGAGATACATACAGAAGACAAGTGTCCATTTGAAAAGTTAGAATTTACATTTTAAAAGTTACACAGGTGACACACTATTTTTACTGACATTTAATTTTAGATGATTTCAAATTACCTTAGAAATTGATAGGTTGGTGCAGTCCTATATCTTATAAAAAACTAAAAGAGACAAAAGTTTACTAATGATTGCTATTTATTTTGTTAAGTCAATAAAAAGTGCATAGTACAAGCCCTTTATCCCAATCCAAGTACTCAGTAAAAGATTACTAGGAAACTGCAAATGGCACAGATGATTTTTTGTTTGGCATATTCAGATATTTTAAACCACCGATTTACATCAAGTACATGACATCATCACTCTTCCTTTTTCAATCATGAATATTACAAGGCTAAGTGATCTGCAGACAGTGCATGAATACATATGACTTCTCCTTTCAGAGTATAGTAATTGTGTTAAGCAGACTCTAAAAAGACTATTGTTTTAACAAAGTTAAGGTATAATTGTAAAATTCCCTCCCTATTTCCCAAGTTGCTACGACTTGCATCTCTTACTAACCAAGCTTAAAACCATCACTACAGAAAGGATCATATCCTGGAGCTTCGCATACCACTAATCTCTTCCACACCTCGAAATTTACCATAAACATCTGTAACCATGATACAATTATTTAATCACAAATTACATCACTAAAGGCCAGATTTCTGCCACCCTTACTAAAGCTGCTACTAGTACATTATCTCAGAGTAGTTCCACAAACTTCAGTGCAACTACTTGATGAGTAAGGCACTATTTAACACAAATAAGAGTGGCAAAATACAGTCCTATGGTTAGTTACTTTTATTTTAATTAATAGTGCTAATCTGAAGGTTATATCTTGGAGAGAGTATCTGAATTTAAAAAGCATACATTTTGATGTGGGATAGCGGCCTGGCTCTTTAGTAAAACATTTTACAATAAAATATTTCCGATGTTTTTTTCTTTTACATAGAAAATTTAAAATAGCAATTTACATGAGGAAAGCATACATGTATAAAATCACTGGGACAATTAGAGGAATTTCAAGCAAAGACAGTTCATTTATAGGTAAACCACAACATTCCTCTGAACAAAAAGTTCATTTGCCAAGACTCTTAGAGCTGGGTGCACATGGTAAGTTTCATAAATGCATAAACAGACATTTAAGTGAGACTGCTCCTCACAAGTGAAAGTGCTCCTGTAAATCTCACCAGCTTCCAACAGGATGAGGAGTAGTGCTCTGTCTGAATAGAAGCCTGTTTCAGCTGGCTTTTTAATCAATTGGAAGCTTGTTTCATGCCTCCACTAGTGAAGAATTCTGGCCAAAAATCCTTGGAGAAAAAAGGTCAGTGTGGGAGATTATATATGTTTCCTTGTGGGTTCAACAAAATGATGTTGTATTACTTGTTCTGAACGGTATCCCAAACATAAATGTACATGGAAGGCAAAAAGCATGCCCAGGCAGAGTGCTTGTCCCAGTGACATCTTTACACAGTGTTTGTGGCCTGTACATTATTAGATGTAATGGGACAAATTCTCTCAGCTTCTCTCCTGTAGTTTCATTGCTTTACCTGGCACTGCATTGATGTCACTGAGAGCACCTGGCCCAATCTTCTTCTTCTTCTTTTTTTTTTTTTAAATTTGATTTTTTTACACATGCTCCCATGCTTGGGAGCATACTATTCCATAGAAATTCAAAGGTCAATTACATCAAATTACAGAAGCCTTTCTTCAGGTCTACACTGTACCTTTCCAAGGAGGCTTAGCTGGCTCACCATTTACCCTGAAGAGCAAAACGCTGCGTCTGTCAGCCATGGGATCTGATGTGAGATTTTTGTTAGAGCCCGTTAATACAAACCTTTTTGAACTTTAACAGTTAGTTCCTTCATCTCCATAACTAAAGTCCTCATGAAATAAAGGTTCATACAGTAAGGCTTTGAATTCCCGTATGTCTGTTCTACTGACCTTTAACAAAAGAAGCTTCATGTTGGTAACATAAAAATGTTCTTTACATTATTCTCATCAATTTTTCAAATTGAACAAGAAAAATATACAGTGTTGCTTTTCTGTACATCTTTAAAATGTTCTTAAATTAATGTACATAAAAAAGTAATTCCCATTTGCCATAATGGGAGATGTGCACAGGTGCGTGCATAGCCACACATACACACACTTAAACATACCACACATACACACAAATATTAGAGGGAGGAGACATGCCATATGTAGTCACCTGCAAGTTTGTTATTCTACAATTACAACTAGTAGATAAGGATGAAATGTTAAGAATTGCTGATAACATACAGGTGAATAAACCTGAATAATCCAATACATGTTGTATACCAAAAGTTGATAACCACGGTAACTTCTTGGTATGACTTCATCCTGTCCAATATACATTACATCATAGCCAAAAACTTAAGGTACCAATTACGAAAAGAGTATACCAGGACAGAAAATTCTAGCAAGTTTTTCTTACTAAATTTCTCTTTTGATAAAGTCTATAAGTAAGCACATCTGGGTTTCGAATATGTTTTTTTGACAACATATTGAATAAGACAATTTATTAATGAACAAGGCTAAATTAACTTCTTTTTTGGTGGTATAATCTTTTGTACAAAGTTCCCAATATATAAATCAAAGCTTTGACAGTGGCAATCGTCATATTCACTTACATGTGCACGCACACACACAGAGTACAATTCTAGTGGACAATCCATGCTTTTGCCAGCAACCCTGAAAACTGTGTTAGTGGTCCAAAGACCAGAATAAAAGCTGCTCTGAACCCAGGGCAAATATAAAACAATTTCTGTTTTTCAGCACATAACTAAGTTAATACTTCCAACCATAATACAACTCTCAAAATCATACTGGAGAAGAAATATGAATTAATCTGAAGAAAGGTCAGTAACCTTCCATTATTATGGATGGAGTGGGATTTTCTTTTTCTTTCAATGCATATCAGAAATCACAGCAAAGAAATTAAGATCACTGTAACAGAAAGAGACTGAGTGGAATGTCCACAGTAACAGCAACAACCAAAAAACCCCTGCAATGCCTTACCATTATTCAAATTACAATGTAATAGGAATTGTAACAATATACAAAGCAAAAATTAACTTAAAATTGAAGTCACTAAAAGCAGTTCATGAAAATTACTGCTGAATGATAATTCTGCTCTATATAAATGAGAAAACAAAAGCGTATTGAGTGAGGTTTAGGAGTAATCTGGTCACTTCGTTCATTTGGTCGTGCAACGTTTTAGCTGCTGAACTTTTCCAATACTGAATGCTCTAGTCTACTGGTGGGGCTGGTGGTTCTTGTCCCTTGGGAGAAGAAAGAAAGAAAAGATTAAAAAAAAGCAGGTACAGAATTAGAAACAGTGCTTCACATATGAGGATTTAGCAATGAAAGAACTCAGAAGCATTACATTGTGTTTTCTTTTATAGCTTTTCAATATCTCTTAAATGATTAGAGTAAATGAGCATCAAAAAACTATACTTTTTCCTGTATTGATTGAGATTTTTCCATAATCCCACATCTAGGACAGAGATCACCGTTCTCAGTATCATGCTGTAATTTTGTTTACTGACTTCTCTTAAAGCTGTGCTTGTCCCCTTTCACCTAAAAAGGCAGGAGGCAGTTTCAACCAGGGACTGACAATGTCCAGAGGACATTATGGCCCATACTTAGTCACCTGTAACTGCTCCATCCTACAGCAGGCCTCACACTTACAACCTTCATGATTCTACTTTCACTTTGGTTTAACTCAGTCTAATTTTCAATGGAGTTCCAAGAAAATATAGGGAAAAAAACAGAAGAAAAAAATTACTTTGAGAAAGTCTGTATTAAACCAAAATAGATTTAAGTTATTATAGAATCTCCCTGCAGGGCACTTGAAGATGCACTTACATTGTGTTGGCTGGTTGGCTTTCCGGCTGTGTTTGATCCTCTTAGATTACTAGGTCTCAGTAAGAACAAGACAAGTGCAATCACCACCCAGGCCATCATTATCATGGCAAAGCTGATGCCATTGTCACCGGAGGAGTTTGGTCCTGGCACTACAGACAAGGAAAACTCAAGTTATAATAGAGTAACAGCAGAGTTCTTTTCGCCAAGTGAAAACAAAAATTCAATCTCAGAAAAAATCCCAGAAATATTTTTCAATGGAGTGTTCTGATTAGTCCCTCATTTTGGCTTTGAGACAGTAATACGGTTTTTTATCACATTTCTTATCCATTTAAAAAGAGAATCATCTATTTCATAATATTTCACTGGCATTCTCAGAATTATCATGAATATTTCTTAGTTCATATTAACTCCTAAGGAACTGGAGATGATAAACATACTCTTCACATTTTAAGATATCAAACCTGATTTTTAAGAAATCAAACTTGGTGCAAAATATATTTATGTAGGAAACCCCCCCATACATACACTGGTCTTTGTTTTTTGCCTCAAACAAACAAAAGAATAAGGCTAAACTGATGAAAGCTTAAGCTCCATTGTTAGGCCTTACAGAGACAACATGCTAATTCTAGCAAGAAGGAGCAAACTAATGGTAATCAATTTCTTGACTACTCTAAGTTATTTCTTGAGAGTTTGTTTAAAGATGTTTCAGTGTCAATATGCCAGATCTCCATGACTGATCATCTGGGTCATGTGGTATTTCTGCTAGCAACATATCTGCCAGCAGGGGAAAAACTGCTGCAGAGATACATTACGAAGTGAAGCCCAGGAACACAATATAAAAATTTTACACCAAATTTCCATACAGAATACCTGAAACATCAACACGCGGAAGTAAATTTAAGAAAATACCCTCAGGCTGGAAATGGCTGGTTGATCTGTATGGATCAAGAAACTCTTGCAAATACACATTTTAAAACAACTTTTCTCCTCTGAAACATAATTTCAAGTAATCAAACAGTAACTAATCTTGTCAGCTGAAGTGTAAACCCATGTATCGCTAATTACCTATAGTACTTACATGAATCCATTTATCATAGTGTCTAAAGGCCTAACATCTTCATTAATGATCTAGATGTTCAATTAATACAGAGCAATTAGTACAAAGCTAATATAATAATAAATAACGTTCAGAAAGAGAAAAAATGTTCTACTTTATTACTCAAGATGAAAATTTTAACATCCAGAAAATTCCACAGAGATACTTATATCTGTCATATTTTCCAGTTGTCTTATGTGGATCACCTGATTATGGAGCCAAGTCTGGATTCAGCACTGGTTGGATTGTTCTTATTTAACATTTACTTGATAACTTATACCTGCTGGAATCATTTCTTTGAAGATTAATGCTGATACCACAGAACCACCCTCATTGTTGCCATCCTGGGTAGCATTGCTAACAGAGGCTCTTCCATGGAAAGGATTTGTTCATAACACAGCAGAAGAGCCCTGCAGGGAAGCTTACAGCTATGCCATTCTCCACATTGATGCTCTGGGAATAAGGCTTCCTGAGTTGGGGCTGTTGGACTGATGTCCTTTACTGACATCACATGCACTCAAAAATGTCAAAGAAGAAAAAACCCCATACATTGTAGAAGTTCATGCTTCTCACAGTACAAACACTACCATTAACATGTATGAGCAAATGAGACTGCTTTTGCCTTTTAAATGTCCAAAATATAGACATTTCAAAGCTCGAGAAGTTGCTAATATAGAGGAATTTTATGATTAGAATTATGTGCAATTACAAGTGAGTATGGTGGCCAGTGAACATACATCACAAGGAACAGAGAGTTTTCTGTAAGACAAGTCCCTAGTACCACAAGAACCACTTTATGTTAGGGTGACCAAACAGGCTTCTGCCAGAATGCATTGTTCTGTTATGTTAATCTATCCCAGTTTGGATTCCCCAGTTGGCTGTTGGCCTCCACCCCTCGTCACTCCCCCAGAGCTTCTCCATTGGTCCCTGTTCCCTAATCCTGCCTTTTCCCTGCCCCCGGATAAAGCTGTGGGCTTCGGGATCATGCTGGTATTTGCCTCTCCAACCTTTGACAGTGTAGCAGCAATAAATGCTCCTGCTGGAACGCACCCAAATGCCCTTCTTGACTCTTTGCTACCGACTGTAATACTGAACCCACCCGTGCGCTGTGGGTGCACGCGGGACCCCACAGAGCCAAGCAGGGATGCTATTAAGTGAGAATTATTTTGAAAATCTGAGTGAATAACAGGCTTTCTGTATGAGGAGAAGGCATAGTGCACAGAAAATAAATAAGAATGCTACAGCCTTTAATTCACTAAACTCTTACACATTTCATTTTGAAAGCATATGGAATTGTGAAGGTAAGACTTTAGACCTTCAGTTTTGTTGACCAAAATATTATTATTATCAGCAGCATATATATCAATATTTTAAATCTTGGAAAATCTTTATATATGCAGTCCAGGAGTCTAGCATATAATTTGGCAAGAAAAGAACAACTGCTTTATTTTGGGGCTTCCAGACAACACTAATAGCCACTCTGAGACTACCTTCAGCAACAAGTAAGAAGGCCTTAGGTGCTTGCTTTGGCGAATATGTTTGGTAGAAGACTGAAAATTTAGATGACTTGTTAGTCAGAACTCCCCATAGAATACAGAGAAATGGATTTGTCCAACTGCCATGTGAAATTTTTGGTGAACATTAGTGCACTTAGGGTCTGTGGTTAAACAAAAGTTGGTGTAATCAAATGATGCCAGATCAGGACACGCTACAGGTCAGGGAAGGGAGCAGAAGGGACCGCAGAGGGAAACCACAGGTGTTCATTGCAAGACACAGTTTTTTCCAGCCTGCATTGTAAGATGGTTCAGATGGAACCAAACGTGCTGAAACACGTTCTGAACTATGTTAAGCAAGACAATAGCTGATCCAACTGGCCCTGCACTACCTACTCAAGGCATGCCAGACACTCAGACACAACCATGATTACACTTTTCAAGAACCGTTAAACCCACATCTCTCAAAAATGACTGTGTGCTTTAATAAGGACATGAGATATTTCAGAATCTGTTACTTTAATCTCTTATGGAGAAGAGGATAAGCAATGTTTCACAAAGCTGGGGTGAATCCAACTTTTCAAAACTTTGCATCACAAATCAAGAGAACAGACAAGAAGCCATTTCAGCTACTGGAAGCAGTTATATGTAGGAGACAACAATCTTGCTACAAAGACCTCCATCCCTGAGATCATAAAATAATCTGATAAAACCATCTTATGGATAAAGAACAGTTGAGTGAAGCTAAAACCAAGCAGGATGGAATTCATTGTGATGGGCAGAAGAAAAAAAAAATCTTGTTTTTAAGAGTTCACAGCCACAGTGCCTTTATCTATAACTGGTATTTTTTTTTGCAGGTAATTTAGAAGTCATGTTTTGATTCCTTGAAGAATAAAGGTTATCCTCTAAGAGCCCCTGTGGATGGTATTTTCTAATATTTCCAAATGGAGAGAAGATTGTCCTGGTCTGAGATGAATGATCAATGATCCTGCTACCACGCATTTTGATGGATGGATCTGGTTATTAATCTCCAGTGCCCAGGAGACACCAACTAGTACAGAATGTAACAGTACATATTCCCATGGCACTAAGTGACATGACATACAGTCTCTAACCTACCTTTCGACGCAACACTGAATCCAGCCCAAGGTCTTTATTTTCAGAGTATCTGGTACCCTGGGTTTGGCATACATATATATCCACACACTTCTGAATGATGCCTGTGAGCAGTTCTGGCCCTGTGGTTACCTGGAATTTAGTTTTTTTTACAGCATGGCTGAATTATCTCTGTGCAAAGAAAGCTTTATGAGGAGCTGGTCTGAGATTGTGAGATTAGCTCCCATGGGTATTAATGACTATGGTGAATCCTATCTGTTGCTTCATGTAGGAAATACAGTTTTTGGACTTGCTTTTTCCCACGGAATCAGAGACTATGCCACGCAAACTCGTCTTCTCTCAGAGAAAAATGGGAAGGGGAAAAAAAAAATCTTTTGTGACAGATGTTTGCAGATTCATTTGAGGTCCTAGAAGGCAGTCAAAGCTATTAAAATTATGAGTTTGGTAAAAACAGTTTTTAAAGATAAAAGGTCAAACACTTCCTCATGGTGCAACTGAAATCTCAATAATACAATATTAAAACTATTAAGTGCCCATGTTAATACCCTTACATGAACTTAGTTCTCCTCCTAAAGTGCAGTTTTTCCTTCAGAGTGAGGCTGTACTCTAAAGAAAGGAGAGATTTCATTTCTTTTACTGTAAAAGTGTATTCCATGTGGTGCTTTTTGTCTGCCCTCTCACGGTAGAAATACCTTCTTTTGGACTACAAACAGATTGACCCTGGTAAAAACTGTTAAATATCTGCATGTGGAAAGGCAAAATCATGCTCTCTGACTTGTGTGTCTTCTTTTCACAGTGCTTAAAGCCTTGCTTGTTCTGTGAAGGAAAGGCATGAAACTGTATGGAGAGAGGTATTTTAGAAGTGAATCATCAAGGAAGACAAAGAACCCGTGGGACCTTCAGCAGATAATGCCTGCAAGCTGACACTCTCAAAGGCAGGGATAAGGAACCTGAAGAAAGCCGAAAAGGACTTGAGCAGAGGCAGGGAGAAGGGAATTCCCAGAAAAGGGAGGAAAGAGTTGGCAGACATTTCATGCTGTTTGGTTAGGCTGCTGTGACTGCCCTAGATGAGTACAACTCAAGATGAATCACAGATATGTATTCATTTTAAATTGCATAAAAATTTGGAAGTAGAGTAGACAACATCTGAGACAGTCATCTCTGACCACATTACAACCTAACAGAACACTGAGAATAGTGCTGAAAATATGAATGTGGTAAATGGAGGTCACAACATCTGGGAATTGCTAGAACACAGAAAAAACTCAGGCAGTAGCCCCTCATTTCCTTTGACACGGAAGGCTGACTGTGAAGGACCATGAGCCATCAGAGTAGTACCAGCTGGGATCCTCCCTAGGCTGGGTGAACCGCTGATGTTGCAACTGCCAGACGTCAGAGAACTTCTGTGCTCCACTTGCATTAGACAGAATTCAGAAAAGAATTATCACTCTTTTTCCTCATTTCAAGGCAAACTCTGTTGCTGCCTGTTCCGAGCTTCCCTTCCCCCTCCCCAAGACACTTGCCTCTGCCATGTGCTCTGAACTCCTTTGTTCCAAGCAGGGGCAAACCCAAATGTAACTCAAACTCTTTAGCAGTGTCTGATTGGCCGGTCACCCCGGGTCCGCCCCCAGTTCCCCCCTTTCCCTTCTCTGAAAAAAAGAAGGGCACAAGAGGGGGCCTGCCCTCTTTGGCTTGCACCCTTTCTGGGAACATCTGTGTGTTTCTGTTTCTGTTTGAAAGCTTCTAATTGCAGGAATTAGGCAAGCTGGAAGCTCTATTTCTCCCTCTTTGTTTCTGCTGGTTGTATCAGCTTTGCAGCTACTGTTTGCCGCTTTTAGAGCTACTGAAATGCTAGATTGCCCGTGCTGCCTCTCTAGGCTGCCCGAGGCTTTCTAAGGCATTGAACTACGAGCCTAGCTGGTAAAAAGCTGTAAGTATCTCCACAAAACTCTAAGATCTTCTGATTTGCTGAGCATTAACAATCCCAACAGAATATTAAATGTGTTGCCTATTGAAAACTTACAGCGGTTTTTTTCTGCAAGGCACCCACTGAAATTGAGGGAATGGTCATCAGACTCTAACACATGCTTTAATGTCACAGCAGATATTCTGATGGAGAACCAGCAGACGAACAGCCATCAAGCAGAGTGCCCAAATGCTTGTTGAAGTGGTGCTCATATCTTCCTGTACCTAGATCAGAAAGCACTAGTCCTGACCCTGGGAAACTCTGCAGAGACGTCACTGCGACATAATGGTGCCAACAACCATAAGTAAGAATTTATAGATAATAAAAAAGTGAGTAAGGGAGACCTGGTACTACTGCCTTGATATGGCTCCAAAAAACCTAAAATGAGCTGAAATCAAGGGTTGAAAAAACAAAGCATGCTCAGGAAGAATCAACAGAGGGTGTTTCTGAGAATTTCCAGCTGGTAGCAACAGCACAACACATGATGCTGCTGTGACATTGGCTGAACCCCAGCCCTACGTCTCCCAAAACAAAACCACATACGTCTCATCAGTTATTCCACAACCTTGCAACTTAAGAATCTGTGTATGACAACATTCCCAGCTGTGCTTCGAGAAGAAAGACCAAATGCCAGGAATGAGCAAATTGGTGGGAGTGAAACAAACTTGTTCATATCAAGATTCTGAAATGAGGAATCAAAGTCAGCAAATAACAGGAAATGGAGCTGTGGGACCTAGGGAAGAGGAGACCCACCTCAAACATAAGCTCATCACTGTACAACTCATAAAAACAGGATGAAGCAGTGGATAGAAGACTGGCTCAGAATTGTTTGAATATGTTTCTGAAACATCCTAGAAAGCTTCTTCAGGCTCAATCTGTTTATTTTTGCCTTTGACTCCCAGGGTCTTACAGACTGTCACAAGCACAGCATCACAGAAGCATCACAAAATAATGTGACAAATAGGCAGGCAGTGTCATTGCATCAGCAGAAAAATACCTTTGCTAGAACTAAATTTAAGGCAAGATAATAACATAGGAAAGGATTTACTATATAATTTTTGCTCTGGTTTTTGAAACAAACCACTGCTTTGGAACAATTGCTGCCAAATTGCTTGCATCTGCACAGACAGTTTGCAAGAATCTCAGAATGGAAAACTATTTGTTGCAAGCCATTCAAATTCCGACTATACTACAGCTTGGTAACGTGAAAGCCATCCCACAAGCTTTGTGCCCATACATATTAGAACTTACTACAGACTTACAGTCTTTAGTCTAAAAGCTTCATGAATACTGATGATCAAGACTCTCAAGGCATGAGTGAGAATGACCTACCACTGCTTGGTTTTGACCATGGACAAAAGAAAGATCCACACCCTGTCTGTGCCTCCTTCTAATATAGAAAATATTCTGCCTCCCATGAACCGCCTCTTTCCCTCTCCTACATGCCTATTATTTAAAAAAAGGCATAGAAGTCTAAGGTGTGGGAGACTAAAAAGTCTGCCCTTTGACAGGTTTATTTGGAAGAGGAGTGATGGAAGTCACAGACAGTGTAACTTGCAAAGCCCATAAAGAAAGAGCAAACCAGCAGCACTGTACAGCACATGAGCACCACACTGTCTTTTTCTCAGGGGTTATGTGGGACAGCTCAGTTTTCCCCCTTCAGCCCAGCATGGCACTGAATCTGGGACTGTTTCACACTGGCAGAGCCCAGTGCAAGTCTGAGCTGGATGCCTATCTCTAAAAACATTTTACAGGGGAGTGAAGAGGGAGGAACATGAGGGTGAATGAAGGCATGCACTCTCTCCAAGATGCTGGAAACCTTGCCTGCACTGTCCCTAGACCTGTAATAGATACAGGCACCAGCAGCTCTTGCTTACAGGAACACTGCTCAGGTGCTTGCTGCTCCCTCTAAACATTACAGCAGTCCTGATGCAAGCTGAGTGAGTTCACATGCTCAGCTGGTAAAGGGATATAGGAAAACCAGATCCATTTTATTTTTATTTATAAACATTTGACAATCTTCCCTCTGGCTCACGGAAAGCATCTCAGGGAGTATCTCAACGCCTCAGGGCATGCTTACATTACTGCATAACCTCCACACAGTTATGCTTCACTGCAGGTGCTGGTAATGTTTGACTGCCCTAGTACTGCTCACTGTTTGGGAGAGGTTTTTTGATGCATTTCACAGCAAATCCCAAGGAAGTGTACATATCAGCCCTCTGCTTCATTAACTACATGGGCACCAAATCAGCAGAGATGCAGTCATGGTGTATGTCAGCTTATGAGTCGGAGCTGGTGGGGTGCCTCCTCTTCCTCACAGTGGAGTAGAGGGGTCACAGTACTGACAGTCCATCACCCAGCCCCAGCTATGAACACGTGTCTGTGTGTCTGTGCTCAGTATCTAGTCTTCACTGGTTAGGCTGCTCTGAATCTGAGGAGGACAAATAAAGCCCCCTCCATATTTTCCCCTCTCATTCCCCAAACCATCCTATTTGGAGGCTAACAATCAGATTCAGTAAAACTTGGGACCTGATTAATGGTTATGCTGGTGAATTGATACCTCCAGGCTTCCCATCAATGCTGCTTCCAATGTACAAATGTTAATCTGCATCCCAGATCCTCAGAAATTACCTCCCCAGCATATCAATTTTATTACTGTAGTATTTGATTTAATGTAATATGTTCCTATAACATTAAATCAACTGCTGCATTTTAAAGACCAGGCAGACTGTATTTTAATTACTGCTGTTTATTTTACTTTTATGAATCTGATGTGAACAGTTACTCACATTCCTGAAGGCATTCTGTGTCTGTGCAGTACGACTGGGATTGTCTCAGCTAAAACAGAGAAAAAGAAAAGCATGACACTTAACAATACGTCTTGGTCGGCTTTTACTGAAATCATGATTTAATACAATGTCAGAGTAAAAGTTCATGTATAACTGATCCTTCACTGGATCACACTTGGCTTATGGTATGTGAAGAATCCCAGGTATGGAGACAGTTTCTGAACACTATTTACATAATACCTTTAAATCACCTGACTGCAGTGTTATTGCTTCCAATTCAGCCATTGACTACCTTCCAAAATGCAAGTAAAAAAAAAAAATCTGTAGTGCTATAGGAGCTGTTACAGATATACTCTCTACACATATTTTGGGATTCATAATGGATAGATAGATAGATAGATATAGATAACAGTTCTTATTGTTATCTAGATCAAGTAACATTAAAATCCTCTGTGATTACATCACAATAAATGATCAGACTGTGATAACGGTTATGCACAAAGAAGTTGAATTAATATTTCATATTTAAACTTAGTATTTTTTCCCCCCAGGACCTTTTTTTTTAAAGCAGGTTTTAATAGGTATTTTACTGGTTTTTCTCTTTACTGATGGGTAAAATTTAAAACATTTTTAGCAACTGTAATGACTGTTTGATTTACAGACTAGGTAAAATTGCCAACTGCAAGAAAAGTCAACACTGGCTAATCTGCAAATCAGTACAGCTATTTTACAGATGACAGAGCCAAAAAATAAAGACAAACATCACGTTCTTTATCAGGATCAGAGATGTTAAATAGATGAGATTTAATCTGCAGTACTATGGAAATAGATTCTGTCCTCTGCGTAGGTAAACTACATGGATTATTAGTAAAAGTTTTTAAAGGTACAGAATTGTTACACTGCCTTGGTTAGAAATGACATTTGCTTTTTCACAGGTTTTATGATACAGTTGTGTCATGAATCCCAACACTTTTTGTCACAACTGGCTAATCTGTTTATTACCAGTTAAAGAGAAGAAAAGATGATGCTCTTTATGTAAGAAATACATGAATCATTTCCCCAAAACCCATTTCCCCTTGTATTGGCATAACTGATTTAATGTATGTAGTCATATTATGCAAAACACATCAAGGAAAGATGAAGAACTGAAGAAGGAAGACATCTGGGAAAGTCTAAGCGCCTTCTTTTGTCATAAAGAGTGTCAATGACTGACACATTTGAGAAAGGAAAAAATTTAATTGGAGATTGATCACACTAATTCTTTCATTAATATATTAAGATCTACTAGCAAATTTACTGAGACTACAAAGAAGTCCCTTAGGAAGGAACTGCAAAGGCTGGATTTAACCTTGTTTCTAGTTAAAAACAGCATTGATGGAAATTCAAGCAGAATACTTCTCTTTATCTTACTAAAGGAAAAAAAAATCTATCAAACCATGCATATTTCCTGCTCTTCTTATATAAAAGCTCATTTTATTTTAAAACTTTGGAAGTAATTTTCAAAGGGGAAGTTTTATGTCAGCAATAGTATCCATTTGAAATATTCAAAAGATTTCCGAACTGGGAAAACTGGATATTGCTATACCCATGTTTTAAAGAGATCAGCAACATAATTATCTTCTGTTTGTATAGGAGTTTAATTCTGAGAGGGGCTTAATTCATAATCCCTACTTAAAACACAATTTACAGATATTCAGCAGAGAAGGATGACCAGAATTAAAATGGGCAACAGATATATGATCAGAAACATTGTACAAGCATCTCGTCTAGTTTGCCTAGACATACAACACTGCCTGGGGGTGTTCTAGCCACAGTATCAGTTATCCCTCATTCTAAGTCACACTCTATCCAAATACAACTTTTTAAAAGCTCTAGGATGGCTGGCTGAGCCAGGTAACAAATCTGTTTTCAACAGCTCAGTGAGAGGCTGCATATTGTCATCTTGCGATGAAAAACAGCAGCTCATGAAAAACGAGCAGCAGTAAAAAGAGGTTGTTCTTAATTCACTCGGGTCAACAAGTTCCTAACTGTGTAACCCAATATGAATCTGATTCCTTGTGGTCACTCATTTAGTGAAAGGACGAGAAACGATTCTGGCACAGGTATGAAACGCTTACGTAAATTGAATGGCTGGAAAGGTAATGCCTTTTGCTGGAACAAGAATGTTCCTTCTCCCAGTTAACTCTCTTTTGACAATTACACCCTTTACGGAACATAGCAACTCTTGGGAAAAACTGAATGTGCAACATTTCAATAGTAAGGTAATTGAAAAAAGAGCAATTATCAGGGACTGGAAATAAATAGTTCTTTGTATTAAGATTTTTCTAATCCAATGTGGAGGGGAAGTTTGGATGAAAGTTTGTGGAATAATGGTAAAAACTTGAACCAGACTTTACCTGTTCTCAACAAAACCCTCAAAAAGACTTCAAATACACTCAATGTTTTTCAGACTGGGAACACTACAGAGTTGATGAGAAAAATGAGAAGTAATTCTTCTAATATGTTAACTCTTAAAGACAATATTATTAACAATGATTTTGATTTTATTAATATTTCAGAGATCCTTGTGTCGTTGAAAGTGTGAATTTAGTGGAAGATTAATAGCTGACTGTCTGATCTGACATCTACTAAAGTCAGCAACAGCCTTTTCATCTTTTTCCATATATTCTAAAACAGACCCTTAAAAAGAACACAGAAATCAGGCGAGTTAAACATCAGGGCATATTCAACAAAAGAAGAAGAGAGTGAAAAATGTCACAAAATGAAATATTTATACTATTTCATTCCATTTAAATGAAAAGGATTATATCTGAATTTTAACCTTCTCTGTGCAGTTTGTCATTCAAATATAATAAATGGCTTAGTGCTTGTGAGCCAAACAATGAACTACTTTATCTTTTATCATCCAAAATGAAGTAAACATGAATTTTAAATAGCATGAAAGCTAGAAGAGAGCTAAAAAGAATCAAGAATTTTCAGTTTTAGACAGTACGAACTTGAAAACAATAGAAGTAAAAATACTAATTATAAATGTAAATTATTTAAAATACAACTGTGAACTTTCATTTCCTCCAAGTACATTTAAAGTCTTGAATAACCTAAGTTAAAGTAATTTAAATTAATAATCCCCAAACCACAAGAACTCTTGGCCAATAGGAATATATGGTTTCCATGAAACCCCTCGTAAGTTTTTGGAAGAAGCACAAGTGGCTGAATCACAGCAAATCAGTGCCCACTTACTGACATACTGTGAATGCAAACTCAACACAATACCAAGTTACTTCCAGTGGTAAGAGAAAAGGGCTCTCCCTCACTCTTTCCCCATGACACTCAAATTTTGCATTGCAAAAATAAAAAGGGCACATTTCAAATGGCTCGTAGTTCCAATTTGAAACAGTTCTTCCCTTCTTTTCCTTTTCCAAAATACACAGCTTTTAGCCCCAGTTCACACTAACACAACAGTGTTTAGATCCTGCTCCTTTGAGACAAGGACAGTTTTAACATGCCATCTTGTGGATCAACGGCATCCGCCCATCAAGCACACCTGAAACCTGTGTCCTGCTGCTCCTCTTACAACAGATGCCATGTTATGGCAGGAGTCTGCACAGTTTTTAGCAATGAGAGGCTCCACTTTTTAAAATCCTCAGCTGAGAACAAAACATGAACACAGTAAAGGGACACTGCTCTTGGCCTCCGAAAACTCTTTTGTGAAGTCACCAGCAAAGTTTGGTTTGGTTTTTTTTTCATATGCACACAAACATGCCACTGTGTGGTGAAAACAGGGTGTGAACTTTTACTGCATTTTAGCTGCTCCACAAAATCACTGAAGTCCAAGTGAAACAGTAAGCCCAGTGAAAACAGCTTCATCTAGCTAAACAGAGAACTTGTTTTTCCAACACAGGGACCTCAGCCATCAGGACCATTTCAGTCTTCCTTGAAAGAAGTTAAGCTACTTTGCACCTCAGATACCTGCTATAGAGAAGAAATTCAGACTTTGTCTACCTATAGAGTACCTTGTTCTTGCTTCAATTACTCTGTCTTCTCTTCAGAGGACTTTAGTGAAACTCTTCAGATGAGTTTTCAGAGTTTGCTGTGCCAGAGTTCAACAGTCTCACAATCTCTGGGACTGATCCTGCAATCTCTGCTCTGACAATTTTTTTAAAAATTAAAGTTAACAGCATATTGCCTGAAAAAAGATTCAGGGTTTCTATCCAGTGTGAACATCTTTTCTGAAGTGTTAAATATATTATTTAAGAGTTAAAAAAAAAAAAGGACAGAGCATACAAATATCAGGAAGATACCAATGATCAGACAGCTCACCAGTTTGTCATTTTTCAGGAGAAATGGCAGCATAATCCCTGTCCAAAAGCACTTTCCAACTCTAGAAATGTTGTACTAAAGACATAACGAAACAAGAACAGCAGGACTAGTGGCAGGAACAAAGTGCAATAATCAATGCAGCCTAGTGTGAATGACAGATGAGATGAAAGTATATTATTTATGTAGGGATAAATAACTACATTTCAGAATAACTTCTGAGTCAGCTCAAAGCAGATATAAGCCCCCAGAAAAGACAGAAATGAAAGATTAGTAAGTTCATGAGACACATCAGGAAAAGACCTCCATACAAGAAGTTGTGATGGATGAAAGCCCAGAGAGATACGTGAGAGAAATAGATGAAACAGGTACAAAGATAAGAGAGCAAAAATGGATAATGGTGGGAATTAAAAGAATAGTTAAGAAGGAAAGCAAGGACAAATGACTAGCTTGAAACGGTCATTTATTCCATGAATATAAGTAAATTTAAAATGGAATCATAAAGACTGTTGATAGAAAATTTTATGTGATAATGAGGGCAAAGTATCATCCCTTGTGAAAATACTCTTTTGCCATTTAGACCAGCTGGAAGCTCCGCTTTCCTCTCTTAACGATGCCAGAAGATGACAATACAATGGCATACTCCTGATTGCATTCTCATTCTTCTGGGTAATGAAATCATTATTTAAGCTTTGTTGGCAGCCACGTCTGTTCTCTCCAAACTATATAAATGATCTAGTAAACAACATGATAAATAAATTGCTATGGTAGGATATGCCAGTCTTGAATACAAGCCAGGTTGCAAATTGAATTGTAGCATTATCTGTAAGAGTTCAGATTTAAAGATGCAAAAAATGACACCTACATGCATTATTCTGCTATAAGCTGGCAAAGAGAAATAAGAGGAAAAGAATGGCATACTGATGGAATTTAATTGTCTCTTAAACTACACTAGCTTCTCTTAGAAGTACAAACAAGGCGAAAGGGAACACTCCCTTCCCCACTCCTTCATTTTCTATGTGTATATGCAGAATTAAAATAAATGATTGTTCATACAAGGAGAGAATAACAGTCTGCAATAAAAATATAGAGCCTGGTCCTGTGAGGTGGCAAGTAATTTTCTCTCCCATCACAAATGAGAGACAAGGATGGTTGCTACATTTCAGAATATTCCTAGATCACAAACCAACTCTTAAGACCCAGAATCATCAGCCAGTTATGACAGAAGGAGAACATTAATTTTCATAATGAAAGACATGACGTTTTATGGAGGAGAATGCCTCAGAAGTCACAGGGCCCACTGCAGTCTGGAGCTGTGATCTGGACAGGAACACATTCTTCCCTTCATTTTTTCCATTTGTTCTGGGATTGCTGTTTCACCTTAGTGTCATATCGACCCTCCTTTTTCACACTTCCCTCACTTTTCTGAAATTGCCTGACTTACTGATACTTCATTTTATAATTTTGCTGACCTGTGATATCAATGACACCCTCCTTTTACTGCATGCAAAGCAGAATGAATTAGCAGTGAAAAGAAGATGAAACTGTGTGATGATCAGGACCATCAAGGAGCTCACAGCATCTCTGACTATGTGCAATACTAAACAACAAATACATGAGGCAGAATATAAAACAGAGGCATCTGAAAATGTGCACAAACAACATACGTTTCCCCCCAGAGGACATTTGCAAACATATCTAAACTGTAAAACCAAAATACACATAGGCTTTTTGACTAAACAGTTGAGTATCTTCTGCAAAATGATGCATATTAGCAAAAGACAAAGATACTCCCACATAGACAGCCTTGAGGAAAACTTAGAACTCGCAGTTCCAAAAGATAAGTAGTTTGCTCTGAGTGTTGATTACGTCCACATAAGGCCTGAGAGAAAAAGTGCAATTTTCTCATTTTTCCTCAAAAGAGATGGCCATAACACATCTCTGATCATCAGAGTTCAGCCATTCATAATACAGGTTCTAGCTATTAATTACTTCTGGAATACCAAGCTGAAAGAATTTCCAATGCATGATTTTTTACATTGCTTGCAATACACTATGCATTCCTTGAGATGATCATGAGGTGTGACTGAGATTTTCTTTTTTTTTTTATTTTCTAAATATATATTGGTTAAGAAGCAGCAGTTTCAAGCATACTACAAACTTCAGGAATGGGAAATGTAAAGAATGACAGACATGTTCAACAAGTCCTGATTCCTAACCCCTTATAGACCCAAGTGGACACCACTTTTCACAGCTTTTTTCTTTTTTAACATGTCTAGAAAATAGTCTCCTTTTACACTGTTTGATCTAGAATGAGACTCTAGGTTATGACACCCATTGGCAGTACATGAATTCTGTAATACAATTTTGCGGCCTTAGCCTGTGCAACACCAGCACCTTGAGCATTCAGCAAAAGGTAGGGAAATGCAAGTCAGTGGAGCAAGAGCACTCAGGTACAGTCTCATCCTCTGCCACTCCAACCCTGTGTCTTATTCTTTTGGCCTGGTGTCTTAGGAGGTGCATCAAGTCTTTTCCCCTGCATCTCTGAAGAATGATAGTTTCTTTGTCCTAATGAACAACCTAAAGCTGAGCTGTTAGGAAAGGTGTACGTTGAACCAGCTTGAATGCAGAGGGCAAAAAGGGCAAGTGAGGGTAAAATGCAGTTTTCCTGCTCTTGTAATGTTTGGCTAAAAACTACAGACTATAAGAAGTAGCACCTGTTATATAAAAAAATTAGAGGGCAAACACCATGTAAAAAGTCTCCAGGGTAACCTTCATATTTAAAGGACTTTTTATAAAAAATGTATTTGGTATAGTTCTGGTGTGCTTTCAGTAAAAGCCCACATCAACAGGGAAAGCCACTTTTGATGACGGTTTAAGATGGGCTTAGCTGGGCTAACATCTTGAGAGCTTTTCAGCCATTTGCAGCACTTATCTATTTTAGTCATCTGTGTTTATTTTGTGCCGCTTACACGAAGTCTCCCTCAGCCAAGACTTGTGGCTATGCTGGATACTATTTCAGACTATGCCAGTTCAAAACAGTAAGACTCTAAAATGACCTGGTCAAGAGAATTATGCAGAAACTTGAATGACGAAAGAGTGTTTGAACTAATTATGTTGAAATAGTTTGAGAATTTGCAACTTTTGCTATAAAAATCTAGTGACAAATCAAAATAGAAGAGAGATTAAAATAAAGAATGATTTGCTCTGTATCCCTCAGAGTTTTGATATAGCAACATAACTAAGCATGGACCATTACTTTGCAATTAGCTACTGAAGAACAAAACACAAGTTTGCAATTCCCACAGTGGTTTGTAAGTAGAACTGTAAGCAGTTTATCAAAATGGGACCTTTTGCATTATAGAATTAGAAATGTTTTGGCTTAAAAAACATACTGCTCATTTTCATAAAATCTAGTATGAGAGAATTCTGAAGTCAGTTTTTGTAAAGCAAATAATACTGCACCAGAAGGAGACAGAAAAAGGATGTTTACTTGACATATTACTGGCTTGCTCTGACATTTCTGGCCACTCTAAGCAGTCATTAGCAGGTTTCAATCTTCGTGGAAGATGCTCTATGTATGATTATCCCTCACCACCACATAAACTGTGTTTTCAGTCTAGTTTTCAGACTTGAACTGACCCTTGGGCCGAGATCAGCCATGCCTATGCACAGAGCATCGATACCCAGAGGAATAACATAAGGAAATCAGATTTTTATATTACAAAGTAAGTGAAAAAATGGGAAATAAAAAGGTTTAAATACAACATCATTCTTATCTAGAGATTTGCTGTCTTTTGCTAAAACTAAGACAGGAAGCATTTCCTCTGGGTACAAAGAATGTCCTTCACCATGATTCTTTCAAGTAACTATCCCCTTGCCTGACAGATTCCCCCCAATAAAACCACTTGCTGTCATTTGTTGTTCCTCACTCTTGAACTTTGGCTCTTCTTGTCAAAATAAGTTTTGCAGATGGAGGAGACTGAACAGGAGATAAAGTCATGCAAGCTAACAGACCTGTCATTGTCTTTTGACAACTCCTGTGCATCTGCAGAGGATGGAAAGTCTTGTGATATTTTTCTTCTATGCTTACTTCCTCTTACGGAAGTTCCCAATTAACTGCTATATCCATAGAGTAAATAGTGAACCTAACATACAATAGTCAAATTGTTACACACCACCACCAAATCATAACAGATGGTGCCATGGGTATTACATACTAGAAATGATATTTATGAAGTCCTAGCCAAAAATTTTAGATTTCTAGTGTTTCCTATGACTATTTGGAGATCATAATATGTGCTTATTATTTACAGTGGCCATATTACAGAAATTTACGTGTGTGAAATGTTCATATTTTGACACCAAGAAGAACCCTGAAAAATCCACTTCAGGAAAATGATAGAACCTTCAGCATAAAATAATTCAATGCTACTTAAGCATGTATACACATAAACATTCTAAGAACTGTGTGTGTGAACAATATCTCCAAGTTAACCTAATAACCAGCAAAATATCTTTTAAAATATTATGCATATTAGAGATACACAGTTCACTGACATAAAATCTTCAAGGTATTATGAATTAAGAAGGAAAAAGCCAAACAAAACAAAGCTCTGCTTAGTCAAGCAAAATGAAAGACAGATAAATAATCAAGCCACATAACTAAGAGCTGGACTTTTTAACAGCTCTCGTTTGTAATCTTCTGTGGTGTTGCTAACAACACAGAGGAAGAAGAGTTTAAATGACAATAGCTTTTTTTCATTGTATAAGCATTAATTGTGCTATCAGATGAACTGAAGTCTGCATTTCAAATAGAGATTTAAACTATATGCTATATAAAACCCCAAAAGTAATGTATTCAACCACAAATTATACTTTGAATGCCACATACATTTTCTAAGAGTTTCAAAGTAAATATACCAATTAAACTAGAAGTTAAAATTATCATATTGGAAATTAAAACGAGAACTTCAGGTTCTAGAGGGAGACTTTTGGATCTCCTTCTGATTTTGGAATAGCAGTATCATTCAAATCTCCCATACAGTTAATTCTAACAGAAATCCTCTGTATTTGATTATGTATTTTTTAACTCTACACATAATAGTCATGACTGAATATATCATAACTTCTTCAATAGCAGAAGCCTTAATTCTTATCAGTGTTTGTTTAGATAGGTATAAACAAATTAGTCCATAAAAATTAGTTTATTTTAACGCAAATGCAAGTTTAAAAAATCTACAATCAATCATGTGGGTTTTGCACAATGTCATTACTGGATTGAAAGTTACTCCTAAAAGTAACATTCTCATATTTGGGCATCTCCTATAATTACACTATAATTCTGTTAAATTTGATCTCATCTCTGAACTTCTGCATTTATAATGCTCAGTCTGAAGACAATTGCAAACACCTTGTTATACAATTTGCTCCAAAATCTTGTCGAGTACTGACAGCTGTAACACCATTCAAATGTACTCTGGTGTGTTTTATACCTATCTACGTTAAAAAGAATCAACCACTAAATACATATAGGGAACCCTTTTGGGTACACAGTCTGTTTGGATGTCTTTTTCTAACCCAGAGACAGAACAGATTGCTAGCTTTGTTTATCACAATGATTTTGAAGTTAAGGTTTTGAGGATCCAACTTTTAGAGGTAGTGGGCACCCAGTCTCCACTGAGGGGTTCAGCAATTTTGACAACCAGTGTCCACGTGGTTTTTTTAGCACAAATAGTAAAACTTCTGTTTCCTTATGTTGTATAAAACTGAGTGACAAAACAGCAACTTAGAAGGCGAACTCTCACTGAAGCATAAAAGTTAAAGATGCAAAAATGGCTTAGCAAGTCTCCTGCTGAGATCATACAACAGGTTACTTGAGGATAGTCTGGCTGCTGACTGAGATTTCTGAGACTTTTCTTTTCTAGATTCTGCTAAATTATCCTAGCTAGTGATTTGGTCTTATAAATATTTAGGAGCATCTGCTTTGGTTTTTAGGAGAGATGAAATCTGGAATTTCCCTTTACTCCTCACAGTTTCAAGCACTAATTGGTATGAGCTTTTTGGAAAGTGAACACTGAGCAAAAAACTCCATTTCTGCAACTACGCAGAACATTGTTAGACTGCTCTTGGTGACTGCCCAAGAGCACGCACCTATTATGTGCTCTGTTCACATTCATAACACAGGAACTAGTGTTCCTCCAAAAGATCCATTTTTACCCACCTCACACTGCATGGAGCAGCCCAGGAACAAAATCTCACAGATGTTTGTGGCACTTGTAACTTTGGACACGACACACCTACACTGTTCATTACCAGAATCCTCCAGCCACAACAAACGGAACTGGCTGACCAGTGCCATTGAGTATCAGTATCTTCTAGCAAAAAAGGAAAAGATAAAAAAATGCTGAATAGGGGTCAAAATTCTGAACCGTGCTGGTTTAGATTTGCATCTAACAAGCCTAAGGAAAAAGGGCAGCCAACATGCATCCTCCTTTCTTCCTCCCAACTTTTGAACTTGGTCCTGGGGCTTCCTTTCTCACCACTTTAGCAGGTGTTTAGAAGCCTCAAGGTTCAGAATCAACACAACTGTGGGATATGGCACAAACATCATGTTGAGAACAAAAAAAATACTTCTTGAGAAAGAACATATGTACAAACATCCATGTAAGGGCAGCAGGGAGAGCTCAAAAGATTTTGAAATTGTGCCTCTAACTGGGAAGCATGAGCTAGGATGGCTAGGCCTGATGTAAAGGCTCCACAGTAAGGACAACTATTCTCCACAGAAGCCTCAATTCTCTCTGCCTTTGTGTCAGCAGCACTAACCTTTAAACACTGCATAAGCAGACTGAAGGATGCAATTACACTCCTGTACTCATTTTAAACTCTTATCTAGAATACTGCATCCAGTCTTGAGCTCTTCTACACCAGACATTTACAGATTGAAGTGAATTCAGTGTGGGGTCTCCAGGGGCAGAAGCACTTGCCCTGTAAGGAGAGGCTGAGGGAGCTTGGCTTGTTTGGCCCAGAGAAGAAATGGTTTTGGGAGACCTAACAGCAGTCCCCAGTACTTACAAAGAGGTTAGTGAGAGGACAGAGACAGCTCTTTACAGCACTGTATGGCAGAGGGTATGATACATTCAACTAAAACATGGATAGAAAAAATTCTCTGTCACAAAGACTGCCATAAAATATTGGGGCAGGTTGCCCCAAGAAGCTGTGGAATTGCTATCCCTTGAAGGTTTTCAAGATTCAGCTAGAATAAAAGCCCTGAATGACCTGATCACTATCAGCCTTGCTTTGAGCAAGAGGTTGGCTTAGGTCATCTACTGAAGTTCCTTCCATCCTGAACAATTCTCGTAACACCAATAAATGGGCACACATCCCTTTTCACTTTTTAGTTCTCCAGTCCCCAACCAAACCTGTTGACTGTTCAACAGTAAGAAAGTGGATCAACCTGTAATGACTCTCGAGTTTCAAGAAAGTACTGGCTGTACCACAATTGGGAACTACCAAAGGAAAATTGTATCATTTCCTATAAAGCATATGGAACTGGCTATACAGACATGCTCAATTTGTCTGGTGTCATTTTGGACTTTGGTGCAGCTGGCCACTACACAGATCTGGGGCTGGCAACTCCAGTTTTGATGCTTAGCCCAAGGGTCTGCTGGTCTGTGAGATGGAAAGTGCTTGTCATTTCCTCTTGTCCTGTAGGGTATCACTCTCCTTCTGCTGCAGCCACTGACTAGCCCTCCCACTGCAAGAGCCTGGTCTGGAGTATTTTGGCTCCTAGTGTGGCCTGTGTATTTTGGAGACAGCGTTCTCTGTGCACAGGCCTAGGGTGCAATACGAGAACATGATGACACAAGTTCTGCAAGTGCTATGTTATGGACATGGGTGGGGAACTCCACTTACTCTGAGCAAAGTCATTCTGGAAAGTAAGATCAGCCAAGCTCTCTGAGAGTACACACTGGTACAGCATCTGCCTGGCTCTAAGTTCTTCCTCTGGCATTCCAGATGACTGTAATGATACACTTCAAGACTAATAAAGTGTGGACACTTTGGTTTTTGTATTCAGGGTGAACCAGGACTATACAAGTGCAACCCACACATTTGCATGAACAAGTTATATATACCTCTTGAAAAGTGCCATTTTAAAAAAGTTTCTTCTTTTGTGGATGTATGCATGTGGAAGTGGTTTAAGGACAACCACACAAATTAAGGGGAAGCCATACAAGGAGCAGCTGAGGTCACTTGGCTTATTCAGCCTGGAGAAGAGGAGACTGAGGGGAGACCTCATTGCAGTCTACAACTTCCTAGTGAGGGGAAGAGGAGGGGCAAACACTGACCCCTTCTCCATGGTGACCAACGATAGGACCTGAGGAAACAGCATGAAGCTGTGTTGAGGGGTTTAGGTTGGATAATAGGAAAACAGTCTTCCCCCAGAGAGTGGTTGGGCATTGGAACAGGCTCCCCAGGGAAGTGGTCACAGCACCAAGCCTGACAGAGTTCAAAAAGTGTTTGGACAGTGCTCTGGGACACATGGTGTGACTCTTGAGGACGGTGCTGTGTAGGGCCAGGAGCTGGACTCAATGATCCCTGTGGGTCTCTTCTAACTCAGAATATTATGTGATTCTATGATTCCTTATACCCAGACATACATTCTTTGGGGACTTAGATACTAACTCTACTCTTATCATAGGCTAGTGGATGTCATATTTTCCTGATAACCTTCCCAAAATACTGTTAAGAAACCTCTTGAAGAAGGGCCTGATCCTAGAGAGAATCTTCTTCACACACAACTGCCTTGAACAGCTGATGTACCCAGTAACTTAAAATTATACTAATTTAGGCCCTAAGAAAGAAAATGTGATAAAAACAGGTTTATGAAAATCAACAAGGGGAAGTACATCAAATGAAGTTGATGTATAGTGTAATCTTGAAAAGAATTTAATCAAATTAGAGTTGTAATTAAGTTCACCTAATTGCTCACAGTTCATAATTGTTAATGTTATTTTAAAAAATATGTACTTTTACTTAGAAAAAAAAAGAAGCACTTTGTTGCTTATTTTTTCAATAGACATTGAACTAAGTTCAATACAGAAAGAAAGAAACGTTGCTATTTTACAGGTCACAGAGCAATGTACATAACTTGCTTGAAGTTGCTCAACCTATAAATGACATAGCAAGAAACAGAACTCAAAACTCAGAATCAGTGAATTCCCAACTTCAGAACTATTTAAAGGGTAGTTTTAAAAATTTAGACATCATCATCTTGCCGTATGAGTACGTGGAACTTCATATGTGTGGAATTACCTTGACCACAAAGACTTTGCTGGGTAATTTCTCTGGCTTTATGCAGACTGAAAAAAATGCATATAAAAGAAACATTTCAACAGAAACACTGTCAATGCTGTCAAAATGCAGCTCTGGGAAATAAACAGAAAGCTATAATTTGTATTGACTATTCAAAAGCTCATCAGAAAGATGGATACACAGATTCTAACTGTACATGCAACTGAATAAGCAGATTCAAAAGCACCAGTAACTGCAAATCTGCAAGAGCTGAAGTAATGTCTGAATAACCACCCTTCCAAATATCCTCATGTTATCCTTACCAGATTAATCAGTCTTCGCATTGCATGTTCATGCGAGCAAATGCATTCACAGGGATCAAATCCACCTTCTGCCATGGTTCTCTGGATAAACCTGAACTTGTCTGTTAACACCTAAGAAGAATAAGAATAAAAGGACAATGAACTCTTTTTCAACTGACCTTATTTTCCAGAGACTCACACATGAAGTTTCAGTTCATTTAATGCCAGGGTGAAAAAAGCAAAACAAAGCAGGGTAATCCTATTATTCCTTTGGCAGCATGAATGAAGAAGTCTGGTATGTGCAGTTACATTTTGATGTTGCTGAAAACACTGTCTCACACAAATTTTTTTTGCAAGACTGTGTGTGTCTCCCCTGGGTTTTCTCACATACCAAAATGAAATGCATCCTAACAAACACGAAGCACAAAGATTAAATTCTTGTCTCTCATCTGCACAGTGGGACTCTTAAGTGTACATACACAAATTGAAAGGTCAGGGGAACTTGTACTCCTAAACCCTAATAAACTGCTGGCATTCTCCCTCCAGATCAAGGTACAGGAAAATAATTTAAAACTCAGTAAGTTCTTTGCTAAAGGAAACAATCATCTTTGTTGTATAATGAAAGCAAGCAGCAGGGGTACAAAAGTGAACTTGGAAACGCTTTAAAAATGGAGCTAGGCACACTAATTTTACATCAAAGAACTAGGTTAATCACTTAGCAATACAGAATGTTCAAAGAAACTGGAGTGGACATGGTAGGAAATCAATTCTAGATTATTCACCTGCTAAAACCACTTATACCAGACATGTAAAGCGTGTTCAAACGTATACTTACTCTTTACCAATAACTTTTCAGTGATTTAATTGAGGGTCAAACCATGCAGCAGACTGCAAGGGATTTCTACCCTTATGGTCAAATCTGGGATTGCTTTCTCTCAAATGAGGACTCTCAGGATATATTAGGTAGTTCTGCAAATCCATACTTAAAAAATATTTTTAACTTGCTATCAGTAAAGCTGTATTCAACATGTGTTAGTGTTGCAGGCACTCAGGCTCTAATGTGACACAACTGGCAAGCTTAACAAACACAGCAGCCCAGAGCAGATACAACCTCCCAATTCCTAAAACGAGTAGTTCATGAAGGTACCAGCCATTTGATAAGGGTGTGCTGAATCAACAGATGTGCTCTGCAGTCATTGCCTATAAAAACTTACAGCCTTGAGCATTTTACACATGAGCATTTTAATGTTTCAATGTCACTAGAACAAAGAGGAATAACCTGTATGTCTTCATTCAACTGAATATAACACCATTACAGTTCTACCATCTCAGGGGAAGAAAAAAGCAAATGCATTTCAGAAGTCCTTCCTTTGTTAATGTCTACTACTCTTCTGAATAAACCTTTACTATGGTGGAGAAAGCCAGAGAGTAAAAGAAGGTGAAAGATATATGTATCTTAATTATGGAGTTTGAACATTGATGCCCTTAACCTGCTAGGGTCTCCACTTTTTAAAAAGAAAACTGAAAAAGAAAAAAAAAAAAAAAAAGGAAGTGATGGAAGAAATTTTTTTTGCCTAGACATTAAGAAAGCATAATCTGGTTATGCAGTGAGAAGATGACTGAGAGATCACATGATCATGTAGTGCACAAGTACCTTAGAAAAGAAAAACAGGCCCAAGTATTGAATTCTTCAATGAAGAGTTAATCAAGAACCAGTAATTGGAAGATGTAATTAACCAGATTAAAAAGAAAAGTAAGGCATACATTTTTACCATCACAGTAACTGATCTGTGCAACAAACTGCCCAAGAAGCAGTGGATTTCCCACCACTCACTGCATTCAGTATGTTTCAGCAAAATACATATTACTAAGTACAGAAGCACCCAAGGTCAGATATAATGTCCCCCAATATATAGGAGATCAGAGCAGATGATCTAATAACTTTTTTTGAGAGTTATTGTAAGGCTACTAGACTTTCATGAAATTAATTCAGAACCACTAAAACCAGATGATAGCATAGAAGAAATTTTTTAACAGCACAGTCTCCCCGAATAATAAGCTCCTCTGCTTGGTATGGTGTTTCTAAAACTATCTTAGGATAAGGAACAGATAAAAGCACTGATTACTAAACAGTGCAAAATAGTTTCTCTGGATATAATGCTGACATGCACAAGAAGGTATTTCAACAAGTGCAGTTGCAAAAAAATATTTAATTGTAATTTGAAATAATTTAGGGGTCAGTAACACATAATAATGTCTAACAGACAAGTGTTTATATTATAGAGGACTACACAAAACCCAAACATCAAGTAAGAGTCATCACCAATGAAAACAGGCTAACATTCTCTATAGAACATACAAGTGAAAAAGGTTAGACAATGGGAAAAGTTAATCTATCATACAACATCATAAATTTAAGCGGACGTGCGCTAGAAGGAATTTACCCCAAGGCACTTGTACATGACAAATTACCTCACTGAGCTAAAGAAAGCACAAGACGCATCACCAAGTAAAATGCCATCCAAGCTTTGAACAAAAGATCTCTTACAAGCTTTCCCACCTTCACACAATGCTGAAACAAATCATCCTTTCTCTCCTGCAAGCTTATAACAAACTCTTTCATTGGCAAAGAACCAAAGATTGACCATGTATTTTGGGAACAGCACTAGGTTTTCCCCTAAAAAAGATGCTAAAATTGAGTTAATTTAATATGCTTAGAATCCAGGTAAGTAATTCCCCTTTATGCAATTATTTTTTGCCGAAACTGAAGAAAACAGTGATTTTATACATATCTGCCCAGTTATAAAGAAGAGAGAAACACTCTATACTATATGATGATTTTCACTTGTAAAATGACACTCTCATGTCCTTATTAGTCTTTAAAATATTCTTGGCTTAACTGTGTTATTTGTAACACATTTCAAATGCACAAAGCACTAAGCTCTGTAATCAGATTTTGAAGTTTATTAACGTTTTGTGACCCTGTCTAAGAATAAGACTTTTATATACCAAAAAGCAGGATTTCTTGGCTCCACTGAGTGCTCTTAGGCAGCTTGTTTGTATCAAAATCCTGTTCTAGAACTGCAGTGTGCTTCCTGCCTGCCTCCGGTACTTGCAATTGTCTGATCTCACGTCAGCAGCTAACTTGTTCTGCCCAGCTCTGACCTCTTTGCTGTGTCACACAAGCTCTCCACCTTTTGCAAATACAGTTGTTCTACATACAATCTATCAAAGAAAATAGGAGTATGTGCTCTGTTCTTTTCCTCATGACCTGGAGAAAGAAATAAAATGCTTGTAGTTTTACTTTACTTATTTTTTCTTGTATGTTTTCCTGTTTGTCGTCACCTTGTTTTCCTTGGAGTTGATAGAGTTGGTTTACATCAGTTGATAGGACCTCAGCAATTCGTAAGGCTATAATGTCAAATACCTGCAAGTCCTCTGACTGGCAGAGTGTCTTTTACTCAATTTAAAATTACCATATTTTGGATTGGCCATACTGCTAGCACAGTATTTAAATCACAGGGTTTACAAACAGCTGGAAGACATAGTCAGTAAATATGCCAAAGCTCTCTACAATAACAGCTGAAAAGATATCTATTATAGCCTCCAGACTAGCAAACTGATAGAGAGCATAATAAAGGAGAGAATTAGTAAACATGGACAAATATGATGTACCATCAGCGAGTCAATATCACCATTTCAGTGCAAAGAGGCCCAAAGAGGTAATCATAAACAGAACTACTGAAACTAAAATACTGTGGTTGGAGCTTGAATTACTGTAATTCAGGAGTGAAGTGGAGGATGGTCTCTGATGATTTAAGTCAGAAATAAAAGCCCCTCATTCCTTTTGACTTGAGTACCTATTTGAAATTGTAGTCAATGAAGCCATATGGAAAATATTTCTAGTCTCTCACGATTTAAAAAATAGCAATCTCATTTATAGTAACTATTGTAAACTGTTTATTTTATTGTCTTCCCCACTCCCAGCCCTACAGTAGTGTGTTATATTTTATATACCCTACTATCAAACCCACCGTCTTTATGGCTGAAATCTGGCTGGGGGGTTTTCATACCTGGAGACTGTTCTGTATTTTAAACAATTGCAATGACCATACATTATTTCCCAATTCTGCAACACCATTCCCGAGTAAATAGCATGCAACTGGCAGGCTCCAGGAGACAGAAATTATACTCTGCCTTGCTCCACTGTAATAATTATAAAACTGAATTCCTTTCTATCATGAAGGCAAACAAGAATTTTTGCCCATTTTCCATGCTCTAAATGCCCTCCAATGTTACTCTAACATGACGCTGATTAGCAGGATTGCCAAAGTGTACACATTGGTCATCTCTACTCCTTCATATAAAAGACTGCGTAAAAATATTTATCACTCCAGTATTCAAAGAAAAACTCACTTCATATGATCAATAAATCAGAGTTACTACAGATTTATCACGGACTAAACCAGGCATCTTCAGCATCAAAACATTAAGCTCATTAACTCTTTTCTTTCCTGGATCCAGGCACTTAAAATGTAGACTATCACAAACATGATACATACCATGGCTGGAGATTCCCCTGCTAAGAACTATTTTCTCTATGTTGCTATTTTCCGGAAGACTGAAGGGTAAGAAATCCTTGGGAGCCAAATACCTCATAGCACAGCAGGCAAGTAACAGAATCTTGCCACATTACTTTGAAGAGAAACAAAAGCCTATTCAGATCCTCGCTACTGTTTTTCAGCCAACTGCAATAACTTGGAACACAATTGTGAAATAACGCTAAGAAGCCATCAAGTTAATTTCGCTTCTGAGTTCAGTTCAGGAGAAGTGTAGCAGAACAAATGAAAATATGTATCAAATTTAATATAAAATTATAGAAAAAAAGCAAATTAATTGCTCTGCCTCTGCAGGCATTATGAAAAATTATAAAGGGCTAAAGTAGCAAAAGCCATACACAAAACATGAATCATTCACTGCCTCAAAGATAAAATGCTCATTTTCATCTGTCAGATGTGGAAACGCTCTCTCCTACACTTGTCTGTAATCTACTAAAGTATACAGGTTTCCTTAAAAATAATGTGTTCCCTTGCCTTTTTACCTGCATCAAAGCCACATTAGCATCCATGTCTTCTTACAATGCCTGACCCTTTTTGTAATTATTCTATTTCACAGCATGCTCCAAGTTTGGTTCTTTTGTATAATCTTACCCATCTCCAAATGACCTCCAAATATTCCCTTCTAGAATCTAAAACCTCTTGCATGTTGGCCTCATATAGCATAACATAAAACTCTTGCAATCCTGCACATCAAGTCCAGGAAACTACCAGGCACTGGGACTCTGTGACCATAGTACCCATTAACTCAGGGAGTGAAAAATTGCTTCAAGCAATAAGAGACTGATGTGATAAGCTCCTCCTAAGTCTCCTGATCACTGCTTTTATAGGAATCACTTCTCCTTGGCCACTCTGCCCCCCTAGGTACTGCTAGCACTCGTGGGGCAACTGGCATCCCTGCTGACTCATTACTGGGCATTTCAAAATGCCTCTGGGTACAATTGGTCACTCCAAAGTCTGTGTCTAATCCTGCCTCTTCTAGGGAGTGGATCCACTGAACCCTGCCTAGTCATACAGAGTCCAACACAACACCTATTAGTTGTACAGTAAAATAATAGATAAAGATATCTGCAGTAGGGCAACATTGTTTACTAGTGACCAGCTAACCAAGAGAAGCCAAAATATTCAAAAACAGTGAATCCCAGACAAACTCGGAATTTTCTGTATTTGTTATATAATGCATTTTCCCGTTGATTTCCATGTTTTGTAGTATTTGTACTTCATGCACACCCACCCTCCCCTAGAATCCTGAGTATTTTGTTACTCTTTTGATGAACTATCTACATCCAACTCACTAGACTATTATTTAACTTCCCATTATTTCAGTCGTACAGCTAAACTTTGGGAGTAAGACAGGGCAGAGAATTTTATCCACTGATTTCTGCATCATGTGTTTCTTCAGAATGGATTGGAGCATAGAGGGGGAAAATAATATGCATAGATTTTGGAGTTTTCTCTTTAAAAAGTCAAACAGATGTATGTGTACATAGGACTGGCTGATTTCACCTGCACACAGCTTTGTGAAATTTCTAGTTCAATTGCTACTACTGCAACACATTTCCTATCACCAAAGTGATATAAAGGAGGAACAAAGCAAAAATGGTAGCAGAGCCATTCAAAAAGCAAAGGAAGGGAATAACTAAACACTGGATAAAACTCCAGGACAGTGTAAGGAAACAAAAGCATTAGTAGTTGAATAGGGAAGAAACTTCACAAAAGGAACTATGAGAATAGGGAGAAAAAAAAAGAGAAAAATAAGCAGTACTTTAAAATAAATAAATGGTGTTCTGTCTGAAGTTAACGGGTGCATGATTCTAAGGCAACAGAACCCACACTAAAGACAAAGACACCACACTAAATTGAAATTAATCCAGAAGCCAAGGGCCTGGCATAAGAAACCAGTGGAATGGTCTTAATTTTTTATACAAAAGTTTTAAATTGTTAGGGTTATAAAACTAGCAAAAATAAGCTTGAAGTTTTCTAGGAAAACTTCCACTGTTCAAACAAGGCTAAAAATAGCCTTTGTAAAGAAGAATCTTGTATACTAATTGATACTAATTAAAACATTCCAAGGATCCGTTCTCCTCTATTACTGTAATTTAGATAGTTCAAGTAAATATTCCCTCACAGAACTAAAGTCTAAAACATGGCAACATTATATCTGGCTTTTTTATAATATTAATTTTTAATCCCTTTTATTATAAGGGATTTTATTAACAAACCAAGAGAAGCTCTCTCTCGTCATCTCTTTCACACTTACAGCTGCACCCTGTTTTTACTGGAACAAATACTATGACTCTCATAGGATTTAGTGCACCAGGATCTAGTAGTTCTGCTTGACAACAGATCTCTAGAGGACTACTGATGATCTTTTTTTACCAGGCCTCCTCCTGGGCATAAAACTGAATTTTCAGGACAAAAGAAAACCAACTGGCTGACTGGGCAGCAAAACCAAAACAGCAGGATATAACTGTGGGCTCTGCCAGAAGGAGAGCTGCCACAGTAAAGTGTGGCTTCAATTACAGCTTTCTTCAACTAATTGTCCCAGTTCAGATCATCCATTTAGCTTTTCTAGGGAAAAGAGCTGCAATGATTTTGATGGCTGATTCCAAAGTGGGTTCCTAGACATAGCAACACTTTCATGGTATAAAGCAATCATCTCCACTCTCCTTTTAACTCCAGGGGGTGGGGGGAGAGCAGCTGGTTTTGTACTTGAAAGCATCAGCCTGTCTCCCTGGACTTCCAGCCAGTAGCCTAATGAGTTGGCAAGTATTTTCTTGCACAACTTTTCTCAGGATAATTAACAAGATCTAAGATTAACTCTTCAATGCAGATTAAGCTAAACCAGTTCCTTTCCTCATAGAAAAGTCTGTGCTTACCCACACACACAGATGGATGCAACTAGTGGAGTTCTTGTTGGATTCAACAGAGACACCAAGTTGACTGACACTGGTCAAGCAGGAGTTGGAGACCCCAGGAGGAGCTCCGCAAGGGAAATGCTCACCCAGCCACATCCTGCTCAAGGCATAGTAGTTGGGTAACTTTGCTACTCTCCCACAAACCACCTTGTAAGTAAACAATGAATTAATTTTCCAGTGTCATTCATCTGGTGTTTCTTAAAAATGCGAATAAAATACAAAACAGCTCCTTAAATATAGGACAAAGCCAAAGAAACTAAGAAATGCTGAGCCAGCCACTAAAGGATACTGCAGTGACATCTGAAACCAGGGAAGGAGCTTTTGAGCAGGGACAGACATGAAGGTGAGAAGTAAGTGGTAAAGCTCTCCCTGATGGTTTTTTTCTAGTGGTCTTACAAGACTACTGGAGCACTGATACATCCCTTGTCTCCACAGCACAACTTCACTACTGTGACCACCACAACATTCTGAGCATTGCTAACATTTTCACCCTGAAGTGGACAATTGGAGTTGCTCTGAGTGGGGAAGAATATTCTTCTGAGCCAATGTGACAACAACAGTGCTAGCACCTAGAGCAGTGAAGCAGGAATCACAGCATAAAAACTTCAACTACCTATAATAATGGTCAAAGCCCTTTCACAGCCAAGCATCGCAACCCGTCTCAAACTGAAGTATGTGAAAAAGTTCACACCCCTTCAAAGAGTGGCAGGATCTAATAAGAACCTGGCAGGAAACTTACTATTTTTGGGCTAAGTTAACCAAGGTGACAGGTATGCTGAGGTGCATCAGTTCAACACAGAATGGCATATCAGGGAAATACAGAAGATTATACAGATGCTTCTTTCAGCTTAGTTAAGTCTTGTCAGTGTCAAGTACAACTCTCAGAGGACAAGAACCCACACACTGAAACTCCTCATTGTTCCATTACTCTTTCCCCCCTTCCCTTTCATGGCCAAATCCCAGTATATCAGGACAAAGAGAGATTTCAGGCTTTAAAGGCAATAAGGCTGATGTCAGTGACCAAAACTGAACTCCCCAAGGGAGCTAAGTAAGATCCACCAAGATTTAAAAAAGCTATTTACTTATTCCCATGCAGGTGGCTCAACATTTCCTCTGGGCAACACTTGAAAAGGAGCTAATTATGTACATACAGTCATGGACCAAAAAAGAAGTCCAGCTATTTTAGAATTCATTTACTGATATTTGATACAGAATGTTATTACCAAACTCCAGCTGTCAGTTTTGGTCATTCTTTTGTTAAAATGATGACATTTTCAGAAAGAAAGCTCTCGGAATATGAAAGCTAATTAAGACAAGATGTCAATGACACAGAATATTGTCCAAGAATAATACCCTCTTTCTGCTAAGTAAATGCTTCAGCTTCTTCTAGTGAAGGAGACTGACAATGGTCTAGGACAACAAAGTTATTCCTATTGCACTGAGCGACTAATGGCTATTAATCATTTTATTTCACATATGTTAATGCAAAAAGGTGAGTTATCCTCTGTAAAATTAATCACACATTATATTTCAACCAGTTTACAGAGCAAACTGCGAGCCCTCTCCTGTGGTCTTCAGTAAGGCAAGAACTCCCACTGCCTTTCATGGTTCTTCCACTTCAATAGTAAGCAGAAAACCTAGGCAAATTTGTTTACTCTCCTGCTTTTGGTTAGTATCTGGCATTACAGACTGCCTCAATGCTTGCTGACATTCCTCTTCCCATTCCCAAACAACTGCCAATCTCCTAAATTCAGCACCCCTGCAGCTGTGTGAGTGATGCACTGCTGCAGGAAGCAACACATATTGAACCCCAAAACGCTGCTGGAAGCACTTCTGCACCAGCCCTGCAAGGACACCCATGCTGTGCCATGCCAGCCAGGGCCAAAGGCTTGCGTTGCTTTGGCAGGCCTGATTCTGAGTAAGTGGCTACACATGGAAGAGGAGCAGACATTCCAGGGGGCAGACCTGCTTTTGCAGGGAAGCAAGAAAAAAGAGTATTCCTTGCAGATGGAAAATGGCAGAGGTGAGGCTCTCATACCAGCCCCCCATTGGAAGTAGAACAGGGAACCTGACTTTGCTGTTGATTACCCCGCCTGAGAGATGTTTCGCGCTTAACTTTTGGGCTTCATAATACAAAACGAATAATTTACTTTAAAAAGTATTTAAAAAGTATGCTCCTGTAAGAAAGTATATAACCTATTGTGCTCGGTTTGGCCATTGAAACATGACTTTGTCCAGTCTGTAAAAGAAAAAGGTTATGCTGAGACACGTCAGAGGGGCCCTGAGCTAACCATGAGCAGCCAGGCAGTTACCGCAGCTCAGGTGACCTGCAGGAACTCATTATTTCAAATTTCTTTTTTTGAGTGTTAATAATCCAGAAATTTTTAGACATTTTGTCTCTTTGCAAAATTAAACATGAAAAATAGTCTCTTATTCACTCCTTTACAAAAACCATACTGTTTCAAAACAAATAAAAATGAATTTTTTTCCACCATATTGAGGCAGCAAATGCAGTCCTAAACCATGAGCTATTAAGCTTTTTTATACTAATATATTAAGAGTACAATTGTTTACTTTACAAAATACCTTACTAAATCCTTAAAACTGTAAAAACACACTATTCCTTAATGTTACTCTGATCACATACAAACACAAAATTATACTGAAATTCTTTGGAATACTTTCATTTTTTTTTTCTCCAGGGATGACATATGTTTCTAATCACTTGCCACTGAGCAAACAGATTTAACAGGGTAGCAGCATGCTGAGAAAGATAGCAGGATTTTCAATTTTCAGATGAAAGCAGCTCTATTCCCTGGCAGCCCTACTCCTAACCCCTTCAGGCCAGATCAAATTTTATCTGAAGCTAGCTGGTGCCTATCTTCAACTTCAATGGAAGTTGAATCAAGTTTTTTACATACCTGCAGTAAACAATTTGAAGCTTATCAATTAGAATTTTTTAAATCAGTACTTATACCAGAGGGAATCTGTAGCAATTAACAGGATTTCTGGACTTGGTTATTTACATATGCTTAGCTAACAGATGACCCAGTTTTTACCAGAGACTATCATCCATCTAATTCAGCAGACTCACAGACTAGTTTAGATTATCAAAAGGAAAGTGCTATGCAAATGACACAACTCTCCCCTGCACCTACTAGCAACAGATTTTTAAATCCATATTAATTTGCACAACAAAAACCTATGGTACTGTTTCACAAGATCAGGATTAGTTCACAACACACATCTTACCTTTGGCTCCACAGTTTTCACACAAAAAATATGCATCTTTCATCTTTAGACAGTTTTGTTCCACATACTAATTTGAAACTAAACCATCTGACAATCTCCATGGCTCAAAAAAGTCTCTTTTATATAAGAAATATAATAAGAAGAATATTTCTAGATTTCGCAGAACTCTCTGATAAAAAGCTTACCTAGTATTTTCAAACAGGGGTGCTTAATTACAGGTGACATCTGATCAGTCTCATCTAGATACCAGGATGAGGAACCCCTAACAACACTATAATCACTTGCACAGGAATTCTTGTTAAACTAAGGCTGCTCACATCAGGAACCCTTCTTTCACACTTGATTTAGTTTAACTGTTTGAAGAACCCCAAATGTTCTTCACATAGTCATGTAATTTCATTCAGACAGCTGTTATTTAGGTAAAAAAACCTCTTAATGTGTGAAAAAAATACATAAATTATTTTATCAAGTTGTCTAAAAATATTGCCCTGCTAAAAATAAAGATTTTATTATTAACTAACAGGAAATACATGAAAATACACATGTGAATGTATGAAAAAAATAAGACCAAAGCTATAATACTAGAGGTCTGTATTTGACAAAGATTCAACAAATAAAGTAAATGAACACTGCGGCTGCTTACGTCATGTAAGTGGTTGGTGCAACATTTTTGTCCAGTTTTTCTGGTTTTTTTCTGATAAAAATCGTTTCTTTCTGAGGACAGCTCAGTGCTTTGGATCTGACATTTGTCTAGAAGCTTTATAAAGTAAGAATGAAACTATATTTAGCTCAAGAAAGCCATGCTTTTTAATGCATGCAAAGCTGCAGAAGAATCAGAACTAATCTTAATGAGGAAAACTTTTATCAAGCGTAATTCTAACTGTTCCCACCCAAATGGGACTAATTTGTTCCATTATCTGTAAAAATACCAGTTAGACACTTAAATGAAAGCTTCTGAAGCATATCTGTTCAATTAACAACAATGCAAATGTACAATTGTTCAATCATGCCAGGGGCTGCTCCCCCAAGCATCTTCAAATCTTTCATGAAAAGCCCTATCAATCATCACTAAGGGACCTTTTTCTTGCCTCAGCCTCAGCCAGTAGTATGGAATAGGTAGTGGGAATAGGGAAGAGGATAAAACCATATTTCTCCACTGTACTGCTCGCAGAGCTACTGTTCTGTCAGCAGAAGTAAGATTAACACAGCTAACACACGCTGATCCTTCTCATATCCCCGACTGTATTCATTCATGATGAGGAGCTAAGGAGTCTTACTTCAAATGAGGCTCATTGGGAACTGGGGAAGCTAGCTGTTGATGAGTCAAGGCATCCAAGCTGAAGGAGCTCTTCTGGGAAAAAAATTCCTTTTTCTTTTTTCCTGAACCAGGACTGCAAGATTCAGCTCTGTGATAGAGCCCTAGAAAGTTTTCTTAGCTTCCACTGTACTTCTAGAGGGTTTGGGAGTACTTGGATTTTACAAGAAGTATCAGCATTTTGCAGAATCAGGGGCCTCATTAACAACTAGATAGATCTGTATGCATTCATAAATCGAATCTCTAACCTAGGAAGCTAAAACAGAGAGTGTGTTTAATATCAAGTATAATATCAGGTATGTAAATGCAAATATGCAGAGTGTTTAACAGCACGTATGCAAAGTAGGCTCACAGGCTCTCTGAGCTGTGTTCCAAGCAGAATATGGGCAGATGACATAAAGTTTTATATGCATAAATGCATCTGCCAAAACATTTTCGTATTTGTTGTGATGAACAATCTGATAAATGCTCAAAACATACAGAGTAAGAATTTGATACTTGGTATTGTCAGGGCACTGTACAGTTTCGCCATTCACATGCATTTATAAGAAGAGAAGATCTTGCTACTTTCATTGCACCGGCCCTGTGAAGGCTCATATTAGGTCAAATTCTGGTATGACAAGCTACAGCAGAGACAAAACTTCGTCTTTAAGAATGTATGTCAAGTACCTATAATATCTAGGAGGGAAAATTCTGAAACACAAACATAGTTTTATTACACATCTGTTATGCAAATAACATTCACACACCACTTATTCTGAAGTTTAAATATATGAAGGTAGGAAATGAGAAGTTAATAACAAAACCAGAAGTCAGTTAGAAACTAACTTCCTCCAAAACCAAATACTAACTTTTTGAAAGCAGGTAAAATAGTTTCAAAATTATTAAAACATAATGAAATTTTAAAAATGTAGAATACTTCTTTAACAACAATTGTATTATTCTCCTTTTTGCCTTAGAACAAAAGAATATGGACTGCAGAATATTGGTCATGTAACTGGGCCATGCAGCTTGGAACTTAATGGACTTGATTGTGGTTTACGTAAGGTGTTGCAAAACCATCACAATCTGCACAATATAAGGAATTTCATAGAACCTTGTCTATTTATTTCTATAGTCAGCAAAATACTATCTAACTAGGCTAAAAAAAGATCTACCCAGAGCTACATAACTGCTGCTACCATCATCTCAGTTCTACGGTAGACCTCGGGGCTTATGCTCCCGAGTGGGTCAGGGATGTCCCTGCCTGTCAGGGAAGCACATGCAACAACTCAGTGTTACCAATAACACATCAGTAGAACTTTGCCGTTTTTTAGCTCCTTATACGAAATGACCTTAAACGACTTAAAATACAGAACTCTGTACCACACAAGAGTTAGGCAAACGTTGTAAATCTTGTCTTTTACAAAGGGCAAAAAGAACCAAAAATGTTGGACTCACCCACCACAGTGGCAGGGGAAGGAACAGTGGTAAGAAGTGAACCAACTAATGTACTGCTAACACTACAATTACTTTTATTTTGCAAACTGCTTCTACCATTTCAAGCCTCGCTGTCAGCAACAGGGTCACTTTTTAAAATCAAAGACTGATTTCTTTCATCTCATCAAGTCACAGGAACTGGATGAATTTATCACGGATATAGGAAGAAATAAAAAAGTGAAACTGATCTCTCACGCTTCTGATTTTTTGAGCTTATGTCTGCTTTTGGAATGTAACATAAATGAGTAAAGGGGGATAGCACTCTAACAGCCAAGCATTTAAAGACTTCTAATACATAACCCACTATTACTCACTAAAGATACACACCATCCCCAGTAAGCACACTAACAACAGTAATGTAAAATCCTATAAAGACCAAAATGTTAGATGTCCTTGCCTCTAAAAACTGGAGATGGTTTTCAAGACTTATATATCTGCACAGATATGGTTGTTCAGACAGTATACAACACAAATAGTCTACAATCTAAAAGGCAATCCTGAAGACACCTGACTAGACAAACAGGTGTTTGCCAGGAAACCAAAGTTTTTGATGTAGATCTTGCACCACATTCTTGTAGAAGGGCTGGTTAGCCAAGGCCTCAGAACTGCTACGGAAGGCAGAGGCTGAGCTGCAGGGCAGGACAGTTGGGGAACCCAGCGCAGTAACAGCAGCAGAGAAATAACCGTATCTTGTGGTCTCCAAGGCCAATATACCCCTTCCCCGTGGATTCCCCAGGAATCACATACTCGAGCACCCATGAAGAGTTCCCGGCAGTAACCCTGTCTTTAATAAATTAACGGCAGTGTGATACTGTTTATCTTTCACATTACATTGTTTCATCTCTCCCCCTTCGGCTGCACCCTGTTCCTAAAGCGGGGAGCAGCCTGGGAGCACATAACCCTGGTGTCTGCATGCCACTGCCAGCTTCTTTAAAGAGAGAAAACTAACCCTCTTCGGCTCAAAGTATCAGACTGAGATCCTTTAAGAAAAAAAAGGAAAATCGACAGAAGAGTGCACTTCGCACTAAAACCCCCAATAACCAGAAAAACCACAACCAGACCAGCTGTTAAGAAGACGAGCCGACGTTTTTCTGGTTTGGGAAAAAAAAGGAGAGCTGCCCAATACTGAGCGGAGCGGCTCCTGCTCTCCCGGTGTTTACCTTCCCAGGCACCCGGCGAAGCGCCCGGCGGCGGGGACATTTCCGTACTTCAACAGGCTTGAAGTTACCCCGCAGCCCCCACAGGGGCTCCGCCGCCACTCCCCGGCCCGCGCCGCGCCCGACGGACGGAGGGTCGGGCGGAGGTGTCCGCACAAACCCTCGGCCGCCGCCAGCCCGCGCCCTCCCCGGCCCCGCCGCGGCGGCCCCGCTCACCGTGCTCTGGCCACCGTCGCGGAGGGCTGCGGGGGCGGGGGCAGGGCGGCCGGGCGGGCAGGGGCGGCCCCGCGGCTCGGCCCCGCGGCTCGGGCCGGCTCACACGTCAGCCCGCGCCACGAGACCCGGATCTGCCGGATCCCGGATCCCGGCTCCCGGCGGCGGGGCCGGGGCGGCGCCGCGCGGTCCCGCCCTCCGCTCCCGCCCCTCCGCCCGGCACGGGAGCCCGAGCCCTGCTGCGGGCAGAGGCAGTGGCGTTCCGGGCTGCGCTGTCCGGCCGGGCCGGGCCGGGCCGGGCCGAGCCAGGCTCGGGGGCCGCGGTAGCGCGACGTGCCGGGCGGCCGCAGTGCTGAGCAACGCGTCGGCCATAAAATAAAGCTCCAGTAGGTTAGCGCAGAGAGATGCAGGGACAGAACTGCTCTGGGGCCAGGTGTGCCTGCGGGTCCGCCACAGCCCCCGCGGCCAGGGCTCCGCGGCCCGTCACAAACACGGTCACTTCGGCTGCTTGGCCCAGCCATCCCCACCAAAGTACGAGGGAATTTACAGTGTAGTTTCTCATCTAGAAATCTAAAGCCTGTTCAGGAGCTCGTGACTCACGGGCTTCCGAACAATTAAAGCATCCATCAAAATAAGTATTTAAATGCTGTGAATGAAGTTATAAAGGAAAATTTCAGATTGTGGCCTCTCAGTCTGCCAAGGAGAGGGGGTGTCATGCTCCCAGTACAGAAAGATGGGCCACATCCTGTCTTGAGGACACTGATACCATGCAATAATGGAATGGGATTATACAGAGAAGAAAATCTTGTCCCCACAGTATTTCCAAGGCTGGGTTACCTCCTCCAAGGCAGGAAACAAGGACAGTACTGTAATTAGAGTGAGAAAGGAGGGTTGGATAGAAGTTGCAAGTGCTCTCAGGTTGGTACCTCTGACCACTGCTGTACTGTCTGATATGACCCACATACAGCTGTTCTCATTACTATTTGCAGTTGTCATGGGGTTTTCAAGCCTCCTTTCATGGCAACAGCTTTTTTCCTGAAAGTATTTTTCAAACTTTGGGTGTCTAGCCTATGTTGCTTTGCCAAGTCTTGGATGTATTGCCAGTTGGCAGCCTTGCATGTCCAACCATCATTGGTGTGCAGAGCCACCTCTCTCTGAAAGATGCAGGTAAGCTAACTCTGCTCAGTTAGGGTTGGCCCTGGACATATCCATTCCACTTCTGAGAGGCAGCAGGTAGGCTACCTTTGTCTAGCAATGCCACACAGTCCTGATTTGCTGTGGATCCCATGTTTCAGCCCTTTCTCTTGTCTTAGCACCCAACTAAACAGCAGCAATACTGAAAAGGGAGGCAAGGCACTGACACAAAGCCAGGCCATCACACAAAAAAGCTAAACTATGCAGAGTTTGTATCATCTTTTTTACCTCAATCCAGGGAATTAAGCCTCTGGTAAGGCACTAGGGATGCTAAAATTTATCTTTAATTTGGAAATATGAAACTATATCCCTACAATGTTTCTTGGGAGAACAGGTTTCTTGACAGCCTGTTCAGGAGTTTGGACTGCAACCATGAACATCATCAATATCAAGGTACACTTGGCTTGAAGTATACTTTGTCCTGGCCAACCACTAAGCTAATCCAGACAATGGTGTCAGATGGTAGTCATAGGCAGAATGATCAACTGTTAGCTGCATCTGTCCTTCCAGCTCTCCCTCAACCATCCTCCTAACCCTTCATCAGGAACAAGCCACCCTTGAAACAAGCAAAGGCAGCTTCTCAACACCATTAAGCAGTCTTGGATGTCTGTCTCCCACACCTCCTACACAGATTTTCTAGAAAACAGATCTGAGATCCTGAAATCCCCAAACCAGACACAGCTTACCATTAGTCCTGGCTCAAACAAGAGAGGAGAGCAATGCTAACTACACAATAGCAGAGAGGAAGGTTTCTCCTGCCATGCTGAGGCAGGAATGCCAAACACATCTATTTTCTTGCCAAATAGCTCTTGGACAAAGTCAAACAGAAATTGCTGAAATGATAGCAGGCATTCTTGGAGCAACCATGGAAATTGAGAAGAGAATCTCAGTGATTGATTCTTGGAGAACTGAATTTGAACAATCCTAGAACTAGAAGGGCAAGACTAAGTGAGCTGGACCAGCAGCATGAGATGCCTTGTCAGAAATAATATGAGCCTGCAAAGAGTCTATATAGGAGAGGCAGGAATTGATGGTGATGACAACTGAGTGATCTACAAGAAAGCAGTATGCAATGATGGCACTTACAACTAGAGCTGGGATGTCTTCCTCACTTTGAATTAAATGCAGCCTCCTCAAACCTCAGCACATCCCATCTTTCTGGCTCATTTCTCACATCATCCCATCCAGGTACTTGCATTATGTCTGGTAATGTCTTGAAATTGTGTCTTGAAGAGGTGTGCAAGCAGCACTACCTGGCTGGCCAGAGCACCCCTAGATGAGATACAACTACCTCTTCCTACTCTCATTTCTTCACCCCATATTGTTACTGAAAAGCTCAGCATATCTGGAAATAGTTTTACATAACTGGTCTCAGTGAAAAGCTGAGGGTTTTTCAGTATTCTGCATTATTTGCACTTTTTGACAGCAAAATAGCAATTATTGTCCTGATTATTTTTCTTTGTTCAACATATGTTTTCACTGGCATTCTTGGAATAAGGGAAGCTGATGGGCCTAATGAAGGATGGATTTGTGAAAGGGTTATCCTCATGTATGAAACTTCAGAGGATGAACTGTCAAGGAAGAGGGGCAGGCAACAGGAACCACAGAAAGAAGAGACCAGGAACAAGAGAAACAATGCATAAGCTTATTGCTTTCAAATCAGCAAGAATGTACACGTAAGCAGAAGTAGCTGGGTATTTTACATAAAACATTCTGCCAGAGCATCCCTCAGAATTTGGCCCTCCTGGTTCCCACGGGCAAATGAACAAGCCATTGCAGGCACTGATTCTATCTCAGCTTCCTACTCCCAGGCTTCAGCCATCTGCTTCCCCTTACACACACAAATTTAGTGCACAATACAGCAGTAAAACAAGATCCTGATATGGAGGCTGTTTTCAGACTCACTATGAAGTCTCTGTTCTGGCAGTCAAACTATGATGAAAACAGTGATGACTTAGACTACTTTATGAACAAAGGCATGAGATGCATTCAAAATCAGCTAGTAACAAGGTCAGAATAGTGAATCCCCTGATTTTGGCACACTAGAAGAATTGTGATGCCCACTGCCAAGCTAAAACTATGAAGACAACTCTGCTTAAAGGGCGGAGGGTGGTAATATTCCTTCCACCAAAACCCTGTACAATGGAGGAGGGTGGAAGTTGAGCAAAACTTACTATGACATTCTCTATGTCCATCATCTCAAAGTAGTGTGGGTTGAGCATTTTGTGAAGCAACAGGCAGGTGTCACATTCCACATCACAGTGCTAGCTTTCAACTTTTCTACCCCAGTAGGCAATGGAAAAGTAGGAGTCATGTTGGTGATCTAACTTGCCAAATAATGAATGAGCTTGTTTACAGACACTGAAGAATGTTACTTTTCCTATTCTGAAGTTCTTTTTCTGCTGATGTTCTCATCTTTGCTGCATAAGTCATGTCACTAGGCATTGTATCACTGACATCCAGATACTCTGTGGAGTGGATATTCTTCATCTGCAATTCATGCAGTTTCAGGAGATCTGAAAAATGACCTAGAAATGGGGCAACTTCTCTTAATGCAACTCCTTTTCTGTCTGCTCCCTCTTTTCTTGTATGAAGTTCATAATGAGTAGATAACGCTATTCCTAGAAGAAATCTGCAGAAAACTCTGCTGCAAATTTTGATACCAATGAGCCATTTGGAAGAGGTCTGCAAAATGGTCTGAAAATGGCACCTAGGAAGTGGAAAGGAAAAGATTATTAACTACCCTTGTTGTAGCAAGGTAAGAGAGGCCTTTTGGCAGCAACACTGGGATTTTTGGAAATGGAAATCTAATTTTGGAAAAAGAAGCCAAGTTCTTAGAAAAGTTGCCTGCAAGCATTCCTAGAATTCAGCTGGGCTGGCACCTCACAAAGCTCTGGAGAACTGAAAAACACTTTGGGACACTAGGCAGCAAGCCTGTGAATTGGTCGGCACAAAGTCTATATTGTGTACTTATGTTAAATTAACAGATATTTCTCATGTAATCACCACTGAACCAAATTTTTACTGCCAGATTTTGTGCTGATGTGCAGATATAAACTTAATGAACACTCAACCACAATCGTCAAAACTCACAGAAAAAATATGGCTCAGTGTAAACAAGAACGCCCATTGAAATTGTCAGAGGACCTATGGAGGATCATTTGTGCTTCTGAAGCATCCACACACCAACAGACTTTTGTGATCAATTAGCCGCAGTCCAGGGAAAATGACCACAAAGGATTGCTGCAATGCTGCCAGACCACAGCTGCCTGGTGAAGTTTTCCAAACTAGGAAACAGATGAAGGAAATCTGAAGTTGAGGGGATGACAAGGATTATGTTATACTTAACTAGAATATCGACTAGTAATTTAGATTTACTATGAAATGCAAGCAGGTCAATTGGGACACTTACAAGGTCAGGTTTGCAAAAAGCAATTTAGAAATAGAGGATTAAGTCCTGAGCCACCAAACTGTTAATGATAACACTCACTGGTAAAGATACACCATCTGAATTAGGCTGAAATGGTTTTGTAATATTAGAATAGTAAGTTCTCAGTAACCACATAAGTTAATAGTCCACTAAATTACATTGATAATTATCCAATCAGTGTTGGGAACATTCTTTTGCAATTACTTTGGGCAATCCCCTCTAAAAATGTGGTCTAAATGAACCAACACTGGTATAACCTTAAAAAATTGTTTTTCCTCTGGAGCAGAAATCATAATAGCAGCTGCAAAATTGTGGTGGCTTCCTCACAAAGAACAGAATGAACTGCTTCATAAGCAACTGTAGTTCACATAAGCTATCTGCAGCCATAAATTTACCAGCAGCTAACATTGCTATATTAATCTGAAAACTGCTGCCACTCGGGAAAAACACATCTCATGTCACCCTCTATGTTCCGAGCCATTTCAGCATTTAGTCTCAAAATGCCTCCGAACATGAGTCAGAGCCCTCAACTGTTACAGTTCTCACAGACTTGAAATAAAAATTAATCCCTGTTTCTTTCCAAGTGAATGCCTAATAGAAGAAGCCATATCTAACAGACAAACCACAACCTAAAATGCAAGCAAGCAGATTTGATATCAGGTGCAGAAAAAAATATGAGAAAAAATGAAAACAAGGTCCCAAAGGATTTTTTGAAGTAAACACTTTACTACATATAACGAAGAAGCAGCAATGAGTTGAAATTTTCTGGTCATGAACTGAGAATTACTTTGATCTGAAATGGATATACACAGTTTGCAGTTAGTATCACTTGGTATATGACTGAAATTTAAGAGTAACCATCCATTAAAAAACAAGGCATTATTTACTAAGAAAAAAGATATGACAAAAAGAGAAGACATTTCACATGTTGCTGAGGAGGTGTATCAAAAGGCATTACTCTGCCAGTCAGTGCTTGGAGATCAGTATTTTACCACATAAAACGCGGCAGCATCTCTGTATGGACTACAGAGAACTAAATCACATTGTTGGAAAAGAATCCCATCTATTATCACTGTAAGCAATACTCTGGTTTCTGTAGCACATTCCACCATACCTTTTACTTCGGATATGAGAACATGAGTATTGACAAGTGTACAAGAAATGACTGCTCTCTCAGCTGGGCAAGATCTGTATAGACAAAATGCAAGGGTTTTAACTTGTGCACATTTGCTCTTAAGCAAATTTTGTTTGAGGATGTGGTATGATGCAGCTGGATGTTTGCTGTAGTATGTCACACCTGTTGAAGAGGAGTTGTAAACCCTACAAGTGGTTTAGTATAAGAAAGAAAATTCGGCTTTACAGAACTTGACAACACTGTCTGGTCAGGAAAAAAGAATTCTGTAGTATACCCTCAGCAAGTTTGCTGACAACACCAAACTGAGTGGTGCGAACAACACACTGGAGAGAAGGGGTGTCATCCTGAGGGGCCTTGAGAGACTTGAAAGGTGGGTCTGTGCAAACCTCATGAAGTTCAACAAGGCTGAGTGCAAGGTCCTGCACATAGATTAAGGCAATCCCAGGGACAAATACAGGCTGGGAGGAGAATGGATTGAGAGCAGCTCTGCTGAGAAGGACTTGGGAGTGCCAGTGGATGAGAGTCTGGACTTGACCCAGCAACATGCGCTTGCAGCCCATAAAGCCAATTGTATCCTGGGCTGCATCAAAAGTGTGGTCTGTAGGTCAAGGGACATGACTCATCCCCTCTACTGTGCTCTTCTGAGACCCCACCGGGAGTGCTGCATCCAGCTTTGGGTCCCCCAACATAAGAAGGACATGGACCTGATGGAATGAGTCCAAAGGAGAGACACGAAGATGATGGAGCACCTCTCCTATGAGGAACAGCTGAGAGCTGTTCAGTTTGGAGAAAGCTCGGGGGAGACTTTATTGTGTCCTTCCAGTACCTAAAAGGGGCCTACAAGAAGGCTGGAGAGACTTTTTACAATGGGTTTATTAGGATGAAATTTTTACTGTGAGGGTGGTAAAGCACTGGAACAGGTTGCCCAGAGAAGCTGTGGCTGCCACATCCCTGGAAGTGCTCAAGGCCAGGTTGAATAGGGCCCTGAGTAACCTGGTCTAGTGGAAAGTGTCACCCATGACAGGGGGTTGGAAGTAGGTGATCTTTAAGGTACCTTCCAACCCAAACCATTCTATAATTCAACTGAACTCACAGTTCATAAATTTTGCAAAAACACCATACAGATTGAGGGAAACCATTTTGGTGTTTGAAAATACGAATTTACATTTTTGGTGTTTAAACAGGTTACTGTGGTTACATTTTGTTAAGCTACTAAGGCAATTATTAGACATAGATGACATCTCTAAAACTGAAGGTAATTACTGAAAAAGAAGAATGGAAAGACTGGAAGCCAAAGCTGTATTATAGCAGAAGCCTAACTCCTCTGTAGAGAAAATACTGAGCCAGTCCCTTCAAAATGGTGCCCAGTGACAGGACAAGAGCTAAACATATGAAAACATTTCTTTATTCTGATGCCAACTGACCACTGGTAGAGGTTGCCCACAAAGGCTGCGGTGTCTCATATCCATAAATACATTCAAATGGACATGGTCCTGGTGAGGCAACCTGCTCTGGCTGACCCCGCTTTGACAGGAAAGGTGGACTAGACGATCTCAAAAGGTCCCTTTCAACCTTGACCCTGCTGTGATTCTGTGATACTGTGCCGCTTAAGAGGGAACCCAGGAGCAGATACACCTGCAAAGCATTCTCACTGCAATTTCTGTGGGAGTAAAATTATTTGGAATGAGTGATAATATGATATAGTATGGCACCTATAAATATGTCTGCAGGAAGTGTTAATATCTTTTATGTCTGGTCTGTATTTGGGGAAGGGACCAACAGCGTAATGTCATAACATGCCTAGGACTAAGAATTAGAATCTGCAAAATCTTGAGAGACAATCATACAGCATGCCTGAATATTTCCCAGTATGACTAAGCAAGGAGAAAGAAAGACACAGTCAAGAATACTGCCTTTAAAAGCTAGTTCCAATTCACCATGTGATCTTTTTGCACTGTCAGAAAGATGGGAAAGCTGTAACAGGGATTTTTATGAGATGGATAATACTTCACTGAAACAGCTATAATTACTAGCTTTCATTTGAGAAGAATGTTCAAGACAAGAAACCCCTTACACCTGAACTAGATCTTCCACCTAAACAAAGGCATATGCTATTACTGAAAAGAAAGACACACAGAATAGCAGGGATTTTCTAGATACTGTTCTGTGAAACATTGCATGCCTGGCAGAAATCCACAGACCAGAGAAATGGCTTGTATCTGCTGTGTTCAGGGAAACTGTACATTACTCAATACAGAACACTATTTGAGCCTTGTTTGTTTAAACTAACTTTATTCTCAGTTTTCTCTAGTAAGTTTCCAGGTGCTCTGTTCTTGCTAGCCACATGGACAAACTGAAGACAATCAGGTTAGGAAAATAACAAATCTGATTGTCTTGACTTCTATTCTTGAACAGATCCTTACTGGTTTCTATGATTTCAAATGCTGTTCAATTAACTTTTTTTTACAGACCTGTGGTGCAAACACTGACTAGGGATTTAGACTTAAGGATTTAACTCTAAATTATTATTCTACTGTAATAAGATCAATAGAAAAATTGGGATGTTTTTCCTAATACAAAATTGTTCTAATCTCCAAAATGCAGCTATTTTAGGATGGTATCAACATATCTACAACAAGAGAGCCTGATAAATTACCCATCTGTCACAGCTGAGCTCTTTCTGGATGATCTCTGACAAACTTCACTATTTTGTAAATTTTTGTTGTAGACGGTTCCAAAAGACTTCCATCAGTTGTGGATTTGGTGCCCATCATGACAGATTATACTGTAGTTTAGCAAAATAGCCATCATTAGAAGTAAGTTCAAATTCTAGATACAATTTTCCAAAACCCTCAGAATCAAAAATTGCTGGACCAAGCAATAATAGCTGAATTCAAGAGCTCCAGATTGTTTTTTTATTAGTCCAACCTTTCAGGATCCCTAAAAAGTCTCATGCTTTACAAAACAGAGAGATCATTGAAGGAATTCTTAACAATTGATATGTAAAGTATGCTGGAGTATATTGTCTCTGTGGCTTGGCTTCTAGTAGATTTCTCATTTTATTGCACATATTCTTGTATTACACCGTGGTTATTCATACATCTTTAATCCATATTCTCTTACAGCTGGAAACCTTTTTTGAGGTGGGACCACATGTACTTCATAAGACTATTGCCTGCAGGAGCTTAATCCATCTCTGCAGCCTGCATTGATGGCTCTATGTCTCAGGTTATGTACATTAAGAGGAAAGGTGTCCAGTCTCATCCTTTTCTCCCGAGAAGATGCAGCAGTGATTTAGGAGATGAGTTTGCAACATACACTCCCTGAATTAAGTGATGCCTATCTGCTCAAACGAAAATACAGAAAGCCAGGTGGAACCATCCCAGAGACACAAATTTGATATATATGATGGCAGTTGGACCACTTATACAAAGTGAGCTTCCTAGCAGTCTGCTTATCTACATTGTTAGGAACATGAAAATATTTTAGCAATTAAAGACCACTACCAAAGGAAGTGGGTTTATCTTTCATTTATTCTGGATTCCCAAATTCATTCAATTACTGCTTCACAATTATTTGCTGCTCTAGTTCTAATTCCAAACTCAGATCTCCTAATGAGCAACTCTAACTCCACCCTCAAACAATCACTTCAAAATATTAATGCCATTTTATCTTCTCTCTAACTTACTTGCTGCATTTAAGCACTTCCCTAGCTACCACTGCACTGAACAACAAATTTAAGCTTCTAGCTAAAAGACTGATATACTTCAGTCCTGATGACTTTTATAAAATAGAGGTTTTCTGAGTATCAGTCTGGATCTGAATTTAGCCCCTACAGTCATTAAAATAGTAGCATTTTTTATTCAGTCACAAATCCTAAGGCCATGAGGAGAAGGTAATGTCCAGCTGGCCAGGAAAAGCTATCCAGCTGGCCTTTTAAGGCAGCTCTAACTCCCTTTTGTACCTTTCTATGAAACTATGATCTAACTCCACTAATTCAGATGAATTGCATCATATGAATTCAACCTGAGTGACTTCACATCACTCTAATATTTAGTTAGAACCCTTACTGCCTTTTAATGCATATATATTTAATCTGCTAATGACATGAAAACTATAATTTGGTAAGTGCAGGCATCTTGAGTGAATACTTCCTCTCTCTTCCTGAACACCAAACAATTTCTGTTCTACTGGTTTTGGCATTTCTGCCTACAGAACTCCTACAGGTACGGCTGGACAAGGCAGTGACAGTAACATGAGTTATTTGTAAGGCAAAGAAAGCTTCCCAACAGAGGGATCCGTCTCAGTCGAACAAGGCAAACTGCCCTGTTCCACCCAGGAGAGGGCACTCTTACACCTGGCCACGCAACCGGACATGGACACCTATAGGAGGAACAGGAAAGTTGACATCTTAGAACTCGGTCAACTTGCACGACCAGTTAGTTATTTTTGTGATAACGCTAATCTCCAGGATAAGTTGAATCATCCAGACGCTGCCACAATAGGAACACAATATGACAGACAATAAACGTGCTGGCTAAATTTATTCTTAGTCTCTGAAATGGGCTGAATGATACGCAGATAAAAAAGACAATTTCTGCATTTTTCTGTTAAAAGCTGGGATCATAGAGAGCTATAGTCTACCTTTCGTGGAAAACGAAGGTTAAATTTAAAAATAACCTAGTTATATGAATATTATTTGTTGCCTTTTTAAAAAATAAAGCATTATTATAAATGAGCATACAAACATTTAAATGCAAAGTGCATATAATCTAATACTAACAAAGCCTGTAAAGTTAATCCTTATATGGATATCCCATGAAATAAATAAAATAAGAATTAAAAATGCTACAAGTTCAACCCGTTTCTAAAAGGACTGAAATCAATATACATATCTCTTGAGATAGCTTTCCTCTCCAATAAGAAATCCTCCAGCAACAATGAGAGAAGATCAAGCCTGACATTTTTGATTTTTCTAAACTAAAGAAGCCAAGATGAGGAGGTGGTAGTTTTGTTATGCAAGACATAAAACAGTAAAAGAGGAATAGAATTCTGCATACTGGAAAGTTATTGTCTCAAAAACCTCATTTTCCTCTAATCACAGGGGACAATCTCAATAATTCCAAATTTTCTCTAAGTAATTCTACTAGAAAAATGTCCTATTGATATGAAAAGAATAAAATTAGGAAAATATTGAAATGAGAAAAAGATCACCAAGAATCTTAACTTGAACAGAAAGTAAATCATACTTAGTGCTGTCATAAGCATCTTGGAGTCCCCAGTCAGTACACTGGGGCTAGGGGCATCCATAGTCTGAGAGAGAGAAGAACCATACACATGGTGACTATACTGGATGTACAGCAAGTGAGTCCAATGCACACAAAGTTTGCATGAACCATAGCCACTTTTCCATGAAAATGTGGGGAGCTGTTTCCTACATATAGGTTGCATGACAGACAGTACTTCCCATCTTACATGGGAAATGACACGGTGTTTAGGATGTTTGGTTATCCTAGCACTGGCTAGCGAATATTGTTAGTCTTTCCATATTGAGAACTTGGGCTGAGGCCTTACAACCACTGACCTTACATTATAGGCACTGATCCTCTCAACTTTCCTCCTGCAATAATCTTACGTAGTTTGAACTTCATTTAATACACCATATCATCTGCTCCCACTTCCAGAAGTATTTCAAAATAATATGCCAAGCATAATAAACAATGCACAGATACAATTCTGAGTATCTCCCACTCTATTAGTTGTGATCAACACCAATGGGCAAAAGCATAAACCAATCTGCAGCCAGCTTGTAAAAGCTGATGTTGAAAGAACTGTTCAGTATGAGACTAAAATGATGATAGGATCAATGAAAGAACTATCTCCTGAAATCATATATACTACAAATTTTTTAAATTCAAAAAATGAGCTATATTCAATGGACTACAGCTGTACATTTTGTGTATGGATTTTCCTAAGGGCAAAAGACTAATGAGAACTTAATTCAGGGGTTTATTATCAACATACCATAAAATATATTAGGGAGTCAGACATGGAAGTCACTGAAATCACACAAAGAGGCTATGTTCTCATTTTTTGTCTAAGAATTTTCTTTTTTAATAAAGCAAAAATAAAACAACAGACAAACCAACCAACCCAACACCCCCGTTCCGCCCAAGCCAAACCAACCCCCAAAACACCTATTCGAAGTCTATGGTCCTGTTCTACCCTAAAACCCTGCAGATTCTTCTGTAAAATAGTAAAATATAATAAATTACAGAACAGTATAGGAGGTATAAATGATACTCCCAGCATGCTGATTATGTAAGGTACTGATTTTTATGTAGATTTTGATCCTGGCAAAACTCACCACTACTCTGTTCTACCAGCCAAAAAGCCTTTTTATATCTGTCTTTCAGCAAAGAGAAAATTAACACAGTATATGGTGAATATGAAACAGTTGCGAGGTAAGTGAAAAATGCCTATTTAAGGACAAGGGAAAGGAATACGGTATACCAAGGAAAAGAGATACAGTAATTCATATTAATTTCATTTTTGCAGTAACAGGCTCTGACATTCGTAATCCAAATGAGCACATGGAAATGAACCTAGTTACAAACAGGCAAAATCACTGCCCTTTACCATGGCTGTTACTGGATGTCTACTACCTATAACATAAAAGCATACTCACAGGAACACAAAGGATTTTGACACTTGATAAAGGTCATGTTTTCCACTCCATTCAGAGCAAAATCTGAATATTGGGAGCTTAGCTTCTTTCTATGAGCTGCCTGAAAAGACATGAAGGATTTAACCTGGAGATTTTATGTACTACCTGTATTATTTTTGTCTATAGTACTCATAGTTGCTCAGCACTCTATAAACCTAACTTTCATCTAAGAGGGAAAAAAGAGTTATTATCCTTTCTTTGTTGGTGAGAGCCAATGGCACAGAAAAGTCGTGACCTACCTCCTCAAAAGGAATTTAAGACACATCAGTGGAACTTGGATGTCTAAATTATTCTCAAGATGAAGGTCCAAGATCACACTGTAAGTCATTAAAAAGAAACCAGGCCTACTGCAAAATGGTCCTTTTCATAAATGTACTGAAAACCTCAGCTGAAAAACTGGATTGTGTAATACATTTAAAAGTTTTAATCTGAAAAAGAACTAATTTGATGAACAGATGCACATGGTACAACATTTTTGCAGAAAAATGAACTTTTCCCAGTCAAACTACAGGGGAAGAGTAAACACATTAAAAGGACTATATGCATCTGTATATAGTTGACAGATTTTTAAAATTTATTTATTTTTTTGTTGCTTGGGCCTATACTTTCTTTATTGTGCATATGAGTCAAAATGCTGTGTATACTAATGGAGATAAATGAACAGCACTTGCAGAAAACAGCCCTACCAGAAGCTGACATTTGTTGAGATAAATGTCTATGTTGTACGTTGTCCTGCACTGCACCGTTAAAATGGGGCCCTAGAAAATGTTTCTGTAAACCTTAATGTCTTGAAAGCCTCTGGTTCCTGAATAAACAACAGTTCAAAATGCAATCTCATGTTCCCCTCTGAAAATCTATCTATGCTCTTCGATAGCATACCTTATGTTACACACCTCAGGTTAGAAGTTATGGTCAGTTACCCTACTTCAGAACAGAAGCAACATCTGTGGGTGCCCGTGTTTGCTTCTGCGGTAAAATGCCTATTAGACTGGGGTGACCTTTGCCTTTTACTCTACTTTTAAAATACTGTAGCAGAATCCGTGAAAATAAGCAGTTCCTTTCACTGTTCCCCGTAAGTTACCTGTTCCTGGGCCTGCAAGTTCCCCAGGCCCCGTGTGAGGAGGTACCAGCGTCTCCAGGGGGAGGGGGGAAGAGGACGAGGAGCAGGTCTGGGAGAGAGATGTGTAAAGAATAACATTTTCCTCTGCCGAGCATAAAGGGAAAAAATAGAGAAACCGCCGTTATGGGCCCAGGTGGGTAGATTCTTAAGTTACATGAGAGCCCCCTGGTTCTTTTTGCTCGGGGGCTTCACCAGAAGACATACCAGCTGCTCCTTGAGCCAGCTGTTTCCTCAGCGACACCTCAGACATTTCTCCCGCTACCGCGGACCCGGCCCAGCCCTCCCAAGAGTGCTCCTTCACCCCTTCACCGGCCGCTGCCTCAGGGCTCACCCCACCGCGGGTAAAGGGCCGGGCGGGAGCCATGACAACGCAACGGCCTCAGCTCTGCCCCGGGGCCCGCCCGCGGCGGGGCTCTGCCTGACAAGGTGTCTCCTCACGCTCTCGCCACGGGCCCGCCCGGCCAGTGACACGGCGAGCGGCTCGGGGCAGGTGTCTCCCGGGACGGCCGGGTGGGAGGCCAGCGGGGCGAACCCCTGCGCCTCCACAGGTGGGCAGCGCACCCTTTCTTCGGGGTCAGCGGGGAGGTGGCAGCCGAGAACGCCCGGGCCGCAACCACCCCATCGACAGCATCCAGCCGCGGACGCCCGGCCCGGCCCGGCCCGGCCCGGCACGGCACGACCCCGCCGCCGCCGCCGCCCCGGTGCCGCTCCGGCCACACTCTCGCGGCCCCTCCTGAGGAGCGGCAGTGGCCCTATCGCGCATGCTCGGCGCGGGCGCCATTTTGGTAGGGCCGGGAGTTCTCCAGCGGAGCGGCGGTGGAGCTCGCTGGGCCCGGCGCGGAGGGGGCGAGGGGTGCCCGCTGCGGAGATGGCCAACATCGCGGTGCAGAGGATCAAGCGGGAGTTCAAGGAGGTGCTGAAGAGCGAAGAGGTCAGAGCCTCTCCCCCCTCCCCCTGCGCGCCGCCACCCTCCCCCGTGTGAGCGTGGGCAGCGGGGGACGGTGCGGGCGCCCTGCCGGCCTTCGCGGGGACCCCGCACCCCCCTCGGCCCCACCTCCCCGTGCTGGAGGTGGGCCCGTCCCACGGCCTCTGGGAGGGGAATGGCGATTCCCGGGGAAACGGGGCCCGCCAGCCGTTGGGATGAGGAGGAGGAGGGGGTCGCAGAAAGCTTGGCGGCGGGGCCCGAGGAGGCCGGGAGGGCCGGCCCCCGGCGAGGGCTCCTGGCGGTCGGTGCTCGGGAGCGCCGCCAGGCCGGAGGCCACGGGGCGGGGCGGGTGGGGCCGGCCCAGCCTCCGCGGGGACCCCCGGCACGCGCCCTCCCGCGTCCGCCCGCGCGGCACCGGGAGGGCCGGGAGGGATGGATGAGGTGGATTGAGGAGGGCAATGTGGGGGTACGTGATCCCGCGCATCCCTTTCAGCTGACCCGTTTGGCTCGCCAGTGCCAGAGGCTGCAGGGTACGGGTTTAATATTTGGTTTTTTTTAGCGGTTGCCATTAAACCCCCATTTAGCTTCCCTGTATACAGAACTTCCTTTATCCCACTGCAGGGTTACTCACCTTCAGATGGATGCTTTTAAAGCCTCACTCATTTCAGTCATGTTACCTCGTTTCCTGATCAGTATGTTCAGAGGTATATGGTGGTCAGTAAGAGAGGCTGATTACTTTCAGGGCAGCAGTAAAGAAGTTCTGATCAGTTTGGGGGAATATATAGCAGTGTTTGCAGGGTTGCATTAATACAGCTTTTGCTATGTCTGTGTCTGAGTTGGTGGACATCAGCCAGATGGGTTTTAATGGTTGTGTCGTCATTGTCGTCCTACTTGGGATGATGTTGCAGGTTAGATGCTTGTGAAATATTAATGTGAATATGTAACTCTTAAAGCTGGTGTTTTGGAAATCTGGACATATTCACTGAGAAAAAAGTGAGAGGATAATTTTTGAAAAGTGCTAATGGCTTAAGGAAAACACGTTTAGGGTAGCAGTAGTTGATGTACTTTTAAATTGTGTGGTAGCAACATTGTTGCTATGCAGCTTGAACTAGCCCCTAGAAAAATGTAAGGGCCTTGTTTTACAGCTGCCTTTAGAGCCCAGGCTGGTTTTGCAAAGCTATTGCACAGCAATACAGAATTGCATGTAGACCAAGAGAAATTTCTAGGTGGATACCTTTATACCAAAGCTAGAGAATGTAGACCTCATACCCCATATAACCAGCTGATACTGTGGAAACAAAGAAGTCTATTTGGAAGTGCTGTCTAAAGGCTTCAAAACCCTTTCCCTTCGCTTTATGTAGGAAGAAAAAGAAGCCTTAACTTACACAGGTTCTGGGGGAGGTCCACAGTAAATTTTCTTACTGTAAAGGTTGATTCCAGTGTGCACATTTTTGATCATTTCTGTTTGTTTAGTCTGCAGGGTTCAGTTACAGAATTTTGGAAATGAATATTATTATAAAATAGCCTTTGAGCTGCCTAAAGGTAGCCAGAAAAAAGGTCATAATTCTTATGAAATTCAATTAATGAAATTTCAAAATTATAGTACAGCAGACTCTTGATATTTCTTTTTCTTCTGCCATTAGCAAGCTACATGAGTGTCATGGTGATGTATGAGTATGTATAAAATTGCTATTTACAGACTATACGAACTCCCATGTCTTGAATGCAAAATTTCAGCATTACTCAATGGTTATCAAAGTTGCAAGCAAAGTTTTTTTGAATGTTTGTACGTTCCAGGGCAGTCAAACTATGGTGTCAATATCGCTGAGTGTAAAAACATACGGAGTGGGATGATGAATGAAGGTCCACCTAAATACTACAAATCACAAAACAAAAAAAGGAGTTTTCTTACTATTTACTAAAATTATTATTAAATCTGGTTTCTTTAAAAAGAAATAAATCTTTTTAATGAATGGCAATGCTATATTTGTTGTTTAGAAGTTTGTAAGTCCCTCTCTGAAGGCAAAGTGGCTCACATTATCTGTTCTTAAATTATTATTGATTTAATGCTTTGAACTACTCGAAGAGCAGCCCCCCCTGTTTCATTGTAGATGCAGTAGGAGCACAAATGCCTGGGAAGAGGGTAGGCACACAGGGAGAAAAGTATATAGGAAGTTTGTTCTCTGTCTTCTTCCATTACTCACGTTTATGCTGAAATAGAGTGGTGGAACCAGAAGTGTTTGTAAAAGGGAGCAGCTGGATGGCAGTTAATTTCTTCTGCATATGAAGTATGTATTGGAAGCACTAAATTCCAAATGAAGAAAGAATTCTGTAAAGTGTGTTTATCCTTGATGTGATAAGGATCTATGATTCTTGCTACTCAGGACTAAATATACTTTTCATATTACTTAGCACTTTCTGTTTCCTTGACTTAAATGTAATTTCTGGGAAATAACTAAAATGTGAAATACTGCCTTGCTCTCTGGTTTACAGATAAGAGATGAAGGATCTTCCATATTTTTAAGTTTAGTCTGGGACTTCTTGAGTGCTTTGTAAAAGTATTTAAAGTCTTTTCACACTTGAGCAAGAGAAAAGTGTTTCTGCTCTGCTTGCTTTATTATTTCTAGTTTTATTATAAACATGGCATTAAGAAGTAGGGTATTGTTTATTTAAGAGAGATACTTGTAACTTTGCATCTCTTAAATATTTGAATTAAATAGATAAAACTAACTAAAGTTTCTTTGTCAGGAGTGCTTTCTAAAGTATGATTTAAAAACTTTTTACGTTTGTGTGTGGAGAAAGCTTTACAATTCTGAGGTAGCTGAAGTATTGTGCATCTGTAACAAAGATGAAGTTGAGTTAGTCTAGGTAGTAACTTGACTGGTTAAATATGTGTAGGCAAGGGATCAGATGTTCCACTTTATCTCTTTTCTTATTCAGTCATTTCGTTAATCTGTTATTTTGTTCACTTTATGGGCTGAAATTCTAAGCGGCAAAGTGTATTTTTAACAAAAGTGTGAAGCTGCAGCATGATGGAGAAACCAATAAAGAGTTGGAAGGAGAATAGTATCCTGCTTTTACTAAGTAGGAAAAAGTTTTAGTGAAGGTTAGCTGGTATTATTTTAAAATTAAGTTACTGGAATGCTGCAGTGGGTAGCCACATCCTTACCTGTTCTCTGTTTATAACCAGCTATCTTATGAGAGGGAGAACTTGTCTGGCATTTAATAATGAATAGAAACACATTGACTGATGCTCAGATGTATTGTAATTGATTAGGTATGTTAAACATTATGTGTGACTTGTTTTTGTATTTTAATAAAGCATCAGTGTTTCACTTAAAAAAAATTATACTATGCTAGAATTGAAGGATTCAATATTTAACTGGCCATCTGCTTTCTTTTATCATGTGGAAATATAAGGTGATTTCTCCTAATTGATACCTTTTGCTGTGAAAACTCTAATCACGTACTGAAGGTAACACATTGGGAAACATAGCTTCCTTTTAGCAAGAAGATAATTGCTGGTGTATCTACCCTCTTCTCTTATTAAAGAGAAAAGACAGACATTTATGGCAGGTAAATCCAGGTAAAGCTGAGAGTAAATTAAACTCAGCTGCATTTATGGAATATGACTATCTTCATGAACAGATATCTGAAGAAGTAGCAGTTGAAATTTGTAACTTGCTTGAACCCAAAACAGCGTTCAAGTGAAGATAGTAGGTTAATAACAAGAACTTCAAGTACTTAATTTCCAAGAAGGAAGTGAGTGTTTGTTTTGGAATCTTGTATGTGTTTCAGTGATTTACAGGTGAAAGAGAAGGGAAAAATAACTGTAGTCTGCCATACCTCTCTTAGACTTGTAAAAACCTAGTGAGTAGCTGTGGTGTTGGCTTTATCATTGCCTGTAGTGGTCTTGTGATTTATGTCAGTATATAGTAAGATACTAAGTAACATCTCTGAAAATTTCTTGCTGTTTGGAAAAGCCATAGATATTTGATCTTCAGACTCAGATAAACTTCACTGCTTTAGTTTGCTTATATTTGGGCAGTCTTGGGTGCTAGATACTGAATTCGCCAATGTGGAAACTTTTAGTTGTAGTTGTGCTTTAGTGTTAGTAGGATTCTTGTTTTTCTTCCTATTTATCATGTAGGATCAATGCAGGTGTTTATAAGAATGAGATGTCTTCTATTATGGTTCCTGAGTCAGCAACATTTTTTTTTAAACAGTATCCATTTTATGCTGATACATGTGCTTAGCTTTTGAACTGTTAAGAATAGTCACATTGAAGCCGGTAGAGGTTTAGTGAGTGCAGTGGGATTGTTGTCATTGTTTAATCCCAGTGGGCAGCTAGGTATCGTGCAGCTGCTCAATCAGATGCCCCACTCCCCACAATGGGTTATGAAGGAGAATTGGAAAAAGGTAAAACCCATGTGTTAAGAGCAATTTAATAATTGAAATAAAGTAAAATATAATAATAATAATAATAATAATGGAGATGACAAAGAGAGAGAGGAATAAAACCAGAGAACGACAAGGGATGCACAGTGCAATTGCTCATCAGCTGTTCCCAGCCCATCCCTTAGCAGCAATCAGCAGCTCCCAGCCAATCCCCCCCCAGTTTCTATACTGATTCTTTGGGATGGAATATCCCTTTGGCCAGTTTGGGTCAGCTGTCCTGGCCATGCACCCTCCTGGCTTCCTGTGCGTGTGCTCGCTGGCACAGCATAGGAAACTAAAAAGTCCTTGACTTAGAGTAAGCAGTAGTCAGCAACATCAATGTGTTATCAACATTATTCTCAGACTAAATCCAAAGCTCAGTCCTGTACAAGCTACTAGGAAAGAAAATAACTCTGTACCAGGCAAAACTAGGGCAACTCTTTGTGTGAATAAAGCTTGAGGGTGCTTAGTCTATTAGAAGGTGTAAAGGTAAAAAAAGTATAAACATAAGAACATTTAAACTGTCATTATTATATTGGTACCAGTTTCTCCTCAGTCTTTCAGAAGGCTTGTGTATGATTAAAAAAATGTGTGTGAGGGGGGGTTTCAGCACACTGGAGCTTGGAGCTGCTATGTAAAAAGGGATCTTAGTAGGCCGGAGAAACGAATGTCCTGGCAGGAACTTTTTGAAGCTCAGCTGAGGTAGGTGCCAAGTCCTGCACCTGGGAGAACGTAACTCCATGCATCCATACATGCAGTCTGGAGACTGACTGGAAATGAAGCAGTCTAGCAGGAAAAGAACTTCATGACCTAGTGAAGAGCAAGTTGAACATGATGGTGGCAAAGAAGTCCAACCACATAGTGGGTTAGCAAGAATATAGTCAGCGGGTTGTGTGAAGTGATTCTTCACCTCTGTTCTGTGCTTGTGAGACCGTGTGTAGTGTTCTGCGTCCAGATACATACCGAAATGAACTCAGCAGAACACCGTCAAGGTGGGTAAGGGACTGGAGCACAAGGTGTGTGAGACGAGGGTGGAAGAGTTGATGTTGTTGAGAGAACTATTGAGAGGGACATCTTCCTATTGCATCTAAATACCTAATGAGAGGCTCTTGAGAGTAGCCAGACTTGTCTCAGAAATGCATGGGAATATGGTGAGGGGTGACAGACACAAGCTGGAACATGGGAATTTCTGACTAGACAGTGGGGAAAAAAATTGCAGTTATAATAGTCAAACATTTAAGCAGTGTGATCAGCAAGATTGGAGAATCTCTGTCCTTGGAGTTGTTCAAAATTCAACAAATTCTTGAACAACCTGCTCATATTAGACCTGCTTTGGGCAGGAGGTAGGGACTAGAAGCTACCCAGCTGTCTCAACTTGCGTGATTACAGAATCTCTAGTATAAGTTTGGTTTTTAATTACTGTTTTGTTTCTGTTTGTCAAAGAAAACATACAAGGGTTCCAGCTCTGCCACCACATCTGGCAAAACCCTCCCCTGTAAATAAATTGAAAAATTTTAAAGTAGACCATTTCTTTTTCGTTCAAAAGTTTTTTCTATTGTAGGACAATAATGAATCCTCTTCATTTTCAAAATGGAGGCTGAACTTTTCTGGTAGATGCAAAGCTTTAAGGGTTTTTATGTTGAACAAGTTCTGGTTTGGATCCCTGAAGGTGGAGCAAATGTGAGATTTGTACTGCTTCTTTAAGCTTCATTCTTCTGAAATGTGAAGATTTTCTTAACTTTAAAATAGTTGTTTGTGGGATCTTTTGTACATTGGCAGAAATAATTTTTGTCTACTGTGATTTTAGCCATGCCTACACTTTTAGGCAAGACAAGGTTTAGACCTGTTTTACGTAATTACATAAAAAGGATAGTGAAATGCCATTACTGTGCGTCTTTGGTTTTCTTAATTCTGTCTGTGGTGTGTTGGTTATATCGTCTAGTTTGTACTGAAAATAATGGAGAATTGTTCTGTAGGTCTTTGCCATCAAACAAGTTTGTCCGTAAGGGTTGAGAAAACAGCCTGTTATTCTCGCTTCTGGGATGATCTTTCAGAATTATTAGGTTATTTGTAGTTTAATGCCTCTTTACCCAAACCATATAGCTGTTTTTCAAGTTCAGTGCACTTTTAGGATCAGTATTATGTAGGTATTAATCAGAACTAGTATGAATACTACTCAAATCTGTGATTTAAAATATAACATATAATGTCAGCGATCATTTGACCAGACCTATGAGTTTGCCCAGTACTGGCAGTGGGAATATTTGTGCAGAGAAGGCAAGATCTGTTGTTTTTTTCTGTGTTCAGTTAGTGACATTTTTTCATATTAACTTGTATCTGGTTGGGTCCAGATTTCTAGTGAGTGGTCTACATATCAGCTGGCAGAATCCTAAAGATATTGGGAGTAAGTGGAAAACAAAAAAAGAAAAACTTACGTCTTCATTGGAGTCAGACTCATTTGGTTGTCTTTGGTAATGTTGTATAAACCTAAGGAAAGAGAGCAGTCCCTGTTTACAGGAGTGGGTTAGTCAGTTTAGCAGGAGGGGATAGACTGTAGCTGATTATGGTACCCTCTGATCACAGCCCTTTGTGGACCTGAAGCAGTGCTAGAAATTAGCCAATCCTTTACTGATTCCATTCATTCTTCTGTGCTTGTTTCCAGGAGTTTGGCTTTAATAGGAAAGAAGTGTAAGAGTCCTAAGGTTAGTTCATTTTACGTAGTATGAGATTTAAATAAAGTTAACATTTTATCGTAGTAAATTTATGTTAATATAAATTGCAAGAAAGTGCTGGTTAACAGTCCAGTGGTCTTTATTTTGCATTAAGCTAGTGCAGGTACTTAGGGTAGTTCTTAAATTTATTTACCTGTTAAATGTTTTCTAGCTTCCTAGATTTCACAGTCCTAATAAGGACAGTTGTCATTATTATACTTCATCACTTTTACACTAATAATTGCTGCTGGTATTAAATTGAGAAAATGCCTAAGGGTAAAGTTTGTCATTAAAATGCAGTCTATCTTTTTGTCTTTGACAAGCTGAGTAAAACTGCTGCAATTCAGATTTATACAAATGAATCAATTTAGTTCTTTTATGGCAAAGAGTAGGAATTTTGGCAAATAATATTCTAGATGGCACTCTAGGGATGTTTCACAGAATCACTGAATATTCTGAGATGAATGTAGTCCACTTCTGCACTCTTGAGTTATCCAGCATTCTCCCTTGAGATTATATCAGTGTTAATATTTGTAGTATTTGAGTTGGGAGCACTTGAATATGCTTGCCCTGAGTATTTAACAAAATAATATCTGCATCATAAATAAAGTTTCTCTGTGAGCAGCAAAAATAACTCTGTTTGAGGACCAGATCTGTGTTAGTCTAGTATATAGCAACAGAATTGTGCTAAGGTCATGGATTGTTCCTGTCCATCCTTCAAAGTGTCTGCCCAGGAGGGAGCTACTGTGAATATCCATGGCTACAGAAGAAGCTTCATTCAGTCCTTATGCTTTATTGGACACTGTAAAAGTCAGTCCTGCAGTATAACTCCAGTTTGGCCGTGCCAATGTCTGAGAGAGCTGAGCTCATCCTGTCTATCATTCTTGTGTTGGATTGCTAATAGGGGCTGTTCTATCTACCTTGTCACAAAACACGTAAGAAACTAACTGAAGTTCATTATTTCATTGTTTTTATTCATTGTTAGTCAGTATGATCAACAGTTCATGGAGAAAGACTAATGAAAGACTGTAAGTCTAGTTACTTTAAAAAAGGCAAGTTTAAGGTAACATACCTTCAGATTCTAAAATACTTCTATAAAGTGTTTTAGGAAGGGTGGAAAAACCTCAAACCCACAAGTACATTAGTCCATATTTTACTTAAACAGGTATTTTAGCTCAAGCTGAATATATGTCACTTTTGATTTTTAGCTGAAAGGGAACTGTGAGAAAGTGTTTTTGAGTTTTTGTTAGGATGTGTTAAAATACAGGAGGCTATTATGAAATAAGGTAGCATACATGAATGGAAATCATGGTATCTGTGTTCTATTTGCTCCCTTTCTGGAAGCTCTTAGAACCATCATGGTGTTTAAGTAAGCCCTTCCACTTTGGAATAAGGGTGTCCATGTGGGAAGCTGGTACAGAAAAACTGTTCCGAGCTATTTTTGCAAGTCTTCAAGCTCTGAGACTGTGAGTGAATTAGCATAATCAATTTAAAATGAACTGAATCCTGTGATTCCTTTATACGTAGAATTGCTAACAGCCTAAGTAGGGTAGATAGACGGAATTGACTGCAGAGTCTACATCAGATTGTTTTGTATATTCATGAAATGGCTAATTCAAAGGATGGTTCAAACTTATTATTAAAGCACGCTTTATCTGCAGGGTATTTCAGTTGTTCTGCATCAAAAACAGAACCATGCATAAAAAGATAGGAAAACCACATCTTTTCTTTTCCCCCCTTACTTTCCTGAAGGGGAGTCCTTTGCACTCTGCCCACACTGATGTCGAGTATCTTAGTGGGCTCAGATCCCATTTGTGTAAGTCCTGTGCATGATTTATGCTCTGAGGTGCTGTAAATATCTTGCATAGCTCGACACAGCCTATGCAGGGGCCCTTAATAAGCAGTACAGGAGTGTACGTGTGCAGTTATGTACACACCTCTCATGGCACAACTTTACCAGTTTAACCACACTATCCCTTAGTGAGACAAGCAATGATTGTGTAACTGCACTTAGGGCTTGTGCCAGGAGAGCCGTGTCAGTTACACCTCTGGTCTCTGTGACTGATGTGATGGTTTTGTCGGAAATAGTTTAGACAGACACTAAAGCTGAAGTTTCAAAATTCTTTTAACTTGTCCTAAGGCAGTTCCAGGAAGTAGTGTCACATTCCTCTTCCAGACTCATCTCTTCTTCCTGCTTTTGTTCTCCTTCTCTTGCTTGCAGTGTTCGTGGTGATTCAAATCAGGGGTTGGGTTAAAATGAAAGAACTGTCTTGCTAATATGTGTTTACGTCAGATGTTTGCTGTGCAGTTGTGTAAATACTTACACAAAATCTTACCCCCTCCTTTACATTAATTCTGTGATCAGAAGGGAAGTAGGACCGTGGCCACTGTTAGACTGGTTTAAGGTGCTGTGGAAGTACAGTCTCTTTTGTGTTTTGGTAGAGTGATGTTTTAACAGCTGAACATTAGCAGGAGTAGGTATTTACTTACCTTAAATCAAAAAAAATTCTACTAAAACTTCATGGTGCTCCAGGTCTAACTCTTGCAAAATGAAGATGGTTTTAATATTTGAGGTATTTTGTGTTCTGACAGGAAAAGAATATCTCTTAGTATTGTACTTGTAAATAAAACATGTAATAGAAAATTTTAAGGTTGGTACAGATTTAATCTCTTGATAATCTTTAATAAAATACTTCAACAAGATGGATTTAATAAGTAAAATTGTAATAAATGCAAAAATTCTAGACTGTCTAACCACCAGTAATGCGGAACTCACACAGTATTCATACTTGTAGCTCCTTAGATACATTAAAATACAAGTTACTTGTTAGTAACATAGTATTTTGATCAGTAAATGAAACAAATAGCATGCAAAAATAATGTCACCTACTTTTACTAGAACAGATGTAACTCTAGAAAATATATGTTAATACAGGGGGATGAAATAGAATGTGAAATGTGGTAGAACTTCCATGACTGACATTGTTAATAGGTTTAAAGAACATGGGAGCATTTTAAGAATTTGCATTTCTCAGTATTGACCCTTTCTTACCTAGGAAAACTGCTGTTTAATGTGCTTTGGACAGAAGTGTTTCCTCTTTTCTCTTTGCCTTGCCCCAGACGTTGGATTGTTTCACTATAGTGTTGCTCTGTGCTTTGAAGGTCAGCAGGTGCTTGCTCTGAGAATGCGGACGTGATCTGCTGATCTCAGCTGGTAGTGCAGCGTGTGTACTTCATAGCCCTGTGGTAATTATGTGGCATTTATGCTTCTCTTAATAACAAGCTCAGGCTTTGGATATGCACTTGATTTTGGCTTTTAAGCTGGAGTGAGTCTGGAGTAATATTTTGGAAGTCTTGGACTACTCTCTCTCTTGCTTTGGTAGCTCTTTGAGGGGGTGGCAGTGGGATTATAAAACTTTTTTTGGTAAATTGAATTTTCCATTTTGCTGCAGGACAGTGCACTGCACTTCGTTTCCTAGTTGAGTGCTGCCTCCTGCTTTTTTTATGTTTTCCCATTTCTTGTGAAAGAGTGAACTGAGTGGGTGCAGTGTACTTACTCTGGCTTACTCTGGGATAGCAAGGGGGTTGAGAAGGGAAGAGTGTTAGTTTGAAAAGAAGGGAGATGAGAGGCTGGTATTGACTTCTTAGACAGCAGCTGAAGAGGTGAGCTTTTATTAGGAATCTTCCTTTCTGGCATATCAGTGAAGGAGGAAGAGCTGAACCATTTGGACTAAGTTGAGAATGGTACCTTAGCAAAAGAGCGTAAGAAAATAACAAGAGAAATATTGCAAAACAAAATTCCTTCGAATATTTATCCACAGAATTGAAAAGAGTTGGTAAAAAGTGTAAGAATGAACTTGGTTTTGTTTCTTAATTTATTTAAATAAATGTTTGATGGAGTAAACTGCTACTGAAATATTGGAGTCTTTTGCTCAATACATGTTGACTCAGTACTTATGGCCTTTTTCAAAATTGTGTTACGGATTTCACTGTGATAGTCAGGTGATCCTTTTCTGTAAGCCTGTTGAGATATGTTCATGCCAGATTTTGGTGTAGAATAAGACTGTTGTGGTAGAATATAAAATGGGTGGGAGGGTAAGAAGAGTTTATAAGGCACTAGTAACTTTATAGTATAACAGTTCAATTTTCCTAGCATGGCTTCAGACTAGGGTGAAGGATTTCTCACTTAATTTGGCTTATTAAATATTGAACCTTATAATGTCAGTATAAAATGTTTGGATGTTCAAAAGTACCTACTTCACATTTTTAAGTCATGGTTGTAATAAAGAAGTAACTAAATTTTTATTAGATTTTAGGTAGTTCAAAAGTAGTTATTGCCAATTTACCTCGTAGATGAATCAATAATTTTAAGATCCTGTCTGAAAGATAAAGTAATTTTATTTTGTTGCTGTGACTGGGGAAACCATTAGTAATTGCAAACATTTTGCATGTACAAAACCTCCTTCACAAACTTTGTCCTTGGTTGAGAAAATTCCAGAGAAATTTTTCAAGTTTATTCCTTAATCTTTGCTGAAATTTTTGCATGTATAGACTTCAAGATTTTTGTCACTTTCTTAAAGTGTAAGGGGCTAGTCTTAAAGCCCTGAATGATTACAGAATTTTGATACTTAGCTGCTTTTAGTGCAATTAGACGTGTTTATTTATATGCATCATTTATCACATATACATGTCTTTTCAGGTTAGTTTTTTCCTGGTTTAGTTGTGTTTATATATGTATACATACACATTTGTTTCTAGAGTTTTCTGTGATTTCTCTTCTGTAAAACAAAGTAAATTAACAAAAAATAATAGTACTCGATCCAATATAGAGTAAGTTCCCTTGGAGAGAGAAGAAAATAATTTTATAAAACAAGTAAAGTCACAGACTGCAGGTAGTTAATTGCTGTATGGAAGAGCAGGGTTCTGTGATTTTGTTTGGTTTTGTTTGTTCTTGTTGTTGTAGGTTTTTTGTTTTTCCCCATACAACATAATTCAGAAGCAGCCACTGAGTTTTTAATTCCAGATCGAATTTTGTTTAAGGTGGTTTTGTGTGTGTTGCTTTTTGTTTTTGTAAATCCTATTTTCCACCTTGGCCTTTATACCCAAAGACACTTGATAGGAATTTGCACATGGTGTAAAGAGAGACAGACCTAGAACATGAAAATAATAATTCAGTTTGACACGACTTTATTATTTTTAGAATAACATGCTGAGTTATTAATATTGTTAATAAACATGATTTCCTTTTTCAGTTTTGACACCAATAATTAAAAACATACTTGTTTGCAAATGGATGCATTTACATTTCTGTAGAGTAATTTATTATACAGGGATTAACAATCTAATGTGAAGATATTGTCATGGGGGAAGTAAGCAGAGATGGGTAGTTCTAGGAAAACCTCACTCACAGCTTTTTTTGTATGTCATCATCATCATCCAGTATTAAGTTTATAATGTTTGGTAGCCATGGCTGACATGGAAATGTGAGGGATTTATTTGGGATTTGGGTTTGGTTGGTTTGTTGGTTGTGTTTTTTTGTTTCTACTCAAGAGGGTTCAACACATGTCAAGACTGCTGGCCATGTAATTAAAGAAAAATTAATTAGAAACATCTTATTCTTGCATTTTTAGTTCAACATACCAGTATCTGTCCATACATCACCAGCTCTGATAATAGGCATTATTATGCTGATTGCTTGAGACTGACTCTCTGGTAGTCTCCTTATCAAAGTAACTGAAGAATTTGGAGGCTTTTTTAGAAAACAAAAAAAATCCTGATGCACTTGTAATTCCTATTTCTAAAAAAAGGAATTTCCTCTACTTCAGTCATTATGAAGTAGACTTATACCAGGATCAAACTTTGAATATATAATTTTTTTTTGCTTTTAGTAAATATAGTAAATAGTATTTTGTTTGTGAGAAATAAAATTTAGAAGAACAATGCGGTTTTTAATAACTTGTCTTAGTGTGCTCCTTTGTGTTGGTATGTAATGGTTTTGTCTGCTTATTTTATATGAAGGAAAACTTTGGATTTTTAAGAGTAGAGGTACTGGACTAGTGAAGAGGATAATAGGCCATGAAGAAATGAAAGAGGTTTTTAAAGGCTGGTTGAAGAAGAGAGAAGGAAGTGGTACGGAAGGCTCAGGAAAAAGGTTGGATTTACTGCAGAAACAAGACTGGCCCTCATATTGGACAGGCCCTCTTTATTAAGGCCTGTAGACTACGGTGGATAAAGAGAACAGACGAGCTTCTTGTCTGCTGAGAGTAATATTACAGAGTCGAGAGCTGCTCTCTAAAATGATTTTAGTAGAAGTGAAGATGTGTGCTAAAGTCTTCACAGTGGCACAACTTACTCTTCAAATTTTCTTCTGGAGTGGATTGCGTTCCTCTGCAAGGAAGTTACTCAAATATAAAACTAGACAGTATAATTCTGGATTTTTTTTTTTTTAAGAGGAAGCAGGTGAAGACAAGTCAAAATATTATCAATCAGTGGTTACTGTGATAAATGTGATTGAGTTTCCTGTCTTTGGAAGATGCTCACAGAATGACACTTCATGAAGGATTGGTTCATTTGGGTTTCTTTTTAGAGATAAAGCTTTTAGTAATGAATAAAAGCATAATATGAATCTTCCCCAACTTGTCTGCATCATACTTTTAGTTTAATCTTTATGCTTGGGTTTAGTTTCCACAAGGCAGAATAAAATTGGTTAAGCATGACTCTAGCAGTGCAGAAGGAATCTTGGCAGTTGAGTTGGTCTAAAAGACAATCTTTTGACTAGACCCTAGTATGAATTAAAGGATGCATTTAAAAATAAAAATGGCTATGCATAATCAAGAAAAGAAGAGGGAATGGCATCATGCTTTGTGTAGTAGGTTGCATCAATTTCCTTTCTCTCTGTCTTGTGTTCTGTTTGTTTGTTGTTTGTGTTTTTTTGGTCAGTCTTGATAAAAATAATTTTCGGATGTGATAATGGAAAGTTCTGCTAGTGTTGGACTTGCAGATTTCTAGAAAAGGATTTTGCTGTTGGGTTTTTGGGCATTGTGTTGTTACAGAATTTAGCTCTGAAACTGTGGAAATAAATGCTGCAAGAAATGGCATGGCTCGTATTTCAGGAATTGCTAGCCCAGTGAATTGTTACTGAATCAACAGGAGGTGATGCTGTTTTAGATGTGGTATGGAAGTGTATTGAGGTCTTTGTAGAACTGCTTCTGGAAAATCAGCTTGGGGTCTGAGATCACAAGTTGATTCATAAATTCTGTGCTACGATCGATCATTGGTATTACAGAACTTTTGAAGACCACTGTTGTTGGTAGAGGTGGAGGCCAGGGATTTATTCTGTTAGAACTGCTAAAATTAAGTAATTTTATCCTACATGATCCTCATTAAAGAGAAATATTGTAGGAAAACACTCCAGATTTAATTTGGCTAGTAATCGCTTTGGTGCTGTTTTTCCAGGCATGAAGGATAAAGCAATACTTGTCAAGGTGAAGCTGAGCTGAACCTTGGGAAGTGTCAGAATAACATAAAAAAAAGGATCTTCAGCTATGTAAAGAAAAAATTAATTTGGTATATAGAGGACATGGGAGAATTTAAGCATAAATGCAAAATTAAGTTAATCCCTGCAATAAAGCAGTGCAGTATAACCTTCTGTTTTTCTTTGAGGTTCTGAGCAAAGCAAATAAGGGCATGGAGACAGCTACAGCTGTAGTAATAAAAGCAGTCATCTCGGAGGGGGGAACCAGGATCACTGACTCTTGAAAGAAGCTATCTTAGTGATAGGCTGTGTTTGATTGCTTTTTAACAAATTTATGGAGTTGGGAAGGATTTGTTGTGAAAAACAGCTAGTGTGGTACTAATTGAAACTGAATATGGAGGAGAATATCCAGGCTGCTACAAGAGTGTGCAGGTCACTGAAGAAATGTAGAATGCTAAGTAGAAAATGAAGCAAGCTGCAGCATAGATTAACCGTAGATTGTATCACTGAAATTCATCCCATTTGCTATTACCACAGTCCTCTAAATTAAGTTATCTGCAAAGAACGAGAACTCCTCCTGCCAAGGTGGAGCTTGCCTGGTGATGTTGGCAGAGGGAGAGCAGGAGAAGCTCAGCTGACGTCCGAGTGACTGCAGTACCTGCACAGATAGTTACGGTCACTCATCTGTATGGGTTAGTTAAACCAGTGTGCTGCTTTGGGAACAAAGAGGCCATGCACAGGGGCAGTACCTCTGAGAAAGCACTGTGCAGTCACTGGAGAGGACAGAAACTTCTGCAGGAATCCTTGCTGGGACTCTTGTCTCTTAATCTGAGCCTTGTGTCATGCTGCCATGAAAAAGACAGATTTCATCTTTCTTAGATGTGATGTATCTTAGTTGTGATGTATCTTCAGTGAGTGCAACAGAGTGCTTGTGGCACAGATTCTAGGACATCATCTAAATTTGTTTATGCAGGGCTGGTTAGGTGATCATGGGACATAGAGAATTTTTTTTAAAAGCATCAGTATGCTGAGATTAGAATTTCAACTTGTTTAGAGCAAAATTAAGGCTGGAAAATCAGTGTAAATGCCATATTATTTTGCAAGGGGAATAAATGCTAGATATATTAAAAACTTGTTGAAGCTGGGAAACAAAGCTGTCACAAGTGGGCATAAATAGATTGTAACTTTACCTAATTGTACTTCGGAAAGCTTTTAAAAACTGTGAGGTGTTGGAACAAGTTGCCAGTTGGAAGTGTGAGAGCAAAAAAATTAAAAGGCATTGTTGGAAAGCTTGCAAGAAGATACGTCATGTAAGATCAAGTTTGAATTCAGAGAGGAATTTTTTTACAGTGCCTGGCTGTTGTGGAGAGCTGCAGGTGCTGCCTCATTTGTGTGGGTTGAAGGGATTTCAAGTTCTAAAGACAAATGTATGTAACTACAGATGTTAAAAGCTCCCAGTTCACCATTGGATTAATTTAGTGAATTAGGATTTTTACATGGTGAAACTTTTACCTAATGTTTGATTTTTCTTTATATCTCTGAGCATCTCTGGTCAGAAGAGCAGTCTTTGTCTGGAGGGATTGATTCTGTAGAACACTTGGAGGAAAGAAACAAGTGATTTCCCAGCTGTTGTCCAGTCAGAATTCTGTGTCCTTAATGGTTCACATCACTGATGGATTCAAGAACCAGTTGATGGCACCCATCAGCTTCATATGACTTAACCCTTCTCTAATAGCTTCCAGCAACCACATTTACTCTGAGGGTGAAAAGAAGCACAGCTGTATATAACTAGTTGGAACAATTTTAAAAGGGAAGTTGCTAAGAGTGCTTGCAAAAAATAACACAGGAATCAAGAAATCTGTATTGCAGTCAGTGAGCACTGTATGCAGAGGTAGCAGAATGGAAAAACCTGTGATTACTTAACTCGAAAAACTTGATGGTACATCTTTCTAAAAGGAGATTTGGCTTTGTGACCCCCCAATAAAAGTGAACAGCTGGGAGATTTATAGGACTTTCACTAACACTGCTCTCTGGACCTGGAAAGCAAATTCAGTGGAATGAGTAGCTCTGGCTGAGCACTTCTGAGAATCTGTTTCTGGAAAACATATGTTTTCTCCAGTATCAAAGTACAGTGTTTTTATTTTGTAGGGAAGTTGATACGGGGTGTGAAAATGTTGAGGAGGTGACAATGAAATTCAACTGTATAAGTAAATTGTATCTTATGCCTAAATATTAAATATATACGTGATATTAAAACTACAATATCCTGTTTAGATCATTGTAATGTTTAAAATACTACTCCATTTGGGGAAGTCTTTCTGTATTCCATTGAAAGTGACAAACGTGTCTATTTTTAAATAAACTGGTCTAAATATGAAAAGAACTAATGTGTAATTTGGTCAATTTAATTTTATAGTATAAGACATGTAGAATTAATAGCTAATTTGAAAGATCATGGTCCTTTTAAAATATAGTCAACTTAGAAGTACAATTATAGATACACGTTGCTGGATTGCTTTGCATATTCTAGTGATAGTATAAATAATATTGAAGTTTCTAATTGTTCACAAGTAGTCTATTTTTAGTGAAGTAAAATTTCAACTGGAAGATAGCTATTAACTTCAGGCTACTATATTTTTAAATGCTTACTTACTTTAAAGTACTGTTCTAAAAATTTAAAACAACATATTTTGGGGGAAATTTGTATGTCAAATGCTTACTTATGTTTCTTTGTTTCTCTGTTTATTTTTAAGACGAGCAAAAATCAAATTAAAGTAGATCTTGTAGATGAGAATTTTACAGAATTAAGAGGAGAAATAGCAGGACCTCCGGACACACCATATGAAGGCAAGTAAAGTTTTTGTGAATGCAATCACTGTACACTTCAAGTCATATGTCTTGAGATGCTTTGTTTGCAAAAATAATTACAGTATAAAATGTAGACGTATATGTTTTAAAATGGTCTGATTTTTTTTTTTTTTTAAATACAGATTTTAAGCTTAAAAAACTATTTCAGGTCAGCTTCTGTGTTGCCTGAAGAGATCTGTTCTACAGTAAGGTAGACTGTTCCATATCAAGATTAATTTAGAAATATAAGCTGTGTGGTTTAATTGGTATAATTCTGACTTGTAGTTGTTTGTTTACTGTCTCAACAGTTTAAGCTCCTTAACCATTAAGCATCAAGAAACTGAGCTTCACACTGTACATGTATTTCTGTGATCTAGAGTGGTGATCATTCATAAACGTTGCATTTCTCCTATCTCAAGCAGAGATGCTATTGCAAGTTAAATTTGGGATTAATCTTGGGCATCCATGTGTCCCAATACTTAATTTATACTGACGTGGGGGACTCTCTAGTAGAACTTCGTATCTTTAGCTCTCTTCAAAAATTACACCTTACTGACTTTCTAGTTTATTAAAGTTGGTATCAGTAATTATGCATCTCTTACAGTCTGGTAAAAGCAAAATAACTTTGATAAAGAAGCTTTAACAGAGGCTAATATAGCATGCTTCTTCAGAGATACAAAATTACTCAGTAGTGCTGGTAGTTGTAAACTTTGTTTGTGTACCGTGTATGTGGAACTGGCAGACACACTTCTCTTTAAAGTTCTTTCATGGTAAGTAAGGATTTTTAATTTAAGTTTTAGAGTTTTTGGATAGCTTTAAATTGTTGTTTTACTCAAATTTCCTATGCCAGATATCTACTTTGATTTGAATTTGTACTTTCAATAAAAAAAGTATCAAGGAGTGTTACAGGCAAATAAATTGTTTTGTTGGAATATGAAACAGTTTTGCAAGTTTTTCAGTTGCTCTAGTTGCTCTGTGCCTTTGAGCTAAGAGTGGGACTTCAGTATTCCCGTGAGACTGGACACATTGTCATTTGTCATTATTTTGAAAAAATAAATTCTCATCAGGTAGGGAAAATATCTGGAAGTTGTTTTGTAGATATAGAAGTATATGCACATGAAAGCATTACATGTGAAAATCTGGTTGTCACATCTTCCCTAATGGAGGACATCCCTTGTGATTTGCTTTTCTGGACTAGAGGCTGGTGCAGCAGCATTGGACTTGAGAGCAGGGAGAGTCTCCACTCCTCTACCTTTGGGGCCCAGGACAGAAAAAAAAAAAGAGGAAATAGCCAACATTGGTTGACATGGAAGAATATTGGGCAGGGGTAGATGTCAGAAGCTGACAAGAGGGGAAATGAGTCTGGAAGAAAGCAAGTAGAAAACAGAAGCGGCTGTAATGGTAGGGGTGCTGCCCTGCAGAACTTTATTTCCAGAGTTCCTCAACAGTCTAGTAAATAATGGTGGTTTTCCCCTCTCCCTCTCTTCCCCCATGTGACTGCATCTCATCAGCTGCTGATATACAGTTGACAAAAGATAATGTCTGGAAACAATTTATTCTGGTTGTAATATGTGCCTTCAATTTAAAAGGAGAACTACTCCACCTGAAATACAGACTTGTGCTAGTGATCTATTTGGAAGTGAATAATTCTATTTAGAATTTAGTATAATTGTTATTGTGCGATAGTATGGTTTGTCTTGTAAAACCAAGACTTAGTATTGTAATAATTTAACATCTATACGTAAGAAATTGGATACTGGGAAACATCTGAATGGTGGTAGGAGGGTGTTGGTTTTGGTGTTTGTTTTCCATCCAGAGAGAATTTAACCTCCTTGAGTGAGTTGGTTTTTGAGGTCTTGACATTTTTCCCCCTCAAGGTCATTATTAACTCAGCTTATAAAATAGGCCTTTTTTGGAGAATTATTTGAAATTAAAGATGTATGTGTCACAAAAGTTAAAAGCTGTACAGCAGGTTATGAAGAGGGTAAAAAAAGATTGAAATGTCTGTCTGCAGAACTGGGTTCTGTGTGTTGCTAAATGCTTCAGGTAGACAAGAATTTCAAAAGCTGGGCAGTGTCTGCTCACATACTCAGCATATCCTGCTAGTGAAAAACAGCAATGTGTTTAGTGCAGAATTTGTTGATGTGAAATGCATGCATACTTACATACCTTTGAGTACATTTAATTATGAGGATATAGTAAATACCCCTTTTGGGGGGGCTAAGCTTATTTTTTATTGTGATTATGGCAGGGATCTCATGGAAGAGTAATGTGATTGTATGTTTACTTTAATCTAGAAGGCATATGCATTGAGGAGCAAAATGAGAGTTACTGCCAGCCCAATTTCTGGTGTTTCCTGACATTTTAATAATTTGCTTTGGAATGTTAATATTTCTGTTATATAGTTATATGCATTTATTCCCTTACGTAATTATGAAGGGCATGCCATTGTGTGTTGTCTGCATTTTATGACTATTGCAGTAATGCATGCTGCATAATTACTGACTGATGTTTTGTCATCTGTAATCTGAACAGTGACACAGCAAGTAGTGATTTATGAAGAAGAACTTACTAATGCAGTAGTTCTGGTCAGACAGGCCCTGTGATACATGAGGGAATTCTAGAATCATTGGGAAGTGAAAGAACAGTTGTTGACCATAGCTGGTGAGGTATCTGAAACCAAACTGCTGCTGCAAAATTTTTTATAGGTGATGTTGGAACATAAGTTAAGAATGACTGAGAGGGAGAATGCCGTCTATTGGCAAAATTTACAGCTTTTATTTTTCTTATTCTTTCTTGTATTTCTTCTTTATTTTTCTCTATGAGTGTCAACTCATACTGATCAATTATCAGAATATTGCAAGACACAACTTTAATTGAAATGCGTTTACACCCCATGTTAAAACGTGTTTGGAGAGAGGACCTTTGAGAGACTCGATAATGGCTGCTGGGTTTTACTTGATTCAAGAGCTTCTCAGTAGATAGGTTGGGGTTTTGTGGGTTTGGATTTTTTTTTTTTTTTAAAGCCTGTATAATATTGGTGTTAATTTCAATCCAAGCTTGCATGTGAGCCACAGTAACTCCAAAATTTATAATAGGGTATTTCTTCAAGGGAAATAGCTAAAAATTGCTCTAAATCTTGTGAGACCTGTTCCAGTAGGACTACAGAAGGAGTATTCTGCCATTACTGTTTAATTCGGTTTCAAGCATTAAATAGCTACAAAAAAGCCATACATATGCATACTCTTTAAAAAAATTGCAGAAATGTTCATATGCAGAAGTCAATATATTAGTCATTTGCATTTTAAATGTAGTATGAAGAAAATTACAGATTTGTTTAGGTTACCTCTTTAAGCCTATATTTTTAACCGCAAACTTCAGTGTGAAACAATACTATATAAATAATACTACCAGCTCATCAGTCTCTGGTGAAAAATATTGCTGGCTGAATATTCTGCTAGGCAGAAGACTGTAATAGTTTGTGGTAAGCAGAAGAAATGGTAATACCTAAGCATACATTTCATATTACCTTACAAAATGGTGTGGCAGTAAAATCATAGAAGGACTGATTAATTTTTGTAATCCAGGCACAGTGTAGCTGTTTTGTTTCTTAAAAACAGTTGCTGAATTATGCTTCAATTTAGAGAAAAGGAGAAAGAAACTTCTTTAAGGTCTCTTATTGGTGTATGTGTCTTCTAAACTCTTTCTCCTGTACTGTCCTGTAAGTAGACAAGCAATCAATATAGACATTGACTATTATAATTTTGGATTTATTTGCCTTTCTTATATAGTATTTTCTGTTAAAACTTCTCAAATTACTGTTAAGTGAGAAAAAACCAGCTGTAGACAATAGTGTAAAATATCAAACTGATACTAAATAGTTTCAGGTGGAGTGTATTAGACTGAATTACATTTCAAAAGTGAGAGCTCTTAGTAGCTACTAATGTGCTTTTTGGCACAGATAAAGAGATGCCACATACTGTAACTGCAGAGAGGATTGCTTTGAGGCTTTTTTCCCCTGTGCGTCTTGGTGCCAGTATTGTAACTACTTGAGAGTTGGTTTTGTGTAGCCTGATTTGCAGAGTAAATTGCTCTGGAAATCTCAAAGAAAGTAGATTGCAAATACTTCAGCTTTGATTCAAGAAAATGTATAAATTGTAACACAGTATGCTGACAGAGGGAAAAGGTTTCTGAAAGAAGAGCAGCAGGTTGAAGAAAAAAATTGCAAGTGAGGATAAATGCTTTCAGCTTTTATAAAAAGTAAATGTCTAATTTGGTGCATATGTTTTTTTATACCCCGTTCTTTTTGTCATTGAACTGCTGCCTGGCAAATGGCCTTCACTGGGCAGGCAGAGATAGTTTGAGATTGCTCCAGAAAACAAAAGTATTGGTAGTGAACTTGAATGTTAACAGAACTATAATGGAAATAGGATAGAGAATGATACTGTGACAAACAGATAAACCTGAGAAATGTTTAAAACTGGGCAATAGGAGGGGTTCTGTCTGCCAAGCTCATATTATCCTTTATTGTATGCTCTGGTCCTTCTTATTATATTAATGGTACTGGTGTGTCAATTGTTTGCAGAATTGGAACAGAAGTAACTACTTGAGGGAGTAATGTAGAACATAATAAAAGTTACACTGGTGCCTCCTTTATTGTTTTATTCCCAAAGTCTGGGAGCTTTTCTTAAAGAGTTACTTGAATATATTTGAATTCCAGAAAGTTTAAAATAAAATAACAGGTAATTTAAATTGTGTAATTTGAAGAAAATTTGTCATGAGGTATCAGAAAAAAGTCAAAATAATGTAATATCCTATGTTCAGCCTGAATATTCCTGTGGCCTCTTTTTTCATCTGTTGGGAGATGTTTGGTTCATATTTTGGTATATTTCACTAAAATAAAGCATGGAAATTATAAGATTGGGAATGAGAATGTACACATTAAATATACCTAAGAAGTATAGATATTGATTTGCATAAGCAAACACAGCTTTACTAACTGACTTTATATGCATTTATTTATGAAATAGATGAAATCTAAATGTATCCCCTAACTAATATTTCTGAGTAAATTTGAATTACTTGAAAATCTGTCCATCTAGATGTGTAAGCTTTAGTGTCATGAAAGACTAAACTTGACTAATTTTCTTCTGGTTTAATTTCCAACTTGTTCTTGTCTTTTACAGGTGGAAGGTATCAGCTAGAGATAAAAATCCCAGAAACATATCCGTTTAATCCTCCTAAGGTACTGCAAATGCATATTTTTGGAAAATACAGTTTGGCTAACAAGTTGGGTTTGAGTATTCTTATTTCCTTGTTCGCATGTGTAGTCTCTTCTTATTTATTTTTTTTTTTAATTCTCTTCTAGACAAGGATTGGAACTATTATCTTTAGGTAGAAATAAAGCAGGATGCAAAGCTGTATCCAGTCAGAAGTATACTCTGATTGTTCCTAAAAGTACAAACTGGCAAATCCTGGAGAGAAGCTTGTGTATTATTAATGACCCTAATGTAATATCTTTTTGACCAGATAAATACAGTTTTCATGTAGTTTTAAATGTTGTAGAGAGTACAGCTGTCTTCCCTCCCTGTCAGCATTGTTGAAGAAATGTCATAATAGGTAGTTATTGGTTCTTTTAATTTCTTGAACTCCGTAAGTATACTTAAAAAGTTCTTGAATCTAACCTACCAACTTTCTAGTCATAATTAAACAGTGGCATGTACAGTGTGTCTCGAAGAAACAACAGAGAAATAGAAGTCTTACTGCAACTCTGTTGAAGGACTAGATAACATGCACACGGATAGGAGATGGCTGTGGTAAAGTCACTCATATGTTTTTCACAACTTATTGACCTTTTAACTTTACTGCATCTTTCTAGAACTTCAGATTTTGTCATGTGCAGTGGGAGCTGTACATTCCTGTGCCCTGATTTAGTCCACTCTTCAGTGGCTTATGAATCAGTAGACACCTGAGTTGTCTGACTCAACTTCTTGATTGGTTTTCTGTTTGTCTGAAAGATGTCTTTGAACCAAGAACATGTCCTAGATCCTTATTATTTTCACCCTGATACGTAACTGGGGAAGAGGAGGAAGAGAGAGGTGCCAGTAGCTCATAGGCTCTTTGAATTACTTCCTTGAGGTTGGAGCAAAAGACTCAGAAAATCTTAATGAAATGTCTGTTGGTCTCAGTTCTTTAATCTGCATGTGTTCTGGTGGGAGCTAAAAAAAGGAGAGCTGAAGCAGGTTGCAGACACTGAAAGATGGGTCTGTATACCATGATTTAGTTGCTGCTTTAGGGCTTAGTGGTCTTCATTTCCGGAGTTCATAGGCAGCTGTTAGAAACTCAGTGCACTGTAGCATAGTACTGCTTGTTCTGGAGTCTTGAATTGGAAGCTCTTTTGCTTGTGTCGGGCCCTGCCTTTCATCTGAAAGATTTCTTTAGCTTGTTCAGTATGTGCTTTGACAGCCATTGTTAGCAGTCATTCACTGTGAGAAATTATCTAGTATTTACATTGCTTTTTACATTTTCCAAGTGATTTATAGAGTTGAGGTAGTTAATAAGTGCCTCAGCTGACATGATAGCTTATTTTTGTCCAGGAAAGCAGAACTGTTCTGGTCTTGCCTGTTTAGACACCAGGATTTTAGCCCTGTATGTACAGTCTTTTGCTGTGATGCCTGACAGATGATGTGTTCTCTTCACTGATTTGCTTGCAGGTCAGGGGCAAAAGTTGAAAGATCTGTGCTATACATAAAATGTTTTTCAGGAGTTTGGGGTGAGGAGGAGATGAGAAACAGACAGGTCAAAATCACTAGAAAGCAGTTAAGGTGCAATCTGAAATCAGGGGTTTGAAGAAAATGAAGGGGGAATTTCCAAAGGCATGTATGTCCTTTCTGAGGACAGCTTTGGTCTCCAAGACCTTTAAGAGAAAATGCTGCTTTTACCTTCCTCGGTGTCTAAAAAAACCTGGGAAACCCAAACCACCAAAACCTGAAATTAGTAATGCTTTGTGAGTGTGCATACACTTTAGTGTGAAATATGGACATGATCAATGAGTGAATGCTGGGACTAGATCCTTTCAATAGCAAAGATAAATAATAGTAATCTAGTTAAGTTTTGGGTTGGTGAACAGCTTTCTGTATATGGGGTAGTGAGACAGAATGGCTGTAGAAGTAGTAGCATCCAGCACAGAAATTTTCGTAATGCTTCTGTAGCCAACCATTTAGCTCAACAGTGAGTGTTATCCAATTCCTATGTTAAGAGTTCAGGACTTTGTTTAACTTTGTGAAAGCTAGAAAGCCCACTTTTAATAATGTTGGAAGTTTTAGGTCTGTATTTGACCATCTACTTGTCAAAACACTTGTACTGCTGGAGGATATTTCTAACTAGCTTTGTGTCATGCAGGGATGTAAACACATGACATGTGAAAAAGCAGTTAGGGATGAGTTTGGGGAGCTGGAATAGGCAGTTGCCTGTTCTGAGTAAGGCAAGGCTCTAACAAACAGCCTTACAAACTTCAAGCCTCCTGAAATAAGCAGTATCACATCTTACTTCCATTTTTAGTATTACATTTTCTAAATTAGTATTTCTTCATCATATTATTTAAAATGGTGGATTTAAAATGTTTACTTAGTATACTGGTTTTAATTGCTGTTTTTGTTTTTAAAAACTGTCTTGTTTTTTAGGTGCGGTTTATCACCAAAATATGGCATCCTAATATTAGCTCAGTCACTGGGGCCATTTGTTTGGATATTCTGAAAGATCAATGGTAAGATTCCATGTGGGTTTAAATGTGCAAAATCAAGTATACTGGTGTCCTGGATAGGAGACAACAGCTCACCTTGCTTTTAACCTTGTGCTTATAATTTGAGATGTCCTTAAAGCACACATTTTGGTATAGTATTCTGAGGTGCAAATATGCAAATGAAATGCTTGGGTGATCATTTTGGAAAGTACTAAGTACATATTATATACACAGAGAGCTCTTCCAAAAATTTTTGCACTAGGATGAACATTTCATTGTTGACATTTTGGGTGTTTTTGCATAAGTTAATTTTTTATTTTAGTTCTTTACTGTTAACAAATACTACCTATTGCTTCCTTTGATCAGTTAATGTTACTGCAGAAGTTTTAATAGTGAAAATCTGTGGAATAGACTTGTGTCCAAACTAACAGCTGCACTCATTGTTCATTTCGTTTTTCAAAGTAATTGATTTCATGTGGTTTGAAGATTGTGTGTAACAGTTGTATGATAGATGTGATACCTAATACAGATGGTTATTTTCCTCCATGTCTGCCCCAAAAGAATAGGACTGTAATTGCCCAGCAGATCATACCAGTATCTAATCCATACAAACTTCAAATACTTGTAACGTCAACAACTTTGTCAAGAGTGCTGTTGGCCAAGCAGACGTCAGTTGGGTTTGAAAGAGAAACTTTAGAGGAGAATGCTGGAGTCTTGCAGGTGACACATCGAGTGTATTAATCTTTTGCAGATGTACAAGATTATAGAAATCATCTGGCACACGATAGTGTAAATTACTGAAATGAAATGATAATGATGATAAGTTCTTGTCTAACTTCTGGAATGGCATATTTTTTCTTACCATCTGAGAACACTTGATGTTCTTTCAGGCAATAGAATCTTGAATATGCATGCCATGGTACCTGGTATAGTTTTTCTTATCAGTAAAGCCAGTGCACTTTTGTACCTGCCTCTTAAGTATTCATACCACCCTCCAGTTTTATTGGAGATTAATGACTCTTTAACTGTCTGTCATGGTGTAGCACAGCTTGGATTTTAGTTAAAGAGAACTCCATCAGATTCAGTTTAAAGGCACAGAAAGGCACAGGATTGATTTTCTGGGCATAGAGCAGTGATAAGGATACACATCATAAAGTCACCCCAAGACACTGTCCAAGTACAGTCTCCTGAGAGGTCACGCTCTGAAGCAGGTTAGTGAATTGCCATGAGGTTGTCAGTGAGTATCAAAAGGCAACAAAGACCTAAAAAAGTCATGAGCTTCTACTTAATTTATGTACTTTTGGGGTTTTTAGTCTAAACCTTTGATATTTGAGAAGGAAGGACAGGAGAGAAGAGTTGACCTGTGTTCTTGTAATCTTTGAGTTATGTCTAGCACAGATAATTTGATCTGTGTCTTATTTCTGTTATTTCTGCTTGATAAAAAATCCTCAAACATTCATGTCTTCCTTTGCCAGGATGTATATGAAATAGGAGTATTGGACCAAGAATTTGACTTCTGTATATTTAAACCAGCTCACACAAGAAGCACCAGTATTATTCCAGTTGTATAGTTTTAAAGTCTTCCTTTGAAACACTGTCTTCATTTGGAAGCACTAAGGAGAGAATTTCACAGAACCTGGTGGTGACAGGGGGAGATTTCCTATATACTATTAATCCCTCTTCAGATGATTCTTAATGTAGTGTGATCCCTTCATTTTCTAGTGGTGCTATTTGTAATTTTTGTTTCTTTTCAAATCATAGAATGGTAAATGAAAATCACTTGAGCATTGTTGAAGTGCTTATCAAAGCCTCTGATCCTTTGATAAGAACAGACTTACAGCTGCCTCTGTTGCGTACTTTGAAGCATTTCTGTATTGTGATAGATAAGACTGCTTTTTTCCTGAGTAGCTTCCTAAAACTCACTAAGCAATATGAATGGTTAATATTGTTGAAACAAGTTGTTTATTGTTCTTCAATATATGCAGCTTTAGTTAATTAAGAAATGCCTACATCATAGAATCATAGAATGGTTTGGGTTGGAAGAGACCCTAAAGATCATCTAGTTCCAACCTCCCTGCCATGGAAAGGGACACTTTCCACTAGACCAGGTTAAATCTGAAGTGGCATCATTCATAATATGTGTGCACACAGACAAAAAGAAATATGTACAAAGTTACACTCGAGAAAAATTACTCTTGAGTTCAGTGAAATACTTGCAGAAGCCTTTGGATCTTCTCAGTGGGCAAAGGATTAAGCTTTCAGGAATGGTGAGGGTATTAGCCCAGGCTTCATAGGCTTTCCATCACAATGCTCAGAGTCTCACTAACTTGAGAGTTTGCTGGATCTGAGAGTCATCCCATTCAAGGAAATGCTGGTCACAGCCTGCTGTGGTCCAGGAGAGCTCAAAGGGTCTCAGTACCACTGTTCATAGATAGGGTCACAGGATGACTATCTTAAATCATCAGTAAATTTCCATTCTGGCCACAAGGATGAGTTGGTAGTTACTGGAATATTCTTTGAAAAGTCCAACAACAAAAGTACTATTCCACTTGGTCTGTTGTTCAGACACAAGGAAGAAGTCTCAAGGCTATTTATTGGAAAACAGGGGCTTGTGAGACACCAGAAGTTCTGGGAGCAGATGGTGTTTTTGATAAACTGAAGGGAACCTAACTGTCCAGATGCCATTAATCCAGGCCGAGACCTAACAAGCATTCCTGAGACCACAGCTGGCCTAAGGAGGGAGCCAGGGGGAGGATGTACCACCACACACCACCATATTTAAGTTTTCTGCATGTCTAGGTTGAAAAGTGGTTTGAACAAAATAGCTTCATTAGAAAAGAAACAAAAAATAAGCAATACACCCCCCTGATTAATAATTTAATCTTTACAATGTTTTATCAAGCATTCAAAGGTAAATTGGACAAATGCAATTCTGAAATACACCTGTAGAAGTATTCTAGAAAATATATTTAGTTCCACAATGCCTCTTGTCAAATCTTTTAGCAACAAGATCTGTTTTTGAAGTGCCACTTCACTGGCTTTCAATGCTCCTCTTGCTGCTGTGTTTTAATATAAGTCTCAAATTTCACTGCGTATCTTTTTCAGTGAGGTTTGAGAATTAAAGGACTGGAGAAGTTTGGCCTATGGGCCTTAGCAGGATTTCTGAAAGAATTAATAAGCGGATAAAATACACATTTATAGATGGTAGATACTAATACTATTAAAAGAATTTAGTAGTTTGTATAGTTTTAAAAAGTCTCTTCCCTACTCTCCCATCCTCTGATAATGATTTTCTGTTCTAATGAGTATAGTTGAGATGATACTCTGCATATTGGCAGGAGGTTTTATCAGTTTGCAAAGTAATGTCTATAAGTTATTTTTGATGAGTTTAATGCAATTCTTTCTCCACATTGCATGCTTGATGCTGAAATTCTTTGCAGCTGTGGATTTTCTTCATGTTTAGATTTTTAAGTACCTGTTATGCCAGTTTGTTTGCAAAGCAGCAACTGTTTGCTGGTAGAATTAAAATAGGGATATGATTTTGTAAAAGGAATACTGTTTATGCTTATCTGACATAATTTTCGTTATGTGGTTTCGCTTACTATGGCCTGTATTTATCTTCCAGGCCAGTACTTGGTCTCAAGGTTTTAATTTTAAATATACAATGTATCTAACACAGTTCATTGAAACCTGAGAACTAAATTACTTGAAAGCTGTTCCGCATAAATCCCTTGAGCAGAGATTATTAAGTGAATGTGTCGTGGCTGTGTATATGGCTACAAAAAATCTCTTGGCTTTTGTGGTTTTGACAGTCAATAATAAATAATTTTTTGTTGTAGTGACTCTACTGGAGGATTCATGCTTCAGTTTTAGTTGGGATGCAGAAATCATTATAAGAGATAATACAATTTTAATAGATAAATAAGCAGCAGCCAGCTTGTAATCATCTTCCTGGGCACCCAGAACTGCTGGATTTTGTTCAGGGTGTTTGAGGAGCACTGAAGCTTCTTAAAGCTTTGAGAAAATTGCAGAGAATATTAACATGGTTTGAGGGAACCCTTCAGCAAGCAGGCTTTCCCCTCTGTGCTGTGTGAAAGCTATTCTATTATGCTTTTTAAAAAATTTTCTCTGATGCGTGCCTGGTCTTGTATTTGTCCTGTAAATATGCAACAGGCTTCTACTCAAAGGCCTTATTAATTTCCTTCCAGATTCCATAAGCCATTGGAACAAGGTGCCAGAGATTTTTGCTTGGATTAACAAGCTTATTTATTTCACAAATGGAACAAATATTGCAGATTATTTGGAAAAAAATGTTCCTGTAGCCATGTTTGGTTGACAGAGTAGAGTAGCAATCTGCTGGCTGCAGCTGTTCCCGGCATTCTGCTGGGTTACCTCTTAGAATAATGAAAGAGATTGTTTCCTAGAGAAGAATGTAAAGAACATAAGTAAAAACTTCCTAAATGGAGAATTAGTTCGCCTTTAAAACTGAAGAAGAAAAATAAAACTTGGCAGTGTTTTGTAATCCTCTTAGGACTCTCTCAGCCCATCAGAAGGTAAAAGAGATTTCTTTCCTCGGGCATGCTGGGTACAGCTGGCTTGCTGTGCCTTTTAATGTTAACACTATAGTCACCCAAACTAGGGGTGCTCTTTTTTAATGGAAATGCCCTAAGATATTATCTAAAAAAAGAGGAAAAATGTGTAAGTGAACAAAATGTATATCAGCTCTCTTTGTTCTGTTTCAATCCAGATTTTCCTTGTGGTTTAGCAGATGCAATGCCAATAGAAAGCCAAGCTTTTGGTTTGGATGTCCAGAGTGGAAGCTTTTAGTTTCAAGTTCTCTGAGGGGACAGTGCCCCTGTAGGGAGCTCTCTGCAGCTCACTGGTGCATGATAGTGGCCTACTCCCGTTTTGCAGATGGCGAACCTGGAAGCTTGCATGATAGCTAAGCAACATTTTGGGATGGGAGTGGGAGTCAAGGGTTATTGTAAGCTTTAGGAGCAAACAGGATCCAGTAATGTCATGGGACAAAGGCAAATAGGAAATTTTACCTTTAAAATTCATTCTACAAGCTGGCTGCTTGTTCCTGGTGATTGGTCAGGCTTTCATTGAAGTAGTGTACCCGCTTAGAGAGTTGTTGTACAAGAAAGATGGGAACCATAGGAAAAATCCAGAGTGAAGTACGCAAGAATAATGGTCTAAGCAAAAACAATGTACAGTGAAAGATGGGGAAGCCATCTCAGTGTGCAGAATATCAAGCATGGTGAAAAACTGAAGTAAATTTTCCAAGAGCCTTCTAAGGCTTTGGTTAAGAACAGATCAGACAGAAGTCTGTCAGGAGTGATACAAAACCTTGCCTTTGGCAAGGAGGGGAGAACAAACGTAAAACGCAGCCATGAAGCTCACTTGAGTTACCAAAGAGAATTGCTTGAACTCCATGAGCTGTTGCGCATAAATCCACCCACACCTGGAAGTAAACTTCAAATGTAAGAAGAGTTGGAAATACCTAATTTTTTCAGGGTTCTATTCTGGATCAATAAACCTTCAAGGTACGTTGGAAAATTCAGAAGACCTGTATCTTTGCACTGGAAATTCGTTTTAAGGAAAATACAGCTTGCTTATTTTTTTTTTCTTCCCCTGGACATTCTTCTCTAGCTTGTGAAGATGTAGGGGAGGGGATGTGTGTGTTTGTGTGTGTGTGTTGGGATTTTTAGCTTTGTGGGACTATCAGTATAGATTTTCTTTCAGAATTGATGATCGGAATTGTTTTTGCTTTTTGCTGATGAGGAACAGGTCCTGCCCTACTGGTATCTGTAAATACAATTCTAGGCAGTCATTTCCATTCACTGTGTTCTCCCAAAAGAAGGTAACACTTCTTTGGGAGAAGTGAAAAAAGAAGAGCTTTTAAGTTCATGGGAAATCAGAATCTATTTTTAGCTGTCCCTTCAGTTTCTTCTGTGAATCTTAATATATATCTGAAAAATTCGACTAAGCTATTGTAGAAAATAATAAGCTTTTTTTACTTTCTTTGATCAGGAAAGCTAATTGGTGCTCTAAATGTAGAAGATTTTAGATGGTTGTATGATAGTTACACAAAATATGTCAGTTTTTCTTTACCATTAATCACAAACTTTTAATTTCTTCTTTTACAGCAATTGAAGCTGTAATGGATTTTCTTTTATGATTTAAGGATACTTCTTTCAATGTTTATGTCCAATAAAAACTGTGTTATGATGCATGAGATGGGAAAGCCGTTTTGAGATACGAGACTTGAAAATAAGTTGTAAGCTACATTTTTAAGACTTTTTACAAATGTAGCTAAACCAATCTTGTCTGAAACTTACGATTTCAGAGTTTAAATTCTCTGATCATACAGTCATCTGTATATCTAAATGGATAAGTTGTTGCTTTTTATTGTTATTTTGAAATTGGACTGTGAGAAGTGCCAGTATGCTTTGTATAAAAATCTACAAATATAACAGATGAACAGGGATTGAAAGGACCTGGCAGTCTTGAAAGGCAGAGACAGCTGGAGACAGCTGGTGTCCATGGCACTTTTGGTTCTTAGTGATGCCCCCTGCTCCCCAAAGTGTATTTTATACTCCTAGAAGGTACAGTGGAAGTGGAAGTAAATTGCATGTAAAAGTGGCACAAGAGGCTGCAATCCTTTTTATGTCATCTTGTCTACATTTTCAGATGTATCTAAAGTAGAAGGATTTCTGCAAAGGAAAGGGCAGAACAGCTTTTATTTGGAGAAAATAACTATAACATTAGTTATTGTTGATAGATATTTCATGGGAAGTCTGTCTTTAAAACTACAGTAACTAACATAATAAAATTACTTAACTGGGAAAAAAGACTTTAGATTTTATAGTGGGTGTGGTAGATACTATAGTACCTGAAATTCACTGCATAAAAATAAAAATTATTAAATCCATTTGAGCATAGTAAGGCCTGAATGACTTGGTGTCCCATGACACCTGAATGCTGGAATAGTAAATATGTTTTATTACATTCCGGTAATACTAGCAGATGAGACTGTGAATTATGTCATCAATGTGTACATTAAATAGGTTAATTTCAAGATAGTATAAACCAGTAGAGATTACAAACCCAAGGAAATGATAAGAGCAAAATAGCATCAGGTACATGTAAAGAAAAGAAAATTACTGAGGAATAGATTTGGATGAGGAGAATTTTATGTTGTGATGGTTTTGTGATTTTTCAGAACTCAGATTTAAAAGCATAAGGATTTTTTTTAAGATTTAAGTCTACGAAGTTCAGCTTAAGGGACTTGAAGCCAGTGTGGCAGTTGGAATGAGACACTATGTGCTAATTAAAATCTCTGTCATTTGGGATGTTTCTCACTTGCAGTTTGATGTAGAACACTGCACTGCGAAAGCTCAGCAATAATTATCAAGCTAAAAAATAAGTTACTGAGAAAAATCTTCTAGAATTAGAAACAATTAGGGGAGAATGGCATGTTTGAATGGTTAGTGACACAGCAAGAAAGCTGTGAATGTAAGCATCTAGGAACATAATATTTGGGTGCCACAAATGTACCTCTGACATTTTACCAGCATCTATTCTTTGTTCATTGGTACACACTGCTCAAGTACCTTAATACAGTGACTCAGTACTGGAAAATACATAAATTTCTGAAACCTAAGCCTGGAAAGGGATTTGCACACTGTTTCCTTTGTAGCTGGATCAAACTGTATCAGGTCAAACTGTTCCCCACCTATTCTAACAAACTCTTTACATTTATTTGCAACCTTCTGAAAAAAAGAAACTGTTTTCTGTTGATTGAAAATTGAGCTTTGTTTGTAAGAAATTGGATGTCTGTGTTTCACAACTTCGCTCTGGCATTCATGTGCCATAATCACTTTGTTCAAATCTAAAATGTTGCATTTTCCCTACTCACCTTGCTACTAGTTCTTAAGCAGAGTAAACAGATCTGTGTATTGGTTTGAACGTCTGTGCCATTGCCACAATGATTTAAGAGTTCAGTTAACTCTTCAAATCAGAAATACTCAACTTTCTCAGAGTCTGTGGGGTTCTTACTTGGTTTCCAGTGTACGCCAACTGAAATGGTAGATCAGAGGTTTTATTTATGATTAAAATCTAATGAAACTGTGTAAGTGTTACAACTTTCCATACTTCTGGTGTGTAAGAATTTCATACAATTGCTTTTAAGGGTTTATTGACTTCTCTGAGCATACTGGATTTTCCCGTACTAAATTATTGAAGTGTCTTATTCTAAATACACTTGGAGATCAGGATAAATGATAAGAACCTAAAACCTTAGAAGTTCCAACTCCAGAACTGTGCTACCTTCAACAGGGTTCTTTCACAGGGGCAAAGAGTGACTTTACAGGACCATTGTGACTGCAGAATGTTTCTGGCTGCCGACAGTCATGTCAGGTTGTAGTGAGAGGAAGCCAAGGAAGTATTTTGATAGCACATTCCATAATTAGCCTAACCATTTTATTATTGTAGTAGTAATTAACTATGTAAATGCTTCCAACTTTGTTGAAAAATGTCATATTAAAACTGGTGCAAAGAGATCTAATGTGTAGAGTTCCTTACCTGTTACACATGTTTAAAATGTAGGTCACTGCTCCTGCACGAGGAGTGCCGGCAGAGGGAGCATCCGCAGCCTGCCGGCCCCGCCCCGCCCCAGGAGGAGGTGCTGCTACCGGCAGTGAGGGAGAATGACACAAGCCATTTCGGCGTTGGTTTTTTGCGGTTTTTTTTCCCCAGATGAAATTAATTACATTAAGTGGGCATGGTGAAATGTGTAGGTCAAGGTACTTTCCAAAAACTTCAGAAAGCACTGTTGATAGGAAAGTCCATGTATAAAACCTTATTTAAATATATATACAAAGCAGTATTTTGATAACTATAAGCTGCAGCAGTTTAAAATTATGTTCCTTGGACTTACAATCTGTAGACGATCCCATATCTTCTATGATAGTAGTACAGCCACAAGGGTGAATACAGACATGGGATATGGTAAAGGATTTTTTAAAATTTTCAATTTCAGGGCAGCAGCAATGACTCTAAGAACAGTGTTGTTATCACTGCAAGCATTGTTGGCAGCTGCAGAACCAGATGATCCACAAGATGCGGTAGTGGCAAACCAGGTAAGATACTCAGTTGACTGTGATTTTTAAACACTTCTGTAATCTTTGCTGAGTCAGGTGAGGTCCCAAGGCTTACAGGAGATAAAAGATTTTAAACAATTTATCATAAAATTGCATATAGTAAATGTGAGCTGCTACAGTGTTTTGTGCTCTTTTTGAATTCTAGAATGAGTATTAGTTACTCTACAGTGTCAGAAGGTTTTGTCCTTTATTTATATCACCTTGTGAGAAATATCAGGAGATAACAGCATAGTAAAATGAATTCCAGTATACCTTGCCTTTTAAAATCTAAGGCTTCCAGTATAAGAAAAGCAATATGCTGTTGGTTTAAAATGAGTTTTAACTTGGTGGTGTTAGTTGTATTTGGCTTGGTATGAAGCTCCTCTTCTGGATTAATATGAATATTGTTGAGCACTGTATTTGTTTAATGTCAAAATATTATGAGTAATAACTTGGGGATAACTGTTTTAATCACTGGTTGAATTGCTATCAGTAAAATTTTGTAGTCAACAAGGTTTGTTACCTTTCAGACATTAGTGATAACTTTTAATACCAATAAATAAATGTCAGTGGGATCTTAGGCCATACCTGGACTGCCATGATTCTGTTTAAATTGTTGATGAAGGATAGAAACAGTCATTCCTCTGGCGATTCTGAACAAGGTCCTAAGTATGTGTGTGTTCTCCTTTCTACTTTGGGGCGAGAGAGAGAGGCAGCCTGGCTTCCCCACTGACTGGCAGTCAGGGTGTATTTCAGTAAAAGAAGAACAAAGCAAGTTGATGCTGGAAGAACCTTCTATCTCACCTGTGTCTTCTGTAAGTCAGAACCCTCCAGGATAGGGTGACAAGGTGTGCACTCCTTCCTCTAAAACTCAGTGCAGGATGATAGATAAGCATTTTTCAGACCTGTCGGGATTTGGGGGAAACGTGGAGATTAGAGGTAGTCCATTGCACTGCTGGGTGCATGAGAGCTGTGTGCTACCACTCTACTCAGTAAGTACAGAAGGCTTGCTTGTGGGATTCTGCAGTAAGGCTGCTCTGAATAAATGTCCATGAACAGTTCTGTCAGGCTGAATTGCTCTGCCCAGGGAGAAGTGTTGTAAAGGCCAGAAAGGCCATCAGGCATATCCCTGCACTGGTTTTTTTCTGGATGTATGCCCTTGCTGTCACACTCCCTCTTCATTAAAAAAAACCACTATATCCTTTTTCACAAAGGTAGTGTTTCCTGTTCTGGCTCTGATGGTAGAATTTTGTGTGGGAATCATAACAGTAGAAGCACTTGAGCTGGTAAGAGTTTTTTCTCAGGCAAAAAACTTCATGAAACTTTCTAGATTCCAAAGAGCAATTTTCCAGGCTGCCCCTCAGGTGCTTGTGGGGGTGTGTCCAGTGTGACTGTGGGACTGTGGCATGGCTGATGTGGAGAGGATTCTGTTTACCCTGTTTCCTGCAAATATCTGCATGAAAACTATACTGGGGTTTGGCCTTGAGTTACAGGCATGTGTAAGTAGGAAGTGACTATAATGGTTTTGAGAGATATGTTGGTAAACACCTGTTTCCTTCATGTGTTTATTTGGTGTTGGGGTCTCTTTTACTTTGTTAGGGTTTGATTGTGTTTTCCAAAACAAAAATTCCCAAGGCATGAATTTATTCTCCACACTTGTGCTATTTTACTAAACTGTGTGTCATCCAGGTAAATGGCAGTGTTGTACAAGCTCTTGAGCTGAATCCCAGGGAGAGCTCCTGTTTGAGTAAGAGCAGTATTTTCAGACACCAGCTGTCTGGTGTGCTAGTTGCTCTGGTTGCTGGTTTTTTTTCAGTACAGCAACATGAGCTGCCTCAGATTCCTGATACCAAAACATCAGCAAAAGTTGGCTTTAGGCTTTTCTCAATTCAGTGAGAAAATTCAGGATTATTTACAGATACCCAAGTAAAGGAATTCTATTAATAGAGCACTGAAACCTAGTTCTGAGTAAAATGCAATTACGACTAATCCTTTGGACTAGAAAGCTAGTTGCTTTTTAGGCTTGGCAGTGTTCTCAAAAATATTTTAAAAAAATTAATTGGGGGAAGACCTCTTAAGAGCAGAAGAAAATAGTACTTCAGTATGCTACTGGTGTTTACCTTAATCCTTCCTCTTTTTTAGTCATTACACCAAAAGAAATTTATTACAGACCACTGTATTCATAACAGTGATTTATTTCCAACAATAGATTGCCTCCCATGTTTGTTTTAGTGCCATTAATGCCACCAGATAGTAAATACACAAATTATGACCCGTGGATCAGAATTAGAGGGAAGTGGGCAAGGCACGCAAAGCAGTGTAGTTGGTGTGGGTTGTTGTAGGAGAGGCAAAATGAAATGTACTGCATTTTACATGCTTTATAGATCTAATTATTATTTTCATGTATGAATGAAATGTCTAAGAATGATAATCAGCCATGTTTCTGTCCTTAAAATGTACCTAAATATTTGAAAAACATATTTGCTAATATCTTGTTTTATTAAAGTGATGATTTAAGGGAAGAGGGATTTTTTTTTTTAAGACAAAAAACTTGATACTGCATACCAAAGTTGTTAAAATGGGAAAATTATTTAACTTTTCTGAGTACAGTTTATGACAGATGACCCACTTTCTTGGCAGTTGAGTTCTTGGCACACACTAAAAATTCTCTGTGATATGGTCCAGTCTGTTGTTTATTGGAAAACTAGTTAGTGACGAGATTGGTCTAAATAATATAGTTACATACTGGCATGATTCCTTGCTTTTTGCACTTGCTCACCCATTTTTCAGCCCTTCTTCTGTCACCTGTGTGATCAAGATCTTCGTTCTCAGGAAGAAGTCTGGTAGTAGAATGTTAGTCCAGACTGAAAAACTGCAGACCTACTTGCAGTGCGTAAAACCATGTATTTTTTTAGTGATTAGAGAAATGCATTAGAGTAGTACACAGTACCATGTTCAGGAGATGTTAACATAGGGATAATTTGTACTCTGTCACACTGAATATAAATTTTCAGCAGCTGTGCTAAATATAGCTACTTCGCTTGGGTCGCTGCAATTGAGAGCAATACCTGGTTGTACACAACAAATACCCATAGTGCAAAATTTGACCTGAAGACAAACTCATTATATCAAATGCTTGCATAGGTTTACTCTTTGTGTAATCCTCACCTCTAAATTTACTTCAAAAATAGCAGCATGATCAGTATGAAACACTGTGGAAGATATTGTAGGAAGAATGATGGATTGCAGTTTGCCATATTGTCTTGCTGTGTGGTTGGATTGCTGAGATTTAACTTTCACCTTTTCCCCCCTCTCTCTTTTGTGTAGTACAAACAAAATCCAGAAATGTTTAAACAGACAGCTCGACTTTGGGCACATGTGTATGCTGGAGCACCAGTTTCTAGTCCAGAATACACCAAAAAAATAGAAAACCTTTGTGCTATGGGCTTTGATAGGGTAAGTATAAATAACTTAAAATATTTTTCGCTAAGGGCAGGCCAAGTATATGTGTATAAATACAGGAAGTCATCAATAGCATCAGAATCTACTGAAGTAGATTTGCTACTTCCATGATGTTGTGTAGGTCTAATTATTCTATTTTGCTTATTATTTTTAAGAATTGGAGTTTTAAAATACTACGTTACAGATAATTCTTGCGAGCTACCCCTGTCTTTTTGAAACAATTATTCTATAAATTATTATTTGGTATTTAAGAAATGGTAAACTCATGTGTTTTGATTAATCTGTGAACTTTTCATTCCACCTTCTGGAGCTGCAGGTTCACGCACTGAAAATATTATTGCTTTTGTTTTCTCATTGCAGAATGCAGTAATAGTGGCCTTGTCTTCAAAATCATGGGATGTAGAGACTGCAACAGAATTACTCCTGAGTAACTGAGCCATATAGAGAGAGCTGCTTCTGTAGTCCAGCTTGCCCCTTCTGGAGGAGCATCACCATCTGTTATTCCTAGGATTCTATATAGATTCTCTTTCAAAACTGGCACTCTTGCCTGATGATGCTATCTAGGCACTATTGGAGACTGAAAAAAAGCGCTCTGTAAATAAAGCTAATTAAACGTCTGTGTAAATTTAAAAAGGGGAAATACTTTAATTTTTTTTCTTACTAAATATTGTAAAAATTCTTTGAGCTCAGCTAAGATAATGGGGGAAAACCATGCCTACTTTAGTGTTTAGCAGTGTGACAAAGACTAGCAGGAACTTGCTTCAGGATTTTGATTTAGTAATTCAGAAAGCAACATTTTGAGTGTTAGTCATCAAAATTGTTGGTGCCACTCATCACAGTTATCTTACTGTTTTTAACATGGATCCTATGTGCCTGTGGATTGACCTATATTTGCATGCTTGTACTTAATAGACATATTAGGTAGGGTCGCTGAAGAGAGCACCATTGAAATACTCAATTGCTTTTGTAATTTTTTTCCTGACAGACTTTCAAGACTTACCCAAAGTTCCAAATGGTGACCTATTCAGAACCATTTTCTTTCTAGCTTATTAATTGGGAAACCTGATTCTCCTCTCCCTTACATCATACTGTTGATTATGTTTCATCATCTGTGGGTATTATGTGTGCCATTGCAGTAGTCTAGGCTCCCCTTTAAAAATATAGATTTTGATTTATCAGTAGTGATTTTCATGCATCATGTTTTCTACACAATCATGTAAGGAGTATGCTTTGATACAGCACAAAAAGATGGAGCTGGTTTCATTTCCTTTTTTTTGTTTTAAATAGCTGTAAAGTGTTCATCAGTACATTCTGGATAATATGATTTCACGCAGTTCGAAGGAAGACAAAGCTGATTCTCCAGTGTACTGAGAATGAAAAAAAAATTTTTTGAGTACTTGATATGATGCAATCAGCTGTTTTTTGCAGCGGTTTTCTAGCTTTATTTTGGGCTTCAGTTTAAGGATTGCTTACCAGGTACTTTAAAATTCATCCTTGCTTGCATTTTTCTCTGGTTAACACATGGAGGCTGTGTTGGTGTTTTTACTGTACATACTTCAAATGCACATAGAAGTAGAAGTGTGTTCTCAATTTAGCTTTTTTTTTGGATTGATGTTTCTGATAAACGAGAACTGAAATCTTACCTTGGCTTGTACATACAGTCAGTCTTTTTATTTGTATTAAAATGACATTTCATCCTGAGTGCAAAAGCTTGAAAATTATTAGTCTTGCAACTTCAAACACTAGTACATCTATTTAAAGAGAGCTGTAATGTCTTTGTGAATACGATGCTAACTTTTGAGAGTATATCTGACAAGGAAGTTCAGAGAAATCCTGAGACTAGAGAGTGGGGATTGTGGATAATGGAGTACTGTATCAGTCATCTTTTCTATTACTCTTATATTTTGTTCTGGTTTTTTTTTCCTCCTAAGCTGTGGAATAATAGGGTGGGGAAATATATGCCTGCTTGGGGTTTTTCTAGAGCTATGAAGTACAAATAGAAATAGTTTTGTACTTCATAGTCTGTTTATAACTCACACTAGATGAAATCAGGAACATTATGGTATCTGTTAAATACCTGGAGCATAGTAGTGGGGAACAGAACCAGAAAACAGAGCTGTCGAGACCTGGCTAGTTCTGGGATGTTCCCCGTACTGCTCTGTCTGATGTGTCCAAACTTAAAACAGGGCACAGACAGTAAATACTTTGAACTCATATCAGTGCAATACTAAATGCATTTGCTTAGTCTTTATACTTACTGCTTTTTAAGGTGTAGTCAGTGATCAGTTTTCTTGGGTTTTCTTGAGTTAGTGTAAATCATTTGCAATGATGCCAAAGGAAAAGAGTTGTTTTGACTTTCCGTATATTTATTTATTTTTTTAACAAGAAGCTGCTACTGTTCAGCTGGTTTGCTAGATGAAAACCAGGGACGGTAGGAAACTGGCAAAATGCTACTTGTGTTAATCTCAAGTTGCTGTCTTTTCTGTTATACAGGCTAAGAACTTATTGATTACATCAACACCTTTTTTTTTTTTTACCCTGGTGGTAAATACAAATTGCTGACTACTTTCCCTTGTTCTTCGCTGCTATTTATCAAAAGAAAGAACTTGGAAATCATTGTCGGGGACATAAAACTACTCAGTTACGGGCTTCTGAGCATGTCTTTTGATAAGACCAGTCTCCTAAGAACAGCAGGCTTCTCCAACAGTATGTGAAGTGATAAAGGAAGCCAGGGAAAGGGGGAGAGGCAAAAAAGAGGTTCTTAAGTGAGCATGGTCACCTCTGAAAGAATGCCCTGTTAAGTTTTACTTCTCTCACGAAGTTACCTCATTTTCTTCTCTACTGCAAAACAGTTGTCTTCCCCTTCCCCCTTATGTATAAATGTTGGATTCTGGGTTTTGCTCTCCATCCATGTGCTTGGTAGCTTAATGCTAGCTCAGGTGCTGGCAGGAAGGAAGCTGGGAAGGAAGCATGACCCAGCATTAAGGAGACATCTTTGGTCTGACGTCCCTCTGAATTTTGACATGTCACTCCTTTATAAGGAATGTTTTTGTATTCTTGGTAATTATCAGAGTTGAATATAGGGATAATGTTGTACGAGGTTAGTTTAACTGCAGCTGGGGCTGAGCCCTAGGAATTTTGCTGTTAGTGTTCAGCTTATCCTTGTGAGATGTTGTACATACAAATGGTAGTTCCGTTTTCTGTATTGCTGAACATCGCTATATTCAGGGCCCTGTGCATTCACAGACGTGGAGTTGCTGTGCAGCCCACTCCAGCTGTGGACTCAGGCTGCACATTTACCACTCCTTGCAACAAGACATGAAACATGGGTACAGTGGCTTTCTAAGTACAAAGAAACCATGCGTTGTCTTCCTCTGTAGTGCCAGAAGATGGCTTCAAACAGTCATTTTGAAGTCCAAACGGCCCCATTTTTCTAAACAAGGTATTGGTAATAACACGGATTGTCAGAGCATTCTTTGGATTTCACTGCTGAACATTTTAACATGCATCCAGCAAAAAGGTTTATCCATATTACCCAGTTCCTCCAAGAGCAAAGTACAGCTTTGTTCAGAGGTAGAGAAATGCCCTTTCCTGTTGCCAAAAGCCTCCATTTTCCCATGAGTACCAAAAGCCCTGACTGTATTCCACCCCCTTGCCAAATTCACAGCTTCCTCCCATTCCTTCTGTGAACAAGCTGTGTTCTCAGTGTGACAAATTGGTGCATTTTGGAGACAAAAAACCTTAGAAACATATCCTGGAAATATGTGTCATTTAGTGCATTCTGCATACTCCAAACTTGATTATTTTGTTTGAAGCTTGCAACAGAGTACATGGGGCCTTGACTATAATTGGTTCGGTAGTATTTATGAGCAATTAAGTACTATTGGTGTATGAATATGTCTTAGTTCTTTTTCTAATTATCACTGTATTCAACTGTTTTCCATGTAAATTGGTATTGGAACACTGACATAAGGAATATAGAAACTTCTTTCGTTGTTGTCTGAAAGGAGGAATTAAATAGCCAGAAAGAATCTTACCTTGTAACACCAGATCTGCATTAGATGGTGTGGGTAACAGAAACATTTAAACTATGCAAATTTAAGCCTAACAGCTGTGACTCAGACTAGGCACTTCAGAGCTTATGGATTGCTTGTGTCATTGGGGAAGGGAGAAGGGGAGTGGGGGCAAATCAAAACACAGATTCAAGCGCAAACTCTTGTTTACTGCATTGGTCATGCACTGTGTCAGGACGTTCCATTTTTAGCACAGGGGAAGTCAACTGTGCATGTCCCTTGTTCCCTTCTGAATAACCACCAGAAGCTGGCTTAGACTTGGAGGCTTGCCTGAAGTGGAAAACCTTAAATTATTTAGCAAAAAAATTGCTTTTATTTAAAGGCTGATGAGCAATGAGAAGATGAGGTGTCCTCTCCTGCTCGGTTTTGTTGATGGAATTGATGAGTAGGGGGCACTGATTTGTGACCAGGTGTATAGTTTTGTATGGTTTTGATGAGCAGCTGGCTCAACAAGAGGTAGCAAAAGTGCATTTCATCAGTGTCTGTTGCATCACAGAACTAAAGCATGAAAGTCAAGATGCTTGTGGGTGCCTAAAGCCTCTTCTGGGAAGACCAAATAGATGTTTTCAGTGTTAACCATCCTCGTTTTCCAGGCACAGCTTTCTCCTACGGCTAGGCAAAGGGGCAGTTACTTCTTTCTTGCTAGTTTTCTGATCTGTTCCAAACCTATCTGTGAATGATGTAGGTAGCTCTTCCTGCTTGTGGTGTTTGTGTCATCAGCTGATTCATCATCGGACTCACAAGACCAACTGTCGTCAATGCATTTGGCTTCTGGCTTGGTTATTCCAGCTGCAGTGCTCTGTTGGCAGCAACCTGACTTTGGATTTGTTCTCACTGGACAAACCCTTGCAAATCATTTGCCCTGTACTGTGCTGTGATGTTCGATCTGTGCTGTTACCTGCTTTGTAGGCATCAAACTGGCTCCAGGATCACTCATGGTGCTGAGCCCTTCATCGATAGTGTAATTTCAGATCCACGGCTCGACAGACGAGGAACTGTACTGTGACAGTGCTGTGCTTGTGTGGTGTACTATCTGCAGCACCTGCTGCTGCTCTGGTGCAGTGTCTGAAGAAGGCTGCCATCATAGGAATGCTGATGTCAACTGCTGAAGAGTCCTGCTTTTCACTTATCTTTTCCATCCTAAATTCTGACTTTTCTAGTAAATGAGTATTTACCAATAAATACTGCAGAAGGTTGGTTCCTGAGCATCAGCCTTCCTGTGGAGGAGGAACGGGGGTGGGGAGGCTGGAATGCAGCATCAGTATTTTTTGTCTTGAAAATAAAAACTACACAAACACTTTTGTACACAAATGATTTTTTAAATAAACACACATTTTAAAAGATGTTGATTTTTCACTGGGAATGCTTAACAATAAATGCACGTTTCCCTGAAAACAGTTTTCATTTTATTTCTGGCAATTCTGATTGTTCTAAGATTATAGGGTCTACTGCCTCCATGTCAGTAACAAGAGCGAAAGGGATGATCATTTTCAAGGTGCACATTAGAAAATTTTGAAGAAGAAAATTGTGTAAATAGAAGTTGTGTAATGGAAGCATGTGTTATTTCAACAAGGACTGCCTCACGTGATGGCCTGAAAACTACATGTACAGCTGCACCACCACTTGTCTCCTTTCAAAGGCTGCATCTGAAGAAACAAAGCCGGTAACTCACAGAGGAAAAGTTCTCTCTGGATTTTCGTGCACCGCTTATATTCATGTCATCACATTTTAAACTACGTACTTCAAACTGCAGTTGGTTCATGCACAGGGAGGTGACAGCCTGGTGGCTAATGACACTGCCCTGTTGTTCAGCTCTGGAAGAACCTAGGAGAGATGATGACTATGGATTTACTACCAGTACAGACTTCACTTTTTTGGCATTTGTCCACATTTGTTAAATGGAGTAAAGCAGTTTGAAGGCAGCAGCTGCACAGCTGAAGTAAGGAGCAGTGAGTTTGCTGTGGAGCTGGTTGTAGTACTCTGTTTCAAATCTGCGTCCCATCTTCAGGTGCATGTTTATCCCTGGGCAGGTTTTGCAGGTTTCTGGGCAGGCTCTACCAGCTGGGATAGTACTGCACAGTTTTATGGTGTAAGATGTTGTTTGGGTTTTTTGTTTCATTTTACTGTCATCAGGAGCTGTGTCGTTCTGTGGTACCTCATTCTTTAACGGGGTGAGGGAGAGGGAGCACTCCTCAGTCCCTCTCCTGCAGGTCTTAGCCTGATACGAATTCAGAGAAAAAAAAAAGGTCCATATTCCCCAGTTTGTGTAGTTAGACACTGACATGAGTAACTGAGAGCTGCTTTATACTGAAATACTTGTGAAGTTGTCCAACAGCCTTGTCATTCCTTCCAGCACCCCAAAACTGGAAGCGAGTTCACAGCTGAAATGGACTGATGGTGCTTGCTAGCTTGACTTGTCCTGTACTTAGTTTTCTGTTTCAGTGGCTGTAATACTGACACATTTGGCTCTCAGACGGGTAACTGATACCTCCAATACAGCAAATCCAGGATTTTAAATTGTTTTTAAGGTCAAGTCTGGATCTGGAGCACCCGTGTCTGGTATAATGTCAAATAAATTACATTGCTTCACTTAGTGGCTGCTTTGTGTTGAAATACATGAATTCTTTAGGTGGGTTTATGACAGCCTGGTATAACATAAAGGGTAATAAGCTGGGCTGGTGAGGAAAATATGGTGGGGGGGAGAGGGGAGGTGGGAGAGAACCTGTTTTGTGCTGATGATACCTGAGCCACCAGACCCCTTTAGCACTCCCAAGTCCTCTGTGTACAGCTGCCTTTGCCTGCAAGTGGTGCGGGGCATGGGCTTGTGGCCCCCTGCTCCTGCAGGGTGGGGAGAGGGACAGTGCCCTGGTCACTTTCCTTTGTCTTTCCTGAAACCTCTTCTCAAAACTGGCAGTTTAAAAACATGATGATGGTGAATAGTCAAAGCTCCTGCTGACCCTGAGAGGTTTGGGAAGTTCCTGCAGCTGAGCCACATTGCTGTATCAGGGCAAAGCCTGCTATCCCCATTTTTGTACATTTACCTGCTGCCTAGGTTCAGAGGTGGGTGGGAGGGTGTCTTTCTTGAAGGAGGAACCTTTTGCTGGTTACAGCCCCAAAAAATAGGAGCCAGTTACACACCAAGATGGATTTTGGTTCAAAAGCACACCTACAACTGGCTGGTCCCATTTCACACTGCAGTCATAACAAAGAGCAGGCACTGGAAATGGCGTCACAGCTTTAAATTTTCATCAACACAAGGCTGGAGAACAAACACCAAACACAAAGTTGGTCCCGGGTGTTTCTGGAAGTGGTGGCCATCACATCTTCACCTTGCTGCAAGAAGCTGTTGGGTGTGAAGCAGTTTATCTGTGTAGATAGTGGCTTAAAGGATCCAAAGCCGTCAGTGCAAATGGAAAGAAAGCACTTGATGTTTATGACTTTTAAAGAGGCAACTCCAAGAAATGAATCCTGCATATGAACTTGCTATAGGTGAATGACCTGCTGGGATGGGGGCATGTTCTCACTCTTTGCTTTGGCATATGTGTTGCCCACTATAGCTTATTCCACATTCCAATCCTTTAATGGTCTGAACTACATCAAAAGTGCTGGGATAAACTGTCTCCAGGCCATAGTTATCAGGAGAGGGAACTGTTGGGAAGAAAACATGTATAAACAAAGTAGTTACCAAAATTCACTGGGTCAGACAATGCTGAGGTGGAGGAGAAAAAAAACAAAGCACAAACCAAACCCCCAAAATTCCTTAAAAACTAAGGGAGAGTCATTATTTGTATTTATTGTTTGTGTGCCATTCTTTTCACCTGTGAATGGTTCTTATCTGTGAGGAATTCAGGAAGGGGAAGTGCAGAGTCCTGAACCTGGGGAGATAAAACCCAGGCACCAATACAGGCTGGGATAACTGGAAAGCAGCTTGGCAGAAAAGGACCTGGGGGTTTGGGATGTGGACCAAGCTGAACGTGAGCCACCAACCTGTGCTCATGGCAAAGGCAGCAAAGTGTATCTTGGGCTGCATGAGGCAGTGTCAGCAGCAGGCTGAGGGAGATGATCCTGCCTCTCTGCACAGCCCTGGGGAGGCCATATCCAGTGGGAAGCCACGTCCTGCTCGGCTGAGATGGGCTGGAGGGAGCCAGCTGTCCACATAAGAGACTGTGAACTCAGGGGGCCTGGATCTGTTCGATGTGACTGCAAAAGAAGCAAATACACAAAAGGGGCCACATCCTGCAAGTGTGAAATGAAAAAGCCCTCTTAATAGCAAAAAGGTTAAAAAACCCCACCATCAACCCAAAAGAAGAAACAACCCATGTTTTGGCTTAAAGGTATGTTTTGGAAAGAAAGCAGCTCAATGATGCAGAATCAAATGAAATTCTGTTATCATTTTGGCCAACTGCTTTGGGCAGCTTCCAAAACCACCCTCATGAAACAATGTGTGCAAGGGAAATGCTTAGAGCAGGAACCCCGCCCTGCTCCCCGGCCAAAGGCAGTGAGTACCCACCCCCCTGGCACGTGGTGCAGCTGCCATGAGGCAGCAGGAGCGGGCTTGGGCACAGCAGGGTAAGTGGTCTTCTGGAAGAGAAACACATTACCATTTCAGGGCTGAAGAGTGACCAAATAAAAAATAGACTTGAGCTCTTGAGGTCTGAGGAAGATGGCAGATCTGTCCTAGTAAATTTAACAGAAGGCCCCTATGCCTCTGACTGTAGCTCTGGGGGTAGAGGTGCCCTCAAAAATGGCCAAACAGCATCTAATATACGGTGGTTATGTGGGAAAATATTGTGTTGGTCAGACACAACATTCTTGGAGAAAGTGTGTAAGGAGATGGAGGAAGGCAGTGGGGAAGAAGTGGTGCCACAGCACTGGCAGTGCCCATCCCCCTGTCCACAGGCACAAGAAAAGTTCCAAGGAACAGAAGCCTACAGCCAGCCGGGGGGGTGATGAGTCAAGGGAGTGGATGCAGTGCTCGGTGTTTGGCTGTGACCAGTCACCTACAAGAGACGTGATCTCAGGTTGGTATTAATTGGTTGGGAGTAAGTTTGGCCAGGAAATAGGAAAATTTTTCTATTTCCATTCATTTCTCTAGGGCTGTACCTCTGGCTCTATTTGTTTACACTCTCCCATTCAGGTATTTATACACATTGATACACTCTGAAGGATGATCTTACCAGGAAGGTACCTGAAACTTGGAGAGCCAGAGATACAACCACATCTACCTCATGGCCAACACACCAGGACTGCTGTGAATGCCACCATGATCTTCTGCGTGCAGTCTGTGGGGGGTTGGTGTTTCTTAAACGTGTGGAAGCTACAAAGGATTAAAAATACACCCTGTTTCTGCATGAGGGAATGCTGGATCTTCTGTCATGTCTTGTAATAGTCCAGATGACTAGAAAACTTCCCTAGAGCATTGGAGATTTGGCCATTTAGTATACTTTGACAGACTGAGGCAGCTCCAGAACCTGCATGGCAAGTGCACTGTGAGTAACAACCCTCCTGACAAAGGGAGTGGTAACAGCAGGAACCAGGTGCTGACTGAGGGAGGATGGAGGGATAGCAGTGCTGAACATGGGGTCCTTGTGGGAAAACCAGACCTTAGAAGCTCGTTACTAAAGCAGAGCCTGATAAACTGCGATGTGCAGGCCCCCCACAAGCCTCAGAAATTAATCAAGGCAGAGTCTGCTTTCTTCCCAAATCCTTTTATGCTCAAAGCTAAGCTTATATAAGATTCAAGTGAGAAGGTAATGCAGAAGACACAATGTGCAGGCATGGATGGATACAGCAAAGAGGGCTTTGAATAGCTGGGAACCAATGTACTGCAAGGCTGAGAAGAGGTGACTGGAAAGGGCACTAAGGAAAGGCACCAAGGTACTCTGTCAAGCTCACACAGCAGGTGTGCAGAGCAGCTCCCTTGTCCATGCCCGAGCCTGAATCCTGTCCTGTCCTACCAGCATGAGGAAGGATGAACAGTGTTTGCTGCACCACCATCCAGAATAATTTATCCAGGTTACAGATTACTCTCTCCTTTCCTGGGAACACTCAGGGATGGAAGCAGGTGATGGCTTGAATTATGTGGGCAGTGACAGTCTCTCCTAATTTCATAGGAAATGGAGAAGAGCTTATGTGTGGGCAGCAAGGAGCAGTGAGCTGCACAGGGGACCCTGCATGTGCTCTGGAGACAGCACATAAACCTCCTGAGAGGAGACTGATGGCTCAGACCTCTGCCACCAACATAAACCCAGCTTGTCTCTGGTTTGGGGACAGTTGGGGCACACAGTGACTTCCCACTTGCTTTACAGCCATTGGACCCAACACCAAAGAAACAGCCATAATCACCTTCCATCTCTTGCTTCAAGAGCTCCTTGGGGCATCAGAGTCAACACATCAATTTCTGCTTCCAGGGCAATGAGAGAATTAAATGCTTGAACCAAGGAGCAGAACATGTATTTCTTGTTCTGGAGCATGCCCAACCTGCAGCATTATGATTTGAGCTCTTGCAGCTGGTAGGGCTGTAGGAGGATGCTCAGTATTCCAGAGCTATTTGGTCAAGCTTTTTGCCTGAGCTGGCACATTGCTGAGACTACAAGGCTGCCAGCATGACCTAAGTGAGTTACAAATTAGCTTGGATAACCTGTGCTCCCAGTGAAAAGCAGGTGTCTCCTGCTGGCTGTCCCTCCTCACCAAGTAACACAAGACTCAACTGCACCACCCACTTGCATTGCCCATAGATGTCTTGGCTCTGCTGACCATGGATAGAGCTGCACAGTTGGTGACGAATCCCCCAGGTTCAAAGTTGAATGGCTCCTTAGTAATTTCTTGCCAAAGCTGAAGAGGTCACCACAAGCCTGACTTCCTCCTGTTGGCTCACAACACCCAGCCACTACAGGCCCACAGTCCTGATAAAAGTGTCAGGGTCAGGACTTTTCCTAGGCAGAGAGAAGTGGCTCTGGTGCAGGTTGGAAACGTCTTTCCATCAGGTAACAGGAGGATTTGTTCCAATGGTATGACGACTGCCCTTTGCCTGACATGGCACCAGGGCTCTGAGGAACACGCTCACAGCATCTCCCAGCACAGGTGATGCTGACAGAGTTCGGCTGCAGAGCTGCTCCTACCACTCACCGCAGCACATGGGGCTATGCCTTCAGCTCTTCGGGCCTGAGCGAGCAGGAGGTCTCAACTGCAACAAGCCTTTGGCTGTGGTCCCACTAGTTTCTTTACAAGCAGGTGCACATGCCAGAAACTTGCTCATCTCCTTTCAGACTGCAAAAAATAGTGCTGGGAAGTTCCCTGGAGTCAGAGATGTTCCTATTCTGAATCTGAAGTATACTAGGGTGTGATTTGTGGAAGTAGTCATCCTGTGGGTCACCACACTGACTTGGTGCTAAGGAATCTCTAATGGGAGCAACTGGGTCATTTGCCCCCTTTGGTTTCTCATTTAGAAATAAGAAATAAAAGGACATCCTGGATCCACTCTCCTGACTCAGGCTGTGCAGCTGGGAAGGGACAGGTTATCAGCAACCACTTCCAAGTTCTGCTCCTGAGGAAGTCCGGTCTTGTTCTCTGCCTTCGAGGAACTGAGGCAAATCAATCCACAGAATGTCTGGATTAAAATCTCTTAAGGAATGGAAGCTACTGTCGGTCTTTGAAGTTTAAGAGTATTTTACAGTATTATTTGAGTTTCCTTCTGGCCATCTGAATACCCAGGATACTCATCAGCCGATGATTCCCTCCTGTCAGAAATTCAAGAAGAGAAAGGCTTCAAGGGACACAAAAAGTGCTGCTGTACAGAAGGACTTTGCTCCCTGCTTTTTAACACCTTGCTGCTCCTTGTGCAAATCTGTTCCTGCACTGAGATACAATGCCATGGGCTGAAACCAGCCACTCTGTGACTAATGCTTGGTTACCAGCTCTGTGCATCTGCAGCCAGGCTTCTTCAGTTTGGGCTATTTCCCTGAGCATCAATTTGAGATTTGATTTCCAGGCACAAACAGAGCTATTACTGCTGATAAAGACAATAACAACGCACACATGCAAGAGAACTAGAATCTGCATGGATGATTTCTTTAAGAAGCAAGTTTCCCATGTATTGTAAATGTTTGGTGATCCTGCATCTTACTTCATCTTTAGAGGAAACAGTTCAGCTGTGACAGCCCCACCAGTTAACTTGACACTCAATAACCAGTCTGATGCTGCACTTGGTCCAACAATGTGAGCTAAGTATCTAACAGCTAGAAGTACATTTTAGGTAACATTTTTTTGTTATTTATCAGTACTAAAATTTACAGGGCTTGTCAGCATGTGCAGAAAAGGTTTGTAATGCATATTATTTCTCCTGTTTAAGATTGCTCTAGACAACATTATTTCATCCAAAAGAACTATTCAAATTTAGTTTTGTTGAGTGGTAGAGCTTTAATTTAGAACATTACAAAGTATGTTCTCAGAACAGCTTTCCTGTCTTACTGTGATGAAAACCATGCAATCCAGGCATCGGAAGACAGAAAGAAACAGAAATAAATGTATGTCTGCTAAGAAACACAGCCAGACTTTTATGAAGATGGGAACTTAAAAGATGGTAAGAACTTTGCTCTAACTATGTAACTAAATGTGAAACCTCAGCACCTTTAAATCCTACACTGGTAAAAAGCCATAAATACTGTGTTTTATTGGGCTTCCTATTATTCTTAATCACACATTAACAAGTGAAGAACTCTGAGCATCAGTTTCCTTATTATAATGGGAGAATCCCCACTCATGTACAAGATTTGAAAACTGATATATGGCCAAGTACACACACACACACCCTACCACCCTCCATTTTCTTCAAAATACTTTGCCTTCAATTCCAGAGTTTTATACTCATTACTCTTTAATAGATCTTATTTTTAAGGCCTCAGCAGCACTGGCAATGCATAAATTATGTCTGTGTTAAAACGGTGGCTGTGCCTTCTGTCCTGGTTCTCCAGGCTGCCTCCTGTGTGCGGTCAGCACTCAGGGCCCCTGGGTGCAGCTCTGACACCAAGGTGCCCACCCATCACTGAGGCAGCTCGTGACAGCACCACAGCTGCCCCAAGGGCTTGAACAGGAACAGTGCGGGCAGGCAGGGAAATTCCAAGTGCAGCCTTGTCTGGGGCAAGTTCTGAGAAGAGTCAGTGGGGGCCACCGCTAGACCCCTCTGGTAATTCTTGTATGCTGCATTTTGGCTCAGCCAATTATGCCCAGAATAAATTTGCTCCATGAATGTACCAATTGACTCTACTGATAATCAACATACCAAAGTAACTCAAATGTCCACATTAAAAAAAACCAGAGAAAGAAACTCAACATAATCCCATCTGAAGAAAGACAATTGAAAACCATGCCCTGAGCATGGCACTGAACCTCCAGAAACCCCTTCTAACCTAAATTATTCTGTGATGATTCCTTGAGTAATTTGACATTGTAACTAATTAAAAACTGACCAAAAGAGGTAAAAAGGAAAAAATCCAATAATTATCCACTCCAAAAAAAGCAAAGCTTTTGGAAACAAATCTGAATTGCTTGCAGGATTTGTCAAGTCCAGATTTCAGATCACTGTTAAAGGCACACAACTAAGTACCAAAACTCATTTCTAAAAGCAAGTATCTTTTTCAGGTAGCACTAAAACACTTTAAAATTAGTTTAAACCAAAATACTCTAACTTTTGTGAGAGGGAAGTATTTGACCAGAGCACCAAAAAGAAACTGCATTCTCATCAGTAAATCCACCTTGTGAAATTATTTCAGTTTTAGAAATCAAACCCCTGACAGATGCGTAATTCAATGATTTTAAAAACTCCCGGCCTCCCTCTGTCAAAAGCATTTCAAATCCTTCAGGTCAAAGCACTGCAGGTTGCTTTAGAAGGGGAGCTGCACACACTGCTTTATGCACAGAAGAAAAATAACATCAGCTGTATGCTTGCTAAGAGAGATTTAACTCATGTTTGAGAGCACACAACTGCACCCTACCCATTTCAGGAGCACAAGCAATCCTTAACTAATGCCACCAGTATCCAGCTCTTCTATATGAATCAAGGGATTTCAAAATTTGCAGAAGAGAAATAGGGAACTGAGGCAATGGGAAACAAAGCAAACTCTTCACTGTCACTCTGCAGACCAACCCAACCCCCTTCACGAGATAAAGCACTGTAACTTTACCAAAAAAACTTAACTTTTAAACTACGTTACTGTCTGCATTACAACTCCTTCGCTCTGTACAATACTTCTGTGAACGTCCAAGCCCATATACAGATATAGCAATTAGTATTCTGTGAAAGAAAAAAAAAAAAAAAAATCAAAAAAAGGACCACCATATGACACCTAGAAGCGTTTATTTTATGCAACAAACTTAAATATGATCATGTGTACATAAAAGTGTACACTGTATCTATGCTGAACAATGCCAGGAAACATAATATTGATGCAACAATCTTCTAAAATAAACATTAAAAAATGAGCCTGGACAGGAAGACAAAATGCAAAACAGACTTACTTCCAATCAGCACAATGCTTAAAATTGAGAGCAATCCTAAACATTTCCAACTTTCCTTACAAAGCTGCCAAAGTCCAACTATTTTTAAAAACTGATTTTTTTTTCTTTACATCAATAATAAAAATCTGGTGACAAACATTATAAAATCAAATGCTGGACTGTCTTTACTCCTTTAAAATTTAGAATATTCCAACAGAACCACAGGAGTAAAAACACTTAAAAGTGATATATGTTTTTATAAAACAAACATCAATATGTACATTTATTGCAAATTATATTAAACTAAAATGGAGGGAAAATTAAAAAATGAAATGTCTACTTGCAAATTAATAATAATTTTAAGTGATTACTTTCCCACTCTGATAAAAATCAGAAAGCAACATTTATAAAATTGCCACCACATGACTTTTCATAGCAGGGAACTGAAATCTGTACATCTTATTTTTGCAGAAAAGTAGGCAGGCAGAAAGAATTATACATAAAACAGTCTCCAAAAGTAAAGCAAAAAAATTTTTTTGTGTTTTTTTTTTCCTCTAGTCTTGTTTAAAATCCATTCAGTAGACTTCTACCTTTTCTGTGAAACATGGGAATACCTGGCTCTAGGATCATGAATTTTAAATGTCAGTGTAAGGACCTTCTCTGACTTTCTTTAAAAAAAAATGCAGCATGAAAGTTAATGGTGTAAATACACTTTTAAACTCCAGAATGCAGGAACTGGAACCAAGTGTTAAGCAATTTGCTTAATTATTGACTTTTCATAAAAAAAGTCTCTGGGGAAATAAGTACAGATGCTTTTAGCCTCTTTCTCAAGAGTTTCTGCTTTACATTTCCATTGAGAAGGATTAATTTCATGTGAAAGGGAAGCATAGTTTTCCTTCTGGTTTCAGAGCTGAAAGCTGTGTGTTTTGAAGTAATTTCAGTTCCTGTACAGGAAATTTCTGAATCCTAGTTTTTGCAGAAGCTTGGAGCATGCCTTTATTTGGCCATCATTTCCTCCCTTTTCGAGCAAGTTTTCTTTTTACCTTTATGGGGGGAAAAAAGGAAATGAAAGTTAATCGTAAGGACATGGAAATTCCAAGTGATTCTGAATCAAAATCCTATTAAATATTGTTTACATTTCAGCTTTTACACTCTTTATACTGTGATTTTTCCAACTCCATCTCCATCTCATATCTTCTCAACAATTACATAATTAATTGAATACAACTGAATTTCCTTACTGTATAGCACAACTTCCTGAAAAACTTGAAAGTAACACAACTTGAGTTGTGCATTTCATAATTCCATAACTGAGTAATGTTTTTTCAGCATAAATATAAACAGTTATCCCCTGCTTTCACTGGAATCAGAGATTAAGAACAGTAACTTGATCTAGTTAACTGGAATTACCCAGGTTTATAAAAACAGCCCATTTTACTTTAGAATAGGCATTACTTCAAATATTTTCCAAGTACTTACAGTAACTTGTACATGTCTACTTAGAAGCAAAAAACCTATCAGACACAGTGTTTTTTACACACAAATTTCTTTGATTCCTTACTGTATAAACTGCAATAAAGAAGTAAAAAGAGAGAATTGTCCTATACAAGATGCCTGCTACACCTTAAGGAAGCCTCCCTCTGCTATCTCTGTATCCTCAGTATCTTCCTGGCTGCTCCCACAGGCCTTAAAAAGATCCATTGCATTCTGAGAGTATTCTGAACTTGAGTCTATCTCCAACAGTGAATCTCCATCACTTCCAAGCACCTGGCTTCTGAAAAACGTTAACAATGTTTTGGTATTTTGTCCAAGAAACACTGAGATATTACATATTTTAAAGATGCTATCTGATACAGTAGCTTATTAAAGGATATGGATAGTGCAATTTGTTCTGAAGACTTAAACAAGCATTGCAAAGCAGTACACAAATATTACACTCTTGACAGACAGAACATTTTACTGGTCTATAAACCTTACTCTAAGAAGGTAACTATTTTTTTTCAAAGTTCTTTGCAAGATCTTCAACTTACAAATCTCCAGAAAAACTATTCCAATGATTCTTTCTTCCTTTAGATTAATTTGTGATTCCTTAGAGCACACTGGTCTGCAGACCTTATTGCTCTACGACTTTGGACACTTTTGCATTAATTAGGTACCAGGTCCAGCAAAACAGACATCTCGTGTTTATGTGCATTATGAATTGCTTATATTGCAAACCAAGTCAGCACGTTTAAACACTAAAGTAGCCCGGATTATCATCCAAAAGCTGTTCTGTAGTTTACGAAGTTCCAAATGTTATTTTTCAGTTACTTAAAATAGATTACAGTACTGCTAATATTAAAACAAACACAGACCCAAAATAACCGAAAATAGTCAGAATTACAATTTTTCCTCTTAATTAAAGATAGTCAGTTTCCAAGCCTTTGCTACCAATGAAGTGAAGCACAGCAGAGAACCCAAATGCCTGTGTGCCTGGGATTAATGAATGCACTGAAACAACCTCAACTCTTAGTTGTTTTACACAGCAATGCCAGGAAGGGAAATGAAGAGGCAACAGACATAAAGTAACATTTGGCGAAAACGGGTAAAGTTTATCCTGTTCTGACCAAAGAAATTCATTTCTCCAACACCAGCTACCCAGGTATTCACTTTGAAAAATAGAACTCAATGCAACATATGGTGGACCATGGCATCCACTGTGGTTTAGTTGTGCCCTTAACTATGCTAGGTCTGTTGTAATTGCAAATTCAGGGTCTGACTTTAGATAGGAAAGGACCACCGCCTCCCCCCCCGTATTTTATTATTTATTTATTTATTTTTACCTCTGTAGATCAATTTGTCTCTGTGCTGCTGCTGGCTTTTTTGCTGTGTCTTGCTGTTTTGCTGCTTTGGCATTACCTGCCTCTAAACTCCCTGGACTTTCTTGATTGGCTGCTGCCCTCTTCCTTCCCCTGACAGGTGGTTTATTTGTTTCCTCGTTTTTTGCAGTGGTACCCTGAGGTTCCGGTTTGGTTGGTCGCCCTCTTCTGGTTTTTGCTGCCAGCGATGGACCTGTTTCTTCTACACTTTTTTCTTCTGTTTTTTGATGAATATTCTCAGTTCCAGATGCTGTTGCTGTTCTTTTTTTCCCACGTTCAGTGCTATTTCCTTGTGTAGTCTGATCAGAATTAATCTCCTAGAAAATAAAAATCATGAATGTGAAGAAAAAAAGATTCCCAAAGGCAATCTCAAACGGTTACCTTCCTTCAAGAGAAATACGAGTTTTTAAAACTCTAAGTATTGTTACGAAAACACATCACGTGGTCTTAAACCTAGTAATAAGTTTTACTAAATGGGATTTTGAACCTCATCCTTGCAAAAATATTTTCTACATTGTGTGTAATGTTAATATCTGCACCCAATGTATCTTTTAGTTGTGTGGGACAGAGACTACAGTAAGACTAATTATTTCAGCTCCTCCCATGATGGTTTTTCTGGACAAGCTCCTTTTACTGTCTCTTTGTCAAATGACAGGAGAGGAGCAGAAGAGCTATTCCTATACAGCAATATTTACTATTTACTTCCACACATGCAAATCTTGAGACCAACATTCAGTGAAGGTGCTGTTTACCAAAGTCCTAAGTGCCAGTAAAGAAAAACCCAAGGCTTGTAGGGAATAAAGAAGTAAGACCACACCAAAGATGAAACTTGCTGGTTTTTTAAATTCTTTGTCATGTCTAAATAGGTATGGCCTACATGCATGTTTTTCTCAATACCCTGAACAAGGTAAGAAGTGATTAAATACCATGAAGAGGTGTCTGTATATGTGAAACAGAAAGGGTCAGCAGTGTACTTCTCTACACAGAGCAGTATTCATATGGAATCAAAGAGGAAGCAATTGGATGCTAAGCCTTCATTTGATCACTGACTTCCAAAGCAGTTGGGAGAAGGGGTAGAGAAAAGGATACTGAAGAAGCATGGCTGGGATGACTTAGTAATTTCAAACAAACCAATGTCACTATACTAAGTGCTGTATCTGAACCAAGGACTTATTTTGTTAAATACTCTACTATTATTTCTTATGTGTTCAAATGAGTCAGGCAATCTCTGTAATCTTTACTACTGTTCTAGCAGCTTCATAGCAGACACACGTGCTATTCATATGAACTTTACAGATATCCACTCTGAAATTTCAACTTCAAGAACCTAGAAAGCATTTTTTTTAAATTTACTTTTTATGTGCTTTGCCTAACTTTTCTATGTCACAATACAAATACAAAACACCTGCTTATTACTCTGATTTCATCTAATAAAAAGAGATTAAGCAGATATTTAACTTCTTAAAAATCATACAGCCTAAACCGTCTATGTATCCCTACATTATTACAAAAATCTGTTTTTAATCACAGAATCATCTAGGTTGGCAGTGATCTTTGAAAATCATTCTGTCAAATCTTCTGTTGGCAGTAGGGCTTCAATGGTTATCCAGGGCCTTGAAAAGTCAAGCCATGAACAGTGATATTCCACCACTTTTCTGGACAGCCTGTTCCAGTGTTTAAATTTCTTCACAATGTAGATTTTTCTTTTTTTAGTATTTTTTTCTGCTTGCATCCAAACAGAATTTCCCCTGAAGCAACTTCTCCCACTAGCCTTTTTTCCTTCCAGCAAGCAGCCTTGAGAATACTTCCTTCCATCCATCTTTTCCATAAATACTTTTTAGATACTGAAAGACTGAATGATCCTCTCCAAGGCTTCTCTTCTCTAAGCTGAACAAACCCAATACTTCAAACCTTTCTTCACACAACAACTTCTCCACACCTTTATAATCTTGGTGCCTCCTGCAAGGCTCTCTCCAGTTTTTCAGTATCTGCATGAAACTGGGGAGGACACAGTATTCCAGGCATAGCCTAATGAATGCCAAATAGGCTGGAATAAACACATCCCTCAATCTGCTGACTACTCAGGACACAGCTTGCTGCCCTCACTGCTGCCAAGACACACAGCCAGCTCATGCTCTGTTGGTTGTTCACCGGGGATGGTCCCACAGGTCCTTCCCAGCCAGGCAGAGCCCAGCGTGCTGTACAGCTGTTTGAGTTTAATCTATCCCATGGGCAGGACTCAACTGTGTTAAAATTCATGCCATCGTATGTTTTGTAAGTTAAAAAATCATTATGATTTACACATGGTGTTCTCTCTTTAATGAAAGAGGGGAGAACCGTAAAATATATTTTTAATAGTTTAATTAAGATTTTAGTTGTGACAAAAATCCAAAAATTAGATGTTTATTTCATGCTATAGGACCACTTGACATTTTCTTGGCAGTAACTTCCATTAAAGCTTTTTACAGGTGTGAACTTCCACTCTAAATCCCAGCCTCACTGTTACTTATTTTAGAAAACGTGGAATAAAGGTGGGAGTAACCTTGGAATTTTAAAAAAGAAGGAGGAAGGCCATTCAAATGAGCTCTATAAATTACTCTGGATAAAATAAACAGCAGTTTTGAAATTAAAGGGTCTTCTGTTAGGCTAGGAAGCTGATAGAACTGTATGAAATGAAACTGGATGTTACCATTTCCTCAGAGACCGCCCGCAGTGATGTGGACTGAAAAAAGGCCCAATGCCAAGTTTATTATAGACACACAGTCCATAAAATCCCTGGACATACCTTGTTTTTCACAGGTTCTGTCTTTGCTGGCGTGACTGAAATAATCCTCACAGGATTTTCATCATTTTCACTGACTCCGGTTTCTGATATATCTGAACTTTGTTCCCTGGGAGCATCATGGAAGACATAATAAAACAAAAATATACAGAAAAGAAGAAAAATGTTTGGAATTATTGGGGGGGGGGGGGGGGGGCGAGGGGGGGGTGGGAATCAACACAATAGGCTAAATTAGTTTAAAAACATTTGAATTTGGCAGAGTCCACACTTATATTTTCTTTCCCAGAACTGGGAAAGGTCTGAAAGGAATTGGCTGGTCATTGAGCCAAATCCCTTACCACAGTCACATCACCATGTAATGCCTTTTGCAAACTTAAGACCAGAGCTGTAAAATAGGCTGTGTTCTTTTTCCAGATAGAACGAGCCAATACTGGAAAATGTGGGGAAGAATAATAAACACCAATAATGACCAATCTTCATAGTTTTAAAAACAAAGTAACAAAAAAGAAAAAGCCAAGATTATTACAACTTGTATCATGCACACTTACAGAGCAAATTCTCAACAGTTATACTTCCTTTTGGCCTTATGAAATTTAGCAACTAGAGTTAACTTTCTCTGCTTTCTTTAACCCTTTATTTTAGTCACATAATCAATTCTAAACCAAATTAAACAATACTAAAATCTGAAAGTGTAAACTGTTTCTCCAGATTTACAACAAATTTTAAAACTCTGGATCCATGTAAAAATAATGCTTGCTAGAAGAATCACTGAATATTATAATCATATGGTCCACCTTTCCAATGAGACCCTGGCCTGCTTCAACAAGCTTTATCATTCTTAATCTCATGTAGATCAGAATATTACATCTACATCAAAAAAGTTTCTTGTTTCCAATCAGGATTAATCCTAATTTATACATCCTAATATACATCAAAACATCAACTGCACAAACTGAACCAAAAAGCAAGTATGGAGATTTTACCTATTGAGAACTACTACATTTTTTAAAACCAGACAAAGTAAGGACACTCCTCAAACACATAAGCACACAGACTAAATCATCTCCTGTCCTAAAACTTGCAAGCACAGTGGAGAACATGAAGTAAAGAGCTGATGAAATGTATTTTGAACTGCCGTACCTTGATCTGTTTCCTGCAGAAGAGCTCAACTCAGAGTTTACACTGCTTCCAGTCTCTGATCCTGTAGTTCTAATATATGGTCTCCTTCCAGTTGCAGATAATGGTTTGTTTACTGTACCTAATACACCGGTTGGTTTTGGCTAGAAAAAAATGTTTACATCTTAAAAAATGCAAACTTCAGATACATAATTTTACAAATATTTTCTTGAGTATTTTAAAATACTTTTTCTGGATTAACAGTCTTGATCACAATGCCATCAGTTTAGAGTGACAAACCTTATCTTTACTTAAAAAACACTGTTTAATCCTTTTACTTCTTGTCATTTAAGTGCACTTCATCAACTGCCCTTCTCTCTCTCTCTCATGCTTTGAAGGCACACTAGCTGGAGAAGTCTCAACAAAAGCCAAAACGTTAGGCAATATCAGAATTGAGAGCCTCTGGGTAAGGATGAATAGGAAAGCAAATAAAGCAGATATTGTTGTGGGAGTCTACTATTGACCACCCAGCCAGGACACTACCAGCAATGAATAATTCTACAAGAAATTACAGGATCTTTCTGGATCAACTGCCCTTGGCCTTATGGACAACTCTGGCCCTGTATACGGGGACAGCAGACTTTAGATGCTGTAATACTTTTGGATGCTCTGGGAATCTACTTTTGAAAGTACTGCAATCTATGAACGCTGGTCACTTTTTAAGAACCATCTCTTAAAAGCACAGGAGCAGGCAATCGCAAAGAGTAAGATGTCACACAAGTGAGACAGAAGTCCAGCCTGGCTGAGCAGGGATCTTCTTCTGGAACTTAGGCAGAAAAGGAAAGTATACAGTATTTGGAAGCAACAACAGACAACATGGCAGGGCTACAGGAATGGTGTTCACCACTGCAGGGAGAAAATTCATGTGGCCGAAGCTTGATTAGAGTTCAAGTTGGCCAGCACTATAAAGGTCACAAAAAGGGCTTTTTAAGATACGTCAAAAGCAAAAGGAGGATCAGAGATAACACTGGGCTGTTACTTGATGAGGCTGGTCACCTCACAATCAGGAGGTGACAAAGCAGAAACATTTAACCCCATCTTTTTCTCTGTCTTCAACCCCAGTGATGGGCCCTGGGACCCCCAGAGCCCTGTGTTAGAACACTATGTCTGGGGGGAATGATAACCCCATTTTCCTCAGCTGCTCCTCATAAGACTTGTCCTCCAGACCCGACCCATCACTCATTTAGTTTTCCTTCTTTGGACATGCAGTAAACTCAGCTACTCAGTAAACTAAACAAATTATTATAGTAAAAGAATAATATGTTTAAGTAAATGCTGTGCAGAATAGCACTAGGATGATGCAGTCACTGAACATTTGTCCAGTAACAAGCCATTTCTACAGAGATTGTTGCTTTTTTTGCTGGCCAATATTTTCCAGCATCTGTAGTATCTTTCTCCTGCCTGCTCCATCATAGCTTCCACACATGGGAATTATTTTTTCTTCTTGAGAATGTCTTAATTTGTTAACTTGGCCTCTAAGGAAATGTAAAATTACATGAAAAATGTGACATGCCAGCTACGAAAACTTCCTTGACTGCTCTCCAGTGACAAAATAAAAAACTTCCTGTTGCCTACTCAGCCTGAGCACATAGGTCAAGTCATCAGCCACAGCAAGATCTAAAATGTTGTAACTGTATCAGAGAACCCCGAAGAGATATGTTTACTTCTAAACCACCTTTCTGCATATAACTATATAAATATAATATAAAAATACGTAATAAATATATAACAGTTCATTTAAAACTCAATCTGGCCACTGCAAAGGAAGATAATAAAAAGTGTTTTTACAAATACACTGACAACAAATGGAGGGCCAAGGAAAACCTCAATGCCTTACTGGGCATGGAGGGGAACATTGTAACCAAGGACAAGGAAAAAGCTGAAAGACTTAATGCCTTCCTTGTCTCTTCTTTAACAGAAAGGTCAGTTACACTCAAGCTACCCAGCCCCTGAACTCAGACAGGGACATGGAGCAGAATGGATCTGCTGCAATCCCAGAGGAAGTAGTAAGTGGCCTGATGAGCCACTCAGACACTCACAAGTCTATGGGGCTGGATGGGATCCCCCTGAGGGTGCTGAGGGGGGCTGGTGGAAGAGCTCACCAAGCCACTCCATCATTTTCCTGGTTAACTGCAGAGGTCCCAGATGACTGGAGGTTGGCCACTGCAATGCCAATCTACAAGAAGGCCAGAAGGAGGATCTGGGAGATCTACAGGGCTGTCAGCCTGACCTTGGTGGCCAGGAAGGTTATGGTTAATCTGTTGGTTATCTTGAGTGAGATCACATGGCGTGTACAGGACAACCAGGGGATCAGGCCCAAACAGCATGGATTTAGGAAAGATGGGTCCTGCTTGACCAACTTGATCTCCTTTTATGACCAGATGACCCACCTAGTGGAGGAGGGAAAGGCTGTGGATGTAGCCTACCTGGACTTCACTAAAGCTTTTAATATTGTCCCCCAAGACATCCTCTCGGAGAAGCTTGCAGCACATGGTTTGCACTCTTCACTGGGTTAAGAAGTGGCTGGGTGGTCAGGTCCAGAGAGTGGTGGTGAAGGGTGCCACATCCAGCAGTGGCTGGTCACCATTGGTGTTCCCAAGGGAGCAGTGTTAGGGCCAGTCCTGTTTAGTATCTCTACTGATGATCTAGAGGAGGGGATTCAGTGCCCCCTCAGTCCATTCATAGATGATACCAAGTGGGTGGCAGTACTCTCTGCTGGAGGGCAGAAGGCTCTGCAGAAGGACCTGGACAGGACAGACTGATGGGCCAAGGCCAGTGCTGTGAGGTTCAACAAGGCCCACTGCCAGGTCCTGCACGTGGGTCACAACAACCCCAGGCAGTGCTACAGACTGGGGCAGAGTGGCTGGAAAGCTGCTCAGCAGAAAAGGACCTGGGAGTGCTGGTGAACAGCTGCTGAACATGAGCCAGCTGTGCCCAGGTGGCCAAGAAGGCCAATGGCACCTGGCCTGTGTCAGCAACAGTGTGGCCAGCAGGACCAGGGCAGTGACTGTCCCTCTCTACTCAGCACTGGTGAGGCCACACCTTGAATTCTGTTTCGGATTCTGGGTCCCTCACTGCAGGGACACTGAGGTGCTGGAGTGAGTCCAGAGAAGGGCAACAGAGCTGGGGAAAGATCTGCAGCAAAAGTCTTATGAAGAGCAGCTGAGGGAGCTGGGGGTGTTTAAAACTCTCTACAACTGCCCAAATGGAGATTGTAGCCAGGTGGGGATTGGCCTCTTCTCCCAGGCAGCAAAAGACAGGAAAGAGGAAATGGCCTCAAGCTGTGCCAGGGAAGGTTCAGGCTGAAAATCAGGAAGAATTTCTTCACTGGAAGGACTGTTAGGCATTGGAACAGACTGGCCAGGGACATGGTGGAGTCACCATCACTGGAAGTATTCAAGAAATACTCAACATGGCATTTAGTGCTGTGGTTAGCTGCTATGGCGGTATTTGGTCAATGGCTGTAATCGATGATTTTGGAGGTCTTTTCCAGCCTTAATGATTCTGTGATATTTCCTACTGTTGTATTGAACCTAACTCTGCATTACATTTTGGAAAGCCTCTCCCAGAGGTGCTTTGCTTTGCAAATACAGGATGTTAGAATCATAGAATATCTCCAGTTGGAAGGGACTCCCTGAAATACAATGAGATGTTCAAAAGAACATAGACATTTGCAGCTGAATTTAACAGCATTACCAGCAATATTAAAAATGTCACAACTGAAAATTTAAGATCTCCAATGCTAGTGTTACCACAATTCTCTGTATGCATCATAACTTTATGCCAAGCTTATTTCAGTAATGGAAGAAACTGTAATCAAGAACCTGTACAGATAACAATATTGGTGTTGTGTATTCATCAGGTAGTATGTTCAAGGAATTAATTATATGTCATCAAATAAAAGAGTCAAAAATTACTGTACATGAGCTCTTAATATAATTTTTAAACCATGACAGTCCAGAACATTTTAAAAATCACAAGTAATATTCAAAGACTTGCAACTTGTCAAAATACAGTACCTTTCCTGTCAAAAGAAGAACCCTTGTCTCTTCTGAAATGTAATTCCTGTCATTGCAGAAATCCTGTATAAAAGTAAAAATTAGTTTGTGTTTGATGTCTCAATCTCACCTTTTTTCTTATATGCAACCGACTTCTCAAATTAGATGCAACTATCAAGTGTTACACATACTTCACACCATGCAACCTGCTGACCAAGGAGTCAATCTAATAAAGATAGGTGAAACTAGTATTTTGGTGGAGATCTGCAGTGAGCATTACTAAATGACAGTATGCCATACCTGAAATTGGGATGAACATTTTTCCTTCTATTGTGACATGAATTGTTTCAAAATGATGCAAAACTGCTCTCCCTATTTGTTCACTTGCACATTTTTAATGGGAAATCTTAACAAAGGAAAGGAAGTGCCATTTTCTCTAAACAAGTTGAAAGTTGCTACCTTTGCCACTCAGAGTATTAGAATTTACACAGGCTGAAATCCTGTAACTGAAAAAGGTAGCTACCACAGACACCAGCTCACTGTTACATGGCATCTGCCATTTCACAATTAAATAGGAAACCAAATTTTGCTTAAACAAACTCTGGAAAGGCAATTAACACTCTAAGGTACTGAAAAAATGTCAGCCAGTACATTCTCCAGGACAACCAAAACATCAGGTCTGGTCCAGAGAATTACTTGTGCTCCCTTTACACTTTTCAGAACTTTGTCTCTTGGAGAGCAGTAGTGCCACTGCTGACAGCAGAGCTGTACTCACCAAGGCGATTACTAGGCAATAAGAGGACCAGCTTGTACAGCCAGCAGAACAGCTGAACAACTACTGACAGACAGAAACATACCACAGGTAACGTAAAATAATGTTCCCTTTTTTTGGTCAGATTTGCATTCTAATACAGAAATACAGTCAGAAAATATATATACATATTCTCATATATTCAGATGCACTTGTAAAACACACTAAAGAAATAATTCAGCAATACATGCTAGCATATCAGTATTAATTTCAATTAGCTCTCACCTTGTTACAAGCATTCCTGTCACGTGTTCATAATACATAGATAGCACAGCATAGAGCTGACAAAAATTAATTGCTGATAATAAAAGATGCATTTTCCCACTCATTATCTTATGGAGATAACCAGCTCTCAATCAAAAAAAAAAATGCATTTCCCCTTACTACTTTGGAAATAAAATTAACAAATTTACCTTTTCAGGTTGTGTAAAAAATTTGGTTGGCAATACAGGGTCCTTGGGTGAATCTGCATTGCACAAAGCACTTTTGCTGTTGATTACACATAGTGCTACATCGCATACTGTGTAAAGTTTCTAGAGGAAAAAAAAAAGAAAAGCATGCTTTAGTAATTACTTACTGTTTTTACAGCGTAGAAAGAACGCAGTACTTTAGAAAGTTTAAACTATGCATTTAAATAACCACCACTAAGGACATACTTTGTAACTATATCATTAACCATACTGCTGGGTCTTAAAACACACAGAGAAGTCCTCATTTTTCATATGATACTATTTATAAAAACTAGTAATACTTTACATGACTATGCTGTACAATTCAACCTCTTGCTCAATCAAATCACCTTAAATGGTTTCTCATCTCTGCTAGAAACTAATGGGTTTAACAGCAGCTGTATAATGCAGTATTTCCACCCCCAACAGCAGAAGATACTTATGTCAGGAAACTAGGCAAGAGTTGTTAAAATAAGGCAGGCAGTAACAGCAATATTTTTTAAAATTGTAGGTATTATGTACTGGCTGAGGTCAGCAAGGTTTTGTAAGAATGAGACTGGAAACACACAGACAGTGCTTGCAATTAGCAGTCTCTCTAAAAAACCATAAAAATGTCAGAGCTAGTTCTTTCAGACTTTCTGCAAATCCTGCTTGTGAAACCCTCAGCTCATCACCCAGCACTAATCTCAACTGCATTTCTTACTTCATTGGCCTTTGGCTCATCAGGAGACTGAGCATCTCGGGTAAGCTTGATGTTTTCTGACATCTTTTTCATGAAGGCATGGCTATTGTTTTCGTTCTTTGTCATTAAAACTTCAAGCATGAACCACAGGCACCTAAAAAGCCATAAAACCACAAGCAATTACACTCCAGCTTTCATACTACAGCTCCTACATACAGCAAAGCTTTACGAAATTTTCTTAACTGTACTAGCTTTTTCTTAAGCAACCAAAATCAATTTGAAGACATAAACAGGTAACATCATATAATGGTGTAAACAGAGTCTAGAGCTTTACAACACAGAGTCTTAACTGTACTCCTTGGAGTAAACCTGCCAAATTAGTGTGCTTATTATTACATCTGTAAATACTGCCCAGCCAATCAACTTTTTCTCTCCCATACATGAATAGAAGCAGGAATTCTGGTGCTATCATCACCCAAATGAAATTCTGTAATCACTAAGGCACTATGTCCCTGTCAACAACGTACCATGAGCACACTCAAGGCAGGCTTAAACAAATCATGCTGCTGCTAGACAGTTACCCACACAAGATGGATTAATACTGCAGTTCAAATAGGAGAGGAGATCCAAAAAGCAGGTCAGATTCCCGCTAATGTTCCATATGGGACAAAAATTCTCCCAGGTAAAACATAATGAAATTAGCTTTCCTAGGTTTTTTCTTTAAATCTAGCTTATTTATAGTGAGAATACATTTTATTTTGACTGAAAGTTTGTTTTAAAATTTTTTCAATTATGATATAAAGCACAACTGGTTCATCCATGCTGTCACCTGCTATCAAGATCCACAGCTGCATATGGTTAGAGGGTTAATAGTCACAGTATGATAAAATAGTACTTAGTTGTAAAGACGTATGGGTGGCTCTGAGAAATGCAGGCTTTGCCAGTAGCTAATTTAATTCTGAAGCTTTGGAAGAGAGATTATTTCATAGAAAGAGATAATAAAACTCAAGAAAAACAGGATGACTGAACATTAGAATTCCCTGTTCACAAAGGCCCCAATCTTCTTAGCTGATCCAAACTGTAATGAAAGAGATGAAGGGACATTTCTCTCAAAAGCTCAGAGGCTCGTGCATCAAAATACTTAAAAAGCTATCTGATGTTCAAGAAACTGTCACTAATCTGACTTGCATCCAAGAGCTACAAAGGCTATAGTAAATCAATCTGTTAGACAGATTTACATCCATCTATCCGCTATTTTCAAGAACTTGAATAGGATGAATGCAGGACAAGTAACATACCACCCTGGCCCAAGTTCTGCAAAATCCAGCGTCACCCAAAGATTACTACTTAGAACACATTATACTCTGGTAATTCCAGTTAACTCATATTCAGTATCTTGACTTTCTCATTAAATCAGCAAATTACATAAATAATTATCAACTCTGAACAAGACCTGCCCAAAACAGCAGTGGGATTTTATGTAAAAAAAATAATATGCACCTAGAGGAACACAGTCACATAAAATCACTCTTTGTATCCATTTCAGTAATTTCAGAATATGAATTAGGAAGAGAGACACACTTGAGACAGTATCAAGATAAAAAACAACCAACCCCAAACATACCTCTGCAGGATAAGCTTAAAAAACTTCATCAGTAAGTATCACAGATTATGGTTCAGGAACTGTTAAGTATGCATTTACTGTACATCACTGTATCTAGGCCACGTGAACCAAAACGAACTAGGGAGAAACCTACAAAACACACTGCAAAGCCTGTTTTTCCAACTTTGCAAGCATCTCTGTTAACACTTTAAAGTGAACACTAAGACACTCAGAGCTGTTAGAAGAAACACTGAATCACATTGAATAGAAAACATTTTTCTCATATCTCAGGAGACTCTTCAGAGAAGTATTCCTGCCAAAATTCCCCTACAGAGTATTTCTTTGTTTGGAGCAGTCCTTTCTGGCTAGTTCAGCCAGTCTGTGACAAACATGAGGGAGGAAATTCGACAACAAAGAAAAGCTATACAAGGAGCGTCCAAAAAAGCTCTGCACACTAGAAAGTGCTTCTCAAAGAAAGTATTAACTCAGTGACTGAAAATCAGAACTTGTTCCCATGCATTTTGGATAAAGCACATGCTGTAGAATGCTTTCAGATGTTGCCAGGAACAGGAAGTCCTGGGACAAAATGTAGATTTGTTGATCAGGTAAAAAATCTTCACTGACTTCAGGTCTGACCAGGTGTGAATCAAGTAACTCAGAAATCAGAGCACACCACGCTTTACATTTAGAGAAAGAATCAGACTTGGACTGTCGTAAGTGAAGGTGCAAAAAGAATTAAGATCTGAACCAGCTTATTGGTGCCAAAAAAGAAGTGCTTTTTGGATGATGTATGTTGCAGTATGTGGTTATAAATGCCTAATACAATACCAACAAAGCTCAGTTTCATCAAAAATTAATACAACGAAAAACCAAAATACTAAAACCAGAGCTGTGTGGTGGGAGAGACAACATGCTTGAACAATTTTTAAGTGTTAACTATATTTTAAAATTTTTAAATTCATTGCAAGATGTAAGGAGCAAAAGACGTTATAATTAAGATGTGAAATATTATTTGAGGCACAGAAGAAGGTCTGAATCTGGAAACAAGCTCCTGCCAAGTATGACAATATTGTGTACAGTAATCTGTGCTGAATACATTAACAAGTACTAAGCCTGCACCGCTGATGTGCAGTGCAAATGGTAAGTCAGCAGCAAACTTAGAACGAATTCTAGTAGGCTTGCATAGGAAGGGGAAAATAAGTTTCCAGTGAGGCAGGACTTACCCAGCCTCACTGTTTTCGAGCCTTGGAGAAATGCTCTATTTTACAAGTTCCAAAATATTTGAACTAACATTACTTGACATCCTATAAATATTCCGAGGCACAAAGACAAGACTCTAAAATCATTACTTACTTCAAAAGAAGCATACACAACTCACTAATTTGGTATACTACAGTATGACCTACAGGTTACCATTTGGGCTTTCAGAGTATACTGCTAAGCAGTTGTTGATGCCTTCTTCCCATGATTAAAGTGTTCCATATTTCCATTTTTTCCATTTATTGGTTTGCAAGATACTGTTGATAAAACAAATTTTTCTTCTTCCTAATTAGTTTTTTCCTCTTCCTAATCACTTTCTTTCCAAGTGCAGAAAATTCTCAGCATAAGAATTCTAGAATCACTTGACACTTACTCTTTGACATCACGAAGCTGATCAACATCCTGAGGTTTTGTGAAATCTGGATCATGTGCCAGTAAGTGAATCATATATGGTACCACATATTCAGGCAGCAAGGACAGCAATTTTTCTACAGTGACAAAGACAACAAAAAATCGCTTCTATATTACACACATACATCATAAGAAAAACTTTTTCAAAGTATAACTTTTTCAAACACTAAATGTAAAATTTTGATGTGCATTTTCTTCCTACAAATTTTATTTTTAATGAATCATTAAAAATAAATGAACAGGTTTTACTACTACAAAACAACTTGGTCTTGCTTCAGGAAGAAGGTCATAAAGCCTAAAAATATCAGGACACAAATTTTTTTTTTGAGCACAATAACTACAACCATAAGAGCACTGTATTTTACATCTGTAATTATCAGCAATGTACAGCAGAGTATTTTATGGTTTATGCCAATACTGAACTAAGTAAATTTAGGTTTGAATGTGTCTAATACAAAGATGAGAAACAGATTAAACTTATCTGGTGTTTCTTTACAAAAGCCAATTGCTTAAGGTTTAATATTTATTCCTTCCAGTTTAGTATTATTGTATTATTAACAATTTTACTGAAATACTAACCGTTAGCCATAGGATTCTGCTTAATATATTCTCTTCGTATACTGATGTTTTTGAGCAAGCACTGTCTGGCATGTGCTCTTCTCTCCTTCACAGGGTCTTTGGCACACAAAGCAAAGATTGCCATATATTCCAGAGGGAGAAGTAATTTCACAAGTGCCTTATGCAGCTTCTGAGCGAATATCTGCCTCACTTGGTAGCACTCATCCTACAGCAACACAAACCATAAAAGTGCAACCATCAAAATGCTGGTCTTAAAAAAAAAAAAAAAAAAAAAAAAAAAAAAAGCACTCAAGGTGGAATTATGAGGAGGTATTTTAAAAATACAAACAGGAGCAGCACAATAAACATTTGAAATTGAGATTTCAATAACTCTTGTGAAAGCTGCGGTGAGGAACACAATATACTGTGTAGAAGCAACAAAAGCTCAGATGTAAGGACTCAGAATTCAATTAAGGGTCACTTCAATTCTAATGCAGTTACTTACATTAATGACGAGAGCACAGAGCTGGAACTGTTCTGGGGTAATTATTTCATGGTAACAGGGTTCCTGTGCAAGCTTCATTATTGCACTACCAGCAGCTAATCTCAGTCGAGACATATCTGATTTACTACACATACCAGAGAAAAAAACCCCAAAAAATTAATCACAGTTCACCACAACTATCCTTAAATTACCTGCATGTCTCAATTTCTTTTTACAAGATCAATGACCAATCAATGAGGTTGCAGTAATATAGCTTTACCTCAAGCCAAACTAACCTTACCAAATTTGTGAAAAATAAAGTGCTCTCCTTTCCCCACAAAAAACCCCTATTTCCAGTAAAACAATGAAATGAGATGAGTCAAGTTTCTTGTTTTCCTATCACTGTCTAAATGAAAGCAATGCTTTTGCCACAGTTTTTCTTTCTTTCCTTCACCCTCACAATGAAGTTGAGGAGCAGTTACCTCATTAGCTGGAATGAAGAAGCTCCACTCAAGATAAAATCTAACATGCTTGGGAGTTGGTTAACACTCAATTGTTTTCAAAGGTACCTCTGCAGGTGTTTTATTCTCTACAATGTCTTTTACTAGGAAAATAATCTAATTCGGAACTCTGTAGGCATTAGCAAATCGCAAGAAAGAAGGAGTATCTAATATAATTTTATGCTGCCATTCCACTCCTAATATACTCTGATCGTATCTGCAGCCAACATTGTGCTGACCTTAATATTCGAAAAGCACTCTAAAAGAACTGACATTCTTTGAAATTCTACAACAAAATTTATGGAAGCCTGAAAGGAACAAAATCTGACCTGATTCGCTTCTGTTCTGTCAAGTCTCCTTCACTGACGAGCATGGCTGACAATAACCGGAGTGTGGAATTTGCGGATTTTGACTGGTTGTTTTTCATACCCAACAACCAGCGTACCAAAAGTTTAATTGCTTGCACCTATCACACACAAACAAATCAACAATCAACTTACTTGCCAAAGCTGGTAAGTTACTAAAACCTACTGTTGTCAAATTGAAACTCCCATAGATTCTTGTGTATTAGAGATTTTGAAAGGAACAGAATGAAGCAGTAAATATTTAGAGTGATGAAGGAAGAAGCAGTCTTTGTGATCTCAGGACACTTCAACTATGGTCCACTGTCTTTGCAGAAGTGCATCTAGAGGATGCAGGATACTTGCTATATGATTAAAAGTAAGAGCAACTAGATAAAAATTCCTAGAAATGGCCATAATTAGATTCATATTTGTTAGGGTCTCAATTTATTTCATTTATTTTATTTATTTGTTTACAAGTCAGTAAAGTCAAAGGCAAGTTACCTTCATTGTAAGGAAAACTAAAATTTTTGAATCTCTTGTTTTCTCAACACTCAGAATAATTAATATCAGTAAGTGAAGACAACAGAATGCATAGTTTCTACCAGTTTTATCAGTTCTGTGTATAACCCAGAAAACCAATAATATTCTAATAGGACTAATACAAAAACATTTGAAGGGATTTATTCTAGTATTTCCCATTGTGCAACTTGAAGAAAAGTAAACTTTAATTGCAGATATACACATTATTACTGACAGCAGATAACACACCTTTGCTAGTACTTCTGGAGAGACTTCTTCATCTGGAGACCACAATTTTCCATTTTTCTCACCTGTTGACTATAGAAATTCATGTAAGTTTACAAACTGGTTCAATTCATACGAAAAATAAAGATGCAAAAATAGAAAAAAGTCACGGATTAGGCTTTCTTTCACCAAAATACCTTTTAGAATGCAATTATCACTGTACTAACCACTTACAGTGCATTACTTTATGGACTCATTTGACAAAAAAAGCTCTATTCCCCACAGAGTTCATAACAGGCAAAGAGCATAATAAGCACTTAAAAAAAAAAAAAAAAAAAAAGATAATCTTACCCTGTCATTCATTAGGAGATCTTTCACAATGAAATTTGCAACAACAGATTTCATTGGAGAAGCAAACTGGTCTGGAGCCAACATAGAAATATGACCCAAAGAGACCAAGGGAGTTATAAGCTGTTCTGGTACATCAGCATTCAAACTTCTACTAAGAGGCTGAGGAAGGAAAAATAAAAAAATATTCAAAATTCAACTTCAGTTAATAAGCTAGCATGTCTTAAAATAGTTTATTTTACTGCTGGATTGCTGATGCATTTCACTGTTTTTCCAAAAGAATGAATAAAATTAACAATCAAAAGTATAAAGAATACCATTCCCTATTCAACAGAGTAAACAAAAATCTCATGTAAGTTAAGTGCAAAACAAATACTGTATTCTCTTCTTATTTTAACGTGAAACACATTCAAACCTGAGAGACGTGGGAAAAAACTTTGACTCAGTTCTGTTCAGAATTTGTGAAAACCTGAATCCCAGCTGCCAATGGTCAAAAACAGCAGCCAAAACCTTCGAAACCACCGGGGACATTTCTACTAGCCATCAGCATTTACCTTCCAGGTAACAGTCACCAGGACACTTCCTGTATCACCCCACAACCATTGCATCATATTCTGGTACTGGGGGGGAACAAGCACTCTCACAGAAGTCTAAGCAGAGATCGAACTCTGCAAGCTTTTCACACTTATAAATGACACACAGGTTCAAAGACAGCCAAGATTAAGAACCTAAAATATTTTACAAGAGCAGATTAATAACATTATTATTTGAAAGATAATAATAAACTCCCTGCTCTGTATAGAAAGTCTTTTTGCTTAATTACTTGTCTGAGGAAACAGTAAGTGAGCAGTAAACTGATGTCTGAGCTTACAGTCAAGTTGTTCTGCACTAACTGCCTTAGTGAGGCAAGGCTATAGGTGCAAAGACCTTAAGGCAAGGTAATTCAATACAGGTGGAAAGTAGGGGATCTTATCTCTCATTTAGTATCTGCTAAATGTGTCCCCATGGGATTTGCCGTGGATCAGTCCAGCATTTTCAGCTTACTTCCCCCAAACTTCTCCCATGTAGACAAAAAGGAAAACCTTTCTCTATCAGACATGAGAATATTAGTAAATCATGACTTTAAGACACAAATATTAATAACTTGCTATTGTAAAATTAATGACTTATCTCAACTACCATACACCTGTAGGCTTCCTGACCTCATAAACATGTTATAAATTCCTACGGTTTATCTGTTAATAAACAGTAGGAATTCATTTTAATGACCAGTACCAATTAATAACAAACAAATCTTAAAAACAAAGGCAAGACATACCTCAAAGATCTGTGCAAGTTGTACTTCTTTATTTGAAAATATGGCATGTATACAGTGAACAGCTTGTTTTGCCTGATGAGGAGTGCCTCTTTTTGCTTTCTGATGCAAAATTGGAATTAGTGTTCTGTGAACATTAAATAGAATAGTTCAAAATGCAATTTGCAATCTACAAAAAAATATCTTCACACATACAAATCTATCCTCACTGTCTTATAAATCAAGCATTCCTTTGAAGTCTGTTCAGGAAAGATCACAATCACAAACTAAAAAGCAGGACAGAATTGTATTTAGTAATACTTGTTGAATATCTGACCACACACATACAAGAAGAAAACAGCTCACTGGGAAAAAAAAAAATCAAACATGAAAGAAATTAATGGTCAAAATAAAGCTGTTTAGGAAGACAAATAGAAGGTGGGGGCAATATGACAATTTCAGTTTGGGTGAATTCCTGGACTTATTATCTGAGCCTGGGAACGACAGGGCTGAAGAAAATCTGTGAAAGCTAAGAATAACCACTAAACATCAGTGTGTTTACAGGCTTTTACAACTGGAACTTTTAATTGCAATGTATACCCAAGTAAACAACTGCTTTGTTGTGAGATTTTGAATTTGAATCTCCTGAAATCTCTCTGCTGATCAGAAGGCACCAAAGGAAAGTGCAAGGCAGAAGCCACTCCAGAGACCAGGTCCAGGCTGGTCAGATGGTTCAGTTTCCCTCCCCAGGCAGTGCTGGAAGGCAGGCCTGTCCCCTCGGAGCTCAGCAGCCGAGACACTAACTCAGGAAGCTCACCCTGCACCTCACCCAGCAACTGACAGAAAAAACAAAATTGCCCAGGAAGTCTGACACAGAAACATCCCCAAAATTTTCCCTGCTTTCCTGAAAAGCTCTTTCACAATACAGTATTCAGTATATGGATTATTCAGCATCCACCATTCACTGACACATTCTACATAATGAAAATCAGCAACCACAGGCTAAAGAGCAACTTGCTGGGTTGAAAGAATCAAACCTCAAACATTTTCCTCAAAACCCCCACAAAACCCAAAACTAAACCAAAGACCCTCAGAAACATGTTAACAGTATTGTGAAGTAGAAAATCTCTTCCCAAACATGCCAAGATTCCACAAATTGGATTAAGAACCAAAATAGTAAAGAATTCAGTAAAACCTACAGAGTTGAAGTAAGCTTCAATGCCTAATCTACAGTTTTCATGGTGTTAAAAGTACATGTACATTAAAGTGTCTTTGCCAGGCCCTGGTGCAGCAGTTACAAACCACACCTCAGCACATCCCAACTCACACAAATCTGCAAAAGGTGAAACCTGACACACTGACATGCACCTTTACATGTTTACATCTACAAGTTTACACATGGTCCATAGGCTCTCTTTGAGCATGGCCAGTGCTTCCATCAGGCTCCCGAGTCATACGGGTAGTCTTTGTCCATGAACCAGTACAAAAGCCCTATTCATTTCCTGTACAAGCAAGAACTTGAGCAGCCACAGGTGAACACTGCTTCAAAGGACAGCAAGTAGCCTGCTCACAGCAGCCTTTAAAAAAACCCCAAGCCACAAACAGGTCACTTGAAACAAAATATCTTGTTGATTGTATCAAATCTTTCATTTATGATAAAGATTTCTGAATACATAAAATCTGGAACATCATCTTGTCCTCAGTCTTCTTTTTCTTTGTGTCAAGTGTAAACACTGACATGGCTTTTGGCTTTCAGAACGCCAACCTAACTTGCCTGGAAACCATGCTACGTCCACTTTGACAGTTACATTTTTAAGTTGAGACCTCCCAGACTAAACTTCACCAATACCTGGTTAAGGCACAAAGTCAAAGAAAAAGACAGCAACACTAGATCCTTTGAGAGAACATGATATAGCCCAGCAATACAGAGTCTTGATTCAATTCTGGCAGGGAACCAAAGACACTTGGGACTATACTGGGAACTGTACTGACAATGGGGACTACTGGGCTTTTCCTTCTCTTTACCCCTACAGATGTCTTAAAACCTATCTCATATACCTGAATTTGTAGTATTTTCCTTTTGTCCAAAATCTGATCCACATTCCAAAGAATCGCTGAGGTTATGGCTTTAATTTACAGCAAACTTAGAAGTGGAGATTGGTATGCATTTTAGCATGGCATTATCCAAAATGCTATTTCAATATGAGAACTTGAAACCCATGATTTATAATCTGGACACGTTAAATTACTTACAGGCTGATTTTAAGGTTTCAGATGTTACTCACAAGGTATTTAATAGTCTGTGAATAGTACATTATGCAGCTTTAATCAGCAGCACAGCATGAATTGCATGACAACTTACAGACAACCAATTATTCCTTGCTAGAAATTCATGCCTGCTTTTAGACTTTGTTTCCCATCTTGTTTAATAACAAACAGAGCTGTTAACCATATCAGAGATTATATCTGCATTCCTTACAAAGATAGAAAAATTGTGTGAAGGACAGATATGAGTAGAAATTATGCCAAGGAATTATATCTGCTGTATTTTTGCTGTTTCTTATTTTGTAAGCTAGGAAATTTGCTATGCACTGGTTTTAATGTGTCTATTATAAGAAGATTTTTAAGAAGTTCCTAAGATGTTCAGTAAATATGCAAAAACTGCGAGAGCACAGAATTTAAAAACGAAGGGATGGGGACAGAAAGATACTGAAGGAAATCAAAACCAAGAGAAGCTGTTCATATTAACAAGACTATACAGGGGCAACACACTGAATAAACCATCAAGAGGGAGAATTCCAGATATGAAAAGCAGCACGTAACAGAATACTCACGATCGTATCTGTGGCAAGTCTGTTTCTATTTTGTGACCCGTGTTTCTGAAAATCTGTATGGCTGCCTCAGCTACCTTATCATCTTCCATCCTGAGGCACTGCAGTAGAGACTCATAGGTCTCTGCAGAGTGAAACGAGGTAGGATGTGTAAAGGACAGAACCTGCAGATACACATTAAAACAAAGGTATATTTATTCATAGTAAATTAATAATCAGAAAAACTAAATGATAGATGTTTATTAACATTACCATCAATATAAATAGCTGTTAGATGCCTATATGAAACTATTACATTCAGTAACTGAACTGAAATTTTAATTTCCCCAGAATCTATAGTCCCTGAGCAGAAAAGAAACCAAGAAGGTTAAGATATCTACAAACAAAACATGGGATACTGTTTTACAGCTATTTCAAATCCTTCTTTCTCCCCCTTCCACTTCTCAGCACCACTGAAAACACAAGTTCCCTTTCTTTTGCTACATGATAAGGCTCTTGAGCTAACTGCTTGCTTTCCTTCCAGTGTCATACATGCCCCAAAGAAGGTCTCTCCCAGTTTCCCTGTTCTCTTCCTTTCACTTCACCTCTACACCATCTTCTCTACTACTTCCCTAAGCAGGAAACAATTTCTGCTTTAACATGTACATTTCAACTCTTGGCACCCTTTTCAAAACATACTTCTTCCAACAAACCATCTTTTTCATTCTTCTTCTTTCAAGTGAGTATTAATAACCAGTTTCATACATTAAAAAAGTAATTATCTAAGTAATAACTATTAAAGCCATGCTAACATTAATTCTTACTCATACCACTTTTGTTCCGTCCATTATAGATTACAGCTGCGTTAATGTAGATTACCTTGAGAAGTTCAAGTCCTGCACGAATAGCAGTATCAGGACTTACACCCTCCTCTTCATCATCAGCTGTCCCCTCTATGGATTTATTCATTAGTTTTACTAGTGCACTGAAATGAGAGATACAAAAAGAAACAAACAAGTATGACAGTGTTAAAGGTTGGAGATATAAGCAAGATTACTTGGTTTTCACAACATATAAAGGGAAGGCAAAAGTCCTTTGGGGGTGGTGTTGGCATTGCTGTTTCGTTTTTGCTATTTTTATTTGGGTTATTACATTAGTCCTTTTCCTTCTAATTTCACTTTCTGCAAAACTAATTCTTTAGGGGGAAAAAAATCCATCCCAAACCTCCCCACCATGCTGGTGGCATTAGATCAACACATACTTGCACAAGTTTCAGAATGTAATTAGGTTACCAGACAAGTCTCAAAAGGAATCAAAACATTCTCTTACACAATCCCACAAAAGCTAATTAATTCAGATGCTATATAGAAGACTGTTGCAGTTAACTATGTGAAAATTATGTTCATAGTTTTCACCTGAAGCCCCACAAATAGAATTTTCACCATGAACTACTAAATTTTTAAAATAATTTTGCAGACGGCACCACAAAACAGCATCAATAAAAGCTGCATCCTCTAGGTTGCTGGGAATGAATACATCTACATAATTTAATTAGAAACTCACCCACACATTCAGTGCTACGACAGACCAATTCAAACCCCAAGAAAACTATTTTTTCTTTTGCCATTTCTACCACCTTTATAATCATCCACGAGTCAATTGCTCATGATCTTTCAAACTTACCTAATGGCTTCTGAGTCAATATGTACAGGGGCAATTCTTTCCAAAAGAAATTTGACCATTTCCAGAAAAGGATTTGTTGGCTGCTTAGGATTTGCAAGTTTCCGGGCTATCTCCCTCTACAAGAATGTTAGATACAAACAAGAATTATACTCATTTTACTTACTTCTTAAGTATGTTGAGTAAGCTAAATATAGTCACTTCTTTTTACCACAGTCCATATAGTGAAACATATTTTAAGGGGGGGGGGGGGGGTGGTATCTCCACACCGCTCTTTATCATGTTATATTCAAAGGATCAATACTTTACAAAACTATTTAAATAGGTTTCTAGTTAAGAGTTCTTCAGGGGTTCTTAAGAATTGCAGCCCAGATCCAGAACACAATCAAGGAAGAGTGCAGTGCACAGAATGTGTGTTTGTTGTCAAGTGTAATCCAGAAAACTGTGGGTAACCCCGTAGTACGTGAAACCTCATAGGAATGAAAAAGTTGTCCTGCTCCCTTCCCTGCACAATTTCTAGGCTATTAGACAAAACCCAAGAAGTCTATATTTGTTTGTAGATACTCTTTGTGATCATTGTAATTTCTGTCAATGAAATTGCTTACTTTGCTTTGGACCACATAAAAAAAAAAATAATGTGGTGGTTGGCAGAGTCTGGAAAAGTACAATTTAATACTAAGGTGTGTATTTTCCTCAAAGAGGTTAAAAACCATGAGAAAGACTGACCTCAAAATATTATTTTGAGGATATAGGAAGAGGATATAGGATTCATCATATAGGATGAAAAATAAATTAATAATATATAGATGGTAATAGATAACTTGCTGGTACTTGGAAGCTGAATCAGGGTGAGAAGACAGTTTGGGAACCCTACCACGAAAGAGGCACTCAAAATAAAATATTTTAAAGAAATAAATTAGTCTTTTAGACATTATGCTTGTTGCTCATAATCCCAGGAAGGAATAAAACTAATGTTTTCTTAAGATGGTGATCCTAATTATCTTTTTCCTAATCTCTACAGGTTAACCAAAAAGGCATTTTATGAAAATTGGAAACGTGTAAAAACCATGTTTAGGTAATTAAGGAAACCTTTAATTCCAGGTAGCTATTTTAAGCACAAATACTTATTGTATAAAAGTCTGCTTTTCCATTTCCTTACCACACAGACATCTGCCTGTTTACAAGAACACGTAGGGCTAATTAACAGTTCAAGCTGGGACCGAAGTTTCTCATCATCACCCAAAACCTGATTGAATTTCTTCACAAAATCTTGTGCCTTTCCAGGATCTGGAAGGTTTTCTGTATGATTAAAAACAGTTTAACATGAGATAAATTTGCCACTCCAGCATGCCAAGATTCACAGAAATAGTTTCCAGGAATGCTGCAGTAGTTTATAGAATGTTTACAGAAAGTTAGTAACACTTACTTGCTATGGTCATCAGCTTTCCAAACATGGCGGCACTGTTTGCTTCTGACTGAGGACAACAGCAAAAACAGACAAACAAATCAGCCATTTCTCCTTTATAAAATACACCTTTAAGCTCGTCTGTTAGTTCTTCTGCAGCACTACTTTCTACTCCTGAATCTTATGTTTTTGTTTTAAGAATAGATACTAGAATAGTGTAACTACGATTAGCAGCTACTACACACAGAAAGGGGAAAAATCTTGTAACATCAAAAAAACGCAAAAATTCATTAACTCACATAACAGGTCAAAATCAATTGTTGGAAAAAGACCCCATTAGCCCCCAAAACAGGAAATTTCCACAGGCCCACTCCCTCACCAAAACCCCAAAGCAATGCCCTTCTACTCCTTCTACCTAAAATTTCTACTAGTAAAATTCCAGTAAAAATACTTAAAAACTTGTTTTTTCTAAGCAACAAAGAAACCACTGCTTTATGCTACAATACATTCCATTTTCAAAACCTGTTAGAAAGTGAAAAAGAAAAAAGGTCTGTCAAAAGCAAACAAAAAAGCTTTGAAACTTTTTAAACTTCTTCCGAAGTTCTTCAGTAGTACTACGAAAGGATGTTCAACAGAAGGAGGTCATATACCTTCAAGTATTACAGAAAGCAACTTTACTCAATGAGAATGGAACGTTGTCTACATACAGAAATCAGCGAATAACAAAGTTACACTGAACAAATAATACAGTATTAAAACACCCCAGTAAATTAGTCCAAGAGGTCCACTTGATAAAGTATAAATATTTTCAAAACCGTACAGTGGGCTGCTTATGCAAATCCAGCAATTCTCGTACATGACTCCTTAGCATGTTCTGGCACTTCCACATCTCATTCAGTGCTCTGAAAAAACGGGAAACCAGAAAAGAAAAGCTTCTTCATGACAAGAACATGCTGGATGTTTTAATAAACAAGATTGTTTATTTACCTTAGAAGTGCAATGCCTGCTAGGTACAATCAAAACTTAGTGAGTATTAAAAATAACTGTTCAAAATAAGGTGGAACTGATTTTCTCTTTTTACTGAATAGCATCTCTCTTGCAACAATGCAACATATGCAGGACACCCACAGTATTTCTTAAAACCACACAAATAAAAAACGGGCCACCATCAACCTGAATTCAGTTACAGGTATTTTCATCATGGTCCCTAATATAGAGCAAACCTAGAAGTCATCACTTGCACACTTTTAAGTCTGCATTGTTCTTATTTGATGAAAAAGAATGGATAAAACCACTCTTCTCAAATATCATGGGATCTTTTTGTCTAATGGATGTATTGAGTTTGTATATAATAGGAAAATGTTTTGAAATACTATGCTACTTGCAAATAATGCTAAGCATCCGTTATTTTTATTTTTATTATATAATACAAGTAAGATAACAGATGTTAGAAAAGCCTGAGGAAGCAAGTATTTGTTGAATACAAACTATACTCACTTGACAGCATTTGGATCCAAGCTAGCATACAAATAGTACAAACACTTCATTCGCTCTTCTGTTTCCAAATTGTGTGGAACAAGATACTGAGCAAAGATTTTCTCTACCAGTAATCTGCACAAAAAGAAGAAAAAAACTCTACATGCTGAACAGCAGTGATACCTTTCAGACAAGCTAAAAAAGCAAGAAATAGTGCAAGTCATTAAAACTAGATTTTTCAACAAAGAAGACAAAATAGTAGTGGCCTTTTTCTCAGCTGTAAAGATTCCTTCCACTGCTGATAGAAAGATTAGCAAGAACTGCTCCTTGAGAGCTTTTCCACGTTCTTTTACCTCTAAGAGGGAGTAATCTCTCACCATCCAAATTCTCCCTGTCTTTATGATCTGAGAATTTCCCTTTGTTTATTCTAATATTTAGAAGGAAGGAACACAGTAAAAAACTCAAATAAAGGAGAAAGAATAGAACTCAAAGGGGAGAAAAGGAAAAAATCTGAAGTATCCTCGAGGGAATGGTTAAGATTGACTGTTGTACCCGAGAAACTACTCATTATTCTTATACACAAGCTAAAAATCAGGAGTAAAAAGGTGGAGATGAAGGAACACCAAAACATACACAACTAAAGGGGCAAAAGGAAAACTAAGTGAGAACAAACCAAACCAGCAAAAGCATTCTCCAATTATCTTTCTTAAATACACATTTAAAGTTTTACACTAAATACCAACTTTGAACTACAAAATACAAGTGAGTAGTAGTTCATCTAATCATAGCTCCTCCAAATGAAAGAACATTCAAACATTAATTTACTTCATCCTACTGAAAGCTGTGCACAATGTTCAGCTACAGAGTTTGATATTTATGGACAAATACTGTGTGTGCTTGAATTTTAAAACTTTTTCACTATGTACTAGTACTAGCAAGTACTCTGGGAGTACCTTGTACAGAGACCACAGCTGCACAGATCAAACACACCTTATTTCTGCTCACACAGCTTATTTCTGTTCAAAGAAAATTCCAATAGACATGATGGCAAGGCAGAGAAATAAAAGGATGACCATGAATATGTATACAACTATTTCAAGACAGCTCATTAGTATTAAAGAAAACTTGGCTTTGTCTCTTTAAATGTACACTTTCCCACTGGTAACTCCAAGAACTAAATTGTTTGGGGAACAAGATCTTCAGATCTCAAGGGACTATCTGTTTAACACACTAGGAGATTGGAGGCATCAGAGTTCTTATCAATTTATGAACATTGCTCAAGCCCATGCCTCTATAGATACATATTCTAGAAAAGCTGTCAATACGAATGGAGAGACTGTACCAGCCCTTCCCTGGTCCCTGTTGCTCAGGGTCAAGATTTACAAAGCGGGCATAACTCCAAGCCACACTTCTCTCCTGTAAGGAAAATGATTGGCTAGCATAACAATAGTTGGTAACAGGGCACTGTTACAGATGTGGTCATTTCACTCCATTCTTTATGTATTAATTGTAAAACAGAGAAGCTCAGAGAACACATGAGAGGCAGCTCTTACAGTTACAAGTCTTCAGTCTTGAGTAGCTGTGTACATCAACAGTCAAGCCACAACAAAAACATTAACAAGTGACCGAATTATCAATTTGTGGAAAAAACATCTATTCTATTCCACTTCATGCCTGAACTCTGTGTGATACTGCACTATTATCTTCTGAAAGAACTGTGTTATCCATGCAGCCTCTGGAAAATACTCCAAGGCTCAGAGCTGTCCACTGCTACTTTTTATCCTCTCTGCCGAATTACTAAAGGAAAATAGGCCAGAGTCAGCTAATTTTGTCTCATGCTTGCTTATGTGTTTGAAGGATTGGATAGACTCTGTCTTAAAAGATCATAGCATTTCTACAGCTCTTCAGGTGTTAAATCTTTAAAATCCTGACAATAACAGAAATACATTTATCCCTCCCACTGAGATCAGGAAACCAACCCAATGGTGTGACTGAGCAAGAACTTCATTGTCAGCCTTAAAAACTAGTAGAATTTGAATTAAAATTCAGGGTACCTAGAAGAACATTAAAAATCAAGCCACCAATCTTTCTGTGTGGATACCCAGAAAACAAACAGGATACAATCCATGCCTCCTCATGAAAAAGCTAGTTTCAATGGTGTAATCAGACTTTCAGAAGTCATGTCAGAGAAAAGAAACTCAGCTTTGATGACACTGTCCTTAAATTTCCTTGCCTCGTTTCCAACAGTGTTCTGCATTTGCTGTGAGCAGAAATACAGAAAACATCTGCCTCATTCACTATACAACTTTGATTCATTCTCTGTCCACTATCAAACCTGTGTACTGACAACAAGATGTGAACAAGGTAGAAAAACCAGAAACCTCTCAATGCAAACTACAGTTATTTTTATGTATGTGCTGAACTAGCTTTGTATAAACTATGTGAAGATCTCCCGAGTTTCAAAAATGGTGCCAAGTAATCAAATATGTAACTCTTGCCCACTTATGATCAGCCAGATGAACAAAACAAGAGCCTTCACCACTGCAGTGGCTAAAAATTTAGTATCATAACTGGCAACCGAAGGAGGCTGTTAGCTCATTCAGACTAACCACCAAGATAACAAAACATACTGAAATAGTAGACTGTGTAAGGAAGGTGCTAAGAAACACTATAAACAATTTTGAGTCTACCATACTAAAAATCTAGGCTGAAATTCTACCTTTGTGGGATCTCAGAGTTTCTTTCTGAAAGACTATTAATAATTGTCCAAAACCTTGGCCAAAATATGTTTTTCAACACCAAAATGGTGTTTCAAAAAGTCAAAGGGACTGAGTGACAACATACAGAAGATGAAACAAATGTGAAAGCTCTGGTGATGTTTCTTCAGCTTTTGGTCTACCTAAAGGGTCCATACCAAAAGGAGAGGTTTGTGCATGTACTGTGGTGTGCACACACGTAACACTCACAGATCATGGATTTTAACAGCCTGGCCTCTGGAAAGCAGTGAGGCAAACAAGAACTGGGATAGTAAATGCCAAATCTGACAATTTTTTTTTTTACACAGTACTTAGTTAATGAAAATCTACTACCATCATAGATCTAGTCCCACCAATATATAAAAATGAATCCATGAAAAAACAATGCAACAACACTATCTGCATATATATCTTCATGATTATTAAATACACCATACATCAACCCACAAATACAGAATACAACAGCTTTCACAACATAAAGACATATTTTCAGAGTATCTCGCATCACGATACAATTAAAATTAGAAAGACTTAGATTGACTCACTTGTCATCAATGCTATTTTGATAATATATGTGCAAAAGTTTATCCTTTATCCAGCTCACTTTCTCTGCAGCATCTTTTCCAGCCTCAGCATGAAGACAATACTTCTTGTACAGCTGCGCAAGACCCATCATAGCTTCTTTTCTTACTCGCCACTTGAGAGGGAAGAAATGAAAAGAAGTTGGGGAATTGATTTTGGTAAATAAATAAATAAATCACACATACAAAACAGTAAAGATGTAGAAACATGAAAGACAAAATAGCCACTTTCTGATCTATATTTAGACACTTCAAAAGCTGAAAAATGCTGTTTAAAACCTCTAGATGAGAATTTGCAAAGCCTATGTAAGGGTTTTGTTCCCAGTACTGTGCAGATTAAATATTGTCAGTAACCCAGAATCCAGTACTTCTCTGTGCTGAGCAAAGAACACCTGGGAGCTAGCCAGCAGAAAAGAAGTTAAGTACAGCTTAACATGTACGCCTGAATAAGTGTCTTACTGAGTCAGGATTTGGAAGGCTTATCTATTCAGAGACAGGCACAAGAGGTGGCAGACTTCTTTCTTCCCATCTTATAGCAGCCTTGCCTAGAAATGGGAGATCTGGAGCCTAGGCCGAGCCAAACCTGCTAGGGCTTGAACTCTTAGGCCACTTTCCAGGACAGTCGGAGTGGCCCATTTTGCTGAAGCCTTGAAGCAATTGCTCTAAGACTCCAGGGATTAAGGAAAAAAACCCCCAGAGTACAACAGCTACAGGAGGAGTTCATGGGTTCTCACCCTTGCTTTTGGTGATCATACTTTATCCACTCAAGTAAACAACAAATATCCCATTATTAAACAATTTACCAGACAAGATCCATAAGCTCTCCTATGCTGACCTGTGTATGGAATCATACAAGAACTGATTTGAGGATTAATTTAGACAGCATAGTGTCTCATGCTGAATGATTTACACAGAAAACCTCTGAAGAAACTTGTTTTCCCACATCATTTAAAAGAAATGCATGAAATTCAAACTGAAAGAGATAATTTCTTCCAGAACACACTAGATATCACTTTTGGCCTTGAACTCCCAAGGACTAACAATGCTGAGATCATTTCACCCTAAGAAGCATAAATGTAGATAGTATTATTCATACTGTGTATAACTTCCTCAATCTTGTTAAATGGAAGGCTTGTCTCAATAACACCGAAGTACTGCACATTTAATTTCTTAATAGTTTTGCTAAATGAATTCCTTTGCTTGAAGGGAAAAGAAAAGACAAATCTTGAAGATAATATGGCTTATGTCATCACAAGACACCACTGGCTGTTGGGAGTAGGTTATAACAGTAAGATGGGAAAAATGAACTTGTATTTTGTTACGTATTTCTTAACTATTGAAACTGTAAATGACAGGTCAAGATAGTAATGACTTTGCTAGAACATTACATAGTAATTCGTTTTCACAAAAGAGAAAAACTTTAACTATAAATAGATGTTATTGTTTAACTTTTCTGCAGGAATTTGTTCACTCCCACTGTGATCTAAAGCACACTTTAATGAAAAGAAAGGCTGTCACGGGCTGGCAAAGCATAGCCCTGGAAGTGCAAAGGGGTGTTTACAGCTTCCTCTGTGACCTGACAGAACCTATCAGCTGGCCAGTTTGAATATGGACAATTCTTCAAGCCACTTAAAGTTGTGACCGCCTCTGTGATACACACTTAAGAACAGAAACCCTGAGGCAGAGCTCTCTCTCGTTTCCAGTGCTGGGACAGGTGGCTGCAGGCCCCACGGGGAATAAAAAGAGTAAGATGCTTCTGAGAATTAAAGCCAAAACAGCGGGCCCGGCCATTCTGGAGTCGATGGGCCCTGTTCCATCCGCGGAACCCTCCCACAGCCCTGCTGTGGGCAGCCAGAGTGGCTCGGCTCTGCCCCCTCTCCATTGTGATAAGCCACATTCCAGCTGCAAGGCCTAGGTGAGATTAACGCTTTTCTTGCTGTGAAGAGCTGAAAAACTAGGGAAGAGAAAGAGGAGATGCTTAAAGCTGAAATTCTGTTGTGAAGCTATGATATATCAGAGTACCCGTTGTAATTTCATGAAGATATGGGGGGTGGAGTGTTCAACTTGTACTTGTGAGCAAAAGCACCTGCCCTGAGATAGGCAGATGCTGACGCAGCTGTAATTTCATGAGAAGTTTGGACAGGGAGAGATGGAAGCGATGAGGACTTTTGCTCCAAATGGGAAAGGAGAAAACCTCAGTTCCTAGAGATGCTCCCAAAGATTTCTTAGAGATGAAATGCTCCCAGAGATGGGTGAAAAGAACTTTTGTTTCTGAACGGCTCAACCTTAAAATTGTACCCCAAAAAACTTCAAGAGTGGACCCTCGAAAGCAGTTGTGGGAAAAGCTGCAAGTTGGGGGAAGGGACTCACATGCGAGCAGAGAGACTCCTCCTCCTAAATAGACTGAACAAAGTTATTTGGAAGTGGGCGGCTGTCTCGTTGTGATAATGTTTTCATAGCATGAGCAGAGAGACTCCTCTTCCTAAATGGACTGAACAAGGTTATTATGGAAGTGGTAAGCAGACTGAACATCTTAAGGGTTGTCTTTTTACATTGTCAGTGGGAGAAGGGAGGAAGGTGGGGGGAGGAGAAGAGTCCTGAAGGTGTGGTATTTTTTTTTTCTTCTTTTAGGTCTGTTAATAAACTTCTTTATATTCTTTCAAGTTTGGTGCCTGCTTTGCGTTTCTCCTAATTCTTATCTCACAGAAGATAAACAGTAATGAATATCTTGGACCAAACCACTACACTAAATTGGTGTTTCCGCCCGGTTACAAACCCAACTCGCTACAAAGGCCTAAAAGGGAAACATTTTCAGAAAAGTATTAATACTCTTCTGCATTCAGATATACCCTTCCAATGCAGGTGATAGCTTCATCAGATCTCCTATAAGAGACAGGAAGGATGGCAAAACTTGTCAGAAAACGACAAAAAAAAAAAATCCTAGAAATAATTCCAGAAAATTTAAGCCTAAAATGAAGGAATAACAAGGGGTTACAAAGGAAAGGAGGTTTGGATTGCCAATAGAATTCTGATTACTGAAATTGCTGTAGAGTAGACCTCAGAGCACGTAGAAAGGCAGTTTCAGACTGACAATAGGAGACACTGGACAAAACCCCTTAGAGAATGCTTTGAGACACCACGGAAGTAAGTCACTGAACAGGAGATACATGTAGGGAATAAAAAGAGTAAGATGCTTCTGAGAATTAAAGCCAAAACAGCAAATAAACAGAAAGAGGAATGTAATAATCAATTTCAAAGGCAGCATATGAATAAACACAGCTAACACAATTACTACCCTGATTTAATTAACAAAATAATTTTGATAACCTTAGCTTCCTTGGTTGACCAACATAATTAAATTCCTCCACTGATGACTGTTGGATTGATTTTTGAAAAAAATTGTTATTGAAAGTTCAATACAATCCCTTACCGATTAGAATAACTAACCTATTCCCTTCATAAACATCTTACAATTGTTCTCCATCATCTGGAAAAAGCCACAATGGTTTTCAGTACAGTTAAAACTAACACACATGCAGAAAAATGCGTAAAGAGGAACCAAAAATGTGAGTCTGTTTCTATGGCTCCTCAATCTATAGCTTTTGACTTCAAGCTGATGATGTGCAAGTCACTTCTCATGAAGGGCCGAAGTCTCTACTCCATAAAGGCTGTTGGGAGAAATGCCAATGAAGTCAGATGTCAAAACTCTCTTCTTAACTTTTCAGGTTCTTAAGATTATTCCAGTATAACAGAAAACAATGTTTTTGTTACTTGTTTTTAAAATGTCTCCTAGTTATTCTGAAAAGTGAAGATGCTGGAAAGACCCTTGAGACAGTGTTCCAAGGGAGCTTTGCTCAGAACAATTATTACCAAAGACTAGATTTCAGTTTTTGGGAAACATCTGTTACCAGAGTTACTTTTCCATCTGGAGCAATACAAATGGAGTTGAAAACTACCGGTGATTTGAAAACTGCAACTATCATGCAGATGACTATACAGATCAAGTCAGCTAAGTACACTCCTTAAAAAATTAAGTAGTGTCTTTTAGCCAGAAACTTTTACTCTAGAAAGTGTTAAGACTATCCTTACTAATACTGCGTCAATTAGAATATGGTCAGGAGAAAAAACAGATCACTTAAATGGTGTACCAGTTAGCACAACTTAAATTTTTTCCCTGTTTTAGAAAGATAAAAGGTAGAATTGAAATGACAGGTTGGCAGTTTACTTCAGCCTGTTGGACAAGAATTCTTTTCGTAGTAATAACGATACTCATTTGATAGGTGATTACAGGTCTAAAAAGATGAAGTCAAACAGATGAACAATCATCTAGGAGTCTGCAGTAGATGTGTCCAAAAGAAACCCAGCTACGAAGGGTAAATGCAGCCAGCAGAATAAAGAGTTCTTTTGAAGAAAAAGAATTATTAAAATAGGTATAATGCACTCTTCCCAGATCTGAGAAAATCCTACGCAGAAAACATAAAGATAGTTACATGGACATTATCAATGCTCCTCTCCCAAACTGGAGAAAAATCCTAAAAATAAAACAGATGAAAGTTTAGAAGTCCTTGATCCTAATTTCCTAACACTAATTACATATACAAAGACATCCTATATTGCTAAGGCCTACTTCAAATACTAAGTATTTGTTGTAGTCATTTCTAGTCTCATTTCAGTGCTCAATTTTATTTTCTCCTCAGGTTGTATTTTCATTGAAGCTCTCTCCAGAGATTTTTATAAGAGAAACATCATGTACAGATGAAGTTATTCTTCACTGATTGCCTGAAAAAGCACCTAACCTTGAAATGCAATATATCAAACCTATCGCTGGTGTGAAATGACTTAGTCAAACATACGAGGAACATTAAGTGCCGCCACACTGGATTTAAAGCCACACAAAAAAGACCTAGCTCTGTAGAAATCAGTATTACAGCTGTGCAGTAATAGCTGACTGCCTCTTACTGACAGCAACATGCTAAAGGAGAACAGAACAGAGACACTGTGTTGAAGACACAATAACAATTATCCCATTCTCACTAGGTGGAAGTCCCAGTGGGAAGTGGTGGTTATACTAAAAGTTTTTAAATCTCATAGTTGACCTTTTAGGCATGTTTAGTGGCTGAAAAAGAAGGAAGGTGATCTTGATCACTCCTGAGAAACATGCAATGTCAAGCTGCAAGTACAACTAATTGAAGAGCTGCTTTATAATAGCGAAGATACTCAAAATCAGTATTTCTCTGTAAAGATGACATCCTTTTCCCAAAATCCATTATAGTAACATTCTCACTTAAAAGGGGAACAAAGCAATGTAAAATTATTTTGAAATAATTAAACTAACTAGCTAGAATGACATAGGGGCATCCTTTCTACAGCCTATTAAAAAAGAACAATAGTAAGGAAAAAAAAATCTACATGGCTACATAGCACAGAGAAGTCTGCTATTAAACATCACCCTTCAAAGAGCAAGGAGCCACATCCAAAAAAATGTTAACAGGAAACAGTATAAGCTCTGGCAAGTTGAAAGTAAATCCTTGATGAAGCATGGGCAACAGCTTCAAAATGAAGTTATTAAAAGCATACTAACTAAACATCTTCATCAAAGCTTCCAGAAGCAGGAAGCCTTCCAGACCCTTTCTGAATGGCTGAAAGACAAACAGATTTGCTCCAGGAGAGAGGTCTGAAGAGGTTTCCTAAAGTATCATTAAGAGACATTTAAAAAAAATTAATAAAGCAAGCAGGAACAAAATCATTAAGACCAGGTGGTATCCCATCTATGACTTTTACAGGAATTTAGACGTTATATACCGAATACCTATTATTCTATTACTGCAATCTACCAATGAACAGATTGAAGACAGCAAATATGAAAGAAACCAAAGGGTCTGAAGAGGAACAATGCGCCACTCATCAGAACATCTAATTTTGAATGGGCAAACAGGTTGAAATAGAACAGTAACAGAACAACAAAGAGCTGACACTACTGAAAAATAAGTTATGGAAATATGTCATTGAACTTTATATAATGGGAAGTTTTATCTTAAAAAAAACCCCAACTTTTAGCAAACGGAGAAGTACATCAGTAAAATGCATTAGGATCCCAAAAAAATTTCCAACAAAGTCTCATACCAGAGGGCCTTAGAATAAAAATTCTGTTGTAAATTATTATTAACTAAAACATAGAGGACAAGGGGTGGAAATAAATGACCAATTTTCACAAAGGAGGAGACAAAAGGAACCTATCGACAGTCAGAAAGGAATCTCTGACACTTAACATATGAAAAATTATTAGAAAATGAACTGAATAGTGTGTATAAAATTTAATGAGGTAGTCAGATGTAACATTATAAGGAAGAATTGCAGAAAAATGTCATGTTACTGAATTGTTACAATATGAAATGTAAGAAATTCAGATTAAGGATAGGTTTGCCCACCAGCATTAACTCTGCATGTACAGTATTTGGCAGTATATCATCTAAAGTTATTCAAGCAAAACACTGAAGTCAACGTGAATGTTTTCCAAAACCGTCAGCTCAGTGCTGGGAGAGAGTGTATGAGACAGATAGAATGTTTCAGAATAAGGAAAAAACTTATCATCAAGTGTGTATACCACATGGTGTGAACTGTGAATGCCATTACCAAGTCTGGTCACCTTAGTCCCAACAGGCTATAGAACATGCAGCCAAGAATGATCAGAAGGTATGCAATAATCAATTTGTGGGGAAGTTAACCAGGTGATTCTTTAGAATGGAAAACAAAGAACTGGAGAAGATATGGTATTCACATTTATTAAAAACAAATGAGTCAAAGACTATTATTTTATGTGGTCCAAGAACTCAGATACCCAGTCTAATTACCAGACAAGTTTAAAAACAAACAAGTGAAGCTACTTTTCCCAAACATGCTTTAAACTTGAATTTACTGATGCATGTGCCAGAGGCTTATAAAGTACTAATAAATTCAAGAAAGAACTTGATAAATACACGGAATAAAGTTCTGTTGAAATTTATTATGAATGTGGGCCAGTGGACTTAAGAAATCCTTAAATCACAACTTGCTGGAAGCCAAAATTGACCACTGTTAGAATTATAATGGTTTATAGGGACCGTTGGTCTAAACATGTCTGACCATTCTTATGTTCTTACAATATGACTGTGTTTATCACAAGTCAGTGACCCTATTTGCTTGACAGCACTTGATTGATGCCACCATAATAGGGAATTTTCATTACGATGTTCTCGTAAGAAAATAATTTTTTCCCTACAGCATTCTTGTTAATAGTCAACTCTTAAGATTCTCTGATTCTGTGGCTTTGTTTTTTTTAATTTTAGTTTTATTAAAGTATATTAGAAGCAGGTAGTTGCTGAAAATACAATATTAACACTTACCCGTTTGTCTAGCGTTCTTTCCCTTACAAAGCCAAGCAGCTGGTCATTGACTAAAGAGAGATCTCTCTTGCCCGCAGTAATAATTGTAACAATAACATCATGTCGAATGGCTTCTTCTGGGTCATGAGATCTAACCTTCAAATATTCTGTTATGAGCAGAAACAAGAAAAATCTTGGCTTTTTTACATAGGTGTGATGTATTCTGATTTATTAATAATGTTAAAACAATTAAATGTCAGTCATATATCACAACCATGTAATCTATAAAATACAGAGCTACCCACAGGAAACATCTGTTCCGATGTTTTCTATGTTAAATATAAAACAATTAGATAACTGTAAGTATCAGAAGAATATAGAATAGCTTTTATGATAACCTCATTTGCAAGAAGCAATAAAGTGAAATAAAGTTGACTAGAATATATTCTAAGTAAAGGGGGTGAGGGAATAAAAAGAAATAAAAAGAGAAGAAATTCTCATTGCCAGAGTAAATCATAAATGAAAAATACTGACAATTGTTGTAGAATAGCTTGCATCAAAAAGCAACAGTATTTTCAGTTAAGCCTGAAAATCTTCTCATAGTTAAAATGATACTGTAGTGAAAGAGGAAACTTCATAGTTTTCATCAGCAAAAAGGCATTTTCTAAACTCAGTGGAAGAGAGTCGTGGGGAACACAGTGACTGGTTTTGAACGTAAAGTCAGGATGTTGCACCAATATTTGCTTTGCCTCACCAAAGTTTCTTTAGAACTTGAAATTACTTTAAAATTCATTCTGCAATGGGTAGCTTCTTAACCGCTCACTCTGACTAAGTCCACACAAAATCACACACTCCTCTCTTTCTAGTAACTAGCACTTGTCTTCAACAGAAATCAATTACTCAGCAGATACCTCTTCCATCCAGCATCAAGCACTGGACTTGATACATTTCAGAACTACACTGCTATGTACAAAAATAATTATACAGTTCCTTGCTCATTTTGTACATTACTCTAAACCCCTGTATGAGCATCTCACCAGTGAGGTCTTTTGCTAAGTCTGGATGGTTCATTAAACAGTGACTGGCGAATTTCACACTCTCTAATCTCACAGGGACATGGATATCATTGAACCTAGAGGGATAGAAGATGATGAATGTTAATTTTTAATTAGCTTTGCAAATCAGTACTATTCTCTATGTAGTAACATGTGTTGATAGTATGTCCTATTAACAATTAGAATACTTTTATATGGCAAAATTATAGAATATAAATGTTCTGAATTTATCTCCATAACGTACCTCATACAAATATTATTTCTAATAAATTCAGGACTAAAATCAAAGAATGAATACGCTGTATGTGGATAAAACGTTGACCCAATGGATTTTGCCCACTGACTTCTGAACACAATTCTCCATGCAATGTCAATTGTGCGTATGTATAAAAATTATAGAAATGTAAATTGGCATCTAACACGTACCATTTGAAAACACTCACTTTTTAAAAGAATAGAAACTTCTACATTTACTTAAATGGACGTATCTCTTCACTCAGAAAGGTAAATGCCAAGCAAAACAGATAGATACAGTTGCACAGTATGAAATTTCAGGCAGTGCTGGTATAACTATTGTGTAATTTCTGTTATGCATATAATGTGCTGTCTATCTAATTTATATGCCCCATAGCTGATAGCAATATAGCCGCAGTCCTTCAGGCTTCTTCCTTCTAAAATAAAACTGTATGCAGTTTTCTGTTTTGCAGGTCTAACAAAGTAACTTGTTCAAATACAAACAGTTACATCTTCTAAAAACACAATGAAAAATGCAATACTGTAAGAAAATTCACAACAAAAAGAACTGAAATTTGGAATTCTATCCCATTTCTCTTACCGCCCAAGAAAGCACTGCCAAAGAGGTCGATTTTGTGTGGCCAGATCAGAATCTTTGGAGCCAAAGAGTTTAGCCAGAAGTCGAACAACAGCCAAACGTTCTTCTCCATCATTGCTCTAAAAATCAAAACATGAAAAAGGAACTGTAAATAATTATCTGTAATATCTTAATAATAATTTCTGGCTTCCTTTTATTTCTGTTTTTTGAACAGATAGATTTAAAACTGAGTTTGAAAATATTTCTCATAATCCTCATTCTCTTTAATTATCTTACTGGATTAATATGAGGCAAGATATACAAATACCTATTAAGCTGATATATTACAGACACTGAATAGATGGCTGTGCTTGGAAAGTGCCTTCTTTTTCAGGAGCAAAAACCCATACACAATACTCTGACTAACATATTTGACAACTTCAACAATTAATGATTTAAGACATTCTTTAAGACTATTTAATGTGTGTGGAAAAGACACCAATTAAGATGTTATAAATAGATGTGCACTAATGAAAGCTACACATAACTTCACCAAATACCCATTTCTTGGTTACTTGTGTATGTTGCAGCCATAGCCTACATGTACATCCATCCATACAAAATTATTTCTCTTGTCCACTTACAATCTAAGGAAATACAAACAGCTTTTTAGTTAAAACTCCCACAAACCTCCAAATCAGGATAAATTAAGTATCTTCAAGGATTCAAAAGCAGTCAGCTGACAATAACAAATCTGATAAAATATTAGGAAATACTTCCCCTTATTATTAAAACATTATTTCATAGAAGAAAATTCTGCAAATCAATACTGAAGCTGACACATTTGCATTTCATAAGATAAGCCAACCACAGCCTAATTACTTTATAAATTTTGGGTGTAATCCAAAGATTAAGTACATAAAGCTTTTGCATGAGACTGCATTAATTTATCATTATAATGATTATATACATTTTGTGTGCATAATACATTTGCAAGCACAATAAGCACATAATTGTATACAGATTTCCAGTATCACTTCTTTAGTATTACATTTATCTTCAAAAAAAAGCAATAAATACAGAAGTTTTATCCCTTTAGTAGAACACTTATTAAATCTACAGTCCTGCACTTCTAGTATCTCCAGAAATTTTACTGATTGTCCAAAGCTACATTGTAACTCACCTTCAGCTTGAATTCCAGCTGTGGCATGACAGACAGTAGTAAGTGAGGATCTATGGCAAAAAGCTCTTGGATCAAGTCAAACACATGTTCTGATAAGTCACTTACTGAAGACTTTCCCAGTACCAGAACCTGGTTAAAAAACTAAAATACAAACAATATTATGTAGTGTATTTTCCTTCATTAATGCAAACATTATTTTAAAAAATTATTTTAATGTAGTATCGTTAATGGTTTTATACTAATGGAAGACACTCAATGCACAATTTTTTCATTATATCAAAGTATTTCACCCTTACAATTTTGGCTCAAGCAAATTTCCAACATCCTTCTCAGTTCAGTTCTATTAATTCTATCAAGATAGTTTAATACATGAAAATTTGATCATTTCAAATCTCAATAACTATCTCCCAAGCAAAATTAACAGGTAATACAGAATTGTTAACTTAAAATGCATATTCATCCAGTAGAACATTGACAAAAAAAAAAAATTAGTACTTTTAAGGAATTTTGTTGTAATTGAAACCCATTCCAACTGAAGATCATCAAATGCTGAAAAAGAAGGTTCTCTGCTTCAACTCCATTTTAAAGAATGTCAGAGGTCTTTATGTTATGTCTTGCAACATTTGACAAGTAATGTATCAGGGTCATTAGTGATCAAACAGAAACAAACCAAAGTAGCCTAAATTGTGAATTGTTTATTTTTTTATTTATATAAGGTATATTAAAATTTAATACTTCCTATTAGATACTGTGGGTTAATATTATTTAAGCAGTGCAAATGCAATAGCAAAAAAAATATTACACACTTGAAAAAGAAAGTAAGGAGAATAGTATAAAACCAACTTAAAGGTTACTTTATGTACTATCCTGCTTCCAGATATGACTAATTAAAAAGCTTAAAAAACCAGGAGAACTGGAATGTAACTGTTAGTGAGACTCCTGAGCTTTTAAATACTTACTGATTTATGAATTTGCCTAATTCCCTTTTAAACTACTCTGAATTTTATGAATTCTATTGGTTTCAGAACCAAGGAAAGGCAACAGAATGGATCAGACCACACCCACCAAAGACTGCTGTATTAATAGGCAGAACATACAACACTCACATTCAACAAGAAGGAATTATAATTTGAAGGAAGCCTTGTAAAAAGCATAGTTCTTTTACTCTTTATGACTACAAGTCATAGGAAGTTTAGGAAGGGAAAAAAAAGCTAGCAAAGAGACTAGTTTGAAATGCTTCATCCTAAAGCTTGGTATGAAATGAGGCTGTCTGGTTGCTGGACATATGAAGTATTAGTAATTCTTTTAGTTTTAATAGGATTTTTGGTGGTCACCTATTTTCACAGCCTGGATTTAGGCTGAACATTAGACTGAGATGGATAAAAATTAATTTCCTCTTCATTTATTTGAAACACTCCACATACTTAACAACCAAGCCAACAACATCCTATTTGGAAACGGTATTCTTGTAGTTGCATTACAAAATGTAGCTTCCATAAACAGTACTTAAAAGAATAAAAACCCCTACCACAATTCCAATAATTCAAGACAGTAACAAGAATACTTGCAGGTAATGTGGATTAATTAATTTACATACATTGGCAATACATGGTTCAATGGTCTGGACAGTCCTTTTCAACAGGACTTTTGCAAGATCAAACGCTTGTTTGTTAAGGTTCTGAAATAAAGAAAATATAATAAAATCTTACATTTTCACATGCAATAACAAATTTTGAAGAAACATTACCATACCTCCATACTCTGAAAATTAATGTACACCAAATTTGGAACTGAAAAATGAATGAATTTAAATTAGTATTTAAATGTGGTTTTGTTTGCCCCTCATACTCATTAGGGTTACACTCTGTAGCAAGTTCAGCCTTGTCTAGAGGGTAAAACTGCACTGACTTCTCCACAGACTGTACCATATGCTCTGAGACAGCCCACAGTGAGACTACAGAAAGCACCTACACTTGGGCAGAGTTAGCAATTAACTTTCCAAGTAAGCATTTGATTGTAACATGACAAACCTGAACATTGTTTATATTGCTCTTGAGCAAGAAAAATAATGTAACCGCAGATCTGAAAAATTTGACTGTCCAAGTCTGCACAAATCCCATATGCAGTATCTCATATCATCTAAGGATTAATGCAGCTTGGAGGGAGAAAAAATAGGAACAGATGAGCTGATTGCCCTGAAAATTACAAATCACTGCAGACAAAATGCAGGTAAAGCCTAGGGATGACTGATTCTTGGAAAGACGGTATTTGGCAAGTCTACATTAAGAACAACTCCCTCTTGTTCTTATAACTAATGAGATTACAAATACAGTTCACCAACAGACAGTAAAGAGAAACAAGTGGCCAAAGGCTCAAATAAGTATCTCCTCAGTCTCTGAAGCGCTAAACTGATGGCTCATTATAGAAGACAGGTATGTATAAACTCTTCTCAAAAAATATCCCAACACTTTCTCTCCAAATCAGGCCATGATTAAAATCTTGTTGACTGGTATGCTGGTATTAAACTAAAGGACTGCCAACCTCAAACTTTAAAATACATTTTCTATGGATCTTCCACACAACCAAACCAACAACCCAAATACACACCCAAACACAAAACACCACAATACCAAAGAACCAAAACAGCCTAGAAAAGTAATGTATATCTTGATCAAATAAACAGCTATTAATAAATAATAAACAAATAATCTGTTGGGAGAAGAGAAACCTTGTGGGTCTGGATTAGCCATGCTGTAGAACATGCAGAAGAAAATGCAGATTTTTAACACATGTTTTTAAGGAATAACTTAAGTAAAAGTGTGAAGAAAAATATTCACTGAATAGCACTGCTTTTGAAGTTACTAGAAAGGACTACAGTCTGAGGCCAAAGGTCTGAGCAAAATGTGACATATGCTACTGCTATTGAAAACCTGGATTTACTAGATGAGAGTCCCATTAGCACACATAGAGAACAATGTACACCACCATCGCTTTACTAAGAATGGACATACAAATTAATATAATCTAGATTCTGAGGTAGACTGTATATCATGTCTAACTAAAAACCAAAACCAGACTGCATTATCCAAAACGCATTATTTCAGCTTCTTTACAAAGAACCTTCCATCAAGTCTTGCCAGACTGATACTTTTCTTGCATCATAGCAGAGAATGACTGGTATTTGACTGCTTTACACAGACCTAAAAGCACTGCTACTGAATGCATTCTACAAGAGAATAAACTGTGCTCTTAAGGCTACAGGGCTTCTTATTTACATATCTAAAGACAAGCAATATAATCACAGAATTTTCTAGGGGATCTGTTCATGAACGGAGAACATAGTTACAACAGTCAAACTCTACTAGGCAGATTAGACAAAAGAACTGTTTGTTTTTTTGGATTTGAACTAACATAGTAAAGCAGTATTTTAAGTGCTGTTGTTAGAGGAAACAAAGTAACACAGACCAACATACTGACCAAATTACAATACTGAGCACTGACTTACTTGCTCAGTCCATGACCAAGAGCCGGTAAGAGTGGCACCAGTCCTCTAAGTGATACTATATATGCCTTACAACCCAATATTTACACCAAGTTTTTATCTCCATCTTTATCAGAGCCTTGCTTGAGAATTTTCTTCATGAGGCAAAACTATAACAATGTTAATGCTAAAAGATCACATTCACTTTTACTTTGCCTAAACCAAGTAGTCACAACACACTGTTAGGTTGTACAAGGTTTTACATGGCCTTTGTACCCTCAGAGCAGCTTCCACCATTGTTAATAGCATCACCTGACATACATATTGCCACTCTCTGCTCCCATTCCTGGTATCTAATGCCTATAACTCATTAGAAGCAACTTACAAAGAACAGTGTACTTTCAGAAGGACTCTTGTTACAAGAGGCCTCTCTGTGTCAGCAGTTTCAAAAGACATTATCTCACTGCTGTCAATAAAAATGATTTGATAGAATGGCATTCCTGTCTCATGATTATGACAGAAGGAATGCAAACTCATCTCAGACAATAGATACTTTTATATGCCTGATGAGATTTCGCAGGTAAATGACAATGGCCACAGCTTAGTCAATCCCATGCTACTCATTTCCATGAATTCTCCCTCTTTATGCAACCAAAGGAATAATCCCTGCTTTTATGTACTAATTTAACTTTAATTATGTAGTCATGGATGGACCTGCCTTAATTTTTGTTGCTATTTTAAATTAACAAATGAACAAACAGAAACACATACTTGGTAATCAGAGCACAGTTCATCTGCTATAACTAATAACTGAAACTTACAATACTCCATACTATTTTTGGTGAGCACAAGTGTTTTAGGAAGGGAATTTTCGTGGTCAATGTAAGGCATCACCAGCCTGCATCTCATTTTCCCTTATTTCACAGCTGAAGGAGTTCTGTTTATTCTCTTTTCAAATCTATTAAGGCATTACAGAGATGGTACTTTAAAAGCTCAAGTGCAGACTCAGTGACACCCTCTCTGAGGAAGAGCTTGTATAAAATTCCTCTAGGAAGGGGAGAGTGTGTGTGTGTATTATGTGTCACTTTGTCCCTTTATAAGTGAATTAAATGGAGAAAGACAATGGAAGGGGTGGGCAGCATAACTAGGAAGGTGGAGCAAAGCTTGACTGGCAAGCTGAGGAGAACAGCAAGGCACCACAGAAGTCTTGGGGATATCTTCCCCATCGCCCTTTTTTCTAATTAAAAAATACTTCACATCTTCTCTATTAAAAAAACCCCAACATATCCCAAAAGCAAAACAACCAACTACGCACAGATCCTCAAGATACAATGTTTACCTATTATATTTGCTTGAAAACACTTTATTTATGTTTCAGTACAGAGATCCTGAGGTGGCACAATCTCTTTGTGTCCATATCTAGACACAGCTAATGAACAGCACCAGGCAATTCCCAAATGAATGTGAGAAAATAAAACAGTCATGATAGCTAAAGTGTATAAGAGATAAACATGCAAAAGGTAATAAGAGTTATTGTTATTATAACAGTATACTATGAGAATGTTTTACTTGGCAGACCTTGTGTGCAGGAATGAGGTTAATCAAAATTGAGTCCAGCAGCTCCTGAGTTACTCCATCGCCTTCCATGATGATAGAACTCATCAAATCCAGCATATGCATTTGTACCTTCTGGTTGTGGCTATTACTAAGATCATAAAAAATATTACCAATATGAAATTCTCAGACCCTGACAAATACTAACAGTACAATCAAGAAACAATATCTAATGCCACAAATATATGTCCAGTTTGCTCTCCCTTACATTCTCCACATCTCAAAACTATTTTATGTGCCTTTCCTCTCTTATGGAAAGGTTCAAAAACCTAGAACAACCTAGCTCTGCTTAAAGAGAATCAAAATAAAAAAAGGACAGTAACAACCAATACAAAAATGTAGATAAACTAATCAGAATGAAGTGTACTGTTGTAACATGGACAACAAATTTTAAAACACATTTACTTTCAGACACACACCCCTCCATAATGTCAGCAGTTCACATTGATTTTCTTTCCCTGTAGCTCTTTATTTAGAAAAATAAAGACTTCTGCTCAGACATATTTATCTGTAGACTATGCTATGATTCAGTCTACCCCCAAACCTGATGTTATTTTGACAGTTCAATATAATGGAAGTGATTCAACTTACTTGATAACTGAAAAAAGAGTCCTAAAAAGCTGAATAAAAATTTCATTGCAATCTTCCAACTCAAAGCAGATGTTGTAAGATTTGACCCAAGCTAAATTCTAGAACAAAAATTAGGATATTCAGGCTAGTACAACTTCACATTAAGTCACACAAATATAATCATGTTAGTTACATTTTTTTTTTCTATTTAAGGAAAAATAATATACAATAGATGCAAATGCTTTGGGGAAAGAGACTGGATATTTGCTTTGCATATAAAGAGCGCCTAACACAGAGGGGCTTTGCAAGATATATCCAGAAAAAACTAAATACAGAATAATCTGATTTCTTAAGTATAAAAGCTGATTGACAGAATGGCAATATAGTAAGACCCTATTTTTTCTTCATGCTGTGAAACAATACAATTTAAAACATCATGTTTTAAACATCAAATATCTTGTTTAGAAATGAGATATTATTTCTAAAAGCACACGGAACCCCACCACTCAGTTATTGTCAAGAGTATGGTTTTGCAATGTTTTTAAAGCAAAAACCTTACATTCCTTCTCCCATCCCCAATATAGACACATTTGCATTTTAACCAGCATTTGAAATTTTCTCTCTTAATAAAAAACCCTCAATGTATGGAATTGTAGGATAAAGGCTAAATGTTAATAAATACCAATTGTTTTAACATGTCCTCAACTACAGACTGATGAACTAATTAAATGCCAACAGCATTATAAGTATTAAAAGAAGCAATTCACTGAACTTTAATGAGACTGGTGTGATTTACAGAATAAAAGAAATTTGCCAGGCATACTGGCACATCAGGAGAAAGACTGATTACACTTGTTAGGCTTACAGAGCTAATACCATCTACTGAAAGTTACAACTATTGTGTTACCTCTAATAAGTAAAAGTATCTGTTAAATTGAGGGCTCTTCGTGTCCTCCAAGCCTTTTAATTGTCTTGTAATAAACAAGAATATGTCCTGTCAAAAAACAAAGTTTACAAGCTTGATTCAGCAGAAAGTAAAAATACAATCCTTTACTAGTGACATCTACCTACATTTTCAAACTCATGAGAACATTAAATTGTCTTCTTTAGGCACTGACAGAAATCTATCACCAACACAGATACTGGCCATCTAGCATTCCTTTACACATCTCTGGCCCTTTAGTATTACACTGACTTACAGGATTAAAGAAACGTCTCTTTAATAAAACTGAAAATCAGTATACATGGGAATAAAAACATTTTTTTCTGTTGGTTTTTTGGGTTTTTTAAAAGTTGGGGCGGGTGGACTGTTTGGTTCATTTGGGGTTTTTTGGGGGAGGGGGTGGTTTATATTTTTCTCAGTAAGAGTAAGGTAGGAGAAAAGCCTTTAGTTTATGAAGCATTTTACCTTAAGTTTGTCATGGGAAGTATATGGAGCTTCAGGAGCATAGATACGAAAGATATCAGCCAAGCAACAAGCTACAAGGAGGCGCACATCTTTATTGGGATTCCTGAGGAAGAATTCAGATGCAAGGTGCAAGGCTAATGGGAGATACTGCTGCTTCTCATCTTCTGAGTCCTGGTCCATATCCATGAAGGTTTTTACCACCATCTGAAAAACACCAGAAAAAAAAAAATGAGTTCTTTCTGCTTTTATTCCTTATTACTAAACAAGACTTTTTAAAAAGATGAAGTGCTATCAATGTATGTTCTGCTGCATAATCACAGTTAGTACTTGTACAGTTAGGATAAATATGAGAAAAAGGGAAGTGTTAATCTGATACTTAAAGGTTTATTGATATTTTAGATTAAGACACTGAGAACCACTTTGCAGTTCTGCTTATTTTGTCAATCTTGACCTGGAGTACAGCTCAGAAACTGCTGTGCACAGATCGAGGTTGGAGATGGCAGAATCTCTTCCTCAAAGCAGTCCCACTGCAATTCCAAGTGAGGACTCACCTCAGTATGAATAGTGCAAGGGGCTATACACATGGCTACAGTACAATGCAGCTGCTTTAGAGCTGTGCCAGGACTAGAGGAGCCTAAGAAGCCACTCTTAATACTCTGCCTCTATTGAGGCACAGACCTCACAAAGTACTTTATATATGCACAACCTTTTTATCTAGTTTAAACAAACTAGATACTGGATAATTTAATCCCTCATGTAGAGTAAGTCTTAACACTACAGATCTACTCCTTCTGCATACTCAGAGCTGCATCTTTAGCCTTATCAACACTATGTTAAAATCTAACCACATGGTTTTCTTGTTTCTTCTAGCACAGCTAAGAACTAATAATTGCTATGAAATGCCACCAAAATAGTTTATTTTTAATTATTACACAACCCCAGTTAATTGAAGCTTCTCAACACAATGATTCGGCAAAACTGAAAGTAAGAATTAAGTTTGAAGAAATAAAAAGTTGCAGATTTAACTTTTGGAATAGTGTCTGTTAAAGGATGAGAATGACTTCTAGGATGTCAGCACAGAATAGGCAGATGTGCCAGAGACTCTTATTAGCACCTTAGTGAAATCAGTCTTTGTTCCATTCCTCCATGTCACTTGAGCATCCTCAGAGTTTTTAAAACTGTGAAGGACAGCCACACTGCATACCAACAGGATTTGATATGCCCACTACAGACACAGTATACAAAGTACACACAATAGAGATACAAGAGAGAACACAGAATGATAAACCTTGATGGGTCAAATTCACCTCTAAAATAATAACACTAAAACACAAAAGAAGACTGAGCTCACACAGCTAATAAATACATCTCTTACTCTAACCAGATTTTTTTTGTTATGGTGTCATACAAATGATTCTAGGGTTGCTTCTCCATTATTAATCATGTCCCTGCCTCCAACATGAAAGTGATGTCTTTAAGCTTTCTCTCCTTCCTGAGTTTTGAAATATAGTTTTAAATCCAGTAGATCTTATAAATTAAAATAAATGTTTGACAACAACCTTTCCTATAGTACATTACTTAAAAATCCTCCTCCATTTCTATAAATGTACAAGTATAATCCAATTTGCCACAAAGACAAAAAAGAGGAGACAAGAACAGAGAGGAGAAAAACCCTACACAGCAACAGACAGAAAAAAAGAGAACTTTACATCTATAGCCCAGAAAGACACAATTTGTATCTTATTGGTCCATTTCCTTAAAAATATTCTTAAGCTATGTTTTAAAACCATCCTTCTACTGACAACTCAGGTCTGCCTGTTACAGGGCCATTTGTCACTGTGTCCTGGGGTGCATCAGGCACAGCACTGCCAGCTGGTCAAGGGAGGGGACTGTCCTGCTCTGCACTGGTGTGGCATCACCTGGAGTCCTGGACAGCTAAAAATTGACCTGCTAAAACAATCTGCTAATGAAAATGAAAATCTAAAATAAACTCTAGATACAAAAGGCTAAAAATCCAAATAATTTAAGGTTTTTAATGTCCAAACTGGAAACCACTCATTATCATGCTAAGGCAGTTTTTATTCCTGAAAAATGTGATCAAAGTGTAACAGGAACTCACTAATTTTTCAAATTACAGTAGCACTGTCTAACTGAAATCTGGCTGTACAGTTGAAACTATCTAGAACACTAATTAATGTTCATTTATATAAAAACATACAGACTTCGCAGCTTTCATCACAAAACCTGTTACTGTACTCTGTGCAAAAAGCAGGCGACAAAAAAGTATTCTTTAACAATATGAATGTAACAATATTAATGTAACATCATCCATTCTTTTCCAAACAACAAAGCAGTCAATTTAAACACTAATTCTAGCAAATGTAAACAGAATACAGCTATGCACATTTATGATTAAATTCATTCTGCATTGCTCTTGATTGAATGCATGTCCATTAATTTGTCAGATACTGGTACTTTAGTTAGCTTGAAAAAAATGAAAGTATTGTAACTATTCTAGAAATTGACTTTATTGCCATTTTTACCACACTGCCCTGAAATTCTAATTATCAGAGCAAGATTTTACTCTCGCAGGCTCTGCAAACATGTAAGTGAAATGACTGGATTATAACGTTGAAGAAATGCAAATGCCTTCATTCAAACTAGCAAGAACAGCTAAATGAAGACTGCTGAAATCACTCTCAGCACGTTATGAATGTACTGAAAAGTGAAAAGTTAAAGCTTTCAGGAAGGTGTTCATCTGATTTTATCAACCATGCAGTGAGAAGCCAGTCACTCTTGGTTACCCTTTCACCCATCGGAGAGAAATACACAGACCCTGAGTTCAAGCACAGATGTCTATGATGACATCTACAGATGGTGGCCCAGTTTTGCCCTGGAACTCTCCACCAACCATGAAAGCAGCTCAGTGTGACTAGAGGCCTGAAATGAGGCGAGAGGAACAATACCTGCAACTTCTTGTGAGACTGTCAACCTTTCAACAGCATTGAAACATACACGAGAGGTTGCCAAAAGGCTGTTCATACACTGCCCATGTCTCACATGCAGCTTACATGGGGCCTGTTTTCAAAGACAAAATCAGCATGGTAGCTTGCCCTTATGTGACTCAGCTGTGGCTCTTGTGCAAGACCCTATGCCTCAGACAGGAATACTAACTTCTGCTGTTCAGATCTGCAGGATTTAGGAAAACGGTTTGTTGGATCAGGAAGCCCATCTACTGCTGAAACACACTGATGACTTCAGTACTATAGGGAGGGGAGCTATATAAACACCAAGAGAGGACAGGGTAATCAGTATAGACAGCGAAAAGACTCAAACCAGCACCTGGAGAGAGGAAGAAGCAGGGAGATCTCAAAAAGCCTAGCTGCAGTTGGCAGGACAAGCACAAACCTCCAAGCCAGTCACAGCAGGGGGAAGGTGTGTGGACGTTGCATTTGTTTTACTGTTCTTACACCATCTTATTCATAGGGTTCCAAAGCAGTAATGTCTAACAACCCTTGTCTTCTAAAAAGACCAGGGAAAGATACTCAGTATTTAAAAGATCCCTTTGCAATCACTGAAAGAAGAAATTCAACAATTGAGAGAATTTTACACCATTTGTTGTAAAACGGATGATATTTTAAATTAACTTCAGTACTAGCATTAAATACAAAAGATATTTGAAAGTAAAACTTAACCAAATGGATGTGAACCCAGATGACAATTCAAGAGCTAGGACAATTCAAGGGGAGATGCCAAGAAAACACTGAAAACACAGCACACCCAAATAATGCAACTCTGCCATCAGAATGTTTTTACATTTTTCCTCACATTATTTATGCAGCACTATAGGTGATTCTTGCCATTAACTATTAATAATAAATTAAAATTTTGTCTCAGATCTTATAGTAAAACATAGCAAAATGTTTCACAGACGTGTCTCTGAAAAAAATACTTCTATGCGGTGCAAATTTAGGATGAGAAGTCTTCGCTGGCCTCAGATACAGTCCTACCTCCTATCTATTAGCCAGAAGCATCAAACAAACATGAAAAAAAAGAGACTTTAAAGTGTGGAGAAGAAGAAAATAAATAAAAACATCCAAATCAGGAGGACCAGATGATTGTTATTTCAAAATCTTTAAATTCCTGACAAATGAAATCACAAATGTAGTAAGTCAGGTTTTGTTGGCTTTTCTTTAAACAACAAGCAAAATAATACCAAACAACAAACTATACACACACACACCCACCATCACCACCCTCCCCACAAGCTAAAACCCAAACAAGGGAGATACCAACTAAGCAGAGAGCACCAAATATTGATGTAATAATCAAGAAATGACATCCTGCCAATACATCCAACAGGAGGACACCAATAGAATTTTATAATACGAATCAAACCTGGAAAGGGTAAATAAACCCAGAAATCAAGAAAAACAGGATAACACATAAAAAGCAAATTACTTTGATAACCCTCATTTCAAAACAGCTCATGCCTTTAATAAAGATAATCAATACTCTACACAAGACCGACCACAACCAGAAACTTAGCTTGAGTGTCAAGAACAGCATCACACTGAGTCACATCACACTGAGCCACATGGAAAATGAGGAGCTTGAAAGAGATGAAAATTAGGCCAATATTGTCTCCTTAGCCCCTTCCTTAAGTGATAAACTTAAAGAACCTTTTGAAACGGAATGAATTTATTGGTGGACAACGGTGTTATAAGTGACCCTATTTCCATAAAAAACTGTGGTACAAGGAGTAGGAATTGATGGTGTTGACACAGCTACAGAATGGCAGTAGAAGACAGAATACTCTATGAGAAGAACAGAAATACCAAAAAATCACCACTGGTAAATCCTCATATGCTTAGTGCTTAAATCCAAGACCTTATGCTATTAAGAGCTTATCTGCTGTAAACAACAGGAGAAAGATGGACATTTAGTAAGCAGTTGTAAAGAATTTATGAGCCAACAACAGGCTATGTACCTGAAAACAATGAAAATGCAATTGCAGGAAATGACAGAAGAAAGGAAAAAACAGCAATACAACTCATGAACTGCTAAAAATACTAAATGCTGACTGTAAACACATTGCTTAATCCTGATTACCCTCATTAATTAAAAAAAAAAATTTAAAAATTAGGTACAGAAGGTATCTGCCAAAGGAGTCTTAAATGCCTTTTCTTGTAAGGAGACATTTACCAGACTGTGCTAATTAAAAACAACAGCTGAAAACCTCTCTTTGGGGCCAGTCCTGTTTAATACCTCTACTGATGATCTGGACTAAGGGATTGGGTGCACCTTCAGGAAATTCACAGATGACACCAAGTTGGATGGGAGTGTTGTCTGCTGGAGGGCAGAAGGCTCTGCAGAAGGACCTGGACAGGACAGACTGATGGGCCAAGGCCAGTGCTATGAGGTTCAACAAGGCCCACTGCCAGGTCCTGCACTTGGGTCACAACAACCCCAGGCAGTGCTACAGACTGGGGCAGAGTGGCTGGAAAGCTGCTCAGCAGAAAAGGACCTGGGGGTGCTGGTGAACAGCTGCTGAACATGAGCCAGCTGTGCCCAGGTGGCCAAGAAGGCCAATGGCACCTGGCCTGTGTCAGCAACAGTGTGGCCAGCAGGACCAGGGCAGTGACTGTCCCGCTATACTTGGCACTGGTGAGGCCACACCTTGAGTTCTGTTTCTGATTCTGGGCCACTGAGTTCTGGAAAGACAAAGTGCTGGAGCAAGTTGAGAGAAGGACAATGCCCCACTTTCACTACAAATTCTTTAATCTATACTCTCTGACAAGACATTTAACTGGCTTTGGATAACCTGGGGAAGGGAAAAAAGAAAAGTTGAACAAAAGATGATATAAAGCATATTGTACACTCTATAGGGCAAAGACTATTTGCTTTCTTCTTTATATCCTGCCCACCACGTGAAGCCAATGAACAAGGGTTTCCAGATGTGATTACATCTCATATGATACATTTGTAAAGTTAATGCAGCAACAGCAATATAACCAAGTGATAAACTCTTTGCCCAATCAGAGGGGTAACTGGCTATTCTTCCCCTAGGGACTGACCTACACTAGGGCTTTGGTCGGTTGGCCAGAACTCCAAAGCAATCACAAGCAAAGAAATCACAGATTGGTAATTTACCACTACATTCACATTGGTGAAACAGCATATTCTGTATTATTTTACTTACATCAAGCAAGTCAGTCTATTTTCCAAGAGCCTAGATATTAAATTGATCTGACATATGAAAAAGCAGAAAGAGTGACTACTACTTGTAATAAAAGCAGCATATGGAGCAGATAGTTCATGGATTACTTGAAGAAACTTCCTTGATATACATTTGAAGTAACTACAAAATGAATTCAAGCATCACATAAATGGGACAAGTATTGTTACCAAGTTGGGAGAGGGGTTGTACAATTACCCACGTATCTTCATAATCAACACACAGTAGAATTACAGTTCTGTAGTAAAGCTGTAAGATTCCTCATAGTAACATGAATGCAACAGAAGGGGGGAACAAGGCAAATAAAATGAGAAAAATCAGATCCCTTAATCCAAAGTAATTTTCATGGCACAAATTAGAACATGCTTTTTAAATAAAGCTTGAATATTTTGCTCTGCAAGAATTAGTCATGTAACATTGACATCTTGGTTACAGCAACTCATATGGACTGCTGAAAGGAAAAGTTCCAAGAAAGTACGCATCCCAAGATTACAATAGTGCAAAAGGAAGCAAAACTCTGTCCTTCCTGCCCAGCAGAAGATAATCCTAATGCTGTTAATCACTGCATGTAATAAATCTTGTACTCTTTGGCCGTGAACAAGCCCATGGGAAAAATCAGACTCATGAGGTGCAAAGAAAATACTACATGCCTTTTCTTATCACTACAACCTTGTCAAAATATATTTTGCTCAGAACTGAGTATTTTAGACAATAACAATGATTTAATATTTTTATTAAAGCAGGATTTGGAAGATTCAAAACCATTTTTGTACACCCTCAGTTCCTTCACCACTATATGCAACAGTAATGTCCTTTTTCCTCCAAGTAAATGGTACTTTAAATCCAAGTCCATTTCTCTTGTGTTTAAGCAGGTACCACTATGCTTTATGTCAGAACAACCTGTAAGTTCATATATATTCACATTAGTGCAACAATATGCAATCTTTATAATCTCTTCTTTCTTTTGAAATGAGGACTATTTGAAGTGATCACATGCAACCAAAATCGTAGCTATCCGGAGACGGGTTTGAACTGCATACTGCTCTGACCACTGGTTGGCAAACAGGTTTGAATTTCTGTCTGGTTTTGGCTCCACGTGACATGGAGATCCCGTTTAACCACTTGCAGCCACCATCTCCTTCTCCCTTTCCTATTACTCACCCTGCCCTACTTCTGGCCATGCAGTGCAAGTGCACTTGTTGAACAACTCCGTGATTAAATTCAGTTTACTGATCTGTCAGAAAAGACTCCTGGGAAAAGTCCTGGATAGTTTTCTGACAGGCATAGTTAGATCACAGACAGATCTGATACATTCCAGAACCAGCAGCAGGAAGGTAGGTAGACTTCAATGGCCAAAACCAGGAAGAGAAGAACTTAGTCTGCCAGTGCATAAACTTTTAACAAACAACCCAATAGTGGCACAAATTCTTAACCTTACAAGTGGCAAGCTCAGGAAGCCTGATATGGGCAGCTACAGATAGGCAAATCCTATTAGATCCCCAGAAAATTTACCTTTACCTCTCTTTAGTAAAAACTGGCATAAGACGTGATCAATGATCATTTTAAATTCAAGGTCTCAGAAATGTGTTGCCACAGTAATTTTCAGAACTTGTATCCAATGTATCAATTAACTTACTCATTTTAATTTAATAATCTGTTTCCTGGGTTTTTATCATGACCTGACACAGCAGAGGTTTCCCATTTACCCTTTTGGGCCACCACTTTTTTTGCCTTCCAGGTTCACACTATTCTCATCATATCCTCATCTCGTGCCTTTGGATGCAAAGGTTCACTCCAACTTCACTATTGCACAGAGTACATTCACACAGTATGCAAGCGAGCATACACATATGATTCATAAAAGGGAAGCATAAGATAGTATTCACCATCTGGCTCCTTACCCAGCTCTAAATTCTATAAGGTTTTTCAACAGAAGCTGTTCAGTCAAAGATTTCATTGAGTAGCCTCAACTGACACATCAGAATTCCCTCATATAGTCCTTTACAACCCCATGAAGTCATAGTTTTATTTTCTCTCATTATTCCTCACCGTGCTTTAATCAAGCCTAAAAGCTCCCACTGAATCAATTCCGCTCAAATTATTTGACTTAATACATACTCTGTGAAATTCTCCTTGGCTGTGACGAAGAAAACCAACTCACCTCATCACATTTCCCAAACAGCTAAAAGGTTTTCAAGTGTGCAAAGTTCTACCTAACATAGGTCACTGTACGGTTTGTCACCAACAAAAATTATTTCTTGATATCTGCTTTTTATTTACAAGCAGCTTTTGATGCATGACAATACTTGGTTAGTCAATCCAAGACCTTTTAAAATTATTTTAATGCAAGAAACATTGAGAAATATTGTTAGTTTGGCTGCACCAACATTGCAATCCCTGAGGTATTGTTATCCCAGTTTTAAACTGGTTCACACAATTTCTCTATGACACAAACTATAGTCACAATCAAATCCCACGTTTTAACAATGGATGTATACTTCCTCTCAAATAATGAAATGAGAGTCCACATATTCATCAGCACATTATCTTTTCATACTCACACTACTCACCATCTCTTACACATCTGTGATTTAAGTGTGGTGTCACAGCACTAATTTTCATTTTATCAAGTAATGCAGTCTTCAGCAGTATCTAGTCTTTATTACTGGAAAGATTTGTAATGGTATTCTTTCCAATTTTCCTGCCAAAGACTAATAATTGTTTGAATACCCTAAGAAGGTTCATAAAGTCATCTAAATTATCAGAAACTTTGCTTCCACATAGATACATAACAGAAGAGTTTTGCAGGGGGACTAAAAAGAGCTTATTTTTCAGATGTTCTAATGATAATTCAAGACATTATCAGTTAGAAGCATTTCATTAAGAAGTCCTCCTCCCCTATGTATACTGGAAAGTGTTATATAAGGCTGGGGCAAAACCAAAAAAATCTTCAAACCGTATTCCCCATGGTGAAGGGGTTTCCATATGAAGTTTTGCAAATACTTTGATAATAGCCTCCAGATGTGACAGAGAGGATTCTTCATAACCAGCTCAGTGCTGTGTGTTAATTCATTTCCTCTGCCAAAGAGAAGGTGGTGCTAGACAAAACAATGGCTTCGCTTTTCTACTGTGAATTGACTGTAAGGACTCATTTTGAAGTGATTATTTAAGATCAATTCCTACAACACAATCATGTGTTAGGGTTTCGCATTAAAACACACCTAGAGAGCTATGCTGCTAACAATACTGATGTTGTAAATACTATATCCACATCTATTTCTACACTATGGTGCAGGTGCATCCCCTGGTACATCACACAGTCTTCTGACTGTCATCCAGAAGCAGGGCATATATAAAGAACACCATGCTTTTTCCTGCTGGTGTTCTGCAGCAGGTTCATCCTGGCTGAATGCCAGACATCCACCAAAGCCTATCACTCCCCGCCACAGCTGGAGAGGAGAGAGAAAACATAGCACAGGGTTCACAAGTTGAGACACCGACAGGGAGAGATCAGTCACCAAATACTGCCACAGGCTAAACAGGCTCAAACTAGAAGTATTAACTGAATTTCCTACTAACAAAATCAGAGCAGGATAATGAGAAATAAAACCTTAAAAATGCCTTCCCTCCTATCCCTCCCTCCTTCCCAGCTCTACCTCCTCCCCCAGCAGCACAGAGAGACAGGGAATGGGGATTATGGTCAGTTTGTCACACGTTGCTAGTCCCACTGCTCAGGAGAGGAGGAGTCCTCCCGCTCCAATGTGGGGTCTCTCCCATGAGAGACAGTTCTCCATGAACTTCTCCAACAGGAGTCCATCTCACAGGCAACAGTTCTCCACAGGCTGCTGCAACACAGGTCACTCTTCCACGGGGTGCAGTCCTTCTAGGACAGGCTGTTCTAGCGTGGGTCCCCCAAGGGGTTCCAAGTCCTACCAGCAAACCTGACCCAGCATGGGCTCCTCTCTCCATGGGTCTGCAGGTCCCTGACAGGACCCTGCTCCAGGACAAGTCTCCCATGGGGGTCACAGCTTTGTCTCAGGCATCCACCTGCTCCAGTGTGGGACTCTTCCACGGGCTGCAGGTGGATCTCAGCATCCCCGTGGTCCTCCATGGGCTGCAGGGGCACAGCTGCTTCACCATGGTCTGCACCACGGGCTGCAGGGGAATCTCAGCTCCGGTGCCTGGAGCACCTCCTGCTCCTCCTTCTCCACTGACCTGGGTGTCTGCAGAGTTGTTCCTCTCAGATATCCTCAACCCTCTCTTTTCCTGGCTTCCATCTGCACAAGTAAGTCCTTTTTTTTAATCTTCCTAAATCTGTTATGACAGAGTTGTTACCACCATTTCTATCTGGCCCAGCCCTGGCCAGCGGCACGTCCATCTTTGGAGCTGCCAGGGATTGGCTCTGCCAGACATGGAGGAAGTTTCTGGCAGCTTCTCACAGAAGCTACCCCTTTAGCCCACCCCTGCCCCCCCACTCCCTCCATGAAAGCTTGGCCACGCAAACCCAATATATGTTTTAACACAATCAATAAATGAGACTAATAAAAAAATGTTTCTTCCAAGAAAAGTGTTTTTTCTATTTCAGCAATCTTGTAAGCTGTGGTGAGCTGAACACCTCCTAAAGCAGAAAATTATGTGAAATATTTGTACCTTGATCTTTAAATGATTGCACAGTCTGTGACAGTAAAAGAAAAAAATTAAAATTCCTTTCATCTGTGACAGTAAGAGAAGAAATAAATTAGAATTTCTTTCATGGAACTGAATGACTGGCAACTGCACATAATGCCATCATACGCAGTATCAAAACAAAGGTACCATGGGTCAACAAGAAAACTCTTTAGCCATGATGTGAATTTTCTGGTTTGTTTAAGAGCCAGATTCCACTGTGCCTTAGAATTGAAAATCAGGGGGCAAATCATGTGAGACCCTAGCATGAACCATATCTAGAGTGACAAAACTTCACTGAAGAATTTTGTCTCTTGTCATCTACTGGAGTCATAGTACAAGACTGTCATATTAACGACAATTATATAGAATGCAGAAGCTGAGAGCTCCACTCTCAGTGCAAAAGGCTGGACAAAAATCTGAATTGTAAAACTGTAAAAATCTTTGATCTTTCACAATCAAAACTTACACTACCAACGAGTAACAACAAAAACAAACCCCTAACAAACCAGCACATCAAAACAGCTCCTCAGAAGGAACTGGCTGACATGGATGTTCTCTGCCAGCAGCTGGTGAGGTGCCAGCTACCACGCTTACCAAGTGAGAGGCACTGCTACAAAGAATTTCTGTTCAGACAAATTATCTTTCTCCAACAAAGCACTATTTTACCAGATAATTTTGCTACCTGTTGAGCACTATTACCTCTATCAGAAACACAACACTCACTCCTCCCCCCTCTGCCAGCTTTGTCTTTAGGCAGGTACCAAGCTCAAAACTAAGGCACTACAAAATGGACTGAATGCAAAATGCAAGAATTTTCTTACTTTGTGTGTGTCTGGTGGTTTGATTTTATTTTTAACTAGTCCCATCAAAAAAAAAGTTTCTGAAAATTCTTAAAGCACAGGAAAAAAATGATGCAAAAAAATTGCACCTGAAACTTACCTGGAGTGGTTTCCTGGCTTTAAGTCTTAATTTTTTAATAAGGAGGAAGAAAATTATTTCTAATAAATGTATGGAAAGTATTGTATTTGTAGAATTTATTTAGCAAGCTTAAATTATTTTACTGTGCATAATGACAAATAACCCTAAGTAATAGACTGACTTCCGATATATGTGAAATTAATAATATTTTTAAGAAATTTTCCCTTTAAAAATTGTCATTAAAATGGAGTGGGGGACTAAATGAAAAATAAAAGGCACTGATATTGCTGATATAAAGACAGGAAAGTCAAATCCACAGTGCTCAGCAAAAGGATGATGCTAAAGACATAATGATTATGTGTAGGATATTCAGTTTCTGAGAAATAAGCCTGTAAAATCAATATAACACATCTATGCATGTGATTCTAATGTAGGTAGCAAAGAACAATAAGAAAAGTCTTCAAGAAATTCATATTACCATCATAATTGCCAATATTAAAAGCATGGAAATATTTCAAATAGAATATATTATTTACAGAAAGGATTTTCCAAGACTTTACAGGCCAGTACTTAAAATGTTGGGTTTAATGTTTTTACTGTTCATTTTATGATACACTATGTAGACTTTTCCATTTTGAATATGGGAGTAATGTGCATTTGTATGTTCAATGAAAAGTAAAAATGAAAGGGCAAGGACAGGAGAGCAACAACAACAAAAAAAAGACAGAAAAACTCAGGTATTCCCATTTGTGTCTCTGTATCATACCTATTTTTATTTGCTGGGTCTTGACATTTACACCCAATCACCAGTAACAGGGTTTCACTTGTTTTCACTTGTTTCTAACTTTTTAAAACATTTTAATAGTATTTTCAAGCAATACAGCTACCTTGAGCTGATTGAAAATTATCTCAAATCCAGAATATTTACTGTTTATAAAACCATGACTTTTTCTAACCTAGTTAAAGAAAAAAAAATACAATTCCTGCTTCTAGAGAGCTCTAATATACCTTTCTGGACTAGCAATATTGTTTTAGAGGATGTTATGTCACATATCCCAGAGCAGTGGTGGCTTTGCTCTGATTTTCTGCAGTTATTTTAATGCCAGGCTAATAAAGTCTTGTCCGGGAATTTTTCTCTAGTATTTTGAGAACTTAGTAACTCCTTGTTTCCATCATAAGAGTTCTGTAACTATTTTGCCTATCAGTTCCATCAAATTCCTTCCTTGTAGGTAGCGAGAATATGACCGTAACTGCTGTACCTGTCCCTCAACATTCCTCGCATGTAATCACAGTTTTACAGCTACTGATTTTGTTAAGATAAGAAGCAGGCAGTATATCAGGTCTAAAGTGTTAATGCAAGACTTTTTTTTTAAGAATATTTTCAAAAAGTGACTGACATTTTTTAAGAAGTTCCAGTAAGAAGTGTCTTCTACTAAAACTTCATTTATGAAATATGTAAAGCTCACTGAGGTCCCCAGAATCAGACAGCACTACCATTTCCTTGCTCTCCTAGAAAGAGACTTCAGATAAAGACTATATATATAGTGACAGTATAACCACTGTCACTGCAGACATCAGGTATCCATTATTAGACAGTTTCCCCAGACTATTCTTGGTGAACCTACTCATATCACCTGTGTTGTGCAGTATTTACTCATTTTAACCTCTACATTAATTTCTGCTTTACTTGGATGCTCTCCAATTAGTATAACATTTTCATTATCTGTGAATAAATTTTCTGAAAAAAAATTTCACATAACTATTCAAGGAAGAACTCACATCTGGCAAACTTCTCAAAGTTAGTCTGGAAAGTATTTAACATTTTTTATTAAAAAATACACATTATGTATTTAATGCTTAATTTATATATTTAAATACATCATTCAAGTCCAGTCTCAGAATTGATAATACTGAATTTAGCTGAAAATAACATTTAACTAAACTACTTTGCTGGAATCAGCAACCTGCAAGTACCAAATACAATTTAAATAGCTGCCAGCAATATCCTCAAAGAATGCCTAAAACAGAAGTCACACAAAATTTCTGAAGGTCCAGCATACTTCAAGAAAGCACTTGAGGCATAGTCGCTCTGTATTTGCAAAACACTTTGGCATGTTCATCCAGAAAAATCACTTATCCTCACCATGACAAAATTTGAGAAATTTCAATGCCAAAAGTACAAAACCACACAGGAGAAGAGACTTGAAGAGGTTCTTAAGGTTATACCCCTTAAATTACTTTAACATCTAGTTTAGTCCTTCATTAGAAATGTTTTGTTATCCACTGAGTTTACAGTTTCTGAGTGAGTTATTTAAACTCATTCAGTAAATTCCAGCACTACAACAGAACCAGTGTCTCAAGACAGTGCATGCACTGCAACAATGAGTAACTTTTTCCTTCACTTGAAATAGCTGGAAAATTCATCTGATTCCCTTTCTAAGATCAGACAGTTGAAACAATGTCAATCTGTACCCCATGCACAAACATAAATTTGGTACCCAGTGGATGGGATTTGGTCACTTCATAAATATCTGCATCCATGACACAGCATCAAAGAGAAATTTGAGAAGCTTACGAAGAATGCACCAAGCCTCAGCCCAAAAAATTATGATTGCCCAGAACACATAAGAAAGCATCCACTTCACCAACAGTACTGGACTGAAGAGGCCTGAAGCCAAAATAACATCTTATTTAAAAATTATCTTTGTTTCTCTGACTCAAAAATTACAGAGATTTCACTTCACTTGCTCAGCTGCAGTGATCTCAGAACAGTAGCCCACATGCATGTGCTGCAGGTTAAATGTATCATAAAAAACCCAATGATTGGGAAAACTAAAAAAGGAGGGGAAATATTACCTGTAGGACAGAACAATCTCTTTCATATACAAACTCTGCAGGAGAATGACAACTAGTTGACTAGATGACTGTCAAAGTAAATCACTTGGTCTTTCTTAAGCATACATAAGGCATTACACATAGGCACAAAATTTAACTTTTCTTATCTAAAACCATTCTAGACTGTATAGTTATTGCCTTCAGGTCCTGAATCCTATACAAAAGTATTACATCTTAAGTTTCCATATACAAGACTTGAAATACATGAAGCTCCATTGCTCTTACTCTTCAAAAGCCATTAATGGCTTTTGAAACCATGAAACCTTTTCGTTCATGTTTCGTAAGTTGGTTTTTTCTGCAGGTTTTTGAATATATATATTTTTAATCACTCTCATGATTATAGCATGTAGATCATGTACTGGTATACTGAACCCATTCACAAAAAAACCCCTGTGGAATGTACTTTGCTGTGTTTGCTTTCTCATCTTCCCATCCTAAAAAGAAAACTGTAACACTGCAGTATTTTATTCTGATTGAACTGGTGGTCTTGTTTTGGTTTTTTTAAAATTCAAAATCAACACATTTCACAATTCATCTTCATAGCAAGGAAGAAAACTTCAGAATGAACTTCAGAATGCAAATTGTAGAGGTTTGCAATAGTCGTCAAGAGCTGCAAGAGTTCACTGGACATCCTAAAAATACTGTTGGCTAAGATTTATGGTCAGGAAACAAAAGCTGTCAACTACAGTCTCTAGCACCTGAAACTCAGACATTAAACTGAAGCCACTTAGCACCTTAAAGAAAATGGCTGAGACCTAATATTTTACTATGAATTTTATTGGAGAGTAGTGGATGAGGAGACAAGCAGATGCTGACCAAGTAACTGATCTTGAGGAAAATGCTTCAGTATTTTTATTCAACAGTCCCAATCTCATTATACATTCATGAGATTAATTACAGAACTCGGTTCCAGATGTTGAGAGTAGAGCAAATAACCTTAATCCAGATGGGGCTCAAATTCCTAACCAAGGAGAGAGGCGAAAAGATGTTACTCCCAGATTCCACTATTGGCAGTTTCATTAAAGGTAAGTACTGCCTGTACTAAGGACCAAAAAGAAGTACCAAATGGAAACATCCAGCAAAGAAAACTGACAGATAGAGGGAAATGCTTCCTGTTGCCCGCCTGAAACCATCCCCTTGTTCTGCTTTAACTTTAGCATCTTTTTTTTCCCAGAGCTCTGACTGCTCACATATAGGGTTAAAAATGGTAAAATCATGGGGCCACCTGCATGTTGTTGACACCATGTCTACAGTATTTATTTTGAATTTGCCTAGGAGCTGACTTAGAGGTCAAAAGACGGCTGATTCTTGTGTGAATGAGGTATTGAGAACCCAAGCGGTAGGAAAGTAGTTTTCCATCACTGAATATAGTCTTCCAATTTAAGCATTTTGTATCCTATGTGCTCATCACTTCTCTTGGGTGAGAAAGCAGTATCTCCTAGTCAGCAGTCTTAGAGAAGCCCAGGAAACCCAGAACATCTTCCCCCCTCATTTTCAGTATGATGGCTTTGCAAGCATTCTGGTCAGGATTAAGACAGCACAAAGTCAGTTTATAGTTAAATAGGTATTAGCTTCCGTCTAGCTTCCCATAAATGTATCCGAATTTCTTTGTGTTGGTCAAATCTCTGAATGGTATCAGTTACTTGCAGTTTTTTTTTCATACACTATCAAAGGCATGCCAGGTAATTACAGATTTTTGAATCAAGAGACACTTAAGGTCTCCAGAATTTGTACACAAACAAAAAGACTGAACCCCAGGAATACCAATATATTCCTCAGATGTGAATATATGCAAAGCATATCCACACATTCATTTCTTAAGCATTATTTTGAAGTTTTCTGAATTGAAGAGTAACAGTAAAGGCTTACTTCGATAATAATACAAAATGAAACAACTAAACCCAACAAGCCACAAACTAAATGATAAGAGCTGAAATCAAATTATTTCAAAGTAAGGATTTGTATAATCAAAATTATCTATATAACTTCATCCAAAAGTTTCTGGCCACATTCCTACACTGCTATTTTCATAGAAGTTTCCATATACAAACAAATTACTACTAGAAAAGCAGGCAAAATTCAGGTCTAAGATTAGTTGAAGTTTGGCAACTACAGAATTTCAATGCATACAAACCTCTAAATAAGTGCGAATTCCTTGTAAACACTATCTAAGAAGAACAAACAAAATTATATTCAAACATATTTCAACATCAGCTGGATTTTTGGCCTATTGAGGAGTCCTTAGTATGTTCTGCACAACTCTCAGGTCCCAAAGTGTAAAAAATATTACGTAAATGAGCTACAGAAGAAGGGTTTTCACTTTCTATGAATACTTCTGGAAGCACTTCATGTGCAAGAGTAAACTTGGGGTCTATTCCTGCTATAAGCCCCATGGAGTGTTAATAACTGGCTTTGAAATGAGACACACACAAAAAAAGAGTCTCCTACTTGCATTTTATCAGTTCATGCTTGGGGGAGAAAGCTATTTATGGGCCTATCTGCTAGATAGTACAATTTTTTTTTTTGCACTTGTGATTATCTGAAAATAAAAGCTTCATCTCTGTCTATGTGCACGTATGTATACAGTTACTCCCCTACAGACAGATACATATCCTGTAAGTTAACACACATCTTTGTTTAAAGAACAATCAACTACAGGAGGCATTAGGAAGGGGAAAAAACAGTAAGAATGAGAGCCAGCATGAAGATAAATCTGTTTGTAAGCACTGGCCTGTACCGCCTACTCTAGTTCAAGTCACAGCACAAGACTCAGTAGTTTGGACTGCAGAACAGGAAAAGATCAGTCTTAACATCAGACTGCATCTCATAACCCTAATACTGGTACAGAACTGTGAGCCATCATGCTTAGATATGCCTGAAAAACACTGAAACCTCAAATTCCTTCTTTTGTACAAATAGGACAGACAATAAGCAGAAAAAGAGAAAACTAAACAATCCTAGAGAAAGGAGAGGTGTTATCTTCTTCTCTCTACTTATTACTACATCAATTCTGAACTCAAATATAAAATCAATTTGTTTTGAAAGCAATTATGTATTAGGATGAATGGTATTTATAACTGCAGTTAGTCAGCTAAACATTAGAAAATTCATCGTGGATTCCCCGACATGAATGTTTGTTCAAAATTACTGGCACCAGCAAAATCCACACATTTGTGTATAAACGCAGCATTGATTTCAACTGTTTGTAACCACAGAACGTTCTCCTCTGTTTCTTAGCTTCTTTTTTCAGACATGGAACGTCAGTACATCACTCACTGCACTGACATTTGCAGCTCCCTGAAACAAGGGACATACTTCATTTTGTTTAGATACTGCCTCAAAAATAGAGCAGGTGGAGGGGCATTTGTAGAATTTCTTAGGGCACAGTTTCATGGGTGTGTGAGTCAACCCAAATCTGCCAGATCTGTCCCTCTATTATGCCAGCACATATGTGGCTGATAAGTGACACTACTGAAAATTCCCTTTTTCTGCCCAGGTTATTTTTCAGATATATCTGCTTCTTGCAGCTCATTACACGGCTGTAAAAATGACAGGAGAGAGTGAGAGTACTTCAGCCCAATCTCAGGGTGCAGTTTAATGACTTAAAAGTTGATTTAGTAAGGTCCAACCCTATGAACACAGTGCTCCAAATTAAGCTGTCCCTGCAAACAACAGTTCACCCTGATATTGTCATAGAGCTTCTGCCAAAGCAAGGAGGGGGTAATAGGTGACTGTGCACGCCGATCCAAATTAAAACTTACCTGGAAAAAGGTAAGTGCTTTTGAATAGGATGACTTCCACAATCCAGCATCCTGCAAGCCACAGATACATCTGGATTGGCAGGGGAAAAACTATGGCACACAAGTAGCAAGAGTATTTAACTGGCTCAAAATGCTCGCTTTGGTGTTTGTGCTTCCATATGCCAGGGTCTGATTCAGGGCAATGCTCTACCTACTGGTATAGCAACTCCATCCTTTCCAACTATACTAGTTTTCCCTCTTTCCCTACAGTCACTATGTGCCTCTATTCTTTACTTTTTCTTGTATTACTCTTCGCAAACTTGATTTATTTCTATGACTTTAAGAGTGCTGGTGATGCAAATAAGGAAAATTACTTTGAACCATTACTCTTCCTGAACAGCAGTGGCAGCAGCAGTGAAAATGAGCAACTGTTTCTTCAGTAGCAGCATCAACCTAAAAGTACTCAAAAGTAGTCAGATACAACAATGCCAGGATGACAAGCTTCCAGAACACAATTCTGGCAGACTATAAAGAGAACTAGATGATTTTTTTTTTTTTTAAGATTTTATTTTTAAGATAAACTAAATTGATTTTGACTGTGTTAGAATACCCACTATGCAGGTCAGCTCAGATTACTAAACTGACTTGCAATACTCTACAGAACCAACCTGTCATTACTTACTCCTTCACCTTTTTACCTTCCTGATGAAATTATTTTTGCCCACAGCTTTGTTTTTCAACAGAAGATTGATAAAGATGATGAAAAATAATGGGAAAACTCTCAACAAATCTTCTAAAAACACCAACTAATATTGTCTTAATTTCTAAAATTTTGAGGCTAGTTTTAAAATTAATTTTCTGGGGATGTTGCATGATGCCAGGCTTTTAACTGGAATGTTGAGAGGCATCAATTCAGATACTGTACAGAAATGAATGCATGACAGCCCTCACACAGACTGAAATTGTTGTAACTCTGAGGAGTCTCAAGACAGTGTGAATTAGGGCACAGCTCCACAGTATGAGCTCTCTCACAGAGCCTGTGAGAGAGAGTCCCTCAAGGCATTTCTCAACCAGCTTCACTGCTAAGATAAAAATCTAATGGAGAGCTCCATCCTCACAGACATACACAGGTATCGGAAACCAATTCTAGCATCAGACATGGAGTGACATACAGAGCTTCAACTCTAAGATGAGTATTCTTTAATCTATGTAGCGTATCCAACTCAGACCAGAATGCTCCAATTTGCACAAGAACCTAAACTAAGAACAGCATCTAAAAATGTCAAAGTGAAACAAAATTAAATAGCAGCTTTTTAAACTGTAACCTGACTGAAGGTGATTTAACCTTTAAAGGGAAGCATAGGCTGGTACTGAAAGACTGTAACTTTGGAAAACATTACACACCACCCCCGCTTTCCCAGCTGAGCTTTAGATACATAGACATTAAACTCGGTTTTTCCTCCCATTTCAAAGTGATTTTTTTAACGGCTTATTAAGTTTTCTACTGACCTACTTCCAGTTCTATTAATGTGTATATATTCTACAAAGATACAGTTTTTGTACTTGGTGAACCCTCCATTTCCTAAAGCAAAATTCTCATGATTTTACAGCAGTCTAGACTACTAGTTTCAAGTGGAACAAAGCTGAAATCTTATTGCCAGATTTCCCAATTTCCCTTTGGCTACAAAAATATGCCTATTTTCATATTCTACATATATTTTCTAAGAAAAAAATGTTACTAACAGCTCACAAATGCAACTCCTAGACCTTCATTTAGTGATTTCACATGAGCAAAAATAGTACCTCTTGCCACTGACATTCTACTGGCAATAGCAGAAGTCTGAGCTTTTGAGAAGAGAAGGATTAGAATTTTTCTGGAATAATGGCACATGCCAACTACGTTTACAAAGGATGACTGAATTAGGCATTTAAGTAAGCATGTATTTTCAGGGAAAAAAGCTTCAAAGCTACTTTGCATTTCTTCATTTGTCTTCTAGGTGAATGAATGTTAACTCTGCAACACATCAGTGATGAGAAAGAAACACCTGTCAAAACCCATACATGCAGGGCCACTTTTTCTATCTCTCCCAGATCACTGAATAGTTTTTACCATCATAACAAAGTATTGAGTTTACTTGCTTTATTCTTATTACTGCAACACCTTAAGAATTAAACTTCCCTTCATGTACTCCACAATATGTTGTGCCATTGTGAAAACAAAGCAGCATAATTTCTGAATTATTCCTCTTCACTACTCCATGAAATCAAAGTTTTTAAAAGAAAAATTATTTCCTTTATGACTGACAGGAGTAAGGCCCACAGAAAGGCACTGCAGTCAGATTTAAGTGACTGAATATCAGGTTTTAGACTCTTAAATCACATGAAAAAACAATTTTTATATTCTACAAAATCTACTTTCAAATAATTCCCTACTAAATTATGAATAGCTTGATTGAATTTCAGTAATGAGTTTATTACAGAGAACCATTACTGCATTTGGATAATTAAGTACATGCATGTATTTTCAAATGGTACCAGAAGAAAAGCACAGTTAAAACACACAATTATATTAAAATAACAGGATTTACCACACTTTGACTATCCTGTGGACTAAAAGACAGTAAAAATTTTAAGGTGAAATAACCAACCACATCTTCCTTACATTGAATTTGTAACAGAAGTCAATTAGCTTATTTTTTCAAGGAACAACTTATAACAAATACCTTTTCACATCCACATCACTATTGGCATCATCATAACACTCATTTTGCAAAATTTCTTTATATTAATCACTTCCTAAGTTCAACTATAGTTTCATTGCACACATTCTGCTTCAGCATTTGTACCACAATCTTGATTCTAAGTAGCCAGAAAAACTCGAAAAAGCTAATTATGTAAAAAAACCACTATAGAAAACATCAACTAAAGAACCTACTGTTTGTCTTTTGAGATTTTAAGCTACTTTTCAGTGATTTGGGTTTTGCTGGGTTTTTAGGTTGGCTGTTTTTATTATTGCTTTATCCTTTCAATAATACCATATTGCATAAGCGACTTTCATCAAGATGATCACGGAATACAGGTATCATATTCAGTTGTTAAAAACCACCACTTTTAAGTTTAAAAACTAGTAATATTCTTGAATGCCATGAACCACACACTACCAGTTTGTGGGTTAAGAGAGTATTAATAAGTTTTTGTGCTTTATTTTACTTGTTTATCTCCTGCACTGCTGCTACGTGAAATTGATTTTATCATAGGCAGTAAAATTGCCACTGGTGGGTTTCCAACAGATCTCATCTCCATCGCTCTCCTCTCAGAGAGCTGCTGCATCCCTCATCCTCCTGCACTACTTGCCCACTCTCCTTTGGGTGCTGTGTCCAGGAAGCTGGGGAGGGAGCAGCAGATCCCCTAAAAAAATTGAAACACCCATGAAGTAATTAGTTGCATTTATTCCAGCTAGCACATAGGCTGCCTTTTGAAATGTCTGAAGTGCTGTGTCCATGTTCCTTTGTGTAAACAGAATTCGGATGTCTCTATTCTGCTCAGCACCAATTAGACAAGTGTTCCATCTCTGAAACTTCTGTCCAACTGCCAGGAAGTTCTGAACTAATGTAACTTCAGGAAAGATCAGTAACAAAGAAATTAAACTTATTTCATTAGTAAAGCAAGATAAAAACATTTTTCCAGGCAAAGTTCTATTACATATACAAAGTAAACTGGGCCCACAAATATTTTCTTCCAGTTTTTGAGAGATTGATTTTTGGGTACTTAGAACAACAGTAAAAAGATTTTCATAGTAAGCACAAGTTTACAGCTGGTCTTTCGATGGGCTTTCATATTAGATGCACTGATAAAACAGTTTTAAGATCAGTAAGTTACATAATATTTTTAAAATATTGTAAACCTGCAGATGTTAAGCTATTTCCTCATGGTCAATTAGGCTATTTCCATAGAGAGCCACAAGAAAGAGAAAGACAGCAACTGCAGAGGAAAGGGCAATTCTTTAATGACCACAAGCAAATTCTAATACTACTAAGTACTAACTAATCTGGCTACTTTTTTTTAAGCATGTGCATTTTTCAGGTACTGTAGACACCAAAAAATGGTATGCGGGAAAACTCACACACCATCAGTCAGAAGTATCTGACTTCTCCAAAATCCTTTTAAAAACTGTTCTTTCTTCTTCTCTTTCATCTTCAATATCTGTATCTGTTCAAAAATTACTGGTAAATAGAAAAGACATGTCTCTTTAATGCTTATGAATGTATTTTGCCAGTCCAAAACTTCTTCTCTGTTTCAGTAGTTTGGAAAGTTTTGATAAATCTCATGGAGATAGATGTCATAACTTCTAGCATTAGAAACTAAAGACATGAGGCCTAAAATGCTAATGACTTCCAAAATGTATTCCAGCTAAACGTGACAGGCTGTACTCACAGAAGACAATAGAGTACCATTAAGATTAGGTAATATAACTGAACAACTAGAAAGAAACAGGAACTCACTTGAGAGTAAGACATTAAAAAGGCTGATCAGCCTTCACAGTAAATTTGAAAGAGTTTTTCCCCCACTGTGGCTGCAAAACTCATCCCAACACTGAAGCTCTGACCCCTCCATCAGGTAAGTATGTATCTTCTGTCTCACATAAATAAAATGTATGTTTAGAATATCCCCATGCTATCCAGGTACCAGAAAGTTTTCAATCTTCACTCCTGAGCAGAAACTACCTTGTGCCAGTTTTATCTTTGTTTATCCTTAGCAGTATTTCATCATGCCTAAAAGATCTTTAAAACAGCCAAATTCTCATGTCAGCACAGCAGTGGGAATACAGTTCATTAGCTTACTGCAGCTGCAAAGCCAGCAAACACACATTGCTTTGAGTGACACCACAATAAGCACATGTTTTAGACTTCTAGGTGACAGTGGGGATTAACAAGATACTGAAGCCTGGGAAAAAACCCTCAGATATGAAGAATGTTTAACATAGACTGGGGACTAGACAAAAGTTTGGTTTCCTTAACTCCAAAAATGGCTAAAATATATACTGTGAACCAAGGATTTGCTATTTTGTCTTTTGTTTTTCCTTTTCATAGCAGAAGATGCGCATTGACATTAAGCAGACAAAATAGCATGAATTGATTCAAGTAGACAAGGAAGAAAAGTAACCACATTTATGTTTGATTTCCCTTTCTATCAATCATCTCCATATTACTGTTTGCAAGCCCAAGGACAGTTTTTCTTTCACTTCATATTGCTGGTAAGAGATTAACACTTCCTTTTTGAGTCTTTGAGCACAGCTAAGGCTCCTGCTGTTTTGCAAACTTAGGCATACGAACTCCTTATAAGAATGCACTGTCAAGGATTTTGTATCCAAACTTTATTTAAAACATTTGAATTAACAAAAACACTCCCACATTATACACATTAAAATACAGACTGACTTGTATATCCACCTGAAGTGATTTATATGACTAAACCACGTCACTTATACTGAATACAACATCAGTAGAGCTCTGGTCTGCCACAGGCTTCCAGTACGCCCCTAAGTAATATTTAGCCTTCATCAGTTTGTTTCCATTTTAGAAGAGGGGGACAAACCCAGAAATCTGTAATTTAGTATTAGCACAACTCTTACTCATCTCTTTTCCAAGGTAAATAATCCTGTATTTCTCAAACTTCTAATCAGTCTTTGTAATACTAATGTTAATACAGTAGTTGGTAAGTGATTACACACACACACTCACAAAAGGAAACACCACAATCAAAATCTTGAAGCCATTACTTGGTTCCGTTCACATCACGAAACTTGTTCTGGAGTTAATCAAGATTGTTTGATAGAGAAGCATCTTGCTCAAAGACCATCTTTCTTATTTACTGAAGATGTAATACTATAACTGAAGGAAAATACGCGAAGAAAAGGACTATTCCATGCCGTATTTTGAAACAGTAAAGTCTGAAGACTTGCATGCCAGCCTCACACCTATTACAAAGTTTCTATACAATGCCTATTAAACAGTCCGTAACACAGTTTTCACAGAAAACATTAGTCATTTTCTGGGTTTTTCAGGAGGGATGATGAGGCCCGATTTACAGAAACCCTGGGTACTCAGAAATGTAACTGAAATCAAAGAAACTTGAACAAATGAAGCGCAACAGAATGCACTTCACTTCAGAAGTCACAATTCAGAAATACCAAATCAGACACATGAAGTCAACTCGTCTCTCTGGTATTGGGGTCTCTCTGGTATTTTTTTCCTTTCAGTAGCTCATCAGCTCCCCATCTTTTAACTGTGATTAACATAATGCAGTCACCTCACAAAAAAGTATTAGCAAAGAATGAGATTAAAAATTCTTTGAGGTTTATAGTAGAATAAATGAGGCCATAAAGACTTCTGAACCAGTCTGTCGATTTCAGTGGTCAGACATCAGAAGTTATCACTTCTAATTCAGCAACCTTTTGGGTTTTTCCCCCCTTTCAAATGGGGGCTTTTTTCCCTTTCAAAATACGTTTATCTTAGTGTTGCTGGGAAACCATTCGAATAATACTGTACATGTGAAATTGCCATTAATTACTGACGCACTTGTAACAAAAGAAAATTATCAGATACAAAAACAAAGGGTGTCATCGTCAATCAGTTCGAAATTCAGTAACATCTGGGCAAACTTGGTAAGGCTAGATGGTTTGTTCCTCTAAGGACTGACAAAACTGGGACATTTACAAAGCAGTTGGTTAATATTCCATTGGCAAAAAAAAAAATCAGAACACAATTTCTTCTTCTCCAACTAGTGGCCTGTCCTAGTTAATGAAAAACTTGATTGGTACAAGACTCAAACTAATTAAAAAGATTAAACTATGAGCAAAATCAAATTAAAAATTTGGCTTTAGGCTTATGTGGCCACCAATAGCTCAAGAACATTGCAACTGCAATCTGCAGTTAAGTACAATTAATGACAGGTTTTTAAATTGTTAGAATAATTAACTGTGGATCATTTCTGTAACCTGGCTATATGACCTCCAGAGAATTACTTATAATTCTTAAATATAAGCATGTAAATACATGCAAGTCACCCATGTCATCTAAGTCTTGCCAGCAAAGAGCACTTAGTAGTTAATATACTATCCAACCCACTTATTATGTATATACCTTTTCTCCTCAAACATACCAAATTCTTGTGGGTGACACAACAGATTTTCTTCTACTAGATGACATTTTAATTTGCATTTTTTAGTCTTGTTTAAATCAACTGCATAGGTAAAAGCCAGGTCAGATCAAAGGTCCATCTAACTACATGACCTCAGAGAGAGGCCATTAACTTATGCAGAAATATCAGGGTTAGTTAAGAGTAACTTTCTTTTCCTCTCACATAACTACAGCCTACTCAAAAACATTTAAGTACCAACAAGCAACCTTTCTCAGTTTTAACATGGTGTAACAGATGCCTAAAAGGCATCCGTGCATGAAATGACAAATTATCAGCATTAGTTATTTCTAGTGGTATGAAGATAGAGACACAACAGGCCAAACTACAAAGGGGCCAATACCTAATAACCAGAGGAATGTGCAAAAAGACAATGGAAAAAAGGAGAGGGAGAGTGTTTGTTTCGTTCTGGGACAAATACATATAAGATAACTAAGAAATGCCAAGGGACAAGATAGGGAAGACTTCAAGGCACACCTGGATTGCTAACCTCTCCAGATGATCACAAGCTAGGCCTTGGCATGGGGATGGCAGGGGGAGAATTGGAGAGAGGATGAAAGGGTGTGGTGGGCATTGAAATCAAAAGCAACTTTCACAGCAAATGCCTTGCCAAACTGTCACCATGGGAAAAGGAACAAGACTATTGGACTGATTGAAAAACGAAAGGACAATAACTCTTCAAAAAAACCCAAACCCCCACAAAACAAAAACCAGAACCCTAACCCAGCTATGATAAAGAACTCTATCTCCCTCATTAAATTCTAACCGATAAAACTTAATTTCACAGAAACATATTTAAACATTGCCTTAAACCCGTGTTAAAAATCTCCATGCTGAAATTAATTTATCACTTCCTTTCCTTTGAAAAGTTTCAGAAACTTTTCTTTTACTTTTGTATATTTAGCATCTGATTAAATGTGCTTTTTACAGATTTTATCAATTAGTGTTGCTTACACTGATACCTCCAGGTAAAAGAAGATGTGCACTGTTAAGTGTTTTCTTTTTTTCTACAAACCTGTCTTACACTACCAAACTGTACAGTTTTTAGTATAAAGCTGTATCTGAACTCACCATCATGCATTATTTCTTTAACATTAAAAACCCTAGCAGGCGTGATAGCTTTCCAGAAACAATGCAAATGTCCCCATCTCTATCTCAAAAAAAACCATTTGCTAACTTTCACATTCAAATTGACTCTGAAGTTCCTTCAACATTCTAAGGAAAGACTGCCACAAAAAGAAGTTAGTTTTTCCCCTGTGCCTGCCCAATTGTTTGTGAGTTCTTGTGATAAATTACACAAGAAAACGGTTCAGGTTAAAATTAACATAGTTGGGGAGGGGTGGGTGTTCTGGTGTTGGTTGGTTTGGTTTTTTTTCCTGCTAAGTTTAAACCCAGATCTGTCAACCCTTCCATTCTGGTGCGCAGCAAAACAAAATGCTTGTAAAGAGAGTACAGAACAGAAGCTGGGACAAGCACGTGAGAGCCCCACATATTTTGGTGGGAGTTCTGGCTTTGCCTACAAGGGCTGTGTATGTCAGTGACTGAGAAAATCAGTCTCTATGCATTTTGGATTGATGGGGCTATTTGTAACGTATCTGACAATTAAGTACACTACTATTAATCTTACTCATAATGACTGTTTTATATAAATGACACTTAAATATTCTCTTGTGATCAAAGTTATATCTGAGATTTAATAGTTTACTGACAGCAATATACAAGTCTGGAGTTTAACGAGGCAGTAAAATACAGTCAATCTTGAAAAAATTTCAATAGCCATAAAGAAGCTTTGCAGCAAAGCAGATGCCAAGTTTCTAAAACTTCTTTCAAAACCTTCAACTATCTTATTGAAAAAAATATAATATTGCTAACACAATTGCTCTCAAGTTTTATTTAGTCTCTGGCTTGATCTTGGAACAGAAGGAAGGCTTCTTGGGTGCCTTAGAATTGTTTGCTTTCCCCTTCTATCACTTGTTTAAGTCAAAGTTACTATTCCTCTTCCACAAGCCTTACCCAAAGTGTCAAGCAGCTGACTTGCAGCCCTGAAACCAATCATTATATTGTGAAAAACTGCCCTGTAAAGAGAAAGACTGACCTAAAAAAATTACATATTTTGTAGTCAAAAGTACAGTAAACCTCAACACTCCGCTACATGCTAGCTGCCTAGTTTGCTTAAACTTAATTGGATCTATAGAACAGACACTTGACCCCAGCCACAGTACACCAGTTAAAATCACTTCCTCAACAGCTGAAACTATATAACACATGCCACTCTACAGCACCAAACCATCAATACAATCTAGCGTACCAGAAACTACCTTTGACTCAATTAAGCACCTGAACTTGTGCTTCATCTGCCATACATATGCAATCCTGAGGCATTTCCTTCCTACGTCCCTCAAAAGATGCATGTTAATTTTAAAATTCTCAATGTTTTCATTTTCAGAACAGTAATGATGTTATCATACAGATATATCAAAACACTTTAAAAGTATCTGGCCTACATTTTATTACCCACAACCCCAAGCAGAAGGAGGGAAAGGATATAAAAACATTCTTTTTCAAAGTCCTTGGCATAAAAGCTGCTGCTCAGGCACTCTGGGACAGGTGCCCAGAACGTCTCAAGTTCCAATAATAAGAAAGGCTTTCACTAGGAGAAGAAGTCTGGACACAAAAATATAGATGCGATATCAGAAAACTTGCTAATAAGGACCCAAATTTGTAACCAATTAAGTTGACCATGACTTCACCAAGCTAAAAGAGCAAAAACTTGCAGGAACTGGCCCACAGCCTGATGGCCAAAACTCTAAGTTGAACATTTTCTGTAAGAACTATCTTCTCTAAGAGCACTTTTGGCTGACACTTGGCCAAGAAGACAAAAAAATCTACAATTTCATGAACTGATTCATGCCTGAGCTTATACATTCTGTTAAAGCTAGCTTTTATCATTAAGTCATATTTAAAGTTCTGGAAGGCTATCTTTTGAAGAAAACTTGAAGAAATTGAACTAAACTTTTTCAAGTATTTCCATCCCAAGCAAAGCGTCATCATAATATTCCACATTTCAAAATGAATTTGCTTTTATAAACTAAGTCAATATAAGGAAGCACGGACTTCATAAAGAACATACACGTTATACAAATGCACGAAGAAAAATATACTTGTTGGTTTAGTTCTATAGTGTACAATACTTCCCATTCTCTTGATCCTTCAGTAAAGCCAATACCTGACAAAAAAAAATTCCTCTAACTCAGATTAAACAGTACCAATACAGTAAGAAAAATCTTTCTCTGTCTTTTCAGTGATGCTGGGTGCAGTAGCAAAGTATTTGTTCCCATTTAAAGTTAGTCTCAAATCTTTCAGCTGTCTGAATTCTGTAACAATAATTCATTAGAAAACAACAAAAAAAAGTCTGCTCGTAGCCTGAAGATTATGTCTAATACACACACATGTGAATTCAGCAAAACACATATACATGATTTTGAAGTTCTATTATTTCTATTATATAGGAATGACACAGTTCACCACTGCAAGTCCACCAGCTGGGACAAAATAAAATACTTGTTTCAAGGATCACCTCAAAACTGCATTCCTCTACACTCCACAGACTTCGATCCAAGGTATCTGTCTAAACAATCACAACTCTAGTATCTTCTCCTGTAACTGGAAATATTCCACTGCAGTTTTGAAAATACTAGGCTGGACTTGTCCATTCAATAATTTTCAAAACTGTAAATGGACAAAAAGGCTAATTTTCAGAAAAACCACTATGAGCCTTGCTGCTTAAAAAGCAAAGCACAAAGCCTACGTTCTCTTCACATTTATAGCCAAGAAAACTTTTCAGTGTACTAACTGACTAGTCAAGACCACGACTGCTATTTTTCAGTCTTTGTGGGGTCACTGCTGTCATGGGAAACAGATCATCAGATGACAGGATATTTCTGATCGCTATAAATTATTACTGCATCTCCACCCGGGGCACAGGACCAAATCCCAGGTTACAAAAACCTTTGGTCCAAAGACCACGGTGTTAACAAACGAGCTATGTCAATATTTGATCAATGCTCAGCTTAATTCTCTATATTCAGCATGGACTTAAGAAATAATACTAATGAATCACAGTAGCATTTTGGTTTTTTTTCCAGTGGAAAAAGGGATTAACAAAATAAAAAAGAGAGGCAAGACTCACAGTCCTCCAGGATGCTGTGAAACAAGCAGAGAAGATACTTTTCTAATAACCCCTTTTGCTTATGAAAATTCAGCAATTTTGTCAGTTATACTAAATAGGAAAAAACAGATATGTATTACACTAAATTGAAAAATCTGAGGTAGGTTTTGAAACAATTTCAAAAGGCCATCCATAAACTCCAGAAATTAAGCTTTGCATTTCGCCAACAGTGTGATCTTTTCAATCAAGAACAGCCTTATGCAGATCTACTTGTCTCCCCTGCTCAACTATACTTTCTTCAAATGCCGGAACCCATAAAACCACCTAGCTTGCCAAAAAATTTTGCTAACATATCCTGTAATTATTACTTGTGATTCCACTTCAGACTTCTCCTCTAAACTGTGGATATGTTTCATGTACAAATTAGCACTTAATGTATCAACTCTGGCATTGAGAGAACTCGCAAGAGAACAGTAATGAATTACAAAAATGGGTCCTCCTCTTTTAAGGAAAAGCAATGAAGTCATAATCCCTTAAATGTCTGCAGGCAGGAAGGACAACAAAACTCTGGCAGTTCTCCATTCCAGTGATAAAATGTTTACCTTAACAAGCAAAAGTTGCAGGGAAGGGGGTGGCGGTCAGAACTGCTCACCTTTAACCGTTTAACCACTTCATCGTTGGTAATTTTGTCCGTAATCTCCTTCACTCCAGGAGGATAGTAGATGATTTTACCGTCGGCAGCAGGTTTTGGTTGGGTAGCAGGGAAGTCCATCCTGGCGCTGCTGGTTACAAACTTTCCTTCTCCACAGTCCTCTACCGGCCTCTATCGGTCAGAAAACAAAAGTTCAGCAGAATGGAAACGACTTTCTAACCCTCTTTTTCCATTCCTCACCCTCAATTCGCTGAAGGCCCCGGCTACCGCCCCGCTGGCCGCGCCCCCCAACGCTGTCCCCGCCGCATCCCGGCGGGAGCGAGGCCCGGCCCGCCGCCGCTCCCCGCGACTCGGGCCCCTCCGCTCCCCTCCGGCGCCTCCTTTCATTGCGGGGCTGCTCCAGCCCAACACTGTTAGTTCGCAGCCGACGGTTTTACAATGAAATTTGGGGCCCAATCGAGGGGTACCCCGCGGCCGAGGGCCCCTTACGGCCTGGGGGGTGGGCCGGGGCGACGTTCCCGGCCCCAGGGGGTGGTTCAGAGCCGGCACACCGGCCCCAGAGCCAGGAGACGAGGCCCTAAACAGTTAGGCCTCAAAACTATCGGGAGGCAGAGAAGCCAACAGGAGAGGGGGAGGGAGGGAGGAAGGGAGGGAGGCGGCGGCGAGAGCAAACAAAACCCCCCCGCGACCACCCCGTCCTCTCAGAGCCCCCGCCCGCCCTCCTGCGCCTCCAGGAGCCCCCCCGGGGAGGGGGCCCGGCCACTCACCACTTTCCATTTGTTCCCGCAACTTCATGTCCCCTCAGCCCTCGCCCCGCACCCCCCTCCCGCCCCGCTGCCCCGCACTCAGCCGGGCCCACAAAGAGCCCCCCGCAGCCCCAGCTCCGCGCATACACCCCCGCGGCCGCGGGGAGCGGGGAGAGAGCACGGGGGAAAGCGGGACCCGGAGCCGCCTTTACCTCATGCAGCTCCGGAAGGTGCAGCATTGAGCAGCCTCCGTGCCGGGTGGTGCTCGCCGCTCCGCCGCCACCCCGCCGGCCGCTGCCCTGGGGGCTCCCACCGCCTCCTGCTCCGCGGCGCGGCAGCTCCTGCTCGGGAGCGCTGGCTGGGGGAGGGGGAGCGGCTCGGTGGCGGCAGCAGCGGCAGCGGCGGCGGCGGCCCGGAGAAGGGGAGGCTCGGGCGGAGCGTGCGCCGCGGGGACCCAGCGCCGCTCTCCGCCCGCCCAGGGAAGCGCAGCCCGGGAGGAGCCTCCGCGCCGCCGCCGCCCCCGCCCCTTCCCCTTCCCCTGCCCGCCCGCGGCCCGCGGTGACGCCCCGCCAGGAGCCCCCAGCCCCCGCCCCGGAGTAGGGGCGAGGCCGCCCAGTAAGTCTCGCACCGCGCGGAGCCCCGCGCTGGGCGGGCAGTGTCGGGCCCGACGGCGCAGCGCTGCCTCAGCTTGGCGCCAAAAGCTCCGGAGCGGCCGGGCCGGGCGGGCTCCTCCGGGGCGGCAGGGGCACGGCGGGCGCCGAGCGGGCATGCCCGGCTGCCGCCAGTGTCAGCGAGCGAGCGGCGGGTTCCCGGCTGCAGGGCGGGAAGGCGAGAGTTACGTTAGTGCTTCCTTGCAGAGCCGGGGCCGCTCATGGCTGCACGGGCTCGTCTGGCCGGTCCCTCAGACATATGGGGCCTGATCAGCGTGATAGAGAAGAAAGTGTGGGGAAACGGTGTGTGGGGTGGCACGGTGAGTGCGGTGGTAGGCGAGAGTGAACAGTCCTTCTTCAGACAGATGAGGAGAAGCCACATTTTGGTTATAAATCTTAGGGAGAAAATTGAATATGCAGACCAAAGGAGCCCTCGCCAGCCAACTCAGGAAATCCTTCCCTTCAAAATGTCTTTGTAATTTAATACTCATATTTCCAAGGGATGGGGTATGTCTGGAAACTCAGTAGCAAAGTGGGATATATCTGTCTGTTTTGAATCTGCAGAACGTACCCTGCCTATTGGAAGTGTAGTGGCTATGGAGTGTTTTCCAGATGCCCGTGCTGCTGAGAGAAGGTGTGTGACAGCTGAAAGAGGACTTTTAACCCATCAAGACTAATTTCCGGTCTTCAGCTGGTTATTTTTGTCATTCAAACCAGCTAAAAGTATTATTTTTCCTAATTCTGAAAATCTCTAATGAGTTTTCCGTAGAGCAAACTGAAGGCAGGAGGTCAGGACCAGTCTTCATGGAGGGACGTTTTTCTCCGTGGGGGTTGCACAGGTATGAGCGGAGCCTTGCTCGGCACAGCAGAGTGGCTGGCATGGCCTGGCAGTGGCAACGGAAAGATGCAGGAGGGTGAGGGGAGGGGAAAGGGGTGAGTAAGTAAGATTATGGAGAAGTATGCCAAATTCCAGCTTTACAAGGTGTGGGTGGAAAATGTACAAAGACTTGAGAAGCTCTCTGGAACTTGTGGTGTAATAGCATGTGGGTAGGAAATTACTCTCCTACACTTGTGTTCGTAGTCTCCCTGCAGTGTTGTTCTAGGGGAGTTAAAGCCTTGAATGTCCACAGCCTCTATGAAACCAGTTTAGGATTATGGTGAAAATGACTGAGAGTTGCAAGGAACACTTGGAGGATCTCAGACACTGCTTTTGAAATTTAGAAGAGTGTCATCAGGCCAGGCATTTAAATCTGGTTGTGAATCCAGACTTAGATGAAATTATTCTCTCCACGCTTAAGGATCAATGGATTTGGGCATTCACAATGGACAGGTGACCCTAAAGTTGTACTGATTTTAGTAAATAAATAAAGCCAGTACATGTAATCTTTTTTCCTAATCCAAACTAAAAGGGCCATTTAGATTTGCCTTAGTGTTGAAGGACTCAGACTAGCTATCAACTTTAATTTGTTGTCAATCAAATAAAATGTACTGTCAGAACTAATATACATTGAACATATGTGGGTCTTCTATCCTTATATTTGTTACATAAAGTACTTTCTTCTCAAATCAAATTACTAATATAAACCATTTGGTGTAGGTTCCTTATTTTTAATACACTTGTATTAGCACAGTAAATTAGAAACAAATCCTAGAAGACTATTCTGTAACTAAATAAAGTATATATCAAAAACCTTTATGAGCTGGTTTCAGTTTAAATAGAAAAAGACAGAATCTAAGTTAGTAAAAATGATGCAAGAAATAAACTTGAAGTGTCTGTTGCTAAGGTTTTTTTTCATGAACTAAACATAAAGCTAGAAAGATGTTAGGCAGACTTCTCTTTGGGCAGAATTGAAGTATTATGGGTGTTGGCGTTCCAGAAATTTCACCTAAGTCTCTGAACTTCCTGGGTTTTAATATTTATTTTCAAATATTCTTTAATTTTATTGAAAAGCACTGTTTTATGTATATCATTAGTGTGATCTACAATGTTATAACTTCTTGTTGTAATCTTGTAGTTACAAGATTTTTTCTTTCACAAACTGACACCATCTTTACTTAGAAATGTTTATACAATGGATTGTGAAGTAGGACTAAGAATGTAATGGTAAAGGGCTATGCTCCAACAACTAAGTTGAGGAGAAACACGGTGCAAAGCCTCTAGTATGCACTTCTAATCGCTTTTATTTTTCACCAAAGAGTAAAATAAAGTCTTGCATTGTAAGGAATATGTACATTGAAAGTAGCATGTAGTTAGACACGGGAATTCAAAGATTTGACTTGAGAGTGCCAGGCAAGATTTGTTCATTCAATTAAAATTCTGTTTCATCTTATGCAAGTTCTTTGTGAATCCCCACACTGAAGTACTCTTGGTCGTGGACCAAAGTTTCTCTGTCTTCTTGCGGATTTCGGATAAATAGTGAAGTTAGAATAACAAAAAGTCTTGAAAGGCATCAGTGGAAGGTTGACTATCAAGGAGTTCACACAAGATTCCTGTTTTTACGGGTAATGGGTGATTAGTCAGCAGTATGTTAGCCAGATATGTGGTGTTTTGAATGAGTTTTGGACAAATCATATCAGCAAAGTGGCTGAGAGGAATAGGTGCTAATTCTGAAATCATGGGCTGATTAGGCAATGGTCCTATCTTTTCTCAGAAGAGAAGCAGTGGGATTTGTACTTCTGTGCCATTTGAAATTCTAAAGGGCTAAAACAGAGCACGTGGTTCTGATACCACACCCAATTAAGGGAGGTATGAATGAACACTGAACTGCCATTAGCTTGAATATATGCATAGTATTTTCAGAATGTAAAAACATAAAAGCTTCAGATAATCTGACCTGTGGTACTCTGTAATCTGAATTGTCCTGAAATCTGCTCTCATCAGATATGATTACAGCTGCTAGTGTCTGGTTTGTTGCTTTTGCTTGTTTGACCTTCACCCTTCTAATTTCAGCAAGCAGCTGAGACCTGACTTGGACTGCGCTTGTACAGCTGTAGCTGGGTTCACATGATCCCTTGGGTTTTACTGGTTGGCTCTAATAATATGACTGAGTCCCTTAGTCTTTACCCAGATTTTACTGTTTCCACTGGAATTTTATTACCTTTACTCACATTATTTTTATTGGAATGTATTTACTCTGATCTGCTCTTGGTTTTTTTTATTATATTTTAGACTATGGTTGCAAGTGTTATTCATAAGCAGACCGAGAGGGTGCTGAACAGCTGTGGGGCAGCCTTGTGAGATGCTTCTTTCTCTGTATTGTGATAGGACAGGTTCAAGGAAAGGATCAAGAAAGGAAAAATGTGGTGTTTTTACTGGTGGGGGAAATACTGCAGCACAGGATTTTCAGAACAAAACGTCTTTCAGGTGAAACAGAAGAAAGTATGGAGTGATTACTTCAAGCACAGAAAATCCTTTAATTCATGTTGATTAAGTTAAGCTACGCTCATACGTTTCCAGGAACTGTGTAGTGGTTGTCCTCAGGTCTTTGTTAATACAGTAAACATGGATAGTAACAATGACTAAGAAGTAAACAGTCACATTAAGACATGACAGTGTGTTGTGAACTGCAGTAATATCTGTCATTCAGCTGGGCAGACAAGTTAGAAATACTATCTAGTGGGTTAGGAAAGCACTTGTCCTCCTAATAATAACTATGCTCTTGAAAGCTCCCTGTTTTGCAGAACCAGGTGGTGGAGTGTGGTCCTTCAGTATTAAATTTTTTAAATCACGATCAAACAGGTCAAGAGGCAAACAAAAAAAATGCTTAAATTGCTTGTTTTCTACTGTAGTATCTGCCAGTTCTTGACAGATATCTTGACAGGTATCTCTGTCAGGTTGCTTCCTAATCATGAATGCTGGGTTTTTTTCCTCTCCTTTTGAAAGACTATTTCTTTTTCAATGATAAACATTTTTTCCTGCAATACTCCAGTTCCTCTGCACTCAGTAAAAAACAAAGTCTGAAAAATAATTTTTTGTCCTCAGTTTTGCTCAGAGGCTTTTTCTTACAGCTCTTTGACTGTGGTATTAGTCCTTGTTTCTGGCTGTCTTTCCTCTTTGTCCATTTGTTTATTCTCTCACACATGCAGTTAAGTGCAGCTCGTCCAGTTAAAATTATAGCCTCTAAGTTTGCTGCACTGGACCTTCAAAGTTCTCCCTGATGTTTCTAATTAAATGTTTCAGTATAACATATCTTTGATAACATCATCTAATTGTTTTAACTGCCTATTTTAATAGTTGATGTATTTTACATCTGCTGTAAATTGAGGTGGGTCAGAGATGAGTTTCTTGACAATGTGCATTGCCATAATGAAAAAGCTCCAAAAAGTGTTCCATTCCAGAGGGAATTACAGTGAAATTATTCTTAGAACAGACCAGGAAGCGAGCTTTGTCCAAAAACCAGGGACTTGTGTATCTCCCATTTTCTACATTGACAGGATAAAATCTGTAAAAGGGTGAAGGAGGACTTATGTGGATTACATCATAAAGATAATTAGATGGAGACACAAAGTGCTTCTGTTGGAGAGTCCCACAACTCACTGAGTCTTCATGGAGTAGTACGAGTTCTGAATTTAGGGAAGGACCAAATACTGTATGGATTATAAACTCTTTTGAAATTGCTCCCTAGCCATGATTTATCTAAATGTTATTTTTGCTCTGGTTTTGGTAAGGAGGACTTCCCCCTGTGCTGCCTAAAAATGCCTTATTCTGAACCATGTTTGGAAATAGGGCAGTTATCATAGAACCGTAGAATAGTTTGGGTAGAAAGGGACCTTTAAAGGTCATCTAGCCAGTCCAGCTCGCCCACAGTAAGCAGGGACATCTCCAACTAGATCAGGTTCCTCAAAGCCCTGTCTAGTGTGACCTTGAATGTTTCCACAGATGGGGCATCCATAACCTCTCTGAGCAACCTGTTCCAGTGCTTTAGCACCCTCCTGGTAAAAAATATTTGCCTTATATCTGGTCTAAATCTACATTCTTTTGGTTTAAAACCATTACCTCTTGTCTTATCTGCGAAAATGAACATCATTCTTGTAAGTCCCCTTTAGGTACTGGAAGGCTGTTTTATCGTCACCCTGGAGTTACTCTTTTCCAGGCTGAACAACCCCAGCTCTTTCAGCCTTTCCTCATAGGAAAGACGTTCCAGCCATCTGATCATCTTCATGGCCTTTCTCTGGACCAGTTCCAGCAGGTCCATGTCCTTCCTGTGCTGGGACCCCAGAGCTGGATGCAGCACTGCAGGTGGGGTCTCACCAGAGCAGAGCAGAGGGACAGAATCGCCTCCCTGGCCCTGCTGCCCACGGTGCTCTGGATGCAGCCCAGGACATGTTTGGCTTTCTGGGCTGTGAGCACACATGGCTGGGCCATGTCCAGCCTCTCACCCACCAGCAACCCCAAATGCTTTTTGTACAGGGCTACTCTTGATTGCTCTTGATTTGTTAGCTCCCCAGCCTATGTGTTTGTGTGTGTGTATATATATATATATAGCCACTGAACTTTTGTAGTGTCCTGGTGCATTCAGAAATGACAAGGATTGTCACTTTACATAACATTTAGGCCATTGTGAAAAAGTGTATATTTATGAATACATTTGTAATTTACAAACCACTCTATTGACAGAATGATTGCACTTCTTTCATTTGCCTGCAAGTGAAGTCAAATCAATTTATTGGCACCTGCAGATTGGCGATTTCACAGGAGAATTTTTAGAAGCCTCCGTGATCCCTTGCTAGTTTTGAACATTCAGAAACTGAAGTTACAGCAGCCTACTGCATGTCATCTATCCACCTCCTTTCTAGCTGCTCTCAATTATGATGACTTGTCACCATTCTCTCCATAATTACATTCTCAAGGTTATTTCCATCTCTGCTCCTGATGTGTCCAAAGCACATACATTTACACCTATTCATTTCTGACAACCAAGTCTACTTTTCTCCAATAATATATTTAATATGTGCATTTATCATCTTTTCTGTCCAGAAGATGTCTTTGCTTGCACCATATCGCAAAAGCTTCAATTTTCTTTGTCACTATCAATAATTTCTCAAAAGTCACATTCGTAAGTTGCTACAGCAAAAAATTAGGCACTTTACCAGTCAAATCTTTCTACTTTCATGGTGAAATTTTTTTCCCAGGCTTTTATAAGGGAAGCCATGGATGGATCAACTATTCTTCAAAATTTTCCAGTTTCTATTGGACAGATTCTGATTGAGTAGATTTGATCCCAGGTAACTGAATTTATGAACAGTCTCTATAGCTAGACCACTAATCATGAAGCTAGCTAATACACTATTTTTATTAATTAAGTAAAGTTATTTTATTTATGGCATACTCAAGAATACCCTGTGTTTTTCATTAGCCTTTTATTTTCTCTCTAATACTTGGTGTACAGCAGAAGCAGTTGTGACAGTGCTATGTCATCAGCTGAAGGTCATTTAAAAGAAGTCAATTTCAAATTTCAACTTTTCCATTCTGTGAAGTCCTTCTGAGATTTTTTTTTTTTTTTTTGGTCCCAGCTGGGCTACAAGGAAATTTGCAATTACCTGTAGTTTTAATAGTAGCACATGGTTCTTTATATTCACTTGATATTTTCCAAATAACAAGGCATATTTGGGAAATTCTGAGTGTTTGGGACTGCTTAGAGGAAATACTGCTGGGGAAATTGGGAAAGTTTGGCAGTATGTTTAGCCCATGGCAGCTGTTTTTTGGAGGCAAGACAATGAATCTCTCCCTGTGCCCCATTAAATAAGAACTGTCCTATGATCTATTAAAAAATGAGAACGTGTGGTACTAACAAGTTCTGATTAAGAGGCTCATTTGTGAAAAGTATCAACTGTATTTATGATGCTGCTGTTGCTAATTCTTCCACAAATATAATGTCTGCTGCTTGCAGTAAAGAAAACAATGATATGAAACTTTACAAATGAATATGAACTTGAAATTTACCATTATGGTCAAAGAAAGATGTTTGATGAATGGATGTGCAGCCTCAGAGCTGTACTGTAATGACAGGGTCATTTCATGTTGATGGATAGGTTACGTGGTGTATTATTCAGAGGCTTAAAAAAGGGTTGCATTTATCAAGCCTGGGGAAGCATCAAAGGGTGTGGGTATGACTGTGTGAGCAACAGAATCATTACAGTTTGCCTTTGAACAAAGTCAGGAAATATATTGATCATATAGGTTTATGCACTAGGGGAGCAACTAATGATGATCTGTGGACGGCTCAAGGGGATAATCATTAAAACATTACACCACTACACCATTTTGGAACCTGAATATGAAAATTGGATTTCAAACTCTCATAAAGAACAAGTTGCATTTGAATTTATAAAATAAAATTACTTGTTTGGTTTGTGCTGCTCCAATCACTTCATCCTTACAATTCCACTTCAGTTAATGCCCTGGACGTTTGCATCCAGGTCATTAGCCAGCATGACAGTAGCAGCACACTGACAACGTAGTGATCCAGCAGCAGGGAATACTGAGTATCAATGGAAGAAAATTTTCCTAAATTTGGGATATGTGGCAGCAGAGAAGCTAAATAAGGTTATTTGAGCCAGTACTTGCATGGATGCTTGACAAAGCAAACATCGAATTGTTATCTAAAGAGAGCACAGAGTATCGAGTAGACAAAGCCAGAAGTAACCTAGACAAGGCAAGAGCAAATATAGAAATGAGAAAAGTATAGTCTTGACAAAAAGGCTTAGTAATACAAAAACTGTGTTAACAATATTCAGATTTTTAGCCAAAAATTCTTCATGATGCAATATAAAAAAGTCCATGATGGTGGAGTGATCAATGAAGGTGATACTAATACTAGCAGAGGGATTACTGCTTGTAGAGTGGTATGTATCCACTTAGAATTTCACCGACATCTAATACCACTATTTATATCCTATGTGAATTGAGCAAGGCAGCTCATGTATACTCTGTGTAATATACTATAACTACACTATATCAAGCACATAAACACTTGCTTTTTTAAGTATATCTCTGTACTGTGCTTTTTATCTTCCAGACACAGCATACTTATACCTAATCATTTATATTTTCAGGGAAGCACTTCCTTGTAAAATTGTAAACTTCCTTCATCTAAATCCTTTAATAAGGCAGAAAAAGACTTTTAGCCACCACATGAACATTTAAGTCACTATTTTAGATGTAGTCAGGTTTTGTTTATGAGATGCCATTGACCTATATTTAATCAATAATTTTTAAACCTTCTAGATCTGCTCAGCAGGCACCTCCAATCCAGAAGAAAACTGGAATGAATCATATTTTTCATCCATTTTCAGTATCATTCAGCTGCCTGGATGCACTCCGTTAGGCATTAATTTTTCTTCAAAAAACTGTAACAGTATGTTCTCTTATACAGCTTCACAGTAAAAAAAAAAAGATTTAAATGAAAAAATATGTTGACAAGTCTATCAGATTCTGGATATAGTAAGACAGAACAGAATAATGTTACTTCTCGCGGAGAAAAGCAATAGATTCTTAAATCCCCTAAGGAAGCAGCTTCATACAGCAAGTATGAAATAACACCAAAAGAAGTACATAAATGCTGACATAATCTGTGAGCAAAAAAAACCCCAAAGCCTCTACAGTTTCCTGAATTTAAGCAAACTTGCAGTAATATTTTGTTTGTCTTACCACAGCCTTATTTTGGTGTTTGTCTCTCTGTTCCTTTCCAAAAGATTTGTCCCTTGACCTGCTGCTGGACGTGGGAAATGGGAACACAAGAAAAGGTATGAATGAACAGGAGAAATGGGATGAGCAGAGATGTAGGAAAAAAATCTGCAGCTGGCTGGGCAGTAGGAGCTTCACGTGAGCAAACAAAATATGCAGAGACAGAAGGTGAAATAAATAGCACTGAGTGAATTGTAAGTATCTTTTAAATATTATTTGTGGACTGTAAGTACAATTTTGCCAAATTCAAGATGAACTGGAGAAGCCACATTTTCAGAACAATATAATTAAATGTTCTGTTATATATCTTAAAATGAGTTACACCTATAGTTCTATTTACTTAATATAAAGGCTCCTTTCAATTTTGATTTTGGCTTTGCATACTTAGCAGCCACTAAAATAATCTCTTTGGAAACTAGCTGAACAAACTTGCAAGAAGATTTTTAAAAACAGAGCATACTATTAAAACTCAAAAAGGAGATGGTTGTGGATTTCTCTTGCCCCTTGTTTACATATGAAGAGGAGTTTCAGGTCAACTGGAGAGCTACATCAGAATATACTGGGAGCTTTTATTTCTGTGTGCATATATCCTGCTTGCTGTTTTGATGCTGCTGGTTAGTCTTCTTGCTGAGACCTGGGAAGAATGTATGTGTGATAGTGGCTGCAGTCACACTTGGGAGTGGCATCCCCAAAGTGGTGAACCTGACAGTGCAGAGTTTGGAAAAGTAAAGGAAACAGGCTTAAATGATGGAAATGTTTGTTTTCTATTTCATCCCATTAATGGGTTTAAACATAATCTAGATACGGATTTACTTGTACATGCCTTTTATAATTCCTGAATTTGAAAAGTACATGTATAACCAGAAAAAATTAGGAAGGTCCAAAAACATGTGTCTTTAAGAGTCATCAAAGTGCACAAACTGCATAATGCTGCTGAGGAAAGTAAGTACCAACACATGTATGGATGTTGTGGTTTAACCCCAGCCAGCAAACAAGTCCCACACAGCCACTCAATCATTCTCTCACAGTGGAATGGGAAAGAGAATTGGAATGGTAAAAGTGAGAAAACTCATGGGTTGAGGTAAAGACAGTTTACTAAGTAAAGCAAAAACCTCACACATGAAGAAAACCAAGGAATCCATTTACCACTTCCCGTGGGTAGGCAGGTGTTCAGCCATCCCCAGGAAAGCAAGGCTTCATCACGTGTATTTGGGAAGTACAAGCGCCATCGGTGAAAACGTCCCCCTCCTTTCTCATTCTTTCCCCAGCTTTAAATACTGAGGATGACACTGTATGGTGTGTATTGGCCAGTTTGGGTCAGCTCCTCCAGCTGTATCCCTTCCCAACTCCTTGTGCACCCCCAGCCTCCCCACAGAAGATGCCTTGACTCTGCGTAAGGGCTGCTCACCAATAATAAAAACAGCTCTGTTGTATTCCTGCTTTCAGCACAAATCCAAAACACAGCCCCATACACTGTAAAGAATATTAACTCTACCCCACCCAAACCCAGCACAGTGGATGAGGGGGAAATTGGCAATTTGTTCTGCTGAATATGTAATCTTTTCTTTTTCTACTCTTCTACTGTGTAGTATATTTATTTTTTGTACATGGAAAATAGGCAAGTTCGTAATAAAAACTGATATAAAGATAAGACTCTAACTTAAGTTTTGAGGTACACATTTTTGTCTCCTAACCATCACCACTGCACAGAAGAAGAAATACTCAGAAATTGAAGAACTACACAGAAAATATGAACTACTCCCATTTAAATGTTCTTTTGTGTATTCTTTCTTCCAGATTTTGGGGAATGTAATCAGAGGAATAAAGCAGTTGAAAGAGTTCTGTGTTTGATCATCTATTTGAAAAAAGCTTAAACGTGTTTTCATGCTGGTTGTATCAACTGTTTTGGTTTGGGGGTTGGTTTGTTTGTCTGGGTTTTTAATAAGTTGTCTATTACAGATGGGCCCAGATCCAAATGACACCACCTCTGCTCCATCCTGAACTGCGTGTATCAGGTTGCAGATACCAATCTGAATGTCATGAGCTAGTGCAGGGTGGAATGGAGCTTGTCTTAAGATATGATTCCCTCATTCTTTGAACTTGGAATTGTCATGAATTTGACAGGTATAAGCTAGCTAATTTTTGCCTAGTCCTTAAATAAATTGGAAGCTGTAGACTGTCCTGTTAAAAGGAGTGAGTGTCCTTTTATGTCTCTGAAACTGTAAGATGGTCCTTAGCTGCCTGTGGCTTTCTAAATTTGAGTTTCTTTTGTTGCTGATGTTATTCACTGGAAAAAAATGTGGCCCCATTTGCAGTGAGAGAGGGTATGAAATGTTAAAAAATAGAAATGATAGGTGGATTTTAAAGAGACTAAAAAGAAAAACCCCAAGACATCAGAACTTACAGGAAAGCAAAAGAAGGCTTTCTTCCCCATTCAGCAACAACCAAATAGCTATGGAGTTAATTTCCTATCTAAATAATTAGATTCTATCATGTAACAGTTACAAAGAAGCACATAATGAACAAAGGATTTTCTTAAAAAATTGTAGTCTACACAGCTGTTTTTAAATGCACATCACTCACTCCCTGCTCCCTTCCCCCAACTCCTTGGCTTCTTGTTTCAGCATAAGACATCTGGCATACAAGTTATTCAAGTTCAGAAACTAGTTACTGAAATCTAATTAATAAATGAGTGTTAGTGGGTTTAGACCATAACAAGTTCCCTAATTTATTTTTACAAGCAGTTGGAGTAATCCACAGATGTTCATGACAGATGTCAAGCACAAGGATTGCTGTAACTAGCAGCTTTTGTGTAACAAATGGTAAGTGAGGAAAACTGACATTAAGCAGGATACCTGCAAGATATTGTAGAATTTTGAAGCCATTGAGTTGTGGTATCAGAAAATTCTGTAAAATATTCATGTCTGGATAGGACATGTATTGTACATATCTGTACTTGAGAATAAGGCCTCCGTGAAACTATTTTGGGAAAGAAAGAAAATAGATGTTTATATTGTTTTAATCTTATATTAATTGAAGGTCAGTCACTTGGAGGAAAACAGGTTTGTAAATCAATTGTGATTGGCAAGCAATTAACTTCTGGTAAACGAATTGCATGGGCAATGGAGTACAGTCTGTCTTGACAGGTAAAAGCATTTTTTCATTTGAGTAACATTAATAAATGATTGAAACTTGCCTAAAATTCAGGCTTGTACTTAACGTTAGATCTACTTAGAAATTCCATCCTGCAACAAGGTCCAATATTTTAACATTTAAAATTTCTGAAGCAGCGCAAACAAGACATCTCAAAATTTTCAGGAGAGTGGAAGTACTGGTTTTTATTTAGAATCACTGACGAGTCTTAATGATTTTTTTCCCCAGAACTTAGTAAGGTGAAATGGATTGATAACTTATTATCACAAAACCCATAAAATACAAAAATATATAAACTAATTTTTGCTTATACTATTACATAGTCAAAAGAAAATAATAACTGATAGCTTTTTTGGTTTTTTCCCTTTTCTTTCAAATTGATATTTTAAATGGTTTGTTTCCAAGTGTTTATTTCTGAATCTCAGTATGATGTGGTCTCATTAAATAAACTTGGGTAATAATATATTTGAGGAAATGCATCTCATTTGCTCTACGGAAAACGTTTACTTTAGGACATATAGAGTGCCTTAACGTGATAAAATCCTAATATGAGCAAGGTAGCTTGTAGTTATTACATGCTATCCTGATGAAGGTAAACGGGTAGGAGCATAAGATTATTTTAACCATCTAATACATATAATGAGATACTGTTCTAACTAAATGAAACAAACTTGTTTTCCTTGCTGCTTCTGCCCTAATTTTTCCTTCGTGAAGACAAAGTCCAACATGGAATTCTTTGGATTTAGTTGCTACCACTTATGCTAGGGATTTGACTCTTAGTAAGATATCCCAGGAGAAGCTCAGCTGCCCAAGAACATAAAATGCTGAAGTGTCACTGCAAATTCTTGAATTATGTTAGTTCTGTCTTAACCTAGAATATTTTAGCCCAGTTCAACATCAGTGACATTTCTTCTACAACTCTGCCTGTCCTCTTGCCTGTCCTGAAGGCAGATACCTTGCAGATTGGAAACCTGGAGGTTTTCTGTCCTGTGGCAGTTTTGTTCTTACAACTCTGGCTTTACAATGAATGGAGGCCGTTAACGATACTGTTCCATGGAAACATCCTCTATCTTAATCAGCATACAATAATTGTTTTGTAAAAAACAGTAAGTAAACTTTCACATCCTGGTCAAATTCCAGTTTAGATAACAGCACCTTGCTTACTAAGTTCCTACGATTTCAGATGGATAGTAACTGCCTATTAACCTACTCTGTGGTATTGCATGGCATAGTTAAACAGCTGTTGTATTTTGTTTGATGTAGATGTATTAAGTGAATCCCCCATGTTTTTGTTGTTTTGTTTCTTTTAACATAACATGTTGGCAATGGTATAAGTTGCAGAAGTGTCAACCATTATTGATTTTGTTCCTGTTAAGTCTAATTCCTGCAGTGATATACATGAAATCTGTTTTTTAAAAAATAACACAAATACGCAATTTTACTGCTAACCTTGTTCTTAGGCCACTTAAATATGCTGATCTCTAAGATATCTGATATTAAATTTACCATAGGATAGGATCAATGCAGTTTTTAAAAATTAAGTGATATTCAACAGATAAAAACATGACAGATACAATGAAAGTCAGCTTATTACTTTTTATCATACACCAAGGTGGCATGTTAAGGATTGTTTGTTCTACATTTCTGCAGTTTAAACAGATTAGGTTGGACTTTTGGTATCTATTGTATTTGACATATCAGATTAATAAAAACAGCAGAGCAGAGAACATCCAATACAGGAATCAGATTCACCACAAATCAAATCTGAAGTGTGAGCTTATTCCAAATTCAGAAGGTCCTTGTAGCAGTGAGGATTCTGTCAGCTGTATAAGCATGACCTCATTCTGTACCTGCAGAGAAAATACAATGAAGTATAATTCTTCAGTTCTTTGATAATAGCACTTACTGTCATTATCTCTCTGCACCTCCTTTCCTAAAACCCAAGCATCTTTACAGTTCATATATTCCAGAGATGTTTAGCATAGCAGGTATAATAAGCAAATTTTATTTCTGTTTTGCAATATATCTGGAGTACCTCATTAAAAGCACAGATACTTTAAATGAAGAATAGTAATATGCTGCTTTAGAATGTGTTTAAACAAGAATTTGAAAATTTGCAACTATTAACATTGAGTGGTAACATTATAAACTCCTTTGATAGTTTACTGATGGATAGGTGAACCAAAGTACTGATTTGTTAAGTGACTTCTTTAGTATTCATTAGTGGTAATGCTGGAATAAGAGTGACCTGTTTACTTAAAAATGCAATCCTATTGATATTAGCAGAATTTTTGCTATTGTCTTCAATGGGGCAAAAATTGCCTTAATGATCTAGATTTCTGCTGCTTCTAAATACTGGGTTTTTTTCCTGTTTAAAATAATGCTGAAATAGAACCCTGTATAAAGGGAATTAAGGCATTATTTTAATATAGATATAATAAATCTGTACTACTTGGAATTAAAAAATGAATGTGTGAAATAACTAACATTACTGCAGTGATACCAACCTGTTATTTCAGTTAACTATGGAATCGATAGCTATATGGAACAGAAGATCAATATCCTGCAAGTATAGAAGCCAGATATGGAGCTTCTTAATGGAGATAAAAACCAGTATTCACTATGCATTTGACTTGAGGAGGAGAAGAGATAGGTATGTGAGTTACTCGGCACACATTTCTTTTTATAAAATTTCTCCCTCCCTTTTTTTTTTTTTTTTCCTTAAGAAATTAAATTTCTACTTCAGAAATCACATCCTAGCAGAGAAGAGTTATCTTCTGTAGAAACACAAACTCTAAGATCATGGACAAAGTAATATTAACAGGAGACACAGGCATTCCAAGAAGCCAAGTTAAACATCTTAAATCAGCATTAAGATAAATCAATTTTAAAAACTGGGAGGAGTAGCTAACACTCTTTAGTTTCTGCAATGTTAAATGCAACCTAAAGCTGGCAGCAGATTGTGGAAGGCTCCTTAGGAAGAGGGTTACAGCATGGAGGGACTGGATCAACTTTTATGAAAATGATTTCTGCAGTGACTAGATGAGGGCTATTTTCATCTCTCCTTTCTGAAGGAAGGAAAAATCTGTGATGGTTTGGGGCTTTAATTACATATATTAACGGTCCAAAGTAAAGTTCTGAATAATGATAAAAACTTTAGCTCCTGGAAAGATAACTTATTTCAGATTTACTGCAGCAGGCATTAATTTTTAATGCACACTTATTCCTCAGGCCTTTTCCTACAGTATTTATTATTGTATATTCAACATATTACTGTAAGTAATAACAAACCTTTAAACCTGGCAAAGTTAAACATCTTTCTTGCCACACCACTACACTCTTCAAGCCAAAAGTTTAGTGGCAAATTGTTCTTGCAAATCAAAACCTTTTTTTTTTTTTTTAACTATAAAGACACTTTGAATGAACAAGAAAGGAAATCACAATTTTCTGAGTAGACGTAGGCTGTATATAATTAGAAACATTATAAGGGTCTGACATTTCCTTGTTTTATGGCTCAACTCCAGTAATATTAATATTTTAATGTGATTTATAATAAAAGCAAAAACATACTAAAGTATTTTTACTTTAAGAAGGCAGCACTGAAAAAACTAAAATGGAAAATCTGTTGTTAAAGTATTCAGCGAAGACCAGACTGAACACTTTAGCCAAACAGCACAGATTACATGCTGTATGTTCAAGCCACTCCAAGTAAAAACAAGCCAAGTGTAGACATAAGGAGAGGCAAAGGAATGGAAAAAAAAAAAACCCAACCCAAACCAACAGCATATATAATAGGTGATTATGGTGTTGTTTGAAAAAGTTGTGTGAAAAATCAAAAAAAAGGACACAAATACTTGAAAGAGCCTCTACTACAGTGATTATGATTTTCTAATCAAAAATCCCTCCTATTTAAATGAAATCCCTCCTATTTACAGTGTTAACTGTGGTAGTGAGAAATCTGCCAGTGCCCAAATTAGTATCGGTATTTTCATGGTGTCAAATACTGTAATATGTACAACTGCCAAAGAACAACATAGTTTCATGCATCAAGTGCCAGCAGCAACACCCCTCTAGCAGTGCAGTTTAATGGAGGCTATCACACTAGAGCATACTGCAAACCTCTCTCTTCCTCTTTTTTTGGCAACCTTAAAAATATAAAGACACAGTCATTACACTGGCATTTACATGACCTATTTTTCCAAATGTATGATTAACACATTACCAGCATCACACCCTTAAAGAAAAACTATTTTGTGTCTGATACTTGTCCAGACACTGAACACATGAAGTAAGGAAACAGCTCCTTGAACTGTCACTTGACACCACACGCACACACAAATTCCAATCAAGGCAAATTTTCCTCCAGACTTTTTGACACGTACAATAGCAGTGTAGTGAGTAATTCTTTCTTTTGCTTTTGTGAGCCATGGCAAGAGACAGCTTTTTTGAGGCTTATGAGCACATCCTTTGGATGAGTATGTATAGGCTTTATGTATTGTATTAGAAGTATAAATGTTCTTGTTTATTTAAATATTGCACACTATATAGCTACAAGGTAAGTACTGAAGTGGCAAAGTCACAGGCAAACTAGCCATGCCTAGATCAATTTATTTCCTAAAACATTAAATGTTTTGAATACGAATTTCAAATTTTTTTACATTACTTTTATTGAGGAATACATACCTTGAGTAATCCTACATAAAAAACTAATTTACCTTTCTGTTGCTGTGCTACCAAATAGCCAGCACTTTGGGATTGTGATCGCTACGAGCTCTAGACAAATTACCCCAAGCAGCCTTCTGCAGTTTTCACAGGACAACTATGGTGAGCTACCCATACGTACGTAGCTCACCCTAAAACTAGCTATTATTTTTGCACCTGCTTATTCATTATTGGCATTAAAATTAAAAATTACATCTATAATGGAAACAGTTAGGTCCTGGTGGCAGGAGGAGGCTTTCCAGGCCCTTAAGAAACCAGAATGGGAATACCTGTAATTGAGACACCAAGCTGGCTGTGACTTCTTGGTCTTTCTTGTGAAGCATCTAAGATAAGGTGCTAAATAAGCAGAACTTTACTAGTCTGCTGAAGGCCACGTCTTCCATGTTTCCCTCTTAGAAAGAAAATGAAGGACAAATGAGTCTCAGGGATGCCACCTCCTTTGAATGGGATGAATCACACTATGAGGGATCTGTGGGATGGGAGACAACCTTGCTCCCCTTGTGGAGGACCAGACATAAGCATGTAAGCATGTTTTGCCTCAAACATTCTGACTGTTTTGACAGGAAAGTTGTGACTATAAAAGAGGGTCCTTTGGAGGTGGGGCTGTGCTGTACAGAGACAACTTTCTTTTCTGACTTGAGACTCATGCTCAGTGTGCCTGCATCAAGACGGGGGTTGAGTATCTCACTACAGGGCACCTCACTACAAGGAGCTCCAGGATCACCACAGACCTCATTTCCTGGAGGGCTCTAAAGGGCTGACTATTGCATGCATGAACGAAATGGTGCAAAAATCTGTTTTACGTAAGACATGTGTACAAGATAAACTATAAAAAGAAGTGGATTAGTCTGTCTCTCCCTCCTCTCTTACCCCCAGGGAACTCTTTCCCCTCTCTTACCAGGGAACCTGAAATGTTGTTAGGACTGGGAGCATATTAAATTGTGACCTTGTTAGCCCTGAAGTTTGTTGTGGGAGTTAGCAGCTTGTTGAAGTTTGTTGTAAAAGTAAAGGGCTCGTTAGCCGACACTTTTGAGACTAAATAGTGGACTATTTGATGGAGTTAAGATGATTATACAATAAGACATAAGAGTTCCCTGACACATGAATTGGTGTTTGAATTTGGTGATGAATTTGTTCATCGTGATGAGAAGTTAAAAAGAACTTTTCCAAGTGGGTCGTGACATCCTGTCAGGAGGGAAAATGCTTCTCCCCTTTCACGGGAGTGTCCCATTTCTGTTCCCTAGGAGGTTCACAGCAGGACACCCCCAGCAAATGTCCTTCTGAGGCGTTGTGCCCTGATGGGAGGTGGCTGCCTCCATCTGGCAGGGAGGTATCTCAAGACAATGGGGCATAGAAGTCCATCTCCTGAGAATTGGATGTACAAGCATGAAGTAGTGGAGACCCTGCCTCTTATCTTGCTGGGACAGGCAGGGAGACAGAGCTGACAAGGATGCCTATGGCAATGTAATGAAGTCCTATTCTCAGACACCAGTAACGCATAAACTTCATATGTAATTTTCCAACTATATTCTAAAGCCCATTTGGTGACTGTGAAATTTCTCAGATCAACGAACTTCTATAAAAACTACAGAAAAGTTCTCCCAGTAGAACCATCTTGAGTGTTGTTTGGGTTTTTTGTTATTGTTTTTTTAAATAATTTTATTTGAAGAGCTCTGCCCCTAAAACTCTTTTGCACCTTGTGTATCAACACGTGTCAATAAATTCAAAACTCTTGTTCAGATACTTAGTCACCTTTCATGGTGACTTCACAGCAGTTCTAATTCAGGGCTACTTATCATCATCTCAGTCCGTCAAGAGCAGATCTCTTTTCTTTCTGCCTATAATCTTCCACTGTCCATCTCCACATCAAGTGTCCATTGCTTGTTGCAGATAATGAAGACCTCTCCTCCTAATCAGCTGCTCCGTTGCAGTTAATAACTTCCACAGCAATCATTGATGCCAGATCCCAGCAGACAGTCCTCAGTTTCCTTAAAACTCTCAGTCTCGTCCGCCGTTTACATGCCAGTTCCCCTTCAGTATCAGCCTACAGACCCACGGGACCATTCCAGACTATGGGACCTATCTCTCCTCAACGCTAAAAATTGCTTAGTAAAACAGGGCAGCAGCAGCAGAAACTAAACACTGATGCTTTCTGTTACAAGTGTGAAACCTCTCACTACACAGCTGAGACACATCACCCTGCTAGCTTTCGGGGATCCCCCGCTGTTCCTGACCTCACCCCCCGTACCATATCCAGCAGTGCAGCTCCCACCGCCGCTCTGCCCTCCCTCCCACGCTAGTTTCCAGCCGGCTTCCGGGGCGGAGCTGCCCTCAGCCCTCAGCCCTCAGCCGGCTGGGGCGGGACCGTGGGCCCCGGGCGGGCAGGGGAAGGGGCGGGGGCGGTGCGGCACCTCCTCCCGGGCTGCGCTCCCTTGGGCGGCCGGTGAGCGGCGCTGTGTGCCCGCGGCGCACGCCCCACCCGAGCCTCCCCTTCCCGCGCCCACAGCCCCGCGGCCGCAGCCCCGCGCCCGCCGCCGGCGGCAGCGAGCGAGCCGAGCCGAGCCGAGCCGAGCCGAGCCGAGCCGAGCGAGGTAACGGCCGGCGGGGTCTGGCGGCGGGGCTGGGGAGGAGCTTCGCCCTCCCCCCGCTGCCGATAGGGCGCGGACCTGTTCGCCGCGGTCTCCCGGGGGCGGGAAGCGGGCGGCCCCCGCGGCGCGTCCCGTATGGCAGCGGGGCCGGGGGGCCCGTCCCCGGCGTCACTGCAGAGGAGTTGCCTGCGGGTCGGAGGGGAGGCGGCGGGGCGGGGGCTGCGCGGCTTGACCGCCCGCCGCGGCCGGGCCGTGGGCTCGGGTTGTCGCTGGCGAGAAGCGGCCGGGGCAGTGTGGTCGCGGGCGGGCCCCTCCGCCGCCGGGCTGGTGCCGCCGCTCGGGCCTGCTCTTCCTGTGGCCTTCCCCGCCGCTGTGATGAGCGCCGCGCTGCTGGCGGCCTGTCCCCTCCACCCGCGGCGCCTCCTCGCCCGTCACCGAATTGGTGGCCGGCCTTCTGCAGAAATCCCAACTTCTGCCCTGCCGGCAGCTGTGGCCGCTGAAGGAAGGGTCAGGGCTAGCGAGTCGGTGGAAACGCTTCGGCCGCCTGCCCTGCAGCAGACAGTGTGGAGTGCTCGTGAGCTTCATCTCGTGAAGAATAGAGCCCCGCGAGATAAATCGCCCCGTTCAGAATGAAGTCAAAAGATTCTAAGTACTCTAAGAGCTTGTTCGTTCTTAACAGCCGAGAACCGCTGAAACGTGTTTATCGTGAGGTTGTTTGTGATCTCCTGAGGCATAGTATCTCTTCGTTCTTTGGACAGGATTTGCAGTTTTGTTGATCAAGTACCATAAGGTCACTGGGGCTTTGGAGGAGCCTGACTTCAAAAGCGGGCAAAAAAGTACATATTTACTAGTACTTTTCTTAACTCCTGTACTGAAAGACTAAGGATGGTGTGACTGTTAAGAGATACTTAAATGCTGTTTTATACAGTGCCTTGACAAAGTTTAGTCTGTATCTTAGTCTTGCAGTAGAACCTTACAGTGAAAAGTTGAGAATAACTCATATAGAACTTAAGCAAAAGAACTCCAAAAGGAGCAAAATTTTAAATAATTTGTCTTTAGTTGTGATTTGAGAGCCAACGATTGAAATATAAACGGAGAAAATTACAGAAAGGCAGAAAAGTTAAATATGGTATAGGCTTGTAACGTTGAAAGTTTTAACCCTCATTCTTCCCGGCACAGTCACCCTGACTAGGACAGGGCTTGCTGTGTCACAACCAGTGTCACATGGTTGCAGCACGTGTTAGCAGTTTTGGGTTCCTCTAGACTATGTGAAGAGCTAGTGAGGGAAATTTAACAGCATCAGAGCACATCTTAAAATCCTGTATTTTATTTTTTAATAGGCTTTTTCTTACTGTGTCTTGGTTTTTGTTTCGTTTTAGCTGTGGAGTTGCCCTCTATTTCTTGTTGCCTTGTTTGCACTTTAAAAAAAAAAAAAACTTTAAGATTAATGCATTTCATCTGGGGAAGCCACTGATACAGAGGGAATGTAAAAATTTTGCATTAGGGACTTAGGGGGTTGTTGGTCTGAGGTGTTGCGCAGTCTCGTCTTTCACTCCTACCTGTGTACTGATCTGTAGTCTGTGCTAAGTGGCTGACATAGTCAAATTATTATTTCAGGAATGTTTACAGAGCTAAATTCACATGCAGAAGAACTCCATTAAAAATAATAGTCCTTTAATTTTAAGAAGTTGCTGCCTTTGTTTTTCGTCACAGAGGCTCTGCTACTCTAAAAGTGTCAGTCGGGCATTAATTAGCTGTCAGTTATACTGCCTGTCAGAATTGAGTAAGGCTGAGTTTTGAGTAGTCTCTGGAAGCATGGTGTGGGCAAGTTGCAGCTCCAGAACTGCTGGACTTTTCTTTCCTCTTTCCAAATACCTCTCTGTGATTTATAATGCGGAGTATGAATAAAGTCTTAAGCAGTAGTACTAATGTTAGGTGTGGAATTGCAGAAGCTTCAGCATTACCACAAGTTTCATCTTCGTTTCAGCCTGCGGCATTGCTCTGGAGGTCGGGCATAGGTCACAGCAACACAGCTGGGCTGTGTGGAGTCTTCACTGGGGGACAGCCCAGGTAGCCCAAGAACTCTGCATCCTGGAAGGTCTCTCCTCAAAGCTGAATTTGCCATGGGAAACCCTTTCTTCAGCATGCTTTAGAGGGCTGTGAGTTGTATGGGAGAAGGATGTAGGAGGGAAGCTATTAAAGGATCAAATATCTCTAAACTCCCCTAGAGGTGGAAAGACATTTTGCAGATACTGTTCTGAAAAAAGCCCACAAATGCAAAACAAAAAAAAACCAAAACCCCCCAAACAAAAACAAACAAAAAACCAGAAAACACCCAAGCAACAACCTTTCCACCTAAACAAGGAGAAAAGCTGGTTGTTTATTTTTTTTCTAGTTTATCATGCTGCATATTACACTCTTCATAATACTATGTCCTCTTGGGTTTTTTTGCCAAAATCCAAGCTTTGTCCTTCAGCACACAGCAAAAGGAAGGTGGCTACAAAAGTAGTTCCTTTCAAGCAGACCTGGTGGTGGAGAATGCACTCACTGGTGGCTTTCCTCCTCCTGCATCACTGCTTTAATCATGTACATCCAGCAGATTTGCCTGTCCGTTTCTGGGAGCTTGTGCTCTGTGGAGGGCCTCTAGCAAGATCAGCTTCGTGGCTTGAAAGGAAACTCCGTGATGTGGAGTTTGACAGCTTCTGTCACCTGTCAAGCACTAGCTGACTGCCACTGCAGGTTGACTTCTCCTCCTGACATGGCATGTGCAGAACAGCTTTTGAGTCCTTCCTAGCAAACAGGGCTCTCTTCTTCCTGCAGGTTGTGTTTGCTTCATAAGCATCTACTTCAGATGAATTTGTGCTGGTTTTGTGCTCTTGAGCGGTGTGTGTAGTTGGATGAAGTTTTTGTTTTGTACTCAAAGGAATACTTACTTTTTGCAGCAGCTTCAAAAGTGTCTGTATGACCTGGGCCAGACTTAAAAATCACAAAAGTGGAAAAAAATCCTGGCAGAACAGATTGAATAAAGCAACCATATGCAAGTTAATTAGGAATCAGACCTATTTGTCAGTGTTTTGCACTTCAGCTGAATTTGATATGAAAAAGGAGGACCTGTGTTAAAGCTGTTGAACTAGTACAAGACCTTGGAGCAACCAGTAGGAATAACATGGAGTGGAAGAAGGAAAGAGTAGAAGAGATCCTTGAAGTATTTCCAGAAGCACTGTCTTTAGCTGGCTATAGATTTTCACTTTGAATAACAAAGTGCCCTGTTCATTGTTGACTGCTGGCAGAAATGGAAGAATGCAAAAGGCTCCCAAACCATCTCCTTTGCTACTCCTACACTTACTAAGAAAAATCTGCTAGAAGACATTTCCTTTTTTACCTTCTGGTTTTTAGAAGGGGGACTCAAACATTGTCCAAAAAAGAAAAGCTTCTTGTTTTATAAATGCAGCTAGAAAGTCAAATGAATTGGTCTCAGTTTGATTTCATTGGCTGCTTTTCCTCTTGTGCTTGTATTTAAATACTTGTTTTCCTCTGTTCAGGAAACCTCAAAGTGCAAATGAACAAATGTGGAAATGACCTTTAAAAGGTTGTTCTCTAAAATCATTGAATGGCTTTTCAGGTTTTTCTGGCATGGTTTTTCTGAAGTCACTTTTTTTCAGGTGAATAATTTTCTATGTCTGCAGCATGTCCTTTATTTTGTAAATTTGGTTTCTCACTATCAAGTTCTTGCTTAAGTGAAGTGTGGTTTGTATGTTTTGAGAGTTTTTAATGCTTTGGAGCAGTGGAATGAGGTTAGATGTAAAATGTGAGATGGGTATCTCCATTTCTTTTGAAGATTATTTGAACCATCAACTTGTCATGTTAGGAATGTGACAGAATAGTTGTTCCAAATTCTTTACGTAATTTAGGTGTACATGTTCCTTTTGGTTTTGGTGTTTTTTTGTGGGGGGGTTTTCGTTGTTGTTGTTTTATTTTGTTTGGTGGTTTTATTGCTGTTTGTTTGGGATTTAAGTTTGTTTGGAAGCACAAGACTTGTGGAGAGTGAGCTGTAGGTTAATATGTACACTGGAATTAAGTCACACTGAGTAGAACTAACATCTTTGGTATGTACACAATGGATTAGGAGTTGGCAGATGGTTTGATGAACGGAAGTGCAGTTCTTTAGCATCAGTAGAGCATTACAAATAAGTGGTGTAAGTAACATAATCTTATTTTGATGTACCAGGTTTTATTTGCGTAATTTCCCACATGATGGAATGAATCATGGATGGATATGTAGACCTTTTCAAGATGGTTAAGAACTGTGGTGAAGAACCAAGTGGAATGACAAGTGAGGAAATTTATGTTTATTTCTAACTAATTCTGCTGCTGTGTTATTTCTTTACCTGATGAAGTCAGCTTTTTTAGGTAGGAAATCATCTAAAACTGAAATCAAGTAGGTGTTCTTAGGAAAATTTACAGTTGTGCTTAGCTTGATATGTTGGGTACTTATTTAAGATGTTAGCTGTGCTTAATCTACTCAAACCAATTAAATGTATTACTCAGTGTTAAAACTTTGCTTAAAGTAAGCAAAATACAAATTTTGATTTGTATTCTGGTTATTCCTTTGTCAGGAGGACACATCCACTTCTGCTGACATCCAATCTGTATGTTAGAAAGTATGGTTTCCTGACAGAAGAGCGTATTATAGTTTTTAACAGCAGATCTTTATTAAATATGCCATCAGTGGTGGTTTTGGAAAGATGAGAAAGGACATACTGTGGGGCAACTCAGTGAAGCTAAAAATGTAAGTTCTATGCCATTGCTATTTTATATGTATTACAAATAGAGATTTTTTCCAGTCCCAGCACGTAAGTATAAATGTACATGTGTTGGTTTGGTTTTTTTTTTAAAGCGAGAAGATTCTCGTGGACATTATGTGATAAATATTTTATATAGTTTGAAATTAAGAAATTGTTCAAAAACCCCAAAAGCAAACTAAACTAAAAAGCTGTCACCACCCCCAACCAACCAAAACCAAATCAACGTCTTTTATATGTATGGAGTTAACTACCTTAAAGTATTCAGAGAAATTTAAAAACATATACGGATCGGGCAGCTTTGTTCATATTGTTTGACTCCTGCATTGTGTCAAGGCTGGAGACTTCCTCTGTCCTTAAAAAAATGAAGAGAAGTAATACTGATTCAAATTTGCCATTTGAACTTGGTCACAGTTAAACCAGAAGTCTTACGCTGCTTAATGTCTTTAGTAAACATTGAGTATTGGTTAGAATACTTCTCTGGTCTGTTTGCTTAAAAAATAACGCCTTGTAATGACTTGGAAAACTTACATTTACTGCTGATGGTTTCCTAATGCAATCTCTTTGATTTAAAGAGTTTTGTGAATACTTTTTTTATTATTATGAATATGACAGTCATTTAGTATTTTTCTTCCAGTGTTATGTGTGTTCTGCCTCCTCTTGAATACTACCTGTTTGCTTCTCTTCCTATACTTGAGATGTTATGTGTAATAGGACTTGCAGTCAGACCACATATTTCAGCATGTCCTTACAGGATTGATCATTATAAGAGAGCTGGATTCAAACACTGACAACACTCGAAGTGTTCTGCTTAAAGTCTATTGCTGCACGGTAATGTCAAGGTGCATGAACAACTTTTCTCTCTTGCAGGATTTTTCCTTTGTCACTGAACCTCTTTTACTGAGGAACAATCACAGTTTTTAGCACTGTCAACATTGTTTAAGTTAGGACAACCTTTCCTACTGGCTAGAGGATGAATCAATTAGATACCGAAGTTTGAAAAACAAGACTTGCTGTAACTTTTATTTTGATTGTTGGATAATACTTCATGACAGTAAAGAATGATGTAAGGATGGCTAATCAGAGAGGTGAACCAAAATAAGTGTGAAGAAAAAACCAGCTGCACTTGTCAGTCTGCATTTTCCACTATGTTTTCTCCTTTATTTTTGGAAGTCTGCTTCTTCCTTTTCCTGTGTATTGTTTTCATAGTCATGCATTTCAGACTTCCTTGACCTCTTCATTGTTTCAGACATCCGTCTCGTTTGTCTGTTTAAAGTCCATATACACATGATAGAAACTCCTGGGATCCTAGAGTTGTCTGATTTGCTTTCATAAATTTCTATGACTTGAGAACATAACAATCCACATTCTGCTGAATGTTCCATCTCTTGCTTGCTGGAAGAGATTGATAGAGGATAATGGAGAAGTGCTGTTTGAATCTGGCACCAATCTGGCATTGTCATTTGTGTGCCAGTGATCCAGGGAGGGAAGGAGTAAGTGAAAATGGAAGTGCTGCCATTGATCTATCTGCACACGTTGAATTGATCATCACTGGCACAATACCTGTTTTACGTAAAAACAGGTATTTTATGGCCTGCTCAGTAACTGTTATTGGTAAATAGTGACTCTTTGCTGTAATTAATTCCAGATTTCTGAGCCTTACTAAGGTTTTCTAGTCTTCTGAATAATTATTTGTAAGAAATATAATTTGGTTTATTATGATCATCACTAGAACTCAACAGAGCTTTGATATTGATGTAAGGAAAAAAGGGAGACCATGCCCCACTCCATGCCTGTATTTCAATTAATAATTGCTTTCCTTTTCTCTACAAGATTAATGCAGTATTAATTCTCTAAAAGATTAATGCAGTTATTGTAAGTGGCATAATGTTTCAACTCAGTGTATTCAAAGGCTTCATGGCATAAGTGTGGACACTTCTGGACAGAAGCCTCTTCTTGCTTTATGGTTTATACAGCTGTAAAATGTTTTTAACAATTAAAAAAAACTCCACACAGGCTGAGGCACTTCTGGATGTCACTTGGTTCAACCCAGCAATCAAGTCACGCAGGAGTGCCTGAAGTAGGTTACCCAAGCTCCGAAACAGCCCGGTTCAAGCAGGGCTGTTTGGCCAGGTTTTGAGAATATGTGGGGTTGCAGACTCCACAACCTCTCTGCCAGTGTTTGAACACTGAAGAACTCCTGTTTATTCTTAAAATATTGTGGATGGGGGGAAGTCATGAAAGACTTGGAAGATTTGGCAACTGTTAATGTCTTCCAGTACTTTTGTAAGAGGAGTCCTTTTTGAATGTTAACAGAATGTCAATGGTCCATAATGTTAACTGGTCATCAGTAGCAGAGACTTATTTGTGAACTGGCTGCCTGGCACTGCAAACTTTACCTTTCTGGATTTCTCTTTTAAGCTACATTTTATTTGTCCTCTCTTCCAGATGCAGATTCAGTGTCTAGTTAACTGGAAAATAAGGCTGCTCTAGCTGTCAGCCATTTGAAAAGATAAAAGACAGACATCTAGAAAATGCTTTCCTGTATGCTTCTGGGTTTTTTTTTTATCTTTCAGCTATCTAAATAGAAGACATAAAAATGTGGTTGTGTATTTTATTAAAATTTTGTTGTTTCTTTTTTATTCCAGGTCTCCTATTTCTGTTTGGTCTACCCCAGTCAGGAGAGCTTTTTTTGTGATTTTTAAGCTTGGTGCTGTCAGCCCCATGTGAACAAACCAGAACAAAAGCACGCTGGGTGTTAGAAAACAAAATGCCACGGAAAAGGAAAACTGGTGGGAGTCCTTCTCAGAAGAATGGCAATTCTGACGGAACTGCTGCTGTTGCTGTATCCCAAGGGGACCCAAGCCACTTAGTGGCACAAGCACTGCATTATGTCAATAAGGAAGAGCTCTTCAATAACATGTCAGAGATGTTTTCTGACCTAGATCCTAGTGTGGTTTATATGGTTCTGTCTGAATGTGATTTTAAAGGTAAATAATGTACAGCTGACAGTAAGTTTTGTTTCATGTGCAGATAGTTCTTAACTAGTGTAACTCCAGGAAAGTTGGTGTGGGTGTTGCAAGCATATTTGTGAGTTTAATGAGTAGGTGAGTAATAACATTTTGAAATTTTACAACCATGTAAGATTCTCCAAGTTTAACAATGTTTCTGTGAGGCTGGTAAATGGAGAAGTGTGCTCCATACATGGAGGTGCTGTTTAGAGTGGATTGTTCTGTGACACAGAGCAGGCAGTGGTGGAGTTGTGAGGAGAATCTGGTTTTTCCAATTAGTTTCTGTGCCATATCTGCAAGATACCTAAGCTGTTTCTGCAGGAGGGTATTTTATGTTCTAGATCACAATTTTTTGATGGTATGCCGTATATGGCCCTGGCAGCATTTGCTTTTCCTTAAATACTTGAACTGAGCTTTTGTTTTACTTTTATTTTGCATTGTCATCTTGTCGTGTCCACTGAGGATTAGTTTCTGCAGGATAAATTCTGTTTGCCGTATTGACTTCTCTGCAGGCTTGCTTGAACTGTGTTTCTTTCTCTGCATTCTGCTGACCTACATATCCACCTCTGCTGGCAGACTATTTTCATATTTATGCCCAGTCCCTCCCATTCTTTTGTGGTTTTAAAATTCTTCTATATGCAAGTTCACTTGCTTATGATAAAAGTACCGCATGAGGTACTGGATAGCAGTGTCTGAGGAGTTACTTGTCGGGGAATAAGCCATATATGGAGCATTTTAACCAATCTGTATTCATATGATCAGGTGTGATTAATTGAGATTATTGTAAGAATATTTGCGAAGAAGGTAGATTTTGGCATTTTTTTATATGTATGAAAGCTAGGTAGCCATTAAAAGGACTCTTTTTATTGCCTAAATTGTACAGAGTTTATAACTTCATAACAAATGTGGAAGTGCTGTTACGATTGTTGCTCATTTTGAAATTAAATTTGATGGAATTACTGATTCATGCTTCAAACTCTTAATAAGATTCACCTTTATCATCGTAACAGTTTTATCTAAAGCTTATTGGAGAATTCAGTAAACAGGTAGAGTTCATAGTCTTGTACTGTTAACAGTAGTTTAAAAATGGGAAAGTTAGCATGTTTGAGTGCTAATAAGTTGTTTTCATGCAGTAGAGAAGCTGGAAGGATGACAAAGGTTTTGTTTAATACGTGCAGACAGAGTCATACTTAAATGAATTTTTTGGTACACTGTCTTTGAGGAAAACAAGCTTAGCTTTAGGGCTCAGATGATGTTTCTGCCAGCTTTTCATTTTTTTCAAGTTGATCCCTGGTACCCTCTGCTCCATTTAGTGGCTTTACGAAGAATTAATGCAGATACTGGATTTTTCAGGCTCTATTAGATAGGACATTTTTAAGTGGGCCCTAGTGAACATACTTTGCATACTTCTATCTCTCATCCTTTGTAGAGTTTTTTGTTCATTTTACACTATTTCACCTATATGAGATAGATTAGAAATAAGTATCCATTTAAACATGCAGTTCTGATATCTTTTCCAGTTAAAATTAGTATTAGACAGTATTTCCTTAGTAATTTTTAAGTTTACTAGGTTGTTATTTTTCAATATGTCTGTATTGAGTTCTGCCCTTACTTCTAATGAGAAATGGATCAAGGGAGTTTCAGAAGCTATGTTTAAAGATGAATTGCTGAACTGTTTTTGGTTGTTTCTTTAGTTGTAATAAATGCTTTTCAAGTAAAAAAATTGCATGTATGTCATTAGCTGACCATGCTGTATTCTGTTTATCTTACCCAACAGTAGAAAATGCTATGGATCATCTTCTAGAGCTGTCCACCCACGCCAAAGGAGTAGCATCTTCAAAAACCTTGGGTTTTGATTTAGCATCATCATCATTACCTCTTGTAAATCAGCAAAGATCTGTTGCAAATGGAAGAATGGGGGGAAGTACTGCAGCACATAGTAATTCTGGAGCAGCAATAGAAACTATTCTGTCACCTGGTATGCAGCTGACTGAAGAACTGAATTCCTTAATAGAAACTGCCTTTCAGAGTTACAGTTTGAGCAATGAATTGCCTAATTCTGCAAATGACCAAATAGTACATGAGCACCCTGTGGAACATGATGGTTTTACCGAATTTCCCGAGTGGGAAAAATCTGATTCGGTTTGCAACGTCCTACTTTTTCCACAGCAAGCAGAGACAAATAATGAGGTTTTAGAAAACTTCTGCTGTTCCCAGCTGCCAGTGAGGCAGCTGAGCATCCAGACAAGCTCACCATCTGCATCAGACACTTTTGCACAGATACTGGAAGATCCTGATTTGTTGGAAATACATGCTGAACATGATGTAGCTTCAGAAGTATATAAACAATCAAATGGAGAAATATCATGTGAAAATTCTGAGCAGACACAAGATACTGTTCTAGATCAAAGTAGTGTGACTGCTGCTTTTGGTGGGTCCTCCCAAAGATCTATGGAACTTGGAGTAGCTGTTACAGGAGATTCTAATTCAAGGTGCATGGAGCAACATGAAGATGCAGTGACTGCCTTTAGCAGCTACCAGACTGCTTCTCTTCCAGAGGCATATATCTCTCCTGAAACATCCAGTTTCAAAACACAAAAACCTGCAGATACTCAGCAAACTCAGCAGGGTTATAAATTAAATTTTTCTACACCATCAGGTCAGTCTCAGCAACACTGGAATCTCATGGCTCCTGTGTTTTATCCATCCAGTGGAAGTCACAGCTTTGTAATTCCTGTGGCTGCCAGTCCAGGGCAGTGGAGACCTATTTCTGACTGTAGAACTTCGGAAAAAGGACTTTTTCTTTCCTCCCCAGTGGTTGCAAATGCCTGGGATGGCAACCCTTCTCTGAAGGTATGGGGAAATCAAGATAGAAACTCAAAATTGAGCCTCTCGCAAGCACAGCAACCACGTGTTTGTCACATGATGAGAAAAAAGATGCATCTTATAGGTCAAGTACTTGTTCTTCTCAGAGGTGTTCCAGGATCAGGAAAATCATATTTGGCAAGGTAGAACATTTATATTGTGAGCTTCTAAAAAAATTAATCATGTACAGGATTTAGCACAGGCAGAGAATTTTCTGACACTTGTAAATAGTTAGTGTAAACCCAAATTGCCAGGTACACAGTACATGCAGTGTAATGAGTAATAATAATTGCTAAGAGCTGAGCTGCTTGCAGGTCCTTGACCTCTAGTGGAAATTGAAATAGGAGTGATGAGCTTTAACTTCTATCACTGAACAAAGGAGTTTGTCAGCAGAGCATCATTGCTGTAGTGTTAGGTCTGCTGTATTCAGTCGCAGTTCATTTCTACTGTTTCCTCTGAATAACATTAATGGAAATATGCCAGCTCTTTACAGGCAGAAATTCCCCTTTCACTGTGTGACTTCTTTTGTATATGTGAAGCTTCTTGGGGGGAATTCTTGATTTCTTTCCTTACTCTCTAAAAGTCTAAACTGAACTTTGACTCCTTTGACTGACACCTGAAACACTTGATGCGACTAAAACAGGGTATTTGTCAGTGAGAAGGTATGTCACTACATGTAGATGGAAAAATACCTCCCTTGTTTTGAAATGAGAGACTTGTAGGGAAACTATATCAGGTCTCTCCTCTAGATAATCTTCAGCCTTTGGAAAAAAAGGAGGGAAATTATTATAGATCATATTTGCTTGGAGGTTGATTTTTATTTTCTCTTACCTAAATATGCTGCTTCCATTCTAAATAATTTTGGTTTTGTGCAAGAGACTAAAAAAAAGTATGTATGGTAGTAGATATTGGAGCCTGGGACGAGAAGGGGAAAAAGCTGTTTATTTCTTGATCTTTCACAGGAATTTGCTTGAGGATAATCCAGGTGGAATCATTCTCAGTACTGATGATTACTTTTACAAACATGGACAATACCATTATGATCCTGATTGCTTAGGGGAAGCACATGACTGGAACAGGAAACGAGGTGAGATACAAATAATGTACAGTTCAGTGCTTGTGTGCTGTTTAAAAATCTGCCTGTCTTGTAATGCCTGTGTTACGTGATATGCATTTATGCCACCACTGAAGTAGTTTTTAATATGTATGGAAAAAGAATATGTGCATAAACTCAGAAGTCATCTGTTCATTGTGTGTTTTGCAATTAGAAATGCCAGTGTCTTTGTTAAGAGTATGTTTTGTCCTCAGGTTTTATCATGGTATGTATTTTGGGTAGTGACCCATTTCTGGAGTGGTTACCTACACCATCTCCCAGATAATACACAGATAACTTCCTGCTCTTCATTATCTTTTTTTTCTCTTGTACACTAAATTGTTGTTGAATTTAAACAAAATGCAGAATAGAATAAATGATTTTTTTCCCCTTTTCAAAATCAGGTGGGGTTTTTTTTGACAGTGACTTGTGCTAAACTCACCATAGAACAATTCTTTTTAAGCTTTTACTTGCTAAATTTGAACCATGATCCCTTTTCTGCTGTCAAATTCCTACCAGTGGAGAAATGAATTAATAAATGTGGGATTCAGCAAGAACTGTGATTGTTCAGACACATTGTAACATGGCTACAGAAACATGGTGCTGTGTCTCAAAGCTAGTGATTCTATACATTTCATTACTGTGTATTTAAATTACAATAATTCTTTCGGTTTTTCATATTTTATACAGTTAACAGAGTGGACTAATCTTAAGACTGTTATAAAGCCAAGAATTTTGTATGCAACAAAGAAGTCCACTTTAAGGTGATCATGTAGTTTTTTTAGTTTAATTTACTGATTGATTAGTCATCTTGGTGCATTTTACATCTGCATTTTCATTCCTTGATTATCATACATACATTAATTCAAAAGCTAATGCCATACCTCAGTAGCTTTACATGTGAGGGGGGGATTTCTGAAATAGAGGGCCTTGAAAGAGATCAAGCTATGGCAAGAGTTCTTCACACAGTGGTTAATCATTATGGATTATCTATGTAAAAATATAACAAATTCAGAGAATGAGTATTAATATTATGTTCATCCTATTGTAATGAAATTAATTGTATCACACTGTTTTGTACATGTATATTTTTCAGCCAAAGAAGCATTTGAAATGAGAATCTCTCCTATAATAATAGACAACACAAACATACAAGCATGGGAGATGAAGCCTTATGTTACTCTGGTTAGTATTACAATTTGACCAATGTGAAGAGATTATTGGCTTGGCATGGCAACAACATATGTTTTAAAATGGGAATGTCTGTCTCAGTCTAGCTGCTATTCCAGAAGGAAGTCTGGAGAAAAAAAAAAAAGTGTTGCATGGAATCATGTTACCCAGTGTCATGTTGTGTGGGTATCTGAGCATTAACCTGGCCTAGTTACCAAAAGCCAAAGCCAAGTTTTTTGTCCTTGGAGCCAAAAGTTAATACTGTTGAGCAAACAGAATTTTGTTCCTCTTCTATATGATCAGTTATATTAGAAACTATTTAAAAAATGTAATCAACACTAATGAATGAGTGATGTGTGATGCTCCGTGAAACTCAAAAATTCAGCTTCATCCTAAATATGACATAGAGGCCCATACCAGTTGGAGGCTAGAGTTACCAAATATTGCTAGCTTGCTTGAAGTTCTGCAGATTTACTTAATACTTTTTGTTGAAGTGATCACAGCTTTTCACTTAATAGTTTCTAAATGGGCATCAGCACTTTCAGAGTCTAGAGCATATTTTGCTATTGATCATTGACCATATTGGTTGGTAGTTAGAGCAGCATTATTTCATGAAATTGGTTCTGATTAACTGAAATAATATGTTGGAAAAAGTATTATAATGTAGGTCTGGGACTTCTCCTTACCTGTTAAAGAAACACAGCAGAGAGTGTAGTACATATAACTGACAGCTTTTGAGCAGATACTCTACAGAGAAGACACATCATGGCACACATATTTAATTTTACAGTAAGAGATACATATACATGTTTTAAAAAATCTCAGTTTATATAAACTAAATTAAACACTGAACAAAAATGTTATTCCAAATGCTTAATAGGTATCAAAAAGTACAAAAAACAGCTTTGAAGAAGCAAGCTATGCATATTGTGTGCTTTGTCATAGAAATAAGAAATGGGTGATGTGGCTTGTTCTGTTTTGTGTCTCTTTTACTCAGGCTCAGCAGTTCAAATACAAAGTAATGTTCCGAGAACCAGACACATGGTGGAAGTTCAAACCAAAAGAACTTGAAAGGTAAGAATGTAAAGGAAAATAATATATGAGACAGTATAAGCTATGATTTTAAAAAAGGTATCGCTTATTACAACGGCTAGTGAAGTAGCAAGATATCTGTCAAAATTTTTGTGATAATAAGTAGCTTCTGAGTTTGGTTTTTTTGATGATATTTTGCGGACTTTCGTATGTATTACAAGATCTTTTGTCACTTTAGTTACGTGCAAAAGGTGCTGTTAGCAATAGACATTGTGACATTTTCATTATTAGAGTTCTTTGCATTTAAAGTATAGTGACTGCTCCTTTGGGTTCCTGAGGTTGCAAAAATTATGTCAGGCTGGGGCTGGTTTTGCATCCCGGTCTGTTGCTTTAGTTGAAGTGTTTCTTCTGTCTCTGAATTTAGGGCAATCAATACCTCATGGCCTGAGAGAGACAAACCTCTGTGCATCATCATTGTTGCTTAGCTCTTCTTTAGCAGGACCTTTTATTACGTAGGACTGAAATAGGCAAGACATAAACTCTACATAAGTGAATAATAAAACACAGGAAAATAGAATGAGAAAATTGGCTAGATGCCAGGTTCAAATGTTATGATCACTGTCCAAAGTGAAGGTTTATGTCCCTCTGGGGAGGGACTGCAGCTATTTAATGTCCTTTTTATGACGTGGATGCTGGGACAGAGTGCACTCATATCAAATTTGCATGTGATACAGAACTGAGCAAGAGTAGTTTATTCAGGCTTAAGAAGAGATAATTGAAGAAGAATGATACTGTTGTTTTCAGCTACCTTTTGAAAGGTTATAGAGAAGATTAAAAAGAATTGTGCAGGGATAGGACAAGACAAACATCATCAAGTTGGAACTTTTGATTATATAAAAGAAAAAAACCCAGCATTTACTTTGAAGGTGGTTAGGAACTGCAAGAGTTTGCCCAGGGAGCTTGTAGACTTTCAGTCATTTTGGATATTCAGAATCGGACATGACAAAGCTCTGGGCAACCTGATCTGGCTGTACTTCCTCTGAGTAGGAGACTGAAGTATGTGACTTCCAGCTGTCCCTTTCAACAGAAGTTATTTTGTGCTTTTATAGTATCTGTTGTCATCTGAATTTGCATGTTTAGTTTAAGGTTGGCTGCTTTTTAAGTGAGGTAAGGTAGATTATTTTCCTTCTTAAAATAAAAGTCAAACCTTTTCTTCTGTATTTTCAATTTCTGTTTCACTATGCTTAGCAGGATTCACTTGTTCTAGGTGGAACTGCAGCAGAACACAGTGCTAATTGGTGCTTAACAGAGTTAGTGAAAGTTTCTGGCCAAAGGGTGTCAGGAATAATAGGTAAATAGGTTTTCTTCAAGGCTCAATGAGTTCTTAGTTTAGCAAAATCAAAGAAAGAAGACTGAATTCAGAAGCCTTCTGTACCCAGTTAAATATCCTGCGTCGCTGTCAGGATCTGATACAGTGTGTTTTCTGAAACTTACTTGAAGAAGATACATTAGGAACACTTAGATTTTAGTATTATGCAAAACATCCAACTGCAGTACAGGGAGACCAGATGGGGTGGAGAAGTGGAGCAGCAATTTTTCTGATGTATCCTGTTTGGAACTCCGTAGTGCACTGATTCAGAAAGAATTGCTGTTTCAGAGCTTCTCTTCTGGCTCCCTGAATTCTTTGGTTAGTCTTGCTATAAATGTATTAAATTATTATTACATTATTATTAAATTATTCTCTTCTGTCATTGTACTACACAAAACTGAGATGTCTCTTCTTTTTTTTTTTCTTTTTTCTTTTTTTTTTTTTTTTTTGTTTTCAATTCATAGGAGAAACATTCATGGTGTGTCTAAAGAAAAGATCATAAGAATGTTGGAACGGTATGAGCGCTGCCTTACTGTTAGAACAATATTGGATTCTTCAGTTCCAGACAAATCAGAAGCTGCTGGTTGGAGTGAAGATCCTTGTCAGGAGGAAAGCCAAAGGTTAGATTCTTTCACTGGCTTTGTAGCATCAAATAAAAGGCTAAATATTTAGCCTTTTAGCTTCTTAGAAACAAAACCTGGGTAATAGTGTCAGACGGTGAATGCATTAAAAAAGTTAAGTAACAAAAAAATCCCTACATAGTTTTCTTAATTTTTAAGAATTTCAGGATCTTCAGAAATGAGCAGTCAAGGGATCTAGTCAACTTTCCAATGCTTTTGAAAGCCTCCCATTATGGCTGTGTTACTTTTCAAGAAGCCAATCTTAACTTACTTTCTGTTGTTTTAGAAATGTGTTGTTGGATGTGTGTTATGGATACAAAGCACTAAAATCTATAAGTTGCTTTTTAAAAGAATGTAGTCCCAAATAAAAGCAAATTACTGTTTCCAAATTTCTATGTTGATACTAGATTATATCTTTGTGGCTGAAGGTGGATTCTTTGTGCAGTAGTAACAGGTTACCTACTTGCTCTTCAGTCTTCAATTTAAACTTGTCTAGGTTTCCGTTGGTTGTATCCACAACTGTTTTGTAGTTGCCAGTCTGGATCGTGCTGTGTATTGTAATGCAGTGTTGTGGCTCAGGAGTGGTACTCCCCAGTTCAGTGCTCCCACTGAGACTCTCCCAAACCACACGCTGCTCGTTCGCTCCCCCTTCCTCTTCCCATTCCTGCTTCAGCAAAGACATGAGGTAGTATAGAATAACCTCTGGGTTCTGGCCAAAACTAGGGCACATAGGAAGTCAGATTTTATTTCAGTTACTATTTCATTTGGGTTTTGCATGTGTGATGTATTTGAAATGATAATTAATGGAACGTAGTTGATTGTGAAAAACGGTTTGACAAGAAAAGGCACATTCTCTCCTAGTTAATGTCTAGAGTGTCTTTAGCATCAAGCCAACAGGAGAGAGCAGCAGTCATTAGATAGAAGTATATTTACCAGACTTGCTGATCTGAATGAGGAAATGTCTGGCAGCCGACGGCTTTCATACAAAACCCTGGAAATGGGATGAGGGGGGAGATTGATTCCAGAGAAAGTGTTCTTAGCCCTTTGCTCTAGTAAGAAGGGATACTTACCAAAGAAAGTTCATCTTCTCTCCTTTTTTTATTGAGGTGTGTTGGAGTTACAGCTAAGTCATAAATTTGTTTTTCTCTCACTAGAAGTAACTAGAAGTAATGAGATTAAACTCTCTAGTTCTCTAACTGGAGTTAAAAATGTGGACAAATGCTTTAAGAAGGTTTGAAATGGGTTTATTTTTCATTCCAATTTGTCTTTCAGAAAGAGAGAGGGACATTCTGATGTAAAGGAAGAAGAATGTTTTGCTTCTGAGGTGGAGCCTTTTGAGTTAGCTGAAGTTGATAAAACTTCTCCCAGTACTTCTGTAACATTAGAAAGTAGTTCTGATCCTGAGCATTTTCAGAAAGAGGAAAAAGAAATGGAAAACAACTCAGTGGAACATAATTCTGAGAACAGCACTGTTCAAGATGACTTGGAAGTTAATTTATCAGATTGCATCAAAAAAGAGCTGCCCTTGGAGAAGAAAGAAGAAAAGGGATTAAAACCAGAAAAAAATACTGAAACAGAAATGGATGAGGTTGATGTGATCCCAGTTGAAGAGACTGTGAACTTACACACAGGTGGAGCTGAGGAACACAGTGATAACAACATTCTCAAAGTTCAAACTGCAGCTGAACAGTCGGGCAAAATATGTATGGAACCAGAACCAACACAAACTACTAACACAGTGGAACCAAGCAGTTTGGCTTTTGACACATCAGGAAAACCAGAACTACTAAACTTCCTGGGTGACTGGCCTGTGGAACAAACAATGGGACAGAGAGTCAAAAGATCTAGAAGACTAGAAAAATCTCCTCTGAAGAGTGATAAGGGAGGTGAAACTCCCAGTCAGCAGCATTCTGAGATAGGTAAAGAGCAAGTAAGCCTCCCTAAGACATGTACTGTTGAGAAAGGACATGAGGAAGAAAATCCGCCCTATAGCTGTGACTCTGTTAGTTCAGATAAAGTTACACCAGAATTGCGAATGTTAGGACATTGGCCTGTCTCAGCCTCATTAGAACAGAGACAACAAAGGTCAAGGAGAATGAGAAAGACACATTTAAATCAGTCTGATGAAGATAGAAATACTGAAGGTGACATTAATATGAATGCTCTTGAAACTGTTCATGTGATTCATGGGTCACCTGTGAACACTGAAGAGCAACAAGATACAAGGAGTTTGCCTATGCACCAAGAGGAAAGAGTAGCTAGTGAAACAGTAAGTGAGGAAAAAACCCAGGAAAGTAAGAGAACAAGGAAACATCACAAATTAGCCCTCACTTTTACAAACAGCAGCTTCCCACATCCCAGAGAAGAGGACCACTTGTCTAAACTTGATGCGGCAGAAGAAAAACAGGACACAAACTTACGTAGGCAAAAAAGTAGCCATTCACAGACTGAATCGCAGGACTTTGCTCTCCTGTGGAGATTAGAAAATAAAATGCTTTTTCCTGAGACAGCAAAAGTGTTGCATGGCAGGCTAGATGGTTTCAAACCCAAAGACATAGATAATGCCTCAGATTCCCAGGAAAAAATACCCTATCGAGTTACGTATGATAAAAGTACATTCGTGGAGGAAAGTGAGCTTATCAATATTGATGAGTCTGAAGAACTAGATACGCTCTGTAAGCTCTTTGAGTCTGTTTCATTTGAAGCTCTGAAAGATCTGTATGAAAGATGTAACAAAGACATAGACTGGGCCACAGGTCTGCTGTTAGACTCTGATGAAAAGTTACGTAAAGCTGTTGATACTGAATGCTTTCAGGTAAGTGAAGCTGAGCCAGTGGTTGCAGACCTTGATTTCAAGGCAGGTACAAATGATGATGAGAATCTCAAAGACTGCAAGCAAACCCCACAAGTACTTGGGACTGGTGATAGCTTTGAGGTTTCAGAAGGCAAGAACTCATCACTCAGCACTGCAGAAAGTAGGGCTACCAAGACAACTGTGACAAGTGCTGGTGCATCTGACTCATTCACTGCAACCTCATTGGATAATTCAGCGGAACTGAAAAATTCTGTGGATTCATCCCCTAGAACTGACACGAGCAACTCAGCAGCAGGTGTCATTGAGCTGTCCATTTCAGGAAAGCAAAAGGGAGAGAGTGAGAGTCCTCTTGAAAATAAGCCATCACTTTCACAACTTGATGCAGGTTTGCCTCTTGATCCTAACACAACTTCTACCAATTTAAAATTTGAATTAAATAATGAAAGTGACAATAACCCTTCAGAAAGCAATGCAGAAAATTCCAAAGGGACTGGTTTGTTACTGGAAATGGATTGTGCACCTCTGGTTGGTCCTGGAAGCAATAAAGAACTGGAGACTGATAAAGAAACTCAGGAGGGTTCCAGGGAGATATGTGATAAAGAAGAAATTGAAACTCCAAGTTGGGCTGCAACTAAAGCCAAGAGACAAAGCCCTATACCAGCATCACATACAGCCTTAAGTATAGATTGCCTAGAACTAACACTGCCTCCTGAACTGGCACTCCAGCTGAAAGAGATATTTGGACCTGTTGGCATTGATGCAGGTATGATGTAGTTATATACATGTTTTTATGAAAAAAAACTTATTTGGGTAGGAAGCCTTTCTTTCTTTGCCTGTGCTTTTTTCCCTTCATGCTTGATTTTTAGGGAATAGATTCTCATAATTCTTTATGGTATTCTTGGTTGTTGCTGTAAAGGCAGAAGTGAAATTGAACATGGCATAAAATATAAGTGCAGTAGTGCTACCTTCTGCCTTTGTCTTTTTGTACATGCACATACTTCAAAATAAAAAGAAGATATGTTGACTTAATTGCATTCTGAGCAACAGGCCTTTGAGCTTATAGTCAAACTCTGAAGAGATATTTATGTAATAAGGAATATGCCAATTGTGGCTGATTAGGAAAGAAGAAAGGGGAAAAAACCTTTTGGCATCAGTTAAGCTGGGGAACAAGAAAATGAATGGTTAAGGGAGATGAAGTGTGGCTGTATACTTAAAAGATGACAACAGACCAGTCTGCTGCCAAATTATGGTTAAGGAAGCCATAAGCAGCTTGAATATGCATCTCAGAAGTTAAAGAATAATAGAAAAAGGAAAAAAGAAAATAGAAGGAGTATACAGCTTGATGTTTTTTCTATTTTTCCCCACACTTTTCCCTTTTTTTCTTGTTTCCATCTTTGATCTTGAAGATTACTTGAGGTGAAACCGTGGATACCTGACTTATTGGTGGGTTTGATTGCAGGCCTCTTTGCCTTACATGCCTACCTCCTCAAGAAAAGTGTGGGTTTTATAGCAGGAAAGTGTTATATTGTGTCTGAAATATGCCCTATATTTTTATTTGATGTGTACATACTTCTTGCTTTTTTTATTTTTGAAAGGGTGAGAAACACCCTTTTTAGGAAAAAGAGCTTTTATTATGATACCATCATAATTTTTGCCCTTTCCTTTAGAGTTAGGGGGATGCTTGGAGTTTGTTTCTCTGAGTCTGTGTGTTGGAAAGGAGGGATGTGACTGTTGTTGGGCTATGGTGGGTATGTTGTAAAGGAAAGCAGTTGCCGTGTGGATTGCAATGGAATAGGGGGAATCACAAGTTTGTGGATGAACCTGTTGTTTTCAATTAACAATGGCTTTGTAAAAGAAGGGTCTGCTAGAAAAACAGAAAACTGGAGGAAAAATACAGTCATCCAGGTAGTCATATTTCAAGAATATACGGTTAATGTTAACTTGTTTCTTTCCTATGTTTTCGGAGCATCTGAACACCCAAAAACAATTTCTGTAGAATGCTTTTTTTGTTCAGAATTTTTTTTTCACGCATGACAAGTTTATGTAGAATCTCCAGAGTTAAAATTAATGAGTCTAGGCTACTGTACTTTAATTGCTTACATCAGTTTTATAGAATGCTTTTAATGAATATATTCTCTTTGTTCCACAAGGATCACTAACTGTTGAGGATTGTGTGGTTCATATTGATCTGAATTTGGCAAAAGTGATTCATGAAAAATGGAAAGAATCTATTCTGGTCAGTAGATTTCTTGCTTATGATATGGTGTGGCATGCCTGTATTTTGTCAGACCATTTGTCTCTGTATGTCTTGGTCTAAAGGTGTTATCTTTGCAAGAACAATGATAAAATATAATAGTAGTTTGTAAAATGTGTGGAATATATCGGTATGTTGTAAACATTGGAGCTATTGAAAGACATTTTAAGGGATGTCATGAGTGCCTCATCTTGGAAACAAGATTCTTTAAAAAGAGGGATCGTAGTGCACAATTTCACTACAAGATTGATGAAAAATTCCACTGGCCAAAAATCCTTATTGTTTTTTTAACCTGTAAAAAGAATTAGTTTATGAATTATTCTCTATACAAAACATCTCCGTGTGCAGTAATTGAGATGAGTTCTCTAACCTGTGTTCCTTCCCTTCACAGCTTTCTGAAATTTGGAATGCCTTTTGGCAAAATTTTTGTTTGGTTTATATAATTAAGGCTATGAAGTCTTAGCAGCGGGGCACGTTTCTCTGGTTTGATGTGTTTTAATCTGGCATAATTCTACCTTACATATTTCACTTCATAATTATTTTTCCTAAATATATTTCTTTTAAAATATTTAATCTTTGAGAAGTGCTGTGAGACCTTATTTTGAAACTGCTTTAATTAGATGCTAACATTTGCAAAGTTTTCCTGCAAAATTCAAAACGTACAACATTCATGATTTTACTGTTTTTATTTAGAAGCGTCAGAGGAGAGATGAATCATGTAAGTTGTCTGCAGAAGGTATGTTGTGTATTTCTCTTAATTGTAAAAATACTTAATTTTCCATTATAAAAATATTTAATTATTTGAAACTTAAGGTTGCAAATACTCCATCTGTTGAAAAATTGTGGACTTATTTATTAAGCTAAACTTTATTGCCTTTGGATCCATTTACCAATCTCTTATGGAGGTGTGGGGGAGGGGAGGGAAGTTAATTATAAGCAGACTCACTAGTTCCAGATAAAGCCTATAATTTTGTGTCATTCAGAAAATTTAAGAGAAGCTCTAGCTGAAGCAGACAGCTGTTTGGTAGGACTTCTGTAATCTTTGTGGCAAGAAAAGGAGCAGGCAGGAAATTACTAGCAGAGTAAGATTTCTGCAGGTGAATAAGGGAGGTCAAGAATACAACATTCACATGTTGGTCTTGTCAGAGATTATTTTAGCAGGAAGGTGGAGGCCTTGTTCAAAAAGTGTTAACATCTTTCGCAGTCTGGTTTTCATTCGGCTCCCAGAAGAAATGACCCTCTATGGCAGAACCCCACTGCAGATTTGGATTGCAATGTGGGTGCAAACTCTTCACTCAGTGACCAAACAGTGCTGTTGCCATTAACTCGTAGAGGCACAGAACCAGACTGTTCAGCATCTGTCCTTAAGTTGTAGAAGAAAGGCAGGTAAACATAATATGAGTCAATGATTCTTTTATGAAGGCAAACACCCCCCCACTTAATGTATGTGCAAGGTAGTTTACAGCTGTAAGGAATGTCTTAGCACTTGAAAATTTGGTGAGGAAGTCTGATCGTTTTGTTTCACAAAATAGATAAAGATGATCAGACAGTCTTTGGAAAATGGAAGTGAAGAAGGTGAAAGCAATGTGTTGGTTTCTGTTTTAGCATTAATAATCTTGTTTTAACAAAACTCAAACTGTATAGGTTGAAGAACTTGTCTTAATTATTTTGGCATTACATGTATATATATGCTAATAAATGTTTTGTCACCCTACTTTTATTGCTTTTGAATGTCCTACAGTGATTCAGCAGATAGATACAGATGACTCAGAAGCGCTGTTATCTCAGAATGCAGACAGTAAAATACAGAAGAAAAAAACGAGCTGGGCTGCAGACACATCTGATGATATACAGACGAAAACCCCAGCAGCATCAGACGTTTTTCCGTTTATGGATCATTGGAATGCTCAGATTCAGAAAGTTTCTCTCAGGCAAATAATTTCTGAAGAAATGGCGATGCAGGAGAGACAGGACCTGGTATGGATAGCACCAGTTTGTTATTGTTGTTTAGATTGATTACTGTTAGTGAAATAGAGTATGTCTTATTTGGTGACTCAACCCTGTGCTGCTAATAACAGCTTGAATTTGTGAGACAAATGCATGCCAGTTAGTATTGTTGATTACTGTGATACAGGAGTTTGCTTGTGGTTGATGGTCCTTTTGATTGTTTCACAAACAGACTGTGCTGCATTTCACTATGCAGGTTAGCATTTGTGTTTGGTTGAATTGTTTTTTGATTGCTCAGCTAAAGCCAAAGATCAGTGTGATCTTCCATGCTTTTTATTGTGACTGCAATTCCAAAAAAAAGTTCTTAGTTGGTTTCATGCCTTGTTTGTTTAGAAGTGTACTGAATTGGTTTTAATATTTTTTTTTGTAAGGAGAACCCATAACATTCCTAAGAGATGAGACATTAAAATAAGTACTGGAGGTTAATCTCAAACAAGTCTCTGTACCCACTTCTCAGAAAACAGTAAATCTTTAATAGACTTTTACTAGTTCTTTGTTTTCCACACAGAGTTCCCATACCCTGCCTGTTTGGCTTGTGCCCGATACTTCCCTCTACTGCCCCACCGATGTTCAGAACAGGCGTTCTTATTTGTAAAAGTCTCCGATAAGCAGCTGTCCTAAAGTAGAAGAGCTTTGAACTGGTGTAGAAAGTTGGATGCATTAGCCTGTACTTTGAAAATGGCTTGTGGATTCTTTCTTTGAACTGCATGTATGTGCCCTACTGATAACAACTACTGTCATGTCCACAGCTTTATTTTCAATTTCGATTAATGGAGCTTGACTGTATTTTGACCACTTTTTTCCTTTTTTAAAAAAAATCTTAAATAATTTGAATGATCAGTCCAATTTATTCTAAGCTATAATTATGTCATCTTCTCAGATGACTTCACAAATTAGAATAGTTATTACAGACACAGCTTCAGATACACCAGACCAAAATTGTTTATGCTGCTTAATAATAAAGTGTTGTTTCAAACCCTGGCCCTCAGTATAGAGAAAAGAGGTGGACTTTGCACAAGCTTAGCACTGGACTAGATGGACTAGCAGGGAATAAATTCCAAAACTTAAATCCCTCCTAAAAACTTCTTCTTTTACTTTGTCCAAGTTATGAGGGAGCTCCAGCTGCATTACTTCAAAAGACTGCAGAGTACTGCAGTGGCGTATAATACAAGTCACCTGTCCGTACTTTATGCTGATCAGTGTGGCAGGCTGATATGGCATGTTGTCATTGCTGTGGGTGCATACTGAGTAGATACTTTTTAAATCGTAACAAATAATGGTAAAGTTAGATTGGCTCCACCTTTACTGTATTTTGTTTTAATCGAGAACTTGTAATATATTTCTTTTGTCTTCTGGGTAGAATCGTGTTCCTTCTACAGCTAGAAAAGACTGTGCTGCTAAACTAAAGGAGAAGCAACTTTTTGAGATGTTTCCAACTATTAATCAAAATTTCTTAATGGATGTCTTCAGGGACAACAAGTAAGAAATCTTTTTACTTCTTTGTAAAAATGGTACTCAGTAACAGTTACAGTCGTAAATATTGAGAGTTAAGATACTACTAAAAAATGGCTTTTTCCAAACTAGCACTTTTTGTTAGCCTAAATAAAGGCAAAACTAGCTGGTCTTAAAGGTAAAAAGGGTATAAAAACTCTCAGTTTAGACTCATTTCTTTTTAGAGGGGAATAGGCATTGTCTTTCACTGGGAGAAGAATATCTCTGGCTATTGACCACTGACTCACTGTCAGTGGAACTGTGTATTTTCTCTAGAGCTGAGGTTTCAATCTAGTGGGAGAAATTAGTGGGTGTGGTAATAGTCGGTTCACAGAAAATGGCATCTGCCCAAGAGGAAAACACTACCATCACCTGATGTTACCTCTGAGTACTTTCCTGGTTACTACAGCAGCTCTGAAGGAATGAGCCATCTCTCCCTCTCTTCCTGCTGACTTTCTCCTTCTCTCTCCTGAATTATATTTCTGGGATATGTGTCTGCCTTCTTAAATCCAAGTTTCTGAGAAGTGAACTTTTTTTTTTCAAGAGAAACATCTTTTTTCATCCTTGGCCATTTGAATGCCAGTCTCTACATGTGGGTTTGCCTACCTACTTGTCAGTCATGCTGCTTGTTCAAGCTGTTATAAAAATCTTTCCTGTTTTAAATATATCCTTCATCCATTTCTATAACTCAAACATTTAACCATCTCGTTTTTCACATTATAAATTGTCTTCATAGTATTGCCTTTCCCAAAGTCTGTCTTTACTTTTGATCAGTCTCCTCTTGTTACCTGACTAAACAGCAAGGATAAAGAAGAAAAAGGGCTTATTAGAAAGGTGATGGCAGCTGATGTCTTAATTAAATTTGATAACAAAATTTGAGTAAAAATACAAGGACTCATTAGGGTTTCAGGAAACTGAGCTAGCTTTAAATTAGTTTGAACTATCTAACCCTGACCAGAGAAGATTTAAGATGAACTATATTATCCAGCCCAAAGAGCAGCATTTATTAATGTGTCTTTGATTAAGGTAGGATGCAATTTACTTTAGTATGTCATCTTGCTTTTAATGTTCAAGTGCTCCTCAGTTATGTTTCAGTCAACCAAGACTGCATGTGTGTTGATGCCGGTAATGCCCTACTGCAAGGAGTCTGCAAGCCTTTCTGCAATAAGCTGAAATATTCCATTCCAGTGTTTATTTTCATTGTAATCTATTTCTGTAACAATATCAAGGTTTGTAATAATTTAGATAAATATAGCAGCTGTTAATATATTTCTAAAGTCACAGATTTTATTTATCCCTTACAGCTACTCTTTAGAACAAACTGAACAGTTTCTGAACTGCGTTCTGGAGGCAGATCCTGTAAAAACAGTTATAGCTCAAGAAAATGTTCAGCAAAATGAAATTGTTTCTTCCAACAATGCTGCAAAGAACCGTGAGAAGAAGGTATTGATATATTTTTTTAAGCCATAGTTACAAACATAGCCAAAACTGTGCTAATGAAAACACCCTACAATGCATCCGTAACATCAACAATGCAAATTCCTACAGGCAAAAAAAAGTAAGGAAGAGGATGAGCCTTTAAATGAAATGTTTCAAGACTTTGAGTATCCACAATATGATGATTTAAGAGCAGAAGCTTTTTGTCACCAGCAAAAGAGACAGGAATGTTTGAAGAAGGCTGGGGAGGCCTATCGCATGGGTATGAAGCCTGTGGCAGCATTTTATGCGCACCAGGTAAACAATAATACTGTGCTTTTTGTCTGAATTTAGGGAGGTGCTTAAACACTGAATTGGAACTGATAAGGAAAACATCATGCCTACTAGAGTTGCTGAATTTGGTTGCTGTTCCCTGTGTGTTACACTGTAAATAACCACAAGTAAATTCTCTTTCACTAGTAATGATATTGGCACAGGAAGCTAACATAACCAAATTTGGTGCAAGATGTCATGAAAGGTCTAGTGCTTAGTCACACATGCTCCTTTGTCCTAGATCTCTCTCACATCACATCACATACTTGTAAACACCAAGATTTGTGTCCAAGTGGTCTGGCCAGGTTCACTGGAGTGTGACATGCACTGCTACAAACAACGTTTTTTTGAATCATCTGTGTATGTTGGTGCTGAACTGTTTTTAGACACATCTTCTGTACTTTATAGGAGTCAGACAGGTATTAAGATGTCATCTTTTGCTTCATCCTCCATAAATCTTGGGCAAGATTGCTGCCTGCTGTCTTCGCTTCTTCATTCTGACTATCTTTATGGCTACAGTCTGTCTTGGGTTGGGATAAATGAGGTGTGTATGTCATGCTTTTCACGATACATCTGGTTATGGAGTGTAGATGTGCTGCTGATCAGTCTTGTGTGCTCTGGCCTTGGAGCACAGGCTCTCTGATCTGCATTCAGGCACATTTCTTAGTATGTACCCGTTTGAATACTGCTGATCACTGCTGTTGATCATAGTCTTGGTTTTAAGTATCAACTGTTCTTGTAATCAAAGTTCCTCTACATTGGTTTCTTGGTGCCTTCACAGGAGACTCCTCCATTGACACCACTCTTAAAAATTCTGTTACAAATATCTTCAAAGGCTGTAGTTTTTCCCTGATCTAATAGCATATAAAAATTTCATAAGAATTCACATTGTAGAAGCATCTAATTCTAAACTTGAATTGTATTATGACAGAACAAAAATGTAATAATAAATAACTTGAATTTGCTTATTAAAAAAGTTTTCTTGCAAGTGGTATAACTCTAAATGTTTAGATTGTTACTGTGCATGTAGGAAATACTGATTATCAATCTTTATAATGAACCTTTTATGTTCTATATTCATATATTCTTGAGGTTTTGAGAGATTCAAAACAAAGGTGTGCAGGATTTTAAATAGAAATGTAATTTCAAGTCCTGTCTTACTTTTGTTCTTATCCATAAGAACAAATACAATCTATTGTAAATAAATTGAAATTTATTTATTATATACTTTCTTTTAGGTAATAAAAAGGCAAACCAAGCTACCTTTATTCATAAAAAATACTTTATGCTTGATGGCCTTTGTCTTGGGAATCCTTTGCAAGTGAGTTACAGAGCTGCTGTCTTTGGTCTGACACTAATGCACTTCAGATAATCCATTTTAAGAAAGTTTAAGACAGACTGTCACTTTTGTTCTCTTGAGCCTTTGTCAGTCCAATACCTGGAGTTAAAACTTCCATTCCTTTTCAGACTGTGCCTACAGATCTTCAACGACATAATTTGTTGCTTCAGTCTCTCAGATACTATCATTGCAAGGTTCACAGGAAGGAGTTGGTACTTGTTCACTCTGTAAGGTGACTGTACTGCTCTTTGCCCTCATTCCAGAATGAACTTACTGACCTTGTCAGTCATAAAAGATGCCGAAAGTATTAGAAGAGATTATAGGCAACTATTAAAAATGTTTACCCTTGTCTTGTCTGAAATTTCGGGAATGCATTCGGAAGAATTAACCTCAAATACAACAGTCAGCAGGTTTATCTGTTGGGCAGTTTCTCTGACACTGTTTCACGATAATTTTAGCAAAATACTTGCAGAAAATAAAAATATTGTTAGGAAAATAAATCTGCAACTCAGCATGGAGTGTAACTTTTTAGCTTTTGTAAAGACCTTACGATTTTTTGCCTTTTCTGCCTTTTGTTTCTCCTTGTAAGGCTTTTGTTAAAATGTCGTCTTTGTGCCAGCTTTGAGTAGTTTCTCACAAACAGATTTCATGAAATCTTCTTGTGAGTAGGTCTTACTGAGCCTCTTGCAGAAGTTCTGCTAGAATTATAAATTTTACTGCTTCAAACTTGAACTAAAAGCACCCTGCCAGTGCTGTCATTTTGAAACCAGTGTGGAGCTTAGATTATTTCTCTGTGTATAATAGTCACTGTGCTTATGAATAAAGGGTCGGCTTCATGAGCAGAAGATGAAAGAAGCCAACCATGCTGCTGCTGTGCAAATTTTTGAGAGAATAAATACTTCCTTGCTGCCTATGAATGTGCTGGATTTGCATGGTCTCCACGTGGATGAAGCTGTGAATCAGTTGTCCAGAGTGCTGCAGGAAAAAAGTGAAGGTAGGGTTTAGGTAATAATTCTTGCCTCCTAAAAATTATTCTCATTTTCTATTAAGAAATCATGATACATGGCAATATTAGAGGGAATGAATGTACTTTAATAACATGTATGTTAAAAACAACTAGGCTTTGTGTTGTCTTGTTTTCAAAGTACCCCGGTGGAATTATTTTTCTTTGACATGACAATGATTCTTGTTGCTTTCTGTCCTCCCCTCTCCCCCTACTTCTTTGTAAGTCGTCTTCTTCCTTCTGTTTTATCTTTTTTATTATTATTATTCTTATTGAATACTTGGGCTATCCTTCCAAACATTTTTAACTGAGGTAATGATGCAAACATATGTGTCACCATTGCACTGCTTTGTCACAACTGTGTTGCTTTTATAATCTTAAAAGAAAATTTACTGTGTTGGAATTTTAACCACAATGATATTGTCTTCAACTTCTACATGAAAGTGTGTGATTTGAGCTACCTTGCAGAAACTTCAGTATCAGTTTGTTCGCAACATCTCTTGAGATCAGAATACTGCTGCTTCCAGAAATGTCACTTCATGCAGTTTTGCTTGAGGGCTCATTTTTTCTCATAGTGTAGTGTTCAAGTACTTCATGACTGTTCATGCTGTAAAAAGAGACATTTTCTGCATTACTAGTTTACCCTCTAAATTTAAGCACACTGGGAATGCTTTAATAAGAAATTTTTCTTATGCAAGGTACTGCTGCACAAACCTGATTTTTTGAATCAGCTACTCCACAGAGTATAAATAAAAATGTTCAGTGAGGCCTTAGATAACTCTTTCTTTCAATATGCATCAGAGAGAATTAAATTCCATTATCTCATGCTATTCCTACAATGACATTTGTGTAATTTAAACTGTAGCCTAATGCTTTTTAGAACTAAATTTCCAGAGCTGCACTTAAAGCAGGAATCCTCAAATTGATAGTAGGGGCTCTCTGTTTAGTCCATTCACCTAAATTTTAAAAAAATTAAGTTAATGTCACTGTACATACATGGGAAAAGGATCAATACTGGGAACTTTTTTGCAGGCAGAATTAAAAGTAAATAAATATAAAACCTAAATAAAGTTATGGTGGGGGGAGAGTAGTTGAAGAAAGATGTCATGTGAACTGATAATTCCAAACTGGCAAATCTTGACTTGTTGTGAGAATCCAATTTAGTTTATTTTTTTCCTCTTTTTCAAACTCTTCATCAGTTTAGGTTGCTGTTATCTCTGGGAAGATAGCTGTTTCTTTTGTTAGCAGGGCTAGGTGCTCTAATAAAACTCATGGAATGTGTTGATCTGTTGATTTCCATGCTTCAGCATAGCAGAAGATAGTCCAAACAATGTGACATAAGTGTCAAAAACTGGATTTATATTTTCTTTCTTGTTCATTTCTTTATTCAATAAAATCTTATTTCTTTATTCACATTAATTTAAGATAAAACATGAAACAATACAGAAATACCACTTAAAAATTCAGTATATTACACCCACCTCTTTTAATTTTGCAATTTATATCACAGGATGTAAATTCCAATTGAATATTAGATGACAGAAACAGTAAAGCTTCTATGAAATTAGAAGGATTTTGTGATGATCACAATATGTGTATTGCAAGCAATCTAGATTTGAAGAGTTTGACTTTTTCAAAATGGGGGAAAATTGCTATTTGTCTCTAAAATATACATACCAGCACAGGAAAACAAAGCTCTAAATGACTAGTGAGAGTTTTCAGAAGAATGCATGGAAGGGTTATACTGAATGCCAAGTCTCTGCTGAGGAAAATTTTAACCGTTACAATTCCTGCTGTTGCAGAGTACCAGCAGACTGGTGGTAAACCCTATCTCAGTGTTATCACGGGAAGAGGAAGCCATAGTCAGGGAGGAGTCGCTCGCATCAGACCAGCAGCTATCAGATACCTCACAAGCCACAACTTCAGGTGAGTTTAGATTTTTGTTACTGATAAATTTTTTTCTTAACCCACATTTAACTAACTGAAAATTGAAGTTTAGTTTTAGAATACTGTTAAACTACTACATAGATTAGGGCAGGTCCGTTGTTTCACAAATCCACTGCAGTTGTGTAGCACTAATTAAAGGTTAGATCTTTTCCTCTGAGATAATTTAATTATTTATTTAATTATATTATTTAATTAACTATTTCCATTCAAGATGGCTAGCTTTACTGTGAAAAGTTGTTAATCCTGCTTTTTGTTGGTTCCCAATACTTGCATTTGTGCTCAGTTTATGAGGGATAGCAATTTAGCACATCTAGGCTGGCATCAGTGTGTTTGCTGCTTTTTATATAGAGCAGTGTAGGAAGGTGAGCATGAAGGTGAGACTCAGAAATAGCAATGACTTCCCATTTCCTTGTTACCTTCTACAGAATACAAGGGTGAAAATCCATTTTGAAAGAAGAGGGAATGAAAGGGGAGCAGGAGTAGAGGAACAGAATGAATATAACCAAGAATATTGAGCAGCTTTTTTTTTTTTCTCAAATCTTCATCTTCATCACCTGTTGTCAGATCTTCATAACTCCAGACCCTGTAAAATCCTCCTTCAGAGTCACATCCGAGGACATAATGCTGATTCCCTGACTCTCACATGCACACATACTTGACTGAGAACCTTACCATTTTCCATATGTTTGATGAGAATTGAAGGCGATGGAATTGCATATAGTTTACGTGTTCAAGCTTCCTTTTCTTGTTTCATAGGTTCACAGAAATAAAACCAGGCTGCTTGAAAGTCATGCTGAATTGAGGAGTTGTGGAAAGAGGAATATAGAAACTGAGGTGTCAGATGACTGCCAGATAACAGAAAAACCCCACGTTTTGAACAACTGCACTGGTATTTTGTAATCTGTTTTAAAGGATGCTATTTTATTAGAAGTAGCCTCAATTTACAGCAAGTGGTTTTGTCAGTACGTTTCCAATAAATTTTTGTGTGGAATAGATCCTTTTTTGAACTTGCAAAAGGAAGACACTTGAAAGGATTTGAAGTCTCAGAAATGCAGATTAAGAATTTCGCTGAGAAATACTGATGTTTTTAAGGGAAGTTAGGGTACAGTTTTTAGTATAACTGTCTTCTTAGCATACCCAATCTGTCTTCTGACCTTCACACATTTTGACTGCTGTGGCTTCTGTATTTTTAAAACATATAACTTGTACAAAGTTATTTTGTAATTCAGAACTTCGTGCTAAACCCTTCAGAAGAGCAAAGGAGACGTTGAAACTGGACAACATCTGAGTGCTGAGTATTTGCAGGTTTCTTCAAAAGTCTGGTGTCTTTTTAGTGGCTATGTTATGATAGGTTGACCAGTTCTGTTATCCTTACTCCATTCTAAACTTCTGCAGACATTGAAGGAAGGTGCATGTAAGGCCTGTGCATTAGGGCCAGCTGTGTGTTTGGTAATTTGGCAGCTTAAGTGTGATCAGTTAAAGGGAAAGACACAATACTGTAGTTCAGTCTGTTGGAGATCCACCTACTGGATTAAAATAGTTGCTTACTTTGTGGCTTTTTAAATGCAGCAAATGCAGTACCGTTTCACTTTACAAATGTCTAATAGTGATGTTTTCATTCTCTGTGTATTGTTTGGTGATTTCCTTGTAGAAAATACGATCATGAGACATTTCTAATGTATTTTTAATATCAAAGTGAATGCTAATATTGCCGTAGTAATTTCCTAACTGGACAATCTGGGAGTACAAAAGTTACTCTGATTTTGGTGGTGTTGCATCGCCATCTAGAAATATCTGTGTAAAAAACCAAAACAACACTAAAAAAACCCCAAACAAAACCCTTCAAAAACGAAATATAAACATCTGTATTTAGGCAAGTGTTTCCAGTAAACAATCAGAACACATTTTTAATAGAAATTACCTTCTAGAATGCATTGCTATTTTTATTTACATCTTTGCCTCCTGAAAGGCATATGAATTTTTGTTGTAAGACTTTTTCAGAACAGGTGTGAGTTGTGTATTAGGAATAATATTAATAGATTAAGGATTAATGTGAGAAGTTTTTTAATTTTTAACCACTTTTCAGTAAATTTAATCCAGGAACTACATGCACATAGAGTTTGTTTATGAATCCATATGTGTGTGCAAGTTCTGCAATTTGTATGCATGAATACTAATAAACAAAGAACTTCTGTGAGAAAAGCTGTCCACAGAAATAGGTTTCACATGAAAATGTGTCCGTATAAGTTGCTGACAAGCTGAAAGACATGATGTTTCCTGAACGTATCTGTATTTACTCTTAATACATATACAGTGACTATGATGCATGGTAGACTTAAAAATGAGTTTGTCATGCTTCAACAGATACAACAATCATTTCCTGGTGATTTCAAGTGGAAGAATAGCTTGAATAATACTTAATCAAAGGGACTCTTTCTATAATAATAGACTGCCATAATAAGTTTTATATTTTTAAATAGTTAGCTCATCTGAATTGTGTCCTTTCTCTGTTTCCTTCTCTCTGCGCTGCTCTGGTAACCACTGGGTAAAATACAAAAGATCTGTGGTCCCCAAACAGCACTAGCAGAGCTGTTTCTGCTACTGCATGATGTCCTGTGTGGTGAAGCCCACACTCCATCCTCTGTGACAGTGCCTACAGTGGGCCGAGATGCCATTTAGGCACTTGACCTCAAGACAGTAGTTCAGACTATCAGCTGTACAGGGTTGCAAATGCTAGAATTGTCTCAGCGGAGCCAAGATCTTTGTTTTGGACCAAGGAACTTCCTTCTGCTCCTGAACAGGTTTTCCTTAGTGCTGCTGTTTATAACAAATGGAGTTACAGCTCTCTGGGACAGCTCTTTGCAGTATCATCCCTGTTGGTTGGCGTGAGTGGCTGTTGTGTATTGAGCTGCTTGGGTGCCCAAGCCCTACAGAGATGTGCCTGTAAACAAGGAAGTGCCAACACTTCTGGTTGTTTTGGGAGGCAGCCTGATTCACTCAGCATATTCACACCATTCCCAACATGGACAAAGACAGCTTACGTTTTAGTTCAAAAGACAAGCAGAAAAAGTTGTCGCCTTGCCCATCTGTTCTTCATAATCTAGTTGACAGCTTTACCCTGGAGATATGAAACACAGCTTTTTGCCTTCTTCTGGCTTAGCAAGTGGATGATGTTGATGATGGCACTTGACTCTCACTTCCCCAGAAAATGCTCTGACCAATGTGCACAGGAGTATTTTTGAAGTCGCCACTTCCTGAGCCTCTGTCAAAATTACCACTGCAAGCTAAAAGTGCAAGCTTAAAGGGACAAAAGAGATTAAAGAATTCAAAATGCATAAACAGTCTCTGGAAGTAGGCTAGGACTTTTCAGAAAGGAGCTGTTCCTGGTGAGCTTCAGTGTCCTTCTGTATTATTTTTTCATCTCTTAGTCCTGTTTGGATAAATACATTAAAAATGTTCAGGGTAAAATCGGCTCTACCCAGTGCTAGGAGAATTTTCTTCACTCTGTCAAAGTCAGCAGAGAAATACACAGCTCAAGAGCAGTTTGGAATACTTTTCTCTCTTCTCCTTTTCATTCACCTTTGGGGTACAGGTTGAGGTTCACAAACACAGTCTGAATACCCTGCCTGGTATAGATTGGTCATTCACCTAGCATACATTGTTTGACTACCAGCTGAACTTTGATGGCGATGGTGGCTTAAAATCATAACGCTGGCAGAACCAATCTTGCCTCTATTGAAAATAGTGACAGAGCCTCTATCAGTTTCAGCAACTCAAAATGAGGCATTGCAGTTCCAACTCAGAAAAAATAGAATGATCCTCTGAAGGATCTCAAGCACGTGCTTAAAAGCTGTGCTGAGCTGGATACAGAATAGATCAGAAGATCAGTGCACAGAGTGGAAATAAGTAGAGTTTTATTAGTAAGGATCTTCATGCCTTCAGCTACTTGCCAGTATTCCAGAAAAACAACACTGGAGTTCTTGTATTTCTCTGACTGGTTTTATAATGTATTCTGGGATTAATTCTTTGAAATATAATTACTTCAAAATGGTATTTCGAAGTAGGTTACATTTTAGAAGTTCCAGCCTTCTGATGTCTCTTGCAGTTACATTGGTGAGAATCCATGAGAATCTTGAGGTATCGTGTAAATTCTGTATTTTAAGATACTTAAAATAGTATTATTGCCACCAGCACTCTGAAATAATGTGCAACTCTTAAAATACCTATTTTGTGTACCACTTTCTATTCTATTCTATTCTATTCTATTCTATTCTTCAACAGCATGTGATTGTGACAAATGGTAGCCTTTAATATGTGACTTTTGGTGTCTTCTTTTACAAAACATTTTAATAGTTATCCCAGGTTTTAATTTAGGAGAATTATCATTTTTTAATGTACAAAATTAATGCTTGTGTAACATCGATGAGCGATCTTAGAGTAAAAAAAAGGCCAGAGGTGCAATGAAGAAAGTTGTCTGAAGTAATGTGACTGCTGAAAAGCATTTCAGTTGATTGTGAAAGTAGTAGGGCAAAAATGTTATTTTCAAAAATATTTCAGGATACCTTAACAATAGCTTAATGACTTTGGCTTTTGCTTTTAATATCATGTGGTACATCCCCCCTCAAAACCCAACCAAAGGCCAACTGTTCATGCTATTTCAGCTAAATAAACTGCAGAGGATTAAATTACTATATGTGAATATGCATGTGAAAAAACCTAGTATTGCAGCTACCAATTGTAAAAGCTGTTAGGACCAGTACATTGGAAGATACAAATTTCTATTTTTAAATTAAAATTTAAAAATGATTTTTTATTTGTATAAAGTTGTACTTTTGCTGTTAACTATAATTTTGTTTTTTACTGAAATAGTTTTGTAATTTGCATTTAGAATTTCTAATGTGAAAAGGAATTTACAAAATCTAGTTTAATAAAGGACTTTTGCCACAAGTATAGCCTTCTGTCTTTCCTTGGAAAATTATGTTTCAGCTTGTATCAAATTTTTTCAAATAGTAGTCTTGGAGTTTTGCATGAAAGCCACTTGCTTGGCTTCAGGATACCATCTGTAGGGAGATGAAGCAACCATCTGCAAGCATAAAAAGGAACAGATTTGTGGCCTGAATTTCAGTGTTGCAAGTGGGAGCTGAATGCTCAAATTACTGAAAATGAGGGTCATGGTTTCAGACTTTTTTTGGCCTGAAGTAGCTGAAGAGATGCTGTTCTAGGCCAGCTTACTCGTGAGAGAGTGAGAGCAGTGGTGTATGTCAAGGGGAGGGGCCAGTCTGACCACTGGAACAATGGGAGTTTGGGGGAGGGAAGTGTTCTGGATAGACCTCATTTAGCAAGAGCCCTTATGTCAGGGGCAGTTAGAGGCCAGATCCTGAGGAAGCACAGTGTTGTACCGTGGTGGATACAGAGCTAGGAATCCTGGCTTTTCCTAAGCCTGCCCTGTTCTGGTCAGGTGCGGGTTGTTTCTTGTGCATTGTTCTGGAAGTGTGGAATGACACCCAAGACCAAAGTGCTGGCTGGAGTCTAACCTATTTTATTAGCTCAGTTTCAGGACAACTTGCTGTGACCCGAGATGACTCGGGCAAAATCATTCCTGTGGCTTCATTGCCTTGCAGCTTGGGTTGACTGCAGAAACAAGTCAGGCTTGTGCATTTCCACAGCAAAGCCGTAACTCATAAGCTGTTCAAGAGAGCAGGGAAAACAGGTTTTGGGAACACATGAAAGCTTGGCAGATGCTGGTTTAGATCTGACATGGCTAATCCTGAACCACAGTTATTAGGCCACAGCACTGGTAAATGTCTGGTTGGTTGTGTGCTCCTTACATAGAGGACTGCCTGCTCTGGCAGTGTGGCTGAAGGTCCAGCTTGGACCAGATTGGTCTCTCAAATTGTGATGTTTTAAAGTGGAGGTGCCATTGCTGGACTTGCCTTCTGTCTGGTGCAGCTTAACTCCTACCCTTGCTAAACAATCCATCCTGACTTACCAGCTTCCGTTTCAGTTCATGCCCTTTTTTCCTGAGTGCTGGGATAGTCTTGAGCACCCCTCTGCTTTTAGCTGGGAGTTTGCTCTTCAAAAGCACCCTGGGGATTTCTCCCTATTTAAATAAGAGCAATAGGATACTGTACTCTGTCCTTACTTAGGAAGATTATTTTAATTTAAGACCGAAAACTGTAGTGTGGTAAAATAAAAATATGGCTTGAGACTAACAGGTTTTTAGCTCAAATTAATCAAGCATAATTAAATGTGTCTGCTGGTGGAACATGTCAGGTAGCTTGACATTAGGTGGTGCCCTTGCCAATGGCACAGAGTGATAGTGGCAGCAATTCTTACTGTGCCCCTACCAGAGCAGAGTTGTTTCTCTGTATGACAGGTGCTAAAGGATGTTATTACACATCACGTGCTGTTCGTTTCTTCCTCAGAGGGAAAATACTGTATTTGGAGTATTATTTTGGTGATTTTTTTCTTCTTTACAGATGGGTGGGGTAGAGTAAGTTTTCAAAATGTACTTACTGCTCTGTGCTAGAGATGGGCAAGACAAGTTCATTTTTGCACACAGGTTTGAAGATGGTATGTCGAGGTTTCTCCATCAGCTACCCTGGGTTGTTTTTTGTAGATTGGATGCTTGGACAGATCAGTCTGTTCAAAGACTGACACAAAGGCATTGTGCTGTCTGGTGAAGTTCACTGCCACCGTGGATGTTGCTGGTGGCACAGTCTTCTTGAAAACCCTGATGGGGAAGGACCCCCTTGATGTTGGTTGACTTTCTCATCATGGGGGCCTGGCTGTGCTAGCAGTGGCTTTTCATTAGTTGCCATGATTAAGTTTCCTTTTTCCTACTGACTTAAGTGGCTTCTACATGGCAAGGATCAGGGAAGCAGTGTCTTTGAGGAGAAGCTCAGAGAACCTTTCTGATGAACACTGCCTGTGTTTGTCCTGAATGACAGTTAGGAACTTCAGAGGATCCAAGAGTCTTCATCACTCTGGGCCAGCCTGCCCTGTGTCCGGGACTGCTGGAGAGCCTTTAGGTGCTGAATCTGGTCTGCAGCCTTCCTCTCCCACACCTCAACTGAAAATTCATTAGGGAGAGATGGTGAGGGAGCCTAGAGAGCATGAAGATAATCTGTAAACTGTAAGAACATTGGGAAGATCTATGGAGGCATGTGGATGGGCCATGCCTGAGAGGCCATACTGCCAGGTGCAGGCACAGGCCCTGAAAGAGCTGTGGGGAAGGCTGGCTGCTGGATCCAGGCAGTACCAAGAGACTGCTGTGATAAAGAAGAAAGGCCTGTTATAGCATGAGGGACTTTATGCTGGAGGATGGACGGTAGCACAGAGTAAGGGCCTGGCAGTGAATTGAGAGGATGGCAAACAGTAGAATGGAGCTGCAAAACCTGATAGGAAAAGTTGTTGAGTGGTGAGTGGGTAGTGCAGAGGTGTCCAGAGACCCTGAAGGGCTGCAGGACCATGTTACAAGGAGCCCTGCATGGGTGGGGCCCTACTGCTGGGGCAGCCCCTTTCCCTTAGCTCCAGCAGGGCAGTGCTATCTATCCGAACCAGCCTCTCAAAGCAGCCTGTCACTGGCATACACCATTCAGAGGTCTTGCTGAATTAAATGTAGCAGATAGGGCTCAGCATCCTTGTTTTGTACCGTTCAGTTCTTTTAGCTTTACTTATGTAGCTTTCATATTTTAAGAGTGCTATGCAGATCTTTGTCTTGACTGAGAAAAAAACTCTGTTGCAGACTTTGTGGGTGGGGTGAGGAAGACTTGCAGTTTTGGTGATTTTTGGTGAACAAATAAGGGACTTTTAACATCCATTCCACAATGGACATTCTGAAAATCCCTGCCTCTTCAAAGGCTGAGAAAAGCAGCTACATAGGCCCAGTGCCACCAGAGGCCTGAGACTCTTATGCTATCATGCTGTGTGATCTTTAACTCAAGCTGTGGCGGAGGAGGACCACAGGATAAAAGCCACCAACTTGCTTTCTTTCCTTCCTATTGTCTTAAGCTGCTTTGTGTCTTCTGTGTTGTGTTGGGTCTAAAACTTGATTTGGTACTCCTTGTGAGTAGGGAACATTTTTTCATATGGCCCAGAAAAAAACTTACATGACTTGAGGAATGCTAAAGTAATAGCAAAATATTAAATGCTGATGCATTTCCTTGGTGTGATTAAGATATGATATCTCTAATTTTTTGGGGCAGTAAAACATTTGAGTGTGGCAGTGCTGCAATGATAGTTGTTCTTTCTACAAGCTTGATAAGCAACTGCATGGATTGGTGTTATTTTTGTATTATCTTGAGAAACAGGACTCTCCTTCATAGACATCTGTGGCTAGTCATACACACTGGCCAGGAAAGCAAGCAGTGGAAATCCTCTGCCAATGCCACAGATTTAATCAGTATGGTCTGTAAATAGAGAAATGGTAGCTCCATGAAGTTGGTCTGTGGGAGCTCTCCATAATAGTGTTTGCTCCGTGTCAGCTAACTCACAAGGCATTGCCTTGGATTCCTGCCTCTAAAATCAGGGTAATAGTAGCCTTCCTTCCCTGTGTGCCCTTCTTGCCTTTTCAGATTATCTCCTTTTACTGTCTTGCAGTGCCATATAGACAAGTTTGGGCATTTATCAAGATAGCCATGTAAAGTAGCTACTTTGATATGCTGTAGAGAGAAGAACATCCTCGGAGGGATGATGAACTCTGCCTGGCAGGGGGGCTTCCCCAAGACAGTGCTTTGGGAGCAGGTCAGGGCACCTATGTCAGGCCTTATTCTGAGCCTTATTTTGGGGTGACATTTTCATGTTTATGGACTGGAAAGGAGAAACTGGCTGGTGAAGCAGAGAGCCTGAGACTGAGCAGTATAAGTATCCCTATCTCCTTCTTCGAAGCAGGAGCAAGTGTGAAAAGCACATTCAAAACAAAACTGGCCGCTACCTTCAGATTGCTGAGTTTTCCAAGGGGAACTCAAATGGCTTCTGCCATAGCTGGGCCAGGAGGCCTGGTTTGTTTTCTTTCCTGACGAGACGATTGCACACTCAGCAGCACCAATGGGCAGGGCGAGGCCGCGGGCGCGGGGCTGGGGCTGGAGCAGGCGCTGGGGAGCAGGCAGCGGGGAGCAGGGTGTCCGCTCCCGCCGTGGGTGTGGGCGGTGTGTGCTTGGCGATTCCTCCGGGCCCGGAGCCGAGAGCTGTCCGGAGCGGCCGCTTCCCGGGGCGCGGAGCCACCGGCGCTGAGCGGGGGCTGCGGGAGCAGGGGAGAGGGAGCTCCGGGGCGGCTGCAGCGGGGCTGCTGAGAGAAGAGGCTCCCTTCGCCACTTCCCTGCTGCGACACAGCCCAGCCCGGCGTCTCCTGGGCAGAGCCAAAGGAGGAACCTGCGTTTCCCTCGGCGCTGGTTCCCGGCGCCAGCGTCTGCTGGCCCGGGCAGCCGCCCTGGGAGCCCCTTGGCGGCTCTGAGCCCTGGGCCAGGCCGCAGGCTGGTCCTGCAGCCGGGGCAGCCTCAGGTGGAGGGTGGCTTCACAGAGAAAACAACTGGAGCCTCCTCCACGGTTACAGCAAAGCCATTGGCGTTAGTTTTGCATTAGATCCAGGTGGGGGAAGGAAGTGTGAATGTCCCCCGGGAGAGAGAGAACTGCAAAAGTTAGACAGTTTAGAGAAACACATGTGGGTTTGCATGTTCTGCATGTTCTCCCTTTAAAAATAAAAATAAATATTAAAAATTAGGCTTTTTTTCACAAAGTAAGCACACTTCCTATGTGTTGTTTATAACTCTGGTGCTAGACATAAGCAACAATTATCTTTATAATTATCATCTAGGACAGGAGAAGGGCTTGTAGGGTTAAATACAGTGGGTATCAAGAGTGTCATGGTTTACTTTCTGAGCACTGCACACACCATACTATTTGAGGCAGACCAAAATCAGAGCTGAGCGAATCTGAGAACAAAAAGGAAATCAGGCAGTGGGGACAGGAACAGCTTCTGCCAATTGGAGAGGTCTGCCCTCAACCCCAGGGCTGCCCTGTGAGGTGGCAAATGTCTTCCTAAAGTGCCAGCAAAAAAAACCACAACCAGGCAAACACAGAAAGAATCTTGTTCCTTCAGTAGGGCAGATGGGTGTTTTGGAATTAGGACCTGATTTGGGGGAAGAAGAATGAATTAGTTCTTAGACGTTGAAACAGGTTGCCAGGGAGGCTGTGGACACCCCAACACTGGCACTATTCAAAGCCAGGTTGGCTAAGGCCTGGAGCAAGCTGGTCTAGTGGGAGGTGTCCCTCCTCATGGGCTGGGGGTTGGGACTGGATGATCTTTAAGGTCCATTCCAACCCTTAAACATTCTATGATTATATGATGTGACTGCTTTTATGCTAGGCTGTCCCAGAATGAGAAACAGGGTAGTTAAGTAACCCTCAGTGCAGTTCCTAAGCACGCTTCACTTTCAAGAAAGGGGATGTAGGTTTTCATGTTGCTCTGGAGGAAAGCTCTTCCCGTACATTGTCCACCAGTTCTGCGCTGACGTCACAGGAGGAATTGTGCTAGGAAGTTAGGACACTGGATTCTGTGTATCAGATTCCAAGAAATCATAAAGTATGTAAGTGTTAGTTTTGTCACAGAGCACATGTTGCTGACAACCTAATCTCAAGAGAAATATCCCAGAGAAAGAGCTAATTAGTAACCTCTACACAGTGGGGAAACATAAAAGTAATAAAGAATAGTTCTGTAGTTGAGATAGCAGAAAGCTGTGGTCTCAGAAAGTGGGGAAATCTCTGCCTGCCTTCCCTCAGAAGTGTATGGGTTTAATGTATGGAGCTGCATCAGTCTTGAAAAGAGGCTGAAAGAATGGCGATGACCGCACCCAAATCTTGGTGCCAAACCCATGTTTGATCATTGTTTGCACAACTCAGGGTTCTCTATTTTAGGCCTGAGAGGTCTGTGCTGCTCAGGCATGCCCAGGTCTGAGTCGCCCCATGCCTTGCACCCACCTCAGCACTGCACCCAGAAGCTGGGCAGCTCAGGGCCAAATCCCGCAGAGGACTAGTAGCTGGAGGGCTGCTCTGTGGCCACCTGAAGCCTAGGGCAAGCCTGTCACTGAAGGGGAAGAGGCAATGGTGCGGGAAGGGGCTCAAGAGCTGAGCTGAGTTGGAAGTTGAACTTTGTAACTCAGGAGGGAGGCAGGAGAGTCCACAGGGAGAGGGTGGCATTTCAGGCATGTTTCTTCATTTAGGCTTCCGTGTCAGGCCTGCTCCACTGTGAGTATTCTGGAGGGCTTTGACTCACCCTCTGAAGGCCTCTAGTCCTGCCCACACAATGTGTCAGGAACCTGCCTCATGCTAGATTTTGAGTTCTGTTTTATTACCACAGGCTTCAGTTTGTGCCACTTCACTACCAAACCTGAGGAGTATCTAACCCCCAGCATTAGGTTGCTGAGGAACCAAAGCCTAAGCTCATCAAGGCGTAGTAAATAGTGTGTGAGAGTTTTACCAAAATCCATATAGGAAGTGCTTGTGAGACTGCGTTTTCATTTCCTCTTTCAGATTGAGTGCTCTCGCAATGAGTAATGCTGCAGAAGTTACTGTGCCTGGTCTGCTTTAGAGACTCTCTTAGCCATGCTCTCTGCCATGCTGTGAGGAAGCCTCCTTTTTGCTCAGGTATCTGTTCCTGGGAAGGGAATGGCTTCACCTCCAGGTTGAAATGTGTCTGGGCGACCTACCTGATTTCCCCTGTACTGCCTAGGAACTTGGGGCAAAGCAAATAGGCACATCCCAGTTTTCCTAACACACAGCTGGCATCTTGACCGCATAGATTTTTCCTGCTTCTATTTGAAAATGATACCAAAAAGGAATTAGGCTCTTTTTTCACAAAATAAGCATACTTCTTCTTGTGTGTTGTTTATATATCTGGGGCAGTGGCAAGATATAAGCAATGATTAACTTTATTTTGTGTAATTTAATGATCATCTATAACAGGAGAAAGGTTTGTGGGGTTAAATACAGTGGGTATCAAGAGTGCCATGGTTTACTTCCTGAGCACTGCACATACCATACTATTTGAGGCAGACCAAAATCAGAGCTGAACGAATCTGAGAACAAAAAGGAAATCAGGCAGTGGGGACAGGAACAGCTTCCTTCCTTAATCTCAACTCCCTTCCTACCATCAGCAGCTGTCTTGTTTCTCCAAGAGGGACAGAAAGCAGTGGATTAAGAAGAAATACGACCTTTCATTGAAGATTAACCCATGTCAAGACCCTGGGTAATGTCATTTTATAATTTCTTATAAACCCTTAGTTACCTGTGGTTTGAGACTTTATTTTTTGCTGTCAGCCTACTTCTCAATGCAAAAATAAATTGCAAGCCTTAATTCCGCCCCCATAAATATTTTCCACAACAAAGTGCTTGTTTCTGGAAGTCCCAGATAATGACTCATAATGAGTTTTTTAAAAAGGAGAAGCAATGTATTTTTTAATGTATTAACTATTCTCTCATAGCCAGATGTTCCCCTTCATTGCACAGCATGAAGAGGTGAAAAGAAGCAGAAAAACTACAGTAAGAAAGACAAAAAAAATCCCCAAAAGCCAACCCAACAAATAACCAAATATCAAGAGAAACAGGTCAGGTGTCAATTTTACACCTAACTTTGGAATTACCTACATGCGCAGAGTGCATGGAGCTGAGGGTCTTTTGTTGGAGTTCCTCCAGGTCTCTTGGAAGTGAAATGATGGATCAAATGCGTGAAGCATGTGTATTACTAAGAAAGGTCTCAAATAAATAAAATTCAACTATTTTTGGGAAGTTACTGGGTCAAGATCATTCAGAAAATGTACTGGAGGGACATGGGTGGAAATCAAGACATGTTAGAACATGTTTCTTACTGTATGGTTTTGTTTCTTTGCTGAGTTCACTCAGTTCAGTAGTTGTTTATGAAGTATTTTACAGATGGATGCACTCTTTTTCCAAAATGCAAACTACTTAGCCAGATGGCTTCACATCTGGATTAATCTCAGCACAAAACAGAGAAGAGTAGTTGCATTTTTAAGTATCTGCTCTCTGTAGCAGACCTAAAATTGGTGATGATCATGAAAGGCATTTATATCGGTATAATTTGCAAATAGTATTTATTTCTCTACTTCTGACAGTTCTGAATGTTTCTGATGGAAACATTTAAAAATGTTTGGGTGTCTCATTTGCTTTATCACAATTGCAATGGAAACTTACTGCCTGATTGCTTACGCTGGTATTGGGAAACCCAAACCCTGTTAAAAACGGACAAATACATATTTAATGTGAAAATGAAGAAACAGAAGTTCTCACATAAACTGGTGATGCACTGAAGCCCCTTATTCAAAATCCTGTCTCAAACTAAAAGGAAGTTTGAAGATTTTAAGAAGATAGGATTCCCAAAATGCCTTCTGTGAGCCTTCCTTACCTTCATCACTGTTGATAATTAACTGAATTAATTTCATTTTATAGGGAAATGAAACAAAGTGATTCCCCAGCCTAACTGTGCAGCACTGCTCTGCAAGCTTTGCAACAGCAGGTTTACAGCATGTTTACACAGGCTATATTCTTTATATTTTTGGCACAAACTGCCTTTCATCTACACATAAATTATCTTTTTGTTTCCTTTTTGCTTTATCTTGTAAATTATTCTGTTGGTTTTTAATCTTTCTTGGAAGCAATATGACTTTATCTTGGAATGCATTGTACTGTCATAATGTTAATGTGGACCAATTCATTAGCTGTCTTCAGAGAGTTTCCAGCCTGCAAGGAACATAAAATGCATGGCTTTAGATCTGGATCAGGCAGTCTGTTCCTACTGATTCATGGCTGGAGATGGTCTGAGATAACTTCACTGAGCCCAAAATATTTGCTGAAAAGGACTTGGTTTCCACTTCTGTGCTTCTGGGTTTCAAGGCTGCTTGGGAAGCCAGTGCTCATGCCTCTGCCCCCGAGCTCTCCTGCTATGCCGGTGAGCTTGGGCTGCTTCAGCAGAATGGGACAGGAGTGCCCTCCCTGCATTCTGATTGCCTGATCATACACAGTGGACAACCTCTTCTGCTGATGGCTCCTAAAGTATAGACCATAGACTCTTGAAATCCTGAAACTACCATCACAGCTTTGCTTTCGGTGTTGTGGTAGTAGTTGTGGTAACTGGAAGTGGTGAGAATCTGGCCAGCTCAGTTTGTCTGTGCTGGGAAAGGTGGAAGTCTCAATGTCTGTGGTCCCTCCACCTGCTCAGCCTCCTTATGCTGGTAAAAAAGAGGACATATATGCTGATAAAATGATATTACTGATCAGTCTTGACCAGTGCTTCAGAGGAATCCTCATTGAATGACAACAAAACCGTGTACACCTATGTTGAAGTAGCCCAAAGTGCCTGCCTTGGGTTTTTGCACAAAGTCAGCTAAACATGCATACTCTGCAGGCAGGGCCATATTCCAGGTTCCAGAAGAATATCCCAGGTGTTGTTCCTGCTACCGGAGAGTAAATTGCACGTAGCTGTGCTGGGCCGTTGTTGATCTCCTTTTCTGCTCGCATGTATTGAGCTGCTGGGCTGTGCTGTGCCATTATTCCCTGAAGCAGGGAGGAGGGAGCTGGAGGAGCAGCAGAGTGCAAAGAGAAAGCTTCCTGCAGCCTGGAGGGTTTGCCTCCCTCCCCCGTCTTCAAGGTTTTTACATCTGCTCCCATAGTCACCAAAGAGAGAAAGATATACCAACTCATACACCAACCCACAACAAACCCACACAGGCAGAGCTGCGAAGCTCTCACCAGGAAGCTGACTTACGCTAAACCTCTTCACTCTTTCTCGTCACGCTGCATCTGGGTCTGCTGTCACTGCTGCCTCCAGATGAGCTAGACCCAGTTGCCAGGACTACTCTGGCCTGTATGCACAGGGGTCTCTGGGTGCCTCTAGAGCTTTTGGGTTTTTTGTCCTCTCAATAATACAGTTGTTCTAATCTGCTAAAAAAGAAGTCTATCTGAAAAAGCCAAGAACACAGAATACCACTCTTCTTTTTTTCTTCCCCTGTCTCATCCAGGATAGTTGACTTTCGTAACGTTTATTTTCAACAGCCTCTTTCAGCTTCCTGCCTCTGGTGAGTTCATTGCATTTTCTTTTTTTCTAGGAGTCTTAATGTGAATTGATATTCTGAATCAAATTCAGTATACTTTGTTTTACTTTTGTTAATTACTTTTATTAATAAGTTTGTGAAATTGGTTTACATAATCAGTTTTACTTTTCTGTTAAATACCATCTGTTAAATGCTCGTATTGAGATAAACAATTAAACCCTGGTCTAGATCTTGCATTTTGTGGATTTTCATTTGTTCCCGAGGTTTTTCTTCACTCCAGCATAAAAAGGCCTTATATAAAGTAGAAAGAGGGGTGTGATGGGCTGTGCCATGACAGTTTCTTCCATGTTAACTGATATAAGAAAAAAGAAAAAATCGGAATTGCTCTCAAGATGGTGGATCTGATTCTGATGCTCTTTTCTGTTGTACGAACTATGAACCCAGGAGTGATAGATGTGTAAATCTGCAGCACTTCAAGGGATGGTCTTCTTCCACTTCTGTGAAGTACATCATGCTTATGAGGAAACTGTTCTGCTTCATCTTAAATATTCCCAAGCAAATTTAGGTGAAGACTTTATTGTGAAAATTTGAGAAATAGGTTTTTAGGACTGGAGTGAGATTAAAAATATTTTTAATTTGCTGACATATCTGTGGCTGGCTCTGGCTCCAGCAGCTGCCTGGTCCTGCTAGGTCTAGTAAATGACTGTGCCACATTCTGAGATGGAAGGTTTCCATCTAAATGGCCACGTCTGTAACAACTTGTGTTCAGGTCACTCCCACGGCTTCTTTGCTTTCTGAGCCTACTGTGGCATGCTTATGGTGTGGGGTCCCCTTACAGAGCAGTATGTGTGTGTGTGTGTGTGTGTGTGCATGCGTGCACATTTCTGCACACCCATTTCCAGATTCTGCTCACAAAACCTGCATCTTATGATGTTCTTGTGGTGATGGAATGGTCTTGTCACATTGCCAATGAGATGCAGTTAATCTGAAAGGTGAATGAGGATAGAGCACGCTGAGGCTGGAACCGTCTCTCTGACACAGGTCCCCGCAAAAAAATCTGAATGTGAATTTAAGATTTTCTAACTTCTCCTTTAAGCTGTGTTTCTACCTGTGGATAGGACAGGAGTTGAGCTGTGGCATCTGGCAGAGGCCAGCTTTAATGAGGGGTTTATCCTGAAGAAAATACTTGCAGAAGAAAAAGGTAGGGTAAATGAGATAAGTTAGTTGTGAACAGGCACATATGTCAGCAAATTTTGGTGTCTGTTGCTGTTGGAATAAGGTGGGATAGTGCTTTATATGTTCCTGCTTCAAATTTCACATTTTCAACCCCACCATTTAGATCAGTGTGTGGTGTGTTTGTGATTTTCCAGTAGGAAGGACCATATGTGTACACTTACTTGACTTTAGAATGGGGTTTGATGTAATTTTTCAGAGATCGATCTGAAGATCTATCATACAAATGAAGTCAAATCTACTGGAGAAAGTGGGTACTGACTTCATGTGAATACCACATTTGAGACTTGGGCAGTAACCGCGGGGTCGAAAAGCCACGTGTGCACTTGCTTCCTGCTAAGTTTAGAGAGCAGGCCTTAGTGAGGCATAATACCAGGTTTTACATTCCCTAGATTAGGTGCTGCAAACCAGGAAAAACTGTAGGTTTGTAGTTATAGAGAATTGGTGTTTTTATAAGTAATCTGTACTCACTAAGTTCCAGAGCAAAGAATTAAATTTTAAAATGTGTTTGATTTTCATGTATAGCAAGACAGAAATTCATAGCCCATCAGCAAGGCAACATGGCTGTAAATTACTGTCATTTAATCCCATTTTAAGATAAATTTACTGTGCCAAAGCAGTGTGAAATCAACTCATAGCAGAAGAGCATCAGGCCTCAAAATTGATGGTAAAGTCTCATTGCTGGTAACGGCTGCTAGTGCCAGTGATTTTTAGGGAAGTGATCGCTTCTACAGTGAGGGGCGAGCCATATAAATCCTCAAAGAGGTAAGTGGGTGATCTGCAGCATACCCAGAGCACACAGGAAATGAGCAGCCAGCGTGGTGGCGGTCTCGCAGGCTGTGCCCGTTTTGTACAGCAGTGGGTCTGCACCAGCGGAAGCTCCTGAGGAGCTTTTCTCAGTGATGCTTTCTGATAATCAGCCAGGAGGATACCCAGGCAGGGAGATGAAATTCTGCTGTTTCTCCTCTTGCTTTTGCTGTGCAGTTCTAGATGTATAGCAGTAGGTGGGTTAGGCACTTTAGTGTTAACGATTTTCTGTGAAAATTACCTCTTCACCCCCCTTTTTCTTTGTGAAATGTTGATGCTGTGATTCTATAGTTTTCCCTAAGAAACAGTAGAATGTTACTGAATGCACCATTCAAGTGATTAATTTGACATTGACCATAAAATGAAAAATTGCAGCTTTTTCTATAGTGCTTTTGATTATTGTTTGAAAAGAGATAAAAGAAGTAACTGTAAAATGTAGCTTTTTCAAAGTCTTGATGTAACATTTTAGACATCACACCACACAGCTTAACATCATTCCCAAATTAGGTTCTCACTTTCTGGCTAGTGGTGTGTGGTTTTATTAAATTCACGGTTTTCAAATGTTTCCAAGCTATGATACAGCTTATAGCTAAAAGATATTTTGAGATAACCCCAGCATAGCAGTTAAGAAAGGAAGTTGGCTGCAGCTGTCTCAAGCCCACTATTAAAGCATTATGGCCTTAAAATACTGGACAGGATCACACAAACACAACAAAGCAATGTAGCAACAAAATTTTTGTGCTGTAGCCTACCATTAGCTCTTCTCCACAAAACCAAGTAGAGTTTCATATTTGCTTAGCAGAAGTTAGTTGTCCTTCAATTTTTATGTCAGTGAAGGACTAGAAAAGGTTCCCAATCCAGCAGAAGGATCAGTGGACAGTGGAAGGGGGAGACTTTTGGAGCTTGTGAAACCTCTGTAATGCAGCAGTGAGAGTACTGGAAGTCATGGCTATAAAAGCTTGGCATATCAGGTCTAATATGAGCAGCTGGCAAAGTGTCAAGGAGCAATAATCCCAGCAGTCCCAGTCTATCACTGCTGACAGGGTGGCTGAAGGTTAGCTGGGAACATGGTCTGAGCACTTAGTGCATGCATGTATTCCTGACAGAGCAGATACAGGAATGGTTTGTGCCCAGCCTTGCTTGTGGCCGTGCGCTGTGTTTATCACAGACCCTTATCATTCCCCTCCTGCACAGTTGCCTGCTGCTGTGTCTGTGCTGTATTGCTTTCACACGAGGAATTGCATTTGGTCTTTGGTTACAGAAGGCAAGGAGAAGTGTAAATTCCTGAGGGATGAGGGTGGGGCTGAACTTGACATGCTTGTCTTTACCTGACAAAATGCATGAATCTGCTGGAAACCACACAAGGATTCTGCTATGGTTTGGAGATTTCCCTACGGGGAGCCATGGTGACCTGTCACATGGGAAAGACACAGCATGTGCTGGAAAAGGAGCAAACACCTCTCCTGGCAGAAGCTGGCACAGTGGGCTGTGGTTACGTACTGTGCATGATTTCGCTTCTCACACACAAGTGTGAGCGTGGAGTACCAGTAACTGACACTTGCCAGCTTGAGGTTGTTGTACCATCTGGTCACAGCTCTTCTCCTCATGAGTGACAATGTGTTGCTTTTGAAAGTTAGACTGATTTAAGTCAAAATATAGATAGAACTGGATCTCCTAATATAAGAGCGTGAGACCAAGACCCCATGGTAGGTAGGCATCTCTTTTGGTTGTCTCCTGTGCCATGGTCATTGAAAAAATATGAAACCTCTCAAACTTACAGGAAGACTGTTCTTTCCTTTCATTGATACGCATGCCAGTGGACACACAGTCTTCAGCTTGCCTTTTTTTTTTCCATCAAATGACTGTGCTTAAAAACTGGTAAAGACTTTGGAGTTCAAAATTACTGAGGTACTGATATACTTAAATTAATTTATCTATTCATTATATATCTAATTATCTATGGGCTTTTGTTTTTCTCAATATAAACATATATTATGAAACAGCTGTCATAAAAACCCTGCATGTTATTTCTTTAGTTTCCATCAATTTAAATGCAAGTTTTTAAATTCCCATCTCTTTCAGTGGAGTTTTAATTCTGGATGAAAAGCTGTTGGATAAATTATCTCTGAGTTTGAATCAAGTCCACCAGGATTCAAAAATAAAGCATGGGAAATGTTCTCATAATGTTCAAACATCTTTCTCCTAAAATATCTTTCTTTTCATATATGTGATCATTTTCATTCAAAATATGTAAAAATCAAGAAAATCAAGGAAAGCTTTCTATGCTTCCCACTGAAGAATTCTGCATTAAGATTTACCGTATTGTGGGGATTTGCATGATCTTTAAACCAACTGAAAGCCAAGTAGATGTCAGCTATAAATATATGAAATGGCTTCTCAAAATACTCAGCTGAAGAATGAGTGAGAAGGATTTATGTATTAGTTTTGGTTGTACAGTCTTTTCTCCTCTTAACCTATTCCATATGACCCGCTGCTGTCTGCAGTATTATATGTTTTATATAAAGGTGGCAAGAGATCAAGGTCGTAATGGAATCAGAGAAAAGTAAAGAAAAACAGGCACTAAAATATATATTCTGCTCTGGCATGTGGTTGGTGTAAGATATAAACCAGTGTAAAATCTGAGCTACCAGGTGTAACTTGTGCTAATTCTAGAAAAAATAAAAGGGAAGAAAGCATGTTCCTTTGAAATTGGCTTTTAATCATAACTATGCATGGAACGTAGGCAGTTTGATGAAGGCAAGTATGCATGCCCATTTATTTTATCTAATTTAATCTGCTACAATTAAGGAATTCTAGAGAGGCTGCATGGTGAGAAAAAAAAATTCCTGCTTGTACTGTAGATATGTATTATCTCTTACTTTATCTGTGTGCTGGATATAGTGCATGAATACTGAGTCATGGCATAGATTGTGAAAAGCAACTCCTTTTTTTTTAATTTATAAAACAAAAAGATAAAAATCATAAATCAACAAATGCAGGATAAGTTATGATCATTTTATGTTTTATGTCGCACCTGCTACTTGAAAAGTAATTGAAATTATTTCTAAGCAAGCTCTTCAAATTTTTAACATTTTAATGTACATGTGTGCATACAAAATTTAAGGATGATATTAAAGATGGCAGTTTTCCACTGTGTGAAATCTAGACTATGATTTTAAACACTTGGATATATACAGAGATAAGAAAAAGGGGTTTGTTGCTGGCAGTCTTAAGGGGGAAAAGCTAAAATTATCAGGGAGTTTCTGTGTTATAAAATAAATAACCAACCAAATTATTGTTGCTTCCTTTGCTAGCTTTGCTCATTAACTTCAGAAGTTTAATATTTGTCACAGCAAAACAAACAGCGACATGCAGTAAATATGAGTTCTTCCTAAATTAAAAATAAATCAGTACGTTTTAGCAAGAGGTCATTATTGTGAACTGTTTGATCAACTGAAATATCATTATTACTACTCAAAACACCTGTACATCCAACACTTTATTCTTATCACAAAATATACAAAAATAATCTTCCATGGAACACTGGCTAATTCTATTCTAACTAACATTTTCCTCCTCCACCTTTACCTCCCACTGAAATCAAACCTGTGCAAATACATAACCTAATGATTAACATGGAGAACCTCCTTCTTCTCCCACTGATACTAGGGGGAGAAGATCTAGACTTGAGAATCTCCTTATTTTGTGCTAGGTATTTTAGAAAATCAGAGCAAAGTTAAACCTGAAGAGACTTCTGAAAGTAATGTTGGAGATCTTGCAAGGGGTCTGTTGAAGAAAATGTACAAGTGGTAGGCCAATTTTTTTAAGACCTTTTAACACTGAGGAGAATGTTACATCACCTGTATCATTCATGTATTAGCTTTTAGCTGGACTGTTACTATTGATTACTTCGAAGTGTTTAAGAGAGCCAGTCAAGATGATCAGGTAGTGTGCAAACAAGGGAGAGAAGTGCAGTCCTACCCCAGGTTAGAGCCAAAGCACACAGAAGTCAGCCTTCTCCTCTGCAATGGGCTTGGCACAGGCTCTGAAAGAGGGGAAGCCTTTTTGCCTGCAAATGCAAGTGCATATATAGAGTTGCCAGTTTATTTTAACAATTTATTATGTTACACATCTGCAGGATTTAATATAAATCCACGCATCTCCTTAACGGCAAAGCACTGTAACATATTGCAAAGGTATGTAATAATACCTTTAATAATAATAAATGTAATGGCTGCATACACAGCAGAAATGTAATAGTTTACAATGGGTGACTATGTAATTTTGTATGTAAAACTCTTATCCACTAGATACTTAGGTTATTGCAAATCCCCATTTAGCGCAGCAGTAATCTCTGCTTATGTGCGTACAAATGCACGTGTACCTGTATGTAGACCGCGGTCAATTCAATAATGCATCCGTTTGATGCAAAATATGTATGCAGGTTTTCAAATGATGGTAACATATCTTGCCCACAATTTGTTGTTTCCTACAGCAATCTGTAGCAATGTGTTTTGCAATGAATTAGTATCAATGTGTCCATATATATATGTATATGGACATACATGCATGTACGTAAGGATGCAATTTTTTTTGTACATGGATGTATCGATTCATTATTGAAATAGTTAGATTTTAAATATACACTGATATATTTTCAATATTTTTGTGTATCTATATGTGTACATATACAGTTCTATGCATCCAGTCTAGCAAATAATGCATCATTCTCTGAGAAATTACAAATTATTATTTAAAACTAAGAGATGTTAGTTGTGTATGAAAGAGAAATGGATACTTCATGATGATTATGCCCATGTCTGCAGATGGTAAAAAAAGAACAAGCAGAAATAGAGAGTTTCTGGAAAGAAATCACAATCATTGTTGAAGGTTGTAAATAAAAGAGTACTTCAACAGCCAAAGAGTATTTCAACACCAAAAAACATTTTGGGAGATTTCAAAGAGCTAAATCTGTAAAAAAAAATCCTACAAAAATATGTTGTAAATGCGTTTTTGATTTGTCTCAAACTGTTTTAAAAGAGGATGTGGCATGAAAAATTTGAAGCGGTTTGAGGCCCAAAGCTGCAAACATTTCCCCATGTCAGTAATTCTACACACACAGTAGTCTGATTGAAGTCAATTAATGAAATTTTGTATTTTGTATTATCAAGGCTTCAGTTTGGCTACAATGCAGTTAGACTTGCTGAAAATTTGCTTTTGACCTCTAAGTTATTCTTAATAGAAAAACTGTTCATAGGTACGTGTGATAGCATTGCAGTCAGCACCCAGCACTTTATCCATGTTCATCTGCAAGTGTATCTGTATCCCCATCTGGACCCAGAAGCAGTTCTATGTCAGTGGTGAATATATATGTACATATATATGTGTGTGTGTATGTGTGTGTGTATATGTGTGTGTACGGAAACAGCTACTATGAGGGAAGGCAGATGGACAGATGGTTGATGAACTTCTGTGCTCGAACGTACACATGTGACATTTGCACACCAGCTGCTCCGTGTATGGCTGTATCTGTAGGGAAACTCAAGAATTTCTTCTCTGTTTAAGAGCAGAGGAGAAAAATTAGCACAGAAAAGGGTGGGAAAGAGAGGTGACGTATCCAGTATCTTGCAGAAGGAAAACACTAGGCTTACCTAACTTCAGGCATGACATGCCACTCCATTTCTGATGACTTTGAGGATATTGGATCAGACTGAGAATGTTTTATGAGCTGGTTCCTCTGTGAAAGGATTACTTTCCTACACTTGATTTACCCAAATTTTAATTTGGAGATAATATTTATACATGGATCCCTTTTGAAAATGCCCCATAATGCCATGAATGCCACGAAGTCTGTAATTTACCATGTCACTCCATAAACATATGAAGAAAAATTACTTCAGACTAATGGCTTGAATCTTAAAGTGGGTACTTAGCATTGCCAGATCTCACTGAGTTCTATTTAGAGATTTAGGATCTCAGATCAGTACATGAGAGTCTTACAGGCTTCTCGTTGATTTTTGGAGTGGTTCTGATGATCTGTGCTCATGTTTAATTTGTAAATTGCTGAATCAAGGTGTGATTAGCCACAGCAAGAGGGTTCTTGAAGATAAAATAAATATTTCTTTTGTCTAACTGGATAATTAGAATGGGAGTTAAATAGTTTTTCTCAGCGACTATAGTAAATTGAATAGATCTTTAGTTGTGTCATAATCCATTGTTTATATATAGATATTATTATAGGTACTATTACTAAAGCAATGAAAGCAATTTTTTAAAATTTAAGATAGCTCATTAAGCAGTTTTCTGTGTATAAATACATATGCAGTATAAATAAATGTGCAGTGTGTGAGCATGTGTGTAAATATGTACATTTTGTTATACGAAAAGCTTTCATCCCTTTACTAGGACTTCACATCTCATTTAATCTTGTAAATAACATTGGTCTGTGTTTGTTGTTGTTTTATATCAAGATTTCACATTCTCAATATGAGGGAATTTCCTTTAAATCTGATAACGTGAGTTCCCTTGCTAATAATAAAGTCGACAAGATTACTGAATATTTGATCATAAATCCTTCTCTTCATTTGCAGTTATTAAAACTGCCAGAGAAAGAAACTGAGGTATTTTCAGGTGTTGTCTTGATCCTGAAGTGATTTTTTGCAAAGGCTTCTAAGAAAGTGGTTCTCCATTTTCTCAAAATTTCATAAATTAGAAATTAAACCCAAAATTTAGTTTTGTATTTTTTTCAAAACAAAATGCAGAAATTTGAAAAGATGGACAGGATTTCAGTTTTGTGAATAAGGGATTGAAAGAAAAGAATTCCAAGTTTTTATGTCTGCAAATTTTTTTTTTTAAATTGTGGAAGGAGATTGTTTTTGAGATGACGAGACATCCTGGCTTTGATGTTGTTTGCTTTTCTAACTTTAGAAGGGCATTGCAGAAATTATTGTACTTAAGGATAAAACATCCATGTAAAAGCTCTCATCCAAGCTTCTGAGCATCCTTTCAATTCTTTTAAATATAAAAGCACATTGAAAGATAATCTGGCAGTTAATCTGTCAGTATTATAAATATATCAGTCAGCTGAAGTATTCTGCCAGTGAGTAACCTGCCATCTTGCTCTTGGGCCAAGGAATAGAGATGGCCCCTGTGGTAGCTGGCTTGGGAAGTGAATGAGTTGAATGGAGATTTTTTTGGTGGAGTAGTTTGGGGAAAAGATGCAGCACCTTGCAAAGGTACAGGCTGTGAGCCAGTTCTCCTTCATGGCAGTGGTACCACCACTGAATGCCACTATGGACTGGAAAGCTGACAGTCTCTGAGGTGGTGGGAGGCTGATTGTCAAGACAGGGCTATAGATCAAATTTGTCTTAAAAGAAGTTAAAAACCAAGAGACAGCTAATGCAAATGTCAGAGAATCAGCTTAATGGATGCATGACGGGTACAGCAAGGGGCCATTTGCTTGCAGACCAGCTGTAGTCTCCAGCCGGACTGCAGCTGATGGATTAATTTTCAGGAGACCTATGCTTTGGAAGCAGTCTGGAGGTTTGTATCTGAATGGAGCAAGTACACCTCATCCACAGAGCTGAAAACAAGGTAGTGTGACCTTGACAACCTGGTGATCTAGCAGAGCGTCCAGACTGGAGTCACAACAGTCATGGTTTCTGTGTCACAGCGGCTGTATCTTCTGGGTGCTGTCACTAACCAGGCAACAGCGTCTCTGCCCTGTCTTGATTCCTGCCAGCTTTCCTCCTCCTCCCTCTCCTTCTGCTTGCAGGAGTTGTTCCCAGGCCCTGTCTGTGCCCTGCAGTGCCCACTGTGCCCATGGAGGTGAAGGTGTAAAGCTGCACACTGTTCTGGTCAGTGAGGGTAGTCTTTGTGCCTCCTTCCTCTCCTCGAGGGCCTATAACTAAGGGATGCAAGGAGAGTTCTTATGTATCTGTGATGCAATTGGAAGGAGCAGTGATTACAATCAGCACACTGGAGAAGAACTGTAGGCACTGTTTTGCAGACCCCACTTCTGTGTGAGGTGGGACTTAGAAGAGTAGGTAGGCAAAGACAGCATGTACATTCAAGCATTGCACAGCAAGTGGAAGTCTCTCCAGTGGTTTTCAACCTTTTCTATTAGTATAAATGTTTTTGTTTCCTCGCCATGTCAGATCTCTTCAAGAACTAGTATACACAGTGCTCAAACTGAAATACTAGCCTGCTGTTATCCTGATATAAACAGGCACTCCACTGAGATGTAACTGAGGTAGGGAGTGGATAATAGCAATAATAGTTAGCATGCTAACTGCTTTAACTCTCTGAAGCTTTTTGTGATTGCCTGATCTAAAAAGACGGCTGTTTGCCTGCATGGTTTGTTTACATATGAGCTAATTCCGTTCAAATTCCAGCCTACCTAAGGGTGCACTATCAGTATCTAAGATAGGTTTTGAAATTAGAAGTTCCTGACTGTTTTTATTTTCCCCTATCATAAGACACTGTCCATCCTCTGGAGATGTTTAGCCATAGTGAGTCATGCTCACAATGATTTTATAGTAGATGCCAGAGATATTCTTGGCATAAATGAAAATCCCATTTGGTTCAGTTGATAAACTTACCCTTTTTGATACAGCAGTCTGGCTTTCCTTTGTTGGTAGAGCTCTTTCAGCAAATACCATATTAGTTTTTCATGGGATGTATATTCACTTGAATCCTCTACCTGCAAAGGGCTCAGTGCTGCTGTGCCCTACTTCCCATCCCATCACATTGCGGGTTGGTAACCTCACTCACCTTCTCCGTATTGTATTCAGCCATGATCAAGTGTGAGGCATTTTACCTGCCTGAAGATTGCTGAGGTGCAGGTCAGACACTGCCAGAGAGTGACTGTTGTAGGGCTTCTTGTGCTAGCATCATCAGTGAATCCACACTCTGTAACCACACACTAGTGCCAGGGTTCTGTATTCCAAAGACAGAGGGAACCAAACCTGCAGTTTGCTAAAGATCACTATTCAGCATGACCACACAAGAATAAGACATACATTCTTATACCTAATGATTTTATAAAAGGTCTTACCTCATTATTCAAATAATATCTTCAAATATTCAAAAATTCAAATAAAGTTGTTATGAATGATGAAAGCATAAACCAAAAAAAGCATAAAAGAAGATACAGGTTTATATATTGAATTCCAGATACAAATTGAACTTAATAAAGTCGGTAAATTTTTGAAAATCAAATTGTTGGAAGAAAAAAACAATCCCTCAGCAGCTTAGACTCCATCTCTGATCTGTGATCAGAAGGTTTTCTGCAGTCTTGTAATGGGTGTAGCACACTGCACTGTTGGACCAAGACAGAATATGAGAGAAAGGGGCCAAAACTTTTGCAAATATTTATAAAACTGGTTGTATGCTGCAGCACAGAAGTGCCCAGTACTGTCTTTATAGGACACTGCTTTTTGTTGATGTTTAATCAATCTTTTTCTGTCCATTGAGGTGAACTTGCATAATTATTTTAATACTATAATACTGCTCTTACTGTGAGGCTGCCACAAGGACCAGCTATGTGCCTAATTAAAGGCACATATTTAGTCCCGCTTGTATATGGAGACACACGAATGGTTGTGAACAAATGCAAGATCAAGGCCACTGAGGGCAATTTGTCCACAGGATCACAATATGGGCCTTGTTATATACCAGGGTTTTTTTATTATTCATTGGTGGAATGTAGAACAATATCATTTGCTTTGAAAACAATTCTGCACTGTCACAATGGAATATTTCAGCTTTTGTTATTGTCTGTCAACTAGCCATATTCACTAGTCCTTAATATCTCTTTCAGTCTTTAATCATTTATATTCTTTCTTTCAAAATAGCAAGTATAATTGGACCTGGTAATCAACAAGTTGAGTGCCAGAACAATCCTTTTATCCATTTTTCTTTGTTTTTGGCATTGATGAAATTGCAGAAGTCATGCTTTGGACATCCTTATTTTCTCCCACATTCCAATATGCACAAAATAATGAACCTGAAGGCACTAAGGACTGCTTGCACCAAAGAAATGTTTGTTCTTAAAAAGATGCTTGGTACATGGAAACTTTCTCCTGAGAGTATGCAGCTTTATCTGAATAGGGTGCTATTGTCTTTTGGTGAATTGAGGTGTTTTCAAAATGTATTGCTGACCCAATTTTGAAGTAGAATACTCTGAAAGAGAGATTAGGATTCATATAAGTAATAGGAATGTTCATCATACATATGCTTTCTTAATTTTTCATAGATGTGTTTTGTAAATGTCTCATTTAATTCCCTTGAGAGCTTGTTTGGAGAACAGAGAAGGCGAGAGAGTGGAGTTAGACCTAATGAATCTTTAAAAGCAAATTTTCAGCTGCTGCCACTAAAACTTAAATTAATGGAACAGCTTGTTTCCCGGCAGCCAGGAATGTTGTGAAGCAGCTTAGCCTCCATCCCACTTCCTAGAAGTGAGCGGTGATGGTGAGAGCGCGGTCTCGCTGGCAGGCCAGGAAGCGCCGTCTGTTGCAATGACTCCCGTAGATACCGTAACTCAAGTACGCACAGGCCCGGCCCTGCAGACTCAGGGCCACCTCTATAAAGCAGCGTGCTCCGGCCACACATGTTCTTTCAGCCGGGCATCTGGTGGGAGAGATGCAGGTGTGCCAGCAGCACAAGAGGAGGTAGGGCACGGCCTCACTACAAAATGAAAGCAGGGCAAATAGCAGTTGTCAGTGCCTGTAAAATGTTCTCTCTAAGCTCAGCTAGCACTTTTCCTTTGTTTTCCCCCCTTTGTGGAGTAAGCCAAAGCTTGGAGTGTACTAGAAATAAAGGGGGGGGGGGGGGCGGGGGGCGGTGTTTGTGGTGTGTTAGGGTACTGAAAGTGGAGAGTGTTACAGTAAAATATAGTACATGCGTTTTGTGGCCATCATTAATTTCTGTGCAAATAGCCTTCAGCTGTGATGTCTCCCTACATATATGAAGGAAACAGAAATATATTATTTATGTGACAAACACATGACATTTTGATATTATGCAGTGATACTTTTTTTTAATTACTCTTGTTCATCAGAACTAATTTGTCTTCAGTTTTGCCGTTAGTGATTTTCGGAGCATCTTGTGTGTCACCCTGTGTGAGCAGTGAATCTTGCACACAGCTAGTGGGGAAGAAACAAATGCTTTCAAAATAGGAAAATTTGACTGAATGCTGGCAGGAGCTCAAAAGCAATTACATACTCTGAAGAGTACTCTTGGTTCAGTTTTACAAGAGAGTAAATGCCAGGACAGTTATATCCCCTTCAAATGAAATTTTGACTGGGGCAAGCATCAGTAGTGGGGCTTTCTTTGGCTTGTGCTTCTCGATTGTTGAAAGCAATTTGTAAGGAAAAAATTAAATTAAACTCTTTTTGGGTATTTTTGCTGTGAATCCCTTCATTGCTTTTGAAAATTGTTCGGGTTCAGCTGACTTGAGATTCACACCTGAAGTCTTTGCTTTCTCGTTGTCACAAGTGGTTCTGTGTTACTGTTCCATACAGGATTGTTTAAATAGTCAAATTGGTTAGCAAAGAGCTTTTTTTCTCTTGAGTACCTCTAGAGAGCATGGGTATATTTTCAAGGGAATCTGAACTGATCATTTAAGGATTCAGGATTCTGTCAGTCTTCGTGAAAGTCAGAGGCAGGGAATATCTCACAGCATATTAGTAGCGGTTATACCAAAGTTAAATTAATTTTATCAGTCTTTAGACAATTGGAGGGAAAAAATAGTTTGTGTCAGTGGAAAATGGCAGTGGTGGTAAGACTGTTAGCTCCTGTAGAGCAGCAAGAAGGTTATTTACATGAATGGCTGTTGCACACACAGCCATCTGGGAGGAAATGGCAAAGTTCATCATCCTCAGTAAGGGACACTTGCCATGGCTGTCCAAAGATGTGTCCAGGCATCTTTATCTTGATGAGGAATGGTTTATTCTCTGTGGGTTATAAATGTTATATTTTATTTTTACTCTTCCAGAAACATCATTTGACTTACTGAAGATTTGAAACCAACAGAGTCATGTGGGAGAAAATGGAATTTTAGTCTCAAGTGACAGAATCAAGTCATAAGAAGCAAAGAGATTTGTATGGTTTCTCACTAAATGGAAGTTATATAGAAGGCCTCTAAGACCACTGCATCTCTTCATCCCACTCCTGCTGCACAGAGACGGTGCTCTTGGCCTTGGACGTTAATAAAATGCTGGATTCAATCAAGTGTGTTCTGGTGGGAGACTCTGCAGTTGGGAAAACATCTCTCTTGGTACGTTTCACCTCTGAGACTTTTCCAGATGACTACAGACCCACCGTGTATGAAAATACCGGAGTGGATGTCTTCATGGATGGTGTACAGATTAGCTTAGGTCTTTGGGACACATCTGGCAGTGATGCCTTTAAAGGCATTCGCCCCCTCTCCTACCAACAGGCAGATGTGGTATTAATGTGCTACTCGGTAGCAAACCACAATTCCTTTCTGAACCTGAGGAACAAATGGATCAGTGAGATCCGCAGCCATTTGCCCCGCATCCCCGTCTTGGTGGTGGCCACTCAGACTGACCAGCGTGACACGGGTCCCTACCGTTCCTCCTGCATCAGCCCGATAGACGGAAAGCGGCTCGCCCAGGACGTGCGAGCCAAAGGCTATTTGGAGTGCTCTGCCCTCAGCAACAGGGGGGTGCAGCAGGTGTTTGAATATGCTGTGCGGACAGCGGTCAATCAAGCCAAAAGGCAGAACAGGCGGAAGCTCTTCTCCTTTAATGAGTGCAAGATCTTTTGAGGACTGTCAGCAGTGGTTTTGCTTATGTTTGTTCTTTCTGTTTTCTCACAAAGATACTGCAGCAGAGAGAATGGGAGGTGAATCAAAGGAGGGCTTCTGGCAGGACCACAGTGCAGGTGCCTCTTGTGAGACAGATGTGCTCTTTATCTGATCCTCTCCCCTCCAAAACACATGGGCGCTATCTTGAAAAATGAAAGGTGCATATCCTTATTCACAAGCCTGTGTTTGGACTTTGCTAGCCTGGACTGGAGCAGGCCTAGTCTGGAGATCTGCAGATAACAGCTGTACTGATTTTGTTTTTGTTTCTGTCAGTGTTCCTCAGTTGTTGATTTGTCTGCATCTGCATTTATTTAATGACAAACTTCTGCCTGAATCAACCCCCACCTCTGTCCATGTGGATTTTTTTTACTTAAGAACTTAGTATATAAAACCTAACCAATGTGTATTTTATTTAGACGACTCTTGTATATATTGTTGTAAAATCCCAAAAGTTTAGTTTAATATTTTGGAGGTTCTCCCTTTAGCTAACCACAGAAATGAATTGTGCTATCCATGTAATAAATGGCCTGCAGGCAAGCCTAGCACTTCTTAGACATGCGTCGGTCATTGTGTAACAGCCATCAGTATGTCCAGCATAGGAGTGATCAAAACTTAATGACTTTTGACAGCTGTCCTGCAGTTTTGTGAGATCTGTTACCTTAGTATGTTCCTCACCAACGTGGTCAAAGATGGGAAATTAATCTGATTCTTCCTAGACTTCAGTGGGTTGCATCCTCCGCAGGGCTTGCAGACAGGGTTGGTTTAGACATATGGTTGGGCTGGCAGGAATTAATCTGTGCTACCATCACCTCTGTTGTCCCTGCTGTAATTCTGGAGGCAAAAGATTTCAGTCTCCAGAGATGGAAGGTATTTTTTCATGAGCACTTAAATTCTCACATATTTTTAGCCCACTTTTTTTTGAAGCAGTGGTTTTAGTGAAACCAGTCACCTACATTAGTAAAAGATTGTATACAGAACAAGGTTGCATGGGTGTCTTTAGAATAGCTAAATGACTTTTTTTTTTGAGTTTGCAGGCTAAGTATAACTGCCTAGATTGTATCCAAGTAAGACTGAAACAGGTTTTACATCCTGGGGAGCCTGTCACGTCTAAGAGTCAAATCCTGATGTATGTACTGGGGCCAAGTTACCCTCCTGCACAGAAAGGCAGGCTAAGGAGATGTGAACTTCAGGTGTGTAGGAGAACTCTGCTAGAAGATGTAGTGGGCTCAAGACACAATGCTGCACATTCTTTGTGAATTGCGGCGGTTCCCTCTTCCTTGGATTATCTGTCCCCTCTGTCCTGCACCCTCTCTCAGGTCTTGCAGATCTGTCTCATCCCAAGAGAATTTCTTAGTCCAGCAGGATTTCCTTTGTCCCTTTCCCTGTCCTTCAGCTAGCTCGTAAATAACCTTTGAGGGGCTTATAGCGTGGTGCCATAAAAGATGCCACATAGCACAGTAGGATTATCTCACCTGTGATGTAGTGAGCAAGTATTTACATTGTGGGCACCTTGAATACCAGTGGGGCATGGAACACCTGGTGCTGTGATTGTTCCACCAGCTTCTAGACTGTTGAATATTTACCACTCATCGACCTGATTGTAAGGGAGGCTTCTGATTATAAAAATATCCTGGTCTCATATGAAGTTTTTATATCTTTAAATCTTTATTTATTTAAATCTAGCCTTAAATCTTTACAAACTTCTGTACCTGAGCACACAAGACAAGGACTTCTGTCATCATCCATCTTTCCTGAATTCTTCTCTTTCCTACTTCTCTTTCTGCTCAAGTGTTGATTTGTTCCTGAAACACTAAAACTGACATATTTGTAAAAGAATCTGAATGGCATTGTACTTGTGCAGAGTTACGCAAGTGGCCAGGTGTTTGCGGTCCTCGGTTAAAAATCTTTTGGCTTTTGGGAGAAATGCTTCTACATGTCAACTCTTGCAGCGCCTCTTCTCTGGAAGTCTTGGGTTTTGTAACCCTATTTAAAAGTAGCTATTGTTACTGTTTGAACATTAAAGATTGCATGCGAATGTCATGTTATGAATTTTCCGATCTGTTACAACTGGAGACATTTTTGTTATGTTCCCCACTCCACTAATGGATTTAATACCTGGTTTCAACTATTTTTAAGCCATATTTTTTCCAGAATGCTCTATTCAATTGTCTTTTTTTGCCCTCAGTGGGTTAAAGTTTGTTTACAGCAGTTCATGCTGACATTTTTATGTGCTGAAGAGCAGTAATCTCCAGATGAGAATGCTGTGTTGTGGTATTTGCCACAAAGTGCCACATTCAGGCACCAAAAGGCTCCACAGAATTGTTATCACAGACGAAGCCAGATAAAGATGTGCTCCAGAATCACACTGTAACTGAAAATCTCATCTCATCTGTCTTAGATTCCCGAAGCTTGTTACTGTATGTTACAAAATGAAGAAATCGATGTCTGCTGCAATTCAATGAAGCCAAGTGGATAGGCTTCCTTGAGATGCCTGAACTGACAATACAGGGCACACATGAAATTTAGGGATGGCTTGATATATTCTTGATTGTTCATTCTAGAGCCAGTGCAAGGTGTGAGGCCACTGAAAGCCAGCTGATTTTTAAAATCAATTTGGAAAGAGTAAAAAGTAATGGGGATTTTGGTTTGGTGCTCTGTGAAAAAAGGGTTCAGATTTTCACAGCGTGGTTATTTTCAGACTCTCAACGCTAAAAGGCACTTTTCACTAGGAACAAACTGTGAAGCACAGATATTTTAGTGTCTGTAATTATGCAGTTTCCCCTGAGCTATAGAACTGATGTGCTCAAAAAGTGTGGCAACCCCAATACAGAGGTTGAAATCTAGACACACCAGAACTCAGATGAAGATTTGGCCAAATGGTATATTGGGGTTTGCAGCTTGCACAACTGCAGTCCTGTTGTCTGTAGTGGGAAAAATGAGGGACTGCCAAGGTCTCCTGTGAAACCCTTCCAGAGTGGTTTTCCTTGTGTTTACTTGGGTAACAGGGTCCCTGGGTACTGTTTAAAGGTTAAAACCTGGCTCTGGTATTTAAAGTACATTAAAATGACACATGTGAAATTTCAACTTCTTTTGCTCTGAAAAACAGCAAAACTAAAAAGTGTACAGCCTTGTCTCAGTTGGGTCAAGCTTTCAGCTGAGGGAAGAGACCTTGTTCAAATATTCTCCTTCTATCTTCTCAAACTGGTCCCTTCCAGTTTGTTATTCTGTTGCTAATCTTATTTTTGCTTGCTATTAAAATAGATGTTTTTTTAAAAGAAGGATTATTTTAAACACAGATTTCCCAGGCTTTTAAACTTACTTGATGTGTAACATACAATATAAATACTTTCTACAAGTAAATAGAAAAAATATGTTTCAAATCATTACTCTTGCCCCTCTAATTTTTCAGATGGAAAATTATTCAAGCTTACTAGATATAATTGATATTGTTTTTCCTGATTTTTGCAATTAACAGTTCGCAATTTTTTGTGCAATTTTTGTGGGTACTCTGCGATTACTAAAGTCTGTTAACACAGACTAGCTGATGCTTGTGTTAATAAAGAAAATGTGTTTAAGGGACTCTATATATGGCACCATTATGAAGGAAGCCACCAGAGGGATCAGACATGAAGGAAAAGGAAATGTCAGCACTCTTGATATCTCAGCCTTTCCTGTGTTACTATGGCATTTGAGTGAATACAGCCATTAGAATAATTTCTAATAAATGGGGCAATCCATGTCTTTTTAGCACTTTTCTCATAGTGCTTTGGTTGCACACAGCTCAGGTTACTATAAAAGAAATAAAAAGCTTCATTTCATAACATCAGAACACTTGTCTGCTCTTGCCTTTGTGAGCAAGTTAACTACCTTAATTAACTTAATTAAAAGTCAGATCAGCCTCTTCAACAAGCCAGATATGACCACACTGGGTTAGCCAAACTGCCTTGCTCTGAAACGACAGTATTGAATTTTTGTCTCTGGATGTTAGGAAACATATTTTATGTCTCAGAGATTTCCTTTACAATGGTAAGAGCAAAACATCCTGACTAGTTACCAGTGTGTACCTGTCCTAGATGACCTATATGCCCTTTACCTTGTGCTCTAAGCAGCCAGCTATTGAAAACAAAATTCAGAGAGAAAACAACTTTTGTGTGTATCTAGGTGTTTATATTATATAGCTGCTTAACAACAGCTGTGGTGGCCTTTCCACTGGCGTGGACCTCTCGCTCCATTGTGATGTGACACTGCAGCTGCTGTGTGTCAGCGGGGTCCGTGTCACTTGTGAGGCAGGAGAGCATCACCACAAAGCTGCCCTGTGTTTTCAGCAGGACAGAAGAGATGCTCCTCGGGACTCGTCTTACCTGCATCATAGGCAATTGCCTTGCTCTGCAAACAGACCTGGCCCTGCCTCAGTCAGACTTCTCTCACTTGCAGGTGGCCTTGCAGTAACACATTTATTTTATGTGCCATTTCTAAAGTCAGTGTCAGTGTCCAAGTCATTGCTGAGGCCTGGTTTCTGCAGCCACTGTTGGACTGGTAGCTGGGCTGGTAGTTTGGAGGGGGGAGGAGGGGGGATGTCTCAAAGCACTGCGCTAAACCCTATGGCACTTGCCTTCCTGAGTGTGGGTAGCTGGCCTCCAGCCTTGCATGAGCTGTGAGTCAGTTACTAGCGAACAAAATAATAGCTATTGCTGCCTTTCTGGTTATGAAGGGAATGAGCGACATATCTGTCTCAGGTCTTTCACAACCGCCCTACAAGGCTGGCAGGGGGGTTTCTGTCGTTGCTCCTCTCACCCTGGGTATGATTCATACAGGGGCGGAGCAGCAGGGCAGGGGCCTCTGTGTGGTGGTAGTTGTTTCTGTCTCTGGAAAAGAGGAAGGAAACGACGACTGGTGTCTTCACTTGGTGTGAGGTGCTCACTTGCCTGCGTCCGCAATGTTTCTGAGAAGTCTCCAGTGGGCACCGGCTCCCACAGGCACCCCAGCAGCTCTGGACTGTGCCTCAGAGGATGCAAGCTGATCTGGGACAACTCTCACGCCAAGACCTGGGCATCTTCCCTCGCCCCCTTGGCTGCCTTCCCAAAATGCTCCATTGCTGTTCAGGTACCACAGAAGGGTGAGACTTTCAAAAGAGACAGCTTTGCTTTGAAAACCAAGATCCCTTGCAAATGTCAGCTGCCCAGGATGTGGCTGTGTCTGCTAGCTGTCTGCTAGCCATAGACAGGGCAGTGGTGGCCAAAGCTGCACAGCCAGTCTCAGAGTGTGAAAGGAGAGACCCAAGGCTGATACTTCTCAACCTGGTGGATGAATTAAGTAGAAGCAGCTGGAGGGAGATGTGTCTTATATGCCAAACCTCTTGTAACACATAAGCACTGCTGCATTTTCTCTTTCTTAGAAAACTCAGGTTTTTTTTAATATATAAAATGCTTAGTGTCTTTCTGGCTATTACCTTATCACTTCCATTTATCTGTCACTGTGACGCCAGATCTGCTGCTTAAAGGCCAGTGTTGCAGTGTTCAACACAGCATATGTCTGAGGAAGCATTAAAGGTCACAGGATTCCACAAGAGCCTAATCTAGAATTTCTTATGAATCCTGGGCATTAAAATGTATACAGATATTTTAAATTATTATCTTGTATGTGGAATTAGTGCTGGTATCTAATCCATCATAGAATTATTGACCAACTAAACCAGAGCTGCAGCCTTGGCTCATAATTAGGGCTTTGGCTTAGACAATGAACTTTGCTGTTCAGTCCCACCCCATTTGGGCAGTGTTTGGCCAAAGCACGATCAGGTCAGTGGGGAGCTTGTAAATTTAACCAGGCTCTGGGCCAAGCCTGTGTAATCCTGCACAATTAACTTTTAGATACACAACTCCAAACTGACTGGTGGTGTGACTGACAAGTTTAGGATCAGTTTGACCCAAATGAGTTCACTTTGCCTGAGCCTGCTCCCTGTCGCTGTCTGGTGGATGGCAGGAGGATGACCTGCAAGCATGAAATGCTACTACACAGACGCACCGGCTGTCCCTGGCCCCACTTCTGCAGCTGGGTGACACCGGGCAAGCCACAGCTCCAGTGGTCCCCTGCATGAGATGGACACATGGCAGTGACCTTTTTTTAAAGTGCTTTCAGATTGTGGTGCTGGTGGGTACTTTTGCATTTGTCAGGCTTGTCAGATGTTCCTGCTGGCAGGTTTGACCTGCAGAGTTTGCTCTGAATGGGTCTGTAATGCATGTTATGGGACTAGGGCTTTCCAGCATTTCAGTTCACTGAAGCCACAGGGAGCAGGTAAGCATAAGGGACAGAAGGAGAGGGGACAAGATATAGCAAAGAAGTAATTGCTTTACTACTTTAACAGCTTGTAATTAACATAATGCCCTTTTTAATTTTACAGAACATCCGTATGGGATGAGCTAACATCTCATTCATCAGTGATATGTTTAGAAATCAAATTCTTCCTGAGAGAGTTGTGCTGAATGCTGGGAAGGTAAAGTAGAGAGAATGTCCCTCCACAGTTATTCCTATCCCTCTTTTTGGAGCATGCTCTTACATTCCCTGTAGTGACTGGACTCTAGGCTGGATTGATCTCAGTGTGTGCAACAGGAACATTCTTACAGCCCTTTGTGATGGTAAAGATTTTTTTTCTGTAGAGGGAGCAGTCAAGGGTACTCATATACAGTCTCAGGCTTACAATGCAGTACAAGACACAACTTAAGGAGATTAACTCAAGGAGAGGAGCATGTGACTCTGCTCCATGTCTTCCGCAACTTTCCACCTGGCTGCCAAGAAAACCGATGCACTGCCCTTGATTTGGAGCATTCTCAAGCTTTTGGCTCTCTATTGTGCAGAAATATATCGCTGTTATTTTTCCCTGAATATCCACAGACATTCAAAGAAAATGTGGCATCTTTACTGCAGATATTTCCCTCTTTCATAGCTGACACATGCTTTTGGCTCCCACTACAGATATGTCACAATGTAACTTTTAGTTTACCGATGAAAGAAATCCCATGAGTCTTGCCTAGCAAAAAATTGCAACTTCCCAACCACACCCCATGAAGAATAGCTACTTCTGGTGCAGTTGATCTTTGCGATAGGTGACAGCCAATGCTGGTGGAGTTAAGTCTTTGTGAAACTGCACAGAAGAGACTGGAGGAATATCACTGCATTGTATATTAAATATAGGAGTGAAATGACTTTGAGCTGAGAGCAGAAATAGCATATGTATAGCATTTGCTATACAAATAGCAAAAGAGAGAACGTTAGGAAAGATCCAAGCCAGAAGGGGTCAGTTAACTGAGTTAAAAGACTAAGCCCTGACTGGGATCTGGGACAAATCACTCAGGGATGCAATTGAACAATCCAGAATTAACAGGGCATTCACCAAGCATAGAATCTTAGATGTGTGCAAGGTAGTGCTCTGTATGGTGCCTATGACAGAAGAATCAAAACAATAGGAAAACTGAAAGCTGAGACAGGATGGCATGAAAAACCCCTGCCTTTAACTTCACAAAAGCAGTCTGCCGAGCTGCATGTACCATGACAAAACATGAGAAGCTGTGGGAATGCCAGGCACCATGAGTGAAATATAGGAGCAGCAGTGAACCATGTCATGTCATTGGAGTCTGCAAGCACTGAGAGAAGACCCCTGGCACGGGAAGAGGAGAAAGCAAAAGCCTGGGAGCTCAGAGATGCTTTTCACAAGAGCAGTGAACAAAGCTGCAGCAGGAGATGGGCTGAGTCAGCATGAATGTGAATGGAAATTACATTCATTTCTGTACAGTGCAGAGGTACGTAAGCAACTGTAGTGCTAAAGTAACCCCTGAAAAAATCCCTGGCCTGTGGAAAAAAGTGTTATGCCAGGGCCTCTGAGGACTTGCAGGTGCATAAGAATATAGGAAAATAAAAGTCTTTGACTGGATATGGGGGTCCCAGAGCTGCTAGTGCTCTGTGAAAGTGATGCTGTGATTTTCTGGTGGGAAATATGGACAGCGAGACTCTGAAGCACGACCCTGTTCTGGTCTTGCCCTTGCAGACACAGGTTACGGAGAAATGAGCCACACTTTCTCTGAAGCCCAAAGAGAAGGAGGTGATAAATCAGCCATTTTGCTGGAAAGGTCTCCCAGAAGCAGCAGCCTGAGAAAGCCAAGCTACAACCAAAACAAAGTAGAGGAACTGTGTCAATATCCAAGGCGGCAGCATTGGGTCCACAAGGCCTTGTGGACATCCCAGGGGCTGTGGCAAGACCATGTCTGATGGCAACGCTAACACTTACTGTTCCCTGTCTTGGCTGGGATGGTGGGGTGGGCTGAGAATGAGGGGTGTAGAATACAGGCCTTTGAGGGACATCTGTGGCCCATGTGGACAGAGGTGCCTGAGCTAAAGCCACTAGTCCCTGAAGCAGGAAGCTTGTGCCTCTATTGATATGGTACTAAGAGATGGGTTCACCTCAGTAGCAGGTCCCACTTTGACCTGGTTTTAACAGGGTACGATGGGCTTTGGGACTGGGCTGCACTCAGTGGAGTGTGGCTGGAGCACCAAAATTTTCAAGAGAAGCTTGCCAGGATAATACAGCAATCACAACAAGAGGTGAAAAAAAAAAATTGAAGTAAAATAATGACAAGTTCATTGTGTGCCTCCATTGTGTGCACACCTTTACATGACAGCAAGCAGCTGTGAGGAACTTTGCATCCCTGCAAGCATCTTATGATTTGGTGCTCCCATTGGGATGTGAGTGAAGGAGCCACAGCTGGATCAGGCAGTGACTGTGGTGGACTGAAGTCTGTTCATCCTTGTCCTCACAGGTATTGTGCAGGACAGAGGGAAAACGAGAGACAGAATCAAAGACCAGCAGGGTCAGACTCAAGTCTGCACAAATAGGTTTTCTGTCACTACTTCTTATTTACTGCCTGTGTAACTGAAGGGAACTGGAAACAGTGTCAAAACATCAGCTAGGTAGATAGGATTGTCACTTATGGAGAGCAGTGCAGGAACTCCATTTTTCTCTGTGGATTGAGGACCAGGGCACGGGGCTCGTGCCAGACCTATTTGTACTCAGCTAAGAAGCAGGAGATGTGGAAAGTTGTCATGTGCCTCATCACACCAGCTGGAGGTGTAAAACATCCATTGCATTGGACAACGCAGTCATATTTCTGCTTCTCTGTGAGGAATGAAGCTTGGCCTAGGGAGCCAGCCTGTAATACCATGCTTCCCACTGATCATGCCAAATGCTTGGAGAACAAAACTCCCTTATGAACTTCCTCTGCATTCAACTACTGAAGGTTGTTTGGGACAAGACCTACAGGACTGAGGTGTCTCCTGCTTATGTGGTGACAACATTCTTGGGTTTGAACCCATTAGCAACATAATGTCAAAAGAGCAATATGCCTTTCTTCTTGCTCCCTGTCTGGCCAGTTAAGCACAGCAGGTTCCCATCTGTTTCAGTCCAGAGGCCTCCGCTGTTGATCTTCCAACATGTGCAGTACAACCCTTGCAAAAACATTTTCCCTTCGCAGGCTGAATGCATGTGTGAAACAGATCACTAAGAAGCAGGCCTGCATCTTGTGCCTCCAGTGTGCTCCAGGTCAGTGAGAAAGCTCCCTCTTGATGTAGCAAATATTGATCAAATTGCAAAACCAATTTAATCTGTCAGAGGTGCTGCTTGGACATAGCAAGGCTACTCCCTTAAGACAAATATAAACTCAGACACTTCTACAGTGCAAAGAGGGTTAGGGTCACAGAATGAAAAATACCATCAAGCTGAAGGATAGAGATGATGCAGTCTGCTTAAGCTGACACAAGTTGTAGGAAACTGCAAATACCGCTGGCAGTGTAATGAGAATTCAGTCACCTACCTGTGCTTCTGGGAGCTCAAGTCTGAGTCAATTCCTGGATGATCCAACAATGCACAGATTTAGCATCAATGGCCACAAAATTAAGCCCAGAGTAAATGGCACAAACAGGAATAATAATTTTTTCTTTCATTGAAGTGTCCAGCAGTTTGTTTAGCAAACTGTTTTTACTGGACTGAGTACTTTTACCTGCACTGAGTTTCAAATTCATGGACAGCTTGCACTTACTGCAAGGAATAATTTAGAGTTTTGAGGTGTATATGGTGTACTTAAGGGGAACTTAGTTCAAACATATGTAAAATAAGCTTACTGGGATTGTCTGCACACCTGCAGATGGGAACATCTGAAGAGCAATTAGGTTCATAGCTGTGCCAAGACCACTTTATCAAAAAGTAGTGAAGAACAATAACAGCAGCAGTGGTGAAGGCTCTAACAATGAGAGGAATGTAAGGATGTGGTTTGCTCTCAAGAAGGTCTTCAAAGAAGGTAGGAGGGGGAAGGAGAGGAGAAAGGTGGGCTGCTGTAAGCAGAATGGTAGGAGCTAAAGTGTAGCGAAAGGAAATAGCTGAGGCTGTAAGAAGTGAAAAAAGTTACTGAGAACTGAAGAAAGCAGAGAAGAAACCATGTGGCTGAAGGGATCTTTTCCTCAGCCCTGCAGTCCTGTTTCAAAAGGTGTTCATGGTGTGGCTTGCAGCGCAAGAAGGTATTTGAGCAATTTATTATGATGTTCCTGCTAGGAGAAGACCAATGTGATATCCCAACTAGGAAAACATTGAAAAAAAGGGGCAACATAAGGAACAACCTGCATTTGCTGGTCAATTTGAAGGACTCTTCAGTGAGGTCAGTCTGCCACGCAGGAGAGTGCAGAAGGACATCTAAGGCCACCCCCAACCCAGCACTCCCAGGCAGAGTTAAAGGCAAAGTTTAATATGCTCCCTTAAAAAAGCAAATTTGCTTTTTACCTGCACTGCAGCAGGCTGAGACACTCATGCATGGCCCTATGCTGACCTCCCTACCTGCTCCTCTCCCAAACCTTGTCTAGGGCTCAGGGCACGTGGCCTTGGCTCAGGGGACTGTGGTACAGGGGATGGGGAAGCTGCCCCTTGCCCTGTGCAGCTCTGCCCGGGGCCAGGAGCTTGGACCTGTGCCCACAAGAAGAAGACTGAGCTCAGGAGCGTGTGGGGTGGCTGTTTCGGTGGTGCTGGGTCAGGAGGGCTGTAGAGAGAGGACAGAAGAACATCTGTGAATGCCCTGGGATGTGGGGAGGTGCCAGAGCTATGACAGCCAGTGACACCAAGTGGCAGCAGCCACAGCACAGTTGTGTTTGTGGCCGTGAAATTGCTGATATTTTCCTTGGTGCTTTGGAGCCTGCGTATTTAATACAAACATTATGGAACTGATAGGGAAGCCCAAGGCTTAGTGGCCTTGGGTTGCTAAAGGAAAGGTCTCCAAGATACAACCTCACCCAAAGCAAGTTTTACTTGCTTACATCTTATTTAGAAGCTTTTCACTCTGCTGGGACTGGAGCTACGGGTTTGCTGCCTGGGTTTGCTGAGGAGCAGCCTGCCAAGCATGCAACCATCTCATTTGTTGAGTGATCAGACTAAAAATCACCTTGTGCCTAACATAAAGTGACACAGAAAGCAAGCCTTCAGAGCATGTGCTGTAGGACTGGCACTCTCCTATGAAGTCCTGCAGATGTTAAAGTGACCAAGTGGCTTGTGGTGGCACAGGGTCCCCTTGGAATATGAGCTCTACATACCAATGGGTTTTTGCAGGGTTTGCTTTTGGCACAACATTACTCTGAGCATAGCTTAGAGCAGAGCTGCTGGCCCAACAGGTGGTGTTTCAGCATGTTTCAGATCCATGTGCCCAACTGTGTAGCACTGCAGAAGTATTGTTAGGAAAGAAGCATTTGCAGAATTGAAGAAACGTAAGATTAGCAATCAGCAGCTGTAGGCAACGTGGTCATGGGCTGTGTTCTATCCTCGGCTTGCAGAAGTGGTCTCATGGGCTCTATCAACACCAGCCGTTTGCAGATGTGCAGCAGCGTGGGCAGGAGTCTGCTTCTGCCTCCCACCCACTCCTCCAAAAAGCAAACCCAGAGGAGTAGCAGAGATAAATAGGTACTTCTGACATACGATTCCTTTGGTCTGTTCCAGACATTGGTAAGGTGAACCATGCCCCAGAAAAGCATGCAGCTCAGCTGTAAAAAGAGTCTAAACAACTTGCTCAGCCATCGGTGTCCATACTGTGATATCTGAAGGTGGGGAGATTCATTCCACCCTTGTCTGCAGACACTGTGCACAGACCACAGCACAGCTTCTGGGACCCTCCCTGCCTTTTCTGACATGGGTCTGGTGAGTCCTGACACAGCTACTGCTGCTGTGGTGCCTCTGTGTTGCAGCAGAATGAGTGAAGCTGTGTTTCCCAGGGATAAGTGTCTCAGAGGTGGATAAGTCCAACTCAGATCATAGCTTTTCACATTTCCATTATATTTTAAAGATCTGAGTATCTCTGAGGTCTTTTTGTTGCTCCGTTGAATTTAATTGAAATTTGCCAACGCATGAACAGGTTATTGGAGAGAAAACAAGCAGAAAGCAATTACATCAGCCTTGTTTTCCTATGAATTGAGGTGAGTAGAGTGATCACCTTATTTTTGTGCTTAGTCTGATCCCTAGGGAAAAATCTTTTCAAACACATTATTCTGCAACATAATACATGATTGAGACACTGCTATTGAAACTGTGAGCAGACATATAACAGATTTCTGCTTGCATTTACACCTTATTTTATGTTACAATGCCATCAAGAGGAATGGAGGCACTCGTCAGTTACTGTTTGTCTTTCTGAAGTTAATTGCACTTTAAAGGGTTTTTTTCCCCACCAGAGGCAGAACTATAAACTGCCAGGAATGACTTTGTGAAAGAAAGCAGCATAAAGGTATGATCATCTGTATTTGATGTAGGATCAAATAAAACTTGTCCTAGGTTACAAAGTAAGATGTAACCAATAGTATGTATTCTATGATCATCTTCACAAGCTGTTAAAGCAGGTGGGGCAGTGTTTGTTATCTCCCACCATGACTCATCCCTGATAACTCCCTCCAGGGGGGGCTGTCTCTGTTTAATGGGCAATCAAGGCCCCACTGCAGGATTCATAGAACTGCATCAGCCCACTGTGAGATGCTGTGCCCAGGGGGAGCAGCCAAGCATTCCCACCTGGATATAATCCGGGGTTTGGAACAGCCCAAGTAGCCCTTACCTGCTGCATTCCTAGAGGGCAAGAGCTACCACTGGACCTTCAGGTGAAGACCAGAGCCTTCTACAGGATCACTGCTTCAACAGGACCACTTCATCTGCACTGCTACCACCACCTTGACTAATGGGGTGTCAGCTTTTATCCTGACTCTGTCAGTGTTCTTGAACTATTGCATTTATTTTAATTTTCCTATTAAATTATAATTCTGATTTGCGATCTCCCATTGGTTTGTTTTCAACCTAGTACAAAACTCAGAGGAATTAGAGACAAAGATATGTATGTGGGCCTTTGGAGTATAAATCTTTGGAGTTCAACTTCTGCATCAAGATCACAACAGGGATATTCTGCCCTGTAGATTTGAGGCATTTAATCTCACAGCAGCCACTTCAGAGCTTTCCTGTCACACGGGGTATAAAGCTAGTTGTGATGACTTGATGTCAGATTTAGGATTTAGTGAGACAGGGATGGGGTGTGAGAGATGTGCAGTGTGAAGGCACAGCCTGATGCTAATGCAATGAGTAGAGCCCTCCCTATTTAGCTATTCTCCCTCATAAAATGGTCCCTGTTAACTTTGCAGCTGGAATTACACCCAGAGAGAAACCCAGAGTTCCATTTTAGCACTGAATTAACAGTGACATTTGTCTGCTCTTGGATTTTTAGCCATGATGTTTTTCTGCCAAAGGAGATGTGTTATAAGTCTAACCATTTAAATGAAGAATTGTTCATCAATTACTCATTGAGGTTAAGACTTTAAAATCTTTCACTACATGGTGCGGAATGTTTGGGCAATCACCCTTGAGTATGTCCTTCTCTCTCAAAGGGAATGGAAATTATTAAACTCGGCACAGGTTTAGTGAGCTGCAGCATGGAAAGAGAGAGGCTCTGACACATCTACTCTGCAAACAACCGCATGAGACTGCAGTTTCACTTTTTGATGTGGTCTCATTACAGAAGAGTGTGCCAGCTGAAATATCAAAATGAAATACTATTCCTTTTACCTGGCTAAGCACTTGGTAATTTTACTTGAAGTTCTGAGGGAGGACAGCTGAAGCTGCTGCAGTGGGCATGATACCCACAGTTCAAGCAGTACTTTAGTCCATAGTACCTTCACGGAGGAGCTGAGGTCTTGCACCTGGTGTCCTTATCCCCTTCGTGGTGGAGAAAGAGAGGACAAGACCTAGATTTAGGAAGGACTAGGTCTTGTCCTCTGTGGTCCACACACATAAGAAACTGCAGTGAAATAGGGAGGCCTCTGCAGTCTGTGTGCCAGATTATGTTTGCTATATAAAATCTTCGGCGAGATTAGGGTGTGCTTCTATGCTTTTATCAGAAGGCTGTAATGAGAGAAGAAGGGGCAGCTCTCAGATGCAGAGTCCCTCTTTTGATAGCAGAGGAACTTCCCTTTCCCTTACTGTGTGCATCTGTAAACCATTATGCTGAGCTGCTGCTAGGATGTGAGAATGGTTTTTATTATAAGTATGCCTAGTATGCACTTATAAATTATATTAATTTTGGCATCTTTCTTATCTATACTAAAAGTTACTAACAGCAGTCACAGGACTCTGGCTGCTGAACAGCTTCCCTGTTCTGTGGTCTCCAGCATATCCTCTTACTGCAAATTGTATTCTCCACTTTAACATTCACTAGTCCTTACATTAACCTTCTCCTGGAGTATTTCCTGGATGATAATTTCAGAACAAAAAGTATTTCACTGAAAAATTTTTTGTTGCCATTCTCAGCATTTGTCACCCCTCCTTCACAGATAAATACCATTGGGAAGGTGGTGAGATGTCACTGGGTTCAAGGTGATGAAAAATCATCTGTTTGACATAAATTAAAGTGACCTGGAAGTTTCTGACTTAGCCTGATCAATTGCAAGTGTACATCTCCAAGTCTGAAGATAAGACTCTTGGCTCAAGAGCCAAGACTGTGTAATCTTACTCCTCGTTTGAATTTTAAGTGCTGGTTCTTACCTAGGATGAGAAGAAACACCATCATATAAATGGATATCATATAAATGGATAGCTCTGTGAAAGTCTGAGTTCTGCACTAAAAAATAGTTGGCTACTGGGTCCTTTTATCTCCCACTTAACAGGAGATAATAGATCCTATTCAGTGGGAGCCTGACCATTTAAAAAGGAGTTAAGATATTTTTTATTCTATACCACAGAACAGAGATAAGGTACCCCAAAATAGAGACAGGTAATTCGATTAAAGGATGTGTGAAAGTTTTATCTTTGCCAGGGAGCTAACTGCCTCAAAGGACTCAATCTCCACTGGATTAGACCACTAGTAAAACAAAGTTTACTTTGGAGTAAGCTGCTTGGTTACAAACCTCTGGGTAAATGCTCTTGCTCTTTGATGAAGTGTGAAATCATTTACACCTTTTTGCCATATATTTTGCTGAGTAGGAGTGTGTATGCATGGGTAGTTACCATGGAATAAATGACATGCTGTAAAGTCACACTGTCAATTAAATTTATTTACATGCCCATGCTTTTAGCCAGAGAAACACCCTGTTTCTGGATGGTGGGTGAGGAGAGGTGTGAGGAAGATGCCTTGTCAAAACAAAGCTGCTTCTGTGCACACGTACTAGGAAAATCAAATGGTTTTGAAACATTATGGTCACAAATCGTGTGCCTGCAGGCTTCCCCATGGTCTTGGCTGTCTCAGTCTGCCTCAAAGGCAGCACGTGGGGTCAGCCAAGGAGAACGGGAAAGGGAAGAGACTGCTGGCAGAAATGGGAGATCAGGTGTTCAAGGTGATATCTTCAATTCAGGTGCCAACACCCCAATTAAAATTGATAGACACCCGGATCCCTTCTTCAGGGTTTGTAAACACAAAAAGAACAATAAAAAATATTATTGCTGGCTTCTGCAGGACAAGGTGGGGAAATCTTGTGAAAAAAGAAAAAATCTGGGCTCACATCAGCGCTTACAGTATGGTTAAAGGTGTAGTGGTAGGCATGCTCCTGAATCTTTGGGCCAGGAAAGATTCTTTCTTTGTTTTCTGCACTCACACTGGGCTTGGCTGTGCTCTGCCTGTGGGAGTATTACCATGTGTTGCAACACTAGATTTTTCAGCTTAATTTTGCTGCTTAGTTTTCCTCCAGCAGTCTTCAGAAATCTTAATTTTTCCTGACTCCCTGATTGAAACGAGACAGGTAGTGACACTTCTGCTCAGGTTAGTATGAGCAAGCCCAGCAATGGGGATGTGCTCAAGGGGCTGAGGAAGGCTGGGAAGCTTTTCCTGGTTAATGAGAGCTGCTGGCAGCACCCGATGCACCACCGCTCTAGCCCAGCTTTTGCAGCCACTGTCACAGAAAACTAAGTAAATGAATTGTGGGTTTGGGTTTTTTTTAAGCTACCTTCTTTGGGTGACATTAAATACAGGGGTTAGTGGTGGGTGTTAAAATACTCTCCTGGTTCTGGAGCTTTTTCACAGGGGCTCAGATAAGGTGGGTGAGTTTCTTGCGTTCAGTGCCGATTGGTGAATAAACTCAAGTATACTATGTGGCTTAACCACAGGGACCTGTTTTCTTTCTCTGCCGGAAACACCTGCCAAAAAGGCTGTGTTCACTTGGGCTGTACAAAGAAAAGCCCCAAATGAAACTTCCAGCCTTATAGCAACAGGTCAGGAGGTGATACTCAGTACACTGGTTTAAGGTCAAAGCATCTCACTGTGCCAGCTGGATATAAAAAAATTATGGCTGTTAATTAAAACAGAATATCAATATAAAGGAGCTATTGATGCTTTCCTTTGCATAATTACCAAAGAAATACCCTTTACTCTTACTGAATTGGCTAAATTACAAAAGAATACCGTTGCACTCAGAAAGAGTGCATATTTATTATCTCTCATATTTAGAGAAACTAAATATGTGTGGAGAGTCTCCCTTACATGAGGAGAGTGATTTATGCTAACAGAAACAGAACCTGAGGGTAACTGGGGACCTGGGTGGGGTTTTCTTAACCACAGGAAGTAAGAGCTCCCTGGTCCCTCACCCAAAAAGCCACCTATTGGCCTGTGGGGTTGAGTCCCCTGGAGACAGGCGATCCAATTGCCATAGTAACTTCTAAGGATCAGTTGACTGAAAGTGTACAAAAGGCTGCTGGTCCCCCAGTAGTGCATCAACACATTCTGGAACCTGATCAAGGCTCCCCGATGACCGTACTGGTGGATCCAGAATCGCATTCATGAATATGAGCGAGATGACTGAGACTCAGCATCACAGTGTGCTAATTCTGCAACAGCTTGTAGTAAAGCTGTAGAAGGGGAGCTACCAAATGTATGCCAGGGAATTAACAGATTGTTGTCTACTGTCACAGCTCTGTTTCTGCAGAGTGAGCTTCCTCTAAGTAAAGATCCTCTTGGAAACTAGCTGGAGGACTGAGGAGTGCAGTATGATGCTGGCTGTTTTCTGAATACCTAGTTGTCACCTAGGTAGCTCCTGAACATGCTGATGTGAAGCACTACACAGGATGCCGTTACTTCAAACACCCTTATGTATGAAAGGTGACACTCAACCTTGTTATGATTGTGCTTCTCAGATACTAGTCATTTAATCAGTGTTAAAAGTCTAGCAAATGCATCAATTACAGAGTGAGGGTTTTTTGTGTTAGCTATCTCTTTATGTCCTCTGCCACTTTTGAACTGAGAAGGGCCAACTTTGATATGTTAGCCATGCTTCAATTAAAGGCTACTTTTGATCAGTATCCAGGTTTGATACATCCTTTCAAGAGGGATTAGTGAAGGATCCTAACAATTGTCAAGGGGAAGGCTTCTGTAGGTAAGGAGACTGAGACTGCAGCAGCAACAGGTGAGGTTGGATGCAGCTGCTATGGAGCTGCAATTTGGACAACAGAGTAACTTCACTGCTGGTGTCACACTATCACCAGCTGTCAGTTAGCTTTACTTCTCATCACACTAGACAGTAAAAAGAGTGCAGGCTTGTAGCAAGTTACATTGTCACCACTGCAATGAATGGCCTTTGACCAGGGGGTAAAAAAAAAAACCAACCTAGAGAAGTTCTTGAAAGAAAACACCATTTAATGTAAGATTACACAAGGTCAAAATTCAATCAGAACAAACATGCTGAAAACCATATGCACTGCCCCGTAAGTCCCAGTTTTAGAACCATGACACTTCATTCTCAATACCACCACAGGTGTGAAGTCACCCTCCACTTATTCCTCCCCTTCTCTCTAACTTTACAGAGCACTGAAAATTTAGTCTGTGAAAAGCATAAAATTTGTGAATTGCAGAAGATACCCCCTACTATGAAAGTGCAACAGATAGACAGAAGTATGTCTTTTTCAGAATCTTCACCACCACCTTGCCATTCTATTAATCACTTTGTGGGGATGCCCATGAGATACTGCTGTTATGGTTCCCCAGCCAGAAGGAATGCACGCCATACTGGTTTGGAGGAAGTCCAGCAACCCTAAGACCACGGCGGAAGACAGCGAGGAACTCCCTCTTTGTCACAGCCAGACTATTTGAGTGCACAAAGAGAGGGCCCTCTCCCTGTGGCCGTGCTGCCACATAGATACGGAGAGCTTCAACGGGACATAACCACATCTCTTTACATAATCTTAGTTGGACCAAATACCTCTGCTGGCCCATTTGAGATGTATGCAGAAAAAGGTTTGCACTCCCTTCCATCAGCTGGAGGTCACTCAAGTACAGGAGCTCTGGCTGTGCTATGTTTTGCTGATTTGCCACCATCTCTTCTATATGGAGTACACCAAAAAAAGCTACAGTAAAAATGGCACGGAACAACATACACTCATAAGGAGAGCTACACACAGACTCCAGAGTTCCCAGGAGAAATCTTAACACTTCAACTGTTACAGCAGAGTATTCATCATTTGAACAGCGAGTCCTGCGTTTCAACCTTGACATCATGGAACAGATAACAGGATCTGGAAGAGGATCAGGATGATCTACCATTCTGGAGATGAAAGACAGTCCTTTCATGTACATTATTATTTTTGTGGGAGGCACATTCTGGGACTCCATGGCAACCAGAAACTCTCTCAGTTGTTCGACTGGAATTGGCCAGACTGCAGACAGAGCCATGCCTTCTCTAAAAGAAAGAAAGTTTTTCAGGCCTTCATGGTAGACTTGCCATAAGTGGTTGTCTCCTGAATCCTCCAGTAACAGCAGAGCCTTCAGGGGCCAAGGGCCAAAGGAATGCTTATCAGGAACCTGGCTGAGCTTATCTGCTGAAAGAAAACCATGTTAACAATGGCAAACAGAAGCAGATAGAAGTTCCCTCCCTTTCAACATGCTTCAGCCTTTACTTGAACTTTTCTGAAAAAAGCCTGCCCCATGCATTCTTATGACTCTCATGAGCAGTTTCCAGAGCCAGAGCACAGAAGGATTACATTCTCAAAACCCATAAACCCCCACCCATTTGTCTCTTTATAGGAACATCTCAAGCCTGGTGACAGATCTGACACCCTGTTGCAAGGTTTCTGTGACCTCAGACCTCCATCAGTGGGCGCAAGTGGCTGGGAGTGACAAAGCCACCGCAAGGTAACAATATATTCAGGAGTGCACAGAGGTCTCAGAAGTCTTCCAACAGTGTGGTCAGACCCCATGGAAGAACCTGGCAGGACTCTACCCACCTCCTCCACCACTCAGCCGCCCCCCGGCCCTCCCTGCCCTGCCAAGGGCACACTCACCAGCTCCTTCCCCACCGCCAGCCTCCAGTCTACTGGGACCCCGTGACGTGGTGCAGCCATCTGGACCACACGGCAACCACCCCATACCGGGCTCCTGCCGCAGCAGTGCCAGCAGTGCCCAGAAGGGTGAAGGGGAAGCAAGCAGATCGATCCTTCTTCTCTGCATCATGAACAAAACAGCAGCCACGCAGTGAGAAGCACAAAACAGCAACTCCTCAGTGGTGCCACTGTGCTGCCCTTTTATACCTTGGCCTTTTTATCCAAATTGGAACGCCCCCTGTATGTGCCCTTCTGCGACTTACCCCGAGCCTGTGCCTGAGGGTCCATGCAGGGGTCCTCCTATCCTGCTTCCTCCACTCTCTGCCCACAGGTGTGCGGGGGAGTTACCTGGAAGATGGGGCGTCCAATAGCTGGACACTGCCTAAGTGGCCTGTTATCGCCTCCACTGTGCTGCAGCTGAGGGCTAAGGAAGGAGTAGAGGGTGTGTCTGCAGAGGGTCTGTTTGTCCTTGGCCCTGTTCTTCTCCCCTGCCAAAAACCTGTGCCATTTTATTACTAAAATGAGAGAGCTGGCAGCAGGGGAAGGTACAAACACATTACAGGTCTCTATGATGGCCAGGAGTAATGGTCAAATCCTGAGGGAGCGGGAGCTCCCCGGAAAGGCGGTTGCTGGGGTCCCTGTACAGCTGTCTTCAGAGGGAGACCAAAAGCTCAAGCTGTCGGCTGAGGAGCCTGCGCTAGCTTTGCTTTTTCTTAGGATTTTTCAGGGATAGCTACTGTGGAAAGACAGCTGTCTCGTTAAACTGTGCAGAAGCATCTCAGTGCATTGCCTGTACTTCTCAGCGAAGGAGGGCTGATGAGTAAATCAGAACGGAGCCAGCTGCCCTGAGCTGTTCTCTACCAAAGCTTGAAACCAAGTCTTGCTGAGTCCAGGAGAACAACTGGGAGGTAACACAAGTACTTATCTCTCCTCTTTCCTTATCTCTAAATCCAGTCACATTCCAGACTCTGGCGGAAGACGTAATAAACGACTGGACGTTTCACACCTTCCAGTTCTCAGGCCACTCCCGGCTTCGCACCCTCTTCTCGCATCGCCCAGGGCAGCGCTCCGGACCTCCGGGGCTGTTCTCAGAGGAGTGCGCTGCGGGCGGCCCCGGGCCTTGAAAGGGCCCGTAGGGCTCAGCTCTGGCAGTCCTCGTTCGGGGCGGCCGCTGCTCGTCCTCCTGCCATGGCCTGCGCTGCCCGCGCTCCGGCCGCGCCTGCCGCCGCGCTCTTCTGGGAGATGCTGGCGCTGCTGGCCCGGGAGCCGGGTATGGAATGGCTGGAGCTGAGCCTTGCTGGGCAGGTAGTCACCTCCCCGCCTCGCAGACGGGAAGCACCGCGGAGCGGCGGGGGCGGAGCGGCGGGGGCCGGTAGGTGCGGGCCGGGGCCGGGCCGCTGCCGAGGGGCACCGCATCGCCGGCGGCCGTGCCTGCTACCGGGCAGGGAAGGATGTCTCAGGGGAGTTTTCCCTCCTGGGCTGGGAAATAATGTTACCTACTGGCGGGAGTGTGCTGTGTGAGCTTTGTTGTTGTAATTTCTGTGAGCCGTCTCTTGGTTTAAAAACTGATTTTTATTTGTCTTCTCTATTACTACTCTGCAACCACGGAGTGTTACCACATCCAGTGCCTGATATCTTGGTTGCTTCTCATTTGAAAAATATCTCCGGTGCAGCTGTGTGTGAGTTGTCTATCAGATAAACTCACAGCATTGTCTGGAGGTGTAATGCGCTCAGGAGTACTGTCTTTATTGCTGCTTAAGTAGTGTGCTTGTGCCTCTTGTCACCATATGCTAATGTGGATCTTCTCTTGTAGGAAGCGAGATCAGTTGTCATCAAAAGCATTTATTGGGACCTTGTCCTCTGAAGACTTTGTCGTTGCTGGAGCACTCAGGGGATAATAGGCTTTGGCAGGACTACCTCGAAGGACTGAAGAAATTCCTCGTCTTTAGGGAAAGCATGGGAATGCCTGCAGCCTGGCCAATTCCAACGGAGCAAATTAGAGGATTTTTGGCTGTGGAATCTAATTATTCCTCTTCGAAGACACTCATATACATGGCAGCACTCTCTTATTTATCAAAATTGACCGGTAACTCTGATCCTCTGGAAGATCCTATAACCTGTTGCATGGTGACAGGGTTGAAACGTCGAGCGGGTATCCTGAGGGATAAATACTTGCCTGTAACAATTGAGATGTTGCGATCTCTCTTAGGAGCTCTGGAGTCTGTGTGCATAACTCATTATGAATGCTTACTGTTTCGTGCTTTATTTACTGTAGCTTTTTTTGGAGCACTTCGAATAGGAGAGATGGTGGCAAAGCACCGTAATGTACTGCAGCCTGAGCTGTTGTACCTGAGTGATCTCCAGCTGATGGAGAGGAAAGTGTTGCTTTTTCTGCCTTATTCTCCTGTGGATCAGGAGAGACATGTCATCAGCCTGGCGCTGTCTGGAGAGCCATGGGTGTGCCCTGTTTTGGCCCTCCGGAGCTATTTGACAGCTCGTTCACAGCTGGAAGGGCCACTCTTTGTGCACTCCAGCTTTAGGACTGTAACGAAGAGGGAGTTCCTGGCCGTTCTCCGATGTGCCCTGCGCCTGCTGGGGCTGTGTCCGGAGCAGTACGGCGTGCATTCCTTCTGGCTGGGGACTGCTGTCACTGCTGCGCGCTGCGGGTATCCCGGGGAAGATGTCACTCGCCTGGCAAGATGGCCCTGTATGACCCCAGGAAGATTCTAACCATGGAGACCAACAGGAAGATAGAAGCTTATCTTCTAAATCGTCTCCTTTATGTAGAGTCAGCTTTTAGTTGTATAGTTTCTAGCCTTTGACAGGACTTTAATATTAACACCTGAAATTAATTTTGTACCTCACAGTTGGGTGATCCTAAGTTCACTCAGAACTTGCTTGTTCTGTCTGTATTTTAAGGTGGGGGAGAGTGTCAAACCTTTGTGCATAGACTGCATTTTTGTCTTGTATGGTATGAGATAATAAAATACTGCCTTTTAAAAAACAGTTTCTGCCTACTAGTACTATTGTTGCTCTTTACTCAGAGGAAATCATAATCTTGGCTTTGAGAGCAAAGAATGTCAAGCAGACTCTGAAGTTTTGAAGAAAAACTTCTGAGCTTTTAAGGTAATAGTTGTAAAGAAGAAATAGTTAAATGGTGTTATCTTTTGGCATAGCTGTACATTTTTAACACTAACATGACACTTAGGTCAAAGGAAAGCTACATTATTAGCCAAATAACAGACACCAAAAGATGATCTTTTTAAAATGTTGATCATCATAAGATGTTCAAAATGATACCTTTTACTGTTTAAATGGATGACAGCAACTTCTAATCAAACTCTGCCTCTGAAAATATTTCATTTAATCCTCTAGACTCAATTCCCTCTGAGCATAATTAGCTTAATCAGTATTTTAAATAACAAAAATAGCACATGGTTCACCTAACAGTTAATGATTTCCTTAGGATGTGATACTTACTGTCTTTAATTTGACCTTCTTTTTTCCTGAATTTAAAGTTACTTTTTAAAATTGAATTTTCAGCCATAACCATAAAGTACAATGGCTTGAGTATTTCTAATTTTGGTGTTAATAGCATTTGTAACACTTTGATAGCCTGTGGTGGAATATATTTTTCACCGTATGGCTGGACTGGGACAGGAGTTGGTGAGTCAGTCAGTCCTCTCTCTGAAGACTGTGGTGAGCAAGCCTTTTTTGATCACCCTTATTACTACCGCTGCTTCAAACCTGGACTATGATTATCACTCAACAGGCTGGTTTTGTGTCTTGCTCTGCCCTATACCCTTTTTTAACAAAATTCTGGGCAACAGAAAGATGGGACCTAGATGAAATTTAATGCTAGCTTGACCTCCATGTGGATAATTAGCCATGATGTCTGAGACTTCTTGTTTTAGTTGAAATACACCCTGTCCATGCAGGGCAGCACCTATCTACTACTGACTACTGTGCATGGTGTTGAGTTCACTGTGGGAGTTAACTACAGTGCAGCAACACTTCTGTGGTTATGCTGATATCAGAGATATCAGCTAAAAGGTCAGCTAAAATCTATCTTTTTCATTACTTCGCTTTGTTCACTTGAATTGCTTGCTTGTACAGTAATTTCTATTTCTGTGCATGAAATCTAAGTGTAAATAGAGGTAAAGTAATGCAAATGTCGCATCTCCCCAGGAGTTATTCTGAGGTGCCCACCAGCTGCTGCTGCTTGTTAGACTGAGCCGATACTTAGAACATACCTACAGAAAGAAGTGTTTTGTGCTCTGTGGAAGCTGGGTTTTTGCTGTCCCACGTGTTTGTGATGTGTCTGCTCACTGGCTTGTGCTGTATCTAGGCAGGCCCGTTTCTAGCACTGTCTGTTGCCTTCTGTGAAAGGTCTGTGTATTGGCTGTATGTGGCACGGGTTTAGTACTGGTGGGAGGGGGGACTTACGAGGGTGGCCTCTGTAGAAAGAGGTAAAAGGGGCTGGCCCGTTCATATTTTTGTTTCCCAGTACCCAAATATTTTAACAGTGAATGTGCCTGACCATTTAACTACCTGCTAGGACTGTTCAATTTAATTGATTTCAGCAATAAATTGTGCTTCCCAAATGGGGATATAGGAAAGTTTTTTTGCAAGTATTTTAGGAGTGCAAATAGTTGTCCTAGCAGACAGGAATGGCTGTATTAGTGCTTGCACCTTTAACATAGGTGCTGTTTTGAAAGCTTTTAGGTAAGTCTGTCTTCCGGGGAAGCTGGTATTTGGCAAATAAATGCCATGATGATCAGGAATACCGGGAAAACGAATGCCTGTCTTATCTGTAATTTCTATGTCTCTGATACATGAAGCAGAAAAGAGAATTACCTTTGTTCTTATTTCTGCCTACATTCTGTAGCCAGAGCTTTTGATCTTGTACCCCTCCTAAGTGGAAGTAAAACCTCAGAAGTAGCACCTCCTGCCCCTCCTCCACTGTCCTGGGTGTCTGCAGAGTTGTTCCTTTCACGTATTCTCACCCTTCTTTTCTCTGGCCACAGTTACATCTGCACAATAACTTTCTTCCTTCTTAGATATGTTATCACAGAGTCGTTACCGTCATTTCTAATTGGCCCAGGCTTGGCCAGCAGCACGGCTGTCCTGGAGCCATTTGGCATTGGCTCTGCTGGACATGGGGGAAGCTTCTGGCAGCTTCTCACAGAAGCCACACCTTTAGCCCCCTGCTACCAAAACGTGTCCATGCAAACCCAATATACTAGTTGTTTTCATTTAGCTGTTCTAAAGAATAGAAACAGAATAGATAATAAGAAGGGTATTATACTTTAAGTTGTAAAATGGGGAACTATTCCAACTCACATTTTTTCCTAACATGTTAGTTAATGGTTTCATGCATTTTTATCATGTTAGCAGTGAAAAGCTAAGCATACTTACTCCAGAAAGAGCTGAAAAACTCCAGTAATACTGATGACTCTCTGCTGTGGGAATTCACTGTATTACATGCAGATACTGGTGAATCATTCATATGGAAGCTTGAACTCTTAAAATTTCTAGAATTTATAATCGTTGAATTTAAGTAGTTAGACTCTTCAAGAATAAAGGGGAAGCAATAGAATCATAGAATCACAGAACTGTTTGTGTTGAGACCTTAAAGACCCTCTTGTTCCAACCCGCCTGCCATGGGCAGGGACACCTTTCACTTGACCAGGTTACTCAGAGCTCCATCCAGCCTGGCCTTGAACACATCCAGGAATGGGGCATCCACAACTTCTCTGGTGAAACTCTGGGAGTACCTTACCACTCTCAAAGTAAACAATTTTTTCCTAATATCTAATCTAAACCTACTGTCTTTTAGTTTGGATCCATTCCCCATTGTCCTGTCACTACATGCTCCTGTAAAAAATCCCTCTCAATCTTTATTTTAGCCTCCATCTGGGTACTGGAAGGACACAATTAGGTCACCCCTAAGCCTTCTCTTTTCCAGGCTCAACAAACCCAGTTCTCTCAGCCTTTCCTCACAGGAGACATGCTCCATCCCTCTAATCAACTTGGTGGCCTCCTCTGGACTCGCTCCAACAGGTCCATGTCCTTCCTGTGCTGGGACCCCAGAGCTGGATGCAGGGTTCCAGGTGGGGTCTCACCAGAGCAGAGCAGAGGGACAGAATTGCCTCCCTGGCCCTGCTGCCCACGGTGCTCTGGATGCAGCCCAGGACATGTTTGGCTTTCTGGGCTGTGAGTGCACATGGCTGGGCCATGTCCAGCCTCTCACCCACCAGCACCCCCAATATATTGCCTTGAAATACTGGCAGAAGAGAAAGAATGATAGAACTATGTGTGTCACAAGTCCCATGCTTTTTTCCTTATGTATAGCTTCCCACCAAGAACAAATCAATTATCCATCAGTCCAGCGTAGACCGTACCTCAGTCATTACAACCACTGGATAAGGAGCAGCTGTCTTGCATGGCAATGTAATATGCTCCTTTTGTTAGAGCCCAGGAGTAAAGCCAATATGGAATTTGTTGTTATAATTGTTCCATGTTCTAGCAATGCTCTTATACTAGCTCTTTTCTACTGGCTTGAGGAACTGGTTCTTGTACTTTTATATACATTTCCCAAAAGCTGCAATAACTGCAGGATGACTGTAGGATAGTCTGACTTCTCATAGTTCTGTTATAGCTATAAACTACACTAATCCCTCTTGCATTTTGTCCAACATCTTGGTTCTGTTTCAGAATAAAATGCACTTCCTTAAGCTAAAGGCAGCTGAGCAATTGGCAAAACTACTTCACAGCCCCCTGCCAATTGTTGGCAGGCAAGGAGCAAATGTTTTCCAAAGCAGACAAACCAATCAGATAATATGTAGTTACAGTAGTAATTTAATGTTAAAGCACTTTTTTTTGGCCTTAACAGCTTTTATACCTCATATCACCTTCCACAGTACTTGAAAAATAGCAGCTACTTAAGCCTGTAAGATTCAGTTCAGTGTTGTAAGCTAACACTTGTAGATGGCAAATCTTATGTCTTTATTGGCAAAATAATTTTTTTCAGCCCACTCAACCAAAGAAAAGATGTTCCTTGATGGTGGCTCCCTGTATTACCACTTTAGCTTCTTTTTTTCCCTTGGAAGAAATTAATTTCAATACATTCGTTATGAGTTGAAAAGAAGAAAACAATATCATGTCTTTGGACTATTGCTTGGAATTTTGCAAGTTAAAACCAACAGTATGAATACAGCCTCTCTTCACTGAGCCACTGTGTTTACATAGACTTAAGAAAAGGGTTGCTGTCTTCAGCTGAAATGACGGTGCTTTGTTCCCAAGATATAAATGACACTCCTGTGCCAGAGTGAGTGTAGCTGCAGAGTTTGAACAAATCAGAGATTTACTACAATATTTTGCTCAAGAGGAAATATTTTTGCTTAAACCACAGCGTAATGTAGGTGTGTTCATGCTAGGACATTTTAAGGAATGTCAGTACCCATGTGCCATAAGATGTGTCAGTAGCTAAACCCATTATTCATCAAAAGTTCTTTTCCCTCAGAGATGAGTAGTTGCTGCTGGCTTTATCCCACAGGGAGGTTTATTTGGGCCTAAATGCATTGTGCTAATTTAGAGTTGTGACCCCCGCCACGTAGTTGTGCCATATTTTGTGTTGCAGGGTGGATGTGAGCTTACCAGGAAAGCATATGTTTTCTGGAAGTGCTAGACCCTCTATGCAGATACTCCTGTGGATGTGATGAGTTTTAAAGAGATGTTCCCATCCACCTCTAAATTTTGGAGAGAGATGAAACTTTAGTTTTGAGTTAGTGTCTAAACTGTTGCCTTTCAATCTTTCCTCTTCAGATAGTGGTTTAATCTCTGGGGTTTTTTGTGATATGCATACAAGCTGGGGCACCTAGAGCTGTCTTCAGTCTGCAGTGGTAGCTGGGAGGCTTCCCTCTCCTCCAAAAGCTGAGGTAGAGGTGCTGCCTTCCATGGCTCAAAAGTGATCATCAAGAGGAAGATGTTTGAGTCTGTCAGCACACTTGTAACTGTGCGTAGGAAGTTTTCTCTAATTCAGTTTATTTTGGAGCATCAGGCTGCCTATCAGAGCAAAGTAGTGATTTGTGTCTAGGCCCAAAGGTAGTCTTTTTGTAGAGCACAGATTCTGCAATTGGCCATTCAAAGGCATGCTACGAATCCGGACATTATCCCAATGAGAAAGAGATGTGTATAAAATAGCTTTCTGATACCTAAAATTATAAACTAGCTTTGTCCTTAACCCTGCCAGGTACTGATGAACAAAATGCTAATGAGCTTGTAAGCATTGCGGTGAAAAAGGAGTAACCTGCTGCATTTTAGACCACATTAAATAATGCCAGACTTCTAGATTCAAAAAGTTTCTCTTCAGGGGCTGGGAGGTGGTCAGCCGAGCTGCCTGTGTAAGTGCACCCAAATAATTTATATTCAGAAAACCCCACAACTGTAACGTGCAAATGAGGATTTCCCACCTGTGGAAAATGTGGCTAACATTCCACATTATCTCATGACATAGAATTGTGAACACTTCCTAATGTATTTCCTATCTTCTGTGTGTACAGCAGGGTGGAAGAAAATATGAATGAGTATGTTGGTTTTGGGTGGTAGGGGATTTTTAGAGAGAAGGAAGGAAGAGGCAGTAGGTGGGTAAGAAAAAATGAGGTGGAGAGAAACATGTTGCATCTAAATGAAGTGCTGTGCTCTCTAGAGCAGGCACGGTGAGGCTGTTCTGCTGGCAACAAGAGCTGCTGTTACCCGTGCTGTTACGACCAGTTAGTCTAAGGAGAGAAGTTTGACTCTGAACAGTTAGTGTGCTGCTTGACCCTATCACGAGATAATATTCAGTAGCAAATGCTGTGAAGAAAGTGAATGTAACAGCTTCTGTGGGGAAAAATTGGCAGGAAGGCAACTAGAAGCAGACTGTGAGACACTTCTTACAAACTGTGCTTAGAAACCAATCTGTTCTTCTTTATTGTTCTCTGATGAAGGGATGGATTATAAATCTGTCTATAAAGCCTTGAGGCCTGTGATAGTACAGTATCTGCAGCTTTTCCAGTTGAAGGTTTAAAAACTCTTAATGTTTTTTATGCAAAAAAGGGTAAGAATCTATTAAAAAATTCTGAAAATGTACATATAAAAACCTTAGGCTCAGGCTCATAAAATTATTATTTTATGCAGAAGAAAGATTGAAACAACAATATTCTAAATATGTTTTTACACTTCTTACCTACAATGCTTATAGTTTGGCTAAGATAATTATCTAACTTTGGAAGTTTTAATACAAAAGAGATCTGTGTCATCTGCACTTCAGTCTGTCCTTAGAGCACATGCAGAGTCAAACTTCCCTTACAGGGCAGTACACTGAATTTAGTTTTTTTTATGATGCCTTGGTAATAGTGTATGTGTGTGTCTAGAACCATAAAAGGTTACATGTGTTATGTGAGCGGTGTACAAGCTCAGTGCTCCAATGAATGGTCCACTCTTGTCCCGCTGAATGTGCACATAAACACAGTGTTCTGCTGTGTTAACAGCCCATACTCATTCCCACGAAGTCAAATGTCTGAACAAAATACGTGGAAGCCGGGTTGGATATTGTGCCATGGGCCTTAATCACTCTCCACATCAACAGAAGCCGTCTGTGCTCCAAACACGGTTTTGTATCGCCTCACAGTTGACGACAATGGCTTGAATTCGCTCCCTTGAAACCACCCCGTGACTGGTCTCAGGTCTGTAGGTCCTGTCCGAGAAGGAAGCCCGGAAAGACCCCGGATTCGGCCACGAAACGCTTTTGTTCCTTCTGCTTATCTTTCTCTTTAAAAGAACATCTTGTTTCACCATGTCGTACATCAAAGGTAAGGCGAATAATCTGCGAAACTGATCGAAGTAGACTATAATGCGATGTGATTTTTGTGTGATAAAGCGCCTCGTCTCTGCGGGTGGATCAGGAGGCTGGGTGACAGGGCCATCTGCTGGCAGCGGGACTCCGACAGCATCCCTGTGAATTCCGCTGGGAACGACTCTAGTTCTGGGAGTGGTTAACAGCTTCATTCTAACTTCCCAACACCCGTGACTCTTCTTAAATTATCTTTGTAAGCGGCTTAGTATCTTATATATTAATTTCTGACTTGGTAGCAGAACTTTTTACTGTAAAGAAAGAAAACTCTTTAACTGTAAATTTAGCCTGCATTCAAAAGTTAAATGGAATGTTTGATCTGGGACCAGTATTACCATAGATTATGCCAAAATTTAAAACTATATTCTGAGGAAGTGCGGGTTTGTAGATTAATATCTCAGATCAATGAGAAATTAATGTTAATGCTCAGTCTTCACATAAAATGTCTACATTAGGGACATTTTGATTAAAAATACAAATCAGATATCTTGTGAAGAAATAGAAAGAAGCCAAACGGTCTGTCATACTAACATTGTTAAATTTCTTGTGTCTTCCATATTGAAAAGACTTTTGGATGTATTTTCATTTTACTTTTGCAAGCACCGTGCAATCAATGCAGCATCTCAAACATAACAAGCATGTCTAATACATGTATGCTCATGTTTACCTGTCTGTATGTCTAGTGTGATGACTGAAAATATTATAGGTAATAAATCAGAGCTTATGATCTATCCCTTTGCAAGTTGATAATTAATATCATGGAATTGTATATGCATATAAGAATAAATTGGGTAAGCAACATGTAAACATGCTTTATGGTTTTGTCTTTTGAGAACCTGCAGTTTCCCTTCAAGAAGACTTTGTGACAATAAATGTGCATAGTTCTTTAATATATGTGATCTTATGCAAATTAAAGTACATCAGTCCACACTACTTGACATGTGTGTATTGCTGATGTAACAGGTCACACCGTTGTCTCAAGCCTGTGGTAGAGCAAGGCTAGTCCTGGTTCCAGTAGTGTTTATAGCAGGTCTCTTAAAGCAGTACCCCTGATCACTCTTGTAATTGCAGTAAGAGATGTGATGCAGTAGCTCCTTGCTGACAGAATGGCAATTTATTGTAGACTAAAATTATCCCCTGAGAATGCGGTGATCTGACTGTATCCAAAAATCTTTCCTCTCCGATTTTTGTTGTCTCTAGCATCATATAACTTCATCCCACAGAGAAAGCAGGTTATTATATACTGTCTAGGGGCTGTTCTGACCTTTTTGACTTCTAAACTGTTTTCCACTTTTTTACAATTTGACAATTCAGCAAATGAAATGACAGAGATAGATTTCATTACAGGAGCTTTGACCAAAACTATTTATTGCTTACCTAGTAAACCTGACCATAAATGTAATTGATTTATACATCCCACAAAAAGCACAAACATTAGCCAGTGGCTGCTTGTAGTGCTGCCGTGTAGAAATTATGTGTATGGAGGGATAATTTTTCTTCTAGCCAAAAGACAGTGCAAGAGTAAAGCAACAGTGTTTTATGTTTTCTGTGGATCAGGACCGATTTTTTTCCCCTGGTAGTTCACTCTGCATTTTCACTTTCTGTTTTAGTGACTGTTTTCTGTTATCTGTTCCAAAAGGATGGCAAAAGGGACTGCAGTATATCAGAAAGGATGGATTGGACTGTGGGGAGGAGGAAGTAATCTCCTCTTGCCTGAGAAACTTGAAAGAGAATGTCCGTGGTACTAGGAAGCTAACTTGACAGCATGAGTAATATAGACAGAGCTATTCAAGTTCTGACCATCGGGCTGAGATGGAAGGCCAGGTGAGGTGTTGTTTCATGTTCATATCTTTTTCCTGAAACTCTTTTGGCTGAATGTAAGTGCTGTCCAGTAACTGTAATTTTTTTGTCAAGTTCACCTGTGAAAAATTGTACTGTATAAGGGAAATGGCATTTTACCTGCAAAGTGCAGTTTTGCTCCTGGTTTACTGTGCTGAGTACTGGTCTCCAAGTTGTCTACACCTGCTGAAGTTCTTGTTTGCACAGTGATATTGAGCAAATATTGGATTTGTTGTCTGACTGGTGCAACTGCATCTCTTCCATGTGGCAACACCTTGGTAATGAAAACCTTGTTTTATCAGCATGGAAGTAAGTAGGCTGTGGCTGTGGTTATTGGATTTTTTCCGTGTGATATTGGCTGTGTGATGTACAGTGTAACTATTCCTATTAAAGTACTGAGTCAGATCACTTTTTTGTGAAGGTCCACAAATTCCATAGGACCGGTTCTGAGCAGGCCATTGCAGAATATAAGTGCAGTAAAGCATAGCCCTCCAAAAAACTGTAAAAGGATTTGTCATAAATTGGACGAAATCTTACATTTGTAGCAAAAAATGGAATGGAATACCATTTTCGCACTGATACCCAATCTGTTGGTTTTCTGTCTCAGCATCAGCTTGAGACCAGGCAGCGCTCAGGTTACCAAGACAGGGAGGGTTCAGCAGAGCCCCAGGCGGTGGCACGGACAAAGCCCATCGATCGCTGCAGGACTCTGACAGCTGCGGAGGGAGGACCGAGCTGCTTCTAGAAGCGCATCAGTGTGTCAGAACCTTGATGCTGCTGTGCACCTTGATTTACGTTTTTGGATAGTTTTGGATAGTGGTAAACAGTTCTGTGACATTGGGTGAACAGTTTTATTTAAGGTCCAGAAATGAAGATAAGGAGCCTCTCTTCCTTTTACGTCTCTCTATGGTTGCTGTTCACAGCAGTGAGACTCAAAGGTGAGAATCCTGCTTGCTAGCTAAATGTTGCATTGAGGTTTATTTTATTCAGATAGGATCTTGTGACCTGATGTACCCTACATGGCTGAGCCCCAGAAGTATTTAATCTGTTTAGTTTTACGTTGTCTCACTGATGCATTGACAAAATGATCAGGTACGACCAGAACTGCAGTGCTCTTCGAGAATACCTTTTTAGTCAGGAAGATTTGTTTTGAACTCTTAATTAGTCCAGGAAATCGGTGTGAATCACCAGAGAGAGATGTACTCCAAAGCACTTGTTCCCTACGTATTGCCGCCTGGCATTTGCGCAAGTGCTGCGAGTGTGTGAGGGGCTGAAATGCTGAAGTGATAATGACTCAAACAATTGGCCATTTGCAAAAGCAGCGGGTGCTCTGATGAGGCCGGATTTGTGCCCCACGACCGAAGGGGAGGGGGAGAGCTTTTGAAGCTGCGTAAGATCGCGCCAGGTGCAGAGGGGGTGAGCACCTATCACCAGAGATCACCATGACAAATCAACCTTTGTTTAGCAACAAGATGAGTTTTGAACCAGATAAGGGAGAAGACCGATAAGAAGCAGATCTTGTGAGATGGGATAATACTTTTTATCCTGTATGGTGATATCTGTCCTCTCCATTTTCTACTCTTATCCTTTATTCCTCTTTCTTTCTTTTTCTTCTGTATTTTCTTAAGTGTAATCTTGATGCTTTTATATTGTTTCATTCCTATAGATAATAACCGATACGGCTACATACCTCTTTCCCACTGTTGAAATTGATACAACTTTAAAAATTTTTTTTGTAGCTTTGGTCAGGGGTTTGTTCGCCTTTGCCCAGGGGGAGGGGAATTGAAGTTTCTCTTCAAAAGACCCTGTTCACCGGGTGAGGTCTGATGAGTTTAACATCTACAGATTGGGAGTAGCCAGAAGATGCACAGGAAATAAACGAACATTAAGGGACATTACCCCCCTGGTGCTGTCGGAGACACCTGGTCTGGGAAAAGATTGATAAGAGAACCAAGGAATGAGGACCTGATTAGCATCGAAGGGGAAGGGATCAATAACCAATAGGAGATTGAACACTGAGAACTGTGTAATTTGAGTGAATGTGAATTTCTTTGGGTTTTTTTTCTGTGTAAATAGGTGAAAAGTCTGGTAAAGAACCGTGTATGATGGAATGATTTTCACTGCACAACCCGGACATGTGTGGATGAAATAATTTCTATTGCACATCTGACTCAGAATAACACCCTGCCCAGAATAAAGTAATGCCTAATTCTCTAACACTGAAAAGATGTTGTTGGAGAGTTTCTGGTTTTCCCATAGTTTCAGTGACACCACTGCAACCAAATTGTTCTAAAATAAACCTGCCACACATAAATATATGTATTTATACATAACTTGTCATTCGGTGTCATTTCACTCTAATCCGTCCCAAGGGATCTATTAACAAGAACCTCAGTTACCTCACCTTCAGGGGTGGGTTGTAACAGAGTGGTCCTGTTGTCCTTGCCCTTTGCTTTAAGAAATTTGTGAATCTATATAAAGATGATACAGAGGCTGCCTAGAGAAACTGTGACATACAAAACAGTATGAAACAGCAAAAGTGCCATTTAAAACCTCAAGTTTCAGTGAATTATCCTTAGTATCTAAGTCTGGATAGCAAGAAGCATCTCCAAATACATGGTTTGGAAAAGATGTTGGTGCTAAGATGTATTCACACATCATGCAATTGCCAGCTTGTGAAGAAAAGCAGCTCAGATTTTTACAGGTGGTAGTTTGAAAAGAAAAAGACTGAATTCTGGAAGTAGCAGGAATCTTACCAGTGCTGGATTTGAGGAGATACCAGAAGCCATTATCCTGTGAGTAGGTGTGATTTCAGACCTTGCTGACTGGAAGTCAGTAAACTCTGCCTGTGAAAGTCATTGGTAAAATAAAAGTAATTATATTTACTTTCAAAAAATGTAGGAATTGGTGTATACAGAGTGTTTTTCAGTGAAAAGCTTGAGTTAGCTGTTCATTTACTCCAGGTGAATGCTGTCTTTATTTGAATAGCTTCATCAGGTGCACTTCTGTAGCTGAACTCATGGTATTCTACAATATATGAATGATAAATATATTTATAGCAAATACTGCTTGAAGCAGTAGAAAGAGGGTGTTTTCTGATGCTGCTCGGTGCTTAATCTATTGTACTGAACAAGTCCATGTTATCTAGCTGTAGAATCAGCCAAAGGAAAATATGCTCACATGCTGTTTAATGAACTGTTTGAAGACTACTCCAATGCTCTGAGACCAGTGGAAGACACAGATAAAGTACTGAATGTCACCCTTCAGATCACATTGTCCCAAATTAAAGACATGGTGAGTAAAAGCACAGTTCTGTTTTTCTAAAATTATGCAGAAATATACTAGGTGTAAGCCTTTTGTTTGGAATAGGAAGAGCAGCCTTCATTTTGTTGTCACAGCTTCAGAAATGCTTCCTCACGGGCGGGGGAGGGGGGTGTGTCCTGTTCCCCGTTTTTTTGTAGATTCCACTCTGGTTGCAACACTTAAGGCTTCCATTATAAGTCTGGAAACTTAGAGCTGCTGAATTTTTAAGACTTCTTTTGTAGTTAGGTGCTGGTATCACACCCTCCAGGCAACCATTGCTGAGTTTTAAATACAGCAAATGCTTTTTCTAAGATGCAATTAATTTCTTCATAAAATCCCTAAAATTAGCCTTCAGTAATTTTTATAAATATGGTTCTCTAGATATACTTTTAAGGCAAAAGAAAATGTGTCTGCAGGGAGAAGGGAAGATTATTTTTGTGACTTCTGAATTATAATTTCAAGGCCTCGCCAAGCTTTCAAAGGATTTCTTAGCCTGAATCTGTTAGCTGTTTGCTATTCTGAAACTTGCAAAAGGAAATTAGGAAGATACTGGGAGCCTTAGACACTGATTAAAACTAGGGAGGGTGCTGAGAGAAGAAGGTTTGCACAAGCAAAAGTCCAAACCAGTGATTTCCCTGTACAGTGTATGGGCCTAGATGCCTGTCTGAGAATTATTTTGTGGCCTGTCAGTATTCTGGCCTGTTTTGAGCACTACATCAAAGCCATATCACAAATGCTGTCTGCGTCTAAGATGTCATTTTGTCACCTTCAGCTAGAAATATCTCTACATTTTTATGCAGGATGAAAGGAACCAGATTTTGTCAGCTTACTTATGGATTCGACAAAGCTGGTATGATGCATACCTCAGATGGGACAAAGATAAATATGATGGGTTGGATTCTATCAGGATTCCAAGCAATTTGGTTTGGAGACCAGATATTGTCCTATATAACAAGTGAGTGTGGCTGGAGAAAATCAGCTTGCATATTTGAGGGAGGGAGGGGGTTAAAGGAGCAACTGGCCCACAGGGTCTAAACTTTCATCACTACCTTACCTTAGCAAGGGGTATGTTTGTTGCCTTAACACTTGTTGTTGATAATCTAAATATTTTGCAATAAAGCTATAGACAAGATCTGAAAATTATGCTACACAACAAAGCTATTCTGAATTTCTCTGCACTGAGAATTGAATACCCTGGCTGTCTGTGGTGCTTTCTGCTGAGGCTCCTAGGAAGTTCTGGAAGATTGTCCACAAAAAACTGATACACAAAGGCTGCACTCCTTGTCTGCTCTCCCAGGCCAATAATGACCAGCAGATTGTTTTCATTTTTAATGGACTCTTATCCTACTGTATCCCGTTTGAGGTCAAGTTGGAAGAAGCTATGGCCAACGAATACAACATAATTTAGCAGCACTGACGTTTGGCATTCATGGGCACTCATATCTGTAAATAATCGTTAATAGTAGGTTCCTACTAAAATTCAGTGTAAATATGATTTCAGAAGCATGCTTTTAATGGTGCGAAAGGAGGGTCTTCCCCCTTGCTCACCTTCTCTGGCCCACACTCTTAAGTTGTTGTGTCTCAATCCTGATTGTCATTTTTCTGTCTTTTAGGGCTGATGATGACTTTTCAGAACCAGTAAATACTAATGTAGTGCTGAGATATGATGGAAAAATCACTTGGGATGCACCTGCTATCACAAAGAGTTCATGTGTAGTGGATGTGTCTTATTTTCCTTTTGACAGCCAGCAGTGCAACCTTACCTTTGGGTCCTGGACCTATAATGGTAATCAGGTAGACATCATCAATTCTCTTGATAGTGGTGACCTCTCTGACTTCATAGAAGATGTGGAATGGGAGATTCATGGTATGCCAGCAGTTAAGAATGTTATCACTTATGGCTGCTGCTCTGAGCCTTATCCAGATGTGACCTTCACACTGATTTTGAAAAGGAAGTCCTCTTTCTACATATTTAATCTGTTGCTTCCCTGTATTTTGATCTCTTTCCTGGCCCCACTGGGATTTTATCTCCCTGCAGACTCTGGTGAGAAAGTGTCTCTGGGTGTTACAGTTCTTCTTGCTCTGACTGTGTTCCAGCTGATGGTTGCAGAGATCATGCCCCCATCTGAAAATGTACCTTTGATAGGTGAGCTTTACAAGCTTTGTCTTTAAGCATGACTCACTAACAGCAGGGCTGTACATCAGGGAATCTGTATGTAATTTGTGATTTCTGGGAAGATTTTTGAAACATAGTGAAGTACTTAAAATGTGTGTGGAATTTGTATACGTATGCTGCAGTTTTTAAAAGTTATTTTGTGTTTATTTAAAATTATACATTAACTAGCTATTTTATATTTATTAAATATAGCTAGATGTTTAGAATTATGGTATCACATCTTGAAATAAAGCTAGTAATGGAAGACAATTTTAGAACTAACACATTAAATGTAATCAAGACCTATAAGCATGAGGTCAGACTGTTTCAAGATATGTTTCTGTCAGATCCAGATGGTTGGATGGCCTAGCTGGCATTTTCACAGTTGACTTAATATCTGACAATTGCTACATTGGATTATAGTTCCTGGGAATCCATTATGCTGAAATTTAATTTATGTCTAGGAGTTCAGAAAACTTCATGTGTAATGAAAGGCACCTAGCTTCAGTCTGTTTTCTCTATTCTCACACTCTCCCTTGCCATCCTTTCCAATCCCTTCGAAAATGGGCTCAGATCACACTTGTCTGTGTCATGTCCTGTGTCATTGCTGTCAGCCCTCGCTTTTCCTGTGGAGGCTGCAGAGCAGGGCTGGGAGCTGCCTCTCTGTGTAGGTTGGCTGGGTGGTCAGCTGTGTACTTCAGTTGCCAAAAGCAAGGGCAGAGGAGCACAGCTTGTATTCACTTCAGCTTGCCACCCTTCAGCTCTGACCTCTGAGCTGGCAGCACACTGGTTGTGGATACCAGCAAGGTCTGGATATTCACTGATGTGTGTGAGTGTGAAAGAATGGATCTGCTGGTGTGGGGTGCACCAATAGCTCAAACAAAGTGTTGTCATCACTGTTGTTAATACATGAGGAAGTGGGATTTCCAAGGTGCCATGTGAAGCCATTGGCATGGGGATTTTGCAGACACTAGGAAAAGAGCAAGGCTCTTGAGAAACATTTTTGAGCTGCTTTCTGAATGGATGTGTTTCAAGAAATCAGAGGGTTTAGTTGCAAATATTTATCATGCTCATGCAGTAGTCACTTACTCATCTGATAAAGACAAGCCAGTAATGAGAATGAGATTTTATTTTAATGGCTTTGATCTTTGCTTTTAAATGGTAAGTTATGATCTAAGAGAATTGGGGTGATTAAAAATGTTTCACTTGCATTTATGCTTAACACTAAGTTGTCACACTGTTACTTCTCATTGAATTTTTTTATTAGGGTAGCATCTTTAATATGATTTTATTTTGTGTTCCAGGAAAGTACTACATAGCAACCATGACCATGATCACAGCTTCCACTGCATTGACAATCATTATAATGAATCTCCATCATTGTGGCTCAGAAGCAAAGCCTGTTCCACAATGGGCCAAGGTGGTTATTTTGGACTATATGTCAAAAATCTTTTTTGTTTATGATGTGGGTGAAAATTGCACAAGTCCAAAAAGAGAGAAGGAAGAAGAACGTAGGTTAGAGGGGGATGATGGGTGTCAGAGGAGGCACAAAGAGGTAAGGAGTCCTCTTTCCAATAGGAATGATGACTGTAATCTCAAGGAGAAGCTCAATGGAAATTGGAATAAAAGCTATGGAGTTCATGATGAAAATGTTAGGGAGACTGTTAATTGCTGTTCTTGTTACAAAATGCTGATTAAAAATATCGAGTATATTGCTAATTGTGTTAGAGACCATAAAGCAAACCGGGCCAAAGGAATTGAGTGGAAAAAAGTTGCAAAAGTGATGGACAGGTTTTTCATGTGGATTTTCTTTATCATGGTGTTCTTTATGAGTGTGCTGATCATTGGGAAGGCTGCTTAACTGAAAATGAATATGTTCCTTTTGTAAATCTGAATATTCTCTGTTTGTTTAGGTGGAGTTCTGTGACAGGGGTGCTTCTGAGATCTTTGTCTTGCATTCTGTAACAATAAAGAAATTGATTCTGTAGGCTGTGACAGTGAGTCCAGACACTGCATAACTGAGGACTTTGCTGGTGACTGTCCTTGCCTTTTAGCATGGGTGTGCTGATGAGGCTGCAGGATAAGCTGTCAGTGTTCCACCTTGGTGAGCGGTGGCCATGACTTCAGGCTGTCTAGGCCAGAGCATTGCAGCAGTGGAGCAGACAGCCTAGCAGGGAGCACTGTATTCACAGGGCTGCATCTCTGCACCTTGTAATTTGATCAGCCCTTTCTCTCTTCCAGGGGGGAAAAAAAAGTGTATTTGTGACATGGTGACATTTTCTGGAGATCATCCCTTCATGGCATTACCTTTTTTCCTTTTGTTTTTAGTTTGTCTTGAAAACTTACATTTTTTGTTACAGCTCACTGATCACTGTTCCTATCATTTCATAGGCTCTACGTCTATCTGCTGTGCCTTTAGCTTCCAATATGGTTGAGCTTAACTGAATATGACCTTCCTCTTTTTCGTTTCCTGCTGCTGAATGTTACTGTATTGTCACCATGGCTTCAGTAAGCCAGAGAGCCAGGGTTTCTGCTCACTGAGTCAGAGGGCCTCTCTTCAATTCTTTCTCTTGAGCCTAATAATTGGAAGAACTTCTCCCATCCTTCCTACATGTCTCATTGCCCTGGGCACTTGTGTAAGATGTGCCTTTAAATGTTACTTGAGACTGCTAAAATAGGAGGCTGTGACTTCTGTCTTCGCTCATTGTATTTACTACCAGTGTTCACCCTTTGTGTCCCTTGTCCACTCTTACATGCTCCTTAATACTTAAATTTTAAACAGTTTACAGGAATGCCAAGGTTGCTCTGTGCATTACTTAGCACAAAATCATGATCTTACAGACTAATTAAAGTAGTGCCATAATCAACACTCCTTGCTCAACCCCTTAGTACTTACACGTATGGGAAAACGTTTGTTGCTTACAACACCAAAAACCCCTCTTCTGTGTGTTAATTTCTGTTAACCCTCTCACACTGATAGAGCTCTGGAGGATGTCTCTTGTAGTAAAGTAAGAAGCCAGTATCCCGGGCATGCCCATGGCAAATAAATTGCTTTTGCAAAGCGCCCTGAACTTTGAAACCATGATATTCTAGATGCAGTGGGAGAGGCAGAATGGCATTGTAATGGATCCCAGTCAAAAGTTCATGTGATAAAACTCACTTTCATAATTGTTGGAGTTAACAGGAGCATACCTGTGAATCAGTAACTTAAGAGCAAGGAGCTGAACTGGTAAAGTGATGCAGTTGTTATGCCCAAATTTACTGGAAGAGAGGGAATTGTTCTTTTAATTTTGATGATGTAAATGATGCATTGAATTGCTAATGGCAGGTTTTCTTTTGTGTGGAATAATTAACACTGTAAACTTATCTGGATTCTCATACATAATGCAAGCCTTAAAGTCCAGGTTTTAGTGTAAAGCTAAACTGGTTGTCTAGCCAAGAATAAACTCAGTATGTGGAAAAAGTCTCAAGTGTGTTCCCCGTGTATTATCAGTTCCCACTCAACCAGGGTAACTTTGAGTAGCTCCTTTAGAAGACAAGCTGTTCATTTTCATTCACTGTGCAGAAAAAAGATTGCATCAATTTGCCACGTAGTTCAGGGTTTGGCACTTACACTGCCTGCTTGAGGAAACTGGTTTGCTCATTGTTGTGGAAAAATTATTGTCTGTAAAGCTGAGGGAGCAAGGTATTTAAAGATAAGGGTAAAATATTCAGAACAAGAGTCTTCAGCACGGAAAACTGACGACCAAGGGTTTTTTTAAGGCTTATGGGTGGCATAAAGAGTTACTGTTCACAGGAACTGGGTACATGAAATGTACACAGTGTGTGGCAGTGGAGGAGTCTGTACAACATATGAGAAGGCTGAGGAGCTCTTTGCAACAGGATTGGTGAATGCCAAAAGATCATATGGATTTAAAGACTTAAGGGAAAAAGTAGAAAAATCATTGGCATACTTCTAAATACAGTCACCAAGTGTTGAAAGGAAGAGCAATGTTTTAGGAATTCATAACTACAAGCTCTTCACTGCTCTTCATCCTGCTGGTGGCACCCACTGGAGGCAGCCTCGGGGTTTAGACAGCTCTTTAGTCTGACTCAGAATATCTTTCTTAGAAATTCAGGTATTGTCCATGTCATTCTGTTCAAAACAAGCTGCCGCAGTTGTGGGCTTCCCATGTGTAATGGAAAGTTTGCAATCATAGGTGGATTGTGGGAGTCTATCATGCTGGTGCTTTTCAGTACTCTGCACGCTTGGATGATGATGTTGAAATCATGATTTGCAATTCCCTAGTATTTTTATGTGAATATGTGATGGTATTGAAGAAATATCTTTCTTGCACAAATATGATTTGAAAAATAGCTCTATTTGAACCAATTAACTATTAAACTTTCTTTTTAGTTGTTATCTTTTTCTTTGGATCACCAGACATTCTCAAGTGGGTTTTCTGCCCTTTATTTACATATGGTGATTTTTCTTGATCTTGTAAGAAAAACTTTTCCATTTTTAGTTCATAAGAGCCCTGGATTTGATAAAGATTGTGAGCAACAGATGATGAGTGCCAGTAGAAGCTGGTCCTTGAATTTTTGTGATGCTAGGACCTTTGAGTCACATCTTTGGACTTGATCATATTTCAGGGTAAAAAGCAAAATGTGACACTGCATGGCCATGATTCTGGTGACAGGGCTCACCCAAGGCCCATGCTACTGCCATACAAGGGCTACCTGTTTAAAGCTAGCTCAGGAGTTTCCAGCTAAACAGTAGGGACAGTAGCTTAGGTCTTAATGTTTGCAGAATCACAGAATCATTTAGGTTGGAAAAGACCTCTGAGATCATCGAGTCCAACCTTTGACTGATCACCAGCCTTGTCAACTACTCCATGGCACCAAGTGTAATGTACAGTGGTTGAACACCTCCAGAGAGGGTGACTGCGCCACCTCCCAGGGCAGTTCATGTCAGTGCTTGGCAACTCTTTCCATGAAGAAATTTTGTCAAGAAGAAACTTGCTCTAAATCAACCTTGTGTGTTAGTAGGCAGAACTGTACATGACAGCTCTAGTGCTAAGTGAGGCAGGAGTGTTTAATCTATTTGTCTTTGTCTCTTCCTCTTTCCTTTGTGTGCCTAGTGCTTAGATCCAGTAATTTTTGAGGAAGATTAAATCCAGAAATTATTAATAACTATGATTATAGTAATAGAAAATTAGCTATTTATGCAGAGTAACTCTGCTTACCATGAAGGCAGTGGGGTGACTTTATATTTACTGAGGAAGACAATGATGCTGCAAAAATACTGTTTTTGATCTGTGTGCTGCAGAGGCCTTTCAGGGATGAGCTGACAGATTCTTTTGTTGTACCACCTCTTGGCAGAGAGATCAACTCTCCTTTCTTGTATTGAGTCGCTGCAGTGTTGAAATGAGGAAAAAATATAAGCTGTCTCTTGTGATGCCTTCGCTGCTCTTTTCACAAGCAGAATTGCAGAGCTGAAGTGTAATGGGGTGTTGGGATGTTGAATTTTCAGTGGTGCAGAAAGGTAGAAGATGGCCTTTCCTAACCTAGGAAACACCATTGTGTTCATGGAAATTGAAGTGTGAGGATTCAGACTAAACCAAAAAGGATCATCCTGAGCCATAAATGACATCCTGAGACACAGAAGAGGTTTTTCCAATGTTTCAAGAATTCAGATGTCACATTCTGAGCATCTACATGTTTTGTCCACTGGTTAGCAATGCTTGGTTCTCTGACACTGCCAGGATTATGGTAAGTGTTTCAAGAGTCATTTCCCAAGAAATGCAGGAGTGTGGCAAGAATTCCTGATTGTGCATCAGTCCCAATATGAGAAGCTGAAGACCTGAATGTGATTGTTTTGGAGACGGAAAAAGGAGACTATGGGGTGAAAGGCAACTCCTCTCATTCTGTTTATAGAACTGGGAAGAATCCATCTTTTCTTACAAAGTTCTGTTACTCTTTGAGGAAAAGAATATATTGACTCTTGTTTTCTTTCTTAAAATCTTTTCATCAGTGACAGTATATAGGACCAAAGGTGACCTTTGGAGTTTGTGTGCAGCCACCTCCATTGTACTTGCAGGCAGAGTGAGTGAACTAGAGCTCAATTAAAGGAGGAGAGAAAGCTGAACATCTCTTTTCTCACTGTTCTCTGAAGTCTACTAAAAAGGAGAAATCTTTCTTCTGTGTTAGAGACAAGTCCAACTCTGTGGTAGGGACCAGAGGTAGTGGAGGTGTTTGTATTCAGTTTGTGCTGTGCAAATTAGGGCTTCATTGTCTCCAGACACCTTGTAAGAGCTCCATTCTTACCCTTGCAGTAAGGAATGACAGAGATAGCAAGTACCTAGCTCAGTTTTGTTCTTATGTCTGTCTTTCTAAATACTTCTGTGCATTTGATTCCTAGTCTGTAGGCCACAGACCTCTGAAGATCTGCAAGGCCACCAGGAATACACTGCACCACAAAGGTGAGTGTCTCGGGTGGTGCCTTCTGGTTACCTGGGGTGCAGGGATGGACCTCGGTAGTGAACTAAGACATGCCTAAGTCACATGAGTTTCTTTGTCTGCCCATGACAGTGCTGTATGTTCTGTCAGGTGTAGTTCTGGCCATTGTGTTTGAGAAGGCAATCCTGAGGTACCTTTGCAGCAGGATGAAATACAAATCTAACTGTAGAGGGTGGGATGTAAGCTGATGGGGAGCATAGCAGGGTGGAGAACATGGTCTGTGCAAAAGCTGGCATCTGGAACTGCCTTGGTCTCTTCTTGGGTACTCCTGCTTCAGAGTATAAGTCCATCTAGTGAACATCCAGAAAACGCAAATCGAGATTAAAAAAGGGGCATCTGCAATTTCAAATAGGGTTTTTATTCTACTTTCTGAAGACATTTATTTAAAATGTGATTCAGTACCACCTTGTAAGTAACCCATGTAGGATTATGGGTTTTTCTGGGGAGCAGGTATTGCTGTTTGTTTCCTCTACCATTATCATGTTCTGTGTCTTGACATTCACCCAGCTACTCACAATAAATCTTTACCTTTGTTTTAAAAGAACTTGAAACATATTTATATGTCATTATTTTTATTCCTATCACTCTTCATCGAACAAGATTTTATCTGTGGTGTTGGGAATTGCTGGGGAGACTGCACACCACAGTCTTTCCTGGTTTTCACTTTGGTTTGAGGAATGCACTAGTTTTGATTAATTTAAATGCAGTGACAGAGATGGTAAAAGTTGAGCAAAAAATCACATGCTTTAAAAAAAATTACTTAAACCTAACCCAGATTATTGTAGGCAGAGTGTTTCAGTGAATAAAATGATTAGACTGGGATTCACTGGGTGTTTGCTTGTTATGTGTCTGTCACCACTAACAGACAAGTTGATTAATAGTGGTCTTAAATACTGTATAATCACATCATGTTCTGGTTTTGTTTGCTTTTGAATTCTCCATAGCATGCTTAACAACAAGTTAGCAGAAAATTTTTGAGACAATATAATGTGAACAAGTAAAGAATGATAGCATCATTAATGTGCACATCTGCATGGTTCTGTTGTTAGCGTGCCATAGATAACTAATAGATCTGGCTCTTTTATTCATTCTGTATTTTCAGTTCTAGCTGAGCCCTACCAAGCTGCTCACTACATTTCAGTGATAGGAGTGCCTTTTGTTAGTGTTTCACTGTAGCAGAAGTGGACTCTAACAATAAAGTTCAATAGATGGTAAAGTCATCTGAAGTAGCCTCCAGAAGTTAGAAAAGACCTTTACAGATAAAGCATTTGGCTAGAATGTAGAGTCCATGTTCAATGGGGATGAAAGGGATGGTTTGACTTCCATAGGGCCACAGCTGTTTAGAGGATGGCAGCAGACACAGCTGTGTTGCAAAATAATGCTACATAATGATAGCAAAATGAAGGTGACGAAAGACACGGGAAAAAATCACTAAACATGAGGTGGAAAATATAAAACCACGGAGACTATTGTTCAGCACCTGTGAGTTCACTAGAGCATGTTCAAGCTGTGGGATAGCTACTTTCATTTTACATCCCATTCACTGGCCAGCCTGTGTCCAGGGGTGGACTGTCAGCAGCCCGTGGGTTGTACCGCAGCAGTGGGTCTGTTGTGGGGTAGGGGGTTACTGTCTCAGTCAAGGACAAGAGTGCCAGCTTATCCTGAATTGCAATGATGTGTCCAAGCCTTCACTAGCTTGACGAATAGGTGGGACCCTGAGGACCCACTGTCATCACCTACTGGTAAAGTGGTTCCACTTCATCTCCCTGCTCAGTTCCCAAAGGTAAGTGTCTGGTGGCCTTCAGTATGAAGATTATGACTTGCATGGTCCGGGATCTTGGCTTTCTCTGGGCTACTTCATAGCACTAAGTTCCTTCTGGCACCATGATTATTCAAATAATTTTCTGTCCAGCTCACCCACTTTCTCACAGAAAGTTGCTAGCTTCCTCCACAGGAGGCCTGACATGGTTCACAGCTGCTTTAACTGTATTGTCCTGTCTTGCAGGTTGTGCCGACTTTTGATTAGCATTTTAATATTCTAGGTGAATGCCAGCAAGGTATCTGTGGTGAATTAAATTTCTGTTGCTTTTATCTACTGTTTTTAACATAGCTGAAAACAGAATGGTGGTCACAAGATAATCTCTTTCCTCATAGATAAAGGATGAGAGTTTATGAAAAACTTTATGAAAAAGACGTAACACAAACATCCCAAACCCAAGGGTGAACTGGCTTCTCACCCCCTTGCACTGAAACACTAGTGGAGTGCAAATGACCTCAGGGGTATGTTGCTCAGGTACGGGCAAAACTCAGCCACCTTTAGGGTACACTGCCTCAGTTCTGCTTTGGAATGCCATGTTCACTACCCTGCAGAGGTTGTTTGAACTGCAACAAATAGTATTCTCAGCACCATGGTTTGAAGTGGAGTGGGCTGGGTAAGTGTGTTACTTGGGGTCAGTACCATTGAGCTCCATGAATTCTCAGCAGTGCTTCAAGCAAGCAAGTTTTGTGTCTCTAGGAGCATTATACTGGGACCCTAGATTCTTGAGGCACCAGCAGCAAACCAGTCTGGGGGTCCTGCCCTCAGAGGAATGGTGGAGAGGTGAAGTGTGTTGGAAAGAATGAGTCCAGGGCCCAAGTACCTCAGCTGTGAAAGCACCTTGCAAAAGTTCCTTCTGAGGACTTAGTTCCTTACCTAAATTCTGAGACCTCTAGGGGTCATACAAGTGCTGTTCTTGTTGCTGGGGTGCTTCAAGGCCATGCTCGTGGGCAATTTTTTAAAGACAAAAAAAGCGCCGCTCTTAACCCTGAATGTGCTGTTTTCTCCAAGACGCAGCAAGTGAGGTAGCCTTGTTAGCACAGCTGACCCTGTTAATCCTTTATTGAGGACTAAGTAAATGGAGAATTCTAGCCTAGGGGCAAGTGCAAAGACTGCTATTCTGGAAGGCTGCTTCATTACTTCCTCAGAAGCCATGCTTTAATTTATAGTGCGATTCAGGGGCTAATAGCCTTAGGAATAGATCTGATTTGAGGCAGGTTGTTAGTCCTCGAAGTACTGCAGGTTGAAGGTCTCATGAGCAGTGGAGGTTAGTCAGAATAGTCTGGTATATTGCTGGGACCAAGGGAGAATGGCTGCTGGAGGCATTGGGAGCTATGGCAGGAGGAACCTGAGCCCCTGGCAAGGTTGTGGAGTTAATTTTCCCCATATGAAATTAATTTTCCTCACAAAGCTGTGCTTTGCATTGGTAGCTAGAAAAGTGTGGATAACACCCCAGAGTTTTGGCTGCTGCTGAGCAGCACTTCACTGCATCAAGGCCGTCTCTCCAACATTCACCTTGCCCAGGAGGCTGGAGCTGGGCATGATTTTGGAAAGGACAAAGCCAGGGCCGCTGACCTACTGACCAAAGGATATTCCATAATGTAAGACATCTGCTCATCTATAAAAGCAATGAGAAAGGAGGAAGGCAGGGTGATGGTTGGGAGGGGGTGGGGGATTTTTCTTCCATAGCAACTGCTACACGCACTGAAGCCTTGCTTCCCAGGAAAAAGCTGGACATCACCTCCTGATGGGATGTAGTGGATAAATCTTTTTTCTCCTTTGCTTCCATGCATAGCCTTATTAACCGGCTGTTATCCTGGTCTATGGGGGGTTTTGTTTCCATCTTATTTTCTCCCTCCCTGTTCTGCTGAGGAGGGGAATGATAAGAGTGACTTAGTGGGCACTTAGTGGGCAAGGGTCAATCCACCATACCAACTTAAACTTTCACTGTTGCATCAGACTACCATCCTCCGGAGGATTCCTGGAGTGTAGAGACTCTGCAACTGCTCTTGTGAGGTAATAAATGTAATAAGACAGCGTTGGAGGTAATTTGGTCCAGTTCAAGAGACCCAGAGCACTTTAACTGGTGCCTGGTTTATTCTCTAACCTTCCCCCATGATGCTGTTTCCATTGTAGCTGCTTATGTGCTTTGTAGGTGGTCCTCCTGAGCCCAGCCAGGCAGGTGACTCCTTCCCCTTCCCTCTCCATCCCAGAGGGACTCATATCTGAAGCTCTCCCTGCACATGGCAGAGGGGAGGAGGCAGTGCTGCTGAGCAGGCAGGATGGCTGCAGACACTACCAGACTCTGTCATCAGTCTAGCTGTATTTGCTTGAATGGTGATATGACCTGCTTGGGGGGAAGGACTTAATCTTGTGCAGCAGCAAAACATCACTTCCACTGTGCTGCAGCTGTGACTGTTACATTGCTCTTCTGTAACTTGTATTTTCTTTTAAAAACCCACAAACAGAAAAAATAGCTGGAACAAGAAAGTAAATGTTAATCAGATCTGTATCAATATTGTCTTAAATCCATTAATTACACAAAGCCCTGCCTATAGAGACGGAGCATGGCACAATTATTGATTTCAGAAATTCCTGTCCTTACAGGACATCAGAAAAGTTACAAGCAATGAACTCAAATGAAGGAAACCTTGTGGGGGTGCAGTGGGACCTAAAATTGCAGGTTTTGTACATAGGTGATGGGGCTTTATCACAGACTGGAGAGAACCAATGGGCAGATCTGCAGTGGTATGGCACCTAGTTCTAATGAGATGCTTATTTAAAGATGAGACATCAAAGTATGATTATAGCTCTGGGCCATGGTCCTGCTGCTGCTGGCCTTGCTGTGACTGAGGCCTGCTCTTGTGGCTTGTGTAGCAGCAAGCACCCAAAGTTTTTTCTTTAGCAGGATGTATGAATAAATTGCTCTAGATGGGGGTGAATACAGGACAGAACAGAATGATACTGGTTTTTTTTCATTTCCTGCTTCACTGTGTTTAGTGGAGGTGCTTAGCTAGGACACTGTGTATTGGCAGTGATTTCCCAACTCCTTTTACTTAACAACCACAGCTTTTTTTCTTTCAAGATTAAGCATCTCTTGACAAGTTTAGAGATCACATTTGTAGAAATAGAGCATCATGCTAGAATAGCTGCTTTGGTTAAGCTCTGGGTCCTGCTGAGGTGCTTCATGCCCTGGTAGCAGGACCATCACTTTGAAGGTATCCCACAAGTGTGTCAGGCTTACCTACAGCTCTGCAGTTCTCAGCATTGACCCTTCAGGTGCACCCAGCATTATTGCTGAATAAACAAACACAGGCAATTTCTATTACAGAGATAAAGATTACTCTTAAAATGGATTAAATCTGTAGGGAAAGGGAATAGAGACTTCATTTAATCCAGGAAGAGCTGTGGTAGGGAGGGTGTGCTCAACAAAACACAGCTTTGTTAGAATTTTCTGGCTTTTTTACCTGGTACGTGAGCCTCCCTTCTTTTTATTGCTCCTATGGATCAAGGTGTCTCACTGTAAGTAAGATCTCTCCAAAGAGCAGCTTTATCTATACCAGGTAATTCACCTAATTGCATGCTATTGAAAGAATAGGGTTTTACTTCGGTAGGGAGCTAGAAGTTCCAAGGTTCATTGCAAAACTAAGAGAAAAAATATCTTATCAAGGATCTATACAATCACTTGTAATTTGCTTTTGTTCTCTTAAACACTGTCCAACAACTCTGGATCCCATGTGAAATGAGTGGGTTTACTTTTATGACCTCTGTATATAACAACTGATGTTTTGCATACCTCTCCTGAGAAGATCAATGCTAATTCCTTTTACTGCTGTTGGTGGCTGTAGCACAGCCTAGCTTCTGTCTTGGCTTTTTTGCTTCAACCTCACTGAGTTAAATGCCAGAGGTTTATTGCATGCTCTCTATCAGGGTTAATTTTTTTGGCCTCTGAATCTACTAATTGCCATTTGTAAATTTTCCTGGTGGTAAAGGTCACAAAGATAACTTGGCCCCCATAGCTTAACCTCTTGGCACATCTCAGGTTATGAAAGGTGGTGTTGAAGTCTGCTGATTAAATTAATTACTCTTCTTAGGTTTAATAATAAAAAAAGCCTCTTTTGCCTTTGTAGTTCACTTCCATCAAATTTTTGCATCATAGAGTTGAGTTAGGAACCTCTAATTTTACTGGAGCACAATCAGATGGTAGGAGGAGTTTATGTTTGTCAAACATAAACCTGATCCTGAACTGTGTTGCAGAGATGCTTTCCTCTGCTTCATGAGACTGGAAGGCATGCTGCTGGTTTTGTTTTCCCTCTAAACTTTCTGCCTTTGCTAGGAACATCCCCAGGGTGATGAAACTGGAACAAAGCCTGAGAATAAAACAACAGTGTTTTGGTGTCTAAAGGCACACAAACCAGCACTCAATGTTCACTCTAGCCCCTGCAGAAAACTCACTCATGGAAGTGTGTGCTTCTGAGGGTAAGATACACATTCCAAAGCTATGCCTGAGTGCAAATAGGGGATCCAGTGCCCTAAACTAACCTATTCTTGTTTGAGGGGACCAGGAGCAAGCTAGTACCAGGATGTCTTCATAGAAAGCTGGTCTCTCCCTGTTCCTTGCAGCCAGCACTCCTGCTTAGCCTTTGCTCTCTTGCACTGAAACGCACAGGGCCATCTGCACTGCTGTTCCTGACAGTCGCACTGCCAGAGTCCAGCAGGGCAGGTACAGCTGAGTTAATACCAAATCATGCAGAATGGCCCTTGATGTGAGCTGTTGGGGAGGATGTGTAGGAGTGAATGCCCCTGTCCCTTCTGCATGCTGTCCCCTCCCACTTTTCTTTGCTGAGGTGGTCCTTACTGTTTTTTATCACTGGGTACAGCACTGCAAAAGTGGCATCACAGCTTTTCTGGAGTTGTTGGAGTATAGCTGATTGTGGTGATGCGCTGACACTTACTGAAGCTTAGAAAGCTCCCCAGAGCCACTGCAGCAGAGGGCCACTACCTGCAGAGGTAATCAGCCCAGGGACATCTCAAATAACTCTTTGTTATGGTCTGGGGTCCCTATGGGCTAGCATTGGAGCCTTGCCTTTCCAACCAAGTTCATCTCCAAGGCAGTTCCAGCAAAGCTACTGTGGTACCTGTAAAATGTACATGGTAAGTTTAAAAATAGGCAATAAAGTATAGTTGTGGTTATATGAATCACAAGGCAAGGTGTAATCATTGCATTTATAGAATTATAGAATGGTTTGGGTTGGAAAGGACATAAAGATCATCTAGTTCCAAGACCCTGTCATGGGTAGAGGTACCTTCCCCTAGACCAGGTTGCTCAAGTCCCTATCCGACCTGTCCTTGAACATTTCCTGGGATGGGTCATTCACAAGTTCTCTGGGGAACCTGTTTCAGTGCCTCACCACCCTCCCAGTGAAGAATTTCTTCCCAATACCTTATTTAAATCTGCCCTTTCTCAGTTCAAAGCCATTCCCTCTTTTCCTGTCACTACAAGCCCTTGTGAGAAGTCCCTCTCCAGCCCTCTTGCAGGCCCCCGGTAGGTACTGGAAGGTGCTATAAGGTCTCCTGGGAACCTTCTCTTCTCCAGGCTGAACAACCTCATCTCTCACAGACTGTCTTCACAGGAGAGGTGCTCTAGCCTTCTGTTCATCTCAGTGGCTCTCCTCTGGACTTGCTCCAGCAGGTCCACGGCCTTCTTATTTTGGGGGCTATAGAGGTGGATGCAGTACATTAAATAGGAGAATCCTGAAATGCTTATGGGACTTCATAGAAAATAAGTAACATGAATTTTTTGACCTTCAAAGCACTTTGTAGGTACTTCTGTACCTGTGTTAGTGAATCAGCTAGAGACTCATCTGATTCCCAGTGCTGAACCCCAGCTCAGGCAGTGGGGCTGGGGTCAGGGTGCTGCAGCTGCCTGACCACCCCTGGCTGCTCTTCTCCATGCAAGTCCAAGCCTTTGGGGGTTTTGCAAAGTGTTTGGAGAAGAAACATAGAGTATAACATCTGTGTCCTGTTGTGCTGGGGAAAAACTGATTTCAGCTGTTTCCAGTGCCTTTGCTGGATTATGCTTTAACACAGTATTTATGAATGCAATGATTAAATGTACTTTTGAAGCAGCTTTTCAGGCAGCATGTAGTGAAAGTAAGGGCAGCTTTAGGAAAAAAGGCTCTCCAAGCAAGATCTAAAGGCAACATTCAAAATAATTCTTAAGAGGCATTTGCCTTCTCTTTCCAGAACATCCAGTCCTCATGTCTCCTCCTTTTTTACTTAGTCACTGCACATCATTTTTCCAAAGCCAACCTTCACAGCTTCTGTGCTCCATCACTTCCCAACTTGGAAATAATTTGCAGCATGTCCTTGTATTTGGATATATGAGACTCCCAGCTGGAGCCAGTCTTTGTTGCCCCTTGTGCACAGGACATACTTGATACATGAGTACTATGCCCTGTATGTCCATTACATCTGCATTTCTGCCAGATGTCTGGCCATATTCCTAACCAGTACAGTGTTTGGGCATGATCTGAATAGCCTGAACACCTATGGCAACCCCTGGCACTGAAGCTGCCACCTACCTGCCAACACAAATTGCTTTCTGCAATATTGGGGATGTTGTATTTGTTCTTGTGGACAGAGTGTGTCTGCTATTTCTCAATATGCTTATCTTGAATTGCCTTGTGGAAAGTAGCTCTTTCATCCATAACTCCTTCATCCATAACTCCTTCCTTAAAATCAATTTTAGCAAATACCAACATTTTCAGAAAAGCTCAAGATGAGATTTTCAAGGGCACATTGCTCTAAACTGAGTTTAGTGTCTCAAAAACCAAGACAGAATGAGGGCTAAATATTCAGAACTGCAGAGGAACTGCTGCTAGATGGGTAAGCATGTCAGAGTAACTACCATAGTCTCAAAAGGTGAATGTTCCTTCCCACCTTCTCCACAATGAGACATTATTCTCCTTCTATATCTCAGGCCCAGGAAAGTCGTGCATAGCTTAAATGGAAACAATGACAGGATGGTAGAGGGAGTGTACAAAGTACCTATGCAAAATAAAAAGAAACAATATCTGGTTGAGCTTCCATCCGTTTTACTTGAGAGGCAGAGTACTTGTGTGTTGACAGTTACTAAAAAAACAGAAAACATGTTCATCTGCAGAAATCTAAGCTGGAACTGCCTGGAGGCTGAAGGGATGCTGGGGAACAGTAGATAATCTTGTCCTGTTCTTTCTTTTCCCTGGTTATTGACTTCTGCCAGTGCTGGACACTAAATCTTGGGCTAAATGGATCCTGCATCAGACTCAGCACAGATACCTGTAAATTCTAACTGTGCAGGTGCTAAAGAGATGGAAAGATCTTCCTGGGGAATGAATGTATTTCCTCTTAGGTTGTAAATGGTGTGGAAGCAAATCCATCACTCTGCTTCTTCTCCACCATTCATCTTGGGCTGCTTTGAAATATCATCTTCTCTCTTAGCATTCCTTTTAGTATCAAGCACGTGGAGTAAATTCAATTTGGCTTTGCAATTTGGCCTGAGCAAGTGTAGAAATGAGAGTTTAAAGTAGTCACAGTTGTCTCCGTTCTGGCAGAGAACCCCCATAGCACACTGGACCAGAACAGCCATTGCATGGGGCTCCTTATAGTGGGAATGTCCAACCAAAAATCAAAATTTCACATGTTTTGGCAACAGCCTGCTAGCAAGCTGTCATCTAGCAATCTGCCAGGGTAAGTCTTTACCAAGTGGGGAGGTGTTGGCAGCTGAAAGCCATGGGAGCAGAAGTGATGGGTCAGGGCTGCAGTACGGGGGCTGACACTACGGCTGCCCAATGCAGCACTGCTCACTCATCCTGTGTGTATCTGTCCTGTTTGGGATGCAGCTCAAATGCTTCTGAACAGCTTTTTGGCAGAAATTTTACAATTATTTGCCCAGCTTTATCATTTGTATCATAGTTCCTGTATCAGCTCATCCTTGTTATTGAGCTTTTTATGTCAATTTAGAAGTATCTATTTCTAGCTTTCATCAGTTTGAGCCTCTTATGCCATCTGCTAGATGTCCAAAAGTTGCTTTCTTACTAGAAAATTGTGATCTGCTATATTTACCCTTCAATCAAAGATAAAAAACAGGTCCAAATGAGTTAATATTAACTCATTTGGACCTGTTTTTTATCTTTGATCAATAGACCCTATAACAGTCACCAAAAGCTTTTGTTCCGTCTGATCAAAGTGGAAAAGTAAAATGTAAACAATCACCTCCATTTTCCTTAGCATTCCTCTGCTTTTTGAGAAGAGCCTTATTCCATGTCTATTTTCTCTCTTCTCCACCCTCTTAAGCCTCATCTACTATTAAATCTTATATTTTGGGTTGCTATTATCTTCTTGGAACAAGCAAAGCCCTAATTACACTGAATTTCTATATTATAAACACTGGGTAGCTGTTCCCTAGCCGGCCCTGCCATTTCTGGAGTAAAATAGCTGCTTGCATAAAGCTGCTCTTTGTTTTCCTTGTTGACCTCTTGCAGGTTTTTCCACTCTGCCTTCACTTTTTTTCTTCCCCCTTCTGATTTCATTAAAAGAGTAGCTTTCATTTTTTGTTTTGGGAGGTGTGTGTTTCCATGCACACTCATGTGCTGGCCCTTTTGTGCTGCTTTCACATCAAACTCAACAAAAGTGGAAAACTTACAGGGAGCAAGACCTGAGACCTCCAAGCCCCATCCAACCCCATGACATTGTCCTGCTCATTGCGCTGAAGTTGTAATGTCAGACTGCAAGGAAAAGCATTCTGGAAGTGCACATAGATACAATTTTGTCAAATGATGACTATAATTCCATCCCTTCTACTCATTTTGGGGCTTATTGATTAGCCAATTAATAAATAGCCAGGTAACAACTAATTAAAAAAAAAAAAGAAAAATGACTGCTCTGGTAAGACTGGAATCGACAATGGGAAAATATGGAGAGTCTCTAAGAAAGCTTGTCAAGCTTAATTTATAATAATGCTTTTAAGTTTATAATTGAAGTATCAGAAAGCTGTTCTGAAATATCTTTCTGGCAGGCATGTTCTCTTTTTTGCCCAGAATAATGTGGTGCTAGGATGTCTTAGTAATCTCTTCCTAAAGAATTGTCATGAAATAAACAAAGTCACTGAGTTATGAGTATATAAGACTGTTACATGTGATCCCTTATCTCGTACAGTCTGTTTCAGGGTGTTCCTAAGTTTTGTCAAAGTCAAATCCTGAAATGCTTCTTGGTAGGAATTTTCCATGGTTGTGGTAAGATGAGAAGAATACACCTCTGTGCAGGTGCAGTCTGATATACCAGTCAAATCAGACCCACAGAGGAGTGATGCCACAGGAAGCCTGTTCATCCTTTATTTTTCATTAACATTTTTGTCTGTTCCCTATTACAGGGAATGCAGCCTCTGTGGCTCACAACAGCCAGGTCAGCTCTCCCCACAGCTTTCCATGTTTGCAGACATGAAAATCCATTTCTCAAGCGAACCGGAGGTGGACCTCTAAAGGTGCGTGGTGATTGTGGTGTGTGTGGGAGCACTGCCATCGTTAGCTTGCTAAGACCATGGCAGGAGTAAGCTGGGGAGAGTAGCAGCCGGGGCAGCGCTCGCGTGTGGAAAAGCTACTGGTGCCTGATCCTTCTCTCACTGATGGCTCTTGCTGCTGGCCCCTCCTAAGCCCTGAGGAGATGCGTAATGCCATTGTGCAAGCAGCGGGAGAGAGTCGGGAGAAGAGATGAGAGGAGGCTGGTGGAGTAAGCCCCCGGGAAAACACAGTTGTCAGGGAATGGGGGTGTGTTGGGCCCAAGAATTATCTTAGTAATAAACCTACTCACAAGAATAAATGGGAACAGGAGAGCTGCCAGTTAATAAAAAATGGCTCATAGCAGAAAATGAGGGCTGAGCATCAGAAGCAGCCTGACAGCCAGAGTCACAGTGCATTGTGGCACTGCCCAATTTCACGTACAAGATGTTTTCTGTGCCAAAGGTGGGGCTTTCACATTGCTCTGCTGTGCCGTGCTTACCTGCCAGGGCATTGCTAGGTGTGCTTCTGCTGCTGTGCCCTCACCATCGCCCTGTGGATGCAGGCAGGCTGAGACGGGAGCAGCTGCTGGGCTGATCCTGCACAACTGCCTTGGGCTGCACAGCTCACCCCCCTGCCTCCTGCCTGTGCCAGTGCAAAAGTTCCTGTGGGGACGTGGCAGACTGCACCAGGAAGCTGAGCCTGGTTAAACACAAGCCCTCGCTTCTCTCCTTTGTCTGTCCTAGCCGGTGGGGGCTGGTGGAGCCAGACTGGGGCTGGCAGCAGCGGTTCTCCAGGGATGGTTACAGGTACTTGGGGTGTGTGGCTCACCTGCCACTGCTCTGGGCTGGTCAAAGCTGAGCCAGCTCCAGTCTGGAAACCTGTCATTCCCTCACAGCACCTGAGATTAAAAGCTCTGCTTAGCCTCTCCAGCTGGCATGTTCCAGGAGACTGCAGCAGTGCCTTTACAAAGGTACTTTTCATCTTTAGCTGTTATCGTGCTTAGGCCAACATTTCCATGGGTTGAGCAGACTGCAACAAAAAGCTGTTTAAATAATGGGACTAATGTCGCCCTAAAGAAGATATTGGTATGTGTTAGCATGTGGGAGTGAAGCCAAACAAACAAACAAACAAAAAACCAAAAGCAAAAAGCTGCAGTTCTCAGGAGTCAGCAGGCATGCCACCCTTGGTGCTGAAGAAGACAATCTCCAGCGCCTGGCACTCTGACAACTGCTATTGCACCCGTCAGTCATTTGCGGTCAGTTCTCTGTGCTAACAGGAAAATCAGTGTGTACCCTCCGGACTGCGCCAGGGGCAGGTCATGGGCACAGTCTGCAGTTTCTTGAACATCTTCTGTCCCCATTAAGATTTTCCCAGCCCGTGTCCTCATCTCAGCTGACAATGCTGACTAAGCACTGCCTTGCCAAGGATGGTACCCTACTCATGACCTCATCTGCTGTGTCTCAGGGGCCAAGACTGCCCTTGTCCCTTCAGGGCTGCATGCTGGTCCCTGGGGATGCTCCATCAGGAGGGACTTGCTGAGTGTACCCTGGCATCTCCACACATTCTTGGAGCATGCTCCTGATCCAGGGTGGTGGCAAACCTATGCCTCTGGTTGGTCTGAATCAGCTTTCTCTATCACAGTACAACAGAGTGTGCAGCTCACCAAAGACCCAGCTGTCATTTCAACAGTTGATGATATTCTGGAGACGAAGCACAAATTGTAGTAATTGCTGCTGCTTTATCTCAAAAGGCAATTGGCTTTTCGGAAGTTGTTATTCATACTCTGGTTGCAAAAGCAAACGGTGGGCAATTCTCACCTGCAATGAGCTGACATGTCCCTAAATGCCACAACCAGGGAGAAATAGTGAAGCTCACTGAGAGTTTTCAAGCTAGGACAAACTTTGTGACCAAGTATTTGGTCACAAACAGCTGCCCGGTCCCAGCCTTACCCATGTTAAACCACTCTATAATGTTTTTTTTTCTCTCTTGTGGGCAAATCATTTACGGTAATTTAATGATCACAACCACATGAAATTCACTTCCTTGTGTTGAAAAAAAAAAAAGACTAGAAAAATAGGATTAAATGTCTCAGTTTATCTTTCCACATAGGTCACATGGCCAAAACTGATTGTAAAATGTTGAAATACTAGTTTGAGGTGTAGCCAGTGCCAAGTGCTGTACATTTCCGTGTTCTCCCTCCCCTCCTATTGCTCACAAAGATGTCACAGAAAGATAAGGAAGTTCATTTTCTCAGGAAGCAGATTTTTTTTTAAAACGTAAATTTAAAGTACCATTTATTATCCTTAAATCCAATCCTTTTAGACCATGGTTCTGTCCTAGTCCCAAATCCAAAAGGAACAGCCTCAAAAAAACTGGTACAAAAGCCAAAGTGTGTAACAAAGTCACTTAATGAGAGAGTGTCTCAAAACCCCACACAGGATGCAAGGAGTGGGTCCAGAAATGCGAGGTGAGACCCTCATGCACCATGCAGATTTTTGTGAAGAGAGCAGTGCAGGTCCCTGTGTTTTTTGGGTGTCTACACAGCCAGGCAGGGGGCTCAGGCAAAGGTGAGGTGGCTGAACCTGGTGAATACCTGCCTGGCAGGAACACTGAGGAAATTGGTGGTTTGAATCAGCATTTGGGAATTTGGCTCCTAAGGGTGATGGGTGTAAAGGAATTTGGGACTCAGAGACAGTACGGTGCCATACAAGGCTCAATTTTTCTTCTCAGCTACAAATTGTAGCAGACTTCCATGATTTCTTTTTCCATGAGCAGCAGCTTATGTTTGCTGTGGTGGAAGCAGCTTCAGTGCTCTGCCAAGCTCCCGGCAGCTGCCCCATTGCTGCTTGGATGCCAACATTGCAACTGCAGATTAGGATTATGTCCCTCTGTGTCCTGCACAAAGGCTGGTGAGCCAAGGGATCCATCTACTGGAGTGAAGCCAAGCTTTAAGAGAATACTTAGCTTATCCATGTGGCCAGAAAGCCTCCTGCAAGGGCCAGCATCTGAAAAGTCAAAGACTCCGGAAACTAAGGACGCCCTGTGTACAGCCAGTGCATGCGTAACAAGTTTAGTAAGTAATCTCCTGTCATTGCATGCCCTTTTGAGTGACTGTAAGACACCTCGGTCCATAACCTATGGATTTGTTACACAAGTGAGAATTGCTTATTGTAGTTATTGCTTCAAAGTTTTGGAACAAAGGACCTGCTCTAAGGGTAGGCTGTTTTGCTCTGACTTACTTAAATGCATTTTTCTTTCTGCTGGTTAGCTTGAGGTCACTCCTGTGGCTTGTGTAGGCTGTTTGCAGGGGTTTATTTCATGCTTCATGAAGATCTTTGGGTTTACCTGTGGCTTCCTGCTTCCCGCCAGTGCACAGATTGCAGGCAGTGGCTGAGCTAATGCTGAACTTCTGTGATATTGCAAAAACATGCAAGGATGGTTTCAGAGTGCAACCTGGCTGGCAAAAATTACATGTGTGTGCTTGGAAAGAGGTAAAAAAAGTAAAGAACAGAAGCATATTTTTTGTCACAGTAGAAGTACCATGGCGTCAGCCAAAACAGGAGAAGTGACCCAGCTTCCTCCAGGGCAGCCACCATGCTACAAATCAGCTTGCATGCAGAAGCACAGGAACAGCCAGGGTGGGCACCAGCCCACAGCCGAGGTTTGTGCTTGTATGTCTCCAAATTCCCTGGGGATAGGCGGCTGTGGGGAGCCCTGGGCAGATGGAGGTGAAGCCCCAGGGCCCACTGTGGGGCAGAGTTTTAGCTTTCACAGTATGTTAGATGGAGATGTCTGACAACAGACACAGCTTGTTTAGACAAAGACACAAAGACGTGACAATATGTTGGGAAGACACAGGCATGTGGTATATGTGGGACAAACCTGAGCACACCTGAGCATTTTTCCCTGTAAAGTTTTCTGGTGCAGACTAGTCACCTCCCACATTCAGGATTTGCAGTTTTGCCTGAGTGAGGACTGTGAGACAGAACTTCTGTCTTCTTTGATTAGGAAGTGAACTCCAGCTCTGGTCTTCTGGCTGGAGGAAAAAAAATCTGATCTATTCATCAGCTTGACAGAAAATATTTCATGTGGAAGTACTTATACAGTACCAAATTTCTAAAACTTTTCACAATCTCTTTCCTCTTTGGCAACTTGAACAATCATAATTGCATGGCATAGCCTGTCTTTGTGCCGAAAGGGAAGGACTTGGTGCCACGAAACTACCTTTTTTTATTCCCTAGCTTGCAGCTTCTCCCTGCAACACTGTTCTGACCATTTTGTTGCCAGGCAGGACTTGGCTTTAAAACTCAGTCAAGTATGATTCAGCATTTAATTGACACACTGGAGCATAAAACCTGACTTTTGCTGGCTTTTAGATGCACAGCAGAGGTAGTTTCTCTTGTTACAATGTAGGTCTTGAGTTTATTTATTTTACAGGTCAGCATGATGGGCCAGTTTTGTGGCTGACTGGCATCCGGGGAGCAGAGAGTTCTGTAAGTGCTCAGGTCTCATTCAGACCAGAAGTGTTAGGGGTGTAACATGAGCCACAGAGAAGAAGTACTGTGTCTACCTTTTCATATGTATGAAAAATGCATTTTGCATATACTCTGAGCTCTAGTGTTTTTACAAATGAGATGTTGCCATATCAGAGTGGTGCACTTGAGTTTCTTCTAAATCTGTTCACATAATTCTTGTATCACAGTTGTGCTACTGGATGGTGTTTCCCAAAGAAAGCTAAAGCTGTTTTTTAGCATGCTTTTCAGGATGATACCAGCCAGGGAAGGGCCTGTCTGCTCTTCGAGATCATCAAGAAAGACATTCAGAAAGGGAATGGGATCACCTTGGCAGCATTTTGAGTTGTCACAGTGCCCAAGGGCTCAGCAGAGCTCCTGACATTCTCAAGGCAGCAAGGTCATCTTGAAAGCACAATTGCATTTCTCCAGCTTTGTTTATGTTAATATCCTGGGAATGACCTGCATATTTCAACCTTACGATGAGTTAATCATTAATTAAGATCTTACAAAACTGAAGTCAGAAATCAGCAATCTAGAAAAAGAAAGAAATTATCTTGTAAAGTGTATGTTTAGAAAAAGCTGTGTAGGTTAATTTTAATTTGGGATAGCTTAGATAAAAGGAAAAAGGGAAGAGCAGAAACACATTCCATTGTGGCACAGTTCATCTCATTGGACAACGCTGCTTTTTGTGAAGGTCATGCCTCACATTTAAACATCTGTAAAGGGCTGTGGTTTGCTGGTGGTTTCTTTCTCATCCAAGTGAATTATAGAATCATTAAGGTTGGAAAATACTTTTAAAAATCATTGAATCCCACTAACCTAGCACTGCAATATTCACTGGTAAACCATGCCCCCGGCTGCCACACCCATATGCTTTTTTAACACTTCCAGGGAATGGTGGTTCCACCACTTCCTTGGGCAGTCTTTCCTATGCTTCACCACCCTTCCAGCGAGGAAAGTTTTCCTGATATCCAATCTAAATCTCACCTGGCACATCTTCAGGCCATTTCCTCTTGTCCTGTCACTTGTTACTTGGGAGAAGAGACCAACCCTCACCTGGTTACACCCTCTCAGGCAGTTGTAGAGAGTGATCAGGTCTCCTGTGAGCCTTCTTTTCCTCAGGCTAAACAACTCCATCTTCCTCAGGTGCTCCTCATAAGCCTTGTGCTACAGACCCTTCACCAGCTCTGTTGCCCTTCTTTGGACATGCTTCAGCCCCTCAATGTCCTTCCTGGAACTGAGTGGCCCAGAATCAGAAACAGAATTCAAGGTGTGGCCTCACCAGTGCTGAGTAGAGAGGGACAGTCACTGCCCTGGTCCTGCTGGCCACACTGTTGCTGACACAGGCCAGGTGCCATCGGCCTTCTTGGCCACCTGGGCACAGCTGGCTCATGTTCAGCTGCTGTTCACCAGCACCCCCAGGTCCTTTTCCTCTGGGCCACATTCCAGCCACTCTGCCCCAGTCTGTAGCACTGCCTGGGGTTGCTGTGACCCAAGTGCAGGGCCTGGCAGTGGGCCTTGTTGAACCCCATAACTTTGGCTTTGGCCCATTGATCCATCCTGTCCAGATCCCTCTGCAGAGCCTTCTGCCCTCCAACAGATCAACCCTCCCACCTGACTTGGTGTCGTCTGTGAACTGACCAAGGGGGTACTCAATGCCCTCTTTCAGGTTGTCAGCAAAGACATTAAACAGGACTGGCCCCAGTACTGAGCCCTGGAGAACACTGCTTGTGACTGGCTGTCAGCTGGACGTAACTCCATGCACCACCACACTCTGGGCTTGGCCATTCAGACAGATTTTACCCAGTGAACAGTATGTTTCTTCATGCCATGGGAAACCAGTTTCTCCACGAGAATGTTGTGGGAGACAGTATCAAAGGCTTTACTAAAATAAAGTTAGACAACATCCACAGCCTTTCCCTCACCAGCTAAGTGGGTCACTCCTGATAGTTCCCTGGTTTCTCCTGCCCCTGCTTCTTATAGATGGATGTCAGATTTGATACCTTCCAGCAACTGGAACCTCTCTGGTTAGCCAGGACTACTCCCTCAGATTGCTCTTCTCCACAAAGTTTGCATTTACAGCAAATTTTCTCCAGGTGTACTTACACCATGGAAACAGCCAGGCAGTCTAGAGCACTGCAAATGAAGTGCACCGTAGCTTTCTGTGTGTTTGAAGCATGAAGCCTGCTGAAATGAAAAGGATGAACCAGTTCCCAGTGCTCCTGTCTGTCAGTGAAGACATACAAGAGAGACACAGGAATTTGTGCACTGGGTGGATGGAAAGCACAGAGAGGTGTTAGCTCCAGCTCCATCTGCATCTAGGCACCGATTCTAAACTGCATGCAAAGAGAGATTTAGGCTGTTCAGAGGATGCTGGAAGAATGAAGAGATGCCCAATATGAGTGCTGGGAAGGTCCTTTGCAGGTGGTGGGACAGAGGAGTTAGTGGGACAGTTCATCTTCCCTCCCCACAGGAGTCTGCAGGGATGCTGGCTACACTGCCCTGCTCCCTTCCTGCTCCAAACACCCTCTTCCCAGCTTGGAGGGGAGCACAGCCTTGGCAGAGTGGGATGTCGCAATGAAGTAACCATCTCTGTTTTTAAAGAATGCTTTATTCACTACATCCTAGAAATGTACCGTAAATGGAGCAGGAACTAAATAAACTCAGAGGCTTCTGACAATACAGAGAAGAGAGATACAATAAAATATCTAAAATATCAGCTCTTTTGAGAATAAGGCACACTAGCTTTGTTTTTTTTATATATACTTTTTTTTCTTAAAGTAGTTTGTTCTTAACCTAAAGATGTTCACATTTCAAGTTATTAGACTTACCTCAGTAGTAGTGTACATGAAATGGTTTAGAAGCAAGTGTCAAGACAGGTATGGGAGGGAGGCTCAGCATGACCTGGCTGCCTGCCTGCCTGGGTCCTGCCTGCATCCCTGGGTACTGCCTGCTACTGCCCTGGCACAGGCAGCACCACTGGTGGCCGGGGGCACTTCAGAGTTTTCCCCCATTGACTCCTTTCTCTTCCTGCCACCTCTGTGAGTAACAGGTCCCTTGTCCTGTTGTCCGGGAGAGGATTAGTGGGAAGGGAGCCATCACCTCTCTCCTCTGTCGGTCAGCCATGGCGCGGGGCTGGAAGTGGGCCAGCAGAGGCCCAGACCACTAGACTGCCTTTTCCTGGCCACAGGGATGTTTGTGCACGGCCCAAGGACCCACGCTGGCATTTAGTGTTGAGCCATGTAAGGCCTTAGGCTGGAGGACTGTAGGAGGCAATGCTGACCTCTGTCTGGGGCTTCCCCCTCGGGATTTGCCCAGATCTCCTCCTCTCTCTCACCCTACACAACGGCAGGACCTTGGGGCTGAGGTCTGGGTGTGCTTTCAGATGTGCAGGTACAGACAATAAAGTTTCCTGGGAAGGGGCGTGGAGGGGCAGAGTCCGGCCTAATGGGTAACTTCATAGTGCTTTTGCTAATGGGTCAACAGGGTCAAGGGGAGCTCAGTTTGTCTGAGCAAGAGCACCTAAAATACAACCACTCAATTTTGAGGGAAGCAAAAAGTGTATTAAAAAAGTCACTTAACTGAGCTGCAGTCTGGAAGTGGTTCAGCTGTCAAAATATGGCCAACGTGAAACCCCTTTGGTATGTACTTATACCACAAAAAGTAAAGGAACATTGTTTACTGACTCCCTGCTTCTCACCTTTTGTCATCAGAGCTGTGTTTGCAGAGCTGATGCACTTCATACAAAGGGCAAGATATTTCTTTACCATTTTACTATCTTTTACATTCACTGCACTACTAAATAAAAGCCTTTAAACAGGCCACAAAACACTGCAATAATATATTTACTTCTTAATAAAACAAACTTTTTTATAACATTGCAATAAAAGGTTTTTGTTTTGTGGCAAACCACATACCATGTAAATTTGCAACATAAAATGACTTTAAAAATGTATATTAAAAGATATTTACAAGCTCTATGTCTTAAAATCATTGGGTCTAATCACTCCCACCCCTGATGTGCATGTACAACTCCAGTTGTGGAGAAGGGGAATTAAGAGTGGAAGGAGGCTGGGAGGGAGGCTAGCCCTGTTTCACTAATTCCAGTATCACTACCACCCCTAGTACCTTTGAAATTTCTCATGGAACATGATGGAGCAATGGGGAAGTAATGCTGCACATCCTCTCAGCGAGAGTGTGGCTACTCTTGCTGACAGCAGCATACATTCTCAGTCACTACAACACATACTTCAAAGAATAAAATGAAGAGCATTGAAAAAAAGCCTTGGCTTTATACTGGATGAAGATCTAAGTCAAGACACCTCGCGTGAAATATCAGCTACTAGTTTCTGCACGTGCTCCAACTACAAGTAGCTTCAATAAATAGAAAATCCATTTGCTAAGAAAAACTTGGAGCCTTTCTTTTGCTAAAAACAAGCCTGCAAATCACACTGTGAAGAGGTATGTGTAAGGAGGCTTTTTTTTCTTTTATCTTTTTTCCAAACAGGCAATATTAGTTACTTGTGATTTCAAATGAGAACGAGCAGATTGTATTAATGCCAGCACAAAAATGCAGAGGTCTTGCACATTTTTCAAATTGCACTTTCCAGTATATTTTTTAAATAAGATACTTGTTGTTTTCTTCTTAAAAAACAAAACAAAACAAAACAAAAAACTAAGGTATGTATTCTTTAAATATTGAATATACTCTTCAAAATATATTGTTAAAACTTTCCCTAGCTGCTCAGGTGTGCTTTTTAATATATAGCTGATATATTATTAAAGGCACTACAAAATAGACATCTCTGGAGTGCAGAAATTACTAAAAAATAACCTTCATAACTCAAATATATTGAAAATATAACTGCTAAAAAAAAAAGACCCTATGCAACCCCACTACAATGCATATAAATGCACATCAGTGGTGGGCTGGATGCACCGAGGTCCTTTGGAAATGTATGAATACAGGCATGTTAAATTTTTAAAAATAGCCTAAAAAAGTTAGTGAAAACTTCAAGCATAGAAAATATTTCAAACATGTTTTTCTATGACATTCTTCACTTTCTGCATTGTTTAACCAAGCCCAAACGTTTACTCTTTCGCAGACAGTTCTTTCTTCATAAATAGTAAAGTGTTCCTTCAGTGTGTGTTTCTGCACCACCCTCCTCTGCCGACAGTTTCAGTACGTCTGGTAGACGTCATGGATGGGCACCTGGATGGTGGCAGCTGGGAATGCTGGGGGGATGTAGCCAGCGTATCCTCCGTAGGCAGCAGCAGCAGCAGCAGCAGCAGCAGCATTCTTCTGTAGCGTGGCTATTGTTGCTGTGGCTGCAGCAGGCGCCGCAAAGGGCACATAACTTGTCCCATAAATCCCGGCGGCAGGGATCCGCTGCACATTGGGAGCCATGGTGTACACCGGCGTGATGGGGCGACCCTGGAAGGAAAGGGTTCAGACCTCAAAAAAAGTACTTACTTTGCCCTGAATGGCAAACCCCCTAGAAGGGAAGGAGGTAATGGGAGGGTAGGCAGTACATGCCCTGTTGACTGAGAGTTATGCTGTCATGGGAGGCTGTTCCTTCCCTCACAGTTTGGGTCCCCCATAGTGGGGAAAGCAGCGGCCCAATGTGCAGATGTCTAAGACAGGTCAGATGAACTTCAGGGCTCTTGGGAGCTGTGACATCCTCAAGAGCATCTCCTGAATGGAAGCAGGACAAGAGTCTAGGGTTTCCCCCCACTGGGTATGCATAGCAGGATGTATGGGAAGCTGGAAGTATGGGAAGCAGAATTTCTGTGCTGAACTCACCTGGAAGGGAGGAGGTGTTGAGACAGCTGGTATTACAGCTGCGGCTGCAGCTGCTGCGGCAGCTGCTGCACTAGCTGGGTCCTGCTGCACAGCTATGGGGTTGATGATGTGCTCAACTGTGTGGATTTTGCCATCTTCCATCATCTTGGCTGGTGGTGCGGCCTGAAACATGGAGTACTGGGCACCAATGGCAGGGATGGCCACTAGGAGAGACCAGACACATCAGATACATCAGAAGAGCGTTTCCAGGACCTCATGTCAAAGAGTTCTCCATCCCAGCTGTGCCAACTGTCCAGCAGCAATCCTGTGCTGCTCTTACCAGGTGAGGTAGCCTTGTGTGCAGGCAGGGGACCTGGGGCACCTCTGCCCTCCCCATGTGTGGGAGCACCATGGCTGATGCACAGTGACAGGCCTGGTGCCGGCTGTTTGGTCCAGCATTTTCCCCCATGCTCCTGCCATGAGTGTCCTAGGGCCAGAGTCCTCCTGGCTACTGGGAGCTGCAACCCAGATTTACGCAACCCTTTCTGACCACTGCTGTCCTTCCCACCGCCTGAGAGTGTGGCCTGAGCACAAGGGGTAAGAGCGTGCAATGTCCCAGTGAGGTCCCCGCTCCAGCTGTTGACATCAAGGAATATGGTGCTGCCATAGGAAGAGCTGCTCCAGGACAGAAAGTTGTGGGTTGTACTGCAGAAGTTACAGGCAGCAGCTGGTCCACTTTACATGCCATCCTTTGGCCAACCCTGTGAAATATCAGCTCATTTACCAGCATTTCCCAGGACTGGCTTGGCTAAATATGTTTTATCCCATCTGTCTGCTTCAGGACCAATCTACTTAATGACATTAAAAAAAAAGAAACTTCTCTTTAGGAAATTCTTGCTCATGCCAAAATTGGACAACATGATACAATTAGAGCCATGGTCTTTCAGACAAAGGGAGAACACTCTGGTCAGAATAATAGTGTTCAGGTAGTGAGTTTATACATGGTCCAGAATGGAGCTTCATGGCTTGCTCAGGGAAGAAACATTCTTTGCTGAACATTCCCAATAATCACAATAATTGCATGTGGCCCCCTCCAATGTGCACTTGTAGCCCAGAAAAACCAACTGTATTCTGGACTGTAGCAAAAGCAGTGTGGCCAGCAACCTGAGGGAGGTGATTCTGCCCCTCTACTCTGCTCCAGTTCTACTTTTACACCAAGTCCACCAGGTCAGCTCAAACCAGTTTTATCTCTGGTTTAAATATCCTGGATAATTTCTCACCAAGGCAAAGAGCTTATATGCTCCATTATGCAATAACTTCTGGCAGAAAAACAGTAGCAGGTATCCTGGGTATTGGGGTGACCTCTCAGGAGTATTCCAACTATTTGCAAAGAAATGAGCTTTAACGTTGATCTAAAAAGTAGGCAGGATACTTTGTAGTCAGTACATTTCTACTCCTCTGTTCTGGTAATGTGCTTTCGAAGTCATACCCTCTTCATGACAGAGGTAAGTCTTGCGTGTGGTACCTTTTATTAGATCAGCTGATCTGACTGGGGAAAACAGACCAGGTACTTCTGTGCTCAGAGGCTGTGCTGGAACCATATGATAGGGAAAGGTCTGATAAAAAAAATCTGAATCTCAGCATGCTTCAAGTATAGAAACACTTAGACTTGAGCTTCAAGCTTTTGTTTAGCAGTTGAATGAAATACAGATACCACTAATAAGCATGCATTTCCAAGCTCACTTTTCAAGCATCCTTTAGTAATACCTGGAATTCCTGAAGTATCTTTGCAAATACGCATAGTGGTAATATTTTCTGGTGGCGAGTGGGTAGTTTTCTCAGGAAGTCTGATCTTCCTTTGGAAAGAACTCTAATCTTAATAGACTTCCTTTGTCTCTAGACTTCTGACATTGTCTTATGCAGCTGTTATGAAGAACTCTTCACAGCCTTCATTAGATGCAAGCTGTAATTTTCACTGACATGAATGGAACATGTTTTGGGAAGCCACTGTAGCTCTATTATTAAACAATGCTTAGATCCTGCAGTTACAGTTTACTTGGAAAGAGAAACGGAGAGAAGACATGAGGACTTCTGCAAGAGGGCTTGTCCCCATCACCTTCAAGGACCTTCTTCCTCAGGCTACTTTTTCAAATAAAAAATCTTGAGGAATGGCAGAGCTTCAGCTTTCATCTTGTTCACTTGGGAATGGCAAGGGCTGGGTAGTCAGCTGAGGAAGTGGCAGAAGGAGGCAATCCCTTCCCCAGCCCTTGGACTGGCTCATCAGAACCCGGCAGAGATGAGAGCACTCCTGTAGGCACTGCACTGCTGCAAGATGGACCCCGAGGGCCTCCTGCATTGCTCCTTCCCCATGCCACTGATGGAGATGGAGGAGCTTGCCTCAGCAAGGGACTTTCCTGCAATGGGAAAGCCCCAGATCATTTTCTCAGCCTTGTACCACTGGAGAAATACGAACGAAATGGGAGGGCTCCAGCCCGGCTGGAAATCTAAGATAGGAATCTCCCAGGGTGAAATCAGCATTGAAGACATTAAAAGAGAGAAAGATTGCTCTTAGTCACCATATTCTAGTGCACATGGCTAGAAGGAGAGCAAAGTCTGCTTCCTCCTCAGGAAATGCAGAAGGGGACAGGAGTGCGCATTGCTTTGGTCCTTTTTTCCTTTGGCCTGAAGAGTTCCCAGATATTCGTATCCCTCCCCACACACACTGTGTGCCTCTTGTGTGAAGAGAGCCTGGCCAGAGTCAGGAGGCACCCCGCACAAGGGAGCACTGAGCCCCAACCTTGGGGCCGCCCCCATTGCTGCAGTTACAGTCACAGACTGGCCCTGGAGGGCTGCTCACATGCTTGAGACAGGGCTTGGAGTGGGGGCTTGCCCACCACCCCTGCTTTCCTCCCCTCCTTACACATACTAACCTGCACCAGGCTTAATGGCCACTGGATTGACTGCAGGTAACTCCAAGTTGGGAACCAGTTCATATCCTTTCTCTTGCTGTTTTCCTTTGCCTTCATGGTACCTGCTGTAGATCCCACGGCCAGCGGAGTATCCCCCCAGGTAGGAACCCCTGGGACCCGGGGCTCTGTTGCCAGCTGCACCTCGCCCTCTGCCTCGTATGCTGCCTGCTTATGATAACAACACAGAAGATGGTGAATAATGGAGAGTGACAGCCCCTTGGGGAGCACGAGTGACCCCAGGCTGAGATACAGAGGCTTGATCTTAGAAATGTGGCTGCTGAAGTCAGCAGGATTAAGTCTTAGCGACCCCACTTAGGAAAACAGAAGTGCCTAAGAAGCATCCCATAAGCCTATGCTTATTTAGCTTTTGATGTTTGTGAGCATATATTAATTGCTCACTTATATTGAAGCAACTCTTGTGGCAAATGTTATGGGTTCAATGCAGTCAGTAGAGAGAGAGGGGATCCTCAGGGTGATTTCTGTGCATTCGGAACAGCTTCTGCTTTCAGCTGTCCTCCAGAGGAGACCCAACTTGTCAACTGGCTGCAATGGGACCCTGCCAAGATGGCACAGCATCATACCTGGCCTTTACCCAACTTTGTCCCACCACTGCATATATTTTTATTAATGTTGTTTAATTGTTTTCTCTGTTATTTTATTAGTAAGATGCATATAACCCATTTCCAAAAATACTGCTTTTATTCATCTTAGTGACTCCACATGTGTTACGACAGTACTTTAAACACAGCAGTATTAATGTGCTCTATGATGGTCTAATTGACTATTTAGACTGTTACTCAACTCCATCATAGTTCATTGCAAGTACAAATCTGAAAATTGAGAAGAAGCTGAAATTCTTGAACAACTAGGGTTAAAAATACTTCTTGGTTTATGTGAATGCTTTAAGAATATATTCATGCTAAATTGCTTCTTCTATGGAAATACACATCAAATTTCAGGAAACTGTAATTTCTGTAAGTACAGGATAATTATAATTATAATACCAGTTATAGCTGTTAGGGTCTTTTGATGAATAAGTGATTTTTGGTTAATTTTTAATGACTGTAACTGATAACTAATTAAGGTATACATAATAAAAGAATTATTTTTCACTCACGTGATTCCTTCTGCTCGTAGTTCTCAAATGACTTTACGAAGGACAGCATTACTGTCATTTTAATGCGGAGGGTAAATGACACCTAGAGAGCTCCTAAGGCTTTCCCTAACCTCCCTCCCTTTGTATAACTAGGTCACCATACTCACGCCTCTAGAGCACTCTGTCATAGGATCAAGCTCTTTGAAAGGAGACATCAGAAGATGGAATCCTTAGACTTGCTCAGACTTATTACAACACTCATAAAATCCAGATCCCTCTCTTCCCCATCCCATGCTTGGTCTGTTAGCTCATTCTTTACCATATATTTGATACCTTTCCCATGCTAGCCTGTACATTACTAATTATTTATGGATAAATACACTTTGTGTACTCATAAACTGTAGTCATAAACTAAAGTAAGACCAAACAGAAGTATGACAAAAAGACCTATAAAAGAGTATTACGAAAAAATTGCATGCTACTAGCTGTCCTTTGGCTGAGGCAGGCCTCTTGCATCAGCCTAAGATCAAACCTGCCCATCACATCCCCTAAATGTGCTTACTAACCTTTCACAAAGTAATCTCTGTTGGGGCCGATCAAGGCATTGTATGGATATCCATAGTATGCTAGTGTGTATGGATCACAAGAGTAAACATAGTTGGGTTGCTGAGTTACTTCGGAGGTTGCTGCAGCCCCTCCTTTTGCTGCTTTCTGGTAGCGAGTGTACTGCTCCTTGTCTACCGGCTTGGCCAAAGTAACCTCCAGGCATGAGCCTTCTAGTTCAACACCATTAAGGTTGTTCATGGCATGAATGGCATCTTCCCTGGTTGTAAAGTGCACAAAGGCATAATCACGTATTTTTTTCACTCTCTCTACACAGCCAGGGTTAAACTGACCAAACACCTTTTTAATGGTGTCCTCTGTGGTCTCAATCATTAAATTCCTCACATATAGGATTTTAACAGTCTCCATGACATCTTCATCCACATCTATCTCTGGTTCTGCCCAGTCAACAGCAATTTGATGTCCCCACAGCTGGATCCTTCCTGGCATGAGTTTTCTCCTGGCCATGGCTGCTGCTCGATGGCTCTCATACTCCACAAAGGCAAAGCCTCTGTTCTTCATTTTGTCCGCAGCGCTAGCATACACGATGACATCCAGCACACCTTCTGTCACCTTGGCAATCTCTTCCAGGATCTCCTCTCTCTTCTTCATCTTGGGAATGCCTCCGATGAAGAGCCGGCAGTTATCCACACTGCAGCACACACCCAGCAGCCTGCCGGGGCGGATTTCATAGTTGTTCAGCTCCCTGACAGCACGCTTCGCCTCATGCTTCTGTGTGTACATCACGAAGGCGTAGCCCCGGTTCTTCCCATCAAAGTCCATCATCAGGCGCATTTCGTAGATGCGGCCGACAGACTCGAACACAGGAACGAGCTCATCTTCATAGACATCACGGGGGATTTTGCCCACAAAGACTTCGCAGCCACGAGGAGGGTGTAGGCCCTCCCAGCCGGGAGGAGGGCCTCCATACTTGCGTTGCCCGTTCTCCTGGATCATACTATATCCAGTGCGGGCCATGAGGGCCAGCAGAGCTGCCTCGTTGGGCGCACCAGCAACGCCTTCAGGGACTTTTGTGGTGGCCACATTAGTGGAATCATTGCTCATCCTTGCAGTGGAATCCTCAGCGGTCATGGCGTCAAACTCATTCACAGCGTGATAAAACCTGGGCAAATGAAGAGGGAGGACACTCGTTAAAAACTATTAGCTACCATCAGAATTCCACCTCTCTCTTTCATTTTCCTGGAGTTGTTCTGCAAGTTTGTTTTTCAAACTGGGACTAAGGCTGCAGAAGAACAGAGGAACAAGCCACACCAGCCTGAAGAGTGATACTGCAGGGACAGTGCATTCTGGACATAGGCACAGCTCCTCTTTGAGGGAATGGTTGAGGATCACCTGCCCACATATCCAAGGCATCAAGAGCTGCTGTCACAGGACACCAAAGTCACATGAATGGATGCCACCAAGTACCTCAAAATCTCAAGACCTTTGAGAGCCTTGTCTCCTCTTTGAAATGGTAGGAAGGAGATCACACAGAATTGGGAGAGAGAGGGAAGCCAGTGGTACCCACCTACAGAGCCTTCCCCTCCCTCTCAGCCACTCGTCTGTTAATCCATTTACTCCTGAACAGCACAAGCACCAGGTGCCATATTCAATGGTGAAAGGTGGCAAATGCATGAGAAGCACCAGACACTGTTTCCATTTGATAACAGCCTTTTGCTCCTCTAGACCTCCACAGTAACTGTCAAGTAGGAAATAATAAATACACTTTAGCATCGGGGGTGGGGGGCAATTCTTGTTCTCTTGTGCAAAGAGTGATCTGATAAGCTTCTGAGCTGCCTGCTGCTCGTGTTACAATGTCTAACATGCTTGTCTCTTCCATTATTACAGCAGGATTTGACAAAAGCTGAAGAGAATCACTCCTTTATGAGAGGCAACTCGCTTTAGACCAAGCAGACAGCACAGCACTGCAAAGCCAGCAAGAGGAAGGCAAATCTCAGAAACCTCATTCTGCATTTGAACACAGGCAGAGAGCAGGAAATGCAGACATACAGGAAATGACGACGCTAATAACCAAAACTGCAAGACGGTGGTCTTTCTTTCTGAGCACAATTAAATAAGACACCTTGGGACTCTGAGACTAGTTAGCTCACTGAATTTTAAAGCTGCAAAGGTCCAGCAGACAATTTAATACAAGTGATTGTATATGACACGGACCATTATATTTTATTGTTACTTGCACACTAGGTCCTATAGCATTTATCTGAGTAAATTGTGTCTTGGCTTCAAGGAAATCAGAGAGCTGCAGACCCCACCACTTCCCTGTATAGCTTGTTTGCTAACCACTCCATCATACAAGCAAGTGTGCAGTATTTTTTATGAGAATTTGTCTGGCTTTTGCTTCCAGATAGGATTACTTGTTAAGCCTTTCTCTGATAGACTGAAGAGTCTTTCAAGACCTCTGCTTATGCCTTGTAATGATATTTAAGTCATTTAATCAAGACACTACTCTGTCTTTTGAATAAAACTTGCAGGCTGAGCTCACAATTAGTCATTTTTTCACCTAAAATTCTTGTATGTTGGTCTTTGTCCAGTTCTCCAGATCTTCAGCCTTTTTCACCTTTGCTATATACAGGGATGAAGGTCATCCCTCCTTCTTCTCCCCATGTCTCTGTATTGCCAAAGCCTGTTTCTTCACACCTTCTCACTAGCAAATCACATGGAGTTGGGTGGTTTTTTTTCAATTCTAACCTCAAATCCTTTATAGAAGCACCACTTGCTGTGGTTATGTCCCATGTAGCAGGCATGACTTACTATTTTACTCCTTAATGATACAACCTTGCATTCAGCCCTATTCCAACTGCCTTTGAGTAGATCCCACCTATTGAATGTTACACAATTGGCTCCTCCTTATTGCGTTTTACAACTCCATCAGTCTTTCCTTCACTGATTTATTTGTCATGATTTGCATTCATCACCAGTCTGTTGCTGGAACTGTCAAAATACACTGACCCTTGTAGGACACTCTGCAAACCACCATAAGAAATGCTCCCAATATCTGAGTTTGACACGGTTATTTAAAACCAAAAAAAAAAAAAAAAAGAACGAAGCTTCAGACAGATTTATTTATTCTATGTAGTTGTCTTATTCAGAGTGACACAGGTTTCTCTCTGTCCCACGAGGACTCAGACATACACCCTTCATTTGAATGATTTGGCCATTGCATTGGTTACCATGTAGGAAGATCTTTCACTAGTACAGCAAGCCCAAGCCCATAAAAATATAAGGACAAATTTTGCACCAAAGTCTGATTTGTATGGTTCACAAAATCCATTTAAATCCTAGTAAACTCAGCACCTCAGATTTTTTTCAGTTAAGGTCCTGAGCTGCCCAGAATTGTGCTGGTCTATACCCAGAGATGCCTCTGCACCAGCCAGGGCAAACACCACTGTGCTTGGTTCATCTCCTAAATGCATTTGGGATTGGGAAACCAGACCTCTGAGCTTTGTGGTGGGACCTGATCCTGCATGTGTTTTTGGGCCATGAGTGTTGCTTGCTGATGCTTCTGAGCCATTTTAATTTAAAAATATGGAGAGCAGAGGAGAAGATAAAGAAAGTGGAGGGCAGTAATAGTGATGCTGATGCTCAGGCAATACTTCAGTAAAATAATTCCTTTGAAGCCAGGTCTGTCATGGATAGCTTCTTGTTTTAAAATGCTGTTGATACACGTTTCTCTCAGATTCAAATGCTACCCTTTAACAGTCAGACATTTTAATTTTATTCCTGGGAATTATTTGAAATAATTAAGAAAATTAAGGCAGAGTAAAACAGCTTCATTTTTTGCTTCACAATTTGCTCCTAAAAGTGTAACTTCACCTTTCTTGGAATAAAAGCAAAGCTTGTTATACAAACACTTCGGTGGGAAATAATCATTACCTTTACATGGGCCACCTGTTGGCAAGTGAAGTACTTATCACCCCAAGTTAGGCTAAATTTAAAAATTAGCAATTCCATTCTAACCACCAGTTTTAGGTCAACTTACAAAATAAGTCTCTATATCTCTGTTATCTGCAGGGCTCTGTGTCTGGGGCTACAGTCTGGAAAGCTACAGATGATCACTGGGATTGTGGAGTAAGGGGAGACGAAACAGAATCTCCCCTGACCCCCAGAAACCAATTGATAATTCAGTGACCATGCAAGAGATTGCAAATTCTCCAGCACTTTGCGTTGCATCAGCAAGATGATTTCTTGTATCGAAAGTTATCCATGAAGCTGCTTCTAAGCGCTGCTGGCCATCTTTGCTGCAGGCACTCCATACATCATTTGTGATAATGCATAATTAAAAATTCCTTGTGAACCTAAAATGCATTTATCCCTATGTAATTTATTGGGAATCAAGATTCATGATCAAATGTGGTTTGGGTTTTTTTCCCTGTGCAACTACCCAGAGCTGGGTTTCATAAGTAGGTACTACCTAAGAAAGTTATAGAGCGCATGTAGTCCTAATTGTTGTAACTAAATACACGCTTAACAACTTAGTCATTGCCACGTTATACAATCAACATTTTACATAGTTCAGATATCATTTCCCTTGATGAGAAAATGCACAAGCTGTCTAGTCTGAGAACTCTTCTCTCCTGCTGTTACTGCCTTTCAAAATGGGCTACCAACAAAACCTAACCCTTTTCAGACTGAAATGCAATCCCTCTCAAGAAAACAGTTTTCGAAAATACCAGTTTCCAAAGTGTTCAAACCTACTTGTGCATTTTTTAAGTCAACAGTAAACTGTTCATGAAAACTTACTACCATGTGTTGTGGGTGAACACAAGGCATGGGCTAGTACTACGAGTCTAGTGGCCTTAATAAAGCCAAGCTGATTTCCAACCATCCAATACGTGAGATTAATGCTAGAAAAGGCAAAAATTTAACCTCCATTAAAATGCAGTGTCTTGTGAAATATAAGTGCTTGGTTTCTAGACTCTGAGGAGGAAGGTACACCTGATCTTGATAACATGGATTCATAAAAGAGAGAGAAAAAAATATTTCTAACAAGAAAGGTTGTGTTTTGGAGACAACTAAGTTTTAAACTACTCATTACCAGGACTGAAGCAAGTCCTTGGCTTCTTCTCAGAAAAAGGTAAATCCTGCTTGAGTGTTCAACACCATGTTAGATGAATGGTAACATCTGCCAGCCTACAGGAGCAATGCTTATGAGCCCCTCAGTTCAGCATCTCTGCTCCAAGGACTCTTCCTTGCACAGGTGAACTCTCAGACACATACATTTTGCTGAAACCATTCAAATTTCATTTCACTTTGCTTACAAAACTCCTCTGCTGCCAATAGGAAGGGTGTAAATGGTTCTTGCCCTAAACATGAATTACCTGCTTTTTAAAGGTACTTTTTTTGCACATCCCAGAATATTAAATGGCAAACTTATTGTGCTGGCAGTGACTGACCTAAAGCATACTGTGAGCAGGCTGATTAATTGAGGCAGGTATTTTATTAAGTAGAAATACCACACCTTGATTAACAACAATACAGGGCCAGATGGTGATGTCCCTTGTCCCAGGGCAAAGGCAGCTTGGGGCCCCAGCAAGAAAGCAATGCCTGAAGTCCACATATCAACTTATCCCTGGGTTAGTCCAGCACTGGGCGGTGCCCTGTGAAGTAAGGCAGACACGTGCTCCTCTGTTGATCCTAGTGTGGTCAAATAGGCTTTTACAAACACAGGGACACAGCCAGTGTCCTTGTGGCAGTAACTGAGTGTCCACTTCACTCACATGCTCCCATAAAATGAGGTTGTTTATGTTTAGACTTAATTCATCCCTCCAGTTTTGTGTTACATAGATTTAGTGGCATCACGTGTCCTTCTGTGGGTGACAAAACTGCCAGCAGTCACAAAGCCCGGGGACAGGTGCCAGCACCATCACAAATAACAGGAGAGACCAGGGAGATCTGCTGTCTCTGTGATAACCGTCCAGGGGAGGGATGGGGACACCTGTGCCCCACCTGCAGACCCTGTACCATATACACTCCCACTGAGCTGACAGGGCGTGTCCTCATGGACACCGCACAGCTACCGCTTCCTTCAAGAAACTGTCACGGTTTTGCATTTTAAACCACAGAGAGAAAGACGGTTGCTGAAATTTCAAATACACCCTGTTGGCAGAAGGAAATAGCAGCTACTGGTTTAAATGTGACCTTCCTAGTATTTTAGTTGAAATAATAACGGAAAATGTTGATGCTGCTGATGATGATAGGCAGCAGCTCTAAAAGCATGGCTGTCATTAAAGTTCTTTATTTTCAAATCCTGACTCTATTCTCATGATAATTTTATATTCATAAAATGCATACAAAACCAACAGCTTACTAAGAACTACTGTGTAATTTTATCACAAACATCAGACACCCCAGAAACGCTCCTGCCAAAAACCCAGTTTGCCTGTTTAGAGATCTATTGGCTGAACAGAAAAATTCAGTGGCGTCATCAATTCTAAATAAGGTAGTGACTTGTGCATTGCTTCAAGTGTCATGTGCAAGTTACCTTCCTGTTTAAAGATAATTACAGTATCATTATACATCTCTTTGCTCTTTCTTGCCAAGACTGTCACTCTTTTCCTCCTCAATATTTTCATAAATGAGCTGAACAAAGAAGGTGTCTCTGAGACTGTTGTCGAAGCTGAGCCATGGCATGCCCAACTGCAGGATTCAGGGCCAGTGTGGTTTTCAAAAGGAATTGGACCACACTTTGTTTCCTACATTCTGCCATTAATGAAATGCAGGTGTCCAACATGGAAACTTGTAGCGGGTCAGTGCAAGAGAGTGCAGCATTTCAGCACAGCTTTTTGGCCGAGGCTCTTTTCTGAAGGTTTTTCAGGCAGGAAAGGGATGGTTACATGGGATGGATGATGCCTTAACCCTTTTACAAAAAAACAATACCTGAGGCCAAGAGGCCATGACAGTGTCTGCAGTGTGTCAGACACATTTCTTTACCTGCAGCTAAACTGGGTGAAGAAGTTGCCCCAGGCTAGGTGAAACATTTTGAAAAGGTGAATTTTCTTAATCTGGATCATTTTGGCAAAACTGTGGAAAAAGTGGTGAACTGCATCAGCAGGCCTGAAGGGGCAGGAACACTGGCTGCCAAGAGACTTGATGAGTAGCTTGTGATGAGCAGCTTGGAAGAAACTAACCTCAGAGATCATTGACAATGACATGTCTGTCTGCTGTGCAATTTATCCTGCTGCCAGCACCGCTAACGGACTGCTTATTCTCATCATCATCTGCATGCCTGAATTGGGTCATCAAACTTGTCCCTCTCCAGCCAGGGTCAGGAACTTTTTGGCTCAGGTGCTGCACGGAACACAATGAGATGTGCATGGAGTGCACTTGCTGCACTGCGTATTTCCCATGTATGTTCAGACAAGAACATGTACAAGCAGAGGCTCTCTGCCCACTAGAAGTACTGTACTTAAATATAGAGAGCAACAGTGCCTGAAGAGGTAGGATAAAACCAGCCTACTAAATCCTGAGGCTAGCTGTTGAAATTAGGACAAAAGGAAACCGCCTCAAGTTGCACCAGGGAAGGCAAGATTTCTTCATTGAAAGGGCTGTCAAGCATTGGAACAGGCTGCTCAGGGATGTGGCTGAGTCACCATCTCTGGAGGTATTGAAAAGACACGTAGATGTGGCGCTTAGGGACATGGTTTAGTGGTGGACTTGGCAGTGTTCGGCTAATGGTTGGACTCAAGGATCTTAGAGGTCTTTTCCAACCTAAAGATTCTATGATTTTATGAAATTCATCCTTCTGCTATGGTGACACTTGACGTCCTAATCTACAGCCTACCATCAGAGTTATGACCATTGATTTCATTGCAAGAGTTTGTATTTCATGCTTAAACCTCAGTTTTATTCTGGTCAGTTAGTTATGTTCCCTTTTTATGGGGCAAGGTAATGTTCTGGGCCTGAAAAGCAGTTTTCAGCGTGGATTTACTGCAGAGAGAGTCTGTGCGTGGTTTCCAGTTGCTTAAATTTGTCCTAAGTGGCTAAACATGTTAAAAATGTTTGGTTCCACTCAAAACTCACCAAAATCTGTTGACTCTGACTTTTGATTGTATTAGGTTCAAAGAAAGAAACAGAAAATAAAGTGTGATATTTCTAACGGTACTCACATCTAGCACTACTCCCCTGACATTGGTTACAAGACTCTAATGGCTGCAATAGGGATATATTTAAGACAGTGATGAGCACTACAGAAAATCCTGCTTCAGAGGTCTTGCAGGGACATGTAATGTTATCCACGCACCAACCAAAAGCAATGTATTTGGCTTAAAAAATTGTAACAAAATTACTAGAAATCTGTTCTTTTTCTTCTTACTCCTTTTTAGGAGGAAAACACCTGAAATTATTCTGTAAATTAACATCCTGGAATTTCCCAGGTTAAAACTCGAATGCTAATCAGATAATTCAACAAGGAATTTGTACAGTCAACAATTGGCTACAGCTTCAAACTAGGATTTGAAAGTTAAACTTATTTTCATCATTGTCATTAGAAAAATAATAATCATGGATCTAATTCTCTTAACCGTATTACGTCAGTTCCCTTAGCCAATTAATCTTACCTCACAGATATTTTATGTACGATTTAAAAAATTGAGCTAAAATTATGATTCCCATACAAAATAAAGTCACCTTGTATTGTGCAAATGTCCTGCCTATTCTGTTATATTCTGTTATCAACCCTCTCTGCATCTTTCTATGGTATATTTAATCTTGTGTGTGATCCACTTGCATTATCAGTAAGCATTATCAATGCCTAGCAGTGAACATTCCCAGAGAAAGACCCCTCAATGACCTGACCTTCTGCTTAAAAACTGCAAAAACTATATTCAGTGAAATGTGGGTAATGATATTTCAAATAATAAAGTAAGAAAACTTTCCTGAGTGTAGCTTTGTTTCCTACCATGGCTTTTTGATGATCACAAGCCAAAATGTGTTCATGAATATACGGTTTTACTATGGCAAGAATGAACCCATGCTGATGAAAAAGTTATTGATGTATCACAGCACCACCAACACCTAGAGCATCCTATTAACATGACCCTGCTTCTGCAATGTGAATTCTGTTAATGCAATGTGTATTTCCTGAGTCTTTTTATGTTACTGCAGAGCCAAGCCAGTCACCTCAACTTAAACCACTTCTGAAGGAAGTTTGGGTAAGCAAAACCCGGTCTCCTCCCTTGTTTTCTCCAAGTCATTCAGAACTTTGTCCAACAAGTTGTGTAATCCCTGTGTTATCCTGTTTGCCCCAGCTCCATCTCTTTTACCCACTCCAAGCTAATTCAAAACTCTATTTTGATAGGCCTTGTTACTGGCAGATGCTGAAGTTATTACCCTGCAATATATTGAAGCCACATGTTGAAGAAAGCTGAGAAGCTGAGAGATGGTTTGTGTAATCACTCTTATCAGTTGTCTAAATCAGGAAACAGCACAACCATTCCCTTCTCCCCAAATTCCCATATTTCAATCTTTCAATAAAGTCTATCATTACCATGATCAGACAGGAAAACATGTGATATATGAATTTCAGTGTAGTCCTTCCTATTCTGGATTAGCTGTACTTGATGGGAAACTTTTTGCAGTGTTTCTTTACCACAAATTCAATTAAACACTGTTCTCAGAGATGCTGATACAGGTAAGTGTGTCCTCCTCATTAACTGTCTGCTTTAGAAAACATTCTGCTTGGAAAGGGAGAAGAGTTTATTCAGAACGGACTAGAAGCTCATAAGCTTTTGCCATAAGAAAGACAGGAAAAGCAATGTTCTGCAACTGAAAAACAAAACCACAACTAGACTCATCTGTTAATCATTACACAGGAAAGACAACACATTCAATTATTTCACTTCTTGTCCTTCTGAAGAAAAATCTTATATATGAACACGGTGACTTAATTCAATCATTGAAAACGTCTGTCAAAGGCTTTGCTGAACTCTGTGGAGCAGGGATATGCGTGCACACACTTCTTTGTTTTTGTAACACGGGACACTTTATCTATCTGTCTGTCTACATAAACATTATGGTAATATGTTTCATTCTGCAGTGCAACCAAGAATATCTTAAAAAGTTCATAACCTACAGTTGTCTTTTCAGCTTTTCTGATCAAAGTTTTTCCTCTCACTCTCCCGGAGTGAAACATAGCACATCCTGCCTGCTCATATAAAGTCTACTCGCTTAGTCTAATTTATTACAATAAAAATAGCTTCAGACTTTTCAGTTTACCCTAATCCCATGCACTACTCTTATTGCAACATCCTTAGCTTTGTGTATACCACATGAACACTGCAACAACAGGGGGCCCAACCTGCAACCTTGCTTTCAGCAGGAGGCAGAGATTTCAGGGAAAGCTGAAAGTGGCTCAACATGTTCCCTCCCCCTCAGGTCACAGAAATGAAAATCAACATAAAGCAAACCACAGTTGGGATGTGAATGTTTGCTGCTGAAAGTACATTAAACTCAAAGCATTTGGCTTAGTCAGTGGCTGGGGTTTTGTCCTTTTTTTTTTTCCTGTGTGCACTGACATTTGACCCTTTTTATAATATGCACCTTGCACCACTGAAACCCAGTTAGTTATTAATTAAACTCAGGTACCAATGGCTGACTTGTACATATCACCATTTTAACTGCCTGGCGCTGCCTGTGCACGGAGGAATGGGGGCTGGAAGTCAATCGTTTCTGCTGTGAAATTCTGTCATATCGGCAGAAAGGAACTGCAAAGTGCAGCAATTTGTACCTGACCTCTGATCTAAGAAGTTTGTACAGACCTTTGAACGTTGGATTGGAGAATTGAGAAATAAGGTTTACAAGTACAAGGAAGAGATTTTTCAGCACTCGTTACCTGTGCCCAGTGTTAATATTATAAATTTAAAAAAATGTTTAACCAAGGCAGGAACTCTCTCAGGGGGCACCACTCCTGTGTTGGGTTAATTTAAGACAATTTAAGTCTACTGAAATTACAGCTCACTTGGAAATACCTATAGTTTTGAATTGAAATTTCTGTTCACTCCAGAAAAGGAGTGGGATTTGAGACAGATATAATTTGAAATTCACCTTTTGTTGACCTTAAGTGAGATTATTTATTTTTTTAATTAAAAGCTGAAGAAAGAAGACAAGGATCATTTGATTCAAAATAATTTTTCCAGCAAAGAATGGAGCTGAAATGCAGAACTGAACGGAAATTATTAAAAAGAGTAGCAAAATGGCGACTCCTTTGTTAACTTCATTTTTATGCAACATATTATCTAATCTTGGTTATACAGTGCAGAGCTATATGAGAAACCCATGGAAAAATAATCAACAATATTACAACAATGTGGCCTTGTCTTGACAAACATAAAGGACATGTTTTGAAGTTCTGTTGGATTAACCATGTCAATTTAATTTAAAAACTCTCTCAACTCTTATACACACTGGCAAGGTCTTGGGTGCAACACCATCAGCTAACATCAACATGGACCACCACAAACTGCAATGGGTGTGAAGGCCTTCAGAGGTCAGCTGTGATAATATGATTGAAAAAGACGACCTCTCTGCAACCCAGTCTGCCAGGACATGGAGCACTGCAGGGGATGGCAGTAACGTTTGCCATGACATCCCTCACATGTTCTGAGCACAGAATGTCATCCATGGTAAGCTTGGATATGCAAAGGGAGAGGGAATGCTTTACAGATACATTTTGAATCATGGCTTCAATACCACCTAGCTCAGGACAGGACACCATTACATATAGCTGCTCAATCTGGTCCACATGTAAATTGACGTTTTTGTCATTGGTTTTAGTTGAGCCTTACTTTCAACAACTACATATTATTTTTTCTTGGTTTAAGTTCAAACTTCACTATTGTTATCAGCACTGACCCCAATAAAGCAATAAATTAATAATTAGATAAATAAGGGTGAACAGATTAACATCATGAGTCCAATGTCATATACAAGTCTTACATTTCACATGCTGCTTATGTAGAATATGAATAGAATATTATCAAAGCTGACTTTCTTAAAATGCTGTCAAATTTTCAGTATGCAGACTGAGTTATACAGATTCATTTATATTAATAATACTTGCATATATACCCCATTTACTTAAACCTTCCTAGCCACCTTCAATCTACAAACCCCAAATTCTGCACCAAAAGTTGATAACTCACTTTTAAAGTTTGATTTTTTATGTCAGTCTCTTGAAAAAGCAGAAAATAATACCAGGCGGCACAGACAAAGGCAGAGATAGACTGATTGAAAACAATGTCAAGCAGTTGCAATTGGCTACCTTTTACTTCATTAATTTAAGATAGTAGAAAAAATATCTCTGAAACATGATTTTGTTTTCTTCTGTCTAAAATATCAGTGGTCTAGTGTTCATTGTTCTGACATTCGTTTTGGTATTTGCTATGCAAATTCTTTTAGATATTCACATGTTGATCTCACAGCTCAATCTTACAAGCAGTTGCTTCATTCTCAAACAACTCCTTAGGACCCTCTAAAGGAAGACAAAACCCTGAACCCATACCTTGATGACGACATACTTTTGGTCTCAACTCCCTGATAAATGAAAATCAGATAAAAAGCCATACAGAGAAAACAAGATTTCCCTTACCTCTCCGCTCCTGCGATCGAAGTGCAACAGGTTAAGGGGACTCGCGCCTTTGCCCGAGCAACCTTTCTTCCTAGTGGCAAGAGCTGTACAACCTGGTTATACAGTTTATGCATCTCTTTATTGGCCAGCAAGCGTTAGCCATTTAAATTCCTTGGGAGTCATTTGTTAAGGGCTCTTAGGCTGAGGCTAAGTGGGTGGGACGGGAGGGAGAGGGGATGTTAGTGCTGCCAGACTCAGAGAGCTCTCCAAAGTGGTTTGAAGATTAATAGAAAACTATCTGCAATGAAGGGATCTTTGGAGGGAGGGCTGGGTCCAAACTTCAGGGAAGCATAAGAAAGAGGAACTGTAACATTTTTGCAGGTAAAAAGAATTTGAAGAGAAAGATTTCATTCAAAATTCAAAACTTGGAAAAAAAGGAGTGAAACCTGTACAAACAACTCCTTCCTAGCACAAGGCGTTGTGCAAATAGCTTGGGTTACTCACAACAGATAAGATAAGAAAAGGGCATATTTTGCTTGACTGCATGATGTTGCAGTGGGGAGGCTTTTTCAGTGAAATTTTTTTTCTTTATGTGTGTCTGGCAAAATTATTTCAGGGTGTGCTGAATCAATTTACCTTTGGTTGTTGGAAAAACAAAGGGTCTGCATCTCCTGGAGTGAGAAGTAGATTTACTGATCATGTCGGCGGTGGGACGGTAGGAATAACTCAGCCTATGCTGTGTACCCGACATGCACTGGGTCAGCAGTAAACACGGAAACTCCAATGTGTTTGCTCAAAAGGAAAAAAAGCACCTGGTGCAGAAGTAAAAGCACAGGGGTGGTAAAACATGATTCATGACAGCAGAAATGGTCTGTACATAACAACGGAGGATTAGGCCCTGGGAGCACTTAGGCAAAGCAAACACCACACCTTCTCAAGCAGCCAAGAGGAGGAACTGCTCTGAAACACTCTGGATGACAGATTTGCCCGGTTGGCAAGCAGTGTGCACAACCAGCCGGCAGGAGAAGAGGGATCAGGGCATACTTTGGGAGATGGCTAATTTCTGGGAAAGGAGACAGCCTGAAGAAGGTGAAAAGTAGACAGCATATTGCAGAAGCAAAACAACTACAGTTTTCAGTCCTTTCCCAGGTGTTTTTTACTGGCATAACCATTCCTTTCTTCTTTCTCTCCCTTTTTTACTGTTTTCTTCCCTCCAAAAAATAAAGCTTGGTCCAAACTTCCATCCAAACAGCACACAAGGAAAAACGTCAGAGCATCCACATGTGCAAGGAGAAGTGTCTTAACCTCTCAGTCACAAACCATAACCACAATTATATTCTGCAGAGTAAGCACTGTTAGTTTGTTTGAGATGGTTCTGCATAATTGTTCTTCTCCTCTGAGTCCTTTAGTCTGGGCATGTAAAACTTAAGAGACAACATTACACTGCCAAGTCACAGGCTGGTCAATAGGGAAGAGGGGTAGGGGAGTCAGTGGGTGTAGGGATAGAAGCTCTAATATTAGAAGGCTCCAAATTAGAGAGAAAAATATGGAGGATGGCAAAGACTGGCAAAAGAAGCATCCTTGTGGTGGTTTCTGAAAGCAAACAGGAAGGAGAGCTATTCTACTTATATTGCAAACCAATGGGTGATTGCAATCACTCTGTTCTGGATTTTTACACATGTTTATCCACTGTACTGGGGCTGTGGTGTGTTAGGCACTGTACAAACACACCTGGAGCCTGGATCCTGGTCCCAAAGTAACGGCAGCCCAAGTCTACTGTGCAAGTCTTTCATCTTCAGAATTCATCTCTGCAAATGTTAACCCATTAGCTACAAGAGCAGCAGAGAAGCAGGTATTGCCCTGCAGGCAGGGAAGCTGCAGCATGGAAATTTCAGTGGTTTACTCAAGACTATAGAAAGAATCAGTATCAAAACTGGGGATAAAATCTAGGAGATTCTGCCAAAATCAGATCCATGCCTCAATCCCACTGATCTCTATAGGAAAGTGAGTATAAAAAAATCAGCAGTTATGAATTTGCAAAACTCCATTAAATTAATTGATTTTTAAAATTCAGTATCCTTCTCTTACTTTGTCTTGTTCTGTTAGAAAACAAACCAAACTTTTAGCTATAAGTGAATAAAAAATAATAAGTGAATCCTATCAGCTACAATTGTGTGTGTACTTGAATGCCTGGAGAAGACTATTCTGGTGTAAGTGAAAAAGCAGTGATGCTAGTGAGCTGATGGGCTCATTTTTAGAAGGCTCTTCAAATGCTGTATCAATTAGGATCATGTAGGAAGGCCTCTCGAACCCTTGGCTTTCGTTTCAAATGTTCACTTTTAGCTACATCCTGTTGTTAGTTTCCAAGTTATTTTCCCATTATTGTTTAAAGCAAAGATCATCAGCAGATCAAGCTGCTGGAGGGTATTCTGAGGTGTTACCATTCCCAATGGCAGAATTTAAAAATATATTCATTTTTCCTGCAGACTTTGCTTTTATAAGGAACTTCAGAAGTTTGGGCAGAATTCTGCAAGTGTGTCTCCCAGCTTTCCCTGACATTAGACATCTAGTTTCCTTTGACTGCAAAACCACCGTGTTCATAATTATTGCACAACTCTTTATATATTCTTTAAGACAGCATGTAAGGAAGGGTGGAAAAGTGTTAAGGGCAGAGCCCTGTAAGCAGCAGGGAGGATGGATTCTATATACACCACATGTTCCTCTCTTCATACAGCATCCATTGCTCTGGGATAAAAATATAACCACAACTTCTCTCCTAATGTAGAGCTGATTACAATGAATAACACCCACCCTCTGTTACAATAATACCATATATGTTTAGTTGTTTTGTCTTTTTAATTACTGACAGGGAAGCAGGGGCCAAATCCTAAGAGATGTGAACAGGAACAGTCCAGACCAGTCCATGCCCATGTTTCCCTTAAACCTTCCATTGCCCTTTATTCTTTCCTGTAGTGGGATTGCAGGTGAAAAGTTTTCCCTAAATAATTAGTCTCCTAAATACAGTGATAGAAAAGGCTGGAAATTTGAAGAAAAAAAGTGATATTCATCGGAATATGCTAATGCCTGTCAATGGGGACCTTCTCCGTGATGCAGAAAAGACTTCCAATGAGTTGGTGTGCTTCCCCTCAGCTGTCTCTCTTCTACGAGCAGACACATGAACTGGCCTTTACAGATGGAATGCACTGGGCTCCTTGGTGTGATGACAAGCAGTAATGAAGCACTGGATCTGCCTTCTGAGATTTTTAGAAAGATCAAGCCCAAATGCTTTGGGAGATCCAGAGACTGACCATAGGCTCATCATTTTATTGGAGTGATGTCATTGTCCAGATAAGAGTGAGTACTTTTGATGATTATGATAGTAAATAGGTTTTCAGGAGATATTTCATGATGGCAACTTAGCATTATGTGACAGTGCAGACATGCGAGCAAGTGAAATGAGAAGGGAGAGTAAGGAGTGAGCAATGGGTTAGCCTTTATGGTTTTATTTGGTCTTCCAAAACTTCTGAGACACTGCAGTAGAATGAGAAGGGAGTGTACCAAATAAAATATTTCACTGAAAGGACACGTGAATCTAAGAGTCACCTGCAAGGTCTCTAACCTCAATCTCAGAAAGTCTTGATCAGTATATTCACACATAAACCCAATATCAGTCACAATACAGCCACAAAAATTGGGATCTCATTGTGTAACAAACAGCATTTTTTTTCCATTTCTATAATTTCCTTCTCTTTTTAACAAAACCACTTTGTATTTGATGGAACAGGTTCCCACATGTTTATAGAACAATTTTATTGCCTATTTGAATGTTTAAAGGGAAAACACCACTTTATTTAAATTAATAACATGTTATTTTACACCTGTTCTTATACAATGTGAGTTAATACAGCAGATTTTGTCATTTCCTGACTTTCCTAAGCTGTTTCAGACCAAGACCTGGGGAGATCCTTCAGAGAACATAAAATCTTTAACAGGTACAGCTTTCCAAGTTCTCTCACACCCAACTCCTTCTACGCATAACCTGTGTCAATGTTTTGATCTTTACCTTGCCTCATTACAGGGAATTGCCCTTTTAAAGAAGGACTCCCCATCTACTCTGCCAGCCAGCCACATGCCCTATCCCACCATGGAGATGACAAAGTCACAGACCTGAAGGTGGAGTACCAACAGGGGGAAATTTGGCCAAGGACACCTTGGGCTTTCCTGTTTTGTTTTTCAGTCTTAGGCTTCTCTGGTTCATGGGCAGTGGGATTTGCTCTGATAACCTTTACGGTCACTAGGCAAAGGTTTTGTTCTATTTTTAGCAAAAAACCATTTTATTGTCATTCTGCAATGAAAGCCAGCACAGAGGATCACTGTAACACTCAGGCTCAATTTCCCCATGTAGAATTTTGTGCTTTCATTTAAACTTGAAAGCAGGCTTTAGGTTCCAAAATGTAAGAAGACAGACACTGAATAAACCCATGGAGTGTAATAGATTTTAATTAGCACACAAAACAGAAGGAAACCAGCAAAACACAAAGTTTTTCTTTTATATAGCCATAGCCATTACATTTTTGAGGCATGTTTGCTTTTCACTAAAATAAATACAGGGTGGGTTCTGGATATCTACAAGGGAGGTTAATATGGTAATTGCCTTTCAGTCCTAGGGTAAATAAAACACTCTATAGGAAAAAGGTTTTGCCCTCAGTAGCCTGATGTGGCTGCTCCAGACCACTGTTTCACCCTACAGCTTCACCAACACATTAAACTGGTGCTGTCTACACAGGATGCCACTCCGTCCTTACTGCAGCCACCCTGTGCAGCCTCTGCATGTGCTGCCACAAGCGTTTGTGCAGCTGCACCATGCACCCACCCACACCACCTGAGCACCTGTGCTGGCAGAGGGGTAAAAGAGGGTGGGACCTGTCCCTCTGCCAGCATTGCTGGCTTAAAGCATTTGTCAGGTCACTGGCACTGAGCAAATTCATGGGAAAACAGGAGAAGGGTTTCTTTTAAAACTTGCTGAATCTGGTTTCACAGCACAGCTCCTCTGAAGAGGCTGATGAGATTCCACAGTGGAGTAAATGACAGCCTTTCTGTAACACCAAGGAGCTCACTGAGAGACCAGAGGGTAGAATAGCAAATTGCAACTCTTTATAAGTTTGTGTGCAGCTGGTGAATTTTAGTACTGTAGCTATCGAGAGGCTGAAGGTCCTGGAGGAATCAAGGAAGGAGGGGCAGCGCAGTAGCGTGAGCTCAATAGTCACTGAAAGGTACCTGGTGGCCACCTCTTGTGGCTAGCAGGGATATCCAACCAGCACAAGCCAACCATGTACCAACCAATTTTGATAATTAAAAGGTTCCTAGCAAACAACATTCTTGCTGATTCCTTCCAGGGCCTTTTTGCAAAGAAAACCACAGAGTTTTGTGATACATGTTCACAAGCAGAATAAATACCTCAAAACTTCTATTTACAGGTGGCTTTCAGAATCAGGGTATGAAAATTAGTGTGGTTAGCACACACAGTCCCTGTCTCCCCTCTTCCAGTAATTGCTCTGCTTTTTTACAGCTCACAGTAGAATATAAGTATATTAAGGGAAAATCTCTTCCTCCAGCCAACAGACATCATCTTTGGTCAGGGCATAAGCTTTTCTATTTTCATTCTTAAGGTCTTATTGAAAACAAAACAATAAGCATCACACAGAAATTGTGTGTAAAAAGAGGTTATCCAGTAAGGAAACTGACAGAGTTTCCTTTGAGAAGGCAAATTTATTTTTCTGCCTCCCAGTAACATGAAGGAATATTTTAGACTACAGGAGATTGAATGATCTGCTGGGGAATTTACAATATCCATTAACTCCAGCATCTCTTATATTATATTTTATTACATGTCCACAACTTCCATTTCTCAGAAAACTGATTTACTATCAAGATTAGAAAAAGCAGCTTTTGATGATGTTGGCAGAGACTGAACTGGCATGCACAGTGAAGGCATCATTACCAGAGAAGACTGTGTTAAGCAGACTAAGCTTTATCCCACCACCATGCTTGGCTTCACAAGGAAGAAATTTGCTGTGACTGAGTCACCCATCAGTGGTGGGTGCTGCCATGAGTCAGGAGTGGGGTCACATCTCTTGGCCCATCTCACAGCAGACTTTGTCTATGTGGTCCAGCATGGATTCGCCCATGCTGTCACATGCCCTTGCCTTGCCTTACCTAACCTCAGCACAGCACTCTGGCTCCTCCTCTGCCAGTGTCTGTATCCTGTCTGCTCCTCTCCACTGCTGACCTTCCCTATGGGCAGGCAGGACTGGGGCTGCAGACTTGCCTCCAGCTGATCTTTCTTCTCAGCAACCAACGTTGTACCAGAAACAAGCTGCAGCCATGCAGTCAAAACACTGAGCCAGTGGTTTGGGGTGACTTGAACCAGGCTGCCAGTCTAAGATGTGCTTCTGCAGTGTAGGAAACAGGATGGATTAGCCTGTTATTCCACCAAACATGTTATCTACAGTACAGGCAAGTCCTAGAGCTACATCTATACCAAGCCACTTGCACAGTACAGAAACATAAGCGACTCTTGAGAGAAACTTTGCAACCCTGTGGTAAAAACGCTCACCTTAACCAAACATGCTTAAATAGTAAAAGGGCACTTTCACCTCTGCAGCTGCACCTGGGCTGGGGCCCACTGCTGGTGTGGGGCTCCCAGACATCATCCCCCTGACTGCCAGAGCTGCCCAGGTCATCTAAGGTGGGGTAGTACCAGTCTAATTAGACTTGAAAGTGCTTAAAGGCTGTGTTAATGGGCAGCTCTCAATAATCACAGTGAGGTGATATTTTTTACAGAACTACACTTCTGCTATAAAATACTTCTTTCTCAAAGAAAGATCTCAGAGTACTGTTGACATAACATACCTCAATAGATGTTTGACAAGATAAACCAGGCAGTGTCCCTGATTTCAAGGAGCATAATAAATGAAATATTTAGGAATGAAAAGAATGGTCTGAATGGCTATAATTATTAAATCCACTAGCCAAATTGCTCTTCCCCTTTCTTGGTAAAGAAAATGTCTCTACAATGACCCAGGATCTGCCACTCTTGAGTCATTGGCAGCACCTAAGCAGGAGATGTGTCTCATTCAGGAAGAACCTAAGCCCCACACTTCCTATCTCTAAGAGAAGGTTTGTATTTTCAAGAGGACATTTCCAAGCTAGCAGTAACTAAATCTTTAAGTTCAGATTTGGAAGCTACATGAAATGGTCGTGAGACAGGGAGATACTTTGGCTAAAGGAGGGGCTGGACCCACAAAATGAGGTCTTCTGAGCAGTGTCTGCACTCTCAGCTCTGCCCTGTTTATCTTGCAGATCTCTTCTGCAGGGTGGATGCATGTGGACACTTGGACTGCCAAAGCTAGGCCCTGTGGTTGAGGCCACCTTGTTTTGGGGGGGGAAGGAGAAGGCTTCATCTAAAAGGTTGTCTGCTGTGCTGTCTTTGGGTTCAGGGAAAACAGCCCAGCATGTTTTATTTGTTAGCAGAAATATAACTCATGTGAACTACTGTTCTCAGCTGGGGGGCAGAAATAATGTTCACCATGCACCTGAGATATGAGCTGTTTGCAAGGATGAATCTGCAATTAAACAGGAAATTGCAGCTTGTCAGTGTGACAAGCGACAAAATGAGTTAAATGAGTGACAAATGGCCCTAACCAGGCAGAGGTACTCCCTTTCTTTGGAAAAAAATTTAAAAATTAAAAATCTTCTCAGGAAATTTAAAAGACTTTGCCCTTCCTAAAAATAAGCAAGGTAAACTCACTCCTAGACGAAGTACATTTAATTGGTGGGAATACATATAGGGTATTTCATCCAAGTAAGCATTTTAACAAATATCCAGAGAAAGAGCAAGTGTCTCTATGAGAGCTAAAATGGTTGAAATCTGACCTTTGTAAGGCTGTGTGCTGACTTCAGAGAACCACTGGAGGTAAGCAGAGACCTATGCATAAGGACATTGCCCTTCCTGCCACCTCACTGGCAAGTATTCCAAAAGATTAGCACAGAATCTCTGAATATGAATATATTAATATATATTATATTTATTATACATGTTAATTATATATATAATTATATATATGTTAATTTTGTATATATTATATATGTTAATATATTATATTAACAGTAATATATTGCTGTCTAGTACATAGATTAATGTGGCAACCACCAGATTGTCATCTGTCCAAATACTTAAGACTTCCACGTCACCTCTGAGGTCTGAATTTTCTATCTGTAGAAGAAAGTTTTGGCTTTGTTTATATTTAGGGGTGTATGTGAAGAGGTGGTTGGAATTTTGTTAGTGTATAAGTTTATTTGGATGAAGCCAATACACTCTTGGTGCCACATCATCATGCTTGACATGAACTATATTACATCAGGGTTTTAATTTGACTTCTCATATGTTTCATGGTATGAAACTGGTGGTATATACAAGAGACTACATTCCAGAAAATGCAAATAAAGCTATCAGATAGTGAGGTTTGCCTTGTTCTAATCTCTGGGCTTTGAAAAGTGAAGGAAAATTATTTTCTGAAGATGTACCACAAGACCGATGGAAAGTTGTAAGGTTATCCTGAGGCTTTAAACTGCTCTTCTTTGGAAACTCTCAATTCTTTTGGGAACAATTATTGCTAGAAATGAAATCTAAGTGGATTAAAATTGCCTCAATGATGCCAACAAAGAAAAAGTAATTTCTTTATGCAGTCACTGAGCTATGTCATTTCAGAGAGGAAAAAATGTAATATTTTGTCTTTGTGCATTTAATCCAGAAAACCATTTTATACACTTTGAAAGGTTACTTTTGGTCTGTTATTGATTGCCTTAGAAGATGAAACGTAACATTAAAAGAGCACTTGGGGAGCACACCATGAAGGTTGCTGTACATGCTGTGTACACTTCTGCAGCACAGGAGGACACTGGTGACCTGGAAGAACAGGAGTCTCCACAATGACTGCCTGTTTCTAACAGGGATTCTCTGTTGTGCTCAGAGCATAGTCAGCTTCACAAAAGGATCAACTTTCCTATTTAAAGCATAAGCCGGTCTCCGGCATCTAGTGACTAAGAAGACAGATTTCTGAAACAAGACTTTCCATAACCACCTCCTCAATGAATACTTACATTGCGCTTTAGGGCATCTACTACTTCCCAAGAGACAGAAACAGGTCTCTCACTGTCCAGACTCCTTTTGACACAGCCTGAAGCCCTCCTAAATACCATAGGAAATATAACCATGACCACAATATTGCCATCAGGTGTGGGTACTAACCTACAGGTCATTCCTCAGCTGGCTGGCAGAAGGAGGCTTGTGCCCTGCTAAGCCGTCACACACCCGGTGCCTCTGTCAACGCTGTGTCCCCAGCACCCAGCTGTCCACTGCTTCGAGACCTCAGCCAGGGATTTCAGAGGTCATGGAGAAGCAGCAGGACAGACCTTGTGCTTTCAGATGCTCTTTTACTGAAACTATCAACGAAACCTAAATCATTACAACCCCTAACGATGACTGGAGCTGATTAAAGGGCACTTTACAAAAGGTTCCACCCTGGGTACACTGTGACCATGTTTCACCAAGAGCAGCCAGCTCCTCTCCTACTTCAGCTGGCCAAAGGTTAGCGCGTCAAAGCGAACAAAGTCCAGCAGTAGCTCATGGTTAAATGGCTAAAGCCACTCAGGCTTATGGTAGGTGCTCTAGCAGTAAAGCTGCTGTGACACTGAAAGCACATGCAGAGAAACTACTGTAAAATTTGGAAGAGGAGAAAGTGCATTTTGGCACAGAAAACAAACAACGTTTGCTGCTGTAACTGAGCAAACAGACAATAACAGACTCATTGTCTTTGCCTGAGTTAATTTCCCTGTTTGCACGTCGTACCACTTGCATGCTCTTCCTGGTTTTGCTGAATGTGTGGTGTTCCCACCCTGGTTTCCTAAAAACCCTGCTCCTGCAGGGCCTACAAACTCATGGCGTGTCTGCCAGTCTTTCATCTCCACATTCCCACTTGTGGATCTGTGCACCAGGTGCAGTCAAACTGCTCACAGGTGGAGAGATGTCTCAGAGAGTTCATGCAGCCTTGGGAAAGCCAGGAGTAACTCCGAGATTACATTTATACGGAGCTGAGGGAGAAGCAGTCAGAGCTGAGCTTTTCCCCAGCGCTGAGAAGCAGTGGCCAGCAGGGCTGTACAACATGCCGGCGAGGGCACCCATGGCCCTCAACAGCCACACAGCCTGCAGGACAGGGTGCAGAGAGGAGCACGGGAGAAGGGCAAAGGTGGGGAGGATGGGAATTGCTGGGAACATGGACTAAAGTTGGAATTGCTGTGCATTCCTACAGTGGTATTGTAGAAAAGCAGACTTAATCAGTTGTATTAGTCATAGATCAGCCTGCTATAATGATTTTTAATCCTCCAGTCTTTATCTGTCAAATTCATACTGAAGTAAGTAGGAACTGAGCATGCTCAAGAGCCTTTGAAGACCATATGGGAGCATAGATACTGGTCTTAGGAGGTCTGACTTTAATTATTCATGTCTTAAAACAACAACATATAAAAAAACGAGTTCTGTCTTTCAAACACAACTTTAATCACTATATTGCCCAGGTCACAATAACTTTGTCTAAAAAAGTACACAGTTACATTCTAACCCAGAGTAACAATCCATTTTCTGAGACTGTGCTGCATTTTATTTCACTAAACATATAACATTTTTTAATTAAACGACCTAAAGAAACATATTCAGGAAGACCTGACCTTATAATGAAACAAGGAAGAAACATCTAGGACAGATAGAAATCTGAAGAGTAGATTATATCTTCTGTAAAGATGTATAAGGGAACAATCCCACTGCTTGTCTGCCTGTTGGTTTGGAAACCCCTGAGAGCTAATGTACTGCACACTACTGTGCCTTTATTTCAGCAAAGGGAAAACACAGTTTATTTATTATCCCATTATAGGGCTTTGTTTCTGACATCCTTACACTCAAAAGCAGCAAAAGCACCAAAACAACGTACTGTTTAATATCAAACAATACTCTTGTTTCTCATCAGAACAGGGAAGTCAGTGCTTCCTTGGCTGCACAGCCAGAATGAATATAATTATACATTTAGACTGGGATTATCAAAGAAAATAAGGAACAGCATGAAAGCAGGGCAAATTTATGATGGGAGCAAAGGGAATCTATCACTACCTGTTAGGAATTTCTCTAAGTGCCTGTCAAGATGAGAGCACAATGCTTTATAAAGCTCAGTGTCAGTTCTTAGCTCAGAAAAAGGAACCAACACCTGGAGATGTGGCATGGGGCAAAGGAATGTGTTGCATTTCAGTGCAGAGTTGCACACAAGAGCCCTGCCTTTTGTAAGTGGGGTAGAGGTTACTGCTGGGGTCTCACAACTCAGATAGATTCCCTGCCCTGCTTTGCAGCAGTTCTTTCTCTTGGATTGGACCATAAATTGCATTCTGGACATGAATGTTCAATTGAATCAAGGTTCTTAAAAGAACTTTTTTGTTTCTAATCATGTATGCTCTGCACCAAAGCTGTGTTTAAAAAATTCTCAAGACGCCATAACATAAGCACATAACTTTTACTTAGCTCTTGTCTCTTGAGGAGGAGCTGCAGAAACTCCCTTCTGAATGAGAATCACTTTTACTCCTAGGAGGAGATTCCTGATGGAGGAATGGAGGAAGGACTGGCCCACTGCCTGTGCTGCACCTCCATTTGACCTGTGAGACAGCAGGGGATGGTACACGTGTTCTGTCCATTCCCAGCCGGTGAAACCCTCTGCTCACTTTGATTCCTGGAGCAGCTCCGGGCAGTCCCATGCCTTCTGCACATCAGCACTGTGGGATAGCTCAGTTCTCCAGGTTGTTCTCTGTCCTGGTCTGCTGAGCATCCACACGGCATCAGTGCTCGCTTTTGGGTCCTCTTTTAGAGAGAATCAACCTGTTCTTCCTGACCAAAGTCCAAATGTGGCTCCAGGGACAGATAAAATGGATTAGCTAGTGCCAGGAATGGTTGCCTAGGCTGAAGCAGCAGAATCTTCCAAGAGGATTGCTGCACTCACAGGCAACAATGTGTGACCCTGTGCTGTGGTCAAACTCACACCTTCAGTTTCATGATACCCCTCTGCTATACTTCAAGAGCTGACAGAAAACAAAAAGCATATGAGAAATTATAATTATGCCTTAGAACTAGGAGGGTCATCACTGGTACTAGAGAAGACATGGGGCACCTGTTATGTGGATAAGCCAGCCTGCTCCAGAGAAGTTAGCAGACCGCCTCTAGCTTCTGATATAACTAATAAACTGATACTAATTTAAATTAATAAACTGTCTGCTACCTACTTTTATTTTCCTTAAGCAACACAGCATAGTGAGTAAATATAAGTGAAAACTGCTGGTTACAAAAGTTACTCTAAACAAAAACAATGTCTAGTAGGCAAAATAAATCCAGAAATCTGAGGTGCAAGCTGCACATGCTTGGTGTCATACCCGCAAATGACTTTCTGTGATTCTACTGATACCTGCCAGGAAAAACCTACCCTGGGGTCAGGTGAGGCAGAATTTATTTTCCTTTTGGTTTCTCAGAAGTGGAGTAGTTGTATGAAATGTGGGCCTATAATTAAAAGGTTATTTCATTTATAAATGTGCAGAAACTTGCATCTAGCATTGGACCACTTTGAGGATGCTGCAAACATCCCTGTGTCTGCCCCCCTCTCATAGGCATTTGCAGTGCAAGTGGTTAAAAAAATCCCTACGCAGATGGAAAAGGCATCTTCCCCTGGGAAGAGACAGGCAAGCAGAGCAGAGAGAGGCACATCATGGCACAGCCTGCTGCTGAGAGCCTTAAATCACCAAACAACAGGAATGAAATACTTTGCCATTACACCCAAGTTGCACAGAAAGCATCCCACTGCTAGCAGGTGAGAGGGAAAACCATATTTCACAACCACATTTCAGCAAGGGGGTCATGCATTGAAGATGAGAGGCTGTGCAAAAGAAACAGGCTGCTTTTAAAAGTCAAGCCCAATGCTTGTAGAAAACCTTTTAAAATGTAGCTGCCAGCACAGATATATTTATGGGTCTATTCAGCCTGTGAGTAGCTGGCTCATAGAACTTGAGTGCAAGTGATGATTTAGCATCATGACCCAAGCAAGAAACTGGAACACTCCAGAAACTACTTTGGCAAGGGTCCATTTAATGAGTCAGAGTGTCCTGTTATCTGGTGTCATGTTTTAACATGGGGGGAGCTATTTTAATTGCTGTATAATAATCTGAGAAGCTGCAAAGAGTTGAATGCTTCCCCATTCAATACCTGCCCACTCAACATCCATCATGGTTGTGCACTGTGTCTTCCTCTGCAAGGCAAAACTGCTGTCTCTCCACAGTACCTATCTGGTCATGGACCAGGGTATGGAGTCACCATGAACATGCCCTCCAGACAGCTGGGACTGTGACCTAAACTGCAGCTCTCTTGTCCTTTCCTGTGAATTTTCCTTGCTTTTATGGCTGGGGAAGGGTCCCATCTTCCTGGTATTTGTGTCTGTTCTTTTTCACATGAGCAGCCAGAGGAATAAATGAGAAATAGAGGGTGTTCAGGAATCAGAAATAAATCCTATTTGAAAGCTGAAGAGATGATCCAGATGGGTACATTTGTTCTGGTGATGGTTTTCATAAAAAAAAAAAACACCTCCCAGCCTCTTTACTCAATCCCACATTAATTTTTGAAAAAACCCCTAGCAAGACCCAAATATTTGACTCTATCGATTTCTTACTGATAGAGCTGACAGGAGACTTATAGACACTATAAATTAACTATATGACTAAAAACTGCCAGTCCCAGATATTTTTATAAGCAAACAGGAAAATCTATAGTGTGTAAGAGAACCACCAATGTAATACGTGAACCTGAGGTCTCAAAAAGCTGCCCTCGCAGCTGAAAATATTTAACATTTGTAAAGTTGCTTAATTTTAAAAAATAGCATATTTTTTGATCAGATGAAAGTTAGATCTGGACTGGCCAAACGCCAGTTGCTGAGCTGTGTGCAAAGGCTTTTCTGTCAGGAATTGCCATCATCTCTAATACCAAAACTGCACCTGCAGATATAGGAGTATTGAGTATTAACTGCCTTCCAGAGTCAAGGTGATCAGAGGGATTAAAGAGGAGGAGCAGAGGGACTTGCTTGCACATCTGTTTGTCAGGTCCTTGTGTATGCCCCCCATACACAAACTCGCAGATCTTGCATGCTAACAGTCTGAAGGACACAAACCAGAGATGTTTCCAGTGCCTGCTGTCTTGACACAGAAACTAATCTACAAGATAGAATAATCCTTTTTTAAAAATTGTTTGCAGCTCACTCACAGAAACATAACATTAACTAATTTACATAATTACAGCTCTGGAAAACCCGAGTTTAAACAAAACAGCAAACTCCCTGGAACTGGATTGGACAAGCAGAAAAAAAAAAAGAGAAAGACACAGATCCTATCTCCCATAGCTTGGCATGTTAGCACAACTCTATTCCAAAACCTGACTTTCTAAAAAACCTGTAAAGATTTGACTTCTTGAAAATAACCTCCCTCCCTCCCCCCCACCCCCCATCACCTTTTTTTTTAAAACATACCTTTATGGTATATTCAAGAACAAAACAATCAGGCCTCAAAGTTCAGCACCATTATAAAATTAAGTGCCAGTTAATAACTTGCCAAGGAGAGCAATTATGGACTCTGGACACAAAGTCTAATGAGGTCTCTGGAGTGTCGTACATACCCAGGGCTAATGGAGATCTGCACCATGAAGTTCTGCTATGGTGTGCTAGCACAGAGTCCCTTCACTTCATCAGGTAGGAGTTAAAGAAGGCTGCTCATCTCCATAAAGAAAGAGAGGGAAGAATTCATGAAAGCATGAGTTTACCAGTTTCACAGTTGTCCATCAGAAGTCCTAAAATTTGACTAAGAATGATTATTATGCGTGTTTTTGAGATAATTCCTTCTTGACCTGTTTTTAACCTAATTCTTTAGTTTTCCACAAAACAAAGCTCTAATTAGACTCCTGATGCAGCAAAATATCTAAGTAAATGAAAACAGTTTAAGTCTCATCACATTAACACAATTACTCTGGCTCTAGAGCTACACATGTGCTGTTGGGGGTGGACCCTCCCTGCATCTCCCAAAATGTAGCCAGAGGTCTCAGTAAACTTCCTACAGCTGTGGTTAATGAACAGAAGAGTTTTCACTGTCTTTTCACGCTGCCCTAAAGACACTCCCAAGTAATTCAACAATTTCTTTATTGAAACTTCCTTGTTTAAATGCAAATGAAGAGCAGAGCTGAGCCTACAGTGTTGAATGAACATAAATTGAAATGCCTTAACCGGATTTAATTTCCATGCCTTCCCTCCTTTCTTCTGTAGGGAAGCTGTGTCATAATGAAGTTTAAAAGAAATCTCTCTATGTATCCTGTTTCTGTTTACAGAGAGCTGCTCACCCTTCCATTTGCCATTTTAAAAGCCAACTAAAAAGAAACACATTCTTCATCAAAACATATCCTTTACACCTGTGCAGAAAGCAGTCACTTTGAAAAATGCTCAGTTGCAGACATGTACATTATTCCAGTTACTGAGAGTCATAGCATTTGTACCCAACATCAACACTAACTTCCCATTTACATCAAAATATTCTGCAGCACAAAATAGAGTACTACTAGAGTGAAAAACTTAGCATATTCAGTACCATATTCAACAGCTGTGCATGACTCTAGTTCTAATTTGGGCTATCTGTAATTATGGTGATAGTACAGAATCACAGTGGTGATTTTCACTCTGGCTGATCAGAAAGAAATTTTCTTCAGCCTCATTGGAGCAACTGCACAAAATGGATCAGGAGGGTCTTTGTTGAATGTGGTCCAGGGTGAAACCCCATCAGGGCTTTGAGGAAGAGGACTGTAGGCTGTTGAGCCTGTCAAAATAGATTTCCACTGGATGTACAGACCATTCCCCTTATCTCCAGATGGTGGAAAGGAGGAACCTTTCGCCTGTTGTCAAGAAGACAGGCTTGTTAGGCCCTTTATATTGCTCCTCAGCACTCTAGTCCTGGATTTCCAGCCAAATGACACCTTTCTGCTATGGGGTGTGATATACCCCTGAAACAGGCATCACTTCTGAAGTCCAGGCATCAGCCCATCTTACTGCTCCCCCCCTCTCTTCTCCCACCACTTTCCCTGTTTTTTTCTGTGACATTCTATGGAATTCTGTGAAATTATATGGAATTTTTTCTCAAGCTTGTCCTGATACACCAGGTGTCCAGAGCCCTCTTCCTGCCTTTGAGCCTTCTCTCAAACGAGGGCAGCAGGGTTCCCCCCTGCCCACCACTATATCAAGTCCTCTCCACAGAGATCTCTGGGATCAGTGGTGCTCATTTGGATAGATGTGCTTGATCATCTCACACTCTCCCCTTTGATACTGGTTTTGCAGCCACTGTGGTATGATAATGACTGTATTTACAGCATTACACAATTTCAAACAGTGTTCTCTTTGCTAAGAGATTCCTACCTGACTGCTGAGGCAGAGCTAAGCTTTGCGCTTCTATACCGATTGACAAGAAGTTTTAAATAAAAATGTTGTGCAGATGAAAAGATAGGAATATATGGAATGTCCATAGGCACATCCTACCAATTTTTTGGTACTACAGCCTGTTTTTCCCTGGAAATCCATTCAGAACTATCCTTGATGTTATGTCCATATAACAGCCCAGGCAGGCACTGCCCTTTCAGATTTACTCATAGGCACAGCCTGATGATGAAGCCCCTTCAGTATGTAGGATGTAATGGCAATGTAGGTCCCCAAGATAAAGTTAGCAGGTATAAATCTGCTACCAGAAGAGGAGGGTTGGCAGAATCAAGATTTTATCTGTTATTCCCATTGATTAACACCAACGGACCAAGTAATCCTGTTAAATTCATCCTGAAGATGCCTATCCATGAACTTTCTATTGACAAGTCCTTAGTTTCAGCTTTATAAAGTTGTCTGCCCACAAAGAGCTAAATACAGGTGTAGTTTTATCATCTCTGGGAACCATTCAAGTGGAAGAGCTTCATGATAGAGTGGCCACTACTTGGAGAAGCATTAACAAAAGTGCCATAAACCAGGGTGGCAAAAGCTATTTCTGTGCATTACAGAATGTTTACATAGCAATGCTCCTTTCAAAGCATCCCAAATTTTTCAGGTGAAAGTATTCTGTTCCGTAAAGCTTAGCATGATGCCAGCTAACAGTTTGTTTAAGGGCTGTTGTGGGGGCTGCTTCCAGTTGCAGTAACAGAGACTTCCCAGAGGAAAGAAGATAAGAGAAAGATGTGCATTTTTTCTGGAGACCTTGCTACATTGCTGCTATAGTGCCACAGCATTTGTCTGATAATATCTTTGCAGGAGGTAGGAAGGACTGGAATAGTGACTGTTTTCTGCAGTTCTTCCAAAGGGATGAGAAGTTAGTAGAGGCTGACTCTTCACTCAAAAACCAAAAAGCTTTGGTTTGAACAATGCATTTTCATTTTTAATCCAAATACTCATTAGATGCAAGAGATGCAATCTGACCACCTCTCAAACTTGTTTCTATCAAAATACAAAGGTTAAATGCCACTATGGCACTTTTGCTCAGTGTCTTTTTGCTTCTCACTCTTATAGCCTGGGAGATGCAGGAAGAAGAGCTGTAAATCCGTGAGTCAGAATACTGTAGTATGAGAAGTAAGCCTTTGTTCAGTTCAGCCATTAAAAAACCATCTATGCACAATTATTTGTTATTACTTCTACTTCTGCCTTCCAATGTGCAAGCAAATGGTGTTTGATATTGACAGTTGTTTAATGCTGGAACTAAAGGGAAACATTGTGGCCCAGCACCAGGGAGGGGAAGGCAGAACTGCCATTCATTTGGATAGACATGCTTAATCATCAACTATATAATGCACTCTGATCTGCGCAACATCTGACTTCTGAGGAGAGAAAAGTTCTGAAAGTTATTACAGGAAGCACAAATTGCATAAAGAAATATTATCATTGAAAGCACACATTGCAAAGAAGGAAAAACTAAATCAAGATCTAAGCACTCATTTCTCATTGGCACCATTGGGAACCACATTTACATGCATGCAGCACAAAATAATTTTTGCAATTAAAATAATTAAAGTTACTTCATTTTATAGAAATTATATTTCACATTCAGCTGCAATTCATAGGTTAACCTTGTGTTATTTTAGCAAAATTGAAAAGCTGGGGTTTCAACGCATCACTAGTACTTCTGTTCAGCTAGAAATGTGCAAAGGTAAGTTTGCTTGTCTCTAATCACTGTCTTTAATGTTTGCATTTTACTTGATAATTTTATTCACTGCAACAGAAAGAGGAAAGTCAGCTTACTGTCTCAAAAATATGCTTCTGCAATTGGCTCTGAAAAAGTAAATAGTTTCCCTCAGAGAACTCTTACTCCTATAAAAGATAAAATTCCCCAGTAAGATTTACACATCTGCCTTAAGGAAATAAACTACTGAAATGCCAGCATTTTAAATTGCTCCATAAGCAACACAAAGTTTTTCTGGTCACGTGGGTGGTGTACAAGTAGACCTCTATAGACAATGTTGTCCAGTATTTAAAAAGAAAAGCCAGGAGCTTTTCTTCATAGAAGGAAAGAGTCATCTGCCAGAGACTGCAGAGCTCTTGCTCTTCTGTGTCAAGCCCAAAGCATCTGCAGTGGCCTTACTCAGCTGCCATGTGGCTGCTCTGTCAGTGGGAAAAAACAGTAATAATTGGGGTAGGCTCTTAACCAAAGAGGTCCAGCACAGCAGGACACAAATTACCCATCTGATACAGGTGATTTGTTGTTAACATCTCTGTGATCTTTGGGGAATCTCACCAGTGGTGTGAAAGGTGCTACACAAACAAGTTCAGTAAGCCACTGGAACAAGCGCTCAAGTGCAGGAGGTCACTGAAAGCAGGGCCTGGATGCTCCTCTTGGCACCCTCCCAGTGACAACCCTGTCACCCACCCACAAAGAGCAGGGACTGAGGCTATTCCAGCCTCTGAAAAGGGCACTGCTCACCTTGTGGGGCCCTGGCAAGCACGGGCAAGCTGGGAAATCCTGATATTTTCTGGGGAGGAGACAACAGAGTTTTGCAATGCCCATTCTGCAATCCTGGTTGCGTGAGGGTTTTTGTTTCACAGGGTTTCTTTCTTTGCCATTCAAATATCTGGACCTTCCATTGAGAGCATAATTCCCAAAGTATCTGAAGAGGTCATTCCCATTTAATATAGCCCTTTAACATGACAATTTCTGGCTCAAATATAAATTGGAAATTTAAAATAGAATCACTATGCTAACTTAGTGGGATCCAGGACATTTTATTTCATATCGGTCTAGCATTAATGCCCATGTCACTGCTCTTAGGGGTGAAAAGAGACTTGTTTTTAACGAGCAACTCTATAACTAGCTCAGTCTAAACCCTAGTCTCAGTCTTTTTTGCCTTGTATATCCAGAAAAAGACTTTGCAAACCAGATTGTCCTCGTGATCCCTGAACAGCCCTGCTCCTTTCAGTCTATGTACACAGGTTTAGCCAACTGAAACTTGGTAAACAGCTGTGCTGAAAACCAAGCACAGGGGATAAAACTGGTTTGCTTCATTTTAGCATGCAATAATATGTTACTATTTACTGAAACAATTTAAATTGTTCATAATTTACAGATGGTTATGGCTCCCTTATCCTGAAACTTGTCTCAAACAGGACTTAAAGACTGAAGAGATTTTGTCAACTGCCTTATTCCTTCCATTTAAGCCAAGTAATCTCCTTTATAGTCACCAGCTAGAACCGTATCTTTGCATGAAAACAGACAAGATAATATTGTCATCACTGTCTTTTGTTTTAGATATTTATTTTAAAGAATTCAGTCTCTGTGAACTCTCAGATAAGATTTTACCACTTTTTTTAGTTACTGCAAAAGAAACATTTACATCAGTCCAACTTACTGTCAAATACTGCTCCTGGGAGGAGAGGGCAAGAATCCCACAACACTGTGACACAGATGAAAAGGTTTTAATCATAGTCATAGTTTATGTCTACAAATTCACCAACAGACGGAGATTATGATGCAGCCTTTACCAAAATTTTTACTGAACTATATTTCAATCCTTGAAAGCAGCCATTTCTGGGAATCCAGTTGCTTTGTTCTCCAGCAACTTTTCCTTGCACTTTGCTCTAGGAGTTTTAGTACTGCTAAGAGTTGGAGCCACACTTAGACTACTTTTAATAAAACAAATGTGTTACCATGCTTCACTACAACTTAACACCACAGAGCATGTACTGCACATAAATATCATGTCGTGTTCAAGCCCAGCTAGAAAACACACCAAGAAAATCTCTGTCACATCAGGGAGGCTTTAAACATGAAGCAAGCACAGCCAGGACCAGACACTGATAAACTGGAAGCAACAGGTTCTTTTTTAAAAAAATCTCTTGCATTTTGTTTTGCACTGACGATAAATCATGAATACTGACAACGTCATTCACTTCACACCAAGCCCTTTTCAGGATTATTTGACAGTTGCCTGGGGTGCAAAAAGTAATTTTTGAGAAGTCACGATAGGCACTTTTACAAAGACATATCTAGATCAGCAAAGCACACATGGAGGATGGTTCCTGCATGAATGAGTCAGTTTCCACTGGTTGGCAGAAACTTTCAGTCACTGAGCAAAACTGAAACAATTATTTGAATGTATTCATCTTCACCTCTCTGAGTGGCATATGCATACTAGGAACTTAAATCCTGGCATTTTTTCTGTGTCTGCTGTCCGTGTTCCATGTTCCAAGGAACGTGGAAATAATCTTGAAAAAATTAGTCACTTTGTCTATTTTTGCAAAGCTCGTTCAAAAATCATCAAGTATTTTTCAGTGTGAGTCACTGCCCACATCCCTGTTGCAATAATTGGATTACACATTTTCATTAAAATCTCTGACTCTTGTTCCTACTCTTCAGCTAGAAGACGAGCAGAAGCCAGGTTTGAGTTTTATTAGAAGACAATGAAGTTTTCATATGCAATTATGCACTAATTTTGCTTATTTGAAAATACAATAAAATCCAAAACAACTAGCTAATCAAGCGTGGGTTAACCAACCCATGCTCTAGATGACACCATTCAGCCAACTACGGCTGATAAAAGCAAACTGCAAAATAACAAGGCTAACTCCTCTTCCTACTTCCAGGGAGAAGAGCTTTGGCAAACCGTATAACCCAGCACCATTGCCCTTCTGCCTTTCAAGGCTGGAAAAATGAAAGTGGAAAGCGGTACCTGGGGAGAAGCTGGTGTGTTCCCGTGGGCGCTGGCTGCCGCTGGGCTCTCGCTGCCTGCCTGCCTGCCTGGGCAGCCCTGCGCCTCCACCGCCTCGTCCGCCTGCTCTGGTCAATGTTTTACCAGGCTGTGAACAACCTGTGTCCCACCCTCCCGGCAAACATCTGTGGGAGAAGGCAGTGCCGGGGCCACGGGGGCAGAGCTAGTGCTGGAAAGGTCGCTCCTCTTCTACCTGCCCTGTTCTCCACAGGGAAAACAAAGCACTCAAGAAAAGGGAAACGTGCTAAGAGGGGGATCTAGGGAAAGCATGTCATGACGGGGAAAAAAAGGTACATGAGTGGTGCTATTAATAGGTAATTTGTGGCAGGTAAGTCATGATAACCTTTCTCTGTACTGTTCTAAGATTGCAGGCAAGCCTAGGCGTGCCTTGCCGAGAGGGAATGCTTAATTTGTGGGAGTACATAAATTTCCAAGTAAATCTTTGGCATAAGAGAGCAGTCATTCAAATGACAGCTAAACCTCCAAAATCATAACAAAAAGACCTGAGCTGCGTGATGAAATAATGCAAAGGGAGCCTGAACACGAAGACGGGGAAGAAGCAGCCAAGGCGATCTGCAACACCTTGCTCTACTCCCGTATCTCGGCTTTTTCAGGAGTGCCTCAGAGTTAAAGCTCTACCTGTGCTAAACAGAGGTTGCCTGTTCTCAGGAAGTTAACAATTACAAGCAGAGGGCAGGTGAAATGGGCTGGCAACTGAGCACAGTGCTGATAAGGTGACACTGCTGCTCCCTGAGGAGGAAAGGGTAGCTGCTGAACTTGGGAAGCACCCAGAGGCTGGGACTCAACATGGAGTGGCTGCTTCCCACATGGGAGATTTATTTTGGACCTGGTACACAGGTATTTGCTCATGGAGGAGCAATGGGAAAATCTAGGCTACATTGTATGTTCTGGTTTTGTGATACTGCCTTGTCTGCCACAGGATTTCAATCCTGGTTTGTGGAAGAACAATTAATTTTGTCTAATTTGGATCCCCAGCTTAAACAGTATGTATTTTAATGCACATATTTAGGGAGAAAATCTACACCACAGCTGCTCCAGCTAGACAGATTAGCTGCTAAGACCTGCCACATAGTGTAACAATGACCACTGTGGTGGGGTCCATTTGATGGGGTTGCTGTTGATCTGGATCTTGTATGGCCTTGCACAGGGTTGGGGATGTCCATACCCAGTGATGCTGGGCTGAGGGACACCAGCTGAGTCTGGTCAGGTTGGAGAGGCACTCTCTGCCTGCTGGGTACAGTGCTGTATGTGTATTCACAGGTGGCCAGCAGCACAGCTCCGTGCAGCTCAACATCTTGCATGCACAGGTGACGCTTGCTTCAGCAATGGGCTGTGGCTTGACTCAAGCAGATGTGTCACTGGAATCAGGAGTGCCTTCCCTGAGCCAGGACTCCTCAGGGCCCGGGGCCCAGGGCAAGCCTGCAGGGGCTGATGGATGGCAACTTGCTGCAGCAATATGAGCCCTGTGGCTACAGCCTATACCAGATGCCCAGTGTGCCCAATGCACACAACCCTGCTCAGCTCTCCAAGGTCCATTTGCTCTGGGTGCTTTCAGGTGTGTTGCTCTCTCCTGCCGGTCTGCATTCCCCTCCCCTCCCATTTTGCATGGAAAAGGAGAGGCAGAAGGGGAATGTTTCACACATCTGGTACTGTGCCACCATGGCAGCAGCCTGCTGCTGTGATTGCCTGCTAGGATGGTTCTTTACTGGGAATGGGCAGGATTGCTGGCATGTTTAGAAAAGGCATATGGGCTTCCCTACAGCTGCTAGACACAATCCTGCTGCTGTGGGACAACCTGCAAGACTGATCAGTATCTTTTGCATAAACCTCATGAATTCCCAACATCAGCTTGTATACCCTCTGGATGAAAATCCCCCACAGCTGCTTTACAGTGTCTGCTCCCAACGTGTGAGGAAAAGTTCGATAATTGTGCAGGGGGGGAGAGAGCCATCTTCTGCCAGCTTCTCAGGCTGTGTCTAAGCCACACCATGTTAACCCCTTGGTGCCTTCCTGCTACCCCAGTAGAAGTAAAAACACCCTGCTATTTCACAGAGCTGCTTGGAGTCTCAGCTGTGGCTATCACCGCTGAGACCCCCGGGCAGAAGGAGGGAGTTTATCTGAAAGAGCTCATCAGGCTTAAGACCCTGCCTAACCAGATTCAGGAAGCAGGAACTTCTTGTGGCAGTCTTGCTCCGCCTGGTAACGAATGCTGCTCCCAGAGAGGTGCACTAGATAGGCAAGGGAGGAGGTTCAGCCAAGCTGTTTCTCTCTTCAGTTTGGATAAGGACCCCATTCAAGATCTCTCAGATTTTCCCAACAAAACCTGGTTGGAAAAGACCATGTTTCCATGAAAAGATTTGCTTTAGCCAGCTTGATGTTTCCTGGTTGCAGTAGCATTTCAGCAGAAGACTCTGGAGGAGAGCTGGCCACACATATTTGTCAGATATAGTTTTTACCACTGCTTTGTTCCATGTCATGGTCTTTGGTCTTTGGCAAGGTTGAAAACTGAGGCTGCAGTGGTGAGATTTGGAAGTAAAAGAGCGTCACACTTGTTAGGGAGCCAGCTCAAATTTAGTTTGCCTGGCAGCATAGGCAAGGTTACTGCCTGTTATGGGAAGGTTGTACAAATACTCAATTTTCCACAGTGCTAACACTTCTACAAATCATGTTAGCCTGGTAAAAGCCTAAGAGAGTCAAATAGTGTGCAGTATTGACAATCTGAGGCCAGAGGACTTCAAAGAAACTCAGTTATCTGTTGTAGCTGCCAGGTGTAGCTATCGCAGAAAAATGATGGCTCTACTACAGCACATCTAAAGTTGTATCATGTCACCCTGGGCAAACAGAGCAGTGGAAAATTTGATGGGTCCTCCCTCTAAATCTGCCCTTGTAGATTAGCTGATATAAAGCAACAGAAACCAAACATTTTTTTTGTTGTTGCACAAGAAATAAAAAACCCCTTCCCTGTATTGCCATCACCTTGAAAAAACTCAGTCTGTTATTCACACATTTTCCTCTCTCAGAGATAAGGTTTCCACAGGCTCAGAGAGAAGTGGATGCTTCTGAGGAGGTCAAGTCTGCCCTGGTGTCATCTGGTCCAAAGTGTGCTGCACCACGCTTTTGCAGATCACTGGGGGTGGACTTCTGATTAATGCATGGCTGACAGAAGGGACTGGGGCCCATGGAAACTTGGCATTTCAGTCTCTTTTCAGCATGCAACCTTTGTCACAGAGCACAGGTTTCAAGGGCAATGTAACACTTGCATATTTACTTACTGCAAACGGAGGAGGTGCCGGGTTGGACAGCCTACAGACTGTAAAGTCAGACATTAATTTAATACAGACACTGTATAACTTCAGACTGGCTTGAAGCAACTAATACATGGGGATATTAAAAGTGAAAAAGCACCTAAAATTCACAAGGCTCTATCAGTGAAACACCAATTTACTTACAAATTGTTAGCAACCTTAACAACACAGAGACCAAACAACTAAACTAAAACATGGGAATCGGGTAACAGAGGGGAAATTTCTGTGAATCTTAAATGGGATTTAATTTTGTTCCAGTTCTCCTTCAACAGATGCATTTGTATTTCATCCTGCAGGGCAACACTTGCTTTGGAAAAGAGCACAGGCAGATCCAGAGGGCCTACTGCGGAGGCTTTGAGAACTTTCCATCCCCAGTAAAGAACCTGCATCTGAGCACACGGGGCTATTAAGAATATGTTTAGACTCATCCCTAAGCAACGTGTCGAAACCACCTCCCCAGGAAATACTGGTACAGCACTGATCTCCTCCGACAGGAGCTACATCCTCTCCTCAGGAGCAGAAGGACTAGCAACTACCTGCTGCTAAAAAACAAGTGAGAGGGGAAAAACAGTCCCTGTGAGCTGTGGTAGATCTTTATCACAGTAAAACAGCAGAGACCTGAAATATGAATTGAGACAGTTCTTTCAACAGTGGCCTGAATGCAGCACACATGAGGACACCTCTCCAGCTGTGGGTTTGATTGGGTGTCTGGGCTCTTGGAAATCCTACGTGGACATGCCAGCAGTTCAAGATCTACAGTCCTGCCATACCTACTCATCCTTTTGGTCCGTAATATAGTATCTTGTGCTGAGCTTTCAGAGCAAAATGCCCTGTAGATATTCATCTATTGGAGGATGAGTCCTCAGCACCTGACAAAGCACTCCTCTGGATGATAAAAGAGATGGTAAAGAAACTATGAAACACTGCTGCTAGCTGATCCCAGAGCTGTTTGGCTAGTGGTTTCACTGGATAGGTGTTTCAGTCATCACTATGCCCTTGGAGGGAACAGACCTTGCAAAATACACAAGATATGTAAGAAAACTTGCTTGTGATTCATTCCCAAATGTCGATGGGAAAGAACATTTGCAAGCAGTTTCTTTAGAGCTGCTAGCAAAGAATGGGTAACACTGATACAAAGTCATATGTCAGACTAGAAAACACCCTACAAAAAGAGGCTTTTTTTCAAAAACCAACACATCTCACCTTTCTTGTTCACTCCCTTATTTGCAGCTTTTTTTTTTTCAAAAATAGTATTACAAAACATTATCGTCCAAAGCTTTCAGGGAGAATTGCCTATTTTTACTCTATCTTGTTTTGTAAGACCACACTATGCTAGTGATTTGGCAACTTCACACTGCGGACAAATATTTCAAAATATTCCCTTCTTCTGAACACAGAGCTGTTCAACCACTTTTACATGTATTGCTGCATTTCGTGATGCCACCCACAGTCACTCTTAGGAAAGGATCTGGGAAACTTAATGTTTTAAAATCAGAGATGTACATACCCCATGGGTTTTGATTTTAATGCAAAAGTCTCTCAGCTAAGGTGCTTCTGGGATTTGCTGATGGGAAAATTTTGTGTAAACAGGGAGAATCTCAGGCTGAGGCTTTGATGGTGCTGATTTAGTCAGGATCCTCACTGGACAGCTGGGAGGGGTATGTGTGGTCTGGATGCTTTAGCAACGTCCTCATCTTATCCCTGGACCTTTGTATTCACTTGTGGAGACCAGTTGCAGAGGAGAAAATGGACAGGTTGTCAGTGGTCTGGGAGGAGATGCCTTCAGGAGCACCTGTGGCGCCCGGACTACTTGGCAGGCACACCTGCCCTGGCAGCCATTGGGATGGCACTGGGTGCAGGTAGCAGTGTCTGTAGGGCATTGGTGTGTAGGGACCATGACATTAATTTATTTATTATCTATTATCTATCCTTATGTCAAGATCTATTAGGTTTTAAAATGCTTTGTGAGAGCTGACTGGACATGTGGAGCTCTAAAAAGTGAGAATTTTTAATAAAAGAGAATACACGTGTTGCTAACAATACATTAATTCTACTTTCTTGGGCGCTAACATTGGAACTGAAACTAGTCTGTAGCCATTTTGGTGTTGAGCATTCTTCTTACAATGTCCTTAGCACCTTATGTTAAATTTGGGCAAATATTTGCTCTCAAATTCAGTTCCCAACATTTGATGACAAGAAACACCTTCATTAGACTCTGCAAGTGCAGCTAGTTGGCTTGAATGAACCCCAGGAGACAAGTAATGTTTCTAATTTAAAATAACACTTAAGAAGATAGTACATACAGAGATTTTATAGCTAAATGGAAAAGAATGGGTCTGAATCAGCCTTTCCAGAACATACTGCCAAGATGATGAATGAAATATTTTTATTCTCATTTGCTTTACTCAAAATCTCAGGAGATATTGATACAGATCTCTGTGAAGCCAGTTCCTGAGGACTGTATTTATGTATTTGGAAGCTATTATGTACTTAATTATCTCCATGCAGCCCAAAAGTTCCCAAAGCTTCAGTACACAGATGCCTTTCACAGTATACCCACCTCATCATCAAATTCAAGGCACAAGAAAAAACATTTGTAGATGAGTGGGATGAAGATCTGAAGGTTGAACACACAGTGGACCTCCTGCTTTGTGGTTTTCCTATCCTCTGCCTGTAAGAGGTGTCTGGCTGCCTCTCACTCCTCTCTTTTGGTGGAACCCAGTGAAGAGTTCCTGCCTAGAAATAGCAGAATGGCTAAGCCACAGCTGGAGGTAGATGGGTTACCACAAAAACATGAGTTAGTTGAGGATGCCAAGGACAGAGTGCGTGACTTGAGAATTGTCTGAAAGGAAGTTAAGAGAAAATCATGGAGATAGACATGTTCAGGAGGAACAGGATATTGGGAACTGCTTACAGGGCGAGTGACAGATACAGAGGAAGGTGGGATAGAGTTGGAAGGCATCTTGTGGGTGGAAGAGATAAGAGGAAATCCACAGTTTCTGAAGGGAAAAAAAATAGGATGGGGCAACCCAGCTGCTGGAGTGAAGTAAGTTGTTTTGGAGGAACAGCTGATGAGACATAGTAATGCTTGTGAGAAGGGAGAAAATGAGGGTTGAATTGGAAAGAGGAAGTAGTAAATACAGGATGTACAGACAATGGCTCTGAAGGAGTGCATGTGAGTCAGGCAAAATAATAGCGTACTGGAAGAACATAACCAAAATGACATCTAGTCCCTGGGTGAAGGAAGAATTGGTGGGTAGTGTGCTTTCAAGCCATGCATCTGGCAGCACTGTACAGGGTGCTGGAAGCCACACTGCTCAAAGGCTGAAGAAATGGAGTCCATCTAGAGAGAGAAATGGAAAAGAGTCAGAGGGGACAGTGCAACGGCGCCCGACCACATTAGAACAGGGATATTAGGGACAAAATTCCTTGTCTGGTGGAGCTGGTCTTGGGACAGCTAGAAGGATGCAAACTATTCAAGAGGAAGTGGTGGGAAAACCAAGTGATGAGAGCTAAGAGGTTTAAAGATCAAAAAATAAATGGTCTATGGGCATCTGATCAGTTAGGGGGCATTTTTATGACCAGGGTGAAGTCTTGCTTCGCTTTCATGAAGTCAAGCAAAGTAGTGAGGCTGAGAAGGCAGAAAGCTAACAGGGACATGGGACATTGAATGACAGTCACTGTGCTGAGAAATGAGAGATCATGGCAGCTGGAGAGAGCCTGAGGTGCAAAATTTTGGGAGGAAAACAATGGGGAGCAGCATGTCTGCAGGTGGTTGGCCGGGGGGAGGAAAGAGAGGTAATGTTGGGTGCAAGCTGCAGGGACTTGAGCTTGTTAACCCTTGTTAACAAACAGTGGTGAAGTGTCAGAAATGGACAGGTACTGTGGCTGCTGCTGCTGCTGCTGCTGCTGCTGCTGCTGGGGATGGGCCTCTGCCAAGGCAGCAGGGAGGACTGGGGAGGGCAGGGCCAGCTGCTGCCAGGGTGAAAGGAGGAGCAGGAACTGGAGGGGTAATGGTTGAGGAAGAAAAATGTAAACCTTTTTCCTGTTTATGATAAAAATACCCTCAAGCAGATTTTCACACTAATAAAAAATATTCATATAAAAGGCGCCTAGGAGAACCAGCAATACCCTCTCTACAATAGCTACATCACATGTGCAAACCAAATATGTTGCTAAACTTGTTTTTTTTCTATGTAAGGACTAAAACCAGATATCATTTCCTCCTATGCACACACAACCAGTAATAGTTTATGCTTGTAGAGTTCCCATCTATTGTATGAAAGCTGGAGAGCTGAGTAACACAATGTTCTGTACCAGAAAACTGCAGCATTTAGCCAGTCTATCAGTTCCCCAGAGTAATTTCATGGTATTTCTATTTTTTAAACCTTCCATTAACACTGAAAGTGGATTTGTTTTTCCATGCAAAGAAATGATTTAAGAGAAAATCTGTAATGACTACTCTGGCAAGCACATGGATGTATTTTCTGAGCTCAGTGGCAAATTGATCTTCAATCTGGCTGTCCTGAGGCAAGCAGCATGGCTAGTGAGAAAATCATGATTCAAGCTCCCAAGATACAAAATTAATCTTGCTCCTACTTAAGATTTTAGAATTTAAAAACCTTTCACCAGATTATGCAAAATTCACTTGATAGCATTTCATCTTAGGCAGACACTGTATTTTTGAGCTCTGTTCACTACTATGAAATCAGGAGCTGTTCTACACATGTATTTCAGTGAAAAAAGTGCTATCTACTTATAGGCACAGTCACAGATATTTGTGGTTGGCTGGGTCTCAGTCCAGCTGCCGGCTGCAATTCAGATTTGATACTTGGACTCAGTGTCTATCAAAACTGGAATTACACGTTGTACTCTCACTAATCTTTGCAAAAGATGGAGGGATTCTCAGGACCAGCTTGTTCGTGCAAGTATTCTGCTTAGAACAAAACTTCTCAGAGGACAACTAGGGCCAGATCTTATAATCCTAGAATTATAGAATCACAGAACAATTTGGGTTGGAAGGGACCTTCAAAGGACACCTAGTCCAGCGCCTTCAACGAACAGATACATCAACTTGATCAGGTTGGTCAGGCCCCTGTCCAACCTGAACTTGAACACTTGCAGGGATGAACCATCTAACATCTCTCTGGGCAAGATGTTCCAGAATTTTACCACCATCATCATAAAAAATTTCTTCTTTATACCTAGTCAGCATTTACCCTCTTACTTTAAAACCATTACCCTTATCCTATTGAACAGACCCTGCTAAAAATCTGTCCCTATCTTTCTCCCTTTAGCTACTGGAATGTGCTATAAGATCTCCCCAGAGCCTTCTCTTCTCGTGGGGGAACAACCTGAACTGTCAGATTTTCCTCACAGAAGAGGTGATCCAGCCTTCTGATCATCTTCGTGGCCCTCTTCTGGACTTGCTCCAACAGGTCAATGTTCTTCCTATGCTGAGACCTCCAGAGCTGGATGCAGAACTCCAGGTATGGTTTCATGGGAGTGGAGCAGAGAGGGAGCATCACCTCCCTCGGCCTGTTGGTCACATTTCTCTTGATGCAGCCCAGGCTGTGGTTGGCTCACTGGTCTTTGAGAGGACATTGCCAGTTCATGTCCAGCCTCTCATTCACCAGCACCCCCAAGTCCTTCTCCACAGAGCCATTCTCAATTCCTTCATCCCCCAGCCTGTCTTGAATACCAGGGGCTTCCCTGACCCAGGTGCAGCACTTGCACTTAGCCTTGTTGCTCCTCATGAGGTTCCCATGCGCCCACTTCTTGAGCTTGTCCTGGTCCCTCGGGATAGCATCCCATCCCTCAGGCATAAGAACTGCACGACTCAGCTTGGCACTGTCTGCAAATTGGCTGAGGGTGCACTCCTTGGCTTTTTGCTTCAAAACGGTCCCCTAAGCAGGGAGGATTTAAACACCTGAAATTATTTAATTTGATTCAGCCCAACTCCATTTATTCCACAAGGATATTGAAGGGCACTGAAGTTTTGCCTCTGTTGTGGACTTCTAGCTGGGTCATTTTTCTGGTACTGCACATCAGTCACAAAAAGCTACATTTTTTGCTGTTTTTTAAACAACAGAGTAATGTATGAAAATAGTCATCCAGAAATAACATAGAGAATACTAAATGGACGTCACAGACCACTGTGAAAGGAGATGACAAACTCTTTTTTAATGATTACCAAGACTCTAAGCATCACCAGATTATGAGAAAGGTCATAAAAGATGCCTTAGTAAAGTTTGCTAGGCACAGTCTAAGAGCCACTCAATTTATCACCATCAAAATACCAAATTCTAAACCCAAACTGTTAGTGTCCCATCTCCAAGTGTGAGAATAGTGCTGCAAACCTGTTAGCAGAATTTTTCCATGATTGATTGTACTTTCCTTTTTTTTTTTTTTTGCAATTTATCACCTGAATCTAGACTGAAACTTGATTGGTAGTTTGGAATAATCCTGAAGTATTCTGCAGTGATATTCAGTATTTCATGTTACAGCTACGTACTTGTGGGCTTTCAAATCCTCTTAATGGTGTACATTCCCTTAGCCTTTCCCTTGAAGGAATCCCAGTTCACTTGTTTTTCACGTGGTGCTTTCATCTCCTTTCATATACAGTCAGCTCTGAAGGAGAACACTGAAATGATTAAAGTCAGAAATTAAAAAATAATACTTGGTTTCACTATGGTTACTGTGACCATTTTGAGTGATAGGATAGCCATTTATCTGATCTCACACATTAGTCAGATACTGGTTAAAAATGTAGGGATGGGAAACTGAGTATCTTGGCCACTTCTGAAGACTTTCTTCTTACTAAAGGACAATACTATCTCCAGACAAAGCGTACCACCAGCAGGCACCATTCATCATAGGACAAGTCAGAATGCTCTCATCCATTTAATTATTACAATTGAAAGAGGCTCCAGATCATGAAAAGTGTTTCCACACCATTTCACCCATTGCTTGGGCTGGCAGTGCGAACACAAGACTGCTCAAAAGTGAAGAACTGCAGAGCACGAGAGCAGGTCAAACACAACAAGGAGCAATGTCTCTGCTGTGTTTTGTTTGGGGCCAGCCAAGGCTGCTCAAAATTTCCTATTTGCCACTTATACTTGCTTCATTAGAAGTAATAAATGATCCTGCTAGACACTGGGTCTGTTTGAGCCAAGGCAAGAACTGCCATTGCAGCATCTTTCACAGAGATGGCACATAGCCAGAGTGAGCCTGCCCTCTCAGCTGGCATCACCTCTGACCAGCCTCACTCCTCTCTGCATGCTCACTTCTAGGCTGGGGCACTGGTTCAAGAGCTGGACCTGAGAGCCTGCCACCAGGCAGATCTCCTGTGATCCTCCCTCCACCCTCGCATTCACTCCCAGCATGGCCAGAAGGATGCTGGGAGAGCAGCCAGAGCTGGGGAGTGCCTGCCACCCTGCCTGGGCTGAGGTGTAACCCCAACACATCCAGGGGAAAGGTAAGGTGTTTCTTCACGAGAGGCCTCTCTCAGGAACGAAGGCGACGGCGTGTTGGAACACCGTCACTCCTAGATACAAACAAGTGAGGGCAACTCAGCCAATCTAAACAAACAAATAGAAGCACAGAGGGAGGAAAAATTGCACCTTTTGGGTTTGCTGCTATTCTTCATGTGCACATTTGACACTTAGATGTTATTACAATGGATGCCACGGTTCAGTTATTGATTGAGTCCAAGTTACTGAGCCCATTTCTTGTTCTTCACTGATGTCACTTTATTGATAGGTTGAACACAATTTCATTTGCTTGTGGCTAAGTAAATCATCAGTGAAAATCTTTATTTTCTTACAGTGCTAAACCCACTAAAAACATGAACCAGGCAGAGCATCAATGAATATAAGCTTGTGGGATCACACTGTGTATGAGCCTGAAATTCCAGACCATGAATCAGTCTGTGGACTGTGTGGCAGAGCCTGTAGTGATCCTTTGCACAAAAATGGATTAAGACTTGCCAAAACGTCACTCTTGTGAGTGTGTTAGTTGATGTTTTGGCTGTTAGCATCTTACTTATTGCACTCTTTTTTAAGGAATGGTAAATAAAATGGTAGAGTGTAGCTCCTTTGGTGTGCAGATCTCCCACCTGTGATGCTGTATCTCTGAGGGAAGAAGCAAAGGAGAGATGGATTTATAACCCCAGAGTTGTACTGAGGAATTGCCACTGTTAAAACCAAGTTCACTCCATCCCTGCACTACTCTTGATGGTGCTGGCTATCAGGAGCTCTGTAAGCTTCTGGACTTCTTCAGCCATTAAAGGTGCTGGTGGGTATTCCGAGGGAATTTATTTCTAGCAAGCAAACAGTCTAACATGTCCCATGCCCTGGATTAACCTCCCTTGAGTGGTGTATGGGATAAGCCAACGCAGGGAATCCATGTCTGTTTAGTTCTAGAGCTCTGTTCCTTCTATATGATAACTGGAAATGGAGGTAAGGGGGTTGTACCGTCCTAGTTCTGCTAAAATCCCTCTCTTGCCACCTGTAGGCCTATGTGAAGTAGTATATGTGAGGAAGGAAAGAAGATAAATTATGTTCCAGAGAAGGTGAGAGGAATTCTCATGGCCCCACTAGAAACACATTCAGGGCAAACTGATTTCTAGAAACTAAAATTTCTATTGATTTCATTCCAATTGAGTGAAGAAGGGAATGGTGGGACTATGACAGTCACTCAAAAAGGGGTTTCAGCCCTATCATGTTTTGGTGACATTCTTTTAGAAACCTGTGTCTCCAAGATCCTTTTTGCCTTGTGAATAAGATGCTGAAGGAGTATCCAAGATAAATGCCTGCATTTCTAACCTAAAGAAAAAATACCGTGCTCAGTCATGCAAATTCATGTATCAGTCAGAATCCACTGACATCCCTGGGATATCAGATCATGGTTTGACACAATTTCTTTTAATCTAACAAGTCCTCATTCTTTATTAGAACAAATTAGCACAGTTCCACTAGAGTCAAGGTAGTGATACTGCTTCAGAGGGCTTCACAGCAGAGCTTCAAGCAATATCAAGAATAAGTTGCTTTATCCCATCTGAAGCAAAACCTAGAAGTTATATAGCAGTTAATGCACCTCAAATAATGCATATACCATTTATAAAACTTTTATAAAAGCCTGTATTCCAGGCAGTACAGATATATACCTATATCAAAAAAGCCCATGTGAAAACATGCCTTAGCTCCCTGCAGCCACAGAAAAGAAGCTCACATCTTATGATGACATGCATCTGTGCACACATTTGACTCAATTCTCATGATTTTGTGTATATATGTGGGCACAAAAACTGCAGTACCCCTTTTTTAAAAAGTATTTGTAAATAAAAATTATTTATTATATTTTTAAAATTTTAGAATATTTATTTAAATAATTTTTTACAATTACTAAGCCATAGGAATATCAGAGTGGTTTTTTCTTATTTCATAATATATATTGCATGTACTTTGCCACATCGGCACTCAGATGACAAACCCACAAAACACAGTGGGCCAGAAACAGCTTGTCAGAGTTTCCCCTCCTCACAGCTTCAGAGTTTAAGGCAATGGAATTGCACTCATGTTTTTAACAAAGTGCTTATCTTTGTTGCAGTATAAGAGAGGGGGATAAATAATGGGTTTTTTTCCCTGGTAGTCTGAAGATAAGCAAGTTAATTTAAACTACTGAGTATAATGTTTCTTGCTATATGTTCTCAAGCACAAGGGCAATCCAAGTTTTGCTGTATTGCTGTGATGTGTGTTTTACTTATTTAGAGGACAAAGGAAGAACTTGGGGTCATTTGTTAATCCACAAACTTTTCAAAAGTTATTTTCGTTTCATAGAAGAGAGCACAGAGCTCAGTTCTGAGTCTTCCTATGCATAAAAAGAGGGACAAAGTGGGACAGAAGAGGCAGAGAAGAAGGTCCTCTTGGCTGGGGCAGTCTTGTCAGGCTAGTTTAACAGGGTTAAAAAACCATCCTAGCGTAAATAAATGGGAGCACTACAGCACATGGCTTCACAAAGCATAGCCTGCAACTTACTGGACCCCAGACAAAATACACCATCATGCAATGCTGCTCTGGCCACTGAGCCCTACTCCTATGTCTCCCCATGCATCTGGTAGCTATAGCCATGGTGTAGCTGAGGGAACGACCTGCTTCCCAGAGGTGCTGTGGCACCACTGCTCCCTGCAGTGCTCTCCCCTCCAGCTCAGGCACAGATGGGAAGACAGAGCACCTTGAACTCATCTACACATCAGAAAAGTTGTACACAATTGGCTCACAATTCAAATAAAAATATAAGAACAGTGTTATTATTTCAGACTTTTGGGGCTCTTGTAGCCCAGTAACCTGTCTGCAGCAGTGACCAAAAACCTGATCACAGCAGTGACCCTAGAAGAACAGCAAGAATAGGATGAACATAATTGATCTTTTCTGCAAGTCCTCTCCCCACCTCCAACCATTTTCAGCTCAGGGGGCTCCTCCAGACTGATCCAGTTTGCCCAGTGGTGGACCTCTCTTCCAAGTACTTGCCCAGTCTTCCTTTGAGTGTCTGAAAAAAATTCCTGCAACTGTCATACCCTTTGGTAAAGAGTTTCACAAATCCAGTATTTGCTGCATGAAGAAATATCTCCTTTTATTCTGAAAATGGGTCCTAAATTTTTGTCTAACAGTCACTACCTCTTGCATTGGGAGAGACTGTGAACAGCTCACCCCAAACCACCCACTTCATATCACCCTGGATTTTATAGACCTGAATCAAAGAAACCCCCATAGTGGTCTCTACCTGAGCCTGAGCCTACTCAGCCAGAAGCTGACTATCACATGTGTTTTGGCTGCTTTCTTCCAAGGGATTAGGGAATTTACTAAAATGTTCTTGTTGCCCAGGGTCCCTGCACATCCTTGTGGCAAAACTTCAGCCCTCACTCACTGGTTGGACATTGAGCATGCTGAGCACAACAGCCACACAAAGCTTGGTGTGAGACACTGGTGCCAAATATTTAATTGCCAGAGTGTGAGTGCTGAATTGTTCTCTTCATGGTATTCTGCAAAATACCAAAGATTTTGCCTTACCTGGTATGTTAAACTTGGGATATTAAGGGTAAGATCCCCTCATTACTTTGGTACACTCATTAGCTTTTAATTATATTTCCTGACATCACGTTTCCCTTCCATCACATCATTCTGCCACATTATAATTTGGTTTATGGCTTAATTTCAGTTAGCTGTAGGTAAGCCAGAAAGCAGACCTTTTAATGGTCATCAACACTGCAAGCACTCATATATTTATTTCTACCTGCAAATGTCTGCATGTGATGCTACTAAGTTTTTCAGTTGCCCTCTGAAAGCCAAAAATTCAGGATGAGCTCAGTCAGAAGACTTTTTAAAAAGCTTGCTTCCTAAGGAATGATTTCTAATGCTCCATGTTTTCATTATTTTAACTTCTCCATAGTAAGTGGGCTATAATCCTGCCTGATCAAGCAGATCTTGTTCAGGCAACATACCTTCAATTGATTTTACATCCATTCATTGGAATAATTTTCTTTAAAAACTGATTTTATGTCTAGCTAGAACCCAACCAAGTATGTTTAAACTGGCTACCCTGTGTTTACATGTGCACCATATGGCTACCCAATTTACCTCCCATACTGGGACAGGAGGGCATTTTTAATTATTTACAGCAGGGGCAGCTCATAATAATCACATCTGTAAAAAACAGCTTGGCCAGTCATATTCCTCACAGGTCTGTGAAGCATCTCAAAAGCATGTCCTGCCCTGCTCACTATGCAGACCTTCCAGGCATCTGATCCCCTGCTGAGGCAGGGCCACCCAGCTCTGAGAGGAAGCACTGGCATCATAAAGAAGAGCAGCTGGAGCCAGGAACGAATATGTGGAGAATGTTGGGACAAATGTATCAAATACCTCAGGTTAATTGGCAAACAGTTAAAGCTAATGCCTAGGAAAGCTCTCATGATATTGCAAATTCAGGGCTGAAAGTGGTAGATATAGAGGGCTCACCTCTCTTCAACTTTAAACTAAAGATGCTGGTATTATTTCTCACTTATTTGCTTACTTATGTTTACTATGTTTTGAGATTTTTCCAAAGCAAATTTAAGATGATAATATAGACCAACCATGGCAGCATGCTCAATGGGGGTGACTTGATCAACATCACTTGTACAGACACAGGTGTTTCAAAAACACCATAGAGGCAGGAGACACAGAAGAGGAAGATAATACTGCTGGAAAAGTGCACTGAAGTGATACCCTTGTGAGTCACCACTCATGGTCTTTCCCTCCAGTCTCAGCCGATCACAATATTGCTCTGGTTTCCCCAGAGACCTGCTGGAGGAGCACTGCTAAATACTTCACATATCCCCCCAGGATCCCTCTGAGAGACTGCTGGAGAAAGAGCTTGGACCCGAGAATCACTTGCAGATGGGCTCAGGGGTGGGCTTTGCACAGCCGGGGCCCTGGTTCTGTGGCAGAGCAAGTCTCAAGTTAGTAATTACATGTTTAGCATATTATGCAAGCATTTATTCCTGCTTTTTCACAATTATCCGTTCTTCCGCTTTGTGATAGCCACTCCTTTTCTCATTGATTTCACACACCACAGGAGCACAGGCCCCATCAGCATCAGCATTTTCCCCCCAGCCTTGCCTGCCCTGCAGCAGTGACCCTGTGCTTCCTGGGTTAGGACCCATATACTACTCATGCCATGTTCCTCCTGGATTCAAATTACTAAGATCAAAAGTTCAGCAGGTTCTATCCGCAGTCAGACTGTTTATGTGTTTATTTGTTCCAGTAACCTGCCAGGTCTTCACCAGTCTTAACAACTCCATGAGAAGATCCTTGCCTTTCTTCAGAGCTAGTTTGACTCGTGCAAGCGAAAACTGAGGGGCTGCTTTGGAGGGAGAGCAGAGACGAGGGGTTAGTGAAGGATCATGAAACACTGTTTGGAGACAGCAAATTACCATTAAAGAATGCTGCCCACTTATGTAGAAAAACTGGGTGCCAGTTGCTCACCAACCCTGTTATTCAAGTTCTGCAGCCTGCAGCAAAAGGCTCCTAGAATTAGCTCTCCCAATCTGGTGGTGAGACACCTCTGATGTCTGAAATGGGTTTGCCTTGGGGTTGTTAAATACCTGCTCCATGTGATTGGACTAATTAAAAGTTTTTAGCCAAACAAATCCCTGTTTGTGAGGGTATAAGAGCTAAGAGGATTAGATGTTAGTTAAACTAGACATAACTGAGAAAACAAAGCTGCTGCTGTTAATTCTTGAAAATGCTACCCCAGTGTGTGTGGGTGAAAGGAATGGATAACAAAATTAATAGGTGAAACAAAAGTCTCAGATGGCAAGTATAACCCATCAGAAAAAAGTGCTCCCTTGAATTCAATATTGCGATGTAACAGGGGAATATATTCTACATACAGATGGCAAAACCAGCTTTAGTTAAAAGTTGGTCTTGATATCCTGTATTCTTCTTGCAAAGGAAAACTGGGTATTTTCTATTATTTTATAGGTTTACTACTATAGCACATCAACTAAACAGGTATATACAAATAGCACCAGAAGCTGGCTAAGCACAACACAACTCCACACTTTGATCAGAAAGATTGTCTGCTACTACACTGAGAAATTGGACAAGTCTCATTGTTGTCTCATTGCTGACCAGCTGGGAAGTCAGTGCCTCTCAATGACTTTCTACCCTGTCCTTCCAGGGGGGTCTCAGTTAAAAAGAATCAGCTTCTTTACATTTTCATATAAATCAGAAGTCAACTGTTTTCTTCTGCCAATAAGGGACTGCTTGCAATAGCATCCCCAGTAAGAATAGATTAGAGAAAATTGAACTTGGATCCACAGCATATTTGTGCTGAGCAAATGTTTCCTCCCTAATTAAAAAAAAAACACAAAACCCAGGCCATTAGAGCCTCCAGACTCCTCCTTCTCCCCCTCTGCAAACAGACTGCTGTCTTATGCCTGCTTAGAAATTCTTGACTTTATTCCCAGTGAAACTGTTTGGTTCAGCAGCAGCCAGCAGCCCTCTCCATCAGCATCTGCTGCTACCTGTCATTTTGCCTTGTTTCACTCCTTTCTGGGCAGACATCCCATGGATCCCAGGTTGTTATCTTGATGGCTTCATTCTCCCCTCCCAGCCCCATTCTAGAACACCTGCTAAAGCTGCTAGCACTAATTATACTTTTATTTGAATGTAAATACTTTGCTTGGGGACATAATAAGTATACACCTGATTTTTCTGATTTTGTAGCCTCTGTAAGAAGGCTGCTGTGCTGATCAGTGCCAATGAGGAAGGGAGAGATGTAAGAACCACCTCCACAGAAGTATGTGAAGTTAAACCGTGTCAGTGAGCATTCCATTGGAATAGAAACCAGTTGCACCTTTTAAAGTCCAGAACAGCGGACGCGCTTTGGACCCATGTCATTTAAATACCAGTTCCCCAAACCAGAGGGCAGATAATCACTCTCCCAGGCACAGACCAGGGATTGGGGTGAGCTCTGGATCGTACCTTACACACAGAGTGGGTGCAGCCATATGGTTTTGGCAGGCGACACAGCATCCTCCTCTGGAGGCAACCAGCCTCTGTGCCAGAGAGCGATTCTGGGCGCGTTTGATTTATTAGCAGAGATGTAGCTAATGGGGAACAGAGATAGAAAACCAAACACCTTATTCAACAAGCAAAATAAAGAAATCTTTTACATCTGGAAATACTGAGGCAGATGATCAAATAATTAGCACTGCAAGTTTATACTGCCTGCAGCTAGAAGAACTGCTCTCTGTGGAAACAGGAATGTGGTTGAGCCTGCAAAAATGTGATAAGGGATCTGTACCTAAGATTTTTGGATGGTCTGTGTAGATCACAGGTGAGTTTCCACAGAGCTGGAGGAGCATTCAGGACTGGACTCCCATGAAAAAACTCCCTACTCTACTCAACTGAGGATGCCTTGGCAAGCAAGTGCCAGTGCCATATTTTTACTCCTTCTGAGAAGGTGTATCAAAACTAAAGGTGTAGAAACAACGTTTTTTTCTTCTGTCACAAGTTGACCCCAGAAACAGCAATAACAAAAATTCTTTTCACTTGCTTTTCTCAACCAAATAAAAAATCAATTTCAGTTTATTTTTTTTCCCCCTAGCACTTTAGAGCACTTAAATTTCCACATAAAGTCCTCACGATTTAAAATCAGAAATATCTTTCTTGGAATTTTTACTTTTATACAGATCAGTCTGTTTTGCAAACTTACAAATAGTTTTATTTTTACAAAATCTTCACTTTTGGTAAGTATGTAAGCTGTTTACACATATTTTTACCCCAGCCGAAATTCTGATGAGCTTGCATATTGTAAGGAAAAAAAGTACGGGTATGGATTTCTATGCAGATGTTTCATCACATGTGTGGGCTGAGGCTGGCTGTAGCTATGAAATACAAATGTAGTATATACAGATCTTGCTGATCTAGTAGAAGTATTAAATAACAAACCTCCTGGCTCTTTTACAGAAGGATGATTCAAGCAATCCATAGGTTCCTAGGCTGCTGCATGAGATCACAGCCTGATCACACGTGTATGATGGCATAAACAGATGAATAATAGCAACTGCATTTTCAGTCCCACCCACATTTCATCTTATTTTTTTAAATCACATTACACCTACACACAATGCTTGGCTAAGACTGACAAACACAGATGACAAGAAAATCAATATGTTGTTTTCTGTACGTGCGCATTTCAGGAGGAAATAATTACTGGGGATTTTTTCCCCTTTTTCTTGTTTTTATTTTCAAGGAAATAAATCTGAGAAAACAAAAGACAAGCGATGAAAGTCATTAGTTGCCATGGGATTTCAAATGCTAAGTCCTAGCACAAGTGCAGGTAAGACTGGACTAGAGTAGGAGACAGCTGACCTAGTCCAAAATATTTCTGCCTGGCTTCTCCATTGGGCTGCTCTCAGCTCCAGCACATGCCATGACCTTGCCTCTGTTGAGAACTGGAAGAGCATTGGCCTTGGCTTGAATGGAAGCAGGACCAAGCCCTACTCAGACAGTTTCATACACTACATGTCAGATATGCATGCCAGCATTATGCAACGGGGTAAAAAATTAAAACCTGTCAGGCACAGAACTGGTGCACTCAAGGACATACTGTTACTTGTTTTGCAGCTTTGCCAGTCTAACAGGGATTAACCACATGCCATTGATAGCTGCCATGATAAAGTCAACCAAAACACTTCATTTTTTAACTTTCAGGACATGATCTAAACTTTTGAGGGAAATGGCTTGTTTGGTCTCAAGTTTTTATTTGAAAAAAATAAAATTAAACTGAAAAAACATTTACTTTTTTGCAGTCTTCTCTCCCCACTTTTCCCCTCCTTTGTCCCCCAGCTAACAAGGAAGCAGATTGAATTCACCTCCCAATTCCTTTATTAATTATTTTTTTCAACCAAGTGGGTAGGTATTGTAAGTCGCCAACCTTTGCTTTCTGGAAATTCTTTGGTGTATTACTGCATAGCAGAGTGGTGTGACAAGGATAAAGAGATTAGAAGTAATTTCATATAACTCCTTCTGTCAAAATCTGCAGAGGGTTTTTACTGGTAACTCTGAGTGTTGCTGAAATTCTTCATTAAAAACTTTCAATATACGGGCAGGAAATCGCTAAGCTCTAAGACACAAAGTAACCAAAACAGAGGGAGAGAAGGAATATTAAATCAAAGCCTGAATAGAGAGAGAATACAAAGGGAAAAAACCCCCACTCTGTTCAAGTACAAGAGTAAAAATGCATGTTATCTCCAAGGGGGTTGATGCCAATTCAGCTTTGAAAGCCAAAAAACCACATGCTGATTTTCCCCAGTTTCAAGTAACTGAGCATAACCTCTGCAGGCACAGGCTCTCCTTGCCAGCCTTAGACTGCCCAGGTGGCTGTGAGTTGCTGCTTGATGGTCACTACTGCAAGCTGCCTTGGCTAACACAAAACTCAGGCTGTGTTTTCCCTGTTTATCAGCACACTTAATGTACAGCCTAGACAGGTAAAATCTGGCCAGCAGATGAAGAATGTTTCCTAGTACAGTGGTCAGTTATGGCCCCTAGTATTGTCAGTGTGAGAAAGCAGGGGTGAAGCACACAGAGAGGAAGGAGCTAAATATGATCTGGCCAACACAGCTGGGCCAGCCTACAGACCTGATAAAAGCTTTGAAGATGGAAAGAGGGGGGTTTGCATTCTCTATGATTGTTCCATTAAATGAACAGAGGAATGGACAGACATTAAATGATAATGTCAGCCCTGCATCTCTTGAAAAGTTACTATTGTGTTACAAAGCAATCACCAGGTATTTCAGATCCTCCTCAGAGCCTGTGGTCTCACAGAAGAACAGAGGAAGTGCAGACAAGGATGGGCACAGGCGCATGCAAGGGAGTGTACTGCTACCACCATGGGTTAGGAGAAGACTTTAAATGCTTTGTCTCCTGTTAGAGGTGCAAACTCTTCTATTTTTTGGGGGAGTCCTTTTCTCTGTTTGTGAATCATTCACACGTTAGTTTCCACAAATATGTTCACACCTCAGGTTTGCACAATGAAGGTTGTAGCATGACTTGCCGTGTTGCAGCCCACTCAGGACAGGCACTTTTGTCCTTATCTTAAGCCATTTGCTGTGAATGAGGGAGGTTGCTCTGCCATTGGTGAATGAGGGAGGTTGCTCTGCCTCTACTTTTGAGTTCTCCTCCTGACCCCACAGATCCAGTGGGGGGACTACGCAGTGGCCGGGGGCTGGCATCTCCCCACCCCAGCCACTTGTTCCTGGTGCACCCCAACAGAGCTCTACAGCCCAGGAGGGACAGAGGCATCCAGGGCTTTCCTTGGGTACCCTCCAACATGACAAGTGGTGCCACTGCCCTCACTCCCATGCTTCACCAAGTGAAGGCGCCAGCCTGGGTCTGGGTGGATCCTGCAGACTTGTGCATGGGGGAGTGAGTGGTGCAATGTGCTCCTTCCCTGGTGAAGTGCCAGAGGTTCGCTGGAGCACCTCATATTGGGAACATGGGTGCTGCAAATTTGATCTTGCACTGCTCTGGATGCTCGTGGGAGACAGTGGCCTCCTTCGCTTGACATGCAGTACAGAGGATGGTGGCCTTGCTCCTGCAGAGAAGCTGGGCTCAGACACCAACAGTGGCTGCTGTCCCCACCATTCTGCCAGAGACAATGGAGGTGACACAGCATCTGCTTTGACCCCTGCACCGCAGGAAAGGGGAACCCACAGCTAAGGCAAATAAAGAGGCTCTTGATTACAAGTTTCTGCACATGGATCCTGTGTATCACAGGCCAAGTCATTTAAACCAGGCTTTGTACAGATGGTGACCAATGGCATGTTCCCTGTTTCCAGATGGGAACATTTTCTGAACTGCAATTTCCTTGCAGAAGCAATGAGCACTTAGAGCGGCAAGGGGACTGTCTGGGAAATGCATTTTGAAAATGTGGCTCTTAAGCAAAACTAAGTTTTCTGGAAAGTAGAGTCATGAGGCGAGCAGCGTGACTGACTTATATTAGTAGCTGAAGTGCAAATAAAACAAGAAAAGGAGACAATTTGTTTTGCCTCAAGGCAAACATTTAATTTCTGAATTCTTTACCCCATTTCTATTGTTAAATTTGGTGACATTTTCTAAATGAAATTTCATTCTAAATAATAAAAAAAAAAGGTTGCATTATTTTGAAAACATGGACATAACACTTCAACTTATTTGTGTACATGTATTTCCGATCACCCAACATAACCTCTTAGCTTGATATAAGCCTATAGCTAGATCTTGTTTACCCTAAAGCACACTTTCTGTTAAGTGAAGATGACCTTTATTTAAGCAAGTTCACCTGTGCCTGGCTCTGGCATCCTAAACTGTATAATCAAAACCATGGCAAGCTTCTTAATTTATATCCTATGTCCCTATTTTTTTAGTAAATAAATATCAAATGGCTGCTAGTTATGCAGATTATCTCATTACTTTTTGTAAGTATTTAAATGTTATAGCAATGAACACCACTAAAAAGTCAAAGAGTAATAAATCTGTCTTCAGAGCAAAAGAATTCAAGAGCATGAACCATTTACATCCTGGAGGATGTAGGAGGAAAAAAAATTAAATATTTAAAGTTCATTGTCCACCCTCATTTTTATGCATGGCATATGGCAAGGCCCCTTAAAAAACCTCATCAGTACTGAATGTGTCAAAAAACCAGGATCATACTATAATAATATATATAACAGAAGGCAAACTGGGATTGTGCAGACTATAAATCTGGCACTATCTGAATTCCACACCTCATATTTTTTATGAGGAGGATATAGCTGTGCACGGTTTCCTAAGCTTCCCTGTTGTTTTTTTTTTTTTGAGGCAAACTGAAATCCAACCCCAAATTCCATCATGAGGCATCCTGCTGATGCGTGTGTCACCAGAGGGGTAGCACATGATATTTACTGCATGGACTTCTGTTTCACAAAGGAACAGTAAATGACAGAGGCAGTGCAGCAGCAGAGAAAGACGGAAGAGGCAGGAGTGGGGGACTCCTTACAGCTTCTCAAGGGAAAGTTGGAGTGGTGAAAACCCTTGGATTCAGATCCGCAGGTGCTCTGGCTTGGGCTGTGTCCAGGCTTCTTGGATTACCTGCCCTTTCTTCTGCTCCTGCCCTTGTCCAATAGCAGTGCCTCAAACTCCCCACTTTTCCTTCCTCCTGTCGTTGCCTCTAGCCCTGAGAATGCCTGCCTTGCTGGCTCTGAGTACAACTCCCCATGTCAGACCTTGCTCCCAAATGTGCTGTCTCCCTGTCCAGCCAGCACTTCTCAGTCAATTGTTTGAGTTATCAAATCCTCCTTTCCATCAGCCTTCTGACTCTTCATCAGCTTTTCAAGGCAGACAGTTCTCTTCCCTCTCCTGCCTCTGTCTCTCTTCTCTCTCTTTCCTTCCCACTAGGTCCAACCTGCTCTTCAGGAGCCCCACACCCCAGTACCTGTTTCTTTGCTTTCTTTAGATGCTCTATAGACTGCTCTTGAACTCAGGGCAGAGAGTCCAGCAGGCTCATGCTAGAACTGTGACTCAAGTTTTTCTCAGAGCATAGGCAGTGTCAGCAGTGGATTCGGGGACTTGGAAGCTAAAAGTTGAAGTATCCACTAAACACGTGGAAATCATGTTTTCAAAGGTTTAAATTCTGCTTTGACCCCTGCACAAGAGCCACTTCTGTGCTTGAGGTCAAGTCACTTAGGAAGCCTTAGGAAGAAGTTGCAAACATTTGAAAAAAAACAAATTTTCTAGCTTGGATTTTCAGAAGCGGTCAAATAATTTTAAGCTAAGTGACTCTTGGGCCTCTATACAGGTAAATGCAGAACAATTCACAGGCCTCAGGCATCTTGCCATGCAATGCAAAGCTTTGCAAAATTATGAGCAAATAAAAATAATCTCCTAAGAGAAAATTTGGGACATTCTTATTAACCAGAGCTGCTCTGTCTTCTTCCTTTTACATCTGCTTGTACAATGGAAACTTTTGGATGCAAAGTTCCATGCACTTGGAGCAGTTACAGTCCCAGATCTCTGCAGGTTATATTGTGTGGACACTTTTTTCTGGGGTGGGCTACAACAGTTATATCTACTTATGAACACTAAAGCTACAGGAACTTTAGCAGTGCATTTCAAACTGCTCTTCCAAAACCAGTGATCTGAAGCAGAAACCTGGGACTTGTCCCACCAGCATCCTGGGGACTCCTGGCTCTCCCCCTGTCCCTGGAGTTTCACAGCAAGTGCTCCTCACCACCCTGTCAGCAGAACCTTGCTCTCACTTCCCAGGGACACAGCTGGATCATGAAATGCAGCCTGCTGGGCAGTGCCCCCTCCCCATCCCTTGACAGCTTGTGCCATTGCAGCACTTCATGGAGTCCCCCTCAGCCCGGGACTGTGGGACTGAAGGAAGGGGACCTGAGGCAAGGAGCCCAGGGGCTGCCAGAGGTTCAGGTTAGGCATCCAGCTGTGAACCTTCCCTCATCCTTCTCCAGGACTCCCACAGCACAACTGCCCAACCCTATCAAAATGAAGACCTAAGCCAAACACAGAAAAATCCCTGAGATTTGCCAAAGCTCCCCAAAGTTTGGCCCTATTAGACCTCACAACCCAATGGGATGTTCAGCTATACCAGCAGAGACCAGTAACCACAAAACAGATACCCACAAAAACCAGCTGACCGTACTGTTGTTAACTCATGCATGTCATTTTCTATGGCAAGGCAGGGACACAAACCCAGGTTTCCTAAGCTTTATACTGGTGCTTTTCCTGCAAAACCAGTCATTTGTATACTTTTTGCTTCTTGCCTGGCTTGTTCTACACCCTGTTGCACACATGCATACAATAGTATGTGTGAACTCAGAAGAAACCTTTATTTAATAGTGATTGACATTTGCAGGAGCTTTAAGAATGCAATGATTTTGGCACTGGTTACTTTCCAGGTAAGGATTAACAAACCACTGTGTTAACCACCACCTGATGTTCTTTGTTTGAAACAGGCCACGTTTCAAAATGGAGGCAGCTTTCAGATTATTTTTCAGAAAGATTGTGCTTTGATTTGGAAATAGGGAAGCGCAGGAAGGATTGCAACACAACAGATAAGATTAGATGAAGAGGAAATGTGATATAAGTGGTTTGGATCTACAGAAGGAGCAATAGAATGATGTTCATCTCACACTGTTCATGTTACAGTTTTAGAAGACATAGAAGCAGTGCCCCCTCATCAGAGCTCAGGCAGAAGCTAAGTCCTTCCTGTGTTTTGGTATTTGTGGCTGAAACCTACATTTGAACAATGTAGAAATGCAGTGAAAATGAAAGTCTGGTTCATCCACCTTGCCTGTCATTCAAAGCTCCTGGTGTTGGCCAAAAGAGGGTTCACCCCTTCTGCTTTTCCATGGTTCCAACATCTCTGCATCCAGCTGTCTAGTGCTCTGAACTGGCTCATGTATGCCCTGGTGCTCCACAGACCACTCACTCTGCACCCTTGCAAACATGCATCCTGTGCCAGGATCCTGGGCCACAGTGCCAAACTCACTGACTGACACAGACAGAGCCAGCAGAGAGCATGGAGGCCCCAAAAACTGGCACCAGCGCCAAAAGAAGGCAAAGGTGAACCTCTGAAGATGGGGAAGCAGTGAGCCAGCTTTGAACAGACAACTCCGAAAGAAACTTGCACAACAGCAACAACTAGCAAGCTTATCTAATCCTCTTTGCACCAGCCTCAGCTCTGCAAAGGGTTTGTCTGACCCATTTGTGGGTATTCCTGGGGCACAGGGGACAAATGACCTTGTATCCATCCTGTGGTAGCACAACTACAGCTCCCGAACTGCAGCAGGATCCTTTCTGATTACTTTGTAGTACAACAAAACAGAGAACATACAGTTGCCTATGTATTAAAAACATTAAGGCGTGTCCAAAGATACTATAAACTTACACCCTAGCTTACAAATCCCCTGTGCAGTCCATGTTTTGTGTACTGACAGCATGCACTGAGAGTTGAGGTCTTTAACTGGTTTTCACTATTACCAATATGAGGCTTTATTGAGAACTTAAACTTCTAGGCTTACAGATACATGTCATTTTTCACAAAATTAAGTTTATTACACTGCCCATAGGTAAGTAGACTGCATTGTCAGCAATTTTGCTTTAATTTTCTTCAGAGAACCTGTATTTTTTACACAACTTATTTGTTTAGAAAAAAACCTTGTTCTGTCTGTTGGAAAATGCAGAGGCAGAGATGCTTCATGCACCTTATTTATATATGTGGTATATTCTTCAACAGCTTGTCTTTTGTGGCACTCCTCAAGAGTGTATTTCTGCTATACAGGAGGAGAGAAAAAAAATATGGCACAGTGGGTAAAATGATCCCATTAAGATCACCTCCCTAAAACAGAGATAAAGATGGTAACTGGCAGTGCTTTGGGAATTAAAAATCCAGCACTGAGACTGATTTGTGTTGATACCTATAATGCACATACTGTTTATATATGTGTATAAATATACAAATATAAATAACATATTTTCCTTTAAAACCCAAACAAACAACCAACCCAAAACCTCAGTGATCTACAGATGGAAATGCTAGGATTTGACTCAGATTTCAGTCTCCTTGGTAAAGGCCAATGGGATGGACACCAGAACCTGCTCTCAGCAACCCCACAGCCCACAGACTAGCAGGATCACTGCCAGTGATCAAATCCCTAATGTGTTTTAATCGTGCCTCTCTTCCCATTGGCACACCATCAGAAACCCATCTTTGGGAGATGTCAGGAATCAAAAGGCCACTGTTGAAACTCCAGATAATGCTCTAGACAGAGGAAGGAAAAAAAGCCCTGAAACTGTTCTGTAAACAAAATGCTTGCCCTGGGCTTTTCTCATTCTGATGCGAAAGCCAACAGACAAGGCCACCAGTGCCTCCAGTTTAGCAATACTTCATGTACTTACTCAGGGCTTCTGGCAGTTCATTCCACATTCCTCAGAGCTGTAGGTTTTATACAGTGCCCTGTATATCAACCAGACAGTGTACCTGATAAACTTTCCCTGAGGCAGGTGGCCATGTGAATGGCCAGGAATTTGCACAGGAATTTGCACAGGATTTTTCTTACTTAGGCTCATAAGGTTAGCAAACAGTAAAAACTAAAATTGTTTGCCAGTTGGTCTTGTTGCTTACCAAAAATGTAAGCTTGCCGACAACTCCCTGCAGAAAACCAGAGCTCTCCAAGAGCAATAAAGACTGACCATGGGAAGACATATTCTCAGCACCTCCAGCAAGGACCTGCACACACCTGTGGTAAAACACAGGTCGGAGAACAGACTTTAAAATACTAGGGAGGGCTGCAGCCTGGCACATTACAAGGCAGAGAGGAGCAGAGCAGTGTAGACACAGGTGTGTTGAGGAGCTGCTGCCTGTCTCACACCCTGTTCATACTGATCACACATCACAGGAGGCAGGGCACCGTCCTGACATCCCGGATACCTCTTGCCACCCCTGTGGTGCTTAGGAAGATTTATTCTGCATGCATACAGTCTGACCTGTGACTCACTTAGGTAAGTTGAGACTTGGGACCTCACTATGTGAAAGAAGCTCGTAAAAGCCTTTTTGTTTATTGTTGCTCAATACAATTATCCTCTATGAAAATCACATTTTTTTCCTTCCATGCTGGACAACTGTGGCCTGTTTGGGCCATGCCCAGGTTGAAGCTTGCTCCTGGGCCCTGGGGTTGTGCAATGCCGCTGGGTACATCTGCAGCCACCCTTAGCCTGGGTGCTCAGGGTGAGCAGGCAACTTTGTCAGTAGCATCTACTCATTCCATTTGCTTTGTAAACATTGGCTAAGACACCACATACGGCAGCAACACCAAGCACATTCAGATCCCCTTGCCACAGCCAGAGGAACCTCCACATTCATCGAATGGGTGCACTCAGTAAGTCAAGTAAGTTGTGACTTTTCTTGCCTGCTTCATCAGGCCAAGAAGCCAAAGGCAGAATCCATCTTCAAGAGCCACAGACTGTCCTGCAGTCCCAAAAGTTTGAATATCCTCACCCATTAAGTCTAGGTCTACTTGCAGCTTTACCAGTGACTATGCTCCTGTGAGCTTCAGGTACCGTATTTGTGCTACCTTTAATGAAAATGCTAATGACAAAGAAATGCGGACTAGCACTCACATTAGGATGTGGATTGTAGTGTATGAACTCTGGTGAAATTCCAGCATACACAGTCAACAGAAATTTTACTGCCAGAAACATGGCCTTAAGTCATGGTAATAAAGTTAATATTTAATTGAGGTGAGTTGAACGTGCTCTTTTGTTGCAAAAACATCTAGAAGACATGTCCCTGCGTGCATAATCGTGTTTGACTCTATCTTCCCTCCTTGCCTTTCATGCTTTTTTTCCCCAGCTCTGGCTCTTCGTCCCTCCCCAACCATAAGAGCTCCCGCAGTTGTACCCTGCATACTGCTCAGACCTCCTGCCCTCTGTTTGTCACCCCAGCACACCCTCCAGCTTTAAAAACCTGTTAGCTACAGTCAATTCATACTTCCATTCTTACAGGTCCTGAAATCTTGAGCACAGCTTTCAAACCCTAATGAAGCACCTCTGTCTCAGCTTTTCCCTGACTGGGATCAGACTCAGTGAGTTGACCTTTTCCTCCCCTTTCTCCTTCCTCCTGCTCTTCTTCCTCCTTCTCCTCTTTTCAAGGATTGCTCATTTCTCATTTTGTCCCTTCCCTTCTTTTCCCAGCCCTGCAAATGCCTCCCCTTCACTCAAGTCCATCACCTTCCTCCTTGGGTTTTGATTCCCCACTTTTCTCTTCTTACTGTTGCTGATTAATGCTGATGACCCATATCACCCTCTTAGTCATTCTGCATCCATTTTACCAATTCTGTTCCTCTGCTGCCCCGATCTTTTTCTTTTCCTCATTAACAAAGACTGTTTATTTGGCATGCACTGTCTAGAGGCTCTCTACTGCTGACTTTTTCCAGCACTAACCTTCAAGTGGTCCCATTCAGCACCATCCATTAGACTCCCCCGTTCTCCACCATTCAGCCTTTTTGCAATTTCCATTCCATCAACCCTCATGACTTCTCTTTTGCTTTTAACCCTTATCTCTCTACCAAGTTAAATTGCAAAATTTTCCCAACATTTCAATTTCCTTCGATTTTCTTCCCCATAATATCCAGCCCAACCAATGCCGCTCAGTCATTTCTTCTGCTAGAAAGGTTGAAAGACTGTCTCCTGAAAGCCCAGCCATCACTATCCACTTATATGTGGATAAAGCAGAGTCTCTAATACCTGCTCACCCCTCCCCCAAGGAATACCCGAAGTCTCTTTTCTCTCCTTTCCACAGTGACCATTACTGCTCTGTTTGCAGGCAGGACACAGGCTTTTTTGGGGAGCCTTTCTTTCAAGGTACAGCTAAGACCTGTTGATGCCTTCTGCATGCATGCCAAAGACATTGGCTATTCTATCTGCCCTCATAGATGAAACACTTCTCTGGAGTCTCACCCTCACATTAGCTCATTAATGGTGACATTCCTTTTTGTTCTTTCATGATTTGATCCACCGTTGATCTACAATCTTCATCCACTATTTCATCTTCCAAATATTACTTCAAGAGTCATTTTCATACCTTTGAATGTACCACTCATTTTTTGTTTTCCTGTTGATCCTCTCTCCATCTTCTAACAAATAAAATAAAAGGTGCCCTTACACATGGTACTTGCTCAGGCAGGCAGAGCTGAATAGCACAAACAGGTGTCCTTTGCAGATTATGAACACCCACTTTATGCTTTCCATCATATGCCCTTCTGTTTCCCTTCGTAATTCCTCACTGGGACTACCTCCCTGGTCACAACTGCAGAGGAACTTTGCTCACCTCTCTTAAATTCCTTCTAAAAATCTCTCCCTTGCTGTTGAGATAGTACAACAGCAGCCAGTCTGCTGGCATGCTGTTCTTGCTACGTACCTAGCTGACCCCTCACCACTTCCTTGCGCTCCATGTGCACCTATCCCATCTCTTGCCTCTCACCAGCTATTTCATGCATAAACCCCACATGGCAGTGACAGTCCTTCCGCTCCGCCTGTACGAGCAGGTCCACACAGCAGAAACACCCAGGTCAGGAATCACAGGTCTGTGACACAGCAATCATAAATGACATCGTGAAAGTTGCTGGGAACCCAGCTTGCTGAAATTCAGCCTACACCCTGACTTGTGGTGGAGCTTGCTAAGTTTCTCTGATAAAAGACAAAAAGGCAGAGGCAGTATCTCAGTTTATTTCTAAGGCACAACTCCAGCCCATTCATTGGGTACTCAAACATGCATGCAAACTCTGAGCTACATTACTTGGGGTGTTGCTTCTCCAGAGTAAACCTCCCAATGGCCCTCACATTGGCAAATAGGATAGAAAGCCTCTCAGCTGTTAGTGGCTGCTTAAGCTGTTCCCCCTTTGGAAATACCTGAAAGTTACTGTTGTCACATTATTATTGGTTGAGGATTCTCATGCCTTTGTAGTTTCTCTCTATCTCAAGGGGCAAATAAGCCCATCTGTGCTGATTCAGTCTCAGCTTTATGACCTACCTAAGCAAAAGATAACATCCAGACACTAAACATATTTAGTAAAACACACTTTAAAAATATCAGAAACCTCTTTCTTCTTTTAAAATAAAATCTTACTTGGGATCAGGACAAATGAAAGCCTGGAAAGGACAAAAATGTCCTCAAATATCAGGTAGTCAGCTTTGCAGTTACTAAAAAGTTGCTTTCCTCTGTTGACTGTATCACCAAAGCCGTACCAGCCATAGCTATACAAAGCCTGCATTGTCTCAGCAAGGCTACTGGGATGTTCCTGATCTTGGCAAGAGCTAGGTGTACCCAGAAGCATTTTATTGAAAAAAAATTACTACAGCAGAAAGAAATATTATTTTAGGCCTCATACTGGAAAGATAAGAGTCAGAGTCCTTCCGTCTGCTAAGGGAGCAGAAAAAAAAAACCCTGTTCCTGGGATCCATTTTACAAACTTGAAGGTTGCACCTAAGAATCCCCTTATGAAACAAATTTCAAAGTAACTACAATATAGGGAAGGATTTGTTGGTTTAAGTCATCAGTAATTTGGAGATTTCAACTTCATGACAAAAGAGGCAACTACATACAGCCACATACAAGCATGGAAATAGTCTCTTTATAGCTAAATTGTTAGATCTGCTTCCTTGCTGCAAAGAAAAGCTGATCTTTATGTTCATCTTTATGTTCATCATTGATTTTTCTTATTTAACAGGAACAGGATCTGTCAATGCTTCTTCACAAAGAGCACATACTTGCCCCTACTAAATTTCTGAGTAAACCAGAGCAATATTGGTTCAGGAAACTGCACACAAGTGACCAGGACCATTTGAACGAAAAAGCCAAGATTACATTTTTGTTTCACCCATAAATGCGGTGTAACATCTGCTGGAGTTCATCACCCTAGCAGTGCTGTGGGCTCCTATGGTAAACCAACAAGCCCTCTCACACCACTCCTGAGTAACCCTGATCTTCTCTAGCTATCAGGTGCTCTCACAGCTTTCACAGAAGAGGGTGTAGCATCTCACACAGGGGTAGCAAAGTGAGGGCGCTCTGCCATGTGCAGGAGGCCAAGAGTCCAAAATGTGGGAAGCTGCAAAAGCAGACCCCAGTTCCAGGGATAGCCCTGCTGAAGCCAGGCAGGCAAGGGCCATGCAAGATCAAGGATTCAGACCAAGCTTCCATAAAAACAGCATTCTCTGAAGGTTCTACCATCTCCACTGCTTATATTAAATATTTTTATTACAATGTTTTCAACTTTAAAAAAATCTGTTGTATTGAAGGAAGTACATTCTTTTATTTTCTAAAACTTCAAACAAAGATTTTCCATCCTCAGTTGCAGCAGGGACACTTCAGGAATTATTAACAACTATTTACATGCCAGTCAACTCCAAGTATTTCCCTAACAACACTTAGGGCCCAGAGGCTCCGAAGAGGTCAGACCCCAAAAGCAGCAGAGGGAGCTGGGCTCTCCCCGAACTGGGAGGCGAGGTGGGAACAGCTGCCCTCAGCTCTCGGCAGGATGCACAGCTTTGAAACAAGCCAGAGAACAACCTCTCCCAGGACGGGAATATGCAGGGGAGTGGCGGGAGAGAGAACGAATGTGCAAAAGGAGTGTTTGTCTCTCCGTTTATCTAGCAGACAGCAGTCTGTTGGCTTTAGCTTCGAGTCTGCCGGACACCAAGCAGCGGCCCTTATCTCCACCTCCTCTCTGAGAGTGCACGCTGCCTTCCAGTTTTCCAGCTGTATACCAGGCTCCGCTTAACACCACGGGCGACCTCTGGCCCCAGGGGCGGGCACCTGCGCGGGCGCGCAGCCCACCCCGCGCCGTGCGCCCCAGCCCGCCTGTGCCGGCCGCGCCGCCGCCTTGCGAAACGCGCACGGCTCCCTCTCGCACCATGTGAGCTCGGCCAGACTGGCAGAGAATAATTGCAGGCTTGTCCAATTTCTCATTTGCAAAGTCTAGGAGGCTCATCAGGGCACCGATACTCAGCTTGCGTTTGCCTCAGGCGGCTCATTTCAGCCCCGTCTAACGCTCCTGCCTTCTGCCAGGTCAGTCCAGTTGAGCCGAAAAAATTTAGTAAGGATTTTGTGACCTGTAAGATCCCACCTTTAACCATTATAATAGGTTGGCTTTAGCGCAAAGTTTTATTTTAAATTTCTAAGAAGAAATGAGCTGTGTAGCCTTACCTCTAAAAAAACTTTAAACTCTGCTATTTCTTTTAACATGAATAAGGAGATCCCAGCATTTTTCATCTAATCACGCATATCTCAGCATGAAGAAGATGCTTGACCTCCTGATGGATACATGTATTTTAAATGGTCTTCAGAAACTTTTCACAGATAAGTTCCCATTCTTATGCTAATGTCTATAACAGATTGGCAGACAGCAGAGTCAGAGCCTTCTTGTCACCTCCCTGTCACTTGTGCCAAGGCTCTGTGGTCTGTACGAACTATAGAATTTTAAGTGTTCAAAAAGAAGAAACAGCCATACGAAAAAACCACACCTTCCGAAACTGACTCCAAAGACAGTTTACCACAGCAAGTCACGCTGCGGTTTTTCTTTGACATGGAGAAACATGTATTTTAAATTAAAACTCTCCGATCTGCAAATCACTTCTCACTCTGTCCTTGTTTAATACCTGCCTCTGCCTCTAATCTCTCATCTTTCTTCAGAATCACCAGAAATCTGTCAGTTGGAAAGAGTCACTAAAACTCTACCAAAACCCTCTGCAGTCCTCTCCATTTGCCTTCCCCCCCAAAGATATTTTAAAATGTATTTTCTGAGTCTGAGTGAACTTCTGGTCGCTTACATTGTCAACCCAATCACCGAAGAGTAAGTACAATCCAATCCTCAGCTAAGGAGGGAGGAAGTGCAGAGCAAACCGAAAAGCGACAGTACCTACCTGGAGCCCACCTCAGCGCCCAGCACCATTCGCAGCAACGGCAACGTTTTGGGGTAGCGACCTAATGCATTGTCCTTCCTACCGCGCTGCTAAATGAGAGTTGAGCAACTCCTTGCACCGCTGCTTGGAGCAACAGCTCTCCCAATCTTAACCCCCTCTCTTGGCTCTTCGCTTCTTTGCTTTCTTTTTTTTTTTTTTCCTTTTAAACAGAGTTTTTGAGCGCTAAAACTTGCAATTAGTACCAGCTAAGCCAAAGCCCCTGCTCGCCCCTGCCATAAGCCGCACATTCCAGGGCGCTGAGCGGGGCGCTTGAGCTCTTTGCCGGCACCGCGGAGCTCTTCCACCCCCAGACCCGGCTTTCTGCCTACAAACTCGATAAGGCTGCAAGAGCTCAGGAACACGCACTGAAACTCGGACAGGGGAAAAATTGGTCTCTAATCTCCAGCCTGGGTGGTTTTTATTATCCTCCTCCCCCCCCTCCTCCTCTCTTTCTCTCCACACTCACAGTAGCAAGGTTGTCTCTGGACTACTCCCTGCCTTAAACTCACCAAACCAGATTTTTACTCCCAACACCTTCCCGTAAATCTGAACTGAAATTTTACCCTGCTTGCTGAGTTCTGGCTGGCTGAGGGCCAGCCAGCATTCCTGTTGTTTTAAGAGGGCAGATAAAAAAACCCCGAAAACAAACAAAACCCCCCCCCCTCAAAAAAAAACCACTAACAAAAAAATCCCCCAAACAAACAAAACCGAACTCAAAAGAAAAAAAAAAAAAAAAAAAAAAGGAAAAAATCCAGAGAGGAAAACCTGGAGAGATGCAAGGGCTGGAAGGAAGCAAACTTTTAGAGCAGCTTTACTAAAAATACAGTGGGAGGGAGTGATTCACATTTATCTTTAAGGGGCTAAAAGAGTGATATTTTTTTTGGCAATGTCAGTCATGAGAAAATACCCTTCTCAGCCATCTGCCTCCTTCAGGTGGATGGATATTTGAAAAGAAAATAAACCTCTGGTACTCACCTGAAGGACAGCAGCAGGCATAAGCATAGGAGGGAGAGGAGCCTGCCCCTTTGCCTGATCCAGTTACCCCAAGGCAGCGGTAACGCTGGTTTAAGAAGTGCCACATTTTACACTTTTCTGACCTAAAGTTACATGTGGTTTCTAGAAAAGGAACAAAAGAGAAACCAGTTTTTATATAGAAAAAACCAACCAAGCCTTCTTTTAAACTCCGTGTGATCCCTCTGACCGTTGTCTGGGAGGCTTAAAGAAACAATGAAGCAAGACTGTAAACTTTCTTACCCCCTTTTACATTACCTGTCTGTGCCTGGCTATGGGCTTTGATGTATTGAAACAAAGCACAAGACCTGTTTATAGTAAATGAAACCAACCAACAGAGAGATCTAATTCAGACTTGTGACTAAACAAACTGGAACAGGAAACACACACCAACAGATTTTTTTTTAAGTACTAATTCCTGCTAGCATTATCGTGCAACAGCAAAAAAAAAAAAAAAAAAAAAAAAAAAAAGGTTTTGCTTCTCCCTTCAGTCACTTTTGTTCAAATGCAGAGGTTTTAATTTTTTTTTTTTTCTGGAAAGCAAAAACCCACCCAACCAACCAAAATCCCAAAACAAACAAGCAATGTTCCATCATGTATATGCAAATATTTAACAGAGCAATATTTACCACTAGTGGTGATCTGAAGATATTATTCATCTATTTGTTTCCCCATGTAGGTCATTTGTGCAACTGATTAGTATCATGACCCTCACTCCAATTAACATCTGTAATTGATGAGTAGACAGAGGATCTTCATCTAGGATAACTGGACAGTTCAAGCCCCCAGCAGTAGATTAGAAGTCTTGCAAGTTAAATCTTCAAAGAATAAATAATATTGGAGATTAAAAATAGTGAAAGAAATTGATTTTCATAACTCTTCCTAATTTTAAAAAGAATTCTTTTTATTCTTAATTAATTCTTAGCAATTCTTAGTTAAGAATTCTTCTGAATTCTTCTTAATTCTTCTTAATTTTTAGAAGATTTATTCAGCGCTGAGTACCCACTTTTCCCTGTGATATTACCTATGTTTTTGAAAGCAGTTTGTCCTTCTAAACAATAATCTCTCTAATTGTATTCTTTTTCAAGTATAGAAAAATCTCTCAGGTTTTACCTAAACAAATCCACATTGACTCCCTAAGAGAGTTTTGCTGCAGGTAGAAACCAATGAATCAAACTACTATTGGTATAATATGTAAAGCTCACAGTCAAATGTTGCAAAGTTCAAGTTAACAGTGTGTTCTCTCCAAACTGTCGCAATTCAGAAGCTGATAAAAGGATGTGATTCTAGTTCTAGCAAATGCATCAAGAATAAAAAAAAAAAATCAGAACTTACCTGCATTAATGAGCAAATAATCATGGGGGAAATTTTCATAAAATACTTGAATTAAAATGGGAGTTCAGTATTAGCAGCAAACATTATGCAGTTAAATTCTTTAAGAAAAATTAGTCCAGAATAGTAAACAATGAGGGGTTTAGTGGTACAAAAACTTTTAAGTATTCTACAGTACTCTTCTTTAAAATCATTTGCCCAAAGGGAGGCTTTCCCATAGTGTCCTCATCTGATTAAGTTCACCAATAAGGTTCTCAAGTAGAGAGAATTTATGCTCCATTTTCTCAATTTAGAGGAGCAAATTGGCATTACTGGCAGAAGTAGTTCCTTGCCAACATGTACAGATTACTTCTAAATGAGTGTCTCTGTAATATAATGAATAGTACAGAAAATGGAAAGACATGTGAGTGCATTGTCCTGCATGTCCAGAACACAGGTACACTACCAAAAGCCATGGCTGCACCAGTGTGGTAAAGTCACCTATTTTAAGTTATGCTGCTAAAAGTGTAGCTCTGCCTGTTGTAGTGGCTCTTCACATGTGCTTGTGGGTCTTAGCTCTGGAAGTCAGTTCATGCCTTTCTGGTGCAGGACACAAACAGGTTTCCTTGGAAGATACCAAAGATAGGAAAGAGTTTGACTTTTTTCTTAGTTCAGTTCAGCTGCAGGTGAAGTGTGTGACAGCACCAGGGGTGTCTAGTTAGAGCTAATGCAGCCAGGCAGTAGCTCATCCAGCAATTAAAATACTCCTTACTGCTCCCTGTGTGACCCAGGACATGGACCCAGGTGAGACTGCAAGGTACCACATCTGTCTGCATACTCCTGCAGGTGTAGGGAGTATCATGACGCATCTGCTCGCAACTTCTTAATGGACTTCCAAACTTTGGTGAGGAAAACAATTTTTGCATTGCTCAGCTGCCAGGAAAACAATAGTGCAAAACCTCTACTATTTATTGCTTGTGCTTTACTCTGATTTACAGATTCCAGTTCAAATAACAGGTAACTGTTCCCAGGTTGTTCCTTAAATGTACTTTCTCAGCACAAATAACAGTAGCAATTCAGGAAAGTCTCTCCATGACCACCAGATGCTCATAAGCTGAGATGGGATGAAAGCATCCTCAACAATCAGTTGTAGGAATTGTTGCCACTGAGGTTTCAGGTAAACTAAAATTAAACTTTAGATCTGATATAATGGAAATCTGAGCCATTTTTGACATAAGAATAATTTTTCTCCCTCTTGCCCAGTTGTCCAGCTGACCAAGTGTTTTAAGGGGTTGTGAGCCCCTTACATAGGAAGGAAGGAGTGACCCACATGTAATTTGCTGCAGCACCCTCCAGTCTGTGTGTTAAAATGAAAGAGCAGTCACAACTCTGAACGCAGAGAAGAGATTTCCTGTTTCTCTGCCAAGCCATGGTAGGGTTTCTGACCAAAAGAAAGAATTTAATGAGTCCATAGCAAAGCAAATTAAGCTAAGTGCAGCATGATTAGGCTGTGAACACTAATCTTTAAAGGCAATAGTATTTGATTAAGGAAGGCGTCCTCCAAAAGTGATCTAAAAATTGCAATAAAAAATCTCTGGCTATGAACATTCAACATCAGGGGGTTTGGGGTGTTTTTTGAGGGGCTAAGTGTGTCTCCTGGATTGTAATGTTTCCTTCTGAATACGGCTTATTGTGCTATCAATTGTGTTATTGTAGAGTTTATCACTCCTACCCAATAGCTGACTTTACTGCAGCAAGAAAACTGCATGTTGAAAGTTTGGTGACTGCATTTCATTAAGGAGATTATGACAAAACTTTTTTTCGCTCTCTCTCTAATTGGGAAACTATGAAAAACACAAGTGAGAGTATGTTACTCAAGAATGAATTTCTAATTACCAGAAAAGTAGTTGGAGAAGGAGAACATTTGCTACTTTTGTAAAAAGTTAAAAAGACTACTTCAACTGTAAATTTTGTTTAAGTTTTCTAACACAGAATGTTTCCTACTACAGGTTAAATATTTTAATATAGTTTGGTAATCAAAGAGTCTGTAAATAAGTCCATTATCATACAGCATTTGATTTTTTCCCAGTTAAAGCTGAAGTTTGGAGAGTGACCATTTATGATAGTGGTCTGTGAAATCCTGTCCCTTCTTACATAAAAGATGTCAATATGCTTAGTCTGTAACACAGCACCTTCTTCTCCAGAAAGGTCTTGTTTTCTTTGTGACACTTCCATGCACTCTTGTTTGCAGCCTCTGTCACTGTGGCCCCCCCATCATCTCCTCCCAGTCTCTACCTCTTGCTTTCCTACTTGGTGGTTTGACCATCCTACCCCTCTCAACAGCTGCTTCTACACACTTTTCAGACTCATGCTTTCATTTAAACTCTTCATTTCTCAGCCCTTCTCATTCATGTCTCCATCTCAGCACTTTGCCTCTGCCTTTCCACAACGCCAGCAGCACCAGCCCAGGTCATGGTAATATTTGCTTTTCTACAAGCAGCTTCATGTGTTCTTCCATGCTGTTCTCACACCAAATACAGTCCCCAACAAAAAGAAGGAGGCAAAGCCACTGGTGTCTTTTCCTTGAGTCCCTCATTAAGGCTATCTGTTGTGACCGCAGTGAGATGACAAGCCTGGAGGTGTGCCCTCACCTGTCAGAATCTCTGTTTCCTGCCTGGCTGTGCTGCAGCTGCTGTCTCCTCTTTGCCCTCCATCTCACTGCAGTAACTCTCCTCCAGCTCCAGGTCCCAGCTCCAGGTCGCTGTGCACGCTGCGCAGCCGGTTACACCTGTGGGAGCTGGGTACGGAGCAGTGGGTTTGCATCTGCTGTGTGCAGGAGCCCCCAGCCACAGAGGCTCCACAGCTGCTCCCCTTGGCCCAGGGCCTGTGAGCTGCCAGGGCCTCTGTCCCCATCAGCCCTGGGCTGGGGGTGTCACAGCTGCGCCCATCTGTGACGGCGGCGGCTGTTTCTCTTTGATGTAAGCCCTTCGCTCAGGGCAGCAGGCATGGTGGTATACCTGCCATGTGCTCCTGCTGCGTTTGGCTAGAAAATAGTCCTTGGGGGTTTCTGGAGCCAGAGGGGTATATTGGGGTGTTTTAGTTCAGGGGTGTCTGCATGATGCACCTTGGCAAAGGTGCCCTCACATAACCCTCCAGCCAAACCCACATCTCACAGAGTGCTGCAACTAGCTGGTGCTCTTCTTCCCTCTTGATTTTATTAAAGCTTTAGAGGGAAGAGAGCTGCACACTTTCACAGAGCCACAGGCAGCACCACCCCAGCACAGAAATAATAATAGTCACGTCATTTCTGTTACTATTATGCTGAGCTCTCTCACACATACAAAGTGGTTTTCCAGTCCTTGTAATAAAATGAGGACCTGAAAAAGCAAGGGCGAACCCCTCTGAACGTAGTATTACTCTTTTCTCACAGTTTTGCATCTCAGAAGAGCAGATAGTTTGCACAGGGGATCTTGAAGTTGTGTTCTGCTTTGCAGATGGTTGAGAATTCACAGCTGAAAACTTGGGCGCTCTCCTCACAGCAAACATACTTTAGCTCAAAACTGGAAGACATCGCTGGTGAAATCAGAAGCTGGGTAAAATCACAAGGCTCTGTGGTCACATTTAACCCTGGCTGGGAGTCACACAGTTCTGGTCTGGTATTTACTCTGAAGTCACTTCTTTTGGAAGGGAAGTGAAACAGTCAAATTGCAGCAGAAGCAGTTCAGCAGGAAATTATCGTTATGTACCGAAGCAAGCCCTGAGAACAGAACAAAAGTCAAGCCAAGTAGAATTCAGCTATTTATTAATCCTTGTAAAAAGGGAGAGGGAGGAGAGAAAAGATGTGGCCTAAATTCATTTCTGTCTCTCAGCACACATAAGCAGCAAGGTCTGAGAAGCAACCGAGACAACACCAGATATCACTGTGGTGCGTGTAGACACTTGTGTGCTCAGCTGGGTGTGAGAGGTCAGTGAAACAACTAGGAAGGTTTGTTACTGTGGGAGGGAGGGGGTGTTCACACACATCCAATAATAGTCATGGGTGGTTACCAGAAAAAAAAGGACTCAGATGACTCAGGGACTTGAAAATAATGGTGAGAGATGAACCCCCTCCATGCTCCAATGGACAGAAGTACTCACTCCAGCAGGACACGGGACACAGGCTGTGGGGCTATAATGCAGAAAAGGAAGCCATTAAACAGGAAGGTCACCCAGATACACCAGATCTCTGTGCCACATAAGCTTGATATTAATAAACACTGATATTCTTTTTGACTTAAATAGCTAGGTAAAGTTATTTTTTTTTAAATTAGCAATTTGCAACAAAATCAGGAATTTCCTGGATACAGGAGAAATCAGATAATCATGAAATAGTTTGTTTCAGCAACAGCTGATGCTAAGCCAGAAGGCTCCTCTGCAGGCTTTCAGTGGGACTGTTCACCTGCACTGCTGTAGCCTGTTGCTTTTCTTCTCCATTCTGTGCATTGGCTTGCAGCTTCTGAGCCCTCAGTTGTCTCTAGTCTACCCACCCATGAGTAATCATGGTATTATAGAATGTTTTGGGTTGGAAAAAACCTCAAAGACCATCTAATTCCAACTCCCTGCCACAGGCAGGGACATCTTTCACTAGATCAGGTTGCTTGAGGGATGGGTCATCCACAACTTCTCTGGGCAACTTGTTCCAGTGCCCCAACACTCTCATTATGAGGAATTTCTTCCTAAAATCTAGTCTAAATCTACCCTCTTTCAGTTTAAAACTCTTTCTAAAACTTTTTAACACTTTTAAGTAACACTTTTTGTAAAAACGTTCAGTTTTCTTGTTCTTGGCTGTCTAACCCTAGAAGGACGTGTGCCCAAAGACAAATTGCAGCAGAAAATTATGATTACCTTTGCATTTGCTTTGACTTTCAGCAAAGTTCTGGGTCAATACTCAAATTTGGATGTTGTTCTTGTTTCTAATACCCACTCTGGTACAGGAGCTCCTCCAATAACGGGTGACAAATACCAGAAACCAGGTTCCATGAGATCAAACTTATTTTTGAAATAATTCCTTAAAATATTCCCATGGGACCATGATAGGGCAAAACAAAAAGTAAGATTGGGCCCTTGACCACTTTTGATTGAACATTACTCATGTTTTCTCCTCACAGGCTTTGGGCAGCTGCTGCCTTCCCCCACTGCTGAGTAAACCCCAAACAACAAGTGCCAGCATCCAGCTCCATGTCTCTTACCCTCCCAAAAGGACACAATAATTAATAATTGGTGATGAACAAGAAAAAAAGAGGATCCAGACTACTAGGAAAGATAAGCATTAGCAATGGGGACAGAAGGAGTATGTAAAAATGACAAAAGGTCCACATACCTATCTGGGAATAGGGACAGAAGGCTGTGTGACAGGAAAATAGTTGAGGCCACAATATTTTCTCTGTTCTCTTTTTTTTTTTTTAAGAGAAAGACAAAACACGTCAAAAAATCACACCATGTTGAAAAATGAATTGAACCACTGAACCATTATAAGAGTTGTATTTGCACTGAACAATCTCAAAGGGTGTAGTCTCAAAATTAGATATAGGAAATCTAAAACCACTCTGCTTGCCTGTCAAGTCCACTTGAAACCTAGAGAGAGTGACCAGCTCAGGCGGGAATACTCTGAGTAGAACTGAAGTCCAGTTTTGAAAATTTCTATGATAATTATTTTATAACTGATCATCATATAACAGCAACACAGTGTGAGTTGCTGCAATATTTGAAGAAGATCCCTACCCTTACTACCAATCTTCAGATTCACAGCAGCAAGATGAACAGTACAACACAGGTTTGAGATGTTATACAGAAAGCATATGTATCAGTTTAATTCCCTTACTTGCAGTGTCCTGCAGTTAGCTAATGATGAACATTTGTATGTTTCTTGTTTTTCCTCTTTTTCAATATTTCACAACACCTTTTCAGCTTAATCTGAGAGTTCAAACCAGTCAGTTCTAAAGAGCAATTAAATCCTCCCTTGCTGAAAATTAATTAAAAATGTACAGTATAAAGGTGAGATTCACTCAGCCTATATGAAAAATGCGAACTGTATATACTTGAATAAAAGATGTGGCACATTAAAATTCATGCTTTATTTTAGTCTTAGTTGCAACATTCTAAGCAATTCACTGTTCTTAAAAAAATTAACCTAGAAGCAAGTGTTTAGCATTGCATATATCAATTCATACAGAATAAGAACAAGATCAAAATAAAACTGTGACTTCTGATTATACATAACAGGGTAAGTGGAACAATTTGTGACACAGTCACAAACAGGGGCACAGATACAGTTGGTTTGACTTTTAAATAAGCATGACTTTTAAAGTTACATTTATATTGCTTGAGTATAACTCACAACAAAAAAGGTAATTCTTGCTGTCTTATCTTTCCAGTCCAGGTGTACTCTATCCTAAGGAAGATCTGTGGACAAAGTTTATTCAGATGATAAGTTCTGTGGGGAAAAACATGGGATGTGATCCACATCTGGCAGTGTTTAGCATAACAGGATCCTGATCCATGACCAAGTCCCTCCAGATCTACTGTAAGATAAGCTACATTACTGACCGTAAAAAACATTAGCTCCTCTGTAGGTTTTCCCATTAGGAACTCTGATGAAATATTTGGCAGGTTAATTAATGGGATTCACTAGAAGAAAAACTAATGGCTTAGTCTGGTCTTAGTAAGTGAAGGTCAAATAAATGTGTCTTACCAACAGCAGTAAGAAGTACATGTTGCCACAGACCTGATGAGTTACACTGCCTGGAAGCCAGCCACCCTCTGTGCCATTTAATGGGGCTCTGCCATCCCTGTCAGACTGCTCCTACAAAAGTACAGAGATTATACAAATTTTATAGGCCTTAATTGTGGGGTGTTTCTTTTAATTCTATTAGCTTAGTAATTAGTGGTTTGTTAATAATAACCTTGACAAAGCCAAACTATCTACTGGTATTATAGACAGAATTGTTTTAAGCAGGAGAGATGGAGAGGAATGGAGTGCACAGAGTCAGGAGCACCTTCCCTCTAGCCAATGCTGACATGATTGGGTTTTTAGCAGCACTTTCTACTACAATGGCCAAGCGGCTTTTGGGAGTTTGCTTTGCGGATTTTTTTCCTTTTTTCTTCTACTTCCATACATTTCAGTTCTTTCTTTCTCTCTTTCTCTCTTTCTCTCTTTCTCTCTTTCTTTCTTTCTTTCTTTCTCTTTTTTCCAGACATACCCATCCAGCTGCAGCTTTTCCCAAAATTCACCAGTTTAAATTGCAGGTAGAAAAAAGCATAGATTCTACCCAGTGTGCAGGAGCAAGTGGAGAAATCTAGAAGTAGGCTTTGAGCACCCGAGAAACATTTCAGACAGAAACCACACAAAACCCTTGACTGTTCTGACCCTATTCTCTCCCGTCTGCTACTGCTTTGTTAGTACAAGCTGAAGCCGAGCTGACAGAGAAATCCCGTAAGCACTCCCAAAATGTAGTTCTGGTCAAGCATCTCACTCAGCATAAATAGCCCCTGAGCAACCAGGGAGGTGCTACTGACGGCAGCAGAGGAGGAAATGCCCAGTTATCAAGGCATGGCCACCACCTGGGAACAAACCTGTTCATGCACACCAGCTACCACAGTGGCACCAGTTTCATGCCATCACACTTTCGTTCACATCAGCATCATGAAAAGATTCACCAGGTGAAATAATTTTCCCCTTTCAAGGTGAGGATCTTTACTAAAAATTGAAATTTTTGTTGAAGTGTTCTCTTGTTCCTAGTTTTCTTGTGGAAGGTAAGAGAGCAATGATGAAAATGGCTTTACAAAAATCTAAATCTCTGAGATACGGTGTTTCCATTCTTCTCTAATATAAACCTCTTTCCATTGAAACAGGTCAGAAAACAGTAGTTTTACTATGCATCATTGGACTGAATTCTAAGAAAGCCCATTGAGTTGAAGCCTCTAACAAGACAGCAGGACACCTACTGCAATCTCGGCTCCATTTCCAGGTCCATACATTACAGCTGTCACAAAAAGCATAATTTTGAACAGAGAACCTGCCATTAGCAGCTAGCATCATAGTACAATTGTGGTAATAATTGGAAGAAAAGAATCAACTATTCATAAAAATTTTATCTGGCAGGAGAATTTTGCACACCTATCAATGATCTCTGCTTGCAGATGGAAGGATGTTTTTTCCTAGCTGTTAGCTGCAGCCCTGCAAAGAGCTGACTACGTGAAAAACAAGCTGGGGGCCTTTTGTTTTTGTGTTGTCACAGAGTCACGGTGCTGGAAGAGACTTTGAGAGGTCATCCTGTGCATTCCCCTTCCTTAAGGGATGAGCAGTTATTCCCACAGTTTCTGACATACTTTGCCATTAATCATCACTGTTAATTATGAGCCTGGAGACTATGTTGTACCCACAGTGCCTGCAGTGGGGACCGTACTTGCAGTGCAGATGCATGGTATAATAGGAAAAAGATCCAACTTTCTGCTCCTTACCTGTGCTGGCTTATAGGATCAAAGAAATCCAGAGGAGAAGGGAAGGAAACAATAATTTACACTAGCAAACTATCAGGATTCTGAACACAAAGGTACTTTTTGTGATTTGGGTTTCTTTTAATTAGGATCATACTTTGTAATAGTGATCATGGGAGCTATGCATGACACTTCCTAGCAAAATGACTCAAATTCCTGCACGAATTTTTGCATTATGCAGTGCTTTCAAGCATAATGGGCTTAGATCCACAAATTTGCAGCTTCTAAACTATTGAGACTAGAGCAGAGAGATTCAAAATACCGGAAAGAAAACTCACTTGCTATCATTTCAGCTATTGCTCATGCAAAATTCTATAACCACTGTGTGTGTGATGGATCCAAGCAGAAGGCTTTGCTATGCCCATTGGTGCAATGTAGGAGCAAACCAAGAGGTGTTTTGAATAGTCCACTGAGCTGACTATGTAAGGGAAAAAATGAAGAAATGTGCTACACAGGATGGCAAATGGCTGAAGAAATGTCCTTTGCAGAAGCAGAAGGCCTAGAGGGTAAGGAGAGGAAAGGAAGGAAGGTCAAGTGACTTATTCAGCTTCTTCTGCTGCTTTGGATAAGAAAAATATTTTCTTCACACCAAGTCAGCAAAAGCATTTCCTGACATCTTGATCTCTTTGCCACTGTTTCTTTTTTCAGTGAAAGCCGCTTTCTAAAAGGCATTGAAAAATGTGGGTGCCGGTCAAAGGAATGTATTCAACTGTCTCCAGGCTTCATGCTGACTCTGTTGCCAGAACACCCAGGCACTTTCCATCATGCTCCTGTGCCAAGGGTGAGCTTCACTTAGGCAAAGCACACTGTGCAGAGCAGGTGGAGAGTGCAGGGAGTGGAGCAGCATGAGCCAGCAGCGAAGCAGAACCTGGGAGGGCTGGCATCAGGAGCTCTGATGTGTACAAAGCCAGGTGTGGGTGCCTGATTTAAACCAAGCCCTTAGAAAACTTTTCTTCAAGCATTCAAGCCTGCAGAGTGCTTTTGGATTTTCCTCCTTTCCTGCAGGTGACTCTGTAGCCGGGTTCAGTTCAGGGTTGTGCTTTCGCTGCCGTTCAGCTGCTGTGAACACACTGGGTTTTAAACTCATTAGTGCTGTGTGAAACGGCAGTGAAAATATTTCTCCGAGTAAATCAAGCAGCAAGGGGAACCTGGGGCAGGATTTGCCTCTGCTGTTTCTGAAATGTAAAAGGTAAATGTGGACTTCCCTCTGCACTCAGGTAGAGCTGATTTTACTTTTATGGGAAGTTTTTAATAATTCCAAATCTTTCCTATTTACACCTTTTATTATGCTTTTAGTGAGAAAGGTGAAGTTCTGCAGTGCAACTGCCTAAACTGAAAAAATCCGTTTGCATAATTTGTAGAACTCTAGGAACACAAGCCTGAGAAAAAACTGTAAATATTTTGTATAAATGTAAACTACTCCACTCACTAATAGGATTCAGACCCACGATTCACCCTGCTCCTAAGCCTGGACGAAGACAGCGCCGGGAGGGGAAGGAGTGGTGGGTGCCTGGGAGGGGAGCAGGGGAGGGCAGGGGAGCCGTGCTGCCAGAGGAGGGGGACGCAGGATGGCCGTGCAGGGGACGGCTGCCGCAGGGCCACTGGTGTTGTTCGGCAATGGCCAGTGTCAGTGCACCTTTCGAAACCTGCGGTGAAGCCACTGTCCCTGCACGCCCCGAGACAGAGCAGTGTTTCTTGTCCAGATTGCTAAGTGGTGAGCACCTCCCCCTCACAACGATTGCTGCAATTCTGTCCCATTAGGACACTCCAAACAGACAAATTATTACGAGAGCACGAAGTGCCCTGGATGACCCGAGTGAACTCATCACCGCAGACCTGTATTTTGTTTTTCAGGGTGCAGAGCAGTCCTTCCAAGGCCGGACAGCAAATGGCAGCTGCGGCAGTTTTCTCCCGGCCACTGAAGCGCGGCACTGCTAACACACATCCTGCCAGCCAAACCTACCGGGCTGGTTCTGAACTTGAAGTGGACCTGGGTCAACTGCACCTTCGTACTTTGTTTTACAAGCTAATGCCATGCAGCAGCACCCCATGACCTGGTGTTCTAGGATGATGACCGTCAATGAAAAACTCTAATGAAAAAACAGCTTCCACCAAGTCTCTCCATTATGTGCTCATTCTTTTTTATGTTCTCAAACTAATTTTTTCCCCTACTTTTTCTTTTCTTTTTTCTTCCCCACCCCCCCCTTTTTTTTTTTTTTTTTTTTTTTTTTTTTTTTTTTTTTTTTTTTTTTTTTTCCTTTCTCCCCTGTTGCTAATGAGCACTTGAGAATTTGATTTAGCTCCTTGGAATGACTGCCACTTACTGCTAGAATGTTAATCTGTCTAAACCCATTCAGCTCCTCTTACTTGGAAGTCAATCACCTGGAGTCTGCATTTTAAAGAGGTGGTGGCTAAGGCAGTCGCAACAGCAGAGATGTTTTGGGACAATTCTCACAGTTGGGAGTAATCTCGGGAAACTCATAGCTACTAGACTCAGACAGTGTTGAATCCCCGGGATAAGCAGAACTGGAGTAAACCCCGGCAGAGACCAGAAGTGCAAATGGAGGGGAGACAGGAGGCTATTGAGCTGCAGCTCCCACACAGGATGCTGCACCGGCGTTTTGGGGGACAACCTTTAGTTAATGGTGAGAATATACCCGAGGAGAGTGTAGGCAAACCAGCACAGAGGAGAGACACCAAGACACAGCTGGAGATAAAGGTCTAAAATGTCAGAGGAGGAGTTTGGCTTTCCAGAAATAATTAGAGAGATGATTTAATTTGTCTTGTACCGGCCTGTCTGGAGGGGGAGAAAATACATAGAATTCCATACTAAGTGTAGGAGACATGGGAATCACTTTGCACAGTTGATGATGTAGTGGAGCTATGTATCTGTGAATCATTCCACCGTGCTATTCTGGAAATGTTTCTGTTTTAGCTTCCTTAGCATTCTTAGAAACCCCATGGTCTGTCAGACCATGCTGCCCAGGCCAGAGGGGCAGCCACAGCTGGGCATGAGTAGGAGTGCCAGGATCTGGGGGATGTACTGGGGGTGGGGGGGACCATGAAGTCCCTAACTAACAGAACTGCTCCTGGACATTGCTTTGCATTTGTTACACGGGAAGAAGTGTGTTTCACCTTGGTATATCCCACCTCTGTCACTATCCCTTCACTCACTGTGCAGTTCTCCGATGGCAAACTTTGTACAAACTGCACCTTTGCAGAGAGAAGACATAACAATTTAACAGCAGAAAAGGTTGCTTTGCTGCTGCTACAGAGGAGCAGACTGGTCCTGTGATCCCATGTGAAAAAACACATTTTTGGCATAAGTAAATGTTCAGAGTCATTATTTGCTCTTTGAATAAAATTGTTCTTTCTAAATAAGAAATGTATCTTTGGAGTGCATCTCCAAAAACCTTATAAATAAGAAATGCAGAAGGAAGGCTACAGTATTTATTTGTCAGTATATGCAATCTTTTATGGAAAGAGACAATCTGAGATGGAACTGGGATTCCTTTTAGGTACTTGTACATTTATCTGCTCTCCTAGTTCTAAAACAGAAGAACATCGAAAATTAAAAGTCAAACCCACCATTATTATTGATTTATATGCAAAATGGAAGATTATGTCCATAAGGTTTAGGAGACCTGTGTTACATGAGACCTTATGTTACATGACCAGCCTGATACACAGAGTATGATCAAAAGTATATTTTAGCTGTTGCATATAAGCCTGCAGTATGCAGTCACTGTAATAACCTAGTACCTAAGTTTTGAAGTAAACTTTCTTTAAATTACTTATTAGTCAGTAAAAGTGGTTTGAGGGATTAAATGCAGCAGTATTAATGTGGTTTCAAGTTCTCCTCAAAAGGGGTTTTTGTTGTCTACTATGGAAGAACTACATTTGTGAATTTACTTCTACTTTTCCATAGACTTCAAGAGAAAAAACCTTGAGAAGAGCAATATATTTTGCTTCTGAAAATTTCAGAAGAAAATGATGGATTCAAACCTCTGCAGTTACCAGCAATGCACCCACTGCAGAGTGCCTTAGGGGAAGGCCTGGTACACAGTAGCACTAGCAACCTGCTAAGCATAAGACCATCAAAGAGAAGCATCCAAAAATGGCCATTATTCAAAGAACAAGGTGTTTCCAGGAATGAGCCTTTGCTGGAAAAAAGAAAGAGCATTAAGTGCAGCGAGGTTTCTAAGGTAATGAGGATGGCTGGCTTTGCTTTGTGAAGCCAGAAAAATTAGCCCCTATTGATGTTGTGACCATATGGCAACATGAATCTTTGTGTGTGAAGAAATGAATGTCTTCTCCATTTATTAACATCAATTCTTGGTGAAGAAATCAAGAGGACAGATTGTAGGTACCTGTATAAACACAGAAGCTTTCTAAACTCCAGTCAACTGGAGAAGCCATTTCTTAAAAATGAACAAATCTCTAGCTTATCTTCAGCTCACAGGTTTTAAGCTTTTTTAAAAAAGTTTTAATGATTTCTATTTGATTTTAATTATCTGAGGTCTAAAGCAAATCTGGTTTTTTGACACACAAGAGTATTCAGAGGTTTTGGCAATGATGAGAAGATGATGAAACAAAGCTATTTAATGTCTGGATGAAATAACCAGACCTGCCAAAAAAATTCCTTTGGAAGCTGGAGGAAGAGCAATCTTCGGGCTCTTCTTCATCTATCATTGTGGCTGTGTGACCAATGAGCACCTGTGCCAGAGATGCCTGTGGGGCCTCTGCTTTGCACCCCTCTGCACAGGGGCAGCCACCCTGGGCTCGGAAGCATAGAGAGGATGCAGACCCCTAAGCCTGGCCAAGACATGGTTGTGCTGCTAATGCAGCCGCTGCAGAAGGATTAAAAGACCTTTTACCTTTGAATTCATGCTGCAAGGATATCTGAGGTATCTAATTTTAAAGATCTTTAAAAAGTATGTCAGCCACAAGCTTGATCTTTCAATAATTTACACAAGTCCCATTCCCTGAAAAGTAGAGGTTTGTTATTATAAATGGTTGTCAATGACTGGGGTTAAGCTGTAAGCTGACCTGGAATTTTTTTAATAAAGTGGCTATTATTTGCAGAAAACTGCTGGGTAAAGTTGTTATAACACCACCTTATATTTAAAAACACTGTCATAGTGTTTTAAATAGTTAGGCATACATTTAACTGTGAGGTCTGGCAGAAGACATGCACCAGTCAAACACCAGCACACAGCAGTGGTACAAGTTATACTCCACTTGTACGTGTGGCTGCTACAAGAACTGAAATTCCATCGCAGTCAAACATGACTGCCTACAATCTGCAGGTGTATTTTCCAATTCCAACTAGTTTCAAATGTCCCAAAGAACATCAGTATGGTCTGAGGTTAAGAGTCTCAAATGCTTTGCATGGGAAATTGTCTTCCGGAGTTTCAGCAGACTGAAAATGTCCAGATATAAATTTCTTCCAGCTGAACTTGACATCTCCTGTGCAAACTTCTCAGCTGGGCTGGTTATCTTCTGCTTATGGAAGCTTCATGTCTGGGAGCTGATCTCACTTGTGCTATCTGAAGAAAATGTCATTCTGGAAAAAACCTTCTGTGAAGATTTTCTTCTGTGTGTTCTGGCCAGGGGTTTTGAAACCATGGGCCAAATCCCAGCCATTACCAAGCTCAGGCAAACCCATAAAACAGCTGCCTATGTGAAAATCCCTATGTTCTTTCCCACACTGCTCACCAAACAATTACTAGGAAACACAAACCACACTTCTCTTGGGATCTAAAATTTCTGACAGAACTGTTGAGTTTCAAAAAAGCAATACATTTTCTCCCATCTCCACCAGAGCAAGCAGAGCTCCTACTCCTTCAACCTGATTGGGCAATTGAGCTTTTACCACACTCTGGTCTCTTGCCAACCCCAGGAGCCCAGTACCTTATCTCCAGGCAGGTTAGACCTTTTGGGACACAGACAAGCTCCCAAGTTCTCCAAATAATCATTGGCTGCCTCCAGGACAGCATATAATTTAATCTGCTCCTGGCTCCAACAAAATCTTCAAGCCCTCCCCAGAAGGGAAAGGCCTTAAACCCCCCCCCCAAAACAACACGAAATACCCAAACCAAAAACTGTTTCCAGGAGACAACAAGTGGGAAAAAAAAGGGAAAGGGTGTAAAGATTACAAGCTCAAAAAGTGATCTGTAGAGGATTGGAGTGAGTCACCAGAGCATCCCCAAGAGCACCCACCACTCCTTGAAGCTGTCCAGAGAGGCAGTGGACACCACTGGGTTGCTCTACACAGGGACTTGAGAGGACTAGGTGTGGACACAGGCCACTAAGGTGTTTGCACAGCTTTCTCCTCCTGATGTTATGTGAGACCACTCTGGCCAGGGTGAGGAGGAGGCTGATGAGAAGCTCCTGAGATGATAATCCTGTCTTCCTTACGCCAGGACAAGGAAGCTCTTTTGTTATTAAGGGTGTAAATATCCCTTCAAACCCTCTGTCAGGCCACACAGCAGCCTTTCGGCCTCGGGGTTATCCCAGGTGAACCCCCATGGTGTCATCCCATGAAGTCCATTCATTATGTGGCTGTATGAAATGGTGGGACAGACCCCCTGTTTTCCTGCTCTGAGCTGGACAAAGATATTTGGGAAGAACTGGAAGAGGTAGATGTAGAGCTAAAAGCTCTCTTTTCCTGTCTATGATCCCATGTGATTTTGAGAGTGGGTATCAGCACTGGTGTATTACCTTGATGGCAATGCAGAGCTGCTCAGGAGCAGCAGCTGCCTTTGAATCTGAGCTCTTTAGAGGAATATGAACTCTGACAATGTATTGCTGAGGCTGGAGAACACCCTTCAAATTTAAACCCTTTGTATGCAACAGAAAACTGTTCAAAATCCCTATCTGCATGGCTATTTAAGGCAAGTCTATCAAGTTGGACTTAACAGTTCTGTGCAGAAACAATATAACTCTCAGACTTCAGGTTACAGGGGAATAACCTTATCTCTTCCTCATAATGAGTTGTATCATAACTCATTTGGGTGACATGGCAATCAAAACCAAGAGGGCTGTGCTCCTCTGCCATAACAGGTGTTGTGCTTACAGGGTTTGGCTTCTGTGCAAGGCCTCTGTGGTTAGTTACTGCTGCTAAGTGCTAGTCCCTGGGAGCAAGGGTGGAACAGAGGGAACTCCAGCCTTTGTGCCTTCCCAAACACCACAGGAACAGCACAGGACACACTGAGCTTCAAGCCCCAAATGCAAAGGACTGCAGTCAGCTTGGGCTAGATCTCAAAGCAGTTCCTTTACAAAAGACTTTAAAATGATCACTTGGTTTTTTTTATCTGCAGGCATTTCTCACACCCAGTACAACCAGCTAGCCATTCCCTTAAAACATGAACAACAGAATTCAAAAATATGACTCACATGAAAGGCTTTAGACAAACCAAACCAGTGAACAAAAGCTCAGTGAGACCGTCTTTGACCTGATACCTCCCTTCATAGATAGACAGGCTTTTGTTTTGGTTCTTGGCATCTTGCAAGGGAATAAAAGCATTATATAGGAAATCTAGAAGATTTTTTTTTTAAAAAACATTTTTAAACACTCCAAAGCACTGACTAGGTACAGATTACTTCACCCACATCAAAGAACGGAAACACAGCTATGTAAAAGAACCCTTTTCATTGGAGAAAAACATTCCCTTCCAGTGTTTGCAAAAACATCATTGTATTGAATAATAGTCCTAAATTCATCAGCTAAAGCAAGCATTTGTAAAGTATGTGGGGAAACTTCAGTGGAAAAAAAACATGAGGTGTACAAGACCTAGAGCACCTTTCTTAAATTCCTTCTGACATCTGTTAAAACTACAGTTACACCTTTTTTAAGCTTTTTTAGAATTTATTTTATTTTTAACCAGGGCTTGCAGACTCTATCCACTCTCCTCAAAACTCTCAGCTGGCTTTAAGCTAATGATGTGCTTATTTTTGATGAACAACAGGAGAAAGTTCTAACGAGCAGTGTTACTTGGATTTTTTCTTTTGTGCTGGTTGTTGAAAGATAGATTGTGAATGCAGACAAGCGAGCTATTCAAAGTCAGCTCTAGTGTGGATTCACAGATCCAGCAGGAGCAGCAAAGACCTTTTAACAAATCCTGCAACATCTGATACAAAAGTTGAGAAGATAAATAAAGCTAACAATGTAATTTAATGGAAAAAGAATACATGCCATGTCTACCACTGTCAGGAAACACAGGTTCAGAAATTCTGTGCCTTCCCTCTCCATATGTAATAAATTAGGTTATCCATAAAAAGGAAGGATTTGGAAGCCTTGAATGGCAGAAACCCATGTTTGTAACCCAAAAACTGGCATATGCCTTAGTGTGAAGGTCTCACAGATAATTTTTCCTGAACTTTGGAATCTGATTGCTCAGAACGGGACGCTTTTCCTGGAAATTGTTGGTTTGATTCCAGTTTGGGCAGCAGCTGTCATTTGGCTTTGGCAGTTCAGCCACTGCTGCCCACCAGGGGAGATGTCCTGGCAGAGAAGGGGACACCATCCAGAAGTTAAATGAAGCTGAGTTCCGGGGGAATCTCCACAATAACCCAGAACCTCAGCATTGCCCCTGTTGTACATTACAGCCCATCACAAAGGCTGCATGGATTCTCCTGCTAAGCCACATCAGATGGTCACATGAAGGTGAGGCCATTTTAGAAAACAGAACGTATAGAAAACACACCAAATGTACACAGAGAGATGAGAATCAAGTGCACATAGAGACATGAGAGTCATTCCTTGCCTCAAGGTATCTCTCCTGGTCACATGCAGTTAGTGGGAGCTTTGCTAAATGAGTGATGTGTGGAGGAAGCACTTCTGGTTTCCTGATCTGGCATAACAGTACAATAAATAGTAGCAAAACAGCCTTTCCTTGATTACAGAGCTGATATGTGATCCAATGTGGTGAAATTGTGTCATAGTATAAATCTGACTGAATATTCCTGAATTTTGTCTTAGATTGGCTTAATTACTTTGCAAGAAATGGCCAGATTTTGATGAGCTGTAAAGTACCAAGCACTTAAACATTTCTGGGTGTTGTGTGAAAGACTTGTTTTGGCTTCAAATTCCCGTATTTGTGTTCCTGAGATGATATAAAGTAGTCAAAAGATCCTACAGAAGAGGTAGCCAAATGTTCGCCTTGTTAGAGATAAAACCTCACCCTCTGTCCACTTTCCACAGAGCAAGAGGTTTGAGATAAAAAACACACCAGGGTCTTACAGCTGCCTAGGTACCATTGTAAACCTGTGGTTCCACAGGTCTTTTTTTCAGTAGCACTGCAAACATAAGCATTTTATCCCACTTTTTAAAATTTCTGATGCTAGTTTCCAGCCCTCATAGAAAATCGCAGGTTTGCAGGCATAACTGATGGGACTGTGTGGTTGTGGGAATGAGTACCTAAGCATATCTATGAAGAAAGAAGAGGTGAAATTAAAAATAGGTCAAATTCAAAATTTCTGTTGCACTGGAGCTGCACAGGGTTGAGTTAGTATGTAGGAAAATGTACAGTTCAACTTTCTCTGTTTAAGTTAATTCTGCCTTGCAAATGAATTTCAAAACTTTACTGGAAATAAAATTCTTATCCAGGCATATAGTAGACTGGTTGAATAATACTAATCCCCATCTCATTCTCTGACATTATTGAACAATGGCTCTTTTGTCTGATACTAGGATATTTAAGGAAGCTCATATATTAAGAGAAATCTGTTGAAATCTATGATGAGAGCTACATAACGCAGGTCTTCAGCTTCACTAGCACCAGAACCTGCAGACTCCTAAGACCAATGTGAAGCGCAGACATTTGGTCTCTGACTTGTACAAGCTCATGGAAAAGCCTTGCCTTGGTTTTTCAAATTAAAATCTTCCCCTGCTTCCTAAGGAGACATCTGAAGGATGCATTTGAATGGAAACCTGGAAACATGTTTCAGCCCATCTCTCCTACATCGTGAAATCCAGCATTTACTAGGGTATTTGGCATCATTAGCAACTCTTTTATGTACACAAAGCCTTTGGAAATCAGTGCAGTACTAGTTTTAGTCCAAGACTTCAAAGCAAGACCATAGTGACATGCACAGGAAGCACACCCAAATATAAACAGTCATGGGTAAACACAGGAAAACACTTCAGTTTTCTAATATTCCACTGCATATGTAAGAACCGGCAGATATATTTATTATCTAATTGGGATGAGATAACATGGATGTTCCTGGGTCTACTTTAGCGGTAATTTCAAATTCAGCATGCACAGAAGCAGAAAAAGGTCACAAACTTCAACTTTCATTTTTTTGTCATGGAATAAAGATCTGCAGAACAGAACAGCAAGATCTACAATACCTGAAGATTACAAGCAGTGAAGGAATGCACTCACTGAAGCAGGCCTAAGGAAGCACAAACATTACATCTACCAGCAAAGCCTCTGCTTGCACAAGATACTTTCAACTCTGAAACTGCTGAGCTCGCTCCTGCCATCCTGATTGTGTATGACCCCTAAAGAGGATATACAGCTGCTTGGTCAGTTCTGGAGGAGATAAACAGGGATCATTCTCTTTCTCCTTTTTTTTTCCTTGCAAATCTTTTCCCACTGAGTGGCTCTGACCACTGACATGAGTTTCCTGAATCCTCTGCTCTTCAGCAGAAGGGGGTCGTAGCTTGTGTACCGCTTCACAAATTCTGAGTAATTTCTGACCACCTTCTCTTGAGCTGGAAAGGAAGAGATCAGGAAGCTGGGCACTCTCTGCCTCTGAGGAATTTGGGGTAGGATTTACCTCTATAGAAATGCCTCCCAGTAATGCCACCATTAGTGGGGACCTCCAAAATTAAGGCATGGTTAAAAAACCAAACTACATGAATTTGGGTGAAAGTAGCAATGCTACTGGGATCAGCAGCACACAAAAATATACACACAGTCTATTTTTGCCATGACAGGCACAGAGAGAAATGGATAATTTACTCATTGACCTGGTGCAGCTGGTCAGACTAGTAATGATTGCTTTGGAAAACAGCTCTCATTCCTGCCTTTTCTGCCACATGCAGGTTGTGCTCTCCTATACTAAAAGCCACCACAAAGAACTCTCCAAAGCAGTGGCAAGCAATATCGTGCCTCTTACACAACCTGGGTGGTTTAAGTATGAAAAGTGAGGAGCTGCTGGCACACTGCTGTGCTATCAGAGGAGAAAGTGGAGCTAAAGGATTTTCTGAAGGGCAAGGAGTTGTGTGGCAACACGCAGCACATGTGACCTGCTAACAGAAGCAATCAGTGGCACAGACATGCACCAGGCGTGGGGACAAGAATGGAGAACAGGGACAAGAGCAGGAAGCCAGAACAGTCCTTGCAGCAGAAAAGGGGGAAAAAAATTACATTCATCAAGTACCTCTATAGATTTTTTTTGTGAGAATATGAAACAAAGGGAAATGCTTTGATGCTTAGCTTTCAGGATCACTAAAAGCATCCTGGGAATCCCTGTAATTGTTATCCCCATGTTCCACTCAAACAATTAATGCTCTGCCTTTTCTTCACATTAGAAAGGAGTGGTTTGCTAGTTTTGTGGCAAAAAAGGAGGCATGTCAATACAAATGATGCACAAAAAAAATGCAGCTGAAAGTCCAGTAGTGATTATTACTGTTAGGCGCATTTTAAGGTTTTAGTTAATAACAAGCATCATTGCAGTGACTCCTACCAAACTAGCAAAGTCCTTACCCTCATGAATGTGTGCATAAGTGCATGCATGTATGTCTGTCATGATTTAAGAAATGCATAAGTGATTTTAATAGTTTCCAAGGACATGACTATACTTCTGATTATGCCAGCATTGTACTGCTCATGACATCAGAGCAAAAGTGCAAGGGCAAAAAAAAAGGCTGAGGCCACAGCATGAAAATACCTTTCTTGATTAGCTAGTAGGGTCTCTACCCAAACAAAATTTTGAAAAAGAGAAAGGCTAGCAGGGACTTTTTGTGGTTGTTACTTTGAGAACAGTAATGCATGACTCAGCTTGAGAAATCAGAAGATTAATAACTTTGCTCTTAAGAAAAACTTGAAAAATGAGGTCAGATACAGTTTGAACTGGTTAAGATTCCCCAAGAGTAAAGTTACAAATACAAATAATCCCAAGACCAAATATATTATTAATTACCTATCGGGGAGCTAAAGGGCACATATTAAATGAAGATAATGAAAAACTGTAGTAAATACACAGCAGTAATTTATCATTTTTGTGGGCAGGGGGGAGTGGACCAGAAGGAGTAGGGACTCTATCTTTGCATAGACCATGATTAGAGATACTCCATTAAAATATACTAATCTTCCTTTTCTAACAAGAAATGCCAGAATAAGACTCCACTCTGATGGAGATACCCATTCACTACAAGAATCTGTATCAAAGAAGAATACTTCCAATATTCTTTTGCTCTGTATCAAAACCAAACAGTCTGGTTTGTTAGCTCTACCCAGTTTGTTACAAGCTTGGGGAACCTAACAACAGATACACATTTGATGCAACATCTCTTCAGAAATTTTACATAGGTGACTGTATCTAACAAAAGAAGATACAGGGATTATTTCCTTAATATTGTTATTCATCAACAATGGTAATTTAAAATGATAGTCCATGAACTTACATTTTATTGCCTTTAATTTGTGAAATTGAGCTAAAATTAAGCCAAACTCTGAGTTTGTTTGGTAGTTGATGATAAATCTCTTATCTTTCAAAATCAAACACTATATTATACTTATTTAGATCTACTTATACTTTTCTAAGTCATGAAAAAATATGCTTTTTGTTTACACTCACATCTATTCTATATAACTAGAACATTGGTGATGAAAAAAATTGTACAAGCCCTAGACATATTCAGAGAGCATATTTAGCATCCTTATTTTTGATAAAAATCTAATAAGTAATTATTTTACAGTGGTGAAGGATTACTGATCCTGGACTTTTTATATCTACATATTTTAAAGGATCCCTGGGGAGCAGGATTACTGCTCTTAATAGACCCAAAAGTATCATGTCTGTAATGTTTTAAGTGGAAGCCTGGAGCTATACTCAAATGAAGACACAACTGATCCCACCTTTCAGGCTGGAGATAAGGTGATAGTTCAAAAAACACAAGTGATGAAAGGGGAACGAAAATCACTTTCTTTGTAGTCTGAACAGGGTGGCAGGTAAGCTTTGTTTCAGGAGACAGTAAACAAAGGAAGGGCCTCCAGAAAAATGAGTGTGAGGAAGATAATGGTGCACATCCATCCCTGAGTCTCAACTAGACTTTGAAGCAGGACCGACAGAGCCCCTGCATTTCCCTAGGCACATTAGCTCCGGCAGAGAAACTGGAAAAAAACTAGTTGCCCTGACTTTAAAAAAAGTGCAGATACAAGGTGATCTTCAGAAGCAGCGCAATTCCTTCACAACAGTATCAAATGGAGGTCCACTTTTTTTTCCTTTAATATTTTCAAATGCCAGCATTTCAATGCCCAGACTGTATGTGTGTGCATGCAGTTATCAGGATGCAACAACACCATATTTAGACCTCAAGATCCACCTGTTACCAGCTTAAGATTCTTGCCTGAAAGGTATCAGAAGTCAGGAAGAAAAGATGCCAAACCCACTGGATCTTCAGTTTCCTACTTAAACACAAACATCCACAATAGCTTCCCAATATTTTACAGTCATCAGGATCTTGGGCAGGCAGACATGGGGAAATTCCTAAAACCCCCCCAGAGTGGCATATATGCAGCTGCAGGCTCCTTTCATCATCTTGTCTCCCAAACCCGTGGTGATTCTGCCTTTTGAGGCACAGGCAGCCAGCCTCCTATTTTCTTCCTTCTCAGTTCAAGACTTGCACAGATCAGTAAGGACCACTCCCAGCCTGGCTGCTCTGTGGTTACCCCTTGTGACCATGTCCTGTTTCCACCTCATCGAGTAACTAAACAAATAAACATGTTCACAGTGACACATGCTAAAAGTTCACCCTCTTGATTAAAGGAAGGAGAGGATCTGACATTATCGCCTAGTCTGGTATGGAAAGCTTCCAGAACAAGCTCTGGGTTTGTCTCACCCATTCTTTGAAAAGGGGTTTGTCTGTCTCAATCTGACTGAAGCAATTCCTAACTAACAACTCTGTGTGTGGCAGGACCAACATAAGGCGAAGTGGTTGCTAATGCATCCTTTGACCATGTGATGAAATAGGCAGATAAGACAAACTTCACCTCAGTAAGATTCTGCTACATTTTTATCTGGATTTAAGAGCTTGTCAGGCTGATATAACCAGCAGGCAGAAGAGCATGTGAAGAATATGACTGAAAGGTTATATATTCTTCAAACTGGCATGCCAATTCTCATAAGCATGGCTCTGGAGCTCTGAGGAAGCATTGAGAAAACCACCCAAAAAGACTGCTTCAGAGGCAGTGAAGTTCTGGACTCATATCTAAACCCAAACTTTGATAAAGTATTGATTTGGGTATTTTCTACCTGGCCTGGAGGCTGCTTCTGTCCCACAGTTTAAATGCACACCTAATAAAGGAAGTTGCAGTGTTACAGCCTGTGCCAGAATGCCAAGCTCTACCAGAGCTGCACACTGAGCATTGATAAAAGGGAGCAAGGCAAAAAGCACAGTGTAAGTATCCAGTTATTGGGGTGCCAAACAACTTTATATTAATTCCTTGCGCATGAACATCAAATGTTTTTAGGATCTGGCCAGTTATTTTCCAGTTTGTTACAGTGCCCAACTTGGTAAATGAAAAGTAATATGTCTTGGTCTAACATGTGCCTAATGAGAGAGGGAAAAAAGATCACCATGACACTGCACAGTTTGAGAAAGAGACATGAGGACCAAAGATAATGACCAAACTAGGCAACAAAACCCAACCGGATGGAAGTCATTGGATAAACCTGGTATAAATAAGGCCAAAATCCTACAGAGAGCTTCGCACTTGCTTAACTTAAAGCATGTAAGTTGTCTATTTGCTGCCATTGTTCCCTGGGTCTACTTGCAATCCTACAACCCCAAAGTACAAAAGTGTTTGCTGGCACAAGTGTAGGAATGAAATCAAATGCATGCAGAGAATGTGTCACAGGATTTGGTCTTGGCAGAGTCCTAAGGTAAGACAAATGAATGATTAGAAAAAAACTTCCATGAAAAAGAGCAAGGATATAGACAAAGATACACCAGCAGGATGAATACATTTTAGTAATGAAACAGACCAATATACAAGTAAGGTACAGGAAAAATTACATGCTGAATAGATAGCTGAACTTCCTCTTCTCCATAGTTACATATCTATTATCATGTTACTATCATGTCAATTTATTTAGGCTGCCATTTCTATTTCCTTTGCTTAGTTGCACTATTCTGTTTGTTTAAAAATACTGCACTAAGTAATAAAAAGCTAAACCAACCTATACTGTCCCTTTCAACCATATTTATGTCTCTTCTACCTGGATTTGCACAGCTGTCATGTACTCAGTTGCTAATGACTGACAGAAGAAACTCAAAAGATTTGCTATAAATGAGTATTCAACACCGGGGCTTGGAAAACCCTGTCTTAATTACTTGATAGACCTTTTACTCCTTGCAAAACGAAAAATAAATCAGTTGATAATAAATGAGTCTCTCAAAAATATCTTGTATTTGACCTGTTGTACAGTAGCGTAGACAAAGAGGAACTCTCCTGTCAAATGATGCCAAGTATTTTTCTTTAGTGTAAGTTTGAGAGAAATTGGCTGCTTGTTCCTGCAGCTCCTCTTGCTGGACAAGCAGCAGAGTTGCAGGGAAGAAAAGGAGAGAGCGGTTCCTCGCTCTCTGTGCTGGGAGCAATTGCCAAGACCAGTCATTTTCCCGAGCTGAGCGATTTCGTCATTTAGTAAAGGGAAAAGCCTGAAAATATCTGCAGCCATAAAATAGTGCAGTTATATACCACTAGTCCTTATGGAAGAAAAACTGTTGCCTTCTGGCTTGCATGCATGTTAGATACTCTCTGATGGCAAGAAAAAAACAGGGCAAAATGCACTGATAATTACAGTGATACACACTGTCAGTACCAGTCCAGACACTTAGTTTCACAGCACTCTGATTACTAATTGAAAAAAACAACTCAAAAGTCAGCATCCATATTACAGCTATTGACCATGCAGTAAATGTTATCGTGATCCGTGGGACCGCAAATGTGCTTTTACCCAGTCAGCACTTTGAATCTTGTTAAGTTTCAGTTCATGACCTGCATCTAGGAAAAAACAGGATCTGAGAAGTTTGCCTCTCAGTTAACACCATGATTTCTGCTCTATTTGAGAAACAGCAGACCCATGGACCTTTTATTTTAACATTTAAATTCATTTTAATGGAATGGTGGTGAAAGTGCTGAGCTGCCAGTCCCAAAGACTGGCATGCACTATTTGCCCAGAGGAAAAAAGTATCCAAAAACTAGCCTTAGCTTTGACATAGGATATTACAAAATTTTCTTCAAATTAATTTTTTTTTTGTTTGGAAAAAGACAGATAAAGCTACTGATGCAGGAAATCTAAAACGCTGCTGATAGCTCAGGTTTTCCTGTCACATGTCTTCCTGAGATGTTCAAATATGTAGAAACCCTCTTCATGCCTGCTAGTCCGAAGTCCTCACATAAGCACTCTTTCTTTGATAGAGCTTGCAACACTTTCATTCTCCAGTGTCATCATGCTAGAGAGCATTATTTTCTTTACCAGGACACTGCTGGTGCATGATGAGTTTCTCTGCAGTTGGTAGTATCTTTCGGCCTATTTTTGCCTCCTTCTTTTTCACAGGTCTACAAAATCTAATTTAAATTCTAATTAAAAAGGCTCCTTGACTGCTGTATAGCTGGGCATATTCATCCCACCAGAGGCACAGAAGAAAAGATATATAATGCTAACTATATAATTTTTTCTGCTGGTTTTGTTGTATTTATTAACCACTCAGCACTTTAATGTTTCCATGTATTAATGAGATTTAAATAGAAAGTGCACCTGTAAAACTGCAGGGGGAGGGTGCATTTTCCAAATTTGATGTTAAAATGTTTCATACACAGCAAGCTGAGAAATATTTAAGTGGAATGACTCTAAATAAGACCAAGCTCTAAGTACACTTTCATTAAAAGCCCCCAGTGAAAGGCATCACAGAAGTCATACACAAAGTATTTACTGAAAAAAATACCAGGACTGACAATGCACATGGCTCCCAGCTGTATGCTCCCCTCTGAATGTCTGTCCCTCTCAGCTCTGCTGGTGGAAGAAAATATATGGGCATTTTCTATCATCTATGCAATACCTTCCATCTTCACTTGAACTGGCGTGCACAGCAGCTTAAGTTAAGTCATCAGACTTTGCACTGATATGGCCATGGAGTGTTCAGGTGACATTACACCAGCGATATCTGACACAGAGGTGATAAGAAATCCTAGGACAAGAGGTGTGGTGTAAAGGCATTATTAGCTCTAACCCATTTATCAAATGAACAAAGGTTCTAGGCTTAGGTTTACTTTTGTGATGGACAAATCATATGTCCATACCAACCATTGGTTATACAGAAGAGTGAGATAAATGGAGAAGCATGGGCAAGGAAAATGAGGCGGTAGGCCATTTCCCATTTGTTCTGGGTGCTAGTCAAGAAATACTGAACTTTGTCCAAAAGTCAGCCATCAACACGTAGAGTCAATGAAGTGGATGGGTAAGGACATCTCTGGTGCAGCAATGCATTCTCAGCCTAGCTTAGCACTTGAGAATACAGTGAAGACCTGCAGCGTCCTATGTGAATCCACAAACATCACATACATGAAAGCACCTTTATACTGTCACACGGGGGGTTACACGCAGGGATTCCCAGTGCCATCATGCCCCATCTTTCCCTGCTCACCAGGCTTCCCTATAGGGCCAGGGTACGGCAAAACCCGCCCAGAAGCACGGCGAGGAGGCTCGAAGCGCCTGGGGCTGTTCGGGAAGGGAGAGGAACCCAGCAGAATGCCTGGGGGGAGTGCCGGGGTTGGGCCGGGAGGTGGCAATGCCGAGCCGGGCACCGGCGGCTGCGGCCCACGCGCGCTGCCGAGGGCACGGCGGGCATCTCCTACAGGGGTACGGCTCCCTGTCTGCACCCAAGCTCCTGACAGCTCCAGCGTGCCCGAGCGCTTGCGGGCTGATTTACTGGGTGCATTTTTGGGATGCACTACGCTGCAGATGGTCACTTTTCCCCAGCAGTCTGAATGAACCAATTAACAGAGAGCACCTGACTCCACAGCATCTCCTTAATGCCTGAGGAGTTTGCCGAACCTGCTAATGATGCTCTTTCATTCGATTGAGGGTGATATTTTTTCACAGCAATTGAAGAGATGCCAGTGGATCAGGAACCAGCAAAAAACCCCAGATTGCTATGAGGGGCTCAGAAAGGCTCTGATTAAATTAAGCTTAGCTAGAGAAATGCTTAATCACTTTCACCATATTTAAACATTATGTTCCAAACACAGAAAAGTTGGACCTGCAATTTTCAATGTGGGACTGAATGAACACTAGCACCAGAAACCACATTAATTCAGTTACAGATGAAGTTTGAGCTCTGGACTTCGTGGGTTGGCTCTAACTCTTTTAATCATGTGCTGTGTCTCCAGTCATGATTTCTTAACAATGAGCAAGATCTTACCAAAGTGTGTGCTTTTCTGTTCTCCAAGATCAGAGATGTCATTCATTCCTTTGATCCAACATGTTCAAAGAGTAGGGGATATTTTCTTATTTGACTCCAGGGCCTGGATTCCAGTGGGGAGAGATATAACACCAGAACAAGGAGAATTTGGATATGTAGAATTAATGCAATCAGATAACTAAGAAGTCTGACGAAACAGTGCCAAATTGACAATGTCTTCTATTGAATTTATATACATGTTTTGATGGTAAATTCAGTGTAATGTTACAGAATCTTATCATAATGTTCAATTTAAAAAATATTCTGGCAAAGTTCAGTTTGGGAATATTGTTTTTCCTCTGGAATTCTTCTCATGAAGAAATAGATGGCAATATGTTTCAATTTACTTCAGTTTACTTCTATGCAGATATCAGGATGCAGTTGTGGTCTGAGTTCTGCAAGTTAAACTGGAAGAGTCTGAACACTGCCAGGAAGTAGCAGAAGCATAGGAAATTCAGCACCAGAATCAGATCAGGTTTTAACTACTATTAACTGTTCTCTTGGCTGAAATTATAACACAAATCACTACTAGAAAGCTTTCATATGAGGAGAGTAGCCCCCTACCCCACAGATATCCTTTCCATACATTCTGGGAGCTTTCACATCATCAGGGGTTACTGCTAAGCCAAAGCAGCCAAGTGTCAGAACTGAAATCTGTAAAAACAGTATGAGATTTTTTGCTCTAAGCTCTGAATGGATCATTGGACTTTATGCTGTGAACTTGCAACACAAACTTGAGAGATTAAATCTGGAGGACTTTTTAGAAGTAACCCAATGCCTATTTAGAAGACAGTGTTCAGGTTCCTTATCGGAATATCACTGAAATTACCATTATTAATTGTTTCTCATTTTCACTGGTACATCTAAAGTAAAAATTTGCACTAATTAAGTGGTATGAATCTGCTGGGTGAATATCCTCAGGCAAAAGTAAAATACTCTTCATTTGTTCTAGAAACCCTTATTCGTTTTTTTTAACTGCCAATCACCTGAACACATAAATTAAGAAAATATGCAATTCCATGTAACAAAGACATTTTAAATTCAAGCTGGGTGAGCTAATGTGGTATTTTGCCTGCCCAGGGCTTGCTATGATCAATAATACACTGCTGAATCCAAGTGGGGTTGATTTGAATGAACAAGACAGGGATTTAATAAATTAGAAAAGAAAGATTAAATAATTGAGGACTCTTTCCATAACTTAAATATAAGCCTATTGGAGCTCTTGTTTCAGAAAGGAAAAAAGTTGCTTAGACTTGAATCCCTTTATTTTCCTCTCACTGATACTTCTACACATCAAGGGAAATTCAGAAGCCCATATAAACTGCCGTCAGGAAGAACAAAATCTTCAAATTGCCATATATCGAACAATCAGTGTTTCATTCACCTATATAAAAAGATGAAAACTCAGGGCCCTGCAGTGCTTCTATAATGATTAACAATAACATAGAAGGTTTTAACAAGTGAAAGAACAGAAGAGCAACAACCTTCCATGTCATTTTGCAAGTTAATGTTATGATATCCTTTGCCAGCATAACTGAAAGAGTGCTTCACAAATAATTTAATATATGTAAAGCTTTGGAAAAAGAACATGATGATAAATGGAAATATACTCTCAACCTTTTATTTTCTCTCCTTTTTTTTAGCATTTTTCTGTTAGTTTCCTTACAGTATTTTGAATAGAACTGGTTTTTCTCCTATGAAAAGCAATACATCTAATTCCAACAGTCTCTACGGAAACTCATAATGTTTGAGAACAATTACTAAGTTGTGAAATGCTAATGTACACAGTGTTCTTTGGCTTGAACCAGACTAGCATACAGATGCGGAATCAGTGACATTTTAAATGGAAGCCTGATGGCTGTTTTGATCTAGGACAGACAAGCACACTGCTCTTTCTGTTCAGGAAAGTTTTGCTTGGAAAGCTAATATGATCACACCAGTGGACAACAGCTTTCAGCATCTCTGGCTATTAATATTAATTAACCACTCAGAAAGGCAACCTTATCACCAACATCCACTGAGTAATGCAAAAAAGCAAACAAGCCATAAAATCACATGCAAGAAATATTCAGGCCAGTCCTCAATGAGAAGAGTAAGAGCTGCATAAATACTTTTATGCTAAAACCATGGGGAAGAAAATTGTCTTCTTATCTCCATGTTGGCCATCCCAATATTGAATTGATGTCTTTGTCCTGCATGGAAAGAACAAAAATGTATCATCAGCCAGTAAAACTGTTTTTCTGAGCTTGTGACTTGTATGTCTCTGTCTACTTTGACAGTGTGACCGCTTGCATGAGGCACATGCACAGTTCCTCACTTGAGAGGCTATTATTAGATGCATGAAATCAGTTGGAAGGCTGTGTTTTCTAAAGCCTGCCCCATTTCTTAGAGTACTTAAACACTGCAGGATTCAGGCTAGGAAACTGCCAGACTTTATAACAGGTCACGGCTGTTCTTCACTCCCTGAAAGAAACCAGGCTTAAAGTGAGGAACACAAAGAGAGGAAAGGATGGGCACTGAGAGGACACGCTCCAAGCCCTAGCAGTGTTCTATTACACAACATAAAGGCAACTTTAAAAGTCATTGGGGTGTGCAGGTTACCTGTTTTACAGACAAAAGGTCTAAAAAAAGCCACTAATCTCAGATGTATCAGAAGGCAAACAATGACAACCTGCTTCTAGTTTCAGGTTTTGTCCTGAGGAACATCAAACTTCAGCATAATACTGGAACACAAATGTGGTTCAAAACCACTGTTTCTCTTCTTTATCCTCCTGGCTTTGATAAATACTCTTATGTTGCCTCTGTTTGTTCAGTGAATTAAATTCTTTTAATCTTTGTTTGGGAGGACTGTCTCATTTCTGCTTGTTCAAGAACATGAAAATGCAACTGTGACTTGCCAGGACTAAGAACGCACCTTTTCATTTTCTCATTTTGCTAGGTATTGGTGAGAACACAATGGTCATACTAAAATCTTGTCAATTCATGTTACTAAGAGACTGTTCTGTCATTATTGCTGGAAAATTGTGACAAAGTACTCAAAAGGGAAAAATGGACAATTTCATGCAAACACACTTATCAAGTGAGTTGCAAATGGTAAAAAGCAATAAATAGGAGTACAGTGTATTTCTTATGGCTGTGGCTGCATAATAGATCAAGCAATCTCATTCGCAGGCAATGATCTGATGATGCATATGCACTGCCACAATAGCTGCATTGAAATTGCCCTGCTTAAAAAGCACTTTTCACAAATCTGCTTCACATAAAATACATTTGAGAGAGAATTGACTGATCTTGTGAATAGAGCTGAGTTAAGTTAATTTTGAGACTTAAAATGGTTGGCAGCATTCCAAGGAGAGCTACACTCATGGATTTCTCTGCAATATTCTTCTCTGCAGAGCAGTGCCAAAGATTTCTGAAACAGAAATCAGCTTCATCAGCAGAGAAAATTGCATACAGGCACTGTGATGAATGCTCTTAATCAGAAAGGTGTCTGTAAACACACGTGTTTATCTTAAGTTGCAAAGTCAGCATGTTGACAGTCAATTGAGACTTAACTCTTGGTTACTATGTTACTTAGTTTCCAGCAGGGAGAGAAAGTACGAAAATCCTCACAAAGATGCTATTTTTCTGCCTGATCCTGTAAAATCTACTGGACTGCAATAACAACAATAACAACAACAGTAACAACAATAATAATAACAACATGTGCCTAGAGTATCGATTTCTGTCCTTTTAAGCTTTGCAGTTTTTAATTAAAACACTACCTAACACATATTACGAACTTTTAAGAGACACATGAAAATTGTCTGGGCTGAAAAGTGTGCTGTTAGATGATAGTGAGTCACAGGGACTACTGGAATGCAAGGCTTATCTGCTAAATCACCCCTGTTCTTACAGGGTACCCGGTATAAACAGGCAGAGCTGTAAGAGCTGTTTGATGCGGCAGACAGATACTCTCAGGTTTGTAAGAAAGGGGATGGAGCCTTATTTGTAGATGGAAGGAATTCGAAATCCAGAATTCCCCTTCAGAAAATGGAGAAAAAATTAACCAAGCTCAAGAAGATTCTTGGGCGTATCACTGATTATGCTAACAAAAAAATTAAACACTGTAAAGTGGGTGCTTGTGGGCATTAGCAGCATGTGTCTTCACTTGGTTTAGACCACAGACACCTTAATGCCTCACTTAGAGTTTACCTTGGCCTTGACACGTGACTTAGAGAGCAGAGACAAGACTGGGGGGAGAGACATGGGCAGAAGTGAATTCGGATTTTGGGGAGAACTAGCAGGCACAGATTTGTGGTCTCTATAACTGAAACTGCCATCATAGTAAGAGGGGTATCAACAACAGTGTGAAACGTCAGAGTAGGGAAGGGAACATGTACAACCCTACAACACCAGTCCTCCCACACAACTGGATACTTACTATTTCCTTGTGAATGGAATGAAATTAATTTGGAACAATGGATACAATGAACTAAGGATCTCAAAACTGACAGGTGGATATTACCTGGGCAGAGGCATGGGGCAAGAAAGCCTGATGCTGTATCACTAAACTCAGTAGGAATGTTTAAATTTAGCTCAGCGGATGCAAGCTGTGAGAGGAAAGGCTGATGGCGCTCCAGGAGCCTATCACCCAATCTGTCTTGGTGTCTAGTGTTACCTGTGCAGGGGTGCTGGAGAAGAACCCGCGAGAGGGTCTCATTTCTTCACATCTGCTCAAGTTGTCCTAGACATTCAGATTGTCTCTGAACCTAAGTTATAGAAGAAAAGAAGAAAACAGACAGCAGAAGTGTTGAGAACCACTTTAGACATGTTCCACAAAATATGTACTAACGAGGCGGTTATAACTTAATTTTGTAACTGTAGGGATGTGAACAAATCTTTTGAGGCTTGAATCATTATGCATGTATAGCTTCAGGGCTTTCCATTCTGTAAAGGCATGCTTACCTATGTACAAGATGAAAATTAAAGGAGCTGTTCCATGTCACTAAAACCAGAATGTGTTGTCCCTGAAAGGTGAAAGAATGTCTTACATCTTGCCAAACCACATAGCTGCTGCTTTTTGGTGTGAAATTATCTGACTGTGCTTTACTACTCTGTACTGTATCTCCTTTATCTTCCTGGCAGACAACTCTGCAATTTTATTAGTATTTGCGTAAACGAACATTGTCTTGCACAAATGGTTTCTATGGAACGTATGCAGTACTTTTATTTTTCTTGGTAAACTATAAACATTGGCAACTGAGGTGACTTATATGTTATGACCTTACATTTGAGCTGTCAGTAGATTACAGAGGGAAATATTTGTACTGGTAATTGCTCTCCTGTTCTTAACTCCCAGAAATAATATCTTAAATAAATAAATATATAAAATATAAAACACAAAATATAAAATATAATATATACTTTTATTAAGAGTATCTGAAAGGGGTTTTTTTTTGTAAGAATATGCCAAAGTCTATATTTTCTAAACAATATTATTTTGATAATTGTCCACGTAAACCAACATGCCTGTCTGTCTATGAAAAGTGTTTGCGAACAGAAAATCATTCTTGAATCTTAATGTTAGCCGTAATGATTACTATATTAGCTAGAGGTCATAACCATGAGAAATGAGGAACTCAGCTTTGCATGTTCCTGGTAAATAAACAACAGAAATACATTTACATAACCTATACTCTAATGAAAGAGTATATCTGAAGAGGAATGTTTTATTAATACCCTGGCTGCTGTGTTTTTACAAAATGTCATTAATAATAATAATATTTGAAGACTTGGAAAGCTAAGGTCATGAGTGACAAAACTGTTAATTACCGCTGCAATGATTTTTTACCTTGCTTCTGTGTGACTGAAAACTCCACTATTTCGCTCTGCTCCTTCTCTGATTGCCTCTGGCTAGAAATTTTGGCTCTGTTTCCTCTGTCTCTTACTCCTATTACCCCTGAAGCAGCTAATATTCCTCCACTCCCTTTTCAAGTTCCTACGTCTTATTAATAGCAACTATTCTGGTGCCTGATCTTCAGATTTCTTCCTGAGCTTTCCTTGTCATCAGCTTTCCCTTGTCCTCCACACTTCCAATTGCTAAAATAATGCTTTAGTTATCCTACTGTTTTCTACCAGGGCATTTGGTAGTTTCAAGCCAATTCCTGTTGGTTGTTCTGTGCTATTCTGAGTTACAGTCCTCTCAGCTGTAAAACAAATGGTCAGAAGAGTGAATGAGGTAAATTGATAACATTCCATATCAAACCAGACTTGGGTTTTTTTCCTTATTATAAAGCCTAATATAAGATTTCTTGCAAGTGTAATGGGATTAAATAAAATCTCGGTTGTGGAGCACAAAACATATCTGGGCAACCTTTCCAGAGAACAGTTGATCATTCTGTAGCTATTAGCAACTTTTGGGCTCATTTGGCCATTACCTTTAAAAATAAAATTACATAATCTAGAAAAACTAAATGTAAAAAATGGGTTTTGAATGAACCCCTTGTATTTTTGACTGGATATTCAAATCAACTAGAAATGCAAAGGAGGAAGATTTGTTTATCACCTGTACTTCCTCTGTCTGTCCTATGATCTCAGCTTACATGAGAGTCCAGGCAGCTGTTTGTGTATGCTTGAATGGCTGAAGATTTAAGGTTGAAGTCATTATACTGAATTCAGATTAATTTCTAACTCTAATGAAAGACACTGTGCTCTAGAACTTAAACCTTCCACTTCTGAGGCAGGAAAGCTGACCATAACCAAGACACTGATGAGCATTTCAGAAATTTACACTAAATGTAACACTTCAACAAGAAGGAAAGATGTAAAAGAAAAAAGGAATTTAAGGTAACATCTCATATGTTTTTCCCCACTATAGATCCTTAAGGGTTTTAAGTTTAACACATGGTACCGTTTTAAACAATTAAATTTCTTAACATTTCTGCAACAAAATTATTTTCAGTTTCACTTAAATCACAGTTACTCACAAAGTGATTAAAAGGGACAAAAGTGGTGAAGTCTTTGTTCACTTACCAACTCCCAGTTATTATATAATAGGTCTGTTTACGCATTAATTTTGCAACCTGTGTTGTGTCAAATAAAAATGGCAACCTTTCTCACATATTTAATCTAGTCTGAAAGAGCTATGAAAACAGACACAGACACAAGAGCTATCAAAACACCACACAGGGCCACGTTCCATGGCCACCAATAATAGTGTGGTTCTAAATACAGACATGCCTGTCACACATGGCATCCTGGTATATATTGTTAATGACTTCTTACTTGCTTTAAGTAAATTATTTACTAGTCTTTCATTATGAAAAACTTCACAAGCCAGTAAACCCAAGTTCCTGAGGATTCAATGAGTAATCAAAACTTCTACATTGTAAAAGACGTGGATGATTTGAAACTCCTATGAAGCGATCTCCTATGCTTTGCTATACCATGTTAGCACCTGCCACTTTATTAGAAAAATCAAATATTTCATGTTCCTTGACTTTTTTGAGAAATACAGAGTTTCAGAAATCAGCATGGACAATATCAGCAGGTAGAAGTTTGTGGGCATGACCAGTTTGGCAGATTTTGATCTTTTTGCCTCTGCATAATTTATTATACGTGGATTGTAATTTCAAAATAAGAAGGGTGAAAAAGAATGTCCTTGTATGAATGAATAATTGGTGAAAAGATAGTAAGGGAAGGTGTGAAGGGAAGTCATCAGTGGAGTTCTTTAGTAATTTATACGCTGACATTTTTTTGTTCAGCAACAATCTGGAAAGGGAGAGGAGCAATGAGATGTGATAGCTTGCCAATCCATAAAAGTATTCAGAGTAGCAAGGATGAGGGAAGGCATTAGAAATGAGGTCAGAAAGACCTTATAATACAGAGTGAGTGGTCAGAAAAAAGCCAGACAAATTATGTACGTAGGAAAAAAAGATCCCTGGCTTCAAATATAGGCAGGTGGACTCTGAGATAAAAGCTGTCACTTAGGAGCAAGATCTCATTCCCATAAAAGTATCAACTCAATGCACTGTGTCATCTTCAAGCCACCAAGTTCAAGTTTTACCATATCTAGTCCTTGAGTAGTACTAGATATAGTTTAAACCACTAGCTTACATAAAACAGCCTAATGGTTTTCTATTGCTCACCTTCAATGAAACAATTTACCAAATTTCACATTATTTAGCCTAACACACTCAAGTATTTCAAGTTGTGCTGGAAGGAAATGAGATTTAATCTTTTATTCTCATTCTCAATGTTCTACTCTAAGTTTGTCAGCAATTCATTCATGCACTACCTAGGGTGCTGAGCCTGCAAGCCAGTGAGCCACTTCAGCTTGCATCAAATTAACCCTAATGAGATTGTTCAGCTTACAGAGCATGCTAAGCTCTGGGAAGAACGGGCCCAGATGGAATAGAACTACTTCCTTTTTTCTCTGTCCATGAATAAGTTAAAAGCATCTAGGCTAAAAAGTCAAACTTAAAATATGAAGGCATTTTAAGGGGGCTTTTTATGAGGGGACAGTAGCTCAAAATGCCACAGACAAAACAGAAATGAGATAGTGGTGCTAATATACATTTATTTCTTTCAAAAGACAAATAGATCCAGGTACTGAAAATTCTTAGCAGAACTTTTAGCAAAATAAACTGCTTCAAAATGAACGTGAAAGATAAATACACAGAAATAAAATTGACATTGGGCAGCAACTTCCAGCTGTGTCTTTTAAAAAGAGCTGCCATATCTATTAGGACGAAATGAAAGAAACAGCACAAAAAACTCCTTTCCATCCATATGGTGGCTAGCATAGCTATTGATCCACACAACCTACTAAACATGTATTTTACCCCTTCCTCAGGAAGGATTCAAGATTTGTTTGAACTGCTATGTGCAAAGTTTACCCAGACTATTTGGCTTGCTTTGTAACTAAGTGCTGCTGTAAAAATTGCACCAGCTGTGCTGGAGGATGTAGCAGGTCCATACCAGAGGAGTGTCTTTGTAACATCTGCAAACTAAGCATTGTTTTTAACTCTCCAAATTTTCTAGTCCTGATGCACGTGATTGCATAGAGTCACATCTTGGTTTGCTTAGATATCTGGTAAGATTGATATCAGAAAGGGATCTGGCTAACACCCAAGTTTTTGGCAGGAATAACAAGCACTGGCTTATGTGCTTCAATGCTGTCTGTTCCCAAAAGCTCTGTAACAATCTGTAGAAACACGGCTGTACTAAGGTTTGTACTGAGCTTGACTAAATGTGCAGCCAGCCTATACCAAAGCCTTGGTTACTTAGCTTTTGTGCAGCCCTGCTGCAGAAGAGTCTGTACTTCTACCTTCCCTGTGTAGCGGCACTCATACCTGTGACAGATGCTTTTGTGAGGTGCCAGGCAGGATCTTCTTGGAGAATGATAGTCCAAAAGTCATCACAGATTTTAACTGAATCACAGGGGTTTTTCCCTTATTCAGGATAATTTAAAGGTTGTCCATGACATCATTGATGTAACACGAACAAACTTCATAGGGATAAAGCAGATATCTGGTTTTTGACAAAAGTTATGGCTGATGTATTGATTATTGGTATATTTTCAATAAATGCTTTCTCCCCCCTTTTTCCCCCCTTTTTTAAAACCAAAAAATCTGGAAATAACTTTAAAGCATGTTCCAATTATGTTTTCAAACTCTCAATAAAAGCCGAGGCTGAGACAGCTAAAGCTTTACAAGATCACGCTGCTAATTTCAAGTGCGAGTGAAAACTCAGTACTTTATCTGGGGCTATTCCTGTACTTGGGGGATTTCCAGTCCTGTCACTGGTGGCGTTTCGATGCTGTTAGGAACATGCGAGTGTCGGTAACACTTGGCTGTAAACGTGCTCATGGAGTTTGCGAGAATTAATGCTGTTTGGATTTTTTTATTTTTTTAACAAAAGGTTCTTTTTTAAAAAACCAAACCAAGCTACAAAAGGAGCGTGGGAGCAGCTCTCGCTCCTGCGAAGGGATTTTCTTAGAGGTCCTTTCAGGGAAACCCCTGGAAGCACTTCTCCGCCACAACCCCCGTGCGTGCCGTTGCCACGGCGTCCTGTGCCTCCCGGTAGATGCCGCGGGGCGGGAGGGGCTCGGCCTGACCCCTGGGGATGGAGCCCGACTGCCAGGCCCAGCTCTGCGGCCCGTGGCGCTGCTGCGGCCCCGGTGCCCCGCGGCCACGGCGGCCGGCGGTACTGCGGCCCCGGTGCCCCGCGGCCACGGCGGCCGGCGGTACTGTGGTACGGCGGTACTGCGGCCCCGGTGCCCCGCGACCACGGCGGCCGGCGGTACTGTGGTACTGCGGCCCCGGTGCCCCGCGACCACGGCGGCCGGCGGTACTGTGGTACGGCGGTACTGCGGTACTGCGGCCCCGGTGCCCCGCGGCCACGGCGGCCGGCGGTACTGTGGTACGGCGGTACGGCGGTACTGCGGTACTGCGGCCCCGGTGCCCCGCGGCCACGGCGGCCGGCGGCGGGGCTGGCGGGGCCTGGGCGGGCGGAGCGCCCCCCGAGCACAGCGGGCGGCGGCGCCCCGGCCCCCCGCAGCGGTGCCGCAGGTGCGTGTGGGGCGCGGCGGGGACGGGCGGGTGCGACCGACGGGCCGTGCCGGGGCCCCGCTGCCCTGCCCGGCATGGGGCGACCCCTGCCCGGCACGGGCCCGGGGATGGTACCCGCAGCCCCGCCCCGTAGCGCCCCGAGGGAGCCGCAGGAGCCCGGCCAGGTACGAGTCCCGCGGCCCCTGCCCAGGCGAAGGGCAGTTGCGCTGCCCGCTACCACGCGGCTTTGGGGAACTGGTTGTGTTTCAGGGCCTTTCACTGCAGTGTTACAATGAACGAACGCTTTGCCTGTTTATACAAAGAAGCAGCTTTTTTGTTTGTTTTTGGTTTTTATTGGTTGTTCCCCACCCCTTGTATGCCTTTCCTGTGAGTCGACTTCAGCTCTTTCTCATAAATAAAGCGCAGTAGGCGAATGGTCTCGTGGCTGACTTGTTTTCCTGACTCTCACCAGTCTCTGGTGCCCTCCAGCTGGGCTGGCTGAGCTGGGGACAGCAGAGGCTTGGAAGCTCAGTGTCCGACAGTCGCACCGATGTTAGGAAGCAGATGCCGTCATGTGTACCCACAGAGTTAGCGAGACCAGAACTGCCGTGTATCTACGGCTGTCAAGGCTTTACTGTCTGTTGGTGTGCGAGGGGCCACGTCCATGCTCACATACCCACTTCTCATGGAGTGCCTGTTGATGTGAATCAGAACTGGGTGGTCAGGTTGCCTTCTGTACCTGATACAACACAAGTGCTGTGGGGCTGTTTGTTGTTTATCTCTTTTCCTTATTTGTAGATGCTAATGAAAAAGGTGATAACTGAGGAAATGGGAAAAATACATTTATTGGTATATAAACAAAGGAATTCGTGATTTTTATGGGGCAGTCTGTGTGTAAATCACTTGCTACGCTGTGCAGTGAATAAATGCCATAATTCTATCTGCTTGGGTTTATTAAGTCAAAGCTGGAGACATCCTTCAAACTAACTGATACAGTAGTTAACTTCCGCTTTAAATGAAGCTATGTGTAAAGTGGAAACATTATTTATTTCTTATTCGTAGGGATTGTGTGCCACAAGTACTGTATTTGTCTAGTGCTGTTCATTATTGCAGAACAATACCGTCTGTGGACAATTTCACTTTAAGAACATTTGAATAAATAAATAAAATTTTTGTTCAGTTCCATCGGCAGGCATACTGGCTAAAAGGGTAGTGTATCTCTGGTGTTGGGAAGCAACGATTAAAATTGTTCTACAAACTTAAACCTTCCAGTCTTAAGACAGTTCTGTTTGGTGGGCATCCCATGAAGGTACATGACACATACCTGATGTGTTACTTTTCTCCAAATGGTTTAGGGAGTGAGACAAAGGTTAACTAAAATGTCTTGTTCAAGAGCTTCCCCCAGAACATGAGAAGAAAGTCTTTGTTCTCTCTCACCCAAGTTCTCTTCAGGTGCCTTTCCAGTGAATTTCCTGTGGTTTTAGTTGTAGATGTGTTGAACACTTCAAATACAGAGCCTACCAGAGCAGCTGAGAGCTCCCCTCAATCTTTGAAAAAAAAAGTTGGGAAAAAATGTGAGTGCCTTCAGGCCTCCTACCTCACACTGCCTGGCTGTAAAGTAGTATAGTCCAACCTGAACTGTGAAGGCCATCCAGTTTTAGGAGAATGATGGCTTCCTTGGGACCTTGAGTGGTTTTTTTTCCCTGTCAACTGAGTAATCTGCTTGAGATCCACAAAGGCAGGATCCTTTCTCTCTTGTCTGGGAAGCTCTTTTTCCCAGCTGAGCTTTGTATTAATCCAGCTTGGTGTCCTCTGCTTGGCACAGCGTTCAGTAATTCAGACTGTGATTTGCAGTGCTGTGAGCATGCAGCGTGTCTGCACAGGGCAGAACACTGGCATCTCATCTTTATTAGGATGGCATTTATCTTTGGGGAAAGTACATTCATCAAATCATCCTAATAGCAGTGTGTCTTGTGGCTCAGCAAAAACGGCTTTGGCAAAGAAGTCACAAAGAGTAATTGGGAACTCTAAAAATCTACAAAATCCTTACACTACAGACATAGTTCACTTGCTACATATTCTAAAATGAAATATTTGCATTTACCTGGAGAAGAGGTTTGAGTTTCAGGTCCCTGAGATGGTGTCCATGATTCTGTGAAATCATACATACGTTTGCTGGTCAAATTAGTGTAAAAGATCATGAAAGCATTTATGCTTTTTTTCCTTTCTAAGCACAAGTGTTTCAATTTGGTTTGGGTGATCTGGTGCTTAATTCTAGTGAAGAATAGTGCTTTCTTTTAATAGCACTGCTTGTTCTGTTTCAATATGGCTTCATAAAATAAATTTATGTTTGCTCCATGGATCCATCACTGCTGCATGTAACAATAGGGATGCTGGAGCTTAACTCCTGCAAGAAGAAACTATTTGTCTGATGCTATAAAGCAACAGTAAAAGTTGCTTCTACAGGGTTAGCAGTTCCCAGTTTTGGAGAGCAAATCCTGGGGAAGGGGAATGAGATGTGGTCTCCTCCAGATGAGTTGCCAGAATTCAGGAAACCACACTAGTCCATTGTCTGCAGCATGCTGGGCTGGTCAGACACTGACTTGTGCTGGTCTTGGAGAGGGGGGAGGTGGGCTGAGTGTCACCTATGTTTGGGAAAGGGAGTTTGAATGGGGGAATACTGGCTCAGCATGGAGCCTTTAATGGCTGCCTGCTGGAGAAGCAAAAGTTTGTGTTCCCCCCTTTGCCCCTCCAACCCTGTGTGCTGCCATCCTCCATTGCCACTATGTTTTTTTGTGATGGGGGGCAGGAAAGGAGAGAGGAGAAAAGGATTCTGAGCAAGTATGTCTGAACTGGGGAGAAGAGGTGTGTATTTTATCCGTAGTGATGTTGGGGATTGCAGGGGGAAAAAAAGCTTGAGAATTGTTGTACTGAACTAAATTACTTCTTCTTTTGATTTTTAGACTGGCAAGTCCCCCTCCCCCCCCCCCCATTCTGCTATTTTGTACTATTAATCCTAAAATATCCAGGACTCTTTGGCAGCAATGCCTAGATCCATGCCTGGCTTTTTGTTCTATAGCTGCTAAATTACTCGTAGTTCTCTTGTATTACTCTTCCCCAGTCAGGAAGACTAGTTTGATTTTCTTTTTTTTATCATTATTCTGTGTTTAAATTTGTTCTGGCTTCACCCACTTCTGAAGATTTAATCTGACTTCTGCATCTCCAGGCATTATCATAAATGCATGTTATAACAACCAGAGCAAGTAGGGTAAATCCAATACCTTAGGTACATTTTATGTGGAACTTCAGCATATTTTTGCATGCAACTAACACTGGGACTTTTTCGTGTTACCTTTGGGGAAGGTAATTTTTATTTTACTGTTTATGTAAGATTTGTAGAAAATTTAAGAAATGCACATGGGCTTGTGGAGAGTGGGATAATACCTCAAGAGACTGTCAGAATGGATTTCCTGCATTTAAAATTATGCTCTTTAGGTAATATGTTAAATACATTAACATTTAGGTGATGTCTGTTCTCCACTTTTAAGAACACATATGCAGTTTAGCGGACAAACATTTGGAATTCACTGCAACTCTTTTCAAGATGGTTCTTCTTTGGAAGACATGATGTCTGCTTTGAAATTTCAGTGTCTTTTTTATTAAAGGAGAATTCCTAGTAAGAGATACTATTCTGTCTGCAATAGTAATGTTTCTTATTAGACACAGAGGATCAGATCTCTGTGTATAAAGGACCAATGATTGTAAAGGACTGGCCTCTTTGAAACAAGTAACCAGTCTTTGCATGTGCATCGGTGAAAACAAATAATGTAAGAAAACTCTTATAAATACTTCTCTATGACATATAAGATGATAGATATATAGAAGTATAGATGATACACATATATACATATTTGCAAGATTAGAGCCTGAAAAAGAAAATAAATTCTACTGAAAACCCTAGAAAGAAGGGAAAAGTGTATTTTAGTGAAAGAAAATTTCATGATTCAATACAAACTTTGTTTTTTGCAGAGGCAGCAGGATTGTGACTTACACTTACACAGTCAGCAACTGGAACAATGCCAGATTCTGAAAGTAAATTGGTGTCTTCACATGAGGTTGTTGTAAATCGTACTTCAGACTTGAGTGAAATGAAAATTCCAGCTGAAAAAAGATCTGCTGAAAAAAGAACAGTGACTCACATTGAGAAGAATGGCTATCCTGACTCCATATACATAAATGCAGCTAAGATTTTTCAAGGCATTCATACTGAAAAGAGTAAGGATAGAATGCTTGTGCAGTATGGCAATAACTCAGAATCTCCCATGATGGCTTTTAAAGATGAGCATTCCAGGCGTGTATCTTATGAACTGGCTTTCAATGCTCTAAAATGTAAGTACAAAACTTGCCCAAGAATGGCCAACAGAAAGGATGCAGCAGAGAAAACATGGAAAAACAAATGTTCAGTGTCTACCTGACAGCAGAGATCTGGAGAAATTTTTGTTAAACTGCAGGTTATTACAGCATCACAGATTCATAGAATATTCTGAATTGGAAGGCACCTACAACGATTATCAAGAATGGCCCATAAGGGGATTGAAGCCACATCCTTGGTGTTATTAGCACCCTGCTCTGACCAGCGGAGCTCATCTCAGTGGTTCTTTTTGGATCCTAATTATGGATGAACATTTGCATTTACTAGACTACTCATATCCCTCAAATCTTTAAATATAGCTAAGTGTTATTAGCAATTGTGAAATCAAACCCTACTATTTTTCATGTAAATGAATTACATAGAGTTGCTATGTTGGTGATTGAATTTGCCCTCAATTTTCATGATGTTTAAAATTACAATTCAGTGACTTACAAGATTTACTTCCATAGAATCTTGTAGATAGTGGCATAAGTTGTCAACATTTTCTCTTTTTTACAGATCAAGATCTTCTTGAACAAATCTTGTTAGATAGTAGTGCTTACCCATGCTACTCAATAGTAAGTGAACATTTTTGTGAGGAATTTTTATTTTCTGTGTTGATGTAATTAGTGTATTTTCTGAGGATTCTACAACGTTCTTCAAAACAACCTTTGTTGTTTTGAACTACATGACCACCTTAGACTGAAATATTGCTGACCTTTTTACATAGTTGTCTAAAGCATCCATCTCCAAAGTACGTTGTGAGATTCTGTTGCACCTTATTGCTGGGAGTCAAACCTTCAAAGACAAGGTGGGAGAGCGACCCATGAACTTTTACTGCAGTGTAGTACTTGCTCAGTGATATTGTCCATGTCCATGTGCTTTCCTTCCCAGCTGTGTCCCCTTGTGAGCAGGGAAAAAAAATGTTTCCTTCCTGTCCTTGGGAGCTGGAAAACATGGAGTGAACCCCATCAGACAAAAAAATGCATTGACCCCGTGTTTCATTTCCTGGGCAAATGGTACTGTATACAAATACTGTACTAGCAAAAACTGATCCAGTTTACTCTCTCAACATGTTTTCCTGCTTTGACATGGAAAGAAATTCTAGAGCTGGCAGAATATTCTGCTGTTCCTTCCAGTCTTGTTTGATGCCTTTGAAAATTGCAAGATAAACTTGAGCTGATACTGGTTGTGGAGGTTGATGTGAGCAAGCAAATGATCTAACACATTTATCTTTGCCTTATTTTTGCAAGGAAGCAAGACTTTCATGCTAACATTTTGTGTTTGGTGGTATTTCCCTAATAACTTGAGTTTTCTAACTAATTTTGGTCATATTTGTGAGAAGGTGAGAATTTTAGAAGGCATAATAACTGTAAGAATTTATTGTAAAGAAGTAGACAGTAGTAACTGAAGTGCAGTAATTATTGTCCTTAAGCAGGAGATGCTCCCTGGTTTAAACATTTAGACAGAGAAAGGAGATTTTGTATATATCCCAAAAGCAGAAGGGTTATTATAATCGAGTATATTGGTTGCTACATATGGAAGAATCCCACAAGAGAGGAATTGATAGACAAGAAGTTTTTGTGAGCTTACCTATTTAACAAACTACTTAATGAAGAGAAAATAATTTCAAAGTTTCAATTCTGATAACATTAGAAGTTAAGATACAGTATTTTATCTGTGTGCATGGAGAATGTTTTTAATTTTGATAATCTAAATAATTTACAAGTTGTGTATTTGAGTTTTTAAAAAAATATTTTTTAAAGAAGTGTTTTATTAACTCTCCAAAAGGAATTACTTTCCTATTCTTACAAGTAAGCATTTAAGGGTTTTTAATGCCTTTTACATGGGAGACTGCTGTTTGATATGGATGTTTTTGCAGAAGTAAGGCATGCTTTGGGTCACTTTCTCCATCCAGTTGCTTTTCTCTTGCAGCCAGATGAGTTAACCAGCTTGCTTGTTGTGATGCTTTATGACCTACAAGACCGAAAGTTTCAAGAACGAAAGATTTTTGATGAAGATGAACTTGTAGCAGAAGTTCAGGAAGTAGGGCAATATTTATACAGGTATATGTGCAAAGAGCTATTTTTTGTTGATATATATTAGCAAAAATGAAGATTTGTATTATCAGTGCCTTTTAAAAGTAATTATTAAACATGTCTTTCATCCTAAAATTTTGTGGGCTTTTTTTTTTTTTTTTTTTTTTGATGAGAGCCTAGTTTGGAGGCAAACTTTCATATTTATGTATTTATGAAAAATACAGGTAAGAAACCATCCTTATATTGTGGATTATTTTTCAGGCGTCTTATCTTACTTGTCATTGTCAAAACTTTTTTTATACAGTTCTAGCAAAGAAATTAAATATTCAGTAAATATTCATAAATGCAAGTGTAATACATTCAAGAGGTCATGGAATGGAATAACATCTGTCTGTTTAGCAGCACTTCTACTATGAAACTTTGTTAAATATTTATTATTTTAAATAATTAGAACAAAAACCCAGAATACATAAAATAAACATTTTAATATTTATTATTTCTTCCATCAGTCAGTTGATGAACTCAAAAAGCATTTTTTAGACAAAATTGTGTAGCTTCTGGATTTAGAATGGCCCCAAAAGTTCATGAATCTCTTAAGTGCAAGGTATTTCTGGAGGGCAGTAAGTAATATACCTGAAGTAGTTCACCAGCACTATTTATTTACTTTGAATTATCATGTATCAGGAGTGTGCATGAAGCTTGTGGGAAGAAAACACTGGAAATATTTTCTCTGACATTTTCATGTAATAATAATAAAAGTGATTCCTGGTTGCCATCATAATTGTATTGTTTCTGTACATGTTTAGAGATCAGCTCTCATGAAATGCTCATTCTGCACATGTATGTATTTACATTTTTAAACATGCAAATGAATCTGATGGTTGTATTCCATACATTGCAGTTCCAAAACATACTGAGATTTTTTTTTTAGCTGTCTGGGAAAATGGATGTATTTGAGAGTCACCAGTCCTAATTCCAGTCCCACCTGCTTTTAAATAAAATAATCTTAGCTATTGACTACCACCTTGCATCTACTGTTGTGTGGGGTAGAAAATGTTCTGTAACTCTGTTTCCTGTTGCAGCTTGCAGAATGAGGTGTCCCTTTTGGATTTGGTTTCTGAGCAAGATGGTATTGTAACAGAAATATTGCATGCTAATAGCTGATGAAAACATTTATAAAACTTATTAAACTTGTGACTATGTTTTTATAGTTATAGAACCAAATTGGCAGCTGCACTAGCACGATGTCGCATCAAACATGATGCTCTTTCAATTGAATACTTTGTACCAGAAACCATATGGAAGCAGGAACAAAGGGCCTCTGCTTTACCTGTCTGTGTTTGGATAAACACATTTAAAATCAGGTAAGGTCTTTAAAGTATCATCTGATATTGATGTTTTTACACATTAAGTGATATAATTTGCTACATACTTGTTTTAGAATTTCCAGGTTATACTATTACCAGTAATTTAAAGTGCTTACAGGAAATTCTGCTTAGTCTAGTGCTATTGTGTTATATTTTTTTGTAGTTTTTATATATTGCAGTAGTGGTGTTTACACACTGTAAAAAGGTCGTGAAACAGTTCTTCTTACTATTCTGTTGCTTGTGTGGGTCTTTCACCAAATAAATGAGGAAATAAAGTTAGGAAAAAAAGTAGGTGAGTTAACCTGGTGCCAAAAAGAGGAGAAAATGCCGTTAAAAGTGGGTATATTAATGTAAACCATAATATTGGCAAAGGGTGTTAAGACACAATACTTAAACCTGCTGTTTGTTCAGTTAGGATAGTATAAACTTGAAATTAAAATACACTTTTAAAAATCCCTATATTCTGGAGGCTACTATATTTGTATATTTATACTTGTTCCCAGTTCTGTACTAACTGATACATGAACCATACCAGATTGTCCTGTTATAGACAGGTAATCCATTTTATAATGTTTTCAAGAATTTTGTTTTACTACTCTTGTCTTGGACCAGTGTTCAGTGCTTAGGTTATAGGCTCATCAGGATAATGTATTTTATTTCGGTTGTGACTTTGGAACCCTTAAATAAGACTGAAATAAAAGCTGCTGCATTCATCCCATGTTTAATGTACTGTATAAACTTATGGTGCTGTCTGAAACAGCATTTCAACAAACATCTCTTGCTGTATATACCTTTAAATTTTTATGATATTTGAATTGCTAACCTCAGCAGTTATGCCTTCATTACGTTTACACAAGGATTCTTTCAGTTATCAGCCATTAAAATTATTGGTGAGTTGGGCTAGATTGAAAGCAATTGAAAGAACTAAAACATTCCAGCAGTAAATTTACTACAGTGTCTCTTGAGCACATGGACATTTCTGTTTTGATGCTTTGAATCATCCTCTGGAGACACATATCTCTTTCTTAATTTATTTTATCAGACTTATTAACTTAATTGTTTCAAACTAGAATTTACATGCCTAGTGTAGAGTAAGTTTCCCTCCTGCATTAGACAATATGGCATTTTATACCTATATATGTATACATATGTATACACACACACTAACAGAAGTAAAAAATTCATATAATCGTTGTGAACTATGTTGCTTAAGTAACTCTTGTATATTTAATGGTCAGAGTTGTATGTTAACAGCCTTGAAGATGTTATCAAAGATTTGGAGATGAAGGGACTCACAAAGGTTGAATCTGTGTCAGACTTTGACCATTACACGTTTGCTGTGGACCAACATTGCCACGATGTATTGGTTTTTCCTTCCTCTCTTAGAGAAGAACTGCTTAATTTAGATCTTTTTGCAGATTGCAAACTCTTACTGCAGGTGAGTTGATGTTCAGCCTTTAGTCAGATGATCTACAAATTGAAGTAATTGCTTTGCATTAGAAAGAGGTTGTGTATTGTGTGATGATTCTATTAAACCAGTCAGGCAGCAACAAACTCTAATAAGGTTTTGGACATTTGTAGTAATTAGAAGGTTACAAACTGATCCACTTACTTAATTTAGCATACAAATGTCAATGCTTATAATTGATAGCTACAATTAAGTTAGTAGAATGTTTTAAATTTAATCTTAGAGCTGTTGAACTACATATAAAAAGTGGTCAAAAGAGGCAGTGTCACTTCTGAAAATGTGAGGAAAATTTCAGTATAACTCCATATGCTTTCCCCCAGTTAGTAGGTAGTGATATGATATTGTAATATTTGTTCCTCTTTGAATGCATGTTTATGATGGAATGATCACACTTCTTTGTATTTTGTGCCATGTGGTTCCTAGATCTCCATATCTCCCACTAGTCTTTTTCCTGACTTGCCATCATTAGACTCCCCAGTGAAGTTTGGTGGGAGGTTTCTTTTGCAGAGTGGTGGTTTGCAGTAACCATGCAACAGCACAACCACGAATTATCTGAACTGTCTGATGATTCTTGAGTGCCTAGCAGAAATATTTCAGCCAGCATTTTCACTAGATGCTTGGCATTGTCTGCAAACTTTACCCTCAAAATGTATTGCACAACTTAAAAAGGGATTCAATATTCAATACATTTCAGTATGTAGATTTTAAAAATAGAATACATAGAGAAAAGAACTATACATGAGAGCCCCATAGGTAATAGGAACAAATTCTGAGTATTACTGCTTAAAAGTATTCAAAATAAGTAAATAACACCATCAAAACCTCCATCTCTATGGTGGGGTAGGGTGGTGCTTGAATGCTGTGTGTACATAGACAATGATATGAACTTGAAGGCTTAGCACTTGTTTTTTTTTCCCTTTCCATTTATCATCAGTTTGTAAAATTTGGTGCAAGACCTGGTATCTGTGGTCAGTTTCTTCACTCCTTTTTAAGTAATTTGATAAAGTTTTCTCTTAATCACCAGTGGTACAAGAGCATTTACTCTTGTGGAGTGGTCCCTGTGTTTTCTGCATTCCAATCTGCCTCTCTGTTGTTCAAATTCAGCAGAATCTTGATCTTTGATCTACAAGGGTGACATTTCTCCTGTAATTTTCACCAAGAGCTATGTGAACAGTTTTGCATTTCTCTGTTAAACTGCCTCAGAGGATGAATTCTGCCTGAATTGTGGCCTTTTTGTCTTTTCTGGAACAGGCTGTTGCTAGGAGTTCCTCCTTATGGTGATGATACGTACTTTCTTTTCACCTACAGATATTATGCTTTTTTATGTCTTATTTAGAATTAAGTTATTTAAATTTATTGAGTGACAGCTTGGTTTTGTAATTAATTTAATTCTGTATTTGTAGATAGCCCTGATGAGTTTTTTTCCTCCCTTCTTTCCCATTTGCTGTGAAAACAATGAAATACTTTCCTAATTTGGAAAGAAGGTTGGCATTCAAAGAAACCAAAATAGTTGGTCATACTTAATTTTTGTGTCATTGTTTTGTAGGATAAGTCTCGCAGCCTCGCTGTACACTCCGCACAGGCGCTGTTGAGTGAAGGTGGTGACATTATAGTGGCTCATGTAGGTTCCCATCTGACCATTGCCCATATGTCAGTGCTGACAAATCACAGCATGTCCACAATTTTTGTTTGTGGTGTGAAATCTTCAGCAAGAGAAGAACTGAGGAACAGTTTCAGTCATATGGGATGTGAAAGTAGGTGCTAAAACAGTCGGTATGCAAAAAGTATTGTAATACAAGTGTTTGTGATATCTGTAAATATGGACTAATTCTATCAGAATTCAGAGATCCCCTCTGGAAACTTGGGGATGGCAGTAACAACTTTTTTCTCACAAAGTGGGCTGATAGCTCTTCAGCTACAGTCATATCAATTGCAGTCTAACTATATCATAGATGCAAGCTCCTGAAATGTCGGTGAATTTTTCCATTGAAGTAGCAGTTGGTGTAACTGGTAGCTGGGAACTTTTGGTGTTTGGGCTGTTGCTTTAAGTCTGATTTCCAGTTGTCTGAAAGTGTTAATCCAAAACACATGCACTTGTCCAGTTTACCCGGAGGACACAATCAGGACAGAATGCAGTAAGACTGCAACTCCATTAACTGTCTTTTCAGTGGAAGATGCAGCCCTTCAATCTGTTTGAAATCCATAGGCCATACATTGGATGATCTGAATCTAGCAGGCTCTAGCTCTGTCGAATTCAGTGTAATACCAGAGTCTCTTCACCTGTATCACGTGTAGGCAGGCTTGCTTGCAGCCTATAACTGTTGAGTTTTTCCTGTTTTTCAGATATTCAGTTGTTACATGAAGACTTTACTGAGCTTGAACCAACAGACCGAAGACTTGAAAAGGCAAAAGTTATTTTGCTGCTACCACAATGCTCTGGACTGGGTGTTGGCAATCCAATGGAGTTTATTTTAAGTGAGAACAGAGGTAACTTTTGATGCAATATCTAGCTCATGCTTTCTGGTAGAAATAGATTCAAGTATTGTGGTCTAGACAGTGTAGGTGCTCCAGTAAATGGTGTAATTTTATTAAAAAAACCTTCCTTATTTTAATTACTATAGAACATATATATTAACTTGCATAATTCTGTGACTGCTTCAGGTTGATAGTATGTAAGTTTGAGGGTTATTCTGGGGAGCAGAGTGTGTATAACTTTTTTTTAAGTAAAAGGATCATAGGCAAAAATTTATTTCAAGATACCAACATGTATATAATTTTCCATTTGATTACATTCCTTGACTGTTTGTGTAAGTCCTTTCACTGTACAATTTTCATTAACTAGAAGCAAATAAGAGGCACCATGAATTACAGGTAAAGAAGTAAAGCAAATAAATCAGGCACTCCTTGGTATTCTAATTTGTAAAACCTACCTTCCCACTGCACCAGTAACAACCAGGTCTGCTTCTGCAAACAACTGAATTTTCAGACATTAATACAAGTTGGAAGACTAAATTTACTACTCTCTGCTTTTAGATGCAGGATTGCTACAAGACCTTTTCCAGGGATTTGTGTCTGAGGATAAACTCAGTATTCTTGCTGAGAGGCAGCTTAACGAGTTGATTCATGCACTGAAATGTAAGTGTGCTAGTTCCCCAATTTCTGGGAAGACTTTGCACTATCAATTCCACTGTACTATCACCAGTTTTAATATAGTTAAAAATACACTGATTACTCTATTAATTAACAATAAGCATGTAACCAAACCCCCTGAATAATGATTTCCTCCATGAAGGTTTTTCTGTGTCCTAGTATCCACCAGACATTAATACAGCATTCTTCAGTATTGTGTAGAGAACTGGCTTATAGCTTAGTCATACTCTGCTTTGGAAATTCTGCAAATGTAGTCTGACTCCATCTGCATGCTGCCACTTTTTTCCTCTCCTTTGGTAGCTGTGTGAAAAGACTGGAGACAGCTTTGACTTTGTGTTGAAATCTGCAAATATTTGAAAATATTTTAATTATTTATGAACACTAGAGATCGGGAGGATATTTTTACTGGTAAAAGTGACATAATTTTTATGATGCTTTCAATCCTTACCAAACCACTCTCTGTATGAAGAATCTGAAGAGTAAAAATTTTTTTCTGTTTTTGTTTTGTAGTTAACAAAGTACAAGCTATTGTTTACTGCACTTGTTCAGTTTATCCAGAAGAAAATGAACTAGTAGTGAAAAAAGCACTGGAATCTGGAGTGGAGGGAGATAAAGCACGACGATATAGGTACAGAATGAGTAGTTTTATCCATGAAAAAATTAAAGTATGACTTTAAATTGTAGCATAATTCTTATCCTAGACTGATACGTATCCTGCATGAAATTAAAATAGCTTTTGCTGCCTGTCATGCATTCTTTCTGTTTATGAGAGTACTTAGCAGTATTCTATTGACTTTTTCATCTAATATTTTTGTCCATCTGAAAATAAAATGGGGGAAAGCATCACTGGTTGGAAATAACATTCTTCAGTTAGAGCTATTGCTATTGTTGTATCAGTATTCAGAGAATGAAACTAGTTTAAAATAAAATGGAGACTAGAAGTCAGGTAACTTGCTAGCATGCTCGCAGCTTCTGATGTAGAATGATCAATTTTAAAGGAAAAAGAAATTAAATCTTAAATTGTAGAAATAATACAGAAGAACAAGAACCCTTGCTGAAGGATTGCTCATCACTATTCAGATGAATGACTTCTGGGAAGGACCGGTCACAGTAAGAGATCATCCTGTGCAATCATGGCAAATACAAATATATATGAAAAAAGTATGTATGCTGTATACTTCATATGCAGTTATAACCTGTTAGCTGTCACCCCTGTCAGCCAGAGGAATTGTTAAAAGACTGATGGGTGTTTTCTGGATTTTCCTTTCAGTCACACTAGATAAATGCAAACACTTGGCACTCAATTGCACATAGATACAATAGTGGATTACAGGATGGAGGTTTAAAAGAGTTTATGTTGTAAAAAGCACAGGAAAATCATACTCAATTTTTAGATTTTATATTACCTTAGATGATGTTAATAGCCTGGCTATCAAAGGGACAGGTACTGTGACTCAAGATATCCAATTAAATTTGGCATGATTAAAATGGTAAACATTAATTTTGGCCAGTCCAAAGAATGTTTAAAAGTTTTATGTTATTCATAAGACGAAGTGCACAAAGTGCATATTTCTTGAAATTCATTGATAGAAAATAGCAGCCTGCTCGATTTTTTTTACACTAAGTGGGATAAAATCAGGATATCTCTTGCCAATGATGGTGTGCTGGACCAAAAGCATTTATGGACTCTTGCTTGTGTTTTCCTTCAGAATATGAAAATTTCTGGAGTCTGTCTTGACCTCTGTGCAGCTATTACTCTGTGGGGAGAACTTGGGGGACCTTGGAATGTAATGGTCTCCAAATTAGTTGAACACAAATTATATGTAAATTCATAACATATGAAAGAATTTTTATTTAAAAAATAAAGTTCTTGGAGCTTTAATTATTTTATAAAAAATTGCCCCTTGCACCTCCCATCCCCAAAAAGCCAAACCAAAATCTGTTCACTGTTTTGCAGAAGCATCATGAATCTTGTCAAACCACCAAAGCATACTTACACTTTCAAAAAGGCAATCTTGGATGGTAAGAAAAGGACAGTAACATTCCATTAGGATTTTTTCAGACCTGAGCAAATTTGTGACTGAAGATTGATTGAGCTTCATAAATGAAAATTTCAGATTCAGTTCCTCCTTCACTGTCATGCGGTGTCTTGTATGTTTCATCATAGTCCTTGCTACAATGAAGATGCATACAATAAACCAGCATGAACAGAGCACTAATAGAACACCATAAATAAAATTTATAGAGTAATTACGCTTAGGATGAAAGCTCAAGCCATTTAAGATGCATGTACTACTTAAAAAAATTCCTTTTACACTTTCCTTAGAATTAATTAGAGAACTTATTTGCCTAGAACAGTGCAGTATAGAATGAAAGGCTGTTGCAGAGTTACTAGCCCTCATGTTCACAGTAGTGTCTTTGAGAGACAAATCATAATAAAACTTCTTGTATGATCATCAAAGATCTGAAATACTGAATATTAATTCCCTTTTCCAAGAAAATTGAGGGCTTTCAGGAAACTCTTACAACAAATGTGTTCTGAATTACTCTGCAGGACGGAAGTGGTGCTGAATGAAATAAGGCTCTGTTGGAGTTTTGGGGTCACACAGCTGGTCTTAGGGCTGTGCAGTTTTAAGGGTGATTTCAAACATGTACGTACTGGCTAAGCTGAGCTTCCCTTCAGGATATGGCGGTTTATAGCAACAGCTTTACCTAAAGTAAGGGTACACATGGCAAACAGGTGTGTATAGAGAGGAGTCTAAACCACTCATGCATTTCTCTTTGGCCTATCAAATTTGAATTAACTTCTGCATCATTTTTCAGGGTCATTGAAGGTGAACAGTAACTTATATACATCAATAAATGATTACCACTGAGGTTTTTTTGCCTTGAATAAGCTGATCTAAAATCAAAAATCTGTGTCGTAAGACATAAGTTTTATTTAGTAATGCAAGGAGGATGTAAGCCTTGTAGCCTGTTTTATCAGGTTCTAAGGGACATAGAAAAAAAATCCAGATTGTGGTGAGAACTTGTAAAAAACCAATTTTGCATACTTCCCATTAAAAATGAACTAGCCAGCCAAATCAGGATATTGCTTTCAAATATTGAATACCTTTCTCTGTAACCATCTTTGAATAAAGCTCTGTCGCTAGAGGGTTAGTAGAGCACTAAGGAGTCGGACTCTATCTTACAGTCCTTAGTGAAGAGGAGGGGGTTATAATTCCAAAAGGACATTTTGATAGTGTTTTTCTGTACTGAGACAGCTTAGTACTAGTTTGCCAGTCTTGTGAGCCAAGTCCTTGAGACTGCTTTGTAACAACCAAACATTCCTGGAATACAAGAACAGGAGAAGAAGCTAGTTCTTCCCTCCCTACTGATGCACTGCAAAACTGTAAAATTGGAGAAACAGCACTCAATTATAACAAATAGCAAAGTTGGGTAACCTAAGACTTTTAGCTTACATAGATATATTTTTTATTATGAGCACATATAACTCAAAGTCAACACCTCTACAATTTCTGCAAGCTGCTTAGTGTTTTCAGATAATTCCCCAACTTCATGGACAACTTGATAACTCAGTAATTGCACACCTGAGAAAGAACATAATTTTTCATTGTCTTAATACGTATTTATTATCTGGTAATTAATTTACTTAATAACTTGGGGAAAAAAAAAGGAATTATTGAAAAAAATGGAAAAAACCCAATTAATTCTAAAAAGAGGAATTCTCATGCCTTTCTTGAATTGCAGTTTTTAAAAGTTAAGATAAAGCTATGTTATTGAAAAACATAATTTGAAAATTACTTCTAATTACATTTTTCTAATGTATCCTTGCTTATTTCCTTTTATATTCTTAGATATTATTTTCTGGTCTTCCATTTCTTTTTTACAGGCTTATTCCTTCTGTTTTTTCTACTTGCTCCAATTCAGAGGCTTCCACTGAAATGTTTTTCAAAATGGAGCCATCAGAAATTTCCAGTGGTTGTTTTCTAGCTGTTCTACAGAGAGAGGTAAGCTAGGAAAATAACCATTTAAAATCACTTTACAGAAGATGAGTACTGCAATTTTCCACAAAAGAATAAATGAAATGGAATGTTCGAAATAAAATTCGTGGCTGCTCTTTAGTTGCCTTAAAACCAAAGGACAGGTGAGCAGTTGAAATGTGCTGCTACTGGAGTTTTATGCTGAGCACAGCTTTACAAGGTGTGCCTGTTTTTCTGGAGCTGTTCATGATCAGAGCAGGCCCTTGATCCAAGTTAGTGCCAGGAACATCTAGAGGAAATATATTGCTATTATCACACTTTGGAATGAAATACACAGCTTGATTAGATTCATGATAAACGGTGTGTCTAGTAAATGTATTTGTTATATAAATTACCAAGATTTTCCAGTATCCAAGCAGATGAAATCTTAATCCCTATGGGTGACGCTATTGTAATTTGAATAAAATATGTATGAATATGTTTCCTTCCCAAACTAAGGCATATGCAAATCTGGCTTGAAAGGCAGGGGGCTTTTGCTGAGTAAACGGAAAAGTCTTGGCACGATTCCTGAGGAAAGGCCTTAAAGGGCTAGTTTGCATCTCTGAGTATCAACATCTTCTTCTTGTCTCTGAGAAAAGCATGGATTTATTCCACCAAAAGAGAACGGGTGTGGGGATGAACTAATTAGAATTTCATTGCAAATTAAAGATAGGAGATCTTGTTTGGTTTTTTGTACCATTTTCTGTCATACTGTGATTAAAGTGCTTGGAAAAAGGTTGCCTCTTGGGGGAAGTTAGAAGATTTTATTAAGAGTAAGAGAATTACATATGAAACGCCTTTCAAGTTACCTATTATTGACCTCTTCTTTACAATAGTAAATATTTTTAACTTGGTCTGAGTTTTAGTTAATCATGCTATGTGCATCTCTCTACCATATTGTCTCTCTCCAGAGAAACAAACACTTTTGTTGCAGGTTGTTAATTCGAGTAATTTTTTTGGGTCAAATTCTAATTCAAAGAATATAGTAAATATAATAAATAATAATATATAATAAATAATACAAAGCAATTCCTCCAATGGCCAGTTTTTAGGTGATTCAGGAAATGAACATTTTCCACAAAGTAGAAAACATGTACTTATAATTTAAACTGAAATTCCTTGTTTACAGAAACCTTCTTCTTAGCTAGTTGTAAATAGTTTCTTTCCAATTGTTTCTCTTTATATACTTAGATGTTGACCTGGTTCCTAGTTTGGGAGTTCCTTACTTATGTATTATGAGCAAGAACTTTCATTACTGTAAAAATTATTCATGTTTAATGTTACTGGTATTTCTGTATTTTAGTAACTGTTTCTGATACACACACATGTAATGGATATGTATGTTCTTACAGACACATTACAGAGCAGGTCAGTGTGGGAGTGTGCTGCTTTTGGCTGGGGTAGAGTTAATTTTCCTCACAGTCACTGGTGTGGGCCCTGTGTTTTGGATTTGTGCTGAACACAGGGTTGACAACACAGAGATGTTTTTGTTACTGCTGAGCAGGGCTTACACAGAGCCAAGGCCTTTTCTGCTTTTCATACAGCCACACCAGTGAGGGAACTGGGGGTATGTGGGAGGCTGGGAGGAGACACAGCCAGGACAGGTGACCAGAACCAACCAAAGGGATATTCCAGACCACGTGACATCATGCTCACTGTATAAAGTGGGGGGAAGGAGGAGGAAGGGGGATGTTTGCAGATATGGCACTTGTCTTCCCAAGGAACCACTGTCTTTATCTTAAACCAGCAGTTCCCTGGCTTTACTCTTCCAGTTCTTTCCCTGATCCTGCTGGTGGGGGAGGGAGTGAGCAGCTGTGTGGGGTTTGGTGACCAGCTGGTTTTAAACACAAGTCAGACACACACTGCAGAGCCCAGAATTGAGTTTCCCCTCTTTGGATCACTAGAGAAGAAAGTCTCTGAAGAGCAAATGCTCCAGTACCTCTTTACACAAGTCAAGTTCTTAATTTTGTGAATAAATAGTTTGGTTAGCATTTATCACGTGACTTAAGTCCTTATGCTAGATTCTGTTGTCTTTTTCTCATGGAGTAAATTCTGAGGAGCTCTGTATTGTGGCTTAGATTTGTTGTTGTTTCCTTTATAATTTTCAGAAAAATACTTCTAAAAAGGTGTCTGCTAAAGACATTTTGGCTTCTGCTGCAGCAAAAGGACTACTAGATGGCATTGTTGAAGAAAAACCAAAAGAAGAGGTGAAAAAGCAGAAAGTAAAACGACGTCGACGTAAGGTTACTGCTAGTGATAGTAAGCCAAAAGCTGCAAAGCTCCTTCACCGCCAAACTGGAGCTAATGTTAAGGCTGAAGTTTCTGTGTCTAAAGCAGCCAGTAAGATACAAGAAAAGCATGTGTGCGTGTGCCGAAAAAAACCAGCCAGTAACATACAAGAAAAACATGTGTGCCACACAAAAGCAGCCAGTAGCATACAAGAAAAGCGAAAAAAAGCAGCCAGTAACACCCCACAGAGGACTGTGCACCGAAAAAAAGCAGTTAGTAACACACCACAGAAGACTGCACACCGAAAAAAAGTAGTCAGTAACATATCACAGAAGAATGTGCACCAGAAAAAAGTAGTCAGTAACATACAACAAAAAAACGTGCACCAAACAAAAGCAGTCAGTAACATATCTGTGCCTAAAGCAGTCAGTAACATACAGCAAAAAAATGTGCCCCAAACAGAGAGCTGTGTTCAGCTGAAGAAATCTGTGAACCCTGATTCACACACAGCCCCGTGGAAAGTGCTGGAGCACACATCTCATCTGTCACCTCTGGGCAAGGTGTATAAGAGACAGACACCTGCTCGAAAGGCATGTGCAGAACAGAACAGGGTTTACTGAAGCCCCCAACCATCACCTTGCCTCCACTGGTAACACCATATGAAAGGTTGTAAGGAAACAAACCCAGGGTATCAACTTACCATTGCTTTCATGGCCAGACTGGAGCACAGTGGTTGGATATTTCCACTACCCCGGTCAAAAATGGTCAAGCCAACTTGACTGTATGAACCTTCAGACTCTGCCCTCCCTTTGTAAAGAAGGTAAAGATTCCTGTATATTAATCAATACTCTGACATTACAGTATATTTTTATGCAAGGATAATCTGGCCTTGGGAAAAGATATATTATGGGCTATTTATGTAGAAATATCCATGTTAGATAGTAACTTTTAATCCAATAATCACACTTTAATGTGAATGGAGCTCAGCTGCCTAAGGCTGGTAGACTGGTGGGGGCAGTGAGGTCAAAAAACTACAGCCTCTAGCTACACACTTTAAAGTGACAAGTTAAATCATACACCCAACCCCCCACCATGATCTAAATCTGTACAAGTAATCAGTTTCAAACTGATGTTTTTAAAGTGAGATTGAATTTTTTGAAGTGGCTTTTTTTTTACAAATGCTAGATACCATTTTTGTGAGTTTCCACTTAGGACTGATGCATGGAAAATAAGCCTTGCAGAGTAAGCCTGTTAGCTCACTTTTATTTCTAAAACTAGATGTGAACTTTTGTACAGGAAAGTGGCCAAGTACATTAAAGCCCCTGCACAGACTTTCTAGTACTTGCTCTCTTGGTTTCTACTTAAGTGTTCATTGAAATATTATTAACTGTGAAAAATTGATAAAACATTCTCATGCTAAAAACACTGAATTGTCATCATAATGTCACATCAGACTGTCATGGTTCATAACTGCTTTTTATCAATTTCTTAACATAAACAGTTCTTAGTTGAAAAGAGCTGCTACTGTCAAAGTAACATTTTTATAAATGTTACTGCAAGTCAGCTGAATAATGACTGGACAAAAAGTAGTTGACTGTCTTTGGAAACAGCTGTGGGCTTCTAAGCTGCTCCCTCTTGCTAGCAAAGACAAAATAAAATAACTGTAAAATATCTACGATTGTCTTATAATCTGAGGAGAGGATAAAGGGAGGCACAGAGATACTTTTAACAACAAATCTGATTTGTATTTGGAACTTGTGAAAATGAAAATAGAGAGAGCACAGCAATATAGAAAGGCAAAGGTAGCTGTGGCCCAGAAGAGAAATTTTCCTCCAGGCAACCATTTCAGATACTTGGGAAGAGTGTTGCTAGGAGTAGACCAATGTAGTCTGGAACTTAACTGATTTGACATACGGGTCTGCATTGAGACCCACCCAGAGAAAATGTTATAACATCTCTATTTTTTCTTCACTCACATCAGTCAGTGTCACTGGATCAGCAGTACCTTTTAAAGAAAGGATGTAAATGATATTACACCAGCAGTGTAGACAGCTGGCTCTTGTTCATCAGATAAATATCCTTGCTTCACTGAATCAGTGAAAATTTCTTTTAGCATTTTAATCTGAGCCAGCTGTCCTACACAGACATCCCTCACCTTCTGCATATCCCTGTGAGCAATCCATGCTCCTTACCCCTTCCAGTGACATGGTGAATTCTGCTCTTACTTCTGAAGAAACTTGTAAGGATAGATTTAGATCTGTACACATGCCATGTGTAGAAGTGGAAAAAAAGAAATTCTTACTGTATTTCAAAACCATTTAGGAGAGAAGAGATTCTGCATGTTGGACACTAAGGAGATTTTTTTTTTCCCAATATGGTTGTTAAATGCTTAAAATAAACTTAAGAGCTTCTGCAGTTAGAGAATGATTTTTTTTTTTTTTAATTGAGATCTGTATCATTCATTATTAAAGTTAAAATTACTTGTAAAACAACATACACGTGTCTAATAACAGGATTTCTGGGCTACTTACATATAATATATGCCATGATGTCCCACAGCTGGCCTCATCTTGCTTTCAGAAATTTGCATTTTTGACATGGTATGGAGGTTAAACCAGTTAGAATCTTGATGTCTTACCAAGAATATCAGAGAGAGAGTATTTCAACTGCAGGTCAGCAGCTTGCTTTGTAGGCAGGGAACATCATATGGTGGCAACATCTGGGACTGACTTCAGATGGCTTGTAGGTAGATGCCTGTAACACTCAATGACTTTTTACAGTAAAACTGTATCTTACGTAATTATTTTTCTGTAATCCAGTTGTCTATTTGTAATTTTCAACTAGAAACTGTTGATTCAGCTTTTCAGATACAAAAGTCTTTATTGTACTGCTATTGCCTCTAAACCACCAGTATGTTTTTCCCTTCCCTCAACCACCATTTTGAACAAAATAATTTCACAGTTTCATGGAGCAGTAACAGTTGAGACAATCACTTTATGCAGCTAAATTTATTCTCAGAACAGATTACACTTAAATGTGGAGAAGTGGTCAACAGCAGGGAAAATTGTCCTTTCCATTGTCAGTCAGGTACTTTTATGTAAGACTGGGCTCTGCTAATAAACAGTGGTGTGTTTCCTTGTTTCTTACTGCTGTTAAATCAAACCTGCATTGGCTGATGGGACAGCACACATTGTGGCAATGTGTTAATTAACATGCCCAAGAAAGGAGTAATGCATTCAGTGGTAATGCTGAAATGCTGAGCATAATACTGGCTCTTGAAATGAGAACATTCTCTTTTCCATGGGTGATGTACTAACACTTTTAGATTCCATGGTAAATGATCCATGAAATGCTTAATAAAATTAAGAAATGTAGAATTCTTAGTGACAGAGAACTGGTGTAAGCTATTAGATACTCCATAATTTTTGTTCCTCTGCCACTAAAGGGCATAATATTTCTGTAGGTACAGGTGACTCTGCACAGGAAGTATATCACTAAACCTCGTTTTACTGTGAATGGATTCTATGCCATTCCTATGCTCTTTTTGTTATTCCCAGTTAACTGCCCTGTAGATAGCCTCCGTAGCTTTGCAACTCCCACATCTCCTTGCTCCCCTTTAAATGAAACAGTAAGTGGCTTAAATAAAACCTACAGCCAGCACTACAGATTTCAAAAGAAAGGCTTTTATCTATTAGTCATTGACTGTGAAGATAAATCTCCTTGCTTCAGCAAGGGAGTGTGTTAATGGCATGACTGACTGACACATGATACTTACTCTAACTTACTACTAGCATTGAAAAAAATGAAGATACTAGCTTTGCTTTACATGATTCTTCTACAGACTTCAATGAAAATGTGACTACAAATAATTACAAAGCCTGCCTTTTTTTAGGCAACCTATAGTATACAGAGTGGAGAATGTTACAAGAGCACATCCAATAAAGACAATACATAAACATAATAATGCAAGATATTTCAGTAAAAATAGAATAAATAAAAATATTTTAAGCTGTATTTAACAGGTTAAGTTAGAATATGGCATCAGACATACAAGGCATAGTGAACATGGCTGCCGGCCTACAGAATCACTAGGTATTATAAAAAATGCATAGATAACTGAAGGGTTGCTATAACATCAACTAGAACAGTTGCAGTTGCTCAAACACACACACACCCCATACATACTTTTTTGGCCATGGTAAAAAGAGTGTCTGAATATACTGTTAAACAAAAGATAATAGGCTTTGCAATATTAGGCTCTGATTCTGCAAACACTTGGGTGCATATTAAATAGTTTGGATAATAAGGAGCTCTACTGAAGCAAAAAGGCCACATATAGTCAGATCATCAAGCACACTACTTAAATATTTGCAAAATCAACAGCATTTTGTTAACAGACATAAACCTCTTCAAACATACACTGGCTAGTGATATACGGCTTTTCAAATACCCTTCCGTCTTCTCCTCAGCCCTGCCTGCAGTTGCACACATTGCTAATGAAAGCTAACCAGATGTTCCTAGCCTTGACAACACGGATGTAGAACCTTTACACTGCTGTTTGCTAAGTGTTGGTTTAGTTAAAGAGAGTCTGGATCTCTCTTGGGGAGAATCAGCACTGTGCAGATGTAATTACAAAATTTAATTATACTGTTTAAAATTAATTCACTGTTGTACAACAGTTGCCAATCCGAAATCATGACATTGTCAGCTGGAACTTTAAAAAGACACTGTCAAAATATTTAATTTAAAATAAAATAAAATGTAAATCACTAGCACAATGATGAACAAGGAAACTTTTGTCTCTTAACTTCACAATCCTACCTAAGGGTATGGTGTTAGCCACCACAGTTTGAGAGCAGTCATCCCTGGAAATGCACGAGGCCAGGTTGGATGGGCAACTTCATCTAGCAAAAAGTGCCCCCCTGACAGGGGTTTGGAACTAGACGACCTTTAAGGTCTCTTCCAAACCAGACAGTTCTGTGATTCTCTGATAGGAAGTGAATTTGTATGCTGCTCCTAACAGAGGTGACTGGGATCAATATTGGAAACTATAGAAGCTATATGCAAGCTGCCATCCCCATGCTTTGTGATCTGGCTCCATGGTCAGTTAAATCACTGGTACTGCTAAAGGGGGTGGGTTTGTTTGCATCCCCTCCCCTCCAGCTCTCCCTGTCTACTCAGTATAAGCAGCTTCTCCAGCTGTACCAGTAATAGAGGTGCAAAGGAAGTGGCAAGAGCGTGAGCCTTGAGAGGGGAATGAGTTGCTTCAGCGCCTGAGGTGCAGAATCGTGGTCATGAAGAGATCTGAGATCCAGAGAGGATCAGCTCTTCAGAGGGTATTGCAGAAAGCTAAATTTAATTACAATAGTTGCATAGCCAGCCTTTACCTGACACTTGCTCATACATCACGCTAAGTTTAGTAATGATGTTCCTGCATTTTTCAATGCAGAAATTTCTTGAATCATCATTCTTTTCCTGTTGTGTTCCTAAGTTACTTTGCCAGGTGTGGTCATTAATTTCTTCAAACAAGGAAATAAAAAAGAAAATAGTTTGTTTATAACAGTCTCTTGCATAGTAAAATAAAAAAAAGAGTTATTGTAACAAGAACTTTGTCAATGCTCCTTTATCATTGGAGTATGACAAGATTTGGAGACTTGGGAGACACTTAGAGTTTGGAACCTAGCTATAAATGGATGCAAAACATTTTTAACACTAGTTAAACATACTTAATGTTCCATTTCCAGAATTTGTACCAATCTGTAGGTCTAGACAGAAGATGACAAAGGGAGAGACTGAAGATGCATGACTGCATTTCAAAATTAGCCTGAAGTACAATTTCAAGGGCAAGGCTGGGCTGATTTGTGAGGGTCTGCAGGTGTGTAAAGAAAATCAATTAGATTAAGTCTTTGGAGCAAAAGCATTGAAATCCAATTGTACTAGCTCAGTGAAACACCATCCTGTTAAAAAACAACTCTCTTCTGATTTTGTTACAAGAGGGTTAAAAGTAAAATAAATTTCATGAAATTTTGTAAGTAACAAGAAATTTAACTGTTCTTCTTCTGGCCTGCTAAGTATTCAGCAACAAACTGAGGGGAAGGGAGAATTACGCAATCAGACACTGAACTGAACATTTCATCAAACACTTGTATAGAAAAGGTATGGAATAGTTTAGTCTCTATAAAAGTTGTAAGACAATAAAATCACTAACTACTTTCTTATTCCTGATTGGTTTGAGCCCTCCGTGAAACAAACAGTATTTTTGATGAATTAATGATAGATTTAGGAGAATAAATTTAACAGCCAGTAGTTGAATTTGTATATTTAAAGCTGAAAAGCTTCAGTGGATCATCCTGCAACTCAATTACTGAAAACACTTCTGGATTTTTCATCATTGGTTTGGTTTTAAACACAATTCTTCTGTAAGACCATAATGTGTAACCAGAAGATGACATAATGACACTACGATTCAAAAGCATGTCAGGAAGATGTTAAAGTAGTTGCTAGACCAATGCTGACAAACAATTCAAAACTAACAGGTGTAATTCTGTAAAAAATAAAACTTGGTATTTAATCTACAGTAATTCAGTGGTAGCTAATACTTGGTACCTATTCCAGTGTTGAAAACAGAGCAAAGTGCTGTAGGATTTAGGATTGGTTTGTGACAAATCCAGCTCAAGAAGGTGAAACTTCTAACTCAGGCATCATTCACTCCAAGGACTTTAGCATGAGTTCACTGGGAGGGATGTGGCCATATTCTTTTTTCGGTGAGTTTACGTAATGTTCATGTATTTACAATCAAACAGACCTTCCATTGCCCATGATGTAGCTCACTGACAGCAAAAAAATTATTCATGCTTCTTTTCGTATCACACGATGGTGGCAAGAATGAGAGAACATGCTTGTCTAACATTGTTTTGATAGGGGTAAATTCTCTGAAGAGAAAGCATCAGCAACTGAAATGGAAGGTCAGACATCGTCCATTCATTTTCCGTAGTGTGGCTCCTGTTATCTTCAGTCAAACGTTAGGAGAATCTTCTCTCTTACACAGCTATGGCATCTCAGTGACCGGACGTTTCTGTTTCAAAGTGTCAATGAGAGACAAGACTCCTCTTTTTACGTTAGTGGTAACTCTTCTGGTCACCGAGTCTGCAGGAGGTGGGGGCGGCCGAACTTTCTGTGAAGGAGGTCTGGCTACTAAGCACTTCTGATACCGTAACTGCAACAAAACAAAGCCATTCTGCAGTCATTACTGGATCAAATAACTTCACAGACCATTTAAAATACACTTTTAGCATTTTCTCATTAAATACAGTCAAACCTCTGTTTTGGCTGTGACAAAAAGCTCGGCTGAAGTAAATGGGAAATTGGTCTGTCAATGTTTGGGCAAAAACTGTCCATTAGCACACAACAGATAGTAAATCATATAAATACCCATTTGAAAACTGAAAAGTAAGTTTTCTGGGTTCAGCTACTCTAGAACAAGGGTTATATTCACTGTATTGCCACTGGATTTCATAACACAACTCCAAGAAAAATGTTTTTCTGGCATCAGATAACTTGTTTAGTGAAAGAAAAGATTTCTAATTTACATAGATTGTTGCAGAGGTTAGGAGAGAAAATTATTAAAGGGGCATTGTTCACTAAGCTGGCACTTTAAACATTAAAATGTTTGGATTTTAATTGATTAAATATATCATAATATAAATTCATATTTTTATCTTTCTTTTCTCTGCCTTGAAATTAATATAACTGCAAATTTGAAAAAAACAATTTATGGAGGCAGTGAAAATCTTAAGTGCTATTAGATGCCTTTGAAGAAGCTCACTTACCATACAAGCAGCCTGAACAGCTTCTGATACATTGCCTGCATTTGGTTCACACCAAAAAACATGGCACTCAAAATGCTGGTTTCCCGTGTCCATAATGAAGGCGAACGTGTGGATGTCTTTGCCTACTCCCATGAAGGACAGGAACCGCACACGACACTCCACCATGACTTCCTCTTCATTCTGGTCACAAATCAAAGGATTGATCATTACTACTGGATACTCTGTGGAACTTTCAATTTCGATTCAATGGGAGGATATACTGCTACAGTATTGTAGCTCTTTCTTATCTAGCTACATAAACCAAGCCTGCCCAAGCCTGGGCTGGATCTCCTCTTCTAGGCTGTCACCAGAAAACCGAGGCTTTGAGCATTACCGCAAAATTTTAAAATGTTGTACATTTTAAAAGCTGCTTGTTTTGTGAAGAAACAAAACAACATGGCTATAATGACCCCAAAACATACTCCCCTATCATTGGTATGTTATAGAGATGTTGGTTTAGTAGCTCATAGAAAGACATATATAAAAGACTGCATTAGTAAGTTTCACTGTATTAAACTCTATGGAAAATGCTCTACATTTTCTTCTGTAACACAGACTTTTATATTACTCTTGGCTTCTGTACCAAGAATAAGGCAAATGCAGTTTGGAATTTAGGATTGCTACTTCGGGTTTAACCTACATTTTAGGCTCAAAATTCCTGGAAAGTAAAACACTGAATTTGAATATCTAATGAATTCTTAAAATAATTTATTTCTGAGAAGATGCTTGGAATGATAAAGAAAACTGAAGCTGAAATGAGCAGTAAGAGCCTCTGCAGACTCTGGAAAGAAATAAAATGCAAAATAAGCAAATGAATTTTAGTTTACATTAACCCTACTAGCATTTCCGTGTTCCTGGTTTTCAACACTCATACTATGTTAACTGTGTTTAAAACAACACAGTCTTCCTTACTCTTTCATTGATGACTGTGACAGTAGCATCAGCAACATTCATGGTAACTGGCATCCAGTCATCTTTGCTAGAGGAAGCCATTAGACTTTCAATGGCATTGTTCAGAGTATCCATTCCTAAAACAGAATAAAATGCAATAGTGAAAAATAATATATGTAAACAATAACAGATTTTTTTATCTTCACACATAGTATAGAAAACAGATTGTTTTGGATGTCTTATTAAAATTAATTTGATAATGGAAGAAAGTATTGTGAAGTTGTATTTCTCCATCTGAAAAACCAAAACAGATGCCTCTGGCATATAAAAAAAACCAGGATAGCATCTTGTTTAGTTTTTGTACTGTTTCAGTTCTTCAGGGCCCTTCTCATTAGTAGCAGAGCTCATATTCAGAGAAAGCTGAAAGAAACTTCACCTTCTGGGCAGCTCCCAGAATACTGTTTGCAAAACACATGTTCATATGATGCCCTGAATATTAGATGTCTTCATGCTTGACTCATATGACTGAAACAGAAGAGTTGCTACCCTTCAAAAATCATGCACTGGCAGTTGACAAACCATTAGAATTTAAGCAAGGTACTTTGGAATTCACTTAAGTGTTACATACCTACAGGTTTAGCTACAGGTAGCATGCCCAGGTACTGGACGTGGAACTTCTGTACCAGTTCTGTCTTTGGTGTTGGGAAATCTACTGCATGGGAACAAAAGTCAATTTCTGTTAATCAGCATTCACAGCAGGAAAAAACACTTTTATTTAATCAATAACAAGAACTGTTTATCCATTAATTGTACTCTGATGCTATTGCATTGATTAAAATAAATTTTTACTCCTTCTAACAAGAACAAGCCTCAATAATTTCTAAAGGAATTTTTGGTCTATTCTAAGAATAAAATCACATTATATGGCTGGCATATTAAAATGCAGAAAATACAGATGAATGGGTCTTTGAGATATACAGACCTAAGTTTCACTGCAATAACTATGTAAAATCTGGAATCTGCTTTTAATCCTTGCTAATATGTTAAACAGTCTCCAAGTAATCAATACTACTGCCTGAACAGTACACATTACACAGACCATTGCACAAGCTGATGTATGGATTAGGAGTAAGACATTCAGTACAACCTGGTGGATCTAGAAGTGTATAATTTGCTGTAAAGCTAACACAAAGTGTATTTGTTCTCCTGAAATACTTTCAAAACAGCAACTACTAAGATATGACTAATAATGGCACGCAAAGGCAACTTCCTTCTACCATGCAGTAGAGTGTGCAAAAGGCTCTTCAGCTGGATGACAACCCGCTTGCACCCTTGCTGAAATAGAAGTTGCTGAAATAGATGCTGAAACCTAGGAGGAATTCTCCTATGGCTTTTCTGAATCCGAGTTATTAACTGGAGTATATTCTGGTTTTAAGGAAGATCTGGCCAACTGGTGCAGTCTCAAGTCAGGAGGTATTTTGATTTGAAAAAGACAATATTCTGAGTAGCTACAAATAAGTAAGACTGTGTTTGCAACACTTGCATTTCAAAATAAAAGAGGAAATGGACAAGTTGACATAACTGAGCAGGAGTCCATAACTGTCAATATAACCAAGAAAAATACTTAAAGTGAAACAGGAACAGATTACCACCAGTCAGATACATTAATTAAAAGGCAGGATTACACTCCTGACTTCTCCCCCCAATATGCTCAATTTTGGTCAAAAGCTGCATCAGAAACAAAACTTATCTGAAATAGCACCATCCTGAGGATACTAGCTGTAACACACAGTACCTTGCAGAGGAACATCAAGGGTGACATTTGTCCTATCTTGCAATGAGCTGCAAGCCATAGCTTTAGCATTCTTCCGTTCAGCCATAATCTGAAGAAGACAGTGATAATACAGCATTTAAAAAAAAATATATAGTACAGCAGCAACTATAAATTTACCCCTATTATAACCCTAGCTTCTGAAATCTGAAATAAGTCAGAAGGTACATGACTAAGCAGGTTATTCTTTTAACAACTTTAATTTTACTCCACTTCATTCACCATTCCTTAAATACATAAAGAACCTAGGTGGTGTCCAAGCCTAGATGAAAGAGAGGTTGAGGAGGAAAAAAACTAGTCATTTTTATCAAGAGCAAAATTATAGTGAGGAGTAATAGAGCAAGAAACATAAATATTTAACACACAGAGAAGAAGGTGTTCATTATGCATGTTCCTCTCTGAACTATCTTCTGCTGTGTAAACTTTTTTCCTCCATTTTTATGTTTATTCTGGAATTAGAAATCCTGTGCAAAATACAACATATCCTTCCCTCAAAATGTGTAGTACTAGCAAAAGAGGAAAAAAGCCCCACTTGTAAATAAACATTTTGGATGGCTATTCACTACAAATATATGACTGAGAAAGGATCCAGGGAAGCTAACAGAGGTTTTCCAAAGCTCGTATATAAACCATAGGTATCTGCTTCTTTATGTTATGACTGTTCATTGTAATTAAGCTATAAAGATAACTGGTGTTACAGCAGATGACACTTGGTCTGAAAATGCTTCTAGCAAATTTCTCTCCTCTGCCCTCCTCCTTTTTTTTTTTAGGTTTTATATTCTGAAAGTATTTTCTGTTGCAGGGACATATGGGAATATTCCTGCCCTCTGATGAAAAATTATACACAGTAGCTTAGGAAGAAACCCTGACCCAGTAAAGAGGTACAGCATGTGAACACAAGCCAAGTGTTTTCCTGGATCAGGATTACATCTATTGCTGAATTAACTGTGTTACTGTTAGCTATGATTTTAAATGCCTAGTTGTTCTCTTATCCAAAATTAGTGTCAGAAGTTTCATGTCATAGTTACTTATGTGACAGCTCTACTCCCTTTCTGATATTCCTGTGTAAAGCTACCATGGCATTTACTTGATGTTGACCTTACAGGATAAAAGCAGCAGTGGTAGGGCCTGTGTAGCATGTTTTTCCCTGCTAGACTTGCTGGAAACATCTGTGTGAGTTGGGGAGTTGGAGGATAACTGGGAAGAACGTAACAGGTCTCCAGTCAGCCACTGCTGCAGTGCTGATGTTAAAATTCACCAAGCACAGCCTGCAGCTCCTTGACCAACCTGAGCAGCTCCCCGAGTGCTGCCACTGGCACTCCCTCTGGCACCCAAACCTGGACAAACCTGCCAGGCTTTGCACAGTTGATGGGCTACCTTCTGCCTCAGGCATAACTGTGGTGCCCAGAGGGCTACAGTATGCACCCTGTGTAAAGACTCAACCTTGCTTGCATGAAACACCACAAAAAAGTTCAGTACCATGTCTTCAGTGTTGCAAAACCAAAAAATTTTTAGCCTATGCAACTGGCTACAGAGGAGGGTTTGGCATCACTGATTCCATTCACTAACATGAAGACAAAATGTAAAAAGCAAATGACAGTCATACAGCAGAATTTTAAAACCTGAAGGTTTTCTGACTAGCATTTCTAGAAGAGCTGTGACTCACGACGAGAGAAGTTACACATGGATAACTGATAAGGTTATTCATCCCCACAGCCCACTTTTTCCGTGATGCAAACTAACATGCTTTAAGGAAAACCAAAAAGAGCAACATGATATTTTTAAAAAGGGGCAGTCTCAAATCCACCACATCTCAACAAAAAATAAAAGAAGAGTTTCAAGTAGATTAGTTTTAACTTCCTCTTTGTAAAGCACTTCAATCAGATTGCCCTCTGTAAAGGATGTGCTGCATTGTTGCTGATGCATTAAATGACTGTACAGAGGACACTCATAACTGATCATCCAAGAAAACCAAAATTAATAGCCAGGGAATGGTGTCAAATCTGTAAGGTAGAATGACCGAAAAGAACACTCCTCCCCAGTATTATGGACAACACTATCAGAGCAGGAACATATCCTCCAGTATACATAACTAGAGTACCTTAAACCCCTTTTCCCCCATGATTTTTTAAATACAGTTAGCAACTATTTTCCTCTGTGTCCTGCAGGATAGTACCATTGAATAACACCATTCAAACAAGGTCTGATTCATTTATGGAGTTTAACATCATTGTTTATAATTAATTGAACCTCTGTGTTCTCTTTCCATTTTGAACCTGCAGCTTCTTTATTATTCAGGAAAGCCTTTGGTCTCTATACACACTTGTCGAATCAAAAGCACATATCATCCTCCTCAAATCTAAATGCCCACTCTCCCATAATTCCCATCCATTTGTGTTCTTTTCCTCACAAATTCTCTGTGCTGTTTCTCATTGCCAGTTATATAAACTAAACTAACACTGCATACAACCACTGATTACATGTATAAGGCTTAGGGACCTCTGAACAGACAAACGCAGCTGATTTTAAATCCACTTGCCTTTGAGCAGATTTCGTGTAAACTTGTAGCAATGGCTTTTGCAGGTGTGTCACATCGAAACACATGACATTTCAGAATTCTTGTGTCTTTGTCTCTTGCCACGTAAGCAAAGTCTCTGTGTAAACAAGACAAAGGGACACATTAGAAACATACAGAACAAATTTGATGACATTAGAATCAGCCTCAACTCTCAAAAACACATGCCTTCAACAGAGCAGGTCTACAAATGTAATAAACTGCTTACCCATGAAACATGTATCTAAAGTTTCGTGCTTAATCTGTATAATTCAAAAGCTCATTTTGGTTTCCTAACCGTCCAGCTTACTCAAGTTACAACCCATAATTCCAAATGCAATTGTAAATAAACAGCAAAATTTACTCAAATATGTTATTGAAGATGAAGTAGGGAGAGAATTACATATTAAGACAGAAAACATATGCAGCTCTCAACTGCTAAAAAAATCCAAGAAACAGCACACAAGAGTGTAGTCAGAGAAAAATTGTATTTCGAAGGACTGTATAAAGTGTTTAAAATATGCGGATAGTAATTAGAGATCTGGTTGCATAAGGGAGATGTGAACCTGCTGAGCTTTGCTTGCACTAATTGCCCTAAATTTCTGACCTTATTTTTTCAAAAGTTAAATAAAGCTGCCCTGTACTGGCTAGTCACCGCAGCACAGTAAAGCTTTCTAGCATGGATGAAGGAAATGCCACGACCAGGTTTATTTGTTCTCAGGCTGCTTAAGAGCTGGAGCTCTTCTGAAACAGTCAAAGTGATACATACTGAGCCAGGAACAAGCCTGGATTTGCCCAGTTGCCATCCTTACTGTACAAGACTCTATGTTCACTGGTCTTGCACGTCTGCTTTGTCATGTCCTCCAAGCAACTACAGATCATTCCTACTTTGTCACCCTCTTGCTACCTTCCGATTTCTCTGGGACTTTGCTCCAGCCTCTCTTACGCCTGAAGTCTCTTTTCAGTACCTTTCTGCTTTGCACATAAATAATTACCAGCAAGACTAAGTGGTGAAGAGATAGGAGAGATATTCCTAAGCCACTAGCCTAGTATAAACTAAAGTATTTCTGTATATAAAAGCCTGTCAATATTCCAAGCAGGGTTTAATGTAGCATGGATGGCCAATTTTTAAATTCATTTTAAATGCCCCGTGAATTGAAGAATTTTATACTGAAGCTCTCCAGGGAGAATCAGAGACTGTGGCAGACAGATTGCTGGCCTTCCTGCTCTGTGTGAGATGTGGACACTGCCCTGCAGTTAAGTACTGTACCTGTATCTAACTGAACAGCAGATTTTGTTCTTCATGAGCCCTTGCAATATAAGGGCTGCTCATTAACAGGAACAGGTGGTTGCTCCATCTAAGTGCTTTTCAACCTGAAGCTTGATGAATAATATTTAAAAAAACCCAAGCCACACAAAATTATCAGGGGATGAGATCTGAAAGCAATTCCACATGACAGAACCATGCAGAAACACAGTGAAGCTGGAGGCCCCTCTCCATTTCGCTGCATTCCAACCTGCAATGGCATACACTAGGGCACAGCAGGGACAGGAGGCAGTGGGGCAGCATGTGGAATGTGCTGCCACCTGAACCCTTCCTGCATGGGGAACGCAGCTCTCGGTGGCTGCAGCACTGCCCTGCCAGCATGTAACACACAGGCATCCTGGGGAGGGACAGTGTTTTACCCACCTGATCATGACCTGCAGGAAAAATCACAAAGCAATAATCCAGGAAGGTACTGTCTATTACACAAGATGCCCCAAGGTTTCCTAGCTCCAGCCTGACCCCAAGTCCCTCGGCCACAAGAGCCTTTTGGCATGTTGTTCCCTTTTTCTGAACTGCAAGATCACAGACATGTTGAGTTTCAGCTGGAGTCTTGCCCCTGGAAAAAGACTGACACTTTTGGCTCATCTGGACATGTGCCAAGCCTTGCTTTAGAATGGTTTCCTCCTCGCTTAATGCTTCAAAAGCAAGCGGAAGACTCCTAGTTGGACTCCAAGAGAAGAGGGTATGGATCACCTGTAGCCTATAAAAAATTAGCAGCTGCAGGGAAAAAAAATGAAACAAGGTGCCACATAAAAAAACCTTTGAGACTTTCGCCTTTTGACATAAACTTTCAACATTACTGAAATGCAGGGCAGGTCTCTGGAAATGCTCAGGCTCACAAAGTCCCACATTTAATATCCTGAGCTCTGACAAGACCTAGACTAGTTTGAGAGCTATAGGCGAGGAATTTCCAAAAATCCTAAGCATTTCAGGTTTTGTTTTCCATGTTCTTGGCTTTAGCTGCAATCTTTTAAATGTCCTAAGTTACTGACTTCACATTTTTGAGTCCAAATACCGTTCCCTGCAAGTACTTTAACTGCAATACAGAAACATAATTCACTTAACAGACATGGATTTTCTACCATAACTACAATAAGACTTCCCCCCACTTTACATACAAGAAAAGCTTGCTGGCAGTGACCATCACTGGCAGGTAGCAAAGACAGCATAAAAAACCAGAGTGCTGTGCACACTTTATTACTGGATCAAGGTCCATTCTTTCAGAAGGCAGAAAGTAGCTGAAACCTGTGTTTGCATTAACTTAAAATAAAATTGAAAGTCATCTATTGACCATTACATGGTTATTTACTACCATTTGCAAGCAGTTACCTCAAAGCAATACTATTCCTTCGAGGACTTGAAAACAGGTGATTTATGCATTCCTTTACAAAATGATCCCAGGAAGAGCATCCTGTGTTGTTTTGCCAAGCTGCTTGCACTGCACAGAAACCTGTTTGAATAAACAGAAATCTGCACGTCCTGAGGAGGCTGTCCAAATCCAGGATTTCCAATTATAAGGCCAGCACTCTGGAGGAGTTGCACACAGCCAGAAGATAACCTGTCCCTTCTGTTAGCCATACAGCTATCTGTTAGAACCTTATTTTACTGTCAGTAAAAGCTAAGATGGGACAAAGCCATCAAAGCAAGTCATTAGGGCTTGGAGGACATAACACATTGCCAGCAAAATTCACTTGTAACAGCCCAAGAAATTGTGGTCCAACCTTTGATGAGTAGCTCTGGCAATGCCCTGGCACACCAAGACTTCCTCAATGAACTACATTGCTTTGCTGTGGGAAGCCACATCAGGCAGGCCATCTCCACTGTGCTGCCAAGTTCCTGATACATGGAACAACCCCTGAGGCCACAGTAAATCTCACCTTGCAGAGAGTGTATCTGAGATCCAAGCTCAACTGCAAGGGTTTTCAGCCTTATGGGAATCTGTAAGGTAGAACTAAATGTGTTTAGTCAGCACGTTATCTCCCAGTGGAAGTAGGACTCAAAGGACTGTGGAGATAAAAATAAGTCAAAAAATTAAAACTCTATTAAACTTAAGACTGAATTCTGTCATGATCAAAGATTTTGGCTGTAAAGGAACACAACTTATAATTATGCCCCATAAGTGGGAAACATCTTTGATAGAAGTATTTTCAGCAGCATTTTAAGGGCAGAGAGTTCGACTGGGGATGGCCTGCTGAATCTTGAGCTTTTCTCTCAAGTCTCAATTTACTTTTCTGAACAAAGAGAGCAATGTGGAGGGCAACACTGACAGTAAGGAGCTTGCCCACTTTTCAGCAAGAACATTTCTCTGTTCCTGGAAGGTTAATGACAGCCAAATGAATGAGCCACTGTGCAGGGCCCAGCTCAGTAACCACTCTGAAAGGTAAGACCTGTGGCAAGGGCAGGGAGGAGTCTGATGAGTGTTATGGATGCAGTATCTGTAGTTGGACACTGCAGGTGAAAAGGAGACTCATCTGCCACTTTAGTCCTGCCGAAGAAGGGCCTGCAACCCAGTGGTCCCTGCAAGAGAAGGATGACAACAGTCCTGGTAAGACAGATGTGCTCTGCACTTGCCACAGAGCAGATGACAGCCACAAAAATGTTACTCAAGATGCAATGTATTGATTTTCTGATGGAGCTGGTAGCAGCCCTACATATAGGATACCTAAGGACTGCTGCAGGACTGCAGGACTTTTCTTTTTTTAAAATTGAGTATAAAGAGATGGGAGGATTTAAAAGAAAGATCATCTAGTCCAGTGCTCCCACAGTGAGCAGGGAGATCTTCAGCTAGAACAGGTTGCTCAAAGTCCCATCTAACCTGACCTTGAATGTTTCCATGGATGGGACATCCATCACCTCTCTGGGAATCCTGTTCCAGCATTCCACCACTTCATCATAAAAAATTCCTTCCTTATATCTAGTGTGAATTGACCCTCTTTTACTTTAAAACCATTATCCCTTGTCGTATCACAACATGCCCTGCTAAAAAAAAACCAGAACACCCCAAGACTCATTATTGAGGCCGTCCATCAGAGGACTGGCCATGATCCACAGTGTTGCATCAGGCAGTATAAAACTCCCTCCCCGGGGGAGGTACCTGGGCATTCCCACCTGAACCTGAATGTATATTAACCCATTGAATTTTTTGTTTTGGGGGGTACCTCCACCCCTGATGGATCAAGACTGTGACCATCACGTTGACCAATGAATACCAAAATTGCAGTTTTGTTGCTGGATCTATGGGTGGTGGTATCTTTACTCTCCATCTTCTCTTCTCTCTTCCTTATATATTTTCTTAAGTGATATTTTCATACTTTTGTTTAAACACTGGTCATTCAGTGTCATTTCACTCTCATCTGCTCCAAGTGATCTATTAACAAGAACCTCAGTTACCCTGCCTTCAGGGGTGGAGTTGTAACACCAAGAGACCTCTTCTCCAGGCTGGACAAACCCAGCTTTCTCAGCCTGTCTTCACAGCAGAGATGCTCCACTCCTCTGATCATCTTCATGGCCCTCTTCTGGACCCTATCCCACAGGTCCATGTCTTTCCTGTGCTGAGGACTCCAGAGCTGGACACTGCACTCTAGGTGGGGTCTCACAAGTCTAGAGCAGAGAGGGACACTCACCTCACTCACTTGATGGCCATGTTTCTTTTGATGCAGCCCACAACATGCTTGGCTTTCTGGGCTGGGCTGCAAGTCCACATTGCTCTCATTCACCAGCACCTCCAAGTCCTTGGCAGGGCTCCTTAATCCCTTCATTCCCCAGCCTGTATTGATACTGGAGTTCTCGTTGAAGAAACAATGATGCCCCACTGTATGCAGCAAAGGCTCCAGGGTGTGGCCTGGCAAGCCCCTGAGGCTGTGAGGAAAGTCTCATCTTTGTTCTGTGAAATGCCACGCACATTTAGTCACTTGTAGAAGTTCCAGAAATGCCATTTTCTGCCCACAGGGTTGTTGGTGAGTGCTGGGAAGGAGCTGCCAGGACCACCTGGCCCACGCCTCAGTTCCACAAGTGCTGCATGTAAGGCTTGTGTCGAGCCTCTCCAGCACTCGGTCCTGCAGCTTCTGTAAATATTTCTGCTTGTAATGGTATGCAGTCATAAACAAGGCTGTATAGCACAATTACAGAAGAAAATGACACACCAGCCAGTACATCAGTTTCAAGTACTGAGAGCTAATAAAACCCTCGTGGTGGTGTTGCAGACTCACACACCAGTGTTTCACTTTAAGCACCTGAACAGCTTGAACAAAGTAAATCAGCTAATTACGTTCATGGATTGTGAATATACATAAACCTTTAGATGATCAGGGCCTGTATCTACTGAGACAAAGTATGAAATGTGAATTCTTCTAAACCTGTGGTACCACATCACACTCAACCCTGCCAGCACCATCTATTTTCAAATCATCAATCAAAACTAGCACAAAAACAATCCTTCCCCCTTCTGGCAGTGCACAGACAGTATCACTGATATCATTAATTCATGGAAGTCACCTACATGCCCGTGTGCTTGCACCAGTGGCCCTACATGGCAGCCCAGCAGCCAAGACCTGGAGATGGGGGTACTGGCTGGTAGCAGCTGGCTCCTCCACTGCCAGTGGGAGCCTTGCAGCCTTGCTTCAGGCATTTCTAGGCATTTGGAAAATGGAGCTCCACGGTTCCTCTTGGACAAGAAAGGTATGGCTTTCTGAGGATTTCAGAGTATCTGCTTCCTACAGCAACAATAAAACATAGGAAAAGTTGTGTTTCCCTACACAGGACCACAATGGAACAGCTTCTTTTTTGTCCAAAGCCTTGAATCCCAAGTAAGCCAGAAGACCAGTCTCTGATTCTTCTTCCACTTCAGATCCCTTCTGAGTTGCTTCATCTATAAACCTTCATTTGACTGCAGCTCACTTGAAGCTGATTAACATTTAAGTGAGATTTATGTGCAACAGGCCCCTGGGATAATGAAGAAGTGCTGAGCAACGTGTTTGCAATAGAAATTTATGGAAAAGGCCAAATGCCTCCTCTTACCACTCCCCTATCTTTACATTCTGCTGGGAAAACAAGTGAAAAAAGAAATTTAAAAGCCATTACAAAGGCCATGGCTGGATAGAGAGCTAACACAGGGTTAACACATCTCATCCAGCTGGATGAATCTCTGTCTCCATGGAGTGTGTGTGCACATGAAATCTGTGGGATCTGAATGACAGCTCTGGGTAAAATTTCATTCCATGTCAGTGGAGAGAGCAGCAAGGTGTTTAGTAGGAGAATGATGTTGCAAAAAAAGCTGTGTACTCCTGAAACTTTGTAACACAAGTGCAACACTTCTGTCGATACAGGATTATGGAGAAGGGGTTCTGCATAGAAAGTAATTTAAAATTTTTTTTAATCATTTGCACATGTACTACATCATCCATTAATAATTTTCCAGTTATAGGAACTGGATATAAATCAGTATTCTGGACAGAAGCTAGAAAAACAGAAAAATAGATAAGAAGTATTTTGTGCAAGAGTGGGTAAGACTGGTTCTGCTGAACAGTTAAAAATTTAGTAGTAATTTATTTTGAAAGAATACAGGACTAGAGAAAGACATTTAAAAAAGCAATTTTGAGAGTTGAAAAGACAATGTAAGGTGCTAAGTAGAAGGGAATTTAATTTTTATTTGCTCTTTTACTCTCTTTAATTGGCAAATGTCTACAGTCATTGACTAAACCTTAGATAGTCATACCTATTTAACACCTGGCTAAGCATCACTTAGCTGCTCAACCTTGGATGAATATAATCACATTAAAAGCAATTTATGCTAATGCTGTCCTGTTTGAGTAGCAGTTATAACCATTTGCCACTATTAGGCTAAAGTCCTAGGAGGCATCCCAATTAAGTACAGCTTAAGAGAGTCACACATCCTTCATTACCTTCTCATTATAAACTTATTTCTTCAAAGAACTGTAGAAAAATGTAGAAGTGCATTAATCCTTTTTTGTTTTTTTTTGGTTAAAAACCCCTAAGATCCTAGCCCTAAAGTATGAAATGAAATTTTTTACTATTCTCAATAAAATTAAATTGCTGCTATTTAAAACACCTACATTAAAATGATACACATGCAGGAAAATGTACATTTCTTTACAGATTTATGTATTACAAATTGTAACAAGAATCCTTGAACCAGAAAATTATATTCTCTTGGTTTGTCTTAAAATTGATTGAAATTCATCCAGAATAGCCTACAGAAGATGATTTCTCTGTACTGGTGTATAGACTTCTGTGACTGCAGGGCCACAGAACAGATATGTCAGGCTGTGGAGAAACCATCTCCCGAGTCTATAACTTTCAGACTTCACATTGCTTTCCTACAAACAGCTGACCAGAGACTTACGAAAGCAGGAAACAGGACGGGGAGAGCAACCACCACTACAGCAGAGCACGTCAGAGGCACCTGGCAGGAGGTTGCCATTCACTGTCAACACTTGAATGTCCATGGGGACAGAGGAGGAGAAAAGCAAGAGAAGGGAGAGGAGGCACATGATAAAAGCAGGTAAATATAATGCCATCAAGACCATCCTTGGGTGGGGTTTTTCCATGACACAGATATTCTAGCATCATGAATGATACTAGAAGAAGAGAAGATAAGGTGCAAGAAACCCTGCAGTAATATGTATGTTAGAAATTACAGATCCTCTGGATTAACATTTCAGGCTTTTAATCCAGACTTCTTATTCACATAGAGAAAAGGAGAATGGCTTATAGCTGAAATAATGTTTGTGACTCTGTTCAGGTCACTTGTCTTTTTATTATGGTCACACCAAGGAACTAGCAAAGTTAGGGAGAAAAATCCAAAGGTAAGAAAACGATAACTAGATGAAACAAGCAGCATTCACAAATGCTGCAAAATCTTTTTGTAAAAGATTTACTGAGGACCTTTCAACTATTAGATACCGAGTGAAACCACTGCTTCCCTTCCACACGTTCCAAATGAAACTCACAGCCCCTTCTCCAGGTAACTATGCACCCAACATTTTGGAATCAAATCCCAGATGAGGAGGAAGGAAAATAACTACTCCCAAGAGTCTTCTCCTTCCCATTTCTCTTATACAGTAACCACATCCACCATTCTCTCATCAGTGATGAGAGCTGGAAGAGATGTGGGGGAGAAAGAATTTTCCCTGTGTTTCTGACAGTTGCGAGAAATCCTAAACACACATGAAAGCCTTCCGATTTTTCTGCACTCCAAGAACTTCAACTCAAAGAGCTCCTCCACCTCTTCAGCCGCTCTCCTGCTACAACCCAGAATGGTACACTTGGCCACCAAGACATTACCCTGGTGATGAATTTTGGATCCAAGTAGTTAAAATGCCCTCCCCAAGAAGAGATTTTTTGGAGACTTTTCTTATTTCAGTTTTTACACAGTTTGAAAATGGATTTCCTTGCAGCAAAACATCTATTCTGCATTTTAATAAATTCTCCTCAAATGGTCTGGCATTGACAGAGTGTAGCTTGTTTTTCTAATTCAAGCATAAAGTTTGTAGGGCAAATTATCCCCTGCTGAAAGGCTGTTTGCTTCATTCCTTGATAATGTCACTTGCTAACTCTGAAGGAGGAGCTATGGCTACTTTGTGTGATACTCAGAGGCTTTAATCTGGCAGCCCTAAAACTCACAGCTGCTGGTTTTTCTTTGATGTCTTATCATTGCCACAGTTCTGTGTGCTTCCAAAATTTGTTAAAGCCCTCTCGGAGCTGATGCGTCTGATACCCAGCTCAGCCCCTCAGAGCCCAGCACTTCCAAGCCTGAAAGCATTTGCTATGACTTTCACTCCAATTTCCTTCCTGCAGCCTGATCCTTATGCAGCTGCAAAAGCCGGTCCCCCAGACGGGCTCCAGGTCTCAGTGCTGCCCAGCACCTTCTCCTGTGCAGAGGGGACAGGAGTCCTGTCAGCCTGGCCACCACTGCCTCACTAGCAAGCAAGGTGGCTTTGATACGTTACAAATCATTTCCCTCTCTGCTACCAAGGGCTTTATTCTACTCCTGCAAAGGGCCAGAGATTTGCATTAACTGGAGTCACGTCAAAGCACAGATCCATGAGCTCTGTTAGCACAGTGACAACAGTACAGATTGTACAGGTTAAATATATGTCCCATGCTGGTCCTCATTCCCAGCCTGACCTCCCAGTCACATGGCCAAAGCACCACCATCATGGCAAGAAGGACAGTCTATGATTTGTGCTGTGGTCACCACCAAGGGGGTGCCCTGGGAACTGTGCTCCTGTAGGACTGGCAGCCCAAGGGGGCCCAGCTAACAGTGTGTCACATCCAGCTGGTGCCTGGGGCTCAGATGGGGCTTACTGCTGCTCAACAACTGCTAGACAGGCATGGCAAACTGAAAAGTCAATCAGTAGCTTAGACCTCTGCTTGTTTGATAGATGGATCTAACAAAAGACAGAACTTCTGGGACAGATCGTATGAAAATCACTGGCCACTGACTTGGTCAACACAAATGTTTCAGGGTGTTTTGCTTAACTATTTCACAATATTTTTGAAATGTGCATGGGCAGGGGGCTGCCTTCCTATCCTGTGCAGCAGTTTTCAAAGAAAAGGCATACAAATGAGGTAGTTTGTCAAGGCCATTATAGTTGCTGCTTCTCCCTTGCAACATTGTAAAGTGGTGGTTTAACTCCTCAGGATGGCCAGTCTGATGAATCCTGAATTTCCTTTAGTAAATGAACGTGTTATTATGCCTGTGAACCTCTGAACAGCCTCTTTGAAGCAGATCCTGTACATTTGACTTTGACAAATTAGTATTTAGATATTTTTGACAATGCTTCTGTCTTCCAGATCTAATTGGAAGACAAGGGCTTTTGTTTAAAAGGAATATCTAAAGATTTAATAAAGAAATACATCAAGTTGAGATGCTCAAAGCACTATAACAGATTTAACTGAAGACAGCAGACTACACCAGAATAGTTAATCTCTCCAGTGTGATTTGTTTTATAAACAAGGCTTCCTAGTTCTCCTTCGCTCTTTATTATTCAGATGCAGAACACAGCAGTTGTGCAGAGACACTACCCATGAATCTGCTTGAAGCACACTTTTGCCAGTGCTAAGCTGGGAGGATCATTGCTTCCCCACATGCATGAAACCTACATTAGATTGCAAAGCCATAATCAAGAAAGTTCAAATATTTCCCTAGGCCAACACTGCCTAAAGAATTGATTAAAATTAAGTCAGGCCTGAAAACCATTCTCATTGTATTCCACAAAGCAAACATGAGGAATAGTCTGCATCTCTAAACCACATTCCTTCCACCCAGTCCCACTTTCAAGTTTTTGCAATTTAGAAGAGCAAACAAACCCCAAATCTCATCTGAGGGATGCAATTCTATTGCTAAGAGCCTTTGGAGTGGCTGCAGCCCTTGTGCTGCAAAGCACCTGACTACAATGCCTTACTGTCTGTGCGCCCATGAAACAGGAAGCATTGTAGAGAATTCCAAATGATTCCTTTGTACATCCAAACAAATCAAACATACTGGGAACAACTTTTCTTCAAACTTAAAAAGGCAAGCAAGCAACCCAGACGGACCCAAAACAAATGCCAGAAATAGAAAATAAACGTTTACTTTTCCAAATCTTGCTAAACTTAGCTCTTAAATCCCCTGCTCTTAGGATCATGTTTTTAAAACATTTTAAATAAAAGCTGGGATTTTAACACTACTGTCTTGCATTTCAGATTCCAGAGAACATCATCATCTAAATTTAAATCCCAAGACAAGAAGCAAATATTAAAACCCACTGCATCGCATGATTTTGAACTGTTCTATTGTTAGAGGGTTTGTGACCTGAGGAAAAAACCCCAAAACAAACAACAGCCAATATCAACTGGACAATTCTGTTAATAGCAAGGTGAAAAGATGACAGTTATGAATTTACTCACTGAAGTTGGGCTTCACTGATACAAGCCAACCCATACAACATTTTTCAGTGCACGCCAGAAGGATAAACACAAAAATGGAAAAACGAAAATCATTTACCTCTCTCTGAATCCAGGGAAGCATGAAGAAACAGAAAGAGCAAGTTAGAAAGCACTGAAGCAGAGAGAGCTCCAGCATATGATAACACAGGGTAGCTGAAAAGTGCTGTACATTTAACACACACTGTTTGTTTGTAGCACAGCGTATCTAAGCATACGGCCACTATTTCCTTTTGACACCCTTTTTCATTGAATCTAGTTGCTCTGAAGTTTGTATTTTTGGAAACATGCGGTGAAGCCAACAGGCATCAGCTGAGGCAGTGCAGACATATCAACAGTGGGAGGTAATAAAGCTTAAAATACCACACACAAGTCCGGGAAGTAGTATGCAGAAAGCATAAATAGACACAGAAAGTACGTGAACCTTCCTTTTTCCAAAATAACACTTTTTACAGCAGACACTGACAAAAGAAACAAGAATAATTCTTCAGGTTGTGCAAACCTTACATTGTTTAAACTGAAAGAGTAGAAAGATTGTCATCAGTTTTTTTAATGCCTTTTCCAAAAACAAAAGCTCATGCCCCAAGGTCACTTGGGGTCCTCTGGAAGTTGCACCCTGAAGAAGTGACAGCCTGTGGAGCAACCTTCCATGAAGCCAGGATGTATAAAATCACCACACACCTTCATTTGTAAAACACTTCAGCAACCACTAACTCTTGGTATGACTTAAGCAACACCCCCCTCCCACAGGCAAAGGCAGGCAGGAGAGGCACAAGCTTCCCTGGCTGGTGGCTGCCCTACTGCCCCTTCCCACAGACCTGCTCTGCCTGCCCCTGCCCTGAAGCCACAGAGAGGGCTCCCTGCAGGTCCTGGCACCTACCACAGCCTGCTGCTTTCCAGGTCATGCCAGCCACCACGAAACCCCAACAGGGTGAGCTGGCAGGGACACGCACGTGTACTTCTGGAGCTCGTCCTGTGAAGAAAGCAGTTTCCTGGGATGTGACCACAAAGAGTTAGCAGGCCTGGGAAAGGATATGGGTTGCTGCCTGCTTCTTTGCACCTCTAACAGTGGATGCCACTCTATGCAATGCATAGTGTCTCTACAGGGACAATGGCCATTCTCAGAAGGGAGCTACTTAGTCCTGCTCTCCCACTCCTGCCTCCTGCATGCACCTCACAACTTCCCTTTTTTAAGGGCTTATCTCTAGTGAGCATCTGAGCAAGGTTCATGCGCTGTGTGCAAAAATGTGGGACCCTACATCATCCCAGCTTGTAACTGACTCTTGAGAAAAAAAAAAAAAAAGAAGTGGAGTGGAAAAATCATCACATCTCAAGTAATAAGGGTAGGATTAAAGACAGAACACACTGAGGGGAAGGGATCCAATTCCCATTAGACATCTCATGTCAGCAAGCTTACAGCGATTGATTCGTTGTTTAGAAATGGCTTAGTGAGTAGATCTGGAATAAACATAGGTTTTCTAAGGCAGATTTTAACTTAACATGCACATGGTTCGCTAATGCAGCCGTCCAAAATAGATGTGTATGCATGTAACCAGAGATTTAATTTTTTCTCATGTTGAGATGAAACGTCTCCTGCTGCAACTTGTACCCACTGTCCCTTGTAATAATCTTGATGTGACTCCTTGTGACAAACAGAAATTCACTGCAACAACCTCTCCATGGACATGGTAGAGCTCCCATCATAGGAGGTTTTCAATATATGACTGGACAGGGTGCTAGACTATTTCATTTAGGCTCCCTTTCCCATAAATGGCTGGATCAGATGGTCTTTTGATATTCCTTCCAACCGGGGCTGTTCTATGATTCTGTGAAAGCAGCCAGGTTGGAAAGATGATCCATATTTACAAATGTAATGGACATTCCCAGAAATTTCACAACAGAGGCATGAAACTTAGCTTCATTGTAAAGAAGAAACACATGGTGCTCTGCTCTACTCCTGTCATACATTGAACTTGGAGTTTCCCCTTTTCAGTACCCAGTGGTGACCTGTGTGGATCTCCCCAGCCAAAACCCCACTCACTCCTTTGCTTCATCTACATGGGCTGCCTACTGGGCTTTGCAGAATCAGCAAGCACTTCAACTATTGCTAACATTTTATAAAATTAAGGGATAAAAATTAGATCTCAACATTGCAAATGTTGGAAGACTTTCAGGCCTAAACATCATTGATACTATATGCCAGTGCCAATATGAAAATCAGAATTGAAAAAGTAGTATCACTTTCACTTTCTGAGAAAACACAATGTTTCTAAGTAGTAGGAGAAGTAAAACAAATATGATTTTCTTTGTCCATTAATCACTGGCTTTATATGAAGTGGACAAACAGAGATGTCCATCTCTCAGAAAAGCATTATATTGGAGAAACTGTCCCGTAATTTAGACACAATGTGCTGGGGGAGGACAGGAAAAGAAATGTCTTAGAGACACAAAACATGACCTGCTGGAGCAAACTCTGAAAAGGAGATCTGTTAATTCCCCAATTGTTATGCAAGATACAACTGTACAGAACAATCACCACTGCAGCTGCCAGCCCAGAGAAAAGAGCACTGAAGGAAATTCAGGAAGGTGAGAGAAAAACAAGCAGTTGAGCTGCTGGACTTCCTCAGGCTTTGAGAAATCAATGGGGCTCTGGCTGCCGTGGGATGCATATGAATCAGGGGAGGCTGCCTCTCGATTCTAACCAGTTAATTACAGCTTTCCAATTAACCCAATAACTTCTCATAGAGTGTTTTGTAATTCATTAATTATTTTCATACAAAAGACTATTTGCCTGTATTCTCTTTACATTCTAGTAGCTCAAATGTGGTTGAATAATTTACCTTTAAACTTAAATAAACAAATTTTTAAAAAATCACCCCAAGGCTAAAAAGTAGATACAGAAAGTTTCAGTTCAAGTGGCAGATTTTGTTGATTGCTCTAAGTGCCAGAAATGCTATAAGAGCAGCTGTACAAGTGCTTCAGTGTGGTGCCCTACATATCTCCTTTCCAAGCTGAGTTAAAATGGGTCAAGCCAGAACCTGCCAATAACCTGGGAAGACAATCCCCAGAAAACTGTGTCAGGGCTGTGACACAGAATTTGAGATTCGTTTCTGAGGGGAAAAGGCCAAGACCAAGGCAAACAGCCCATGACCTTCCAGCCTGCAGAGGTGTGAGAAAGAACACCCCTCCTGGAGCAAACCCTGAAAGGACCCTGCCTCCAAGGGAAGGTGGCAACAGTCTCTTCCTCCCCATCACTTCTGCCAGGCTCATTTATTCCAGGTTGTTTTCTGATTGGCACCTTTAGGAACAGAGCATTGCAGTACTGGAAGGGCACCTGCTCCTCTGATCCCTGCTTTCCTCCACACTCCTCTCGCAGAGGGTCTCCCAGCCCAGGGATGCAGTGGAAGCAAGAGAGTTGTAGAGTGGTGTAACTGATGGGGCACTGCTTGAGTGCAACACCATTTCTTCTTTCAGTCCCAGGTTTCGTACACCAGTGAGTGATGCAAACTGTATCCTGGGGGCTGGCCATTGATGTGCAATGCCCACCCCACAGGCAGAAGGGTGATGGAGGTTCCACTGAGAGGTGAATATACCCTTCCACATGGTGCTCATGAGGCCATATCTGCACTGCTGCATGCAAGTTTGGGATCACCAGTCCATGGAGAGTGACAAACTGGAGTGAGCCCAGCCAAGGGCACCCAAGGTTGTAGGAACCATGCTTATTTAGCCTGGAGATGAGGTGGGCTTGTTTAGCCTGGAGACAAGGTAACGGGAGAGGATCTAATTAATGTCTCCCACTTGCTCATGGGAGGGTTTAAAAAGTAGAGCAAACCCAAGTTTCTTTGCCAAGAGAGTGGGTAAGCCCAGAGATACATACTCCAGGAGGCTGTGCACCTGTTCTTGGAGCTTATAAATATCAACCTGAAGTGGCTCTGAGGTGATCCTGAACCCTGCCCAGGTTTGGGCAGGAGGCTGGTCTAGCTGACCTGTTGCAGTCTATTCCAGGGCAACGTTTTTCCCCTGACTCTGTAACAGAAACACCTCAAAGCACAAATTGGAGATGTGCTGTGCTGGTGGACATGGTGATGCTGTGTTTATGCAGATGACCAACTTATGGGACTGTCTCAAGAGCGAAGAGGGAAGCTGGCAGGGATGAAACACCATGCCCAAGAGCCTCAGCAGCTCAGGTGCCCCACACATCCATCCCTGGTGGCTGGGACAGCAGGAGTTGTCCTGGACTCCAAATACTTCACAGTCGCTACTATTGTGTCTTCTACTTCAATAAGGGCCACTGTAAGACTACAACGTGATGGAGAGCAAATCACACCAAGAAACCTGACAGGTTTTGTTCTTGTCACCTTCAAAAAGGTACTTAAGGATCAAGGTGATCTTCTCATGCTTGGATGGTGTTTTAGTGTGGCACTGCACTGCACATAGGCCTGTGAGATTGTCAGGAGTTTAATCCCCTGTAACTGGCAGAGGTCTACAGCCCCACCGTTTTTGTGACTGACGCATTCAGCTAACTTTGTGAAGATACGGTTAACACTTCACACCTCTTCATTCCTGTGCCTTCCCCTGGAGTCTGGCATACTGCAACTTCCCCAATTGTCTTTTTTAAGCAGATCAGAAAAAAAAAGGCTGCCATGTGTAAACTATGCTGTACAGACGTACAAAGGTCTGCCCTGCAACTTCCATGGTTCTTCAACATTTTCACATGGGACTACACCCACCAGCAGCAGCAGCCCTGACCATCTCTCTTCCTAAGAGATAACAACCAGCTGAAATGTCTTTGCTGTCAATTACTGTAGAGTTTTAATAGAGTAAAACATATTTAACTTGATTAAAAATAGCAATGCATTGCATGAGCCTTTCATCTTTATTTACAGTTACAAGTATTTGCCTAACACATCCTCTGAGGCACAGAAGAGGCCCTCCTCTGGTTCTCCAATTTGTAATTACAAAGTCTAGTAGCACTTAATGCAGCAAAATCGCTATGTAAAATGTAGTTACACCTCAACAACACAACATGAACAAATAAAGGAAACAACTTTCATTTCTGTGCGTTTGAAAGCCTCCTGTTGCTTACACAATGATTATGTCCTTCACTTTTGTATGCCATTAGAGAAATATAGTTTCTTTTAATGAAAGGAAAATAGCTGTGGTTTACAATTTCTCTAAGGGTTTGGCAACTTTTTAACAGGTTTTTTGTTTGTTTGTTTTTTGTTTGGGGATTTTTTTGGTTGATTTTTTTTTTTTAAGTAGCACTTAAGCCTTTAGTCTCCCAACAAGTATTGAAGTTGCAAACTATTCTAGCAGACTGGCCTTGAGTTTCCGGGTCCCTGCCACTGCCAGGATGGAGACTGAGTAGAAGTAAAACTAACGCTTTCTGCATGAGTCCCCTGTTCATTGTGGGCCAGATTGTGCCATCAATTTTTAAGCAATTCTCCACTGGCAGCAAAGAAGATCTCTGCTTAAAAATTGATGGCTTGATCTAGCCTTCTGTTGCTAATCATATGTTATGAAGACTACTATAACCTAATCAGATTCTATTTTTAAAATAAAAATAAAATATGAGGCACCCTGACATGTTATACAAATCCACATTTTTTAAAGACTAAATTGTACTCTTAAAACCAGAAGAGTTTGCTTTAGAGTACAGACTTTCTGAATCAGCAAGCCCCACTTACTGGAGCTTTTGGTATTTTGTCAGATATCAATGTGATGTCTAGCACCCAAATGATGAAAGTTTAGGAGTTAAACACCACATTCGTATCTGACAGCCAAGCTGGTTCCTTGTTATTCTTAAGTCCTCTCCATAAATAAGCAACCTCAGGTCACTTTGCCATTCCTTCAGGGTTTCCCTCATCTGCACACACTCAGTTACTGAAGATCTGAGATTAAAGGGAGGGTGCACTTAGAACCCCCTGAAACACACAGCCATCCCAGGTACCTCCTCTCCTGATGTAAAACAGAGACATCTTTCATAATACACTGCAGATCATTTCCCTCTCATTAGAACGTTGCATTTGGCTGGTTAGGGAAAACAAACACATTTCTGGAACCACAAAAAGAATGTTGAACAGCAGGCCACCTTCCCCCCAAATCACTAGAGCACCATTTTAGATGGATTGGTTGGATATTCCCAGGCAACCAACAAGAGGACACAGTCTTAAGCTGCGCCAGGGGATGTTTAGGTCAGACATTTAGGAAGAAGTTCTTCACAGAAAAGGTGATTGTGCATTGAATGGACTGCCCAGGGAGGTGGTGGGGTCACCATCCCTGGAGGTGTTTAAGAAAAGACTGGATGTGGCACTCAGTGCCATGGTCTGGTTTACAAGGTGGTGTTTGGTCACAGGTTGGACTAAATGATCTCAGAGGCCTTTTCCAACCTAGTTGATCCTGTGATATAAGAATCTCTGGTTCAAGTTATTAAACAATTATTATATTAAACCATAAACATATTTCCAATTTGGAAAATTCTTAAAACATATAAAAAAGGTTTTAATATCACATCAACATCAAAATATTACAAAAAAAAGTTGTTTCGTTTGGCAGATACCAAAAAACGTTCTGGGACAGGCCAGTTATTTTCTAATAGGTGGAAATGAAACAGAACACTTTTTACTGACTTGATATGCCTGATTTAGAACTGTTAAATTTCAGTTTGACCTATTTTAACTTTATCCAGAGAATAAGGTTATCTCAGCCTATCTTAAACTACATTGAAGCAAAGTCTGCACTCTAAAACAAATTTAAGCTTTACGGTGCAGTTGAATCAATACTAGCACTCTAATATCAACTGTATCAGAACTTTGTCCACTGTAACAGTTTTACTTCATGTAATGAAATACAGGAAAGTGTGAAAGGTGCATCAGAAAGCCTTGATGAATTCCCAACAGACTGCAACAATACAAGAAATACCACAGACCTTCATTACACACCTTGATTATCTAAAATACTAATTCAAATGGTTTGTTCTCCATCGGTATTGCAACTGATCTATGTTTAAAATGTCTTCATAGATAGGGTTTATGTACATACACCCACTTGTTGTAAAAGGGAAAACTAACCTGTACTTTAAAAAAAATATTAAAATTTCAAAAAAAATCCCTTAAAAATTGTAACTGGTATTACATAAGAAAACCCCACTATCTTTCCCTTTCTCTCTCTTAAATCCTTATGAAAATAAATAGGCCACTTTTTACTGAGAAATGCTCCAGGACTAAATAATATTATTTTCCTCACTCACAAGTTGTTATAATTACATTAACTACAAAGCAACAGCTACAAGAACATAATTAAAGCCATAGTTTTACAAGATGAAACAGATCATGTACTCCCCTCATAGACTCAGCTATCCTTTAAGAAAGCAAAAATTACTGCACAGAGCAGGGAGAGCAATGAGGTTCCATAACATGTGAGAAACCTAATTGAAGAGTGAAGCTGCTGAGTTTAAAGAAAAAGATAAATGTGCTTGTCTCTCTTCCTTCCCCATGCACCCAGCATAATAAGGATTCAAAGCTATCTATCAATTAACAAATCAATGAAATTTCTCCTGCTGCAATTTCTTTATAAATTCAGATAGGATTAAGCAAGCACAGAGACCTCAAGGCAATAGACTACATTTAATCATGAAGTTTCTTCTTCTGTCAAAAGAGCTGCTAACCATTTCACTTCAACTAAATATATTGTAACATGCATGTATACCCACATATAGTGCAATACTTTTGCCATTAAACATGTTCACATCTTTCAAAGATTTACACAGATTGTTCAATTTCCATGGTAAATTATGGGCTGAAAGAAGAAAGCCCAGACTGTCTAGCTAGAAGTTAGCTGGGAATTAGACATAAATAATTATACAGGTGGTGTGTGTTGGGAGGGAAAACACACAGAGCTTTCTTTGCTTTAGCAAATGAGGTTTCTGCTGTTCTTAACTACAGCATCTTTTCATCCATTAACATGGCATTACAAGTAAAACCAAATTATGATCAGCCTCTACAGAATCAGGCTGGTCAGTATGCAGTCAGTAACCACAGCCAGTTTAGGAAATGTAAATCTGAGCTGAACATAGTCTCCCAAACCTATTAATCATCAGGATCCATTAGTTAGCTTATTGCTCAAATGACAACATCTGAAGGGATAAAGGAGAGGGAGAACAGCATCAAATACTTACTGCTCAGCACACAGTCCAGCATTTCTGCTACAGTGCTCTCCTGAAGGTTGTTAAGTGTCAGCTCTTAGAGAAAAGAAATCTGACTTGCCTTTGTCACACTAGGAGCTGTAATTTGCCTTGCAGGCATCCACACAGTAGCTTTAGACTAATAGACCATAGCTTCGAAAATACAGCTCGAGACAAAGGCTACACCAATCCAAAACTGTTGTGGGGGGGTGGGGGTGAAAGGGGGAAGGGCTGAGGGGTTTTTTTGGTCACTTCTTAAGTTTCTTACCTTTTTGTTGCAGCAAGCAGGAATTAAATGCCAAGCACGTCATACACAAACACCCAAGTCAATGCTGACTGGTCCCTGTCTCCGTTAGTGTGTATCTAGCCATCAGATGATGCAAGTGCACTTGATGCAGCCGTGTACTTGTACTTCAACGACGGGGGCCAAATACCCCTGAGAACAGCAGCTCATTCATTTTGCATCGAACTGAAGCACATCATGTCAGCTCCCACTCTCCTCACGGACTGTGCATGCTTGTGTTTGCCGGCTCCAGCTGTGAGCGAGTGGGTGCTTCTCCCCGGCAGGCCCGCTCCGTCAGGGGTGTGTCTTTGCCTCCCTTCCCATCCCCTCTACCATTTGCGCGCTCCCTGCGCTCTGACCCGCAGAAGAGATGTCTCTCCTCCCCCGCTAACGAATCTTCACTGCTACGCATTGTGTTTCTAGCCAGTAAACTTCAAAGATTAATCTTTTGTGACAGAAGTAATCTTTTGGGGAAAGCTGAAGTGCACAGGGAGTCTGCCCCTCTCAATTTTCCAAAACCTCTGCAAAGCATTCACAACGTAGCTCTGTACTGAATGCAACACAGAAAGAAACTCTCTTGAAAAAGGCAACAAAGATTTACAGCTAAATTAAAAAATTCAGACACAACTAACAACTGCATTTACTTCAATGAAAGTACATCTGTTTATACTAGAAGTGAGATTTATCCTTGAGCACAAACAAGCACGCCAAATAATTTGATTTTCCAGAACTGCCACATGCAGTAATAGTAAATCCAATTTAGAGGTGTTGCTTGCACTAAAGGTTACAGTAAACACAGTGGTCCTGGAGCTCTAGTTTTTATCTGGCAAAACTCCCCAGCAAATGTGCTCAATCAGTAACAAAGAGCTGCTTCTGGCAGGGACTGCACTTAAAATGCATCAGGGCTTAAACCACATTCCAGGTTATTCAGCTTTCACAGCTAACCTGCAGCATTGCACATCACTCCTCCTCAGTGCAGGGGGAAGACTGGGGGAAAGCAAACTCTGACCAAGGAACAACCCAAGTTTGCAAGGACATGGGTCACCACCCTGCAAGTCACTCTTCTCCATCCAAGGGAAATTCTCCTTCAAATGTGCCAGCAGAGCTGTCTGTGGGATCACACCTGTCCTCTCTAAGGAAAATGAGCCAACATGAAAATGCCCACCAAGAAGTCTCTTAAAATTATCTGAGCTCAATCTAAGTGAAAGTAGAGCAAGGAACATGACCATGGATATTTCCACCAGCAGAGCTGAGACGGTGAAAAGCAGTTAAGGACAATTTTCTGGCAGTCACTTCTTTCAGCCACACAGATGCATAAGGAGCAGGATGTTTTTTTCACCACCTAAATATACCCTGAGAGTCTAGTCAGATTCCTTCCTTCCTTCATTTCCTCCTGCTTATCATCAACAACGTTTGGCAGGACCAGTTATGCTCAAGCAACAACCTCTGCCATCTCAAAAGCTTTCCACTGATTTCCAGGGAGTAATAGGAGGGAATTTAATAAACAAATCTGTTGATGCTGCCTAAGATAAAATAGCTATAGCTCCTCCTTGGATGTGCTGAATGCCCAGTGTTAAGAAGAATTTAAGGCCATGTAATAATTTTTGCACTGTCCATGTAATCTCAAAAGTCTTGGCACAAATGTGGAATTCACTTGTGGGGAAAGAAAGGGGCATTTTGTGGACAAAGTGGCACCTGAAACTGGTTAATGCAGTAAAATATAAATGCATTAAATTTATAATCTAGGTTCCAATATGCATTCAATGTAAATTCTTTACATTTGAAAAAGAGGACACAATAATTTGATAACTATTAACTATTATGACAACCCTCTCCATTGCTATTGTCCTCTTTCAGTCTTGGTAGGTAGAACACAAGAGGATAGGGTAGCCTTCCAGCTGGCCAAACAACAGCACTCGTGGGAACAATGTCAGACTTCTACTTAAAAGGCTTCTAAGGAGAGAAGCCAGATTTTGCCATTTTAATATGCTGGAACAGTTTGTGGGAGAGAACTGCTCTTCTCTGATCCTCCTTCAGAATGAAGAAAGGAAAAGATTCAGCAAACTTAATAAATCTGTAAAAAAAGTATAATTAAAACTAAATCCCAGTTTTCAAGTTATTAGTTGGCTTTTCAAAAAGTGAACTGGGGTTAAATTCTAATCCTGTGTTGGTTTTGATATTTTTTTAGATGCCACACTTACTGCCTGTGCACCTGTCAGTAATTACATGGCTAGATACAAACATGTTTCAAGGAATAACTTGCCCTGGTTTCAGCATTTCATCTTCCCTTGCCCCACACCCTATGTTCCTCCAGGTTTGTTGCTTCTAGTTGCTACGCATGAAAAGAGCAACAGATTTACCTCTACCACCAGATATAGGAAAATCTCCCAGGGCTTGACCAGCAGGCAGTTTCTGAAAATGAAAAACAACCTGGGCCAAATCTCTTCCCATTTGTGAACAAACAATTTGCTTAGTAACTAAACTGTGTTGTTGTGGCAAAACTTAGCTTTACCAATTCTCAATCACACCCAAAAAATGTGAATTCAAACATGCATTAAAAATTTTAGGTATAGGCTTCGGGGTAATGGTGGTGGTGTCCGATTTCTGATTTCTTCCACTTTACTTGGCCAAATACCTTTATTCTGAAAATGAAAGGTGAAACTCACACAGAAGCCTTCTTTCATGAACTGTGTTGTAAAGAATAATCATCAGTAAGCTTTGAGACCAGTCTGGAAGTCACAGAACTCTGCACTGGCTGCCAGGTTTGGCTGACAAGCTCTCCCTAGCAACAACTGCTACCAAAAACACAGTGAAAAAATTTCCAGGACAAACACCACTCAGAGTCCCATTTCCCACTGCCAGCCAGGCACTGTGAACTTACAGCCAAATGCCTTGGCAGAAAGGACCTTTGTACTGCAATTTACCTGCAGGCTGCAAAAGAAATAAGCTTGCAGCAAGTAATGGGTCAAATTTACACTGACAAAAACATCACAAGCAGCCAGCCCTGGCAAGGTGAAAACTGCCCAGGAGAGCTCTCAGCTCATGACAAATTCAACTCCTGCACTGCCAAAAGTGCCAAATCAAGGTAGAAGGGGTGTTTTCGGGCATGCCTGGTGTATAAATAACCCCTGTGTTGCTCTAGGCTCTTCCAGCTATCATGTGCTGCCCTCTCACAGGCCCACAGCTGGGGTCTATTTCCCAAGCTGCTGTGAGGTTCAGCCAAGCTCATAATGAGAGAATGGGTATTTAACACCATAAAGAATCTGGGGAGATCTCCATGCACTTGGTAGCAGTGATGTGCCCAATTGTCTGGTTAAACTGCCAGTGAACAGCAGGGCACAGTGAGTAAGTGAAATTAGCTTATCCTCTAGACACAGGGGTGGGATCATGTTCTCCCCAGACTGATCAAATATTCCCATTGCATGGCCAGAAGCTGCATCTCAGAGGGAAATCCCAAGTATCCCATCACACACAGCCCATACTGGCAGAGCTATAGATGGGCTGAAGAAACAAAAACACTATCAGCAACTGAGATCCTCATACTCACTCTGAGCATGTGCAAGGACTGGATCCAAGGGTTTCACTTACACAAAATTTTGAGGAAAAAAGAAAATGTGTTTATGAGTATGGAACTTGACTTCAGGTTGCAGTTTGTTTCAGTTTGAGCAAAAGGAAAATGATATTATAGCAACATATTCATGTTGTGAAGCCAAGAATGTATTTTAGTCAGTCCTAGCAGCTGCACTCATACTGCTGGCTCACAGCTGTACACTTGCAGTCCTACACTTGAGGTAAAAGCAGGTTTGTATCCCAGCTCACACTCCCACAGCACTCAAAAGCTCCACTTCTGCCCTACAGGAAGATAAACAAATGCTTCCCAAACTAGCCCTGCCTTTTGCTATTCTGAAGCATTCATCCTATCCCTGACACAAAACATTTTGACATTTCCAGGAAGCAAAAAATTCTTTTTGCAAAACTCGGAGCACAACAATATTGTTCAGTCTTTAACAACCCAGAAGCTTAAAACCTCCCCTCATTGTGATCATCTACTTCCACCACAAATTGTCAAGCTGTAACAGCAGTGCCAATCTTCTAATTTATCTGAAATTTCCTATTATGTTCAAAAAGAGAGAAGAGAAGGTGAGAGGCAAGTGAGGAAACATTTCAGAAGTTTTAAATCCTGAAATCAGACAGGTATATGAGAATCTCCATACATATCACAAAATGAGTTTCCAAAATCCATGGATGGATAAAGAAAATTTGAAATACTGTCTTGAATCCTAAAGACTCCAAAGTGAAAAAATGAATATAGCATTTATGAATGCCTGAGTGGGCAACAGTCAGAAGAGCTTTGTTTGTTTTTTTAACAGTAAGGCCCTTGAAGCCATGTATGTAGTTCATAAATGAACAGAGGGCAAGAACAATTGCTCAGTTTGCTTTGTCTAATTCATCTCATTATGTTCCTGATGGTGGCTGAGTAAGAGCAGAGATGAAAAGCTATTTTCCTAAATAAATACACACAAGTGTCTTTCAAATACAAAAGAAAAAAAAAGGAATCTTCCTTAGTAATTTATTTTCTTGTGGGTGTGGGTACTATTAATCTTAAACACATATCTGCATTGTTGGAAATACACATATGAAGTTTCTTTAGGTTCTTCAGACACTGCAAAAAAGGAACGGGCAGAAAATAAACTTCTTAATCAAAGAAGAAAGACTGATGAAACACAACTGCAAAGCAAATGCAGTTCAATACAGCCTCAGCAACCTGAACTACACCTGTGATAGCTTGCCAAAGGAAGCACTTTCATTGCTCTGAGATTGTCTGCCATAAGGACCCAGGTGGGCCCTTCCAGTCTGAGCTACTGAAAAATAATTCTGGAAGTAATCTACAGCACCTCTTTCTGCATCTTGTTGACAAATACAGCATCCTTACAAACACTGCTGCGTCAGTATGAGGTATCCCAGAACACAGACAAGCTCACTTTCACAGGTTCTTGTCTGAAGTGGAAAAACTCACTTCACTGATGTTAAAACATGGGATCAAGAGAATACTAGGTCAAATACTGAAGGCAGCCACCTTGCAGACCTTTAACTCTTTCATACTCTTTTAAAATCTGTACTAGGCTCCTTACTTTTCCTCCTGCTGTTTTGTTCTTGTACGAGAACCTTAGTCCTGGTAAAGAAATAACATTTACACCATCCTGATGCCCCCAGAGGTACTACCTTGATTTTGCTGAGCAGTATTCAGGTTTTTGAGGTCCACCTCTGTAAGTTATGGACTAACTCAACTCATGGTGAACCTAATAAAAAACTTCCCATCAATTACAAGGGGAATTTGGTCCAACTCAGGGGGCACAAGTGTACATCCAGCCAACTTTGAAATTAATCAAGGTGGGGAGAGGGGAATTTCAAGCAATAAAATATTGAAATTTCAGAGATAATTGAGTTCTATGTTTAATGCATCATTCAGATGTTACAAACCGAAATATTTTGCATGGGATTAAGATAAAATAGAATTTGTCTGAAGATACTGACCACAGTTTTTTCAATGTCACTAAGCACAAATTTCTTAAAAAAAATACAGATGTTAATTTAACAATTTCTAAGTACAAAAACAAGTGAATCAGTAAATACATCCCTAAATGTTTAAGACACTTGAATTATCTGTTGGCAAAAATCTTTTCATTTGCTCAAATTAGTGTTTAAATTTCTGCTAATCAATCTGCACATATCAAAGAGGCTTCAGCAGGCAATCTATCTCCATTGCCAGAGGCCAAATTGTGCTGAATACCACTGACAAAGGCCCTTTTCCCTGGTGGAGCCAGTGTTAGGAAAGAAGCCAAAATACTATTCTCAGAATTAAAATCCTGAGGTGAAAATGCTTTCTAAATACATGGAATGGACAAGACAGTATATGCTATGATTTACATAAAAATGCGCTGCATATAAATATTTGAATTGCAATCAGCTAGCAGTGAATGTGAAAAAGCATCTAGAAGCAGATGTGACACAAATAATTGAAGTGGTAAATTGATAGCAAGAGCATCCTCTTGTGTCTTAGAGGCACACTTCAAATTATTATATAAGTGCGGGTAGTCAAGTTTGCGACTGTGCTTAGAGAGAGACACAGGACAAAGTCTGTACCTCCTTTTACTATTGCATATAGCAAATGCCAGAAGACATTCAGTGGTCTACAAATATGTAGGCATGTCACAAGTTCTCTTCATATCAGGAAAACACTCATGCAAACATCAAAAGTGTTTTTATGTAGATGGATATAAATATTTACACAGAAAAGGTGTATATAGATATCCTATCCCTCTCTCTAACTCACCAGTACAATACTGGCATAAGCTGTTTGGAGAGGAAGAAGAGCTACACAGGTCACTTTCTGTCTGTACTTTTGCTTTTTAATTTGCTACATTAGAAAGTTGTGAATGTCTCATATTTCATTAACTAGCATAACAGTGAGATAATTAAATGAAATACTTTCTACTGCACAAAATATTTTTTCCTCTCAGTTACTTTTTCAGAAATTATTTGCCTAGTAACAATTTTTAGGAAGTCAAAGTTTTGCTTACAACAGAAAACAATAAGCAAAGTAATTACATGTCTTCCAAAAGGTTGACATTTTCAAGTGAACCACCCCACAACAGAGAAGTCTTTTACTGCTCATACAAACATGCTATAATCAAAGTTGCAGAGAGCTTTAGGGAACTTTAAGCCAGCAAGGTGTTAGTAAGTATTCTTAGCACAATTTTTCTTAAAACACTGTTCTTTTCTTCAATGGCCTATGCTCTCTGTGGCTTTTCTCCTCAGAACGTTTTTTATATGTCGACCTTAGTACTAACTGAACAGCTTCAATATACATTAGATAACAAAGTGAAATCACTAGTGGACTAATTTGGTTTTCTCTCATCTGGTACAGAGACCTTAGACTAAAAAAGGTCTTGAGATGAGAACGAAAGAATACAGTGAAGTTGCTATTGGGGTTTTTTTGGTTTAGTTTCATTTTTAAGAAAAGCATTATTCAATTATTTGATAGCCATAGGTGGCTCCCTCTATACACAGTCCCTACATTGATATGGCCCCTGAGAAATGTGTAATTAAGAGTAACTTCAGCACTGCTGAAGATAAAGGGGGTGAATGAAAGGAAGGCACCTTCAATTGACTCCAACTGGTTTGGGAAGGAAGATGCTATTTTTTGTTTGTTCAGCCTCCTTGGAGAGGAATCAACAGAAGGTGTGTGCACCCAAGTGATGACCACACAAAGCAAACAAGGTAAGTTAAACCATCTTTGACTGTGAAGTAAGATCAAAGCTTCTTAACTAGGTGTTGAAATCCAGGAGGTTTGTAGAGAGTCTGGGAGTAAGATGGATGATTTCTGTTGAGAGCTACAGAGCTGGACAGCAGCTGTTTTTTGCATCACTTGCCTCACTGTTTTGCCATGGAGTTGAAGCAGCAGTTACTTACAGAAATCCAGTCTGGACACAGCATCTGCTTGATTAACATACAGTGAAAAGAACAGTAGAAGAACTCATGAGACTTCCACCCCAAACTGGCAGTCAGTAGCTCTCCTGAGCCACAGACACTTTCACAGGCAGCTCAGCTGCTCTTGAGGGACCTCTGTGATAGCCACTTAAATTCACAAATTACCCTAGCAGCATCCCAGAGTGTTAGAGTTTAATAGCTGTAATAACGGGGAATGTGTGGAGATTTTCTAGCACAAATTTGTCTAAAGGCTTTAAGCCAGGGACTCAGTCAATATGCCATCTTATTTATTGAGACAACCTGACTATATTGCAGTGGTTAGTTGTAGTCCATGTCTAGACATATCATTTGTCTTAACTGAAACTTTTACAGTTGAGTAATTTCAAGTGTTACTTTAAAAGGTTCAGGTTGGAAATCAGGAGGAATTTCTTCCCAGAAAGAGTGACTAGACATTGGAATGGGCTGCCCAGAGAGGCAGTGGGGTCACCATCCCTGGAGGTGTTCAAGAAAGACTGGATGTGGCACTTGGTACCAGGGTCTGGTTGACAAGGTGGTGATTGGTCACAGGTTGGACTCAATGATCTCAGAGATCTTTTCCAACCAAACTGATTCTGTGTTTCTATGTAATAATTTTTCATGTCATTAGTGACATTACTCAGAAAGGATAGAGGGATGCTGCCCCAACACAGTTGAAGCCACCAGCAATAGAAAACCATTGGTACAAAACTACAGGTGCTTCAAATTATGTAATATTTCAAGTTAATACCAGCCTATTTCAATGCATCTTCAGTCTACCATGTCTTTCATGTTAAATCCTGAAGCTAAAATAAACCATTTAATGAATCACAGTATGAATGCACACACGCAGCTTTTTGCACCCACTTAACCATGTTTGCTTGAAAACACATTAATTCTGTAAGCCTGACTGGATTCCCCCTTTCACAGCTGTACTGTTCCATTACTCCCTCCTAGAACACACTGCACTTCCAAACAATAATGTCAGAACTTATGGATATAAATGGAAGTTTTGCATAAATAACCACCTAAACTATTTCTTAGTGAGAAGGGAAAATGCTACCAAAACATAAGAAAAGAGAAAAGAATCTTCAAGTGCAGCTGGCTTAGGGAAGAAGAAAAAGCAAAAGATAACTGTAAAAACCCAGCTAAGAAGATAGGTCAGAAAAGCCACTAAAATCCTTTTCCTCCAGTGTAATCCTTCACCTATGCCCTATTTATGTGATTCCTTACAGTATGTTTTGTCCTTATTCCAAGGTTACGGGGACCGAAGGGAATAGGCAATATTGATTAATGGTGTTTCAGAGATTGAAGAGCTCAGCTGAAATTACACATTCTTTGAGAGGTGTTATCTTTTCAGAAGAGCAGGTGCGAACACCATTTCAGTTTTAATTTATTTTATTTTCTGCTTTTCTTGACCATGTTGCTAATGCAGAAGAGAAAGTTTATTATTCATTATCTTGTGCAGTTTGATAAGCTTCTCTCATAGAATTGAAGAAAGACTCAGAGCACATTCAATCATCACCTCAAAGGGAAGGCAATCCAAGAAAGCTTAAACACCTCCTTGAATGATGCAGCTAGAAGCTACAATGCATCACTGAAGCTGTTGTGTTGCTTGTACACAAAATATTTTCAGAAAAGATGAATGATAAATTACAGACAAAAAAGGATATCCCAGACATACTAAAATGGTATTTATTGTCTTCATTTGCTTTAGCTTTTATTTGTCTAATTAAGGACAGGTTTCCCTCCTAAAGTCTCATGTCCATGTGATAGACATGCACAACCCAGGTAATATCTGTAAGTAGAGTCTCAGCTATTAAATACAGAGTGACATCAGACAGGCAGTTGACTTGCACCACAGCTCCCACACTCCCCAACACACCCCTTTTCCATCCTCTAACAAAGCAGTTTTCAGTCAGACATGTCCTTACCCCTCTTAGCTGGACACACACTCAAAACTAAAAAGAAAGTATTTAACCTGCTGTTAACTCAACTGAAATTTTCCAGTTCTAGATGTCCAGAGAAAGGTTCCTAAATCTGAATTTAGACACTTGATTTTCAAAGACACAATGTGCACTGACTGAAGTCAGTGGACAGCTCAGGTGTAAAACACCTCTGAAACCCGGACATTTTTGTTAACCATGGGAAAAGCAAGACAGCATACTATTTTTAATCCCCCATATTCTGAGGAACTTGAGCCATAACTTTACATCATTTCTTCCTCATTTTTCACAGATTTGTCCCATTTTTCTCACTTATATCACCCTAATAGTTTTCTCTTGTCCTAAAAGCCCCTGAGATAACAGAGCTCAGATAATTCGTATTGTTATTAGGACTTTATTCTCTTTCAGCCTTAGAGGATTATGTCCATCTGACCTAGGGCATCTATTCATTTAGTTGTCTGCTCTCCCTTTCTGAGGCAGCTTGAGCCTCATCTTTGGTGCATCCATTGTTCTACTTTCTTCAAGGTCCTGTCTGACTTTCTCTCCTTTTTGAATCTCAGCTTTTTATTTCTATGTCTAGGCAGCAGAAAACCAGCAGCAGTTCAGAGAAGTAGGACAATGGACATCCACACAGATGAAGGGATCCTCACCATCCCCACCTGATAAAATGGGCATTATTAGGGCAGAGGAAGGAGCACAATACATTCACATCATCCACTAAGAGTGTCTGTGGTCAGAAAACCCTCATATCAGAGAATAGGCCTCTCCCTTCACTTAAGAAGCAAAAGCAACCAGGCTCCCTCCTCCGCCTGTCAGGAAAACACACAAGCTACACACCAAAAACAAACCTGCTGTATGTGGTGACAAAGCTAGTGGATGAAAAGACATGCTATGTGCTATGTCCAACACACCAGGTGCCTACTCCATCCAGTTCCATATTCAGTCCCATCAAAGCTGTCTCCTGAATTCACCAGCAGCCCTCCTTGCCAGCTAACCAGAGTATTTCAGCTGGATATACTGCTGCAGTATGAAGGAGAGAAGAAACTGATCTTTCAGGCAATTGAAGTCCTGTGGATTTTTTAAAACTTGAGGTGGGCTTTGGACTGGTGGAAGAGCAATGAAAATAAAGGAGGATTCAGGGAAATGCGCTAACGGAATCTCATTTACAAAACTGATGGGCTATTGCCTTTTCTCTCTTCCTTGTTAGTGAGCTGCTCAGAAAGCAAAGGGCATGCACCAGCAGTCCAGGAGGAGAGACAAAACCCAACCTGAGGAATGATTAATGTACAGTCGTGCAGCTTGCAAGTGAAAAGAACAGCCCTTTTATAGCCTCAGTAGGCTGAGGCTGTAAACCTGCCTTTAACAACGAGGGAAAAAACATGGCATGTATGGCTTGTTAAGAAGCAAACACAGCACTGACAATTTTTCACTGATACACCTGTGACACCTCCATGTGACAATGACCTTACTGATCTTGAAGTCGAACTATTTATGCAACTGCAAGGACTATTCTTATTTACAAATAACTCTAAATGAATCATCATGACTGTTTTCACTACAGCAGGAGAGGAAGACTGTACAAAAGAAGGTGTTTTTTCCTTCTAAAAATCACAAGGTATCACCTAAGAAACCAAGTCTGCCAAAGGGTTGCACATATACAGTACATTTCTTTTCCTTTAATGCCCATATATACATGTCAAACATAGGAGCTCAGTGTACATATACATACATGCATACCCACCAGTTTCTGGGAATCTGCTTTTGTTCATGATCTTATGAAGGCAATCCAGCACTTTTAAAATTAAATACATTTTACTAACTGATCAATTGAAAACAAGGGATGAAACACAAAATCACTGCACAACCCAAGTTAACCAAACAAGGAAGCCTTTGCTTACCCCAGGATTGTTAAATAAGAAACTCCAAAGATCAGGATAATAGTTTAAAGTATGGAGAGAGTAATTACAGTCTCCTGGAAGACACTTCTGCCTGAGGTGAGTTAGCAGCCACATCCTCAGATTAAACTTTCATCAGCAGATCTCTGTATTTCATCAATCTTTCATTATGGCAGAGCTTAGAAAATCATCTGCTCATGTGTCATTAGAAAATCTCTTCATCTTCCAAAGCAGAAACTACCCAAATAAATTATTACAAGCAAAAGAGTTAAAAGGAGGGCCCGCAGACCATTTTGGGGTTTGAATAGGTCAAAATACAGGGAAATATACATTTCTACAGTATTTTATAATTGAAATACTACCTTTCACAAAAAACCCCAGTATGTTTTATTATACAGGTTCTTGGACTAGAAGATATAGCTAATTAATGAAATTCATGTGCAACAACTTCTGGAAGAATTTCCTAACAGAAACTGGCATTTCATCAACTTCATGAACACTTATCCCACCTAAGCAGCAATGTGATCCCTATTTGTGATACCTTTTTCCTGGGTATGGCAAACTCATAATCAGGGAAAGTTGCTTTTGCAGTTAGTGAATAGCTTTGGTATTTCTCACTTCAGTAGCAACAGGTGATTTTACCAGGATGACCCCAAGGACTGTGTGCTAATGTATTCATGAAAAGAGTTGCACTGCAATTTCCAGCTCAACAATACAGTTTTCTCAGCTTGTGTTCTCCTGTCACCAAATGCTTTTTTCTTCTGTGTTAGTGCTTCTTCAGAAAATGCTACATTTTTTATGCTAACTCTCAAAGCATGTTTCCTACACTGAACATCTCTACACCCTAAACAGATTGTACATCTGATTATGCAGTCATAAGTTTGTTTTTTCTGCTTGTTGTTTTGATCTTCTGCTATTTAACACCACATGCAGTCTGAGTTTACTTGCAAATAATGGCTACACTGCTTTTCCCACAATCTTATTTTTTAAAATGTGTCATTAAAACATTAAACAAATTAAATTTCAAAAAGAGTGGGCTCCGGTCCTGAAAGTCATTCTGGACACAAAATTTCTGTAGAAGCACCTATCAAAATTCTTACAAACGGCTATGAATAGGAAAGTTCTGAAATAAAATTTCTTATGATGAAAAAACCGCAAATTCCAATAAAAGTGGCTAAGAACATTTGTGTGCCAGCAAATGAGATATTAAAACTGGTTTTGACTTTGTGTTTAGGTATTAAATTTTAATAGACAGTTTCTTGCTGTTCCTTACAGCAACTGGTCAAGAGAAGTCATGCTCTCTAGAAACAAGAAGTGTTCACTTTGAACACAGAAAGGCCCACTCCCACTTCCGACAGTAGAAGAAAAAATTCGTTTATTTCCTCTTCCAGTTTCTCTGTATTGTCAATGCCACATATATTCAGGAAAACAGCTGAGAAAGCTGCTACTTTTTATGACCAAAAGGAAAAACTGGGTTTGAGGGATTCTTGTTGCTTGTATTTTTTAAATTGGACCTGTACTTCTCCCACATATTCCATAACTAAACATTTTTTCTTAATAGAGACATGAGTTTCTGTAGAGGGATTCCTTATGGAACAAGGGCATATGATACCCCTGGAAAGATTGGACAACCCAGGGTTGCTGAGGAAAAGCCCCTGAACAGGCCCCTGGCTGCAGGCAGGCCTGGAAAGCACCTGGCTGCAGGCAGCTCTGAGAGTCCTTGGCAAGGCATACACTGGTCGGCTCCCCTGTGGATTAGAGGCCATCTAGAGGGACTGGGGGTGAATCTTTGCAAAAGTAGATATAAATTGGCATAGTTAAACAATAAAGGGAGAACGATGCTTAATCGTATCGGTGTACATGTCGTTTATCCAGCCAGCTCTCCAGACTCGGTCCCTAACAAGTTTCTGCAGAAGTCTCTGCAGAGCTGGAATTCATCTTTGGCCCCCAGATATGGCATGAAAAAGGGCAGGAGTGGGATCAGAGATTTCCTACGTCTTGCACATAGCTTTTGGTAAATGTTGTGGCATACCACAGCAGGTCAGAAAGGGCTTATATTCATCTAGGAGAGTCTGCTATTGCCTCTCATCCCTGGTACATTTCACCAAAAGCATATAACATTATTGGTGCCACATGATTGCAAAAGGTACATTTCTCTTAAATGTTTCCTAAAAACATCCATGACTAGGTTCTTTCTTTAGGAAAAGCAGGTACCCAGCCTGAAGAAATATGATTAATTATCTTATTTTATGAAGAACATAATGGAATTATTTTATTTTACAAAGAAATGTAAGCATTTGGGAAAAGAACTGTAAATGATTTTAAAAAAATTAATGAAAATCAAACCTGACATCCTTTACTTGGTAAAGCTGCATCACATTTAGGTGCCCCTTAAAATGCTCTATTTATTTTCTGACCAAGGCAAAGTACTACAAAAACTGACTTGAAGGGAAATGTGTAATGCACCCATTTTCTAACGCATACAAAGCACCCTAATGGTTTATTCATTACACGTTAGAACCTTTTTACTTCCCAGCATTTCAAACTGGATTTGCCCCTCTTAGATCTCTCAAAAATCTGTACCAATGGAAGTGAAAAACAGTTAACCCATGCCCAGTCAACAATCAGTCATTTATCAAAGTAAAAAAATTAGAAACCTTTAGTCACCTGAAAAATTAGTCACCTTTCCTTTTGGAAATTTAGCCATTGATAATCAGAGACTTGTTTTTTACCTTTAAAATCTTTTACTGGGAAATATTTTTCAGATTTGAAATTACATTTCCCATCAAAAATTAGAGACAGAAACCCCCAAACCCCTACTATTGCAAATATCTTGACAATCACAGAATGGCTTAGGTTGGAAGTGACCTCAAAGATCACCTAGTTCCAACTCCCCTGCCATAGGCAGGAACACCTCCCACTAGACCAGGTTGTTCAGAGCCCCATCCAACTGGCCTTGAACCCTTCCAGGGATGGGGCATCCACAGCTTCTTCTCTGGGCAACCTGTTCCAGTGCCTCACCACCCTCACAGTAAGGAATTTCTTCCTGAGAAACCTGCCCTCTTTCAGTTTGAAACCATTCTCCCTTGACCTGTCACTATATGCTCTTGTAAATAGTCTCGCCCTATCTTTCTTCTAAGTTCCCTTCAGGTACTGGAAGGACACAATTAGGTCACTTCTAAGCCTTCTCTTTTCCAGGCTAAACAATTCCAGTCCCCTCAGCCTTTCCTTGTACAAGAGGTGCTCCATCCCTCTAATCAACTTGGTGGCCTCCTCTGGACTTGCTCCAGCAGGTCCATGTCCTTCCTGTGCTGGGACCCCAGAGCTGGATGCAGCACTGCAGGTGGGGTCTCACCAGAGCAGAGCAGAGGGACAGAATCCCCTCCCTGGCCCTGCTGCCCACGGTGCTCTGGATGCAGCCCAGGACACGTTTGGCTTTCTGGGCTGTGAGTGCCCATGGCTGGGCCATGTCCAGCCTCTCACCCACCAGCACCCCCAAGTCCTCCTCAGCAGGACTGCTCTGGATGTGTTCATCCCCAGCCTGTGTTGATACTGGGGGTTGTACTGACCCAGATGTAGCACCCTGTACTTGGTTTTGTTAAACCTCATGAGATTTCCATGTGCCCACTTCTTGAGCCTGTCTAGGTCCCTTTGGATGGCATCTCATCCTTCAGGAGTGCCAACTGCACCACTCAACTTGGTGTCATCAGCAAATTTGCTGATGGTGTGTTTGATACCTTCACCTATGTCATAATGAAGATATTAACTAACACTGGTCCCAATACAGACCCCCTGAGGGCCACCACTTGACACCGATGTCCCTTGAGACTCTGAACAATTGACCACTACCCTCTGGAACTATCCAACCACTTTCATATCCATCTAACAGTCCACTCATCAAATCCATCTCTCTCCAATTTAGAAAGAAGAATGTAGTGGGGGAGTGTGTCAAAGGCCTTTTAGAAGTCCAGATAAATGACATGTGCAACCCTTCCCTTGTCCACTGATGTGGTTACTCCACAGCCAGTATCAGTCAGGCAGGACTTACCTGACCATTATCAAACATGGACACAAAAAGAAAAAGCTTACTAGTGTTAATCAATCCTTACTATCCCTGTGTCAGGATGGATACTAAGATCCTGGACTTATTTGATGTGAATGGCAATGTTTTTGGTACATCAAAATGCTCATTCAGACAGGGAGACAGCTCACTGTCCTGTTCCAAGTAAGTTACTTTCACAACCCTGTTTCCACAGCAACGTTACATGAGAAGCAAGAACGCGACCAAAAGATCCGTCAGGAAGGAAACCTAAAGAAAGACTGCTTCCAGGGCAGGAAGGCCTTTAGCACACACTCCTGGTTGCTCCCTACCACAAGGAAAAACTTCAGCTCCCAGGCAGGCACGTTTCAGGGACAAACCTTAGTTTTCTGCAACACCCTTGGGGATTTTCTTACATCAAGAACTAGAAGTAATAGTAATGGCTTAAACCCATTACTTTTCCCTCAATCCAACTTTTTTCTCCTTCATATGAAATATCTCAAGAAGGTAGAAACACGCACACATTTAGAGCATTGGCAGTACATTTAACTTGGAGCAGCAGGAAGGCATGCTTTCACATAGCCAGGAGAAACATACTATGAGACATATTTGAAAACATGCTTTTATACCAAGAAGTACTACATATATCTGAAACAAATCAATGTTACGCCTGCAGTTTTATGCACCTGACTGAATTAACCTGAAAGGCTTGTTCAATGCAGGTTTAACAAAGCATGTAAGTGATACACTACAAAAAGCAGAGAGTTTAAAAAGTAACACCAGCAAGAAAAAGAAGAATTTACCCACCTTCTCATGGCCCCTGGGACAGAATTACGTGTACTGTGTATTAGCAGACTGAAATAGCACCAAGTCAAGACAGACAAGGAGAGCAAACACTCACCGACCATTGTCACGCCCCACGCCCCAGACTCTGATGCTCACGATGGGCTGCGAGTGCAGAACTGTGCGGTCCATGGGATCAATCAGGTTCAGCATGTCATTTTCCAGTATAAGGTACATGTCTTTGCCCTGCAATTCCACACAAAGTACAATTACACAGTACATCACCCTCTCAAACTGGCTGGGCTCAAGGTGTTACATCTGTGCTGTTCAGCTTCATCTTTACTCAAAGTTTTGGTTTGTTCCAAGAGCCAATGAAAAAAGTTCATATACTTCTGGTATGAAAAAGATCTAAGATGTTATCTTGCTGCTATATTTTTAAACAATCCCAATCACAAAAATCTTTGATGTCTTTTAAATGCAACTCATTCAGACCCAAACTACTGAGTTACTCAACAAATTATGTGTTTATCTTTTTTTCAGTACATTCTTCCAAATACATGAGAAGTCATGATCTGTCTTACTACTAAAAGCTTACAAATAATAATATATGTAATGTATACTAAATGTATACATTAGTAATATATACTAAAACCTGTACTTTTGAGGCACGGTTCCTCCCTTCAAAGTATTTTGTTTCCATAAAATTTAACCAATGGATTATGGGAACAGACAGCAATTTGTACATGTCAAAGGATTTATGGAATACTCTTTGAAGAAAGATTAAAGGGGAAAACCCAGCACTAAGACCTGAATGTGAATTCTGCTAGTGACTGTAGAATCCTGGAGGCAGGACTTCTCCCTGGTTCTTCTGGCATGTAAGAACAAGGATAATGCTTTTTTCTCTTATAGGAAACGAATTTAGAGACAATTTTCCTTTTGATACTAATTCACAAATGTTCATCTTCCTCTTCTTGATAGCATTTGTAATAGGTCTGCTGCCTCTTCTATCACATGTAATATCCCTCTTCTTGGAGGCTGTATATATATTCTGCAGACCACGAGATCCCACAGAAATGATCCTGGAACTATTGCTGAGCAGTAAGACAAGCTCCTGCCAATCAGAAGGTGGAAGCTATCAGCTAAATATAGAGTAATTTGTTTCCTCTCTTGTGCCAGAATCTATACATGAACAGAAAGAATGGACAGGGTCTGAATCCCTACTGACTAATGTTTCAAAACTGACCTTTTTCTTTACCTCAGTGATACAGAAACCCTCTTCCCACTTGGTTACAGTGGCTCAAGTCTTGATGATGTCTAATTTTGTGTCTGTGTGAGAAGAACATTCATGTCACTCTGTCAGGGCTTTCTGCCACTGTTTGCAGGCAAGGCAGCAAGGGGCAGGCACTGCTCATCTCCTCTCCCAACCCCAGGTCTCCTAACGGATTCAAAGAGAAGCTGTGACACAGAGCTGGCAGTGCAAGTACCAAGAGGGATGTGGGAGAGATAGGCGACACCTGGTATGTGCAAAGCCAACACAAGCATATTTTGCCTGATGGAAAAAGCACAACTGTGGCCAAGATGCAAGGCTGGATATATAGGCTGCTCCTGGAGAAGCAGAAACAGATGTAGCTGTGATAGTCATGCAAAAAAATATTGGGGCAAACCAGCAGCACTGAGCTGTTAGTGGCAGACAGAAAAAGAAACATCATAAAGAAAAAGAGGGAGAAATTTGCTTGGAGGTCAGAAGCAGTAAACAAATTGTGTGAAGAATGCAACCAAGTGTCACAAAAATTGCTTTCTGGGCCCATTTTCTACTTATATATTTGTTCCACAAGGAAATTATTACAGGAAGGTAAAATCTGTTCGTCATGCAAAATACACTGGGATTAGAATAATGAAACTGAATCCAAATTAGCTGGAAAAAAATTGGAGAATGGGCAGATAAGCAACATAAGCCACAGGAAATTATCCTTGCAATGCTCAGGGGGATCACTTGTCCGCAGCCAGAAGCAATATATTTTGCTAAATTTTGTTGCCTTATTATACAAAAGCTATTTTAGAGATGAAAACACTGCATAGGTCTAAAAGAAGTTATTTAGACAGGCTGGGAGCTTGAACATGGGCTTTAATGTCTCAGACTGCTGAAGAGCTGCAGAGATCTGATGGTTTGAAATGAGGAAGAGGAAGAGCCATGCAGGGAAAGTGCATAAAGGAAAGAGAGGCTCAATCCCAGCAGTTTTTCTGGAAGTGTTAGAGGCTGCTGTATACAGGTCAATGGCAAGAACCACTTGCCATACTTTTTCATGTAAGTGGTATTGTAATGTACAGAAATGTAATTCATGGCAAAAGAGCAACACAAACAGATGAGTAGCATTTTTGTTTTTAGATTTTACAGAACAGTTCAAAATTTATAGGTAATTTCTTTTGGAGCAAAGGGCATGAAATCCCACATGAAATTCACTAACAAAGCTTCTTCAGGGTCAGGATTTTACCCACGGTGTGGGAGTTCTTTGTGGTTTGTTCTGCAGTTTTTTAAACCATGAAAACTTGGGGCTACTCCTAACCCCAATTTCACTTTTATTACATTCTAGCTAAAGTAAATCTTCAGGCAATCTTAAAACCCCTACATACAGTCATCTAGCTTCATAATAGATTCCTGCTATAATTGCTCCATCTGATATGTCATGGTGGAGTACAATTTTTTCAGATTCCTCTCTAAAACATGCCTCTTCTAATCATTCTTGAAGCCTTACATTGCAGGCAGGAAAATATGGCTGGATGTAATGAACTCCTTTAGAATCAGAAAGAGTTTACTTCAGGAGCTGCCTATTCAAGCACAGTGTCTCTATTGTTTTGTCAGGCTGACTTTTTTTTTTTTTTTTAATGAATAGCATTCTTAATTTAAACATCCATTCAAGAGGACCAAAACTTTTCACCAACTTGGCTTGAAAAACTGCAAGGGTTTCCAACAAAGAACAAGGGGATTGACATAGAGAAATAGAAAAAAATGTGAACATTATCTCTTAAAACAAAACAAAAGCATATGAGCTCAAACTAAACAATATATTTCAAATTGATCAAAGTGCTGCCATCTGAAAAATGGATGAGGTTACACACATGTAAAGATATTGGGGTTTTTCTTCTCCTTGGGTCAGCAGTAAGTCCAAAGTCCATGACTTACACATATCTAATTGCTTGTCTAGCCATATTATCTAAATAAAACTGTTCTCAGGTGTAAGAAAGAAAGGAAAACAGTATTACTCTGTTCATTTATATGTACAATATATATTTCTCACATATAACCCCTTCTGAAGTTATTTTAAATAGATAGATAGAACACTATAAATGTGTTCCTTTAAACATAATTTTAATTTTTAAGGGCACTTTCTCCCAGTTGCTCCCCCGTAGTGTCTCAGCATTGCTGCGGTCATAGCCAAGATAGTGAACTCAAGCCACAGACTGCAACAGTAACTTGGGAGACTGAATGTTATTTTTCCTGAAATTTATACTGAAATGTAGACAAGTCTTTCTTTTGATTTCTTTTTTGTTTGGCAGGGCCATTTCTCTTAGATCACACAAGGGAAAGTTACACCATTCACTCTTTTGTCACTTTTGTATTCAGATCTTGTGTGGCAAATCCACATTATTGTAACCCTTCAGAAAACACCTCAGGAGAGAGGTAGAAAATAAGATTTGGCAGAAGTTTAAGTTTTTCCATGAACAATCAAATAAGAAAGATGTTTTACTGTGGTTTTGTCTCCTATGCCCTCTGTACATCCTACCTTTTCACTTCGGACCCCTCAACATCTTCCACTTCTTCATCTATCCCCAGCACACCTATTTTCCACACCACAAAACCTAAAGCTCCCTTCAGTTTTCCCCAAGTTCCCACAGTGTTATCCTCTCTTTGCTGCCAACTCAGAAAGAAGCACAGAGCAACTGTGGTCCAGTCGATGAAGGCACACTGACCCTTCAGTAAACCAAAAAAGAGGAAAGCTGGGTTCTCTCTTTTTCCCTCAGTGTGTGGGAATCTGGCATCCTTCAAAACTGCATGACACTGGTGCACAGATTCAAGAGTTATTGGAGAGGAGCCAACAGACAGACTAACGGTATGTAATTAATTTCCTTCTGAAACACTGATAAAATAATCATCTGAAGATAAACCATCTGTCCCTCAGTTCCAATCTTCTCATACATTTCAGAACCATGAAATGGAAACAAGCCATGCCAGTGTGGGTTTCCTTAAAGCCCTTTGTCATTGTGAAACCTTTCAAAATGCGGTTACAAAGCATCACACCCAAATCTCTGGTCAGGAGGACGACTTCTACTGAATTTCAACAGTTTGGTTTGTGTGTCCCCAGCACTGCCATTGCACAGGTGTGTACTAGCAAAGAAGTAACATGAAAGCGAGATCTTTGTGGCATCTGCTGTCCTGAGCAGTTTGGAACAAAAATGTCAACATTTTCCCTGAACCCTTTCATATATTGGGCAGTGCCAGGCTGAGGTAGTGAAATCCCAAACACAGAACATGGACATATTTGTCCACAGAATTGTTCCTTTGGGATGTTTTATGATGCAAGAGGGATGTTCCAAGAGGAGGAGAAGTTCACTCTGTTCTTACCTCTCCCCAAATGCCAACAGTGTCTCTGATGTCATTTTTACAGTAAGAGAGTTGTCTGATGCAATTGTTCACAGCAACACTGCTCTTTCCAGGAGCCAGATCTTCTTCTGCCATTTCTACCCAGCCCAGAGATCGCACAGCAAAGCACTATAAAGAAACCAAAAGGTATCTGTCAGACAACAGCAACCAGGTAGTTACAGTTAAAGGTCTGCATCTAGAACAGGAAAAAATTTAAGGTCTTGTAGATGGGTTTATGCTCAAAGATAAGTAAATGAAAATGTAATTTGTGAATGGCACAGTGAAAACATTCAAAGGAACAAAGAAGAATGCATGAATTGCCATGAAAGGTATCTGTGGAGGTAACAGTAATGCCTTTCAATAAAATACTTCTGTTAATATAAAGGAGGAAACACGGCAGCAGTAAATATTAGGACGCACAAATACAAAAAAAAAAAAAGGAAAAAGCAGAACTATTGAGTAGAATTGAAATTTTAGCTAGGATCTAGAGCTCTAACTGAAAAGGAAGAAAACTGGATTATGTCTCTTGTGAGATACCCACTGTCTGGCTCTTAACCAGAAAATTACATTTTTTTGTGGATTATAGCAATCACTTCTATAGTAAGTTTACGTAAGGTAGCAAACAATAACTAATTCCAAGCTAAGAAAAAGATAAGCTATCATAAGAGGAAAGCAGACTTTTTCTAGAAGAAATTTAAAATTACCTTTAAAATAAAAACTCTCTAATTATACATTTTTTAGCAGGAAGATGTTTAGCCAACCAGAGCACTCAGTTGGCAGAACAAGCCAAGGCAACATTATTTTGCACATATGGTACTTTATGCAAACAAAACAAAATGGAAGAAATTGAATGGCACCATCTCTACCCTACATCTTCTAAGGCAGAGACAAAAAAGTGTTAATTCTGAAAAAACACCAAAACCTGCTCATTTGCTCTCAGGCTTTATGGTGGGAGAAATACAGACATCACACTAAGTCAATAGGAGTTTGTCTATGAGACAAGACTCCTTCCAGAGCACGTTACAGGTGTCCCACTCTCAACTGCGGGTGCACCGCCAGCAGTGGGCACAACAGGCTTACTGCTGTACCTCCTGACCAGACATACCCAGTGCTTAAGATGGTCCCCAAAGGTTCAGCAGTAGGAGGCCAACACTCGTGGCTCAGCGCTGCTGCCTTGTGCCACCCGGCGTTCTTTGCTGTCGGCAGCATCCTGCAGGTGCCCAGGAAAGCAGACAATGATCCTGGGAGCTGCAGGAAGGAAGGCAGCGCCGGGGACTGCTGGGAGCCCTGCTGCCTCCAGCAGCACACTGCCACATGGGCACAGAGCCCAGCAGCTGCAATAGCAGGTCCATGCTGGAGTTACCAATCCTTCTTCTTAAGATGCAGTAAATAAATCAGCTTCAGAGTTCAAAAGCTGAATTCATTTGCCACCCTCTAAAACATGCTGTGACATCAGTGAGTTGATCAAGCTCACACACCATCACTGGTGTGCCACTTGGGAACAACTATCGTCAAAAAAAACCTACCCCAAAACACCAAGGTATTTTAAATATGCATGATACGTCAACTTTGGCAAACTAAGGGATGAATAATATTCACCATAAGGGTGAATTCATAAGGGATGAATAAAATTTGGATAAAAAGATTAATGAGTTTCTCCCTCCCTTTAAAACTTCTCCTTCAGCCTTCTTTCAGTTTGCACAATGCACTCATCCAGGCTCACTTTGCCAAGCAGGAAACCCAGCCTAAGAAACTGCCTTCTGTACCTCTGGTACCCACTCCAACGAGTCACTAGTGATGCATCTCATCTCATCTCATCTCAGGTATCAGACAGCAAATACACTCTGCAATTGTGTAAAACTCTTTAATGAGTGTAGGTAAAAAAATTAAAGCCTTTCACGCCTCCAGCTTTTTTGTGGATTTTTTTTTCTTTTTTTTTTTGCTTTGCAGACATGGGAATCAACATGCAAATTCTCCCACGCTGCTGCTTCCTGACCCAGCTCTGCTGGAAACCCACGAAAATGCTGACTTTCAATTCTAAAGGGCCATGAAGGAGAAGGTGAAAGAGGAGACAAAGGAGGGGTCAATACTCAGGGGTGCTCTTCACTTCAGGGCTACACAAGATACTAAAAAAACCATTTTTTAGCAATTAGTAAGGTGGTCTAATCTTAAGATTGCAGAATTGTTTCAGGCACATCAGATACTCATGAATCTTGCTAAAAGTGCTGCTATACCCACTGGGCTATTAAATATTTATCTTTGCAAGCTTTAAAAATAGTAATTTTTTCTTACCAGAAGAAAGGGGTTTTTTTACAAGTATTTAAATATTAAATTGAATAGCAGAATACTAGCAGAGAGAAATATTTTCTAAATCATAAGAGAGGTGAAGAACTAAATATATACAATAAGCATACTGTTTCCTCATTGCTCTTCACATCTCAACCACATCTGCAATTTGTTAGCTGCTCTCTGAACATAAGGATAAATACAGAATCACAGAATGCTTTGGGTTGGAACAGACCTAAAAGATTATCTAGTTCCAATCCCATGCTGTGGGCAGGGACACCTTTCACCAGACCAGATTGCTCAGAGGCCCATACAACCTATACAGCCCTTGCACGGAACAGAGTATATCTTAAGAAGGCCAAAAAATTATGAAAGACTATCAGTTCAACTTGACAGCAGGTAAATCTCTTAGTAGTAAAGATGGTGAACTGTTTTGCTATTTTTTTCCTGGCCTTTTTAAATTCTATGTTTCAAATGCTCCAGTGGCAGCATCCACTGCATTTATTCAGCTCACTGTCATAACAGTACAGAATGCAACTCTTGTCTACCTCACATATTGCCCTCCATGCGAAGGACCTGGCTTCCTTCCCTGCTTCTATTCCCTCTTGGTGCTTTCAAGCGAGGTAGACATGAGAAAGTCCTTGGCTTCTGGCACCTGACAAGCTTTTGTCTGTGTATTTCACAAGAAGCCCTTACCATATCCCAAACAAAATGCTTCAGAACAGCTTCATGAAAACAAACCAATTTCCCAAAGACTTGCTGCAAACAAAAACCTCTCAACAAACCCTAAAAAGACTCAACACGCTACTCACAAGGGAATGCATGTACCTGAGTACATATATAAAAGTAACTTTCTTTTGCTCAAAATACACCTGAAGCCCAAAAAACTTTGTATTTTTTGGTTAACTGAATACATATGCTGATGTGACTCAGCAGTCATGGCTGACCTTCACATAGATTTTCATAACTAGAGAACAGGAGCACCCAGTAACATGTGACACATACCAGGGTCCACTCAGTATCAGTATAAGAGAACTATATAAACACACACCTGTGGAGTGGGAGAGGTAGAAGTCTCAGCATGCATGCCTGCACATCTGTCTTCTCTGCATATTGCCAGCAGCTGGATTATAAGAGATCCACTTCATGTTTTATTGTTGGTTGCTTTTTTCCTCCTTCATTATTTGACTTAGAGGTCTCTTTAAAACAAACGAGCACAAAACCCAGCAGAAACCAACCACCTAGTGTTAGGTCAGATATGACCTAATTTTTAGACTATGGCTGGCTGAGTTAGGTGTGACAGCAGAATTGCTTAGTACTCTAACACATTAACACAGCATCATGGTTCTCTGCCTCCCACCAGTGATACTGACAAGCCAAGAGACAAAGTACTTCCTTTGACCTGAAAGAGCTTTGCTAATGCATTCTCTTTTCTTCTGGAACTAACACGTAGAGGCAAACCAAGCCAAGCTAAAAAACAGAGTGTAGCTCTTCTTCATTGAGAATCTATCAGCTCAGTAAAACAATCATTCCTGGTAATGCCAGTTTGTTAAGCACCTCTACTTGAGGCTCGCAGACAATTAGTGGCAATTAATAATCATTGGCCTGTCATAATTTCAAAGTAATCCCAATGCCAACTTTTGGCTTATGGTAGTCTGCCTAATTTCTTTTCTCTCTTAGAGAAGGTTTCTGTGCCTGGTCAGGCTGTCTGCTTGCCCCCAGACTCTTTTCAAGAGCTGGCAAAATAAAAGAGGTTTGAAGAAAAACAAAAGAAGTTGATAAATACAGCAGGATGAAAGATACTTAGGAATTGTATACTGTGTTTGGAACACTGCTGTTTGGGACCGGGAAGATCAAAGATACTATCACAAACACTTCATGGCTGAGAGAAGTGAATGAAAAAATGTCACATAAACCATGGTATGTCAATAATCTTGTACTTTTATCTTGACTAGAGACTTCACATTTCCTGCCTGGCTATACAGGACATTGTGCAAAGAAATTGCACAGAGGAAAAAAATCCACCTTATCTCACACTACTCCATGAAAAGACAGGTCAACAAAAATGAAAACACAAGTATCGCTGCTTGGTTTTACAGTTCTGGGGAACCTATGTTCACGTAGTTGCAAATCCAATTAATGTTTCAGGGTTAATGATCTGTAACCTAAGAACCAAACCCATAAATGCTGTCATCTGAACTCTGTATAGAGCTGTAAACCTCTCTTGCAGTGCAGTTCCGATCCAAAACATTGCTTAAAGCTGGGGAACTTCAGGACTGAAGAAATGAACAAACCACGGAGCACACTTTTGCTCTTTGGCATTACAAACCCTTCACCACAGGGCAGGGTTCTGCTCTGCAGCACCTTTTCCAAGAGGAACCCTGGAAGGAGCTTTGGCAGGGACACAGAACTGTGACGAAGTTCTACCCATAAGCAAATGCACACTCTAGCTGTTGTCTCATGCAGTGCTAAGCATGTAGCATTAAAGAGAATAAAAATAAAATAATTGAGAAAAACAAAGCCAATACAATCCCCTGCTAAAAAGAGGACAAGAGATCGAGTGAACATGACTGATGGCAGGGTAGTACTGGAAACTGGATGGATCATAAAGGCATGGGTAGAAAAGATCCCACTATAGGCTGAAAATTAATTAGAACATCAGTTTGAGAACAACAAACTAATGTACATTACAAGGCCACGGACAGATTGCTTCTCATATTGCACAGCTGTTGGCAGCCACTATGAACACATCTTCATTAAGAGTATGTTTGCCTTGATGCTTTAAATCCGTGCTACTTATTTCTTCCCTACTTCCAAGCCCACAGGACTTGGGACTTGGTTTTGAGCAGTTTCCCTTTGTTTCCTTTTATATTTTTCCTTTTTAAAGGTTATATCTGCCTGCAGACATACGTAAATCACTACAATATTTAATAAGGCCTTTTATCACAGACCACTGAGCAGGTTTGTGCCCGAGACACAGCATGTAGGTCACATAATTAACCATTTATTATGCAGCCAAATCTTTGAAATTTCACTTGCATTTTCTTTGATGGTGTGAAAATAAAAAAACCTAGTGCATTATTTTATGCTTTGGAAGATCAAGTATCATAACATATTATCTTTCTATTCTGAGAAGGAAATGAGGAAGAAGTATGTTCCAGTATATTTGTCTGCTACATAGCAAGAAAGATTACATTGATTCCAGATGAAAATATTGGAGAAGATCAAAGATAGACTAACAAGAGAATAGAAAGAACTTAGGCAATTAATGAACCAGCACTTTCATTTAATTGACATGAAGAGACTGCAGTGCATCTACTGTCTCAAAGAAATACTGGCAGATGTCACATAAAAGTTCTTCGCTACAAAGAATTCAAAATGCATAATCAAAAACATACTAATAAGACTTTTCAACATTTCCAGCTTCCTGCTGCAGTTCATCTTGTATTATTTAAATTACTGAAAATACACATGAAATAAAAAAATAAGCACAGAAATATTCAGGTCACAACAGAATTCAGAAATCACTAATAAATGCTATTTCAGGCAGATTATTATAAACTAAACTTCCATAGAATTAAATACGGGGGCTTTACAAATACTGTAGAACAACATTTATAATAAATTACTTCTTTAGAGGAGGTCAATATTAAATTTTCTGCTCTCACAGTCCTTTACTCATTCTCCAAGTCACTACAGTCTCATTTCTTCCAGACTTGCAGACTTCAATGTGTAGGATGACAAAAGTCCCTCTCTTGTTTTGAGCTTAATACTTCTGTCTCAGTGGTTCCCCCAGCCTACAGCCAGAGGTCAAATCTGCTCTATCAAGGCAAGAAAATGTTGCATAACATTGTGCTGGTCCAAGATTTTTTAAAATCCCAATTCATTATTGTGTTTCTGAATCAAGTGAAAATCTAGTCATTTGAGCTAAAAATAGAATGAACACTACTATTCTCTACTAACACCCCTTTCTGAAGAAGAAATTAAAATCACCTTATTCTTTTCTCCAGTCTTCTCAGCAAGAACAGGTTTTCACTGTAGATGCTTTACAGATACCTTGACTTCAGATCCTAAAGGGATGGGTTTATACACTTTGCTTTGAGCTGAGGGTGGTTTGGGCTTCCCCATTTAAGAACAGGCAAACATATTTTTCACTAGAAGCTAATAAAGGATGTTCAAATTCGAGTGTATCTTGCAGAGTAACTGAACTGTTAGGGTAACTCAAGCAGATTTCACTACTCTGCAACACACAAACATGACCCCAACAGACACACACATATGCTTTGTCAGTAGAGACAAGCCCTGCAGGAGTTTACAGAGCATAAAGAATGTGTACATTCGTTTCTTTAAAACTAATGCTCTGCACTCGTTAACTTTAACCTTAAATGCTGTATTTTCCCCCTGTAGGCTCTTCTTTGGGCTGACAGATATAAGTGGTTCTAATGCCATCAGCAGTACTTTACTTAGTACTGTGGTGCATAATTTCAAAGGGAATATGCATGACATCCAAATTTTAAAAAAACCCATCAAAACGCACAAACAAACAAAACCCCTGAAGAGCTCCCAACCTTTAAGTGAACCCTTGACCTTACTGAATCACTGGAGAAAAACCTTCCAGCTTCACTAAAGTCAGAATTTTGTCTCTTTAGAAGCAACATTACTACAAGTAATTTGATTTCTGCAGAAGTTATGCTTACAACAGGACCAAAGTCAATGAAGTTAAATCGCTATTGATCAAGTCCCACTTTTCAAAAAAAGACTCAAGCACAAATCCATAGTCCAGAAATCTTAAGCCCAGGTGGACCTCCCACATTTGAGGACCCATTTACTGTCACACTGTCTCCTTGGAGGAGATGGAAGCACCATGGAGTCAGCATCTTCAAGCACATGGAATAATGCATAACTGTGCAACATGGCACTATGATGTATGGCACATCTCATGCTTTTCCATCTCTTAAGAGATAAATATTATCCCTTTTCTCTTGGATGAAATGCAGAAAATTTTGACAAGGAAAACTCATTTTTTAAAGTGAAATTTAGAAGTAGAACTAAAAATAAATATACATGCTGGCTAGAGCTATCTAAATATTGCTCTGTCATTCAACACAATGTTCCATTTTAATTGATTTTTAAAAGAACTTCCTCCATAAATGTACCTTTCAGCAAGTCCACAATGGACAAATAACTCACCAAATTTGTATCACGCTGGTTTCAAAATGTGCCTGTGCAATATATAACATAAATAAATATACATATTTATATATACATATAAATACAAACAGCACCTTTTTCCATTGAAAATCCATGCCATGAAACGGTAAGCACTGTAACATTTCAAACTAGAACAACCTGTTTCACTGAGCTGCCCTACACTGGCAAGCTAATGTAAATAATTGAAGAGAAATACAAAAATATCTGTGAGTTCATTTTGTAACAATACGATGAACAGACATTCAAGAAGCAATTCACAAGCAACAGGCCAATCTAAAGCTGAAGCTGACAGAGGCTACATAGATTGTTTCAGAGGTGGAATGGTCAGTCTCAAGCGGGGAATATGATGGGTTGCAAGCTGTGATTACCTCTGCACTGTGTTAGCAGAGATGCTGGTGAGCTGACAGCAGACCAGACCTCTGCTGGTGGGAGGTCTGCCAGCAATATCAGCCCAGGCTGCGCTAAACTGGGAGGTGCTTGCTGACAGAATCCATTGGTCTGCAGAACAGCCACAGAAACTTTTTGCCTGTGGCACATGAGTATGATGAACTGCTGCTTCTCCCAGTTTCTGTCCATTCCTGAGGGTTCCTTCATCAATTACACACAAAATACTGCTGGACCACGAAAAGTTTACTGTGTTGCACCATAAAACAGTGAAGAAATTGTGATTAAAAACTATAAAAAATAAGCAACATTAAAATATTAAAAAGTGAAGATTCTTATAATAAAAAAAAAAATTGCTTAGCGCAGCAGCCTGGGGTTTTTTGTATTCTACTGAACCACCACAGTTTATTAAATGGCTGTGTACAGCAAAATGCTGTACACAAACTCCAGCCAAGAAAAACTGGACTGGGCACTTCCATGAGAAAAGTACTGAAGATGATACTGGCACTTTGACCTAGTGAAGCAATAGCAACTGCCACCACTAGAAGAAACAGCATCATTTAAAAAAAGAATTAAAATAGGTATATTCATGTTTTCTCAAACACAGCCAGCACTTCCCGGTAGAGAAGCTACAATTTTAAGAGCACTGTTTCCCTTTGGAAATGGTGTCCCATGCCTCAGAGGCTACAGCAGTGCATTGGGTGTTCCACAGTTGCAATTTCAGAGGCAAGGCTGCCTCCAGTGCTGCCTCACCTGACTGAGCCAGGCAAAGCAACCAGGGAAGCTGCCTCCCCACAAGGACAGTGGTCACTGGCATGCACCTAAACTGCCGACAAAACCTGGCATTCATGGCAAGGGTAGGAATTGTTCCAAGGGCAAAGCATGACCCACACAGCTCCCATCTGCATCATTCAACCTCCTGTAATTCACTTGGCATCTGTCTTATTACCCCAACAATGATTCTGGTCAACACACCTGTGGCAGACAAAGCCACTGTCAATACTGGAACTTTACAGGCCATGAAGATACTCTGTTTTGATTTGAAACAGAGGTGTTCCTATGTTTTATCTTCTCTTTCCCAATCCTGCAGAAATCTCACAGCCCATACGCTGTACATTTTGTACAGTGTATCTTAGTAAAGAAAATCCTGATAATGCCTCCAAACTCAAGATGTAATTCTTGCATTGCAAACTTGGAAACTAATGGTAAATTTTCAAGCATTTTCCATTCTCTTTCACATGAGGAATAGCTTTGCGATGTGTTTTTCTAAGGAAGACTATAAGTAAAAATCTCTCCTCTACATCCCTCCTACTGTTTAGGCACTCCTGTCCTGATCCTGCATGTTAGGTTCACAGCTAATTAGATCCCAGAGATATATGGGATTCCTAGGAGTGAAAGACGTGTAATATTTTGGAGGATCTTAATTATAATCTTGAATGGCTTGAGAAATTAAGCTACATTATCCCAGATATTTATACTTTACATATAATACAACAAAAAAACCATACTGTAACTCTGTGTGCCCTTACAAAGTAAATCCACGAGATTTGGGAAAATGCTACATCCTCCTCTGCCCTGAACTCATCTTCATATTTGATTAAACAAGACTCCATTTAGGAACATGGTGGAAGCAAATATCCTCTAGATGGAAATCTGTATTATGATGTACATCACACCCTGACATTAGCATTTTTTACCTAATGACACAACAGATGTTAATAATAACATCATTCACAGAGGTAAAGAACAAGCAAACACATTGTCTGAAAGGTCTAATGAGCAACATGAAAAAAACGCTTTAAAAAAAAAAAATCATTGAGGATATATATTTTAGTGCTTTAGTTGGCTATTTCTAAATCTGCTTTTGAAGCAGACCATTTTTAAGCACCTGCATCATTTAACTGCATCATATCTATAGATGGGAGGGTGCCTTCATGCTGCTAATGGCAAACAGCCAAATTCAGAAACAACAAACCAGTTTAGAAACAGCCATCCCCATCACTCACCACTGCTACCCAGGAGCTGCAAAGGTGGAATGGCGAATTACACCTGAATCAGTTGGTCAGTAAGACTAGTCAAGGCAGATAACCCCCCCACAAAAACCAGAATCTTGAAATTAATACATGGGATTATATATTGTGGTTCCCTTGTAAGAGTAAAGGAATGGGTACAAGATTTTCTTCCAGTGCTATTTCCTAGGGAATGAAAACAAAAGATTGTTTTGAAAGAAACAAAGTCCTAATCCAAAAAACAAGCCAAAATACAATTTTGGCAGAAAAACTGTTGAAGATACCCTATTTCTCTTTTAGATTTAATCTACTTTTGTAAAGAGACTTAAGGTGGAATAAACTCCTCAAATTTAATTAATTGAAATTAATTTAATTGAGGCTTTCTGCAGCATTTCATGAGTTCATGAGAAGACTGTAATGCAGCCTGAGGTGGACTGCTGGGAAATGCTGAATACTCCCTGCTGGCACCAAGAATTTTAGAAGCTACTCTGACTGTAAGAAAAGATTATGTACTTCTTTTCAGTGAAACGAATCCTTTCTTGGGATTGCTGGACATGGCAAAAGCTCCTCTCAGGTTAAGTCTTCTCTTGGATCAGAAATCAGATTCATGTCCAGCCCCAAGGATACACGCTGATCCTGTGTCTAGGCAGGGTATTTGCTTCTGGAAAAGACCAGAAAGAAGCAACTATACAATGCCTCCAAAATACATATACCTGCTTCCATAGTAAGAAAAGCAGCCAAGATATGGATATTAAATCTTTGGGGGCACATAGTATTTTGTAAAATTATTTTGATAGTTCTATTTACAGGCCACTTTCACAACAGCCACAAGTCAAGTTGCCAAAGGCCAACTGGTTAAACTCTAAAGCCTAGCTAATCCATAGGAATTCATCACCAACTCACTTTCCATGTCTCCAACTGTGTTTTCATTCACCTACAGGTGAATCACTAAATATAAATATCTGCTATGAGCATCTCCTGATGCTCTCTCTCGGAAATAGTCTCATTCTCTTCCTTTGAGATCCAGAACATTTATTGGTTTCTAACGTAGAAAACAGTCTTTTGGAGTAAATGCCTAGTACTTCCACAGGTTTAAATACATTCTGCCCATTCTTAGATAATTCTATATAGCTGAAACTACTCTAAAATGGTGAGAAGGCTGGAAAAGTGAAGCTTTGCTGAGCAGACTAATGTGGACAGGGAATTTGAAAATCCATGCTTGAAGAGAAAAGGAGAGAATAAAGGCATGTCCAAATGTCAGGCCAAACAGGCCAATCTGGAAAAGGTTTTGGAGAAAATGAGTCACATAGGCTTTCCATTTTCCATCCACTCCTAGGGACAATGACAGGTGTCCCAGAAGGTTCCATTTCTCTGTATGGCCATAAGGAAAAAATTTAGCACCTTCCTATGTTTTTACATAGGGATGTTGTATTTTATAACAATGAAAAAAAAGACAACTCAGAAGAATTTACAGTCTGGGACTGGTAAAAGCATCTTTTGCCTTCCTTGAAACACAATTAGGAAGGCACACATTGCTCTATAAATTAACCAGGAAGGTTACGATCTGTCTCCTGGGAAGCACCAATTCAAAACTCATTTCTAGTTGTGCATGTTTCACATGCAGAATTAGGATCCTCATCAAGCGCAATGAGCCATCTCTTCAAGAAATTTCTACCAAAATAAATTGCTGAAATCAAGAAGCTGGATGTAATAACTCTCCTCTTTCCATTTCTCCTTTATGACCTTCTGCAGACAACCTAACCAAGACACCACAGATATGAAACTATGAACTGCATCTTCAGCACATGATACATAGAGAAACATTTGTTCTTTACTGACAGTTGTGAATGCTTAAATGTGTTGCTGTATAAGTCACTTTTCTTACAAAAATTACATGAATTATACTACATGCTTTTACCAAAACAAGCATTTCTGCAGTGCTTCAATCTTTGCAGAACTTGACACTCAGGAAGACAACTACTACAGCTTTCCACAAGGTGGCACGGTTCCCTTTGCTGAAATACAGCATTAAACGTGCCATAGAGAAGCTGTTTTCTTCCACAAATGTACTGGTCAATGTCATAAATAGGTTTAAAATCTCTAACATACCTCTAAAAAAGTTCATTTTACCAAATTCTTCCAATAGATAGTTTAATGAGTTAAAGAAAGCTTCCTTCTCTTACGATGAAATGAAAAAATATCAGGGCTTGCTGCCACAGAAAAGCAAGCTTCAATCAAAGATAGTTAAGGCACATAATATGGCAGGGGAGAGCCTAAAGGGCTAAAACTATCTGATTTTTCCAAGTCATCAGTATCAAATCCTATCAAACTTCTTTCAGTCTCTCAATATTTGGGGTAAAATGGACTAGCAAGGAGTCCACCTAGCCCAACTCCTTCCCATCCATGTGAGAAATAAAGATCCCAGAGCATTTTCCACAGGTGAAGATTATCCCTGCTGTTTCTGGACCACTTCCCATTCCTGTGACATATGGCCATATTTGGGGCAGAGGCAGATGCAGTGAACAGCTCTGCCCCCAGCCTCTCCTGCTGCATATCAACATCAGCACTGCTGAGCTTCACCTGCAGGACCCCACATATGGTTATTCCTGCCCCTGCACAGCATCTGCACTGGGCAGAAATCAGGTAAGGTGCTTTGACTCAAGTGATTTTAAAAAAGTCAAAAACATGTCTAGTTTCTCGTCTATTTCTTGTCTTGCTCCTCTCAATCACTTCTGTGAATGTTTTAGCGCTCAGTTTTGGTTACCCATTTAAGCATTATCAGCATAGTTTTGCCTGAACTGGAAAAACAGGACTAGTTGTGATAGACATTTCACACACACCAGATAGGTACCTGTTCCATGAACACTGAAGTTTAAACAGCAAATGAGACAGGGAAGGGAGATCATGACACAAATTATTTGTCCACAAAACTACTGCCATGGTCCTCCATGCCGGAAGGACTCAAAAAATACTCAGTGCAAATCACCTGGTAAAGTCATAGATATATCAAAATGCTGCCTCCCTGCAAAGCTTTCCATACTATAAGGTTCATCATGAAAGGAACACCTCTGTCATTCTCAGGACTGGAACCTAATGCTCCTTACTGTTTCAACTCCATTTACTGTGCTCAGAATTTAGTGCTTGTCACTGTGATGAACACAGCTGAAACCCTTGCTTTGAAACTACCAGCAGGCCAAGCAAAGTACAACTATTTACATCTGATTCAAACATCACAAGCCAAATAATCAAGATGACAAAGAAAATTAAATGCCCTGATCAGTCTGTTTTCTCTCTTAAAATATATCATTAATGCTATTAAAATTATCAACTCTGTTACACACATAATTGTTCCTGGAAATAAGTAGTTTCTGATCCTGTCAGCTGCTGCAGCTGTATGGCACAGCCAAAACACTTATTTAAATTACTTGGATTTCCAATTATAAAGATTCATATACACCCTTAATAATGGATGCAAGCACAAGGCAAAACGATCAAGAAGACAAATCTGGAGATAGATATGCAAGCATTCAAAACTTTCTGCTGCTTCTTTCTCCTCAAAACTCTTCGATTACAACAGTAAAAGCTTTGATTTTATTATGGTGCTTCATCACATAATGGTTTAATTTTTCCCTATGAACTGCATTCTCCAAGTAGGTTGCATTCTCTCTTCTAAAACATGAAATTTCTTGTTCTAAATTGTAACCTACTTGTTAGTAGCTGTGAGCTGAAGCAGACACACAAAAAAGGAAGAGTACTTTAAAAAGGGACAAACTTGAAATAAAGAGCAAATTCTGTCACTGAATGCCCCCAGAAGCCATCCAGGCATAAAAAAAACCAGAGCCCTGTCTCACACAGACACTCAGTTGTGCAAGAAGACAGTTATTACAGTTGGACAGTAGAATCTTGAGCTCTAAAATCCAATTTCCCAGCTTATGTGATTTTAAAATAAGTCACACTTTCCTCACCCAACTGAATGAAGCTTTAAATCTGCAACTTCCTTTGATGGAATTAGTCTTGCATGGTCAATACCCATTGTGTCAAGAGGAGGGGTACACTTAATTTCAAGGAGACAGTCTGCACCTTGCAAGTTTATGCTTACAACTGCTAGATTTTTAATTGTTATACTGTTGTGGATCTTCATACAGACCTTGGCTTCTGGATCACTGTTGATGCTACATGAATCATCATCATCAGATTGTGGACCATTTCTGTGACATAAAAAAAAAAAAGGACAAAATCAGTCTTAAAATCATATGAAAATTACAGCACAACACAAAACAGAGCTGGTCATTCCACTGAGACTTGTGAAGTCATTGTACCTGAGCTTCAAAGAGGCATAGCGTAATGTTGCTCCTTCAAACTCTTTCAGACTTGGGTCTGGGTTCACAGTGGCTGCATGCAGGTCCTAGAGACAGAGGCAGTGCTATCAGTATAGTTTTAATACTATTATAATAGTATTAAGTACACCATCATGTTAATTCTTATCTCAAAGGGAAATTAAATCCTCCCTGCAAAGAAGCGATAGTGTTTCTGGCTGAAGTTGAAAAGAGGCATGCATATATATATATATATATATTTCTCAAGCTGCATTTCATTCAGTGCAGGCATCTTATTTGTTACATCATGGCAGTTGCTCTGCTAGTTTAGATTGAATCCATTCCAAGTGGAAAGATCAGAAAAGGCAACATGTTTGTGAGCTAGACATCCCTAGCAGTACCCCCAGTCACTTCGGCCTATGTTATGAATGACATTCATGGAAAAATAAAAGGGGAAAAAACAGCCACTGCCATGCAAAAAACAAAGGTAATAGTAGTAAAGGTTCTAAAATCTGACAATATACTTGCCTTCCAAATGTCACTATTAATCTTTCCCCCATTCAGTACAGCAAAATCACTCCATGGCTGTTTCTAGACACATAATTATTCACACAGGAAGAAGCACATTGATTAAAAAAAAAAAAAAGAAAAAAAGAAAAAGAAAAAAAAACACAAGACACTGTTGTTAGCATTGATATTTACAGGATGGGTTAGGAAACAGATCACCTCAAACTTCAACTACTTACTCCTCTATACCATGGCATTTGGAGGAAAGGAGAGAGAAGACATGCCTCTAACAGTTACTTACCAAAACAAATGATTGAAACAAGGAAAGTTAATATAAATTAGGAACAGACAATGAAATTACTCTTTAACTATGATCTTAAAAGCAAGCAAAATGAATTTGAATATGAATGTTGGCCACAGCTGCTACAGTCTTTGATAAACAGCAATTAAGGGGAAACATTAGGATTTCCTAATGGCACTTTTGTTAAAAGACGCTAACAGTACTGGAACTAGAAATACTGAAACACAAAAAATATATACAAGGATAAGATACATACAAGGTAAAAATCAATTATTTCTAGAGAGAAAGCACAAGAAAAGGGCAAGGAAGGGAAGGAGAATTAGTACGGAGTGCAGAGATTTCTTGCTGAAAAAGTAGTTCTGAAGTCTAGCAGCTTTTTTAAAAAACAACCCCAAACCAAACAAAGCACCCACCCTCTCATTCTCCATTCAAGTTTCTCAAAAATTTTCAGAGGTGTTCACTGGTACAATCAAGCAAGCACCATTGTGTTTAGCTTTTGAGGTTCAGGCTTTTCTGTAAAGCTTGAGAGGAACAACTGATGCTGGAGTACATCTGTCCTCTGTCTCACCAGGAAAGAATTCTCACTGTCCTCAACAAAAGCCAGGAGATTTGATTGCTGGGAGACCTCTTTATAGCTTCACCAAGTCAAGAATTCCTGAAATTAATTCCCCGTTCAAGATGAGCTCAGCTGGGCAGTCCAGCTCAGCCCCAAGGTGAAGTGGTACCCACTAATATGGCCCAATGCATTCATCTGCAGGGTGGACTTCTCACCCTGGAAGCATTCTCAATATATCCCCACTGGAGCAATTATTTTGTGAGAAGCAACTCCCAGGAGTAACCCTTTCCTAACATGCCTTTGAATTAATTGAGTTGTTACCTTTTCCTACCAAGCTCCTTCTCTTTAATTATTAGCTGCTAGTGGTTATGTTACCTACAGAAGAACTTCTAGAGGTGATCAAGGCCTGGGATGAGTTAGGCTATAAGAAGACACAACTACCATCACCAAATTCTGCTATGATCTCAAAGAAGGTCTTATTGAAACTTAAACACTACAGCTTTTTCTCTGCACAGGGAAGTGGGAGAGGCAGCAAAATTTCTAAAATTTGGAAGAGAATGTTACAAAAGACAAGGATTCAAAAAGGAAGTAATTTGACAACACACAAGAGGAGACTGATCTAAAACTAAGTCAAATTTAAACAGCTGTGCAAAACCAAAATACATTTTCATGCTTTTGAGGGGGAGGAAGGGAAGGAATGTTACAGGTTATTCATATTTAGCATTTATTAGCATTTTTGTTAAATCAGCAGGATTTTCGCATAATGCTTAACCCATAATTGCTTTGGATTGAAATTGATTTATTATCTTGTGAAAGAAAAATTGCCTTGCAGCGTGTGTAAAAGTATGACATTTTCACATTAGTTTCCTTTTTAAAACACTTTTTGCCATTTCTATGCATTACAGCATCATTCCTCCCTACCCATTTTTTAAAATTCTCTGTTCAACAGTAGTAAATGTTTTTCTTTATGCTAAATATCCAGAGTAAGCTACAACATAAAAATGGCTGACTTGATCTGTTCTTTGTTGACTGCCCTCAGCTGTGAGCCACATTCTACCAAACAAAGCAAAGCTTCTGTGTATTACATCATTTAAGAGACAGGGACACAATAAGATAAAATGAAAAAAAAAAGGAGGAAACAAGACAAAGGGTAAAAAGGTTTTACTCTGGGGGGAAAAAAGGTGTTTCTAAATGTTTGTTTGACAAACTCAAAACCTGAAAGAGCCCAAATAAACTCATTTCAAGACTGGCACATGATGCTTCACAGACAAATATGACTTAGATAAAGTATTTTTATGGACTCACAGAAGCTGCTGGTTCAGATACGAAATGCTACCCATGCCAATCCTCAATCCTAGATTATACTATTTCATCTGCCTAAAACATGTATATCCCCCAGCCTTTTCAGAATGAAGCAATACAAATCCAGCATGGGGGAATGAGCTGAACCAGCCCTCTCAAAACACATTATCTTGAAGCACAGGCTTCAACCAATGAGGGAAGCAGCAGTACACAGCTCACACATGGGTCCAGCTTGGAGGGAGAAGCTCTTCACCACAAGTGACACTGCCCATGGTAGTGCTGGGATAAAGGCATTTGGGAGTCCCTATTCTAGACTGAATTCCAAATCTTCTGTGAAGTGTCAGATTGACCTTATCACAGACACCCATATTACTCTTTCCCAGGGAGGGAAAGAAGGAGCACTTGGGTATGCAGCAGAGCAGTGAACAGGAATCAAAACAAGTATTGCCTGCCAGTGACTTGGAGGTGATACAGTGCTGGCACATACCAATTGCAGAGAGACTAAAAACCAAAAATTCATGATAGCTGACACTGTCAAAATTATTTCATTATCTACCCCTATCTCTTAAACACACACTATGACTTACTTCTCTCTTACTGCTGCTCTGCACTGGGGTTCTGCTCAGAACCGGCTGAATCACAAAGGATTCTTCATCCAGTTCCTTTTAATAAAGCTTGGCATCTGTGGTTTTGAGAAATGCAAGGCTTTTCCTAACAGTTCCCACTATAACTCCAGCTATGCCTGTTCATTGTAGCTGTTTCAGTATTTGGAAGTGGACAAAATCCTGAGCCCAATTCATGCTCCTGTTTTGAACTCCAGTACAGTAAGTCTGCTGGTACTGTATTGGAATGCTATCTTAATAACCACTGAGTCAAAAAGCCAGTACGGCTTCAATAACTGTAAGATGCTTATCAATGACTGCAGAAACCTACAAAAAGCAAGTTCTTTTGCCTATACCTCCAACTAAAAAAACTACATGATATCATACTAATACAAATTTTGGGGATGTGCTTATTTTCTGTATCACCCTTTACAGCACACTATATGGTCTTGGTGCTGCCATAGAAACGTCTATGCATAAATCTTTGCTGGAACAAATTCCTTGCTGAATTAGAACTGCCACATCAAAACTTAGATGAGCCTACTATGCACTCACATACATGTATGTCTTGCTTAATACACCTATACTGCATTAAAATCTATGTTATTGTACTTCATGCATTTTGTACTCTCATGCTGCTGCTGAGAATTAATGATTATTATTTATAAACACAAACTATATTTCATTTAAAGCAAACAGAATTGTGAAAGGTTAAAAATACACCTAATACATTACCAGCAGGTCTGAAATATTAATTGTGAAGACATTTTAAACAGAAGTAGAAAAATATTTCAAATGAAAATACGCCATTTTTCCTCTGCAGTTTACCAACCATACTGATTTCTATGTTTATGTGAAAACCATCTGTAACTTCTATATAACCATCTATAACTAATAAAAACCCCATTCTCTACACTCTAGAGTAAGAAAAGTAATAATGGTAAAGTTATATCCTTCACATGTACATTACAGGAATTTATCCTAGAAGCATGTGCAGCACTTTACATTCAGCATTTCTGAATTTTTTCTTGTTTTCTACCAGAATAACAGTTATAGTAACAGTTATAGTTCTTTCTCCATGAATCCTCTCAGAAATTACTTCCAGCATGCCTCGTGCACAGTATGAGAGCTTGACTGATGTAAACCATAACTGAAATGTTGTGGTCAAGTTTGCAGACCTTATGAGTAGCATTTATGAACATGTGGGAACAACCTTTCTAAAATAATGAACAAGATTATACATATTGAAGCCTATACAGGATAAAAGTTTCAGGATCAAGATGGTAATACACACTTGAATGTCCTTAACTCCTCTTAACTTCCATGTAAGTTAGTTTGGTGCATACATGAACAAAATCAAGAACACAAAAAATGTTCTCTCTAAATGAATTAAAACCCAAAAAACTAAACCCCTAAAGATTGCCTGATCCAAAACTCAGAACCAGTACAAAGACTTCCCCTGACAGAGCTGTGGACATTTTTCTGAAAATTCAGTATAAAAATAATTTAAAACCAACCTTATTTTATATTAGTAGTTAATTCCATAGAAGTCTTCCCAGCATACTAAAACAAAGTGATTGTATTTTTTGAAGCATACTCTTCTTTATAACAATTGATTTTATTTTTCTACTTACATGACACCAAACAAACCCTAAGATTGTGCCTGAAAGCATTATCTTAAAAGGCAGTACCATGTACTGCTCTTTCAGCACATGTGGAGGACAGAGTGTATCTCTGTTTCTAGTTAAAACCTGACTGCAACACTGAGAGTCGTTGGTACTGGCAGGGTGTACAGAGGCTTACACTTGAGAACACTTCATGTTTATTCAATAGAAACTACCCTGTAAAGGAACTAGTGTCTCAAATGAAGGCTCATATGTCTATTGTGATACTCCTACCAAATGAACCAAGAAGAAAGAAGATGCAAACAGAGTCCAGCCAAAAGTCTGCTATCATGTGCAAAAATTTTATGTATCCTGTATCCATATAACACAGCAATGCTTCAGCGTATGCTACAGAACTGCCAAAGTTTCACACTCATCAGGAACTGCCTGTCTAATTTTTCTGAGACATGGTTGATGTCATCTAACACATCCAAAGTTTAGGGTGTTTGATCAGGCACAGCCATTAAAAATGAACATAGAGAACAGATACTTACGACATATTATCAACAAGTAGCTACACTTTGGGACATATCAGGCCAGTTTAGCTAGCAGCTAAACCTGCAAGTTCAAAGAGTTATTTCAATTTTCCTTACAGTATGTAGCCCACAAGAAGACACAGTAGGTTACCTCAGTTTCTGGAGTAGGAGATGGAGTAATGGAACCAAGAGATCCTTTTCGTGAGCCCTGGAGATCTGTTGGGATGGACAGAGGGCGCTGCCATTGAGTTGTTCCTGTTGGTATGTGCCAGTAATAGATCCCAGCAATGTCATTTATTTTTTTCCAACCAGGTGGTAAGTCTGGGTCTGTCTGAAATGAATGATCACTCCATATATCTGCTGAGAACAGGGGAAAAAAAAAAAAAGTCACACAAAGACACAAACAGTTTTTCCATGGGTCTGCACAGCTGGTATTGCTGTGGTACAGTTCCTGTGTAAATGACCATCAGAAAAACATACCAAATTATTGAGGCTCAATGTAACACAACAGTGGACAACAGGTGAATAACCTGTTGTTATACTGCTGCTCTTTAAGCCCTTTTTGAAATTAAAAGTTCCTTGTTAGTCTATTCTTCAAGCCTTCTACCAGGTGTTTTATCATGGTTGCTTTTTTCTGAGTCTCTCTCATTTCTGCTACCCATATTTATGTACACACATACACACAGACATACAAATGTCATGACAACTTAAAATAATTCTTACACTCTGAGATACAAACTAGTCTATTTCTTCCCCAGAGCCACTTAAGAAGTTCTTAAATTACTGATTTACCACTTGAGGACTATTCTAAGCAAGTTCTTCAGAAGAAATGCTAGACAATATCATTAAACTCAAATTTAATAAAAAGCCTCACCTATGGCCCAATATCTGAAATCAGCAACATTCCCATAACCAGTTCCAGAAGTTCACAAATATTCTAAACACCTGCTTCTAAATGTCCCCTGTTGTGGCCTCTATGGCATTCGAGTACGTAGTTCCTGACTCCAAGGTCTTACACATTTTAAAGCCTATTCATCTTCAACCTTGACCATGTTTGTTTTCCAACTGAATAAATCAACTGCACTCTTCTCAACCACATAAAAGGCAAATAAACACAAAACACTTTTCACAATTTGGCCACATCATGCAAGAAGTAATGTGATTAAACATCTAAACATCACAATGTTATCATATATCTAATATCTAATGTGAAGTAATGTGATCAAATATCTAATCATCACAATGCGTGGCAACATCTGCAAGTCCAGTTTAAGTTTAAAGTTCAGGCACAGCTTCTGTCCTCATTATACATACATGTGGATGTATACACAGCTACTCAAATACACAGTCAGGAGAGTGTTATGCTATGGTTGCATTAAACTACTAGTTTCAAACTAATCAACCAAAGACACAGAGGAACCAATGTCCTGTTATTTATTGTTGCAATGACATTCAGTACCAGAAAGGCCTAAACAGGAATTACTTTGAAGTAAAAGCAGACAAAACTCACAGCAGAAATAAAATTGTTAACCCAGAGACTTAAACCAAAAACATTTCTGCAACAATTAGTTAAAAGAAAAGAAATTATCTCATATGTGAACAAACAGTTGGAAGGAAATAATGTAAAATATCTCGGATAAGAAAATACCACCTAGCTGAGTAATACTAATTTATTTTGAAAACTTATCCATTAGCAAAAATGAATACACCAAAATATGCTTGCATATGCTGAGAAATAAAAAAGGAATTGTATTTGTTTTCAATTAACATAGCTCAGGAATTTCAAAGAGCAGCATTTCCCACACAAAACGACTGTGATTGATGTCTGTGTGCAGGTACTCCTCACACAAAGGGACTGGCCTCAGACCATCTAATAAGCACAGCTGAACAGGACAGCACCGGAGGGCATGTGTTCATCCATCCTGCGACACCAGTGTCCTGGGTTGCAGTGTATTCTATTACCATCCTCATGAGCTGTTGAGATCAGGTGGGGCAGTGTTTCCTTGCCTCCTCCCCCCAGACTATCTTGCTGTTAATTGCCCATCATTGTCCTGCTGCCTGACTCAGAGATAAGTCCCTCTGGACTATCTTCTGTTAATGAGCCTAATCAACACTTTGCCTCATGACTCATTACCCCATTTTGAGATGCTCCACCCAGAGGGAGGAACCAAGCATCCCATCGTGGATATAATCTGAGACTCTGAACACCAGAGTGAACCCTTTTTCACTGGATTTCCAGAGGACAGGAGCTACATGGCCACCACTGGACTTCCTGAGGAAGAGCAGACCCCTTTACTACAGGATCACTGCTTCAGAGGAGTGCAGCCACCATTCTACCAGACTGCTACCACCACCCTGCCTAACTGGGACTCAGGTTGTATCTTGACTCTGTCAGTTTGAACCAGTGTTTTCTTTTAGTTTTTTTTTCCTTTTCTTTAATTTCCCCATTAAATTGTTACTCTGACTTGGTATCTCCCACTGGTTTGTTTTTCAAACTAGTACACACCAGGCCTCGTGTTTGCTATGCAAACCTACTTGAAAAAAACCCCAACCATATGTGTGTCCCAGCTCGTGCTGCAGAATGGGAGACTGTGGGGATAACCTTTTCACAGGCTGTGGTTTCCTACTAGCATGAACTGGAAAGCCTCCCTAGTGCACTGACTGTTCTAACAGATGAAAGCAGTCACCACGTGCAAGCCGAGTGTGCAAGCCAAAGGTAATGCGGCATCACAAGAGATACCAGCCCAAGAAAGATAATAAAATAAGCATCAACATACAAAATCGAACAAGACAGATGAATGCACTTGAGGCATCACAGTGGCTTTACTTTATTTGAATGTGGAATTACTGGTGGCAAAATAATTTACCTCTGAATTTGAATGACCCCATTCAATGGCATGACATTTCAAAACATGTAGTTTTGTTGTGCAGCTGCTAGGTGTTATCTCCACTTCCAAGAGAACTTGGTGGTGATGATAAGCAACGTGTGGGGACAGAGACCAGAGTTGGTGTCTCTCTGCCTAGTTCCTTGTGCATGAGGGAAACTGGTTTACTGAAGGCCAAGCAAACTTCCTTCCTGAAGAAAACACTCTTAAGTAAGGCAACAGGTCTAATGCAATAAATTTTGTATTGAACTGGGAGAGGTACTTGGAAAAACAGACATGTATTTTGCACATGCATGTCTTCTTCAGGTGAAAACAAATCCCACCAATCATCATGGCTGGGGGACTAATTTATGGACAAAAAGAGTACTCTTGAGCAAGAGGAAATGCAGGCACAAAGGGCTTCAGTTTGGCAGCATACATGATTTCAAAACAGAGACTGTAAAAATGCTGTACAGAGTTATCAGAGTGCTGGAAGTTCTGTACCTGGGAGGTGCAGTACAGTAAGAGCATCTGTGCCACAGGACAATTTTAACTGTTATTTCACATGTTAAAACCATATTTTTGAAAAACTGGGAGACAGCCACAAGGTAGAGTCATACTAAGACAGAAAATACATTCAGGGAAATCTGAGCGGTATCGTTGCATCATTCAAAGGACACATGCTTTGCTTTTCCAGGGATTCATTTCAACAGAGGGATCTCATTTTGTCTCCTTGTAAGAAGTAGCAGCAGATGTGAGTGCACAGCCTCTGGCTAATGCAAATGCAGCTCTGCTGGAGTTAGTGGAAGCACTACACTTTCAGTCAGTCTTTCTAGCTTAAGGAGGGCTTATTTCACTGTGTGGTAAGCAGAATGCCCAAGTGAGACTGCTTGTCTGCAAGGCTCAACAATACTTGCAAACACTTGATCTACACTATCTAAGTAGGTTAAGTAATAAAATACCCACACTGTACAGAGATAAAAATGAGATATCTCTTTTTTGTTTTGTACTTGTAGCTTAGTTATCTCAATTCTTATGATGGTTTTGTAACAATTTTTCTTCTGTTAGGATCCTCTGAAGGAAAGGGACACCATCCCAAGACCGGATTTGATCCAGACTGTGATTGCCTATCACCATCTCAAAAGTATACTTTTGCAGTAAAAAAATTAACTGAAAAGGAGTGTTCATTGTCCAGGCTGGAAGCATGATGGTACAAACAGGAACACTTCCAGTGTTTTCCAAATCTAAAAACATAATCTGGCCAATAAGAAATCTATAAAGTCACTTCTGAATCTCTGGTGCTCCCATTGCTCACATTCCAGGAGTGGAGGCACAATATAAATGAAGGAATTCAAACTGAAAAGCACCTTGTTTGTAATAAGAGATCTGCATCAAAGCTTCCTATGTCAAAAATTACAGAGACTTGGATAGCAACAGTATCCAACAACATGTTGTCCTAGTGTTTGGGCACCAATGGGAAATCACTAGCTTCATATCTGATGTCTGTCTTCATTGCTGGGCTGAAGCATAATGAAGAGCTGGCCCACCATATCACACGTGTATTACAGATGCTATCCTTCTGAGCAGCTGAGGGGAAGCACAAAAAGGAACTGGGAAGACAGGAGGATAAAAAGGTTTCAACAAAAGGAAAGAGGCGGGAAAAGTACTGTTTTCTTTTCTGAAGTTCCAAAATCTTGAAATGAAAATGTTTTACTTCTGTCTTCTGCATTTAAATAAAAGCAAAACTAAAGGAAAAGAAAGCCACAGAAACTTACACTTTTTGAAGAGATGCCAAGGACTTCAGCAGATCCAGGATTTCATCCTAAGGGAAGCATATTTCCCCCCACCCTATAGGCACACTAAAGATCAAGGCAGGCGCTGAAGGGAGAGGAAGACTTTGTATTAACGACTGAGGGCAAACGAAATTCAAGGAGCGCTCTCCATTCAATAGCACAATAGAAAGAACATAAGCCTTGTGTATTTTTATCCCATCTATTTCCAGCAGTGGGCTCAATGTGCAAGCTTAAATTGTTTGGTTTTAACGAAAAGAAGTCTCTAAAGATAACGTCTCCTCACTGTGCATGCACTACAGCAAAATCAACAGCTTCACCTATTCCCATGATTCACACCAATGATGGCCAGCAGGCAGCCTTGCCTAAGCACCACTGCAAGAAGCATGAATGCTATCTCAGAGACAATGCAGCAAAAATACGAGTCAATAGGTCGAGTAATTATAAATCAGACACATCTGTCTAATTTGGGGAATGTTATTCAACAAGGAGTGATAATCAGCCAGAAGATGCTCGTTTGTCACCATCTTTGCTCACAGCATGTAACTGGTTGTCATGACAACCCTGTCATGCTCCTCACCGAATTGCTGAACCAGCCATCACTCACATGCACTTGGGGAGAGGAAGCTTCTCTAACACTTTCCAGGAAAACATGCTGAAATGTGGGATTTACAGGCATACATGTAACCAGACTCTATCTGTGCCAAAATGATTTGCTGTTTTGATCAACTGTAAAATCAACCATAGTCAGAAAAGACTGAATTTGTAAAAATCCTAAGGAAGCGTGGAATGAATCTCCTGTACTATTTTTATTTTTCATGAGATGTGATCTTTGTCTGGCTGTATAAATGTTACTACATTTAATTTAATGTATAAGAAGCATATAACATTTAATGCATAAGAAGCATTCAAGCAGAGATGACTAATCTTAAGGAAAAGAGAGGAAAGCAGATTTGTCAACATTCAGGAAAAAAACCCAAAAACCGCAACTAAACACACTTGTTTTGCTGTCTTACGTTCTTCTCCTTTTCAATGACCAAAGCCCAAGCTGTTGATAAAAGGACCACAGTACTATACAATTACCAAAGAAAACAAGGGCAAGTGTTTCAGCAGAGGGACTCTGAAGAACTCTTGATGACAGCCCTGGATGAGGGCTATGGATGATACTAGCTGTCCTGCTTAAATGGGAGAATTTTTGGGCTCTCCAAGTTGTCTGCTCAGGGGCCACACAGTCTGAGGTCCAGAGGTGAAGCCATGAGAAACCAGCACCACAGCTTGCGTTTAGAGGAGTTGATATTAACAGCAGCAACAGTAGGAAAAAGTACTGCAGTAAGACAGAGAGGAAAGGTCTATATATTCTTTCCTGGAAAATGGGCAAAAAACTAGTAAACACAAGAAGACTAGCCTGTTCACCAACTAAAAACACCTATCCACAAAACAAGCGACTCTGGTAAAGTAAGTAAGGAAGACTTGGAGGTGACCTGAACTGCTGTCTCAAGGGAGCTGTTGTGGTGACAGACAGACCAGGAAGAAGCCAGCCTCTGTCCCATCTGGAGGAGGGTGGCTGTTTAGCCAGGTGGAGCAGTGGTGACAACATGAAATTACAGACTGAGCAAAAGCTGATGAATTGCTACCTGAGAATGCTGTACTGGAGACACATCCTATGGCTTGTCCACAAACTCTATTTTGTGATGAGATCTCAATCTCCTTATTAGGATGCTGATAGACATTAGCAGAGCTGGGCAACTAAGAAGATATACTGAGTCTGGTTGGAATTGGGTTAATTGTTTTTCTTAGCAGCCTGTAAGGTACTGGACATTACATCTGTGACCAGAACAAGTGCTGGAAACATACCAGTGGTTTAGTTATTGCTGAGCAGTGCTTGCATAGGGCCGAGATCATCTGTGTTCTCAGCCTCAAGCAAACTGGCTAGGAACTGGCCTGCTAGTACTAGTGTTTGCATCACTTTTTTATATAAGATTATTTCTTTCTTCACTTAGTAAGTTTTCATTATTGTGAGTCATGACTTCTTCTCACTTTTGCTCTTCCAGTTCTCTTCCCCATCCCACTAGTGGGAGGAAGAAGCCACCACAGAATTCAAAGCATACTAGCCAACCTCATATCCAGGAAAAAATAAGCAGGTACCATCTAGGGTGGAATGAAAAAGAGTCCCAAACAAGTGAGGGCAGCATATAAATGAATGCCCTTTCCACCAATTTGGTGCTTAAATGAGATGCTATCCGAACAAAGTGCACCAATACCTTAGAGGATTTCTACCAGAATTTCCAAAGCAGTCAGAATAATTTGCTACTGTTCTAGCGAGTGATCTGCTGCTTATAAATACATTTTGCATAACACAGAATGACAGAATGGGTGGGGTTGGATGGAATTTCTGGAGATCATCTCATCCAACCCCCCTGCAAAAGCAGGTACATCTAAAGCAGGTTACACAGAATTGCATCCAGGTGGGTTTTGAATGTCTCCAGAGAAGCAGACTCTACAACCTCTCTGGGCAGCCTGCTCCAGTGCTCTCACCCTCACAGTAAAGAATACAACCAGTATAAGTGGGTTTCTAGCTTATTCGAAATGCTAGTTCTCTATTCCTTCCACTAGATGGCAAAAGCTTTTACTTAAAGAGGAGTCCAAAACACAGCAGACTGTATACCTCTAATTTGGTCTAAATCCACTGTGATCATGTGTTGTGTGATTGTGACCCAAAGGATGTCCTCACTGTGAAGGACTCTGAGCAGCAAATAATTCATTAAGAGCAGTATTTTCATTATCATCATTAGAAAATTCCTAAAAATGTTATTGCAAGTTAACTTTCAGGGCTAAACCAGTGCAGCAGCAATCTGCATCTGCTTTTCTGATTTTTTTTTCTTGCATAGTATCTCCTCTTCCCATGCCTTTCCCCACAGACAGAAGAACTGCAGCATATGATCTCCTGTTCTAGGTTCATAACATATTTAACTACTCCGTCTTGTTTCAGAAGCAGGGTTTTGTTTGGTCTAAAGAGGAAGAATTAAATGACCACCCCACCAAGGGACTGCTAGACTCATAGTGTCGCAGTGGCAGGGACACAGCACACCACGGGAAAACAAATGTGCATATGCATGGAGTCCAGCCTTCCTTCCCTTCACAAAATTTATCTGTCACAACAGCAGCCAAGCATTTCCTAGAAAACCTGGGAAAATCACATTGATAGCAGCTCTGGATTTATGTATTTCTCTCTTAAAGAGTCTGATTCTCCTGTCTCCTCAAAGTGAATCGGTATGCTAGTGTCAAACCATCCACAGAACAAACCATTAATTTTGAGCAATGAACAAATATAGTCTGGAATTTTCACACTAAACAGAAAGATTCAGTCTGTAATACTGACCCAAAAAGCAGTTAAACACAGATGTCCTTCTGCCTTCAAGACAATGGATGCCTGCAGAGCAGGAGAGGATGTTGTGCCAATGTCTGGCATATGGCAGTAGGGTCACCTCAACAGCTTCAACTCTCCACAAAGGAAGTCCTGCACCACAGTGCTTTACTTACAACTAACACTCTTGTTTGACAAGCTTCAAACATTAGAGTTCAACATCTCCCAACCTGTAACTCTCCATTTTACTGGGACTGGCTGTAGACACAAGTGGTTCCCATCTCCCTTACACTTTCTGCTAGTAGCTAGTGCTACTTAACTTGATACAAGCCATGAAAGACAGAGGAACAGATCTTAATCCCTCCAATACACTTGCCATCAATCCCTGGTACTAAAGAATGGCAACAAGGTTGGACTCCACACTTTTAATCCCATTTTTTTGAACCGAGAGATAGCTTTCTATCCACTCTATTCTATTTCTATTGTATCCTCAATAGTTTAAATTGAGGGTTGGTGATGTCAGTGAGTGCCTCTTTAATCCAAATGACATGAGTAGTAAGACAGAGTATGGAAGAAAGAATCTGACTAGCAGTCACCATTTTTTCTTTTCCATTTTAGAAAAGGAACTGCATAAAAAATACTTGCATTAAAAGTCAGGTATTGGGCAAAGGTAATTTTTTCATCTAAAATACAATGAGGCCTACTGACTTCAGGAGTCAATGTAGAGAAAGGAAGGACTGCACTTCTCTGGAGAATACCCTGCATAAATATTGATATAGTCTGAAATTTTAGGGATGTACTCATTAATGTTTTTGTGCATATGACTGGCTAATTAAAAGCCAGTCAAGCTGCCCAATGGCACAGACATACAATTCAATTGGTGGCTTGACTAAAGCTGCTTTCCTTTGACAGCTTCATTTAGAGCACTGTGCAAATGCATTAGAAAAACCTTTTCCTGAATTTAATGATTCAGTGAAAACAGAACATAAAATTGAATTACAATCTGAGTTACTATCTGAAATTAAATGTTTTACTTCACAAAAAAAAGCAAAGTTTGCAAGAACAGTCATTTCTCCTCTCATATGCAAGCTCTGTGCATCCTTTGGCTCACACAGTGCAGCAGATGCTCTAGGATGCCATGAAAATGACTGCTTTATCTTCACACCAATCTTGTGAGGCAGGAGAGAGCAAGCCCTGTGTTAAACAAAGCCAGGGAGGGGTAGGAGGAGAGGTCTGAGATGCATTCAGTAACTCTCCTGGAGTCATGCCCAGACTCCAGGTACTCCCTGGGATCTGTGCAGGCTCCCTGCACCCAAGCACCAGACAATCACACACGGTGCACAGGGATCAGCCACTGCACTCCAGTGCGTCTACACATCAGAGTCCCCCCTTCAATCCTACAGTATGGACTGCTCTTTCTAATATGGCAAAACTTGGTCAACTAAGTACTAGCAGTAAAAGCTGGAATGTGACTTTTAACAATCTATATAATGGATCAGTTTGCCACTTTAAAGCTGTAGTGAAATGTGCATTAGAGAGCAAACTGAAGGCTCCTGTTTGTTTCCAACATAGAAGCTGAAGACCTACTATTTCCCCATCTCCAAATTAATTTCATGTTGCTACAGTACTGAAGGGATGGGAGAATTTATTATGGTAAAATCCATTCTGTTAGAGCTGCATATGCATGAAGCTTTGCACAAGCCTAGGAAGCAGCACACTGGCCCCGTGGCCGGCCTGCAGAGAGAGGCACTAAGGGAGAAGCGTGGGCACCACGGGCAGCTCCAGCCCACGCTGAGGCCTTGTAAGATGGTGAACTCAAGCTTCACCTCCCAGCCTTCAAACTTGGAGACTTTTTATAAAAAAAAAGCCAACAACCAAACAACTTTAACCTTTTCAAAAGTAATTTTGCTTCAGTTGAAGTAAGCCTTTTCAGCACAATGCATAGAGCCATACATGAAGTGCAGTGTACAGCATCTACAACGGGAAGGCTCTGTGAGCGGGGGCTTCTGACAGCAGATGGAAGCACCAGGGGAGCTGGCTGTGCCTCACCTGCCGTGGAGAGGGAAGCGTGCTGACAGCACACAGGGGGGTCTCTCACAGCCCTGCAGTTTATTCAAGTATTTCACATCACTACATTGGTATATCAATTTGTGATTAAATCTTTAGTCATACTGTCCAAATACCTTCTGGTATTAAGAAATCTCAAAGATGTTAATCATCTTTGAAAGCATCCATCTAGCATTAGAAATATCACTATTTTCATTCTCATATCTACTTCATGGCACTCCAGCACTAAAATTCTATATTTTTCACAGAGTGGATTCATATATGTAATTGAAGCTAAACTTAAAAATCTGCATTTAAGGAGATACAAAAGGTATCTCTGATATTAGCAGTAGCAAGAATTAGAAGAAAATTCAGAAAAAATAACTTTGGGCCAGATCTTCCTGGGAAGTCTACATTAGCAAACAGTAGCCAGGAACAAACCCAAGACACAGCAACTTGAGTCCTATGCCAGACAGCATTTGAAAGAGAAAAATGAAGGGATTAATTTTAAAATTCTACAGAACCACAACACAATTTCACTTGCAATTAGCACCACATTAATTCAAAGCCCATTAACAAAATGGATGCTTTGAAAATGAGGATAAATTTCCCTTAAAGATGCATACACCCAGAACACAACTTGAGAAGTTGTCTTTATTGTGAACCCTGAGATAGAATATCCCTGAACACAAACATTCTGCTTGGTAAGAATAAAGCATGCCAAAGCACAGGAAATCAACAGACAAAATCTCCAGCGTATGATAAACCACAAGCCACTGAGCTCTGTAAGCACTGGGGAAAAGACCTTCTGGTATAAAGAAATCTCAAAGATGTTTGTCACCACAAACAGCTGATTGTCATCACATGTTGTCACAAACAGTAAAACGAGATGCACAAGCAACAGAATGATCCTTTCCCCAGCTGAAAACAGTAGCTAATCTTTGGTGGAAACCTTACAATTTGTGGACATGCCAGAGGACTGCAGGTGGTCTTGGAAAGATGGAAAACCAATCATGTAGGATGAGAAGAGTGCTCTTTCTGGATTTCTATTCACCTTTGTTGCTGTGCAAAAACAAAAGACCACAGATAGATCCTACAGGATTAGGATACACATAGTTCCAAGAGCTGTTTTTCAATGTACAACCTTCACCTTTCAGTTTTCTCCTGCAGACAAAGATGCCCATCTCCTCTTTTTTATCAATTTCTTAGAAGTTCCTTCACTGTTACTCTTCTGCTACTTCAAATCCTCATATACAACAGCAGATAATTAATTACCTTTTGCCACTCTGGAAGAATCAAGGTCACCAAGTTTTTTGAAGTCAGCATTTTAGTACTCACTGGCAGTTGAAAAAGTTATACGTTAGGAACCAAGATCAAGATAAAAGTCTCTATGCCTACAGTTTTAATGTAGGATTGAACTACTACAGGACTAGTGCATGCACCTCACGTGCCCTACTATAGAAATGGAGGTAGCAGAATTGGAAAAGACAGACAGATAAAAATCTCTCTGCAGGAAGAGACACTAAGTGAAGTAGGACTCTCCAGCTTGGAAAATAAATGACAGGGAGGAGGGGAGGATGTCAGAGAAATCTGTAAAATCATGAATGGTGGGAAGCAGGCAAGGAAAGGAAATCATCATTCACTGTTATTTACTGCTTTCTAAAACAGAAAAGCAATAGACCCTAAATGAAATTATTGGAGAGCAATTTTATAACAAAGGGAAATACTTTTTCATGTAATACATAATTCAGTTATGGAGCTCTTGGTCACAGGATGTTGTGGATGCCAGAAATACAAATGAGAAAAAAAATGATTAAACAAATTCATGTTAGAAAAATGTATCAAGGGCAATTAAAGAAGATAAGATGAATGACTTTCAAGTCTGAAAGTCCTAAAACTATCAGTTACTGAAAGTGAGAAAGATACCATAGGGGGAGGAGCACTTTATGCTAGCCCTGTTTTTTGTTTTTAGTGAAGCAGTAAGTTTCTGCTACTGACCACAGTTGGAGAACTGACCCATTAGGAACTACATGAGCCTAAGGTCTGCTGTATATGGCCATTTGGTGATGTACAACATGGAAATGTAACCTCTCATAACTCTTGTAAAAGCTCTGCCTTCCATTTACTACAGTAGTTTACACTGGAAATAGTGGAACTAATAACATTATTGAAAGACTTTGATTAAAGTTGCCACAGCAGTTATACTGGATCAGATTAAAAAGCCACATCTCATGTGAGAACTCTCAAACCAATATATCCAAGCTTCCTCTAAGGGATTTATATATAAATATAGATATATATTCCTAGAAGAAAAATACACAATAAATTTATTCTCATAAATACAAAGGCGCACAGTTTCCTACTCTGAGATACAGAACAGCCTCATATGACAATAGAAATGCAGGAGTTATGAGCCTGAATATTATTATCTTTGCACATTTGTCCCCTTCCATTTTACATTGACATGTATCCAAAAGGAAGATTTTACTACTTTTATACCAAATTCTACATCACCATTTAACAAATATAAATTTATTTATAGACAAATATAAGAGTTGGTCTTAAATATCTGTATGAATAAGGAAAGGGGAACATCGCTGAACTACTGAGGAACAGTTAACTAACAGCAGATCTGTCTGGTGATTAGTGCAGAGACAACTGCTGTGGAGAGGTAATTAACACTACACGCTTTTACATGACAATTACTAGAGTTCAAAAAAGCTCTTGTGTCAGCAAGTGTTTACAGTCTCACTGTCCTTACATTATTTGCATTACAGAAAATTTCAGAAGTAGAAAGATGACAGCGACATACTGTAAGCAAGATGCTAGCCAGAAATTCAGTTTATGCACTGATAACAAATTCTCAGTGAATCCTGCCACCTGAAAATAGAATTAGCCCAGATAAAACTGGCCAGGAAAACACACAATCCTGACATAGTACCTGTAAAATAATAAGCCAAAAGTCAAAACAATCCAATCTGGTGGCCTTCACACTGACCCTTTTGTAGTAGTGTTACCAGAAGGAGAAAAGAGTTTTCTCTCTCTTCTAAACTTTGACCACCACCTTACCCATCAGCAGTCATAAAACCACATCCCACCAAAAGACTTTTAGTGTTTTACCAAATGAGATAGCTGATTTGTTCATTACTGCAGAATTCAAGCTGCAAGGCTCATTCCTTTCAAAAAGTTTACTTTTAAAACACTGTAGGAATGAAATACTACTCTTGTGAACTCACACTTGTTTTCAGCATTTTTGACAGAAATTTTTACCATTTTATGTCTTGTGATATCTGGAACTTTTAAACTCCCTATCTCCTGGAATCCTGGGAAAATTGCAGCTTGTCCACTTAAACCAAATCAACAAATATTCAAAAATCCTCTCATTACAAGCCACAGAATCTCCCATGTTTCCCTCTCAAAAAAAGGTAAAAGCTGAAGAAACAAAATTAAAATGAAAGCTTAACCCTAAAAGATAAACAATGGCCTGTAATTTATTCTTGCTTTTGAATACACATTGGTTTTAGACTCCCATTTGGGGACAAGGTGTATTTGTTGCGAGAAAAAATTATATTTGTTTTCCTTTTGTTTTTAATTGGTTTACTGGCATATATTGAAGAAGTTATTCATCTCTACTGTAGCCTTTATAAATGCATCATATCTATAAGTATTCCTGTGCAATTAAAATGAGGATGTAAAATGTATTGCTAATAAAGGAGCAACATGTGAAAACTCCTGCCCCTCCCTTCTACTTCCAATGTTTGATCTGTCCATTTGCCCTGTCTGCAGATGGGGTGGTTTGCAGAGGAAAAAAAAGAGATCTACTATGCAAATGTAGATGTGCTCCTTCATCCACAATAAAACTTCTGTTGTACACTTGAATACTAAAAATACAACTAGTAATTACTATTACAGTGTTTTTCAAGTGTGGTCTGCAGGGAGTGCAACTTTTAAATCAGTACATTTTATCTGTGGATTTTTTTTTAATAATGTCTAACAGTTACTGCTAACTGATGTTAGCAAAATTTGGAAGTAGTGAATTTCAAACACTGGTAGAACACATAGATAACATCTCTACCTACTTCCAGTGGAGAGAAAATCCACCCTTCTGCATCATTCCTGGAAAACTACAACTAAGAAGAGTCACTACTCAATTGGTTTTATTTTTGAACAGCTGAAGCTTGTCCCAGATTAACAACAGCCTCCATCAAGTCAGAGACATCTATCCACCAAAAAAAGGTGATTTCCTCCAGGAAGTGTTGAGTACACTGGACCATGCCCCACTATTTTCTGGACCAGCTTCTTGAAACTTAAAGTGGATGTGGACAGAAGCCACTGGGAGAACAGAGAATGGGGAAACTTCCACTGTCACCCTATTCCTAAGGTAGCTTCTTTTAAGAAGCTGCATTTTCCCTGCAAAGTAATTGTAGGATTAGAAAACCTTAGGAAAGAGGAGCTTGATATATTTAAAGTATAGAAATCTGGAGTATAGTTCTGAAAGAGAATTCACCTGTGATAGGAAATCAAGAGAACTACAGAAAATAAATCTTCTGTTAATGATCATACATTAATTCTGATGTTGCATAAAAGCCTTATTTCCTATACTTACCCTGAATACCTGTAGGCAATATAATTTAACAGAGCCTAATACACCCATTTTAGTGGGAAAAAACCAATCCTGTAAGAAAAATGAAATAAACTTCCTCTTCCATGCCAGTGGAAGCTTAGCCCTGAAACTCCTGTTGCTCTGACGTCATCTTCCTACTTTTCAGATATCTTTGTTAAAAAAAGCATTGGTTATGTTTCAGCACAATCAACCAAAGGAAATTTACGTAACCAGAAAACTACAAAGTCCCTTAGTTGATCTGCTGACAGCCTCCATGGGCAAAAAAGGGAGACTCATTATTCTGTTTTAGTTAAGCACAAAAGAAAAATAAGGTAATTTGAGCTTAACACCAAATGTCATCCTGAAATTCTGCTACAGTTAGAGTGTGACAAACAATGCTAGCTTACCCACAAAAGAAAAAAGTGAACTAAATTTCCAGTAATTTTACAAAAGCTAAACAATATCACCGTTCCTTATTATTAAGTTTGTTCCGTAAGGAGCAAATACAGTTGTGCTATTTAATTACAGTTCCCCAAAGTTGTGTAAAGGTTTTGTGTGAATCAGCTTTCCAATAAAACATCCTTTTTCTACCTCGACAAATTTATTTAGTTAGAGCTGGCAAGATGGGCAAAACAAAATATCCAAGATATTTGTCAACATTCTTTGACAGCTCTCAATTCAATACTGGCTGTAAATTGCCTCACATTTCAAACCCCCAAACCCACACTCAGTATTGCAGAAGTTCCTTTACCTTGAACTTTAGGGAATGACTAGGGGTACCACTGATACACTGTTTAGAGATACTGGTTTTCTTCCTTTTGACTGCAAGAAAAATACAGGGAAGAATTTGTCATATGTAAAGGAGAAAACAAAAGTCTGGTTTTGAATGTATTTAAATCCCTGTAAAGATCTTCGAGCTCTATGGATCACAAGTATAAAACATCATTTGTCAATTCACTACTGAAATAATGAGCATTCAGAAAGATACTGCTGCAACCTAACCTGTCAGATACCAGCTGATCTTCCACTGAGCAGAATTTTTATTAACAGATAAAATAACTGCATTCAGTATCCAGGCCTAAGTGACTGTCAACCAATGAAAAATTAAAATAGAAGTGTTACTTACAGTTACTAGATGCTCCCGTATAGTTCAACGTGTACTGATCTGCTACCAGCATCCTTTAAGTTTGCTATATACATGTCCCAACAGCTTCATACTCTCCTTCTGTGTAGCATCTCCAACTCAAATATGAGAAAATACACTGCTGTGCTTAAACAGACACTTACTTAATTAGCCTAACGAGGAATGGTACTTTGGATGGGAGGGAAGAGAAGCCACCCCCATTCAACTGCTGGTAAATGTAACAGAGGAAACACCACGTGTTGACCATATAAATGACTGCACTTTCTAATAAGCCAAGAGAAAATAAGAGAGATGGCTATACACGAATTTCAGCAGCGTATGCACACGCTCCATCCTCTACTGAATTCATTCCAGCTTGCACTGATGTATTTTCTGACTGACTCTGCTTAGTACAGAAACAGTACTTTCAGCCAACAAGTCTTTAGATGACAATCAAATCAAGATTTAATCAGTTCAACTTTGAACTAGAACAGCCCCTCATCCTGCAAATAACCCCTGAAAATATATTTATGTTGATTTTTTTTTCGTCAGCTGCCCGTATAAACAAGAACAGTTTAAAAAAATCTAAAGCAAAGGTTTGCTCTTCGAAGACAAAATTCTTCTTATAGCTGTAAACCTCTGACTTCCTGAAGGTGCATTGCAGGAATGGTAGAAATTGATTTAGTGAAAGGCTTCTATTAGTGAGTGCTGTTCCCACTGCAAAGTCCCTCCCCTTGCTATAATCAATAATTTAAGCAAAGCCAAGAATCATGTCAGCCAAAATGACCAGGATAACTTGACTGTCTCTTTCTTACAGAGTACAAGTAAAATTAAATTAAGGTCTGAATGGGAATTTATTCTAATGTTAAAATTAATTTGGCCAATCTGAGTTGTGCTTTTTGGCTTTCATGCTGAGTAGGGGAGGAGGGATGGGGTCCTTTGTTCCTTACTAAAAATTTCTCAGGTTCAGAGAAGTGCCCAAAATTGACTTCCAAGAAGTAAATAACCCTAGATTTAGAGTATTTTATCAATTATGTGCAAACAAGAAATGTGCTCAACAAAGTTAAAGCCCTTACTTGTGGATTATGACAGTGCTACTCCTCTCTCAGTCCCCTGCAATGATGTCTGAGTTAATAACTGATGCAGTGTTTAAAATTTAAATTGAGATCTGCAGAATCTCAACTCAAAAGTAATTTAAAAATAGGAAAAATGTATTTAGTTAAACTGTGTTATTGTTTAGGTCAAAATAGTTTTATTAAGAAACAGTTTCTTGAAGAGTTCTGAGAATGATTTTCAAGCAAAAGCCTTGAAGTAGTCTTACTGTGTAATAAATTAGTCCAGTGTATCAAATTATGTACATATAAAATAATCAACATAACAAATAGCAGTTAAAAAACAATCCCTGTAACACAACACCATAAAAAATGGATTAAAATGCCCCGGAGACACTATAAGCAGGAAGCAAAAATATATGCTTTGGATTTGGAGTCCCCCCAAGGACTTCTCATCACCAAAGTATCATGGATAAATCTACCATGCAAGCCGAAGGACACACACTGCTGGGCTTTAGGAAACCAGATCCAGACACTACAAGGAACCCACTTAATGTCATTATCTTGAGCTCTGTGGCATCCAGATATTGGACATTTATGGCCTAATCCTAAGTACCCAGGGGCTCTCAAAATGAAGCAATCGAGTCTTAACAGCAAATATAAGTGCTTTCATGGGATTGCTTAAAAAAGGCTTCATGTCCCTTAAGGCAGGGACCATACATGTGCTCTCAAGCGAGGACCGAGTTCAGAGCAGGGTCTCTGCAGCATGCCAAGTTGTATCACACAACACCTCTTCTGGCCCATGGAGATGCTCAGTACTGCTCTGAATCTACCCACCTCCTCCTGATGCAACAGCAGCGAACCCAAGGCTGCCTGCAGCACCATCTATTCCATGTCTTAGTGGTACATGCTATAAGTTGCTGTATGTCCAATACCATAACTTGCAATAGCACGATTGTGACTCAAGGGACCCACGACCCCAATTCAGCCAAACCCATGTTGTTAATTAAAGCTGAATTCAACTTCTATCAGCTAATGCTTGACTTATGTGAGAATTCAGCACATGAGGAACCAGTGCACTGAGAAACTGGGGTCTAAAGTAGCCTCTAACTTGAGGAGATCAAAAGAAATACCTCCAATTGAAAACATAACAGGGCAGGAACTTGAGGAGGATTTAAGTCTGTGTCCCTCACTGTACAAACATCTCCTTCCACAGGGGCCTGAACTAGGATCTGACTTTCTCTTAGCAGTACTTCAGTATCAAATAACTCAGATCTTCCCCTTTTTGTGCTCAAGTTTTTAGAACTTCTGTGAAATAACATCCCAGCACAAGCAAAATCCCCAGTACTCACTTCTGCTGTCAAAATCAGTCCATCTGATTTACTGTCATCATCGCCTTTGTGCTAGCCTTGCTTACCTAACCTACTGTCCACAAACATCCCTGCTTGCTTCCAGCTCTCCTTCAGCTTGTGCCAAGTTCTCATTTATCTCCACAGCTGCATTTACTCTCCCTTTGCTTCCCCCTTCAGGTCGTGTTCCCATCTTCCAACCCATCTTCCCCACTTCACAACCCACTTGTTCCCCCATCAGCTTTCTCCTCTGAGAGCAATGGGGAGACCAGCTCACCACTGCTGGGCCCGACGCTGGGATCACAGCAGGTGCTCACAGGAACAACCGCAGTGGCCCAGGCTTTGCACTTCCACTCTGCAGAGTGCAAAAAGGCAGGAACATCTTCTGAGCAGGAAACTCCCCAAACTGTGCTGGCCATCCCCAGCTTGCACATCTGGTGAATCACTGCTAGCCCAGCAACTGCAAGGTCCTGAAGAGCTCAAGGGCCACTGCAAAGACTCATTCTGCTGAGTGGTGATACCATTCCTCTACCACACCTCCTGCAGCTGATATACAGGAGCCTAGAAGATGACAAACAACATCCAAATAGGCTGCAAAGATCTTCAGAGCACACAGACCCCATCTAGAAGAATATAACCTCGTTCTCAGCTTGCACATAAAGTGTCCTCCCAAAGGTAATACTGTTTTCCCCTTCCTTTCCCTAGAGATATCTATACCCATTTCAAAGCATCAATCAGGTGAATTGAAGTTTGGCCCAACTTCTATGCAGCATTCAGAAGTGCTGAGGCAGAGGTTTACTGGATCGATTTTGGTCATAATTTTTTATTACTTGAACAGCTATATGAACTGGGAACTTTCCTTTTCTTAAGGAGAGCTGGTTTGTCTGCTATCAGCTTATTTTGGCTTTTCTTCTGTGCAACTTCCTGCCTTATCATCCCTCTGAAATCAGGATCCTGACTTTTCCCCATTACCTTCTCTGTTTTCTGTGATTTGTTTTCCCTTCCTCTTTGCTTAGTCCTCCGTCTGACAATCCTAGGCATAGAAGAGCTTTTCCAACAAGATGCATTCTACCTCAGAGAGGACATGCAGCATCCAGAACTACACACTTCCATCCCTAAACTACAGAAGCTTGAAAAGTTTCCAAAAACAGTTTGTAAAGTTAAGTACTTGACATGGTTAAGTTATTCACCACTCCTGAAACTTGAGCCTGCCCTACAGATGCTCAGAAGAGTTTTCCACTTTGCTAGAGCACACAAAAAGCATGTCCTAATATCTCTTAACATTACACATTCATGTAAAGTGCATTGTGGAGTTAGGGGAAATGTGCAATGCACTGGGCACCTTGTGAACTACTCTACTCAGGCAGTAGTATGACATTGGCATTTACTTCCCCGTGCTGTCTTGGCACCACCTCTGCCCCCCACTGCCACCTTTTACTTTCCCACACAGGTATTCCACATGTTCCAGGAGCAGGCCCTGCAGGCATTTGTTTATCCCACAAGTACACATTTTACTGAATAGAAAAATATTCATTTTTAACATGCTCAAAATCATAGTACTGCACTTATACAAAGCAGCACTATGATATTTTCTGGATCAGGAATTACACGCTTTACTAAGGTAGCATAGTTTCTGATGAACTGAAGAATTGTTCTTTATCTTTTTGGCAAACAGTTAAGTATGAAACTGCAACTGTGACCACACAACACATTCTGAAAAACCTTTTCTATAGTCCCAAATTTTGGTAATTGGAAACAGAGTTTGGGAGAAGATGCTAATTGCTGATGTGTAAAACATCTATTCTGCCATTCCTGAATTTAAGCACATTAATTCACCTTTACATACCCATTTTTATTATCTATCCCAATTCAAAAGGGTGCTGATTAACACTCCTAATTGTGGAATCTTTAGATTTCAAGTCAGAGCAGTTGAGCATCCAAGATACAGATTTAGGTAGCTCCACTGAGAATCATGGAATAAAACCAACCTGACTGCCTAAACACAGCAAGCAGCCTCCCTGTGCAAATGATAGTAGCAATGTGTACTTGAGAGGATCATCTTTCAAGTTCAATTTACTGTCAAGTACAATTTATTTTATGGCCTTCTACCAGTAGATCACAGTAGATCCTGATACCGTGAACATTGTGTAACCGTGCTGCCCTTGAAGTTTTATTTCTTTTAAACTGACCCTAAAATCTTCTTACAGGGATGGCTAAATAAGAGACAAACATGCAGTTAGTTACTTCACATGCAGAATGTTACCTACATAAACACTGGGGATATAGAGCAATAGTCACCTTTCTTATTTCATAAGCAGTCAGCAAATGCTCAAGCCTGAGACTATAAAACATGCACTGTTCTTGAGTGCATGGTTATCAGTAACATGCAGGATTAAGAAAAATCCAACAGCTCAATATTAAAAGTTGTCAGCCTTTAGGATGCACAGTTGTCAACCAGAGACTCTTATTCCCAAAAAGATGAAAATTGGGTGTTTACTTGGAACCCTACAACTGTATAGATGGTTCTCTCGTTTTATAAGACCTGTGTTAATCCACAATGTAATTTAATGTATTTTTAGTGTATAGATCTTTTTCCCCACTCAGGAACACAGAAAACATGTTCTGAGCAAATAACAGACTTATTGTCTGTATCAGATAGGTATTGCAGAGGAATAATCGTGCTTTTAAGAGGGCATCCATTTTAATTTGGTCAAAGATGCTGGTTAAAATCAGAGTCAGAATTGACCACTGCTATAAATCTTTCTGACTAGTTCATGATTTACTGTAATTTTTATCGTATTAAGAGGGCTATTCTCCTCAGACATGCTGTTATTTCAGAACACCAGGCTCTCTTTAGAGGAGTGACACTCCTGATCCCCAAGGGCTGGTCTCACAGCTGCCATTTCTGCACTGGATTGAACTCATTCCTTTGTAACCAGCCATTAAACTGCCCTCTCGTATCCGCTCGGAGAGCAGCAGCGCACAGGCAGTTGGTCTATTGCAATTGCACACAGCAGCAGCACTCCTGAGAAAGAGGACACTCATGGTTTTAATACCCCTTTGATTTCAACCAGGGAGAAACAAGGCATCATGTGACCCAAAGGCTGAGAGACCAGGGAGCCCGAGGAGGCTGCTGCCCGTGCACAGCCTCCCACAACCCCAAAGAGAGCAAGGAGGGTGGCTGGCATAGAGCAAGAAACATCCATGGCTCTCTAGCACCATGTGTCCCACATCTCAGGGACCTTCCTAATCATGGGGATATTCCTGGCTCTAGAAGGAGGGAGTTTTATTTAGATTAATGTAAAACAGAAAGCAAAAGCAAATTCCAATTTTCTTGTAGGTTTTGAGGCAAAGAGAATTCTTTTTATTACCTGAAGAATTCTCATTTCTAATTCATCAGATTATTACACAGAGCACTGCACTTTACTGTGGCAGAATAACTTTCCACTGAATTTCTTTTTCAGGTGATACAAAGATTAAGAAATGTGCCTGCCTTCTATAGCCTTCTGGGGAACTTCTTAACAAAAAGCAAAGAAGCAAACAAAAAAGCAAGCCACAAACGGAAAACACTACCCTCATTCTCTCCTAGGTTTGGGCTCTGGGGCATGTGCTTTGCTGCTGCTTGCACCACACAGATTCATACAATGAATACATGCAAATTCATCCAGGTGACACTGGTGAATACACAGAGAGGGAGAGAAGGAATAGGTAGATGGTGTAATAACACAAGATGTGTTTCCTTTGAAAACTAGACTAAGGAAATTTTCTTGAGAGAGAAGGAGGAAGGGTTCCCCGTGATTTGAACCCAGTTCTGGTCCATTTGCAGTATTAAAGCCACCTGGAGCCGGTGTCTGGTTATTTATAAGACTCTCCAAATGACAGAGGATGCAGATGGATAGATGCAGTAGGTCCCAGAGGAGATGCAGTGCCTGAGGCCAACAGAGGCAAGCTTGCTTGTTTGGGGGACTGCCTGCAGTGCTGGGTGTCAATCAGCTCTGGCAGCAAGTCACTGCCTGTCTCTAGGAAGGCTGCCTGAAAACCCATTAGGGCTTGGCATGTGCTAAGATCTCAATGACATCCCATTGCTTTGCTGACTATAGGTTTTTTTCTCCTTCTAAAATCACCTCAGGCTCATTTTTTTTTAAGTACTGAATCTCAGAAAGGAAGTTAGATAGCTGAAAGCACTCATAAAATTATCTAAAAGTTGAGGTCAATGTAGTTCTTGTCAAGATGTACATATAGCTAATTTCCCTGGAGAAGAAAGAAGAGTTTCCTCAAAACACATTTCTTATACTGTACTGTGCTTGTGGTGTTCAGTGCCCATTATTAATGGATTCTATCATATCTGTTTGTCAACATTAACATTTGTTAAAATAAGTCAGTTGCTTTGTATCTTTAAATTGAGTTTTACTTATTTTTGACCTCCTCACTCAGAGAGAAGGTCAAGGCTCTTGGAAACACCTTTTTATTAGACCACACATAGAAGTATCCTGCCCAAAGGAGAGTTCAGGACAATGCATCATTGTCTAAACAATGATGCATTCCCAGCGCAACCGATTTAGAATAAAATTTTCAGGGTTTTTGAATTATACAACTCCAAAAGAAAACACACAAAAACAAAACAACAAAAATACCTCACAAAACAACATTCAGATTTCCAGGATTTGAATAATGAAATATTGTTAAGAGTGGGAAGAGAAAGACAAAACAATTCAGAAGCCCTGAAAGAAGTATATTGTTATTTTCAACAGTGTCTTCTCAGGAAAACCATATTTCTAACATAAACTGAAGTGCTAAATACAATCTCTGGATTAAACATTATTAATTCCCCATGTATCTGCTGGACTACATTCTTTTATAGATCAACTGTTCTCAAGACTGGGGGATTTTTTCACTTCCCAGAAGTCATATGACTAAAACTCTACTGCCTATTTTCTTCCGCCTAGATAAACGTCTTTCTTCGCTTAGGCCCTAACATCTATTACTGAAGCATAAATGCAATGGTTGGAGAACACTGAGCTGCGAAGACCCCACACGATTCTCTCCTTCTACCCCAGATGCAGTGGCAGTGAAGAGCCCTGTCCATGCCCAAAACCACAGACCTCCAGGATGGACACCACCAGGGCTCACTGCACAACTCTCCAGCTGGGAGGGCTTCTCTTTACCTATGTCGGCACATCGGGAGCATCATCAAATGACTGGGATGGAGTGGGCACACTTACAAAGTTGTGCATTAGAAAAGTAAAAGTCTTCACTGAACCTAAAAACCATCATTCAGAAAAGCTTTTTTGTTGGATGTAGGTAGCTATCAGTAGTTTTCAGCATCTCCAGACAATCAGGTTCTTCTCACAACATGTACCCACTGATTATTGAAGAGCAATTATTTATAAACTAGCAAGAGGTGCAGTTAGCATATTTCTAGGACCCTGTATAGGGCATCTGCTGGTGCCTCTCTTAAAGTGGCTACAATCAAGCAGGAAGCTTCCAAGCATTCCCTAGCAGACAAACAGCTGTGTGCAAGGCCAGTGCTTATATTTTGATACAATCCACTTCTCCACTGAAACTGCTGAACCACCTCTCTCCTTCCTGGCACCAGCTGAGAAAAGCAATGCCTTTTTGAAACAGTGGCTGTGAGGAGCCTTTGCTTGCGTACCTGCTTCATCAGGCGAGCTCGGCGAGGCGCTGTCCTGGGACAGGGTGGTCCAGCTGGAGTCCTCATCGCTTGGGGCCAGGTTTTGAATCCTATGGAGGGCACAGTCTGTTTTGGCCCCAGTTTTTGGGTGATCTTTCTTTGTCTCAGGGCTTGATGACACTGTGGCAACCTGGCCATCCTCTGGGCTTGGCATCTTGTTCTGTTTCCGCGGCAGGACTTCCCCATTGACAATAATAGTAGAAGCCTGGCTGTTGCTTTGTGCAGACTTATCTTCCATTGCAACAAAACCCGGCTCTAGATCTCGAGCTGATGTCTCTAGATCCGCATAGTAATTCAGGAAGCTCTTGGTCCTCCTTGGCTGTGAGGGTAATATTTCACAGCCAGAGGAATCCTGCGGGATCGGCTCATTGCTTTCAAACTTCTCAGAAGTTACATTTACGCCTGCAGTGGTACTGAGGTTTTTGTTGGGATCCTGCTGTCCCTGCTCGGCAGCTTTCCTGAGCTGGTTTTCTCCATTCTTCACCAGCTTTATATTGGCAGAGCTGTTCCCCAGAAGGGGCTGAGCTGCTGGGTCGGAAAGACCCATAGCTGTCTGAATGTTAGTCAGCGCGTACTTTTTCCTGCATTTCGGAGGAGTGCTGTTCTTGGTCTCTGTGTGCCTGATTTCTGCATTCAGAAGCTCGTTGTGAGAGGAGCGCAGGTTCAGGGTGTTGGGCGGGGTGGCGGGGCTGTTGCGGTTCACAACGTCCGTCGTGCTGCCGCTTGCCATAAACACTGCCAGCGCGTCCACACCAGAATCGACTGAAAAGCAAAAGAAACAGACATGAAACACATTCATTATATACATCATTCTGCTAGGGCTTCTGGTAAAGGCATGTAGCCCTTTGGGTAATTGTTTTACAGGAGGAAAATTACCACAACCTAAGTGGGGAAGAGAAAAGACAAAAGCTTCGCTATTAAATAAGGAAGAACAGAGGCAGAAAAACATACAGAGAGATCATCAGGACCACATAGATGAGAAAAAGTGGAAAGCTTGACCCTATACAGGACAGTTTTAGGGCAGAGTTTTAATTTCTGATTCTGTTGCAGGCAGGCTCTGGGACAGCAGAGATGCCCTTTGCAAATGCCTGGGACTCTCACTATCATCCTTACCATAACTATTTTAGTATTTCCCCTCTGTCTCCAGTGAGGAGCGAAATAATTCCTCAAGTGCTCATCACTAGGAAGCAGAAATTTGAGATATTTCTAAGCAGGCTGCAGACAGATGCTGCTTCTTTTTCATCTAAGGGTAGTGCTGTTAGTGCTAAGCCTGACTGGCTGGTCAGTTGGTGACTCCCAACACCTGCATTTTCTCCGCTATTTGTCTTTCTGTCTTTCCCCTCCCTACCCTTCTGCCTTCTTTTTTTTTTTTTTTTAGAGACTGGAAGTAGAGGGTCAGGGAATATGAGCAGAAGATTATTTCACAAAGGTGTATTTGATTTCCAAGGGGAGGCAAAAGAAATCCCTTGACAAAATATCCTGGTGGAATTCAATCAACTTTAAAAATAGGGCTGGCTCCAGAGATGCCTTACTATTTCTACAGCTCACAAAGGGTAAAACATACATCCTAGGGCAGAGCACACCCACTACACTGTTAAATAATACCATTCTTTTGCCTACATGTAAACAAGTTTCTGGCTGTTGTTAGCCAGGGTCACAGCTCATATTTTGAAAAAATATGAAGTTTATTGAGGGAACAGATTTTTAGACTATTAAAAATTATCAAAATATGGATAAAGAAACCCAAAACTAATTAAAAAACTGTAATTTGTTCCTGTACGGTCTATTTATGGCCTCCACCAATCTGCACAAGTACTCCATGAACACCTTCATTTACTGTGGCAGTCACTGTTGTTTGATACCTGGCAACTAAATTAGAGACCAATTAATAAATCACTCCCATCTGCCACAACATGAAACACCCTTTCTGTTGTTCCTAATTCTCAGATATCACTGACTGCTTATATAGCACATAAAAAGGTATCTGGAGCTTATCCAGGAATGAAAAGCTGTAATTTGAGCTAGCTGATGACAGATCATTCCAGCTGAGCTGTGCTGCATCTTTTTATATTTGATATATGACAGAACTGACTGCTGTACAGATTTACAAGAGATTAAATATATGGGTTTTAAAAGAACATATAATACATAAACAGAGGGAAAAGGAGCACTTCACAAGGTTACCTAAATGCAGGCACAGTTGCTAGTGTTCCCTCCTCTTTGATGTGCTGTCAAAGCTGCTCACTTGCAAACATCACTCTGGTTCACTTAAAACCAAGCAGATCAAATAATAATACTCTTTGTTCCCTGAATTACCCACCCAGCTGTTGAAGAACAATTTCTAAAGCTTGTTAGAAACAGAATTTAAACTGAATTTTACAATTATTCATGTTTGCCAACTTCTCAAGCCCCAGTCAGTCAGTCTAAACCAACTGCAAATTCTTTAGAAGATGGATCACCCCATGCACACCGTGCAAAAGCCATCATCTTAGGTAACAGCTAACAAACATCCTGTGAGCAATTTCAGCTTTAGCCACATGAGACTTTAAAACACAACTATCACAAAATTTAAAGGAACTATGTAAATTACTTCTCAGATAAACACATCATATACGTACACATAGTTTTCTGGATCTTGTTTAAAACCAACCAGGTCTAATGTAAGCAAGGTTGCATTTGATCAGATGTTACCAAAATGTTTTACATGAAACATATATATATATCATCAACATATACATATCATACATATCAACTCACTGCTTTGTATTCTTTTCTGAATCACTCAAAATTTGACAACCTGAAAGTTACAAAAAAAAAGTAAAGTAATAGGGCAGGATAATTTCCCCTGCCACTGCCTGACCTTTAGAATTTATGGAATTGCATGGTATCTAGGGATTTCACTAGATTATATTTTACTTCATGCTTCAGCAAATTAAAACAAGCATTTATGGTTTTCACCAATAAATACAATTACCACAATATGGAACAAGATTGAAATTTATTTTTCTCCTTTGTTACAAATGAGCTGCTTCATGCAATGTTTGCCACTATTTTTGTTACTGAACAAATTTCTTTAAAAATAATCTTCCTAGACAAAGCTTAAGCATTTGCCTGCCAGCTTATCTGTAGCCTGTCCCCTGCTGTTATTGTTTCATTGCTGAGAACTATTGTTAAGAAAACGCCCTTGGAAACACTGCAACAAAATGCATTACATTTGACTAATCTGCTTCATAAAGACTCTCCATTGGTTTGATGAACACTGGCACGCTGTTCAACGACTAAGCCAAGGAGTCTTTGCGACCCACGTAGTGGTTGTGACTTGGGTGGTAAGTTGGGCTGGTGTATGACCACGAACAGAAAAATGTCAAAACAAACCTCTCACTAGACACCATTTCCCCTCCTGACCCCATCTCAGGTGATCTGTTGATCAAATCATCATGATCAAATGAGCAAGGAACAGGCAAACAGCAGCACAAGGTGTGCACAGAGTGAAGCAGGCTGTTCTCTCAGGGGCTGAGAGCCTCCTCTGGCATGCACGCAGCCGGCTTCCCTCTGCTCTTGGAAGCAGATATAGACATGAGAAAAAGGGCGGGGGGGGGGAAAGAGAAAGAGAGGCAAAAAGAGAAGAAGAAATACAGATGGGAAAGGCCAGATCTTCCATCTCAAGGGTAGAAGTTGCTACGAGACTGGGACTAACTAAAGCACCAGAAAAATTGGAATGCAAGTAAATGCCTAAGAGCACTGAAGAAAGCTTGCACAGTAGAACAGCGTAAGGAAGAAGAGCGATAGCCTGTCCCTCTTCCTTTATACAGGACACAGTGATGCTTGAAACACGTCACTTTTCCCAGAGGAAGCACAAAAACTTCAATAAAATGCAGGAACCATGGGTTCCTGCACCCAGGGTTCCACAGGCGGACTCCATCCCCCTCTCAGACAGCTCCTTGTGCTGCCTGGCCACCAGCAACGACAATGCTACTGGCACAGGGCACCCAATTTTCAATTCCTCTACCTTCTGCTGGAAAGCAAACACAAATGGACAACCAGATCAGGAATCACTGAGTTGATACATATATCTCAGCTAAAGTGGGGGAACACTGGTAAGTTTTAAGTGAGTAAAAGTAGGGTATTACTCTAAAAAATATTCTACTCTGGTGAAAAGCTAACAATAATTAGGAAATTATCGTTACTGGGAATAATAATAATGTTAAATTGTTGGTGCTTCAAGACAGCACTTAACTTGGTAGAAGACCTGTCATAGCAATTCATTAAGGGTTTTGACTTGCTTACTTTTTAAAAGAGCTCCCAGCCTCAACTGTAGACTTTTAACATTCTTACAGATCTAGATTAAAATACTTTTACCACTATAATGTGTTTAATGCAGAGTAGTGCCAATTCTCTAAGGATCATAATAATACAAATAACGCTACTACCTGAATGGCTTTTATTGATGTATTTTAATCTTGTCATAAAACTTACAGAGCTGAAGAAAGAAAGAGAAAATGCCATTGCAAACAAAGAATAGTGCATGAACGATTTGTCTTTGCCATCTAATGACTTTTTTGCGTCGTATGATCTATGGCAGGTCTTAAAAAAGCTGAATAGAGAGTTTCTTCAAAAAGGCACAGTTAAAAAAGAAAGGAAGTGCTTGCCCTTTTTCATGTGTAAGTGCAAAATGGAAGTGAAATATGGTCCTGGAAAGAAGAAGAAGAAAAATAAGAGGAAAATTTCACATATTTGCATAGCAGAATCTTTTAAAGGGCATCTGACCTGGAAGTACTTCTGACATGGCTCGCGGGGCGTCAGCAATGCATCAGGAAATAGATTATAATTTGATATCTGAAAAGAGGGACCATTTAAGAATTAAAACCAAAGGAAAACACAAAAGAAAAAATACCACATTTTAGAAGTTCCTGAGAGATGTTAAGCATTCTAAATAAAGCCCACAGCATAACAGTGAGGATCTTTTGAGTTTTCAATGATATTTGACAGTCATTAAAGTATGGGAGAGGCTAGTCTACAGAAAAATGAACATGTAAGTAAAAATAACTATTACATTTTTGTTAATGTACAACTTTACTAGGAGCACAAATTCAAAAATATTCTCCAGTTTTAGTCAACATACTGTAGCAAAAAGTTCAATACATTAGAAAATACTAGGTTTTTCCCAATTACTCAGCTACAGCTTACTCAGGAAACCACAGCAGCACTGGTAAAAGAAAAGAAAACATAGCAGTAAGGCAGGTTCCCACGAAAATTTGCAGAATGAGATCTAGCATATGAAATTAAGAAGCACAGAATGCAGGGTTGATCCCACAGGAGGGAATCACAAAAAGAAAGCTAGGCAGTAAGTTCCAGTATGGGACCCTTTCCTGGCCAGCTTCTCATAGCTAAACCATTTTGCCTTAAAGTCACTGGTTTGGAGATGAAGGACACAGAGTGAGAGACAAGGTACTCATTACTATTTTTGTCACTGCATCTAGGAAACAGAGGGAAGAAATTATACAAACCTTTCCATAAAGCAGATTTCCCTTCTGCAAGGATATCTCTTGAGTACATTTAATGACGTATTCATGCCATGGGGCTACAGCCCCAGGTCTTGTACACTTGGGCTCTAGTTAAAGTCTAAGCAGCTGTAGAGAACACCTTCATTATACAATGACTGCAGCTCAGCACCAGCTAACTCCTTTCACCTCAAAGGGTGAATTCCGATGTTAAAACATTCATTCTAAAACTACAACCAGCTAATAGTTAAACAGATGTCAGGCAAAAGCATCCTAATAAACTCCAGATTTACATTATTAGCTGAAATCAGAATCGAGACTAGAAGCTTTCTTAGTACCAAATGTCATCTGATTCTTCTTACCTAGATACCTACACAAATTCCAGGTGACACCTAACCCTTTCAGAACAGAAAAGGAAGAAAAATACTCAGATGAAGTGCTGTGGTGTGTGATCAGAGACTACAGCTGATGATTCTCTTCTGGCTGCTCCCTCTGGCAATGACATCTCTGCTGGACTGAGCTTGGAAGCTGGAAAGAGAAAGCTCAGCAAAGCCCAGAAAGCGAATTATGATGGTGGACAGAGCAGTTTGGGGAATGCAAGAGCAGGAAACGAGCAAGGCTGCAAACACCTTACACACATGGTGCTCTCAAATCTATTTGCAGACTCCTCCACACAAATCTCTGAGTTCCTGAGGGTGGGAAGGACCTCTCCAGATCATCAAATTCAACACCCCTGCCCAAGCAGGGAATCATTGCTGCCCTCTCTACTCCACCCTGGATCTGTTCTCACACCAGAATAAAATCAGGACTTCAACCTGCTTGCTAAATGCAGCTCCTCCCATTTCCAGCTATTTCCTGCTTCACCCAGTCCTACTGAAATCACCATCTGGTAACCAGCTTTCTGTCCTGGCTCCTCCATCCCCAAGAGGCACCCTGCCAGCCCCTGCTGCCACAATAATGACATTTCTCCTTTTAGAGCTAATCATGCTGCCAACCGACCGCAACACCCTAGCAGCAGTGCTGTTTCTGTTCCAGTGATGCTCTTATTAATGGGAATCCATAAAGCTGATCTGTCTTTATATGGTGTAATTGAGGAAAAAAACCTTCAGATTCTGCAATGCGTTGTAGCACTCAAATTGAATATGCCTTCCCATTTACTATTTTTTTCCTTTCCCCTTCCCACAAAGCCAAATTCCTCATCTAGCAAAAAATTACAAGACAAGATGCTTCTCAGAATCTGATTCTAACAGATACGAAGGAAAAAGAAAAATAATAAAAAAATTAAATATAAATGACAAAAAGAAGCTGGCTAAATCCACTGTTCCTGTACTTTTCTTTTTATTAAGATAGATAAATCTAAATAATCAGTGTATATTTGACTGCTTGAGTGAAACTTTATATTGCAGAGAATGTGGGTCATCTTGTACTACTAGAGTATTCTGAAATCAAGTACCACTTTAAGAAATAAAGAGCAATTCTTTCATTTATATAAGGTATAGCCGTGACATGCCATAGTGACTAATTCTGCATTTAGTGAGGGGGAAAAAACAAGATGGCATGCTAAGTCTTTTCCAAATTCAATTTTCTCCCTTTAATTAGATTTCCCCCCATGTGTAGAATGGAACAGTCGGGTAGGCAAAACCAGTGTTGTCACAGCAAGAAGATGGAGTGTGTTTTATCTGTCGGCTACTTGTGAGCACAGATAATAAGACCTTCTGTCACTGGATCTATACATTCACAGTGACATTTGCTAAGTAAATGGCTGTAATTTTTCTAATCCCATTGCTTAAATTAAACTCATGAGCCATTACATTCTGCTTTTTTAACTCAATCTCTACAATAAAGATTGCACTTTGGACTTATTTGCTAATTTACAAATAGCCCTACTTTTATAAATGCTAATACAGGGCACAAGCATAAATGTCATTCTCCCTTAAACAGGCACACAAACTCAGAAACTGTAACTTGAATTTCTGCAACTGAGATGGCCAATAAAGCAAGGAGGACTTCCATATTCTACAGCTTCAATCTCAAGTGTCATCCACAAATATCTCTTTCCAAGACTGAAGGTAAACAATGTGTAATCAAAGCTGATCAGAAATACCAAAACAAAAGCAAACTGTCATACGAAAGAGAAAGTTAGGATAAGATGTCTCCGTGAAAAAACATTACCAAAATGCCTTGTAGGACAGGCAGCCTATACACATGCTTGATGGAGCATTAGAAAGGAATCAAGGGCCACAGATTTGGCACATAAAATGACTTGGACTGGTTCAGACTGATTTCAAACCAGGGATTTGAATTTAACTTTGATCATTTGTCAGTTCCTAAATCAGGAAGCAGAGCCACTCAAAATATGAGCGATTCTTTAACAGGGTTAGGAAAACCTACAAGGTCCAGCACCAGCCTTCCAGCTGTTTGAAAGAGCACTAGGCCAATCCCAAGCTCTTTGATCAGGTGACACAGGCACCAAAAGCAGGAAAGACACTAAGCACAGGTCACAGCACCAGTAAGAGAAGTAGGTAGAATGTTAACTGAGACCCTATCAGGTGGTAAGTTCCAGCACAGATGATGTGCTGGAAAAAGAAATAAAAATTAAACAGATTACTATCAGTAACCACCTCCCACACACCTTGTCTGCAGCCCTGCTATTTGCAGCTTGCAAACTCTCCCTGCTCCTGCAAAGCCTAGAAACAACGCTGCACACTCCTGAGCACAATCTGCTTCTCCAAGAACAACTAAATGCATGCACATAAATAAAGACATTTCAGCTTCCCTTTTTAAACTAATTTATTTTAAACTTCTGATGGCCTGGCATCATGATTTCACCTGCTATAACTGCACCTGCCCTCTGAACCACATATTATAAATTTATGGCTAGTTATACATTAAAGTTTTATCAACCAAGATTATCCGAAATGTTTTTATCCTCAGATTACCCAGACTGGTAGCAATAGTTTTGAGCCACCTATTTTTACTGCCTCATAGCTGAGATCTTAAAAAGCATTTGAAAGAGCATTCTACAGCAAAAATTGTTTTCTCTTTACTGTAAAGTTGTACTTAACATCAAATTAGACTCTAGAGATGAAAATTTGAAAATGAAAAAAATGGAAAACAATCTTTCAGTTGACACTCTACAACTCTATATGGAAATAAAGAATGAAAGTATGTGTCTATCAAAAGTATGAATATAAAGAAGACATATAATTTCATTAATTTCTAAGTGTTTGCAAATAATTTCAAATTGCTAACAGTTAGTTGAGACCAGTGACTAAAAATAAAAAGTCCAAGTCTCAGTCACAGAAAAGAGCAGTAGAGTGACAGATTTTGCACAGTGAGACTATCAAGGCTCTCAAGAAAAGCAAATTAAGATTTTGCATGTTGAAAAGATTGTTTGTGTTCCACGTACATCAAAAACATTCTGTATCTCACCTCGGTACGGTTAGTATATATGTCCACTTTTAACTACATCTGCTAAAACTGTCTGAAAATTGGACTCACATGTCCTACCCACATATTCCTTGCCTCCAGTAACGGAACAGAGCTCAGGGTACATCAAACTAAAAAAGGTTCTCTACATTTCTAGTCATTTTTTCATCAAAGGCTGAAATAAAATAAGGCTCATTACACAAAGACATACATCTCAGCAAGGCTGAAAGTTCCCTGCAAAGCTACATGTTGTCTTCAACCAAACTTCAACAGGACAAATCAGAAATATTTCAAAACATACAACAGTTTATAAACCAAGTGTTACAGTACTGCTTAAGATGACAGAATGCCAAGAGATGACAAAAAGTGCCATACCCTACAGTATTATTACAGTACCCAACGTCATTATAGTACTAGAATACAGCAGTGACTTGAATCCTGGCCTGATGCAGCCAGCAGAGCTTCCAGAGAAGGCTGCTGTACTATGCTGAGAAACCTCTGCCCACAGCGCTCATAGATAAACCACGTGCTCGTAAATGAAAGCCAAGTATCATATTTGCTTTATGGGCCCCATAAACTAAATGGATCAATCCATAATAAAGTGGAAGGAGAACGTAACAGAAAAGCAACTGCACTTACTGGCATTTATATTAATTACACTGAAGTGTGGCTGAAAGCAGATTCGGTTTCAACACTTGGCTGTAGAGGACATTGAACAAGTGGAAAAGAACAAACTACTAGTATTACTGGCCTGAACTGTAACACAGAATCCCGAGTTCTTGACATGCTAGCCAAAATTCTCTGTTCTTCTACAAACTCACAGATCTTCACAAGGCATTGAATACCAAAGGAACTAGAGTTTCTGTGAAAGGGGACAAACACACGATGCAAATCTGCTATCATGGTGGTTCTCCATGACCATAGGCAACTCCAAGTGGAATTACAAGGAAACAATCAGCTTCTATTTCTGATTCCCCCATGAAGAAGAAACAGACCTGTCAGGGTCCTGAGATAGGGCCACTATTTAATTATGCTAAGAAACAAATGCATAAGTGACAATAGGCATTCGGAGTACTACACTCAGAGTTCCTAAAGAAAGCTTTTCATCTGCAGGCTCTGGGTCAGCTCCTATGTGCCAACATGAGCATGTGCTTTGGAGCTTCACCAGGATCACTCAAAAGGAAGATGAAGTTCTTGTGCCGTCTCCACATAGTAAATGTGGAAAGGCAGAAACCCACACCAGAGAGGCTTTAACATAGAGAGCAACCCATGCCATTGGGTACTTCTGCAACTTCCACTCCATCAGTCATCTGCCTTTTCCTCAGCTATTATGTGGAGCTCTTAAAGAAACTTTACAGAAAAGTGTCATCTGCCCAAGCATGAGCCAAGCAGTGATAAAGCTTGAATCTCATTCACCAAGATGTCCTTCTCTGGAAAGAAAAGGTCAGGAGATACAGGGCAGGATTTTGCAGATGTTGAATTTTACTGACATGCTTCTACCAAGAGTTGCACAGTACATACACCTCTCCTCCTTTGGCAGAGGTGCCTCTTTGGGTCAGTTATCTGTTATTCTAGGAGCAGCTCCAAGCCCACAGAGGCACACCACGATACATTTTTATACCAACTCATCTTGTGCTAATGGCAGTGTAATTATCAGCACTGCTGCAAGACTGGAAGTTTAGGGTTCTTTCAGGGGTTTGCTGTTATTTATAATGTCACCATTCTCACATTTGTTCCTTTATCTCACTGCAGTGAAACTCAGATTTTCCAGCAGTTTCATGAAACAACAGCTCCCTTGCAAGCTCAGTGCAAAGAAAGGCACAGTTGGGCATTCCTTGGGAAGCTGAATAGACAGAGGCAGAGCAGAAATTTCAGTGTTCCTCATGGGAAATAAAACCCCAAGTTTTAAAAAATCAACCCTGCTCTCTCTGCCCTCAAGCACTTTCAATTATTTATAAGGGCAGCATTACCATGGGAGATGATCATGAAGAACCAAGACTCAAATCTTTCCCATCTGCAGTCCAGGGGAATGCCATCTCACAAGGAATATTTCCTTTCATTGTCACCCTTGATTTATGAATGCTTCAGAAAAAGGGCATTTCCCAAAAAAAGTTTGCTTGGGACAAAAAAGTCACCCTCCACTAAAAAGTCTAAACCAGCAGGCACCCGTTAAATTCACAGCTTTCCATTTTACAATTTAAAAACCTTGCTGTTTCTTATACATTCAGCACCTATATAGGAAATATGTTTCCTAGCACTGGGCTTCAAATAAGCCATTTTCTATTTAAACTGTTACATGTTTCCATGAATATAAAACCTTTTGTTATTTTCATAAGGCCACACACTATTCTACCCACTAAATTTATTAAATCATTCAACAAAGCAGTCAATGCCATAAGTGGATGAAATATTACCTTACCACCAAAGATGCAACGCAGCTGCTATACTCCACACAGACCTAATTCTTCCCTTCACAGATTTATTTAGGTATATGTGTACGTACGGACAGAAAATAAAGTCAGGGAGTAAAGCCTAAGGCTGCACCAAGTCCTTGATGTACAACACTAAGATTGCAACAACTGTAAACATGAAATACAATAACTGAGTTGGTGCAATTACTCATTATTTATGCAAAGAACACAAAAGCGAAATCATGTGTTTTATCAGCACTTCCATCAAGATCTAATCTGTTATCAGAGATTTCATTATGATCCACATCTCCCAAATAGTGGGCAATTTTGATACCATTATTGCTGGATGTCCAAAACACATGTTATGTTAGGCACCAGGAAGCTGCACAAATCATACAGTAACAAAGTCAAGAAACAAAGAAAGTTTCCTGGCTTAGAAACCCTGACAAGTTAAGGAAAGGAAAAACTTAGCTTAACAAAAGCACAAAGCAGTCATGAAGTAGGTGTTTTGATATCCCTGTCCTCAAACTGAGGGAGTTCTGGTGCCAGTTGATTCTAATGCAAGTTTTGGCCCCGGCAGATGATGGGAGTCCCAGCGTTCACCCAAGTAAACAATTCCACTTCTTCATGCCAAAACTGTTCAACTAGACAACAGAAAAAGCATTTCAGGCTCTTCTGGTAAATATCTAATGGCCATTACTTGTTGTCTCTAAGCAGGAATGGATTTGATGAGATACTTCTACACCAGAACATTTTAAAACTCTGAGCTTCAAGCCTAGGCATGGGATGTGAATATCATGTCCTGCAGTACACCGAGAGGCCACATTTGAAAGCTGGTGTCTAGATTTAATGCCAAGTGATTCAAACAGATCAGTCCAACTCAGTACTCCAGCACATGACCACCAAAGACCTGTCAAAACTGTAACAACCATTTATTTCCTCCATTGTACCATAGACAATATCCCTCAAAAAAGTCTTTGGACACAATATCTAAGTTGGCTCTAAAGCACCATTTTAAGACATACCTTTATGGCATCTATCAAAGTAAACATGCTTTACTACTTCCTAGGATTTAGCCCTGTGGTTAGGCAAAACCCCACAAAGTCAGGTTCTGAATGCAGGGTCTCACCATGCAGTTCCTCATGTCCAATGGCAAAAACACCAGAGAATTCCCTGTCCTGCCACAGCTGTCAGCTCTCACTGCAGTTTACCACTTGCATCAACCAACACAAGTATGTGCGGAGCTGGATGCCCGAAGTGGTCAGGGGTTTTAAAGGAGTCTTTTAAGGAACAGAAAGAACAGTACAGAAGTGAGAGCTTATTAAGCTGGCTTTGATGCCAAGAAAAGCCCTGGGAGATCATGTTCTTTTGCTACAGCAGAAGGAAGAGTGAATACAAAAGTTAACCTACGACAACTTCACCTCAGTAGCCTGAGGGATGAACAGAAAGTGCACAAGGACCAGCAGCAGACTTTTGGAGGTGGGGTGCTAGCCCACAGCTCTCCAAGGAGGTCACATCAGCTCACTTCCCATGATCTGCACTGTGGAACCGCTGCAGTGTGGTGGCTGATGGAAGGAGCGAGGTCATAAATTCTAGGAGCTCCCTTTTTGCACTTCTACAGAAGACAACCTTCAGTAAGACATGATGCAATAAAATCCAATAGGATACAATTCAGAGGAAAAAAACAATGTGAATAATATTGAATTCAAAAATATAAATAATCTGAACTGGAGATGTTAGCTGCAGTTCGAAGCAATTGAAGCTATAGTGCAAAGTGACATTTTAGGTTGAGCTCAAGTAGCTTGTTAATTTGAAGGTATCTGGTATTAAAAGCCTGGGATGGAAGGGAAGAGGAATAGCAGCTAACCATAGAACTCCATAATAAATGAAATTGGAGACCTTGAACACAGCTCAAACCACAGCACACTGCAGTAGATCTGGTCAAGTCACACAGCAAGCCAGTTTTTAAAGTTCTAGAAAGCACCTTTGCAGTTTAAACATAAATCAATATACTTACTATTTGGGTACACACACAGAAGGGCTGGCATCGATTAGAATATGTCAGCATTCTTTATAAATACTATTTCAAAATTTATAGGCTTAGCAGCCTTCAAAAGTAATAAAGCAACAAATAAATTAGAGCGATTGCATACATACATGAGCTGCTTGGCCGATAGTGAGCCCCTGGGTACCGCCTGCCCATAGTGCCAGTCAGCACATTACCACACGCTGTCAGCTGCTTCCAAAGTACAGATCGAAATTCTTAACTGAGGGAGAAGAAAAAAAAGTGAAGATTTAGTACAACAGCTGTATCTTTTTCATTAAAATGCTAATGACCCCTACAAATTCCACGATAACTACATCTATAAATTATTCATAGTCATGTTGTCAGAGGAGATGAACTGTTGTGCTATACATGCAGCACAAATTTATTATTGGTGGTTGGCCTCCATTAATAAGCTCACATAAATTTTGAGGCACAAAGAAATCTCAGGTCATACAGTGGCTTCTTTTGGCCCATGACAGAGATAGAACAACAAACACTGCAAGAAAGAGCTTGCTATTGGCTTTTAATAGAGATAGCCAGTAGGTGAGATTTAAAAACTATGTTTGTCCTAAATTTTGTGAAGCAATCATTAAGCAATCATTTATGAATATTTTACTATAGAAGCAAAACTTATCCATGCTACATAACACTGATTGCTTTGTTCTGTTCTATCCAGCAGTGTCTTTACAGGAATGCAGGCTATTAACCCATGTACCAATTTTCTTGCACTATCAAATCCCCAAGCAAACAAAAAATTGCATGGCATATCTTACAGTCAGTTTGGAATAACAAATCCAAAGTCTTAACTGAAATGCTACTGAACCTGTCAAATAACTAGTACAAAATGTTTTAGTCTAAAAGCAAGTCCCATTGGTTTTTTTCTTTGGTGTAGAATTTTTTACTAAAATATGACTTTCAGTTGCTTTTCAGCTTTACCTTTTTCTTAGTTTACCTGAATAGCCTTCATATTCCCAGACATGTAGCAATACATATTGAATGTTAACCACACCATTTGTTAAGATACATTCCCTCTTATTTCATTTTCTCCCTTGCTGGAAACACCAGGAAAAGCAACAAATTCTGAGGAGTGTTTTTCCTTATTCATTAAGGATTTTTACTGTCTCAGGCTGCAGCTACAAGCACAAGCTGGTTCTATCCAGGAAATAAAGAGAAATATCAGGACACAGACAAAATAGCACTGCACTGAAACTGGCAGATAGCCCCAAATCTTCAGACATGTCAGTTCCCTCACTGAACACAACGCTAGCTTATTCCTGAGTTAGACAAGCCTTTTATATATACTGGCACCCATGCAATTCTCTGGTGAGCTGGTCTGGGAGCCAACACAGCTGAAAACTCCAGACATATTTTCAGTCAGACTAGGCTGCTGAACTGGCTCATGGTGGTTGCACAAGTATTGGTAGCTAGTGAGAGCAAGTGGAAAGAATGGGACCATGGCAGCCTGAGCTTAAAATGACTTTAAATGTAATTGCATACCATTGCTACATAGCCCTTGTAGGTTACTTCTGAAACAGCCACCTATAAGGCTGCATACCTGACAGTCCAAAAAACAGGTAAAGATCTCCATTGTTTTCCAAATCAGTGCTGACAAAGCATGTCCTGTTCAACTCCCCTCGATGGGGAAAGTTCAGTGAATCAGTGAGACAGTACTCTCTTGCCACTAAAAGAATTCTGGCTGTTAAGATGAAAAGTGAGTGGTATGCAGTAAAATTAACATTCAGCCAAAAACCCCTGCATTTCTTTTGCAGGACAATATGGGACAACTCCTTGCCATGGGTCAAACAGACCTTTTCAAGCTTTTTTGGTGGCCTACTAGTTCAATACAATGTAAAGTTGCACAAGGGAAAAACCTACAGGTGGCTGCTTCCCCTTTCCTGTTCCGTAGGAATAAAACTAAAAATACATATTTATTTATTGAAAAAAATTAAGTCGCTCCTCACCCCAAATGGACCAAGTTTGTAATTCATAACAAAATACAAGAGAACAGTCTTTAGCTGTGCAAGGATTAGAAAATAAAATTACTGAGGGGAAAACAAAAACTGTAACCAGATGACAGTATTTACAATTCTTTTCCAGAGCTTGTGAAAAGAGTTTGATCATATGTATGTATGGAGCTGCAAGATTATTCATTTTTCATAAATGCATTGTTGTCTTTCTAAAAGGTATACACTTTCCCAAAGCAATAACACTCACTAAATTTTATCAAATGTCTACAGTTAAGACAGACTATTCCTTCTCTACCTAGCACCACAGTATTAAAGGGGGCCTTCTGCACCATACCATAATAAAAATCCTAGCAAATAAAAATTAAGAATCCCAAACCTTACAGTCATGCTCTCAAACAGCTGAACTATAGTACAGCATGGTTCTCCTGAAGTAGTGCGCCCAGGCTGGGAACAAACCACTCCTGGGAGAGGTCAGGACACAAAGGTATGGCCATTTTAAAATATCACATTTTAAAACTCCATAAATCTCAGTGGAAAAGACAACATAAAGATAGATTCTCATTATAGCAAAGGTTTCATCAGTTACTGCATAAAATGTGACCTTCAAAGATTTACAAGGTGGATTAAAGCCAACTATGAAAAGTCAATTAAGAAGCAAGTGTCACACAGCAAGTGAAGTTAAACTGCTCCACAAAATAAAAGTGATATTGGGTTGTATGTACCAGAGAGGACATACTCAGATCAAGACAAATGAAGATGCTGCTTGGGTTTGGTTTTGGGGGTTTTCTCTCTTGTTTTTTGGTTTCTGTTTGGTTTTGTTTTGTTTTTCCTTAAGAACCATCTTTGAATTGTGACCAGAGTAGCCAAAACGACCTCCCCTTTCTTTAAGCACATCCACTCACAAATTTTAGTCTCGGGGGGATTTCTGCTCTTCAGCAAGCTCAGGGAAATCTCACAGAACTGTGACCGACCTTGTTGGTACCCAAATGCCATAGCTAAAGCATCTGAAAATTAGCCCTTATTTTCCACATACATCCATGAGACCGATAAACAAAATGGAAGGGGTTCTCAAACATTGCTTTTGAAAAATCCACATATCATGCATGTACAGGTTTGGGTTTGGTTTTGTTTTTAATTGTAGGTACAACTTAGATATCCACAACTCCACATAAATCTGAGTTAAATCTGAATGTACCTAGTAAGTCAGATCAGGTCTTCGTAATAGTTTTTAACCTGCTGGCTCACATTTGTTTTGTAACAAATGTGTTTCTTAACAGCTTTCTGTGGCTTGTTGTTTATTATGGTACTGCAAATTTGCTTTAAAAATGTTTTATAGTGATTTTTCCATCTTTATAGTTATAATTTAAAACTACATATACACAAATGGACAGATAGCCTTATGGCTTCTCTTCAAGAAATAACTTGATATAGCTCTGCCTGAAGATTTTTTTTGTGTCCCTTCCCAATAATCTTCCCTGATTCTCTTCAGGTGGCCATCCGTGTTGGAACCCTGAGCTTGCGAAGAAGAAGGAAGAAGAAGAAGAACTAACCTACACCCCAAATCCTCCATTTCGTTACATACTATATCCCAGAAACTTAAATTTTCTACATCTCTACATATTCCACCCAGTGATATAACTTTAATTACACAGCAACAATCTCAGTGCTATCACATAATTTGGGAAGTTTTTCCCAAGGCCTCAGGTCAAATGCAGTGCGCTTTTGAGGATCACTGACTGTCAGCACTGAAAGACTGAAATTCTCTGAACCCCGGGTTCCAACACATCCCCACACTGCAGCAGTTACAGAGAACCATGGAAACAAAACCTGAGCACTAGCACTGCATACCTGCTACCCAGGGAGCACCTGAAAGCTCTTCACCTCAGGCCAAGTCCCTTTTAGGAGCTGTGGTGACAGAGCTACCAGCCACTCATCATCACACACAATGAGGACATACATCATCTTGGAAAGAGGCCGCCATGACTTTCAACTGAGACTGTCATCTTCCTAAGCCATTTTCTTTACAGAGCTTTTCTTGCAACTTGTCCACATTTCTTGGGTTTTATGACAGCCACATAAAACTTAATTTTACTTGTATTCATCTTTTGATACTATGAAAAAAACCCCAAAAGACAAACTAAATTCTGGTATTCTTTGTGATTTTTTTTTTTTTCAGTGAGTCAAACCAGGAGTTCTGTCCATACAGCAGGCACACAGAATCCAGTTTGCTTGAGCTAATTCCCTTTTGTTTCAGAACAAACAATGCATAGTCCAACCTCCATACTATTAATGGCCATTAAAGCTATTTTGTGCTTCACCCAAATTTATTTTTTCATGCTTGCTGCTGCTTATGAGGTCAGCTGGCTCCTTGACCTTCCCTGGTTCTCTACAAGCAACATTTGCTATAAATACATGTGTGTTCAAACAAAAACATAGGTACCTTCATATTGGCTGCTATAATCTCATACAACAGATTGCACCAGCAGACCTACCCTCACATGCCCAAGAAAAAGGATATGAAAAAAGGAGATGACTGCAAATTAGCTACAGGAGTCATCCAAGTGTGACTGACTACATCACTCAACACTCGCAAGGAACAGCTACAGTGTGGGGAAAGAAAAGGTTATTGCACGATGTTTCTCAAGGGACAGCTACTCAAGAAATCACACTCCAGCACACTCTGTGTGATATTCTGGCAAATAAACCAATTCTACCTTTAAAGTCTTGCTTTGAATACTAGAAAATAGGTCTGCTAAGGAATGGGTAAGAGGAATGCTGTGCATTGTTTGAAAAGCACACACAGGCCACAGATCCTATACAAAATAGATCCAGTACAGCCAAGGGTTCAGACACTGAAAGAGGCTAATCTAGGAGGAAAAAAAATTAAAACTCAGTCTGTAAGACTGGTGGATAGCTCATTTTAAGAAATCACAATTGAATATACACACAAATTTTGTGTACATATTTGCATATATAACACAAATTTATTGCTTTTCACTTTGCCTGCTGTCATAGGTTAGCAAGCATAGTCCCGGAAGGGACGTCCTTGCCAAGGGGTGCTTACAGTTTCCTCTGGGAACTGATAGAACCTATCAGCTGGCCAGTTTGAATATGGACAATTCTCTAAGCCACTTAAAGTTGTGATCACCTCTGTGATCCACATTTAAGAATAGGCAAACTCCCCCTCCAAGCTCTCTCTCGTTTCCGGTGCTGGGACAGGTGGCTGCGGGCCCCGTGTGGGGGCCAGCGGGCCCGGCCAGGCCCTGCTTGGGCCAGGCTGGGCCGGGCCACGGCCATCCTGGGCCATGGACCTGTTCCAGCCATGGAACCCCCCCCACTGCCTTGCCGTGGGCAGCCGGAGCGGCTCGGCTCTCCCCCCTCTCCACTGCGATAAGAAACATTCAACATTCAGCTGCAAAGCTGCAAGGCCGAGGTGAGATTAACCCTTTTTATTGCTGTGAAGAGCTGAAAACCTGAGGGAAGAGAGAGAGGAGATGCTTAAAGCTGAAATTCTGTTGTGAAGCTGTGATATATCAGAGTATCCCGTTGTAATTTCATGAAGATATGGAGGGTGGAGCGTTCAACTCATAAGCAAAAGCACCTGCGCTGAGATAGGCAGATGCCGACGCAGCTGTAATTTCATGAGAAGTTTGGACAGGGAGAGATGAACCAGATGAGGACTTTTGCTCCAAATGGGAAAGGAGAAAACCTCAGTCCCTAGAGATGCTCCCAGAGATAGTCCTAAAGATGAAGATGATGAAGACCCTTTGCTCCCAGGGAAGGAGAAGGGCCTCTGTTTTTGTTTCTGAACGGCTCAACCTTAAAACTGTACCCCAAAAAACTTCAAGAGTGGACCCTCGAAGGCAGTTGCGGGAAAAACTGCAAGTCGGGGGGAAAGGACTCACACGCAGGCAGAGAGACTCCTCTTCCTAAATGGACTGAACGATATTTGGAAGTGGGCGGCTGTCTCGTTGTGATAATGTTTTCATAGCATGAGCAAGAAGAGACTTCTCTTTCTAAATGGACTGAACAAGGTTATTATGGAAGTGGTAAACAGACTGAACATCTTAAGGGTTGTCTTTGAACATTGTCAGTGGGAGAAGGGAGGAAGGGGGGGAGGAGGAGAGTTCTGAAGGTGGTATAATTTTTTTTCTTCTTTTAGGTCTGTTAATAAACTTCTTTATATTCTTTCAAGTTTGGTGCCTGCTTTGCATTTCTCCTAATTCTTATCTCACAGCAGATAAACAGTAATGAGTATTTTGGACCAAACCACTACACTAAATTGGTGTTTCCGCCCGGTTACAAACTGAACCCGCGACACCTGCATTCAAAGTAGTGACTGGCAGCATCACCTGTTAGACAACAGTAGGAAAACACAATTCAAACAAGCAAGCAAAGTGCGAGCCAGGCCATTAGGAATTTGTGCTGCTGATTTCTGGAGGTACCTACAGAGACAGCACTTTCATTTTCTGTACTTGGAACAGCTACTGGACATGGATCTCTCAAGTCAAACTGCCTCTTGGAGAAAGTACAATGTTGTCTACTAGCCACATCTCTTGTATCATTGCATGTGTGACCTTTTTGGAGGTAATCAACAATTCCTAACCATTACTTTCATCTAGTAACTACCAACATTTTTAAAAAATACATATTTTCATTTCAGGAAGGTTTTTTCCCAAGATTTCTGTTACCTAAGAGACCTTATCTGTCCTCCCAGTTTTGTCTGGCAGCACGCACATCAAGGAGGTTATGCTCTCCCCTCCACCTGCCTTTGCTGAGAGGCACAGAGCCACCCTGCTTTCCAAACTACTCACTCCCTGTCATCTCCACTTGCTGGCACAGGATTAAAGTTTTCCGGGAACCGGAAAGACAAGCACAATCCCACAGACAAGAGGATGTCCTGCCCGCACTCCCGCCCTGCCACATTTTCTATGGTTTTACCACACATGGACCTAACACCAGACATGCTCAGATATCTGGAAAGTCCTGTCCTGCCCAGAAAGTCTGGCAACTCCATCATTTCTCCTTCCAACAAATTCTCACTACTCAAATTCTTGTTGCATGCAGACATTCTTGCTTGCATTTCTCTGTCTTCCATACTTCTTGGCTGCCTTTGTGCTTCTAATTTCTCCCTTAACAAGTTTTGATTTGGATGCTTTCCCTCTTCTCCATATTTGATGGGCTTTTCTTTTTCTTGGTCATCGGTCCAGGTACTGTGTCACCCACCTGCCTCGTTTAGGTTCCCATACACCCTGTGGGGATGAATGTTATTATTTCCCACTCTGTTCTGGAGGATATCATCACTGTTAATCACTTGAACAAAATTCCTACTGTTTAAGGCTTTATCACACAGACCATAACTCATCAAAATCATGTTTTTCTGAAATTTAGCATTTCAGTACTTCTCCAGCTGGATCACATAGAGCAAGCTGAATTCAAGGCATCCACAGTCCCCTGACCATAGCCCCTGCACAGATGATACATACTTTTTTACATTTATTCTACATTAAGTTATCTCAATGCAGATTTTGTTCACCAAACAGCAACAGAAAACATCAGGACATTCTGTGTATAACTACACAAGTCCATATATGTTTTAACACAAGGAAAAGCACTGTCTATAGCACTTGCAAGTTTGTTATAAATACAGTTAACTTCATTCACTCAGTGCAGCTATCTGAACTGGTATCAGTTAACGATCCAATTTTACTTGCTCATTGGTAAGGATTTGTGAAGTTAGAAGTAATTTTGCACATTAAAAAAGAACTGTGGTGCTCTGAGCATCTGGGGCTGCAGCAGGTTGGGCTGTGTGCCAGGAGGACGCCTGGCAAGCTAAGGAGCTGTGGGAGGGCAAAGGCATTACACGATCAAAGCAATCATCACTGGGTAACACAGATCTCCCTGTAAAGCCTGAACCAAGAGGGCAATATTTCAGATATATATTCTGAGCCTCATTTACAATAAGATTCATGAGAAATATTTTTCAAAGCTGACTGTCTGGTAAAAACAGCATTTCTAAATGAGAAGGTACTTATTTCTTCTGAAGTTAGAGATGACAGAGTGCTTTTGTTTTCTGTGGGAAGCTCTCCAAGCACAGCTAGGTTTTCTGTTGTAGCATTTCACCACTACTCTCCACTTTCTTCTTCCTTGTATCTTGTAGGAATCAATGCAGCATTGTTGCTGCCCTTCCAAGAATGGATGCAAAAATTGGAAGCTGAGACAAAGCAGAACCAGATACTCCATAAAAAGGTTAAAATTTCTGTGTTTGCTAGCTCTCAATTAACTAGTGTGAAGAGCTCCAACTTCTCTCACCAAACTGATGTATCTGCTAAACCCCAAAGTTTGTCAACTGTCCAGACAGAAAAACAAAAACCAAACCCACCACTTTCTAGATCCTGCTGGTATCCTTCATTAAATACTGAAAAGGAAGATAATGACTTTGTATTATTACTCGAGACAAAAACTCCCAGTTTATCCATTTTGTCCATTTGCATCTAAACGATCTAATCCAAACTCACTGTGCTCTACCCTTTCAAGAAAGCAGTGAGCACAGCAGAACCCATCTACTGCTTGAAGACCAGGATTTCAAGCCAAAGCTGTTTCTAACTCTCATGCATACTAGAAAGCCCTCAAAAGACACATTGAGCTAACAAAACTAAGCCAACTTCCAGGGTGTGAGGACAGAGGAAGAGAATTATAAAGCAATACAAACAGCCTGCACTGATATTTCTTTAAACAGTTCCTTCTAGAACAGTTGTTCCATGACCTTCTGAGACCTTCCGTGGCGTTCTTTATCCCTGTCCCAACCAATGTCTGGTTTTTCTATCTCAAAAGTAAAATATCCAGACTTCTTGCATGTCTGATTTTGGAAGATGAGAAATCCTGTTGGCTTGCCAGGTACTGGGAAATACATCCCCAGCCTGGTAAAGTCATGTGAGAAGGAAGGGAAAGCCATGGCAACAGATGCTGCTGGGGAGCATGACACCAGATCATTTCTCCACATACGCAGCCTTAGCTGGAGTCACAAAGCTCTGCTGCTGTCGGCCTCCCTCCCACTCCAAGACCCACAGAGAACCATTTGGATACATCACAGGAGACTGCACTTCTGTGCTGCACAGAACACTGATATCCAGCACAGGTGTCTGCATTAACAGGTACCATTACTGACAGCACAGAGGAATAGCACTACTGTGAAACACCTCTGTTGTGTACAGCTTTTTCCCACATGAGGTGGCAGAGCAAGTTGCAGTACAGCTAATCAGCAAAAAAGGATAAACGAAGAACTCTTTCTGAAGTACTAGAAGAACTGGACCACCCCCATTCATGAACATCATAATAAACAATGTAAATACTGCATAGAAATACAGGTACCTCCAGTGTCTGTGCCGAAACTTCAATGTTTAAGATGTGGGATATGAAAGGTTCAGAAAGGGTGCCCCCAACCCAGAGGATCCCCAGACATGGAGCAGGTTACTTACTGTTCCCAGCTTGTTGGTGGAAGGCTTGTACAAGAGCACCAAGTTCTGGAGTCCTGGAAACCAGCACCCCCTCAGGTCGCTGCACAAATTAGGCAAGCTGCAAAACAAAACCAAATCCTATATTTTAATTTATGAAGAGTAAAGAGGGATTAATGAAAACTACTGAGCTTGCAAAGGTGCAGGATACCAGAAGAAACCTGCACAGCCACCCCCTGTGCTGGTGGGAGCCACAAGGCAGTGGGAGCCTGGGAATCAGATGAGCACTGACAAGTGACTGAGTAAGCCAAGCAGCCACTTTCAGTTTACATCCTTAAAACCATCTGCAGTCAACAACATGCACACAGGAGAACTAAAAGCAGAACAGAGGATCCACGTACCACAGTGCAGGGATCTTCCCAAACCAGGCAGGTGTCATGATCTGCTGCCAGCCTAGGGCAGCTTGGGTACCTAAGAGACACACTGCAAGGCACACTTTAAATTCTCTCTCCCTCCACGCTGCAACACAGACCTGCAGTTTTCCCCATGCACAAACACTGAATATCAAGAAGAAAATTAATCCAGATGATAGACATGAGCCCCAAGTTACAAAAAAGCAGCAAAATGTACTCAGTAAACAGTATGTTCATAAAAAATCATGCTTTCAATTATGCTTGTTTAGTAGACATCAAGTATATAATTTATTTTTGCAAAGTCTGTGGACTGCTTCACAGTCATTTCACCTCTGGCAAGTGGTTACATTAATGCCGTGGCATTTGGTACTGAAAAACATATATGTATTTTTCAGTACCAAATGCCACAAATATACCAAAATATATATAAAACCTCACACAATGAGGTTATCCTCCCATCAAAAGATGCTCCAGCAGCAGCAACATATCTGTCAGTCAAACTACTTTGTAGGGTTCAGGGCGGTATTCAACTTTCTATTTGTTCCCCCATGTGGAGAAAATAAATATGCAAGACCAAAGATACAAATCTCATCTGCTATTGCTAATTTGGTTTTTTTCTTTATTAAAGCAAAAGCCAGGTTAAATCAAGCCAAATTATATTGCATTTTAAAGAGAGATTTTTTTTTTCTTTGTTCTAACAGAAATCCTATAGTTCTAACAGAATTATAAATCCTAGATAGTGCTGAGACAAAGCAGATTATTTAAGAGAGCTAAATACATCCTTGCTAAAAAAGGTATTTGACCTTTGGAACTTGAAAACAGACCTTTTTATAAGCTAGATAAAAAGTAATTTTAAAATGTAAAGCTTTTTTTAAAAATCCAGAAAATATACTCACTTTATTTTCAATAATAAAGTTGCACTTTAAAAAAAAAAGTTCTTCAGGAAGAAAACAGACCAATTCTCATTAAACTAATATTCTAACTCAATTTAGCACATTTGAGATGATCAGATTTCAGTATTCAAGAGACAGGAAAAAAAAAGAGGGAGAGAAAGAAAACACGTGTTGTTAACACCTTCCTACCAGGAAAGCCAAGAAACCAGCAAGTTCCAGCTGAGATACATGGGTTTATATAAACAAAACTTCCTGGGTCAGGTGCTGAGACCCCAAACTTCTTCACAGGCTGAGCATACATGCCAGCTTTTCCAAATAATTTTAAGGGATTTCTTCCCAACGTAATCAAAACGATGCATCTGTGTGGCCTGGCACTGCCATTTTTATAATGAACCCTTTGAATCCTATATATGAAACTTAATTTGTTCTAAACCAAGCCTAGGATAACTGCAACTGAAACAGCAGTCAATTCAATAAGCTCAAAGATAATAAAAATAATCTCAAACTCAAAATCTATTTACACCTGAAAGAAGACAGTTTTTCCATGCAAACTAAGATAAGGTCAGCTGCCAGTTCTGAGATCAGAAGAAAGCCTGAAATACAAAATAAGGGTCTCAAAGGTATGAATAACCAGCCTATTCAACAAAACAGAAGATAGAAAAATGCAAAACAAAGTTTCAACAACTGACATCTGACCTCTGACCAAAAAGGACCTTTAACACTCATGGCATAAATTCCTGAAACTGTGCTGCCACACACCCAACATTTTCTATTTCCCAGCTGAGAATCCACCACCCTGAGTGTTTTTCCCTTCCTCTGCATGCTGCTGAAAATGTCCACTTCTCCACCCACATTTTTACCACATTGCCTGCCTTGAAAATTGGCAGACTTGAAAATGAAGAGAGGAATCTTTTTTCACCCTGTTTATAAACCTTCATATTTCAAGAAAGGCTCAGACAGCCAACAGTAGAGCCAGATGAGCCTCCCAGACCTGTGCAAGCAGGAATAACTCATTTAGGACCTTATTAAAAGCAGAAAATTGAAAGGCAGATAACACACAGGCTCTTATACCCTTAGTAGAGAAGGAATTAGCAAATGTTTAACACCCACAGATGACAAAATAGTAACATACCGTTACCATTAATGAAATAAACAACTGGCTGAGGTAATAATAGGTGTGAGTTTAAAAAATTGTCCTTATTTTCTTCTTTTGCAAAAATGGGGTACATATCAGTTCTATACTTTAGTAACTCTTTGTCCTGAAGCACACACACTATATAAATGGTAGGTTGCTCAGCAACAGCTTAGTACTTTTCTTTTTGTCTTTAGATAGTAAAATAACCTGCACCAGCAAGATTTTCAGATGTTTCTGCTGACTTAGAACGAGGAATTCTGATTTAAATCTACCTACATCTAAAAACTGACACAAAAAAATAAAAATATTCACCCTCTTCTCCCCTGCCCAAAGGGCAACTGCTTGTCAGATGGGCTAAAGAACAGAGCAGCCAGACTGGACTTGGGGGTGGCATATCTCTCCAGGGAGAGCAACAGATAATCTTCCACTTCTTCACCTTGAAAGTTTGTTCTATAAGAAAATAAATCCATCTTTTTGAATCAGGGAACACAAATTTTAAGAATTCTGTCACTCTGGAGCACTCCTCTGTGTCCATTACAATAATGGCTATATATTGCTGTTGGACTGCAAACCTGTCTGCTGGGCAGGTTGAAAGGGTGTAAAAGCAGTAACATAAAAGTCAGTAGGAATCCAGTTGCTCTGCAAAAAATAACTACAGACTTCACAATTGCTGCACTTTTAGAATGGAAGCACAGTTATGAACTCCTGTGTGAGACTGAGGATATTACACATGTACACTATTCATCACACAGAGCTGAGTGAACTGGTATCAGTACAAAACCAGTGGCAGTTTTCATACTGCAGCTTCCTCTAGGCACACACGGACATGCAAACATGCCACATTCAGATTATCAGAGTGGGAGCTCTGCCTTAAATTGTCTTTAAATAGGAATCCCAGGATCCTTCATACCCCCCCCCCCATTAAAATTTGCCTCTTTCTCCAGTTTCTTAATAGAAGAAAGAAGTCATCCAGCATAATATCAAAAATTAATAAGTACAGCATGGTCATCTATTTTAGGGATATATTTTTCTCTTTCCTTCTAGAAAGTACATTAACAGAGTCTAACTTCAGTCCATCAGACAGCCTCCCAGTAAGTCTCATGCAACCACCCCAAGAACCCAGGCTGCTGGGGTTTGTTTCCAAAAGGAGAAGGAAAGCTTCATTTTTTATGAGGCTTCTAGGGGTCTTAGTCTGGAAATAGTTTAAAACCAAACTAACTAACAAACAAACCCCAGCAAAACAGCCTGACAACCACGGAGAACTCACATAACATGATGATGGCCAAAAAACTCATTAAAGATGGGGTGGAGCAGAAGGCTGCTGTCACGCCCCAAGAATTCCCTGACACTTTCAGCATCTACCTTTCTCTGCATCTCACCTTCTTTGGCAGTAGTTTCTGCCAAATTCACAGAAAGAAGCATCGAACACATTAACTCACTGCCCCAGAGGACCAAAAGGAAAATTGCATCACTTAGATGGTTTTACCTTCCTAAATTTTTGAAGGTCAGGAAGAAGCATTTCTTTCACAATTAGTGGATAAAACACTGAAATGCACATGGCACTGTTTTATTTATGAACCCTGACGAGTCCAACAAAACTGAAGAGACTTCGTGTTCCACTATCGGCAGGAGGGGTCCCTCTCTTCCCCTTCCAGGTTAAAAAGCATATTCTGGATACCTTCCTGGAAAGGGCAGGTGGAGGCCTCAGGTCCTCCTGGGACATGGGCATGTGTCTTTTGCCCCCTGTTCCCCACGATGAAGACTGACCAGGGGGTCACTGCAGAAGAGACTGTGATGAGGGAAAGTCTCTATATTTATGAAGGACACTAAGGTCTCCTCCCTTCATTTTAGTGATTCTTTTAATTAAAAATATCCAAAGCAGATATTGAAAGGTGGCTTTTTTTCTTTCTTTTAATGTTTTGATCAGAAACAGGCACATGGGGACAGGACTAAAACATTTATGCCACTCTGGCCCCAACCTATATTTTCATTTTAGCAAGTCCTCCTCACCATTGCCCTCAAAACACTTATGCAGACCTTCACATTGCTATTGACTGCTCACAAACACCAGGGTATTACTTTGGTCCTCTGGCTGCATGACTCATTGCTTTTCTCAAGTCTTACTGTTCGCTGAACTGTGCTCCACAGACACCAAATCAAAAGAAAGCAAAGCACTGGGTGACACTGAAGCAGAATTCATCTTCAGCCTCAGAGTGGTTGACATCTTCCAGTGCACAGCACTGGCTTCAGCTCACATGGTCCTGTCATACTGTGCACTCCAAAAAGCCCACTTTGAACTGTGTTCTGCCGCTATAGTTACACATAAATCATACTACCTTACCATTAAAACCCTTCATGGAAATACCCTATGCTTACAGCCCCAGAGAACTGGTATTTTCACTGGTGACTAATTCAGCTTCCTAAGGGTGAACCAGGCAGCCAGGGCAAGGAGCTGCTCCAGAGAGACATGTGCTGCTCTGGTGTGAGGTCTCAGCACACATACATCCAGTATGCAAAAGCCATTGGAATAGGGACAGCTTAGAGACATCCAGAACACAGCTCCCACACTTCAGGGCCCTGCCTGAAGCAGGTTTGCAACGTGCTGAGCATCCTCCCAGCAGCACAGTGAAGCCTTGTATCCCCCTTTCAGTCCCTGAGTCCACTCCTCTCCAGCTTTCAGTATCACTGCTATCATGACTCGCAACAAGAACCAGACAATTCCTGCTAGTACAAAACTGTCTGAGCAAACACCTGGGCTGAGGCTGACAGTCTCTAGGATATTATGGCAAAAGCACAGCATGATCAACACAGGGGTATGTTATCATTCAATAGCAACTCTTCAAGCAAGTACCACTGCAGCATGTTTTCCCCCCAGCGGATGGCAATCATGCCCATATTTTCTGTTTGCTCACGTGTCCTGACCCAAATTTTAGAGCTCACAAAAGCCCAACACACAATTTGATGATAGCACTTCAGCAGCAAAACAAGTGTGCTTTGAAAACACTTAAGCAGTTGAGTTTAAAAGAATTTTAAAAACCTTAAAAGTGGAAATAAAAACTTGAATCAATATTTGAAAACAAAGCAGCCTGGAATTTCTCTCAAAAAAACTTATTCTTAGCACAAGGGGGTGCAACACGGCCAGCTGAACAATTTTCCAAATATATTTTAGGAATAAAACTTACTTTCACACAGGCATCGTATCTTAAGGAAGCAATTGAAAGCTAATATATGACAGAGACCAACCATGAGGGTTAGAAGCAACTAAAGATGCTCTTCCACAAGTTGCCTGGAGAGCAAAACATCTCCAAATGATATGACTTCTTAGCAGACACACCATACTTGAGACCAGGTTTTATCTGTCACTTAGAGACCTGTGGGTGATGAGTATTCAGGTCACACACACACACACCTCTTCTGCAGCAACCCACAGCACAACTATTCATGTGATAAACACCCACGTCACAGCAGAAACCAGAGGCAATGAATAATGCAGGAGATCCAGTCACTCTACCACATATCATACCCATGGGATATAGAGGCAGCATTTCAGCTTAAGTCATCCTTCCCCCTCCAGGGCGCAAGCATGCTCTTTAGCAATTCCCTCTTCACCTCAGGTTCTGCATATACATTAACAAGTCAAACCCAGCAAACCAGGACAAGTAGTTACAGAAGAAATAGGGACACTAACAGAAATGCAATACACCCTCTCACAAGATCACATTAAAATATTTCATCATCTGCTCAGCTCAAGAGCTCCACAAACCAGCAACGGTTTCCCCAGAAAGGTAGTCCTTTGTTGACACTTCCCAAGAGATGCACTTTCTCACCATTGAGACAGTAATTTCTCAAAGCATTAGCTAAACTAGGATAAATTAAAATGGAGCCACACTCAGCCTTCACTTGTAACTCTGCCTGAATGAAGCCAGGTTATTAAATGTGCACTGCAAAGCTGAAAGAAAATCTGAATTTGCAAGTCACCTCCTTTTCAAAAAGGCATTATGACCTATGCTTTAGGCACAAATTCTCCCAGTAACTCACTTAAGTTATTCATTCCTATTCTGAAGACTATTATCACTGTATCATTCTCCACAACCCCCCTTAATATTCTCCAGTACTTTCCACAGCTTATGCTGCACACACCAAAGTGCTCCATCTTAGAGCGTCCTTGAGACCCACCATATCAGGGCAAGTCACAGAGATAACAGATATCATGACACAAAGCACTTGGCAATGCCAGCTTGACTTCTCTGGCACACTCTGCCTTTCAGCATCCTGCTTAATCAACCACTCTGCCAGCACGCCTGCCCTTCACACAGCTTTTGTTGGGCACCCACTCATGCTGAAGATTTAATGTGCCATTAGAAGGGTGTCTTTGTCTCACATCTGAGTTGCTGTATGCTGTTTCTTTCACATTATTTTCATATACCCAAGGAAACCTCTATAGGAAAGCTTATCTAGCAAGAGACCACATTGCATTCATTAATGCCCAGGCAGACTTTCAGACTACATGCCTAAAATAACTGCACCAAAAAAAAAAAAAAAAACAAAAAACCAAGACAGAATAAATGCTCACATCTTTCTTCAGTTTTAGTCATAATTAATTTTAATGATGCTGTTACAAGACTTCATAATTTCAGCTTCAAAGCCAGCTAAAAGTCAGTAAAGAATTTCTAACTTCAACACGTACTAATAGAAATCATACTGATTCTGCACACCAGGGCAACATATTCAAACCTTTTTTGCCTATATGTGATTAGTTGTAAAAAGAGATCATCTCATCTACCTTACAAGCCTCTGTCAAGTCTGGTTTGCGGTGGGACAAAGTTAAAAAAAAAAAATACAGCACATTTTTGCCCTACAGTAGAAGATCTTATGCAAGCCTATGAAAGGTTTGGAATAGACCATTACGTACCTGCTTAGTAGAATTAAGGCAGAACCACTATTAGAAGCAGCTGTCAAATCTGTGCTATCTCCATCACCTGAAATATAACAACTGTTGGGGTTTTGGGGACTTTTGGGTTGTCCTTTTGTTTGGTTTGTTTTTTTAACAAAACAGGGTCAGCTAGTACTTGGAATTATTTCTTGCTCAGAAGAACTGGTGGTTAACAGAAAAAATCCTTAGCTAGCTTATTGCTTTATTAATCATCATTGCTGGTGAGCTGACTCACTATCTAGGGTCGATCTCTTAAGGAAGCAAAAAATTTTATTTTTTTTTTTTTTTTTTTTACTTAACACTACAGTTCTAGTGCTATGCAGTATTTTCTCAATTCACTACCTCAGATAGGGAGAACTATTAATGGTGCAATCACCTGATGAAAAGAATGAGATTAATTTTCCAATCATCTTCGAAAAACACACATTCTTCCTACTGTCTTAAATTCTGCTATGAGGCTAAAATCTCTTACCTAATACATTTACTGTTTTGACTGTCCTTTTTTTTTTAACCAACTTGAGGCCTCTGATAGAAGAGTTTCTCCTGAGAAAATGATAATTAACTATTATCATGATAATTATGATAATTAACTATTCTAGAAACACCAGAAAAAAAAACTTTTTCCAGGGAAGAGAAATTAGGAAGATAGAAGATACAAACTCGTCAGCTATAGAAAGGTCAAGAGAACCACTACCTAAAGAAAAAAACCTCAAAGAATGGCTGTCACATGACAAGAAATTTGGTACTTACATACCAGACAAGTAAGTCCTGTATCTTACATTTGCTTCTGGCATGGACCAATGACTTCCCGTTGTTCTCAGGATGACTCAGACTGCAGAACAGCATTAACTACACCTTTACCCAAAATTTCACAAAGCTTTCCTTTACCATCCTATTGGCTTCAAGAGTTTATTCCCCTAAGTTTAGCCATATTCTACCCTGCAACATGCAAGCATAATCTTAATTAATTTGAAAAATCTTTTCCAACAATTGCAGACAAGTTATCAGATCCAAACAACCACATGCCCCAAGACCATGATCAGCAACTCTACTTAAAAAAAAACATTTTTCAGTAACAATTTCTGCTCATGTATGATTACACATCCAAGAACTACAATGCATGCTCACAAGTCTGATGTGGAAATTACTCATAAAATAAAAAAATAAAAATCGAATATTGATTAGGAAGCTTTTCCAAAAGACAACCACTTTAAAAGTGGTTTATTTAACAGAAGAGCAACAGTAAGACCACAGAACAATTATTAGCTAAATTGCTTTGCCCAAAATATGTTCATTTATGTTCTTTCCAAGGTCTCCACTCCTAAGGTTTTAAGACCTAGATTTTTATTAGCAAGTGTTGTCTTTGTGTTATTTTTTAAAATAAGCTCATACACATGAGAAGCAGCTATGTCTGTATATTAAATCAAAAAGGCTTTAAATTAATTTCCTCTTGAATCAAAAGGAAATTTTCCTACAGGACATCACACACTTAATTAAGCAGCCAAATGGTTATATTTACACATCATGTCAATACTAAAAAGTCAAACAACAGAAACTAAGGTTTCACTGCAATATTGCAGAGTCCTCAGTAAAATCGCCTGCACATTGCTAAACCACTTTCGTTAAAAGACAGGAATGCCACCTCAGAACAGACCTGATCTAAGCAGCTGTTACCAGATGCTCCAAATGGAAGCAATAAAATTCCCTAATAATTCCTAACTAATGATATTGCCTTGCTCTAGCTCACTTAGATCCCTATAATTTCTGGCTATGAATTAAAACCTCCCGTCATCCCTTTGTTTTATCTAAGGCCTCAATTCCAGAGAATTACGTTGAATTTTTTCCAATTCATGCAGAACCATCCATGTCAGTAAGAAACCAAGGGGCATCACATATAACCACAGTGAGAGGAATCTCACCTCTCAGCACTGTGCACCCAAATTGATTTTAAAACAATAAGAAGCAGGGATTTTTCCCCCCAAAGACTGCCCTGGTTGTGCACTGCAGTGCTTTGTCCTCCTAGCACCCCGATTTCAAGAATGCCAGCTATGTTTAGCATTTTGCTTGGAGGTACTGCAGGAATCTAGGGTCAGCAGTAGCCACAGGTGGTCAAATTTACTCAAAACAGTTAAGTTAATCAGTACAGCAAAAAAATGTAACCTCTTGAAGGGACACAGCAGGACTGGATAGCTTCCAAAACGTGTACTGATAAAGACTAGAAGCTGGCTTTGACGGGAGAATTCTGGGGCTGTCTACGTATTGATCCGCTCTGGTTAAACTGTGACAAAATATGTAAAGTATGAAATCAAAAAGAAGGTGCTCTACAACAGGAAGCAAAGCATATGATAGAACAAATTGAACTGAAATGCTGATAAAGGTCTTGAGGAAGCCTCCAGTAAATCAAAAGAAATTTAGCCACTGATTTCACTGAACCTAGATTGAGGTCTGTACCACAACTGAAAAATAAAATTCAAAACTCTTTGTAGTGTAAAAGTACTTTTCCTCACAGGTCACCTCCAAAAGGTCTTGGAACTTGTTAGTGTTCAAGTGCAGAATTACAGCTCTAGGAAACAAAATTACTGACCAGTCACACCATGTTTTAACACAGACAGCTGAAACGGGACCATCTGAAAGTCAAAAACATTAAAATTCTCCATCAGACCCTTCAAAACCTAAATGGTGCCAGAAATGGCTAGAAAGCAGTATGCAAAGTAAACCTCTACAATTTCTGCTGAAGTCACAAATGGCAAGAACAATAACTCCCATTGTTTCCAGCTTACCCACCTAGGAAGCTGGTTATTCTCAGAGCTACTGAGGGAGAACTAGCAGCTTCAAGACTTCCTGTCAGAGATAAGAGTGTGTATGTGTATATACATATGTATAAGTATGCATGTGAATGGACACAGGCACACATTTTAGACGCCTGCAAGACCAGCTAACTCTATTTAAAATTAACTTATTCCCATAGTTAAAAGCAACAGTGAAATTTAGTATCATAATTAAGCTCAGTATAAACTTGAAATATGTAAAAACAAGAGCTGGAACTGTCTTTAGTCTCATGTAGGCAGAACTTAAACAGAGTCCTGGAGTAAACAAGTTAAAATCCACGTATGAACAGGCAGTGCTCACAAGGAATCATTTAATGTACAATCAGCTGCAGAAAGTAAGAGTCAGAGTTGCTGTTCCCCAGCCAGCAGAGTGATGGTAACTGTAGTTTTACATCTACGCTGATTTGAGCTGACTGTCTCTTCCAGCAGCCCTTGGCCTTTAGACTGGTTCCACCACCTCTTCACAGACACATGGTCACAAAGATGCATCTTCTTTGAGGGATTAGTTTTCAGCTGGGTCCTCCAATGAATCTGCTTGCACAGGGGGCCAGAAGAATGCCAGGGATGAGGAGATGGTGTGCTGTAATAGCTTGAAGAAGATGGACTGACACCCTTTAACAGTTGCTGCTAACAGTTTTTAAAATGTTAATTTTGGAGCAGTCAAAAGTGATGTGAAACCATGCCCATAATCTTTCACCATGCCTTTGAATTTCATTGAAAGATGTCACATCTGGCACATGTGACAGGCCAGGAGCACTGCCAGCACTAATGGTTTGGATGACACATGTAGCCAGTGTTCTCAAATCTTCTCTGCCCCCTCTGTTTTTTCAGTATTGTTTAAATACAGAAGAGTGAAAAAAATAAAAAAAGAAATTTAATTGGGATCATATCGGAAGCTTACAGAAATCCACACATCCTGATCTAATTTCAGCACAGCCAGATAGATCATCCTCATTCTCTGCAGGAGGATGAGTAGCTGATACAGGGACAGACCTGCTCCTTGCAACCTCGGAAGGAAAGGGAAGGGTAATCCCAGCACCAGTCACGCAAAAGCCCCCTTGAAGGATCTAGGAGCTTCTGGCATTTGCTGCCCACAGTAGCAAGCATTTTAAATGAAATACCTTTTGTCAGAAACATCAGCCAGGCTGGGCAATACCCAGAAGTCCTGCAAGCTTTGGCAGATGCAGGAGACAGAGTACAACAAGCAGCCACCAGGTTTCACTTGGAGAAACATCATGCAAGTCCCCATACACTGGATGCCATACACAGATATGTTTTCTGCTCAGAGAAACATTAATCTGACAGAGGCAACAGTGCTCCTGCAAACTGAACAGTTTATGCAACAGTTGCGACAGTATTAGAGTAGAAACAAAGACAACTGAGGGGAAAACCTTGTTCATAGCAGTAATTAGCAGACAAAAACTGTTCCAAATTAAATCAGTGGGGCTAGGATTCTGCACCCTGTATTCATAATTAAGACTACGGGGCTTTTTGCATTTCTTTTCAGTTACATATCCGTTCGGCCAGATATTTATAAAATCTTTCGAGAGATCAATGTACAAGTAAATAATTTTAAAAAATCATTTTCCATATAATATGCCAAATAGATGTGTGTTTTAAAACCCGGTTTGAGAGGATGCCTTAAAATTCTCAGCATGTTCATGCCAGTTGCCACCTGCCATCTGATCTCCTGGCATATTTATTACCAATTATCTTTCCAATTCATCCTGTTTCTGTCTGTACTTTTAACAAGCAGCTTGTGAACTATCTTAAAGATAGTCTGCTAAAAGAAATAAAAAATCAAACCTATTTCTACTTACAAAAAAAAAATATTCCATAATTCCTATAGCACAGGCTATACAGCTGCTGTATGTTTAAACCTTAACAAAGTGGATTTTTTAAAAAACAGTTATTGCTATTCAGCAAGTATTCCTATAACACAGGTTTTGCTGCCCATCTTTTTGCAAGATCACCGTACCAAAGCAGCAGAGAATACTTTTAAAAGCTCACCACACTCAATGAAATACTACTCCAGAAGATAAAGTCCTAATTAGGGATACCAGTATGCAAAACTCACACTGTGGGTGTGAGCAGACCATTAGATTACTACACCCTTCTTTGTTGGTCATCTTACAGGCACATGAAGAATTATGCTTAAATTTAACACAGTTCTGATATGGCTGGTACAGTCAGCAAAAACACAGCCTCCAAACCTAAGAGAATGAAGTAGCTAGGTTATGGCAGACCAGGGCATCTGACTACAGTGCTGTAGTACTGACCCAATTCTATGAATCCTGACAACCAGGAAAGAAAGAGACTGAGCTTTGTATAAGCTAAGTAAAGATTTCTATTGTGATGGCTTAAATAAAACAGAGCCCAAGAGAGGAAATAAATGTTACCCAAGTCATCTGGCATGTTTGCTCTGTCTCAGGTGCAAGGACAGCAACCCTCCCAGACCCGAGACAGCATTTCCTTGCCAGGGTCATGTCCACTTCCCCCCTTGGTAAAGAACACTTTCAAATAATTTGAATTCTGCCATTGGCCTTGTTTCAGCATATGTTGTGATGTCTTATTTGTAATTACTTATGCTTCTCAAAAATGGAGAGGCTATCAGGTAATAAAATATTACCCCAAGCCATCTCTTCTCTTCAGTAATTTTGAGACAGATCAATGCTGACATTAAAACAAACACAAAGATTTCTGAAGGGATAACTTTTAAACAAAACGACAATCCTCTTTTCCCTCAAATTAGAATATTTTGTTCCAAAGCCAGGTCTCTATGGGGGGAATGACATTGGCTGGACACCAGGTGCACACCAAAGCTATTATATCACTGATCTCCTCAACTGGACAGGGGATAGAAAGCTCCTGGATTAAGATATGGACAGGGAGAGAAACTTCACCAATTAACCACCATGGGCAAAACAATCTCCACTCGGGGAAATTAATTTAATTTATCGCCAATCAAATCAGAGTAGGGTACTAAGAAATCAAATCAAATCATCAAACACCTTCTCCCAATCCTTCCCTTCTTCCTGGGCTTAACTTTACTCTCATTTTCTCTATCTCCTCCCCACAGCGGCACCAGGGGACTGGGAATGTGGGCTGCAGTCAGTTTACCACATTGTCTCTGCTGCTCCTTTCTCAGAAGAGGTCTCCTCACACCCTTCCCCTGCTCCAGCACAGGGTCTCACCCACAGGAGACAGCACCCCACAAATTTCTCCAACCTGAGTCCTTCCCAGGAGCTGCTCTTCTTCATGAACTGCATGGGTCCCTATCCACAGGGCACAGTCCTTTGGGCACAGGCTGCTCCAGCATGGGTCCTTCACAAGGTCACAAGTGCTATCAGCAGACCTGCTCCAGAATGGGCTTCTTTCTCCATGGGTCTACAGGTCCTGCCAGGAGCCTGCTCCAACATGGGCTTCCCATGAGGTCACAGCCTCCTTCAGGTGCCTACATGCTCCAGCATGGGGTCTTCCATGGGCTGCAGGTGGATCTCTGCTCCGTTGTGGACCTCCATGGGCTGCAAGGGCACAGCCGCCTCACCAAGGGCTGCAGAGGAATCTCTGTTCCAGCACCCAGAACACCTCCTCCCCTTCCTTCTGCACTGACCTTGGTGTCTGCAGAGCTGTTACAGGTATTCTCACTCCTATCTTCTACTTGCTACTGGTGTTGCAGAGAGTTTTTACACTCTTATATCTGCTATCCCAGAGGTATTACCACCATCACTGGTGGACTCAGCCTTGGCCTGTGGTGGGTCCCTCTTGGAGCTGACTGGCATTGGCTTTGTCAGACATAGTGGAAGCTCCTGGCAGCTTCCACAGAAGCCACCCCTGTAGCCCTCCACTACCAAAATCTTGCCATGCAAACCCAATAGAGGCACACAGAGGCCCAAGGTGCTGCCAGGCCTCCCCAGCAGCCGAGGCTGTGGCCAGTAACCACATTTGCCTTCTCCTGCCCTTTCTGAACTCCAATGCCATCCAACAAGTGAGAAGCCAAACTGTACTTACACTGCAAATATTCTAGCCAACTCTTTTAAAACTTTATTCTTAAACAAAGGGCATCTGCCTGTAAATACAAATACACAGCATAGCAGTCTGCCCTTTCCAAATATATGCTGCATTTTCTCCAGCTGAGAGGAGAGGGTTGATTTTAAATAGTGACTAAAAATTGTTTACCATTTTTCAGTCTAAAAGCACAACTATTGTTTTGCAATTAACATCAATTTTCTGATGCACAAAACACGACCAACTTAGTCAAAGGCTGTCTTTGCCTGACAAAGACACAAAGTAACAGATGTTAAAAACACTGTACTGCCTTTGCATGTTTAGAACAAATGCACTTCCTTAAAAAAATAACTGTTTAAAACTCTTTTCTTCCAATTTGTCTATTATGCCAGCAAAGCTTATTCTAAATGTTACTGAGTGAAGTAACATCTAGAAACTGTATCTAAAGAAATCTCTCACACAAACACATACATCGTTTCACTGCAGACACTCCCCATGACACAGAGTAGCTTATTCACTAGCACATAGATACAGTAGGGCCCTGTCCACAGTAAAGGTGGTAATCAAGCTCTATATAAAAAGAAAAAAGTGATGGTGATTGCTGGAGGAAATGAAACATAAGAACAGTGATTAAAGTTGGGAAAAGACAGATACTTTAGAGGTTTTAAACAAGTGATTTTATTTCACCTGATAGTGCTGAAAGATCAGATTCTTCTTTTGCACTTAAAACCTGCTTCTCAACCCTCTATCTCTTGTTCAGAGATGTGCTTTTAGCAAAGATTATGTTGCCTTTATTTGCACAATAAGGGAGAACATCAGAAATTACAATAAACCTCAGACTTCCTTAGGCTGAATCACCCACACTCAACTACAGTAAAAGGTAAACACTTGCAATCATACAGCTGTATTCATTAAGATCCAACTTATGTAATATGAGCATCTGTATTTATTTTTTTACCTATCAGCTGAACCAGTGTCATTTACAAGATTTCTTTAAATATTAAGCTAGTGAAAAATCACAGCGGAGGCTAAACACAGAGTAACAGCACAGAGATCTAGGATTTTGTTATACTAGTTACTGTGAGAGGGGCCTTATACAAATTGGTTAAGCTCATAGTAGGGTCATTTACAAGCCTACTAAAAATCACAACCACCACATGTAGTACCTGTGATTTCTTGACAGGTATCTTAGAACAACCTAGAGGAGAGAACCTGTAACACCCTCTACAAGTGTATTAGTAACTTGTTTTGATGCTTCGAGACCCTCCACTGAAGTATAACCTGTGCACAAAACACAGAGCTGGAGGAGTTCGCTCCATGATTTCCAAACCAGAGGACTATAGCAAGATCCAAAAAAGGGACAAACCAGTAAAGGAGACATGAAAAGACACAAAGAAAAACGAAGTGACCCATTACTCACAAATAAAACTATCTCAACAGTCATTGGAGACTCAAGACTAACCATTCTCATGCCACAGCCCCTGTAAGATAAGACAGATCTTCAGGAACTCAGCCTAACCTGCCCACACTAGGCAGTCAAATTGAGTGAAGAACCTACTTTCGCCTACTGCTGCAATTTAGCATCTTCTAATATTCTTAACTCCTAATTTCCAATATAGTAGAGGCTTGCTCAAAGTCTGCAAAACATATCCAGAGTCAGTGACAAAAGATAATATGCAAGTACACACTATTACTAGTAAACCTAAGGTACCCTGTTATTTTGTGCTCTTATGGTTTCCTTCATTTCTGGCAAAGGTACAACCCTTTACAACAAAACAAACAAAAAGCAGCTATATATAGATTGCTTGTTTTAAGTGATAAACAAAGCAGCAATTTAAGCTAGCTAATGACAAGACAAATCTATTGTAAAACTTCAACATTCCAAGGGATAAGAATAAACAAGTAATAAATACCCCCACTTGAGTGAAGCCCAAAGTTAATATTAGGATAAATCTTAACTCACAGAAAATCCAAGGGTCTATAAATGGTCCCGACCTCAATGCATTTCTTCTAAAGCAATCCTTTTAGCTGCTCTGTTTGGTGGAACACAGCTATGAACAACCAAAGGCTGAACAATTTACAAAATTCAAGATAATGTATATATCTGAGTAAGTGACTGGACCATGTAAGGAGCTACAACTTTCCTAACAGAGATAGTCTTTAAGTAACTACTGCATGAGCTCACTAGTGCTCAACACAGCAATCCACAGGAGCAATTTCCCTCAGCAAGATGTCTCAAAACAGGCCACGTTTAATCCTCATTCATTTTACGACACTGGTTGAATTGTGAGCTAACATGCAGCAAATGAAGTCAACTTCTTGGTTTAGATGAAGAAAGAGTAAAGACAGTGCAAGACTGATCAATTGTTAAGGTGTCATGAATCACACTCTCCCCTTAGCAGCTGCAGGAGAAGCTGCTTGGTATCCTTCAGGAATAACCAAATCCTTACACGACAGGACCTACAATTACTAAATAACTATCAACAGGCTTGTTGATAGTTAAACAACTATCTACTTGTACAGGCTTTTCAAAAGCATCTAACACTGGTACAAAGTCCTGTGAAAGGATAAATCATTCATGGAGAAAGTGAAAGACCTGAGCTCACGCACGTCTTGTTCTCTCTGGAGATGCTGCTGCTGCAGTATCCCACTTCCAGGCCCAGCTATCAGAGGAGCTGTCAGCATGATGACTGATTTAACACCCACACTAGCTGCAGCAGTCTTCCACAGCACAGAAGCTTTATACTGCCGATGCCTATGCTGGGGAAGTATTAGAAACATTTATTCTCAAAGTCCATTCATGCTTTGCAGCATTTTCTTTTCTGACATGTCTGACGTCTGCAAAACTCAAAGCCAAATTAATGTCAAAGGTCCTCAGGCTGGCATTGGCACATAATGAACAAGGAAATTGCACCATGTAACTACAACAGGATAATTAGTGTCTATTTACTTTGTCAGAGGAACACAAACAGGGTGAGTAAAATAGGCTCAGTAACCACTTTGCTGCTGGAGGTTCTGTAGAGGCAAGAGGCAATTTCCCACAGCATTGTCTCTTGAGAGCATGCAGCAGAGGTCAGCTGCTTCCTCACCACACCTGAAAGGAAACCCAAAGGACTAACACCTCTGGGAATTCACACCCACAACACAGGCATAAAACATGCAACATCTGATTGAGGCACAGATCAGAAACAACAGCAATGGCAACACACAGCAAGATATTAAGCATTCAAGATTAGAAAGCTGTGTTTTTACCTTCTATGAAGTGCTGAGTGGAGAATAATACCCACTACTGCATTTCATGCCTGCCTTCAATTTGGATAATTCCAATTAGCAAGATAGATCTCTTCCCAATCGCAAGAAACTCCTGATGTTTCTGAAAAAATAAAACCCAATGCACCCAAAAATCCAACTGTGCCCTGTGAAACAACAGAACTACACAAGTTTTGCTCCTCTGCAACAAACAGGTCCTTCTCCCCTTTCATTAGAAATGCTTTAGTTTAGATTTCCAGACTGCTTCTGTTCAGCAGGGTTCCCAATTACCTGGTGGACTCAGCATACCCTGAGCCTCCCAGACCATGGGAAGCTCAGGGGAACTTTCTCTCACACCCCCTGATCTTCCTCTTCCTGCTCTGGCACCCTTTCAAGGAGCCTCCACACGGAGTACGGTGATTCCAGGCAGTGTATTTAACTCACACTTAGTGATACATAAAATCAAGCCACAGCATTGGCTGAAACAGGAGGGCAGGGCCACATCACAAAACATTTGGGAGAAAAAAATCCCACAAAACAAACTAAAAGAATAAGGATAGCCTCTTCCAACAGTAACTCACTGGCTTAGCTGTAATATTAATTTTCATTTTACTCAAATCCATTAGGCTAGAAGGATGCTCTTTGGTTTATGAGAACGCTTCTCCCAGTGTACCCAAACAGCTGAAGTTCCTTCTCAGCAGTGTTCCAAACTGAATGGATTGCATACAGCTGCAAGGCTGCAAAGCTGGGTGATTTCACTTTACACTTCAAGTTGTGGCAATTAAAAAATAAACAAATACAGAAAAAAGCAGTATTGTTTCTCTGAAAGCAGCATAACTCCACCTCCCCATTCAACACTACGCTAAGGCATGTCCTGTGTACTTGGACATGGCCCATGAGTACTGCCAAGTATCACACTGACCTTCCCTGCCCCCACTGAAGCCAGAAGCTGGGGACTTTTAAAATTTTCACCTTATTTTCCAACATTCAGTCTAGCAATTCTGTGCTCTTCTGTGAATCTCTGTTCCTTTGAAAAAGGGAACATAGAAGAGATAATAGCTACAAGTTGGCAAACACCATATATAAACCAGAAATCCAAAAAAAAGCATCTATTAGTTTGCAGCTGAATTTGTTTCAAATGCAATTAAGTGTATTTTAAGCTACATATTATATTTGTGCTCTAAATTATAATTACTTGGGTAACTTAGGTACAACACAACTCAAGTGTTGTAAGTAAATCCAACTTTTCTTTATCATATTATGCCTTAGTGAGAGCTCTCTTCAATTTTGAGGAGTTAGTACAGGAAAAGAAATGCAACACCATATTAGCACAAATGTAAGAAAATAATTGCTTAGCTAAAATTTCACCATCTACTGTTTTTGCAAGTATCTAAAAACACAGCCAACAGTCACTAGAATTGCTGAATAGGTTTTTTAGAAAGTGGGACACACACACACACAAAAAAACAGAGCAAAATTGCAGATCCATCAAAAAATCACTTTGAGTTCAGATCAGTTTCTTATCACAAAGGTTTTGTAAAACTGCTACTGAAGTAACGATTTTTTTTTTTGGCAGGACATCAAGAAAAAGGACTTGAAAGATCAAAAAATGCCCACTAAATAATAAATATGTCCCCCAGATACTTTTGACCTTGAAAGGAAGTGGTCTCAGCCATGGTGAATGATGCCTGTATTATTCCTCCTCACTTTCAGAGGTACGTTCAGGCACCAGTCCTCCATGGGAAGCGATGTGATTTCCATATGGAGGCACCTCAAGCTAGGCACATTGCCCAGATCAGAGTGGCAAAGGTGAAGCACCTTCCATGGTCATTGTTGCAGCTCTCAGAGCACAGAGCTGAAGGACAGAAACAGAGCAGCACCAACCACACCGGATAATGACAGTCACTGAGAAAGAAGAGCAGGCCTCCAAACACTGCTCTCACGGAGCATCATCCCATTCATCACACAGCCCAGATTTTGGTTTCACTCTGCTGCGTGCTGATAGAAGGCCATAACTCAGTGACCTGGCTCTGGAAATCTGTAAATTTCCATTTTCCTTTTCCAGGTCTGTTTTTACTTATCAGAAGAAGAAAAAAAAAAATCCTCTACTTTGTAAAAATGAATAGCATTTTTTATTCCTGTTCCAAGCCAAAACCAACACCAGATGGAAACTCATTTAAAATTCTTACATCCTTAGCTCTCTTTCTGTAAGGAGGCTACTACTACCAGCTAAGCAGCCTCACGAAAAAAAAGTAAATTAAAAAAAAGTCAAAGGAATATGAAAGTGATTTACAGTATATAAGATGAGTGAACACAGAAGAAAACTGACAAACCACAGTGACTGCTTAAAAAATAATAATGTCTTATTATTTACTTTGAAAACAATGAAAAGTCCTGAAAATACCATCAGATCCCACCAGGTAAGAAATGCATAATATGTGTTCCTAAGGAGAGTGGAGGAAACCTGAAGCAGTTTTACTCTGCAACAAATCTCAGCTCCTAAAATATATAAGGCCACAAGCTGACTTGCTGTGAGTCAGACCATGCCAGTTGCAGAGGCCAAAGACACTCAAAAAGCCATCACACCTCCACTGCCCACCCCTGGGCTATGCAACAAGTTGAGTGAGCAAGCCAGACCAGGAGAGAGATTGAGACATCTTGTTGCTTCCTGAGTTTCTGTCTGTAGCTTTAAGGTGGCTGCTCTGCATGTCACTGGGTCACATTTCTCTCTGGAATAATAGGAACAGTTCTGTAGGTGACTCATTCATAATTCATAAAATCTTAAGCATTTTGCAGCTCTCACTATGAATGCAGAACAGTCTTTTCTAGTCTCATTTACCACAGCCAGTCTCAACAACGAACTGATACCAAGAATCAGTAACAGAAAAGTTTTCTGATACTGAGAATATTTTGCAAATAGTATAAATACAGCACTTATACAGCAATCTTATTCAGAACGTGTGCAGTGGCCCTTACTGATCAGTCACTACAGAAATCTGAACAATGGCATGTCTTTTTAAGAAAGTGAGAGCTGTCAAATTGCTATATTTATACTATTTGCAGAGCATTCTTTATTTAGATTTCTATGGTAACCAGTAAGTAAGAGGACTGCAGTTCGTATTTTGAATTTTTTCATTCCCCATAGTCCAAACCAGCAGAACTACTCCAACCTTTTTTCAAGAAGGAAAAAGCAATCAGCAAACATCTTATGGACTCAAGGCTGTGTTTTTAATAATTAACTTGAGATGGAGTTCTTCTCTAACATAGCAACAAACAAATCATTCATTTAAGCTATCCTTTTTAAAGCAACTTAGTAACAAAACTAGTCTGATATGCATTACTCACCAGCCAAAATTTGTCAAAAATGGATTTCTGCTGTTACATCATTTTATTTGTCAAAACGCAACCAGTGAAGAGAAAACAGGGGCAAGTTTGTTCTCCCTCTGTCACACAAGGAATCAGGTACCACATACATTGTGAGAACCAGTACCTGCTGCAGGGGTATGGTCCTGTTGCCACAGGAGGAAGCATGTTCATTATTAAACCACACCAATTTAATTCGAAAAGCGGGTCAGATGATGTACTGCAGCACACAGTCACCCTACACCTCCAGAACAGATTATAGCTAGTCCAATGGCAAATTGTGCTTGCTGTAAACACTAGAGGGACAGCATAAGTAGCAAGAACCAGCTCCTTCACCCACACTGCCTGTTTATGGGCTTCCCATCAAGTCTTCCTACTTACATTTTGGGGTAATAAAACATAAGGAAGAAGAACATAATTGCTCTGTTTTGCAAATAATCAGAACTCAAAGAGAGTGCTATTTATTTCCTTTAAGGAGGAACTGCAAAGCAGGACAAAAATCTACCTCTGTCCCAAAATACAAGATATGTCCATTTTAACATCAGAATTGTATGTATTCTCAGGTACTCACTTCCCTCCACTTGCTAGTCTTGATTTCTGAAGAGGATGCCAGCCCCAGACACTAGTCAGTTAGCCTTTAGCTCCAAATATTTCCAAAACCCTCAGAGAAATTATTCCACTGTCAATGACAAATGATTTTTATGGAATATTCCTCTCCCACATCCCACATCTGGCCACTCTCTTGTCAGCATTTTGGTTGTCAGAGATGGTACCACACTCCTACCTTCTGAAAGCTCATGAGCAAGTCTGGAGCAAGCCAGCAGCTTGCTCCCCAGCAAGCCTATTTTTGCCCAGTGCACTGAGTTAAGTTTTTGGGAGCTGCAACTCCTCCCTAGCCAAAGACTATTTTTATCAAGGAAAGAGGAAGTCCTGTCCCCATCTCCGGTGAGTTTCATCGTACATCCACAATTCCCAAGTGAAACTGCACAGGACTTTGAGAACTACAGCACTCTGGCAAGACTACTGAGGGTTTATTCATGAGACAGCCCAAAACTACCCAGAGGAAAGCAATCGCTGAAGGCAGCATAGCAAGAGCCCTCCACTGCCACGTTCCCCTCCCACTGTCCAGAAGCCAGACAGATGACCAGGCAGCAGTAGATGAGAGCCAAGACAACCACGCTGTGCCCACCCAGAGTCACCAGTGAGGACCGCTCTGTCTCAAAAGCCACCTTTTGCCAAAACTATTTAGCACAAGACAAAAGACACCTACCACCAGGGCTTGATTAGCACAGGGTCAGTCTGCATTCAGTAATGCTTGTGATGGGACAAGTGGGATGTCACCAGCAGCCCCACAGCACAGCGAATGCCCTCCATGCCCTCACTGCTGCCTGGAAAGCACAGAGAAGATGGCAGAGCCGTTCCAACTACCCAAAATATCCTAAAGCACTGAGAGCCAGGCACTCTTTGCAGCTTGGGCAACTCGCAGAGCCAAAATAAAACAGCAGGGAAACACCGAGGAAGGTACACTTTACTGCTGGAGCTCCATGAATGGGCACCATTTTGCCTGGGTCCCCCAGGGGTCTGTAAACACCAGCCACTTGGTCCCTCTCACCAGCTTCTCCCGCCCTCAAAAACAGTGGTGCTTGAGCACAGACAAAGGCATCCTGTTTTAACACACCACTTTACGGCAAGAGCATGGAACAGCAACAGTAAGCCATAGTCAAAAAAATTAAGAGAACATAAGTTCTGTGGAACAGAAAGCACTTTCAAAGTACAGAATTTCACTGAGGATGCAGAAGCCAGTGAATGAGCACTCAGTTTCACTAAAATTACTTCAGACTAGTAAAGCATAACATTACAGAGGGTAATAAATTTGAAAAATAAGAGCTTGTTAGATACAGTAGAACTGGAATATATTTTCTACCTGTGGCTTATATCCCTCCCTTAATTTAATAAATCCAATTAGTTTCAACATCACTGAAGGAAAACAGAGTACTTCAACTTCCTCATGGTCCTATCTAATACAACTAACCAGTTTAAACAGGAAGAAGTCACAAGTGCCTACCAAGTAATGTGTCAGCCAGAGGCCGGCTCCTCGCCAACAAAAACTGCAGCATGTTCATCTCTGCACCTCCACACCAAGCTTCCTAAAAAACCACTCTTCACAGCAAATCATTCCTTAGAAACTTCTTAGTGTGAGCTATGCTGAAGCATCTCCTACTACGTTCTGCGAAGCACGCTGAAAAGGTCTCAAATATTTCCTCACTCTGTGCTTGCACATGTTAAGTCATATAATCGTAGAATATCCTGAGTTGGAAGAGACCCACAAGGATCGTCAGAGTCCAACTCCTGGTCCTGCACAGGACAACATCAACAATCACACCACATGCCTGAGAACATTGTCCAAACATTTCTTGAACTCCGGCAGGCTTGGTGCTGTGACCACTTCTCTGGGGAGCCAGTTCCAATGCTCAACCACCCTCTAGGTGAAGAACCTTCTCCTAATATCCCATCTAAACATCCCCTGGCACAGCTTCATGATGTTCCTTCAGGTTCTATTCCTAGTCACCAGAGAAAGGGGTTCAGCACCTGCTCCTCTGCTCCCCCACAGGAGGAAGCTGTAGACCTCAGTCTCCTCCAAAAACAAACCAAGTGACCTCAGCTGGTCCTCACATGGCTCCTCCTTTAGACACTTCACCATCTTCATGGCCCTTCTTTGGACTCTCTGTAATAGCTTTATATCCTTCTTACACTGTGACAACCAACAAAGCACTCAAGGTGCAGCTGCCCCAGTGCAGAGCAGAGCGGGACAATCCCCTCCCTTGCCCAGCTGACGATGCTGTGCCTGATGCACTGCAGGACACAGCTGGTCCTCCTGGCTGCCAGGGCACACTGGTGACTCAATGTCATGTTTAAAAGAACCACAACTCACCATTTAGGTGGCACACTTTAGCACATTCTCTCTACAGAAGTCACTCTGAAGCATTCCCCTGCATTCAACTACTCCTCCGCTTGGTTACACTATCTTAAAAATGCACCTCCTGTGTACTCACCATGCTGCACACTGACTGAGGTCTAGGCAGGGATAGTCACTGTATCCAGCTAATTCCTTTTTGTACTTACCAAGTGATTCCCAGCCTGACTCACTGACCTTTGCTACTTCATCCTCACAAAACACACCATGATCGGACCACCTCTATTCATCCCATGTTTGATGACTAGACCCAGACTGTCCCTGCTGGAGCTTAGAAAAAGCAGGAGTAGCAGGGAGATCAAGAACTGAAAGAGGCACCAAGAAGCTTTTATTTTTTTTTAAAAAAGGAAGATTTATACCCATATGCCTAACTATACTTTGATCCAAAACACACAGTTGCTTCTAGAAGCTGATACCCTACTTCAGCAAGAACAGTCCCAAGGACAAGAATCAAGAGTAGTTTGGACTGCACCTTGGGACCTCACACCTTTGTTTTTTTGTTATAAACATCAATGCTTTGTTTTGTGAAAGCCCAGACCAATTTCCATCACAAGAATGACAGGAATCCTCCAGAGCATTAGCATTCTTCCCACTAACAGATAAGTGAATCACCCTCTTCGTGACCCTACCCAAAATAGCACACTGTTGAGCTATGGTACACTGGGCAGGTCCAACCACGTTAACACTGTCTTGCTCTGTCCAAGTAGAGCAAGCTTAACCCAGCTGTAGATGGCTGCTGGGCCTCCCACCATCACAGCAGGAGAAAGATCACCATCGCAGCAACACAGCAGTCTGGACGGAACCTCCCTGCTTTCAGCCCTTGCTCCAGACTTCACCCACACAATCTCCTTCACTAACTGAAAGACATGCATGTCAGTAAAGTGCCTTTAGCAGTTCACCGTCATATACACATGTTCCAAACAGAGGGGGGGGAAAACCCACTCCCTTTCAGTTCTCAATTACAAGCCAGCCTCCTGCTATTCACAATACTGCAGTGATACTCCTACACAAGGGCACTTGCTTTTGAACACAAGAGGTGATGAAGGAAAAAGCCCCACAAATCTATGATACTTCCTCTCCACAGAAAGTAAGCACACAAAGAGATCACCATAAGAGAAAACACTATAAAACATGCATTAGAAAAAAAAACAAAACCAGAAAAAATGGACTGAGTGGCCCAGCTGTCATCTCGGCCAGCCTGAGATTCTGCCATGCCGGCAGGTACCACTGTAATCCACAGTGGCTGCTACTGAAGGAAATGCAGCCAGTGCACAACAAAATGCTCAGAAGAGCAAGGCAATAAGGAGGCAGGACTTTGGATGGTTTTATCTAGCTTTTTAATTTGTTTTGATCAAGCTCATGTTCCTTCTGTTCAACCAAGTAATCCAACAACTTGATATGTGAACCACTCAATACTCCTTTTAACATGGAGCTCATACATCACTGATAACCAGTTGGTTAGGATGCAGGGATTACAAAATCCCTGTGCAGCTCCTGTGGCTCTACATAATTAAGGGCACAAAACTTTCCTGGAAAAATATCCCTAGTATCCAGCTACAATGAAAGGGGAGCACATCTACACAGTTTGGCTGACCCAGATATCCAATGTTCAGCCTCTGTAAGTTAATAAGCAAAGTGGAAAGACAGAAGAAAGTAAAGTGAAATTAAAATAACAACAGAAAATCCAGGCTAGGACTAAAACATCCCCTCACCACCCCCAAACATGCCCACACCAAAAACCAAAACCCAATGTGAACACAGATATATATAAGGAATGATATAAGAACATTTTGCTACATTGTCCTCCAGTCAGGGTTTGGATTTTAAGGTCATACATAACCATTCCGAGTTTCCCAAGGAAAGGGGAATGTGATGGCAGCAATAGTTCCTCTCTATTTCTGCTGACTTTTAAGAAAAAAGCAACTAAAAAATGAAAAGCCCATGGTAGGCATCATAAAGCTACTAGACCTATATATTAGCATTACAGAAATTTAGATTCTTCCATAGTCTGAGGTCTTTTTAAAGCATAACTATTCCACCTCTTTGAATTCTGTCAATATACCTGCAGCACTGTAAGCTAGCTAGAAAGAAATACATACCCATTGCTAGGAAGGGGCAAGTTGGGAAATGCAGCACAGAGCTGAGGAGATGCTCAGCACACTGCACAAGCCTGAGGTGCCTGCCCCCCCCCAAGGCACAAAGGGGAACAGGGAGCCTTCCTTCCTTTTTTCTCAGCACAAACCTGAACAGTCAGGCATCATTTGCTATCATCAGATAAGATCTGGCTTTTGGAAAGTTAAGAGTCTGACAGCTAATCAAGATAATTCATCCCAGAGAACAGCTTGCTCACTGCAGAAATCACTAACACATCCAGTTGCTTCTAATATAAAAGTCGGATTACACAGCAACCCATGCCACTGACACTGCAGTCTAACACTTGAAAATTCACTACAAGGCATCATCACCAAAACTACCAGTTTACACTGTCAAACAGCACCTTAACAGCATATTGCAGTAGTATTTTCTTTATATTAAATATGCAGAGCATAGAAATATGTCAAACTTTGAAAAGCATCAAGTACTTTTCTTCTAAACACAGATTTCAAACAGATCATTGACAAACAAGAAGACCTAGGAACACCACAGGGGTGTGTTCTCCAAATATTTTGTTCAGAGGGCTACCACAAAAAATGTGAAAGGCCTCCAAAAACCCCTACTTGAATCTAGCCAGAAATGCATACCACACAAGCACAGTCCTTCCACTAAGAAAGCAGCCTATGGGGTGATTTTGTTTATGCACCGATTAGGCTGTTAAAAGCATTCAGAGGTACCCCACCTACCAGAGAGTGCATTCCTCAGGGTGTGCAAAAACACAAAGGTCCTATTTTTCATTGAAGATCTCTAAAACTGTAACAGAGAACAGATTGTTCCCTAATATCTTTCATTCAACCCTGTTTGTGTTCCTGCAATTCAAACACATTATTCACAGCATTTAACTCCCTCCTCATATTAATCCCTTAAATTTGATGAATATATCAGCATTATTTTCCTCACAGAAACCCAAAGCCAATTTATAAAACAGTAAGACTTGAAGACCTTCAGATACAGTGCTATAAAAAAACATTATAGTAGAGTCCAAGTTTTGTTGTTTACATAAAACTTTATTCACATTACAAAGTAAAGATGTAAAGGACAGAATGCCTGGATGAGTGACTGGTGTTGCAAGTTACAACTATTTTTCTTTAACCTATAAAGCCTTTTCTTTTAAATACAGTCTTATAGATGTAAAACCAAGAGTAATATAAGTGTACAGGAGTACACTAGAAACATCAGCAATGCTGACCCTAAGCACAAAGGTCCATCCCTGAGATGGCACCAGCCCGAAATGCCAAGGCTGCATGCTGCTGCCCAAGCTCAGGCACATTGCTTCTGGCCCTGAGCCAGATGGCATGAAACCAGCTCAGATCTCTTCCACAGTCACAGCACATTTATGTGCAATGCAGATAATCCTTCTACAACAACCAAGTGCGGAAGACGGGGGGGACATGATACTATTTACTACAAGAAAACTTCCAACAACACTTGGCTGAACAAGACAGCAAATTTCCCAGCATTATTGCATTTGTATCTTGCCATAAACACCACCATCCAAAGTCAGCTTGCTTCCAAGCGTTAAACTCAACAAATAAAACCTACTTAAGGAATTATACTCATTTACATATCAAATACTAACGACCACTTTATTGTTTTAACCCTTTTCTTATTCCTTCACTGATGTTAAAACTTGTTTAAACAAGTTTCATTTTCTTACCTTCCCACGTTTTTGCTGCATGTTGGCTACAATTTAGTAGAAACAACCATAGGATTGTAAACTGTGTGTTTGGAGAGATGGCGGAAGTGGATGTTGTCTCCCCGGACGTTAGTAAAGCCTTTGATACCATTTTCCACAGCATTCTCCTGGACAAACTGGCTGGTCATTGCTTGGATGGGTGCACTGTCCCTCAGGTAGAAAACTGGCTGGATGGCTGGCCCCAGAGACTGGTGATGAGTTACCTCCAGCTGGCAGCCAGTCATGAGTGGTGGTACCCAGAGCTGAGGATCAGCTCTGTTTAATATCTTTGTTGATGACCTGGACAAGCAGATGAAGTGCATTTACAGACAGTCTGCAGATGACACAAGTTGGGAGGGAGTGTTGATCTGCTGGAGGACACAAAGGCTTTCATAGAGGGATCTGAACAGGCTGGATCAATGGGCCAAGGTCAGATGGACAAGGTTCAACAAGGCCAAATGCTGGGTCCGACACCTGGGTCACAACAACCCCCTGAAGCACCACAGGCTGGGGGTAGAGTGGCTGGAACGTGGCCCAGTGGAAAAGGCCCTGGTGGTGCTGGTCCATAGCCAGCATGTGCCCAGGTGGCCAAGAAGGCCAATGGCACCCTAGCTTGTGTCAGAAACAGTGTGGGTAGAAATACACCAGGAACATCATGAACAGGGCAGTGATTGTCCTGTCCTCAGCACTGGCAAGGCCGCAATTCCAGTACTTTATTCAGTTTTGGGCCCTTCATTACAGGAGAAACTTTGAGGAGCTGGAGCATGTCCAGACAAGAGCAGAAAAGCTGGTGAAGAGTCTGAAGCACATGTCTCACATGGAGCAGTTGAGGGAGATACAGCTGTTTAATCTGCAGAAAAGGAGGCTCAGGGGAGCTTTTTCACAAGAGAGCTGAAGTTGAAAAGAGGTTGCAGATAGGTGGGGACCAGGCTCTTCTCCCAGGTAACAAGTCATTTGACAAGATGGAGCAGCCTCAAGTTGTGCCAGGCAGATTTATATTGGATATTAGGACAAATTTCTTCACGAAAGGGTTGTCAAGCATTAGAACAGGCTGCCCAGGGAAGTGATGGAACCACTGTCCCTGGAGGCATTTAAAAGACATGTAGATGTGGTTCTTAGAAATAGGGTTTCGTGGTGGACTTGACAGTGCTAAGTTAACAGATGGACTGAATGATCTTGGAGGTCCTCTTCCAACCTAAATGATTCTCTGATAATGGGTACCATCAGCACACTGTACGCAGAAACCAAGTAAGAGCTGGAAAATATTTGACCTATGCGTATAGAATTACTGACTAACGCTCAAACACAATCTGATCTTGCTTGAGGAACTTGCATGAGGAACACCAAGGCAGCACTCACACACTACCTCAAACTAACATACACTCTGTTATCTGGTCCAATCTTCCAGTTGTTCCTCAAGTTATGTAATTTTTACAGAAAACTTGTCTTTATTCAGCTGCTTGGTTTTTCCTACACTCCTGTTTTCCCCTCTCTATCTATATGTATCTATACATGTATGCACCAAGATCTTAATATGTGAATTACAAGCAGGCATAAAGGCACCTTTTTTTTTTATAAAATCAAGGACAGAAATCTGAAGCTCTGACCATTTTCATTAGAAATCAAAGTTATCATGACGATTTTTTAAGTGTTTATTTATTACTGTTACAATGCTTCCTTGCTTTCACATTCTGGCTAAAATCAGCTGTGGAAATGACAGAAGAAAGGGTGTTTTTTTTAACACCATAAACTTTAAGCCAGAACAGAAGCAGGAAGTTCTGGAAGTTTCACAGGAAAGCTGGTCAGTTTAGTTTTATTGCTGGAAGCTACCTCAACATTTCTTTTAACATTTGAATAGAGAACAGATATGAATCTCTGAAAATTAAGGTTCATGTGCAACAAAATCAAAGCAGCACATGAATGGGTGTTGTTATCAAATTGAACTCTAATCACCATCAAGCTCACCACATACAGGGAATTTGGTGTGATGTTTTATTTAATAAAGTGATACAGCCTCAGTTTGTCAAGATAGTGACTACACATTTTGAGTTAAAATAACACATTGTGGGACATTAAAAATTACTACTGAACTATCCCTTTAATGCTCCTGAAAAGTTTTGGCTACTACACAGAAATACTTGGAAAGCTGTATTTCAAATCTTACACTTTTCCAGTCATGTACTTAGAGATAGTTAAGTCATAACAATCAATTTTGGATGGGAGGTACTGGAAGTCAGCTGGAAACCTGGGCTGAGCCCCCTCCTCTCCTCACACAGCTCAGAGCAACCAAGAGCATCTGCCAGCTGCCCATCCATCTCGCTGCATATGGGACTCCCTCTCCACAAGTTTGAACTACTGTAAGTGTTTACACCACAGAATCAAGCACAGAGTTTCATCATTACTACTTAGCTTTAATTCCAAACAGTTGCTATTTAAAAGTTAACAGGATATACATGTGTATATAAAATGTGGACTAAAAAAATAAAATAAAATAGAGCTCTCATGCTTGAGTCATTAGAGATGATTTGTTTCTTGGCATAAAGCTAAATAAGGAGGGGGAAAAGAACAAGAACAGCTGGACAATATCCAGCTTTTTAATGCCTCTAAAGCAACTGAAATTTACTGGCAAAAGGAGAAAACACTTCAAATAATTTCAGCCAAAATAATTTTTTTCTTCCTAATCCTTAATAGCTGTAGACTAACTTATCCACCTCAACTGCTCTCCATTCTTTGAACTAGTGCACAATGCACAGTAGTATCAATGTGGATGTGTTTTACAAAATTAATTCAATGCTAAAAGAACCCGCACTGGACTGCTCTGTGGCTACCACTAGTAACTGCCACACAAACCCGAACTTCTCCGAAGTAACATGGCCAACCACAAAGGGCACACTGGTGTCCAAGAGCAGGTTTCTCAGTCAGTAGATCCTGACACATTTTAAATGAAGTGTGCTTTGCACTGCCCACCCGACCAAGGAGGAAGCAAGGACTGCCACATGCAGCACCCCAGGCAGCATGGCTTTGCCAAGGCAACCAGATGACGGGCAAGTGGTGAGATGCACACATACCAAACCCTGGTTGGGAGACCAGCTGCAGGGGTGAGTGTAAGGGCTCAGTGTGCACAAGAGCAAAGATGAGTGGCAACCTATCTTTCACATCCTTGTCTTTTGAAGTATCTCACAGTGCAAAGAACTGAAAGGAAGGCTGCAGCAGAGAGAGATAAAAGGTAGGACCCTCAGAAGATGACAGTTTCTGATGTAAAGCAGTATCTGACAGGACCATGAGGAGTCTGCAGAGAGAAATAAGTGACATGAAAGGACAAGAAATAAAACACCAATGGATTTGAGTATTAAAAAATGTGCCCTAAATGCAAGCTTTTAAGCTAGCTATAAAACCTCACAGTATTTTTAACTAAACCATTAATTATAACATCTAGAAATGGACTTGAAACAGCTCAGCAAAAGGTTCAAGATGCAGCCATGGTTTAAAAAGCACAACCTCAAATTCCATAGCTTTGCATAAACAGAACTAAGATGAAGAGCAATGTCAGCCTAATTAATGTCTTCTAGAGGACACTAGTGCAGATTCCTTTATTGTAACATGCTGTGCTAGTCACTCCAAAAGGTGCTGCTAAACCAGACAAGGTTACCTCTTTCAGAAACTCTGGCTCTGGGAATGGAAAAACCCTCAAAATACACGGTGTTCCTGAACAATCCAAATCTGCTGAAATACACCCAAGCATGATAAGACAGAAAACCATTTGGAAAAGGAAGCCTGGCAGTTTCTGCTTGCGTATACAAAAGAGCGTGTGAGTATATAAATACAAAAACTAATTCCAGCAGGAGGTCATGGAAGTCAAGTATGGAACATTTTATGTGAGGATCAGGATCAGGAGAATTGCTTCATCTGTGCCAGGTTTATTACTAAGATTCATTTATCAACAACCTTAAAGGCACAGGTCTATCTCTAACCATTACCATGATAAATCAACAGTGGGAGAGATTACCCCATAAAACCCAGAGATTCTTCTACTTTTTTCTCTGGAAACATACAACAGTGACACCTCATAGACAAGGTATTGAAAGTAGAGGGACACAGGGTCTGATCCACCCTGACAATCTTGCCCAGTCTCAAACAGCACCACTCTATCTGTCTGGCATAGATAGAGCTCATTCCACAGTGGGTCTGGCTCTGGTACCAGACAAAAGGAGTCCTAGAGAGGAGCAGCAGTACCTGCTGAAACTGGAACAGATTTTGAACTGAGAAAGGGTAGATTTAGACTGGACATAAGCAAAAGATTTTTATTATGAGAGTGGTGAAGCACTGGAACAGATTGCCCAGAGAAGTTGTGGATACCCCATCCCTGTAAATAAATATTCAAGGTCTGGTTGGATGGAGGTCTGGTCTAGCACACAATAAGATGTCCCTGCCCACAGCAGTGGGGTTCTTGGACCAGATGGTCTCTAAAGATCCCTTCCAATCCAATCCAAAACATCCAATGACTCCATGATTCTACTTGCCCTATAATCTCCTCTCTGCCTTTCCTGGCTACCACCCATGCAAAGCACACCTGCTTGGGAAAACAAGAGAGCACCAACCAAACAGTGCCAAGAGACAAAAAGATCCGAGGTACACAAAGACAACTCTACAGAAAGCCATAAGGCCCTGGACACTGATCCTCAAGCAAGCAGGAAGGACAGCTCCACACGAACAGTACGCAAGGGCCACTCAGAGAAATGCTTAACTTCTGCAGAGCTGGCTACCTCTCCAGAAGGAAAAGTAGCTCTCCTTTGAATGTTTTCTGATCTTAGACCTACCTCTTCCATAGTTCTAGAATATTGACTAAAATGACACTTCGGTGCATTTTCCATCTGGAGATTTGTCAGACATCTATCCCAGCCACAAAGCTGCCCTCTTCCTCATTGCTCCACACATAATACAAACAACAGAACACCCTCCATAAATCGTGCAAAGTTTAAATTGTTTCAGAAATTGCATGCTCAGCATCTGGGAACATATACATTTCTTAATGATTTTCTCAGTACTGCCTGTGCTGCTAAAGACTTTTCAACCCATTCACCTCAGGAAGCATATATTTAGCATGAGCAAAGATCTATTTTTTCGGAGAAAAAATGTCCTAGCTTGAAGCTTAAATAAATCAATGTCCCTAAGATTAAGGTATCTTGCTGCCCTCAAAACAAGTCCAGAAGAATTTCTTTCCAGCTGAAAAAGGTAAGTTTTATGCCTTTTTCTGCCATTCTGTAAGCAAAAAAACCTGTGATTACATTTTTTTGGTGTTCAGAGTTAATTAAGTGGTTCTTGGAGACCATCGAGATTTGTTACACTATCTTCATTTCTATTCTAGGAAAGCAACCTGTAGTGTTGTCCCAGTCATTGCTTTTCCAGGATGTTAGCTCCTCCAGTGGGTAACCTCTTCCAGCTCATCCAAATTTTATCTTCTCCTCAGAGTCTCCTTTTGAAAGTCCCTTTGGCCCAAGACATGGTCCCAGGAAAAGTAACCCATTCTAATCTGTACAAGACCACTCACTTTCTCCACCTACTGAAGACCCAGACACCATCTCTACCCAAACAGAAGATGAGGGCCAGATTCTCTCACTCTCCTGGTACCAGTATCACGAGATTAAGTCCTTAAACATGAGGAAAGCCTCTCCGTGTTTGGGCAAAAGCTCAACAGTTACCACCCAACTATCCACCAAACTGTGTTTTAATAAATCCCAGTGATGGATGGAATATTCAGTAATGGAGCTACAGGAGTGCCATGCCAATGATGGAGCTGCACACATATAATCACTGTAAAATACTAACAGACATGCAGCTTGTAATTTCCTTCCTTTTTTCCTACCTGTCCCCACAGACAAGGGAAATACCAACACTTAACAAGTCTGCCTCGTTGGAAGATATGACTGCCATCACCGAAGGAGATGCAACTGAAAATCCTCCACTATTCCCCCTCCAAACTCATCGACTCCAGTCATAAAAGACACATTTCACTGCTTGCTGCTCTGCTCTACATTCATCTTTGGGCTCTGGAAGGTTTTACTCTCTGGGAGACCAATCACTTCACTTCAGGTAACAGCTTGCAGAAAAAGATGGCTTGTCCAGATCTATAAGCTTCACATGTATATCGAAGGTGACCACTTGAGATCAAAGCAAAATAAAGCCTTGAAGGGAGCAGTGCATGTATCAAGAGGCCAGTTCCCAACAGCTATCTGTACTCAAACATACAATGGAGTTGCTCATCACATAAGCCTATGATTAGTGGTCTCCAGATGAAAATAGGAATTCAATTTAAATTCTTCCAGAATAGCCAGAGGCTTTTTGGTATTTTCAGGATGTCATTTGGGTGTCTGGACTTTTACACAGCCTGAAACAAAGAAAGAAATATAAGGAAGTCTGATATACAGCCTGAGCACAAAATCTATGCTTCAGCTATAATGAAAGGATGTTTCTGCAAAAAGCAAAGTGATGCAAACACAAGCAGGACACCAATGGGAAAACATATGTGACTTCTGTGGCAAATTATACATCACTGCATACAATATTTCACTGTGGGCAACACACTAGAAGGAGGGAAAGCAAAAGAAAAAAAAGAAAAGGTGGGGAATAACGGGGGAAAAAGGCACTCAAAATGAGAACATTTTAACTTTCCTGCAATCCCACCCACTGCAAGGACACAAGATGCTCATGGATCCCAGGCCAAACACACTCCTGAGGAGCCTTGTTAGTCCTCTCCAGAAACAGTGTGGAAGTTTACTCTCTCCATTACACTGGAGTGAAAGTCCCCCTTACACAGCAACTCTGCAGGTAAAGTGGAGGGAACTGGAACCACTAACAAACACCCTGGCATGAAGATGTCAGAGCTCAGCCTCTCAAAGGAGGGCCCCAGCCATGAGGCAGCTGTCTTCTGCAGATGCTAAGAGCCAATGCTTCCATTCAGACACATGCCATATACTAACCCAGTAAGTAAAAACCAGATTATTTTTCCCCAACTGTTCCTTCCAGCATACTTTGTTCAATGGAAAGAAAACTAAAACCTAGAGAAGTTGTTGTTTTCATTAATCTCTGCAGACTCACTGCAATCATAATTGGGCAGCCTAACTGCTCAGAAGATTATGCCAATGATTCAATTGCACTGCAATACAAATAAAGATATCTGCATAAAGTGGGCTGCAAAGTACTACATATAAAAACCTAATGAAGTTATACATTTGTGCATCATTACCCTTTCTAATAGAGTTTGGAAAATAGAAGGCAACATACTATTATATATCATGTACTATTATTCACATAAGTGCCTAAATTACAGAGTTTTGGGAGATACTAGTTATATGCTTATTAAAAAGTCATTTATTTCATTACATAATACACAGATTTCTTTCAAGATTGAAATAGGAAACATGAAAGCGACATCTGAATAGCAAGTCTAAATTAAAAAATTTTTTTGCTGCCATAACAACAGCTTTTCCCTTCAGATTTTGGTTTCCTGTCTCATACTGAACACAGCAGGAGGAGAGTTCCTGAACTCTAATTCACGCTCTTCACATTTATCATCTTCTTCAAAAAAAAGTGTGCTGAGTACAAACTGTGACAGGAGTTCACAACTTCTCAGAACACTGTATAAAATTGTTCATGCCACAGAAGTACCAAGTTAAAGGACCTGAATAAATCAGGTTTAGACTAAACATTTACACTAGAGGCTCTTGGGGGCAAGGGGGAGGTAAACATCTGCACCAGATAGAGCAGAGACACAGAAACCATTATTTTAGAAGCAGAGGACGCCCACAAATGTGCCAAGAATGTTTAGAGGTAGGGATACAACCAAGTTAGCCTTTGCAGCACTTGTGATGGAAGCCTTGCCCACCTTGCACACACACACGAAGATGCTGAGTAGCTGTGAATCATATATCCATTAATGAAGGCCTGGTGATATTTCACACCCAGCTATCACTTTTTGGTTCTCTTCCTTCTTCTTTTCACCTTGTACCTAACTGATTACAGGCTTGGCTAGCACTGGAATTTGTTCAGCTTCACAGTACACTGGCCAGGGAACTCCACAGAGGGGCTGCAGCAGTGCCAGTGGCCGTACAGAGCAGTCAGCCCCCAGCTGGGGAGGCAGGATCCCACCAGCCCCTCCTTCAGCAGGGGAATGGGGACAGGGACTGATGTCAGGGCACAAAGGGTACTTCAGGTCAGCTGACCTCTGGAATCAGCTGCTCTTCAATAAAGGTTTTCCCACCCTGTGAACACTAACTTCCAAACCCCAAATTCAGGGTTTGATGAGCCTACCTTTTCAGAAGCAATTTAATATCAAAAATGGCTTTCTAAGCACTCCCTCCCTTCTCCCTCAAGGGATTTTGCAGAGCTTCAGGGAGACAGAAGAAAACTTCCTCTCAGAATTTAAATATAAATTTATATTCAAAACAGACTTAATTCCTAAACTGCAGTTTGTTTTATGTGAAGGGATTTGTCTTTATCATAGAAACCACAGCTGTTAAAACAGTGTCTGATAGTGCTTTTTTCCTATCATCACTATTCCTTCATTAACCACAGTGTGTATCTTTTATCTTAACTGTCAAAAGAAGCTCTGAAGTACTGAGGTATACAGCTTCTACTTGAGTTAAGAAGGCCATTACCACCCTCACATCAGAGACACATAAACCACAACTACCCCAACACTGCACAACACTGAAGTCACATAAGCAACATCTTTCCCAAATTGTTCTTTTAATCATTCAACATGCACATCCTCATCTAGAAACACCAAGCAAGATGCAGCCCTCCTCCACAACCAGCTTTTACAACCAAGGATGCCACACGCTGTTTTTCATAACAGTAAGAGGTAACACCAAGTCAGAGTGCAGCTGGCTGCAGTGAGATGCGTGTTATTCTTCCTTTGACTTCTCCACATACTCTTCCTTTGACTTCTCCACATACTCTTTTCGCCTGCGCTCAGTGATGTGGGCTTGAAGCTCTTGAAAAAGAGCATGAATCTAAAATTACACACAACATTTAGTCTGAATGGGTCTTTGAAGGTTTTCAAGAGATTTCTCCTGGATTCAACAACTAGCTTTTGGAAGAGCTAACAGCAGCACCTTTCTTGTATCCCTGCAGATGGGATGGCTGTACTCACATCTAATCCCCAAACCTTCACTTTACAACCTCCTCCAGCTTCTCTGCCTTAAATCTTCGGAAGTGCAGGGAGTCTGAAAAGAAATGGAATAGAAAAAAATTAAAACCAAAATGAATTTTTGCCTTTTCTTTCAACCTGTCTTAAAAGAACTCTTAAGTTCATTTAAAATTAAGAGTGCAGTTTTCAAGGCATAAAAAACGTTTCTTAAAAAAAGAACTTTTACAATGAGAAAGGAATTGGAACAGAATACCTCAATATTAACGGTTTTAAAGAGCTGAACAGGAAGTTCATGAAAGGTATCCTTAGCCATGAACACTTTGTGGTTTTCATTGAAATGTACTGATGTATCACAACTTCGGCTGAACTTCTAACTGCACATATTTCAGGGCATTAGGTAACTTCAGAAAAGAAGTCCTCTCAGCACCAGGGAAAACTTCTCCATTACAGCGCTGCCTCTCGTGTTCCATTGAGCTGGTGGGCTTTCCCTACCTCGGTGGCCAAAAAAGACCCATGCTGGGAGAAGGGGATGATGAAACACATAAGTAACATCAGTCAGGGTCTAGACAGTGATTTTCTATGCAAGCCTTTCTTGTTTCCATGCCGTGGTAAAGCCAGATTGAGAAAAGGTGTTGAACTGTAGCTAAAGGCACTCTGGAAAAACAAAACACCGCAGCAACGGGAGTCGGGCCAAACACAACTGGATGTGTTTGCAAACCCTGCCAGGAGCATAATGACCATTGTAAAATGTAGCTGTCCTGACAAGGCAAAGGAAAAATGCTCCCAAGCACATGCTATTCAAAGCCTGTGACAGCTTAGGCTGCCAGGCTGCTAATTCCTGCTGTTTGTAAATTCTTAAACAATCTGTTGACTAGTCTTTCAAGAAGAAATAGCCTGGCACTCACTCCAAGTCTTTTCTTCACATAACTATCCGTAGCAAAAGAAGAGTTGACCTGCAAGTAAGCCAACAACCAGCCAGAGGAATTTCCCTCCTGCCAATTCCTGGATGTCACACAATCCCTGTAGATGTATTTACCATGCTAGTTATCATTTACATGACCAAACTCTAGCTTGCAGCTGGCACTTTAACAATAGTGCTAAGAATCCAGGTGGAGAAATTTCCCCAGGGACTATGGAAAGCCCTTAAGGGCACCTACATATCAAATCTATGACTCGGTAAGAAAAGATAGATGTGTAACTATTTTACTACCAACTGAACAATATTACTCAAGATATGTCCCTCCACTTTTTCCCCCAAAACACGTAAGCGCAGTTACCAAATATTTGAAATATGCAGGAATCCTTACATAAACTAGACATTAGAACATGTGTTAAATTCCCCAGCACTGCCAATGTAGACAGATCCTTTCATGATAAAGCACAAATGGTTATGCAGGAACTGAAGGCAGGCACCTTCATGGCAGATACGCAACATTCATAACTCCTTTGTTCTCATGTCTTGCAACACAAACCATCTTACTAGTCGTTAAATACTATGTTTCCATATAATTTTAAAATTGTTGCTTTCCTCTACCAACACTAAAAACACTGCTTGAATTAGGCAGTTTAATATGACCAGGAAGGCTTAATAGAGAATGAGGTGAATTTAACAGCAACCTTTAATTATTTAAATTAAATAATTTCCCCCCCTGCTTGGGGCAGGGGGGGAAATTAGAACTAATCAGCCACAATGAACTTTCCTATCCATTTCAACCTGGGGGAAAGTTTTACATCAGGAAAGTGTTTGTTAATCTTTCTCTCTGGTCACACAGGGACATGAGCAATGCTACTACAGGTTACCCATCGGGGAGGGAGGTGTTCTGCCCTAATTGCAGCCAAAAGGTAGGTCTGTACAGAGAAACCTCAAATAACACTGCAAGTTTACATCTGCCTTGGCAGGGAGCAAAACACAAAAAGGGAAACAGGGAGAGATGTTTATGGTCCAACCCTCCACAGCAGACTGAAGCATCAAACAGTACATGTGCTTACAGCTCCTCTGCTCTGTGCCACAGCTTCCCCGACCCTACTCCCGTTGCATCATGTACAAAACCCATTAGTAATTGTCTGCTGCTGTGCTCCTGCCTTCAACACAAAGCCGTGCATTTTTTGAACGCTGCTTTGTATCAAACCCACTGCAGTCAGTTAGGCATTGCTAAACACTTTTGAGTCCAAACACAGCTACCCTACTTCACAATATATTGCAGATTGTTTTAGAAGTGGAGGAAAGGAAAAAAGCAAAGTCAATAAATCTTTAGCTTAGGGCAATGTTACCTTGTGTTTTGCAGCTGCTCTATAGAAAAAATTATGCTTTATAGCAAAATTTAAGAGAAAGTTTTTAATTAAAGAATATCTTGATCTCAAAACTTCACCAATCTGATTCAAACTCCAGTTCCCTCTCATCAGATAAGTAGTTTTGGTTTATATACCAATTTTTTAAAAGTACCAGTTGAACTGCTAGGACTAAAAGCATATATCTGAAAAACAATCCTGAAACTACAAAGGTCTCACTGTCTGCCAGGAAAGAACATCAAAAACACGCTCCAGCTTGGCTGGTGGTTGGACACTGCCAGCCTAAAGCCAAAGTGTTCAGAGCCAGATACTCCAAGTAAGAGCGAAGCTGTCTCTGCACTCTTCAGTGCACAAATGACCCAATGTCAAGACCCAACGTCCAACCTGGGGAGAGAGAAGGCATAATTTCCTACAAACAAAGTGACATGGCTTTCAACCGTGATTCAGGCCCCACTTATATCAGAGGGAAGTACTTCAGCACATCTATTCTACTAGCACAAGTAGGCCAAAATCAAACTAATGAAGACATTAAAGTACTGCCTAAAACGCAAAAGCAAAGCCAAAGGAGCCACATATTGCTAAGCGAAATGAACACGTATTTTCCTGGTAGGTAAAAATGTTTTCCCAGAACAACAAAATTCCTGCCACAACTTAATAGCAGCATCCCAAACTATTTAGACCCAAAGGTTTTTTAGGAATTTTGGAAACAACATCTTTTACAGAATTAAGACTGCATAATGCCATGTTTAACTCCTGACCATGAGTGACCCAAAGTTAGCACTTCTCCTCACAGTCCATCTTACCTTACTTGCACCAATTCCAATGGGTTACTTACAATTAACGTACCACCTATCAGTTACAAGGGTGGCAAATGTTTTCCTTTAGAGAGGAAAAGCTTCTTTTCTACACTGTTATTTGAGTCTAACATGGGATAGATTGTACCACCTGTATAAAAGGTTCACCACTGACTCTCTACATAAAAACTTGAATTGCTGCCATAAAGATTTTAAATACAGTAGAGTATTTAGAGAGGTCAACCCTCATTCTTGCTCTATCATCTTCTCTGTTGACCTTACAGAGCTGTCTTGATTTGCCATGCAGGTCTGCAAGGAACAAGAAGAGACACTGCTTGGACCATCACTCCCTGTCTTCATGGGTTGGAGATGGCAGCCCCTAACTTACATACCATGAAGTGGGGACAGCTGAGAGCAGGCAACTCCTAGCACTGCTCCTAGGTCTGCTCATCCTTCTCCAGCACTATGTTCAAAGATACAAATCACTTACCCACAGTAAGGCTACACTGACATTTCAAAAGATCACGGAGAGGAGATGTCCTTTGGTATTTTTAACACAGGCAATTTTTAACACATACAAACTAAGCCCCAGACCTGGGGGGTTTCAGGTCACACACAACATGACTATGAACTTTATAAATTCAGATAATGATAGTATTTATAAAATAGAAATGTATTACGCAACTCTCTGTATTTAACACACTATTACAATTATGTATGCAGTGAAGTCCTTGCCAAAGCTTTTGCAGCAAGAAAAACCAGAACTCTACTGAAGCTTTTGGAATTCACCTCCTAGCAGCCAAATAGGAAACTGCAACCACTGTTTGGGAAACCATATAGCCACAAGCAGTTCAAAGCCCAGGAATTATAGAGCATTTTTCCCTTTCCCCTGGCTGAGAAAGCCAGTCCAGTCATCCTTTGTGCCACTTCCAAAGACAATTAGCAAAATCTGTTTCAATTAGCTTTTCCAGAGCTATGAGCACAAAGAAGAGTACTGTACAACTTCAGAAAGAAAAGGTGAGATCAAAACCAGGCAAACTGAGGCAGAAATGGAAAGGAGGCAGGGAAAGACCAGATAAAGCAAGGGACAAGAAATCCCAAAGTATGTCCCCCCAAAATGCTGGGTACTATGTGGGGTAAAGCCAATGCTTGTGTTCAGAACAAGGAGCCTTATTATACCAAGTTGGATTTCAAATTATCTTTCTCACTTCTCATTATCAAAATGATTCATTTCTTCCTAGACAAGACCGCCACAGTACACAGTATAATGGCTCTACTTCTTCTGTATAATGGTTAGATACATCTGCATATCTGCAACATCTTACTTAATACCAGCAAGATTAATGCACGTTTTGAGCATTCCTAACTTCTGGTTGACAAATTTTTTGTGGCAATATCCCACCCCTAGTCTTCCCCAACCTAGGCGTCTCCTTTGCTCCTCTATTGTTTCCCCTTTAGTACAATCCTTAACTGCTTTGTAACTCTAACAACTGCTACAACAAATGTTTTATTAAAGACCAGATGAAATAAAAATATTTTTCCTAACTCACATTTTAAGGTAGGAAAAAGAATATAAAGGATCATTTACTCTGACATAGTCTACCAACAGATTAACTTACGCTGCATTTTGTCCCATTTTCCATACATGGCTTTAACCATTCTTTCCTTTAATATCTGTTTTAAAACTTAACAGACTGACTGTTTCTTCTGTAAACACACAGTGGTTCAAACACACCAGGGCTGTTACCATTTCAAAAAATAACTTTTACACATGTTTATATTCTATTAGAGCCAAATCAAGAAATATGCAAAGAACGAGAACACAATACTTCATTGCTCAGAGCAGAGGTTTAAAACACCATGAAGTTCTCTTTCACAGAGTCTACAAGAAAGATGGAGAAAGAGGATATAGCGACAGGAAAGCAGGAAATGGCTTCAAGTCAAAAGAGAGTAGGTTTAGAGTAGATATTAGGAAGAAATTCTCTACTGTGAGGGTGGTGAGGCACTGGAACAGGTTGTCCAAAGAACCTGTGAATGCCCCATCCCTGGCAGTGTTCAAGGCCAGGTTGGATGGGGCTCTGAGTAACCAGCTCTAGTGAAAGGTGTCCCTGCCCATGGCAGGGGAGTTGGAACAAGATGAGCTTTAAGGTCCCTTCCAACCCGCGCCATTCTATGATTCAATATGGAGAATATAAAATATGTTTAGTCACCCAAGAAAATAACAGCTTTTCCTACAGCTTCTGTTTCACTTACTCCAAGAAGTAGCAGTCTGCTGAGGAGGAAAAAATCGAAGTTCATGTTTTCCCTGCCAATATGAAAAGTCACCTCAAGGAAATCCACATTTTATGCAACAAAATATACCTATTAATTTCTGTTCTTTATAGAATACCTAGTATAGAGCAACAGCATTGCTATCTCTGTAACCACCAGTAACCACCAGCACTGGGAATTAGTCAAGCAACTAATTGCAGACAAGCACAATTGTGTCACAGGCCTTGAGAGGAGGTGTTAAGTCACTCCATGCTGGGGAAGGGACACATGAGACCTTTCAGCTCAGTTGGCGGCTTGCAGTGCTCGTCCTCAGAAATCCCGCACTGCTGTACTGAGATAACAAGTATATGTTTGTACAAAGGGGTCAGTGACGTGAAATTAAGCCACCAAATTTCAACCAATTTTGCTATCTGAGAGCATGAGAATTAATTCATCAGAGCAAAGCTCTACTGCTTACACATTCTAAGTTTATTTGGAGCAGCAATTTATGCTCTGTATGCTGAAAGGTTACATACACATGACAGTCTTAATAACAGTCGCTCAAAAATTCACACAGAAAGATCCCAAGTACTATTCCCACTATGCCTGCCTGGATGCACAGGCAGTGTGTAACTTCCCTTTTATAGCACTAGGAAGTGTGGCACACATGTAATTAAAGCATCAGAGTTCCTTAATAATAATAATATGATTCCACAGCTGATGGTTGGCTGCAGTTTAACAAACAGAAGAGCAATTAATGATTTGCACAAAACCAGGATGGAGGCTAAAAGCAAGATTTGTTTCCTCTAGACAAAGACAGAAGGACCCAAGTGATAATGATTACCTGTGAATATTCAGGAAAACAGATCATCTGTGATAAAAGCAACCTCAAAGTGTCTGGTATGCTATCATCACCCCTAGCTCCTATTTTTATCCTCAAAAAACAAAACAAACAAACAAAAAAAGAATTGACTAGTTTCTTTTGTATTACCAATGGCCCTACTCAGAAAAATAAGATGGTAATTACTCCTCCTTTTAAAAAACACCTTTTCTTCTTTTTAATACCTTCTTCTGCCCTTATAATATGGGCCAGCAGTCAATTACCATCTCACAGGAGTAAAGTCCAAAACATGCCACTTGCCTGAGTGGTGGCATCAACAGACCTCCTTTGGCAACACAATCACTGCTAACAGGCAACTTGCATCCAAAGTTTTTAGTTCAAAAAATTAATACAGTTTAAGAAACTCATCTATCACAATCAGTATTTGGGGGGAAACCCCATCAGTGCGGTACGACCTAAACACAGCATCTACCTACGCAATTTCATTTAGAATGCAGGAAAAAAACCACAAGACTTGCTGTTCTCCCTCCTCCCCTTCCCCTGTGATTCATTTCTGAAGACAAAACTTCTCATTTCTAATATACATGAAATGCTCATGCTTGCCTGACTGGATGTGGAAAGGAAAGTACAAAAAGAGTAACTGGGTCAAGGGAGCAATTATCAAAAGTTGTATTAATGTGGAGAAAACCATGTGACAACAAGAAAACCAGCAGATCTAAAAATGCCTGTAGGCATGCTATTTCTTAAGTCTGTACTCAGAGCATCTAACTAAAAGCTGCCAATCCCATGCTAACATTACAAATACTTTGCTTTTATCTTTGAAGATAAATGAAGAAAAAGGTTGTTTTAAACACAGATATTATTATAGCATGAAAAAGCATGGAGCAAATGAAGGAAATGAGCTCTTAAAGCCTCCTAACACTACTTCTCTTCAGAAGCAAGAAGTGAACTTCCTGATCTTGATTCTGACAATAAGCTGCTGTTCTAAAGTAAGCTCAGTTTCTGAAGCCATTCCTGGTGGCCCTTAAGATAACAGCACTAGACTTAGACTTCCCAGTAGAGCTGCCTTTTTTTTTTAATACTTGCTCCCCATCAGAGGGTATCAAACCCACACTGTCGTTTCACTGGCAAACCTCAGCAGACACTCAGTAAAACCAATCTACCTCAGCTGCATTACTTCACCTTGTAAAATTGTGAGCTTCTCTGGAATTCAAAGTCCTTTGCTTCAAATTGAAACATTTTATCAAGATATTGTGTTGCTTTCTAGTTATGGCTAAAACCGCGACAACACCCATTTCAAAAGTACTAATAATTTTACTACCATTTCCTGTATGGTGTGCAAATACCATCTGAGGTAAGAAAGTATTAGCTCCACAAGAGTCAAGCATTCATGTGTGCACTGCTCTGTTCCAAAGAAAAGGTTCTTTCACCCACAGCTTCTGAGAGAGGTAGAAACATGGCTAATCAATGAGCCTGTCACACTCAACTTACAAGCCTTTGGAAAACACTAGTTTTTAATCATCCATTTTTACCAACCAGCTGTGGCCACTTGACAAGATTTGCACAGGGTCTCTCACAGCCTATTAAAACTCCCTGTTGTGCTGTGAAAGCATTTGAGGTAGCTTATGCTTCTGAATTAGAGATAATAAAAGCTACAGACACTACTACATTAACAATAGCCAAGAAAATGCAAAGGAACATAGCTTGTGCATGAAACTCCCACGTGGAAACTCCAGTTTCTGCAAAACAAAACGCAATTATTCTCAAATTTGGGTACTTAGAATCTTACAGGATAAACCCTGGTCTGTCCTTAAAACAGATGAGGGGAGAAAAGAATAAAACCTAGAAAACATTTTTAAATGCATTTATATTGTATTTAGCACAGACTATGCCTCCCCACTGCTCCACAGAGGAGTTTTATATCAAGGTTAGTGCCTAACTCCATGCAAATGATTTAGGCTTATTTTACTGTTGCATTTTGCAGCCAATCTAGCTCCTCTGTGTCATTAAAATTCCTCTTCATCTGTTTATGTACTCGTTCCTGCTTCCACCTGAGCCCTCTGGCAGGTGCCTTTCCTGAGCCAGCCTTTGGGAGCACCAGTATCTATCTTCATTTTGGAATTGCAGGGTATGTGTGTCCTTAGAGCATCTCCTCTGTCAGTTTTTAAAATCTCTTCAAATTCAGTTTCATCCTCTACCTCATGGATCTAGAATTTCAACACCTCATTTCAAGCTCACCTTGTGCAAGGAGGATTCACATCCTGCCATAACAGCACATTGCATCTACCCATGTTAAAAATATTTGCTTGCAATCTCAGCTCAAAGAACAACTCGAGAATGGGGAAAGTCCAGTTCCCTGCCTGAACACTGGCTGCTTGAGGAAGATACTGAGTATTTGCACTTAGCAGCAGGAAAAACTCAGGACATGCTCACTCCATGTGCCAAGCAAGAGCGCTCTAGGAAAACTCTGGACATACGCTGTGTGCCAAGCAAGAGTTTTCTAGGACAGCCTGACAACACTGTGCAAAAAGCATCCATCCCATTAGTCTGGGAGAGCTAATGACAGTAGCACAAATATCAGCAACCTGTGAATTTTCCATCTCTGTACCGCAGCAAAAGTATAGGCAGCAGAAGCTAAAGCTCAACACTAGTTAAGTTTGAAGTCAGATCAGCATGTCCTGAATCAGCTCCACACTGTCCAGGCTTGGTTTTACGGCCAGCATGTTGTGTGGGCTGACAGTCTTATTTTAAACCTTTGCATATGTGTTACTTAACCGATGGATTTCAAACAACCTTGGGACTTACAGACATGAACCTTAACAGCTTTCTAGGAGTAATAGGATTTATCAGGCCAAAAATTAAGGAGTTACAAACTCAAATTTCTGATTTATAGCAGAAGCTCATATTTCCTAATTTAAGTCCTAATGCAAGCTGGGATACCAGATCAAGTGCTGTTTTTTCCAGCTCTATATTTACACTTCAAGGATTACGTAGAAGCACATAGCAGAAGCAAAAAAATCAGCTAAATGCCTCAATGTGAGCCTTTTGGGGGAGGTTCAGAGAAGTTTGGGTTACGTGTCTTCAAACAGGCTTTCAAAGCAGCATAGATCTAGACATCCATCTCAACTCAAGGAAGGAGGATCCAAATTTTAAATTTAGGAAAATAATATCTTTACCTCGCATATGTGCAAAAGCTTAGAAAATCATTGTGAGGAAGGGGTTCTCTTCTGCTCTGGCAGGAGGTGCAGCTGAAGAATTTCAGCCTCACCCATGCAAAATTAGATATTTATTTTGGATAAATCCCACAAAATGTTTTCTGCCCAGCCAGCACTCCTACCTGCAGGTTTGGCAGCAGCACAGCTGGGCGCTGTGCTGCAGGATGGCAGGCAGCCAGCCGCCAACTCCGGGGCCTCTCCGGAGACTGGCAGGGTAGACTGCTCAGTAAAGCCTCAGGGTTACTCCAAGGCAAGGATAGTGACAGCTCTCAGCTGCCCCATCTCTGAGGCTACAAGGGTCACCAGAGCCTCTGCTACCAGGGAAACAGCAAATTTAGGGATGTACCTTGCCATATCCTGCCTGTCAGCTGTTCCCATCCCTGTAAAATGTGTACACACATTGGAAAGGCATTGGAAAGGAGGGAAAACGAGCACCACCTCCTGACTTGCTGGTTGGACCAGAGAAGCACTGAGGGATTCCCCTTTTTTCTGCCTAAAAATGAGCAAGTAGAACCACATCACTTCATTGTATATGTTGCTACACACTGGCTGGCCAAAACCAGAGCATGGAGACTATTTCTGAATCAACATGCAACACATGCTGGCTGATTTTAGCCCAAAGCAAGATAGAATACAACAGAAAAGTGACTCCTGCCTAAAGGAACAAACCTTTAACAATGCTCTGAGGATCCCATAACTTCAGGACTTCCTTGGCATCAAGCCTCACTGACATCCACCAGAGTCTCCCAATCGCCCCTCTTGATCCCCTTCCCCACACAGACCCTCACTGAGAATACCTGAATTTTCTGTGGTCTGCCATCAAGAGTTACACTTCAGTGCAAGGGCATCATAATATTGACATGCTGTTAGGGTGCAAAGCCAAACTTCCCAGGGAACACTTAAACTGTTTCCCTGACAAACAGCACCATCTTTATCACATTAGGACATATCTATATTGGTTTTCAAAACAGAATTACTGGTCCCTAAATGCCCATATGCCTCTACCAGAAAGCTTCCTATATTTTGGCAGGTATAGAATCATCATTTTTACCCATGCTTAAATTCATACTTGCAAAGGGAAATATATAGGATATTTCACTGAAAAATTTACACATGTCAATGCTGACATAACAGCATGCAAAGATTATAAAAATAAGGTTAAAACACACCTACATAATTAAGCATGGTTTGCTAGCAGCTCTTGCACATGCTTAAATAATAACACATGCTTAAAGCCAACACTACTTTGTGTTACTTCAATATCCTTTGTTAGTCATCTTACCACCCTACAAAGTTATCTAACAATAAGTCTGATCTCAAACCTTTCCGAGAAGCAAACACCAAATAATTAAAAACATGGGTTTTTTCTAATGCTTCTCTTTTCAAATACACAAGTATCATCAAAATTTTTTCCTAATTTTGAGACCTTTTTAAGGGAATGAATGTCAAACTTGTATAAAAAAAAAAAATCCTGTTTTTTTGAGTACATATATCTTTTCATATACTGTGTTAAACCACTCCCTTTACTGATGGTTCTTCTGTTGTTTCACTGTTTTCTTGAATTATGGTGGGAAAAAGAGAAAGGGAAGGAAAGAAGGAAAAAAAAAAGAAAAAGGCAAGCAGACTCCCACAGGACTCAAAAAATATGAGTTATTTCTCAACCTGCCACTCTACCAGGGTACCTGACTTGGTAAGACCTCACATTCCCCAGAGGTTTCACACCCAGATGAGTATCAGGGAGGAAAAAAACCCAACAAAAACCCACAGAGATCCTGCCTCTCCTGCTCACTTAGGAGGCATGCAGGGTGCCAAGGAGACAAGACCATCACATAGCGCTGAAGGTTTTCTTAAAGCCACATGCATCCCAAACACCCAGGCTCCCTGCTGTATTTACTTCCAGACGAATCTTGCTGTAAATAGATTCTTGCTTCATAGATTGTGGCCTATTCATATAGATCTCCAACTCATCTAAATAACTTAATTAAACTATCTTTCCATTATGCCACATTTAAATCCCAATTTCATCTGTCAAATGCCAAATTCTCCATGGGAGAGCATTCCTCCTCCTTATTTCTCTTCCTTGCAGTTCCCTTTCATGTTTCGTGCTGGTTCTCTGCACAGTGTCCTCCATAGGTATACAATTCAACACCTTGCTAAGAAATATCTTTTCCTAACAATAATCCTCTTTGCAAATAGAATTAACAAGGCAAGTGTAAACACGAAAGCAATGAACTAGTTGTCATATTTACCCAACTGCTTCCACCTCCTTATAATGAAGTTCTATACTAAATACATAGGATGGCTTAATGTCAAGCTCCTCATTTGCTGAATTCTGCAGCTGGCCTGTAAGAACCCTGCAGCATATCCCTTCAACTCATCTGAGAAATTATATTTACAAGGTTTCCAATAAAGTCTTAACTAATTTGTGCCAATATCAGTCACACTAATGACTGCCATTTAATAACTGTTTGGAGGGCTTCCTACCCAGAGAACACTGCAAAGAAAATACAAGTTTCTACAACAGACGAATACAAGTTTCTACAACAAAATATATGAAGCTTGCGGTAGTTTCTTCTGTTAAAACAAGTTAATTCATAAAGGTAAGGAACATTTAATGCCTGTCAATTTCCTTCTCTTTGGAATCTGTCCTTCACACACAGTAATTACATCGGGAAACCTCTCTCTGTAACTAGCTAATAGACATACGGAAAAAATCAGTTGTGACTAAGAGTACTGCATGAAACATATTTTAACACCAACATTAAACCCAAATGCTTTTTCTAAACACATCATCTACACTTGAAATCTGCAGAAGTACTTTAGAAATGTTCCTTTTGGCGCCTTTGAAAATTAAACTGCACTTGCACTAAAGGCAAACAAAAACGAACCTCCAAAAAACGAACAAAACAACTAAACACACTGCAGAATTGCTTAAAAGCATATCGTAGTGAAGCATGACTAGTGCTTCCAGGAGGGTTTTCCCAAAGGCAGACAGAGCTGATACTTTGTCTGACAGGGTATATTATCTCGGGTGCAATGTAATCCAGCAAGGAAGACAAAGGAAAAAAAAGATTCCCCTTAAGTTTTCTCCAGAAAATAAAAACAGCCAAGCAGTAATAAATCACTCAGTTATAACTCTATTTTGGCATAGCTACAGGAGGACACCACTGAGATTTTAGTGGAGGTTTTTAAATTGTGAAGTCTGACAGATTAAACTGCCAAATACAAGTCTGAGAAGAGTTTGCTTAAAGTACTTTACAGCCATAGCACTATTCATAAGGTAAAACAAACCAGAATTACAGACACTGGCTATCTGGGACTGAGATCAGAAGAAAAATTTGCATATTTTATTTTCTAGGAAACCTCCCTCTATCACATATTACTTTTAATGCACCACTACGCAAGTTAGTAGTTTACATTCATGAATTCCTAGACTTCATTCAGCTGAGATCAGTGTTCAGTAACAAATGCAGGAAAGACTACTGATAAAGGCACATATTTGCATCTAGTTAATCATCCTAATTGGTGTGCAGATAACTTTAAAAATGCACTAATCAGTGTTACATTCAGATGGAGGGTTTGTTCAGCAGTAAAAATCACAATCTAAATACTTATCCAAACAAATAACACATTTTCAGGGGAGACTGAAGCTCAGCACATTTCAGTTAAAGAAAGAAAATGGTTTTAACATTGGAAGCCAGAACTTAGAGGCTGTCCTTAGATCTCCAGTTAAATCGAGTTTTATCTTTTCAAGACATAAAGAAACCCACTACAGAAGGTTAATTCACTGTCCTGCGAGTGATGGAGACCAAGTGTCTGTTGTCTTTGTCAGCGCAGACTCCTACATTCATTTCCAGTCGCCTTGGTGCAGGGTCTGCTCTTACACCCTGGGCAATAGACTTCAGCAACCAGGACCTCCCAGATGAGGCACAGATAAACCAGTGTTCCTTAGCAATCCCAGGGCACTCTCCGCAATGCTTCCCTCAAATTCTTCTGCTAGAGCTCTACAGCCTCCCACCTGCAACACCCCTTGCAGGTGAATGGAAAGTGGTAAAAGAGACAATAATCTCAGCAGGGATTCCGGGGAAGCCAAGCAGAAAGAAGGAATTCTTTTCACAGCCAGAAGCAGACCTACAGACAAGCAGCACTCCTGGCTAAAGCCCAGAGAGGCTGCAACAAGGTCCCAGGAGGCTGCACACAGACCAGACAGGCATCTGGAACCAAAAGCCACCAAATGTTTTGAAGGGAAAGCTTGCACCCAACTCTGGTAACACACAGCTGAGAACAGCCAGAGGTTGAGAGAGTATCTCTAGTGGAGGTTTTGAATGAGGGCATACTGTTCTTATTTTTCCTTCAACACCTGCTTACATGGAGACAAAAAAAAAAAAAAAAAAAAAGACAGATTGCAGGAGACAAGAGATTACAAAGAAAGCAGGCTGAAGGGTAAAAAGAATTAGGAAACTAAAGCAGGACACCACACAGAGCCTTCCAAAAATCACACTCTGCTCCTTAAATCTCTGGGGACAGGATGGATTAGTCCTCTGTCCGGATTAGTCCTCTGTCCAAGCATGATGAGACAAGGAAACAGGCACAGAGGTGCTAGGATACTGGTCATTGTGAGAAGCGGTCAGGTACTGCTGACAGACACAGTACCCATTATACAGCATCTGCAGCTGGTTGTATTCCATGTTGCACACAGAGTATTTTTCGAACCAACTACAGACTTCATACAAGTTCAACTACTGCAACCACCATGCCAGATATCTCAGCTATTCTGCAGGGCAACAAATGAGACAAATCCCATGCACAACTACCTCAACTAGACTTGTTTTCAAATTTGATTTAACTTCATTTAATTCCGGTCTTCCAGTCCCAGCATATCTTGGAGAACTGGTCTCAGTTCACACTATCTGGATCTACTACACAGTCCCCCAAGACCTCCTTTTTGAGAAGATTTATGAATTACTTTTTTATTTGGGGGGGGAAATTACTGCAATTCATTTTTTAATCTGGAAGTTAATAAGATCAAGCATCTTACACATGCAAACATAGTCTCCTTTTGTACAGCTTGGACTTAAAGGAAAAAGATTTTCTACACAATTACATGCAGTTGTTAGATGACACATTATTTTGGAGGGGGGAAAAAGAGCTAACATGCAAAACATTTCAGAAAGTGTCCACTAAGCACATTGCAACCATGTAGCAATACAAACTGTAAAGCAGGAATTTTTATAGCGGTTTTATAAGGTCGTATTTCAAAAATAAGAAACACTAACACATAAAATCTATATTCAGTTAACTCAGACATACAGAAAAGCTTTTCCTGAGTCACCAAGCCTCCTCTCCTACTGCCACAGCCAAGCACACAATACAGACTTCCTCAACATATCCTCAAGAGCCAGTTAAACGACTTGCTCCCATTTATCCTATTTTAAGGTTGTTCTAGAACCTGAGCCCATTTAGGGAAGAAAATGTGTAAATTCCAGCTTAAATTTATTTGTGCCGGTTTATATCCATTTGTTCTCATGCCAACATTGTTCTTTAGCTTAAACAGCTCCTCTCTCCCTTTCTCGTGTTTATATCGCTGCTGTACTTGCAGACTGCAATCATATTCAATCTCAGCCTTATTTGCTAGGCTAAACAAGCCAGGCTTTCCTTGTCTTCTCTGGAATAATTGACACTGCTGTTCTCCAGGCTCAATTTGCACTGACCCACCCATGGCACAGGTGAGAGAACCCTTGCCTGGCACTCCCCAGGAGCTTGCACCCATTCCACCACCTCTCCTTCCTGTGTCCTGGCCTAACACACTCCACCATCACCTTTACTTTCTCCATAGCAGCAAGGCAGCAGCAACTTGGTCAGCGATCAGCCAATGCACCCAGCACATCCCTGGCTCTACTGTTCCCAGTAATGGAACTCCTTGCTCACAGCAGGGTACAAAGGCAAGACTTCGTGTCCCACTAGAAAGGGATGTACAGTACAGTTTGTTTTCAGGGTGGATGATTTGTTCCAGTCTGACTGCATATCCTGTGTCAAAGCTTGCTATCTGACGGAGATGTAATCAGTCGATTGCTCACCATTACCTATCAACTACCAGGTTCACTTTAGATTTTCACAACCTCTGCTAAAAAATCCTCACAGCAGGCAATCTCAAGCACTCAAATTCCCCCTTAACTAGCTCCTGAAGTCACCACTCTCTTCAGCTCAAACCCTGCAGCAGCCCTTTCTAAGCTCCTCAGGCATTTCCTAAGGAAGTCACCATCCCTTCTGACTAATGGCACAGCAGAGTCCACTCAACACCACACCAAAAATGACCAGTTATGTCACTGGTTTCCAACTTAGCTGCAGAACTGAAAAACAAGAAGAATAATCCAGGTTTCCAAGTCACGCATTCCCTCTCCTAGCAAATGATTCCCACAGTTCTAATCTACTATTTAGATGACTCTTGCTGGGAAAGGCACATTCACTTGCACTGCTTCAGAGCCAAGAATTCTCCTTGTTACAACAGTTATGTTTACTTCATAACACAGGATAAAATTACTCTTTATCCCAAAGAGTCTTCTCCAGACCTTGATTTCCCTTAGATGACAAAAAAAACCACCCCAAAAATACAAGCCAAAAAGTATTCCATCACACACTTATTGCTATAAAGGAAGAACAAAAATATCCACACTCCACATGACTGTTCCAGGCAAGGAAATTAATCAGCCAAGATTTTGTCCCAAGGTCACCATAAGAGGATGTCTCTTCCTTTAAATGCTAGGACATCTGCACTCTTATTTTAACTAAATGTAATTATGCCGGCAGAAAATAGTTTTAAATCCAAGACAGAAAACTCATTCGGGCATTCAGAAAATACTAGAGCACGAGACGGCAGGATGACGACATGTAGGATCTAGAACAAACTGGAGGAGCACACCGTCGAGCTAGAGGACACAGCAAAGCTGCAGCAGCTCAGCAGCAGCTTCTGGGACAACACAGCAGATCTTCCGTGAAGCACTGAAACTTGCAGCAGATACTGTTACCCTGAACAGCTGACTGGAGATACCATTTACCATGCACAGCTACCAACAGCATCCACAACACACAAAGCCTACCAGCGCATCCCCACTGCAAAGTTGGGGTTTTTTCTTGGTTTTAGGTATTTTGTGTTTAAAGCCCAGAAGTACGCTTACCCTCCCTAGCAAGCAGGAGCCCAGACAAGAGCTATAAAACATTGCAAACAAGCAGGCAAAGCAATGAAGGACAAATACAAACCGTTACACTTTCCATTTTATCTGTCTCTCTAGCCGCTACGAAAAGTAGCTCCGTTGCTGCCTTGGGACCCAAGCAAATTCCTGACAACTTCCAAGACGCGTTCGTGGGGTTCACGTTTTGTTCCGAGGACTGTTATTTTTTGCACACTCCCATTTGCAGCCCCGCGTGCAACCCTCGAGTACGATTTAATCACAGAGCTCAACTCGCTCACTCTAGTAATTAAAAAAAAAAAAAAAAAAAAAAGGTACTTCTACGGGTACTTTTGCCACTTTTCAGCCTTTTTTACCGCACCACCACCAGCAGAACAAGACCGGCCGCCGCTGCTATTTGCCGCCCGCAGGAACAGAGCCCACGCTCGCCGCAGGCTCGGCCAGCGCTCTGCAGTAGCAGCGGCAGCGCTCCCGCACACCGGGGAAAGGCAGCGGACCGCAGCCCGGCCCCGGCCCCCCACCCCCGAGACCGGGATGCCCCGGAATCGCCCCAGGCAAGGGCGGCGGGACCCTCCCCCGGCCTCCTGCCCCGTCGCACGGGCAGCGGCCCGGGCGGAGCGGCAGCACCGCGGGCGGCCGCGCACCGGGGCTCTGCCGCGGGACGTGCTGCGCTGCCCTGCCCTGCCCGCCGCGGAGCGCACCTACCTACCTACCTACCTGCCTGCCTGCCTGCCTGCCTACCTACCTGCCTGCCCGCCGCTCCGCCGCCCGCCCCGGAGGCGCCTGAAGCCGCTGCGGGATGCGGCCAGCCTTCCGGAAACGCTTCCCAGCCCGCTGCGCTTACCCAGGAAACGATTCCGGCCGCCGGCCGCCACCGCCCCTCCTCTCCCTCCGCCCCGGCCGCCGCCCAGAGCCGCGGCCCGCAGGGTGCCGGCCGGGCGGGGCGAGGCGGGCGAGGGGGCGATGGCTGCGCCGCCATGGCGGCTGTGTGCCCCCGCCGCCCCCGCCCGCCCCAGCCCCGCGGCCTCTCGGCGGTGCCGCACTCGGGGCTTTAGGTCAACAGCTCACATCAGAGCAGAGGTACCTCTGTGAAGGGGTAGGGGTTGTGTGTGAGGCAGGTCTACCCCCTGAAAAAAAAATGTATTTTTTTTCTCCTTAGGGAAAAAAGAATGGTCTTGGCTCGTGCTTGGCAAGTGTAGTCATGCCCATATCAAGGTGAGGCAGTGGTAATTGGTAACACTCCCCAAATGCCCCCTGCTTTATCGCAGTGCTCCTCTGGCATTAGTGAGAGGCAGAGAGGTAGACAGCCGAGTAGGCTGGGAGGCCCTAGAAGAAGGTTTTACCGCTCTCTACAATTACCTGAAAGGAGGTAGTAGACAGCTCAGGGTTGGTCACTTCTCCAAGGTAAAAAGCAATAGGACCAGAAGAAACAGCCTCGAGTTGCACCATGGGAGGTTTATATTGGATATTAAGGAAAATTTCTTCACTGAATGGGTTGTTAAGTATTGGAACAGGGTGCCCAGGGCAGTGGTGGAATCACCATCTCTGGAGGTACTTAAAAGGACGAGTAGATGTAGTACTTGGGGATGTGATTTAGTGGCAGTTGGGTTAATGGTTGGACTTCCTGATCTTAGATATCTTTTCCAACCCTAACAATTGTATGTTTCTATGATTCTAAGAATGGGTTGTTTTCCACACTGGATATGGACTCCAAGTAGCAACATGGCCCTGGGTTAAACACCCACATGGCTGATGAACATTAGCAAACCCCTCTGGTCACGGACTAAAGGCGTGTGCTTGGCATCGGCATAGTGCTCCAGGCAGCTGTGTTCTGGTGGGTGTCAAAACTCAGGTAACCAGTGTGAATGGAAAGGAATGGGGTGTTCTCATGTGTGGCAAACGAACAAGTAAAGGACCAGGCCTGGCAACTTCACTGCTCTAACCTGTATGCACTGCTATAGGGTTACTGTAGAGTTGAGATTAAATCCCTAGACACATCTTGAGATGGATTAGTAGAGAATCACAGCAACGTCCTGAACAGTTAGAAATAAGGCTTAATAGAACACATCCATAGGAAGATACTTCTGTTTAGCACCTTCCAAATACGTGGAATATTGTCTGTTCTGTCAAGATAGGCTTTTGAGATTACAGGGGAAGTAACTGGTCATTGCTAAAGCAAAAAATTCAACATAGGATGGTAGTTCAGTGGAAAGCAATGTAACAGACCTTTTACTTCTACACCTTATAACAATTTTAGGAAGTCCCTGGAACAGTAGATATGCAACAATCAGCAGTAAAATAGTGTCGTATTGGAGTGACCTAAGATGTATAAGGAGGTCAAAGAAGTCTATTACAATAATGAAATTGCATCTCATACATTTTCCTACATGTTCTTGTAAATGTAAACACATTTAGTAGTCCTATTGAGGTGCCCAAGTCTACTTTAAAATTTATTACACCTTTTACAACAGCAAATCTATTTATCTGCAAGAGATGATTTTTCCTATGCATGCTAGAACCTTCTTCTGTATTTTGTTCCCTGCCTTTACAACCATGTTCCTGGTAATAGCAGAACACTCATGAACTGAGAACAATTTAAAGGATTGTTAAGATTAATAGCAATATTATGTCTTTAATTAGAAATGTTTATGGTTTTAGAAGATCATATTGACATCCACCAGCCTAAAGAAAAGAAAAAAATATTTATAAGTACTACAGTGATGAACAAGAAGAAACAATTAGGGAAAGTAATTCAGAGCAAAGCACCTAAGAATTATACTTTAATATTTAATAACTTACTCTTAAATGTATTGTTCTTTTTTGTAGTGGTACCCACCTTTTCAATTTGTCTTAAAATTGGACATGATTTAATCTCCTAACACTTTTATAAGCTAAAACTCCGATTTTAATTGATATTTTTAGATCCAAGACTATGATGATGGTCAAAAAAAGCCTCCAAATGGTTATAATGATCTGTAATAAAAACATGTCATTGTGATCAGTTTCAGAAGGACCAATGACCTCCTGAGAGGTCACCAAATTTCAGCATTTGCAAATCAGGTTGCTTCCCTCTTCAACAAAGCACATCATCCAGCAGGAGGGAAGGCTTTCATGCTTGGACAGTGTACTGGAGAAGAACTCTCCCTGGAATAGGCACTATATCTACTGAAGAGATGCAAGACAACTAGCAGGTTACCAAGATTGTTGGTGAATAGCCTATTAATAAATTTCCCTGAGAGAAAAGCTCAGGCAAGATACTCAGAAATTAATATTCCTTTAATAAAAATAAGTGCATTGTGCTTTTCGCTATGTGGTAAGAGTTACGATTAATATTTAGTTACATAGTCTATATAATGCACTTTGGATTGCGGTGTAGAAAGCAGTGCCATAAAAATGAAGTGTTGGGGAAACAAAATAAGGAATTTCATACACATCCCAAATGGACAGCCGCTCAATACACTCACTTCTTGGAAACATTTCTACGTGGATGCACAGCTTGCCTAGGCTCAGCAGGTCTCATCAAATATTTCATAGAAACATAGAATATCATGATTTGGAAGGGACCCACAAGGATAATCAAAGTCCAACTCTTTTACTTAAGACACAAGCATCTTGTGGAATAGTGTTTATAAACAGCAGTGGGGGAAAAAAGAGGCCTTTCTATATTATCAACTCATACCAAAAGAATTTCATTATCATCTTGCTGTTCTGTGTGTGAACCACTGACTGCAATTTTATTTTGGTCAAAGTGTCTCCGACTTTGCAACAAGGAATGACAGTCCATAGGAGTCTCCATTGGCAAGTAAATCTCTGCAACTGACCTCCCCCAGTGCCACACGGGTTTGCAGGCACTGCATCAGTACTGACTGTGCTCCAAGTGTGCTCTCAGGAAAAGTTCGTCGTTTCTCCCCTGCTTTCTTCTATATACCAGCTTTTTACTTATGGGTCAGTCCGTGTAGAGGGATAGAGTACGCAATGATCCCATCTCGAGAAACTCGTCTCTCTTACTGCAGCGGAAAGCAGGAAAGTGGTGACTATGAAATAAGCAAGGCTACCATCTAGTGGTGTCACTGCGCTTCCACAGCACGGAGAAACACACCGTCTTTTGCTGAATATATTGGTCCCAAACACAGAAACTTAATTAAGAAAATTCAGTTATGGCAGAATGGTAATTTTCTTTGCAACACTTTCTCTAACATTTTCACACAGATACATTAAGTCTCCATTTTAAATACAAAATCAAATCATTTTCGAGAAAAAACATAAACCACCACACACAGTGCACAAGCAGCTGGGAGATTTAAGAATTAGACTCGTGGCATGTGTTTTTCATTACAGGCTTGAGCATACTTAGAGGGTTCAGTCCCCAAGACACATTGCTTCTCAGGACCTGTGTGAAAGCATGTATCGCTCCCATTCTTTCGAATTCCTGTCTCCCTAGTGCTCCCTGGGCTAGCATATAGTGAAAGATTAATTCTGCCATGGACAAACTTCCTGTGTTATTTATAGAGAAGCAAAGGCCGCAAGACATCAGTCTCAGATAAGATTATTCCAGTAGTTAAATCAAACCAGGAACTAAATCAGGGCCTCCTGCTATACTCATGGAGCCCTCTCCCATTTGCTGTATTAGCTGTCTCAGGCACATTGCCACTACGTTAACGAAGGCTGTATGGGAACAAGGGCAAGTGGAGCAATTTGTAGGCCAGCAGCTCTCTGATATCTTGGCGTGCCAAGCAAGGCAGAATGATAATTTTGAAGTTTCTCTCTAGCTCTTCAGGAATGCAAAGCCTTGCATCCAGGAATGGTTGTTAAGGTAATTATAAATGATCTCTTATACATCTGTCTAGATGTAATTCTCTGATCTCTCCTTTCTCTGCCTGTTACACAGCAGTTTATTGAGATTTCCTACAGGAAGGGTGAAGGGAAGGTGGCCTGACCTGACTAGCCCCCACGCATATAAACTCCGTGGTTATGTGCTGAATTTACCCAGCCCACCCACTCATCCAAACAGGGGCAGCTCCATTTTTTTTATTATTACAGGCAAGTTCTGAGGGGTGTGAGCAGGGTGACTGTGTTTGCTCACAAACAATCACCATATTAGAAACAGGAGAACATACCAACCAACCACTGTAGGAAAACAGTCCATTTGGGACTTCCTTCTGGCTGGAAAGGCCAGATGGGGGAAAGCTGCTGTTTGTGACAAAAAAGCTGCTATTAATGCAGAGTTTCTAAATGCTACAGTAGCTGCTTAGGCACTGCTAGAAGCCAGTAGCTGCTTTCAGAGCTGACTTTTCTGCAAACTCCGCTTACTCTTTTATGTGGCTTGGTGGACAAAAATACTCAAAAGCTGCCACAGAGCAAGGCCTGTAATTATAGGTGGTCAAATAAAAGAATAGCTCACACTTTCGAAGCTGACATCTACCTAGATTTTCTTGCCTTGGCTGCTTAAAATGGGAACTACAGCCCTGATGGGCATTGTAACATATGATCACCAATATTTACCTACAACTGAGAAATAGGAATACAACAGAGATTTTGCAATGTAGGTTGCATTTGAGACTACAAATATTTTGAGTTGTTCAAACAGCACAAAATAAAGCACACCTTGGAAGTTTTAGGAAAACACCTATCCATTGCCAGCAGCTGCTGTGCTTCAACCCCGCTGCGCTGGCATCTTGGAGCTTTCCCTGGAAGAGCTTTGCTGCAGGTTCTGCCCAACAGGCAGCCAAGGATGGCATATCAGCACAGCTCCCTGTGAGGCAGTCAGGAAAGCCATGTTTCAGGCCAGAATGGCTAACCCACTCATGGTCTGTATGGGGCTTTGAGAAACCTGCCTGGTATAGTTGAAGGTGTTGCTACCTGCTACAAGACTAGATTTTTGAATAGTCTTGTGAACCTGGAGAGGTCACATTTGACTGGAAGCTGGAAAATGTTGTTCCAGTTTTCAAGAAGGGCAAGAAGGATGACCCTAGGAACTACAGACCTGTCATTCTTTCTTCAGTGCCTAGTAAAATTATGGAGAAAATTATTCTGGGAGTTATTAAAAAACATTTGAAGGACAACACAGTCATTGGTCACAGCCAGCATGGCTTCATGAGGGGAAAGTCCTGTTTCACTAACTTAATTTGCTTTTATGACAAGTTAACTCACCTAGGTAATCAAGGGAAGCCAGCTGATGTAATCCCTTTGGATTTCGGTGAAGCTTTCCATACTGTCTCTCAAGTATCCTTCTGGACAAAATGTTCACCACACAGCTGGATAAACACATCACGGGATGGGTCAGCAACTGGCTCATGGGTCAGGCACAAAGGGTTATTGTGAGTGGGATAGCATTAGGCTGGTGACCTGTCAATAGTGGGTTTCCACAGGGCTCTAATTTAGGGCCAGTGCTCTTCAACATCCTTATAAATGACTTGGATGCAGGACCTGAAAGTATAATAGGTAAGTTTACCAACAGTACTAAATTGTGAGGAGCTGTTGACTCCCTGGAAGGCAGAGCGGTACTGCAGAGAGACCTTGACAATTTAGAGGGCTGGGCAATCACCAACTGAATGAAGTTTCACAATGGGAAGTGATGGATTCTGCACCTGGGTTATACATACAAACCAGGGAACAAGATGCTGGTAAGTAGCACCTTGGAAAGAGACCTCTGTGTCCTGGTCAGTGGAAAGTTGAACATGAGTCAGCAGTGCCCAGGCAGCCATGGGGGCCAACCATGTCCTGGGGGGCATCAGGCACAGCATTGCCAGCTGGGCAAAGATTGTTCCACCCTCCTCTGCCCTGGTGCAGCCTCACCTTAAATATTCTGTGCAGTTTTGGTCATCACAATACAGGAAGGATCTAAAGCTGTTAGAAAGTGTCCAAAGGAGGGCTATGAAGGTTGGTAAAGGGTCTTGACAGGAAGTCATACAAGAGCAGCTTGATCTGTTGAGCTTGATCTGTTCAACCTGGAGAAGAGGACACTGAGGGGAGACTTCATTGCAGTTACAACTCCCTTGTGAGGGGAAGAGGGGGAGCAGACACTGATCTCTTCACTGTGGTGACCAGTGACAGAACTTGAGGAAACAGCATGAAGCTGTGTCAGGGGAGGTTTAAGCTGGATATTAGGAAAAGGTTCTTCACCCAGAGGGTGGTTGGGCACTGGAACAGGCTCCCCAGAGAAGTGGTCACAGCACCAAGCCTGACAGAGTTCAAGAAGCATTTGGAAAATGTTTTCAGACACATGGTGTGATTGTTGGGGTTGTCCTGTGCAGGGCCAGGAGCTGGACTTTGATAATCCTTGTGGGTTTCTTCCAACTCAGTACATTCTATGATTCTATCATGCTTAGTAGATGATCTTTAAGGTCTCTTCCAACCCAAACCATTCTAGAATTCTATGATTCTATGTCATGCATATATACACACATCCACTAATACACATTAAGAGGTACAGAAAGCTAAGATAAAGTTGGAAATGCTAGGTTTGCTAACAGCAGAAGGCCAGTGCTTTGTCTCTGAAACAAGAGAGACAAAAGTCCAGTGTCTAATGTCCTAAATACAGCTAGAAAAGCCCAGGCTGCAAATGCACTCAATGGGAATTTTGCCCTACGTGTATAAACGTACACGGGAAAGAGCAGCATGTTTTGCGTTTATATTTGCAACTGTAGAATGTGATAGAGTCCCATTGTTTTTCTGATCCATAGTGTAGTTTCCCTCACAACCTAAATATTTTTCTCCACTGAGACAGGGATTTGTTTCAGCATGCGCATTCACAAGCTAAACTCCTCCACTAAAACGGGATGGCTCAAGGTCCAAATGATAGTGTTCATACCAGCATGTGCTTTGGGCAAACACTTCAAAACAGCGCTTGTTAAACTGACCTTCAGAAAAGAAGTTTCTCTATCAGTGACAAACACTGTCTAAACACTTCTCTAAAAGTGGGCATTTGGAAATACTCTCCTCCTTGTGTAGCATGAAAAAATTCCTGAAGCAGAGAGGGAAAAAATCCTCCCTTTCTCTGCATGGTTGGTACTCTGAGAGCAGCATCTGAAGATGCATAGGAGGTACTGTATGGTTAGGTTCTGAGACTGGCTGGGTCAAAGGCAGCTTGAAAGGGGTGATGTTTCCCAACTGGAATTGTTTCACTGTGTTTTTAATGTTAATTGCTTGCAGTTGAGCCAAGACTAACAACCTTCCACCAGTGACATCCCCAGGAGTGTCAGAGCAGCTGGGCCCCTGCGCTGCTGCATCGCCCAGCCGGTAAGAGCAGCACGTACAACACAACTGTATTGCATTAGCGAGACACTGGGTGGTCACCACGTGTAAAACACTTTGTGTCAGCATTATAACTTAAGCAAAAGGTTATGTTCTGCCAGATGTACTTCTGGAAAGTGGCTATTAATGTAAGGTTAAGTCTCTCATTCTTCCGCACTTTGAAATCGAAGACTTGACTTGCAAGTACAAGTGGATAACTACTGTTATTTGTAATTAACATAGGCATTGGTACAGCCAAGGCTTTGCAGATCTCATTGCCTAAAAGGCACAATTTGCTAGCATGACTAAGGGATGCATTTAATGCTTCTATATGCTGTTACAGGGTGGAGAAGCAAGAGCAGCTCAAATCTAGATTGTGAGGCTTTTTCTCTACCGTGGTCACAGTGAGAAAGAGTCAAAGCTGTGCTGCTCTGAGTCACTTCTGAGTCACTACCCCGCCAGGCCTGCCCACCAAGTATATGCAGTGGCTAGGAACTCTAAGGTATGCCCTAGGAGTGATTAAGAAGAGGTAGTTTGATGCTGACTCAGGTGCAGAAAATGTCTTTCCCATGCAGTCCTGCACAGTCAGCCCACTTCAGGACAGGACTAGCTAGGCAGACTCAGGGCAGACTCAGGGCAATCCAGGGACCCCAAGCTCTTGGCTTCACTCACTGGGCTGGCAGCAGCTCTGTGCCAACATCACAGTGCAGTAGGTCCAACAGAAGAGCCATGCTTGAACATCTTAGAGACTGTCTGCAGCTAAAGCCTTAGATCAGAGCACTTCTCCAACTAAAAACAAAATCCCCACACTTCTCAAGAGTGTGCACATGTAGATTAGGAAGCAGATTCTTTGGCACAAGTTAGTGTAAATATTGTGCTACATATGTCCTTGTTGTGTAGGAGTTCAGGGTAGCTTTTACTACCCTGGACATTTTTGTTGTGCAAGTGAAGTTTTTAGAGAACGTGTTAAGCTGAGCACAACTTATTTCAGAATTTATGTAAGTGGGGGTGAACATACATACAAAGATCAGTTGGAAACTGTTGACCAGAAGACTACTCATAAGATACAACAAGAATACAGGACCATGTCAGTTATGTGGAAAAAGCAAGCATCTTCCAGGATTCTGTGACTAAGTTAGCTAAAAAAATGGGGCATTGGGGTTTTTCATTATTTATTTATTTATTTTCATGAAGTGGCTTTGTTGTTCGCTGATTTCAAATGTCAACTACTTTCAATTCCACTAAAGTTCTCCATTTGGATAAAAAAGATAGCATGAAGGAATACCTTTTACACCTGCCCATCACCATCAGTCTGCTTTTTCTTCTCCCCAAAAGATGATAGCTGATGTCCAGGCCATAGTGTAAGATGGCTTGCTGTGCTGAACTGGAGTAGTTACAAGATTTCACAGTAAACCCCCTTCACATGAGAGTCCTCTTCCACAGACGCTTCTGTTGTCATGCAGGCTGGACAAGCCCTTTTTTCTTCAGCAGACACAAAAGCCCTTGCTATTCCCTTCTGGCAGAGCCATACTTCTCCCTTCTTCATCCAACAGCAGGCTAGCTAATTTCTTCATTTGCTCCTCACATTCCCCCCAAAGCTACACTAGTATGTAAAGAGAGCATAGGTGACAATAGACTTGGTCCAGAGTTAGATCCCCCCTCAGCAGCTCCTTAAGGTGTATATTCTGTCCTTTTCCTGAAAAGGTTTAATGCTAGAGGTTGGAGGCTGCTGACATAAAGAGGTATTTGGGAGGTGGCCCGTGGCTTTCCCTCAGCACCCCATAAACCTGAGGAAGTGCATCTCTACCACTGTAAAAGTACTACTGAGTCAACGTCTTAATATCCTTTCAACTGACTGACAACATTTCTCATCTCTCCTTTTTTCTGCTACTCTCCTCCAGCTTAAGAGTGGCTAGTGCTCCAGAGATGATTTGAAGCAGCCTTTTATTTTGTTTCACAAGAAACTCATCCCGTCTAAGGTAAGCTCTTCCAGCAGTCTCAGAGCACAGGCAGAGATTAATGCTTTCTGGGTGCTATTGTATGGCTGTCAAGCATTCAGAAACAAATCTAAGGATAGGGTTTGTGAAGTTGTGACTGAAGGAACTGAAGACTGCAGGAGAGAAGCAGACTGGGGTCACCCCAGGATGGCCTGGCACAACACAGGGCTTGGGAAAAGGCACAGTGTTGTACTAGAGAGTGTATTACAATAGTCAAGTGCTGCTATTTACATGCCTCACAACCAGTAGTTTAAAATCACATGGCTCATCTTGTTTCGTTTTGTGCCTTTTAATCTGAGGAAAGCATTCTCTGGATGAAAATGTAAGTAGGTATGCAAGTCCTAATCACAGATCATCCAAGTATTACATCAAAATTAAAATTCATTATTATTAGCTATTATATGTATTTTGCTAAATCATTGCACACAATGAGGTCCTCTTGAAATGTGTATTTTACGTCTCTAGATAAAAGCACTAATCCTAAGAATGTTTAAGTCGACAAAACAAAGACAGAGGAAGGAAGCAGGGATTGTTCTCTTCTACAGGACTAGAAAGATGGATTATTCCTGCCTATAGAGGAAAAAGGGTAGATTGCTAATATCACCAAAAAAGCATTTGAGGGAAAGAAGACAGATGCCAATTGTCCAGCTGCCAGTATCCTGTCTTTCTTATCCATTGAGACAAGCCTTGCAAGCTTTCATGTCTTTCATAGCCAGACAGTATATGTTTTCATTGGAAACTAAGACACCCTTGTCAACAATGATGTCCCTCCTACCCTTCTTTGTGAAAAGAGAAAGAAGTCACTCTCTGTTTGTCCTACTTCTACTGTGAAAGAAAGCATGCTATTGCTGTGCTTCTGATAGACACCATCACTGTTTGGTGGGCACAGTTTCGCAGAGGAATGAAGAGAAGAATCATCAGCATCCTGCCAGACAGATCTGAAATCAAGGAAACCATGGCTGCACTCTTTAGAACTGAGACTGTCAAGGCAAGCCTTCAAAGCTACATTTTAGCAGTTTAACACTTCTACCTACAGACTTCCAGAAGAGCTCTTGCATTCTGTAGAGCTTGTTCTTTACCTGCTGGTGGACTTGGCTGTAGTTCAGAGCAATTGCAGAGTCACTGCTAGCAGTCAATACACACAAAGACAGTCCTTGGCAGAGCAGCCTTTTCATCAGCCTGACCCTTCTATCTGCATTGCTTCTGTGTTACCCCTCTCCAGCTGGTCTTCATCTTAGGTCAGACCCAGAGTTCACATCCTTCAGTATGTCTCCACCTCAGAAGCCCTTAATTATTCAATCCCTAGCCAAAACATATGCTTCTTGTGGACATCAGAGTACAAGAATATAACTTTTCCAATCTTTACATTAAGTAAAGAAAGATTTGGGGGTTTTCCCCCATTCCCAACTCAGCTCTGAGCTGCTCTGAATTTCTTTCATTTGCAAGTCTCCTGCCTGACATTTGAGATGTTTCAGCCCAGAGCTCCTGGCCCATGGACCTGGAGAGCAGCAGCTGACAGCCAGGTGCTGAGTAGTGACTGAACTTAGACTTCCCCACATGCTGGGCTGCATGACTTGCAGTCACCAAGACTCCTCACATTGCAACCTGGCTGCAATTCAGAAAGAAACAGATGTCCCTCTTCCTGCTCAAATCTTTAACGGACCCAGGCCCTCTATAAAAGCACTCAATTGCTTGGCCTATTGATCCCTCTGATCTTCTAGTTAAAGGCTGGGGCACTCTCATGCAGGAATTGCTGCTCCAGACAATTTACCAGAAGAGGGGTTGTTATAGCCTTACACAGATCCCTGACACTCACTGTCCCTGCAGTGGCCTCAGATACCTTGTGACACAGTGTACAGGTTCTGCCTGGGGTTAAATTAGTTTTCTCCATAGCACCTGTCATAATGCTGTGTTTTGGATCTGTGTTAGGGTTAGGATTAGGATTTAGAGCAGCATAATCCTACCATTCCAGGGACACATTTATTCCCTCCACACCTTTCTCATCTGCGCCACAGCTTCAGCCCAGAGCTGCTATTAGGGCTAGGGTTGAGACCCACAAAGTTTACAGCTTCAGGGACACTATCACAGCAGGAGGCATGCCAAGGGGAGCATGGCACTGCATCAACATTGCTCCATCCACATGCAAGGATGCTGCATTTGCGTGTAAATCAATCTCTCTCAAGCACACTGCTATGGTAAAACTGAGCTAACTGCAGGATTTACCTCAGGCAGCATTTACTCTCAGGCAGGATTTACCCCCAAGCCAGCAGAGGCACTTACAGTAAGTCAGCACAGTTATCTCAAACACCTTCTACTCACTGTAGGGTAAATGCAAATGTGCAGTTACCAGGAGAATGGCGACATGTAGTAATCCTGTGGCTCCAGCACCTGCACAACCATGTACCTGCATCCCACTGCCCTGGGCACCACCAGACAGCTATGGACAATAAATGTTCATTTTGAAGTTAGGGAGTAGGGAATTAAGGAGATTTCCAGGAATGGGTTTGGAAACCTACTCTTGGGAAGTGAGTCGTTATAAAAAAATGAAGAAAAGCACAGGTCTGAGATGTTTACTAGGCAGGTGAGGATACTGCAGCAGAAGATGTGGACTTGGACTGCCTCAGGGCTTGGATTTTGGCAGGACAATAGGAAAATTATTTTCTAAAGAACGGTATACAGCCTCGGCTTCCATTTCAGGAACTCTGCATTGTCTAAGGCCAGCTTTGCCTCCTTCGCTACCCTACTTATAAGAGGTAATTTTGTTTGGAGATTCCTGAACTCAGGAACAGGCCTTAAGTATAGATCTAGTTCTTCCTTATGTAAACCTTCATCTGGAATATGATGAGAAGGTAAATACTGACACCAAGACCTATATCTAAGAGAGAAATAAATCTGCCAAAAGATCATATATGTAGCAAAGACTCCTCTGTCCACACTTTCTAGATTAGACATCTGAGAAAACCTGTTGAACACCACAAGTACTACTATTACATTTGGACAGTGCAGAAAGTTCACAAGTATGTCCAGTCACTTTTCCAGGTGAGTTTTGATTTTATTGCAGTAATGGGAATGAATTGGGTTAAATGTGTTAGGCACGTCTATCTTCTGCTCTGAAGAAAGATGGTCCAGAGACTTTCTTCGTCTTTGCAATGAGGTGGATGGGGACTGCATATGACACAGCACTCCTTATGTGACTTTCTGGAGACAGGCACCTTTATGCAACAGTAGCAGTTCTAGAAGTTTGATATTGTTACACTTACTGTTTATTTTAAAATTAGTGTATTGATAGATTTGACAGCTTCTTCCAAAGACACAGTTTTGCTATCACTTCCTGTATGCTGTACATGGCATGCAGAGCCTGAAATTACACTTACCCAACTGTTTGCAGTCTCTCTCAACAGCACAGACACAGGAGCCAACCCAGGGATGCCTAACCTAGGGATCTAAGCACTGCCATTGCTGAGGCAGGCTGAAGTTATAACCACCATTTGCTGCTGCACAATTCAGACATAGGCTTCTCTTGCCTTTTTTAGCCTGCTCTTCTGTAGGCTGCAAGATGAGTGCTTTGCTATCCTCTCAGAGGAGCTGCATGCCGTCTCTCCTACATGTCTGTCAGGGACCATTAGCATTGGACTTGTTCATTCAAGTTGATTTGATACCCTTGCATCTTACAGTGCACTAAGAGTTCATCATAAAAGGAAAGATAGTCAAAGATACCATATATAGAATTTATATTTTGGGCCATTTTTAGCTTGCTTATAGGCATCAAAGACTGTTTTTAGCCACAGTAAAGGGAAAAAAAGCAGAAATAAATGATAATGTCATTTACTGTGAAACTTTCCCCTGTCCTCCCCAGAAATCTTTGGTTTTGAACTCTGCTCTTCCCTTTACTGCGATAGACTGAATCACAGGATCATGGGGTACTTCAGAAAGGGTTCGCATGATATCTCTAGACCAGCCTCCTGCTCAAGGCATGATCAGCTAGAAGATCAGATGAGGTTGCTCAACGCTTTACCCTGTCTGGAAACATCCCAGCTTCGTCCACAAAATACAAAACCTGCCTTGCTATTCTGTTTTTTCTTCACTAAGTCTTGTAGAACCACTGTGAGACTGCATCTTGAACCTTTTATGGCCACATTTCAAAAAATAAACTGCAGGCTTCTTTCCCAAGGAGTTCATTGTAAACGGAGTAATGTTGATGAATATGTCTCAGTTCAAAAACGCGTGTGCAACCACCTGATGTGAATGATTCCCCACTAAATTACAGAGAAATAGATCTAAAGTAAATTTAAATGTGCTTGAAATCAAGCAGGCACTTAGAAATTTTGCTGCACTGGGGTCCAATCGTTCTGAAACACGGTGAAAAACCAAAGGAAGAAAGTCATCAAAACCAAACAGACTGCAGACATTCAGCTGACTCTTTTGTTTAGTATTTGCATTGTTTGAAAGACAACTGTGAAGCATCTCGCTTATCCACAAGGCTCCCATCAGGCTGTTTACCAGTAAAATCTGAAAAGCTGTTGGGAGTCCACGTGATTTCTAGTATTTTGAGCAGGTTGGTTTTGTTTCCTTGTTCAGACGTTCTAGTCCAAAGACATTGTGCGCAGAAACTGTCAGGTCATGAATAAAAGATAAAAAGCCCGCTATTTTTTAACCAGCTTCACTGGACTGGTTCAGGGGTTGGTCCAAACTGCAGACATACAATCAGCACACAGGAGACTTTAATGTCGGATTTATCACACTGGAAATTTAAAAATAAGTGTTTAATAATTTTGTTGAATATCAAAACCATTGTATATTTTATGCAACACACAGAGAACAGGGTCTGATGCTTAGGCGCGGTCAGGCACATAAATGTAGACATGGGCTTTCGGGATGCACGGAGCCCAGGGGCTGGGCTGATGGTGGAGGAGAAACCTGTTGCCCTGGGTGATGCCAGCCGCTTGCCCACGCTGCCGGCCCGCTTCCAGCACTTTCTCCACACCAACGTCAGGGGCCGGGGTCCCGCTGGCCGCCGGCCGCCCCCACTCCCGCGGAGGCGGCGCGACCCGGGCCCCGCAGCCCCGGCCGGGCTCCCCCGGCCCCGCGCACCGCGGGCCCTCCGCCCGCGCCCCCCCGCGCTTCGGCCGTGCCCTGCTCCTCCCTCTCCCCCCGCCGCCGCGCGGAGTGGGCCAGCCCGCCCCTATATAAGAGCCGGGTGGGCGGCTCCGCGCCCCAGCGTCGCCAGCGGCTCGGCAGCGGAACTGCCGCGGGGGACATCGTCGTGCGTGGGGCACAGCCTGCCTGCCTTCTTCCCGGCTCCCCGCCGCCCTGCAGCCATGGCCTGGCAGCCGATGGAGATCAACCCCGAGGTGCGCGAGGGGCGGCGAGGACAGAGCTGGGGCTGCGGGGCGGGTGGTGGGGCGCTGTCTCTCACCGGCACTCACGCTTTCCCCCCCCGTATTGTCTTCCAGATGCTGAACAAAGTGAGTTGCCGCCGCCGGAGGACCGCCGCGGGCGGGAGGGCGCCGTCCCTTCCCCCTCCATCCCTCGGCATCCCGCTCTGCCGGGGGCCGCCAGCCGCGGTGACGGTACCACTGCGCGGGGCGCGGCCGCACCTGCGGAGCGGCGCTTCCCTCCGTCCCTCGGCATCCCGCCTTGCTGGGGTGCGGCCGCACCTGCGGAGCGGCGCTTCCCTCCGTCCCTCGGCATCCCGCCCCGCCGGGGCGCGGGGCGCGGCCGCACCTGCGGAGCGGCGCTGAGCCCGTGCGCCCCGGGGCGGGCGCGGCCGGCAGGTGGCGCGGCGGGGCCGCGCGTTGTGCTGTGTCACCGGGCGCGGCGGGGCTGGGGCGGCCGCGCCCCGCGGGGACGGGCGTGTCGCGGCCGGGCCACCCGCTCTCTGTGCCCCGTGCAGGTGCTGTCCCGCCTCGGGGTGGGTCCTGGCTGGCGCTTCGTGGACGTGCTGGGCTTCGAGGATGAGGCGCTGCGCGCCGTGCCGACCCCGGCCTGTGCGCTGCTCCTGCTGTTCCCGCTGACGGAGCAGGTGGGTGTCCCCTCCCGCACACAGGGTAGCACTGGCTGCCGTCAGGAGTGTGGCTGTCGTCCACCCAAGCATCAGATGGTTGGGCACATGGATGGGGCTTGGCACTGGTGCAGTGTTGTGCTTGGTCCCAGCCTCCAAATAGCCTCAACTGAAATGAACTGAGCAACTAAACAAGGGCTCTCATTCCATCCCAGTTTTCCTATGAGACTTTGCTTTGTATATCAGACAGGGGAAAAAAAACACGAGCACTCTTGAGTGTGAGGAATAGCAATTCCATTACCATGCTGAATCATTGGATCTTGAGAGGCCTACATTACTTCTTTAGTATATTAATATTAATATATTCAGTCCACTTGATGCTAAAGATGGGCTTTGAAATCAAGTTTAAGTAGCAGGTTCTTAAAAGGAAGGATTATAACCTTCCAATAGTGATGGATTTTACAGTTGTTGATACGTTGTTCTGATGGGGAGGGGCTTGTGAAGGCAAATTTTCTAAAGGTCCAAAGGCCTATTGTAGAGACATGCTGAGTAGTCTTGTTCAATGGACCGAAGCTACTGGGAGATGATCTAAAAGGGCCTATCCATTATATTATTTCCCACCCCAAGCTATTTCCACTGTATGGCACAGATGGAGAAGCTAAGAACAGTGCCTTTGGATATCACTGAGTCATGCAGGTAGTCCATTAAGTGTTGGCCTGAATCCAGTTTAGACATATGCTGCTTTATTAGTACCACAAAGACAATTTTCTGAGTAAATCTTTATCCAGTCTTGATACTGATTCTCCTGCACAACAACTTATTTGTCCAGTGGTTTGCACAATACAAAGGTAGGTCTGTGATGAAATGCCTAAAACAGTTACGTGTTTACAGCATGAGAACTTCAGGAAGCAACAGACTGAGAGAATAAAGGACCAGGAGATCAGTTCCAAGGTGTATTTCCTGAAGCAGACAGTCAGTAACTCCTGTGGGACAATTGGTCTGATACATGCAGTTGCTAATAACAAGGACAAATTGAAACTTGGTGAGTATGAATGTTCCGAAGTGCTTGAATTTCCTTTTTTTTTTTGACAGCAGATTGCATGGATATGGGCTTTTGGGAGACAGGTGGGGCTTTCATGCATGCCAAGTTGAGGCATGCTGTACTGTTTCAGTTGGTAAGTGGGTCATCCAGCTTTTGGAGAGGGGCATGTGTACTGCCTGAAGCACAGAAGGGAATGTGCTTTGACTCCTGTCTGGTAGCTGCAGAGGTATTGTCCTACTAAGCCATGCAAGAGGAAAAGGACCCATTGCAGGACTGACCAAAATCTGTCTGTAATTAGGAAGTACTGTGTTCAGAAGCAGTTACTGACTTTAAGTTTGATGTCAATAGAAGAGATGGGGTTATTCATGCTACTTATGTCTAATGTAAATTGATGTGCTCAGAGTAGCCTGTAAATCAGTCTAAAACATGTTTTCTTTTTGCTGGAGAAGTTGTGTAGATAAGGGTTTGTAAGGAGATTTTTCCTACTGAGGTAATAGTTTTGATGGTTTCTTTACTGTAGAAAAAGATTCTTTTGTTGTTCAAAGACTAGAGATCTGCAAAATACAACTACCAGTATTCCAAGAGAACTTGGACCCTTTCTGTGGTGTGGGATTCCTTTTTATACAAAGGAAAACACATATGGAAGGCATAATGAGCATTTAAGCATAGTTTTGCTTTGTTCTTCTTAAAAAGGATTCACTGAAATAACACACTCTTGATGAGCGAAGCAATGATGCAGCACATCTTTTATGTGCTAGAGCTCAGTGCATCTTAGTACTGCACTACTAATTTATGTTCTGGAAAACCAAAGTAAGCCCATCATGAGCAAGTGCTGCCTTCATTTGAAGGCAGTGAGACAATTTCATCTACCCATATTCTGGTAGTTATGTGTTGCAGCCCGTACCTTTCTTGAATTACTTCAAAACAGGATTGTACATTTCTGCCAAATGTGCAGTGCGGAATCAGAAAAGCTAAATCCCATCTGAAAGTGATTTTCAAAACAAACATCCAGAGCAACCTGAAGTACTCTTCCCTGAAACAACTCTGGTTGTTTGTGTAGATTGTTACTAATATCCTCTGGATAAATAGCTTACTTTAAGTGGTAGTTATAATGTGCTTATGTTGGAGATAGTTACAGGCTGAATGCAATGACTTGTAGTTAGTGCAAAAAGCACTGATTACTGTGGGCTGCATCTAAACTGTGACTGATGCTTTACCTATACTGAATAAAATGTTCGATCATCTTGTGCAGATGAGGGGTCTGCCCTGAAGAAGTTTCTTGATGAAACAGCTGATTTGTCTCCTGAAGAAAGAGCTAAGCATTTGGCAAATAATAAGGTATATGAACTACACAAACTGCTGAGAGCTATCAGCACCTAAAGATGTAGTAACCTGTATCTGCTTTCTCTTAAGGCTATACAAGAAGTCCACAATTCTGTTGCGCAAGAAGGACAATGTCGGGTAAGATGTGAATGTGTAAAATCTTGGGAAAAGTTTTAATGAAGGTGGTATAGCAACATTTTTTGTCTGTCAGATAGCTGTTAGAGTTCGTGAGGAAAGAGAAATGAGTGACTCATGGGTGGATACTTGTTCAGGATTTCTTCCTCAAACATGGAATTAAAAATTTGGGTCCAGACCCAGTCTGAAAATACGACTATACATTAGGTTTTCTGGTGCTTGACCTTGTAGAGGTCCTGCCACAGGCCTCTTCAGCTGAACTTAAGTTTTCAGTCATTTGCTTTCTTGTTGAAGTGTCCTCTGTTCTGTAGTCACAAATTGGGTTTGCAGTACTAGCTTCAATCTAACAAATATATCTGATGGTATCTCCTAAGGTTGAGGACAACAGTGTGAATTTCCACTTCATCCTGTTTGTCAATGTGGATGGACACCTGTATGAATTGGGTAAGGTCCTGTGAAACTCTGCAGTTAGGCTGGGCCTACTTCACACTGCACAACAGTGTTGGGGGCTCAGGCACGATACTTTGTGCTAATTAAACTATTTGCTGAGGCCTTCAGAGCCAAAACACAGTTTGTACCTTCACCTGAAGATTTAAACTGAAAATGGATTGCACTGAAGGCCTAAAACATGTTGTCACTGGTAGAGCTGAGAAGACTGTTTCCATCTCACTCAGATTATTGACAATTTGTTCTGACTTTCCAAATATCATATGTGTACTTGTTTGGGTCCACTATGCTCAGTTCTGCTAATTCAGAAGCATTTCTTTCACAGATGGCCGTATGCCATTTCCTGTAAACCATGGCACAAGCTCGGATGACTTGCTGTTGAAGGTAAGACTTCTCCCTTGCTGCTTGTTTCCCTGAAAGCAAGGCTTATAAAAAGGTGAGAAGTCTGAATTTGGTGTATAGTGGTTGTACCTACTTGCTCTGCAAGACTGTACTTCAATTTGCTAAATTTATGACAACTAAAGGTATTGTCCCCCAGAGCTAGATACCTGTTAAGTGTATTTATTAGCTGGTGTTATAAGACTACGTAACTTAGTTGATGGGACTCAGAGAGGAACTGCAAAGACTTGTTCTCTACAGCAAGTGTATTTGGTTAGTCTAAGCAGCTATATGTTTTCATCCCCAAGGATTCTGCTAAGATCTGCAGACAATTTACAGAACGTGAAAAAGGAGAAGTTCGTTTTTCTGCTGTGGCTTTCTGCAAGTCTGCCTAAGACTCTGAAGAGATGCGAGGAAAGCAGTTTAATAGCACACCAGTAAATGCAGTTTAAACTCCAGTGCTTCAGTACTTGTTAAACACAGCTGTTCTGGTAACTTAAATTATTTCCACCTTTTGCTATACACAGAAGCAACATCAGCCGAGCTTATGCTAAAGGATGAGCTCAAGTTTTAATGTGAATGGTTTGGACACATCAGATATCTTTAGACTCTTTTTTTTCACATGTTAAGTAGAAAATGCTTAACAGGGCTTGTTTGATCTGTGTCATGTTAATGGAGTTGTTGGTTGATATTTCCTTGTCCTTAATGAGAATAAAATGTTCTGCTGGAAGACTAAATGGACTAAAGTGATGACTAATTTTCTCCAAAAGGAACTGTGTGGCATCCTCTGTAAACACTTTCAAAAGACGCTCAAAGCTCTCCTCTGAGGAATAAGTTAACCTCAGGGTAGCAGGGCAATTGCTCTTTCTAGTGTCTTGAAGGCTTTCAAGGATGGAGAGACACCGGTAACATGTTGCAGAGCTGTATGCTGCACTACCCTTCTAGTAAGGTTTTTCCTAATGTCCAGTCCAAAACTCATGAGCTACAATCTGCCACCCTGAATACACTTATTTTGGAGGAGTAAGGTGTGATAAATTAACAATTGAAATGTCACCTTAATGTGGTTTGTAATATGCTACAAGCCACAGAATACCCACTGGGTTTCCTTATAGGACACAGTATTAGAACAGATATCTCCCTACCTGTAGCTGAACCAAATCTGCTGGCTAAGGCAGAACACAATCCTGGGCTAGGCTGTGTGTGCTTACTAACTTGTGATTCTGTTATGAAGACCTTTAAAGAGGCTGTACTTAGCTGTCCTGTCCAAAATGACCTAAAAAGAAGAAACCCCTACTACATGAATTTCTAATAGCAGGATGAAATTTTGGATTCAAGGAGAAGAGACTTAATCTGTAGTACAAGTTCCTTGGCCTGAACTGTGACCTGTGGAAACTGTTTTCACCTGAGTCTAGTTGCTGTTTTCTGCTCTTGCTGCTCCTTGCTGATACTTCAGGTAACTGTAAGCAGAGATAAAGCAGCCTTTAACTTGGGCCTTTATTCTAATGCATTAGGTCCCAGTCTGTCCCTGGCAGCCAGTGTATACAGTGCTGGGTACCACAGTCTTAGATGGTCACTGGTGCTCTGGGTATGCTGCAAGCTGTTCTGGCTTCAGGGAGATTTTTTGAAGGGTAATTCAAGCTTTTATTAAAGCTCTCTGTGGGCTGAAGTTAATTTGTATTGGGCCTTGTTCCTGCTGATATAATTACCTGATAGCTGAAGCTAGTGAAGGGTTGCAACACATTTTAATTTGAAGCCTAAGGATTTGCTAAACCTCAGGATACTCCAATTCTAAACATCAGTGTCTTCAGTTTCTGTTAGCACCGAAGTGAAAACTATGGCTGAGAAATGGTGTTACATGTCGTTGTTCTCTACAGCAGCATCTTCTGCCTTTCCAAGGAAGTTGTTGTAGGGTGGAGGGAGAGGCCTCCTGGGGCGTCTCTGCTGCAGCCTACTGCTCCAGCGCAGACTCAGAGCCATGCCTGTGGCTCAGGCTGCTTAGCAACACAACCTTCGAGAGAGAAAATGCAAGTGGCATGAGCACAGCAGAGTGGAAGGTGCAGTGAAAACCAGCTACAGGAGGAGGAGCATGAGAAATGCCAAGTGAGCTGTATGCCTTACCTGGGGCAGTGAGCTTTAGTGCTGCAGAGGACCCTCTCCTTGACCTTTGGGCAATTACTGGGGGCACATGCTGTGATTGTGCCTGTGTAGAATCAATGCTGAAGCAACCTGAAAATGCCTTTGATATACTACTGTATATTTCATAGTGATTGCAGCAGTCCAATATTTTGTGATTTATTTTTTCTTTTTGTTCTAATTAGCAGTACAAACAGTGCAACTGAAGTTATTTCAGTGTTTCATAATTTTTTTTTCATTCTTCTGTTCAAGCTTCTGAGTTAAGAATTTACCAAAAGGCAACATTTTAATAATTTAGGCCTCATGAAAAAAACAGGGAAAGGGTTGTGCTAGACTCTTCTTATTTTCTCACATTCTGGTCCCAGGTACAGTTTCAAAGGATAGAAATAAAGAGAAGAACTAAAGAATGGATGTTATCTGTCTACTCCTTTATAACACCTCTAGCAAGGCTGTTGTCCCCTGCAGAAATGATGACAAGGGCTTAGCAAACAGCTGGGCTTTACTTTAAAACATCCTCGGTTTCAGAAAGAGGAAGATGAGTTATTTGGGATGGCAAAGATCTTGGGAGTTGGGATAGAGATTGCAAACCATGGGTGCTGATCTGTAAGCTGAATAGATGGAAGATATTCTAGATATATAATAGATGGAAGATGCAATATTACAGTGCAGCTGTTCCAAATGTGTTACTGCTTTCAGAAGAAAAGTCACAATGCATGGAAGTGTGTATGTGACAAAAACAGACTGAAAAAGTTATAAACAGAGAACAAGGAAGGTGTTTTAAAGCCATTTCAGGCATGTATAGTCTCAAAATAAATGATTTTTCAAAATTTTCAGCTAATTTTACCTACTTGCCAGTTTTTGAATTTTAATCTTTGCCTGTAATTTCACACTTTGGTGGAAATGTTTGGGCCAAAAGGTGTTTTTTAGAGTGCTATGTATGAAAATACTTTTCGTGAGAAGATGCTGTTATAATTCAGTATTTTTTCTTGGTCACATCCTATCTGAAGTGAGGCTCATTTCTTGTCTCTCCTTGTTTTCTCCTCTCTATTCTTATAAACAGTTCCATGCGGAACTGTTACTTTTCCTTGATTTCCTGTGCATCCTTCTGAAGTAAATTAGCTCTTTTGACCCTTTCTACTTCTCATCTAAAGCCCTTCATGTTTTTCCTGAATTTACCCCTGAATTTCCCCTGTGACAATTGTTGAGAAGGGCAGGAGCTTGTGAAGCCTGCTGTGTTTTATGCCCACTGTGAAAGAAACCTGAATGGCTGTTGCCACTGCTGCTCTTCCACACAGAGGAGTCTCCTGAGCAAATTAATTTGAATTAACAGTTTCCTGCCATTTTTGTGCAGTCTTTCAGAGGTGGACATTCAACAGTTAATATACAGAACTATCCTTGGAAATATTTGAGAAATAATGAAGAATCTCAGGTAGTATTTTAGGCTTATCTGTTTAGACCTGCACATTGCTAATTTAGAGCTGTACCCAGGGTTGACTGTGTGCCATCTATCATTTTGTAACTTGCCTGTCTGTTGAAAGCTGTAGTCAACTTACTCTGTAGATGGCAGCATTGGGAAATTTAGAGCAACAAGTCTAATTTAGGACCAATGACAGAACGGATCCAGAAGCTTTTTTAAGTCCACAGCTAGTCCTACTGCTTTCAGTGGGATCATTCACATGCTTAAGCACACTTCTGATTTCAGAGCCAATTAGCCAATCCTTATAGTAGTCAAAAGTTAGTCATACTGCAATGTCCAAAGCCTCTTACACATTCTCATAGTCTTTGGCTTAGATCCCCAGTTTACTTGCAGCTGATGTGTATCAGCTTTTGTCCAATATATACTTCTGTACAATATATATGCTACTATTTCCATACTAATTCGAATTTGTTTTGGGGGAGTGAGGAAAGAAAGTGTGGGATTAACTCCAACAGCATCCAGCTTTTGACACACAGACCAGTTTATCACTCTCAGATATTTAGGATGGAGAAGCAGTTAGCTGAAAAAGGAACTAGACACACTAATATCCTCTGCTGTTGATATAAACACAGCAGGGAGCTCTAGGGGTCTGTGGTGGGCATTGGAAGCAACCGAGACTGGCAACAAACCTTGTAGTCACAGGATCCCGCTCCTGGTGCTGCCAGCAGCCAAGGAGAGGCTGATGACAGAACTTCAGCTCAGTGGAACTGTGGACTAAATGAGAACACACAAATTGGGAAAAATGCAGCCAGAAGCAGAGTAACAGCATTAAAGTTCCTTTGTGACCAAAGGACATAAAATGTCACTCGCATTTTGTCATTTTTTACATCTTGTACAGGATGATACTAAGTTACAGGGAGTGGTTGACATTCCAAATGCTTTGAAGCCAAGGGACCTTGAGGGCTGAGAGGATGGGTTAGAAGAAACCTCATAGAGTTTGACATGGTGAGGTGCTGAGCTTGGCACCTGGCTGGAGCCACCCTATGGCTGGGAGGTGATGGGCTGAGGTTCAGCCCTGCTGCAGCCTGGGGATTTTGGCAGGTGCCAAGTTGAATATAAGCCCATATGTTGGGTGCTCTCCCTAGGAGTAAGGCAAATCATATACCGTGTTGGGAGTTCTATTGGGAAGAACAAGACCAGCAGGAGGAGGGAAGTTATTATCCATTACTACCTGGCACTGGTGAGGTTGCACCTGGAATAGTGGTTCAGTTCTGGGTCCCCCCACCCAGTCCAAAAAGGATGTGGAGGAATCTGGAGAGGGTCTAGCAGCAGGCTTCCAAGGCAGGGAGCAGCCCTGTGAGAAGAGACTGGTGGAACTGGGTGTGTATAATCTGGCATGGAGGAGACTAAGGCAAGATGTAATTGTAGTTTACAACTACATCAAGGGCAGTTGCAAAGATGAAAAAGCCATTATTTTTTCCTGGTAGTAGGAGATGGTCTATCAAAGGACAGTAACTGCAAATTGCAGCTTGGAAGGTTCAACTCAGGACATTTGGAATCTAGAAGAATATTTCTTCATGGGAAAGTAATATACTGGAACAAATTGTCAGAGAAACGGGAACATCTCCATCCTTGCAAAGTTGTAAGAGACCAGAATGTAACAACCAGCTTCTGTTAAGCTGCCTGAGGTTATCTACTACAGTATGAAAAATGAGAACAGCGATCAGTGTTGCTCCAGCTTCAGGAACTGAGTGCTGTGCTCCTTGACAAGGAGCTAATGGTGAGTCTCCTTGCTGTGCTTTCTGTTGGGAAGCTGTTCCCAGCAGGAAGAGCTGGAGGCTGATGCTGCTGACTGCTGGTTTTCTTCTCTGTCTGGGGTGGGAGGACAAGAATGGCTGCAGGAACAGCAGCCAATGCATCTAGGGTGAGGTGCAGGTTTTGTTACCAATGGATGCCACTTCACAGAGAGCTGGGAAGGCAGAGGCCAAGGAAGGACCTGAGGGAACTCTTCCACAGTCAATGAATCAGAAACTGAAGTATAAGGAGTCCTCCCTAAGGATGAGTGTAACATCTCTATGGGTACCCTAGGGGGAAAAAGAGCAGTGAGTGATGGGGAAAATGGAAAAATGAGAGAATTCCTGGACATTTTTCAATTGTCATCTTTTCAGCAGTACCATAAAACTGTTCAATGAAGTTTCCCAATCCCTTAAATAATTGTACATCAAAAATGTAGTGCTAGGTGAAGCTCAGTGAACAAATAATGAGGTATGTAGAACTGATTTGAAACTTACGTACTTTTTGCTTAGATGAGTTTCAGACGTGGTTAGATGATATTGCAAGGCCTGTAGCAAGTTACAGAAAGTGAGATCTGCATGATGTTGGAGGAACCAGACTAGGCAAAGGTATTTCAGTCAGTTTAGCATTTCCAGCAGGGTACCATAAAAAACAAGACAGTAAATTCCATGGCTTAGGAACACGTATGCATGTTAACATCTACACTAAGAGTAGAAGCAGAAGAGCTTCTACTCTTAATGTGTTGAGAGTGGGAGAAGTGCAGCTTAACTTTGCAAATAAGGAATGGAGACATAGATTCCCTGATTTTTTTTGCAGAGAAAGTTTTTATATTTACTCTACTTTGGCTTTGGGCCTGAGTTAATACACCCTCCCTCTTAGCTGGACATATTAGTTAAAGCTCAGTGTTAGACTAACCTCAGCTTGACTGACTTGGAGAACAGTCAGGTGAACTCATGTCTGTCTGCAAAAGAGGTCTGTATTGATACATAGTCCCCTTATAATGCCTGAAGATATTTTTCTAGTAAGACTTATATTGCAACTCAGCATTCAAGAAACACTACTTTCTCCCTCTTTTTCCCCTTCCCATCCCACAAAAATGTTTAGCAGCACTGGGGAGTTGAGGATTATGCATAAATCTAAATCGCAGATGATTATATGAAGAGTGGTTGCAGTATTCAGGCTTTCTGACATACAGAAGAGTTGGGTGGCAAGGTTGTGGCCATGTTCCTGATGGTTTGAAGAAGTACAGATGGAAGAACAAGATGGTTCAGAAAATATTATAATTATTTGACTAGCTTGATATTTTATCTGACTTTACCAACCATTCTTTCTCCTTTCACTGAACAATTGCCCTGAAGGTCGTGTCAGTAAACAACACATTTCTCAGGATCAGTTCTTACTGAACAATGTGAGAAAAGGGGCTGGGTGGCTAATTTTTCCCAACTTCAGAAAGTGACTGTTACAGGTTTTTGATGCAGCCCAGTGCTGTTATGAATGTGATCTTCCCTAAATACACAGTTTTGGACTTGGCTTTCAATTTTCATGACCCTCTGAGAAGAAGTCATAAAGTAATCCCTGCTGCATTTTAGAAATGATCAGTACAGGCAGCAGTGACAACAAACTTTCCTGTAAAGTGTCATTCAAATCTTTTACCAAAGATGGCAAAGTCCTGTTTGGTTTGAATCAGTCCGATGCATGTTCATGGCCCTTGACTGAGCAATGAGGGTTTAGGAAAACTGTTGCTCTTTGTGAAAATGCAGTGTTTCAGGGCAATGAGAAACTGCTGGTTAAGCAGCCAGGGATCTTGTACAACACGTTTTACAAAAGTTGTTTCATTTCTACGGTCTGTCTGCTACAGCTGCTGCAGGGATCCATGTCAGTCAGGTGATAGACTTTAATCCTTTGCTTAGCTGCAGTGTGGATGTGTGTAGCTCATGACTGTCACTCCTGAGGCTTCTAATAGGGGATGGTCCCAGGAGAGCCTGGGACTGCTGCATGTCTTTCCTGCAGGGAATATGCTTGTTATTTTGCAGGCTGAGAACCACACACTCATTGACAGAACAAAAAAACTGTAGTAAGAAATTAACTTAAAATCTCTTTGATTTTCAAAGCCTGAGATATTTCTCCTGCCAGCCTCAATTTGTAAGTGGGTTTTTTTTACCCTATAACTTAGCTGGTATTTTTGAAAGCAAAATCTACAATTGTACTTGGTGAGTGCAATCAAAATAAAAGAATGGAAATTCAAAAAATTGAAATATTAACTCCACAGCAACATTGGGTTTGTTCCTTACTCATTTGATACATGCATGTCAGGAAATGGCATTTTGTTCGTTAGATTTGATGGCGCAGGGAAAGGTTCCCTGCTCAAATACATTAGCTAAATTTAGTTCCTAGGCTGCAACAGGTGAATTTATTTTTAAGTACTGTGTAGCACTTGGGGTCTGATTTTGCAGAGCACCTCAGCTCCTGGTTAGTCCATGATCTCAACTGAAATCAAGCCTTCAGTTAGGCTTGAGCACATGGTTGAATTTATGTATAGGCTGAAGTGATTTCCTTAGTCAGACACTTGATGATATTTCCACATCTGTTTAGACTCAGAGCCTGAACTCATTGCATTAGGAGGGTAAAAGTCCATTTGCTCCCAAGCAGAAGCCCCTCACTTGATGTTTTTCACTCTGGACTGGACAGGGAATTAACAAACTGCCAGTTCTTCTTACAAAATTATACCAATTCTACTACATCAAGTGGGACAGCTTACCTTGGAATGATTAAACTTTTCCAAGATTTCATATCCTCACTCATCAGACCCCATTTAGCACAGGAAATTACAGTTAAGCTGTAAAAAGACTTTCCCTGACTAAATCCAATGTTTATAAATTATAACAAGGCAGAAAATGTGAATCTCAACAATGTAACTATAGTCTGAAGAATTCACAAGTTCAACTTCTTTCCCAAATACTTTTTACCACAGCAGTAACATGAGTTTGTATAAATAATGTATACATTTTTAGCATATCTGCACAGTGTAATAGATAATATTTTGTGTATTAGAAGAATGCAAACCTGTGTGGGCTGTCTCCGCCTTCATTCTCAGACAGGAGATTTTTGGACTTTTCACCAGCAGTGACCACCAACAGAGCAACTTCCTTCTGTTCAGGTTGTTTTGTTTTTTTTTTCATAAGAAAGCTGCTGGAAAGCTCCTTAAGAAATAAGCTCTATAAAGCTTCTTAAGAAACAAAAAAATAACAAGTTGGATATGCTTTATCCAGTCCCACATTATTTTTCATGTCTATGGCAAGGTCTCAGTATTTGTCATTCCAGTACTTCAGCAGTCAGGCCAAGCTATACTTCTTACATCTGTGCAATAACCTCACATACAATATGGACCAACAGGTGCAGAAAAGGCTCTCTCTAGAGAAAAGAGCAGATCTAGCAGCAGTCAGGGCCAGAACCAGTCACACAGTTTAGATTTTCTTGTGCTGTCCTAAACAAACCACTGACTGGACAAAGATTCATTATTTTCTCTTATGTACATAAGAGATTTAATGTACTTTGTGTAAAATATGCATCATAGTATATATCATAAAAATACCATGGATCACAATCATATATAGAATTATTTTTGAAACTTTAAGGCTAAATAAGAAATCATAAAACCTAGATGCAGCTAATACATCCTGTGTGGTAATTCTTTAAAATTCTTGAGATAGAGCTACTGCTCACAAGCATATTCACATGTAAGAGGAAGAGGATTAGGAACAAAAATAAGAACAATTACTCCATTGAATTTAGGGAAAGTTTATCATACACTGACTTCTGGAATACACTAGGTTTTAAATCCTAGGGTTTACAGTTCTAGGATTTAAATTTGGCTCTTGGTACCTAAAATTTGTGCAAAGAGACTGGCTTTAGCTGTTTTCTGTTGAACTATTTTTCTTTATGGATGATTGCAAACCCTTCAGGGATCACCCTACAAACACTGTCAAAATAACAGTGGTGAATGTGTGGGGTGGGGAGCATAAATTAGGGAACTTCAATGTCCGGTTAGTGCTTGGCCATGGCAGAATAAGTGGCCAGCCCCTCAGAGGAAGGACTTCGCCCCTTGACTTTACATGGAACCAAAACCAGTCAAACCAGGAATGACACTCAGCATTCCCATTTAGGAGCAGCTTTAAAAAGGAAAATAGCTGCAGTGTGCACCAACAAATTCAGCTTAATGGAAAGTGTCAGCACCCAGGAGAATTCTGGCCCATGACCCAGATAATACAGAAGCAAACCATTGTGTGACTGCATCTCTTTAGCAAATGTAGTACTGCAATCAGCAGTCTGCAAAAATACTCACTTTCAAAGCAAGCTTTCAGTGAAGATTTCAGAATGACTTTTGTTTCAGGAGGGAATCACAGATGCAAGCACTAGAAAGGCTTTTCAACACCTGTTTGTTTATTTATTTATAAAAATTCTTATCTGGGGCAAAATAAATCCTTGTGCATTTTATTTGCAAATAAAGCACAGACAGTGAAATCTGTAACAAACCAAAAGGGTACATGGTGATACCCTTAAAGCTCTGTCCAGCACATATAAGGTAACTAGCTGGAAGAAACATCTGCGAATAGTAATATGCATATATTTTGTAAGTTGTGAAAATAAATAAATCACCTATAGTGTAGGAAAAATACTCTGAAACTCATGCCATTTCTTGTAGGGAATTATAGTTGACCTTTCTGTGTTAAAAAAAGAGAGGACACCAGAAAATATTGGAACGGAATTCTGGAAAAAGCTTCCCAAACTACAGCCTGTGCCTGCTCATGGTATTCAGACATAAAACTGCAGCCCGCATACAGAAGGCCAGGCCTCTCATTTCATAGTTAATTTAAAACTGTAACTAATCTGGAAAATGTTTATGGCCTGGAGTGGTCTTTTCATGTAGAAACTGTATTCTAACATACACATTTTGAACTTGAATTGGTAATGAGTTTGACTTACATCTTGTGGTCCAGATGTGTTTGTTTTAGTATAACTCTAAGTGTACTAACCTGGGAACCCTTCAGGGTGAGACACAACAGATGGACAGAAGCAGCCCAGGCCTGCATTTCTTCGAAGCAGCCACAAAACATAAACTACACCAGAGTTTAACTGGCACGCACTGATGAGGGGATGTTTCCCAGGAAGGTGTCTGTCCTAAAATATCGTCTCTATTTCCACTGTATCTCAAAGAGAGACAGTTTCTCTCGATTGTGGAAAAAATACCTCTGCTCAAGAGACCCCATGGAATTCTCATCTCAATGACACTGTCATGCTCTTATTCTCATTGATTATCAACTACTTTCTACAGCCTGGTGGATGTTTAGAAAAAGGAAGTATTCACTGAGATGATAGGCAAAGGAAAAATGTCAATGTTGAAAGAACTACAGGTCTGTGTTTCTGGAATGGCAGCATACAGACTCTCAGCTAGTCAGATTTTGGTTTTAACAGTGATTTTTTACCTCCCTGGGTCTAAGATTATAAGCATTAGTCCTGCTGGAAGACAAATTTTAATTCTCACTGCCCATTCAAAGTATTTTATCCAAACTTACGTCAATAGCTTTTGAAAAGATAACACAGCCTTTTCCATGAATACCAAATAAATGTAAAGAGTAGTTTTCAGTAGTGAGAGACTTTAAACTCTTTCTTTTAAAAAATGTCTGTTAATTTTTGGTTTGTGGTTTTTGTTTTCATTTTCTCAGAGTTGTTTTGCAAGTAGGTTTTTGCCAGTGTTGGAAATGGAACCACACTGCTGTAAGTAGGCACAAGAAATTAACTTGCACAGGGAAGCTGGTTTTTAGCTGTTTTTTCCAGTTTTGTGTCCTCCAGAATCAGGGTTTGAATGAAGCAAGTTCAGGCAAGAAGACAGTAAAAAGTAACTGGAGTGAAACATTCCTTTCATTTAGCTTAAGAACAGTTCATCCGGTTCCTTCAGGGTCATAAACCCAACTCCTAAGCCAGCTGAAGTTGGTGGCAAAGCACCCAGGGATGGCACATTGTACTGCTTAGATCCTGAGTCTTCTTTGACTCACCTAACTAAGATCTACAGACCTATAAGAGGCAAAAAGCCATTATTGTCCAAAGCAATGAGGATGCTCTCTGACAAGCCACAGTACTGTGGACAAAAAGCCAGAGGGCTGGACAGTCAGACCAGGTCACCAGAGTCTTACATTCAACACCCTGCTCTGCCACCAGTGTTCTCAAGCAAACTGCACAAAGCAAAGCCCTTCTCCCACACACTTAATCACTTAGGGAAACCTCAGCCTTCAATTAGGCAGCATGATCCCCTACAAAACCAGTGAGAGGAACAACAGGCTTATGGCTGGGGAGCACAGACCTGTAAACCTACAGAGGGGGGGCATTGCTTAAACCAGGTGATGGGAATACGGAGTCTAGACACAGTTTTACCCCAAATGGAGCAAAACACGTTGTGATGCCAAGAAGTTGGTATTTATCCCTGCTTAATACTCTTACAGTGAATAGTCTGCTAATGCTAGGTGCTCTCTTGAGTGAGAGAAACCAGTATGACGGCTGTCCTGGGTTATGTCACTTCTCTGGCTAGGTGTTTTCTCCTGCTCTACTGCCAAACATACACTGAAGCCCTCTATGTTTAACTAAGTTTAGCTACTAAGCTATCTGGCACATCATGGTGGATGGTTCTCTCTTCCTGCAGTGGTGCCCCACTTTGAAAGCAATGAATAGTCACTGGAATAGGGATTTGACTCTGACTCTTTCACGCCTGTTTCTAACTTCTTACCGTGAAGGCAACATCTCAACATCTCTCCTTGCCTTAATGTATATCCAGTTTCTTTATGCAAAACGTGTATCAGAGATCTATACAAGTTATTGTACCATGTAACAGTCTGCTGGTGGTATACAGCTCCTAAAATACAGAAGCATCAGCTACAGAAAAAATAGGAAGCTGGAGGCAGACCCCTGACTTCCCATCAGAGCCTTTCCCACTAGGTGCTAACAGATGTGCACTCTGAGAATTACAAGACTTTACTCCATTCTGTCCCGTGCAAAGCCTCACCTAAGTACTTTACTAGCCTACTCCCTTGACAAGGGGAAGGCTGAGTTCAAGAGTGCCCTGGCCCTTAACTCAGATCACCAAGCAATTCTGTGTTACCAGGAGATGGAGGCCCACTAGAAAGAAACAAATGCAAAACTGCGACAACACTGGTAGAAAAATATGGCCTAAGGGAACTAGGCAGGAAAGCTGAATAAGTTTTCTGAGGATTTTAGTAGTGTCTAAAGGCTGAGTGCAGTGCTCAGAGTTTCCTGTTGGATTTAATATTTAGTTCCACCTGATGGTTAAAACAGTGACCTGGTTGCAAAAGGTACAAAATAAGGTTTTTGAAGGCAGTGAGACCTCAGTTTGCAGGCTGATGCTCTGTTCTTTCTATAGATGGCGCTGTAACTTACCGAATGCTTTGTTTCCCTGCTCAAAATTTTTCTGATGCTATCAGCATTATGCATCTCAAAAAGCAGATTGAGGGTGAAAAAATCCCTCAAAACCATCACTAACACTGAGAGGTACCTCAGATCATGGGTGTGATTTCTAGCATTTTACAGGATCTGATCAAAAAGAATCCTCATTCAGGATCTGTGAATGGTCAGGAACAGGAACTTGGGGTAGAATGTCAGAGGAGACTAAACGTACAGTGGTGTTTGACGGATTTTTCTTCAGTGAATTTCTTCAATTGCTTTTGCACCCACATAAGCTTTAAAAATCCACAGCAAATCAGATGGTCCTGGTTGAAACGTAACTTCTGACTTTTTTCCACAGTGAACATAAATCCAAATGCATTGTAAGACATTTAAAGCAATTAATATGCAAATGATTATCATTACAAGCAGGAGCTAACTAAAAACAACTGCTCCCACATGATAAGTCATACGTGATTCCCTCCATTATCTTTCTCTTTGCACATAACTTCTTCATGATAGGGACTCTTCTGTCTCACCACTGCCTTGAATAAATGGCACTGTCAGCATCCTTAGTGCTCATTGGTAGTTTAGCAAACATCATTGTCAATAAAACCAGGGCAAATACACCAATTCAATTAACTCTGTTTGTAACCACAAAACATTTCTAAATATATAATTGAATGAAAACAACCTCCATAGAAAGATTTGTTCATCAAATGTACAGGAGTATCAACAAATTAGCTTGATTCAGAGTCAAAACACTTCATGAAATCCACAGGTAGAGCCCAGCAGTCCGGCTTTTCCTCAGGACGTGGAGCTCACATTACAGCAAAGTGGCCTTTTTAAGTGTTACAACTGCAGAGCTACTGTGGCACCAACAACCACCGCACCACTGAGAGCACAGTAACAAGTAGTTACACATTCACACCATTCACTTTTAAAGTCTAATGAAAGAATTATTTCTATATAACTCTTTCAATCATGCCCCCCCAAATTCATGTTCCTTTTGCAATAACCTCAATATATACACATATATATATATATATGCTATAAAAGCATTATCAAATTGCATTTTCAATCTCAGGTGCAACTTTAGGAGAATTGTCATTATATAACTTCCTTTCTGACAGTTCTCCTGCTATTATCACCCAGACTAATAACTTGTAAATATCTATGAAAAAAATTAATACCTTTATCTTTTGGAAATTTACAGTAGTATTCTTCAAAATGAAATAAACAGATAGTAGAATGTATACAGTAACTGAGCCAGATTTATGGTTACAATTATGAAGAAATAGGCCATGGTTTATACCTGATAAGCACAGTGTATTTATTTGGTGAAGAGCAAGAGATGTATGATGTGTTTAAACATTCATTTCCTTATTTTTGTGCATGTTTTCTGTAAAGGATGTGTTAACTGTGTTACAATCACTGAAACAGGTTTGGAAAGTCAGTCCTAAGCTTCATAATCATTCACCATGTTATAAACTGAGGATATCTGTTGATGTAAACATCACCCTCCATACTTCTGCACAATGTTTCTGTAAGAAGAGATGAGTCAGGGGATGGCTTTTGTATTATCACAAGTTTTAAATGCAGAGTGTTTCAATTAAGTCATTTCAATTCAGGCATGGAAAACCAGAAGTTTTAGAGAGAGATAAGAAATTGATCCTGGAAGTTAGGATGCAATCTTCCCACTGTCCAGCCTCCTCTCTGGGATGGGGTGCAGAAACCTCATCTCTCTCTCTTCCATGAGTTTCAGTCACGGGCATTGAAAAATACAAATGTGTTCAGAAAGTCTACGTGCTCTTGCCAAGTTCACAAGGGGAGTGCAGCAGAATTACTAAAAGAACAACAGAGGTCCATATCTACATACAGAAAAACAGACTATCTCCCTCCCTCCCTCCCATCTCCTTCTCACCTGCCCCAGGGCTGGAGTTTCTTCACAGCTTATTCTTTCCCTTGCATTGCTCCTGGAGGCCCCAGCAGTTTCAAGTCCTCAGAAAATAAGAGCCATCACAGTCTTTGCAAGGAAGCAGCCCTAAGAAGTGGCAGGTTTAATGGAGCATTGTGCTAGTTTGAAAACAAACCAGTGGGAGGCACCAAGTCAGAATAACAATTTAATGGAAATTAAAGAAAAGGGGAAAAAAAGGTAAAAGAAAACACTGTCAAACTGACAGAGTCAAGGTACAACCTGACACCCTGTTAGGCAGGGTGGTGGTAGCAGTCTGGTAGAATGGTGGCTGCAGTCCTCTGAAGCAGTGATCCTGTAGTAAAACAGTCTGCTCTTCCTCAGGAAGTCCAGTGGTGGCTGTGTAGCTCCTGTCCTCTGGAAATCCAGTGGGAAGCCGGTGTCTCTGGTGTTCAGCCTCAGATTATATTCACGATGGGATGCTTGGTTCCTCCCTCTGGGTGGAGCATCTCACAATGGGGTAATGAGTCATGAGGCAAAGTGTTGATTAGGCTCATTAACAGAAGATAGTCCGGAGGGAGTTATCTCTGAGTCAGGGGGCAGGACAATGATGGGCAATTAACAGAAAGATAGTCTGGGGGGAGGAGGCAAGGAAACACTGCCCCACCTGATTTCAACAGCTGATGGGGATGGTAATAGAATACACTGCAACCCAGGACAAGCATACATACAGCTCTTCTGCATGGGCACCTCCAGCATGTGCTTATGCACACTATGATGGTTTCAGCTGGCTTCTCCTATTAGGCTAATTTCAGTGCCCTGTACTCAAAATGTTTCACAGCGTTTCAGAAGCTGGAGAAATTAACTGCTGTAGAAAGTGGAAGGGAAGACCATAGCCACCTGATGATGCTGGGACATACCCACAGATTGACATAGCACATGCCTTGAAGAACCATTGCTCCTCTGAGATGTCATATACTCCACATGAAACTGCATTTTCCTTGCAGACGTGTCTCCCTCCTCTAGGTTTAGATCATGAATAGTTGAGTGCTGTGCTGACACCAGCCACCTCAAAGTAGAATTAGTTTCATGTTACAAGAGCTCCCACAGCTGATAGCCCAGTCCCCTGTATGGCTGGAAAACCTTCCACTCTGTGGAACCACCTGCATGACTTCCCCTACACACTGAGATGAAGATCCCACAGCTCTTGATTGTCAACTAGATTTGAGAGTCTTTATTCCAGACAGGCTCATGACTTCCCAGTTTCACTGAGGCCTGTAAGATGCTGACCAGTCTCACAAGGTGCTCCAGTGGTTGATCATCTCCTCCTGTACAATCTTTGCTACATTGTGCTTGGCAAAATGGTCTATAAAGAGAAGCATTTCCAAGCTTGATTGAAAAGCCTGGAAGTAGCTCACAGACACAAATTTGGCATATTCTAATTCCGCACGGAAACCTGATTAAGTACTAATTTTCAGAGAAACATCACACTGCACACTGTCTAAAGTTAACTGAAGGCCCCTTGTCCCTTAGAAAAATTGATTCTGCCAAATGATTAATTACTCAGTGTTCCCTGTGCTGCCTGACTTGAACTTTCAGCCATGACTTCTAGAATGTTTCCTTGATGGTAACACTCCAGTCGCTTAGAGATACAACCTCTGCTCACCTACTAGCATGCTATGCTAACATGGGGTCACTGGTGTCTTAGGACTGGAATTTTTTAAGGCATGGATGGGACTTAGGTGCTTGACCCCATTAATTTTTTGAGATTTGAGCATCTAACTCCTTTAACATCTTATCAAAATCCCTATTCAGTTTCCTGGACATGGTTCATCAACACAGTCACAGATCACAGAATATCTTGAGTGGAACAGGACCCACAAGGAGCATCAAGTCCAATCCTGAAGCGAATGGAACAATGAGGATACATTCAATGAGTTTTATATTTCAAGAAGAAAAAGTACTCAGTAAATATGGCCCTTTTAAAAAGCAATGATTAATGATAACATGTAGCTCGGATCAGCCACAAATATGACAGTTCTGCAACCTTTGGATTGTCCTTTCTTCTGACTAGATCAGGAGCTCCTGTGATAGACAGTCCCATGAGAAGGCAAAAAGTGCCTGAGAATAAGAGTCAACAGGTATCAGCAACCATTTCAGTAAATGTGGATTATCAGAAAGTATTTTCTGTTCCCTTGAGTGATCATTTGAGATTTTCTTGACATTTCGGCTTCTTTTAGAGGTCCATAGAAGAACACTGGGGCCTCCAAATTGGGGAAAAACTCCAGGCACTTTTCCTGGCCTGACAGAAAGACATAATTAAAGAAGTAATAATAAAAGAAAGTTACAAAAATTACTTTAAAGGAGTCCCCGACAGCCCCTGACACCCTCCCCCACCCCCCCCCCCCACCCAGTTTTGCTATTTTAAGGGTCATGCTCATAACCCTTTTTGGCTGCACATTCAATAGCCATGATTTCTTGGCAATCTTGTTAGCTCTGCTTTCATATGGGTGGGCAGCCCCCATATAATAAATCATTTAGCAGCTCAGACAGTGATTCAACAGCGTAGTATCTTTCTCTTCCCCAACAGTTTGTCAGCGTGGACTATGGCCCAACAGGCAGACCTGCATCATCACATCCACTCCTAAAGTAGGCTGGAAAACAGCAAACTCTGCTCCAAAATGTGCTCCATGATACTTGGGCTTGAGTACATAAGCCCAGTTTGTTAAGCCAGAGTCAGTGGTACAGTAATGGTGCTACTGGTTTGGTGGTGGCTCACATCTGGCCAGACGGGAGCAGAATCAACTTAAGGCTGCCTCCAAAGGAGCAAAGTGGAAAATTTACATGAACCCTTCCAGCACTGAGAGGTGTAGAAGTCTGTGATGGATCCCCACTCTTGCAGGATAGGGTCTTTGAATTCAGAAAGGTTTCTGTGGATTTCAGTGAGGTCCAGTATGATCTTCAAGAGGTCCAGAAGACAGCAGAGGAAGTTATTGCCTTGGAGCACTGAAAGGTATTAGGGAGGTCCAACAGCTATTAACAGTACTGCTTGTTTCTTTAATAGTAAGTGTTGGACATTTTTATCAAGAAGCATTCTGTATCTGCAGTCAGACTTAGATTTACATCTTTCACCATCAGTATCTCTGGTGAATGAGTTTTTAGCTGGTATGTGTGTGTAAGTGGTGAAATTATCTCACAGCTCACAGTAGTAATTTAGGCAGGGTTACAAATTATGCTCCATCCTTTGAAATAATGTGTAGAACAAAACAAAGAAAACATAATAAAGAAAACATAATAGAGGCTGATTTTGATGTCCCGACTCTTATAAATATGCGACCATCCATGTCTGTGATGGTACAGCAGATGCCATCTGTCCCAGAAATGGTACCTGTGGTACAAAAGCACCTTCCCAGGCTTTGATGAATGTCTTGTTCTGCAAGGATGATCATGACAGAGGAGAACACGGAACAAGAGAGCCTGCTTACAGAGAAAAAACTCACCTATATCCTACACTGTACTGCTTTTTCTTGCTTCTAGCTGAACACAATCCTCTGCTAAATACTGTCCTTTAAATGTTCAATCAAAGAAGAAAAAAACCACCCCTAATATTCCTGTGTTGTGGAACTAAATAATAATGTTGCTAAAGAAGATATATTGTTGTTCTACAGCATGGGGTCAAGTCTTTTATCGCTTTTCTTGTTTTCTGGCTCTGCTTCTCTCTTTCCTTTCAGTTTTCCACCTTTGTTTGCCTATTTCTTTGTCTTGAGTAAATGATATTCCAATTTGCTGTGAACCAGCTAAACTCCAAACAAATTTGGATAAAGCCCTGTGTTAATTCCAGGTACAGGTTTTCCCTTTTGATCTTCTCCACAGGAATATTTACTAAGAAAAGGAAAGGGAAGATATTATTCACCAGTTCTTTCTGTGTGATGCAAGTCACTGCTAAAATTAAAGGCTGAATATGATGTGACTTGTCCCACATTTCTCAAACTTTCACAAGCAGCTACCTAGAAAATAGCTGTTCAAAAATCAGTGAGAGGGGGTTTTGCTATTCTTTTTGCACATTTGATAAAAATAACATGGTTTGGTGAACTACATGTTTATTCCACCACTATATAAAACTTACTATACACCAACAAAATGAATATAAGAACCCAGGAATTTACTTTGGAAGCTAAGACTTGGTTTTCAAATACCCTTTTTTTTCACATACAGTTTTTATTTTCATCCCATTTTTCACCAGTTTGACAAAAGTTTCTAACTGCCTTCTTTGCATGCTGCCTCATACATGACACCCCCTCTATTCCCCCAAATACCACAACTCTGTAGCACTTGTTTGAAAGCCGCAGCTTGCTGCAACTGCTCTGGCTCCTTGTCTTTCCTTTTCTGACTGAGCCTAGTCAGACTCAGCTGCACTTATGGAACTTGAAGCTGGCATGTGCTCTCTGAGCATGTTAGCTGACTTAAAAGACCCCCTTCCTTGGTGGTGGCACTATGAAGGAAGTGTTGACCAACATCTCTCTGAGGGTACTAAAACCCATCTAACCATGTTCCTCACTGAGAAAAATTTGAGTAACTCCATGTACTTGCCAATTTACTCTGGATGGTAAAAGGGAATAGGTAATAGGTATACTGGGTGTGTGGCAGCAGGGGAAGACACTGCATTTAAATGAGCAGAGTGTGAAATCAGCTGGAAGGTTATTGCAGATACACATTAGAAGTGGACCACACTGTGTTTGGAAGAACACCCCACTTCCACTTCCAGTCTTGAATGAAGTAGATTTTAAGAAAGTAGCTGAAAAGCAGTCACACTTGAAAGAACGCTGGAGGAAAAATACTGTTTTGAGCTTCTGTGCCACTTCCAGTTCAGCAGAGGAGTGAAGGCTGTTTGTTGTCTTTACATTAAAGAAACAGGATGTCATATTGGCAGGTACACAAACCTACGAGCATCCGCTCCCCATCAATGCACTTTTGTTTTAATGGGCTAAAAAGATCCTTGATAACAGCTGGTGAAAGACCCATTGTCCTGCCACATCCTTTTCCAGGTTTGACCTGTCAAGAGGGTAGTTATGCAGCTCTGGGAGCAGAGAGGAAGAGCCAAACATTCCTTCAGAGTACCCTTTCAGTTGCTGGTCTGGGCATGTGGACATTTTCCTCTTGTAATCTGGCATATATTTTATGAGAGGATCTGGAAAGAACATATACGGACCTGGACCTTGTGATGCTTGGTAGCCATGAATGCAGAATAGAGGGATACTCTGGCCTGACAAGTTCACTGGTTCTGTACTCAGATTTATTCTTTTCTTTACTTTGGTACCTATTTATTTCTGATTTCTTCACTTCCCTTTCACCACTCCTCCACTTCTTTTTTATATTACTGCTCACTTGTCAATCCAATTTATGTCTTTTTAACCTTGTGTAACTTATCACTTATTTGTGATCTTTCTCCTTTCACTGGCCTTCTCTCTGCTTTTCTTCCCCAGTGGTTTCCATGGTTTATATGTGTTGGGTTTTCCATCCACATACTACATATGAACAAGAGGAAGTGAGAAGTACCAGAGGTACATACTGGAGGTGAAAGACACGAGATTATGGCAATCTGAGACAAAATAAAGCAGGCTGGTGGAGAAAAAAAAAAAGATGCTTGTTAAAGAGGAGGCTGGATACAGGAATTTCCTATACCAGAGGAAAGGCAGGTCTTGATGAGAACAATAAAAAGAAGGAAGGAAATGGTTGTTTGGGTGACTAGGAGAATTGACCATGGTCATGGATGAAAGGAGAAGCTAAGCCAGGCTCTGTGCCATTAGCAGAGCTATCAGCCTGGGATCTGGAGGCCTCCAGGAGAGGCAGAAGCGAGTCTCAAAGCAAGAAAGGAAGGCCAGGCAGGAAAACCTCACAACTAAAGGCACAGCAGCATTTAAAACAGAGATATTGATCAGATATTTGTTAGGCAGGGAACAGAGAGGATGGTGAACCCTCTCAAAATTATGCCTTGTAAATGACATTGAACATTTACATGCATTTATGGATGTGAGCGCTCATTTTGAATCACCTCCACTCTAACTCATTAGGCTTATAGCTCATTAAATAGCAACATGTGGTATATCCAACCCTGGATAGTCAACAGCTTTTAAAATCTAAAAATTTAATTAAATGCAAAGACAGAAAAATAGGAAAATATGCTACGGTGCTCAGCTACCACGTGACAATTGGCCATGCTCGCTTTCAAAAATCAACAAAAAAGTCAAAATAGAGAAAAACTGCTTCACAAAAGGGCTTCACACTCTTCCAGGACAGTGTGAGAAGGGATAATCCTGTTTTTCTCCCAGCAAGGAGCAAATTCAGATGATCCATCTACTCCTGTAATTCCCAGAATGACACAGAACATCAATGCCAAGCCTGACAATATGTTGCTGAATGAGTGGTACCAGAGAGAAAGTGACTGTGATAGAAGACAGCATGGCCGGGATAAACAAACAGATGCTGTCAGCCAAATGCTGAACACTGCAAATATACCACAGCAGATGCCCTGATTAAATGAAATGTGAAGTCACAACATTTGTCTGAGTGATTGAAAAAAATCAACATGCTCTCATGGTCACAGATTCATTGATTTTTCATGAGAATTAAAAATAACTAAAGTTCATTTAAAGAGAAATTTTCCAAAAGTAGGGATTTTCTATGTCTTGCTTTCAAGTGGATATTGTTACCAGCCTTCTCTCCAAGACAGCTTGCATGTCATTGAGAGTAGAAGTGTCTTTAAATCTAGTTTAATCAAGGAAGAGAATTCTAAACTCCTGGTAACCATCTCCTCCACCACCCTCTCCTGCCTTGGTATATGCTGCTTTAAGGGCTCTTCTCATCTGCCCACTCAGCTCACCTCTCAACTCACCCTTCCACACAGGACAGGCTGTGAAAATGCACAACCTGCCTTTGTCAGTAAAGGCAGTAAAGTCAGTAAAAAAATCTCCAAATACTCTCTGGTAGGACTAATACCTGTTGAGAAGTATTAATACCAATATCTTTATGCCAGAGCTGTCCAACTCCCGCAGCATCACCAGGCAGCTGTGCTGCTCTTTGCAACAGTGTGAGGCCTGTAGCACTTCACATGCTGCAGCTCTGAAATGATCTGGGGGTTAAACAGAGCTGTGCTGGGTGTGCCTACCCTTGGCTTATGCTTTGGAAAATGAAGGAATTCCAAGCAGATTTTTACAATAAATATCATACAACCTCAAGTTCTCTACGTGATATTCAGTGATTTGTTAAAGGCACAAAAAAAGACAAGCAAACCAAAGAAATGTGTAGAAGTCCTTGAGCAAACAACAGGGAAGATACTTAGCCAGAACAGTATGATCATGGTTCAGCTCAAATTTCTCTGAGATCTGGCCCAGGACTGGGAAGCATCCTGACATATCACCATTATGGTCTGGAGAAAAAAGAAGTGCTGTTCAGAGAATTTCAGCCGGAGTGGCAGATTGTGAAGGAGACAAGGAGGCAGAAAAGCCCTGATGCCAGCAGGACAACTTCCCTTCTTAAAAGCCTTGATGGTTTAAGGCACATTTGTAAAAGGTCACAAAAAAAGATTAATGAGCAAGGTAAAATAGAATAGAAATATATGATCTTTGCATGTTTCACTCATTTGTTCTCTGTGCCATGCTTTTCAGTCAAAGAAATGTTTTTCAAATGGAGGTTATGCATGCTACTTGGAAGCATTTGTAACAGATTGGCTTTGAAGAAAAAGGTTTATTGCCAGGCTAATACAACCAGAAAAAATAGCAAGAGCAAAAAGATGCCATCTAGGAGTAGTTTTGCTGAGAACTTGGTCTTGAACACCAGACCTCTTCATTCTGGGAGACAGATCATAGTAGCAGAAGCTGTTAAGGACACAGTTTCCTTGAAGCAAGCTGTTAATTGCTGCCAAGGGATAAGATCAGGCCTGCCACAACAGCAGTCAGGACTTATTAAACCTCTGCTCCTGCTACTCAAGAGGCTTAACAATTTTAGATGTTAGGTTGAAGACAAAAAGAAACAGGAGAATTCCTCTTCTCAGTAGAGAAAACCAAACAAGGTAGAAGACCAAACCAACTAATACAAGCTGAACCCTTCCTAAAAGCCTCTATTTTTCCATTTGTGCATAGTAGCAGAAAGATCCCTGCAAACCAGAGAAGACCCTGCTTCTGCTTTCTCCTATAACCACTATATTATGCATTTTTCCACAGTTACTTTACTTATGCATAGGCACAGTCTGCATTTGGGAAGGGCAACTGCACCTGGACAAAGATATGCAGCTTGGCACTGATACTTGCACCTCCATAGGTTTTCCCCTGTCTAATAAACACAGATACAAGTGTGTTGATAAGGATTGCTGAAGTGCTGGCTTCATTTTTTTCTGGAAAGAAAAAAGAAGAAATTAAACGCAAGCACTTGCTTTTAAACAAGAGAGTTTTGGAAAGAACTTCAAGAAAAAAAATATCTCCTATTCTGTTGCTGCTACAAATTCCACCACTAAGTTTCTAGCAATGTTTCTGGTTAGGAGCAACTGAGTGACCTTGGGAAAACCTTGCTGGAGTTTCTAACATGCTAGTTTTCACATTTTGTCTCCTGCAGTTGCCAGGGTGGTTGTAATATGGAAAAGAAAATCATTGAAAAATCTATGACTGGTATTCAAGGGGCTTAGAGCAAGCCCTGCAACTCCCCAGGCAGATGGAGATTTAAAAAAAAAAAAGCAAGCTGGGCTGATGCTAGAAGTGTGTTTCCATGGGAACAGGGAGGTAGGGATGCTGCCTCGTACTTGACCAAATGCGAAGCTGGCTCAGGATTAGGATTAAAAAAGAAGTGGCCAGATTCCTACTGCCAGTCAGAGTGTTTTTTACATTCCTAAATACTTAACAGGGCTCTTTAAAGTCTGCACTAACTCTACATCCATGTGCTGTTGTGAGGATTTAATAAATTTAAAAAGTTGTGTATGTTTGACTGTAAGCTTATAAATAGAAGTGTATATCAGAGCACATTTTCTTTAATGATCCATGAAAACTGACTGCATTAATGGGAAATGAATGTCCATCCCTCACTTCTAGACAAGGTCTAGGGTGGTGGTCTTTGTCTTGAATGCTGCTCTGTGTGGTATGATGCTTACCCCAGCCCAATCCAGCTCTTCTAGTTCTCCAAGAGGCAATGTTGAGATCACCAGACAGGAAAATCATGCATTTGCTATTGCGCAGCAATGAAAAAAAGAGGCAGGATAATTATTTTAAATTGTTAGTCTTCCACTGCCCCAGGAGAATGAATCTAATTGTTGTCTGATAAACATCAATGTTATTTAAATATTACAAGAATCAGAAAATAGTTTGTGTTAGCATAAGTATTTCAAAATACACTTATTATTTATCTTTGAATGTTTGAGATTAGATTACCCATTCATCTAGTTGTCTAGCTGCAGTTCTCAGAAAAATCCCTATAAAACTTATATCCTGTTTTTAGGCCCTTCATTACTCCAGCAAATTTGAAGCAATAAACAAAGACCAAAACAAAAGTAGAGAACAATAAAGACAAATTCCTAGAATGGAAGTAGAGTTAAATATACGCACTCCTGTGATATATTTATATTTTAAGAGTTAGTAATTTTTCATTGACTAAAACAATAAACAAGATTCAAAATCCCAGCTATTGAACAGAGGGGAATTGAGGCCCAAACTAAGGGCATGTTGAAAAGTAGATCCTACAGTTTGCTTCTTGTCATAGTTTGTTGACAAATGTCACAAGCTGAAGAAGTGGCCAGTTACGACCCCTTTCAAAAAAACCTTAGTAGTAGGGGTTAAGGTTCGCACACCTGCATTTCCAGCACACAGATACCTTCCTATGCTTGCATAAATATAAGCAAGTAACTTTGGCTCATCTTCTGAACACTTGTGAGAGGAGATTTTTAGAATTTGTCTTTTTAAAGGCCTGGTGAAAAAACATTTCCTTCTGTTTCTAGAAACTTCTATGCTTAACCTTAAGCTAAAAAGCATCTGCTTGAGCTAGGACTACTCACACCATGTAAGTTAGGCATGCAAGTCTCTGCAGGACAGAGTTGGATTTCTTCCTCTGCATAAAGAGAAAAATAAGAAGTATTCACCCATGATATATATATTTTTAAGCACACCTTGATGCCTGTTCTGCTTTTCAAGGAAGACTAACACAGTCCGGCCCTATGCCGACGTTCACACGTTTTTGCAAGGCCAGTCTCGCCCCCCAGCAGCCCGAGGAGATGTTCCGCAGTGCCGTCAGAGGCACCTGCCGTGCTCCACTGCTGGTGCAGAAGCCCCCGGCCCTCGGGCAGGTGGGCGAGGGTCGGGTGATGAGCAGCGCGCTTTCCCGCCGCGGGGACTGGACATTCTTGGGTGCTCCGCGTAGCAACATCGATGAATGAGGTGTTTAAGGCAGCGGCCGCAAACAGCAATTCACCGTGTGCGGCTCGGAGCCCTCCGGGAGCTGAGGGTGGGGGACTGGCTGCCCCCCAAAGCAGGGGGTGCCTTGCCATCGAGTGCCCCCCTCCCGAGAGCTGCGGGGTGAGGAGAGCCGCTCTTCCCCAAGCAGGGAGTGCCTTGCCATCACCGTCCCTGTCCCCCGCGCGGGTGCCCGAGTCCCCCGCCCACCCTCCCCCGCGGTCGCAGCGCCGCCCGCGATGCGATGCTCGCGGCGGGGAGGCGGCGGCGCGGGCATTTGCATGGGCTGAAGGCAAAGCGGCTTCGCCCGTCTGTTTTATTTTTAGCTGGCAGCTCAGGACAGCACAGCGCAGCTCCGCTCCGCCGGCGGGGCGGGCGGGGCGGCAGGCGAGGGAGGACCGAGCCGGCAGGGCGGGCGGACGGACGGGGCACCGGCGGAGAGAGGTTACCGCAGGCGAGCTGCAGCCAGCCGGGCTGCGGAGCGCCGCCGCCCCCGGCTCCCGCCCCGGCGGCTGCGAGCAGGGAGAGGCAGGGAGAGGCAGGGAGAGACAGGCAGCGGCCTCCGGTGTCCCCTCGCTGCGGCCGCGGTTCACCCCGGGCTGGCGACTTGGTGCCTGGCTTCTCCCCCACCGCAGCCGCGGCGCACTCGGGCCCTGCAGATGGCCAGTCCTGGACTGGAGCTGGGAGAGGTTCAGCCTCCTCCCGAGCCCCCCCAGCCTGAGCTGGCCTTCACCGAGGCTCAGAAGTGGATTGAGGTAAGCCCGCGGGATGGCAGGGATGCGGGCGTCCGACCCCATCGGGGACACCCCGCGGGACGACCCGGTGTCCTTCCCTCCCCCCACCCAGCCGCTGTCCCCCCGGGGATTGTAGGCGTTTTATTCCACGCTGAGCTCTGTCCCGGCCTCCCCGCCGCTCTCCCCAGCTTTCCTCGCTGCGGGGAAAGCAACCGGGGCCGACCGAGCCGCCACTCAGCCCCCGCGCAGAGTGCGCGCCTCTGGATGGGCCCCCGCCCCCCTTCCGTCTCTTCCAAACTTAATCTGTTAATCGCATCTCCCCTCCCCGCCCCCGGCGTTGGGATGAACGGGACGGCTGTAAACACGAGCGGGGCAGGTGCGCGGAGCTACGGAGCGGACGCGGATGCTTCCCCGTTCCCGCGGGGCTCCCGGGGGCGGCGAGGGGCCCCCGCCCTGCCGGGAAACGCGCGGCCCCGCGCCCCGCCGGCTCCCCGGGCCGCGGCTGGCGGCCGCGCAGGTAGCGCTCCGCAGTGCGCGGAGGGGCGGGCCGTCACGGCTGCGAGGCCGGGGACAGCCCTGCTGCCCCTGTTCCCATCCCTCGGCCGACCAAGGAGAGATACTTAGTCTCGCTGTTCAAGCAGGGCAGAAAAAATAGATGTGCTTGCTGTTTGCTCGCGCCGTAAAACGGAAAGATGGGCAGGTGGTGGGTCAAATTTAATAGTTAAATATTTTGGCATGTGCCAATAGAGACGCTTAAAATAGCTCTCTATCTGATTTCCGGCACAGAACGTGCGTGAAGGTGGCATAAACCCAGATACCAGGGTAGCTGCTCCCTTCAGCTGTGGGCTTTGAATTTAATCTGCAGCTTTTAGAAAGCCTCAGTGGATTCTGTTTTCTGAAAGTGATTAGGCAAAAGGTTGTAAAAATTGTTGTGACTTTAAGATTCTGTGAAGCCCTGGGAATTTTGGACTGTGATGTTTCACTGTATCAACTGGAAAAGTAATGCTGTGTCAGTCTTCAGGGAATTGGCCCTGACATGATGTGACTCTGGCTGGTGTAGGACCAGAGGCAGAGGAACAACGATGAATGTGAAAAGAAGGGCTTTTGTGCCAAGAAAAGGTGAGCATGCAGCTTGGAGAAGTGAAGTGCACATAAACACCGTTTGTTTTGGGAAGATGAATACAGCAGTTTCTATATAGCCTTCTTTATGACAGAGGACTGAGAGAGAGGCACATGACTCCATCATACATATGGTATAAAAATATCTTGTGACCGTCAGTCCTGCTGACTGCTAATGAAGCCAAGAACTCAATGGTGGAGCAGTTCTCTGTAGATAACGAAGCTGTCATCAGCAACTCCAGGCACAACAATAATTAAGGGGCTGTAAGTCTTCCTGTATTAGAACAGAGCCTTGGGGGTCAGGCAGAAACTTCTCTCTTGGGCAGTTTATTCCACAGTTCACTGTGGCAGGAAGTCTCATGCCTGTCTCTTGTGCTGTGCAGGACCTGGTGAGCAGAGCAGGAGGGCTGTTTAGCTTCTGTGTTCTCCATGCAAGCCCAAGAGTTCCATGTGTACCGAGGAAGCTGTCAATAACTTCTTGTGCGTCCTCCACTTTTTAAATCTGCTTGATGCATGAATGACAGAACTGTAATGTACTGCTAATTTTGCAGCCGTCCCCTTGCCTGAGGAGAGTGTGTCAGGAGCCTGGAGCATTGCCATGGCTGTGGTGTGAGAGGGAAGCATCTGCCTTTCCAGCAATGCCCAGAGCTGATGCTCCCACTAAGAGAAAGAAGGAAGAAGCTGCCAGTGAAGCAAATGTGGTTTAATTTGCCTAACACATTGTATTTCCTTTTAATCCCAGTTTGGCTTAAGCTCTGGAGCATGAGGGTTATTACCTCTTCCAAAAATCTGGTCAACATCCACTGTTCTAAATCTGGATGGTTTGAACTGATTGAATTATGGAGAATTTGATATGTTAGCGCAAAGTTATTGAAAAGCAATATCACTCTTAAAAAGAAATAAAATAAAAAAATAAGAAATTATCCAGGTATCAACATTCAGTGTGCCAAGCCCTATTGATTTGCATGAAAACCTGAAATGGGGGTCATGCTGTGTCTGGCTACTAGGTCCGTATGCTTCAGCTGGCTCTGTTCTTGTCTCTCACCAGTTTATTCTCGGGCCTAGAGATATTAGCAAATGTCCAGTGCATTGTATCTTCCAGCTGCCTTCTGACCATTTAAAATTACACCTCTCTCAAATGAAAATAAAAGAAATTGTTATGGTTGCGAGCAGGGCTGTTGAACCTGTAGTATGGAGCAGACAAGCTAGTGAGAATATTAGCAGTGTAAGCTTAAAACCTGTCTTAGGCTGTAAAATAGTGCCATGCAAGGAAATTAAAGTAGAAATGTACAGTCTGAAAACTCTCTGAGCTTATTGTGCATTTTTACTTCAAACGATTAAGTTGTGCGACTTGCTTGTTGGATTCTTGTCTGGTTTAAATCCTTGTGTGAGTGCTGTCACTATTGTTGTAGGGTTGACAGAAATCCACCCTGTGGTCTGCAGTACATTTCTCCTCTGATGGGACTGGAACGGGAGGCTTCTCCTCTGCTTGTGGATGGGCAGCCAAGACATTAAGTGATGAATGTTTAGATCTGCAAGGATCAAGGAACTTCCGTTCCATTGCTGCAGAGGTTTTAGGGGTCTTGTCTTCGCCCCTTTTACCAGAGCTGGTCTTTTGGGTGCCAGAAGCCTTCCTTTTTCTCTGCCAGCCTTACTTTAATCTGCATGCTGCAGTGTAGTTGTGGTCTAAATTGCACTGAATTTGGTGGATTCTTGTACTAATCCTTTTGTCTCTCTCTGGAGCTCTGACCCAGTAGCACTGAGGTGTTCACCTGAGCAGGGAAAAAGGCCAGAGCTCTGACTCTTACTGCCAAGGCTGCTTATATATTTAACAATCTGTGTTTTGTAAGAGAGTATTTTGCGTGGTGATAGATCTGGTTTCTTCTCTGTATTGCAGAAGGTGGGATTTTGGAATTCTGTGGGATTTTGGAATTCTGTGGAATTTTGACTGTGGTAGGAATCCAGAGTTCAGGCTTGCTTAATTTTGCATAAATATCATCTGTATCCATCTTGTACCAACAAAGCTATAAACTGTTAGTTTAGTTTAGCTTGGCATGTACTACTTAAGTGAAGAATGCCCTCTTAATGATAAAATGTACCTTGTTAGTAGCACTCAGAGGACTTAAAATAAAGCCACTGAATGAAAAACCCATGTGAGACAGCTACATCAGTCTGCATTATTAAAGGTGTGGTATCTCATTTCAATTAATGCATCTCAGTTTCACTGAAAGAATATATCTGTCTTGTAAAGCCTAGTGGCATACTACAGCAAAATAACACATCTAATTGAATCTACTGATCTGTAATCTTAAAATATCAAGGTTCTCTGTATGTGTTTAATCTAGAATAGCTGATGGTGGAAAGAACATCTGTATAAACAAGAGTTATTCTTACTGTAAAGACTCATAGGAGAATAATATGGTAATAAAGTCACATTTAATACCGGTGTAACTCCTAAGGGTATTGTTATCTCCTCATCGTGCCTCCTAGCCTTGCCTCATTAATATGCTCTCTCCTCATTGCTGAGACTTGGTTCAATTAGGGATGGCTTTTCCATAGATTTATATTCCTCAGAAACTTTGCCAGCTGGTAAGAATACTTCCTTTATAGTGGTATGGCAATAATAAACAGTGTTTTTCTGTCCCCTGTAACCAGTGCTTGACTTCATCATTCCCACTAGATGTGTGTAGGCTAAACCCCATCAACTTCTAATGAATCTGCTGCTTTTGTCCTATGTACATTCCCTGTGAGAATTCTCATGTTAAGGAGAAATTTTCCAGCCAGAGGAGTTTGTTGGGTGTTTTGTGGCTTCTTTTTGCCTTCTAGCAAAACACCTCTTAGATTTTTGTATTTAAGGTGATGTTTTCAGTTGGTAGCAGTGGTGCTGCTTCTAGGAGAAGCTGTAGGACCACGTGCATTCCCTAATGCTTCTGGATGTGTCACATCATACAGCAGAATAGGCAGGCCACTTCTGCACTACCTTCTCTATGGAATAGTTTGAGAGGCATAAATTGAGGGAAGTGACTCAGGCAAATAAACTTAATGTGATTTGCTTGAGCGGGGAGTCTGGAAACAAGGTTTCTATAGGGTGTCTCTCTCAGCCAGAGAGCTGAGGTTTCCACTGCAAAAATTTAGGAGTTAAAAGGAGTTGAAGGTAGTTCATTGACCAAATCTTTCCTGATGGTGAAGGACTTGTTTGGATTATCTGCAGTGGGGGCCTGAACTTGCGTAATATGCAAGTTTGTTTACATGGCCTTCAGAATGTGGTATGACCTTTGAGGGACATCAGAGATAAAGCTCTTTTGGTGAAATGTGTTGGGGAAGCTAACTGATTTCCAAATATGTGTAGACATCTACTCTTTCTTTGCTGCAAAGCTGATTCTAAGATCCTTGAACAGGGACTTCAGTCCCTTTGAATATTGATACAGTTTCTAGAATGGTGATGCCTATAGCCAAACTGGGACCTTTGGGTACCACTGCAGTCATGCCATTATTTGGATAGGAATGGATTAAGTCCAACAGACATCCTCTCCAGCAAGCATTTCTGGAGAATTCAGTTTAACTACTTTATGAGAATATGTCAGTACAACCACTTAAGTGTAGAATGTTGCACCAAGCTCTAAAACTGAATGGTTTTATTAATCAAATATTGTAGAATAGTTGCTGAATGAGCCTCCAAGCAGTGTTTGCCATTCAAATTTCTCAGACTTTAGCCTTTCTTTTTAGTTCTTTTTCTTCTGCTGGAAGAGTGTCTTACCTGTATACTTTATGTAATGTATTGGGAATGAATTTATTAATGTGAGAAAGTGTATTCTCAGACTAGAAGAAACCTATGCAAATTGTGTTTCAGACAAGTTGCCTGATACGTGGACAAGCTAAGATATAAGTCAGAAGAATCCTTCCCACAGTGTTGGTAAGGTAACCATGAAGAGTCAAAAGGTGTGTGGCTGGTGCCTGGCCCTAGATGTATGTGAATGCAGGATAACTTTACTGTGGTTACAGTGACTGGACTTGGAGAGGAATTCTTCATTGCTATCTCTACATCTCCTCCTGGGCAGCATTTAGGGACTGCAGGCAGGACAGATGGGATCTTCTTCATTCTGGCTCAGTTAGTAATTTGGTGGAATGAGAGCTAAATTGATTTAACGGGGGTGGAAGAACTCACCCAAACTCTCTGACCCTGTCAGACTACCACCTTCTAGAAATTTTTTCCTCTCCAGTTGCCTGACAGCCAACCTCCTGTGCTGTACACATGAACCCAGTTCCCTTGTCATGAGATCTGTTTAAGCCATGTTACAAGTAGCGCTTGGCACAGGGGTGAAAATAATCAGAACAACAATACTATTGATGAAGGGATAATGTCAGGAAATGCAGGACTGAGCTCTTAATTGTCTTAAACCTGAATTAATTTCTACTTTCAGTATTGAAATTTTAAAATAGGTAAAAGACCTGACTGTAGCACCAGTCTGAGATGCCATTATGCAGTTGGTGGTGGAGACCAGTTAGCACCTGGTAACCTCAAGTGTGTATGTTCTGCTAGTAACTACAGCAGAAAATGTAACCTCATTATGCTCGTTCTGCTAGTAACTACATTTTAAAATTATTTCTTTTTAAGGCAAACATTGGTCCTCTAGAAAGGAAGGTGAAATCTTTTCCAGGTATGGAGCTTAAATAGTAGGTTGATACGGCAGAATTTTCCAGCTTCTAAAATGTTTCGGCTTACCTGGGAAGTGGCGTTTCATGACAGGTTATAAAAACTGCATTATCTTTTGTTTGGAAAATCTACCAGTCTAGGAGCTTTTCATCCATGGATGAAAAATTCTGTGCATTCATTCTCTGCAAACATTCCAAGAAAACAGTTTTTTAATGAAAAAGCCATTTATGGGGTGAAAGTGTCACTTAAAAGGGCAGCTGCATGGGGAAGGTATGAACATTTTGGCATGTACTCCATGAAGATCTAGGCTTTCCTTCCTCCTTCTCCTCCTCCTTCTCCTCCTCCTTCTCCTCCTCCTTCTCCTCCTCCTCCTTCTCCTCCTCCTTCTCCTCCTCCTTCTCCTCCTCCTTCTCCTCCTCCTTCTCCTCCTCCTTCTCCTCTTCCTCCTCCTTCTCCTCCTCCTTCTCCTCCTCCACTAGTCTCACTTGGGCCCTTAGATCACAATGAGTACAACAGAAACTATGGCATCAGTAACATGAATTGAAAATTGATAGCTGAAACTTCTCCCAGCTATGTTAATTGCTGTCTTGGGCAGATGGGCTGTGGCTGTCCTTGAGACAGCCTTGTCAGAATGTAATGTACCATAGCTTGAAATGAAGAAATCCCTGCCTATTACTGCCTTTTATTTTATAAATGGCATAAATATACTTCCTGTACCTGGGACAGGGTGGGGACTGACTGCTGAGGCAGCAGCTCTGCTGGAGAGGACCGGGGGAACCTGTGGGAAAACAGGCTGGGACAGCCTGCGGTGTCCTGGCAGCAGGAGAGGCTACCCCTTCATGATCTTCTGGAGCTGGTAGTGATTGAAGTGGCTATTTGCTCCTGTTTGGCACTTGCTAGGCCCCTCTTGGAATACTGCATCCAGTTTTGGAGCCCAGAGTGTGGGAGGGACATTGATAAGGTGGAAGAAACTGAGAAGGAGCCCCCAGGCTGAATAGGGCTGGGATACTTGCCATGAGAGAAAAGGTGATGGAGCTGGGCTTCTTCGGGAGAGGTGGTTTTGTGTGGACATGGCACAGCATCCCTGTACCTCTGAGCAGGTTTTTGAGAAGACAGATTCAGGCACTTCACAGAGGTGTGTGGCAGGAAAATTACATACTTGTCATAAATTAAAATAGGAAAGGTTATGGCTTGATAATAGGGAGAAGTTTCTTCACCATGAACCAGTTGAATATGGGTGCAGGTTGCCCAGAGACGGTAGAAGAACACCATCCCTGGAATGTTTCATTCCTGTCTGGACAAAGCTGGGAATGGCTTGGTCAGACCCAAGAGCTGCACTTGAACACAGCAGGAGGACTAGAGGCCTTCTGAGGTCCCTACCAACCTGGTTATTCTGTGCATCTATGACTCCTTGACAGTGGGTGAGTGAATATCACTTAATTTTTTTTTTTTTTTTGATGCTACTTTATAGGTCACTTGTATTATTGTAGTGAAGAGCCTGTTTATATAAGCAAGATCCTTCTTTAGACAAAAGCAAAACTCCTATGGCTTATGGCAGGCATCTTCAGGGTATGCTACTGAGTTTCCTTTGCAGAAACTCCTCAAGGTAGTGTAAAATATGTTTGGTTTCCAATCTAACTATTTTTGCTAAACCTGTTTTATTATAGGAAACTGTAAAAATGACCAATTTCCTTGGCTTGGTTTGAATTTTTTTTGTTATTGCTATTTAATTCATTGTGCACCACTATAATTGACCATTAAGGAATTTAAATTATTTCCCTTCCTTTCCAGATCTTGAGAGGATGACATGCAGGCTTAATTCTTGAGAATTTAGATGCTAAATCCTTAAGAGGCTTTTTGTTTGTGGTAGTAGTTGTTTATAAGAATCCTTTACCTTGATAGTCACTCTGCTCAGTTCCAGTATAACTTGCTACTGTTAACTAGGGTTTTTCTTTAGTTGTATGCATATACGATGATTATTGCCAGCAATCCTTACTCTAGAAAAATGTGTAGCTTAACAATAGAATTAATAATAGAGCTTGCATCTGATGTTAAAATTGACTTAAAGTAGTCTAGTAAATTCTTGATTGATGAGGAAAAGAAGAAAATCCTCTTCATTTGCTCATTTGAAGAGAAACCCTATTTTGCTGGTTTCAGAGGTCTCATGCCTAGTATCAAAGACAGCTTGATTTTGAAATCAACTTTGACAAGCTAAGATTCTGAAAAATAATCCTGCTGTGGCTTCTTGGCTTTAGCATCATTGTCAGTGATTCACAGAGCACTTCACAGGCAAAGGAGCAGCATGGTGGAGGCAGGGGAAGCAATTCTTTAATTCTGCTCTGAACGGATGGATGAGTACAGAAAGAGAGAAATGCTCTTCATTAATTGCTCCTTCAGAGAGTATTCATGATCCCTGGTTCATGATGGAAATAAGACAGGGATTTTTGCAGTGTGTGATCCCACTGTGAGTTTAAGGAAGAACCTGAAAGGAAAAGTTCTCTGTGGTGGCTTTTCCTTATGCTGTTCCAACATCCAAATTCTCCTTACCTCCACTGGGCTTTTCCACAGTCTTTAGAAGAATCCCAGCCCTTCAGTTATTTACAAGATAGATGGAAAGTGGCTGCACATACTCTATGTAATGCACAAAGTCCAGGAGACCTCATCGTAATACTGTAAATACATTCCCTCTGGTTTCCTTTCCTGTAGGTGTTGGTAGATCTCTGTGGAGTGTTGCAATCGGAAGCAGTCAAATGTCTGGGTGGATTACAGTCTCATTTAAAAGATAAATTAAATTGTTACCTGCAGTTCCTCAAACATACATTGCTGTGTTTCAAGTTTTTCTCACCAAGAATGAGGAAGCAGAATCTATGGAAAGATTAATACACAAGAGTCTAAAAATTTATTTTTAGATAAATAAATCTTGATACATACATTCAGTAAAAAATTCAGGCCAAGTGCTTTACATCGGGTATTGATAATGCCTGATAGCTCTGCATCATCTGAGTTGCTTTACATGGGATGGGACTCTTGGAAGGAGAAGCTGTGAACTGAAGATGAAGAAAAGTATGGTCTTTCACTTTGGGATCTTTGCATTTCCAGAGTGGCAGGAAAAAGCTCCAAATGATCTTTCCACTAAAACCGGAAGGCCAAGAAACTCAAAGGAATTTGTAGTTCAGCATCTTGTCCAGGACTGGCACAAAGAGTTGTAACTGTTGCTCTCATTTTGGAAGCACAACCTTGCAAAAGCAGAGGCTGATGCCCATAAATAACTGATTTCAAGTGGGAGCAGAATGCTTGCATGGCTACAGAGGACAGGGGCTTGAGGTTAAAAGTTTCTTTGTGGGGCTTTGCCAGCACTGTTCTCCGTGAAATGCACAAGGTTGTGTTATGCTGTCATATCACAGCAGATTGTGGCTCTCGTGGAGTTTAGACATCTTGCTACGTGTACAAATGTAACTCCCAAATCCAAACCTCACACTTTAGTCTTCATCTGCCTGTAAATATTCAATGAAATTATGGAACTCATAATGATTTAATTTCTTGTGTAAATTTTGTATCTGATATGGCTGTATTGGACCCTCCCTTTCAACTCCATTTCCAACAAATACTGAAAGTCCGAATATCAACTTTACTAATCTAGAAAATTCTTAAGAGATTTTTTTTAAGTCTGCTGTCAGAGAAGGGAATCTTCTGTGTCTGAGGAAAAGCACTGAAGTCTTCCTCCCCTTTTTTTTCCCCTGAATTCCTGGTTTCGAATATTAACTTCATGCCTTTGATGGCAATTTTGCTTGTATTTTCCAGTTTCTTTTTTTCCAATTTAAGAAGAGTCATGGTGTGTTAGCTGAAGTCTGCTATTTGTCAGTGAGCATTTTCTGACTGTGTTTGGGAAAGGGGGAGGAATGAGAAGAGGCAGAAGTGACTGCCTTGTCTCTGTCAGACTGGTGCAGGCAGGGATGCCCAGTGTGCCAGGATGTTCAGCACTGAATCCCTTGGCTTTGTTGATGTGCTATTGTTGTGATTCATTTCAGTGGGCTAACTCACATATATTATTGCAACAGAAACAACTCTGGAAATTTTTTCAGTCCAGAGGCTTAAATGTAACTATGTACTCTAAACAGAAAAAAAAAAAAAAAAGAATAACCATGTAAGTATTTTTTTTCTGTTTGTCCTTTTCCTGATTCTGATGAGTTGTTTTTTAAAGTTGTGATTTGGAAACTGTCTTCTGTCAGTGTTTGAATCAATTAAAGATAGACAAGAAAATAATTTGTTTTCAAAAAAAAATTATGCTTGCAAGGAAAAGAAGGTGTCATAATCAGTGAGTCACAAAGGTGAGTCTTGCCTGAGTTCAGAGAAATGATATAAAACCGTAGCCTAATATCCTGCCTCTCCCAAAACCAATTTTTATTTCAACAAGGGGGCCTTCAGTTTTGGAATAACATGTTAAAAAACCAAAAATCAACAAAGTTTAAGCAACTCAAATGATCCTTTATTAGAAACAGCTTGCCTCTTCTAAAGGGAAGCAAAAATACCCTCTAAACATTTTAATTATGAACACGCAGATCTTCAGTCTTGCTGGGACTTTTGTTTTCTCCTTCCCTCAGGTCAGAGCCACTCTGCCCATGTCACTCCTCTGCTGAGGGTGCTGGGCTGAAGGGCACTTTCTGTCAAGGCAGGTACTTCTGCCTGCTGGTGGTGTGGGCTGTAGGCAGCATTACACTGATGTCTCAGGATGGCCCAGGTGTGTGGCCACTGCTCAAAGTGGAGGTGGTGGCTCTTGTGTGGTGGTTCCAGCTGGTGGTTCCAGCACAGGCAGCTGTTGCATTGCGGCTCCTGACATCCAGAGACTCTTGGACTGGCGCAGCACAGCTAAGGGTGAGATATGTCCTGTGAAGAGATGAGCATGCAGGGAGCATAGGGTGTTAAAAATAAAGCTGGTGAAGTTGCAAAGTAATTTTACCTCCCTTGCTTATCTTTCAATAATTATTTTCTCCCAGGAAGCAGTCCTCAGTTAGATTTGCAGATATTCATTTGCTGTGGGTGCCCTCCAAAGATAAACATCAAACTGCATCTATGAAGGATATGTGGTTTATGAAGAATGCACTGCACTTGGTGGGAGAACCTTCTTGAGTATCCTAAACAGGAAAAGATACCTATTTTTATTTAAAAACACATCTCAGTAATAAATGCTTCGTAACTTCATTCCTTTTGCTCATTTTTCTTCTTGTTAGTAGCTTCAGGGGAGAAAGGAAGCAAAGCTGTTATAGATAGCTATGGGGCAATTTAATGAAAATTCACAGGGGTAGCTCTGAGATGACATTCCAGTAAGATATAACAAAAAACTTGTCTACCAGTGCTTGTGGGATTTTATCCAATAATTTCCATTCATTGTAGTTCACTAGTGTCTCTGATGTTGCACTGCTGAACAATAGCTTTGATTCTGTACTTTTTATTTTTGGATTTCAACCAAGACTCTTGAGTGCATATTCTGGTTATAGGCAGATCTGCTATTTGTGGTTTTTACATCCACCCTCAATATTTGTTAGTTTTTCAGTGCAGTGCTTAGTTCTCCATTGCCATACTGGGTTTTCTTTTTTTTCTTTCTTTTCTCCTTTTCTCCTTTTCTCCTTTTTTCTTTTTTTCTTTTTCTTTTTTTTTCTTTCTCTTTCTCTTTTTCCTTTCTCTTTTTCTTTTCCTTTCTTTTTTTGGTAATAAATTGTGCGGAAAAAACTTGCATTTCAGCTTCCCTCATTAAGGGCCTTGAAATCAATAGATCAAAGCCAGAGCAGACTTGTTGGAAGTTGTGCAATCTCAAACTGTGTTGAAAGCTTTTGTTTTCTGCCTTTTTCCTGTCTCTTGGTGTCTCCCAAGAGGAGGAAGACCATAAGGGGGGGTCTCTGTGTAGGGAAAGGGAAGTATCCCATCATTGCATGCTTGGGGTACAGGGCTGTGTGATTAGAAGGTGCTGATTTTCAGAAGCAGCAGTGGGGGCAGGCTTTGCACCGGATGAGAAACTCTGATATGAAGCATCAAAGCAACAGCTTCCCGTGGCTGGACTTAGGCTCCAGTACACCCAGGAAATAGGTGCTGTTGGAAAAAGTGCTCGTGGAGATAGGACTGTCAGTGTTAACTATGAGCAGTGAACATTTTCCAGTGCATGCAACTTCAACCAGGTTGAAGTTTTCTTTTAAGACTCTTTTAAGAGAGGGAAAACATAAGCATCCTGTACACAAAAACATACGAAGAGGGCAAAACACAAGCTCCTATTTTTGTGTTTGGTGGGGAGGGAGAGTGCTTTGAACTTAGAACTGCAACAGCATGAGAACTGTAAATGGTTGGTGAAGCAGATGTGATAGAGTCAACAAAGTTGAGATGCTTCCACATGTCAAAAACTCTTGCTGGTACTCTATTGAGGATAAGCTTTTATTTCTTCAACAAAAAGTAAGGTTAGAGAAATGGCCCTTCTACAATGCAGCAAGCTGCTGGCAAGGGCAGAAGGTCACTTCAAATGTGCACACTTGTGTCCTTTGTTGTCCAGAGGTGTATCTTAGCAGAATTCCTCAGGACAATGGCATGAGATGAAAAGAGCTGCTATCTGACAATTCTTCCACAACTGCATTTATGGGTTGCCATGAAAATGTCTTGTGAACAACTGAGCTTGAAGCCACGCGTGTTGACCTGTGCACTTGTCCTACTCCTCCGAACCATGATTTCTTCCTGCCAGAGAAGTCTAATGAGGCTGTTGGAGGAAAAGAGCACACTTGGGAATTTCTAGAGTGTGGTAATTATAGCTCTTTTAACTCCCGGTGCAGTGACAGAATATTTGAACTAATACAAGTTAGGAGAACTACAACTTGGTTGTTACTATTAAAGCAAAATGCCTTTTTCTTGCTCATCAACAGCCCATCTAACTTAAATATGGCTTTTGACTGAAGGGCTTTGGACCATTTTACTTGGTGCTTGTGTGGGCAACATTGGGGGATTTTTTGTCTGTAAATGACTGCCCAGTAATCCATCTGTTAATGCACAGAAATATGGGTGCCAACTCACTTGATGCATTTTTGCATGGATTCTGCCAGCTTTTTGCATCCTATGTGCCTTAAGGGTTTAAAATATCTTTATATAGAATAGTGGTTACTGCGACCTTACTTGAGTAATTTATGTGCAGTTGGTCATCCATGCCTCTTGTATCTTCGTATCCTGGTGCATATAATTTCTAAACTTGCACAGAAATAAAGAAATTTAAGAAATTTAGTTGAGAAAACAGAAGAAGTGAGTAGTAGCAGAGTCCGGATAAAGAGCTTCAAGAGAACACACCCTGTAACAGGCACTTCAGAAAATATAAGCTAGATCAGTCATGTCTAATCCACTGTAAAATCTCCATTTCCCCTGGGAAGTCCTGGTTGGAGTGGGGATCTCAGGCCCTGGTCATGTTGCAGGCAAGATGTAGCTCTTTCTACTGGAAATATTTGATAGCAATTCTGACTTGAGTGAGTTGCTCAGCAGGGCTTAATAGAGATTCTCTGGTACATTGTTTCTGTGAAGCTGTTTCTTCAGTAGTTCTGTGCTAGCATTTAGTATTCCCTTCTATCACAGTAGAAAGTGAGAAGCATGAGTACAGACAGATACCAATTTGTCAGATCATCTCTTCAGAAGACACTTGGACTCTCAAATTAATTCCAAATTTACCCTGCTGTGTTTCTGAAGAGAATAGTTGCTTCTTTCCTTTACTGCTTCTGTCCTTATCCTGCATAAAACCCATTTTTAAGATAGAAGGTGGTGGAGGCAGATTTTAGCTAAACTGTGGTGTGAGCTCCTGCTTTTGCTTTGAGGTTGGGCTGAACATACCACTTTCCAGCTCTAGGCAGTTGTTCCTCTAGTCGACTTGAACAGAATTTCATCCTGACAGCTGTTTTGCTGACATTATTCCCAGTTAGTTATTCATTGGGATTAAGGGCTCTCTGCAGCCAGAACCCTTTGCTGGTAGTGTGCTGTCATTTGGCAGACCAAAATCAATAATTCTACAGTGCTTAAAAATTGTAATTTGCCCTACATCCTTCATAGTTGGAGTTCCAGCTTAATTGCCATGTGGGCAAAGAGTAAAAATTTACTATAAATACCCTAATTTTTCTACCTGTTCCCCTTCCCAGCAATATTTTTAAGCTAAAACCTTAAGAGCCAGATTTGGGTAAGAGTTGCTTTTTCCTGAGGTAGCACAGGTACCATATGTGGGCTTGAGACTCTGTATACGACTGTTCCTTCAACGCTGGGTGAAGTCCATAAGCAACAAGAAGGTCACTCAGAATTCATTTCCAGAGTTGGTCCCATGAATAGCGTGATCCTGGGAAGAGAGTACTTGTAGTGGTGGTGATGAGGACACTGATGCTATCTCCTTCTGCCAGTGCTGGTGGTGCAGGTGGTTTCCCTCCAACCTGACATCCTCATCTCTCAAGGAGGTGGTTCTTGCCAGCACAGTTGGGCTGGGTGTGGCTAGAGGAGAGGGCTTTGTGTTTTGGGGGTTACTTGGTGCTTGAATGGCATTGTTTTCACTTCTCTGCTGCTCGGCAGTCACCTGATAGTAACTTGTCCTGTGCTTTGGGAGTCACAGTTTTAAGTGAATGTGTAAGCATTCCTCCTGTAATTAAAATCAAGGATCAGTTCTCTTTTGGATCTGTAGCTCAGTTTATCCTGGCACTGGTCCAGGCTGGATGGAGAAGCTGTTTCCCTCTGCAGGCTGCTTTACTGCTGCTAAGCAGGTACAAGGAAGAACTCTGATTGGGTTGCATGCTCTCAGAACATCTGTTTCTTTACCAGTATGTTTCTTACTGGCCTTGGATCTATTGCAAAATGAAGAAATGTTGAGCTTATGTGTTACTCTCTCATGGTCTGCATCCAATTTCAGCTCTAGTGCCACCTACTCACACATTGTATCTATAATGTTTGGTGTAATTCTAGAAAGAATAGCGATAACCCCTTAGTTTTTATCATGTCAATACCTTTTCTCTTGGCTCATCTTATTTACCCTGCTGTCAGAGGACATTGAATGAATTTGGTATGCTTCCGGTGAGAGCACCCTTGTGGGCTAACCATGGGCATGAAAGAAGAAAAAAGAAGGTGGTTTTCATTATTAAAAAGAACAGTTTTGAATAAAAGGGCAAAAGGAGTAATGTCCCTTTCAACTGGAGATAAAGTTCCAGCACTCTGTTCAGCTGATGTGTGTTATATTTTTAGACTTAACTGACTTTGGTTTAAGGCACTACTAATTTCAAATACCAGCCCAATTTATATTTGAAAATATTTGGAAAAGCAGGGGTTTTCATGAGTATGAACTGGCACAGCAGAATTCTTTCTCTGGAAAGACACAGTAGTGTTAAATAGTATTGAAAAAGTATAAAATTCCTTATATCATGTCTGTAATCAGAGGGTTCATCTTCTTAAAACTCAAGACTGTGAAAAATGACCTGCTTACTTGAATATCATCAGCAGAAAGATTTACTACATAAGTACTGAGAAATACTTTTTTTTCTGAAATAATAGAATCAATGTATATATCCATCTTTCTCTCAAAGACCAAATAATTTAAATCCCATTCCTTCTTTATGTACTGTCTTGTACTTTGCCATCCCAAGGATAGGTTTAGGGCCACATTGCAGACCAAGCAGATGATCCAGCTAAGCTTGTTGGAAGTGGGAATGGAACAGAACTTTCTGGGCCTTTGTTGTTTTTGCGATTAAAAACTGGATAAAAACTGCCAGTCCTGCCCTACAAAGCCAAAGCCCGTTGGTGCCCAAAAGCCCATCAGCTGGCTTTCATTTTCATTTTTATTTTTATAAAGCAGCCTACAGAGATTCCTATGTAATACTTGTACTACAAATACTGCTTGGAATTTGATAGCCTTTGAAAGTGGCCCAGTCGAGTTGAGATTGTAGCTCAAGATGATCTTGTTATTTAGTTCCTGGTTGGGAGATCTCATAATTGTGTGTCTTGAAAGACCATATTTTGTATATTTTCACCCTTGGTGATAGTGTCTCATTTCCTTATTGAGTCCAGATGTTTACTAGTTCTGTTCTCTAGCACTCTGATTTTAGGGTAAGTTTTGCAACTTTAGATAGTGTGAGTCCTTCTGGCTTTTTGGTAGTTGTTGTTACTGGGAGATTATATACCTAAATTTTTACAGGAGACTTACAATTTTGCATTAGAAATTTAATGTGCTAAGAGTAGCTTGGCATTAGTCAGTTTGCTGTCTTTTGCTGTGGCTTCAAGTTAGGGTAGCAGAAGTAAATTTCATCATCCAAATGGGAAACAAAATTATTTGCATTTTAAGTACGCTGATGATTTTTTAAAAATCCATTATGATAGCTTCTGATACCACAGAGGTCAGTTGGTATCATATTGCAAAGAGCTGAGGAAGGCTCTGTGCATTCCTCCAAGAATACCTTACTTTCTACCACCAGTACAGCTTTCATGTACAAAGTACCAGAAAATCTAGCTTCACACCTCTATGAACAGCAGAGCTTGTAAGAAGACAAGTGAATACTAATGCAAATTATGGTTTCCTGTATATGTAGGATATTTCTGGGCTAATGCTGGAGCTTTAGCCTCCACTAAAGCATAGGCAAACTGTTTGACTTCAGGAGAGCTCAACAAACCTTCTTCCACTGGGCTTTTAAAATTTTTTCTTACTGCTACTTTTCATTTGAATGTGTACTTTGTCTGACTGTTGACTCTTTTGGCACTTCATCTCCTGACCTGTGCTTGCTGCATTTGTTAGACTGAACTGCATGTACAAACTTAAAAATGTTAAATTATCAAGAGGTGTGCTGTATTCTCCTTGGGAAAATAGACAGGCAGGTGTTTACTCTCCTCATACAGTACCCAGCATCTCAGAGCCTGATTTTGCTGAAGACTGCTAAATGCAAGTGAAATAAGAATTATCTGAGTAATATGTTTCTGTCTTCAGTCTTGGAGAACGTGATGAAATTTGCAAGGTCAGGCCTGCTAAAATAACACAATAGTGTTGTCTCTGCAAGCTCAGTTCTCCTTCATGGGCATGCATATTAAATACGTGGTCACTGCTGTGTTTCTTCTGAGTATCTCTTTAGTGCACAGAATGAATAGCGCAGCTCTCAATGAACAGCTATTCAGTGTTTCATTCTCTCCTCACTGTTCAACATGCAGTCCTATGCCACGTTCTTTGTGTGCAGTTCAAACCAAATTCCGAGGAGGGAATTATTTTCTCAGACTTTTGTGGTGCTCATCACTAAAGTATCTTTGCAAAAAAGTTCTATGCAAACATGAACCTTATTTCATGCCTTCACTGTGAGTACCGGAATTGTGGTACAGAGAAATTGATTCAAGGCTGTATGCTAATTTGAGACTCTTAAGACCTTGTATTCTTTGCCATGTACTTAGCATTCCATAGCATTGTGGAGGCACAGTTATGGCTCTCTTCCGTGTGCTGGGACGCCAGGCACTCACAGCAAATGAGCAGTGTGTGACTAGTAGTCAGCTGTCAAATCCTGGTATCACTGATTGGACTGGTGACTCCACTGAGTACAGTGGCATAAGCCAGGACACTATTCAGATCTCAGATCAAGCATGTAGCTGGCTGAAATATGAGATAATCTCTTCAGCTCCCTGCAATTCTTTCCTGCTTTTGCTGCCTACATACAAATTACACAGGCAAGGAAATATCATTGTCCTTGCCTGAAATGTTGGTCTCTAAGGCTTTCAGTCTCAGTCTTCTGTGATATGAGTGATATAATAAATTTGTCTTGTTTTAATACCAGTTCTTTACTCTTAATCATTCTCAGAAAGTCTCCTTTCTCCTGTCTTCTCACTTCCCTCACTCTCATACCTCACTGGACTGCGTGCTTTAAAGTTAGCACCAGCCTAAGTGAGGGGACAGTGTGGTGGGTGTTGGAGAATTCCAAAGTTTGGGACTGTTCTAAAGGGAAAGTGTGGCTGAAATGCCCCTAGCTAGGAAACCTTTTTTTATTCTATCAGGATACAGTTGTAGTGACTTATTTCCCTCGCTAAAAATGATAAACTGCTGTTATTATAAGTACTTTTCTGACTAGCATTGCAGATCTTCTGTCTTCACATCCCTTGATAATGACAATTAAAGACCTTGTCCACAAATTTTTGGGCTTGCTATATACATTTCAACTGGAATATAACATTTTTCATGCTTATGATCACTTTTTGGAAATAAGAAGTCATGATGAATTAGTAGTTCATATATTAGGAGTTTTGAAATGACATGTGGTAGGAGAGAGGGCTGGGGAGGCCAGCCCATAACATCTGTCCTACTGTGTAGCGTCATCTGTTCCTTGGTATTCAGGTTATCTGAATTTCTGGCTGAAATGCAACATGTGAGGGTTATTAGATCAAAATTTTTCTGTCACAAAGGCTGGGGAAGCTTATTTTTCCAGTTTGTCTTGGTAGTGAATCTGCTTGCTATCGCTGTGCTTTTCTAAATCTGCTTTATCTCAGTAAAAGCATAGGTAATTAGAACGAAAAGTCAAACTGAAATGATTAATTTAATACCCACTATGCCCATTATTATCATATAATAGTATTAATTTGGAACTCTCTGGCATCTGAAATGTGTGTCTTATGGCAGATTTAAAGTAGGGATCTTTACTTTTAAATTTTAAAATCAAAACATTTCATTTTCCTATTTTGATCAAGCTATGAGGTGTAAAAACTGCCTAAGGCTGTTTTGTGCTTTTATAAGTAGATGCATGTAATTTTTTATAGTGGTAAAGGGGAAATTAATGAATTTCTCTGTAATAATGGGGACTGCACTATAATAAGGATCCATAATAAATTTGACTAGGAGCCATAATAAATTTGACTTAATCTTGGTAATCAATAAATCAATTAGGTGGCATAGAAGTAGGATGATTTAGAGTCTAAGTGGTATGTCTGGTATAAGCCACAATACAATAATGTTTTGAGCTTAATGTGTTAAATGTTCATAGGTAGTGGGTACTTGGCAAAATAAAGGATCCCTAAAGGAATATAGTGCAAAATAATCCGAACAACTCTAGTTGGCTGTTTTGCTTTTCTGACCCCATAGGACTTCTTTGGGCATGTACGAGTCCTGTTACAACCCAGAAGGGTCAGTGCAGTTGTAGGGACAGCACTGTCTCAACATACAACCCTTCAGTTGTAAAATATGCCAACTGTTTTTGAGGCCAGCTGTCAATAAGCTCAGGTCCTACTAGCTGGTGATTCTTCATGAAACTGAGAGACTTAAAGAGAAAGTGTGTGCACACAGGCACACCAACCATGCAGTTAAAGTGATGTCACATTTCTCTGTAGCTTGGAAGGCTCTAGGGACAGCAAAGTGATAGTACCACACTCAGGTAGAAGGGAAATTTCTGTCTCATCTTGGTGAATCATTCATGCCCTGGAGACCCTTCAGATTAAAAAAAAAAATTGTCTATTTGCAAAGGATGCGGTGACCCTTTAAATGTTGAGATAAAAGCTTGGAGTTTGCATCTGGTTTTGTGCTGTCACTGTAACATGAGCTGGTTTATCTCATATAAAAGCTCCAGGGAATCAGAAAGCTATATATTTAAGTTAAGTTTTAGGATGCCATTTGTAAGGCTCCTATTATCATTTATACAAGATAAGTGTTGATCAGAAAGGAAACCTTATCTGTCTGTCTTCGAAGCACAGGGTCTACATCATACAAGTCTCTTTTGGTGTGTTGGCATGAAATCATCTCTCAGAACAATAGTTGCACTATGACAGTGGGTAGAAGTGGAGGATAGGCTCCCAAATGGGGACACAGGTAAGCAGAATAAAAGTTTTGGCTGGAACCCTGGGAAAATGCTTGCAGGTAGTGTCTTTTGTGGAAAAAGAGAAGAAACTTGAGATTTTAGCACAAGGTAGCTTTGTGCAGGTTTCTGTTGATGGCAAAGAGAACGTGGAAAGTTGCATGGCAGACACTTGATAACCAGGCACCAAGAAAAATGCCTTTTGATGTTAAATCCTGTAGGTCCAGGTGGCTTCTGAAAAACTGAAAATATACCCTTTTCCCCAAAGTAGCTGACCTTGAAGTAAGGGTAGAAGTTGGCAGAATGGATCCAAAAGAGGATTTTTGAAGCGTGAGTGTGCCCGTTGCACTAATTTGATCCAGACATTATCTTGTGGTTCTCTAGATAAAGCCCCCAAAAAAGTAAAGAAGGTACTTATATCCTACTGGCAAGAGCATGATCATCATATCTGGAGCTTGTTTTCTCTTCCTATTCCTTAATTATGTGTGGGCACCATCAGTTTGCCATCTTTGAAAATCAGGCTGTGTATTCTGCAAAGGGTGGAAGTGGACAGCTGGCTAACTCCCCAAGTGCTTTCTTGGGTGCCCTTGCAGAAAGCCTTATGGAAGACAGCCACAATTTACCATTTATCTAAAACCTGAGGGCTGAGGTTTTGGGCAGTGGGATATGTTTTTGCAGACTCATTCATAGCTTTTTTCCTTTGATTTCTCTGAATAGGGTCTTTCAGCATTTGCCTGAGAGTCTTATGACTCTTATAAGTCCTGTTGTGGTTTGGTTTAATGTGGTATTAGGACAACATCAAGCATTTTGAGTTAAAATCTGTATTTTGTTGATACTCAGTTCACTCATTAGATGCTACTGAGAATCCAAATTCTGAAAACAAACATAAATTGGGGTGGAAATAAACAAGCAGACCTATACACATGAAAAAAAAAGATTTTCTGGGGGGAAAGAAAACAAAGAAAGCTTGTAATAAGAGAATAATGACTTTCTAGTTATAAAAGAAAAGTCTATTCCATCAAGGCAGGAGAGAAATAACAAAGTTTCTAAAATGTAATAAATAGTAGGAGCACAGTAGTTGTGCAGAAGAAATTGTTAAACAAACACTTGTCTTAGGGAAAAAAACTTGATGTTACTATGAAAGATTTGATCATGTATATTATTAATTAACAGACATCTGAACATTTATACTATTGACTATCCAGGTTCATGTTATTCTAATCTGACAGTGAAAATATTATAAAAACTATATACACTTTTAATAAATGTTTTCAATTATACCACAACTAGAAACCGTGCATCATTCATTCGTTACAATTTGCTAAGAAACTCTTAGTGGTAGATTTGAGTAAACAAAGTTGATTCAGAACTTCGTCATATCTTACCACCTCATAAAGAACTTGATGGGTTTTTTTCCAGTACTTAAGTAAAGGCAATGAATGAAAATTCTAAAGCTAGAACTTTTCTTAATTGGCTTTGTCAAAAACTAGAATGTTGTCTCATATGAAATGAATATCTGAGCTTTATGTAAACTATTCTCTTGGCATATTAACTTTTGACTGGGCAAGATGGTGTTGAAGTTTAAATTTATTCCGTAAATTCAGTTCCGGTGGAGATTATTGTGACTGCCACCACAAGGAGCATCACCATCTCTATTTCAGGGGAAAATGAATTTCAACGTAACAATGTTACGACAAACTGAGTTGAAGTTCGTTTTACAGCTGTTGACATGCATTTATGAGTCAAAGCAGGATGACACACAGGGACTGACGTAGGATTTTGCTTGTCAGTCTTCAGCTGGGTTTTATTCCATCTAGCCATGGATACAGTGTTGAACATATGTAGGTGCAGGACAGCTGCCCATCTCATCCCTCCCCGTTAGATTCGGTTAAGGGCTTGCAGTTAGAGGAATGAAGAGGGTGACCAGCTTCACACAGCTGGAGGCAGCTCGTGTCACCTGATGTAGGCTGGCCCTCAGCTCTAGCCAAAAGACCACCTGTCTCTCTGAGGGCTGACCTCAGAGATGGCCTTTGCTATGAGGTGAGGCTGGCTGAGCACAGCCAGCATCCTTTTCCATTGTACTTGGCTGGCATCCTGGAAAATAGCCTGTTTGTGGATTTTCTTTTTTAACTCTCTGTAGCAGAGATCTCCTCATCACTGCTGAACCAGGGAACATGCTTAGCTTCTAACAGGGGCATCTGCCAGATTTCTGACCTAACTTGCCTTTCAAAAGGCCCCCAGGTGCTGTTGTTGCATAGCACATTTAAGAGCCTTGATGCTTCAGTAAGGCTAAGGATATCTGTTGCATGCAGCTCTTCCAGCCAAGCCACTGAGCCCCGGCAGCAGTATTTCCCTGCTTCCACGCTGTCAGTTTTGTGGGCTTGCAACCGTGACCCCTAAGAGTGTTATCAGGCAGGTTCCTCTGGGAGGTAACTTTCTCTGGTATGAGAATCACACCTCTTTCCCACCCTTTCCTTATCTCTTGCTTTGCAGATTTTAGCTCATATTAGAGTGGAAACAGGACCTAGTGTACAGCTGAGTCCTTTAATTCTTGGTAACTGTTACCCCATGGTGTATGTAAACAGAATCTAACCAGATAATCAAGATGAATCACTTGTACCTAGTTGATACTGTAAACAGCACTAATAGTATGGAAACAGCTGTACTTCTCCAGCATTCTGTGTAAAATCTGCCTCTAGGGCAGGCACACAGGTAAATGGGTATTGTCTCCAGCTGGACCTAGGAATGTGCCTTTTGAGCTAGGGCATCTGAGGTGAGACAGGGTATTGCTAGCCAGCTATGGTGCCCATAAAATGTTCTGTAATAAATGGGGACATTTGCGTGCCTGCAGAGAAGAGCCTGGCTTGTCAGTTTGGTGACAAGACTCATCCAGCTGTATCACTGATACAGCTGCTCAATGGGGAATACTCTGGAACGGGAAGGCTATATCAAGAGCACAGCTTGAGTGACGCCTGTGGCCATCTTCAAGCGTGCCATTCCTTTTCTAAAACATACACTGAAACCAAATATCCTGTCATGTCCAACTGTTCCTGGAATTCCCTCCTCCTCCTCCCTCTCCACCCAGATCCTGATTCTCTCCCTCCTCTTCTGTTTCATCCAAATGGTTTGCGGGCCTCAAAAAAGACTTGGTGTCATCCACTGTTCCTGGCTGTCGCGTTCCACTGTGGGGAACTGCGGAGAGTTCTTTTAAAAATGGATGATTGGGAACGAAATTAAGCCAAACGAGGCAAACATTGTATCTGAAAAACCATTTATTGATAATGAAAAGGAGAAGGAAAAGGAGTTGCCCAAATGAAAAAGGGCTAGAAGAGACAGAAAAGAAGAAATGAAAATGGAAAAGGAATGGGGGAGAGGGGAGAGAGAGAGAGAGAGAGGGGACAGAGAGAAAAAGAGGGCATTACCACCAGCGAGTCAGGGCAGTGAGGACAGGCCGGGCCTCAGCGAGCCTGCATGGCGCCCAGACGGGCGCGGGTCCCGCGGCGACGGCACCAGACACACGGTGAGTGGGAGCTCCGACAGGAGCACCGGGACTCTGAGCAGGGTTGTGGCAAAGGTCACGGCGACCGGCTGGATTGGGGCGGCAGAGAAGGAAGCAGGCAGCCCAGGCAAGGACGCGGGGCGAAGTGGCAGGGCAGTGGTCAGGGGCACAGGGAGGCTGGACAGGTGTGAGCGCAAACCAGCGAGGGCAGGAGAGCCAGAAGGCAGTCTGGGGCCAGGGCAGAGGAGGGAGCGAGCAGGAGTAGCGAACCCCAGTGGGCACCAACGCTGGCCCCTCCCAAAGTCTGCCCGCTGACAGGGAACCATTGGCCCAGTCCAACCTTTCTTTGCTGTCCACTGGTGGAGACCTTTTCGCAACGTGATGGGAGAAGCCCCTCCATGGTGTCTCCTACTGCCTGCCTCATGGGAGGTGTTGCCAGGCAAAGTCCTCCCAGGGACAAGGCTTCTTCTAGTTGCCTCCTGCACGTGGCACATGTGCACCCCTCCTCCACATGCCTCTGACAACCATTGTAGAGGCATAACAAAACTGAATTGGCTCCTCACAAGGCCATGAGACTTGCAGTGTTTCCCCTCTGTTTTTAAGTGCTGACCACATTCTGCCATCAGAATTGATACCATGGAGATGGCTTGCTCTCTTATGTACCTTTTTAGCCCAGCCAAAACCCATCCTAGACATGGGCTGATCCACTCAAATGCTAAGCAGGCCCTGCAACACCCTCTAGGCAGGGCTTTATCCTTGAAAGAATGTCAACTGGAAATGTAATAGGTCAGAATACACCAAAGTATGTATTTAATGCCTCATTCCATTGCAGCTGATACTTGGTTTGATTGTTTCCACTGCTGCAATGTCATCTATCAAGGAGGGAACACGGTGGACAGGATTATTGACCAAACCTCTGGGTTTCCCAGGAGCAGTGGGCTCAAATAAAGGGCACATAAATTTATATTTTTTGAGTGTTGTTGTGTTTAAGTTAAGCCAGAAAAATGTTGTGTTCTTGCTGTTCTCAGAGCTATGAGGTGAAGGCTGTGCTGCAGTGGCAGTCTAGTTAAAAGGAGAGTGGCTGCTCTCAAATGAGCTGTCAGGTGCTGCTTCAGCCCTGCCTCTCAGTGCCTGAGGTTCACCTCAGACCACTGCTGTGGTGCTCAGCTCTGTGCAGGGCTCCTGGGGCCACAAGTGGGCTCTCAGGATTTTTCTGTTTAGTTCAAAGATGAGAAAAAATTAGTTGTGTGAGAAAAATAAAACCCAAACCCAGAACTTAAAGGACTGTGGGATGATGATTGAGATACACAGATTTTAAGGAAAACATAGTTTGAAAACTACAGCTTTGTCTTCACAAAACAGCCCATGTTCTTTCAGGGAAGGTAGAGATGTCTCCATCCTTTTCTGCTGCACATCAGTAACTTAGAGGTAATGTATGTTCAGGGAATCAAATTTTGCAATGAAGTAAGCTCCTGTAAAGGGCTCAAGAGACGCTCTACTGGGTCAGCACATTTTGGAATTCTTGGGTTTGGTCTTGTATTTTTCTGCATTTTCTTAATCAACACCCTCCCCTCCCCATCCCTTCTGGAAGCTGTATTGTATGTGGCTTTTTCAAGTTGCGTTTGCATGTGGCTTTCTTTTTTTTATTTTCTTCTTCTCGTTTCATTTTCCCCCCTTCAAGGGGCAGTTATGAAATTCTTGACATTTCTGGGCATTCTTATTTGCAGTTGATGTGTGTGATTCATTTTCATCACTGAATTGCAAAGAGGAAGGATAGGTTAGTGTTCCTGTAGCAGTCTGCCTAAATTTACTGAAAAAACCCCAAGCTTTGCTTGTCTTTGAATTTCTCTGGGTAAAATAAAGGTATCTCAAATCTCTGATGCTTGTTGGCATACGTATATATGTTCATTAAACTATTTTGTCAGTGGCAGAGATGGCAGCTGAGGTAGTCCTGCCTTGCGCCAAGTCCAGTGGTGCACTCTTGTGACATTGCTTACAGTGGCTGGGCTGAACTGTCTCAATTAGTTGTGGAATTAATCTGGTAGCAAAGGGTGCTGTTTATGTTTTACCAGGGACGTCTTCAAAATAGTTCAGGTCTCAACTCTACTGTTTTGAGGGGTTTTTTCTGTCTTTTATCCTTAAGCTTTTCCAACAAGTCCAAATGGCTTCTTCTTTTCGGACAAATTTAGCAACTGCTATCATGTTGCTTGTAGCTTGCGGCATGCAGTAGAACTGGGAACAAATGGCTGCACAATGAAATATTTGATACCATTTGATCTACGGAATGCTACACTCCACCCCCATCCCCCAAGTTTTTTCTCTATTTTTCAACCCCCTCACTCCTATGGACCTGTCTAATGGTTTAATATTCTGCCAGTTCCTGAAACAACAAAATCATGCACGGACTGTACTGGAAGACTGAGATAGCAAAAGTTTCCTATTTGCAGAACATGATGCTAAAGTCTTTGTTACCAAAAAAAGAAAAAATCAAGCCCTTCAGAAATTCAAAAAGTCTGGCAGTAAATCAGGCTTTTGGAGCTAAGTGGCATTCTTAGTGAGCATGTGTATTGAGCCTGTGATGTGAAAAAGCACTCTTAAACTGCAGTTACTTAAACCTTCCTGCACTCTCCTGGCTTGCTTTCTTGTGGGATGTTGAAAGCTTTCATTGCTATGCAGTTTTTCTCTCTTGGCTGATGCTGTGATCCTTTTGCTTTCTAACTCCTGTTACTTAAGCAAGAGGGAAATAAAAGCTCTTGTTCACAGACTACTGACCCAAAGAATTATTTTGGGTTTTTTCTTTACTGTTCAGTGTTAGCAATTTATTGGAAGAGTGCTTCTAACTTTTAGCCATAGGAAATACAGGTGCCAGCTATCTCACACAAGGGTTGTCACTGATTAATTTAGAAATTGGTAATAGACTCATTTCAAAAGTGCAGGTTTTACTCAGCTTTACTCATCAATTAAGGGGTATTCCTAACAACCAAATTTTACTGTATTTTTTCAAACCATACTGTTAAAGCATTTGCATTATTAATGAAGGTTGGATGGGCTTTGGGACAGCCCTGTTGCTGATGAATTTTCTCCTTGTTTTAAAGCTGAAGGTTGCTGTATTTATTAAACAGAGTCTACCTAGCAACCTTGCTCTTGGCATTGAGTCCCACTGTACAGATGAGTGTTGCAGCATTCTCAGTGGTGAGCAGGCGATCCAGGTCACATGTGGCACCCCCAGGCACGGCTGAGCCCTGGCATTGCCGGTTGCCTCACGCAGATCATGGTGACTTCTATTCTGTATTACAGTAACCAAAGACAGAGCAGTAAGCCAGCAGCAGGTAGAGGGCGGTTGATTTGAGAAGCAGGTGTGTGCTAACACAAGGGCAGGCTTTGAGTGGCTTTTCAAAGTATTGTCCACAAAAATCAGATTTGTTACCTGGTGTGCAACAAGCCAGTAGTTACACACTTGAGAGAGGTATTGGTTATTTCTTTCAGAGTTGTGCAAGTCTGGGTATTCCACGAATCAAGAACACCAACTATCTAAACTTTATATTATTTATACATTTTAGCAAACAAAGGAATTAGTGTTCATTGGCTACTCGCTTCTCATGATATTTAGTTCCCATGCTCAGTCTTTCTCTTCTTTTGAGTCAGTGAGTTTCTTGGGTTGGTGGTCACATCTGTGGTGACAATCTCCCCCTGCCAGAATTATCTTTTACCGAGTCAGAGTTGATTTCAGCACAGTTGCTGAGTTGGCTTTATTAGTTTCTTCCTTATCTTGGGAGTTCTGCCAAATATCCTTGTGGCCTGTAAATTCTTTGTATTCACTATCTGTGGGCATCCTTCCCAAGCTTTGTTAACCTCCCACTAGGTCTGAAATCACTGAAACATCAAGGCTTAAACCTTAACAAGGCAATTCTACCAACAAGTAATTTTTCTTTTTAACACCTAGGCATCACTTAAGAGTTTGCTTGTTACCTGCTCTCTGTTTCAAGGGTTAAATCTCCCTTCCAGCTGATCAGACCCGAAAGCACACAAAGATCTAACATCAAAGAACATCATTTCCCAAGAAAATTTTACATATTCCAAATTTTGCAACAAAGTCACTAGACTTTAAGGGAAGGAGACATTGGAAATTCAATGGAAAGTAACCATTCTCTTTCAGAGCCATCTGCCCTGCCAAGAGCAAGGAGAAGACACAGTTTGAGAATGGATGTTCTGAAAAAAGTTCTTGCAAAATCTTATGGATCTGTCTCTCTTTTTCATTTTTAAAAATTTTTTTTGAAAATGCTCTGTTGCTCTTCATGGCCCTGCCATGAATGATCTCTAGCAGTGCACTGCACAATCTCCTGCTGGGGAAGGGGCGGCCAAATAATAAATGATAGATTTATGTTTGGCCTCTGACTATAAATTAAAACAAATTTTTTAATTTGGAGTAGTGCTGATGTTTGACTTTCCATAAATCTTATCTCATCAGTATCTTACCAGCATTTCTGATCAGCTGTAACACAATGGTTTAAATCCTCTGAAAAAGAATTTGGAGGCTTTATGTACTTGGATACTCCATCTTTTAATGACTGCTATGAAATGCCATCAGCAAATTTATGCTGGTGTATTAGTTTTGCTCAGCTCTGCAGGCCAGAGTACATGTTGGCAGGAAGGGTCCCAGGTTTACGGGAGAGACAGGAAATTACACTGGACAGGAAAAATAGCACTGCTGATAAAACTGTGATTTTGGCGTAAGTTGTGGTTGACAAGTGTCAGGATTGGAAAGGTAGCCTTTGTTTTGTGTTGAATGGTGTTATGGTGGAAGACCTGGACAAGAATATCCCATTTAGAGTAGTCAAACAAAATTACTTCCCTGTAGAGTTGAGTTATTTTGTGGGAGAACTTTTCAAGTGGTAGGTTAAAACTGCCCACTTATTTTTCTTTACTATAAAAATCGCTCTTATTTGCACACTTCTAAAATATCTGTAATACAGTAGATACATACACATGTATAGATATTTTTTCTCTCTTCCCTGTTTGTAATATTGATTAGCATCTTCAAAGAATAAATGGAAATAATGGTCAAAGGCATTTTTTTAATGATGCTAAACAAAACACGGTGATATGAAAAAATGTGACAGCTTCTTATTATCAGGATAACATTTTTTAGATGACATTATCTCTGTCTGTAACTACTAACAGTGTGTAACGAGGATATTAGGAAGTATCCAGTTTTTAGCAGCTTTACTATGTTTCTTCTTCAGTATTTTAAGTGTTTGAAAATGTGTCTCTGAATGACATGGAAAAGTGTTTGGAAAAATACAAAAGAAACCACAGTGGCAAATAACTAGAATAGTCACCTGACTCTTCGAATTTAATATACACTAATTATTTATAGTTGTTGTAGTTATTGTCCTGAAAGACTTGTATGAGACAGGAAAACATCTAGAGGAGGAGTGTTGTTCTGCCAGGAAAATTTTAATAATTAAAGCTATTTCACAAGAGCAAATGACTGAGAAGATGTTTGTATGAATATTGTTCTGTGCCTGTAGAATTCTAGTAGCTTTGAACATGTCTACTGTTTCTTACTTGGTTTCATTTAAAAAATCCCTCCCAAGTAGTTTATGATGTTAATCTTCAGACTGAATTGGCATAGAAGCCCTCCAAAAAGAACTGCAAATGTGAAATTTGGCAGTGCTAAATACACAGTTAACATAAGAAACAACCAGTAGAGACATGTGGATATCTATAGATACAAGCTACTATTTTGTAGAATCTTATTTTTCTTTTAAAACTTTTTTTTTCTCAATAAAATTATCTACAGTACCACTTGCATATGTTGTATTCTTCTTCAGACCCATGCGTGTTGCTTCAAAACCAGAACTGGGGCAGAAGTGCGAAAGTTTCTTAAGTGTACACAGAGCTAGAACAGCTCTCTGACCTTCTACTAACTACAAAATTAGAATTGTGGAGACTTAACAGCTAAGGAGGAGTCCCCCCTTTTATTTGACTTATAAAGAGATGGAAGTGGCTGTCTTTCAGTTTATCTACCCAAACTCTTCTGTAAGAACTGAAGGTGGGATGCTCTTGCCACCAAGGTTGGGACTGAAGTTAAAGACTGTCTCAGACCTGCAGGTTGCTTGTGATCAAAGTAGTTATTTCTTTTGCAGTGTGGTGTGAAAGACAACATTCGTAGGCACTGTTAGGGCCTTCTTCATTTAACAATTCTTTGAATTAGAATGACTTCGTGCCTCTGATGGGGCATCATGTAGAGCAGAGAGTCCTGCCAGGTGGATTGGAGCTGGAAACTACTGTCTTCATTAGGTCCTTGGGGTACCTGCCACTTGAAATTGAATTGGCCCATTACATGGCACAAGATTCACCAAATGGAGAGTGTAGAGAGTCCTTTGGAGCTTTTTCTAGGTCTTAACATTTTGAGCTATGTATTTGGCTTCTCCCACTCCCTTACACCTTCTGTTTGCTTGTTATAGTCATAGCTGAATATAGCAAATAGAATCTTCTTGCTTACTGCAATGGAACATAGCGTCACGTGTCACACTTTTCTTCACTGGAGACTTGTTTAACAGAACTGAGCTTCCTTTGCATTGTTTCTCAAGAAGCTGGTATGATAATAGTTACTAATTCCTACCAAAAAACCACTTATCTTTTGTATGCCTCATCCTAACATACTGCTTTCAATCCCTAAACCAAAATTTTACTGACACTTTAGTAGAAATGTGAAACAATCTTGGTATGCAGTGACTCATTTTTGCAGCTCAGTCCTCCTTTTGGGAGAAAAAAGTTCTCCCTCTCTTACATTCTTTCTGTCTCTTTCACACTTTGGTACAGGTTGTAAAGACATTTCATGTGTCTACTGTGTAGGATTTCCTCAGTGGAACGATTGAAAGCAGATGTGTGAATATGCACACGCACACTCTCCCATACTCACATATGGTCATATGGAGCTAATGAATTTTGACTGAGCCACAGATGATGCAATAAATCTATATGGCAGATTTGGGAGTGTTGCCACTTGTAGATATATGCATATGGTATGTCCACTTTCCTTTCTGCTCTCTCCTTCTCCAGTATTACTTGTATTTAAACAAAAGACATTTCAGGACGACCCTTGGGAATGCTAGAAGGAACATACTTTTTAAATTTTGTGACTCCTAAGAAAGTTTAGAGCAATTCTGTCTGGATTTTTAATATGTTTTCCCTCCAAAAATTTGAAAGATGCTGACTGATTTTCACCCCATTAGCATTGCCTCTCCACAGCATTTCATTGTGGTCTAGAATTAGACCAATGCCTAAGTTCTGGTGGGTGGCATTGTTTTGTTTCTAACATGGAAGACTTAACTAGAGAAATGCTTGGAATCAATGCTCTGAAAGAGTGGAGTGATTGAGGTTCTGTATGGAGACGAAATCAGGCTCCCTAGCAGTAAAGCTTAAAAATTACTTAATCTTCTGTATCATTTATTTCTATCAGATTCATCTTTTATGTAATGCTCTTCCTCTTGACAAAATAACTGAGGGCTGTGTTGGGATAGCAAATTGTGCTCTCCTGTTCAGCAGAGAGAGGAAAACCAAGCTTCTTTCTTGACTTTTAAGACATTTGATTTCTAACCTGCTCCTATAGTTCTTCATGAGTTCTCAAGTCCATGTCAGTTTTATGGTGAAGGCTTTGTTAGAAATGCACACCTGCACCTCCTGAAGAACCTTTATCCTTTAGAAAGCAAGTAGGCTTTGCCCTGCATTCCCACCTGCAGTACCTGTGCTACTCTCATGCTGTGTGGGTTGTGCTCTTTGCCATTATCAGTGCTTCTTTGAAGCAGAGGAAGAAAACTACAAGCCAAGAAAATACTGATTGAAAATCAACTTGGGACTTTGGTGTGGGTAATGACCATGATAAATGGTTTGGGTATTTGGACACCTTTGAATTTAATTAGTCATATCACGTAAGGTCTCCTTGCTAGCTCCCACCTACGAGATGACAGGAGAAAACCACTGCAATTAGGTATGACAAATCCAGCCATATTTAGCGCAAAGCTGCTGCCCATTCCCAGTCACCACTGACAGGGAGATATCAAGGGATAGAGGTGTCAGTAAATGCATTTATTGCTGCTGCTTCTATATTAATCCATGAACCCTGAGCTTTTGTTTTAACCCATTAGCTCCAGAGAGTTGTTTATTCTTGATTTTTAATAATCTTAGAATACAGTTCAATTTGTACCTTAAGGGAGACAAAGTACAATTAAGAGCATGAAAAAGTGTCATAGGTTTTACTCGAGTTTTTTGATCCTTACTGAAGCTGTTCCCTTAAAGATTACTGAACTCTTCAAACAAGCAAACAACAGACAAGAAATTTAAAGTGGATGTTTGCGCATTACAGACTACTCTATGTTCTCCAGCTGCACCTTACAAGCTGCAAAATTCTGGGAATTGCTTCTCTTGTTTTGAAGACAGCACTGCTGTAGTACTGGAGTTTGGTGCTACCTGAAAAATGGTTTGTATGTAGGGGTGAATAATCTGTAGCTGTTGGAATGTGACTTAGAGAGTACTTGAAATTTATTTTTCTGATAAATTTGAGGGTTTTTTCCTGTTGTTGTCGAATCCAGACTGCTTCAAGTTTAGAATAAACAGTTTTTCAGGGTTTATTTTTTAATGGTTGTCTCAAACTAAGCCATTTTCATAACTACTGTTTGTTGGACTTGGGTCATATCACATAAAATAGAGTATTCTTTTAGCCTTTAATAAAACACGGTTGGTGATGTTTAGTGTTATGAACACGGTTGAGAGGTTTTGTAATAAAATAAGACTATAAAGATCACCCTCCAGTGCAAATTTGGTCTCGAGCTGACTGAGCAAAAAAATGGTCAAAGGAACAATTTAGTCACAGAGCCAATAATGTCATAACATAACCTTTAGTATCTAAAATTGTTTCACCTTTTCCATTTCCTACATCATGACTGTGTATGTACATTTTTGGTGACTTCTAGAAACGGTGTTTGTGGTACAAGACTCAAATAAGTAACTAAGTATGTGGTTTCAAGTCTTACAATACACAAGTAGGCTAATATGAACAAATTAATATGCTTTTTGTCAAATTAATGTAAATGAATTAAGAAAGACTTGAAGAACTCCATCCAGATTTGCTCTCAGTGGTAGATGGCAGGAAAAATATGTCTGGCAAACTTTCTGTTGGAGGAGATTAAAGACAAGTATGCTGAAAAATGGTGCAAGAATTGCTACAGCTGTAGGTGAGAACACCTCTTTTCATTTTAAAGCCAAGTTTTTTAACTGAGAAAGCTGTGTAGGTCTTATGAATTATCTTGAGGTTGGTGGAGTGTCTGCTTCATGTCTAGTGCTAACTGGTGAAGCTTACAAAGAACAAAACCTTCAGTAGGAATTATTCTTGGGGCTGTTCCAGCCAGTGTTTGCTGATTACAGCGTGTGTAATACTGTAATCATGCTTTGAACAAATGCCTTTTCTAGTGATATAGCAAGGTAGCCCTCTGCCCTCGAGAACCCTGCCCTCACAATGCATGGTCTAGTTTTCCTGTTTCCCTACTGACCTGCAGTACTAAAACACTAAGCTTAATACAACAGGACAAGTCAGTAGTGAGAACAGTGCAAAAAGTCTTGCTAAACTGTCTCAACTCTAAATCTCATTAATAGTGTTGGCTGTACCATGTGAGCAGCAAATCCATGTCCATTGCTGAAGCTTTGTTGCTGATCACTGTGCCTTCTGCAGTGGGTGGCTTTGTACTTGGAGAAAGGAGGAAACCTGAATCTCGCTGAATTTCAGAAAGACTTAACATATGCATCCCTGGCTTGGAGCCTGCACCTGTGGTTTTGGAGCCTGTCTGGACTTTTAGATATGGCCAAGTTTTCTCCAGAACAGCTGTTCTTATAAGATTTAGAACAAGAAGAGGAAATCTCCCAAGAACTGCTGATTGTTGTGAAACTCCTTGCCATTTTGGCAGAAAACTTGCTTTAAAAACTGAGGACAGATCCTAAAGTGCTTAAGTGCATAAGAAACTTTACACACCCGAGTAGTTCTGCTGCACTCAGAGGACTTCTGTCTCTATGTGGAAAACTGCTGTTGCTCTTTAGTGCTTGCAGATTCAGGCTTGAGTAGTACTTTGCTGATGAGCCTCATGTTCTTTAAACTCGGATCCACAGATGGAAGACATGTAGGCAGGAGTTTTGAATCCATGGGAAAGGCAGAGGCTTAAATACAAATAACGTAAAACTAGATTATGAGCGTATTTATGCATGTAGAAATATGGACATCAGTAGTGTCAGGTCTTAAAACTGGGGAGAGAGGAATGAGAGCTAAGTAGTATTAGGTGCCTTAGGTTATATGGTGCATCAAGAAAAGGTAGTAATTAGTTTTCTTAGGAGCCTGCAAGTCAGTGGAGTTGGGCTCCTTAGGTTGATCTCCTGATGGAAAACCCTTTAAAGTTAGGTGGCAAAGTTAGTTGGTCAGAATCACCTCCCTTGCCAAGTGTCAAAACACAGCCAGTGTAGTCAACACTAAGAGGATGCAACTCCCAGGGATGGCAGAACCCAAGTTCCATAATTATTTTAAATGGCTTTATGAGAAAGTAACCAGTAATTGTTCATAAGCATGAGTAAAAATGGGGAAGTGACTTCTTGTGACAGATGATCATACTCAAATAAGTGTAAAAGGTAGAAGTTTTTGACAGTAGATAAAATGCAGTAGGAAAGGCTGCTAGGGTCAGGTATGTATGGCAGTGCTGAGAAAGGGACTTTCTTGTGTTGCTTTTGAAAATGGAAAAGCTAGCTAGCTTTATTCTTTGTGATGTATCCATAGCTGTGTGCAAGGAAAGCTGTCCATACTTGTGACAGGCTAAATAAAGACCCCAAAGGAAAGCAAAGAAATTAACAATATGCCAAAGATGTGTAATACACACTCTTTTCTTCAGGAGATATACCACATATGATCAAGTTGTAACTGTGCTACCAGTTACTCTGATGCCCAAGATCATATGTTTTGTGTAAAAGCTCATAAGGGGAAGTTCTATGATAATTTTTGGTGGTGCTGAGATGTTGGGATAGACCAGCTTGGGGCAATTTTTCTCTGTCTCTCTCTTTTTAAAAAAAAATGAAAGATCCTTCCTCCTCCCCACACAATGTATAGGCACATTTCCAAAACACTACTAATGAATGCACTAATTTAACAGCATGCAGTCTGTAGTGCTGGATTTGAGAACTTTCTATGCACAGATGGAATTTTCCCCCCTACAATGAACAGATGAAGTGAGAGACAAAACAGGCTTCTTGGATTTCCCAAGGGATTTCTTTGGTAAGACACTGAAGCCCTTCTTTTGTAGGGATAGACTGCGCTTTCCTGTCAAACTTCCATGTTTTGGTTCAGAGTAGTCTGTGGTCAAGTCTGTGACTTGCTTTCAGAGTTCAATTTCTGAATATGTGTGGCTTCCTATTGCAGGCTTGTGTTAAAAAAACCCAACACTTCTTAAAATGTGGAATGCTTGGAGCTAGAGCCAGCTTGTGGAATTGCTTTGAAATGAGACAGCTTAACTGCTCGGAGCTGGGAGATGGAGTCAGTTACACTTTTGTGCAACTCCTTGAAGTCATTGTGGAACTGCTTTAGTCCAAGATATTTAATTTTCCAAGCCAGTGAAATTTACTGCAAGAGTTACAGGTTATTCGTGATTCATTTGCCTGCCCAGTCTCATATGAGTTACTAAATTTTTTAGAGGTGTCAACAGAGAATCTCATGGGATATAGACTCTGGTGTGGTGGATGCAGTGGGAACGTTTAACCAGTTTCAGTAGGGTGTGGAGTAAACTAATTAGATGGTATCCAAGGCAGGAAGAGCCTTTTTCAGAGACAGTGCTGTGTTAAAACAAAGGGATAAACTTTTACATTAGTACAGAGGAACTATGAACGAGTGGGAATCACTTAATACCATTGCTGCAGTTATTCTGCAGATGTGGTTCATTGGGTTTTGCAAGCTTCGTTCCAAAATGAATCTGGCTGCTTTGGCCTTTAAAGAATTTTTTTCTTTTGTCTGTGAAAACATGTGGTATCAACTCACAAAAAAAAAAAAAGAAAAGAAAAAGGAAAACCTCAACAAAAAACCCTTTACTGCATATTGCCTTTAGCAGTAAATGGTTACCAACTGTATAAACAATGAAAAACTTTATGGAAGTCTCCGTTCACATATGTCTTGGTGTGTAGCATGTCTTCAAGTCTCTCAGCTTTGAGCTAGCATGAACTGAGACTGTTATATGGGCATCAGGAAGTCTTGGTCAAATTGAAACATTTTCATTTTGTTGTCTGAGTTAATTTTGTAAAGGTTACAACATCACTGAGGCAAACCTATTTTCTCTGCAGCTTGCTCATTGTTTCTGCATCGTAATAGGGGTAAGCCTTTGTCCACACTTGAATCCTGTGTTTTGGTGTCAGATGTTTTTTGAAAGGCATGGTTTGTTAATCCTAAATCAAGTTTTAAGATTGAGATAGCAGACATTCCTAGTACTTGTTTTAAATTGAGTAGGGCATCCCATTTTTGGGGCAATAAGGATATTGGAGGTTCATTAAAACCCCTTTCTTGAGTTTTTTAATCTGCAATGCACACTTGATGATTCTTGGGTATTTTACCTTAAACAACATGGAAGAAAAGCATGGAACACCTGTTTTGTCATCTGAGTACAGCTTGGGTAGCCAGATCAGTGAGACTGATTGTAGTGTTGGATCTGCTGGATGGAGCAAAAAACACAGGTGTTCTCTGGAGTCGTGTGCCAAGCAAGAGTTTTTGTTGGGTAGGGAGTGCTTGTCAGGAAAAGGAAATGATCACTAGCATGCCAAAAACTTTTCCTGGAAAAACTTTTTGAAGAGGTTAGTTTTCTGGGATCCATCAGGCTGCATGAATGATGTCGTGAAAGACTTTGCGCCTTGGGCATAGCAGGAGCAGAAAGGACGTGGGAGCAAAGACCTCATTGACAGCACTTTTAGTTTTGGGGTTTTTTTAGAGCCACCTTACATTTTCACAGTGGGTAAAAATAAGGAACTGTGTTTCACTGTAAAGTGGATATTTTAGTCTTGTCCTACTAAATCCAAATAAATATGTTCTATTTTGAGTTTCCATTGATTTGAACTTAGGCTGTTTGAAGTTGGGCAGATGTTGGCATAGCTTGTTTCTGCCATTTTATAGAAGTTGTGTCTATGAGACAGATACATTATTTATATTGCTAACTAGACATCAAAGTATTTTTAACAACATTTTCTTATATAGTTTACATAATTTAATGAGTAGAGCTCAGATAGTTCTCAGGTGCTGCATTCAAACTGTGTTTGAGCTTTGGTGTTTTATTTTTGTGCCCTGTACTAATGGCTTAGTAACTAGGAGATTTAGACTTTTCATTTCTGAATGGTATTGCATGAATTTTTAAACTACTAATTATTTTAATTTTCTTGCAGTCTTAATGCAGACACATGAAGCCTTCTCCTGTGCCATGTGTGCATTTTGGTAATGTGACAACCTCAAGACATTTTGGTTGGTTTTAACTAAATGAAAATAAACAGGCAGCTGGCTGTGTAATGACATCAGAACGCCTCTATAAGCCAGGAAAATGTTACAATCATAACTAAGTTGAAAAGATGCTCTCAGAAATTCTATTCTTTTTCCTAGTGAAGGAAACTGCAACATTATTGTTTCTTGTTTTTAAAATCTCAAGTCCTAGTAGGCTTTCCACAATAGTGGAAGGCGTTTTCAATATTGCGTAGTTTAAATAGAACTGGTTCTCTTTCTCAGGTTTGTGAAGACTTACTTTGACACAAACATACAATTGGTTTAATACTACAGGGCAAATTCAGATGAAGTTGAGTGGATAGAACATTTATAAGATGAAATACCATTAAATATGTTATTTATCTGACTTTCAGTAAGTCGTGATAACAGCTGTTGCAAAATCCTCCCTGTTTTTGCATGAAAGGATACTTTTTCCTTTATATTTGGTAGCCTTTCATCTTGTTTTGATGTCTTTGTTTCAATCCCTTCATACCATATTCTCTGTGAGTTTTATGACCACACATTTGTAACTATTTATTAAGAATATTTGTGCTTGTAAATGGATCTGGAAAGTTTCAAAAACTGTTTGCTAATACTGCATGCTAGAGGTGGTTGTGTGAGATAAGGGATGAAGGACAGTCACTGGACAGAAGCAAGCCCATGTCTTTCTGTCCCTCCTTGTGAAGGGATGCTACTGAGGAAAAATGTATGAGGGGTGTTGCATATTCTTGAACAGAATTGTGTCCTCATGATTATAGATGGATCTTCATAAATGTACAGAGCTTTATCTCTTATCATCTATGACTTTAATGGCCAAATGTGTGCAGTATAGGAGGGGAAAGGGGAAGAATAAATTGCAAACTTACTCTGTCCTTAAGGAAAGTGTTATTTGTTTCACAGAGCGAAGACCAAGGGCATGTGGAACTGTTATCACATGCTGGGGGCCAGGTAAGGTGTCTGTATGAAAAATATTGCCGGCTCTGCTCACTAATTATGGTGACGCAGAGCTCTGCTACAACCTAGCTGAATTATTGGGCATTATCATTAAGCTTTCCCATCCTTCCTTCTGTTCATTCAGTTTTTTCCTTCTTATACTTCTTTTCCTGAGCTGCACCCAAACTGTAGTGATTCCATGGGCCCAATACAGCTCTTACAATGCTGTAGTATGCATTGTGAGGACAGAACACAGGGACAACCCTGTTATTTCCACAGCAATTTTGCAAGTGCATGTCAGATGACTGAAGTTCCTTATTTATTTATTTTTAAGCCTCTTTGGCAAGGATTTCTAGGTCTTAGCATTAGCAACTATTTTGCCAGGTATCAGTAAAGATTATGCATTCTTGAAATTCTCAGTAATTGTCACTGATATCTGTGCAGTCTGCTTTGAACTTCCAACTTGGACCTTAAGTGTGGAGTGACTTTTAGCAGCAGGAAGGTAGCTTTGGAAATACTAAAGAGTATTTCTGTGCATAGCTGCTCAAGAAGTCCTCTTGGAGATTTGCATGTCTCTGTTGGGGCTACTTCTTCAAACTGGATGATTCAGTGTTTTCATATGATGTTTCATACTGAGTATGGTGTGAAGTTTCATTTCTCACCTTAGACTCTCATACAACTCTCTGGCTTTGGAAAGTAAGCTCAAAGTATGGTTAGGGTTGCCAGCATTTAGTTGGGAAAGGTATTGACTGAAAAATAATACTGGCAAACTTCTCTCTTCAGCTGAATGGTCTGTACTGTAGACTATCAAAAGAGCAGACATGAAGCCACTTTGGAAAAGGGGTGTGCATGTCTTCTGACAGTCTGCTCCTAGCTAATGATAAGACAGCTTTGAAGGGAGTAGAAGCCCTAAGAAGCTGAAACGTGTTGTCCACAAAGGCCAAAACCAGCTAACTGTGTAAAATGCTGCAGCCTTCTGTAGGATCTTTAAACATGATCCTGTGACCCATGGCAGCATGAGTGTCTGTCCAAGCAGAGAAGGCGGCCTACTAAGTGATTTCAGAACTCTGCCACTTGAAAAGCTTGAGGAAAGGATTCCTGATGAAGATCTTCCTATGGAAGATGACCTCCATATTTTATCCTTCCTTGATCTACACTTGACCTTAAAAAAAAAAGTACTTGAACATTAGTCTAGACAAAGTGTAGTTTTTAGCGGTCTCCAGTTTTTCAGAGTCCTTTCTGTTGTCAAAATCCAGACATTCATTGAGCTTTCTCATTAGACAATCATATTTTAGTGCTCAAACAGAACATAAATATACCAGACTTCTTTCACTGTGTCTCCCCAACAACTCTACACTGGCTCTGTTATTTGAGTAGTGGACATCTGGACCCTGTTTTCCTTTGTGAGAGTCAAATCCTTCTGGAAATTCTGTGTGTGCCAGAGACTGAGTTCTTCAAAAACATGAACAAAGACGGTGTTGTCAAATTGCATGATTGCCTCTTTCATTTCTTCTCTTTCCATTTTCTTAAGAATACTGAAAAGCTAGACTGACATAAGTGTGTGTTCCTGGTGCACTTAAATTAAGGTCTTCAGCCTCCAAAGAATTCAGATGGTTGCTAAAGGTATATTGGACCCTTATGGAAGTCATGCCTGAAGTTGTGTCCGGGAAATATTCTGTGTTGGATCCTCTGTATTCCACATAACTGGTTTCTCTGTGCATCATGAGAGAAGAGCAAAGCCAGAGCGCTGTGCTTTCTGACTGTCAGCTCACCAGATCTTACACAAAGCAAATGTAATCCTATGGTTTTCCATATGATGAAACTGTTGGCTGGAAGCTGCAGCCCATGCCCCTGGTGATTGTCCCTGAGTCTTTTGACACTGGTGCTGAACAAGCTGACTAGCAGAGCTGTTTCATCAGACCCACTACTCCTGAATAATTAAGAATGGATTTTGGGTTGATGACAGATTTGGCAGCTGCAGCTGTGAAATGATGACATTTAAAATTGTCGAAAGAAAGATAATAATAGAACCAATTGGACTTCAGGAGAGCAGACTTCAACTTGCTCAGGAAACTGGTAGGACTGATCCTGTAAGAGCCTGATCTGAGGGAGAGTGACACAGGAGGACTGACCTAACCTTTGTCTGCAGGAAGATTATGGCAGAAACAAATTATCTTGGAAGCTGTTTGAGGCTATATGAAGAACAAGGAGGTGATTAGGAATAGTCAGCTTGAATTTTCAAAGGTAAATTTTGGCTGACCAACTTGCTTGCCTTATGTGGTGAGATAACTGGCTCAGTGGCTGAGGGCAGTGCAGTGAATGTTCTTGTCCCTGATTTTTGATGTTGTCTTCCATAGTGTTCTTTATATAAGATAGAAAGCAATGGGCTGAAGTCTGCTGGATAGGTAGAAAACAGACTGGACAGAAAAGACCACTACTTAGTAACTGCTAAGTTCAGTTGGTGGCCATTTACTACTGGTGTTCTTCAGCAGATCCATATTGTGACCAAGTCTAGTCCTTCCATTCTTTGTGTCTTTCTGTAGGCATCTGCCTAGATTTATGGCTATGTAGCTCTCTGTTGGGAAGTTTGCGGACTTCCTGGCTGGTGCATCAGTATCCATCCAGCCTCGTGCAGATACACTTAACACTGGTTCTTCTGAGATCCCATGCTTGCTCCTCTTTCCTTACTACTGTTGGCAATCACCCAGCTTCTACATGAGCCATTCTAGTGCTTTGAATTTTGCTTTGTGCTTCAACTGTACATCTTGCAAGTGTCCATAGCCCTTTGCTTTGCAGTGGCATTTTAGTCCTTATACACAGTGACAGGACCTAGTGTGGTTTTCTGGGCTCAGTTTGGTTGTGTGGTATGATTTAAAAATTTTTTTTTGTTTAAATGCAGAGGAAGATGTACATAATGCATCTGATTGATTGTGCCGTGCTATGCAGAAAGCCAAAAGGAGTTGCATCCTGACTCACTTTCTTGATTCACTTTATGTAGTTGTCATTAGCTGGGCTTGTAGAGGTACACAGCTACTTTACACATCTTGGTTCTGTTAGGGACACCTGTTTTGTGAGGCAGAAAGAGATGATAAGAAAGACCATAAAGACTAGAACATGGTTTCTCTGGCTTCTGTCCACAAGCAGCCTTTAAGGAGGAATTGAGAATGAGGTGGCTGAAGATGCCAAGTGCCCATACCTGTCCATTAGGTATTTAATAAAACCCCAGGAAAAAGGAAATGGGAAGAGAATGCATTCCTTTTAAGGAGGATTATTGCTGCCTCATTGAAAAACCCAAATCAAACAAATAAACAAAAAAAATTCCCTAACTCTTTGTTTAGGGCTAGTATTGTTTTTGGATCTTGTTTTAGTCAGGACTGCAACACAGGTATGAGAAGTCTTACATGTGCAAAAGTGGGAAGTATTTCTCTGTTGAATATGTCTCTTAAGAGGCATAAATGCCAGAACTCAGGCTGGATTCTGTGCTTAGACTCCTTTGATGCCTGACATTTAAAACTATTATTGGTTCCATATCAGGTGAGCTGTGATGGCCAGTAATGGTTTTCATTGCACATCAAAAGAAATCTTTATGTTCAGTGCAAACCTCTGTTTATCCAGCTGCTGCACACGTTGGATGATGACTAGTGCAAAAGAATGAACTAGTGAAAGATGCAAGATTTTTTTAGCAGTCTTCAAGCAGCAGAGCAGGGCATTCAGTCTGTGAGCTTCAGAATCTGAGAGATAAGGCCAAGCATCCTTGTGTGAGCTGGATTGTAGAGTTTTGCAACAAAGACTTTGGACTGTCCAACTACATTGGCCTGCTTGGTCATTTTTACCATTTTTTGGTAATGTAACCATCTTCATGTAAAAATTTTCTAGAGGTTGTGATTCTCCACTCCTCTCTAATGTGAATCAGCACCAAAACATACGAAATCAGAGGGAATGTGGTGCCTACTATAATCTGTTTTGATAAAACATAAAAGTGATTTCACACTTTCGTGTGTAAACTAATCCACAACTGATCATTTATGATTTCATATACAACTGATCCACAGTGATGTCATATACTGATTTTTGTTTGCTACAGAATGGGACATAAACTGCATTGAAGGTATGTACTTTGTCAGCTGTTCTACTGCCATTTGCCTGAAGGACAGCTTTGTTTTGTGACTAGTAAAGCATTTGAAGTTCATTATTTGTGCACACCATTTCTTTTACCTAAAGCCTAAAATCAACTCTTAGAGTTGCCTGTAGCAGAATTTGTCTGAAACGCCTGTTCTAAGAAACATAGATATCTAAGATCTGGCAATCCAGCTTGTGTTTTCACATCATCTTTCAAGTAACACTTTTGTCCTTCAAGGAGCAAAACAGCTGTAGAATTGAGAATTTCTTTAGTAGCTCATACTTACTTTTCTAAATATCTAAACTACCTGTTCTAGACATGGGCTGTCCACTTGGCATTTCGGAGCAAGTCTTGGAAATGTGTGCTTATTTCAGACATTTTTTCTTATAATTACAAGCACTTCATACAGAAGTAATTTGGGAGGCCATGTGTTTGTATGTAGGAGCTGCTCTCAAAGGCCGTACAAAGAATTAATCATTTGCCTAATTTAGCTTGTGGGTTTTAGAGCTTATCAAATTTCTTGCAGTTGTTAGGGCTTATTGAATACTTCAGATTTCTGTGTGCAAATTCTGCCATGGTTCAAACAAGATCTACCAATATTAACTTCTAATGAACATTCTAATATGGGTGTTACATTCATAAGAGGCCTTTAAATTTAAATTTAATATTTCTACATAACTTGCATTGCAGTAGTAAAAAAATAGAGTGAATTTGAAGGTAAGCACTCATAAATTGGTGTTAGTATTTAGTCTGCCTCTCTGAACTCACTTCTAAGATGCAGCATAAGTTGTGATCTTTACCTATATAATCATAGGCTCTCTTTATCCAGCAGTCTTTTTCAATGTATAAGGTGCATAGAGCTAGGGCAGCTGGTCAGTACTGATCTTTATTTGGTGCGTGTATTCACTTCAGGATTATTGCATAATATCTAAACACGTTGCTGAAAACAGCTTTGTTAATTTATTGTTTTGAGTTTTCATCCTTGTCTTTTTTATTATATTTCAGTACCCCTGAGCAGTTATGTGAGTTCAGATAGGAGAAAAATAACTACTTACCTTGTATTGGTCCTATTCTTAGCTCATCTAACCTGTTAGACCTTCCTCTGCAGTGGGGTTGACTGTGCTTCACAACCTAAAGCCCGTGTCTTGTCTTCATTCACTTCTGGAGAACCTAATCCCAGCACAAGTGTATTCAGCCTTGAGATACTACCAACAAAAACCAGTGTGTTCCAGTTCAGAGTTTGCATAGGTGTACAGAAAGGCACTGCACAAATTCATGGGTCTACAGTGGTTGTGAAAGGAAACTTGCTATATATGGATGTGGCCAAAATATTGGCTGCTGTCAGCACTAGGATAGTTTTTGTGAAGAGACCTCATTATGCAGGACTAGAGAGGATGAAACACTCAACACATATTTTAAACACATATCAGTCACTGCATCTACAACTGTGCCTATTCCTGTGTCGGTGTCGTCCTTTGATTTAAAATAACACTCCTGGTTCCAAATGCACCTTGTTGTTTAAAAATCATGTAACTGGATTGTCTCAAGAGCAGGAGGTTGAATGAGTTAAGAGTGGAAACAATTTCTCTGGGTGAGGTGGTAGTTAGTCCTGCCTTGGGAATCTTTTGATAAGGAATGAGGGGGAAAAAAAAAAAAAGAGTACAAAACAGAACTCATGAGTGTATGTATAATTATTACAGTATAATGTATTCCATGGAGGAAGAGGTGGTGTCTCGGCCTCAGGCTCACTGAAGCATTATTAACACAGGTTGTAATGGGAAACCAGAAATGGGCCATCTCTGAAATATAATTGAAAATAGACTGCTATCAAAGACTTCATGTATATGTAAAAAATTGATTACATACCCAATTCCAATTCAGAATATATTTTCATTTCTTCTGAAGTTATCCTTCAAGAGTATTTGCTTTTCAGTTTATCTTGCTCATGGATACCAACCCCTTCCTTTCCTGGCTCTTCATACAGCAAGACTTTTCAACAGCCAGTGAACTGGCTTTTGAATTGTTGGGGGGTGAAGTTATCTTTGTCTTTATGTTTACTTGTAATCAGCATGAATTGTAAAGAACAGTATTTATTGCCTTGCAACTGTGCTTTTGTCTATTAATAGGCTGAAGCTCATATGTGTAGTTGGCAACTCGTTTCCCTAGTAGGCAGGCTGCTTCCTGAGGTGATGAGCCAATTTACTGTTAGTGTGGATAAGAAACACCTGTCTGAAGTTCTGTCCAGGGGAGCTGTGTGGAAGACCTGCTTCTTAAGAGGTTAATGATCTGGAATTTCACACATAATGCAAATTTCTTATGCTGTATGCATTCTCTGTGCATCTTCTCACTGATCACAAAAAATTTTTGTTTGGCGTGCTAGAATGGTCATAAATTAACATACCCCGTTCTTTTAATTGGATGGATAATAACGCTGCTAATTGGAGAAAAATGAATGAAGTAGTTGGTGCTACATGCAGAATTTATACAGGAAGTAATAATTTGTCCTTTATATGCATCAACAGAGTTGTAGTGTAAACATGTGATACAAAATGAGGCTGATAATACTCAGAATCAATTCCATTATTTTACAGAGACTACAAGTTTTAGATTACATCCTTACCTGAGATATGTTCAGTGTTTATCTTGCAAGCTAAAGCAGGTGTAGACAATTGACTTTGCCTGACAGAAAGATGGGACTGAGAGCTCGATGAGAATGATAGTGTTTCTTTAGCATTCTTCCAGCAGAACAGCCTGAATGCAGAAGAAAAGAGCAACACATTCCACCCTCCACCCCCAGTCTGTGTGGTGAAGGGAAGAGTTAGTCATTAGTAAAAGGGCATCCTCTTAGTGTGAAGTACCACAGATTTTTAAGATCAAGACACTAGTCTTTCCCATGTTGACAAGACCAGCTTACATTCACTAGTAAGTTATTATTAGGGGCAATTAATTTCATAAATAAAGGAAGCTCAGAAGGATGAAAACACACACAGACATACAAAGCATAGCTTTAGTCATTTTATACTGCTATTGCTGATTCCTAGGTAAACATCTCTGCATCCTGGTAAAATCCTCTAATCCTTTTACTGTTGCTCTGTAGTGTGAAAAGTAGGTTGAAGGTTCCAGAGTACATTTTACTACATTGCCTTCTAAATAAAACACTTTGGAGAATCCAGCCTAGGCAGGCTGAGGTACTGCCAGACAATATGAAATTCAGAAATCTTTTGTACTGACCCTCAAGTAACAGAACAAAAGGATGCTGGTGACATACCAGTTACGTAAAATTGTTCACAAAATATACAATCTACTAACCTGATAGTATGACAAGAGGGTGCAAAGATATTTCTTTTTGGCTTGGCATTGGAAATCTCCCTGTGACTTCCATGGTCTGCAGCTGAATACTCGGTGGGCCTTTGTTAAGGATCCCTGTCTGTTTAATCAGACAGCCACCTTCATGAATCTGGGAAAGCTAGCACTAAATGAATGGGAGTGAAGTAAATGCTGGTTTGGCTTCAGGTAATATTTAGGGTATCATAAGTAAGTGGAAAATATTGGTGAGAAAAAAAAATTAAATAAAAACCCTAAAACTCACCATTTAAGATGGAGAGAATAGGACTGAGAACACTTGAATGAATATGAATTATTTTGTCTTTAGGGCGGAGGAATTAGTTATCTATTTGGGATGAACAAAATAATAAGATTTTCATGAACAAAGGCAATGAAAACGTAGATATTTGTCTTTATGTGCTTGGATTTTGTCTGACCTGGAATAAACAGAATGCATTAGTGAACATGTTCTGAAGGATAAGTAAAAGAGAAAAGTGCATAGGTTTGCTTGTTGCGTTGTTGGGTTTTTGTTAATAATCTACTTTGGACCAAGGTTGTCATGTGAAAAACATGGATCTCTGATGTATTTGACAGCTAAACAGATATTCTTCCATTTTCATTTGTACTACATGGAGCAATTCTGCTATCTTACTATTCTTCCACTGGGACAAATAGCGAGTCATTCAGATATACATGGTAAACACTTCATATCTCCCAAAACTAAATATATCTGCTTTAGTAAATTGAAAGTTATGGGCTTGAATAGAGGGGTAAAGTAGCACCAGAACTTTTTGCAGAGTTCATTGGTCATATAAGACGTTGAGGGAGAGATAAGAATTGCATGAGATACAAAAAGAGTAACTTGGCCTTTTTTTCTTTTTTTTTTTTTTTAACCTATTTTTGTGTATCTTTTACAAGTAAACTGGCAAGAGTATATACAGCTGTAAGAACTGTTCTCCCTTACCATGGGAGTTTGCAGCACAAGGTTTTTGACTCCAGCTGGAAGCACAGACTAGCTAAGTTCAACTTCTAAAGGTGTATAAGGGATAGGTAGGAAGCTACAGCAATTTGTATGTACCTCGGTTTTTAAAATCTGCTTTCAGAAGGACCATTTTAGATGCCGTTCCTGAACAGGTAGGTCTCAAAGCTAAACTTCAGTTAACTCCAGTCCAGAGTTTTAGAGGAAGACACCCCTCCATGCTCCTGTGTGTGGTTCTGGATGGCTGGTGAGCTGGTCCTTTGTCCTTGGGGTGGCAGGGCTGGCAGGGGGAGAAGGGGTGGGGGAGCTTCTCTGAGTGCACAGGTGCGGAGGCAGGTCCTTGGGGCTGGTGGGAAAGCAGGAACTGGTGCCCAGCTCCAGCACTCCCATGACAACTCCTTCATGTCAGTCCCCTGCTTGCTGTGGAGATCTTGTCCTTTCATTAGATGTGGAGCCTGGAGATGGGTTTTGTCCTTTGGCCTGCAGACCCTGGCCTGTGTACTGTGTGATGTGGATGATGTTTCTTTCCTAGGCTGGATCAAGTGCCTTTTACTGTTCCTTGTCTTGCTGTCAGCTTAAAGTACTCTCTTCCAGGCTCTCAAGGTTGTTTTTCTTCATTGACCAACAACTGACCATCAGTAAATTGTGAACAGTCCTGGGGTGTCTGTGGTCAACCTGTGCCCACATTTCAGGGCTTCTGCTGTTTCCCTGTTGGTAACCAACCCAACAGGCCAGAACCGGGGTGCTGCAAAGGCAGCACAAGGCACGGTTAGCATCAGGCATGTGGCCTCTTATTAGTGATGGCAGCATGATTTTATGGCACCACTAGGAAATTCAAGGGTGTGCTGATCCTCTGGACCTCCTAAATTTTCATAGCATACTGTTTGGGGGTTTTTTGGTGGTTGGTTGGTTGGTGTTTTGTTGTTTTTTTTTTTTTAAACCTGTAAAGTCCTGTGTTATGCAAATGGACTTCCATAGATGATGCATTCTGCTGTATCATCTATTCATTTGTAGTGTTTCAAAGCTCAAGGAGTTTTGGGGGTGTTTTTTCATGCTATAGTAGAAATGTGAGAGTTTTGATCCCGTGGCTTAGTGGCCTTGGCATTTTGCTGATAGCTGTCTTTGCATGTAGCACTTGGTTTAGATGGCTGCTGGTTTTTCATTCACACATATAGCAGACTATATTACTGCATAACAGGAATTTTTTATAAAAAAGGTCATTTCATTCAGGGTGAGATTTTCAAGTAGAATAGAAGCCAGTTCTTAACAGAGTCCATAATAAATCCATATCTAATGTTCATACAGAAAGAGGCTGTTTATTGGTTTCCATTTCATTGAACAAGCAAGGAATCATGGTCTTCAGTGTGCTTGTGCTTGCAGTGCATCCTTCTGTGGTCTCCTTCAAAGACAGCATAAAGTGATTTCAGGCTATTCTGCATCAGTGTGGGGTTTTTAGGTTGATAAAACAAAGCATCGATATATGTCAGAGCTAGTTCCCTGAGAGTACAGAAGCTTAGAGCAGAATTACAGAAAAAGTTGCTTAACTTATTTCTTTATGTTTATTATTTTTGGAGTGCTTTTCTTTGGATTTACTAAGGGAAGAATGACCACTGCTGTTGAGGGGTGTTCTTGGCAATGGTTAATGTCAAAATATTTGAATATTATGGAATTTGATTTTAAATAAACTTCAAATATTTTGAATTTCAGATGTTTGATTCAGCTTTGAGAGAGAAATTATTTGGCCTCTAAGAGCCTTTCCAAACATCAGGGATTTTTTTCCTCTAAATGACACAAGTGGCCATCTGGGAATAATGCAAGATAAAGCAATATTGCCATGATAGTGGAGGAGGAAACGCTTATATTAATCTTCTTTTTAATCCTTGGAATAGAATTTACTTCAAAAGGTAATGTGCAGATTGCCATTATATCTCTTGGTTCCAGCTTAGTGCATCTTGAGTAACAGTTTAACCAGAATATTCTCTGTTTTCAGACACAGTAGGATAAATAAGATGCTGTAGTCAGCTGTGACTTGGTCTAAGAATCTACTGAATTGAATTCTGTATAGTTTTCTGAAGGAAAAGATGTATTGCAGAAGGTGAGAATTGTTCTGAGAGGAGAGAGGAAGAAAAATGTGAGGAAAAAAGCTGGTTAGTGGTGTCTCTGGTTTGAGAAGTAGAGAACAGCTCATCTCTAGAGAGAGTAACTGAGGTGGCAAATACAAATTGGTACATGACATGTTTTTCATGCTGTTTGCATGCCTGATTTTTAGCTGCACAACTAGTGGGAGCTCCAGGAACTGAGAGTAGTTTGTTTTAAACCATAGTTTGATTTCTTAAAACAAAATGATCACTGTAGTCTATGTACGGAAAGAAATTTTAGCTTTTAACTGTAGAGAAAGCTTTCTATTTGTTTCTGTAGTTTTAGGGAACTTCCAAATAAATACTCAATTTTCAGAAGTGACTTTATTTTTAATTAATAACACATTTGAGGAGATTTGGCATTTGTTTTTACAGAACTATTAGTCCAAGGTTCCTACATTCCTTTCTTTGTGTTTTCTGCTTAGTCTGACAGATTTGACAGGTTATTTTGTTGTCAAGAGTGCCTCCATCTCTATAACAAGTGCTTATACCTGCAGATTGGGTGGCCTGATTTGTGTAAAGTAACTGTACTACATGAGAGACTGGTCCAGAAAAAGAATTAGATTTTAAAAACTGGTGAGAGGTGAGTTGTTTTGTTAAACAATATGCTGATTAAATAGCTAACCTCAAATACAATAGTTAAAAAAAAAAACCAACAAAAAAAACCAACAAAAAGATGTCCCCATGCAAAGAGATTGAAACTCCTGGCCAAGCTGGGTTTGTGTAATGCAATAGATATATTGAGATTTTTGTCTAACCAAACCACTTGTGGCTGAGATGCTAACTGGACCTGGATACCCGTGTCTTAGGCATTGTAACTCCAGGGGAACTTGCTTGGCTGTAATGTTTGCCCTCCTCCTGCTGAATTCCAATTGTCTCTAGGATTCCTTGATTACCTCACAGTCAGGCTGGGAGTGGCTGCAAAGTTCCTTTTAGCATTTGGTGGTGGCATTGGGAAGGGGAGCACTGACAGGAGCTGATGGTGTGGGAGGTGGCGTAACAGGGGCTTAGGGAGATGTCCAGCAGAGCTCTGGGTGGTGCTGGGCTGACCTGGCAGTGGCTGAGGGAGCTGCTGGAATGTGGGTTTGGGCTTAGAGTGTCACAGGGAATTGCATTTCTGGACTTTTGGATCAGATAACTGTTTTTATCTCATGCCTTGGTCCTATGAGTAACAAGGGTATGGGAGGGGGGATGACCTCTCCAGAGCACACGTATATTTGGTGTGGCTTTGTGTAGTTCAGAAGTTGCACAGCTGGATGTTTCTAAACTTTTAGTTTTAGCAAAGAGTTCATTTTTGCTCTCTGTCCCAATAGCAAAAGGACTGAATTTTGAGCCCAGTAGGAAATGTGGCAAATGTTTTAATTGCTGGAAGCAGTGTTTTGATCTGAATTTCATAGATACATGTGTTCAACAAGCCTGACCTTTGGCTGAGTTTCGTTTTGGGGTTTTTTCTGAAGAAGAGTTAGATATTTAAAACCTATTAGCTCCTTTACAAAAATAAATTAAACTCTTACAGAGAATTTTGAGATGAAGCTTCGGCATCTGTTCATTGAATCAAATGAATATTAAAAAATTCCTAGGTAAACCACAAATAGTTACATGTGAAATACTAGAAAGAAAAGCAGCTGAAATGTTTCCAAACGCATTTTTAAAATTTAAATTTGTTTTTATTTTGCAGCTTCCTTCAAAAATCTTCAGTACAGGTTATGTTCAATGTTCAAAACCAGTTAAGTTCTTCAGACTTTTTAAATTTGTTATGTGGTTTTTAAAGATTTAGTGAATATAACAGTAGAATTAAACGTTTGTAATTTACTTAGCACAGCTTAGATGTGGCAACCACTGGTAGTGGTGAGACTGAAGTTTCTGATTCAAGTCAGCTGCCCACCGTGGTGCATCAGGGCCTGTTTAGTCACACATATGGCACACGTGGACACGAGCCGCACACGGTTGGTTTGTTAGCAGCATAACCTCGGGCTTTGCTAACACGTACAGATACTCTGCAGACAAAAATCTTGGAATGGGCTGGGAAACTGTCACCCTTTCGCTTTCCACTTCCTCTCCTTTCTCAAACCCTCAGCCTTCATGCTGGGAGGCTCTGCCAGTATTTCTCAGCTCTCTCTTAGTCTCTGGGGTTGCAGTCAGCCTAAGATCTGGCAGGTTTATTGCTGATGTTTCTTTTTTCCAAGCTAATTGCAAACAGCCTCATTAATATCTTGTTTGGTGAGTATGTCAAATTGCTGGTTTTTTTATTCTGAAAGGTACTGGTTCAGAGTCCTTTTTTAGGGGCTGATCTCCCAGCATTAAGGTGACTTTGAGCAGAGATTCAGGTTGTGGGGTGTTCCTGGGAATCTGGAAATAGTTCTGACTTCTAAAGTATGAGAAAAAAATGTTTTAGTGGTATTTGTTTGTGCTAATGCTGCAGTCAGCACACACCTTGTTTTGTTTACTAAGTATCTTCTGATGACTGCAGATGTTGTTTGTTTTGATTGTGAGACATGTAAGTGTTGGTCCCTGGGAGGTTGCTCTGTGAATTTGCAAACTGATAAAACCTGTAAAATGTGGTAGTTGTAGAGATCATCTTGTCTGCTGAATTGTTAGTTGTATTTAGCTGATGAATGAATGCAAATCAGCAATATGAAGACTTAAAAGCCTTTTATATACATAGATATAAAAATGATTGTTGATAGACTTTTGTTCATAAGACCATCGAGAAATTGTGTAAGATCTAACAATACTTGGAGAAAAACAGCTGTTTATAATAAAGTGGATATAATCAGGAAAGCCTTTGTTTGATTTTTCCCATCTGGTCACTTCTGTTACTACAAGGGGAAGGAACAAAGGGGTTTGTTTATTTTAGGGCATTTGAAAGAAGCAGCAAATCTCAACCTTCTTGCCCTGCGTGGGAGTTATTAGCTGCAGAAGTAGCACCTTCTCTAACAATGGGACAGAAATGGTCTGCAAATAGCTGAACTGGTCAAGGCACAGTTGAGAACAGAATGGCTTCGTTTTCACTAATCTTAATGGAAGTTGGGATAGTTGTTATTACCTTGGGATCAAATACCACATGCCTAACTCAAAATTAATGAGAAACCAAACTGGAAGCTCGAGGGATATTTATCTAGACATTAGTTTTCTCTCCTGAGTGGAAATACTTCTTTTCTATTCTTGGAGTAGAAAACTGGATAAAGTAGAGGAAATGCATTACTATGACTATAATAACAAGTGAAATGATTAAAAATGGTACATGAGTGGCAAAGCAAACTGGAGGGGTTTGAAGAGGGTCACAGCAATGTTGGTAAAGGGATCATGAGTTAGCATTAGGAATAGATTGAAATAAGCTTTGCATTTTCAGTTTTGGTTTTATCTCCTCCACACAGTGTTGTGACAGCTCATCTAAATGCATCAGTTTGGATTTCTGGTCTTTCTGTTTTCTGGGTCTTTCCTCATTATCCACATGGGGTTTATTTCATAAGAATAAATCACAAGAGTAATGGGTGCTACACAGCACCCATGATCATGTGGCTCACTGACTTTCCCTGGACAAGTCTGGAAAAAGACCTTGCCTTTCACCTTAGTAAGCACCTCTGCTCAGCTTTGCAAAGGTTATCTTGTCAAATGTTATAGAAGACACAAATGGCAGGTCTGTGCATCTAGACACAGTGGCCTGCTTCTACATACAAGGTCTGCAAAAGACATCACTGTCTGTTGATGATGTAGCAAGGGATAGTATATTTGTTATTTAATTTGCCTGTTTAATTTTACAGTGGCATTCCATCTTCCCCTGCTATCTGAAGCAGAAAAGCCACTAAACTGTGAAAATACAGGATCATTTAATCTGAAGTTTGTGTCTAGAGAATCCTGCTTCAATTGCTGTAACAAGTGGCCAAAATGGGTCTTGTTGGACGGAGTTAAACTGGAGAGGAAGTGGGACAAAATGGCATAACTGAATCATGGAGAGACTGTGCTTCTGTGAAATGGCTCAAGAGACAGCTCAGACCTAGGTAGAGGGGTGCTGAACAGTGTTCAAAACCCGCTTCAGATGTCTAAATGTTCATTTACATTTGCTGTCTGGTTTAAATTGTAAACCCAGCTACGTAAATACAGAGTTTTAAAGCAGCATATCTGGTTTTAACCCAGTAACCAAAGACCACAAAGTAATTTAACTTTTATTAGTCTTGGAAAAAATTCGAATACTTGCTGGCTTGTGGTTTGGATGTGAAACATACAAAAATAGTGTTATTTTTTCTGATGTCAAATCTGTTTTTTTCATATTAGTAGACATCCAATTTTGTTCCATTATATAATGATTCTTCAGACAGACAGTAAGAGACAATTAGCTCTCGAGACATAAGTTTATTTAACTTGAAAATTTTGTACTAACGCAAATGCCTTTGCATTGTGTGGTGTCAGCTCATCAAGATAAAAATGAAATCACTTGAATTGAGGCCTCTTCTTATGTTGCTAGAGTTTGTATGAACGTGGGATTTCTAACTTTTGGAGACAGCAGCTGTGCTTTTCTGTAGGAGTTAACCCGCATCAAGTGGACTTATGTGTAGCTCCTAATGCATAAAGTACTTTCTGTCTGCAGCTTTATTTTTATCCTCATGTGTCTTTTATTTTTGCCCAAGTTAAAGCTTTGAGAAACCAGAGAAATTCATCAGACTTAATCTGAAAGTGATATGTGCAAAATGTATGGGATGCAAAGCTATGCAATTAAGGCATCTAGCACTGGTTGCCCTTCTCTTCCTTCTGCTCCCTTGCCTCTGTCTTCCACCAAGTTTTGAGGCAGCAGGAAAATTAACTTTCTCTCTTTTAACATAAAAATATCTTGTTTTCTTGCAGAGCAGTAAAAATCAGTGGTGTTCTGGAAGGTATAGAATGACCAGTATAAACAAGTATCACTTCAAGGTAGTTGGGAGAAATTTTCTATCAGTTTTTTAAAATGTGGAGTCAGAGTGCAGAGTATGCAAAACACTACAAAAGCACTGGACTTAAAATTATTTGGCCAACTTTGCAGGGTATGGTAAAAACAGATGGTTGGAGAATGTGCTGATATTCCTGTGTTGGCTAAAATGAGCCAGCTCATACTCAGATACCTGGTACCTATCATCATGTACAAAACCAGCAATGGTAGGCTTGATACCAGAATACAAATTAGCTTTAAGACAGACTAACTGGCATAGTTAAATCATGTGGTGGTCGCAAATGTCTCAGCAGATCAGTCTTGGCAAAATAACACTGAGTTTCCAGCAGCGTCTCCAACTCCATATAAACCTTTTTATATTCTGCTGAGCCCCTAGTCATGGAGTGAAAAATGAGTAAACATTCAGAAATTGGATTGACTATTAAGGTGAAACTGTCCACATTTCAGGGAGGTGTCAATGATGCTTTCATAGCAAATAAACCTGTGTCAGTTTCTTTTTTGTGTTTTTCCTTTCCTTTTTCCCCCCTCTCATGGGAAGTCTTAAACGCTTGCCCTTAATTCCAGATGACAGGTTGTTATCAAACAGCTGTTCCTGGTAGCTTGCTGTAGGTGACTGCTTCTTTCAGCCTAAGCTGGGCAATATTTAGCACAAGAGGTTTAGAATTTGGACCTAATAAAGTCAGCTGATTGCAAGAGACACTTTTAATTTTAGCCAGAGAAAGAAGCTTTGGGTTCTTCCTGAGCTTTCCCTTTTAAAACATCACAGGGGTTATCTTAGGTTTTAATATGGCCTTGGTGCACTTGCAGACAGACAGTATGAGCATGTGAACTCAACAACAGAGCTCATGCTGTCATGCAGGTATGTCATCACATTAAAAAACAACAGGAGAGAAATACAATTCCTGTAAGTGAATGCCCTTTCAAAAGAGTGTTGTGGTTGATACACAGAATATCTGGATTATTTAAGTAAATTGTAGGGTTTGTTTGATTTTTCTGTTTCCCTTTGTGTGTAATTTTGTGTATAATTTTGCTTGTAGATTAGGCGGGTATTCTTGTTCTGACAGTTCTGGTTCATTTTCCAGTATGTATGACAGCAGTGTTCTTCCATGGTTGCCTGTACAATATTAGTGATGAGTGCTACATAACATTGTCAGTACTATATGCTTTTACAAAGGAACAGAGAAAGTTGATGATACATATTTGCCTTTAATTTAATCTATTTGCATAATGTGGGAAATTTGAAAACAACCTATTTAGGAAAGTAACTTAAAGAAAATATTTCCCTTTCTTATATAGTTGTATCATTAATTAATGATGAGTTTCAAGATCTGTGGATTTTTTTTATTTATTTCAAATCAGAAGGAGCTTTCTGAGTGTACACGAGTGTCAGCAGGTACATGGAAAACCAATGTGCTGATAAAGGACTTCGCTCAATCATACTTTTTCCTCTCATTTTGACATCTGAAAATTGTAAATTAACTAATTCTTAAAAGTGTTTTACAATCCAACACTGATGATATTTAAATATGCTTTTCAATGTTGATTCCTGCCAGTGCTCCATGTTTAATGTGGCATTTGAGTTGTCCTCTTGACATTAGTAGGGTAGTCTGGATTTGGTAAGGAAGAGTGAATATGTCCTTTGGACAGGTCTGATTCTGTCAGGGAAGTGGCTGACTGAAAAGATTTCTTGGAATTGTAGAAATGTAGCAAATGTTTTGAAACTTGCAGTTCTTATTGTTTAGATTGGAAATGTTAAGCATATTTTTAATAGTCTCCTTTTCTACTATTAAAGCATTATGGTGAAATAATTACTTTCCATCCATTTTAGACCTTATGTGATTTCCACTATGAGTAAAAATAAAAGTAACAGTAGTTAAAATAATTGTCAGCGTTTTTTTTCTTTTCAGGAATTTATTTTCTACAAGGCTAAATTGCTAAATTTTGTAGAAGGCAAATATCTTTTATTGCTCTGACTGTATTTGAACAAGATACTTAATCTAATTGTTCCTAGTATTTGTTTCACCCAGCAATAAACAGGGCAGAGAATGAGTGCCAGTGCAGCTCATTGATCTGATAATGAGAGGTGTTCATTCTGTGTCTTGTGTCCTGGTCAGGTCTGTCATGTCTTCAGAGCTGCTGCTTCTGGAACTGTCGGGGCTGGTGTGCTGCATAATGGATGAGCCTGAACTGATGGAGGCAGCAGGTGCTCTAGTAATAGAAAAGAGCAGTGTTTATTATTGTTGTATGCATCATCAATCCTCCTCCCTTTCTCCCTCTGCTTTCTGTGTCCTCCAAACAAAGGCTCCCTGTATCTGCAGCAGCAGGGGAGAAAAGAGCAACAACTTACCCCGAGTAACATTACTGGTTTTTGTCTCGGGGACAGCCTTGTAAATAGGTCTTGATATGATGCTCTGGATCTGTGAGTGGCATGTTTATCATTGCAGGGGACAACAGTATTGATTTATGGATTCTGTTTAGCAGAAAACTCTTACTGGTTACTATGAGTAACTGCCCTATTCCAGCTAAATCAGATGAATGAAAAATGGCTTTCAATCTAGAGCTCACAATGCATTGCAAGATCCCTAGCTCCTATGGGAGCAATCTGTTGAAAGATATGTCTAAACATTGTTTAATTGGGGAAAATTGTGATTTTTGGGAGAAGGAGAGAGAAGTAAACAGAGGTTCTTATTTCTGTTTAAGATGCTGACTGCTCTTGGAAGTGTCTTTTCAAGAGTAAGCTGTGGTTTGAAATCTTACAGAAGTACTTCCTTTTCTATTTATAGGCAGTGAAATCTATGAACATCTCATGTCCACTTGCTCTAAGACATCAGTTGATTCTTGATATTCTGCAGTGTTTCCCGTGTCTGCAGTATTAATGGCAGTCAGTATTCCCTTTTGCAGGGCTGTTGGTCATCCTTCAGGATCTGGGTCAAAGGAGTCATGGAGAAGAGTTGGGGAGAACAGAAAACCAGTTTAATCCAGTAGAGGCTGCAGTGGCCTTTCTATCTGCTTGTAATGTCATCATAATTTAGAGAGAAGTAGTTGTTCTCTTTCACCATACCTTCTTCTTTAGTTTCTGGTGGTTTTATTGCTTATGGCAGCGTTCTTTTTGTGGCTGTGTTGTGTTTTAATACCAGCTGGCAGCTAAGCACCGCACAGCTGCTCACTCACTCCTCCTCTCCAGGAGGATGAGGGGAAGAGAATTGGAAAGGTAAAAGTGAGAAAACTCATGGGCTGAGAAAAGAATACTTTAATAATGGAAATAAAATAATCCTGCATTGTAATGAATAGGAAAATAACAAAGAGTGATAAATAAAATCCAAGAAAGGCAAGTGTTGCAGTAGAAAACAATTTCTCACCAATGACTGACCAATGCCCAGCCAGTCCCCCAGCAGCAGCTCCCCCACCAGTTTTCCCTCTGGTTCTGTTGCTGAGCATGATCCATATGGTATGGGATATCCCTTGGGTCTGTTTGGATCAGCTGTCCTGACTGTGTGCCCTCCTAAATTCCCGTGAGTCTGGTTTTATCCATGCTTGGTAGCCAAATGTTGTTTAAAAACTGGCTTAGCTGGAAAAGCACTCAGAGTGTGAATGCTTTTCCTTAACTCTGTCTTTACAGAGGCAGGGACAAAGTAGATCTACTTCCAAAGAGTTATTAGTAAAGGTCTCAAAAGCATATGACTGAATTAAGGTTAGCCTCCTTTCTGCAGGAAAGTGGATCATTTTTCTTCAATCTGTGACTTTTGAAATGCACATTTTTTCCTGTTTAGAGCTACCTGCTGGTAGTTCTGTGGCGTGTTTGCAAGTGACTGCAAAACCATGGCATGCAGCCCTGTTCCTGCTGGAGAATGTGCCAGGGGAGCACCCAGAGTACAGAAGGAACATCCAAGAAGCTCAGATATTACTCTCAAAAGTGTTGTGGTTTACCTCTTTCCCTTTTATTTGAAAGGAGCAAAGTTTTACCGAGTTGTATTGATAGCAGATAGAATTATGCTTTTCAGCAGTGTTTGTATGACGTGTCTTTATTCCGCATGGAGAGTTTCCTGCTTTGCTTGCTCTGGGCTTCCAGGCCTTATTGTCTGGAAAATCAAGTCTTAAATGCCTTGCTGAGCTATACTTTTTATATATATATATATATATATATATGTATATATATATTTAAATTGCACAGACTGTAAATGGGACACTTTACATGTGGACTTGCCTCGAAATGACTTGATGATATTAAATTTAAAAGCTTCAAGGTAGACTGGTGCCTACTGATGCTCATCATTGGCATTTCAGAGGCTTCACAGAGACCTAAGACACTGAGTGTCATCTTTAAATGGCTGGTTAAATGTATCAATGTTTTGCTCAAGTGAACACTTAATTTCTTCAAAAAAGGAAGCTGGTGTCTCCTACCAGACGTTTTTCATTGCAAAATCTCAGTAATAGTACTGAGCTGTGGTAGTCTCTCTGACAGTGGTTAATGACAGGCTGAAGTGCTTCTAGTGCTGGGCCTCTCTAACTTGGAGCATCTCGTATTTTTGTATTCCTGTCTCTGTGCAGCTTTAAATGCGTGGAGTTTTAAAGTTGTCTGCCAAGATGCACATTCCTGGCAGAAAGCAACACACTGGTGTCAAAAACTGCTTGTCCAAGAAGTAGTGCAGTGGTCTTGTAAAACATAAATGCAGTGATTAACGTAAAGTAGGTTAAAGCAGTGTAAAGTGGGGATTAGCAAATCTAGATACTGCAGCGATCCTATCATCTCCTACAGAGCTGTTGATCTCTTCATTGCTTTGAGCGTGAGACAAGATGTTGAGTTCAACGAGGAGTCTGCTGCCTGTGTTGTGTTTTGCTCTGCCTCTGCAGCTGTAATTGACAGAGCTTTAAACACTTCTGGTTCAGGACTGTCTAAACTTTCTAAAGCTGGAGGAGAGAAAATAGAGGGTTTTGTTAGCAGATGCTTCAGTTTTAACATGTAGATGATACCACATAGCATAAATTTTGGAGGAGCAGATTTTCAAGAGTATGGGATACTAAAGCTAGAAAAGGAGTCAAAGGATAAAAAATAGTCTGTTTTAATTCTTTGTTCTTTTAGAGATGGCCAGAAACCCAGTTTCCTGTTCTGCTGGACAGTTGCTAATGTAATCAACCTGAGACAAAGGAAAAAATTTCTCCCGGCCTTTGCTAAAAAACATCTTTGACTTGGTGATAAAATGTGAGGCAAATAGGTATTGGTGGGACAGCTACTCTGTGTTCAGTAGCCAGAGCTTGAGTAATCTCCCTCCATCAGTACTGATTCCAGCTTCAAGAAGGATTAGTTAGGGAAAAAATAAGGGCTGAATCAACAGCTTCTGCTTTTGAGACTAGTTTCCTGTATACACTTTTCTTTCTGTATGTAACTGAAGAGGCACAGTCAAAGGCAGTATGAATGCTTGTCTGTCCATGGAAAGCCCCAGGGAATCACACAAAAAGAGGATGAAAAATTCATAATAACTTTAATCATCCTTTCATTTTTCTGTGAGCAGGCTGCTTGTTTAGCCTGGTTGGGTAGGAAAGTAAGACCTTGGGAAAGGGTGTTCATGATAGTTAGTAATTGCTAGTCCTCTGGTCCTCTTCCCTTCAAAGGTGCAGGAACTGCCACAGTGTAGTGGTTCACCCTGAAGTGGGATAGGTTATGCAGTAGTAAAAGGGACAACTGAACAGGGAATGTTCTCCAGGCAGTGTGGGGAGTAAGGCCAGACTCTCCACACAGACAGGACTAGATTAAATGAGGGCCTTGGACTGAGGAGGTGTCTTCTGCTCTGTTGTACCTGTTGACTTCACATCATCTATACTGATCCTGATCTCTGCTCCTCTGACCATCTGCATGGAGCCTTGTTTTTACAGAAAAGAGTACACAGCTAAAGAATGTGTCGTTATGGTAAGACATACCTTCCACCAAATACAACTTATTTTCCTGAAACAGTGCTTCATCCTCCTTATCCCCACTCAAGAAGAGGGATGGATACTTTACTGATAAATCTGTGGCTAAATCCCACAATTCCCCCCTTCTTTAATTCCTATTAAAACTAAGAAAGGGATGATGTATCCCACAGTATAGGAAATACGGGATTTAAAATTTTTTTTGCATTATTTTAGGGTTTTTTTAGCAATAAAAAGAACCCTAAATTGAACATGTGATTAAAAACACCCTAGGGTGGTCTGTCATGTCTGTTATGTGGTACCTCATTTCAATAACACCAGAGATAAGAATCTGGTTGTCCATAAGACAACAGTGCAATGCCAATCTACTGACTGTCAAATACAAATTGGATGTAACAGATGACCTGATGCTAGGTGAGGCTTTCAGGGCATGTGCTATAGCCAAGAGAAATCTGACAGAAGTCACTTTGAAGTTGCCTTCCTGCTCTTTGCTCTCTTTCTTCACAAAATGTTCAACCTTGAATAAAATGTTTTCTGCCCCACCCCACCCCAGAGGAAAGGCTGCAATGTCTGGCATTGCACCTGGAAATGTATACAAACAGCATTAGGGAGGGGAGATGGAAAGGAAGCTGATTTTACTCTATCGTGAAATTTTAACACTCTTTAGCAGCTTGCCAGCCAAACGGGATTATACTACCAGATGTCCTGGCAGAAATGTGCATGGCTCTGCAAGATCACAAATCCAAGCAACGTATGGCAACCCTGCATATTCAATACTACTGTTAGCAATGCAGAATTTCAGTGTGGAAAGCTCTGGTGGTGGGCAGGATTTAGCAAGGACAGAATCTTCCCAGACTTAGCTTTAAAGCCTTAGGTAGGGTAATAGCTGCTGCTGCTGCTGGTATGTACTACTCTTTCAATATTTCTTGTGCTGTGTTTCCTAAACAGAGTACTAACCGAGGCAGTTTAACCATATAGGTGTCCATTCATAGGATCATGTCCTCATTAATCTGTGCAAAGGATCAGGAAAAAACCCCAGCTGTTGCGGTTTTTTTTTAGTTGTTGCTTCCTTCATGGAAAACAAAAGGCAGTGACTAGCATCCCTTAGTAAATAAATTATTTCTTTAGTGAGGACTTAGAACTGGGCCCACCAAAGGGGTTGGGAGTGTGTTTGTATCAGTGGGTATGGTTTCCCGTGCTGTATGTTGACACCAAACAGTCAGCTGACCCAATCAGCAGTGTGGCAGAAGGGAATTTAAAGTAAATGGGGGAGAATATATTGTTTTATTCTATTGCTGCTAGGAAAAGTGAAGATTCTATGAAGTATAAAAAGAGTGAGTCAGCTTTCTGTCTCATTAAAGAATAATATGAGGGTGAATAGTCAGAGGAAAAGAACGAAGGGGACATCAGCACATGTAGTTAACTTTGCAAATTACAGTTAAATTTAAGTGACCAGCAAGTGGAAGACCTAAAAATAATGTTAAGTGCTTTCTTTGCAGATTAATCTTGGTATCCAAGCGTGAAATCTCCCCTCATCCTCCCATATATTCTTTAATTTTTCAAGTTCCGTACCACAGAATTTCAGGTGATTATTGCTGGCCACATTAGGCATTCTGAGCTCATGCTGGTTTTGTCCTTGAGAGTAGAATTACACACTACAGATATTTAAGTTGTTTGCTCTTTTATTGATTTCAGTAGTAAATTACCTCAGTACTGTAAAGCCTTGGAAGGCTTTGAGCAGAGTGCTTGTCACCATTCAGCTTTTCTGGAAGACAGGTGTGTTAGACCAGTGGTTGTTGCCCCTGGAAAAATCCATTCATGCAGTCTTCAAGTTTCTCTTTACTAAATGAGCTAGCTTCCTAATATTTGTAATAAAACTGTTAAAGGAGTGGTTTACATTGCTATGATTTTAGCAATTTAAATCCCTCTGTGACATAAGAGAGAGGGAACTCATACGTAAATGGTGTGTTGTGTCCGCTTTTGCAGACAGAGACATCTCATGATCCACACGTGGCTAAACCAGGAGCCAGTGAAGGGTGGCCAGGTTCCATTGCACTGTCATAGCAATGTGGTGCAATTCTGGGCTGCAAAGGTGAAGCTGGCTTTAACTGGTTAGGGTTGTTTAGTTCAGAAATCTCTTGCCTATGCTATAGGAAAATGGAATTTAACTTGCATATTCATCTTATTAGCTCAGATTACAACTCAGAAACAGGGAAGTAGGAATTCATTACTTTAGAGGAGCCAAATCCTGATGCCTTAAAACCTGTCATGCTTCTTTTGGTGGTTTGTGTTCCCTGTACAACCCTGTTTGTGTTGCTTGTACAATCCAATGCTTTCTATACACATACCTGATTATTGCAGTTTAAGCTGTACTTTTATAACTCCCTAGTTAAGTAACAGGGCATGATTTTTTCATTTAAGTAAAAAAATTATTTAGGGAAAAATAATAGTTGCACAAAATGGAGAGGCAGCATACTCACATACAAAGAAATGAACAGCTTATGAAACTCTTTGAAAATCTTTCTCTCTTTATTGTCATGCTTCATAAGCTCTCAAAAATGTGTAATGAGAAACAAAGACCTCTCTTTGCTGTGTCTCTAATTTTTTTCACTGCATAACATGGCATTTTCAGATGTGCACATAGAAAATGAAACTAAGTATTTTCATTGTGTTATCCCTGATGACCAAGTGTTTATTCAACTACTTATATCTTGTTGGCCTAGATAAATTTCACCTGAGGCCAGCATCTGTTCACTAATTTGTCACCTTTTCCTTTTCATGCCCTAAGCTGTTTTGACATGAGAGGCTTTGCAAGCTCCATCTCAGGAAGCACCAGCAGCAATATAAAATGCAAGGAAAACAATGTAAACTGAAGCTTTGTGAAAATAAAGTTGTATAATATGGCACTGGTTAGTGGCTGGATGGCAGCCATCCTTGATGACATAAATTTAGTAGCATGTGTAACTGCAAAGAAAAGAAGAGTTAATCAGCAACAATACCATATATACTAAGTGTTACTGTATGCAAATATGTATTAAAGTTGTTGCCATGAGGAAGTTTTATAACTCATTTTAGATTCATTTTCTGTTGTTAAGTGACAGGGAAACTGAGAAATGCACCCGGCACTCAAATAATTGCCCTGGTTGCGACGCTTGTAGCTTTTTACAGAGAAGAAAATATCATCCAGATGATGAATAAAAACAATGCCTCCTCACATAAATGAAGCACACAATAATAAATGATACTGTTTTGCTTCTGTTCTCTATTTTTAATTTAAAGTATGACAGGGAAATACAGCTTTTTTCCACTCAGCTTTATAGAACTTAAGAAAGACGTGGGAGGCTTTTCTACTAATCGTTAACAGGATACAGCTTGTGTTTTGTCTTTAAGGCACTTTGTTCTAACTTTGGCACTCTAGCACTGCAAGAATTACAGTGAATAGGGAGCTCTTCCATCTATCCTGCTTCCTCTTGCACTAAGTGTGCTGGTCTGTACCAGTGAGGCAGGGAGAGTGCAAGGCAGAAGACGGAGTTGTGTCTCCAAAGCATGTAAGATGTGGCACGTCTGGAAACCTGGCCTTGCAAAGAAAAGCTCTCTCAGTTAACATCTTGGGGTTTGGTATTACTTCTCTTTTCTCCTTTCCTGAAGACAGCAGTCCAGGCTGCAGACTGCCTTGCATCTGTTCATGACTGGTTTTGTGCAGATTCAGTTCTGAACACCATTTTTCTGTAATATGAAAGCTGATGGGCTAAAGATTTGTTCTTCCATTTTTCAGTTTTCTTTACCTGGTTGCAGATGAACAATTTTCTTTTTTCCAGTAAAGCCCAGCAGAAGCACTGCAAACAGTACCCTTTAGTCCTTGTGTGTCAGTGTTTTCAGAGATTCATCCAGCAAACTGGAGGCTTTTGTTTCCAGAGATGGAAGATAAGCTAGAAAGAACAGACCACTGCTTATATCAATAACATGAACACAGTCCTGTGATGCGTGCAGCATTTTTGTGATACCATGGCAAATGCACCTGCTTTCATTTTTACTGGGGTTTGGGTAAAGTATGCACTTTGCTGTGTGGGGTTCTGTGTTTGCAAATATGAGAGCTCCAATCCTTTTGCTTGAAGTTCCTTTGTATCCTCCCACTGTAGGTGTGCTGAGCAGAGGTTATCTCAGCAATGTGCACCGGGTTGGCCTGTGGGCCTGCAGTATTTGTTCATGAGGGTATGGCCCAAAGTGGCCCCTGCAGAGAGGGAGATGTAGGTGTGTGCGTACGCCAAGCAACTGAGCTCTTGTTTCCTCTGGAAAAGGTGGATCCAGCTTCTTGCTTGTCTCAGTCCCTTTTTGGGTTTATCTTTGTCATTTATAATGTCATCTTCAAGCTTATTTTTAGTTTCTAGCCTTTCTCTGTTGAACTGTTTTTACATTTTAATGGACTAAATCAGGAGACTTGTAGGTGATTAATGTTTTCCCTCTGCAGCTGCATCATCTAGAGTAGGCATAAACCTTGCCATGCCTCATTTACTTCCAGTTCCTTTTTAAACAGACATGCACTGTTCCTGGACCATCCTGTCTTTCCTCACCTCCTGTCAGTGTGTTGTACCTCTCACTGGACAAATTCATGTGCCAGCTGTGCATCTGTATTTCATGATTTTATTTGTGCAGTCAGAAGTTATGTATGAAACCTTCCTACATCATCAGTAATGACAGCAATACTCATGTGACAGCTTTTGGCAGGTAGATTCCTACCTGAATTGTGGTAGCAGTTTCAGTACTGCTCCCTGCTAAATAAGGGTCTTCAGCAAATGCATAAGAAGTCTGATTTCCATATCTGGGACATTTGGTGTTGAGGGGTGAAATAAGATGATTATAATTTTTCTTTAGTTTTTTCACAGAAAAAACCACTTGGAGTCAGGCTGCTATGAAGTAGCTCTTCCTATTCCTTTCTGTACTGTATTCTGTGGATGAAAAAAGTCGGTTTTGATATGCTCTGCCTATAATTCATCCTAAAAGCTAATGGTTTTATTGTCATGGTTTCCCCCTGTCCCAGCAGATCAAGATTAGAGATGATTTACTATGACTAGATATAGTTTAAATAGTTAAAGGTCATTTACTACTGGCAAATTACATGTGGTTTGTTCAGAGATAGGAGTGCAACCCAGTGCCTTGTGCTACTTTATGCGTTTACATAAATATGATTGTCCACTGATGCCCTTATGATACATTTTGCAGAGTATGGGACAACTTCCTTCACATTGAACAAAAAAATATGTTCATAATTTAGTGAAGGATTAGATTTTAAGCTTTGCATTTGCATTTCAATTTTTTAAAAAGTGGTTGCTCTCTGTCTAAGATTGCATAGCTACAACTAGCATTTCTGGAACTGATGCATTCACTAATCCTGTGGGAAATTTGTCAGTTTTTATAAATTGCTGTCTTTATGACAGGAAACTGGGAGGGGAAGGGTCTTACATCTGAATATAACAGCAAAGAGAAAGCAGGGACATAATGACAGATGTGTCCCCAAGTCCCTGTTCCCTATGGTTCCCTATGGTGGAAGCAACACCCAGAGCAAGGGTCTTGCTGAAGGTTTGGATGCAAGCCATGAGAGCTCTATAAGCATCCGGTAAATGTTTTGCCTGGGTAAGGAGAAGACCTCCTGCAGGACAATTAAAACCTTTTTTTGCTTTGTATTGTTTCTGTTCAGCGCTTTCTAAACATAGAAACTATCTCTTTTGTGATGATACTAAAAAGTATTCTTTACTTTTAACTGAACATGTCATCTGTTGAGAATGATATGAAGATGAATGGCAAGACATTGTCAACACAGTAGTAAGTCATAAATGGGGGTTCAGTCATGCTTGTAGCAGCTAGGAATCCCAATCAGGCAAGATTGGGATTCCTAGAAGGTTTCCAGATGGTCCATCCCTAAGCAGCACAGACTGGCTTAAGAGCTTGTGGGACAAAGTGTACCTCCTGGTTCAAGTGTAGTTGGGGGGACTGTGAGAAGGGGCCTAATCCTTAGCTTCCACTGAGTTTGTATTCTCTCAACACTCACGGTTGAACTGCTGATGTGAAGTATCTTTTAATATGACCAGGAGTGTTGAGGCATGTGTCTGAAGGGCTATAACTCATGCCAGTGCTTTCAAATGCCTTTGCTTATTCTGTAAAGATCATAAGTTAAGCACTAAAGCTCAAGTCCGGTACAAAATTTTTAATGTGGTGCAAAAAAAGCAATAAAAAATCATAGTTTGTCTGAATGCAATAGTTTTAAATTTCAAAGCACTATTAAGAAAACCTTTTAAAATATTCTGAAGATTACATTGTAGGTTTTGTTTTATCATTTTTTGTTTTTACTTTCAGAAAACAGTTCTTTTATAATCTGCAAATGCACTGGCAAGAGCAAATACTTTGTCCTATATGTTAAATAGCTTGATGAAATGGAAAGGAGAAATGGACATGACTTAGTCCTTTGCAAGCCTTTAAAGCTCAAGTGTTCCTTATGCAGCAGATGCTCTAACTGTATAATATTAATTGTTCTTGTAAAGCTCACTTTCTAATAGATGTCACTCTTTTGTTTCCCCCTACTCTTTTGCAGCAAGTGACAGGCAGAAGTTTTGGTGAGAAAGATTTTCGTTCCGGATTAGAAAACGGCATTCTTCTGTGTGAGTAAGTAATGCTTACAGTTTTGAGCCTTGAATACAATCTTGACTAAAGTAGAAAACAACTTTAGTTAGTATGTCAAATTTTTGATTTCCTTTTGAGAGTTTTGACATTGCACAATGGTATTTCACTGCACTATCATTTCAGTGCCAAAACTATTGTTATGGTGAGGGTTGAAATGTGGCTTAAAAAAAACAGGTTTTGCGAAGTGCTTCCCTTACTCCACCCCAGCTCCTTAGGTAAGTTATGTAAAAAAAAAATAAATTATGTTTGTTTTTTGGTTTCCTTTTATTTAATGTTGTTAACCACAGATTGGCAAACAGTGTTCCACACCTGCCTGTGGACGTCTCTTCTACAATGAGGCGTTTTGGACCAACTCCAAGACTGAATGCTGTCAGGAGTTAGCCATCTGAATACCATCAATACACAGCTGCTTTAATAGTTTCTGGAAAGGTTAGACATCCTCTAAATTTGCCCAAAGGTGTGTTTCAATGATGTGTTTTGTAATTTTTGGACGAGAGACACAAGTTAGCTTTTGCGCATTTCTCTCTGTGGTTCTAATAGCTAGTTTTTAGGAAGAGCCTTCCAAAACCTTGTTACAGGGTTACATGCCAAAGGTGGTGACTTCTAAGAGCAATATGGAAATGGGTCCTAATGCCCTTAGTCCTTTGAAAAACAGGTTGTCAGGCATTTGGGAGAACCTGCTGATCTGAATTGACTGTATGGACCAATTTTTTTCCCTGGATGTGCAGGGTTGTCTCTGAAGTTGATAAAATCTGTCTTTGCACACCAGAATGATGAAGCTTGTGCAGAACTGAATCCATTTTTTTAAAGGAGATCTCCTGAATGTGTAGCTGGACAATTGCAGCTATTGGTAAAGTTTTATACTATTCCAGGTACTGGAACTTGGAAGCTGTTTTCAGCAGTAGAGTTGAGCTAATATCCTGTAACTCAGCTCTAGGTAGTTTACCATAGATCCGAAACCTACTTGTCTAAATACTGTTATATGTCTCACTGGTGTCATTAATCAGACAGCTTGAACTTTAGCTTTTAAAGGTGAAAAATCACAAAGGAAATGATGTGATCTATTTTGATTGTAGTTGCGTGTCTTTGCTGAGGAGTGGCTTTGGGAGGAGGGAAGTAGTTGTTATTGTTGATCAAAAATTGTGTAACTCAGAAGGAGCATACCCTCTTTGTATTTAAGGGTTGCTTCTTGCACAGGATCTCTCTCCTCTGTGTGTTGAAGGGAAGTGCTGTGTGCTGAATCACTTCACAGTGCTCTTTAAATGTTAAGGTTGAATTGTGTTGCATGAAAAGCAAGGGCTGTGTATTTCAAGATTAGATTGTAATCTTATCTGCAAGTAAGCAGAGGTAGTCTGATTTAAATGTTGTAAATCTTTAAGATGGAAGGCTTAACTAACTAATGTTTTGCTATTGAGACTAATAAATATGTATTTCCTAGAAGTTTGCAAGCTCCAGTAATAACCACGTCAAGGGACAACACTTGGTTATCCTATGAAATTGTTCTGTGATACTGGGCAAATTGTGTGTCCTCATTTACCACCTATGGAGTAGTGCAAATCAGCCTGAGGGAACCCGTCTCCTCAGCCTGGAATCTTAGAAGCCATGATGTTTCTATTGCGTCCTGCTCTTGGCTGGTGTGTAAAACTCTATTGGGCTACAGAGCATTAATGAGAAAGCCACCAATTTGGCCTTCAAGTTTGGTTTCTTCATGATGAACAAACTATAGCATCAGCAGTAGAACTGTACTCCTCACTGGTTCCAAGTCCCCTGTAAAACAGAGAGCTCAAACAAAATTTTTGGGTCTAACACTGAGAACTCTTAGAGTATCTTCAAAAAGTACTTTGGGAAGTGAAGCACTGATAGTTAATTTTTTATCTGTTGCTCAGTGAAAAAGCACTGTAAAGCTGCCGCAAGCAATATTGTCTTTCTAGACAGGAGTTTTGTGATTCATCAGAAACCTACCAGAGTACCTAATGAAAAAAATGTAGTGGTACACAAGCTTTCTCTTAACTTCCTTCCTTCAATGTGCTTTCATTGCAGCTGACCTCAACAAGTAGATGAAAACCTGATCTAAGTATCTGACAACTTCAGAAGACAAGAAAGAAGTTATAGCTATCTTCATTTCTGAAGATGGAAGAACTCATTGCTTTTGGTCAGGTTTTATCTGATTTGTTGAAGTTTTAGGGAAAAGGAAACCTCTGTTTATATCCACAGCACAGTACTCACTGCAAGTGGCATTAACTGATAACTCATAGCCAGACACTTGTGTGGGTGATGTCCACGTGAGTGTGGAATGGTTGTGCTTAACTTCCACATGTGTCAGGGGTTTGCTTGCCTGTTGTATTTTGTGAGGAAGACTGAAAGTGAGCTTGGGTTCTGAGCGATCCCAGCAGCTAGAGGACTGGAAAATGCTGTCAGGAGTGCGGACACAATCAGCATGCCTTGAATGTCCCAAACATATCTCAAGCTACCTTCTGACTTTGCAGGTGTTTTGCAGAAGGGAGCAGGGAAGTTACCATGCTAGAGTCCATTCCCCAAAGGGACTGGTCTTGTGCAAAAGAATGCAGGGGGAATCTCTTTCTCTGTCTGTAGGAGAATTGTTTCACCCTTATACACAGTAATGCCAGGCCTGCCTCCACTTGATCCCTGTCTCTACGTCCTACACAGCCTACAGACACAAGCAGACATCACTACACTGGTTATAAATGTTTCATTCACATCTAGCAGCAATCCACATATTTTAATAAAGGAAAACGAATGCAACTGTGCAATGCCAAAAGCTCAGACTTTTGGGATGAATGCGTTGTGGAGCACCATCCTGACTAGCAGAGCAGTCCAGACACGTATGCTTGCCACAGGAACCCAAGAGCCTTGCATCTGCCTCTCTGATAGTGTTTGTGCTGTGGCTGGTGTCTTGATCTGGCCTCAGTACGAACTTTATAGCTTGACACACTTAGCTGAGGAGCTGAGGGGCGTATTTAAACAATGCAGGATGCCATAAAGCAACAAGTCGACAGATGAGAGCAACACAAACCCTTTCTTCTTTCTGGTTGTTCGAAAGCCCATTTGTGCAGTTGCCCAGACAGTGGTGGCTCTAATTGTTCACCCAGCTGTGCTGAGAAACCAGTGACTACGACTTCTGTTTGTCTGAAATGAGTTCATGTTTTTTTTAGCATAGCTGTGTGACATCAGTGCAGATGGTGATTTCAGCAAGGGATATAATAGCTATATAGGCAGAGGCAGTTCTTGATCTGTTCTTGCTTTGTGAATTAAATTATTGTGTGAAAAGACTGAGGAGTTCTGCATGGGTGGGCAAATGTGCCTTCTTGGGGTCATGGTTGAAAGCTATATGATGCAGGAATACAACACCAGTAGCAGGAAATATTGCTGGAAATCCCCTATTGGTGCTCCAGCACATGTTCAGGTTTTTTTTTCTCCCTTGTTACATAGCTTTGATGTTTAGGTTTGACCCAGATATCATAAGAAGCTAGAGGATTAATCAGAAATAAATTAGATCTGGTTGCTGCAATGCTTAGGTGTTCCTATTCTATGGATTCAGGCATCTGAATGAAGGTTGACTGCCAAAAAAAGTGCATATCCTGTCTCTCTGTCTGCCCTGCTGGTTTGGGTGGTTCTGTTGGGATTTTTGAAACAGCAGGTAAGGAAGTAAAGGTTGCTTTTATTTCTAATCATGCAACAATTGCTATTAATAATTTTTAAAATTATTACAGGGAAAAAAAATGCATACGTCCTGCTGCAACCTTGCCCAGTTGTTACTGCTCTAATATCCTTGCAAATGTGTTTTCAATTTTTTTCTTCTTCCCCTTGCTGCCCACCTCCCCTTGTCCAGCTCTGCTACTGCAGGATTCCTTCTTTCATGCTGGGCATTCGGTAGTTAGAGAGGTCTCTGTAGGGACGTGAGACTTCAAAAATCTGAGTTAATTACTTGTTCTGATATGATTATCCAAACAGGATATATATCCAATATATCTGTAAGAACTTCTGACGTGCAATTGGCATTGTATTTTCTCTCAAGCTTTCTCTGAAATCAAGCAATCCAGTTGCCCTGAAAGTTTGTATTCGTAGTAGTGAGACTCTAAGGTCAGGAACAGGACCAGACCATAAAGAAGAGTAACAACAATTGGGATATGAATCCTGGGCAAAAAACCTTAAACAATGAGCTAAAACTGAATCCAGTTTGGATATTAACAGAAGTTACTTGGCTTTACAGTAGAGTCCAACAACATCATGATTGTGTGTAATACCTTGAGTTCTGTATGTAGAACAGTTTAGCTGCATGTCTGGTTTATGTATGCATTAGAATCAGTTTATAGCAGTACATGAAGGCATAATAAATCTTTGATTTTCCTCAAGCATGAAAGTTCTAACAAATATTTAACTGCATACCCTGAAAAGCAATGGCATACACATATAAAAGTGAAAGAGGACTAACTGTATGTGGTTAGTGATGGATGTCACTTGCCTGTGCAGTTCTGGATACCAACTTACAAGCACTTTCCCAAGGTCTTCTTTGATTTTTAGAGACTGTTATTTTGTATTTGGTGTTACGTAGCTTAGTAAAATGTGCAGAAACAACGCTTATTCTTTGAAACCGGGGCTCTTCGACTCTGTAGCTTTTTTGTTGTTTTTTGAAAGAGGAGATACAAAGATGTTTCACTGCTTTTAAGTAGTCTTGGTAAAATTGTATATGTACAGTGAACTAAAAAAAAAGTTTTACACTTTTTCTCTTGCAGGACAATATATAGGAAAGACAGTTCTTTTCTGCTGTGCACACTTGGAATATATGCTCTTTAAAAGTAAAAGAAAGTTTTTAGGTTTTATAAAAAAGGTGAGAAGTTAGTCATGCACATAGATTATTTTAATAGTATTTAAAGAAAATGTAAAGTGTGGCTATAAATCTAGCAAACTGAAAGTGATTATGACCAAGAATTACTTGATGGAATTTATCATTTATTCTGTCATGAGAATGATTTTCTTCTGCAAATAAGAAATCTCCTTAGTTTGTGTTCGTCATGTCGCTAGTGATGAATAAGCTGCGTTTTCTCAGAGAGCAGTTTCTTTGGTTGTGCATCCTGGTTCTAGTGCATCTGACCAAGCTTTGGGCTGACATGAATGCAGTTTTCAACAAGGGCTGGCAATGTGCCAGATCAGTACAAGTGTAATGCTACGGAATAATAAAACTTTTGTGCTCCAAGTCAGTGATACTGGGAGGTATGAAGAACAGCCTTCGCTGTATATATGGCGTTTCAATCGTTCTTCTTGCAAGTTAATGTCACTTATGTTATCCTGTAGGGGAAAACAAATACTCTTTGTATACTATAGGATTTTTCAGATATGTCATTCTAATTGTCTGTCAGTTGTACGGGCCGGGCATCAGTTCAGCACTTGGCTGTGTAGTGAACAGTGGAGAAGTCAGTGGATGCCCAGCCCTTATGCTTAATTAGTATTTTGCTTGACTTTCCTATTCTTGGAAACTAAGAAGGTATTTGAGTTTCGTAGGCATATTTGAAGTCTTGAATGTGACCCATGCTTTGAGGTGAGAAGGAACTGGTGTTCTGCAGTTTTCAGGCTCTGTGCTGTAAAGCCAAAACATTATCAGCGTAGTGAATTTGGCATGTCTCCAGGTTTGAGAGATGGGCCCCAAGGCTCATTAGGCATTAGGATTAAGGTTCATGTGAGGACATTTGAAACAATTTTATATGAATACAGAGTTTTTAATCTTCAAGTTTTATTGCTGTTTTATAATGAAGAGCTATTTATTAATATGGTTTAGATCAGGGGTCAAAGGCAACATAAACCCTAATGCTAAGTCCATGATGAAAAGAGGGGAATAGCCAGTAAGGGGCGTGCTTGAGTACAGACAGAATGACCTGTCTTTGTATTTATGCTTTTTAAAAAAGTGAATTTCAGCAGACAAATAGAGCTTTTTCACTGATGCTTGGTTATTGACAGGGCAGGAGGCTGTGGAACGCTGACCCACTCAAAAGGAGTGTTGCTCAAGTGCAAGGCAAGGTAATCCTGTGAGAAGTTTCAGCTTTTCAAGAGTGTATGTTTAAGAAAACATATTTAGTATGGGAAATTATCCATGGCCATTGCTACTCAGTGTAAAAACTATGCATGAATTGTAAATTTATAGGTGCATGAGATGCTCTTTACATCACCAGTCCTTGTGATTGTAGGCTCTGGTTAAATAGCTTGTGAAGTTACTTACTCACACTCTTCCCTGTTGCCTTTCTTGAGTTGTTTGCAAGGCCTCTGTTTTGTTCACATTTTCAGTCTTTGGCGGAGCAAGACTCATGCAGTCCTGTGTTTGGAATATTGTTTTCTCAATTCTGCATATTTGCATAGGTCTTTATTCACTTTGTACATCTTAGACTGGACCGTGAGCCCTTTATGGGACAAAGTCAGTTCTGTCCTGCTTGTTAAAAAAGCACCTTGTTCATCTGATTCTAAATAAATGAGGTCAGGGGCATCATTAGCAATCACTCAAGAATGTTTTCCCAAAAATATTTTTGTGACCTCAGGAACATGTTTATATTTTGAAACTTCTTAACCGTGTCTTTTGCAACTAAATATTTTGACTTTTCATTGTTCACTGTTTCAATGTGATTTGTTCATCTTTAAGGCTAGTAGTGGATTTTTCTATCCTTTTCAAATATTTGGGGGCATTTTGGAGCTGCCACTAGAGCATGAGTTAAAAATATGTGGATACTGAAGCTGTCTAGGCTAATAATTATCAAGTGCTGAAAGGCTGCTTGTTTGAATCTAAGTCTGTAAAACTTAATTTGAAGAGAGAAATGTCTCTGTGAAGGTCTACTGTGGATAGAATTTCCTGAACTCTCAAATATGAAGTGCCCTTTTACTTTTAGATCAGATCATTAGTAAGCTTTTCTTTTTAAGAATATGATCTGTTACTTGAGCAAAGAACTCTGTTGGATACCTCTCCTCCAGCCTGGATTGATCTGTGGACACACATCACTTCAACCTTTCTTTTCTCCATTTCTGAAGTTTATTCTCTGAAAATGCTTCTCTTCCATTTCCTCCTAGAAACAAGGTCTTTTTGGAGGCTGGGTTGTGGCAGTCATCCTCTGAATATTTTTTTAACTGACGCTTTCTTGCAAGAATTTCACAGGCAGTTTATTGGTGCTTTTCGTTAGATCTTTTATCAACTGTTGCCTGAAACGCCTTCTCTTCCTGGCAGAAGTTTTTCAAATTCTTAACTAATGATAAAATCCCCAGGATGGTCTAATAGGTTAGTCACTCCGTGGCTAGTACTGATTTCAGCTTGTCTGTCCAGCTGTGGAGATACCTTATCTCCTGGAATGCCAAGCCTTGGGGACAGCACGAATAGAGCAATTGATTCTTCCCATACCTAAGAGAGCTGTTTTTTATCGGGGGAAGGAAGTGACCTAGCTTCTCCCTGTGAGTGGGGATAGAGGAGCTTTCCACTTCCACCGTGCTCTTTTGTTTCTATAAGGTAAGACAGGTCTAAGGTTTTAGCTTCTATGCAGTGTCTTACTGTGCTTCATTTAACAGGTAGCTACTGGAGAGTCCAAGCCAGCACCTGGCACAGGGGAGAGGGAGGATGAGTGTCTGGTTGCACTGGGGGAGATCACTGAAAGGGTTGTAAGGCATGGGAACAGGCTGCCCAGGAAAGTGGTCGAGTTGCCATCCCTGGACATATTTAAAAGATGTGTAGGTGTTTGTAGGGACATGGTTTAGTGGTGGACTTGGCAGTGCTGGATTAATGGTTGGACTTGGTGATCTTTGAGGTCTTTTCTGACCTTCATGATTCTATGCTGGACTGAAAGTGACAAGAGAACTTTGAGAAGTACAGCGGATTGTTCTGACTCAGGACAGGTACATAAATGCTAGGGGAAATCCCCACAGAGAGCTTGAAGGGTCTGAAAGTAGGTCACATGTGCATGTAGAGACTCAGGTTTTGTGGATGGAGCCTGAAAATTCTTAGTTGTATCCTGGTTTGGGTTATTGTCTTTTGGGTGTTTGGTGGGATTGTTGGGATCACTCAGAATGAGCCAAGGATTAGGATTAGAACTGGGGAAGGGGGCACAGGCTGGAGCTGCAGATGCAGTTGGGGCTGCCAGAGGAAGATATGTGCTGCAGGTTTTCTCTCCTGCAAACTCTTTAGACCAGAACATGGCTGGGGACAGGAGGCCCAGGGCAGCCAAGTCCTTTGGTTAGGATTGGTGGGGCAAGAAAGCGTGGGACTGCAGTTGTCAGGGGCTGCTAGGAGAAGGTGTGGGTTAGTGTTTTTTCTCACCTGCAGAGTCTTTCCCTTGGGCCACAGCCGAGGGTCTTGTGCCAGGTCGCCAATGCAAAATGGTGAAGGGTCTTGTTTGCCCCATGTTTCAACAGAAACCTACCAGAGCTGATAAAACTTTACATATCAAGACGTGCTCTATGCGAGTCTAAATTGGCACACAAAATTTAATTTGTATATACGGGCCTGTGTAAGAAGAGGTGTAGTTAGTGGATTTTTGAGAGGCAGGGATGGACAGTAACTGTGTGAGTGAAGGCGACCATTGGGACACTGCACAAACAGCACGACTTTTCAGCTGGGTTGGTAGCAGACCAAGCTTAAACCACTCAGTGTTTTGGCATCTGGATTGTTGCTCTAGATGAGGCAATAATTCAGAAGCAGACAGTCTGCTCTGGAAGAAACCTCCCTTTGACATGTTCTGCAGCAAGCAAGTCCTGGGGGGTTTGGTGCCAGACTGCTTAGAAATGTTTCCAACAGGAGACAAACATTTTAATAATCATTTTAATTTCTTCCTCAGGGTTTTCCATCTTGCCCCCATCCCATTTCCTCTCTCCTCAGCCTCCAAACGGTGACCTAAAATGTTGTTTGTTTCCTACTCCTTTCCTTCCTCTCAATTTATCCTGCTCCCATATTTCACAGGGAAGTCTGTACAAGCCATTTTGAAGATTTGTTTAGAATAGGTTTTGGCATTTGAGGTTTCCATTAAGAACTCTTTATTTTGCCTTCTATTATTGCCTGTGATTTTTAATCTGCACCTGCAATATTGGTTATGGTGCCTGATGTATTCACATTTGAGTAATAAAGAAAATGAGATGCTTTAGCTAATATATTCTCTTTTTTCCTGAGACAGAATAGGCCGACTGAGGATTGAAGTCACAAGAGAGCTCCAGTATTTGGAAAGAAGTCCTCGGGGGGGGGGGGGGGGGGGTGGTGGTGGAATCTTAACTTGCCTGGTGTAGCAGCTAAATGGAAAATAGTAGTTTTACAAGGTTGCTGCTGTGTGAGGTTAAAAAGTACCATAGTATCTTTTGGGGGGGGAAAAAAGTAATTTTTTTTTTCCATCTGTGAAGTAAAATAATGGTTCTAGAAGATACACAGTTCTTGTCTTGGCATTCTCTTCATCTAATGGGGAAAAGTGATTTTTTTGTAAATAAAAGTATATTAATTCATTTGTTTTTAGGACATTACTGTTAGATTCTACCTTAAGCAGAAGGGAGGAATAGTACAGCAGTCTGTATGAGCTTGGGTTACAGAGTTTTTAACTTCAAGAATATTTAAAAAATACCCCCAACTCCCAGAAGTATCATTCATACTGGTTTTGTCGCTACTCCCAATACATGATGGTGTTGGAGATGTGGGAACTTCAAGAACGTGATAGCATGAGTACAGTTTAGGACAAGTGGAACAGAAGCCTTACTAACTATGGTCATAGAAAACTGAGAATAGCATCTCCCAGTCTGCGCCGCTGCTCTCCAAGTGATCACAGAGACCCTACCTATATACTGTTTCAGGGAGACACAAAGGGAAAGAGGTGAGGAAAAGTGATCATTTCAATGTTCATAAAGCCAGGTGTTCACTCCAGGAGGGATGAACTCCGTCGTGCAAACTGCCACAGTCGTAAAGAATCAAGCAGCAAATAATGTGCCACTATGGTTCTTGGTGGAGCTTTGAGCAGTGGCACACCACCTGTTATCCTAGCTCAGAAGCAGGGAGGTAGAAACCATCCCAGACTGTTAGCTTTTAGTTGAAAGGAGTATTCTTTTAGTTTGGTAAACTTCTCAGCTAGCCCTCTCAAATATTAAATATGTAAGTGTACACACCATAGTAAGCTGCCAGAGGAGTCTGCTCTTGAATGGAGACCCTGTCAGCCCAAAATGAGGTTTCTGTCTTCCATAGTGGCTATTCTAATTTTCAGAGTTCTAAATTTAAGCAGACATCGTTGTTTCTCTTCAAAGATGTTGAATTTTAAGTCCATGTCTCGACCTGATGATTTTCTTCCAAATGAATGGAACTGGTTGAATTTTTCTTTGGATGAAAGGCATGATGCTTTTCTCTTGGGGGAAGGGTGGTGAAGACACAGTGTTTGTTGCAACAGGATTTTATAATTAAAATTCCCCACTTTTAGAGGCTTGGTCATTTTTTTGTGTATTCTAACAATGAGCCATGTCAGCACATCTCATAGCATGCTCATGGGTGGTGAGGAACTTGGATTTGGGGGGTTGCTAATCCTTGGACACTGAACAGTGTTCAACTGTGGTATCACTGACTTAATGGTGTTTTTTCATGATGAGATGGGGTTTTTTTTAAATCCCTTTTTATTTGTCTTCTCTCATTTATGATTTATGGGGCCCTCCATTCTACACAATATATGCAAGGATGGCATTTAATTTCAAGTCAAGATGAAGAAAAATAGACAGGCCACCCATAAAATGTACATCCTTTCTCACTTTCCTGCAGTGCAGAAACTGCCAGACCAGATGCCTTCTGGGTTTCTGCTCTCAGGCTCTTCCAGGCATGATCTACCTGGACACAGGGAAGGCAGACTAATGTGACAAAATTCACCCAGAATCTGTCTGGGTCACTGATGTGGTCTAGCTGAATTTAGAATATAAAATAAATATTGTTGAGTTACTGTGCCGTCGATATTCATCCTAGTCTTTCTTCATTTCAGTGATGAAATGTGGGTGTCCATGTGTGTTTTCAGAAGGGAGAAAGGGGAGATTCTTCTTTTCCAGCCACACTGAAATCCTTATGTGCTGGGGAAAAGGGTTTCATCATTCAGGTTTTGTGACTTACAACTCATAAAATACTCCTTTCTCCTAACAGGTTGCTGAATGCAATAAAGCCGGGATTGGTAAAAAAGATCAATAGACTACCGACCCCCATTGCAGGTTTGGTGAGTATATCAAATGGAGGAAAATATTTCAGTGCTGCTCTTTGCACCTTGATATTGACTATGTGATTGAGATAGCAATTATTTTTGTAATTTGAACTCTTCTGGCCTGGTGAACTCAGACAGTGCCTCTGAAATCTGAATGCTCTGTGTAGTCACCTTAAGACCTTTCAGTCTTTTTTTTCCAGAAGTAGGCAGTATTCAAGTGGCAGGGTGTATTTTTAGAGGAAGATGATCTTCTTGGTTATATATCACCTTCCAGTTGTGGCACTAGCTTTAGAAAAACTGGAATGCATGCATTAGAAGCCATCACCACAAGAAAACAGTTTTTGGAAAGGAAGAAAACTGTACTTGTATATTTTGTCTCAATTTCCCTTTCCCCAAAATACCACAGTCTGCAGATAACATTCATTGTGGGACTGTCTAGGGAACTGTTTCATGTTGACTTTAAGGACAGAGCAAAAGTTGGCCATACTCTGTTGTAAGCAAGGAAGACCGCAGAGGATGTGTTGACAGCTCATGGGCTGTCAAGAGCCCTGGGTGCTCAGGGGGTCACCTCAAGTGGTGGCACAGTCCTGTGCTTGCTGTTGGGGCAGAAGGTGGGGGTGTGAGTGGATGTTGGCTCTAACAGGATTAGCCCCATACAAATATGGCTGTATTGATTTTACCTGCAGTTGTAATTTGGAATAAAAAGGTCCTTGATCATGTGGAAGGTGGCCATCCTTGATTTAGACTCACCATATATACATGACTCCTTTGTGTTCTGGCACTGGTCACATTTTAGCTTAGTTATGCAAGATTCAGAACATATTACTTATTATGTTGATAGCTGAAGTTAACATTCCTTTGTATAAACAGCATTAAGATGTTTCAGTGTATCAGAAACCATGTTACATTTGCTGTTAAATTGGTTCTGTAATGTTGTTACATAGCCTTTGAGGCTGGGTCTTTCGACCTGTAGATATTTCTTCATGAATACTGCCTGCGTTTAGAATCAAATTTTTGATCCCCACAACCCTTTCTTTAAACATTCCTTGTGTGCCTTTCTTTTGCCTCTAAAATCCATCTAGTTTTATTCCTTTGCACTCCTTCTTGAAAGGAATATTTGATATAAACAACTGCAAAAAGTACCAGTAGTGCAGTTTTCTTTTCCTTGGCTTGCTTTCAGGAAAGACTCAATTTTTGTTATGACTGTTTTAAGAAGATGATATTGAATTACATTGGTTTCTTTCCTTATTCATATGTAAAATCCCAATGGTAAGGTGGTTGTAGTGGGAAGGACATAGAAAAAAGTCATTATGTGTGTGTATTTTTCTCATTCCTTGAGATAAATCTCTCTTGCAAGATGTGTGTCTTCAAAGCATTATGAAAAGCAGTTTTCAGGCTACTAATGATACAGCAGATCTTTTTTGTGTTGTAAAGTCTTTTTATTACCTGTACCTGTGTCCTCTGATTAACTTTAGTAACTACTTCTTTAAATCTTTTCCTAATAAATAATTAGGCTATTTTAAAAGTTCACTGTTTCTGAGTTCTTGTACATTACTAATGGATGTTTTAATCTACTCTTCTGTGAATAAATTGCTCCAAACAAAACAATCTATCAAAATTTCCCCTTGCTTTCCAAGATGTTTGGTTCCATACCTGCTGACTTTTGTTGCCATTTTTAGTTACAGTGGTGTGTAAGTGGCTGTTTTAAGGATTGCATGTGAATTTAAATGATCAAGTGTTCTATCTAGTCTGTTATGTTTATTTATGGTGTATTATTTAAAAGTACAGCCATCAGGGGTATGTTTGAGCAGAGGGTGTATCCTTTCCTTTTCAGTTGTACCATGCCTATGTGTCTGAAAAAAAAATTAAAATATTGACACTATGGTCCAGATGTAGTTATACCTCCTAGGTAGTTGACCATATGTGAGAGACATTCCTTTATTAATTGCCAGTTTTTCTTTATTATCTTAGTTTTGGTTGGCTTGACATACTAAATAGTTACTTCTTTCCAATTACTTCACCCCAGTGAGTGTGATTTCCTCAAGTACAAGTAGAAATACTGTGAAAGCTTCAGTACCTTTTCTGCCTTGCATGAGATATGTGCTTTTAACTCCTAGATACTGCTTGTGCCTAAAAAGGGTAACCTAATTATTGTAACAGAATTAATTTCTTTCCTGTAGCTGATAGAATAAGCATTTATTTCACTGGGAGAGACAATAGGTATGTTTTCTTTTTTACACAGTAGGAGCTAAAACTTATGAGTAATTGGAGAGTATTCAAAGTGCCATTTGTTTCATCTTTAACCTCCGGAGACACAAACAGTCATATACTATGTAGCTCTACAAAATGTCGACTTGAGTCTAATTCTCCAGATGATAGTCTGTTTTTCTTCTTTATTATGGTCAGAACTAAGAAGTGTCCTTTATTGAAGGAAAATAACAGTGAACTTGAAGCCCATATCAGCCACATGCTGAGGTATTCACTTGGGAGTATCATCAGGTGTAAAAATTTTGCCTATATTTCATGTTTGAGTGCCTTCTCACAACATTTCTGTGAAGTATTATGTATAACTTGTCTGTTGACAGACTGAATTCTTCAAACTTTTCCTGGCATTTAAAACTAGATGACTCTGCAGTTACTCTGAAATTCTCACCAATGACTTGCTCATATAGTTTAAGAGGGAATAGTTTATTTGCAGATCTTGTATACCAGAACACCAAACATTTAAATAAAATTTATTGGTTATAGTGCTGTGGTGTTAAGTAAGAACTCAAGGATCTGAACACCACCATACTAAGCACAGGCCATATAAATACACAAAGATGATCTTTGTCTAGTTGCAAGTCTAAGTCAGGATGTGGATTGTATGCAGCATTACATATAGAATTACATATGTTCAGCTTGGCAGGCTTGTTTGTAATTTGCTTTGATCTCCAGAAGTGCCGACTGCTTCTGTTATCACAGCAGAAATGATACATTGCTTTAATGAAAGAAAATGTAGGACCACTGGTTTGGTATTCATGCTTAGAGTATTAAATTTGATGAAATGTTTTCTCATTCTTGTTCAGTATTCATTAATCCTGAAAGCTAATGCTCCCACCAAAAAGCAAATTCACAAAACATTCAAAGAACATGTTAGGCCTAGGTAGGAGTAACAGGCTTTATTAAAATCGTTGTTGCTAGAAGAAATTTTCTCATGTGAGAAATTGATACTGAGCATCTTTTTTTTAAGACTGTCAGCTTTCCAGCATCATCATTTTGTGTATTTAATTGTAGAAGGCTGGAGAAGTATTTTGCCTGAGTTATTAATTAAAAAACCATCTGGAGCTGCAGAAGACTTACAAAGATGTATTAAAGTACAATGAATATAATTAAGTGATTTTTACAAAACCAGCAATTTTTTCAGTAAGTTACTGTTGGTTTCTTTCATTTTGTATGACATTCATAGTGAATACAACTAATTTTTGAGGTTTCTACTATTTGCAATACCTTATTATCTATTCTATAAAGATTTACCAGCATCACCACAGATAAGCTTTGCTCTATAATGCTAACCACTGTATATTGACTTTCTTTTTCCCTTAAAAAAATTCCAGCTTTTGCTTCCTGTCCCTGAATAATGTCACTCTGGGAGAAAAGGAAAGGTTTCTGCCTTATCTTTTGTTTGACAGGGTTTAGGGGAGTTTATAGCATTACTTCAGTTCCTAGAACAATCCCCACAGGAGCTGAGACACTTACTTCAGAGGCTGTGTGAACGATTCTCACATATAATACTAGGAAGTAGTCAAGACAAAGATGGAGAGATGAACTTTAGCTTGGATCTTGGCTCATGTTTCAGCACTACTGAATAAAAATCTGTTTACTGTGGCATCCAGTTTTAAGTTTGTTTATGGTCCTTAACTTTGTGACATATGTATGATTTAGCACTGGAAAAAATAGCTCTGCAGAAGTCACCTGGTTGCATGGTTATTGTACCAAGATGAGCAGAACCGTAATGGGCTGCTTGAGAAAGCTTGGTAAGAAAGCAAGGCTGGGGTTTTTACTCTCATTATTTTCCCAGGAAGTTTCTTTTGGCAAAGGACTCTCTGAGAACTTGCTATTACCCTTATTAAGAACAGCTACTGTCTGTTCCAGCTGGTGCTGGTAGTTTGTTCTTATGCTGTAATATTGCACAAATTGTAGATTTGGGGTTTTTCTATCTTATATGTTATTTCAAGGAAAAGTCGTCATTATGTTAGCTTTCAGGGGTTTGTGCTACTAACTAAATTCATCAAACGAGATCTCGTTTCTTCATGCAGGTATGAACCTCAAAATTACAAGACTCAAATAAAGTATAGTGTGTTTCACACAGTTAAAAATAATTAGCAAAGATAGAGAAATACACAGAAATTTAACAGATGCGCATTATTTTTATCACTCTTTTCATTCATACCTCCTTGTTGCTATTTTTTTTCTTAAAAGTTTATCTTCTTGTTTTTTCTTTTAAATTTGTCACTCTCCCTTTAATTCTAGTACTTTCTGGAAAGAGCCTGCTGCTATTGTAATATGTAGATTCATAATATAATTTCTGTTTCCTTGTTTTGCACTACTATTCTCTGCTGAACATACTCGTTTCCCAGCACAATTGTATTCATAAAAAAGTCTTGCTGGGTAAGTTGTGGTACATGTGAAGTAAACAGAAGCAAAATTTCCTGCCTGTCTAAAAACAGTAAGTTCTTGGCACTCACATTCGAAAAGCATTTTTGTGAATGTTGACGGAAAACAAAGTGTCAACAGCATAGCAAAATACAGTGCAAACATTCTGCCATGTTTTCTGTGGATCTTCCTTGCTAAATAGTAATTGGTTTCTCTACATCTCTTGTGCCTGCTTTCAGTTCCGAAATCTGAATGTTTGACTAGTGCAATATTTAGGGTCTGGCCAGTGGTTCAGAGCAGCACTGTGTGCTTTGGCTCATCACATACTGTAATATATAAGGAATCTCTTCACTAAAGCAAGAGTATCCTTAAAAAAAAAATTAATGGTTATTATTGTAACCTTGTGTGCTTTGTGTTGTTTGGGTTTTTTACTCCCCTAGCTTTCTAGACTGCCTTCAAATTGATTTTTCATTTAGGTTTTCCTGCCTATTTGTTTGGGTGTCACCCGAACTGGACAGAGTTACCTTATAAAATTCCTGTTTAATGAATTTAGTGGTATGTTGTATTAATAAACATTTCTAAGTTGCACAAAGAATATAAAAGCAAACTCACAGGTGTTTCTTAACCACACTGTTTGTAAACAGTCTGTCTGGAACAATCTGCAGTGAAGCTGTAGTTAATTCATTGCAGAAGAGGAAAACAGCCATCAGTTCAAATTTGGCAGGAAGCACAGAGAAAGCGGTATTGGGGGCAAAATGAGATGCAAACAAATAAAACCTAAAACTTTATATGGAAATTCAGCTGTTTTTCTTTTTTAAACTGAATTGAAGGTTTTTGTTGCTTCTAATTAACCATAGAAATGCTGTCCAGAAAGCACTGCTTTCCTGCCATTTAAACTAGTAATACAAATGCAAAATACAATGCTGGCATCTCATTTAGTATTTTAGTGATTGAAATGGGTGTGCTTACTCTGGTGTGTTAGGTTTGGTTCCAAAACTGTCAAACATTTGATGCTGGAAACTAATCATTGATCTGACAGCAAATGTGCTGGAGACGTATTCCACTGCTGCACTTGGGTTTAGCCTGTGTTGCCTTCCAAGCCTGTAAGGCTTCCAAGTTGTACTATAATCTGATGTATGCATGCAAGAGGGGCTGAAATAATAGGAAATTAATAAAAGGCATGAACTATAGAAAAATGAACCAACAAAACAAGGGGATGTAAATGACCCCACCTTATTTATTTGCTTGTGATGGTCTGAGCTTCATTTAGCTGTAATACACACTCTCAGAGATGTGAGTTCAGCCAACTCCTATTAGTCTTCATGTTTACCATCTGTATGGCTCATAAGTTGTCCCTAACATCCATGAGCAATCACTTCTTTCCTCAGCTACCAGCTGCATTGTTGTGTTTATGATGGCTGGAGGTGAAACCTGAAGGGAAGAACCATGTTTGTTTCCAAACTGCCCGTTTGATCCCTCAGCGATTTTTGTGTGCTTCCTGCACCATTGGCCCCAGCCAGAACTCAGCGAGGACTTTGGCAGACCAACCTCACTGCTGGCCCTAAAGTCCCTTCTTCTTGATGCTTCCTTGGCTGGAATGCTTACAGCGCACTCAATAAGCTAAACTGTTTGTTGGCTGGGACCACTCCTTGTCATGCTAAGGATACTGTCCTTTTCTGCCAGTGTCCAGGAGTTTGTCCCTTGTTGTAAGCTGAAGTCTCTCATTTAGTGCCCCGCGTGCCCTGAACAATTTCCTTGTTGGGTCAGAACAGCCCCAGCCAAGATGGGTAAATGTTTGCAGGGCACATGTGAAGGATAGCTGTGATCCATGGCTCCTGTGCATGTATGCAAACTTTGTCATGTTGTTGAGACCTCTTCCCAAACTAGACTGGTTAGGATTCAAAGGTGTGCAGCATTTTCACAGTCAGCTTAAGCTGTGCCCTGAGCCTGCTGACATGTGCTGCTGAGAATGTCAGGACTCGGTTTGGCCAAATGCTAATAATATATGTAAGCTCTTTGTGGCAAGGATCATCTGCTAGTCTGTTTTTGTCTAACACCTCACCCCATGAGTCCTGCTCCATGGCCAGGACTCCTAAACAGTATTTTAATACAAATAATAAATAACAGTTACAAAAATATCACAAGCATTCCTGTGTCATTCACAGTCTCATTTTAGACTGGCCTCCCAACAACTGTGAATTTAATCAGTCGGTTTATAATTAGCTTTATTCATATTGAATAATTTAGAATGTTAATATGCAAATTTGGAGGCAAGGGGAACCTTTTCTGTGTTAAAACCAATAGAGGATGGTCAATGCAGAGGATATCTGTTTCTGAATGTTTTTTTGCTGTATGATGACCCATTTTTCTTGCCCAGCCTTAGCATACTTTAGAAAAAAGTGTTTGATTAAAAACAAAGAGTCTACCTGTTTAGGGCTGTCAAGTGACTTCTCAAAGATGTTATTTATAAAATATTGTAATGATTGTTTGCTTTTTATTTTTTTGCATACAAAGTTTAATAAACTGAAGGGTTCCAGGGATAACATTTGAAAACAGCAAAAAGAAAAGCATTGCTACTGCTGAAGCAATAATGCTAGGCAGCTGAAGTGTAAACTTGCCCTTATCATGGCATTAACCTTTAATATAAATGACAGAGTCTTTCCTTGGGTTGTGGAGGGCAGCTGGCTTCCAGGAGGAGCTCATTTTTTACCCATGAAAAATGTAGGTTGCCCACTGGAATAATTGTTAGATTTGCTTTCAGATGCTAGAGTCCTTCTGCAAGGTCAGCCGTAACTTGCATTACATTGGTTTAATGACACTGAGTTGAGTGAGTATTTCAGAAATTGCAAACTTTTGAAGAATAATCTCTAAGTATCTGTAAGTATAAAAAAATAATAGTTTAAGAAACAAAATGCCATTTGCCACATAGCTTAAATTTGCACTTAATGAAGGATCAGTGTCTTCCTTCAGCTGCTGTGCTAGAAACAAAGAGCCTCCTGAGCAATGATTTATACTCTTCAAAACAAATCCCACTGTTGAAGCTTGTGACTTCTCTTAATAGTTGGGCAAATACCACGTGCTCTGGAGACGTGTACCATCTTCAGGAGTTTTCAGTGAAGGAGTTGGATGCCCTGAGTCTGTGAATGTGTCGCCTGTGTCCCGTGGGATGTGGCACTGTTGCAGTTGTATCCAGGCATCTGCAATTTTTGTGTATCTTCTGTTGCAAAATTGATTAGTTTGCAATGAGGATATAAAAAGAAGCACTGAGCTGGTATACTGCCAGCGTTTAGGCCAACACAAATAAAATATGCAGAGCTACAACTATCCATGTCTTGAAGCTAAGTATCAGCTTTTGTCCTTAGCAAACCTGATGTTACAGTTGCTTTCAGCTAGCCTGAATTTGGCTTTCCCACAAATGACAGCACTGGCCCTCATACTAGCTGGAGTGGGCAACTGATCTGGCTAAAAAGTTCCCTTCATCTTACAGCATGAACAGAAATGCAGGCAGGAGGGAAGGAGGAGGCTCACCAAAAAGAGGCGTCGTTCCATCAGTTTAAAATAGTTCTGAAACTGCAGCTACAGAGTTTAAACTTAGATGCACTCCTTAAGGTATTGGCGAAAAGCAAGGGACACAGGAACCCGGGAAAGTCTCAACCTTAAAGCCTTGGTTTAAAGGTTGTCTGTGTTTAAAATTATACTTAGTAGTATTCTCACTCCCTAATTCTGGAAAGCTTCTCACAGGTTGGAGTCTGTAGGTCTGCACTATAAATACCATCTCTGATCCTCAACTGTCTTTTTCAGTGACATGTAGCCTCTGCTGCAGGGAACAGCTAGATCAATGTTGATAACCAGGTAACCGCAGCACTGGAAGTGTGAAAAGGGAGCTTCCCAAAAGCTCTTAACACGAGAAGTCCTTGGGTGGCAAGCAGGAAGAGTTTTCACAGTGTGGTCAGACCAACAGATTGGCCACCTCAAAATGGTCCAGGGAAGCTCAAGCTTCCTTGACCTTCTCTTGTGAAAAGAGAGCAAGCAACAATCTGTTGTGACCCCGGCCCTTGGGCTGAAGATGGTGGCAGAAGAATGCTGTCTCTAATCCCCTCCCTGGCTGCAAATCAACTCAGTGAAGTCTGTTGCAGTTAATGTCTGCTAGCAACTGTTCACACTGTTTCTATGCTGAAAACCTTTCCGGGCACTCTTAAATGGATTTATTTTAGATGATGTGCATGTTGCTAGCAGGAGCCTACGTGCTGAATGCAGATGATGGAACATGTCTCGCTCCAAAGATCACATTGCAGTTGTTTCCCTGACTTAAAGCAAACAAGCAAAAAGGCAAACTAATGGAAAACTGGTGCCTTAAAGATCCGTGTACAGTGATTTCTTTAGTTTAAAAGCACAGTAAAATTCTGTAGTCTGGTGCTGTGGTCAAGAGTTCATAGAGGCTGAAATACCTGACACTGAATTCTCCTTGTCTCTGCATTCCTCAGTGCTCCTGGATTAAAGCCACTTGCTTCCTGTTTGGCATGGTACTTTCCAATTGTAATGCATTTCCTCTTAAATGTCCAGAGGTCTAATGATACTATTGTAAACCTGTTAAAATTAATGCTGCAGAGGAAACAGCTTAGTTAATTCCTTGTGGAAAATACAGTGATAGGCTGAACTATCTGACTGAGGGACATCAAAACCATTAACTATTAACGTTTTGAAGGCTGAAAAACCTTGTGCTATCATGTGAAAATCTGCTCCACAGCTTAGTAGGAGAATTGCACATTCATTTGTGGACAAGCAATATAACTAATGGTCTAGAAAATTAATATTGCAATACAGAGGCAACCCTCAGCTCTTCGGAGTGGTGTCCTTCTGTTAAAGTCCTCACTATTGCCATGTATTTGTTTGTGTCTGCCTCCTCATCTTCATGTGGGAAGCACCATTACTTAGATGGCGAATGTCTGTTTTTCTTTGGGGCAATAGTGCACACTGATTTATTACTGCATGATGTGTGAAAGGGAGTTTTCTTTTCAGCCTTTTCAATAAGGGGAGAGCATTGAACTTGCTAAATGTGTGTATGCATCCAAGTGTGTACTGAGTTCAGCTCAGCTTTTTTCAGTCCATTCTGTTGTGCTATTCCATTACCTCGGCTTTTGTGCTTTGAATTGTAGTAGTTCTCATGCACAATTTAGAACCAAACGTGTTACCCCATAAGGCCAATGGTAAACATGATGCTTTCCCCCCTTCCCCTTTCTTTTCATTTTAGTCATAGTGTTGGTATTATTTGGTCTCCTTTTACTGCTAGAGAGATATTACTTGACTTAATATGTTGCAAAGTTGTATTGGTGTGTTGGGAGGCATGTTGGACTGAGTGCCAGATTGCGACTCTCACCCTTGCACCTGTTGTAGAGCAACAAATTTCAGGCCTTAAACTGATAGGCTGGGCTGCTGATGCTCTTGCTGCTTGCCTTTTATAACTGTTGGGTTGGTTGGGTGCTGCGTAGCTTGGTTGCACAGCCAACAAATCCTATGGGTGTTACCACGTGTTCCTGGATATTTCTCATACCTTTTCTTAATGAAAGCTGCCTCGTTGCTGTTGTCCTTTAATACCATTTCTAGTTTGGTTGGAAAGAGGCTTGCTGGTTTTTCCAAAACCAATCCTAACTTTACCACTCCTGCCTAGCAACAGCATTAGGTAATGCCTGCTGTTGGCTAAATTACCTGAGTTGTCAGTAGGTCCTTGCACTGTCCTCTCTGCAGTCAAGCCCTGATATAATGCAATTATAGAGGTTCCTGTGAAACTGCTTGGTGAGTGCCTTCAGGGGGAAGCTGCAGGCCTGACTTGCTGGTGATGGGCACAAGAAGATGCAGCACAATAGCCACAACTGTAAAAGCTGAGGTGTCAGTGGGACATAGGCTTACCGTGCAGGCAGCACCCAGTCTTTGGCTAACTACAGGAGGGATCCAAGGTCATTTTGGCAACTAAGAGAGCTGAACTGTGAAGCAGATCTGTTTCCTTGGCCAGCAGTGCATGGATCAGGAATGCTGGTCAGTGGTTTTTTGGTTTTAACCTTCCTGTCCTTCCTATCTCCTCCTGTCCCTCAGCCCACAGCAGTGACTAGGACCATGCTATAAGTGCTCTCTGCCTCTCAAGCCTGGTTTTCAGACCAAAGCTGGCAGACCTGCTAGATAAGAAGTGTGACGTTTATGTATTAATTCCTGGAGTTACAGGGATCAGCCACAAAGTATTAGCACCACTATACAGTATGTCCTCTGTTATTTAAAAGGGAGGACAGTGGATAGCTTCAGTTATTTGAGGTTTCAAGTAATCCAGGGCAATTTTCAGTGTAATTAATACATGTCAGGAATTTGACCCTTGTGGGGATAACACGAAGTTCTAGATAACTGAGGTGATACTGTAAACAAGTTGTGAAAATTGTGCCAGAAGACTGTCTGCACAGGTGAGTAGCACCAGCTAATAAAATCTCCCAGCTTTTGATCTAGAAAAATATTTCATGCAACTTTCACTTGACATATGCAGAAGCAGAAAAAACCCCTTTATTTTTGTACAATTCCTGGATGTTTTCTTTCATTAAGTTTCTCCTGTTACCCCTAAGGAGGTCAGATAGTAGTTGCTTCTCAAACTATAGCAACTGCATGAGAAGGAAAACTTGAAATGTTCTGAGAGTGCCACATGGACCAAACACATATACACTGTTCTACTGTACTGCTTGTTTCTCTTAAAAAAAAATACAAGCAGATTTTAAAAAATTAATTTTTAAAATTAAAATTATTACTACTACAGGCTTGATACTATATATTGGAAACAATGTATTTTCTGATATTTCAGGAAACAAATTATGAACAAATGCAGGAATCGCATCAGTCATTGGCAAAACTAGTTGCAAACTGATAAATAAAACAGAATGGTTCCCATGGAGTGCTGTCAGAGCTCTTCCAAAAGCCTCTAAAGAAGTAAAGAGAAATAAGTACATAAATAAATGTTGTGGGCCAAAAGAACACATAAAATTTGTAACTATAGTCAGTGTTTAGTGACAGACTTACATAAAAACGTAACATGGCATAAAGATTGTCTCAGGAGGCTTGGTTTTGTTTTGCTCTGTATTTTTTGAGAAGTCAGGCTAGATTGATCTTCCCCCTTAGTGTACATGCCTGTATTTTATTTTTACACTGCTGAATAGTGACTGGATGGAATCTGATATGTCAGTGGGCTAGAATTTTAGACAAGGAAGAAGCAAATAATTACATCCTCTTGGATAACTGCTGCAGTCCTGCAACAGTTTGAGTAAGCAAGGTATTAGCAGAATTGTTTTAGAATGGGTGATGCTTTATCTTCAGCAATATTGCACCAGTTTTTCCTTATTCTTCATTCTGTCTGAAACAACCCAAAGGGCAAAATTCAATCCAATAGTATGATTAGTTTGAAGGGAGTTTAGGAGCTGGATCTTCAGACATGCCTGGGCTCCATTTTTGTGCATCTCAGATCTTTGAATGATACAGTCAGCACTGACCAAAATCCGTTTTCCTGCCAAGTATCAACTTGCTGATATGAATCTCCTCTTCCGTGTTATGCTATATGGACCCTCAAGTCTCTGCCTTCAGGAGTTTGTAATTAAGAAACAACACATAGATGCAGTTAAAGGGACAGAGAGAAACAAGGTATTTGTCAGCACGTGTTATCAGCAAACTCAGTACCTATCTGCCGTTGGCATTTCAAAGGCACAACTAACACAGAATTTTGGGGAGGATGATGGAATAGTTCTAATGAAATTTAGAGGAGGCTACTCATAAGCATGAGGACTGTGCGTGAGAAAATCCAAAATCTGCTGAGAGTCAGCACCCACAGTATTAGACTAAGTTGGCTAGTTCCCAGGGGCGTTTGAGACCTTAAATGCTCTTTAGTCCTTACCCTCTGGTTGATCAGAGATTTATCTCTTGCTTTTTAAATACTATTACCCAATCTCTTGAGCCACCCAATCCTGATTAAAATTTACTTTCTAAAATATGATCCTGGAGAACTGAAACTTCTTGAATTCCAGACCTTTACATATTTTCTTAAGAACTAAGAGTTCTTGGTGATCTCACACTTGCATCAAAAATTCTTGCAGATAGTTTATCTTCCCAAGAGTAGTTCAGCTTGCTTATTCTTTTTCATTTGGCTGAAATTTGATGAGCAATACTAGAAATCCAGCACTTAAACCTTAATACAAACTGTTATGTAAGCAAATTACACACCAAGAACTTCAAAGATTGTGGTCAGTATTCTCCATCACAGCTTCCAATATAATTTATTCTCTTTTTAAAGCAGCATAGAAATATTCTTGTCTTGTATAACTTTGCAAGTTAGAGAAAAAAAAAAAGCCAGACTGAGGATGGGAAGTAAATAAGAGGAAAAACAGTCAACTACTCTATTCAGGATAATGGAAGGTGGAGTTTAGGATATGCCAGAGAATGCAGAACCCTGGATAACCTCTGTGGTGTGGGTGTGGCAACTGACTGAACAGCCTACTTGGGTTTGACATCTCTCACCCTTGCTCAGGACAGCCACATCCGCTCTTGCAGAAGAGCGGCTTTATGCCAGTGCCTTTCCCATTTGGGGGCAAATGGCCCAAAGGCATGAGATCAGCTTAGCAGTCCAGCACAGCACGGTCTCTGCAGTCACAGGCATGCTGAAGCCCCTGTGCAGCTCTGGGCTGGTCTGGCATGTACACAAAGGGCATGCAGGGCATCTGTGACCAGGGTCTGGTGCCTCCTGGGTGGGTGGGCTCCTGTGCTGCAGTTTGGGCAGTGTTCCTGCATCACCTACAGTGGTTGCATAGCTCTGTAGCCCCTGTATTTGGATGGGGCTACATCTGTTGACCTTATAAACCCCAAGTAGCTCTTAGTGTCTCCAGATTTAAGGGTCGATTGGCTTCAGCACAGTGCTGAGCGTCAGCTGGGTCAGTGCACTCAAGCAAGGCAGTCCTGTGTCTGATGAATGTATTCCCCAGTTGCTAGGAAGGGCAGTGTAGAGGTGCTTGCCAAAGCCAGTAAGTCCTGCCAGCCTTGAGCTGATTTGGGGTAGCCATGTGTAACTTTTGCATTCTCCAGAAATCTGCGCCTATGGGAGTGGTTTGGAGACGTGAGCTGGCTGGGGACTGGGACTCTGCAGTGCTTTAAATCAGCTAATTTGCTGGGAGCTTCTTATTGGTGCTGGAGCTTGGCCTAATAATCTTGCCGGACGCCACTGGTTCTGCTATCTAGATATACCTCTCTCTGATCAACTCTGAGCCCTGTCTCTTTGCTGAGGAAAGGAAAGAATCATATTTAAATTTAGCATTTTTCTTTTCTACAGTCTCATTAGCTAAGTTTTTTACTAAGTTTTTTTATGTGGCTTTAAATTGAAACAGTTTTCGGAAGTATCAGGTGAGGAGTTGGAAGCTTGTTATTTGATGGTACATGAACATCTCTGCTGGCCTTATTTTTGACTGTTGTGAGCAGGAGCCACTGGTTATGCCTAGGTAAGCTGAACTATAAGCATGGTTGGCTCTTTTCCTCTAACAAACAAAAGTTTATCTTAAGTCTGGCAAGGACAGAAGGTAGGGTATTAACTGAAGTTTTAAGAATAAATTATCAGTGATAGCTGATTTTTTTTCCTTTTCTGTTCCCTTCACCAACAAATAAGACAAGCTATTTCTGCCATCTTCACTGCTTAGCTCCTGTTTCTAAAGACCTGGTGTGATCCATGTGATGAACTCATCTTCCTCCCCTTGTTGCTTTGTGTATTCTGAGAGGAGAGAGGGTGTTGTGGTAGTACACCTCTAATATGTTGAAGAAAACTGGACAACAGGGATATCAGTCCTGTAGGAGGAGAGATCCTTTCTTGTCCTCTGTTCTGCTGTCCAGAGGAACCAGACCCAAGACATTGCAAAAGAGCTGGGAAAAAGCTTTGCAACAGGAATGTACCATATTAAAGAAGTGTTCTGTTCTTTCTCCCTTGCTTTAATCATTGATTTTATTCAATTAATTTAAGGAAATTCTGCTTCTTAAATATAGTGTATTATTGTCCTATGCTTTATTCCTTCTGAAAGCTTAGTCTTCACAACTGCAAATTACACTAGTATCAAGATGTAATCCACGAATCCTGATGTCTAAATGGCTCTTCAGAGGCATGCTTGCATGACCAGTATAGACTTGATGAAGAGTAGAAATTTAAGTAATTTAAGTAAGCTATTCTGTGTAGTCAATCTAGGTTTGCAGCTACAATAGCTTCAGGAATAGTCATGCTGTTTCTTGAATTATATCTAGAGACTGATGGTTGAAAAGGAATGGAAAAGAAATCTCTGCCAGACTATTGGGTAGCTCATCTTGCCATGAATATATGCCATAAAAAACCCCACCAAAGCTGGAGATATTCAAGATCACTGACAATTATGGCCATGCCGTCTAGACACCTAATGTATGTTTTCAAATCTGGGAAAGAAACAACAGATACATGGATATAGTATTGGGGTATTCAATAATTCAAGCTGTTATACTTTATGTGGTCAAAATCACAAATGGGCACTGATTTACTTAGCATATTTTTGCACAGATAATTTGATTGTCTCTAAAATTCACTTGCAGAAAGTTGAAAATTATTCATTTTCTTCCCCTTCCTTTTCCTCACCAGAGTAGTTCTAGACTCCTAAATATGAAAGCTTTCAATTTATTTTTAGTGAAAGTAAAAACAATAAGGTAGGTTTTTCATGGGGAATGTGCTGGAACTTCATTCAGTAGAAATAGCCAATTAAAAAAAAAAAGGTGGTTTTTGGACTTGAACAACTTCTTTTAGAAGTGTTTTCAAGGAGACCCCAACCTGTGCATTAAAGAAGTCCAGTATGTTTTATGTAATGTTGGCATGAAAATGCAAAGTTGTGAGTGGGGGGAAAATGTATGTCAGGTATCATGTAACAGCAGCAAAAAGATTTCTGATGTTTATCAAACCTTGAACAGCACAGATTATTAAAACATATTCCTTGGAAATAAAGAGTAGATGTTTAGTTTGAAAGGAGAAGTGGAATTTGTTGCTTTTTTTTGCAGAGGTCACAAACTGAGCAGGAATGAGTCCTCCTTGGTGGTTCCACTATTTTGCTGTTTGCCTTGGGGGATAGAGATTTGGTCTGATTTTAACAGCTACTGCCAGGCCCCCAGCCCCCACAAGCAGCTTTCTTGCATCTTTTGAAGCCCACCTAAAGCAGTTGTACTTGGACAGAGGGGTGAAGAGGCCCTCCAACAGCTCGGGATGCACAGTGTCCTGATCCCTGTAGTGGATTGCTGTCTACTGAGAGAAGTCTGACTATTGACAAGTGTTACAATTTTCTGGCTTTAAATGGAAGACAGCTTTACTTAATATACAAAGCAAAAGGGAAAATACCATATAAAAGAAAAGGGGCAAGAAAGTGAAGTCATGCTAGAAGTGAGTAGTTACTGCAATTAGAAAAAGTGTTATGAGGCTGCCAGGTGGTGGTCATACATTCAGTTTTAGAAGTTTGATGTCATGCTGATTTTAATTTTAGGTACCAATTTCTTTTGTACCTTTACAGTTTCAAACCTTAAAAATAAACTTCAGAAAATTTCAGCTGTTCTCTGGCACTGAATGCTCAGCTGGTTCAATACAGCTGGAGGTCACAAAACCTCAGATTATGTTCATCATGCACATATTTTCATTAAAATCTTGTATTTTGGGGGATTATACAACTGTGATGAAATCTGCTTCTGTGCCTGAATGGGAAGACAGCTGATAAATTACATGGGGAAGGTAAGAATTGAGGCTATACCTCCAACACAGTTTAGTTTCAGGTTCTTGTGTATCAGAAAAGCATTATGTATAATTCTCACTATTGCTCATTTCTGTTTCCTTTATTTTTCTGTCCTTGTCCTCTGCTTTGGATGTAGTGGCAGAGACAAATAAAAGCAGTCAGTAGTGATCACAGGTTGAGAAGCATTTTTTCAGATAGTAATCTCTGAAGCTGTATGCCGATGCACTGATTATGCCTTGTGTTACCTGTACTGGCTTATAATAGACAATGCTGGTAAATTAATTAATTAATAATACACTCAGACACACCTTTTCAGGTGGACAGCCTTGTGATGCGCAGTTTTTCCTCATTTTCTTCTCTGCAAGACCCACTCCATCCCAAAGGTTATTTTGCAGGTTGAATCTGATGTTTTCCTGGAGCTGGGTCCCTTGAATAGTCAACACTGCTCTTCCTGGAAAACGAGGTTATTTTCTCTACAGTCAAGTCAAAATATAGAAAGCAGGCATTGGGTGTCAGTGCCCTGGGATATCAAATGTGCTCAAAGGGATCCCATGAAGCTTGGACTCTTCAGGCAGAGAAAATAAGGCAGGTTATGTGAAAAAAAGGTATTATCTTCTGTAGACCTGCTAGTATAATTAAGGAAAACATGGGATAAATCTTAGCACATAAATTTGCTTTGCATACGTAATCATCTTTACCACCAAAGTACCCCTCTTAGCAGGAACACGTAAATAGTTTTTAAAAGGTATCTGTTGTGCCATGGCTTAACACACAATTGCCCTGACACCAGTCTGGAAAGACACAGGTTTATTCAGTACTGCTTGGTTTAATTGACGACTATAAATAACTCATGAAGGACTTGTGTCGGAGATCAAGCTATTCATGGTGTTCCTTTGAACCACCCTAGGGCTGTGCCTTTTGGGTATATTGCTCATGAGGTAACTCAACTTTATTTATCTATGTTTGTTTGGTTTTTTTTTAAATTTTTATGCAGAGTGATAAGCTTTTAACACTATGTCTAGCAAAAAAAACTACTTTCCCCTATTTAATGCTCAGGTTAGTTTCTTTGGTGGTCTCCTTCACTTAAATTTTGTTTTCACAATATCTGATGTAGTGGTTCTTATGACTTAACAACTCTAGATTTAAAGTTTTTGTATTTTTGTTTTCTTTAAGCAGTTTGTTTGGGATGGCTGTCTTTTGAGTTCTTCTGAAGCCATAGTCAGACCCTGTACTTTCCTTAACATTCATTGGGTCTGGATAATAACACACAAATAAGCCAAACTTAGGAGACAGCATGTTGTCCTTAGTTGTGAATTTCTTGCCCATTTTTATATTTTGCTGTAGAGCTCATTTGTGGGGACAGCAGCTGCAGGGATGTGCTGAGAAAGGAAAGTGTCCAGTTTCCCCAGAAGATGTCCAGAGGGAACCATTGTGGCACTAGCTGTGGTTTCAGGGTTGAAACCCTTGAAATCTGTGTTTAGGTTAGTCATACTCCTGCACTCATAATGTGAGTGGAAATAAAGGTCAAATTTGTCTTCAGGACCTTTCTTCCTCTCCTTCAGACAGACAGCAAAACTGTTGCCAGCAGGATGGATAAGAAGTAGCTGCCACAGATGGGAGCTGAGGTTGTCCTCAGAGCATCATATTGTGATATTTCTTTCATTCTTGTCTCTTTTGTAGCTCTTCCCCCAACCCACTCTGGCATAACTCTTGTATTGATCCACTTCATAGCCCCACCAAGAAGGCAGAGTGAGATAAATAACATTCCTTTCCATCACAAAAGCCATGCCTTACTTTTTTTCTGGTTTTGTGTTTTTACCCATCTGGCTCTGGATTTGCAAGGTGAATTCCCAGTGGCTTCTAGGAGTGCTTGGATACAATTCACTGTATGAGAGCTGGTTTTTAACCCTGCTCATTGTGAGCTTTATTCACAAAAAAAAAAAAAAAAAAAGGTGAAAGGAGAAGTCATAAAACTGAGACCAAATCTCTCACAAACCAAGTGCTATCATCTGGTACTACAAAGCTGAGAGAGTGAGCTGCAGAGAAGGGGTGGAAAGGAAATGTTATCCTTCCTTGGCCATAGATGGCTGTTACCATAGAATATGGCATCAGATAGGCACCCCCTCCTCAAGACCTGGTGACTAACATCTGGTTGACAGCTGGCTGTGATTTCATCAGCACCAGAGCCAGTGAATAGCCTGGAAATGTTTTGGGTTTTTTTCCCTGTCTGCCTATGTTCTGAGTGCTGTAAGCAAAGCCATCTTAGGGTGTATCTTGGGTTTGGCAAATCTGAGGGAGTTTGCATCATCTGATCATCATCTGCTCTCTCCCCCAAAGACATGGATGTTGACTGGGCCCCCATTTGTTTAAATGTTTTATTTGTGCCTTCAGGGATAATGACCTGATGTAGCAAGGAGTAATATCAAGATCTACTTAACTAGTGAAGTCATGGGGTTAGCCTTGTGCTCCTGCTGTGTGCACCCCTCCCACCCTCCAGTGGTTTGCTTTTGCCTGTTGAGTTCAAGTCTGCTCTTGCTCACGTTTTCTCTTTTGCCCAGCTTCCATTCACATTATTGAAAAAAGGTAAGTTTTTATACAATCAAAGTTTTTATACAATCAATAGTAGCATCAAAGTTGTGCACTATCTTCTTGTTCTAGGCACTTGCAGGTTTTTGCCCTAGTGAGCCTGGTTGGGAGCAGCAGGATCTAAGCACCTGGGCACTACCAGCCAAGTTGTCTTTGAGGTCAGGTACTGAGACACCCAAAGGGTGTTTAGCCTGGAGAGGAGGAGGCTGAGGGTGGACCTCATTGCTCTCTACAAGTACCTGAAAAGAGGTTGTAGTGAGGTGGGGGCTGGTCTCTTCTGCTGTGCCTACAGTGAGAGGACTAAAGGAAATAACTTTAACGTGAGACAGGGGAGATTCAGATTGGGGATCAGAAAAAAAAAATCACTGTAGGATGATGAGGTATTGGAATAGGTTGCCCATGGATGTGGTGGAGTCACATCCCTGGAGGTGTTCAAGAGGCACTTGGATCTGGCACTGGGTGATGTGGTTTAGGGGTTACAGGGGCAGTGCTGGGTGGATGGTTGGACTGGATGATCTTAAAGGTCTCTTCCAACCGTGATGATTTTATGATTCTATGATTTTATCTTCACCAGACTTAGATATTACCTGAAGGTCACTTAGAGCCATGTTTGGGGTTTCTGGTGTGTTTTGTGTAGTTGAATGGTACCAACTGGCTTATTTCTCCACACCATTTTAAAGGTGGTTTTTTGCCTTTTTGACAAGAAAGCATGGCTGTTATTGGAGGAGATACATCTTTTCCTTCTTGACTGCCCAAAACGAAGCAGAAAAAAGCTGGGCTTTCTTGGCAAAGGCAGCCTTCACCAGCTTCCCAGGGGCACGCTGGAAGGCTCTACCTGTGGAGCTGGGCAGTGCCGTGCCCGCCCGGTGTGCCCTACTCCTCCTGGTTCAATCTGGTCATCGCGGTGGCAAGTACCTCTTGCCTTGGCGGCTCGCACGATCCGCGCCCGGTGCTCCCTCTCCTCGCGTGCCGTGCCCCGCCGGAGCCCGGCCGGCTGCGGGGCAGCGCAGTGGGTGGAGTCCGGCGGCTGCGGCTCCCGCCGGCCCCGCTGCCGCCCCCGCTGCCGCCCCCGCTGCCGCCCCCGCTGCCGCTCCGCCGCGGGGTCGCGGCCCTGCGGAGGCGAGCATCGGTCCGGCTGACGGGCTGGTAAGTCCTGCTTCCCCTCCCTGTTCCAGGGACCATCTCTTTCTGTTTTTTTTTTTTTTTTTTCCCACTAGCGTTTAATTTTCGTGGGTGAGGCTATTGTGTGCCGGAATCCTTTTGGGATGTAAGCAGCCCCGTCTCCCCTTGCTGTTCTGGGGGGTGCCTTCAGTTCTGGTGTGCTGTCAGCCTTCCTCTCCTGGAGGTTAACCATCCTCAGCTTCTAAGTGAATGTGTCCTAACTATGATCTATTTCCTTCCAAATCTACTGATTTGGAGTCTGCCACGGAAAACAACCTTTTGCGTAGTTTTGTTGTATATATACAGTAAATCATATTGGATGAATGGTAAAACACACACACACAAACACATATATATATTGTTAAACATATGTATATAGTTAAACACACACACAAAAGTATATTGGAGAAATAGTAACACATATATACATACTCGTATGTATGCATGTATGTATATACGTATATATATGTATGTACATATATATATATGTATATATATATGTATGTACACATATATATATATATATATATATATGAAGAGTTCCCAGACTTTCTTATAGAAGTTTTTTCCTGGTGGACTTGAACTGAATATTTCAGTATTTCTATGAACCTGTGAATCAGGCAAGACCCACTGCTTTTATAGAGGTAAATTATGACCACTAATTACTTACATAAAATGGAAAAATAAGGGAATTAGGAAGAAATGTTGAGAGAAAACAAAAGGCTTTTTAGAGTCTATTGGAAATGGCTCAGAAAAGCAGTTTGGAAATTTTCTTTTTTGTTTTTAATTTTTTATTTTAGAGATGTTCTAATTTATTCTGGAGCAGGGAAAATATCAGCATTCCAGAAATGAAAAGGGCCACCTGTTTGTTTGCAGCTGTCCTGCAAAACAGCAGTGCTACTGGCAGCTAATAATATCTCCAGCTTGCCGAAGTGGCATGTATTTGGCATTTTATTCAGTGTTCTGTGCAGACATACAGCTTGGCTTGCTTTTATTTTCCCCAAGTTTATCTGAATATCTTGTCCGGGCCATGCTGTAGCACATCTGACAAACGATGGCTCCACAGTGATAAGCTGTAGGACTGATTTGCAGTGCGAATACAGTGAGACTGTTTTGTATGTATTGTGGCGGATGAAAGGAATGGAAGTGGGCCAAATTCAAGCTGTTTGCCATTGCATCTGATCAGCAGATCCTATGGAGAGAATTTGCCTGCTGTGAATATTTAATTCTCGCTAGCTTGAACTATGTCGTGTGTTGGCAGTGCTACTGTGTGAATTTGCGGTGGCTTTCCAGGGTGTCTGTCCTACTCAACTGCCAATTTCTGGGGGTTTTTTTACAGGGTTCAGGGTTTTGTGCTCCACTTTGTGCATGAGGAAAATGACTTAATGCTATATGGTGAACATTTTTTCATATTTATAACACGCTGTTTAAAAAAAAAGTTACAAGTGAGCAGTGTGTTACCTTTTCCCCCCTTCCTCATTCCCTCCCTCCACCTTCACCTTCACCACCCACCCCTCCGCCGCCTACTCTCTCTGCATTATCTTCAGATGATTGTCCTGGCAAAGTGATTTTGTAGAGGTGAGTCTGTCAGATTACACACCAGAAAGGATGAAAAGGTGATGGTGTTGAAATGCAACTGTGAGAGCAGGAGTGTTTTTCCCTTCCTTCCCATGCATCGTTCTGACTAAGTTCTCAGGGAGTCAGTGCTCTGCACCCTTAGCTGCCCATGACCCTTCTTACTGTTTCATGGCTAGCTTTGCCTGGGAGTTTTAGTTTTGTGTGTTGGTTAATTTTTTGTTTCTGAAATTTAGTATAGTGAAACATTTACATTAATAGTTTTTGGTTTTCTATACTTACAAGTAAATGACATTGCTTATAGTGCTGATGTAACAGTAACTGTCAGGACTCTGCTGAGGCAAGCAGAAAAGGGTTGGGATTTAACCTATTAGTGTATCCTATGTTTGTGTCCTGTGTCTGTTACCACACTGAAGTGTTTGTCTTCTGTATGCAGCCTGTTTAGACTTTCTGTCATTTTATAGGTCAAGCATAGATAAAATTGTGTAGCTATCTGTGATATCTATAGGTTTCAGATTTATAATTTATAGATCTATATAAATGTAGATCTTTATGGACATAAAATTTTATATATTAAAATAATAGAGAAAATTTGCAAAATAAATTCAGGCTGTAGCCTATCAGCTTCTTCTTCCTCTGTGTGTATGGAGGACAAAAGCTGGAAGAAGATTTTTGATTGTACAGTGGTGTGGAATAAAACCAAGTGGAGCCAGCATGAGACAGTTGCAGGTCCTCTGGGGCTGTAGGAAATGATATGCTGACCAAGTCACCAATTCTCTGTCTACTCCAACACTGCAGCTGCAGAAAGTAATGGCTGAGAGAAAGGCAGTATCATCTCCGTTTAATGTACTGACAAAATTGTGTGATAGTGCCTCGTAGGATCTGCCAGAGGGACCAAGTTCTGGTTGTGTCTTCTGAGACCACTGTAAAAGATGTGTTAGCTGAGGCACGGCAGCTGGCCACCCCGAGATCCTTGCCACTGCAGTGTGACCCATTTGCATGACCTATTTAACTCTGCCAAGTTGTAAGGAGCTGGGCAGGCACATTAAATGTGTCTTTTCAGTCACCTATTTAAAGTAAGGTTGGTTTTTATATGTTGCTACTTGTAAACCTGGTTTTTCTGCTTTTTTTAGTTTCTTCAGCAATGATAAAGAGCGACATTTTAAGTGACTACAAAAAAAATGCGTAGGTGCAGCTAACAGATGCTGAACGATAAATCCTCTCAAAAGATAAAAGCAACATTTTCTGAGAACTGAAGAAATCAGGACCTGGTCAATACAAGGTGTAGTAATCCTGAGAGAAAGCTTTGCTGGGAGCTGGGTCTTAACTTTAAGACTCCTTTCTCCCTTTAATGGCTTAGGACTGCTTTTCTCCAGTGACTCAGTGGAACTTACAAATGCGAATTTCATCTGTCCTAGACCAAACTAGGAAAAGTGTAGTTTTGCAGTAGTATGAGATACATTTTTGGCTTGGGGTTAGGCAGCCTAGACAGGTGTCCTTGAGTAAATATATCACTTGAAAGAATTTTCTTTGTTGGATTTTTCTTCAGTCCTTTCAAACAAATTGCCATTTTTAGGACCATTGGGAAGTAAAAATTATGAGATTGTTAGCAAAAGCAGAAACTTCTTTCAGGGCTCACTCATTTCATCTTGTTGGCATGTGTGGTTATTTGTTCCCATACAAGATAGCGACTTTCTGAGGAATTTTGTTTGGGTGATAGTGTTAGTGACTGCTGGCAAGCGTTATTCGTATGATGACCATCAAAATAAAAGCATGTAGCCAAACAGGAGTAGGTGACGCTGTTTTTTTGGGAAGCAGGCAGAAGAACTAAGTTTCCAAACTACATGGCTGCCAATAACTGGTATTTTTGTTACTGCTTATCATAACTCAGATGTGAACTTCTGGCATGTATGTATGCACCAAAGATGGGTGCAATTAGTTATCTTCAGCATTCCTCCTCCTCTGATTGTTTTCTAAGTCTATTAGGTTACTATAACCTCTGTGTCCTGTATATTTTTAATAAATTTGGAAATACTGTTAGGAATTCTTTTTTAATGCTTTTTGCATTTTTATTAGATTTACTAGATTTATGCATCACTCCACCAACCATTTGAGAGTGACCAGAACCATCCTCCATCAAAGACTAAACATAAGAGTTATTCATGATGCAGTTGGAAAAATTATAATGCAAACAGTAAGCCAGATGGAAAATTTTACAGGCATCTTTTCATGTCATGAATGATGCTGTCTCTCGGGGTTATGGGCTCTCTTCTCTCTCAACTGCTGTTGCTTCCCCTCCTGGCTCCTCTCCAGAGCTGTTAAGTTTCAGCCAGGGAAGAAAGGGAGATTTGAACTCCTCTGAATTTCCAAGTCTGTGTTTTCTGTGGTGTGGCTGGCGAGCTTTGTGTGTGAGAGTGTTGGCATGCCAAGCGCCGCGGCGATTAGCATGCTGCTTACAGAACAAACAGGGCTGCTCTCCCCGAGCCTGAAGAAAGGCCTGGGAGCAGATGTGGGGAGAGCCCTGCTTACCAATCCTGCTCTGTCATGCAGAGTGGGTAAGAACTGAACACCACGAGGCTCCTCTGCTTCCCAGTTTTTATGAAAACAGGTCTCTACCACACGCTATGGTTCTGCTCCTCTATAACTCTTCATGTGGGAGCTTAGCTTTAGGTTTGAGATGAGAAGCCTCAAAAAATATCAAGCTGTACATTATATCTTTACTTTCCACAAATCTACCATTGCAGTTGCTGATCTAGAAACATATATATCTAAAAACTTATTCTCTACTGGCCTGCAAGATTATCCATGTAAAGCATATTCACTGGTTCTGTAAAAGGGGAGTGGTACATGCATATGTATAAGTATAAAGCCTGTATTAACTGTATATGCACACATGCAGATTTAATCTCCTTAGTGCAAACCAAAGAGTCATCGCTGGTACTTGGTTTGAAAGACACTTATAGCAGTTTTTATTTAGTCTCTCTTAGTTATTGACTTTTAATTTTTACACTTTGCGAAGAGTAAATCCTCCATAAGAAGTGTTAAGAAATTGGTGTTGTTTCTTCAGAGACAGTGGCCATGGGAGGTGTAGCTTCAAGGTTTTTACTTCAGGAGAAAGCACCTATCTCTTTTCTCAGTGGCTTCTGACTGGTTACAGTTGGAGAGGCAAGAGAATGATTGTGTTAACTGGTTGTTCATATCTGACATGCAAGGTGTTTTCTGAACAACTTGCTTGCTTAAATGGTGGTGGGCTTTTTCATATCTACTCTTCCTGCTCTGTTCAAAAATCCTGCCTTTTCTGCTCTGTAGTGTGCTGAGGTCATGTGGCAGCCTCCAGCGGCAGGTAGAGAAATTAGTGGACCTTTTTAAAAAAAGTTAAAAGTTAAAAAAGTGCCAACATCTGGGTTTGAAAAGAAGCAAGTCAACAAGCTTGTTGTAGTTACATATCTCGGAAAAAAAAAAAATAAAAAGTTTCATATGTATCTGGTTTTCAAACAAAATCTACACTGACTTCTTAAATTATGTGAGTGGAAATGACTTTGGTTCTTCATTTAGCTAATGGTATGACTGTTCATGAACAGTTACTGAGTTAGGCAGAAGTTGGTTTGGTAAGACTTCTTTTTCAATTAAAGAGAGTTTAAAGTGTTGAGGTTTTATGTTCTTTGTCTCTTTTCAGGATAATATCATATTATTCTTAAGAGGCTGCAAAGAACTGGGACTTAAAGAATCTCAGCTTTTTGATCCTGGTGATCTGCAGGACACATCAAACAGAGTAACCATCAAGTAAGTACAACAGCAATTTGTAGCAGCATGTTGCAGCCTCAGGTGCATGTGATGCAGTAATAAATATTTAAGAAAGAGCAAAAATGCTGTATTGAGAAATGTAATTAGCATAAGGCGGAGTAAGTAGGAAGCAGAGGTTTGGGGAACTTTCAGTGCTGGGACAAACAGATTGTTCTATTCAACAGATTTTATCCCAGAGACATCAACCACAGCTCTGTAAAAAAAGGACAAACACTTGGACAATCCTCTCAGGCCCGTGGTGTGACTCTTGGGGATGTCCTGTGCAGGGCTAGGAGTTGGACTTGATGATTCTTGTGAGTCCCTTCCAACTCAGCTTATTCTGTGATTTTGTGAAAATAATGTCTTAGTTAGGCAATGAGATTCTGAGGAATTTAGGGGTTTTCCTAACCTAAATTGATGGCATTCTTTTTTTGTCTGTCCAACTAATAAAATAGTGTAGTCTGGGGAAAAAAAATCACAGCTCTGTTATTTCAGATTAAACTGTTCTGATGGTGCAATACAGGACATTAAGAGGCCTCTCAGACTCTATGAGATGCAGACATAAGCATGGTCTCTTCATTTTCCTGCAAGAGCTATAGCTTGGGACACACAGTAATTGGGCTGAGGAAGTGTGTGTGGACTGGAAATGCCACAATTTAGATAGCTTTTCACCAAAGCCACACACCCACTACCACACAAATTGCACAGGCTCCCCACCATCTAAAAGCAAAAGCAACCCACACTTTCATAAAATTAACAAAATTTGTAATTGGTGTTATTCAGTTTTCCTGAAAGCTTTGGGTCTATTGTAATATTACAGTTACAACTAAATTTATTGCTCTACAGACAAGCAGATACCGCTGAGTTGATTGAATGGCCTCATTTCATTTGGCCAAAAAGATCACTAATGAAATCTTGGTCAGACATATCCATTTTAGAAAAGTATGTGGAAACAATTTACTAAATTTCAGTAGATTTTTTTTTTATTCTTTTCTGGCAATGGAACCTGGGCAAGTTTTCATGGTGTTCAGGCATTGTCTGGGAAAATTCAAAGGCTCTGAAAATCAAGTTGGCCAGTGTCCTTGCTTTAAGGAATACCATTTTTTGCTCCTTCCCAAGTTTCTGACTCTCACACGAGGTTCTTCTTGCCCTCTACATGGCAGTGACTGGGGGCTATGTGATGTATTTCTTCTAAATCTGATAATACTTCAATGAAATAGGTTCTTTATGTTGTCCTTTAAAATCATTACAATGAGTGACTGGAGAGAGTTGCAAAACAATCGGTAATCTCCATATAAAACCCTAATCTCCATATGAAACCAGATAGAAAGAGTCTTTCTGATAAAAACCTTCATCTTTTGGGGTTGAGGATGGATAGAGTACCTTGGTGGAGGCAGGTTGAGAGGCTTTGACTAGGGTGGAGCTCCAAGGAGAGCTGTTTGGTATGTCACCAAGTTAAACCTGGCATCATAAACCCCCTAGAGCTGGCCTGGCCTTCTGCTGCACATGAGGGCTTCAGAGAAAGCAGCTGAGGAAATGAGCCAAACGTTTCCCGAGCACTCTCCAAGTTCACGCTGAGTAACTGAGTTGAGATGTACAAGCCAAGTCCATGACTGTTATAGAGAAATATGTTGAAGGCTGTCTTCTGCTAGCTAGTTCTCAAAGAATGAAGGTGATTTTTTCCCTCTTTGTAGACTTTTGGGTGATATTTTTAAACATGGTGAAAATGTTCTTGTACCACTAGTTCTGTGGTAAAGGATGAGTATCACATTATTGCACATGATTAAGATAATGGCATTTTAACCATTTTTTTAATACAGATATTAATTGAGGCATGCATTAGATCTATTTTTTTGGATTATTGTGCTCATAAAAGTTATGAGCTAATGCTGTAAGGAATTTTTCTGTGACTTGTTAAACAAGACTCTTTTCACTGTTATTTTACTAGGAAAAAAGCCAGGACTATTCTATTTTTCTTATTGTGTGGGTATTGGTGGACAAAATTTTGGCTTAAAAACATGTTATCAAAAATACTTTGTTTACCACTGCCTATATTTAGGCTTTTGTTGTTCTAACAGATTTAAGTACCTTTCTTTTTGGTTTTGTCAGATAAACTTTAATGCTGGAGTGGTCTTACTGTTACAGTAGAAGACAATTCCACTGTAAATAATCAGGACACAATCTTTAGTAAATCTAAAATGGTCTTGTTTATTTTTCACCACCTAAATGTGATACATATTTCCTTCATTTCTTAATGCTTTCTTTGCTGGATTTTGAAATGTTGTTTATGTTTGCACAAACTTTGTACCCTGATGTCTTTAACATAAAACTCCCACTCTTCCATGAACATGAGATAAAAAAATGAATTGAGAAGGATGATGCCAATGTTCAGTCTGAGTGCTCAAGTATACATTTAAAAAAATAAATGTTTTCCACATCAGGTTCTGTTGTAAATGGCAGGGTCTTTGTTGCTTTGTCCATTCACTTTGTTCTTTGTAATATTTGTTTCCACAGAAGCACCCGCAATATTTCCTTAATGTTTGGTGATGCCTCTTATGCTTGTTCAGTTGCTTCCAGAATCTGTATGGGTTGCAGAGCAGAATCTGATAGTTGGATAACTGCAGAATGTATTTTAGCAGTGAGGACTTTTGTCTTCCTTTTTTAAGAAATCAGCAACTCTGTTTAAAGGAAATATTTTGGCATTGTCCTACTTTACTGTGGGACCATTATAAACACATTTTCTTTTTGTACTTCCAGAATTCTAATTTAATGATTGAAATAATGGTGACAAAATACTCCCATGTTATGAATAAATGAATGTGTGAACTACATCTTCTTAGCTTTCATGTGTTTCCAGACGGCAGAAGCAGTCAGCAGGCTTTTGTTAGGGAAAATGTGATCTGCTACATACAGCCTCTTGGAAAGTGTGTCTACTTCCTGATTTTTTTTTCTTTTTTTTTTTTTTCTTTTTCTTTTTTTTTTTTTTTTTCTTTTTTTTTTTGTGTATGTGCTTGTGTCTGCAACCAGGAACATTGACTATAGTAGGAAGCTGAAAAATGTAAGTACATCACTTGGAGTTTGTTTTTTTTGTCTGGTTAATCCTGTAATTGGCCTGAGCAAGAGTTATGTTCAGTAAAAACTGAGTACACCTGAGTATTGCATCCTCTGAAAAGTCCTTCTGAATACAAACCTAACTGGGTCCTGCTGGAAATTTAGGTGGAGCTGCTATGGCAAAGCAGCCTTACAATAGAAATAAATGGAGAACATTTGTCTCTTCTTAGATACTCTTAGGTAAGTGATAAACAATGTGATTTCTGTGCTGTCCAGTGTGGCGTTTCCTGGGAACAGTCTGACTCACCCATGAAGCCACACTTTTGTAGCCCTTCACAAATATATAGGCATAGAGTACAGTTGCACAAAGCATTTAAAATGAAGCAAAATGACCATTAGATTGGAATGCAAGGCCTTACTATCAGGTTTGCTATAGCTTTCTCATTGTTCTTCCAAATAAATTAGTGTTTCCCCAGAAAGACTATTTCCATTTAACTTCAATTTCCTGTTAATTTAAATTAAGGGCAATGGTATTGGATCCTGTAATTGTTAACTAGAAAAGAAAATGTCTAGATTTTGCTGGTCTCAGTTATGTTCTTGAAGCCTAGCAAACTGTCTGTCCTTAGTTAGCTGTAAACTGGTATAATTTTTATTTGGTCACACCCCTATTATCTGATAGGAAATGCCAGGATCTTTTCTAATAACTTTGAAAGACAGTAATCGTGACTGCCATGACTGCAGGTAAAAAAAACCGGACAAACAACACCAAAACCACTCCCTCCTCCAAATTATTTCATCCTCTCTTTCTCGTCATCAGTAGAGCAGTATCTTGTGCACCCAGCGCACAAAGTTTTAGGGGAAGAGTTCAGCTTTGGTATTTTAACACTCTTTGTGGGCACTGGCTGAATATCTTTGTACAGATGTATTGTTTTAAGGGTGAAGTTTCAAAAGTATCATCCATAATGTGCTTGTAGGCAATATGCACTTTCCAGGTGCATGATTCTGCAGCTTATGCTGGCAGCCAGCCAGAATTGCTTGCAAATATGAAATTATCTGCCTTTTATTTTTTTTTTTTTTTTAATAAGGAAAGGAAGAAGAGATAAAGTTATTAAATGCTAGCAGAAATAAATAAAAATACCATAACCTTCATCAATGAACTGAATGGCAAAATGAATTGGACAGTTTCCTGGTTGCTAGAAACACTATTATTTGCAAATATTTTCATTTAACTTGAGAACGTATACCGTAAGATTTTTTTGCATTAAATTCGTCAAGTGGTTCTGGTTGAAGGAAAACAGTTTAGATAAAAGTTGTTTCAAGACAAAAAAAAATCAGTACCAGCTACACCACCTCCTTTCACTCAGCACAGTAGTACTGATTTGGATACAATTTTAAAAACAGAGCAAACATTTTTGAACTTTATTAAAAATGTTACTCAGTTATTTAATTACATGTATACTATTTGTAAACTGAAAAAAATATAAACTGTGTTTATATATAAAATACATATTTTACCTTATGTACCACAGTTGTTTTTAAACAGAAGATCTGTATGACACTCTATCCTTTTCTGACAGGGCCTCAGCTGCAGTGCTGCATAATTTTGGACATTACACTTAAATGAAAAATGGGGATGCTAGAGCAAGTTGATAAGAAAAACCTAGCGTATGTTGCTGAGGAGGAGGCACTGAAGGAATGTGGATGCATGTTTTTGGGAAGAAGAGTCTGAGACATGTCTGTTCCCAGTGAAATCCCCCCTTGGGATTTCTGCTAGTCTTGTTTCCTTTAGTTCTCTATGTAGTATCAAGTATATGGCCCTACCCCATCAAAACATAAAATAGTATATTTCAGTTTATGTAACTTCTTTGATGCAGTTAATGGCAACTATTATTTATTATTGGTTGCATATCTTTTCCACATCAAAATATTTCCTGTTTGTTCTCCAGTTAAATACTTTGCAATGTCATGGAATATGCCAAAATAATGAGCATTAAATGAGAAAAAGCCCTAAGTTCTAAGGTGATAGTTTGTAATTTTTAACCAGTGCAAAACACTGAATTGAATTGCCTTTGATGAGCAGTTTCCAGTCCAAATAGTTGCTGCACAGGTATCATTAAAGACATTGCTCTAAGTAGAGACATATGTGGGTGCAGAGAAGGCCTTTCCCTGCATGGTATAAATGTCAGCGTTTTTGGAGGTATTGGATTTGACCATCCTAAGCAGCTTAATTTCTCATTTTCTAAAACAAGTGCAACATCAGCAGTGTCCGGTCAGATTTTTTTGCTACTTGCAAGAGCAATTCTTGGTCTTTTTCCCTCACTAGTTTTGAAGTGATTTTTGAGTTCCGGAGAGGTTATCAAGTCAGAACTTGAATGAAATCACTAACTTTTACTCTGTAGTCTGATAGAAACTACAAGGTGCTCATGGCTTTTGATTAATTTGGGCTAAGCATTTCTTAAACTAGCAGAAGCCTGGAAGTAAATGTTCCTCTGTCATCTGGTTACTTACATTAAGGTGATTAAAAATGGGACTCTGTTTTCTGTCCTTGAAATTGATACATATTCAAAATACTTTTAGGCAGGCAGACATTCTAGGTGTTTTGTTTATTTCCTTGCTCTTAATGGTTTTCATTAATGACTACTAATATTAGTATTCTTTTGGGATTTTTTTCATACTGATTTAGAAACAAATATACTTGTGTGTGTCTTCTAGAAGTTTCAAATATATTTGTCTAGTTTTTCTACTTAGATCCATTTTTTCTCTTTATTTTTCCAGGCAGATGTAACAGTTTTATTTTTTTATTAAAAATACCAGGGAGATAATATGTTAAGTTACATATTTTATAGGGTTGTTTAAATTTTCATAGTTGCCTGATGTATTTACGTGTAACCTTTGACAGACACTTCCCTTTCAGTTCTGATTTATAGCAAAATCTTGTGCCGCTGTGCAGTTTAGAATAAATGAGGGATGTTGCAGGGAAGTAAATTTAGCTACAGGACTGTGGCTTAAATTAATTCTTATTAACTTCTGCAGGTATTAGTCACCATTTATTGGCTAGGGAAAGCAGCAAACAGCTGCACGTCGTATAGTGGATCAACCCTGAACCTGAAGGAGTTTGAAGGCTTCCTGGCACAAATGAGAAAGGTATCTTTTTGTTATGTTTTGGGAATGGAAATTTACTTCAAATTATTACTCCAATAAATTAACTGTTTCTTGCTAAATATGAGAGAAGAGGGCTGCAGTGCAAATTACTTAATGAATCTCTACCTACATCAAAAATGTTTCTCATTCTACCAAACTGTGAAAACCCCTTTGGCAACCAGCTTGGTGGTGGTATCAGTGATGCAGCAAGTGATGTCAAACAGGGCTTTAGAATTGTCAGGTGGCTCTGTTATCTTAATTTCCATGTGTTTTGGTTTGAACTATTTTCATTTATGACACCAAGTTTCAGCTAGAAGAGATGAGACTCAAAAGTAAGGTGGCAGGACTCACAAGAGCATATTTTTTTCTTCTTTAAAACATTCAGTCTCATGGGCAGCTTTTTTTCTTTTATGTTGCAACACAAAGCCCCAAAGCAAAGGATCTAAATAAAGCTGAAGTGGAGGAGAAGGAGATTATGTTTCACCAAGGGCATAGTTACGATAAATCTGTTTTTGCCAAGTTCTGAATTCTGGCTGAAATCGTATTTGGTGGTTTGTGATGAGCTGATCTCTGTTGGAAAGGAAAAGCTGTGATTGCTGTAGGGTGGTTTGGGGACTTTTGGTTGAGCATTCCAGCATGCCCTGAACCTTGACATCAGACACTTAACCTCATGGTTAATGCTAATGGTTAGCGTTGATAACCAAACCTGCCTTTCTTTGGGATGGAACGGGGAAGGGGCAAGGAGCAGGCGTGGAAGGAGATGGCAGCACCATGTACTGGCACTGTGTGTGTTGCACATACTGTTCAAGAAAGGCTGTGCAGATACATTCTGCAGTCCACAAAGAGCTTCGTGTCTGCTATTCCGTCTCCACCTCAGGAAACATCCATGTCACCACAGGCAGTAGGGTCTGGGGGCCTTGGGAGACTCTCTGGACTTAATTCTCCTTGACCTCTGTGCTGCTCCAACTGTGCCAGCTGCAGCTCTTCATTCTGGGATCTCACAGGGCCAGCACTGCTGGAGAGGAAGAAATGCTTGTCTGACTGATAGCAGTTCCTACACCCTGGTGTGACCAGAGAACCTTAACTAGATGGGTAAAATTCCTGTTTGTGAGCCCAGTTCCTGTGAGCAAGTAGGTGAAAATGGAGAGGAAAAGAGAACATCCTGCTTCTCTGGAGAAGTTTATTTTAGTCTTCATTTTAATGACCTGTGCTTATCACTCGGGACTTTGGCACTCATGAGTTATATGACTGAGCCTAAGCAATAAAAAGATGAAGTTAGTACTTGAGTTGTTTAAGATGTGGGGAAGGAGCAGTTTGCACTCCAAAGAGTCTGGAAGGTGAAACAAACCCAAAACAAGGGAGGTATCACAGAAAAATTGCCAAAGTGCAGCTTGTCACAATGTTAATGCTGCATGGTATCATGATTTATTTTTTAATGTTTAATCTCACACCATGAGGCTCCTCTTTTTCCAGATGATATTTACCCATGAAACTAATCATCAGAGCATTTTGGAGGTCCTATCTTGAACCCTTTTGTGGGATGAAATAGGCTAGGGGCAAAAGGAAGTGTTCTCCAGGGAGCTGGTGGTCATGAAGGGCCTGGCTGGGCATTGCAGAGTGCTGCAAATTAAGGACAAAAGCGAGGCTGGTACTTGATTTGTTGGAAATATTGAAGCTGGGAGAAGACTAGAGGCCTCATAAAAGCTGAAAGCTATATATGTCTTTAATGCATAAACAGAGCACTTTGCAGTCCTGAAAAGTCTTACTTAGGATGATGCTGTTGTGAGGGCTGCTGGCGACTTCTTTTATCACCTCCCTACTCTTGCAGCCCTGTGGTATTTCCCTCTGGCAATTGTGGGCTCATATGTTACTGCATTTGAAGAGGATTTGGTTGTAAAATATAACATGTTAATCATGCTGTGCAATGCTCTGATGTTCTTTATAGCTGAACTTGAGTGATGAAAAGACACTTTATCACATTCTCTATTGGCATTTTTTCCACAGAATTTAATAACTAAATCGACCATAAATTCAGTCTGGTTTAGTTTTTCTATTGTAGATCCTCTCTATCCTCCTCTTTTAATAAGCAAATCAAAAGACAGCTCTGATGTAAGTTGTCTTGGGCTCATCTTTTTTGACTTCTCTTGCTGAAGGGGATATTAGTTTCTAATTTTATTCATACTACTCTGTTTTTAATTTCATTAACTATTTGAGTACTCATTCTTCTTTACTTTTAAACTAGAAATTCTCAGTGACAAAATATACATGGCTTTTTGATTATATGCAGTGGGTGGAACTTCCTGGACAAATGCATCTTGTATTTGGCAGTCACGCTTTAGCTGCTGCTCGGTGACATACTGTGTTTTTAATTAGATAATATGAGAGACTTATGTGCTGTTGTGTGTTATCGGTCCCACAGATAACCACATTCCCACTGATAGCATTTGGGAGATGACGTTTGTTCAAGGCAGGACAAGTACCCGTCTGTGTGATGGCATTGTGTTGCGAGAGTGTCTTTGCCAAGGGGAAGGCTGTAAAGAACATGTTTACAGAAGTCTGGGATCCTGTCCTGGTGCCTGCCTCCTAATTCCTAGTGAGCAGCATGCAAAATTAACATAAACAGGCCATTGAAAGTAGGTTCTGCAGAACTCATTAGTTCACAATTGGACTGTTTTCAAACTCCGGGAGATGGTGAATGCAGGATGGGGCTTTTTGCCCAGTTTAAGTCCCTGTAGCTGTTGAGCAGTTCTGTGTCATTCAAATACAGTAATTTAGGAAAATGGAAGTGTGCCTAAAGATTGAGAATAGCTGATTGGTATGAAAGGATGAGCGGATTTAGGGAATTTAGATTTTTAGATTTTTTTAAAGATTTTTGGATCGTGTCACAAACGGGATTTTGATAGGATTTGTAGATTTGTTCTTGGCTGTGTGTAATTAATGCAGATTTCAGGGAGACAGATTTTTGTTGTCTATTGTTTCTATCAGTATTTTAGCTCACTAAGCAGAACTGGGGAAGGAAATTACATTGGATTCATTACAACTTTTTTAGGTGCATTTTATCTGATTTTAGAAAATATTTTCACTTCTATTCACAGCGAGGTTACTTAATGGCATTATCACAGTTTAGCTTGGCCTTAGGTGACCCTTGCCGCTGCCCTTAATGTGGTATTTTGGCAGATTAGTAGTGAGTGGCACTAATAAGGCCCTCTTCCTGAAAAGTTTGCAGGGCGTTTGCTCTGATGTCTCAGTCCCACTTCAAGCCTCCCTCTTTTTCAGCAGGGGAATGTTGGGGTATTACTGTAGAGCTCTCCACTCTCCATCACTTTCCTGGCAAACACGCTTTTTTGTGGAGGTGGCCCACCATAGCATACTGTGATATTCCTGATTGATCTTCTCATTGGCAATACTAGTGACGGGTAAAACCTTAGCAGTCAGGGACAGTGGGAGCTCTGCTCAATATAGCCATTGTGCTTCAGCTGGTGGTAAGCAGGGGGTGCTTCTTAATTAGGAATTAATATTCAAATGCTTCTGGGAAAAAAAATCACATTCCAGCCTCTTTGGGTCACAAAATGTCAGTCTGATAATGGCACCCACATCTCTGACTTGACTTACTGTCGGGGGAGAAAAAACCAGATTTATCTCTGAACAAACTTAGTTATTTTTGTTTTTTCTCAGTCTGTGTGATTGTAATTAATGTTAAGACACTCTCTAAAACAAGGGATTTATTATAATGCAAGGGTGAGGATGGCTTCTATTGACCTTTCCCTCTGCTGGAGTTTCAGTGTTTTAGTATGTGCTGCTTGCACTGGAAAGAATTTATAATCACAGGGCTGTCAAAGACAACCATTGTTCTCCCTGCTCTGAACATGTGGGTCAGCTACAAGTGCTTTCATATCCCCCAGAGCCAAGAGCTGGCAAAGAGTAAAGAGCACAACTGAATTCTTCTGAGGCATCGGGAAAAGCATTTTGCATATTTTTCATTGCTGATTGCTTGAGAAAGACATCCCTCTTTCATAACAAGAATTTCTCTTCAAGGTAGACGGAGGCTGGGGCACACTGCTTTATTATTTTGCTGAGCTGAAGCAGCAACAACAAATGCTGTCTGCTGGGGTCCTGGCCAGATACAATAGATGGGCAAGGAGAGTGGGGGGATCTTTTGGAAAGCAGCAAACTTAAACCTGATGCAGGCACAATGTTAAAATTATAGTGCCTTTGGCTGTGCTATGGACTGTGGACGAAAAGTCAAGTTTCAGGTTACTTTCACTTTTGATCAGTTTATTAACTGGTCTATTGGAACTTTTTCTCAGTTCATTGTGCTAATCTAATGAGAGTGGTTTCTTCTTAAACAGCATAAAATTTTGGTTTATTGCAATCTTGCACTTTGTTTTGAAGGGAAGAAGGGGCAAAAACTGAGGAAACCTTTTTTTTGGGGAGGAGATTTTTAGTATTTGGGAAGATGCTTTGCTCTCTGATGTGCAGTGCATCTCACGGGTATGTCAGTGCCTTCTTTATAAAAGTGGTTCCTGCTGTATTTCCATGTAGGAAACAGAGGATATTGATAGCCCCAAACGCAGCATTCGTGACAGTGGCTATATAGACTGCTGGGACTCCGAGCGCAGCGATTCCCTCTCCCCGCCTCGCCACGGCAGAGATGATTCCTTTGACAGTCTGGACTCCTTTGGCTCCCGCTCGCAGCAGACACCGTCTCCAGATGTAGTGCTCAGAGGGAGCAGTGATGGTAAGTACCAGTCACAGTGCGGCACATGCATAACATTGTGACATAGAAGTAATGGTTCTGTAATAACTGTGCCATTCAGGAGCTGGACACAGCCTCTGAATAGGGCTAATCCGGTGGGAGAACTCTGTGAATGCTGATCTGTGCTCCCGAGGTGTAGATGACTTTGCCAACAGCTTACCTGAAGTTTGCCTCAAGATAGTGTAGCGTTGGGAAATGAGTTACATCACTGCAGTGTAATTTTATGATGGGAAGTGTGCTTTTCTGGGTTTTGGTGTAAGAGGATGTTTTGCAGACTCATTTTAACTTATAAACTAAGCTGAAGCAAGAAATAAAATTGCAGGAACAGAGCGTAGTGAATTGTAGTGAATAAAATGTTTGCTTAATTAAATGCAGGGCAGATAAATGACATAGAAATATCTTGAGAATGTCTGATACTTGACAGAGTTTTGAAGTCTGATGTACAGCACTTTACCAAATGTCATATTTGTTTTTATGGCATTTAGAAAACTGGGTATATTAGTATTTTCCAGCATCAGAGCTTTGTACACATTTGTGAGAGGACATGCAGCTCTAGGCATACAGAAGGGATGCTGCTTCTCTGCATTTCTTTCTGATTTCAAGAGGTTTTCAGAGGTTTGTAAACACAGCATGATGGATGAAGAAGGATTTGCTAGGGATAGGTGTGGAGCATGCACTTAGGTTACCTGTCATGAGCAGGATTCTGGTTTAGGACAGAAGGTTGTATGATTGAGGCTCTCTGCACGGTTACATTCCTGATGAACAGATGAGTAAGTCAAACTTCATCATCAGATGAAGTTATGTTGCACACATGAATCACTTCTCCTTGGTAAAGTTGTTTATTTAATTTAAAAAGGAAAGGCAGGAAGACTTTTTGGTAGGAACCAGATGTTCATACTGCTTTTGGCAGTGTGAAAGAAACTGGTGCTAATCATAACCGGACACATGAGAGATTTCCTGAGTTGATGGGGAGCTCCTTAGAACTGGAAAGCTGGCAGGGAGAGCTGGTATCACAGCAGAATTATGAAAGAGCTCTGGGAAAATCAGAGCTAAGATCTGCTCTGCTGCTCTGAATGGCCTGTGGTGTTTGGGCTGTTGCTGGTTGACCATCCAGAAACAGCTACTGGGGCTGATTCCCTGAAACAGCCTCATGACCCCTCAGATGCTGAGCAGAGCACAGGCTCCACATTATAAAATGTTTTTCTGCCTTCTCAAATGAGACAAGCATGGTGTTGGCAAATAGGAGCACCTCACATGTCCTAATGTAAAAGTGTTGCTCTGTCCTGAGTGCTCAAGGGATGTCCAGTGTCCCTGCTTACCTGGAACTGGTAGGCAGCCAGTTGCATATGTCCTGTAGCTGCTTCCTGTCAACTTCTGCTGTATTATCAGATTTTAGAAAGCTTTTGTGATTCTTTGCCACAGATTGTTTGCTAAGACATACTATCTTGTCGCATTCCTGAGTCTGTAACAGATACAAAATAAGATGAAAGCACACAAAGCTTGTTCTTAAAAATTAGTCTTCCACCAGGGTGCGTGCAAATGCTGTGTGCACATGTATGACTTGTCCAGCCAACACTTTCTAGTGTGTCCTTTTTTCCCTGCTTACTATTGCCATAACTTCCCAGCTGTCTCTTCCAACAGTTGCAGGTGAGGTGTAACTTGGCTGACCTCTTTTATGTTGAACCTCTTCCTGTGGTCCCAGCAGGCCAGTGTTTCACTCAGCTGTGAGTAGTTTTTGATAGAAATAGTATATATTGGACTCGATGATCTTAGAGGTCTTTTCCAATCTAAACAAATCTATGATTCTATATGCAAAGTTGGATGGAGGAAAACATTTTGCATTCATTACTTCTTTCTCCATTCAAATAGGAGCTTTGCAAACCAAATAATATTACTGTGAACTAAAACTATGATGCCTTCCACTCCTAGGAGGAAAAAAAAATGAATGGACGCTATTTAAGTGATCCTAAGGTGATTAGTTTAGGTGGAAGCAGTAAGTAATACTACCTTCACAAATGCTGTCTATGATTAGTCTTACTGTTGAGGAACTGCTCTGGTGTCCCATGTAGAGCCTGTCCCTTAGCAAAAATCAAACAAAACCAATGATAGAGTCGAACAGTTATTTAAAACACAGTAGAATTGCAGACTGAGCTGCCTTTAGAGTTGCCAGTGAATAAAATCCTCTGCTTGGCCAGCAGCTGGGCATAGATCCTTTTAAGAAGGATCTGTGGATGTCTGTAGTGTATAATTGCTTGTTACTAGTTGTGGAAACTGTCTGCTGCTGCTTCTACTTGGAAATGCAGAACAACAAACTTAAGGTTATAAATGTAGAGCACAGCTGCATCTTCCATTTGGTACTTTGGCTTCAAGTGCTTCTTTTTCAAATTTGAGCTGAAAATAATTTCACGAGTAAAATCTGAATAATTAAAGAAGCTGTTTTCCTTTGAAGTACTCAGCTTGAGGATGCTGGTAGGCACATCAGTAATGAGGGAGAGGAATGTGTTCCAATTCCTCTGCTGCTGTGGTTATCTATTCCAGCATTTCTCTCTGCCAGTTCAAGACTGGTTTTCATGTGTTACAAAAATAGAGCAAACTCAAAAGCAAACAGAATAGCAATTAACAGTAAGGGATCTTTTTCTTATCTTTTAGTTACTCTGTGCCCTTCCCTGTCTAATGACACTACAGTTCTTCAAACCCCAGCTATCCTCAGACACCTGTGATTCTGTGATCATATATCCACTTTTTGTTTAGACATAGACTCAGAGTACCAATTGTGATGCTAGTTGTCACAAGGTCTTAACAAAAACTGTCCAAGCAAAAGACTTCTGACAAAAAAGTGAATTGTGATTTTTGTCTAACATTGATTTCCATTGTGTCATGTCTTTTCTTACTGGTCCTTTTCACTCTTCTTCGTCTCTCTCCAAGCAAATCATGAATAACTCAATCTACTGCAAAAGCTCTTTGCAAATAACATTCCTAGCATATTTAGACCGCTTTTTCTTCCCCCACTTTGAATTATACACAAGCTACTTGTGATTTTTATGACTTCATTGTTTTCAGTTGTTCAGGACGTAGCACAGTGAATTAGCTATTAATTTACTAGTGTGTTGAATTGACACAACTCGGGTGGCTTCCCTTCACCCCAAAAAGGGGAACAGCTAATTGCATATGCAAATGATGCAAAGGGGCCAAGGACCAGAGACATTCAACTGTCCTAAGCTGGAAGAACACACAAATGTTGATGGGACAAATGACTGAACACACTCCATTTCACTCTTCAAACCAGGGCCCATGATGAGGTTACACTGCTGGGAGAAGACTGTTTGCAGAACTTCTTCGTGAAATTATTTTAAAAGCCTCATGATGGTGCAGGGAATCTAGTGAATGTCTATGAAGTGGCTTCCAAAATGGCTATGAGAGCAGTTCCACACTGCAAGTGCTCTTTAGGGTGTTTGTCCTACAATTTGGGAGTTTCAAGTCAGAAACTTGCCTAAGTTTCAGTGTTTTAAATGGGTTGTAAATACTAGGAAGCTTAGTTCATTTGAATGAAATCAAGTAATCACCCAGCTCTGTTAACCTCTTATCTTATTCTCTCCAACTCTCAATTTTTCTCTCCCACTTTATTTCTTCATTGTACTGATCTAGCCTCTAAATCCTGAGATCACTGCCCTCTCTCCTTGCACCTTTCCACCAGGGGATCAAGTCTCTGTTTATTTTGCAGTGTGCTAGACTGATTGACTAGGTAACCAATGAGACTGGAGAGAGACCATCGAGCTTTCTGGTTCATAGCAGCTGATGCTGTTCTCAGGTCTTGACTGATGCTGTCTATGTTCAAATTGCCATGTTAATGTGTGTGTGGAAACATCCACATATTCCTGCTATTCTGTAGCTGTACAAAACAGAGCCCTTTTTTGCTTTTGCTTGAGCTAGGCACATACAAGTCTAGGTTCAAGAGTGTGAATCACATCAGGCATGCCCTTATGTGCAACTAGGGGTTATCTGGGCTTTAGGCAGGTAAAATTCTATCCTATGTGATTGACAAGTCTGGCTTGGTTTGAACCTAAGGTTTTTTGATGTGACCTGTGGCTGAAGATGAGTTTTTCAGTGCATGATGGAAAAAAGTTTACTGTCTGTGTAGACGTTATGGCTACTACCTTCAGTGACTGATTCTAAAATACAAATGCAGGTAGAAGTGGCTAAATTTAATTTTTTGGTGGTGTCTTCTCTGATTTATAGTTCTAAGAAATGTAACTGGATGAAAGTGAAAATAAAAAGGATTTTTTTTCTCCTTCCTCACTAGGGAGAGGAAGTGACTCAGAAACTGACCTGCCACACAGAAAGATGCCAGATGTGAAAAAAGATGATATGTTGGCGAGGCGGACCTCACACGGTGAACCTAAATCAGCTGTGCCTTTTAACCAGTACCTCCCAAACAAGAGTAATCAGACTTTCTATGTACCTGCTCCGCTTCGGAAAAAGAAAGCTGAACAAGAGGAGTACCGAAAGAGCTGGAGCACAGCGACTTCACCACTAGGAGACAGACCTTTCAGGTAAGACTGGCCTGTCCACCTACTCCTTTCCTCAGTGATGATACTTTAACACTTGCCCAATTTTCGTTCTTTTCACAAAGTATATGATACTGTAATGAATCTCTGGCTGGTATGGTACTGACAAGTAGTTTTTAGCAATTGGTGAAGCTAGTAGAAAAGCAACAAGTGGAAAATCATTGTCGTGATGTCATTATTTTCCATACAATGCAATGTATAGCTTGTGTTTGACAAGGTGTTGGTTAATATAAGTAACATGGATGTTGACTCAAACCCCAAGGCTGGAAAAAACTGTTCTGGACAATCTGTTTCAGTTCTCAAGACAATTATGGACAAATGATACTTGAAAGTAATGTTTGATATATTCAATCAAAATAGATAATATTTTTGCTGTGTTTTTTGTAAAATCAATTTGTTTGTATGTTGTATTTTATACACCAGTATGGTTTGTATAGCTGTGACTCTGTGTTTCTGTATGTTGGTTTTGTCAACTAATACTTCACTTTTGATTTGGACTAAGAACTTCCACTAAAGAGCATAATTAACTTTCCTGATTATTCATCAGAATTCATCCTTTGGCACCATGATGTCAGCAAAATGTGCTTGTAAGTGTGTATGTTTTAGGCACAGCCTACATTAAACTGCCTTGTATAATTCAATAGCAAACCCCACCCTGAAACCATAGAAGAAGAACTGAATGAAGCGTCAGGACTGTGTGAAAAGGAGAAAGTGGCCTCCATGGCTCCTGAAGCAAGCTCCCTTAAAAATCAATTAGGTTTGAATCAAAGTGAAAAAAACTCCATAGACCAGTCTCCTTCACGTAGTGCAAAAGAAACGTCGGCACCCAAGGGGAAAGATGAAGAAGAGATCAGAAAGTTAAGAAGACTGGAACAAGCTGGTATTAAGGTCATGTCAGCAGCCCAGCGCTATGGCAGGTTAGCCCAATGGTGTGGGAAATCGTGCACGCTTCACAATTTTAGGATTGGCTGAAGTGTGGGCTTCCTTGATGCGCTGTGATTTCACATCTCCTAACAAAAATCCAGTCTGCTAAGCACTCACAATTGCTAGTGAAGGTCTTGGTCTGAAAAAGCTTGTGATGTGGCAGCTGTGGTTTGCAGAGTTGTGTGATGCTAACTGCAATTGTGTTGAGAAATTGTATTGTCTTACAGCATAATGTAAACAGGCTCCAGGAAAACTACTACACAGACTGTTTGTCGCCTTCCACTTAATGCTTTCTTGTATTAAATTCTTTTTTTTAATTAAAATTAAAATATAGAAAAATCTACATTAAAAATGCGTAGACTAGGTAAAAGTTTCAGGAATTTCCATTACTTGTTGCTGGTGGGATGGTTTAGTTTACTGAACCACACTTTTAGGTGGTTGATATTTTTAGCCATGTTAATAAATGATACATTTATTTTTATTGGCAGGAACTATAAAAGCACAGTGCTTGTTAACACATGTACCAGTTAAAGTATGGAGGCATAGTTCAGCAGACATAATTTGACCGACTTTAGAATGGAATATAGGTAGTTATTTGCTTATTACCTGTGTTATTTATTTTGGGATGTTGTTCAATTTGGATATTAAAGGAAGGATGTGTGAACAAATGTGTGGTTCTTTCTTTGAACAATCTGTTGTCCTGACAGGGCTTATGGAGAAGGGAAGAGAAATAACAAGTAATTTTTCTTCCTTGCTCTCAGTGGAAGCAACTTGTGGAATTTGGCAGCTGGACGAAGGAGTAGATTATAGTTTTCTGTCCCAGCTAAGGGTCAAAGAGCAGAAGTTTGTAACCCAAGCTTCACTGTAGTGAAGTAGGAGCCTGCTTCTGGGGATTGTAGGAAGACACAGCAGAAAAGGCATTGGGGGAGGAAGTCTGTAAGGAAAATTCTTTGTATGTGGAAGTGGAAGAATAGTGGGTGAGGAGAAGGGAAGAATTCAGTAGTTGCACTTTAGGATACAGGGGAGTGTTTAATCATATTTCTTAATGCCTTGTTATTCTTCTCTGTTTTTTGAACATCTCCGTTTTATCTCTCTTCTTGGTATCAAGTTCAATTTTCCATGCACTAATGGCACTCAGCAATTCTCAGTCCCTCTTGTTTCTGTATTCTAATTTTTTTTTCTTTCACCCCTCTTATTCTCTCATCTTACTCTGATACCAGCCTCTCTTTTTTTTTCACCTGAGGTTGTCAGTTGTATTTTAGTTTCTTTGAGTTGTTTACAGGCTGTTTCCTCTCAACTTATTGACCTCTGGAGATCACCCACTGTGACTTTTGAGTTCTGCAAGGCATCTAATTGTTCCTAAACCTTTAACTCAGTAGGGGACCTTTCTGAGTCCTGAACAGGAAGGATTTGAACTTGTATGCAAATGTATTTTTTGCTTGGAGTCTAAGTGCTTATCTCCATTGCTGTAGCATGTTCTAGGAACCTTCAGTTCCTAATCTTCAGTTAGCTGAATTAGATGCTATATAAATGCATGCCAAAAAGCAATTCCCCTTTCCAAAAGAGTGTATTGTCTGTCTTGCATGTTGTGTTATTGATATGTGATCCTCCTTGCTTGCTTTTTGCCTGCATATCTGTCTCTTATTTACTGTATTGTATATGAAAGGTAAGGGTCACATTCATGGAGACACCCTAAAAAGAGGATAATTGTGTTGAAAGAGTTGATGGAGAGGAGAATTTAAGATAGAAATGGGAGCAAGCGTTTATTATATGTTTGTTGCAAAAGGAATATGGATTCTTTCCTTGACAGAGCATAGTCATCCAAAACCCCTTCCATTGTCCTGAAATGCAATATAAGGGTCCACAAGCCTGTATGAGACCTTGCTTCAGAGCGTTCAAATGCTTGCAGTCACTTTGGAAGCACTTACTGTACCAGCATAGACCCATTTACTGTTTCTGCAACAGCTGGGGCTGGGTGTGCAAGACAAATTTGCAGCTAAATCTACTAGTTAGAGTCTTTGCTATCTATACCATGGTAAACTGGCCTAAAAAACCACTTTTGAGACCATCATAAACTGTTTCAGGAGAACCCAAAATGTCAGCTAATGTAAATGAATGGAAAATATTCTCAACCTAGAAGCTGATTACTGAAGTCCAGTTACATACTAAAAGCTGTAAATTTCTCATTGCAATGACTCACAGTTGTACTTTTGTGTACTATAACTCAATATTTCTTTGTTGCCAAAAACACTGCTCTCAGAAATGCTGCATTTGAGGCTCTCAAGCTTCAATAGCATTGGTGGACATGAGACTGAAAAATCCAGTAGTTTTCACTGAATAATCACTTGGTGAGCCAGCTGTTTCTGAAGCTGTTGTGAACACAAATGTTCATGAGGAAGAGGGACAGCAGTTCCCATTTGGAGTGCTATTGGCCAGTGTTGTTCTGTTGCCTTAAATGAAATCTTGATCCTTCAGAGAGATCTAAGGAAAAAGTTGATTTTAGCTAATTTGAGACCATACTCTCCACATCACTAACAGGGGATCCTGTGTTTTGCAGCATAAGAAGGCAAAGGCAGACAGTTTCGTTAGTCTTTTGAGCCTGAGAAAGGCTGGTCTGTCAGGGATGGTTTATGGCTTCCCCATAAGTTTCTCCAGAAACTTTGTGGAGCAGTACTTTGAAAGGGCAGCTGAGAACTTAAAATAAGTGGTGTCTTTCAGGGATTTAAAATGTTTTAAATGCTTTTAAAAAGCAGCTTATTATAGGACTCCTTATATTTAGAATAGTAGAGAAACTCGGAGAAACCCCTGAGCTATTCAGATTTCCTTTCTTAGTGGCAGTCTGTTTAATCCTTTGTGATCCCCTCTATTTCGCTTTGTATAACAAGGTGTGCTACATGAAAGAGCAAATGCCTACAAAAGTACTGCATGGAACAGTCCTTGCTGCCCAACTTCCTAAAATATCAATGCATACAATTAGATTTTTAAATGGGAGAGTTGCCTCGCTCCTGCCATCTGTCTTTTCAGTTTGCCTAAGAGTATTGACCCTTACAAGTTAAAAGCAGCTTAATCTTTATGGGTACCAGCTGTCAAGTGTCTTTATTGTCGTAATCTTCAGTAAGAGCAAGGCTGTGTTGATAGCAGTTGTGTTTCTGATGAGGGCAGGTGGCAATGTTTTCCAGCATGCCAGTATCACTGGTGTACTGGTGCTATCATCGTAGCTACTCTATGTCAGCACTGGCATAGAGAGCTTACTCTGTGGGAAAGGAAAGGTTAATTAGGAAAGGAATCAATCATAGATGCATGTGAGAAGAAAGAAGTTAAGAACAGTAGGGTAGACGGCCTCAGTGATTACTCAGATGGCGTTGTTTTGAATAGAGCTATTAAGAAAAATGCCAAATATCTGATATTTCAGGACTCAGCAACATTTGCCAGGGATTAGGTATTTGCATCACATTTCTTCCTTTGTTTGAAGTGTTCAAGAAGTACTATATTCACTGCATCTCGTGTGCTGAAATCTTTTCTTGCTGGTTCTTCCAGCTATAGCTAAAATAAGTAAAGGTCCAACATGCTGATTTTTTTATGTAAAGTCCTTGTGGATTTGCTACTTGTATATGATAAGTTTTATTTCTAGCGAGGCTTTGTGCAATCTAACAGCAACTCGGAGCATTTTTGATTAACTGTGCTTGTTTTTTGACCTGGAGATGAGTGCTGCACTGCCCTCTCCTCCCCTGGTGCATCAAGAGCTTTATTTAATTTTGCTCTGTGTCAGTAAAACGCCGGTACATGAAGACAACAGAAGAACCCCAGACATCATCCTTCGCAAGGACAATCCCTTCATGACACATTATCAAGGAAAAGATTCTGGTTCAGAAGATGAAGCAGCCAGCAGAGTTCCTGACTTAGAAAAGGATGACTTTGCCACCCGGAGAGCCAGAATGAATCAACCCAAACATATAGTTCCATTTAACTCCTTTTTAGTTGGACCCTATACAAGTAAAGAGAAGGGTAAACTGGAAGATGTTAAAAAGCCATTGCAGATGGAAAAAAAGGAACATGCAAGGTGTGCATTCGTGATCTTATTCTTTCAATTATAATGCTTAATTTCACCATGGCATATTGCTGTATAGGCCTAAAGCTATCTTGGCTACAAAAAAAACTTACAGGTTAAAGTACATGCAAATGTTTTATCATAAAGTGAACCAAACTAATTTTTTGTTAAGAGTATGAGGAGAGGTTTTAATTGGCTATGGGTGTAAATAAGATAAAGGCAGGACACTTTCGTTATCTAAGCTCATGAGACAGCTCATGAGCATGAGTAATGGAGAATAAACTTAGAAAATATGTTTTGCATCTCAGCCATTTTTCTGATCACTTTCAGTGCACGTTTTTGGGTGCATTTCTTTCATCTCATGCTCTTTTAATACCGTGCATAAAACACAGACCAGATGAGTCTTTAGTTAAGGCACTGCTTATATATGCCTGCTGTGCTGCACTGAATTATGTTGCACGTGGTCCTAATATGCCTTACGCAGCATTGCTTTGGGAAATGGATCATGGGTTACAAGGCTTCAGCCTAGAAAATCTCCTCTTTCTTCAGTTCAGTGATACAGACCTTTAAGAAGCTGCTGAACCTGCTAGGTAGAGATCTTTTTCAGGAAACAAATATTTTTGTTTTACTTGGGCAAACGGATGTGATTCTAGATAAAACCACTGTATACACATTACAGGGAACCTTGACTGTAACAAATTACATGTTCAGAAAAATTCTTTTAATATTTAGGAGCTCTTTTCAATAATATCAAATGTGTCATTCTGTTGCTGGTAATTTGATTATGTTAACATTTTCTAATGACTACTTTGGCAGGACATCTGAGGAGCACCTAACCACATTTTAATAGTCCAATGCTATTGGCATGACTCTTAAGATCAAAGAAATTCTGTAGTATGTTTGAGAGCAAACTTGAATTCACTGTGTGATTAATATGCAAATGAGATATTTGTGACTATTTAAGAGAAATCTTATTGCAGAAATGCTTAATACAGTAATAGCATAAAGATTTTTCTTACTTGAGCTGGGAATAGAAGCTCATGTGAAGAAGTGGTCTCAGTAGTGCCTGAGGAGGGTAGCATATCTGAGAGGTTTGAACTTCAAATGATTCATTCCATGTTTACTTCCTAAAATTAATGTGAAACTAATATTATAAAATCAGTTTTATCTTCTTGAGCTCTGAACCTCTTCTTTTGACACTGATTTATAATTGCTTCCCCAAAATATCTTTCCTTGCTGAACTTGAATGTGCATTAAATTAGAAGAAGACGGGTGCACATGACATCAGTAAGGCAAATAGTTACAAGCAAAGAGAACCCACTTCTGCAAAATGAGAAGACTGAGTCAGAGGAGGAACAACAGGTGAAAGAGCCTGATAATGAGAGAGATGATTTGGCGAAACAGAAATCTCAAAGCATCCTTCCTCAGCTACAAGATGATGTGATTTTTGTCAATGCCTCTATAACAAAAGCAGATCTGGAGACCTGGAAAAGACTGAAACTTTCAGGGGAGCCCAGGTATGGTTTCTGCTTGTGGGCAGGATTGGCACCCTGGGAAGCATGTTTAGCTTGCCACAATCTGCTTGTGTGCTTGTGATTTTAAACTTGAAGAATGCCTTGTTGACAACCAGTCCTTACCTATTTCAGTTTTCAGGAGGAATCCAGAAATCTCTACAGAGATGCTGTCTATCATGAAATGAAAGTGTGTCCATCATTTAGAGCACTATAGTAGTTTCACGGTCACTTTTCTTGTGGACGCTCTTGATACAATATCAGAAAGGTCCCTCTTGTCTTGTGGCTGAATTTGCTTTGAAGCTGCTTGAAGCTGAACAGCGCAGAGTTCCAAGTGGTACTGCTAATACAGTAGCAACTACGCTGCTCCTTACCAAGCTGTCTTCAGGACTTGGGGTGTTTTATACCTTGGGAGTATTACCTGAGGATCAGCATCTTTGCATTAATGTCTCTATACTATTTTGAGACCTGAGCTGATACATCAGCATAGCAGTGTATTCCAGTGCTGTGTAAATACACCAGCACTGTTTCTCACTGCAGCAGGGCTTTCAGGAGCCTCATGGTATAGTGTTTGTATGCTCTTGTTGTTAACAAAACCTCTACAAAGGGATCCAGTATAAAGCAGTTATTCTAATCTGTTTCCCTATGGAGATGGACTATAACATAGGCAGGTGATTTGTGGCTCCAGTAGGAAAGGATAACAACTCCTAGCCTTCCTGTTTAGGTGCATGCCGTTTTGCAATTAAAGATGGCTGTCTGTTCTGGCATTCTTCTAACAATGTGGTTATTGTATGTAATTCTAGCTCTAATAAATCAAAACTCAATCATTCTTTCATCCTAAAGATATTAGTAGTCTCTCCATTACTTTTGAGGTGACTTATTAAAATCAGGATTCATTCTGCTTGGTTTTGGGTATGTGAATTGCCCTTGCTAGTGCTCCCATGCCACTGTAACTCCCTCATGCCAAAGTGAGTTCTAGTTCCATACAGTTACATATAGTGCGTGGCCTGGGTTTATGTGAGCAGATAAGGAAACTGTGGCTTTGTTAGGGTGAACAACTGAATTTGGAACAGGCCATATGCTACATTCCTTGACCTCAGGAAGTGCTTCCAAGGATGTGCTCCAGACTTTTCCCCACAGATCTGCAGTATGTTTGGATTTTATATGTCATTGGGGACTCAGTATGCCACAGCTGTTTATACCTATGTCCTTGACTTTTAAAATAAAACCCCTTCAAAACCTTAGGAGCATTTAATTTGTTTTATTCTGAGGGTCTCATGTTGGGGACATTCTTTTATTCCTCATTATGACCAGTGAAGAAGATTTCAAGTGTTCCAGCAACACTCTGCCACCAACTGATACCATGGTAAAAGCAGCAGCCCAGGATGATTTTGCTGTCCGCAAAACCAGAGCAAACAAAAAGGCTGGTAGCCCCAAGCAGAAGTTTGTGCATTTTGGGCCAGTAACTGAGATTGATCAACAGAAATGGGACAAGCTCGTTATTGGCAGAGCTTCATCCAAGAGCAGAACAGAAGAGGAAAGCAAGAAAGACAGTGTGGAGAGTCAGTCTGGTGTTGAAAGCTCTCCTCCAACCACTGTTGTCAGTCTTGGGTTTGCTGAACACAGCGAAGTATCTGAGCCAGAAAATGAGTCCAGGTATTTGGTGTGGCTTAGGAAGTGCTACTAAGCTGTAAATGAGACCTGTTCTTGCCTGATGCTGACCTGCATGGGAGTGCACTGCAGCATAAACCTAAGAGCTGTTTATGCGCACAGCCTTGTTCAGAAGACATCTGATGTCTTCACAGTATCTTAACATGTTTAGGATTGCGCAAAACGCTGCACACAGGCCTTCTGAGCACTTGCTCAAAATTTCTGATGGGCAGTGAAGTCAGTGGTATCTCAGAGGGTGAGCTCTCATTCATGATCTTTCTGCTGCTTGAATTCCAGCAGCTTCGCTCTGCCTGCTTTCAGCACATTAGGAATTTGTCATTCAGCTTGCTGGCCTTACTGATCTTCAAAAAATGTTTTCAAACCTAATGGATTTACCTTCTTTTTGAAGATGGTGTACTGCTGCTCTGTGTTTCTGGCATTTGTCTGGAGAAGAATTATCTGGGTCGTTAACACATTAACAGTTCTTTCTTTGGCATTTCTTTAATCACTTAGTCTGTGGCTGCAGTAAGAATATGTAATGAATACTTCTAGCAAGCAATTCATTCAGCTACGTTTGTGTGTTTATAAAACATTGGTAAACTGAGTTAGACAACTCCTTTTCTTGCCTTTCATTTGACCTGAGAATGTTTTGTCTGTCTCATCCGTCCTCTCATTCTCATCACTAGTGAGGGTGGAGTCAAGTCAGGTACAGATGACTCTTGCAAGAGAATTCCATCACCTGTACCGGCTTCTGATGTCATCTCTGAGAAACAAACCCCATGGAGTTTGGGCAATCAGCAAGAAAGCACCAAGGAAGAATGTGACAGGAATGTACCAGATATTGAAAGAGATGATATGTTGGTTAGAAGAATGGGAACTTTCCCGAGGCGTACCGCTAGCTCCATTCCCACACATTGTCCTCCCCTGTCAGTACCTCCTCATCTGCTGCAGCAGCAGCAAGAGGAGGCTGTAGCTCATGAGAAGGATTTGAAGACTCTGCAGGAAGGAGAAAGGTCAGAGAACAGAAGCAGATCCCTCTGAGCCTGGTTTGTGTGTGGTGTTAGCTTGGATCAGTCAGCAATGTTGTCCCATTCTTCACATGGGCTTTAAAGATGTGTTTTACTCATTCATCATGGCATGTGTTCTGTTTTGTAAAATTACTTACAAGAATGTATCCTATGAACATGAAACAGCCTGTTTTCTTTCATAATATTTAAGTGCTTCAGTTGTTAATTACTGTTCAGCATGAAAATAGTCTTTCATCTTTTGGGGGTATTTCTTTTGCAAACCATGGTGCTTTGTCTAGATTTTTATGCCAGCTTCCAAGTGAATAATTTGTCGTGTAGATTTGTATGCAATTCCCAACTTCTAACGAATCACCTACATAAGTGTGGGGTTCAACAGATTTTCCTCTTACTCCCCGTGCTGTGGCTAAAGATGCCTAGTTTGCCTAGTTGTCCATCACTCTGAACTTTGTTTTGAGTAACATTGCCTGAGCAGCCACTTGCTATACAAGCGAGCATTATCATGGAACAGTGTCACTTGTCTCTCTGAGCAGTACTGTCACACAAGAAGTGAAACAAGAACAGCTTGAAATCCCTCAGCTGCAGAGTGATGGAACAGAAAGCAACATGAAATTTCCAGACCCACAAAGAGATGACATGTTAGCCAGAAGAACTGGAGCTTTTCTTAAACAACCTGGGCCCAGTGTTAAGCAGTTCCTTCCCATGCCATTTTCAAAGCAGCAGAATAAGCAGGGCACAGCTACAGAACTTGCGAAGAAAACCACGAGGTAAGAAAGTTTTTCTCTGTGCCTTTTAGCTAGCCCTGTGGGCTGTTTGTCAAGATCTCTTTATCAGGAAGATTTCTGGTGGCCCAGTAGTGGCTTTTTTCATGCTTGTTCTCAGTTCTGTGCTGATTCTTTCTGCTCAGTAGAAGGCAATAGAAGGTTTCTGTACCTTTTAGTAGAGCCATGTAGAGACTCAGACCAGAGTTCTACCAGAGGCAAAATTCTAACAGTGTGTGGAAACAGATCTACGTAGCAATTACATTTGCATTACATTTGCATTACATTTGCAAAGGTTTCTGGTTGAATATGAGGTAATCATTACAAATGTTTCCAGCTAGAAATGGATATGCTGGATGTAGTAGGTTAAATGATTTTCTATGGCTTAATTAGTGCCAGTGACTTCCTAACAGGAAATCTAGAGATCCCAAGATTCTTTCTGATAATGCTTAATGTCTTTCTAAGCACCTTTGTTCAGATGTTTGAGTCTGTGTGAGTGTTGAAGCCTTTGAAAAGAGTTATCGTTTGGTGGTTGAGCCACATGCAAGCAAGAGTGGAAAGGTTCTTACTCATCAGCCTCTTCAGAGTACATGAGGAGAAGGATATGCATGCACCTGTACAGACATGGATGAAAAACTAGCTTACAGCTCTGCCAAGGCAAAACAAACCTGTCATCTACCATAGAATTCAACAGTGGCTTAGTGTTGAAAAGACCTTAAGTTGAATATCTTGGTTAAATTATGGACTTAATACTTCAATTTTCTGTGGTGTCTTGGACAGTTTATTTTCTGACTTAAAAGAATGGTACAAGCATTTGACTCTTAAAATGATGGGTTTTGCTCCTGCCTCACTTAGCTTATCCCCTGTCAGCTATTTGGGTTTGTAGGGGTTGTTTTTTGTTAATTTATAGTTATGCTTTTCATTATGTATATGTGATTTTTGAAATGTTGCTTAATACATCCCTTTGCACTACTGCCTTTGGCTCACTCAGGCCTGAAAAATGTCCACAAGTCTACACTAACAGTTCTGGAAAACCTGCAATAGCACCACTGCAAGAACAGCAGCAAGGGCAGGAGAAGGACAGTCTCCCACCTACAGGACAAGATGAGATTATTAGTACTGCCCAAGTGGGTGAAGATGGTCACAGTGAAGTCCACCTTGGTCAAACATCTAAGCTTCCGGAGGTTCCTGAGGAAAATAAAATGGAAACACTTTCATCCAAGGATGAGCGTCTGCAAATGTGAGCTTTCTGGTGTGAATCACGCAGCTTGTAGAGCCCTGTGTGCACTCTTCAGAGTTCAGATTGTGCATTGCCTGGTGTGTTTTCAATCCAGACTAAAACACTGTATGTCAGTAATACACATTTTAGAAACAAAAAGAATAGCTGTGTAATGAATTTTATTTTGATTTTTAAAAAATATTTAATTGAAAGGTAAGTGAAAGGAATATCTAATTACAGTATACATGTTGAATTGCAAGAAAAGTTTATGAAGAGGAGAGGCTAAAATGGACTCTGCTCATCGAGAGATGTTTATTCTATTTCTCCCATGATTAGAAATGTTGTAGTATTGACTTTTGCACTTGATGCTCCTTTATGATAAATCCCAGATACAAATATGTGGTTTGCATAGCTCTAAACAAGACCATCATTTTAGTGGATGTCGCTGGTTTGTGTATTACCAGTAGCTTTTTTCAGCTATACTCCCCCACTCTGAGGAAAGAAAACCAAAACCAACTAACAAAAAAACCCAAAAAAACAACAAACAACAACAAAAAACCCAAACACAAAAACAAGACTTCCAAAATGAAAAAGGGCATTCTGTGACTCACTTTCTGACTGTGATATTTGTCTCTTTCATGCTTCAGTAACAGTGGTACTAAGCACTGCTGTGGAATGTAACTGTTAAGTTTTGTCTCCATTCATTGCATGTATGGCACAATGTAAATGCTAAGACATTGTCTATTTTCAGTAACTATTTTCTCCGCACATTTTAAATCTACTTCAGCAGATTTTTATAATGTGGGGCATAAGTATGTTTAAGTATGTTTGAGGAGGGATAGGTGCTGTTCTTATGTAGTTTGACCTCAGGATGCTCAGGTAAGTCTTGTTTGATGAATACACAGTCCCTGAACAGTACGGTTCTGTTTTGGTCAGCTTTACTAGTACAAGTGACAGTTGCACAAATTGTATGGGTCCAGTTGCAATTACTACTTAATGTATTTATCCACAATCTAATTTTATATTTGGTCTTGTAGATTCGGCCTCAGAACTCCTGTGTCTGATGACGCAGAGTAAGTTGTCTTGTGTTCACAAGATTCTGTTTTAAACAACTTACACTGCATGCTTTCCCATCTTTCTACTAATTTAAAATGCAGTTGATGCATCATTATTATTTTGCAGTGTTTCGGCAAATAAATTTTTCAGACAGCACTGAAAAATGGAATGCAATATGGCTTACATTGCAGTTAAAAATAATTTCTATATAAAAGCCCATAAAAACTAAGCATAATACTAATGTCCAGCTGTTGCTTAAAGTATTGTTTCCTCTTTTTTTCTTTTATTTTGCCTTGGTTTTCTTCTGAATTTCCATTGCCTCTAATCAGCTACAGGTAAAGAGAGCTGGGTTAAATCTGGGTGTTGAAGGAAAAAATGAAGTATGAGGAGGAACAGGAAGAAATAAAGAAATCCAAAAACAAAATAATGTCATCGTGATCTTCAGAATAATTACCATGAAAATGCATCTTTAGCTGAGCCTTTATTCTCCTTTAAAAACTTTATATTGAATCCCTTCCAGGTTAGGTTTAATTTAATAAGGTACTAAATTTCAATTTTTAAGCTCTTCACCTCAACACTTTACTTTTCATAGAAGGAGTAGAACTGACATTTATTACACTTAAAAATTTTAATTGTTCATGTATGCATACAAACTTCAGTAGAGAATAGTAGGCAATGTCATTTAGAGAGCTCTTTGGAAGTATTAGCTATTTAGAAGAGAAATAGTTGGGAATTACCCACATAGTAACACCCTTAATATCCTTCTGTTCACAGAAATGCACATGACCTTCTCTGCCTCCCAGATTAAATCCCAAAATAGAAACAGTATGGAGAGTTGTAGGGGTTTTATAATGAGTATACACAGAGACTAATATGCAATTTTTCACCCTTTGCTCTAATGATAAAGCTTAGAATCATGGAGTGAGTGTTCTTTACAAGTTCTGTAATAGCTTTATGCTGTATAGAGCCTGTGTCCTCTGACTACAGAGTAAACATGATCATTTTCAAGCAGCAGGAATCTGTCCAGTCAAAGGAAGGGATGAAGTAAAAAGAGCAATATAACATAGAAGTGCTATACTTAACAATGGGGATGTTCCTGCCATTTCAGAAGGCCTACATATAGGATTGATTTTTCATCTTTGCATGTCTGTATTAAATGCAAACATGAGAGAAGGTACATGGAGACACCTCCAAAGAGGCGTTGCAATGGGCTTGGTGGTATAACGTGAGAGTAGCAAGGATTGATAAATCATACTGCTTATTCCATATTGATTCTGATCTTGTTTTAAAAGGCAAAGCAATTAATGTTCAAACCTCACTGTCATCCTTTCCAGATGTGCCACAGTTTACAGAGCAACTATTTTCCTGAACTGTCTTTTAAGTTCTTATAAAAGTAAGATTGTGTTTTTCCTTTTGAAGACAAAGTATTTATGAAGACTCTAATAAAACTTGACTCTCAAGTAGGAAAAATAAATTGAACTAACATTCAAAATACTTCCAAAATGTTTGTCACATCTCCATTGAAAACCGTAACTTGAATTCAGTCTTAGACTAGATGCTCTTTATTCCAGCAGCAAAACTAGGAACTCTTTTATTAGACTGACAACGTTCCCTGGGCTGGTTAGGGGAAAACTAGATATTGTCATCAGTCCTGGTCTGTCTCAGCATCCAGAAAAGGCAATACTTAGTGTATTGCTGCTGATCAAGCCCATTCCTATCTCCTGAAGAGAGAGAATTCTGGTGGTAGCGTGGTAGTCCAGTGTGAGTTTAGGCTCATAGTGGGCTGAGATTTTTGAGTATTTCTTTACCAGAGTCTGATTCTTGAGCCAGTCTGTCCCTTTTTATATTTTGTTGGGGTTTCTTAAGTCTTAGTATGATTGTACAATGGTAATGCAGCCACATAAATAAATGCCTTACGTAAGGATTGTTAACATATTCTCATAAAAGGGTTTTTATTTTTTCTCTCACTTTTAAATTAATTAATCTAAACACTGAAGTCCTTGAGAGCTTTTTTTAATCCAAAATTTATCTAGACCTGTTAAAGAAATTTCTGCATGATATCGCTGACAAGAACAACTGTAATTTGTGGTAATAAAGCAGTGTAACTTGAAAATCCCAACATCCCAAATACGCTGTTTTTCTGCACAGTGCTTTTCCCCAGATGATTGTTAGAAGAGCAGGTCTGGTACACTGGTCAGCCAAAGGGCCCTCTTGCTTCAGGACAGAGTTTGTATGCAATCTCCAGAGCTGTGCTAATGGCAGAAAGTTAATGAACTTGAATTTGGTGCAGTTACATATTCCCTGTCTACTTGTGTGCTATTTGCCTGCTGGCCCAGCATGTGGTTGAAGGAGGGAGTAAATTTGGTTCTGGTCATGGAGATGTTAGTGATTGTCTGGAGCCATTTGTAGATTATAGAAGACAGAAATAGGATGAAATTATGTGGGACTCATGGTGAAAAGTCTCTTTTGATAGAAGCTCAGAGTTTTGGCCTCTTTGATTCTTTTCTAAGAATGAACTTGTCAGGCAGAGAAGATGATGTAGACCTTTCAGTTGGCCTTGTCTGTGTACTCAGGAAAGGAGGTTTTTCTCCTTAATGATTGCTCCATGCTGGTCAGAGCAGAGCACAGTGCTTTGAGATGGGACTCCTTCAGATTGCTGTCTCAGGAAGATACTGTTGTGGAATAACATGTTGCTGCAGAGTTGATGCTTGAACCTACCCAGTTGCTGATCCATGGCAATGAAGGCCCAGCAGCAGGAGATGACAGCTGGAGTAGGAGGTGCATCTGGGGTTGTAGTGTATAGTTTGACTCCTAGCCAAGGCTAAAGCCTTTTCCAGGGAACCTTTTTTACTGCATTGTTAATAGTCATAAAACCTGTTGCTGTCTTTGTGCACGCTGTGAGACCTGCATGAATTCAGGGAGCATACATTAGACTTACATTCAGAAATCCAGGTACTCCTGCTAGAAAGGCAAGATTCCTCCATCCCAAATGGCACAGAGTGAGTACTCATGCACTCTACTAGGACCAGTCACCACCATTTCAGGTCTTATGTTTTCTCCTACTGCGTGTGAATGAAAAATTGTTTGACATGAGGAAAGAGTACCAGAGAGGAGCTACACAATCAGTTTGACCCAGAAGGCACAAGGTGGCAAATAATGAACACTAAAGGCTTTCTTAGTGTGAGTTTCAAAAGCTCTGAAACTGGAATAAACCCTATAAGAGTGACTTTATTGCAAGTTATGCATCTCCCAACCTACCTCACCAGTCTGCCAAATATGACTCATATGTAAGTTTTTAAAAACAACAACGCTTCCCATCTCTTTAGATTCTTTTATTTAGGAGTGTTCCAATCCAATCCTGAACAATGCAACTGTTAAACTACCCACAGAAAAACCCAAATTAGTGTACCCTTCAGCACTTTGTTTAAGGGGTGAAGCACAGTATTATGTTAACTTCACTGTTCATGCTTAAAGGCAATAGGATGTTGATTCTGTCCTTCATTTCTGAGTAAATACCTACTTACCAAGATGGAATCTGTGCATGTCCTTTTCCATACACTGTCCAGACCTTTCAAGTTTTTCCTTGAGAGTGGCATTCCTGTCTTTGCTTGCCTGAATACAAATGCTGGCTCATAAATATATGCACGGCTTTCCGTGACCATTCACTTTGATTACTGTGGACACAGTTACCCACAATTTTATCTTCATTGGGTGCTTCTCCTGCTAGTTGGCTCATTGGCTCATGTAAAGCTGCAGGTGATCGTTCGAGGACTGCTGTGAAATCACTTCATGTGGAACTGCATGGCTTTCTTTTAAGTTTTTTTTTGCTTTGAATGGCAGAACTGAGGTCATGTTTCACTAATAATAGGTAGCAGAGGTGGAGTAGTAAGCACCTTATCTTTGTGTGAAGATCTTTATATAATATAAAGGGATGCATAATATCAAACCATAACCTTTTTTTTCCTTTAACTCTCCAAAGGTCAGAGACATAAATAGAAAAAAACTTCTTTTTGTCCTGGACGTCATCTTTTCCTTGTTATTAATAAGTTGGTGCTGGTAGCATTGGACTTCTTCAAGGCAGGAAGGGGAGGACAGGGGAGGGGAGGAAGTACCATGCAGTTTGAGCTGAGTGTACTTCTCTGGGCAGGCTCCCCGTGGCTTTGTAGCAATAGCATTTAGCTAGCCATGCTGCCCCTGATATACTTTTCAAGCCTTCTTTTACCCAGAAATGGAAACTTTCGTCTGTGGTGTTAATCAGAGTGATCTTGAAAACCCATTGGGCACAAATCTGCAGAAAGTAAAATGTTCTGAATGATAGAATGATTTTAATAAGAGCTGTTGATGGAAGTGTAAAGTTACTAGTGCTTCTTAGTGAGAGACAAAGTTGCAGTCAGCTAACAAAATCAAAAGTTGAGGAGTGTAATAATGCCTGAAGTACTATGTGGGAGTCATAGGGATCCTAACGAGCCCTTGTAGAGGACTGCTGCTTTTGGGAGCTTTGTAACAAAGCAGGTGTCTGATTCTGCTGTAGCACCCTCATGTGGCTTGAGCTCTTACAAGCTGAAGGAATATAAGCCTCTAAATAAGACTGGGCTTGTTGTTATTTCCCCCTTGTTTAGGAGTGTGAGTATGTTTGACATGAGATGTGAAGAAGAAGCTGTGGCTCAGCCTCATAGCAAAGCTCGCCATGAGAAGCTGCAGAACATACACAACCAGCTGAAAGAGGATGAGACCAGATGGCAAGATGTGAGTATATGACATTGTCTGCAATGCTGGCAGGCACTGAGGCCAGCCAGCTAGGCAAAAACAGGACAACCTGCTAAATCTGCAGTTGCTGTCACGTGCTTAAAATAATCAGGAGAGCTTTTTTTTCCTCAGTGGATTGTTGCTAAAAGAATAGAAGTTCATAATTTGATGTAAATCAAAGAATACAAGATCTTCCGGTCCCTCTGCCTCTTCACGAGGTATTTTGCTTTATTAAAAAAATGTAAAGAAACTGTGATTAGATAAAAAAATGGAAGAACAACTTCTAACTGCTGACTTCTCTAACTTTTCTAATTAGTCAATGTCCAAAGTGACAACATACAAGACTAAGTAGGACAGGGAATAAATGGGTTGAACTTGTCTTTAATAAATTCGTATAGATACAGAAAATGTTAATGTTTTCCATCTCCTCCAAGCAAACAAATGGCATTTCATGTTAGCTACACCCTGCTTGGTTTACAAGGCCTTTCCAAACCCTCTTTCCTTGATGTGTTTTGTTAAGCTGTCCAGGCATTTGCCATTGTCTGCAGCAAAGTAGCAAGGAGAGAAAAACATGATATGCAGGTAAATTAGTACCAGGAGTTTTAGTTTAAATTCTTTTCATTCCTAAAGACTGATTTTAAATGAGGAATTTGGGGCATTTTTTTAGTTTAAAAAACCCCAAAACACAGTAAAACACATCTCTTCAGGTATGGTAGTTTCTCATTACAAGGAAAGCTTCTGTGAAACACCTCAGAGAGGTTTTTGGTAGAAAATTCAAGGAAAAGTAAAAAAACCAATTGTATATACAGCTAAGAAGTGACTTTCTGTAGTAGAACAATGAAGGACTTTAGCTGAAAGGTCTTCATGTGTGGGAAGCCATAATTTCCCAGCAGAGATAAGAATAAATCCAAAGGTATTCAAGAAGTTTGAGAATTCTCTGCTGTTGAATTGAAAATCCTCTGAGCTAAAGTTAGTACATTTTCCAGGCCCTCAGCACCTTCTACCATGAACTAAAAGTTCTGAAGAGGTACTAAAAATTACCTTATTGGAATGTCCTTGGCATTCTGAAGGCTTTATAGAGATGTATTTCATGGTCCGATATTTTTATATGCCCATGCTGTAAATTTGCCAACAATTAACAGTTTCAAGGCTTTTTAAAACTGTTGTTATTCTAAAGCATCAGAACTGGAAAAGAGAAACATGTCTCTATTTTAATTATGAAAAGAGGAGGAGGGCTTATGTTAGAAAATTTGCTAATGAAAGACTAATTTTCAAACAATAAGCAATAGTGGAAGTAGGTGAATAAAGAAATGCTTTGGTACTTCAATGAGGATAATTAGTAGCTGAGGAAAATGAAAGGCCGATGTTTCATGAAGGGCATTATAGACTGATATATGTAGGTCATGTGAAGAAGTACTTTAATGAGCATTCCCTTAAGTGTAACATCAATAATTTGTGGGTTTAAACTAAATTAAAAGTGACAATGTTTTTTCCTGATTTTAATAAAATAAGTTATACTTGCAGTACCTTCTGCTGCTTACCAATAAAAATGCAATTAAAATATTTGGGAAACCGTGTAATTAATGAAATAGCCTTTGAATTGAGTATGTGTTATGAATATATGGGTTTTATTAAAACCAAAATTTATTAGAGTGCATGAAATATAATCTGTATACTAATCTCCTGATGTTGAAAAGTTAATGACAGATGTTCCCTTACAGTTTCCTACAAAGTTATTTTTCTTTGCAGAAGTTCTGTAGTGGTTACTTTTCTATGTGAAATTTTGTTCCTTTACTAGTTGGCTGCAAAGAAATTTTACAGTTTAGGAAACTTCTTTACTATAATTCTTATACTGTGAAAAAGATATTGCTTCTGTATCCTCCAGGATTTGTGAATTCATAAAAGATGCAAGAGAACACAGGGGCCCATAACAGGTACCTCCTGTGACTCTCTGGTTTAGTGTCAGGCTAATTTTTCAGGAAAGGCAGAGAACCGGATTCAGTCAATCTGCACAATTTCAGGCAGGCAGATTCCAGAAAGACTGAGATTGTTACTTCAGCAAGGGCATCTCTGTATAGCTTGGGTGTAAAGCTATGGGATACAAACCATAGGCTTTTTACTCAGTCATCGCTCACATCTGGATCCAAAATACTGTAGGGTAGCCATGACAAAGAATTTAAATTTGGATGCTGCACTGGATTCTTCTACCAAAAAAACCCAACATCATGGATCAACCATACTTGCATATAGCTGACTGATAGCATGGGCAAAGTATGGAACTATCAGCTCTCCAAGGCAAACTATCAGTGCAGCTGTAGCTCATGATAAAACAACATCCATTCTTCCCATGAACCCCTGCTTCCCATATATCTGATATATTCAAATTCTTCACCAAACATAATTTTTTTACTTAATCTTTCTGGGGAGTTGGATTTTGTCCCTAGTGTTAGCCCAAGTGAAAATGAGTGTCCTGACCGGTCCTTTTAGGCCAAATTTCCTGCCAAAAGGAAAGTAAGCAGTGAAGCTATGAAATCCTTACTGTATCCTGCTGGTAGCAGGAAATTCAGTCAGGGAACATCTTCATTTATGGCATGATCTCCTTTTGCCATTGAAATAAACAATGCTGCCTGCAGGTGATGGGAGCCTAGTCCACAGGCAAGAACAAGCATTGCAGCTGGCTCACTGGGTTCGTTGTTATCTGTGGCCACTTTTTAGTTATTTGCAACTCTGCATTCAGGTGCCTTCCTTCTCTCACAGGACCTGGCTCGGTGGAAGAGTCGTCGAAGGAGCGCTTCACAGGATCTGATAAAAAAGGAAGCTGAGAGAAAGAAAATGGAGAGGTTATTGGCTGGAGACGGAACGAACGAGCGCAGAAAAAGCATCAAAACCTACCGAGAAATTGTGGAGGAGAAGTACGTTGTTTTCCTGGAGTGTAGTGTCATGTCTGAAAGTGCTGTGTGCTCCATAGGTGATAAGTAACTGTGGGCAGCCATGCCTGCAAGCCTCAGAGAGGGAGAGGGGAGGATGTTGATGGAGCAGAAGAAATGGGTGTGATTTTCAGTGTTAATATGAGGGTCTCTCTTGTGTTGTCTTCCTTACAGAGAGAGGAGGGAGCGGGAGCTTCATGAGGCATACAAGAATGCAAAGACACAGGAGGAGGCTGAGAGCATCCTCCAGCAGTACATCGAAAGATTCACTATCAGTGAAGCTGTCCTTGAGCGTTTGCAGATGCCAAAAATTCTGGAAAGAAGCCATTCAGTGGAACCAAATTCCCCACTGAAAGACCCAAATCCTCTGAGATACTTAAGGCAACAGTCACTTCCTGCTCCAAAATTCACTGCCACAATTGAAGCAACCATTGTTCCCACCACTGAACTAGAGCCCAGCAGTTCAGCAGGACGCACATCTCCCAGCAAAAGTGTCTCCAAGGCTGTGCCTATGCTGACACCCAAGCCTTACTCACAACCCAAAAATACACAGGAAGTTTTAAAGAACTTTAAGGTAGGATACATCACATGCCCCAAAGTCAATCAGGAGGCAAAGAGATCTTGATTAGATCATCTGAACGTATGTTTAATGCAATTATGTAGAAAATGGTGGCAGCATTCTGATGTTACAAAATTCAGCTTCATGCTCTGTGCTGCCTGGGTTAATGGTTTCTTCGTGGTTACCGGTCTTAGAAACTTGACCTCTTCAGACTGAAATATTTGCACTGGTCATTTTTCCTCAGGCTAAATTTGTTTGGGGAAAGGGAGAATTTAAGAAAAAAGCAAGGCATTTCCTCAAAGTTTTTAGAAAAGAGTATGTGGTCGTGTTTTTTGTTTTTAAACAAAATGGAAGGTGCAGGGAGTGTGGAGGCTCTGACTTTTGAAGCAAGACCTGAACTGACCTTTGAGTCAGGGGTCTGATTTTTGCCATACCCAAACAAGTGTGTCCCTACTCCTTCAGAGTCAAGAGCCAGGTTGCCCGAAGATATTCTCTTTCTTAAACATGCTTCTCACCAGGGATGAATGGGGAAAGCTACTTCACTGGCATAAAGAGAGGATTTAGGTTGTGCATGGAGGTTTAGGGAAACAGGATGGTACTGGGGTAGCAGAATAACTGGAGATTGATGGTGAGAGAGGGAGAGTGGCTGGATTGGATTGCAAGAACTGTGCAAAGATTATGGGAGTAAAAGAAGTAAGAGAATTTGGATGAAAGCAGGGCTGCTGGGAATAAGGGTGAGATTTGTGGGAGAAAAGGATAGGAGAAGAACAGGAGAGATTATTCTGAAACCAGAATATTAAATGTGAGGAGTGAGTCTTTTGACTGGGTGGTTGTGGACAATGGGAGTAAGATACAGAACCAATGATGGAAAAAGCAAAGAACTGGGATGTGTTAAAAAGAACAGACCAGAATAAGTAGTTTGAAAACATCTGCTGTTCACAGTGCCTGTGCCAAAATGGGAGCTTACCAAAGTCTCATTGTAGTCATGTTGTGAGCAGTGTGAAGCCTACTGACATGCATGCCCCCAGCCTCTAGAGTTTGGGTTCCCTTCTGTCTGCCATTGCTCATACTTTGCTAGTGGCATTCAAGGGTCCCTGAAGCCCTGCTGATATCCTGGTAGCACTGCTACCATGTATATTTAGGTTGTTTGCTTTCTAAAAGGTAAGTCAGCTTTTTATAGCTAGTGAAAAAAGTATGTTGTGGTGTATAATTTATTGAAGTCTGTCCCAGCTCTTGTGGAAACCACACCCCACCTTGTTTCCTAGTTGAAATGTGAAACTAATAATTCCTGTTTTTTCTTATACCTCAGCTGATACGCCCCCAGAGTTTACCTTTTAGATATCAGTCAATCGTGGATCTCTGGGGTTTTTTTGATCCCTGACACTTTTTTCATCAGAGGACCAAGATGGGTGTGTGTATCACCATAATGTTATTGCATATATAATTCACATATGTGGGTAAAAACTAACCCATGAAGGCTCCTACCCCTCACAAGCCACTACAAAAAAAAAAAATCTGTCTGAATGTTGTTCACATGATGTGAAAAAATGTGCTTTGTCTCAGTAGGAATCATTCCCTAGCACATGTAGCTGTAGCATTATTTTCCCTTGAAACACCAGTCTGTTGGTGATTCTTGGCCCTGGTGACAATGTGTTGACTTCCTCCAGATCAGAAGGAAAGGAGTATGTTTGTTTAACTCTGCAGCCAGGGCATCTGTCCTGCTCATTCAAACATTTGGTTTTCCTCCTTAATATAAATAGAGAAATGTCTTAGTCTAAACAGAGACACTGAAATGGATGGTGTGGCCTGCCAGTGTTTTCCTGGCCTTTTAATTTTTGAGATCTTTCATAACCTGCCTCTCTAGTAGATAATCCAGCACACAGTCCCAGACGACTTGGGGCTCAGTGCCTGCTCACATCAAACCCTAAGAGAGATACTGTGTTTGTTAAGTGGATGAGGTCAGTGTAGAAAGGGAGGGAATATTTTCATCTGAAAACCAGCAGTGGAGCTGATTGTGCAAGGGCTAACTGCCTTCACCTTCCCACATCTGGCAGAGCTAAGGATGCCCAGCAGCTCAGAGATGGCCTCTAGTCAGTCATGCTCATGAAGAACAGGGCTCTGGATGCCTGTGTACGAGAAGTCAATGGGAGGAGTTTGCCCTCAGCTTGGTACTGATGGTATATACTAAGTTGGAGGGCCACTCTTGAGGTATCCAAGCTGTTCACTCAGTAAGTAAGGAAGGATCTCTGTGCACAGAGTAGCAAAGCCCTCCTTACTCCTCAGCCCTGCTGACAAGCCTGTTAACATCTGTGCTGTAGCCAGGCAGGAGCAATGTAATGGTACTGAGACCTAGTCGTCTCCTGGTTTCTCCCCACCTGGACCCTCTTATGGTGAACAGCCAGTTAGTTCTCTGTAGCAAGACTTCTCTTGTATGCTTCTACAAAGAGCCCTTCAAATTGAAAGGAGTCTTTACATGCCACCTCCATTCAGAAATTACAGTGTTACAGCACCGAGAAGTTGTATCAGTGCAGAGGAAGAAGCTAAAGCATATCTTGTACTTTCTTCTTTGCTTAAAGGTTCCTTAGCAGGAATATACGGCCACCAAGGAGCTAGCTTGACCCTGAGAAGAAAGGTAGTTAAACTCTTTCCACACTCTCTTTTCAAGGAGATTGCCTAAAGTAATTTTTTGGGAAAGCACCTAATCTATTTGATTGCCTTATGGAGAGGGTGGAATCACCAGTTTTATTTGCTGGTGCCTTGATTATGTGTTAAGAACAAAAAAGAAACAAGTGGATGAACTCAGCTGCTCTTGTCCCTTCAAAGTTCACATGACAGTGCTTCAAAAAATCAGACTGCTAATACTGTGGTGAGGTCATTGGGGTACATAAGCAGTTCATCAGCATAATTAGTCCTGGAGAATCTGCCTGGGTCTTGCATAAGGCAATGCAAAACCCAGCAATTTTGGTCTAAATTTTACACAAAAATTGATTTTTTTAAAACATCCTTTGGTCTGTGATGCACACAAAGGGTGTCTGTATGTTACTGGGAGAACGGAATGTGGGAAACCAGGAAATCCAGAAAAATTATTTCCTTGTGTCTGTATTTTGTTTATGAGCCCCCTAGGGTCATAGGGTCCTCTTCTGTTTTGGCCTGTGGAATGAAATATGTGCTTGGCTCCATCTTTCACTGATAACAAAGACTGTGTTAATGATTGTAGTATCATGTTGAACTCCTAATTTCCTAAATTCCTTTGAATGCCACTTGTCTCAGCGTATTTGTTTAACTGTATTCCACAGGTAGATGGAAAAGTCAGCATGAATGGAGAAAATGTCAACGGCATGGAAGAAAAGGATAAAGAATGTACAACAGTAATATTTACTCCTTCACCAGCCAGATCTCTGAAATTTGACGGAGTAGCCAGAGGGGACAGGCCTCCGGTAGAGTTGAAGAAGGACCCCCCAAGTGTTGAGCTCAGTTTACAGAGGCCTGCCACTCAGAGTGTGCACAAAGAGCCAACAGTAAGACCAACACGAACAAACCAGCCTTACTTTCTTTGCCAATTTTCTGTCTCATGATGTGTTTAATCACTAACTAATGATACCCAAGTGCCTATGTTTGCCTTATTTCAAAAGGGTGTGCCCAGACCAGGAAAAAGACTATAAACAAAGCCCAAAATCCTTTGTAAATTAAAGGCTTCTTCTTTTTGTATGTGGGTAGAGAAATAGGAGGGTAAGATTAAAAAAAGTTTTTGTAGCCAGTGGGGGTCTTGGGGGGTTTTTTGTTGTTGTTTTTGGGTTTTGTTTGTTTCTTTTGGGGTTTTTGTTTGGTTGGTTGTTGTTTTGTTTTGTTTTGTTGTTGTTTTGGGATTTTTTTCCAGATGTCGTGCAGCAGATAAGCATGCTTTAAATGTGCTGGGCCGGGGAGAAATTGATTCAGTGTTCCAGCCGTTGTGCTGGTTTATTCAGCGCTTCTCCTAATGTCAGCTGATTAGATCAGCAACATAATTGGACTGTGTGAGCCATTATAATTAGTCTCAGTTTTCAATTTTCAAAAGAGGATGTGGATGTGCTGGCAACTTTGAACATTTGGTTTTCATTCCCTTCTCAGAAATGTTAGAAGAGGGGATAAGCTATTGAAATGCTCAGAGGGGCCAACATGCTTCTTAACTGCCTTATCAGAGAAACAAATTAATTTTAGCCTTTCATCTTTCTCTCCCCCTCCTCCCCAGAGAAAAAGGCAGGAGTAAAACTAGAGCATATCACATCAGGCATCTAGATGCTACAAAACTGTAATAAAAGTAGATAGTAAAAGCAAAACAAGAAATAAGGAGAGGATTGCAAAGAGAGCATGTAAAAGGATTGCAAGCAAGTGACAGGAGAGGGAATTCTCACAATTTTTTTCTGTGTAACAACAAAGAGAATTGGAGATGTGGTGAGAGTTGGGGTATGATAATTTTTTCTTTCATCTTAGATTTCATCCCAGCATTGGCCAGAGGGATAACAGGGAGCAGACAGGGATCTATGCTGGGCCGTGATGGCTCATTCATGAGAAAGGGTTTGTGTTTTACTCCCCTGCTTAATGCCAGTCTCTAGCTATGGGCACAAACCATGGAGCCTGCAGCAATCATGGGAACTGGTATGTGCTGTGAGCACAGACTTGATCCTGTCTGAGGGAACTGGTATTGAGTCAAAAGTGAATGATTTGCAGGGAAGGCAGAGCTGAGGCTGCTCCTGTCAGAAAAATTTGGATGTGAGGGAAAAGCCAGGTAAGCATTAGATCTGATATGGAAGAGCAGGCAGTGGGAGTGTTTGGAGAATAGAGAAGAACCTCAGCTTGCTGGAGATTAGAAGCTCAATGGCAATCAGAAAAGTAGCCAGGTGAAAATATTACTCACTCCTTTTTTTAGGATTTTCAGGCCTAGTTAGAGTTATGAGGAAACTCAGCAGCAGAAGTTGCTGTTAGGTCTTGAGTGTGCTTGTATCTCTTTGATGTCCTCTCATCCTCCCCTTTCTACAGCTTTGAGGATGATATGGCCAGCTGAACACAAATTTTTCCGTGTCTGGTTTCTCCTTCCAATTCTTAGTTCTTGTGGTGATACTAGCAAAAGAGGCAGAAGAGTTTGACTCCTCAGACTCCTTGTGACTCTTGACATTTGCAGAATAGCTCTTGGTTTGTAAGCTTGAATGCACTTAATTATGAAGCCTCCAAGAGAGAATGCGTGTGCACCAAAATGGTGCTAGTGACAGAGTGTCTATGCTCTAACTACAGATTTTATATCACTAGCCTCACAATTCCATCAGTAATGTGACTGGGTAGTGCAAACCATCATAATTACTCCAGGCACTCCAGCTTCAAGCAAAGGTATTAAATGTATTAAACATGTCAAGGGCAGAGCAAGGAGCGCAGACTGCTTTGAGGAGATCTTCCATGATCAAATGGAGAGAAGAGAAGGAGATCTGCCTGTAGCTGGAAGGGAATTTGCCAGCCTAAAATAAGATTTCAGGTTCTGTTTCTTCTGGATGTTTACTTCTCTTTACCCAGATGCTTCTTTTTAATTTTCCAGGTCTCCATGCCTCAGACTAAGGCATGGGCAGTAAATTTAGCTGTTAAGCATGCAGGAAAGTCCTTGTTGATGGAAAGGGCTTAGCTGCCAGGTTACAGAGATGGGGCATGGTACTGATGCTTGGCTTCTTCACTGTGTGCGTTGGGACACAGACAAGCACTGCTATAGACAGCTTGATATGGTTGTAATTGGTCTGGGGCCTTATCTGCAAGAACTGGGCATCTATGCTGGACTCACTTCACTCAGCCTTCTCCCTGTACTTATTTTACTTCAGACTTTGGACAACTAACACAATGATGTCAGCCTCATCTGCAGAGCCTGAAAGGCTAAACTCCTCTCTGAAGGATATAACCACTCCTAGGAAGGTTGGGAATCCAAATTAGGAAAGCTAAGATCCTCCTAGGCTTGTCCCACTCCCCATAAAATGTGACCTCTTGCTCAGTAGGATACTGCATCTAGCACTCACTGTCGGCATTCCAGAAGGGAAAAAGAGGTTCGATTTTTGCTCCAGGGGTGGGACATTCTTAGAAGTAAGGAAGCCTTCTGAAAGCCTCCACTATCACCTCCCACAAAGCAAAAACAGGGCTTTAGGTTTTCTCTGATGCTTAACCCTTCTGACATTCCAGAAGAGGAGGAGAAAATGACGGAAACAGGCATAGAAAAGCAGCTGAGATGAAGAAGAAGAGCTGTCTAAAGGGAAGAAATAACTGAAGCTCTTATGCCTTGAGAAAACTTCTACAAATTAAGCATGTTTTCAAAGCCATTTCTAAACTTGCTTTCACTGTGTTTATTTGTATATTTTATTGATTCATTTCTTGTTAGCTATGTCCTTCCCAGGCTTTGAATAAGATTCACAGGTATAGTTCCTGTGTTGGGAAATGCTGGTTTAGGAGTTTGTTTTTTCCCCTCTAGTTGCTTGTAGATTTGGTTTGGTTTTGTGTTTTATTCATTAATTTTCTGCTCCAAGTCTCTTTTGTGAAATATATATTTCTTTTCATGCATACCTTACCTGTAATAGCACTCCTGTCCTTCCCTTGCGATTCTCTTCCTGTTCTTTACATGCCCCTTCCTCCTCCTCCTCCATCCCGCATAGGGCTGCTCTCCTGCTGTTTCAGTTCATTTGTCAAATGGACTAGTTCTGCCTTCTCTCAGCCTGGCTGGCTTCCCTTTGAAGCTGTGTAGTCCTAATTTGAATCTGTCTGGCTGCCCTTAGGCATTGTCTGCAACAGGGGAAGATGCTGTGCAACTGTAGTCCAACAGCGCTTTTGGCCTGAAGTTTATTTAAGTTGCACTGCTTAAAACACTAATACTATTGAGGCTTTTGGGGAGCTAGGGAAGTGCAGAGATCGTTTCCTGTGGGGGAGACCTCAGTGTCAGTTGTCTTTTTGACAAGAGAAGGACCCCATTATATATGTGAGTCAAATAATGTTTGGCAATCAGAGACTGACTGGGAAACATATGTACATCCTGCATAAATCGACTATGAAATGAGATGCAAAAAACTGCAGCAGGTGGGCAGGACAGTAAAGAAAAATATTATCAAAAAGTATACTTATATCTCTAGTGTATAGGTAGAGTATTAGGTAGAGTATAGGTAGTGTAAAAGGGATTTTACATGAGACTTACCTTTACTTAAAGTAGCTTATGAAATTTTGCCTATGATTAAAGGCTAAAAAGGATAAACTTGTCCTACAAACAGGAGGAAAATATCTCACTGGTGTTTGTGGAGCAATGTGGTGCTAAGAGGCATAGTAGGTAAAGCATACCTATACCTCTCAATGCAGTTGGAAAAACTGGGGCACAAGCCCAAAGACTGATCCATCAGTGGCAATACCAGCAATAATGTGAGAATCATCTCCTCATCCTGGTCCTACCTGTCAGCCATTTCGGCTGTGTAGTCTTCCCATTATACAGAATAGTGGTGGACACTACAAATGGTGAGAAGTTGTATCCACTAGCTCTTTGAATCAGAAGCTGGAAAAATAAATGTTTTGTTTTAAAACAGTGTTTGTGCAGATTTTAGTGTAGAGGAATTAAGTAAGTAAGTAACATCCCTTTATTTTAACCAATGTTTCTATGAGCATTTAGAAATTATTGGCTTCCTATAGTTCTAATTATAACTTCGCTCTGATCAACCAAAAAAAAAAACTATAGGCAGCAACCTAGAAAAGATCAGGGTGAGGTAGTGATGGTGGGGAGAGACAGTTTTCTTTTAATTTTTCTCTAGCTAGCTTAAACTTGTCCATTTCTACTCACTGCATGCTTGGCACAAAATACACTTGTTTTCTACATCCAAGTAACGCTCTCCTTCATGTTGAAAAATTCACTAATTGAACTGAGATTAAAGTATAGGCTTTCTTGTGGTTGAGGATTGTTGGCCAAGCTACACGAGAGCAGGGCTGACATCCTGGTTTGTACATATCCAGTAAGACAAGTCTTTGTTCTTTGATTCATTACAAGAAACACTCGTAGAGTAAGTATGTCTGTTCCAGATTGACAGCTTTGCCTTGAACCACACATGAAAAGGTGCATGGAGGGCTGGACTACCTGAAGGGTAAAAGGTGTAGGACGAGAAGCGAGAGCAGCAAAGCTTCAAAGCAGCTAGAAGGGAACTCTGCTCATCATTTGGTTATGAACATAACATGCCTGTCTCCTGTCCTTCAGACAGCCATGCACTTTTCACTGTCTGTCAGTGAAAGAAGCTAATTTCACACCCCAGTCAAGCAGTAATAACTCTAATGACTATCAGGAATCCTTCACACTTTCTTGCAACATTTTCAAGACTTCTCTGTCAGCTACTGATTACCCTGATCTTTCGTTGTAAATAGCTGGCCTGATTATAGTATTATATAGCTGGCAGATGACTTAACCTTCTGAAGCAGTGTTCTGGCTGTAGTACCATATGTTGCATAACATGCAAAAAACTGAGCTGTGGCAGCCCAGGGTTGTGCCATCATTACCACTCACATCATTAATTTTGATTAGGAAATCTTTGTACAAAAATTTTGAAGTCAATGATATGTGCAGAATTCGAATCACTGAAGTTTTGTGATTTGTCAGACAATTTCTACATGTAGCTATTGATGTTGCAACCAGTTTCATTCCTGAATGGTTTTACAACGTTTAAATTGCAGTTTCAACCTGATTCTTTCTGGTATGTCTGCATTCTCACTGATTCCAGACAGCTTGTTTTGTCATGTTTTCATAGAAAATACAGTAACATTATTTCACATGATTTTATGTGCAAGCAGTGTTAACTGAGCTGTGTTTCGATTTAATTTACAAGAAGGATTAATAAAGTTCTACTGTAACTTCCTTTGGAGTTTGTATTCTTGTAGAAGTTGTGACACTCTGTGTATAAGGTATTGGATATTGTATTTTTAGGGTTTTGTTAAGGGTGTAAAGTTCTGCCGTAGCAGTAGCCAATATGGCCATTTCTGGCTTGTATGATCTTAATTAAAGAAATACTTGGACTGATACCCTAGTTTATGTGATAAAAATCCTGCTGTCACAAACTGAACTAATTTATTTTCATGCCTAACAGGTGTTTGGTAACACTATATACTTGTGCTTGTGTCTTTGTTAAATGGATACCTTGTTTAGCAGAACATTGGTGTTGCTTTGTCCTCTGTTACTGACGTGCTCATAACCACAACTGCCATCGCAGTGTTTAACTTTCCATCATGAACTATGGCTAAGTCTTAAATGGGAAAGCTTACTTTAAGTCCTGGGTATCCAGATGCATGGGGTAATAAAACCACCCATCCAAGTAGACAGCATTCTTCACTTTTTAGAAGTTTTAATAGGACAGAGTCTCGACACCAGCCTGATCTGTGGGCAGAGATCCATGGGCACAGCCCCCATGCACTGAGGTTTTTCCTACTCCTCTTGAAGGCTGCATTGCCTGTGGTGGTGTTGTGTGACCTTCCCTCACAGGCATCTGCAGCAGAGCATGTATATGGAATGGCTCTGTTGCCCTGCAGAAAGAGACCTCTGCCCTCACAAACACATATGGCAGAGGGGTGCTGAGAGGCTACATCAGTCCTTCATCGCAAGGCACGAGAGCTCCTCATAGAACTGAAGCACCTCGGAAACATCACTCACTAGGTTACTCAGTCTTTCAGTGTCCATGTCAAAATACAGTCCTCTTAGGCGTAGCGAAATGCCTTAGGTGTAGTGAAATGTAGTTTGTGTGCCTGTTTTCATGGTCAGTGATAACATCATCATTTGATTACAAATATTTATGAAATGTGAAGGATGATAGTCTGTGGTAGAAAAGATATTTTATCAATATAAAGCACAAGAATTTTCTTAAGTGTATTATGCACCTGTTGATAAAATACTAGATAATACTACATTAACTTAGTATTATAAATAGAATTAAATTTAGTGGAAATAAGAGAGTTCCCCAGTGAAGTTGACTTAATTTTTTTATAAATTAGTTACTAATCAGTTTTATATTTTTAGCTGCATGTCACTAGCATTTAATTTCTCAGCAGAGGGAGAGAGAGTCAAGTCGCGTGAGCAGGAACAGAACTTCTGCAGCATGCCATTGGAAAGTCAATTTTCTTGCAGCACATAGTAGCTCTTTTTTCTATAAATAACATTTACGTCTATACCTGGTTCAGCCTCCTGAGTATAGGTTATGGGTAGGTTTAGTTATTGCACTTGTGCAGGATAGCTGCATGACAGCACCAGAGGTGATACAAGTGCATCATGTCTGTGCATCATGTATCGCTGCGGCATTCACTGAGCGTTTTAGCTCCTCTGAGAGGCCATTATGGCTGTGCTCTTTCTCCAGCACCAGCTCACATCAGCAATTGACTTTCCTGGGTATAACAGTTCAACACTTTTTGTATGGGCCCTGGGATTTTTACAGTTTATAGCTTTAAAGCCTCTGAGGTTGAAGTTAAAGTTGAATGTATTTATTTATTTTAATTTTTCAATTTGGACAATTGAGTTGCTTTTTGAGAGTGAAGGGTGAATTCCATTGCTTTACCAAAAATATCAATTGAAATATTAATAATTGAAATCTACAACCATTTCTTTGGCAGGGCTTATGGTTTGGAGCAGTGAGTTTGGAGCTTCTTGCTTTTGCATGTGAAAACGACGTTGTTTAGGGCAAATTCTGAGCTCTCAATAATAGTCATTTGTTTAGGTTTAACGAGTATTGTAGGTTGTAGAATGACACAGAGTAATTCAGGTTGTAGGTCTCTAGCTGGCTCTGCTGCTTAAAACAGGATCAGACTTGAGATCAGAACAGGTTGCTAGGGGCTTTATCATTCGAATCTTGAAAACCTCAGAGGACAGAAATGGCACGACCTATCTGGCTAGCCTGTTGGACTGGGCTGCCTGTCCTCATGCAGAAAAGAAATACTTGTTTCTTCTTTGAGCAAGGTTAGGAAGGATTTCCAGTAGCTTCTCCCCTGGCCACTGTTGGATCAGGAGCCAGAACTAAGGCTGAAGAGGAAATGTTCTTTAGTTGCAGTAGTGTTCTGCTGGGCCTTTTCTGATGAAGGCTCTCAGTGACACAGCAGGCTGGCATCCAGATGAACTGGGGGAGGGAGAGGTGGGTTATTTGAAAGAAAAGAGCGACTAAATGGCAAGCGATAAACCTCTGGGGCACAGGACTTGAAGTCTTTGGAGCATTTCTCTGGGGCTGTGCTTTAGCCTGTGCCTCAACTGCAGAGACCTCCCCTCCTGGGAGTGTGTGAGACATGGAGGGAGAGGTCTGTGCTTTCTTCGCTCTTGGTATAGATGCATTCACAGGTGGACATGGTAGAGAGGATGTCCTGAAGCTTTCCATCTTACCTTTTTAGAGGTAGCTTTCTGCCTCATCCAGTTCGAGAACTGCTTTTAGGCACGTGGGGGATGTATCTTCATGTCTTGCCTGGGGCAGAGGCTGAGGGTGGCAGAGGTGAAGGTGCACTGGGAAGTGGCGGCAGCGGGGAGGATGGCGGGCAGCCAGCCCCAGCAAGTGCTGCCGCTTCTAGAGACTCGTGGCTGTGATCTGGCGCCTGTCCTGCTGAGAGGTGGCAGCACAGCCCTTGGCAGGCCCCTTCTCTTGTTCCCAGCACTGCTGGCTGCCTGCTGGGCTTGCCTGGGTCACTGGCCCTGGCCATGGCCCCACACCAGTCTGCACTATTTCCTTGCAGGGCATCTTCCCAGACGTGTTCCCTGCCCCTCTTGAGAGCACGCCTCCCTCCAGAGAGGAGATGAGGCAGGGATTCACAAGCTTTGCCAGCATTAAAGTTCCCTGGAGCTTTATGGTGTGTCCATAGGTGTTGAGATCCTGTTGGCATTGTCAGCAGATGTCCCCAGTGACCAAGCTGTGAGAGCCCAGGTCTGTTTTTCATGGGGCATGTTCAGATAAGGGGCCACAGGTTCATGTGAGCCTGCAGGGGTAGGAAACAAGATCCATGCAGAAGGTGGAGGTCTGATTCCTGCCTGCAGAAAAGAGGAAATGTCATCAGATTTCCTCCTTTGCAGCTGTTAAGAAGATGGAGGAGTGGGAGGAGGACAGGAAAGAGAGTCTACAATAGACTAATTCTGAAATATGTTACTTCTTATTTCTAAAAGTAGTCTGCATTTTTTATTTTCCTCCGTTCAATGTGCCGTTTTCGAGATCTTGGATGCATTAGAAGCACTAGCTATGGGCAATGGCTGATAGCTTTGCTGGAGATTTTTCTTGACTTGCCTTCTGGAAAAGCAGATGTATGGTGGAGGCCGCTGAATAGATCAGCTGAAGTGTTACCCTTGTTTTGACAGTGTGGTTTTAACTCTGCAACAGCCCTGTCCAGGTCAGGAAGCTTGCTTTTCAAAGGCGTTTGAATTATTGCCTTGATATGGTCTTACCATATTTTTTCAGTCCTCTCTTAATAGCGTTTCAAGTATTTCATTACCTTTAATACAAACTCTGGCTTTTCCCCTCGGATAACAGATTGTTTAGACAACCGTGAAATAAAGGAAGTATTTAATTACTTTGCCGCTTTCCCAACACTAGTATGTGCTATCTGTTCACTAATGCATATGTTTTTGTGTTATTCTGGAAGGTGAAACTAGGGGGGAAATGTATGCTTATCTCCAGCTAACACAATCCAAGATATCCTACAGTTTTAAAGCTTGTAGGAGCTATTCCAAACCAACCACATTAATGGCTGATGATGAGCGATTTGAAAAGGAGATTAAAGCACAGCCATTCAATACCTGAACGGGCGCATATTGCTCTGAAACATTCTCCCCAATGCCCTGCTGAGCTCCAAGCTGATGTGGTTCAAACACACTACAAAGGAGCAGCAAGCACTGCCCTGAGGAATTAGCACATGCTTTTATTTCCACTGCACTCACTCCATGCTGTGTTCCTCTCTCCAGGCCCCCCCGGTGGAACTGGATGGAGCTGACAGCCTGCAAGCCGAGCCCAGCCCCAGCAGTGCGGCACCTGCCCCCGCAGCGTGCCCATCCCCAGGTGGGTGTGCTGCTGCCCTCACCCCTGCCCTTGCCCTTCCTCACTTATGGGCCTGGACTGAGGTACATCCTGTGGCAGGAATCTGATAGGAGCATCAGCAGCAGCACCAACAGGGCTCATTAGAAAATGCTGCAGATGTCAGTAATTTTGACATGAAATGAAATTGATTGCAGTCAGAACAGTCATTCAGTGCAGCAGCCTCCAAGGGATGTGGTAGAGCCCCTGTGGCAGGAGGTTTTTCTGGTGCGGCTGGACACAATGCTAGAGAATCTCCTCTAGTCTCTCTTTCCCACAAAATGCAGGACAAGGTAGTCTGTCGAGGTCCCTTCCAGCCTGGGCTGTTGTGTCATTCTGTGGTTGAAATGACACACCTGAGTTGTCCACTTGGCCATTTGTGCAAGTGCAAAGTCAGTGCCACAGCATGCTGTAACCAGAAAGCAACAAGGGCAGAAGCTGCCAGTCAGTAATAGCTTCTGTTTGACACATTTTTTTCCCCAAGACATTAAGGAATGGGGAGAAAGAGTAAGAAGGGGCACTTGAGTCCCCATAGGGGCTTTAAATGGACAGTATTATGTAGACTCCTAATTTTCTGCTTTAAAGCCTTTATGCATGATTCCTAATCCAGGGAAAGGAATTTGCTGGTAGAATTTTAAGCTGTTTTCCTCAAAAGTATGTTTCTGAAACATTGTCTTTGAGTAGGCACTTTATTTGCTGTATGCTATTATACTAAGTTCATGGTATTTTTTTGTTGTTCATTTTTTTTAATGGGTCTATCAAAGTTCAGCTTGGTATGAGTAAGTAAAAAGTACTGTATCAAATAGGTATTTAAATGAGATCTCTGGCTGCAGTTGGTGTGTAAGCATAATGCTCCTATTTGTTGGGGATAAATGTGACTTGAACAATTGAGCTTTGCCCTCGAACATCAGTGAGGTACCATTCCGCAAAGATTAGAAGCACATGGGCTGTTAGCAAGGGCTCATTAGCTGACTTAATTACTTTGGCTCCTAGATGCCAAAGTACATAGTTTAGCAATTTTGAATTGCATCTGGAAGGTAATGTAGAAGGTGCAATCTTGTAATGAAATGACCAAATTCTCAAGAGTCAACAGTGATGAGCTGGTGTTGTCTACAAATCACAAAGCCACTTTGGCTCCAGCTCCCCTGCTGTCAGAAATGCTAAAGATTAACAGCAAATTTTAGTATTGTCTGGCAAGGAAAACTGAGATAGCATTGCAAAGATCGAAATGGCAAAGTAACATGGGGTTTTCATTATGTCTGCTTTGGAGGGATAGATGGGGTCCAAAGTCTGTGAACATCTTGTAGAGTAAACAACCTCCTTTGCTGTTCAGTACAAGCCAAATACTTCCATGCTGTGGCTCCTATGCCTCTAATGGTGGGGGAACTGCCCCGAAGGAGGGTGCATCTGCCTTGGAAGCAGGAGCAGCTCTTGTCTCTGCTGGTGTGCACGTTCTTAGTGGAGTCTTAGGCTGCATCTCTTTCTTAGCTTGCTCTCCCAGCCTGTCAAAAGGGTATATTCAGGAGCCGCCACTGCTGCTGTGGTTGGAAAGGGAACAGGATCTGAAGTTTCTTCTTTAGGAGGTTGGAGAGATGTCTGGGTGCTTATTCAGTGCCTGAGATGCTGGCAACTGCTCTGCTTCCAGTGGTGGTATCAGCTGTCACAGTCCTCAGCTGTAGACCTGTGTGCTTATAGTCCCTTCTCCCAGGAATCAGCATCAACTTGTTGGATTTCTTTAAGAGTTAGATGACAGCTAGGTTATTCCAGTCCAAGGCTGCCTGTTAGCAGTTTGTTTGTTGTCTGATGCTTAACTGATGGTCAGTGGAAGTGGTAGGTTTAGTGAAAATAGGCAAGCTGAAATATCCTCCAGTGCTGAGAGTGAGACCGTGTCATATAGCTACTTGTCTTTGTAGCATCTTAGGATAGGATTCATCACATAACTTCAGTAAAGAGATCTTAACTCAATAGGCCCATTGTAGGTTACAGCTCGTCTCAGCCAGAGGAGTGTCTGAAAGAGTTTGTGTGACTCTTTTCCAAGGACTTCTTCTCTATTTTTGTTGACCGTGAAGGGTGTCCCATGAAGCCCAAGTCAAGTGTAACCACATAAATTTTGATAGGTGATTTCATTATTTGAGTCTTGTCTTCTCTGAGAGATTAGTTTTTCCTGTGTTGAAAAAAGTTTATTTTTTCAAAACATCTAGTAAATGGGCTCACAGTATATCCAGTAAGAAACTGGATTGTAAGAAATAGGCAAACATTTTATTTGAAAATGTATCTTAACCTTGCAACATTATCTCTTATATGTGTGGATTAGGTTTAGATCAAAAGCAATTCAAGTCAACTGCAGCTTGTGCCAGCCCTGTTGTGAAGAGATTAGAATTTCTTCCCAGTCCTGTCTCTTCAGAGGAAACTGCTTCGAGCGAGAAAGATGTGAAGAAAGCTGAAATAGAGCAGCAGAAGGAAGCAGAGCTCCCTCCTACACAGGAGGTATGTATGGACAAGAAAAGGAGGGAGCGGAAAACAAAACAAAACAAAAAAAAAAAAGAGAAAGATCTTACACAGAAATGTTTATTGTGCAAATTGGTATTTTTCTCCATATAATGTCACTTCAGGAGTTCATTCAAAGCATGACCCGGAAGGATGGTTTCAGCTGCCAGATCCTGTGGTCGTCAGAAAGTTCCCCCTCAAAAGGAACTCCACGTGTCTGCTTGTAGTGTTTGAACCTGTAAACTGGCGGGACTAGAAATGAGAACTTAACCTACAAACCCCAGTCCCACCACCTGTTGGGAGGGCAGAGTATCCAGAAGGTGTAGACCGTGGAGCTTAACCCCTTAGTCCTCCTGAAGTGCTGAACAAGTGCAGGTGGTGGTAGAGGTGACAAATGGCTGTGACCATACTGCTCTGTCAGGTGAATTAGATGTTGGTGAGCTAGATGTCGGTAGAGGATTGACTTTGGTGTGCAGGGCAGTGTGAATGTCAACAGGAAACAGCTGGCAGTTACTTACAGGACTTCAGTACTGCAACTCCATGTTGTAATTCTGGAGATAGAGGCTTCATCTTTGGTAATGTTGTTTCAGAAAATAAGTAGAAAGGGTTTAAACTAACCTTTGATTGAACCTGTTGCTTTTTAAATACCGTTTTCTGCTCCCAAATGTCTGAACAGGTGATGAAAGCAAAAGCCCTGGAAGAAAAGGGGAGTGTAGTGCTGCCGTTTTTAAAGAAACTACCGGAGACCAGCCAAGTTACTCTGCATAATTCTGGTCTACAAGGTGAGCAAGAAGCATTTGGAAAACTCAGCCAGACAGTAGCTGAATATGGGCATGTGACGTTCAGGGAGAAGTGCTTAATCGATAACTTGGAGGGTTTTGGAGCTAAAACATTTATTTTCTATTTTTATTGACTGATATTGGTAGTGTGGCTTCTCTGATGCAAAGGACTCTTCTGGCTATTCCTCTTAAACACAACAGCAGAAATTTGACACAGCAGAGGAAGAGCCCTATCTTGCATTTACTTGGCCTAGCAGTAAAGGGTTTATTATGTCAATGAGTATTACATACTGCTGCTCACAGATGAATATGACTTATCAATTGGTTTTATTTCATGATAAAATTTTCTGGCAATAAATTCTGCACTCAGTTGCTCTTGTGGAGCTCCTTTTCATAGATGAACAATACACATATCTGGCCACATCCTTGAATTTGACCACTGCCCAGCACAAGTTCTTGCAATGCAGAACCCTTTTTTCCCCGTGCCTTCATGACAAAGTTTTGCTTGAGACTGATAATGTTTAGTAGTTTGATTTAAAATTTATTTTAAAGCTGCATTTTATGTGGGTATTGTGGAAGAAAGAGAGAAAAATTTCCCTGAAGTTTTCTTTCCCATAAGAACTTCCTAGCTTGTTAAACTATAGGTAATATCCTGGTTAGCCTAACGTTTTCAAGATTAAAACTACTGAAGGTGCTCCACTGTGAAAAAACTGGAGAGGGACTTTTTACAAAGCCATGTAGTGATAGGAGAAGGAATAAAGACTTTAACCTGAAAGAATGCAGATTTAGATTAGATATTAGGAGAAATTCTTTATGATGAGTGTGGTGAGGCACTGGAACAGGTTGCACAGAGAAGTTGTGGATGCCCCATCCCTGGAAGTGTTCAAAGCTAGTCTGGATGGAACTTTGAGCAGTCTGATCCAGTGGAAAGTATCCCAGTCCATGGCAGGGGGAATTGAAACTAGATGATCTTTAAGGTTCATTCCAACCCAAACCACTCTGTGATTGTCTGAAAAGGAATGGAATTCTCACTTTTTTTTAGTGGGGAGGTGCTACCCAAGCAGACTGCGAGAACAATATCGTTTTATGTTAAGCAAATCAAACCCAGTATCAAGTAACAGGTCATAGGTCTCTTGCCTGTGTTCTGACTGGTGCTGAAACACTTGGCTGCACTCTAGTGTTCACACCATATAGAGCACTGAAAGGCTCGCAAAATCTGTTAAAACCTGTATCTGCAATAGGAATGAATGCAAGCACCGTGCAAAGACTTGAAGGAGTGGCTGCCCTTGCATTAGTGTGCTAGAGCTCTCGTGTAAGTTCAGGTGGCATGTTGCAAAAAGTAGCATTTAAATACAGACAGTCCGTGTGATCTTCGGGTCCACTGTAAATTAGCTGCCATGGGCCAAAGCGACTGTAGACAAAATCCCTCTCATGACCAAGGTGGCTGAGGTCTGAGAGTCTGTCATCGCCTTTTGACCGCGCTGTTTCTTGTTTTGTCTCCGTGCCGTTGCCTGCAGAGCTGCCCCGCGGGGCCATGGTTCCGCTTAGGGTTCGCAACAACTGGCGGCGCTCACAGTTTTTCTCCCAGTCAGGTAAATGCGGCGCTAAGAGCAGCTCCAGCCCTTCTGCCGCTCCAGCCATAGGTGTCTTCGGACGTGGGGCTGGGGCGAAAGCTGATGATCACGGGGACTTGTTCTACCTCTCGCTTTCGTAGAAAATTTCTATTCCTGCTGCACAGTTGACAAAGAGCTGTTGGGTTGCACATTGTTGTGTTGCTCTGGTTTCAGGCACCCAAAAGAAATCCCTTGCCTATAAATACCTTTTTCTTAATTTCTTTAAATCAGTCTAATTTTCAAAGACATTTGGATAGAAAATGGCAATGGTTCTCTTCGTAACTGTGGCTCTTGAATAGTGTAGTCCCATTCTTTTAGCATTGCTGTACTTTTTCCTTCCTTGCACTGAATCATGAAGGGAAAAGTAGATCAAGGTAGGTAACACTCGGTGTCTGAACACTGCTAACATCTGTGGCCAGCAGTAGATGGCATTAGCTAGTGGTAGAGTAGAATCTGATAGTTAATATTGTGCTCCTCTATACCCAGATAAAAAGTAGTTTTGTTGGTGATGGGTGTAATCTGGTTTCTGATTTATTTTCTTGCAATTAGTCCTTGCATTTGGTTGTGGGAGCAAATAGGAAACTAACATAAAGCTCTTTTATACAGATATAGTGTAGATTTGTTTACAGGCTAAGGATATTTTGCTGTGTTAAATTTAATCTTTCATTGTTCTGTTTTTTTAATAGCTGATTCTGATAGTGGTGACAAATCAAATGTGAGTACCTTTTTTGGGTTATTATTTGGTTTAGCAATTTGTGTTTAGCAGAAATTAATTTTTTATGCAAACTGTCTTGTAACATGCCTAAACCAGAATAAGAATTTTTTTCTCATGGACATGTGAGAGGAAAAGTACAACCCAAATGAAGGCACAGTCTGAATCTGGAATTCATGCATTCTCCTCTTATCTGGAGCTAGATATACAGTGTTTGGTTGCTGGAGCCACTAAAGCTTCACAATCTCAAAATAATATGTAATTCTAAATTAACCATTCTATTTTAAATGCGTAGAAATGAAAGGACTTCATTATTCTTTTGTTTCCTCAATGAAACAAAAAAAACCAACACACCACAAATGCTACTCTGAAGTACACAGTATTTCACATTCTGTTTGTCATATAGAAATAGACATAATCTTTTCCTATGAGATTCAAATAATACTTATAGTGGAAAGGAATATGACAGCAACTGTCTAAAATTGCCCTTGATTATAACAATTTTAAACGCATCATGTCTTAGGATCCTTAGTGAAGCCTGAGGATTTACTTCATTATGGATAAAAATTAAAAGCAAGACTATAGGCTGTTGTGCTAGCAGACATAAGATGAGAGAATATTTTTTTACAATCTAAAACTGCTTTTCATGTTGTGCAGAAGGTTATAGAGAAGCAAAATATGTATGTTCTTTAAATTTGAGTCCCTGGAGGTGGCTCTGTTCAGTGCTGCTTAGAGCTTTCTTTAGGTTCTTTTTCCCCACTTCAGTTGAAGTTTCCCAAGCCTTTCTTCACAAACCAAATTATTTTTTTATCATGTGGCTACCTATGGGCAATCCCAAGTGTCAGTGAAGCCAAGAATATTGTCTGCTCACTGAGAGAATCCTTATCTAGTTCTCAATTTCCCATTGTAACATCATTGGCCAGGCTTAATCAGGCAAAGTGCAGTTTTCTCTGGTAGCCGTGTGAAGTGCAGTGTCACAGTCTAATAACTTGGTTTTCCTTCACGTAAGCGTTTCAATTTTTGGTCCTGGGATCCAGAAGAAGAGCGAAAGCGCCAGGAAAGGTGGCAGCATGAGCAAGAACGCTTGCTTCAGGTAGGGAAGAAACTGTATGTCTTCCAGTGTGTGGTTCAGCTGTTGGATTGTCCCTTTGGACAAAAGCTGGGCATTTTGTGTCATGTTTTCCACATCCTCTGTGGATTCTTGAGTGAATTCTGTGGCAGTTGAGTGATAAATGAGCACACACACACACATGTTCTCTGTGGTTTAGGCACTCTCAGGTCTCCCTTCCCCACTCCATGGAAAGACCAAAAGGGCTTGGTTCTGCAATCCAGTGCAGGGTTAAACCAAATGTGTTGGTCCTCAATTACATTTAAATTATGTTGAGCACAGACTACAAAACACTTAATTACTTGGACACGCTTTGTCGAGACTGACAATTTGCTAACCCTGATGCCTGTGCAACTCTTCTTTAAAATGATGGTCTTAATAGATTTTTGTAGAATTCTGCTTTGTTCACAGGTTGTTCTTGGAAAATATCAAACTGAGTTTGGACATGAAAGGATTTGGGTTTGAGAGCGTTTTGTGAGAGAGGGAAGTATCTTCAAGACAACCATTAGTTTTGCCTAATGGTAGAGTAAACTCTAAAAGTTCTAGGTTTGTGTCCTAGCTGGAGGAAATACAATGGCCGTGAGAACCTGAATTTCCCAGGAGTGTCTTTTGAAACTGTGATTAGCTTTGATCCCAAAGAAATCATATCTTTCTTCCATGTAACAGAAGAGCAAACAACTGTCAAAGGATAGAGAGTAATAAAATGCTGTCTTTTAATCTTTTAAAAAGGACTTGTGTGTCTCTGTGCTTTCTTGATGTCACCAATTTTGCACCTCTTAAAATGGTGTAAAATTCTCATAATATTTCTGGCACATGTGGGTGCTCTCTCAATAATAAATGCTTCTCTTCTGGATTAAGCAGATGTGGTTTCCAATTTGAACAGACATTGGAACTGGTTAAGAGGAAAATGGAGGTCACCATTCTTCTCCATATTCAAACCAGTTCTGGCAAACAATTTTAAACACCTCTTTGAGATTTTTTTTTGTGCAAAATGCTGTGAAAACAATTCTTAAGAAATCATCCCATCAAGGAAGAAAATAGCCTACTTGGCTAATTATAAGCTTACTCTCTTCAAACCTTTACACGCTATTCGCTTATCTTTTAAACTTGCATAGTTATTCATCATTCTTAAATTATATTGGCATATCTCTTAAATTAGTACCAATATCTGCAAAACCTGCTCATTTGTATGCTACCTTGCTGAAGATTTTAGTGTACAACCGTTGTCTCAGTGTTTCAGGGTCTGTGAAACATTTTTGAAACTTAATACAGTAAGATAAACAAGGAATTACTAATATTTTTGAGCACAAACTTAATTTCTGACCAAAGATTTTAAAAATGTTAACAAATTAAACTTCTTCTAATGTGTCAAAAGTTCCTTGAAGTTTGAAGGTGTTAAATGCGAGTCCTAGAAAAAAGTGGGGAAAGTGAAAAATAAGCTTTTTTTGACACCCATGGATGTTTCCAATTTTTCATTTTTTTTTCATCCTATTTCTTATTAAACCACTTCTAGCAAGTTCATTTTTGGTATGGAGATACTACACAATTTATTCCTAATACTGAATGCTCTGAATTTACCTGCATTTCTACCCATGTACAGGAGAAGTATCAGAAGGAGCAGGACAAGCTGAAAGAGGAATGGGAAAAGGCCCAGAGGGAAGTTGAAGAGGAGGAGCGTAGATACTATGAGGAGGTATAATGCTCAAAGGAGGACCTTGTTTATTGACCTTTTTTTTGTATTTAAATGCACCCACTCATGTAAAACAAAAAAAAATAGTCCCATACCTAGATTAATTAATTAAAAGGCTCTTTAAGGCTGAATTCTCAGGAGGATTGTTTCTCTTAAACACTGCTGTAGATGTTGAGGAAAAATATTTAAATATTTGGACAGGTATCCTCAGCACCTCCGCAAAGGTGGAGGTGTCTAATTGCTATGCAGGTCTGGGTGAGTCAGTACAGCTGCGTCTGGGCACGCTCAGAGTTCCCTCCAGAGGCAGAGCCCTGTGTATTTTGGCATATACTCAGTGCCTAGACTTGGTGGAACTCCAGATGAAATTGTTGTCTGCCTTGGGCTTGATCATGTAGGTATTTTGTAACTGGCCTTTAAAAAAATTTTAAAATCCACAGGAGATGTTCAAAGCTTGCAGTTGTGGAATATTAACAATCTATAAGATAGTGGTTTTCTTCTGTTTTATGTGGGTCATTATTGCAGGAAACTGGAAAATATTTATATTTTAAGTTTGTCTATGCATTATGTCAATGAATGGTTTCTCATTGTGCTTGAGGGACATACTTGTGATCTAAAAAAGAAATTTTTTTTCAACTTTCAGAATAAGTTTTTCATGTACCAAGGGTAATTTCATATTTTTATATTAAACTTAATACACTGGTGCTGTGAGAAACAGTAGTTCCATGCCAAGTGAAATATTCTTTCCTGTTTTGTAAATTCCATCTCAATTATGGCAATGGTAAAAGAAATGGAAGTGCAAAACCTTGAAGCAAATTAAAAATTGAGGTGTTACCATTATTCTTAGTACCACAAGTCCTTATCTAGCCATCTAAATATGGCACATAGCCAAACCTTCATTTCCTTTTGTGTTTCATAAGCTCATAGATACATTCTGTATTTTTAACCCCCACTCTCTCCTGATCCTCTTTCTTTAGGAACGCAAGATAATTGAGGATACTGTAGTTCCATTCATTGTTTCTTCAAACTCTGCTGAGCTCCTCTCCTCTTCTTCCTCTACCACTGAAGGAAACAAGACAGTGGTGAGTTTCTCATGGAGTAGTAAGGCACTGAAGAGTAAGACATCTTTAGTGAAAAGTTTAATCCTTTGCTAAAGGCTATCAAAGTCTAGGAGCAGAAAGAGTAAGGGTATTCCCTGGGTCCCTTCTTTAACCTCAGAGTGCTGTAACTTACAGATTTTCACAACTGAGTAGCTGTATTCCCAAGCAAACTGCTACCATCCCATTTTCAACTAGAGCAGAGAGTGATAACTTTCTCTCTGCAGCTGCCTCTCTTCTTTAACTGGTGCTGTGAAAAGATCTGTTTCTTTTTATTATCTTCCAGAGCCAACAAAACCTTAAGTGGTTTCTCTGAATCCAAAATCTCGAATGTAATATAATGCTTTATATATATCTCAGATGAGACTGAATCCTACCTCCCCAGTTTTCCTCCTTTTCTCTCCCATCATCCCTCCTAGAAAGCAGCAAAACAAACAGAGAAATGTTTACTCTCTGGGTTTTTTTTTTTTTTTTTACTCATGCAGCACAGAATGTTTAATTCAGTGCATCTAGCATCTAATTAAATTAGTGTTTGCAGAGATCAGAGAATGACACCCCAGGCGAGATCACAGTAGAGTAAGTGTGGGATTCACAGACATAATTTTCTCCTGCGTAAGGCGCCTGCACCCAGTCATCTGCCTTCTTCCCTTCAACTTCAGGATTAGGAGTACTGTATCATTTGGTTCTCTTCTCACCCTTCCTGCCCCCTGTTCTCACTCACCCTGGTGCAGGGCCATCAGCCATGGCCAATTTTCCACTTGGCTGTGTAGCAGTAACTTCCTTGGTGGAGTTGCTTATGCAACAGTCAGAACACTGCCTGCACCCAGAAGTGAAGGATCTCATGCCATTGCTTACTCAAGTTCCACGAGTCTGGTATGAACCACTCCAGAACCACTTTGGAAGTAGTACTGGTGTTGCCCTTTGAGGATGCCCAGTGCATGTGAGTAATGCTTTGCTCCTAGGCAGAGACAACAAGCTGAGGCCACTCACAAAGTCCTCGCAAGTCCAATGGGAGAGTGTCTAGACTCTCAAAGTAATTCAAGGATTTCTGCCAAAGAGTATGTAATGGAAAGTTTTAATTTGCCATCCTTTACACCATAATTGGTCCCTAACTTATTTCATGCTCAGTTTAGTCCAACTAGTTGCTGTTTCAGCTAGAGCCTTAATTAAATCCAAAGTTAGCCTTACCAGGATCAAATGGTTCTACTATATAAATGTGAGATGTCCTTTTTGATAATGTGTGTCAACACAATGTATCTAGGGACAGCCTGTACTTTTCCCACGTGTGTGCCAATGCCAAATTCAAAGGGAGCTCCTTGTTCCCTCTTCATCTGTCTTCTAGAATTCAAGTGATTCAAACAGCTTTCCAGAGGAAGGCAAACAAAAAGAAGGTACAAAGCAGAAAAAGCTGCTCTGGGAGCAGGACAGTATGCCATCTCTGAAGAGCAAGGAAAACGAGCTCTGGCAAGAAAAGAGGAGGTATGTATTAACCCTAAGCATTTCATAACCCTGTGGAGCTTTGTGTTCTGTTGGCTTCTGGGATATCACATGTGCCCACGATTGATGCTGGAGTGCCAGCACCCGGTGGCCTGGATACAATATATCCTGATCAATATTCACTGGCCACGCAGGCTGGCACACGTGTGGCACTGCACAGGGCTAGTTGTGCATATTGGAAGGCTTGTCTTTTCCTTGTATGGCTTTGCCAAGAGGCTGTCACAGCGATCAGATCAGACCTTAGACAGCTCAGACATCTCTGTACATCACTGCTCTGTGTCTTGTGTACATTTCACAAGTCATCTGAAGGAATAAAGGAGCAGTAGCTGTTTTCACTCAGAACCTGTGTGAAATTGCCTGGCTATCTCAGAAGTGCCATACCCAAAATTGCCAGATGCTGTTTAAAGTCCTGGACTTTGCTTAACTGATAATTAACAGGTTTCACAAAAGAGGGGAGGCATCTAATGATGCTGAGCACTGTATAGAGAACACGGATAAAAGCTTTTTTTCTGTCAAAGAAGCCACAAATCCATTTTCCACAAATCCAAAATAATCTTCAGCACATCTGAGTGGCAGTTAAGGTAAGCAGGAAAACTTGGGCTACTGGGAGACAAACTTGTTAATTCACTGAAGTTATTGTCGTTGCTGACACAATAACAAAAATCTTTTTGTAAAAAATAGGCTGATAGTCAAAAGTCTGATTTTGCCATTACATTCTAGGTGAATTTTTTCCTGGCTTTATTTATACAATGTGACTTATTTTTATTGGCAGTGGAAATAAAGTGCTCTCAGGATACCCAGAGACTGGTATCTTGAAAGGAGGAAGTGAACAGGAGCACCACATGCCGGTGATGGAGCGGAGCTCACCTGCCAGGCTGAATCTGCCACTGACTCAGGGTGAGAGTAAGACTTCCTATGCATGTGTTCTCCTTCAGATAGAAATCAGGCAGAAATCTAACTCAAAAATTTTGGAAATTGACAGTACACATATATCTTCAAAATTGGAATGTTTCAGACTAAAAATCTATTTTATGTTAGCAAAGATGAATATGTTAAGGTGAAATTTAAACTCTTCTTGTTTTCATCAGAGATGAGAGTTTCTGCAGCAGGTATCTCGTTTATAGGCCTGCATGTTCACAGTAGCAGTTAAAATGGTTATCTTTAATCTTTTACATAATCGTACATACATATAGGATTTATCTTGATACAGGGAGCATATTTCCAACACTTATTTTGTGTTTTGATACCTAATTAGATTCTTTATGTCTGTTTCAGTCCAGGAAAAATCACTACATGTGATATGTAACATTTTCAAGCCAAGCCTAAAGTGACACCTGCCTCAGTTTCATCATTAGAAATGTCTAATGACATTTAAAGTTAATTTATTTTTTTAGCTCCCATAAGTATTGATGTTTTTGAAGGAAGGAATTTCCCCAAAGCATTGCTGTCATGAGGGTCTCTCTTTAAAAAAAGGTCAATTCACGAATTTAACATCATTATCTACCTAATATAAGTGAACACTGGAAAGTAAATAAGTAGGACTAAAGACAGAAAGTGAATGCAAATTTTGAAATCAAGTTTTAGATTTTTGTTTTCAGTCCTGCATAAAAGTTCATTATTCTAAAAAATGAAGTGTCTGTGGATGGAAGAGTTTTCAGTGTTATTACTTGCTCCAAATGCAAATTCAGTCTATTAAACTTGGTAGGTCTGCTTTCCTTGTCTCAATTTTATTGTATTGTTAGTGCTTTGATAAAAGTTGCACACAGAAAGAAAGCTGAATATATATCACCCAGCAACACATCCTTGGGGATCTGTAGTAGTGATTAAGCAAACTTAACGGGTTTGACAATTTTCAACTACTTCTGCTAATGACCCTGCTTCAGGGTTTTTCTAGGTTCTTTTCAACAATTTGGTCCCCTGCAAGTATTCTTACAGCTCCTTTCTTGCCTCTTAAAGCACCCCATCCATCCTTGCTCCCTTCTTAAGCCCTTAAATAATCAGGCATGTGGGTTTATTGCCTTGACATCAAAAATAGGTGACAAGCCTTTCATAGGCCCCAGCAAAGTTTTCATTCTCTAAACCACGTGGTTGGCACATGGCAGGGTAAGGCTTCTCCCCATCCTGTGAGCCACCAAATTCACATTGCAGGGTCCAGGTAATGCACTGTTTCTCAAAGATAGGATGGTTGGCTGCCTGGACATCACACAGATCATTGCTTATTGCTAGGAGGCTGTTATTGTGACTGAGCCATCTGAAGCACAGAAGAAAATTACGAAGGATTTACTGTTTATCAGTAGGTTTATGGAGAGCAATTACTATACCATCCCTTTAACTCTTGCTGTTGAGAAGTTTGGATCCCCTGGCACCACAGAAGTTTCAGTCTCTTGGGTGTTTCCTTCATTATGACAACAATACTTCATTTTCCCAAGTGTTATTTGTGGATGGCTGTTTGACTTTGCCCTTTCCCCCTTCAGAAATAGATTCAGCAGCAGGGTAGGTCACGTTTATGTGAAGGTAATGCAAAGGAACGATGTTCCACAGAGATCTGCTGATGTACCAAAGCCTGTCTCTGACTTTGTGGGGGATTTCTGAGGAGTTTGTTTTACGGAACAGTACACCGCTCTCCTTTATGGTGTGCCCACACGCCATGATGGTCTAAAAATTTTGACAAAAGCATTTTGCCTCAAATGTTGAGTTTTCCCTACCTCTTGTTGTAGATATCTCCTGGAATCAGCAGCTGCTGACAAAGCAATCTCCACAGTGCACAGAGGACGGTCGGCAGAGACCATTCCTGGGCCAGACTGTGGGACAGCAACCGAGCTCCGCAGGGGAAGCAAGGAGGTGAGGACATAAAGGTTACTGAAAAGATAGAGAAGTCCTACTTGCTCTGTTCTCCCTTACACTCCTGCTCAGCGTTCTCTATTGGTTGGGTTTGATTAGTCCTGCAGTGTGAAGACACCCTTCATGTCTGGCTTTCCCATCGAGACTGCTAACATTTATCCACTTTGTTGTTCATTACAGGCACCACAGTTACTAATTTCATGAGGGAGCACACCTCCTACATGCCTCTCTCCTCTTTCTTCATAGCTCTTTTAGCATATATCTGCATAACTTTTCATATGCTTAATTTGTTTTAAGTTCCTGAGACAAACGTTTATAGCTAAAAAGTAGCTAAATATGAGAGTGGGAATGTCAGGTTATGTCTGCCTCTTTGAAGCTGATATCCAATAGCTTCATTCCCCATCTTCCAAACGCACATCGATTGCTACTTTCTAGTCCTTTAAAGATTATACCTTTTAAAAGAAGATACATGTAGAGTAGTATTTTCTTTCTGCTGTAAATTTTGGTGAGGTCTTCTTTCTTTGCTGCTTTGCCTTGTGCTTTTGAGTAAGCCTTACTGAGCAGTAACACCAATTCTTTTGGTAAATGTGGGAGCTGTTTGCCTAATATTTACAAAAAGTAGCTGTGTAATGAGAAAGGAACATCTGTTTTCATTAGCATATAAATGAACACAGTCTTCTGCAGAACCTGTTACCTCTATGAAGGTTATATCCAGTCAAAACTAATGTAGATTGAGGTTTGATTACCTATTCTTCGTAATAAACTGCTTGTGTGTGTGAGAAAATTGTTATTTAATCTGTAAACTGTTTTAAGCAGTTAGAGTTTGAATCAATCCTATGATTTCTGATAACAAAAACCATGGTTTTTCTCACCAAACTTTTGCAGGGTAGCTTGGATACAAATTAACCATTAACAAAATAAAGGACTTTTCACTGTTGGTAGCTTCCTTTTTACTCAGTGAAGGGCCAACAGAGAGTGTGGTGTGGTGTGGTGTGGTGTGTGTGGTGTGGTGTGGTGTGGTGTGGTGTGGTGTGGTGTGGTGTGGTGTGTGTGGTGTGGTGTGGTGTGGTGTGGTGTGGTGTGGTGTGGTGTGGTGTGGTGTGGTGTGGTGTGACTTGGCTTAACCCTCCTTCATCATGGTGGGAGCTGTGATGGATTGGTGGGGTGGGCAGGAATCTCCACATGGCTGATTACCTTGTGAGTTCCCTGACTGAGCAGCAGCGAGCAGACTAAGACTCAGAACCAAAAATCCTGAAATTCACTAGCTCGAATTTCTCCATACAAAACCTGTTTTTATTTGTTGTTCAGCTGTAGTAATGCATCTTCTCTTCTGTATTTTAGGGCAGGCTATCATGAGAACTTCCGATCTGGGCCATCATCTCCCTGCTCACCTGCTGCTCTGAGTCAGTCACCCAACAGGTACTAAAGGTCAATAAGGAATTTTGCAGACCAAACACTTCTTGTAGTTGCTGGTGAACTGCCAGAGTGAAAATCACATTAGTATTATGTGGATGCACTATTAAATCTGCTAAATGTTGCAATTCATAACTGTCCATGGGATAAACATGTAGCTCCCTCTCCCATATTTCTTGCCTGCTTCAATGGTATTATGTTTTCAAATAACACAGTTCAGAAAGCAGCTTTAGAACTCTGCTTGACCATTGAAATTTCAATAAAATTGAAATGGGACAGTATAAACTTCAGTCAAAGTGTGAGATCAGGGCACTTAAGCCAAAGGATGTCTTCATTGTCACATGCTCAGGAGTAAGGTCTACTTGAGACATTGTCACTTGCTGATTTAAAAAGAAATTCTTTCTTTAATTTCCAAATTAGAAGTGCACTTTGCTTTTTTGCTGATTTTTAATTTGCCCACAATCATGCTAATCTCTTAGAGATTTGATTCTCTCAAGCAATCTGTACATCTTTCAGTGAGTTACGTGTACCAACTCTAAATAAATGTTAACTGTAGCCTGATTAAATCACTGATAATTTGGGGTATGTTAAAATCAGTTTGCTTATTAAATAGGGTGAAGTAATACAACACAGAACACAGCAGGTTTTTCTTTCTATTTAAATTACATTTTTCTTCACGTTGCAGAGCAAAGCCCTCTTTCTGATGTCGCTTGCATTGACATGAAGCTATTGGGAATTTTTTACATGAACAATTTATTATGTTTTTGTAACTGTAGCTGCAGTTTTGGTAGGATTGCAGATCATTTCCTTGCTAAAGGTCGCTAGTTGTGATAGCTGCTTCATATTTTTTAGCAGCTATGTTCTGATCTGAGAATCTTTTCCATGATCTTTTCCTGAAATAAATCTTAGTTTTGTAAACAATGGATGGGATGTAATTCATTTTCCCTCTAAAACATTAGAAAACTCTTAAAAATTTCTCAAGATGCTCTTATAGTAACTCTGATAGTGGAGAAGAAGAAAAAACAAAGGTGAACTCAGGAATAACACAGAAGCAGAAGGGTTAAGGTTGTAGGAGTGGAGAAAAAAACAACAGCGAAGTTATTCTAAAAGGAATAATGATAATGAAGCGACAAGACAGTCATGTGTCTGTGCTATCTGTGTACATCGTGGGCTCAAGAGTAGAAGCAAGGACAATTTTCTAATTGTGATGAGCTTTTCTGCTGCTTCTGTCTCTCTTTCTCTCTCTCCTTCTTTTTTTGGTTTTTGGGTTTTTTTCTTTTTCCAAAATGGCTCTTTTGTTATGCTGCAGTCCAGATCTGTCTCCGTTGGTGGCTTATTATAATATTGCTGCCTCAAAACCTTAAAGCAAGAGATTGTAAACTTGCTTATCTGGGTAGGATTTCGTCAAATTGTCTTCTCAAAACTCATGAAGTATCGCAAAGTTTCTCTCCTAGTTTCAGCCCTGGCTGAAAAAAGCACGGATGACACATAATGGCAGGGGATCCCTTTTGGTCTCAGATTCATCTCACTAGGCCAGGCATCAGTTCTGTCAGGCTGACAGGCAGGTGGGAAGGGAAGAGTGTGAGACCCATAGAAGTGGGCACCTGCACTGCTATTAAAACCATTATGAAAAAGGGCGCCAGTTATTCCTGAGGCTCTGAACCTCAGGCTCTGAACCTGACACCCAGCTGTCATCCAACTGCAGACCTATGAGAGAGGTCTAGACAGGACTGCTGAAGGAGTGAGTTGAAGTATTTTTTGCATTGCAGATGGAGATGCAATTTCAGGTTTTGTCTAACTAGTTGTAGTACTAAGGGGCTGCAGCAGCCCAAGCTGAAATGAGTCAGCCACTGCCTGGTCTGTATGCTGTCACTATTGACTTCACCAGCTTGTTTGGGTGCAAGAATAGCATCCCTGTGTTCTGATTTGCAGTGAGCAAGTCCATTTGTAAACAAATTTAAAAATTCCCAGGCTGAGAGTCTGACTCAGGTAATTTGTGTGAATTGCTGTGGCATTGACTAGGTCTAAGTAACCTTTTGTTGTAAGGGTGGTGAGGCACTGGAGCAGATTGCCCGGAGAGGCTGTGGACTGCCCATCCCTAGAGGTGTTGGACGGGGCTCTGAATAACCTGGTCTAGTGGAAGGCTCCCTGCCTGTGGCAGTCGGCTTGGAACTACATGATCTTTAAGGTCCCTTCCAACCCTAACCATTCTGTGATTCTAGGAATCCACAGGCATGGTTCCCTGCCACCCAGGCTTGTTTAGAGGCTTGCATCTCCCTTGATCTAGCACAGCAGACTGGCAGGGAAATGTGTTTGAGCTGCTGTGCATTCAAGCATTTTAAGTCCTTCGCTTGCCTGTCTGGAAGGCAGACGTGCAGGCTGATTCAGTAACATGGCTGAAGGGTCAATGTGTATTTATGTAAACCCCTCCAGTGCTCCTTCCTCTCATCCTGTCCCTGGTGATAAACCTATCTAAACATTTGGCTCCATTTTAGCATCAGTTGCTGTGTTCTTACAGCCGTGTTTGTCTCCTAGGTCTGTCAGTGGGAAGAAGCTTTGCTCTACCTGTGGTCTCCCTCTTGGAAAAGGAGCTGCCATGATTATTGAAACACTCGGGCTTTATTTCCATATTCAGTGCTTCAGGGTATGTCTCTTGCTTTATTAAGAAACATCTCGAGTCATGCACAGTGCAAGTAGAGTGGAAGTGAAACTGAAAATGAGGGGGCCAAGGGGTTTGCATGGTTGTTGTGTCTGAGTGTGTTTGTAAAGAAGTGGAAATAACATAACTAATATGTTATTTTGCAGTCAGACATGTTAATTGGACTAAAACCTGTGATCAAGCAAGCAAACTCAGCTTCTTTACTTACAGGGGGAAGCATCATATAATTTCTCTATTGTGCTCATTGTTTTTTAAATATAACATTATTTACCTTGTTATTTTTTTAGGTGGTCTTTTCTTCCTTCCAAAAACACAGTCAGTCCCAAAGCCATCTTTGATCTGTCTCATGGTTGGAAAGCTTTGACTAGAAATATTTCTTGACTGGTTTGGGGTGTTTCAGTTTGGAAATAACCTGAAGTGTTTTTTAGAGAACTTAGAAAGTATCCATTTCCATTATCTCTGGCCCAGCTGATATTAGACATTTGTGAAGACTTTTTTGATTTTAGACATTTACCCTGACTATATCTCTGGCGTCTTTAAGCTTTATCCATCACAACTGGCCTGGCTCCAGAATGCAACCTCAAAGTCAGATGTCCCATATAATCATTAGACTTCACTTCTGTGTAAATGGAGGCTGCTCAAATCCAGTCCTAAGCACTTTTGACTTTACAAAAACCCTCTTACAGATTTGCAGTGTTCCCCAGGAGTATGGGCTGAGTTCTAGGGGTGTATTTTTCTCACTGTTCCAAGAACTGCTGAAACAAAAGTAAAAATTTGGGAAGAGTTGTGACAGGTAGTAGGGTGTGGTCTGTCTTACTTTCTCTGTTCTTCAACTGACAGTGTGGCATTTGCAAGGGACAGTTGGGAGATGCAGCGAGTGGCACAGATGTCAGGATTAGAAATGGTCTTCTTAACTGCAACGATTGTTATATCCGATCCAGAAGTAAGTACCAAGTACTGGGAGCTCTAACAATACTGTTGCCATGGTTTTAACTGGTGGGTTTGTCTGGATCTGACACTCAGGCTCTTCGCCATGGGAAGAGGAGTCTTCCCATGCCATTTTAATTATTTTCTCATATCAGAAAAGATTTCCAAGCCCATTAAACTTTGCCCAGAGGATCTCTGCTCAGCACTATTAGACTTAAAGGCTATTTCTGTGCATAAACATAAACACCTATACTATGCATGCATATTGTGTGACCTGGAGGCTTGGATCTCTCACATCGCAGGAGACAATGTAGATAATTCTACCTGATCTAGGACCCTGTGTTTGGAGAAGTTCCCATTTTTTGTCTCTAGGACTCCCTTTTGTGGACAAAATGGTCATGTAAAATATTAAGAACATTCTGTAACTCGTAGAGAATCCTTGTGTTGGTATCCCCAGATATGTGCTAAATAGTGTTGCTTACCATTAATTTTGAAGAGTGAGCCAGACAATTGCACGTCAGAAAGAAAACTTCATGCATTTTGCTGCCTTAGAGCAGGTCACCTAAATGTCTTTCCGAGTCCTGGATTTCTGTGACTGCTGCCAAATTACTGGAACATTTTAGCTTCACCCCAATGTCACCAGTGCTGGTCAGCTGGCTTCCACTGTGTGGAAAACAGTTAAGATGTGAAAACAATAGAAGCAATTGTTGTCTTGCTGTTAAATATTATTTGGTATATTCACTGCCTACAATTCCAACTGATAAGTGGACATCTAGAGCTCTTTTCACTTACTATTTCCCTTCTTCTCTCTCAAAAGCACTGGCTGTAGAAATCCAGGAGTAGGAAAGGTACCTCCCTATCTTTTCCAGAAGAAGATTGGGTACTTTTTCTCTGATGCTTCAGGAAAGAGATACTTCTCAATCAGCAGAGCTAGAGGGTGCTATTGTATAATCGGTTTTTTGGCTTTTTTTTTTTTTTTTAATTCTGCTCAGAAATGTTATCAACTTTTCATTATTTATATAACCCAAAATATTTATAAATAGCTTTTTCCCTTCATGCTTGATACTATAAACCTTCCTCATGTGGATGAGGTCCTGACCCTTAAAATGCAGATGTGCACGTCCATCTTTACACAAAAAAGAGAGGAAGGTATAAAAGCTATAATTTCCTTTTCTTCTTAGTCCTTTTTGCTTAAATAAAAAGTGATGTCCCTTGAGGATTGATAAAGGCTCTAATAAATTATCAGCTTATATGCTGTAGAAATCACTCTCTCCATCATCATTTCTACAGCAGTATTACTAGAAAATGCGTTACAGAACTGTATGCAGTATTTCATGTAACAATGTTTTGCATTTGTACATACCCAGCAGAATGGTAACCAAGTCCATGACAGAGGAAATAGATTTTGAGAAAATGTATGGCTCCTGAAGAATAATAATGGCAAAGGGTTTGTAATTTTTACTACAGATTGCCTCTTCCTGCTGTGTCCACCAGTCATATGGAATCTCAAAATCCAGTTAGTTGAATTTCAGCTACAGTAACTGTTGTTGACAATTCAAAGGGACTGATTTTGATAGAACTGCAAATATTGCTAGTTGCCAATTTTTAACAAAATTTGATGCACTGCACACCTGAAATTAAGAATAAACTGGTGCAATGTCAGTGTCTTGCCTTTCAGTTCTGGGAATAATGCTGCAAAATATGAAAACAGTTGTTTGATTGCATGGCTTGTGCCTTCCTGCCCCCATGGCTGCATCTGAAACCTGTGCAGCAGTGGGCAGAAGTGACGGTCTCTAACTAACCTCGGATTAATCAGTATTGTTTTGAGATGCTTATGGACATCTGGATTAAATATTTTGGCTCCCAGAAGCTTATCTGAAAAAATGAATAATTCTGGTTCAAAATGAATCATCAAAAAAGAACAAGAAAAGCATTAAGGCTTACGTAGTGGTCCAGGGTTCAAAATATTTCTGGTTTTCAGATAAAAGTGGATGGGGTTTTTACTGGAAGGTTGTTTCTGTTCAGCGAAAACTCACAAGGAAGGAAATTCTGTATTCAATGTCAAACACAGGGAATGGTTACAGGTTGATGAGTGTCAAAGTCAAAGGTGAGAGCTACATTAATGAGATTCCCTATATGGCCAAATAACACAAGGAGTCACACAAACTAGGCACAGCTGAAGATGAGTCAGCAGTCCTTTGCTTTATTATTTTGCCGCTGTAGAGCCTGAAATAAATACACACACAAGTACTTGGGGCGTAAAATAAGATCAGACTTCATGCAGAATGCATTCAATGTGTGGTAAGGAAAATACATTTCCATTGGAGTTATGCTGAATCCTTCTTTGTAGTAGTTAGTGCCCCAGCTTTGCAGGAGGAAGGAAAAACAGGGCACAAATATATGTAACTCCAGATGCTTTTGGTTTTTTTTAAATCATAGAGATCATGTGAGGAAAATCTATGTTTGTTTATTAAAATTTGTAACCAGTTACTTGTTCTGGTTTTTTTTTACCCAGCTGCTGGACAGCCAACTACATTGTGACATGACTTTGAGTCCTAATAACTTTCAAGAAGGAACTCTCTTCTCATATGTATCGGCTGCCTCCAGACAATCACTTGTAAAAGCTTGAATCCATGGACATGATGGCTCTCATCTCGTTTTTAAAAACTCACAACAAAGCTGCACCTGCTCCTTTGAAATGCAATACGTTGGTTTTTGCTTCCTTAAGAAATTTGCAAAATATGTATGACCGTGTTTGGGATGGCAAAGCCTAAGTACTATAAAAACAAAACAAAACCACCTTTCAGGTATGCTTATGATACCCAGTCTGTTACATTGTTCTTTTGAAAGTAATAAGAGAATAAACATGCAATAAAGCTGTTTTGTTTTAATATTTCTAGCAATTAAAAAGTTTAAGTTTACAGAACCTTTATAGAATATGCCAACTTGAGCTGAGAAGTAATTTTAAGATAGCATCTAATCAGTGCATTTGAAAAACTAAACATCACAGTACGACCTCTCTGTTATAACTGAAGCTATAACTTTTTTTATACAGAGACTAGTTTGATAATACATCCTGTAATTCTGAAGCATTCTGTGTTTATATTACCTTCAATGGAGGGTAGAAGTCAAACAAATAAATTATTGCACCTTTAGTCATAGGATTTTTTTGTTTGTGTACCTCAGTAATGTTCATGCCTATAGCTTAATATTCTCTGAAATAAAGATTACTTCATTAAACCTAAAGACTGCATACCATTAACAATGGAAAAATTCCCATCAGGAGCAATCCTTCTTAGTAAGTTCAGCAGCCTGTATTGTTATTAAACTCGATGAAAGGTGACGTGGGGGAGAGGCGGCCGAGCAGGCAGACCCGGCTGAGTTGTGAGTCTCCGAGTTGCAGTTTGATGCTGTGGTGAAGCTTTTCTCTTTGGCATGTAACTTGCCAATCAGTGATTCAAGTGGGTTGGACATCTGCTTGTTCACTTGAAAACATTACACTTGGTTGAAATCTCATGCAGAGGAACACGTGTGGTTTGGGTACCCCCTGGGGCAGAGAGTTAGATGACCTTGAGCCTGTGTTCCTCCATCCACTACCCAAAAATAGTCAGCAAAACCCAGAAGTATGGAAGATGGGCAGGGAGGAGGCTGGCAGAAAAACTACCTTGCCTGTGTTTGGTACAGTGTTCCTTTGTGCTCTTTGATTAAGCATGTGCTCCTTACTAAAGTGATCCAGCAGCTCATTGAAACAGGGGTTCAGCAGGTATCTACAATACACAGACAAAGTTAGGGAATGTGTTGTAACTGTAAAATATCCTAGCTCTTTTTGGTAAACTGTTACTGAAAATATCTTCAAATGGAGGGAAAAAAGTTCTTTTTCTGCCTTAAAACCACAATAAAACTAAATGAGTAGAGATTTCTTCTATCTATGTGCATATCTGTTGTCTTTTGATGTGTGGGTAAATAGAAATGAAGTGGTTATTAGGGAAGCAATAATTCTGAGTTGTTCTCTAGATAGCAATTATTTATTGAAATGCTAGACAATTGCTTGCAAGTGAGTTGCATAACCATGCAAAACTGCGTGTCATCAAACACACACGTGTGATGTCATTGGAGGACATTGTGACTATCTCCTGGAAAGTTACATGTTACTTCCTTAATACTGTGCCTTATAAAATGCAAAGCTGTTGCACACAGTCAGCAATGACTTATGGATGCAATAAATCCAAAAAGCTGAAGTCCTTTATGGACTTCACCTGGGGAATATTTTTAAGTAAAAAAAAAAATAAATCAGACAAATGTTTTGAAACTAAAAGTGATATCTTGTATTTTGATCAACCACCTGCATGATTTACTGTTAAAGGGTTTTGATAACAAGGATGCTTACTCTTTGTTTGTGGTTGTTATAACATTTTTCCACAAAGAATGCGTAACATGGAAATTCAAGAAGCAGATTTCGTAACTGATGCAGTACATCTGTGTAACTCCATGCGCTGCATTAAGGATATGTGAATATATAATGTCTGGACCTAATTTTTAAATGAGACTGTGCATGCTTGTGCATCTGTTGGATATGAACCTCTAGCACTGCTTCACCCACATGATAGAGTTAGATGTGCAAATCAGTTCCCAAGTGTATCAAAGGGTTGGTTGTCTCAGAGGTCAAGTTCGCTTCTCATTCCTGTAGGGATAAGTGCCCAAAGGGCTTAGGAGCATGGCTGGGATAAAGTGCATGAACGAGGGGGGAGGGATATTGCATCGCACTGCAGACACATCACTGGGTCTCTGGAGCTGCTTAGGAATTGATCCCAGTGTCTATCAGGTAGTTTTGTATATGCATGTTTTAGCAAAGTTGGTTGTACGTAAAGCGAAATGATGCAGCGCTCAACGATGACGATTTTTTTCCCCAATGAACGTCTATTCACCAGCACAGAATAATTTTCAACAGTTTCCTGAATCATACATGCCAACTTCTTATGTTTGATTTTATATTCCGTCTGGAATCTTACATGGCAAATTCATTCAGGCTGAGACTTTTTTTCGTTTTTCTTCCAGTTTAAACACATTAATATGATACATTTCTAATCAGGAACTTTGGCAACAGAAAAAAATAACACTTTCCTACATTTGAACTGCAATGTAAATGTATTTGTTGCAAAAAATGATTTATTATTACTGAGCAAGTACGATGTATGTAATGGGTTTTAGGCGTTTTGGAATTTATTTAGCCTCTTACTACTTCAGAGAATCTGAACAGGTGTCATAACCCATCTGTATTTTACAAGCCCATTTTCATGGTGTATTTTTTCCCTACTCTTGCTATGTAGTGTTATTGATGCAGTACACCTGTAGTTTTCAGTGAATGTCGTAAAGGTTGGTGAACCGGAAGAGGACCATCCTTATCTGCATGTCCATTCAGGGACAAGGATTGCTGTCCTAGCTGGGGCTAATGTTGAATACCAATTATGCTAATCTTCCCTTTATTTTATTTATTCTAAAATGCCTCTGGAAATTAGGAAAACTTGTCTAAAACTCAACAGCTTTTATAGTAAATGTATGTTTATAAATAAAATGTTGATTACCTTTGGTGGTGTTGATTTTACTTATTATAACTAACTTCTGTTGCATGAACCTGGATTGCAGAGTAGAGGCTACTGCTTGGTTGGGGTAGGCTGAGCCAAGCTGTGCTCCCCAGGACTTAGTATATGAGATGAGACAATGAAAAGGACGTAGCTGAGATGGCAAAATGCACTGTGGATTGCCACTGTAAGCTGTAGCCCTCTATTCATAAGAGCACGTGTGCCTGTTGTGGTAAAAGATGAGCAGAGAAGGCTTACTGTAGAGAGGTAACCCCAAAGTCCTCAGAAGATCTTTCATCAGTGTTGGTGGACTGTGGCTCAGACTTTCACTCAACAAAGCACTTTCTATATGGCAATGCTAAATATGTACTTGGTTAATTCCATTTCCACGTAGCAAAGATCCTGGAGTCTGTGCTCACTTTTGCATGTACTGAGGTATCTCACTAATTCTTGAATCGCAACAAGTGTGTGACTTGTCCAGTCACCAGAAGAAAGTTCACACAAAATTTTAAGCTAATAACTGCCCCTTTTTCTACTTTTTAATCGGGTATTAAGTGGATGACGTGTTTGGGTTTGTGCCAGTAGAGCATCTCGGCTGTTAGATGAGTCATGGGGATGTACTGAAAATTTAATTTTTTTTAGTTCATTCATTCCTTTATTTTTATCCTGGTGCCTTAATGGCAGTGCTGCTGGTCATACATTATTCCTGCGTGTCTGTGAGGGCCAGCATTCTCTGTGGTGGCAGAGGCATGCTGGGATTCCCAGCAGTGCCATCGGTGCCCCGTCTGCGGGACCAGCTCGCTGCCGCTGGAGGTTGCTCTGAGGCTGCATTTGGAGGCAGTCAGGCAGCAATTTCTGCTCCAGCAGCTCTGCACCAAGGCTGCTGGGCACACAGACAAACACTGTTTGTGACCCTTATGAGCCAGGGTAAATGGTGGCAATCCTGGTAGGATTTTTTGTAATATTATCGTTATTATTATTACTATTTTGTAATGAATGTGACCTGCACAGTCATTTATGATCCTAAAAGGGAACCACTGGGGGTGCACTCACCTGGCAAAATAATTTTGAATACCTTGTAAAAGGGGAGTTGTATCACCTGCTCATCTCCCCAGGACCTTCAGCTGCAGGTAGCAAAGGCTGCCTGGAGGGCCCCGAGAGAAACCACTGTGCTAACAGGGCCTTGGCATGCCCCAGGAGAGGACAGTGGCTTGCTGAGCAGTGGGATGAAGCTGAGGGCATATGGAAGAAATAGGAGGTGATGGGAGAGAGGAGTGGGCTGTTACAGCTAAGGTTCGAACATCAGAGCAGAGGATACCCCATGCAAAATGGGATGTGTCTCCTCTACATCCTGTCCAGGTGTGATGCCTCCATCCCTCCCTTTCCCCCCACTGTGGACTGTCAGGACAAGGGCTCAGTTTCCTCCATTCAACCCACTTTGTTTTGCTTACTTTTCTTCTCTCCTTAGCAGGTGTTTTGGTCATCAGTGAGCACAGCCAGGTGCTGGTAGCTGTGGGAGGCTCTAGGCACAGGTGATGAACATCAGTAACTTGCTTACCTTGTGAGTAATCCTTATCCAGAAAACTCTTCTGGAGCATAGTTAAAAGCAGGCAGCTACCACTTTTTTTAGAAAATTAGCTTTAGGTACAGTTCTTGCTGCCCAGTTTAGCAAAGATGTGGTTTCAGATGGGTCCCCTTCCTGGTAATGGGAGGCTGGTTAAGTAGTTACTTAATAAACTTTGCAAAGTGGAGGCTTGTCCTTTTCTCCCCTTTACCAGGTTGGGTAACTGGGGAACAAGATGACAGAGACACATCTGCAGTGAAAATCAGAAGGGGTTATGGGCACTCAAAGAGTGCAGATGACCACCACTTGGATGGGAAAACAAAAATGTCAGTAAAATATCTCCTGTAAAGGCAAACAGGTCCTATATAGTTTTAAAAGCCTCCGGTGGGAATGTAATTTCATCTGAATTTCCTGATAAGGGGAAATGACTAAACTGGAAGCTGCTCAAGTTTTTCAAGTAATAAGAGCCCAAGAAAAAGAGATAGAAGGTACAGGACAGGATGTGACTCGTCCTATGGTATGGGGGGGGTGGTATTTGAGAGGTTGGGGGAGTGTCTCTTTTCTAGTTCATGTTTTTTATAAAATGTAGCATCAGTTAAACATGCAAGAGGGAGCTGCTGCTCTGTAGATCTTACGGAAAAACCCATGCTCTGCAAGAGTAGCTAGTGAAGCTAGCTAAACCCCAAAGCATATGGGGTTTTAAGCCATTTAGGAAGAAAACCTCTCCCTTATTTAAGATAATCTTATAAGTCACTGTTAACTCATCCATGGAGTCCATCTGCTTCACTGCATGTGATGTGCTGTAAATTCTCTTAGCTAATGCCACATCCATAGTTCACAGATGTATTTTTTTCTAAGCAGATGACCTGCTGGTTAAAACCTGCACAAGCCAGTCATGGATCTAGAAACTAAATCAAAACTAACCAGACTGCAAATCTTTCCTTGAAATAACAGAATTTATCAAACAGGAAAAGAAAGCAAGATTTTAAAAATTCCTTTTTATCTATTACGTCTGATTAAAGACAAAACCACTCCAACTGCAAGCACAGAAACAGAGACGTGCTATCCTCATCTCTGGAAACTCCTTGTTGTAATGCTGGAACAGCTGTTCCAGAGACCTGGACTTGGGGGGTTTGCAATGGCTATCCCCTATTTTCCAGTGGCCAGGTGCTCTTTGGTTGTCTTTGGGGTGGTTTATAGAACTTTGTGAGTGTGCACAACTCCAAGGAGGTGTTGCCATAATCCCCCATATAGCAATATGTCCCTATCATTCAGATTGAAGGTGTCACCTCCAAATGCAGTTTTCTGGGACCACATCTAAACATTGCCAGGTGAGAACAAAGTGGCTATTTTACCAAAAGATGTTAAATGTAGGGGTGGGGGGCGGGGGTTAGTCTAATTACAAACTTTTCTTAGGAAAAATGAATTCCAGTGATTTGGCATCTGCGTGGTCAATTAATTAATACTCATGTGTTGAAGTAGACTAGATTGCAGGATGGGCTTTCTGTGTTGGACTTTGTGCTGTTACCAAGTCTCAGTTTGAAGTTGTTCTTGATGGATACACAATGATAACACTCAGATCATTTCCAGCCTGAGGGTGAAACTCTCTGAACTGTTTCGTGAACTGGTGTTCTGGAGGTTTTTTAGAAGACATTTGGCCTGGCTCATATTTGATGCTTTTTGGTGCCCTTCCTGGTTCCATGGGTTTATACTGAAACCGTTCTTGGGCAGAGGGAAGTGCTCATGGTTTGTCATGGTCTCTGGGGAGTGGAAGACACTGCTTACAGAGTCTGGAGGGGGAAAGCCTTGCACTGAAGCCAGACATGACCCTGCAAACCCTCTGTGCCCAGCCATGTTCCAGTTAGGCTTTACATAGGTTTAATATCAAGACAGCAGTGTTAGATAGACCTGTGAAATGCATTCTGTCTTGTTGTTCTACATATTCACAGGCCTTCAGCTGAGTTTAAAACATTGGATAAAAGGACAGCACTCTATGTAAAAAAGAAGCCCGTTAACACATATCTTACCCATACTCCTAAATGCATTTTGTATCTTATTATTTTGAAACAGGTAGGATGACATTAAGAAGGGATCTATGGCAAAGTAGGGGATCTATGCCACTAACTGATATAATTACAGATCTGTTCCAGTGGACTAAAGCTGAATTTTAAAATTAATTTGCAGCCTCACAAACCCACTTTCAACCACGTATGTTAGAATGCCACCTACATGTCCAGCGTGCATCCATGTGACGATGGCAGTGCTGGCAAGCAGTGGCAGAGGCCAATCAACCAGCCTGAACTCTCATCCTCTCCATTTTGCTTCTGCCAAAGCTGTCATCTCTCAGAGCTTTTGTCACAGATACACCGGGGTACACAGCAGTTGAAAAGCCATTATCTCTTTCAAGAGTAGTGACTAATGTGCTTTTGCCCACAGCAATGTGGAAAGTCATAGGAAGATTTTGCTGTAGAATCAGCTGTGTTTACCTTGTGGAGAAGCAGCTGCATTTTCCAAATATTTTTTTAGAGAAATAGAGGTCTTTATTTCTTGCAAATCTTTGCTGGTAAGTTTCTTCTTATATTTCTCCTGGAACCTGTGATTGGTATTTTTATATCCTTCTGTCCTTAGCAAACAGGCAATTTTAAGGCTTTTTTTCTCTGAGTAAAACAGTATTTCACTTGACTGGATGATACTGTCCAGTGTAATTACCTGTGGTTTGATAATCAAAACTAAAAGCACTTTTCAAAACCAATCATGACAGTTGACTTTTCTGCCTGTGATGGCAGCCCATCTACCACAATATTGTGCAGCATGAGGGCCAGTGTGTCCCTCGCAGCAATGCACAGTGGTGAATCAAAATCATCACAGCTAACTGATGCCTTCACTGCGCTACATTTTTTACAGAAAAGGACGGTGCTTGTAGTTCATGAGGCAAGGCTTGCCTCATTAAATCATCTTTTCAGACAATGGACTTCTGAGAAACCTTTGGAAAAACCAAACTCCAAGGAGCTCAGGTGGTGGCACTGCCTTTGCAGTAATTCCTTTCAGTGGTGGGGGGTGAAGGGGAAGGAGAAAGCTGTTCACTTGCACAAGCTGCAAGTCATCCATGCAGGTGGGTTTATATCTGGGGAAAAAAGCCTGCATGATTATGTCCAGCGACATTTGCAGCCATTGCATTTCTTCAAAGTGATGTAGGTGGTGCAATATCTCCAAAGCTGTATTTTTTCACATGGGGCTGTGTGTTGATAAATAACTGAACAAGGTATAGGTGCAAATAAACAGTTTATGATGGAATATAATCACCTGATACTTGGTTTTCTCAGTATCTCTGTCTTGAATGCTTAGAATCTGCTTATAGCACGAATATAATTAAACATGTAGATATGTTTTTCTTTACTGTGTCAAGGCTCTTCAAGCATGTGGCTGTTTTCACACACTTCCAGCTGACAATAACCCTCATGTGTTGTTACCCCAGGAGCTGAAGACTTGCATTGTACTTGGTAAACTTTGATGCAAAAAGTGATCAACTTGAGTTCCTACCAGCTATAGGCAAGGTAAAATGGAAAGGCGAGTGAATCATTGGATGCAGAAGAGGCATGCATCCCAACTTCCAGGAACTGTTTGCCTATCTTGGAAAAACTACTTCAATGAGGATCAAGCTCTCAGAAGGTAAATGGTGGAGCTGTAGCACTTCTCCCCTCTTGTTATCAGCCTAGGACATAACCAGTTTCTCAGCCTTGTTCTGAGTCCAGTTAAATCCAGCTGTGCCCCCATGGCACATCCCAGCTTGCCAGGAGGCTCATTTGGCTGGAGCTGGCTCTGCCTGGCTGCCCGTTCAGCTTGGCCTGGCTCGTGGCACCGCTGCTCTCTCTGCACCTTTGCTGTGCATCTGATACAGACAGTTTCAGTTTTTTCCCTCAGATGCTGGAGATTTTAATTTTTAAGCTAGAAATTCTTCTCAGTTAATCAATACAGCATTTCCCAGCTGCTTCCTGTGCATGTTCAGTTAGAACAAAGGGCTGTAAAATAACCAATGTTGCTGCTTGGTGGGCTTTGGCAAGACTTCAGCAAACAGGGCAGCACTGCCTGCTGGGGGAATGCTCTAGCAGAACTAGGTGCGCAAGAAGATGGTTGGAGCAGCCCAAGTGTGGCAAAGGTGCGCATGCTGCACTGAGACTTTTTATTAAAACCTTGTGGCTAGCAAGGCAAATGTAAGAGGACATGTCTCTCCACAGGCTGCCATAGTACTTGTCATCCAGGAAAGGGAATAAGTACGGTTTTATTTATTTACGGTTTTATGACAATATGTATCTCTTTTGACAGTACTGAGCTGAAGCTTGAATACAAATATCAATTACTTCCTTATTATTGCAGTAATATAAAATAACTTGGGCTAGATTTTGAATCATTTTGAATGCCACAATACATGAGTACAAAATGTCAGAGACTTGGAAACACCTGGATTTTCAAGGATACCTGATGCACACTCCCAGATACGCAGACATCATTAGCAGGCCTCAGGTACAGAGCCACTGGTCTTATATGAAAGTGTAGGTAGCTCAATGTGGTTTTCAGGTTTTTAGAGCTCATCATCACCAGAAAACACTGAAGCCCATTTCCGTGGTTAGTTGAATCAGATTTAAAAACACCACTGTGAGACAGAAAAATACTGTTTACCTGTATTTACAAATGAATACATGGGTCACAGATCCATTTAATTTGTGCAAAGAATGTCTCACTTGTGATTTTGATTTAGCCTATAACCTGACAATAAATGCGCTTGAAACTCAGAGGAAAACCAAACCAAAGCATTTTGCATGCATTTACCAGCTACTGTGACTACAGCATAATGACTGTGGAGTTCAGAAGGACCAGGCTGTCTGAGTACTGCAGCAAAAATCGCCAGAGCAAGAAGCCCATCAGTGTGGAGTCAGCCTGTCTAGAAGCACGGCACACAAAGCAGCAGCAGCAGCGGAGTTCGCCCTGCCTACACCAGACCGCCGGGAGCAGCCGGCTGGGCTGGAGCCAGCGCAGCATCGCCCTGCAGTCGGCTGGTGTTGGGCACACAGACCTGTCGGCGTTGGCAGGTCATTTCCTGTGCTCCGAGCTCAGTGAGGCAAGCTGAACCCTTCTGGGGAAACGCCCTTTAGAGAGAAAAGATGGCAAAAGGTGTTCCTTTTCTGAGAGAAAGGAGATTTAAAAGTGTAAGCACATTGTTTTCATGAGTGATGCCTGCCACAGTGGGGCAGGAACTGTGGTTTATTTTCTGTTCTTCTTTATAGGATTGACTTCTGAGCTAGATGATGTTACCTTGGCTTCAATGTCTCATCTATGGAGAAGGAGAGATGGAAACATCCACACTGCTGTTTCCACCACCTTCTGCCTGGAGAATAACAGACATTTTATTTTAATAAATAATTTTAAAAATATCTAAAAATTTATTTGCTGGAGGAAAGGTGAAGAAAAGGTTTTTCACTAAGTTGTGGTGCCAAATCAGCTTCTCCAGTTAATTATAGAAAGACTCAAAGGAATAGTCCATATGGTGTTTATCCTTTGGAGGTGGTTATGCTATGTAACATACCTGCCAGGATGCTGGGATGTGACAGGATATGCTCCATCCATACAAGCCACGTGCATGTGGCAGACTACCCCTGCCAAGAGCAGGCCACAGCCTGGGGGGCTGCCTCTGAGAGCAAATGTTTGTGGTTATCTACTGGTTTTGTTGCCTGTTCTGCATGGACTTGTGTTATGAAGTGCCACTTCATGTACTCCTCACATGTCAAAAACCTGATTTCTCAGGAAAATGATGGCCCACAGAAGGCTGGGGGTGGTCTATAGCTGAATAAGCGGTCCTGCTGGCTCAGCAGTGACCTGCAGCTGTATGTAGGATAAGCACCTGGAAAGTAAGCTGAGCTTACTCCTGGAGAGGACCAGCCAAAGCTAGGTTGGGCTGGAAGGAAAACATGGAATCCAAAAGATTTGTGCATTAACTGTTAGATCAATACATCCAAAACAAATATGGTACAAAAAAACTGCATAGATGCTACCTGTGTTCTGCACCAGGAGTTTAATATATGCCTCAAAACAAAAAAATCCACCCTTTCCTTTGGCCTTTGCCAGACATTGCACAGCAGTATTTTCTGGACTGAGGTTATTGATGGATGAGAACATTAAATAGTTAAAAGGATTCTTTCATCTCCGTGAATCCTTCACTAGGAGAAAATAAACAAACAAGGAAAAGCTGCCCAGATCGTGCTCCTAGTTTAAGTCATGACAAGTGTAGCACCAGTGACTGCTGTCACACAGCTAAAGGACTAAGGCACTTTGTAAATCAAATTTCAAGTAAAGAGATTGGTTTGCGAAACCTCCTCAGCGTGGAGTCACAAGCTGTCAGAGTGTATTAGCATTATGTTACTGGAGTAAAAAGCAAAACAAATTAAGATGTTTAACAGCTGAAATCTGAAACAAAATTGTCTTTAATGCTGAAAATCTTGTTAACATATTTTCAGGCTTCCCTTTCCCCAGATATTAAATCTCAGTGTGTTTGCAAGCATCTTTTTATCACACATAAGAACCTACTGTGGGAGAACGAGAATGATACACGACATATGGTAAGGACGGGTGTTTCACCCTGCATGCAAAAGCCTCTTCAGCATTGCTGAAGCATCCAGTAGCACGTGGGGCGATTGTAAGGACCAGGAGAGACACACAGCAGGAATTCCCTGTGTGTCTGGGGTGACAGAAAGCATTGCATCAACAGCAACAGGCCCAAACTGAAGATTGCACATGTTGTAGCATTTAATGTGAGGGGTAATTTGAACTCCCAAACTGGTTTTTCTTTCATATTGGCTCCCACAATGAAAGAACCATTAAGGGTTTTAGTGATCTTCCAAGACTCTGCTTCCAGCAGAAAATTGGCTCCTTCTCTTTGGACACAAGACCAATTTTTAATTTAATTTCAAGAGATGATGGATGTTGTACTTTATTCCAAGTCTATATGCTAAATTAACAAGGCTGTCTGCTTAGTTTCCTCTTTTGAAACCACACTGAGATGAGTTTCTGCTAATTCTCTTACACAGGGCATTAGACATGTGAACGGAGTCCTTATTCAAGAATTGAAATAATAGGCTTTTTTGCCAAGCTTATTACTTTGGGTAATAACTTGAGCTGTGCGGCAGCAACAATAATTTTCTTTCTGAAAAAGGATTGCCAGTTGAATTATTTCAAATAGAATAAAACTAAGCATATATTTTCATCAAAGTATTTTAAAAATATTAATTAACTATTAAAAGTATATCCTAGAGCAGGGACCATTCCATTAGGTGGGCTGATTTCGTGTTTGTTTTTTTCTCATGCTCCCCCTGGTCACTTTTAAAGATAACAGAAAGTCCCTCAGGAGTACTCTGGATTGCAGAATATGTTTCGCCTGCATTAGGTTTATTTATCCAGTTATTAGCATGTTAACAGAGGCTGTTGAATAGTTAAATATTTGATTTGGCGAAACACAGAAAAAATAGCATAGAAGTAAATGTTTTTCTTAACTCTGGCCACTGCAGTAATATTTACATAGTACTGTACCTGAAGAAGATGCCTCACAGAGGTAAGCCATTGGGAAGGCAATTTAGAATGAAATTTTGGTCTGAACATAGAAAATTTGAAGGAAAAACCCTGACCAACTGGGCAAAACCAGGAACCAGCCCTATTAAGTCTATGTATACTGTTCTACCAGTAGAAGCTGAGTTGTTTCCTGAAAATACTGGGGTGGCCAAAAAGGAGGCCACCTGCTTCAAGGACTGTGGTTGGGGTTGCTTGAATAGCAATGAGCCTACAGCTAGGAACACTTTTGCATATATTCTTTCTAAATTGGAAGTTTAAAGGCAATTTTGTTTGTAATTGTAAAGTGGCCAAGGATGGCAATAAACAGCCTTAATGCTTTCCTTTTGGCAGCACAGACCTAGCAGGTCTTCTTATTTCACAAGGAGCTTTTGAGATGGTTTGAACAAACTGGCCACGTGGAATGGGGTTCACACTTCATTTATCACAAAATTATGCTTCTCAATTGGAAAAAAGAAACCAATCCAAAAATAGGGCTGTCAGTGTCTCCATCAAGAGGAGGTCAAATACAGAAATGACATATATCAACTAATTAAAGCAACAGGATGAAAGATGTGGTTGAAACAGCTGACTAATTTAAGCATGGAATAAATAGAATAATGTAACACATTTAGCATAATTGAATAATGGCCTTCCCACAGGTGATACAAGGTGGAAAAGCATGTTCAGGTCTTTATTCGGCTGTGATTATGCTTCCGAACAGTAGCTTATTAAATAAAATGACAATTCTTTCTTATCGCTTTATATTTCAAAAACATTTCAGTCCTACCTGTGTCAGACACCAGTCTCATCCTAGTTCTCCCTTGCATGGAGGTTGCCAAAGATTTCCTTTTTGTTAATGTTTTCTGCTGCAAAAGAATGACTCAGAACCAGTTTTAATTATGGCTGTAGCCTGAATGATCCAGCAGAGCTCATCATTAGGTCGTGGGAGAAGCTAATGGCTTATCTGTTCTGTATAATTGTTCAAATCTTCTTTTCCATCAGTTTTCCATCAGTGATATCTCATTTGTTTGAGTTGTATGCTAGTGAGTCAACTACTCAGCCCAGGACTTTAAAAATTAAAAAATATGCTCTGGCAACTGAATAAAAAAGCATTTTGAAGTTATTTTCTCAGAACAGGAACTTGGTGTGAGTTTTGAAATACTGTATCCTCATGGATAAGATGGAGCTGCACTGATTAGCAGTATCTGATATGTTTTTATAACTATTGTTATAAATTACACAAGTGATTAAGCAATTTGTGCCTCCTGACGCAGTAACAGAAAACTTATTTCTCAGCAGTTTTGCCATTGATAGTAAGCAATAATTTTAATATCTCTGTACAGCAGCCAGCAGCATGGTTAATACCCAGTTTGTTAAAGTCACAAATCCCCTTTAATGATACACGAATAGAAACCCTTCTGCTAAAAGCAAATTTTTCTTCCACAGCTCCTTGAAGCATGAGGTGACAGTTTTGTCAGCAGCACAGGCTTGTCGGCAGTGATGGCAACACGTGGGCATTTTGAGACCTGTCATTGCAACTCCCTAATCTGTGTGGCAGTTTGGTGCCTGGGGGGGAAGGGAGGGTCCAGGTGCTCACAGAAAACTGAATGACTTTCATGAAGAAAAACTGTTTGGGGACAATTCATAACCTCAATGAGCAAAACAAGTGACATATAAAAGCAGGTTTGGTGTACTGTGTGGCAATGGGTTGGACAATCCCCTGAAGCCCTGCTGCCATTTGTGGGCGGATGGAGACTGTGATTGCTGTGACGGAAGAAATAGTTATTATGGAGGAGAATAAATTGCAATTTCTAGTGTACCTGTCCCCTGTAAGAAAAATTCAGCACAACTCAGAAGACACGTCTCAACTTTTACCTTTGTGCAGAAAATTCTGGCAGACATGACTCCCCCCTGGATAGCAGGATACTCTCAGCTGAAACCTGAGTTCTTCTCTGCCTGAAACTGCCATGCCAAAGGAGCCTCTTCAGAGAGCATGTCCCTTGTGGCTCATTTATCATCGGGGGGAAAAGGAGATCGCAGAACCTAGATTGATCTGGGAAATACAAAAGAAACACACAGAGGAGTTTCTGAGCCCACACTTGCAGGCTATGGAGAGACTGGCACACCTGAGTTTCAGTGGGATCACAGCCCTCTAGACACACATAGCAGCATGTCTCCCCCTTACCTTCTCCTCTGCCTGAGGACTCAGAAAGGAGAGTTTTTAAAGGTCTCTCACCTGTTCTGCCCACAACAGGTATAATTTTGCTGGGGACTTTTGGGGCATCAATCTGTTGTATCCATCTCTCTTCCCTACTACCCCAATGAAATGCCTGTAAGAGGGCTTTTCTTCTCCCACTTCATTTCAGCTTCAGGCTAAAACTAAGTGATCCCCAATATGTGGTTTTACTCTTAAAAGTTAGGCTGAGTAGATCCCATCAAAGCCAGTATCAGCTGAAACGTCTCAACAGCTGTAGGTCCAGAAAAATCTCACGCATTCAGGTATGTTACAAGGCTCTTCATGCTGTTCTAGGACTACTTTCATTTCAAAGCACTGTTGTGGCTTTGGTTCAGTTGACCCTTAATCCTCATATACTGACAGGACTGCTGTGTATTGCCCTTTTGGGGTATTTGCCCCCCAAATCTTAATAGATTTTTCTTCTTTAAAATTATAAATTAAGATGATTTACCCACTACAGCTATTTTTATTCCTTCATGGGACTGCTAATGTCAACACAGAGCTCCTCTTGCCTTTCAGTATCTCTGCCTGCTCAAGAAAACTCTTCAACTGTACCAGCAGCTTTCACACAGACAAGCCTGAGAGTGAAAGCACTGTGACCTCAGCACTGGCAGGGAATTAAGCCTATAATCTAATGGGGTTTCTTTTTCCATTTCTAAATAATGGGATTCTATTAGACCAAAGTGTAGTCGCACCATAATGATAATATATTGTATAGCATATCTGAATTTTGCCTTTTATAAATCATAGAGAATTACAATACACAGTTATAAAATTGAATTTTCTCTTGTATCATTAATATTTTTCATTGTTTAGAGAAACCCCTTTTTGTTCAGGATTCACATGTAACTGGGTTTAGAATTTACAGGGGGTTTAATATGCCTATTTTTATGTGATTAAATATTTTCATTTTTATTCCTTTTAACTATTTTATAAAAATTATTTTAAAGCATTTTATACTTATGAGGTTTTGTACATATCATTCTGGACAATTTTAAAGACAAATGTAGTCATAAGTTTGTGTGTATATATCCAAAAATCTCAGCAACAACAAAATGTCATGATCTTTGAAAGGAAATAATTGAAGTTAATTGATTCCCACATTGACATTTAAATGTATTAGTGGTATACACCAGTGAAAGTATTGATCACTGAAAGTAATCAGCAATAATAGGAAAAATTAATCACTTTTGAAGATTTATTTGACTTCAGCTGTGGAATGTACTGTGGCCAGGATTGAAGTTGACCTTGTGAATATAACAGGGACTATTACCAAACAAAAAGACAATAAAGCCATGTAAACGAGGGAAATCTGAGAGGGTATGCTTTAACTTGCTATTAGAATATTGAAATAAGGGGTGGTGTACAGCCTAAGACTTGTGATCTACTGTTTGTAAACTCATTTCTAGAATTGAACAGCAGCAGCTGATATAGAAGAACACACAAGAAATTTGTTGGTGAAAAGTTTTTACTAAAGGTCTCACCTTCAATAAGTGGAGATTGGCTTACACCCTGAAATGGGTGGGTTTATGTCAGAAATCTTTCAGAATATTTTATTAGCTGAAGCTGTACCTCCTGGATATTCTTACTTAAGAGCTCGGGATTTTCAGAATTCAGTTAAAAACTTCACATCAACCCAATCTTGTGGCAATGAGTCTCAGTTTGACTATCTAGTGACTGGGAGTATCCCCTTTTTCTGGTTCTAGGATAAGTCAAGTCAGGAATCAAATGATCACACTGTTACGTATTATCCTACTTTTTTTTTCTCTAACCAGCTTGGGAAGGAGGTCGAGTGATGTGGTCACTGAAAGGTGAGATTAAATAGGTAAAAACCTGAGGTGCCTGGTCTAATTTCTCCAGTCTTTACAGTGTTTTAGTATTCATACTTAGTATTATACAGTACAGCACTATATAATACAAGTAACTTTTCCACTTCTCTTGAATGATATGTGCCCTTGCTCCTTCTTACTGCTTTTCTGTGAATGGCACCAGATTTGATAGTCAGTGAATCAGCCCAGAAATTCTTCGGGAGTGCTACATTCCCAGTGGGAATTGATTATGATGGGAGCGAAGGGCTTAGACATCCATCTAGAGCATCCTCTTTTCCTACAGCAGGACAAAACTACCCACACCATGTTTATCTAACTTCTTGTCTCCATAGAGATAGTCCTAGTGATAATTAGATCTGCATGTTTAAAGCATCACTGTTCTAAGATAGGCTGTCACATAACGCATTACAAGTGCATGCAGCAGCAGCTGATAGAGTTTTAACTACCTCTTCTTCCAGATGTAGGAAGATTTTGTTATTAAAAATGAAGAGACACACAGTTTTTAAATAAAGTGTATAACTTTAGCATTAAAGTGAGTTCCTCAGATATGTGCATGCTATTTGTGGCAGCATTTTGTTTGCAATATTATCTATGGAGATTCCTGAACTGCTTATTTCCAGAGTTCACCCCTTTTGGTAACCTTTTTAAGATAATACAGCACAAACATTTTGGTAGCTCTTTCTAGATACACTTTGATATTGTGAAATAAATACAGGGCCAAGAGCTTCTGAATTCTCTTGACAATAATGTTTTGAGATTATTTCAAACTGTGATGTCAGACTCTCTAAGTTAAAAAAAAGTGGAAATAACCTGCAGCCTGTGACAGCCTGTGGAGTGTATCTGTGTAACTATACTTTGCACTGAACTCCACTAACACAGTTATGATAAACCCCAATGAGAATTAAAATTTCTACCTTGTAGCAGCTCTGCTGTCACTCCCCATCTGCAAAGCTGAGGCAAACGCCCACTGAAGCTGAATTCTCTTCTTGGTTCTCTGGAAGAGAGTCATACAAACCCCAGGTAGCCACAGTGGTAGAAAGCTGCACAGAGCATCACAAAAGGAAGGCAAGCCAATGCTGAGCCAAATCCAGCCTCTTCATGGTTATTCACAAGGAAACATGTGGAAGGAAGAGGTTGTTCCTGGCTCCTCTTGGAAACGAGCCCCAGAACTTAAGTTACTGCTGGGTGCCACAGCTGGCTGTAGGTGACTTGGCTCTCTTGTCATCAGGAAAGAAAGGCAGTGGGCTGGGAAAATGTAGACTACTGCTGCTGCATGAAATCCCTGGCATGGCCGATGGATAGGAGATGGATGAACCTCCACCCTTTACTCTTCAAACCATAGGTGGGTTTTTAACAGCCCTGAAATCACAGGTGTTTGTGGCTATGTCGTTAGGCAGGGACTGCTGCAGGCACTCTCAGGAGGTTTCAAGAAGTGAATTAACTTTCAAAGGCATTGAGTATCAAAGCTCTGGGCGATGCATGCCTCTGAAAAGAGCAACCCAAGCTTTCCCAAATACCATGTCCATGCCAGATTACCAATTCTCTTAGGCACAGGTTTCACAATCTCCACTTCTTTCCTGTAATGAAATAACCACAGGAATTCATAAAATGTGTGCTTTGTTCCCCAGGTAGGCTTTCCTCTTAGGGGAAATTACCATATTGATTCTATTTCTATAAACATCTTTCTGTGAAACAATACTGTAGTGGATGCTTCTGAAGACCCCATCCATATGCTAAGCCTGATGATAGAGGCCTCAGTGCTGACATTAGATTTCAGACTGCTGGAAAGGCATAGTTTTGCTCACTTGTACTTCCCAAGACCGCTTTGAAGTTTTATCTAATACTGTTGTCAGACTTCATATGTAATTTAAACACTCTTTGAAGCAGCAAGAGATGTCACTGGCATTCCCTTACTACCTCTCTTTCCGAAAGAAATGGCAAGAAGTAGGCCTTAGCCTGTCATAATAGTATGAAATAATATTTCTTTTTAAGTGCAACTATTTTTATTTCCTGTTGATATGATAGTCATGACAAGGATCGGCCCAAAAGAGGATTTCCTCTCTCCAAAGAAAATTTTCAGCCTAAAATATGAAAGCATGAGCTTTATTTTCACGGCTAAAATTTCTTGAGCTGTTTCTGGATGAAGTTCCCACAAATCAAGAAGATGGTTTTCCTTTCAAATCATTCCTTGGCCTACTTGATGAGCTGTTGTGCGAAGCACAAGGCACAAAGGTGTTTTTCTAAGATGGAGCCAGATTTTAGTAGCACCTGGGATGAAGCCACCAGCTTTTTTCATAGCAGTTGTTGGGTGATAGCTTGTAAAAGAACAAATTGAATTGGTGGCAGAAATAGAAGGCTTCATCTCCCATTGATATACAGCCTTCATAGTGCTGATCTGCTTTACTGATGATGAGAGTAATCTATACATTAATGTTTTTTGACTCTTAGCAATTCAGGCTAAATGTGCATCAAGAGTTACAGACAGGTACTAGTTTCACAGGTGTCTAGGAATTAACACTGAGTTTTGTGTCCCATTCCCCCTCTGTACTGTGGGGATCCTATCCATGTAAAGAAACCCCAGATTTTGACTTCAGAAAGAGCTTATGCTTCAGACCACAGCAGTGAGCTGACAGCCTTGACTGGAGTCAGGCTTGTTTAGGGGATTCCTGCCAGGTACACTTCAACAGTGCGGAAGGAAAAGAGTGTTTAAAATATATATTCTGATGGACCACAGGCACTTTTCATGACATCTCCTTTTCCCATTGGTGGTAAAAGTTTGATAACTCAAATAAGTGCAAATATATAAAGATTAAACTATTTAGACACACTTACTTATCATTGAAAGGGAGTGTTTTTATTAATTGTAGTTTTCCTGTATGCTGGCCTTGTATTCCTTAGTAGCAAAATTAATGTTTGCATTAATGCATCCATCAAAGAGAGTCATACTGCAATCAGGAATTAATTTTTCTGTTCATGTATTGGAGAAAAGGAAGTGAGGCTGTGTGCAAGAGCCAAATTCAACATTAGACCTGAATTCTAACTCTTGGTATTTAGAAGAGCAAACAATGAAACACTCAAATTGTTCCAAACACACAATGTGAATTTACATCCGACCCCTTCAAAATACAACATGCTCATATTGAATTTGAGTTGGATTGTATAACAAATTATTCTTTATTTGAACAATGTGAGGGGGTAAACCCAAGGGGAAAAAAAACCCCATACTACATTCATTTTTTACTGGAGCATCTTTAGCTTCTTGGGTCCTTTTGTCCAGACCTCCTTACCTTGTGAGCCCCAGAGCACCTCTTAGTGTTAAGGATCACCTTGCCTGTTCAGCTCTCACTGGTACCACTGGTAAGCAGCCTTTTGGCATCCTCTTCCTACCTGGGCTCCTGCTGGGTACCCCATGGCCTTGCTCTAGCTTCTGTGCTTGTAAAGATCAGCACCAACCTTAGGTTATTCATTTAACTAATACTCCTTTTCCAACTCCTGCATTTGCAGACAGGCAGGAGAAGTTAACTTTGTGTATTTTCAAACCATCCATTTCTACCTGACTGAGCAATCATGAAGGTTGATGAATTAACCATTCCAACTGGTCTGCCACAGGCACACTGGTCCTTAGGAATCATGAGTGCCATATCCCTCAGGCCTCCCATGGTCCCCCTTGCTGTGGGGGTGACCAGAACATGGAAAACAGTGGCTTGGGAAAGGATTTATGGGTCAGTGACAGAACAGAAATCTCCAAAAATGACTAATGAGAAGTTTAGATACCTAAGTGGGAAATTGTGATCAGAAATACAGTGATCTTAGCTCTGCATGAACCATTATTGAGAGACACTGCACTGTTTGGTACTATCCTAGTATCCCTTCTGCAAGGCATCTTCAGAAACAGGAGAGAGTGGTTCCACATCTGGAAAAATTGTAGAAGTTTGAGCCTTAGGGATAGTTGGACACATAAAGAACACAGCCTATTTAACTTACCAGGAAGAAGATAGATCAAAATGCAAATCAGTTTACAGTGTGAGAAAAGAGAGGTCTAGCAGACAGGTAGCTAGATTCACTGTAGGAAGCTGAAACCTTTGTATTAGAAATAAAGCCCAAGTTTTAGTAGACAAAATAGTGAACTTGGCCAAAAAATAGTAGTGTGTTGTCATCTCTCGATGTTTTCAAATCACAACAGCATGCCATAAAATGTAACCTCATCATCTTCACGCAGCAAGGCCTGACCAGGAGAGATACCTTTAAAGCACCCTTGGCTGGTTGGTTGCTTTACTTGTAATACAGGTCTCACCTTCTCTAAAAGCTCAGGGGTCAATTCAGCCATGGTAAAGCAGATTGAGCACTGCAGCTTCTCCAGCAGGAAAATCTTTACCTGTGGATTACTATCAGCAGAACTGCTCTGCAATCCACAGCTGGGTAATTCCTAGAGGCAGTCCATTCACTTCCAACAAAGATGTTCTTAGATCATGGAATCACTTTCAGAAGAAAAAGTAAAATGGCAAAATCTGCCCGCATTAAAACAAAACACATATTTTAAAAATGCATTCCAGAAAATACACTGCATATTTTTATCATAGCATTTTAAACCTGACGATTCAAGTACTTTATTAGTGAAACAGCACCGATCCATTTGCCACATTTTCAATCGTGCTCTCCCCAGCCCCTCCAGCCGTGCAGATGTTGCACGCTGCAGATAACAAGGCCCTTGCAAAGTTTGCTTCTCTGCCAAACCGACTACAGACTTCTTTCCCTTTTTTTTTTTTTTTCCACGGACTGTGCCAGAGTCAGACAGAGTTCATCACCCCGACGTCCCTGCAGCGAACCCGCGAATGCCCGGCTGCAGGAGCTGCCCTGGCAGGGGCATCGGGATGAGCGGCGACCCCGGCTCTTCTCGGGGAGGGAACCTGTCCTCACCTGAGGGTTTTCGGACGGAGCGGGTTGCCTGCTCGACTTGGCGAGGCCGGGTGTCTTCAGCTACCCCGTGCTCCGCAGGGACCCGGCACATCGGCCGGGGGATTCAACTCCCCCCACCACGCCGGGGCGGGGCAGGGGCCGGCCGGGGTGCGGAGGAGCCGCCGGGGCCGCGCCGCCGGGGCCAGGGCCACAGCCGGGCAGGGTCGGACCGGGCCGGGCGCTGCCCGTCCCGCTGCCTCCCCCTGCCCCGTCCCGCTGCCTCCCCCTGCCCCGTCCCGCTGCCTCCCCCTGCCCCGTCCCGCTGCCTCCCCCTGCCCCGTCCCGCTGCCTCCCGCTGCCCGCCGCTAATCACAGCCCGGTCCCAGCGTGTGGGGCCGCCGGGTGGCTCCTGGCCCGGGTGGGAGCCGAGCCCGTGGCCGCGCAGTCCCCGCGGGGCGGCCCCGCTCTCTGCCCTCGGTATCGGCAGAGGGATTCAGCAGAAGTGCCGGTGTAAGGGCTGGCGAAGGCTCTCCGCCGGCCGGCGGGACGCTGTGCCCGCTGGCAAACCGGGCCTGTGGGTTTTGCCCTTTTTGTTTTCCTTTTAACGGATATCGCTTAATATTGTCCATCTCCAGTTTCCGAGGAAGTGACAAAAGGCCAAATCTGATACATCTCCCTCCCCCCAAACAGCCTGTTTGGAAATAAGTAATAAGGGCACAATTAGGCAGTAATGATGGGACGCGCAGTTATGGTCTTCCTGATGGTAACGGAGATTGATGATGCTGAGCAACTCTTTTGGTGACACAGTTCAGGTTCTGTGACATGCGCCTTGGATCTCTATCAGAAATAACCCCTAGACCTCCCCCCAAATAGAGCCCTTACAAGAAGTCAGAAGAGCACCGTAACTATGTTTGCTTTTGGTTTTTATTATCAACAATCAATTAATGGTACACTCTTGGAAAACTATATGCACATGTAGAAATATTTCCCCTTTTAAATAGAAGCATTCATTTTAACCACATATAAATAAATCTGGAAACCCTGAACATAATTTATGACGATTATGCTCACAAACATATTCCAACAGGTAAGGAAAAGAAAAAAACGAGACGACATGCAACCAATAATAAAAATATATATAATTGGCTGAACCTGGTCTCTCTAAACGCAAAGGGAACCGAACCCGTGAGAACCTTATTTCTCCATAAAGACACGCCATAGAGACTACGAGAAGGGAAAACATTATTTATACGGTCAACTAGACAAGTCTGTACTGATATTAACACTATACAGTTGAGTCACAGAACACAGTTGTAGAAAGACACGGAAAAAGAGAAAGCATACCTGGCGACATTCAACTAAGAGCTATAGTTTGTGCCTTTTAAAATAAAATTAGAAAATCCTAACGGAGATGCCTAAAAACTGCGTAGACCGTGTAATAATAATAATTAATAATAATTCATTAATAATAAATACAGGCCGCCCACCGTGAGGAGCGCGGGCCCTGCAGGGGCCGGATCCGCGGTAAGGAAGCGGCGGCGGCCGCCGGGTCAGAGCCGGACCCGGCGGGGAGCCGGCGGCGGCGGCAACGGAGTGACCCAAGACCCAACGGAGGGACGGTGACACCGGACGGTGGAGGAAGGACCACCCCCAGGCGCGGGGCCGGGGTCGGCGAGAGGGTGGGCGGGGAGGAGGGGAGGAGGGGAAGAAGACACTTTGTCCCTCCGGCTGACCGTGAAAAGGAACTTAAAAAACCCCACGGGCGAGAAGGGTCCCCCCCCCCTCGCTGCCGGGCCGCCCACGGGCACAGTCCCGCGGCCCGCCGCTGCCCCCGCGCCCGCGCAGCGCTCCCCGCCCGGCCGCCCCCTGCCCCGCCCCGCGGAGGCGCTGCGGGGCCGGCCCCGCCGCCGGGCCGGAGGCGAGGGGAGCCGGCGCGGCCCCCGTGAGGGCGCGGGGTCCCTGCCCCGCGGAGCCCGGCGCAGCCCGGGCCCCTGGTCATTGCTATGGGCGGGCGGCGGATACTAATGAGCGGGAGGGGCCGCCGCCGCCGCCGCCGCCGCTCAGAACATGCCGCTCTTGACGAGGCTGCCTTTGGTGCCTCCGGGTCGCTGCAGCGAGGAGAGGACGCTGGCGAAAGGGCCGCCTAACGAGTCGGGGGATAGAGGTGATGGGCCCCGGCCCTGGCGCCAGCCCTGCCCCGGCCCCGCCGCCGCCAGCCCGCCAGGCCCCGCCGCTCCCTGCCCGGCTCGCCCCCCGGCCCCCGGGTCCTGCCGCGCCCTGCCCGGCGGCGGGGCTGGGTCCGCCGCCACCGCCTCCGCCGCAGCTGGGAGCGGGGTTGGGGTTGGGGCCGGGGCCGCCGGTGCTGTCGGGGTCGGTGCTCTTGGCCTCCTTGCTCTCGTCGTCGCGGGAGGCGTCGGACTTCTTGCCGGCCGCCCCGTTCTTGGCGGCTGCTGCCGCCGCCGCCGCCGCCCTCTCCTGCTTGCGGAATTTGGCGCGGCGGTTCTGGAACCAGACCTGGGAGGGGAGCAAGGGGCGGGCAGCGCGGTGGCAATCGCCGCCGCCGCCTCCCGCCGGGCGACCCCCGCCCCGGCCCCCGCTGCCGGCCCAAAGCCGGTGCCTTCCGCAGCGGCGCGTCCCTTGGC